>NC_090987.1:8142500-13142500 GCF_041146395.1 Eulemur rufifrons | reverse complement strand
CACTGGTGAATGACACTGATACTCTTATTTTCAGATTAAAACATCAGTTAGGTACTAGCTTTTTCTTCATTCATTTTTTACTGTATGCTGTGCTGAAAGTGAATCATTGCCCTTGTGCTTGGCCATGCTCTTTGGTTGTCAAGGTCACTTGAGTGTTTTGGAATTTAAGTCTACAAAATTGTCATTAGATTTGTGCTTCAGTTGAATGGTTGTCTGTAAACAATCATCTTAGACCAAAGGAAGGTCAAGTTATCTTTGACTGCTTTTCTAAATGGTCTGATGGTAAAGTCTTGGGTAAACTAATATTTGTTTTAATGTTTCTGTGCTGAAAATAATTTTTGAGAGGACACTATTTTGCCTTCCAGAGATAACGGAGACATCAAATTTCTGACCAAAGGAGATAATAATGAAGTTGATGACAGAGGCTTGTACAAAGAAGGCCAGAACTGGCTTGAAAAGAAAGACGTGGTGGGAAGAGCAAGAGGGTGAGAATTCACTTTTAAGTTATATAGAAGGTTCAGAAACCAGAAAACCATTCAGAAACAAAGAAACTAAATTTATAGGATAATATTAATAGAATCATTCATTACAAATATGTCAGGAGAGATCTAAGCAGTTCTAGTTTGTACTGTGAAGATAAATAAAACATAGACCTTCCTAAAGATCTAAAATCTAAAACTAAATCCACTTATATTATCTCTGTCGTGTTTAATTCTATTTAAAAATAAATTCTCACCTAGAGATTAGTCATCTGTGGATTTTAAATAACAATTATAAGAAATGCTCCCAGAGATAACCACTATTTCACATTTCAATAAATGTTCTAGATACTATCTGTGCCTTTACAGATGTGTGTGAATGCATACATGAGACATAATTTTACCTAGAAAAATCTGATTTTTTTCCACTCAACAGGAAGTTGGAAATAGCTTTTTGGTATCAAATCTACATTTATATCTTTTTAAATGGCTACATGCTGTTCTATTGAGAATCATAGCTTATTTAACCAATCCTCTTTGGATGGACATTTAGGTTATTTCCTATTTTTCATGACTGAAAACAGTTCTGTGATAAATCTTTTAATATTCATCTTTGTATAATTGTTCCAGTAATGAGTTCTGCTTCTGATCCACACAGTAGAGAATGTATCCTCTCGTTAAGAAAACCAAAAAAGGAGATTCTTTTCCTCTCTTGTTGACCCGTTTTATGTTTAACAATTATTAGAAATGTTTTATCTCATCTAAATCTCACCAACTACTTAAGGCCGGAGAAACCGCCTACCGTTTTCTAAGATTTAGCTTTATTTATCAGATTGTGGCTTAAGGCCTCTTTCTACCCCTTAAACCGTTTTTCTGTATTGCATTTCCACTTAGATATCTGCAGGGAGACCAGGAGACTTCTAGCTAGTTAATTCTTTCTAGACACAGGTGAAAAGCTTTGGATAAGAGAGAGGTTAGAGCTACAGATTTATATAAAACTAGAGGGTACTATGGGTGTGTTACCTTGCTTCCCATTAGCAGAGATGATTGAGACTTGGGTCAATCTGATTACACGTTGCTATTACTTTTGTCATTGGCTGGTTTATGCACCGAACCTTCTCTCTCTGGTATCATAACCATATTTGAGTGTAAGTTACGGTATTCACATTTGTATTCACTGCCAAAAAACTGGTTGGTTACATCTGAAAAAGCACTGTAAGATGACAATGATGACTCTTTATACAAACTAATTATTCACATGCTTTAAAAGCTTTATCTAATAGCAGTTTTTATATAGGCTGATTCTTACTTCTATCCTAAAAAAATAAGAACTAGATTTGTGGAAGTTGCCTATTCTGTTTGTACACTAGATCAACTAATTATTTTAATTGCAGCAAGTGAAGACAAGTAGCACCACTATCTCTTTTTTTTTTTTTTTTTTTTTATTTTATTTTTTTTTTTGAGACAGAGTCTCGCTTTGTTGCCCGGGCTAGAGTGAGTGCCGTGGCGTCAGCCTAGCTCACAGCAACCTCAAACTCCTGGACTTAAGCGATCCTACTGCCTCAGCCTCCCGAGTAGCTGGGACTACAGGCATGCGCCACCATGCCCGGCTAATTTTTTGTATATATATATATATTTTAGCTGTCCATATAATTTCTTTCTATTTTTAGTAGAGACGGGGTCTCACTCTTGCTCAGGCTGGTCTCGAACTCCTGACCTCGAGCGATCCACCCGCCTCGGCCTCCCAGAGTGCTAGGATTACAGGCGTGAGCCACCGCGCCCGGCCTAGTAGCACCACTATCTCAAATCATGTGCTTGCTTAAAAAATTGTCCTGTTAGCTCTGGTGCTCTTTGCTAATAAAGCTGTTAGAGACGGGGGTGAATATTGTCCTCACAGGCCGTCAGTGGTATTCCCATGTAAGATCTGTTTCCTAAGGTTGATTTATAGTGTTTTAAAATGTGCCATCACCATAAGCAATTTTTATATTTCTTGCTTTTTAATCCCACAATTTAGGTTTTTACCATATGTTGGTATGGTCACCATAATAATGAATGACTATCCAAAATTCAAGGTAGGAATTTGTGTGTGTGTGTTGTATTTATTTTTTTAAATACTGAAGCTTTTACTTGTGCAGTTGTAAAGATGCAATCTTCTTAAAATGTTTTACCATTAATTTTTCTGAAGAATATTTGTAGTTAACTACAAATTAACATAATTGTTTAAATTATCAGCATTTAAATTAATTATTTAAAGTGGCTGCTTTCACCTGTTGTGTTTACAATGTATTCTAAAATGGCATTTATACAATTGTTACTTTTTATTATGGAAAATTTCAAATATGTAGGAAAGTAGTACAAGAAACTCAGTAATCTCTCAACTTCAAAAATGGTATCTATGTATATTTTTAAATCACTTGAAAAACAATGGGAAACCTACTCAGGAATAAGCACATCATTAGCTGTGTTTGTCAGGTGTTTGATCCTTAGTCCATTGTTGTGTTTTTGGATTTTTAACCATATGTGGCATTGAACAGCTAATTTAGAGAACAAGGCATGGGGGAAGAGGTCATCTGTTGATTCTGTTCTCAGCTCAGTGTTGAACAGACTTCATCTGAATACATTTATAGACCAATTTATTTGTAGGCCTCACAGTGATTTTCCATTGTGTTCTCTTTACAGTATGCTCTTTTGGCTGTAATGGGTGCATATGTGTTACTAAAACGTGAATCCTAAAATGAGAAGCAGTCCCTGAAACCAGACTGAAATGAATTCTGTTGAAAAAGAGAAAAACTAATATATTTGAAATGTTCCACTTTATGTATAAAGGAAAACAGTGTGGAGATGTTTCTGTCTTGTCCAAATAAATGATTCATCAAGTAAAGATGGTTTTCTTTTGTGGACTCTGATTTGAATCTGCCCGATCTCTCTGCCAATTGTGGCAGACTCTGAGCATGAGGGTCTGTGCCACTTCAGGCACCAGGCGGGCCTCTATGGGCCTGGCCTGCTGGTGGGACAATGCGCAGTCCACATGTACAGTTGCAACGTCTGTGTTTCAAAAGTAAAATTCTTAATATAATGGCATTTTGGGGGGAAACAAACAGGCCCTTAACGGGAGATGGTTTCCTATTAAAATGTATCAGATAAATTAATAAAGCCTAACACCTTTTAGAAGGAAGGGATGCAATCTGTTTTGTTTTTGTGGCATATCTTGAGATGGTTTGTTAAATTTTTGAAAAGTGTTTAATAAATTATAAAAACAGTACATACTCCTCTGAAAAATTGCAAAAACTACATAAGGGTGAAGGATGAGCATTGCACAAACTACCAAAGAGCCCTTTCCTCAGTTTCCCCTTTCCATTTCCCAGGGATCTCCCCCATTAAGTTAGACCTTTGCACTAGATCTAGTTCTGCATATAAAAGTCTCTTGTGCAAATATTTATCAAGCACTTTCACCCCAGCCACTGTCTGAGGTGCCGGAGGCACAAAGGCCCAGCCCTGATGGAGCTTGCCCTGGAGTGGGAGGAACAGATGATACACAAGTCTGTGATTTCAGGCAGTGATCATTGCTGTGAAGAAAGACGAAGCAGGGTGAGTGCATACAAGGTGACAGAGGACACTGCTTTGCATGTGGAAGTCAGGGGAGACCTCTAGAGGAGGCGATATTAAGCAGAGTTAAATGAGAGTGAGGCATGTCAGTCCTGGAGAAGCGTGTTTTAGAAGTGGGAGCAGCCAGTGCAGAAGCCCTGAGAAGGGCATGCCGTGGGCACATTAGCACGGTTCTTCTCAAGCTTCAGGGAGTGCACAGGTCACCTGGCTGTTGTCCAGTTCAGTGTCTGACTCAGGAAGGTTGGGGTGGGGCCTGAGATTCTGCATTTCCAACCACTCTCAGGGGCTGCTGCTGCTGGTGCCCAGACCACATTTTGCATAGCCAAGTGTTAGAGGAATAAAAAGGAGGCCAACGATGTTTTAAAATATACTCGTTTTATGAAAATGTTCTCTTTCCACTGAACGATACGACATCGGCATCCTTTCAGAACTTACACATCCACCTCATTCTCTTAGGTTTGTTCAGTTCTGATGTAAGAATAGAGAATCTCTAAAAGTCACTTTCCCACCGTGTGGCCCTGAGCAAGTTACTTCCCTCCGCCTCAGATGGAGGATAAGAACTGCGCTTACCACGCTGGGCTGTCATGAGCAATAAGTAGCTCCATCCTTGACATGTGTGCAGTACCACTCAGTCAGTGTTCCCCTTTGTCACGTGTGTTTTCCTTTTCGGCGTAGACCTGCGCCACATTGCACACCTGTACGGGTACCTGGCCTGAGCGAGCTCCTAGTATGGGAAGGACCAGCATGAATGATCCACTGGGGGCAGCCTGCCCCTTAATCCTCCTTCTCCACTGAAACAGGCTATTGCAACAATAATGGACCTCCTGTTGAAATCAGCAACGTGAAAGGGAAAAAAAGGCTTCTAGAATACTTTCTAAAAACATTATTCCCTCGTGCCCTTTAATAAACTGTTTTCTTAAGAAAAAAATGGATTTTTCTTCCCTTAACTAAAAATGGAATTTTTAAATGTTGGGTCAAAATTTTATTATTTTATCATCTTCCTGGGGTTCTGTAGTAGGTTAATATACACTTTTAAAAAGCTCTTCATGTGGCTAAGCTTCTTGGCGATTCTTTGAACATGCCTAACGTTTTGAAGTGAACTTTACAAAGAGAGCTCAGAGCCCTGACGTGGCTCAGCCAGTGCTGGATGCTGGATCGAAGTTCTTTTATCTGGGGGTTTCAGCTGCAGCCTCAGCGTCTGGAACATACCAACAAGAATCGGGACTGGATCTAGCAGATAAAATCAGCGCTGTGATATCCAAGTTGCTTGCAGTTTATTCATCAGGTACAGTCCACAAAGGCCCCACTGAGTTATAAGAGGACACTTAGGAAGAAGTTAAATGTCATACTGTGTTTAAGATCAATTTAGGTTTCCATTAAAACTGGAAAGTTTCTACTGTGGGATAAGCTTCAGTTTTTTCAAGAGGTTACTGGTAAAACCTCCAATTTCCTAACCCACAGGCCTTAGCCCAGCTCTTCAGCCTTCTCCCCTTTGACAATGTGTTAATTTTGTGCAAATACTAGAAAAACACAGCTTCAAGTATGTGCATGGGCACATGCACACACACACAAACACTCCACCAACCAGACTGCAGACACCAAACTGTTCTATTAAAATTTTGGACCCCCCACTGGCCCAGCAAAGCGGGTCAGTGAAGCCCTGTTGGGAAGAGGAGGAAGTCTAACCTTTCCAAGTAAGCAAGGTAGGAAAATATTGAAATTAGAGGAAGCAAGCCCGGGCACCTGCACTTTTAAAAAACTCCCTGGATGACTAATGTGCAGTCAGAATTGAGAACCCCTGAGAAATAGACGTCTGCACGAGTTAGTTGGGAATAAATGTGATTAGGATGCTTGATTGTCCATATCTTCCTTCTCATCATGAAGTCATTTTCAGATTGCATTATAGGAAAAAAAACAGAAATGTACTGTATTGATGTGTCATCCTCTCACACCATTGCCCACACCAAACTGATGCTAACCTCTCTATTAATGGTCATCTGGTTTCTATTCCAGCATCTCACGAAGTAGTCCCTGGGGCCCTGGACACTCAGTTTAGTCTCATCTTGAAATTCTGGGTGGAGATCCATCCATCACCACTCTCTGGGTTCAGCAGGTTCCCCCCATTTCAAATGAGGGGCATGGGGCAGGGCTGGATAGCAAGAGGGATTTGGAGTCACACTGTGATTAAGCCCTGTCTCCACCTGCTACATAGGGAGTCTGTAACTCACTCAGACTTAGTTTCCGTATCTCCAGAATTAGCATCCAGGCAGGTCAAGAGTTTATTGGATGCCTGGATTTAAACAAATAGAGCTTTACTATTTCTTCCTTGAGATCACTTGCATTTGAATACTTAGAATTAATTATTAATAATTAAAGCCTCCCAGTCCTCTTAAACTTTCTTCCTTATTGTCTTTGGCCACAAACTTCTACCTAAATTTACCTATATTTTCTCTGAATTCCACAGAACAGATTCACTGTCTTAAAAAATACCCTGTGCGCCACCTGTTCGTCTCTCTCTATCCCCAATCCCGGGCAACCAGTGATCATTTCACCATCTCCATAGGTTTGCCTTTTCCAGTATGTCATATAGCTAGAATCACACAATATGCAGCCTTTTCAGATTAGCTCCTTTTACTTATTAATATGCATTTAAGGTTCCTTCATGTATTTTCACATTTTGATAGCTCATTTGTTTTTATTTTTTTTTATTTATTTTTTTTTTTGAGACAGAGTCTCACTCTGTTGCCCAGGCTAGAGTGAGTGCCGTGGCGTCAGCCTAGCTCACAGCAACCTCAAACTCCTGAGCTCAAGCGATCCTCCTGTCTCAGCCTCCCGAGTAGTTGGGACTACAGGCATGCGCCACCATGCCCGGCTAATTTTTTCTATATATATTTTTAGCTGTCCATATAATTTCTTTCTATTTTTAGTAGAGATGGGGTCTCGCTCTTGCTCAGGCTGGTCTCGAACTCCTGAGCTCAAACGATCCGCCCACCTCGGCCTCCCAGAGTGCTAGGATTACAGGCGTGAGCCACCGCGCCCGGCCTCGCTCATTTGTTTTTAGCACCGAATAATATTCCGTTGTCTGGATGTACCACAGTTTACCATTCACCCACTGAAAGACATCTTGGTTGCTTTCAAATTTTGGCAATTATGAGTAAAGCTCCTATAAACAACCATGTGTAGGTTTTTGTGTGGCCATAAGTTTTCAGCTTATTTGGGTAAATACCAAGAAACATGATTGCTGAATCATATGGTAAGAGTATGTTTAGTTTTGCAAGAAATTGCCGAAGTATACTCCAAAGTGGCTGTACCGTTTTGCATTTCCACCAGCAACGAATGAGAGTTCCTGTTGTTCCACATTCTCACCAGCACCTGGTGTGGTCAGCTTTTTGGATTTTGGCCATTGTAATAGGTGTGCAGTAGTATCTTATTGTTGTTTTAATTTGCAATTTCGTAATGACATATGATGTTGAGCATTTTTTCATATTTATTTGCCATCTGTATATATTCTTTGGTGAGGTGTTTGTTCAGGTCTTTTGCCCATTTAAAAAATTGAGTTGTTTTCTTACTGTTGAGTTTTTTGTTGTTTGGTTGGTTAGTTTTTGAAACAGAGTCTCACTCTGTTGCCCTGGGTAGAATGCAGTGGCATTGTCATAGCTCACTGCAATCTCAAACTCCTGGGCTCAGTGATCCTCCTGCCTCAGCCTCCCAGAGTGCTAGGATTACAGGTGTGAGGCACTGCACCCAGCCCTTACTGTTGCGTCTTAAGAGTTCTTTGTATATTGGGAATAAGTCTTTTATCAAATATATCCTTTGCAAGTATTTTCCCTACTCTGTGACTAGTCACCTTCTCTTGACATTGCCTTTCTGAGAAAGAAGTTTTTAATTTTGATGGACCCCAACCTATTACTTATTTCTTTCATGGCTCATACCTTTCTTTAGTGTTACATCTAAAAAAAATCATCACCATCTCCAAAGTCAGCTAGAGTTTATATGTTATCTTCCTGGAATTTTAATAGTTTTGGATTTTATATTTAGGTCTGTGTTCCATTTTGAGTTAATTTTTGTATAAGGTGTAAGGTCTGTGTCTAGATTAACCTTTTTTATGTGTGGATGTCTAGTTTCAGCACCATTTGTTGAAAAGACTATCTTTTCTCTGTTGCATTGCCTTTGCTCCTTTGTCAAAGATCAATTGATTATATTTGTGTGGGTCTATTTCTAGTCTATTCTGTTCCATTGATCAATTTGTCTATTCTTTTACTAATACCACCCTGTCTTAGTTACTATAGCTTTATATAATAGTAAGTCTTGAAGTCAGGTAGTATCGCTACCCCAACTTTGTTCTTTTCCTTCAATATTGAGTTGGGTATTCTGGGTCTTTTGCCTCTCCATATACATTTTGGAATCAATTTGCCAATACTTATATGGTAGCATTTTTATTAAGTATTTATGCTTGAGGAAAACATGCAACTTTCCATTGCTATATTCCTTTGGAAATTTCATTTCTCAAGCCCATCTGTGAGGGAGAATTCTTTTCTTCTTTAAAGTCTCAAGTTGATTTTTATCTGTCTTCCTGGATTTGTGCATTGGTGTAGAAATATCTGAGTTCTTCCTCCCCTGAGTTATTGGGAGCTTCCTCTGTTATTTTTCTGTTTCACTGTGGCATGGCTGATATCCTTCATGGCATCCAGTTAATCTGTTGTGGCTGGGTATATACATTCCTCTCTCTCTTGGTTATCAGTCTCAAGCCCTCTTGATTAGATCAGTGGATTTAGAGGCTGATAGATTGACTTTGACTTCTCATAAAGGAAGAAACAGATCATAACAGAATCAGCTTGCCATTTAGAGCTCCTAGCTGGTAGCACCGGGAGCAGTCAACGGGAGTCAATAGTGGATTAAAGACCCAAGGAGAGCTCAGTGATTCATTCTTAAATTTAACTAATCATCCTTAAGACGGTATATTTTAGTCCCTCATGCCTCATGGCCCCACTTCATGCATTGTACATAGGCCAAATGCCTTTTTGATCAACATGGGAAACAAAAATGAAAAACAGCACTAAAAGATCATTTCCCCCTTTTTTATGCCTGAAATGTTGTTTTCTACCCTCTCATCTATAATGGCTAAATGAAATATTTTTAAACTGAACAATGGCCCATAAAACCTCTTTCCGTGTATGTAGAAAGTTATGGTTTACGAAGTACTTGCTTATTGTTTGTTCTCTGGCCATCAGGAGCAAGGCAGCCTGCTGCATTAAAAGGCATCAAGAGTGATCTTGACTATAAGAAACTAAATGCAGTAACAGTTCCCTCGGAAAATGTTCTCCCCTGTGTTTTTGAGTTTTATGTTCAAAGAACCTCTTGAATCTGTTATTTCCAAGATGACCTCTCTGACCATATTCTGCTCATGAGAAGCAGAATACACATTTCTAGACTTTTTAGACTTTCTCTCAGACTGATTAAGAACCTAGAAGTGGAAAATTTAGACAAGAGAGTCTTTGTAAGGCCCAAAGAAGTGATGGAAATTCTAGGGCGTTGTGGATGCCTGGTGTTTATTCTGCCTTCCCACTTTCCAAACACATTTTGAAGAGGTGAGATGTTAGGTTCAGTTAGCAAAACCCCCTAGAACACTTCTCAAAGTATTTGACCAGAGAATGAGCTGGGGTTATCCATAATAACTTCCCATTTCCCAGAAGTAAAAAAGACAGAATTTTGAAAGGTTCAATGCATAACATTGAAAGGGTGTGTAGAGAAGTCCAGGAAGGAGCATGACAAGAAGTGGCTGGCATGCAGGAAGAATCTGGGATGGGGTGACATGGAAGCCCAGGGTGGGAGAGATCCATGTAGTCACATGTTGCCATGAGGTCGTGCAAAACAGAAAAAGCATCTGCTAGATTCTCACCAGTGACCAGGGTGAGAGTTGGTTTAACAGTGGGGCAGAAGTCAGATTTCAGTGGGGTGAAGAGGGAATGATGCCAGAGGCTGGTTAATGTTAACATTATATTGAGCATTACATACAAGGCATCAAAGCCAGGCAGCAGCCCCACCAGCCCTGGTCATCACCTTCCATATACTCATCGCAGTCATTTTCTCTTTGTTTTATTTTAATAACCCAGAGATACCTGACGATGTGTTTATCTTACTAAATATTCACAAACTGTCGGTGCAGCTGGAGGATTGACGTTAATCCCGAGGTTACACTGTTGTGTGTGCAGGGATTGAGGAGAAGACTAAAGGGCTGGATCCTCCCACCGTGGGGTTCTCAAAAGGGTCCTGCCGTAGTGACAGCCATCACAACTGACCCAGGAATATTCCATCCAGTCACTGGCTGAGGTTCTCTCCCTCAGGTAACTTTTCACAGGTGTGTTTCTGCTGTGTGTTCTCTCAGGGAGCATATAACAAAAGGGCTCTCAAACTTTAATGAACATAACTAACACCAGAAAAGGAAAAGATGCAGATTCCTAGTCCCAATTCCCAAAGAGTCATACAAGGTAGAAGATCCAGGGCTACTCATGCAGAATAGAAAAGGCAATCCCAGCAAAACAAAAATAAATAAATGGGACCTGATCAAATTATAATAAAAAGCTGCTGCACAGCCAAAGAAACAATCAATAGAGCAAACAGACAACCTACAGAATGGGAGGAAATATTTGCATGCCCTACATCCGATAAAGGGCTAATAACCAGAATCTACAAAGAGCTCAAGCAAAACAGTAAGGAAAAAAAAAAAAAAATCAAACAACCCCACTAAAAAGTGGGCAGAAGTCATAAACACAAGCTTTTCAAAAGAAGGTAGACTAATGGCCAATAAACATATGAAAAAATACTCAACATCTCTAATCATCAGGAAAATGCAAATCAAAACCACAGTGAGATATCACCCAATTCCAGTAAGAATGGCTTTTATCAAAAAAGTCCCAAAACAACAGATGCTGGCGTGGATATAGAGAGACATGAATACTTATACACTGCTGGTGGGACTGCAAACTAGTACAACCTCTACGGAAAATAGTATGGAGATTCCTCAAAGAACTAAAAGTAGATCTACCATTTGATCCAGCAATCCCACTATTGGGCATTTATCCAAAGGAAAAAAAAGTCATTTTTTAAAAAAGACTGTTGCACTAGAATGTTTATTGCAGCACAATTTGCAATTGCAAAGATGTGGAATCAACCCAAGTGCCCATCAGTACTTGAGTGGATTAGTAAAATGTGGTGTGTGTATACTATGGAGTACTACTCAGTTATAAAAAAAAAAAAAAAGGGAAACTAATACCTTTTGTAACAACCTGGATGGAAGTGGAGACCATTCTTCTAAATGAAGTATTATAGGAATGGAAAAACAAACACTACACGTACTCACTATTAAACTGGAACAAATTGATCGACACTTATATGCACATATAGAAGTAAAACTCAACGGAAACCAACCAGGTGAAGGAGAGAAGAATAGTTGGGTAAATTCACACCTAACAGGTACAATGCACACTGGATGATGGGCACACTTACAACATTGACTCAAACTATACAAAAGCAAAACATGTAACCAAAACATTTGTACCCACATAATACTCTGAAATTTAAAAAAATTATTGCAGTGAAAGAAATGGTCTTCACACATGCTCGTTTCTCTTTGTCGTAAGCTAGGGACTGGCAGAGGCTAAATGGCATTATCTCTAAAGTCCTTTCCAGTTCTGATGCTCTATTTCTTCATTCAACAAACATTTCCTAAGCATTTACTGGGTGCCAGTCCTTATTCTATGCACTGGAAATATAGCCATGAACAAAAGAGAGAAACATTCTGCCTTCATAAACTTAGATCCTAGTAGGGAGAGAAAGATAATTTAAGGTGAGGACAGAAAATTAAGCAAACTATGTAGACTGTCAGAGGGTGTTAAATATTCTGGAGAAAAATAAAGCAGGACAGGACGACAGAAAGTGCTGTAGGGAGTTGTAATATTAAAATCCACGGCCAGGGAAAACCTTTCTGAAAAGGTAGCATTTGAGCAAAAAGCTGGAGGTGGGAAGGCAAGGTAGGCAGGTATCTGGGGCGAGGCTTTCAGGCAGAGGGAACAGCAAGTGCAAAGGCCCTGGTAAGCCGGAGGAGCAGCGAGGAGACCAGTGTGGCTAGAACTGAGTGAACTAGAGATTGAGTTCTCCCAGAACATGTCAGCGGCCTCTTGTTCTGCTTCCTAAGAAAGCAGGCAGCCCTGGTTCCTAAGAAAGCGGGGTCCTCCTGTTGTTTTGAGTAAGTAGCAAGAGGCCTGAAAGATAAAGTCCTGGAGCTTAGACCTGCCTTTGCCCCTTCCCCTCGCAGAAGCATTTCCAGAAGCAGTTAAGCCTCACTGACACGGACGCCTGGTTCTCAGCCCCGGGAATTAAGCGATGTGGGCGCAGGGTCTCAGTCCCACCGCGCAGCCGCAACAGGCCTTGAGGAGCAGCCGGAAGTGGAAGGGGTGGGTCAGTGGCAGGGAACCTTTCCCGGGTGTTTGCACCCGAAAGCTGGGGGCCAGAGCCACTGAGGAGATGGGAGTGTGAGCGGAGCCTTCAGAGGCTGTAACTCTGCTCCACGTCTGTCCTGTGTGCAATTGTCCATTTATTTCTGACCATTCATTCGCTTGTCCTCTACGTTCTCACGTTCTGCTAGGACTGTGGGGATTTGTCCAGGACCAGCCCTAAAAAAGCCAAATTGAAAACAACAAGAATCCTTCCTCTCTGCCTACCCCCTCAATACTTGTGGCCCTCTCAGGTGCCTTGGGGCTTCCCGAGGTTGCCTCTTCTGGGTCTCACGCCTTGAGGGCGTCGCTCCTGAACTAATAGGCAGAAAGGTAGTCACTGATAGGAACTTAATGTCTACTTCTCAGGAATATTTATGTTTTTGTGGTGAACTTGTAAAAAAAAAAAAAAGAAAGAAAGAAAGAAGAAAGAAAGAGGCCTTCAATCTCCATGGGAGTAACACAATGGGGTCACTGCAGCTACCTTGATAGCCTTGGTCGGGAAATTGGAGGTGTGGGGAACGTGAATTCTCCAAGTCTGTGGAGTCACACATTTTCCTTCGTTAAACAGAGACTGTGTCTGGTTAACCGAGTTTGGACAGTGCCCTACACACTGGCCACACTGACAGACTTGCTTCCTATACCCACTGGAAAGTGACCTTAAGCACAATGCCTGGCCTTCCACCCACCCTGTCACCGTGCAGGCACACATGCCCCACATAGGAGCAGGTAAGTGGGTTTGGATACATTGGTTAGTTGAAAATTTTGATCCACATTGGTTAAATAAAAAAATAAAAATAACAAATTTGTATCATGCAGGCAAGTGACAGAAACTTACAAGATGAGAAATCACTGCAGGGACCATGACAAGTAAGATGTAACATGGAGATTAAGGGGTTTTAGAGGAAATTTAAAAAACAAATAGTCAAAGATACAAAGATAAATAATAAATTGTCTGGGAGTGGAACTCTAGACAGTTCCTGTAATTCTCCCTGGCTACAAACTGAGCAACCCCAGGCCCAGCACTGGCAGAGACGAGCCCTCAGGGTCTCCCTGGGAGCTGTGAAGGGTTTTCCCATCAGAAATGCCTCTCACCTGCAGCCCCGTCCTGCAGCCGCGGTAGACAGCTGCTGACCTGAACTCTTGGAGGTGCCTTTGTGCTTGGAGCCACCCTATCTCCGTCTGTTGCTGTTTCTAGCTTTTGCCATGTGGGGAGTCCAGGAGAGAAGGGAAAAGAGGCCAGAAGTGGAAAGAAAGCAACCAGAGTAGGCTGAAGGAACTTAGGAAATTTCACCGCAAAATATGACTCCTTGACATAAACAGTATTTTGAATTAAAGACTCTTAGAGAACGACAGCCCTTGGAAGGGACTTTCTGTCTACCTGCATGACCAGATGACCCATGAAAAGAACAACTGACTTCCCTCCCCCTCCCTGTTATCTCAATATATTGCAGGAGAGATCAAGAATACAACCAGACCTGGTCCAAACCATTAAAATAATACCTGCAACTCTCAGGTTAATTTAATTTGCAAAGATAATCCTTTACAAGTCAATCTGTTTCCCCCATCCAATCGTCCTCCCTAGCAACCATTTATTGCTCCTAAACAGAATTACCTGTACTCCTCATCGCTCCCTCCCCTCTACAAGGAGGGTATAAAAATTTATGGACCTCACTGGGATATTGGGTAATCACTCTGTGATTCTCCCTATGTGCACAGTAAATAAATCTCCTTCTCTATTAATCTGCTTTAATTGTGAGTTGATCTTTCAGCAAACTTTCGGGGGAAAGGGGAAGTTTTTCCTAAGCCCCACAAGGCCCAGGATTTTCTAACAGCTGCTTCTTTTTCTATGCGTTTCCTGTCATCCCTGGTTTGCAGTCCTGGCTGCCCCTGAAAATCATTTGGGTACTTTGAATAATCGGGGTTTCTGGCCCCAGCCCAGCTCGTTTGAAAGACAGTCTTTGCCGGAGGGACCAGACTTTGCATTTTTCTAAAGCTCCCAGGTTAGTCTCACAGGCAGCCAGGGTTGAGCATCACGACATAAAAGCAGCTTTCTTATCCCCACGGGGGAGAAGCGTCTCTGTTAAGCAGGTCAGGAATTACTCTTCCAGAGGACATGACTAGGAGAAGTGATCCCTGCATCCCCAGCCCTCTCAACTGCCAGGATTCTAGAGCTTGTTCTACCCGCCTCACCTTTGCCATGTGGCACATGTCCCCCCAGAGGCAGCCGTTCCCTGAGAGCCACATCCTTCGCTCACCCCCTCCTTGGGGTTTCTCCGCAAATCCCTCTCTCCCCACAGCAACACACACCTCAGAAGGGCACCTGGGTGGGGTGTGTACCAAGCTGTAGCGTCTTAGTCCTTGTGGGCCGCTATGACAAGACCATAGTATAGGTGGCTTAGAACACACAGAAATTGGTTTCTTACCGTTCTGGAGACCGGAAAGTCCAAGATCAAGGCACCAGCAGATTCCGTGTCTGGTGAGGGCCTGCTTCCTAGTTTGTAGATGGCTCTCATATCCCTGTAACCTCGCTGGGAGTGGCCAGGGGCTCTCTGGGATCCCTTTTATAACACCACTAGTCCTATTTGTGAGGGCTTAGCCCTCCTGACCTAATCAACCCCAAAGGCCCCACCTCCTCATACCATCACGCTGGGGACTGGAGTTCAACACATGCGTCTGGGGGCACACAGACATTCAGTCTATAGCAGGTAGAGAGGTTAGCACTTTGGTTCCCACACATACAAATGCCCCAAGTCGGTGCTTCCCAGACGTCACCTAGGGATCTTGTTTCAAGTGCAGATTCTGGTTCAGGAGGTCTAGGGTGGGGCCTGAGATTCTGCATTTCTAACAAGGTCCCAGGTGATTGCTGATGCACTTGGAACAGCAAAGCCCTAGGATGCTATTACCCTTCACGCCTGCCCCTGGAGTTTTTGGGGTCTGAATTTGAACCTGCTGGGTTAGATGGCTTCGTAGGTGAGGGTACCGGAATGAGAGAAACCTGAGGTCCTAGCTTGGGGTAGGATGTGTCTTTATTGATTTGGCGCAGATAGGGCTGCATTAAGACAGAAGCCCAGGTGGAGAGTGTTTCTTCTCCTCGCCAGGTAACAGAGCATGAGGCTCATCCACAGAAAATGAACCATGACCTCCAGCCAACATGGAGGGACTGTCCCTCTCCTGCCCATGCCCTTCTGTGACTGCCCAGTGAAGCCTACCCGCTGTGCCCACGCTGACCTGACTACACTGGTATCACCTGCTATAAGCTGTCCTTCCTCCACATGCCAGTTCCTATCCTGTTCATCGGACCTTCAGGAAAGCATCTCTGTAAGTCTGGAGCTGAGGGTGTGTGCTCAATAATTACATTTGTGTGAATAAAATAATTCTCTGGAATCTGCGCTCCATATTTCCACAGCACCCGCATGAGGACGCAGTGGCGTCATTTAGCAGGAAATATTAAGCAGGACTGCCTGTTGCAAACACTCCCTAATAGCTACCACTGAAGGCATTCTTTAATGTCATCTCTTCCCCCAAAACTGCCTTCCTTAGCTACTAAGTTCTCAGTCTCTCGTCATCGTCATTGTCATCGTCTTCCCATGTTCTCTGCATGAAGCCTCTTCCCCTGGAAAAGGGATAAGGCAGGGCCTTGGCCACCCTCCCAGGAAGGCGGAGGCTACTTGCATCTCTAACCACAAGGAAATTACTACTGACAGCCCAAAGTAAAGCAGAAATATTAAGAATGACAGAGTGGAGTTCCTGTACCAGAAGAAAAATGGCACATTAATAAAAAGTTTTAGCAGAGTGTAGCAGTAAATTGCACATTATAAATACATATTTAAAGTCAGCATGAAAGTCAGCTGCCTTTGCCCCTTGGAATTTGCAAAAGTGTGTTAGGTTTCAATTGGCTGTTTCAGAATTCTTTGATTATAATAGCTTAACATATGACACTCCTAATTTCCTTATATTGTTGTCCTTCAGAAACACTGACTCCATCTCCATTTGCAAATTCTATAAAAAGATGGGTAAATAAGATATTTAGTGATTGATTACCCAGTTTGTAAATGGTCCAGACATTTGAATTTTCTTACCACCTGCTTCTGGCTAATGTATGCAAAAGAAGAAAAATGAAGGAAGATGAAACTCTCAATATATTTGGTACTTATTTACTAAAAATTCTAGTGGAAAAAATGTGAACAACAAAGAATACTGAGGTTGTCTATTGCTAGTAAACCTGAGGCTTCTAGGTTCTCCGTGCTGCATCCAAACCTTCCCCTCTGCCCACTGTTGGGTGATGCCTGTGACATGCTCATGTGTTATTAATTTGTTGGAGTTAAAGATCACTCATAAGCATGACAATAATAAATAGTAATTTATATATTAATATTTGACATTAATGTATACATATTATTAATAAATATTAGTTTAAATTAAAAAATAAATCCACCCATCATGTCCTATTTCTATTGCTCAGTACAAAGTACATTTTGATGGTTTTCCTGTGAGCTCATGAATTGATGAAGGCTCAGCACTCAAGGGGACCCTATCCTGGTCCCAGCAATATGTAAAAGTGAAACCTCTGCATGGGAATCTAAATAGATCATCACCTGCTGAGAAGGTAGCCATGATTTCATATACACCAAACTTCTTGTTTAAGACCAACGAACATCCTTAACAAAATGTCTAAATAAGACAGTAATTGATGAATAATCTTTTAATCTCCCAGTCTTAGATAAAGGCTAATGTCTTCAGCCATGACATATTTAAGTAGCTGTAATCAAATATATAATTAAACTCTACAAGAAAATAAAATTGAAGCTCAGATATCTGTGGTGCACTACACTGAAGCCATCAGCAATTCTTTGTCCCACTGATATTGGAGTTGGGCCTTGAGAATGGCTTCCTCCATCTTAAACAATTACAAACATAAAATCTCATTTGTGATTACTCCTTCCCTTCAGTATGATATTTCCCAGCTGTAATGTGGGTAGAATTAGGGAAGTCAGAGAACTTTTGAACAGAGGAATAAATTAAGAGCTCAGGAGAATGATCTATAGGAAGGGTATATTTTGATGGAGTGCTGGGAAGACCTGGTATGAAGTGCTCCTAGGAGCTGTTGAAATACCTTCCTGAGTGTCTGCCAAAGTGGGGAGATGGCTGGATGTGGGTGGCACTGATAGTTCACGCTTTGCAGACAATCCTCCTTATTAGCACCAGCTCTGCACCACACAGGGGCAGATGCTGGCCTGCGAGGCTCTTGGCCACCATAGGCAGAGCTGGTCCAGGGTACAATTCCTGGGGAACCACAGGGATTAGGAATGCTACGAGGTGGGAAATGGAGCCAGGGTCTCTGCCTAAAAGCAGAATGGGAGTGGGGCTTCCCCTCAGTGGAAAAAAGAGCTGGAAAAAAGCTGCAGCAACAGTTGATTACAGTTCTAGTTTTTTCAGAGCTGCATGCTCAGGAAGGAAGGTAGAAAATCAGTATCAGCAAGATCAATTAAATTAAATTGACTCTCTTTGAAATTAAAGTAATACAACAAAGTAAAAAGGATTTTAAGTAATTATGCTAAAGATCATTAAAGGAAAATCATCTATAAATATCAACAAAATATGATGAAACAATAACCAGGCACAAATGAATGAAGAGCAGGGGTGTATGAGAAATAAGCAATTATAAATAGAGAAAAAAATATATATAGTAATTATAATTAAAAACTCAATGGATAGGACAAATTTTAGACTAGATACAGGCAAAGAGAGAGCTATTATAGTAAATTAAAGGGAACCCTATGTAATGTACCTGAATGCAGGCCAGAGAGGTGAAGAGACTTGGAGAGAAGAAAAAGAGGCAGACACACATGACAGCTAGATTGAGACTGCATGCACCAGTAAAGACTCAAGAAAGTACAAAAGAGAAAATTCCAAAGAAGCATTATTTGAAGATGTTATAGGTAAGAATATTCTAGAAGTGAATAAAGCCACAAACCTTCATAGTAAAACTATTCTGTATGTACTGAGAAAAATAAATAAAATTAAATATATATGTAGACATAACTGTGAAACTGAAAAACATCTATGAAAATTGAAAAACCTTTGGAGCTATCATAGAAAACTGACTTATTGTTATGCCTCCCAAGGGACATTTAGATTGAAAGCCAACTTCTCATCAGCAACAGTCTATTCCAGAAGTTAATGGAGTAAAATCTTCAAAGTGCTGAAAAAATATCTGTTAACCTGGAATTGTACCCAGCTTTACTATCAACATAAGAGTAGGGACACACTGATGACCTTTGTAGACATACAAGGACTAAGGGAGTTTCCTACCCAGAGAGACTCACAGAACAGCCACTAAGCAAGGAGAACAATGAATCCAGGCAAACAAATGGAATCAAGAAACAACAGCAAACACAGAAATAAAAAAGGAATTGGTAAATTTAATTAGTTATTGATTACTAAAAAGAAGAAAAGCACATGAGCACATTTTTTGTGCATTGTATCTTTTAAAAAATGAAACTCTGGACAATAACAAGATGAAACATGCATAAGTATGTCCATTTCCCATTGAATATAAGCTCCCCATGACACAGGATTTTGCTTTGCTCTCTGCTAGCAAAATCTTTCAACCCTTAGCACAGTGAGTGTCCTTCCTATATTCCTTGAATATAGGAAGTATTCAAAAAGTATTTGTTGGCTGGCAAGGAGGCTCACACTTATAATACCAGGGCTTTGAGTGGCCCAGGTGGGAGGATCTCTTGAGGCCAGAAGTTTAATCACCTGGGCAACATAGCAAGACCATGTCCCTACAAAAATAATTTAAAAAATTAGCTGGTGTGGTGTGTGCATGTAGGATCACTGGAGCCCAGGAGCTGAAGGCTGCAGTGAGCTATGATTGCACCACTACCCCTCCAGCCTGGGTGATGGAGCAAGACCCTGTCTCAAAAACAAACAAAAAACCAAAAGTATTTGTTGAATGAGTAAATGGAATGAGGTAGAGTAGCACCAGACATTTAATGGGTATGTACACCCAAGTTTTTGCCTTGTTCTGGAGGAGACTAGATGAGCTTGGCACATTGTTAGGAAAAAATATGGTTAAGGTTAATTTTACAAGACAATACCGGCAAGAGCTTCTGAAACAGGAGAGGAAAACAAAGAGAACATTTTAAAAAGTTTATTAGCCCAACAAAAAGCAGAGAAGAAGAAAGAGAAGAAAAATAAAATGCTGGTCAAGAGAAACCAGATGGTAGTAATAAATTCAAATGTAGCAGTAATCACAATAGATATAAATTGAATCAACCTACCTATTAAAGGACAGAGGCCATCAAATTGGATTAAAATAGATGAACAACAATAACAAACCAAATCTAGAAAATTTCTAAAACAAAGTTACCAGTGAATGGTTAAAAAGTTTGGGAAATGATAGTCAAGGCATATATTAATCAAAGGAAGCTTTTATAATATTAATAATAAAATAGAATTTAATCAAAAAAGTTACTAGGAATAAAGAAAGACACTGCATCATGCTACAAAACAATGCACACCACTAGGATAACCTTATATGCACCTAACACACAACTCTGAAACACATCAAGTAAAAACTAAAAGAATTAAAAGTTAAGAAAACCATAATGGAAGATTTTAACACATCTCTATCAGAAATTGCCAGATCAAGTCAACAATCATTAGAAAATCTATGGAAGATTTGTTCAACATGATAAAAAATTTGACACGAGAGATATAGAGGTCTGTATCCAACAAAAATAGATAATATGTACTCTTTTAAAGAACACCTGGAACATTAAGAAAAGGATCACAAATCAGGACACAATTTTCTAACAAGTTTCTATTATTAAGTTACTATTATTAAAAGCAATTAACTGAAAAATCAAGTAAAAATGTCAACATATTCGGAAACGAAGCATGCACTCCTAAAGAACTTATGAGTTAAAGATTACTCCATGATGAGAATGACAAGATAATTAGAACTGATGTCAGTAACGGAACCACATATTGTGAATTGCAACTTGTAATATATACTGGTGAAATTTAGAGGTGAATTTATAGCCTTATACTTACATTAAGAAAATAAAGATGATGAAAAACAAATGAATTGTTAAATTTGAGAATCTAGGAAAAGACAGCAGAGAAAACTCAAAGAACATAGAAGAAACTTAATAATAAAATCAAGAGAAAAAATTAATAAAACAGAAAACAAAGAAACAATAGAGAAGGTCAACAAAAATCAAAAGTGGCTCTTTAAAGAGACAAATAAAACAAAATCTCTGGCAAGATTGAACAAAATAATAAAATACAAGACTGAGATAAAACTAAACAATTTAAGGAATAAAAACACAGTAGAGATTTTTAAAAAATCATTAGTAAATACCATGGATAATTCTATGCAAAAAATTGAATATATATAGACGAATTATAGTATCCTAGAAATATACAAATTACCCAAATTGACTTAAAGATAAATAGAAAACCTAAGTAAACAACAAAAAATCATTTTAGCTTGTTTTCCCCGCTGAGTATTTGTGTTGCGCCATGGCGCCCAAGGGCAAAGTGGGCACAAGAGGGAAGAAGCAGATATTTGAAGAGAACAGAGAGACCGTGAAGTTCTACCTGCGGATCATACTGGGGGCCAATCCCATTTACTGCCTTGTGACCCTGGTCCTCTTTTACTCCTCTGCCTCATTTTTGGCCTGGATAGCCCTGGGCTTTAGTCTGGCAGTATATGGGGCCACCTACCATTGTATGAGGTCAATGGCACAGGCAACCTTCTCTGAGGATGGGACCTTGATGGATGGTGGCAGGGCCCTCAACATGGAGCAGGGCATGGCAGAGCACCTAAAGGATGTGATCCTACTGACAGCCATGGTGCAGGTGCTCAGCTGCTTCTCCCCCTACATCTGGTCCTTCTGGCTTCTGGCTCCAGGCCGGGCCCTTTACCTCTTGTGGGTGAATGTGCTGGGCCCCTGGTTCACAGCAGACAGTAGCGCCCCAGTACCAGAGCACAATGAGAAACGTCAGTGCCGATAGGAGTGGCAACAGATGAAGCGGTTATAGCCATTGACATGGTGGTCACAGGCTGCTGGGCCCTGGGTAGCTCTATCAGGCTGCACAGCCCCCATGCCTGGAGCAATGAGGGCCTAGTCCAGAGGTCAAAAGCAGTCTGAGGTATATAGGCTATACTTCAGGATATATCCTATACAGTTTTCAAATAAATGCCTTAGAGCGTGAAAAAAAATCATTTTAAAAATTAATCACCACCAATAATGAACAAGTTGAGAACCAAATCAAGAACTCAATCCCATTTGTAATAGCTACAAAATAATAATAATAATAAAGTACCTAGGAATACATTTAGCCAAGGAGGTGTAAGATCTCTACAAGAAGAACTACAAAACACGGATGAAAGAAATTGTAGATGACACAAACAAATGGAAAAACATCCCATGCTCATGGTTTGAAAGAATCAACATCATTAAAATGACCATACTGCCCAAGGTAATCACATATTCAATACAATTCCTATCAAATTATCAGTATAATTTTTCTCAGAATTGGAAGAAAATCCTAAAATTCATATGGAACAGAAAAAAAGCCTGAATAGCCAAAACAATCCTAACATTTTTCAAAAGAAGACATACAAGTGGTCAACAAATACGTGAAAAATGCCCAACATCACTAATCATCAGAAAAATGCAAATTAAAATCACAATGAGATACCATCTTACACCAGTCAGAATGGCAATTATTAAAAAGTCAAGGGGCAACAGATGTTGGCCAGAATGCAGAGAAAAGGGAATGCTTATACACTGTTGGTGGGAATGTAAATTAGCACAACCTCTATGAAAAACAGTGTGGAGATTCCTCAAAGAACTAAAAGTAGAGCTACCATTCCATCCAGAAATCCCACTACTGGGTATCTACTCAAAGGAAAAGAAATCATTACATAAAAAAATCACCTGCACTTATATGTGTATCGCAGCACTATTTACGATAGCTAAGTCATGGAATCAACCTAAGTGTTCATCAACAGATGATTGCATAAAGAAAATGTGGTGTATATGTACCATGGACTACTACTCAGCCATAAAAAGAATGAAATTGTGTCTTTTGCAGCAACATAGATAGATGGAACTGGAGGCCATTATCCTAAGAGAAATAATTCAGAAACAGAAAGTCTGGATGTTCAGCCAAACTATTATCAACTTCCCATGTGTTAGTATATGTCTGGCCATCTCTCATTCCAGATCTACAGGGCAACCAAATGTACTGCTGCAAGCAGTCTTTCCTCTGGGAGGATTTTCCCTACTACTATCCTTTGCAGTTGCCCCTGAGTGAGCCTGCAGTGCCTAAGCTGTCCACTGTTGGATGGTACCAGCATATCATGCAAACCCATCTATAAACCAGGTTTGAGGTTTTTTTCCTTTGGTCAATTCAGGAGCTCCTGGAGCTTCTCAGGAGGTAACAGGCACCGGTTGAGGGAGAGGAGGAAATACAATAGAAGTAAGTGTTGAAGGAATATGAGGTGCTGCCTCATGGAACTTGCACTTTGCACACCTGCCTGTGCTTGGTCCCTCATATAAGCCATTCCTACTAGATGACAGTTTGCTGTTGCACATGTCCAACCTTAAGACTAGATGTATCAGACAATATGTAATTCATTATAGGAAGCTCAGGCTTAACAATGGTAAAGTGTTCAGTTTGTATACAAGCCAATAGCAAGGCAAAACCCTGCTATTGAGAATCGTTAGCTGCAGAAAAGGAATAGATGTGCTCCTAAATCCTTCAGGTCTGAACTGTCATTCTCTTGGAGCATCCCTTGTGATCCATATGTTATCCCTATTTGCCATAGACACTTCTGGCATCATCAGACTTGCAGGGTCATAAGACTCAAGTGGTGGGGAAGCTTGCACTGCAGCCAGAACATGCTGCAATGCCTTAATTTTTTCATTCTCCACTCAAAACAGGCATCATTACAGGAAACTCTGTAGATCGGTCAGAGCAGCACACTCAAATGTGGTAGATGCTGCTTCAGAAACCCAAAAGGAGTAATCAAGCATTCTGCCTCTTTTTCATGGTAGATGATGCAAGGTACAGCAACTTATCTTTCACACTGAAGGGACTAGCTTGACATAGTTCAAACCACTGAACTCCCCAAATCATCAATGAAGTGGTGGACCCTTGTCTTTTGTGGGGTCTATTTCCTACCCTTTAGTTTGCATATGTTTTACTAGGGCATCCAAAGTAAGTCGACTTCCTGCTCATCAGAGTCAATCAAAATAATGTCAGTGTGGTGTATGGCTGTGATGCTTTGTGGACTGTTCAGATGGTCAGCTGTCTGTGGACTATATTAGGGCAGAGGGCAGCAGAACTGACAGAGCCCTGGGCCAAGGCTCTGAGGGTGTACTTTTGGCCCTGCTGGGTAAAAGCAAATTGCTTCTGGTGGTCTTCACAAAAGGACATAGAGAAAAAGAGTTTATCTAAGGCAATAGCTGCATACCACATGTGTTAATTTTCTCAAGTAAAGGTATTATATCTGGGGCAGCAGGTACAATTTGATCAGGCAGCCACCTGATCAAGTTTACAATAGTCCACATTTTTCAAGATCTATTCAATGTCTACACAAGCCAAATCAGTGAATTAAATGGGGGATGTGATGGGTATCATTACCCCTGCATCTTTTAAGTCTTTGATGACATAATTTTGTAATTTTCCCAGCGGTATTTCTGGTTTACTACCTTTGTCAGGAAGGGAAGTTCCAAGGGCTCCCAATTAGTCTTGCCTAACATATTGGCCCTCATTCCATATGTCAGAGAGCCAAAGTGGGCTCTCCCACCAGATGCTCCTGGTTTCCCAGCATGTCTGGTCTAATTTTACATTCAACATCTGGGGAAATAACCACAGGGTGGTCTGTGGACTAACTGGGCCCACTGTAAGTTGAACTTAAGCCAAGATCCCATCTATCACCTGGCTACCAAAGGCCTCCACTTTTATTTGTGGGACACAGTGGCATTTTGTGTCCCTAAGAATTTATTCAGAGCCAGAGTCTATTACTTCTTAAAGGGTCTAGATATTTTCCTTTCCCCAATGCGCTGTTCATCTAATAAATGGTCTCAAGTTTCTTTGGGAAAAACTTTGAGGAAAATTTACAATATGTACATCAAGAATTTGTACATTTATAATATGTAATTTAAGTACATTTGTACATATGTACTTCCTCAAGGAGATCCAAGTTCCTTTCAATTAAAGGATTATAGGTCTGTTAATTTATGTCTGGAAATTCAGTGAATGGTCATGACTCTCCACTGTGGAGACTCAAGTCAGGTTTTGGGCTATCAGACCTAGAATTTTTCCTGTTACATAAACCAAGCAGCACTCTAGTCTATTTTCTTCCTGTGGACACCATGATCAATTACTCACCACTAAAGATCTTTGAAGGTCAAGGAATTCTTATTATCAGAACATCCCTGCTTCCCTTTGCAGTAGATGTGCCCACCTTGACTTTGGAGGTTAAATACAGCCACTTGTCTTCTGTTACTCTAGGGTAACATTATCCCCCTTGAAATCATAGAGCCCATCTCAACGGTGGTTTCCATTACCGTCATAACTATTCTACAAAGAAGAGCAACCACAAAACTTCTCAAAGATTCAGGTTCTCCCCTCACTTCTGTATTTCTCAGAGCCTTAGCTAGGGGAGGGTCTTCTGGGCCTTTCTGTGCAAGGTAGATGGGGGTGGGTAGGGTGCACATTTGCACATGATAAACCCAGTCCAACATTCCCATCGAAATACAATGTGACAGACACTCATCCCACCAACAGCTGGGGTCTATGTTTCCTTCCTTGAATCTAGGTGGGGACTTGGAACTATCTTGACCAAGGGGGTACAGTGGAAGTAATGTGTTCTCTCTCTCTCTCTCTCTTTCTCCCCCTCAACTGCCTGTTCTGGCAGAGGCCAGTTGCCATGCCACAAATAGCCCTGTGGAGAGAGCCATGTAAAGAGAAACCGAAACTTTCTGTCAACAGCTGTCAGCAACTGTCCAGCCCTGTATATGAGCTGCCTGGGAAGTGGATCCTCAAGCCTTCCAGTGACTGCAGCCTCTGCCAACATCTGAGCACAACTTCAGAGAGACCTCAAGCCAGGGTGGATCAATCAAGATGCTCTTGAATTCTCAACCCACGGAAACCAGGAGGGAACATAAGCTCTGATGATTTTAAGCCACTCACTAGGTTTTAGGATGATTTGTTACACAGCAATAGATAACTAATACATATTCATTACTTACGAATATATACATGTGTAATAAGAATAGAGAAAAACATGCATGGATGTTTCTTTCTCATGATAGTTGTCTTCTAGAGATAGAAAAGGGGCATGGAACTGGGCAGGAGTTCAAAGTAAGCTTCAGAGGTATCAGAGGAACCAGCGATGTTTTATTAAAAAAAAGAAAAGACCTAAAGCACATATGACACAAACTAAGATTTGTTAAATCTGCCTGGCATACACATGAAGTATATATTATATCATTCTGTACCTTTCTGTATGTTTAAAAAGCAAATTAAAATAGTGGCAGGGAGGGGACTGAAACGTACTTTTGTCTAGATGGCAGTTTTGCCTAAGGTTAAGTTTACCCCAAGTTCTCAATGGCAGGGTCCGATTTTGGCCATTGACACTTTCCTTAACCTGTGAGGGCTTTAGCTTTTCAACTGAGACCTCCAGGTTTCTGTTCTTGCTATAGAGAATGTGGCAGAAGAATGTCCCCAAATTGCTCTGGCAACCCTCCTAGAAGCAGAGCTGTGGGAGTTTATTTTCTAAAGCCACATGTACACTGGAGAAGCCGTTTATAATCCTCTAAGAGATTGCTTTTATAGGTTTTATTTTTGTGAGTAAAAACATATATGAGGAAATTAAAGGAACATCATGTTATAGGTCATAGAATTTTAAAGTGGAAAGGGAACTCCTGTGTTCACCCTGTCTCCCACAGCGGGGATGTCTTTTACAATGTCCCTGACAGGTGGGGCATCGAGCCTTGCTTTAACACCTGTCAGTGACAGGCGCTCGCTCCTCCACGGAGCAGTGTGTTCTATGGAACCGCGCGGAAAGTGCTCGACTATTGAACAGAAGTCCCTGTGACTCTCACCCACTGCTTTTAGCTTCTAAAGCAACACATTAAAAGTTTACTCACTTTTGCATGACAGCCCGTCAAGTGTTTGAAAACAACAATCTGGTCCTTCAAAAGGCTTCCCTCCTCCTGGTAAAACACCCTCGATTCCTTCAGAAAGGAAAGACTCTAATGATACTTGAATACCTGTTCTATATGCCTGGTGCTTATGTGGGTTTTGTGTTGTCCTCAAATTTGCTTTGATTATCCACATCGCAGAGAGGGAAACTGAGGCTCAGGGAACTTAAGTAACTTAGCCTAAGGTTTCAAGGCTAGTCAAGCAGCAAAGCTAGTTAACTATAAGTGACTAAGCTCATGGGCTGTCTGCTACTTTGTAGGATACCAAAACCCTCTTTGCCTTGTCCGATCCCTACATTCTCTGCCACGCACCTCCTAAGACGTATTGCTGAAAAATGGACGTAACATAATGGTTTGTAACAGACCTTTGCCGTAGTTTAGCTTACATGATCCTCTTCCAACCATTTGAGATATGCAGGAAAGGCATTAGAAGTCACATTTTACAGATCAGGAAACTGAGGCTCAGTGTGATGGATCATCTAAAGAAACCAACCGACCCTTCAGGGGAAGAATTGGTATGCAATTCAATCTTCACATTCAACATCTGCCCTTTCCATTGCACCAAGACACCTCTCCATAATCCAGAATCTCACCAGCATTGAGAACTAGTTACACCCTAATTAATATGGATTTATTAACAAATACCAATTAACCCAGTCTGAAATGGTCCTAGCTTCTTTGGAAGCCATATGACACTATTGCCTTATGTAGATTCTGTGAGTAAGTAATACTCCCCACCTCAAATCTCTCTGTTTGTTTTATAAAAACTCCTGGGACGTCATAGTCTCTTCTTGTGCAATTGAGTTGCACTGATCCTTGTAAAACTCCCTCTTTCCTTCCGTCCACCTTCCTTCCAATGTGCCCAGTCCCACAGCTCCAGCCAGAGAGGGTATTTTGAACTGCTGCTGTGTCATCCAATGTGGCATCTACTCCTGTTAGAACTGGGCCACTTGCACCTTTGATGTGCACGTGTTTGCTCTCACCATGGACTTGTTGATCACATTGCTGGAAAGCACAACGCTGTGAGGACTGAGCCCTAGGGTGTGGATTCCAACTAGAGTTTCCTGAAGAAATACAACTGCAGAGCAGGGAAGCCAACGTATGTTCAGATGCCGCCACTGCATCTTAACTGTGACAACTGTGGGTGTGTGGAGTGTCAGCTCCTGCAGAGGTACGTTCCCTCCAGACAGCAGCGGGAGGCTGATGGACTCGGAAGGAATGAGACACACATGGAGACATCTCCCCCATCCTGCTGACATAAAGTCATCCTAGTTCATTACAGACCATGCTCAAGTCACAGTGAAGGTTATTCCATGCCATTGTTTTTCCCCACCTCTGTCTCACTGGTGAACTTCAAGTTGCTTGGAAAAATCCCTGCCAGCTTCTTCACTTTGGAGCTTCCTCTCAACTGAAGTAACAATCTCCCCCCTCCACTACACACACACACAGAGCTTGCCTCTAGTTGCTTAGCACCCTCTCCTTTTCCTGTTACCATTTTCTCCCAAACAGATGGTGTTTATAGACAAGAAAGAAATGGAAGTAATTCAGCTGCAAGGCTGGTAATCAATACCCAGAAACCTCCCCTCTGAAGACGCCAGCCAGAGTGGGGCTGTCATGGATGCAGCCACGAAAATAGCTCTGAGCAGAGACCCAGAAGCCTAGCGGGGGCTGTGTCCAAGGGCAGGACGACAACCTAGTGCCTGGAGCTAGTTAAATGGGATAAATACGTGCGTCCTGATGGCTTTATGCTGCTTCCCTTCGGACTTCCAGGGCTGTGTGCGAGCTTTATGTTCGTGCAGCTTAGAGAAGAGACTGCTTTTCCCCGAGCTGGGGCTCAGCGTGCACAGCCGGCGTTATTACTGAGCTCCGCTCCATTCTCATTCTCCACTGCCTGCTTGTTGCTGTGGGAGACCCCAGAGGAGTGCCAAGGCTCTTGAACAGGCTGCCCTGCCAGGGCACTATGCCCTTTTAGCCACGTCCCAGGCAGAGCTATTTCAAAATAGGTCGAGAGTCAGAGAGGGAACGAGGGGGAGAGAGTGTTTGTTGTGTTTGTATATTGGAAACTACAGGAATAATCACTAAATGTGAATGAACTAACACACGCACACACACACACACACACACACACACACTTGATACCCAGGAATCTCGGGAGCGGATGGAAGGGAGGTTTGGGTTGAAGGTGAGAGAGCTATTTCAAAATAGGTCGGGAGTCAGAGAGGGAACGAGGGGGAGAGAGTGTTTGTTGTGTTTGTATATTGGAAACTACAGGAATAATCACTAAATGTGAATGAAATAACACACACACACACACACACACACACTTGATACCCAGGAATCTCGGGAGCGGATGGAAGGGAGGTTTGGGTTGAAGGTGAGAGGGGCCTGATTTTGGAACCAGTTGCCAGGGGCGTTCTGATGGAGGGATCCAACATCGGGTAGGGAGTGTAGGGTGGCAGGGGGTCCCAGGCACTGAGAGAGACCATAAAAAAGAACACAGACTCCCCCACAATCCCAAAAGAGTGGCTCTACTGGTTACAGACAGGCTTCCTGGTGGGGCAGGGACCTGTCTGTAGGAGGGTCCAGCAATGCGTGGGATTTTGAGGCAGCCCCAAACCTTAGCTACTACCAGTTTTAGGGACCTCTCTGTGCCACCTTTCCTTTCCCATAAAAAGATAATTTCTTTTTTGGCCAATGCCTAAAATGTGTGTGGCAAAGGGAAATATTTTAAAACCACAATTATACCAGAATTACAGAATTTTGCACGTAGTATACTCATAAGACCATAATGAGATAAGACCTAAAGTGCAGCAGGTCCACCTGAGGGAGACACCACCACGAGCAGGTGAGGAGCGTAGGTTGGATGAGGCGGGACCTGAGATCCGTCCCAGCGCTGCCACCGTTTGCATCTCAGGTGGTTTCCATCACTCCTGACGCTCATCTTCTCAGTGTGTAAATTGGGGACTAAAATTTACACCTTCTTTTCAGGGTCCTTTTAAGGATTAAAAGAGCTATTGTTTTTTGTGCAGTCATGTTTGTAAACCAGAGACAAATAGCAGCTATTAGGAGCCCATCCATGCAAATGTGTTTCACCTAAGGTGGGAAAGGTTCATTGATAACACATAAATTGGAGAATTTCTATTTATGGAAGAGAACAAGTGAAGAGAACTCAGAGGACACTGAAGGGCTTAAAGGGGGAGAAAGAGGAAGGAGAAGGAAAGGAAAGGAGCAAAGACAACCAAGGCCGGCAGCTAAAGGGACTGTACAGGTTGGCGATCGTGGCCAGACCAGCCTTTGGTTCCCGTGAGCAGGTGGGAGACGCTGACCACGCTCAGTGAGGGATTGTCGTGCTCCAGTTACTGAGGCAGGGAGCTCAGCTTCAAACCAGTCCTGTGAACATTTGACTTGGGCAAAGGAACCTCATTGCCAGCTCACTTGCTAATTAAATATCCTCCTCTAGGCCGGGCGCGGTGGCTCACGCCTGTAATCCTAGCACTCTGGGAGGCCGAGGTGGGCGGATCGTTTGAGCTCAGGAGTTCGAGACCAGCCTGAGCAAGAGCGAGACCCCATCTCTACTAAAAATAGAAAGAAATTATATGGACAGCTAAAAATATATAAAGAAAAAATTAGCCGGGCATGGTGGTGCATGCCTGTAGTCCCAACTACTCGGGAGGCTGAGACAGGAGGATCCCTTGAGCTCAGGAGTTTGAGGTTGCTGTGAGCTAGGCCAACGCCATGGCACTCACTCTAGCCTGGGCAACAAAGTGAGACTCTGTCTCAAAAAAAAAAAAAAAAAAAAAAAAAATATCCTCCAGGTTGAGAGTTGATCTCTGCCCTTAAGCCATATATGGTCCAGGTGAGGCGATTAAGTACCAGCAAAGCAACGAGAAGATGGTGACTGGCAGAACTTGGAAGGTGCTGGCACGAGCATTGGAAGCAGGGCCTGGGGCTGGGACGGCTGGAGACCACCTGGAGGAGGGGTGCATTGTGCTGAGCCTGGAAGAATAGGGTGTGCATAACCAGAGCCAGCGGAAGGGCATTCCTGGTGGTCAGAACTGCAAGCATAAAGGGCTTCCCTGGAATGAAGGGCTTGTGGCCAAAGGTGGCAGGAAGGAGGTCAGTCCCAAATGAGGCCACACCTAGCTATGGTCTGATGTGTGCAGCTCACACAGGGCCAGGGTCCCAGGGAGCGATATTGATTTCCTGAGGGTGGGGCAGAAATTGATGGCACAGAAGGGCAGGAAGGTCAAAGTAAGGTGTCCAAGCAGAGGGGACTGTCTCGGAAAATGGAAGGAAAACAGGACCTGCTGGGGGTGAAGGGCTGTGGCAAGGGTCCAGACAGGTGACAGAGGTGAACTTGGGGAGGCACCAAGTGGGGTGGGAGTTTTCCTGCTTGCCCATTTCTGGTTTAAAAGGATAAGAAATTCTATTATTAATAAAAATATAAATTAATCTAACTCTCCATAAAGAGTACAGACTGTTGGGAAATGAAGCAATAAGTCTACACATGCAGACGGAAAAAGAAAGGAAAAAAGGATTTCAGGCTGGTTTGTTTTTTGACTCCATTTTCTGTATTCACGTCAATTGCATCAAGCATGTGTAGACAGTCATGTCCCTCAGTGTCAGATTCTAGTATATTCAGGTCTTATCAGCCCTGTCCTTGGAAGTCACTGTAGCTACCTTGTTATAAGCTGAATGATGACAAATATGTGGCAGTTTTCATCTTTCGTTCCTGTCATTTCCATACATACTACTTTAATGGCAAAGCAATGAGATTACTGGCATTAATGTTTTCCTGTCCCCAAGCTCATTCCTGGATCATTTGGCCTGAGGTTGAAAAACAAAACAAACCAAATCAGTAAGGCATCTTCCTGCAAAATAAGGGGATAGTCCTTGGTATTCAGATTTTTAAAAGTGATTAAAATTGGTCTATCTGGTTTCTTTAGAATAAAAGAAAGTTAAAAGAGGATTTGGGGGGGCTCAAATTAAAGAATTTCCTCATGATCAACTTTATGGTAATTCAACCTGTTTTGTTAGGACGGTTAAGGCTTAGATAAAGAATAAAAGCTCAGCACGATGGGAGAAGTAGAGTCTGAGTTGTGCTTCAATTCATGCCTATATTTATCGATTATGGAAAATGACTGGGATCCCCTCTGGCCGAGCTGAAGCCAGGTTTGTCACCCCTACTCCATTTATAAGGATTAAGAGTTAACTTTAATTAAAAACTATCAATACACGCAGGTACTCCAGAGAGCCTCCCTGGCTACCCTGGACCCACCACACTCATTTCCTAACAGTCGTTAGCCAGCCCTTTCACCCGAGAAGTCAGCATGTGGTGAAAGGCCAAATATTTGAGGCAAAAGTGAAATGAGTGAGACTCAAACCAGGTCCCACCACACAGCACTACCTTAAAGGTATCCCCTGGGCAATTTCGATGTGACCGGCAAAATTTTAAATATGCACATATTTAGATAAAGCAATTCCATTTTTAGGATTATACCATGCAGAGATACTCACAAATGTGTACAAACATCAACTATAAGGATGTTGGTTGCAACATGATTTGCAGTAGCAAGAAGTGGACAATAACTTAACCTTCAACAGGAAACAGGTTAAATAAATGACAGCACCTTCATACAAAGGGGTACTATTCCTTCACATAATAAGGTAGATTTATGAGTAGTGATGAGAAAACATCCCTAGCATGTTGTGTAGTGAGTAGAGCAAGCTTCAGAATAGAATGTGATCGTAATAAAAACAGGAAAAACATAAAAGCCTCCACATACGCTGTTGCGGGTAAGAGCTTGTGCTCTGTGGTCAGATGCCTGAGTTGGGGCCCTGGCTGGACCACTTACGAGTCAGTCACTATGGAATGTGAAGGGGGCCTTGTTTTCCTCTTCTGTAAAATGGAAATTATGCTAGTACCTGTCTCGTAGGCATATGACAGGCTTTCGGGAAGTATCAGACAAACTGTTAGTGATCGGCTCTGGGAAGCTGGGCACGAAGGAAAGGGAGACTGTAATTTTTACCATAGTCACTTCCAGTCTATTTTATATATTTTACAATAATGTTTAAACAGGCTTTTAAAAAGATGTTCTCTCTGAACTAGAAGCCGTCTATTAACAGATGACAATTCTCAGCACACCCTCAGTAGGCTGAGGATTAATGAAGGGTGAAGATATTTATTAATATCGATTCAATCAGGCCATCAAGATACCCTAATAACTTTCCTTCCAGGAGAGGGAGGCCTTGGTCAACAGGAAGCCAAGACCAGGAAGAGGAGGACTTACTCAAAACAAAGCCACGTCCACCTACGACTGCAACACTCTGCACAAATGACTCCGTCCAGCCTCCTGCACTAAGAGACTCGAGCAAACTTCAGCAATCAGGGCTTCTATGGGCACAAGACTGTGTTCCCAGGATAAGCCCAGCCCCCTTTAAAATGCCTGCTGGGGAAAGCTTGAAAACTACCAAACGAGTTTCCTGTTTGTTCCAGCTAAAACTGACTATAGGCCCAGACCTGCCTTTTCTTAAAGCAGTTAATTTCAAAAACTCACAATTATAAATATTTTCTCTGCCTCTTTGAGAGCTAAAGCTTCTTCTACCCAGAAATGCTTCCTCAAGGACCTGGGAGCCATCTCTTTGAAATGCAAATCTCTAGGGAGATAGCTTACTTTCTCCCCAGTCTCTGTGGGAGCGGGTGTCTTGCTCCAATTTGGGAAACCACCTCTTTTCATAAAGACAGAAGGTTAATCACGCTCACCACCTGCACCCCCACAATTTACATCCTTCAGTGCTTTTCCTTGAGCACAACCCAATGTTTAAAAAGGCTCCTACCTGTTGTTTCAGTGGAGTGGAGTGGAGTTCCGTACTGAAGTCTCTCTCCCCTGCTGCAGCAGTCGGAATAAAATCAACCCTGCTGCCGTTAGCAGCTGTTGGACTCTGTTTCTCTTTGATGCCACTGGTGCAGGAGGACGTAGTCAACAGGTGAGCCATGCGTGTGGAGGGGGGCGTGGAGGAGAACTTGGCGTCCACCTGAGTGGTATTTTCTAATCCTCTGCCTCCCCGGAAACACCAGAGGGCAGAAGTGTTCACTAAGCAAAAGACAACCAAAATGTGCAAGAGGGTTTCCCCCCTAATGGACATTATGAAAGATTCTTTATTCAGTACTTTGCAAAGTACCAGGAAATGTGCTACTCCTTTAATATACAGCATCTCATTTAATCTTTAGAGCAACTTAATGAGGTAGGTGTCATTATTTTCTTGGAATCCAAACCTCAGAAAGATGAAAAAACTTGCTCAAGGTCACACAGCACATAAGTAGCAAACCCAGGAGTCAAACTTTAGGGTCTCTGTCTCCAGAAGCTTTTGCACAGCCCAGATAAAGAGTCTTGTAGCTGTGCAAATGAAGTACAGCTGAAGTTTGTTGTTTATGTTGGGGGAAGTTTTCTCTCCATGGAAAGTAGCTACATCTGAGTATATGTCATTAGTGATGGCATTACTAAAACAATACCACCACCACCATCTCTGTAGTAAAACGGCTTTATTTCTCCCCACACGGGGTTTCAGGACACTGAAATGAGTGGTCATAGCACAGATCACAGAACCCTGCCTTCTCTTCATGGCGCTTGCTGGTCTCTGAAATGCTTCATTTGTATATCATCTCTCTCCCCAGCTAGAAGAGAGCTCCCTACCGGCAGGAATTTTGTCTGTTTCGCTAACTGCTGCATCTATGGTGTCTATGAAAGTGATTGGCCCATGGTTGGACTCCAATAAGTATTTGTTGAAGAAAGGAGGAAGGAAGGGAGAAAAGGAAGGAAAGAGGAAGGGAGGGAAGGAAGGAAGAGAACTTAAATGGGATTTAGAAATGTACTATCGCTAGTTCAAGCTCCACCCCCACCCAGACTTAATGATGAGGGAGCTGTGGCCAGAGAGGTAAAGTCACCAGCCTGTTTGTTTCTATTTCTACGTCTGTTTCTCAGCCAGGTTACTGATTCCTTCCTGGTGGTGGTGATGGGGGAGGAAAGCTTTGAAAACAGCTTAGATTTTACAGAGTTTCTCAACTTCAGCACTACTGACCAGAAAATCCTTTGTTGTGGGGTGCTGGGCTGTGCATTTTAAGATGATTAGCAACATCCCTGGCCTCTACCCGCTCGACACCAGTAGCATTGCCCTCTCCACTCAAGTTGTGATGACCTTTAATGTCTCTAGGCATTGACTAATGTCCCAGGGCGGGGTGGGGGCCAGATGTGTGGACAAAATTGGCCAAGGTTGAGAAACTCTGGATTAGAAGGTAATGTAATTGCTGGCCACTAACTAAAGAGTATTTAAAATTCAGCACTCAGACAGAAGTGGGGGACATTTCTGGCTTTCAGAGTGTTCAAAGCCATGGCACAAACCACAGAGACAACAGGGATCTCTGGGTCTGGCATGATTCCAAACTCCAGAGGCAGAGGACTATTCATCAGCATGATGACTCAGGAAATGAATGTTCTCATGGTCTGCCTGCCATTCCAGGTAAGAAGTTAAGAAATTTAATAAGAAAATTGATCTCTACACACATAGGGAAAGAGAATCTAATGAGCAACAGGCCAGGCTGATTCAAAAGCCTCCAATTATTCTCTCTAATACAGGCACAACCATTTTTGAAAACAATTATGAACTTGAAACCCCACAGGGGAATTCAGTGGAAATCATTTAAACATTTATTTGATGTGAAACCTCTGACCCAAGCAATTCATGGAGCAATTACAGAGGTAGGGCCTGGAAGAGTCGACGGTAACATAGTTTTGGGTTTTGTTGACAAATGGTCAGTGCAAGTAATTGGGAGCGTCTGAAATTAGATCTGAATGTGAATAAGGATCAAGAAGGATCCCATGGGTCTCAGCACCGGAAACTGTATTATTCAACATGCAGTGCTCATTAATAACCTGCAGGAGAAAGTAAATTTGACTTAGATTTAATTTGCAGATAATGCAAAATGAGTGAGAAATGGCAAATACAAAAGATAAAGTAAAGTTAAAATTACCAAGGGACCTGGATATTTGAGAACCTTGGTCAGAACTCAATAAGATGAAACTTAATGTGAAAAAGGAAAATATTATATGGTTAGGTTTGGTTACCCATGAAGGTCTGAGTAATCAGCACACACAGGGGAGAGGTCCGGGTGGTGGTAGGTACTTGGTATTCCTCCGCTCACCTTGGGAGATTGACTTAAGAACTTAGAAGATTGTGTTTTTAAGGAGATTTTGCAGCAGGAGAAGCAGGAAGTGGCAGGTGGAAATCTGCTGCTCCTGCAATCCTAGTTCATAGGTATAAAGTTTTGCCATAGGAATGAATGCACACCATTGTTCTATCTTCATCATCATCATCATCAACACCACCTACTGAATTCCTACAGATATACCAGACTGTGTTCTAAGAACTTTATTTAGCTTTAAAAAAAAAATCCTTGCAACCCAGGTACTATCATCCACATTTTACAGATGAGGAAACTGAGGCACAGAGAGGTTAAGTGTTTTGCCTGAGGTGACACAATCAATGGCAGAGAAGGAATTATCAACCCCGTATTCTTTGGGAAACAAACTGCAGTGCAGGGAACCTGAAAGAAAACCTAGAGATTCCTAGCAGATGTGAGAAGTGGTGAATTCCATTTGTAAACAAGATTGGCCCTAGGCAAGGAAACATGACATTTACCTTAAATATACTCCTCCCCTTATTGGCTAGGAATTTATTTGGCTGTAACATAAACCTTAACAGTGGCATAAACAAATGGGGGTGTATTCATCACATGTAACAAGAAGACAGCCGTGGACAGATACTGGCGATGATATCTCATTTCGGCAACTGAAGTAGACCACACTACTTTGACCCTTAAGAGGGCCAGCCCTAGTTTGGACTTGAATTAAAATTCTGATTTTGGTGGGAAGGATTGTCATACTATTGCAATATGTGGTGCTATGTAGAAATGCCACTCATGCTCCATGACACTGCTTTGCCGTCAGGACCCATCCCTTCCTGAGTGCCCCAGGGGCCATGCAGGGTGGCCCCGCATGTACTTGGTCCTCCCAGACACCCGTTTCGGGTGTAATGCAATATACCGGTCTGAATACTTGGGTGCCACAGTGAGAGGCGCCATGAAGAGGGAGAACGAGAGAGATGGATAGACGTGTCTCGATTTGATAAGTCAAATCACATTAAACTAATGGCATTTCAGAGATTTTTCTGAATAAATTTTTCCTTAGGAACTTGCTACTGAACTTGGTTGCAACTTTGCCTGGCTGATGTTGAGAGACTATGTCTAGGAAAAGCCGCCACCTGGGGTTGGGGGTGGGGGGTGACGGCTGATGACCTGGAGACAGTCGTACCTTACGTTTGTGCACTCAGCTCTTTACTTTGAATCTATGAAGTTGTTTCCTATTTATAGTCTTTTTTATTTATGTTCTGGCTAAGATAGAAAGAAAGGCAGGCTGAGGAGCACAGCCTCTGCTCACGGGTCCTTAGAAGAAAGAACGAGCTGAGAGTCACTCAGCCCCAGACCTGTGCCAGCCCACCCTTTGCCACCTACTCTCTCTGGCCCCCTCCCACCTTAGTCCTTACACTACATTATCTGGGGAGTGGGTAAAATATGTGAAGTCTCCTAGCCTTCCAGGCAAAGTTGACCTGGAGTACACGGTGGCTTTCATTTTCCAGGACCCAGACCTGGGTCATTTGGCCAAGAGGTTTAAAAATATACCTGTGGAAAGTTCTGGAAAATAATGCCCCTTCCTCAGCAGATCCCTTAACCAATGCCCAGTTCCCTCCAGGGTGATCTGAGGAAGTGACTCCTTTGTGGTCACACACACAGCACCCCTGTCTCTCACCTTCTCAAGTTTAAAGGGGAAACAGTCACCCTGCAGGGTGGTCGAAACAGCTCAGCCAGGACGGGAGGGAGAAGCACTGGTTCCAGTGAGGAGCTGTTGGCAGCAGAGGGAATGTGCAAAGCAGAGCAGACTCAGAGGGTGGCCGTGGGAGTGTCTGTGTAGCTAGGGAGATGGGCAGTTAGATTAGATGGGGGTCTCAGGTGGGGGCCATTCCACTCCTGCCCACTGAAAGGGACATTTGGCAATATCTGGAGGCCCTTTGGTTGTCACAGCTGAGAGGTGAGACCCGGAATCTAACTGGTAGGGGCCAGCGGTACTGCTCAACATCCTACCATGCACAGGCCAGCCCCCGACAACAAACGATTATCTGGCCCCAAATATGGGTGGTGCGCAGTTGAGAAGCCCTGAATTAGATAAACTGTGAAGCTGGAGTCCAGGGTAGTCGCCCTCCAATCTGTCTGGTAGTGCAGAAGGCCATGGAAAGTAATCAATGACATGCAGAGAGTATCTGGATTTCAAGGAGGATCGTGCAGTAAGATTTTCACATAGATGAATCTCAGAAATATATTTTCTGTCTCAGATGTTGTGGGCTATATTTTGGGATTCTGGCCATTTTATGAGTCTGTTATTCTCCACAAAGCAAATTTTATGTTCCCACCACTCCCGCCTACTTCCACGTACAAATTGGAAGGCAATGCACACAAGCCTAGAGCTAGGGTGGGCTGGGGGTGGAAAACAGATGCAAACAAGCAAACAGAGGTGACTGCAGGTAGATTTTACCTAGAGGCCTCTAAAAATTATCCCTGATTATATCTTCTAAAATTATTTAGTTTTAATTTTTTTTTTCTTTAGAGATGGAGTCTCACTATATTGTCCAGGCTGGCCTTGAATTCCTGGGTTCAAGTGATTCTCCTGCCTCAGCCTCCTAAGTAGCTAGGACTTCAGGTGCATGCCATCATGCCCGGCATCCCCTCTAATGTTATCTTTTAATGCCACTTTTTAAAGCCTTCTGGGTGGTGAAATTTGTCAAATCCCAGAAAATTCCTGGAACTATGCGGAATTCATTCTTATCAGATTTACCAGACTCTAAGCTTCAGAATCTGATGGATCTGAGGTCGACTCTCGGCTCTGCCAATTACCCTCTGGGCACTGGGATCTAACCTTTCTGAGCATCGGTTTCCTCATTTATGAAATGGGATAAATAACACCCACTTCATAGGACAGCTGTGAGGATGACACAAGCAAATGCGCATAGCAACCACACACAGCCCACGTAATAGATACTGGTGCATAATAGCTACTCACCAAGTGGCAGCCATCGTCTGCATGATCACCTCCTCCGGAGACTTAAATAGCACATGGTGTTGGGTTAGGCACTGAACAAGAAAATTATGCCATCTTGAAACTCACAATCTAACCCAGAAATTAGTTTGCCCTAATTACAGTTTTCCGTTATTATTAACTTAAAAAATAAGTAGCTGTCAGTCAATAGATGTACATGATCTCATTTAATCCTCCTAACATCCTAGGGAGGGAGGTATCACCGACACAATTTACAGGTGAAGACACTGAGATGCCCCTTCTAAGTGAGTGGCCTGAGGTCACATCGTAGCTCAGACATGGCAGAGGCAGAATTGGAACCCAGGCCAGCCCCCCTGCTCCCTGTCATTCCCCTTCTCAGCCTGCTTCCTTTGCTCCAGCCTGGACCTGGGGATCGTGGTCATCTCACTGCAGCAAGACCTGCCCTGAAAGCCTTCCCTGGCTCCAGCTTACAGCTTAAGGTGTTTCCCCCCACTGAGCTATTTCCATTTAGCAAAAGTACCCCTTAAACCTTAGCAGAGACTCCCGATTTGGAATCCCCTAAGAGCAATGGCAGAGATCTATTAATACAAGCTATTTCCCATACTTCAAAAATCTACCCTAAAAACATACATTGACCCCTGATGCAGCTGAAAAGACTAACTAAAATGAAACATTTTGTTGACTTGGGTTGGAATTACATAGACTCTCTTTGGTAAGGCTGGTTATTTCAACCTGATTAGAGACTGATGGACAGTTCCTTATGTCTTTGATGAATGAATATAGGAAATCTAAATAAATATGGCTTGTTACACAGTAAAAAGCTTGTTAAAACCTGCAATCCATGGGAGAAAATAATTTTACAAATGGCCTTGGCGATGAAATGTCTGGGGGTCACTGAGCTAAAAGGACACAGCATAAATCATGGAATATCAGGCACAAGAATTCTGTTCAGGGAACACAGTCCTGCTCAGAGCCACATCTGCCACCACATGTTCCTAGACCCTGACAAGAGCTGATTGGACGTATATGCGTGGAGTCATCTATAAGCTGCTCACTCATCTATAAGCTGTTGAGCAACCTATAACCTGTGCATCTGGATCAAAATTATTACCTGGGCAACTCATGTTTCTCTTGGAAATCTGGAATTAGGACAGAGAAACAGAGGCAGTTTCCAGCAGAGGCTGTCTTTCCCAGCCAGGGGGCCGTGTGAAAAGATGTCCCTGATAGAGCATGCTGGGGTGGACGCAGCCAATGGGCCACATAGCAGGCTGAAGTTATGCAGAAATGGAAACCCATGGGTGGGCAAGAAAGTCAGTCCACAGAAAGGAGAATGGACTTGGGGGGCGTTGGGTCCAGTCCTCATTCCCCTGAGACCAAGCTGAACCCCACAGTTCCTGTGTTTGAGTTTCTTGATATTCCCCCTTTGCTTGAGCTAGCTTGAGCGGGTCTCCCATCCCAGCACACAAACGAGCCTAATTAGACCATTCAAGCCTCTGGGGTGACCCTCTTGAAGTCACACGGTGCTCTGTGGAAGAGAAAAATTCCAAGATACAAACTGACGCAAAATCTTTATAAATCTAAAAAGACATATTTCATACCTTGTGGAGTAGAGAGCTCATTGAGGGAAATAGCTATAGAATTTCCTGGAAAATGCCACCTGGGAGTGGGAGAAGGGCACACAGGAGTGTGGCCCTAGACATTCTCTACAGGGCTGCCAGGCCAATGAATAACACCGCCCTGTTGGCCAGATCATTCTTCGTGTCCATTTCCTGTCTACTCTCTCTGCATGGTGATGGATTGAAGTGGTGGTCCCCTTTTTACCCCTCCCTGCAGCCACATCCTCATCACAGTCACATCATGGGCAACGCACGCGTGCTTTCCTGTCCCTAGACTGTAGGCTTGCCCGTGTGTCTTGCATCTGCCTCCCAATGGCACGAGGGAGAAATGACAGCATGTGAGTTCAGTGTACTGCCTGTTGTCTCTCTGCCCCGCCACGGGGGGGAGCATGCTCTTGCCAGCCCACTGGTCCGAGAGGGAGAGAGACATGCGCAATGACCTAAACTTAAAGCAAACCCCAGCCTGGAGCCAAGGCCAGCAGAGCCGCTCCAGCCCCACTGCGCGCACATGAAAAGTAAACCTAATTGTTGCATGCCATTGAAATGTGGCAGTTTGTTACACAGCACTTCCATGGAAGTAGCTAAATGATAAAGTTCTTTTAGAAAGATTGGATTAAATGCTCCTGAATGGGGAATTCAATAATGGGCCATCCCAGTTTGAGTCACAGTGATGAGAATACAACACCCCACTGAGTCCAAGGGGTGCTGGTCATGATAGTAATGAGAGATCCCCTAAGAGACACAGAACTTTGGGGTGGAGGAGTTGGAAATTCCAGTTGCTCCTCCTCATGAGGAGATGCTTCCTCTGACCAACCTTGCAGAGTCTAGTTTTATTTAATCAAATGCAATTTGCAAGATTCTCCAAGTGCCTGAGACACACTAGGGTCAGTTCTGGCAGAGTTTCCCAGCTGTCCACCAAACTCGTTTGGCTCCTTTTTCCACAGCGAAGCACTCAGACCCAGGCATAACTGACTACAAGACAGTAACCCCCAACCTCTCTTGCAGTTGTCTGGGACCATGTGCCTGACTCTTTCCTAATAAAACATGAACAGAAGAGATAGTGCTACATTCAGGCTGGCATTTTAAGACAGCAGGCATGCCTCTGCACTTTCCCTTCCCACCACCTGCAATCCAAGCCTCGCAGACAGGAACAGGGCTTTAGGACAGTGCTAATCACGTGTGGGCCATAGATCAGCTGCTCATTCCCAAACTGTTTGTTATGCACCCACAATGGGATAAAGACCTTGTGCCAGAATCAATGACATCACTAAACACATTGTTTCATTTGGCTGACGTTTTTTCTATAGCAAGTTGTTCTCAATGAAGGCAGCAGTGCATTGATTTACATTCTTAGCTCCTTTTGGGCCCCAGCCCTTTGCATAGTGCTGCACTAGGGAATGATAGAGGCACAAAAGGGTATGAACCCAGGTTCCTGAATATCTGTGTGGAACAGAGCTGCCTGCCAACTTGGAACAGCTGCCCTGGCCAAAAAAAAAAAAAAAAAAAAAAAAAAAAGGGAGAGAGAGAGAGAGAAACAAACTTCTCTTTTAAATGAGTTATTGCATTTAGAGATCTGTAAGAGATCTCCTTACAGCAGTTTAGCTTTCCCCTAAGTCAGTGTGGTTAATCATCTCTACCTGGAGAGGATTGTAAAAGGCACTGGAACGGATCCCCAGCCAGGATCTATTGGAGCTCATTCACATCAGCTGACTCAAACATGCACTGGTTCCATTGTCTTTCTGGTTAGGGGACTGGACTCGGCTTCCTATACCTGTAGAATAATGCACCCATTCACATCTATTAAGTCCCTTCTCTGTGCCTGAGACTGTGCCAGGCAGTGTGGATGTAGCCCAGAACAAGGCTGACACATGTGCTGACCTTGCAGAATGCCAAAGTCACATGGCCCAGCCCTAGTCTGGGGGCAGAAAACCTATAGGCTGGGGTATTCAAAGCAAGAGCTGAGGTGAATGGGGAGGGGGGGCGGGGGGTTGGGTATCTCCTGGCCTGAATTAGCAGAAGAGTGGTGCTTTCTGTAGAACTGTTCCTACACTTGAAAGTCTTTATAGTGGTTTTCCCTTAGTTTCATGGGGCTGGGGAATTTTATTTAAAAGACTCTAAAATAGTCTTGATTAAACTAAGGGGAAAGGACATTTTTCTATAACTTAATCTGGAGAGATAAGGGTCTAATGCTCCTCCAAAGACCTGGGGTTGTAGAAGGCATTTAGAACTGAGCACTTCTTAGGTTATCTGCTCATTCATCAAATACTTATAGGGCACCACTATGATCCAGGCGCTCTGCAGGCTCACAGGGGAACAAGAGCAAGTCCCTGCGTTGAAGCAAGCTGAGAGGAAGGTGGCAAGCCTAGAGATGATCAGTTACCTGTCAGTGGAACACCTGCTTACCAATGGAATGCAGAGGCTGGGAACCCAGGAGGGATGGAGTCCAGGACAATGGTAGACCTTTTCCGTTTGGTTTTCACTTGGATTACTCCCTCAGGATAGTATTATTGTACTTCCTTGGCTACTATTAATGATCTTAAAATTAGCATATTTTTTGGTAGAGTGAGACACATGCATGAAAATACTCTTCAAGCCCAAGAATACTCAGTTATGCAACCTGTGTGTGTAATCACCTAGGAATGGCATAAATGTATCGAATCACCAGATATTCAGACAGCAGTGTACGTTTTCAACTTCATCAATATCAACACCATGTGGACATGGAACACTAAGGACCCACCAAGTCACAATTGCTTGGTGAGGAATCAACCTCACCTATTCCAGACACAACCACACGACCAGATCTGGCAGCCAGATCGTGGGGACCAGCATCCTACCAGCTTGTATTTATTGTGGCATTGATATGGTGCCCATCCCTTTTGTATCCATGACACCTAGAACCTCCCGGATTGGGCTGGTGACCGTTCTTCAGATCTGAGAACAGAAAGAGCAGAGGAAAATTGAGCAACTCTAGACAGGCGTGTGTGTGTGTGTGGGGGGGGCAGTTTAGGGACAGTTTGAGCTTTCTGGTAGGTGCAGCCCAGGGAAATCAGCATAAGAGCAGTTTCTTCCTTGGTGACATGGAAGCTGTATGCTTGTGAAAGGGGCCACGTGTCTTCTGTTTCATCCTTCATCTCACCATGCAAGTGCGCAGAGGGCAGGAGTGAGGAAAACCCGGGTAGAGGTGAGGATACTGCTGCTGTGCGGGAGAGAGAGAGGTGGGGAGGCGGGAGAAAGAGAGAGGGCGTCCCGCAAGAAGGCAAGGTCTGGAAGTCTATGGGCTGGGACAACGAGGAGCTGGTCCACGGAGGGGAAAAGGTCTGGAGATCAGAAGTCCTTTGCAATCTCGGTTGCAACCCCCCCTCCTCCGCCCCCCAGCATAGCCCAGCCCCAAAGCATCCACCCTTGGAGCTCGCCCCTCTCCACCTGCCGAGATCCGGCGGCCGGGGCGCCGCTCCCCCTGGCGGAATCGGAAGGCAGCTGACTCCGGAGGTCCCTGGTGAGACTTGGAGAGGGAGGACTTCCCCGAATTGTGTTGGAGCGAAGGCGTCGAGGAGGGAAGGAATTCATCTGATGTGGGGAAGGCCGACGGGACTACGAGGGGAAGGGAGAGGGGGCAGCGTACACTCACTCAGCCTTTTCGTCACTCGGCGGGGAGATGGATGGTTTTCCAGGCCGGGCGTCCCAGCGCCCCGGCTCGCTATAGGGAGACGTCAGAGCGCTCCCGTCCGCGGTGGAAGACCCCCCCCCCACTCCCCCGCCCGGGCTTCCATATAAAGTCGGGGCCCGGGTGGAGGCTGCAGCAGTGGCACCGGCGGCTGCGGCGGCGGAGCTCCTCCGAGGTCCTGATCCTCCCGTCGCTCCTCCGTGGGGAGAGCGCACTCTTTGCCCAGCCTCGCCGCGGCGCTCCCAGGGCTTCCCGCCGGGACCATGCGCGGCCGCGAGCTCCCGCTCATCCTGCTGGCGCTGGTCCTCTGCCAGGCGCCCCGGGGGCCAGCGGTCCCTGTGCCGGTGGGAGGAGGGACCATGCTGGCCAAGATGTACCCGCGCGGCAACCACTGGGCGGTGGGTGAGTGTCCTCGGCGGGGTGTGCCACCCAGAGGGGACCTGTCTCCCCATCTCAGCGTTTCCCGGGCCCGGCTTTGGGGGCTGGGTTTGTTCCGACCTTTCTACTGAAATACCTTTCCCGTTCTCCTAAAACTCCACCCTACCATTCCCTATCCTGGGGAACCCATCAGTCCCTCACTGGCCACAGGCTGGTCCCTTGATCCTTTCGCTCTCGCCTCCCGCCCGTGTGTTTCCCCTCTTCCCCGGGCGCCCGAGCCAGCGCGCAGCTCTCCAAAAACCCATCCAATGCGCAGATCACCTTCGCTCCGCACCTACCCAACACCTCCTTTTGTCCGCCGAATCTTAACCCTGTCTGGCACGGTACTCTCCTTGGACAACTCTGGGGAGTGGGACCCCTAAGTGCACCTCCGAGCCATGGTCCAGCTCGGTGGCCTCGACTCCGACCGGCGTGGGCTGGAATCCAGGCTGCGCCTTTGCGTCTGGCAAAGCCACAGGTGTGGGCATCTGGGGCGCAGCGCTCCCGCCCTGGGTTTCAAGTCTGTTCAGCGAGCAGTGCCTGAATCCTGCCTCTGTTCGTGGCTCTTTTGAGTTTTCTCCGTCCTTCTCTTCCCTTTGCAGCGATATTCTTTTCCTGACCCTTTTGCCCAACTCGCCTTCCTTCCAGCCGGCAGGCTCGGCGCCTCGGGGATCGCGCCTGTTTTCCCTGCTCACCGCTGTCTCTCTGCCTCTCTAGACCCGCGACTTCGCCCTTTCCCCAGCTCTTTTCCCACCCCCTCTGCCAACAGGTCCTACTCTCCAGGCACCGGCTTGGCTCGGAGGTTCCCTCGTCCCCGCCGTCCCTCTCCCTAGTCCCCGAAACCCCGGCGGAGAGGACCGCCGCGCGGAGGGTGCGGAGGGCGCCTGCGGGGTCCGGAGTCCGCCGAGCGCCGCTCCACCATTCGCGCGACTGGGAGGCAGGTAGTGGCCGCAGCTTCAGGCTGGCCCAGCGTCACCCCGGGCTCTCAGCCTAGCCAAGCAGAGCCTCTGGCGAATACAAGGCGTCAGACTTCCTCACAACTGTCTCCCCTATATAGACAACTGGGACAACCCCAACATTTCCTAGGAAGCTGGTCGATCCCTGAAGAGATTTAAGGCGCGTGTGTGTCTCTGTGTGTATTTCTTTAGTCATTTACTTAGGGGCCAGGTCCGGGTGTTGGAAAGGTATCTGATAATGCAAATATCAGTTGATTCACAGATCTCGGTGTGAAGACAAGGAAGAATTTTGGGGCAGGGGAACTGTCTCCTTGTCCTCAGCTCCTCTGGGCTGCTTGTGCTTTTGTCAGAGAAATCAAGAGCGCCAGGGTTGCAACAGAGCAGTTTTTGCTGTTGCTAAAAGAATCATTTGCCAAGTCTTGACAGTCTTGGGGATGAGAGGGTTTGTGATCCTGAGGAACAGGAGAAACTCAGGAGTCTGGTGTGGAAAGGAGAGGTTGGGTGGGGGAAGCTGAGAAACCCTGCATTTCAAGAATGAAGGATACTTAGAAGGTGCTGAAGAATCCAAACTTAGAACTGATACTTATTAAAAAGGGTTTCTGGGAGCTTAGATCGAGTGGCCTTTGTCTGGTCCAGCCACCAGCCTGGAAAGGTGGAATGAAACATCCAGATTTCCCACCTTTTTTGCTTGTCCATATTTTGTACTAAAAATGCTTATTATTAAGTAATCCTTGCAGGCCCAAAGGAGGACTAGGGGTTTAGCTGGGAAGCCAGCATCATTTATTTCTAGTGCAAGCCAAGCCAACCCCACTTTTCTGTAGTCCTGGAGCCCATCTGCCCTCAGGTATTTAGGGTGTCTGGCATTTAATCACCCTGCACAGTGGTACTTGGGCATTCCTAACCCATAGTTATGCCAACCAGTGGCAACCTCAAATATCATTTCTTATTTATTCTCAAATACACTCTTTTTTTTTTTTCTCCCTTTGATGGCTGTGCAGGGTATAGGAAGAGCTTGGGAAAGAGGGAGGTGAAGTAGAAAATCACATTTCAGCCTAAAATTACATTGTGGTTGAGAAAATGTTTGCTTTGGGTAGATATGCCTTGTGTTGGAATATGAGCATTGACAAGGATGAATGATAGTGTTAAAATTTAAATTTAGTTTTCAATTATCCCAAGAAAATGCCTATCCTCCATAGTCACTAAAAACATGCAGTTTAGTTTTAATTATGTAAAACTAAAGCTACATAATGCTGTCCACAAGGAAGCTGTCAGCACACATTTGCAAGCTTGTTAAGTGACTTGTTTCTTCCAGCTGAGAGAAGCATGGTGCAGCAATGGAAAAACAGGTTGACAGCTTAAAACTTAACAAATTTTTGTCTGGATTGATGTTCATGGAAATGTTTTGTTTGTGCAATGAAAATATATGTCAACACTAACACTGGTGACCATTCCCTGTCCTCCCATGAAATGCTCCTAATTGTGGATCTAACTTTGATGTAAGGTGTATCCCAGAAGGTTAAAGTTGGAAACACCAGTATTCAGCTGCAGAATGGCTTGTCATTGTAGTGCAGTCTCAGAAACTAGGAAAGAGTTTAAGTGTGGCTCCAGAAAGACTAGTTCTTAGAAGTATTCAGCACTTTAACCTATGACTTATTCATTTATATTTCAAACCTGCCCTTTAGTGGTATCCTTAAGTGATTAAAAAGAACAAAAGGATTTTTTTCCTTTGAGCAAGGTTTTATTTTTATTTTTTCAAGTGCCTGTCTTTTGTCTATGCTGAGACCTCCATTATTATGATAGGGACCCATGACAAATAATGATGTGAGAAGAGGTAGAAGTGGGCATATCATCCCTGTTGCCATGGAGACAATGATATGGTTGACAGTAGCCAGCTCAAAAGTAAAATAGGTCCCAGGGAATGTGTGCCTCCCTGGGATGTTTTAGAGGGTGTGCTTTCCTTAACCGATAGTCTGTGGACTAGGGTGGGAACCTGAACACATTCACCATATATGCAAGTATTGAAATTCAGTACAATTCCAGATTGAAGGGTGACATTCTCCTCCCATGTTAGAAAAGTCCACTAAATTTTTCAGGCATGACAAAAATGAAGTTCTTATTTGAGAGAGTGCCGAACCCTAACCACTAGACAACCAGGGAAGGTTGAAGTTCTTATTTGTAAAAATATCTCCATTATTCCTCTACTTCATTGGCAGTAACGCTTTCCCCATTTCCAGCCTCCTAACTAGATGACAGGCAATTAGGAAGGCAAGAGTGACTGAGGTCATTACTGGGAGCATCAGGGTTCTAATCCTGGCTTCCAATCATCATGATCCAATTTCCTCCATGTAAATAACGCTGAAGGCATCACTACTTCCTGGGAAGTTGTACAGCATAATCACTGCTATGGCTGAATGCAAGGTTATTTAGTGGATCTCTGGGCACCACAATGACCAAGCATATAAGTGAGAAGCCAATGGTTCAGGATTCCAATCCTTCGCTTGGGACAGTATCCCCAGCAGGGTCTTAAAATTGTGTGAAGTGCCATGTCACAGGCAATTTGGCAAGTGCTCACACTGCAATGCAGTAAAACTTCATTTTAAGGCTCCCCAATAGTCACTGAATTAATTTTCTGAGTCACATAGTAAGTCATGATATACCAATATATAGTCTCTATTCCTTTCTGTAACATTAGAAAGCCTTTTGTAGACCTTATCCTTATTTCCAGACCCCAGAATGATTTTTAGCTACCTTATATTCTTAGGAAGTTAAAGGACACTACGAGGCAGTATAATACAGGCTGGACTGTGAGCTGATTTTAATCCTAGAACCTTTGCTTACATCCGTATGATCTCTGGCAAGTCTCATTCTCACCAAACCTATCACAGTATGGATCAAATGAAATAATGCATTTAAACATCCTGTAAACTGTAGATTGCAGTGCATGTGAAAGCAACGAAGTTAGGGCGAGGGCTTCCCTTTTGGTGGATACAGCTGCTGGGAAGGGGCCTCTTTCAATTTTAAGAGACCAGAGATCTTTCAAATATTCTTCCCAGGATGTTTGCCATAAATACTTCTAATGCCAGTCAACATTGGAACCATGAAGACCTTCTTCCTTGTGTGCTTTAAATCAAAAGCACCATAGTTTTATTGCTGTTGGAAATTCCAAAATGCTATAAAGCCCAATCCCAGAGAGATGGGGAAAGCCAACTGAAGAAAGTAGATAACACGAGTATATTTAAGCAAGGAGCTAAAGTATTAAGGATGCAGACCTTGAATTCTCTGCCCACTTCTGAGTCTATGTTATCTTCTCTTGCATGCATGAACATGTTTTTATTTATTTACATGGCAGACACACATTCCTGGAGCCACTGATAGACTTTCACTGACCATTTCAGATATCCAAGAGTAAATTCTGATTTATGTGGCTAGGAAGTGTTACTCAGAACTTGTTTTCAGCTTGTTTTTTATGACACGCTTAACAAACTGTAATTTCTAGGTAAAATTTCCTAGATTCAGTATCAGCTAAAATTCTGCTAAAGTTTAAATGAAAAATTCCTTTGGTACTTTTGTATTACAGATAAAAGGAGAGCAACATTTTTTTTTTTTTTATCAACACAAAGAAAAGCAGCAAGACTTTTATTGTCAGCAGCAATTCAAAATTGACTGGGGAAGGCATTTAAACTCCATCTTTCAGTTGGGAATAGAATTCAGTGTACACAGAATTGATGATAGAATTTTAGAAATGGAAGCTTCCTTAGATTAATCTAGTCCACGCTGTTCATTTATAGTTGAGAAAATTGAAGACTGGGCATGCTAAATGACTTGGCAGAGGTCACCTAACTAGTTAGTAGAGGTGCTGGAACCAAACCCAGGGCTCTTAGGTTGCAGTTCTTAATTCTGTCCAGCTCATTGCACATTTTGGACAGAGAGCAAAATCTGTCATTTATAAACTAACTCCTAATAATAAAATGCTATTTCTTCTGCACATAGGAGGAAGCCACACGAACATAATTGGTGTCCTTTAAATTTCTCTTTCATTTATTTCTTTTGGTACAATTTGTGGCATTCTGGGTTTTTTTTTGTTTGTTTGTTTTGGTTTTTACAGGGCACTTAATGGGAAAAAAGAGCACAGGAGAGTCACCACCTATTTCTGAGGGAGGGAGCCTGAAGCAGCGGCTGAGAGCGTACATTCGGTGGGAAGATGCTGCAAGGAATTTGCTGGGTCTCCTAGAAGAAAAGGAGAACAGACGCCTCCAGCCACCTCCCCGGGAGCCCCTGGGCCATCGCCAGCCTGCTTGGGATTTAGCAGCTTCAAAGATGTAGGTTCAAGATGCAAAGGTAAACAAACACACTAGAGAAGTGGGGTGGGAGGTATTTGGAGAGAATGCAAAGAAAGAAAGTTTAATCAGGGAAGAAGAAAATGGCTTTAAGCCTTTACAGCCACTATATTAGGCCAACACCAATATATGCTAAGCAAATCAGAACACAATTTCCATGCTACTTTTTCTCTTTGACATCATAGTTTATTTTTCCTGTTAGTCCATGGAGAAGGTATTGATTCCAAACTCCAATTTAGGAATTTTATTAGCAACGGTGTCTAGTTTTAGTCCCAATTGTGCATTGATGGCATTTTTTTTAAACTGCCAGTGTCCTACCAGAATGTTTTGATAGTGAGTCCATAGATTATTTGCGTAAATCTCTCTGGACCTACAGACTTTATGTTTATTTTTGATGAACACTAGTGGAAGAGTCTATGCATAGACGTTTTTAGAAGAGAGCATTCTTGTTGGCTACTTTATATGCAAAGTAGTGCTTCTTCATATTTGTTCTCAGATTACCTAGTTCAGGTTTCATCCTGGTATTTCAAAACTTTGGTGAACCTATCCGAGGTCAACTGATTCATCATGTGTATGATTTTATAGAGGGGAGGGAAAAATAATGACACCAAACTGGCAATGTTTAGATACAAAGACAGTGAACAGAATAAAGGAGAGAAGAAAATTTATAAGAGGAAAGCAAGGCAACTGAAAATGGGGTGATTATCACTAATTTTTATAAGGTTTTCATGATATATAATAAAAGACAAAAATAATAATTCCAATAACAATAATAATAATGGCTAATTTTGAGTATTTACTATAATCCAAGTATTAAGCTAAAGCCATTTACTTCGATTTTCTCAGTTTATGCTCACAGCAGTCTTAACAGGAAGATTCTATTATTCTCTTCATTTCAGAGGAGAGGAAACCGAAACTGGTCACATAACTTTTCACTGATGAAAGCAGGGCAAGAGCCGGTGCTCAGTCTGTCTTGTACAGCCTGTACCTTGCGAGACACCTTCCAGGGAATGGTCCTCATTGATCTTAAATACGGAGGACACAGGATGTAATAGCAGGCCTTGTTTCTCGCTGTTTCTGACAATAAATAATACTGCTTTTTACTCACAGAGCTTGGAGAACTCCCTCCTTCAGTATTCCACGGTGATTAGTTTTTTGACTGATGGCCCCTTTACAAAGGCTCAGGGAGGACATTGCCAAGCCTAGCTGGCTTCTCTGGAGGAAGGCTCGTGTTTCATTGCCCTTTGGGTTTACCATGGCTTTTCTATGCTAAATGCAAACTAAAAGTTCATCTGCTGCACTAAGCACCCAGAGAGAAGTCTTTAGTAGCTTTTACTCAGAAAGAAAAATCTAGATTAAATCAATCAATACAGAAATAAGTACCAACTCTGTACAAAGGCCTGAAAGATTCTCTAGTCCACACCTGTGTTATGGGAGTTACATGATCAGCCTCTGTGGGCCCTGTGAACTTGTGTTTGCCTTCTCAGCTCCTAGCTGACCATGCCTTTTCATTTTTTTTTCTCCTTTTTATTGTTTATTTATTTATTTATTTATTTGAGACAGAGTCTTACTCTGTTGCCCAGGCTAGAGTGCTGTGGCATCAGCTTAGCTCACAGCAACCTCAAACTCCTGGGCTCAAGAGATCCTCCTGCCTCAGCCTCCCGAGTAGCTGGGACTACAGGCATGCGCCACCGTGCCCTGCTAATTTTTTCTGTATATATTTTTAGTTGCCCATATAATGTCTTTCGATTTTTAGTAGAGATGGGGTCTCGCTCTTGCTCAGGCTGGTCTGAGCTCAAATGATCCACCCACCTTGGCCTCCCAGAGTGCGAGGATTACAGGCAGAAGCCACCACGCCCGGCCTGACCATGCCTTTTCTTGGTCAAGTGCTTTGCTGGAATTGCAGGGGATGGATAACCAACAGCAGTACGCTTCTCATTTGTCTGAAGGGTAACAAAAATCACCATCACAAAACCCTCAAAAATAACTTTTACAGCCCTCATAGCTTATTCATAAAATATTCCCCCCCTCACCAATACACACAATCATGCTGTTAACCTACAATGCTTCATTTTTGAACCAAACAGCAATGTTTGGTTTGAATTGCTTTATTTCCTAAACCTGATTCTGCATATCTCTGGAATCTTTTGAAAAATTCAACTTCTTCTTTAAGGATCAAATATGTCCCACTATATTCAGAAGAATATTCTGTGAGCTTCAAAGGCAATTACAAAAACGTGGCTTTAAAAAGGTCTCTGAGTGGCAGAATTACAGGATGGATTGTGTGGGCAGCCATGAAGACTAACTGCTTACAGGGAACAATACTTATCCCATGTGAGCTGGAAAAGGTCATCTTTTTATAATCAGGCCTTGCTTTTCTACTCTTTCTATGCATTGTTTTTAGTTTTGCAAGTTTAGAAAGCCCATCCCATTTCATTCCACCTCAAGTTGAATCATTAGCTACTGCACACATTGGTACTATTCGTTTGGATATATTTCCCAGTAATGTGAAAAACAAATTCCACAGTTAGTTTAGTCTTTTTGCAGAGACCAAAACATTTTATCACTCCTCTTGCACTGGAAATTCCACCTCAACCAAAGTTTGTTGTTATGAAAATTGAAAATATCTTATAATTATGTTATTCAAAAAGAGGGAGTGCCAAGAGAATAGTTCTGTGAGAAACCCGTGTATCTCCCAGTGCTAGAGAGAAGCTTATTGACCTCGCTGAGCGCTGCCAGAATTAGCAGCAGGAGTTTTCAGAGGCTGCAGGACTTTTCTTAAAATTAAAAACTATCCACATATGTTCTCCTCTCTTATTTTAGTAATAAAACACCAAGTTCTGTTGCCAACTCTCCCAGAGCTGTAGTTAGAAACTCAGAGCATTTCTTATGTTTTTATGACAAAGATATTTACTTAATTCATAAAAGATTTGTGTAACATGCAGTCTAGACTACTATCCCATGGCAAGTAGGCTCTGGAACTTGCATGGCAATTATGGCCAATCACGTTCAAGGTGAACCTTAACCTGTTTTTGAACTGTGCCCTTCTCACAAATGTTTTAATTCTATTCTGCAACTAATGGAGGTTTTACCCCATGGTTTCTGTAACATGAAACAGTGTTCAGGATAGCTCTGGGGCCTCACCCGTAATCCTGGATATGGCTGTGCATTGTTTTGAGTTTCAGTGGAGGTGTCAATTGGCCTTTGGGTTCCCTTTGTAATTTGGACCCAGTCCACTGTTCTTGCAGCCTTAGGTTTTTCCTTTTATTCTGTGGACATGAAGACGGGCGCTGGGAATGAGCTCCAGAGGCTGTTATGGAAAGGAAGTAAATGTGTCAGTTGGTCCTCCTTTTTAAGGGACTGCTCTCAGGGTCCCATCCAATCAGTACAGGAAATAGGCAGGTTTTGTTTATTAATATTTGAAATGCTCCAAAGGAAGCTCCAAATATAGAGGAAGCAACATACAATCAAGAATGACTAATAACGCTCTGATTAGCCTGACAGTTTCTGGGAAGGAGCAGAGTGAACCCAGCCCCCACCTCACGTACAGCTCCTTCCCACACCCTGCACAGGGACCCTTCGCCTCCCAGGTCCTTGGTCTTCCTGGGCTCCGTGGCTCTCCTTTTCCTTTTAGCTTTACTTCCATTCCCTTGAGCTGAACCTCTCATGTTCAGTATTTTGAGCCAATGAGGAAACTTCTGTGGATTTTTTTCCCACGTGTCAGCTGGCCCCTTGTATGACCAGTGGTTCATAAGGTGAGACAGGTGGTGGCGTCTTCAGGCAGGCTGGCCACCCTTAACAGTGCAGCCTGGGCTCGGGAGGAAAGCAAAGCTAATTGGCATGTGTGGGAGTGGAACCCCAGGTCCTGGGCTCATTAGCACTTGGTCAAAACAGTTGAGCGCGAGGTCAAAACAGAGCAGACAATTTTCTTGAGAATATCAGTAGTTCCCTTATTAGAAAGAAATGACTGGTCTGGAAGTTGGGGAATCCAAATTGCCAGATAATTGTGAGAAGAGTAATAAGTTCTAGTCTGGTTTCAAAGTGTTTCCTCCTCTCAGGGAGTAAAGGGTATTATATGGGAGCAAAGAAGTATTTTAAAATCATAACTACTCTTTCTCTCTTCAGTCTTAGTTAATTTGAGCAGAAGCCACAACAAGCAAACCACAATAAATTTAGCATTGGCAGAAACCCAAATTAACTCCTTTTCCCAAGTTGCCCACACCACTACCATTTACAGTTGTAGGTTTGTAATGAGTAATGGTGTAATTCAGAGACTGGCTTAGATTGGTGTCATGAGGCATTGTCAATGTAAGCAAATTAAAAATTCAAATTTCACATTCTCTGAGTCCCCTTTCTCAGCTGCTACTCGAGAAATAAATTCCTATGGATAACACATTTAATTTCTGACACTGGTTAAAATATACCTGAGTAATCAGGGTTTAAGTTAGGCTGGCATAACCAAAAGACCCCAAAATGCAGTAGCTAGAAAAAAGAAAAGTGGAAGATAATTTCTCCCTCTTGGCACAATTGTGGTTCTCAAATTCTCCATGTTCAGAATCACCTGTAGGGTTTGTGAACGCAAATCGCTGGGCTCCACCCCCAGAGTTTCTGATTCAGTAGGTCTGGGGTTGACGGAAGAATTTGCCTTTGTTACTTCCAAAATGGCCCTGATGGTTTTTTGGGAATGGATTTACTTCTGGTATTAGACTTCAGCATCCCTATGTTTGCTTAACTCTTTCTAATCTTTTTTAAGTTGGTAGATTCTCTGCTCCAGGTTCTCAACGAGAAGGAAGGAACCCCCAGCTTAATGAACAATGGCAATGACCATCTCTCTGAAAGGAGAAAGCAAAGCCCTTAAGAGATTTCATTCTGCAAACATCAATTCTACTGGACCATCAAGATTTCCTCTGTGTAAAATACTTAACTATTCTTGTATCTTTCAACCTTGACTAAATTCATGATCTTCAAGCATCATCTTCTGGTTTGAACTTGTTTGCTGTGAACAATTGTCCAGAAAGAGTCTTCCAATTAATGCTTTTTACATCTAGGCAATTTGTTGATTAGATTGAAGGCCCCAAGCTGTTACCATTCACAATAAAAGCTTAAACACATTGTCCAAAGGGCAGGCTGTTGTTTTATTTCAATAGCAGTTGAGAGGACAGTGTGGCAGAGATCAACACACAGCTTGATAATGTACTTGTGTGCTCACTGATTAAGTCAGGATGAATTTTTAGCTCTCATTTCTGAAGGCCACTTACCAAATCCTTGTCGTGACTTACTTGAGGCTACTGCTGGGAGCTTATACTCACTTTATGGTGACTGTCAGATGGGCCAGGTTGAAGATGGAGACTGGCCCATCCATCACTTAAGAACTCCTTTATCTTCAGCCCCTACCATGACCAGGTATTTTGCTGATATTAATGATATACTCCTCATACTAATCCTGTAAGCTGAGAATTATCATTCCCATTGAGTAGATGAGGAAACAGAGAATTAGAGTGGTCAGGTGACTTGCTCAAAGTCACATAGTAGACGGAACTGGGATCCAAACATCACAGGCACCAGATTTCCAGCATTACCTCATTTTAAACCTCCCTTTCAGTATATTTAAGCCTAGCAAGTAGCACTTTTTCTTAAAAATTTCACTGCCAGTCTGGGAGAAGTAGTCCCCAGTGCCAGATTTAGTTAGCTCCACAGCGCAAGGATAAGAGGAATTCAAGAGATTTCCTTCCATTTTCAGAGAACGTGGCCTGGCAGTTCGTTAACACTCACCAGTTCCATTTTTATCATGACATTTGCACATTAACAGATTTTAAAGCTTCTTGCCATATGTTTAGATTTTCTTCATTTAGGAAAATCACATTTGAAACCTTAAAGAGATGTATTTATCTTGCTCTTGTTTTGATTGTGTATGAACCCCACAAGAGGTGATGTGTTCTTTCTAAGGCCTTTTAAAACCGTGTTGACTCACAACAGAGCCAGACCTGGGGAAATCTGTGCAATTTCAGTGTTGCTAGCTTCCTCTTCCGGAACCCTGTGTTCTATCATGGGGCCTTCTTGGGCCTCTTTCTTAAGAACTTAGTGCTGTGTCAACTAAAGCCCCCACGCAGCTCGTGATGAAGGTGTAAGCCCTCTTAGAGGGATTTGCCTTCCAATAGGACACTCATCATGATGAAGAAAATATTCCAGACCCAGGGGAAGCTCTCTAATGGTGGAACTTCATGCAGAGAGAAGGTTCTTGGACATGAGGCAATGCTCCTAGAATAACTCCATCTGGACTACTACATGTTTGACTGTCTCACAAAAGTAAATGTACATGATCCTGTGTTTTAGCAGCAATTTTTTTTTTTTTAATGCTGCAATGAACCTGGGAGGAATCACTTTTTTCCTGAGTTCTGGCTGAGAGGTAAGAACAGCTCACTCAAACCTCCTGACTTTTGCAGGGCTCCTCCACAGCAAGCCCAGGTCAAGATTAGATTCTCTTTATTTGAGAGATATAGTCTTCCCTACAAGCAGAGCTTTCTAGAACTTATTTGCTAGTGGTGTTACATCACATGTCTGTGTGTGCCTATTGGGTCAGATAATTTTTAGCTGCAGATAAAAGCATCCACCTTGGGTCGTTGAAGTAGAAAAGGAGAAATTTACGAGTGGGTATTAGAAAGGGAAGACCCGAGAAACGGGCTCAAGCCTAAACTTACAGGTTCAGTACCCAACGCCATGCCACTGATGGGATTGATGAGGGGGCTCCCCTAGGAGCACTTTGCAGAACTGCCTGGGTCTGCATTCTCTTCCACTGCCTCTGCCACAGCCTATGCCCATGGCACAGTGCCCGAAAGCCTCTTCCACCAGGGGCTCGCTCCCAAATCAGAGTCTTGAATGAATGTGTCTGACTGGTGGAATCTAGACCGCACGTCTAGCCCTTGCAGCTAGGAAATGCAGTTTTTAAGATTCTACTTTGGGAACATGGGACTAAGATAATGGGACCGTATCAAAATGGAGAGAGGATGTTCAAAGATGTGACAAATAACAGATATCCCCTTCCCTTCCCCCTGCAAAGAATTTCCTCTTTGATATGTGCCCATTCCTACTCCATGGGACAGTTAGTCCCCAGCCTGGGACTCTGGGAGAGCAGGAACCTGGGGGCTGTTCACCACAGCACGCAGGCCAGGTGTGTACATAGTACAGCAAGATGAGAAGATTGCTTCTAAGAGGGGCAATATTTAGAAATCCTTGCAGCAAAGCAGGATCATCAGGAGGAAGAATCCAAAAGGGAAGAAAGCCATAATGGCCTTCAAATTTGATCTTTTAAAACCAGTCTTTTTTTTTCTTTTTTAAGTGCTAGAAGGTGGATTGCTCTGGGTAATTTAGCAATCTTTGCTTATGATGAGAGGTTCGGTAATACACTAAACAGGCGTTTCAAGCAGCGCAGTACAATTTCTAGCCTCAAAATGCCCACTTTTCAGTTCCTACTGGGGGGCATCCCAGAGCATCCTAACTGAGCTTAGATGTGTGAGGAATAATTCATGCAGAATGTGGGAATTGCATCATTCATTTCCTCGCCAGGGCTGCGAGGAAATTGTCTGCTTTGTTCAGACAATGTGAAATAACTCTTCAAGGGACACGCACAATGATGAACTATTGGCATTTCCAAAGCAAAAGAATGGTGTTCATCGTGTGCACTGAAAAGGCTCCCAGCTTCCCTCTCAGGGCTTTGTGTCTTCCAATTAATCACTTTAAATGAGACCCAGATAAGACAGAGAAACATCTCTCTCTCCCTCCTTTCTTCCACTCTATTTGGTCCACATACGTTACATAACATAAGGCCCGATGGACAAAGGAGACAGATGATTACCATGGTGATCTGCGAGGACACCTGATCAATGCCTGAGGACGTATCAAAAACCCAAGCCAACGCTCATAGCCCCAAGGAAGAGGATGAGAGTATTTTTAGTCCTTCTGCTCTCTGACACTGTAATTATACCCTATCTTGTCCAAGAGTATCATCTAGATTCTTTAGCTCATCTTGGAAGAAGTATTTTAATATTAAAAGTATACTTTGGGAATGATAAAAACATGATTACTCATATTTTTAAAAATTCTTTTTTGCCTCTGAGAGTTTTTTAATTTTAAACTAATATAAAATATAAAAATCTACTCTGATATTAATTACTTTAGTATATTATTTCCAAATAAGGGATTTCCCCTATTGACTTTTACTGATGGTTGACAACCTAGAGCCCTCTCCTTTAGGAGCATGTGGCACTTTGGCTGTCAGTTGTATCTATATTGATTAGAAATTGCATTTGGATACATGTTACAAAGCCAAACCAAACCAAATATCCATGGCTTAAAGAAGATAGAAGTTTAATTTTCTCTCATTTCATAATAAGTTTAGGGGCTAGCAGTGCAGGCCAGTGCAGTGATCCAAAGATTCATAGCTAAGATCTTTGTGGTTTTCTTAAATTTCCCTTCATAATCAGTCACAAGACGGCTGCTGCAGCCCCAGCCAACACACCCCGGCTTCATTCAGAAAACAGAGAGGGAAGAGAAAAGGGTGGGCTCTATATCAAGAAAGCAGTTTTCTCAGAAATCTTCAGCCTTTGTGTTTTGGTTAGAACTGTGTCACATGACCACTTCTAGCAGCAAGAAAACCTGAGAAATGTCATTTTTCAGCTGGGGAAGCTGCTACCCCATCACTCCTTCCCTACAACAAAACCAAAACAACAAAACATGTTTCTCTTAATAAGAAAAAAAAGAGCATGGATGTTGGACAGGCAACTAGCAGTGTTTGCCATGTCGGCTATTACAAGTTTAAATCCTAGGCAAGAACCAAGCTGGAACTGGTAGCTCTTAAGCCTGACATGACTGAAAGACTCCTAGACGATAGGTCTCCACGTTTAATGTGAAATTGTCCTGCCCCATGACTCATTCTGAATGTTAAGTGTCAGAAAACCACGGTTTACAGACAGTATGCTTTCTTTATGGCTTCCTTCTCCATCTCTGAAAACAAGAGGCTGCGATAGAGATCATTTTTTGTAGAATGGATGTCATCTTTAATTTCTAAAATTAAACTCAAGCAAGGTATGATATTTTCCAAGTATCTACTTACACAGAAAAAACCAACTCCACGCTATATCACACCTATGTTTATGCGTGTGTTTATGTATATATACACATGGGAGATGTATTTGCACTCCTCCATCAGAAATAAGGTGTCTTGGTCCATTTGTATTGCTATAAGGGAATACCTGAGGCTGGGTAATTTATAAAGAAAAGAGGTTTATTTGGCTCACAGTTCTGCAGGCTGTACAAGAAGCATGGTGCCAACATCTGCTTCTGGTGAGGGCTTTAGGCTGCCTCCATTCATGGCAGAAAGCAAAGCAGAGCTGGTGTGTGCAGAGATAACATAGCAAGAGAGGAAGAGAGAGGGAGAGATAAAGAAAGAGAGAGAGAGAGAGAGAGAGAGAGGGAGGGAGGGAGGAGGTGCCAGGTTGTTTTTTTTTAAACAACCAGCTTTCAAGGGAACTAATAGAATAAGAACTCACCCCCACCCCCAGGAAGGGCATTAATCTATCCATGAGGGATCCACCCCCATAGCCCAAACACCTCTCATTAGGCCCCCACCTCCAACATTGGGGATCACATTTCAACATGAAATTTTGAGGGTTCAGAGAAACCAAACTATGGCACAAGGGGTTTTGGCAAACAAACTGGACCTGGGTAAACACTCTGGACTCTGGCAGAAGGGAACCTATGGCACTGTTTTTGGTTTCCCTGTGCTTGGACACATTAAACTAAACAACAGATGATGAATGAATGATTCCACAGGACTCTAGATGGAAAGAGATTATTTCTGTAGACCTTTAGGAATGAACATTGTATATCAGTTAGCATACCTTTGGATGTTAGTAGCAGAAAGCCCTTAACTTGAATTGGCATTAAAGATAAAAAGATTTATTATCTCACATACAAGAACTCCAGAGGAGGGAGAAACTCAGGCTTGTTTAGTTCCATTTATTAATAACTCAATGACTCAAATATATCTTCAGGGATGACGGCCTTTCTGTCTTCCTCCTTTGCCATTAGCATGTCAGATTTGTCCTTACGCTGACTTCTCTCGTGGTCACAAGACGGCTGCTGGAGTTCCAGGTGTCACATCCAGCCGGGACGCATTCAGAGGAAGAAGAGAGACCATCTCTTTTTATGCTTCACCTAATCAATAGTGATACATCCTTTCCCAGATGCCTCTATGTCCCTCACACCTCTGTAAACAGCTGGGTTATGCTTGCCCTGAACCCAGCACTAAAGAAGGGTATGCAAAGCTCAAGGATGTATCATCTCCCAAAAGAAGGGACCATTAAGACTGGCCTCACCCAGTTAGGATTTACCGATTGGAAGGAGGGGCAAGTACCTAAACAAAGTCAAGCCTCTCTCAGTAAGAAAGGAGGGTGGAATTGGTTTGGGACGGACACCCAACAGCATCTGCTGTATTACAGGTATGAAATTCATTGCTTGTGACCTTATACAATTCTGGTTCCATCAATAGAGCAATTTCAAAAATTAGTCACTGCCATTAAGTGGAAACATTCTAGGTTTTGTTGCATTGTCAGCTGCTCATGTAAAATTCTCTGGATAGTTTGAAAGCTACGAGTCTTCAAGAGCAAGAACTAGTCCATTTCCCTTGCTCAAAGCACTAACCTGGTGATTACGGTTGACAGGCCGTTCCTCTCCTTTGTCAGGGCTTCTCTCTTTCTACTCCTTTCTTTGCCTTGCAGCAGAAGAGGCCGTTACTGTAACAACATAATTGCTGTTCTGACTCCACGGCTGACATAAACAGAAATGAAAAGGAAATGGAGAGCTTCAAATTGCCTTCTCCACCTGGCAGTTTCCCAAGATGCCTTGACTAGAGACAGCCTAAATGGACAGGCTGAGGGTTCAACTTGAATTAAAAAAATGAAAACCAAAAAAAAAACGGGCCCAGACCAGATTGTAGAGGGAGTTCCTTGCCTACCACTTAACTCCTGGGGATGGAGGAAGAAGAAAAAGGTGGATGATGTGAAAAATAATTTAATTTTGTAGACAGGGACAGGCAGCCTGCTGATCAGATGCTGTCTGTAGATGTGCTTATTGCCTGGACGGTGTCTTAGAAATTAGAATTAGTCACAAACACTTAAATACCAAATGATTTCATATAAAAATACAGGTTGAAGCTGGGTATGGTGGCTCAAGCCTATAATCTCAGCACTTTGGAAGCCTGAGGTGGGAGGATTGGTTGAGGCCAGGAGTTCAAGACCAGCCTGGGCAACATAGTGAGACCCTCTCTACAAAATTATTTAAAAAATTAGCTGGGTGTGGTGTGTATCTGTAGACCCAGCTACTGGGGAGGCTGAGGAGGGAGGATCACTTGAACCCAGGAGTTCGAGGCTGCAATGAGCTATGATCAGGACACTGCACTCCAGCCTGGTGAACAGAGCAAGATCCTGTCTCTTAAAAAAAAAAAAAATCCAGGTTGCAAGCTTTTGCAAAATCGGAAGACCTGCTACTGTGCTTGCTTTCCCAGAAGACAATCAGTGCTGGTACTGCGCCTAGGTATGAGGCACACATTCTCTACTTTGCCACACTCCCCACCACATCCAAGTGCATGTCCCTGCCTGCTTCATTTGCTTATATCACCTGCCTGCCCATTCTAGGCATTCGAATTTATGATCATAGCTTAATGTTATCTATGCAGGTGGTAAGGAGACTGCTCCATGGTTTGTTCAATAATAGTGTTTAAATTCCTGTTCGTGCTTATGATTCTCTAGTTGTGTGCAACACTTCAGAAGGTGGTTTGTCCACGTAATATTTGCTCCACTGGCTGATTCTGAAGATTCATTCCTTCTCAGGCTGGTCACCAGAATAAGGCAGGAAGCCTGTTAAAAAAAGAGGCCAGATTGCTAGGCAATGCAATTCACTCTGAAGTGCTACTGGTGAGCCATTCTCAGTAAGCGAACAGAGCCTGGATAGAACCTACTGGAGTGTTTGAGATCAGACCATCTGTTTCCAGAGTTCCATTTGCTGAGAGTTCTCACTGTATCTTGAAACAATCCAAAAAGTAAGCCTTACACAGAATCTCACTGAGCTCCCGGGTCTGCATGGCCCAAACCCCAGTTTGATCTCTCTCTGCTCTGTTTCACCTAATTTTGTGGCATTTTACAAGTTTGCGAGATAACTGAAGGCATAGTTCTTATAGAACGAACAATCGTTATGTAGAGATTTTAACTTCATAAATAGAAATTTGTGAAGAATAGTGATTCTCTGGATAATCAGATTAAGAGAGAGATTGAACTTGTAGAAAGACTTCAAGAAATTCTATATGTTCTTTTTTTGTTTTGTTTTGTTTTGTTTTGTTTGAGAGATGGGGTCTCCCTATGTTGCCCAGGCTGGAGTGCACTAACTATTCACAGTTGTCGTAACAGTGCGGTGCAACCTCAAACTCCTGTGCTCAAGTGATCCTCCTGCCTTCCTGCCTCTGCCTCCCCAATAGCTGGGACTATGGTTCTATATGATTTTAATAGGTGAAATGTTAAAAAAAAAAAAAAGAGTCACATAAAGTGAGAATCTCTTTGTCAAGTTTTGAAGATATCAATAAATGTCTGTGTCCAGTCTTGGTTCTCGTGGGTCCAGGGGCCCGGGGCTTTCCTCCACCTCTCCAAACTCTGGTCTACTTGCTGAGGGGCTGGGTCCTGAGCTTCATGGTTGATTTATTTCCTGTTCTCCAGGCCACATGGACTGACTTTCTTCACTTAAAATTGGCTAAAAGCAAAACATGCAATCCCAACCAGCTGCCACCTAAACACGAAGCCATGTATTACTTTAAGCCAAAAGGACATTTGTTACTGGCGTACTGGCAAGTCAGGTGACAATAAGATTCCCGCTATGGCTCTCATGGATTGTCAGAGTAACCCCAAGGCCTCCCCGCCATGGTTGGCAGTGCTGGATAAGCACGTGGTTTCCAGGGTATAACCAAAAGAAAGGAAACCCAAGGTGGTTACCCAGTTGGTGAGGTGACATTGATTTCGTTTCTTATAGACCTCAACCAGGATTTTCAACTGTTTTTCCAGTTTCTGCTGAGCCAAAGGCTGACACTCAAAACAAGTCGTCTATTTATTCATTGATAAGTCCAACCCTGAGATATAATATTGTTCTTCTTGTGCCCTCTCACTGAGTCCAAAATGAACCTCAATCACCTGAATCTCTTTCTAGAGGGATGTTGAAATACTTCTCCTACCACACTGCCACAGAGCCTAAAAGGCCTCTCCGTGAGCCTCTTTGCAGCCTTCCAGCCCATTCCCCATACGCCCAAAGTCCACAGATCATATAACTCTCCAGCCTCAACCTTACTCACAGGCAAAAGGGCAAATCTTTACAACGGCCCATTGTCCTGACTGACCTGGCCACTGCCTCCGGCCTCACCTGACATCACTCTCTGCCTCGCTTACAAGACTCCAGTCTCATCGGACTCCGTTTAGTGAAATGGATTCACCAAGCTGCTTGCTACTTTGGGCCTTGGCACATTCCGCGGCCCCCTATGCCTTCATGTCTTGGCTTATATGTCACTTCTTCAAAGAAGCTTCTGTTTTATCACCACCTTTCCCCCAAATAAGTTAAGCTTTCTCTTTTTTAATTGAAAATTTTGAGATAATTGTAGATTCACATGCAGTCATAAGAGATAATACAGAGAGATCTCTTTTACACTTTGCCCAGTTTCCGCCAATGGTAACATTTTGCAAAATTATACTACAGTATCACAACCAGGATGTTGACATTGATACAACATACTAATTGTATTCAGATTTCCCCAGTTACACCTGAACCTGTGTGTGTGTAAAGCTCTATACGTTTTTACCATCTGGGTAGGCTCATGCATCCGCCGCCACAGTCAAGATACTGACAGCTTCGACTTCCTGTGACCTGTATCACTAGCACCTCAGTCACATGTGTGCTAGTTGGAGGGAGGTCAAACAAAGTCACTGAACTGTAAGATGTCTCCCCACCAGATGTTTTACACACCTAAAATTCTACTATTAAAAACTTATTTCCTTAAGTTGGTCATTGTACCCCCCGACAGTTATTCGTAAAACACAAATATTTGTAGATGAGTGATATAATAGGATACTTACATCATTAATACCTTAGTATTAAATGCCAGGTTTTAGAGACTAACCTGGGTGGAAATCCTATGGTTTATAACGTCTAATGGCAGTTCTAGACATATTATCTATTTGCTGTGATGTGAAGGTTCCAGAAAGAGGACATCATGCGTTAATTATTTTTCTACTGCACAGGCATCCCAGATTCTACCTTTAGTAGACTTTTTTTTTTTAATTGATTAGATTTGAATTCAGAATTGGCCTACTTGAGGGCTCATTTTATTTAAAAAAGTAAATATTTTCTCAGGAGAAGTTTAAGAGGTTAAGTTAATCACGCTTTGAAGAAATTAACTTAGAACCAATTTCTTCCTAACAAGAATCATGGAGCGGTGTGAAAACATGAAACTATCAGCTACCTTGGCCCCTGCATTTCTCTGAGGGTGGCTTTAATGATATAAAAATCCCTGTCGTTGGGCTGACTTCGCCTGGGTGGGAATCTGAATGGAAAAGGAGGGGCTTTCCATCTAAGGGGAGACATGAAGTTCAAGAATTTGAGGGGAACTCAGAAGGGAAGGTCGTTATCTGGCTGGGGAAAGGCCCTTTTCATTACTGGTGATTCCGGGAGGCTGATTCCGGGAGGCTGGCATGCTGTTAGAAACTTCTAATGCATAATCAGCAGGTGAAGTTCTCAAAGTAGCCATCAGATGGCACTGTTGGTCAAATTACTGAAGTAAATTTGTTTGCAGGATGAGAACTTTGCAGCTGGGAGGATATTAGAGGTCCTGTAGTCTAGCCCTTCTATTTCACAGCCAAGGAATTTCAGCCAGAGTGAAGTCTAAAATCTTGCCTAAAGCCACATATCAAGTTAGTAGCAGAACTTGGATTTTTGCAATCTCCTGACATGAAATTCTATGAAATCTCTATGATAGCAATCTGAAAGAAGTGTTCCCTCACCCAAAAAAGAAACAAAATAAGGCATAGAAAACACAAAAGAGTTGCTATTGAGTACTCAAATGGCTGTTTGAGAGTACAAAGTCTTCCAGGCTAAAACTTGAGCCTTGAGCAGATTTTTGGTCAACTATCAGGCAGTCACATTTATCATGGGCCATTTGCTCTAAAAAAGACCAGAGTTGGGGGTGGAAGAGGGATGGGGTGGAGCAGGGGTGGGGAAAACCAAAGGGAGATCCTGAGAGGAGGAGAGCTTTGACTGAGGAATAGGAAGAAGCAAAAACTAGCTCATCACTTCAGCAGGGCTGGCCCCCTGGGCAACCTAGATCCTTCCCATGTGCAGTTTACAGTAGGGTTCCTGCTCCTATGAGAGTCTAATGCCACTGCTGATCTGGCAGGAGGCAGAGCTCAGGCAGTGATGTGAGAGATGGAGGGTGGCTATAAATATAGACAAAGCTTTGCTGCTTGGTGGCTGGCTTACCTGCTGCTCATCTCCTGCTGTGCAGCCTGGTCCCTAACAGGCCACAGACTGGTACAGTCTGCAGCCCAGAGGTTGGGGATGCAGCCTTAGCTGATATATGATTTGCAAATATTTTCTTTCATCCCATGCGTTGTCCTTTACTTTCTTGATGGTGTCCTTTGAAGCACACAAGTATGAAATTTTGATGAAGTCCAATTTATCAATTGTTTTGTTGCTTATTTGTTTGGTATCCTATCTAAGATGCTTTTGCCAAATCCGTGGTCATGAAGATTTACACCTATATCTTTTTCTAAGAGTTTTACAGTTTTTCCTCTTACATTTAGGCAAGTTGATCTATTTTGAGTTAATTTTTGTACGTGGTGTGAGGTAAGGGTCCAGCTTCCTTCTTTTGCATGTGTATATACAGTTGTTCTGGCACCACTTGTTGAAAGGACTACTCTTTCCCCATTGAATGGTCTTGGCACCCTTTTTGAAAATCAGTGGACCACAGATGTATGGACTTATTTCTAGATTCTGTCCTATTCAATTGATCTATAGTCTTATACCAGCACTACACTATTTTGATTACTGTTGCTTTGTAGTAAGTTTTGAAATCACGCAGTGTAAGTCCTCTTTATTCTTTTTCAACATTGTTTTTGGCTGTTCTAGCTGCCTTGAAATTCCATATGGATTTTAGAATCAGGTTGTTAATTTGTACAAGGAAGTCAGCTGGGATCCTGATAGGGATCATGTGGAATCTGTAGATCAGTTGGGAACTATTGCTCTCTTAACAATGTCAAGTCTTCTGATCTGTGCACATGGAATGTTGGTCTATTTATTTAGATCTTTCATTTCTTTCAACAATGTTTATAGTTTTCAGAGTATAAGTTTCACACTTTCAAAAACTTTACTTCTAAGTATTTTATTCTTTTTGGTGGTGCTGGGGATAGAATTATTCCCTAATTTCATTTTTGGATTGTGCATTACAAATATATAGAACTACAGTTGATTTGTGCATATTGGTCTTATATCCTGCAGCCTTGGACTCATTTATTAGTCTAAAGTTCAATGCCTTGAAATGAAAAATCACATGGTGGTCCAGAAAAATGAAGAGTGCACTGGTGTCACTTGAACAAAGAGTGAAGAGGGAAAGAGGGTAGAGGGGGGACACCAGATATAAGCCTGGAAAGATGGGTGGCGTCAGATTCAGAAGAAGCTCATATGCCATACTCAGGAGCTTGGTTTTTGTCCCATAGGCCATAAGGAATTGTTTTTAAGCAGAGGAATTGTTTGAGACATCTAATTCTGGCTATAGTGAAAGATAGATGGAAAGGATTGAGGGACAAGGATACTAATATGGAGGTTGTGTCTTTATAACTCCAGAGCTTAGCAGAGAGAGAGAGAGAGAGAGAGATAAGTCAATGAACGTTTTTAAATGAATCATTGAAGAAATAACCATAAAATGGGCCCATACATAACAGAAGTACTGCATACCATGGGAGGCCACTGACATGAGTAAGAGATGAACTGGGAAACTGGCAGGGAGAGGAAAGACAGGGCATGCAAATTTAAGGGACATTCTGAAGTAAAATCAATGGGGCTATGTACTTAATTGCATACAGGGGTTGAAGGAAAGAATGAATAAATTAGGCTTAGGTTTGACTAACAGTGACCTCTAAAATTAGATCTAAAAACAGAGAGTCTAGGTAGCAGTCCAGAGCTAGTATGTAAGGGACCTAGGTTCCTTCTATTCTGCTTCTCAACATCCTCAACACATGGTTTTATGATATGGCCCAAGATGGCTGCTCCAGTGCCTGTGTCACACCTGCATCATATTCAACAGGTTGCAGGACAGAAGCAAGAGAAGGGTTTTCCCTTACATAACATTGGTCATTACTTAATCACATCTACTGTGATTAAAGGCAGGCTGGGAGATGTGTTTGTTCTGGGCATCCAACTGGTCAGCTAAAATTTGGAAGAGCTGGCACAGTGACACATGCCTCTAATCCCAGCTGCTCAGAAGGCTGAGGCTGGAGCATCACTTGAGTCCAGGAATTTGAGCCCAGACTGGGCAACAAGGCAAGACCCCATTTCTGGAGGAAAAAAATAAAATAAAATTTGGAAAATGTATGGCTAAGAAATAAGGTAGAAAGGAAATTGGGATATAATTCACCTCTACGGGGTCAAGAATTCTCAAAAAAAAAAAAAAGAAAGAAAGAAAGAAAGAAAAACGAATGACTCTCTTCATATCTGTTGGGTGGATATGAATGCAGAAAGAGGGAGGAGGGCTTAGGGAGCTTTCAGGAGGCCACAGAGTAAAGAATAATAAGATTTGATGTGAACACATGCATTTTGGGGTGCCCTGCCGGATGCTGAGGTGGAGGACACCCATAGGCATTTGGAAATACAGGTACAGTTGGGTTCTTCCCCTCCTTAGGCCATGCTCCTTGAGTGCAGAGACTGTCCTTTGTTTATCATTTCAGGCCCACCATGTTTTGTAAAGGTCTCCAGATTGGATAAACATAGAAAGAAATTAAGGTTGGGGGTGGGGGGACCTAGGGACCAATTTTTTAAAAAAATACCAAAGGGAAGGCTATAGCACCCAGCCACTGTTCAGATTGGAAAAAGCATTTCACAGACAATTTTGGACAGGAAGGCATCCTGTATACAATTCACTCAGAACCCACTAACAAATTAATAAATACACATATCGAGTACAGAGCAGAGGAAAGGGGTGCTAAAATGAGCTATTATATTTTAGGTGTCTAAGGCGAGGTGATGAGGGAAGAGAGGAGATCTCAGAGGTTTATCGCTGCAGTGAGGCTTGTTGAAGGTGCCCTGCTTAAGGTCACGCGACCAGGCAATGCCACAGCCACGGCTAGACTATAGCTCTCCCAACTCCCAGGCTGAGGAGCCACCTCTGCATGTCCCATTAGGCAGCCGGCCTGCTCAAGGGGTTGTGGGAACCCGGTAGTCTCCACGTCCTCCGGGCTGTGTGAGTTGCCGCCAAGGATCTACATGATTTAATCCAGTTTTACGAAAGGGGTTTTACAGTGAGTAATTAAGGCGCGGTAAAGGAATTAATCATTAATGAGTCATTAACTCTGCCCACTATGGTTTAGTTAACAAGCTGAGACCAGATTATTAGAGCTGGTCCTCAACAAAAGGGACGTCATGGCCACCGAGCGCACAGTCGGCCTGCGGAAGGGTCCGGTGCGCCCCCCTAGCGCTGCGGGGCCTCACCTTTCCCGGGCGGGTTAGAACGCACCTGAGCAGGAGGAAATGCTGGCTTTTAATTACGTACTATTATCTTCCTTGAAAGTCCCTGCCTGCCTCTTGGAGGCTTGGATTTCTCATAATATAATAAGATTCTGTTGGTGAAGCCGGGCGTGGTGGCTCACGCCTGTAATCCCAGCACTTTGGAGGCCCAGGGGGAAGATCGCCGGAGTCCAAGCGTTGGGGGCTGCAGTGAGCTATGATCACATCAGTGCACTCTAACCCAGGCAACACAGACTCTGTCTCAACAAATAAAATAAAATAAAAATCTATAAAATCTATTGGTGAAAAAGAGCCCTTAGAATAGAGCTGGAGAAGCGGACTGAGAGGCAGGGAGTGGGGTTAGGGGTCTGTGGTGGGAGGTGGCGCTGGGGCGGGGAAGGATGGGGAGAGCATCACATCAAATGTTAAAGCCGCCAAGGCTCCCGGGTCCGCACCTCGGATGTCCTTACTGTACGCTGCCCGCGGGAAGAACGAGGGCTCGAGAGAAGCTCAGTCGGGGGCCCCCCGACCCCCGCCTCCTGCTGGTAGGCTCGGTAGGTCTCCCTAGAGACTTTCGATTTACCCATGAATTTGACCGACAGAGGGAGGGATTGGCACTCCCTCTGCCCGCTTGCCATACTCTAGATTAACTGGTGGGGGGCCCGCAGGGATTGACTTCCCAAGTTTGACGTTTCCCACCGCCCCGAACATTAAATACATGTTTAAGATAAATAAATACAGCAGAGTGGTCCCAGTTCAGTTGCTGACCACTGGTCGAAGCCTGCCCCTCCCGAGGGGTCTCTCCCAGTCCCCTCATTCTATCCCACCCACACCAGCCCCAATCGTCCTCCTGGTCACCGCAGGTGGGAGCTCGGGCTCGCGGGGAATAGACCGGGCTCAGAAAGCGGGAAACCCACGAGGGATGGACCGGCCCAGGGCCGCAGCGCGGAACCCCGGGACACGCAGCGAGGGGGCCTCCGCGGTGCTGCCGCAGCTGTCTGGACCCTGTGACTCTGGAGACAGGCACAGGGAGAGACTAGGCCCGCAGTCCCCGGCATCCACGCGGGAGAGAAACTGGGCAGCGGGTATAGCCGACAGAAGCCGGGAGCCGAGCCCCGCAGTGTGGACACGCTGCCCTCGCGCGCGGAAAGAGATTCTTCCAGAAAGAGAAAAAAGGAAAAACTTAAAACACCCCAACCACGGTAGAGGGGGCTGATGGTGGCCAGGGTAGCACGGGAGGTGCGCTCCCCGTGGGCTCTGGCGCTCTGGATCAGCGGAGTGTCCAGGCGGCTCACACGGCAGGCAGCGCCCCCGCACCCCAGCACCCCCGCCCGCGCCTGCCTGACTCCGCCCGCCTCTCCGCGAGGTCCCCACGGACGCGTCCTTTCCCGCCCCGCCCACGCGATCAGAGAGCCCCGCCCAGGCCCCGCCTACCCGGGTCCCAAGAGCCGGAGAGGATCAGATCTACAGATCCGCCTGCTTGGCTCCGAAAGCCGGCCGGAGCAGACGTCACCTGGGGGGTGGGGGCAGGGAGGAAGGGTCTCCTAGGCCTCCCTCTTAGATTGACTGGAGCTAAGTCGGCCGGAATCAAGGTCTGCCTCGATGTAGGCCTCTCTGCTTGGAACACCACGGTCCCTTTCCTTTCCAAACCTCGTAAGAGCCAAGTGGTTTCTTGTTTCCCTTTGGTGGACATTGCTGGCGTTGCCTGAATCAAACCTCAGCTTCATTATGGAAGATTCAAGAACGATTGAAAGTGACTCTTGGAAAAGTGATGCAGCCTTACCTTTTCCTCGGGGTCCCTGCAAGACTCAAACGCGCCTTAAACCGAGGCAGCAGTCTAGTTTTCCGGACCCCGTGCCCCACCTTGGCTTGCGCCTCTGCAAAGTGTTTTCTGTAGCCATGAGCTTGAGCAGCGGCCCCAGGTGTTTCAGGGTCTTCTGAGACTTAATGATCTTTATCACAAGACGCTTTCACCTCCAGCCCCAGTTAAGTCCTGAATCCCAGCCCCACCTGCGCCCCTACTCCCGTACAGCTGCCTGTGGGGGAGGGGAAGGAGGATCTCTGGGGCTGGGGCTGTGTCCGGACCTCCCCAAGAGGCCCAGGGCAGCTAGTACCCACCCTTCAGGATCTCAGTTACCAATATAGCCTAATGAGCTGTTCTTTGGGGTTGAAATAGGGAGCACTTACTCAGCAAGGTTCCCTGAACATGCACTATTACGGTGAAACTGACTGGCACTTGTGGTTATTTCAGCTCCAACACTTAGAATAAGTATAAACTGGGGCAACCTCTCTTTCCTGTTTTTCCATTTATAAAATGGGGCTAATTGTATCTTCCTGGTGGAGTTGTTGTCGGGCTTAACTGAGTCAATAGATGTAAAACCTTAGAAGAGTGCTGGTACATAGCAAGCCTTCAATGATCATTAGCTATTAGTATTTTTATGATCATTTTCCAAGGACTTGCTTTTGAAACTTGGGTGTGGCTCACTCTGTTGGTGCCTAGAGAGATGGTTTAGAAGAACACCCATTCTCAGACTCAACTAAATAGTAGAAGAGGAAGGGAGAGTGTCAGGAAAACTGCATAAGGAAAGAAGAATAGAAAAACAATAGAGAGGAGACAAAAATGAATAATCGTGGCAATGATCTAAGGGAAGTGAAGAAGATTCTGATGGTTCAGGATGGTGACAAGCAGGAGGGCAGAGCAAGAGTGGTACTCACTCCAGGCCAGTGAAGCTGGGAGTTCCCCGAATAAATCATCCCTATTAAAACAAGGGCTTTAAAGGATGAAATGGAAAGTAGGCCAAATGGAAAGAAATGTACATAAACATTGGTCCAGTGTTTGCTTATTTTTTTTCTGGCCAGGAGGTAATATCACTGGGGCTACTCCATTCAGTTCTGAACGGAGACATCCTTGCGAGGGAAGGTGCAGATGTTACTCCCTACCTCTTGGGGAAAATAACCTATTTAGTAAATTCTCACTGACCAGACTTACTGTGTGCAAAGAACCAGATGGAAGGCTAGAGGTACACAGCCTTGGTTGAAGCCATAGCCTCTTAGGACCCGCGGGGCCAGGACTGGGTCCTGCCATGACTTCCTGTACCCCCAGCCCTGGATAAGTCGTGCTTTACTCAGGTAGGTTTCCGGAGAGCAGCCCGGGAATGTTTCACAGAGGAACCGTGATTACAATGCGTATTGTCTCATGCCAGGTCGTTGATAGTTTACACAAAGCCTTTACAGATTGTCTTACTCCGTTTTTCCACCTTGGATCAAAGTAGGGTTCATTTCGATGAGGAAAGGGGACTGAGGAGCTTCACTAATATGCTAAGGACCGACAGACAGTAGTGGCTGACGCTAAGGCTCTGGGCGCATAGGAAGCCCCCCTCTCCGCCCCAGGACCCGTGCGGCTGGAATCCAGGTTGTGCTCAGCTTCCAGGGTCAGCGGTGAGCACCGCGGCCGCTCAGGCGCGGGTCCTGGATTCTCCTTCACCCCGGACTCCGCGAGACCCCGCGAGCTTCTTGAAGCCGTCAGAGGCTTCGGGATCTTCCTCGCCCTAGAACCGGCATCAAAGAACTGACAATACTGTCCACGACGCGCGGGCGAGGATGGGCCGCGCACAGCCCTCCAGGGCACTCTCCCCGAGCCGGGCCGCTAGCCCGACGCGCGCTGAACAACTCTGGGTTGGGGGTGCGGAGTGAATTGGGGAGGCGCGCGAGAGGGAGGGAGAGAGACTTGAAGCTAAAGAAAAGAGTGTCTCAGTTGTTGTAGGACTAATGTCATCAGCCCTGGGTGGCAGGGACTGGCACCGAGTCCTTGGGCCGCCGCGGGCTGGAAAGAGGGGAGCGGGGACACTCCGCTCTCACCCTGCGGAAGGTGGTGTGGCTGCTTCCCACTGGGGTCAGTACTTCAAAATATCAACCCCCACTGGACTACAGGGTACCGGAACTGGGAAGGCGCCAGCAGCGGAGCCTTAGGCCCCACACATCCCGGATCCCCCACACGCGCTGGTCTAGGGGCTGCAGCGTCCAGCGTGGGGACGATTCTCTGCCGCAGCAAAGTGTCCCCAGAATTTGCACGAGGGAGCCCCGAGTTTGCTCAGTCCTCCGCTTTTCCTGAGCCACCCAGTCTATCACCGCACCCTCCTCCCGCGCCCTCACATTCACTTCCCGCTCCCCGTCCTAGACGCCGCTTAAACAGGGTCAAAAACAAAACAAGCAAATCTTTAATTCTCCTTTCAAATACTTTGAAACTACTTATACAAAAGTTCCTCAAATTCTATTTTTCTGCCTCTCCTTCTGCCTTGTTATTTCCAAGCCGCCTGGGAATGGTCAAGTTCAGGATCTTTGGCCCCTCTGGCCCCAGCGTCCGCGGGGATGGGAGCGGCGCGGCCAGCGGGGCCGGGAAGCCGCTTTCCGGCCAGCTGTGGGGCTGGGGGCCAGGAAGAGCGTGGGGTGGCCAGGGGCTTCCGCAGGCCTGAGGGTTGGCCTTCCCCCTCGTGTGACAGGAGCAGATGCACGTCCCTGACGGAAGCCTGGCTGTGGCTTGCAGCCGGGACGGGAAAAGAGTGGCTGCGTGGGGGGCCCCCGGGAGAGAGGGTGAGGTTACGACGCGCGCGGCTCGGTCGGCTCCCAAGAGGTTCCCCAGCGCCCCTAGAGGGCCTGCCACGGCTTCCCGATGGCCTGGATGTGCTCCTTGGCTTTCAGACGCAGCGCCGCGATGCTGCTATTGCGCGGGTCCGCCTCGTCCAGCGGGAACTTGTCCCCGAAGCCGGGCCCGCATGGGTAGGCGGGCGGCGGCGGCCCGAGAGGCTGCAGGCCGGGGCCCAGCGGCGGGGAGTTCAGGAAGGGCGGCGGCGGCGGCGTGTAGCTGGCCGGCAGGCTCTGCGCCGGCGGCCCGAAGCCCGGCAGGCTCTGCAGCGCGGTGGCGCCCCCGCCCGGCAGCGGCGGCCCGAGCCACGACTCCAGCGGCAGCGCACCCCCAGCCGGCCCGCCGCCACTGCCCGGGCCAGCCCCGAGGGGCGCCAGAGTCGTCGAGGGTGGGGAGCAGCTGAAGGAAAGGAGGGGCGAGTCCTGTAGCTTCATGGAGGACACTTCCAGCTTCTCCTGCCGCCGCCACTTGGCCCGTCGGTTCTGGAACCAAACCTGCAGGAGGGAGCAGAACCGCCGTCGGGCAGCAGCGGGAGGCTTCGGCAATGTCACCGTCCCTGCTTCAGTGCAGCCCGCCTAGCTTGACTCCTCCGCCCCCAAATAAAATTGCAGCTTGACATCCCTACCCACAAATAAAACTTAGGCTCGACTATTCTGCACTTACCGAGGAGGGGCTGCCAATCTTCCATCCCTAAAGTCTTTTCCATCCTGTTTTTCCTTTTTGTCTCTTCCCTCCTTTTTTCTTGCCTCCCCTGAATCTCTTTGTCCCATCCTAGTCCTCCGTGCATTCTCACCCTTTTCTCTGTTTATCTCACCCTTGGCTGTGGTTGTATCTGTTTCCAACTCCTGGTACAGAGCAGGTGCTCAGAAAAAAAAAGTGAATTTAAGTCTGCAATCGGACCGTAGGACTTTGCAACCAGATCTGACCAAATCTCTGTGACCTGCTAGTTGGCAGCCCTTCTGACACTCAGTTTAGACTTTGCTTCCTGTCTGCCTGGTACAGCTCTTGATGGCTGGTTTGGGTCTCAGACTTTATGTGCTTTACCTAGCCTTTATCTCTATTATAAACAGAGGTATAAATAAATACTATTAAGTAGAGTAACTTGCAGACTTGGATGTTAAAATACAGCTATTTACATGGATTACTGGTTATGATAGCTAAGTAGAGCAAGTGGGTTTATTTCATCCCAAGCATATTGGATTGCTGCTTTAATAAGATTTTTATTTAGTTGATATCTGTTTAGTATTTCCAATATTTCTTATAAATGACCTTCAAAGATTACAAATGTTCAAGTTTATTGGATCTACTTTTACTTTACGGAGTTAGTTTTGACATTATCCTAGGATGTTAGCTCAATGACAAGTTTTTTTTCTTCTTCTTTACATATAGAAAGTCCTTGCCAAGAGTGAAGTCTGATTTCTTCCAATGAACCCTCATTATTGATTTGATAAAAGCACCAGAAAGGGTGTGATTAATGTTTCACCACTAAGTACCACCCTCACAAGCAGAACAGAGAGAACCAATTTAGTTTGGTGGAGAATACAAAGGAACTTTGGTGACACTGGTGGCATTAGTGCTATATTATGAAGGGAAGTGGGGAAAACAGCTGCAAACTCAGAGGGGAGAAAGCAGTTTGAGTCAATAATGGAGGCAGGCCAGGAGGAGGGCTCCTAGGGAAAACAGCATCCTAGCACCTGAGCAGAGCAGGGCAAGTGTGCGAGGGGCCAGAATTTGGGAGAAAAAGAGAAACAAGGAAAATGTAAGCACCCCTGTCCCTTCACATGATATGTTCATCTGCGTATCAAAGGCCCAGGGTCTCCCATAAATATTAGATATTTGCCAACAACAGAGAAAAGAGCAACACTGGCGTGGGAAGGGCTCTGGTCCTACTGCCTCCTGGGCTTCCCTGGCCGTCCTACTCCAACTGTGTGCTCCCTCTCCCCATCAGCTGTAGCCCTCAGATCCAGTATCCAGTGTCACGGACCCAAGGATTGGGATAGTCTGCTATTACAGGGCTCTCCTGCTGCCCTCAACATGGGAGGAGACCCTGCCTCACACCCCCCATCATCTGATTACATCATATCATGTGTTAAGAACAGCCATATGCTGGGTGCTCTGCTGGCCCTGTGGTCACAGAGAAGTCACAGACACTGTTCTCAAGAACCTCACAACTTAGAGGAGAAGCCAAAGCCCCTGAACAAATAAAGAGGGTGGGTTCAGTACGAAGGGTGTCTGCTTTGCCTGGACTCTGTAGGGCACTGGGAGGCTTTACCTCTCCTCTTTCTTTATCTTTCTCTTGTATTCTTTCCCTCTCCCTACTGCACCTTTCCTCCCTTGAATGCAGGTGCTAAAATTTCCACACCTTCAATGAAATCATTGCAGCTTTATTGCCCCAAATTAGGAGAAACTGAACTGACCTTGCTAGTTCCTGAGTCAAATTAGGCAACTGTTTTTCAAAACCGTAACTCTTACTTGTTACTTTCAACCACGAAACTAGACAGAAAAGATAAAAGGCAGGAGCTTGTCCCCTTTTACTTTTAAGACATGCCTAAAAGCCCCCAAACACCTGAGTATCCTCATTTTCTGGAAATCTAATCTATTACACACACACACAAATCCCATCTTAGTTCCACTGCCTTTCACATGCAGTGAAATTTGTTCCCAGTGTCTCTCTTTCAGGCCTCTGTAAACTCTCCCAATTTGGAAATCCTCCCAGATTTTTCACAGATGACTAGCAAATATTTAAGGCTTTCAAATATTTTAATGATCAGGGATTAAAGATAATTCAGCTCTAATTAAAGCGAAAACCCCTTTACGATAAAAAGAAAAGGCCTCTGCAGCGCGAAGTTTGGTTGGATGTGCCCCAGAGGAGGAAAAGTCAGTCTCTTAAACAAATCCCCCGAAAGTTTCAACTGCGAGGTACCCGGGCCCCTCACAAGGAGACAGGGTTTTCCTCTTGAACACAGTGCATGCAGCTAGTGACGGGGGTGGCATTTGGGGCGGCCCCAATCCGGTTACCCCCAGCCGCTGCCTACGTTCCCTTTCCACTCAGCACCCTCCCCCAAGCCCCATCCTGGCCCCATCTTAGGAACTGTCACCCTGTTCATCTTGCAAGCCATTCCCAATTCCGCGTTTTAGTTTAGAAGAGGGAGACCCCCACCCCCAAAGGGTAGATAAAACTGTATACTGGAACAAACTGCCTGAGGGGTGGTGCATGGGGGACATCGAAGATCTGTGAGGCTCCTTTGCGGCTCTGAGCCTGTCAAGTGGAGGAAGTACCATAAGAAATGCGTGGACGCCCGGGAATTCCGGGGAGCATTGGCTGCAGTTTGGGCCTCAGTCCCTCCGGCTCCCCGTCCCTCAGGCGGGCGCTTTACCTGGACCCGGACCTCCGGTAGATTGACCTTGCCCGCCAGCTCCTCGCGGCTGTACACGTCGGGGTAGTGAGACTTCTCGAACGCGCGCTCCAGCTCGTGCAGCTGGTACGTGGTGAAAGTCGTGCGGTTCCGCCGGTGCTTTTTCTTGGGCTGCTCCTCCTCCGACAGCTTCGCGTCCGCGGTGGCTGGCCCAACCGGCAGCCCTGGGCTCGGCCGTGCTTCCCCGGGCTCCTTGGGGCAGTAGGGGCGAGGGGCTGGGGCGACAAGGCCCGGGAGGGTCAGAGACACTCCCCGCAGCATCCTCTGGCCTAATCCGCCTTCGCGTGGGCGCTGGCCAGCGTGCTCCGAGGTGGCTCGGGGTGGGGGGCGGAGGCGGGTAGGGGGTGAGGGCTGCGATGGGTCCCTAAGTTTTTTCTAAACGCAAGTTGGAAGCTCCCGCCGTAGACAGCTCCCAAACCCACGCCCAAGTGCCTTAAGAAAAGTTAAGCAAGGGGCGCTCTCTTGCAGAGCTCCTAAACTTGGGCGCCCAGAAGGCCGGGCAGCAGCCCAGTGCGCACTCACCTTCGTACTCCGGGGCGGGCGCCGGGGCTGGCGGCGGAGAGGGCTCGGCCCCTCCACCGGGCGCCTTGGGGCAGGCAGGCCGCGCGCCCAGCCTCCTATCCCGCTCCTTCGCGCCCCGGGCGCCCGGCTCCGCCGGAAAGGTGCCTAGGATCCCGTCGTCCTTGGTGAACCCCAGGATGGCTTCGATGCTGTGCAGCCGCGAGGTGCTCCCGCCCGGGCTGCGGAGCATGTGGCCGGCGAGCGAGAAGCTCCCGTCGGCCATGGCGGGCGCGCAGCCCGGCAGGTGCATGGGGAGCGCCGGGAGGCGGGAGGACGCTTTGGAGAACGAGAGAAGAGGCTTAAAGTGGGCTCTTTCCGAGTGCGGCCGTGCACCCGACGGGGCCCGACCCTAGGTCAAGCTCGCAGGCGACGCCTGACCGGGCTGCGCACGCTGGAGGTGGGCGAGCGCTCCGCTGGCGCTCGCGGCCGTCCGGGTCCCTGGAGGAGTTGGCGGTTCGGACTCGGGTGGCGGGGGCTCGGGGCGCTAAAGGCGGGGAGCCCGCTCGTCCCCGGCTCCTCCCCTCTCGCGGAGGACCCAGCCCTGCTCTGAGCCCCTCCCCCCGCAGAGGGGCGGGGTCTTTCTCCGGCCAGCCTTGGGGTCCTCGCCCTGCCACCCCAGGGCGGCACTCGGAACATTCTCCTCCCACTTCTTGATCCGTTTTAACCACTACCAGCACGCTTTAGGGACCCGCGCTGGGATGTTTGACAGACCCGGGACCTCGATCGGCGCCCCCTACCCTCAGTGCTGCCTCACTGGGGTCGACGCTTTAGGGCTCACCTCTCCCCTTGGGCTTGCCTCCCCCACTCGCGCTTATCCCTAACTCGGACTCGCCTGCCTCCCGGCGCTCACCTCCGGCCACGGGCTCTTTCCCCACTGCCCGCACACACACCCCGCCGGCTCTCGGCTCACCTTCCCCGCTGGGGTGCCCCCTGGCCTGGCGCCCCTGGAAGCGCTCAGATCCAGCGGAAGGCTCCCCAGCTCTAGGGCGTTGGAAGTCAGTCCTCGCTCCTCCCAGTTTGAATTTTCCCCTCTCTTCCAGCCCCCCCCCCCCCCCCCCGCCCCCGGCACTCCGCTCTCGCCTCTGTGGTCTGAAGTTCCAGACGTCGCGTTTAGTTTGTCGGTATATACCTGTTTTAACGACTCCTCTTGTCCCCTCCTACTTGAGGGCAGCCTCCCTCACTCCAGTGTCCGCCCCTGAAGGCGAGGGGACATTTGTGCCCGCAGGTCCGGTGACCTCCAGTGCCTGATCGCCCTGCAGGAGGCTGGGATGCCCCGAGTCGGACCCGCTGCTCAAGCCCCGCAGGAGACCCGCGTGGAGTTCCTGTCTCCGTGTCACTGTCCTGGGAAGGACAGGGTCCTTTACTGATGTGCCGCTGCGCCTCGCTCCCCACCCCGGCACTTCTCCAGGCGGCGGCGAAGACCCACAGCTGACGACTGGGGACTGACCTTCGCCCGGGGAGGAAGCCTCGCGCTTCCCGGAGGGTTACAAGAGTAATCCGCCTGCGTTTCTTTCCCTTTGGGGCCCCTGGAGGCTTCCGTGGCCCAGAGCGAGTCACAGGCTTGTGGAAAGATGATTCGTGAGAGTGAGTGTGTTTCACGTCCCGCAGTGCTGATGACAAGGGGACTGTGGACACTGCACCCCTCAAATCCGAGCCAAGACCCGCGGCGGACGCCCAGTCCTCACTGAACTGTTAGCCAGGAACGTGAATTAAAACACTTTCCTAAGAGCCTGAGGACCTAGAGGACCACATTCCTAAAATTTCAGTGGCGCTCTGATCTCCACGGCAGCGGCGTCTTTATCTCCACCTTTCGTTTCTTGCGTTCGCATTCAGACGGGCGTTCGCTGCGTCCCCTCCGAAGGCCCAGAGCTGTGGAGGGGGACGTCGTGGGCGTCAGACAACAAAGGGAGCTTAACGTCCAGTCTGGGAGACAAGTCGAGGGAATAAACAAGGGAAAACACACATCCTTGGATTTTCCACCTTTAAATTGGTGCTAGAAGGACATTGACAAAGGACAAGTGAATACATTAAGGGTGGTTATATGGTTAATCCTCCGTGATGGAGGGGTTCATTACACTTTTAATAAAATTATGAAAAGATAAACTGAAATAGTAAGCACGTGAGTTTGCAATAGAGATTGAACTGATTCAAGTCAGAAATTATTTTTGATTTTAAGAAAAAGCTAAATTAATGAAAAGTAATAGCACTTCATAGTTTTCAGAATCCCTTCACATTCTTCATATCGTCTGATTCTAACAACCCTGTGAGGTGATCAGCACAGATATATTGGTCCCCATTTTACAGAAGAGGAAACTGAGGCTCAGAGTGGTACAGCTATTGAGTGGAGGGGTCAGAGCTAGAACTCAGATCAGCTGACAAGTTGCCCAGTGTTTTCTGCCTGCAGCTCATTGGTAATTTTATTGTGGAGTGTGATCTTTTTTAAAAGAATCAAAGCACATCTTAGCTCGCAGTCTGGCTGTAATCCTTCCCTGAGACTGAATCGTGCATCTAAGGGGCTGAGGTCGAGGCAGTTTAGCTCCCTGAAGAAATGAAGTCAGAGCCTGCAGAGAGTGGCCTTTGGGCCTTGGCGTCCAGGGTGACTGAAGCCCTCAGGTGGTTCCCGACAGACCAGGAGAAGCTGCTTCCAGCCCCTCCTCTGGCTTTCTAGGCTGTCAAAGGCACTGCCTCCAAAAAACAGCCTGGTGGTACCCCAAGTTCTGTTGGGCCAATTGCATACACCAGGTGGCTGAGGTGCAGGGGTGTTGGTAACCAGAGGGCAGCTGTAGGGATAATTAATTGGTATGTGTTGTTTCCCCTCTGACTGAGAATGCTTTTTATGTTAACTTCCCTAATATTAAATTGATCTCTATAATCACCGCCAAACAAAGATTGGCAGCATTTTCTTAAGCTCCTGCCCACACACTGTTAAGGGGTTTATGGCCTTGTTTTCCAAAGTTAATTCCCTCTGGGACTGCCCAGGTCCTCCTAATAGGTCCAGGTGAGGTTAGCTTTTATTTACTGTTTATTTCAGAAACTCGGGAGAAAAGCAGAAAAGACTTCAACAGCCACTGGTGAGGGCCCGGGGGAAACAGGGCAAAGCAGGACAAGGGGAGGTTGGGGCTTCCTTTGTGCAGGACATAAAGAGCTAGTCAGGACTATTGTGGGCACGGAGGAGGGTACTCCAAGCAATCAGCTGGGGGGCATTGTTAGGGGCTAATCTACATGTGTATTTCCCAAGAACTCGATTAGGGAAGATGAATGGACTCGGCCATGTCCCTAATTCTTCTAGCAAGAAGCTGCATTTTTCCAGCAGTTATGGCCCTTGCATAACAGCCCTGCTTCAGCAATAGCAAGGAGCCTGGCTTCTGAACCCCACCTCTGTTTAATTCATTAATTCATTGGATGGATCAAAGAAAACTCCCTCCTCCCACCCCCCACCTGCAGGCTGACCTTAGACTCAGCTAAAGCCCTACTAAACTTGGAATGGTTCAGAGAAACACATTTCCAGAAGTGAGGAAGTTGTACAGCTCCTTTATCTTGGATGCACGCAGGAGGTCTCATTCCTGGAAGCTTTCTAGATGAACTGTTTCACTTCCAACACTCTCAAGAGAAATGGACAACTATAGAGTGGGTCCCTGAGCATTAGCTGGGGAAAGGAGGGGATCCCAGTGACTTAAGGCCATTTGGCCACAGCCTCTAGTAATTTCACCTCTCTGCAGTGATTTATGTTTGGGTGAAAAATGTCTATTGACGGGCCTATAGGAAATCACTTCATAAAGTGTATAAAATCAACTTGATTGTTGGCATGAAGGTTATCCCCTTAGCAGGTATATTTTAATCCTGGAACAACTCCACCTGTGGCATATCATACTTGAGGACCAGGTCCTCCCACACTAGCTGATACATGTGCAAGGAAGGCAATTTATCTTTAGTTTTAGCCAGAACAAAACACAACTTATATAATCATTACACATACACACACACAAATACACACACAGTGACGTTCAAATTCAACTGTCAAGAGTTAAGGATATACATGCTAAGAGCTATTATTTATTGAATACTACCTAAATGCTAGCAGGTATATGCCATATTCTTTTGAGTACTTTACATGAATTATCTAATTTAGTTCATATGATAACCGTATGAGGTAGACATTATTATTATCCCCACTTTACAAATGAGGAAACTGAGACACAGAGAGGTTAAGCCACTTGTCCAAGGTCACATAGCTGATTTCAGGTGGAGCCAGGATTTGAACCCAGGTGTTTTATTCAGGAATGCATCCATCTAACCACCACGTGTGTTCCATTATGGTGTGTGTATACACATATGCACTGTTGATTCTCCAGAGGCTATAAGAGAACTAGCAGACAAATTAAAGCAAGAAAATTTAGGAGTCAAAGATAACAGGAACAATATAGTTCAGAGTGATGTGGCAGTGGGAAAGGTATGATGGATAGCTTATAATTTATTAACTCAGTTAAAATGATGACTGATCTACTTACAAAATAAATAAAGTACACCATTCAACTTTCCTAGGCTGTCTCATAAAGTTTAGGGAATTCTTCCTGTTCCCAGAGTTCCAAATCACTCTCAGTAGTTCATGAACAATATATTTTTAAACATCTAAAATACATGTTTAAGTGTCCACCCATGATGCTATGAATTCTCCCCTATATTGCATTATGTATTACATGTCATGAGCAAGTTGCTGACAATAGTTGCAAAAAAAAAAAAAAAAAATCAGTAGCTAAGCTCTCGCTTTAATACTGAAATGTGTTGTCCAGAGACAAAATGCTTGTTCATCTCTCCCTATCAAATTTTCCTAATTTGTGAAATACTTTCCTACTTGAAGCACCATGGAAGGTATATCAGAAAAGTGTTCTTAGAGGTGTTTATAAGAAACCCCATTTTTACAAGTAGGCAACTAATAAGGACTATCTTTGGCCACTTTCATAAATATATGACCTTGGCATGGAGGATAAATACACTTCCTATATATCAGTTGACTACTCAATGTGACAGTCTGAGTATTCTCTAGTATTTTCAAACTAAATTGAAACAAATGTTAATATAAGGATACTGTAATGAATAATAACCCCATCTCATAATTGTGACTAAAATACCATAAACCAATGAAGAGCTGGGCTTCATTTAGGCATTTCTGGCTCAGTTGAGAGCTCTCTCAGATGAGCATGTTGGAAGCAAACATCGCATCTCATCACAAGACGAAACGAAGGGCAGTTGGGAGCTGTTGTTTCCCAGCAATAATACCCTGTTTGAAAGGCTTCCTTTTATGTAAGAATAGAGACCACAGCTCTCTGCCCACCATTCAGCAATTAGCAAGAAGTCTGTCCTCCTTTGGCAGTCTCGTTGGTTCCCAATTACGATATTTTTGGAAACAATAACACTTCACACTAGTCTCCCATTTAGTCTCCTGTGATTTCAGAGGGTCATATGTTGAAGATTTAGAAGGGGAACCTTGGTGATTATCTGTTCTATTCCCTCATTTCCGGCCCCCACTTTTACTTGTTAGATGTGAAAATGTGTGGGCCCAGGGAAACTAAGTGATTTGCCCAAGGGGAGACAGAGTGTTTGTATCAGGGCTTGGACTAGAGGCCAGGCCCGGACTCCCAGGCTGTCCATGGGGCATTCTGGCTTTACCACCACCATGCTGAGCTCTTAGGCTCATACACTCAGATGTCCCATGCTTGTAGTTAGAGCGAGTGTGCCCAAATTCTGGAGGAATGTATTTGTTGTACAAACACAATGAAGTTAGTCCCCCATCATTTACCAACCCAAATATCTTGGTCCTGAGCTTGCTTTTACAACTGATAAAAGTCCAAGTAGCCTCTATGTAAGAGAAAAAATTCCCTGGGCAATAGATTTTTGGGGAGTTTTGGCAAATGAAGGATATTCCTATCCATTGGTGTGCTATTAATAGAAGCAGCTCCCATTGGCTTGTGAGAGCCATTGGTTAGCATCTCTTCCCAGCTCTGAGTTCAGTGTTTCACATCAGCAGCTTGAAATCAGTCATGGTGGGAGTACTTTCACAACAGAAATTAGCAAACACTAAAATTCAGCGCATCTTCCTCTCCACTAATTGTTTCTAAACATTTACTAGCACACCATTCCTCCTACCTTATTAAAGAATGAATACATCTGAAGGTAATTGTTTTTATTATTATTATTATTATTAAAATTAAGCTGGGCATGGTGGCTCACACCTGTAATCCCAGCACTTTGGGAGGCCAAGGCGGGAGGATTGCTTGAGGTCAGGAATTCGAGACCAGCTTGAGCAAGAGCAAGACCCTGTCTCTACAAAAAATAGAAAAATTAGCTGGGCATGGTGGTGCATGCCTGTAGTTCGAGCTACTTGGGAGGCTGAGGCAGGAGGATCGTTTGAGCCCATGAGCTTGAGGTTACAGTGAGCTATGATGGCACCACTGTACTCTAGTGAGAGCGACAAAGCAATACCTGTCTCAAAAAAAAAAAAAAAATCTAAAGAAAAACATGATCTATGGAGTAAGATAAGTCCACTTTTTTGCTAAAAAATGGAAATTTACATCATTGTCTCAGAATATGTAAATAAAAGAGGGAAACTTGGATTACTACCAAAGAAATGAATTTTTTTTGAGTTGTTAGGAGCAAAGCTATATTAAGATAATTCCTCTTTACTTGTTTTCTAATTAAACTAATTGAATTCAGAGTGTCTGGGGGAAGCACTAAAGACATTTATCTTGAGGGGATGATGGTCTTGAAGCTCACCAATCCTCTTAGAGCGCTAAGAACACAAAGCCCTGGAGGACCATTTGCAGCAGCCTCAGCCCAACCCCCACCGGCGTTTAGTGAGCTCCAGTATTCTTCTCTTCTCCTCTTCTTGAAAGGAGAGTTATTAGGGAGTCTATTCCATTCAAAAGCATGTATTGATCACCTGCACGCACCCAGCAAGGCAGTGTTCTATTCTACTAAAAATCCTTTGGCTTCCAGTTGTCCACAACCTCTGGTTTTCTTTCTAGCTCCTTCTCAGTGTCCTCCCTCGTGTCCTTGACCTCTCAAAGCTGGACCGCCCAGCCCAGTCCTGGTCCTGCTTCCTGTCTGTGCCCACTGCCTTGATGCCTCTTCTGCCTCACACGATCAACCGCCTGCCTGTAAGACATCTCCGCTTGCACAAGCACCTCCAGTTTGACATGCTGGGAACAGAACTTCTCCAGAGAATTTCCCTCCTGAACCTGTTCCACCTTCATTTTCCTCATATCTATAAAGGGCTATTTCATCCTTCGTGTTTCTCAGGCCAAAAACCCATACATTTCTCTTTCTCTCATCCAGCCTGTCGGAAAATCTAGTTGGCTCCAGTCTCCAAATATGCACAGATTCTGATGACTTTTCACCACCCCGGCCACCATTATGTCTCTACAGGGTGACTTGTTCCCCTTTGGTCTCTTCTCATTTGAAACACAGTAGACCATGTTAACCATGGTGATAACCCTTGCCCAAGCCTTTGCCGTGGCCCCCGTTTCCCTGAAGTCCTTTCGGTTGCTCTCAAGGCCCTTCAAGATCTGGTTACCCCCGACCTCGCCTCATCCTGCTCTCTTTCTTGCTTGATCAGTTTAAGCCACAAGGCGCTTCTTGCTGCTCCTGGAACATACCTCAGGGGCTATGCACTGGCTGCTTTTTCTGCCTGGAATGCACTTCCCCCAGGTTTTTGCATGGCTAACCACCTCACCTCCTTTCAAGCCTTTGTTCAAGTGTTGCCTTTGTAGGGACCAAGGCCCTTGGCCTACCTAAAGGTTCACTGAAAATCACTGACATAAGGCAGATTAATAAAAGGTATACAAATTTATTTAACGTGTATACACGAGAGCCTTCAGAATGAAGCCCAAACATACAGGGGAAAGTGTCCATTTTTATGCTTGGGTTCAACAGCTAGGCCTGTCTGTCTAGATTCTTCTTGGCCTTTGTGAGCATGCATTCCTTCCTTCTGGGTGTGGGGCAGGACCCTCGCTAGAATGGGGGTCTTATGACTTACAGTCAGACAAGGTAGGTCAGATAATTTCTTTATGGCCAGTTTTTACATAGAATAATTTTAGGTTTTATGGCTGGCTTTCGGGGAAAAGGGGGTTCTGGCTTTTATGACCTGCCTTGGGGAAGAGGGATTCCAGTTTCTGTGACTAGCCTCAGGGGAGAATGGAACTGAAAGGCAGGAAGACAGGAGAAGTCAGAGAAGAACTTTTGCTCCTGAGGCCTTCATTTTGGGGGACTATTTTCTGAGCCTCACACCTCTCAGTGAGGTCTACCCTGATGACCCCATTAACAACTGCACCCGGCCCTACCTGCTCAGAGTCCAGATTGCTTTTCTTTACTCTCTGCCTTAAAAAAAAAAATAGTACTTATCACTTTCTAACATGCTATACTATTTATTCATTTCTTGGATTTGTTGTTTATTGTCTTAATCCTCTACTCCCACTAGACTGTAAGCTCCATAAGAGCAGAGATTTTTGTCTATTTCATTTTTTGTTTTGTTCCATGCATATAAGCCAGAACAGAAGGGCTCTCATTCCTCTGGTGGCCAAGAGTGTTGGTGGCTGACTGCTCTCTGCAGAGTCCCTTCCAGGAATTGCCCTGAGTTGAAGAGTTGTCCCATCCATGGTCACCTCTTCTCCTGTGGTGGCCCATATCCAATGACTGGTCATTGCAGAAGGACAAGAGCCTGGCTATATTCCCTTGATTCGGGACTCTGCAGGGCCATTCCAGCTCCAGAGCTCCTTGAGATGGGCTGAGGCCTCTGTTGTGACTGCATCATAGCTCAGCTTCTCCCTCTGCTCAACCCTGCTTCCTTCTCTCCCGATAATAAGCCTCCTCCACAGAAGCTGAGAATCAAAATTTGTTTCCTGGGGAGTCTGATCTATGACAACTTCTCTTTCAATCCTTTGTTAAGTAAAAGAGAAAGCCATTCTGTTAATGGTCAGTTTGTAACGCTTTACTAAACATCTTTTTTTAACAAAGAGTGGGGGCTCAGACTCAGCCATCAGCCTGCAACGATAACCTGCTAGAGTTGAAAGAAGATTGTTTTGTGCCCATCATATTCAGGTTTAGAGTTACCATTTCATCAGGACATACGGGTTTTCCATTTATCCTAAAAGTCAAATACATTTAATTTAGAAAACAGATTTGATTCAAAGGGGAATATTAACTGTTCTAGAAGACTTACCCCTTTCCTACTTCCTAAACCTCCTCTTTTAACACCTCTGACCACTCTACCATCCTCCCCAACTTGCTCACTGAGCTGCAGCCACATTGGCCTTTTTTCCCCTCTTGAAATCCCCCAAGCTCCTTCCTGCCTCAGGACCTTTGCACTTACTATTCTCTCTGCCTGAAATGCCCTCCCTCACATATTCACATGACCTTTCTTGTCATTTTATTTTTTCCAGAGCACCTACTACTCTCCAAACCTACCTTCTTTGTTAGTCATCTGTTTGTTTACTGCCTGTCTCCCTCATTAGAATCTAAGCTACATGAGAATGGGGACCTTATCTGCTGGATCCCCAGCACCGAGAACATGTGTTACACAGAGTGGTGGCTGATTCAATGAATAACTACAAGGAACTCTTATTTTGCACATGAGGAAACAGCTAAGTAACTTGTCCAATTTCGCACAGCCATTAATTGGCACGAGGATACATTTTTTCATATTCTTATACTCAGACATCTGGAGTTTTTCTAAAATATTAATTATTTCCCATGTGTTTGGAAAATGTCAGAAATGTCAAACTGCTTTGCTTCCCTTCCCAAGTAGTCCGCAGAAATCATTTGATCACTTTCAAAAGGGATTTCAGTCCACTCCAGTCTTGTTAGCATCAGCGTTGGCTGGGGCTTCCTCCACTGCCTTTGAAGTGCGCGTTCATTACACAAGGAGGCAGGGGTTCCCATGCAGCCCATTGCGGTCTTGCACAGAGCCCACACCGTCTTAGGGAATGTCGTTCTTTTTCCAAAGTGGCTCCTGCAACTCTACTGTGGACGATTAGCTTCGGTATACTTTTACGGTTTACTGTGATTTTATGAACATTTGTTTGTTGATTTTTATTGTGCTTTTTCTTCTGACTCCTTAAGCTCTAAAAATGGTGACCCTGTAAGTCCTGACGAATTGAATTAGCCTCTGTTAGCCACCAGATACCTTCAACAGGGTTTTCAAGATGCTCCCCAGAACTGTCTTCATTCACAGGTCAGGAGCTTACCATGCTTACTGCAGGGTGTGTGCATTGTTAAGTTCAATGAATGAGCTTTAAAGAAATACAACTTGAAGATCTTTAAGGGTTTCTGAAATGAGTTAAGAAAATAAGCAAACATCATTTTGTACATATATGTTATCTTTCTATAGTTCCAGAAATTAGACACCATCTAAGAATGATGTCTTTAGTTTATAGATGAAACTGTGAAAATATATGTAATAGTTTTCCAAGAATAGCAGCACTTTAGAGTTGGGTAAAGAAGCTAAACTTTGGAACATGTAAGTTTATTATGCTCGTCTTTCTACTTTTGGTTAGGTTTGAAATTTTTCCATAATAAAAACTTTTTTTAAAAGGCACAAAAATACAAGATTTCTAAATTTGAATTTAATTTGTATGATTTCAAATTTATGAGTACATTCTCCAAGCATAAGTTTTGTGGTTCTCAAAACTGCTCTTTCTAATGTAGAAAAAAACCTAAAAATGGTTCAGTAATTCTACTTTCTGCACTTTCTGGGTATAGACCCAAAATAATTGAAAGAAAGGACTTGAGCAGATATTTGTACATCCGTGTTCACAGCGGCATTATTCTCAATAGCTACAAGCAAACCAAGTGTCTATCAATGGACAAATGGATAAGCAAAACATGTCATGTACATACAGCAGAGTATTATCTGTCCTTAATAAGGAAGGAAATTCCGACACATGCTACAAAACATAAACTTTGAAGACATTATGGTAAGTGAAATAAGCCAGGTACAAAAGGACAAATACTGTATGATTCCACTCATATGAGGTACTTTTAGAGTAGTCAAATTCATAGAGGCAGAAAATACAATGGTAGCTGCCAGGGATTGGGCGCGAAGGAGTAGTGGAGAGTTTAATGGGTACAGAGTTTCAGTTTGGGAAACCAAAAAAGTTCTTGAGATGGATGATGATGATGGTTTCACAACAATATGACTATATTTAATGCCACTGAAGCGTACACTTAAAACAAATGGTTAAAATGGTAGATTTTATGTTGTGTATATTTTGCCACAATTAAAAAATAGTAACAGAACTTCTTAAAAGGCAAAAATTAGAAAAACCGAAAAACCTAGGGAGAGTCTGAGTTCCACTGCAGTGAGTCTTCAAAGTCTGTTTACATTCTTTTTCTTTCTTTCTTCTTCTTCTTCCTTTTTTTTTTTTTTAGACAGAGTCTTACTCTTTTGCCCTGAGTAGAGTGCCATGACATCAGCCTAGCTCACAGCAACCTCAAACTCCTGGGCTCAAGCAATCCTTCCGCCTCAGCCTCCCAAGTAGCTGGGACTATAGTACACACCACGAAGCCTGGCTAATTTTTCTATTTTTAGTAGAGATGGGATCTTGCTTTTGTTCAGGCTGGTCTCGAACTCCTGAGCTCAAGCGATCCTCCCACCTCTGCCTCCCAGAGTGCTAGGTTTACGGGTGTGAGCCACCGCGCCCATCCTTCCTTCCTCCCTTTCTCTCTCTTTTTTTTTTTTTTTTTGTTACATTATGGCCTTGGGGAAGGAATTTCTTGTTGTGGTTTTCTGGGGATTTATGTTGTGATTGTATGGGAATACATTTTATATCTCTAACGTCTTCAGGGAGACATTTGGATGTAACGCCTGGTGATAGTGATTCTGATCAAAGCGTGGATTGGCCATGGATGTGAATAGGAGGGACACAGGAGCCTCCAGTAGCCCCATGTCCATGCCAGTGGAGCATCTGGGTTTAGCATGCACTGCATCTGAAAGTCCACACAAAGCACTCTTCTTGACTTGAACACTTGGGAGCACTAATCTTTTAAAACACTACAAGGATAACAGGATATATATTCTCCCTCCAGAATTCCTTTCATTACACAATATACTTATCTCATTTTAACTTTTATATTTTTACTTGCATTAAGAAATATGAAATTCTTATAGAAATTTGCATTTTTTGTAGGAATGATATTTATATACAGGGCAATGCTTCAAACTTCTAAATGAAAGTTCTCTACATGAACATTAAAATATGAAACATATCTATCCATTATCTGAACTATTGGGCAGAGGAGAAAATGAAAGCTTAAAATGCATAGATAATCTCATACTTCATTCCATCCTTTTGTTTCAGCCTCTCCTCTGATCATACCTTTTTCACCAGAGCTGCCAACAAGTTCATTTCACTCTTGTCATTTAATTAAAAAATATAAAACATTAATTGAGGCCGGGCGCGGTGGCTCACGCCTGTAATCCTAGCACTCTGGGAGGCCGAGGTGGGCGGATCGTTTGAGCTCAGGAGTTCGAGACCAGCCTGAGCAAGAGCGAGACCCCATCTCTACTAAAAATAGAAAGAAATTATATGGACAGCTAAAATATATATATATAAAAAAAAAAATTAGCCGGGCATGGTGGCGCATGCCTGTAGTCCCAGCTACTCGGGAGGCTGAGACAGGAGGATTGCTTGAGCTCAGGAGTTTGAGGTTGCTGTGAGCTAGGCTGATGCCACGGCACTCACTCTAGCCTGGGCAACAGAGTGAGACTCTGTCTCAAAAAAAAAAAAAAAAAAAAAAAAACATTAATTGAGAAAAATTTAAAACATGTAGTAGAGTTGAAAGGATTATAAACACCATGGACCCACCACCTAGATTCTAAAATGAATATTTTTCTATATTGTTTGATCACATCTACTTATTCATTGATCCATCTCTCTATTCATTGACCTATTGTATTTTTTGTGCCTTTTAAAATAAGTTGCAGACTTCAATGCATTTCACCTCCAAATGCATATCATTAGCTAGAGTTCAATATTTTTAAAGAATTCTAGCTTAGTATGTAAGTTTTATATGAAACTGCCAGAACTTTTCCCAACAATGTACAAGAATTTCAATTGTTTTGTATCTTCACCAACACTTGGTGTTGTCAGGCTTCTAAATTTTAACCATTCTAGTGGGTCTGTGGTGATATGTCATTCTGCAGTTGGTTTTAATTTTCATTTCCTGACAATTACATTGAGCACTTTTTCATATTCTTGGCCATTTGCATATCTTCCTTTGTTAAATGTTTGCTCAAATATTTTTCCCTTCTTTGTAAAACTTGTCTTGTAAAATTTACTACTAAGTTGTAAGGGTTTTTTAAAAATATGTATCTGAGATCCCAGTCCTTTGACAGATACACATTTTGCAAATATTTTCTCCTAGTTTGTAGTTTGTATGTGGCTTGGCTATTTTCTTAATGGTGCCTTTTGATAAGCAGGAGTTTTAAATTTTGATAAAAACTAATTTATCAATTTTTGCATTTTTCTGTGCTTTAAGAAAGCTTTGCTTATTCCAAGATTATAAGAATTTTCTCCTGTGTTTCTTTCTAGAAGTTTTACAATTTTAGCTTTATGTTTAAGTATAGGATGTTGGATTTTGACAAATGTCTTCTCTGTTGAAATAAATGAGCATATGAGGTTTCTCTTTTATTGTGTTAAAATGGTGAATTTTATATGAGTTTCCAATGTTAAACCAACCTTGCATTTGTGAGATAAACCTCACTTGTTCATCTTATTTATCCTTTTTCTGTATTACTAAATTTTATTTGCTATTAATTGTTAATGATGCTTTATCTATACCCAACAGGGATATTGACCTGCAATTCTCTTTTTTAATGATTTTTGTCAGGTTTTGGTGTCAGGGTTATACTTGCCTTCTAAAATGACTTAGGAACAAGTCATCAGGCTAATTAACTTCAAACATTGCACCAATATTCTCCCAGGAACTTTCAAGAAGAGCTAAACTTTGCCAAGAACCATACATTCTGGACCTCTAATAATTTATTTGCACATTTTCATAACATGAAACTTCTTGTACAACACATTTGGGAGCTCTGGATATAGAACACGTCAGCCCCTAACTTTTTGGTCTTAATTCCTTTTTCCTCTGATAGAGCAGTCCTTCTGGACAAAATTTGCCTTTAAGCATTATTCATTCTATGAACAGACTCGTTAAAAAGTCGGTATTTTGTCTTGGTTTGGTTGACTCTGGCTAAATAGAGGTAAATATTCTAAGTCTTTCGAATAAGTCCCTTTGCAAGAGCAGATGTTTGGAAAAAGAAATCAGTGTCTTCCTGGAAGCCTGTGGCACCGAATGACAGTGTGATTTATTAGACAGTAGTCCGAGACAGAGAGAGACTGATTTAACTTCTTGATGCTATTTGTCTACCTGTTTTGTTCCTGCTGCTGTTACCAAGTTCAAACAAGGGGAGTTAAGCTCAACTTGCAAATAATAGCCTCCCTCGTTGTCCCTCTGCCTCTAATTTTGCCTCCTCCAAGTCCACTCTTCCTGTGGCCCCATGATCTCCAACGCAAAGGGCTGCTGAAGTCTATTCTCTGTCTCCATTTCTCATCCTTTACCAAATCCCTGCTGCTGCCACTTGGCTGAGAAGTGTCCAAGTGCCAAACTTGATGAGAAGCATGCACAAGGTCAAGGCGCCGGGGGTGAGAGGTGGAGTGACCTTTGGTTGCCCTGGAGCCTGCAGCCTTGGCCCCAGGGGGGACCCTGATTCTCCACATCTCTCTCTGAAGGGACCCGACATCACAGTAATGGTCGGGCAGGGTGAGACCTGCCCTCTCAGGAAGAAAACTGGAGAGCAAACGCCATTTGCTTTTGCTTCTTCTCGGCTGTCCTCAAGATCTTTAAGCAGGTATGAGTTCGGCATCATTATTTACAGCTGAAATTTCATGGTCATACTTATAACTAAAAGGAAAGTATAACTGCAAGGTGCTAGCTAAATGCTCTGCCAGAAACATTTAGAACGATCAAATTGTTGTCTATGTGTTTGCAGAGAGCTTTATCACCGTGGTTTTCCTAGCTGTGTTCACTATGTTAAAATATACAACGCTCGAAACGCTCCACGGGAGAGTGGTCTCTTCTGCCCTGGTTCCCTCCCTCGCCCTCTGCGCCCCTCACATCACAGAACACTTCTGCTCCGCTGTCTGCTTGATTTCCGTGAAGGTGGCCTGGGCTTTTTCTTTTATGGTATCTAAGTCCATATTCTGGAGATTCTGTAACTGCCCAAGAATAGAATCCTTATCTTCCTCCTCTTCTTGGTCTTCATCTACCATTTTCCTGAGATCTTCCGGCACGTCCACATCATCTCCACCCAGCTGGATTTGAGTCTCGTCCATTTCACTCTATGTGAAAAACAAGCACAGAGATAGACAATAACTCTGAAATTAACCAACCAGCCAACTAGATCAATAAATAAAATCTTAAAAGCAGCAAGAAAACCAAGGTCTGTCAAGAATGAATGACATGCATGGCATGCTTGGCTGGTCCTGGTGGCCGTCTCAGAGGCCAGAGCTCCTGTTGGGAGGTCCCTCCTTCTTTGCCCTTTGGGTGGATCAGAACCTTCTAACTCAGTGGTTCTCTAGGCATGGCCCTGGACAAGCAGCATTAGCATCATCTAGGAGCCTGTTAGAAATACAGATTCTCCGGCCCCACCCCATACCTCCTGAATCAAACTCCAGGGGTGGGCCCAGCCATCTGGGTTTTAAGACGTGCTCCCTGTGATGCTGATGCAGGAGAAAGCTGGAGCACCACACCCCAGCTCCGCCTCAGAGCAGCTCTGCAAGTTTTGCAGAGTCTGTCAGCTCTGTGTCGCCAGCCTCACCCTGGAGGGTGGTGTTTGGGTTGCAGTGACTAGACAGTCACTCATCACACTTTAGTGGCAACTTCTGCTTGGCCATTGCTTTTCTTCTCCCTTCCACTAGACGGGGGGGCCCCCGTGGAGGCACAGAACGATGTCAAATTCAACCTTCCACCCTTAGCGCCTGCAGTGGAGTGTGGCACACGATGCATGTTTATTAAGGGAGTCATCGACGACACGGCCCCTACTGGGCGCACTGACAGCCCAGCCTTCTGTGTTGCTGATGCTGTCACCGCAGGCTGGCTTACACATTTTATTTTGTGATTCCAGGCATGACTGTCCCAGAATTTCTTAATGCATGCTGCCTGGTCTCTCAGATTCCTGTACCACTAGGCATAGAGCCTTTTGTTTCATAATGAGGGAGAAGATTCTAAAGAAAAACGTTCTCCAGGAAAGGTTAACAGTAGCTCACGTTCCCAGAGGGCTGCTATCAGGTAATTTCCGGAGGTCAGATTGTCACATGAGGTGAACTGGGTTTCCGGGGTACAGAAGACTAAAAAGAGGGTCAGAAAGGCTGATGTTGGAAACAATCTGTTAGGGCCACCTGAATCTGTTGGGACCAGCCTTGAATTTGTTACCAAAGCTCATGAAAAATCACAGAAGGATAAAATGATCACCTTAGTTTTCATCAGACCACCTTGATTTGATTTCAGAAAGATTTCTGCACGTGCTGACTTCACAGGTGAAGTCAAAGACAACACACCTAAAGGAAGATCTGAATTCCCCTCGCATGGGTAGAAACGATCAGAAAGAAACAGCTGTCTCTGGGTTCCAGGGTAACGTGTAAACTTTATTCTCTGTCTGTGAAGTGGGTTGGAGGGATCGGATGGGTGAGGTCTTTCTAACACGAATGCTTTTGGCCCCCTTCCTTGGAGAGACTGGAGCACGCCTGCCTTTCCCCAGAACTCTCCTCTTTGATTCAGTTCCCCAGACAGAGTGACAGATTTCTGATGCAAAGGAGATCAGTGCCTTTGGGAGGGACAGTCCTCTCCTAGGCCCTCTCTGGAGACCGCAGGGAGGAGAGCCACTCTCAGCGGCTCTCCCTGCATTTGGCCAGGGCCTTGGACCCTTCAAGTACTTAATGGATTAATTAGTTCCTCGTCAAACTGTTGTGGGATTAATTAGTTAGATAATCCCCGGGGGCTCCCAGCCAATCGTGCATTTGCACAACTCCAGCCGGGCCATTCTCGATTCCCGCAAATGCAGGGCGTCTGCCCTCTCTGATGCACCCCGAAATCATATGTAAATGATTTGAACAGACGTTCCTGGGTATTCCAGCACCTCCCCTTTGGTTGGTAGTAAGATCCCTCATATGTCACCAGGTTCAAACCTGGACAGAGTCACTGCTGTGGGCTTGGAGGGACAGGAAGCTGGAGGGGCCACAGGGCAGTGAGCCAGCTAGCCGGTGCTAAGAAAGACCCGACCCACTCATGAGGGCTCTCGGGATGGTGCTCTCCTGCTGCCCGTTTGCAGGAAAACTTCAGCAAGGTCACCTTGTATGGCCCTGCTACCTTTGAAGAAGCTTTGGAATAATTTCCTCCTTCAAGGGTGACTCTGGGGTTCATTTTATCCTCAAGCCACTTGCCCAGGGAGAGGAAAGCAGTGCGATTCCACTTTGGATCACAGAGAGGACCTTAATCGGTCTGACTTCTACCAAAGCAGTTCTCAAAGTAGCTTCTCTGGGCTAACAGCAGCAGCATCTCCCAGGACCTCGCTAGAAATGCACATTCTCAGGCCCTACTCAGACCTACCCATCCAGAAACTCAGGGGTGGGCCCAGGAATCTGTGCTCCAACCAGCCCTCCTGGTGATTCCGGTGCTTGCTAAAGCTCGAGAACCACTGCTAAACATTTCTTGAACACAGGGGCTGTGACTTACTCATCTTTATGTCTCAGAGTCCAGCAGGGCTTCTGGGATGTGGACACAAGGAATGAATGTTTATTGAATGATTCAAGGAGCCTATTTTCAGGGACTATAACAGCCTTATTAACACTTAAATTTGTAAGTCCTCTTTGTTGTGAAGAATTCCTTTTTGATAGCTACTGACTTCTCGTTATACTCCCGTTGGGCGGCACAGCCTAGCGGTGAAGGGCATTGGTTTCAGTCAAATTGCCAAGGGAGAGCGTGAGCTCTACCACCTACCGGACCTGTGGCCTGGGCGCCTTCCACAACTTCTCTGGGCTTTAGTTCCTTATCTATACATTGGGAATTGGATTATTTTCGTTAGAGCTGTGGCAGATTAATTAGGTGATAACTGAATTATTTAGAATCTATTAGGCACGCCCCCGGTGGTAGCTATTCATAGAGATAATAACCTTCAAAGGTGGGCGGAGGAATTGGCTCTGGGGAACCCTGCACGTGGGGCTCAGCCCCGTCCAGAGGTCTTGCTCGCTTTGCACCTCACCTCTGACCTAGCAATGATTCCTCCACGGGCCCGGTTTTCCTAATACGCCGGGCTTAGTCATTCCCTCTTGGCAGTAGGCCCTCAGTTCTAGGAGAAATCTACCTAGCCGGCCCAAGCTGCCCTCACCTCTGGCCAGCCGCCCCTGATATCTGTGGGTGGCAGAGGATGAGTACAGACAGAGGTCCCTGGCTCCCTCACGGCCTGGCCCTCTTGTTTCCCAGACCCTGGCTCCAGCCCTCACTGGTAAGGGCCTTAGTCCTTGTGTGTGGCCCATCCCCCACTCCTCAGGCCTCCCTGCCTGGCCAGCAGCTCAGCCCCTCTCAGGAGCACAGGCCTGCAGGGAAGGCCCGGGCAGCTCCGGATGTATTTAGGCAGGAGATTTGGGGGCCTGAGCAGCCACAGTATGGTCTAAGAGAGGGGTGTGGGCTCCGGGTAGACACGTCCCTTGGCCCTGCAGAGTCCTGCCCCCATGGGAGACTGTGGCTGCAGGAGGGATAACAAGAGCCCTCTCAAGTGTGGGGCCCAGGGCAGGTGGCCTCAGCTGTCCAGGTCTAAAGGCAGCATTGGGTGTGGCCGATGGCTGTGGTCAGAAAGTCCTACACTCATTGTTGTTCTAGAAGGTCATTGCTACTGAGCCTCTGTCAGCAGCACAGTTACTTCAGGTTGGAATCAATTGCCCTGGGCTGCAGCCTGTGCTGGGGACACCTCACAACCAAGGGTAGGACAACCAGACAGGGCCACTGGGTGGCTAAAGCACAAGATGAAGCCCTCTGGAACCAAACCTGGGCCTCTGGCCTCATTCACACTGGGTCCCAACTAACTGCACTACCCCAGACCTAGAATTGGCCAAGTGTTCAACTGTCTCATTTGTAAGAAGTTGCAGCCTTCCCGGACTGTTAGCCTGCAGAGGCAGCCTATGACAGCGCGAAGACTGCAGGATTTAGAGTTGGGAGACCTGAGTTCAAGGCCCAGATCTGTCATTCACCCAATGCATGACCTTGGGCAAGTCACCTTATGTTTCTGAGGCCCAGTGGGAGGGCCGCTCAGAGGATTACTGAGCAGATTGAATGAGACATGTTGTGAAACAGCCTCGTAAGCTTCTCAGCCGTGGACAAATGGTGGCAGTGGTTATTAATATTTTAGAGGAAAAGGGCGGCTCAGTGTCAAGATTGCTGCTGCAAGGACCCCGGGGATGAAGAAAGCACGGACAGTGAAACAGACAGTGGGAGAGTGTCTGCCCTTAAGAGAAAGGCCCGGGACGGAGCAGGCAATTAAGGAGCATAAATGGGATTTATACAGTGGACACTGGGCAGCCTTGTTTCCTCCTTTCCTAATGAACCGCCCTGCTGACAGGACCTTGTCTACAATTCAAACAATGAATGTCTTGTCCAGACTTTCTGCTGCCCATTGACAAATCTTAGGTTGGGGAGACCAGGAATATTTGGACACAGTTCACACTTCAAGGAAAGGCAGCGATGCCTCACTACAACCCCCAAGTACAAGCGCAGCTCCAGCCAGTGTGAAATCAGCATCAGCACAGCCGGAAGCAGCTCGGGGGGACTGGGGGGGGGGGGGGGCGTTGTGGCTGGGTAGGGGCAGGGAGGCCCTGGGCTGAGAACAGTGGCGTGAATGAATGAATGAATGAGCGGACGGAGCCAGCACCTAATTAGGGGACTTATAGGCTACACTTTGTTCTTAGAGGTTCCGTTTCAGAGGTCTCATTTCTAGAAATCTTATCAATTTGGGATATTGTTTAATGCAGTTAAGAGCTAATTAGTTTTATGCTGGCTGACCAGAATCTATTTTAATCTCTTGTTTTTAACCAGACTTACTATCTTCATTGCCAGAGCTGAAGGCCCCATTATTTAAATAGCCCCATATCCTGCCTTTGCCATTCCTTGTGACTGATGCCTGACCTCTCACCAGGGGGCAGGCATGACCTTGGATTTCAGATTTGCCACTCCCTAAACCTTGACAAACCCGGCTTCATCTTTTACCAAACTTGAGATGCAATGATAAATGATCTCAGATGGTTTTATCTTCAAAAAGCTGAGTGTTCACCGCTTGTTTGAATCTAGTCAATCAAGCTTGGTGTATGAGCAAATGCCAGGGTGACTGGTACTAGGCAGATTTCATTCTGGCTTTGGTTTATTTATTTTTTTGTCCACAGGATACCAGACAGCTAGACGAATGGACTTCTTTCACTTTGACGAGCTGTCCTAACATGTGATGTCGATGCATTTGTGAGGGTCGTGGACTTTTAGACGTCAGGCACTTCTGCTTATGAGCAAGGCTGCTGCCCTAAAAAGCTTCCGAGGTGACTCTACTGTGTGGCTGGTGTGGAGAGCCTGGTGTGGCTGTTCCTCATGCTACCCTCTGCTGCTGTTCTTCACCCTTTAGCTAAAGAGCCCTCAGCACACCCGGAGTAGGACAGATGGTGTGGATTTGTCTTCTCAAGTAGCAGGCGTCAGTTTCTAATGTTGATGGAGAGCGTGCGTGCGTTGGGCTCTATGTGGAACCAGAATGTCTAGATAGCAGCTGTGCACACGTCCTTCCTTTATGAAGACATTCCATAGAGACTCAAGAAGCTCCTAAAGGTCACTTATCCAAGCCTCTCATTTACAGATGAGGAAACCGAGGCCCTGAGAGGCGAAGATACTTGCAACAATGTCATTCTGCTTGTTAGGGGACGAGAACCCAGCACGGCTGCCAGAAGGTCTAGTAGGAAAACATGGCCCCTGGGGTCAGATCTGCTTGGAGTCGAATCTTGCTCTGCCATTTACTGGCTGTGTGGCCTTGGGAAGTTGCTTTCCCTCTCTGAGCCAGTGTTCTCATTTGTGAAGGGGAAGTGATATCCACCCATCTTCTGGGCAGTTGTGAGGATTGAGTGAGAAAACTGGTATGGCCAAGTATTGAAGTCCTGCTTCACCAGTGTCCAGCGACTTTCTTCCCGTCCCCACGTTCCCTGTGGACACTCAGTCCATTGCTCTTTCAAGAACATGAGTGGGAAGAGCAGCCAGAACTGGGGCAGGGTGGGAGGGAAGGAAGATATGGTGGCTTCTGGGGCCTCTGATGGCCTCCCTGCCGCCCAGCCACCAGACACAGCTGCTCGGAAGCAGGAGGTTTTGGTGTCTCGGACCCTGCTGGGCAGTCCCAAGAGCTCCTAATCTGAAGGAAGCTGGCAAAGAGGTTCACGGAATCATCTTTATTGTTTTTTAAGAGGCAAATTTTAAGTTCAATTCTAATGGAGTGTTCCATGTGACATGTTTAAAGACAACTCTCTTGATAGGGTTTTTTTCTATATTCATCTTTTAAAAAAATGAACGATGTCCTTAATACAGCAGACAAACACCAGGTGTACCTAAATCATATAGCTCAGCAGGAGCCACGACATTATTTTTCAATGACTAACCTAGATTGACAATTCTGTTAATAGGATTAGGGTTCATTGTGGAACTGTTTTCTCTTATTAATTTGGCTTGACTTACATATACATTTTAAATTGGCTAGGGAGAGGGGCACATTTGCTTCTAGAAAGAATCTTGTGGCTTTATTTAAAACGTATTACTTCCTCTATTTGAAGATGTATGACATTTTAATTATAATACAAAGAAACCTTTGTGTTTTATACAAAATTATAATGTCAAATCCAGACTTGTTCTTTTTATGAAAATTTATTCTATATTACATATGGCAGATAAATTCTTTCTGCTGTTTTTGATACTTTTGTTCTTTGGGGATTTTTTTTTTTCCGTTTCCTTTTTCCCAATAACATTCATTCATTCAGCAAACATTGTGTGTGTGTGTGTGTGTGTGTGTCTGTGTGTGTGTTGTGTGTATGCAACTTTTGTATGTCAGACACCACACTACACATTGAGGACAAAGATTAAAAAGTCAGCCCCTTTTGTTAAGGAGCACATAGTAGGCGCCAATATTCAGGGTTGAAAGATAATGTAGGGGACATGCACTCAAGGTGTTATGGGAATGTGGAAGAGGGTGACCCAATCCAGAATTAGTTAGGAGAGGGAGGTCATAGAGGGTTCTGGAAGAAGTGGCACTAGACCAAAGTCTTACAGAAAGGAAAGGGCCATAGGGAGCAGGGTGCAGGGGACAGAATGGGAGGAAGGTACAGTCTAGGCAGGGAGTGGCAAGAGTCATAGTAAGCCAATTTTTTTTTTGAAACAGGGAGGGAACCGGATCAAATTTGCATTTTGGAAACCTCAGTTTTGAGGGGAAGTCGAAAAGCTATGCAAGAGCTGTTGTAGGAACAGTGGGCAGAGGTGATATTTGCCTTGGGGATGAATTATTCAGGACGTGAATCAGAGTGGCCTGGTGATTTTCTGGGTTTGAGGTTGGAATGGGGAGGGAAGAGTCAAGGGTGAATTCTGGCTGCCCATCTGGGGGACAGGCTGGCCTGGGGAGCCCCCTGTGGAGGGGAAGCCTGCAGGAAGAGCAGGTTCAGGGGGATAATGAGTGAATTGGTTTTGGATATGAGCATGTTCTATGGGTAAGGTGTCTGCGTAAGGTAGATGCAGTTGAGAACTTTCAGGAGAAGGTGTGCGCTGCAGGTACAGGTGTGAGAGTCATCAACATGTAGGTAGTGACAGAAAGCAACAGCAAGATCAGCCATCCAGGGAGAATGTACAGACTTGAGCGAGAAAAAGAGTTCATCAAGGGAGCACCCTGGAATATCCCACAATTTAGGGGCAGACAGGGGAAGGGTAACTCATGAAAAGATGAAGACGAAACAGTTCAAGGAGAACAACAGAAGGGTGATGTCCAGAAGCTAAGGAGAGAAAGCGCTTCAAAGAGGAAGCAACCACGCATGTTAAATGAAAATGACAGAGCTCTCTACTATGTTTCTAGACAGATACTGACGGTCTGAAGGAAGGTGTCAGCAGAGCAGTGGGAACCGGAGCCATTTAAGGGAAGATACCTAGAAAGGCATGTCCACTCAGAAACTGCCATTTGATAGTTGGGAGAGATTTGACTTCCTTTATAAAGGAGAAGCTAGTAGGGAAGGAGAAACTGAAGATATGGGATTGGGAATAATTAGTGGAGTGTGATCCAAATCTAATGTGAGCACCGTGGATTACCTTGGGCATGTTAAGTCCTCTAATGAACTATAATTTGAGAACAAGAGGAAATCAACATAGGCTAATATGGGTCCATGAACATTATAATGACTGGTATAGATATACACATATCTACTGCAGACGACTGCACTTATTTGGTTACCTCTCTGATTACTTAATTAACAACGGTTATCAAAAAACCTCAGTACAACAAATAGTATTATCTTTAACAATTAATAATGAAGCTGGGACTCAAGACCTCTGTTTGTCTAGAGGGCTAAGGGCTAACGTTGTTCCTTTTCAAAGAGTCCAGATTTGCTTTCCCGGTCAGCAATAGAGTGAAACTCTTTTTCATAGGAAATACCAGCCAAATAATTTCTTTAGAAAATAGTGTTCTAATTCCAAAATGTGACACAGTTATCCTCATTAGACCTGACAGCTCCCGGGAAGACATTTTCTCAAATCTGCTCCCCGTTGGGCCCTGGTAAGGGAAGGGTCCCCAACTGAATCCTGCTGTTATGTAACCGCCATGGTGGGGACCCTGGGGAATTGTGAGTGGGGTGCCCTGGGGGTCATCCCTTGTTAGCTGGAGGACGTGTTAAATTCACCCTGTTCCCCATGGACTGTTAATACTCTTACTACAACTGCTTACCCAATATGGCTTTTATGGGACAGCACAAGGCTAGGTAGTTGGCAAACCTCCCAGGGAGGGCAGAGTTATTGGGAGCTCACTAAAGCCTGGTGACCCCTGCTTTCTGCCCAGTGCCATTTTCTTTGTTAGACGGTGTGTTGAGATTTCAAGTCTAACCCCATGAACGAGGCACAATTTAGAAGGGCTGTGGGGAAAATGGGGCACAAAAAAGTACTGGATGAGAATAAGGAAGCTCAAGCCCCCATCTGTCACACTAAGCTTTGTGACCTTTGGCCGTCCCTGCATTTACATGTCTTACCTTACCATTACGTGTTGGGTGCACAGCTATGGTGTGTGCTTTTCTGAATGTAACAAGTAAGTCCAATAAAAGAGAAACACCGTTCAGACACTGGAGTCTAGGAGTCATCCAGGACCCCAGACCTGTTCTAGGGAGAGAACTTAGAGGAGGGGTGGGGAGCCACGGTCGGCATGTTCCTCAGATGACCCCAGATTCCGAGCCCCATGGAGGGAGCCCATGTAATGACTCAGGAACCTAGGAGACAGAAGCCTACAACTCAGATTCCCACTGTGGCGTTCTGGTGGCATTCTGAAGGCTTCCTCTGCATGATCCAAGGAAGACCTCAGCGTTGCCCACTGGTCAGCAACGATCAGCAGCGCCAGCCACGCTGGGTAAGTAGGCTGAATTCAGTAGCATAATGAAAGCCTGGCATTCAAGGCCTGGGAAATGATTATGCCCCATATGCTTCCTTTCCCCAGTCACCTCCTCTCAAGCCCGAATATTCCAATTCCTTCAACTCATCCTCCATTGCTGTCATTTCAAAATCTCTCACCAGCCTGGTTATTGTGGCGACAGCTAATACCGGGTCGTTTGCTAGCTCTCTCTCCCAGTACACCATGGAGGGGGAGGGGAGGGAGGTCCGAAATGCACAATCTGGTCTTTAATAGCAAAATAATGGACTTTTTTTTAAAAAGTCATTTCCAGAACTTTATTTCTGCCCCGCTCTGCTCCTACTGCAGCTCACAGCGTGGGTTCTGCCCGATCCGCCGGGACGCCGGTGGCCATTGCGCCGGGGAACGCGAGGGGGCGCCTGGCGCCGGGGGACCTGGGGACAGCGCAGCAGGCGGTGGCCATTGCGCTCTGGGCTCGCGCCGGGCTCTGGCTGGGGCAGGCGCGGCTGCTCTGCACCTAGGGAGGAGTGTGTCGCTGCCGGAAACCTGTCTGTCCCCCAGAGCCTGTTTCTCGCCACGTGGACTATCAAAGGCCCGCTGCAACCAGAGACTCCTCGGTGGGTGGGGATGGGGGGGGGTGTCGGAAAGTAACACATGACAAATGAGAGCGGAGGGGGCTGAGGAGGCCACAGGGTGCGGCCGGACTGCAAGCGCACCGAGTGTGCAGCGATGGGAGGTTAGCCACATCTGGACTAAGTGGATTATGATTTGGCTGGCTTTTTATTGTATAGTTTCTATTAGGTATTATTTTTATGGAGACCTACACTGGATTAGAATTTCCATGTGCTTTACAAAAAGCAGGCAATTGTATTATTCGTATTTTTGGTATTTTTCACACCATAGGCAAATTCTTGAAACATTGTGTATAGAATCTATTTTTATTTACCAAATGCAACCAAATCTAAAAATGCCGGGGATAGGGGGTGTCTCCAACTGAAAGTAAACTTTGAAATGAACAATGAAGTGTGGAATACTTTCAAATGAAATTCTCATCTATCTGTTTGAATTGTATTTGGAATTTAGGCAGCCGCTCACAGGTGTCGGGTCCAACCATCAGACAACACAGGAGAAGGAAGAAGGTGCTCCCCCAGCTGCTGGGGGTGGCCCTCAGGGACACCTCCCTGAAAAAGTTCGGCAGTGCAGTTTGTCAAAATGTCTTGGGGCAGTTTCAAGCCATGTAGAGTTCAAAACTGCCCTTAAGTCTTTTGGGACAGCTCAACTATTAACAGTAGAAAGAGCAGGCCCCTTGGGGAGAGAGAGAGCTGTGTTCAAATCCTTTTGTGAGTTAAGTGGCTCTTTTTCATGGTTGGGAGGCCTGAGTTCCAATCTTGGTTCTGTTGCTCAGTAGGTGTGGGTTATTGCAAAGCTACTTAACCCTCCTGGGCTACGGTTTCCTCAGGTCTAAAATGAGGCAGTGGTAGAATGAGATTATTAGATGAACTCCAAGGTCTCTTTCAGTGTCCATGAAAAAAATCAGGTGAGATTCTCAAAGATATTATGTACATTTGAAACAGCTACAGAAAAGGGGGGTATGTGAGCATCGGGGAGTCATGCAATGAAAGATACTGGGCTCTGCTGTTAATTTATCAACTTTCTCTCTGTCTCCCCATCCCCCCAGCTGGCTTAGGGAGCAGTAGCTGGAGCAGATACAGTCACTATCATTCTCCAGGGAGGATGTGAATTTGCACATTTCATGGCTATAATTCTTTCCTCTGTCCGTAGTTTCTGTCGGAAAGGCTCTTATCCCAAAGGATGGCTTGGGATAGAGATTTGGGAATTATTTTTTCTCTGAAGAGCATCTAAACTTTGCCCATAAGCCTAAGAGTGTTCACCCTTGAGGATCTGAAAATGAGCAAGACCACCAACTCACCATGAGAAAAGCACCACAAATCTTGAAAAAATCGAAAGTTCAGTCTTCAAGTTCAGGGACCTCAAGTTGTTGCACTGATTACACACAAGTGTGTTTATGGTCCTCAAGACCTCTAGTGGTTATTAGTAAGAAATAAGACGTTTATGCACAGAGATCATAACAGCAATAACAAGAGCTGTCATCTATTGAGCTCTCGTCATTCGTCAGGCATTATACTAGGTCCTTTACATTGTATTATCTCAGACAAAGACCCTATGAAGTTAGGTACTGTTGCCTTCATTTTATAGAGAGGAAACTGAGGCTCAGGTATTTGTGAAAGCCATCTAAAGTTGCACCATGTTACAGAGACAGAGCCATAATTGAAACCCAATTCTTAGATCCCTATAAAAAATAAGTTGTCAAAAATAAATCCTTAGAAAGCCCAACTTTATGGAAGATGCATGCCCAACAAATCATGTATGTGTGTAGTGTGTGTGTGTGTGTGTGTGTGCACAAGTGTATTAAATTTCTGCTTCATCTGAAACAAGATTTGTGGTGCTTTAATCAGATGGAGCCATGGGGGGTGGGGGGGAAAGGGGCTTCAGTCCAGCAACACGAATCTGACTCGGGCTTCCTGCCTAGGGGGAGGCCACATTGCTAGACCGCCCATGACATCCCAGGGTGTTTCAGGAAATTCACCAGACAATGAAAGTAGAAAGGACAGTGTTTAGAACTGCTTCACTCTTCCAAAATACAAGCACAGTGGGAAAAAGTATTAAACCTGAAAGGGGAGTAGAGTAGGAAAAGCAAGGCATTCTTTTCCAAATTCATTGTTTGCAAATGAAAGTGAGTCTGTCCTCTCCTCACTGAGAGCAGAACCTAGGTTCCATGGGAGTCTTAGGGATCAACCTCTCCCACAGGTCAAGGATGTTTAACTCCTTGGTGATTTCAGCAGTGACCTTGCATGGCCAGTGGTCTCTCCCTTGGCCAGTGCTTGTAGTTTCTGAAATCAGCTTTTTTTGCAATCTGCAGAGGACTCATTGAAGGAATTGGTTTAGTGGCACTTTCTAGACCACCCAGACTTGGAGGTGGCTCTCATACTTGGGAGAGGATCATGTGCTTTGGAGGGATCTTTTCTTTGGTGTCTCCAGATGGAAGATGTTCTCTAGGGCATGGTGCATCTTTAGCATATGAAATTGATCAGCCAACCCAGAAGGGGAAGGTGGAGTTGGTTAGAGGATCTTGCAGTCCTGCAGGTAGTAGCGGGCAATGGGGACAGAAGAAATGAGTAGCAAAGTGCTGGGCCCTCTGTCACCACTGCATACAAGCCCTGGAACAGCACATCTGAGCCACATGCCGTAACATGTCAACGCATCCTCCTCCCACCACTAAACCACCTACCCACTCGACCAGAGCCTACAGACAGTCCTCCGCTCAGCCAGCACTGAGATGGACAAGGTGGTGCTAGGTGACAGCATCTCCCAAATTCAGCAATCAATCGTTCCTTTCAAATAGAGGCAGAATATCCCAGAATTTAAGACCCTGGGCTGTGGCTTTCCTGGCTGACTGCCTCTGGCGTGCTTACTTTCTTTATGCCTGCTTCCTCTACAGTAACACGGAGGTGATGACAGAACCTAAATGAACTGCATGCAAAGCACATTGCCTGGCACCTGGAAGGAGCTCGACAAACGTCAGCTGTGATTATTATCCCCACTGTGAATTTATATAGAGAAGTTCTATATTCATTAGATAAATTTATATAAAAATGTCATCTATAGGTATTAACTCCATTTTTGAGCAAAAATAGAAGTTTATAGAGATTAAGTTAAAAACTGGAATCAAATTTTTATGCACTCCTAGTTCAATGCTCTTTTCACTACATCAAACACCTCAATAAAGGTTAACACACACACATATATATCCATGAACATGATTCTTTGCTGATAAACATGCTCTGTCTTGTATTAAATAAGAGACGATTAGATGTTTACTGTGTTCAGTAACAGTCTTACCTTCGGGAGTCTGTACTTTTCTCTGAGATGAACTCTAAGGCACGCCCTCTCTGCTTTTTTTTGTGTAAATGCAGCATCTCTTTCCATCCTAAAAGTTAAAGGGTAAAATCAAGGATCAGAAGGACATAGACAGCTAAGGACGTTCCAACCACCGCTTGCTCAGAGGGGACGGACGCTGAGACATACCTTCTGAGTCCCCGCTGCCAGCAGACACCTAGCAAGTATGGGATTTTCCCCAAGCGCCTGCCTCTCTGTCCATACCCAACATCATAACTCAGTATAGACCCCTAAATCCCAAAGACAACTTGGTTCTGGGAATCTCTTTAGGATGCAAACCAGAAGAGGAGCAGGGTGATTATTCCTAAAGTAGAGCTTCCCGTGGCCTGTATGGCCGAGGCCTATTGCCTCAGAGTCAGCTGGGTGCTCCCTGGGCCTGATCCCAGTCTTGCTGCATTAGAATCCCGCATGCAGGTGAGGAAAATCTACGTTTTTAACAAGCTCCCTGAGTGATTCTTAGGGAAGCTGAAATAGGGTCATAGTACCGAGGACCAGGAGGTGCTTTGGAGGCCCATGCTATTTGGGAATATTCTATAAAGCTGTCTCCCTTCATTGTCCCCGGCTCCACACCCCAGTTTAGACACAGTTCTCCTCCCCCAGTTGGAAGGAGGTATCCCCAAACAAGGTAGGGTAGATTTCCATAATGCCAGACTGGGGTCCTGCTCTGTGGGTGACCTGATTGGATTTGTGATGATGCTGCTTGAAATGGACGTCCTTGCTCGATCCAGACAAAAGCAGACACCTTTGGGGATGTCTGCAAAACTTACAAGAACCACCTTCCTTCCCTGCTGCCACAAAACTGCTTCACTGGTGCCTACAGGTATACACATGGCCCTGCCCTCTGGCTATATTAGGTTGGACCATGCTGGGTAAACGAAATCGCTTCTTTGGGAATTTGGGATTAGGACTGAGAAAGACAGACACTTGCGGTGTGGCTAGAACTGGAACAGGTGAACTTGGAGGCCATTGGCTGTCGTTTTCCACCAGCTCTGTGGTCTGAGTAACAGAGAGAGCAAGCTGGCTGCTGAGAAGGAACAAAGCAGCATGAGCAGGTAGAAGCACCAGAAAGAGACGGAGAAAGAGTGCTCAGGGCTTCTCAGCAGCCTTCTGCTTCCTATAATAGTTTAGGCCTGTGTGAAGCCTGGTGGGATTTCTGCTCATAGATTTAGTGAAGCATCTTCGCAGAAAACATTATTTGCATTAAAATAAAATCCCCTTTTTCATTTTCAGGTGAAAACTGATTTCTATTTCTTTTTTATTTTGAGACACGGTCTCACTCTGTCACCCAGGGTGGAGTGCAGTGGCTCCATCACAGCTCACTGCAGCCTCTGCTTCCTGGGCTCAGGTGATCCTCCTGCCTTAGCCTCCTGAGTAGGTGGGACTACAGGTGCACATCACCACTCCTAGCTAATTTTAAAAAGTTTTTTATAGAGATGAGTGGGGTCTGGCTATGATGCCCAGGCTGGTCTCGAACTCCTGGCTGCAAGCAATCCTCCTGCCTCGTCCATCCTAAAGTGCTGTGATTACAGGCATGAGTCACCAGGCCCGGCGATTTCTATTTCTTGACTACAAACTTCGAAATAATCTTAACCATTACACAAAAGACTGAGAATAAGGAAGAGCTGGGTCTGAAGCAAAGCATCAGATTAAACTACTGGTCACAGGCTCCTGGGCTCAGGTGTTCTCTGAACTCATTTCCATTCACAGAATGTCAGGTCTGGAATAGGCGTGTGGGAGCATTGGGTTCAACCTTCTAGTTTGGCAGAAGTAGAATAAAGCGATCTGTCTATGAGATTAGCAACCTGCGGCATGAACAGGAAGCTGATCTTTATCCCCCCAAATTTTACTATGAAAACTTTCAGACATACAGAAAAGTTGGAAGAATTTTGCAGTGAAATCCATATACCCACCATCCAGATTCTACAATTTGCATCTCACTATATGTTTCATCACATATTTCTCCTTCTATCCATTCATTTATCCATTTTTATTTTTGATGCATTTCAAAGTTGCAGAAATTAGTACTTTCCCCCATACACTTCAACATGTCTATCATTTACTAGTGCAACATGTTTGTTTACAGTTATTTTTTTCTTGTGAAGCAAAATTTGCATGCAATTCAATGCACAAAACTTAAGCATACCATTTGGTGATCCCCCAAATGCACAGCCTTACCAAGCTAAAAACATTACTCTCACCTGGGGAAATTCCCTCCTCCTCATTCCCAATCAATGCCTGCGCCCACACTCCTAGCCAGTCCTAGAAGCAACCAGCATTCTTTTTCTACCATAGTTTGGTTTACTATTTCTAGACATTCATAAATATAAAACCATACACTTCATCTTCTTTTGTGTAAGCCCTTTCACTCAGAGTAAAAACTTTGAGATTCATCCATGTTGTTTTATCAGTAGTTTGTTCCTTGTTATTGCTGGGTAGTATTCTATTGTGTGTACAAATATATCACAGTTTTCCTAGTCATTCTCCTGTTGATGGATCCCTGAACTATTTCCTGCTTTGGGATACAGTGAATGAAGCTGCTATGAATATTGTTGCACTAGTTTCTTTCTGTGGACATAGATTTTCATTTCTCCTAGGTAAATATCCAGACATAGAATTGCTGAGTTCTAGGGTAACTTAGTTGAGTATGTTTAGTTTTATAAGAAATGGGCAGATCTTTTTCCAAAGTGGCTGTAGTATTTTATATCTTAACACCTGGAACAAGAGTTCTAGGGGTTTCACATTTTGGCCAACATTTGATATTTCTGGTCTTTTTAATTTTGGCTATCCTGGTGTGTATGTAGTGGTACCTTAGTATGATTTTAATTTTTTCCATTTCCAAGACAAGTAATGACTTAAGCAGCTTTTTCATGTACTAATTGGCTAACGTATATATCTTTCCAAAGTATTTGTTCAAATCTTTTGCCCATTTTTTTCTTTTATTATTGAATAGTAGTTCTTCATATATACTAGATCCCAGTCCTTTGTCAGATGTATGTTTTACAAATATCTTCTGTGGCTTGCCTATGCATTTTCTTAATGGCATCTTTTAATATACAGAAGTTTTTAATTTAGAGTCTAATTTATCATTTAAAAATTTTATGATGATTGTTTTCTTGGTCATGATAAAGAAACCTTTACCTATTTCCAAGTTGCAAAGATATTCTATGTTTTTTTCTAAAAGCTTTATAATTTTAGCTTTTATGTTTAGGTGTATGATGCATATCAAATTAATTTTTGTGTATAGAGGTAGGGGTCAAAGTTCAATTTTTTTAGTTGTTTCAGCATCATTTGTTGAAAAGACTTTCTTTTCCCTGATTATTTTGGCACCTCTGTGAAAAATCAAATAACTGTATAAACTCCATTGATCCACTTGGTGATCCTAATGCCACGCAGACTCAGCTTCCAGTCCTCCAGAGCCAGTCTACAAATCACTCAGAAAAACTGGTTGCTCTGTTTATAGTCACATGTAGCTCATCTCCCCAAAGCAAAGGGTAAATTCCTGCAGAAGAAAACCCATGTTTTCCATCTCAGTACATTCCTTGCAATGCCAGGCCCATAGTGGGGGTCCAAACAATTATTGAATAAAGCAAAGATCAGAGTCAAGTTACAAATGGTACCGTAGCAGTTATTGAACCATAACTAAGGAAAAGGGGTGTTATAATATAATAGGGAAAAATGGAGGGATAAACAGACTATCATTTTATTTCCTTTCCAAATATTCTATTTAGGTATAGACCTCTTTCAGTGCTCATGGTACAAGTAGTAAAAAAAAAAAAATTTGAACACAGAAGGAAAATAAAAATGAATGTGCGGTAGAGTACATTGTTAAGTAGCTTTTTGTGTATAATTAGTAGAGTCAAATCCGTTACTTTTCTAAAATGATGAGGACAGGTTTAGGAGGCTTTTATTTGCTAATATTCATTTTAATTACTATATATACTATACTATCTGTAACTCTCTCTGCATTTAATTTGTGATGAACCATTTTTGATGCCTCCTTCATGTTGCATTCTAGATGATGAAGCTCTTAAAAACTCAAGCAATGGACTGGAAGTCATCCCCCTTTGCTGTAGGGAAGCAGGCTGCCCCACTGTCCTGTTTTTAGTTCTTAAATTGGGTGATGACATAAATTTATAATATTCTTACACACACACAAAATTGAGTAGTTGGCAATGCAATCTACTGATTGACCGTACCATTTAACCATTTTGAGCTTTGATCTTTCTAGATATAAAATTTTTAAAAATTGGGATATTAATCAGATGCCATATCTGCGATCAGATGTATTGCTTGGACATATTAAGTGGTATTTTGCAGGATTATGTATATAGTCTACATTTCTGACCATTTTCACTAGTCTGCTTGAGCTGAGAACGTTTGGTGTTATTGTTCTACTTCTAGTTATTCACTATACAGTACTTATTTTTCTTTTACAGCTTTTTTTCTTTTACATGCCACAGGCAAAGCCAGCCAATATTCAAGGAATGCTGCTTCTTATGCTCAAGTCTTAGCACCAACATCATTTTCGTAGTGGCATCTACTTTTTTTTTTTTAACTGACTTTAATCTACTGCAGAGCCAAGCATAATACACTCTAGGTAGTTTATAAGCCACAATTTCTTTCAGAAAAATACAATAGACAAGGTTTCCACTAAACGTAGGCTTTGTACTTTCTTAGTTTCCTTCAGGTCGTTAACCTTTTCACCTATAATCATCTTAGCAATAGGACTTAGGCAACTATTATGTAATTGATCATTAGCAAAATAGCCGTGGTGGCAAAAAAGAAATACTTTTCTTTTGAGACATATGATGAACATTTAACCTCTAGATGGATGTTTCAATTCTTAGTTGATTATTAAAAGACTCAAGTTCATTCTACCTTAAACTTTTGAAAATTAGACATAGATTACACTTATTTAAGAATCAGTCTTCAAGTAGTGAAAAACTGTTGGTGGTATTCAGATTCTTCTATACCCACCTAAAATGTTGCTAATATCTTATATATTCTTGTTATATTTTATGTAGCCAGGAGAATGCCCTTATTTTTTGGAGGTAGATGGCTAAAGTATTTAGGGGTAAAGTATCATAACTGTAACTTACTTTGAAAATTATTAGCTATCATCCATTTAATATATCAGCAAATATGGCAAAATGTTAACTGTTGACTTTATGTCATATGTATATATGGGTATTTGTCATACTATTCTATTTTTCTTTATATTTAGAATTTTCATAATAAACAGTCCACAAATCTATTCATACTCTTTGATAAGCCAAATCTTATGACACAGTTGTTATGTTGTGCTTTCTGTTCTTTTTGCACACATAACATCAAGGAGTATACACTGTATGTTCTTTAGGGCCCCCTTCTAGGTATAAAGTCTGAATTCTTACAATTTGAGGACTTTCTACTTGCTAGGAGGGTAAATTTCAGAAAGGCTGTAAAGCTAGTTAGACTCACCAGTTTTCGTTTGAACAATTAAATTGAGGTCAATTAAAACGTGCCTAGACCAGAAAGTGTTAAACCGCTTTAAGAAGGACGTATAGATTCATTAATCGCTTTTCGTTTCCATCCATACATGTAGCATATAGAACAGAGTGGCCGCTGATGCTAGGGGAGGGTTCACTTGAGTGAAACAGCTTTTCTCGGGATACAGGTAAACAGTAAAAGGACAGGTGTCTTGAAAAGCAAAGAGAAATAAATCGGGGAACTGAAGAAGGCATGGCCAGAGCGAATTTCTTTTGCTTTTAAAGGGAAATGAAGTAGCATGTACTCACTTCTCCTCAATCATTTGCTTTTGATATTCCTCATATTCCTCTCTAGTCATCCCTTGAGCTGCGGCAGGATCGGATGTACCTCCTTCTTCTTTCTTTTCTTCAGACCCACCACCAAGTCCTAAATTCTTTATCTGGCTACTTATCATACTTTTCATAAAGAAAGCCATTGTCTCTGCCCCAGAAAAATAAAACCAAAACTCAAATAAAACCTCAAAAAACAAAGCAAACCCAAGAGAAAAACCTCCAAATATTCTCAACAGCAGCAATACGTTTAAGAGCAAAGGACTTTGCACAGCCTCATCTACTCAAGGGCATAATCATAGACAAGAGGGGTTTGTCGGCCGTAAGCTGGATTAAAGTGGTGAACTCCTTAGTATCTAGAGGCAGATGGTTCAGATTATTAAAGCATACAATCAGAGGCAACTGCCTACCTTCTGAATTAATACACTCAGCTAATTTCACAGAGGGGGAAAAAACCCCTTCACATTATCTATCCCTTTCTCCCTACCCATTTCTAAATTTGTAATTATAAGCACAGCAGGGCTTCAAGAGTCCTGTTTCAATTAAATTAATCAGAGCTGACTGATTATATAGCTGTTGTGGAATTTCCAAATTCCAGACCTTGAGTACAACATCCTGTTGAAAAACTGAGTCCAATGACACTTAAAACCCAGAATGCTTCATTAAGCAAAAATAATCCTTTTGATCCACCATTTTATCTCATTGGAGTCTAAGTACTATGTAAGGATTTGCTTTTTGGTTTGCTTGAATTTCATATTGCTTCAATGGTTACCGCGTCTCCCACGTAAATACACAACCAAAAGGCAAGTCCCAGGGGCGAGCTGGTGGGTCCTTCACTTATGTCTGGAAGATTATCTTAGCCTTCTCCTGCATGGAAATGTTACTCGTCTGCATGGAAATGATGTGCTTGATACTTCCGAGACTCTGATCCAGAAGGTAAGACCCTATGCGGGTCAAATCATCAATATGTAACAGGTCACTTTTTCCTCTTAGGTACAGCCCCGCTCCTGGGTGCTGTATTTGCACTCACGGGTATCCGTGGATGAAACTGACAATGTTTTCTAACGCAGAAGATTCTCTACCACTGTGGTTTTCCTCAGGACAAGGGAAGAATTGAGTATGGGTAAGACTTTAATCTATGCTAGTATCTTTCTAATTAAAGCACTCCAGGAGGGGGTGGGGCGGGAGGGAAGAGATGTAAGCCAGTTGTAATTGATGCTTGTTATTTTATCAGAAGGTGGGGCCCTCTCGGGACATAGGTGATTGTCCTCACACTGTATAGAATCATACAATCTGGATTTTTGCCTAAAATGCTTACTTTATATATTTTAAGGTCTGCCTTGTATATTTTAAGGTCTTCCCTTTCACTAACCTATTCTAAAATGCTGCTAAAGTAGTCTCAATACGAAAGACTAGCAGATAATTCAGGGTTAAATGTAAACTTAGTGCTGAGAATGTCCATTAATACTTGGCTCCACTTTAGTTTTTCAGTGGGTTGCTTGGAACTTAACACATTCAAACCATTATCTCTAAATTACCATTTATAATAAACAATATATCATCTCCATTGAGGAGTGTTACTAATTAATATGGTCTTACAGAACTTTTCGGACCATAAAAGCCAGAGCCTTATGTTTCTATTGTTTGTTTTCCAGTTGAACAACAGAAATTCTCCTTTAGAAAATACTAGACAGGTGTTTCATGACATTAAAAAACACCTTTATTTCCCAAAGAAAAGAACTGCTACCTGCTGTAAGCAGTTCCATCGTGCTGGAGAATAAATGGAACTGCTTACAGGTTCTCACCTAAACTACACCATTTCTCAACTTCTGAGCTTTTGTTGCTGTTATTTCATCTGTCTGGAATAAGTTCTCTTCCAGTCCCTCTTATTTGCATGCTAATCAATGCCTACACACAGTCAGCATATGGTTCAGATGACTCCTCCGATTCCCACCCCCCTCCCGCCCCACCCCTTAGACTCAGGATTCCTCAAATATGAGTGTCTGTGCATCAATTCTAAGAAATTCTCATGTTAGACCTTTGAACAGTTCCTCATGATGCTCCTTATTCCTTCTAGAATTCCTGCTACATGTATTAATACATTGAACCTTCTCACTGCCAATTTATTGTATTTTCCACCATTTTAATCTCTGTGCTGCGTTTTGGTAATACTCTTAGATCTATCTTCTAATTCAAAAATTTTTTCAGCCATGTCCAATCTGGTATCCAAATTTAATCCTTCCCTGCATATCTGTTGTCTGGGGTGGTTCTTGGGAATTCCAATTCTTTGATGTTTCAGTGTTCCATTCCTTCCTCATCATTTCTAGTCTTTTATAATCTCTTCTATCATTTTAAGTGTACATATTTGTTATCTTTTTCAGACTGTTCCATTATCTCCGATTTTTGGAGGTGCCAAGTTTCTTATTTTATTGTGCCTATTGTCACTTTTATAGTTTTCTGGTTTGGTTTGTAACTTTCAGAGCTCATTTCAGTTAGGACTGGCTGTTCTGTGGCTGTCTAATGTGCTTTGGTTGTGGAATTATTGCTAATGACAATTTTTCTTTTGCCTTTCTTCTGGGTTTTACCAGATCAGTACCAATTTACATATTGTTTTTGGCTTGGAGAATTCCACACCGTGCAGGTAAAGCATAAGCCTGGGGCTTCAATTTCTTACACGAAATGTGTTCCCCTGCCCAGAGCCCCAGGGAGAAGCTTCCCACACCTTCTCTTGATTTGGTGGGGTATGGGCAAGAGGCCCTTTTAGCCCATTTCCACTGAAGAAACAGCTCTTCCAGGGTCCTTGCTTTTTCCAAGTGTCTCAGTTCAAGCACTCTGGGTTTTCCAGGCCCAAAGCCATGTCCTTATTGCCCCAAATGAAGATGGTAATTGCCAACAATAGTGTCTAGGCAGGGCCTATATATAGTCTAGTTTCCGCCATGCCCTGCCACCAGCAGACTCCCTGTTCAGGTTTCACATTGTTTCCTTTCAAACTATCTGTGTATTTAACTCTTTTATTTTGTCCAGTATTTCTGTGTCTACCAACTTAATCTACTGTTCTTCAAAACCTCTTTAAAGAACTCTCTTTTATGATGCTAACAACCACATGAGATAAGTATTATGAGGAAACTGCAGGTCACCTCTACTAAGTGGCAGAGCCAAGATTCAAACCCAGATTTGTCTGACTCCAAATCCCTAGTCTTTTCTTTTTATACCACATTAACTTTTAGAATTGGAATTACTTGGTTAAATGGTACTTGCCCAAACGATTAAAAGATTTTTTAAACTGCCAGTAATTAGTAATGACTAAGAGTTCCAGCTTAATGACACTTTTTGCCAGCATTTGGTTATTAAAGGTGAAAACATTAAATACATTATTTTAATTAATTTGTATTTTTCATTACCAGCAAGGGTAATAAACATGTATCCATTATCATTTCTATGTTCTCTTGTTATGCTTCCACGTACAGACTGCAGGAGTCAGCCATCTAGGGCAGACAGCATGAAATCTGAGAAATGAAATACTATCACAGATCAGGGCCTACTTGGAAAATAGCTACTTATTACCTAAGATCAATGAAGGAAAAAGCAAATTTACTAAAATATTTCTTTATTTGAATAAGGTCAATGTCATTTCTTGAATTCCAGCTAGCATCAAATAACAATCAGAAAAAAAACTTGACAAAATGTTATCCAATTGAAATTGACAGTGGATAGAAAACCCTTTTAAACTTTAATATCACAAAAGAAATATATTAAACAGGAAACATATAGATCTAAAAAATTCCAAGTGTGGATTTACACTAGATCTCATAAATAAAAAAATCCTCAATAGTTTTTTTCACTATCTCCTTTTGATAACCACATGGACAGAGAAAGATAGTCACATCTTTTTTATTTATTTACTTATTTATTTTGAGACAGGGTCTCGCTCTGTTGCCCAGGCTGGAGTTAGTGGCATGATCGTAGCTCAACTGTGACCTCCAACTGCTAGGCTCAAGTGATCCTCTTGCCTCAGCCTCCCGAGTAGTTGGGACTACAGGCGCACACCACCACACCTGGCTAATTTTTCTTATTTTTTGTTGAGATGGATTCTCGCCTAGGCTGGTCTTGAACTCAGCCTCAATCAATCCTCCCCTCTTGGCCTCCCAAAGTGCTGGGATTATAGGTATGAGCCATCACGCCCAGCCCATATCTTAATATTTACAACTGTTATTTATGTTCTTTACAAAAATTCTATCTCTGCAATGCAGCAGGATAGGCAACCCCTAGTTCAAGTCATTTGTTTTCCCCAAGTTATCAAAAAGTACAACTGTCTGAGATACAATGTCACTATAATCATAATCAGGAAAGCAAAAAGACAACAGGCTTCAAGATGAGAGTTTTCATGGCTTGACCATAAACTGAAGATGATTTTGTAAGTTTAAAAGCCATCACCAAAGTACCAAAAGCTACAGGCAGTAATCTGGATTTAGTTTGCAGCTGCTAACAAACCAAGAGTTTTTCGGTAAAAGGAACATTAAGTAAACTGTAGGTATATAAGAATCAGTGCACATTTGCTAATGTCATTGACAATAAAAATATTATATTATGTTCTCAGCTCAGCTTTAAACCAACAAAACAAACACCTATTTTTTTCCCACTCCTCATTTTAGTGGTTCTCAAACATTAGTGTGCGCAGAATCACCCGAGGTGCCTATGGAACAATAATATCCCAAAGCCCCACCATTAAGTTTTGATTCAGGTGGTCTGAAATGAGGCCCTGGAATCTGTATTCTTAACAAGCATTCCATGATCCAGATGGTGCATGGACCATACTTGGAGAAACACTGATATCTCTTTAATACACAACAAAACATTGTTTATTGTTATTGACTTCAAGGTAAAGTTTCAAGCTGAATAACACATTCAATCAGAACACAAATAGGCACATTAAATAAGGGTATTAGCCATTATGTAATTGCATTTTCTTTTTGAAAGTGGTATCATAAACACATTGACTTACATTAAAATTTTAAAATCAATTTTGTTTGAATCCAAGGCACCTGTAAAATACTTGCTGGTGTGAAAGAAGTGAATAGATCCAATTATACAGAACAATGGAGAAATGAAGGAATCCTGGCAGTGACTGATTTTTTCCACAGAACAAACAGTTTTGTTCAGAAATGAGCTACTGAAAAGTCAATGATATTGAGGAAAACAAACCAAACTTCAAATAATACAATAAACATTCTGTGTGAACTGCTTTACTGGGCAATTTTCAAGCAAATTAAATTACTAAGTAAAAAAGAAAAAAGATTCATGCTCATGCTCTTTTATAATAGCCATCTCCACTTGTATTAGGAATGGTCAGAATGATTCCCCTTGAATTTTAGCCTGAAAAACGTATCCTGCATAGATCTGGTGTTCCTTTAATGTTCAGGCACAAGTGACCATGGACTTTGTAACACTGGATTTGGCAGCCTTTTATCTCAAGAGGATTTCCCAAGTTTCATGGTCTACAACTTAAACGTTCTTCTGAAGGTATTAATTTTTTTTCATGGAATAAGAGTAAATTCTGTGATGATGATGTCTCTGAAATATGAATTTCAAAATGTTAACACTACAAAGGAAAAACAGTGGAGAAGCATTTTCTATGTTGAAGTGACTGAAGTGGATAGAGTAAGTCAAATTAGCATATTCTCTTTCAGTGTTCTAGGATCAATGCCAACATAAAAAGCAATGCAAGACTGTTTGCACACACAGTACTAGAGTTCAGTATTGCTATGAAGCAGAGTTCTTCATAAGGTCTTTGTACAGATTTTTAGGTCACTAGCCCAATCTATAAATGACATTTGAGAGCAAACATAAGAAGGCTTGGAAGAATTTAATAGTATTATTTTATAAAACAGTATTGTTTTGGATTCTATGACAAACAAAAGATAACCACTTCAGCTACAAGAGGTAAGGGAGTATTCTGAAGACAGTAAAAGTCAGTCTACATCAGTCATGAAAACAAAATTAAATCTATATTTTAAAATGTCATTTATAGACTGTTTCTATAATACCTAGAACTATGCACAAGGCCTACATATAAAAACCCTTTCCAGTTTGACATTTCAAGTTAAGTTTACTAACAAGTTCTTCACAGTATTCTCAGTTATGGCATTAAAAGAAAGAAATCAGAAGTTTTGGCTTCAAAAACCTTAAAACAGCTTCTGCTACAACCTCATCGATTTAAAGACTATGCAAATAGTCAGGAAACCCCAGGTTGCATGGAGTAACGTAAACCAGAATGCACTGGTAGGTTTCATCAGCTTAAAATATCCTCAGATCATGCCATTTGAGCTGAAGTTACATGCTGTACAAAATGGTAATTTTCATAATATTGGCCTGACACCGTTGGAATGAAGACATTCAAGAATACAGGCAATCATGAAATGAATACATCACTGGGCAAAATACCCATAAACATCATTATCAGAGGAATGTTTTTCACCTAAATGTTTTTTTTGGGCAAAAACCAGCTCTTAATTTTCTCTAAAATTTCCATTAAAAGTGAAATATACTATTGATTATCAGAGGGAAAAAACACTTCAATTACCATTTTGAAGCCTATTATCCAGATTCTAAAGCTCTCAGACAAAATATTCTTTGATTTCAAAGGGAACTCTACTAAGATTAAAAGACTGCAAACCTGGGTCTTAGATTAGGAAATTCTGACCTCTACAAAAGATTTTAGTTACAAAATAAACATGACGGGAGCTCTTACTTAGACCTCCTATTTTGGGAGGCAGGAAGGCAAGTGTGTTTACATTAAATACAGAGAAACCTCCAATACTGGAGACTTGGGGGTAACACGCATATCCAGGGTTTGCCCCCACTTTCTATTATTTACCCTCTCACTGGTCAACATTCTGTTTGGTGGCTGCATTCTACTGACCAGAAAGTCACAGAAATTTAAACAGATTTATGGACTATGAACAAATTTAAATGTGGTTGCTTTTGCTTTAAGGTTTATTCTTACTGCAAATCAAATGTTTAAACAGTTATTTTATATAAAGTTTAATAATTTAGACTTTGAAACAATTTAAATACTTAAATTCCCTGAAAAAGACAACATGCTGTACATACATACATGGTGCACATTCGTGAAAATGGTGGTCAAAAGAATTTTTTGGCAGCTGCTTCTTGCTGAGTCCTAAGGAAAAAAAAAACACTGAAAGTTCTGCACACTTAACTTTAGAAACAGGATTGCTTAAAATTAAAATATCAATGCCTTTTGAAGTATAAAATACACTAATATAAGCACATATTCTATACATGCACTCCTATGTCAACTGACCTAGACTAGAAATCACATTTGCTCTGTATAAACCTAATTTTATAGGTAAAGTTATACAGATAACTTAGAAATATAGGGAACTGTGTGGAGTATTTCAAATTAAACAGATACAGAAAAATGTTGGGTTAAAGTTTATCAAGACACTTACCTATACATGATATAACCAATGAACAACACTGATTGTACCACTACGAATATAACAAAGTGGATCGTAGATAAACAGGATGGAAATGGCGGTAGTTCTGGGCATTTTGGTTTTTCATTTGATGGCTACAAGAGAAAGAACTTTCTATTACAATTAGATTATAAGTTTGGAAAAAGAAATAAATGGGAAATCTTTATAAACTTTAGATGGTTTACTATATGAACAAGGGTTTTCATTTATTTATCCCCACAAATATCTTCTATCCCTTTAACTTTTACTGACAATTTTTTGAAAGAGCAGTTGACATTGGAAGGCCTCCACCTCTTCACCAGCCAGTCACTCATGCCATCTGGCTCCTCTCTTCATGACTGTAATGATGATTTTAGTGTCCTTGAGGACACTGAGACTAGAGTCACCACAGACCACAATTCCCCCGCACACTCCCAGTTCACACGTGCTGTGCTAACAGGACCTCCTTCACTCTCAAAAGTGTTCCAGGTCAGACATTTTCATGGTTACCCTATCAATGAACTACCTGACAAATACAATGGCTTTTTCTCAGTCCTCATTCTTTCCAATCTCATAGCCTTCAACAGTGCTCATTAATGTTCTGAAAAATGTTTCTTTTCTTATTTATATGAGTATTCCTTTTATTTTTAAGGAGGTAATTAAATACCAGGAATAAAGATTTCATCGAGGTATCCAGACAGAATCGCTTCTAAGATTAGTTGTGCTCAACATGGTTACCTCTACGGGGTAAAGGCCTTCAGTACACATACACTACCACAACATCAACTTGGTCATTGCAACAAAGGCTAAAATTGGGGCAAAATAACCTCAAACAGAACTAACGGAATAGATAATAATGCTTTGGATGAGAGGTCATGGTCAATAAGAAAACTATTAAGCCATGTTTGAAAAAAATGCACATTCAAGGCATTTACATAGAAATGTAGTTAAGAAAGGCAGTGTCCAAAAATATAAAGGAAATAAGACTAGAAATTGAAGACTTAAGTTTTTCCTCTCTACTACTTACTAGCTAATGACCTTGGGAAAGTCAATTTTAACTTAACGTTATTATTAACATATTAATTCAACATATTTCCTAAAGGACATCAGCTGTTTTAGAAAGCTTTTAAAAATATCAAAACTGATAGGAAATATAAGAGATTGAGATTTCTGCTTTTGGTAAGGTAGAGTAGGAAATACGGACCAGCCATATTCTAAATAGATCTTGCAGAAGACAAGTAGCAGAGCTAGAAACAAATCCAATCCAATCTAATCCAAACACACAAAACCTGTCTGAAGGCAAATGAAACTAACAAGATAGCAAGAAATTATCAAATCAGAACCTTGGGGGAAAAAATAGGCCAAAGAAATACGCATGGATCAGAGAAAATATTAAAAGGAAATCAGATAATATTTTTCTTTCTTTCTTTTTTTTTTTTTTTTTGAGATAGGGGTTTCGCTACATTGCCCAGGCTGGTCTCAAACTCCTGGCCTCAAGCAATCTGCCTGCCTCAGCCTCCCCGGTAGCTGGGATTACAGGTCTGAGCCACTGTGCCTGGCTGGAAATATTCTCATTGAACAATAATATAGATACCATGTATACAAAGATCATGGGATAGGAGAAGCAACTCCTTAAAAATGAGCATTAGCATTTACTAAAAGGTTAAAACATTTTCAGTAGAATAATGTAGAATATGAGTTCTTCCTTTCTGATAATTATAAAAGGAGAAGGAAACCAAGTTACCATATTTCGCTGCATGAAGTTATCTATGTCCCTCTTTACTATGTGCAGGTGCTCTTTGATGTCAATGAAGTGCTGCGTTGTCTCATAGCCCCCGGCAGCACCAGGATGCTGTATTCCACTGACCAGTCGGACAGTTTCACTCATGGAATTCCTGAAACAAGGAAATCCCTTTATCCAATGAAATCACTATAAAGATGATTTTTTCAGTTATAGATTTCAAATGGTTACACTTTTTCAAACTCAATACACTAGATCATTTAAAAAAGCAGGTCAAGAAAATAAGTATTTAAAAATTAAATTGTCTTCAAAATTTGAAAATAGTTTATAAAACTACAAAATTATTCCTTTTCTTTTACTAAAGGTCATCTAAAAATAATTACAGACTACTACTAAATAATGTGTGTTAAAACCAATAGTATAAGCGGATACTGAGTAACAATAGATGACACTCTTAATGAAGTTAGTAAGAAATCTTTCTAGGTGTTCAATGTTGTACAGTAAAGGATTAACTCATCAGGCCTAGGATGTCCAAACCCTGCACAGTCCACAGGTTTTCAGAACTGGCCTTGACCAGCCCCTGGAGGATGACCTGTGAGCCCTTGGAATATCCTGCCTGACAAGAGTATCTTTGTATACCTGGGGCCATGGGTCCTTGTCAGCAATTTTATGCAAACGATGTGATTTATGTGAATGTCTGTTTTTGTTTGCCTAGGGTCTTAGGCTTTCACTGTATCAGCTAGACCTCTAGGGGGAATGCAAATTGAGTATTTATTTAAGGTCAGTCACATGGATGCTCCATAACTATGTGACTGACCTCCAACAAAACTCTTGGACACCAAGGCTTGGGTGAGCTTCTCTGGTCTGTAGCACTTTGCATGTGTTGTGACACGTTGCTTTTGGGAGACTAAAGTACTGTTTCTGAGACTTCACTGGGAGAGGATGACTGGAAGCTTGCTCCTGGTGTCTCCTGCACTCCACCCTAAGCAACTCACTTCTTTGCTGATTTTATTCTACATCTATTTTTCATTGTAATAAACCATAACCCTTGAGTTTAACAGCTTTTCGGAGTTCTATGAGTACTTCTAGCAAACCATAGAACCTAAGGGGTCTTGAGGACCCCAAACATTAATGTAATTCTATTCTCCTTGCAGTTCTCTCAGAAAGCTTCTACATACAAACCTGGTGCTTCAACGGGAGCCTAACCAAAGAAGCACCTATTTGTTTCAAACATGAAGCAAAAACTGGTTGTTTGGTATATTGAGGGTTAGCGTGATAATCCCCAATGTGGTATCTTTTTGAAGGAAAATTCTGACCTTATATAACATTTTACCTTATACACTGACTTTAGAATGTAATCTCCATACAACATGTGATTTTACTATTAATATCCAGATGTAAGATAAAGAGCTCTACCATGAGTATGCCCTTTGGATGACTCTGTAAGCATGGTACTAAGAGACTATAAATTTTTTTAACAATGGCAAAAATATAACAGGCTTATTTATTAATAAATAAAATAATAAATATGAATTTCAACTTACCTGAAAATACCAAGTTATTCTACCTAGGAGTACTTAAAAAGCTCTGTAAATGGCAAATAGTTTATGTATTAACATTTATATTATGAATTATCTTCAAGTCTGGGGATTTGTTGGTGAGGGAGGTAAAGTAAGATGGTACTCGCAAAATGTTCACATTCAGCAGCCAACTCATGGGTTTGCATAAGTTCACAGTACTAATCTCTCCACTTCTATGTATCACTAGTAATGAGATATACTGACACCATGAACAGTGATGCACTGCTGTAGTCTTGTCCAAAGGCAGAACCTTCCATCCAATCATGAGTAAATGCCAGACAAATCCAAATCAAAAGGCATCTGATCAAACAAGTGATTAGTGCTCATGCTAAGTGTTAAGGTCATGAAAGATAAGGAAAGATGAACTCTGTCAGATGGCAGAAGTCTAAAGAGAAATAATAACTAAATGCAATGTGTGATCATGGATAGGATTCTGTAACAGAAAAAAGGCCTTGATGGAAAAACTGGTGAAATTTGAATAGATGATTAGTTTAAGTTGATCAAACTATATCAATATTAATTTCACTACAGTTATGTAAGATGTTAACATGAGAGGAAGATGGGTGAGGGATATACAGAAACTTTCTGTACTATTTTTCCAGCTTTGAAGTCTAAAATTGGATCAAAATAAAAAGACTTTTTTAAATGTTATGTTACATGATCCAGGATTCTACTTAATTAGCATCATAAATATTTCAATCATGAGTTCACAATTTGAAGATTTTTTTAAAATGCTGAAGAGTTAAATTGAAGAAATACAAATTTGCAGTTACAAGTTAAGTGCCTTTAATCTCTAGATGTCAGCTATTATTATCTTCTGTTTAATTTAACCCTGTTTAATTTTCTAATTCTAAAGAGCTCAGGACATTCTTGTCAAGGGTTACATCAATTGGGACAGTGCTCTTAAGTTGTGCTTATCATAGACATGTGACACTTGGGCTTGTTTTCTCTGCTCCAGGCATTGAAAGCTGTTAATTATCTGTATAAGTGAATCATTCTCATTAGAAATTTATCACTCAGCATTCCAAGGACACATTATCTCCTCTCTGCTCCTTGTCCAGCTCTCTTAAAGTACAAGATGGAAATGAAAAAGAGGTAGTTATACATATTTCCTTCAAAATGGTTTCATTCTATCAAAACAATTTCCTGCATCAAGTCTGCTTGTATTATAGTCCTACAACGCTACACATGCTTATTCCCCTTGTATTTTTCATGCAATTGTTATATATTACTCCATATCCTTTTTGCATTTCATTAATCTAAGAACACACTTGACTCTGTCAAATAACTATGCAAACCTCTTATTCTTTTTAAAGATGCTAAAAGCATTTTTCCTTTCCCTGCTTCAAACAGTTTAAAAATTTAGACATGTTTGTAGTTTCTAAGTATTAAAGGTTGCTGTATTTATATTCCCCTATTTGTGAAAAGAATCCAGAATGTAATTCTTAACCTCATGCAGGAATCTTACAACAATACAGTGCTTGCACACCTAAAGAAGTCACAAATTTGGGATAAAGATGTCACATAACACTCAGACACTACTGTTATATACTTACTTCATTTCATTTACTTGTCTCAGAATCTCATGCTGAGTTTTCACAACAGTGTCCAGTTCTTGCTGAGTGATCTGGAGGAAAACATGACGACCAGCAAGCTCAGTAACCCACATCCTATGGGCACACAGCTCAGCAGCCTTTCTTTTCTGTTCCCCTCCATCTAAGGCCAGCTAAGACATACCTGCATATTTGGAAAGCTCACCTGCCCATGCTGCCCGGGGGCTCCTGCTCCTCTCTTAGAGATCTCCTCTGTCAGGGAAGAGACATATCTTCTCTGTTCGTCAAGAATCATATCTAACTGCCGGTTCAGTTGCTTGATTTCAAGATGAATACGATTCTGTCCTTCAAAGACTTGTCTTAGCTCACGATCTCCTATACTCTCAAATATTTCATCCGCTGAAGAGGAAATTACAAATTAAAATTATTAGGATCACCTATACATATGTAGTTTTCGAAATACCATAAGTGGCCAAAGTGCCAATATATACCAAAATTAGAACATTATCATCATAGTGGTATAATCTCCCAAATAGTAAACATGCAGATGATTAATTCAATCACAATTCAATTATTATTTGTTTTTGCCATTTCTGGTGATTGAACCACTTGTTATAAATTAGGTCTGATTTTTTTTCATTTAAAATAATTTTTCTCTTTTATATATACTATGTGATTCTATATATATGAATATGCAGAACCAATCTATGGTGATAGAAATCAAAATAGTGACGGCTCTGTGGAGCAGAGGATTGACTTGAAGGAGGCATGAAGGAACTTTCTGGGGTGATAGGATACTAATACAGAACTAATCTGTTCTCTATACTAATCTGGTTACACAGATCAGTGATGGTTAAACAGGTATACACATTTGTCAAAATTCACCAAACTATACTCTTTAACACTTAATACAATCAGCTTTAGAACATGCTCACAAATCACATGTGATGATGTTTAAAACAAATTTGAAAGAAGAATAACATTTATATTTCATTTTTAACTTCATTAAGTCTGAATAATACTGTTGATCATTAAGAGAACTGCATACTACACCCAGTGTTCAAATGCTAGACCCAGGCTTTATTAAGTACAGCTTTGATCATTTATGCTGATGGGGAATGATCCAGGTAAAAAAGCAAGTAAATAATATAAAGTCCCTCTACTTGGCCTTAATATGTTTTATTTTTGACATTAGCACTCTGAAGTTCTTAATTACATTGGCTTAGCCTAGTATTTTATAATTTTCAACCTTTACAGTCCAAGATTCTATTGAGTAGTAAGGGGAGGAGAAATAGCACTTCATATTACTCTCACAATAGTTTTGATAGTTTTCAAGTATTACTCCTATGTTGTAAGGTAACTGTGTGCCACTAAAAGCAGAAAGACCTTCAATGATTTCATTCACCAAATAATTACTGAGCTTCAGTACTAGGTCAGCACTGGTTTGGGTTTTGTTTTGTTTACGGTTAGGAGGCACAGCAGTGAATACAGCAAATAAGATCTCTGTTCTCACAGATCTTCCACTCTAGTGGTTTCCCTGTTCACCCACATAACCATGGTACTCTTTACTTGACACATCATTAAGCCACACTCTTACTGGTAAAAATGCCAATCTCCAGACCCTTAAAGACTAAAGATTTGCTCATAAATTGTTTCCAGAAATTACTGGTAATCTGACAGTTCAGAGAGCAGGGATAAGCCCAGCGGTCCCCAAACTTTTTGGTATCAGGGACTGGTTTCACGGAAGACAATTTTTTCACAAACCGAGGGGGGGTGGTGTTGTGGATGGGGGAGACGTGGTGTGGAGCTCAGGAAGTGATATGTGGCCATTTCCTGACAGGCCACAGACTGGTACTGGGCCTCGGCCCGGGGACTGGGGACCGCAGAGCTGGGCAACATACAGACACAATCATCCATGAGCCACCACCCCTGCTGCTGCCGCACTGCAACTGGCTTCGCCACAACTCACCAGGTTGCCCTTGGAGGTCAGGGTGGCCCTTCTGGAATTCCTCTTTTTTTTTATCCAATTCTTGTTGAAAGTGCTCAAATTCTTCCTGATACTTTTCTTTTTCTTTTTCTGAAATTTCTTTATCTGGTGTAGGCTTTTTTTGGAGTTTATGAATAGATCACAAAAAAGATAAGCAAACCAGTAAGATACCCCAAATATGTTCTTTTTCTCATTATAACTATTCTACCACTAGCTGAAAGGTTAATCAAAAAATGTTATTCCTTATTGATATCATAACCAATTTACTCTTGCTAATTTCCTCTTTTAACTTGTACACGGTCATACAGAAGTAACTGGCAGAAACAGGATCCAAACCTAAGTTAACCTTTCAAATTTCTGGCCACAGGGCAAAACCAGTAAACAGATAAACTTTTTGAAAAAAATGTGTCTACTTACCGGCTCTTTTCCAGGTTCAGTCAACTGGAAAGTCAGAAAAGAAAGGACATCATGGTCATCTACAAATTAAAAAAAAAAAGTCTGAAAAAGTTCCACAAAAGATTATTTTTATAGTTGTAAGTGTATTTTATATTTATTGTTTTAAAAAAACAATAATCAATAATGGAAATAGCAAATATTAGCTCTAATTTGGTAAAGGCAATTGTGTGCTTTGTGAGCTTGGAAACAATTCATCAGAAAGATTTACATTACATGTTTAAGCTGAAAGCAGGGACTCAGCACATCAAACCTCCTAACCCTGAACTAAGATACCAATCCTGGCTAGTCACATCTACAATGCAAGAGCAATTACTTTGAAGTATACAGCAATCTTTATGCTTTCTGCCATTCTTATGGAGATCTAGAGTTGGAGACAGGTTAAAAAAAGAAAATTATAATAATACAGTGTAGATTAGGTAACTTGAGGTAAACCTGTGGGCTAACATTACTGGCCATGCGATCTAGAGAAACTCCTTTCATCGAGGATTTGACAAATTCATCTAAAAATATAGAAAACACAATCTCTCCTCCTTCTCTCCCAGGATTGTAAAGAACAATCCATGTATTTGAAAATACTTAAAACTACAATGTACCATATAAACACAAAATGGTATTAATGCTGAATGACAACTTCATTTATCACTACATGTGGAAAAAAATGGTAACAATCAATGTATTTTTGTTTAAAGTTTAGTCCCCAAATAACATTTCCTCAGCTTGCCAAATTCATTGATATATGATGTGACAACTCTTGGGAGCCTAAAACACTTGGCAATTAACCTTTTATAGCCTCGACTTTAAATATGTCTCCTTCAGTAAATAAATAGCACCCAAACTGATGCTCTAATTACATACTTGTATGTAGCCCCAGCTAATTGCAAACCTGCAGAACAATGTAAATGGAAGATTAGCAGTCTCAACAGAACAAAAGATGGGCCCAGCGGATGAGTGGAAGGTTCCAACTAGTCTTAAAAGGTTAAAAGTAAACAAGTTTACATATTCCTAAAATATACCATTCCCAATAAAACTCAATTCATGAACTTTTAATATTAAAAGATATACCTGCAAGACCTCCAGTTGCAGCAGATATTCCAAAATGTCCTTGTGCAGGGATAATCATGTTTTCCACTTTGGCGCAAAATTCATAATCATTTTTGTCTGGTGTAAAGCCATTATTGATCATTACCTTGAAAGACATACCATAGCCATAACTTTTATAAAAACATTGATAATATGAATTTCCGTTATTCAATTTTATGACCAATATTATTCATTCTTGCTTCATTAATATAAAAATTTTAAATAACTTTACTGTCATTACACAAAATATTTTACTTAAGAAAATGTATTTTGCCCCTCTATGTGTCAAAGGCTTAAAAAGAGAAAATTTTGAAAACTTTCCATGAAAATAGACTATGGCTCACCTTCTCTCCAGAAAATTTAGGGGGTCCATGATTAATCTTTTTGAATGGTTCATACAGAAAAGGGATCAGACTTGCTCTGAAACCCCATTGATAAGAGCTAAAACCAAGAGGTTAAATGTACAATTTTATCTACAGCTGGCTGAGAATGAAACAGATTGCCTTAACAAGTAGTGAGTGCCTATTTATTAAATTAATGGGGTAACTGGACACTCATAGGTTAGCAGAGAGCCAAAATGGCAGAAGTCCTACTGACAAAAAAGGCAGAAAATGGAAAAACTAAAAAGACACGTAAATGTCTAACTCTGCAGAATGTATATGTGAAGTTATGACCCTCATTTCTGAATAGAATCTTGGGATTCTAAGAAAGCACAGGAATCCACCAGACACGTGAATACTTTTCTTATTATTATTCCCAGTCAAGCAGTAGGTTAGCCTCTTCAATACATCTCACTTCTAACAACCCAATCACTAACCCCATCCTAAATAAAAGTCACTGAGATACACAGTGGATGCAAAAGGAGTAGGTCCGTGGCACCAGAGTAAGAGCATTTTTATCACTACTTTCAGAGTGAAAGTTTTGGACAGTGAAGTCACACAGGTGAAATATTATAATACTCTGTCCAAATTTTCAGCAAGAGAATAAAGTAACTATCAATATGAAGAGTTAATCTCTATATAGTATAGGATGAAAACATGTGAACTAAAAATTAGTTTAAAACAATTAATAAGATCACCTATCATTTAGTTTATTTCCTCTAATTAGTAATATTCCTATTTCAGTTTATATCATTTACAACTGGTCCTCTACAGTCTTTCAAATTAGAATCAACAATCAGTAAGACATTTCCCTTTGAGTCTCAAAAAGAAGGTAAGTTAATCACATTCTAATTCTAACACTAAAAACTTTTAGGTGTTTGGTATATTTTTCCTGGAATTCTAACAAATTAAAAATCCATGAGGTGACTTTACTGTCTATTTCTAATTTATTTTTTAAAAAGGTCAAAACATAGTCATTGTGCTATGAGTTAGGACAAATGATAGGACTGCAAGGCCTGGATACAAAATGTCCACTGATTAAGGCCAGTAACACATCTTTATGGGGTCATCAGTAATTTTCCTTATTCACCTTACAGTTCCAACCCATTGTTAAATGCTACAATTGTGTTTGAAACCTCTTGTTTTGACTATGTTTCCTCCACTAACAGCACTTGTTGGTTCCAATTTCCCCTTACATTGCTTCTCACTCTAACGTGGAAACAACTGGGACAAGCTGAGGGTGCAAATATTAATTCAATAAACATTCGAGTACCTAATGTGGGTGTTGTAGCATTTACCACACAGCGTAGTAATGCTAGAAATAAGTCTCCTCCAATAGACTATAAGCTCTCTGGGGAGAGCAATCTTTGTTTTACTCATATTTGTATCCTGAAGGCTTGGAAATGTATATAACATGTGCTATACAGGAGGGTGCTTAAACATTCACTGACTAAATGGAAACCTACTGGCAAAGTTTTACAACAGATGACCACTTACAAAGTGACTCTGAAGCCACTTCTGTTCTCTTAGAGTAATACTGATAAGTACATGAGCAATATGCAAATTTAAATGCATTTAATTTCTATGAAGAATTCAGAACGAAACGCCATACTAGAATATTGTTTATTTGATTAGCTGTAAGTGCACATTACTTACTGTCAATGTTTTCTGGTAATAAATAATCTTTGCCCGGACAGGATAGGGTTTATTACGAAAGTCCCTCTGGCAACTTGCTAAAGCCTGATTAGCACCATCACTATTGTATGAGAGAAAGCAAAACAAGACATTTAGAAAGCTTTTCAATATTTAAAAGTTCAAGAAGATTAAAATAATACCAGCTCTGACAAAGTCTTGAGATATTCCAAGTCATTTATTCAGAAGACACAAAGTTTCTTCTGTCAGAACTCTGGGTAACACTAGAAAACAAAGTTAACCACCCACTAATGGCAGGGGAAAGTTATACTGTTTTACCTTAGACTAGGGCAGTGGATCTCTACCCTAGGGCAGAATCAGAATCACTCACTGAGCTTTCAAAGTGTAGATTCCACCCCAAATCAACAGAAGCAGAACCAAGAGGGGGCCTAGGCACCTGTATTTTAAGTAAACTCCACAGGGAGTTGTGATAAACTAAATGGCAGGAAATAGTAAACAGGAACATGGATAAGTAATTTTTCGTTCAGTTCACTGATTGGTTAAAAAGTAACTCCTCCACAACGAGCATGTGAAAATCAAAACTGTACATACCTAATTCATATATATTATACAGTCGTCCCTCAGTATCCGTAAGGCATTGGTTCCAGGACCCCTGCGGATACCAAAATCCTCGGATGCTGAAGTCCCTTATATAAAATGGTGTAGTATTTGCATATAACCTATGTACATCCGCCCATATACTTTAAATCATTGCTAGATTTAAATGTATAACACCTAATATAATGTAAATGCTATGTGAGTAGTTGTTACATTGTACAGATTTTTTTTCATTACTACTGTTATTGGTTTTTTCCCCAAATACTTTCGATCCATGGTTGGCTGAATCCACGGAAGTGGAACTCACAAATAGAACTGGCTGTTGTAAACACTGAGCAGCTTTGTAAACCACTGAGAGTCTTTAAATAAAGCAATATTAAGCTTGGATAAGGTGGCATAAATTGCTTACTCATCAGTCTGGTCAAGGTTCAACTTTATTTTCCAAAGATCCCTTTTAATAAAGATGAAAATGCATGACTAGTGGCATCACTGAAAGCCAAGAACAGTCTATAAACTTTCAAAACTATTATATACTTTTATGTTAAATAAAAATACATTTTGTGTTTGAAATATGAAGTGGTCAACAGAAAGAACTTTAAAACAGAACCAAATAAAATAAAACCTTTCCACCAAGTTATAAAATACAACTCAAGAAAAATAATAATCTTATTTCAGTTGCAAAGTGTTCAGATCTGATCTATTTTAATATATCTCAGTATATTTCATAAGGTTTCCAAAGAGAAGCTGAAATCAGGAATAATGTAAAAAACACTTACTTTTGATGGTCATAATGGATTTGTCCATTGTTGCCTATAATTACTATAGCAGGATTATTTTTCTAAAAATAAAGAAAATGTATTTGTTTTAATGCCCTTAATCAAAAAATTCTAGATCATTCTTGATGTGCTACAAGGGCTCTTATATATCTAAGATTCCAGGACTCAAAATCTTAAAATAACATGGCCTTGTCATTCAAGGAGTTATTAAAGTTCTCCTTTAAACTGCTGATAATAACCTCTGGATATCAGCACAGAAACAATCAGCTGGAGGCAAGATCTTCAATCTTACAGCTGCTAAACCCCAAGTTAATGTTTCCAATATATAAGTACATTTTGTGCTTAACTGTTTTAGGAGAGATAATCAGGAAAATTGGCCTGATCAAAACCAATGATTAACATGTGAAAAGATATAAATATGTCAGTTAGCAATAGTTGTGCACTCAGATGTTCTCATGACACTAAACTGTTACAGTCTTTTAAACACCATTGGTTTCACCACCTACATCTAAAGACTCATGCTTATCCATCAAAATTACTAAAGGCATATAAGGTGGTAGTGGTAGTGGGGTCACTGTTAAGTTCTCAGAGTCAGGGCTCCATTATGACCTTGGTGTATGAAAAATCGTGTACATGTAACTTTAAACTGATAAACTCCCAGCTATATAAAACTCATTACCATACGTACCATCTAGCTTGGGGAGTTTTCTACTATTAAACTAATGAAAATGTTAAATAAGCTGTATTTCTCAGAGCCTAACTCTGCTGGCAAATATATGAAGGTGGGTAACAGTCCTGACAATAAATATACCTTTCCATCATTGTCAAAAGAATCAAAAAATATTCCAACACCATTCCACATATCAGCTGATCCAAACACAGGGCCCTCCAAGCCTTGATTTTCTGTATACCAAATTGCCTGAAAATACATAATAGGGAACAGTTAGAGGCCAGTAGTATATGCATTTATGTACATTTTCTAAGTTAAAGAAATGATCATACCAGGCCATCAGCTCCAATTCGACCTCTTCCAGTCACTCGAAATGTCACCTCAACTTCCCAGTTCTCAAAGGCCGCCTTTGCCTTTGTCCACACTGACCCTCTTTGGCTTTTTAAAGATGGTGCTACTCGAATTTGATCTGAACTTGGAATAGCATCTAGAACAGAAATCAGGAAAGAAAAGCTTTAAGTTATGATTAGGTAAAACTCAAGAAATCATCTCCAAATTGCTACACATAACTACAGAGGTCAAATTTTAACTTAGTAACCTGTACAATAACTGTCAGGAAAAGGTTCCATGTTGACAGTTTCAACTTTAAAAGTTTAGGGCTAATACCTTCCTTATCTTTTGAACAGTGAAATATCTCTGCAATCAATCAAGCTGCAACCATACACTAAAAACTCCAGGGACAGGGGGCAGGAGGGAAAGAATTATGACTTAAAAGACAAACCTACTATTTGACTATGATAATATTCTTTTTTAAATATCTCAAAAACTTGTATTTTTAAAAACAGTATTTTGGTAAAAATGCATTTTTACCAATTTGCAAATGTTAGAAAGCTCAAACAGTGTGAAACGAACATACCACTAGGAATCAAGAGACTTGTTCCTAGTCTCAGTTCAGCTGTGTGACTTTGGACAAATAATTCTCTTACTCTCTTGGGTTCACCATATGTTCACTTGTAAAATGAAGGGGCTGTGCTCAATCACTTCCATAAATACCCTACAAGTTATATGCAAAATATTGTGCATATATATATTCTTCTAGGGAGAGGGTCAGCTGAATTTCAATTCAATAAGCAATTCTTCAGCTTCAGCAGATTCTCAGAGAAAATAGTAAATCCAAAATGGTGGTTAGCATGTCCAGGCTAGTTTCAAGTTCCTGCTCCCCTATTTACTAGCTGTTTGATCTTAGGCAATTACTCCATTTCTCTAACACGTTCATTGGTATATAAGTGCATATAAATGTTTCAATAAATGTTAGCTATTCTGCCTATTATTGGACTAACACTAGATAATTATTACAGCTCCTATGAAGCCTAAAATTTGAACAATTCCAGCACACTCTCTCGGATATTAACCAGTTCTGACATCCAATCTGGGAAATAAAACAACTGTAACTGTAATAACATTTTACAGGTAGAAAAAACTTGACAAAAATAAAGGTTGAGATATTTTAGTAGGATCAGTCACTGTCTCCACCACTTTCAAACACTCAAAAGGGGCAGGGGGCATCATGGGAAGAATACTAGACAAAGAATCAGAAGAACTAGATTTGGGTTCAATTTTATTGACATTTAGTACATAACCTTTTTCAAAAACCTTAACCTTTCTGAATATCAGTTCTCTCATCTATAAAACAGATAACACCTGCCTTACCTACTAAGGATCAAATCAGAGAATGAACTGAAAGAGAGCTACAAAGGGTTACAAACTTATCACGTTTTGCCCTTACAGACCTAAGGATGTGTACTCAAAGTACAAAAGGACATTAAAGGTAACAAAGACAAACACCATACATTTGGTCTTAATTTGGGGGTGAAGGTAAGTGGCTGTGTTTAAACTAGGTCTTAAATTTCTCGGTTTTAAAATTATTTTACATAATGGATCACAGGGCAATGAAAAGGGGAAAAGTGATCAATGTAGTTAAGAGAACAGTGAGACTAAAAATTACAGTGACAATGAAAGCAAGGGATATTCACAGCAGTGATTCCAGAGTCAGTAGCTAGATAAGTCATGGCTAAAATACTAATCCCATTATTTCAAATTCAGTCTAGCCACACAACTTTAATTCACTAAAGTACATTATCTGACATTTCTGCAGCAGACCAGATTAACTGGTTATGGCTCTCTAAAGAAAGTCAAGGTAACTAATTTGAGTAGTTGATTAATATTCCTAATTTGCTGATGTGGTGTATGTTAAGTGTGAGAAAAAGAGAAAGAACAGGCAGGCAAGGGAGAGGTGCAGAAGTGAAAAAGTATGAATAAATCCAACATCACTAATGAAAAATTCGTCATCATCCAAAAAATAAAAAAAATCCAAAAACTTGTAGTTGTATTATTTACATCACTTTTGTTTATTAAGAACAATGTCACCTTGATAACAAATGCCCAGCAATATACACTTGCTGTATGGGCACATAATAAATAACTGCTGAGTAACAAAGTACTTGCACTGTACTTCAAATACTTGATAACTGGTCATTATGTCAAATTGAAATTTATACCTTTTAATTACAAATTAATTTGAAGGAAATGGCGCTTCCTAAAAGTGTGCTTTCTATTCAGTTATTACTTTCTAGAAATGAAACATTTGTTTGAAGCACTACACAGTCTAAAATGATGTACACAAGCCTTGTATAAATAATTACACATAAAGATAGAATTCAAATTCCCAGAGCTCTCATCTCAGATAAAGGCATTTGCCACTTGTTGCAAAAACTGTATCTATCTGATGGTCACTGAACAGTTTATGACATGCCAAGTGCTACAGCTGATTCCTTAGTCAGCAGTGACACATCAGCACTAAAAAGTGCAGATAAGTTTCCTTTCACATATGCTCTAGCGAATGCTCTCTTATTTGTAAGAGTGCCTAACACGGAGAGTAAATAAAACATGAATCTGCATTCACGGAGAGTGAATAAAACATGAATCCGAGGTTATTTCAATTAAAACACTTTTTTTAAGGGCTTAAGATGTTCTAGTCTCAGGTACGGAAACAATCAATACCAAAAAATATACCCCCTCTCCTCAAGAGTTACATAATGTGTTAATACAGGAGAAAAGATCAAAGACCACACCAAGTCACTGAGAGGCAAATTTAAGGTGGAGTTTCAACAGTTTAGGAATGTCTTCTGACATAAAAAGGCGTAAAAATTACTCTAAGACCAGGATCTATCATCTCTGGAGCCATCAGGTACAAACCGCAGCATTAACCATAGTTAACACCAGACGAAAGAAAGCGGGAGTTGTGGGGAGCCAGAAAAGAAGCAGGGAGGCTGCCGGAACAGGTCTCAGGTTGGGATGGCTGGGGGTGGGGGACATTTTCCTTAGAGACGTGGCGTTAGGGTGAAACGTGATGCCTGGAAGAGAGTTTGAGTGCTTGGAAGTGTAGGAAGTAACAAAATACCTCTAGATCAAACGGAAAGTACCGACGAGATCAAAGAAGAAAAGACAGGAGGGGGGTGACAGTGAGTGGGGGGAAGACTCGGGGCCAGGCGGAGGGAACCTGGCGGGCCAGTGGGGACCCGGAGGAGGGGACTGCCGAGAGGGTCCCCTTCACAGTGCATACAGTTATGCAGCAGCTGGAATGGGACCCTCAGTACTCCAGGGTTTCGGCGAATAGAAGGTGAAGAGGAGACGGAAAGGGAGGAGGGACCCGGGCCCCCAGCGCTCTGCCCCGGCTTACTCCCCGCGTGGGCCCAGAAGGGCACGGTCCCGTCGCTCTGCACCAGGTGCGGTCCCTTGAAGCTGTATTTGTACTCGAAACGGCGATGTGGCTGCGCAGCCGGGGTGCCCACGGCGCCGGGGTCTCCTCCCACGCTGTCGCCCCCGATGAGGCGACTGAGCGACAATAGCAGGGCGCAGAAAAACGGCCGCGCTCTGGCCTGGGGACCCCTACGCCTGGATCCCGCCATCTTGGATTCTGGGACGCGGAGGCCGGCGGGAGAGGGAGGGGCGCAGGAGGCTGCGGACGGCCAACAGGGCGCTCGCTGATTGGTGGAGCCCGGGGGACCCCAAGGGCAAGGGGTGAGCCCCGCCCCCCAGCCTCCGGTATCCAGGAGGCCGCCAGACCCAGAGCATCTGGGAGCCGGGCCACGCGGAGGGGGCGGGTCTGGAGGCGGGGCTTCCCACTTGCCCCGCCTATCCCTCCCTTGGTGGGAGGGGGCTCCAAGTTTCCCTTCCCACGGAGTGCGCGAGCTGCGGCCTGGGGTCTTCTTGCAGCAGGCTTTCTCCTGCCTGTTAAAATACCCCAGAGGCGGATTGGCGAGTTCTAAGACCTGTGGAGCCGGGCCATAATAAAGGTTTGGAGTATTAGAAGAAAGGCATTCTTTTTGATGTGACACCAATTGTTCTGTGGCTGGTTTTCATAAGGTGAACTTTCCAGAACAAGGCACAATCAAGAATACTTATGGTCCCAGCCCACTGGGCTCCACCCACTCGTGCTACAGGTTCAAACTGGGAACCAGCGATCCACGAGGTCTTAGAGCCTTAGGATCTTTTAGTTGGTGTTGAAGAAGGGGGTTCAATGAATTTGTTAGTCAGCCTTCACTTCCCAAAATGTAATTCCGAGGGCGTTCTACATTTTGAAACCTTGGCAATAGTGCATTCAAATGAAACTGAGTTTTGGTGGTTTTGGAGAGAGTAATCATGGGCTCTGGACCAAGGCGTCAATAGAACCTGAACACTTTGAGGTAGGATTGGTCTTTGAGTCAATGAATAAATTTTGCATTTTAAAGGAAAATCTTCCTGCCCTTTCTTAGAAAAAAAATGTCAACATGGTCATCCAGAATTTTGTTTTTCATAAATGTGTCTTGTGACAAATTTTAAAAATCCAAGAAACAGCAGTATGATTTCTATTGTTTTTACACATAGCTCTTTATTTCCTTAGGTCTGTCGTGTGGACTATGAACACCCTACTAGCCTTAAAGACTGAATGTTTGTATTATTTTAACTAATTTTTCATTGACCTCCCAGTTTTCCATCTCCAGTTTCATGAACCATTACTTTGAATTTTTATAGCATTTTTTCTTCAGCACTGAGAGCTTTTCAGTTTGAATTTATCATTTTTACGAGTGTTGAAATTGAGAAACTGGGCCTGGCAAACTGAATTTCTATACCCTTGTCAAAGATCAGCATGGTTTTATTCTAGACAATCCTGTCTGTTTCAAAAGTCTTAGCAACTTTCCATATTTGCTTCAGATATTTAAAAATAAAGATATTAAAATGTTGGACCCTATTGAAGCCCCTTGGCAGGTTCAGTTTAAAAATGGCCACAAACAGCCCTGTGCGGTGACTCACACTTGCAATCCCAGCAACTTACAAGGCTGAGGTGGGAGGATCGGTGGAGCCCAGGAGTTTGAGACCAGCCTGGGCAACATAGTAAGACCTCGTCTCTAAAAAAAATGCAAAACAGCTGAAAGTGGTGGCTCATGCCTATAGTCCCAGCTACTCTGGAGACTGAGGCAGGAGGATCCCTTGAGCCCAGGAGTTTGAGGCTACAATGAGCTATCATGATGCCACTGCACTCTAGCCTGAGTGACAGGTGAGATTCTCATCTCAAAAAAAAAAAAAAAACCAAAGAAAACAAGACTACAAAGTGTATAATTTCACACTGTAAATATTTATCATATGTAACGTGGTAAAGCAATTGGGAACTGTTGATAAAGTCAGTGAGTTAGTTTTTTATTATCTGCTTCTCTAGGCACCCAGGACCCTAAATCATCCTTTCTCGCTGCATAAAAGGCCAGAAACCTACTCCATGCTGAGCTGTTAATGACCTAATATTTTTTTCTCCTCTGCAATTTTGAGTTCATATCTATTACAGGATTTCATTCATAGAGCTGGGATCCAAGCATCCCTGAGGTTTATGCAAGATTTCTTACTTTAAAGAGGTTAGCTCATCTGACGGCATCCTCATCTGTTTTAAATGACGTTCCAATGGGAGTGATTAAGGCCTATAACCAATGTGGGTGATATTAGTGGCCAATATAGAGAACCCAAATCAAATTGGCTTGAGCTCATATAAGTAAAAAAGACTAGAGGGAGGTTAGGCTTCAAGCACAGTTGGATCAAGTCTTTAGCCTCCTTTCCTCTAGGTGTCAGCTTCATCTTCAGGCTCACTCTCTGTTAATAGCAAAACGACTGTAGCACTTCCAGACTTGATATCTTTACCTTACACCATATACACCAAGAGAGCACAGCATTGTCTTAGCATTCCCTGAGAAGTTCTAAGCTTCATGCTTCATGGACTGCTTGATCATGTGCCTTTCCCTAAAATAACCATGGAGGCAGGGTAATAGAATGTGATGACTGACTTGGCCAAAGTTACTCGCTCCTTCCCTTGTTTAAGGTTAGTTTTAGACTTTGTTAACTTCATGGATCTCCAAATACCAACTAGGGGACTACTGGGAAGGAGAGTGAGATAGGCCTGCATTAGGCCCAGTAATGCCGTAAGAAACAACACCAAAGAGGGAAACTAAAGTGTAGCAGGTCTGGCTTTTTATGTTGGTACGTAAATCCTTGAGAGCTGGAGTGGTCCCTCCTCAGCCTGCAGCTCTGGGAATCTGCCCCTGTGAGACCTTCTGGCCAGTGCCATCTTCATTGTCAAAAGGCTGCATAGATTGCTGATGTTCAGGTCCGTGGATGAGGAACTCTGGGGGAACTGGGGAGCTGCACCCATTCATTTGCATTCTCACGTCCCTTGTGTATTCTTTGCACAACCTGTTGGACTGATAGTAAAGTGCAAGTTTTCATTCTCTCTCATCTCTAACCAGCACACTCTCTGTGGCTGGCCTAGCTCCAGGAGGATGATGGGGCTGGATGCTAGGGAGGTAACTAACTACAAGTGGCCACTGCAGTGACAAAATCTCAGTCTAGTTCTTTCCCAATAGAAACTTTGATTCCTTACAGAAACATTCCATGTTTTAAAAATCATTTCCTATCTTTCCTACATAGGCACTGAATGAGTTCAATATTTTAAAACTTCAGAATTAAGTTCAGGTAAATAAAACATTTTCTATTAAGGAAGGGTGGCAAAATATTGGAATAGGTTACACTAAGGGAGGTTACAGACTCTGCTTCTCTGGGAAAAAGTGAAAAATAGAAGAGCATGTTGACAATGATAATCTATTGACACATGGAAAAAATAGAGTAATTCTTAGAAAGCAGTATTCATGTTGATCTTTTATAGCATGAAAATTTCCCACATGACAAGTTGTGGCATAAAGTTCTCTTAACTTTTAATGAGCCTTTTACTATGAGCCAATCTAGGTGCTTTGGCTGCAAAGTTAAACAAGACTTGATTTCAGCTTTCAAGGAGGACACAATCTCGTAGAGACAGACAAATATGCAAACCAAAGTGTGCCTAAGGGGCTGTTGGTGCTCTGATGACAGTGCTCCTCAAAATAGTTCTTGGATCAGATTGATTCAGATCACATGAGAGTGCTTACTTAAAACCCTCCTGGATCCTGGTTCCCAACCCCAGACCCACTAAATCATCTTGGGGTGGGAAAAGGTGTTCAGGGATCTCATAAACAAGCTCCCAGGTGAATCTCTGCACACTGAAATTCAACTATTGGTATAGGATACAGTGAGGGCAGAAAAGGGAGGGAATGATCAATGCTGCCTTGGCAGGGGTGCAAATCAAGAATGGTTTTATCATGAATTTGACATTTGAATTGGGCTTTAAAAAGATGAGCTTGGATTCTAAAGACAGACATGGTCAGGAGGGGCCATCTAGAAAGGGAAACAGTGTGAGCAAAGGTAGTGAGGCAGAAAGAGCATCATCTATTTCTTGGAAGGAACATCACTCTCTCCCTTGTTCCTGGGAATGAGCTGGAGGAGGAGCAGGAAGAGATGATATATCAAAATCTGAGTGCTTACGAACACAAGGATGTACTTCTCATACATGTGACACGTGGATTGCAAGCCAGCCAGGCTCTGCTCCACATCTACCTCCTGGGACTCAAGTAAAGTAGGAGCCAAATGAAGTAGAAGAGCTGCTCAGGCAGAAGGGAGGAGAAAATGGCAGAACCACAGAGTAGCTGTTGCCCGCTGCACACATGTCACTTTTACTGGAAGTCTTTTGGCCAGAAGATGTCACATGACACCAATGGGGCAGGGACATATAATTCTGTCACAGGGAAGAAAGCAAATAGGCGGAATAATAATAATACAATGTCCCACAGGTAGGAGTTAGTAGAAATCACTGAATGAAAGGAAAGGTGTGGCCAGGTGTGGTGGCTCACACCTGTAAGCCTAGCACTCTGGGAGGCCAAGGCAGGAGGATCATTTGAGCTCAGCAGTTTGAGACCAGTCTGAGCAAGAGCAAGACCCTGTCTCTACTAAAATAGAAAAAATTAGCCAGGACTGGTGGCACATGTCTGTCGTCCCAGCTACTTGGGAGGCTGAGGCAGGAGAATCTCTTGAGCCCAGGAGCCTGAGGTGCATTGGTTATGGTGATACAGTGAGACTCGGTCTCAAAAAAAAAAAAAGGAGAGATGTAAACTATCAAAAATTGAATGAGGAGTTCAATAATCTTTAATGTTAGGTTTTAAGGGTGTGATAATGGGATATTTGATTCATTGATTTTTTTTAAATCAGTTGTATCTGCACCGATTAGCCAAAGCAGGCTAAGAAAAAGAAAAGGTGTTTCCCAAAGTGTGCTCCTTAGAACTTGCTAGTTCCAACAGATGCTATGAGGCATTATACTATGGAAACAGGAATTCTGTAAGTAAATAAGTTTACGAGACGTGGATTTTCATAATGCACATTTAAGAGTTAAAAGCTCATAAAAGTTGTATAGTGGTAAAGCCTAATTACATTATTTTATTAACTTTATTTTAACACAATATTTTCCAAGGTTATTTGGTCACATAATTCTTTTTGCATAACACTTCTTATAATAATATGCTGAAGGACTTCTGTCTTGTGGAATGTACTTCAGAAAATGCTGAATGAAACTATTTTAAAACACTGTCAAAGACAACTTCAGTCTTCCTTGGTAACCAGTCCAAGATTTACCAAACTTCCCTCTAAAAGAAATTCACTCTGATGCTAATCTAAGTATATCAGAGCCAACGTCACTTTTCTGGTGCTTCACATATGTAATTAAAATGTGAGCAAATATAAGAAAGTGATTTTCAAAGGACTTCTCGCTAATTTCTACGGAGACGACGGTAGTTCAACAAAACTGTATACACAATAGATGATTAAAGGTGGTACACAGTACCTATACATAAATATGCAAAAACTTGATATGTAATCAGTCAAGCATCCCGACTGAATAGTTTATAGCAATCTGCCAACAACCCCTTCCGAAATCTGAATGATTTGAGGTGTCAAATCATAAATGATGTTTATTTCTAACAAGACTTAGGTCAGTTTCCTAAACACTTTTTGGAAGGATGCATATGAGATTCCAAGGCTGTGAACTATTGTTAGTTTGATGCTTTAATGTTGATAACTCTTTATAATATTTTACATTTTATGGTAGTAGTTTTTTTGTTGTTGTTTTTTACTCCTGAAATGCTACTCAGTAGCTTCATTATAGTCTAGATGACTAAACATCTAGTGATGCTAAATTTATGACCCCTAATGATAATTCTCATTCAATACCTGCATTATTTACATGGTACTTACTTCCAAAAGGCATTTGAAGAGGCATCTCATTAGGTGCATTCTAAGAGTCCCTCTTTTCTGCTAATCTCTCTTTGACGCCTATAAAACGTTAGGGAGGACATGCTAGTGCCCAAACTTTTCTACCCAAAGTGTTTACTTTCTGTTTTTTAATAGTTTCTTCAGTCCCCTTGCTTGTCCCACATTGGTACATGAAACCTTCTAATTGCGTAAATGCGGAGTAAAAACCTGCAATTATGATACAAATATGTGCTTAAATTTAAAGCAGTTCGTTATCAAAGACAAATGGTGCAGGCTCCTGCACCAGAATGAATCTGCTCAATATTGACATAGTGAATTGTCCTGAGAAGATTAAACCACAACTCGAAAAGCAGGCAGAGGGACAGTGAGTGACAGGGGCTTTATGGGGGGGCCGTGCCTCCCGGGGGAGAGTTCATCTTCTTACTCAAAGAGACGCCTTCAGGGATCATGTAACTTGAATTCCCTGTGAATTCAGTGTCATCTTAGCTTGACCAGCTCTGGAAGAACATATTAACCTCCGCTTGTGATTTTCAGAAAACCATTCTAATTTAGCAAGTAATTAAGGGTCACATGTAGGACAAAGAGCTAGATAATCTTGGATTACCCACAGGAAGCTTTGTCTCCAAGGCAACCCCTGATGGAGGGGCTGTTAATGCGAAGGCCAGTCGGTTAATGAACTGGGAAAGGTAACTGGCTCCCAAACCTGTTAGAGCCAGGGAAATGGACATAACAATTATATTGCTATTGAATGATTCAGTGATAGAAAATAAATGCTTCAAAAAGCCAGTGGAGGCAAGACATTTAGAGAAAGGATATAATTGTCACTGCGCTGCCAGACCAAACCTACAGATGTAAAATTAGCCTATTGTGAGTTCAAGCCAGGACAATCTTTATGAATTTTAGCCTAGTTTCCAGCTGAATCCACTGGTTTCAGTGTTGCCCATGACCTAATTACCCCACAACCTGGTTTTTTCTGAGAGGCAGCCTCAGTTACCACGCTAGGCCCAGAGAGTGGCCCAAGGGACATTTGGAAGAGGAGACAAAAGACGTATTGTCCATCAGAGTCTTTGATACCCCATGCTGGACTAAAAACTAAGATAAGCGTGCACAGATAAGCACTTTAAGAGGATTTCAAACAGGTTGGTAGAGGCGGAAGAGAAGAGTACAGGCCACCTAACCAGGGAGATGCTATGATAGGATGAAAAGAAAAACAAAGGCATCCCCATGAGGAAACTTGAGAGGGACAGTGTGGAAAATTCAAGGGCCCTCGCTACTTCCTCAAAGCGTCTCTTGCTCTCTTTTCTCAATGGCCAAATTTAGGTCTTACATTCTCCATAAAACTCTCCAAAACTCCATGAGCATGTATTCCTTTCCTGTCTTTGAGCACTTACTAAACCACATTGCACACTTAACTGTACGTTCTCCTTCCATGTTATTTAACAGTCTCGCATGCCTGGGTTTTGTGTCTTGGCTTGGAAGGGAAGGGGTCATTGTATATTCATTCAGTGCTCTCTAAACATTACTAAGAATGCATCCTGAGGTGGGCAGTGTGCTGGATGCTGGAGATAGATCAGTAAATATGGTGTCTGCCCGCGGGAGCTCACAGACTGGGGGAGGAGGAGGCAGGTAAACCAGCAGAAAAGTGCAAGAAGCTCCGCGAGAGATGTAAGAGCAGCTGGATGTACATGTGGTACAATACGTTCTTGGATATTCAGTAAGAAAGAGAAGCCAGAAATTATGATTTATCACCAAGGCCAACGTGTGACTAAAACACAGGACTAGCAGAAAGGTGTTTAGGAAACACCGGCAGTGAAGATTTTTAGCCCATAATCACCCAATCAAGAAACAGATGAAAAACAGAGGGCGAGGAGCTTCTGGGTTAAGGCAGAAAAGGATAAGAGCAAAGAAAGCATTTGGCAAAGATTCGCTACAAACTCCTACCCAGGGAAATACGACCAGCATGGTGTGTTTTCAGCATCCGACAAGTGCACACCTTTATGAGCTAATTCTCGCATCAGGGCAGATTTGAGGGTGTAGGAAGGAAAGTGATCCAGAACTGCTCAGGTTTAAATTACAGGAAATGAAAAGAGACCATTCGCTTTAAACATGAAACTAAACTAGAAAATGACAGCTTTCACAGTCTTAGGGGACTGGTCTTAAAATTCTCCAAAACAGAGGTATAAAGGCTGAAGGGATCAACAAAAGTTCAGTCATTATTTAGGAAATTATTTTAGGAAATTATTTTAATGATAAAAGAATGAACACCCAATGTTGACAGAAAGTGGAAAAGACAGAAGGAAACCTACCTGATAGAATAAAGCTCAAAGTGCTCTGGGGAGTTGAAACCCAAATGAGACGACCGAAATGAGAAGCAGGCAGAGCCCCAGAGAAGGTCCAGAGAAATTCAGAGTCTTCAGGCCCGACAGTAAAAAGAGAAAATGAGATGCCAACTTTATCCAGGGAAATGGAAAGCACCTCCTGGCATAGGGAAGACACGACAAGACAGAAAAATGTGCCACCTATTCCATGAGGCAAGGAAAGCTCTTAGGACACGCATCTGCAATGCTCACAGAGCTCTGTTTACAAAGGGAAATGGAACTGGCAGAGGGAGAGGGAACATTGTATTTTCCTTTATCTGTAAACAGATACAAAAGCACTGACGGGAAAGGGGATGTGGGAGCAGAAACAATGAATAAGGCAAGTCAAGGTTGACATAAGCTGCAGGAGTTTATCTGAGGACTGTTTAAATGGCCTAGAAGTCTGTGGGAAGGTGCTCCATGCCTAAAATTCTGACAATAATTTATAAATTTTCTCTGGATTAAATTTTAGATGTGCCCGGCCGTATCTGCAAACCATGGAGATGTGCAAGAGGCAAGGCCTGAAACTGCAGTCAACTCACTAATTCATTAAATAAGCATTTATTGTGCACCATATGAACAATATCCAGCTCTGCTCCAAGCCTGAGGGATAGAGTAATGAATGAGAAAGAAGAGGTCTTGGCGGGGAGAGGTAGACAATAAAACTATTAACTAATTTTTGAAAAGAAAGTTTCAATTGGTGATATGCATAAGTGCTGTAAAAACAAACAGAAAGCAGCGAGATGAGATAGAGCCTGACCAGTGGGGTTGGGTGTGGGGAGAACTGGGTACTTTGGGAGCGGGCTCTGGGAAAGCCTCTCTGTAGGGAGACATCTGAGCTGAGGATTGAGGGATAAAGAGGGAGCCACGTGAAGTTCAGGGGGCAGAGAGTCCCAGGCAGAGGGGACAGCAAATACAAAGTCCCAGTGGCGGGAAAGCCATGGCATGTTCGAGGAGCAAAAGAGAAGCCCAGAATGACCGGAACGTGGTTAGAAGGGGGAGAATGGCCTGGAGGAGGCTGGAAGAGTCGGCCTTCTAAACATGGTAAGGAGTGTGGATTGTGTTCTAATCGCGGTGGGCCGACTGGAGGGTTTCAAGCAAGTGGCTGTTTACCAGCCCAGCAGCACCAGCATTCGCTGGCAGCTTGTTAGAGACGCAGCATCTCAGATCCCACTGACTGACTGCATCAGAATCTGTATTTTAATAAGATCCTCAAATGGTGCACGTGTACTTGAAACTTAGAGAAGCACTGCTAGAATCGTATTTGTGCTTTAAAAAGACTCTAAGTTACACCCACTAGGATGGTTATAGTTTTCTTTAAAAAAAGGGAAAATAACATGTGTTGGTGAGGATGTGGAGAAACTGGAACCTTCTCACATTGCTGGCTGCAGCCACTGTGGAAGGAGGTTGGCTGTTCTTCAATAATGTAAACATAGAGTTATGCATTTAGAGCAATTCCACTTCTGGGAATATACCCAGAAGAATTGAAAACAGATGTTCAAAGAAGAACTTGTACATGGATATTCATAGCAGCACTATTCACAATAAATGAAAGGTAGAAGCAACCTACATGTCCATTTACTGATGAAGGGATAAAAAATGTGGTATATCCATACAGTGGAATATTACTCAGACATAAAAGGAATGAAGTACTGATACATGCTACAACATGGGTGAACCTTGGAACATGCTAAGTGAACAAAGCGAGACACATTAGGTCACATGTTGTATGCTTCCATTTATATGAAATATTCAAAATAGGCAAATCCATAGAGACAGAAAGCAGATGGTTGCCCGGGAAGTGGGGAGGAGAGAACAGAGAGTGATTGCTTAATGGCGACAGAGTTTCTTTTTGGGATGATGGAAATGTTCTGGAACTAGATAGTGGTGATGGCCACACCACATTGTCAATGTACTAAATGTCACTAATGGTAAATTTCGTGTTATGTGTATTGTACTATAATTAAAAAAAAAAACAAAACACCACTGTAAAGAGAAAGGACAAAAGACACACCAAATGGTACTTCCCCACCGGCTGTTTTTGTGGGGTGGTTGCCAATCGCATTTTAATTTTGTAACATTTCAGTAATGATCTGGTTACTAAAGCTTTAAAATGCACATATAGTGCTCTGAGAAAACCCCAGGCTAATAAACAAAGTCTGCACCTTGCTGAAAGCTAAAACGAAAATGGACATGGCTGAGTGAGGTCAGAGTTGAGTGGAATGCAGGTCAGCAAGGTCAGGTGGAGGAACTGGACAGTTGCCAAGGGCAGGAAGGTGAAAAAAGGTACAGAGATAAAAACTGAGGAGTCAGGAGCACAGCCAGTGTGGATCCAGAAGGGAGCACTGCAGATGAAAAGTCAATTTTAGTAAATATATTCATATGCTAGTGAATCCCAGATCACATAGAAACAACTGGGTTCCTTTGCCTTTCCATTCAACGTCATTCAGACACATTCTCAAATTGTGCTTCCAACTCTGGGGTTTGTGCCTGGTAACTTGGAAAACAAGGAGAACCATGGATTGGTTAGATTACATATTAACCCCTATGAAGAGAAGTTACTGCTTATTGATTTGTTTTCCCCACCACTTCCTATGTTCCAACCCCATCCAATCTCCTGGTCACCTTCTCTGCTCTGTGTCCTCAGAGGCAGTGGAGAAGAGTGTTCAAGAGTACAAGCTCTGGGTCTAGAGTGGCCCTGAATCATGGCCTCTACCATTTATTGTGTGTGACACAGGGCATGTCACTTAGCCTTTTGTGCCTCTGTTTTCTCATCTGTAGAATGGGGATAAGGATTCAGAATTGTGAGAATTAACTGAGTCAGTACATGGCTTGGAACAATGCTTGGAACATAGGAATTACTCAATTCCATTAGCTGCTTATTATTAATATTAATCAATATTATGATTATCATTACTCTGTTGGGCACTGGGATTGTGGAAAAAGATGTTCTCCCTGTTATGGCAGAGTTCATGTCTGGTGGGGGATCCACTGCAATGCTGCCTAGAAAACCCAAAGGAAGTGAGGGGCACAAGAACGTCCCAGAAGGACTTTAATTCTACCCAGGAGGAAAGCTAAGGTTTCAAAGACCAGGGGACAACTGAGTAGCAGGAGAGGGATGACAATGATTGTAGGCAAAGGGAACAAAATATGTACAAAGATCAAAAGTATGCAAGAGCCTGGCTCCCTGGAGTAACTGATGGGTTTGGTTTTGCTGACACAGGGTGTGAGGGAGGGATCGCTTGCAGATGAGCTGGCAAGGCAGCTCCCTCGGCATCTGGTGATCGCCGGCAACCCCTGGCATTTCTTGGCTTGTGGATTCATCACTCCAACGTCTGCCTCTGTCTTCACATGGCCATCTTCCCTCTGTGTTTCTTGTCTAAATTTCCTTTTATAAGGATACCAGTCATTGACTAAGGTCTACCCTAATCCGGTATGACTCAACTTGATTACATCTGCAAAAACTGTTCCAAATGAGGTCACATTTATAGGTACTGCAGCTTAGGACTTGAACATATCTTTTGGGGAAAACACAATTCAACCCTCAACAGGGCCTGACCAGTTAGAGAAGGGGAGAGCTGCGGCCAGACATATTAATACATTTTACATAGATCTGCGGATGGTTTGAGGTGAGGAACCTGGAGGGCCGTGAGATGGTGGCGGCTTAGTTAGGAGTTTATTGCAAAAGAGCAAGTGAGAACAGCTGAGGCTCGGACAAAGGCCGTGTCTGTGAGAACGCTGAGCCACCAGAAGCACTGGCCAGCCCAGTTGGAAATTTTGGCAAGAACAGTTCACAGGCAGCAGGGAATGTGTTGCACTTCCAAGAGGAGGCGCATGATGTCTGGTTGTGAGCAGCTACTGATCGTCATTCTCTAGATCCATTATTTCATTAGGTTTGAAAAAATGGTGACATTCTAATTCTATCATTTCCTCTTCATTTATAGTGGGATGCTTCTAGAAAAAGAAATTTTGTCTCATTATTTATTTACTTTGACCTATAGTTTCTAAAGACAGGAAAATGCTGCTTTCCTTTTTTTAAAAAAAAAACAAAACCAGTTTTAAACTACAGAGTTGGTTTCTAGGCATCTTGCAAAAGCAACTTTTATGTTTTTGTTGTTGGCTGTCGTTGTTTTTCCTGTTTGTTTGGTATCATTTTGAACTCATGGATTTTAACATATTTGATGTGTTTTAGTCCACTTCAATGATTAGCCTTGATAATGCTCAACTCATTCCAGCACAAGCCTCTTTAAGTTGCCTCCTGAGTCCTGTTAACACAATCCCAGTAATCTTGGTACTTCATTTGCTTTTTTGAACTTTTCCAATATGAGGGGTGAGGATGGATATATTGGGTATTAAATTGCATTTCTTTTATTAGTAATGTGCAAGAGATTTCATATATTTGACTGGGTGTATCACAAGTTTGCAGCTGAGCAGTGCATGGGTAGGTAGCATGCTGTACTCATGCGTGCACTGAATTATACTCTCATCTTGCCATTGGCATGACCTAGAACAAAATCTTAAGCTAAAATGCTAAGATCTTAATTTCTGGCTCATACATGCCCCAGACCTCATATATATTTTTTCAATAGAGCAAATTGAATTATTGTATAACTAAGTTCAATTTAATTTTTGCCCGTGTGAGTTATTTTATCAAATTAATTTGTAAGGCAAAAATATTGTTAGATTACATGTTCTTTGTTATGATTATTTTAAAATATGGTCACTGAACTGATGAAGGCCACATGAATTAACCCTTCTGCTTGCTCTTTCAGAAGCTGCAGCCAACTGGCAAATAGCTTCCCCAGGCTCCTGCTGAAGCATCTGCTAATGCTCCACAGATTACTGTGTCCCCTCCACGCCCACCCCCAGTCACCCTCCATCCTGGGGCTGCTCATTAACTCATTAGAAGCTGCTTTCATAGCAGCTGGGGGAGGTTCTGCCGCCTGCTGACTGTAGCTCAGGCTTTTCCAAGCACCTGCTTCAGTGTCACCTGGAGTCTTTGGTAAATAGAAATGTTCGTCTACCCTGGCATTGCACACTGTGCCCAGGAATCAACATATTCCCTGTGTAAATCTCTGTGTAACGTCTGCTTCGTGCACTGGACAACGAGCTCTCCCAGGGTAGGCCGTGTCAGAGTTTGCTCACCTTCAAATCCCTGGCACTCGGTTCAGGGTACAATACTTTGTAGGCACCTCAATATTTGCTGGATGCTGGTTGCACGGGTGCAGAGTGACTGAGCTACCCAAACACACAGTGATTTTCCTCTTGATGTACAAATTGTCCATGTAAAGATTAAAGAAAGACTCCCCCCTTAATCTGGGGCTGACATGTAGGTCTGGGTGTCATTGGATGTGTGTAAACGTATGTAGATGTATGCAAATATATACAACGGGGGCTGTCCTGTTCTAGTCTAACATACTCAGAAACTTCAGCAGAGGAGGCAGCTGGCAAGTTCCTCATCCTGTGAGTCTGCATCCTATTAGGAAGAACAGCACTGACCTGGTAGGTTGAAGATTTAGAATCTGGTGTAGACTCGGCCACTCTGGGTGACCTGGGCGACTTTGAATCCATCACTTGGTGGTCCGGGGCCAGCACTCCTGTAAGGCTATTTCTGATACTGAGATCTTAAGGTTCTGTCCGTGAGCTGTGTTGTCTCACTGACCTAGAGCCCAGGTGCTAGCGGACTGTCTTCTCAGCCTACGAATGGCATAACCCATGTTCGTTCTAAATATCTCCCCCAAACAAAACTTTGCCTTAGACTTACAATTTTCAAAACCAAATGTTGCTCTCTTGCCTAGCACAATCATTTTAGGACGCTCTCTGCTTCTCAGGTTTCTCTCTCTCACTCTCAGTCACCTTGTGTCAGCTTTAATGACCCCTAACTGTGTGCCAGGCACTGTTCCAAGCACTTGACAGGTGTCTGTGCCAAGGATAAAATGCGATCCACTAGGTTTTGCACATGTCACGTGCTTGTATTTACAGGCTGTCTTGTATCATGTCCATTTCATATTTCTTTGGCTGATTGATATGCTCTAGGGTGGCTGGATTTTACATTAGGCAGCAAGAAAAAGGTAATTTAAGCATTTGGCTACTTAGGTGGGAATGGAAGACAAATTGCAGGGTCACTGCCCTAAAGTAGGTTATAGCGTGTCAGGAAATTAACTTTCAAGAAGTGTTTGACCACAATGTGAGATAATATATAAAGTACTAAATCCCTTGGCATATTTTGTAAATCGCCAGGATACTTTATAAATCCTACCAGAAGTCAGGGAATGGGGAGTTGAATGGGAGCCTGTGTAAGCCCAATGCTTGAAGCTTATCTCTGAATTTCCGTGTTGTCCGGATGCTCCACGCTCCGTGGGTCCTGTTACTCGGTAAGAGCAGACAAGCCCGGTGTGGTGCCCTTGAGAAGATGTTTCTGGAATCCCACTCTTCCACAGCACACCTCTCCTTCCTGCCCCACACTCCATTCTGGTTTCTTTGCTACTTAAAAACAATGAAAGTTACCTTGGATGAAGATATTGAAGTTTTTTTTTTTTTTGATGATAAAATCTCTCATTCGAGAGATTGGAAAACAGCATGAAGGAGAAGCCAAAAACCCCTTCCAGAGCAGAACACACCCAACTCTCACAGTTGCTGTTGCGAGTCAATTCTGTCTTCTTTTCCTGCATGCATATCCCTGGAAGACATTTCCAGCACCGTGTTTCACTCCACGCCTGTGGCCCAGAGAAAGGCCTGAGATCAAGAATCCTCTCCAAGCCAGAAGCAGCAGCAAATCACATCTAAAAGGCTCGAGAAAAACTGTCGTTCTGAGAAGAGCGCCAAAGGTTAGCAGGAGCATGCCTGTCCCCACACAATTTCTTCCTACAACTTTGGAGGGGAGCCAGAGGGAACAAAAAGGCTTTAGCCTGAACTCGGGCGAGATGAGAACCAAAGGGCAGGAACCACTGGACTAACCAGATGCTTCCTACTCTAGCTGCCCTTATGGGCATACTGGAAAGATTTTGAAATAAAACTATCTTGAGCTCAGTTTTCTCTCCCAGCCAACCTTCCCTTTCACCCCTCCCAGAGACCCACAAACCACAGCTTCATTTTTGTCCAGCTACACTACATAAGTTTTCTCTTTTTTCCTCCCTGTCTCATTAACTCCACTCCCTCAGCCTCCCTCGGTTTTTCAATGATTAAAGTAGTGGGCTTTTTAAAAAGGCCTCCAATTAGCACCTCATCAGCTTCAATTAGAGGAGACAAAAGCAGTGTAAAGATAACTCAATGAGAGGGGCGGGCACAACATCATGTAATCACTTAAGACAAGCATTGAGCATTCTCTTTGCGAACCACGCTGGGCCTATTCACCTTTCTTTCTTCCTTTTGGAAGCATTTAAGACTGTTTTGCTGGGAAGCCAGGCCTCCCAGGAGTCTCATAATTCCTCATTCAGGGGCTACCTGTTTACAGCTCACAGAGTCCAAGGACCTAAACAATCCTATATTGTACGCCCGGTGCCTCCTTCAACCCCGGCTCCCTAATGGTGTGTTTCTGTGGCCGGCGGAGTAAGTTAAAGGCTGGCTTTATACTCACAGAGTGTTCTCCTTGTACTGTCTTCTAATTACAAGGGAGGGCAACAATGTATTTTTTTCAATGAGAGTTCTTTGGAGCAGTTAATTTGGTGCCTGTACTAAATGCCCCCAAACATTAATTAGGGTGGAAGGAACCCTAATTTCCTCAGCAGTTTTCCCCTCCACTTACTTCCCTCGTTTTCACATAGGCCTGGATGAGTCTCCATAATGAAATTACCTCATTAATGCCTTTATTCTTCACAGTAACTCATTCAAAACCGACCATTTAGCTTTAATTTAATGCTGTCAAAAGGAAAAAGGTGCATTCATGGCTTTGATTAGCAAAAATTTTCCCCCCTAAGGGGAGGACAGATTTAAATTATGAAGATGGTAAGTAGTGAGTTATAATTGGACACAAGCAGCACTTCAGGAAAGCTTACATGCGTTCAAAGCCCAGGCGGGCCAGGCCGCGGACTATTAACTGTGTCCAGCGCCTTGTTCTCCGTGTTTGAATTGATGGCAACTTAACTATAAAAAAGAAAATGGGGTTTAATTTTTGTTTAATACACAGTGGGGTTCTATTTACCCACAGAGCAATAGCTTTTCAATGAGCTCAGGCTTTGTTCCCTTAATAATTTATTATCCATGCTTTCTAATATGAGTTTTGAAGGGCGCCATGCATGTCATGGTTTCTAGGGAAAAATAAAACCTTAAGTGCACAGATTGAGCAAGTGGGTGGTTGACCTAACACCTCGGTCATGGTAGCCCCTGACAGAGGAGCTCTAACATAGGATTCACAATCGTTGTTAAAGTTACAGTGCTCTGGGGATTTAGCCTTTAAAAAAACAAAAAAAAACTTCTCTTAACATTTTCTCATTTGAGGCAATAATTCTATGAAATAAGACTTAGATATTATGTGCCTGGTGAAAAAGCAGAGGCCCAGGGACTCAAACTCACGATGAGTGGCAAACACAGGACCAGAAGCCACTAGTGTAAGCCTGGGGTAAAGCACAATACTTTGAGTTTTGAGGGCAGAGCTGCTTTTTTGCAACATTCAGAGGGGCAAGTGGGTTTGCATTGGCTTAATCTTAGTCTGTGCATCAAGAAGACAGTTTACATCCCCAGGTAATGCTATCCCAGCTGCAATAACTATAGTAGATGTAAACCGATACAGCACATGGGTCATGGCATGTCAGTGAATCATGAAGGAATGGAATGGGTCTTTCTGAATCCAAAATGGTGTCCAATCGTTGAGCACAAGGAGAGGGAGAGAGAGGGAGAGGGAGAGGGCACCTTACATAAAAGACTGACAGAAGTGTGACTATTTCTAAACCTCAGGCTGGTTCAGGCAAGATACGATTTCCAGTGACAGGGTAAATACAGCAAAAATCAAATAAAACCATATTACTTATTCTTTCAAAACCAGAAACAACCATCCAGGCAGTGTGGAGGCTCAATGGAAAGAGTGTGGACTTGGAGTTGGATCTGCTTTAAAAATCCCACCTCTGCCATGATCAGGTCACCTCAATGTTCTCAGCCTCAGTTTCCTCTTTTGTTCAATGGGGACAGTAAAACCCATACATGAGGATGAAATGAGATACCACATGTACAGAGCAAACATACAAATCATGCCTTGCGAGTTTTAGAGAGTAAGGAAAGGAGGTATTATCAACCATTTATTCAGATATTAAGAATGGCATCAGAATATTCTGTACGTCTCTGAGCATAAAACACTCTATGCATTTCTGAGCAAAGATTATCATATTTTGGCCTCAAACATCAAATACAAGTAGCTCTAACCTTGTTAAAAATATCAGCAACGGGAAACAAATGTATTTTTCTATAAGTCATTGCAACTTTATCAGATATTTAACCTCTTCATCATTGTCAAAGTCAAGCATATTATTTGCAAAATTTTTTTCTTCAAGGCAAAATATCTCCATTAATTAATATAGTCTTAGTCCTTTTAGCAAATAATCCATCATGGCAACATGAGAACCAATATTTTTCTGGCCTTTGGTCGAAATTCGCTGGGCTTGGTCATTGTTGAAAGGGCCCTACGTATATTACTGATCAAGAGTTTTATTTTCTTGACTTAAAAACATGAAAACACATTCTGGTTTTGAATAGCCAGGAAACACTAGACCTCTACCTTTTCAGGGAAAGTTTCTTTTGTGTTGGCTGCTGAATTCCTTTACCTCGGTCAGCAGAGTGACCTGCTTCTTCCCTATTTATAGTTTTAGAGTGTGTGTGTATGTATGTGTGTGTTACTGAAAAAGGCTTGGTTTGTGAACCTTCCTGTCTTCCTGACATGACAAACACTGCAATGTGGACAACACACCCCATTAAATGCAGTATTATATGCAACAAGCTCATTACTGGAAGCCCCTCTCTCCCTTCCTTTATTCCAATGGCACAGTTTTTAGATAGGGCCTTGGGCTTTTGATACTAAGAGAGGAATTTGTGCAGAATCTAGTTATCTATTTCCTCTTAATTTAGAATTTTCTGCTGTTGCAACACTAATATCAATTCACTATTACACCGGTATGATTTAGTCTTAGAAATAGAAACATATTATATTATATGGACAATGTATTCTATATATGATTTCAAATTGCTTGAAGGGCATTGGAAAATAGATGTTGTTATGAGTTGATTTGTGTTCCCCCCAAAAGATATGTTGAAATCCAAACCTCAGTGCCCTGGAATGTGATCTTTTTGGAAATAGGGTTGTTGCAGATGTAATTACAGTAGTTAAAATTAGGTTATAATGGAATAGGGTGAGGCCTTAATCCAATATAATGGTGTCCTTACAAAAAGGGAAAATTTGGAAGAAAGGCAACATTTGGACAGAGGGACAGACATGCATGAAGGGAAGACGATGTGCAGATAGATACATGGGGAGAATTGGAGGGGCGAGGGGTGCAGCTGCAAGGCAAGGCACACCAAAGATTGCTGGCCAGCCACCAGGAGCTAGGAGAGAGGCTTAGAACGGATCCTTCTCTAGCATCTTCTGAGAAAGTATGGCCCTGCCAACATCTTGACTTTGGACTTCTAGCCTCCAGGACTGTGAGAGGATGACCTCTACAGAAAACAGTATGGAGATTTCTCAAAGAAATAAAAGTAGACCTATCATTCAATCCAGCAATCCCACTACTGGGAATTTACCCAAAGGAAAAAAGATTGTTTTATCAAAAAGACAGTTGTACTCAAATGTTTATTGCAGCACAATTCACAATTGCAAAGATGTGGAATCAATCCAAGTGCCCATCAATTTGTGAGTGGATTAACAAAATATTGTATATGTTGGCTGGGCATGGTGGCTCATGCCTGTATTTCTAGCACTCTGGGAGGCTGAGGAGGGAGGATCGCTTGAGGTCAGGAGTTTGAGACCAGCCTGAGCAAGAGCAAGACCGTGTCTCTACTGAAAATAGAAAAAATGAGCTGGGTGTGGTGGCAAGCACGGGTAGTCCCAGCTACTAGGGAGGCCGAGGCAGGAGCATCGCTTGAGCCTGGAATTTGAGGTTGCTGTAAGCTAGGCTGATGCCACGGCACTCTAGCCCAGGCAACAGAGCGAGACTCTGTCTCAAAAACAAACAAACAAAAAAATGTGGTATATGTATACTATGGAATACTATTCAGTCATGAAGAAGGATGAATTAAGGCCTTTTGCAATAATTTGGATGGAACTGGAGACTATTATCCTAAGTGAAGTATCTAAAGAATGGTAAAACAAACTCCACATGTACTCAATATTAAATTGGAACCGATGAGCACACATGTGCATGGAGGGAAGTAAAACTCCATGGAAATCAAGCAGGAGGGATGCGGGGGTGGAGAAGGGGATGGGTGAAAACCTACCTGATGAGTACAATGAATGCTATCTGGGTAATGGGCACACTTACAACCCTGACTCAAGTATGACAAAAGCGATCCATGTACCCAAAAACATTTGTACCCCCATAATATTTTAAAATAATTAAACAAACAAAAAGCAGAAAAAAAGAAATATCCATTTCCTTGGATCCCTTCTCCCCTTTACAGAAAGGGACCTTAAAATCAGTGTAATAGAAGCATGGAAGCAGACAGGTTGTACTCAAAGAGCTATGTGAAAGATGTTTAAAGCATTTTGTAAGTTCTTCAGACAAGTTTGAAATATACAATGTCAGCTGGCACGAGTGTGAGAGCCATGACCTTCATATAAGGCTTCAAGAAACGTAGCTTGGACATTCCCAGTGCTCTTGGATGTGACCTCTTCTAGCTATGCATACCCATGCCACCTTGTTCCTTTAAGCCCAGTGTGCCTTGTATACTACTTATTTGTGTCCACAAATTATCTCATCTTAATGGGCTGTAAGCTCTCAGAGGGCAGGCACCCCTTCTATCCATAGTTTGTTTTTCCTTTTTGGCTCATAATTATCTCACTTGGTATCCTGCCCGCAGTATTCTCATTCCTATCTTTTCTACACTGTTTACACGTCTCCCTTTGCCAATAAGATAGGAACTTCTCAAGGGCAAGTACAAACACACAGGTACAATTTATCACCACTTCCTGCTCTCGGGTGCTGGAAAAATTAATCTACATTTCAAAGCCACTCTTGTTTTTGGCAAAATCCTCCTGGACCTGTGCTGGTTTTCTTCCTTGGGTCAGGGCCAAGAATTTTAACTCTTACTCTGCATGACAGGTTTCCACAAGATAACTGAGCACTAGGTCTGTTGTAGGAGGTCAATAAAGAATCGTTGCATTAAAGAGGATCAGAATATGCTAACCCCAAATATGCCACTTGGGTGTAAGGACTGTTCTGAATTTATGGCAACTTGCTTTTTGCCCTTCCCATTTCTGTCAAAAAGCAGGGCATCAATTTCTCTTTGTAAAGGTAATCAATTGGACAGGTGTCTCACTCTTCCGCAACAGGAAGAAAACTACTCTGAGACAACTCTCATCTCCTGAGATGACTCTTATCTGCATAGCAAACCTTACTAAATGACCCTTAGTTATCATACATTTTTTGTCACCTTTCCATAGTTTAGCATTCTCCCCAAACCCCATATCCTCTTTCCTTTTTCGAGCCTTTCCTCCACACTTTTCCCATCCTTTGTTACGACAGTATAGAACTCCCACGTTTTAGCTACCTCTTTAAGTTATGCATCACTGAGTCCTCCAGCATGTCTGCGCACTGCATGCATAGACTGTTTTTTCTCCTGTTAATCTGCCTTTTGTTATTTTAAATTTGCAGAATGCCAGTCACTGAACATAAGAAAGAAGAAAGTTTTTCTTTCTTTGCAGTATGAATCACAGTTTAGCATATGATAGTTGAAAACTGTGCAATTTTCATAAAGGCCAGTTGGTATATGGAAAGAAATGGCATACAATCAGGGTGGGGGGTGATATTAATCAAGGGCAAGTGTGCTCACAGCTTTATTGTACTTCTTGGGTCCAGGTCTAAACAACAAAAATGGGAATGCCAGCCATCATTTCAAAAAACCATATTCATTTTACAGAGGATAGTTTCCCAATGAATAAATAAAACTGTGAGCCTTCAGGGGTACCCATCTCCTTTGATTCCTGACCCATTTGATTCATATTAGAGTAAGGGCCCATTCTGAAGAACGTGCAGTGTGTAATTGTGCCCTGGAAAAGTACACAATTTCACTTTCTTCACCATGGTTGCACGGAAGGAAAACTGAACACAAACCTCCTTCTAATCTCCCTTTCCTTCCTTGCCGCATCTGGTCAATTCCAAAAAACACCACTAATGACCAGGCTATATCGGCATTACATAGTCAAGTAGCTCATTCAATTTGTTCAAAGGAGCACAGACGTAATCAAGCATTTGGCTGAATGAACAATTCGCACTGAATAGGGCAAATATTTGGATTCAAGTATAGGTCAGCAGCAACCAATTGAAATATTGATAAAGGAAGCCTGTGGGAACTAAATGTACATAAAAGAAAGAAAGGAGGAAAGGAAAAAAGGGAGGTTCTCAAGGGGGGAGGCAGGGCAGAAAGACCACAGGGGGTGATTTGTCTCCTCCACAAGGAGAAGGTAGGTGGCTGGGCTGGGGAGGTCGGAAAAACCCGGGCTGACAGCCTGTTATCCCAGCTGCAGAAAGCAGTCTGTTCACACTGTTTTGTTTGCTTGCAAAGTAGAATTCATAATTTACTGCAAACATACCATGAAACTTTCTAATAGAAACTCCTCTGCCCCTGCCATCCAACTTTGCTGAAAAAGAGAATTAGGCTAAAGTCTCTCTCTCTCTCTCTCTCTTTTTTTAATGTTGTCCTTTTCAAGCATGCAATTTCACCAAGGTTGGTTCTGTTGACTTGAAAACAACTTGAGAGCACTGGAATTCCCTGGTAACCTCCTGGCCTCCACCCCACATCATTCACTCACCCGTGAGGCTCAGCAAATCCAGACCTCTGTCGCCCAAAGTAAATGTTTGCCACACTCACAGCCCATTTATAATGCCTTGCTTTATGGGTGGTTTAATTCTCAAGCATCTACTCTGCATGTGGGCATTAATGTGCCCCAGTGCCACACTCAGCCACATCCTCTTCCTCCTAAAAGAGTCAGAAATCCAAATCTCTGACTTAACCAGAATATTGAGCTTTCTTAGCATTTCCATTTCCATCACCCACAGACTCCTCTGCAGTCCTGCCAATGCCACCAAGGTCTTCCCTGAAAACCCTCAGTGAGCAGTGATTGGGCAAAAACCCTTCTGCTGTCCCCAGTTTTCCCAGGCTTGCTCCTGCCCTTGGAATCGCGGTGGCAGCCATCAGTGAGACATGGCAGCAGCTTGTGCCTCCAGCACTCAGAGTTTGGCTGAACTTGGGGGGTCGTGAACGATCATTTGGCACGCAGGGTTCACTCCTTGGAAATGAAGATTCTGCTGCCAGCATTCCACCTTGAGGACTGCAGTGTCCTTCAGAGAAGAGAGGATCGTGGGCTGTTCTGAACTTGCTCACAATACTCATCCTCAGGGAACATGCAGTCCCTGGGGGACAGTCCCCTGGGCAACAGAAGGCAGAAAGTTTTGTATCACTGTCATAAGAGATATAAGGCTGGAATATATGACAGAGAGACAAGTGACTTACTATGGGAGGACAGTCCCATGGGGAAAGGGCATGTCTTGGAGGGTGAGCAGTATTTGCATATGAGGAGATGGGTGGGAATGGGAAACAAGTATGCATGGGGACAGGAGAGGGGACACAGGCCAAACCAAGGCCTAGACGTGGAGAGTGGTCACCGCTGAAATGAACAGAAGCCAAAATAACATCAGAGCACTCAGATCCTGGGATGCATTCAACCCAGATTTCCTTGGCTCTCACAGCCTTATGAAGAAATTTATCTAAAACATCCTAGCTTCCCTCAATAGGTAAATAAATTTAAAAACAGTGCTTATCTATTAGAAATAAATACTTAAATATGCACAGATTAAATGGTATGTCTGGAGTATGCTTTAAAATATTTCAGGAAAGGAAAAAAAAAAAAAAGATTATGGGGAGACATATGAAACCAGATTGGTAAAATGGTATTTTCGAAGCTGGGTGATGCATACTTTGTGGGTATTTTATACCAGTCTTTCTACTTTTGTGCATTCTGGACAATCAATGTTCATAATGTAAATTTTAAAAAGAATCCACCTATGGGTTTATCATTTATTTATTAATCTAAAATCTTGGAATAAACTTGGTTTTCAGCTTTTATTAATACCATCTCTTAGGAAAGTGTTCCCAAAATATGTTTCCATGACCATCAGCAACACCTGGGAACTTGTAAAAAATAAGTAAATAAATAAAAAAGCAGCTTTCCAGCCTCCTAGCACTGGAATCTCTGGCAAGGGCTCAAGTGTCTGTTTATTTGTTATTATTACTTTTTAAATAGAGATGGGGTCTCATTATGTTGCCCAGGCTAGAGTGCAGTGGCTATTCACAGGTGAAATCATAGTACATTGCAGCCTCGAACTCCTGGCCTCAAGTGATCCTCCCTCCTGAGCTTCCCTAGTAGCTACGACCAGAGGCGCACACCACCATGCCTGGCCATGTCTGTTTTTTTTTTTTTTTTTAAAAAAGCTACTGGTGATTATGATTATTTGATAGCATCAGAGAACCACTGTCTGCCTTCAAGCAATGCATTTCATGAGTTTTCTAGACCCTGGGTAGTCCTAATTTGCCTTTCTGAAGCTTCAAGAGGGGCTCCCTAATCTTGAGATTTGTAGGATAAGTTCATGCTCACCGTAGGGATAACATTCTTTTTATATTTATCAGCCTCCTCTCCTTGCCCTGGGCTTTGTCTTTCCAAATTGCAAAGTCTTAACCTTTCAGCCTTGGCAGTCTCTCTTTCATTACTGCTGTGCACAGAGTCCTGCCCATCTGGACATTCTCCAGCCTCGCTATATGGCATGAGCTGCCATTGCTCACGCATAAGCCATGGATATAGATAAGGATGGGATGATGCTTTATATTTTGAATCTATTCTGCATGGTAATGAGTGTATATTTGTTGTTTTGGACGAAAGCAGTGCATTGACTCAGTTGATCCACCCATTCACAGTACTTACCATGCCAGGAGCTGCCCTGGTGCTAGAGATCCAAAGATGACCACCTTGTCTTCATGGAGATCACAGTGCAGGGGACACATGTGCAGAAGACGCATTATACCACCACACAAAGGGGAAACCGACTGCATGTTTGCCAAATCTCTGTGAGAAATCGTGTCCAGAAATACGCTCGTTTCCTGTCTCAAATGAGGAAAGAGAATTATGATCAGATATTACAATAGCTGATCATTTAAGCTCCAGCAGGGATTTAAAAAAGGGCGATAACATCTCCCCCGCACACTAGGGTGAGCCCATATAGTTCAGGGTGTCAGACAAACTCCTCATTGTTCCCCCTGCATGCATGATAAGTCAAAGAAATAACCTGGATTAGAGGTAGGCTGGTTGAATCAAATGTAAAACAAGGACCTTCAGCAGAGAGCTGAAATGTAATGTAGCGATAGCAGAATATTCCCCAGCAGAGCTTTTGTAGAGAATATTGGGGAAAGCAGAAAAACCCCTTGGTGTCAGTAACCACCTGGAGAACCTGATACTTTTAAGAATTCTACAAGGCAGCTAAAGGTCCTCTCCTGCTCTGTGGCCTTCCCTGACACTCCACACAGTGGTCCTCACCATGCTGCCTCCAGGGGTTGTTTAGGAAGTGTTATGTGTAGGAGGGGTTGTTGTCACAATAATCGGGGAGCCTAGAACATAACTCTGTTTTGCATATAAACACAACTTCTATGGCTTGAACCTGCAATAATTGTGGGTAAAGTAAGGAAAGACCATACTTACATTTGGTTGGAATTTTACTAAGAGTTATTCAATGCAGTGTGTGTACCTGAGTCACCAACACTTAGTCTGTGTGGCTGTCATATTTAAGGTGATTATATGAACAGGCACAAGCATCAGACTACTCATGCCTTCTAGTGCAATTGTGTCTGAGTACATACTGAAATACATATTCATTTATTGTAATGACTTAGCTTTCATTTATTTTTTTATCTTACTGTTGGGACATTAGAGTGATTAAAATATTATGTGTGTAGATAAGTTTTTGTATCTGTGCATTTCATTTTAGGATACTATAGGGGAAAGTTACATAATATTTTCTATGAAGGGGGCATTAGATCTGATAGGGTTGAGAAGTGCTGTTCACATTGAACTTGCAGCCCCCAGCAATTCTGCTATACGGGAATAATATGGAGAATCATTGTATTCTGGAATCTCTCTGCTATGGGCTCTGGCCTGGCCTGCTGTGGTGACTGCTCAAGGGCTGGACGTTCCGCTGTTGTAACACAGGCGTCCTGACCTAATCCTTCTCGTTTGTTGTTGGTCCAGCACTAACCCAGCTTCTTGGCGCCGAGCAGACCAGGTGATGCTTGAATCCTGGACTGTCTGGTGCTGAACTAAAGCTCATATAATTCTGGTGTTGAAAAAGTCCTGTATACAACCTAGGACATCAACTTTCTTCCCCTCAAACAGACCAAACAATGGAGAACCGACACATTCTCCTTGATTCCAAAAGCTAAACAATCATTATTAAATCTCGGTAATTAACAAAGTCTTCCTTAAAGACAGGATATTAATTTGATAAGAACTTGGCCTCTAAAGAAGTGCCTCTGAGGCACGCCCAAGAGGCTGCAGGAAAGCAACAGACACGTGGCGTAACTGTGTCATTGGACTCGCAAGCCGCAGACTTTGAGTCACCTCCAGGCAAGCGAGTGTTGATGCGAAACTTCGGTCCGCGCTGTAACACCGCTGTTGCCGCCGCCTGCAGGCTGTGCCTCACCTGCCTCGCATTCAAGGAGGAACGTAGGTTTGGCCCAAACGAAAGCGAAAGCCGCGTGGGGCAGCTGCCTGCAGCGGGTGTGACTCAGGTCAGCCCGGCTGAAGCTCACTGTGCGATTCAACTGCTCCACCTGCCGAGTCGGCTGGGAAATGCAGACGATGCCAGAGAAGGGAAGAGGGAAAAAAAAAGGAAGGGAAACAAAGATTGCCATGACAACTATTACGGTCCACATATTGAGCTTGTTGTTAATTACATTTATGACTCAGAGCAACCTGTATAAAGAAAATGTTATTCCCATTTCAAAGACAAGAAAACAGACTCGTAGAGGCTGAATCACTTTGCTCACGTTCACACATCTGTTAAGCGGCATGCTTGACTATGCAAGGCCTTCTAACTACGGTAGGGGAAGTGACTAATGGTGTTGATCAGGGACTATGTTGAGTAATTTCATGTTTAATGTCTTATTTAGTACACCCAGCCTTTGAAGTCGGTGCCATCCTGTGTTTTAGAAATGTGGAACCTGAAACTTAGAGACGCTGGGTAACTTATTTGAGGTCCCAAAGGCACTAAATGGCAGGGTTCTCTCTGGTTCCAAAGCTTGGCCCTCACAAAAGGAGAGTTGAGGGTGCACAGAGACAGACAGATAATATCATACTTAGAAATAAGGACCACAGCCTTATATTATTTAATTGTTTTGGATTTACTGCCACTCTCACCACTTTCTGACGAGCAGACATACTCTGCTTTACACAGCACACATAGCTGAGAAAACACGTACATAAGTAGAATCTTGGCAAACTGGACACTCTGTAAAAAACCTAGGGAACTCATGATTGATATAGAGTCTACTGGGAATTGAGTTGTTGCAGAAAATAAATCTTTAATTTAGCTTTTTTTGGTAAAAGATGGGCTTTCATACTTTGCTTGCAATTAAAAAGACAAATTTCACATTCGTTTTCTTTATACAAATACAAAAATTACAGATAAGAATAAAGCCATTTGACCGACTTTCTCAGCACTCCCCAGATGTAAATGGTGTGTATCTGTCTCGATCTTTTTCTATGTGTTTGCTTTTCTATCTTGAAAATATAAATGATTGTATTAAGGGTATCTTCACATAAACAACGCAAAGTCTTCAAATTGCTTTCTCCCCCATTGCCCCCCCACGTTTGACAATATGATTTAGAGTGCTTTCCAATGCAGAGCAGAAAGATCAGCCTATTTTTGAAAGTATTTCATAGAATGGATGTATCATAGTTTACATAATTGATTCCCTGTTAATGGCATTTGGTTTGTTTCTAGGTGTTTTCTTTTTGCTATGATAAACGATATTGTGTAGAACATCTTCGTGCATGCCTCTTAGTGCACACATGTAAGGTTCTTGAAGATAGAAAACATGATAGGAAATTGCCAGATATTAGGGCATTTGCCTTAAAAATATGAAAATATAGAGCCAAATTGCGCTTCCAAAGTGTATGTACTTACCACCAACATGTACCTATCCAATTGCCTTTGTCCACTTACCTGCTCAGCATGTTGTACTTTGGGTGTCCAGACTTTGGGTTAGGGCCTGATCCAATTTCCTCCCTTCCAGTGGTTCCTAGGGTTACTGTAACAAAGTACCACTTGGGCAGCTTAAAGAGCAGAAATTTATCATCTCACAGTTCTGGAGGCCAGAAGTCCACAATCAAGGTGCTGGCAGGGTTTATTCCTTCTGAGCGATGTTCCATGCCTCTTTCCCAGCTTCTGGAGGTTTGCTGGCCATCTCTGGTGTTCCTTGGTATGTAGAAGCATCATGCCGATCTCTGCCTTCATCTTCACATTTCGTTCTCCCTGTTAATGTGTGTGTGTCCAAATTTCTTCCTTTTCATGAGGACAACAGTCATATTGGATTAGGGCCCACCTTAATGACCTCATCTTAAATGAGCTGATTACATCTTCAATAACTGCATATCCAAATGAGGTCATATTCTCATGTCCTGGGGGCTATACTTCATATTAATTTTGGGGGGACACAATTTGATTCATAACACCCTTGTTTTGTCTCAGGCTTTGTTTCCAGGCCACATGTCCACACTGTCGATTAAAATGGAGGTTCCCAGTGACAAGGGACTAGCAGAGATCCAGGGGTAAATGCCAGCTCAAATTTCTCCTTGCCTCTCTGGATTTGGCATCTTTCACCTACAAATAATCTCCTTAGTTTCCCATCAGGTCAACCATGCATTTAAAAAAATGTTTTAAAAAATTTTATCCATTGTGTTAAGGTTCATAAGAAGAGTGGGTTTTTGGAATATTTAGTCCAAAATATACTTGGAAATGGGAACCCTTTTTGATGTAAAATGAATGCAGAAGCCTTACATGACTTCTCCTTGGAAAGAAATAAGAATTTCAAATTATTGGTTTACTGTAACCAACATTTTTGAGTAAATCTGTCAAATATTCCTCATTTTAAAATACCATGAGCTATGAAGGTGATGAAAACTAAACAAAATATAATCCTGGCAGGAACTCTATGTTTAGAAAAAGAAAATATTTAGCAGTACTGTGCATATTGCCTGAACTGGTGAGATGCTAATATAAATTTGGAAATATTAAAAAAGTTTGAAGTAATCCTCTAATAACTCTTTTTCCTACCAAGTAAACTGCAGGGCTCCAGAATGAAGACTATCTGCCCACACATCAGCTCTGACCATAATAACACATTTTCCTTAGTAGTTTGGTTTACTTAAGTAGTTTGATGCTCATAAAGTCTTGATGCATGTGCTAATTTTTCAAGTGGTACATTTTCCAGAGACGATTTTTGTTTGCTTCTGCTAAAACATAGCTTCACAATAACTCAGTTCTCAAATACTAGGAAGGAGAGTCACTGAACCATGCCATTTTTTAAAAATTGATTTTACATGTTTCCACCCATCTCTTTTACAACAGTGTAATAAAATCTTAGCTTCTTCCCCCAAACTCCTCCTTCCCCTCCCAGCCTCATGCCTTGCACTCACCAGGACTGCCCATGTCCCTCCTTGAAAGGATTGGTTTCCTCCCCGTTCTCAATGCTTTGTAAAAGGAGATGCACCCTACAGGATTCTTTTTCTTCAGTTCCACTTTGGGGTACAGTACATTGACCCATGTTAATTATTTTCGTCTGGTCACACTTTTCCCCTAGTCAAAAAGAAGACCGATAAAGGAGCCGCCTACATGTTATTTCTATTTGGAGTCTAATACAGAGGTTCTCAAGGTGTTGTTTATAGAACTTGTTTGAAATGCAAATGTTCCAGCTCTACCCCAGACCTACTAAATCTCAAACTGTGGGGATGGAGTGTGGCAATCTCTCCAGGTGACTCTGACAGGCACACTCAAGTTTGAGGCCCATAGGGCTAAAGTCTCCCTTTTCCATTTTGCTTTTCTTACTAGGCGAGTGTGCAGCTCCTCCTAGATTCCCCCGGAGGTGCTGACAAGCATCATGTCTCTTCTTACAAATGCTGGCGCTGGAGAAAGCATATTCCCAAAGGGAAAGCATGCAAGCATGTAAATTTTAGCATTTAACTGCCTCCTCCTGCAAGATTAGAGTTGTTGGATGGGAAGAAAAGCAAGTCTGAGACCAAGCAGCCATCTAACCCACTCAATGCCCCAAAGAAAGTCATATATCTCTAGTCCTTATCTTTTCAGAATTTATCTCACCAACCCTGGAATCTGTTGAGTGGCAAAGGGTGAGAGGATGATTGACGGTCTCATTTCCATTGAAACACATGATAGAATGTTTGCATCCCATCCCAGAACTGAGGCTGAGTTTTGGAAGGCTTCCTAATTGGGTCCAAGAACTTTGCTAACCTTCCCTTGCAGAGCATTTGTCTGCTGAAAGTTTTATCAGATTGGATTAGGTTTGACTGCATGTTACAGAAAACTCAGAGTGCCAGGAATTCCAGTGGTTAAAAGACATGGAAGTTCCTTTTTCTCTCACATACAGGGCCAGAGGTAGGCAGCCAATGATTGGTGTAATCTCTCCATGATTATCAGGGACCCTGGCTCTATTTTGTTTCTGCTCTGCCATCCTTAACAGGCCAATTCATGGCATAAAATAGTTGCTTGTCCCCTAAACATCACATCCGAATTCCCACCAGCAGGGAGGAGGAAGAGCTTTCTTTAAGGACAGGTTCTGGATGTTAAATATAACATTTTGCTTACATTCATTGACTGGTACCTAGTCACATGACCATTTCTAGTTGCAAGGGAGGCTGAGAAATGGTGTCTCTATTTTGGATGGCCATGAGCTCAGCTACAGACCAGGAATTTTATTACTACGGGAGAAAGCTAGGGACAATTAGCATTCTCCACCACAGAGGTCCAATTTGAAGGGCTATAGGTCACACCTACATTATTCCTGGCTTCCCAGGTCCACCTGAGTCTTTGGCTGAGTTTTGTGGACCAGTTCTTCTGAGAGATTTACCTCCCTTTCTCACTTCTAATTATATTCAACAACTACGATAAATCTTGTGGCTCATTTGTGTAGTGAGCAGGTTTAAAATTGCTTAATAATTCTTTACATTATTCCACGCAACCCACTTTGAAGACTTCTGAGGCTGCAGGTGATTCTCTGAAAGAGAGCACATTGTCACGTCTTTTGGATAGAACACGAAATCACTCTTTGCTGGGTGATACATATGTCCCAGGAATTTGGCATGGATTCCAGCCAACATCAAGTGTGTTCTAGGGAACTGAGGCAGTCCTACTGAAAAGCTCCTATGGTGTATGCCTTAAGCTCAAAAATAACTCAGTGTGAGGCCCTGTAAACTTCCATGTAGTGTCGCAGCACCACACTGTCCCTGAGCAGATCCCTTCTTAAAATGTTTGTGGGTATATTCTAACCACTACTTTTTTCCTGGATGATTATATCTCACAAATATTATGTCTCACACATTTCTCCATTTCTGATGGCAGGTAGCCCGTACTAGAAGTTCTAAAGACAGCTCAGCGATGCGTTCCACTGTTAATGATCACTCAGAAATGGGAGAGTGAGAACAACCAGGAAGTATGAATATGCAGCTTAACTTATGCTGCAGTCACAAGCAACTCCCACAGAAATCCAACTGAAACTGTTTTAGGCAGCAAGGGACGTCACTGGCTCACGTAACTGAAAAGCTCTGGGATAAGTCTGTCTTTGGCGTGTTCCAGGTGCTCAAACCATGTGGCTTATAAACAACAGAAATTTATTTTTCACAGTTCTGGAGGATGGGAAGTCCAAGATCAAGGTGCCAGCAGATTCAGTCTCTGGTGAGACCCACTTTGTGGTTCACAGGCAGATGTTTTCTCATTGTGTCCTCACATGGCGAAAGGACATGGCGGCTCTCTGGGGTCTCTCTTATAAGGGTATTAATCTCATTAGCCAGAGGCCCCACCTCCTAACACAATCATGGGAATTAGAATTTAAATGTGAGTTTTTTGGGGGACATGTATGTTCATAACGCAGCAATAACATCCATCCATGCACCCACCACCCAGCTTTCACAATTATCAACACACATACAATATTATCTATATTCCCACCCATTTCTCCTACCCCATGGGATTATTTTAAAGATGTCACATGATAGACCTCATACTTTTCTTTGAGAAAGTCTTGCTCTGTTGCCCCAGCTAGAGTGCAGTGGCATCATCATAGCTCACTGCAACTTCAAACTCCTGGGCTCAATCCGGGATCCTCCTGCCTCAGCCTCGTGAGTAACCAGGACTACAGATGCACGCCACTACACCTGGCTAATTTTCCTATTTTTCATAGAGACAGGGTCTCACTCTTGCTAAGTCTGGTCTCGAACTTCTGGCCTCAGTCAGGTAATCCTCTCGCCTCGGCCTCCCAAAGTGCTAGGATTACAGGCATGAGCCACTGCACCCAATCATCATCATATTTTAAATGATTATTTTTAAAAGATTCTAAAAATCATAAAATACATATAAAATGTTTTAATGGTGTCACGGACTGACCTCCACAAACTCACACATCAGAATTAGATAAAACCGGCCAAAAAAATCATTTTGTTTGTTTCCTTTCCATCCCTTTATCCACCTTCCCCCAAATGAGTCACCTCAATCAAGAATAATTACAGAGATATTTGGACATCTCCTATGCCAACGGCATAATTTGATTACTGGCCCGAGGTCAAAGAACTGTGAATCTCTGCACACCAATCCACACGTGTATGTATTTCTCCCTCCTATTTAGAAGCCAAATGACCCCAACATTTGGTTTGCCACGCACATTTTTCATTTTTCACTTTCCCCTGGCATTTGAAGGAAATCTTTGCCTATGTCTGGACTTCCTCACATGCATTCCCGGAGGGAACATCAGCTGTGAAATACCAGAATGGTGGCAGCAGAGATGTTTCTTCTGAAAACCCTGAGCAGAGTTCTGACGAATGGTGCTAACGGGGATACGATGCTGTATCTTAAAGAGACAAAGGAACGTGCTTAAAATTTCAGATCCACAGCTTCTCGGGCATTTGAACTGAACCCATGCAGACTTGAAAGATTAAAAAAAGACTATGTATAAATAAAAATAATTAAAGTAAAACCCCAAGTTACTATGAGGTGGACTTGAAAGTACTAGTTAAAAAATGGATCTCCTCTCTCACTGGCTTACTGAAAAGTCTCAATCAGCTGGCGATAGAAAATGTTTTTAACTTTAGTTGAATCCCCCCGTTTTTGGCTTCTTTCATAAAATCAAGCCTGCGGGAGGGATGCCTGGGTACCTCTCTGCAAAATAGGAGTGCGGGGGGGGCAGCACAGGAGCCCCCAGTCCCACCTGACCATGGATGAGACACTGAGGTGGGACTTCGAGTCCAGTAATCAGGGGACGCACAGAGGAAGACTTAGGCACGTTGTTGATCACTCAACAAAGAGTAAAAAAAACCATTCCCCTCCGCACAGATCACAGATTTTATCCTTGGTAGAAAGGCATCTGTGTAGCTGGGAAAACCAGTGTCTTGGGGGCTAATTTCACTTATTTGGAACACACAAATCCAATCTTATCAACCCAAAGACTTTCATCCCACCTCATGTGAATATTTACACACAAAGCATGTGTCGGTCTGGCTGGTGGCTTCGGGTCTCAGCAGCCAACAGCACCATAGAATAAGCCCTGGAAGAAAATGTATTTGGCTGCTGTTCTCGGAAAGCTCTTTTGAAGGGACCTCTTTTTGAAATGTTTTCCAGCTGTTATTTCCTTTCTGAATAATCTGAGCCTAATTCAATTTGTAGCACCTTTCTCTTTTCCAGGTTTTTTTTTTTCACACAGCAAATTACCCACATATGGCTCTCTATGGCCATACATGTGTTCCGCTGGTTCTGGCTGAGATTTTTACTGAATTGCATATAAATGCCCCCAGGAGTACACGGGAGAAGTATTCCTTCTACGTTGCATGGTCCTTCAGTGACACGGCATGATGGCAGTCTAGCGAGATGCTGTGTATTCTCTCCCGAGCACGAGGGGCAGAAGGTCCACAGCCACGTCCAAGGAGAGTCGGGGCAGGTCCAGCACATTACTGTGTTACAGTGTGGGAGACAGAGCCAAGAACGCCCACGGGTTACAGTTTAAAAACAAAACAAACTAACAAAACTTGACTTGGGAAACCGTTCCATCCTCATATATCACAGAAACCATTTATAAAGCAAAATACGACTCCATAGATATGACTTTCCCTCTGGTTTAATCATTTTCCCACCCAGCTCCCATTCCCAGTGTGGTTGGCAGTGATGCTAGAGATGGAAGAGGATAAAAAGCCACAGAAAACAGACGGGAGGAGAAGTGGGAATTCAGAAAATAAGTTGTCACCTCGCTGGGATGGACGAGAATCAGGAGTCCCCGAGTCGCCAGGGAGGGGATGCTGGTGAAAGCGACATCGTGCAGAATAGCTGGTGAATCAAGCTTGGCTGGGTCAGCAGGCTGCATGGACTTCCTTTCTGCCCTCCCATCCCTGGGAACTGGCCTCCAAGTATTATTACAGCAACTCGTGGCAAGGCCAGGGCTCAGGCTGGGGCAGGAGCCAGCAATAGGCGAGGCTTGTGTTCCCTTCAGCAGGCTATCAACTGGATTCCTGTTAAAATGCTAACGGAGAGGCAAGTTTTATTTGGTGGTATTTAAGATGTGCCATTTCCCAGGGAAACTATACTTTTAAACAGTGGCAGGCGTAAAGGATTGAATAACTGAGGTATAACAGCCATATGTGAATTCCTGACTCTTGTCAGAGCTCTCAATTAATCTAATTTTCTCCTGCTCCTGTCTGAAATCCAGAGCAGGTACTTTTGCAGGAGGGATGAGAGTCTTTGCTACTCACAGTGTGGTTCCCGGAACAGCAGCATGGACATCGCCTGGGAGCTTGCTAGAAGGCAAATCTCAGACCCCCCGAATCAGCATCTTCACTGTCAGAAAGTCCTCAAATGATTCATATGCACTAAAAACTTTGAGAAGTACTGATCCAAGCAAGTGGTTTTCAAACTGTGGGCTGCTACCCATTAGTAAGTCAATCATGAAGTTAGTGGTGGTGACCAGGATTTAAAAAAAAAAAAAAAAAAATTGCATAGAGAAAATATGAGGGTACATTCTATGTAGTAAAGGTAAATATTGTGAAATTTCTGTTTCAGTTATATATACTTATGTGTGAGTGATGGGTCATTGTGTAAAACGTATTTTCCCAATGGGTCATCATCAAAAACATTTGAAAACTGCAGATCTTATGACATGGCTGGTTACTTACTTATCAAGGCAGTCTATACTTTATCCTTTAATCAAGGTCACCCATCAGATCAATACTTGCAGCTCATTAACTTAATGCCTGTGCAAAGACACCTGCATTAAAACATGCCCTCACTGATCAACGCCCAAGAACACATATGGGAATAACATTAATCGGGTGTCGGGCAGATGAGGTGGGGGAACCCTGGTAGATACATATATTTCTGTCTCTCCTCCTGACCAGAAGAAGGTATGCTCCACAAGAGGACGGACTTTGTACCATTTACTACTCTGTCCTTGATCCTCAATAAATTTGTGTTGATTGAAGTGAATAAAATAAGAACTTCAGGTTGGGAAAAAAAATACTATTAAAGGAAATAAACAAGGTGATAAAATTCCCTTTTGTACTGTGTATAATGTTCTCCCCCCAAATTCATGTCTACTGGAGCCTCAGAACATGGCCTTATGTGGAAACAGAGTCTTGCAGATATAATTAAATTGAGATGAGGCCATACTGAAGTAGGGTGGCCCCTAATCCAATAACTAATGTCATTATAAGAAGAGCAAGTAGAGACACAGAAGACTCAGAGAACAACTGGAGACCATCGTGTGAAGCCATAGACACAGAGACCCGGGAGGACACAGCACCACGTGATGTGGGAGGTGGGGACGCCAAGAGAGTGGTCAGCCATCGAAAGCTGGTGAGAGGCATGAGAAGGTTTCTCCCTAAGAGCTCCCAGAAGGCTCCAACCCTGCCAGCATATTGATTTCAAACTCAGCCTCCAGAACTGTGAGGGGAATAAACTTTTGTTGTCTCAAGCCACCCAGTTTGTGGTGCTTTGTTACAGCAACTATGAAATGAACATACCCCTCAACCAGTTCCCCAGATCTTATGATCCGTCTGCAGCCAGCCACATATACTTGCAGAGTTCCCTTGTCCTTGTGGACAGCCCCGTGGCTGGGGGCGGCTTCCCCCTTGACCACCCTGGAACCTTGCATCCAGACGTGAGTGAGGCTGGGAACATCTGCACATGCAGCTGAGCTGGGGTGTTTCAAAAGCACAGCAAGCTTTTTCTAAACTTCAGTGTCCTGGTTGGGAAGAAACAAGCCTCAGATTTTGCTGGGAATAAGACCAGAGCATGTGATGTTAGCGACCAACTGCACAGTGAAGAGGCCGTGAGGGCAGGTGTTCACCCAGCTTTCGTTACACGAAGAGGACAGGAAACATTACATATGAAGCAGTCTCCCCTGTCTCCATCACCCACTGCTTCACCCACAGCACTTGTGAGGCTGGTCTCTGTGCGGGGCCCTGGGGTCTTGTGCAGCTGCTGTGGCTGCTCTGTGTGACCGGGGGGTGGGGGAGGTGGGCGCACAGGGGAGCCAAGGGCGGGTCCTGCTGGCACGAGCCTCATGGTTCTTGGAGCACCCAACGCTTTTCCTTCATGGAGCTTATCGCAGTTTGTAATTGCATATTTGTGTGATTAATTTATTTTGTCTGGGAGGATTCTTATCTGTTTTGCCAAAAATCCCCAGGAGGATGGGGATTATGATGTTTTTGCTCCCCATTGTGTCTGCGATGCATAGCACCCTGCCTGGCTTACAGCAGGCGCTCAAACATTGACTAAATGAAAGTGAGATGTACAGACATGCGTTAACTTCAAGACACAAAAGGCATCCTGCTAAGAACTGCTAAAGCCCCTTAGAAGTAACCGTCTCCCTTTTTGTTACATAACTCCATCTTCCCTTAGGGCCTGAGTGGTGAGACTTCTCTTTTTCTTCTCCTTAAACAGAGGACTTCAGCTCCCAACTCCTGGGGCTTCCTTCCCCCAGTCCTATTTAACTTTTTTTTTTTTTTTTTAAGGTAGTCAGTTTCCCCTCACCATCCCCAAAGGACATTTTTTTTTTTAAAAAAAACTGCTTTGACGAGAGGCAAACTGGCCCCTGGGGCTTCTGTCCTTTTTGGGGAAAGCACCACATTAAAAAAAAAAAAAAAAGTATTTTTAGAAACAGGGTCTTGCTATGTTGTCGGGCTGGCTTTGAACTCCAGAGCTCAAGTGATGCTCCTACCTCGGCCTCCTGAGTAGCTGGGGCTACAGGTGTGCAACATTGCGTGCCACTCCCCAACAAAGGAATTTTATGTGAAAGTCTAATCTAAAACAGAAAACCCATTGAAAACGGAGGCACTCTGGGTGCAGTGTTGGGGGTGGAGGGCACAGAAAATCCTCAGGCCTCTCCTTTGTGAGCTCTTGAGGCACCTCCAACAAGCCCCCGAGAGTTCCTGAAGTCCCACGCTTGGGGTCTCAGCTGGGAATTGGGCCTCTGAGACCCAGACTCAGTGGTATTTGAGTCTTCAAACCTTGATTTAGCCTCAAATGCTCAGGCCACACCCAGACCTCAGGAGGTGGCCGACCCAGAATGTAGAGCCAGCTAAGAGAAACGTGCCTCTGTATCTCCTTGCAGTCATCTGGTAAAAAGATGACCTGAAGCACAAAACTGAGTGTCAGGACAAAACACAGTAGAGCCACATAAGAAAAATAACTTTGTTATTAAGCATATACAATCATATCCAAAGCACTTCATAGCATCACATCCGTAACTGTTGGAATATTAATACTAGTTTGACTGTTAAAGGGACCTGGTATAAATAATGAACAACAGAGCTACTCTGATATATGACTAGTCACCGTGAAATAAACACAAACTCATGGCACACATGAAATTCCTCAGGGCACTCGCTTTAGGAATCTAACAAAGGATGCTGAGATCTCCTGGGGAGTAGAATGGTCCTTTTCTATGATTTCCCTAAAAAAGTAACATTTGTGGAAGGAGCATGTAAAGTCCAAGGTTTTATGCTTTAACAATTATGGTCATTGTGTGTTTTTTTTTCCAAATGGAAAATTATTTTTTGACTTGTTGTGAAACATACATGCTGACTGTGCCAGGAAAAATTTCATCTATTTCCCTGAATTCATTATTAATAACTTTAGATGGCTCTATTCTACTAGTTGTTTGGCCTGGGTCCTGCAAATAATTTTCCTTTTCAGGAAGGTTATCTGAAAGATGTTAAGTTTGCAGAATGAGGCTGCTATGGCTGTCTGTGGGACAGAGATGTGGGATGGAGGGAGAGAGGGAGGGGGGTAACACCCAAAATATGATGGGGAAGTTGTTGCCTAAAAGCCCAAGGTGATTCCTGGCCTGGAGAAGCTCTCCTGCGTGTCTGGGAACAGGGCTCCCAGGGCCCACAGTAGTTAGGAGCCTTGGAGAGGGAGCACGACCAGAGCCAAAGTTCTCTTCACCTGGTATTTGGTGGGGTAATACTCCCCCGTCCTTCCCCCGACACCAATGAGCATTTCTTAGTTACCTGTCAGGCTACAGACACATCTGTCTGAGTTTATACAGCAGAAATGACTTTGGCCAATTAATCCTGTGCCAGGTGTTGGGAATTAACTCAGAAGTCAAGAAAAGGTAGCAGCCTAAAACAGAGGCAACTTATGAAGTCCTACTCTAAGTCCTAGCCAGGAGGGTGCACAAAACTGAAGTCAACATTTCTACTAATGGGTCGAGGAAGAGAAACACAAAGGGACTTAGTCAAACTGCAGGAAATTTCACCCAAAGAATGGCTTTCCCATTAAGTTTTAAGCAGAAGTCTTGTTTAGACAGTGAAGCTTAGGTTTTCTATCCACAGCTAAAAAATACATTAGAAATAACAATGCCTTATGCTATCTTACCTTTGAAAAATGAATCTGGGCATACAGAGCACGTATTAGTCTTGTAATAGTCCACGTTTTGAAAATCTGAGGATTGATAATTATTTTCCAAATTGACCTGCTCCAGCAAACTGACATAAAATACAGACTGTTGTGTGATTTTGCTAGAGATTATCATCTAGAATAGTCTCATGAAATCCAGATATTACTACTTTCTTTAACATATTATCCTAGCCTATGACCAAACATGCAGTTGGGTTGCATTTTGTGAGCATTTGACAATGAGATCATATTTCTTGATAGAGTTCACTATCAAGAAAAAGAAAAGGTAATACAACTCCTCATTTTTTTTTTTAAAAAAAAAATCAAAGATGGACTTAATCATCTCTCATAGAGCCTGTGCATAGTGTTTTTTTTTTTTTTTTTTTTTTTAAGCATTCATCCATCCTCACCCTTTAAATACACTGCTCTACCAGCAGGCAAACATTCAAGACATTCCAGATGAGAATCAACAGCTGTTCAGTTCGTCTCTTCATAAACCCGTGGTTGGCGGGGCCCTCTGCTATGAATGTTGAATTCTGGAGAGACTGATGGGGCTGGGGAAGGATGCTAGAAAAAGAGCACTGAGAACGTGTTTGCTTCCACTTTTAAAACGTTAGGGGACAGTCACTGGGGGTTTTGCATAAGTAAGAAAGAGTGGAGCAAAGTGTGTGAGAAAGACACAGCCGTCCGCTGACTGACCCGAGTCCCGCGTTTCTGACGTGACATGAACGAGAAGGAAGGCTGCTGCCAGGTGACACCTGCAATCAGAGCTCCTTCCTGCCACTCTTTACAAAGACTGAAGAGTGACATCAAACATAGCAAGAGTGATTTTCCTTAAGCTTTCACAGTAGGGGAGTTACATGATGGAGATTAAAAGAAGACAGAAAAAAAAAAAAAAAAAAAAGCCAAAGACTTCTCAGAAATATAAAGGGACATCACAGGATGGAAAAATGGGAAACTCCAACATGAGCCAACATGAAGTTCAGTATAAGAGCGAAGGTCTCCTGAAAAGGTAGATAAAAAGCCATTTCGTGTGTCTGGTGAGAAGGCAGAGCTTAAGAAACACGTAAGCTGCCCGTTGAAACCGAGAGGCACCCAGCCCTCTCCCCCGATATTACAAAGGAGCAGATTCTCCTGCTGGTCTCTCGCTCCTGGTGCCTCTGAAGCCAGAGAAAGCCCCGCCAGGAACACGCTTCCCTCTGGGACCCAGAGGTGCTCTCAGAAAATGATCTGACTCAATGGAAGAAATGTACCCTTTTCGAAACTGCTTCTCACACTACTGAGAAAAGGAAATCAAGGAAAAAGCCTAGAAGAACTGGAACTTGGACTAATGAAAGAAAATTAAGGAAAAGTGGGAATCGCAGGAAGGAACTTTCTTCCAAACAAGGAAAACCACTGGCTTCTTTCCCCGCCCCATCCAAGATAACTTTCCATAGTGCATTATTCTCAATATGGTGGCAGGTTGGCTGGCCCTAGACAAGGACTTGTCACACTCAAGGGGGGCATATTTACCTGCTGCTGCCAATCTGGCTTCAGCGGAGTCCCTGCTCAAGGTCCCCCTTCCCGTTGGCCAGCAACCACCTTGCAGCCTCAAGTCCCACCATACAGTGATCCAGCCTGGATCATGGCCTAACGGGACCTTCTGGGCACGTGGTCAGAACCAGGACTTCTGCACCTCTCCCTAAGGGTCAGCCACCCTTATTTAACAAATCATCTGTGGTTTATGAAGAGGCCCCACTCTTTAGATCAAATAGCTTTAAAATGTCCTGGCAAACATGGAGCACGTTGTTCTAATGTGAATCAGGGCATTTCATTCCTTTACTGTTTTCCAAAAAGAGGATTTATTCTTCTCCTAATAGGATACTTACGGATAAGCATGGAATGAACCCTTAATCACCATATTTGAATTTTAAGATGTGGCAACCCGAATGACAGTAAATATATAGCTAATTCTTCTCCATCTTCTCTAATCTCCACTCCTTAATTTTCTCCTTTTTTTAAACCAAATTTGGGAAAACAAGGTTGGATAAAAGGACAGAATATTTAAAATCTACTAGATGGACAAGAAAAAAGAATTATCTACCAAGGTAAAGCTACACGATTGTCCTCCCCACTGCTTTTTAATTGAGGAGCCCTAATTTTGATACTAGAACAGTAACAGTCTATTTTGAACACACATCCATTGTTTTTTTTTGTTTTTAGAAATAGCCTCATGTTTTCTTACAGCTCACCTTGTTGCCATCTTTCCCTTTTTGGTATTCTGCCAAATTTTAAGACACTAAACTCAAATCCAGATGTTCCAGAAAAAATAAGATGTAGAAGAACAGTCCTAACGCGACCCACCCCGACTGACCCTCAGTGAGAAGCACGTGCATCAGCTATTCACTCCCTCATGTCTGCGGTAGGTCTCATGGGAGACTCTGAAAATAGTATTTGGAAAAACAGGAATAGGGAAAAAGTCTGGAAAAGATTAAAGAAATGTATCTTTTCTAGGTCTCCAGTGGTGTTTTTCTTCTCTTTAGATGATTTAACTGCAGGTGAAAATGCTCTTTCTTTCTTTGGCATGAAGATGTTGGGCTGCGCTATGGATAAAAATCTGTGGGGGCCCCCAAGTCTCTTGCCTCTGCTTTTCTTGGGTGGTCTTCTCCAGAGCCCAAGTCCATGGTTTCTGGGAAGCTGGAAAGTTCCTGAGGTAAAGGGAAGTCTTCTGCCGAGGAGTGAGTCCGGAGCCCAAACACCTTGTCCTGCAGCTCCGCGATGTCGTTGCGGATGTCGGCCAGCATAAGCAGCAGGAAGTCGAAAGAACCCGGGGGTCCCTGTGCACACAGGAGGAATCAAAGCTAGGATAGGACAGACAGCAACGGCCTGTTGGGCTCCATGATTTGCTAGTCCTGCTGCTTGCTGACAACTACTGTCCTGGTGACTCTGGGCCCCAGTGGAGTCGACATAAGGAGCTGCAGGGGCTTGGGGGAGCCACCGCAGGGTCTTCTAATCCCCCGTCACAAATGTGAGCTCTGGTGACATATGCACCTCTCCTCCCTCCTACCTCCAGGCTATATCAAACCTGATAGACAAAAAAATACGAGAATCACCCTCCTAGGTTACTTTCTGAAGGAATCTGGAAGATACTTATGCAGGCAGGAGAGTGGTGGTTAAGAGGTTGGGGTTCTGTGGGGTTTGGATCCCATCTCTGCCACTTCCTAGCTGTTTGGACTCGGACATGTTACTTAACTTCTTAGGGTTTCAGTTTCCCCATCTGTAAAACGGGGATAATAATACTTCATAGAGTTTCACAGGGTTCTAAGTGAGGATTTAAATGAGTTAATACCATAAATGTTCAAAAGTGTCCTGTTGTTTTTTAAAAACCAAATTATTAAGATGTTTATCAGATGGCTGACTTTAAGTGTAAACTTAATGAAATTGAGAGTATGTTGTAAAGATGTCAATTTCTTATTAACTTGGAAAAGTCCAAACCAAAGCTTCCTAATTTTTCTATGTATTGAATATCCTTTACCATCATATAGTATTTATTAAGTCTTAATTTCCATGTTGTGCTGTGCTGGGCATGGTAAAAAAAATATGGAAATATGCATGTTCTGGGCCTATCAAAGCATGTAGTAAAATCGTTATCCTCACACCACAACCACTGCTGTCCAGGCTACCACCTTAGAACAGCGGCTTACATGGTAAAGTGCGTAGAGAGGCACAGCACTTTGACATCATTTGACCTTCACGATAACCACCCGAGGCATGGCAGATCGGACTCCACTGCTGGCACTGTGTAGGTGGGGAAATGAATGCCCGGAGACGCTAAGCGACATGCCCAAGGTCAGAAAGTTAACAGGCAGAAGAGTTGAGATGGGAACCCGCACCTCCCACCTCCCGGAGCTCTTGGTCTTTCTTCAGAAATGACCCTGACTGCTTCAGAAGCAGTGGAGTTGCTTGCATTTTCTGTGCTTTTGGATACTAATTTTCATTTTTAATCTCCTAGATCTATGCATATATGCAATTTATTCTCAGGTCCCAAGCAGCCTTGCACATCTTTGCACTTATTGAAGGTGATAGTCACTTGGCCTGGTGGGTCACAGAGGCAGCTAAATTCTCAAGTGTTCAGAGTTATAACTTAATGCCAAAGATTTCTTTTCTCATCCTTTCAGGTGTTTTATGATACACTTGGAAAGAGACTCATGGCATATTGGGATTTTGAACCTTAAGAGAAGACATTGCAAATAAAGATCAGCCATGAAAAAAGAAAAAAAAAAATAACAACAGAAAACAAATTTAAAATAAATCCAAACTAGTTGCTAAGGCTTCTGTGGCTCTTCCTAACCACAGAGTTCAGTTCAGGCTGGCTGAGTAATGGCTGGAAGAGCCTTTTGCTTCTAAGACCAACTTACAGGCTCATCAGAACTGCATCCCTGAGAACATTCCCACTGGAAAGGCAGGACAGACAGTGCTACTTACTGGAGACCCCCGGGGCCCAGGTGCTCCTCTCTCCCCCTAAAAACACAAAGGCCAGGGTTAGCTTTCTGGGCCACATGGATGCCACCACCAAGGTCTCTATTTATGCACCCACTACAACCATTTCCATGCACAAAACAACAAATATTTTCCATAGAAAACACATGTAGGATTGAAGCTGGGATCACTTATTTGAACAGAACTGAACTGCTTGGGGCAGGTGTCTCTCAGTCTGATTTCCCCAGGAGCCATATATTTTCAAACCATATCTGACGAGAGGAATGTCTGTATTTCCAGGCAGCGTGTGGAATAACAACTCTCTACAGTAACTCACACCGACTTCTTTACGAGGCAAATAGCAGGCGGTGCTCAAAGTGAAACTACCCCCTCGCACAGAACTGAACTTCCCCGGCTCTTGAACATCACAAAGAAATGGGAACACACGAAAAACAACCCTATAAAGTAACACTGGTTAAAGAGAAAAACACATGTCACTTTCGCAATGCAGAGGCTTATTTAAAATTTATAGTGGTTGTTTTTCCCAGGAGCAGTTTTGGTGATTGTTTCTGTTTTTAGGGTTGGTTTCATACTTTAAGAAAACGGCTGTTTAGATTTTGTTCCTAGCTTTAGGGAAGAAAGTATATCTGTGCTTCAATTTTTGCTACATACAAAATGGGGATGGTAAACAGTGCTTGTTGAGCTTCCCGGATGTCCATGCAGCAGGTAGAAAGTGAGAAGCTATTGGCTTGCAAGGACCACTCACAAGACGTACCTTAGAACCGTCTCTTCCGGGTGCACCTGGCGGACCCTGCAAGACAAAAGGGTCTGATTTAACAGAAGGCAAAGAGCACGGGACAAAGACACACTTGCCCCAGAACAGTAAGTGGATATCCGATAAGATACTGACCACGGGGCCCCTCCGGCCCTGCTTAATGTGGGACAGATCAGGAGATGGTCCCATGGGTCCCATTGAGCCCCGGGGGCCGGGCTGCCCAGGAGGGCCTGGCATTCCGGGGAAGCCTGGGCTCCCCTTAGGTCCTGGTGAGCCTGTAATCAAAGAACACTTCATTAGCTCACAGTCCCTACGCAAGAAGGACAAAGGGCCCTGGCTGATGAGAGCCCAGGGCCCCTGCAGCTGTTTCCCTTGCACTCTGCCGTCTGCCTTCTGACAGCTCCATTGGGACGTCTCGCGGGCATTTGCAACATTTCACCATGGTCAAAAATGACTTCCCCCATCTTCCTCTCTTTTCATGGGCCAACAGTCACCCATCCACTCAAGCCAGGAACTTGAGGGTCTTCCTGTTTCTACCACCTCCTTATCCAGTGGCCGGTTCCTGTGCATTCTACCTTTTTAACATCTCATAACTGCCTACTCCCTGCCATCCCCTCAATCACAGCAGAGTAGTGGCCACCACGGCAGGGTAGGGGCTACCACAGCTGGACAGCAGCAAGAGTACAGGTCTTAGCATCAGAAAGACTTAGGCTTGAATCTTACATGAGGTACTTGAGTTACGTGAGCCTTAGTTTCTCATCTGTAAAGCTGGTCTAATAAAAATCTTCCTTACAGAGAAGTTGTATTAAATGAGATTTCAGACACACACACACACACACACCCCACTTAGTATAGTATTTCATACACAGTGAGTACTAAAATAAACATGAGGCCTTCCTTATATTTGCTTCATCTCTAGTCTCTTTGCCCCCTCTACCAGTCTTGTTCAATCCTCACCTACTCTTCACATTTATATGTGAACAATAAATCTAAAACAAGTCTTACTATGTAACTATCCAACTTACAACCCTTTGGTGCAAAAGTCTCAAGTCACTGGGGTGGATCAGCAAATTCTCTCTTGCAGACAGACCCTGGGCAAATATATGCTCCTGCTGTGGGAGCAGCAGGGAATGTGCTCCTGCCTGAGACTGGCCACAGATACAAGGCAGGCTGGGAGGTGTGGAGAGTAAGATCTCACCCCAAGGTCTGGATGCATGGATCATGCCTAGGATTGCAGCTGGAGCAAGAGAACAGAAAGGCCCCCTACCTCCACAACTCTGGTATAGAGTAATAAGCAACAGTAATCTACCCTCTCGGGAAGGGCAAGAGCATGAAGAGAGATCTGTGGCCCAGGTGAGCAGGGGCTACTGAAAGCTGAGAGTAGATCACAAACACTGAGAAAAACCCATTGGTATCCAAGGCCCCACTAAGCATAAGGTAACAGTATCCTACCATTGGAGGAATTTGAAAATCTGAAGATTGTGGAACACTAAAGGTAAATACAGTCACAAGAAAACCCAAACCCAGCTCAATTATTCATTAGATTGACACAGCGCCCCATGTCAGTGGCCCAACAAAAGAAGAGGGTGCCCATCTCCAGAACTAGTTACCATGTACCTCAGGTCTCTACTGTTCCTCTGCAAAAGTTGTCTGGCATACAATCCAAAATTTTAAGACACATTAAAAAAAGCAAAATCAAAACAAACAAAAACCACCGTCAGCAGAACCAGACTCAGAGGTGACCCTGATGTTGGAGTTATCAGACAGCGGCTCTAAAATAACAATAATTAATATGTTAAAGGTGTTAGCAGAAAAGATAGATAGCTTGCCTGAACAGATGGGGCATTTCAGCAGAGAGATATAAGAGAAAAAAGTCAAATGGAAATAAAAGACGCAATATTACAGATGGAAAAAGATTTCGATAGGCTTATCGGCAGACTGGTCACAACTGAAGAAAGAATCAGAGAACTTAAATATGACAAGCCAATAGTTATCCAAATGAAACACTAAGTAAAAAGCAAAACAGAACCTCCAGAAGTGGTGGGACAATATCAAACAGCCAAAAATAATTATAATTGAAGTCTGAGGAGGGGGAGAAGAAAACTCTACAGTGGCTCCCTTTGCATACAGAATAAAGTTCAAACTCCTAAGCACAGTACACTAGCTCATTCTCCTCTTCCTCTCCACATACCCTTTTTCACCCTTGCTTTCTTCCTAATCACCCCCAATAAATCTCTATAGAGGGTATCACAAACTCTAGATCAGAATTTCTCCATGCAAAGGTAGGGTCCATTGTAAAAGCTCACTCATCCTCAATCACACACTGCTCCATCAAGGACCCTGGACAGCTCAAACCATGTTAGAAACCAGATGGCAGAATTGGAGAAGCAAGCTGGCAAATCATCTATTAAGAAAAAAACCCCCAGTGGCTCCCCTGTTCCTGCAGCTGTCCTTGTTCTAGACATATGCAGACTAGCCTGTAGGTGACTTCCTCCAGGGGAACAAAGCACGAATATTCTCTTAGAGAAGGTTAGAGAACACTGCTAGAATCACTTTGTAAGGAGAGACCTCAGTCTATCTAGAAGTGAGGCATCTGCCGGAGGAATTTCCACCATGACCCAGAGCACCTCAAACCCAAGGAAGTCAACAAGATGATGAACCAAAGCCCTGGCTCAGTTCTTATTCTCTGTACAGACTGAGAGCCAGGCCTGTGTTTGATGGAAACCAAGAGATTAAGATGTAAGTGGGAAGAATTTACGAGAAGCAAGTAGAACCCAAATCCTTTGGGAAGTACTCTGAGCCTTTGTTCTTGCTGATCTTCCAAACTAAAACCTGCCCACGTCCTTCCTGCTTGGACAAATTCTACTAGTCTTCCATGTCCAGATCAAACCTCAGATCCCCCAACCACCGCAGGCTACCATGATCTCTCCCTTCTCTGGAAGGCAGCCAGATCCCTCCTATAACTAAATATTTTTACCTCCAGTAGCACAGAGGAAGGAAGCCTCTTGGGGGCATGTGGATACTGTTTTACTCTATTTGCCTTTGCTCTGTGTCTCTCATCTTCCCAATTAGAATGTCAGGAAGTTGTTCATAACACCTAGCACACCGCTAAGCAACCATAACCAGGGATAAGACACTCACTGGTTCAGAATCATTTGCTAACACGAATGTCATTTCTTTGGCTGGTGTGAAAAAAAATCAATCTATCTATCTATCTATCTATGGAGGGACTCAATATCAAACACCTCACAACTTTTTTTTTAAAGTTCTCATTATTTATTTCCTGATAAAATGATAGGACATTTGGGATTTTCTTCAAATTATTGAGGGCGAATCTTCAAAACAGTATGCTGACTAAAAGAAACCAGACAAAAAGAATAAATACTAAAAGATTGCATTGATAAGCAATTCTAGAACAGGTAAAACTGCAGTGAAAGAAAGCAGGTCAGTGGCTGCCTAGAGATGGGGGTGAGGAAGTAGACTGATTACAAATGGACACAAGGGACCCTTCTAGGGATGATGGAAATGTTCTATATCTTCTTGATATAGATATAAGTTCGTGGTTACATGGGTGAATACATTTATCAAAACTCACCCAACTGTAATTTAAATTAGTACATTACATATAATTTGTACCTCAATAAAGTTGATTTACAAAAAACATATAGCTAGGTATAAAAATATAGATGAAAGTATGTTAACAAACAATAAGGGAAGGTAGAAAGAAGATTGGGGAATAGCAGAAACAAGGCTGGCCCTGAGTGGTTAGAACTGTTATGAGCCCAGAGGGGTTCATAATACTGCTCTATTTTTGTATTTGTTACAGTTTTTCCAGAATAAAGTTAAAAAATAGTTTTCATTATGTTTCTTTGTTAACTTAAAATGATCTTTAGGAATTTTATCCAGTCCCAGGACAATGACCTTTTTCTCCCAAATTGCTGAGTTATGAGGCTTTTGGGCCCAATTTCCCAAGGCCCTCTCCACGCACAGGTGTGCGGCAGTTCCCTGGACACCTGCATTGGTTCTTCTTGATGGAAGCTGGAGAACACTGTGCAGCCCCCACTAAAAGCGAGCTTTTGGCAGGCCTTTGCTGGGGACTGTCACCCTCCTGTGCCTTTCTCCACACTCACCAGGAGGGCCCTGGCCCCCAGGCAGGCCAGGAGGTCCTGGAAGGTAGGCGTTTGAGGCCAGCACCTTGTCACCAGTGATGTACTTGCCCAGGTCAGCAGCATTGTTGGGGAGCAGGGCAATCTGCAAAGAGAGGAAACCTTGGTCAGAAGCAACAGCTCCACCCCAAGGAGAGTCTCTGCATTTGTGTTGTTTGCAGAAGGTGCAAAGTCTTTTTGGGATATATATACAAGTACACACACATAGGGTCATATATACACTTTTTTTTTTTTTTTTAATTAGGGCTACTTAGAGCCTAAAGGGACTGTGAAGAGCCTCTTTCTAAACCTTGAGGCTTCCTAGTGAAAACAGCTGGCATGAGATCACTCAGCTAGTTAGTGGGGGAACCTAGATAACCTCAGCTAGTTAGTGGGGGAACCTAGCTAGGCTCCAGATGGCCTAGACATCAGAACTAATACTGCCATGATTAACAGGATCTGTTTCGTACTCTCAATTTGTTAACTACTTTATGTCTCAAACATTTATTGGATAGCTAGAATGTGCCAGGCCCCATGGTTGGTTCTGTGGATACAATATGACTGAGACATGGTCTTAAAGAACTCTCAGCCTTGGGAACCAGACATGGTTGACAAGATATGGTGGACAATTCCCCCCCCTCCACCCCACTCAGGGCTGACCTTCAGTACAACTGGGCAATAGTGACTGTGGTGGTTTTAAAACCTGTCCACAAATTCTTGCACACTCCCCCCTTCAAAGGTGGAGATTAGTTTCCCATCCACTGAGCATGGGCTAGACTTGCTTCTCATGAATAAAATGGGAGAGAAGTGATGGTGAGTAGCTCCTGAGACTAGGACGAGGAGGCGCTGAGGCCCTGTCTGGGATCATGCATCCTAGGGAAAGCCTGAGGACTGCACAGATGAATGGCCTTTGCATTCCTTGACGTCAGGTAAATGCTGTGAATCCACGAAAACTTTGGTGAGGACTGAATCCTACAAACATCCATTTCCTCACTGGCAAAAGGGAACAATTTATCCGTCGAAGAGTCCAGGGCATTTGACATGTAGCGTTTTCTATAGTTGGAATTTTGCTGATTGTGTATCTGTTGGGCAGTTCAACATGCCTGCACACATTTTATAACGTGGAGTTGGCCACAGTATGGGACACCTGGTATCTACTTCTCGGGTAATGTTTATTTGGGCACATGTCCTACGTCCTTTTGTGAACAGATGGCATTAGCAGTAGCAAGACGACATTAAAGAATGATCCAAACATGTGCACAGGAGTGGAGGTGAGAAGAATAGGTTTTAGGTCTGCCCTCCTGGGCAATTACTTCACCTGAAAACATCATTTTTCTCACAGGGCTATGGTGCTAATTAAATATTCTGGATATAAAACTGCTTTATAAACCACAAACACATTCTAGAAGATATTTTAAAAAATGAATTGCTCTGCACAATGTTCCTTGAATGTCAGCATTAGCTCAGAATTGCCACAATGCATTTCTAGAAAGAATATGGTATAAGGTAGACCAATTCTAGTCCAACCCAACTGCATGAGAGTTATTGGAGTACTAAGATGACCTCATAGATTTTTATGTGGCTCTACAGCAGGGTCTTTGAGGGTGACAAGTACTGTGACACAAATTTTTCAGCTTCTGAATATTTCTTTTTTCACACATTATAAAAAATATTGTGGGTAGGCTAAGGGAAAGCCCACAAATTGACTGAGCAGCTGAATTTCTGAACAACTTGTGATATTTAGCTCTACTGTTCCTAAAGATCACCCTGGCTAGGAAGAACTTCCCTACAGCTTGTAATTATTTCCAGAGAAGGAAAGTGAACGTAGCTTCATGCCTTGAGACACTGACCAACTGCCTCCCCCAATCCCCAATCCTCTAGCCTATGAAAGGCAAACTTACTTTGTCCACGAATCCTTCTCTGGGTTTGCTCAATAAATATTAATACTAACATCAGTCTAAACTCAACCTAGGGATATCGGTGTGGGATGTGTTTTATTTTTATTTCTGTGTTTATACTGATACACATGCAAGGTTTTCTGCCTGGTTTCCCTGCCAGATCAAAGGTACTTAAGGTTAAATCTATGCTTTAGCTCATGATTGTATGTCAAGTAGATACACATCTTGCTAAAGTTGATCATGTCTTCAATGCACAAAAAAAGTCTACAAAGTCATTTCTCTTCTCAGCCTGCTGATGTGCTTGTTTAACTGGTAGCTGTGGTTTTCATTAGGGGCTGGCTGCATGTTTGCTGAATGTGGAAAAGAGACACTGTCTCATGCTTACCCTTTTGCCCTTCGGAATAGATGGATGCTGAAGTTAAACAGATTAGATACACCTCTTTGATGTACTAAGAGCCTCGAGTGGAAGCAAATAAACAAACCACAAAGTTTATGTTTTATCAGTATAGGAGCAATTTCTGAGTCACTGACAAACTAGCAAAGTGACTGGCCTTAGGTATATAATAAATACTGAGTCCAGGACAATTGTTCAAGAAGTCAGGTTGCCAGATCCACCCTAGGGGCATTACTCACAGCATAACAACATCACTGGAGATCCTATGTGCCACCAGGCACTCAGGGAGCATTTTATGAAGTGCATCAGTCCTCACTTTTGGTGACACAAGGTACCCAAAGGGCTGCCTTCCTAGGTGCAGGGAGCTGAGGCAGGCACGGGCTATAATTTTTAAATGTGAAAAATAAAGCTGCTGCAGAAACTCATCACCAGTTCATGGAAGTTTATAGACAAGATGTTCTCTATAAATAACACACACATGAAATATCAGATAAGATAGAATCACACAGGACCATGTGTCTGCATGTTCATTATCTAAGTAGTCATAATAGTCACAGCCGACTCTCCCTATAGCTTTACCACGTGTCCCTTACCTGGTGCCTATTTTAACCACCACCACCTCAATCCTTGCTGTCATCGTATTTTGTTGCCTTTAGATGGTCAGCTTTCAGGATGGCTGGGCAAAGCATCCCAAGTCCAAACCTCATTGGCATCAGCTGCACGAATGCTCGATGTGGATAATAATTTCCTTGTTATTCCTAAACATTCTTCCACTTTATCTCAGCCAGGCCCCCTTTTGCCACATGTCACTGTGCCCCCCACTCCCATCACCACGTACCTTTTGCTTCAGCTGCAGCACCGTCTGCTTCATCTGGTGGAACTCCTTGCACGTGGCACAGCAAATTCCGGCTTTCACGGCGTTCTCAGACTTCTCCTCGTGCCCTGAGAAAGGAGACGGGCTCGGTTCCATCTGGGAGGCTGGGTAAAGGCCAGGCCCAGAGAGGCACCATCAGGCAGGGGCCGTGGACAGTACAGCCAACGGCAGGACCTGCGCGGGCGAGCCGCTGGCGATTTCACAGTTCTCAGGGCCCAGCCAGCACGCCCCAGGGTCAGGGAAGAGAGAACAGAGGGAGGAGGGCCCTGCTACACTTTGGGCTCAGCTGTTCCTATTTAGACATCTCAGGAAGACTCTGGTCTTCCCCTTTCATGTGTGAAAACGTGCACACAGCCCTTCCATCAGTGCCGTTCCAGGAGACAGGCTCAGTAAATCCAACATGACTTGTACTCCCCTCAACGTTCACACCTCATAAATATCCCCCAAGCTCAAGCCATCAGCCTCCCAAAGCTGGTCTTGATCACCTGCTGATCCGGGTCTTCAGAGGGAGCACTGGGCCGGGTGGGGCTGTGTGGTCGTGGGCTGGGAGCTGACCTCACTGAGACATGAGGCCAGGATGGGAAACGCGCCCGGCACTCTGGACAGCCCCACCCAGGGCCGGCCAGGACAGCGATGGGGAAGGCATCTGGTCCCAAAGCCCTCTTGTAGAAAGAGCGTCGGGCGCTCCTTGGGCTTCATGCAATATCGCTTTTGGCTAAAGGAAAAATGGGCGAAGTAAACGATGCAGCCAAGAATCCAGCCAGTTCTTATCTTTCCAGCACTGGAACAGGGTACACAAGCCTGTGTGCCGGGGGGACTCGACACCGAGGTTGCCTTGCTACTGAGGACCAGGCACAGACTGCCAAGGTCTGTGCCAAAGGTGGCAGCAGTGTGGACCAGGAGCTGTAGGGGCTGTGCATTCTGTTGGGGGGGACAGGACAGTTTGACACCCAGGGAAGGTATAAACTCCCCTTGCTCAGAAGCTTTATGGTGTTGGGGCTGGCATGCTGTTTCTGTGACATAACCACTCCCACCTAGACTGTGGACCAGGGACAGTCAGGTAGTATGTCACCATCCCCTATGCTTCCTGGCCTACATATTTTCCTTCTAGTGTTCCTCTCTTCTGCAAAGCCCTGTCTTCTATTTTACTTGTTAAATCCCACAGGACCCAGATCCAATGCTCCAGGAGGCCCACTCTATCCACACACACACTGCAGTCCTCCGAAACCAGGCAGCGTTTACCATGGGGCCCACTCACAGGATGGGTCTTCCAGGCTTCCCTGGAGAGGGGCTCTTGGTGCACATGCCAGACCGTTCGCCACCGAAGAACTAGACCCCCTTCTTGGTATGTCATAGACGGACACTCAAATGGCCATCTGGCTGTTTTGGAGGGGTGCAGGCATGCAGCGAACCTGCTATTGGAAACTCTGTTGAGAACACTGGAAAGTTATCTGCCAACCGGGCTCCACGGAGGCAGCTGTGCCTAAGTGACTGCTGACATGAAGATGCCTGGCTGTTTTCTGGTCCTTTGTGGAATTAGCAGAACACAGAGAATCAAAAGTGATGTTGTCCAGAAGACTTGAAGCTCCCACTGGCACAGGAGCACACAGCATGGTAGCAGAAGTCTGGTGGAGTCAGATGATCGGAATTAGAATTTTGATGCTGCCACCAAATAGCTTTTAGGTTGGATGAGTCAGCTTCTGTGACTATCTGTTCCTTAAATGGTGGTAACACCTATCACCTGGTGTTGCTGAGCAAAGCCAGTAAGACATGTACGTTCCCAGAACAGTGCCTAGTCTACCACGAGTGAGCCATGCGTGGTACTCATCCTTATCGGCATCATTGTTTATGATTAGGCTCCCTACACAATTAGAGATGAGGGGTAGGGACCTTTGAATAGAGCTCTTTGAAGATAATTAAAGACTCAAGCCTCCTTTGCATGTATAGACCTGGAACACACCATCTACTGTGAATTGGGGTTAATCTACCTTGTACTTTGTCTACAGTAATGTCAGCGTGTGGCTACAATAATCTCACGTGTGCTACATGATCAGTTTATTTAGAAACCCAGGTAGATATATCTGACTGCATTTCTTCAGTTCTCTCAATTAATGCTGTGGTCACACGTCTAGGAGAAACATCTGGTGAGGTTATCGCTCAACATTTTTGCTTCCACTTGTTCAGATTTTAAAGGCGCAATATTATTGATTAGCCACATGGGGGCATGGAGCTCTAATTGTTCCTGAAGTTAAGCAAGAAGCATTAGAAATTACAATGCCTTAGACATATTAGTAACATCTAATAAACTTACAAAAACCAAAGAATGTTCACAACATATTTCATATGGGCAGTGTCCCAGATGAACAAAGTATGTTTGTTTTAAAAAGGTGATCGTGCAGAATTGTGCTCTGGCCGTAATGCTCAACCCTGGTGGCACATTATAATCACCTTGGGGGGCTTTAAAAATCTTACGGATTCTGTTGCACCCCACTCATCTGGGGAGAGCAAGGCAATAGTATCATCATTTTTTTTAAAGCTCCCAAGGTGATTCCAAAGTTGAGAACCACTGATCTATGGATTAGTAGAGCTTGAAAGTTATATGAAACACCTGGCGGTTTCTGACACTTTGAACCATAAGAAGTGATACCGGGGTCATGGTCATGTTATCAGAAAGTAAACAGAAGTTGAAAAATAAAGACCAGCAAGCTAATTACCATGGAGCCAACATTTCCCTCATTTGTCTCCCCATCGGTACTACACAGACTCCCTGGGGTGACTAAACTGGCTCCAGCTACATACTTTCAAAGAGAAACCCCAAATGGCTGCATGCCTGTTAGCCACAGGGCTGTTCCACCAGCCTGTGGGCTGCAATCTTTCAATCCTCAGAGGCCACAGCCCCTCCTCTCCCCCCGGATTCCTAATAACCAGTGGAGGCTGTGTTTGACTTTAAATGTCTGTAACATGACAGACACTGGACAATGCAAAGTTAAAAAATTAAATGAAACTGAGGAGGGGGGAGAAATGATTGTAGATCACATGCAGTTATGCTCAATAATTGTTATCTCATTAAAAAAAATGACCATGATGATCTATCAGGCTTATTCATTAGTCCCAACTGCTTAGCTGCCTCTGATGTTCCAGAATCCAGGGCTCTTTTGGCCCTTTACATTTCTTACTGCTGAGTCAAATTTTAGGTGTTGCAAGGGAAGTTCTCTGCTCCGAGGCTGTTGGGGCTGGGCATGTTTTTGAGTCTCGTTACTCACTTACACGGAGGACAAAGAAGCGAGGCCTGCACAGGAGTCCAGAGCTGGTGAGGCTTGTGTTATTTACACTAAATCCCATCAGATTTTGAAAAAGGTTTGCGAGTCCTCAAAGCTCATATAGTTCAACTTCTTGTCTAAAGATGGGGAAACTGAGGCCCAAAGATTTGCCCAAAGTCACTCAGCTAGTTGATGCTGAACCAGCTTTGGTTACCAGCTCTCCTAACTGCTAAGTCAAGGCACTTGCCACGGCATCACAGCTGTTACAGAAATGACTCCCTCCAGGCCCCCAGCCCCGCTGGGCCACACTGGCCACTTTGCTGGAGGGTGGACGCACTGGCCTTTTTTTTTTTCCAGATCAAATCCAGCCCCCACCTTCTCAGTGGTCCAATCACTTGAGTTATGACTTTAACATTCAGGACATACAATGTTCCTGCCCTTTCTCCCACATAATTTTAATTATATATATGAATTACTTCTCTCAGTCTCTACCCTCAAACATTTGTAGTTACTGGTGTTATGTTTTTCATAATAAAATATAAAACCATCCTCTGTGCATATGCGGTGAGTTCAGTGGAGACTAATTACGGACAAATATTGAGAAATTTTTTTAGAAGGCCACTGCTGGGAGAGTGATGTAGTAGACAGTGGTGTCATCAGGTTTTTTTTTTTTAAAAACTATTTGTAATTGATATATTTAGAGGAGAAGGAAGAGGGACGAGAAAGAAGAGAGGACCCCCAGCCTAGTCTAATCTCTGCAGTGAGTTTTGTATTACAACAAAGCTCAGTGGCATAACCACCAGATGGTTCTTTCTCGATTGAACAGGAGGACATCTCCCAGGAAAGCCACAGTAGGCAGGAATAAACTATCTCAACACTGAAGAGGACAGTGGTTGGAGAATGTAGGAATTACTGCAGCAGATGGAGACTGAGATCAAGGAACAAGTGAACTCAGCATATGAAATCTTACCCTAGTCTCCGCAAATTCCACCCAGCTTCCCTGCCTCCCGCAGACTGCTCTACCCCATCAGGCAAGAGCCCTGTGTGGGTGGGCCCAGGTCCTGTCAGTTCTGTGTCCCTAACACTGCATCTCAACCTGAGCCTCGGCAGTAGGTGTCTTGCTGCTGTTCCTGATGGTTAGGCTGTGGACCGAGTTGCTCATGGCTGCCTTTTATGCCCACATAAATGGCATTTCACCTGTGTATAAATGCGGGCCAAAGAGGCAACCGTACTTGCCAGGCTGGGCAGCCCACAGTGCATGGGCTACCTGGCTCAGAGCATAGCTGGAAATCTGATCCCCAAACGAAAAATTAGGAAGCTGCTTTCTTGTGACTATTAATAATTCTCAAGTAGGCCTAATAGATCAGTGGCTAAAAAGCTGCACCCTATTTTGCAGTGAGTTTCTTCCTTTCAATAAAGGACATATTCTAAGATGTAAGTAGTTACATGTGCCTCCCCCCACCCCCCGCCTTCTCCACCCTGGGACAAAACGCAGTGATTTTAATTTTGAATTAAAAAAGTGGCTTGTAAACGTTACTTTTCTCCAACCCTTATAATCAAAAAGACCACCCTCTGCTTTACGCACACCTCTGTGCAGGCAGGCTCCACATATTTCAGGCTTAATTCATTCAAATGCTCCCAAAACTGCCCAAGCCTCAGCTGCCCCCAGATAGGCATTTTGCATTTCCTTGCTCATGGCTCAGCCCGGTTGCTCCTCAGAACTTCACTTTGTAGTTTTCCCATGCCAGGCAGCTGGTCCCCAGCTGTGTGCTGTCAGCCGCTGGTGGCTGCCTTCCACCCCTGTGGCTACACCCAAGAATCACCACCTCCTGAGTGCCCGGACAGCTCTGGCTTTTTCATTTCCCTGCATTTCTTGGTCCATGTGATTTGCCTGGGAACCCCCTTCCCTCCCGGGGATGGCCCAGGCCCAGCTAACCTCTCCCAACAGCGTTCCAGCCATTTTCCCTTCCCCAGGGAAGTAGAGAGAGAGCTGAGCCAGGAAGATGACGGCAGCTTCCTGCACTGCAAGTGGTGGGCGCAGGAGCCCACAGTCGTGGGGGAGCCAGCCTCGGGACTTTCTCCCCAGGGAACTTGTCCCGCCAACTATTTTTGGTGGAATCCATTTTGCTCTAAAGGTCATCCTGGCTGGAAGGCTCCTGACATTGGTGCATATAGGCTAAAATCCACAATTTTAATGACTAGGCTGGCACGTACAGCTTGGCAGAGAGAGCAGAGCTGCTTCACAAGTGCACGTGGTGAGAGGTTGCCCGTCGAGGCATTCCCTGCAGTGTCGACATCAGTTTTGGGGCTCTCTTTCCCTTTCCCCCTCCCTTTACTTCTCTCCCCCTCATTCCTTTATCCTCCAAACTCAAATAAGGAAGCAACTCAACATTCAGGCCAATCATCTGCCTGAAAGACCAGACATCTCAGTTGAATCTAGTTGACATAATGCGAACAATTTCTCAACTCTGTGCTGAAGTTCCAGCTTTTAGAAGTTTTCCAATTGCTTGTGGACTGATACTTATGCAAAATAAAAAAATGAATTGCTAGAAAAATAAGATGTAAGATAAAAACATAAACTTCTGGATTTAAACAAAATTCCTCTGTCAAAGTGGTATAAAAAATTTCTAAACACTCTCAATTTCTGTTTTTATCCAATCATGAATCTTGCCTGTTCATAGACCATACTTTGAGTAGCACAGATGCAAACTGTTACCTTACATGGAAATGTTTCATATTTATATTTCAGCCTATTTTGAGTGAACACAGCATTTCTGGCCTCTTCTCTGCTCCTACTTTGTACAAACACATGACTAAGCTCTACTGATTTCTCCATGAGCTCAACGTGGTGGAGGGTTTTCCCCCAGTACACACCACTTCCAACCCTAATGCTAACGGACGCCACTCTCCTCTCTCTCTTTAGAAGGAGTTTGAACTTGTATTCTCTTACCCAGGTCTCATCCACCATATGGGCCCCTTCCTGCCCACTGTTCCCTGAGGAACCTAGTTGGGCTCTCAAGTGTCTATATATATGTGTGTTCTATAAGATACATATTATACATGTGCATTATATATTTACACAATTATACATTATAGGCACTTGGGAACCCTATTAAGATATATAACATGTATTAGATTATTTACACTACATTATAAACTTGTATAACATACTTATATAAATATATACTTACATAACATACACTTGTGTAACATATATACTTACATAACATACTTACATGTTTATATAACATAATTATAGATATAGAATTACATAACATACTTAAAGATATATATTCATATAATATGTAAGCCTCCAAATTGATTATATATATTATATAAATGTATATATAACTGGGCAGACAATTATACTTGCCCTACTTACCAGTGTCGTTGGGGTATTTGTCTCCCCTGGTGCACGTCCTCCCATCGTCCTCCAGCATGTAGCCCTCCCGGCACTCGCAGCGGAAGCTGCCCAAGGTGTTGACACAGGTGTGGGCACACAGCGTCTCATTGCTGGTGGCACACTCATCGATATCTGGTTTGAACGAAATGCAGAGAATACTCAGTTTCAGAGAATTCACTTACAACACAACAGACGACACTAGGCTTGGCCCTTCTGTTAATGTCTACAAAGGACACTTTGCCAGAGCTCGATCAGAGAAGCCTGGGACACATGAGGAAGCTGGAAATGAGGGCTACCCATGAAAGCAGCACTTTGGACCGTGTGACTGTGGTTACGGACTGGCCGGTGATGGGGCTCCTGGTCGTGGCTCTGCCACTGCCATGTCACGTGGCTTGGTGCAGGCACTGCCACCTTCAGGGATCCCACTTAGAAAACGATAATGAAGCTGCCCTAGATACTTCACAGGCTTCTCAGAAGAGAGAATGAGACACCCAGTGAACTCACACTTGGGGAAGCAAACGTTATAGAAGCGATTTTTCGCAAGGACCCTAGTGTGCTACGGGTTTTTAAGTTTCCCTTTATGGTTGTAAGTTCCAAACAGCGTGATGGTGGCCCGAGGGTCACTCAGGAATGGCTCCTTCCCAGTTAAGACACAGGATGGTACCTGGGAAAAGATACTTCTAATAAAAGAAAATAGTCATAATGGGTATCACAGGGAGTCTGTCACAGGAAATTTCTGCCTCATCAATGACCCCATCAGATGCCCCAGGAGCTGTGGAAATGAGCCATGAGACCCTCGAGCCAGTCACCACTAGGAGCCCATGTTAACTACACACATCACAGATTTTCTTCCCTGCTGTGTGGGGTGGAAACAAAAACATTTCCCACTCTGGCAAGGGAGGGAGGCCCAACTCCATTTCCTGTTTGCTGGCTGAAGACCCCAGGTGGCAGTCGGGGAGACCGTGGCATGCAGCCCCAGACTGTGTACACGTGCTGGGCAGACAGAGCCCAGCCAGTTCCTGGACAAGCTGCCAATGACCAGCTCTGGCAGGCCCCGAGGGGGCCGACGGGAGGGTGGTCATCTGGACTTTCCCCTGGCAGTATATACTACGTCGTCTACCAAACGGCTGTCACAGCTGAGTCCCCCTCTGTAGTTCCTCCAGGCTGCCTGCTTTTCTCCAGGTGTCCCTGCTCTGAACCTAAGTGCAAAGCTGCCTGTACTGCCCACAGAGACAGAGAGAGAGAGAGAGAGAGAGAGAGAGAGAGACAAGGTTGAAGGAGAGAGAGAGAGAAAGAGATGAAACCCTTAGTAGAATCCAAGTTCTTCTGGTCCCCAAGTCCCCCAGATGAGATGAATAGGGAGTGGTAGCTACCACTAACTGAAACAAGAGCCCCGTGCCTGGGACCTGGGTGGTACAGAATGGCCCATGCTCTCTGCAGAGGCGACCACAGATCCCAGCTCCATTCACCTGGTGTCTAGATCCCATTCCTTGTCAATGTGGGGCACCATTCCCAGATGCTGACGGGGAGAAGCCAGGGTACCTACAGTTAGAACTTCTCTTAAATGGTGCCCCTAGAGCCCCTGCTGGGCAAAGAGGGGCTGCTCATCACAGTTAGGTTATCATGCATTGGGGTCTATCTGCCAGTCTCCCCCGTGCACCCTCCAGCTGATTCTTCACCCTCACCACGCGTAGCAAGCCTCTGAGGCATTCAAGCACATACACATTTCTGGATCCACCCTCAGAGCTGCCATTCACTAGGTCTGGAGGGGAGGCCAGGATTTTTTTTTTAAAAAGCAAGGACTCCCGATGTTTCTCAGACAGATTAGCCACAAGCAGACCACACTTTGAAACGTGTGGTTCCAGGTTTAGCCATAAACCTGCTTCAGAACCTCAGGGAGTACAGGGCTGGAAAGCCCAGTCCATGAGGAGGAAGGAACAGGCTGGTGGCCACTGAGGGGGCCACCTCTGCTCAGCTGAAGCTTGGGGACTCACTCCGAGCCTGTCTGCCACGTGGACACGTCCTTTCTTCCCCAGTCGTCCTCTGTGAGAACGCTCATTCTTGTCTCATGCTTCCTGCGTGCTCACACTCTGGACCACTTACATCCTGTCATCCACAATTCTCGATCACACTTGGAGACGTTCCCTTTCTCTCGCTCTTTATCTCACTGCCACTTAGGATCTGCCTGCTACCAACTCCCTGCGGAATTCCTTGGGCACAGTGTGTTTTAATAATCGTGACGACAGGCAGTGAGCGACCCCTGGGACAGCACAAGCACAACTCCGACAACTATGAGAACGTAAGGGGAGAAATCACACTCGAGCAGCGCCTCTGATCCTCCCGCTGATGAAGCAGGTGCGACAGAGCAGACCCGCGTGGACAAGGCACCCCCTCAGCAGCCGGAAGACACGCGCGTCCCCCACACACCCAGGCAGTACGGCTTCTCCCGCTTCCGGTGTCTCTCGCGGTCGTAGCGGTATCCCGGGTAACAAGTGCACAGCACGCGGCCGAAGTTGTCCGTGCACTGCTGTTCGCAGGGAGCCTCGGCGCACACATCATAGTCTGGAAAAGAAAAGCGCGAGCTCCTATCAACCACGGGAGGCAGCGGGGTAACCGGGCTCTGGCCCAGAACGGACTTTCTGGGCTACGCTCTCGCTCAAGTGCAAGTGCAAAGCATGGACGGCTACGTTTGGAGGAGCGTTAACTCTTTCAGGCTGTGGGGCTCCTTCTAAGAGTACTGCAATGGGTAAATTAACGTGCAGCATCGCAGTGGTTAAAAGCAAACATCATTTGTGATTTTTTTCCCCCTAGTTCACCTCACTGTCCTTTGGCCTTTGTCACTCACCAGAGAGCAAAGATGCTCTAGCTGGCCATGCTCTGCAGCATTCGCGGGGGGGGGGGGGGGGGGGGGGGGGGAGCGGCGGGTATTTTGTCTTTTTCGCCAGCCGTTGTAGTGACAGGGAATTCCTTCCAGTGGCACATTAAAGAAAGGCCAAGCCTGGTATTGGGCATTGGTGTCATAGTGTAGGAGGAAGCGCTGGAAGTCAGGCAGGCTCGGAGAATACAAGAGAGGATTTGCAACAGAAATGTGTGCGTTGTTAGAGAGCTGGTGCTTGTGTGATATTGGAAGTGTACACACTGGGGGCCTGATTCTGTATGCCGAGGAGTTGGGTATGTTCAAAGGCTAGAGAGCTCTTTCCAGCCCTCAGCCTGTGCAAACTGGGACAGACACTCTACTACTCAAAGAATTAAGGCATCTGCTTCTCTCAGTTCTTACGAACTGATATTTAGCGAACCTGTGAAGGGACTTTGGTTCTAAGTCAGTAGGCTCAGGCTCAACACTGACTCCCAGACCAGACCCAGCATCTCATTAATCACTGCATTATATTTTCCCCAGGTGCTGACAGCCAAGCTGTCCTCGGACAGAGTGAGTCTGGGTCTGCTCTGCCACCTAGCAAGGTGAACGGGTAGGATGTCAGCCCCTGATGCAGGCTGGGTTGGTTCTATGAGCACCATGCCATTCCTCACAATGACCTGGGAAGCTGCCGCCCTTGCTAGATGCTCTTTCCCACAACTGTGATTCCTGATTGCTTTACCTGCCTGGTGTTCTGACCAACTCTACAAACTGTTTCTCACTAGATAGGTTTTTCTTAACTAAGCATCACCTCTAGGCAACCAATGCTCTGCGCTCCTTTTTGCTCAAGAGCACGATCTTTGAGTGACTGGCTAGGAGCTTCCCTGTCAGCAGTTGCCATCATTCAGCACAGCTGGGGAGAGGAAGAAACAGGCAGAAAGGCTGTCAAAGGCACTTGCGCTGATTGTGGTGCCCAACAGGGCTTGCTCCAAAACACAGCTGTTCCCTGTCCCCCCACCATTCCTGCTTCCCCATGGTACCACTTCCAGCTCTTCTAGCTGCATCTTTTTATATTTACCTCCACATCCCTAGCCAACTTGCATTGATTCTTCCTTTTATTTTTAAGTACTCTCTGCTGACTTGGAGCATCAGAAGAGATGCATGTAACTTTCTCATTGCCCCTCCACCACTAAGCACACCCACACTTCCTATTCCCTCCATCTGGCTCACATAGTTACGTTGAAATTTTGGTTTGATGATCTTTAGTATTGGCACTATAATGACAATATAAAAGCTATTCTTTACTGAACCTAGAAGCATACTCAAATTACTTACCCTTTCTTGAAGAGCTTTTTGTCTTCCTTGGAATTAAAAGAAATTATCTTCTATATTTTTTGGGTGCCAGTTATTGAGCTTTGTCTCTTAGCTTCAAATACCACCTCCTTTCTTCCATGAGCTACTTTGTGACTTGGACTCTGGAGACCACATTTCTCCTTTGCCAGTTGCTAGCCTATTAGGTACTGCTAACAGGTGGGGGGAGGGGCGGTGCACAGGGAGGGACAGACGATGGAAGAATAAGAAGGAAGATGCCCTTTTCTATTTTGTTTCCTGTGCATGACAGACTTATCTCAGCCTCCCTCCTCCATTTCACTAGCAGTAAATTGTTTCAATAATAGCAGCAAAATCCAGCTTCCCAACACTTGCAGAGTCAGCCTCATTATATCCCATTTCAGGGACACCAGCAGTCTGGTGAAACTGATCATTCATTGCCAGAGACTCCCCCGGTTTTGCAAATCTCTTCTTAAAATGCCCAAACACATGAGACATTTTATCAACTTAATCTCGAGGAAGTTTCCCAGAAACTTCCGACTTGCTCTAATCAGGACTCTGTAAAGTCTGCTGCACGGCTGCCTCTTGGAATGCCCCTTTACCACCATCCCAGGGATTCCCGCCAACTTCCTCTCCTATGTCGGATCCCTGTTTCCTGGATCCCATGTCTCCCTCCTTCTCCTCTGGTTTACTCCCTCACGTTAGTGGAGCATGTCCTCCAGTGGCTATCTGAGAAAGGTCACAAAAGAGGTGAAGGTTTTAAGTCAACCCTTATGATTACTGATACATTGTATACATAATTCTAGGTTGGAAAACTTTACCTGATTTCTGAAGACCTCTTCCATTGTCTTCTAGCTTTCAATGTTGCTATAGATAAGTCTTATGAGATTCTAATTCTTGATCTTTTGCATGACTCATTTTTCCTCTCTGAAAAGTTTTAGGACTTTTTGTCCCTAGTGTACCAAAATTTCACAATGATGTCTTTATGTGGGACTATGTCAATCCTTGGTGAGTCCTTTTTATCTAGGATTCATACTCTTCAATTCTGGAGAATTTTCTTGGATTATATCTTTAACAACTTCCTCTTCATTTCCTCTATGTGGAACCCTTAATTATTTGGATGCTATTAATACATCCCCTGGACTATTCCTCTAATATTCTTATTTTTCATTTTTTGATCTTTTGTACTAGCTCTTGGGAAATTTACTCAGTCTCCTCTTCCAACCCTTTTACTGTCTTCATTTTGTTGTCATGTTTTTAATTTCCAATAATTCTTTATTTCTTCTTTGAATGTTCCATTTTATTAACACCATGTTTTTGTTCCATATACACAGTATCATCTTTATAATCTGAGGTATAAATGGTAATTATTTTGAAGTTTTCTTCTGTGTAGTTTGTGGTTTTGCTAGGGTTCCTTTTTCCTGTATGTTTCTCCTTAAAGGCTTCCCTCTCATGTCCAGTGATCCTTGGATATCTGCTCTAGTTTATTTGTGGAATATTAAAAGGAGCTGCATAGAGCTCTTTGCATATGGTAGATTTTACAAACTCTGGGCTTCACTGGAAATCATTTGGTGGTGCATTCCAATGTCATCTTAAGATTTTTTTTTTCTTGAGTTGTCGAGAACGTCCAGGGAAGACATTTCAAAATCCTTGCCTGAGAGTAAAGTCATTCTGGAACTTAAGTGAAGGCAGAATATTTCATGTGTAGCATTTACAGAATCCCTCCATTTTCAGTATTGGGACCTTACTTTCTTCTCTGGCTGGTCTCCTCCAGTCTCAAAAGCCTCTGATTTCCTCTCTCAGAAAATATACCTTTGGTGTCTTCTGCCTGGTTGTGGAAGAGGCAATACTCTGTCTGTGTGGAGTAGAGGACGTGACCCGGGAGCCCGACATCTTCTCAAACAGACTTTTAGTCAATCCTTTTGTTTTTGACATCACTTTCACCCCTGTTTCTCGTTTATGTTTAGTTTTATTGATTCTTATTTGTTTTGGCATAAACTAGGTTACTGCCTGGTTTTCCCTGATGCTAAGGGTTCACCTTTCCTATTTTGCTAAGCTATTTTTACGACCTCCCCTGTCTGTCCTCCAGCTTCCCAGATCTTGTTGCTATTATCTTCTCTTCCTTGTTCTTTGTCCTTGTGGGTTTTATGCCTTTTGTGAATCTCTTTTTCCCCCTATTTTGTGTGGTTTCTGGAGGAGGCAAGGTTAATAAATTTATTCAATAGTTTTGATGCTTGTTTCCAAGAGCCTATCAGCTTTCAGTTATATAGCTTTTATCTTCACAATTTATTTTCTATCCTCTCTGTGCTATTTCTCTTGGCACCATTCTAACTCAGATCTTTAGAACCTCCCTTGTAAACAGGATCCTCATCCCAAGATTCTTACTCCTTAAATCCATCCTGCAGAACACTGCCAGGCTAACCTTCCCAAATCAGAGTTCTGTGTGTCATCTGTAAACTGTACCCTAATCAACATTAAATATAAATAGTTCACTCTTGAGTTTGAGGTCTGCATTATATCCCTTGAGACTTTTCCAAACTTAAGACTCATCTATGAGTTCTTTACACAAGTAAAGTAAAGTAAAGTAAACTCTCTTTTCCTTCATCGTTTATTATATCTGCACCTTCTTACCTCTGATTTTATAAGGTTTTCACCTGTTCTAATGTCCAACCAACTCCTCCATCCTTACTCTCAGGACTTTATAAATGCTGGTATCCTTTGCAGTGTTTCAAGTGCCAATGGAAATGCCATTCGTGATCTTCAAGAAGCCTTTCATGATCTCAACAGAGTTAGTTTGTCTATCTTATCAACACTCACAGGACTCTACGCCTCTTTTACTCACATGCTCTGCCTTATTTATCAAATGCCTATTCTGTGCCAGGCCCTATTCTAGGAGGCACGTAGCTTTATAGTGCAGAGCGCATGTTCTGGAGCCAACTCTCCCAACTCTGCCACTATCTGTGTTCTTGGGTTCTTTAAGCCCCAGTTTCCTCGCTGGTAACATAAGGATAACACTAACACCCAGTTCATGTTGCTTTCGTGAAGATTAGGCCGAATGATGCAGCAAGCACAGTGCCCCATGCACAGTGACACCCTTCCCTACTCTTCTGTTGCTAGTTCTTTTGATTGTTTGGCACCTGGCAAGGACTGTGTGTGTCCCCTGGAGTCACCAGTACTACTCCCTCCCTTCCCACAGTTTATGCTCAGTAATTACTGAACTAGAACAAGTCAGATCAACCTATCACCTGGCCAATCAAGACATCACTTATAGCAGGTATCGGCAAATTTTTCTGTAAAGGGGCCAGATAACATTTTGGCTTTGCAGATCTCTGTTGCAACTATCCAACTTCACTGCTGTAGTGCGAAAGAAACCAGAGACAATACTTAAATGAATAGCTATGGCTGTGTTTCAACACAATTTCATTTATAGAACCAGGCGGTGGGGCAGATTCAGCCCACAGACCACAGTTCACTGAGCCCTGACTTGAAGCAGTAAACATGAGGCAGTAACATTAAAAAAAAACTGCTGCTTCCATTCATCAGTTAACATATTTGTTTAGAAACTCTCCTCCCCTTTTTGCCTTCTGTGATGGTTAATATTATGTATCAACTTGGCTAGGCCATAGTACCCAGATATGTAATCTTGGGCAAGGTTCACCAGGAGGATGTATATGCTCTGAATCAATGTCCAATACATGGTGTGTTTTCTCCCATCACCAGGATTCACAGGTCCAGGAGTCAAGGGGTAGAAATGGGAGAGGCACCACTCACTGTTACCTCTAGTGATCCACCAGCAAGATTTGTGCTTCCTGTTCCTGTGACTTTATGCTCTGGGGCCTAAAGGTCTTAGTTCTAAAGGGAACAATGTTTCCAACAGGACAGACAACAGTGATCCCATTGAACTGAAAGTTAAAATGCCACCTAGACACTCTGGGCTCCTCACATCTCTCTATCAACCAGCAAAAAAGGCAGTTCCTGTTCTGGCTGGGAGGACTGATCCGAACTGCCAAGGTGAAGTCTATTGCGACTCCAACAATGGAGGTAAGGAAGAGTGTGTGGGGACTAGGAGAAACACCTTAGCGGTTGTCCCTTAGCATCGCCATGCCCTGTGATTAAAGCCAACAGAAAACTGCAACAACCCAATTCAGGCAGAACTAATGTCTCAGATCCTTCAGGAATGAAGGTTTGGGTCACCTTACCAGGTAAAGAACCAACTACAACCAGGCGAGAGGCTTACTGAGGGCAAAGGGAATGCAGCTAGGATAGCAGAAGGTGCTAGTTACAAATACCAGCTGTGACCATGTGACCAGTTACAGAAAAAAAGCACTGTAATTGTCATGAGTATTTCTTCCTTATTTTTTATGAATATATTATTCATAAAATTGTGTGTGTGCAAATCTTGGTTTTCTTCTCTCTTTCATCCCATTATCATGTGTCATAAGATGTACTGACTTTATATCATAGTATTGAAGTATTGTTAACTTGACATCACAGTATTTAAGTTACAGCACATCAAGGACTTTGTATATCTTCTTTTGGGGAAAGGGTTAGTGCATTTTTACCCAGGATAGTTGTCACTTCATGTCAGGTGGACGTATGACCTGTTTATTGTCTTTATTTGGACATTAAGTATAATTTAAGGAGACATATATGGATGCCAAATTAACAAGGTATAGATTCGTGATGGTTAATTTTATGTGACAACTTGACTAGGCTAAAGTATTCAGATATTTGGTTAAACATTCTAGATGTTTCCACAAAGGTATTTTAAAGATGAGATTAGTATTTAAATCAGTAGGCTTTGAGTAAAGCAGATGACGCCCCCCTCCCCGCCCCGCATAGTGTGGGTGGGCCTCATCTAATTAGGTGAAGGTCTTAATTAAAAAAAAAAAAAAAAAAAAAAAAAAGACCTGTCTCCCCCTAAGGCTTGCAGACTTGAATTGCAACTCTTCCCTGGGTCTCTAGCCTGTGGCCCACCCTCAAGATTTTGGCCTTGCACCTCCACAATCTGGTGAGTCAATCCCTTAAAAAAATCTCAACCTCTCACTCAGCCCACTCAATCTCTCCCCCCGCTACCCACCCTATTGGTTCTATTTCTCTGGAGAAACCTACTATGCAATCTTTTCTAAAATCCTGCATTCATATTTTGTATTCTTGGGTGATAGGAACCTTTTAAAACTAAAGATATCTTTAGTTAAACAAACAATCACTGACTCCTTACCGCAGATTGAAACAAATCAACTTTAAAAAGTGTTCTAGTGAAAGGCAATTGAGCAGTTAGTTATGGCAAAGCAATGCCCAGCACTTGTGATCACATTTCATGAAAATACTCAGTTCTAGGTTATGTTAATTACAGGTGCTGTGCTCTCACCTAAGGGTGAGGAAGACTAGTTTTGAGCCTAGACCCTTGAAACCATAATACCTAACATTTAAAGAAACTGTACGTATGTGGTATCCATGTCATGTGTTTTTAAATAGGTCAGACAAGGTCTTTAGTTAGGATCTTACATTGATTGACCTAAACCTGATTTTCTTTGGTATCTGCCAAAATGCAATAAAAAGGATGCAGCTGGTGACTGAGAAAAGCTGCCTATAAAAGAATGTGCAATTATTTTGACTTTTGTGGTTATTTCTACCATGCACTGACCAATGGAATAGGCTGGCAGAGAGAAATTCGGCATAGAGAGACCCAAGGCCACATCAACCAACATGCATGGGGTGATTTTCTAACCTTCCTTCCTATGGCAGCTTTCTCAAAGGTCACAGCTATGCTTTAATAAACTCTCCCATCCTTTCACAGAGCAATAAGCAGAAGGGACTCATCTATTTCTAACTGATAAAAAAAAATTATGCTCTATGAGATAATGCAATAGAATTAGCTTGTCTGGGCTCCAGATCCTCTGCAGAGACTTGGCTTCTTGGACAAGAGCGAAGAAAACTATTTCACATTTCCCACCCATCTCGCCCCACCCCACCGTGGCCCTGAGCACACCGATACCATGATCTTCAAACTGTCCTTAGTGCTTTCTGTGTCAGTGCTCTGTCCAGAACCCTCTGCGGCACTCTTCTTTCTGCTTATCAGCATCCTGGGCAGCCTTTCTTGATAATCTGGACTAAGTCTGCCCTCATGTCTGAGACCACCTCTGATTGCCCTGGTCCTCTGTGCTGTGTGTCTCCTTTGAACACTTGCTTCATTGACTGTCTCTATTGCACATACTGCAGTTATTATTAATAACAGCAGCAGCAATAACAACAGCCACCATTTATCAAGTACTTAATAAGAACCAGCCTCTGTTCCAAGAGCTTGACATGTAGCAAAATTCTTAAAGCAACCATATGTACTAACTCTTGCCTGTAAGAACTAAGGTTTAGAAAGTAACTTTTCCAAGGTCATAGCTAGCAGGACGTGGAAACATGATTAACATGATCCAGGTGTATTTGACTCCATAGGATCCACGTCCTGTCTCGAGTGTATGCACCTTGAGGGCTGGGTCCATGTCTATACCTTCACTCTATACCTTCAGAGCTGGGCTGAGCATTCAGGTAGTGTTTGCTGATGGTTACATAAAGGGGCTGAAAGTTCAGCACATGAAGAAAGAACAGGTGGAGAAAGCAGGTAGAGAGGTGAGGGAGGAGGGTTGTGTTCTAAATTGTATATGAAATGCCATTAGGGAGTTATAGCTTATTAACCATAAAGCATGAAATACTATATAATGACTCAATGTGCGTGCACACATCATGCAATGATTTAGACTGAGCCCGCTACATTTAACGAAATTGGTATAAGAATTTAATGCCAAAAAATAGAATTCTGCACACAGATAACACACCTACATTCCACGTACATCTAGACCTTATAGACTTCTAATGATTATTTGTGAATAAAGTGAGATATCATCTTTTATGTTACATACCTTCTGGGATACATTGTCCAAGAACAAATTTATACCCTTTGCAGCACTTTTTCCTAAGAGGCAAACAAACAAAAAACATTTTAAATGTTGTGTTAAGTTAAAATTAAAATTCTTTCCAGTTATTATTTTTGAATGAAATGATTTGTGCTTAGGAAAAACTAAAGCATAAAGCAAAGTAGGGGTGGAGTATTTTTAAGACAATTTGAGATTAAAAGGAAAAATATTATCAATAATACATGACTATATATCCTCAAACATCAGGATATCCTTTCTGCCACAGAATATAGGAAATCCCTTTGAATCCTATGAAGCAAATTAACTAACTCTGAGACTTCAAAATACTAATTAAAGGACTACAGAATGTAAATAAGACAAGGGCATTTAAGGCTGGCCGGGCCCCTCAATCCACAGGCCAAGAAGTGACATGACTTATTAATTATAACAACTATAATATAATAACTACATATATATAACTATAATAATGGGCTAAGTATAATGTAATGATTGCTAATTATAATGATAATTAGGTAGCCAACTATCATCAAGACTGGGACCCAAGCATTCTGATTCCCATTTGAGTGATTTTTTTTTAATACGTATATCATATAAGGGACGGAAAGGTACCTAAATGACATTAAAAAACAGCAAACACGCAATTTCTAACATAAATATTCAAGATTCCACCTGAGGTAGAGAAACGGTGCCATCAGGTCAAAATTCAAATCTCCACTGGAGGGATTACACCTGGTCTTGGGGTCTTAACTCCTAACAGACTGAGCTTCCTGCAGATATCAGCCATACACTCCAGACAAAACAGAAGAGAAGAGCTGCTTGAAGGCTCCAGAGAGGAAATAAAAGCAGGCAGATCTGGGAGAAGAGCTGAAATTTTGAACAAGGGACTGATACAGGGTGAGTTTTCTGCTCTTAGGGCTTCAGCCAGAAAGCAGATCACAGTAGCCATGTGTTGTGGGGAAGCTAAAACTCTGATAGAAAAATCAGTATTTTTTTGGCCTGAGCAGAGGACAAAGCCTGGGCAACCCTGACCATGAGAAATTGAGGGGAAACCTGGAAAGGAAGGAGCAGAGCTAAAGCACCTAGCTAAGGACAAAAGGGGGTGGCAGGGGGCTTGAGCTGCCCCTGTCACAGGGCAGTTTTCACTTTTAGTTTAACCAAATTAACTGCCGCTAGAAAGAAAACATCCCCACTCTGAATGAATACAGCTAGATGCAGGGTTCTCCACAACATAACATACACAAATGCAACCTGTTCTCAAGAAAGAAGATAACCAATGGTCACACTCTAAGATAACCCACATGTTGGAATTGTCAGACTTTAAAGTAGCTAGTTAACTATGTTCAATGACATAAAGGAAAATACATTTGTAATGAATTAAACAGGAAATCTCAGTGGAGAAACTATTAAAAGAACAAAATGAAAATTCTAGAACTAAAAGATATATCTAAAAAAATAAAAAACCTAATGGACATGTTTAACAGAAGAAAGGAGAGAAAATGAGGAGAGTGCAAGAAAGAACTGGTGAATCTGAAAATACATCAGTGGAAATTATCCAATCTGAGGAAGAGGGATAAAAAAAGAGAAAATGAACAAAGAGTCAGGGACTTGTGGGCCAATATCAAAGGTCTAGGTAGGGTATTGGGAGTTTCAGAAGGAGACGAGAGGATGGAGTAAAAAATATATATTTGAAGAAATGGTGTCTGAAAACTTCCCCAATTTAGTGAAAGACACAAATTTACTGATTAAGGAAGTGTAGCAAACCCCAAACAGGTTAAATGCCCACATGGACAAAATGCCTAGAGACATCCTGGTCACACTGAAATGTGTGACATCCTGGTCACATTTGAAAACTAAAGATAAAAGCCTGTAAGCAGAGGAAAATTACACATTATATACGGGGAAAGGATGATTTTAATGACCAGGGACTTCTCATCGAAAGATTACAGTAACCAGAAGATAGTGCTATGACATCTTTTAAGCGCTAAGAAAGCAAACTCGTTCAGCTCAAAAGCCTATATCCAGCAAAAACATCCTTCAAGAATGAAGGTAAAATAAAAAACATTTCAGATAAAAGAAAACTAAGAATTCATCTCCAGCAGACCTGTACTATACAAAACATGCTAAAGGGAGTTCTTAGGGTCAAAGGGAAATGACACCAGAGGGAAACATGAATCTTTAGGAAGAAACAAATGATAAATATCTGGTGCCATACAAAAGACTTTTTTTGCTCTTAATTTTTTTAAAGCAAAAATGATAGCATTGTCTCACAAGGCTTATAATGCACAGAGATGCAGTAAATCTGACAACTGTAGAAAAAAATGGCAGGGGGTAGATGGACTTGTATGGTTACTAAGTTTGTACGTGTTATGTAAAACAGTACAATACTGACATTTCCACTAGAGGTAACACTCCTTCTGTCTCTCCATGTCTCCTGCTTCCGTTTATTGCTTTTGCCTTCTCTCCCAGCTGGATTCCCTATGAACTTCCCATCACCGCTTTCAAATCATACATGCAAGGACTAGAATTAACTAGGGTTAGAATTTACTAGGGTTTAGTGAATCTGCAAATCTCAAGAATATACCCCAAGATATTTTGGAAAAAAAAATCGGATTCAAGGTTATTCCTATTGAAACATCATTCTCTTTTGTTTTGGGGCATGCTCTCTAGGAAGAAGAGAAACTCAGTTAAATACAGTCTACCAGCTGGCAACCACACATCACCTGCAGCCTGTCACATCACCCGTGGGAACACACCATTTGAATGTTGTACCAGAGAAAGGCGCCCAAACCACTGATTTGGGAAGTTAGGCATTATCTGTGATCATCAAATGGTCAGAACCCTCAACCAGGTTAGATAAGGCCTTCTAAGAATTTTGATACACTTAAATTTATATTTTCCATCACATTTTCATAAAACATAACTTACCACCCTCATTTTTTACTCTTTCAAATTAGTATAATCTAAATAGATTACAGGTTGAGTATCCCTTACCCAAAATGCTTGGGACCAGAAGTGTTTCAGATTTCACATTTTTTTTTTTTCATTCAGCAATATGTGAAGAATACTTACCAGTTAAGCATCCCTTAATCCAAAAACCTAAAATCGGAAATATTCCAATGAGCATTTCCTTTGAAAATGCTTTGGATTTTTGGATCAGGATGTTCAATATGTATTGGTCAAATCAATTTGTGTGCCTGGTCTGCTAGGTCAATTACCATTCTTAGGAGAAATTTTAAGCAATCTCGTCCCAAAATAAAATTTATAAAAACTTTATTAAATCCATAATTCATAAGTTTCATCTATTTAAAAAATTCATAAAATTTTTAAAAATCAGATTTGGTAAGAGAAAATTCTGAAGCCCTGTTGGGTACAGCAAAGCAACTTCATTCCTCCTGCTGCAACATGTCTCACGCGCAGCTCAGCTGTGAGTAGACATCTTACTGCAAAAGCAAAGAAGTGGACGTTACAAAAATAAATAAATAAAAATAAATAAAAAACCCAAACCAACCAGTGGCATTTGTGATGCTCCTGAAACAGACTTGAGTGAAATAGCTAAGGTTTCCCCTTCCCTCATTATTTTCTGCCTGCACTTGTCGTCCTAATATAGATTAATTTGACAGCACATTTTATGTTAGTAGGAAATGATCTATCCATCCATCCACTTTACTAAACAGATGATGCGTGGCAATGCCCAGAGTTTTCTTATTAGGCATAATTTCCCAACATCTACAACTAAATTATAATTTGACATGCCACGAAAAGCCCATGGGGGTATATACATCGATGATGACTGTTTTTAACAGAGGTACAGGATCTATCTTTACATTCCATGAAACTTAAACTCTGCCTAGTTTTCCATGGTTTAAAAAAGTCCAAGCTCCTAACTAGAAAGAAAACTGGCTTAATAGAGTATTAATTAAAATGTTATGGTTGTTACTTACTGTATTACTTGAGGCTGTCCTACAGAATGCTATAAGAGGAAGAGCATTACACTACATGATTTGAAACACAAGTGATTCATGAGAAAGTCAGATAGAGGGGGGAAAACATGTGTTTTTGATACTCAAGTCTACCACCACATTTAAACATTTGTTTCTATTTAAACGCTGCAGCTAAGGTATAACCCTCTGAGCTGTTCAATGGCATTTTAAAGTTCACACAAATGAATACGATCGTTATAATCTCTCTTGCCACATCGAAGACATTAAACTTGGGCACTTTGACCTTTTTGAGCATTTCAAGGGCTTAGGACTGGCCACACGGTAGAGCCAGAAGCAACCTGTTATTTGCCTTTTTATGAAATTAAATGATAATGAAGTGATTTGATAAGCTTTTGAAAGGCTATGGAATGCTGTCAAGAGAAGATCTGAGTTTCAGGATGGGCATGCCTCATTTAAATACCTGCTTAGCTAAGAATTAATTTCTCCTTTGGGTTTTTTCTTAATTGCATAACTGACCCCAGCTTTCTGCTCAAGAGAAACTCCTCAAGAGAAGGAGTTTGAGACTCCAGTGCATTGTTCTGTCGTCCCCAGAGTCCCTGGGAATACATTACTTTGCATGTTAAATACCCATCAATCATAAATCACCATTATAAATAAATAATGAAATACTCCAAAGTATAAAAAACAAACACTGGCTGCACATGTTATATCATTTCAAAGATTGCTGACAATGTAATTTATGTACAATGAAGTTGAGGCAGCCAAAGTGAAATCTTCTTGTTATGCAAGCACGGGCACTTGATAGACCAAACTACCAATACTGCTGTGTGGTTTTTATCTTTAAGAAAAACAAACTAAGATGAGAAAAGCCCATGTGGGTTCCGGGGAGGCCATTGTTCTTAATATGCTTCACGTGTCATAGCTTGGTTTCTCCAGATACAAATACTTTTCTCGTTTCTTGGCAAAAGGAAGTGGTGATCAGATGGTTGTTACTTAGAAAGGGTGACATCTGGTAATCCAGAAAGCCTGTGGAGGTCTCCCTTGGGTGCCCTGGAGTATTAAAGCACATTTAAAAAGTCATAAATAAAAATGGGATGGTGCAGCCAGAAACACACCCCACCAGCCAGGTGTGTGTGTGGGGGGCTTATGGAAGGAAAAACTACATCAGGAAAATGAACATAACAGAGATAGCATCAGACTGTCTGCTGATCGTTATATTAGAGTCTAGAAAAGAAATTTTTTAAACTGGCTACAGAGTTAGAGAACTAGAAAGGATCTTGAAATGTCAAATGAATTAGGAGACAAATATTTAAATACTTGCTGCAATGCAAGGGTAAATTTTCCTAAGATTTACTCGGGGTTTCCCTTGCATAGCTGCCTATTCATGTACCACTAATATTAGATTTTTTTAAAAAAATGAAAGAGGACTGCATTTTTTAGAATATTTTAGAGTTGTTGGTGTTATGTATTGTGGATGGAGCACTGGCTTTGGGGCCCAGCAAATCTGGTTGACAATTTTGGCTGTGACATTTAAAGAGCCAGGATATGACCTGTGACTCTCCTTCAACTTGCTGAGTTTCAGATTCCTCGTGGATATAACATGAATAAATAATACCTTGCTTAAAGAAAGGAGTATTGCCCGGATTACAGATAATATAATGAAGGTGCCCAGCACGGGGCCTGGTTCAGGGGCGGAATAGTGTTCTACCTGCAGCTTTATAAACACAGCAAGGAAATTCATCTTTCTTCTAGTTCCTATTCAATGGCAGACTTCTCTCTTCTTCTAAAAACACAATGGCAGGGGGAAGGGAAGGGAGGGGGAGAAACTTCTGATTTGAAGATGATGGAAAAGTCCTTTTATACCTTTCTTGTTTTACATGTTAACGTCAAGTAACGAAAACAAGAAATGAAAATGCAAACCCTACACTCCATGGATTTAGGAGACTTCCCTGACCCTGAACTACCATATATAAACATGGCAAGTGGATGGAAGGATGGGGAGTGACTCTGAGGAGTGGAGAAACTTCAACCCTAAGCGCCTCTAGAGGAGGTTACTGGGGAGAAGCAAGTCAGCCCCTCCGACAGAACCTCAGCAAGGCTTAGAAACTGGAGGCTCCAGCTAACGAGGAAAGTGGAGGCCCAAAGACAGCAGGATGATCTGGAAGTCTGGTGGGAAACAGGCAGCCCACACCCTTTGCCCACTGATGCAAGAAACAAGAGTTATATTCTTTTGAAAAGCTGTACCCAAGAAGTTGAAGACTCTGGGGCACCAAGCCAGAGAACTGAGTGGAACCTGCCCACCAGTAGAGAATCCCAGTCAGGTGCATAGATTTTCCAAATGTCTTTAAAGAGTCCCTTCAATTTAATATTTCATTCCAGACAGCGAACCCCTTCTGATGACAGCTCCTCAAGGCAAACTAGGCGGTGGCTTCCTCACATCTTCAACTACTCAGTCCTAAATGAAGACATACGGGGCTTAAAAACTGGAAAACCCAACTCGCATAACTTATTTTCATCATTCCAAGCCTACTGAGGCACGCCCGAGAAGGGGGTCCGTGAGAAACTGTTTCCAGGAAATACACAGAAGATGATGGTCCCTCAGGGCTAACTTAAAGGGCTGAGGCTTTAAAAGTGGTCCTCAATTTCTTCATAAAGTCCTTTAGAGACTCATTCCTCTCTTCCTTCTTCCCTTGCCGAAATCTTTATTGAGCTTTGCCTGACTTTGTGAGAGCTACTAGAATTCCTTTTACAATAGATGCCCTGAGAACAGAACTGAATAACTGAATAAAATGACTCACCTCCCATCTGGCTGTGCTTGGTTCCTGCCTGTTAGCCATAAAGAGTGCTCCTTCCAGGCTAATATAACACTATCATGTTTGCTGCAGCGGCCACTAAAAACAAAACCAAACCCCCTAAACCTACCAATAGGTTATTGATTCACATGTAAGCTTGTTAAGACCAAATCTCAGTGACAATATGAAGAGAATCGTAAGGAACATGTTAGGCGTAACTTGCCAGTGTTCACACAATTACTGGTGGTCAAGATCAAAGGAGGAAAATGGCATAGCAGTACCTCGAAAAATTAAACAGAATTACCATATGATCCAGTAATGCCACTACTGGATATGTATGCACAAGAATTGAGAGCAAGGACTCAAACAGGTATTTATACACCAGTGTTCATAGCAGCATTATTCAAAATAGCCAAAAGGTAGAAATAGCCCAAATGTCCATCAGTGGACGAATGGGTAAACAAAATGTGGATATACATACAATGGAATATACAGTTCAGCCTTAAAAAGGAAGGGAATTCTGACGCATGCTACAACCCGGCTCTACCTTGAAGACACTATGCTCAGTGAAATGAGCCAGACGCAAAAGGTCAGATACTGTACGATTCCGCTTATATGCTGCATCTAGAGCAGCTGAAGTCACAGAAACAGAAAATAGAATGTTGGCTGTCAGGGACTGGAGGGAAGAAGGGAGGAAATAGGAAGTTATTGTTTAATAGGTACAGAGCTTCAGTTTGGGAAGATGAAAAAGTTCTGGAGACAGATGGTGTTGATCATTGCAGAACAATGTGAATGCACTTGATGCCACTGAATTGTGCTCTTAATAGTGGCTAAAATGGTGAGAGAGAGACATATAATCTCCACACACAGAAACCACCACCAAATGAGAAAGTCATTCCTCTAATCATTAAAACCCCGATCATGGCATTATCTGGGTTCTAGCTGTTCAGATTACAGGAAAAAAATTAAAAAGTACGTGTGGAAGGTTATTCTTAGATGGGGTTAAGGTAATAACCAGAAGGTACATATTCCAACAAGGCTGTAAGAGACAATTTTGTCATTGAACAAATAGTTATCATATGCTTACTCAAAAGACAGAATAGCTGGAAGTTGGGGCCCTGGCCCTTAGGGATGTACTTCGAGGTTTGAATCCAGGCTCTGCTACTTCCCAGCTGCGGGCTTTAGATAATTGACACTCAGTCCCTCCTCTAACTCAGTTTCCTCAAATGTAGAATGGGAGAGTAAGAGTACCCACCCCACAGGCTTGGGGTGAGAGTTAAATGCATAAGGAACTTCTTACAGTAAGTGCTGGCATACAGCAAGTCCAGTGGAAAGTACACTAAGAGATCTGCTTTTCTGGCTGTGCGCCCACGTGAAGCCCCCCTCCAGGACACTGGGTGCCGCAGAGCTGGGGAGTCGGGAAGCAGGCAGCCCCCGCTGTGGCCGGACTCCCGTCAGGTCTGATTTTAAGCAGCAACCTGGAGTGTCAGGTCCTCACTGATAACAACACAGGGACCCGTGTCTCAACCATCTGTGTGTCCACGTCCAGTCCTGCTCAAAGACGATCTCATCAGCTGTAGAAGTGAAACCCTCTCAAGCTACTGAAGCATTCCCCCATCTTAGGATCAACACGATATCCATCTCAATGATTAAATGCATGCGACCGGGCCTCTGACTGTTTACTGAAAGCAGGCCCAGGAACTCGGAGGCCACGCCAACGCCAGCTCCCGCTGCCAGGCTGAGAACACATGTGGCCGCCTTCGCGTGCTGGCTCTGACGTCCTCTCTCTATCTGCCCGGCGTATCAATGCTTCAGACTCACGGGGTCAAGGTCCTCAGCAGACAGATGGCCAGAGTCCAGAAGGGCTTTGGAAACAAGAACCTTGGATTGATTAACTTCCTCTTTGCAGCTATGTCACTGCTATACACACCAGCTCTCCTCTAACCCATTATTCCCCTCCTTCCCTTCCCTCCCTAAATGAGATTTCTACTTCACCAACTGTCATTACATCTTGTTTGCTTGCTGCCTTTTCCATTTTCCCTACTTCGGATAAGATCAGCTCTGAAATGCAAGGAAAAAAAAAAAAACAAATTGAAAAAGTTAGGTTTGATATTATCTTCATAAAAAGTAAAATTGTATCTATGTATATACTTATATATACCTAAGTAGTGAGACATTTGTTTTTAGTTTAAAAGAGAAAAGATTAGGTTGGGTATTCACCACTGTGTTGACAAGTTGTTCTCTTTATGTGGATGAGATAAAAGATGTTCCTCATGTTCCCTGTGTGTTTTCTGATTTTTCTGTAATGAGCATGAATTGATTTTGTAATGAGAGAAAAAGGAAATAACAACAGAATCATTTTTCTCGGGCTGTTGGTACATTTCTAATGCCAGGCTTGGGAATGGCTTCAAAAACTTCTGGTTTCGAAAACAGTTAAGGAGTCATGTTCATGGCTGTTTAAGCATGACTGCACACCGTCATGGCTGCACACCCATCACGACTCACTCAGCCAACCTAGACACTGCGGATTTTCATTCTGGACAAAGTCGTCATTGTGACCAACTGGGTTTCAACCAAACTGCTTTTGACCAAGTCACCTGGAACCAGTACTTGGTAATCATTAAGAAATTGCTTTAGGAAACTGTGGTATCATTTACTAGGATGTTCATCATTCTTATTTTTTTCACCTCAAGTAACTGGATAGAGGTTTGCTTCAGATAAGGATTTAACAGGACAATTTCCCCCATTTGTAAATCATGTTTAAACCAACAAATCTCTGCTCACTTATTCCCACAGCTGCTAATTTTGGGAAGCACGAATAGCTGTGATTCTTACTCTGGGTCACTGTCCAGAGACCCAGTGTGTGGAGAAATGGAGACTATTCCCTGGGTGCAAATATGGTTCACTGTATGCAACACTGTTGGACACAGCGCCCAAGGTTCTGGGCATTTATTTATTTTGATTCTGTCCTTGACTCTCTAAGCATTCTGGAAATACTTGAATGGTTATTAGTAATGCTACAATAGCACTGATTGAGCAAATCATATCTTCAAGCGTTGCAGTGCACATGATAAACCAACCAATGGAACAGAAGTCATCCCCCATGGTCACCAAGCATTCCTGAGAGTTTCTTGGCTGTTCCTCTGGGGCCCTGTCCTCCCACTTGTGGGTTTTCTCTGCAGTTCAGCGTTGTTTCTTCACTCTTCTCCCCTCTTCAAAGGATGGATCCATTTTCAGGATTTCAACTCTCACCTTTCTGCTCATGACGCCTCAACCGCAAACATGTGGCCACTTTAATTGCCTTCGTTTGCTTGCCTGTATTTTCCAAGTGTTCTATGATTATCAGGTTATTACTTTTGGAATGAGAAAATGTTATATTTTAAAACTAATAGAAAAAAATTAACTTCTCACTGCCAAGGTAGAACAGAAAAGCATTCTTCTTGGAGCCAGAACTCTAAGGCAAATAACCCCACAACTTGTTTTTAAATATTGCCTTCAATTTTTTTTCCTCTGGTATAGACGCCCCAGATTACCCAGAGCAGCTGCATTTTCAGGTCACTTGTGTGGCAGAGACAGCTGTTCTCCTGTATCTACTCTCCCCCTTTTTCTTCTATAGTAACAGAAACCCAAATTACAGCTGTGGACATAGCACCCAGAATAAAGACAACATTTCCCAGCCTCTCCTCCCACCAGGTGGGGTCTGGTGAGTTAGAGTGGCCAAGAGGATGTGAGAGGCTGGGATGTGTGCAACTTCCAGGTGGCGCTCTGAAATGGAAGGGACACGCCTTCCCTTTTCACCTTCCCAGGAGTGGGAGTGTGAACATGGTGGTGGTCGGCCGTCTCCGACAATGTGAGGCCCACACCCCAGTGACAGGTGGGTCCACGTATAAGGAACCTGAGACCATGACACTGCCCAGTCACTGTGCTCACCACTGAGCTAAGGATCCCTGACAGTGTGCATAACAGAAAAAACTTCCATCTTGTTTAAGCTATTATTTTTGGTTGTAGTTATGGGAGCCTAATACACATCCAAAGCCAAGATGATGGAAGGACACAAATCCATGGACGAAAGGCTACTGACACGCGAGGTCAGTGAGCGGACAGAGGCCCAGAGAAGGTGCGGCCTTTGTTTTGCCCCAGTAACAATGGTGCCTGGAGTCCCTGGGCCTTATAACATGCTGATCCCGGACATGGGAATGTTTAGAATCTTCCTTGTAAATTATGCACAGCTAAAGGACGCTCTGCTTTGGCCGGGCTACTGTTCTTCTTTCTACCACACAGCGGGCAGTTCCACCGACACTCAGCCCCCTTTCTCTGCAGTTCACCCTATACAAAAGGCATTTCCAGAGAGATTTCAGACAATTTGTAAATACAATTTGCTCATTCAAATTTTTGCCCGCACCTCAGTCACTTATGAATTAAATGCAGTTGTCATAAAGTAAAGAGTTTCACCTGTGATGACCGAGAAGCTACAAAGTAGCGTCTCCTAGGTTGATTAATCATCATGTGACAGACCTCACTTCTCACATGCACAGAATCCTCCGGATAATGAAATATCATGGGCATTGATTCAGGCCTTAGTCACTGGAGGGAAAAATTCATGCACGGAAAGTAGGATTTCTACTTCTAAATCATCTGCAGATGAGAGCGGGGATCTTCTATTTGTTTTAAATTCTGAACTTTATAAATAATGACCTAATATCACAGGAAAAATTTCCATTCATTAGTTAAAAACTTAAAGTATTAAGTTTGACATAATTCAACACTTAACTGAGAGCTTACTATACGCCAAGATAAGCATTTTCTATAGATTACTTTAAAAAAAAGGTGGTTGTGAGAATTAACAGATAAGAAGATTGAAGTACAGAGTGCTTAAATAGCTTGTTCCAATTAGTAGCTAAGCTGGGACGTGAGCCCAGGCTGCTGGGCTCCAGAAGCCACCTCTTCTCTGAACTGAGTGTCACAGGAGACACAGATGAGTAAGATTTGCAGTCAGTCCTCAAAGACAATCAATGTGGGAGAAACAGATAACGCATCTAGGGATAACACGAGACAGAGCCACAAAAGCAGCGTACAGTGTGTTCTCCCAGCACAGCGGGAAGAGGATTAATATGATATCAGGAGCCACAGAAATACATGCCCACCATAGTTGCCCCTGCCCCAGCAAGATGTATCAGGCCGCACAGACGGGGCACTCATCCTCACTCACCACTATTTTCTGCCTCATGGGACTGAAGAAAATCCAACTTTATTTGGGGTAAATACTACACATTCTGCTGTCTGCAATGGGTAACTCAGGCAGTCCAGGTGAACCGTCCAAGATCCACAGTCCAGGGGCTGCTTGGCAACTTGGACACCCTTCCAGGCTAAGAAGCCGTCCTAGGACATTCATTTTGTATCCCTGCTAAGCAGTGACATAGGCCTCTATGTACAGGAGGCCTGACTGAATCAAAACCATTAACAAATACAAAATGTGGAGACACTGCATGGAATTGTGGTTACAAGTAACTGTTTTAAAGACAAGCAGAGGTGAGTTTAGGACTTGATTCTACCACTCGTTTAATGAAATCATGTTATTAATAATTATATATATAAGCTTACATCTTACAGTGTTTTCTCCTGCAAAATGGAACATCGATATGTGCTTTATACAGGATCTGAACATCAAATGAGATAAAGTTCCTAGTATAGTACATGCTCTATACTCAATGTCCAATAACAGGGAGTAATAATAGCAACAATAGGATATTATTGTTTATTCTTCTGTCTTCCCTCAGTATAAAGTATATGTTAAGTGACTGTAACAGTTACGATGAAGCGCTGTGACATACTGGAGCGCTCAAGACTAAACAGTGCATTAACTCATGCTGAATCAGCAGATGACAACTGAACGCTGACCCTGGGCGAGACACTGATGGAAGCCTTGGGGACATCTGTTATCACTGAGAACACAGGACAGAAGAAGTATTTAACAACATTGTGACCTTTAAAAATAACAAAACAACCAAGACACCAAAAAGCACCCAGTCTACCAACAATTGCCAAAGGACAGAGAATTCTTTGTGGAATGTGATTTAGATGTCACAGGATAAGGCCACGCAGGGCAGAGATAGGGCACATAGCAAAGCATGAAGATGTGATAGTTACCTTGGCCTAAAGACACAGCACCACTGGATATTTCTGTCACATCGGGGTAGACAGAAGTCAGTGCCTTATTAACTAGACTCTCTAGTTACCCAGACATCCCTTGCACCAGAGAGGTTAGTCGCTGTGCCTATGGTCCACCAGCCCTTTCTAAGGAAAGCTGCCCAGCTCGTGTTTCCTTGTGATTGGGTAGCTTGGAAGGTCTGACTTTGCACCATGAGGCCACGCCCCAGGACAAATCAAATGGCTGGACCAGTTGCACACTCTGGGCTCTCCACTACCAAAGGCCAAGAGATCAGGCGAGTCAGCCTCGGCAGTAGCATAGCTGGGGCTACAGCAGTTGAGAAAAGGTCTGGAAGGACCAGAATGACCTGACGTCCCGCGTGAGGGCAGGAAACTGCATGCTGGCACTGGTGAGGTCCCCAAGAGGAGAGAGGCTGTGAGGAAGAGGAGCAGCAGCCACTCCCAGGACCGCCTCACCGTCTGACAGTGTCTCAGCTCTAACCCCAGGCACCCTAATCGCCACTCCCTTTACTCTGGACTCACCTGGCATTTCTGTTCTTTGCAACCAGGGTCCCCCACTACCCCGAGTTATCCTAGCAATATTTAAAAGATCCAATTTTTGGAAATAATAGCATAAAGGCCTTTTGATTTGGGTGTTAATCACAGGTAGGCTTATCCATCAGGGCTGTGTGTTTTATCAAAAGCTCAGATTTCTCTTTCATGGACAGAAGTCATTCACAGACAGTTCAAATGTAAATGTTCTTATTTCCCTGTAGGTACAGCCCTTATCATATTGAGACTTGGATTCCATCAATAACAGTTAAATGTCTAGGTGTTTTATGGCATTTGTGAATTATTTACTCGTAAGCTTAAAAAAAAAGAATCGAAACTTGAGTTTAAACATAAAACCATCTGTAGCAAGCAAAGCAAGCAAAAGATTAAGAAAATATGTTTCATACACATGAGCTTGCCTTAAATAACATGGAAGTTCTAGAGTGCTGGGCAACTTTAGCACATAATTCATTCTTAGTGCCTTGCAGCTTTTTGTCTTCCATTTGGCTTTTTCTGGGGTCTGCTCCCAGCCCGCCCCCAAAAAATCCTTCTGTGGGTTCCATTAGAGAGAAGTGATAAGATTGATAAATAGATGCATTTCTGTTCATGCAGTTGACCATTCCTTTCTGTTGTATTATTAACTGACTCACCTCCCCCAGATCTTTGAAATGCTTTCTAATCTGGTCTCCTGATAAACCCCAAGCCCAAGTGGCTCTTGGAATTTGGAGACGACAGTTTTTCTTCCCTACCCCAACTACGGCATTTAAGATAAAGAGCAAATAGTGCCATGTGACTAAATGATGTATGTAACCTTGAGAACTTGCCGTAGTGATTTCACAGCACTGTGTACCCACACATCCTAAGCACTGTTAGAAAAGTCTAGTGATAAAAGATTCCCTTCATTTAATTCTAGGAAATAGTCAAGTGAGAGGCCACATGGAAGAATGGACACGACAAGAAGATACCACTGTTTTAGGCACTGACGACAAAAAAGATGGCTTTAAACTAAGAGGAGTCATTTCTTGATGGGAATCCCAGACATTGTGGTGGGAGTGATTCTTCTGTGGTGGGGGTGCTTTCAGAAGTCGAATGAATGTCCTCTGGTAAGCACTGTCTTCCCCAGGCAGACTGAGAAGATTGGGGGACCATTCCAGGGCCTGAGCGTGTTTGCGTACAGTGGATGGAGTCCAAGCGTGGGCAAGAAGGTCCTTCTACAGGAGCCACAGTTGCTACAGAAACTTCCCTCTTGGGCTACTATCTTCCTAGGGATTGGCACTCAGAGGACTTTGGACACCCTGGATAAGGCTGTCAGGGGTATATATAATGGAATCAGGGCCACTTCTTCTAAATGGTCCAGTTCTACAACCTAGGGCTAAGTCTTCCAGCAGGGCTGCCTGAGTCAAGAGATAAGTCCCCAGGGAACGTAGCCAGGCTGTCCTGAGGACCACTGAGAGCACATGCAGGTCCAAAGATACCCCATCAGTGCTGGCCAGAGGATGGTCCTCCCCTGAGACTGTGCTGATGGGCTATACGCTGACCAGCCAGACACAGAGCAGAATGCCTTCCCACAGATCCCGGGAGACCAGTCTCCCTCCTTGTGACTCAGCTCTGGGAGACCAATGTCAACAAAATCCCCCACCACCCTTTCTGTAATCACACTGTCACTGAGAAGAAGGCTGTCACAGCAGTGGGAACAAGGTCTTAGGGCTCACTGGTGTCTTTCTGCTGGAGTGAGTGCTAACTCTGGCTGGCCACCATCTCCTGGGTGTCCTCCTAGGAGACACCTCCCAGCAGGGCAGGCCTAGAGACAACAGCTGGCTTCAGCCAGAACCATCAATGACATCCCCTGAAGTCCCCATCCCGCTTTCCTAATGAGGCGGCTCTGCCCAGACCCACAGCTGATACAGCCTGGATGTCAGGCAGGGAGGGCCTTACCCTGGAAGGGCTGCCGTGGCGGGAACAGCACAACAGCAGCAGCAGCGTTTACCGCTCCCTTCCCGCGCACCTGACCTTGTACCATCGTGCCCGTCTGCAGAAAGCAGCCAGGCAGCCAAGGGGAAATTACGTACTCAGGTCCTGCCTGCTCCTCTTCCACAGAGGGCATTGCTCCTGCTGGCAGGTCTATCTTCCTCGTGACAGTGGGGATGTGGAGAAGGTGGGGAAGGGATTTGCTGCTGGTGGTCTCCCGGAGCTGAGTCGCAGGCAAGAAACTGCCACCTTATATGGAATTTCACTAAATCCTCACAACCACCAACATGCAGGTTCTGTGTACGGGGGAAGAAACAGAGTGTCAGACAGTTTAAGAATCTTGCCAAGGTCAGATGGTGAAGGAGGGCGAGACCGAGGATTTCAATCCCCCAAGTATGAAGCAGTGTCTGGCTCAGACAGCCACTCCGTGGAGAGATCTGAAGGAGAGGAAATGCCGGTGTGGACACGGTGATGCCATCCCCAGCACAGCCCGAGTGTGCGGCACAAGTGCCAGGGCTGCTGAGCTGGGCATCAAGGTGACGGTGCTTCTGGGGACCCTGTGCTGGGGCAGCTCCCTCCTCCCCTGGGGACAGCACACCTCCCTTCACCCCCATAGCTGCAGAGGAAGCCTGTGCTTATCGACCTGGAAAGAAAAGTGGATAAAGCCAGTTCATCCTTTCTGAGATGCAGGCCAGGATCATGGGCAGTTAACAAAACTGAGTGAGTCACCACGCTGAAAGTGAGAGTTGAACTGCTATAAAAACCTGATGAGCTGTGTGTGGAAAGGGAAACCCTCAAGTCCTCACCTGCCTGACTGCAAACACACCCAACCTACTCTGCCGGCTTCAGCTCAGCTTCCTCCTCCTCCAGGAAGCCTTCCTCGATTTCCTACCCACCAAAAAGGGAGCTCCACTGCCTGTGAACATCCACGTTTTCACTCTCTGTGCCAGTCTCAGGATATTTAGGAAAAACAAAATCAGTGGTTCTCAAACCCAGCTGTGTACTGGAATCCACTAGAGAAATACTTAAATAGTCAATGAAAAATACCTATGCCCAGGCCCAACCACAGAACAATTAAATCTCTGGGACTGGAACCAGAACTCAGCATTATAGATAGGCAGCCCAGATTGAGAATCTCGGCTGTCATGCCTTGGAAATTGAGCACGCTGCCCTCTTCTCCCATCCTGCTGGGCTGCTCGAGGGCAAGGCCCAGCCGTGGGTGGCGCCCCCTTTAGCCCCAAGTCTAGGATTGCACAGACAGTGCTCGAATGTTTGCAGAGCAACTGCACCCTCGCCCTGAAGTCTAAGTGATCTCCTGGTGGCATATGGGAGCATATTTTGCTTTTTATGTGAGGTAGGAGTCCTATGTGTTCTCCCCTGTTTTGGGCAACCCAAGAACACAACTTCCAAAGAAAATAATCTGCCCCCTTCCGCCCCCCCATTTAACATCCCAAAGGGGGAACAGGCTGTGTTGTTGGTTATCTCCTGCTTTCAATTAAGGCGGCTTCAGCCAGATTCCTTTCTGTGTCTCTAAGGCCCAGGCCTTATAAATGGCACACTTTCAATTATTTATCTAAACAAAGGTGAGCCAGAGGGCAGCACTAAACACTCGCCTGGTGAACTTGAGCCCAACCCTGAGCCCTTGGAATTCTTAAGCTTACATGACTTGGCTTTGTGGATCCAATTTCCTCAAAAAAAAAAAAAAAGGGGGGGGGGGGAAGATGGGCACATATCAGATACAAAGCCATAAATTCCATTTCAGAAACGAAAGGCACGCCAGAGTGGAGCTGTAAGAACGCCGTGCTTGCTGGCTGGTGGCGATGCTGTTGCTAGGCTGCCTAAATCAAACAGTCCCCACTCCCTGGCACGGAGACAGAGCCACTGAATCCCTTCCAGCTTTGTGCTGTCTCTCCCATCAAAGGACGCATGCATCCTATATTGCCAGTAAATAATAGGTTCCCCCACCGCAGTCTGTGGACACAGAGGACAGGCTGTCTCTCATGTGCAAGGACAGGCTTCCTGGCTTGTTGTCAGTCAAGTGTTCTAGACTATATTTCTTCTTTGTGGGGATGAGTTTGTGCCTATTCCCTTGAAGGACCAGCCCGTGATGTGCATATGACACAGCCCGCAGTGATATGGGTACAGCTGGCGGCCATAGAGGGAGCAGTGAGAACTGTCCATCAGGGAATCAAGTTCATGCTCACACACCATCAAGTGTCATCAGCGGTGAAAGAGAAATCTGGGGACAAACCAGCAGAGGTCGGGATACCTAGTGTAATACCAGCAGCAGTTAACAGCAGCTGTTACTTACTGAGTTGGATGCACGTTAGGCATCCAACCATCCTTCTCCCATCCACGTACTAACCAGGCCTGACCCTGCTTAGCTTCCAAGATCAGACAAGATCGGGCGCATTCAGGGTGGAACAGCCATAGATCCATCATCCTTCTGAGTGCTCTGAAATGCAGTACCACAGAGAGGCATCAGCCTTACTTTAGAGATCCGGAAACAGGCTGAGAGGGATTAAGCAACTTGCCAGGTCACACAAGTGACAGGGTTGAGATTTGTGCCCAGATCTGCCTGACTTTAAAGCCTGGGTTCCTAATCATGCTATTCCACAACCTCTTTAGTCCCAGGATTGACACTCGAAAATGCTTCTTTAATCCACCTCTCTTTCTCCCTCCCTGCTACCATCCACCTTAGTTCAGACCTTCAAATTGCTCACTCTCACCAACTTTTAGCTTCTTAATTCATTTTCCTGCCTCTGATCTTGTTCCCTATTCCATCAAGTGCAAATATTTTACAAGATATCTGTTTTATTGCCCTATGTAATATCATTTCTTGGCTCCCACTGTGTCCAAGTCAAGTCCAAATCCTTTGCAAAGCACAAGTGGCCCTTCTCCATCATTTCCCACTGGGATCCAGTCACAGCAAGTGTTCAGGTGTTCCGGACACCCCTCATCCTCACACCTTCCTCTACACCTACGGGCTCAACTCAGAATATCTCCCCTGTAAAACATTTCTGGCTCCTCCCTCAGCACGTGTTTGTTTACATGTTTATCTTTCCACCCAGACTGTGAGCTCCTAGGAGGTGAGAGGCTCATCTTTTTCATCTTTGTTATTTCCCCAGGATTCGGCAAAAGGTAAGTGCTAAACATACCTTACATCACCCACGCACTCACTAATTGAATGAACAAAATCTCAAAGTTAGAAAAAAAATGATCAAAGATCACTGAGTTTTTGACAAGTAAATATACAACATGAAGTCTTAGTGTAATCAATCTTAACAATTCCCATGCTATAGTTTACAGATTTTATGTATCTTTGTAATAATCCCAAAGAAATTAGATTTTGAATATTACATTCTAATTATATGCATGTTTTCTTGACATTGTAGTCTAGATTTATTCCACTCAAAAGTGTTTTCCTCAGTAAAGGTTTGCTACTATTAGTAGTAGTATCTGATCCTAACTTTTCCTTTCCTAGCCCAAATGCAATTTTCTTGATTAATGGAAGACTCTGGTTGACCACTACTGTCCTCACTTGTTTAAATGAAGAGCTTGTGCCTGGATTAAGTTGACTGGCAAGTTAAATTAGGTGTGCCTTAGAAGCACTAGACAGTAGCATTTTATAGGCCGACTCCATGACAAATACTCTCAAGTGTTAACCTGCTGGAGTCTGGGATGTTCTCCCGCCTTCTCCATGTGAAATGCAACTTATCTAAGCTCTTCCCCACACTTCAGAATTTTTCACGATTTCCTCTTCCTCTTTGACACCTTCCCTGTCTGTCAAAGCCACACAGGCACTGACCTCCTCTCCGCCTGAACTTGCTCTCTGTGCCATCCAGACCCTGTCAAGGTCGCAGGAAGCAAATCATAGTGGAGACGATGGCCACAAAAAGCAAAAATCCTGGCCCGCCAGCCCTGCTGTACCACGAATGCATCACAGGGCACTGGGAGGGGGATTCACCTCTCTGAGCCTGTTTCCTTACTGCAAAATGAGGGGGTTAGGCTAGTTGGGCTGGATGGCTTCTAAGCTTCCTTCCACCTCTAAAATTGTAACGAAAAATGCTTGGTATCTTGATAATATTGGAAAGTTCCCTAATGGGGTGGAAAGAGAAGCGGAAAAGTATAGAACTTTGAGCCACATTCCAACCATTAAGACTTGAAAACAATGATCTGGATGTTATGTCCCTCTTCACTTGCCAAAGGACCACACGATGGCATCCACAAATTAAACGTGAAACTAGGAGATGGCCCAGCAGATGACAGTTACCATCACTGAGCCCAATGCCATAGGTTGTGTTAACTGTGCCTCAAAACATCCATCACTATAAAGTTGGGTTATCGCGATTGTACACAAACCCAGAATTACCCACACGGGGAAAAACTACTTAAACATTCCTTTCAGTCATGATCAACCATTGTGAATTCAAGACATAATGCTTTAGAACAGCCACTGCACATCTTCCAACATGTAAAAAACAGATGCTAAAGTTTGATTCCTCCAAGGATGAGCTTTAAATTGCAGGCAATTTGGCAAGAGAAAGGGGAGACTTGGAGATTCAGCAGTTCTCTTACTAAGTTAAACAATTTTATATCTTCTAGAATAATTTATAAAGACATGTTAAAATGAAAACAAAAGTGTCATTCAGTATAAAATATAAGTAGAGTAGAAATGTAGGCTAAAGAGCTTCTACAGTTCAAAACTATTTTTAGAGCTAATTTTCCTGGCAGCTGAGCACAAAAAGGGAGATATAAGTTAGTTCTCACATAGTAAATAGCTTAACTCCTGTACAAACCTATTAATAAAAGGACGATCACCACTCAGAATCCCAATCAGAAATAGAAGTCACACTAAAATTAGAATAATCCAAGAGGGGTTGTTTACAAAGGGATTAAAGTACAAATAGGTGGGCAGGGTGTAGGGGAGGCATCAGGGCAGGTGTGGGGACTCAGGGCTGCCCACAGCAGAGCTGTGTGGGTTGAATAATGTCCTCTCCTGAAAATTCACATCTCCCCAGGAACCTCAGAACGTGATCTTTCTGGGGAGAGGATCTTTCAGAGGTAAATAAGGTAAGGATGGGGATGAATTCCCATTGGGTTTGGTGGACCCTAAGTCCAATGACAATGTCTTTATTAGAGACAAAAAAGGACACATAGAGACACAGAAGGCAGACACGTAAAGGTGGAGGCAGAGCTGGAGTGTTGCATCTACACGCCAAGAAGCGCCAAGGATGGCCATGACCGCCAGAACTTGGGAGAGAGACAAGGGAAAGTTTCTCCCTCAGACTCTCCAGAAGGAATCAACCCTGAGGAATGGGGATTGCAGACTTCCAGTCTCCTGAACTGTAAGAGAAAAAAGTTTTGTTGTTTTAAGTCGCCCATTTCGTGGCCATTTGTTATAGCAGCCAACTAAGACACCGCCCCCCTTCCTAAAGGGAGGAGGGAGGGAGAGGTAACCAAGCCCAAGAGAAGAAAACACCGTGCCGAGCAGACCACCTTTCAGTGGAATGATGACCTTCAATCAAAGGAGAGAGCCAACTGCAGCAGCCTTGCAAGGGAACAGCCAGAGGAACGTGTGTCCCCATCTCTTTCCTCCCTCTCTCCAGTCTCCACCTGGGGGTCACCCGCTGGCTACACCCCACAGGAAGCCAGGGGACCCCACTGCTGTGGCGCACACAGACCAGGCTCCCAGGCAGAGGGCAGGAAGCGGGAGAGTAGAAAGTGCACGTCTGGAGGGACAAACAAGAGACAACCATCACCTGTGGGGCCATAAAGCTGGAAAGCATCAACCTAAATCTTGGCTTCCTATAAAGTGACTATTACTCTCCCCAGAAATTAGAGATGTTGAAGACCTAGTGAGTCTCTTTCTCCTCTACCAGGTCCTCTTCCCCACCACCCTCCTTAGCTGAGCTTTGGTGAACGCAAGCCCCTCTCTCCAGCCCCTCTGCTCCTTCCTCCACGTCTCCACCCTCTCAGCCTTCGGCGTGGCACGTCCGGTCAGCTCCGATTCTCGCGTCAGCACCAGCAGCCCAAACTCTCACGCCAGCCCAACCTCCGTCTTCCAAAGACCCCAGGAAATCTTCACTGAGATGCCTCATAAAACATCTAAAACTCAACCGTATCTTCTTTCTGAAGCCAACATCCCTTTTGAAATTGCTCATCTCATTTCTCTAATCCATCCAGGCTTAAACCCTCCAATTCAGCCTGTTGATTTTAATGTGCTCCTTTCTCCCCATTTCTACAGCTGCCACTGCCTGTGTCCAGGCAGGCTGCATCCATCTACACCTGGGTAACGGCAAACAAGCTCTAAGCTGGCAGTCACATCCCGGGTCCCCAGCTCCTCCAACAGCCAGGGCAGTACTGTGTTCCTCCTATGCCCAGGGTCAATTCCTCAACGATCCCTCTCGCCTGCTTCGTGTTCCTCCTCCTCTGATCCATAACCCTCTCCTGGGTTCCGAGGATCTTCACATTCTGACTCTATTCTGCTTTTCCAACATGCGTCAACAAGAACCTTGCCGTGGTCGGCTGCCTCCTTCGCTGTCCTATCGTCATGCTGAGCTTATGTCCATCCCTTTATCACATGATGAGAGCGGCTTCCTAAACTCCCGATACCAGGGTCCTCCATGAATCCAACTGTAACCGAAGGCATTTGTCAAAACTCTGATCTTCCAACAAGATATGCAGTCAACCCTTCCTCTGTGATTGGCAGTAAATACACACCTGATCATACACCTTTACATCTTTCCCTACATTATTTTCAAGACTTATTTGCAAGTAATGTGTTATGGTAATTGGTGTTTCTCTGGGGCAAGGAAAATACAGCACAGTGACTAAGAGGTTAGGCTTTGCAGTCAATTCCAGGTGATCCATATGTTACCTGTGTGACCTCAGACGAGCTATTTACCTCTTCTCTGTGCCTCAGTTTTCTTGTCTGTTAAATGGCAATTTGAACCTTGTCTCAGTGTCATTGCAGAGGTGAGAAGAGATCATTTATGTCAAATGCTTAGCATAGTGCACGTATAAAGTTAGGCTTTTCATCATATGAAAATGAATGGAAAAGTCATGTAACTTAACTCCAGGCCAGTAAGTGAGTATGGCCCAGATATGAGCAGTCGGTTGCTGGGTTATGTCATATGGTTCCCACTCTCATTCACCGTGTCCTTAAAGCCGACGTTTTTCCTTAGCCATGCTGGGTCTGAGGACAAGCAGAGATAAGCTTCCAGACTGTTTTTTCTCAACAGCCAAACCCCAAATCAGTGTTCCTGCGGTTTGCAAACTGTCCTACGTCCCCAACAGATGCTCTCAGAAACTGGTCACGGTAGGTAGTGGCTATTCACGTTATTTCCACATTTCTCAACACTGACAGTTGCCTCTGGGCACTGCTCAACAGTCAATGTCAAAAGCTAACAAAAGGCCTATGTAAAGATACAAACATGAATGAAAAATTATGTATATGAGTAACTGAAATGGATAGCAATCTAGTCAGATCAAAAATTTTAATAGTATCTATAAGTTAATTGCTATCATTTAACACAAAGCAAAACACGGGGAATTGCATATTTTTGCTTACTGTGCTTTCATAGATGCATGATAAATACTAAGAAAATGCTAACATTTTTGTTTTGAATGTGATTAATACAAGGGGACACAAAAAAAAAAACTTGGTCCTTAACCAGCATTGCTCATAGACACACGCTGAAACAATGAGATCTTGGACACATTTTGGATCTAGCACATTGCTTAAGTCTGCAGCGGCACACCACACCAAAGAACAACTTCAGCGCCTGTGGAGACAAGCCACGTCCTTACAGGAGGGAATCAGAAGACAACTATTTCCTGTGTGCTCTCTACTAACCTTGCTTAAACCCTGCTGGTTTCTTCCCCCTGAAAACTATTTTTAGATGAGAACGATTTATTAAATGTCATTATTAATGAGCTGGGTGAGAAAACAAATAATTATTTAAGAGACTCAACATGTTTTTCAAAGCAACGGAACTGGGATGGCCTCAGGGGAAGATGGGGCAGCAGGGTGACCATGTGCTTTTCCTTGTACAAGGACGCCAGCCTGCGAGAGGCGAGAAGCCAGCCGGAGAATCAGTGGTGGGACAGGTGGCCAGCTCTGCGTTCCGTTAAGGGAACAGGGGAGTGGTCTGCTGGGTGGACAGTTCAGGTGGCAGAGAAAGCCTGTGAACCTGGAGGTGACACAGAAGACAGCCCCTGGTTACCCTGCAAGGTGGCAAAGGCTACGCTCAGAGAAAAAGGGAAAGTCCGGCAAGAGGTTAGACAGCCTTATCTCCCGCAGAGCTTTGTACCCCATGTCAGAGGTAAGGAAACAGAGTCAGCGCTGGAATCCATGACCGACTGGCTCCGAGCCTGTGCTCCTTCCGTCAGGCCACACTGTCTCCCAGGAAGCAGGGAGAGGGCAGGCCCCCACATGCCATGCTTGGGCCATGGGCTGGCAACTGGGGGAACAGGGGACGTGCACAGCCGGCAGCGACAGCAGTAACCATAACAAGAACGGTATCACCACTGTCTTGCGTGAGGCCACGACCTCATGATCCTCTCCAGTGAACTTTCACGTGCCGCACCGCTTGCCTATCCCAAATTTGTGAGATTAGTTTAATAAGCCCCTCAAGGGAGGGACCACTGCTGCATCTTTTACAGCATTTAGCTTTACAAGCCTTCTTGCCAACAGATTTATGTATCCCGTCTTAGAGATGAGGAAACGGGGGCTCAGAGGTGCTGAGGTTCCATCTTTGACAGCACCAGTAGGCTGACACTAGACAGCATGGTTCACGGCGACACTTAATAAGTGCTGACTACTATGCCGGGACGCCTCAATCCACACGTGGCCCTCCCAGTGAGTCACTTGAGAGCGGCTGTCACTCTGCTTTGATCTGGCACTTTGTTTTTGGGCAGCTCAGCCTTCGATGCGGCCAACACCAGCAACCTCACAGGCCAGTCCGACTTGGAAGGCCACCCTGACATTTCCCGCTGGCTCAGACCCCGAGGTTGGAGCCCGGTGCGTGAGGGTAGCCGCTGGCCAGGGCTGTGTTTTCTGTGGAATACAGACTTCCCTTGGGGGATTCAGGCATGTTTTCCTCTGTTTTTCTTCTTCCTTTTCTTTAAATAAAAAAAAAAAAAAGGCTATAACCCTAATCTAAGTGGCATCTGTGACTTTAAAGAACAAACACTTAATCTCTGCCCCAGAGCACCCTTGTCACGACACTGAAGGCCCTTTGGTTTCAATCACTAAAACAGGAAGGAAAACGCACCAGTTTTAGCAGACGTGTTTTTAGTTGTTTTGGCCACAGTTTCTTTGGTTTTTCTGTGGTCATCAATAAGTCTCTATAATTTCAATTTCTAACTCTCTTGATCCTAGCTCAATTGACGCCTGGAATTACAATAACCCGGGGGCCAGGTTCAGACACACATGGTTCTGCTTTTATGTTTGCAAAGCCAAGAAGCAGGAAGCCCTGATATTTATTTTCCTTTTTAAATTTATGCATGTTTAGCTATCTCCAAAGATGATTTCAGGTCGTGTAAAGTAATTCATAAAGTACAAAAGAAGTGTAGGAAGAAAAAGCAGAACCACAGAGAGACCCAGAGCAGAAAATATACAGTTGTCACACCCTATACACTGTCTGTGATGAGCCCACACGGTTGCCCCTGAAGTGTTCTAGCTGGCATCGAAGTCTGCAATTAGCAGCTATGGTTTATTTGAACACCAGTTTATTCAGGAATAAATATGACCCGGTCTTAAAGTCACACCTACTTAACAGATGATTACTACATGCCAGGTATGTGCTAACCACTTTGTCTACATACACGAGGGGGCTACTTAAGCTTGACCTGGAGCTGCGCTTTACCCAGAAATGCTATCATGTCCAAATCCGGGCAATTAAGATTCTCCTCTGCCCGTGTCTTCTCACAGCTACTATGTTCCAAGTTTCTGGGATGAGACACTCAATGGTGCTCTATTTTACCATCGAGCCATAGCTCATCGGGATCGTCAACACAAGTCCTTTTGAGAGACGGCCTACCGTGGACACAATGTGCGATTAAGAGACCAAGGTAATCTTGAATTTTTAAAATTAAATCATAAGAAAAATGATTCTTTGGGAATAAACACTACCTTAAAGATCGTGCTGGGTCTATGTTGCTCTCCTCTAACTCTCATAAAATCATCTTCGGAGGGCGGCAGTAGAGGTGAGAGGCTGAGGTGTCAGGCTATGGGGGTTCAGATCCTACCTCTGCAACTTCCCAGGTATGAATTAGACAAGTTACTCGCCCCAGCCTCAGTTTTCTCATCTGCACAATAGGAACAAGAGCAAGTACTTCACAGGTTGGAGGGGAGAGAGAAGCGGAGAACACAAGGAAAGCTTAAGCATGGTGCTGGCCCTGTCTTCCTGCTCAGTAAACGTTTGTGCTTTCTCTTCTGATTTAACTTCGCAGAACACAATTGCCCTTATTCATAGAAGCCACATTGCCAAGGAAAGGGGACAATGACACAGATTTTTCTTCTTCAGAAGAACCCCTACTTTTTCTCTTGCGAGGAATGCAAATATCTGCAACTCTTCCTAAGGCTGAGGGATGAGAAAGAGCCAGTGAGAATGAGAAGGGCCAGCAAACATGTCAAGTGGCCGATAGCAGCTGCCAGTGTTTGTTATTGCAACCGTGCCCCGTGGATGGACGCGAGTCATTAACATTCCTCTGATGGGGGTAAAACGATCTGCGCTGAAAAGGAGAGCTGGGGTCACCGTGGTTTATCTTTGTTTACCTCCTGTTACGACTCATGCTCAGGGTCTGTTTTTCTTCTCGCATGATCTGGCTCATGACCATGGACCTTCCTGGCTTGCTAACCAAATTTCTGTGTAATCAGTTTTCACGTTGTGACCTGGTTCCTGGGACTCCAGATGCTTTGGAAGCCAGTCAGTCCCCGGCCCTCCTCGGCAGGGCTACAGTGGAATGTGGCAGGAGCGCAGGATAACTTACGAGGTGGCCAGAATATCACAGGAAATGACGAGAAGCATTGGTGAGTGTCTACAATGGCCGTCCACCCCACTACAGGCCAGGGTAGAGTCTGTGTCCAAAACCAACTTTCTTCTGGGTCTTCCTTAGAAAGCAGTGTGACTTTCTTCCCTAACAATATCTCAGGTTCAGATCACCTTGAAATAAACCAAGTACTAATTAAGCTTCTTAGTGCCAGCCAGATTGCCCGAATGCTACTGTTTTCCCTGGCATTCTGCCTCGGATCTGTAAGGTTAAACTAAACAAGACAGAAGCAAACGGAGAATGCACTCTTTTCCTCAAAGCAGGTGGGACAGGTCAGGGCAGATGGACATGTTACTACACAAGTCGTTTAACTTCTATGCTTCTATTCTCTCATTTTTGCAAAAATGGGAGCAGATAAGATTGCTAAACTCTTTTGAGCAGACAAAGCTGAAAGAACAGGGTATAAAATTGGCTTTTATTACTGTGAGCTGATTTACTCATTAACCAACCCATGAACAAGTTGGTTCTTTTATATTGTTGCTATTTGTATGAAATCCTGGGCGTTTTGCATTCTTGGAATATTCAAGTTAGCTATACCCTGGGATTAAAGTTCCCTTTAATTGAGGGAGAAGGACTTTTCACCTGTTTTTACGTGTGTTGACAAAGATAAACCACAGTGATGGCTATTTTGGCTGTTTGAGGTAAAAAAGTGACTTATTAACATAAAAGATTTCATGCCATAGAGGCACTACAAATAACCTACATACACCCCAAACCAAAGCTCACCAGGTCCCCTATAATGCACACCACTATCTTATTTTTGATGTGTCAAGCATCATTGGGCCCTCAAGTCCTCTGGTCACATAGAAGTCCCAGTTTAAGATTGAGAGTGTCCATGAATTGATTTGGTGAAGCCACCTATCAGTTCTATTCCTTTCTTCCCAGACACATTTATAAACTCCGCTTAAAACCAGATGTGCCAAGAGCGAGGAAGCAAAGCAGCAAGTCCTCAGAGCGCCCAGGTTTTCCCCTGGCCATCAGCAGTTAGGCTGGCAGGGGGGTTAGAGCCACAGCCTCTGAAAGTCACGTTCCTTGGGTTTGGAAGACGTCACGAACATTTTCCTGACCATCTGACAGACGTGGTCATGGGGGTTGGAGAGTCCCAAAGATTAAAAGAGGGCTCTGTCACAGTATCAGCGTGTCCAAGACTGCTGGGCACAGGGGCGTGGCACCGCCTATGTCACTGTCCGTGGTTCTGAACCAGCAGGGCATTTCTCTGGGAAGCTGGGGGTGGAGGGAACTTGCGCCCGATACTAGGCCTTTGATCGGTGTCGTGAGAAAGGAGGAGACAGTATGCTGTGTGTTGGGCACAAAACAGTGTTTGTCATCACTTTGTTAGCCTCCACCCCATGGCAGGCACAGTATTCAGTCAGTCTCTACTAAAAATAGAAAGAAATTATATGGACAACTAAAAATATACAGAAAAAATTAGTCAGGCATGGTGGCACATGCCTGTAGCCCCAGCTACTCAGGAGGCTGAGCCCAGTAGTTGGAGGTTGCTGTGAGCTAGGCTGACGCCACGGCACTCTTGCCCAGGCAACAGAGTGAGACTCTGTCTCAAAAAAAAAAAAAAGAAAAAGAAAAAGATATGGAGAATATTTACCCATAATTCCACAACACAATATTAAACTTTTGGTAGTTATCCTTTCACTTTTTAATATACATTTGCTTTTGTAAAAATAGTTTGATATACCATTGAGTATGCTGCTTTTCACTACATTTCATTGCATATGCATTTTATCTTAAAATTGTTAATTTCTGATGGCTGCAAAAAATTCTTTTTCTATCTTTAGACCAAATTTTATTACTATGTCCTATGTTATATTTAACAGGTTTTCATAATCTATAGCCTCATCTTTAAGATTTCCTTGGATTCAGCTTTCTCCCTCTCCCTCCCTCAAAAAAAAGATTTCTTTAGATTCAATTACTTGATTCAGGTTTTTGGATATTTTTAAACCTTTCATATCATGGCAGAAAGTTTAAGTAACTAGAAAAACAGCTAATTCTCCACATTTCACTTTAAAGTAGCAGCACCTGAACTTGATGAACTTTTACCTAAAATTAATAGCTTTTACCAACTATAACCAGGAGAAATGGCTTTGTCAGGGAAGATTTTGATTCTTCCAAAGACATGTTCCACATTAGGTAGGGCGCACACCATTAGCAAATACATGCTGAATATAAACTTTGGCCCATCAACAGACACATTTTTAAGTGGAATTCAGCATAGGCTATGTTTACCTGCTTGGCTTGAGAACTAATCAAGAGCCATTTTAAAGTAAAAGACTTTCGCTAAGTGACTTCTTGGAACATGAGCAAATGAATGTCAAGGTAGCCACAGAGGTAAAGGTGTTGCAATTTTACACACAAACACACCCACAGCAGCTGACAAAACCCACAGAAGGAAACAAAATTGACTAAGATTCAGAATACTGTCTGATTTCATGTTTCTTAACAAGGTATCATCCATCAGAAGCATGTATATCCAATTTTCATGATGATTGAGTCTAGCAGAATTTGGCTAATTGCCAAGATGAGCATCATTTCCTTCTCCAAAACATGTTCTTTCAAAACCTTTAGATCCTGACATACTAAATACAAATATAAATTACTCCAATTTGGTACAATGCCTCTTAACTGCGGCAATGTACTTACTGGGTGTTTAGTTGAAATAGTGATTTTTTTTTTTTTAAAGTTAGAGTTTTGTTGGTTTTCATCAGTCACAAAAGGACCATAAAGCTATTTTTTTGGAATGATATTCTCTGAATGCTGAACGTCTCCAGTTACTCAATCCAGCTGTCCTCAACCCTCAGCCAGAAGTGCAGACTTTATAGTCCTAAGTAGAATCACTAACCCTCGCTGCCAGTAATCTCCTGTGTTGCATTTAAATTCAAATGTTGCTTCATACCAGTCACAATGACTATTTTAAGCAAATAAGAATTTTTACAAAGTTGGAAACCAAGAGCTAAATTCTAAAAAGCATTACGCATACAAAAATCCCCCAACTCTGACACTGAGCTGTACCAGAACTGAGTCATTTCATGATTTTGACACAACTGTGTTTTCAATACAGATTTCCCCGGTTCTTGGTCATGTGACAATGAAGAAATGTATTCATGAGTTATACGGACTTCAGATGAGTCTGGGTGGAACACACCCTTTGTGATTATTTTAATTCTCTTTTCAGGAAGCACTTCCCAAAACACTGGGGTGTCAGCATGGAATTCCAAGAGGACTTTGGGAAAACACATGGCCTTTGGAATCAGCAGTGGATCCAAGGCCTCTTCCATGGAATCGGTTCCTACTTCCCACCCACACATCTCTGGCCGCTCCTGCCAGCCACGGATTTTCTGTCTTCTGTGTTTACCTTGTTTGAAGCTCAGGTGAAAAACCAAATGACTTAAAAAGGAATCAGATATTGCCATTGGCCTTTTCTCCCAAACCACACCAAGACATCGTGCCACTTGATCTGTTTTCGTTTTGTTTTTTGTTTGCTTTTTTAATGTGGAGAAAATGTTACGGAAAATCTGTAGGCTTTGAAGAAAGAAAGTGGTGAGAAATTCTACTTTCAGGAGAGTAAATTCTGTTTTAAAAGGATGAAGTGAACATTTTGAGAAAAAAATTTAAATGCTTTTTTCCTCAATAATAAACTATTATACCATGATTATGTACATTTAGAAAATGTAAAGCATGAATAAATGAGATATTCCATAATCCTACTTCTCATATGTACTGTTTACATTTTGTTGCATCATGCATGTATACATATTAAAATTAAGACTGTTTTTTATACTATTTCTGGCTTTCAGATTATGTTACTAAATATTTTAGGAACACATGACATTTATTGCCTACATTGTATTCTATCAGTGGAATAAACTATGGTTTAACTTTTCTCCTTTATTGAGTATTTGTACAGTTTTGAGTTCTATGCTAATACACGTGATCCTTTCCTAGACATTGTTTACATGAACCTTAGTTATTTCCTTAGTATGTATTCCCAGATAGGACTTAAAGGCTCTTGATTGCCAAAGTACTCTCCAGAAAGTTCTATCAATGACTACTCTCGCCAGCATGATGTAAGAGTGTCCATCCTCCCTCACCTTCATCAGCACGGAGTACTGACTTTTAAAAACTGCCAGTCGAAGAGGTACGTATTGAGATTCATTTTGGTGCGGGAACAGGGGTGGGGAAAAGACACATTCCCAGCTTAGACACACTGCTTGGGCAGAGCCCAGTGGGGGACAAATGACTTCAGTAGAGAAGCCATGTGTGTGTACTGATAAGGACACAATCCTTGAAGTCAGACATTCTGGGTCAAAACCTGGGTCTGTTACTTACTGGCTGGGTGGTCTTAGACAAGTTACTTTATCCTTCCATACTCAATTTCTTCAACTATATAATGGGAATTGCAACAGTACTTATCATAAGGTCTGAAGTTTGAATTGGATAATGCAAGTAAGGTACTTAACACAGTGGCTCACAGCACCTACTCAATAAATAGCAGCTATCATTCTACTACTATGGTTGTTATTAAAATATAAGTTCTAATAATCAATCTTGTAACTAATTAGCATCTGATTGTCAAGGTGATTTCATGTATGTTTATTTCACTTTATTTTGAAGACAATCACGAATAGGAGATCAGCGTTGGATAGTGTTAAAACCCTCTTAGAGATGAAACTGAAGTTAAAATAAGCATCTATGCCACACAAATGGCAGGGCCAGGATAAAGTTTTGTATCCTGGGTCTCTTCCCCTGGGCTTTCTGTGTTGCACAATGTCGCAGGTTTGCACAGGACAGCCTTCTGCATTGGTGATGTGATGTTTTGGTAAACCTCAAAATACGTGCACTTCTAGATGCATATGATTTAAAGAAACTTTTCTGAGACTAAATGAAGTTCTTCACCCGTGAGTAAGGGAACAGCAGTCCTCTTGGCCACAGCAAGCCCTTATGGCCACAAACTCTACAAAAAAAACAAAACAAAACAAAACAAAAACCCTATTTAAAGGCTGTTTATATTTACTTTGCACTTTGTTTTGTGAAATTTGAAAAATAAAAACTTTTTTGTAATAAACATTTGCCAACTTCCCTACATAAACGTAAAAGAAATGTATATAAGTAACCTCTTAAAATTGTGGGTTTTCTAAATTGGTAGCATTTAAATTTCTGAAGTTTTTAGAGCTTAAAATCACATGGAAGCTTTGGGAAGAACTGTGCCCTCCTGGCTAATTTATACCGTCTTGAGCATATAGAGGCTCAGCCTGTGGTTCTCAAACATTAGGATGCATCAGGACCACTTGGGGGGCTCATTAAAACCAAGTGCTGGGCCCTAATCCTAGAGTTTGAGTCAGTGGGTATATAGTAAGAGACAAAAATTTGCATTTCTAAGAGGTTTCCAGGTGATGGTGATGCTGTTCTACTTTGAGAATCACAGCCACCCTTTCTCTTCTTGGCTTCTGTGTGGCTATGATCTGACAGACTGAGATGACTGGGCTAAGTGAGGTCCACTGGCAGGGAAGGGGTAGCAGGAGCCCAAAGAAGAAAGATCCATGGAGAGAGGGAGTCCGGACTCAAGGTGGGTGGTGGCAGCAGCCTGGACTTTCTGCTAATTATGGTTTATGGGTTCTTGATTAACTGGAAAAATGAAAAAAAGATGGTAAGATTTATACCCCTGACTTGTGAAGTAGGCTGTGCCGTTAACAATTCTTCTAATGTTTGCATTGCCTCCAAACCCCCGTGTCATTTTGGGTTGGCCACATCACGGCTCTACTGACACTTTTACACCCTTCTCTCACCTTGAGCCTCACTCTAAAGTTCACTTTCCATTCATTCGCTTTCAATTCCATGGAATCTACAGGACAGGCCCATGGATCTCGGAAATGATATGCTCTTTTGCTAAATTGATACAGTGATCTGCTTCATTTTATATGACCTCAACCATTTTGAGAAAGGCAAAGACATTCAAATATGACCATGTAAAGGTGTTAAAAAACATTAACATAGGTTCTGTAATTCTCTGGAAAATGGGGCACAAGCTATGATTTTTGGCATAAAACAGCAGAACAAAGAATGGCAACACTGATAAACACATACTAAGAAAAGAAAAATAAGTTTCCTTAACCACTTTCCCATTGTTCTAACATAGTTCTCAAAATACCTTATCAATCTAGTACTAGATACTATTGTTGTTACCGAAGAAAACAGATTTCCAAAGTATTTTGACATTATCTTAGTACTGGATCTGTTTTTAAAATTATCTATATTTGTTTTCTTAAACATGGTATTTTAATAGGATGCCTTATGAAAATGAGAAAATGCTTCCATTCGAAGTCAGCTAAGTTATAGCTCTGAATTGAGGGGTTCAAAACTGTTAAAGTAAAATACTAAAAACCCAGTTGGAGTGTCCTCTACAGAGGGCTGTCTTCTAAAACACATCTGAGTACGCAGTGTTCTTCCAACATAACAAGGGATCACAGGGTGAGCTGAATGATCTGATATCCCCCAAATCAACTTGTTGGCCATGAAATTACTGAACAAAATGAACTCCCAACATTAAGAAGAAATGACTCAGACACCGGAAGTACTGCCCCATCAGTGCCCCGAAGAGTGTGAAAGACAAGAAGAGACACATTCAAAATAACAACAAAACCATGTTTACTTTCAACCACATGTGATCTTTTCCCCTCTTCTCTCTCTCCAACAATCTCATGGGCTATCAAATCAGGCTTATTAGAATAAAAGAAAAACCAACTCAAGAGAGAACAGCAAAAAAAAAAAAAAATTTCATCCTCAGGAACAAAAAAAGTTATTAAAGACCTACTACATACTTAAGGAACGCTCTATAAGACAAGAAGGTGGTGCCCTCAAATGGCTACTCATTCAAGGACCCAACACACACACCATAAATTAAATAGGAGCCACTCAAGTTAGTATATAGCCAGTACAGTAGCGGAAAGCCTAAAAATGTTGCAGGCTTTCTGATAATAGGGAGATAACAGGGGCAGTAGCCAAGGAAGATTTACTGGAAGACATGGGATTAGAACTGGGTCTTGAATAATCAGTCAATTAGCCAAATGGATGACATTTCAGGAACAGAAAGTGGGTGAGCCAAGAAGTAAGTTCAGGTCTGTACAAAGTACGCCCAGAGCTTGGCTAGGGAAGGTTCATGCAGAAGAGAGGTGGAAGATATGACTAGACAGGTAGGGGCTGGGGTGCCCATGGTAGAACCACCTTTAGTACAACACTTAGGAAAGTTTGACACAGTATGTATATAGTAGTGTTAGTACTGGCAGTTAATACTCATTTTTCTTTTCTTTTAAAAATAACACTTCCATTATCACTCATGCTTTACGCTTTACCTTAGATCCACAGAACTTGTTCATCTTATAACTGAAAGATTGGACCTTTCGATCAACATTTCCCCATTTTCCCCATGCCTCAGCCCCTGACAACCACTGTGACAACCACTGTTCTATATGTGTTCGACTTTTTTAAATCCCACATAAGTGAAATCATACAGTATTTGTCTCATATTTAATTTAGCATAATGTCCTCTAGGTTTATCCATGTTGTCACGAATGGTGGGATTTCCTTTTTCATGGCTGATTAGAATTCCATTGTGTACATACAGACCACATTCTTATCCATTCACATGTCAACAGAAACTTAGCTTCTGTATCTTTTTTTTTTTTTTTTTTTTTTGAGACAGAGTCTTGCTTTGTTGCCCGGGCTAGAGTGAGTGCCGTGGCGTCAGCCTAGCTCACAGCAACCTCAAACTCCTGGGCTTAAGCGATCCTCCTGCCTCAGCCTCCCGAGTAGCTGGGACTACAGGCATGCGCCACTATGCCTGGTTAATTTTTTTTTTTTCTATGTATATTTTAGTTGGCCAGATAATTTCTTTCTATTTTTAGTAGAGATGGGGGTCTCGCTCTTGCTTAGGCTGGTCTCGAACTCCTGACCTTGAGCGATCCACCCGCCTCGGCCTCCCAGAGTGCTAGGATTACAGGCGTGAGCCACCGCGCCCGGCCAGCTTCTGTATCTTGACTATGGCAAATGATGCCGCAATGAACACAGGAGTGCAGATGTGAGATACTGATTTCATTTCGTTTGGATATACACCCAGAAGTAGGATTGCTGGGTAATATGGTAGTTTTATTTTTAACTTCTTGAAGAGCCTCTATACTGTTTTTCATAATGGCTGTACCAATTTACATTGCCACCAACAGTATACAAGAGTCCCCCTTTTTCCATATCCTTATGAACTCTTGTCTCCTTCCTTCTTGATAATAGGTGTGGGATAGTATCTCATGGTGGTTTTGATTTGCATTTCTGATTGCACTCATTTTCTTCATCATTAAAATTCTGTTTTGTCCTAAATAGGTCCCCAGAAATTAGTAAGTTAAATGAAGTGAGATACAAGCCTAACGAGAACCCTAAGGACAATGCAGTATAATGAAAAGAACACTGGAGTTCAAGTTAGGACTTGTAAGTTTCAGCCCCAGCTGTGTCACTGTTTGCACTCATGACTTGGGACAACTCACTCTGGCTCTCTGTTCACTGATTTCTTCATTAAGGAAATGTAGAGTCAGACATATGACCCCAAGGTCTTTCCCTTACAGTGTAACATGCAGGATTTCGTGAAATAGTAATACTTACCTCACAGGGTTTTTGTGAGGATAAAATGACTTAAAGCACGTCAAATACTTATCACAATACCTGACACATAATCATCACTCAAAAATGCCAACTGCTTTTGATGTAATATTTTAGCACTTGGTTGCTTCACACAATTATGTGACTCAACACAGAATTCAGTAGACTATTTGTCCATTTTGGGATCTGAGTAATAAACTCTAATGGTTAGGAGTCCCCCTAGAAAAAGTTCATGATAATACATGTCTCGTTTTAAAACTAGAGGATATTTTGCTTTACACATTCCAAGGTTTCCTTGTTATCACCTAACACCTGAGAAAAGTCCACGCATGTGAAACACTTCGAAGCCTGCCTGGAGCGTAGCAAGCACCAGAGTGCGTGCTACTATCCCGCGTGGTCACTGCTCAGACAGACGGCCCCACAGTTCATCATGGACGTGCTGCCTGTCTACAACAGAGACATGACATTTGATGGATCTTTGTGTTCTAACTGAAATGCAAACTACAAACACAAAACTCAGTGCCTTGGGAAGAAACTGAGGAAAGTAGGAAGGGCCCAGGACATCGTTCCTCTGAAGACCTCCACAGTCCTCAGCCTCCAGAATCATCATCCTTCCGAGAGTATTTTTAAAATACATACAAAAACACATATGCTGGGGGAAACGTATAGGTCATTCGTTCACTTAACTCTAGGGGATGCATTTATTCCACCAATAGGTACTGTGCCACGTGGTGAAATACCGAGAGTAAGAGAGTTCTGCCCACTAATGATGGGGTGGGGGAGGGGCTCAGGGAAAAAGGCACAGAAACAATCACTGCGCAGCCCAGCCCAGCCTGGCTTCGTAAAGGGACCCAGTGAAAGTGTCATCACTTCTCACCTTGGCCCCCCAAATGAGCATGTGGCGCAGTAGTTGAGCTCTCAACACCTATTTTCTTACAATGTCCATGTCTACCGAACACCAAATACACTCACGATCATCTACGTATCTCTTCATTTAACGTTCTTACGTTATCTTTTTATGTGGAGAGTGTCTGGAAGGCAGGATCTGGGTCAACAAACAAGGTTAGCCACACATTAATTTCATTCCTTCCCACGATGGCAGCAGGCAGTGTGGACCTGTCCCAACAGCCTGTCCCACCAGCCTGTCCCAACCAAACTGCTGGCCAGGAAAGCTGGTGGTGTTATGCTATCAAGACCAGTTTGGGCCAGAAAAACGTAGGAATTAGCATTCACTGACCATCAATAACTTGCCTCACATTTTCTCAGATGTTGTCTCCTGTCATCCTTAAAATCCTGCAATGGTACCCACTCCACAGACTGAAGAAACATTCTCCCAGATGTTACGGTTAATTTAAAACTGGATTCATTGTAACCTAGCCAGGAGTGGGAGGGAGGGAGTTTGTCGATCTGTCCGATTTCAAAGTTTAATGTTCTTTCCACCCTGTTGAAGCCACCTTAGAACCATTAGATAAGATTATCTAGGCCTTGTCCATTTTCACCAAATCCCATCAGTGGTTCACTAGACGGCTGCATCTGCAAGCTCCTGCCTGGCAGGTCACCAGGGCCACAGGCTTTAGAACACTTCAGGGAAGGTGGAGGGTGAGGAACCAGAACCAGAAGGTCAACATAAAAGGGAAGTATTGCATTGGGTTATTTCCTTTTCACAACATTTTGAAACCTTGATCCTAAGTTTTCTTCCCCCTCCCCAAGCTATTCTTGGCCTTCATTCCACTATATTTAACATATGCTCGAACAAAATTTTTAGAGACAAAACAAAGATTACAACTAGAAATTACATTTATTCGGAACACAGTGAGTTCAAAACTGAGTGCTAGAATTCTGTTAGGCTAAAATGAAATGCCAGTGATACCAGAAGAACATGCAAACAATTTTCCACCACTTCAGATTATGAGTATTTATCTTTTGAAATAGAAAATAAAAACTGAAACATAAACCAAGGTAAACTTTGTTAGAAAACTTAATAGCTTAACTAGGTTCTCCCATACAAGACCAATTACAAAAAGATTATAAAGAGAACACTATATCCTCATATTTTGGGTCCATACTTTTTAAATTTTATATGCACACATGCATATACATGAATATACTAACTTTAATTGAGTATGGATAACTCTTGTAAAGAAATGTTAGCAATATGGAAAGAAAATAATCTAAGTAGTTGTTTTTAACTTTATTCATACTTAAAGCATTTTATAGTGAAACATAAAATAGAAACCAGCATAAAGCCATATATTCATTGTAACATGTTTATTAAGAAAAACTCCGTGGGCTGGAGTGGTGGCTCACACCTGTAATCCCAGCACTTTCAGAGGCCAAGGCAGGAGGATCAGTTGAGGCCAGGAATTTGAGACCAGCCTGGGCAACATAGTGACACTTTATCTCTATAAAAAATAGAAAAAATTAGCTGGGTACAGTGGCACACATCTGTAGCCCCAGCTGCTCAAGAGGCTGAAGCAGAAGGAGTGCTCGAGCCCGGGAGTTTGAGGCTGCAGTGAGCTAGGATGATGCCACTGCACTTCTAGCCTGGGCAACAAAGCAAGACCCTGTCAAAAAAAAAAAAAAAAAAAAAACACCAAAAAAATCCCACACTGTATAAATATCAAAGGTTAAAAATACAGCCCTTTATCAGCACCCTAAAATTCTCCCCATACCATCTGTCCATTTACAATTGTTATTTTAGAACATAAGATTAGATTACTTTGATTGTAATGTCCAAGTTATTCAGGTGTTCCGATACATATATATGAATGTTATATTCAAATACATACATATTGGCAAAACCACATTTATCCATTTACATAGATAAGTCACAACCGCACTTCATTATGGCAATCACCAAGTATTTCCACTACCACATGCCCTGTGCATCCACAGGCCGTGGATGATCCATTTCATTGGGAGATTCCAAACAAAATTTGGTTTGGAGAATCATCGTAACCACCTTGTCCCTCCTTTTAAAAACTGTGATTCCTACTTCATAACCTACACATGGAAGGGATTCCTAAATACTGGCTGATGGTAAACTAATGTGTGACTATTATCATCTTAGAAACAGTCTGGCTAGTTTGGCTGGCCTCACATTCCTAAAGGTCTACCAACTTAAAGATAACACACTTGCAACATTAGTAAAATGCAAAAGATTCATACAGTATGAAGGAAACCAGAGTATCACACGCTTGTAACATTAGTGTCATGCACTGAAATCTTTGCTACAATTTTAGAAATTCAGATTCAAAATAAGAACCATCTGTTACAGAGTGAATCCCTAACCTGTGAGCCCCTGAGGTTTCACTGAGCTTTACTTAGTCTTGTGCTTAACTAAACACACATGCTTGAAGATAAGTGGGATGTGCTGAAAAGCATGACAATGGAAATCATCCATACACCTAGCCAGCCAGACCTTGGGATTGTAATATTACACAGCGACCCTACGTCTGGATTTCATCCTCAGTCTGAGGGGCCTTCCACGTCCAATATCTCCCCTACTTTGGGGTGAATTGCTCTAAAGCAGCAACTGTCAATGTATGGTCCCCTAGCACCAGCACCACCTGGGAACTTGTTAGAAATGCAAAAATTTTACCTCTACTCCAAGACCTATGGGATCAGGAACCCTGGAGGTGGGGCTGGCACTTTACATTTTAATAAGCTCTTCAGGAGACTCTGATGCCCACTAACACCTGAGAACCACGGCTATGGCAAATGGGGCTCTAGTTTGGTACCAGAAACCTCCCCATACTCCCTCGGGAAATGCCTCCCAACAGATCTTCTGGCCCCAGATCTGGAGCTGTATAACCTGGAGCTCACAGCATGTCCATATTCTCAGAGTCTCCAAATTGACCATGTCCACGGAAGTATTAGTTGAGCATAAGTGAGGAGGGAGGGAAGAAAATAATACCTAATGATGCCAAGCCTTAAGAAGGAAAAAAAAACCTCACCACTTGTTTTCCTCCATTTTTATTTCCAAATTTAAAAAGTTATTTCTAATTTTTAGAAGTAAAATGTTATACCAGTTTCTGTATCAGTTTCCCCAAATGATATCTTAAGTCCAAAGACTTACAAAAACTGCACTAAAATTTCTTTGATCTTAGGCGAGCAATTCAGCATGCTGTGGTTTTGCCTTCAGTAATGACGACATTGACAGCGTAAGTAAACCTCGATGCTGGAAAGGTAAACATTGAGGCTGTCAAAGTTGGCAAGTTGAGGCTGGGCTGAAGATTTGACAAGATGGCAATTAACAAAAACTGCAACCTCTTTTCTATAGGTTTTTCCTCGGTAGTAATTATGGAAATTCAAATTAAAAACACAATGAATTATTTCACACCTGGGCAGGCAGAAAGCTAAAAAGCCTGTCGTTACCAAGTGTTAATGAACATACACAGCAACTAGAATTCTTGTGCACTACTGTTATAGGAGAAAATTAGCAACACCACCATGCAGAGCAATATGGCACACTAGTCAAGTTGAAAGTGCATGTATTACACCAGCAGCCTGGCCTTAAGTATCCTGAGGATGGGAACACTGAGAAATTCAAGCACATGAGTCCAAGGGCATTGCAGCACTGATCTGAGTAGCTAAAAACTTTGGAAGCAACCCAAATGTTCATCAACAAGAGAATCAACATGCAAACTGTGGTTTACTTAAACAGAGAAACATTATGTGTATTAACAATGTAAAACACAAAAACGAGCTGTACAAGGATAGGTACAGTAGTGATACCATCTATGTCAAAGGTTACTACTTGAAAAATGATAGTAATTATTGCTAAGAAACACATATATGTATCAGGGTAAGAACATTTATAAGAAATAAGAGAATCCAAATTTGGGATGGCATATCTGTCTTTGAGGAGGAGAAGGAAATGGAGGCTTCGCTTGTGTCTGTAATGTTTTATTTTTTCAGGTGAATATAAAAAGTATTTTTATGATATTCTCTAACATTTGTAAAGGTGTGAAATAATTAAGAAATCATACTAGGCTTTGAATCCAGAGAGAGGAATCTCAATTCTAGCCCTTACCAGTAGCAGCACTTTGATCAGATTAGGCTCTGTAAGTTTCTGTTTTCTCATCTGGTGCACAGCCTGGCACACAGCAGGCACTCAGGACATCTGTGTGTCCCTTCCCTGGGCATCCTGTCTCCCTGCTCTCCCTCTCTTCTGCAACACAACCACCATCTCTAGCTCTTCCTTCTTGTCAACAAAAGACTCCCTCAAATTTTGCAGCATGTACAAGAATCTGGTCCATATTTGGAAATATCCAAGGTAATTAAAAAGAGATTTTACGTATGAAGGAATAGAAGACTGTCTTGGGCTGGAAAAAAAAATGTCAACTTTCCCAGAGAAGCGAAGGTAAGAATAACAAAGTGTCCGGAGCACCGCAACTTTGCAGTTGTCATAAAGCACAAGACAAACAGGAAGAATGACCGCACTTCCATGAAACAAAACTGTATTCAATGGGCATCCTCACTTCTTGACACTAAGTCAAGAAAGTAAAAATATCTTGGCGTTTTTCTTGTTTTTGCTAGCTTGCAAACTAGAAAAAGCCAAGTAATTGTTAGCATACAGCTCCTGGGTGTATCTGGGAGACGTAGGATCCCATCAGCTAAAGACTTAAAACCTGTCTTTTAGGTTGGGGTTTTCCAATAGTTAATCTCATTCAGTTTTATATTAGTTCTGATCCATTTTCAAGACTGCCATTTTCTAACCTTGTGTCTAGAGTTCAAGCTCAGGTTCTGGGGCACTATATGTCATAATTATAGTCTCTGTGGCACGATGCCCGTCAAACCAAGGTGACACACACTCAGAGTGCAGCTGCTAAGTTTCTTACTTTTGCAAGTTAATAAAGTACATAGCATTCCATGTGTCTACTCTAAAGGAATTTGACTAATCCTTCTGTTTAATACAATTTCCATCTCATTCATCAAGTCTGAACACATGATGTACCTTAATAGAATCTGAGTCACAGCTCCACGCCTTCCTAGCTACGTGCCCTTGAGCAAGCCACCTACCCTCTTGTACGGATGCCACTTTCCCCATTTGTAAAATGGAGATAATAGTGCTTACGTCTTGGGGTGTTACAGAAACTAAATGAATTATTTTAAAAAGCTTTGAATAGTACTTGGCACATAGTAAATTCAATATATATTTTTAATGAATATGGTTATAAACAAGCTACGCTGTCAAGACAAGGTGGTATTCAACAAAAGACATCTTGCTTTTCACTAAATGTCCAATAGATAATGAACTTAAAGATTCATGATCCCATAAACCAATGATGTCAAGAATAACATGAGTACATTTGAATCTATTATAGAATAGCTACAGTAAAAGCTATAAAATGGATGAGTTCACTCTCAAAAACTCCATAGTAAATTTCAGCTGTATCCCAAACTTCAAAGAACTTCAAAGAAATGTTCATCTTCGGTTGCCAAAATATACATGCACACTTGTTTTCTCTTAATTTCCATTCCTACATGTCTTTGATAAAGCTATTATTTTTCAGAACTAAGCTACATTAAACATAGTCATAAACAGTTTTGTATCTATTGTCAGGATGTTTTCAAAAGGACCAATGCCAAAAAAGCATGTATCTCAGCTGCTGTCTCCTGAACCTGCCTCTCCTGCCCTCTGCAAAACATACATGTCATATTAAATAAATTCCCAAAAGGACAGTTTAATGGCATTGAAATATTTGTACTTAATTGTGGGCACTAGCCAAAGAGCGTAACATGACACAATCAATGCCTAATGTACAGAGGAACAAGAGAAAAGAGACAAAAATTTGTCCTGTGTTGTAAAAATGCTAGTGACCTATACAAGCAACTTCTTTACTTAAGGATTGGATTAGCCTGATGGAAAAGAATTCAGAAGTCTGCAACAGGTAGACTTCTGTAATAACTAATGATTCTGGCTTACTGATATTTATGTCCTTTCGTAATCCCTTTCCTTGAAGGTAGTGACTTATTTCTAACCAATAGATATGGCAAAGGTGGCAGGAAGTTACTTCTGCGATTAGGTTATGAAAGACTGATCTCCTTCCTGCTGGCTGAACTCTCTCTGTGGCCTTGTGGCTTGCGTGTTCTGATGAAGCATATCGCCATTTAAAGAGGTCCATCTGGCAAGGAATTGAGGGTGGCCAGCCGTGCAAAAGTGAGACCCTTTGTCCAACATCCCACAAGAAACTGAATCCTGCCAACAACCACATCAGCTTAGAAGCAAATCCTTCCCTCAGTTGAACCTTGAAACAACTGTGGCTCAGCCGACATCTTACTATAACCTGTAAGAGACTGAAGTAGAGGACCCAGCTAAGCAGTACCAAAGTCCTCCAAGAGACTAAGATAAGAAACATGTATTGTTTAAAGCTGCTACCATTTGGGGTGTTTTGTTATGCAGCAATAGATAACTAACACAAAGCCCATCAACTAATGATAAAAACCAAGCAAGGCATAAAGCCATTTGCAATATTGTCACCCTAATTTTCTGGGGCTGAATGAATCCCACCTTAGCTTCTAGTTCCCCAAAACTTTATCAGTTTGGAAACTAAAATGAGATAATCCTGTTCTCCCAAAATTTATATTGTCTGAATAGGCTTCAAAACTCACATAACAGTCAACCATAATTTTCAATTTCTTTTAAGTCATATTTCACCAGACTGAGATTTTTGTTAAGCTTCACTTTCTATAGCTTGTATTTGGAATACAATAAGAATCTTTTTGTTTGCTTTTGAAATAAGTCTTTTAATAAACAGGTTTTTTTCCAATGCTGTATGTCCTTGCTACATGGGAAATTCTATACAGTAAATTCTTCCTACCCCCAACCTACAGATTCCTATTTAATGAATCAGTTTGGTTGATGACAAAGACCAGTGCATAATCTTGAACCCTTACGATTTTGAGTTGAGATAAGCCTTTCATTTCCCATGATGAATAAAATAGTGAAAACTAGGAAACATTTATAAGTGATTAGGGTATAACTTAATCCCCTACTACTATCTTTGAGACATTGAATTTATTGTAAGTACTCCTTGACATTTCCCTCCATTGGGGGAAAAAACAGGGAAGGCAGTTGAAAACACAGTTGGACTGCGTTTTTGTTTATTTTGGTATTCTTCATATTGAGTTTAATCCAAAGGAGACAATAGCTCAATTTTCACCTATTATCTGAGAAAATTATATAAAAGACTTAGAGGCAGTACAATTTAGGTCTCTTATAAATAAATTGAAATAATTCAGGGTCAGATATGTTCCAGTGAAGTAGAGCTGTTTCATGCTAAAGTTGGACTGTGGCCAACCTTGGTATTAAGTGTGGGTAGTAACAGGGAAGAGGATGTAGGGAGAAGGTGTTATCATTCCATTTCTTTGTTTGTTTTCTGATTCTTTTTGACTTCCTACAGTTTCAAACTGTAATGGTAAATTTAGTCCTCTTCTTCCCACTGATTTTCTTAACCTGACTGCTTCCACAAATGAACCCAATCTTTCTGTTGCAAGGTTTTTTCCTAAATGAATTCATGCTTGAAAACAAGTGTCAGCAAACTGGCCCTCTGCCTATTTTATTTGGAACACAGCCATGCCCTTCCTTTCCATATCATCTGGCTACTTTCAGGCTAGAGTAGCAGAGTTAAGTAGTAGCAACAGACTCCATGACCCATAAAGCCTAAAAAATTTAGTATCTGGTTTTTACTTAAAAAGTATGCCCATTCCTGTTCTAAAACAATCACAATAGAGACTTTAAGGAACAGATTAGTGTTTGTCCAGCCAGTGCTTTACAATAAGGTATTAGGGCTGCTAGAACAAGATCAAATTAAAGGCTTAGTCCTCTGTTCCCTAGAGGCAGGGCTGAATGTGGAATCACATTAGAATCTTTGCTTCATCCCTTTTCACATGGTAACTTGGGGCACTTCATGTAAGTTTCCTGAGATTTTTTTTTCCTCACTTACACAGTGAGACTAACATCTGACCAATCTGTTAGGGTTGCTATAATGACACGATAGCATTTATATTGGGTGATTTCTAAAGCAGTGGCCCCCAAACTTTTTGGCACCAGGGACTGGCTGGTTTCATGGAAGACAATTTTTCCACGGTGGGCAGGAGGCAGAGAGCAGGCAGTGATGAGAGCAATGGGGAGCGGCTGTAAGTACAGATGAAGCTTAGTCTGCCTGCCACGGCTCACCTCCTGCTGTGCCTCGGGTTCCCAAGTTTCATGGGAGACAAATTTTCCACGGTGGGGGGCGGGGGCGGTAGATGCACGACCTAGTTCCCAACAGGCCACAGTCTGGTACCGGTCCACGACCCAAGGGCTGGGGACCACAGTTCTAAAGCGTTCAACCTTTTTTCCCATTGTTTAGTAGTATGGTAGCTACTATTAAACTCGAATTAAGTACAATTATCTTGAGAGAACTTGTTCACTTTTATGTCAGAGAAGAAAGGAAAATCATGATGAATGTTCTGAAAAGAAACTGAACTTGTACTCCATTCATTTATACAAATTACAAAAATTAAACAAACAAAAATAAAAAAGAAGAAACTGAAAATAAGGACACAAAGGAGGTGAATTTCATAACCATAGGTCAGGCAGGTTTATAACAAACACAGGCAAAAAATTCTACATTAACTAATTTAAATGAAGCTTCGTAATAATGAGATAGAGATACAAGGACCATTTGGCATCATAACAGATTTACAAAGGACAAGCACTTCCAAATATCTTCAACTACCTTCTTGGAGAAGGTCGCTGGCCTGGTGGCTAATTCAGTAAATATGTGGTATCTAGAAGAGGGAGGTAACAGTCCTGGCTGGACGCTGTTGTTCAGATTCTCCGAGACAGGATTCAGTCCCTCGTGTCCACATTTAAGGGTCACTGATGACTGGAACCCTTCAGTGGGGATCAGGCGGGAGAATGAAGAAGCCGCCAAGAAACTGAGCCCCTGGAAGAAGAGCTGAAGGGGAGAGTTCAGAGATGGAAGCCTCAGAATGACACACTGTGTTCCCACGGGTGAAAGGATGTGCTAAGACAGATCACTCTTCTTCCAGCTGCGCTCACTCAACAAGGTCAAGAATTACAGACAAGATACTAGGGGGCAGATTTCTGATTCAAAAACCTTGCATACAATTAGAGTTGTCCTTTTTACAAGAACTGCACTTTCTTGGTGCATTCTGGGTGCCCTATTGCTGGAGATATTCCAGCAGAAACTGAATAATGTCTTGTATGTGCTGCTGTTGAAATCCTTGGGGAATTTAAGGGGTATGTGCATAGGATAAGATCTAACTACTTTTTTAAACGTGACATTTTAGAATTTCTGTGAACATGTCCACATGACTTGAGAAATTGTTTCTCACGCAAAGGCAGAATCGTTTCAATGTAAACCTCAAGCATCACAGAGATGAGAACTTATATAAATTGAAGACAATAGGTTTTAAGAAACCGATGTTTAACAATAATACCTGTAAAGGATAAGAAATGATACTATCAGCTTAATAGGGCTGATAAAGTCATTCTTAATGTTTGATTGCTCCAGCTCATCTGAAAAACTGAATACACCACAAGTAGCAAGCACCGTTTTACAGAATTTATTTAATAGTACTGGGAAACTAGTAGCGTTGCTCACACACATGCGCCAGGCCGAGAAAGTCTAAGAAAGTCCAGGATTGAGAGTGCTCTGCACTGGGGCGTCACCTCCCACACATCCCTTCCTCCCCTCGGCCAGTAATTCCAGCTCACTCCCCTCCTGGCGCCCCCAGGGCCACTGTGGAAGCGCCTCTTGTAACTGAGCCTCCCCTGAAGCTCTCGCCCGCCAACGTGTCTCTTCTCACGGCCACCCTTGGTTTCCCCCCTTACAGCTGAACTCTCGAACCCCGCTAGGGAGGAACACTGATCCCTCCAAGACCCTGCCACGCCCAGGCCACCCAGAAGTGGCCTCTTCCCTCTTTTTAAAAATTCTCTAAAATTTTAAGGAACAAGCCAGCAAGCATAACTAAGATTCTCCTCAGAGTTTTGGTTTCCTTCTCAGGAAGTCCTAGACTGTTCTAGTTGAATCCCAATGGTTTCATACTTCTTACTAAAAATGAACTGGGCAGTTGGTTAAAATGCAGCGTCCAAGGCCCTATCTTTGACTGGCAGGGGCCTAGGATCCTGCACGAAGTACCTGCCCCCAAACCTGATGCAGGTGGCAGGTGATCTGTGCATCGCACCTGGAGAAACCCTGCTACAGAATCTCGAACTCCGGGCCAGGCCTATGCAAACATTCAACATTCTGTCTCTTCGTCCTGTTGTCCCTGGAAGGGGATAGGATGGTTCTCTTTATACATAATTCTACATTCATTCCCAGCACGTACATCTATGATTGAAATGTCACTCAGTTTCCAATCCTAGTGGGCTGCTCCTTTTGCCAAGCGTGTACTCGAAGCCCAAGACAAAGCAAGAGACTTAGCGTATCGGTTTCAATGCAAAGGCAATAGAAAGAGGCAAGCTTCTGGCTTCCGACCAGAAGAAAACTATGGCTCTTTCTCGGTAACCAAGATGAGTATAAGCCAACTTTAAAGGTTCCCTCAGGCCAAGGAAGGGAAAACCATTCTGCAGACCAAGTTAGGAATGGCATTCTTGAGGGAGAGAAATGGGCTGCAACCTTCGTAAGAGCAAACAGCCACGAAGCACAGGCCCTGCAGTCCCAGCATCGGTGCAAGGGCACGGCCAGCTCTTCCTGTGGTTGTGTTCACTGCTCGGTAGCTGGATGTTGTCGCGAGAGCTGTTGGATTACAACTTAGCAATGGGCAGGACGCTCACCCCTGTGAAATAACCAGCCGATGGAAACCAGGCAAAGCATGACATGCTACTCGACAAACAAGAAGAAATTCAACCCACAGCAAAGTTCGGGAAGGCTGGAGGGAGTGAAATCTGAGCAGACAGATGGGGCAGAGAACATTGGAAGATATTTCAGACAAGGTGGCCACCATGAACAAAGGCACAGAAGCAATGACAAAGGATATTGATTTAGAAAATGAACTTGACCAGAATCATGTCTCTATACTGGACCATGAGTATGAAAACATCCGGGACCTTACAAAGTAAACGAGAGGTTTAGATTATTTGGGTTGCAATGAGAAACCCATGAAGATTTTTAAGCAGGAAAACTAAAGTAGGTTAAAATGCACTCAATAATGCAGGCTTATGGTAACGGGAAGAGCGTGGAAGAAAAGATGGCATGCTGCAGGAAAAGACGACGGAATTGGACCAGAAATGGTGAGTTATTAGAAAGGAGAGGGCAGGAGTAGTATAAATAAGACAGCAGTCGTATCTGAAGTTAGAGCTCACCTTGGACAGGATGGCAGAGTTCCTGGTAGAAATTAAAACTCGGAAGGGGATAAGATGAGGGGCTTGGTTTTCAAGATACCAGCTGGGAGGTGACATGTCCAGAAGGCAATACAGAAAGAAGACCAGCTCCAGAGAGAGGACAGGTCTGAAGATTCCGATTAGAGCATCACCAAACACAAGAACAGAGTAACTTAAATTAGCACGAGAAACGAAAGGTGACAGGACCAACATCTCACGGTACTTAAAGGCACTGCTGGGAAATGGATCACACACCTGATAAACATTTCAACACACAGAAAAATATTTGCTTCCAGCTGAAGACAATTCTGGTGTAATAAGTGCTGGTAACACTTCCGGCTATAATTCATGAAATGGGGCCCCGCTGCGTGTGGGCTGTCCAGAAACACGCCAACAGCAACTGTGCTCTAAGGGCTCTAAGGGCTCGCCCTGCTTGGGCTGCTGCGGCGGAAGAGACTGAGATCATCCTGCTCCCGCAGGGAAGGACAACACAACCGAAATACGAACACAGTGGCATCTCCGCCAGGACGTTGAAGGATGTTAACATACTGTAGTTTTATTCTCCCTGTGGTTAGAATGGAGAAATAAACACTCAGTGAAGTTAAGTGCTTTCATGAACTGAAAATGTCTTAGTCACGATGCCATCATGTGATGTCAACTATGTGTGGGGTCAAATGTTCAAGAGTGCTGGAGAGGACTTTGAGTTTATCCAAGACAGTCTCATCTCGTGAATGAGGAAAGGGAGACCCAAGGTCATGGCACTGGTTAGTGGTTTATCTGGGCCACGACTAAGCGCCTTCACTCTCTCAGCTGTCTTTCCTTTAAAAGATGTCCTGCTAGAGCAAGTGGGAACACGCGCTGACATGAAGACAGTAAAATTATATGGATGCTTCCAGATTGCTGTGCTTTCCACTACTCCAATGTCATGAGTTCCATCTAATGGAACACTTAGGAGGAAGGCTTTGATCTTCCCATCTAGGAAGGAGGTGGTGTAGGGTGGACAGAGATTGCAGGGCGTGGCTGGGTCACTGGGATTCCTTTCAGATCGGACAAGGAATGATTACATAAAAAAGAATTGTCACAGCAAATCAAATCATGGACTGAGAAACCATTTGCAGAAACCAAAGAAATATACTTTGCACCGTGAGGCTCTGCATTTCCCTCAGAAATATAGACCACGCTGCGTTTTCCATGTACTTTTTAAGTATAAAATAATCCACACTTCAAAATGGCAACATCCGATTCCAATGTGGCCATGTTCTAGAAATGTAACACTGGTAAAAAGAATGCATCATGGTCAGCACAGATTTTAGCTGAGCCATTCTTATACTACTGTCTCCAAAAGAATTCCAGCAAGGTAAGTCACACTACTCCAGTTGTTTGAAGGAGCAAACAACATAAATGAGCACACCACCAAGGGATACAGAGGAGTCCCAAAAAACAAGTTGAATTAAGAGCATGTAATATTTGATCTCCCCGATTGAGGGTGATTTTAAAAATAAACTCCATGTGGTGCGCCTGGGCCCGGGAAGGTAACTTGTCAATCAGCTGATTAAGCCCTTGGGAACAGCAGGCATCTCACCCCAACAAGCCCCACCGCCTTCTGTCACCTACTGAGCGACTGTCAGGAAGGAGATGATTAGATGATAAGCAAACAGCCCTGACGTCCACAGCGCTGCAGGGATATAGCACCCGGTTGGCAAATTAACTGTCCCCAGCAAAATTTGCAGGCAATCATGTACTTGAATCTCCTGCCGCTGTTCTCCACGTTGGGCAACACTAGCACTGAACTGGATTCTTCTCAAGGGGCCTGGGGGCACCAACGTGGCATAGGTAGCCCACCCGTCTCGCAGTCTGCTCCGCATTATCCTCCCCACGGTGCAGATCAGCAAGCCGAGGCTAGGAAAGGAAGGAACGTGCCCAAGGACAGGTGCCAGCGGGCCGTCTGCCTGCCCTTGGCTTTCTCAGGAGTTCACTGGGCAATGGTGCCAGCAGAAAAGGGGCTTCCAGGAATCATTAAAGCACCTCTCTCTCTGATCCTGTTTGGTGTGTTTACCCCCAGCTTCAGCCTGTTTACACAACAGCGACCTGGAGCAGGACCACAGGCTCTGGGACACAGCCTCTTAGCCGGCAGGTGTCCTCTAATTCAGGCACCGGCCAACTGTGACCCATGAACCCAATTCTGTTTTTATGAATAAAATTTATTAGAACACAGCCAGCCTCATTTGTTTACATATTACCTACGGCTGATTTTGAGCTACAACAACAGAGTTGAGTAGTTGTGACAGACCACACAGCCTGAAAAGCCTAGAATACTTACTGTCTGGGCCTTTAGAGAAAGTTTTCTGGATCCTGTCTGACTGGAGGCTCAGCTCCTCCAAAGGGCCCTCGCCCACGCCCCGAGACCTCACAAGTTTCGGAACACCACCCTCTGCAGCAGACCAACTCACTGGTAGGTCTTCTCCTTCACCAAGTGGATTAGACTAGGGAGCTTTATAGTTCCCCTAAGGAACAGCCTGTACCTCCTACAAGTGATGCCAGCCCAAGCCCTGCGATGTTACACAGCCAGCAGCTGGATCCTGTAAGTACAGACCCCAAAGAGCAGGTGTTTGGGGGAACATTTCCTAACGAATGGAGACAAAAAAAATACAGTCATGCATCACTTAACGACAGGGATGAGTTCTAAGAAATGCATCATTAGGTGATTTTGTCATCATGTGATCCGAGTGCACTTACACAAATCATCTGCTGTGACCGACTAGACACTTAGGCTACACAGTGCAGCTTATTGCTCCCAGGCCACAAACCCGCACAGCATTGTAGCTGCACTGAATACCACAGGCCAGTTACAACACGATGGTAAGTATCTGTGCATCTAAACACAGAAGAGGTACAATAAAAAGACAGTAATGAAGAGAAAGTGGCAAGGCTGTATAGGGCACTTACCGTGCATGGAGCTTGCAGAACTGGAAGTTGCCCTGGGTGAGTCAGCATGTGAATCACCAGTGAATGTGAAGGCCTAGGATGTTATTGTACACTACGTTCATCTTTATCAACACTGTACACTTACGCTACACTAAATTTTAAGTTATTGTACTATGATGTCACAATAGCTACAACAGAAGATTCCGAGTGATGGGGATTTTTTTAGCTATATTATAATCTTACAGGACCCACCATCATATATGCAGTCCATCCTTGACCAAAATGTCATTATGCAGTGCACGGCTGTAAACACTAAAAAAAAATGTCTTCATTACTCCTTATCACCATCTGTTTATAGGAGACAAGTCCTTTAAAAAACTATTCACATTTCCAGTGACTCAGGATGTTTTTATTGGAGCAGTTTTGACATGGACAAGCAAAGGGAATTGAAGTCAGATAGATCTAGTTCTAATCATGACCACCGCCTACTGCCTCGATAACCTGCAGGCAAGTTACTTAGGCTTTTTGATCCTCAGGTTCTTCTCCTGTAATACGGGGACACATATCATGTATCTACTGCTGTGTAACAAGTTACCCCAAAACTCAGTGGCTAAAAACCACCTCCATCCATTGGCCCATCGTTCTCCACTTGGGCTGGGCGCACTCACGTGGCCGTAGTCATTTAGCAGCTGGTGTGAGGCTGGAGGATGTACGACGGCCTCATCGGCACAGCTGGGGCCTGGGTGCTGGCTGCCATCTGGCTTTTCTCTCCACGGGGGCCTCTCCTCATCCAGTTGTCTGCAGCAGCATTCCAAGAGGGGAGGGCAGAAGCTGCAAGGTCTCTTGTGGCACAGGCTCTGGGGCTCAGACACCACTTCTGTCACACTGTGCTGGCAAAGGATGCCACAAGGGATGAAGAAATGGACTCCATCTCTTGATGAAAAGAGCTGCAAAATATTAGGGCCACATTTTTCCCAGGATATTCACGCCTTTGTGCTTATGGCGATTACAGAAGGAAGTAGCACACGCAGAGTGTTTCATTCAGACAGTCAGCTCCTGAACTATCTGGGGCACACAGACAGAACTTCTCTACTCTTCATGCAGTTTTCATCAAGAATCTACGCCTTAACAGAGACATTCCTCCTGCTAATGTGCATCCAGATCGTCGCAGCATCTGGAACCAACCCAGCATCTCCTTATGCCTCAGCTGTCCCAACCATCCACTTGCTCACTTAATATTTAAAAAAAAGTGTACGTCCAAGTTGGCAATAGTTTCAATGTAATTTTTCTATCAGGAAAGCTGCTTTGGAAAGATCACTTTACTATAGGAAGTTGTCTAAAGAAAAGGAAAACACCTGCTCAAATTCATTTATCACTTTGTTAAGTGACAAAGTGAGGAAAAGTGTTGGGAGTATTCCTACTTCCCTCTCCAGTGAAAGGACTGATGCAATCACTTTGGCAAAAGTCACTATACACCTCTGTCCTTGAGATGCATGTTTAGATTTGGTTAAGGGTGGAGTTTCCCCCTTGAACTGAAGCTAACCTTTCTCTGATCTATAGTGTAGCTGTCCCACATGTCCAGACACACAAAGACATAAAACAGCACATTGAGAAGATAAGGTGGAGAGGGGATGGTCATCTGTTCTGATCCCATGGCTACACTCACACCGTCTTTTGCAGACCACCTCCTCCCTGGGTCAGGATATAGCCCCCCTAGCCAAGTGCTCACCACGTGTGTACAATCAGGGGGTCTACCAGCCCACTCCTGACAGCACTAAGACAGCAAACCTCTGGCAAACTTCATGAGACACCATTTTAAGTAGCTCTTGTTCTACTCATCCAAAGCCAAACAGCCTAACTCAGGAAAGAGTCTCTCCCTAACCACGGTCATTACTTTGAGAAGGGACGATTATGTATTAGAGTACAATCAGCGCAACTCAGAATCTCATCCAAGCACAAGCACACGTAACACAGACCTCAGAAGCTAAGGGGATGCTTTTGTCTGGCAAATGAGGAAACTGAAGCGATTCTTACAGGCACGTACAAACAGAGACTGTTACACACACAACTGCTGCACAAGCCAGGCATATGCAACCCAGATGCAGTTGCAGCCCCGCCTTAGAAATCAACAGATGAGGTGCTGGGCCCTAAATGCATAAAACGAAGAGCTAGTGCCTCTCCAACAGCATCGTAAACTCAAGCCATTAAAATCCTTCCTGTTCTTGTGGTGGAGCAAAGAGGAGAAAGTTAGGGGCACAATCCAGCCACAGTGTCACTCCCATTTGGGAAAAGCACCCTTGCAGGCAGCCTCCTGCTACTGAGCCGAAAACTCTGAAAAGACAAGTGGTGCTGAAATGCCACTGCTGTTTCCAGCAACCTTGGTCAGCACAGATTCCGAAACATTCCTCCAACGTTGCCACCCGTGCTATCACTGTGGTGAGCTGGAGGCTGGGGGAAGGACAGTCCCTCTGACTCTAGAAGTGTAAACAAATAAGTTTGAATATTGTAAAGCATGGCCAGTGGTGGCGGAGCTTTCCATTCCCTTCCAGGCTTTGGACAAGGCACTGCCATGGACATCTACCATCTGGAAGGGAACTCTGATTACAATCGACGTCCAGGGAAAATAGAAAAATCAGTGTTCTGTTCAGGTCAGAAGCTTGTATCTGGAGTGAAGGCATCAGGGCAGGGAGCTGGCTCATCATTGTCATGATTTTCTTCTCTTATTTCTGATTTAAAAACCATATGCACCCTACATTACAGTCTCTCTACATTATTGTGTGGCTTACACCTTTTATCCAGCACAGATAAGGGGTTTCTTGATCTCCCCCGTGAGCCAGAGGTCCTCTGAGCAAAACAGCTCTACTGTATTGCCTGTGAAATTCCCACTCCTCCTCTGGTCACTGATCCCAAGAGGCAGGGAGGCCAGAGGACTTGACATAAGAGACCAGGTCTACTGCAGAGCATCAGGTCCAAATGGCTAACCCTTTCAGACTCAAGACTTAGACCTGTCAGATGCCCATGGGCTACTAGAGTTTCTTCTCTTCCTGTTACATGAGAGATTTTTTTACATGAGAAGGTGATGCAAAAGTGTCCCACGGTCCAGCAGGGGGCTGTTCTCATGTCTAGTCACCACCTGGAAATGTACTCAGACAGTCATACCACAGGTCTCCACCGCAGCACTCCACGGTCTGCAGAGAATAAAGCCGTGGGCCTGAACTAAGCCAGGCGCTGGTTTGGGCAGGTGGAGGACGTGATTTCTCAGATTCCTCTGATGTTCATCGTATTCTCCCCTGGACACCTTAATAGACAGACATGTGGGTGTTCTTCATATTTCAGATTGTAAGTTGAAAATGTGACCCATTCTACACTAATGAGGCATACAGTGGTAAATAAGTGATCTCAGAACTTGGAACACTTTTTGAAATGACATTTTAAAAATCCAACAAGAAGAAACATTGATTGCTCAGTACTCAAAGGACTAAGAGTTTAAAACAACATTTGGATTTTTAGCACTTTCTTTTGGGTGGGGGAGCTGAATATGATGACGAATTTTAATAGATACATTTTAGTCAAAGCTGTGAAACTGCCCCATGACCTACATCCTCGGTTTTTGCAGTTATGTCTGCGAACAGGTGGCAGGTTCAGTCTCTGCTCCACAAGTCCCGGTCCAGTGTCAGTGCAAGAATTTGATTGAAGCTCTGACTCAGGCGGGGCAAAGGCAACATGTGTAACCTGAACATCTGTACCCCATAATATATTGAAATAAAAAAAATTTTTTTTTTAAGAATTTGATTCTTGAGCTAGATCCTTGGATTTCCATTTCGGAAAATTAAACAGTGATCTGAAGCAGTCTGTGCAGTTTTCTTAGAAACGGTCATAGCGCCATCATACAGCACAAATCTTCAGTTCCACTCAGAACGTGTGAAAGTTTAACACGAATGCTGCCATGTCACGTAAGGATGCTGGCAACCCCGGAGTCTTCGCAGTGCATAAAGGAAGGTCCCTGTTACAGTTGTGCTTTGGACATGCTGAAGAAACAGACGAACTCCATTTGTCATGAGGTCCTGTCTTGGCAGTAAAACCACAGTTTAGGAGCCTGGGGGTGTCACAGAAAGCGCTGGAGGAAAGCTGTGACGCCTACAGCCTCGATAACAAAACACACTCTCTGCAGATCTCGGGGCTTTCAGCTACTTATGTTCAGGAAACCCTGAGAAGCAGGGTTTCCAGGTCTCAGCTACTCAAGCTCCCAGATCAGCCACAACGTGGGCCCAGGATCTGTCCCTCCTTCCTGGTACCAGCTGCTTCTGCCTGGTTCCCGCGCGAATGGCATCTCAGCAGACCTGCCTGCCATGGCGTTGGGCTGCTTTGGGAAATACATGAAATACAGACGAGGCATCTTGTCCTCAAAGAGCCCCTGAGATGTCAGATCTCAGCAGATCCAAATCCGAGCTGTGGGCAAATCCCCTGGGTGCTCAGGGTCCAGCTGTGTTTTGTCTTCCAGGAGTGATTAAAGTGGGGGGCCGTGATCGAGTGCTGAGTGTGAGCAGGGCTTCGAGCAGCAGGACAGGAGAAAGTGACCTGCAATAACATTCGCTGCCCCAGCATTCTTTCCTGGAGATGATTAATGGAAGCTCTGGGACTGACCTTAATCAGATGTGCTGTAATTACTCACTGAATGTGATCCAGCTGCAGAAGACAAAGGGTCACGCAATATTAAAGGCAGCTGGAAGCAGAGTCCCTGCGGCAGGGTACAAGTGGAAGGGCGGACAATGACCTTATATGTCAGAATTTAATTAAAAGGGCGCCTTTCTGCTCAGACAGCAGCCATTTTTAAGTAGGATGTAACCAGTTCTGAAATTAATAATTATTTGGAGAATCAACACATCATAATAACTCTTCCAACCCACATCAAGATTTTTTTCCCCACTGAAGTGGTCATGTCCAAAGAAAGAGGTATTCCATAAGTCAATTTTATGAATAGCTTAAAATAGCATAAAATAGACAAAGCTGTTTGAATCGCTTATGAGAGTATTTATACATCCTCAGATTCTGCTGCACTCATGCTGTATTGGCTCAGTTAAAATGGACCTATTTTTCAGAATTCCCAGCCCTGCGATGTTCCACGACAGTGCTGGCCACCAGGTGCGTCTCATGTGTGATTTGGAAGGTGCAGCAGCAGGCTGGTTTGCACACTCTCAAGGTCGGTGTAGCTCCTGGGCCTGCAGCTGGGTCCCCAGTTTCTCCAGCTCCACTATATTCTCCTGTAATTTCCCTGCATCCCGGGCCGGTGTGTACAGCTCCCCAGTAAAGGACTCTGGCTTCCTCTGCAGGTCACTGGCAATGTGGAAGTTGGAGCCCAGATGTGGTGGGTGCCAGGCAGAGATACGAGCTTGTCCTTATAGGTTCAAGCTCACCCTTGATTTTCTCCACCTTCATGTTTGTTTTCTTTCCCCAAATGCCAGCCCTGCTTATCTGAGGGTCAGCACCCACAATTGCATAAGGTTAAACCCCCTTATAATGGATCCCTAAACCAGGGATCTAGTACAGGCGTGGTGGATCACACCACACCTGTAATTCCACCATTTGGGGAGGATCACTTGAGGCCAGGAGTTCGAGACCAGCCTGGACAACATAGTGAGACCCTGGCTCTACAAAAAATAGAAAAATTAGCCAGACATGGTGGTACACACCTGTAGTCCCAGCTACTTGGGAGGCGGGAGGATTGCTTGAACTCAAGAGTTTGAGGTTGCTGTGAGCTATTGATGATGCCACCACACTCTAGCCTAAGTGACACAGCAAGATGCTATCTCAAAAATAGGTAAATAAATCCCTCACTACTCAGTTTCTGCTTCTCTAATTCCCTAACTGATACACACACACCTTTATTAAAGTATACATAGATATAAATGGAGCTTTGAGGACCACGTCATTGTCATTACCGCTCCTGCATGTCAAAAACAAGGCACGGTGAGTGTTAGGAAGAGAAACCCTCAAGACTTCCCCGAGGAGGAACTGAAGACGGCATATCATGTTTGGTGATTCAGGTATATCCCTTTCTAAGGGACTTGTAATGCCCCTCTCAACACCACTCCCAATTTGCCAGCTAAAGTCAACATGATCACCTGGTCTATGAAGTCACTAAACTTAATTTTACATAGACATTCAAATCCACTTTGTAATAAGGTATGAAAACAGTTTTCCTCAAGTCAGTGGTCCTGATTACTGGCAGTTTTGCAGCTGAGGTTGCTGATGGTCTGGCTTCAGAAGAACAGGACTCCTCGTACAGTGTTGTTGCTTCATAAAAAGCTACAAAGTTAAAGAATCCAGAGATGAGACTATTTTGAGATCTTTCACAGATTCACTCACGAATTCTTAGGTCTACAAAATACATAGGCAGAGAAGATAGATATGTTCAAGTCAAAGCCATGATTTGTGAACTTATTTATTGACTGCTTTAAGTAATACATACACATAAAATAATAGGTTAAAATAATGAAATTCTATCAAATCATCCACTATCCTCCCTTAGTCATGGTCTCTCATGTCCCTGTGCACATTTACAAACACGCGCTGACTGACGTAGATCAAACACCTGACCCACAGAAAACCAATCCATTGGAAAGCAAGGAACCCATCAGAACCTAGCTTTCTAGAATACTAACCAAGAAATTTAGAGGTGTGAGTCAGGTAGAGTTAAGGAGGAGGGTAGTCCTCTTCCACCATGGACACACTGATGCATTTTCAGACACAAGCAAGAGAACCACCCAGAAGCACAGAGAGAAGCCAAGATGGATGACTTCATGGCTGCAGAGAGACTGAGGCGTAGAAAGTGCAGGCCTGGTGCGTTACATTCCCACGTGACCCGGCCCATTTCCTGCACGCCGTTTCCATGATAGGCTCCTGATCTTTTCCATGATAAAACTGCTTTCTACCTGCGTTATTTTGAGTTTAAGATACATACGTAACCAAATGAACTCTGGGCAGGTGTGTTTCCCCATCCACACGGTAGACTATTTTGCTACCTGTCAGTCCCTGGCTGGTCCCAGCACTGGCCAGAGGGAAGAGTGTCCATTTCACCAGCTACCCACATGCCTCTCACCGAAAATTCCCTGAGAATCCTGCTGTTCCTGTTTCACTAGGCTTTACTCTGAGGGTGTCGAAAGCCACCTGGTGTGTTGTGGCCACACGTCTCCCTCTGCACCATCTTCTGTGGCATTGCCGAGCCTGTGGTCGCGTCTTACATGTTCCAATCCCATCTCGGCACCGTTGCTTCTGCCTCCCTAACTGAGCTGTTATGTCCAAGGAAAGGACAAATTGATTTTATGGATGGCTTAAACTTAAAACAGAAACAAAGCTGTAGGCATGCTTATGATCATATTTACATACGTTCATTCTCTGGTGGATCTGTATCCAGGATCAGGCCAGACTCGGTGGGGGTGGGGTGGGGGGTGGGGACAGTGCCCCCTCAACACCACGCAGTGAGTGAGCACCTAGAACCTCAAAGGACAACTGCAAAGGTGGATGCTCAGGCATGGACGGATCCAGAGATAACTGCCTTGTTTGCAGTATGAAACCTCAACCATGCTTGTCAAGGGGGAGAGAGCATTCAGAGGGAGGTAGAGGACCAATCTGCTACAATAAACACAATCATATGTCTGTTCTTTCCAATAATATTTGTTTGCTCCTTGTGCATTCATGTGGCCACCTGGCCAACCTTCGTAAACAGACTATCAGTAGCAAGCAACCAGGGTGTTTAAAAATGATAGAAAAATATAAAATAAAAATTCTGCCTTATTTTTTCTGTGTATCAGGAAAATATCACCACCCTTTGATTTTGGTTCTGGACATCCTCAGGCTGGTAGCAAAGGGCACCAGAGGCTGAGAAAGGCTGGATCTCACAGGGTGAGGCCTCTGCTGGTGGAAGTTAGCCGACTTCAGGGGATGTCTGGATGCTCAGCTCCATGGGCTTCGATTCCAGTCACCAAGTCCTTGCTGAACGCCTACTAGGAACACAGAATTCTCATGCTACTCAGGACACAGGATGATTAGAGCCCAGTTCTTACCAACACAGCTTGAAATGCAGAAGTCAGTAAAACATGTGCAACAGTTCCACAAAGGTACAAGGGTTGTTCATGATCATAACCCCAAATCACTGGTGACTCCGTGTTCAGGGAAGAGATAGCATTGGCTGGGCAGCCTGGGGTGGGGAATGTGATGGACAGAGGGTTTGAGTAAGTGAAGACGGGGAAGTGAGGTTTCTCAGAGAGGGAGAAGAGCACGAACAGTGGCACAAATGTGGGAATTGTGCTGGATGAGTGGAAAGTTCCAGAAGACTGAACAAGAAGAGGTGTGTGAGCAGCAAAAGCAAGATCTGAGATGGTTAGATGTTCTCCTCAAAGCAATCTGACTCTAGGAGCCACACAATAAAGACATTTGTAACAAACAGCAGGTCAGGTCTTAATTTCCTCTTTACTCTTTTAAAACTTTCCTTTTGAAAATGTTTCATTCTTATTTCAAAGCTTAATACAAAGTTATGCAAAATTCAAACTTTATAGACACATATAATGAATAAAGGGTAAATTCCCCTTTAATCCTATCCAGCAGACAATCACGATCATTTAATATGATTCTCCCACCAATACATAAACGAGATCATAAAAATGAGATATTTTATATACATGTACTCTTCTATGTTCTTTTCACTTAGTATACCTTGAATATTTGCCAATATCAGTATATACAGGCTGTATGGTGTTTCATTGTATGGCCAGATCATGGTCATTAACCTATTTCTACACAGATATATCTGGGTTGTTTCTAACTTCTCTCATTAAATGTGATAATGCTTCCAGCACTTCCTTTGCACCCTTCATAGGGTGTCTGTATTTCACTGATCTCATGGACTCCAGTATGAAGTCTCTGGGACCTGTCTGAAACATCTTTGTGTCCTCCACAGCCCTCAGCACATTTTCCTGGACAGAGGGCGAGTTCAAGTCCAGCAGGTCGAACGAAGGCAGTGAACACTGAGGCCAAATGAGGTTGACTGGGGATAGGAGAAACCAGAGACCATTGAGATAGGCTGAGCATTTGTTAATTCAAGGTCAAAGTGATGAAGGCCTGGGCTAGGTCAGTGATGTTGAAAGTAGAGCACAAAGAATAGATCTAGGAGGGATTCAAAGCTGACAACAGGGGGACTTCAAATGAAATGTTCAAGCAACAGTCACATGAATCACAGCTAAAACCCGTAAACACTATGGCTTAGGAAATCCAGCATGACCACTGTAACAGAACTGAGAACTCAGCTTTGTTGCCTTATTCATGATAGGCTTGGGCAGGTCCCTTCAGGAGAGAGGTGAGGACAATCTGTTGGGGGAGAACTAGCAGTCCATTCTAGAGTTGATCATGTTTATGGTCCCCTTGGGTGGACTCTGAGTATCAAATGTGGGGACGTGGGGAGAGAAGTGAGCAGGAAAGAAGGGCTGGGTCATAGTTCAGGGAAGTCTGTTTGGTTTGGAATAGGATTCCAGCCAGGTGTGCAGGCCTGGGGAGCAAGGTCTGGCTCCTAAGGAGAGTGTCTAAGAAGGGCGGTCAAGGGCTGCGCCAGGGTAGTTACGGTGAGAGCCAGGAACAGGGCTGTCATCAGGCTGGGTGACTCTGGGTGGTGAGGGGCAGGCTGAGCCACAGCGTCTAGAACTCACTCTGTACACCTGACCCTGCACCCGGCTACAGCAGCAAAACTGACTTCTGTCCCACAGAGGCCTATTACATGCCCTGTCAGGCCTAAAAACCAGGATTGGGCAGAGACTGGAGACAGGACCAGCTACACAATTTGCCAGGCCCAGTGCAAGATCAACTTGTGGGATCCCTCATTTAGTAAAAAAAAAAAAAAAAATTAAGAATTTAAGATGGCAACAGCAGAGCATAAAACTAAGCACAGGGCCCTTCTGAGCACTGGGCTCGGTGCAAAAACCCAGACCCTGCGGCTAAGGGGGGGAAATGGGTTGTCACCACTAGATTTGTTTGTCTTAAAACAGCATGAACAGCCTGTTAGCTTCTTCAACAGGTTACTGAATTTTCCAACTTTTCTTCCCAAACAAAACCAAGTGCAAAACCCAACCTTATGCATGAAACAGTCTAAAGTGAAGCTTTTCAGGCTGCTACTTCAGGGCTCCTGTCCACAACACTCTTGCTCCAAGATACACCACCAAGGACCCCTGAGCACTACTGGTGACCTTACAGCCCCAAAAGGTACAGATTTAAGACCACTGCAGTAGGCTCTACTATCCTGCATAACAGACAACAGGATAAGAAAAGCCACATTTGACGCTTGACACTGAAATACCCAGGACACACACTGCAACAGCAACTGTCGCCACTAGGATACCACAGAGGCAGGTCAGCCCATCTTCCAATCCAAGCATAGTTTCCATTGTAGGATGACTACAGGTAAATAAATATACAGTTTCAAATGGCTAGGAGAAGGATTCCAACACAAAGCTAGTTACCCTATCACTATACATTGTATGTATCTAAATATCACTATGTACTTGAGGAATATGTGCAATTATTTGTCCATTAAAAAATTAAATTTAAAAAATATGGTTTCCACATTATTCCACAGAAGTATAGTTTTTCTACCCACAGGGGAACACAGAATGCCTTTTCTAGGCCCATAACCTCCATTTTCATTATTAAAAAGGTCCCAGAATCAGTTACTTGTCTACTTTGATCATCTCTGAGAGGAAATTTCCAGGGGAGAAAAAACACTAATATTGCACAGGTTTGCTTAATAGGCTCATATGCAAAACTGACCAGTCACTCTAAGGAAAATTGTCTCTAGAAATGCTGTAAAAATTTAAGGAAAAAGAGAGAACCTAAGACGATGGAAGTACTGTGTCATTAAACAACTATTAATATAACTTTATTCAATAGCCAGTTAAATACAGGCTCTTTAGGCTTGTTTGGAGAAAGCACTGATAAAGTAGGAAAGAAACGTCTGACCGTCCTGAGAAAGGAACACAGCCGTTCCGTTCTGGTGTACGTTGCCAAGATCGTACTTGCGGACGCTGCTAATCTTATCTGAACATATTAATAAAATCCCTAAATCCTCCTATTAAGAAATACCACCACTGACATCGTGCCTGGCTAACATTTGCTTCCTAAGAAATGCTATCACTATCCACTCCTTACCCCCTACCAAGGGGAAAAAAATGATGGCTGCTTCCTGGAAAGTCTAGCTACTAAAAAATCCCGAAAGCTTCCCAAGACAGTAAGAACGAAGATGAAAGTCAGGCTGAAATGAACAATTAAGATAAACAAAGAACTTTTTAAAGACAAGCTTCACAAAGCTACCATGTTACTATACAAATCATCTTGCAAACTATTTCTTCTTTGTAAGTAAAGAGGTGAGAGAACTAGGTAATTTCTAAGGTTTGTCTTTGTTCTAATGCTCTGGATTTACTGAAAAAGATATTAGATGCATTCTTTCACTTATTCTATCTTATTTCATTAAACATTTCTTGCTCCTGTGCATCTTTGAGGATACAAACTCGTAAGTTAGCTAATGGGGAGATATGGGATGAGGAGAAGCCGTGATTGTCACCATCATTGTTCCTTGACTCCAGCCCAAGACCCACACTATGCTGCCACCCAAGTGGATCATGCTGTAATGCAGCAATTGTATCAGGGGACCAATGCCTCTGCTGGTCCCTCGTGCCACCCCCCCCTTCCATGTGTCACTTTTCAGGGCTGATATTATCTTATGCTCTGCCTAGAAGTGTCTGAAACTTTATTTGGGACTTGCCAACCACGTGACTTTTTGACTATTTACTTATCTACTTAGCAGGGTTTCAAGAGAATCTCTACTAACATAAGCCTTCCAATATCTCCCTTTCTTGAGCATGAAAACCAGGGAGATGGTGGCTAAACTGAAGCGACTCAGAGCTGGTCTTTTAAGAAAACAGGCAGGATCTGGTTAGTTCACCTGCACAGGATAAAAACACCAGTAAGCGGCCCAGCCCTGCAGAATCCCATCGGACGAGCATGTTTCTACTGCCAACTGCTGGCCTCAGCGTCTCAGGAAGGAGTTCCCTGAGCCCACGGGGCCCTACGGACGGGCACCTGCACACCTTTGCTCACCTGTGGAAGGTGAACAGGGTGCGCGCGCTTTGGCAGGCTGCAGTCCCACAGTAAGCAGATTCGCACACAGGACATGGGCAGGACATGAATTCTCTCCAGTGACATCCTCACCAACTAAACCTCCCACTCGCCACCTCCACGCCCACCTGTGTGTGCTCTCACCCACTTTATCCACGAACCTCCGCCATTTACTGGCTGTTTCCCCTCACTTTCAAACTGCTTCCCTTTCAAGCTCCCTCTCTGCAGACAGGTTCATCTCGGGTTGTCTCTGAACAAGGTGTGATTCCACTTTTGCCTTTTATGCGGCATGCAATTCTCCTCCACGCTCACCTGGCTCCTTCCAGCGCCCCTTCTAGAAAGCTGCAGAATCTGCCTCACAGAAAGGTCTGGCTTGGCTGTGCCCCATCGGAAAGATACTAAGCACTTTGCTGCACCAGCTTGCCAGAAGTTCAAGACCCTCTTCAGTTTCTTCATTGCTTCACCTTATGTCAATTTTACTAGCGTTTTATTCTAAAATGGTACATCTGACAATGTAACACCAAAAAGCAGATATTGCTTTCTAAGCATCTACTATAGTTCAGGTGCCAATGAACTGTACATTCGTAGATTTATCTTTTGCATCTATTCACTGATTCCTTTAATTTTTACAATACCACTGCAAGTTAGGTAAGTCCCACTTTACAGATAATAGACTATCAAAGTGACCATGAATTAACTGAAATCACACAGCTAGTAAATAAGAGTCAAAATGAGGCAAAAAGCCCAAATTCTTATTCACAGTATGTTGTAAATAGGTGTTGGGTTTTTTTGGTTTTTTGTTTTTTTTTTTTAAAGTAATTCAGCTCCCTCTTCTTGGGCAGAAATCACTACAAGAATAATGCCAGAGTCTAAACCCCCTTCTCTCATTCTTAGACTAGGCAAGGTCATTTTCTACTTTTTAAAACCTGTTGCTATTCATTTGTTCTGTCATTTAAACAAGTTCTTACTCAACACCTACAGCAAGCTCTAGGTTGTGTCAGGTGTGGTGGGAAACACCAAAGGGCAAAGTAATCATTTCCCTTGCGAGCTCAGGCTCTAACTGGAGGGGGAACTTCCCCTGGATCCCTTGAATGCAGAGTTCAGGGGGAAGCTGTGTGGGGCTGCCCATCCCTGCAATCAAGTGCAACTCCGAAGGGAGAGGGAACAACAGGGTATGCTAGAGGACATCAACCCAAAGGAGGGACAAAATGTTCACTGAGGTCAACAGAGCCACCCTCAGAAAGAGGGACCATTTGCTCCATGCCAGAGGGCTTAGAAAGCCAAGCCTCAAAACCAGTACTTCAACTAGCCATGGGTTTTTGATCAGGGGGAGCCAATGGCGCTTAAGAACAGTGCCTGGCCTGGACTGCTGGCTGTAACATTTCTGGCTTCTTCAAGGCTTTGCATACATTCTTTTGGACTTGTCTTGAGTCCCAGACAGCTGTGAGCAAGACTAGTTATCAGGGTCCCCGAGATCACAGCCGGGAAGGGAGAGTCCTGTGTGACATGGCAAGGGCAGTGACCTCCCAGAAATGAAAGGGAAGTCATCCTCAGGGACATGCTGGGGGACCTCAGGACCTCCCAAGGGCCCAGGCAGCTCATTAACATGATATTAAAAACTGCTCTGTGTGTGAGGCTTTCAGGAAGGACAAAGGGCAGAACTGCTGCTGGGCCGTGGGGAATCTAGGCACACTGGCTCCCAGAGAGCCCCAGGCTGCCCATCCAAGCAGGATGAAAACCAAAGCTTCAGAACCTCTGTCACTCTCTTGGTCCCCTAGCAGCACCCTGGGCCTGGATTCCACAAAGCCAGTCCCTTCATCTGGGAGCCACAGTGCTTCAATTTCATGCTCTATCAAAAGAGTAAGTCAACTGCTGAATTATAACATAGGAGCTTCAGCCGGAAATTCACCCTAGCACTTCTGCTTACAATAATAAGAGCCCCCAAAAGTGCAATGTGCTTTTTTCTTGGCCAGGATTAACTCAGTTCCTTTTAGAGGTCGGCTTGCTAATAGCATCAGGAACAGCTGACACATTTGACACATCATATTATTGCTTTGTATTATTATGTAATCATTCCTTATGTGTTTTTTATTCTTTTTAAGAGATTGTAAGACTTTGATAACCATCATTCTGTCTCTAACTATACAGTAGTCCCACTAAATACTAAAATGAATGGAATCAACAGATGGGTGCAACACAGAATCAGTAGAAATATGTAGGGATTATGAGATCGATTTTACTTCCTAATGTATTTTATCTCTAGTACACATAGAAGAATGGTTCTCTCAACTATGGCCCTGACTTGGGAATTTACTAGAAATGCAAATTCTGAAGCCTCACTCCAGACCTACTGAATCTGAAACCCTAAAGGTAGTGCCCAGCAGTCTGGGATTTTAACAGGCTGGTTACAAACGTCGTCTGGGCACTGAATACAGCTCACTCTTTAGACTACTAGAGATTCCAATCTCGTCTGGTCTCTAAGTCACTGAAGAAACCCAGCGACACCCTACATTCTTTTCAGAAGGATCAAAAGATTGACACCAAAACGGGACTTTGCAGGGGTTGTTTTGGCAGAGGTGGTATCTGGGGAAGAAAACAAAAATGAGAAGAATTTATTACTTGGCATCACGTTGGCATTTGCTGGCATTTTCGTAGTTACTGAGCATGAAAAGAAACCATAAATCCCGTAACAGTGAATGAATGTGTTTTTTCAAAGGTCTTGCAGCATCAAATCAATCCCCTGATCAGCTTGCTATTGAGTGTAATCTAGCCAAGGCAGTATTGTTGTAGCTGTCACATATTTTATGGGTTTTTTCCCTTGCCCTGTGAAGCTGGAACCAATTGTGTATAAAGAGACTAAATAAAAGAGGTCCTGGATTTCCTGTTATTACAGATCAATTTTTTGAGATACTAGGACAATATATGGGTTTTTTGTAACATAATTGAATCCACGTGCAATGGCACAGCATAGACTTTACCACAGATTGATCTGACAATGCTTCCAAATGAAATATTTCAGGGAGGAAAGTCACTACATAATAGTTTTCTTTCTTAACATCCTCTATCATGGTTTCACATCACACTGTGAAAAAAAATGCTTTATGAGTAATGTCAAAACGTGCAGGTCAGTCAGGATAATTTATATTCCTTGGTTGGATTAACCTTATTCCCTTTCAGTCCAGCAAATAGAGATGTATTTGCTGCACATAGAGGCAGGACAATCCACGGCTCTGGGGCAGCCTTCAGTGAGCAGGCAGCTGAAGCTGATCCCAGCACCATCTTCGCAATAATGAACTATGACCTTTCTGAATGTTCGTGCTTCATCCAGGACGCGACGTCTTGAAGATATTGAAAAGTACACTTACATGTGCCTCTGAGATGGTTAATTTTATGTGTCAACCTGGTCAGAATATGGTGTCCAGCTGTTTGGACAAATACTAGTCTAGATGTTCTGCAGACGTGTTTTAAGGTGAGATTAATCTCTAGGATCAGTAGACTTTGGCTACAGTAGCTTAGCTCTAGGAATGTGGGATACGGCTTATTCAAATCAGCTGAGGACTTTAAGAGCAAAGGCTGAGGTTTACAGGATAAGGAATTCTACCTCCATATTCCAACACAAGAATCTGCCTATATTTCCAGCCTTTGGACTCAAGACTGCGACATCAGCTCTTACCTCAATCTCCAGCTTCCCCGCCCCCATAATTGCATGAGCCAATTTCTTAAATGTCTCTCTCTAGATATATTATCCTATTGGTTCTGTTTCTCTGAGGAACCCTGACCAATACATAGCTCCAAAAACCTAACTTTGACTCATACTCTCCATACATTTATACTCTTCTATTCTCACCATTTCAGTTGAAATAACTTGGTCGAAACTGCAGGGGGTGGGGAGGAGAAATCAAGGAACTTCCAAAAGCTATTTTTAAATATGAATGTCACACCTTCACAAGGTAGAAAACGAGGCTACTGCTGTACCATTACTACCAATTAGAATAAGTGCCATAAATACCTGGACTCCTACAGAACTTCGTCTACACTTCCACTGTTTCATTTACTAGGTGATGTCATTCATCATTTACATACCTAGCTTTCCCATTTCATTGCGAGCATCTCAAAGACAGGGAATATCTGAATTTTTTAAAACTTCATGTAATAGGCATTAAATATATTTTTTGCTAGATGAATGGTCAAAATTTCCAAAATAATTACCATTCTAACACTCTTCTGGTCCTTCACAGCTTTTCCCATCTCCAGTTGGACATGCTCTACCTGTGCTACTAGGCACAAATGGAACAGCAGCGGGGACTAAAAAGGCTGCACAGGTGCCAAGTTACTCCTGACTTGCCAGGGCTTAACCCCTGGTTCACACCAGTACCACCTATGCGATCTGATTATAGTAATGTTAGATGGCTTTTCAGGGAGTCTAGATTAGATCAGTGTTTCTGAGACTGGCCGAGGTGCAATGCTTTCAAACAATGTAGAGCATAGTGATTTGCCCAAAGTCTCTTTACTGTAGAACTTCCAGAACCTCAAAATAAACTGAAGATCTGAAATGGAAGCTCACAGGTGCACCATAATGTATCTCCTTATTCAATGAATCACGCTTACAGAAGATGAACTGTCAGTGTTGTGTGTTACCGAAACAGGGCTGTATCTAAAATACCATAGTAGGAATTCTATTGCCCAACAGGGCTTACTAAAAATTGAGTCAAAACCAACTAACAGATTTCACAGACTTCCTCCCAAAAAGTTATTTCATCTTAACTCTACACATAGAATCCACAAAAGTGTACCTTTAAATTTCTATGCTCTATTTTTGCAGAAGAAACAACAAATCAACAGTTTGCTTATTGATGTAACTTTCATAAAATAGATGGACGGTGATATTCCCTATTATACTACAGCCTGGCAAGGTGTTTAACTTTGTTGCATAGGTCTTGAGCCATTCCTGTGTTTGCCTGGGGGTGAGGAGAGACTTTTCAGCTTATACCTCTAGGTAGCTGACTCTTCCTCCCGCTTAAAAGAACATACTCTGTCATAGGTTGAATTGTGTCCCCTGAAAATTCATATGTGAAAGTCCAAAACCCCAGTAACTCAGAATGTAACTTTAGACAATACGGTTGAGGCAGATGTAATTAGTTAAGATGAGGTCAGGCTGGAGTAGGTAGGTCCCTCATCCACTATGACTTGTGTCCTTTTAAAAAGGGGAAATTTGGATGCAGAGACACACACAGAGGGAGAATGGCATGTGAAGGAAGAGATCAGGGAGCGGCTTTTACACACCACGGCACACCACACTTAGCCAGCAAACCTCCAGAAGCCAGGAGAGAGGCATGGAACGGAATCTCCCACACAGCCTCAGAAGGTGCCAACCACCCTGCTGATGCCTTCATCCCAGACTTCCAGCCTCTCCAACTATGAGATACATTTCTCTTGTATGAGCCACCCAGTATGCAGTAATTTGTCACAATGGCCATAGCAAACTAACCCAGACTCCTATCTGCCATAGAATTCACGCAAAACATGCAAAGGGCCAGACAGTACAGACCACAGGGCAAAAGGTGAAAGAGCAGAACAAGGTCAAGGAGAGAGTGCACACCCCCTCCCCCGGGTTATTCACAAAGCCAGCGGCCAGTGTTTGGGAGAACAAACCTAGAGGAATAATGATTACAAATTTTTATAAAAGTGACCTCAGAGACTGAGAATGTTCAACAAATTATAATCAGGATTTTGATACAGAAATGTCTAATTACAGACTAGCACAATGTGATCAATGTTGACAAAGACTAGCAGAATTTGAAAGAGGAGAACGGGAATGAAGACCAGATGCCCCTTGTAGAGTCTCGTATGTGTTATGCTCAAATTAGCTGTTTACTTCTCATCTCGTTCAGGTATCTGTATTTTAACCAATCCTCTAGTTAGTCATTCACGCAGTCCTAAGTTACAGTGGTTAGAGGGAATCGTCTGGAAGACTGGACCCAATCCTCTTTGGCAGCTACAATTCTGGTGCCCAGAGTAGGTGATACTGGGGAGAGTCCCCCTCCTCACACAGGCGGGGCTCTGCAAGATTTCGTAAGTGCATACAGTCAGTAGCTACCACGACAATCTAGACACAGAACAGCTCCGCCACCCTAACCTCCCCAGGGCCCCCTTAGGTGACCCCTTCCCAGCCAGCACAGGCAACCATTGATTTCTTTTCCCTTCCTGTACTTCCTCCTTTGTGAGAATATCACATAAATGGAATCATATAGTCGGGTGGTAGCCTTTATGCAATTCACTGTATTCATTTTGAGATCCAGTCATGTTCTCGTATGTATGCTCGTTCCTTTTCTTTTTTTTTTTTTTTTACTTGCTGAGCAGTATTCCATGGTACGCATATACCACAGCTTTATGTATTTGCCAGATGAAAGGCATTTGTCTTGTTTCCAGTTTTTGGAGATTACAAATAAATCTGCTATAGACACCTGCATGCAGGTTTTTCCTGTGGACACAGGTTTTCATTTCCCTTGGGAAAATACTCAGGAGTGAAATGGCTGGGTCATGTGATGAGTGTATATTTAACTTCATAAGAAAAATGCCAAGATGTGCCATTCAAATGGCTGTTTTTAAAGCAGTGGTTTTTTTTTTATACACAACATGGGCTCCATATTACATTTGACATTCAGGAAAATATTGAAGTCAGTAAATATTTTTGTCAATGAGTGACTTCATTAGAAATATCAATGTTAAATGGGAACGATGCCTAAGACTTATTAAAAACCTAGATATTTATAACTAAGCCAAAAAACAAGTGGAGAAAAGCTGTAGGACAACAGGGGTCCCGAACCTATGGTGAGTTGTATAATTATTTCACTATATAATATTATAACAACAAATAAAGTGAACAACAAATATAATGCGCTTGAATCATCCTGAAACCATCCCCCTTGGAAAAATTGTCTTCCATGAAAACAGTTCCTGAAGCCAAAAAGGTTGGGGACCGCTGCTAGGAGATATAGGCATAAACAAGACCAGAAGCTGCCTCTTTCTGCCTTTATTTTGCTTCTGATTAAATGTGGGACTAAAATCGCTTGTGCTGTCTCCCCTGCAGTGAGTGGATGTGGTGTTGTTACCCTGCCGCACCCTGTCTACTCACTCTGCTACGTGCTGCTCCCTCCGCAGCCTCTGCTTGTGCCAAATGATCACTTCCAAAAGCACAGAGGAGTTGAAATGCATCCAGATGTAAGAATCCATGCGTATCTCACCCAGACTGCACCTTCTCCAAGATCTGTTCACTACTGAACCGAGAATACCAGCAAGTCTGCAGAGTGGGTTTTGCCTACCTGAAAGAGGTTTTTTCTGACTCTTCCCTCATCCCCCCTTCTCTCTAAACTTTACTCCAGTCGTGGATGTGCCTCTACGCTGAGGACAAAAGAAATGCTAGTAGTAAGCCAAAGGCCAGCTGCCTGGCACATAAAAGAAACCCAACACTCTAGCTCCTTCTCAGAAGGGTCCTCGTGTGAACTTGTGTTCATGGTTTGCAGCACGTGTGTGTCTGAGAGTATTTAGCTATCCTGGGTCTGGAAGAAGATGGGAAAGGAAGGGTGAAGTTTGAGAGAAAAGCATGAGCATTAAGTGCACATTTGCGGCCAACACACACTGAGGGAAAGAAGCATTTCCAGGGTCCCCAGACATGGCAGCTCAATCTGGGAGGCTGCTCTAAGTCTGGGGGCAGCAGCTCCAGCTGGAGTTGGTTTTCTCTGCAACAAAAGCAAATCTGGGAGTTCAGCAGGGGTCTGAAGATTAATTTAATAAAAGGAAAGCCCCCTGGAAAGACATGCGGGACCTGCTTAAGCTGCTCTCGATTGACGGCACTTCTGCTATTCCCCAGTTTCTCGTAGCAAAGTCTACTCCAAACATTTTAGATCACATTTGATGAAAATATGCTCAGATTTGTTTGCCAGTGGAAAGAAGTGTTAATAAGAATTTGTGGATTTTTAAGAATCAAGTCCATATACATCTATGAATAAATGAGCACCCAGATATCTAACAGGAGCCTGCATGCGTAGGCAGACACACGCCCCATGTATGTCATTGGGACGACACAAATGCAGCAGTTGTGGTCTTACTGTATTAAATCAATTCTGAACAGGCGTAAATAGAAAACAGGTCAATGACATGATTTGACTGAAATGAACTGGTCACAAAGAGCCGTCTATAGAGCTAAGACAGTTTAAAGAGCCGATAACTTGTTTCTATCATCAGGAACATGAAGACATAGAAGCCACAGTACAAACATGAACGTTTGTCATGATGTCCCGCTTAAGGACAGATTAACTTCAGCCTCACTGACTGAAGTCTAAATCACTGAATCTTAGGATCTCAGAGACAGAACATCAGACAATTTCTTATCCAGCTTCTCTTCAAACACAAGAAGCCCCGTCGACAAAGCCCTGAGTCATCTTTTCTGATGACTGCTATAATTGTGCATTTGACATACACACTTGTCAGCCTCTAGATTTGTTAAAATTAACTAGAAAAACAGAAATACAACAGGAAGATGAAATAAGCAACAGCATACAGTTCCACAGATGTACAAACAGGACACGGATCACACACCTGACAGACGATGCCTAAGAACAGCTATTCTCAACTTCACCTGGACTCTGGAATCATGGGAATCCTCCAAGACCAGATTCCTGGGTCCCAGATCCAGAGATTCTCATTTAAATGCTGCTATGTCCCCTGGGCACTGGGTGCTTAAACAGCTCTTCACTTAACGTGCAGCCAACCTTGTTATTCTGGTTCCAACTGAGGACAATTTTAAGTGAACTTCCCTTTGTAATGCATTAGTCCACATTCATGACCAAAAACAGTTCCACCTCAGAAAACATATGATTCCAGAGGACCCAAGTTATTCCCCACGTGGCTTGTGGTGGCAGCCACCCGTCTGGAACATGCCAACAGCAGGAAACGTTTGGGCTGTTACTACGCTCGTATCCTTGTCAGTGAGACGTGCCCAAGACCGTCCCTGAAGAGCAGCAATCTATTCCTTGTCCAGGGCTTATGTAATTGTCTTAACCAGGTCACAGTGACCTGACTTTCCCGTTACCACACAACTACCAGCGCCAGCCATCTCCACCTTTACCCTTAGAGAAGGGGTGACGTTGAGCACGTGGAAGACGAAAAAATGCTTCTGGGATCTTAATAACATCGTCAGGAAGATTCATCCTGAAGACCCTTTATTTTCTGTCCTTCGGGAGAGCAAATCACATTTGATAAGAATTTGTTTTCTGTGCAAGCCAAACGAGAAAAACTCTATTGAGAGTCTAAGAAGGTAATGCCAGTTGTTGCTCTATCATAGAAAGCCTTAGGGTTTGACACTCTTGGAACAAATCTAGTTCAACATTCGGTGAGATGAGGCAATGGCGTCCCCGAAATGCAAAGTGACTCATCCAAGGTAAGAGCCAGTCGCTGGCCCAGGACGGGGGTGGGGCCTCCTCTCACTGGGTTCCCTGCTTCTACCACTGGACTATTTACTGAGTAAAAATCTTAAAAAGCAAAGAAAGAAAGGGAAGATCCCTGGGGGAAGAAAGGCTCCAGTCCTTGCTGTGACGCCCCGTGTCGTTGAGGGCCTAGCGCACACTGACGGGTCCATTCCACGCTGGCCAGACCGGGGGCCGACTGTGGTTAGTCCACCCCCGCGTGCTTTCCATTAGGAGCCGCCTGTCTCTCCGGTGGACGAGAAAAGGCACTCGAGCTCTGTGCTATTTGCTTTGGTTAGTTTTATTTATTTCCTTTAATTTGAGCAACAGTTGCCAACACATTTGAAATTGAAGTGACAACTTTTCATACTGCTTAACACTGAGAGGAAGCCAAGTAGAGTATATGCTGACAGGAGAAATATAAACTTATCTGACAGGCTTTTTATTTCTTATGGAAAATGTTCAAGGCATTCTCACTCATGTGTCCTCAACGTTCTTGAAAAGCCCCAAAGTAACAGATACCGGATACTGGGAGCAGGAGTTCGCCCAAGGGCAAGTAGCAGCCCCTAGAGCTTGGAAATACCCAGACTCACTGGGTAACGGCACAGTCTTGCCTTCCTGTGCTAGAAATAGCACACGAAGCTAACGTTTTTGATAAACTAGGGAAAAGAGGAACAAAAGGGGGCTTTTCTGGTCCCTCCAAATACACCAGCCACAAGAATACTCTCGACCTCAGTACTCTATTGACATGTGGGGCCAGATACTTCTTTATTGGGGTTGGCGGGGCTGTCCCATGCACTGTAGGCTGTGTAGCCGAATCCCTGGCCTCCGCCCACCAAATGCCAGCAGCATTTAGTTGTGACAACCAAGATCGTCTCAGACGTCATCAAAGCCCCTACCGTCCTGGTTGAGAACACCACATTCAAGTGTCTCACCCACCCATCTGCAGTTCCACGTAGCACCCGGGGTTCTCTCGCCTTGTCTTGTTGCCGATGATACTAACCCTCCTCCTTGTCACACAGGTTAAGTGTGAAGATTGGCAGCTGCCATCTGCCCCTAACACACCTTCCAGGCACAGAGCTCCGGTTCCTCCCACAAAACCTCTGTCGCCACTTGCCTGGCCCGCCTCTGCTCTCATGCTGGGACACTCCTCTTCCTTCTGGAAATCCCTCTCCTCCTTTGGCTTCCCCAGGCTAGATCTTACCCCTTCTTCAAGGTTCAAGTCAAAAACAACTTGTCCCATGAAGCCTTTCTTTACCATCTTTCCCTCTAACTTTGTTATACTTTCTGCTCCACTCACATATTTGTGAAGAACAAAAAAGAAAACTGCATGGTGACTCAAGACTACTCAGGCTCCACTGATTTTTTATTACAGGGTCTTAGATTCTTGGACCTCAGAGGTGATGTTGTCCAAGCCTGAGGCTTTCCTGAGCTGAGCAGGTACCAGCCTTATTGTAATCACCAGACCACCCTGTGAATGCCAAGTACTTGATAAGAAAAAGCTGTGATTTCAGTATGTTTTGTGCAAACAGTCTTTGAGAGTATTTGGAGACTAACTCTCAACAGAAAGGGAGGCAAGAGAGATGCCTGGCTTGAGAAGTTGGGCTCTTCAGCTCAGCAGCACGTGTTCCCTGAAACAGCGAGAGAGGGGGGCAGCAGGGGGTCCCCAAGGCAGCAGGATCAGCCCCCACAGCCCAGGGGTGGCGAGCAGCACCCCCACATCCACACTCCAGGGTCCTTTCCATCCTGTTCTAAACCCATTTCAGGGTTACTTTCTAGTCTGTTCATGAGACAAAGTGAATTCTCTTTTACAACCAGGTAAAAACGAGTACTTTCTTGCTAGCTGTGAAGTGGTTATGTGTTTTCATAAAGGAAAAGAAGCTAACACTGAAGCAGGAGAGTGATCAAATCAAACTTGTCTTTTGGATGGATCTCTCCGGCTACGTACAAAGGCCTTGAGTTTAAGGGTAAAAGAGAATGAGGACACTTATTACCAAAACACTGGTGACTGGATGGGTTCTCCCAAGTAAACATTTTTACTAAATTGAAACTTATGCTTTCCACTCTGATTATAAGCCCGTGGTGGGGAGGAAAACACATGAACAACTTTTCCTAAACGCTATTGAATTAGGATTCTCATGGACGAAAGGGAACTTCAAGGCAATTCTCCACCTGTGCATTTTAATGCTATTTCTGAAATTTCTTCCATCTTTCCACCATAACTTATCTTCTATGGGGTAGAGGGCAAAACTGTCCCCAGATGAGAACCACAGGGAGATGACAATGTGCTCTGTCCTTAGGCTTTAGCTTTTCGTTATCAAACAGCAACGCCCTTCTTTCTAAAGGGCCAAATGACAAGTTTCCCTTGAGACTTACCATTGGAGGAAAAAAGTTTCTCCCCATATGTAACAGCAAAAGGCCTTGCTCCACCACTCTGTGTGTCTTAGACTGTAAGAGATCTTCCCGCACAGAGAGGAAACATTTTTGGTACTAAGTGTCCTCATTGTCTTTTGGACCCCTTAAACTCAAGGCCTTTGTACGTAGCCTGAGAGATCCATTCAAAAGACAAGTTTGATCTGTCATTTTCCTGCTTAAGATCAGCAAGTTAATGGTTTGCTGTTAACGTGAGGCAAAGGATCCAAACTCAACACACACATTCTGCCCTTTCCCTGTCTTGCAAGATGCATTGCAGCCCATGCCCCTCCTGGCGAGCTGAGTTTGAGCTGCACTGGCCTTCTTTAGCTTTGGCAGCACGTCACGTTTCTTCCAGCCACCAGGTCTGGCCCTCCAGAGTCCACCCTGTTTGTTCACCCTTCATCTCTCAACTATCACTTGCTCCAGGAAACCTTCTTCTCTGATGCCCACTCCATGCCCAAAGTACCCAGGTCCTCTGTTATAAACCCTCTCATTCCCACGTAATCTCCTTCATAGTGTTCAACGTGATTTGAAATAACAATGGCAATTTTACACTTACTGGGTGATCGTTTGATTATCTGCCTCTCCACCAAGTCTGTAGGCTCCTGAAAACAAGGACCATGTGTGTGGGGCCACCACTAGACTCTCAAAACTAAGCTCAGGATTTGATGTGCCACAGAAGTTCAGAAAATAATTGGATGAGGAATACTGAATCAAATCCTTTAGGGTTTGCCGAGAACCACAAACTCTAGCATCTTCAGTCAGAGGTAGAAGACTGCCAAGATGTCTTATTTTGTTGAGTATCAGCAAAAATCACTTTTTAGTTATCATAAACCCATGTGGAGGGAAAATTATAAACAGATGAAGATGTCTGGCCCCTAATCCACTCCTCGCCTAGTACTGCATTCCTTATTATGCATGTCACAGACATGCATAATATTAAGTTTGTACAAACAGCTTAAACTACACATGTAGGCATTAATAGTTTTTAAAAATTAAGGCAAGAGAAGCCACTTAGTACAGATGGCACAGTCTATTTAGATGGTTACATTTTTTTTTAATTGCACATGTACTTCAACTACTACGTCTAAACTCACTGCCATGATCTTAAATGCACAGCAAATAAGGTTTTAGATAAAAGGAGTAAATGTCATGTCTTTAAAAGTATTTGCTACAAAGTTGTTATCTAACTGGAGGAATCTCAATATGGGCCTTTTAGTAATAGTTTCACTAGAATTTCATATGCTATTCTACATGTAAAATGGCACACAAAACTAATTTCTTGGGAATGAGAAGTGCTAAATCTGGAGTAACATTCTACTGTAATCATAAGAGGTAAGAGGTTTCTCATCGCATTTATGAGTCCAATAAAGCAGCAGGAAGTTTTAAAAAGAAAAGTCACATGATACTCACTGGGAAGAAGACAATGTAAACTCCTGAATTATCTTCCTTCCATTTCAAACACAGGGAGGCTAGTAGCCTATAAATATTGAGGGGAATCAAATCTACATAAGGCATACTTGAAAACAAGAAAATCTCCACGTCTGGGGACAGAGAGAAAAGTACAATGGTGAGTGGCTGAAGCCTTCTGGTGCATGGGAAGTGGCCCCACTGTGTTTAGGAAATGCCACCAAGTGTGCCCCAACAGCTTGTGTCCCTCGTGTTTTGGGACACAACCAGAACCAAGCTCCCTGGAAGAAGTAATGAGCTAAGAGAAGGCTCACATTAGGCCTAAAATACCTCTGCATCAACTCTTAGGGATGTTCAGAAATGTAATGTTCTCCTGTGGCCAAGGAAGAAAGAGCACCAGCCATGAGAATGAGAACGTGGCCATGGTGCAGCCTGGCGCCCACCTGAACAATGGAGCCCACACTTCAGACGTGTAGGACCCACCCACTGCCGTGCAACCCAACAGCACAGGCTGAGGCAACCAGGAAAACACCCGAGTTCACATAAAATTTATAAAGCTCAACAGGAAACCCAGTAAGACACACTTGACAGACAACAAATGAGAAAATTCATTTGATGCAACCTGATGAAGAAATAAAGCATTCTGAGAAGTACCTAATGTATTCTTTATTCTTAAAGAGAGAAGGAACATTTAACTTCCAGTGAGTGTGGAGCTAGAAAACAAAAGGTAGGTATGAAACAAATCAAATGGAAACCATGAACATGGAAATAAAAGCTTTAAAGAAAAAGAATAGATATTTATTTCCTTAGAAATAGAAACTGGTGAATTTGAAGATGACTTCACTGGCAAATTTTATCAATTGTGGACAAAATAATTCCGACTTTACAGAAAACTCTTACAGAGAATTAAGACATACTTCCAGTTGCTTTATAAACCTTAACAAAGCCTAGCAAAGAAATTATGAGAAAAGAAGCCAATCTCAGTCATGAACATCAATGTTAGATGATGTTAAAGAAAATATTAACATTCTGAACCCAGCAAATAGAATAACATTATGACCAGTCTGGGTTTATTTCAAGAATGGAAGTTTGTTTTAACATTGAAAACAATGAATATAATTTGCCATATTATTAAAGAATAAAAATCATAGTCATTTCAATGGATGCCAAAAACATTTGATAGATTTCACCACTCAAGTATGATAAAATCTTTTTAGCAAACTAGGAACAGAATTTTGTTTTAATCTGATTGTAATAGGACAGAATATGCTATAGGAACAGATGGAATTTTCAGTAGCTTCACATGTAAAAGTTTATTTCTAGCTTACACAAACCCTGCTATGGTCTACAGGCATTTCAGAGTAGCTCTTGTCCAAGAAGTGACCCAGATCTAGGATGGATCAGTCTTACACCTCCTATCATCAACTTCTATGTAGCATTTTTCTGGAAGTCTTAGCTACTGAGTTAGGCAAGAAAAAGAAAAGATGTGATGATTGAAAAACAAAACTACTGCCCAGGTGCGGTGGCTCTCACCTGTAATCCTAGCACTCTGGGAAGCCAAGGTGGGAGGATTGCTTGAGGTCAGGAGTTTGAGACCAACCTGAGCAAAAGCAAGACCCCATCTCTACAAAAAACAATTAGCCAGGTGTAGTGACACTTGCCCAAGAGTTTGAGGTTGCAGTGAGCTCTAATGACACCACTGCACTCTAGCTGGGGCAACAGAGCAAGACTCTGTCTTAAAAAAAAAAAAAAAAAAATCTTTTAATCACAAATAAGATCATAAAACAAAATCCAAAAGACTCTGGAGACCAATTACTAATGAGAAAGCTTATCAAGTTTTCTAGATACAAATTTATACTTGAAATTAATTGTACTTTTTGTAAAGAGGCAACAAACAAAAATAATTTTTTTAAAGGTACTATCTTGAACAGCAAGTAACTAGCAATAAATTGGAAAAAAGAAAATATAAAACTTCTGCAATATGTTGAGAAGGCTAAAAAGAAATTGAGGAGCTCATAATAATGCACTGGAAGACTTGCATTATACAGACATCAGTTCTCAAATTCATCTATAGATGTAATGAAATCCTAATAGATTTTTCTGGTGGAATTTGACATTGATTCTAAAATTTACATAGATCAAAGGGCCAAGAATAGCCAAGATTAACTTTTTTTGAAGTATGACACATATATAGCAAATACTATAATTTGCATTAACCAGAGCATACAGCATTATTTTCTACAAACGTGGAGACCACATAACCACTCAGACTAAGCTGTAAACACATTTCCAACACTCTGTAAAGTTCCCTTATGCCTTTTCCAGATTATAAACCCTGATCAAGAGGCAACCGCTACTGATTTTGACCACTAACGATTAGCTTTGCCTCATTTTGACCCTCATCGTTGGAACTGTGTAGTGTGTACCTCTCTTTGACTGGTTTAAGACACCTACACAACAAGGCAATTTTTCTACCAGAGAGCAAGAAGCTTCTTGGCTCTGGTGTGCCCCGCTTGCTAGGCTAACTCGGCCCATGGCGTCTCTAGCCATGGCGTGTACAACTTCCCCAGTATCTGGTTCCTGCGGTGAACTCTTCTCACAGCACCAAGCCCCTGCACCACCAAGTGACCAGCAATGCTCGGCATTCACCAGCTTTCTGCAGCACACCGCCCACTCCACCTTAAGCAGCTGTGCAGTGGAAAGCCACCTGTGAGACATGTCACATATGCTTCCCCGAGACCTCCTCAGGAGCTTTGCAGCAGACTGCTGCCGGCAAGGAGCCATCCCATGAATAGCTTCCCCAGGAACCCCTTGGGGAGCTTCACAGTGATTTTTAAAGCTGTGGTACTTCCCAATGGATGACCACAAGGGAGAATTTCCAGCAAGTTCTACTGGCACAGCATCTTAGCAGCTTGTCCACTACCCACTTTCCAGCCACAGCAAGGTCTGAAGCTCACCGGTGGGGAGCCCTGGGTACAGAGAAGGAGGAGTGGGTCTCTCTCCATCTGAGCCCTAGGGATAGTGTATCTGCTTCCTGTAGTGTCAATTCACAAACCTATAGGAAATGTATAATTTCCTAGGAAAGTACAGTTTAACATTGACCACATTAGCGATAGAAAGCTTAAACAAACCAATTTCATGTAAGAAAGAGAGAAAGTTACCTCTCACAAAAGCACCAGGTTCATATGGTTTTACTGAGTATCCTACAAAACTGTCAAAGACAGACCAGATAAATCCAATGTTACATAAACACAGTATCACTCTGATAGCACTGGAAAGGAGTATTACAACCACTTTCACAAAATCAGTATTAAACTCCATCAGACAACAATAATCTAATCTCATCAAAAATCTAATGTGCTGTGACCAACTACAACGTACTCCAGGAATGTATGTTTTGTTCAATGGTAGGAAATATAACAATATAACATACCATATTAATAGATCTAGCAAGAAGAACCGTAAGATTTCCATAATGCTAAAAAAAGCCTTCAAAATTCAACACCAATTTCTTGATTAAAAGACATACACCAAGAAAATAGGAATTGGTGGATATATACCTTAGTCCTAAAGTCAGCATCTTATTAAACTTACTTACCTTTCTTAATTAATGGTGAAATGCTAGGGAAATTTCAACTATCATCAGGAACAAAACACGGATGCTATCTCCACTATTATTGAACATTATACTACCTAACATTAACATTCTATTTAGCCAATTCACACAAGATAAATCAAGAAGACGCATAAGAATTAGAAAAGTAAAACTATCTTTACAGGCAAATGATATGATGGCATACCTAAAAAAAGCCAAGAAACAATGAACAAAATATTTCTACAGTAAAAAAATTTAGTAAGGTACCATATATAATAAAATACAATGATAATGCTTGGGAATCATCTTAAGAAATTTGCAAAATCTGTATGAAGAATATTTTAAAACACTCTTGAAAAGCAAAAAAAAAAAAAGTAGACTAAAGACCTCCTTTGTTCTTGGATAGAATGACTCAACATCATGAAGGTGTCAGTTCTCTTTAATTTATAAATTCCAACAAAATTACTAACTCCAATAAAAACATCAACAGACGTTTTGTTTTTTATGAAGCTAGGCATGATGATACCAAACTTCATATGGAAAAACAAACATGCAAGAATAGTTCAGAAAAGACTGAAGAAAAGCCACAGGGGGAACAGTCCTGCCAGGTATTAAAATAAACCCCAAGGTCTTCTTAAATTAAAACAGGGTGGTCCTGCTCGTGAAGATGACAGGGAGACCAACAGATGAGAAAATGCAGTAGACCTAACTACTGTGGAAATTTCACATATGAAATGTGGTATTTCAAGTCACTGGGGCAAAGATGGACTCTTCAATAAGTTGTACTAGGACAAGTGGATAGTCACTTGCGAAAAGATAAAATTAGATCTGGACCTACTCCTTATACAACAAACTTCACGTGGATCCAAGATGTAAATGTAAAAACTTAAACTACAAAAATGCTAGAAGAAAACATGGGGGATTCCTCTACAACCTGGTATAAAAAGCAGCTTTCTAAATATGAGCAAATTCCATACACAATTTTTAAAAAGATTAATGAAGTTGACTACTTAAAAAAACCTTTCCACAGTGAAAAAATACCACAAGTCAAAGGACAAATGAAAAGCTGGGAGAAAATGTTTGTATCACATACCACGAATAAAAGGCTGATATCCCTAATACATTAATAACTACATATATTATATATACACACAAACATATATAAACTCATATTGGAGGGATGCCAAAAGCCCAATAGAAAAATGAACAAAATTCATGGACAATTCATAAGATAGAAAGGATCCTTGAATGCATTAAAAGATGTCCAAGATTATTCATAAGAACAGAAAAGCAAATTAAAGTTATACTGAGATACCATCTCTTATCAGATTGGCAGAAATTAAAGAGCTTAGAAACACTGATGCTAAGGATGTGGAGAAATAAGCACATTCATCCATCGCTGGTGGGCAAACTGGTGTAACCTATGGAGGGGAATCTGGCAATAACTAAACAGACAAAAACCTGCAAATATCCACTTACTTATCTCTTGACCCCAGCAGTCCCACTTTTAGGAATGCACGCTTACAGGTAAAATGAAAATATACATGCACAAGGCTATTCATTGCAGGATTATGTATAATTACAAAATATTGGAAACAAATACACAGGTTGAGCATCCCTAACCCAAAATCCAAAATGCCCCCAAATCTGAAGCTTTTTGAGTGCTGACGTGACACCACAAGTGAAAAGTTCCCACCTGACTTCATGTGACAGGTCACAGTCAAAATGCAGTCAGAACTTTATTTTAGTCACAATTTAAAATATTGTATAAAATTACTTTCAGACTATGTGTTCTATGACACAAATGAATTTCACGTTTAGACATTAGTCCCAGCCCCAAGATCTCTCATATGTATGCAAATTCTCCAAAATCTAAAAACAAAATCTGAAATCTGGTCCCAAGCATGTTAGGTAAGGGACATTCAACCTGTATGTAGAGACAAGTTTAATAAACTATGACATAATATTGTACAGCTGCAAAAAAATAAAGATATTTATAAACTGATATAAAGTGATCTCTAGAATATACTAATAAGCAAAGCACAGAAGAACATATATTGTATGCTAACTTTATTATGTATAAGGAGAGAACTACATACAGATATTACATATGCATCTAATTTATGCAAAAGGAAACACGGGAAGGATAAACTAATGAGACTGACAGGTAGAAATAGAATAAAGGGATTTGAGTGGGGAGTGACACTTCTTAGTATACTTTTTTTGTACAGATTTGCCTCCTGGACCCATGTTAATGCTTCATGAACTCAAAAATCATCTCCATGAGAGTGAGCATACAATCTGCAAAATTCACGCTTTCAGAAACTACAGACCAAATGGCCAGGATCTTTAACAGACAAACTGTAAAGGGGAAAAAAGGGTGGAAGGAAACTGGTAGATTCAAAAAGATTTAGAAGACATTTTGAGTTTAAAATAGGCAAATTCTAGGGGCCAGGGATACACACATGGGCGATAAAACTGAAGAACTGTAAGAAAGTGCTAGTCAGGATAGTGGTTAATTTGGGAGACGTGGAAGGTTTGTGTTTTAGGACATGGTACATGGAGAGAGATCTAAGACTGCTGACAAAGTTATACTTCTTGACCTAGGTGTTAACTACAAAGGTGTCTAACTTACATTAATATTAAGCTGCACAGTTGTTTTGCGTGGCATTCTAGATCTGTTTCATTTTACAGTGAAAAACTATTTGAAAAAGACTAGGTACCTGTCTGTTTCTCAGTTGTCATGCAATGCTCATCTGCAGGCATCCTTGAGTCTTTAGCTCACATTTTTCTGCCACTCAGTACCATTCCGTAACACGCTCCTTCCATTAGATGGTGCGTGATCAGAGAACCAACTCTAATTTTCAGATTAGCTTAAGAAAACAGGGACAGGAGGTTTTAAGTATTGCCAACAACAACTTTTGCGATGCATTCCAGTACCAAGTATAAATTCTCAATTGTGTCTGCTCTCCGCTGTTTTAGATCATCTGCACTGCCATCCTCCTTCAGTAGCACAATGAAAATATAACCCCATTTTCTTAAGGAAAAACTATAAAAAGGTACCATAGTGTTCTTACCATAAGATAAGGCCTGAAATTTTGTTAACTCCCTTGGACACATTTATTATAATCCTGGCTGCAGACAGTTCTGGCGTGAGTTTTCAAGATTCATGATTCGTGCTGACTCTTGAACACTGAAAACATTGTGGGGGGAGAAAAAAGCAAAAATCAAGGCCGTTCACATTGTCCAACTTCTTTCAGTCAGTTGTACAAACTGTAACTGATTAAGTCTGGTACATGAGCTGACAGCCCAATTTATCACTGGAAGCAGCAGCCTCTGGTCTAGAAAAAGGAGCCACATGACTTAGTGGGTACCTACATGGTTACCATTTCCCAAGCGGGGCCCTTCCCATTCCAAAGGCAGTGCCATATTCATTCTCACCTCACTCATTCAAGAACCATGATCCTCTCCCCAAATCCAGGCAGGACTCTGGTCTCCCTCTAAGGTCAAAGTCCCCAGAAGTCTGGATGAAAAGTACAAGAAATGTTTGCTGCACCAGCAACCCAGGGAACATCATAAAAAATACCAAGTTCTCTCCCTTCTGTGGTTCTCGCCACCGCAGAGACCCAAACAAAGGCAAGTTTGATTCCTTATCTTCCTCCTTAAAAGGTAAGATAGCCATTTAAACATGATCCCAATGCCTTCCCTACATCTGTCTTCTACTTCTGTAAATGAAGACCCTACAGATGAGTTGCCAAAAATTGAAGTGTTAAATGCTAAGAAGTACAGAGAGATCCAGTTACAATATTTAAAAGAACATGACAGGACTAGTCAAATATCAGAGAGACAAAACAGGATGGTGGTTGCCAGGGGCTGGGGAGGGAGGGGAAGGGGGAGGTGTTTAATGGGTACAGAGTTTCAGTTTGGGAAGAGGAAACAGTTCTGGAGATGGATGGTGGGGATGGTGGCACAATATTAATGGGCTCAATGCCCACAAACTGCTCACTCAGTGGTTAAAACGGTAAGTTTTATGTTACATATGCTTTTCCACAATCAAAAAAAAAAAGAGAGAGATGAAGGGTATCCTTGGGCAAAACAAAGTTGTTTTGTGAAGTCCATAATCATCTTTTATTTCTGTTTAGAAAGCCTGTGATTTCTTAAAGGGGAAAAGACCTTTAACAAGCCAGCCCGACAGACAGTCATTCCTCTGGGCCGCTCGTCGGCCAGCAGTAAATCTTAACCCGAATCTGCACCTGTGCCGGCCTGGGAGGTGGTGCGATCCCAGAGACGGCCATGAGAGTTTCAGTTCTCAAAGGTGGCTAACCAGGAAGCATAAGGAAGCTGAAGCTTCAGGGTCCTTCTCTTGCACAGGCCTGGCCACTGCCCAGTTTTTTTTTTTCTTAACAAGGACCCACCCCTTCTCCCAGACAATTGTGTAAGCTTCCACAAAATTTAGACCCACCCTTGTGGGCCCCAGCATTACACAGACCGGATTTTGATTCCATCCCTGTTCCTTAACAGGTCAGTTACAAAGCATTGTTTCTTTGCCTCAGTTTCCTCATCTGAGAAATGGTAACAATGGTAATGCCAACTCACTGTGTCATTATAAGAATTAACTACAATAATCCAAGAACATCGCTTAGCCCTCGGCCTGCTCATTATGAATTCTCAATAAATGTCTTCTATTTTTATCACCATCATTACCCGAGTCCCTCTGGAAACCAGGGCAAGTTCTTTCAACCAAAACTATCTTTCCTATTCTCTTGGCTGTGTTGCCTTAAATTCCTACCACTAGTGACTATCATTGACTCTCAAATTTTATGGAATTAAAGAATAACTTCAAAAGATAAATACATATGATACAGTATAATCGATTTGCAAACATTGAACTATTTTTCATGCTTCAGTGTAACTGAACACACTAGTTCTTTGGCAGGGAGAACGAATGTACTGCAAAGATCAGGTCCGTCACATTTAACACCAGCACGGAGGAAGTAAGACCTTACAAAGTGGGTCCCGCAGTGGCAATGCTCCCCATCAGATACCCCAAGGACTCTGCTGCCTCCCAGAAGCGACTGAAATGTCAAATGTGGGTGCAAGACCAACTGTAGACTTCCTGCAAATATTTTTAAAAACTTACAATTTTTAAACTAAAAAAAAATCTGCAAGGTGCTCTACATGGTAGTACCTGTTCCCTAGGACTTTTAATTCTATAACAAATCCCCCCATGAACACTTTGCTTAAAATAAATGGCAAAAGATGTCATACATAAACAAGAGGTGTCATTAGAGCAGCTATCTGCCCTGTAGCTTTTTTCCCATCCCTAAAAAGGAAGCAAAGTTTCCTTTTCAAAAGTAAAGCTCAGGCCAGGCATGGTGGCTCATGCCTATAATCCTAGCACTCTGGGGGGCTGAGGCAGGAGGATCACTTGAGGTCAGGAGTTCAAGATTAGCCTGAGCAAGCGTAAGACCCCATCTCTACTAAAAAACAAAAAATTAGCTGGGTGTGGTGGTGAATACCTGCAGTCTCATCTACTTGGGAGGCTGAGGCAGGAGGATCGCTTGAGCCCAGGAGTGTGAGGTTGCTGTGAGCTAGGCTGATGCCACGGCACTCTAGCCCAGGCAACAGAGTGAGACTCTGTCTCAAAAAAAAAAAAAAAAAAAAAAAGACTTTTAGGTGAAAAAAAAATGGAGCATTTCAGAAGCATGCTAGGTCTGTGGTCCCCAACACCTAGGCTGCAGACCAGTACTGGTCTGTGGCCTATTAGGAACCGGGCTGCACAGCAGGAGGTGAGCAGCAGATGAGAGAGTGAAGCCTCATCTGCATTTACAGCGGCTCCATGTCACTCACCATCCCTAAACATTACTAAAGGAGATAATGTTTGAACCACACTCATACAGTCCCAGGACCAGAAAACTCAATTTGTTAGCTATTATTGCACACAGAAGACTAATAGGACAAAATTGTTAAACTATCCTTGAAAAACTCCAGAGTGTGTATCCACCATAGCCAAAAGCTAGCCATTCGTTCAGAAGACACTGGAATGACCACTGGAAAAAAAAGAATCTGTGACTCCCACAGCCTCAAATATCAGGCACAGAATTTGGTCCCTGAGGCTGGAAACTCTTCTTTAAGTAACTGAAGGAATGAGAGATGCTAAGTGTTGCAAAGATTCATGAATTAATATCAGCGAGGCCGTTCAGGTCCTTGGTGAAAGGTTTTCATAAATAAAGTTTTTATTATTATTATTTCTAAAACAATCATTCCTCTACCCCTGTGGGGCGGCAGAATTTGGCCTTTAGAGATAAAAATGGCTCATCTCTCTGTAAAACATCTGATTTAAATACAGTTTCTGGCCTTCTGCAAGGCGGATAGCGCTCTGTCAGAACCTTTCACATCCTGGGTCATGTTCAAGTTTTTGCTCATCTTTAAGTAATTACAGAATTATCCACTAATTATGTTCCTATGTTGTTATTAAATCCAACAAGAACACAGAATGAAATTAGCATTCTCTTCCTACAAAGTTGTTGTTCTTTCTCCCATCCCAGAAAACGCTCCCTTATCTTTGGTAAAGAAACACATCAATTTTGTTTTAGGAGAAACATCATCTCTTATCCTTGTTAAAATACTGGAGACTGAGCAACTACCAGAGAAGAAAAAGAGAGAAAAAGCAGTTTGTTATTAAGAGGATCAGAGGTAGCACCTAGTGCCCCAGGTGGACATTCTGAAGCTCAGTCCTGGCTTCCTCAGGCTGAAAGGTTTCAGTCCCTTCATGCAAGAGGCATGACTTTGCAGTGCAGCTGTAAGAACAAAGCGGAGAGCCCAACACTCAGTACACGTGATCACTAACACGATCTAGTGCCTTTTTTTTTTTTTTTTTCAAATGGGAAGTTGGAAAGGGTCTCTCCAATTTCTCTTTAGTACTTTATCTCTTCTCAGGCGAGCAAATGAGGAAAGATCCAATGGTGAAAGTAGGCAGAAGAAACTAAAACACTTATCTAACTTGGGCCCCTCTTTACCCCATTAGTCCTTCACTGCTAGGGGGTCACACAAGGCCAGGAGAGTTATGGATAGAGGCCCTACGCCAGCCCATGAGGAACATGCTACTCCTTCTTAGGGCTGGGAGCGGGAGGGCACCTAGAAATACTTACCTAGTAAATAAGCAAAACAAGGGTCTCAAACTGTCCACACTACTGGACAAATAGGACAGCCACATTTTATGATTCCCTGGATGTAAGCTAACACAATAAGTAACTAGCTATAGTCACCTATACTTAAAAGAAGAGCTGATTTCTCTTCATCTACTTTTGTAACAGAAAAATGTTGGTTAAACAAGCAGATATGGGATTCTTAGTAAAGAAAATTTCCACTGAGTTTGCTTCCATAGGCATTTGCTTCGATGTCCAATCTGAACTACTGTCCATAAGGGTAATTGGGTTGCACTAGACCAGGGATGTCTGATTCTTAGGAACTGACCTGTTCACTTTCTAGTTTTGTCAGCTTAGCATTGAAAGTATTTTTAAGATACACGCCCGTCTTTCAAAACATCACTCGCTCTTGGTTAGCTATTGCTCAGACGCTTGATAGGGCCAGATTGGGAGCAAGATGCCCGTTTTCCCCAGTGCCCAGTGTGGCATCTGGCAGCTCCAGACCTGCTCAACCTGCAGATGCAGGCTGGGTTTCCAGGGTCACTGTCGCCTCCACTGTGCTCATCCTGCCCGAGGATGAAGGCAATGTCCTCATGAAAGCAGCAGTGAAAACGTGTTCTGGCCTGACCTGATCTCAAAGGCCAGGAGAAGCGTCCACTGCAGGATCTTCAGCTGCAGTGCAGGAGCTGGTGGACTTACACCAGCAGAGCTTCTGCCCCTCGTAAGGGGAAATGGAGAAAGGAGGAGGAGGAGCCTGGCAGCTATGTGAACTTTGGTCTTTTTCAGAAAACATCTTCTGGAACAAGTTATAGCTAAAAGCTAAACTCTTTAGGAATAAAGCCTAATCACTCCTCCATTTGCCAAAAGCCACTGTGCCAGGCACCTGATTACCAAGTTCTATCCTTAAAGGTAACAGGTGTGTCGGCAGTTGGACTAGGGTAGGTACTGGGGTCTACCCCAGACCAAGGGGAGCATCTCACTCTGCCAGGAAAAGGGCTTTTTGGCAGAGGCATCGCTCAAACTGAGCCTTGAAGACAGAACAGTCCAGGTGGATAACCCTTCCGTTGGCCAGCATCCCCATTCAGTCATTGTGGATTATTAGTAGCTATTTCCCGATTGCCTCATATGCTAAGACTTTGCTGGGAAACCAGGGGCCCTAAAGATGACACAGAGCCTCTCTGACCTCTACACAGCCTGCACAGCTGCCTACCTAGAGCTTGCGGGGGACCCTGCGTCTGCCTCTCACTTCTCCAGAGAAAACATTCCTAGGTGGATAAGACCCCTCATTCCCAGCAAATCCTCAAACCAAGTCTGAAGATGTACTTGGGTTGTTACCGGGGAACGGCCGGAAGAAGGCTCCAGAGCCACGGGGACCGCTCACTTGGGATGACCTATCCTCCCTCTGTCAGTGTTTGGGGGGAAGAGTGAAGGCAGAAGTGAGCTGCTGCAGTGGACGACGGCCCCGGCCAGGCCCCAGCTGGAAATCTGCCACCAGTTAGCATCAGGATGCTGGAACTTCTGCCCGAGCACTTACGGCTCTCAAGCAACCGTGATGAGCTCAACTCCCACCGTGCTTTGGGATTAAACTCCTCCTTACCTCGAAATCTAATGATTGTTATATGAGTATAGTTTTCTTAGCAATATAAGCTTAATTCTTAACTGTCCATTAATTGTTTCAGAAAAATCCTTCGGATGAGGGCAGAGATCACGCTTGTGTACCTTTTGCACACTCCATGACAGAGCTCAGAGGCGTTAGAACCCCCAGAAATTGATTTTTTACTTCCTTATTAAGGAATTCCTCAGATGTGACAGAGGGTCCCAGTGACCCTTTCAGCAAAGCAGAAAGGCATCTGTGACAGAGAAAACATCCACAGGGCAAACCACAGAGTGCACGTGTGACGGGCTGACTTCCTATGTACCTTTTCGCCCTGTTTTTGTTTATAACTCAGTCTCTGTTTCCATTATCTACATACTTAACAAGTCTGTTATGACATCGCATTATAAACTGTCTTCAAATAAAATAGTAAACATAACTTTACTCTACAAAGACAAAATCTGCATGTGGATCCCTGCCCTGGCTGGGCCACGTCTTGGAGCATGTGGAGCATTTACAAATCGAAATCTCCACTGACCACAGGGTGACATAAACAGACGTTGGAGGGATGTCAAGAAACAACAAAAATCATCTCTGGAGGCTGTATTTTAATCTTGGATCTTTTGTTACTCCTGCTATTTTAGAATGAAAAAAACCAGTAAGTCTTTTTATCTGAGAAATCTGACTTCGAGCATGACTGCTTTGTTAATCAAAACGAGTTCAGCTTACATTTGCAACATGAATGCTATTTCTCTCACTTTACATTTTACCACTCTGAATGAAAAGCACACTCATCGCATTAGTCAGATTGATGGGAAAGTGTGGTACTTGCTCTTGAATACAAAGGTTAACCCAGAAGTCTTGTTCGGTACACCTGGGACTGTGTAGTACCCTTGCAATTGCAGATTTAGTTTTCTAATTCTGCATGCTTTTGGCTGACATTTAGATAAGCAAGCACCAATCAGCACTGCAGAAGATGGCCCACAAGTTCATGCATGACATGAAAGCCTTCTCAGACCCCAGAATCTGATAATTGGGGGACCAGCTCCAAAGGATGGATTCTTACAGATTCAGATGAGCTGGACTGCAGACATAACCACCATTTACAATATGGTTGCAGTTGCAGAATCATTGTAAACTTTAAACAATAGACAAAAAATGGGCTATGGGGCACAACTCACTCATTAGTTGGAGATTGATTCTAAAGACCAAACTGTGCGACATCACTATATAGTCTTCTAGATCGGTGGTCCCCAACATTTTTGGCACCAGGGACTAGGTTCATGCAAGACTATTTTTTGCAAGTGACGGGGAGTGGCTGTAAATACAGATGAAGCTTCGCTTGCTTACCTTCCTCTCACCTTCTGCTGTGCCCTACATAACTCCCTTGTGACCATCTGTTTCTCCTAGGCTCAATCGAATCTAATGAAGGAGCCATCTGCACTTGTCATCTTTTTTCCCTGCTTATCCAGTGTTCTCTCATCCATGATCTAGCTTCTACCCCTAACCTTTCACTGACACAGCTCCTGAAGGTCACCAACATCCTCTCTGATGCTAAAACCAATGGGGTTCTCTGAGTTCTTGCCTTACTTGACCTGTCACATTTGGTTCTGTTGACCAATCCCTCTGTCTTCAGGACAGCAATTTTCTCCCTCCTTTTTGTGTCTAATACCCCTCACACTCATTTCTGAACTCCTCTCAGTGTTCTGATGGGTGCTGTCTTCAGCCATCCTCCCGTCTCATGGTACATGCTTCTTCTTGAAGCATCATCTATTTCCTTGGCTTCAACTACCGTTCCTATGCAGTGACCCTCAAAAGTCTGTCTCCAGCTCACAAATCTGTGCCCTGGATTCACAAATGCAGTTGCATACTGGACAGCTCCTCTCACATCTCTTACAGAAGTCTTTAACTTAATAAGACCAAATCTACATCAATCATCTTAACCTCCACCCTCACCACCAGTAAGCTCCTTCTTAGGTATTCCACATGCCAGCGAGAAGTTCCACCACCCACTCAGTACTCAACGCCAGACAAGGGGCATTCTTGGAAACTCCTTTACCTTCAGTTTCCACATCTGACTCACCAAATGCTACAGGTTCTATATTTCTTAAGTCTTTATATTTCTTCCAATCCCTACTGCTACTGTTTAGTCAAGGACTTCATTCTTTAGGCCTAGTTCACTCTAAAAGTATCTTTACCTCAACAGTTTTACCCTCCTCCAATCCATTCTTCATGTGCCATATTTAATTCTGTAAGCCAATATGCAAAAGCATTTTCTATAGAGGGTCTTACTCCTCTAATAAAAAAATAAACCTTACCAAAGCATAAATTTTTCAAATCTTAAAATATACCAGAAAACCTACCCATACAGGCAATGACCCCAGTTATTTCAAGATGATTGGGTGAGTGTTGGCAGACAGCATTTCAATGTGATTGGGCAAGAGAGATCTCCATTTGCTTCTGTATCAATAAATAATGCTCTTCTGACTTCAGCATAGTCATGCGAAGGGATATTATGGAAAAGTGAAAGTGAGTTAAAATTAGATATGTCTATATGGATGTAGCACACAAACCTGATATTAATTTTAAAAGGTCATATAAAAAAACCAAAATATTTCATTTATAAGAAGGTTAAAACTGTGAAAAATACTGTCACTTAGGTGTACACATATAAGTAAAAAAGAAAATATATGGAAATGATAAATATCAAATTTAGGATCGTCGTTAAATCTGGCTGGACTGAGAGGGCTGAAACCAGGCAGGGGTGACCAAGGGCATATGTTAACTTTATTGAAATGTGTCCTATCTTAAGCCGAGTGTTGGCTACAGGGGTATTTATTGTAAGTTTCCTTATACCTTTTTGTATATATTACTTAATACATTGTTTCAAAAGTAATTTCCAAGAAGAGATTTTTATATAAGGACCATTTAACACCATTCTAAGTTCTATCGACCCCTCACCCCTCTCTCTCCTAAACAGCCACCGTGTAGTCATGTGACCGACCGATACACCATTAGAACAGAAAAGGTTGCTGAACTCCAGTAAGAGGAACTCTTAGCCTCAAGCCATATCTGATAGAACAAAGCTTCCAAACAATAAAAGATTTTGGAATCCTCCAGAATATAATGTGTTGCATTCAACCACACCGAGTGTTCATTTTCAGAAGGGCTTTTGTCTCGCACGCCTTGCATAACTGCACTGGTCTGACCTTTCATCGGTGCCTGCAGCCACTTCCTGGGTGGGCTCCAAAGCTCACACTCACCAGCCCCCCAGTGGATGCATGAGCAGAGCCTCAGACAGAGGCCAGAGGTGAAACAGCGTGTTCTCTGCAGAGCCGGTTAGCAACGCCGACACAGCTCCTGCTGTCTCTACCAAAGCCCTGGGGACTCATGGGCTGTCGACGGGAGAGCAGCAAGTGTTCAACGTGGGCACAACCCAAAACCCCTCCTCATGCACAACAGTCAACCTCCGAGACTCCCAAAGCCAAGTGCGCTCAGCTTCCTGAATTGCTTTCCCTGCACAGGACCCCAAGCTTCAGCACAAAGAAAGTGAGGAAATGAAACCGTCTGAATAGCATGCTTATTTTCAAAGGACTGGAAGCTCCACACACCTGAATGGTGTGGAGACAGGATCTCGGCTCTGGCTCTTTTAACGTGAGCACAACGGTTGCAGTTCTGCCCTTTGTGATTTATCAGGCATCGCTTAGCTGCAACGCTTGGCATTTTCACTTGCTTCTGTCAGAGGGCTGGCAAGAGTGCCCGTCAGGACCAGAAAGAGTAGGAAAGGAAAGGCCTCCCGGGACACACGTGCAGGGCAGCCTTCCTTTCTGAGCACCACTCACAAGGCACGGCACAGCAACCACAAGTTTTCAGAAAGTAAAATGAGCATGATTCAAAACTCTCTTTAGGAGTCCACACTTAGGCAAAGCAGAGGATTGCCAAAAAGCCTTTCCATTCATTGAGTGCAGAAAAAAGGCATTCATGACATCAGGCTAAAAGCTTCAAAATAGCCTGAGGCTGGAGCATAAAGTTTGGGTTTATTGATTGAGGTATGTAATCACTGAGAAAACAGATGTCCACCAACTCTCAGGAACAGGGCAAAGTCTACTGTTTGCTGCTTTAAAGCTATTCTATCTGCATGCTTGGAGTCCTGGTTAGAAATGACAGGCTGCGGGGCTCTCCGTGACGACTGGCACCCCCCCCCCCGCCCCCTCTCCCCGGCCAGTAGACATCTCTGCTAAAAGTTCCTGGAATTCACAAGTCTAAGCAGAAAACCTTACACTTCAGAAAACCTGAAGTGTGGGCTTCAAGGATGGTGTTTTTGTCAGCAAGTCTTTGCACACCTTTGAACAGGCTACGTGATTAGGGCAAGTCTCAAGCGTCAAATAAAATCTTAGTTCTTTGGCAGAAGCACTGGTTCTTCACAATTTCTAGGTGTCATGGTGGCAGCTGAGCACAGTGTGCTCTGGAGGGCCCCAACCTCCTACCTCCTCCAGGGCAGCGAAAGGACAAGGACAATTCCAGGGCTATAACAGAGGGCCCATGTGCCCCGCTGCTGCCCCCGCCTCCTCCCCTCTGGCCTGCCTGGGACAGGACCATCCCTAGCTGGAGACTGTGTCATTTTCTTCCCTAGAAAGTAGAAGCTTTGTGGACAGCTTGCTTTGCCAGTGACAATGAATATTTATGCAGCTTTATCATTTGCCAGGCACTGGGCGGCAGATCCTGAGACTTGGACAGCTGAAATCAGTTAGCCAAGATCACACAGCTGATGAGTGATGGAGCCAAGATGTGGCCCAAGGTATTGTGAAGCCTAAGGGCTGTGCTGTGCCGTGGGAGCCATGCCAGGCAGATGATTCTTAAAGTGCACCTCATGCGACTTTCTCTCACCTAAGGTGGCTACAGAAAAGAACTCAAAACAGTCAAGCTCAAGGGTTTGTTGTTTTTTTTTTTTTTTACCCATATCTATTAGATGGCTAGCTGGACCCAAGATATAAAGAATAAAGAATTCCTGGTCTGGCTGGAAGACTTACACACACTGAAAGAATTAGAGACTGCAATGAGAGGGCATATCATTAAGTGCTTAATTGCAAGGTATGGACTTTAAAGGAATTCAAAGACAGAGCTCAAGGAAGCTCTCTGACCAGGGGCTTGAGATGGGGGCGGGGTGGGGGACGGCAAAGACTAGTACTTGGGGGAAATGACTAGATTTAAAATAGGAAGTTCATGGACACAGCTCGTACAGTGCACGTAGTAGGCACTCGATATTTGTAGAGAAGGGAACAAGAACACTGAAAGCACGCAGGCTCTTTTAGGAAAGAGGACCCTCACCAGGGGGACTATTATCAGACATAGGTGACTTTAAAAAAAACCTCACCGCCATGTCCATATTGGGATCAAGAGGAAAGTCTGAAGGTGTCACAAGAGGCTCAGCAACCACAGAGCTCTGCTGTGGTCCCAGAACAAGTCACAGATCCCACGGAACAGGCCGCCCAGCCTCTCCCATCTCGCACGTGCTCGGGGCGTCCCTCCCACCCCAGGACCTGCTTGGGAGCCAGCAGGAGACAAGCTCTCCAGAGCCCTGCAGAGGGCGCAGCCTTCTCATGCCCACGCAGGCTGCGGCGGGGTCTGTGCGGGGGACTCTGTGGTACTGGGCACAGGGAGGGACAGAGATCAAGAGATGACAGATTTGGAAAATGCTTATCCCAAATGAAAAGTTGCCAAAATGGAGATATAAAAGAGGGAGTCAGAGCAAGTCCTGAAAAACGATGGTTCAGTGATCTATGGGAAACTCCAAATACGGTTAATGCAAACTCCAAAGAAGTTTCAGGTTAAGTGTCATTCTCCATAATATTTAGAAAGTTAAGTCAGCTTCAAATGTAGATACTGAGGACATGGGCAGCTAAAGACAGACAGCCTGCCTCCCCGGGGAGGAAGGTTTCCCCGCCTAGAGGGAGGCAGTGCCACCCTGGCTGGAACCGGTCTCTTGGGCAACTCCCTCCGAGGCTTGGCGCCAAACCCATTCCTCAGTCCCGGCTCTTCCACGGGCCGAGTCACCGTCATCCCTCTCCCTCCCAGCACTCGAGTCTGGTGCACAGAAGAGTCTGTTAAGGTTGGACAGGTTCCAGGATTCAACGAGTTGCACTGAGTTTCCCAGAAATGGATTCATAATGTAATAACCAAAGAATTTCACACAATGGCCACAATGTGATCAATGCACTGCCAGACTTAATTTCAAAGCCTACTTGGATGGAGGCTTTTGTTTCTCATCCTAACCCTGCCCCTGACCGACTGTGTAATGTCAGGCGAGGTGGTTCATCACTCTAGGATGCAGCTGCCGGAGCTGTGAAATGGGAAGGATACTGCCTGTCACAAGGTTGCTGTGAAGCTACTGATTTGACCTTGGCCGTACAAATCTAGTGATCGGGTTTCACCCCAGACCAGTTACACCAGGACCTTTGGGACTGGAACCCAAGCATTAGCTGCCATAAACATTGCCCAGGTGATTCAAATTAGCAGACAAAGCAGGCAGCCACTGCACCATACCCGTCTACTATATGACAATGACGGCAATAATGACCAAGATCATCACTGGATGGTGGCTTCGTGTGATCTGGAGGTTGAAAGAATTATTCTGGAATCTTAGGAGCACGAACCATATTTCTTTTGCATTTCCCATCATTACCTGCAAACTTTAGGCACTCGGCAACTCCTTTGATGGCAAATGGAAGTTGGAAATGCTTCCAAATCTTACTCTGAGATCCTTTGTGCAGCAAAAGTGTCTTTGACGATGGCATCTGCATGACCATGGGCCCAGCCTATGGCAAAGCCGTCATCTTAAAACTAGCCTAAAGGTCAGCTTCAGAGAAAGAAAAATGGGAAATATGAGAAAAGTGACTTTACTTAAAATGAAGAAAAATGCAATTTTCCATCGGGGAGGTGACTGCCTGTCTTTGTCCAGCTAAGAGCAGGTCACAGGGCAGGAGGTGGGATGAAAGGCAGACGCAGACACTGCTTGGGGCTACTTTTTCAGAGATTTTCCCTGATTGTTAAAAGCAGTGCCTGTGTGGCCCTGGCTGGCCTTTGACTCAGATTGACACCCTTTCCTGGAGGATTTTACCACACAGCCTTTTAGTTTTAGGCTTAATAAAGCACCTGAATTAGTAGAAACATGCTTCAAGACAGTTCTTCTAACCTGGGGATTAGTAAAGAGAGACGTGAGCTGTATTTATCACATACCTCTGCCTCTGAAAATGCTACTACTGGATCCGCCACCACTGCAGGCTAAAAAGGACAAGGCACAGTGCCTGAACTCATCCAGCCAGCAAGTAACCTCCACGTCATGCCCCATTAATCACACGTTCCATAAATTAACTGATGGATCATGCCACTCACCTCCAACATCTAAGTAAGTGGGTTCATTTGTTCTAACCACACTTGATTATGTTTCAAAGTTCAGTGTCCCCCATAGATAGCTATGGATTAATTTTATATACGAATTGTATGGCAGTGTGCATGCAATTTAAAGGTGTAAAATTTGGAATAGCCACTGTTACTCTCAAAAGTCTAACTGTACAACCTTCAGACATATACATCTAAAATATCCTTAGAAAAGTCCTTCTTTGCAACTCAACCTCGAGGGCCGTTGAAAGGTATCTAGGATGAAAGAGAGTGCTCAGAGTTTATTATGTACGTGTCTGTGGACTACAGAATTTTTTTAATGCTATAGTTTAATTATTTGATTCGAAACTGAGAAACTTTATATAACTATATTTTACCTCATAGTGATGGAGAGAATGAATATCTGCTACCCAGATACTGCATAAAATACAGTCATTGAATTTCAATGTCATGTCAGGATTGCTAAATGTTCATAGTTATAGAATATCTAATAAGTTTTCATACTGGTTTTTGGCACTTAGAAATTAAGACTTTTCTAATATAAAATTATAAAATAGAAAATAACTAGAAAACTTTAGTATGTATTAGGCCCAAGCTATCTGTTTACCTCAAAGGCATAAATGATTTAAATAATGGAAATGAGGCCACCATCATGTATTACATATTTACCTAAATCCAAAAATAAAATTAAGATTCTTGTTTTAATCTCTAGTTACTTGGACTATCATGTGAGGAAGGGTACTAAATATTTTTTTTTCCCAAATTGAAAGCCAGTTTTTGTTTGTGTAAGAGATAGGGTCTCACTATGTTGCCCAGGCTGGAGTGCAATGGATATTCACGGGCATGATCATGGTGCACTGCAGCCTCGAACTCCTGGCCTCAAGCGGTCCTCCTGCCTCAGTCACCCAAGCAGCTGGGACTACAGGTGTGCACCACTGCAGCTATCAGAAAGCCAGTTGTTCCAAATCTACATATTAAATAATTGTTCCTTCTTCATTAGTGTGTGATATCTGCTCTATTATACATTAAAGTCTCAGATGTAAAGTTCTATGATTTATTCTGTTCCACTTAACTGTGCTTTTTGCTTTTTTTGGCCAACAGACTTAATTTTACAGAGTGATTTTAGTGGATTATTATTTTTTTTTAATCTGGTCAGAACAGCCACATCTCATTCTCCTCATTTGGAATTTTCTTCTCATTGGTTTATGGTCCCCAAAGTGAATTTTAGATGTTTTTAAACTCATAGATTTTCTTAAAACTCCCCTTATTTTGTTGAGGGGGAGAGATCCTTAAACTATTCCAGCTGGATTTATATCTAACTCCACTTCTGATGGAACAGTTTTCATGAACTCCTAGTGCCCTGCATCACTGAGGAAAGGAGACCTCAATTCTTTCAACACGAGACAGCCCAGCAGGTGGGGAGTTTATGGCAGAGAGCCGGACAAGAAGGGGCGCGTACTCCCAGTGTTATTATTCCACATTTCTAAGGCTTTGGTCTTCATCCATCACTGGGGGCCAAGGTGGGAGGGGAGGGAGAGACTCACGTGCAGACAAAGAGACACGTACTTTTTCCCCCACATTATGACAGTGTCTCTTGGGGCACCCTCCTAGGTGGCCTAGAAAGTTTTCTCTTCACCTCTGATCTCAATTCTTCTTCATCCCTTACTCTCTTCCAGTGTGCTGGAGAGATCACCCTGGCTAAATATAAGAACACCACTTCTTCTAGGACGGAATTCCTGGGAGCATTTACCTGGTTGAAAGAAAAGGACTTTGGAGCAGGTGAAAAGGGGGCAACTTGCAGGGCCAGAATTCTCCCCACGGCAGCGTAGCCACCACCCTGTAGCTTTCAAAAGAAAAAGCTGAGCCCCTTATTACTTTAGGTGAGTTATTGCTAACCTGCATGGGACTGTATGAATCCTAGGTCAGTTGCCAAACGGAAAGGGTTTCCAGAATAACATCCCTGCACTGGTCAGGGCTGCCCGGGCAACTGGACTTCAGTCTGCTGTAGGGGACACCACGGAGAGTAAAGCAGGTAGGACCACAGGAGGAGGAAGTGACAGAGCCCAGGGGAGTCCAACTTGGCATCTAAAGTCCTGGCAGAGGTGTAACATGCATTGAAGGATCTGAAAGACCACATCTCTCTTAGAGGGGCTTCCCAAGGATTTGGAGCAAGGCAGAGGCTGCCAGGAAATGGTACATCACTCACTGGTGGACCCAGCTATGCATGAAACAGCTAAAAAACCAACCTTGTGCACAAAGACCAAGGAGCTGTAACAGAGGGTGCCTGTTGTAGGCACCCATGCCTGCCCTGAGCGTGTGCAGATGGACATCCAGCAGGCAAGATGAGCTGGCCCCTCATTCCTCTTGGACTTGGGCCTGAACTCATCACGCTCATCTTTCCAGGTATCTCCACTGCCTGATAATCTGCTTTGGGGCCGCTGGAGTCACTGGTTTTGTTTGCAAATCCACTCAGTGTTTGCTCACAGACAGATGAGATCACTGAGCCTTCCCTCCCTTGTATACGAAAGCAGCAGACATATGAATAAATAAACCTAAACAATGATTTCCACGATTTACTATGCATCTACTCATGCCTCACGTTACAAAGGCTGTAACCAAATCCCAAAACCACCCTCCAAGAAACACAGCACTACCCCCATTTCACAGGTGAGCAAAAGGAGGCTCAGAGAGGTGAGACTGACCTTCCCAGACCACACCGTAGCAAATGAACTCAGATATCCCTGACTTGGAGGCCCCTCTACCCTGCTGTCGCTCACACAGCCAGAGCTCCAGATGAAAGGAAGGGGCCACAGCCATGGTCTCTTTATTTTTTGCCTTAATATCAGGAATCAAACTTTGCAATATCAGCTTAACTCCACACGGGAAACCTGCTGCACAGTGATAACAGTAGGCAACTTACAGATGTCACCCCTGGTTACTGAGTCCATGGACTTACCCTCACATCCCATCCAAGTGTGACTCCGGCACTGTCACCCTTCTTTATGCAAAGAAGTCTGCCTGAATGTGTCCCCCAAGACTGTCCTTGCACTGGGTCATTCAAAGTCTGCTTTCCTCAGCATCTTCCCACCTTTCCTGCATCTGCTCCCCAAGTTCTTTCCTCTTCCCTGGTGACCTCCTCCCAAGGGTGGTCCTGCGAGTTGCAGAAGCATTCAACAGGGCCTTTGTTTGCAAGGCCCACATAAGGCTGCCCCCTCCTAAGTCCTGCACAGATGAAATAACGTGCACTGCCCTTTAGACTGACCTGTCCAAACCAGCAGCCTGCCCTTCCAAGTAGAAACTTCTAGTAATTGCATCTCATGTCAACAATCCTACCATTTCTCAGAAACTATGGGAAACTCATCTGTTGGTATTTTCACAGTCTGCAACGTATTCTTCTAAATAGTCTCAGGAGTAGCAACTCTCAGATTTGTTTAGATTTTTGCTAAGAGTCAAACATTATTCAGGGTCAAATCTGATGAAAAAAATGAGTGAAAAAAACAACACTGAGATTTAAAAGGTGGTATGTAAAGGCTATCTATTGTACAGGTCCAACCACATGACATTCTGGAAAAGGCAACACTATGGAATCAGGATAACTATCAGTAGATGTCAGGGCTGGAAGGGAGAGGAGGAGGAACAGAGCACAGGATTCTTAGGACAGGGAAAATGCTCTGGATGACACTGTCGTAGTGGATATGTGCCATGATGCTTGTCCAAAGCCACAGAATGACAACTCCAAGAGTGAACCTTAATGTAAACTATGGGCTCCAGGGGACAATGATGTATCCATGTAGGTTGACTGATTATAACGCTGTATATACCACTCCGGGGGGATGTCGGTAATGGGGGAGGCTGTCCGTGCGTGTGTGGAGTCAGGGGCATGTGGGAAATCTGTTACCTTCCCCTCAATCTTGCTGCAAACCTAAAACTGCTCTAAAAAATAAAACCTTAAAAAAAAGTAGGAGCTACAGGATGAGACGGGCTCACAGTTGTCACTGGTCACTGCTTCTGCCCACCCCCAGTTAACAGCTACCATTCTGTGAGTGTCTATACCAAGTCCTTTGGAAACATTTTTTTCCTACTCTTGAATCAACCAGGTACACTCTACCATTGTCTCCCATTTCAGTAGAGGGAACCGAGGCACGGCGTGTGGTCAGGGCATTGGCCCAGACACAGAATGCTGAGTTGGCAGAGCAAATACTCAAACCGGGCGCTCCTCACCCACCGGCTTACTGTGTGCGCTTGGCCACCCTGCCTCTTACTGAGCAAGGTCCACACGAGGACAGGGTGTTGTGCTGGATAATTACTTGGAAGGAACACATTCACATAACACACAAACCCAGGTAATACAGAAATGGCCATGGGATTGTTTTAAAACTCGAAAAAGTCTCATCCTATACATGGCAAGAAACCCTTGCTACAGAGCCGCCCTTTGGGGGCTGCCCCTACATCTTCAAGCCCAGGCGGTGACGGGAGGGGACATTCTGTTTACAGGTGATCATTTTCTCCACTTTGAAGGATAAATGAGTCCACCAACAGCCCCAAAGAGGGGAGAGTTTGCACTATTGAAAACGTGGCTGGTTTGTTTTTAAGACCGGACACACATGAATTCAAAGGAATGCCTGATTTTGCAATCAAAACACACAAACTGAAAATAGAAGAAAGTCAGTCACGAGCAGCTCCTCACTTTGGGAGAGATGGGCCAAGGCTGTCAAAATGAATTGTGTGGTTTTTATTAAACACGTTCCCCCGTGCACAAAGACCCAGACCGCAAGACCACTAGGAATAACCCATTCCAAATGATCGGGGAGTGACTGAGCTTAGCAGCAGAATCACCTTTCTCTATAAAAAGGAGGGTGGTCTGCCTGGGCCACGGCGCAGGCAGAAATGCAATTTAAGATGATGTGCAGCCACCTGCCTGCTCTGCAGAGCTTCTGGAAAAGCAGTGCTTTTCCACACTAGCTGCTCTTGTGCATTGCAAGGCCCCCAGGCTGGAAGGGAACGTTACTGGCGTTTCCTTCTCAATTGCCAGACCTTCGCATTTCAACCTCAAGTTCCCTCTGGCCTGTGGTATAACCATTCCAAGGCTATGACAGAACGTTTGGGACCCAGCTGCAAACAAGAGCATCTTTAGGGCTGCGATGCACAGACAGGTGGGGGTGGAAGGTAGTGGAGAGGGAACGGAGGTGTCACTACTGAGACATGCAGTAGTGACTTGTAGATTTGTTTTTTAAAGTTCTAAAAATATATTTGCAATTGTTGGAACTACCAATATCTTGTGAACATAACTTTCCAACCTCACTGTACTCCAAGGACTCAGACAACAAAATACAGAGTTAGGCTTCCTGCCGCTGAAGCAGCGGTCACAATGGAGTTTGTGACCACAATACATCCTACCATGGAGGTGGTGCCCACAAAACAGGATGACCCAGGTCCAGGGGGAGCCTCAGCTTCCTGTTAGTACCAGCATGGTTGTTTCAAGTGTGAAGCTTCTTGATACAGCAAGAAAAGTAATAAGAGGAGGTTCGGATGAGCTCAAACTTTCGCCACCGGCCGCTGTGGTGACACTGGTCGGGTGACATGACTATCTCACCAGCTTCATCGGTGTTTACCAAATCTCAGGCATTCCTGTAACCCCCCTGGGCTATTTTTTTCCCCCTCTTTGATTTACTGACCTTAAAAAAAGCAAACATATCACAGATAAAGAAAATAGTAAATCATGATTGTAAGTTGATGGTACTCAACCATGGCTGTACATTGGTATCAACCAGGCAGTTAAAAATTCACACAGCTAAATCTCTGGTGGGTACAGGGGATCCAAGGTATTCATGTCTTTAAAAGCTCCTCAGGTGTTTCTAAGATGCTACCAAGTTCGAACACCAGTGTCATGAATGGAAACCGAACTCCCCTGCTATAAAGAGAAGGCGAGGTCAACACAATGGTATAAAAATTGCCGCCATATACTGATGCCTGCAGGGACTTTGAGATTCACTGCCTCATTCCAAAGGGAGATGTGTTAGGAAAGTATTAAAAACAAGCACCAAACTGGACCTTTACCAAGTAATCAAGGAGACTGATTACCTTCTGAAAAAGGGAACCACTTTCTAACACAGCGTATGTTCAACTAATTGATTGTGCTTGTATGCATCTCTCTCCCCTTTAGAGGATAAATACTATAACCACTGTATTTATGTCTGTTTCATTGGTGAACATATGCCCAGAACACTGCCCAGCATAGAACAAGCTCCATGAAGACTTAAGTGAGGAGGGAGGGGCGAGAGGGAGTCATATCGTATCAACACTTACATTCCAGCAAGTAATCACTTGCTTTTGGTTGAGAAGTCAGGAATAGAAAACAGCGCAATATTCTCAGAGTGGTCTCAGGGAGCCCCAGCTTGGACATTGCTTCCTGAGGAGGAGAACGAGTTCTTAAACATGTGTACGTGCATGTGTGCCTGGCTGTTCCGAACAGCTTGTGAGGGGCAGGGGGAATGGTGCCTTCGGGTGGAGGGGAGGAGGCCATTAGGGCCTACGGAGGATGTGTGTAGGCTGAATCTTCAGGCCAATCACAAACTTCACCCTGGCTCTCTCCCTGCCCAGTTATTAACAAGGCTAAAATAGGAGGGAAAAAAATGAAACAATTTCCAGAAAGGGAGTCTACTTTCTCTTTTGCAATACCACTGACAAAACACATTCTACTGGCATGCCAAGATCCATGAGGAAGCAAAAGTTCTCCAGTCCCCGGGGACCTGTCAGCCAGCTGCCATGTGCACCAAAGCTGTGACAAGCAAGTAAGGCTTTGGCCTCTGCCTCTTGCTCGTGCTGCACCAGGGCTCCCCAAGATAAAAGGGGGCAGCTCGCCAACAAGCTGCTGGCAGGAAGAAGACAAATTTATTATTTGAAAGCCTTTTGGGAAAAAAAGCCATTTAATCTTTCTTCATAAACAGCTCTTTTTATAGCACATTTGTGTTGAGATCATAGCCAAAGTAATTTGAAATATATTTGGTCTCTACTTTCTCATTAAGGTGTTGAAGAGATGTAAGTTTGCTCCAGTTATCTAGTACTGGATAATGAACTACCCCCAAAGTTTAGTGGCTTAGAATTACCACCATTTTAATCACAGCTGATGCTTTTGTGGGTCAGGGATTCAGACAGGGCTCAGCTGGGTGGTTCTTCTGTTTGGTGCGCCTGACAAAGGTCTCATGGTGTCACTCAGCTAGTGCCTGGACTGGAGAATCTAAGCCAGCTCAACTCTAATGTCTGGCACTTTTTTAAGGACAGCTGAAGGCCTGACTCAGCTGGGACTGTCCACCAGAGCACCTACAGTGGCCTCTCCAGCCTGGTGGGCTTATGTTGAGCTTCCTACACCATGGATCTAGACACCAGTATCAAGGGTCCCAACAAACAAGACTGCATGGTCTTTCATGATCTCTCCTCAGAAACTGTGTGGTGTCACTTCTGTTATATCCCATTGGTTGAAGCAGTCATAAGCCCACCCCGATGAAAAGGGAGGGAACACAGATGCCACCTCTCAATGGGAAGAGCTTTGAAGTATTTGAACCTATGTTTTAAAACCACCAACCACAGAGTTGTTACTAGGTTCACCCACACAATGTGTCTGATTTTCTACCCTCTCTCAGGTACCCAGTGGCCTTGAAGTGCTCACTGGGCCCCTTTCCCACCAACTCCTCAATCTCTTGGTCATTAATTATTAAGCCCATTTAGATATCTAGTAGTGTGCAAACACTGGCAGATATCAAAGGAAATGGCACGCTGCCTGTGGTGGGTTGACACACATAATGGCCAAGATCATCAACATCTGTTGTTTTTGCTTGTTCAGCACCCAAAGCCTCCCTGTTTTGAAAAGGGTACATCCATTTGGGGGAGACTGATCTCTTTCCTTCTTTCATTTCACATGATTGGGGTGGGCACGTGACCTAGACTCGGGCGACTGGGCACAACTTACTCTCCTGCCCCACCATGGCCACTGGATCCAGGATTGGCATGCAGCCCAACAAGAGTAAGTCCCAGGACTCTTCCATGATTTGGAGAAGGCATAATGTAAGCATGAGGGGTTGGGGGAGAGGGGAACCAAGTGAAAAGGGAGCACCGAGAAGTAAACCCAGGGGCAGAACCAGGAGAAAAAGTTAAAGAGGCTGAATCCTGATATGGTTTGCAACATGCCCAGGGCCAGCCTACCCCTAGGAATTCCAGTTACGTGAGCCAATAAACTCCCTTTGCTGGCTTTCAACAAGTCCGAGTTGGGTTTCTTTCACTTGCTACTGAGAGTCCTGACTTACGTCCAGTGGACAATGTAACACTGCGAATGGATACACTGCAGAAGATACAAAGGCACTTAGGGAATAAACCTCTAACACTAGACACAAAAGGCCACTGGGACAAGAACCTCGGAACAGTAGAGTCCAGACCGGCAGCCTTCATGTCACACCACGCGGTTTGTAGCCCACTCTACTGTGCGTGAAAGCAGCACAGCTCAAGTCATTTTGCTGCAACTCACTCCAAAATACCCACTTCTCGGCCTCGAATTAAACCAAAGAACGTGGTAACGGAACATGGGCACTAAAAACTTGTAGTTGCCACTTTTTCCCACTAGGTGGCACCGCTGCACCAGGGAGGCAGAAATTTGGGGGTTAACAAGTAAACTGACCAAAATTAAGACCCTTAAACACTAAGCGTTAGTGGTTTGGATGAGGATCTTAGAGCGAGAAGATAACAGGAAATATAAGACACCAAAAACCTGGGACAGCCACTGTTTGTTTAGTACCTACTCTGTATGTAGCACCAGACTGTTTTGTCCTACGGATTCAAACACAATCTGACATGGATATCCATAAAAATTTTAAAATCTCATTAAGGAGCCAAGACCAATCTGCAATAGCTTTAAGGCCCAATACAAGAGAAGGAATAACTAAGCTCTGAATTTTGTGCCATAGGCAAAAAGGCCCGCAGGGATCCCCACAGACTCAGTGTTAGGTCATTCCAAGCCATTCATTCCACTGACGAGGAAACCAAGGCCCTAAAAAGTTGCACAATGACCTCAGGAAAACAAGAGAATTGAGAGTTGGGCAGCCTACCCCTGGGAATTCCAGTTGCATAGGCCAATAAACTCCCTTTGCCGGCTTTAAGCAAGTCCGAGTTGGGTTTCCTGTCACTTGCTGCTGACAGTAGCCTCATTGGAAGGGACCACCTTAGGCTGAGGCTCCGGGCTGTGACCTGACAACTGGAAATGGTCTTACAAACTGGAAGCACACGGGGCGAACAAAGGGAAGGACCCCAAGGGACAAGTCAGGCATTCACTCCTGAGACTGTCTCTTTTTTTGAAATCACCTTTAAGCACTCTGTGCTCATGTGACTTCATTAGTAAGAGGGGGACGATCCAAACAGCCCCCTCCTTCCCTGGGCACCTCTCAGTCATTCACACTCCAGGAGCTCAGAGGGAGAATGTCTTGTAAAACCCAGCACGTGACAGACATAACCTGCGGCGATGGATATAAAAAAGCAGTTTCAAAGCAGTAAAGCACTAGTACAAGTATTTATGCTGTCATACAAGGATGACGATATTTTTTCATTAATAAGAGGTTAAAATTTCCCTGCTCCCTGCTGCTAAGCTTATGACCCATCCGCTGGAAAGAAACCACGTGTGGTTCTCCATCCCCTTCTCTCACATGTCCTCTCTGGTCTAGTTCCCCCTCCGGAGTCACTGCTCTGAGAACCACTGCAGATCTTTTTTCCAAAGGCACTTGAGTTTCCTCTAGTCCGAGTTCAGGCGTATGTTTTCATTACTTACTGCCAATAGCCTTCGTTTCTCCTCTTGCTCTTGCACTCGGCCTCCCCTGAGACCAGAACATGCCCCTCCCTCAGCATCGGCTCCACATTTCATCAAGCTGCGTTTCCGGGCGACTGTGGATCTCCATGCAGTCACTGAAGGACACCCAGCCAGCAGCAGCCCTGGAGGCACAGCACTGAGAGCACTGTCTGAATTGCTTGGAGGGGAAGTAGCCAGGAGAACGAAGGCAGCCAACCCACCCGCAGACAGGCAGCTTCTTCCTATGTTAAACACATGTACACACTCTTCCACAACTTAAGTTTTTTTAAAAAAAGAATCTATGCATAAAATTTTATAGTGAAATATAAGATTTCTCTTATAGTATCAACATTCCACTTGACGTGGGACCCAAACACAAATGATATATTTTATAATCGCCAAACACCAAAACAAAGGGTTGTATCTTGAATGAACATAGGAAAATGTTTTATCAAATTATGGATAAATGTCTGTGACCCCAAGGGAGATATCGCCAATACAGGAAACAAGACAGGCCAGGCAGATGTGACTACAAAGCTGTAGGAATTGCATTAAATGTATGCGGAAAATATGAAGGACTTCTGAGCAACAGCCTAAACACACTAGGGACCTGAATCCAACTGGGAAGAAAAATATGGAACAAACATCATATGCTAAACTTCGAACTGAAGTCAAATATAGTCATTTTTCAAAACGGAAACAAGGCCCTCAAAGAACTACACTTGCAATGAAAGGATGGGGAGAAACTCCAAAACCCTGCTGGACAGCAAGGGGAAGCGACAGGGAAACTTACCTGTTTGGGCCTCGGCTACCATAGAGAGAAAAGGTCTCCCCACTGTGAATCCATAATCACAGACCTGTGTCCACACAGCTTCAGGGTTTGTACTAATCCTAAATGCGTAACCTGGGATTTTCTAAGCTACAAAATTAACCAAAGACTGTCCCAATTTGAAGGCACTTCAGGGTATCTGGCAGAAGTAAACAAATCTCACTGGAGCCCGCCCTCAAGCCAGGCCCTCGGGCAAACCCCCAGCATTTGATGGCTCAACATGAGCTCCCAACAGAAGCTGCAAATACTGAGGAAACAAAACACCTGGAGCTAGAGTTGGCAAAAACAAACAGCAAAATAGGCAGTCAGAATACCCGAGGACATCAGATGGGAATCTTCAAATGTATAGTATAAAACCAAATTAGAAATGTCATTTCTTAAAAGAAATAATGGTTGAAACCAAGACATGAGCAAGGAACAAAAAAAGTTAAATGACCAGGGAGATTTTAAAAAGAACTTCCAGATAGGCAAAGTATCTAATCACTAATATCAAAAACTCAAAAATGGATCAAATAACTTAGACATAGTGGAAGAATGAATGAATTATTTGGGGAAAACATCCCCGTACGCAGCAGAGAGAGGAAAAAAAGGAAGAGAAATTAAGAGACAGGGGATAGAACAAGAAGTTTTAACGTTATGGCTAATTAGAAATCCAAAAGACGGAAAAGAAACGGGCAGCGCTGGAAAAGGTACGAGCTGAGCATTCCGCAGAATTGATGAAAGACAAAACCCCTCAGATTCTGAGAGCACAGCAAATTCTAGTTAGGGAAGGAAAGGACCTGGACACAAGGCAGAGAGAAGAGACAGATTACTTCAAAGCCATGACAATCTGATATCAGACTTTAGCAGCCACAAATGGAGGCCAGATGACAATGAAATAACAACTTCAAAGTGCCACTAGGAAGTAACCATCAATCTAGAACTGTGGACACTGCTAAACTGGCACTCAGGAAGTAAGACTGAATAGTAATTTTAGCAAACAAAAAGAGAAAGTTAGGTAAGAACAGAACCAGATTCAAAGGAATTGCTTACTTCTTCGAAAGGACAATTATCTCAAAGGGAGATCTCAGATGAAATAAGGAAAAACCAGCAAAGAAACTAATAGACATGGAGAAATCCAAAAGATCATCAACTGGAAAAAAAAAAAAAAAAAAAAAAGTTTGGGGAATTGAAACAAAGATGTCTAAAATATTGACTTAAATATAATGGAAAAGTGTGATCAGAGTTAAAAATATTCTAATAGTGTATTACTCAAGAGAAGAAAAAGATATTTATTAACAATAGACTCAAAGGCAGGTGGGCATGTTAAAATTTTAAGAGTAAACCACTAATGACTGGAAATGGAATGTCTAATTTCCAAAAAAAGTAGAATTTTTAAAATGAAAAATCCAAAGGTGAAGATAGGAAAGTAAAATAAAAAGAAGGCAACAGCCTACAAAAGAAAAGAAAATGAAGAAAGCACAAAATAACATAGTAGAAATAATTTATCAGGAATGACAGTTTTAGAAGTGAGTCAGATTAAACTTAAAAACTAAACTCTAGCAATGTACATCTTACAAAAGACATTTAAAATACAGAATAAACATAGAAGAGGGGGGTGGAAGAAGGAAAAGCTAAGGTAAAAAGCATGTAGGATAAAAGTCATTTACATCTCAGCACTACATAGGGAAGAGAAAAAAGCACTTTGTGAATTTTAAGCACAGCCTTGTCCTCAAATGGGTTTGTACGAAACGCACACAGCAATAAATTTTAAAGTGGTCCCAGCTCTAGGCATCTGGAGATGAAATCAGAAATTCTCTCTGAAGGAAACAACTTTATCCCAGGCCTTAAGAATCCCTACAGATAAAGGGGACAAGAGCTCACAGTCCAAAGTCACAAAACACAAAAGGAACCCAGAGTAAGATTTGTCGCACATTTAATGTTTCAAGATGTGAGGCCTCTTTCAAAAGTACAATAAAATATGAACATTTATAGAGATATAGACCAATGTTTATCATCAACAGATGCTCATACTAAATGCATGTCTAGAAGTCACACCTGGAACATTATCCCTTATAAAAGGTCCGAGAAAGAAGATGAACTAATAAGCAAAAAATCTGTTTATATGTGGATACAGCTAAGCAAATATTGTAATTATCTAACTTGGGGGGGAAAGAATAAGATACTTAAAATACTGGATAAACAATATCATTTACATTGGGAAGTGGATATCTTTAAATTATTTCAGAATAAAGAAATTGTCTTTATAGTGTCTTTAAATGCAAATAATCATCATTAATCTTTGGTGTGACTTCTAATAAACTAATGATGTTTCTGAGCAAATGCCTCAGGGTAAAATTCTACAATTCAAAGTCTTTTGAAACAGAACTGTCAATGAATGCTAGAACTAAATAATCATGGGTAGTGTTCTTTTATAGGTAAGAAATGATCAAAAACAGGTTAAGTAATCTGCACACATAACTCAAAAGGTTAAATCCCAGCAGCATATTTAGAATTTATACACACAGTTATCAGGTTCACTTTGTTTTATAAGCACATGAACTAATCTTAATTTTTCATGATCTTTAGTATTTCTACCTTTGGTGCCATTTCTTCTTTCACATAAGCCTCTCACATTTTAATGTTTAATGGAATTATAATTTTTTGATCCAATGAAATTAAAATTAGAGCTTCCATAAAAATAAAACAGAACTAGAAATGATAATACTTGTTAACTGATTTATCAATTACTGAGAGGTGTGTTCAAAGAAAAACAGGAGGGGAATAAAAAAAAAAAAAAAAGCAAACCAGCCTACATATATAAACCAAAGAAGCAGAATGAAGAAAAATTAAGGAGTACAAAGGAATGAAAGAAAATTTTTAAGTTCAACAAAGTTTGTTCTTTGGAAAGACAAAACAGGCAAACCTCTAGATACATTAATGAAAAAAAAAACAAGAAAATAGAAAATACAAACTATATTAAGAATGAAAATCAGGGCATAACTTTAGAGGCAGAGACTTAAAATATGAACTTCATGCCTATAAATTTTGAAACTAATTAAAAAAGCCGTGGAAACAGATAAATTCCTAGCAAAATACAACTGAAGTGATTCAAGATGAAATGGAATATCTGAATATTTCTTAACTATTCAAAAAACTGAGTTCAATTAAACAAAACCCAGGCCTGGATCACTTCTAGGCACATTCTATCAAGCATGCAAGGAACAGATAATTCCAATTTATACAAGATCTTCCAAAATATAGACAAAGAGGGAGCAATTTCTGATTTTGAGGTTGTCATGACCTAACAAGTACATCATGAGGAAAGCAAACAAGTACATAACCAAAACCAAACAAGTACATCATGAGGAAAGAAAATTACAGGAAAATCTTACCCATGGGCATAGATGCAAAATCATTAGCAAACTGAATCTCACAATGTATTAATAAAGGTAAGAGATCATGAATGAGATGGGTTTGTCTAAAATTAGAAAGTTTGTAATGTAAAGACAGAAAAATCATGTTATCTAAAAAAAAAAATGAGGCAATGGTTACCAATAAAATTCAATATCAATTAATTTCAAAATAACACACTCTTAGCAAATAAAAAAATTATAGTTCTATTCCTTAACAGAGAGAACCTTCACGCACACATACAGGTCAACAGTACTTGCAAATAAACTTTATGGTGAAATGTCTAAAGCATTTCTTTTAAGATCAGTGCAAGATAAAAATATTAGTATCTACTTTCACCAGTTCCACTGCACAGGGTACTAGAGCAATGGTTCTTGAAGTGTGTTCCTAGACCAGCAGCATCAGTAACACCAGAAAACATAAATATAAATGCACGTTCTCTGGCTTTACCCCAGACCCACTGATTCAAACTCTGGGAGGGAAGCCCTCTCCGAGTGATGCACAATGAAGTTTGAGAACCACTCTGCTAGAGATTTTAAGTAGACTAATGAGACAAGAAATATACAACATATCAAGTTCGGAAAGGAAAAAATGAAACTCATGATTTGTGGATAAAATTGTTCTTGTAGAAACCCAGAACAATCTATAAGTTATCACAGCTGCAGGCTACAAAAAAATCCATGTACAAATACCTCCAAGAAATAGAAAATACAACTTGTGAAAAGGATGCTATTTTTAACAGCATAAATATGAGGTTTTTAAAGTCTAGCAAGAGGCCTACCAGCTTTTCACAGAAAAAAAAATGTTTTATAAAGAACTCCTTAAGGAGTAAATATACTATATTCATAGATACAAAGAATCCTTAATTTGGGAATAACTGATTTTATTTTAATCTTTAGATTCAATTACATTTGGTACAACTTTTGATGGAACTTGACAGACTGATTCTATGATTTAAAAGCACAAATGGCCAAGAGTAGCCAAAATACTCCTGAAAATCAAGGTGAGCATCACTTTCTACCAGATGTCAAGATACATAAACATATAGTAATCAAAGCAGTTTACTGTCGGTGCAGAGATAGACAAGTAGGTGAATGGAACAAAATCAAAAGCCCAAAAACAGATAACACACACACATGATTGAGTGAAGGCATGGAAGGACAGATAAAGTATTAAATCAGTAAGGTGTGGACTTTAGTTTTCTGTAAGAGAAAAAAAATGCAGTTGGATTCTGGTATCACACCATACATTTTTTTAAAAAAAATCAATTCTATGTGGATTTGAGAAGACAAGATTATAAAACTTTAGGGCACAATTCAGATAGATATTAAGAAAAAAGTATAAACCATTAAGGGAAAAGACTGAAACTCAATTTCATTAAAATTATAAATGTCTTATCACAAAACACCTTAAAGAAGTCTCTGTAGCATATAAACTGACAAAGCATTAGTATTAAAGTCCATAATGAATCCATCAGTAAGGAAAACAATCTGATGGGGAAATGGGGAAAAGGCATTTCACTGTGGAAGAAACACAATGGTCCAATAACTCAGATGTTCAACCTCATTAAGAACCAGAGAAACGCAAATTCAAACCACAAAGATACCATTTTACACCCACATGACAAAAACTTGTCAGACTGCCAATTGTCTAGAAGGTGTGAAATAATGGAAGCCCTCATCCACCGGTAGGAGTGAAAACTGACACCAACGCTGAAGAAAACAGACATTCTCTAGCCACATAGGCCATCTTCCCTCCTTGGGGACATCCTCCAGTGAGACTTACACATGCACACCAGGAAACACCTGTAAGGAAGTTCGTAGCAGCAGTGTTGTAAAAGCAGAAGCCTGGGAACATTGCCAGTGTCTACCAACAGAATAAACCATTTGCATGCAGTGGAATACCACGCTGCGGTGAAAATCAGTCAACTACATCCGAAGAATGATTCTGAAAAGCAATGTTGAAGGAAGAAAAAGCATGTCAAAGGGGGAGAGGGGTACTGAATATAAAATATAGGAAAAATGGATATTGTTTTAAAAATTAATGCATGAACAGGATGGTAGCGGTCCGGACTGTGATAACTTACCACCAATTGCTTTCCTTTCTGCCTCCTCCCAAATGTCCTTTATTTGCTATTCGACACAAATACACGTCTCAACTGTACATGTTGTTATCCCAATCTACTGTTATTCATCTATTTTAGAATCAGACGTTACACATCTGACTCTTTAATTTTCAAGCTGACCCTCACGGTAAAGAAAATAAGCCCCCCCCCTGCCCCGAGGCTATTTGAGCAAATGCTCTATTGGTTTGAGGGCAATTTCGCTGGAGTTTGAAAAGCATTTTTGAGAAGCAGGTGTTTTGGAAGGAGTTTACAATCTCCCAGAGAGTGAGACACGCAATACCCCAAAGGCACAAGTCCTAATACTTAGGGTGGAAGGTGTCCTTTGGTCAAGTAATTTAAGGCAACACTTCTTTAATTCAGTTAAACAAGTTTCTAAATAAGTCTTCCCAGAACCTTTAATACGCGAATGTCTACTGTGAAAGCCCAAGCCAGGGACACAAGCAGTGCTTCCCGAAGGTATTTGGCCACATAGACCCTCCCTCTCCCCCTCTGGAGCATCCCACAGGGAAGGTGGTCTGTGGGACACAGCGAGGCATGCTGGCTTGGATCATCTCTCTCATGCGTCTCTATCGGTTGAACGCGTAAGTTCTGCTGTTCCCGTGTTCCTTAGCTGTACAACGCACTCCTCCCAGACCCCATCCTAGCAAGCAGCTTTAACCTGTCCTCAGTAAGCTGCATGCTCCAAAATCACAATTGCTCCAAAATCACACTTGTTCCCAGTCACAATCATCATTATCATTACTTCAGAACCACCCTCCTCAGGAGAACGATTACCCATTTGAATGCTCCAGTAGTTAATCCTTTCACAGACTATTTGCCACTTAAGAGAACTTGATAAATAAAAATTTATCTCTAACTGGTACAATGTGTGGGGGAATGTTTCTGTGTATAGATGCCTCCCTAATGCCTTCTCCTCCTCCCCCCATATTATCACTAGCTCCCAGCCTCGGGGAGGACGGGGACAGATGCGACACTCACACCCCCACCCCCAACATAATATCCTTGCCGATTCCTAAATAAAAGTATCATTTAACAAGCAAATTAAAGCCCAAAGAAATTTTCCTCTTTCCCACAAGGCATCAGTGAAAAAAAAATCTCACAAGTTTTTGCTTTCACTACTCCACTTTTTCTGTTAGACATAAATAACGAAAAAAAGTTACACCCATTGTATCAAAATACTAGTTACTCCCAATTTAAGTCATCTGTTGGTTTAGAGATCCTAAGGATACCACAAGTCCACATATGGCTTGTGAAAACCAGGACTTCACACCTGACACCTTCGGTATGGCAGGTAATGGAAAATGTCACACTGAAGCCGGACAGGTCCCTCCTGCTTCTCAGGGATAGAGGAGCAAGGTTTCCAACCACCTGTCTCCTTTCACAATCCGTCCTGTGGAAGCCCGCGCATGTCTGCAGCACGTCCTCCCAGTTTGAAGCCACGCCCTCCTACATCCCATCCCACTGAGCAGTCTCTACTCTCAGCCATGCAAAGAGAAATCTGTGTTAAAATGGGATACTTTCTGTGTCAGGTTTTCCCGAGGCATCAAAAACTAGGAAACAATAAGCTATAGCAAGGACCACCCCCCCACCCCATATTCCAAGGAAGCTATAGTCTACTTATACAAAATATACCAGTGGTTTTGAAACCAACTCAGCCAGGCTATCCCAAGACAGCAGTTAAAAGAGGTTCAGAGAATTTCTTTGGTGGAGGTTAATGGGGTCCTCCCTCCCCCACATTTGCTTCAAACCAAGTTAGAGGGGCTCCAGGGGACAACTTGAAGTTGCAGCGTCCACTGGCGTTTGCAGGGCATAGCAAACTGTGCTGGAATCCCAAGCAAACACCTAAAAGGCTACCAGGATGGACAGTCACTGTCGGCATTTGTGGAGCCAAGAAAGTGAGTTTTCCTGTGGGCCAGATACGGACCTAGGCATGGGAGCAGGCCTGGACTCTCCTGAGAGGGACCCCACCCAAGAGGAAAGGCAGGGTGGGCCAAGAACTAGCTGCTGAAAAGGGAATCTGCATGGCCAGTGCTCAGAAGTGCTGGGGAGAGGGGAGAGGGTTGAGGGTCTCGGGCTGGGATACGGCTTAGAGCACCTAACACAAGTCTACAACTTGGCAGTAAGCTTGGGCTTCAAGGGGACCACAAACCCTGCAACATCAATGCAGACTGTCACGTGTATGCGACCAGCTGTTCAGACTCAGAAACGGCTCTGTGACCTAACGTGATTAAGAACAGCTGCCCTACAGGAACAACTATCCCCCCATAAAACCTCAGCAGAGATTTGACAGGTCTCATGTAGCAATGATTTCAAAACTGCACTTCCTGATGAGGGCCTGGCGTGCAGCCCGGCCGCTGCTGATGAGGTGCTGACCCATCTGCTTTAGCCGTCAGCCAACCTGTGAACGGGACCACCAGTGTCACACGAACAAGGGATCTAAGATGACAAACATGTCCCTGCAGCATTTCCTCCCTGATAGTCATTTAAAGTCCATGTTGACCCCTAATCAAACACTGGGGACCACCAGCCTTTGCAAAACCATGCAACGGGCTCTGATCGTTCTGGGAGCCCAAGGATGGCAGTGTAAGTTCCAGAAGGAATTCGCTGAGTTGATTTCATCTAATAATAGAAATAGTGACTCAAGCAAAAGGCGGATGCTAGACTGCAAAGAAAACCTTGGTAAGAGTTTCCCAGACTTTTTTCTTTAATCCCTATTTACATTTGGTTTCATTTCTGCCTAAAAATACCCACTGTACATTCAATAACAAATTCAGCCTTAAGATGCTCAGCAATAAAATACAGTTTACTGAAAGTAGCCTCCAAATATAATCGTTCCATATTTAAGGGCTCTGTAATTAGTGACATGGGAAATGTCCACGTTATGTGAACATGTGGCCGCGTGATCTCAATAAGCAAGCTGCACACACACAAATAGAACGGAAGGATATGCACTAAAACATCAATAATACTATGTCTGATGCAGCTATGGTTGGATTATTTTTATACTTTGTAGTTTCTATGTTTTCCAGATTTTTTTTTTTTTTTTTTTTTTTTGCTACTTTTTCATCAGACTTTGTAATTACCCGGCTTACTCTGCAAGGCTTGTTCCTAACAACGGGGTTGGCAAAAAACTGTTCATCTCTCTAAAAACATTCTGTCCAGTTCATATGATTGAGCCCAGAATTATAAAAGAAAATGCACTCATCGTCCTAGAGAACTATCCCTCCACCTGTGAATGATTGCCTCCAATTTATTAAAATATGCAATTTTCAACTAGGTACTTATGAGGAAGAAAGGCCAGAATTTTCATTCTTCAATTATCTGGTACACATTTCAATACTTTTGATGGAATAAAAATTCAGTTCTGAATAAGAGAACAAGGCTTTCAACTCTAGAGTTTTAAGTAAAAAGTTACTCTAAGAAGCGTTCACACATTGTGATTCTGCATGGAGACACAGTGAATTAGGGACTCTATTGGGTTACCCCCCAAACGACAAAATATTGTGGATTTTTTACATACCATCGTCCAGACAGTGAAGAAATCCCTACATCAAACTATGTGGCAGAACATAGGTGAATGAAGGTCAAAATGAGAACGTATGAAAACAGAAAAAAAAAAATCCAGATTGCCCTGGGTCAGGTCTCCCCACATAGCACAGGGAGCCGTGGCTCTGAACAAGAACAGCTTGCTGGGCAGAGCCACAAGTCAGAAGGCCACTCAGTAAGCGTGAGGCAGCTAGAACATTCCTGTCACCACACATACACACACCCCCGCTCCCTTTTGCTCTCAGTTCAATGGCGGAGAAAAGAGAGGAACTAAATTGGCTTAAAGACCTGGATATATGAATGCTTGAGGAACCAGGTGGCTGGGCTTCACCCTGTGAAAGATTACCCAAGCTCAGATCTTTCTGGGACCCCTGGGGTGATGGTTTTATAAACCCAGGTATCAGCACCTGGAAGAGGACAACTTTCAGTTCCCATGATGAACCAAGTCAGCCAGTGATGAGGGAACCCCCACACAGCCCAGACCCTGGCTGCACACAGGACGCAGCTCGTCAAACCCTGTCTAGCATCCTTTCCTCTTCCATCTCCTTGTAATTCCTTAACCGAGTTTAGCCCCTCTCAGAGATGCCCAGTTTAGAGCAGTGAGAACCTAATACTGTCAGGTTATTAAGTATGAAATGTCCAATTTCCTTAAGTACTAAGTTTGACAGTCGATATCTCTGACATTTCACTTTGACACTTCTTGTTTTATGTTTATATTGTGAAGGTACATCCTCAGTCTTTCAAATGCACATTTTGGCTTGTGATTATCTTTCACATTTTTTAAGAGCAATTTTTGTGAAACCAAGGAAAAGTAAAAAATTCATGTTATTTTCAAACATGAGTTCTGTTGTGGAACCAATGCAGTGCAGACAGCTCTAAATACTGACAAAGTGTTTGGGAAGGATGTGACTAATGAACACACAGTATGTCGATGGTTTGAGAAGTTCTGTTCTGGTGGTTTTAATCTTAAAAATGAGCCACGTGGGTGACCTGAGAGCAAGGTGGATAATGAGCTGAAAGCTATGGTGGAAGCAAATCCATGTCAACCTACGTGTCAATTAGCAGCAAGGTTTGATGTTATTATTCCAACAATATTGGACCATTTGAAACAAATCAGCAAGGTAAAGAAGCTGGATAGATGGGTACTGCATAAATTAAATGAGTGTCAGAAGAGAAATCGTGTCAGTGCTTGCCTTCACTGTCATGACATAAAGGTGAACCATTTCTACACTGTATTGTTACGTGTAATGAAAAACAGATTCTTTTTGACAATCCCAAGTGTTCGGCACAATGGTTGGATAAAGATGAAGTGCCAAAACACAGTCCAAAATCAAATATTCATCAAAAAAAAGCTACTGGTGTCTATTTGGTGATCCAGTGCTGATATTATCCACTACAGCTTCATGAAACCTGGTCTATTGATTACAGCGATGTCTACTGCAACCAGTTGGTTGGAATCATGAGGATGCTTGTGATTAAGCAGACAAGATCGGTCAATAGAGACAGGCCAATCCTCTTGCAAGACAACACTCGACCACATGTTGCACAAACAACACTGCTCAAACTACAGCAGCTGGACTTGGAAACTCTGTCATCCACTGTATTCACCAGACCTTGCACCAACTGACTACCACTTCTCCCAGGCTTTGGACCATTCCTCGCAAGGAAAAATACTCAATTCTCAACAAGCTGTGAAAAATGCCTTTCTCAATTTCATCACCATTCGCTCTGCAGGCTTCTTCGTTGATGGCATAAACAAGCTACTGTTAAGATGGTAAAACTGTGTCAGTAGTTTAGGCACATACTTTGTACTGCTTCTTGTTTGAGATATAATGAACTAAACTTTTGATTCAAAATCGGACATTTCATATTTAACGACCTAAATAATTGCTATCATTTGCTGATAACTGCTTAAATCTACATCTGATCCCTAATGACACATACTTCAAATTCAGCACAGGAATTTTAACACAGGGAAAGGGGGGGGCGGGTGTGCCTAAGGAGTGGACAATTCAAAGTGGCCCATTCAAGACTTTTTGCAAAGCTCAATACATATTTTCTAAGAGTGGACAGAAGCAGCCCTTAAGAATCTAGCACACGATTACTGTTTAGTTATTAAGACACAGAAAACTTCCAACCCTCCCTGTATCTCCTAGAGAACAGTGGCTGTCAGGAGATCCACACACTGCCCCTTTGAGCCAGGTGGTCGTACCTCTGGGCTCGGCACCCCCAGCCCTCCCCACAAGGGCTTCCTCAGGCAGCTCTGTGACCCCAGCATGTCCCACACATTGAACACCCCAAGCAGTCAACAGTTGATGCAGACTGAAATGCAAGATGAAAACCCACACCCAGCCCCACTCCTTAAGTTTACCAAAATCAAAGTCCTTCCTAAGCTAAGGCTTCATGTGTAATAGCGGCTATTGTTGATAGAGCACTATAATGAAACATGACAGGCATTCACACGCATTAGCTTATTTTATCCTCATAGCAGTCATCTTGCAGATGGGGAAACTGAGCTGCAGAGAGGTTAAGAAAGGGCCCCACTGCCTATAATTACCAAGGGACAGAACCTGGATGCCCACCCTCATTCTTTCTAAATCTAAAGCCTGTGCTCTTTCCATCATGGTATCCTGCCAGCTCAGGCTGCTGTTGGATTTTAACGGTAACATACCCCTTTCCATTCCTTTCTCACAACAGGAAAAAAGTGGGGGTGGACAGGTGCAAGTGGCTCACCTACTTCAGCACCCAGAGCACCTGCGGCAGGCATTGGCCAGCCCAGTCTAGGCGCCGACACTCCAGGAGTGTCCAAGGCCAAGGCTCCACCCCCGAGCACAGAGCTTTGTGGTCCCGGGGGCTGGCAATGACCACGAGAGGGTAACTTTAAGGGGCATGTGGGAAAGGAGGGGAGGCATCTCAGACAGGTGTAGGTAACAGTCTTCAGCGGTGGGGAGTGTCTCTACCTGCTGGCGAGCATCCTCCACAGCCCACCTGCCCTCCCCTCTGTGTGGGGTTCAGCTTCAGGGCCACAGGGGTGACCTGAAGTACAGCAGCACCCACAAACAGAACTAGGTCTCAGAGAAAGGCTTGGCCCACAGAACCATACTAATTCTTAAGGACTTGGCTTTTTTTTTTATTAATAAAACACACGCACAGCAGTCGAGGTTAGTTCCCAGTCTCCACCTCTGCCCAGATCCCTACCCAGTGGAGTGGGACAAGAGGGGCCGAGCCCAGCCGCACACAGAGCAGAGAGCGAGCTTCCCACTCAAAGCAAGCCGAGGGCTCCAAAGCTCTAGAGCACCCCGTTCCTCCCCAGGTTCCTACATGAGCGTGACACTTAACCTCTCGTTCCCATCAGCTGTTCATCATCCCATGGGAAACCTCCTAACATGATTGGGTTCAGCAAGTCCCCAACATGTTAAAGATGCCTAATCCTTTTAAGTGTAAGGGATAATCGTGTCAGAGAAGACTTCGGCACCAGCTTACACTAAAGGGCAATTTCCTCTGAAGTTATTATCCCAGCTGGAATTTGAATTGGAAAGCACTTCTGATGCCCTGGGAAAGTTCCCCAGACATTACAGAACCACACTTCTCCCTCTGACACGCTCTGTGCAGGTTACAGCCACCTCTGCAGGCTCCCGGGCATCTGCATTTGTTATGCGCTGTCCACTCTCGCTGCCTTGCAGGTTTCACACGGAAACATTCCCACCTGCCCCCACTAACCTGTACCTGGAAAAGTGGCTCTGAAGATGGACACGGGGTTAGTCCTCAGTGGTCAAAAAGCAGCAGGAACGGATGAGTTATAAGGAAATGAAGAGTCCTCTCCTGTGCATGTGCCAGGAATAGTGCAGGGAACACCCTCCACAGGATCTTAAAAAAGAAAAAGGCTGTAGTGTTAGCCTGAGAAACTAACACATAAGGGTCAAGGTGAATTTTCTGGAGAGTTTATTAAGAACAAACTGTTTCCAGGTTGTGTCCAGCAAATGATTCTGGATGTAGAGTGGGATTTCTTAATATCACCCAAAACTGTAATGACTTTTTAACCCTATTCCCTTCCCCTAAAGATATAAACAGCCCGTCCGGGCTACAGAAAAAAAAAAAAATGAACCTCGGATCCCATCAATTACATGTTCCAGAAGAAATGTTCCAGCTGCTTAGGAAATGCTCCTTTGGACACTGAGGCAAATGGAGGAATGGGAATTGTAGGCTCTGGGGTTTCCTAGAGGTGTTCAAAAATGAGTGCACATACCACCTGGGCTAGGCAACAAAACCAGGCAATTCTGCATGAAAAACCACAACCTTCTCAGGACAGGGTTTTAACCAAGAGTGCATGCCAAATGCTGGTTCATTGCTTCAGACCAAGTTTAGGGTCTTTCTCTGTAAGAGATTAGATTAGGCTGGCAGTCATTCACAGAACTAAATCAAGATTTTTCTGCACTATTAATCTTCTGAGAATCAAAGAATGTGTTAGCTCTGGCTCAGGATACCTTAGCAACCATCCTCTCAGAGACGGAGAGTGATTGACGGGGACAGACTTAATCTTCTGTAGCTCTAAATATGAGATTTTTCTAGCCAAGACCCTAAGAGAAAAAGAAGCACTCAATTTACTACTAAAGTAGAGCTAGTGACACAGTGGTGTATCTTCAAACTCAAGAGAAAGGTACAGGGCCCCATCCTGCAATTCATCTAAACTTCAGTCCTGGAGAAACGGTGAAAAGCCACAGTGCTATCACGTACATGATATACCCTCTACCCTTTCCCAAAAGTTTCAGCCTTTGAATCAGAGTCAAGGAAAATTCGGCCAGTTCCCATCACTGATGGGTTTTAACACGCTGAGGATCCCAGCTGCGTCTCTGTCGATAGGTGCTGCCAATCAGCTGCAGTGATGGGTCTTTTCCTGCCACTGAGGCAGGGACCTGGCCTGAGCCCAAAGGACACTGGGGTGAATTCCTCAGGCTTCGTCTGCATCCCTTGCTTCTAGGACCAGTAAAGGTAGCACAACTGATTCCCTTTTGACTTTTAATATGCAATCTATATCCCAGAATAAAATGCTATAATTTTCAAGACGACTTGGGTCTATAAAAATAACACTTTATAACAATAAAGAGGAAGAAAGGAGAAGCTACCATGGCAGTGAGAACGCAAATTCCCACTCTAACTCAGAACCAGGTGAGAAAGACATTTCTCCTGTTGCAGAAAGGAATTTCAGTTCCAGTAGAGTTCGATGGCAGCCCCATATTAACCAAAACAAAAACAAACAAAAAAAAAAACAAAACAAAACAAAAAAAAACTTACTTTTATAGAAAACTCTCTGAAAAAGCAGCAGCACTGGACTGTTCTAACCATTTCATTTCTCAGCTCCTTTCTCTGTTCCAAAAAAAATCATCATGTGTATGTGTGGCATAAGCCTGGATAAAATATCCCCACTGGTATCTTCCCCTTCCTTCCAGCTCTCTCCAAGGACGAGGTTGTCTTGCCTCCTATGCCACAGAGCTGGCAAACATCCCTCCCTCCCCAGGGGCCTGGTGAGAACCAAGCCAGGCCTTTCAATGACTCCTGAACTCAGCTGATGATCCTTCCTCCTTCAAGAAGGGAGACATCAAAATTCTTCACGCCCATTTAAGGGTAAACTTAATCTGGTCTTTTTTTTTTTAATCCACTTGCCTAACAAACCCCTACATTTGAAGATTTTTCACTTATCTAGATAAAAACCATAAACAAATCACATAGCTTACAGGCTGCTACTCTGTGCCAAGCAGCACTCTGTGGTTTTCATGTATCCTGCCAATTTTCTTCTCACGACAACACTGAGATTAGTACCCATTATTTCCACTCCATAGATGAGGAAATTAAAGCTCAAAGAAAAATACTGCCCAGGGTAATCCAGTAGATCCCAAAATCCACTCCATCAATGCTGTTCTGTGCCTCTCACTACAGTAAAAAGATCCCATGCTGACACCCAGGGGTTAATTCAGAATGAGGCACAGAACTGCTTTTTACTGGGATATAATTCAAACCCAAATATAAGTTTAAATATTAGTTAAAATTCAATTTAATATTGATGCCTCTGATGAGAATAGGAAATCAGAAATGGAGTATTTGATGACTGACGATGGCATGTTAAATTTAAACGCTTATGATGGGCACGTCATAAACAAACATGTCAGCTTAATCAGGAACATTGACACAAACTATTGATTCTAGAGGTTGTATAGATAGCTAAAAGGCTTTTACACACTGCTGAAATATCACAATAGAAACAAAGAAGTTCAGTGTGTTAAAACTAGGTTGATAAAAAGGTTGGCATTATAATTACTGACAGGAAGAGCCGAACATTTTACAGTTTGATGTCCAAGTACTGACTGTACAAACCGTAAAGAAGGAAAACACCACTGCGTATATCCAGGACTTTTGCTTTGTCTTCTGAGCACAAATCATTTCTCTGTGGCCAACCTGGTATAAAGTCATGCATGGCAGAAATAAAAAAGAAAACTTTCACCGTGAAACAAAAGCTTGCCCAGAACATATGTTGTTTGGGCATGTGCGGATGTGAGGCAGTGATATGGTGTCATAGAAGGAACCGAGAAGAAAGTCAAGAGGCAGAGGAGACCCTGACATCTATTACCTGACCATGTGACCACGGGGAGTTCCTCAGCATCCTCACCTAAATGAGAGAGCTCGGCCGTGAATGGCTAGATCTTTCCTGGCTCTAAAATTGTTTCACACTTTTAGGTAACGTTAGTTTGTGACTGCAGCATCGATGTGCTCCATTCAACATGGCAGTCCAAGGACACAGCCAAACCATGGATGAGCAGGAGTCAGCCCCCGAACACAGCTCTGCAAGACCGCTCACCACTGGGGACAATGTGAGGGGAACGTCAAGGAGATAAAGACTGAGCAGAAAGGCGGCACAGTCATAGGGAGACAAGAGACAGTTTTCAAGGACCTGTTCTAAAGCAACTGGACATGGCTTCTCTCAGCAAGTTTCAGAGAGTAAGTCTTTTGGGCTTTACAAGCCCTAAGGTCTCTGTTGCAACTGTCCAACCATGACATCGCAGCAGGAATGCAGCCACAGACAACATGTACAGAAATGGGTGTGACCATGTCCCAAGAAAACTTTATTTACAAAAAACAGTCAGCAGCCAGATGCAGCTGATGAGCTGATTTTGCTGACCCCTGAGATAGAGGATGGATCCCTCTAGGTAAGAACATGCCCCCAAAAGCAGGCAGGGCTGGGAGAACCCACTGACAACAGCTGTTGGCCAAAGCCTTCTGCACACAAGGTTGCCGTACGCATGCTCCTGAGGACTGCCACTTGCCCATCAGACATCGAAGCCCCATCTGAACATGCCAGAAACAAACACACCACCATTTGGAAAGCAAAGAGCGTATCATATTCTCTTTTTATGAAGCCTGATAGCAAGTCTGCGATGTTTTCACAAACCTGTAAATAACCTGGTCTGGTGATTTCTTCCAAATGTTGACTCTACGGTGAATGTGGTGACTAAGTTTACCAAAACATGAGGGAGTGGTAGGAGGAAAAGGCAGGGAAAATGAGGTAACTTCAATTTAATTTCTGCTTTTGAGTCTTTCAAAATGACTCATGACTATTCCCAAGAAGGTGAACTTGCATGCTATAATTTTACAATTAGATTTTCAAAAAAGCCAGGTCCACTTCATGTGAGTCAGAGAAGAGCATTCATTTAAATAGGACAGGGTGGGATTTCTAAAGGTACCATACTTGACCAAAATTTCCAATATTTAATGAAAAAAGAAAGTCGCATACTTTGTACTACTTATAAACAGCAGAGCAGAATTTCTGAAAGCCCTACAAAGCATTCATGGTTGTGGCTTATTTCACTGCAGAACATTTGAAGTATTTTGAGTTATATCTAAGAGAGCAACTAACTACTTGAACACTGAATTATTTGCTTGGGTATTTGGTAATTGCTAGTTTGCAATATATTTAAAATGAGAGGATGTTAATTTACCTTCCAGAGAGCCACTGCTTTAAATTGGTCTTAAAGGAAGAATTTAAGGACACCACTCTGAGGACATGAATTCTGGGTCATTAGTTTTAGTTCCTGATGGCCAGTAACACCATCTGGGCCTAATTACCTGCATGTGCATCTAGTGAGCAATTCTCGGCTAATTAATATATTTTAAGAGGTCAGCATTTTTTAGTGATGGAGTTGTAAACACAAGACTTATTATTTTGCCTAAACAGCAAATGCTAGTTTTGTAGGCTTCCTCTACTACAGAAACTATTCACTATGAGTTTATACTAATGTGACCATAAATTTTGGTTACAGAGTATAAAGAGGGCCAAAAACACCTATCTTGGGGTGCTTCAGCACCTAGAGACCACCATTGTAATCTGCGATTAGCTAAGCCCAGAGACCCAAAAAGGCAGAAAAAAACTACAACTAAGAAGAATATAGGGTCTCAGATGCAGTTTACTGGCTCCATAGATTGTGCCCTTGGAGCTATGGAACGAACAGGCCAAGATCCCAACATGTCCCCACCCCTTGTTTTTCACAGCCTACAATTCTGCCTTGACCTTTCCATCTCCTTGGCCCCATCATCTCTAGAAGTCCTTTGTAATAGTTAAATTACCCCTGAAAGCCACCAAACACATGCCCACACTACAACACAGGTTGGTTCAGATGTAGCCAAGCCACCCGGAAAAGCATCCAGGCATGTTCGTGAGCAGAGGGGAGGATGTCAAAGCTTTCAGGTCCACCCAGGACAGAGAGGCAGCTCTGTAGTGCGAAACGCTGAACAGCCAGGGAACACCAGGAAGGGGCCTGGGCTAAGAAACACTGACGGGGAAAGGCGAACAGAGAACCTAGAGGCCAACTGGCCTCCATCTGTGTCTCCTGACCAGGGCAGGGCTCTACATGGGAGTCTCCTTCACACACAAGGTACAATGAACTCTCAGAATCCCAGGTGCTTTTTGACAAGGATTGCTTTCATTGATCCTTCTGTTAAGACTGTTGATGACACCAATCTTTAGGCTTAACAACATAATTTACTTAAAAAAAAAAAAAGTCTGATGAAGTAAAAGGTAGATAATTAAAGGCTCTTTATGATTCAGTTAGTTGTAAGGAGGGTGCAGCTACCGGAGGCAGCGCATCCAAGCAGCAGGCTGAGTGTGGCTGTGAAAGCAGATGGCCCAATTTTGAAACTACCAAGCAATGTGACCTTAGGCAGGGTACCCACCTTCTGTGTCAGCTTACTCATCTGGGAGTGGTAGATAGCAGTATTGCCCACCTCACATGGCTACTGTGAGGACTGAGTTAAGACACAAATCATTCAATGGTACCCGGCACCTAAGCACTCGATGTTATTGGATACTATTAACCTTTATTGTAAGTCGTTATGTGCCATGAGATGGGATGTGATGCTCAGGTCTGTATCATCAGAAAGGCTCAACTAATTAGTGTTTCCATCAGCACCATATCCCCACAAATCATCGTCATTAAAAATGGAAAAGAATGGCAGCCCAAGCATGCCACACGTTCCTTTGTGTGGCCTGAGTTGTCAGGGGTCATGAAATAATGACAAAAGTATCCTGACCTCCTTGGAGAAAGGTCCCATGTAAATACCGAGGGTATGTTACTGGAGAAATTTTACATAGAAATGAAGCCTCCCACACTGAAGTTGGGCCACATTCTATAAATGCTCTTAATATCTTAGATTAGAAGAATTTATATTTTATGTATCTTTATAAGAATGAGTTTTAGATTTTAGAAGCCAGTATAGACGCTGTTACATCCAACAATATGTGTGTCTTACATTGTTTTCTAACAATCAACTATTTCTTAGAAGTGCTGCTTTATGCCTTCTCTCAGGCATTAGAAGGTGGAGCGATAAACAGGCAGAAATCAACTCCAGGCATTTCTAGGAGTTTACAAGAAGTGATCTGGTTGCAATTTTAGCTCACTCATTGCATGCCAAACTGAGGAAAGAAACAAAATCCATCAAGTCTATCTGATGTGTAGCCAGAAAAGACCATGCCAGGGAGGTCTCTGATCACAACATCAGGATTTCTAGAGAGCCTGGGTCTCAGGGAATCATAGCTGAGCCTGGCCACGAGGCCCACGGACACATGGCTGTGTCATATGTATGTAGAGGAAATGATGAAGTCCATTCTGAGTGGGCTGAAGCAGAAACTTTTCCCACTGCCAGCAACGAGCTGCGTGATCAAGCACGTGGGGATGAAAGCCTCCGGGACCACTGTTTGCTCATCTGTAAAATGAGAGTAGATAGACAAAGCAGAGCTCAGAGGTTCCCCGAGTTATAAGTGTCTGTGTCACTGAGTCCCTTTATCCCTAGCCCCTCCCTACGTGACTCTTCCCTCTTCTCTAGCTGTGTCCTTAAAGCCAGGTCACAGACAATGTGTAAGTTTATCAGAACCCACGTATAGATCTCCAGACTCCCACTTCAGTGTCCTCTCCAGAGCGCAGGACTTCTGTACACAGTTGTATAGTTTTGCCCTACACGTGGGCACCCACCTGAGGGAACCAAAAGGGGCAGAAATCCAGCCTGGATCCCCACTCTACCCCGAAATCAGCCTAGAGGAAGGGAAGCCTTTTCCCAGGTCAAACAAAAGCATCATATGTACCAGCTGCAGCCCCGTTTGGAAACATGAACCTTTTCACAAACACAAGAAGTGTAAAACTATCTAAGTAAATAAGCACTTATTCAGTCCAACACATGAGTAAAATAATTTAAATGCCCTTTAAATAGAAACCGACTTCTTAGAGAGTCCAACTCTTCCCATTTTACACCAGTTACAGTCTTGTGTCCCAGGGAAAATAGGAGTTTAAATACTTCATTCTCAGTAGACTATTCCAGTTTCCAAACACTAATTTTAGTTGCTCTTTTCAGAATATTCCTCTTGTGCTATTCTGGGTACATTTGTGTAGAAGGAAAAGCTTTTTTGAGCCTCTGCTTAAGCATTTGGTGGAAATATAAATTACTTAAACTATGCTGTCTAAATACTGCCCAAGTTATCAACTTTGACACCGTGGGGTGTTCTTCTAACTGCCCCCTTCATACGGAAATTTATATACGTAACACCCACCAAAGGCAAGGATTCTGTCCCCGTTTTCTGCCTCACAAAAGCTCAACACAATCTTTTCTAAAGAAGACAGGAAGTAAAAAAAATTAACCCCTGAAGTGCTTAGAAAATAATTCCAAGTAGTAATCAGCTGGAACTATTCTTTCACTGGAATAATCATAATTCCATAGGCAGAAGGTCAACCACAGATCTACAAATGTCCTTCTTTGGTCCACACATATCAACACCTGGTGGGACTTTGGGACGCAGGGGAAATGTATAAACAAACACATCCCTGTAAACTATATCCTCCCATAACTACTTGATCATGGATTGTTTTTTTCTTTTTCTTTTTGACATGCGTTTTCCCTCCTTGGCCAAAGCTATTTTCCCTGGAGATGTTCCAACAATATACTGCTAACATACTCCCATTGTGGAATTCATCTGGAAAATTTTGCAACTTAAGAAAACATCTCAGCCATCTAGCAGGCATCTCTATGGACCTACAGATTGGAGACCAAAAAAAACACACAGTAAATATTTTTGGTCTCGTACAAAAAGAGCTTGGTGATTTGTGCAACTGAGCTTGTTTATAATAATTTACTGAAGAAGTCAGGACACTGTTCACATGCATTTGGTTTAGAGGCTAAGGATCCAGAGGGTCAAATGTACACAGTGCCTGACTCAAAGTAGAGGCTCAATAAATATTTGTGGAACAAAAGTTTCAAGTCTTGTACTCATTCGTCAACTGTGCTGATACAAGACATTTAAAGTCTTGGAGCTTTCATTTCCACGGTTAAAGAAATGGTGCTAATTCAATTCTCATCATGTCAATTCTCGGTAGTTATGTTCTATGAGGTTGTCGCAGACACTAGATTAGCAGATGGTGAGCCACCGCCCCTGGGGAGATACAGGCGGGAGTTCCTGTAGTAAGTCTCTGGTCACAGCATTTTCAACCAAGCAACACATAACCTTGTTTTATGTGTTTTTCTGTTTAAAGACACTTTATTTGAATTTGTTGATTCATTAACATTGAAGTCACAGCTAATAGCACCGTAACTCATATGCTTCAACAAAGCTTATCCAGTACTTGTACTTTTTCTGTAGGGCATATCCCAGCCTTCCTGCACTCAGGAACTCCAGACAGCAGCTCAGCACTGTGCTTGGGGTCAGTGAAACCATCACCACCACCACGACCACACACACACACACACACACACACACACACACCATGCACACTCAAACACCGAGAGAACATATGTTCTTATTTGCCCTGGACAGTACCGTGTTTGTCCATTGTACCAGTGTGACTGTTAGTAATGGCCTTCTCATTGTCAAAAGCATCCCAATTTGGATCACAAATTCCTCTCTGATGGTGCAGAGTTCTGTGAGGCTGGGAGAGGGGAGGATGGAGAGCTGGAGTTAAGGGTTGGTGGCAGTGGGCGGGCCAAGCTAAGAGGATGCCTCTGTGCAACACACAGCCACTCAGAGCTGGACCTGCCCAGGCTCCAGTCTTAGGAAGGTGACCATCAGCGAGGTGGGAGTGTCAGGAGGAACACAATTGAGAGGCTGTGACCAGAGGGCATTTATATAGGGCACGACATAAGCTGAACAGCGATGGGGATGGACAGCAAAGACCTAACTCGTGAGACTCATGAGGCAGAGTGACAGGCTTTGGTGATCTAGTGCATGGCCACAGAGCAGTGTGAAAGCAGGGAAGAAACGGACAACTCCCGGGATTCCAGTCTGGGAGACCGGGAAGTTGGAGAAGCCACTAACCAAGATCTAGAACACAAGAATGGAGTGGGAACAGCAGTAGGAAAAGTTAAGTTCTGCTTTGGATGGACTGTCTGGAGTCTGCAGGGCTGTCTCGGTCTCTTCGGGCTGCTCTCTAACGAAGTACCACAAACTGGGCAGCTCATAAACAGAAACTTCTCACAGCTCCCCGAAGCTGGGAAGCTCAAGATCAGGGTGCCAGCGTGGTAGGGTCCCCTGAGAACCTCTTCCAGGTTGCAGACTGCTGGCTTATCATATCCTCACTTGGGAGGAGGGCCAAGGCAGCTCTCTGGAGATCTCTTATGAGGGCATTAATCCCACTTGTGGGGGTTCTGCCACATGACCTAATCACCTCCCAAAGCCGCCACCTCCTAATACCATCACCTCGGGGATCAGATTTCAACATACGAATTTGGGGGGCAAACATTCAGACCATAGCAAGGGCCTCCAAAGAGAAGTGCAGCAGGTGACCGGAGCTTCAGAGAAAGGACAGTCCACATGCATATGGCAGCAGAGGAGTAAATGGGAGCAGAGATCACACAGGGGTGGGGGAGCATAGACAGAAGAGACCCACTGTAAGAACCTCAGCGCTAACCCACCCCTCCAAGACAGGCCCAGCATACACTCAGCCCTCAGTGAAAAGAATGGGCCACGACGTGCACACAGCTTCAGCTACCTCCCAGCCCTTATAAACCAGGCTGCCACGATTAAGTACCTCATCTTAGTTAAGAGCTGCTGACCTCCTACTGATCTGAGAAACACCAACATTTAAGGGGTGAGCTGGGGCAGAAATAAAGACCTAACAGGTAGAGGAGAGTCCACCTTCTTAAATACCCTTCCACCGGCTTCCTCTCAGGAAGTGCATTTCCTCCTCTAAGCCCAGTACCAAAAGGCAGCTTGGTCTTATTGGCCTTGACATCTATTAATACGCCATTGTAATTTTGTCTTCATTTGCACGGGAGTAGCCACACAGAAAGGCCAAAGTGCTTACACATGTGGGCTGGCATTCTTCGTAGTGCCCATGTGCCCACCTGCAAAGCCCAGACCTGCTCTGCAGAGGCCCAGCCTGTACCCCGCTTCTCAACCCCCACTTCTCAACCCCCGGACAGCTCACACAAAAGGACACAGGCAAAAAGCTGCTTCCAAGCTAATAACTTCAGCTTCAGGTGGCAGAGAGAGTTCCCTGCCTCAGCATTTTAACCTGATCGTACCGGTTATGGCACAGCAAGTATATTGACTTCTGCACTGTTCATTCGCAGTGACAGCCCCTAAGTTCAACAGCCAGACAAGATGGCTGGGGACTGTGGGGAAAGGAAGGAATCCACAGGAATATTTTATCCCATTTAAAATAAGTGTTGGATAATCATTGTTGAGCTTACTAGATGAAGCAATTTAATGCGGAAATTCTTCAGCAAGTAGGGGTAGACCACATTTTAACCACCAATTTACATGGCTATGTTCATACTTTACAGATCCAACTGCAACACCTCAGTGCCCACGGAAATAGTCGGGTATCACTTCACTGTGTGTGGACAGGAAAATGTGCTATTCTGAAGGCAAAATAAAAGCTAACCCCTAACGTCAGGAAGCATTAAACTAAAGAGCAGCAATGTTTACAGATCTGAGTTGACACATATACCCCAGGCCAGGCCCTTCCTGGTTAAGTGTTCCCCACTGAAAAGCCCACTGCTCACCAGCAGGCACTGCCAACGGGGCTGTCAGCGTCTGTTTGCTCTGCGGCTGTTACTGTCAGCCGAGGAGCTTGGCTTTAACCCAGCAGGAACGCTATGGAGGCCGGGCTAATCCATCAGTTCACCAACATGTGCAGGATCCATCATGAGCAAACCGCTGTCGTTGACAGACTGAGGGGGATACTGAAGGAACAGGGAGTGAGTGACCCAGTCTACCCGCAGGGGGATGCCAGTCTCTTTGGAAACAGCAAGAGCACTAATACTTCAATGGCTTGTTGATCAAAGTTCCCTCTTTTGGTGACAGCCAGGAACAAATGACATTCTACGTGAGGGTACAGCCAGGCAACATGAGCCAGCAACCGCGATCGCTCAAGTAGGAGAAGTATCACACAGGGCCTGTGGAAACTGCCATGTCATACACACGGACAGAGTTTGCTGCTGTCGTGAAGGTTCCAACAAAGCTCCAAGGCCCACTTTTAGATTTGCAAGGCACATATATTTCCTAAGCGACGTATGCTCATTGCAGAAAAGTTAGAGACTAGATGTGTTCCTGCTCCAGGGCCCAGGAGGAAAGTCCTGGGATGGAGCTGCTGCCAGAACCGTGCGCAGGGTCAGGGAAGCCAACCCAAGATGGGAAGCACCCACAGCCTGGATGGGGGAAGCTGTTACCCCATCGGCCTGAAGGAAAACAAAAAAAAAAAAAAAAAGTGCAACTAAAGTCATTTGTAAAGATTAAAGTACCTTTTTAGTTGCACATTTTCTAATATATTATTGCCAAGACCCTCCCCTCCCACACTCCCTCCCAGATAATGTTTATAAACACTAAGAGACTCGGAGGATACTCTGGAATATCCTGGCCACCTGCCCCCTGCCCCCCAGGCTGATGCTGCCTGTGCCCGCACCATCCTCCCGTCTTCTCCACCGGCCGTCTCATTGTCCTTCCCCTGAGAGCAGAGCATGCTCCCTGACGGTCCCAGACCTGGAACCGGCAGGATATCCTGGCTGTGACCACAGCATGGGAAGGTGAGAAGAGTGAGTATCTCTTGGCGGAGAGGGGAGTCAGGGTCCAGGGAGGGGCGATTTGGGAACAAAAGGGCATCGCTTCTCAGGACCTGTGTGTGCCACCCAGCTCTGGGTGGGTCCCTGCAGCTGCAGGAAAGCTGGGGTTGGAGGAGGGGAAGGCACGTGCTCCCAGAGGCTAAGGCAGGAGGAAAACCTCCAGTGACCTTGTGACTGTGGCCCCAGACATCAGGAAGTGCTGGTAAGATCAGTCTGGGCACCGCTTTAAGTTCCCTCAAGTCTCTCCACAAACTTCTGGAGGGGCTTGGGAGTCAGGCTGGGACAATGAAAAGTACCCAAAACCGGGGTCAGGCTCACCTCCCAGTTGTGGGACCTGAGGCAAGTTAATCAGCTACATCCAGTTTTGTCTCCTTAAAGATGCGGGAAATGATCACTAACGCTGTGAGTTGTGCAAACACACCCAGCAGTATATGCAGCACTGAAGAGGCACTTGAGTGGCAGCCATAATAGTTATTATTACTGACGCTATATTCATTTAAATATTTATTTGGCTGCTACAAAGTCGATAACATTGACTTAAGACTGATGTTTATTTCTGTCGCTTGGTACCATGCGCGTAGACAGCACAGGGCTGACATGACGGACGGCTGCTTCTTGCTCCCCATCTTCAACACGTGCCTCTACTTTCGCTCCCACTCCACATCCGTGTTTCAGACAGCAGGAAAGGGAAGAGTGTAATGTACGATTTTTTAAGAGGGCAAGACCCAGAAATATTACGATTATAGTATTATAATTTAGTTTTTTTTTAACCCACAACTAAAGAAATAAACACTTTCACGTAAGAATGATTTGAAAAAATATATACACATGATAACTGATTCCTCTTCAAAGAGGGGGAAGCAGTGAAGCAGGGTAGCTGATGTCAGAGGCAGCACGGGGTTAGGGCAAAAAGGATGATTCTAAGGGAAGGTGTGTGAGGCTGGGGAGGTTATCAGCTTCCTTCATGATTGGGACCTGTCTCAGAGTCATGCACACGTGTGCCCGGCAACAGGGTGGCTTGTATCTTACATAACTCCAGATGTGTAACCACCCCCATAGGAACGCTTTTGCAGAGTAGACCTCTCTCTCTTCCTAAGTGATTTCTATCAAGCACTCCACCACCCCGACAATCTTCCTAAGTATTTTCAATCCTATCACTCCATTGCACAAGGTATTTTAGAAACTCAAAGCTAAACCCAAAGACATTCAATGCTATACAACAACGTGGCTCCAAGCAGAGCTCTGCAGAAGGCAGTTGAATACACTTTAACGATTATATTTGGGGAGATTCATTTAAATATCACTGAGTTTGGGAGAAGCAGGCAGTAGCTGCTGACAGTTCCTGCAGGCTAGGAAAGCTGTTAGTCGGGGATGCTCTTGGAGAGGGAAGTGATAGAACATAGGTTTCATTAACAGTATTTCCTGAAGACCAGCAATGCAGGAAGAACAGAGCGGAGTAGGAGGAGATAAGGCAGGGAGGGTGGTCTCCGTGAACAACTGTGTTAAGTGAGGGATGAGGTGAGACAAGCCTGAACATGAGCAGTGACGGGAAGAGAAAAGTGCACATTCAAAGGCTATGATGTGTTGGATTAGATAAAGGAAAGGATGGTGGGAAGGTAAGAAAGGAACCAGTATTCCCTCCAAGAGAGCAGGTTTAATGAGCTAGGAGAATGCTGGCCTTATTAGCAAGAATGAGAAGATTGGCAGGATGCTAGTTTGGAGATAAGATGTAACGAATTCTGCAAGGACAAACTTGTACGACATTCAAAAGGACAGAAGAAAGTAGCAAGGACTTTAGCCATAGATGTGGAGACTGTCTTTATTCACACAGAATTCTAAGTGGATTACTGTAGGTACAATAAGACGGGAACTTAGAGCCAAGGGCTCTAAACTATTATGTACAGATATTTTTAAAGAGGAATAAAAGATGCAGTAAAAAATGTGGTTAGAGTGGCTGCTTGGGAAAATCAGAGTAACCCCATGAGACTGCAAGAGAAAAAAAAAAGATGTCATATGAAAGTTTATGGTCCACGGGGTGGTGTTCAGAGACCAACAGTGCAGACAACAGTGGAAGCCTGTATCCAATAAGCCGCGACAATCCTCCCCTTCCTGTGCACAGGCTGCCCCCTCCCACACCTGGACTGGACCGGTCACTTGCTATGATCAATAGTATGCGATGCAAGTAGCCTATGCTAGCTCCAGTCTTCAGTATTTATGCCTTAAGAGCTTCTACCTCTGACTGCTTCCTTATCTGCATTTGGAACTGTACCACCATGAAAGGAAGCCCAGCCTAGACTACTGAATGATGAGGGACCAGGTGGAGAGGGGTCAGTTGGAGGGGAACTAAGGCGATTCACCTGGCAGCCACAACCAAGGCCTCAGACATATGAATGAGGCCACCTTAGCTCTGCTAGCACTAAGCCACCCCAGCCTACACCACGTGGAACAGAGCCAGACCATCCCCACTGAGCCCTGCCCACACTGCAAACCCACAAAATTGTGAGCAAGAGAGTTGTCACTAAGCATTAGGGTGGTTTTTTACACTACAAGAGATGACTATAGAATAAAACCGTATTGAAAATGACTAAGGAATGAGTAAAGAATGAACTGTGAAGTTGGAAACACGGCTGCATTACTTGTATGCTATGTGACTTTGAGCAAGTTGCTTAATAAATCTAGGCCTCAACTCTCTCTGTAAAAAGGGGATCAAAAATCATTTGTTGAGATGGTCGGGAAGGTTAAAGAAAATAATATACATTAACACAGTGATCAGAACATACTACTTACAATTATTTAAAAAAAAGATCAATAAGAATATGTGAGTACAACCAAAATTAACAAAAGTTATTAAGTGCTTATTTGGCATTGTCCAAAAAAAGTTTAACAAGCACAATCTCTTCTGCTTTTATACAGTGTCTGCACTTCTAAGAAATCTTGTATAATCACCAACTGTTATAAAAATAATTGCTCTCATAGGGAAAAGGGGTTTAGGGTCTATAAAGTTTCAGATTTACAATAGAAATTTTCTGCAGGAATTTAATAAATAGCTTTTAGCTGTAAGACCTAAACAATCCCTGGGCAAATCCAGCATTTTAATCATATCCAGGTTTTGCTCAAAAGGCATTTCTTCTGCCTCTACCAAGACTATCATTTGCACTTTCCTGTACACATTCTTATCTTTATCACCCAGGGCTTTCTATAAAGCACAAAATGGAAATAGGATAGTTAACAGAACACTCAAAGTTTAAATAACTTGTAGCTTGGATAAGAATGTTCAAAGAACCCAAAGCCAATCAGCTGCCCAAATAAAGTGTCACCAGCAACTTTGGTTCCTGTGAGTGGTTCTAATGCCCCTGTGATAGAAGCTTCATTACCATCAGTGAGCTGTGATGCAAACAGTGCTCTCTAATCTGCATTATATTCCACTTGTCGCACAAAAGCTGATTCTGCAGGAGGAATTTCTGTGTTGTGTCCCAACCATGGTGTGAAATAAGTTCTGTGAGTCCTGCGTGTCTTCTGTAATAATGATTGGTGTGGTCAACGACTAGTTGCACTTGGAGTGATACATGGGGAAAACCAAGTGACGACAACTAAAAGCTATAGCAACTTACTTCCCACCCCACAACTACTGAACCGTCATAAAGGACATGAAGGTTTCTGCTTCTCTGAGCAGGCTGACTCTAAGTGGACAGCTCCCATATTAAAAGACTTTTCCACAAAACTAAGGGATAAAACTTCCATCTCTTAACTCCATTCTCTTGAGAATCACCGGTGATTGAACATGCAAGCATCACTGAGTTAAAGGAAAGCCTCACAACATTCAGGAGACAAGAAAATCATGTATTAAAGAGCAGAGAAAGTTGGTCCATCCAGAGTTCAGAAAGTTATCAAATATGAAACTAAGGAAGGTTCAGGCATTCTCAAAATACTGTCTGGGAGTCTCACACCTTTTATACTGGAAGACAGATGCTGTTAGAGGAAGTATACACCAGACTCAGGATTGGGATAGAAGGAATTAACAGTAAAGTCCGGAAAGAAAGAAGCAGGATCTCCAAGATGTTCTACAGAAGCAAAGAAAGGTAAACAATGCAATCTTAAAAGTCAGCAGTATTTGCTTAGGACAAACAGAAGAAGCTACAAATAAGGTTTAAAGCTTTTTTTAAAAAAAAAAAAAAAAAAAGGCAAGATGTGCACCCTCCCTGTCCCCAGCCATGTAGGTAATCTCTTAAAGCAGGCAGTGGTGTAAACAGCAACTATCCTACTATCAAACAGCACAGATAGCCTGGATGCCCTATAAATCAGCCAGAACCAAACTATACTTGGCAGGACAGCAGCAGTCCACACTTGAAGATTATAAATTTCACAATTCCTGTGAAATTTGCCATATCTATTATAGGGATGATCTTCATCACAATATATTAAAATATATATATATATATATATATTTATTTATTTTTTACAGTGACCCTCGGATAAAGCTTATCTTTGGTCTTACTATGAAGACTAGCTGTAGTTCTCCTGGGCACTGTTCTGTCTTTACCACATGGACTCGTGTAACTGATCTTTTCTCACTGGCTGCGAGATGAGTTCAGAGCCAAATGGCCCACGCACAGCAAGTCTACAGCTCTTTACTGTACACATTCGTAGCCTCCATCCTGGCTCTGTTTCTTAAGTTTCCTGTCTTGGTTATCTTTCTGCCCCGTCTTTTAATTTATGCTCTCTTCTTATGTTGTATGTATTATAAACTGCCTTACATATGTAATAAATCCAAATGTAAATTTAAATCTACAAATAATAAACATGGCTCTGTTTCAGAGGACAACCTTACCACACAGTAACCACACGTATTCATTCTTTCACAAATATGTACAATCAGGCACTGTGCTAGGCACAGGAGGTACAAAAATGAGACAGACATAGCCACTGCCCTGACATTTAGTCAGGAAAGGACATGTAAAATAAATTACAAGTTATTTATAGTACTATAACGAAATAAAACAAAAAGCTAAAAGTGGAGAAGGGATAGAAGGATGTACTAGTGGGCTGGGAGTTTGAGGAGGAGACATTGTCATTAAATTCTGAAAAAATAGGAACTGGGATTAGGATTTCTTTTTTTAAGTGGGGAAAGACCTTTTGTCCAGGAACAATGGATAATAGCTTGGATAAATGACAGGGAAGAGCCTGTTATTCAAAGAAATGAAAAGATTGAGCTAAACTGAGGCAGGACAGTATAGGACAAGTGACAGGCAATGGCCACACCACTCAGGTCTTGCAGGCCAGGGTAAAGAGTACAGATTTTGTTTCCAAGGCAATGAGAAGCCACTGAAGGATTTTAAGCCTGGGTCAGACAAACTGTTTCAAGATTCAAGATCTCCCTTTCTGCTACGTGGGAATAGATTGCAAGACAGGAAAAAGACAAGTTGCAATATTCCAGGCCAAAGAGGATGGCAGCTTGGACCAGAACAATGCAGGGGAGGAGAAAGCCTCAGACTGGATACATCTGATACGATATAAGATGCAGGGGTGTGTAAAATGGAATGCTCTAAACCTGCTTCTGGACTTACGGGGATGGGGGGTGGAGCAAGGAGAAATCACAATCCCTATTGGACCTGTCATCTTCTGAATGCCTTGAAGACTTCCAAGGAAAGGTCAAGTAGGCAACTGGATATGTGAGTTGCTGAAGCTCAGGAAACACAGCTTCTGAAATCCTTTCTCAGGAAAGTACTAGTCTGCACACTCCACCAAAAGTCTATGCACCCCACCAAAATAAAGGAATGAGTCAGGAAAGGGGAAACACTGTGGGATCCAGGAAATGCAGACTCTAACATCAGAGAGAAACAGACTCCCGAAGACACTCAGGAGGCTGAGATAGGAGGATCGCTTGAGCCCAGTTCAAGGCCAGCCTGGGCAACATAATAAGACCTTGTCTTACAAATAAAAGAAAGAAAAGAAAAAAAAAAGATTCCCCAGGATGACAGTGAAGGGAGATCCAGAGGCCACAGCTGGATTAGCAAGAAACCAACCAGATCAGTGCAGGGCTCAAGGCTCTGGACCGAATTTAGGCAGCTGAAATGACAGAACATCTAGTGAGTCTGACTATACTAAGAGGAACTTTATATCAGGAAGGGTGAATTGGGAGTTGGTTCGTGATTAGGTGTGTATGAAAAAGCAGGAAAAAATTAAATTCTTAACTACAGGAAAGGTAAGATACAGTAGAAGAAGGGAAAAGCAGTCATAGTGTACAGCAGGGCTTAGATTCAACAGCATTGCCACAGTCGTAACATTGACACTGAGAACTGATCTGTCCCAACTGTAACAGCTACACAGGGGGCGTGCAAAGACGGGAAGTGAGCATGTGTACAGCGGTTGATGACAGCAGAATTCTCTCCAGGAAGTCAGAAGACTCAAACTGAAGTTCGAAGTAATACAAGTTTCTTAGAGCTATGGAGGTAAAAATCAAAAGAATAAGCTAAAAAGTTAGCAAGCAGTTGCCATGGTGAGGATAGGATGGGCTGGGGGTGTTGAGAGTACAGTGTCTCACCACCTGTGGAGTTGATTCTAACCTCTGATTTGAATATTTAAAACTAAGCAAAATAGCCCTGACTTAAGCATTATAAAGACTATCCATATAACACTTATACCCCCATAACAATTTTTTAAAAAACTAAAGTGTAAGACATTAAAAATACAGAGTAAATCATTGACTTGACTCCAAATATTATAAAATGTTGAAAAATACAAGAATAGATGACATCAGAATATTAAAAATAGAGACTATGGAGACCTTTCACTTCAGAATATTTAAGCTGCTTTTTGTTTATGTTAGAGAAGCTAATGCACTGAGTGAATTGAATGAACCCAATTTTGCTACAAAAAGTGAAAATAAAAGCCTGTTTATTTGGGTTTTAAAAGGCTCCAGGCATAAGAGTAAAATATAAATACAAATACAGATATAAAAATAAATGTTAGCTTCCCTTTATAAGCTACATGTTTATCTGATAAGAACACACCTCCTCCACCCTATGGCATTATCTTTGGGGTCAAAGATATAGAACTGCCTTGGAGGTGAAATAATCTTTTATTTAAGTACTTTTGAAACCAAAGCAATTAACTATCCTCATACAGAAATCTGCTCTACCACTAAGTGCCACAGTGTAACATTCCAAGGAATAGTTCAGTATTTCTATTCTAGAAACTTGCTCAGAATTATGCACACCTGTTAAAATGTTTAAAAAATTTGCTCATTGGTGATAGAAATACCATTCATCTATTACTTTTTTTTTTTTTTTTTTGAGAAAGTCTTGCTCTGTCACCCCAGGTAGAGTGCAGTGGCATCATCATAGCTCACTGCAACCTCAAACTCCTGAGAGCTCAAGAGATCCTCCTGCCTCAGCCTCCCGAGTAGCTGGGACCACAGGTGCATGCCATCATGCCCAGCTACTTTTTTTTTTTTTTTTTTTTTTGGTAGAGATGGGATCTCACTCTTGTTCAGGGTATTCATCTACTACTTAAGAAAAATAGCTCCACAAAACAAACCATTTCATCTGGGAGAAAAAAATGTTTAAAAATAGTTTATATCAGGTTGTTGTGTGTGTGATAATGACAATTTTGTTAACATATGAAAATCATATTTTTTAGAGATGAATACTGAAATACGTAGTGGTAAAATGACATGTCCGGGATTTGCTTTGCTTTAGAATACTTCAGAGCAAAGAAGAAAAGGGGCAGAGAAAGCACACGTAGCAAAATCTTGGTGTTGAGAATGTAGAAAATTCATTACATTCTTCTCCTTACTTTGGCATATTTGAAATTTTTCTCATTAAAAGCAACATTCCAAAAGAAAGTCTAGTCAGCTTTTCTTTGCCCCCAAAATGTGTGTGTTTGTTTGTTACGATTATGACGCATGTAAAGAACAATGAAAAAGCAAAAGCTGCAGTGGAGACTCACTGTTGTCTATCAGATTACAGCCCCAGCCTCCCCCACATTCCTTCCGAAGGAGAAGGGGCGCAGGTTGAAGTGGAGACAAGGCGGGCTAACTTGCGAGGAAGAGAAAGGTAGAAAGAATCAAGCCTCAAAGTAATGAGCAGCCTGTTGATTGAATGAGCAGAACCCAAGGAGGGGACACCTTTTTGTTCAACAGACTACCCAAACATGGAAAAGGATGTTAAGAAGAAAGAAAACCTGGTCATCCTCTGTGTTATTCAAGAGAAGCCTCACGCTTTTATGTAGGTAATTTGGCTGAGAAAGCAAGCAAGCTGTGTGGTTTTTAAACACAGCTAGATTATGCAGCTAACTGTCTCATTTTACCATCTCGCTGGGCATCTCTAAACAGAGCCAAATATGGAACCAGAACAGCAAAACGGTAACAGCAGTGACTGCAACAGGCAAATCTGCACACGAAGTTTTTACAAGGGCCCTTCGAGACTGCTGAACAGAATTGCTTTGGTCCATAAAATAAATAGATTCGAAAGGAGATAACACATGTTGAAGTGTAAGTCTGTAATAAAAACTTGAGTAAACATAAGAGGCACGTTAAGCCCAGTACGTCAGGGTAAGACGTGAAAGCAGCTTCGTAAGGAAGCTCGTCTGATGTCACCTTTTCTTCCCACTTTATTAGCATGAGCCTCCCGACGGAGATTTGATTTCTCCTTTTTAGGCAGGGAAAGGTCGCCATAGCTCTTCACCAACTGAGGAAAGCGATACTCCACCCCTCCGTTCTGCCATCGGGGGTGCAGCACGTCTTGAGAGAAAGCAGAAGAGAAGCCAGCCGGTGGCGAGACAGGGGCCCTTAACGCTTCCCAGAGCGAGGTGACAGGCTCCTGTACTCCACGTGCACGCGGCAAAGAGACGTGCCTGCTTTAAAGCAGATAGCTAGAAAGTAAAGAGACTTTCCCCCCCTTTTCTCGAAGTAAAAAATTGGAGTAAGAAACTATCAAAGACATCCAAGAGCAAATCGACAGCTCATGATGGCAGCCTGTTTTTAAGGCTTTTTGCAGTACCCCAGGGTCTCCACGGTTATTCCCCAGTCAAGATGTTCACCCTTCTGTCAAGCAAATCCCTTGGGCTGTAAACTAAGCCTGCTTCCGTTTGCTCTGCTCTTGGTGAAGCAGGGAGTGATCACAGCCAGACTGTCAGACCTCCAAGGACCTTGATCAAAGCCCCGTCCTCCCTCCACTGAGGTTCAGAAGGAGCCAGAGGCTTCTGGGGGACCCAGCAGGGAAGGTAGCAAGAGGGTGGTATATTCAAAGGACATGTCTCACAAGTTCCAGACCAGTATGCTATGTCTGGTTAGACTAGATCATCATCATCTGATTCATTTTGGTAAAACTTGATATACTTGAAATTATTAACAGCATCTTAGGTATAAAACCTGAATGTACCAAAACAGAGGGCCCCCTTAGCATCTGCTAATTTCCTTACCAAGAGCTCTCAAATGAGTAATGAATTACGATGCATCCATTCAATGAAATGCCATGCTGTAAGAGAAATATCATGCTATAAAAATGGATTAGCACCCTATGTAGTGATGAGTGTTGTTTAAGTGAAAAAAAGCAGTTGCAGAATAAAGCAATTTCTGTAAGTGATAACTCTAAGTATGTCCTTATATATGCACAGAAAGGTCAGGGAATATACTCTAACCCCTCAGATAGCTGTTATACTAAAGGGCTGAGATTAGGAAAGACCCTAAGTTCTAAGTCATTAATTGCTATAGGGTACAACATGCAAGGAGCAAATATTGCCATCATCACAAAAAGGGTAAATAAAGTCTCCCTCCCAAAAAAGAGGAAGTTTCCACTACAGAGTTCCTCTTGTGCCCCCTTGCCTGGAGGAACTACAAAGTAGAGACTTGAAATTTACCTTAATCATATAAGCCCTTAATCTTCCTTTTTCCAAACCTGAGAATGTCCATCCTCATAGAGGATGGTTGGGAAGGTCATCTGGGATGGTAGAATGAGTGATGATCCCCTTTGTGTACTTTCCTAAGAGAATAAAGGTGCCTTCCCCTCATCATTAAGGCAATTTCTTTTGGGATCCAAGCCCCTCAATTTTAAAGTCCTAAGAAGTGTGAATGAAACCCTCATCTGCTCGAGGTATAGGGAGTTAGATATGATCCTAATGCCCTGAGCTTCACAAAATGAAGGCAGACATCACCACAAAGGTACACACAGGAGCACACACGTAACAAATGTACTAGCACATTCAATAGCGAGTTGAGCTGTAAGGGGCAGACACATGTCACATCCTAAGATCATACAAATCATGTTTTAAAGGCTCAACAGTGGGAAACTTTCCTTTATTTAAAAAGGAAATTCAGCTGGGCAAGGGTGGCTCATGCCTGTAATCCTAGCACTTGGGGAAGCTGAGGCAGGAGGATTGCTTGGGGTCAGGAGTTCTAGGCAAGCCTGAGCAAGAGTGAGACCCCATCCCTACAAAAAGTAACAGCCAGGCATCATGGCATGGGCCTGTAGTCCTAGCAACTCAGGAAGCTGAGGCAGGAGGGTCACTTGAGCCCAGGAGCATAAAGTTGCAGTAAGCTACGGAGCTATGGTGACACCATTGCTCTTCTAGACTAGGCAACAGAGCAAGACCCTAAGGAAGTGGGGAGGGGGTAAAGGAAAAGGAGGAAATGAAACCGGACCAGACCAGATTGGACCAGACAAGAAAGAGAAGAGGAGACAAGACTGGACAAGGAAGAGGAGACCAGAACAGACCAGACCAGATGAGACCAGATGAGGAAGAGGAAACAAGAGGAGACCGGATGAGGAAGAAGAGACCAGACCAGAGGAGGAAGAGAAAAGAGAGACAGAAAGGGAAAAAGAGAGAGAGAAAGAAAGACATACATACTCACCCAACACGTTTAAGGAAAGATCACTGAAGAGGCAGGACTTGGAAGCAAAGCTTGAATAACTTGAATGGTTGAGAGCTGCAAAGTAGGGTAATCCATGCTGGAGTATCTTAGTCAGTGTGCACAAACTCCCTTCTTACCCCACACAGCAGTGAAATGGCCCAGAAATGGCCCCAAGCGTTCCAAGACGTCAATCTTCTCCTGCCCTAGGACCACCAGAGCCCCCAGGGCCAGGCATCTCCAGGCTTGAGCACCCTTTTTCATTGCCCTTAATGTGGTCTCCACCAATTATACTTCATATATGTTCCATGACCAGAACACATGCTTTCCAAACACTGGGGGTCTCTGGGAAATTACAGAATCTAACGGGGACAGCAGAGACACCAAGTAGGTCATCAGGAGCCCACCTGGATTCTCTGACGCCTTCAATTTAAATACTCATTCCTATGAGATTCTCTGTCCTACGGTGTCATGCTCACTAGGACTGTCAGACTCTGAGGTTGTATTAACTCAGGTCACTTATGAACCACTTCATATCTTACCAGCCTCAAATTCAAAAAAATCCCTCATTAAGAACCTCAGGGGCACCTCTATACACAAAATGCAATTGCATTTATTTCTTGATTTATAATCCTTTTCCATTTCTGTGGTTTAATAAGCATAATTGCTGTTCTACTACTCAAGATAAATCATATGTACAGAACTATGCATTATATATAGACATTTGGGGACTGCCTGGTTTAAGGCCATATAGTAAATACAGGGCTTGAGTTATAACTATCCAAACCACAGAAAGCATCATTTTGTGTTACATAAAGTTAACTCAAGCCCATAACAAGCCTTGTGTTTGCTGGGGTGAGGGTGGTTTGAGAAGTTCAGTTATCAGAAGGGAAGACTGGAGAGTAAAGAGGCATACAGACGGGTAGGAGGAGAATCCCGGCCAGCATGTAGATTTCCTACCATACTATGTGAAAAAGCAGTGTGTTTGTGTTTGATGCTCACAAGGAAAGAAAAACACAGCTTGACACTGAAAAGCTTTCATTTATAATATGCTGAGCCATGTTTATGTCTTGGGAGAAGGTTCATGCAGTGCAGCAACAAAGCAAAATATTGAAAAAAAATGCAAAGGTTGCTCAGTAGCTCCAGACACCAAGCTGAGAGCCTGCAACATAAAATGAAAAGTGATGGAATTTGCACCATGGGATTTGGAACCGATCAGCTTAAGAAACTCCTGAACTCATGAGGAATGTCCTATCCTTCTTAATCCACCTTGGTCTACTGCATTGCTCCCCAACTACCCTCAAATCAACCCACGTGGAGCCGAAAGGAGCTGCTAGGAGAAAGCAGGATCTAAGAGACGAGGCATGGGAGACACCAGACGTGTTGACGGTTCACCAACACTGGCTTTAGCTATGAACTCCCACTGAGGGATCTGGACCTGCAGCAATCGCCGAAGACATGAAAAGGACCTAGGCTTAGTGGCCATGGAAGTAAGAAACAGAGGCCATTTACCCAGCTTCTGACAAAGGACTAGGCTGCTTTCTCTTCAAGTCTCAGGCAGTGGTTTTCAACCTTTGCCACATACTGGAATCACGTGAGCAGCTTTACAAATTCCTGGTGCCTGGCACCCACCTCGGGAGTTTCTGATGTGACTGGTCTGTGGGGGCAGTCTGAACGGTGGGATTTCTTTAAAAAGTTCCTCAAATGATTCTAATGTGCAGTCAAGGCTGAGAATCATGACCTACCGCCTTGCAAGGAGGAAACACATAATCAAGTGAGCGCGTGCTCTGGAATGAGGCAGTGATGATTAGCACAGTACTTCTCAAAATTTAATGTTCAGAGGAAACACCTAGGGACCTTGTCAAAATGCAGATTCTGATTCCATAGGTCTGGGATGAGGCCCAAGCATCTGCTTTGTAACAGCGGCGTCTTGCTGGAAGTTGTTAGAATCGTCTCCAACATCTGGCACCATCCTGGAGAGAGGTTCCCACAGAAGCGAAACTTACAAGTTAACATTATGGTTTATGCTGTTTTAGATAAAATTTAATCCTTTTTCTTCAGTGATATTGCTGAAGCTAATTTAATCACACAGGATAACTCAGGGTAACCATATTGGACAGTGAAACATGCACAATAACACATCTTTCACTGAATAGTGCCAGTGAGTGCTGGTTCTTTTGCGGGGAACGGGCGGTTCCCAGGATTGCTTTCGATGACTTGTCCAACTTTTGTTTTTACCAGTAAAATCGATGCCCTTGTTTCCAGCAGGCCTCCTTTCTTCTTCTAAATGCCTCTTTAATTTGCAGTTGGCAAAAAAGCAAAGAAACCACAATCGTCAGGCCTTCAAGAAGAGCCCAGTGGTTAGGAACAACACAGGCTCCGGAGTCAGGCTGCCTGGCTTAGAATCCTGGCCCAGCCACGTACCTGCACGTGGCCGTGACGTGTACCTGGCCACTCTACATGAGAGCTCGTATAAGGTAAAGACAAGCTAGGATGGCTTCTGGCAGAACGAGTCCTCATACAGGGCAATCTGAGGTACTCAAAGAAAGCACATGATGTTTTTGATATCTATTTTTGGTTACTCAAAGCCTTTTGTGATATCACCAGAAATAAATATCTGCTTTGGTATTCAAAGTTCCTCTTCCTCCTCATCCCTCTCCTCCTCCTCCTTTATTTCATCCTTGTTCCAGATAGAAATTGTTGCGAGACATAAGCATGGGGTTACTTATTGTACATAGTTCTCTCACTATGTCCACCCAACTAGGCTAGAATATGCAAGGATAATCTGCAGAAATTGACATATGCAAGTTATTACCAAAAAAAAAAAAATCAATTTCACAGAATTTTTAAAAATCCTTGAAACTTCCTCGGATAAAAGCCCATTCATATAACATTATAAGTTCTACTCATTCAGATTCTGCCAGGACTCAACTCTGTGCATTTTTGTTTTAAGACGACCTTGCCTTCCAAGGGCGCTGCGGTCTAGCTCTCGCACAACCTGCAGTTGGCTTAACAATCTCTGTGGTCTTGGTGGGTTCCTAGGAAGGCAGCTTCTGCTCTGCCATGCAATTTCTCACCACAAAAATGGTGAGCCACTTCTCTGTAGGAAAATTCCAAAAGGAAGCATGGGCACGTTACCTAGAGCAACCCTAAACAAAAGCAAAGGGAGGTAACAATTGGAGAAAAAGCCACAGCGTGATCTCTGTGCTTTTAGATGGCCTCCGTCCTCTGAAAAAAATAGAGCTAGAAACGCGTGGGTTACAAAACTTATGTTTGTAAAATCCATGAACCTTTCTCAGTCTGCCTTTATCTTAACCTCTATTAGGAAAAATAAGTTAAAATATGTTACCAAGGTCAGAAGCTGCCACATGACTTGAATATAAACATCTCTTCCCCCAACACACAGCTTCATCTCCATAGGATCCGTTCTATTCCTGAGCACGCTCTGTGCCTGTATTTCTTCTCCATTTCACAGCATTCCCTCACCTTCCCATTACAGCAAGTGATGAAGTCCAACCATTTCCTACTTTTCCCTTCTTTGCCAAAATACCATCATCAGACTTTGCTTCTCCCCTCAGAATATCTTTCGAAGAATTCTTTAGTCTCTGCTGCTCTCTCCTCCACACTCACTGTTCCAAGTTATTATTTAGGGGTCTCTCCATGAGCTTTATGGAACAGTTGGCTTTATTAAAAGTTCAAAAGTCTAGTGACCATTATTTTGCATAGCGTAACTATACAGTGGGATAATACTTTTTTTAGCTATAGGACTAAAATATACAAGTTAAAAATCTGATTTGGAGCACTCTTCATTGAAAGCGGCTGTTTTTCTACATGTGTATTCCTCTAGAAACACCATCATTTGATTTTTGAAAGTTTTCTACCACACAAATTCAAAATGTGTCAAAGCGTACAGAAAGGTAGCTTTCAGTCAAAGTCTATGAAAATTAATACGTAAGTCAATAATGGAGGAAGCGGAAAGCCGGCCAAAGCAATTCGAGGATTACTGAACTGGCAGGGGAAGGCTTGTCTTGGAAACACGCACAAAGGCAGAAGCTAGTGCTCAACTACTTGCAATTAAGTCAGCTTCTTAGACGCTGACAAGTTATACTCATTTAGATCATTTAGGGATAATCACTTGAAAGAAGTCCCTGCTCAACAAAAATTATGATTCCTGGAGATCAGGAAACCAAGTCACAACTGAAGGTGCTTGGCCAAGAAATTCAAATACAATAAATGAGGCAATACACAGGTGAATGACCCAAAGATGAAGCTGAGTAAATGACTGCGTCCAAAGTCACCTCCTTGAGGACTGAGAGACATGTGGATGAAGTGTGTATGTAGACGGAAAACCCCACTCCTGGTCTTTGTATTAACATGAATCTATAGGATGAAGTTTTTTCTCTAAGGGGCCAGAGAGTAAGTATCTGACGCTTTGGGGGCCAAATAAGGACTCCATTGTATGGTTTTACTCTTTCATACCACCTTTTAAAGATGTAAAAGCTGTTCTTAGGCTACCAGTAGTACCAAAACAAGCCACAGGCCCTACTTTGCCCATCTCTGCTCTACGCGAACCTCCCAGAGCCAGGTCAGCCTGGCACGGGGCCTCCTGTATCCTATAGGTTCTCTGCAGCCACAGCCCCCATGGAGCAGCCGGCAGGGCTGACATCTGCCCCTGCCACTCCCAGAGGACTAAAGACAGCAACCTTTACTCCAGATGAACCACAGAATCTCCCACAGAGAGTAGTTAAGAGGAGAGGGCTGAAAACGGATGTGGTCCAAGTTTCTGAAATCACAAAGGATCTAGTGCATGTTCTACCACAATGAATAAGGCAGCAACGTACATATTTACCCAAGCTCACACATGCTCTCGGCATGCATGGATCAGACACCGAAGCTGGAAAGAGGAGGCCACTCTTGGCTCAATGGGGATTAAATGTGTAGCCATAACCACTACCTCACCTTCTATAGGTGTTTCGGGATGGAAATAGAAATGGGACAAAAAGGTTCAGACACATGTACGAACATATACAACAGATCTGTGTGTCAAGAGGAGAGTCAAGGAATGTCAGAGGGGTGCACCTTCTTAAAACACTCTACTCAAGTTACCGTCAGAAAACGTGAGGCTGGCCTAGGCTGGGGTGAACTGGGCTGGGGCATTTGTCCCTAGTGGGGCAATTCTGATGCTGCCATCCACCTCACAGTCACACGGCAAGGGAACTTGCCTCCTCTTTGTAATGCTTTCACATTCCAATACGTCTCAGAAGAAACCTGTGGCAGGAGCTAAGTTCTTGCTAGCGCCTCTGCAGAAAAAACTTTGGTTATCACCATCCCTGTGTTTGTGTGTCCCTGCTTGGAGCTGTGGGGTTTCTTTTGCTGAAAGGATACAGCTGGGCTACAGGAAATTAAGATCGTAGCTCCCAAAGATGTGACATTAATCAGATTTACACCATACATAACTATCTTAAAAATGTCCCAAAGGACATCCTTAGTTCAAAGTTTCTCCACTGAAAAACAAATTCAATTAAAATCCACAAATTCCATGAGGACAGAGGGGTTTTTTTTTGGGGGGGGGGGAGGTTTGCTTGTTTTATTCAGATACATTTTTAGTGCCTTGACTGAATGAATGAATGAGAGTTGTTAGTAAGACTTTAAAGTTAGTAAACGGCTTCATGGAAAAAGGGCCTAGCTTGGCAGAAGCTGAACTGCAGATGTTATAGCTATTTACTTTTTCATCACCCAAATACAAGCAATAATCTAAAACAGAATGAGATCTTTGTTCTGCAGATACTCGGCAATGCTCTGAATGCAAGCAGACCCCTAAACTCACAAAAGCAGCTTGGGTCTTGCTGAGCAGGAGGGTAGCAGGTTTTGGGAAGCTGAACAGCACTGACATGGAAACTGCTGATTGAAATGCAAACCTTCTCCTGAGAAGATAGAATACCTAGAATAAAGAAACAGAGCGCTTGGTTTTTCCGGGTGCACCCACGACCCCCCCAGCTTCACTTACAAAAGATGAAGTTAACCATAGGAAGTCAGGAAGCATCAACAACTGAGTAGCAACTGGATCAGATCTCAAAGGACACAAGAGTGAAAGTGCAGCCTTTTGTGGCTAGTGAGTTCAATTGTTAGTTGTTTCCAATGGCTTTGTATTGTTTCTCTGAGAGAGAGAGAAGTGACACAGAACCTTGCCTTGGCCAACACTCTCCACCCTCCCTCCTTCCTCTAACACCTGTTCTTGTGGGAGGGAGGGGGAAACCCCTTTAAAACTGATCCTCCACTTCAAAGCCAGTGTCTTTGGCACAATTAACACACGGGCAGGAACCCACACGTCCTCTTCAGGTGTTATTTAAAATGGCAAGTTCACAGAGTCAGCTATGGCTGCTGAGCACCTGTAACACATTAGCAATTAAAGTCAAGCAGGTCTCGCTGGGAACCAATGACAGTAACGGCAGCATCTGAGAGGTACAGTTGATCTCTGGTTTCTATGAGAGCCTTTCCATCCCAGCTTTTAAAGGAAGCTTATTTGGATAGCAACAAAGTTCCAGAAGGCCTAAAAGATTTAGGTCAAATCTCATCATTATTTACATTTAACATTAACATATTCACTTACTCAAATGTGTATGGAACCACCACTCTGTCCAGGCATAGAGCTGGCCTCAAAGGAGACAGTCATGAATGAGAGGACAGATGGTCCATGCCCTTAGAGCATCAGAAACCCATGTTAGAGATGGCCTCACATAGGGGAGAAGCCTGCCTGCCTTCACAGCATGTATGATTTAGGCAGTTCTGCAAAAAAAAAAAAAAAAACGGCCGGGCGCGGTGGCTCACGCCTGTAATCCTAGCACTCTGGGAGGCCGAGGCGGGTGGATTGCTCAAGGTCAGGAGTTCGAGACCAGCCCGAGCGAGACCCCGTCTCTACTAAAAATAGAAAGACATTATATGGACACCTAAAAATCTATATAGAAAAAATTAGCCGGGCATAGTGGCGCATGCCTGTAGTCCCAGCTACTCGGGAGGCTGAGGCAGTAGGATCGCTTAAGCCCAGGAGTTTGAGGTTGCTGTGAGCTAAGCTGACGCCACGGCACTCACTCTAGCCTGGGCAACAAAGTGAGACTCTGTCTCAACAAAACAAAACAAAAAAAAAAAAAAAAAAAAAAAAAAAACCACCTCCACCCACCCCCGTTCTTTACAACTTTCGTATTCTTTCCTCCTTGGCGATGGGATATTTGGATGGTTGTTGCAAACACAACAGTGATTTCTGAAAGGGGAACCACATGCCCTGCATGAGCCAACAATTCTTCAGAGCTGCCCTTAGTGCCTGTCCTCAGTTACGTTGGCCCTGGGACAGAGAGGCAGCAGAGGAGAGAGAAACCAGAACCGGGCTGAGGATCTAGTCTTGTTTCTGCCAATAAGATCCTTCCTTCATGGCCCTGGGCAAGGAGCAAACCTCTCTGATCCTCCGTAAAATGAGGTAACTTCATGTTCTTACAGGTTGCACCTTCCATCTGCTCATATGGTCATGAATAGTGTACCATGTGTAGGCAGGAAGCAGAGATATTCTGTAATTTTCCCAAAGAAACTTTCTAGGCTATCCTACATTTGATACTATCCTGCTAGATTTCTGGGCAATCTTACATTTGGAAAAGCATCTAGGAACAAGTGACATATCTTGCTGTGGTCTGAATTCAAACTTTTAAAAATATTATAAAGGTCAATAAAACTCATAAAAATCAAATATCCCTTAAGCACCTACTACATACATTCAACATGCCAGATTCAGCGGACGCAATGATGACAATGAGCACTTATCCAGCACTTCCTGAGTCTCAAGCTTTGCAAAGCACTTTACAGACATCAACTTACTTAATCCTCACAGCATCCCTGTAATTTCAACACTAATATGATGCTCATTTTGCAAAGGAGAAAACTGAAGCACAGAGATTAAGAAACTTTTCAAGGTCATAAAACTACTAAGCAGCAGAGCTGAGATTCAAACCAGAGCAAAGAGTTTTATTGTATGTGTTTTGACATCAGAGCCCTCCGTGGAAACTCAGCAACTTCCCAGAGCAGTGCATTCTACAGCCTTTCCTCACTGTATCCTTAGCTAGAGCTCAGTGTCATCAATCTTACAGTGCTGCTCCAATTAAGAGGACCTTGCTCTACAAACTTCAAGTAAACACCCTTGCAGAAATCACGTTACTTTCCACATTCTCAGAGGACTTGGCAACACTGTTGCATTATCTCAAAGAAGAGTGAGAATTTTTATATACCCTATGTCACTATCTCCCACGGGAACATGAGCCACCCTAAGCAAGAACACTGCCTACTGAGACACCACTGACCGGACGGATGTAGGAGTACGGGCAAGACTGAGGGTGTCTGGGGCACCCATACCACTCAGCCTCCATTTAGAGGTCCGGGAACCTCAAAGCCCAAAGTCATAGCCAATGTAGTTTAGGAAAACACCTAACACGCTCTATGTTAAAGAGCCACCTTGAAGAACAAAGTCTCCTTTTGCTCAAAAAAGCCATTTCTAGCTGTTTATTCCCTCCCTATCCCCGATAAACATATGAACTACATGACTTTGAACTCAATCATATACCATTGTGTACTGGTCACAGTTTCAAAGGCATTGTCTAAGATCAAGTCTGTGAGACCAGGGACTATATCTTATTGTTTTATACTTAAACATTTTCTAGAATTATTCTAAGCTCATAATAGATGTTCGATAAGTCCTCAATTAAGGAATCAAAAAGGTTAATTAGGATGTTTATTCAATAGCCTCAAACTATATTTTATTGATGTTTCCTATATACAAGCATGTTCCTCATTTCTTATTTAATGAAAGCCTTTAACATGTCATTTTATTGCTGTAACCCAATAAAAGAAAGGTAAACACAAACCTTTTGTTTGAACTACATGTTTTGAGAAAGATAGGGAGGAAAAAAAGTCAACTTGTGGGAAAAACTTCAATAGCCACGGGAGGGTAATGTCATAGTAACTTTATGCACCTGGTTTTATATGTTTAGTTTGGGTGTAATAAATTCATTTCAGACAAATCACACCCCAACTCTGATACCTTAACTACTAGTAAGAATATGCTCTATGTTGGATTATAATGCTAGGCAAATATGTACTCTTTAAACTTGTTAAGCTGTCCCTAGCATTCATTCAAAAAGTGTTTATTCAACTTTGGGTACTGGGCACAATTGGGGATAGAGAATCTATGAAGACATTGACTGATTAAGATGAAATCCAACAAGGAAGGAAAGCTCTACATGTATGAACCAATTGTGTGTACATGTAAAGTCAATTCTCTAAGACCTTAAGGACAATGATCATTCAAAAAGACCACTATGACAATGGATGTTGGTGTTTCCATGAAAGCCTTTGAAATTTATAGCCATCTGGATTTATAGTCTTCTTCACTTACATCCCAGGATCTGGAACATTCAGCCCCATTTGAGGGCACCTGTGGGATGATGAAAGGGCCCAGGCTTTGAAGTCAGACAAACCTGAATTTGAATCTTGACTCTTTACACATATTAGCTTTGTGATCTTAGCCATGTTATTTAATCCCTCTGAGCTTTGGTTCTTTCCTCCATGAAGCTGAGATAACACAAATGCTACAGAGTCGATCTCGGATTAGAAATGATACGTGTAAAGTATGTACGACAGTGCTGAACACAAAGTCCTCGGCAAGACAGAATTGAGGTGAGGAGGTAGGTCCAAGACACAGGATATTCTGAATCCATCTTTTCTTCTCCAAATCACTTAGGTCTCCATATACCATTGAGTATAATGGCAGATCAGATTTATTATGTCTACCACGTTCATTTTTGTATTAAACCTATCCTCCATATTAATGGCTTTAAAAAAAATCACTTAAACACTTGAAGTTCAGAAATGGCTTCCAAAGTTCTTTCACTTGGCTGAAAACCATTTGCCAAAAGACCCCTTGGTAAAGAGTGGGCGTCTACTCAGAACATTCCCCAGCCATAATGCTACATGACTTACCGACAGCTTAATTAAAAGTAACCCTTGTAGAATCTGGTTTCCTAGAAGACTAGTTCTTTGTCTCATTTTAGGTTAAGGTGGTAGAAAAGCTAACTGCTCATCTGAGGATCTGTCTAAACCGGCTCACACGTGTCCCTGGGGGTGAGGACGCTGGTTTCTACAGCAGTGCTTCAAGATCTAATGCACATCTCACTAAGATGCAGATTCTGATTCAAGAGGTCTGGGGAGAGGCCTGAGATTCCAACAAGTGCCCAGATGATGCTGTGCGGCAGATTTCCAGACCACGCCTGAAGCAGCTAGGGTCTACAAGGCTAGGACAATCAACTCACAAACTAAGGAACACATGGCATTCCTCCATTCGTGGGGTTCAAAAGCAAAAGAGGGGCAGAGACTACCAACTGACTTTGTCTTTAAGTGATTAGTAAGTTACGGAAATAGTGTAAGACCACTAGAGTACACACAAAACTCTTAACTTTCATAAACAAAAAACTTTTCATATACACAGGAATCAACACCACTTTTGAGCTGAAGACATCTTGTCCCATTCCTTAAAACAGAGTTCTTTGCTCTTTTCCTTAAAATTTCCTTTTTGCTAGATCTCACAGCTGTTTCTTTGGGTAGCTGTTAGTGAAAACAAATGCCAAGACACTGCTAGTGTCTCTTGTTCAATGTAAAAGAAACACCACACTGCTTTAAAAAGTCTGAAAAAGATGATAGTAACAACCACAACAGAATACTCGGGCACTGATGGCTTCTGAAAATCTGACATGCATTCTTTAACTGTCACTGATTTATGTGAAGTCTGACCTTCAGGAACTGAACATATGAGCAAACCATCTCAGGGACACTTTCCATGTTAAATTAGAAGCTTTATACTGCAGTGATAGAAAAACAACGTGTCCTAAGAAATACTGTGTCATGTGGATGAAACACAGGGCTGGAACCAGGCAGGCAGTCCTGCTGCCAACACCACCAAGTCATTTTACCAGCCGGGTGACCTTGCTTGCTCACCCGGTTAACCTCTTAAAATCTTTACCTGCCAATTGAACACAGTCCTTTCTCCTTTGTCACATTTTGTTCAGCGTTCATCCCCCTAGAGAAGGCAGCCCTTCCCAAGCCCGAGGAATGACTGTTGATTCACTTAAGTGATCATTGTCATTCCATCGCCCACGACAGATTTAGAAGTATGAGTACACAACGTAACTAACTGATGGTGCCTTTGACAGCCCTGGAACCACTTGTATCTGAATCTTTGCATATGTGAAATAAAGTTGCTTGGAACATTGTGACCAATTCACAGGCTACAACATTATGAACAGTGAAACTTCCTTTTAAGTTCATTTCTGGGGATTGCTATGTTACCTCCTGGCACCCCGAACAGAGCGCGCATGAGCCTCAGAGACACAGTCTGTTGTGGGCATGTGACCACAGTACCTTTAAAAAGCAGATATCCAATAAATGTTTGTGGGCGTGTGCCTCCTCCAACCAGTGAGAGCATGGGAACAGAAGCCAAGAATTCATAGTGAAAAAGCTAAGTCACCCCTCACCTCCAAAAGGCTGCCAGCAGGGAACGGTGGTTCTCTCCTGTTGGGGAGAAGAACCACCTGCTCTTATCTCCTGTTGGGGATCAGAACCACCTGGGGAGCATTTTTGTCACTACAGCTTCCCTAGCCCTGTCCACCCTAGTTTGAACAAGCGCCCTGGTGACTAACACACACCCCAGGTGGATCTGTGGCCCACATTTTCAGAAACACACTGTTCCTTTTCCTGTGTCCCAACAATCTTGATGTTTTCACTCCACACAACCACAACTACCCGCAATCTCCCCCCTTTCTGTCCAGAGGCCATAACAGTCATCCATTCTGTCCCAACAGAAGGTCAAAAAGACAGCCAAGTGCCAAGTATTTCCGTATTGTTGACTTTGTATTTTCAAAACAAAACGCAAATATAAAAGCAGCCTTTCATCTTTTGCTATGCCCCGCTGTTTACACCCAAATTCCAATACACTCCTCCAAAAACTTGCAACCTCTTCCCTTTTAACTCCCACCACGCAAGTATCTCAGGGAGCGGCGGAGTCTCAGGATCTGAGGCACACACTCAAGGTGCAAACGCAGTCGCCCGGTGTTGCTCTGGCCCATGACCAACCAGCACAAAGGGCGGCACCGAGGAGCGCACATCCAGCACGTCCCAGCTACCCGGGCCCCTGGTCACGGAACGCCACTCCACACCCCTCGTTGGCGGCGGCGCTTCCCCATGCAGCCGGGGCGCGCAGTGGCTGCCACTCCGCAGAGTCCCCTAGGCTTACCTGTAGCACGTGGTGAGCTCGCCTGAAGCCTTCAGACACGGGTATTTAGTCGTTGCGATCTTGTTTTCTGAACAGATTTCTCTGTGAAAAAGTAGCAGAGGAAACGTGTGACTGTCCGCTGGAGAGCGGAGGGCGGCGCGCGCGCTGGGGGACCTCTAGCGCGCCAGGCGCGCGGGGCAGGCGCTGGTCCCCGAGCGCGTCTGTGGAGCTGACTCCGGGAACAGGGACGCGCCAGGCGAGGGCCACAAGGGAGCGAGCCCAGTCCCAGGAGAAAGGAGAAGCTAAGGAAGCGGGGCTCAGGAGCCATGCCCGCCGGTGTGGCACGGGAAGGAGGCAGGAACGCGGGGCGGAGGATATTCCAGAGCCCCGATCCACGGACGGCGGCAGCTCAGGCTGACGGCGCGGAAGCTGGTGCCCGGCTGCAGAGTTAAGTGTCGCCCAGGACAGCTGAGCACCCTGCCCGTGGCCGGAGGAGCTAGGCCGTGCGGATCGCTGCGGGAGTGGACGGTCAGGGGGACCGCCCGCACCCCGGGAGCAGAGCGCGCACCAAGCAGGAGCTCGCCCTCCGCTGGGGCTGGCAGCGCTTACCTGTCGCCGTCCTCGGGCTCCTCTCGGTAGGTCCACGTGTGTCCCAGCGCCAGGAGCAGCAGCAGCGGACCCAGGCTCCTGGCCAGCTGCCTCCTGACTGCTCCTCCCCGGCTCGGAGGAGGCGGCGGCACCATCAGGGAAGCTCCCGGCTTTTTCCCGGCGCCCGAGCTCTGTCCCAGCCTCGCGCCCTGCTCCTCCGCGGCCGCCGCCTTCCCTCTTCCCGGCAGGGGGCGCCGGAGAGCAGGGGCGTTTGCACCACCTGCACGAGGCGCAGGGTCCCGGGATGTCCTGGGGCTGGGGGTCAGGCCAGGGGCTGGGGTGCTGTATGCCAATTCAGCCAGGTAAACCTGGTGCTTGCGGTGTCAGGCCAGCGCCAGGGCCCTGGTCGTCTCGTCGGGACGTTCACGCCCGATTGACAGACTTGCTCGACTGGGCTTGGGGCTGTGCCCGCTCCTCTTCCCTCTTCCTCCTCTGGGAGAGAAGTGCAGGGTGGGGAAGGCAGGCAGTTGTTTGCATTTTGCTCCAGGGTCGCACGACCAGGAGGAGGAGGAGGAGCCGGTTCTCACCCGGGAAAAGGGAGGAGGAGGAGAGGGGTTAATAAGCTTCCTTCCTGTTGTCAGTTGATTTCTTAAGCCCAGGGTCAGGCCGATGTTTGCCTTTCCCCCTTAAGGACCTACTGCTGTTTCCAACTGTCTTCTTTTCTCTAAGCAGAATATGGGAGGAAGGAGGAATTGAAGGGCTACTACGGGTCTCCCAAATTGCCTTATTTCAGACCTGAAATTGCACTGTTTATAAGGTGCCGTCTTCATTAAGAAACCCTTATGAGACAGTCCTCTGCTCGTTTCATTTATCCGTGAACTATACCGCTATTTTCTTCATAACTAAAGCTCTGAACAAGCAAGGAGCTCCGGCTGGGTCTTTCTGGCAGTCTTGTCTTAACGTCCCTTGCCCCGAGCTGCATTAATAGTCTCCACGCCACGCACAACTTCAGAGCTGGGAACGCCTCACCGATCAGGTGAGATTACTGGAGTCCCCGGCCTTGCTGCCTGCTAGTTTATGAAGCCGTGTTTATGGGCAATGTGAAAACGGGGGTGGGTGAGGGGAAGAGATGGTAAATCAGCTCACTTGGTGGCGATCCTAATAGTAATTCGTGTAAGTCAGCATCTTAACATTTTGTTGCACTTCAGGAGTTTTCTGAGCTTATCAAAGAGAAACTCGTGACATAGCCATGAACTACAGAGCCAAGCAAGTGATGTGGCCCAGAAATAAGTTGGAAAGCAAGGGATTTTAATGCCTAAACTCTAAGAGGTGAAACTGTAGCTTGTTCACACTTACCAGCGTGCAAATTGGTTAGGTAAGCAAGTATTTTGATTTACAAAAATATTCTGATCACCTGAGAAGTATTACACTTATCACATTGACATTGACATTTTTAACAGTAATGACATCCTCATTCCTCTGTAGAATGTAATGCATTTTTCAAAGATTTTTCCACTTTCATGATTTTATTTGATTTTCACATTATCTTTTCAACCTAAGCATCTGATTTCTTAGTTGTATGCGGTCAGTTTTTTCCTACAAAACTTACAGAGATGGAAAACCACACACTTGATATTAAAATATGACACTGCTAGTTAACACAAAAGTTAATTTGTATGTGATAATTCAGAGGACATTTCAGAATCTTGCAAAACTGGAGATAGACTACCGTGGGGTCAGGAAAAAAAAAAAAAAAATCTAGATTCAAACTCAGGTGGTGTGGTTTCTTAGGCGAATGACCTTAGGCAAGTTACTTAACCTTTCTAACACTGTTTCTCATCTGTAAAATGGGGGAATATCCCTCATAAATTTTTATGAGTATTAAATAAAGTAATGCATATAAAACACTTTGCACAATGCCAGGCATATATTGAGTGCTCAGTAATCATTATGATTACTTGTAACATAAATTGTATTGCACAGCTCTTTGTTTTAGCTTTCTAGCTTCTCACTTTCTAGATAAATAAAAGTCTATTTCACAATTGTTGGGGTTCCTAAGGAGAGACCTCACTAAGCACATGAAAAATAAACACATCCTAGATCTTAAGAAAATTACATCACTTCAGATTGTGCCACAAAAGTGTTTGATGTCCATCTTGGAAGGAAAAGGCCATTCTGCAGGAGGTTCTATTTTTAGTTTCTTACTGATTACTCTATTTTGATAATTTGCTATCTTTTTTCCTCATCTTTACTCATTTTTTCTACTGTTGCATTGTGGATGGTAGTTCTGCAAATAATCGAGCATGGTATAGGAGATTAGTTACCAGCTTCATTATATGGTTACTAAGCCACACGTGTAGACAAACAGCTTTTTTGACAAACAGCTGCAAAAAGATAAAGGCAAAACCACGTCTATTATACGCAGTGGTGTGGCAGAAGATTGCCGTCAGAGCCAATTTTGCCACCTTCGCATTTTCGGCCCCCTATGCTGAGTTCCTTAGAGAATGAAGGGTTAGGGAAGGTGTGCAGGCCTAACAAACAGCCTAGATTTGCCTGGGGAGGAAACCCGAGGGGGTGCTCAGAGCATTTCAGCAAGAGGTGAACAAGAGCTGAAACTTCTTGAAATTAAACCTTTGCCTGAAGGCTTGGAATTCCAACCCATTGGCAGCTACTGGCCACACAACCTTTAGTGTTGAGCTCCGGAAGGCGGAAGGCGAAAGGCGATATGGATGGCCATCTAAGAATACAGTCCCTGAAAAGTTAAACAGTCCTATAAAAGACAAAACCTGCATTTGCTCAGGCTGCAGCCTACACGGGAGCTGTCAGTACTGAGGTTGCGTGGGAGAGGGACCTCAAGGGTGTTGGATTTTCCCTCCTCATACCCTTACTCCCTCCCAGACCATGCATAACCCCTGGCCTGCCCCATCCCCTCATCTACAAAACACTAGCATGAGAGAACTTGCCCCCTGCCTCTTCCATAGGAGTGTTACAAAGATTAATGATGTGGACCTAAGTGCTCCTTAGGAGAGGCTCACTGTGATTATTTCTTTTCGGCAAACCACTCTCTGCAATGTTTTCCATATAGACATGTCAGCTTCCGTGAGACAAACCAGAATGGATAGTTATACAATTTACCATGTCCGGGGGACATGGGGCTGTACCTGGCTGGGGCTTCTTAGTGCAGGCTGTGCTGTAGGTTAGATTCCCTGTGGACCAGGTATTGTTAAGTAGAACTGCTGTGTGTTGCCTGGGGGCAGGCGGGGGGCGGGGGGGGGGGGGTGGTGACTGGCTGGAAAAGGGAGAGAGAACAGCACACAAAAGTAAAGTGAAAGGGAAAAGACAAGTAAAAACTAGGCCACAGGGCAGAGTCCCCTCTAAATAAGACCAACCGAGAGTCTCTCCTACTCAGGTTTAAGGGACTCCAATATCTTATTTGGAGAAAATTAGCATAGTATTAGAAAAGAAAGAGCAATATGAAAGAACAGAGCACTACCAATCTGGACAATTCATTTCGCTATTATTTGTTTAAACTTTTTCTTATAAAAAGGATTTATGGTGGCTGACAAATATAGTGTGTAAATATATATAGTATACGGGAAAATTAGATAAAGCAATTAAAGCAAAGGAAAAATCAGGATCCAATAATAAAATAAAGCTGAAGAAACGTTAATTGGCAGGACTATGTAAGAAGTCCTGTGCTATAGTTAAAGCAGATCACAAATCAGTTCTCAAATTCTCAGAAGTCAATTCAGAATAATTACATGATCAGTTCCAAGATTCAAGGTGACCCTAAAGGAAAAGCCTATAAATTGCTTAGAAAAAAATGACAGATTTTTTTTCTGGCTGATCTCCCTGAAATATAGCAACAGTCACCTAACTGTAAGGTAAAGGCCTTTGCATAGAAACAAAACTCAACAAGTGTGAGTATAGTTCATACTGTACTGTGAGTGATAGACCTACACTAAGATAGCCCTGAAATAAACAGGTTGCCCTGATAGATTTCCTTTAGTTTCAGTTTTGATTGACATAAGGTCAGGTGTGCTTAGAGAATTAGTGTTAAGTCTTGAAAGGTGTCAAAGTGCACCAGTCTCCAAGCCATTGTGAGAGACTGCCTGAGGCAAGAAGAATCAAAAATGTTTTTAATACAGTGAATGGGTATTAAAGTTCTGGTTTGGGGGTGTGTATGTTATCTTTACACTAAGCCTACCTTAGTTTTAACTTGCACAAATTCTGAAAGCATACTGAAGCTGTAGGTCTCTGGAATTTTCTCCCAAGGCAGGAAGCAATGTTTGATTCCCCTGTCCATAGCAAAGAGTCACAATTTTTGCCCAATTTTGAAATAAAAGCAATTTTAAAAGATCAGTTAACTTTATGCGTGGGTAAGCCACTAAAAACAAAAACAAAGCAAACAATATAAAAAGAGATGCTACTTGATTGAATGTCTCCAAAAATAGTGATGTCATATTTATTCTTGAAAGTTCTAACACATACATTGGGTCCCAGTCTAGGGCTTCTCCCAAAGCAGGATCTCTTTGAGACAGTAGGAGTTGGTCTCCTTGACTCATCAGGGCTATAGGATCAACCCCGGGGTTTGGGGGTGGAGAAGTGTATTCTAACACTACTCAATTCTGTAGCTCCTTTTGCGACAAATGGAGGCTTTCGGAGATGTGGCTGAGATAGCCCTGTCGCTTGCAGTCCCCACAGGTGGGAACAATGAAGGAGAAGAGGCCAGCAAGGGCGGTGGGGGCACTGGCCCATCCTGCGAAGTCTCTGATCTAGAAAATGGCATTAGAATTATCCCAGGATTTATGAGCTGACTCCTTTGCGTGCCGGTCATTCCAATACGAACAACGTCTCTGCTTTATTTTTATAGTGCTAACCCTGTTTATATCGCTTGACTCTATGAGGGTAAGAGTTATTGAATGTTTATTAAGAACTGGGAGATTCTCAGCTCGGCAGTATGGTATCAAGCCAATTTGACAGGTAATGAGAATGCTGACTTTAAAAGTGTTCCAGTCTGAACCAAGGTATCTTTTAGGGTGGATTAAATATAATTGTAATACCCATCCCAGCAGAGGATGCTAATTAAAAATAGTTTTTCCTCTGGATATAAGGTTGACCTCAGTTCCCTTCTTTAAAAAATGGACATAGAGAAATAGCATTGGGAAATGGGAAGAAACTGGACTTAAAAATAAGATTTACATAGGTTCGAAATTCAGTTCTACCAACTAATACCTCTGTGACCCTGATAAAATTGATCTTCCTGGGACTCAGTTTATCCATAAATAAAATAGGAATAACAATATCTGTCTCATATGATTGTTGTAAAGAGTAAATGAGATATATAAGTCTGTCACATCAGTGATAATAAATGATACCTAATATTTTAATTTTTTATTCAGTAGTTTGGATGCAATTATGCTGGACCATGCACCCTGTTTTATCTCCTAATTTGCTATTCGTAAGAGATACTTTTTGAAATAGATGGTTAAGGATAGAGACATCTTGTCATAGGACAGCCTAAAGTAAGTAGAATTGCAACTGATGTCATTAACATTGTGCTTTAATCGATGTTAGGGAGTAACTAAGGCTTTGAGTCAAATTCAATAGCAGCTTCTAGAAAATAGAATGCATATACTTCCCTGTAGAGAATAGCTGTGCTTCTGATTACCATGTCTGTCCAGCTTTCACATATTTTAACTCAAATCATGGTTTAAATGTGTTTGACGAGCTGGCTAGTTAAAACCCAGCTGTGATCAATTCTAGAGTGGTGAAAACACTCTCTTCGACTCTATCCATGAGTGAGAGTATGTTATTTTCTATTAAGCTTTTCTAATTGGGTGACACCTGAGAGTTTGCAACAGTGTAAGGGGCTTCCGCCCAAGGAGCCCACAACCTTCCTGCAGACCAGTTATGTTTAAAGAAAACATACCAGTCCATACTATGTACAAAAATCTTAGAGTTCAGAATAAAGGTTTTTAGATTCTAGTAGAACACTGGGTATATTTCTTCACCAAAATGGAGGCCTGTTCACAATATAATACCAAGAAAGCTACATTCCTGTAAGCTTTTAATGGATGATGATAATTTTCCAAGGATTTGGCACAACAAATAAAACATAATAAGGACAAATACATAATGACTGCTGGGTACACATGGACACTGCTCTAAGCACTTTACAGGTATTATTGCATTTAATCCTTATTGCAGTCTTCCGTCTCTGGTTCTTTTACTGTCTGCATTTTAGAGATGAAAAACATGAGGCAGTGATTTTAACTAAATACCTAAGGTAGTTATGAGGATATTTTTGGCCCCAAAGCCCATGTTCTCTTCACTGCACTAAACTGCCCTTTGGAGAAGTGCGGATCTGGGCAGTTTTCTCCTGAGAGACAGACCACATGCAGTATGTTTGCCCAGGGGTGTAACGAAAACCAGGGAAGGCCCAACGTGCACCCCTATAACCGGCAACCCTGAGACTCCGCCATAGCTCGTACTCAGGCACAATCCTCTTTCTGCAGCTCTGTGTCAACCAGCTGGCTCGCGTGTTCTCACCTTTGTATGTTAGCTGACCTCTCTCTGCAGCAAAGCTGAGCTGTAGCCATTGGACCTGTCCTCGTGGAGACAAACAGTCTGCTGGTTTATGTGGGAATGCTGGCACGAGAAGAACGAGATTAGGTTTCACAACTCTTAGAGTTCTGGCACTTTTGCAAACTGTCCTTCCCGTTCTGTCCCTGGACCTGAAACAGGTCTTTATCAGACCTAGAACTCTCAGAGATTATGAAAACACTCAGAGCATTTTTTTCAGTCACCACAAAGAAATACCTAGACAAAATGTTCTGAAAATTTCAGAGTACAGCATTGTCCTCTCACCTCTTCCATCCCTGCAACACACAAACACAGCTCTCAGAGATTGTTGGCTGGTCTGCAGTGGATGATTTAAGATCAGCATGCTTTTGCATTCTTTAGTCCTAATCTTTACCAACAATGCAGAATCCCGAAAGAATGCCAGATAAAATAAGCTGACTTGGTTTAGTTTCACTTAATGGGCGTGCATCCCTTCTTGTTTGTGGTGGATCAGGGCAATTGCTTACTTTCTTTCTGCTTGATCAGTGAGGTTTAGGCCTGAATATATCTTTTAGTGATGTTTATTTGATTGGAAACCTCTGAAGAGCATCACGATAATTAATCAGAAAGTGAGCTGAGACCTTTCAAAGCTGCTTCCATTTCATTTGTCTGTAGTATAATAATGAGCCTGAAAGTCATGTGCATGCAGTTTGACAGGTAGTTGGCTCTCACTCGCATCTTCACGTCCAGATAGAAGACTAATGGGCCCTGACCCTGCGTGTCAGTAACCTGTCATTAAACCCTCCGAGAAACCCTCTTTGAAGTCAATTCCCTCTCAGGATAGCGTCACTCCTTGGACAGTCATCTCCAATTTCCTTTGGGGTCTTTCCTCCTACTTTCTGCTTTTCGGGTCTTCCTGTCTGTTCCCTCCTTCATCCATCATTTTTGCTGTCATTCCTCCTGTGGTCAGATTCTTTAACCTACCAGCTTGCACTTTCCTCTGGCTTTACTATCTCTTCTCTGCTGTTTTCTTTCTGCTACTCTGTTCTTCCTTAAAGTATATCCCTACTCCTTCTCCAATCCTAATTCCTCCTCTAAACCAGGGGTCTCCAACCTTTTTGGCACCAGGGACCTGTTCCATGGAAGACAGTTTTTCCACAGACAGGGCAGGGGAATGGTTTTGGGGTGATTCAAGCACATTACATCTATTGTGCAGTCAATAAATGTGATGGTGGGGTGAGCAGCTGTCACTGACCACAGATGGCATCGGGGAGAAGACTTGATAGGGAGAACTTCTTCAGTGGTGAAGAAAATCTATAGACAGGCCACAGGGCCTTTAGGATCTCTCCTACTTGGTGTGTTTTTATCTGGAAATCCACTGTCAGGTGTCATTTCCAGTCAAAGCAAGTGGTCCTGTGAGGAGTTTCTTTTTAAGCCATACCTGTCATTGTCAGCTTATTAAGGCACAAGGATCTGGGAGCAGGTCTTGGGAGGGGGAAGAAAGGAACAAACCAGGAAGCTTATTCATTTCCCTTAAAGCCTTGAGGGCAGAGCTTGTTGATTAATATTTGCAGGCAATCTCTGTTGAATGGATGAATGAATGAATGAACGAACAAATGAATGAATGGTGAGCTGCCCTTCCATGGACAGGGTACAGCACAGCAAGGACCAAGGATTCTGAGGTTGCCACTCATCAGTTTCATTTCAGCTGCTCCTTGAATCTAAGGACCCCTCTTTTGCAGATGAATGAACTGAGAAGTGAAGCAATCCTGTTGGGCACAAATGTAGCTCAGTGGAATCACCACCAGGATTCAGGCGTGCCATGTTACTTCCCCTCCCCTAATGCTGAAGACCAGCATTCTGAAAAAAAAAACCACTGTAATTGGAGAGGCCTGCATCTGACCCCAAAGCACAAAACCCCCGTGACTCTGAGGAGCTGCTGTACCACTTGTGACAGCTCCATGGCTCTGTATTTATTTATTTCTCGCTTCTTGCAAAAACACTATCAACATTCAATCAAGTCTCAAAGAAAAAGGTCAGAAGGCAAGTGGTTTAAACTACCTAAACTAAACAGTCCCTTCGAAAACTATTTGCTTTCTCTTAAGGTCAAACTGTTGTTCCCAATATTGTGAGCAATTAATAAACCAGAGTGGGCTGAGCTGTGTCGTTGCTTTAGGAAACTCCACCCATCAGGTGGCATTAGACCCCGCTGGGAATTCAGACAGTTGTGAAAGTGTGAAAGTCGCTGTAGCTTGTTGATGAGATGCCATCACAACATTACGAAACTTGCAGCCTACAGTAACTATTTTGAGGCTGGCTTTATTTTTCTTCTGGCTTGAATTCCCTGAAACATAAGGTCAAGGTTAAGAAAACTTAGAGTAGCAGTTTAGGGGATTTAAGACAAACAGCAAGATTTAGCATAAGCTTTCAAAATGCCGTCATTCCTGTAAGGGGACCTTTGGTATAAAAAAAACTCAGTGTAAAGGAAGAGAATGTTTTTTTCCCTGAGATCAGATTGAGACTAAAACACATTGGAAAATCTTTTCCCCAAGTATTTATCACCTTCTATTTTCCCATGAGCAGGGCCTTTTCCCTATGGGTGTCTGGATGTCACCGAAAGGGCCATTATCCTGTTTGTGATACCACTATCTATTGCCAGGCTGCGGTGCTGGTGCCGGACTGAGGATTACACGCACATTCTTCACAGCTCTGTGAAGTTACTGTGCTCCTGGTGCGGACGCAGGCCCCCCGGCGCTGCTGTCATGGCTGTGTCTGTACCCATGTGCCTCGGTGGCACTGCTGACCATCCTTCGTTGACTGTTCTCTGCATCCCAAGCACTGTTCTAAGTGATTTACCAATGTCATGTCACCCAGTCCTCACAGTAAGACTTTGAGGTAAGCATTATCATCCCCATTATGTAGATGAGGAAGCTGGGGTGTCCAGCGCTGCATGGCCAGTACGTGGTGGGCCTGGAATCTGAGCAGACCGCCTGGCCTTGGAGAGCCCATGCTTAGCCACTCCCCTTGCTGGCCGGCCCTGTCTCTTTGCTTATCTACAAAGGCTATTGAGCATAGAAAGTCACTGTCTGACCACTCTCCCTACAGAAATCACTTTTGGTTCTCTCACCCTTGTTCCACTAACAGGTTCTGTCCCCATCAAACCCTTAGAGATCCTTCGTGGCCTCAATCACCCAGCTGGGCAGCCTGTGCTTTGCCTGCAACCAAGTTGTAGGATTCCCGTAAGGAAAGAGGAAATGAATCAGAAGTTCATTCCGCAAAATGGCCCTGCAGCGATTTTTGCCATTCCTGATGAGTTGGCCAAGTTAGGTGATTCACAGCACCGAGGTTCTAAGAGCAGTCCCTGTATGGGCCACGAGGTCTGCTGATCTCCGGGGCCGGGCTACTGTCTTCCACATTCTTAGAGCCAAGAGGGCTCTTGGTGAGTAAATGCAAATGAATGACTGTGACATTACCACAACCAGAAAAACAACTTCAGGCACATGTGGGGTGAGGGACGTGCATACAAACAAAAGGAGGACAGTGCTACATTATTCACAGGAAAAAATTCAGGACCACTTGGGATTTGTCTAGAGACTGAAGCTCGAGCTTAAGACTTAAAAGCAACGAACCTTATATATCTTTGAATGTTTCATTTAGGCCTTGTGTATAATACGTTCCCAACAAATGACTGTTGAATAAAGAAGAAAAGAGATTTATTTAGTGCACTATGGCATTCTTCGTGCAGGATGTTGTATTAGGGTTCTCCAGATTGACAGAACCAATAGGATATACACAACGTGTGGACAAATGAGAGGGGATTTATCAGGGGAATTGGCTCATGTGATTAAGGAGGCTGAGAAATCCCCCAAGAGGCCGTCTGCAAGCTGGAGACCCTGGGATGCAGGTAGCGTGGCTCAGTCCAAATCCCAAGGCCCCAGAACCAGGGAAGCCCATGGTGCAGCTCTCAGCCCAAGGCCAAAAGCCTGAGAGCCCAGGGGCCACTGGTGTAAGTCCTGAAATCCAAAGGTTGGGGAGCCTGGAGTGTTCATGTCCAAAGACAGGAGAGGAGGAGTATCCCAGCTCCAGGAGAGAGAGACGCAGTGACCTTTCCTCTCTGTTTTTGTTCTTTCCAAGCCCTAAAGACTGGATGGGCAGCATGTACATGGAGGGCGGGTCTTCTCCATTGAGCCCACTTGGGCTCATGCACTATTCTCTTCAGGAAACACCCTCACAGACAGGCTCCTGGGTATTCCTTAACCAAGTCAAGTTGACACCTAAAGTTAACCATCACAGATGTGCATCTCTTACTTGTTAAATGATTTCACCATGGTTGAAGGAAAGGATGAGATTATACTCATTTCTCATGTCAGTTATGATGCTATTTGCAAAGTCTTATCATCATACTCGTCATTGTTGTCATCACCATCGTCATCATCCTCATTGTGGTAGGAAGACCAGTTACCCTGGGTATGAGAACCGCGGGCTGGTGTCCAGTGTATGAGATCAGCGAGTCTCACCTCTTCTGTGCTGGAAGCCGTAGCACAGGTCAGCTCCTTTCCCAGCCTTCTGGCTTTGATTCTCTGGTTCTTTTCTATCGACCTGGCTTCTGAAATCCTCAGAAGCTGTCGCTGGCTTCCCTAAGAAAAACGCAAGTAGCAAGAGCTTGAATAGGTGTGTTGATGCCCTAAGACAAAGGACTTGGCAGAACAGCAGAGATGGAAATAGGTGGTGATCTAGGCAGAAACTGGACCCCCCCTGGCAGGGGCTGTGAGAGCATCTCACTCGGGGGACAGGGGACAGAGCGAAAACATCCAGAGATGCAAGACCCTGGCTCAGACCACAGCCAGTGCTAAGGACGAGACAGGGACTGGGATTCCACCCCCTCTCCGTGAATCTGGGTCAACGCTCATGGCTCAGTCAATAATTGATCATTTGTGTAATTAACAGCTTGTGGGTTTCTAGACCCTCTAGATTCCAGCTTTCACCAGACCTTCCCAGTCTGGGGGCGGGGGGAAAGAAATAGAATTAAAAATCCATCAGAGGCTTTCCCTATTGGCACAGTCCTGCCAGAAGCCTGAGTGGGAGAGGCGGCTCGAAGTGATGGTTTAATGAGGTGTTGTGATTGTTGGAGGTGGCCTGGTCCCTGCTGGGAAGTTACTGTAATCAGGGTGAGGTCTGCCAGAGGCGATGGGGAGCACCAGAGCTGACCCCAAGGACGGAGGACTGGGTGGGAAAAGGAGGCGTCTGTGTGCTCGGCACTGGATACGCCCGTTTGCAGACAGCACCGCTTTGTCAGAGGGCTATGGCCTCACTTTTAAGAATCAAAGTACCATAAACCTTTCATGAGTAGCAGAAATGAACAGCACCTTCCGCAATTCTCCACGGTCAGTGAATCTTGGAGGCTGAATGTTATCCCTGCGCCCCATGAAATGTCAGGAGAAAGCCCCGAGAACCATCTAGCGGTGCTGGTGTCAGTGAGCTATTCCTCCCCATCTCTCATTCCTCATCAAGGAATGCATCCAAACAGTTTTCTAACACCTCATAATTCAATCATGAGAGTCAGCTGTTTGGTTATTTGTTTTGCGTTGCTTCTGGGGGGAGTGTTTCTGTGCCCAAATGATACACTTTAGAAACAAATCACAGAGAAGCGGCGGTCCTCACGGCAGCTCACGGTTGCAGAGCTAAATCGCAGGGCTGTAACCTCGCAATGCATGTTTTGGCCGTACTCGCAGCTGGCCAAGCTTGCTTCTACTTACTCATCTTCCTCCAGGCTCCCAAAATGTTTTCCTGGAATATGCTCATGGGGGAGGTCGGGGGGGGGGGCGGTGTTATTTATAATCTCACATAATCCTCATTCTCATACTGAACACATGCAGCGGCTGCTTTCCACAGGAAGAAGAACGGCTCATGTGAGCTGGGAGGAATGCAAGGGAGGTGCTTGGCACCCCTGACACCTCCAACCTGCATCCAATTTAGAAGAGTCTTGGCCCTCCGAGGAGGGGCTCAGGAACAATGGCCCCATCACACAGACTTGTCTGAGCCCGTGCTCCGGAGCTGCCAACCCCTTCAGCCCACACCTGACCTCCAGCAGTGACATCATGGGCAATCTATAACAAACGCAATGACAGGGACAGATTATTCTGATCCGATGTGGCACTGCCTGTAGCATCCTTGGTCCTTAAATTTACTGCTCACACAACTAAACTCACCCTGAGTCAGTGATAAATTCTGGAATGAGCATTGGCTGCAAACACAGCTACAGAATGTCTTCAGAAAGGACAGAAGAGACAACTTCAGGATACTATTTAGAGAAATGGGGATAAACTAGACCGAGGAAGAGCACAAATTATGGAATAAGCCCATGGGTTCATATCCATGCTGGGCCACTTACTAGCTTGAGGCCACAGATCAGTTACTTAACCTTTCTAGTCCCGTTTCCTCATCTTTAAAGTGGGAATGACAATTCCCACTACATAAGGTTATGGTGAGTTAGATAATACGTGAAAGTCCTACAGGACAGAGTACTGGGCACACAAAAACGTGCTCAGTACCCATACTGTGTACATGTTTCTCTGAGTGTGCACTTAGTGACTGTAGAAATCATCAGTAAGCATCCTAACTTTATCCAATACGTTAGGGTCATAAGAAAGGCACTTCGTTATTCTCTGTCTCAGATTTTCCTGTTGGAAATGATGTGCTTACTTCAAGGATGGGACAGTTAATTAAATAACATTCAGATGGTGCTTCAAAGTCTACTGAGAGGCATAGTATCAATACAAAATGTCATTTTGATATCTTTCATCAATCCTAATGTTAACAAAAATTATTTTAAAAGGAATCTTAACCTTTGTAAGTGTCTGAGAATATTTTATAAATCCATTTCACCAGTGAGCTTATTTTACATACTACATATTTTTCATACTACCAGGGGTATTCTGTAAGCACAGTGGATTGAATAAAGCACTCACAATTCAGCTACAGACAATGTCTCTCTGTCACTGATTTATTACATGACAATCAATAAATGAGCTTTGGGGTTTATGTAACCACTTTCGGAAAGCTGCTAGTGGCCAATAATTACTTCTCAAGAATGATGAGGACAGCAACATGAGGAAACCCACAAGTACAGTGCTCTCTTTGGTGATTCAGGACATTGTCGTTTGGCTTGCAGCTGAAATACACTGGCGCAGACTTTTCTAATCAAGCCGCATTCTGGGAAATATCTTCTTTTTTGGCTCCTTTGCAACGGAGATGGACTCAATTAGCCAAATCTTGGGTTGTATGAGGAGTTGAAAAATTTGTCCTTTCTGGCCGCCATATCTCTCTGTATCACACAGTGTGGTTATATCTGGGTCATATCACTAATGTTGAAATTCAGAGAAAGTTGGAAAATGCTCAGAAAACAGTAATTAACTCAGGAGGTTACTTTACTAAGGTTGTGTCCATCATATGTAGAGATGCCATGCTCTCAGAATGCTGACAGAATATCTCAGAATGATATTCTTGACATTTGAAATCTAAACAGAGTATGTGTTGTTAAGTGACCAAAGGGGAACTTTCCATTGTTCTATTAATTAAAGCCATTCCACAATTGCAGAAATATGTTTCCACTATCTATTCACTGTTTCCAACGAAGAAATAAGACCAAACACTCTTATGGGGTGCTGTTTCAGTTACTCAGAACTTTAACTTTCCATTTCCTGGAATTGTGGGTTGAGTTGTGTCCTTCAAAAAGACATGTTGAAACTCCCACCCCCGGTATCTCAGAATGTGACCTTTTTTGGAAATAGGGTCATTGTGGATGTACTTAGTTAAGATAAAGTCATACTGGAATAGAGTGGGCCCTTCACCCAATGTGACTTGTCCCTATAGAGAGGAGAAAAGACACCAGGGGAGGTGACCCTGTGACAGCAGAGCAGAGTGCAGTGATGCATCTACAAGCCAAGGAATGCCAGTGGTTGCCCAAAAACACCAGAAGCTAGAAGAGGCAAGGATGGATTCTGTCCTGCATGTGTCAGTGGGAACATGGCCCTGCTGACACTTGCATTTCCAACTTCTAATCTCCACAACTGTGAGACAACACAATTCCGCTGTTTTAAGCTACCCAGTTTGCAGTACTTTGTTAGGGCAGCCCTAGGAAACCAGCCATACCTGCTTTGCCCATTTCTTTTAACCCTGCTCAATTTCAGTGTGTAGTACATGAACGTCTAGTTGGGTTAAACATTTAAAGCTTACACCTTAAACCATTCACAGCTGCTAACACTTTAAGCCTCATCAACACGTAAGTCTTGCCGCATCCGAGGTGGTCAACCAGAGGAATACTCATGGCTCCCTAAGACTCCACATGCATCCCTAAAAGATGCATTTAAATAACAAACATGGAAAATAAATAATGGAAAGCAACTGGAATTGTAAACTGTCATAGTTCTGTGATTTACAGCCTTAATATGTCTCTTTGTCTAGCTATATAATCACCAAATGGAATATTTATCATACTGTCAGTCCTTAGAAGAAAATCACTGGAAAGCAAGTATTACTATTTGTTCCAGGATAATAAATAGCTAGGTACAAACTTTTTGAAAAATTGTTGTCACTTTTATTGGTCCTGGTAAATCTGGTTTTTATCATGGTTAGCCTTACTAGAAGTAGTTGTTTTAGTCACTATTTCTGCTAGTGAAAGTTGTATAAAACCAGAATTTGATCGATATCTGGGATATATTCCTGTTGTCTTTGTTTTTCAAAGATATGCTTTATAAATATCACAGAAAGCACTATTTTAAGAGGCTTAACAGATGAAGATAAAAATAGTTTAAATAGGGGATTGGATAGAAGATCTCTATGTTCCGGAATATTTGACTGCTATTTACACTTTGTGAAACATATTTAATGACATGGGGTATGCTTAGTATGTATTTTGGTCAGAAAGATCAGGATGAAAAATTCATGGATAGTGAAATCCCAATAAAGTAAAGTAAAATCTATGCTTAGAAAAAAAAATGGTAACAGAGATTTTCATTGTGTAGGAGGATTTCAAACAAGTTTTATGCTTTTCACTATTTTCTGAATTCTCAACATAGGCAAAAATTTCCTCTATAACCCCAAAATAATTTAATGCTAAAAGTAAATGTACCCAAACATTAATAGTAATTATCTATAGACTGTAATATTGTGAATAATTTTTTCTTTAAGTTAGTCTTTTGTACTTTCATATATTCTAACATAGTTTTTTTCCATATCACATTAAAAAAATAAAATAAACTTTTTTAAAAAGTTAGATAAGTTGGCCAGGCATGGTGGCTAATGCCTGTAATCCTAGCACTTTGGGAGGCTAAAGCAGGAGGATTGCTTGAGGCCAAGAATTCAAGACCAGCCTGGGCAACATAGTGAGACCCCATCTCTACAAAAATTTTAAAAAAAATTAATGGGGCTTGGTGGTGGTGGTGGCATGCACCTGTAGTCCTAGCTACTCCAGAGGCTGAGACAGGAGGATTGCTTGAATCCAGGAGTTGAAGGCTCCAGTGAGCTATGATCAGGCCACTGTACTCCAGCATGGGCAACAGAGTGACACTCTATCTCTAAAAAAATTAAAATAAAATAAAGTTTATGGATGATCTAGCCAAAATGGGTATTTGCAAGGTTTCAGAGTTGCTGTATATGGACCTAATAAGCTTTTGAGGTGATGTCATAAGGAACCACTATAATGCCTATGGAAGATTGCGTAATTGTTCCTAATTCTTCTCCTCCCCCGTTTACACACTCCTTGCCATGTGACTTTGCAGAGAATATTTCCCCATTGCATTGATGTCAGGCTTGGCCATGTGACTTGCTTTAGCCAGTGATGTGGGCAGAGGTGACAGCATGCCAGTGTGGATCCTGGGCCTTAAGATACATGGCATGTCTCTGCTCCCTGACTTGCACACCTGCCATGAGAAGAACCTCCCATGGGTAACAGCTGTCCTTCAGCCCGGGTGAAAGAACACATGTGGAGCAACCCAAGTCCAGCCCGAGAGTGAAGAGCAAGACCCCCAACCTGAAGCAGAACCACCTGCTGAGCACAACCTGGACCATCCATCTAGTCAGCCCAGGAACATGAAGTTAATGTCTGTTGGTGAAAGATTTTCAGTTTTGGGATGGTTTGTTAAGCAGCAAAAACTAACTGATAAAATACAATTAGCAAAGACACGCATGGGGTTGGATAAACAACAGCCTGTCTGAGAAGTCCTCTGTTCCTAATTGTAGCTTAAAAATATAAACAGCCAGGCCCCCCCAAGCTCTGATGGATGTGGTGTAAGATACATTTTATTAATATATGTATAAAGGAGGTTTTTGTGTGTATGCAGGTCTGTTTCCAAAGTATGTATGAAAGTATGTATGTGGCAAAGTTAGTGAATGCTGTTACTGTCCCCATATATCACTCTGTTTATATCTAGTTGTCTTCTTTGGCCTTCAGTTAAACCCATTAAATATGCATTTTCTACTCTGGCATATTCTGGTTTCCATTGAAGAATGGTATTTTGGCTTATAATCTTGAATGTTTATTTAGCAACTTACTCTAAGAATTCTAAGAATATTACTCATATTGCACTATTCTTTGGTGTGCAGACGGGATCATCTTTTTATAGCAGGGTTTCTCAACCTTGGCATTATTGGCATTTTGAGCCAGATAATTCTTTGTTTTTCAGGTTGTCCTGTGCAGTATAAGATGTTTAGCAGAATCCCTAGCCTCTGCCCACTAAATGATAGCAGTGTACCTCTCCCCCACACCCCCATTTGTGACAATCAAAAATGTCTCCAGACATTTCTAAATGTTCCTGGGGGGGGGGGGGGGACCACACTCAGTTGAGAATTACTGTTTTAAAGGAAATTGCAATTTAGTTTGGTTAAGTCAAATTTACAACAGCAGACATCATCTGACCATGTTTTAAAGTCTAGGCTTCTGATAATTCAGGCTACAGTAAAAATAGTGAGATCTTAAATATAATCTAAAGCTCCAGAACTTCTGATGCTTATGGTGATAACATAAATATATTGTTATTGATGAGTGTGGAAAAAACCAAAAGGGTATTATGGCATGACAGGTATATTTCCTAAATCTACCTGCACCTACTGTGAAGTCCGGCAAGACCTTCCCCATTACACACTAACAGGCGCTTAATGGAACAGGCAATGCCCTGTGCTTTGTGTTTTAGGGCATAGCATCGTGGCCAGCTTAACACTTCATAAAAAATGAATAGGGAATAGCCAAATTTTAAGTTTAAGTGAAGAAATTCAAGTATCATCTTACTCAAAGATTCCATTTCTATCAAACAAAGGAGGAAGCAAAAATTTAATTTCCTGACAGTTTATATGCTTCAGCAGGAATGTGGGCAAGCTCCAGCTAAGTGCTAAACCTGACTATGAGGCATGTGTTTAAAATAAATGTCAGAAAAGAGCATGTATTCATGGTTATATCCTTTTCAGGAGAACTCAGATGAACTTGAACTACCTTAACATTGGCAACTCCAGTATAAAATTTTCAAACCCTCAGTGCAATCTGAGTTTGGACTCATTCATTAAAATTGTCTGAAATTCAGTTTCCTCATCTATAGAATGAGAAGATTGGACTAAATAGGCTCTGTGGCTTCTTCAGCTAAAACATTTTTTCAGTTACATAATAGTTCATTTGTCAGTGCAATAGTCAACAGAAGAAAGGAGTTAGAAATATTGGGCAGTAAGATTTGACTTCTACTTCAAGAAATTTGCCCAAGAAGGTTTTCACACAAAGGAGCAAAACCTGCTCAGACCCAATAGAGTGGTTCCGTCGTCCCTTCTCATCCAAGATCTACCAGGAGTTCCAGTGAAATGGAAACAAGGGAGTAGAGAGAAGAGGAGTCATTGGTTTGTCACTGGAAACTCAACAGATTTTTAAAAAGCTATGCTAAAAAAAAAAAAGACTGGCCCCTTGAAAATAAAACAGAAGAGAATTGCACATGTGTTAGTGTCACGAGTTACTAAATAAAATAATAAAGAAACCCCAGAGAATTATGAAGAGTGATCAGGACTGATCTCTAAAACCATCAACCTGCCAATTGAATTTATTGGATATGAAAATTTGTGGTCAGCTTTAAAATGTCATTTCTATAAAATCTATAGAAAAACTGGAAAAAATATATTTCTACCTAGAGGTATTCTTTATTGATTCTAATATATGCTTGGAGAAGAGGCAAGAGAGGGCAAGAGAGAGAAGATATTCCTTTCCTCTGTGGTTGTACATCAGCTAAGAGCAAAGGAGCCTGAAAAGGAGTCTTTGAAGCACCGTTCTTTTGAGAAAAGGGAACAAAAAGAGCCCTTGGATTGAATGACAAAAATGCCTGAACTTACAGCTTTGGCTGTGCTCACAGCCCCACCCTGAGTGTCAGGAGCTCATCCTTTATCAACATCCACTACTGACAGCCCACACTACCAAAGTGCCCACTGCCTGTCCCCACCACCTCACGTCACACCTGGCCTCTTCATGAGGGAAGTGTCCAGGCTTACTGTTCATAAGCTCTGTGCTCATGCTACATGGTGCTGGATGTGTTTGCTTTAAAATGAGGACACTGTCATGGAATTTCATCTCCTAATTATTTTACTGTCATTATTTTTGCTATCATCATTTTACTATCTTCCAATTCTACCACAAGGGAACTAGAATTTGTATCCAATTTGTGTTCGCCAGTATTTAAAAAGAAAACAGAAAACAGAAAACAAATAGACTGATCCTGGGGGAATGACCCCAGGGAAGCAGTGCAAGTCCTTCTGATGCATGCTCTGTGGGTCTACATTCCTGTCTCTTATGGGCATACCAGGAATATTTTATTTAGTTTAAGTGAATGGAAAGACCCAGCGCTTGGAAAGGGTTGTTACTAGCCTTGTTTGTTCCAATAAACAACTAAACTTTGTATTGCTCAATAGAAATCAAAACTGACAGTTTGTAAAAACCAGAAAACATAAAATCTTGGACTGGGTTTAAGGGCTGATTGATATTTCCAGACTCCTTATGAGGGTCCTGGGGGAGAAGCCTATTCAGGTTTCCACAATGTCAGTGAAAAATACTTCTCTGGAAAACCTGCTACAAATTGGCCAAGAGTTTTTCCGATTCCAATTCCAATTTGTATCTATTGAAAGATTTTGGGCTCACAAAACAGCATTAGCTGGGAGGTAGAGCTTACATCATTGTAGTTCAAAGGCTCATTTTGCATAATTCTGTAATTAACAATGAGATCAGGTAAAATAGCAAGAATTTGAAATTTAATACTGATTGCAATTCTCTTAACCCTGGGTCTGGGACATATTAAAGATCTTCTTGATTTAAGTAGACTTAGACTCTATCTGTTCAGGCCAAATAAAGAAGAGACTCCAACTAAGCAATTGTCTGAACAATGCAAGCAAGGAGAATTTACTCTTAGAAGACAATCTCTCTGTGAAGACACTGACTACAAATGAACAAGATACAAAAATAATAATGAGGGCTTTGTGGTAGACAGAATGCCAAAATTGGTCCCCCAAGATTTCCTTTCCTGAACCCCTGTAACTGTGAATATGGTTAGATATCATACCATGCTTGTGTTATGCTATCTGGCAAAAACGATTTTGCAGATGTAATTAAGGTTCCTAATCAGTCGACTTTCAGTCAATCAAACAAGAGATTGTCTGGAAGTGCCCAATCTAATCACACGAGCTTTATAAAAGCAGAGATGGCAGCTGATGGCATTGGGAAAAGTCAGACCAGAAACACCAGAAGGGCTGGACACACAGCCATTCGACAGAAGGTGGAGGCAAGAGCGGAAAGCCTACAGCAGCCTATAGTGACTCCAGTCGACCGTTGGCCTGGAAATGCAGATCTAGTTCTGTAAGTGCCAGGACTAAAAGCCAACAACCTGAATGAGTTTGGAAACAGACACCTCCCAGGAGCCTCCAGATTTGAGCCAGATCTGACCAATGTGTTGATGTTGGCCTTACTGAGACCTACCTAAGCAGAGAACCCAGCTGAGACCACTCAGACTTCCGACCTAAAAACTGTGAGAACAAAAATGTTGTTGTCTTTAGCCACTGAGTGTATGGTAATTTGATTCATGGCTATGGAAAATGAACACAGGACCCTCAGCAAAGTTTGGGTGCAAGACCTGAAATTTGGCTCTATGCTGTATGTATCACCTAGAACAGGGGCCTTTGTTATTGGAAATATTTTTTTCATCATGGAAAATTTTAAACCACCCATTTATCATCTATTGTTCATTTGTGTGTGTGTGTGTGTGTGTGTGTGTGTGTGCATGAGAGAGAGAGAGAAATGTAAAGCAAATCAGAAGAATTTCTTAGGCTAGATGGAAAATCTGTGTCTGCATTGCCTGGGAACGAACTGGAAATGCAGATTTGAGCCCCACACGAGACCTACTGAGTTACACCCTGTGGCATGTAGGGCCCAAGAATCTGCATTACTAAAAAGGCCCCAAGATCTAAAGTACTGCATTTGATAATAAACTGGCTTAGAAGCATCCCTCTCCAGCAGCCCTGTCTTACCACAAAGAAGCCTCCTCCTCCTCAGTATTAAGGTGGGGAAGGATGTGCGTGCTAATTGCTGCATTCCTCTCTCCCTGCACAGTCCTCTCGCAGAGAGAAGAGAGCACGTTGTGGTGGACGGTATCGGAACACAGTTCTGGGGACAGTACTGGTGAGACTTTGAGTGTGGACTCGGAGTCAAAACACCTGGCTTTGAATTTCAGCTCCGCTGCTGAGCTGGCTGAATGATCTTGGGCAAGTTACTGACATGCTCTGTGCCTTCATTTTTCTATGTGTACAATGAGGATGATAAAATTACCTACATTATAGAGTTGTAAATATTAGATTAGTAAACACAACTGAAGTTCTACAAGTGCCTGACATGCAGGAAGCCCTCAATGAGCGTGAAGAGAATATTATTAACACTTATTCTCCTGGCCTGCTGGCTAAATCCATTTATCTCTTTGTCACACACTACATAAAACATTCCGGGTGTACGCCCAGAGTCAGACGTACATCATCAAGGTCCAGTTAACTTATGCTACAATAAAACTAACCTGCTAAATTGCATGTTATATTGATTTTTTAAGCTATTGTAATTGCATGGGGCATCATTTATCAGTAAAAAAAAAAATACTGTTCTTAAAATTGTGCCACGGCCCTTCCTATTGTGTGCCTGAAGAAATGAGCTAGGGTTTTATGTAATGGACAGAGGTGTTTGTTGTTTTTCTATAGAGAAACCTGAATACTCATTGAACTTGTACAAATAAATAATCGGATTTAAGATGATAAATTATGCATGTTACCATACGTAATTCCTTTGGATAATCCTCTTTTTCATTATAATGCCATCAATGAGCTATCAGGTTCTTTGTGTTTTGCTTGTTTGCTTTTCCCATGACCCAAGGAGGAAATACTCCCAAGGAAATTCTGTCTAAATAAATGTGGCAACTGGTTTAAAGAAATTTGGTACTCTTGGTGGTGACATTATTGCGAGTATGCTCACCTGGATTTCTTTGCTTATTCATGTCCTCTGCTCATTCACTCATTCACTTAATTAAAAAATATATATAGATATTTGACTATGTGCTGTGTTAGGAAACAATGACAGGCAAGAGAGACACAGGCCCTATTCCCATAGAGACTAAAAACCATATAAGAGTGATATTTGTTGCGAGTTCACAAGTCCAGGCACTGTGCTAGGTACTTACCATGGATTGTCTCTTTTAAGTCTCCCAGCCTGATGAGGCCAATAGCTGCATCTTACAGAGGAGGAAATTGGGACTCTGAGGTTAAGTAACTTGTCCAATGTCACACAGCTATAAGTAAACAGAGTTGGGATTCAAATCTGACTTCAAGCCCATGTTCCTAATGACAGTACTAACGTCTGTTTCTCCAATTACTCCTCAGTACCAAACCATTTATCCTCATTAGGTCAATTGCTCTGCCTTTGCCTTTGCCAGGCAGCCAGATCCCAAATATGACCCAACCTTACATGTCTCCCCCACGCCCCTCTTCTCTGTGCATTTTAGCAGCTCCCCAACCCCTCTCACATCTTCAGCCGCAAACACTACATCACACATTCCCTCTCCCAGTATCAAGTCATTTTCTATGTTCATTTGATGTTTCAAACTAGATCATAAGTTCCAAATTAGACTTGAAAGCTCACCCAAAGATTTATATTTTCTTTTCTTTCATTGTAGCCACAGAACTTGAACAGCAAATTACAATTGTCTTTTCCATTGCTAAACTGGTTCTGTGATCCCCAAACCATCCTAGATTCATAGAAAGAAAAGGTAGGTGACCTACTTAAGAATCAGCAGAGAAAATGCACCCGCTTGGCTGCCTCCCCTCTCCTTCAATTAATCACTGCCATTGTCAGGACACTGCCTGTGCCCTGCGACTGCGGGCTGTGCATGACCGGTCTTGCGATGACCCACGATCCTGGTTTACATAATGTAGACGGGACTCGCAGCTCCTACCTAAAGCCTTTGGGACAAAGCCAAAGCCAGAGACCACTGGAGCACCCACTTAGCCTCAAACTGAAGGACAGGAACGCGAGAGTCTGTCATTGGTTGTCTCCTGTTCTGAAAACCCACAGACCTTTGTGTTATCCCTTTGTTACTTAACACAGCCTTGAGATGTCATTTTTCATAGCTGTGTATTCTACAAGCCCCTGAGTAGGACACGGCCTAGCCCAGCGACTTGGAACAAGTGCTCGTTAAGTGACTGTTGAGTCGTCCCGGATTTACGGTGGGGCTTATTGCTGGGGCCTCTCGTGTGGAAGCTGCTAGAGCTTCACAAGGTGCTGATAGCCACTGGCTCCTCAAAGTGGGTCGGGGCAGCCAGGAAATATTTCTCACTTTTGGATGTGTCGGCTGAACTCTTGACTTCCGTGCCCCATCTTTGCCATTGCTGCCCTTTTGGAGTTCTAGATACTACGTGGCTGTAGTCAGGACATTCACTGTAAAATTGCCTTGTTAGCTCAGAGCAGGAGAAGAGTCTTGAGACAGAGAAAAACATTATGGCATTTTGTTTATTCTTATCCCATCTCTACATTACTTGCCATGTCTTAACCTCAGGGAGATCTTGCCTTTCTTTTCCTTCTGGGGAAGAACAGGAGCAAGCTAAAGGACTTTTGGCAGCCTGGGGAAGCTGGAGTGCTGCCTGCAGATAAGAGCTGTCCCCCTGGAGACTCCCTCCTTAGGTGGCCTCTGGGGGCCACTCTTCGTTGGGAGACAAAATAGAAGCTAAAACTTGTCATTTCTCCTCCCTCCCACCTCTGGCAAGTCTGTCCCATGGCAACGTGCAGACTGCGTTAGGGACGATGTAAAATCAATACCCCCAAGCCTCACTTTACCCTCTGCCCTCACACAGAGGATGACAAAGTGTGACTCTGCACCACTGGGAAGGGCTTCACCAGAAGTTTTCTTTTGCCATCTGTCTCTCCACTGCTCAGACACTCTATTAGATGGCACAGTATTTATGTTCACTCAGTGGAGGCCTCCAAGTGATCACACAGGAGAGAGGTTAGAATTCCTGAACTGTTAGCTTAATGTTCCAAAATACTATTATTCTGTTATCACGAATGTTTACTAGGTTTTCCTTCCTCTTCGTAGTTTATCTTAAAAGAATATTCCCTATTTCTTCGCTCTGGTTTCTCATAGACTTGGATTCCTTGAACGGTTTGAACCACTTCCTGACCACATATTTCCTCATTTGGAAAATGTGGATGAAAGCTCCTTTAACCCTTTGCCTTATTTATCATCTCTTTTTACACATCTGTCCTGCAGTCCTGTGGCTCTTTCTTGGATTTCTGCAGTTGGTGGTTATTGTTCCCTGAGCAGAAGAGAGCTTGTGTGTCTCTGGGGTTCCTTTCCTTCCTGATCTCTCTGTTTAAAGTCATTGTCTCTAGGGAGCTCTCAGGAATCATATTTAACAGTTTGGCCCTATATTCAAGTGGTCAAACAGGACATTAGGTCACACTCTTAATCATCATTAGAATAAAAACTTGTTGAAGATTTAATGGAGACCACTATCAACTCTGTTTGCTTTTCTAGGTAAGCCAAGCAAGTGAAATTATCCAATAGGCCATTGAAAGGGGGTAGCCTGAAATTTTCAATAAGAAAAAAACCCTTGCACAATATAAATTAGACGTCATTTCCTTAAAGAAGGCCCCCAGCTGGGAAATTCTGAGTGTACTCACCCGTCTGCAGTAAATGTGAACTCTGACTGCAGGACAAGGTTGGTGACACATAGGTTACTTAATGGTGATTAAATCTGCTGAAATAACAAATGCTGCCAGTACTAAAATATGCATTAATATTTTTACCATATGTATAAAATGCTTGAAAACTGACATGGACAAGGCTGCATAACTCAAGAGTTATGATAATCTAAGAATCATCACTTTAGTTTTTTTATTTTTATTTTTTATTTCAGAATATTAGGGGTACAAACATTTTGGTTACATATATTGCCTTTGCACTACCCAAGTCAGAATTACAAGTGTGCCCATCCCCCAGACATGGAACACCATACCCATTCGGTGTGAATTTACCCATGCCCTCTTCCCCCACCCCCACCTGCCCAATGCTCTGTGAATGTTACTTCCATATGTGCACATAAGTGTTGATCAGTTGGTACCAATTTAATGGTGAGTACATGTGGTGCTTGTTTTTCCATTCTTGTGATACTTCACTTAAAAGAATGAGTTCTAGCTCCATCCAGAATAGTACAAGGGGTATTAGTTCATCATTTTTTTGTGGCTGAGTAGTACTCCATGGTATACATATACCACATTTTATTAATCCACTCATGTATTGATGGACACTTGGGTTGTTTCCATATCTTTGCAATTGTGAATTGTGCTGTTATAAACATTTGAGTGCAGAGATCTTTTTTATAGAATGTCTTTTTTTCTTTTGGGTAAAGTACCCAGTAGTGGAATTGCTGAATCAAACGGTAGTTCTACCTTGAGTTCTTTGAGGTATCTCCATATTAATTTCCACAGAGGTTGTACTAGTTTGCAGTCCCACCAGCAATGAAAGAGTGTTCCCATCTCTCCACATCCACACCAACATTTGTTGTTTTGGGACTTCTTGATAAAAGTCATTCCCACTGGAGTTAAGTATAATCACTAACCAAGATTTCTGTAGGTTGCCTTCTTGGTCTGCATTCCATGGGCGCTCTACAGGGAACTCTGAGGGTTGCTCAGACACACGTGCTCTCCAACTTTCTTCCCATCACATACAGGTAATAGTCACAGCCATCCTCTTCGGTGCATTTCTTTGAGTCCCATAACTGCCCGCCACGGGACTAGAGGGCAAAAATAAGAGCTGTGATTCCTTTTTCTTTATAGAGAAACTAATTCTAGTCATTTTTTGAGCAAATGCTGACTGCTCTTCCCTTCCTTCCCTTTATCTCATCTTACCTTCCCATTTTCTCCTCCAACAAAATTCTAACATACAGGTGGGCAGAGGATCAAGGAAAGGTTTGGGGCAATTTCCTTCTGGTGGTTAAAAGCTTTAGCTCTATTTCTCTTATTGCACAGATTGGTTTTTTATCTCCCTAGCAAAAGGAACAGTGACAGATGCTATTTATTTTTTTATAGACTTTATTTTTTAGAGCAGTTTTAGGTTCACAGCAAAATTGAATGGAAAATACAGAGAGTTCCCATAAACCCCCTGACTCCACACATGCACAGTCTCCCCAGCTAGCGACATCCTCCACAAGAGTGGTCCCTTTTTTACAATTGGCGAACACATCATTATCACCAAAAGTCCATAATTTACATTAGGGTCACTCTTGGCTTTGTGTGTTCTATGGATTTGGACAAATGCATCATGGCATGTACCTCCATGATAGTACCATACAGAATAGCTCCACTGCCCTAAAAAATATGCTGTTCCCCAACAGTTCATCCCTCACTTCTCCCCAACCCCTGGAAACCATGGACCTTTTCACTGTTTTCATAGTTTTGCCTTTTCTAGAACATCATATACTAGAAATCATAGAGCATATAATCCTTTCAGACTGGTTTCTCCCACTTAGTGATATACATTTCAGTTTTCTCCATGTCTTTTGATGGCTTGATAACTCATTTCATTTGAGCACTGAATAACATTCCATTGTTTGGATGTACCACAGGTTTGTCTGTTCTCCTACTGAAGGATATCTCAGTTGTTTCCAAGTTTTAACAATTTTGAATAAAGCTGCTATAAACATTCGTGTGCAGGTTTTCATGTGGACCTACATTTTCAACTTATTTGGATAAATACCAAGGAGTGCTACTGCTAGATTGTATGATAAGAATATGCTTAGTTTTGTAAAATACTGCCACACTGACTTCCAAAGTGGATGTTTCATTTTGCATTCTTACCAGCAATGAATCAGAGTTATTGTTGTTCCAAATTCTCTCCATAATTTGGTTGTCAGAATTTTGGATTTTGGCCTAATAGATGTATAGTGGTATCTTATTGTGTTAATTTGCATCTCCCTGATAACATATGGTGTGGAACAGCTTTTCATGTGTTTTACTATCTGCTTATCTTCTTTAGTGAGGTGACTAAGAACTTTGGCTCATTTTCTAATTGGGCTGTTTTCTTATTGTTGAATTTTAAGAGTTCTTTGTATTATATATTTTGGATAACAGTCCTTTATTAGATGTGACTTTTGCAAATGTTCTCTCCCAGTCTGTGGCTTGTTTTCTAATTCTCTTGACTGCATCTTTTGCAGAGCATAAAATTTTAATTTTAAGGAAGTCATCTTATCAATTCTTTCTTTCATGGAGTGTGCCTTTGGTATTGTGTCTAAAAAGTCATTGCCATAGCCAAGGTTATCTAGATTTTCTCCTATGTTATCTCCTAGGAGTTTTATAGTTTTGCATTTGACATTTTAATTTATGATACATTTTGAGTCAATTTTTGTGAAGGATGGAAGGTCTGTGTCTAGATTCTTCACTATGTTTTTTAGGCATATGAATGTCTAGTTGTTTCAGCACCATTTGTTGAAAAGACTATCTTTTTGTCATTGTGTTGCCTTTGCTCCTTTGTCACAAATCAGTTGACTGTATTTGTGTGTCTATTTCTGGGCTCTCTATCCTGTTCCATTGATCTACTTGTCTATTCTTTTGCCAATACCTCACTATCTTGATTACTATAACTTCATAGTAAGTCTCAAAAATTGGGTAGTGTCAGTCCTCCAACTTTGTTCTTCTACTTCAGTATCGAGTTGGCTATTTTGGGTCTCTTGCCTCTCCATATAAACTTTAAAATTGGTTTGTCACTTTCTACAAAATAACTCCACTGGAATTTTGACTGAGATTGCACTGAATCTATAGATCAAATTGGGAAAAACCAACATCTTGACAATATTGAGTCTTTCTATTCACAAACATGGAATATCTCTCCATTTATTTAGTTCTAATTTGATTTTTTTCAGCAGAGTTTTGTAATTTTTGTCATATAAATTTTATATATTATTAGATTTTGTATTTTGTTAGATTTATATCTAAGTAAAACAAGCACCACACGTACTCACCATCAAATTGGTATTAACTGATCAACAGTTAAGTGCATGAATAGTAATAACATTCATTGGGTGTCAGGCAGATGGGAGGGGGTGGGGGGATGGGTATATACATACCTAATGGGTATGGTGTGCACCGTCTGGGGGATGGACACCCTTGAAGCTCTGACTCGGGTGGGGCAAAGGTAATATATGTAACCTAAACACTTGTACCCCCGTAATATGCTGAAATAAAAAAAAATTTTTTAAAGAAATTTACTGAATTTCTTGTCTTAAATCCTTTTATAAGTTTAAAGCAATAATGCAGCTTTATTATAGTCACAGCAAAACTCAAAATGGGTTTGCATCAGTATAACTAATGCAATTCTTTTACGTCATTACTAACCAACTGACACTTCCCTGTTGGCAGTATGTCCTAGTCTTCAACACATTCTTTAATATACCAGATTTAAATATGTTGCAGCTGAAGTCTGTTGATGTAAGCTTGCTGCTGTTCAGCAAGTTAAAATAATAGACTTTTTTTTCTTAGTCTAATTTTGATTTTCTTAAAGTATTTCTGTTGGCACTTAGCCTCCTTGTCCCATAAGCTAGTCCTTGAAAAAGGAGTTTTACAGAAATATAAGTTTTGGAAATGCTGCATGGTACAGGCTACTCCTGGAAATCTGTAGTATGTGAGGCATATTAAAGTTCTGTAGCAAAGAAACCTGTTTAAATTTGTTTAATCCAATGTTTCCCAAATGTATTTGACCACAGGATTTTGTTTTTCTACAACATCTATTGGAACACATTTTGGAAAATGCTAGTCTCATGTTATGACTTTCTGTCCTCCTTAAGGGTCATAAAAAGGCTAGAAAGAATATTGCCTCAAGGACACCTAATAAATAAAGAAAAGCACAAATTATTCTATGAAACCTAATAAACAATGGGGTACTAATGATCCCTGATAAAGACAGCAGAGTCAGTTAAGTAAACTGTCCTTTGTTATATACTCATTATTTCTATTTCTATAGAATTCTCCTCTTTAAACCATTGTCAGAGCTGGTTCAGAAGACAGTGTCTCAATTCCTTTGTAAAGCTAAGCAGTTTTATATTTGATTCCAAGTCTACAGAAAGGGGATGTGACATTTCTCCCTTTGGCCTGTTCTAGAAGTAATGATAAATGAATTGAGCTACCTGAATGGGAAGAGAATAAATCCGTATCTTCCAAGGAAGAAGGAAATAAAGTGAGCTGCTTAGTTTGGGTTTTAACTGCTCCTTTCAATTCATCTATATGTCTTGTGTTGCTTTCAGCTGCAGAGACAGGCGCGTCACTGGTGAGATGGGCCCAATGGCCCATGTGCCTTTCCTGGGGTCTCTCTGAGCCCACCACAAGCAGTGAAACGGAGCCCTGGGTGTTTAAAGAGGGGAGGCCTTCCCCCATGCTGTCCCAGCCCCTCTGCTCCTGCAGACCCCCTATTTATGGGAGTGCAAGAGCGTTCCCAGGGACAGAACAGCAGCCCAGCACCCCCAGCTGCTTCACTCCACATTTCCTAGCCAGAGCACAGAGCAAGTGGCTCACAAAGCCCCAGCTCAGGGATTCATAACCCTGCTGCTTTTTAGAATTAATTGGGGATCTTTTAAAATACACGAATGCCTGGGGCTTCACTCCTGCAGTTTTAATTTAATTGTCCTATGGATGGTCCTGGACGTTTGTAGTTATATAGAACTCCAGGTGACTCTACTGTGCCGCCAAGGTTGAGAACTCTGCCTCTTCGGAATATCATGCAGAAGAGACTCCACATGGAGAGAGAGAGACTCTTGAGCCCTTGCTCCAGTTTTATAAAAACTACTGTAGTGTGCTGAACATATATTATTTCCTGTTGATTTATTGAGATCTTAATGATCTGAAAGAATGAAGGCCACTAGATTAAACGGTTCATGGTGGTGCATTCGATGCAGCTGAAATCAAATCAGTGGGGTAGCAAGAGGGAAGAACTGCTTGCTTGTTGTGGGTTTTGGTCATTAGAAGAAATCAGCTGAAAGCAGCCTTACCAGCACAGCCTCCTCTTCCTAGAAGGCCCTCACACTTGGACGTGGGCAGCTCATAGTCCAGAGCTCTCTGACTACCATCGCTGACCAGGATCTCAGAGACCCCGCCTCTTCCTGAACTCCTGCCCATCAGGAAATCTAGCCTGCTGCTCACCCACCTGCTACTAGAAGGCTCAAAACTCTTTTAATGGCCTTGGTTGGCTATATTATTTCTACTTCTTCGGAAGTTTAAACTGTTTTTATCTACTTTATACTCTACTTCATCTTATTATTTCTTTCATTTCACTGAAATGGTTTCAAATCTAGATTCTACTCCTGGCTTTGCCTTTTATTATATCTTTATCTTTTCTAATCTATATAATGAAGATATTAATATCTGTACTGTAAGTCACAGGACTGTTGGGATGATGGATGTGAGAATAAATTATCAGATGTCACATGCTATGTAAATGTAGGGGTCTTCATTTGTTGAAAGGGGCAAGAAATTAGTCAAAATATACTCCATCCAATAGTATATGTCCAGGATAAATTCAATGATTCTCCAAAGTTAAATCCTCAGAAACTATTAACACCCACAGAGTTCCCCCATTTGAGTTCCAGATGGTGGCACTGACCCTAAAGCTTGTTGCTTAGTGATGGCTCATGGTCTGACACCTAAAATCATAGCTTCCTGGCCACTCAGACAAGGTAAGGCTAACATTTTTCTGAAAAGAATGAAGAGTTCAGTCCAAAGATACTTGGAATCTACTTCACAAGGAAATACAAACTCAAGGCCATGGACTGCAACATACTTGCTGAAAACAAATTAGGCTTCCAAGTACTAAGAAGGAAAGGGAAGAAAGTCATGTGAAGAGAGGGACCCTCAGCGTGACTCTGTCCCAGTTTTGATTCTAGAAAATGATGAGGTGATGGTGTTGGGTTATTGTTCCCATGTGCTGGCACGAAAGAGCCACCAGCAGACAGACTGTTCTGTTTCTCTGGGTTGCTCTGTGTCTCTCTCACTACTTATTTACTTCTATTTACACCTCCCTGGCCTTCCATGGCTGCCTTGGCCTTCCTTGATCATGTGACCTACGTGGCATGCAGCCCCCATACTGACAGTGCTCCCACCAGACCCTCAGCCTCCTCCTGAGGTCAGGGTCCCGAGCACCCCCTCCACCAGCTGTGACCCTGGCCAGCCTCCAGTCTCCTCCCCACACAGAGAAGGAGAATTCAGACAGTCTTGAGTCCTTAGAGAAGAGTGCTTAAAAGGAAACACAACTGCAAATCCTTAACAACATTTTGGAAAACTTCTAACACCATCTTCCTCTTATATCCATCTGATTATATTGATTCACCTCCAAGAAACACGAGAATTCAAATGGTGCATCCTTTTATTGGAGCAGAGTCAGGAGCTGGATGTTTGTCTTGGCTCAGTGTAGGAAAAAGTTCCTTGTCCTCTCTGGGGGACAGAGTCCTTATCTGTAAATAAGGAGATGAGACTGAGAGATCGCTGAGGTCTCTCCCAGCCCTGACCCTCCAGTTCTGCTAAGGTTCCTGATTCTCCCCGTGTGCACTTCTGCCCAGCTGCTCTCACCCTGAACGCCAGGGGTAAGTTGACTAAAGCATGGATCATGCTCAATAAATCTTTAAGAGAGTACTTTTTAAAAATATTTACGCCAGACAACATTACCATGGTATTTCTTTTAAAATTTCATACAGCAGCCAATTCCAATTCAATATATATTGTTCCAGAAAACCGAAAAGGATGGAAAACTACCAAGTTCAATTTATGAAACTACATATTCTCTAACAATATCTGGTAAAGCATCAAAATGATAAAACTATACAAATACAAACATTCATGCAAAGTTGTAAATTAAAATCAAGAATACATTCAAAGACCTAGAATAAGAAAATTCACAGGGACATAAAGTAGGATAGTGCTTCCCAGGGGCCAAGTGGAACAGGAAAGAGGGGGCTTATGTTTTAATGGGTGCAGAGCTTCTGTTTAAAATGATGAGAAAGTTCTGGAAATCGATAGTCTTGATGCTTACACGACACTGGGAGTGTGCTTAATGCCACTGAATTGCACAATTAAAAATGGTGAAAAGGATAAATTTTGTCATGTATATTTTACCACAAAAATTGCAAAAATATCAGCCAAGTAACTGGAGAGAGACAGAGAAAACTACACGTACATACAAACACACAAACACACACACACACTCATGCCAATGTCATTTTCCTGATTTTGACGTAGGGCTATAGGTATGGAAGATGGAACCATTGGGAGAAACTGGGTGAAGGGAACTTGGGACCACTCTGTACTATCTTTGCAACTTCTTGTGAATCTAAAATTCATTCAAAGTAATAAGTGAAAACAAAGAGTATATTGAAAGAATAAGCCATCATAACCAAGAAGTATTTACCAGGAAATACAGGAAGGACTGATATTTGGAAATCTATTAATATTCCACACCTATAGCTGAAATAAGACAAAGCATATGATTCTTTGGAGATGCTTAAAATATTGTCAGTAATTCTAACAGACTTTAATCAATTTTTTTCCCTTAACCGCACAAAAAAGATCCATCTCAACAAAGGGTGTAACACCCAAACATTGTAGGTATTTTTAATAAAATCAAGAATAATACAGATGTTCAATATCATTGTTACTTAATGTCATTCTGGAAGCTTGGGTCACTCTGTGGCCGGTGGTAATAACCGTGAAAAAGTGGAGACAGAGTGAGAGGCTACTTTTGACTGAACCATCATGTATGTAGGCCTTGGATATAACTTTTAACTTCCTGGCCTTGTTTTTCTCTTTTATAACACCAGAGGATTCATTGGACTAAACTATTACTTTTCTGTTTCTTGTCATTGAACAGCTTCCTTTAAAAAATATTTCTTTCCAATGAAGACCAAAATATAAAACAGATAAAACTAGAGTGGTTCTGATTGGAGCAGGGGTGGGGCACCAAAATCCCATCCACCCTGATCCCCAAGCCCCTGTCCTCCCCCAGCTGGCTCTGCTAGGAACAGGCCCCTAAGGCTCACTCAAAGAACCGCTGGACACAGAAGCCCCTCTCGTGTTCGGGACAGTGCTATCATAATATGTTATGGCTCTTGGAAGCACACTGGGTGAGCTGATTTATGGGATTTGGAATGTGACGAAGAAGAACTAAATCCAGTTTTTAGTGGACTACTTGATTCAAGACCTGTACAGCTCTTGCTTCTGCCTCTAAGCTCATCGTACGACTCTGGGCGAGAGTCCTTGCCTCTCATAACCTCGGGTTCCTTATCCGCAAAATGAGAAGGTTCATTTACTTAACATTCATTCAACAAAAATCATGTTACCGTAGCCTTGTTCCTGGGCCACTTCTGTCAGTGGACGCTGACATCTGTATCAACCTCCAAACTCCATCCTGTAGGAGATTCATGCAGCTATTGAGAGCACAGGTAGAGCTAACCCGGACAGCGGTCTCAGCTGGGACATGCACAGAAGCGCCAGAAGGAGCTTCTAAGATAGACTGAGGGCCCAGGCCCCACTCGTTCCAGTTAAATCTGAACTCTACCCATGACACCTGGGAAATCACTGTGTTTAGATGTTTCCCTGGGATTCTAATGGTCAGCCCAGATGGAAAACCATTGTCCTAGCAGAACCGTAGGATCTGTTTTGAGTAATTTCACGCAGAGTCAGAGCATCTACAGGGCCCCATGGTGATCTTTTCATTGTCTGAGTGACTAATTGGTAACACTTGCCCTTAATTCTTTTCAGATTAAACTTGTCTCTAGCTTGCTTCATGACACAGAATCTTAAGTTTTTACCGAATACCTGCCCACATACCTACACGGATTCAGAGCTTTCTGGAGAAAAATTTAGACCCTGTCAAAGAAACTCTCATTTTCAATAGAAACTTGTGTTCCTCTAATTTCTTTTGTAGAGCCACACCGTGGGCGATGATTCCTGACTCTGACAGTAGAAGGCAAAGCTTCCCATTTAAAGTGATTAACTTTCCCCGCCCCCCAAAGGATGTTACATATACTATGTTTAAATGTAGTAAGTACAGTATGTGTGTGACTTTGCCTGGTAACTCAGAGGCTGTCCTGCTAACGTTGCCAGGGTGTTTGGCTTGCTGTCAGGATTCATTGGATCACGAGCTAGGATGATCCATGTGGCAGGGAGGCTGGTTCTAGCCTGTTTGCATTCTGTGGGTGTTTAAAGAGGAAGGTGGTTTTCAGTAAAGTGCTATAAATCACTTAGACCTTTTAAGAAAATCTAGTTTGGGGGGCAATGCTCCATCTAGCTTAGCTTTGTGATCCCCTTATCTCATTGTTCCAATGAAAGCGAAAATTCAGAAAGCAATATTGGAGATCAGAATAAGTTGCAGAACTCCCTAAAAAGGGGATAATCGAGCACTGAGGATTATTTAGGGCAACGAAGCTACTGTGTATGCTCCTATAATGGGGGATACATGTCATTACACTTCTCCAAAGCCATAGATTATCCAGCACCAAGAGTGAACCCTAATGTAAACTCTGGGTGACAACAATGTGTTGATGTCATTCATCAACCATTACAAATGCACTGCGCTGGGGGGGATGCTGATAACAGGGGACGCTATGTGAAGGGGAGGGGGGAATATGGGAATTCTCTATACTTTCTGCTCAATTTTGCTGTGAACCTAAAATTGATCCAAAAAAAATAACATCTATTTAAAAAATAAAAAAGAGGAGAGTTTGGAGCTTTGCTAAAAATTTTTTTATCCTAGAAATTAAGGAGTAGCAAAACAAAATCAAACCCTGGGAAATAATCTGGCCTCCTCCACGAATTGCTCTCCACCGTCTGACTCTTAGCAATACTCTGTCCCCATCCTTTGCTCTCCCCACACACTCTCCCCACTCTGTCCTCCCTACTGATGACTTGCATATATCCCATCTAACCCAGAATTATCTTCTAAGTTCTAGGCTCTTCTATCCAAAGACTCCAGAAAGTCTCTATTTGAATGTTCCTAAGGAACTGCAACATCAACTTGCCCCCAGATAGAAATCCTTACCTCCCCACCCAACTCTTCCTTTTGTATTCCCACCTTTATGGAAAAGAGGAATGACCTCTTGTATGGATGAGAATGTAACTCATTCCTTCTAAATTGTCACGCTAAAATAACAACTGTCCACACTTCTCATTAAAAATAGTGAGTTGAATATTTGTGAGTGTCTGTATTCCTTCCAAAACCACAACATTTTATTACAATAGAAAGACTTAAAAAGAAGCATAAACCCACGGGGACAAAAACACTGTGGAGAGAAGGCAGCTATGCAATTTCAGAAGGTGGAAAGCATAGGGGGAAATAGAAACTGACTTGGCAAACCAGAAAAAAACCAGAATCCAAGTTGGCAATGGTAAAAACCCAGAAACAAGTTGATTAACACTGATGAACCCCACAGGGGCTCTGAAGGAGGCAGCTTCAGGGGCCTGTTAAAGAAACAGTCAAATAAATAAAATTTCAGGCATGTAAGGTTTCATAAACATAGCCTTCTGGATCGTGTGTACTTTGTTGGAAAGCATCTGGAGGATGTGCTCCACCAAAATAAAGGAGTAAGCCGCAGCCAAGATGGCATGGGATTTAACCCAACAGGGAGGCACAGGGTGTCCTAGGTTGTTGATGAAGGAATATCCCAAGACCACAGCTATGCCCATGATCTGTTAGTTCTTTTAATGTTTGCACAAATATGGTTAGAAAAGTTGAATAATTTGTTTGAGGTTACACAGCTAGTCTAGTGAGTTCTAGAGCTAGGAATCAAACCCAGATTTGTCTGATGCAAAGGCCATAGTAGAGCATTTCTATAATTGTGAAAATCTGGGTCAAAGACTGCCTAATGCAGATAATAACGGTTCCAAGTCATAAGCTTACAATGGCAATTAAATGAGATAATCACCCACATCATTTACGCAGTGTCTGGCATGTAGGAACTTAAATATTACTGCCTCACTTCTAGTTAAAAGTAGTATCTGTTATCATCATTGCCTCCATCAAATGTTCCATGAAGGATTAGCATTTTATCTGGACCTGGAAAGACAAGAAGGACTTTGATGGTTGGAGTCCCAATCAGTGTGGGCATCTATAACAAAATGCCACAGACTTGGTGGCTTAAACAATAGACATTTATTGCTCACAGTTCTAGAGGCTGGTAAGTGCAAGATCAAGGTGTCCACAGATTCGGTTTCCGGTGAGGGCTCTCTTCGTGGTTTGCAGAAGCCTTCTTTCAGCCAGGCGCAGTGGCTCACATCTGTAATCCTAGCACTCTGGGAGGCTGAGGCTGGAGGATCGATTGAGCTCAGGAGTTCAAGACCAGCCTGAGCAAGAGTGAGACCCCTTCTCTACTAAAAATGGAAAAAATTAGCTGGGCGTGGTAGCACACGCCTGCAGTCCCAGCTACTTGGGAGGCTGAGGCAGGAGAATCGCTTGAGCCCAGGAGTTTGAGGTTGCTGTGAGCTATAATGATGCCACTGCACTTTAGCCTGGGCAACAGAACAAGACTCTATCTCAAAAAAAAAAAAAAAAAAAAAAAAGGCTTCATTCTCCATGTGACCTCACATGGCAGAGAGAAAGCAAGCTCTGGTCTCTCTTCCTCTTCTTACAAGAGCACTAATCCCATGCTGGGGGCCCACCCTCATGACCTCATCTAAACCGAATTACCTCTTACAAATCCCACCTCCGAATACCATCGTGCTGGATGTTAAGGCTTCAATGCATGAATTTGGGGGAGCATATGCAGGGACAATATTAACAAAGAAAGGGAAGACAATGAAGCTGCACACCTCAGGAACTTGTCAGAGAATTCGGTCACAAACTAACTGTAGTTCAGCACTTGCCAAAAGTTTGCATGAAACATTTGGGATTTGAAGGAAATATATTAATTCTCCATTTTTCTAGATTTCTAAGCACTGTCCCTGAAGTAAATTATATCATCAGAACGCAACAAACCTGAACTCTATTATCTTAACTCCCCACAGATTAACTGTCATAGAATTAAGATTAATGTTATGTCCTTAGAGGAGAGGAGTAAAGCATCAATTTGAAGAATATTTTCATATCTTTTGCAAAAATCATAGTTGTAGACACTGTGCACCATATTGCCCATCCTTAAAGAGTCTGAAAAAGACTTTTTCCCGCAGATAGATTTGTTTACTTGCTTTTATCATGCAATGACAACTTCATAACCCCATGCCAGGAGTGGATTTAGTGCTCAACAGCAGTAATTTAATTCATACCAAATGCTTAAAAACAGCTATCTTCTTATAAAATATGAAAATAGCCGGGCATGGTGGCTCACGCCTGTAATCCTAGCACTCTGGGAGGCCGAGGTGGGCGGATCGTTTGAGCTCAGGAGTTCGAGACCAGCCTGAGCAAGAGCGAGACCCCATCTCTACTAAAAATAGAAAGAAATTATATGGACAGCTAAAAATATATATAGAAAAAATTAGCCGGGCATGGTGGTGCATGCCTGTAGTCCCAGCTACTCGGGAGGCTGAGACAGGAGGATCGCTTGAGCTCAGGAGTTTGAGGTTGCTGTGAGCTAGGCTGATGCCACGGCACTCACTCTAGCCTGGGCAACAGAGTGAGACTCTGTCTCAAAAAAAAAAAAAAAAAAAAAAAAAGAAAAGAAAATAAATGTGTTTCTTTAATTGTCATTTCATATATTTAAGACTATTGTGTGCTATCTTGGAAGAGGTGAGTTTTGAACGAATAAAATGAATATATTGTTGAATCCTGGCATAATACCAGTGTCAGGAAATAAAGAAAATCACATTACCTGACAGTGGGAACAGGGCATGTGACATGGACACAACACATAATTGAATCTATGGTGTCCCTATGATGAGGCCATTTAAAACACTACATTATTTGTTTACTAAGTTTTCAACAGAAATACATGAGAAACCAGGAGCACACGTGCTCAGAAAAAGCAAATTTACCTGTTAAGGGACACTGCCTTCTATCCATGAGGAAAAGCCTTTTAGGAGTTTAAAATCCAGTTTAAACCTTTTACCAACATCAGTCAGCATTAGCTGGGTTACACTACAGTAACAAAAAATTCCAACCTCGTGGAGGTTTAAAACATTCAAAGTTTCTCATCTATGATACATATCCAACTTCGGTGGTCAGGGCTTTCTACTCCACATTGTCCTCCCTTGGGGGGACTTAGGCAGCCAGAGCCTCGACCTTCTGGAACATCGATGGTTGTCATGGGTGGGGAAGGGAACATGGCCATTCAAGTACTACATCTGAAAGTATTCTGCCTGCAAGTGGCATCTGTCATGTTCATTTGTGTTTCATTGGCCAAAGCAAATCACGTGGTTTGCTGAATATCAAGGTGGCCAGAGAATACATTCCTTTACGCTTGGAAGGAAAAGAACTGAAAATATTGGCGAATAGCCCTAATCACTACTAGAGTTTGCCCCCTTTGTTACTGAATATTCAGCTCATTTTCCTTTCTGCTTGCAAAATACACTCACCCCTTCCTCTAAGGATACAACCAGAAAGTTTCATTCTAACATGACTTTTAGTTCTAAACCCAACATTTTTGGAGATACACAGCCATTTGTACTTCAATAGGATATAGCACCTATCGGCTCAGGAATCTACAAATGAAAATTGAATTTTGTGCCCCACCTTTCAATGGTGCCCACAAAGACCCTTCAGTGTTGGTACGGGAACAAGATAACTATTAATACAATAAGTGTCCCTATTCAGAAATGGGGACAATCAGAGATGCACAGCAGACACTGGTCCATAGCAATTCTAAATCCCACTGGGAATATATTCTAAGGGCTCCTTCCTGGGGTTAGGGAAAGTGTCATGATTAAGTTCAGGTCCTGCTGCCTGGGAAAAGCTCTGTTATGCAATCATCCTTCTGAAGTTCAGTTCCAACTTCTGCAAGAGTCCTTTTTCATTACTATCTCCTGTTGCTGCATTTGACATGGGTGCTATGGTCTGAATCTTTGTGTCCCCTCAAAATTCATGTGTCAAAATCCGAAACCTCAAGGCAATGGTGGAACCTTTGTGAGGTGACTAGGTGATGAGGGTGCAGCCCTCATGGATGGGCTTAGTGCCCTTATAAAAGAGACCCCAGAGAGCCAACTAGCCCCTCCCGCCATGTGAGGACACAGCTAAAAGGCGCCATCTATGAGAAAGTGTGTTCTCAGCAGACATCAGATCTGCCAGTGTCTTCATCTTGGAATTCCCAGCCTCCAGAACAGTGAGAAATAAATTTCTGTTGTCTATAAGCCACCCAGTGTATGGTATTTCATCATAGCAGCCTGAATGAACTGAGGCAGTAGGTGATAAGAATGTCCTCCCTAGATTGGAACAGCTTTCTGAGTTCACTTCCTGCTCTTAGATGATTAGGATCCAAAGTCATCTTAAGTTTTACCAATTACCATTTTTTCTTGTCCGAACCAATGGATACTTCTGTCTATGCAACTCTGTCGAAAACATAGCTTCTAGTGTGTTTTATTCTAGCCAGCTCCATATGCCAATAGCCAAGTTCATTTTGAGACATAATTCTCATATAGATTATATATTTTTTGCTTTCCTGTTCCCATGCCTTTCTTTATCAATTTAATTTCAATTCCTTGAAGCTACCAGTGTTCCATAGAAAGTCACATACATAGTTTCTCTTCCCTGAGCCATTTTGTATAAGTGAAAAGATTTTTTTGACACCACACCATTAATTAGACTGTTACATAGAGACATCTTAATTCATTCATAGGTTTCAGCAATGAGCATGATGAAGGTATCCTTGCTTTGTTCCTTGATGTAAGGTTGAGTTTTAATTAGTCCCTGCCACTTAAGTTGTTCTCAATTTTATCATTTGCTATTTAGGATTGAGTCTTCTTTCAGGCTTATAACTCCCTGAACTCTATTTTCTTATATTTCTGCTTGAAAATGAACCAATTCCTTTTTTGAGCTCACCTCTTTCTTGTAACATGTTGCCAAAAACAACCATCAGCAAACAGCACATACTACTAATGATAATCTCTTCTCCCAATCTTTTCCCCTAGAGACACAAGTTCATTAGGAGAATAATCGACACCCTTAATAGGAGCAGGCACAGTTTCCCACCACCCACTACCTGGATCTTAAGCCAGATGATATCATTTGTTTTCGATTTCTTGCTGTAGCAGCAGCTCACGTCTATGTCCCAATTTGTGTGTTATTCAGCATATGCAAGGTTATGTTGTAGGACAAGCAACTCCAACATCCCAGTGGCCTAGAACAAACTATCATTTGTTGCCACATGTCCATTTTGGGTCAGTGGAAGACATTTCTGTATGTTATCCTCGCTCAGGGACCCAAGCGGATGGAGTCTCTACCAACTGGAACATCACCAGTTGTCATGGAAGACGAAGGGAACATGGAAAATTGGCCAACTGCCCAAAAGCGATCATTCCTGCTCACATTTTATTGGTTGAAACAAGTCGTGTGGCCAACCCTAACTTCAAATGGGCAAAGAAGTAAACTCTTTCCATGTCCTCAGATGGAAGAGAAGTGAAAATATTGGTAAATAGCACTAATGATCCCCAAACACCCATTTAATAAAAATATAAGTGTGTGCACACCCTTTCCCTCACACATGCATTGTTTACGTTGAACTTAAGTCTCTTGGACTTACAGAGTTCACAGTCTCTGTTCCTACAGGAAATCAAAGAGACAAAAATTTAATTCCCATGGTTTCCACTTTCAAGTGGGTGTCATTGGGATTGTTGACATATTAAAGGGAAAAGAGCTAAAATGGAGAGAAATGTTCATAAATAGATACTGGAATGAGGCAACTGAGCATGTGAATATTACATTTGTCAGAAAAGTCATAAATACATATTTTCTTCGGCATATACATGCATCTCCTCTTCTACCCAAGTGGGTTCTTTTCTAAGTTCCAAAGCAAAGATGAGCACTAGGGATTTCAATTGCCTTCATACTTGAAGGCGGATCTGCCCAGCCCAAGACTATGGAATGCGATATGGTCCAAGTCTGATTTTTCCATTGGTTGTCTAGTTACTCAATAAATATTTGATTGATTGAGTAATCCCATGGCCCAGACAAATATTGTGGCCACAGAAGGGAACAACAATAAGCCAGATGAATTAAAGAGTTTCCATTCCAAGCCCATTTGGCCACGGTCACAGAAACGCAGTTATGAAGCTGGAAGTGCTTCTCCGAGGTTAACGCTGGAACCGAGAGTGAGACACTATTTATAAACTTTGGAAAGATTTTCAAGATAAAATGTTTAAATATGCTTTTGGAAAATGACTGTCTTCATTCACTTGGTTATCCAAGTTCTCTTTGATCCATTAATTTCACATTTCCTTTGATTCTTCCAAACACTCAAAAGAGAACGTTCATTTTGTCATATGGTGAGCAGCAAACAATTTGCTCACGATTGAGAGACCTTGTGAACACATAAACGTGGTGTTTTCCTTAGCGCTAAGCCTGGAGGAAAAGAGTTGCCAAACATGTCTCCCCCACGTAGGTGCACAGGACACAACTTCCTACTCACAGAAGAGCTGGTCCAACCCAGGGTGGTGAGGGAGGAAAGAGGCTCCCAGGAACCTCAGCATCTTCTTTCAGAGTCCTTCCCGGGTCCCCCACAGGGAAACCCTCTGCTAAGTCAGGGCTTCAGTGAACAGGGACATACCAGGGCAGGGGGCCTCTCCCTGCCAGTTTGAAGTGATTTTAGCTGTGTCAGTTGGGGGTCCCGAGGTCCACGTGGATCCAGTAGACTGGGGCATGAGCAAGTGTTCAGCTGGTAGGACAGGGGTCAAACCAGAAAATAATCAGTGGAGGCCAGTGTGCTGGGGGTGGCCCAGGAGTACAGGTGGGGATTCCTTATCGGGGCAGAGAGGGAGAAGCAGAAGAGGCTCCACAAGCCTCTCTCCACACGAGCGAAGCTGAGTGGGAACCACACTACGGAGGTTTCTTCCCTCGAGGCCAGTTCTAGCAACACGGACTTGCAGTCAAAGGCCACACTCCACCAGGGCTCCGCAGGCCCCTGGGAAGCCTGGCTGGAGGAGGTCTTTCTCTAATCCTAATGGGGTGCAAATATTTTGGGGCCCTCTAGTAAGAGTGATGGCATTCTTGTTCGGTTGAGAAAATAGCATCACACCATTTGCTCCAAGATTCTCTGAGCCTGACTTGGGAAAACAGCGGTCCATTAAGGCCTTGAGGGGAGAGGATGGAGAGCTCCTAAGAGCTGTTTCCCAACAGGCAGTACGTGTGCATGGAGGCCCTGGATGGCTTTGGGTGGTGCAGAGAGAGCCTGGCGGTGGTCACTGGCGGCTGGGAGGCTGGGGAAGAGCAGGAGGTGGTTGTGGAGGGAAGAAAGAGCAGATAGGGCGGGAGAGAAAGTGAAAACAGTGCACATGAATGACTGTTTCAAGGGAGTTTCCTAGTGAAAAAAAAAAGAGCAAAGTCAGCAGAAGCAGGAGGGGAAACAGATCAGAGAGGGAGAGTTAGTATAGCACATGCTCAAAGGAAAGATCTGGTAAGAGTGGGTGTGGCAGGGGGTAAATAGAGTTTCAGCAATGAAAAGACGCTTGAAAGGAGAGTTACGTTGATTGTCAGTGTTTTCCCATTTTGAATGGCAGCCACTGGACCAAACAACTTCTAGACTGTACCCTTGAGAGGGCCTGCTGAAGCCAAAGTTTCTCGAAAGAACATTGTTTAAATTAGGAGTCATTCTCAGCATTCAATTCCAACAACACAGGAGGCTAAATAAATTTCCTGCCTTCCAACTACCTACGTCTGTGAGCTGGGATTCTTGATGCTGGCTAACACTAAAAACAAATACAAAATGGAATTGTGTATGGGTGAGAACCCTTATGCTTTAGTCTTTAATTAACAATATTGAATTGAATATACCTTTTCTGCTGGCTGATTATAAGTAAACATTCTTTTCCCAAGGGGGATGGGATAAGGTTGCTGGAGCTTTCGTGGCAAAGGGATCCCACAGGTGGGGAAGGGAAAGGATTGCAGTGTCTGTGGGCTTGGGGCGAGAACAGGCCGCCAGCCCTCCTATGGCACCTGCTCGTAGGTGCTTCCTGCTCCGTTCCCATCTCAAGGTTGGGGAAGGTGGTCATCAAGGTGGTCACCATCTCAAGGTGGTCAGCGGCCCATTAGGCAGCTCCCTGCTGGTTTTTGAAGTCAAAGGGGACATGCTCACATGAATTAGCTTTTTTCCTTCTCCAGAGATGATCATGATTCTTAGAATGCCAAGCTCTTTCCAGAGCCTCGTCCTCTGGTCCCCATACCCAGACTCTCCACGCCTTTCCCTGGTGACTGTCCAGCCTTGGAGGGTGGGGAGGGGACGGGAGACTTCAGTGGTCTCACACACCAAAGTGCCTCTTATTTTTCTCATATTAGGCCTGTCCTCCATTTCCCCCCACAACCGTCACACACATATGGTAGAAGCCTGAATCTGTAGGTATCTTTATCTTGTCAGTCAAATCTAGGAATTTCTTTAGATTCTCCTGATCTCACCTCAGAATCTATACCGGAAATCGGGGTGGTGCTTTTATGTTGTTTTTTGTTTTGTTTTGCCCTCTTTGGATCTTTAGGGCTATCAAGAGCTTTGCTCAAAGGCTGACCCCACTGGTCCACTAGATGTCACTGTCATCTACATTAATAGTCAGTGCTTTACATATGAACCTCATCTGTAACATTGAGCACTGAAGGGACAGCAAGTTAGTTCCAAAGAGCAAAGTATTAATCAGTGTCACTCACACAGGTACACTGTCAGGACAAGGGACAGGAAAAGGCAGGCTTTCAGAAGTCTGGCAGGAAGGGAGGGCTCCAAACAGTGAAAGAATGCTGTGGATTGGAATCTGAGATCATCACTCCGTTTGTGGTGAAATGTAGCTACATGAAGGGAAGGAGCAGGACAAGCAGAGGCCCTGGGAGGAGAGCATCCCAGGCAGTGGTGACAGCAGGTGCAAAGGGCCTGGGCAGAGAGAGCCAGGGGCAATTAATGAGGAAGCTGCAAAGACAGACCTTGCAGGGCCTTGTCGGGCTTGGTAACGCGTGTAGATTTCATTCTGAATGATATGGGAAAACCATGGAAGCATCTGCAATTTCTGGCTTTTCATGGAAGAGCCCTCACAGTCTACTTGGATGTAATTATGAGGAAAAACCAGAAAAACCCCAATTCAGGAAGTTTCTATAATGTAAGTGGCTTGCATTTTTTAAAATGTCAATGTTATTTTGTCAATGAGACAAAGAGAGGCTGGGAAACAGTACCAGAGTAAAGGAGACTGAATGACAACTAAATGCAATCTGTGGTTTCTCGGCTGGATCCTGGACTGAAGGAAAAACAATGCCCTAGACCCAGCACAGTGGCTCACGCCTGTAATCCTAGCACTCTGGGAGGAGGCCTAGGCGGGAGGATCGCTTGAGGCCAGGAGTTCGAGACCAGCCTGAGCAAGAGCAAGACCCCCTCTATAAAAGACGTCCCTATAAAAATAAATTAGAAAAAATTAACTAGGGGAGTCCACTTGCTCAAGGCCTCTTGGGCGTGGCTTCAGGTAAAAATAAAAAAATAAAAAATAAAAAAATTAACTAGGTATAGTAGTGTGCACCTGTGGTCCCAGCCACTCTGGAGGCTGAGGCAGAAGGATCCCTTGAACTGAGGAGTTTGAGGTTGCAGTGAGCTATGATAACACCAGTGCATTCCAGCCTGGGCAACAGAGCAAGACCCTGATTTAAAAACAAACAAATAAAAAAACCCACAAATGGCCTTGAGGGCATTATGAGGACAATGTATAATATTAGAATATGGATTGAAATTAGATAAAATGAAGGTATTAATATTAAATTTCTTGAACTGGATAACTGCTGTGGTTATGTAAGAGAATATCTTATTTTTAGAGTACCCACAATGAAGTTTTAAAGGGAAGAGGAGTATATAGCTTGAGGTTTCCAAACACTGTTAGATAGTGGGAAACCTGCAGACTGCTCCCCTTACAAGTGGAGTCTGTGTAAAAGTGTGTGCATTTGACCTTTTAAACACCTCCCCCAAAGGGGATAAAGACCTTAGTCAGTAAGGAGGTTACAAATTTAAAATTGTGATCCCTACAACCCTCCTGTCCCACAGCATTGTTATATTTCTGTTAATTTTTTTTTTTATCTCATCCCCAAAGCAGTTTCTGTGGTTTCTGTATCTCTAGAGAACCTCTGAAAGAATACACAGCTATCCATTTGGGACGACTGAGCTATCTGCTTCTCGTCTGAGTAGGTGACAGTCACCCTTTGATGATGTGATTTTTAAAACTTTGCTCAAATATGGTAACAGTCTCAAATTTCTCCAGAACTGGCCTCCCCAAGAGCGCTGGCTGTCATGCAGGAAAATCATCTCTAACATGTAATCCTTTTGCATAAAAAGCCAACTCAAAAATGTGACAAGAGATTAAGCTCTGGATAAGCAGTGGGAATAAATTGCATTGTTTAGAATGAACATTTTTTTTATTAGCTATGTCGGCATTCTTTTTTTGTTTTTGTTTTTCTCAGAATTTTACAGGGGTATAAACATTTTGGTTACATAAATTGCTTTTGTACCATTTGAGTCAAAGTTATAAGTGTGCCCATCCCCCAGATAGTAGAGCACACATGTTGTTTGTTAAATTTGAATGTTGGAAGATGTGCGAAATGTAACAAGTGAGAAAGATGGTTATTCTTCAGCACCCATTAGTAAATAAGTATTTTTATGAGTGCCTGTTACAGGCAAGATAGCATGCTGAGTATTAAATATAATTTAAACGTGAGGCCTGATTTTGTACCTTTGTACTAGGGGACCTTGGCAAGGTTCAGGAAAGCTCAAGAAAGAGACTGAGATTCCATTTTATTTTATTTAAAGGTTTAACATTTTGGGAGGTGTGACTGACCATGCCCCGGAGGAAAGAGAAGCTCTGTTGACCATGGAATGAGTTGCTCAGGCTGTTAGAATAAAACAATGACAGCAACAACAGCAGTAAGTAGGCACAGCCCTTGCATTTTAGAAATTATGTGAAAAATTGGAGCAAATCCTGAAAAAAAGTTATGATAGTGTAAAAGCAGTGCCAAAGAAATTCTTCTTAAGAGAAGTCTGGAGAAATCAAGGTTGTGTTGCTGGGATGACAATACTTAATGACTGTCTTCAAGTGTATAAAAGAATGTTTCAGGAGAAGTTATTGCCCAGTTTTGTTCTCCAGCTTCACTGGGATTTAAACAGAAGAAATTGAGTTCAAATTTTAAAAGACTTTTTAATTAAACATTTGGATTTATTGATCTTGGAAAATCAAACCCAGAAATGAGCTATTAATATAATGAGTTTCTGCGGTTTCTATATTCCTAGAGGGCATTCAAAAGAATAAACAATTATCTACTCTGGAAGACTTGGATATCTGCTTCTCATCTGGGTAAGTGGGAGCTATTCATTAATGATAATAATAAAATGGCAATGGAAGCCCGTTACTTCTGTCCCAAATGGTTTTCCCACTGGCCTCAATTTTCCCACCAGTCCTCCCACAGTGCCTGAGATTCTCACATTAGCCATTCCTTTCAGATGAAGGCATGCAGAGTCTCAATTAAAACGTAAATGTATCTGATGGGGTGACGCATTCTGCTATTATCAGCCATTGACACCTCATCTTTTTAAGTTACCAAACTAGTAAGGCACCTATCAGGGACTCTTAGTAAAAAGTTTTGATAATAGAGACAGAACTGGAGAAACTTCAGGATTCTTCTGGGGAGGAAAAGTCGAGGTGGGTTGCCACTGTTAGTGACCTCAGGGAGCCGCAAGAGAGAGCACTGAGATTTGGGCTTGTCTCACACCATCTTTGCTCTCCCCTCCCCTCCCTTCTCTCCCTTCTCTCCCCTTCCATCGCAGGCTCCCCCGTCCTTCTGCATTTATTTTGCAATTATCACCAGGTACTCCGATAGATGCTAGAGGCACCCACCTAGGTTCTGAACACGCCTAGAACACATTGAGTTCCATTTAATTTTCCAAAGGGGGATGCTATTATTTGTGTACTGCATAGAATTAAATTGATTATTTCACCTCCTTGTGTTGACCAGGACTCTCGGTACTGGAGCAAAGAGCACATTGCAGGAAACACCTTCCGTCTGAGACTCACTCGCACCAGCAGCAGCAGCACAGAAATGGAACCCATGCGATTCTGGGCGTGTAGGCGCTTACCCTTTAACTGTCACAACTATAAGCAATCGATACCCACTTTGTTTGATTTACCTATCATAGTTTATTAGCTTTTTTTTTCTTTAGCCCAAAGAATCTATTGTTCTTTTTCTGTCCATTAGAGGATGGGATTTGGCGATATTTCTACTGTCTCCTAAGTACTGGGTGTGCAATTAATTTGGAAGGCCACATATTGACTGTTGCTACCTCCTCTGTGGCTTTCTCCTTAAGAAAAGTAAAAAACAGGCCGGGCGTGGTGGCTCACGCCTGTAATCCTAGCACTCTGGGAGGCCGAGGTGGGCGGATCGTTTGAGCTCAGGAGTTCGAGACCAGCCTGAGCAAGAGCGAGACCCCACCTCTACTAAAAATAGAAAGAAATTATATGGACAGCTAAAAATATATATAGAAAAAATTAGCCGGGCATGGTGGCGCATGCCTGTAGTCCCAGCTACTCGGGAGGCTGAGACAGGAGGATCGCTTGAGCTCAGGAGTTTGAGGTTGCTGTGAGCTAGGCTGACGCCACGGCACTCACTCTAGCCTGGGCAACAGAGTGAGACTCTGTCTCAAAAAAAAAAAAAAAAAAAAAAAAAAAAAAGAAAAGTAAAAAACAAAACCCAAAGTTCCTTATAGGGCTTTTTCTCATCTGCCATCTTGCCCCTCCCCTATCTAATGCGTGCGGTGAGCACCGTCTGGGGGAGGGACAAGCTTGAAGCTCTGACTCGGGTGGAGCAAAGGCAATATAAGTAACCTAAACATTTGTACCCCCGTAATATGCTGAAATTAAAAAATATTTTTTAAAAAGTTCCCTATGGGTGTGTTAACTCAAAAAACTCAACTCATTTAGCCATTTGATTTTATACTTATTTTTCCAAAATAAAGTTTAACGCAATAGCATCATGCTTAAAATATTAAAATCACTTTAGTAAGTATTAGAAAAAATAGTTTGAACAACATATAGCAAAATATAAAGGATTAGACACAAACATTTACAACTGAAATTTTTTCTCTCTAATCCCTAATTGTTACAATTTGTTCATTCTGCAAATTTTTACGGAGAGCCTGCTCTGTACAGGCTGGTGCTAGGCACCGAGCATTCAGTGTAAACAACGTGACTGCCAAGTCTAGTTGTCCTTTTCTCCACCCACACTTTTCACCAAGCTTGAATAAAACCAGACCCTGGAGAAAAATGGGCTGTTTTCTAAAGATTTAAAGTTTTCTACTGGAAACCTACAACTGAATTTCCCCTGGGAAGAGTGACATCAAAGGGCAGTTACATTTCAATACTACCTGCAAAGGAGATGTACAGCTCTGCTTGAAGTACAGTGCTGAGGGATCTGCCTAACTCTCCCTAACCAGGTTCACAACAGTTTTAAAGAGCACATTGCAACTCAGGATGAGAGGACCACAACTGCCCCCATCCTCTGTTCAAATGCAAAGAAGCCAGAACGCCAGCGAGGCAGATACTCCAGGGCATAACACATCCTGCTGCCTCCACTGGCATAAGACAAGTCATGTCTCAAAGCAAACCATCCTCAGATGTCCCCAGTTGTGGATCAAAAGGCAGCTGAACCCACGGAAGGGGAGAAGTGTGAGATCATTGCTCTTGACTGGAAGCCAAAAAGCCTCTCGTGCAAGGATGCAGCACTCAGCTCGAGGCAACTCCAGCAACCACAAGTCTTGAAGTTCTGGACCACCCTGTCCCGGCCACATGCACTTCGTGACTCATCCCCCAGTGACTGTCCCCGCACAGCCTCTGAGGCCTGTATCTCTCTCCACTGAGATTCATTCTCACTTTTCTCAGTCGCATTGATCTTCTATGTGACGATCGAAGGACTGAGAAACTACCTCACTGAGTCTCCACTGGCATTTTCCTGGGTGCCCCAAGCAGGTCAACGTCATAGTTACACCATCTGCCCCTCCTGCACAGGTCAAGCTCGGAACCGGAACTAGTTCAGATATTTTCTCTCTATTTTCCTGACTCCTTCTTTCCAGTTTCATTCCTGCCTATTCACCCACCCCGCTCTTGGTAGGAATTGGTCCCTCCTTCCTGCATGCCAGCCTTGCTGATATACACCACTACCAAGGTCCTCCCACACTCCCATGCTTGTTTTATGTTTGATTCCCCTATGAGATTATACATCCATTGAGGGCTGGGACCTTGTCTTAATCACCTTTGACACTCCAGCCAAATATAGTAGTAGGAGCTGGGTGTGGTGGTACACGGTGTGCCTGTAGTCCCAGCTACTCAGGAGACTGAGGCAGGAGTATCCCTTGAGCCCAAGAGTTTGAGGCCAGCCTGGACAACATAGCAAGACCCTGAGGAAGGAAGGAAGGAAAGAAGAAAGGAAGGGAGGGGTGGAGGGAGGGAGGGACACTCAAAAAATGTTTGATAAATGAGTGACTATATCAACCAGTATGCTTGACTTTTCAAAATAGAGAAGTCAATCACTGCATCAGTTTCAACTCCAAATTGCTCCCCTCCTTCCCATGCTGGCAATGTGTATAATTTGACACAGATTTATATTCAGCTGTGTACCTCTAAAAATATAAAAAATCATATGATGCTATTTCTGATATAGAATATCTTCCTAGGAGTATAATATGATTTTTAAAGTAAATTGAAAGAAAATTTGAAAGGACATAAAGGAGATAGCAATTGATTTCTCCACAAACTTTAGGGCTCTGCTCTGAATAGTGTTAGGTGAATAACAACCCTCTCGGCCGGGCGCGGTGGCTGACGCCTGTAATCCTAGCACTCTGGGAGGCCAAGGCGGGTGGATCGCTCGAGGTCAGGAGTTCGAGACCAGCCTGAGCAAGAGTGAGACCCCGTCTCTACTAAAAATAGAAAGAAATTATATGGACAACTAAAATATATATATACAAAAAAAATTAGCCGGGCATGGTGGTGCATGCCTGTAGTCCCAGCTACTCGGGAGGCTGAGGCAGGAGGATCGCTTGAGCCCAGGAGTTTGAGGTTGCTGTGAGCTAGGCTGAAGCCACGGCACTCACTCTAGCCCGGGCAACAGAGTGAGACTCTGTCTCAAAAAAAAAAAAAAAAAAAAAGAATGAAAAAAAATAACAACCCTCTCAAAATTCAAACTCCAAAGCCAAAGTCAATAGATATTCTGTTCTTCATTTCTTTTATTTTTCTAGCTACAGATTGATATCCATACTGAATTTGCATATTATCTGCTAACGCACCTCAGTACTACAGTATCCAATGTTAATTGCATGAGTGCTAATTATATAAGAATTCACATTATTTTAATGTATTTTATGCATTTATTAGAACATTATTCTCCCTGAAATGGACTGCTCTCTTTGTGCTAAAAAAATAGTCTTGGATTCCAAAATTCAAAATCAATTATAGGATAACTGTATTACATATGTTTATTACACATAACAACACGTATGTCAAGACCAAGCTAAATTTTATAGCAAAATTTTATTAATGAAATACCTTATGTAACTATTATCTTATGAATGTGTATATTTAGCCCTTTTTCATTTTGGCAATGTTGGACTCAGGTAAAGATTCCTCCATGCTTTAGTAATCATCAGTACATACTGTTCATATTTTGGTAATGTCAAGAAGAATTTATGGTTTGAAAATAACCATTGCTACAACACCTGCACGTGAATGGGCATTGTGATCAGATCCCACAGGTGGAAATGATTAGGAAACTGATATAGACAAAATAAGCAGTGTAATATTTTTTCCGCTGTCCTAAAATCATCTTAAAAATAAATTACAAAGCAGTTGATATAGAGACAATGAATCAGTTAGATAAACAGTGGCATTAGATTCTCCTAGGAGCAGGAACCCTACTGTAAACTGTGCATGCGAGGGATCTAGGCTGTGCGCTCCTTATGAGAATTTGATGCCTCATGATCTGAGGTGGAGCTGAGGTGGAGATGCTAGCTCTGGGGAATGGCTGCAAATGCAGATTATCATTAGCAGAGAGATTTGACTGCACAATAAATGTAATGTGTTTGAATCATCCAGAAACCATCCTCCTCCCGCCAGGTCCATGGAAAACTTGTCTTCCATGAAACTGGTCCCTGGTGCCAAAAAGGTTGCTGACCACTGCTCTTGGGAATTGGCAAAACCCAGGAGAAGGAGACACCCAGAGTGAGAAACTAGGACAGCCAATCCAAGCAACGTGCATCCATTTTGAGGCACCCAAATGAGCACACGATCCTGCCACATATGCTTCTTTTATACAAAAAAAAAGAAAAGGTGTTTTTATTCTACAAAAATTGTTATTCCATCTTTGATGGTTTGGATAGTGACATTAGGGAATTCCTCCAACTTTATTTCCCACAGCCTTGGAGCTACAATCTTTTCTAATACGCCCAACCAGCTTTCTCTCTCTGAACTATTCTCCACATTCTTAAAACCCTTCTTCCTATCTATTATTTGATCTTTTTCTTTTTCTTTTTTTTTTTTTTTTTTGAGATAGGATCTCTGTCACTCAGGCTAGAGTGCAGTGGCCTCATCATAGCTCACTGCAACCTCAACCTCCTAGGCTCAAGCAATCCTCCTGCCTCAGCCTCCCGAGTAGCTGGGACCACAGGTGCATGCCACCACGCCTGGCTAATTTTTCTATTTTGTGTAGAGACGAGGGCCTGGTCTTGCTCAGGCTGGTCTTGAACGCCTGGCCTCAAGCGATCCTCCTGCCTCCGTCTCCCAAAATGTTAGTATTACAGGCATGAGCCAGCACGCCCGGCTTATTTACTTGATTTTTAAGAATCACACATGTGTTTTCTGTTCTTAATTACAGATCTTTCACTGCTGGAGTGTCACCACTTGGAAGACTCCTTCTAAAAGGGTCTGAAGAAAAAAATATTCCCTCCCCACCATCTAGTATTTGTTGTTGGTAATCATCTTAGAGATTAAACAAATATAGTTCCTTCAGAAAAATATTTGCTCTCCCTATAAAAGCCCTTAATGAAGAGTTTGCAGTGGTAGTTTATCCTTTGTGCAAAATCAACTTAAAATATGACGTTAATTGCATAGAGCAACTTTTTTTGTTATCTAACAAACAGTTGCATGGAAGTCAAGAGCAATTGGGTCACTCTTGAACGACTGGAACCCATCAGCCATGTCCCATTTCAAAGCGATGTTCACTCTGTCTGATTTTTGACCTTCTTCCTTTCAGGACTTCCAAAGGATTCAAAGTAGCTACAAAGCATAGCATGGTGCCTTTTTTGTGTGAGAGAGAGCAAATCTGGTTCTAGGGGTTAGTGTTTGTTACCGGAGTCCCACGACAGACAATCTCGCCGTTGGCTATTCAGTAGCTACAGGGGACCAGGCTCTGTGTCTTCGGAGCTCAACCTTGCTGGATTTGTTCCTCTGAGAGAGAGGAGTTGAGAGGGGGAAGACAGCAAGGTTCCCACAAACCTTAAAGAGAAACATCTGTTGCAGTGTGTGCGCTGAGTTCAGCCGGGAGGAAGCCGACCCCCGACCAGGTCAGATCTCAGTCCTGGTGTCCTTCCGCTAAATAGAAAATTACTCACACAGACAAGGGACATGTAAAAATTATTACAGTCAAAGATCTCTTAATGATTTCTTTTCTTCTGGATTTGATAGGAAATGTATGTGCTGACTCAGGCTGAGTCCAAATGACTCTTGTGAATTCAATAGAAAAAATGTTTAAAAGGGACAAAAGGCCACTATGGCCACCATTGTATAATTGCGCATGTTGGGTGACCACTGGCTGGGCCAGAGAAACGCCAGACTAAACAGCACTGCAGACAGCCCCTGGCAAATGGTTTCCACCCTGGCCCTTCGCGCTGTGTTTATACAGAAACAGCTCTGATACACACATGGCTCATCAATATTAATTTTCACAGCAATGAAAAATTGCCAACTAAGCAGCGGATAAAAGCATTGGACTAAAGGCCACAGCCACTCACTGTCCCGGTGACCTTGAGGAATTCCCAACCTCACTGAGTCTCACTTTCTCTGTAAACTGAGGATAAGAGTATTCTTCCCATTTTCCTTACCCAGTAGTTGCATGTTGCACATTCATGAGGCTTTAGCCTATTTATTTATTTGGTGAACAGCTAAATAGTACTTACTATGTGCCAGGCAGTTATATTAACCTTTTTAAATCTCATAACAATCCTACAAAGAAGGTATTATTATTTTTATCCCCATTTTACAGATGAGGAAACTAAGATGTAGATTTTAATAACTGGCAAAAATGGAACAACTGTAAGTTACTAGTGTCAAGAATTTTTGTTTCCCTTTAAACATGAAAGCGGCTAGCATTTCTTCTGCAGTTCTGACTTCTATACTCCTAAATTAATTTCCACAAGCTCTCAGGGCTTCTGGGATTCTGCCAGAATTCATTTCCTTGCTTCCCTGTGCTGGGCTTTTCTACTGTTAAGGGTTAAATTGTGTTCCCTGCCCCCAAAACTCACATGTTGAAATCCTAAAACCCCAATATTTCAGAATGTGACTATATTTGGCATGAGGGTCTTTTAAGAGGCAATTAAGGTTAAACTAGGTCACTAGGGTGGGCTCTAGTCTAATATGACTGCTGTCCTTGTAAGAAGAGAAGATTAGGACACAAACGCACACAGAAGCACCACGTGAAGACATGGGAGAAAGACAGCTATGGCCATCTGTCAGTTAGGAGGGAGACCTTAGAAGAAACCAACCATGATGGAACTTGGATCTCAGGTTTCTAACCTCCTTAATTATGAGAAAACAAATTTGTGTTGTTTAAGCTTCCCAGTTATGGCAGCCTATAATGGTTCATTTTATGTGCCAACTTGACTAAGCCATGGAGTGCCCAGATATTTGGTTGAACCTTACTCTGAGTGTGTCCGTGAAGGTGTTTCTGGATGAAATTAACATTTGAATCGGTAGACTGGGTAAGGCAGATGGTCCTCCCCAACGTGGGCGGGCCTCACCCGATCTGTTGAAGGCCTGAATAGACAAAAGGCTGAATGAGGGAGGATTCACTTTCCACCTGAATGTCTTCGAGCTGGAGCATTCATTGTTCTAATCCTGCCTTTGGACTGAGGCTCAGACTGGCGCTTATACCATTGGTTCTCCTGGTTCCCAGGCTTTCAGATACAGACTGGAACTACACTGTCAGCTCCCCTGAGTCTCCAGATTGCAATTGCAGATCTTGGGACTTCTTAATTTCCATAACTGTATGAGCCAATTTCTTATATCTCTTTGTATGTATTATAGGTATGGATATAGACATAGAGAGACATGTGTCTATACACCTCTATATCGATCTATCTATCTATCTATCTAGATATATATATATGTGTGTATATATATATATATATATATACATATATATGTATCTCCTATTGGTTCTGTTTCTCTGGAGAATCCAGCCCTAGCAAACTGATACACCTACTTCCATAGTTTTTGCTTGGGATGTTCAAGTTAGCCTACCAAAATTCTATCCAAACCAGCTCATTATTTTAAACATGTATATTTAAAGGGAAAAAACAAGCATTTATCATGCATTATCTATAAGAACTGTATCCCTGGGTAACCAAATACTACATGTGGAGAAGTTTCTCTTCTTGAAAGAATTACATATAACAAGTAAATACAGAATGATAAAATTAAGAAAATTTTTTTTTCGATCTAGGCCTTGAACATCAATAGCTGCTAATATAACAAAAAGAGCCTGTGCATCTCCTGATGGAAGAACACACCATGATCTATGAAGTTGTCCTCAAAAAAAAAACTTGAAACTAAGCCAGGTGCAGTGGTGCGTACCTGTAATCCCAGCTCTTCAGGAGGCTGAGGTGGGAAGATGGCTTGAGCATAGAAGTCTGAGGCTGCCATGTATTGTGATCATGCCTGTGAATGGCTGCATTCGAGCCTGGGCAACACAGCAAGATCCCCATCTCTAAAAAGTAAAAAAAAATTTAAAAAGTAATTGAACCTGAATCTGATCAAAACTCTAGATCCAACTACCAATTTACAGAAAATACAGAGACCAGAGGAACACGTTAAACCACACCATGGGGAAGCAAGCAGCAAATTTCATACTTTGGGAAACTCTATGGGAAAAATAACCTGGTGTCTTCAACAAATACATTTCAAGAAAAATAATGACATTTGACATACTAATAATGTATGATAGTTATGAGATCTCTGGATATTTGAGCATGAGAACCAAAGAAATAGTGTTAATTTCATTTCATTTTATTTTGTTTGAGACAGGGTCTCACTCTGTCACCTGTGCTAGAGTGCAATGGCATCATCATAGCTTACTGCAACCTCAAACTCTTGGGCTCAAGCAATCCTCCTGCCTTAGCCTCCCGAGTAGCTGGGACTACAGGTATATACCACCACCTCCGGCTAAGTTTGGTTTTGTGTTTGTTTGTTTGTTTGTTTGTAGAGACACGGTGTCACTATTGCCCAGTCTGGTCTCTAACTCCTGGCCTCAAGGAATCCACTCGCCTCAGCCTCCCAAGTAGCTGGGATTATAGACTTGAGCCACCACGCCTGTTGTTCTCTGACCTTTCTCAATGCTGAATCACAAATGTATTCACATGAACATTCATTCCCTTCTCGTATTATCAAGGGAGAAATTGGCATAAATACTATAAAAATTTTAAACTTTTCTTTTGGTAGATATCAGTAGCCACCATTGTTTAAATGTGAATAGTGGCTGTGTACACAGAAATAGAAAGTGTATCCATTTCTTATTGCTGCTGTAACAAATTGCCACAAACTTAGAGGCTTAAAACAACAGAGGTTCATCATCTTACAGTTCTAGAGGCCAAAAGTGCAAAGTAGGCTGTGTTCCTTCTGACAGCTCCAGGGGGGATCAATTTCTTGCCTTTTTCAGCTTCTAGAGTCTGCCTGCGTTCCTTAGCTCACCACCCGCATCCCTTCAGCCTCTGCTTCTGTAACCTCATCTCTGACTCTCCCCCTCCTGCCTCTCTCCCCCCTGTGATTACGTTGGGCCCAGCGAAATAACCCGGAATAATCTTTCCATCTCAAGGTCTTTAATCACATCACCAAAATCTCTTTCGCCAGGGCCTTATAAGGTGACATATTCACGGGTTCTAGGGATTAGGACACAAACATCTTGGGGGGGGGCCATTCTTCAGGCTACCACAATAGGTGTGTAGCTGTCTATCAGGTGGTATGTTACAAGGACAGTGGACTGATTTTTGCCACATGTAAAAAGAATTTCTTCACTCACAGACAAAAGCTTGGTAACGTCTCTGCTCTTACGCTTTGTCCTGACAGAAAGTTTCACTTGCAGGCAGATCCTGTGATAATCGGACAGCAGGATCTGCCAACCTCTAGTTGGGCCAGTGATGAGATCCTGGTTAAGTCTGAGCACACACGGACAACAGAAGGTTCTAGACCCAGATCGCTGCTAGACTTGCCGAGCTTTCACATCTCTTTCCCGCAGAAACAGCAGAGCGCACAAAAGCTTTCTACTCAAGACTTACCTTATTTCCCATTTCAGATAGTGAAAAAGTATTTCTAACACCCACTGTCTAACAACCACTCTGTAAAGATTAGGTAATTATATTTAAAGAAGCTACCCCTCACGTGTGGCTTCCTGATTAGGGTACTTTCAATATTTGTTATCGAGCCCAGGGTGCTAGTGAAACCTATCACACAAATACACCTCATGCCGCTAATTTTGAAGGATTTTTCAAGTTCATTGCTACGCGGACAGTGTAATGGAAGGCCTCTTCTGTCGTTCTGCGTTAGAAATTAGTCTTAGATAGAAATTAATCTACTTTACTCTCATGTAAATACAGGTGTTTTAGTTTCATATCCAGGCTTACTTAAGTCTCAAATGTTTATAGAAACAAAATCAGATGTATTAAATATAAATAATTGAGTTTTCTCACATGTTGTCTGGGGCAGAAAGGTCAGATAAATTTTAAAACATTCTTAATGGTTTGCTTAGAATCACTTCCCAGTATAAGAAATGCTATGTCAAGGGGGATGCGCATTTTTAAGGCTTTTGATGAGTTCCACTGGATCAATCCCCAGAAAGATGGCGCTGATTTACACTGCCCCAGTGGTAGATACTTCTCCATACCCTCTGCCGAGCCTGGCTGTTACAATATTTTATTATATTATCATTATAATTTTATTATAACAGTATTATAATCATAAATAGTGACAGTTATTTGATTATAAGTTTATTATACTTTAGATATTCACCAATTTTATATAAAAATCTTGTCTAGAAAAAGGAATTTTATTTAAAAAGTCCAACTTAGCTCTCATTTCCTTTATAAATAATACCAAGTTTTAGCATTGGTTTTATTCTTCAAATAGCCATTTGCACCTCAAGTTTATATAAATATTCACCTGTATTTTTTGGTTTTCTTTCTTTTTTTATTCTTTTGTTCTTTACTGTGGTTCTTATGTGGTTTTGTTTTTTACATTAAAACTTCAGATCATTCTGGAATTTATTTTAGGTGTGTGATATGAGAGACAGATCAGTCTTTACTTTTTTCAATTGTTAAGGAAAAAGAAGCACAAATTTGAGCAAAAGCCCCAAGAATACTCTTTCATATCTAGACGAGTTTCTAATTTCTTTATAACTATGCTTTCGGTTTCTAAAAAGCTTGAATCAATCATACTTCTGAAATTAGCCACTCTGCCTGAAATTAGCATTTCAGAAGTATGATTTGCTCTTGGCTTACCCTGTCTTCGTGGATTCCTGGAGATGACAAAAAGGAATAGTGATTGATTTCCTTGTGAGAGTTTGTTCCATGGATATTGGTACCCTGGGAGTGAAGCCTATAGCTTTTATACTCCCTATCTATCTATCTATCTATCTATCTAAATGTCTCCCAGTCTCTCATGCTTGGATAAATTCGCTGTAATCAGCTTTTCCCCTTTTATTACACCCCTGGCTTATAGTTCAATAAAGACGATTTCTCTGGAGGATAACTAAACCAAGGACATTGTGTTCCATTTTTATGACAAGATGCATATTTCCCAAACAAAAGACAAATCTTTCATTTCAAAGGACTGAAGGGATGATACTTATAAAACATTCCAGCTGGTTAAATAAGGGCACTGACAAAAGTCAGCTAAAACTATCAGTTGGCTCTGAACCCAACTTGATTGCGAATTGGATAAACTTTTGCTCGTTTGAAGCCCTTGTCTTTTCATCACTTTGCTCTAAGAGAGGAAAATGAGTTAGCAGTCATGTTATCCCAGCAGTTAAAGAGGTACACGATCCCGCTGAAGGTAGCCCCACCTCACTGACAGGTTTTCAGTGAATGTGTGTACACAATAGCGGGCCCTGTCTGTGCCACCTTGCCTCTGGTCTGCAGGTCAGCCCGCCGCGCATGCGTCCGTGTCCCGGTGAGTGGGATCCACCTTGCGTAGGATCTCACTGAGCTCCTTTCCGCCCCCTCTCTCTTTCCACCTCCTTCCTCTGGCTCCTCCAACTGACCACAGTATAGAATGAGAATGCAATTCACATTTTTCTATTGCATTTATAATTACTAAATTAAGCTCTCGTTACCTTTTTTGACATTGAAATGTACATAGATAAAACATCTTTGATTTCTAGATTGAAAAGATAAATCAGATTGTTTAAACTGATAAACAGTGACCCAACACTGATGCTGGGCATTCTTGGTTGTTTTGCTTTGTTGGGGTGTTTTGTTTTGTCTTAAATCCCAAAACTGTGGATCATGGATGGACCCTGGACAAAGAAAATAAATTGTTCCTGTTCTGTTCCTCCTGCTTCCCGTTAAAGACCTCCACGATCCTCCTCTCCTCTCTCCCCCTCCCCATCCACAGCGCCCTGCCCTGCTGCCGGGTCCCACCCTGCCTCCCCCTCACCACCAGCTGCCTGTCCTTTTTGTCCTGGCTTCCTGTGGCATCACGATGCCAGCTGCACAGTCCACTCCGTTTGTGCTGCTGGTCTTTGCAGCCTCGCTCCCACTAGGTGGCGCTCTTACCTCGCCTCTCGCCTCCGCCACTAAGACTGAGGCCGGGCGCTGCCCACCGGGTCACACGGTCTCCCAAAGCAGGGAGCGGCCGGCAGTCGTCGAGGCTGGTTGGCACAGCCAGAACCTCCCCAGGCAAGACCTCAAGGACGCGCAGCCACGATGGTGGCTGACGTTATTAACACTCTCACTTGTCCATTGATAGACTTTTGAATTTGTTGGCTGCAGAGCCGTGTGCCACCTGTGCTGGAGTAAACATCATACTTGAGGGGATGAGGGATGAAAAATTACCTATGGGGTACCACACTGTACACCACTCGGGCGAGAGGTACACTAAAAGCCCAGACATCACCATTATGCAATATATATGTAATAGAATTTCAACTTGTACCCCCTAAACCTATTAAAATTAAAAATATAAAGAAAAAAATCAGCGTAAAATAAAAATTTTAAATCATACTTAATTTTCTCTTGTTAAAAGAGCTTGTAAAAATTTTGTCAAATTTTTCTTAAAATGCAAAAGCGTCAAGAAATCTATAACTAAGAGAAGGGCAAGAGGGCAAGAAATTTTATGCCAAAGGAGCTGGAGGAGAGAGAAGGTAGCAAGGTGGGGACACAACCTTGGCCGCAACCTGGATCCCTCGACAGTTACATGGCTCCAGCCTTCACATGTCTGTGTTTTTTTCTTTCTTTTTCATTTTTAATTTTTTGTAAAACATTTCTTTAAAGTTCAATTTAAAAAAAAAAAAAAAAAAAACCTGTGTTGGTGTTGTTTCTGCAGGCTGAAAGAGTATCCCCAAATATCTATAAATTCTAATAGCAATAAGGAACCAAAAAAGAAAAAGGAGACTATGGGCATAACCAGTCAAAAAGGAAAGGACTCAAAGTGGTTTAGTGACACCTGTGACCTGGCACAGAGGGGGATGTCCCCAAAGAAAGCTGAAGAATAAGACAAAAGTGGCAGACAATGAAGATGGCTTAATTTGACTGTTAGAATGTATATATTTCCTTTTTACTTCATAAATAAAGTTTTATAAATTATTAGGACCATAAAGGACCTAATAATAGATTAAAATTAGAAATAATTATTTGTTGAATGAATACAAAAAATATATTTCTTTAACAACATAATTTTTGCCAAGTTTAAGCCTCACTTAAATTTGGACTAGTTAGGAAATTAGCTGAATTGGAGTTGTATATAGAAAACAAAAGGCTGAGAGAACCGGGTGTGGTGGCACACTGCTGTAGTCCCAGCTACTCGGGCTGTTGCAGTGGGAGGATCGCTTAAGCCCAGGAGTTAGAGGTTGCAGTGAGCTATGATCAGACCGCTGCACTTCAGCTAGGCAACAGAGTGAGACCTTGTCTCAAAAACAAAAACAAAAAGCAAATCAAACAACCAAAAAAGGCAGCTAGGTCGATTGGGTTGTATTATAGGCAGTCTTGTGAAATCCCAACTGAGCAGTTTAGAATTACGAGGGTTGGCCGTGGGACCTATGGTTGTGTAAATTCATGGGACTGACCTCGGCGACTTGACTACAAGTTCTTTAAGGAGGGGCTCTATAACAGACCCTGGCTAAGCATCAAATGCATGCTTAATCTATACTGGTAGAATGGATGTGAAAAACAGTGACCAAGGGAGATTGGTCTGACTATGATGTACAAAATACATTAAAAGGGGAGTTTACAGAGGCAGGCAGACCATGTAGGAATGTGTTACAGGGATCCGAATGTGGAAAAAGAAGGGGTATTGGCAACAGGAATGGGCAGGTGAGTTCAAAACAGAATGGGGGATAGGATTTAGCTCCATGTGGGGCCAAAGACAGAAATGATACATAGATTGTAATTCCTAAGTAGGGTGGGAAGGCGATGCAGGGCAGTGGTTAGACACTCGGTCTTTAAATCTAAACAAACCAAGGTCTGAATCTCACATCTACTACTTCCTAGCTATATGACCTTGGGGAAGATATTTCATTTCTCCAAGCCCAGTTTCTCCTTCTGTAAAATAGCAGAGTTATGAGAAATAAATGAAATAATGCATGTAAAGTGCTTATAATTGTGTCTGGAGGGAAATGCATGTCTCTTGAAGGTCAGTTATCATCATTTTCCCTCTATTCCACTTACCTATCAAAGATTCTCTGGAAGGAAGATGGTACTCCACTTTCCCATAGCAAAGAGACCACTGGTTACCTAAATAGTCTAAGCCAAAAAAGAACACAACAGTGTGTTTTGAATGTTACCATGGTCACAGCGCTGGTCACAAAACCTCTCATGTAGATAAATCAGGCTGAACTTGCTGACATGTAATAATCACTATTGGTGTGACTGAAACTAGGTTCCTGTCATAGCATGATTTATTTGGACTTAGTGGAAAACTACCCCTGCCAAATTGCTTTCTTTTTGGAAACCACAAATGGAAAGCTTAAATTCACCTCCTCATATTCAGCGAAAAACAAAACAAGTTCAATAATAAAACAATTGTTCAGGGTTGAAGTTGATCAACTTTGTTATTGGTATCAAGGATCCCGGCATGAGTGCACCGTATCACGTAGCCAGGAGTGGCAAATAACATTACTTTTCCAAGAGTCCAGGCTCACACCTGCATGGGCATTTCCTTAAAAGTCCTTCACTCCTCCCAGTACTGAGCAAAGTACGTGCTCTTGTGCGTGTTTGACACCAGTATCACCTCCAATGTCACACATACGCATACACTGATGCACACACATACACACACACACACACACACAAAGCGACTGCTCCTGTAAAAAATCCAGCCCTGTCCTTTTGTGAAACTCTGCCTCCTGGTTTTGATTAACTGAAAAGGGTCAAGACAAAGTTTTGATAAATGACAGAAGGCAGACCATACACAAATGTGCTATTCTGGCCAAGGAATGGCCTCAACTTGAGAATGCAAGATAAGAAACAGGAAATGAAAAAAGAAAATAAAAATCTCTCCCAATTGTAAAATGTATTAATAGTCAATAACCTTCTGGAGATTGTTTCTCTCTTAAATTTCCGGGAATAGGCTCGTGGTTGACTTCCTGGCTAGTTGGGTATTACTTTTTATGTGGTCCGTGACCAAGATATACACAAACTGGGAACAGAGTTAAATGAGCCACATTTCCCAGTGACTGTCAATTGGTTTCTCTTTCCTTCCTTCGTCCCTTTCTTCCTTCCCTCTCTCCCTCCCTCACTCCCTCTTTCTCTTTTTCTTTCATTATTCTCCTTAAACCAATAGAGAGAATACCTAGATCTCCACAGAAAACAATTTTCCAATTACATTCTTTCATTTATGAATTTATGTACTCAACAGACATTTATTTTAAAATGCTCATTATATTTCTAATGACTGAAACACACTTTTATTCTTCTCTCTTTCGGTTCTCCTTGTGAGATGACTAAGGAATATATAGGGTAGGGAAAGGGCCATAGGAGTGTTACTACCCATTAGTGACTACTTGAGAAAATACAAGAGTGTTATAAAAGCAGGATTAGTATGATGAAGGGCTCCAGAAGGGGTGTCTCAAAAAAAAGAAAAGAAAAGAAAAGAAAAAAAGAAGAGAAAAGAAAAGAAAAGAAAAGAAAAGAAAGAAAGAAAGAAAGAAAGAGAAATTGAGAGATGTGTTTGAAATTACTGAAAGGAGACAAGGAGATTTATTCTTCTGGCGGAGAGTTTGAGGATAGATTGATGATACAAACAACACTCAGCAAATGGAAAGAATAAGGCATTTATTATCTCCAAGGAGAATAGAAAAGCTGTACAAAAATCATAATACATGGTTCATCTGTGCATACAAATATTGATTTAACCGAAACCTGTGACATATTTATAATGGTAGGAAGACGGGTGGAGTGGGAAGAAGAAATATTGAAGAGAAGAAACAATTTAAGAACAATAAATCCTCATTTTCCAAATAAGGAAGTCACCAGAGAATATCTAAACATATTAAATATAAGTCAATAATATAAGAATATATAGGAAATAAATACCAAGAAAAATAGCTAAAATAGGTAAAAATTCTTTTACCTGAAGGCTGAAAATCAAGACTGGGAAGGGAAGGTCTGGGCACTGGAATGCTGGTTTTTACTTTAAGCGATGTAGAACTATTATATGTAACTTTTATGCTGTGCATATGCATAAATTTAATAAAAATATAAATTAAATTCAAAAGTCCACTTTCCTGGATTAAAGTATGACTTGCTTTACAAGAGACTGGTTTTCATTTAATTTATCAACTAAACCACAAATACTTCTCCCTCTGAAATTGATCAGAACTGCTTAATAAGAAATGAACAAAAAGGAGCTAATTTCACTCAATCATTTATTCATTAAATATTTGTAGAAAGTTGACTGTTTTAGTCACCTGGGATATATCAGTGAACAAAATTAAGAAAAGGCCCTATCCGTGCAGAGTTACATTCTTGTGGGGGAAACAGCAATAAATGATTGACCTAAAAGACAGATACATCATGTAGTATTTCATAGAGTAGAGCTGAGTGAAGGTGATCAGGTACAGGCAGGATGGAAGGTGACGGTTTAAAAATTTAGAGTGATACAAAGAGGTCTCATTGAAAAGGTGAGTACTGAGCAAGGATGAGAAGAAAGTGGGCCAGGTGGTGGCTCATGCCTGTAATCCTAGCACTTTGGAAGGCTGAGGCGGGAGGATTGCTTGAGTTTAGGAGTTCAAGACCAGCCTGAACAAGAATGAGACTTCATCTCTACCAAAAATAGAAAAATCAGTCAGGCATTGTGGCATGCACCTATAGTCCTAGGCTACTTGGGAGGCTGAGACGGGAGGATCTCTTGAGCCCAGGAGTTTGAGATTGCGGTGAGCTATGATGACACTACTGTATTCTACCTAGGGTGACAGAGTGAGACTCTTTCTCAAAAAAAAAAAAAAAAAAAAAAAAGAAGAGAGGAAGTTATAATAACTTTGGGGAGACTACTCTAGGCAGATGAAAGGGACAGTATAAAGGCCGGAAGGTAGAACCATGGCAGGTGTTCAGGAAACACCAAGGAGGTCAAGGTGATGAAAGGTGATCAAAAGAGAAATGGAGGCAGGTGGGGAAGGCAGGAATGGGGAAGGTGGTGGATATTTGGATTCAGGATGCAGCAAACCAACCTATCCAAGCTGAGAATAGGTGACAGGAGAGCTGGTGGGGGTCAGAAGCCAGTTAGGAGGCTCAGCAGACAGAGGAAGGCCTACACCACGTTGTAGAAATGATTCTTGAGAAGTGGTTAGATTCTGGATCTATTTCATAGCTGGAGAAGACAGGATTTATCTTTGCATCAGGTGTGGAGGGAGAGGGGAAAAGAAGAGTCATGCATGACCCCAAAGCTGTTGTCCTGAAGAATGAAGTTGCCTCAACTGCATGGGAGAAAACAGGCAGAGCAGGCTGTGGGGAAGGTCAGGAGTTTAGGTTGGATGCACAGTGCTCACATTTCCAAGATTAGTCAACAGAGTGCGAGGTGCTCTGGAGGCCAGCGAAGAAAGCGGACTGTAGAAGAGGGAGTGGTCAGCTGTGTCAAATGACACTGACAGATCAAGGGAGGCATTGAGACTACCAGATTTTTTTTTTTTTTTTTTTTTTTGAGACAGAGTCTCACTCTGTTGCCCAGGCTAGAGTGAGTGCCGTGGCGTCAGCCTAGCTCACAGCAACCTCAAACTCCTGAGCTCAAGCGATCCTCCTGTCTCAGCCTCCTGAGTAGCTGGGACTACAGGCATGAGCCACCATGCCCGGCTAATTTTTTCTATATATATTTTTAGCTGTCCATATAATTTTTTCTATTTTTAGTAGAGATGGGGTCTCGCTCTTGCTCAGGCTGGTCTCGAACTCCTGAGCTCAAACGATCCGCCCACCTCGGCCTCCCAGAGTGCTAGGATTACAGGCGTGAGCCACCACGCCCAGCCGAGACTACCAGATTTAGCATCACGGAAGTCCTGGGTGATCTTACAAGAGCAATTGCATTGGCCGGAGGAAAGGAAAAGGCAGGTTAGGGCGACTTGAAGAGTGAATAGGAAGAGCAGATGTGGACACACCTAGAGATCACTGTTTTGAGGAATTTTTCTTCAAAAGGCAGCAAAGTAATGGGTTGGTTGCTGGCCAGGAAAATAGTGTCAAGAGGAGACTTTTCTTTAGTTGGGAGCAATAATAACACTATTGTTTGCTGATGGTGATGTGTGAGGAGAGAATTAAAATGATGTATTTGATGAAGCAGGAGAGTGAGGATCGCGTTCCTGGAGCAATGTTTTGAGTGGCTGAAAAGTGAGGGGGTCTAGTGCACAGTGGAGGGGTGTGTTTTTGGCAGGAGCACAGTAGCTCACCTCTGCTAATGGCAAGGAGAGCAGAGTGTGCGGGTGCAGGAGCTGGTGGGTGGGAGACGAAGGCCAGGCGAACATGGAAGTCCCTTCTAATTGCTTTTTATCTGATTCAGGAAGCAAGAAGCAAGGCTATTAGCTAAGAGTGAAGATACCTGAGGTGGTGGTGCAGGTTTGAAGGGAGAGTAGATATGAAATAAACACCAGGGAGGAAGGAGAGGGGCAAGAGACTAGGGGAAGACAGCATGATTGGTGGTCACATATGAAGCCCAATTGAAGTTCATGGTCACTGCCTGTCTCAGTTTGTTCAGGCTGCTATAACAAATTGCCACAAACTGGGTGGCTTATAAACAACAGATTTATTTCTCATAGTCCTAAAGCCTGGGACGTCAAAGAGAAAGGTGCCAGCAAATTTGGTGCTTGGTAAGGGTGCACTTCCTCGTAGATGGCACCTTCTGTGTCCCCACTGATGGAAGGAAATAGCTGGCCCTTCATCTAGAGTCACTGGGTGTTGACATTGTGCTACATTTGCTTTATTGCTTTTTCTGTTCATACACACCCACACCTATACACACACACATACACTCATGTGTGCACAAATACAACCTACTTTTTGTTGGTGGAAGCATGTGAAGATCAGTTGCTGACATCAAAACACTTCACCTGTACATCTCCTGAAAATAAAGTGGTCTCCTTATTTTCACAACAAACATTCACACAAACATCATATGAGTATCACCCCTAAGAAAATAAATATTAGATCCATAATATCATCTAGTAATATATAATCCATATTCAAATTGTCCAGGATGCCTTCAAAATGTTTTTTTATACTTATTTTATTTTCCACTTCTTTGCATTGGTTCTTTGAATTGGTGTCGTTAGTGTCTGGAGTCTCTTCTAATCAAGAAGCATCCTCCCACTTTTTATTTTCTTTCAAAACATTGACTGTTTTGAAGAATCAAGGTCAACTGGTCTTGTAGAAAGTCTCAATATTCTGAAATTGTCTGAGTGTTTCCTTATGATTAGATTCAAGTTAAACAGTTTTGCCATACGTCTTATATACGTCTCACTACATCACGTTGGGAGGTCCATAATGTCAATAAGTTTCAGCAATTTCCTAAGACAGTATCCATCTTATCACTCCTGAGTAGCTGGAACTACAGGTGCCACCACCATGCCTGGCTAATATTTTGTCATTTTGTTTTTTGTAGAGATGGGGTCTCACTGTGTTGCCCCACACGGATAAATTCCTGGCCTCAAGCGATCTTCCCACCTCAGTCTCCCAAAGTGCTGAGATTACAGGAGTGAGCCACCATGCCCAGCTTCAAATTCTCTTTTTTGAAAGCTGTGATTGCTACATTGTTTTCCATTCTTAAAATTTTCCTAAATCCCAGTACAACAAATAGTTCTGCAGGATTTCTAAAAATGCCTGATTGTTTTCATATTCTGGGCAAATTTTTTCTGGATACCAAAACAAAAAACCAATATTCCCTGCCCTTCTAAGAGAAAATGAGGACATAAGCTTTTGATGGCTGAGTGAGGATTCTCCCCCAAGAACGGCTGCCTGGCTTTCTGGTTCCTCCAAGACAAAACTCAGAATGTGACTCAAGAAAAGATTGTCCATTAAGTAACTGGAGGCCCTAGCAGCCAAACAGGAAAACACAACTTACTTTTCTAAACGTTCTTCCCTTAGAACTCAACATTCACCAACACACTGAGGCCAGTTTGAAGCCCTGCAGTTTAAAGGAGTGGGAAAAACTTGAAGAAGGCTCCAAAGCCATAAAAGTGACCTCCGGATTAAAGGCCTGGAGGACAAGTTTTCTGAAGAAGGTCGAAGAGAATGGGTTGTTTTGCCAGGAGAAGACCAACTCTGTGGCAATTTAATGAAGGTTCCCTGGATGTACCAAGAGAATGACAACCAGATGCTCCCAGCTGCCGAGAGAACAGGGAGCGTGGAGATCGGTTTGCCATGATGAAGGGGTTCCTGTCTGGGAAGGCTGTTAAAAAGGAGTTGGGCATTCCCAGAAGGACATGTCTAGAGAACTGGACACCCTCTCAAGGGGCTTCAAAACTTGATCACACATAAGTTTAAAAGAATATTTTTAAAGCTACTTGTGCTATGAAAATTATAGTTGACCCAGACGATTTCTAAGCTAAATTCCAACTTAACCAATAGATACTTCTTTCTCTTCTATCCATTTTCTTTCTTTCTTCTTCAGGAATAAAACCTTTCCTCATCTTATGCGTCCCTTAATCACAACGGCATGACAGAAGGCTTATTCTGAAGCAGTGCTAAGGGCCTTTCGAGCTCTAAATTATCTGAATGTATTATTTGATGTTTTGCCCTATGGCTTTATCTTCCTAATTATGTTTATTTTGATAAACACGCTAATTGGTCCCAGGTAAGAGGGTGAAGATGGAAATTAGGATAATAGTTAAAACATGCCTGGCAAAGAAGGCAGGTGTCTCGTGAGTAAACATCTCGCCCACATAATTCAGAGGATGAGACTCACGTGGAGCTCCTGGGATTGACGTAACTCCGTTCTTCCTTAGCTATTTTGCTAACTAATCTAGCTCAAAAATGTTACCACTTTTTCATTCTCTCTCTCTCTCTTTTTTTTAAGGGGGCATCTCTGGTCCTCACACGGCAGGTGAGATGTGAGAAAAAAGAAACTGTGACCAATAAAAACTGATAGAAAGACCGAAGCTACATTGGCTTTTGTCCGTGGAAGCGTTTCCAGTGGAGCGATCCCACGGTCGAAGCAATTGGACTTTCTATGAACAGCTGGACAAAGTGAGAAAAAATGTGTTCCTTGCATGAAAGCAGACAGTTTATATCCTCCCAAGAGCGCAACACGGATTAATGATGCCAATTACTTTTGTTTGCTTTTTACCTCGATTCATGTTTTTCTCTCCTTCACCCACGCCCAACTTTGTCATTGATGCCAGGCTATGGCTCATGACAGTCACAGCTTTCCAGAGTATTCGTGAGTCACCGTCCCCCGCCCCCACCCCAGCCCCTAGAAACTCCAAGACCTTGCTCTGTCTTCCTTGCAGTTTTGTATTACCCCTGAGCGGGAGCTGGGCCCTTCTCGAGGATGAGAGGAAACGATTCTTACATGTACTTATACACGCTGGTATGGGCGCCCATTTGGGGTTTGAGGAAGCTACTAAAGCAATGAGAAAGCAAACCAGAAAAATCCCAGACAGCGAATTTTGGCGGCCCTTGATGAGCTGGGAGATGGGTGGCTCAGGGGCCGCCGCCTTGTTTCTATTGAGCTCACAGCGCCATCTACTGGCCTCCCGGTTAATAACGTGGTGCGATCGAGCACAGCGATTACCTCGCCCTGCTAGGATAGCTATTGCCACCTGTAAACAATATCTTGAAAGCTAATCTTTAATTCAGCAATCCTCTTCATATGAGATTGATTTTTAGGTCTTCACACCAAGAGGAGTCCCCACGAGCCACTGAGGTTGGGTTCCTCATCCTCATGCCACCAGAATCAGCCTGCCTTTGACCAAAGGCTTTCTTCCCACACGTTCCAGGTATCACTCAAATTGTCATGTCGGTCCCTACGCACACGGGTAACTTTAAGGCCACTTCTCCTGTTTTAGTGACCTCCCGGTAGCAACAAATCACATACGCAAAAAATTGATTTCTAGCAAGTAATTGCAAGTCTGGGCAAACAAATCAGTTGAAGATAATCATTCTGAGACTTCAGAGACCAAAGAAATAGAAAGACTCAAGAAAACAAAGTGAGCAGCAGGTAAATAAAAAAGGAAAATGAGTAATGTTGCCCCCCCAAAAGTAATATTTTTCTAAAGCGTATTTTCATTGATTGTTCCCTTGATGCTTCTTGAAGAGTGGGAACAAATGATTCTCTGAAGAGAAAATAAAAGAAATATAAGGGACGCCAGGCCATGAGGCAACAGTATAATTTCATAAACGGTAAAATAAAACAAATATTAGTTTGAATGGCTTGGGGTTCCAATGTCTTCGTTTTCCAAGCCAGCTAAACTTACTTATTGATAGACAAATGAGCACAATTTTTCTGTTATAAATAGGGAACCCTTCCCAATCAACAACTGCTCGTAACACACACATAGACACACACTGGTTTTTAGAATCAGAGGGGGACTGAGAAGTCATCAGACAGCGTAAGTGTAAACCATCTAGGAAAACAGTTACCTTTTTGCTCCTGAGTTTTCACACTGCAACATAAAGAGCCTTGCTTGGAGAGAAGCTTCCCAGCCACCCTGGCAAGCCGCCTCTCCTTCTCGGCCTTCCCTCCAAGGCATTCCCATTCAGCTGCTGCCATGGCTCCCACCTGTAATCCCAGCACTTTGGGAGTCTGAGGAGGGAGCCTCGCTTGAGGCCAGGAGTTCAAGACCAGACTGGGCAATAGTGAGACCTCATCCACATAAAAAAATAAATAAATAAAAAATAAAGCATTCTGGAGCAGACAGCTACTCTGTGTGACCCTGAGCAGGCTGCTTACGTTGCCCATCTTGTAGAGTGGGAATGGTAACAATAGTATCCACCTCCAAAGGGCTGTTCAAAGCCTAAATAATATAGATAAAATGCCTAGAACAGTGCTTGGCGTGTAGTGAGCACTGTATACAGTGTTGCCTATTACTACTATTACGGAAAATCAGAGATTCTATCTCCTGTCTTGGTGGCCAATCTAATGTTTTCTCACGCAGGTGTTTAAAGCGTTTGCTCTCACACATGTGGAGTGAATCTCACTATCTCAGGCTGAGTTTTTATACGCCGGTTGGCTCCTTCCCTGCTTTTGGCCAAACACCCAGACACAGGGATAAGGGAGGCAAAGTAGGAATTGGGGGCCCTAGGGGAGTCTGCCCTTAAGAGTAGGTGGCTAACAAGAAACCAGAGATTTCAGCTGTCCCCTATAAATCCCAAATGAGCAGAAGCCCTATATATCATGAAAAGGGAGAAATGTGGGGACCTGTTAATAGTTATTATAGATGTTTTAATAAAAGAAAGCCATGTTTTACTGACTACAAAGAAAAAAAAAATCCCAGTCTTTACTGGTTATTTTAGTTAGCAGTTCAGCTTAAGTTCATATTAGAAATCAAATATGCTCCTTCACAAAAGTGAAATTTACTTATTATTAGTTTTCATTTATCTGTTTTTTTTTTCCATGCAGAAAAACAAGTCTCAGATGGTAAAATGGGTGCTGAAGACAGGGGACAAATCACTGCAATAGTGGCAACTGCGGACACGCTCGGGCTTGCCCAGGGAACTGCGAAGAACGACAGAGGCGCCTCTGCGCAGGCCAACCTTGAAGGAAGAAGGTTTTAGCCAGAGGAAGGAAAGTGCAGCCGTCAGACGCGGCTGGCCCAGGCGCACTGGCGAGGAGGTCCCCCAGCACTGTTCACGTCTCAGCGCGGAGCCCAGGTGCCCCCAGGGGTAATTTAAGGGAGAAGCATGGGACATCTTTGGAACCAGTAATTTTACTCATTAATAAGTAACTTTAAATACACCTTTCACAGTAATAGATAAGGCGTCTTGGCTAGGTCAGAGCTGAGATTCATTAATGTCTCCTACCCCCAGGCCGAAAGGCTAACTTTGTCTTTCCTCTCTGGGTGATTCTTTCTGCATGGCTGCTGGGCGTTGCGGGAGATGTTAATAGGGGCTTGGATTTAAGTGGGACCCAGGAACCCCATGGGAAAGAATTTGAGTCCTGTTCACAATTGTGTTTTTTGGGGAACATATCTGAAAGGCTGAGTGACCCCAATGGCAGGCTGTGGAGACAAGGGAGCCCTAGGGTTTAAAGAAAAAGAACAAAGGCTTTGAGTGAGCAGATCTGGTAGGACAGGTCAACTCAGCAGGAGGTGCTGGATGACCACGGGGATTCCGGACTGTGTAAGGCCATGCTAGCCCCCCACCGACACCCCTCCCTCCATCTCACCAGAGCCTGGAGAGCCTGTGTGCTCTAAGGTAGGAAAAATGTGCCCTATTAGGAGCAGTAAGGGAAAGACTTTCCCTGAGGCCAGAGAAGATCAATCAGCAGAGCAGAAAAGGCCCCAAGGCCAGCAGAGTGATCCCAGGTGGCAGAACGCAGAGCTTACCAAGCTCCTGGCAGTTGGTGCAATTGAGGGGAGACACCCTATTTCTTTCTGGCTTCTGAAGAAACACAAGGAGAGAAGGAGATGCTGTCTGAACACTCCTCCCTAAGAGGTTGCTGATTCAGTGAACTCAGGGACAAACAAGCTTGGGAGAATGGAGCATTAGGTACACACGTAAAATCCCCTGGGGCTTCCCTGATGAACATAGGGCAGTAAAGCCCTGGGAAAGACAGAATGACTAATGGGAGGTGGGGATCTTGGAAACCGGATCATTTCTGCAAATATCAGTTCTCAGTGTCTGGTGACACCTAGGGCCAACCAGTCACGTTATATCCAACAGCATGTGACTGAGCTATATTTTGCAGTAGAAATGCAAAATTGCACTCATTTTCAAAATGAAACATAAGTTTTCAAAAATGGGCACAAGCCTATTACAATTTTAGTTTATCATATTGTCTTCTTCTTTGTTTTGGAAACCAGGATGGTTACTGTAGTGTAGTGGATAAGATCCTGGAACTTAGAACCAGATGGACCCAAGTTCAAGTCTTGACTCCAACCTTGGCTGAGGACTTCAGTTTCCAAACCTGCAATGGAGGGCTGTGCTATCACGGGGGCCCCGGTGGAAGTAGTGAAATCACTGGTGTACCCTGTGGCAAACACTCTCCTGTCTCTACCTGGCAGCCGTCCTCTTCGTTCTCATCATAAAGCCACTCCCCATCTACATGCTGAAGTTGGAAACGTTTCTTTTCCATCACAGGAAAGAGAAACTGGGGTTGGGGGTGGGGGCGGGGATACTATTTTTCTGTCCCTGGCTTGTTGGGTGTGTGGAACTCCACCTTCAAATCACGAGGGATTCCCCTTCTGCTGACAAAGGCAGAGTGAAAAGATGAGCCTGTGTCCTGGAAGACCTCACCATCACTTAACTGCTGAATTAACCAAGCCTGGGGCTTGACTACCCGTGTAGTTCTTATCATATGAAATGATAAACCTCCATTGTTTAAACAATTTCACGTGGATATTCTGATATTTGCTATCAAGTCACTCTGATGGTTATTTTTGCATTTTGATCTGCATTTTGCAGAAGTCCCTGTCAGGACTCGGTAATATAAACTATCCTGATTTTCACCGATCAAGCAGGATAAACTACTTCTAGGCAGCTGCTAATTTAAATAAAAGTCCCGGGTGGTCTGGACAGACAGCCCCCCAGAGCATCTGTGGGTACCAGCCACTAGACACAACACAACAGGAAGAGCAGAGGGCGGGACCATTTTTTCGACTAGTTATCTCAACAAATCTCAGATCTTCAGATGTCCCCAAATGAAAGATCAAATTACTTTTTTCATGAAAGTAAAAGAGTATTCTAATATGAATAACCTTTAAAGAAATGAAGATTCCAGAAGAATTTGCATCCCTGCCCACGTGGCTGTAGTGTGTTATTCCAGGTGACTGTATTTGGAAAACTCTACCTGTATCTTCTCACGTCCAGTTTGATCCTACATGATGTTGTTTCTGGGGTTTCTCAGGGGCTGGTGGTGCCTAGAATTCTTGGAGAGGCTGGTCCTGCCTACCACCTCCTCCCCAATTCAGCACCCTGTCACCCTGCCTGCCTTTTCACACCAAGAATTAAGCAAATTCTAGAAGCCTGATGTGAGGCAGTTACTGACAAGCTGTTTTTTTCCTCCCTTAGTCAATAATGTGTTGTTTTAGAATTAGAATGTCTTTTAAAATCCCATTGTAAGTCAATCTCATTTTCATTTAAATCAAAAATAAATTTGCAAAGCAAAAGGTACAATGATGCCCTGCTAAAACCAGTTGGACACTTGGGAAGATCAGCAGAGGGGTGGGGGTGGGGGACAGCTAGTTGGCTTCTTGCGTGTAATTTTTGCATATGGTGTCCTCCCAGATGAAAAGCTCACTCACCAGCTGGGACATCTCAACTGGAGTTTTGGTTCATCTCCAAAATGGAGTATCCTGGGACTACAAAGGGACATGAGCAAACTTTTTGAGGGTGGTGGGAATATCGGATATTTCTATATCTGATGCCTTGATTCTGGTGGACCTATATGATTGCATTTGTTTGTCAAAATTCATAGAACTGTATACCTAAAAAGAGTGAAGTTTACTGAATATAAGTTATTAAAAATAAGTTTTAAGCCTGATTTAAAATTTAAAAAAGAAGAAATTATAGTCCTTGTGGTGATTTTGTAGGACCAAACACAGCCAATTAAAGTAAAATCATTTTGCTATCTTTTGTAAGAGTGTTGAGGGTTTTTCTTTTTAATAATTTACCTGTATTCTATTCTGTCCACCAAGTCTCTTCCAGGGAATACCATTTCAGATGCTACAAACTTAAGTTCACTATTGAATCCTTGTGAAATGAACTTTTATTGTTTTTCTAAAAAATTGTATGTTGGGTTCAAAACTAGGAGGTAAGAGAGATCTTGAAAATGATCCACAGTTATACAGGAAACTGTCTGAAAATGTGTTCTTCTAACAGTTTATCGTGCACACCTCTTAACAAATTCCTTAGAGTGCTCTAGCTCTAAAATCATAGGAAAATCACTTATCTTTTGTTGTTTTCAGTTTCTTCATCTGTAAAATGTAGAGCAGACTAGCCTTATTCATGCCACCCCCAATTAAAGCACCATGTTGAGAGAGGTCCAGCTCTCTGCCTTCTGTGGGCACTGGCTTCAGGGAGCAGTATTCAAGTGGTGACCCCTGACACCTATTTGCTATTTTGGAATCTCCTACAAGAGAGTCTGCTCCATGGGAACTGGGGCCTGTTTGTTTAGTTTCCCTCTTTATCCTTAGGACTTCGCACAGGGGAGCTCAGAGGGGATTCAATAACTAATGTTCCAAACTATGAATGAACATACCAGGTGACAGAGGGATCCCGTTATCTCTGAAGGGTCCGCTGAGACCCTAGACACATGGACACTTCTCCCCACTGTTGTTTGTGGGTTGTTTTTTTTTTTTAAAGACAGAATCTGCCACCTGGGCTAGAGTGCAGTGGCCTCATCATAGCTCTCTGCAACCTCAAACTCCTGGGTTCAAGCAATTCACCTGCCTTAGCCACTTTAGGAGGCCAAGGTGGGAGGATTGCCTGAGGCCAGGAGTTCAAGACCAGCCTGGGCAACATAGGATACCCCTTCTCTACAAAAACTATCTTAAAAAAGTGTAGATCTGTAACATTCCATTGTATTGTATGAGTCATATTTATTTAATCAGTTTTTTATTTGGGAAAATTGTTGCTTTCACATTTTTACCATTTAAACTATGAATATTCTCCTGTATAAATCTTTTGGTTCTTGTGTAAATATATTCTTTTTTTTTCTATATTTTTTTTCTATTTTTTTTTTTTTTTTTGAGATGGAGTCTCACTCTGTTACCCAGGCTAGAGTGCCGTGGCATCAGCCTAGCTCACAGCAACCTCAAGCTCCTGGGCTCAAGCAATCCTACTGCCTCAGCCTCCCAAGTAGCTGGGACTACAGGCATGTGCCACCATGCCTGGCTAATTTTTTTCTATATATTTTTAGCTGTCCAGCTAATTTCTTTCTATTTTTAGTAGAGACGGGGGCGTCTCGCTCTTGCTCAGGCTGGTCTCGAACTCCTGAGCTCAAATGATCCACCCACCTCGGCCTCCCAGAGTGCTAGGATTATAGGCGTGAGCCACCACACCTGGCCTGTAAATATATTCTTTACATAAACTCCCAGTGGTAAGATTTCCCAAACAGTACTAACATGCCACGTTTTAAAATCTATTGCCAAAGCGTTTTCTTGACAAGTTATACCTAGGTATTTACACTACCAGCAATAGCGCTTGCATGCTCATTTTTCATAGGCCTTTCCTGGGTTTTGGTAATATTTTAAGTTATGCCAATAAGTAAAATTAAAAACCAAAATCTCTTCATTATTTGTGAGGTTCCCATCTTGCTTTGTACCTATGAATTCAATAACTTTCTCGTCGTGTCTACCAGGGGATTAAAAGACTACGTATCTTTTTTGCAGCTCTAGTTTTGCACTCTGAAACGCGGATGTTTCCAAGTATATTTCACAAAAACCTACTTTTTTCCACTTTTCCCACTGCCACCATTTTGCCACTAGGGGGCGGAGATGCTGCAGAAACATGATCCTGAATTAAGCCACTTCCCAGAGCGACAGGAGACGCTGTTATAATTAGGCAGGAACAACAGGCCTCATGGCACCCACAGGACATAATTAGCACATTGTATGGTTGTCTTGCTTTAAAATGTTTAGAATGATAACCAGGAATACCTCCATCTAGATTTGTAATATCTGAGTTATGTTCAGAGATGTTCTGATTACCTCAAAAATTTCTCAAAACATTATTTTAAAATTTCATTTCATTTGAAGAGTAAGTCCTCCATATAGCACATTGTCCCTACCTCAGGCCCAAATTAACATTTTAATGGCCCTCAATTTGCAACCCAAGAGACAGAAACTCAGTGAGAAAGGAAAGCTATTGTGTTGTGACAAGGAAATGCAGATTTGGGGCTTTTAAACTAGCAGCTGGCGCCTTAATTCCTGTATTACTCGGAAAACAGAGGCCATCAAGGTGTTGCATCAGCAGAGCCCTTTCTCCATCGAGATGTCTTGACTGCATCTCCTGTCTGTCTCCCGATGAACACACGTGATGCTCTGAATAAGAAATGGCCCCTCCTGCTCCCTTTCCAGGGGCTTGGATGCCAATGGATCCATCCATTTTAAAAAAAATCTCTTTGACACTAAATCCCCAGCACCCTTGGTCACTTTCTTGCTCTCTTTCCCTCTCCCCCCAACAAAACAAACTTTTTAATGATTAGCCAACAGTGGTGGAGCCCAATTCCACCTTCACTTCTTAGTGACCACAACTAAGCAGGAATGAGGTTTTCACAAACTCAGTAGTGTCCTCCCCAACAAATCTCCGTAGATACAATAAATACCATAGTAAGCATTTTATAAGGTTATATATAAGGACCTACAGCAACTTCATTCGAATGGGTGTAAAACCGGGGAGAGGAGAATGCAAGTAGGGATTCACCCCAGAAATACTGACGGAGCCTGTTCCACATGTCAGGCACTTTTCTAGGGGCTGGGAATACAGTAGTGACTACATGCACCTCAGTGCCCTCGTGTTGCTTCCATTCTAGCATGGGATACGATAATAAACAGTTGAACAATACAGTGTTAGAGAGTGCTGAGTGCAAGGAAGGAGAATTAAACAAAGAAGTGTAGAGAGAGCGCTGGAGAGAGCTACCACGTCTGGTCCTGTCCGGTAGGGGATGTGAGCAGAGGTGGAGGAAGAGGAGGGAACTACGTGGAGACGGGAGGAGGAAGCACTTTCCATGCAGAGGTCTTGGGGCTGAATGCCCCTGGCATTGAAGTTGAAGAACAAGGAGGCCAGAGTGGCTGGAGAGGAGCGAGTGAGGAGGAGAATGTCATGGCAGTAACAGGAGCCATGGCAAGAACGCTGGATTTGACTCCAAGTGCACGGGGAAGCCAGGGGGTTGCTGAGAGTGAAGGAGCCGCAGGATCTGATTTATGCAATAAAAGATCACTTGGACAGCTATGTCCTGTGAAGGAGAAAAATAAACGAAAATTGCCTTGTATAGCTCAAGTAGAATTAATTCAGTCTGCACCTGAAGTTCATGAGAGAATGAAAGATGGATGGAAAGGAAAATAAAAAGAAGAAAAACCAAAATGTATTCCGATGGCCTATTTTCAGTCCCCTGAGACCACCACTGCCCATGATTTCTCTGTAAATTTTCCCAAACCCTTCAGGATCCTGCCTGTGGTGGCGGATGTAGGAGTGAATTGAGGGAGCACTAAAACCTCATTATGTAGGTGTGATGAGCTCTGTCCCTCAGAAGGGCCCAGGAGCAATAAAAACCCAGTAGCACTAGCAAACTGGGCACCCAGATCTTGTTCTCTAAACACAGTAACTTCCCTAATTAAAGCAATTGGGTGGGGGAGAGGGAATCAGGGGTCTTTGAAGATATGGCTGATTTCTAGAATAACTTCTTGTGTCAGAAAACAGTGAGGCGCTCAGAGACTGATGGAGATGTGGCGTAGGACAGGGTTGAAAGGGATCCCACTGGCCAGATTTGAGACCATTAGAGCCTCAGAAAGAAGGGTGGCTGTGATGGTACTAACAATTAAACATTTTTTTTAAAAATCAGCGAGCAATTAAGTAAGTAGATGGCAGATGGTGGGAACCAGGATTCACGTTGTTGGAGCAAGAAGTGGCAGATAAACAAGGGGAGGAGGCTAGAATGAGCCATGTGGGCCTGGATTAGAGTTGGAGACATCGTGAACTCATGTTCAGCTTAACAGAGAAACAGAGGTTACACACAGAAATACTTGCAGACAGGTGCGTGCACATTTTCATATACGCATAGATTTCTTGGCCTAGAAGTCATGACCCTGCAGGAGCAGTGAGCATACCTCACCCTGGTATTATTCTCCAATAAAAGGAAACAGGCTACTCAAAGGAATGGCTGACTCTAGGACCGAAGCACAAAATATAGGAGCCTAGAACATCTTGTGCCACAAAGTAAGGAGATGCTTAAAAAAATAATAAAAACTAACCAAAAATACTGCAGTGGTGGAAGTATACCAAAGGGATACAGGAGCCAACCGAAAAGCGCTCAGTGGGCCAAGCTGGAACAATCTGAACAACAAAATAAAGTAGGATTATAACCCAAAGTATAAAATAAATATCCAGGAGTCCATACTGATATAAATAAATGATTGAATACAGAAATAAATGGGGGAGAGGGGACAAATCCCCCAAGCAGATGAATCCCAAATAATTTATGCAGATATGATACTCCGTCCTTAAAGAGGTGAAGCTTCACCCACTAGTTGACAGTATGTGCCTTCGACATGAAGTGATGACAATGGCATTTTACCTCTGCGGTCTTCCTCTCCAGAACACATGACCCTAGTCTAATCATGAGGAAAAACATCAGACAAATCCTAGCTGTGGGATATTTTACTAATACCTGACCCATCGTCTTCAAAACTGGCAGGTTTATCAAAAACAAGGCAAGTCGGAGAAACTGTCACTGCCAAGAGGAGAGGAGGGAGATGTGATGGCTGGATGCAGTGTGGGGTCCTGGGAAAGCAAAAGAGCGTTGGGGGAAACTGAGGAAATCTGAATAAAGTCTGGACACGGGTTCATTAATTATAACAAATATGTCCTAATATGTTAATATTAGGAGAAACTAGATGTGGGCTATAAGGGAACTATCAGTGTTATCTTCCCAATTTTTCTGTAACTCTAAAACTGTTAAAAAAAATTAAAATTTGTTAAAAAAAGTCAATGAACCCTCATTAATATACACACAAAAGAGGAAGAAAGAGAATGCAGCCAATAAAAGTAGAAGGAATGAGATAGAATTCTCATTATATTAATAGATTAGCATTTTGCAATCCTTAAGGTAGTAACTGATTCTCCCAAAGGCATCAGTGAATGTTAACACTGTTGGGCAGAAAGACAGCTGGGAAACAGGATCTTCACGTAGCCTTGAGGCATCACCCTACATATCATTTATTAATTTGAGGGAGGGAGAGGAATGTGCCTTTATAGAGAAGAAATCGGAGGATTTCAGAATTTTTGAAGAAACCACCTTATCTGAATACTCAATATACTTAGCCTTTGTAATAGTAGGGTAACCTGATATCAAATACCTCCCAATAGGATGCAATAAAAAGTACACAATATCACCTGTGAAGAATATTTGCAGAAAAAAAGCTTCGTCCTGAATTTATTCATGAGGAGAGAAATTCAGAATGTGGGACTCTACACAAGGGCTGGCCTGAGCTATCCTGGACTCTTTGAAAGTCACTGCCCAGAAAAACAAAAAACAAGGTGGGGGAAGGGGACAGGGAAGGAAGGACTGTTCTTGGTAAAAAGAGATAAAAGAGACATAACAACCAAATGTAATGTGTAAATTTGTATTGGATCTTGGATTTAAAAAAAAATCAGATATAAAATCATTTCTGAGATAAGTAGGGACATTCTAATATGCACTGTAGATTAGACAATAGGGAATGTCAATTTTAAAAAGTTGTGATAATAGCATTGTCATTATTGGGAAAATGTTCTTATTCTCAGAAGATGCATGCTCAAGTATTTTGGAGTGAAGTCCCATGGTTTCTGCAACTTACTTTATGATTTAGCAAGAAAAAGAATGTGTATGTATGTGCATTGTGTGTGTACGCAGGTGCATCTATATATGCACATTATGGAAATGGGGCAGAGATAAAGAAAATTTGCAAAATATTAACATTTGGTGAATGGTGAGGGATATGCTCATTGCACTGTCAACTCTTATGGAGATTCTCAACTTTTCAAAGTAAAAAGTTGGAAAAAAATTCCAAAAACCTGGTAAATTTTCAATGTTCACACTTAACAAATGAATGCTTTAAAAAAATACAACAGTGCAATATTTTACTAAAATGGAATTTCAGAATCAAACTAATTACAGAAACCATAAAAACAACTGGCCCATGGCAACCGTTAGACTGCGTAGTCCAGTCATGAACACAGGTCTGAAGCTGTAAGAGGAATATTTCCCAGTAGCATCAGATTATTCTCGGGACAGTTCGCTCTTATTTGGAGAGAACAGCAAGGGCTGAAATTTGAGGCCCTTCCTGAGTGTGCAGACCTAGATCCTGGGGCACTGTTTACATCCAAAGATCTCCGCCCCACCCCCTGCCTTGGGGCTATTGTCCTCCACCCGGACTGGGAAATTCCCTCCGGTCAAAATACTCCTGGAGGCAGGGAAGGCACAAGCATGAACGACAGTTCAAATGCACAAATATCCCTTTTCTGGTATCTCCTTAATCCTTTCCCCTCCTAACAGTTTAGTTTATAAACTTACGGCTTTGGAAGACACAGCAGGAACGAGTATGGGCTGGGATGTCCACTGGAGGCAGAAAACAGAAAGCACGCCCTGACTGGTTCTGGAAAGAGAGTCTGGTCCCCACAGACATGGAGACACTGCCGGGCAGCTTCTTGGGTCCCCTTGAGGGCCATCTGGGCTCCAAGGGGGAGCCTTGACCTCACAGTGAGGGGAAGAGCCTAAGGCACAGGAACAGGAAGGGCAAAGGGAGGGTGCTCCCTGCAGACACACTTCACCTTCCTGACTCTGCTCCAGGTGCTCTCTGGGAAGAACAAAACTGCTGGTGGAAAAAGACCCCAATTGAGCACCTGGGGAGGCAGAATTTCCCCTTTCCCTCTGCCGTCTTAACCGCATCAACTCTGACTTGGCAGTGCCCTGGTGGGCTAACTTTACTCTGTGCAAGGCCTCAAGCCTCAGTTCACTCCCCACCCAACTCAGGGAGGAGGCAAGCGAGCAGGGCGTATGGTGTTGGAGAAGATCCCTTACGCTTTGAGATCCTTTGCACCAAAGCCCAAGCACATTGCCTTCATGCAGAAAGCACAGCTCAAATGGTAAATGCCTCCCCCAGGAGGCTGGGGAATGAGATTGGCAAGGGGTGGCAGGAGGCTTAAATCCTAGTTTAGGCCAGGTGCGGTGGCTCACGCTTGCAATCCCAGCAGTTCGGGAGGCTGAGTACACCTGTACTTTGGAGCTTATGAAAAAAAAGAGTTTAATTGTTCAGCTGGATGATATGGTTACAGATATCCATTGTGCTATCGATATTTTTTGTATACCTAAAAGATCTCATAAATTATGTTTTAAGTATTCGTATGCATTACTTCAGTGCAAACTTTGGAATGCACAGTACTGTGCTGATTTTAGTTCAACTCCAGAATCACCTTGCCGTGAAAGAACCCTGACCTAGGAGTTAATAAGACCCAGAATCCTCTATCTGTGTTGGCGGCTGACAAGTCCTGCAACTTCCTGCAAAGCACTCCACGCTCGGTGCTTCAATATCCCCATCTGTAAAAGGGAGCAGCTCCCTGCCCTGCCCACCTCTTAGGAGGATCATGCAAGAAAGTCCTGTAAAAATAAATAAATAAAGCAACACATATAAGGTGAAAGATTATACAATCTGAAGAGAAACCAGAATATAAGCAACATATATAAATGCAAGCCATCACAAATTTTATTTGGGTTCTGAACTATGCATGATGTTAAACTCACAATTGTTGGATTTTTGGGTTATTAGCATAAGTGCTTTTGTAGGGGAAAGACAGTGTAAATGATGGAAGGGAAGGAGAACATTGTTCCGGAACCATAAACCGGGTTAGCAGGGCCCCTAGGCACACCAAATTCTGCAGTTATTCCCATTTCTCTTCTCAACTCTGGAAATTTTTCTTCAAAATAGCAGTATTAGGGGAAATGAAATAGCTCTCTCATTCTTTTTTGCATGGTGGGGAAGACGATACAATTATTTTTCCCCCTAACCATGTCAGTAAAAGTAAAGCTTTTTAAAGTTCTCTTTATCTGTTCCTGAAGCATTTTCACCTTCAGAAGCATATGTGTTGGAGCCATGGCTGTAAATTCACATGGACTTATTTTTTAAATACACTGTGATTTCTAGCCAGATTAATGTCACTTTAAAACAGTCACTTTGGGCAGCTATACTTTTAGCCTACGATCATTACTTTACTTAAAACACATCTGAAACTCTCCTGGGGTTGCTTTCAGAATGAATTTACAAACCGAAAAAGAAAATCCATTCCATGACTCCAAACCAGGTTTTAGACCCAAACGGTGTTGCCCCGACAGACCACCTGCATTACTTGGAAAATGAACTTTAAGTTGTTTCCACAAAGCAAAACTCTGAACAAAGGAAAAAGATTTGCCACCTTAGAGGATATTCAAAAGATAAACTTTGGGTTCAGAAAAGTTTCCAGAACTTTCTTGGCAATGACACCGTTAACTGAACCGTGAAAACAGCCTTTAAGATAATTACTCTTGTCTGGATATAAAAGCTTTATATCAGCTTCTTTTAAAATCGGGCTTTTAAATTTTATAATTAATAAAATATTTTTTTGTAACACAAACTGATGAAAGCCATCAGTGTTTCTTACAGCTCATAAATTGAACCAATGACAAAAGGATACTGGAATTTGCTTTGGGGCAGATAAACTCTCAGATTAGTCAGACCAATAGGCAATGACAAAGAAGATTTTCAATAATAACCTGGGTGTTTAGGTATTGGCATTACATTTTCAATGTAAGAAACAAATTCTGGTCGGGCACAGTGGCTCACGCCCTTAATCCTAGCACTCTCCGAGGCCAAGGGGGGTGGATTGCTTGAGCTCAGGAGTTCCAGACCAACCTGAGCAAGAGCAAAATCCCGTCTCTGTAAAAAAAAATTATAACAGGAACAAATTCTAGCCTGGACTTTTGATTTAGGTCACTGTCATGGTTTTCCAATTCCAGTTTCATAACCCCACTCTCTTACTTTATGACTGAAGGATTTCTTTTTCGTTTTTGTCAGAATTACACCTTGTCATTTTTCTACCAGCCACTCTAGATTCCTGTGGACATCACTGAGTGGTTGAAATCCTGCAACACAGATTAATGTCATTTTAAAATAGCCACTGTTTAAAAAAAAAAAAAACAACAGATGGCTTTAAAAAGTCAATAATCTTTCTTTCATTAACTAAATCTTAACAGGAAAAATTATTGTTACTGTGGCTAAAATAATCCTCATAGTTCAATTTACTCCTAGAAATAACAGTAAGTATTTGTTTTGAGTTCTTATTATAACCCAATTATTTTCTGGGGCTTAGGAGTAGACATTTTAAACAATTGTTTACGTTTACCTTTTTAAACAATATGGACTATTTAAATGACATTTCTACAGAAAAGCAAATAAACAGAAGAGAAATTGAATAGTAATAACTAGTAGTAAAAAATGAATTATTTAAAAGAAACGAGAAAATATTTCCAAATTACCAACCCTAAAGTGACATTGAAAACAACAGTAAAAACAATAGCAACAATAAAAGAACAAGCAACTAGAAAATCTTTATAATGATACTTCTTATAAAAAGGCTGTTTGTGTCTATGTGCATAAATGTACACTAGGACAAGACATTTTGACACAGCGAATGAGAAGAGTGTTCAGATTTGATGGTCTAACCTTAGCTCACCAAGGCATGGAATCGGGGCAGGGTTGGGCCATCTAGCTGACCTCGATGCTGCTAGGGGAAAAGTCATCCAGGACAAAGCCTGCCTCCGAAAGCTGGCTTGTTAAAGTACACCATAAAACTTTACAGTTCCCTTTGGAGACCTGGGTAAGCCAACCAGACAATAAAAGACAGATTTATAAGCCTAGTGCCTGTTGGCACCTTAATAACTCTTAGTTAAGTAACTTGGATAGGCTGCAAGATGCTTTATTTGTCTGAGTTGTCCTCAGTGGACCAATCACAAATAATGAAGGGGCAGGCAGAAAGGCTCCTGTCCTGGGTCCCTTGACCACCTGGGCGGTGTCAACCTTCAGCTCCTTACGGAGCTTCCTATGTCACCAGTCACCAGACTTCCTCTCCAAGACACGTTTGCTCCCTAGTCCCCCCAAAAATTCTCTTTGCCACTCCCATAGAACTTTCTAAATTTAGTTAAAACAGACATAGATGCAGAAACAGACACTGCTGCCTGCTTCCCTTCTGGTTAAAGCCAAACTGGAATATTTGGTTCTGTCTCTGCAAACTGGGGGATTTCAGGACACTGCTGAGCCTCCATTTCCCCATCTATAAAGTGAAGCAGTGTATTTGGTGCACGACAAAACCTCCCTAAAGATGTGTGAGGATTGATCCCTCCCTCCCTTCTCTCCTTCCTTCCTTGGGCACGAGGTCTGCTTCTAAAAACTTCTTTGTGCCCAGGCCCAACATTGAGTTCCTGTCTGATCCCCAAGATGTGGCCCCTCTTTTTCCTTCAGTCCTGGCAATCAGGCCTCTGTCTTCTTTTCTAACTTGACTGAACAGTGATCAGCCTCTAATGTTCCCTTGCTTGCTCTTGCCAGTCCCCATTCCAAAAAAGGAAGTCCTGCTCCTGACACCTGGAAGGTGGCCCACTACCTGCCACGCCCTCTGGATGTTGCCCACCTGCCCTTTGGCCTCCTGAGTACCAACTACTCCTCTTTAGTGCTCACTGTGCTCTGCCAAGCTGTCAGGATACCCCTGGGTTGTATCTTCCCGATGGTTGCTGCTATATGACACCACCTCCTGCCATCTCTGGTGCTGTACTGACACTTTGTCTGAGCAGTCATAACAAGAAAACAGCAAACATTTCAGGATTATTAAGGGGTAAGCTCCTCCACGCCAGGAACTGAGTCTTGCTCAGCATTTTGCATCCTGGGCCTGCCTGTTGGTCTGACCCAGAATAGATGCATTACATCTTGGCTGAAGGATGGATGATTGCTCCGATTACAGCATTGTCCCCAGGGCCCACAGCTGGGTCTTTCACGCAAGAGCTCCCACAGGCTTCTGTTGTTCTGCTTAAGTAACCATATATAGTCAGGCTTCCAGATTCCCCAGTTAAATTGCTCAGTTGACAGGAATAAAAATCAATGTGCTTCGGCCGGGTGCAGTGGCTCATGCTAGTAATCCTACCACTCTGAGAGGCCAAGGCAGGAGGATTGGTTGAGGTCAGGGTTTCAAGACCAGCCTGAGCAAGAGAGAGACCCCCATCTCTACTAACATAGGAAAATTAGCTGGGCATCGTGGCACGTGCCTGTAGTCCCAGCTACTCTGGAGTCTGAGGCAAAAGGATCTCTTGAGCCCAGGAGTTTGAGGTTGCAGTGAGCTATGATGACACCACTGCGCTCTACCCAGGGTGACAGAGAGACTCTGTTTCAAAAAATAAAAATAAATCAACGTGCTAATGGGCATTCACTCATTTTACAACTATTTACTGAGTGTTGTACTGCATGTCAGGTTGCACTAGGTGCGACCTATATAAAATTTCATGATCCCTAATAGAGGACTTGACTGTCTGGAGTACAAACCTTAACATGCACATGCATCACCTGGGGATCTTCTTAAAATCAGATTCTGTTCTGTAGGTCTGTAGATTCTACATTTCTAACAAAATCCCTGCTGATGCTGAGGCTACCCAGTAGTAGCTCCAAGAGTCAAGGGTGGTCCTCAAAGTGTGACCCTGAGACCAGTACCTCCCTGGACCACCAGGAAATGTGATAGAAATGCAAACTCTTGGGCCCCTTCCCAGAACAGCTGAAACAGAAACCCTGGCCGCAAAGCCCAGCAAGCGAGCCATCCGGTGATTCTGATGCACACGCAAGGGCCGACCCCCTGCTCTGGAGCTGGGCTCCTCATTAGCATCGCACATTAGCATCGCCAAGGGGAGCTTTGAAACCATGCAGCGTTCCCACCCGGACAAACTGAATCGAACCTCTGTAGGTGGGCTCTGGCATCAGGATTTCTTTTTAAAAGTTCCCAGGTGATAGTAAAGAACAGCTAGGCGGAAAGCCTTTGTCCCATCCGCAGACAAACACAATCCAATGTCCGGAGCTGCAACTGCCACCTGTGGACAGTCCGTCTCAGGAGTCGGGGGGCGCACTCTGAGGACGGGGCACATGTGAGCCTCTTCTTGAATTTAGCCAAAGGGTTTGGCAAATAGGGACAGGCATTCTGGCAGAGGGCTGTGCAGAAGCACAGAGGAGGGGGCAGCTGGGGGCGTGTGGGGTCAGAGCAGGAAAGGGAAGGGGCTGGAAGGAAAGGTGGGGTGGGGCTGGGAGCAGAGTGGTGGGCGGCAGCTGACTGTGGTTTATGTGCTGTGACCGAGGGCACGGGGCACACTTAATCCAGTGCAGGTGGAGAGAGGGTGACTGCTTCCACAGGCCCGAACACTGTCTCTCACCTGAGCCTCTCCCCCCCACTGGCCTCCCCGCTCTGGACATCTTCCATCTCCATACTCCTGTCCCTTGACGTCCTAGTCCTCCCAGATGAAAAGATAGACTCTTTCATGCTCCCCAGAATAAAGTCAAGCCCCCTCAAGGTCTGGGCCCTGCTTTCCTCTTGCACCTCCTTTCCTGCTCCAGCCTGATGTGTCTACGTGATCCGTGCTTTGCACATCCCCAGGGGTTCCCACAAATCCTTTCTTGCAGCCACCAGGGCTCCCTCCTTCCCAGTCAGGGTTATGGGGTGACTTGTGTCCACCCCTCGTCCCCTCAGAGGGATATGTTGGAGTCCCCAGAACATCAGAATGTGACCTCATTTGGAAATAGGGTCTTTCAGAGGGAATCACATTACAATGAACTCATAAGGGTGGCCCCTATTCCAATATGACTGCGTCCTTCTGAAAAAGGGAAATTTGGACACAGAGACAGACACACATACAGGAAGAACATCATGCGAGGGTTGAAGGCAGAGGTTGGGGCGGTACAGCGGAAGCCAAGGAGCGCCAACGATTGCCAAGCCAACCACGGAGCTAGGTGAGGGGCGTGGAACAGGTTCTTCCTCACAGCCCTGGCAGGAACAAACACCTTGACCTTGGACTTCAGCTTCTGCAACTGTGAAATAATGAATGTCTATTATTTAAGCCCCCTGGTTTGTGGTACTTTGTTTATTTCCTAGGCAGCCCTAGGAAACTAATATAACACCCCTGCGTTTTGTTCCCAAAGGCCCTGTTGTTACTCTGTGTTTCTGCCTGTCCCCATCTGCTTGCCCCGCCCCTTCTAAGGAAAAGGGCTCCCACCGTTCACTGCTACATGCCCAGCACCTGAGGGCCCAGCACAGGACAGGCAGCTGAGGGACAGGAAAGGATAGGAGGAGGGAGAAGGTGCGATTCTGAGGAACAGAAGTAAGTAGGATTATTCTGCACGGCCTCAGCAAGTGCCGTCAGAACAAGGAAGCTGCGAGGCAGTGACTGTAGCAGAGACGATGTGGCTAGAGCTCCAGGGCCCAGAGTCCTGCCTCCACTGACGGGTCCCCTGGCCCGGGCGGAGCCCATACCCATGTTGAGCCTCAGTTTCCTCATCTGCACAATGAAGCAGAGTATTAGTTGCATGACAGATCAACCCTAGACTTAGCACTTCTGTGCTGTGTTTAAAGAAACTTGAAGCATGTAACCAGACGAACACTTTCTGCGCTGGACTCTGTTTTGAACAAACTTACACGATCAGGTCCATTTAGAATGTTTCAGTGGTCCAGATACTAGAGGATATAAATATATATATATATATATAAAATATATATAAACACATATATATACACACATACAGCCCAAAATGTGATCATTTTCTTAATGTTGGAAGGTTTGGGTCAGTTTTTAGGTGGGTTTTTTTTATTGAGATGTAATTTATATGACATGGTCGGTCTGAGGGCAGTGGGTGTTTACAACTAATTGGTCACAACCAGTTACAGATTACTTTATTCCTTCTCCACTCCCACTGCTCCACTTGACCAGACTAAAAAAAAAAACATGGAAAAAAAATTATATGACATAAATCTCACCCTTTTAAAGTCTACAATTCACTTTGTTGCTTTGTTGATATACACACACACATACGTATTTTAGAAAAAGTGTCCATGGGCATGTGCCCCAAGGCAGTGGTGCCCAGCCTTTTTGACACCGGGGGCCAGTTTCATGGAAGACAAGTTTTCCACGGATGGGGTGGGAGGGTGGGGGCTGGCTCTGCGGCTGGGTCCATGGCACAGGGGCTGGGGACTGCAGCCCTAAGGTGTAATAATAGTGGTCTGAGTGTCTGAGTGGTGGGAAGATAGTGCTCTTATTTTAAATTTATGTCTGTCTGTGTTTTCCAATTTTCTATGATGTAAATGTTCTGTTTCTGTAATAACAAAGGAAGAGTTTTTTAAAAATAACACATATGACTTAGGAAAATATTCATGATATATGTTCTAAAGTTAAGTTAAAGAAAAATAATATAAAAATCAGAATGAGATCAATTTGTAAAAACGATACCAAAATGCACACACAAATGCAAAGAAAAAAGGAAGGAAAACGCAGCATTTGGTAAATTTAACAGAAAAGCTAGACAATGTAATTCTAGAAAGGAAAACATCACTAACTTCCCTCTTCAGCCAAATAGTTGAAATTTGTCAACAATTTTCTTATAACGCGTTTTGTTATAAGGACAAAATGCAAAAAGGACAGCAATAGGTTTTGTTTTGTTTTATTATAGGGTGGTAGGGTTGCAATTGGGATTTATTTTCTTTTGGTATCTTTCTGTATTTTGTAACTCTCAAGTGGGGATCTTTGCTTTTGTAATTAGAAAAAAGCATCAGAGAGCCCAGTGCGGTGCCTGTAGTCCCAGCTCCTCCAGAGGCTAAGGCAAGAGGATCGCCTGAGCCCAGGAGTTTGAGGCTGTAGTGCATGACGACAGTGCCTGTGAAAAGCCACTGCACTCCGCATGAGACCCCCCCAAAAAAGCAACAGAATAAATAAGTGGACTTTGTTAACATTAGGATGTTTGCCATCCACCGGCTTCCATGCAGGCTTCCTTCTCCAGGATGCCTCTGGCACCTGATTTTAGCTCTCAGAAGCGATTGCCCTCACTAGTGTGTCTTTCTCATTTCACCAGTCACTTCATCTCTTGTGGACGTGATAGCAGGACCCATTCTCTCTCTTAGAATTGGCCACTTTTCTCCAGGTGGCCACCAGTGAAAACTAAGAATTCGCTCTAGATTTCCCAATCGAAACTCCTCAGTCTTATCAAGGCAGGGAATGAAGCTGTCCCCACTTTGAAATTTCCCCTTTCCCCCTCATCACAGTGGACTGTGGCAGCCACACTGTATGGGAGAACCTCCCACCCCAGGGAGAAGAGCCAGGTAAGGCAAATCTGAGCAAAACATCCTTACCTGGTGGCTGGGGAAAGGGCCTGGGGAACTGCAATTGCAGGTCCCTTTTTAAGGCAGCAGTTTGGGTGAGGTGAGCCAGCTCAGACTTTGCAGCAAATAATTCCAGTATGCTGTTGCTGCCCCGCACAGCCATCTCCAAAAAGCAACAGCAGACAGGTACTTAATATGCACCCACTGCAGGGTGAGGGAGATGGGTGAAGGGTACAGAGAATCTCTCTGCAACTTCCTATGGATCTATCATTATTGCAAAATAAAGGCCGGGCGCGGTGGCTCACGCCTGTAATCCTAGCTCTCTGGGAGGCCGAGGTGGGCGGATCGTTTGAGCTCAGGAGTTCGAGACCAGCCTGAGCAAGAGCGAGACCCCATCTCTACTAAAAATAGAAAGAAATTATATGGACAGCTAAAAATATATATAGAAAAAATTAGCCGGGCATGGTGGTGCATGCCTGTAGTCCCAGCTACTCGGGAGGCTGAGACAGGAGGATCCCTTGAGCCCAGGAGTTTGAGGTTGCTGTGAGCTAGGCTGACGCCACGGCACTCACTCTAGCCCGGGCAACAAAGTGAGACTCTGTCTCAAAAAAAAAAAAAAAACAAACAAACAAAAAAAAAAAACAAAACCAAAATAAAAAAGTTATAAAAAGGAAAAACAAACAAGCCAACCAGGTGGCCGGGTGCAATTTGCCAAACCGTGATATAGGGGATTATTTGGGATTCTATCCTCAAAACAGGAGAGACACAAAAGCATCTTTTCTGTGTCACAGAAGCCCGTGTGCATTAGGCATCTGGATGGGTTTTCACTGTGCTCTTTTCGCTCTGTCTTTTGCCAGTAGCTCCTTGTCACGCTGCCAGTGGGGCTGAAAGGCTCTGCCGCTAAGTAGCTGAGGATGCAGCTACCCCCACACCGCAGAAATAAAGAATCCAAACCTTCAAAAGTACAAGACAAGAAAAGGGAACAACTCCCCTGGTATTACTTAATTCGTATTTTTGCAGGTGTCTTTGTTTCTCAAATGTTTTTGGTATTTAAAAAAAAAAAAAAAGCAATAGCTGATTCTGGAGACTGAAGCAGCTGAGATATTAGGCATCTAAATAGCAACTGTGGCCGGGCATGGTGGCTCAGGCCTGTAACCCTAGCACTCTGGGAGGCCGAGGAGGAAGATCCCTTGAGCTCAGGAGTTCAAGACCAGCTTGAGCAAGAGCCAGACCCCGTCTCTACTAAAAATAGACAAATAAGGTGGGCATGATGGTGTGGCCTGTAGTCCTAGCTACTTGGGAGGCTGAGGCAGGAGGATCCCTTGAGCCCAGGAGTTGGAGGTTGCAGTAAGCTACAATGATGCCACTGCACTCTAGCTGGGTTAACAGAGTGAGACTCTGTTGCAAAAAAAATACATAAAATAAATAAATTAATTAATAGCAACTGAGTTAACTAACATGAGTATTAGGCCTACGTAGTGGGTCCAGTTGTGTCCCACTTGAATGATGTTGAAGTCCTAAGCCCAGTCAGTACCTGTGAATGTGACCTTTCTTGGAAATAGGGTCTTTGTGGATGATGGAGGTAAGATGCATCATTAGGGTGAGCCCTAATCCAATATGACTGGTGTCCTCATACAAAGGGGTAGTTTGGACTCAGAGGTAGGTACACACAGGAAGTAAGCCATGTGAGGATGAAGGCAGAGACTGGAGTGATGCTTCTAGAAACCAAGAACACCCGATTGCCAGCAAAACACGCGAAGCTAGAGGAGAGGCGTGGAACAGATTCTCCCTCACAAACCTCAGACAGAACCAACCCAACTGACACTTTGATTTTGGACCTTTAGCTTCCAGAACTGTGAAATAATACATTTCTATTACTAGTATATTAAGCCACCCAATTGTGGCACTTTGTTGTAGCTGCACTAGCAAACAAAGCCTGACCCAGACTGGAAATCCTTACTTAGCAGATTCCCTTCCTTTAAAAGATGGCAGCATCATTATCTATGCCATCTGTCTCCCGAGATAGCTGTGAAAAATAAAAATATTTATTAAGCAGCTATCATTTGAAGCACTGGGATAATGAATATGAAAGTCTCTAATAACTGTAAAATTGCAGAGCATAAGATATCAAAATTTTCTTTTGCCTCAACTGAGCCAGAGCAGAGAAATTGATGGAGGATATAGACAGATTAAGAGTTAAGACAAGTTCTAGCAAATATTCTTTTTGTCTCCTAGGCTGGAGTGCAGTGGCACGATCATAGCTCACTGCAACCTTGAACTTTTGGCCTTAAGCAACCCTCCTGCCTCGGCCTGCCAAACTGCTGGGATTACAGATGTGAGCCACTGTGTCTGACCTCAATATTCTTTATAGGACAAGAATTTTCACAGTACTCCCTATAACAATAATAACACCTAGGAACTATTGAGCATATATACTCGGTGCTAAATGCTTTATGTTCACTATATGCATGATCTCATTTACTTAATACTACAGGCAGCTACCCACTGAAGTAGGTACTGCTATTATTCCTTCTTTACAGACAAGGGAAATTAGGGTTAAGTAGCCTGTCCACAGCTACTTTACGGTTGAGGCATAACTTGAACTCTTGCCCCCGAGGCCACCCTATAACCGCTGAGGCACAGCACTTGACTGCCAGGGGAGTGAAGCCACCCCGTCACCCACACCCTCATTTCCCGCCTGCTGCATTTCCAACAGTCTTGCTTCTCCAGCAGCTGAACAGGTATAGATTAGAAGAAATATGCAACAGTAGCTAATAGACTAAAAACAGAATTTTAAAAATACTCTGGACACATTGTTATCAGTTCCTATAACTCATCCGGTCCCTGTGACTGCACAGAGGGTGATGAGCAAACCCTTTTTCCTAGAAAGAGAGGCATTTCCTAGCTCAAGTGCCCTCAAATATGTAGTCTCATACAGGGAGTGATTCACACCAAGGTTGTGGATTTGAGGCCACAGGGGAGAGAGCCCTTGAGCACCTCTGGACTCTGGCAGAGATGGGTAGTTATGAGGTCATTCTAGATCAATTCTGGAGGCAGAGCAGAGAGACCACCAGTCTTAGTGCTTCACTGAGGGAAGACCAAGGCCGGCCATGTGGTCTGATCAAAGACTCCTGGTAGTTCTGCGGGCTGCAGCGGACAGCTGAGACTAAGGCAGAGTCAGGAGAGAGGATAAGGGCTGTCTCAAGCAATTTCCATATACGTTTTTTTTCTGTCTCAGAAGGACTGACTTTGAGTTTCTTTCAGGAAATGCATGATTTTTTCCCTATTTCACATCAATACTTGATTGTTCTGTGTTTCAGAGTGCCCAGGCAGGAGGCAGGCAGGGCAGGCGGCTATCAGCCTTGCTGGTCACTGGCCTTCAACATGGTGCCAAGGGAGCAATGTCCAAGCTAAGGGAAGACGGTCAGCCAAGGCCTTTGCCCTCACCCCATAGGGCTGTGCAGGGGCTTTAAGGACAAGGACCTCCCACCGCCAGCTCTCGGGCACTTTCCAGCACTGCCTGTTTTGCCTGGCCAGGCACGGGACTGAGTAGTCCTGACCGCAACCTCACTGTGTGCACATGTAGCAACTTCAGGAGAGGTGGCTTAATGTAGGGAAAGCCCCAAGGGTGCTGGTGACAAATGAACCCCCTGGTTCTGCCACTCACAGCTTTGTGGCTTTAGACAAATTGCCTAATTTCTCTGAGTATCTGACTTTTCCTGTGTAAAAAAGAGGATTTTGGGTCTATCTTGCAAGACATTTGCATTGACTAGAGGTACTACACATTACTTCAACACTTTGCTGGAGACCGGGAGGCGGTAACAATTATTACCCAATAATTGGAGAGGCTGAGTCAGCTCTATTTCACCATACTCTCCAACACCTCAGAGTTTTTCCACTGCACTCACATTTCATCTTTCCTTCCAAAAAAGACTGAATGCCTTCTCTGTCCCAGGCACAGCCCTGGGCACTGGGGCTCTAAGGACTTGGGCATGGATTCCTCCTGCAGGGAAATGAAGTCTCTAGCAGAGGAGATAAGGCTTGTACCACAGGGCTATAAATCAAGGTAGAAAGAAATGAGTCTCTGTTTTCAAAAGATAAAGTTGGTTGGTAAACAAGTTTCTAGGTCTGACTCAGGCTGAGCCAAGCTCTCAAAGGGCCGGTAATTAGTGAAACAGACAGGAGACCTGGTCCCAGTTATCTCTGGAGTGACCACAGACATCTGGGATAAGTAGTAAAGAAGAACTGGGAGTTCTGTGGTCCCTAGGGGCACATTCGGCCTTAGCTGCACCCTGTGTAATTAGTCTCCAGACCAGGCCTCTCTGGCTATAACCCCAGTAGTTATTTGAGGTTCTGTTTATGTCTCCCCCGCTGGTGGACACAAACTTGCATTTGGCCAAAAGCAACCATCATTCCCAAATATATCAATGAGAGCCTCATCCTCTCCTGGAGAAAGGAAGCACCACCCAGCTAAGCAGCCCCTTTCTAGTACCAAAAGAAAAGGGGTCGAAACTTGGCATTCTCCTGAAAAAAGTTTCAGACTCATGGAGGATTTTTAGGGCAGTGAACATACTGTGTATGCTGTAATGGTGGATGCATGCCATGGTACATTTGTCCAGACCTATAGAATGTGCAGCACCAAGAGTGAACCCTATGCAGACTATGGACTCTGGGTGATAGCGGTGTGTCAATGCAGCTTCAGCAATCATAACAAATGTGTCACTCCGGTGCCTATGAGGGAGGCTGTGCACGTGTGGGGACACAGAGTATATGGGAAATCTCTATACCTTTGTCTGAATTCTGCTGTGAACCTAAAACTGTTCTAAAAAATACTCTTTAAAAAAGTTTCAGACCTCCTGGAGGGGGAGACATCCGGAACCAACTTCTGCCCACAATTGCTGAATACATGCCCACTGTGCAAAGTCCAAACTGGCTGGAAGCGGATTTACACAAAGCCTGAGTCTTTCTGCATATTCCAGAGACTCCCTGCTGCACTTGCAGACATCCTTAACACAAGCCATTTCCATAACAATGGGCCAAGGCCGTGGGACTGTTGTTGTTTTGTTGTGTATTCACCTTCAGCTGCATGGGAAGAATTTCTCCATACGGGTAAACACTTTGTTTACCCACTGGTTAACAAACCCTCTGGTAAACAAAGTTTGCAAAATAGATTGGATCATTCTCTACTCCCTGCTTTTCAAAAGCAGCTCAGAAAAAGTATACTTTATCTAGCAATGACTAAATTGACGTTATGACACAAATCCGAACAAAGGCCAAGGCAAGAGTTAAAATAAATATGTCAGTAGGTAAAAAAAAATTCCAAACTAAAGTCTTGATTTCTAAGAAGGCATTGGGAAAACACTCAATTTTAAAACAGCGCACGTTAGATAAGGCAAGTAAGAAGCTTAACCATGTGTTATTTATAAAGTGATTATGTGGCTACATAGTTGCCTCTATGAATAAGAGGAACTTGAGAAGCTATTAAGTAAACATAGTTATTATGAACTAATATTGTTGTTGGAAATGGAAATTTAGAGTCGGTATTCAGGCTAAAATATAGAATCAAGCATCATTGAATTTCTGAAATAATAGAAGATAGCCTGAGATGGTTAATTACACAAAATTTCACGGATTGAAAGTCACAAGGGATGGGATAGTGTGTTGCTGCTTTCTGTGTAAGACAAGCTTACACTGGGAGTTAGTCCAAGTTAAACATGCATTAACTCTTGATTTTACACTGCCAGTACAAAAAAAAAAAAAAAAAAAGAGTATTGGCAATAATCACCTCCCTCCCCTACCTCTCCTGGAGTGTCCAGATTTGCATCCCAGCAGCCCCCTACTTTGTCACGCCAGCTAATAAGCAATTTGGGGTCAGGCAAGTGTAATCAAGTGTGGCCAGTGTTTTCCCCACATGCACAGATTTTTGTCTCCCAGAGTTTATGATCCTGTCCTCAGAGTGGCTTAGCATTCACACAGTGATGATGCTTTTCTGTTACAACCATAGCATAAAGGAATCAAGTCACCTATGTTGCTGTAAGTAGGATTAGAGACTTTTTTTATTGATACATAATAATTGTACATATTCATGGAGTACATGTTATATTTTGATACAAGCATATAACATATAATGATCAAAGCAGGGTAATTGGGACATGATTCACCCGAAACATTTATCATTGCTTTATGTTGGGAGCATTTGAAAACTTCTAGCTATTCTGAAATATAATAAATTACTGTTAACTATAGTTGCCCTATTGTACTATTGAACACTAGAACTTTTTCCTTCTATTTAACAGACTTTTGAAGTGTTCCTAGTTACACCATTGTGACATCATTCGGCAGGCCTACCTGCTTTCCTGATACACATCTCTGTCTGCTTCTGCTTTTCTCTCCCACTCCTGCACTAACTTTCTTCCTCTTGACTTACCTGACATTAGATACGACTGAGCACATTCCAGCATCACAGAAAAAATGGCCGGTGAAATGGAGACAGTGAAGGGAAGGTGTTTACGCACTCAACTTGTAACCTCATAGAGATTCGACCACACTTTTCTAAGGAGCACTTGATGGGATGAGGTTGCCCTTTCCTTCCACAGTAGTGAAGGATCATGAGTCTTCTCAGGAAGGTGCCAAGCGGCATAGAGTGTTTTGTTCACTAATTCCATTTAGCATGCATTACGCAGACTATTCCTAGTAATTCCTGAGGTTCAGGAATGAGGAAAGAAACATCAGCCATGACCATTGCACTCCAATCCATTTGCTGTGGCTGGTGACAGTTGTAGTGGGGTTTGCAGGGGGTGGTAGTGGGGCTTTGATTGACAGCAGGGATGCACCGAAACTCAATAACCATGTAGGTGAATGGCTACGCGTTGATTGTCATGCAGAACATTTCCCAACTATTCTAGTATGATAATCAGGAAACGTTACATAGAAGTGTTATTAGTAGGCTCCTGGCAAACAAAAGTGCAGCACAGTGTGAGCCCATAGCCTTCACATTCTTCTTCTGGATCTTGTTGTAAACATATGTGAAAATATAAAGAGCTCTTACAAATCAATTTTTTCAAGAAGTCCAGTAGAAAAATAAATCAAGCACATAACTAAACAGTTTTCAAGAGAAGAAATAAAAATTGTAAATAAATATCTCTTAAGGCCAGGTGCGGTGCCAATGATGGCATGTTCTGTTATGCCACTTAATGAGATAGATATATGGAAAATGTTAACATATATCTCTAAGTATAAAAAGAAGATTATAAAACAGGATATGCAGTATAATCTGTTCTATTAATAAATATATATGTGCTTGTATGTTTGCATATTAATACAAAGATGTCTAGAAAGTATATACTATAAATAATAACAGTGATCTCTGGTTGAACAGGATATCAGGGGATTTACTTCTCAATTCTTATTTTTCTATATGTTTGAGTTTTCTGAACAATTAATAGACATGGATTACTTATATAATAAGAAAAATATATTTACATTTTAATAGAAAAATGAGGAGATAAAAGGATTATGTCTTTCCTCTATTCTTTCTACTATTTAATATTTTGCAAATTCCTACAATGTACCCAACAATAATGCAACATTAGGGACACAGTAAATGGTTTTACCCAAATTTCATTTAAAGAAGAAAAATAGCTCAGTGCAATAGCTCATGTCTGTAATCCCAGTGACTCAGGAGGCTGACGCAGGGGGCTTGCTTGAATCCAGGAGTTTGAAGTTTCAGTGAGCTATGATTTTGCCACTGCACTCCAGCCTGGACAACAAAGTGAAACCCTGTCTCGAATGAATGAATGAATAAATAAATAAATATCTAGGATTCTTAATAATTTGACCTCTCTGGATCATTATTTATGCTGTTTCTTGTTATTTCTTTCAATGCTACTGTCATTGGAGGCAACACAGATGGACCAGAGGACGTTAGGAAAAGTGAAATAAGCCAGGAACAGAAGAGAGTTAAACACTGCTGTTCTCACTCTTCACATATGTAGAAGCTAAAAACAGTTGATCTCATAGAAGTAACAAGTAGAACAGAGGATACTAGAGACTGGGAAGGGTGAAGGGGAAAGGAGAGACAGGGAGAGATTTGTTAAAGGACACAACATTACAGCTAGATAGGAGGAATAATTTCTAGTGTTCTATACTACTGTAGGATGACCATAGTTAACAATAATATATTGTAGAGTTTCAAATAGCTAGAAGAAAGATATTAAACATTCCCAACACAAAGAAATGATAAATGTTTGAGATGATGGATATGCTAATTACCCTGATCTGATCATTATACATAGTATGTATCTAAACAACACTGGTACCCCACGAATATGTATAATTATTACTTGTCAATTAAAAACAAATAAATATTTAACATATATATACAAGTTAAAACATCATGGTAAAAAACAGTCAAAAACCAGAGAAATCACAGGGACAACATATTTAACTTTATTGACTTGTTCTAAGGTAAAGTTCCACGTTTTTAGGGAAGAGGAGCTTTTTCTCTTCTTCCTCTTTCACATGGACGGATATCGAAGGAACTAAGAATAGATGACTTCCCCTTTTTACTAGATCTTACACAATTAAGAAGCCATTCCATTACACAAACGTTCCTTGGTCTCCCACATGCCATTTCTCTGTTTGTAGTTTTCATGGCTTTGGTTACACATATATCAATTTGTCTAAAATTATTTCCAGGCTTCCGAGAAAGCATAGCAGTATATATTAATACTATTTCCTCTTTTCATTTACAAGATATTACTTAACTCAGAAATCAGAAATCATTTTTCTTTCATAAGTATTTCCATTTGCCCTGGCTATTGTGCATGTGTGTGTGTGTGTGTGTGTGTGTGTTGGACTGTGTCAATAGAATGATCTTAGACATTGTGACTAAATTGTCATGTAAAGCCATAGCTCTGTCCCAGAATCTAATCTGATACCTTTTATTATTGAGATTTATATAGCCCTGAGATTAGATATTTATGAAAAATAAATTCAGGTGAGATGAAAAACTCATTTACATATCTTAAGATCCAAAGAAATGCAAAATCAAGAGACCAACCATATGGGAACTGCAGAGGCCCAGAGGTGGAAGAGTACAAAGTGAGAGGTCACAAGAGGCTATCAGACTTATAAGTTATGAAGTTCCTGTTCCAGCTATAAATAAGGCACAGGATGTTCCATCCAGGCGTCTGAATGAGAATCTAACAAGTATTCCAACCTCCCAAATTACATGGGAAGATAACCCCCAAATTTATGTTGTTTTAAAAGATAGTTTCCTGTATAAGCGATATCTTTCAACCAGGAGAAGAATGTGAATTAGACATACAAATGTTTAAGAAAGTGAAATATTTAGGATTAATATTTTGTGAGGAGGGTATACCACATTTAGTAGTCTATGTATGTATAAGAAAGCAGGATATGAGGACCAAGTGTGGTGGCTCACACCTGTAATCCTAGCACTTTGGGAGGCCGAAAAAGGAGGATTGTTTCAGGCCAGGAGTTCGAGACCAACCTGAGCAAGACCAAGATACTTTTCTATGAAAAACAAAAAAAATTAGCCAGGCATGGTGGCACGTGCCTGTAGTCCTAGCTACTCAGGAGGCTGAGGCAGGAGAATTCTTGAGCCCAGGAGTTTGAGATTGCAGTGAGCTGTGATGACTAGCCTGGGTGACAGAGTGAGACCCTATCTCAAAAAAGAAAAAAAAAGTAAGATGTGTAAGAAATTTGGACCTATATGTTATTCTGTGTAGTTAGTGTTTAAGAAAATGAGGCCTAATCTCAAATTGGAGTTACTATGGCAACTCCTCTCCACTCCAGTCCTGCTCAGTAGACTCCAAACCCCTTTTCCCCATCTATACCAACCTCCTCAAGCATAAAGGGAATCTAGACAGTGAATCAGGCCAGGTGTGATGGCTCACATCTGCAATCACAGTGTTTTGGGAGGCCAAGGTGTGAGGATCAATTGAGGCCAGGAGTTTGAAACCAACCTGGGCAACATAGCAAGACCTTGTCTCTAAAAATATATATATATACGTATATATGTTAGCTGGGCATAATGGCATGCACTTGCAGTCCTAGCTACTTGGGAGGATTGCTTGAGCCCAGGAATTCAAGGTTCCAGTGAGCTATGACCATGTCATTACACTCCAGCCTGGGTGACAGAGTGAGACCTTGTCTCTAAAAACTAAAACAAAACAGTGAATTGGATTAGAACAGTTTAAAATCTATTCAAAGGGGTGCCATTTAAGCCCCCACTGCATAACCAAATGTAATGATGGTCCTTTGAAACATACACCTCGCCCATTGATGCCCACAGTTAACAATGAGCCACCTCCGGGCACCCCTCCCAGCTCCCAAATGACCAATTAATCAGCACTGCCCATTCACAGAGGTAACATCAAACATCCCATTTGCTTACTTACTTTACAAAAGTTCTTAAAACATTTGAAATTTGCCAAGCCTTTCTATCATTGTGGATTTTATTAGGGTTGGGAGCAAATCATGCTTCCTACTCACTTTCTTCCACAAAAATGACAAAAATAAGACAAACCCCAAAATCTTCATTTTACAAATAAGACCATACAAATCAAATATTAAAAAGGATGAGAAAATAAAACTTTTACACATTCCAACAGATGTTAGAGATTTTGTTTTTTGTTTTTTTAAACTGCTAAATGCATGGAAAACTTAATGCATTTTCTTATCTTCAGTCACTTTGTAAATGCTCTGACCTCAGTGTGTTATGGGCACAACAACATCACATAGATTCTTAGATTACCTGGCACTAGTTGTAAAAAAAAAGTTAACAGTGCACGCCTGTGATCCTAGCACTCTGGGAGGCCGAGGCGAGTGGATCGCTTGAGCTCAGGAGTTCCAGACCAGCCTGAGCAATAGTGAGACCCCATCTCTACTAAAAAAAAAAAAAAAAATAGGAAGAAATTATCTGGACAACTAAAAATATATAGAAAAAATTGGCCGGGCATGGTGGCGCATGCCTGTAGTCCCAGCTACTCGGGAGGCTGAGATAGAAGGACTGCTCGAGCCCAGGAGTTTGAGGTTGCTGTGAGGTAGGCTGACGTCCAGGCACTCTAGCCCTGGTGACAGAGTGAGACTTTGTCTCAAAAAAAAAAGAAAGAAAAAGTTAACAGTGAGGGAGGCTAGACAGGCTTCTCAAACTTAAAGGTGCATCCGCACCACCTGGAAATCTTGTTAAAATGCAGATTCTGACTCAGTAGGTCTGGGATGGGGCCTGAGATGCTGCATTCCTAAGGAGCTCCCAGAAGATGCAGATGTCCTTGGTTTCCTTCTCACATTGAGCAGTGAGGATGGTAGCAGTGAGTTAAATCAACCCAGAACTGGAGAGTTTAGTTTTGCTCTCGAGGAAAAGCTGTATAAGGCAAGCTCTGCCAAGAAAAGTAAGTCTTTTCTGTATATGGGATTTTCCTTAATGTTAAAAAACATTGGGGGAGGGAAGGGGTGCAATTTTTTCCCAACTCACAAGACACAGATGAATCTCTTTTATATTTGAATTTTTCCTCTTTTCTTGGATCTCTGCCATTCAGTGTAATTCCATTGGAGAGTGCCTGGATCCCTTGAAATTGGGGTAAAGAATGGGGTTGTGTTCTGTAGGTAGGGTCCAGTAAATTTTGGTCTAGCAGCTGTTTGTTGAAATAAATTCCTCTGGTAATAAAGCCGTAAGGCAGGGAGTTTTGAGGCTAAGATGAAAGCAAGCACTGGCTGAAGAAACAATGACCAAAGCCATTCAAGCCTCACGTCAATGCTGGCCAGCGTGGAAGCAGGTGCCCACCAGGCCCGACAGCAACATCCCCCGGGGTTAGTTATGACCCAGGCGTCAAAGAAGGCCACCTCAACGCCCAGCTGCCGGGAGGAAAATGATAGCCAAAGGAAAAAACAAGGGTGGGGCCCCTATGAAGAGACAAAATGTACCCTCACTGTCATCAGGAGCTAGGATCAGTTGGGCAGACAACCCAGCCCCTGGCTCAAGTTCTGGGGAATTCAGATTAGAGATGGGGGGAGGGAGTGTTGTTTGTCTGTGTGTGGGTGAAGGACTGGGCTGGAAGGGGAACCCCCACTGTTATAGATTTTATAACAGCTAGATCAAAACAACTAAAGAAAAAGGTGACACAGAGCTGGTCTAGAAACTTTGGGCAAATTCTATTTGCGGATGTTGTTATTAATACCGAGTGCTTCCTCTCTTTGTTTCTCCTTCTGAGCCCACCTTTGTCCCTTCTTCCAAGCCAGCCTTTGTCCGTTCTTCCAAGCCAGCCTTTGTCCCTTCTTCCAAGCCAACCTTTGTCCGTTTTTCCAAGCCAAGCTTTGTCCCTGCCCACACACTTATTTTCCTAGTAGGCCACTTTGAGTTCCAGAAAGATAACAAGATGGATAACTGAAGGGCAGAGAGAGACAATTTCGGCTCCATATGCAAAACCATAGTGCCTGGCCCCCAGGTAGAGCCCCTACACTTGGAAACAGAAAGTAGAAATTGTAGGGTAAAGAGGAACCGAAATCACTAGGACCACAGCGCTTTGGAAAGCCCAACTTCAAACTTCACACTCTCTAATGTTGGCAGCCACAGAAACTCCACGGACATTCTTACTGGAGCAGTTGGGTAGGGAGGGAGGGGCAGGAAATGGTTAAAAAAAAAAAAAATCTTGATGCTTTTGCAGTCTCAGTTGAAATCAGGAGAGAGGAAGAAGCTGAGAAAAGCAGGAACTATTAGCCCAGCTGACTCACTGGGGCAGAATTTCAGATTCAATTGCCCTTCCCCATCCCATTATCTCTCTCCAATCAGTTCCACGGTTTTCACTTATCCTGCAGCCGATAGCCTTAAAGTAGAGATTAATGTGGAATATTATCTGTTTAAAATGCAACCCCCTCTGGGAATGGTAATAAGCCATCCATCCTCCATTCACACATTGTTGTGAATTACTGTAATTCATTGAGTGGGAATTAGAATGGAGGAAATTTAAAGAGCAAGTAATCAGCCTGAACCTTTATTTTGTACAGGAGGAAACCGTGGTTTGGAAAGGAGGAGCTGCCTGCTTGAGAACACACAGAAGGCCAATGGCAGGGCCAGGCTGCAACTGCGGCCCTCTTGGTCTCTTATATGATCAGCTAATTCATGTTTTCCTGGTGCTAATTACAACCGATTTAGGCAAAATAGTCACCTGTCGAGCATCTCCTGCATTCCTGGTGCAGGAGGAAGAGCTGGCGACACAACAGACAGGACCTTCACCGTTATAGTTTCTAGTCTAGTTGGGGGGCCTGGTGAGTGAATATGGGATCATTGAGTACCACCCCCCATGAATGAAGCAGCTACAACTTCTGGTATGTTATGAAGAAAGAAAACAAGGAATAGAGAGCAAGAGGGAGAACTGGCTGGGTGCAGTGGCTCATGCCTGTTATCCCAGCACTTTGGGAGGCTGAGGTGGGAGGATCACTTGAGGCCAGGAGTTCAAGACCAATCTGGGCAACATAGCGAGACCCCAACTCTACAAAAAACTAAAAAAAAAAAAAAAAAAGGTGTGGCGGGGAGAATGATTTTAGATTAAATGGCAGTGGAGGCCTCAGGGGCATTTCAGCTGGGATCTGGAGGATGAGATGGGTCAACCTTGGCAGGGTCTGGGGCAAGTGCAAATAAGCTCTGAAGCTTGAGGAAAGAAAGCTGCATGTGACCCAGTAACTGGCAAAAGGTCAAGATGCTTGGATGCTGGACTTTAAAGGTCTGGGTTGAAAGCCTGGCATCATTACCTATCAGCTCTGAGGCCTATGCACCTTAGCTCTGGGATTTTGAGGGTAAAAGAGATAGCGGTTAGAAATATTTTCCTATCTACTGGCCTTTCAGATCAGAATTCATCAATTTACATTTCACTTGACTTCTTCTTTGGATACTTGCTGCTAAATTCCCTGTGTTATACAGCAACATTTTTCAGTGCTGGAGGATATAAAAATGTCTTTTACTCTCACCCTGACATTCTGAACTCTAATACTTGAATATTGCTAACTCTGTGACTTCATTTTGAGATCTTGACATAGTTCCAATCATATCTCATATCTTTATCTCATTGTTCTGTTACTTGGTAGTACCAATGCACCTGACTTTGATTTTTTTCTTTCTTCTTTCTTTTTCTTTCTTTCTTTTTTTCTTTCTTTCTCTCTTTCCTTTTTTTTTTTTGAGACAGGGTCTTGCTCTCTTGCCCAGGCTGAAGTGCAGTGGTGTAATCATAGCTCAATGTAACCTCAAACTCCTGGGCCCAAGCAATCCTCCTGCCTCAGCCTCCCCCCAATTAATTGGGACTACAAGCACACGCCACCACACCTGGCTGATTTTTCTATTTTTTGTAGAGACAGGGTCTTGCTATGTTGCTCAGGATGGTCTCACACTCCTGGTATCAAGCAATCCTCCTGCCTGGGCCTCCCAAAGTGCTGGGATTACAGGTGTGAGCCACCTCACCAGGCCCTGACTCTATCCCATTTTGCTCTGTATTTTAATTTCTGCTGCCACTGACAAATGTTGGCCTCTGTGAATTTCTTTAACTGCCACTCAGAGATTGAATGAAATGGACACCATTTGGACTGGAAAAACGCAAAGCAAAATTTATTTCATTGTTCTAATGTTCCTTTGTCAGTCCCATTGGGATAGCTCCTACCCCCGTCCAATCTTCCTTATTTATTTATATATTTTAACCTTGCATTGATGTATAGCATACAGACAGAAAAAAGTGTGATAAATTTTCACAAATTGAACCCACCCATATAAACAGCAGCACCCAGATTAAGAAGTGGAATGTTACCAACACCCCAGAAGCCCCTCTAGGACCCCTTAAGTTACAGACTCTTTTAAGGGGGACCAGTATTATAATTTCTAACAGCATATATTAGTTTTGCTGCCTTTGAACCTTTTATAAATGAAGCCACACGGTGTGCACTCTTTTGTACCTGACTTCTTTCCCTCCACCCATTTGTCGTATTCATCCATGTTGTTGTCTGTGGCTATAGATCATTCGTTGTAGGTGCTGTGCAGTATTATCTTGTGGGAAAAGACTGTCGTTTCTTTATCCATTCTACAGTTGTTGGGCATTTAGACAGTGTTCAGTTTGGGGCCACCACAAATAGTGCTGCTATGAACATTCTCGTATGTGTCTTTTAATGAATATATACATACATTTCTATTTGATGTATACCTGGGAGAGAAATTGCTTGGTCCACATAAATTTGAATTTTATTTGCATATTCTTTGAGCAGTTATTGTGAAGATGTGTTTTAAAATATTCGAAAGTTATAAAAGAATGTACAATAAAAAATAGCCATCCCTCCTACCTCTGCCTACCAACGACTTCGACTTCATTCTTCTTCTTCAAGAGGCTTGTGGTTACCGGTCTGTTGTGAGATCACTTTTTTTTTTTTCTGTTTTGGAACTACCATACTTTATCAATTACAATTACAGCTTTATAACCACATCCTAATTGATTGAACTTCTGTTCTAGTAATACTAATAAAGCACATGTGTACATTACTTTATAGTTTATAATATACTTCTGTATGTACTCTCTCACTGCTGAGCCTTCCCCCAAAGTGAGGATGTAGGTACAGCGTTAAGACAACCAAGACAACCATTTGACAGACGGGTTAACTGGGCCCAGGTAAGTCAGTCCTTTGCCTAAGAACGTGTTGAGTTTCGAGTGGCAAAGTTAGGAATAAATCCGGATTTCTGCCTCTAAAACTGGGTATTATACCTGCATTAAGGAATCAAAGTTAATACTGACAGCAGCGGTATAAACTGCTGACGAAACTCCATCGCTACCAAAAATAGAAAAATTAGCTGGGGTCGGGGTGTGCACCTGTAGTCTCAGCTACTAGGGAGGTTGGGGCAGGGAGAGCACTGGAGCCCATAGAATGTTTGAGATTTCAGTGAGCTATGACGATGCCACTGCACTCTAAAAAACTGACAAAACTGACAGTGCCTTGCACCCAGGGTCCCTCTGCCTCTTGAGACCGCAGTGTGCCGAGGGGTGGGCGCCGGAACCGAGCCCCCTTCATCCCAGAGGGCCACAGTGTGGAGTTTGCAAAGGAGAGGAAGAAACTCCCACGCTTCCTGCCAAGAAGGCTTAAGATCCCACGCTCCTTTCCTGCCAGGATTTTATTCAATAAGATAAATGTGGATATTTCATTTTGCATGTTACCCAAAAGAAAAAAAAACTGATCTGATGATGACTCAGCCTGACTCCCAACCATGCTTGTATGCTTGAGGTCTAAGGCTCAGAAAGTGATTCATTTCCTCTTTTTCTTTTAGTTTCCTTTCTCTGTCTGCAACCTCTTTCCTTTCTACGAGGACCTCCATAACAATGGTCCTGTTCATCGTCACAGAATTGGGGCTGCAAGTGGGCCTGTCACATTTCCACATGGGCCCAGGGGCTTGGGGGGTTACCAGTAAGGGCTTCTGTGTTTGGGATGAGGAACATGCTCATTTTCACATTTATTCCAGGGACTTTTGGGGTGGAACTGCCCTACTTATCTGCCCTGCTCCCCTCTTTCTGGGAATGGTGGTGGGGGCAGGCAGGTAGAGAAGCCTCCCCTCAACACATACACTTGGCCTGAGCCTTCCCAAGGTGACAGGCACTCTCTTTTTCATCTTTTATATTATTCCTTTTCAATATCAAAAAGGTCCTGTTAGGATGGTGTTGTTCGTATTCTCTTTCCAAATTAGGAAACTGAGGCTCAGAGAAGTGAAGCAATTTGCTACATTCACTTATCCAGTAAGTAGTGAAGCTGGAATACAAATAACATGAAAAAAAAAAAAAAGAAAAGAAAAGAAAGTTGAAGTAGGCCGGGCACGGTGGCTCCCGCCTGTAATCCTAGCACTCTGCGAGGCCGAGGCGGGTGGATCGTTTGAGGTCAGGAGTTCGAGACCAGCCTGAGCAATAGCGAGACCTCGTCTCTACTAAAAATACAAAGAAATTATCTGGACAACTAAAAATATATATAGAAAAAAATCAGCTGGGCATGGTGGCGCATACCTGTAGTCCCAGCTACTCGGGAGGCTGAGGCAGGAGGATTGCTTGAGCCCAGGAGCTTGAGGTTGCTGTGAGCTAGGCTGACACCACAGCACTCTAGCCTGGGCAACAGAGCAAGACTCTGTCTCAAAAAAAAAAAAAAAAAAAAAATGGAGTAGTAAAGCAAACAAAATAGAGTTGGGTGAAATGGTTTGGAGGAGAGGCAGCCAGGAGGGAGACAGGGGCTTGCTGTGCTCCAAGAGTGCACAGCTCATTTTAGGGAACCCATAAAATGACCAGTGACCTGCATACCAATGAGGCAGGGAAGGTGGAGGACTGACCTGTTTAGGTGAGTAATGGGGAGATTTCCATAAATTCTTCAGCAACGGAGTGAATGCCAAGCTATTGGAGCTTTATAGGTAGAGGGAAGGGTGAGGGGGCTCCATTGGCAGAGAAGGAGAGGTGCCCAGATAGGAGACATCTGCAGTAATGCCAGGGTGAAATGTCACTCACCATAGGCAGAGAAATTTGAGGAGGGCCAAACCCAAAGGCCACTTTAAAGAAAGATGTGCAAAAATTGATGACAGCTTGAACGCAGGGAGTAAAGAAAGGGGGAGAAGTCAATCAAGGATTGTGGTTTCAAGTGTTCTGCTCTAGGAGGCTAAAATCAAGTCTCAGGGTTCTGCAAAAGTAGACTTGAGGCAGGGATGTGGTGACTTACACCTATAATCACAGCCCTTTGGGAGGTGGAGGTAGGAAGATTGCTTGAGGTCAGGAGTTTGAGACCAGGCTGAGCAAAAGTGAAACCCTGCCTCTACAAAAAATAGAAAAATTAGCCGGGCATGGTGGTGTGCACCTGTAGTCTCAGCTACTTGGGGGGACTGGGGCAGGAAGAGCACTTGAGCCTGTAGAATGTTTGAAAGATTGCACTGGGCTATGATGACGGCATTGCACTCTAGCCCAGGCAACAGAATGAGACCCTGTCTCAAAAAAAAAAAGTAGACTTGAAAGGGCCAATACCTGGCTGCTAGTGATTTCATAAAACCCTCTCTAAGGCCTTTCTCCTTGCCTTCCTGGCCCACATATCCTATCCTATAGAAGAGAGAGAGAGCATGCTTGCTGCCAGAATCAGATCTACCCTCCACATGTTCATAAAAGAGGGATGGGTCCAAGGGTACAGTGCTGTGTCTACCCAAGGAGCCTGCTCTGCCCCTTCACCTTCTGTCTCTGATATTTCTCCTCTCTGGTATTTATTTCTCCTGTCTTCTATCCGGTGCACAGCTGGGTAATAATTTTGCATGCTAGTAGTAACACTCAAAGCTTCCAGACACTCAAAACATCTTCCAATTCCCCATTCCCTTCTCACCAAGTGTGTCTTTGTATTGCTCCTGCTGCCTCTTGCAGACCATGACTACCATGCATTTCAGCCACACCTTTTCCCCACTCCACAGGGCAAATGTACCAATGTGTGCATGTATTTATATACATTTTTATCCCTTTTTCCTAAGACTATTTATCTGGGAGGCCCAGGCTTCTTTTGCCTTCTCAGGATAATTAACAGGACTTTTTTCTTTTTTGAGACAGGGTCTTGCTCTGTTGCCCAGGCTGGAGTGCAGTGGTGTGATCACAGCTCACTGCAGCCTCAAACTCCTAGGCTCAAGGGATCTTCCCACCTTGGCCTCCCAGAGTGCTGGGATTACAGAAGTGAGCCACCATGCATGGCTCACTGGCAGGTGTTGAAACATGTTTCTGCTGATTTCTGTTCTGGAATCTTTGCAGTAAAAAGAAAAAACAAACAAACAAACAAAATAAATAAAGAAAAGGAAAAAAAGAAAAGCACAAACATGCTCAACGGTCATTATCTGTGATGATCCAGAAAACCAGGGAAAAATTAGTAACGAGGGAGAATAAAATGAAGAACAGAGACTTCAGGTGCTGAATGCAGCAAATTATCCAATGGGAAAAGTAGGAGAAGCAATGAAAAGCAAGACAGGGTCAGCACCAGGAGGTCAACCTTTTAGTGCTTTTTTTCCTCCCTCATATCAGAAGCATAACTATAACTAAATAGTATCTGGACTTCAAAAGGAGTTAAACTGAAATTAATTTGCAAGTAATAAAGAGAAGGGAGGAAAGGGAGGAGAGAGGAGAAAGAGACAAATCCCAAAGTTCTACGAACAGGTGAGTGGCTGGGTTAAGTTGTGAGCTGTCCACTTGGTCACACCATTAAGTAGCAAGAAAAACCACGGTCATGAAGACAGGCAAGTTGCTTTCTACATAATGCTAAGTGATAAAGAGTATACAGAATTTTATAAATAATGCATGGATTTATGATTTTTAGAAACATTAATTGAAAATAAGACTGGAAGTCTATACACCAAAATTCTTATAATGGTTGTGTTAAGGTGCTGAGATTAAAGGAGTTTTAAATTTTTTTTTCTCTGTTTCCCATATCTTATAACATGCTTATATGTTGTGCTAACAGAAATTACTTTCCAGCTCCTTCAAAGCACCTACTGAAAGCATGCTTGGCCTTGTGTGTGGGAAGCCTGGGTGAGGGTGGGGGCTGGGGTCACACCACAACCTCCAACTAACAATTTGTGGGACACTCTTCTTTCTTGGCTGACAGATGTTGTACATCTGTTCCCTCAGAAGTCATCTTATTTCTTATCTTGTCTATGTTGCTCTTGAGGTTTATTTCATGCTGTTTTAAATCTGTTGGCAAGTTTACTAAGGGCCTTATGGTTTGTAAAATTACAAATAGAATTTAAAAAGTACATGTAAACTATTTCTTAAAAAAATGTTTAAAAGCAAATGATAAAGGGAGATGTTATGAGTTGAATTGTGTCCCCCCAAAGATATGTTGAAGTCCCAGGAACCCCCTCCCTTTATGACTGTGACCTCATTTGGAAATAGGGTCCTTGCAGATGTAATACAGTTAAAATAAGGTTATACTGGCTTGGGGTGAGCCCTAATCCAAGGCCTGATGTTTTAATACGAGGGAAATTTGGACACAGGTGCACAGGGGAGAAGTCCATGCGAAGATGGAAGGAGAAAGTGCAGGAACACATCTGCAAGCCCCGGAACACCAGGGATTGAAGGCAACCACCAGAAACCGGGAGAGGCAGGGAAGGCTTCAGAATGAGCATGGCTCAGAAGACATCTTGGTTTCAAATTCCTGGTCTCCAGAACTGTGAAAGAATACATTTCTATTGTTTTAAACCACCCAGTTTGTGGTACTTGGCAACAGCAGCCCTAGGAAGTTAGTATGGGATAAAATGCCAATGAAAATTATGCTGAAAAACAATTAAGACATGCTCTCATAGAATATAGTTCTACCCTAGTCAGGAGATACGGGAATTTTAGTTAAGATAGGTTGAAACAGTGACTGTCTTTGCTGATACTATCATCTTGTATGATAATTACCATAATATTTTCACAAGTCACACTATCTCAGGTCTCAGATCAGTTAATCCAGTCACACTCTGATCATATCGCCCACCTGCTTAAAACCTTTAGCGATTTCCACAAGGCCCCACAATAATTTTCTAATGCCTCCAGTGGCTTCTCTCCCCTCTCTTCCCTTGCCACTCCCAGCCTCACATTGCTCAGTTTCTGCCTGGAACATCCTTCTTCCTGTTGGCCTCTTTGGTTGGCCAAAACCGTCCACTGACTAGAAGTATCAGCATCACCAGAGTTTCATTAAAGATGAAGACTGTTCAGGCCTAAGGAGAACTCCAGAAGCAGAAGTGCACTTGAGTATCTCGTGAATTTGGGAGGTGTTAGTGTCTCCACCCTAGGGCCCGTGGGGGCAGGAGCCTCGCACAGTGTCTGTCTTAAAGAAAGATTTAAGTTATCAAATCATCGACTAATTTCCTGTTAACAAACATGCTATACAGGAAAAAACAAGTTCCCTTGTTAGAATAAACAGAATCGGGTCTATGGGCTGTATATTTCATCCCAGGCTGCCTCTAAATATGCCTCATTCATATCTCATACACTCTTGTTTAGCTGTCAAATCCTATTTTCCACATGAAACATATGAACGACTGTTCTATTACTAATCGTGTTTGTTGCGGTGTTTTTTTATATATGCATATATATTTAACACTCTGACAACACAGACATGGCCAGATTTGTGCTATCATTTTTTAACTTGTTTCATGAAAAAGGATAATCTGGTAATCTTTTTAAAAATTGTCCTTTTTACTGGTCCTTTTTTTTTTTTTTTTCAACAGAGAGTAGGGGACTCTAATGCTTCATGATTAATCTTTATTCATTATTTTGTTTGGCAAAAATATCCCCATGTTTTCATTTGTTGCAAGCCCAACATTAAATGATACATCCCTCTTCCAGAGAGATATACAGTTAAGAGAGGCTTTTCACATTCTGCTTTTAATTCTCTTCATAAAATGTTAAATCTGAAAAAGAGTTTATAGACCACCTGAAATTCAAAATTTTAAAAAGTCCTTCACAATCCAGCTGATTTTGACCCATTTCCGAGGCCCATCTCCCCCCACTTCTCTTCTCCGTTTTGTTTTTCACAAGCTGAATTTTCAATTCCCCCAAAGGCCCAGTTGCCTAAAGCTGGTATTCTGTACGGATCAGGAGATCAACAACCCTTTATAATGATAATGTTCGAGGACAGGATTAACATACCTTTTGTAGGTAAACAATATCAGGACTGGCTGTTCTTTTGTTGAGTACATTTGCTGCATTTCAGGGTGCACGATTTGAACAGAAGTTTACTAATTTATGCAATCAGGTAATTAATGGTGTCCCTCGTGTATTCTGTCAAAATGAGTGTGGACAGGGCCACAGTGGTTCTGAGTCACCAGGTTGGACATAATAGATTTCATGGCAGCGTCTCCACCGTGCTTCCTGTGTTATATGGTGAGAACTGAATTCGGTTCTCTCTCACCCTTATGAATTTACCACACTCAAAAACACCAAACATCGGCCCTAAAACTATGTTGTTTACACTCAAAAGCAGTTTTGTTCCATGCTTGTAGCACTGTCTATTCCTTCAGCAGGACCAAGCCATAAATAAATATTTGCTGGTTTGTGTAGATTGAATGGTTTAAGATAAATAAACAAGCTCAAATGCCTACCGTGGATAGATAATGTAAATGAGAACAGCAAACAGCAAGAAGTGTTGGTGAGCAGGAGCACCCACGTTTCCTCTAAAGGGGGTGGCTTGGACCACACTTCCAGCCTCCTCTGCACTTTTGGAAAATGGATCCCAGGTTGTCAGAGCTTCTGAGTTTCCAAGAGATGTCAGAATCTTGGCTTTTACTGCAATCTCTCAATTTTTAAATGTTGGTAATCAATTTAAATTTTCACGAAAACCAAACGTTTCTAGGGAGCCCATGCAGCTATAAGCAACTGATTTACAACCTCTGCATTAAACGGCACAGATAATATAGGAGTACACATTTCTAAGAAATTGGGATTGCTGAGAAGGCTATAGTGGCTAAGAGCTCTTGCTCCCCGTGGGACTGCGTGTGAGTTCAGATGGAGAACTGCTCTCTGCCTATGTGAACTTGGATAATTTACTTAATTTCTATAAACCTCAGCTTTTGCACCTGTAAAGTGGCCACGATGGTTAAGAATGCCAGCTTCCAAGGGTTGTTTTCAGGAGGCAATGAGAAGGTGCGAACTAAAGCCCTTCGCGGGAAGTGGGCCTCAATGCATGCTAACTATTCCTAATTACTCCTTTGCATAATACTACAATTATTCTAGGCTCCACTAAACATTGTGCAAATAATTAAATGTTCCCAGATATCTCAATCCCTCCTACAAAAGATCTGAACGTTTTCTGTAATAATGATCCAGTCGTTTTTGTGTTACTAAACATCCAGAGTGAGCAATATCGCGTATCTGGAGAGAATATGCTAACCAGCCCCCTCCCTCTGCCATCACCTAAAACACACACACACACACACACACACACACACCCGTTCTAGCTCCAACACAATGCTCTCCTGCTTGGCACCAGGGTTTCAGTTTGCGGTAACTTCCCAACAGTTCCGACATTTCAATTTGTTCTCTGACCTGGTACTGTCACATGGCCTGTGGCATCTCCTCTACTATTATTACAGTTCTCTTCATTTCACTTCCTGGAGGTCCCCATACTCCTCTCCAAGTTCGGAAAGTTTTCTTTTCGGAACGCTTTCCGGGCTCGTTTACAGAAGTCTCTAATTGCCAATTTACGATAAGGACCAGGCGCCTGGTGGCTCCCCACCCCCAATTTTCCTCCCAGGAAAACCCTACCCCTCTCGCCACTCCTAGGCCCCGCCACCACTGCGGCTGACTCGACGTCCCAACCCCTTCGCTTCCCACCCCCGTTTTTGAGGAAGTAATTTCGGACTGAGCAGGGTCTCGTCCGCCGAGCGCCCTGCACCCCCCGCCGCGGGCCGGCGCCACCCCGGCTCGGGATTCGTCCCGGCGGTCGCGCCACCCGGCTCGGGAGCCCGTCCCCGCGGTCGCGCTCGGCGGGGGATTCCCCGGCTGGCTCGGTTTCCGCGCCAGCTCCCGGCGGAGGGGCGGGGACGGGGCGGGCCCGGCATCAAGTTTCCTCCACGTCACCGGGGAAATTCCGTATAAATTCAGAGCGCGGGCTGAGGTGCAGGGACTTGAGCGGTTTCCCCTGGACTGTCTGATGCACTGGGTTGCTCCGTGCGTCTAGCGTCCCGGTCCCACCACCCCGTCCCGCCGCCCTGCCCGTGTGCAGTACGCGTCCCGCAGACGCCCGAGGTGCTCGGGTTGGGGGACTGACACCCTGGGGTCCTCGGCAGAGTTCGCGGTGGCACTTGCCAAGATGCCCATGAAGAAGGCGCGTAAGAACGCTCAACCGAACCCGACGCGGGCTCGGACAGGTACTGACCGGCTGGGGCCCGCGGGGGCCGGGGTCTCGGTCTCGGTCTCGGTCCGGCCGGGGTCAGCCTTTCGGGGCCGGGGCGCAGGCTATACGGGGGCTCAAGGTCGGGCCAGGTGTGCGCCCCAGCGCCTGCCTTAGTGGCGCTTCCAGGAAGTTCTTCTGGGGTTTTTCCCAGGACCGCCGAGGCGGCGAGGGAGGGAGCCCGGTTTGGGGTAGGGACACAAGCTGCATTTTTAGCCGGGGCAGAAAGCTCCTTCTCTGCTCTTCCCTCCTGCCCGCTTACCCTTCCCGGGGGCACGAGGGGAAACAAGTGCAAGTGTAGGCAGCGGCCGGGAGGAGAAAGTCATTATCTCGGCAGGTGGGACGGGAGAGGGCTGCGAAGCCCCCTGGACCCCCAGCGCTCCCGGAGACGGGCCCCGCAAGGATCCCTGTGTTCAGGAGCATGGAAAGTCTTACTTGGTAAGACTAGCATTTAATCGTCGATATTTCGGGGGCTGGGGATAGGAGAATAGGAGTTGTTCCCCCATCATTTTTCATCCATCCCCACTCCGTTCCCTTCATCCACATAGAACCACATCATAACTTTCCAGGTCAGCAACCCCCTTTTAGAAAATGAGTCTTATCAAAGAAGGCAGTCATCTGCCAAGGGTTGTAGCAAGGAAGGCAGTAAGGCCCAGGGCTCCAAATCTGTGTAGGTCATGCTGCCATTGCGTCAGATTATAGGCCCCCTTTTAAGGTTAGTTTCGGTTTAGGGAGCTCGTGCTAATGTGAAGCATGGTAGGTTAGCAGCAGGCTGCTCTCTCGGGCTCTTGCCTGGGGTAGAAAAAGCTTTGTCTACCTTTTGTGATGGCTAAGAGTTCTGACCCAGTTACTGAAGCCCTAACCTGTGCCTAGCACTCTCCGAGCCTATGTTCTTAGTTCCCAAGAACAAGGGACAGCAGGAAGTACCTGGTATCCTTGATTAGACATTAATACATTTATAAGTTGTGTAATTGCAACAAAAAATTAAGGAAACAACTGGGAACTATTTATGTTCTGCGCCCCTCCCCCCCCATTTTGTGGAAGATAATTTTTCCACTTAGAATTCAGGGCTTACAAAATACAGAATACTGAATGATTCTGGCGGTTTTTTTTTTAATTGTAGGTTATTTAATATATCCCACTCACTGAAAAGAACATGTCTTTGTAAATACTTCAAAATGTTTGACCCTTTAGCCCATAAAGAATAGCATCTTAGGAATTTATTAGGTCTTTTGGTGTAGGGAAGATTTCACTCACCTTACAGAGAAAAATTGGTTGAAATGTAGGTTTAAAATTTTTTTTTCCATTTTGGGAGGCTGGCAGGGGGGAGGTTGCTTGAGGTCAGGAGTTCCAGACCATCCTATGCAACATTAGCAAGAACCCCCAAAATAGAAAAATTAGCCAGGCATGATATGGTAGAGCAGGCCTGTAGCTACGTGGGAGGCTAGGGTAGGAATTTGAGGTTGCAGTGAGCTATGATGACACCACTACACTCTAGCCTGGGCAATATAGAGTGAGACCATATCTCAAAAAAATTTTTTTTGCTTTACTGTATATTTACAGTTTTCATTTATTTTGAGCCTAAATATGGTCTTTTCGTGGTCTATTTACAAAATAGCTGGTCCAAGTGAAGTAGTGTTTACAACTAATTGATCACAACCTGTTACAGATTCCTTTGTTCCTTCTCCAGTCCCACTGCTTCACTTGACTGGCCTAAAAAAAAGACACCAGATTTTAATTTGTCATCATAATGCTCTTTAATGCTTATCATGAAGGTGACCAAAAAGCCCTTAAGTTGCACTTTGAAATGTTCAAAAAAATTCAAATTATAGTCAGTGTTGCATTTACTGACAAAAGTTTACTTGGAAGTTGGATTACAGCATTTTTTTAAAAATAATATTCAGTTAAGAGTACCTCAATTCTAAAAAGTGCTATGTGAAACTTTACATATTTTTTACTTCGCTCATCTGCATAAAGGCAATGGATTGGTCCCGACTGGGCTTATAGGAAGAAGGTGCTTTACATTAATATGTAAATATTTAGAGATTGTGGATTTAATTTTAGAATAAATTTTGAGGCTTTTATGAGAAACTATCAATAGGTTTTTTTAATGAGGAAAAGAATAAATTTAGATTTGCCTGTTAATGAGAATATAATCTAAAGTATGAATTACTACAGTTTAAAAACCAACTCCTACTTGAAAACCACACATGTTTAGAATTTGACTTCTGTTCCCTGGCCTTAAATGAGGGAGAAAAGGATGACATCACCCGAGGCAGGTAAAGACTAACATTACTCTTTGTAGTATTTGACCCATGACATTTTCATATTTAGAAGATAACACTGGCTTCATCCAGGATGAGCAAAAAAGTATGCGTTCTAAGTGGTCTTTCTCATATTCAGAAAACAGGTGCACATAAAGCCAAACTAAGAGAAATGCTTCCTGAGATACTCAGCTTGTCACTTAGATGGGCGCATTAACTCTTGCTGCTTACTCTTGCTGAAATATTGTGAATGTTAATTTTCATGTTTTGCTTTCTTTCTCAGAGATCGAAGAGGAGTGTGCCCTTCAACTCAAGAGAATTGGAGACAAACTGCATTTCGAGCAGAAACTTCTGAATCTGATAGCCAAACTTTTCCGCTCAGGAACCTGACTACATCAGAAACTTGGCATGAGGAGACTCCTTCAAAAGGGAAGTTTCCTGAAGTGTAGGTACAGATTTCGTGAATTGGAAGACAGATCTCATGGTAATTGAAAGGAATGAGAAGGAGGATTCATTTGCTTTTGGATGCTCTTGGAAGATGGAATACATCAAAAATGAATTTCTGTTGGAGGTTTCCCAGATGTCATTCTTTGGGATGTGAGGACATTATAAAACCTTTGTTTATTTGAAAGCAAGAATGGAAGAACCTTGAAAATAGGGAAGTAACTAGTGATGCATTTCTTTTATACTTAGGAATTATTCTTTTTTGGTGTGGGTGTTTTTTTTTTTTGTATTTTTTTTGTATTTTTTGCTGAAAGTTCCTGCCCAACTTGGTGTAAAAGGAGTTGACAGATAAGACTGGAAGAAACAGTTCAGTGTTGTTTATATTTGTTTTTTGTTTTGTTTTGTTTTGTTTTTCTTTTCAATGCCAACTCCAGAGCAATGTATACTATTTAGTTTATGTATATTAATCTTGTTAAAAGAACATTTTGTTGTGAGAACACTGAATGTCATAGTGAATGTTTATTTCATAGGTCACTACATAATGTAAAAATAAGTTGATAATTTGTTTCTTTTTACTCACATTGTATTGCTTCTGTTCAGATGCCCTTTCATTAATGTGTTCCTGGGGGCATTAACTGGAAAGTATGGAAAACTGGAAAGTAACTTTGAAATAATTGGATTTTATAGGAAGTAAAACTCTGGCAGATTGAATATTACATGGTAAACGAGTATGGGGATTTTGTATAACCAGGGAAAATGAAAAAGATATTACAGAACTTGATTTTTTTAATTGATGTAATTAAAGCTTAGTAAAATAGTCAAGTAACTTGGTAAGAAAATAAATGTGTTTCTAAAGAAGTTTCTAAAAATTTGTAAAATGGTCCTTCTCTCATTAGTCGATGCTTATCCTATGGAAAGTGATCTTTTAAAAGAAATAAAGACTTTTTTCATAATTAGAATATACTTTTCTTAAAAAAGAAGGAAAGCTATTTCTCATCCTAGAATGAAAATCCCATGTATACATATGAATATACATGTGCACACACATACGTGTATATATATGGATATCCATACGGATAATTTGTTTTACAGTGTTATGTAGATTGTTAGAGTTTCCTAAGTTTCATTTTTTTTTTTTGATCTGGGCTATAAACAAAGTCCTCAAATACATAAGCAATAATGTCATGATTGAATTTCAGCAGGAATAACTATTTATTTTACCTATTTATAGTTAAAATATTTTTGTTTTGTTTGAAAATGTGTATTAAGGTTGCATTTTTTGAGTTACGAGACAAGGGTTTTATAACTACTTGAATTTTTGAAGTAAAAATATTTTGATATGGTCTGTAGTCACTTTTGATGAAAAATTACCTCACATCTGCTCTCTTCAGTGTTACTTAGGGCTGTTTATTTAGTTGGAAAGTTTTTTTTTTCTGCCTAGAGGTAGGTAGATATTTTGCCATTTGGGTATTTATGGTCTGTAACTGTATTTAAATGTGTATGCACATATGAAAGTTGATATGTTGGCAGTATAAAACTATTAAAAGTTATCACTCTTTTTTTCTGTGTGTTTTATTTTTTCATCATGTAATCTAAGTGTTCGTTATTAAGCCAGAGTATTTTAATTGATTTCCATCAGCAGACATCTCTTGACTGCACCATCTCCTTCCAGTGCGAGGAGTAAAAAAAAATACAAGGCATTTGGCATAATTTCTGCTGTCAGGAAACATATCACTTTAATTGGGAGGGGAAGCAGTGAAAGATAGGAAATGAATGCCAGGCATAGGTCTTAAGAGCTGCTCAGTGCCTCATATGAATGTCCCAAGAGTGGTTTATTTAAAGTAGCCTATAAAGGTTCATGATCTAATTAGAGGTATTTTGTGAGCCTGAGTCCTGGATCTGTCTACCAGGCAAGGAGCTGCTGTGCGGTTTCCTTTTAGGTGACCTCAGACTTCTCCCTTCCTTGCCTGGGCCCTAGAGCAGCAAAGATTTCTTCATCCGAAGCTAGTCATGTGCAAAAGTAGGCGTCACTCAGTGGCCTTCCTGTTTGAGTGTGAGAACAAAGAGATATCCCTAGTTTGTGGCTTTAATCTGGGAGCCACATCTTCACCCCATCCTGGCCCTGAAAAAGAGTCTGTTGACATCATGGAATGTAAATTCCCTTCCTTAAATGGTAAGGGGGCGAGGGGGGGGGGAGGAAGAATTATGGAGGAAAAGGAGAACCGGAGAGCAAAGGATGCCCAGCTGAGAAGATACATAACAATGCCCCAAAGGGGAAGATTTTGCCGGGGGGGGGGGGGGGCGGGCAGGGGAGGGGGAGCGGGGTTGGCTTCAGAAAAGATGTGGTCAATCTGCATGATTTGAGTTTAGGGCCCTTGGAAGAGTATCTCCTGACCCTAAGCTTCTTTGCATAGCCAGAATTATTTTGCTAAAAGTGCCCTTTAAACTCTTCTTTTATATAAAGAGTAACAGCTGAAGGCTTAGGCACAGATTCACAATCTTCAGATATGAGAACTATATATATTTTTTGAGAACCGCATTTTAATGTTAAAATTCCTAGATGTTCACATAATTGTATCTGTTGACTGACAAAAACGACTAGCGTTTTTACTTGCATTTATATTTGAAAGAAAACCCCAATAGTCTGTATATTTGAGAAGTATCCCTCTCTCTCTGTGTGTGTATTGATGTATCTATCTGTGAATATGATAAGTTGTTCTTGAGTCGAAAGGCTGTGTGCGCTGTGATTTGGGCTTTAGAATCCATTGCAATAACTCTACAAACCCTCTTTCTCCCCTCAATCACTGGGCAAGAACCAAATAAATGGTGAAAATCCTGTCAAACTCCTCAAGCCTATGTCAGAGGGGACACTCCATCAGGAAGATAACTGACACCTTAAAGATGAGTGATGTGGTGCAAAGAGCTCCCCTCTTTGGAATCAGGAAGCTGGAATTTCAAGGCAAAACCACGAATGAGCTGTGCGACCTTGGGCCAGGCAACTGCTGTGAGCCAGAATTATTCTGTTATCGTGAGACCCAGATCATGTTTGAAATCACTTGCAGTTTGAATCAGAAAATAGGATGGCAAAGGGGTCTGAAGGTCTCCCACCAGAGTCCCAATCCTGCCAGCCCAGACTCCTGATTTCATTTCAAACAGTGTAAGAGGGAATTGAAGGATTTCCTCAAAAAAGCAGGAGAGTGGGATTTTTAAAAAATATTTTGTTTGTTTTAAATTTTTTTCATTTGTATATATTCATTGGGTGCAAATGCAACTTTGCTACATTGACATATTGCATTGCGGTGAAGTCAGAGCCTTCAGTGCATCCATTACTGGAACAACAAACACTGTACCCACCAAGCTACCTCCCATCACCCACCCCCTCCCGCTTCCTAAAGAGTGGATTTAAAAAGCAAAAAAAAAAAAAAAACAACCCAGAAAGCTATTTTCTGAATTCTTCTCCCAAACATTGATTCTAAGTCTTAGAGGAAGTTCAGTGGGAACTTCTCCGGCTTGCAAGTATTTTCTTGGAAATGAGAATTTGCCATCCATGCCGGTTTCCCCAGTGGTGGTGTCACTGCCACGGTTCCTTTTTACAGGTAGCTGAAAATATGAGGTCACCTGACAGAATACACCCTGGTGTGTAATCACGGGAATGTCCTCAGGTAACAGGTCAGGGTTAAAGGGCAAACTTTAGTTTCTATTTTAAGAACTTTCAGAAATCAATTTAGTCATTTCAGAGTGAAACATTGACACTCACCTATAATTTCTTCCCTTATGGTCTTCTTCGTAATAACATTATTCTTCAAAACACCAGAGAAATGGGAAAGTTGATGAGCTATAGGTGGAGATTTTGGATTCTTTTACTTAGCAGGTTATTAACTACATGCTCTGGGTCCCCCTGCCTGCTATAAACACATTGATTGTGCTCAATGCTCTCTAGGTTTAGAAATTGCACGGTGCAAGGAGCCTGGGCTTGGGTTTAGATTGTGCAATAGACTAGTATAGAACAACACAGAAGGTACAAATAACCCCTTGATATTCCTTGTGTTTTAGGAAAAGGCTTCTGTTGTTTTTGTCATGCTCTCTCACCATGAGCTCTAGTACAGCCTATGACAGTTGCCCATTTTCAACTTCACATAATTACTCAGCTATTTTCAAAAACACAGTGTTGCTGTCCCCACAATTAACACTGCTTCTGGCTTTGGAATCAGCTGGTCATTTTGCCACTTACTCTTTGTGTGACTCTGGATAAATACTTGACCTCTGTTTTCTTACAAAAGGCTATAAAACGTATCTATTTCAAACCATCGTGAAAATCAAATGAAATGAGAATGGGCACAGTGTCTGGCTCCTAGTTAGTGCCCAGAAAATGTCAGTTAACTTTCCTGACAAGATGGAGGGCTAGAGACTGGTTTTCTCACAAAGCTATGGAAATCTCGCCCAATTAAGGTTGTTAGACTAACACGAAACTTTTGAAGGCAGGCAGTAGGGCAGGGGTGGAGCCGGAGGGGAAGTGGTAGCTTTCCCCATGATGAGGCCATCTGCTTTTAATTTGTGAACTCTTACTGATGGTAAACCACTTATTTCACCCTGTATATAACGGGTTTCACTAACGCTATTTAACTGCCCGAAGCCCCTTGCCATGTACGAATATAAAATTTCAAGTCCTAATTTATATAGCATCAACTCAAGAGAGAGAAAGTTTCTGTCTAGTTATTTTGGATGTGGGTAAGGCTAAATGTGGGTAAGGCAATGTTTCAGTGAAAAATCTTGAAGGGCTCTCCCCTGAGATGAGACTGTGCAAATTTGTTAACTTGGAAGACAGACAGCAAATCCCAGCTGCTTTTGTTTTTGGCTTTAGGGAGCCCAAATTGCATTCATCCACAAGGGTCAATACTGCTACTTTGAGTCTGTATTCGGAACGAGCAAAACTTCCACAAAGTAACCACTGCTTACTGATCAGTGTGATGTGCCAGGTACTTTAGAAACATAATTGTGTTAGGCCAGGCCGGTGGCTCACACCTGTAATCCTGGCACTCAGGGAGGCTGAGGCAAGCGGATTGCTTGAGCCCAGGAGTTTGAGATTGCAGTGACCTATGAAGATGACACTCTTCTCTACCTTGGGCAACAGAGGGACACTGTCTCAAAAAAAGAAAAAAAGAAACATAATTTTATTGTTTCACCTAATGCTCAGAACTCTCCTATTCAGAAGGTATCATCTTTTTCATTTTACAGTCGAGGAAGCAGGGTCTTCTGAACCAGCAATGTCCCCAAAATCAACTGGCAAATGAGGGGAAGTCACAGGATTTCAACTTGGGCCTTTTTGACCTCAAAATGGTTTTCTCTTTGCTCCCAGCATGGGGTTGGGGGAAAGGTTCCCACCCCAGAGCAAAGCTAGTTTGTTTCCAGTCCAGAGCCTCATTAAATACAGCCAAGTTTTACACACTGTGTTTTCAGAGGGTGGAAGGTTGATGATTAAGCCAGCTGATATGTGGGGAAAAAAAGACTGATAATTGCAGCACTGGCATTCACCTAGCATAGGGGCTTTCCCATCTCCAGCAATAAACTGCCACAGGTCATTCCAAGAAGCTGGCGTGAGCCAGACAGGGAAGGTAAGGTGGCATCTCACCCCTGGGAGTTTGGGGTGGAGGAGAATAGAATTAAATCTGAAATAAACACCACTCAGGCTCGCTTTTTACCAGCTAAAGTCAAAACAGCACCTACTAAGACAGACCTGCGGGAGTTATTTGTAAACGAGGGGAGGGCAGAGGGAAAGGGAATAAAAGAAGCCTGTCAAAACAGCAATATGTGTGCTTTCTGGCTGTTCTGCCTTATTTCAGGAAGTCCAGGCAGAAGTTATGAAGGAAGAAATTGTTGTGACCATTTTAAAAAAAACAAAAAGAACATCTAAATTAACCAGTCTGTGGTCTTGATGATTCATTTTGGACAACTGTTGAGGACTGGGCAAAGATCAACAGGTGGTCATGTTATGAAGCCCTTTGGTTTCACAGCGGTTACTTTCCAGTAAGGGATTCCTAGATGAAACACACATTTATCAATTCATCAGAAAAACATCTCCCTTTTCCCATCTGAAAAAAAATGACACGTACAACACTCTATAGTACCAGCAACCAAAGTGAGAAAAAGGCTCTTTTATGCCTTTTGACATTTTTTGCTGATGTCACATTAAAAGGAACAGGGTTCTGAGAATTAGCCAATCAAGAGTAAAGCTTTAACTTTCAAAATGTAGTTATATGCAGCACTATTCACAATAGCAAAGGTATGGAATCAACAACCTAAGTGTCCATCAACAGAGGACTGAATAAAGCAAAAGTGGTATATATACACAATGGAATACCATTCATCCATAAAAAAGAATGAAATCATGTCCTTTGCAGCAACATGGATAGAACTGGAGACCATTATCTTGAGTGAAACAACTCAGACACAGAAGGACAAGCACCACGTTTTCACTTGTAGGTGGGAGCTAAATACTATGTACACGTGGAAACAGAGGCTGAACAATGAATGGACAATGGAGAGGGGAGAGAAAGGGGTGAGTGATGGGCGGTTGCCTGGTGGGTACAATGTGTGTTGCTCTGGCGATGGATGCACTGAAGGCCCGGACTTCAACACAATGCCCTGTATCAATGTAGCAACATAGCACTTGTACCCCATGAATGTATACAAATAAAAAATAAATCGAAAAATAAATAAATAAATAAAAATTCTCTTGGGGAAAGACACGTAGTTACAGAGCAATATAAGGAAGTCAGGTTAATACTTTATAGATGACTCGTTAGCTACCATGGAAGCCAAGGACCTTTCCTGGGGCCTTGCCAAGTACACAGCGTGGAAGATAAATCTGGGCTTTTCCTCCAACTTTCACATAAACAAGGAAGAAGGGTAGTATAATAATAAAGGCATCAGTGTGTAATACTCCCAGACCATACTAGTTTTAGAACAAGCTGATTAAATTAAAAAAGTAGATATACTATTTAAAACATACTCTGCTATAATTTTTGACCTAGGCTATCTCATTACGTTGGAATTTTCTTCATAAAAAATACGGCAGGTGGGCCAAAGATATCAACCCTCGCCTTTATGGAAGCATTTTATTGTTTCATCCTTAAAGAATATGGAAAGTTTTTTGGCTCTGCTTTGCCTGGAACTGGACTGGTTTCAAAGCTGAGAGTCCCATGTCCTGGAAATGCTTTCAGTTCCAGGCAAACCAGGACAGTTAGTCATTTTAAGATTGTAATATGATTCCATGTGTAACTTTAGCAGATTGTATTCTAAGGATCTGCATCTAAATAACTATATCCCATTTATTTTTTTCCCCACTTTTCAGTCATTTGAGAGAAGGATATAATCATAATTCCCTAGAGCTGTGCCTATCACAAGGTTTATAAGGGGATTAAAAGATATCATGGAAGCAAAGCTCTCAGCCCAGGCCCTGAGAGTTAACCAGCTCCCAATAAATGGTTGCTGAAAAAAAATAGTTTGTAGGATTAGAAAGAGTTTACAAAAGCCAAATGGCATCATAGTTGCTATTGGAACTATTAAGTACATAAGAAGTGAAGAGATGAAGAAAGCATCCCTCTTGATTTATGGACTTTACAATTGAGTTGAGAGGACAGATGAGCACAACTAAATAAAACATCTGCAAATGGTTCAGAATTAACAGTTATATTTAGCTGGCTGTGTACCACCACAATGAGTCTTAAAGAATGAGAAGTTTGCCAGGCACGGTGGCTCGCATCTGTAATCCTAGCACTCTGGGAGGCCGAGGCAGGAGGATTGCTTGAGCTCAGGAGTTTGAAGTTGCAGCGAGCTATGATAATGCCACTGCACTCTAGCCTGGGTGACAGAGTGAGACTCTGTCTAAAAAGAAAAGAATGAGAAGTTAACTCAGGACATTTCTCCAATGAAACGGTATGAGCAAATGCATGATAGGGAGAATGCGTATGAGAATATGCATATGAGACACTTAGGTGTGGCTGAATCTTAATGTTTAAAGCAGAAGAGGTGGGATTTGAGGCTGAAGAGATAAGCAGGGCCTGGTGTGTCATATTCACGGGCTTGGACTTTATCTTACAGGATGACTGTGCTAGTATAAGCAAGGAGTAACTGATATTTTAGATATCTCAATCTGGTGCCTATAATAGAGGATGGATTTGGGGGTTATAAGTCTAAAATCTGGAAAGTCAAAGAGAAGGTTGTTGTTTTAAAAAGAGGATGAAGGCCTCAGTGTTGGCAGTCATTTAGGATAGGAGAAGAAGGAATGATCTGAAATTTGGAGCAGTGGTAAAGTTGGCTGACTTTTATTTACTCGAGTAGAAACTGTGAAACTCAGGAGAGAACTTAGCCCAAAGTTCGAGAGTCATATGGATATCAGTGGTAGTTACAAGTAGAAGAGTTGAACAGAGAATGAGATGAATAATGAATCCAGGGAATACAAGGGTTTGAGGGATGTGTAGAGAAAGAGAAGCCTGTGAAAGAGAATGAGAAGGAACAGTCAGAAATGGTCAAGAGAATATTTGGCATCATTCAAATCAAGGTAAGAGAGGTGGTGTCAACAGAGTCAGATGCAGCAGAGAAATCCATCAAGATAAAGATTGAACACCATTTGTGCATTCACTCAAGCCTTTATTTAGAGTCTGCTTCATACCAGGCACTGAGATAGGTATGGGCCACGAAAAAGAGAAACATTGTCCCTTCCCCTAGCGAAGTTATAATCCAGCTGGGGAGATGTACAGTAGAGACAGTTGTAAGTGCCCAAAGAAAATACAGAGTGCCATGAGTGAAACTAACAGGGAACAAAATATTCAAGTAGAATCTTTCTAAAGAGCAGGGACAGCCTTAGAGGTCTCATCAAGGAAATCTCTGCACCAGGCCAGGCAGGGAGGCTGGAGTGCAGGTCTCTGGTGACCTTCCTCTGTGGCTTCTGCACCCCAGCTTGCTCTTTAAATCCATGAAATACTAGGAGGTCTATTAGTTTCCAAAGGCAGCTGTGCAACATACCACAAACTGGGTGGCTTACAAAACAGGAATTTATTCTCTCCAAGTTTTGGAGTCCAGAGTCCAAAGTCAAGGTGTCGGCAGGGCCATACTCTCTCTGAAGCCTGTAGGGGAGGCTCTTTCCTTGCCTCTTCCTAGCTCCTGGTGGTAGTTGGTCGGCCTTGGCATTCCTTGGCTGATGCATGTGTCCCTCCAACCTCTGCCTCCGTTGTCATATGGCATTCTTCTTATCTAGGTCTTTACCTGGCTTTGTCCTCTTCTTATAAGGACACCAGTCACACTGGATTAGGATCTGTCCTAATGACCTCATGTTAACTTGATTATATATACAAAGACCCTATTTCCAAATAAGGTCACATTTCCAGGTACTGGGAATTAGGACTTTGACATATTTTTGGGGGGACAGAATTCAACCCATAACAGGAGGTGTTTAGGATAATTAGTAAAACTTCGTTTAGGACAGTTTCAGTAGACTAATGAATTTTAGTATTATTACACGATTTGCCTGAGATCTGCTCAATAGACAAATTTAAAAAGATAAATGGCAAATCATTGCCTTTCTCATTATTTTCGGCACTTTGTTAGATCGGAGAAAACCATTTCTGACTAGCACTTGCCACTAAGAGAGGAGAAAGAATATTGACCTGGCATCTTGTTAGCTCACAGTCCTTATTAGCTGGGCTGAGGCTCCTTAGCTGCCCCCAGCCTCACTCATCATTAACCCAAAGAGAAGTCTGATGTGATGGGGGGGGGTCTCAGCTATCAGGGTCTTCCCTGAGATTGTGTAAAAGGGTTGTTTGTTTGTTTGTTTGTTTGTTTTTTCTGCAGAGGGGATCTATTGTATTTGCTAAGGGAGTCTGTGACTCAGTAATATTTAAGAGCCATTGGACTGGACATGCTACATTTAGCTGCACAATAGAGTCACCTATAGAGATTGAAAATGCCCCGCCCCTGACCCCACAGATTTCTTATTCAAATTGCCTGAGGTAGGGCCTGACTATCAGAATTTCTTAAGCTTCCAGGTGATCACGCTGTCCAGTGGAGCTGGGCAGCATGGCACCAGGTGATTCCTGCATCCACCCTTTGGGCACTAGTCAGATTCTGATGCCCTACGCCCTTTAAATAAACAATGCCATAGCCATCAAAACGGTCACTGTAGTAGGAAAGGGCTTGTTTAGACCTGTGAGTATTATGACTTAACACACTTCTAGTGTTCCTTTCAAGACATTCCCTCATGCTTCTAGTAGACTCTTCTGCTGCACTGGGGTAGGCAGCTGGCTCTGGAGGCATCTCTCCCTTCCTTCCCACACCACTGGACATTCCAGAGGAGCCAGCTCAACAGAGGAGAGCACGGCATAGTTTCAAATGGGGTGCAATGAGAGGGCCAACAGGGGTGGCCAAGCGAGCCTCCAAACTGGGTGGGGGGATGTCAAAGGTAAGGAGGTGGCAAGTGAGAGGTGCAGAGAATTGGGGCCATCTAACGTGAATCTGAGAGTCAGCCGGTTCATGAGCATGGGCTGCAGTTGCCTTTGCAGGTTGACTCAGCAAGTTAATTTTCAGGAAGGGTTTCTTTTTTCTGTTTTCTTTATAATGAGCCAGTGAAGGGCATCAAGTAACACCTAAGTTAGTAGGACTGAAAACTATTTCAGTTTCTTATGTCAGATAGGGAGATAGCTTTTTTTTTTTTTTTTTTTTTGAGACAGAGTTTCGCTCTGTTGCCCGGGCTAGAGTGAGTGCCGTGGCGTCAGCCTAGCTCACAGCAACCTCAAACTCCTGGGCTTAAGCGATCCTCCTGCCTCAGCCTCCCGAGTAGCTGGGACTACAGGCATGCGCCACCATGCTCGGCTAATTTTTTCTATATATATTTTAGTTGGCCAGATAATTTCTTTTTATTTTTAGTAGAGATGGGGGTCTTGCTCTTGCTCAGGCTGGTCTCGAACTCCTGATCTTGAGCGAGGCCACCCGCCTCGGCATCCCAGAGTGCTAGGATTACAGGCGTGAGCCACCGCGCCCGGCCGGGAGATAGCTTTTTGTTTAATTAGCTGCCCACGAAAATAACCTAATGAATGACATGTCTCTGCTTTTCTCTGCAAACTGATGTTGCGCAAATCAGGCACCCCTCTGGCACCAACGCACAAACCAAGGCTGGACAGAGGCTCAGGGAAGATGGTTCCACAGCCGATGGCTCAGATCCCCAGAAACATGCGTGCCTCCCCATTTGTCGTTTATCTCTACAGACAGGAAAGCTAGGTGTGGGTGTGCTGCGGATCTGGCCAGGAACATGGCCCCGCGGGACTTAAAATTGCCGTGCCGGCAGCTGGGGTGACTCAGAGACTGCGTTCCTCAGCCAGCACTGCCAGGCCCGGCGGGGTGGGGCCGAGGGCCGCGGAGCAGAAGCCACGTTCCCCAGTTGCTCTATTTTAAGCTACGGAGTCTTCTAACAGGGCTGGTAGGAACTGAAGTGTTGGCTGAGAAGTGAGGAGGGATTACATGGCCTCTAGGTCCTTGTTTTAATAACAGTTTGCACTTTCTGATTACTCGGTGTGTCCCAGCTCCTGCAGTAAGTGCTTTGTAAGTGTAATTCCACTGAATCCTTCTCGCAGCTCTGAGGGCTAAATATGATTATCCTCATTTCTTTCTCTCTCTCTCTCTCTTTTTTTTTTTTTTTTTTTTTTAAACAAGGGGCAAAATTAAAGGTTAGGAGGTTTGGAAGCCTGCTGAAAGTCAGAGGACTAAATGCAGAAGCGGGGACAGAAATGAGATCGGTCTGATTCCACAATGAGTCCTCAAGCTCCACAGTCAAGCCACCTGTGGCCTCTCCCTGCGGGGAATTAATTCAACGAGCATTTGCTGAGGGCCTGCAATATGCCAGGTGCTTTGCTGGGCACCGTGGAGCATACGGTGTGGGCGCACGTGGCCCCTGTGGATCAGTAGCCTTCAGAAGCAGTGCCCAGGTAAGTTGGAAAACGTTGATGTTAGTGTCAGTCCTACCCCTCCCGGGCGTTGTGATCATGGCTGATTTATTTAGTCTGGGATGCCAGTTTTTTTCAGCTGTAAAATGGAGATAACTGGACTATTGTGAATCTAAAGGATGGGGACAGTGTGTTGAAAGTAACAGGTGCTCAGAAAGCAAAGCTTCATTGGTCTCTCACGAGCTGCCTGGATTTGGGCTGGACGGGCTTCGAAGCAAAGTAGGCTCAGGCCAAGCTCGGGACTCGTTCAAGACACATCTCTTTCTACGTATCTCACGTTCTGCCACTCTGTCAGCAATCCTGGCAGCTCTCCCGTCTGGGTAGGGACAGAATACGACCCTTCTCTGTTCTGCTCCATGCAGAGCATCTGTCAGCCCTCACCTGTGTCGCATAAAGGCCCCCTAATTGGCCTCATTGCTGCTCTCTGCAGTCTCTGCCCGAGTGCCTTCTCTGAATGCCCCTTTAAAAACTGTACCCTCTGCCATCACTCGCTGAACTCCAACCTTGCCTTATTCTTCCTCACCACTTGCTGTAGGGTTGCTGATTTGCTCCTTGTTGGACCCCCCTCTGCAATGTAGGGCCCTGAGGGCAGGACCCTGGGCCCTTCCATGCACTGCTGTGTCCCCAGGATCAAGAGCCTGGCAGACAGGAGGTGTTGCCATCCCTGACCACCTTCAGTTCATTCTCATCCCCGTCTGCCCTTCTTCAATTAGCTTTTTAATGTTAAAAAATTCAGAATATGGGGAAAGATAGAAAACAAGAAGAAAAATTCCCCCATAATAGCTATCCCAGCATCAGTCACTGTTAGTACATTTAAAACAATTTTGATGTTGATTTTAAGAGTACTTTAATTACAAAGATTAACCAACCCTCATTTAATCCCATATGTCTTGAATTTTGACATTTTACTTAAAGCATTTGAACACTAGAATGACCCTACTTTGGGGGCTATACTTACCATTATGGATAAGCTTAGCATTATCAGCTAACCCTTAGCCATATATTAATATTTTGAGAACGTTAGACCTGAAAGGGAGCCATCATACATTGTGGGCTGCTCCGTAGATGTATAATGCCCCGACAACACATCATACTTTATTCACACATTCATTCATTAATTCATTAATAAAATACTTATTCAGTACCTACTATGTGCTATTCATGCAGTTCCTGTCTCTGAACCTTGCATTTCCATTCTGTCGTTCTCGTGAGCTTTCATTGTGCTGTTATATTAGAGCCATCACGCCGAAGCCCTAGATGTGGTAGGGGTAAAGGAAGATGGCTTGGCTCATGGCTTTCATGATAAAGCCCGTGATCATCAATGAAGTGGGAAGAGCCTTGGACTCAGAGACAGGAGAACCAGGTTCCTGTCCAAGTATTGCAACTAACTGGCTCAGAGACCTTGGAAAGTCATTCATTCTCCAGATGCTAATTTCCTCATCTAGAAAGTGTCTGGTTAGGTGGAGGGTAACTCCTTAACTCCCATGAATGATTCGTGATCTTGGCTAATTTTCTTGTGATTTGCCTCCTCTTCTATAAGTTGAGTGCAGGAAAAAATCAAACCAAACCACCTGCCTACCCAGCAAACTAAAATCCTGTCTCAGCATGTATTGTATCCTGCTCAGATTCTCTGGTATTTCTGCAGAAAACAGCTCTTGGTTTCTTTGTGTATGTTTGTGATGATCTTTGGCTATTTCTGAATTTGAGGAGGATCCTCTTGTTTTTTTCAGAGCCTCTCATCTACAGAGAAGGGTAAGAAAACTGAGGATTCATCCTACCCTAAATAATACTCCAGGCTGGGGTCAAAATATTGATAGTCACTTGGTGACTTCCTGGTGTCTCAAATGCAAAATGTCTTAAAATGATTAAAAGCCTTTCAGAATATTTTGGTCTTGAGCTTGGCCAATTACTGACACTTGTATATCATTTTAAGTTTTTAATCCTTTAAACATCCCATGAAGTTGACTTTTATCTAGTTCAACCTTCTATGAAACAGGGAAATAAGTGATGCTGAACTGGCTAATGTTTAATTCTATATCAAATGTAGTATTTTTAAACTTTGATTAATATTCTTATAATCTAAACAGGAGACTCCTTCTCCATAGTAGTAGCTTTGACCTGAACACCCCAGATGACATGTGCCTTTGGAATGCCACCTAATATGACCACACTTTGTTTGTAAGAAGACATTGGTGTCTGGCAACCTATAAACCTTGTTTTGTCTCTGCAGGGAGTTCTGTTTCACCTGATAGCAGGCAAGCTCTCTGTCAAGTACAGTGTGACCACATCATCCTATCTGATTCCTTGCCAAGGATTCCCACAGGAGGACAGATTGCCTTTGACTGTAAATGTTTTCTTAGATAACGTGCAGTTTCTTTGATGGTTTTTTTTTTTTCCCCCAACCAAACACAAAATGACGGTGACATTTTGCTAGCTCTTTATTGTGACAGTGTGGCAGGGAGATGCTTTGATATATCAACAGAGTTTTTGATGCGTGTGATGTTCCCCGTTACTCCATGAACCTCCTGCTGTTGGGCAGATAGAAACCAAGCTGTGTTGCCTCAAGGGAGAATTGTCATAGCAGAACCACAGAAACAAGAATCAAATGCTTGGCCTTTAGTTTCAAAAGCTAACGGCCAGGTGTAAGATATAAAAGATTGGGAAGAATAGGGGGTCAGAGAGTCCATTTTCCCACCACTGGAGAGTAGTAGATAAAGTTGTTCAAGACAGAAAAGACTTGAAGAGGGGAAGAGTTCAGTGAGGCTGGGGACAGGGGGGCCAGATGTGGACATGTAGCAGGGTCAGTTGAAGCACACACTGTCTGCAGCACCAGGAAGCTGTGATGGAGCCTGTATGGAGCCGTGGGAGACTTCAAGCTCTGTTCAGGAGCATCCTTCATCTCCTGCCTGCCTGAAGTGTCCTTCTGCTCGGGGAGGCTGCCCGTGAACAACACGTACCTGCACCCCAAGTCTTTGCTCAGCATCTTCTCACTGTGGGGGATCTCCCTTTCAGCAGTCTAGGATATTTAAACTGTCAGGAAGTTGTCTTTCTTGTTCCTTTTGTTCTTCCTTTAAAGTCCCAATTTACTGCCTCTGAATAGAATAATTTTGGGTGCTGGCAGGCCTCTGCTTCCAGTGGTCACCCTTCAACAGACCAAGTGGAGATCACAAAACTCTCAGAATACAGGGCTGGATCAATTTACCAAACAATTGCAAATCAATTAATTTAGATGTGTGACTAATAATTCTGTAATTTTTTCAGGTCCACATAAGAACCAGAACTACTCATTGCACTTTAGGAAAATGTAATCTAAATGAATGGTACTACTTAGCATTAATTAATATGTTAATTCATTACAGAGCCCAACATGTATGGTCAATTTCACCAAATCAGTTGTGGAGGATACAACTCGAGAGTCATTTCTCTTTATCTGTACTCTTTTCTCATCACTGAATCTAGTATATTAAAACCTGACTTAATTAGGCAGACTGAGCAGGGGATGGTTGAGTTTTCTTTCCTTGACTATTGGTCAGTGTAGGCTAATTGCTACAATAATTCCCCAAATATAAGTGGCTTAACAAAATTAAAAGTTCATTTGTTGCTCATGAAAAGTCTAATGCTGAGTCCAATAGTTGAGAGGCTTTCTAGGTTTCTTTCTTCCAAGGGGTGATTTGGGGACCCATGATTCTTCTATCCTGTGGCTCTATCTTTTGGCTTCAAGGTCACTGTCTTGTGTTGAATTGTGTCTTCCTCAGATTCAAAAATTGAAACTCTAACCGGCAATTCCTCAGAATATGACTATATTTGGAGTCTGGGCCTTTAAAGAGGTGATTAAGTTAAAAGGAGGCCATTAGGATGGGTTCTCGTCCAATCTGACTGGGACCCTATAAGGAAAAGAGGAAATTTGGACCTAGAAAGAGACACCAGGGATGTGCACACACAGAGAAAAGACCACGTGAGAGCACAGCAAGAAGGTAGCCAAGAATAGAGACCTCAGGAGAAACCAAACCTGTTGACACCTTGATCATGGACTTCCAGTCTTCAGAACTGTGAGAAAATAAATTTCTATTGTTTAAGGCACGCAGCGTGTGGTATTATGTGATGGCAGCCCTAGCAAACTAACACAGGCACCTTGGCAACATGCAGAGAACAGATGAGGAGAGAGAGAATCCCATCCGGGAGCTCTTTAGGGGCCAAGTTGGTAAGTGGTATGTATCTCTTCCAGCTATATTCCCTGGCCCAGAATTTAGTCACAATTGGTAGTGGTTTCATAAGTGATCACTTAATGTTATTCTTTAAATATTTTTCATATATATTTTAAGTTCTCTGATATATATGTTGCACATCACAGTGAAAAAATTAAAAACTGTACTCTGGTGCCTCAAAAGTAGTAGTTTAATAGACAGTTTAGCTACCTCTTTTTTTCTGGTTGTTAGGGATCCTATATCAGAGAGTCAGGGAGGGAAAACCAATCTACTTTCTATTTTCTTTTCTTGTATAGTTTTTTTGTTATTGTTATTAAATCTCTCATATTTTTTGTTACTGTTATTGTTTTATGGTTACATTTATAATTAAGTCTTATGAGAACTGTTTTCATAAAAATATATGATACAGAAATTACAAATTATTTTTTTCTGTTATTAAAAGACCTTTTAATAACAGAATATTTTTAAGAAGAGATTTAAGTTGTTTTGACTTTCTTTAAGACTATTCTGAATATAACCAACTACATTTCTTTAACAAAATTAGTTTTTCCAATAATTTCTCTACATCAATGTTTTACTGCATGTATGCCCTCATTTTCCCCATTCTTTTTTTCTGACAAAAAGACAACAGCAAAGATGTTCAGAAAGCAGTAGATGACCAAAAGACTTTTTCATATTTTTGTGCCTATATTTGGGGCCTGCCATATCTGTTAGAGAATAGAAAGCTCCTGAGGTCTGAATTATGGTTTCCACTGATGCCTGAGATTGTTGTTCTTACTGGGTCCTATTCAGAAATATACTACACAGGGAGCAAAGTTGGGTGGTAGTTAAGCGAAAAGGCCTGGCTTCAAATCCATTACTTTATAGCTGGGCAGGTTACCTAATCCCTCTGTGGCTTGGTTTTCCCATCTGTAAAGTAGAGATAATAATAGAACCTACCTCATAGGTTGCTCTGTGGAAAAAAGAGTTAATATATGGCAAGAACTTAAAACAGTGCCTGGTATACAGTGAGTGCTACCTAAGTGTTGATTATTGTTATTAATGCTTGGCTACATATTACTATCCATGGACATAAAACTGCCAGTATTTTTCTGTTTTGGGATCACATTTTTCAGGAAGACTAGAAACCATCAATCTGGAAAAAGAACTAATATGTTAATAAAAAGAAAAGTGAAAACAATTGCACAAGAGACCTAAATGAGAAAACGAGCACCTGTTTCGGAGATTCACAAGTGCAGACATGCTTCCTGACAGGTGCCTCGGAATTCTGCTCCTATAGGAAAGACCCACCCTGAAAACGCATTGGCACAAGCATAGCCATGATTGTCTGGCCTGGCATTTCTAGGCCTGCCCGACGGGCAAGACAGGATAGTGACACAGTTCCATTCTCAGCAAGACTGTTGTTGTTCTAACCCGAGAAAGGAGCCTCTAGCTGGCAAGAACGACCAAGCTTAACCTCTGAGCAGCTTGACAAGTCTGGAGGTCTGCGACTACAGAACATCCCAGCCAAGACTTGTCAAGTATGTGTGGGAGTGTCCATGACTCAAATTCTAGGGCTGAGTCAGAGTAAAACTTGTTTCCGGAGGTAGCTGGATGAGATTGGGGGAAGGGGAAGACACAACTATTTACCACGTGACCTTTTCTTGCTTGACTTTCCACAGAGAATTTTTGCGGGGCCTGATGAGACATATCCAGGACTCTGAAACTTGCCAACCTTCTGGTTCTCACTTCATGCTCCAGGGAAGGTTTTCCACCCTTGTGGTTCCATCCCTTCTATCCTACTCTGACATGACTTCCTGGGGTGACCATCTCAGCCTCCTCACTGAAGTATTGAACTGGGGAACTTCCCAAATGTGGCGGGAATTTAGGAATGGGTACATGTGTGGAGAGGATGATTGACAGCCTTATATATGGGGTGATTCAGTAGTGGTCCCCTAACGCAGAAATCCCCCCATAAAGCAAACTGTCTTGAATTTCACTGAGCAGAGAGCACAAATGTGTAACGATTACAGCATTCTTCCCTGTCAGGCCCTGATAGGCATTGCTCTGTGAACTTGGGCACATTATTTTTAAATTTCAAAGTCTCAATGTGCTCATTTGAAAATTAGGTATTGTAAAATCTACTGAACGAGTTGGATTAAAAGCAAATTTTCTAGTTCCAGAGGTGGAAGTAGAAGCAAGTTATTTTTCTTCTAAGCAAAGGGGCCTTTACACAGAGAAACCAGCTGCACGGATATGAGTAAAACAAAAAACAAACTCAAGTGCTGCGTTCAGTATTTCCTAGTTCAGCAAGGAAAAAAGACAGAGGGGAGAAAGAGGTTCCAGTTTCTCTCCACTTCAGACAGGCACCTAGGAAAATGGGGGTGGCACTGTTTCAGCAGCTTCTGGTGTCTGAAATAACCGGCATCTGAACTGAGTTTACTCACAATTATGACACCAAATGTGTGAGGTTTTTTTTTTTTTTTCCCTTCTCTCATATCAAGCAATTCTTCAATTCTCTGGACACCAACTGAGGGATCTACAATTCAATTCAATTCTGATTGATAGTAACTACCTGGAGTTGGTGCAGACGCCACAGGGTAAGGGCTCAGTCCCACAAGACTGCGCCCACTTTAGATGCCAATCCCAAGTCCCAGGTTCCCACCTGTATGTTGGTTCTGATGACAGACTATAAATCAGGGGTTCCCACACCCCCCTCCTCGTGTTTGATAATTTGCTGGAACGCCTTACAGAACTTAAAGAAACACTTTACTTGTATTGACTTATGCATTGTAAAGGGTATAACTCAGAAACAACCGAATGAAGAGATGCATGGTGGGCAAGTCTGGGGAAGGCATCATGGGTCTTCCATGCCCGCTCCAGATGTACCACCCTCTCAGCACCTCGATGGGGCGGCCAACCTGAAAGCTCCCTAAACCCCACTGTTTAGGGGTTTTTAGGCACAATTGATTTAATCATTGGCCATTTGTGATTGAACTGAATCTCCAGCCCCTCTCCCCTCCCTGGGATCAAGGGGTGAGGCCGAAACGTCCAACCCTGTAACCTTGCCCTGGCCTTTCTGGCAACCAGCCCCCATCCTGAAGGTGTCTAGGAACCGCCAGTCTGTGGTCATCGCATCAGCATACAAAAAGACACTCATCGCTCCAGGGAGTCCCCGGGTCTTAGAATCTCTTGTGTCAGGAACTGGGGGCAAAGGCTCAGAGTTTCATATGTTCTGAGGCATCGTGAGCTGCCCTCAAAGAGATGGACATAGGTTCTTTCTAGGGCTAGCGAGACCTGGTCCTGACTCTCACTGTAGTGCCAGGCACCTGGGCCTGAGATTCCTCCCACAGCAATAAAGAATGAAGTCCAGTCATGCTCCTCTGATAGCCCTAACCCAGCAACTGAGAGTCTATTCAAACTCCTACATTATTTTCAAGTTGCATTAGCCCATTTGTGTTTAAGTCCTATGATTTCAACTAATTTAGGGGCAAGCTGATCACTGGACAGAAAGCCGTAAGGTTTACGTCAGGTGTCTGCCAATAAACCTATCTATGAGGATTGTGTGAAATAGCTTATCAAGGTTCTAAGCACAGTACCTGCTACACTGAGTGCTAAATAATGACTAAGATACATTTCATTCCTGTCCTCATGGTCCTTATGGGCTAGTGAGAAAATTCAAAAATAAATAGACCATTTCATTCTCATTCTAACTGACCAGGGATGTAATGCAGAGTGAACTCTGAAGAACCCCTAGAAATTATACGCTAAATTAAGTTTAAGTGAGCACATACTATTTCCAGGGCTGCAGTCTGAAGGTGTCATTAACTTTTTAAAGGTATTAATGGCTCAAAATAATTTAATAGTAATTCTGTAGAAGTAGATGAAAAGCATCCCAAATTATCTTATGAAATATATTATTCTCTTGTGTTTCCCAATTTATTTCATGAAGCTAGCATTACCTTTCATAAAAGCCAATAAAGATATTTCCGAAGTAAAATTATAGACTGATTTCACTTAAGAATATTGATGTAAAAATTCTAAATAAAGGCCGGGCGCGGTGGCTCACGCCTGTAATCCTAGCACTCTGGGAGGCCGAGGCGGGTGGATCGCTCGAGGTCAGGAGTTCGAGACCAGCCTGAGCAAGAGCGAGACCCCGTCTCTAGTAAAAATAGAAAGACATTATATGGACAACTAAAAATCTATACAGAAAAAATTAGCCGGGCATAGTGGCGCATGCCTGTAGTCCCAGCTACTCGGGAGGCTGAGGCAGTAGGATCGCTTAAGCCCAGGAGTTTGAGGTTGCTGTGAGCTAGGCTGACGCCACGGCACTCACTCTAGCCTGGGCAACAAAGTGAGACTCTGTCTCAACAAAAAAAAAAAAAAAAAAAAACCAAAAAAATTCTAAATAAAATGTTCACAAATCATATGCAGTATTGTATCAGAAGAATAGCATACCATGATTAAGTAGGTTTATTATCGAATGCAAGAATTGTTGAACATTTAAAAAAAAAATCTACAAGTAATAATTGAGTACAGCAACAAATTAAAAGAAAAAACCCACAAGATTATGTTAACAGGTAATCAGAAGACATGTGATAATTCAGTATTCATTTCAGGAAAAAGAGCTGCCTAAATATGGTAAAATTTACCAAAACTTCAAAGCAAACATCACACCGAGTCTTACAGTCCAAAAAAGGTCAATTGAATTAAAATCAGGTATAAGGTGATACACCTGCTGTCTAAACTTATTACTCCTACATTGTTTTAGAGGCTCTAGCTAATGCAATAAAAGATTAAATGACCTGCATAAATAATGAAAAAGGAAAAGATAACACTAGAATTAATAACTGAATTTAGCAAGTCATTTGGACTTGTTTGTTGTTTGTCTTTTACCTTTATTTATTGAAAATATTATATTTTATATAAATGTAAGTTTTATATTTTTATGCCAACAGATTTAAAAATCTTTTCCTTTAAATTTAGGGTTTTGTAGCCCTGCTTAGCAATGCCTTCCTCACTTAAGACTGTATATAACTCATGATTTCTTCTAGTAGTTTTATGGTTTTATGTTTAAACTTTTGATTCATTAGGAATCTCTTTTTGGCTTATGAGAGGAAATTGAGATCAAGATTTATTTATCTTCAAAATAGTTGGTGTCCCAACACCATTGACTGCATGATGCTCTTTTCCCCATTGATTTTCAGAAATGCCAACCTGGCTATAAATTACATTCTGAAATGCAGTTGGGGCTGTTTCTCGAATCTGTTACTATTTATTTCTTTTGCAATTCCAAGGAATTTTAATTACTGGAGCTACATTTTATACTTTAATATCTGGAAGAGTGAGTTTCTGGAGCAGCGTTTTTCACTAGTGAAGGGAAGGTAGGAGCCGAGAGGTTAGTGATACTACAGGAGAATGTTGATTATTTAGATAGGAGATCCTTGAAGGGGTGGGGTGGGAGGGTATGGTTTTTCAGGGCCAGCGTGGGGAGTTCGCCTTGACTGGAGGAAGGGCACCTCTGACACTGTGAAGACACAGAGGGAGGGAGGGCTGGCACCCACCAGCAGGCTCACAGCCCTTCTAGGAGAGAGACCCCTGCCCTGCTCCTCATGCCGTGGCCGTCTTAGGCAGCCGTATTTTGTGCCTGTGAGTCCGGTTCAGCCCAACCACCCCGATTGAATCAAGAAGACCCGAGCGTCGCAGCTGTTCCCAGGAGTTAACCAGCAGCCTGTGAAGCGATGTGCACTGTGGTCACCGTCTGACTCACACTGACTGCAGAGAGGGCCAGGGGAGGCTGTTTCCCCCTCGGCTCCAGGTCCTAGGGGGCGCTGCGTCCCGCCTCATCTAATCCGGGGAGGAGCGAGTCCGGCTGCCCGTCTCAGCACAGCCAAGGGACTGAGCCGACGTCCTGTCACCTCAGGCTGCGCGGGACAGCCAACTTCCGCGTGTGCATTGTCCTAAAATTTGTCTTCCTGAGAATGTGCCTTCATACCTCCTTTTATAACCACTTCTTGCCCATTCGTTGTGATTCTTTTTGCGGCTGACTGCTTCCGGCGGGACACCCCTGCCCTGTGAAAGCAAACAGTAGCTGGAAGTATTTGGAGAAAGTATTGAGAAAGTGGCTGATGGACTGATAGGCTCTTTTGCAAATCAGGGAGTTTTCAGTGGAAGGAGGAGAGAATTATGCTGTTAATTTGTGATCTGACAGCTAACCAAGTGATTTTTTAAAAATTATCTACGAAATCATAAATTTTAATGGCAAAGCATTCAAAACAATTTTATATTCGCAGTAAAACTGAGAAGTTGTTTTGAGAATTGAATAATATTTCTATACCCAAATTCCTTCCATTTCTATCTATTTTTATGGACGTTTTCACAACTGCATCAAAAAAACAAAAATAGGAATAAAATCGATGCTAAATTAGTTTTAGTCTATCATGTACAGATACATTAAATAATTGAAGAAATCCTCTAAACTATTAAATTAAAATGGTCCCATTCATCTTGCAAAAGCTTCATTCTCAATATATTTTCCTTTGTAGTTTATATTTTTTGTTTTATATTTACTTTCTGTTTAATGACTTAAAATATGTAATATTTAGGTGCTTTGATCAATTGTTCACTGTTGACAATAGTAAAGATAATTCAACCCAGAAAAAAAAGTTTAAATACAGAGCTTTATGGTCAAAGGAAATAAATTTTTTTTTTTTTTTTTGAGACAGAGTCTCGCTCTGTCGCCCCGGCTAGAGTGCGGTGGTGTCATCATAGCTCACTGCAACCTCCAACTCCTGGGCTCAAGTGATTCTCCTGCCTCAGCCTCCTGAGTAGCTGGGAGTACAGGCACGTGCCACAACACCCAGCCAATTTTCCTGTTTTTATTTTTAGTAGATACTCTAAAGTGAGCAAGACTCACTCTGGCTCAGGCACCCGCCTGGCTGGAAATAATTTTTTCTATTTCAATTTGTACATCTATTTTTTGTTAGAGAAACATAAGAAGATCAATGAGAGATTTTTAGGCATAAAAATATTAATATATTACATTAGGCTTGGCATGGTGACTCACACCTGTAATCCCAGCACTTTGGGAAGTTGAGGAGGGAGAATCTCTTGAGGCCAGGAGTTCAAGACCAATCTGAACAACATAGTAAGACCCTGTCTCTACAAAAAATTAAAAAATTCACCAAGCATGGGGTGTGCCTGTAGTCCCAGCTACTCAGGAGGCTGAGTTGAGAGAATGGCTTGAGCCCAGGAGATTGAAAATTGAGCTGCAGTGAGCTATGATCAGACCATTACACTCCAGCCCAGGTGACAGAGCAAGACCCTGTCTCTATTAAAGAAAAAAATATATTTATATAAAAGTTACATCAAGGTACAATTCCATGGGGGACATGGAAAGGCAGGGCACCAGAGCCCCCAGGCCCTCAGGCCTCCCCTCGCTGTGCGGAGTTATAGAGGCTGGAGGCCCTAGTATGACCACTGTTCTCAGATCAGGTAAGAGTTCATCTCCCTGACGACAGTAGGTATCATTAAGCCTTAATTACTCAGGCTACAGGAAGTTGGTCTCCACCATTTAAAGGAAAACAAAATGTCTTTTCATTCTTCTTCAGTAGAACAGGAAGCAAGGCCCGTGCTGAATAGAGGGAGGGCTGACGGGGGATCCGTGAAGGGCCCTCGCAGCTGGTGTCCTCCCACCCCACCTCCGTGGCTGACTTGTGTTTATTTCTCATTCAAGCAAAGTCCAGTTGGCACAGTGGAGCAGGCAGGGATGGAGGTGTGCGTGTGTGTGTGTGTGTGTGTGTGTGTGTGTGATTTGCTCCACAAAGTCATTCTGCACCACAGTTGACTCTTTAACTGGTGGCACCCAAGCCTACCCCAGACTCTAGCACCCACACTGCAGATGGGAGCAGAGAGAGGGGAGCATTTGTGGGTGGGAGGTTTGGGTGGGCCTGGCCCAGAAGAAGTGGAACATCATTTCTGCTCATGCCCCATGACTGGAATTTGGTGGTGTGTAGCATTCCTGGGTGAAGAGGGTACCTCAGCTAGCTGTCTTTGCTGTACTGGGGTAGAAGGTTTGGGGAGAGCTGAGAAGGCTGAAAATCACCACTGGAGTGGGAGGTGCAGCTGGCCAGGAAACATGAGCCTGCTGGGCAGCATTGACGACAAGCTGTGACCTGCGGGTGGTGGGGTTTCCTCCAGCAGCCTGCAATGACAGGGCGGTGGACAGCTGGCGAGATCTAGCTTGGAGTTTCAGGGGACAGGCATGACAGAAGGATGGGGGACAAGGGCCTTGAGGACCTTGGCAGGAAGGAATCTGAGATGAGGAGCTACGATGTTTGCAGCAGATAAGGAAGAGTGTGGGCATGACTGACGGGCAGAGAAGAAAGGGCTCGAGTACCTGGGAGTCTTGATGGAGCTGCAGGAGAGATGGGTGGATGGAAGAGAGTAAGAGCTGTGAGGCAGACCATCTTCCAAGAAGGGTGTGTTTGAATTTAAGGTTTTGGAGTTGGGTCAATCCCGGGCAGAGCGGAGATGTTGTGTGTGGCCAGGCAGTGAGGGCTGGGGTGCAGTGAAGGGGACCTGTTTTTCTTACTTCATTGTTTCCCCAGATACCCACCCATTTGGGTGCCGGGGCTCAATACATGCTTGTTATCATCACCAGAAAAACATTAAACACTTTGATGCAGAAGCGGTCAAAAATGATGGCTAAGTAGATTGGGTCTGTAAAATATTAAAAAAAAATTTTTGGTGATATGGATTTGTATAACAGAAAAATATGTTAAAATAGCCTTTTTCAGGTTATGTTTACCCTTTTCCATATATTTGCATTGTATTTTATATAAGCAAAAAAGCAAAGGATACTCTCACACAGGAGATGTGGTGTCAACTTTGCAAAATGTAAAATTAAACTCTGTTTTGGGGGAGGATGGACATAAAATCAAGCCTACTTCAACCTCGTGCGCTTACATTGTAAATATCATAACCCACATGGTTTAATGTAAATGATCGGCAAATGAAAAATAAGAACAACAGTTTAAATGTATCATTATGTTATTAGATAATATTATTAGTGCCTTGTTACTGAAATGAGGGTTTTAGAGAGAGGGGCTAATTAGAAATACCAGTAATGACTGAAACACTAGAGAATAAGAAATACTTTTATATTTTAGCCAAAGCTAGTCAAGTTTTTCCGTTCTCCTATAAAGTCTTACCAGGTATCAGCTAGGGAGCTTTTCCAGGTAGAATCCCTTTCAGGTAGAAAGAGCTGATGTAATTATCTTGGCTTATGTAGGCAAGAAAGCTACCAAAGAGAGCAAGTCTATATCTCTCAGGTATGAGGATTGGTAAAATCCATAAAGTGACTGCCCTGGAGGCTTCTATCTATACACAGGTTGCTGTGCTCTTGCTCACTATATTCAAGCACAGCTTTAAACTTAGATGCAAAAAATATTTCTCTATGTTGATTTCAAATGGTCATTTAGACAACAAATAGAATCCAAGAAATTTACCACCAAAACTTTAATGCAAACACCATAGGGTGTGTTGCTCCCCACACTCTGCTTCCTTATTTCTTCTCTGCATGTAATTGTTGGTTCCCAGTGAGAAGCTGGAGCTGACCTAATCAAGACTTCTCCATGAACTTGAGTAAGATGAGAAACTAGAGGTTTGGGTGTGACTTAGAATATTCCCTCCTATTTTCAGGACTAAAATACCTCTAAGGAATATATTTGGACTCAAGAGCACAGAAGGGTAAAGGGTCTGGATGTACATAAAATGAAAGTTAAAAATTCACAAAACTTCTCATTTCTTGGGAAATAAAAAACTTTTTCTTTAAGCCTTAGGTCCAAAACTCAGATATTCCAACAAAGATCTCAAATATGAAAACTTTTTCTTCTCTTTGTATAAGCATCATTGTTAATTCAATCTCTGAATATAAAATGTCTGAAATCGCTGTTCTCCTTACATGAAATCAGTAAGTGTAGACTTTTTCAAACTTGTGTTTTAACCACATGGGTTTAAAGATAATCACATTATCTTAAAATAATGATGACTATCATCTGTTTTCTAAGGTATTATTTGTTAACTAAAGACACCAAGTACTGTAAGTTTGTCTAAGATCGGATGATAGAGTGCATGGGAAAAAGCTTAAATCTTTTTTATTATTGTATATTTCAAAATAGCCAGAAGAGAACAATTTGAATGTTTCCAGCATAAAGACAAATACTTAAGGTGATAGATGTCACAATTACAGATTTGAACTTTACAAATTATATAAATGTATTAAATTATTATAGGTACCTTGAAAATATGTACATCTATTATGTATCAATAAAAATTATAATCAGAAAAAAATCCATTTTATAACTAAAAACAGGGACATAAAACGAGAGCATGGTCCTTTAGAAGGTTATTTCAAAAAGATGACCAGGTATGATAGATCTCTCCAGCAGCCTGAAGAATTTTTTTTTTTTTTTGAGACAGAGTCTCACTCTGTCACCCTGGCTAGAGTGCCGTGGCATCAGCCTAGCTCACAGCAACCTCAAACTCCTGGGCTCAAGCGATCCTCCTGCCTCAACCTCCCAAGTAGCTGGGACTACAGGCATGTGCCACCATGCCCGGCTAATACTTTGTATATATTTTTAGTTGTCCAGCTAATTTCTTTCTATTTTTTTAGTAGAGACAGGGTCTCGCTCTTGCTCAGGCTAATCTCAAACTCCTGAGCTGAAACCATCCGCCCGCCTCAGCCTCCCAGAGTGCTAGGATTATAGGCGTGAGCCACCGCGCCCGGCCTGAAGCACTTTTTTTTTTAAACAAGAAAATACCCATGGTTAAAAAAAGAAAAAAAGATTAATAACAATCCTATAACACAAAAAGACATAAAAGATAGGAAACTAAGAAGAGGGGAGGGTGGGGGGGGTGAGGGAGAAAAACTCACCTACTGGGGACAATGAACTCTGTCCTGTCACACTGAAAGCTCTGACTTCAGCATTATCAAGTGTATCCATGTAACAAGAACTTTTGTATCCCCTTAATATTTTGAGAAAAAACAAACAACACCAAGCCATGAAGTAAAGAACAACAACAATCTGCGTTGCTGTACCCAGAGCAGAAGTTGTCTGATGCTGAGATGTAATTTCAGTCATTTGAGAATTAAGAAACTTTAAAAGGATTAATTTGGAATACTTATATTTAAACTCTAAATACAGCACAGATGTTTAGAAATTGTAGATTTTCCAAAGATGTTTGATTACTAAAAAGTATTTTTATCATGGTTTAGTGTACTGGATTGAATAGTGTTCCTCAAATTCATGTCTACCTGGAACCTCAGTAGGTGACCTTGAGGTCTTTGCATGTGCAATCAAGTTAAGATGAGGTCATACTGGATTCCATTAGGCCTAAAATCCAATGACCGGTGCCTTTTTAAGGCCTTTCAAAGATAGACACACACAGGGAGAATGCCATGTGACAACAGAGGCAGCAATTGAAGTGAAGAGCCTAGAAGCCAAGGAATACCGGCAGCCACAGAATCTGGAAGAGAGACAAGGAAGGATTCTTCCCTGGAGCCTTCAGCAAGAGCATGTCCTGCTGACACCTTGATTTCAGACTTCTGGCCTCCAAAACTGTGAAAGTAAATTTCTGTTGGGTTTAAGCTACCAAGTTTATGGTATTTTGTTACAGGAGCCATAGGAAACTAACATAGTTAGGCTGACTGAAATATGGAGGTAAAAGCACAGTGATAGTTGATTTTTTTTTCTAAATGTTATCATGAGCAGCCTGTGTAGTACAGCATGAATGAACACAAGATGCTTCCTGTGAGAAGTGTGACATTCACAGGTTCTTTGGTTCAGGGTCTACTAGACTTCTCTTCAAATGGAGAAATGGTCTTCTATTTTAAATAAAAACAGGCTTGGTATGCTTCATGGTATCTTTAACTTCAGTAACTGCACAGAAACATCCTATGTTGGAGTCCTTCAAAGAATTAGTTTGCATAATTTGTTTTTGTATTTTCATTTATCTCTAAAATCAGCCTCATAGAAGCATAATATTTAATTCTACTTTTAGCTAACACTAATAAATACCACATTATTTTTGTCTTAGGAATGCTCTCCAAATTATTCCAATGCATATTTACCAAACTTTATAAGGCTATGAACCTTTTTTTTTTTTTTGTAATTTTTTTGAGGCATAGAGAATATTTTTATCTGCTGATAGCCATAATCAAACATACGGGTTACTTCAATGAACAAGTGATGATCCATCACAAGAGAAATGTAAACATAAATTTAATTCATTGTTTTGCTAAGGGTTCTTCCCTAGTACATTCATCAGCCTCCATTCCCCTCTTTTGCTCTAATAAACATGCTGTATTGTTTGTTTGAACTTTCTTCTGAGTGTTAACATAATAAGGGTGTCATTACAGCCTCTTTACACAGAAACTCAAGAAAATGAAAGACTTGCTCAACGTCACATTTTTCCTATCAGTGTGTAGGTTTTCTGGCTGGATTAGTGTCAGTATTTCCTCCTATGTTCAGCCCCAATTGGCGCTCCCAATTTCCCCTTATATTAAGAATAAATTCCACGTTCATGAGTATATGCCCTGAAATGGTAAACTGATATTCCCTTGGAAATGGGTCCCCTTGATGTCAACATAGGGAGATAAGGCAGAATGGCAGGACAAGGCCCTTCACTTAAATGCTTTGCAGACGGAACGGAAACTGAAGACCATTGGCTTAGTCTGGCCATTAACCTACATAATCATAAAAGCGTAGGTGTTTGTTCTTTGGTGATAGTTACCCTGAAGCACAGTGCAGTTTAGTCTAACAGCTGATTTAGTGTTTTGATTTTTCTATCCTGTGCTCTGATCTTGCAAGCGTGGAGTTGGTGCTTGTTTACCAGATGATCACACGATTTGAGAAAGTCTTTGAAAGGGAGGGAATTGCATAAGTATGCTGCTTAGTTAGATGATCTGAAATTTTCCTCTGCTTGTAAAGTGAATGGCTAGGGTTGGCAGATTCTTGGAAATGCAGATAGCTTCCACGGAGATAAATTAAATATAAATTTTAAAACTTGTTGGCCAGCTAACATGGGAAATAGATTTAAAAACCAAGATTCTAGAATTTGAGTAATTCAGGGTCTCATATATATGCTTTCTTTAATGGCAGCTCCAACAGATAGCTGTTAAATACTGTTCATCCAGAGAAAATAAGAAGAAAGCTGAGTTTAGGGAGCTACTACTGTGGCATGGTATCTTTAAACATAGGGAAACTTACCAGTGATTGTGTTGAGAGGTAGATGGCCTCTTAAGTCACCAATTCTGTAGACTATGAAAGAGGATAGGGTGAGTAGTCAATATAAAGGCAAAAAGAAAAAGTAAAACAAGTAGCAGAGATACAGGCCTCTGGGTTACATTAATAGAACACCACCCAACATTTCACTGGATTAGCTGTCATCTTTTCTCTATGAAATATCCAGTTCCATCTGTTGGGGAATTTTCCTTCCCTATCCTCCATAGAATACAAATTATTTTGTTAGAAGTAGGGCGTGGTATTTGTGATTAGACTTTTTATCTCTTTATATCAAGTTAGACTTTTGTATGCAATTATGATTTCAAAGATAAAAAAAGTCCTGCAAAATGTTACCAAACACAAAAGCACACATTTGCATCTCAACTTGTCAACAAAGTGTGGGGACAGGCACATGACAGAAAGGGGTTATTGCCTGCCAATGTTTAACTTCATCGCTGCCCAAGTCAGAACGTATCTGACTAAAAGCAATACTTAACCCCAATGTTTTTCTGTCATTTTAGGATCTCACTGTGTTGTAACGTGTCCCTGTCGTACAAAATTAAGAAGGGAATTGAAACTGTTAAGAAATATAAAAAGAAACAGTGTTGGCTTTATTGTATCATTTTTGTGCTTTCTAATTACAGGAACTCTATACAGTTTGTATAGTCATAGTGGTGAGAATTTCATCTTCTTGTTCTTTGGCCCAGCTGTTTGCGCAGCCCCTGCTGTGACTGTCGATACACATGAAGTGTTCAGTGAGGAAACCGATGCCAGGATATCGGCTCCCAGTTCTCACATTATCCACCAGTGACTGTGGACTCTTGGAGTAAGACATTCTCCCACAGAACACGGTTTGTTTCTATCTTTCTAGATCTGAGCTATGTGGTTCATAAAGCTACATAGATCTTTTGGGTTGTATGTTGAATTTTCCTAGTTCATTATTAAAGTCTATAATAATTAACATTAAAACATAAATAATTGAAATTTAGGCATAAAATAATGATAAGTAAAAAAGTGACCCAGAGGAGAAGTAAAACCCAACAGATATTAATAAAGTCAGATTTTTATATAGCTTGTGTTAGGTAGCATAGTCTTATCTCTGTGTGTGTGTGTGTGTGTGTGTGTGTGTATGTTTAGGAGTATATTAATTTGCTAGAACTACCATAACTAAGAACTACAGACTGGGTGGCTTAAACAAAAATTTGTTTTTTCACAGTTCTGGCGGCTATATGTCTGAGATCAAGGTGTGGGCAGGGTTGGTTTCTTCTGAGGCCTTTCTCCTTGGTTTGTATTAATAGATGGCCGTCTTCTCCTGTGTCTTCATGTGGTCTTCCCTCTGGAACTATCTGTATCCCAATTTCTTCTTATAAGGCCACCGGTCAGATTAGATTAGGGCCCACCCTAATGATCTCATTTTAATTGCGTCTTTAAAAACCTTATCTCTGGCTGGGCGCGGTGGCTCACGCCTGTAATCCTAGCACTCTGGGAGGCCGAGGCAGGTGGATCATTTGAGCTCAGGAGTTCAAGACCAGCCTGAGCAAGAGCGGAGACCCCATCTCTACTAAAAATAGAAAGAAATTAGCTGGACAATTAAAAATATATATAGAAAAAATTAGCCGGGCATGGTGGCACATGCCTGTAGTCCCAGCTACTCGGGAGGCTGAAGCAAGAGGATCGCTTGAGCCCAGGAGTTTGAGGTTGCTGTGAGCGAGGCTGACGCCACTGCACTCTAGCCCGGGCAACAGAGTGAAACTCTGTCTCAAAAAAAACCCAAAAAACAAAAAAACAAAAAACACCTTATCTCTGAATACGTAGTCATATTCTGAGGTACTGGGGGTTAGAACTTCAACATATGAATTTTTGTGGGACACGATGTAGCCCCTAACAGTGGGTATATGGCTTTAACAGCTTTATTGAGGTATAATTGATGAGCTGTACATTTTACCCATTTTTTTTTTTTTTTTTGAAACAGAGTCTCGCTCTGTTGCCCGGGCTAGAGTGAGAGTCATGGCGTCAGCCTAGCTCACAGCAACCTCAAACTCCTGGGCTTAAGCGATCCTCCTGTCTCAGCCTCCCGAGTAGCTGGGACTACAGGCATGCGCCACCATGCCCGGCTAATTTTTTCTATATATATTTTTAGTTGGCCAGATAATTTCTTTTTATTTTTAGTAGAGACGGGGTTTCGCTCTTGCTCAGGCTGGCATTTTACCCATTTTAAGTTTGATGAATCTTAGTAATTTTATGCAGCCCTGTGACCATCACTGCAACCCCATTTTAGAACTACATGGTGTTGTTCCAAGTCTTAGAGAGCACGGTGATGTGATGGGAGTATTGGATGACAACTCAATTGTTAGATTCTCAAACTACTTATGAAAATTTGTATTTTAACAATGGGTTAAAACGGAGACCTGGATTTGGTCAGAACTCCATGCTTTCCAATCTGACCCTCAACCTTCCCAACAAAATAAGGCTTTTCTTACCATGCAAGGTTGTTATGAGCATCAGATAAGATTACATAGTGGGCCGGGTGCGGTGGCTCACGCCTGTAATCCTAGCACTCTGGGAGGCCGAGGTGGGCGGATCGTTCGAGCTCAGGAGTTCGAGACCAGCCTGAGCAAGAGCGAGACCCCATCTCTACTAAAAAGAGAAAGAAATTATATAGACAGCTAAAATATATATATAGAAAAAATTAGCCGGGCATGGTGGCACATGCCTGTAGTCCCAGCTACTCGGGAGGCTGAGGCAGTAGGATCCCTTAAGCCCAGGAGTTTGAGGTTGCTGTGAGCTAGGCTGACGCCACGGCACTCACTCTAGCCTGGGCAACAAAGTGAGACTCTGTCTCAAAAAAAAAAAAAAAAAAGATTGCATAGTGTGAAAATCTTTACAAATTATAAATTTCATTGTAAATGTAAGATGGTATTACTTTTTGGAGAGAGATAAAATGGGTTCCCTGATTAGATGTAATTAAAATAGACATTTCTAAGCTGTTAACAGTTTACCCACTTACTTTGAAACATAATTATCTTGTCAGAACTTCAAACTTTAATTTGGTCTATAATCTAATTATTAATGTACGAAACAGCCCAAGGAAGTTGGCTCAAAAGCACAAAGAAAGATTAGGGTGTATGCTAACTATTACCAAATCAGCTCTCAAGTTCATGAACAGAAGTCACATTTCACAATGCTTTTAAATCTCTCTTCATAATACATAAATTCATAATGTATAAGTTCATAATACTTTTAATATATCTCTTATTAGATTGCATTAAATACTTTGGGAAAGCCATTTTCAGTTTGAAACTTCCTCTGCTTTTGCTCACAAGGCTCTCTTCCCAAAGAGTTATTTATTGTTTGAAAGTAATGAGAGTGTGAAAAAGGAAAAGTCACGCCCACCACTCCACTCTACCATATATCTGAATTCAGCCCAAATACCCTGGTGTTAAAGTCACACTTCCATCTTAATTGGAATATGTGTAGCAAGGCAGATTTATAGCAAATTGATTCATCATTAAATAATATTTCCTCAAAACCTATGTTTATGGTTTTTTTTTTTTTTTTGAGACAGAGTCTCACTCTGTTGCCCGGGCTAGAGTGCGGTGGCGTCAGCCTGGCTCACAGCAACCTCAAACTCCTGGGCTCAAGCAATCCTCCCGCTTCAGCCTCCCGAGTAGCTGGGACTACAGGTATGTGCCACCATGCCTGGCTAATTTTTTTCTATATATTTTTAGTTGTCCAGCTAATTTCTTTCTATTTTCAGTAGATACAGGGTCTTGCTCCTGCTCGGCTGGTCTCGAACTCCTGAGCTCAAAAGATCCCCCTGCATTGGCCTCTCAGAGTGCTAGGATTACAGGCATGAGCCACCGCGCCTAGCCAAAACCTATGATTTTAATTGAGATCTTTAGTCCTTGGAGCAAAGCATCAACATAAAAGGGAGGCCCCTTCTTTGTAAAATGAGAGAATACATGTGAATATGTGGGACAGCTCTGAGGCAGATTTTTAGGAAATGATGTTGTTACCATAAAAACATCTGTGCTCACTTATCCCTTTATCTCATACAGAAGAGTTCACTGAGGGGTATTTATGGAAACCTCTGTTTGTGGATCAGTGGTCTAGCATTTGCAACTTGAGGTAAAATAAAGTACCAGTTAATTATATTTAGAACTTATGACTGGCAATTCTTAGATTGAATCACTCAGATTTCCAAAGAACTGGCCTGTTCTTAAGAACATTAGGTCTTATTTGTATTACAAAACATCTTTCTAAATGAATTTGTTGTTTTCAAATGGAAACCATTAGCAGTGCATTGAACCATATGTGAAAAGACATCAGATAACAGAATGTTCTGTTAGTTTCCCCAAGATGTTGACTTTAAACACTCTTTACAAACAGGTCTATCTCAATATGCTTGCTTTTCCTCAATGAAACTAAAGTCTACGCTGGCAATAGATGTCAGTGTCTGGATGCACATAACACCCTTAATGGAAATCCATTAAAAACAGCTGGGGGGAAGACTGTCTCCAGTTGCCAAGACCATAACTAAGATATCAAACCAAGGGGGAGGACCCAGCTGCAGATCCTGCATTAGATTGGTCTCTCAAGGGAGGAGCAAAGCATGTCTCCTACTGAGCCCCACAGAGTGGACTTTGCTCTCCAGGCAAAGGTGGGAGAGAAGGGACAATTGTTTGAGATGAAATTTTGAGGGGTATGTGAGATTACACTCATTAAAAAAACAGTCTTAGGTGGAACTTCAGAAACAGAAGCAGTACCAGGAAGCATGTGGCCTTTGAGTGTCTACAAAATCTGCCTCCAGAACTCCTCAAAAGCCATGAGATTGGTAACTCATGTTTTGAAATCAAAAACTCCCTTCCCTTTACTCCTTATGTTCTTTTAAAACAGGAGTGAGTAATAACTTGACATTTTTCCAAGCCTAAATTTCCCTCATTATTGATTCTTTTGATCCAAACTGTTCCGGCATAGTCATCTTCAAATTCTTTCCTGATTACTAAGATGCAGTAAATCATAACGGCACTTCTTACTTTTTATGTATAGATAGTTAAGGAGCACAAGTGCAATTTTGTTACATGGACATATTTCGGAGTGGTGAAGTCTGGGTTTTTAGTGTGTCCATCACCCAAATAATGTACATTATACTCATTAAGTCATTTCTCATTACCCACACTCCTGCCCTCCCACACTTCTGAGTTTCCAGTGTCTGTTATTCCATATTCTGTGTCCATGTGTCTATGTTATTTAGCTCCTGCTTGTTAGTGAGAACGTGGTATTTGGCTTTCTGTGTCTGAGTGGTTTTATTTAAGATAATGGCCCCCAGTTCTACCCATGTTGCTGCAAGCCATGATTTTATTCTTTTTTATGACTCAACAGTGCTCCCTTGCATAAATGCACTTACTCCTAAAGAGATTTGGAGGTAGGCACTGTTGGCCGTCGGGTTTTTAGTCAGGCTTTTAGTCAAGTACCAACTCTATGGATCCAGGATGGGTTTGTCCTATGGCTGCTCTGAACGTGTGTTGTCTGATAGAAGATTCCCTCGGCAAACCATTTTTCTGTTGCCTTATAGAGCAAGCAAAGAGGATGGATCGATTGAAGAGCCATCTGAGTGTGCGCTTCTACCCTCTGTGCCCTTTTGAATCCCAGTATCCACCCTAGCAACTGCTAAGAGTGTGACTAACAGCACTTTAAATGGCACCACCATGGTCCTGGGCTCTGTCCCATAATCATTGCCAGAACTGCCCATATCATAGTCAAGGAAGGGAACAGTGCCTTGATCAACTGTAGTGTTTATGGCATCCCTGACCCACAATTCCAGTGGTATAATTCCACTGGCAAGCTGCTGAAAGTAGAGGAAGATGAGAAGGAGAGAAGAGGAGGTAGGCTTTAAGGTTTAGGCAAATGTCATAAAATATAAACATGGGCTTTGGAGCCAGCACCCTTAAGGTTAGTTGTTCTCATGCAAGTCATTTAAAGATCTCATTTTGTCTTGTGTTTCTAAGGCAGGAGAGAGAGTATGTATCCTTATGGATTCAAAGCAGTAATTAATTCATTTTTTTCACTCATTGACTCAGAAGACAAAGGACCAACATTGAAATCTTTTTTTTTTTTTTTTTTTTGAGACAGAGTCTCACTCTGTCGCCCGGGCTAGAGTGAGTGCCGTGGCGTCAGCCTAGCTCACAGCAACCTCAAACTCCTGGGCTTAAGCGATCCTCCTGCCTCAGCCTCCCGAGTAGCTGGGACTACAGACATGCACCACCATGCCCGGCTAATTTTTTCCTCTATATATTTTTAGTTGGCCATATAATTTCTTTCTATTTTTAGTAGAGACGGGGGTCTCGCTCTTGCTCAGGCTGGTCTCGAACTCCTGACCTCGAGCAATCCACCCGCCTCGGCCTCCCAGAGTGCTAGGATTACAGACATGAGCCACCGCGCCCGGCCTAACATTGAAATCTTTTAAAGGGCCTCTTGGAATTTTGTAATGTAATGCATACAAAATGTTATGGAGACAAATATAGAATGGATTTTCCCTAAGTATGTATTCCATTTATAAGGGAATTTTGTTTTCTTTTATGGAAATGGCTTGAATAAACAGTATAGCAGTTTTTATCTGTGTAAGAAATATTTGGAGAAGTATAAAGCAATGAGTTTTAATCTAAAGTTGTACAACATGAGCTATGGGGTTTGTTAATGATTACTCTGAAAAGTGTTTCTTAGAAGGTCTGGAAATGAACATCAGAACTCACTTTATTCATTTTCTCTGACTGCAGAGGAAATAGAGTTGCACATTCTTGCACTGTAAGAAACTGCCCATGTTTCTCCAGTTTTCAGATGGTTTCCATGATTCCATTCTCATTCTTAGGGAGTCAGTCCTTCTCATGGTAGGTAAAAGATAGTCCCTGTTTAGCACAGGACTGGGCCCATCTTTTCCTTAATGGATGACAATCTTTGCACTGTTGCTGTTGGCAGAAGGCTTTAAGGACATCTCTGTGGATGGAACAAGGACATGCAGGTGAAAGGACACTTCCTTGGAGAATGGTCTTTGAGGAAGACCTGTGGGGAAGAGGGAAGAGGTAAGAAAACTCAAATCCACTGATGACCTTTGGTAAACACAACGGGATAAACTACAAATCATTTTGAAAGGAATACATTAAAGGCCAAGTGCTCTAAATCAAATTGGTGCTCAGTTTGTGCATATCAAACTTGTTAGCTGGGTGTAGGGGCAGGCAGGTACCTGTAGTACCAGATACTCAGGAGCCTCAGGCAGGAGGATCACTTGAGCCCAGTTTGAGGCCAGCCTGGGCAATATATTTTATATTTTATTTTATATTTTAGAGACCCCATCTCTAAAAAAAAAAAAAAAAAACCTACAACAACCAAAACAAAACATAGCTGTGCACTAAAGAAGGGGACAGATTTCTAAATACTGCTTGCTGATGTCAATGTGTGCCTGCATTTTCACTCAGAAAATATTTGTTATTGTCAAGTGTATCCCCAGGCTCCTGTTAATTTTCAGAAATATAAAAATGAATAAGACATGGTTTTTGCCAAGATGAGACACAAATTAATAAAAGACATTTTAGTTAACTGTTAAAAAAAGAGTTCTTTTGGAAATAAGTCATCATAGAGGAAACACATAGTATACATATGAATTAGATGTAAGGCTTTTAGTATCCTTATATTGAAACATAAGACCAATCTCTTTCTCCTCTCTCTTTTTCGCTGTATTTATATCCAATATAATAGTTAATATTAATTTGTTAATCTATAGTACTCTGATATCAACTGTATATTAAAATGAACTCATCTTTATCAACGAAAACGTGATGTATTTTCTATTTTAGTAGTAGCTGATAAAAATAACTAACCTTTAAAATGTTTATTATGACTCATTGATTTGAGTTGGGTGTATACAAATGAGCACTCAGTGAAATATTGAGGTAGTTTAAAAATTAACTCACTGATGGCTGGGCGTGGTGGCTCATGCCTATAATCCTAGCACTCTGGGAGGCCCAGGCGGGAGGATCCCTTGAGCTCAGGAGTTTGAGACCTCGTGAGACCTCGTCTCTGCTAAAAATAGAAAAAATTAGCCGGGTGTGGTGGTGTGTGCTTGTAGCCCCAGCTACTTGGGAGGCTTAGGCAGGAGGATTGCTTAAGCCCAGGAGTTTGAGGTTGCTGTGAGCTAGGCTGACCCCACAGCACTAGCCTGGGGAAAAAAGTGAGACTTTGTCTCAAAAAAAAAAAACAAAAAACAAAAACTTGCTAAGAGAGTTAACATCTTTTACAACAATTGGTTTTCACTCTGTATCTCTATGCTGCAATGAATACCATACTTGAATCTCCTTTGTAAATATTTACTTATACAAATAAGAGAGAAATAGAAGAAAATTAGTCATTCTCGTGCTAAGAACAAGGAAGTTCATGAAAACAAATCATTTGGTGGCACCGACAATGACAGACTTGAACTTTTAAGGTCAGTCCTGAATGTTCACGTTGAACGGAGTTGCTGCAGAAACACCAGGGGGGCATTGAATCCACCACCTAACAATTCTGGGCTCAAATTAAAGCATAGGATTTCTCTTCTAACCAAAATTATGTCCTGTGAACTAATTTAGGGGAAAACCAGACTTAGGTGCCAGAACATCTTGTTATGACTCAAGAATTCTAATCATTTCTCAGAGGTTACGCTCAACCTAAAGCATTCAGGACTGCTTTCACTTCTCTGTGGCTCCAATTCTACATCTAAAGCATGAAATACTAAACTTGCCATGCAAACTTAATCTCCACCCTCAAAATGTACACAAGTCAGCTTCTACAACATCAGCTATCATGTGGCAAAAGGAAAACATGTTTACAAATGTTCCTCCAATACTGAGGACATTGAGCTTAAGGTGCAATGGAATAACTAGCTGTAGAGCTGAGACATGTAATATTTCAATGTAAAATTTAATTTTTGTTAGCTCATGCTCAGGCTAAAAAGGCTCTTAGTAGTAATTTAGAGTATATCACATAAGACTGTACTGAATCTCAAACTTTAATCAAGTCACGTATTAGAGTAGAAATGTTTGAAATAAAAAAGTATCTACGCAATTCTGCTGAATGGGACCTCCCTGGAGACACACACTCACTCATTCATCTTTTGGGTCAACATTAAGGCCGGCATTGATGAGTTTCCAAAGTGTTTTACAACCGATCATTTGGAGTGTTCTAAAGTAGGTTAGAAGAAGAAAATCCTTTAATGATGATTTCCACCTCCTGCTTTGATGACAGGTGCTGAGTAAATATTAAAAATAACTACTTCAGTTCTGAAGCCTACATTTCATTTAGTATTTTGAGAAACACAGCATATGTAATTCAGAATAAAGCTATTTACTATTACAATTAGTCATAAAGAACTTCTCTTAGCAATTTCTGCTGTCTAAAAAAGTGCATTCAGCTTTTAACCTATTATATTCTGGTGGCTCTGATTTTGTCTGTCCCAAAATTACTTTCACATTTCTTGGGGGTGGAAATGTGACCTAAGTCAATTCTTTGGTGTCAAGAGGTCCAAAGACTCCACACCATGGAAATGGGGATGGATCTATTTCTTTTAGAAAAAAATGAGAACATATGGATGACAAAATATTTTGCATGTAACTTCTGGGAGATACAGCTTGGATGTTGACATATTGGTACTTTCGAGACATTTAAATGGTTCATGGAATCACAGAGCAGAATCCTTTATCCCAAATATTTCATGTATTCAAGTTCTGGCTTTCTATTCAAATTTTTAATTTTTTAAATATTGAAATGTTTCAGAAATATAGACAAGGAATGCATTCATTCACTTAATAAATTTCTGTTGAGAGTCTACATGCTAGCAACTGATCTCCATATTTGAGATACACCAGAGAACCATGTGGACAAAATCCCTGGCTTTATGGAGAATATATTTTAGCAGAGGAGACAGGTGATAAAGAATGACTGTAGAGATAGTCTAGAAGAGATGACAGGTGATGGGACCTAGTGCTCAAACAAGGAATGGGATTTAGATAGTCCTTCTATGGCAATGAGCAGGAAGGCAGAATGTGTGGGTATAGATGCTGGTGGGTGGTGGACGTGGCTGGGGGAGGCCAGGGACTCTCTGATTGCATCAATGTTCTCTGGGAAGTAAGAAGCAAAATTCATCAGCAGAAAGTGAAGACAGAAGAGGCAGTGTTAGAGATTTGAGGAAAGAAGCCAAAGGTGTGAAAAGTGTCTCTATTTAGTACAGAAAATGACATAACATACTTACAAACATCCATGAATTTGCACAGATAACCTTTTGCCATATTTTGTTCAGATTTTTTTTTAAATAAGGTGTTACAGAGATAGTCAAAATAACTCTCTGCTGATCCTTAATCATTTCCATCCCCCTAAAGATAACCACTCTCTTACAGCACATGTGTGTGATACCCATGCATGGTGTTCAAATTCTTACTGCTCAAGTTGGATTTGAAGCTCTTTGTTTCTCTGAGAAACTGAATTTAACAGGCTTCCCTCCACCCCAGTGCTTTATTTTGCTTTTTTTTTTTTATTGTGGTAAAAGATACATGACATAATATTTGTCATTATGTATGTATGTCTATATGTATTTATTATTGTAAATTGACAATTTATAATTGTATAAACTTAGGGGGCACAAAGTGATGTTTATGAATACAATGTGGAATAATTAAATTGAACTCGTTAACATACTCATCACCTCAAATACTTAACATTTTTTTTGTGGTGAGAACATTCGAAATTTACTCTCTTAGCAATTTTGAAATGTACAATACTCTGTTAACTATATATATTTACCACATGGGGCACTAGAACAACAACAAAAAAGTAAAATCATATTTCTTCTTTCTAACTAAGATTTCACACCCTTTGACCATCACCTCCCCACTCCCCCCATACCACACCCTCTATAACCACCATTCTGCTCTCTGCTTCTATGAGTTCAGTTGTTTTAGATTCTACATGTAAATGAGAACATATGGTATTTGTCTTTCTGTGCCTGGCTTATTTCACTTAGCATAATGTTCTGTAATTCCATCCATGTTGTTGCCAGTAACAGAATTTCCTTCTGTTTTAAAGCTGAATAATATTCCATTGTGTACATATATCACATTTTTTGATCCATTCATCTGTTGATGGACACTTAGGTTGATTCCATTACTTGAGTATCGTGAACAGTGCCGCAATGAATATGGGAGTGCAGACATCTCCTTGGCAAACCAATTTCAAATCTTCCGGGTAAATATCCAGAAATGGGATTGTTAGATCAATATTTGTTATTTTAACGATTTCTAAAAGTACAATTCAGTGGTTTTATATATATTCATAATGTTGTGTAACCATCACCACTATCTGTATCCAGAACTTTTCCATCATCACTAACATAAACTCTACACCCATTAAACAATAACTGTCCTCCCCTAAACTCCCCTAAACCTCTGATAACCTCTATTCTATTTTCCATTTCTATAAATTTGCTTATCCTAGGTACATCATATAAATGGAATCATGCAATATTTATTCTTTTGTCCTGGCTTATTTCATTTAGCATAATGTTTTCAAGGTTCATCCATGTTGTAGCACAGATCAAAATGTCATTACCTTTTATGAGTGAATACTATTTGTAACAGGCTTTTGGTATCATAAAAACTTCCTGCAACTGTCATAGTGTAGGTACAGGAGTGCTAAGGACTGCAAAAAAGTAGTGATGTTGTCTGTCTTCCTCGTCAGTATTTCTCATTGTGCCCGGCACAAGATTGTTCTTCATAAAGACTTTTTGAGCTGTTTCACCGACATCATCTGTAAACCATACTGAATGTCTGTGGTAAGGCAAATCTTGTTCACTATCAAGATATCAAGCCCCTGGAAGGCTGCCCGGCTCCCAGCTTTGAGGTCATGCTTGCTGTAAATTATCTCTGCAAGGCTGAGTCGGGCAGGTGCAGAGGAGAAGGGCAACTGTCCCTCAACAGCAGCTGCTGCTTGCTGACCGGAAATAGGGCCAGCACCAGCAGGGGGTCGAGAAGAAACATTCTGGGTAATGCTTTCCATAGTCTCCCTGCTTGGGAGGAAATCGTCTTTAAAATGGCAGAGCCACACAAAGGGAGAACGTGAGTTTCAGTCATGGTACTTGGTATGGTTTTGCATTCTGCTACTAAATGGATGAGTTTTTGAAGTTTGAAAGACTTAGATTTGGCAATGTTAAAGTTTAAAGTCATTTGGTTATTTTATCTCAAAAAATCATCGTGGTTTAGAAGAGATACTACCTCATTTTTCAGATATCTTTTCTCAAAAGAAACTAATGCTTGAAAAATATTTTCTAAAATTCTCACAATTAACAGAATCATTTTTGTAATGAGAAAAATGCTAATTAAAAATTCACTTTCGTTTTTGTTAAATTTAAAGTTACTTGTGCTTTCTATATTAGAGCCTGTTCTATTTTTTTCTAGTATATTAGTAATACCAATAACAGTAGGAAACTTTTTTTTAAAAGGCTTAGTATATGCCAGGGTCCAAGTAGACATTTTATATATATCTTCACTTAATATTTGTAACTATTCTATAAAGTAGAGGGTATACTATTCATTATTCTCATCTTCTAAATGAGGAAACCAAGGCTTAGCTTAAGTGACAAAATAAATAGCAAAACCATGATTCAAGCTGGGCATTGCCAAATGCTAGTCACCGTACTACATCAGATTATCAGATGAGATTCTCGTTAAAAGGGTGACTAGAAGACATCTGGTTAAACATCTTGTTTTACAAATCTGGAGAGCGAGGCCCAGGGTGGTCTCAGAACTGCTCTCTGCTCGTTGAGCTGGTTAATTGCAGGGTGAGAGCCAGCACCGACATCTCCCAACGCCGGAAGACCTGTGCACTTTCATACAAGATTGCTGTGTTTTCTTGTAAACTGCCTTATATCCAATGGCTTTAAAAAGAAAATACTGTAAATACTAAAACAGAAAACAATGAGTTGAAGAAGGGCCAGCTGGAAGGTGATCTCATCATGACTTTTCTAGAAAGTGAAAAAGGGCTTGATGTTTCAAGGTGTTTGCTCACTTTGCAATCACATTCAGTTAGAAGAACTTTTTTCTTCATTCCACCTTATTTGTCTTGTGTTCTTCCTTCCCCCCATCTCTTTTCTAGTTGCTGAGGCTGCCCATTAGTAGCGAAATATCCCATCCCAAAGGCAAAGCCTAGGTTTGGATGATGGTGTCATCTGATTAAAAAGAAAACAGTTCCTTGGCCCTGCTAGAGATAAGCGAGAAAGAAACCCGCTTTGGCAACAATCCTTAGTTCTGTAGTTGACTACGCGATATCAAAGCTATTATTTGTACTTGAGCACTAAGATGAGTACCCAGGTGTTCTCTGTGGCTTTTTCCATACTTATTTTACCATCCAATGTATTTTAAATGTATTTATAGTTGCCAATCAGCTTTGTTGTTTTCTACTGCAGCGATTATTTTAGCTGCTGCTGTATTTTCAGGCATTGGGGCCGGATGGGATGGGAGAAGATGGAACACTAGGCATCTCTTTAGGTCTGATTGGAATTTAGGTTCATACTTAGGTTCAAAGCTCTTCTATTAATTAATTCACTGACATACTTAAGAGGCCCAGTTTTGCTAAGAAGACATAAAAAAGTCAAGCATCAAATACTGGGGTGGTTGAATGCTGAGATGGAAACTAACAAGAGCAGCCCCCAAAACCTGGCTCTTTACTTAGGAGAGTGCACCCAGGCAAGATCCTGCAACTCACAGTCCCCTAAGTAGCGCGCTCTACAGGACCCAGAGAGAGGCACAGTTGGCTGTGAAACACTCACACCTGGCCACTAACAGCAGTGGTGGTTTCATCTGCAAAACAGGAAAACCTTCTATAGCAAAACCTCAATTAACAGGAAGCCAACGCATCCAAACCCCTCATTAACCAGTGACTCTCAAACTAACCGATCAGGCTTCTCAAATAATTGTACTTTGTGTTCCTGCTGTTAAAAAAAAAAATGTCCCTCGGAGCTCAATTTGCACTCACTTTCAGAAAGCACAAGAGATCTTTTGATGTACATTTTTGTATAGTACTTTTTCCTCTGGCTTCATTTGATCATTCTTATTATTAATATCCCTTTGCCTTAACCACATTTTCTATTTTTAACCTACAGCATTTGTATACTATACATTTTTATAAATGGCTACAAATTCCTTTTGAAACACAGCTAAAAGAAGGTAATAATTAAAAACACATATTTTTGCCAAATATGGCTTTCTTACAAGGTCCACAAAAGGTTGTTTGTTTATTTTGGATTGTTGATGATATCCATCTCTAGGTGCCACTGAAGTCACGTAACCTTGTATAACACTACTGTTGCCTTGTCCTGCCCGTCTGAAACCCAGCTCTTCATCTGCAAGAATATTTCCTCTTTGTCTGTTTTTTATCTTTGCCCCATCCAGCTATTGCCTCTGGTGGGAAGGCTTGAGGAAAGTTCTCACTATTTTTATGTCACCTCCGTATCTTCTAAATGCATCTTCTTGTAAGTAAATCTTCTAAATATTTGAGAAGCCACCCCTGTTTTTAAAATTTTCTTTGATGCTAAATTTGTCCAGCTCTTCTTTATTTCTCTACCAGACAATACAATAGATTCTTTGTCATTTTTAAATTGTACAATTTAGTGGTTTTTCATATATTTACAGAGTTTTGCCACCATCACCAATATCTAATTCCAGAACATTTTCATCACCCCAAAAGAAACCTCATGCCCATTACTGTTCTCCTCTTCCCCAGCCCCTGGCAACCACTAATCTACTTTCTGTCCCTATAGATTTGCCTGTTGAAGGCATTCTGTACAAATGTAATCATATACTATGTGGCCTTCTGTGGCTGGCTCCTTTCACTTAGAGCAATGTTTTTCAGGCTCATCCATGTTGTTGCATGCATCAGTACGTGATTCCTTTTTATGGCTGAATAATATTCCATTGTATGGATGTACCACATTTGTTTATTCATTCATCAGTTAATGGACAGCTGGGAATAGTTTCTTTATTAATAAATTCTCCCACCTGTGATTTTCTCACTCTAATGCATAATCTGCACTATGTCTAGAATTAACTTCTTAAACAATTCTGATCACAGCACCTTGTATTCAAAAACCTGTGAAGGTTCCCCAATACCTCACCAGTCTTCTCTCATCTTCCCATTTTAGTCTTATTGTCTGTCTTTCTGCAGATGCACTGTTTGGAGGGACTCCTGCACCACACTCCTTCCCAGCGTGGGGCTGCTGCCCTGACTAGAATACCCTCCCCCTTCTCCAAATGGTGAGTTCCCACTGGCTTTCCCTCTGAAGCCTTCCGGAAGGCCCGCTGAGAGAAAAGATGCTGCCTCAGCACTTTCTACATTTTCCTTAATTAAAACACTTACAAGTCTGTCTGGTAATTGTTTACCCCTAATTGTCACTTTACATAGAGTGTGAACCCTTTGAGGAAAACTCATGTTTCTTACGTATCTTCTACTTCTTGGTGACTTCTCTGTGAATTGATGAATCTGTGATTATTTAACTAACGTGCATACCTTTGCTTAACCTTTATTTTGAAACGTTTATGGCATAATTTAACATTCCTGGCACTCAATTTTTCCACTGGGAAAATGAAGCCAGTTCCTTTGAGACTGGCGCTCACATCTGCCTAGGGAAGAAAGCAGAAGGGCATTGTGTCCTGCTGTGACTACTGCCCCCACCTTCCAGATGATAACATGTTTTTACATACAGTATCTTCTTTTGATCTCACATTGTCCTTGTATCTGGCAACAATTGTTGTCCTCATTTGAAAACAATTTGAATGTGAGCCCCAAGGAGCTTAAATGACTTGCCTGGTTGAGGTCCCAGAGGTAGAATAAAACCTCTCCTGTCTAAGCCCCTTTCCTAAGGAAGGAAGAGATCCCGAAGGAAAGAACAGAAAGGCTGCACTCCGTAATTTAACTCCTGAGGGGGCATGGTACTGAATAAAGGTTTTGTGTAGGTTGTGTTTCCACAAAGGAGGAACTCCTTTTCCAAGCTCTTTTTTCTTTTCTCTATACATGAATATTGGCACATGCACTCTGTGGGGGAAGACAGGGCAATGTGCCTGAGTTTTCAATTCTTTTACTCTCCTTCCTCTGTGAGAGTGATGGAGGAACCCAAACCTCTGAGCAGAGAGAGGGCGCCACCACCAGCTTAGGGCTTCTTGGCTTAAAAGAGCCAAGGAGCACTTGAGGCCAGGAGTTTGAGACTAGCCTGGGCAATATAGCAAGACCCCGTCTCTTAAAAAAAAAAAAAAGAGTCCAGGAGAACAGTTTTGAAGGGTATCTTCTTCTTTAATCCCAAAAGAGAGAGAATTTAATTATTTGCCAGTATCTGTGGAAAACTTCATGGGTCCTTCAGGTTCCTGTGACCTAACCTGTCTAAGTATGATCCTATCCTTATCTTACCCCATCTCACTTCTCTTGGCTCTCTGATTCAAGTCACAGCTATTCAAAACACAACTGAGAAAGGAACCAATACACAAAAATGTGTCCCTAAATGAACATCAGTAACCACTAATACAACATCCCAACCCAAACAACAAAGTAGCTTTCAAGAAAGGCTGATAAGACCTTAAGCAAACAAACACACAGCATTTAATGTGGCTCCTGAGAATATCTCTACCTACACTCACTGCTCAGGGAAACAACCAACACTTTTGAATTTGAAGAAAAGGTTAAATTGGATCTTGCACTATAAAAGAGAGGAAAGCATAAAATGAATCTTAGAAAGCATTTTACTCAAAGCATTCGAAAATAAACACAAAGTTATCATATATCTTTAATAGCTTTAATTCTTTGGCAGCTTCATCTACTCATCCCCATTTACCTTTCATGAGATGTTGGATAAATGTCTCGTTTCTGTATTTCACTCACCTCTGTGTACGCTTTAGAATGGAAATTAGGATCGGGGATTTTAGCCTCACTGATGATAAGATGACAATTTTTCATATAGTCTGAATTATGAAATTCAATTTTACATTTTACTACACTGCATACCACATTTCCCAAACCAAATGATATAAATATATCGAAGAAGTTTAAAGAAAAAAACTTACTATATACACAGTATTTTTTTTTTTTCCCTAAAAAGTATCTGCTTCAAAGCTCTTCTTGGAAAAGGCTGAAAGGGGGCCGGGCGCAGGCGCCTGACGCCTGACATCCCTACACTCTGAGAGGCTGAGGTGGGTGGATCGTTTGAGCTCAGGAGTTCGAGACCAGCCTGAGCAAGAGCGGACTCCCGTCTCTATAAAAAAAAATGCTGAAAGGAAGGAAAGACCCCTCGTGTTCTTTATACACTTTTCCCACTCGTACATAACCTTGGGTTTCTTTCCTGCATTATGCTGCATTTGTGTAGGCCAAAGCTGTTACCACAAGAACATTTTAAACATGCCAGAGACTTCCCTGTTTATTCTGCCCCCTTCAGCTGTGAGACGGTAAAGCGCTTCCAGTCGCATCGCCTAGTTTCCCAGCACTTCCATCTCTTTCCCTCTCTCCTCAACCCCTTTTCCCTTCTCCCTGCCTCCCATTTTATTCTTATTTCTACACTGCCACGCTTGCCGACACCGCGTACCACATTTCCCAGAGCTCTGTGGCTGCATGTGGAAATCGCTTCCGCACCACCAGTGGCGCTTTTGCCACTGTTTTCCATTCATCCTTTTTTTTTTTTTTTTTTTTTCGAGACAGAGTCTAACTCTGTTGCCCGGGCTAGAGTGAGTGCCGTGGCGTCAGCCTAGCTCACAGCAACCTCAAACTCCTGGGCTCAAGCAATCCTCCTGCCTCAGCCTCCTGAGTAGCTGGGACTACAGGCATGCGCCACCACGCCCGGCTAATTTTTTCTCTCTATATTTTTAGTTGGCCAGATAATTTCTTTCTATTTCTAGTAGAGACGCGGTCTCGCTCTTGCTCAGGCTGGTCTCGAACTCCTGACCTCGAGCGATCCGCCCGCCTCGGCCTCCCAGAGCGCTAGGATTACAGGCGTGAGCCACCTCGCCGGCCTCCATTCATCTCTTGATAACATTTTGTTGGCTTTTGTTTTCTTCCAGGTCTCGTGAGATCAGTAATAGTCCCTAAACCTCATATGTTTGGGAATCTCTCACTGGAACAACTTAGTACAATTCTGGGGTAGTGATAAATTTTCCCAGACATTTCTTAGCACTTCACGGACATTGCTCTGTGATGTTTCCTCGAAGACTGTCGCTCAAACGGCGTATTGTACTTTCCCTCTGCCCTTGCTGAGCGGAGGAGTCAGGGGTGGTGCTGGTGATTCGCCTGTTTGCTCTCAAATCCATTTTTCTCCCTTCTCTTCCCTTCTCAGTGTGGCAGGAAATGTCCCCAGATGTCTTGCCCTCATTTCCAGTAAGTTTTGCCGAGGTCGCATGCTCAGACTGGAACAAGGAGGAGGGGAAAATCCCCTCAGTCCGGGCGAGTGGCTTTGTCTTTTTCTCCATCAGCTGCCTCCACGCTGCCCTCTTTTGATAGTCCCAGCTCTCGCCTCGGTTTTGGCGCCCACCAGCTTCAAATTCCCTCCTTCTGAACCGCCTGTGGTGACTTCCTTTTCTGACTAGACTCTGACCACGTCAGGGGTGAAGAGGAGATAAGCTAAACTATACCAAAACTTTCTGTCTTTCCTTCTCTTTGGCCATCACTTTTCAAAGATTACAGAACAGCGTTGTGTGCCTGTCATTGTTTTCATGTCTGTGGAGGAATATTTTGGCTCTTTAAAAGCTTTGGTTAAACATCAGAGACACTTTCATCTGCTATCGTCTCCTAGAATTCCATTATCAGTATTATTTTATTTTATTATTTTTAAATTGTAAATTGATAGTTTACAGTTGTATCAATTTATGGGGTACAAAGTGATGTTATAATTTATGAATACAATGTGGGATAATTAAATCAAGCTAATTAACATATCCCTCACCTTAAGTACTTAACATGTTTTGTGGTGAGAACATTTTACCTTTACTTTCTCAGCAATTTTAAAATGTACGATACCGTTTTATTAACTATATTGACCACGCTGTGCAATAGAACTAAAAAAAAAAAGAAAAAAATTGTATTCCTCCTGTCTTGAGATTTTGTTTCCTTTGACCACCAGCTCCCCACCCCACTCCCTCTTGTCACCCTAGATGGCCTCTCTCTACAGGTGCGAGACATTACTCTAGAATGCTCTCATTAGAACTGCATTTTGCAAAAACACATTTTTTCTCCACTAATAACAAGCATAAAAAGAAAGAAACCCATTTACCTACTGACCAGCTTCTCATCAGAATAATCCATCCTGGTTTCTTATGGCTTCATGAGCTACAGACTCATAGGACAAAGGCTGCTTCATCTTGAACATATTCTGTTTCTTTCCTTTTTTTTTTTGACAGAGTCTCTCTCTGTTACCCTGGCTAGAGTGCAAGTAGCCTCATTGTGGCTCACTGCAACCTCAAACTCCTGGGCTCAAGTGATCCTCCAGCCTCAGTCTCCCTTCTGCCTCAGTCTCCCTGAGTGCTGGATTACAGGCGTGAGCCACTGCACCTGGCCTGTTTCTTTTCTTGACTTGACAGACTTGTGGCAGGAAAGTCAAATGACCCTTGGGAGCAATATCTATCTATTTATTTTTTTCTTTTCTTAATTGGAAAAGTTAAAAAGAAAGAAAAAATGGAAAATAATGTAAGAAGCATTAGCACACACAATATTAAACTTTTGTCATTTCTCTTACAAAATTAATAAATTTAAGGTAAAGTTGACATCCTCTTAATGTCCTATCTTGTCCTATTTCCTTTGATTCCTCCCCGGAGGCCACCACCGTGATAATTTGGACACGTTATTATGTCTTTTCATGCTTTTAATTTTGCTACAACCATATATTCTTTATAAATAGCGTATAAATATTGCAGAGATGTGTTTACAAGTTTACAAAATTGGTATTGTGTCATGCCAAGGTCAGACTGAGCTACCTTGATATCTGGGAATGAGAAAAGATGACATTTCCTTAAATTACAGCCTCTGTTTTGGAAACTGTTCCCTTGAGCAAATTTTAATCTCTGGAGTGATCAGAGCAGCAAATCTCCACTGCAGACAAGAACTCTGGAGATGAATCTTTTTTGCCTTGGTGACTTTATGAGGTTCTGCCAGACAATGACACTGGTTTGGGATTATCTCTTTTCTAAGATCTATAAGCTTGAGAAAAACTTGCTTTCAGAACATTAAGATTTTTCAGGCAAACTAATTTTTTCTGCATCTCTCAAAATCTTCAGGTGGTCACTGCAGTGAATAAATACATATTTGGCATATTTTACATCCCTGGATACAAGATGTCATTGTAGTCGCAGTTTTATCTGTCCAAATACAGATTTTGCATGTCAGTGTGACAAAAGTTTTGGAAATAACATTTAAAATGCAAGTCAATCACAGTATTTATAAATCCATCTTTCTTCAACATGGAAAAATTTAATGATTTTCAGAAATACACATGGTAATTAAACATTTTTCAAAGGCCTTTAGTTGTATACTTCGATATTAAAAAAGACTAATAGTATATGAAAAGCAGCTGAGTACCTTGGCACTTCGGAAAGAAATGTCTGCTCACTTTAGGTTTTGATATGTTATTAAGTCTAGTCTTCTAGTGCCACCTTGTGACTGAAATACGCAACTACATAACGTTAGATACCACCCCCCAAAAAGAGCAGTAAGAGGATTAAGTACTTGGACTTGCATTAGTTCCTGTCTTCTAGTTTGGCATCAATGCATAGCATGGTGTTCATAAGAAGCTGCCCTGGGACAAAATTAGTTTTGTTTTATTTTAAACGAAATATTTTGACTAGTTGTTTATTTTATAATTTACGAAGAGTAAAATTTATCCTTTTCGGTGTACTGATGACTTTGACAAATGTATAGAGTTGTGTAACAACGTCCACAATCAAGATACCGAACAATTCCATCACCCCCGCAAATTCTGTCATGCTGCCCATTGGTATATTGATCTTTTAAAGTAAATTATATTTTATTTATTCTTAGGCATGTGTTCTATATCAATTGGGTGAATCTGAAGGAAAAAATGTAACCTGTCACTCTAATCCGGGTATAAGAAATCTGAGCCCCAAAAGGAAAGGTCCTGTTCCCTGCAGATGCCTTTGGGTGGCTAAATTGTCTCTCCGCAGCAGTGGGGAGGGAAGGGGAGAATGAAGCAATATGGCTCCTGCCAATCTGCTGGGGTCTCCAGGGCAGGAGGTGCCCCGTCCACTAGAGGTCACCGCTCACCAGCGGCAGCCATCTCTGGGCTGGTGCTGGCAGGTCTCTCCAACAGCTCAGGAGCCCACCAGCAATCTGAGATGCAAGGAAGGGGACATTTATTCGCTCCACCTACCCTTGTTGCTGGTCTCCAAGCCTCTCAGGGGCCTTTTTCCTTCCAGTTCTCTTCCACAACTTCTTCCCATGGAGTCTCCTTATAGTTTTAGGCATCCTTCCTTCTGACCCTCGTGGGATCTATGTTTGTCTGCCTGTTTATTTTTTTTCACTTTCTTCTAAAATCTATCTTTCTTGTAGAGACACTCTGGCTGGCAGTTTTTCTCGTCTGCCATCTTCCACCAGAAATAAATTTTTATTGTTTATAAGTCACCCAGTCTACACCCAGTCTATGGTATTCGGTGATAGCTTGGCTGGCCTAAGATACCTGGCCTTCTACAATGTGTGGGAAAGAATCATTCATAAGACTGTCTATCAAGAAAGGTAACTGCACATAAACATTTTTCAGCATTTAGCCTCCCACAAGGTTGTAGTTTACATAGCCCAAACACATTAAGGGAAGCTCATACTCTTCTGCACAGTTGGTATCCTAGGAATTCCTAGTGAAATGAAGCCCTGTTAAATCATGTATTTATTTTTATTTGGTAATTTAGAGAATGTCTTCAGAGTTTTTCTCCATTACTATCAGGTGAGCATGTGAGCAATCTGGTATCACATATTTCTCATAGTGCTAATTTACAAGTCTTTTTTTTTTAGGTTGTTCACTGCAGCACTTTTTTAATTTTTAATTTTTTTATATTCAGCATATTACGGGGTACAAAAGTTTAGGTTACATATATTGCCTTTGCCCCACCCGAGTCAGAGCTTCAAGCATGTCCATCCCCCAGACAGTGCGCACTGCACCCATTAGGTGTGTATATACCCATCCCCTCCTCCCCCCTCCCATCTGCCCGACACCTGATGAATGTTATTGCTATATGTGCACTTAAGTGTTGATTAGTTAATACCAATTTGATGGTGAGTATATGTGGTGCTTGGTTTTCCATTCTTTTACAAGTCTTAATTTATGTTATGCTAGATAACCAGCTTTAATTGAAAACAGGAGAAAAAGTAAGTCTTTAATTTTATTTAACTTGTCAGATGACTTTGGGCATCATCACCAGATCTGTGACAATCTAAAATGCCCCCCTCTTTGTTGTAAGTGACCATATGAGATTCATTCCTAACCCCGGTGCTGTTCATTTTCCCATCTTGCCCAAGTCTCTCAAGTTGTGTTTCTTGTTTCATAAATATTTCAATCAGCATATTTTCTTAAAAATATATAAGGTCATTCAAAAATACAAAGCAATACTCTAAACACAAAAATCATTTTTATGTTTGCAAGTCAATTTCCAGTCATTTTCACATAATTACATATTTCTCATGTAAAATTGTAATTTACACACTGGCTGGAGACATAAAAGGGACGTTACTATTGGTGGGTCAGCAGATGGCGCCAGACACCAGGTTATCAATCAGCCTATATTTAAACATTACTTTTTTATTTTTAAAAATTATTGTATTTGGCCAGGCATGGTGGCTCATGCCTGTAATCCTAGCTCTCTGTGAAGCCAAGGCAGGGGCATCACTTGAGGTCAGGAGTTCAAGACCAGCCTGAGCAAAAGCAAGATCTCTACAAAAAATATCTCTACAAAAAATAGAAAAATTAGTGGCATGCGGTGGGGCGCCTCTGTAGTCCCAGCTATTTGGGAGGCTGAGGCAGGGGGATTCCTTGAGCCCAGGAGTCTGAGGTTGCAGTGAGCTGTGATGACGCCACTGTACTCTAGCCCCGGGGCGACAGAGCGAAACTCTTTCTCAAAAAAAAAAAAAAAAAATTATTTTATGTTTTTGAGACCAGGTCTTGCTTTGTTAGTCAGGCTGGTTTCCAACTCCTAGGCTCAAGCAATCCTCCTGCCTCAGCCTCTGCAGTAGCTGGGACAATAGCTGTGTGCCAGCATGCCTGCCAAATTTTTTAAGATGGGGTATTGCTCTGTTGCCCAGGCTGGCCTCAAGAGATTCTGCTTTCCAAAGTGCAGGGATTACAGGCATGAGCCTCAATGCCCAGCCAATTTTATTAGCCTTTAAAAAAGTTTTTGTATTTTAATACTGTTCTCATGAACTGTGAATTCCGTGATGGTTGTGTGTAATGCTATAGGTATCGTAGGCAGATGGAATAACAAGATGATGACTTACTTCACAGGTGTGAAGTTTCTTTTTGTGGTAACAAGTCAGAATGGGAGTTCCTAAGTAAATGCTAGGTTTTGGCAATTGAATAGAACTAATCCAGTAATTATTTCAAGTTAATATTTCAGCATGTCAATGTGAATCATGCTAGGTTATCAACTTTTTCCAGTTTCTTACATAACTGAACAGTGTTTTCGGTTCTGTATGAATGTCTTTGGAAAGTGATATTTTGAGCATCTTTAAAAATGTTTGGCTTTATATGTGAGCATAGTTCCTAGCTATACACACCAAGGATGTATTTACATTTGGGGGAAAGTTAAATAACCAAAATAATAAATTATTCTATCTTTTTATGTGGTCATTTGACTGTCATTTGGCTCTTTTACATATATTAGAATATTTGCTTTGAAAGTAGCTGGTCTTTACTTACCTTTAGATAAGTATGAACACCTGTGTTATTGCAGAGTTCATTTAGTAATCTAACAGAAGACAGAGCCAGGGAGCCATTGCCAGGGATCTTATAGTTAGATGTTTGTTTCTTACTACGTGATCTCATTCTTATCAAATGAGAATTCACTGTGGTATGTAACAGACATTTCCAGAAAATTGAAGCTTTTTTCTTAGCCAGACATATACTTTAAAAAAATTACTATCATTTGGAAATTTCTTAGACATCTGCCTACGTTCAATGTATACTAAATATTTAATAATATCTTTCTGTGGTGAGATGTTTTACTTTATAATGTTAGTCATTTTATTTTTTGCTGCTTGTTTTAGATTTAATATTCCTATAGCATGGCTGTAATTCATGTTTTCCTGCATTTTATCATCTGGATAATCTAAACACAAACAATATTTATCAATGTATCGTGGATATAGATATCAGAATGGATGGTTGGTTGACCTGACCATACCAGCATCTACTAGCCAAATATCGGCACCTGAATCTACTTCTCCTAGTCTGATTCTCTGCTCAATAAATGGCTCAGGAACTTTGATTGTTGTAAGAATGTGCTCTAGAGACTGAATATAAGTATTCTGGTCACCATTGTAAGAATGTACCCCCTTGACAGTAAATGAGCTGACATGCAATCCATTGGTGACACGAGAGTTTAGTGGCTGATATGAAAGGCTAAGGGGCAGCTGTATTACTCCAGTTCTTCATACTCTAAGAACTCTAAGTTCTTCATACTTAGAGTTTTAGGAGGGATTAATGCATACAAAATTCCCAACATAACACGTAGCATATAGTATTGCTCAATGAAAGCTCTCACCATCATTACTTTTTCTGGCTTTGATTAGGGTTTTAATGCTGCTCACGTGCTTATTATTCCCTGTGGTGGTTGTCTTAAAATTTTCATACTCAAGACTTTCTCCAGCTCCTTCTCCTTTTCTTGATAACCACGCCTCTTCTTTCACAGGTGGAATATAAATCACTGAGTGTAATCTTTCTCAGCATCCCACCATCTACAGATTTATTTGCTACAGCCTTTCAACTAATGGAGTGTTTCTCCAGGTGTGGTCACCAGACCATCATCATCATCATCATCATCACCTGGGAACTTGTTAAACAGGAACATTCTGGGGCCTCCCTGCAGACCTATCTGAATGAGATTCTCTAGGGCAGAGCCCAGCCCTCTGTGATTTATCAGGACCTACCTGGGAGTGCTGAAGTGTGGGGATCATTGCCCTAAGGCCTGGGGCTCTGACATCCAAGATCCTCTTATTGCTGCATTCTCTCCCTGCAGGTAGACCTGTCAGTGAAATGAAATTTCCCTAAGGTGTTTGGTGGAATCAAGGAGACTTAGAGGAATCAGATGAGGAATGGCTGATTTAGCGTGATTCATCTTTTCACAGTTTCTACTGTGAAAGTCAGTGGAGGAGACTGCAGAGTCCACTGGAAAAGACTTTTCCTGTGAGTACTTGGGAGCACACTGTCAATATTTGCTGCCGTATCTCTTCTTTAATGCTCCCGTGGCTTTTAACTAACATATTCCTTCTTTCCATATATTAATTCATTCAATCACATCACCCACTGGGAGGATCTAGTTCCCTGTGTTGTAAATGAAGGAGTTGGCATTCTGTCCCTCACTGGTACAAGTTTGGAAGTTATTTCCTTTTTGTATTGACTTAAAGCTTAGTTGCCAGAGCACAATCTTCTTTTTCACACTTTGGTAAAGTTTCCATGGCAAGGAATTAAACTGGTGCCAACAAATAAGAAAAAATATAAGTAAATAATAACGTTATACTTTTTTTCAAGTTGGAGAAAAATCAGGATATTTTAATGTCTGATATTTCTGTGACCAAGTTAATATATGCCACCAGGAATGTGAAAATGCCATTTTTCTACTCAGGTTTTGAGTAATTAGTCCACTTACCATCTATTGCCTCCAAAGGAGATAGAAAAAACATTACCCCTATTTTATTTGATTTTTATTTTTTTTAATTTTTTTAGAGATGGGGCCTTGCTCTGTCTCCCAGGCTGGAGTGCGGTGGTGTGATCATAGCTCACTGTAACCTGGAACTCCTGGGCTCGAGTGATCCTCCTGCCTCAGCTTCCCGAGTAGCTGGGACTATAGGTGAGCACCACCAGGCCCAGCTGAGACCCTTATTTTAATATCTATCCCAATGGAGGGGAAAAAAAGGAAAAACAAGAAAGGAAACTGGGAATTGTTTATGGACTGGAGAGGGAATATTTATGACAGGGATCTTCAATGAATCAAAGTGGAAGAAAAGAATAGTGATGAGTGCCCATACGTGTGCCCACTCACCTGTGGTTAAGTTGTATTTGTTTTATAATAAGAAATTCATTCTGAGTAAGCCTATTTCTATAGCTTTCATATTTCTATATTATATGTCAGTATTTCCTGAAGTTCTGCAGAAAAGTTCTGCTTGTGACAGATACTGTGGTTGGCTTCTTCACGTCCCATTCCAACTGGCTTTCCTGTGTTCCTCTTGTTAGAAAGAGTCCAGAGAGCTAAAATCCAGCTTCTGGCTCTCCTGCAACTAGGGTGGCCTTGCGGTATAGTCTGGCACTTGAAGGATAAGTTGAAGCCTACTGGGGACTTCTGGGAGCGCCTTTGCTTTGGGATACTGATGCCTCCCTTTCTGACTTGGTTCCATCTCCTGCTGGGGAAATGGTCTCGCTCGAGTGCTGGAGTCTCACAAGCCACTTGCTGTCATTAGGAAGGGGTCAGATGGCCACAGAGCCTCAGGCCTCATATCTTCGAGCTGCTAAAACAAAGCCAGCAACTGTCTACCTTGTGCTCACAAGTGTGAGAGAGGGAAAAAAAATCATGTGTTTAAACTATTATGGGATGAGTTTTCTGTTACTTGGAATCTACCTGACACATTGTCTCCATAGAACTAGGCTAAAAGGAACTTTTGATAAAAGAGCCAGAGTGGAGATAGCAATTAGAACCATTCAAGAAGAGAGGACAAGTGACACTGAGGGTGGGATTTAGGAAGTTAGGGAGCAAACTGTCAACAGGTACCTTTTTGCGATGATGCCCCATCTGCCCATTTGCCAGTCCGATAGACAATACTTTCCACATAAACGTGACTTTCTGTAGAGGCTCAAAGAAGGCAACCAAAAGGCGACGTTAGAATATATTCGAACCTCTTGTACAGTCTCTCAATGTTGCTCTTGATGACATTTTGAGCGTGAGATTTCACATTATGGGATATTTATCATACCAAGCCTGTGCTCATTAAATGCCTGTGGTGCCCACCTGTTATTTTGACAAACAAAAATGTATTTTTACATCTCAAATGTCACCTGGGAGGGTGGCCATATGGCTGATTGGGAATTACCTTCTTAGAGCATCTGATCCTGTGCCCTGCATATGGGTGGCATTTGGTTAAATGGCTCCTATTTACTGGCATGCTAGTAGGTAGCTCTCTGAGAAAAAGCCCTGATTTGTAGCCTTTGCCAATTTCTATGTTGTAAATGTTCCAAACAAACATGGAAACTTTGGTATCCATGGTTTAACTACTGGCTAATAAAATTTTAAAATACTCAACAATTGGCTCTTGAGTGGTGGTAGAGCTGGCGCCAGTATACCCCCTATGCTCATAGAAATTTGGAGCTGGAAGGAACTTAGGGATCACCTAGTACTCCACGTTTTATGAAAGAATTAACACCGAAGAAGGTTTACAGTCAAAAGGGTGTATTTAGTCTTTGGCTAAACAATGCCCCTATAAATTCTCCAAGGAGGCTGAGTGTTTAGTTGCTTGACCACTAAATGATGTTGGTTGCAGAAAGTGACTCAGGTCATAGGCCAGGCTGCAATTTTTTTTTCAGGTACTTTGCCTGGGGTTTACCTAATGTGTAGGTACACACAATATGTGTGCATTGTTTAGGTTAAACACACAAGCTGACATTTATTTGATGCTTCTCAAGATCCTAAGGCTTGGAGGGAAGAGCAGGAAATGTCCTATCCAGAGGGATTGCCTTATGTTTTCCCCTGTTTGTAGTACTGGCTCAAGCCTCTGGCTGGAAAGGGGAGAAGAGGCTCCTCTTGGCAGCCTCCATTCCCCTAAGATGCAAAGTCATCTTCTTTTGGTCTTCTGTAGGGTCCAAACTGGTGCAGCAGTGACAGCCCTTTGGCACTTCTTGCTCCTACGTGAAGCTCCCCCAGAGGAAGTAGAAGTCTTCCCTTTTTATGAAACTAACTGGGTGCTGCTAGGGTGGTTGTTAGTTTGAATTAGATGTGCCTGTGTGTTTCACCCTCTCAGCTCTCCTTGCCTCTCACACTGGTTGAGCCATATCTAAAATTTGGCCATATCTAAAATTTTCATGGTCATATCTAAAATTTTCAATTTTAGACCTAGGGACATCCATGGATTTAGATGGAACCCTAAGTATTATCCATAGGAACCTCCATTGCTTGGGACAACCTGGTAGGACTTTCATGGGATTGCATATAGCTGTAGTGTCAGAGCCAGGACTAGAAATCAGGCCTCCTGGTTTCCAGGTGTTAATTAACTACAGCTAGTAAATAGCAGAGCCAGTATTCAAACCTGTGTCCACTGCCCACTCTACTACACTGCCTATCTTTAGAGAAAGGGAGGTAGCTGCTGCCAGCTTTGGCTTAGGAAGAAGTTCTAGCTCATATTCCAGCATGCAGGAGACAGAAAACATGGTCCTAAATCCAGCACCCCATTAGATTGTTTCTGATAAGTCAGGCTATTGAAACTGTGCCTAATCTTGCTATTGAACGTTAGCCTTTTGTAATAAATTACCCTGGTAGCCACGTGGTATCATCATGGACCTCCTCACTACAATTTTGCTCACCTGGAATAGGTGAGCCCTGAAGGGCTGCCAATAGCTTTGGAATCAAGTACACTTGGGTTCAAATCCAACTCAATAACTTACTGGTTGGGTGCCTTGGGAAAGTTTTATTTTATTTAAATGTTTTGAGTCCCCTTGCTCTTACTGGGATCTTCTAGTTTCCTGTGTCATTGTACTTAATACCTTGGATTTTCATTGCTTGTTTTCATGTTTTCCTCGCTAGACTAGGAGTTCTTTAACTTTGCTTTCAGTTAACGTTAGTATCCCTAGTGATTATCACAATGCCTATTGTGTGTTAAAGGCTTAATGGATTTTGGATAAATTATTGAATAGTGAAAAATGGTATGTCTGCAGTTTGACTACATTGGGGAAGATTTGTCTTATGACTCAGGACAGGAAGATTTTTTATCTGTAAGGCAAAATTTTATAAACTTCCTAAAGTGTTCAGTATATAAAATGTTTCTTTGCAAGTGCAGATAATGGGGATGCTTTCAGACAAATCAATCTTTGCTTTATTGTCTTTCAGAGATTCTGAGAACCCTGAGAAAACATGCTAGGCTGGATCTGGCCACTAGGTGGAACACTCAACCTAATGTCAATGCCTTTACAGCCCCCTTGGTGGATATAAATCAGACATACAAGTGGAAGAGTCTCTAACGTTCTAGAACAGTCATTTCTCATTTTTCATTTAACAGCACCTAGGATTCATGTTGTCTATTCAATTTGTTCTGAACTTTCAGCTCTCATTTAAGCCACTTCCTATTCAGAAAGCAAAGGCAGAGGTGGAGCATTGTTTTTCTTGTTGTCTTTGTGGTGAGGAGAAACACCCAGTGGGTACTTTATAAATCATATGGAAAGCTGAGGGATAATTTCAAAATTACATTTCAGTTTAACAAAATTTAAATCAACCAGTGATTTAAACAAACTTGAAACTAAACAAATTTTAATGATGAAGTGATATTAAAATTTTTTCATCTTGTAATTATGTATTATTCTCTATTATAAAACGTTCATTTCCAGAATGACAGCTTTGTAATTTGATATAGCACTTTTGTGATACGTGAGAGAATTTTATTTTATTTTTAGAGATGGGTCTCATTCTGTCACACCAGGCTGGAGTGCAGTGGCCTCATCATAGCTCACTGCAGCCTTGAACTGCTGGGCTTAAGCTCCTGCTCAGCCTCCCAAGTCGCTAGGTCTATAGGAGTTTGCCACCACACCCAGCTAATTTTTAAAATTTTTTTTAGAGATGAGGTCTCACTGTATTACTTAGGCTGGTCTCAAATTGCTGGCCTCAAGTGATCCTTTCATCTCAGTCTCAAGAATTTTATTTTTAAAAAGTTCTTTATGTAAAATGTAAACTGAAAACAAAAGGAAAAGAAGGAAAAAAAAAAACAATACCAGGAGGTAATATAAAGAACAAGTAACAGCAAACTTAAAATCTATATTGAAAGTGATGAAGTTCAAGACCTCAAAAAATATTTGAAGTGCATTCCTACTATACATGACTTTGGTTGGGTTAAAGATGAAGGGAACATTTTCTTCTTCTGTTGGTTAGTTTTACTTTGGGCAATGTTTTTTAAGGATCCAGAATTCTCATTTTATTTTACATGAGAATATGCTCAAAGTTTTATGACAAATATGCTAAGTCCACACTTGCTAATACAGGCTAATTACAAAGGAGCTTCTGTTTAAAATTTGTTGAATGAGAGAAATGGCCTCATAGACATGTGGGTCTCTCCCTAGACCACATTTTTATTTATTTATTTATTTTGAGACAGAGTCTTGCTCTGTTGCTCAGGCTAGAGTGCCGTGGCATCAGCCTAACTCACAGCAACCTCAAACTCCTGGCCTTAAGCAATCCTCCTGCCTCAGTCTCCTGAGTAGCTGGGACTACAGGCATGTGCCACCATGCCCAGCTATATTTTTCTAGATAGTTGCAGTTGTCCAGCTAATTTCTTTCCATTTTTAGTAGAGATGGGGTCTTATTCTTGCTCAGGCTGGTCTTGAACTCCTGACCTCAAGTGATCCTCCCGCCTCAGCCTCCCAGAGTGCAAGGATTACAGGTGTGAGCCACTGAGCCTGGCCTAAACCACATTTTTAAATCCTTAAGACAATTTGTTTTGAAAGTGTCTCCTTTATTTAGAATATTGTGGAGCACAAAGGAGGATGTCAAAGAGCTCCTATTCATGAGGAGGTTAGTTGTGCAATTATTTAGACATTGAAATTTAAAACAATACAAAAGAAAGATAGTGAACTCTGACAAAAAGAAGACAACCTTTGGATTGAGCATTCCTAGGTCTCCCAGCTTCTTGGTTTGGTGATCATGATCTCGTGGAAGTAACTTAACATCTGAGCTTCAGTTTTCTCATCTGTGAAACGGAGACTTCAGCTACACCAAATGGAAGTAATGAGGGTTAATAGGTAACTCTAAATAATTTATTCAAATGAGAGTTAATATAATTAGTAGCCAGAATATGGGATATAGACAAGTAATAGTCTAAGATTGCACAGGGATGACCATTTAGGCTACTGTGGTTTTCAGTTTTTAGTAGAATTTTGAAAGGTGTTGGGTAATGAAGGGGCTATTCCAATTATGGGGAACTGTGTGAGCAAAATATTGGAGCACTATTTGTCTAATGATAATAAAAAAGTAACCTTGACCAAAGTAGTGAAAACCTTTGAGCAAGTTAAGCCTTGACGATATGAAGAGAATTTAAATGCCAGGATAGCTGTACATTTAGGCAGAACGACAGAACCAAGATGACCTTTTACCTGTGCTATGCAGGAAGACTTGGACAGGATGCATGCTTAGCCTCAAATACCTGTTTTCTGTCTCTATAGTTTTGTCTTTTCCAGAATATCATATAAGTGAAATCATACAGTATTGGCCTCTTGAATCTGGCTTATTTTACTTACCATAATGCACTTGAGGTTCATTCATATTGTGTTTATCAGTAGTTTGTTCCTTCTTATTGCTGAGTAATATTTCATAGTATGGATGTATCACAGTGTGTTTATCTATTTACCAGTTGAAAACACTTGGCTTGTTTCCAGGTTTTGGCAATTATGAGTAAACATTTGTACAAAGGTTTTTGCATGAATATTGTATCATCTTTTCTCTTAAGTAAATATATGGTATCCTTACTTTTATAAGAAATGGCCAAATTGGGGTGAGTACAGTGGCTCATGCCTGTAATCCCAGCACTTTGGGAGTCTGAGGTGGGAGGATTGGTGAGGCCAGGAGTTCGAGACCAGCCAGGGCAACATAGCGAGAGCCCATCACTACAAAAAATAAAAACAATTAGCTGGATGTGGTGGCGCACACCGATAGTCCCAGTTACTCAGGAGGCTGAGGTGGGAGGATCGCTTGAGGAGTTCAGGAATTTCCATGAGAACTCATCCACATTCATTTTGTTTGTTTTTAAAAATGAACTTTATATTTAGAACAGTTTTAGATTTACAGAAAAATTTCAGTGATAGTAAAGAGAGTTCTAGTATGTCCCTCATGAAGTTCCCCTTACTGTGCACTTCTCATTTTAATATGATATAATTGTTACAATTAATGAACCAGTATTGATACATTATTGTTAACTGGAGTCCATTCTTGATTCAGATTTTTAGTTTCTACCTAATGTTCTGTCACTGTTCTGGGAACCCATCCAGGATGCCACATTGCATTTAGTGGTCGTGTCTGCTTAGGCTGCTTTTGGCTGTGACAGTTTCTCAGACTTCCCTTGTTTTTGGTGACCTTGATGGCTTTGAGACTACAGATCAAGCACTTTATAGAATGTCTCTAACTGGGATTTGTCTGATGTTTTTCTCATTATCAGACTGTGATTGGGGGTTTTGGGGAGGAAGACCACAGAGGAAAAGGGCAATTTTTGTGTCATACTAAGGGTCCATACTGTTCGTGTTGACCTTGATCACCTGGCTAAGGTAGTATGTGTCAAGTTCCTCCACTCTAAAGTTACTTTTTTCTCTCCTTAGCTCCACATGTGGTTTAAAAAAATTATTTTTAATTAAATAATTATATAATTTATGGGGTACAATGTGATGTTTGGATATATGTATACAAATGTGAAATGATTAAATCTAGTTAATTAACATATCATTCATCTCACTTATTTTTTGAATTAAAACATTGGAAATATACTCTCTTAGCAATTTTGAAATATATAACACATATTATATAACTATAGTCACCATACTGGGCAATAGGTCTCGAAAGCATATTCCTCCTGTCTAACTGAAACTTTGTACCCTTTGACCAACATCTCCCCATTCCGTCCCCCACTCGTCCCCCAGTCTCTGGTAACCATCTGCTACTCTCTACTTCTGTGAGTTCAACTTTTTTAGATTCCACATATAAGTGAGATCATGCAGTATTTTTCTTTTTGTGCCTGGCTTATCTCACTTAGCATAATATCCTCAAGTTCATCCATGTTGTCACAAATAATGGAATTTCCTTCTTTTTCTTAAGGCTGGCTAGTAGCCCACATTTTTAAAACCCATTCATCCATAGTGGACACTTCGGTTGATTCCATATCTTGATGGTTGTGAATAATGCTGCAACGAACTTGGGAGTGCAGATATCTCTTCACCATACTGATTTCATTTCCTTTGGATAGATACTCAGAAAAGGGATTGCTGGAACACATGGTAGTTCTGTTTGGTTTTTGATGACCCTCCGTACTGTTTTCCATAATGGCCGTGATACTTTACATTCCCAACAACGGAGTACAAGTGTTCTCTTTTCTTCACATCCTCGACAACGCTTACCTTTCGTCTTTTTGAGAATAGCCATTCTAACAGGTCTGAGATGATATCACACTGTGGTTTAGTTTGCAGTTTCCTAATGATTAGTGATGTTGAGCATTTTTTCATGCATGTGTTGAGTAAATGAATAAATGAGATGGCTAAGCTAGCATTTCAGACTGCTAATGAGGGTGGAGACTAATAAGGCGTCAACAGTGGAGAAGGAAAGGAAGGAATACATCTGAGCTACATTTATAGAGCAAAAATTAAACTATTGGAACACAGCCACACATACGCATTTACATAAAATCTGTGGCTGCTTTTGTGCTACAGAAGACAGAGTTGAGTAGCTGGGACAGAGCCTTAAACATTTACTATTTGTCCCTTTACAAAAAATGTTTGTCGACACTTTTTTAAGAGAATGTGTTCAGAATATAAGTCTTGTGTAAACTATTAAAAAAGTTTCTGAATGACTTTGGTTATTTGCAAAATAGATTTCCTTGTTTTTTTTTTTTTTTTTGATCTTACCATTGCCACAACACACACAAACACACGCGTTGCAGAGACAGTTGCTCCTGAAGAACATTTCATCCTGTTATTGCATTAATTTTGAGGGGATTTAAGTGCATCCCTCTCACCTTTTCCTTAAAGGTCAGAACTTCTTTTTTTAAAAATTTTAATCTTAAAGTTTTCTTTAGACTTTGTTGAGAACAAGGGAAAATTAATAAAAGGGAAATCGTCTCAGTCCCCTGTGTGTAAAAACTATTTGTATAGCCCCTGTCTTGCTGAAAGACACGAATCTGTGTATTTTATGGCTGCTGACAGAATATACAAATTCTGAGTTGGAGATTGAGAATAAGTCTCATAGTTCATTCTCTGATTCATTCAACAAGCATTAAGAAATGCCTTCTGAGTGCTGCGCCCTGCAGATGCAGAGATGCATAAAATGTGTTCTTTGCTACTGAGCTATGAAAAGGAATGGAATAATGTCTTTTGCAGCAAGTTGGATGGAACTGGAGAACATTATCCTAAGTGAAGTAACTCAGGAACAGAAAAATAAATGCTGCATGTTGTCACTTATAAGTGGGAGCTCAACTATAGGCACACAAGGCACACAAAGTGATATAATGGACATAGGAGACTTAAAAGGGGGAGGGAAGAAAAATTGCTTATGGGGTACAGTGTACACTGTTCGGGTGATGATACACCAAAACCCAGATTCCATTCTATGCAATGTATACATGATACAGAATTCAACTTGTAATCCCTAAATCTATTAACATAAAAATATAAATCTTTCTAAAATGTATATATATTAAAACATCACATTTTACGCTGTAAATATATACAATTATTATTTGTCAATTAAAAATCAAATTTAAAAATCAAGGTAGGCCGGGCGCGGTGGCTCACGCCTGTAATCCTAGCACTCTGGGAGGCCGAGGTGGGTGGATCACTCAAGGTCAGGAGTTCGAGACCAACCTGAGCAAGAGCGAGACCCCGTCTCTACTAAAAATAGAAAGAAATTATATGGACAACTAAAATATATATAGAAAAAATTAGCCGGGCATGGTGGCGTGTGCCTGTAGTCCCAGCTACTCGGGAGGCTGAGGCAGTAGGATCGCTTGAGCCCAGGAGTTTGAGGTTGCTGTGAGCTAGGCTGACGCCATGGCACTCACTCTAGCCCGGGCAACAAAGTGAGACTCTGTCTCAAAAAAAAATAAATAAAAAAAAAAAAAAAATCAAGGTAGGAAATTAATCAATGGCACAAATGAGTGGTTTTTAAAAATTTTTTTATTTTATTAAAAATTTTTTTTTATTTCAGCAGATTATGGGGGTACAAATGTTTAGGTTACGTATATTGCCCTTGCTCCACCTGACTCAGGGCTTCAAGCATGTCCACCCCCAGGACGGTGCGCAGTGCACCCATTAGGTGTGTATATACCCATCCCCTCCTCCCCCCACCCACCTGCCCGACACCTGATGAATGTTACTACTATATGTGTACTTAAGTGTTGATCTGTTAAAACCAATTTGATGGTGAGTACATGTGGTGCTTGTTTTTCCATTTTTGTGATACTTCACTTAGTATAATGGGCTCCAGCTCTATCCAGGATAATACAAGAGGTGCTATATCACCATTGTTTTTTGTGGCTGAGTAGAACTCCATGGTATACATATGCACATTTTATTAATCCACTCATGTATTGATGGACACTTGGGTTGTTTCCACATCTTTGCAATTGTGAATTGTGCTGCTATAAACATTCTAGTGCAGATGTCTTTTTTATAGAATGTCTTTTTCCTTTGGGTAGATGCTTTTATCAAAAAGTCCCAAAACAATAAATGTTGGCATGGATGTGGAGCGATAGGAACACTCATACACTACTGGTGGGACGGCAAACTAGTACAACCTCTATGGAAAGTAATATGGAGATACCTAAAAGAGCTAAAAGTAGAACTACCATTTGATTTTCCCATTTTTTATGACATAATACATGTCTATTGAGAAAAATTACAAAAAGTCATAAAAGTAGAAAAATGTGTCACTGTATAGCAAGGGATGCTACAAGGGTGGTTAGGTATGGTGCATATGCCACAAAATATTTTTCAAATAAGTGAGTCAATAAATGGGAGCATAGGTCCTGGCTGACACATCATTTTAGTAAGCTCCTGATGGATTTATGATATTTCAGGGCAAGTTAACATTTAGCATTGCTTCTAATAGCTATCGTTTTATAGGCAGTCTTAAAAACACTGTCACTATACATAGCCCTACCCATAAAGCATATAAATAGCTTATGGATGAGGAAAGGAATATTTTATACCCCATAGAATTTTATATATAATAGTTTTCTGAGAGAGTGAAGTTAAAATGGGTGGTATGGGAACAAGTACCACTTTGTTTTATCCTTACATTTTAGAGAACTGCTATACAGTTGCTGAAAGGCTCTTACAATGTCTCAAGACACTTATCATTTAGTGTACTGTGTAAATGAAACTTGGCACAAGCCATAACCAGGAAACTTGAATGTCAGCACTGGCTCCCAGCAGGAGGTGGGACATGTTTCTCGGTACCAGATGGACGCCCAGGACACAAGGGAGTAGCAGCAGGAAAGGATGGAAACCTGGAACAATCAGATACTGGCAGGGGTTCCCAGGGAGAGAATTAACTATTGGAGATCAAGTTGAAATAAGAGTACTGGCAATTCTTACCACTCCCAAGCAGGCGTTAAGTGTCTAAGGAGACATCTCCTGGTACTACTTACGAAGGGCAGAGTGGAGACAGCAGGATGCCAATCAAAATAAATCCCTTTTAGAAATTTCTAATCAGAAATTAGATCTAATTCTGATTAGATCAGGGAGAACAGAAACAAGAACAACCCCTTAATGAAAGATACTAGATGGAATGTGTTACTGATGAAAATGAAAGGTCTAATACCTGAACTCTCCAGGTTTTCAGAAATCTCCGTAGGGCCATTTCATAAGAAAAGAGTCCTGAGATTAAGGTCTCAACAACAGATGGTCAGTTTAAGCAACATCAGTGTGGAAGGAAATGCTGAGACTTGCTAGAACCATAGGATGAAGGAGTGATTTTGTTACAAGAGCAGGCAAACCTAGGCTTGGAAGAATTAGAGCAGTAATCCTTACTTCTAACACCATTACAAACCTGAATGATCTGGTAGGTTTGTTAAAATGCAGATTTTCTAGAAGCTCTTTTGTCAGTAAGAAGGTCTACTGCAGCCATCTAGTGATTTGATCTTTGACACGAGGCTATAACTTAATTTGAAGACCTTTTACTGACTGGTGAGGCTGGAGGTGAGAAATAGTTTACTTTTTCACCTAATAAAACTTTTGATTTTCTATATTCTCTCTTATTCTGCTTGTAAAGTGTCCAATTCTTTTCTAATTTTGTCTCTTTCTTGTAGAAACCTTTTCAAATGCACCTAAAAGCAGCCAGTTCACATTTTCTTTTTTGTTTTTTGAAATTTTTTTCTTTAAATTTCAGAATATTATGGCTGTACAAACACGCTTTCAACATTTTGCCTGGAAACACTCCAGCTCATGTCCACAAATTAATTTTCTTTCTTCAAGTTATCACTGTTGATACTTTTGCCATTTTTTGACTATGACATAACACAGGTTGCCATTTTTCTAGCCCCCCCATAACAGTTCTATCATAATTTTTCCAGCCTCCTGTGAAGTTTCTTTGCCATCTGTTGCCATGTACCTAAATCAATATCACATCTTTTAGCTTTTTATTTTACTGTAGCATTTTACATACATAAAGTCATGTACTTCTTACAAAAATTCTATAAGATGGGTATATGAGAATGCTCCTCTGATACAGGAGCGTGGTATTAATAGACACAGATTTTACTGGAACAAACAAGCAAATGTTTTTTTCTGATTAATCCCCAAACTTGAATATTCAATTCATATTTCAACTTATTTAAATAATTTTTTTGAAATTTGATATACGCTTCACTGGATTGAAAAATATTTCTTTGATCTTATTTGTTTTATTTCCTTACCCAACCCATTTTTTTCTTACCTGGCAGCTTTCCCCTAGTTAAGGTAGGCTCTATTGTTTTCTTGAGACATAAACAATTGAAAATGTTATAGAAAAATAGTACATAAAAATAGAGGATAAAAACAGTAGTCTAAAGAGTGACAGAAATTATTACAACAATCAAATTATGATTACAGATTTAATGAAGATCCCAAAATGGGACTGAGAAGATTTATAATCATGTTTTTTTACAGACTAGAAAAATACTCCAAAACAAATTTGTTTTTGGTCTTAGTATTTTGCTGATGTTTTAATTTCCCTATTATACTGCAAACACCCTCATTCTTCATGATGTAAGATAATTAATGGAGTAAAATAACTGTTTGGATTTTATTTTTGGCTATGAATTTCCCTAACCATTTGTAAATAGCAAGCAGTCTACCTGCTTTTGTCCAGCATCAGATGACTCAAAAGAGATAGAGTAAACAGTTCTGTTTTTGATAACATTCCAATCAAATTAAAGGGGAAGATAAGACTATTAATGCTAAATAACTACAGAGTAATGGAGGTATGAATTGGTTTTCCTCAGGTTAAAAAAGGAGTTATAGTATGGATAAGAAAGGAAAGAGGAATTGAAGTATTCAAGGCATCCTTCATCATATTGATGGGATTTGAGCATATTGATGCATTTGACATGAACAGGCAGAGGCAGGTGAACATGCTGAGCACAAACCAGTGACAATAACGTACCTTGTGTCTTGGCATGTAAATTGGGACACTAAATGCTATAGAGCAGGACATTTGAGACAGGAACCAAGTCTGGATTAATACCATAAATTTGTACTTAGCACTGGTACCTATAGTAGCATCTGAATAGGTACTGATGGGTTGAATTATTGAAATAATACACTATGGGGAGAAAAGAGTCAACTTTTGTTGCATTTTTACTGCCAGGCCAAACAAGTTAGGTTTGACATCATACATCATGGGAATCTTTTGGGAATTTTTTTGGCTCAAGGTTACTAGGAGCTAACACTTTTCTCAACTTCCAGGTTAGAAACATAGAATAATCATGTTTGCATCCTGATTTTTAACAAGTAATCAATTTTTACTTTTTCCTACTTCGAAGAAACGTTTCGATTCTTCCCTCTTCTCTGTCTTCTCACTGCCAGTGCTCCAAATTAGACTAATACCCATTCACAACTGTACTACTGTTGAAGGTTCCTGGTGATTCTTCAAATCTATGCTATATACCCTGCCTATGTTACATATTGCTGGCAAAACTTTGCGATTGCTCAGCAATATACAAAGTCTCCATATTCCCTTTAAGGTACATTTTAATATTCATGCTTTTAAAGTCCATAGAGTCTGTTTCTTATTTTCTACTAGTTTTCTACATCTCTCCGCAGAGCATTGTCCTTCAGTAATTATGTGCATTCTCAGTGACCCCAGCTCCTACCAAAGTTTATTCTAGACTAAGTTAATTAGTTCATTGTAATTTCCTAGTCCAGAAGGCTGTTCTTTTCTTTCAAACTTACCTCATCATTTATTAATTTTTTTCAACTGGTGCTCCTTCAGTCAAAAGAAAAAAAAAAAAAAGGTTTCAGAATGTCTTTATCCCATTTCCCTAACTCCCAGATCTAATTAATAAGCAAACTTAAGAAACATAAGGAATATAGTTCCTTTCCCTGTCCTTGTACACATCTTACACATAAATAAATAAACAGTGAGTGGGTTAGGAGAGTTGGGCTCATTGCAGGAATTTAATACACTATATGTTGATTTATGATTGAGCAGAGAGGCAGAAAACAAATGAATTAGACCCAGAAAGTTGAGGAAGGTGAGACTTGTACTCACTGTTAGGCACTGGAGTTAAAATTCTATAATAATATTGACTCCAGGATAATGCATTAATAGGACGTTCTGGTTGAATATTTTATGACATACAAGTATCTCCTTGCTCTTCCCTGATACCTGGAACAGTTTATCATCATCATCATTTGATATCACCTTTTCCTTTATGACTTTCATTGATTTAGTCTTTATAACTCATATGTTATCTATCAGATTTTCTTTTGTTTAGCTTCATTGAGGTATAATTGGTATACAAAACATTGCATACATTTAGTGCAGACATCTTTTGAGTTTGGACATATGCATACACCTGTGATATCAACACCACAACCAAGGTATGAACTATATCCAACACCTCCAAAAATTTTCTCGTGTTCTTTTTTCAAATTTTCTATCTTTATGTTTTTTTCTTGGTATTGAAGATGAGTTTGGTTTGAAAAGCAAAATTTTTCAATGGAATAAAAAAAAAAGTTCTGTATTTTTTTTCCCCTCAGCATTTTGAGTCAGTTTCATTGTTTGGGAAAGCAAACACCATAACAACCCAAGTGAATAAAATACCTCCGTGTAATTTGCAGGATCAGTGACTAACCACAGAGCCCTGACAGGTCATACCGAATCACTCTAGGATGAGTGATTCCCACCTCCGCTGATACCGCTGCCCATTAGTCCTCACAACTCTCTCGGTAAAGGTTTGCTTAACCCAGCACACTGTGAAACCAGCTCACCCCAGGCTCAGCCTAACCTGAAAACTTCCCTTCTGGAAACGAAACTAATGAAGTTTCAACTTCAGCCCTCAGCCTTTGTGCAGCTTCTTGATACCTGAGCTTTTAATTATGCACAAGTGTGTTTTCAAAAGTCACCTGCTTACACTTTTGGAGATCTCAGGCTTGGTGAATCACTGTTCAGTGAATGTTTATAAAAGTGCGGGGATGCTGGTCACCATCCCTCCCTTGGCGTCTCCGTGGAGTATGACAAAAACAGTCAGTAGCTGAGACCATGCACAACGCGTTGTGCTAGCTCCAAGGGCCACATCTGCCTCCTTTTCTGCTGCTCAGTCTGACTTTAAGCTGCCGGGGGCCGGGAAGGTGGGCTAGGAAGCTGGACACACGAGTGGGGAAAAGTGGATGAAATCTTCCTCATGTACCTTCATCAAGAAATAGGGACACTTATCTTGATCTTTTAAAAAATATATACAAAAGTATCTTTTCCATCCTTTTAAGACTTTCTTGGTCAAGCAAATAAACAAACAACGCCCCCCCTCCCCCGCCCCCGCCAAAGCAACCTAAATCCCAATAATAGCTTCAGCAAAAAAACCAAAAACACAAAATTATAGCCTATTCATATAAGTGAAATATTTTGCAGCCCTTGATAATCATTTTCAAAGAGTATTTAATAATGTTTGAAAATGTTTATGATGACATCTTAGGTTAAAAAAGCACTATCTCAATTTTGTAAATACAAATATACATGTTAAATACTACTTTTGTGAAAAAAATATAATTTAATTTTATTTTTTAGAGATGGGGGTCTCACTATATTGCCAAGGCTGGATTCAAACCCTGGGGCTCAAGTGATCCTCTTACCTCAGCCTTCTGAGTAGCTAGGACTACAGACACATACCACTGTGACTAGACTTAAATCCTACATTTTGTTTGTGTGCATGCATAGAAAGAATTATGAGAGAAAAGATACACAGTGTTGACAATGGTTAATTCTGTGTGGTGGGATTGATTATAGGGGATTTTAATCTTTTGTATACAGTTCCTTTTTTAAAGAATACGTATTTTTGAACAATTAGAAAGATAATAGTAAAATATTTAGCTTTTTCTCAGACTGTAGATGCTCCAGAGCTCTCCCTGCTGAGTAAAAGTACCCACCCAAAGGTAACAGAGCTTCTTAGCTAAGGTGATAGTTTCCCAACCACCAGGGAGCAGGTAACAAAATCAAAATTTGAGTTGTTGTTGATGCTCCACACATGATTCTGTTAATCAGTTTTGAACACCACTGCTTTATGTGTGTGACTTTAGACTTCTAATTGGAGGGGGCTGCCTTATTTGTTTGGGCTGCTATAACAAAATACCATAATCTGGGTAGCTTATAAACAACAGAAATTTATTCCTCACAGCTCTGGAGGCTGAAAGCTGGGAAATCCAAGATCAAGGAACCAGCAGATTTGATGTTTGATGAGGACTCACTTCCTGATTCATAGACACGAATATTCAGACCATAGCAGGGACCAGGTTCTGAGTTCATATTTAATGGAAATGCTCAAAAGGGAGGTTGGAGGAAACAGAAGGTTTACTTGCCTAACAATTTCATCTAGAATTGCCTGGCTTGTTGAAAAATTTGAATAAAAATTTGAATAAATTGAACAAAACAATCTAATCTGATAAGGGGCTACTGTGAGACAGGGAAGCATTTTCTCTCCATTACAGCAACACAGTTTTGCTTCACACGATTAGTCCATTAGATAAAGAGAATAACTTAATTTATAGGAGTCCTTTGTGTCTTGACTGTGTTGAAGCTCACAGCTAGGTGCTTTACTCAGTCTCTGCAAATCTTAAGGAGATTTGTTTTTATTTTGGTAGCATTATCTTCACTTATTCATTAGTGGCTCTTGTTTTTATAAAATCATTCTAATGCTCCTTTTTTATATTTGTCTTTTACTGTCAGCTTCTTCAAAATTTCTTTGGGAGTAGGAGAGATGTAAGAAACAAGCATACAAGCAGATACTCAATATTAGTTGCTTTGTTTCTAATGTAGAGGGCATTTTTAGTAATAATAAACTTCCATAAAAGTATAACAGATGTAAAATGTACTATTTTAATGTTTTTACCACTTGGCTTTGAATATTCAATTTTTGCATTAAAAAGTTATCACCATTTTAATTTCTTTCGATCTTTAAATTTACTGCTGTTATATAATTTAAGGCATACATAGTCTCTCAATTGCCAAGGACATTTTGAACATTAATTTGCATTTTTATTGGTTGAATAAAAACATAAATGAAATTAGTACCAAATTCTGCTAATGAGTTCTTGCTCTAGAGAAATGAGATATGCTATAAGAAACACAGATCATAACTTTAGAGTTTAATATAGAGAAGACAAAGTTTTAAAGAAAATTTTACAGCTTTTGCATTATTCATACATACAGTTGACTCTTGAACAATTGGGAGTTAAAAACATCAAACACCTTAAAATCCACATCAACCCCAAAACTTTGGCGTCCACCCCAAAAACTTAACCACTAAAATAGTCTACTGTTGACTGGAAGCCTTACCAATAACACAAATAGTTGATTAACACAATTTTGAATATTATATGTATCATATAATATATTCTCACAATAAAGTAGGCTAGAGAAAAGAAAATGTTATTACAAAAATCATAAGGAAGAGACAATATATTTACTATTCATAAATGAAAGTGGATCATGATAAAAGTCTTTCTCACCGTCTTCACATTAAGTAGGGTGAGGTGGAGGAGGAAGAAAAGGGTTTGGTCTTGCTGTTGGTCTCAGAAGTGGCAAAGGCAGAAGAAAATCCATATATAAGTGGATCTGCATCATTCAATCCCATATTGTTTAAGGGTCAACTGTACATATATTATTGTATGTTATTATGAACTCTATTTGCTGAAGGTTGTGACCTCTCCAAAGTATTATCAAAGAGTTATTAATTTAGACATTTAGGGAACAATGCACTTGAGTGGGGACTTTATTCTTTTTTGCCAATCATATCTACATACCCTCCATCTAAATAAAAGAATCGTTGTGGTTGTGGAGGTTAAATTGATGATAGTAAGAAGATCTTGCAGTCCATCTGGGCTGCTACAACACAATGCTGTAAAATGGGTGACTTATAAACAATAAACATATATTTCTCACAGTTTTGGAAGCTGGTAAGTCCAAGAGCAAGTCACTGGCATGTTTGGTGTCTGGTGAGATACTGTTCCTGGTTCACACATGGCACCTTCTTGCTGTGTCTGCACATGGTGAAAGAGACTAGCTAGTCCTCAGCATCTCTTTTGTCATGGCACTAATCCCAATCATAAGGGCTCCACCCTCATGACTATTCACCTCTTAAAGGCCCCACCTCCTAATACTATCACCTTGGTGATTAGATTTCAACATATGAATTTTTGGGGGGACATAAATATTCAAGCAATAGCAAAAGAGATTTTGTTTACTTGACGTAGTGTGGACACATTTTGCTTTCAGAAACACCCTTGAAAAAAGGAGTCAGGAATTTAAGTTGCAGTTGACCATCATGGGCATCAAGATCAAGATGAAAGATAGAAAACTTCTGGATGTCTACATTCATTGTCTTTTCTTTACATCCTTTTTATTTCTTGGACCACTGAATTCTGATTTCTGTCTGTATTCCACTGAAACTTTTCTTATTAAAAGAAATTTAACAATCACTTCCCAGTATGTATGTCACTTGAACTCTCCGTGGCATTTGCAATTGTTGACTACTTCTTGAAGTTATTTATTTTTTCCTACTTTAATCCTTTTCCCTTGTTTACTTCCCAATTGTATACAGTTCTTTCTAAGACTTCATCACAGGCCCCTATGCGACCATTTATCTTTGCAATGTAGTCAGCACCAGATTTGCGTCTTTGGCCTCCCATACTTCTTACTCTTTTCATTCTATGCCTTGGGGTGAATGTGTGTGGGGTTTATATGGCAACCCAGCCTTCAAACCTCTTTCTTGCTTGGGGAAATCCTAATTTTCACGAATGATAGTGGAAGAGAGGGATGAAGAGGATACTCCCTCTGCCTACACACCAAAGGCCAGGGCAAGGACAAGTGACCTAGATTTAGCAAACTTGATGCTTCATTTTGGGTCTTTGAGTCAGTGGTATAAGCTGGAGAAATAGTGATAGTTAATTTACGGTGCTGGAGGTGGTAAACAGGGGCAAGGGCAGTGTTCTCTTTTTGGATAAGTATCTGGTAATGCTAAGGGATCATTATGCTTTCCTGTTTCTTGGGCCTCTGTAATCCTCTAGCTTCCTGCCCATTTTCCAATTCTGGTTTTGCAACCTGTAGTCAAGTTGGTTAGTACTTGATAGATGCTCAATAAATTCCTTTTTATGTTTAACATAAACAGAGTTTCTTTTGTCTGCTCTCCAGAATTCTTATTGGAAAAGCACATACTTTTGTGGATGATATTATCCATACCCCTGGCTTAAATCTGTATGCTGATGAATTCTTACTCCTAACTCCATACATTTCCAGTGAGTTCCAGACCACTATATCCAACTGCTCACTGAGTATTTCTATCTAGATGCCCATGGACACCACAAGCTCATCTTGTTAAAAAGTGAACTATAGTATATATCCTGTCTGCCACATTTTCTCTCCTCTTTGAAGCGTAACCTCAGTAAGACAATGGAAAACAAGCATAATACATAAGAATAAATTATCTATTTGGTAGAATATGATAAGGGCTATTAAAAATAAAGCAGGGATAGGGGAATTGGGAGAGTTGGGAGGGCTGACATTTAACAAGAGTGGTAAATACAGGTCTTATTGAAAAGTTAACATTTAAACAAAGACTTGGAGGTAGTGAGGGAGTTAGTGAAGCAGATACTTGAGGAAGAAACATTCCAGGCTTTAAGGATAACCAGTGCAAAACCTGAGGCATGCTTGATGCATTTGAGGAATGGCAAGGATGCCAGTGTGGCTAGCATGCCCTAGGGTGAAAGGGGGAGTATTAGGAGATGAGGTCAGGACCCTGAGTGACCAAGGGAACAATTGAAGGATTCTGGGACATGATCTAACTTAGAATTTAAATAGGTTCTATTTGACTTCACTCAAATTGAGTTCTGGGAATGACTTTTGACTGCTCCTTGTCCCCATAATTCCCAGTTCCAACAAACTGCTAAGCCTTCCAGTCCTGTCTTCTCAACATTGCTCGTGTCTGTTCATCCTCTGCACTCCCACTCATGCTGCCTTAATTTATACCCGGGCCTCTCTCTCCTACATTATCACAACTGATAGACAGGGAGATGTGGTTTTTTTTTTTTTTTTTGCTCCTGTAGTCAGCCCTTTTACTTGAATGTACTTTATGATGTTTCTATTTCAATTTAAGTTTTACAGTTTATGTTGTCTGGAATTATCTTGTGCTTTCAAAAGCATAAAAAGAAATGAATAATGGTAGTAACTGCACACTTTCATTGTGTGAAATCCCTCTGAGGTGATGAGGCAACCACAAACACTTAGAACACACTGAGAGAGATCTCAGATTCCTGATTTACTTCTTGCACATTGACACAGTAACATTAACAAGTGATCTATTTCTTCTACTCCTTTTGTTCTGATTTTCTGTAGAAAAGTTATATCTTCTTGTGTCATGGGGTTTTCAAACTTTAGAGTAACTAATACAATAAAGTTCTAGTTTATCTTGCAGCACCTGTAAGGGAAGCAAAAAGATTTGTTTTCCAATGTAATTCCTTAATTCATAAGACTTGTAAGAAGAATGGAATGGCAATCCTATATTTAAAACTATGGCACTTGTAATATTATATTATTGTATTTTATAATACAATACAACATTACAATTTGTAATGTATTACAATTTTAATTCAGTATTATAATTTATAATGTTGCATTGTTATGTTTGTAATACGATGTATTTTAATATTGTATTATATTTGCAATGCAATATTTTGGTAATATTGTATTAAGAAAACATTATAAATGCCATTAATTTGCTTTTATTATTTCATTAGGAATTCTGGCTTATATTTCCTCCTTACCGCTTCAAATTTGTAGTTTCTCTTTTTGTAGCTGAACTAGCCTAGCTTCATGGTTTTAAGGAAACTGTCAGCATAGTTTTGACAACCTCTTGTTTTGGAATCTGTCAGTTTTATACACAACATAATATTAACTGGAATAAAGATGATCTGCAGTAGATAACTCATCAAGCAAGTGCTGTTTTCCAAAGATTCCATTAGTGCTTTGGAAACCTGTATTTACGTTCTCTCCCACTCTCGGTATCTTTGTCTCTCCTCTCCCCACCCCCCTCTTTCCCTTCATATTTGTATTTCTAGTTTGCTCTTTCCCCATTTCTTTCTTTCTCTCTCTCCCTCTCTCCTCAGTCTCTCTCTTTTCCCCCCTCTCTCTGTCATGCTGTCTCGAGTCTGCTCCTTACTGAAGCCTTCTTCTGCACCACTCCAAGGGGATTTTCGTTGTATGTGCTGTTCTCTTTTCCCGGAATGCCCTTGTTTTTCAAGATTAAAGTACTTGTCCTTTAAGAATAGGATCAAATGAAAACAATTATTCCTCTGTGAAGAATTCTTAGACTTATCAGAGGAGAGCTGCCCACCTCTTCCCTTTTGCCATATTTCTGAAGCATTTCTCTATTTCTATCTTCTCATACCATATTAAAAGCTGGTTCAATCAGAGTCTGTCTTTTTCTGAAGGATCACCACATATTACGGCTCAGTGAATGTTGGTTGAGTAAACAAATAGTTAAAAAAATGGTATTAATGGTTGACCATCCAAATTTGATCATAGTTAATAGCTATGACAAAATTTGATTTCCAGGATTGTTTTTTTCTGTCATTTAACTTGCTTTAGGTATCTTACCAACTTCTGTGTTGTCCTGGAATGCAAAGTAATTTTGATTAGCTGTTTTACAGAATCATATTAAAGATAATAGGAAACAATGATGTTCTCTTTTCTAAATTACAGACCTATCAGTCTTCTATATATCCTCTCACATCTGTAGTCTGGCTTTATTTTCAATAAATGGTAGGTCTGGGACTCTCAGTCTAATATCCTAAATGAGGAACAGGCTGATTTTGGTCATGGACATTTTGCTATTACAGTTTTGATTTGCTGTGTTTCACTTAATTGAGAAAAACCTAGTTTAAGATTAATTGGTCTTTGATTCCTTAAACATTTATTATTGAAATAAATTTAAAATTTATCTTTAATTCCTTAGACTTTATTGATCTTTGATTCCTTTAGGCAAGTTTAAGATTAATTTTTAAGTGTACTGACCTTTGTTTCCTTAGATAAGATCCTTCTATGTGCCAATCTTGATAATTCTGATTTGTATGCCAGGACTTCAGTGCTCCAAAGAAGGTTTTAGTGCAATACTACCATGACAACCAGAGTGAAAAGGGACAGAGCCGTGCAGATGAAATTCCAGAACAAAGTGTTACAAACAGGGTTGTGTCCCAGATCTCCTTAATTATAGATTTTATTTTCATAACTCAGTGCAGTTTTTAGAAGAAGTGCATGTATGGTTTCCTGCCATAGCAAATATTTATTTCCACAAAGCACACATTTTAAGTATTGGAAAAGATTCAAAGCAGCATGTTTAGGACTGTTTTACACGTTCTCCATCAGTCAGTCTTAATGCACATGGATTTTCATTTACATAAGACAACAAATCAAATTATTTGGTTTTATAGCAACATAGGAACTTTGCCACTTTAATGTCTTATAGCTAATATATTGTGTGTGGATTTCTTCCTAATCCATAGCAGTGAAAGATAAAAGACCAACTTTAGACTTTGTTTTAGTTACCTACTTCTGCACAAACATACCTAATGGCTTAGTGGCTTAAACAGCAACTATTTAACAATTTCTCAAGACTGCATGTTGGCTAGGCTTTACTGTGAAGTTCTTCTCCACATAACGTTCACTGGCACTGGAGCTATCTCATGGCTCTCCTGGGCTGGAATCTCCAAAGTAGATCACTCACATGACTGCTAGTTGGTGTTGGCTGTTTACTGGAGCACCTTGCTTCTCCTCTGTGTGCCTGTTTTTTATGGCTTGGTCTTGACATAACATGGTGGCTAAATTCCAAGAGGATGTAAGTGAAAAATGCCCTCTTCTTAAGGCAAGGGCCTCTTTCAGAAGGTCATTTCCATCGCATTCTAATCATCAACGTAGCCTAATTCCAGGGAAGTCCTCTTTCCAGGGAAGGTGAAATCAAGCTCTTGGTGTGGAATGGTATGTATGTACAGGGAAGGCAGGATTTGATGTTGGCCATTATAAAATTCTCAGTTTCATGTTACCTACTATTTAGTTCCATTCAAAACCTAGTTGGTATTGTTGCTACTTAAGGATGCTGTTGGGTTAGACTGACCGTATTCATACAGTGGGAAGTAGTAAATGAGGATCTCTGAAACTCCTGAAAATGTATGTGCAATTTTTCACAATTGTGATTATTTTGGAAGGATGAGAAAGAAGCAGTCAAATGCCTAGGCTCAGGAGTCTTGCATAATTTTCCTACAAATCTAGGCTGTGCAACTTACTAGTTGTGTCATTTGGATGAATTATTTAGCCTCTCTAAGCCTCAGTTTCTTTATTTATGAAATGGGCATAATAATATATGTCTTTCCTTGGCTGTTGTTAGGCATAAGCGAGACAATACATGTAAATATCTTAGCACAGGGCTTGATACATAGTAATGGTCTAATAAATATTTGATTATCATTATTAATATCATTCTCAATAGGCCAGTCAGTACCAAAGGAGTAATGCCATGATTCTGGGTTTTCTGAGATCAAACCGTATATTAAATTAGATCATCAGAAATCTATGTTCTTGGACTGAATTACTTAAATATCTAATTGAAGTACTTTTTTTTTTTTAAGCCACAGGCACATTTATTATCTTCTGGAATGCCAAGGCTTAAAAAAGCCTGTCCCTAGGCTTTGCCCTGTGGGACCCATACTTTGCCTATCCATAGTAGGGAAATTAAGCAATGTGCTTCTGGTTATAAATAATTACTGTCATGTAACTTATCTTATTTTCCTTGATTCCTTGGTTTTCAGGCAATTCAAAACAAATTTTGTGCCACCAAATGGTAACTATCTTAAGACTGCCTTTTAGTCCTTTCATCTTCATTATTCTTCCTCATAACATGGCTCTTACATTTTTGTTTTGCATATTTTAAATAATTATATATTCAAATACACAAATTATGTTTATATTTTAAAATACTTTACTTCTTACATAAATAACAGAATCACATAATTAAAATATTCAAAAGTAGAAAATAAATATACAATGAGAATTCTCTCCTTCCCATGTCTGCCCCTATGTATGGAGTTCCCAGCCCTCCATTTCTTGTTGATCTTGCCAGGGATTTTGGCTTTTCTTTGAGACAGGGTCTCATTCTGTTGCCCAGGCTCATGTAATTTGAACATTAGAATACTAAAATTAGAGACAGTAAAGGTCAAGGATTTTTGTTTAAATGAAATAAAAACAATGCCTCATGCTTATATTCCACGATATCTTCTAATTAATTGTAAATGAACTTGGAGGATGATGTGTGGTTTTATGAATAAATTGATCCTTTTTTTATTTTCCCTAAATTTTTACTTAATTGTAGCTAATAGGTATTTTATCATATACTATCTATAGTAAACCATTCCCTGTAATTATTCAAAATATGATTTCCCTTTTTATGCCCATACAATGGACAGATGAAAGTGATTTTTCTTAAAAGAAGGCTTAGAATGTACAAAAATGTACCTTCATTGCTCACTGCTCTGAAAGGAAGCATTTTCTTCATTCATGGCATAGAATTAGAATTCAAGAAGGAAAATATGAGACAACGATTTAGAAGTAAAAGAAGCACATCGATTCTCTCAACTTTCAGCTTTTTATTAGCACTCTTATAATTGCTGCTAAAAAAGCAATTTGGCTCCTAGAAGTGCTGTGAGCTAATGCCCTTGTTAGCTGAAAGGCATGGCAATGGAGTCAGATAGTGACTGCAAATTAGTCTAGGCAGGTTTCCGCTAGCAATCTGGGCTGTATTCAAGTCTGACTTAAGAGACTCACAGCATCTCAGATTGCCTATTCATTCACAGGGGAAGTCTGGCTTCAAGGGGCAGCCGTGTTGACATGCTTGGAAGAGAGACATCTGAAGTGCATGGGCTTTTCCCTCCCAGGTGCTGACTGAGTGCAAAATTGCAGGCTGTGCTTGGACCACAAAAATGTCAGTTCTCACAGCAACCTCTTGCATCTGCTGGGTTCAGCTTCTATATAAAACCTCAAAGTGCGTGATTGAAATCCTACTTGAGGAAGAGAAATGTCAGACAAAGGTTACATGGAGAGAGCAAATTTGAAGAGTTGCAGTGGATTTCCTCCCAGTTCAGGGGTGTTGACTCTACAGATAGGGTTCCAGTTCACCTGCTCTTCCCCTTATGCTGTGTTTATGTTGGAGGCTTCTTAGTCACTTTCTCTTAGTCAAGAATTATTTCCTTCAATAAATATTTTATGTGCAATAGATATTTCCTAAATGCCCAGCACTGAGATGGTTGCTGTCATGGGATGGCAAAGAAATATTAGGTGCAGCATCAAATCTCAAGCACCTTGCATGCTTATTGAAGAGATAAGACAACTAAAACATATGACCAGGCAGGTTGTATAAAATATTAAATGAAGTTGGGTTGGATGGAGTATACCATGGGAATTTAAACAAAGAGATCAGTATTAGATGATTTTTAAAGGATGAGGTTATTGGACTAGACTTTGGACTTTACAGTTTGAGTGGGATTTGAGCATGCAGGAGGTGAGTACACAGGGCAGCTGGGTCAGCACCGCATGCTTTCCCTGTTCCCACTTCCCCACAGTCCAGCCCACTGATCTTGCCTCCAGCCAGCTCAGCTCTGGCCCAGTTTCTGAGCCACCCTGAGCAGGGCATTTCTGAGCTTTTACCTGCTGCAAAGCTCCGAGGTCTTTTTGGCTGCTGCTCAGGTCCAGAATCTGATGTCCTGGTGATGATTAGAGTGTTGCCTGATTTCCAGGTTCACAAGTGTTGTGGGTTAAGTTATGTCCCTCCCCTGCCTTCCCTCTAAATATGTTGAAGCCCTACGTCCTGGTACCAGTGAGTGTGATCTCCTGTGGAAATAAGGGTCTTTGCAGGTGTGATCAAGTTAAGATGAGGCCATACTGGATTAGGGTGGGCCCTAAATCCAATGACTGTTTCCTTATAAGAAATAGGGAAATTGGGAAACTTGGACATGAAGACATACAGAGAGAAAAACACCAGACAGAGAGACAGTCACACAGACGAGAAGGCTGTATGAAGATGGAGGCAGAAATTGGAGTCATGAAGCTACAAGCCAAGGATTGCCCTATACTCCCACAGAAAAATAAATGGAGGTAGATTGAGCCTGACAGGACTTGTGAACTCATGGCTCAAGAACACAGCTTTTGCATGTCCACATTCACGTTTGTTTATCTTACCACAGCTGTAAGTCTCTTTTCATGCTTCCTTGTGGTTCTTAATCTCTTTGAGTCATGGATATAATTGAAAATCTGTTAAAGACCATAGACTCCTTCCTAGAAAAATGCTCAGAAATGTTTACATACAACTTCGGGGCCTTGCCATGCTCCCTGAAGGTTGCTCGTGTTCCCGTGGACACTGGGTTAAGAACCTCTGAATCTCACCCCCATCCATTGCAGCCGCTCAAGGCACAGATAAGTCCGGCTCCTGCCCTGAAGTCTTTGTCTTTCTTGTTAAGTTCAGACCACATTAATTCTTCTTCCTCACATACTCTTACCTCTCATGTTTTGTAGAACTTATGACTTACACCATGCATTATCAATTATATGCTTGCTTTGGTTCTCTCCTTGAGGATGGCGACTCTCTATGATAACTCTTTATATTCCTACAGTTTCCAAAAAAAATGTCCTTATCCAGGATAGGGTCACCCTAAATATTTGCTGATGCAAAGTTCTTTTCACACTAGATTTTCCTACAATAAATTAGTTGTGTAATTCTTGAGGTTTTATATATGATTTTAGGTTAAAGCTCAAAGATTTTACAGATTTATAATTCAGATATTCATGTAGCAGAGTAGTACAAACAGTAATTTTGCAACAAAATGAACCAGGTAACCTTAGCTTTGCCACTTACTAGTTTCATGAGCTGAAATTTTTCTTAATTCTTCCTAATTTCCTTTCTATATTCAGGGATAATAATACATACATATTTTTTAGGGTGGTTGTGAAGATTAGATGGCTATTTAAGGAGATTAGCACAGTATCTCTTATGAAGGCAGCTCTGAAAGACAATAGCTATTGTAATTCTTTATAAAATACTTTGAATTTCATTTTTGCATTATACATTTGCACTCTCCTACCAGTAAAGGAGGAAGAAACACATTTGTTTTTGTATTCCCAAGATCACATAATGTGGATAATGTTTATTTCCAAAAACTAAGCATATTTTCCTGGGCAGTCTTTTGTCATTTTAGTTATAAAATCTTCAGATGATTTCTTGGTATTCATATTTTTTGATTGAAAGGAAATTGTTTTTTCCCTATCACCTGGCAAGAAGTGAACATCATCGTCCCTTCTTTAATAAGAGACAGTACAACACAAGGAAATAAGAAATGGAAATTCAAAAGCTGACTAAAAGTTATGCTTTGTTAGCTTATCACTAAATATTCGTCACACATTTTTTATTTTTGTTTCACAAATTATCAAAAAAGGGAAAAATTAATTTGAATTGAGTACTGCATATGGAAGTTAAGATAATCAAGAAAGCCCATGGAGATATTGAATATTATTCTTTGTTGCTGTTGTTTTCATGGCTGAACACATTTTTTTTCTCAGTAACAATTTGGTCCCATTATATAAATTAAACTTAGGAGAACGCATAGAGAGAAAGTTTCTTTTCTTTTTTTAAATATTGGCTACAAATGCTGTTCAGCCTGTGTGCCTTTCACTTTCCACTCTGGGATTTCTTTGATGGGGACGGGTTAACATTGCTTTTTCCTCGAGATGTTGACTCTGTGCTGGCCCAAATACAAGGACACAAGGATTCAAGTAAGGACCAGCGACTTCACCCATGAATCTATGTGTGCTCTTCATTGCTAGTGTTAAATCCTTTGAAGTTACCATTATTTTTTAATGTTAAAATTAGGAAAGGAACTGAATGTAAATGAATAAACTTCAAATTCACTCATTTACATTTGTTTACAGAAGAAACATTAATCATTTAAATAAAATAAATGGGGGCCAATTTTGATTTTCCAGGTAGAGCTCGTGGGGGCAAATCAGGGTGACTGTGTCCATTTTTCCTTAAGTCCCTGTGAGTTAATTTTACTTGTCAGTTTGACTGGGCCCAGACATTTGGTTAAACATTATTCTGGGTGTGTCTGGATGAAGTTAAGTTTTGCATCTGGTAGACTGAGTAAAGCGGATTGCCCTCCCTAATGAAGGTGGGCCTCGTTCAGTAAATTGAAGACCTGAATAGAACAAAAAAGCTGAATCAGAGGGAACTCCTCTTGCCTGACAACCTTGAGCTGAGACATTGGTCTTTTTCTGCCTTTGAACTCAAATTGAAACATTGCCTCTTTAGGGCATCTAGTCTGCTGGCTTTTGGACTGGAACTTACACCATCAACTCTTCTGATTCCCAGGCCCTCAGACTTGGACCAGAGCCATCAGCTCTCATGGTCTTCAGCTTACAACTGCAGACTACAACAGCTCTCAGCCTCCATAATCATGAGAGCCAACTTTACATAATAAATCTCTTTCTCTCTATATATACAGTTGGCCCTTCATATCTACAGGTTCAACCATGGATCCATGTATTCAACCAACTGTGGATTGAACATTCTTCTCATCAGCACATGGAACGTTCTTTAGGGTGGACCATATGTTAGGCCACAAAACAAGTCTTAACAAATTAAAAAATGTGAAAATCACATCAAATATCTTTTCAGACCACAGTTGAATAAAACTAGAAATCAATAACAATAAGAAAATTGGAAACTATACAAATAAATTAAAATCAAACAACATGCTCCTTAATGATCATTGGGTCAAGGAAGAAATTAAGGAAGAAATAAATTTTTTTGACACAAATGAAAATTGAAACACAACATACATAGCAAAAGTAGTGGTAAGTGGGAAGTTTATAGCAATAAACACCTACATAAAAATGCAGAAATATTTCAAATAAACAATCTAATAATACATCTCAAGGAACTAGAAAAGCAAGAACAAACCCAACCCCAAATTAATAGAAGGAAAGAAATAATAAAGATCAGAGAAGAATAAAACAGAGGTTAAAAAAATACAAAGGATCAACAAAATAAAACGTTGGGTTTTCAAAAAGATAAGCAAAGTCAATAAACTGCTAACTAGACTAACCAAGAAAAAAAGAGGAAGTCCCAGATAAATAAAATCAGAAACAAAAAGGAAGCATTGCAACTAATACCACAGAACTACAAAGATCATCAGAGATGATTGTGAACAGCTATACACTAACAGACTGGAAAATCTAGAGGAAATGGATAAATTCCTGGAAAAATACCACATACCAAGATTGAGTGAGGAAGAAATAGAAAACCTGAACAGACTAAAAAGGAGCAATGAGATTGAATCAGTCACCCAAAAAAGAAAAGTCTGGGAATGGATGGCTTCATTGCCAAATTCTATCAAACTTACAAAGAAGAACTAACACCAATTCTCCTCAAACTATTTCAAAAAATTGATGAGAAGGGAATTCTTTCTAACTCATTCTATGAGTCCAGCATTACCCTGATACAAAAACCAGACAAAAATGCAACAAAAAAGAAATCCTACAGTTCAATATTTCTGATGAACATAGATGCAAAAATTCTCAAAAAAATACTAGCAAACTGAATCCAGCAGCACATCAAAAAGACAATATACCATGAGTTTTATCCCAGCGATGCAAGGTTAGCTCAAAATACACAAATCAATAAATGTGATACATCACATCAATAGAATGAAGAAGAAAAACCATATAATCGTCTCTACAGACACAGGAAAGTCATTTGATAAAATTCAATATCCCTTCATGATAAAACTCTCAACAAACTAGGCATAGAAGGAACATATCTTAATATAATAAAGGCAATCTATGACAAATCCACAGTTAACATCATATTGAATGGGGAAAAGCTGAAAGTCTTTCCTTTAAGAACTGGAACAAGACAAGAATGGCCACTTTCACCACTCCTATTCAACATAGTACTGGCAGTCCTAGCCAGAGCAATCAGGCAAGAGAAAGAAATAAAAGGCATCCAAATTGGAAAAGAGGAAGTCAAACTGTCCCTCTTTGAAGAGGACACTATCTTATATCTAGAAAAACCTAAGGACTGCATCAAAAAAGTCTTAGACCTAACTAATAAAATACGATATGGTTGCAGAATAAAAAAATCAACATACAAAAAATCAGCATTTTTATACATCAATAATGAACTAGCTGAGAAAGAAATAAAAAATACAATCCCATTTACAATAGCTATAAATAAAATAAAATACCTAGGAATAAATTTAACCAAGGAGGTGAAAGACTTCTACAAGGAAATAGAAGAGAACACAAACAAATGGAAAGATATCCCATGGTCGTGGATCAAAAGAATTAATATAGTTAAAATGTCCATGCTGCCCAAAGCAAGCTACAGATTTGATGCAATGCCTATCATGATACCAATGTCATTTTTCACAGAAATAGAAACAACAATCCTATGGAACCATAAAAGAGCCCCAATAACCAAAGCAATCCTGAGCAACTCCCCCCCAAAACTGGAGACATTACACTACTTGATTTCAAAATATAACAAAAGGCTCTAGTAACCAAAAGAGCATGATACTGGTATAAAAATATACACATAGACCAATGGAACAGAATAGAGAACCCAGAAATATATTTACGGCAAACCAATTTTCGACAAAGTCACCAATAACACACCCTCTTCAATAAATGGTGCTAGGGAAATTGGATATGCATATGCAGAAGAATGAATCTGGACCCCTATCTGTCACTGTATACAAAAATCAAATCAAGATGAATTAAATACTTACATATAAGGCCCCCAAACATAAAATTACTTGAAGAAAACAGGGGAAACACTCAAGACATTGATCTAACCAAAGATTTTATGGCTAAGGCCTCAAAAGCACAGGCAAGAAAAACAAAAATAGACAAAGGGGACTATTAATATATTAAACTGAAAAGCTTCTGTGCTGTGAAGATGTGGAGAAAAGAGAACTCTTATACACTGTTGGTGAGAATGTAAATTAATACAGCCACTAAGAAAAACAGTATGCAGATTTCTTGAAGAACTAAAAATAGAACTACCATAAAATACAGCAGTCCCACTACTGGGCATTTATCCAAAGGAAAAGAAATCTGTGTATCACAGGGACACCTGTGTGCCCATATTTATTGCGGCACTACTTACAATAGCAAAGACATGGAATCAACCTAAGTGTCCATCAATGAATGCATGGATGAAGAAAAGTGGCATATATATGCAACAGAATACTATTCACCTTTAAAAAAGAATGAAATCATGTCACTTGTAACTACGTGGATGGAACTGAAGATCATTATGATAAGTGAAATAAGCCAAGCCCAGAAAGACAGATATTGCATGTTCTCACTCATATGTGAGAGCTAACAGGTTGGGCTCGTGGAGGTAAAGAGTAGAATGATAGATACCGGAGGCTGGAAGGGTGTGTGTGTGGGGAGGGATAAAGAGAAGTTGGTTAATGGATACAAACATGCAGTTAGATAGAGGGAATAAGTTCCAGTGTCTGATAGCAGAGTAGAGTGGACGATCGTTAACAATGATGTATTGTGTATTTCAAAATAGCTAGAAGACTTGAAGTGTCCCCAACACATAGAAATGATATTATAAATACTTGAGGTAATGGATACCCTAAATACCCTGACTTGATCATTATACATTCTATGCATGCCACAAAATATCACATATAGACCATAAATATGTACAAATATTATGTATCAATAAAATATAAAAAGGAAAAAGGAAAAAAGAAAAAATTAGAAAACTCAAAAACCTTAGTATCCAAAGAATATTAGACATTATGTGTCATCAGGAAGAAGGAACAATAAATCTTAGCCAAAATAATGATTTGTAGGGTTCTTTTAGAAAGGAACCTTTTTTATTTTTCAAATCACAAACTTTCTAAGTTTCAGTGTCCTCATTTTAAAAAACATATGCTTGGATTAAATTTTCAAGTTCTTCAATATCTAAAATTCTGAAAGAAAATGTTTAAAATTCAAGATAATTATCATTATGGCAATTTATGTGGATGCTGCAAACAGAAAGAGCAAAGCAAAGAAAAATCTTACAAATAAAATTCCACTTATGTAATTTCATATTTTCCTAAAATAAGAGATTAAAATATACTTCAAAGATCTTGATTTTCATACCACAGAATAAGTGAGAGAATAAAATTTAATTTTATAACCAATCAAATTTAATTTCCTTATTTATTCTTAACATACTATTGTATTTGAAATGACTTTTAAAAAATATCACATGTGGTGCAAACACACAAGCATACATATTCAAGTGTAGAGATATTGTTTCCAGCAGGACTTAAAATTGCTCTTATTGTGCAAATTAACATAAAAATGGACTTTAATGTTTGAATATTGTTTCAACAGAATAGAAGTTAATGTTGCAGAAAGAAAAGTAGCAGATGAAAAAGGTTAATTATTTTTGCTTCTGTTGTCATGTTATGTTACTAAAACTAAAATTTAAGCCTTTATTGTATTAATATTAGTCATTATATACATATATATACATTTTTGTATAATTAACAACACCAGTTTATTAGTGCCAGTTATTATCTGCATGGCTACTAGCAAGTCATATAGCCTTTTTAAACAATCAGTTCCTCTGGTTCTTCTTCATTTACAAATAGGCAATAGGTTTCTTTTTTATTATTATTATTATTATTTCAGGAAATTATGGGGGTACAAACATTTGGTTACATGTTAAGACTTTGTCACATCCCAATCATGATTTGAGATGTGCCTCTTCCCCCCCTACGATGCTCACCGCGTCCATTAGTTGTGAGTTTACCCACCCCACCCCCTCCCTCCAAAGAATAGTACTACTGTGTGAGCACCTTAGTGTTGATCAGTCAGTGCCAGTTTGATGGCGAGTACATGGGGTGCCTATTCTTGCATTTTTGTGATACCTCACTTTGGAGGATGGGCTCCAGCTGTATCCAGGAATAGGTTTCTTGATGAATGTTAATGCCTAGCATGGGCTTAACACACAAATTCTTAATTAATTGTAACTTATTAACAGATGGTTGATATAGGTAATGGTAGCCACTGTCAAGTAATTTCAGCATTTAAATTTTTCAAGACAATAGTTAAATTTTGCCGTGTTTATAAAGGAAGGAATTAATTTAAAATAAATTCTCAGAGTCTTGTTAGATTAACATCTAATTTTCTTTCATGACAAGTTACAGTGCCTGAATTGGCTTTATTTATTAGCAAACAACATTTTCTAGGTTTGTAAGGAGAAATTAGCCCAAGTCCTTCTTTCTCTAATGTGTATTTAGATACTTTTTTTCCTGAAAACTTCAGATTTTAGAAAAAGTCTCCCTGAGAGGTAGTATTTTAGATTTTATGGGTTTTTAGACACACTGCTGGTAAATGGTTTCTTTCATCTGTGCATGCTACATTGGATTTCTGTTGGCAACAATCACGTTTTCTGTATTTTTTGACCTTAGTAACCCTACCCCTCAGTGTGTTCTTGCTTAGCTCTCAGAGAATCAGAGCTAGAGGAGAATATCTGATGTTCTACCCAACGTGCAGTTCTCACCAAGTATTTCTTAAAGGATATTCAAATCTTCTGATATAATGCTCTCTCACACAAGGGATTCACTCCATTTCAAGCAGACTTCGGTGACTATCTCAAAGATTGCAATAATTGAACTTATTTTTATTTCACAACTTGTTTGTTTATGAAGTTTTCTATTGTTTGAAGACTCCTTTATATTTAATAGGCTTCCTGTAATTTTTTACTCATTGATTCTAATTCTGCTCTCTTGTATTTAACAGAGTTAAGTTTGGTTCAGTTTTTCCAAAAGCTAGCCCTTTAAATATTTAAGGGATTGAGTATCCCACTATATATATAGTCTTTTCCAAGCTAAACATTTCCAGTGTCTGTAGGTGGTTTATCGTATAATAAAATCTACAGATTCTTCCTCCTTCTCTGTGTTACCAGGTTTACCAATGTCCTTCTTGAAATGTAGTGGAAGATTTGAAGATTTGATCACTGTGGAGCCCAGAGCCCAGGCATTTATTCTTTCCTTTGTTCAAGTTCCACAGCTATGTGAAGGCATTTTGTCTTTGTTGGCTGATGAAACCATTTGTTATTCACTTTTTGTGAGTGCATGAGTGTATGACTACTGTTTGAAAGTCATTCTGATATTTGGCAAAGTGTCTTAACTAGGCAAAACTTTAAGTAAGTAGGCTTTTGTTTTTCACAAAGTCATCAATATACATGAAATTCTATCTTAAATGTCCTAAATAATGTTTTCCTTCGAAATGGAAGACATTCATAATTATTTATTTAGGTAATTATATATTTAAGTTGAAGCAATGTTAACAAATTTTCTAGCTCAGAAGCACATACATGCTTTTTGATAATTTTTCCTTTCGTTAAACGAATGGGGTAATTCAAACAAAGCTTACATGGCTTGTTTTATCATGTTGCCGATGAACACAGAACCAGAGAACTAAAACTCCCTTGACTTAAAGGGCTCCTGGCCAAGGGGACTTGCAAAGCCAAACCTCTTTGATAATATAACTCCTCCTGGAGGGTATTTTCCTCTGAATAGTATGATCTTTATAGTTTGTTTGTTAAATTCATAATTACAATCATTTAGAGGCAGTAAAGCTTGCAGACATACTCTAAAAATGGGTCAACAAACATTGAGACATAGGATATTTAAATAACTTTCTTAAAATCCCAAATGAAATCATTTCTCATGTTAATCGTAAAGGAAAATTCTCAAGGCACATAAGGACATTGCTCTAACTGGCACGGTGAATAAATTAATACATTTATTGGCTCCAGTGAGCAATGTAGGCTCGGACGTCGCTCGTTCTCTCCAGGGTTAGGTTTACACTCATCATTATGGGACAGTCACCATTCAGTGGGGGACCAAATCTCAGGGGCCAGGTCAGGGGAGGATTTTTTTTTTTAATCAGAAACTAATTTCACACAGAACAGTGATCCTCAGACTTTAATGAGCATGCGAATCACCTGGGACTCCAGCTAGAACGTATGTCCTGATGGTGGGTCTGGCATGAGGCCTGAGTATTTGCATTTTGAACAAGCTTCCAGGTGATGCCAATTCTGTCGGTCCCTGGACAACCACACAGCTGAATGTTCCAGGTTTTGCCTCACAGCCTCTGAGGTCATCACTCGGTGCTGAAACCCCTCACGCAGACTTACAACAGTTATCATAGTTTTATTGTAATTCTTCTTACGTAACATCTTCTTAGCCAGCAAACCACTTCAGGAGTAAGACTTGACTTTTTCATTTTAGCAGAGCTTTCCTCAGTGACTGGCACGTAAGAAAGAACTCAATAAATATTTCTCACTGTATTAATCAACACGTATGCTTCATCCACTATCATAGCAGTTATAGTAATATTATATAATTTATATAATTAACACAAGTCAACCTTCGAAACATTTTTTAGTCTCACCAGTATTTTAGGGCTATTATCGACATGAATTTAATGAAATGTGCTTGTACTCAAATAATTCTTTTTAATTTATAAAGAAATTGACCATAATTTTAGTTTTGCAAATATGGTCTTAAAAATTGTTTGCACAGTTAAAAAAATAATTGCATAAAAATATAAACAAAGTATAAAAAAGAACCCTTCTTGGTTCTTATTCTTTTAAGAAAATCACTGTTAAAGAGCGGTAAGTACCCTTCAAGACTTTTCTTATGGATATATAGTGCTTTTCTGAGGCACACACACATAGAGGCATATGCTATTTTTTACTTCTTCCTAAAATTCAAATCAATCTGTAATACTCTTCTGCTCCTTGTCTTTTTTTAATTTTAAATTTCATGGTAATATTTACAGTTCAGTACTTAGTGATTTCATTCTTAGTACTGGGCATAGTTTTTAACACATAGTAAGTACACAATAAATATGTGTTGAATGAATGACCATATCTAATTTCTGATTTCTGGATCCAAAAAATGACAACCAATTTCCTTGTTGAGAACTATTCCCTTCTCTTCTTCAATGTCTAGCTACAAAAAACAGTGTTGAAAGAAACTTTTCTCCATAATTGGCTTTTGTGCACAAGTATTGGTAAGACAATTTTATGTAAATAAAATTACTGGGTCAAACTCTATCTATTCTATGAATTTTGATAATATTACCAAATTGCCCTTCAAAAAGGGAGTCCCCTATTCATCATCAACAACTGCTCACACCCTTACCACCACTGGGCACTAACAACTTTTTTAACAGGTGAAAAAAAATATAATTATTTTAAAATTGTCTTTGTCAAAGTTTGAGCATCATTTTATGGGTTTGGTCATTCATATTTCTTCCCAGTGGTTTCATAATTAACATCCTTTGCATATTTTTGTATTGTGTAGTTTGCTTTTTTTCCTTCTGAATGCCTTTTAATGTATATGGATATTAATTTGGATATTAATTCTATCATAGAATATATTAAAATATTTTCTCCTAATTTGTGACCTATCTTTTAATTTTGTTTCTTATTTTTATAAATTCAAATCTGTCCTTTTTTATGCCACATGGTTTTTATGCTATGCTTTGCCAGCATCCCTGTCCTTCCTCAAAATTTTCCATATTTGTTTCTTATTTATGGTATTCATTTTCTGTATATTTAAAACATTTATTTGAAATACATTTGTGGTTATATGAGGTGAAGGTCTAAATTTATTTATTTTTTTATATGGGATAGACTATTAGCTCTATGACATATTTTTCCACACTGATTTGAAAGGACATTTAATCTAAACTAAATTTTTTTATGTGCATAGCACTGGCTTTGCATTGTTATATTAAGCATTTTATTTATTATAATAGGCCTAACTATTAATAGTACAGATTTATTAACGTCCTCCATCAATTCCAACTATTTTTGAAAGACTTAATATAATTGTAGTAGTAGTCTTTGGCGTTTTTACTCCTTTTCCATTTTCTTTATACAGAACAGTTGAACAGTTCCATCAATGACATCTAATTTATTCAAATTAAGTTTTATAATTCACATTCAGATGCTTTTTGGGGTGGTTTCTAGGTCTGAAGGGTATTTTAATAATTTGATTTGTGAAAACAAGTTCAAGTATCTCAAGAATTGAACTTCACATTATCTCAATAATATTTATTATTTCACAAATGAATATTTCATTTAGCTTTTATTTATTTATTTATTTTTTATTTTTTTATTTTTATTTTATTTTTTTCTCTTTTTTTTTTTTATTTCATCTTGTTATGGGGGATACAGAATTGTAGGTTACATACGTTGCTCCTTTCCCCCCAAGTCAGATCTCATTTTGCTTTTAATCTACATGCTCAGCAGTTACTTTCCTCAATTACAAGAAGCCCTGATAATTATAGCTTTCACTTTCAAATCTTTAATTATTTGAATTATTTGATTTTTATTGGCAATACAAGCCATCTGGCACAGTCAGATGCTTTTGCAGGTTTGTGGTGCCTGTCACTTTTCTCCGGTAAGCTCCATTTGTGTCATTCAGTTTCAGTTCATGAACTTCTGCTTAAGATTTATTATGTAAGTTTTTATGACCCATGTGGAACAAAAGACAAATGATGAGGTTTTTCTAGTTTTTTTCTCACAGGCTATATGTGTTTAAAATTTGTTTACTTTTTGTCTCCTCCTACTAAACTGCAGTTTCATGAGGACAAGGACTTCTGTTTGGTTCATTGCTTATGGCAATGACACATAGTAAGCTCTCAATAAATACTTGGATGAATGGACGAATGAATGAACGGCTATTCTAAATCCCTGACATTGGTAACATTTTCAGGCTAGTGGATTTGTCTCAAAGCAAAGTGATAACAGACTTGTCAAATATAATTTTCAAAAAGCTAAATAAATAACCATGATTCTCACAGATAGAGAGAATAAACATGAGTCAAAGGTTTATTCAGGTTATTAAAATGGGAATCAGCAGGATGATAATGTTGGTAAAAATGAAAAAGAACATTTCAAGAAGTGAGTGTTTATAGGCATTTGACTTAAGACAATTTAATATAATATTGCTGGGTTAAATACTAAACCTACCGATATCTTATAGGCCATATAAGCATAGTGTTTGGGGTTATTTTTCTGTTAGACAGAAGTCATTTGCATCTCTAATGGACAAAATGATAAATAAACATGCAACTTCAGGGAGTCTGGGCCTTTGATCAATAGCAGATAGTGAGCCGAGCAATGGTACGCTTCCCTGGATGATTAAGCAACCCTGTTAATGCGCCTGGCCGGGTGCGGTGGCTCAAGCCTGTAATCCTAGCACTTTGGGAGGCCGAGGCGGGTGGATTGTTTGAGCTCAGGAGTTTGAGATCAGCCTGAGCAAGAGTGAGACCCCGTCTCTACTAAAAAAAGAGAAAGAAATTACCTGGCCAACTAAAAAAAAAAAAAAAAATATATATATATATAGAAAAAATTAGCCGGGCATGGTGGCACATGCCTGTAGTCCCAGCTACTTGGGAGGCTCAGGCAGTAGGATCGTTTAAGCCCAGGAGTTTGAGGTTGCTGTGAGCTAGGCTGACGCCATGGCACTCACTCTAGCCCGGGCAACAAAGCGAGACTCTGTCTCAAAAAAAAAAAAAAAAAAAAAAAAACAACAATGCGCCTGTATATGAAAGGAAATGCTGCTCTCCATTTACCTTATTTCAACCTGTTGTGTATTTTTTCTTAATAGAATAAATGAGTAAACTTGGAATATTCTATTAAGTCTGGCCCTTGATTTAATAGCATTTTCTCCATCCAAAAGTCACTAAAGTGATGTCACATTTGCTTACTGTTCCCTTATACACATTGGAATTTCATCTATTTTACCCAAAAGCTAAAGTTTCTAGTAATGGCTAAAAGATGAAAGACTTGGCATATAAATGCATCAGAACTTTTATATGTCTCTTGATAGGCCTTAAATCCTATAGGAAGATCTTAAGTAACAGTAAAGTCAAGTCTTTCCTATGTTTAGAACTTCGAAATAAAAGGCAAAATTCATACTCTGCTGATGTGGTATTGGTGAAGGCTGCTGTGACCTCACAAGAAACAGCAGGAACTTTCTGCTGGTCAGGGCTAGATTGGGTCCATTTGGACGAAACAAGAAATTCCCAGAGGGAAGATCCAGTTTGAAAATAAAAGAATGAAGCTGCTAGGTCAGGTTAGCAATTTTTAAGTATAAATTTGGACTAATCATAACCCCAATCTTAGGTTGAAAATTTGAAAGAGATGAAATGAATTCCAATGGCGAATATATTAAACTAAACAAGGTAATGCTTTCTAACATAAATTTGTAAGAGGAAGCTTTTAAAATGTAAACAAATTGCATGGCAATGTGCTATGGATAATGACTTATATGTTGCTATCGATGAACTCATTACATATGTATGTACACACACACACACACACACACACACACATATATATATGAAATGTTGATGTTATTATTTGTTTTGTTTTGGATCTTAAGAGAACATTCTAATCTCCTGTAGAGGTTGCTTTTGCCATAACCAACTCATTGAAGGAGAGGACTCTGGTGGGTGAATTAAAAAGGAAACTTTATTTTTTTTTCACTGCAAACCAACTCTGTGTGGTTGTTCTTTTGCCCTTGGATAACATTCTTCAAAACCCTGCTGCTTAGCTGATAATTTTCAGATGATGAAAGTATCCTTGGGTATTTTGGTCCCCTCAAAAATAGTCTGAATTCTGTACCTAATATGTCCACTTAAAACTTCTCACTACCCCACCTGGAGCTGCAAGTGGGAAGACTCCAGGGGAAAAGAGAAAGAGGAATGTGGTTGGCTTCATTTTTTTAATTTATTTTTATTTCAGGATATTATGAGGGTACAAACATTTTGGTTACATTTCTAACAACTCCCATTCCTGATGTGAGATGCTGAGACTTCCAACTTCTCTGTGGTTGAGTGGAGGAGAGAGGAGGTGTAATGGGACTGAAAACTTCATTCTGACTCGAGGAGGTGTTTTTTTTTCTGGCAGTGAAAACTGACTTTCTTGGGGCATTTTGTGGGTTTCTCAGAGACCACACATCACCGGGGATTTATCACCTCTGGTTCCTTGATGCAGCCTGATCCCTTAGAATCACAGCTTAGGCTACAAAAGAAACTCTCTGTTGAGATTCCCTCACCTCTCCAAGAAGTTCTCAAAGGTAAAACCATTTTAAAATAGTTCCAGGAAAGCCCTGTTCTGTTCTTCTCTGCTGCCACTTCTGACACAGCAGCCTTAAGGATAATTCTAAATTAATTCAGGGGTTATTTTTACTTTTGGGGAAACATGGATTAAGAAGAAAACATGACTATATCAACTCTATATCCCTGAGGGGGAATACTATTGTGTACCTATTAGAGCAGGGAACTGCTTGAGTATTAAGGTCACATCCCTATCAAAAGGCTCAGGCAAACCTCATTTACAGGGTAAACTATATGGCCCACAGCAGGCATCCTCTGAGCTCAAGGTCTAGTGGCCAAGGGAAGGGAGTATTAGAGCTTGCACCCAGATCATGACCTATCAAAGGCGTTGGCTCAGAGATGGCAGGATGCCAATTAATAGAGTGCCATGCTTGGTGTCAATCATTCTCAAGGGAATGGCAGTGGGATCATAGAGGGTGGCTCCCAGATCTCAGCACTGCCCACTTGCAATCTAATATTCTCAGTGGAAATTTGATCAATCACTCCATTAGCAAGAGTTCGTTTATCACATATTATTATTTGTCCAGACCATGAAACACATGTTGATTTTCTGTGATAAAGGATTTAGTATCCATTTAGGAGGACGAGATTAATACAAATGCTCCTTGACTTACAATGGGATTAGATCCAGATAAACCCGTTGTAAGCTGAAAATATCATAAGTCAAAAATGCATTTAATGCAGCCAACCTACAGAATATCATAGCTCAGTCTAGCGCACCTGAAACATGCTCAGAACACTCACATTATCCTACAGTTGGGCAAAATCACCTAATACAAAATCTATTTTATAATAAAGTGCTGAATATCTCATGCAACTTATTGAATACTGTATAGAAAGTAAAAAACAGAATGGTCATATGACTACTTGCAATATGGTTTCTACTGAATGGCTATTGCTTTCACACCATCATAAAGTCAAAAAATCCTATGTCAAGCCACTGTAAGTTGGGGACCATCTATACTTATAGAATAATTGTGATTTTTATAATATGGATATTATAGTTGCCAAAGTAAGATGGTTCTAAATTGTGTAATATGGATTGTTAGTTTCTTATGAGTTCAGGGACATTGAGGACAATCAAGAAGACTCCAGCAGATAGAGAAAGCTTCCATTTGGAGCTTCCCTCAAACTGTTCCACCGAAGCCTCTAATTACCTTCTTGTTACAGAATCCAATAGACATTCTTCCATATTTCCTTTACTTGTGCACTTGGCAACATTTGACACAACTGACCACTTCTTTTTTGAAGCGCTCAGCTTCTTTTTGCCTTCTTTTCCTCTCCTAGTTGTCTTTCCTCAGCGGCTTCTCATTCCTCTGTATGGGCACCTCTTTTTCTGTATCAGTTGGTGAGTCTCTGGATCTTGCCCCCACCTTCTTCCCTTCTCAGTCTGCACATTCTCTGAGGACAATCTCGTTCACCACTGTTTATGCTGGTGGTTTGGATCTAAATCACCTGCCTCGACCTCTCTCCTGAAATTCTAAGCTTCTCCTCCAGATCTGCTTGCCCAGTTCCCTACTGAACATTTCCATTTGGAAGTCTCACAGAAATTGAAAATGGAAAAAACAACACTTATTGCATCCTAAACTGAAGTTGTCACATCCATCCCTCCTGCCAAATCTGTTCCCTATTCTGCTGTGGTTCTCCTTGTATTACTTCCATTTAAGTGAACTCAATCTTTGTTTCCTGGTGTAATTTGAACAGAAAAAAAGCCTACTTGCTTTCAAACATTTAGCCTATTTTCAGGCTTATCCAAGTGTTAAAATTTTCAGCCTTGATCATTTCTTTGGTTTAAATCATTTCAGCCAGAGGTTCTCTTTTAAAATATGTCACCTGTAGTCATAGAATTAGGTCCAGCAGCACTAATTTACAAAGAACAAAAAAGACTAATCAGGAGATAATAACAACTGTGATATTTTGAGTATTTACAATGTTCCATACATTTAGCTAAGTGCTTTTCATTTCATTTAACCTTCATAATAAATGAGTAGTTATTACCATATTACACAAATGAGGAAGCTGAGGCACATGAAATTTAAGCAACTTGACCAACCTTTGCTGGTTATACTAAATGGTGGAGAAATGACTAAAATTCAGATCATCCAACACCAAAACTCACACCATAACCATTTGCTATACTGCCTATACTGTCCTGGCAAGGAGAAAAACTTTAACAGAAGGTGAGATAGGGCAGAGAGGTATTCTGAGGCCACAAGGCTGTAGAATAGTTTAGGTTACAGGATGCTGGCCAACACCTAGCAAAGAAGAGAGAGACAAGAACTCTACAGAGCCAGGATTCAGGAAGGTACTTGCCTTAGTCTATTTTGTGTTGCTATGACAGAATACCTGAGATTGGGTAATTTACAAAGAAGAGAGGTTTATTTTGGCACATGGTTTTGGAGGCTGGGAGGTCCAAGATCAGGCAGCTGCATCTGACGGCTTCTAGTGAAAGCCTTATGCTTCAATATAACATTGCAGAGAAGCTGAACGGAAAGTAGGTACATGAAAAAGGGTCAAAACAGAAGAGATGACCTCACTTTACAGCGACTCACTCTCTCAGTAACTAATTCAGTCTTGTTAGAGTAAGAATTCACTCACTCCTGGCATTAATGCCTTCATGAAGGCAGATCCCTCATGACCCAACTGCCTCCCAAAGGTCCCACCATCTCTCAACACTGGCACATGGGGGACCAAGGTCAACATTAGTTTTGGTGGGGACAAACCATATTCAAACTACAGCATGACCTAAGTATGAATGGTCGGAACTCTAGAAAACAGAGATCTTGATATTTGCATGGTCTCTTTGAGGCATGACTAATTAATTTCAAAATTAAATAAGCATTAAGAACATTAATAGTTTATTACTGTAAAGCTTGATACCATATTTAACTATTTTCTATAGCTAAGAAGGAAGGTTGTGTTTGGCAACATTTTTATTTTAATTAGATAGATGACATGTTTAATAGCACTAATATATGCTAGGTAATTACAGTGTTAAACTTCATATTAGTAGAAGAGAGTAAGTTTTGATGCATTGGAGAATAAGAAAGCCTGAAAGAACAATGCATAGGCAATGAATTATAGTCAATTTTATATTAGGTATATGGCTGCATTAATAGTCAAGGCACAGTTAACTACTTACGGTTCATTCAAGCGTGTTTGAAGGGTACAGTGAGAGAAGAAAACCTGTGCATTAGTCTGCTCAGGGTATAACAAAATACCACAGCCTGGGTGGCTTAAACAATGGAAATTCATTTTCTTACAGTTCTGTAGGAAAGAAGTCCAAGACCAAGGTGCTGTCAGGATTGGTTTCTAGTGAGGCCTCTCTTCCTGGCTTGTAGATGGCTGCCTTCTCATTGTGGAGATGGAGAGATCTCTGGTGTGTCTTCTTCTTATAAAGATACCAACCAGTCTTATCGACTCAGCGGCCCACTCTTATGACCTCATTTAACCTAATTACCTCCCTAAAGACCCTATCTCCAAATACAGCCATCTTAGGGGTGAGGGCTTCAATGTATGAACTTTGGGGGGATATAATTCAGTCCATACACATTGAAATCCACGTAGAAGTCAAGACTACTCTGATGCAACGGAGTGATTAAAAGCCAGGGCTCTGGGGCTAGAGTGTCTGGGTTTGAATCCCAGTTCTACAGGAGAGAGAGCTGTCGAAACTCCCCTCCTTAAAACACTCTCTTGGGCTTCTAAATGGAGATGTTAATTACAGTACCTATCTCACAGGATTGCTTTGAAAATTATTAATAAATGAATTAAAACATATAAAATACAATGCACAATGCTTAGCACTTGGGCAGGCTCAGAAAATGTTAGTTATTGTTACTTTTATTATTGCTGTTGTTGAATAGGTCGGCTTTTGGCTAAATTAGGCAATATGTTACATACCAGAATTTGAAACCATATAAAGAGTGTTACAGGAAGGAGAAATTGACATCCGAGATATTAGAAAGCTCTTATGAGACAAATAATTTATTTAAAACATAAAGGTCAACCTGTTTACCTCTTTGTTTCTAAGAAATAAGAATAAATTATTAAAATAATGTGAGAAAAAATTGATTTTGCTCATAGCTTCTAGGTTAAGAAATGTTCACCTTATGAAGAACTTCCAAGAATTCAATGACGGTACATTAATTCTATCTTGAAGTAAGTAAATAGAGGTCAATGTCTAAAAGTGTGACATTCTGGATGAAGCGGAAATTTCTCATGAAAGTAGCATTGTTAGTTATAATTTTTCTTGGACATTATGAAAAATGCAACAGATATAAAAGCAAAGCTTTAGAAAAACTGAAGGCATGATATTTTAATATGACTTCTGATATTGTTCAAATCACTGTAGACTTCTGCAGTAAGTTAATAACCCGTATTGAAGCACCTCATTAGAATATTTCTAGGGCTGAGTTAACTGTTTTTTTTGGAAGAAATTATATTAACATAATATTACCATTATATGAATGATTGACGAGAATGAGATATTAGCCACAATGTCATCTATGATCTTACTTTGAAAATCACATACCATCACTTCTGTTATATTCTTTTCATTAGATACAGATCACTAAGTCTAGGTTACAATCAACAAGAGGGAAATCTGCTCTGTCTTTTAAGGAGAGGATTGTCAATGAATTTGCAGACATATTTTAAAACCACCGCAAGACGTATTAACTTTTCTTGTTGTGCCCAATTGTTATCCCCTCCACAGCATAGTTTAGGGATTAATGTGTCACATTCCCAGTAGAATGGTACCTCAATATGACATTGATTTAGGAAGTGGAGACAGGAGAGAAGAAAGCTGGCAGAATTAAAATTCCTAGAGCTCAACGGGGTGTGTGTGTGTGACAGAGTATGTGAGTGGGGGTTGGAGAGACATGGACGACGTAAGGGAATCAGATGGGAAATAGATGCATAAAGTTAAAAGATAAACTAACCAGACACTATCCCTCTCTGTCTTCCTAATCACTTCTAGTCACCAAACCAATTAGCGTTAAGTCCTATGAGTTTAAGGGCCATATGTCTTTTCAGCTTTGTTTTGGCCCAGTAGTACCAAAAAAAATCTTTATTCTGCAGAGGCACTCAGTAGTGGCTAGATTTGATGGAAAAAAGCAATTGCTTAGGTCGTGCTGAAATACACCCCCAGCTAAAGCTATGAGTTTGTATTTATTATTAGAAGAGGCTCAATGAAAGGAAAAGTTGTTTAGTAACAGAACCCTAGAAATGTGCTTTTGATGGTGAGTATGGGTTGATACTCATGAAGTATCTGATTCGTTGAAGAAATATAACTTTTTGGGATGATAGGGTTTAGAACTTTCAAGTGAGTAATGAATTGTTATTGTGTTGTAAGGCTTATCTAGGCAATAAGAGGTCTTGATTTTCATGGGTATTTATTAGTTCACATTTTCTCTTTTATTGTTCTCTTAAAATTATAAGCCTATCAAACTTTGTCTACTTTTGATTTGGGAAATATTGTTACTGTAACTATGGTTTCTTAAATGTGTTCCTTTTATTGTATCTCCTCAACTTTTCAGTCTATGCTGACTTTATTACATAAAATTTTTAAAGGCTTTTCACTGAGGGACGTACAATAAAAAAATCAAAGGGCTTTTATTGACTAATATAAAAAATAAATATTTGTAAAATATACTAAACTTAGACTAATATTTGCTGTTCCAGAGCAGATGTTTTTTCTTAGTACAGAGCAGAAAATGCTCTTGGTAAAACTGGCGAGCATTTTGATTGTGTGTTTGTTTTGTTACTTCTCTGTGCCTCTTCTAGCCCTTGCAGAAAAGAAGTTCAGTGATCTTATGCTGCTCTCTAGCTTTCCAAGGCCCCACACTTCATTGTGTCACTTCAGACTGTTTGTTACTTAAGTACCATCTGTTTCTGAATATTTCTTCCAGTCTATTACCTGGGGATCACCATCCCCTTCAACACCATTGTATAGGTTGGTGTTAGGAGGAAAACAACACGATTAAAGCAATTCACAAAGAATATGTCTGATTAATAGCCTGCCAAATCTCCAAAGCATGTTTGCATTTTAAATAAATGCAGCAACAAAACCAGTTGACCCAGATTAATCTCTAGATGATAAATTGCAGACTGTCGGGAAAAGTCACAAAGAAGACTAGCAAAATTCAAGCCACGTGAAAGAAATGGTTGGGGTGAGAGTGATGAATTTGAAAGAGTTTTTAGATTCCTAAATTTTATGGTTCAGATTAATTTCTCCTTTATTGGACAGGTTGTCCTTATTCTACCGCTTGAAGGCAGACTGAAAAATGAAGGAAATGGCCCCATCACTCACCCCATTGCTTAGGCCAAAGCCGTTGGAGTCCCATCTTGGATTCCTCACTCCCTTTCACATCCCATACCTCATCTGTCATCAATCCTATTGTAGACTCACCTTTCCTGATGTTTCCAGATGGGACCACAGTTCACCCTTCCCCCACCTCTACACATGGTCAGGCCCCATCCTTAGATCGCATTCCCCACCACTGTCTTTTGCTCCCCACGGTCCAACGATAGCCTTCCTGCTGTGCATTGAACATGCTGAGCATTTTCCTGTGTCAAAGCATTTTGTTTTGCTGTCCCTTCCTCCACCTCCTTCCTAGGGGAAAAAAAAAAAATCTCCCGAATATCTACATGGCTCTTTCCTCAAATCCGTCAGATGTTTCCTCAAATGTCACCTTCTCAGAGACTCTTAAACGCTCTAACAAATCATTGCCCTCACTCTCTATCTCCTTACCCTGGTTAATTTTTTTTATAGCTACACACACACACACACACACACACACATTTGTTTACTGTCTGTCTACCTCCCTAGAATATCTGCTTCACGTAGCCAAGGACTTTATATTTTATTCATTGCTGTATCTCCACAGCCTGGACACAGGACTTGATATATAATAGCTATTTAATTAATAGCTGTTGAATAAATGAATGAATTACCTTTAAAAAGTGAGCATATTTTATATTTATATATTTTTGATAGAGAATAGTAAATGTGCTATTAAATTACAAGATTATTTTTGTTTCTTGAGGTGACTATCAGGACCTAGTGACTTAGGGATTATAGAAAAGTAAGAAATGACAAAAATCTAGGAGGAGCTTACAAACAGGAGGAGATAAAGAGTATTGTTGATTCCAATAATACCAAGTAATATTGCTTATATTTTAACATTAAAATACACTGGGATTCTCACACAATAGGCTAAAGCAATTACTGAAAAAGTAATATAAGGCAAAAGAAACTAAAGAAAAATTAGGTAGTGATTGGATATTGATTATTCAGGGTTCTTTAATTGACTTTTTTATACATATGAACTTTTTCTGTCTTGGTAGAAAATGTACTGCTGAATTTACTGAAATATTATTTTACTATAGTTTCATTCATTTCTCTTAGTACAGTACTTATTTTACATCAGTATAAAATATTATTGTTTCTCTTTGGACTATGTCTCCCAAGAGTACTATGCTTCTTGAGATCTGCCTGTTTGTTAAAAATACTAGTGGAGCATAAAAATGTGGAATATTTTAGGTTGTAAGCTCATTTAAGCTGTCCTCAGAAGGCTGATCAGAATAAAGTAAGAAGAAAAGGTAATGGCTAATTTTCTAGAAATCTGAGGGGAGGGTGCAGTCAGGAGAGGTGATACTCCTGCCATCAGCCACTCCAGGAAGTCCCATTTCCCCCGAGCTATGGCATAAGTGATTTTAAGAGAGATTGAGGCAGATCTATAACACAGAATGCATTATTCTACTTGTGCTGGAGCTCAGGATCATGGAGAGAAATCCTTTCTCACAATGCTAGCTGCTGAAAGCTCTGGAAAGAATCAGTTCAAGTAGGTGAAGCTCGTAGGTGATCCTGAAGCAGTTTCAAAAAGAGCTCTTTTTTCTATAGACTTCCCCAGTTTCACTGCAAGGTTGTTTAATTAAAAATACACTGCATTTAATTCACTTTCTCCCAGTCATATATATGTGACAAAATCATATCATTGCCCCACTAATGACATTTACGTCTCCTGGTTTAATGTTTTCAAAGACATTATGAAAGAAAACATCAGCAGTTTTGTATCTATTTATGCAAGTCTTTTTGCCAGTTTTTTGTTATTTCAACAAAGAACAGATGAAACATCAAAACCAGTCATGAAAAATAATATTATATTTGCTCCTTTATCTTAATTTTTTCTTCTTCTATTTGAATTTTTTATATCTCTGCTTCATTATAAGTCCAAAGGTAGAATAATTCTCTATCTATCCATCTATCTGCTGTTCCACAAGTATTTGAATAGCTACTCTTTGTTTAGGACTGATATAGTCACAAAAGAAGTATGGATACCATTTTCCTTGGTAGCTTATGATACTTACATGCACACAAGAATGGATCAGAGGAAAACATAAGAAACTGGGTGGCTGTAAAACAAAATAATCACTAAGATTAATAGATATCTTCACATAAGATGAGATGCATGTGAGATAAATAAGGACCCGCATAGTTTAGCAAAATTTTACTGAAATTTGAGAAAAACCTTGAAATGTAGCTAAGTTATTTATATTGAGCTTTACTATTTTATATGCATTCTCTTATTTGATACTCAAAAATACTTTGTCATAAATAAATATGGTTATAGTTATTTTAAATATTATCTTGCAAAGAAGTTAGGCAATTTGCCTAAGTTAGTAAGTGACAAAGTAAGAACTCAGACCCTGGTCTCTTACGCCCAAGTGCTGAATTCTTTCCATTATAACAAAGTGAAATATAGTGAGAAGTTGGGCGATGCACGTTAGAGAACCAGTAGAGAAGTAGAAGCGATCCTCATATACTAAGCGTAAAGTGGCTATAGTAACGTACTATGCCAGGCCCCAGGGAATAATATCAATATTAAAAAAAAATCCATTTATTCAGCAGCTATAATAAATGACCCTTTATCCAGAATGCCCTTTTTTAGATTAACAATGTTCTCAGAATTACGCTGGGATGTTCTATGTCTACACAATTTCAATTCAATGCTTAAAATTCTTCTTGCCTTTGAAAATACTACCATTCACCAAAGCCACACCAGAACCATGAACCAGTTTAGCAGAACCACGATGATGTCATTGAAACCACATGTTATAATCCACACCGGCTTAACTGCATCATCTTGTAAACACCAGGACATCACCAATGAGTCATTGACAGCCAAGTGAATAACATTTTCTTAGAGGGGGACAGCATGCTCCAGTGTGTTCATAAGGTAGCCTAAGAATACAAAGGGACACAAGTTCTGTTATCAGAGGGCTTACTGTTAATATTTAGAGAAATCCTTTTAGGAACATGAGGTAATGTCCTCTGGAGGTGAAGGAGTATGTGTCAGAGTTGTGAGGCCCCTGGAAAGAGTGAAATGATCAGTACTTTGTGGCACTCATTCTGTAAGTCTCTTCTGATGTCTGGGAGAATCCCTTTGCTCTGGAGGTCTGACGGTCCTCATCCTTTTCCCTGGCTCATTTCTTATAGTCTCTTTGTCTGCATAATTTTGGTCATAATGTCTCTCACTGCCCCTTAGGTGAGTCCTGGCTCCTCACCTGGTCAATATTCCTTGATGGGTGTAGTGGAGCGTCCACAGTGGCCACATAGGCCTGTTTTATATTCTAGTTCCAACACTTCTGATCTATATCCTTGGATAAGTTATTCCCCACCCCCTGGTCCAGTACCTTCATTTGTTGTAAAATGTGGGTGATCGTGGACAAATAAGTAAGAATAATCATTTGAAGCAGAGCCTACCTGTTTGTTTCCATGCCCCAACTGCTTGCAAGCTGCCTGGTTTTAAGTCTCTGCTACTTTATCTGCTGTTGCTTTCAGTAATAGTGAAGGATGCAAGAGAAAAGGCCTATTTGAAACCAAGAATATGAAAAAAAAATCAGGTCTTCTGAATTATCCATAACATTCCTATTCAAATGTTTCCTCTTAACTCTTGTTTTTTTTTATCTTACCCTAGATATATTAGGGTTTATCTACTTATCTGCAATTGCTATTTTGAAATTGAGTATTGGCTACAGGCCACAATACTTTCTGGTTCTGGCCAAGGTGTGGACATTCCATGGTGTCCACTGAGCTGTTAGGCAGGGTCAGAACTCTTCTTGTGGGAAGGGATGTTCTATCAGAAGTGTCATGTTCTGTGGACTTCTCTGATGCTGATTATCTGTAGTTTTGGGTTTTGCTGTCTTGCCAGCTGTTATCCCAGCTAGGGTCATGGGCTGTGCTTGAGGAAGTGGGCAGGGGTGAGAGGGAGTGGCTGGTAGTGGAAGCAGTGGTAGGAAAGGGGTGTGAAAAAGTCTCACCTGTAACATACATGATAGAATTTAGCCTATAATATCCCTTCAGTAAAGATAATATTGTTCACATTTTAAAGATGAGGAAACTGAGTTTTAGAGTGCTTGGTTATCTGAAATCACACAACTGGATTCAAATTCAGGGCTGTCTGGCTCCAAAATCCTTAACTGCTGGGATTGTGTCCAGCTGGTGAGGCCCACTGGACTCTGATGGTTAATCCTGATCCTTCCGCAGCTGCTTCAGTTTTAAATATCACATTCTCTCATTCTCTTACCACCTCACTCAGGACTCTAAACATTGTGGCTTCTAACCTGACCCTCCTGGCCTGCCCTGAGTGTGGCCTATGCCCATGGCCCCAGCCAAGGCTCTCCTCTCATCAAACTGCTTGCCCAAAGAGGGTACTTCTTTTTAATACTCAAAAATAATTTCTAATATTCACTGACTTAACTTTTTGTAATATGCAAGAGAGCAGTGGTGGCTCAGCGGACCATTTGGTTGTGCTGGAGCTTAGGTTTGTGTCTCTTTTAATGAATGGACTAGGGGTGGCTGTTAATGCTGAGTGGAGACAGAGAAATTAGAAGAAAAGTTGCTGTCCCCAAAGCTCCTCCTTTGCATCATGTGTTGAAAACACAGAGCATCTCATCTGGAAAAGATTGTCTCTCTGACAGTGGCTGCAATAATTCAGAGGGCCAGGATCCTTAAAGTGCTTCTCAGGACTGGCAGCCTTGTTGTCACATGAAATTGTGAGAAATGCAAGCTTTAGGGACCTGTCCCAGACCTGCTGAATCACAGACTCTGCAGCAAGGGCCCAGTGATCTGTTTTAACAAGCCCTGCAGGTGATGCTGATACCTGCTAAATGTGAGACCCATGCGCTAGTTAAGGAGGCTCTATTTAAGCTCTGATGTCTTTAACCTGTGCCAGGACTTGGACATTTTCTAGAGCAGTTTCTACAGGAACAATATGTTACGTACTTTGAAGCTGTCTTTGGTCATACAGGAAATAGTGTTAGGTAAGTGTCCCTCTCTGTGGATACCTTATCCTTAGGCAATGCTGTCAAAATGGAAATGTCTTTTTATGCTTTGGAATAGAAAGTAAGATTCAATGTTAGCTGAATCTTGGTTTCCTACTGTACTAGTTTCTAGGTCTTTTGTATGAAATCCACAAATCGGGTGGTGTCAGACCACAGAAATATATTGTCTCACATTTCTGGAGGCTAGAAGTCCCAGATTGAGGTGTTAGCTGAGTTGATTCCTTCTCTGGGCTGTGAGGACTCATCTGTTCCCTTCTGGTGGTTTTCTGACAGTATTTGGCACTCCTGGGTGTGTAGATGTATTATCGTGATACTCTTAACTTCATCTTCATGTGGCGTCTTCTCTGTATGTGTCTATCTTTGTGTCCAAATTTCCTCATTTTCTGAAGACACCAGTCATATTGAATTAGGGCTCACCCTAATGTCCCCATTTTATTTTGATTACCTCTGTTAATACTCTATTTCCAAATAAGGCCACATCCTGAGACATAGAGAGGTTAGGACTTCAATATATCTTTTTGGGGGGGGACACAATTCAACCCATAATATTAATACTTTCCTAATTAAAGTGTTAATGGAGGGAGATGACTGTGGGCTCTGAGTCATAGTATTGATAGTTAAGGTAAAGAACTCTAAAGACATTTTCCTAAAAGTGTGAGCCCAGAATTAGATGACACTAATTAATAAGCAAGCTACACTCATATTTAGAACCAGGCTCCTAACCACTATGACATTACTCGTCAGGAAGGGACAAGAGTGATAAAGCCTTTGAGGAAAGCACCTTTGCGTTTTGGTCTGGAATTATCTGTCAATGCTTTGCAGGGGATATAGGTTTTACCTGGGACAATACCAATCTATTGGTGGTGACCACCTGGAGTACTCTCTCATGAGGATCTGTGGCTCCTTCCAAGCTCCCTGGGTGTGGCTACCGTGAAGTGCCGATTTGCTAATCTATAGCAGCCAGGTGGGGTGAGAAATGACCTGCCAAGATGCAAACTGTCTCCACAGTCTGAGTCATGGATCCTTGCCTTGGCCTCTGGAAAAAGACTGACAGTGAAAGTTCAATTTAATGAAGGTTTTTCTGCAAGGGACTCTGGCAGGCACTGTTAACATAAAGCCTCTACTCCTGGTCCTTCTATTGTCGTTCTTCTGGTTGGATAACTGAACTCTCCGTTTGATCTTGGGATGAAGCCACATTTTCTCACTGCTTGTGCCTGACTTAACTCTCACAAGATGGTCCTTGCCTTGATTTTCTTCCCAGTGACGCATTTATTCTTGAACTGGGATCTTATTTCTGGGCCCTCCACCCTATTCAGGCAGGATATGCTGGACCTCAGGTTCTGGGGCTGGGTCTCTGTGCTATTCTGCCACTGTCTCTCCATCTCTCCAGCCTGTCCTCTGCCTTTTCCCAGGGCTCTCCTTGCTGTTTACCACTGACTGCTGGAAGGCCAGCTGCCTGACTGTTGGGCTTCCTCATTTTGCCTGCTCCTGAGATCTTCTTGGCCCTTTTTTCTAGGTCCAACGGGTTGACTTTTCCTGCCCAAATAATTCCTTGTTTGGCCAAGCCTGCCACAAAATATACCCCTGTTCTCACATAAGACCATCAGAGAAATTAGGAAATTAGGAATTTTCAACTTTCTTTAGCAAGACTAGTTTGTGATCACTCCAAACAAATCTCATATCAAATGCTGAACAAGTATGACTTTATTATGCTTTCATGGAAGCATGGTAAATGGTCAAAGTTGAATTTGGAAGAATAATAGTTCAAGGCAATTTTACTAAAGGAGAGAACAGATGGGGTCACAAAGCTATGACAATGTCCACAGGCAATCAGTCTGCAGGTGGCAGATTAGACAAGCAGGCAAGCAATTAGAGAAGCGTAGTTTATAACAATTGATAATAATAAAGAATTTATTATTTTCATATTGTGACACTAGCATCAGAACTTTTGGTTACAAGAATGAAAGCCAACTAATTTCTGTTCTGATGTTCTGGCTGTTTATCATTTATCTTTAGCATGTTAAGTTTCTTGTATATTAGTTCCTCTCTGTCTCTATGCTGCAGGTAAAATCTGATTGTTTTCCTGTTATACCCTAATCTGTCTTGGCAGCCATGTAGAGCACTTGCAAAAAGTTTTAAAACAATGTGTTGGAGAAATGTCAAGTCTTAAATAGAAAGTTTTTACTTTTCTGATGTCTCAACCACATTTTAGTGACAGATGCTCCAGAACAAAGATTTGTTACTTACCCTTTTAGGATTACTGTGTTTATTTCATTAAAAGGAAGTATATACATGGATAAATACACTAACTTCTTAACCATTCTACGTATTTTAATACTATTAGCATCATGGTGATTTTTTAATAGTTTCTGAGATGTAGTAATAAAATGATTTAATATTATCTTCAGAAACTATCCAGCAGGCTGTAATCCTAGGTACCTATTTAATATACTGAGCATAAGTGTACATGATATTGGGGCAAATGGCAATGTGTGGAATATGCGAAACAGACTTGTTACAGAAAGTTGGACATAATGAAGTAATTCTAATGAGTAGGCATATGAGAAACTCAGTGATTTTGTGCTTTAGAAGAAAGCTTCCCTAAAGGAAAAATACAATACCTTTTCAGTTTGTCAAATCCTTCAGCTGTGCAAAAAAGCAAGGCTAGAATAATCACAAAATCTCAAATAAGCACAGATCTACTAGAGGGACTAATTGTTTTCCACTAGGATGCTTCCAAAGAGAGAGTCATTTAATTTTTTTCTTTTTAATATGTTCATTTTCATTTTTTTAAAAGTAAGTTTTATTGTGTATATTTGAGTTTCCCAGCATGATGTTATGGGATACAGACAGATAGTAAAATAGTTACTGTAGTGAAGTAGATTAACATATCTATCATCTCTCATAGTTACTTTTTTGTGTGAGAACAGCAGCTAAAATCTACTTATTTAACAACAATTTCTAATACAGTACTTTTTAAACTTTAGTCCTCCTGTTATGCATTAGATCTCTAAAGTTGTTCATAGCTGCTATTTGGTATCCTTTGACCTATATCTCCCCATTTCCTCTCCCCTTAATTTAGTTTTTTTAAAAGGTTAGTTTAAGCTCAGGATTTTTCTACATATTTTGCTTTTGAGTAGCAGTTTTAGTAGCAAGCTACAATTTAAGATGAAATCAAGAATTTCTTGCCTGTGTGGATGGTATTTTTGATTTTTCACAAATATTTTTACCCTATTTTCCTTTTATAACAACAGTGTGAAGCATGAAAAGCGTCATTATTCCCATTATACAAAGAAGCACACGGAGAACAGGCTGTTCTAAGTCGCTCTATGGGTGTTTCCAGGAATCCGGGCTCCTTCATCTGGGCTTGGCCTTTGATGACTTACCCAGTTTGGGGAAGACATCTGAGGACAGTAAAGAAGGAAAGGTTACCACAAACATCCAACAAGGAGAAACAAAGCTTGGCATGATAGTAGGCCAGCATTTAGATAAGAAAAAAAAAAAAAGAAGAAGAAAAAAAACTCAGCCTGGTAAGAATGGAGTTCCAGGGAACAGACCAAATGCCCAGGGAGTCAAACCCTGCTCAGCGGCTTTCCAGGTCTCTGCTCTTGAGTGACAGTACTTATTCAGAGGCAGAGCAAGGCGTCTGCTTCCATTTCTGACCTGAGCAGTATCAAAAGCCATTTTACCTAAAGACAAACAAGCCCCCCCCCCATAAAACACACCCCAAAACCAAAAACAAATCAATATTTTCTCTCCTAACATATTTTATTCTTGACATTACTCATTCTTTTGGTTTATCCCACCCAGGGTTAATGTCAAAATAACACTTAAGGAGTGAAAGATGAGAAACAATAAATTGTCACCTGCTTCCACACCTTGGCATGAATTACATTCAACATCAGAACTGAATAAATTTATCTCATTCTATAACCGATCACTTGTCAGGATCCCATAGATTAGGACATGAGGCAGGTATATTTGAAAAAAGAAGAGGAAGAAAGGCAAAAGTTGGAAGCAAGGGGACTTACAGAGTAGAATTATTTAGAGAGTTTCGGCAGCTTGTTTACATGTCAGTAAGAAAGTGCTAAGAAGATTATCTGAATATAATAATCTGGTATAAAACAGACATGAAGTTCCACAGTTCTGTCCAGACTCTAATTCCATTTGTGCTTTTCTCAAAAGCTACCATTTTCTTCCATATTCTGGCAAGGTAAGAAGGAAATAGAACATTTATATCAGTAAAGTTTAGGAATTCACTTTATCGATATCAATATCAATATTAATATCTAAAATATCAAGAAATATGTTTTTAGTTATTGCTATAATTGCAGCATTTAAATCCTGCTTTATTATATTCATATACAATTAAATGATAAGAAAATATTTAGAAGTACAAATAATTTTGATATTTAACCATTATATGTTCATTGACTATTTGTTTTTTTTTTTTTTTTTTTTTTTTTGAGACAGAGTCTCACTCTGTTGCCCAGGCTAGAGTGAGTGCCGTGGCGTCAGCCTAGCTCACAGCAACCTCAAACTCCTGAGCTCAAGCGATCCTCCTGTCTCAGCCTCCCGAGTAGCTGGGACTACAGGCATGCGCCACCATGCCCGGCTAATTTTTTCTATATATATTTTTAGCTGTCCATATAATTTCTTTCTATTTTTAGTAGAGGTGGGGTCTCGCTCTTGCTCAGGCTGGTCTCGAACTCCTGAGCTCAAACGATCCGCCCACCTCGGCCTCCCAGAGTGCTAGGATTACAGGCGTGAGCCACCGCGCCCGGCCGACTATTTGTTTTATCCAGCTTTCAAAGTAATATGGCACAAAGGCAACCTCATAACATGTAGTATTATGCATTTCTTAAAATCTGCATCAGCAACTGAACTCACATTTAAATTTAGTGCATGAAGCAATTGAAAGGACAATTTAATCTATTTACTACAGCATTGAAGTATTTCTGAGAAGTTAGAGTGCTTTACACCGTTTGATGGATAATTACATGATTCCAGAAATAATGTCTTATTTATGGAGAACACACCTTCCACTTATGTTGATAAACAGAAATAGAGTCTATGGCTTCCAAAATTACTTTGTTTTATCCTTTTTCATTCTTTCAGAAATTGAACAAAGTTGAATAAACAGTATATTATTCCATAATGCTTTATTTACAGATTTATGTGATGTATATTTTTATTACACTGTAAAAACTGAAGAATATCTCATATCTGTACATAGAATATTGTCAGAGAGAATTTAGAGATCATCTAATCTGGCTTCGTCTTATTTTTGAATTTACTCTTGTGGGGGGACTTTTGTTCTTGAAGATGTGACTATGATGTTTGTTGGGTGGGTCCGTCTGGCTTTGCCTCTGGGTGCGTGCAGTGTATGGCCCATCCCATCATGTTCTTCTGCTTCTTTCTGTATGTTTTAAAATTGATTCAATAAACTGTGTGATTTGAGCATCTTAATATGATATGTAAGACTTTCAGTTCTGTAACTTTTGAGATAGCTCATGTGGTATTATACTCGGAGGCTACAATTTGCAGCAAAATAAATGTTTCCTCAATACAGGTAGCTCATTCAGCCATGTCCTTCTTCCTTTGGGGCTCTGGCTGCTTGGAGAGAGCAGACATTTGATAGCCTCCCCCCCAGGAGCAAGCTCTTCTGCTGCAGCCCTGGAGGTCTGCTGGACTTGCCCCTTGCGTGGCTTGTGAGTGGACAGGGAAGTCTGCCTAGTCCTTGCTCATGTGATTCTCACACCAGCTAGGTCCTCCAACTTAACCTTTATAGATAATAAAAATGATATTTTGACCTATCACTTGGCACTATTTAATTTTGTTTTCCAATTTACTAAGCACCTGGGTACAAAGAGAAATGATATTTATAGGACCCACTCAGATTCCCCAACCCTCCTCACATTACAGTTGGGATAACAGAGGCCCAAGCAGGCCAACAGACATTTAGGTTCACCTTGTTGCCAGGGTGGGTGTAGTACAATTCTCATTTCCTTAAGACCAAGCATTGAAGTATGAGCCCCTGGATGGTACCCGCTATTGCTCAGTTTTGTTTCAGGGGGACTCTATCGAATTGGGGCATTGGTGGCCTCTCTTTTTCCTGCATCCTCTGGATATGGAACGCTCTTGCCCATCACGTCTAAAGGAGCCATCTCATGGGCCTCAGGTCATCATGTTCTGGGCTTAATTCTTATCTGTCTGTGTGTCCTCTGGCCAATCACAGTTGGAAACCTGTGTATCTCTGTCCAGATTATGGAAGCTCACTCCTTACTGTCTCCTAGGGATGATTCTACCTTATGTGAATTCTAGCTCTGAGTTAATACTTAGGCTGAGTCAAACCAGCACCCTGTTTCTTCAGGAGCCAGCAGTGTAGTGTATCCTTTGATGTTGTTCTGTAATTATACAATCCCTTGACATCTCTCTTGCAGGTCAGCTTCATGTTAAGACTATACAACACTTCATTTTTTAAGTGCATGACCTCTCCTAGGCTTCTTTAAACCTCCTGGTTTCCTAACTTAGAGATGCTACCATCTCTGCCCTTTCCATTCCGTTTCCACTCAAGGAAATGCTAGAATTTTATTTCTGAATTTTGTAGGAGAAAACGACTTCCCAGGTAAAATACTTAAAACAGTTTATTCATTGGTAACAAGGAAATTAGTCCCTTCTCTTACTTTTAATTTCAGCTCTATCAGTTACCTTCAACATTACCCAAATTTTTTGTTCTTTGTATGATTCATTTTGCTTTCAAAATCTGTTGATATCAGTGAAAATAATCATTGTATTTTATTTATTCATGACTCCTAGGGCCTTGCACAATTCCTGGGTAGTAAGGAAGAAATACATCATAGTGATTGAGCTGTTGGGGAACATATCATTTTGTTTTTTGTCACTCAATAGCCATTTTCCTTTTTCTAAAACAGCTCTCCAATGTTTATTTATGGGAACTACTAGTGCCCCAATTGGATATGATCTGGCAGGATTGTCATTCATGGTGCCCAAAATATGGGTGTCTGACCCAAGCTAGGTCATTTGTACACTCTCTCCCTGCATTTCAGAGATTAAAAACCACCGAAATTTGTTGGAGGTGACTGGTCACAGAGGCTGCACCCTGTGAGACAGTATACTTGTTCATTTAAAAAAATTGTATTGAGGTAAAATTCACATAATATACAATTAACTATTTTGAAGTGAACAATGTAGTGGCATTTAGGACATTCATAATGTTGTACAACCACCACCTCTCTCTCATTTCAAAACTTTTTCATCACCCCAGAAGATAACACTGTACCCATTAGTCATTCCTGATCATTCTTGGCACCAAGACACCTGTTATTTCTGGTCCTTCAGTGTTCCCTCCGATTCTGTTAGCTACTCCATATCCTGATAACCTTATGACAATTCCTTTTCTACTTAAGTTTTTCAAAATCACTTTCTCATGCTTGCAGCAAAATAATTCTAACTAATACAAGATCATAGGTTTTGGAATCGGACAAGTTTCCTCAACTGTAAATTGTAATTGTCAGGATTAGACAAGATAATTCATGTGAAGCAAGTGGCGTAGTCATAATATAGAGCATGCACTAATGACACTAAATAAATGATAGGTATTATTAATATTAGGTACTAGATGAACATTGAATGAGTGAATTACTACTCAATAACATGTCTGATCTCCCCTGTGTGTTTGCAGTAACTGAATTCGGTCAAATCTAGATTGGACGGATAAGCTGACTAGGCACAAAGACCCGCTATGAATATATATGTGCTTGGCAGGAGAGAAGGAGAAAGTGATTAAGGAAATAAATACTCAGAAAAGTGTCGGAGGGCGTGGAACATTTTTTCCTCCACTCCTGATGTTTCTTTCCAAGTGAAGGGATATCAGTTACAGTACTCTCCTGGCCTCTCTCCACCCCTCATTATTTGGTTGATGAGTTTAAGAGCAGGAAGTGAGCACACTGCCCTCTGTCTCTTCCTCTTCCTTTTTCTTGGAAACGAGTTGCTTGCGGGAAGCAAAGGTCCTGTCCTGCTGCTGGTGAGATTTGGGAGTGTGGGAAGGACTGCCGTTGTAACTGACTAGGTGATTTCTTTGTATTAATCCTTGATTTTATTGGGTTTCTTATGACAGCATTACTTGTTTTATTGTTCTTATTTGGGAGGAAAAAAATCTGTGTTCTAATCGGTAAGTAGAGACGAAAGATACTACTAAGATAGATTGCAAAATAGTGAAATGAGATGAGTAAGAGTACAGAGGACAAGAATGCTAGCTCTCACCCAATCACTGGGTATTGGATGCTTATTTGCTGCAGTGTTGATGTGTAAGCCATGCCCAGGTGAACCATGGAGAAACATACTTTTTTATAATTTAGGAGAGATGGTTGAAGGAACAGTATTTACCTGCATTTCTTGGGAGTACTTGAATTAACTTATGAAGCTATTGCTAACAGATTTTGAAGCTTAACTATCTTTTGACAGTTTAATTTGTTAGAGGTAATAGTTTAGTTCTCCTGCGTGGCAAATTAAATAAAGCCAGCCTAGGTCTGAGCTGTAATTTCTCACGTTACTCTATTTTCTTAGCTGAGCCAATCATTTGTTAAGCTAATGGGAAATAACTGCCCAAGTACATTAGAAGAGACATAATTTCTCCCATAGTTAATACTTTGCTCAGGATTAAGTTTTCTTTGGCCTATGAACAACTAAGTAGGAGATGGGTCAGAAGAGGAAGCTATTCACTAGAAAAAGTGGGTTTTGCAGAATAGAACCAATATAATGGTGATAATAGTGTGGGCTGATATAATAGTGCACAGCATCTTTACATCAGCTTACTTGAAAAATAATTTTTTGGCTTGAGTAATACTTTAAGTAGAAAACATCACTCTTTTAGGGAAGGAAGTCTTTGAATCCAACCAAGATGCAAGGAAAGTAGGCAAGAGCTAGAGAAAGATGATCACAAGTTGACATGCTACCTAATATATCAGTATGCTGTCATATTGGAATCAATATATACATAGAACATATTGAATGATATATGAAATATACTTAGAATAAAGCAATAAACATGGCTTTATTTCTCCATAACGAATCTATAAGTTACTTTTCCCACTATTTCTACACAAATATGAATTATGTCATGGTTATGCAAAAAGAAAAATTGTTCTTTAGGGCCCTGACATGAACTAGTGATCACGAGCTATTGGCTTATTGAAGAACATCTTTTGCTCCACCATGATTTTAACCATTATGGTACCAAGGCAAAGGCTCCTTTCTCCTCTTTAGTTAAAAGAAAGCAGATTCATCACATCTGGATATGTGTCATGTATTAATACTTTACCTTGAAGCCTATGCTTTCCTTACCTGAGGATTTGAGATACAGTGTGAATCCTGTTTTAGTTCTTTTCTGTGAGGAGTTTTTCAAGCCATTCTCTAGACCATCCCATCATTTCTTTCAAGCTCTCCTGGACACATTATCACTTGTTTCTCTCCAGGCAGTTCTTGGCTAGCCCCACAGCATACAGGACTGGACTAAAGCCTTTAGAGAAGCTGAAAAGATTGTTCTGCCTTATATAGAAAGCCAATCCAAAAATTACTAAATAGTAAAACTCAAACCTATATATATACCAAAATAAACACAACTTCTTCAACATTCTCTGATCACAAAAGTTCATGGAAGTGCAACTTATTTTTCTTTGACACCTTTGCTTTGCTGTGTCCTATCCCATATCCTGGGCTCCCATTGGGGCAGTCTCCCGGCTCTGGTGGCTTATTGTGACACAGGGTTTGTGGCATTTGTTCTAATATTAAACATTTAAATATTCATTTTCATAACTTGAGACAATGAGAGGGTCTATTAATATTCAATAGTTGTCATAGATTTATGCAATTTTGGTTTTGAAAGAGGCCTTTATGATCATCACTTCAGCCCATGGGTTACAAGGATTCACCGAGGTGAAGTGCTTTTTTAATATGAAAAAATTTTTAACTGACACATAATAATTATATTTATTTATGAGGTAATAGTGATATTTTGATACATACAATGTGTAGTGATCAAAAATCAGGGTTATCGGCATATCCGTAACCTCAACCATTTATCATTTTTTTGTGTTGAGAACATCCAAAATTGAGGTGAAGTACTTTTTACAAGCTGTATACAGTGTGCGAAGCAGCTGGGGCTAGAATTTAAGTGTTGGGTTAGTTTTGTTTTTATCACCCACACTGTCCGTGTTCTTTGTTTCTGTTTTCTGCAAGGTAGGATTTCCAGATTTAGCAAATAAAAATACATGCACCATTTGACACCTACTTATACAAAAAAAAATTATTTGTTGTTTATCTGAAATTCAAATTTTACTGGGTGTCCTGCATCAGGCAACCTTATCTCAGAGTAGAGAATTAAAAAACCCTACTAATACTTAATGAGCCCTGAGCTAGTTGCTTTTATTAATATCATTTCACTGAGTCTTAATTGCACCTTTGCAGTTTTTTAAAAATAGTTTATTTTTATATAAATATGGATGTACTTTCATATTTTTATGGATGAAGAAACTGAAGCTTGGAGAGGTCACATTCTTTGTGTCGAGAATAGAGAACAGAAATTAAAGTCTGGAGCAGGGAAAAGATGAGTAAACATGTTTGTGATTTTCTTTTTTAATACTCTGGAATTCCTTTGGGTTCCTTTTGTTTATAATATTTGTTTCATTTCCTCATCTTGAGGAAAAAAAAACACCTTTCTTTTGTGTGTGCTTGTGTATCTTAAGGGAAAACTAGGTTTTAAGCAGGCACTGTAAGTGCAAGGTAAAACTCCTGTAATCAGGGTAGAGTTTGCAAAACCACAAAGTGAGATGAGGAGGTGGTGGGGCAGGGAGGCACTGCGAGTTGCATGGGCAGATTGTGAGGATGCTGAGTCAAGTGAAGTGGTCTCTTCTTTTCTTATCTTCTGCTTTTGCTAGCTGTTTTTTCCTGATTTTAGTAGGTATTTCCCAATTTCCACCACCCTGAGCAAATACAAGTCAAATCATATTGGTGAGAATGGCAAAAAGAAATTGTTCTCACATCTTTCCTTTAAGGGTATGGGGCAAGATATTTTTGGGAGTTAACCTTGCCTCTTCTTGTCTTTCTTCAGGGAAGACAATCTTTTTTGCTGGTTTCTTAGGTGGTGGAGCTCCTTTCCTCTCACTCTATGTGCCATACTTGCTTCTTGGAATGGTCCACTGCTCAGTCGATTCCCAAGAACTTTTTCATCTCGCTCCTTTCTAACGCCTGTGTGTGTATTTGTAGTACAGATGTGTGATTCCTGCCCTCCATAGATACTGAACCTAGATTTATTAATCTCTAAATTTCTTCAGGTTTCTCTCTCTCGTGACTTATACCAAGACAGGAAGGCCTTCCCACCAAAGAAATGATATCCTTCTAACCAACCAATGATGGCCCCATAGAATTGGTTTACAGCTCCCACCATGTTGTTGCAGTGTTTGAGATGCTTCCAGGATATACTTGAATCTGTCTATCGTAGTTTGTTTTTCAGAGCCAGTGCCTTCTCTAAATGTCATTATTTGGAGCTTGGGCTGAAACTCTTTAACTCTCCCAAACCTGTGGAGGACAGTACCTTCTGATTTTGCTCCATTTTAAAAGGCAAAAGATTTATACGATCTGAAGAGAAACCAGAGTATATGATTTTCCTCTATTTTAAACTCACAATTAAACTCCTAAGCACTTATTTTTGCAAAAGGACATCTACTTCTGCCTTTTTTTTTTTTTATTATTTTTTTTTTTACTTCTGCCTTTTGAACTGCCTATTCTTCTAGTTTTTATAGTGAGAATCTCAGTCTCCAAGTTTTCAGTCCCTAGGCTTCCCGAGGGTCATCTTATGTGCAGCACAAATTGTTAGTTTTCTACTTTCCTTTTCTCCTGCAGGGATGGTACATTCTGATCTCCAATGCCTTGTAATCATTCCCTACAGACTCTGCAGCCTGGAAATATAGAGTTTGGGAGAGAGCAGTTTTTACTTAGAGGTTATTAAAGTATAAAGATAAAAATAGAGTGTTATGCAAATGATTTCAAGTGTACAGCTAATCAATTTTTTTCCTCTCCCACAAGGCATTTTTCAATTCTCTTATACAAATTCACTTTTTTTTTGGCGAAATCCTCAGTCTATGGACAAGCAGTTATGTTTTTTTTCCTTTTCTAATAAAGTCTTTCAACTGCAGAGAGTATTGTGCATACTGCCTGAAGTTATATATTCCTTTCATTTTTATATTTGGAGTAGGAGAACAGTCTACTCCCTGACATTTACTGAGCACCTCTTGGGCATAATCAGTACTATACTTGACCTGGGGAGTTTGAAAAATGGAAAAGCTATTTGAGCTTCCTTAAATGATTTAGGAGCAATGCAGGGCATAAAATCTCAAGTTGAAAATGAAAACAAACTGATTTAGTCCTGGGCCTGGAGATGCCTACTATCAGATTAAAGAAACCAAGCATGTAGCAAACTGGAGGGACCTGCGGGAACTAGACATGACTCTGGTGCAAATGGAGAGAAACATTTGGAACATTCAGATCCACAGAGTTCTTGGATGTGACTTGGAGGATGTTTGAAAGCACCTCAATAGAATTGAACACTCAGGAGGTGGGGAACAGAAGTTCACAGGCCACTGTTAGATGGAGGGGATGTTGAAACCAGGGTCAGGATCTCTTCCCAGAACTTGAAGTACTTTCCTGGTTATTGGCTTGTGCTACATTTTCTGTTCAAATGTTGACGACTCATACTTGATGTTTCCTTGTATCTTTTTCTGACGTTGGACTCATGTGAATGTAGGAGCCTGGTCCTTGTCTTTTCTTTTCCCTCTTAGTGGTTAGAATCAGGCTTTGTAATTTAAATCATTCACATACATTATCTTTTTTATTTCTCCCAAGAAGCCCATAAGGTAAATATTATTTATACCATCATTTTTATTATTAAGATAGTGTATTTCTTAATCTCTTAAGGATGATGACACTTTAGGAAAACGGGTCTTTATTTTCGGAATATTGCAGTCAGTTAGAAGCTCTCTTTGCTAGGGACCAAATATCCAAGCTTAATCAAAACCACTTCTATGTTTTTTCCAAATGCTCCCTAAAGAGGTAGATAGTCCCCAGGTAAGAGTCCAGCTTCCTGCATATAGTATATGATTGACCTGGAATTCCTGTTTATTTCTTTATTTCTTTAAGACAGGATCTCACTCTGTCACCTGAACTAGAGTACAGTGGCATGATCATAGCTCACTGCAACCTTAAACTCCTGGGTTCAAGTGATTCTTCTGCTTCAGCCTCCTGAGTAGCTGGGATTACAGGCAAGTGCCACCATGCTGGCCAATTTTTTATAGAGGTGGGATCTTGCTATGTTGTCTAGGCTGGTCTCAAACTCCTGGCCTCAAGTGATCCTACTGCCTCACCCTCCCAAAGTGCTAGGATTACAGATGTGAGACATTACAGAGCCTGGAATTCCTATTTCAATGTTCCAATTACAACTATTATACAAAGCCTATTCTTCTACTACATGGTAACATGCTTCTTCCTTCTAGAAAGTCTGATAACAAGATAACAGGTGGAACCAGACTGCACCTGAAAATGACGAATGAATGAATGAATGAATGACTGGATGAAGGAATAAACATAGATAGGCAGCTATGGAGGTCAGGTAGCAATTTAAAGTTAGAAAATTGAAAGGTAGAGAAGGTGTTTGTAAAAATTCCTTTTATAAAAGGTCATTTTCAATGTATTTTGAATAGGGGAAATTTTTATAAAATAGCCATATTTATTGCAGAGGTTATAATTTGAAGTTAAGAAAAACTATAGACTCCATTTATTTAACATTTATATCTTACTCTTATGAAGAAATCTATGGGAAAGTACAGAAATCAAGTCTATAATACTACACAGAAAAATAACCTTATTGTATTAGCATTAAATGGTCTTATGATTTTGCAATATTTGCCAACATTCCAGATTGCTTAATAAATGTGAATTATTTATTCTTTAACACTGTGATGGATTATGAAACACTTAACTAGATGGTTTATTACTTGTCATAACCCCATTGGAATATGAGATAAACACAGAATGGTTTCAAAATAAATTATTTGTGAATATATATAGAGAGTAAAGCTTTAATATAGACCATATGTGTATATACATTTCTCCATTTGATAATAGCCTTTTGTGATATAATGTATAAATATATTGAATTCACAGCTTTGAAAATCAGTCTATTTACATTTAGAATTAACATAATAGAATTACAGTATTCAATAATATTAAGTAATGACAAAATAAAGTAGCCTTTGGCTGGCGTGGTGCTATAATCCTAACACTTTGGGAGGTCGAGGTGGGAGAATCACTTGAGGCCAGGAGTTTGAGACCAGTCTGGGCAAAATAGTGAGACCCCCATCTCTACATAAAATACAAAAAATTAGCAGAGTGTGGTGGCATGCCTGTAGTCCCAGCTACTTGGGTGGCCGAGGCAGAAAGATCTCTTGAGCCCAGGAGTGTGAGATTGCAGTGAGCTATGATGATGCCACTGCACTCTAGCCGGGCAACAGAGAGAGACCCTGTCTCAAAAAAAAAAAAAAAAAAAAAAAAAAAAGTAGCCTTTGATTAAATGACACACCAGGTAAATAAATATGCATTATGCATTAGAAAAATGGGAGTTTTTCCATTGTAGAGGACATAGGCGAACAGCCAGTAGGAAGTCTCCCCCAGGGCTGCTGTGACTGCGGGTGATGGTGCAGGGATGCCCTGAAAGCCTCGCAGCTGGGTGCCCCAGAGGTGTTGAGAGTGATCCCGCCCCAGAGCCTCTCCATGCCAGGTGGGAGGCTGCTGACCCTGGCCAGCGCCCATGTGCAGGGTTGTGGGGCGGGCATCCTAGGTGCTACCGAGGGATCAGGGAACAGAATAAACATCTGGCTTTTTGTTAGAGACAGCAAGAGTGGTACTTGGTGGGATGAGCATCTTTCTGAAGAAAATGTCCCATTTGTTAAGCAGGTGGTTTCTGATGAAGATAAAGCCCAATTAGCAAGTAAACTACATCTGTTAAAAGATGAACCGTGACCTATACATCCTTGGGAACCAGGTTCCTCTAGAGTTGGCCTTATTGCCTTGAAGCTGGCCGCGATGCCTTTATGGACCACAGATGTTCAAAAACATGTGGTCACATTACTTCAGGTGCAAGACTGTCAAGTCCTTAAATATACTTCAAAGGAAAACCATTAGGGAAAAATGGCAGTCCTATCTGTAGGACGCAAAACTGAATCACCTTTCTGTAAACCTACATCTGTATTGGAATTGTACTGAGAACTTGGATTGTTGCCAAAAACAGAAAGTTAAAATCTTTCATGTCAAAGATGATACCATAATTAAGCCAGGCATTCCTTTCTATGCTGCTCACTTTTGTCCAGGTAGTACGCAGGTGTCACAGCTGGAACTATCGGTAAAGATTTTCAAAGCCTCATGAAAAGATGGGGATTTAAAGTTCAGCCTGCTGCACAGGGTCAAATGAAAACCCACAGGTGACCTGAAGCTCTTTCAACTTGGTGATGTTGTCTGAGTCAGGCCTGGACAAAGGGGAAGCGTAGACAGGACAGCATGTGGACTGAAAGTGTGGAGAATAAACACAAAGCACAATATAACCTATGTAAATGGCTTTGTGCGTGGACATAAAAATTGCTTAGTAAAAGTCAGAGTTTCTAAGCTTCCTGCATGTAAGGATTTCTGTAAAAATCTACCATTCCCTCCCTTCCCTTCCCTTCCCTTCCCTCCCTCCCTCCCTTCCTTCCTTCCTTCCTTCCTTCCTTCCTTTCTCTTTCTCTCTTTCTTTCTTTCTCTCTTTCTTTCCTTCTCTCTTTCAAATAATATCCATTGTGTGTCTTCTATGTAATAGTGATTAAAAGAATTAAAATACATAAAGGAGAATGAAATGTGGTTGAGACCTAATAAGTATTTTGTGGAAAATTATCTTGGGCCTCATCAAAGATAATTTAGAAACATTTATGAAAGTAATTTTAAGCTCTGCCATTTTCTAGTCATTTTACTCTGAGTTTCTGAAAAAAAAATCAGAATCTTATAATCAGAGTTCATGTGAAATTGCAGCACACTGTCTTCTCTCCTTCAAGAGCAACGCTTTGGCTTATATGTACTGTGAACATCACTGCCAATCATTCATCATCCCACTGTTCTAAAGAAATTTGCTGTCCTGAATATCTTTGGTATATGTAGATATTCTAGATGACTCTTTTGGCCAAGAATATAGATCATTTACAAGATAGTGGCAAGTTAATATATAGCATCATGACAGTGAAGCAGATTCCACACACACACACACACACACAAAATCACTAACGGACAGAGAAATTTCATAGAGAAAAGCTAGCAGACAGAGCTGGAAGAAAAACAGATGGGTGAGTCTGTAAGTGGCAGCCAACTACTGGCATTTTATTTTCAGGACAGTTATTCCAATACAGGCCTGTCAGATATAAAATATTGCTTTACTTTACTATCCAAATTACACTTCAAATTCTGATTTATCATGGAATGGTTCTTTCTGGCACTAATCTCGGTCATGACTTTAAACACTGTTGATTCAGCATCCTTCAGAGAATACTGTGTTAATGTACGCTTTGTATTCTTGTCTTACTTTTGACAAGAGAAAAAGTGTGCTAAGAGCTTTATTCTAGAGATCTTCCCTCTTTGGCGAAAAGGCACCAGTATCTACCCAGCTGCTTAAACCTGAAAGCAAAGATCATACTAAGTCCCTCACTCTTTCTTACTTCCCTTTCTCCAGTCATCACTACAGAAGGTTAGTTACCCCTGAGTTCCTCCAGTCCTCACCTCTACCTTCCTCTGTCACTATGCCAATGCAGGGTCCCTCTCTCTCTCTCTCTCTTTCTATATATACATGTGTGTGTATATATATGTACATACACATACACACACATATGGCAATACCCTCTTTACTGACTTGCTAGCAATCAAATTTTTGATTTGCCGACAAAATATTTGTTTCAACATGCAAATCCGATTCATTTATCATTTTCCTACTCAAATTTCTTCCATCATCAGATAAAATTTCTCCATCATCAGATAAAATGTAATGTTTCCTTGAATTGGGAGAAACCTCACAATCAGGCCCCTCTCTGCTCAGCATCTTCTTCCTTCTGTGCTCTGCTCCATCACCGGCTGAGCAGAACATCTCATATTCCAGCCTTCCTCCAAGAGGCTGTCTTTCCCACTTCCTCACCCAGGAAACAGGTACTGGTCTTTCAAGTCTTAGCTTCAGTATCCCCTCCTTGGACATTTGACTCTAGACTCCTCAGCACACTTAAAGGGTACATTTCCTGAGACTCTAATGCACCTTGCACTTATTCATGACATATTATCATTCTTTATTTTTGTATTTATCTCCACATCAGACCATGAATTCACTGAAACTAAAGCCTCTATCATTTCTGTCTGATGTCTTCAGTCCTCTGCATTGACAGGATAACATAATGTGTGCTTAGTAAATAGTTGTTGAATAAATGAATGAATCAACTGTTCCTTAAAACATATGTCTGCATGGATGATCTGCAGACATCTAAACACTTCATGTTAAAAATTAGCTCCTTATTTCTTCTTTTGATTTTATCTGAGACTTACGCATCCATTCTCTGAAGCAAAAAATCTATGAGTGACCTTGTTTGTTTCTGTTTCCTACCTTTAATAAAAAGGAGATCAGAGTCATATGAACTTAACTTACCAAATTTCTCTCAGCTCTTCTATGTTAATTACATGACTGATTTTAACTCATATCTTTGTTCCAGTCTCTTTCCACTTTGGTTCATTCTCTAAACTATTAGATTTATCTTTTCTGAGATCCAATCTAGTTTTGTTTCCTCTATTTGAAAGCTTACTTTGATTTTTTTTCTTTTCTTTTTTTTTATTTCAGCTTATTATGGGGGTACAAAAGTTCAGGTTACATACGTTGCCCATGCACCGCCTATCCCCTTGAGTCAGAGCTCCAGGCGTGTCCCTTCCCCAGACAGTGCGCATTGCACTCATCATGTAGTTGTTGCCTACAAGTATGGTAGCCTGAATTGTAAGACTCTTTTTACCACATTTCCCCAGCATATCTTTAGTTTTATCACCTAATAACCAAACCAATTCCATGTATACCCTATACAATACTTACAGCAAATATTTTGTCTTTCCCCTAACATGCTATGCCCATAGATATCTTCAGATCTTTGCAAATACTCATCTCCTTTTGGGATAGTGGAACTCCTATATTTATTTGAAGACTTAGCTCAAAGTTAGAAGGAAGGGCATTGCATTTGACCTTCTGATAGCTTACTCTTTACACTGATACTCCATTTATTCACCCATTCCTCAAACTTTATTTGTTCACTAACCTTGTGTTAGATATTATTTTAGGCACCAGGGAATTAAAAGATTAAAAATGAAAGTTAAATCCTGTTAGAACTCACACACCTGAGGTAAAATAAATAGACAGCATAATATAATACTGGTTTTTTAAAAAAGGACTAACAGACTTAGGAAAGTACAGTAGTCTTAATGGCATACAATGTGTCTTATTTTTCTCTTACAAAATTCTTAAATTATCTACTTTACAGACTATAAAATTACTGTTTCATAAATTGCCAGAAATATCCTCTTTTGACTCTGTGACTTCATTTGCTTATCATCATCATTTACTTCTAGTCTCTGAGACATACCTCAATTTCTCTTCAGTTTCTAGGTTATAATTCTCAACCACCATTAAGATGAAAGTCTTTGAAATTTCCATAAATCTTGTATGTTATCTTAGTCTTGGAGAGAATACTGGAAATTCACTTTTCTCTGAGGTGTTTCCAGCTGTCAATCATGCTACTTGGATCCTACTTTTCGGGGGCTGTATTTTAGTCATAGCTCCCATGCACTGTTTTATAACTATTTAATTGTCTATCTCTCCTGTCATTTGTGGACTTCTTGAGGGAAGGAACTTTTCTTGTTTATTTTTGTAACTCTAGCTCTGCACAATATTTAGTAGATAATAGGTACTTAAAAACATTTTTCAAAAAATAAGTGAATGAATGACTATTGTTATTTCACTCTTGACTTAGGAGATTGAACCCAAATATTGATGATAGGTGGTAGTCTTGGTTGCTGACAGATTGTGTTCTTTTATGTTTGATTCAAAAGTAGTTTAGAGGTAATTTAAAAATCCTTTTGGAGATGTAAATGCTGCATTTTTTTTTTTTCCCGAAACAGAGTCTCGCTCTGTTGCCTGGGCTAGAGTGCCGTGGCGTCAGCCTAGCGCACAGCAACCTCAAACTCCTGGGCTCAAGCAATCCTCCTGCCTCAGCCTTCCAAGTAGCTGGGACTGCAGAAGTGCGCCACCATGCCCGGCTAATTTTTTCTCTATATTTTTAGTTGTCCAGCTAATTTCTTTCTATTTTTTTTTAGTAGAGATGGGGTCTTGCTCTTGCTCAGGCTGGTCTCGAACTCCTGAGCTCAAATGATCTGCCCACCTCGGCCTCCCAGAGTGCTAGGATTACAGGCCTGAGCCACCGCTCCGGGCCAAGGAGATATAAATGCTGTATTTTATTCTTTGATAGTAACAGCAGATGCTCTCTTAAGCAAATTCTCTTGAGGAATTCTCTAGATTAATTGACACTGCCTGTCATTTGTCTGAGTTATGATGCCCACAGTTTGTGGATACCCCTTTAATGTGCCTGCATACTTTTTGTTTCCTCACTTGAGTTTTATCCTTGCTGAAATTCAGGTCCATTTGTTCTAAAACCCGTTTGTGCCATTGATAGTTAATATAGAAATTATGACATTTAATTAAAGTTGTGTAAACTTACCTAATGTAAGTGTCAAAAGCAAAAGAGTTTTTTTTTTCCTGGGAAAAATTAAGTTGACTCCTTGACTCCTACAGAAAGATATGATGAAAGAGTTGTTAAAAGACGGCTTTCACTACACAATGAGTGCATTGCGCACCGTTTGGGGAGTGGTAACACTTGAAGGTGCTGACTCGGGAAAGGGGGGGTGGGGAAAAAATATGAAACTATTGTTCTTAACTTGCACTGTTCACTTAATAATTTATCATGAATATTTCCCATATTATTTCATATCATTGTACAAGAAATAATGTATACATTATGAGGACATACTGTATCTAACAAGATATACTGTTAGACTCTTTGATTCTGTAAAATTAAATTGAAAAAAAAAAATAAAAATAAAAATAAAAATAAAAAAAAAGAAAAAAAAAAGACGGCTTTCAAATTATCTTTCAGCAAGAACTATGTAAAAGACTGGGAGGAATATGTAGTCTTATAGCTTCAGATGTACTTTTAGATTCTAGCTCCATTTTTTAAAAGCAACTGAAGCAAATGCATCATAAATGTAAAGATGAGGCAGAACCCCAACCACCAGAACCATATCCAAGAAAAGATCTAGGTTTAAGTTAAAAATTAGCAAATAAATGCAATTTAATGTTCCAAAATAAAAGGTTCAAGGTGAATATGTATCATTTTTATGATTACCTACTTTAATGTACTTTTTGATTATTTGATTCTGGTCCTGGTTGCTTGGATAAGATTGCTTCTTATGGATTTATAATCTTCCTTCTCAAATACTGTATTTTCCTCCTAATGAAACAAAACCAAAAATCAAGCACTTTGATTCAATTACTTTTACCTACTTTCTACTGGGACATTTTAGTAAGTTTTTCTTTCCCAACAACTACTTTACAGTATCCAAGGAGAAATCTCTGTTTTTCATTATAACACAGACATCTGAGGATTTTTCTTTGCCCACATGTAACTATCTTTAGAAAGTGTTTGATTCTCATGGAAGCCATTCATAATATCTTGACACTCATGGGCCCCAGCCAAATTAGTATAGAAGAATGCCTTAACCTTCACTACAGAACACTTAGGAAGGTCGACTGTGGGCAGATGTGCAGGGTCTTGAAGTAATGCTTTAAAAGCATAAAAAAATTTTACTTTCCTCTAGTGTATCATCCAAACCAGTCATATAACACTTTTCAGGCTCATCATGGAGAAAACATTTCTTATTATGTACCAGATTGTTTTGTATGGGGCAGCATGTTTAAATCCTTGACCAAAAGTCTGAGATTCAACAATAACATAATCCCCAGACACAGTGATTAGGGATCCCAAGCCCTGTTAGATTGTGAGTTTAGCTTCTTGTGGAAGGTAGATTTGGTCTCTCATACACTGTAGCATGGACATTGGAGAAAAGGAGGCACAACCAGAAAAGATGAACAATCATATGTTACTTTAATGTTCCACCAAGTTTTTGAGGGTTCGGTAAGCTGAATAAGTAAGGAAGCAAGTTTACAAAATTAACTATGCAAATCAAGACAACAGACATTTAAAGTGTTCTGTCTAATTTTCACAAGTGTTACTACATGTTTATTTTATTGCATGCATATATTATATATCTGAGCTCATAGTTGAATAAATGAGTGAATAATTTAGTGATGTCTATTCATTTGGAGAATGTTTAAAATTAAGATGCTGGGTCTAGGGAATGCCATTAAATTCAGTTTGCAAAGTAGAGCCCAGGATATAAAGAGAAAAAATTAGGATAGGGAGCAGAGACTGAATATAGGTTCAAAAACGTAAAAAGTGAAAATTGTGCCTGTAAGAGAGAGGCACCAGAGGAGAGAGGCATCTGAGAGTCCAGAGGAGACGAAATTCTCTGAGAACTTTCAATATAATTAGATAAGAATCCACACTCATGACCAGGGCTTCCCAGAATACTGGATGCTGTTTCCTCTCCAACATCTTCTTGTACTTCCTAGTTCACCAGGCTTAACCACAACAGCAGCTTTGTTTTGCTCATTTTACATGTGCCTCAGGCTTTCATCCTTCCTGTCCCCATTTTTTTTGGAATACTCTCTCCAAATCTTCACATAAATGGCTGCTTCTTGCTATTCACATCTTGCTTCAAATATCACTTGCTCAGAGACATGTTTCCTGACCACCTGTCTAACATGGCCACACTCCCACCCCTACTGGCACTTTCTCTCATGTACTTGTTTTATTACCTTATAGCACCTACTAGTTTCTGCATTATTCTTACTTGTTAGTTTACTTGTTTGTTTGTTTGTTTGGTTTTTGGTCTGGCTTAGTCAGAACATAAGCTCCATGAGGTCAGACATTTGTCTTTTACATTTTGGTATTCTTACCGTTTTGAATAGTGAATGTGCTTAATACATACTTGTTAAATAAATAAATGTGTATTGACATGACAAACATTAACAATAGATATATATTATATTAGCATTTCCAGTATTTAAAACAAAACAGCCTATATATGCTTTTAAAAGATGTCTCTACTTGCATAAGAAAAAGTCAGGAATGAAATAAGTATACAAAAATATTAATAGTTTTTATTTTCTCCTTGTGGAGTGGAAACTTTACTATAGGCTATATGTTAATATGATAAATAAGATTAACTATTTTATATGCGTATTTTTACTTCTATGACAAAAGGAAAATAAAAGAGAAAAAGAAATGTTTGAAAGAGCTGTTAACAGTAAATATTGTTGTATTACCAATAGCACTTTTGAGTTGGAATAGAAATGGTTAGCAAACAGCTCTTTTTTGTGTGTTTTAGAGTTGAAAGAAAAAGAAGTTTTATTTTTTCTTCTGATTTGATTAAGCGAAAAGAATAAAAAAAGGGCAGCTAGCATATGGAACCACAGAATTTTCTGGCTGATAAGGAGGCTAGAACCACAGCAACCAAAAAGAAAACTCTTTACCTGTCTAATTGTTTAATTAAGGAGAATAGTTTGCAGTTAGATGATGGAGAGTAGGTTCTGGAAGTCAGATGAGTGAAGATAAAAACCTGTGAAACACTTGAAGCTCTGACTCAGGGGCGGGGGGGGGGGGGAGGGATGGGGGCCATGTGCAATATATATAACCTGAACTTTTGTACCCCCATAATAAGCTGAAATAAAAAAAAATAAAATGTAAAAAAAAAAAGAACTGTGAGAGAGGAACACTTAATATAGGTCCTGCAAATAATAAGTAAATAAATCCTTGTTGAATCAATAAATGAGTCAAATCTTCCAAAATAAAAAAAAAAAAAACCTGTGAAAGAGCATTTGAGCATGAACTTGAGGGACATTCAGCAGAATATTCAAAGTCAATCTAATCCTTGCTACATGTTCAGGGCCCTTAAAAGAAGGCTGTCTTGGGACTCTGCTCTTATGTCCCCAAAACCTGGTGTGATTCCCACCCACTTCTATCTCCTGTGTCTGTCTCAGTCCAGTGATACTCACTGTAGGTATAATCTCTGCTGATGTGTTTCTTTAAAGGTTGCCTGTTTGATATACCTTTGAAAACTCTACCAGACAAATACACTGCTTAAGCCATGATAGGTACCAAATAAATGTTTGTTACATAAATGAATTTATATGCCAATTAGACTAGAGATTGACTAACTGTGCATGATAAACAGTTGAATATTTCTTATTAGTAATACAAATATCACATCATATATAAATGTTCATTTCTTAAACACTGTATTCTAAGGCTTAATTTGGAAGTTTTAATAAAAAACAGTATTTTCCAAACATTTCTCAGCTTTTCTTCTTGAAGGGAAACCAAATGAATAGCTTTTATCTGTACAGTTCTTAGACCAACCACTGTAGAATTCTGAGTCCTTCAGGATTTTCAGGTCAGTGAAGGATTGGCAGTGAGTATATGATCTTTTGAGAGAAATTTCACTGACTACTTAGATGGAAAGAATTTGTCACATCCTTAAGTTAGGTCTCCCAAGCTCAGCAAGTAGGAATTGAATAGAACTTTCAAAGTTAAAATCCCATTGTGTGAGATTCTGTGATTTAATAGACATGCCCATATTGAAGAAAAAAATGTAAAATAAGAGTGCCATGCTCACTTGAGTTTTTAGATTATTACTGACACATATAATGGTTCCTATCAATAGTTTTTTCTTCTGAAAAAACTTTAGAAAAAAGGAAAATGGGGAAAATAAAAATCTTTATTAAAAACATAATTCATACTCTTCTAAGTTCCATAGACTATTATATACACTGAGATAAGTTAGAGGAGGTTATAAAAATGCTATCTGGTAATTTATAAGCTAAAATTTTAAGAAAATGGAGGAAAATGAAGACATGAAAACAAACTCAAGTTTCATAATCTCTGCAATGGACTTTCTTAGGGTTTTTGAATTTGTGGTCCAATATATCTCTTTACGGAATGTTAGGATCAATGTATTCATAATAAATGTATTGTTCTCAGTGAATATTTTGATTTTTAAGCTCTAAAATGTTTGTTTTGTTAAGAAACCATTAGCATTAGGCATCAGATCTGCGAAGGTGGAGGGAGAGGGCTTGAGTGGTGTACACAGCTTTCTTCCCATGGCCCTATCTGTGAAAGAAGAGATGTCTTGCTCCCCACTGGCACCGGAGAAGCATGAAGCTGGCACTGGTGGTGAAACCACTGATGCTGTGCTGTGAAAATCCTACCACCCCGTACCAGCACCACTGGGCACTTCATCACAGGAAAACCTTTGCTTATTCACAAGTCAGGGGACATATCCTCTGGCAAAACTGTCAGTGTGTAGCTGCTGCCATTACAGGCATTTATCTTTTCCTCCTATCCAGAAAAATCCCAGGGAGAAAGAAGATATCTCAGAGAAGACAAGACCCTACAAGGTTGTGGTCATCTCTCCAAGGTCTGATGGGAGAATGCTGTCTGTCAGTCTGCTTCCCAGAGGGTAAGTCTGTGGTCACTTTGATAATGGTTTGCTCAATGTAAAAACTGTTACTTGAGAGAGAAACGCAGCTACAATATACTACACTCAACTTGAAGCTGGCCTTTCTACTATCTCGGGATCAAAATGTCCCTTTTCTTCACTCTGCAATGAAATGCAATGTAACCATAAACCCAGTCTACCTCTCACTGGCTATGCTAATGGAAGGTTTGCTTGTTCTTATCACTTATTGAAGGTGAGAATGTCCTAATGATTCCTCTTGAGTTAAAAATTACATTTACCCTTATAAGGCAAGAAATTAGCTCAAGCTTCAACTGGTGATTCCTAACTAGGTTTTTAAATAAAAAAGAAAAACATAAAATAATGCCACAGTGGAGCCTCTTCCTCCAGTTTTCATATTTTAGCTTGGATTCTTAGCCTAATTCAAGAAATCTGAAATGCTACATTTATATGAATCAAGTTTATGAACAATTTAATGTCCCACCTCCTTGGGAAAAGGTTTGTAAAATAAATTATCCATAGACCCCAAAGGCTTAAATATGATACCACTTTATTAATTAGAGGTTCTTGACAAGGTGCCCATGGACTTCAAAGCAGTGGATGAGAATGATTCAAAACACCCCCAAAACTGTAAGGTTTATAGTCTGTGTACATTTGTGCTTTTTTTTAAATGAGCTGAATTGCCTTCATTATATTGCCAAGATATAGACAATACAAAAAAGGTAAAGAACAACTGATTTGGCAGAAATATTTTTAAAGTAGTATTAGAACATACTCTTTGAGACACAACAAAATACCTTGGACAGCTACTGATTCAAACCAGGATACAAAGTTAATTCAAGGGAAACTAACATTGATTGATAATTGTTTTTAAAGTTTTATCTTTAGCCTTTGTAGTGTTGGATATGGTATATCCTCTATGGTAAATGAAAATGCCACAAGAAGACAGGCTATATTTGGTTTTACCTTCAAGGGTGCTTTCCTATGGAAAAAGATGTTTTTAAATAGTACCCAACCACTGAGCATGAAGTGGGCATCTCTCCTGTGAATTGTCAGTAGTTTTCCTTCAGTTCAAACTATTTTCCTATGGAAAATGAGAGACATTTTAAGAAATTTAATTTTAACATAATCCTTAGACTTGCAGCTGTGTTCATTCTGTTGTATTAGATAAAATGTTGGCAAGAATTACCTTGGTGATCTTTCTGGCTAAAAAAAAAATGTAAAGATTGAGATATATAAAAATAACAGGATAAAAGATGGGAAATGATTTTACATGTGGTTTTATCTCATTTCCAAAATATATTTTAAACATTAAATTACTAATTTATTTTCCTAATACAAATTTCAAGCAGTTATTCATCAAACATTTACTATGCACACACTACATACCAGGTTCTTATCTGGGAGCTGGAGACCCAGCAGTGAACAAAAAGGACAAAGTTCCTGTTTTTGTGAAGTTTATATTTTAGAGGAGAGATATACAATAAATGGATAAAGACAAATAGAAAGTTCAAAACCAGAAAGACAAAATTTTGCTATCAAGAAAAATGAAACAAGATAAGGAAATAGCGGCTGTTTAATTGGTAAGGTCTGGCTGTTTAAGATAAGGTAGTCACCAGAAGTTTCATTGAGGAAGTAACTTTAGGGCATAGATAGAAATGAGAAGTCGTGGAAAATATGAAGGAAGAAAGAAAAAAATAAAAAAGAAGGAAGAATGAAAAGGAAGAAGCAAGTGCAATAGTTATGAGGGACTTATTGAAGTAACTTATAAATACTTATCTGAACACTAAATATGACTAATGTGTATTTTAAAAATATATGTGCACATAACATGTATACTGGACTGCAAGCATTCAAAGGGAACGTCTGTTCTATTGAATATTACATTTTTACCAACGAAGCAGACATTGCTCAGAACATTTGAGGAAAGCCTATTTAGAAATTGCTTTTAAGAAACAGTTTATGAACTGCTCAAAACTTCAGCCTCGTTATTACATTTACAGCGCATTTTTGGTAAAAATGTGTTTTACTAACTTGATCACCCAATTTATTCCTTAGACTTGGCTTTAAATGGTTCTGGCTATTTCTAAAAATCAATCTATACTCAAAAGATGAAGAAGTGTAACCAGAAAGATATATTGCTAGCCTCAAGGTCATTTAAATGGGCCTTTCAAAATAATTCCAGCAATTATTAACTTTCGACTTGTGAATCTAATAACTTTTTCCCTGTAAGGCAATCTGAACAATGTGACATTACCTAGAATTGAGGCTTTAGTGAGACCATAAGTTAATTAAAAATCATGAATGTACAGTGTCAGAATAAAATACACATCTGGTAATCTATTTTTACAAATTTTAGGTAGTGTAAGAATCTTTGTTTCTTTTGAGACGTTTTTTTATATTTATTACCAGCCAAATATAACAGATACTGCCTGGGAATGACTACTGTTTTGGGGATTCCTTATTAGTTCACGTATGGCATTATTTTCCCCTTTTCTTTGCAGTTTCTTAATTAGATGTCTGATCAGTTATTCAAAACGTTTAAAAAATGTGAGATAAAATCTGTTATGCAAAAGTTAACGAGGTCTTTCAGGATGGTAGAGAATAAAAATCCCGATTACCCTTATCTATATGAGTTATTCAGCAATGATTTTTGAGTCCCGAATGAATAACACATCATGCATTGTTACTAAATTAACATGCCAAATTCTGATAGGTGTTCTACATGGTAACTTTTTATACAGTAATTATTTTATTAATCCATTGATTCTTCCACTCACTGAGTAAACCAAGTATCAAAAGCACCCTCTTACTTCCCTGCTGGGTTGATGCTATATAGAAAATGAAAACATGACTTATTTTTTACATGGTACTTTTGATACAAATTGCTTCAAAAAATAATTGCTAGGCACTCAAGATAGTCATCAGGGTGCTTCAGGTTTGTTAGATGGGACTGCATTAAGGATGGCAGGCAGGTGTGGTCGTAGATTCCAGATAACTATTTGGGACTCAGCAGACTCCTATTTGTTTTCCTGCTAGTATATTTCTTCTGTTAAGGAGCCTCAAAGAGTTAGCTATCGTTTGGATTGATGCATATTTCTTAACAGTTTTTTATAAGTCCTGGCATCTATCCAGAGATCACATCCAAGCTTGAATGCTTTACAAGAAAAAGGAAACAAGAGTGAAAAAACAAACTATTGAATGGGAGAGCATATTTGCAAGCTATATATCTGGTAAGTGGTTACTACCCACAATATATAAGGAACTCATTTAACTCAATAGCAAAAAACAAATAACCCCATTACAAATGGGCAAAGGTCTTGAATAGACTCCATACAAATGGTGAATAGGTACATAAATAGATGCTCAACCTCACTAATCATCAAAAAAATACAAATCAAAACCATAATTAAATATCACTGCCCACCTGTTAGAATGGCTATGCTAAAACCCCCCCACAAAAGATAGTAAGTGTTGATGAGGCTGTGGAGAAATTGGAACCTTTGTACATAGTTCCCACATATTTGTCTTTTTGTGTCTGGCTTATTTCCCTTACCACAATGTCCTCTAGTTTCATCCACATTCCTGCAAATGCCAGAACTTCATTCCTTTTTTATAGCTGATAATGTTCCACTGTGAATATATATCACATTTTCTTTATCAATTCATCTGTTGATGGGTACTTAGGTTGCTTCCATATTTTGACTACTGTGAATAGTACTGCAATAAACCACATTGTCATTTTTAGATTAATTAAAAACAAGTAATTTACAGTAAATGGAAAAATCAGTAGGTATCAGGGTGTAGGTACTGTGAAAGAAGCATCAAGAAGACGCCTTAGTTTGAGGTAGGGAAGATATGAGTAAGTTTCTTGGAGTTGCAAAAGAGGTGATATGGCCTACATTAGAAAGAAGTTCAGGAACTGGACCAAGATACTTCTAGTAAGAGCATACCAAAGTAGTGTGACTTGGAGGACAAGCATGTACAATCATTCATGTTTTTCTGGCTTGGAAATCATCTGTGAATGGTGTAATTATTAGATGTAGATTATGTTTATTTAAGGAGGCTATTCTAGATTTGCAAGAGGAAGAAGAGCAAAGAGAGTGTAGGTGGAAGGCTGTGTAGGTCTGTGACCACGAGTTGGAACTCTGGAGCCAGATTGCCAGGACTCAAACCCTGGCTCTGCCACTTCTTGACTGGCTGCCTGTTCCCCAAACCTATTTCCTCTTCTTCCTGGGCAGACAGGCAGACTAAATAAATGTGGCCACATAACAGAGTTCTAGCTAATAGAATATGAACAGGAGTTAGACGCACCACTGGGCTGACTCCCCCCACTCTTTCCCCTGTTTATGAAGGCAAGCACTGTGCGGCAGGAAGAATAATGAGCCTGAATCAAACATGTCCATGTCCTAATCCCCAGAATCTGTGAGTATGTTAGGTTACATAGCAAAGGGGAATTAAGGTCGCAGATGAAATTGTTTGCTAAAATAGAGAGATTACCCTGGATTAACTCAGTAGGGCCAATGGTTCAATAATGGTTCTTAAAAGTGAAAGAGAAAGGCAGAAGAGGGAACTAGAGAGATCGCACCATGAGAAGAACTTAGCCTGACATTGCTTGTTTTAAGATGCATGGGGGCCATGAACCAATGAAAGCAGGTGGCCTTTAGAGGCTGCAAAAGGCAAAGAAACAGATTTTTCTCTAGAGCCTATGAAAAGGAATGCAGTCCTGCCAACATCTTGATTGTTCCCCAGGGAGACCTGTGTCTAGTATATGATCTGCAGGTTTGTAAGACAATATATTAATGTTGTTTTAGGCCATTAAGTCAATGGGTAATTTGGCATAGCAGTAATAAGAAATTAATGCACATTGCAACCTTGAAAGCCAAATGTTGAAGATGTCAGAACCACCAGATAGAAGAAGTCTGGGTCCCTGTGTCAGTTCCTTGAAGAGAGCTGCCAACCAATTAAAATACCTGATGTGGACTTTATGTGAGCAACAAATAAACTTCTATTGTTTTGGGCCTTCATACCTTTTGGAATTAGTTTTTTATAGTAGTCTGCATTACCTTGATTAAACATGTTGACAAGTCAATCTCATTGCCTTAGTTTCCTCATCTGTAAAACGTGGTACGAAATTACTTGCAAGGTTGGTCTTGCTCACCTCAAATTTATCTTCAAGTCAAAGTTCTAATTTCTAGTAGGATATGCAGGTATTTTATTTTCTAATAGATTTCCTTCCTGGTTGTTGCAAGGATTAAATGAGAAAATATATGTAAATCACTTATAATGAATATTGACACATATTGTGTTCTATTAAAGTGCCAATTATTATTATTATCATCCAGTGATGTAAGAAAAAAACTAAGGTGGAATTTTCAGAGGTCAATGAATCAGTGTAGGGTTTGCAATGGACATAGCAGGGTCAAAATTCTATAAAAACACTTAGATATGTATGGAAAATTAACTTTACTATCTTTAATTGACCCAATCTTGCTTTTGGTTCAGAGGTGAAGAGTACTGATGCTTTGATTATATACAATGTAGAGAGTTTGCCCTATATTGAGTTCTAAACAGAACTGCACATTTTGGGATATATTATATTTTCCTTCTCCCCCTACCCCTTTTCTTCCTTCTCATCTTCTAAATTACACTGCTTTCCTTTTTTCCTTTGTGTAACTTTTTAAAAAATCTTCATTCTTAAAACTTTATTTGGGATTTTATTTTATACTATTGATGGATGCCATCTTTTTATTTATCTTTTAAATTTCAGAGTATTACCGGGATACAAATGCTTGGTTACATAAATTGCCTTTGCACTGCCGGAGTCAAAGCTACAAGTGTGCCCATCCCCCAGGCGTACTGCACCCGTTAGATGTGAGTTTACCCATCCCTTCCGCCCCCCTCCCACCTACGCAACACTGGATGAATGTTACTTCCATATGTGAGCATAAGTTTTGATGCATTGGTACCAATTTAATGGTGAGTACATGTGGTGTTTGTTTTTCCATTCTCGTGGTACTTAGGAGAATGGGCTCCAGCTCCATTCAGGATAATACAAAAGGTATTATTAGTTCACTGTTAAAACATTAATTTCCTGGGATCATAAGAACAATTTTCCCTCTTATAAATAACATACTAATGGAAATACCAAGGAGTAGGAACCATAAAATCTCAACACTAAAATAAGGGATATTTAAAAAGATTTTTTAAGGTAACTTTTGGCACGTGCTATTACAAATAGAAAGTTTAAGAAATGCTTTGCAAGGAAGCATTGGCCATTTTATAACTCACTTCATCTTCTTTGGTTACCATAGCAACAGTCAGGCAGAAATAAACCAAAGTCTTGTTAGCCATGGCTATCAGAACTCTTTCTCAACTGCCCATCCTCTTGAAGGCATTGAATGAATCCTGTGCCCCAGAAACACAGCTTCATTATTGCCTCTCAGCAAGTGGTTACTCTGCAAAATAAAGTGGAAAAAAAAGACAAAGAATGAAAATGAATTAGTATGCGTTATTTTTCTAGGCTTCAGCATTTTCCAAGGAAAAAAATTTTTTTAAAAATTGCAATAGCATTCCAATACCTTAAAAGTCAACAACTTTCAAATTTTGGTGAAATGTATCATTTGGGAAATTATTTTACACACTAATTATGTAAACTTGGACATTTATAAAAATCAAATTTTATATTAAATATGAGTTGGGGCTATAGATTAGAAATGATGGTAAAGTATTTGGATGTTGGTATATTATTTTTTCCTACCTTTTCTTAGGAAATGCTGTTTTGTGGTAATACTGAGGAAATCCAGGTGTTAATTGTCAGGATAGTCCAAGTTATTTTGTCTTTTTGATTTAAATAAAATGACTCAACTCTCATCCTACAAAAAGCAGAAACCCAGGTTCTCTTCCAAAGGTTCTGGGGGCTCTGGAAGTGGTATTTCCCCAGCCAAGTTTCTTGCCTGTTGAGGGTATTTCCTCCTTAGCACCATCCAGAACTGGCCATCACCAAATTCTTTCCTCACCCAAATGATCACACACATACTAGAGTCTGCAGTGGTTTTAAATAAAACTTAAGGCTTAGGTGAGTGGTGCATTGCATAGAGCATTATGCAACAAATGAGTTAACATTGAACAAGAAGCACCCACCTAATAAAGTCACCTGGCCATTTCCCCTGAACATCTCGCCACGTAGAGCCCCAGTTTCTGGCCATCTTGCTGGGATCCTCCTTCTTTCTTCTGCTTACCCTCCGATTCCCTCGTGTCTGTCTCTCAAGTTGTTGGAAGAAGTTCCAAATTCTCCTCACTGTAGTATGCCACACAATTTTACTTCTCTTTATTTCATTTGTTTGCCTTTCAGATTGATCATCTTCATTTTTCCTCTTCTAACCCCAAACAACCATTCATAGTTTTACTTAAATGAATAGCCATTTATTCTAGAGATAAATAATAATGCCACTTACTTAGGAAGTAGAATTCCTCAGTCAATTTTGGCTCTGAGTAATAGTTTAATTTTATCTCACAGAGAATTTAGGGTAGAAATTGTAATATTTGTACAAAATACTAGTTTTACATATATCATTTTGTGAGTTTCAATACTGGTGACGACTATGAGATTGGTGTTAGTGATAAATTATCTTTTCAGTTTTAAAGATGGGGAAGTTGAGGGCCATAGATGTTGTTGTTTGTCTAAGATCACAAAGTCAGCAAGTGGCAGACCTAGAATTTGGTCCTAGGACTTTGGATTTCTATGCCAGGATTCTTTACATTATACCAGCTCATAACCATATACATTAATGAGAAGACTGAGTATAAAACCCCCAAGGTAATGCTTGAAAATTGTACATTCACTGTCGAGTTTCAGATACGGGCTTTAACAAAGGAAGTGGAAAATTTTACAGAAAGGTCAGAGAAGAGTCATGCAACTATTAAATGATTGGATATTGAAATCCGTGGAGAAGACTAGAAGATGTGATCAGATTAATGACCTGCCACGCTATGATTATGCCTCTGACAGTGTCTCCAAAGCATAATTTGTGAAAGGACATGTTTGCATTCTGTGACATTAACTTCAAAAGGTTATGGTTGTAGCTAAAAAAAATTCTAACTTCCCTTAGTCAATTTGTAGAAGCATCTGTGAATTCAACTAAACTCTTCAAAAGACCTACTTTTGGTCTGTTTTATTTTTTTTGCTCTACAATATTTTTGGATTTCACATTATAAATATACTGCATAAAGTATTTTTTACATATCCTAAAAATACTCTTTAAAAACTTGATTTTGGAATAAACATATCATTGTAGCATACTAAAGTTCAAACATAACACATAGGTGTTGGGTCAAAATTTACACACAATAGTCAGCAAATGTAGTTACTGTCTACCTATAACTGATCTCATCTTGCTCAGAAGTCTCAATTTATACTGAAGCTGGAGTGAGGTTGTCTAGCAGTAGAATTAAATATTCCAATTAAAAGTAACCTAGTCCTTCCACTTAAGACGGTTTATTTCAGATTAATTCAGGATTATTTGTGTAAATTGGCAACTCAGAGTTTAATTCCCTGCCAGGGTAAATTTCTTCCCTCTCCTGTGGTGCCTCTCTGTTTTCTCTCCTCCTTGTCAAGATGGCATCTGGGTGCAGGGGGATCACAGATATCCCCATGGCATTCATGGGAATGAGTGCTCTATGCCAGCAGAGCTGTCTCATCTCTGACCTCACTGTGGAGGGGGCTGAGTCCTGTGATCTGTTCTCAGGGCATGGGCAATATGTGGTGACTGCTCCAGGGATTTAAGCCAGGCCCCTACCTCTGCTCTCAGCGACTCTGCAGATCCATGTAGGTCTGACTGTGACCCCCAGGAGACTCCTAGTCTGATTGATCGTCACTATATCACCCAGCTGGTGGCTCATTTCACCCTGTTGGGAGACAATTTCCCATGGGTGTCTGGCATTTCTGTATGTCTTGTGAGCAAGGCACTGGTAGGTCTTTGTTCTAGACTGCCATTCCAAGGGTATTTGTGACTGAACACTGAACGGCCTCAAAAGGTAGAGATACTGTCTCCCTCTGGAGCAAAGAGCTGGCATGTTTACTGCCCGTCATGAAAGGGTCAGCTTCCAGAAAGAGTTAGCTTCCTGAAGCTGTGTGCAGTTGTCATTTGGTCATCTTTCTGTTTCCCCATGGGACTGGGGCTTGAAGATCAGCATGAGAGATATTGATATTCATGTTTCCTTGATGTGACTCATAAACTGATCTTCTTCTCTGTCCCAGGAGTCTGGTATTTTCTTCCAGTATCTATGAAATAGTGGCAGTCTAACTTATTAGCTGGCTAGTAGGGTAAAATCTCAGACCATTCTCAGTTCTACACACACCCCACGAGCACACAGCCAGCACACTTCTCCTGGGCTTTATATGGTGGGCGGGGCGGGGCGGGGTGAGGCGGGGGACACAGGAAGTTCAACACCATTCACAGGCCATGGGGAATTGGAGAGTGCTGCCTCATGGCGCCTCCCTGCCCCAAAATGCCACACCACCATTTCCACGCAACCCCAAATGACTCTCCTGTGTTGGCACCAGGGGGACCCTGTGTAGGGTCTCACCTCACAAAGCCAATGGGAAGTGGAGCTTCCAGCTCACTTGTTAATCTTGCCTCTTGATTTATAAAAAGCAAGTTTTGTTACTTATAAATGCTGTTTTTCCTTTCGACAAAGTCTCCTTTTCAAGACTGTAGCGTGACTTTGTGTCTGTCTCAAGGTGCTATGCTGGAAGTCAAAAGCTGCAACTGACTCCTTTCATGTGTATTCTTGCTAATTTTCCTTGAGGCTGTGTGTGAACCTGGCTGGAAAGGGGAAAAGAATTTTGATATGGTTCAAAATATTATTCCTGTAGCACATAGATAATATTCGCAAAGATAAATAATGAATAGACACAGTCTTCTTTAACATGTTCCGGTGCCTGAGAGGGAACAACAAATCAATTCGAAAGTGTCAATTCACAAACCTTTCAGGCTATAACGCCTTCAGTCAGTTCTGTTAATATATATTACTTATATATTAGTCAATGGACTCAGGATACCACTTAGTTCAACAGTATTGAATATAAATTTCCTTAGTCTTTATATTAATTAAAAATCAAAAACTAAACAAACAAACAAAAACAGTCCTGGGGTAGAATTGTTTTTATTTCCCTGGAAAAAATTCTCAGGGATGAGTATTATTTTTCTTCAAATACAGGTTAGCTTTACGAGAAACCAGGTTTAAAATAGTCACATAACTGTAGCACATGTGCTGTGGGTCAGCAACCTGAATTCAGGGCCCTTTCCCTATAGTGTTCTCCCAACCTTCCTGAGTGGGGAGATTGAGAAAGTGAAGAAAAGCCCCTCCATAGTTTGGGTATGGAAATCTGCTAAAATGAGTTGCAGAATTCTTTCCCTGGAATATTTATGTCTATTAATATATCTATATCTACCTGTATCTGTATTTGTATCTATACCTATACCTATATGTCTATATCTATATTTGTATCTATATCTATATCAACATCTAGTCCTATGTTTATCTATATTATTCATTTGACTGATGCTTTAATAATTTTAAAACTTACCTTTAAGTTGGAAAATAACTTTGATTTGAGAAGTTGACAGATTAGAAATCAATCATTTTAAAACAATCAAGTCTACCCTTCTAAATGTCCTATAACATTATCTTAATAATGACCTTAAGTATCTTAAATTAATAATAATCTTAGCAATTATCTTAAAATCCAATGTTGAGTCTAACAAGTATAGAAATACATAAAATGAGAGGGTTGAGCTAATCTCATAGTTTGCCCCCAGCTCTGCCAGGCTATGCACACATGGCACCGCGAAATACAGACGATATTTCAGAACCTCCCTGTTGGGTGAAATTCATTCCAAGTGTCATTGGTAATTAATCTCATTCGGGATTTGGTGCCCACATTTTTGGAATTTTATCCAAATGTTTGGGTTAAAAACAAAGTACCTTTGGATTTTTCTTATTATATAAATACTGCTTAAGTCATTGTGAAATAGCATATTAATTTGAAACACAGGAGGTTCTACATACCTGGTTTAGCTATAATGCACCTTTCAACCCAAGGGTAGGATTATTGACTTTTGCCTTTTTTCATGATGAACCTCACTTTTTGGTTTCCCTCTGTCTTTTCATTTCTTGTTCTTTAAAAGTAGGGATCTGCTAATGTTTTTGGTTTTTCAGGTTTTCCCATTGTCTGCTTGGGCTGCCATAACAAGATAACACAGACTGGGTGGCTTAAACAGCAGATGTTTATTTTCTCCCAGTTCTGGAGACTGGAAGTCCAAGATCAAGGTGCTGCAGGGTTAGTTTCTGGTGAGGCCTCTCTCCGTGGTTTGTGAACGGTCACCTCCTCACTGTGTCTTCACACAGCCTGTCCTCTGTGTGCACATACGGAGGGTTGGGGATGGACGAGTGAGCAAGCTCTGGCATCTCTTCCTCTTCTTATGAGGACACCAGTCCTGTTGGATTAGGGCCCCATCCTTATGACCGCATTTATCCTTAATTGCCTCCCTAAAGGCCCTATCTCCAATACAGTCACATTGGGAATTACAGCTTCAACATATGAATTTTGGGGAGACACATTCAGTCACAAACAGCCACGATCAGGCCCATCTCATGCTCTGGGGCTTTCTCTCATCTTCTGCCTTCACCTGTCCTCAAAATGTGTCTGTCTGCTCTCACTCTCAGGATTCTTCACTTTGTTCACCAAATAAACCAGTGTTTAGTGCCTACTAATGGATCAAGACATTAACCATTATATAAGATAATATACTTGTATTTTAAAAAGGGAACTTCTGCAAACATTATTTTACTACAAGATACATAAGTTAAGTGTTGCTACAGGTAGCAATTTTAGCCACATCTAAGTGGAAGACAAAAGGCTTTTAGTATCACACCTTTTCTGTCATTCTGTTAGAACTCTGCTTTGCCTGTGGATAGAAACAACTCTAGTGTTCTGGCAGATCAGTGTGCCCACATTAGTAAGGGAAATTACAACCAGGATGTTGCCGGTTAACTAGGTTTCATGAAAAGTGGACAGTACCTTGGTTATTCTATTGTACTATCAAGAAATACCAGTCAAAGATGTTACAAGATAGCTGAAGCAAAGGATTAAACATAAATATATTCAAAACTATGTGAGGAAAGACTTTTTTAGACCTAGAGACCTGGGGAAGGGAGATTGAAAAGCTGCTACCATCAAAATAGGCATTGTTGTCACTAACACATTCACTAAAATTGGAGGACCTTGGGGAATTTTCTGGCACCCCACATCAAAGAATATTTTGAACTTTTGTTTTTCAAGCTACTGACTTGTAGAGATCTCATTTGAATGATAACATTCTGGTTTCCTTGGTATAATGATAACCCTACTAATTCTCTATAATTAGGCTTCATTAAAAAATAATACTAATTGGATTTCAGCTCTGCCTATGGATTGATTCAGAGTGAAAGAGCATTGTATTAAGCTTATAATTTTGAATCCCCACATTTTTCAATTTTTTTGCCTCAGAATCCAGGTGGGGAATCATTCTTTTCCTATAATTCCTAAATAATATGCCCAGTGCGTAGCAATACCTGTGACTCCAGACAAACCTACCACATCTCTTCTCTCTCGTAAGGCCAACTAGTAACATCATAGTTGGAAGAAAAGCATTACGGCTGCTATTCACGTTTGGTAGAGCTCTATTCATTCACCCTGTCTTTCCATTCATTGTAAGCACATTACAGTCTCCCGTTTACCCTGATCACTGTCCCAGGACACTTAAAGTTAGCATTGAAATTTATGAGTCTCATGAGCTGGATGGAAATAGATAATTCTTGAACAAGTGGAAAATTTCAAATCAATAGATGTGGTCTCAGCCGTTCCTGAAGAGCCTTGATAACTTGACTAAAGTCACAGAGAAGATTTCAGGCCGACATCATTTGCCTAGTGGCTCTGAATTGGGGCTAAAGGAAAGCAAGAGGAGTCTTTCTTTAATCTTAAAGCACATTTAGGGGATTCTGTTTTACCTAGCATCCGTAGAAGACCATCTTAGCTGTTCAGAAAGTTTACTTCAATTATCACAAGAATATATTTGGATTAAGTGCAGAAGCTCAGGTTAACCTCTTTTTATGAGAACTTTTTTTTGTTTACTGACTCTGAGATGATAGGTTAATATAGGTAATACTCACTAATTCATTATGTATCTAGAGATAATTCCTTGCTAATTTTATAGGTTGTAAGAATAAATAAAATTTTTAAGAAGGAAACACAATGTTGCTAGGCACCTTTGGAGGCTGCAGACTTCTACCATTCCTCTGAAATTATCTAACAATGTGGAAGTTGAGAGAGAATCTATTTTACGCATTATTTACCCAGATAGTGCCCGTGAAAGCTAGATATTGGCTCTGATAACATTCATCTACTAGATTTCTTTCTATGTTCACTTAAATTCTGGCCTAATGGTTTCATTTGCTACTATCTATAGTAAAGGCATTACTATAGAAATTTATACTATTAATCATTGCAAAGCAGTGTATCTGGAAATTAAAAAACCAACCAACCCAATAAGCTGGCCTTAAACCTCAAGTTAAGGCATAGGAAGTTTTATTTTTTCTTTTTGCATACCCTAATCTATTCTCTTGACACGCTGTTTTGGTCTTTTTCTGTGGAAGCTCAACAACAGATTTATGCAGGGCTTATTAACTTGTTGCATTTCAGCTCAAATCTTTCCCAGAATTTCCTAAAACCATTAATCTTAAACTTCTCATGAACATGATAGATACTTCAGGCTGTACACGTCAACTGACTTTGTCAAAATATGCATTTTCAGTGTAATAGGAAAATATATTTTTCTACTTGTTAGACACTTTGCGCCATCTTATTGTTTTTCGGAAGTAACACCCACATGCTTGTCCAAAATATTTTGTATGTTGAGATTATTTAAGGAAAGCAATTTCACACTTAATATAAAATTATTAGGTAAAAAAGCCACCATAAAACTGGAAGCCCTTTAAATTGTCACCCCATTTGTTAAAAAATGGGAACCAATAGTCTATAAACATGCATTACAGTTATTCTTTTAAGTTTTCTACTAATTCTTCCTCTTGATTCAAAAACATTTCAAGAAGTTATTTTTTAGAGCTACCTTTTGGAGTGATCACCGCTCTAAGGACATTGAAGAGACTGTCAACTGCCCTCCCAGGCCGGCCCTGGAAAGGCCTTTCTGCCATTATGTAATTCCCCTGAGGGAGGGAACCTGAAGGAGGATGAGAAGAAAAATAATCAAAGAAACAAATCAAGCATGGATTTAAAAGAAAAGGTTTCTATCAGCCACTTTTTTTTCTTCCTTTTTTTTTTCCCCCTCCAAACACAGAAATGATTGATTCACAGCCTGCCCTACTGGTTTTTATTGAGTTTCCAACTGCCAAGTCATGTCTGAGCTACCAATTTTAGTCTCAAACTTTTAGAATATGAACTGTTCCACATCAAGCCATTTGTTCCTATTAAATTTTACATAAAGAACTAACTTGAAGAACTCTGGGGAAGAGGATATTTGAGAGTTTGAGGGTCCAAATCCCTTGACTTAACTTCCTACTATGTTGTCCTTTAAGGTAACTGAAGAGGAGAAAAATCTCACTATGGCACCAAAGACTTACATGAAGAATTGAGCAAATGTAGGGTTCAGATAGGAGTTTTATGGGCAACAGTACTGAAAACAGGATTAAGAAACAGCATCTGCCTATCTCCTTAAGCTGTGGTTCCCGATCTGAAGTGACATAACCTTGATGTTCTTCTCACTTTGTGCTGTGGGATTTTAAAAGTATGAAAAAGCTCTGATATAGTATAGCAGTGATTCTTAAACCTTTGTGTATATCTGAATCATGAAGAGTTTGTTAAAACAAAGATTTTTGGGTCCTATTCCCAGAGTTTCTGATGTAGTGGGGTGGGCCTGAGAATTGGCATCTAACAAGTTCCCAAACAGTGCGATGCTACTGGATTGGCAGCCCAGTTTTGAGAACTATATTATAGGGTTCCTTTTCTCCATGGCAGCTTGACATGAAATTAAGGGAGGCACCTGAACTACTTAAAATAGGGAGCTACCTGAGGTCAGTGGTCCTCAGTATTAGCTTTTGTTTTTCTGAATCACTTGGGGAATATTTTAAAAAATACTGATGTCAATGTCTTTGAGATGGCACTGGGGCATTGCTAGTTTTTAAAGCTCCTCAGGCATTTCTGTCATGCACACAGAGTTGAGAAATTTTTATATTTCCTAATTAGATATCAAGGGTCATCATCTACTCCAAATGAAGAGAACTGGTAGTACGTGGGAGACAGGGGAGGCCTCTGGGAGGCAGAAGAAGAGAATTAGTGACAAACCTTCTCAAAGTAACTTCTAATGAAAGGCTTTGAGTAGGCATAACAGTGATACATCCCAGGTCTTTAACACATACCTTTGTCTTTCAAATTGGAAATCAATGAAAGATTTTTTATTTTCACCATATGGAACTTTGATGGGAGTCTCTTCCTACTCAGAATATAAAGCTGGGGACCCACACCTAAAAGAAAACAGAATTTTTCTAAGGCCACCTATTTTGTGGGGAATATGCTAGGCATGCTACAGTACAATATATCCTCTAGCATCTGAACTGGGAGGTGGACTTACCCATAAATAAAGAAATATGAGAACTCTTGCTGTATCCTAATACTAAGCTTGGCCAAATTGCATTTTGTTCAAGAATGAGTCAGCTGAGAAAATCAGATCAAAGCTCATAAAAACAATCTGCAGCCCAAGAGAAGAACATTTCTCTAAGTGTTCAATACAACATCCTTCCCTCCAAATAGAATTACTACAGGACAAAGAAAAAAAAATCTAAAATACCTACCTGTTTTTGTTTTAGGAGAACACTATTTGTAATAATAAATAGGCCAAGGTAAATAGAGAGTACTTTGGGATAAGAAAATGTAATAGAAGGAATCAAATGGGCCCAGAAGCAATAATAGGAAAGATAATATTATAGAAAATTGAATTATTAACACTATATTTTCTATCTGTATCTTAAAAAATTAACACTAGAAGAAAAATAAATTAGTTTATAGATTTTAAAAAAATAATGAGGATACATTTCTTCACAAATAAAAATAAAAAGCAGAGTCCTGTATAACACAATGATATGAGAGTTTGATGTCCAGGCAAATGGCTTGTGGAGGATTCATTTTTAGCCATAACCTGTAAATATTGTATTTGAAATATCTTGTGCTCTACCACTAATCCTAGAGTGCTATGCTTGGGTGCTAGGGACCGCTGTCTCAAGTCCCTCCCTGGGTTTCTGCCTTGTTGGCAAGATAAGAAGGAAATCACCAGGTTCCTTTGGCTTAATTCCTGGGAAATCTAGACCTAGAGCCCTCAAAGCTGCCAGCTACCTGCTGTGAGCCCTAACCCCTAACCCAGCCCCACTTAGCTTTGAGAGATGCCAAGAACACCAAGAAAAATGAAAGTTTCCAAAATGACCTAGCCAAATAAATAATTACCCCAGATAATTCCAAAGGGGAGAGAATTGTTTTCTTGGATGTGGCTATGGGCTTCTTGTCTGTCCTATGAAAGGGAGGGTAAGAGAGGGAAGCCATTAAAGGAAAGAGTTCCAGAGTCTTAGCGCTGGCAAATTATGCTTATGCACATTGGTAGCCTCTTCAAGTGATGATAGTGGGGTGGAGCCAGGGCCCTAGCAGCTTCATTTCTGGAAGCACTTCTAGGTAATCAAGAAATGGGCACTGACTTCCCCAAGAACCATTTTAACATTGCCCGCATCTGAATACACAGAGAATTTTGATGGTAGTTTATACATTTGTACAGTTAAGTAAGCATGAAAATATGCTTCACAAAATACAGGCCCTTGAAGGTGCTCGGTGTGGAGGTACCTTCAGTTTCTAACACTAGTTCCTTAATTTTCTTTCCCTCTCCTTTTCTGCCTTGGAAGTACTAATTCTCATTCCTTGGACTATCCATTTACATAAGAGGGAGGGATTCTGGTCTTTCTTTCTTGTGCCTTTTAAACTCTATCATCTTCGGCCTAGAAAGGATGTTATGGAAGGCTGTCTTTGGACCAGGCCTCTACTGGCTGTCAAATCAGTAGGCTCTTGTAAGGTGGAAGAAGATAGCAAAGACAACAACAGTTCTATCTAGGTTCTTTCCCCAGTGATAGCATCAGAAACTTTTTTCCTTGATTAGGGCAGACACAGCTTATCAACTTGAGTACATTAAACTTCTTTGGTTTTAAGAAACTGATGCCAAACAGGCTTGGAAGAGAGAGAAACAAGGCAACTCTAAGCTATCTTTTGGACAGAAATTCCTTGATTCCACAGAATAAATGATTTTTAGCCATTTTTTTCCATCTTTGTGTCACGCCTCTGAGGGTGCACATCTAGGGAGACAAAGAGTGTTCCACTGCCTGAAGTTGGATCATGTGGCTGCCCTTGACCCAAAGCAGCAAGAGGAAGGTCTGGTAGAAAAGAGCTCCAAGACCACTTTAGTCTTGTAATGGTAGCTCAGGGCTCTCTGATATACAGTTTTATCAAATCTGTCATACAAAAAGACTTCATCCTTCATAAGGAGAAATGAAGGGCCTTGAGGAAAGAGTAATAGATGCTGCATAGCCCTTAATTGACAATTGTTCTCGACAAGAAGAACTAATTTTCTCCAAAGACAGTACAAAGTATGCTCATCTGACAATAACATATTCCCCCTATTATGTAATATTGATCCTATTTCTTGTGAAATGTAACTCTTTTTTATTGTGCTAAAATAGCTCTTGCTTTCTTCTTGAGTCCTATTTCATCACAAAGGGCCTCTTTATAATCCTTTTATTATCATCTCAGATCTCTTATAAAATTTCTCAGCTCCCGACCCTTTGATGTTCTCATGGGAAGAGAAGCTAGGAAAAGGACGAGGTTGCCAGTGACTGCCTTTGTCCCCTGAGTGAGGTAAGGACTTGCTTGAGTACTGAACTATTCATGTTAATGGCGTCTTTTTATTATATTTCTTGTAGGGATTTATTTCTCAACCATCTCAAAGGTTTTCTTTCCTGTGAACTCCAATAGCTCTCTATGTATACTAATGTTCTTTCTTACCCATTTTCAGACTACTTTATTGCCAAAATTGTTAATATTTAGAGCCATAATCACTCTGGGGAACAAGAGTATCCAAAAAATGATCAGCCTTCCATGAGAACAGACACTGTAAATTTAAGTATAAACAGTAAGCATATAATTTATTGTACAAATCAGAACACTTTTGAAAGCAAAAGAAAACGCTCATTAAAAATTACATTATGTCATTGGTTTTTAACTATGACTCCATACAAAATATTGCATTTTTAAAAACTTTTGGCTATGTGACCTCCATGAAGATTAAGAAAATTTGATCTATCTTTTATAAACTCATAAGCCCACTCAATTTCTCCTGCACATTGAACCTTGCCAGATCTGCTTTTATTTCTCTATTTTTTAGTTGCTTTTTAGCTCTTTGTTCCTATTCAATTTTATGGAAAGAACTAACTTACAGAACTCTGGGGAGGAGGGTATTTGAGTTTGAGGGCCCAAACACCTTGGCTTAACTTCCAACTACGTTGTCCATTAAAATACCTGAATGGGGGAAAAATCTCATCATCGCAGCCAAAACTTACATTAACAATTAAGCATCTGAGGGGTTCAAATAGGAGTTTTTATAGACAGCAATACTGAAAACAGGATTAGGGAATAGCATCTTCCTATTTCCTTTCTACTTGCTGTTTGCTTTGCACCTCCTAAATTGAGTTTAGATATACATATATAATACTTCAAGAATGCTATTTTTTCAGCTTTATCCCTCCACCCGCCCCTTCACATCTGTAGTTTCCCACCATTTTAATCCTCCACCTTCGTGGTGATGAAGGGAAAAGTGCATTGAAATAAAAGAAGACATGGGTTGATGCCACATCTTTGCAATTGTGAATTGTGCAGCAATAAACATTGGAGTGCAGAGGTCTTTTTGATGAAAAGTTTTCTATTTCTTTGGGTAAATATCCAATAGTGGGATTGTTGGATCGAATGGTAGGTCTACTTTTAGTTCTTTGAGGAATCTCCATACTGTTTTCCGTAGAGGTTGTACTAATTTGCAGTTCTTTTCTCTCTGAATCCACGCCAGCATCTGTTGTTTTTGGACTTTTTAATAAAAGCCATTCTAACTGGGGTAAGGTGGTATCTCACTGTGGTTTCAGTTTGCATTTCCCTGATGAGTAGTGATGTTGAGCATTTTTCCATATGTTTATTGGCCAGTTGTCTTTCTTCTTTTGAGAAGCTTCTGTTGATGCTTTTGTGGAAGCCAACTTGGCGGCTGGGGGGTGGGTGGCGGGTGGCGGGTGTCGGTGGGCAAAATCCTACCCATTGGTACAATGAACACTACCTGAGTGATGGGTGCACATATAGCTGGGACTCATGCATTACAAAGGTGATCCATGTAACCTAAAACATTTGTACTCCCTTAATATTTTGAAATAAAAAAAGAGACATGGATGTATTTTACATGGATGTGAGAATTTGAGTCAATCATTTAATCTCACTACCCTCAATTTCTTCATTTACTCAATTTATTAAAAGAGATGACAGTAATTGCTTAGCCTACCTAGCTATCTAAAAGAACTACATAATGCAAAAAAATCATAATCATAGTATGGTTCATATTATGATCATATCACATATCACAATAACTAATGTTTGTTAAACAATTACCATGTCCCAGGTAGAGCTGGCATTTAAGCATCTGTTAAAGTATGAAACTCTTGTACTGATTGGTAAATAGCCACTGTCCTCCACCCATATAGCCCTTCCCCAGGACTTAGACCTCCTCTCTAGTCCAGCAACAAAGAAAGTAGTGCCTGGCATCTCAGCAGATCTCTAATGTCCCATTCGACAATCACATTGTTAGTGACCAGACAAGTCAGCCACCCAAAAGTTCTGCATTTTTGGCACCATTATTGGATTTCCCTTTCGTGTCCTCTCTAGGCCCATATCTTGCACCTACTTTTGGCCTGTCCATGAGGAGGCCCAGTGGCACTGCCTAGAGACTCTTCTGCCTGCCAAAGCATTAGGCAGGCCACTGTGGCTCTTGTATGCTGGCCCCCAGCCCTGAGTGTCCCTAGAAAGTGTCTCTGAAACATGGTGGTAGGGCTGGCACCAAATAGGCAAACCTCTGGTGCCCACCTAGCCTTCTCTGCCTAGACCTCAAGGCCTAATCACCTCTTAAAGGCTCACCTCTTGCTACTATCACATTGGCCATTAAGTTTCAGCAATTTTAAAGGGGACACATTTAAACCATAGCAAGGAGGGAAGATAGGAATGGAGGTTTTCAACATCCTTTGAATTGTAGTTCCATTCAGTGGCACAAGTCCTTTAAAATGCACTTGAATGTCTGTTTACTGCAACATGCAATAATGATGTTGTTAATATTACTATCAAATGGATAATTCTCATGAAAAATTTTAAGTGTTACATAAAATAAAGTTATTATTCATGAGATCATTACCAATAGTAAGGGTTATCAGCTCATAAAGCAACACTTTAGCCCTCTAGCTTAGCATTTAAAGAAACTTTGATTAATTTTTATGAGCCGGAGGAGTTAATGAAATTTCAACAGACCTGTTATTAGAGCGCTCTCTGAAACATTGCAAGCATGTTAGCATAATTAAAGCTCTGTTTTTTTAAATGTACACATTTTATTTGCTATAGGGGGAAAAGGGGTTTTAGAATATAGGGGTAGGTATCCTACTAAAAGCATTTTTATTGTCATTGAATATATGCTATCATGATAATAAAAACTCACCAGATTGGTGATCTAGCTCTAGTGCTTCAACCATCATTTACTAGTTATGTGAGTAGTAACATATGTGACCAGAAAATAATGACAATAGTATATTCGCTGATAGAAAGATTATTAAAATTTCTCTAAGCCCTTTTAGCTTAACATCTATGATTAGATCACATTATCATGATAACCAGAAACAATTTTAAATAATAGTTTTAAATAAAAGTGAATGTTTTACTCAATTCATAATTGCAAAGATGTGGAAACAACCCAAGTGTCCATCAATACATGAGTGGATTAATAAAATGTGGTATATGTATACTATGGAGTACACAAGAAACAATGTTGACATAGCACCTCTTGTATTATTCTGGATAGAGCTGGAACCCATTCTACTAAGTGAAGTATCCCAAGAATGGAAAAATAAGCACTACATGTACTCACCATCAAATTGGTACTAATTGATCAATACTAAGGTGCTCACATGGTAGTAATATTCACTGGGTGTTGGTCAGGGGTGTGGTGGGGTGGGCAAACTCACAACTAATGACGACGGAGTGCAACGTATGTGGGAAGGGCACACCTCTGGCCCTGGCTTGGGCGAGGCAAAGGCATTACTTGTAACCAAAATGTTTGTACCCCCATAATATTCTGAAATAAAAAAAAGAATCTAACCTATAACAATTTATATTTTAAAGGATGGGGTATGCATATCTTTTTTATTATTATTTTAGTAACACTTGAAATTTTTTACTATTTATTAGAAGTTATAGAATACTAACAACTTGACTTTAATCATTGAAGGAAAGAATTTCAAAAATATCAGAGGCAATATTAATCTGTTTACTTCTGTTTTAGAAAACTGAAGTGTGGTTCTGGGATTATTCAGATGTGGGTAATGAGTGATTTGTTTCCCATGCTGTTTTTGTCTATTCTTTAGGTTTCACCTTTAATCTGAGGAACTTTTATCTTTAGGAGGATTGTTGATGAATCAGACTAAGTTCAAACAAACATTTTACTTTTTGACCTGAAGCTGTTCTGCAATTTTCTACAAGTTTGATTTTTATTGAGCTGTTTAGCAAGAAAAGGAAAACTTATTTAGCTAATGCATGACATTCATCATTAAAATTGTATTTTTGTAATAAAATAATCAAGTTAGGTTCAATTTACCAATTTTGTTTTATTTACCAAAAGCTCTGTTTTAATTTGTAAATCTGATTCAATCATAATTTTGAAAGAAATTAAATATTGGTGAGCTTCATTACATTCATGCTTTCTTTTAAGGCTCATTTTTGGGGATACATTTTAGAGGCTCTTACAAATTTCTCCTTTAGTAATCATTTCTTATATTCAGTAAGATTTACTTTAAAATGATTTTTCCCTGATTGCTTTTATCCATTCTAGAGCAGTAACATAATTATCTCTGCAAGGCTGTCTCAGTGTGTATCAGTTCAGGCGGTGACTTCAAAAACTATTTATAAATGAAGATCATGGCGATTCATCAGTATAGGGCATTAGTTAGAAAGACTCAAGAAATTTAGGAAAACACTTTATTTAGAGTTTTAACTCATCGCAATTTTGTTATAATGTAAAAAATAGTGATAATACATATCTGTAATGGCTAAATTAATCATGTATTTACTGTATATTTATCCATTCACTAATTTTATCATAGCACTCACCATAATGGGAAATAATAAGACATGTTATAAGGAAATCCTACTGCCCTCAAAGTGCTTACAGTCTCAACTATGAGATAAGGACTGATTGCTAATAAGTGTAACTGTGAAATAGAAAGTGATGAGGCAGGGAGGAGAGAAGGATGAGAATATATATATGTTGATAGATTTATCTATTTTATACAATGTCATGTGTGTGACTATTGTTTTCATGGAAATGTGCCTCCTAGGGCTGGATAGAATCTCAGGTTATCAGCTCATCCTTCTCCTCGCTTTCATGTCATTGAGGTAGTATTATTCTCATGTTATTTTGAGACCTGAATGGGTGGTTTGATATGCTAGGGGTCATGGATTTTTCTAATGCAACATGGATAAACTCCTAGTCACTGACACCCAGATGTGTGCTTTTCTTTTCTTTCTTTTCTTCACCACACTATACTGCCACACCATTAAAACTTTTCCAGATTGTTATTCTTCAAGAATTAAATTTCAATGTGTCAATTAATATCTAATTGGCAAACAGCCCACCAAATTTTAAACCCTTATTCAGTGCTAGAGATTAAAATAGTTGATTTCTACATGCTCCTTACTTTCAAGGTATTTATAGTTTAGTGAAGAGGCAAATCTTTACTCCTATTCTCACACAATTTAGTGAGTGGATGACTAGCAGAATAAAGACGATGGAATGGGAACACGGTCAGGATTCTGTGTAAACACTGGGCAGTAGTCAAGAAGGTGTTCTATAGCATTTGTGATGTGTACAAATAAAGCCTGCTATAGTTTGGATGTTTTCCCTCCCAAACCTCAGGATAAAATATTACCCTGAATGTTGGAGGTGGAGCCTAATGGTAGGTGTTTGGGTCAGGGGTGCAGATACCTCCTGCATAGATTAATGCCCTCCCTGGAGGAGAGGGTGAGCGAGTTCTCACTTTTATTAGTTTCCATAAACACTGGTTGTTAAAAAGAGTCGGACACCCCCTTCCCTCTTTCTTTCTTCCTCTCTTGCCATGTGATCTCTGCACATGCAGAGGGGATCCCCTTCTCTTTCTGCTACGATCAGAAGCAGCCTGAGGCTATCATCAAATGCAGACCAGTGCCATGCTCCTTGTACAGCCTATAGAACTGTGAGCCAAATAGACCTCTTTCCTTTATCAATTACCCAGCCTCAGATATTCCTTTATAGCAACACAAAAGGACTAAAACAGAGCCCTTGGAGCAGCCACTGGAGATCCAAGTGTTGGCAATGCCACTGTCTCAGCAAAGGCATTCTATATTTTGTAATCTTAAGCATATCTTATAACTTTTCTACTCTTTAATTTCTTCATCAGTAAAATGGGAGAATAAGGCAAGGTTATTTCCAAAAGACCTTTCGCAGCATGATAGTATTTTGAATGAAAAAAAATCTTTGAGTTCGTTACATACTTCTTTATTTTCAAAATGAGGTTCTGAGAGATAAGGTTGACTTGCTCAACACCCCACAGTTTGTTGACAGCCAGACTAAAAGCTCTTCTCCTTATTCAGCTGCTGATCCTCAAAAATCATGTGATTTTATTAGTTAAAGATGGAGTTTATAAAAACAAGTACTGAAAAACTATTAACAGTGAGTTCACTTTAAATTTTCTTTCTTACAATACTGCGAATGTATTCTTTAAAAAATATGACAGCTAATGTAATTAGGCCAGAAAAAGAAATAAGAAGCATTGGGAAGAAAGAAGTAAAAATGTCTCTGACATGATTGACAATGTAGAAAAGCCCAAAGCATTACAAATAAAGCTCTGAGAACCAATTAAGTGAGATTAGCAAGGTCACAGGGTATGAGGTTAAGAAACAAAAGTCAACTGTATTTCTGTATGTTATCAATGAACAACTGAAATTTGAAATGAAAGAAATGCATTTACAACAGCACAAAAAGTAGTTATGAATCTAACAAAATACATACATAATCTTTTTGTTGAAATGCTGCAATGCACTGATTAAAGAAATCAAACAAGGCTAAAGAAATGGAGAGATAAGCTATATTCATAGATTGGAAGGCTCAATACTATTCGGATGTCAATTCTTAACAGACAACAAACATTAATAGAAAAACTGGTGAAATCTGAATAAAGTTTATAGTTTAGTCATAAAGAAAGCAAAACAAAATTTGGCTCATTTATTCTAGTTAGAGTGTGAATAATACCAGATATATACCAAAGAGTAAGTTAACTGCATGATATTTATTTCAGTTACTGAATTGATAGAATAACTTATATATAGTAAATAGAGATATATTGTTTAGCATTTTGTTTCTGATATAGATTCAGGATTAACATCAAGGCAAATTAATTTTTTGAAGAATCACAGTTAAATTGAGTTGTGTTAAGCACTAGGCATGACTTAGCAAATAAAATAATTGAAAATTTATCTCAAAGAAGGCATTTTATACTCATTAATGATTATTAATATACAATTCATGTTAAAGTGCAATGATCAAAATATTTAACCTCAGGTGCAATAAAATTTAGTGGTTTTATTTTACCCTTGAACAATACATTGAATTGTTAATGGTATATAAAATATTTATCCAATCAGAAAAAATCAAATAAAAGCAGAGCTTAAAATGACTTAGTTTTCCAATCAAGTCAACAAACATTAAGGTATAGTGTTTACCTATCAGGTGTCCGAAACAATGCTAGGTACTTACAGGAGATTAAAAAGTGAGAAGAGTAATTTCCACTCTACTTCCCCTCCCCAAATCACATAATTATATCTTATATTCTTGCTGAGGGAATAAAACATGTATATATGAACAAATAGGAAATGATCATGAAAACAGATACTAAATATGGTTTGCAGTGCACAAATACTTTCTAAAAAAGCAGATAATACCTACCTTGAGAATTAATCATGAAAATTAAAGGATATTCATGTAAAATCACTATGTAAATTATAAAGAATGTTGTAAATGTTAGATTATTCCATTATTTTTAAGAATATTATTATATGAGGAAGCAGCAAAATGGAGAAAGAGCATGGAATTTAGTGTTATACACATTTGGCCACGTCTGGATCTGATGCATGCTAGATGAGTGATTAAGGTCACTTCATTTTCCTGAAACTGTTTCCTCATATGTAAAATAGGGATAATTTTTTATCTAATATGATAATCATATGATATAATCATCATATTAGATAATGAAACGATATGTTCTACATTCAGTGCCTAGCACAGAATCTTGCACATCATATTAGCAGTTCAATAAATGTTAGCATCTTTTCTCTTTCTTGTTACTATAAGCGGTTCATCACTAATTTGTCATAAAGACATTGTCATTCCTCTTGTCTGCTTTATTTCTAACCAAATTTCTCAGAAGATAATCATACAAGCTGAAACTAAATAGCCATTGGAGAAATTACCTCAAAATATTTTTTCTTTTTTTCAGAAATGAGCAGGATATTAAAAAAGTAGCCTCTGGGGTTTATCCTGCATTTCTTTCTACTCTCCTCAGAGAAGAGCAGTGCTCTTGCCCCAGGTTGATGATGGCCTTGGTCTTTTCAACAGCATCCTAGTTGTCTAGATTAGGGTCCTGTCCAGTGCTTCCTTATTCTGAGCCTATGAAAAATTTTTAAATTTCTCATTGTAATAATCTCACATTGAGATTAGGGGGTAAGCAAAAAGAAAAATGGATGTTAGCCTGCATAAAAAGTATCCTACAGGATATTGCCATGTATAGCAATGACTAGGTATTGAGCATGCTTTGGTTTTAAATATGAAATAAATGAGAAATAATATTATGGTAGATAGTAAGTCCTGGCTACAAGGAGACTCCAAATGTTAGTTAATGCTACTTCCCATTTATTTATTTTTGTTATTGCTGTATTTGCCTTTGAGGTCTTAGTCACAAATGGTTTGCGTAGAAGAGTTTTTCCCACATTTTATTCTAGAATTTTTATGGTTTCATGCCTTACATTTAAGTCTTTTATCCATCTTGAATTAATTTTTGTATATGGTGAGAGATAGGGGTCCTGTTTCATTCTACCACAGGTGGCTATCCAGTTTTCCGAGCACCATTGGTTAAGCTTCTGTATAGCAAAGAAAATAATCAACAGAGTAAACAGACAACCTACAGAATGGGAGAAAATATTTGCAAACTGTACATCCGATAAAGGGCTAATATCCAGAATCTACAAAGAACTCAAGCAAATTAGCAAGAAACCAAACCAAACCAAAACAAAAAACCATTAAAAACTCTATGGAAAACAGTATAGAGATTCCTCAAAGAAATAAATGTAGACTTACCATTCAATCCAGCAATCCCACTATTGGGTATCTTCCCAAAGGAAAATAAGTCATTTTATCAAAAAGACACCTGCACTTGAATGTTTATTGCAGTAAAATTCACAATTGCAAAGATGTGTAATCAACCTAAGATAGATTACAGTAAGGAAAGATTATATACGGCCTGGAATGTCACCCAGAATAAATTTGAACTTTTTATATTAAGAAATATGAAATTACCTGTTTTTGAGCAAAGAAGTGACATAAAGGATGTGATTAATTTAGAAAGATTAATCATTTTTAAGGTGGTTTCAAGGAAAAATTAGAGAGGGAAGAGATTAATGTCTGATAAATGAACTTCAACTTGTCCTGCAGCTTAGCTAAGCAATTCTTTTATTTTTTCAACAGTGTCATGGAAAAATCTCTAAAGCAGCAGTTACACACCATCTCTTCAGGCCGTAAACCTTCAGTTCTGACTCTTGACTTTCAGAGGATCACTTCACCTTTTTTTTTGTTGAGCAGATAAAAAACTGTAAATTACAAACTCCCTCATTTATTACTACTTTTACTGCAATGCACTTTTTTCTCTTTATGGTTGGAAGGATGTACGTTGTCATTTTTCCTCTCTCTTTCTCCTCCCTCCCTTCCTTTCTTCCCTCCTTCCCTCCTTCCCTTCTCTCTCTTTCCTCTCTTCTCTCTCTCCTTCCCTCCTTCCATCTCTCTCTCCTCTCTAATCTGTCTCTATCATCTATTTTCCTTAAATTCTCTCCATCAACTGTATTCTAGATGTTCTTCCAACTTTCTGAGGCAATTTCCTTCCATGTGTGTCTCCTTTTTATTCACCTGACAGAAGACTTTAACTTTTATTTGTTTTTTTAACTGTAATTCTTTTGTATCTTTTAAATTTCCTTCCTTCCTTTATTTCTTCCTTTCTCTCTTTTGATGGGGTCTTGCTCTGTCACCCAGGCTGGAATGCAGTGGTGTGATCACAGTCAATGTAACCTCGAACTTCTGGCCTCAATCATCCTCCTGCCTCAGCCTCCCAAGTAGCTGGGAATACAGGCATCATGTCTGGCCAATTTTTTAATTTTTTGTAGGTAAATTTTTGGGATTCTTGCTGTAATATTTTGCCAGGGTTGGTCTTGAACTCCTTGCCTCAAGAGATTCTCCCACCTCAGCCTCCCAAAGCACTGGGATTACAGGCATGAGCCACTGCACTTGGCCATACTTTCTGAATTTCTTAATAACCAGCCTATTTATTTTTCCTCACCATTCCTGCCTTCCATAACTAGATAAATCAAAAGATCATCTCCCTGTTCATCTTATTCTTTACAATTTACTTGGCATATAAGAGTGCATATCATTCCTTTCTTGTTTCTTTAAGGATTAGGGTAATTTTTTTATAACTTCTTTTGGGAACTTAAAACAGTATGCTGTATCTCTCCCTATGTCTAGGGTTATTCTTTTTTTTTTTTAGCAACTTTTTTATCCCTCCTCTTCTTCACATTCCCTAACTCTGGTGGTGAGTTCAGAATTCTCACATCTTCTCTTTTATAACACAAAGCAGGTTATGGAATAGCTTTGTGGTGAAGACCACGGATCCAGCACCAGAAAGACCAGATTTTGAGTCCTCACTCTTTGGCCGTGGGAAAGTTATTTGACCTCACCACGCTTAGTTTCCCCATCTGTAAAAGAGGCACAATCAAATGTATTGTAGAGTAGTTGTACAGCTTAAATCAGAGCCTGTTTATGGAGTGCTTGACACAGGGCCTGCCATGTAGTAGGTACTGAAGGACTGAGGTATTAGGGTCTTCTGAAAGATTCCTTCCTTGCTTCAAATATCATCACCTCTGTTAATAATTTCCAGACCTATCCTCACATGTCATCAGCCTTGATGTCTCACTCCCAGTCACTGTCATTTCCGACACCTACAGCAATCTGCGTACAGAAAACTAAAAATCAATGCATTCCAAACTGGTTGGATTAAGGATGATTTCAGAGGTAAAAAAAGGACAGCCTTTTGGTTATGAGACAAACTACAAGCAACCTTTAACAACAACCTTCCCCTCACTTTCTCCTCAAGAGTTCCCAAACCTCAGTGAGGAGAAAAGGGAGCATCCCTACCCATGTGCGGTGGGGGGCACAAGTTTTAGAGTTTCTCACTAACCCAGGCAGGGCAGAGTGTACTGATTGTGAAGAGATGGTGGAGTTAGTTGTTCCAGAAGCCAATGATTCCCTGGGGATGCTTATTGAATCCTTTCTTTTCCAGTTGGAGGAAGACAACATTTCCACGTTCTTAGCATGTGGAACAGTAATGGTAATGACCACAGAAGTGCCTCCATTTTATTGGCTAACTGATTTATAGTTCTGTTTTTAATTGACAGTGGTCAGGCATTTATGGACTTCGGCAGCTCAAAAATAAGCAACCCACACATCCTTTAAAGTGATACTATGGCTATTTTTAATTTTCAAACATGGACTTGGCACCTAGACACAAACCACTGCATTGGTTTGTGTTGCAATCAAGTTGCAATGTCAACTTTATATTTAAGGCATGTAAACTTCCACTAATTTAGTGGAAAGTCTGATGACCAAAGGAAAACTCTCTCATTATAAAGTAATATTTGCTTAAAAATCTCAACTCCCAAAAGGACATTGTTCCAGGAATTTCTCCTAAGACACTGTATCATTTATGGTTCTCTAGAGAAACAGAAGCAATAGGGTATTATCTTCTACATAACCAAAATATTTATGTCCTATTTATTTCAGAGGTTTATTTCAAAAAATTGGCTTATGAGATTATGGGGGCTGGAAAGTGTAAAATTTGTAGGGAAGGCTAGTGGGCTAAAAATTCAGATAGAAACTGATATTTCACTTTTGAAGTAAAATGTCTTCCTTCTCAGCAGGAACTTTAGTTTTGTTTTTAAGGCCTTCCAATTGGTTGGATGAAGCCCATTCACATTATTGAGAGTAATCTTTACTTAAAGTCAAATGATTATAGATAACCACATCTACAAAATACCTTCACAGTTTGATTGAACTACTGGGTACTATAGTCTAGCCAAGTTGACACATAGAACTGACCATAGCAAATTTTATTGAGGTACCAACTCTACTTTCCAATTTTTACATTTCAAAGATTTGAGATTTTTTTATTTGAAACTCCATGTTAAATAATTCATTGAATGCTCTTGCTTTTTCCCCACATTTCTCTAGATTTATTCACTCTGAGACATGCTCTAAGTGACTACTGTATACTAGGCACTGGCAAAGCATAAGGATGCACATACAGAATGACACTATGTCTGTCCCCTGGGTGTGCTCTACCATCTTCATTATGTAGGTGTTCAGGACCTAATGTTGGAATTATTGCAATAAAACCATTCAATTTGATGTTACTTCTCCCTAACCCTCTTCTTTGTGTTGTTTGGGGGAGTAATAGGCTATCAAAAACCAGTATTAGTTCGTAAAAGATTAATCTGAATTCTGTTTTTTTTTTTTTTGCTTGACTGAGATTTATCCTTTTGAGGGAGTAAACTTGCTACATACATGTACATATTCACACATTTACTTAACTATTTAAATTCATATTAATATTTGTATCATTTAGTCATATTGGAATAAACATATAATTTGTATTGTTATACATGAGAATATTATTGAAACAAAAAGTAAATTTGGTTGAACCAAGCTAATAAAAAACAAATTTTCATTTACATGTTGCCATCTTAGCTTTCTTTTAGCTCTTAAAGATCTACCAGTCATTCATAAACCCAAAACACCTACACATGAATTAATTTCTTTTATTGATACATAATGTTTGTACATATTTATGGGGTACATGTGATATTTTGTTCCCTGTATAGGACATGTAGGGTATTTAGGACCAAGCTAGGGTATTTAGGACATCCATCACCTTAAGTATTTATCATTTCTATGTGTTCGGAACATTTCAAGTGCTCTCTACTAGCTATTTTGAAATATACAATACATTGTTAACTATCATCACCCTATACGACACTTCATCTATAAACCTTTCTTGCTATATCTCTAAGACTCTGGTTGTTTTCCGCTACCATTTCCTCAGTGCAACCATCAGTGTCTTCCTAAGGATCTAATTTTCAAGGGGAAGAGCGAGGAACAGCAGGGCTATTGTGAGCTGCAAAGGTAATTTGCTCATTTAACTATCGCTAACGGCAGGAGGAAAAGCCAAGCCAAAACCGGTCTGTGCTTTTGCATAGCAACGTTGCAATTAGAACAGGGGCCTGGTACCCGATTTTAAAAAGTTGGGGAAAATAAAACAGAGTAAAAAGGCAAGTAAAGGAAATGCAGAAAACGAGGCGCATCTTTAAGACAATTATAAGAATAGAATAGATATCGACTCAGGAAGATGCTATTCATTTCATTCTTTTCCCTTTAAAGATTTTTTTCTGCTGTTATAAAATAATGTAACAATTAATTTCTGTCCTCTCCTTTATAGCTGGCTGTTTGGCAATATGGAATGTCTTAGTAAAGGGAAAATGACAATATACAAATAAATTCTTATATGGCAAGCCTCTGGTTCTAGGGGCCGTTCTTTACCGTCCATTTCTTTTTCTGCTAAGGGATGTTGAGTTCATTAATCTGATACCTAGCAATGGCATACTTTGAATGTTTGCAAGGGCCCGTAGAGAATCTAATCTTTATTAGTGTAAAGCTCCTTTACATATTATATGGTTTGCAAACATTTGTTATTTCTATGTCCTAGTGGATAACAAAGCATTAACTTCTTTGAGTAGTCACAATACATTCTTTACAATGAATAATTCTGGGCAATGCATTCTTTTTCTAGGCATTGTCCATGTAGCAGCTACAGATTATATATTATTATTTTATTCATGGTGACCTTAACTGAGATGGAACATTTCATAATTTGTGTCCTGAACCAAGCTACAGTGTTTAAATTTCTTAACCATTCATCATTTCAAACATCCATCAGAGCTAAATGTTATTAAAATAAAAATTAATGCCTGGAGGAAAAAAGGGTATAAGAGTAGTAGGTACAAGGCGGCCTTTGGCTCTCTCCTGGCAAGTTTATATGTATTTTTAAAAACTTTAAAATTTTGATTTCAGTTTTCCTCAGCTTTTAGAATCTTTTAGCTGAGAATATATTTTCCAAAAATGTATTCATCTCTACAAAATTAAACTATAGAAAAGCTATCTGGAGGTCATTATAATGGAGTTGCAATAGTTACAAATCCACAAGCTGAGTTGGAAAATACAACACATGTTAAAATGTTGTTTAAATAAACTTGATTTGAACCTCAGTGCATAGGTTCCTTTTCTTGGGATTTCCTTTCTCAGGGGTACCCTAAGCTCTTGGGCTTAGGAAGGGCTGCACCTTCAGGGAGGGATTGCAGGGCCCTACTGATCACTGATGAGTCACCCCATTTCCCTGCCTGTTAGGTTGAGTTCTGTGGCCTGGTTGTTTTGGAACATGCTCTCATATTTGGCGTGTTGAGGAATCTGTCTGCCCAGCACTGATTCTCAATAGGTGCCCCACAGACCCACAACACTGAGGGTTTAGCGTCCAAGAGGGATGGGAGTGGAGACAGAGCACGCACCCAGGCTGCTCCCCTGACTCACAGACTTCTGTTCCCTTGGGAGCCTCAGACTAGGATTCCTTTGGAGCCCCTGGAAAATCTCTTCATTCTCACAGTGCTTCAGAAGGGCCCTTCCTCTCTCTCCAAAAACAGGACCTAGCCTTTTAGAAAGACTTTTAAAAGGACTTAGCATTAAAAAAATCTGTGCATTCCAAAATCCTGGAGGCAAGAAATTAAAACCCCAAGCTACCTCGAAATGAGTGGGGATGTGAGGGAAACATAGTTAAATATTATTAATTGCCATTTCAATATTTACATTTCTGTTAATCAATATGTCAACAAATCCTGCCAAAAGATTTTTATCTCTGTGTTAAAAGTACAGGGCTAATTTTGTGATTTTTTTCAACATTGCTAATGTCTCTTCTAGTTTTAGTTTTTTCTTTTCCTTAAAATGGCTTGCCCAGTCATCCTGAACTGGTGCTAAAACAAGAGAGAATGTCTTTTAGTACATTAACCAGATGCTTCTATTCAAATTAAGAACCAAGGGAAAGTGGGCACTATAAATGCAAATAAATCAACACACTTGCCATACAGACATCATAAGGTTTACCTGATAGGGAGTATAAAAAATTTGTCCATTTCCTCCACGTTCTCCAGTTTGTGTGCATAAAGATTTTTGTAGAATTCATAGATGATATCTTGTATCTCTGTAGCATCGGTTGTGATTTCTCCTTTCATGTTCCTAATGGAGGTTATTAGAGATTTTACTTTTGTGCTCTTGGTTAGTCTAGCCAGAGGTGTGTCTATTTTGTTTATCTTTTCAAAGAACCAACTTTTTGTTTTATTAATTTCCCTTATAGTTTCTTTGTTGTCCTTTTCATTTAGTTCTGATTTGATCTTAGTAATTTCTCGCCTTCTGCTGGGTTTGGGATCGTTCTGTTCTTCTTTCTCCAGTTCTTTGAGTCTATTCGTTAGGTTGTCTATTTGCATGTTTTCTGTCTTTTTGATATAGGCATTTATGGATATGAATTTTCCTCTGAGGACTGCTTTAGCTGCATCCCATAGATTTTGATAAGTTGTATCTCCATTGTCATTTAATTCAAAGAAATTTTTGATTTCCATCTTGATTTCTTCTTTTATAGAATAATTATTCAGGAGAAGGTTATTTAGCTTCCATGACTTTGAGTAAGAGTGAGGGTTTCTGTTTGTGATCATTGTTACTTTTATTCCGCTGTGATCTGAGAAGATGCATGGTATAATTTCTATTTTTTTGAATTTTTGAAGACATGATTTATGTCCTAGGACATGGTCAATCTTAGAGAATGTCCCGTGAGCTGATGAGAAGAATGTATATTCTGTGGACTTTGGGTAGAATGTCCTATAGATGTCAGCCATGCCCATTTGTTCTAGCATTCTATTGAGGTCCATTATGTCTTTGTTTATTTTCTGTTTAGAGGATCTGTCCTGTACTGTCAGTGGGGTGTTAAAGTCTCCAGCTATTACAGTATTGTTATCTATCATTTGGTTGAGATCTAGTAGGGTTTGCTTTATGAATCTAGGTGCACCTAGGTTGGGTGCATATATATTGAGTATAGTCATGGCTTCTTGATGAATTGTGCCTTTAATCAGTATGTAGTAGCCATCTTTGTCTTTTATTATTTTTGTTGGTTTGAAAGCTAAGTTATTGGAAATTAAGATTGCCACACCAGCTTTCTTTTGGTTACCATTTGCTTGAAATATCGATTTCCATCCTTTTATTTTCAGTCTAAATGCATCTTTGCAGGTTAGGTGAGTTTCTTGAAGACAGCAGATACTTGGATTGTATTTTTTTATCCATTGGGCCAGTCTATGTCTCTTGAGCGGGGAGTTCAAGCCATTCACATTTATTGAGAAAACTGATAGGTGAGACAGTTTTTTGTTCAGCTTGTTGGGTAGAACTTCATTGTGATGTTTTCTCTCCTGGGCCATTGTGGTATCTGGAATTTGATCTTTAGCTCTTGAGTAGTTTTACATTCGTGGATCTTTCTTGTGCTGATCCGTGTATAATTCTCTTTTGAGTACTTCTTGGAGGGCTGGTCTTGTCTTGGTGAATTCCCTCAACCTTTGTTTATCTGAGAATGTCTTGATTTCTCCTTCGTATAGAAAACTTAGCTTAGCTGGGTACAAGATTCTAGGCTGGGCATTATTCTGTTTCAGAAGCGTGAAAATGGGGCCCCAACCTCTTCTTGCTTGTAAGGTTTCAGCTGAGAAATCTGGCGTAATTCTGATGGGTTTTCCTTTGTAAGTTACTTGTTTCTTTCTCCTTACAGCTCGGAGAAGTGACTCTTTAGTGGATATTTTGGTCAGCCTGATGACTACGCGGCGTGGTGTTTTCCTATTTGCTATGAATCTCCCAGGGGTCCTTTGAGCTTCTTGAATCTGTATGTCTAGAGTATTGGCAAGGCCTGGAAAATTTTCCTCGATTATGTCTTCAAATAGCTTGTCCAACCGTTGCTTGTTATCTTCTTCACCCTCAGGAATGCCAATAACTCTCAAGTTAGGTTTCTTCACATAATCCCACATTTCTTGAAGTCTCAGATCATTTCTCTTACTTTTTCGATCTATCTCTGTGACTGACTTATTTAGTTGGAAGGAGTTATCTTCAATTTCTGAGATTCTTTCCTCTGTTTGATCTACCCTGCTCTTGAGACTTTCCACAGTGTTTTGTAGCTCTCTGAGTGAATTCTTCACTTCTAGGAGTTCAGTTTGGTTTTTCTTCAATATTTCAATTTCTTTAGTGAATTTTTCCTCCAAATCCTGTATTTTTTGTGTGTTTTCCTTGTGTTGTTTATCCATTGATTCTTGTATATTATTCAGCTTGTTTATAATCCATAATTGGAATTCTTCCTGTGACATGTTGGTGTTTTGAGTCTGGTTTGTGTCAAATGGTTGGGAGCTGGTATTTCTCTTTGGGGATGAGCTTTCCATTTGATTCTTTTTGCTCTCCGTGTTTTTTCGCTGGGTCCTTCCCATCTAGATTTGTCGATGGATCTTTACTTATAGGTTTAGTCTGGTTAACAGGACTCTTTGTGCTCTATTCTTAGGCTGTGAAACAGTCTAGGTATGTTGCTTCTTTTGGCAAGAGGGGGAGACTGTTGTGTATTGTTCAGAGATTTTTCTGTTTCCGTTGGGGGACTGCTTCCGATGGGTCCAATCCTAGAGGATTGGAGTGATCCAGGACCGCTTTGGTGAGTTAGGACACTGTGTTGTGGTCTTTCAGAAGGCAGGCAGGGTCCACACTAATAGTAGACCGAAATTCTCTTTGTTTGTTTGTTTGTTTGTTTCCCTTTGGTTCTTCCTCTATAGGGGAGGTTTCTGACTCTATCTGCTGGCAAGATGCTAGCTATGGGGAGAGGACGGTGACTTTGCTTGCTCAGCGCCCCAGTTGCTGTAGCTCCCACGGGCAAAAGTCTGTCTTGGCCCAATGTCCCCAGGGATCAGGTTCCACACTCTCGCTTCTGGAGAAGTATTCAGTGTTTACACTTGGGCAGGGATCCTATATAAGGTCCATGGACCAGGGGAGAGGGCCGTCCGGGGAGCCTCTTGGTACCCTATTGCTCCGCAGTGACTTGGCTGTGGGCCCTAGAGTGGCAATTGCGTGCCCGCAGATCTCCGGCCCTGGTGGTGACTACTCAGGATCCGGTATGTACCAGAGCCAGGGACCTGGCCCGTTCCGAAGCTCACCGTGGGTCCCCAGTTAGAAGGCGAAAAGAGAGGAGAAAGAGAAGAGAAAAAAAAGAAAAAAGAAAAGGAAAGAAAGAAAAGAAAGAGGAGAAAACGAAAGAGAAAAGAAAAAAAAGAAGAAAAAGAAAGAAAGAAAAAGAAAAAAAAGAAAAAAAAAAGAAAGAAAAAAAAAAAAAAAAAAGAAAAGAAACGCAAAAAGCCAAACCAAAAAACACCCAAAACGCCAACAAAAATGAACAAAAACAAACTACATAGCACTTCACCACACTGCAAGGCAGAAAGATACACAAATCTGAAGTATATAATTCAGCGACTCAATTTTTTTTGTTTGTTTGTTTGTTTTACGCCTTAGCACAGCTCTGCCCCTTCACTTCCGCTCGGCTGGGTCCGGAGCGGCCATTAGATGTTTTTGTTTTTACGCCTTAGCACAGCTCCGCCCCTTCACGCCCGCCCGGCTGGGTCCCGGGCGGTTTCGCAGTGGATTTCAAGATGACGTCTGCGCGCCCGCACAGCTCCGAGGGTGGTGGGGATCCAACCTCCGCGCTCAAAAAGGCGTGGCAGCCAGAGGCCCAGAGGGCAAAGGTGCCCGCCGAGGCTGTCCGCCGCCGGAAAAAAAAAAGAAAAAGAAAAGAAAAGGAAAGAAAAAAAAGAAAACCCCCCCCCAAAAACCAAAAACAAACACAAACACAAACAAACAAAACCCAGAAGAAATTTACCAAGAATAAAATATACAGTTCGGCGAGCCTATTCTTCTTGTTCGTGTTGTTTTTTTTTTTTTGCCTTAGCGCAGCTCTGCCCCTTCACCCCGAGCGCGGCCCCGGCATATCCCGCACTCCTGGCGTTGGTTCAGAGACCAGCGGAGGGCGCCGGGCAGAGAGAGCCGCTCGGCACTTTATGGCTCCCGAGCGGTTTCGCCCTCACTTTCAAGATGGCGCCTGCAGAGCTCCGGGGCTGGAGGAGACCGGCTCCTCGGCAGGCAGAGACCACCACTGCCCGGGGGCTGGCGAGCAAGAACGTGCACCAGGGGGTCACCGGCTGGAGAACCGCCAAAAAAGGCAGCACGGGCAGAAAGAGCCGCTGGGCACTTTTTGGCTCCCGAGCGGTTTTGCCTTCGCTTTCAAGATGGCGCCTGCCGAGCTCCGGGGCTGGAGGGGACCGGCTCCCCGGCAGGCAGAGACCACCACTGCCCAGGGGCTGGCCAGCAAGGGCGCGCACCGGGGGTGACCGGCTGGAGAACTGCCGAAAAAGTCAGCACGGGCAGAAAGAGCCGCTGGGCACTTTTTGGCTCCCGAGCCGTTTCGCTCTCGCTTTCAAGATGGCGCCTGCCGTGCTCCGGGGCTGGAGGGGACCGGCTCCCCGGCAGGCAGAGACCGTCACTGCCCGGGGGCTGGCCAGCAAGGACACGCACCGGGGGTGACCGGCTGGAGAACTGCCGAAAAAGGCAGCACGGGGTACAACGCTATTTGCTGTCCGGGAGTCTTTTGTGTTTTTCCGCCCTGGGGCAGATCCGTCCCTCCTCGCCAAGCGCTGTCTCAGCTGAGATCCCCCAGGTTCTAAGGTAATTTCTCAAAAAAAGCCTCCTGTCTCCAATGCGCCACGTATCCCTCAGTGATTCTGCGCTGGCCTGGGTCAGGGCTCTGTTCAAATGGGAGCGGAGGGCAAGCCGCTTTCCCGAGAGGCTGCACCCGCCCCGGCTGGGGGTGGGTGTATCCGACCCGCGCTCCGCTGGCTAGTGTCTGTTCCGCGTTCCCAATTTTCGTTCACCTCAGACCTCACTCGCTCTGTTTGTCCCACGCTGATTCTCCGTGGATTCACACCGCTGTTCCTGTGTGGGAGCGGTCTTCTAGCGTTGTGGCAGGTCCGGATCGATGCCTTCCTTCCCGGGAGCGCAGATTCAGGCCGTCACCACCACTCCGCCATCTTTGATCCCCGCCCTGATAGGGAGTATAAAATCCTTGAACTATAGACCCAAGAGAAGAAGGTAAAATGTTATGATGTTCATAATGTTGAGGAGAGGAGTGTTGTGATAAGGTAACACATGTGATAGCTCAGTACAGGGGAGAGGTTTACAATCCAGTCTGTATTTTAATGTTTGGTTCATGACTTGAAATATTCATGTTTTTGTATCTTATTTTCCATTCCTTTTATTAATTCAAAACATATGTTAATAAGCGTATCTTTATGTACTTTTCAATGATGTGAGGCATTTTCCATCTATTTTATCTCACATTTTTGCTTTTAAGGGAGATAGAGAACGAACACTTAGTTAACGATTGCTTTATATTAGGTGGCTTGCTAGTAACTTCAAATAAATTATTTAATCCTCCCAATGACCACACGAAGAAGGGATGAATATTCCTACATTACAGAAATGGCAGCCTCAAGTAGGATTAGTAGCTTATTGAGCTCATACAGATTTGTACTCCACACTGTATTGATGCTCAAAATGTAACATTTTGACTTAGTTCTGCACTGAAATTTTACAGGTTTTCAATCCTGCTGACTTATTTGCAGGGTGAAAAATTGCTAAGTTTAAGAGTATGTTAAGTACTTAACTTAGATATTCCATAATTAACTTTAGAGTAGTTTATTGGTTTATAATCCTAGAATTAGACCGATGTTTCCAATACATGCCTGCTGTAAACATAAAAAATATCAGTTGTGTCATTTCCTAAAAATACAGACATTTGGAAAAGACCTATTGGATCAGCATCTCCAGGTGATTCTTATAGTTGTCACGATTGCACTAGTTTGCACATGCCATCTTGGGCCGGGCCGAGGGGTGTCAGGCAAGGGCCATGGTTATAAATCCTGCCAGCTGAGCACTCCTCCTCCTCCACAGATCCCTATCCAGCTGCACTAGGCTGGTAAAGAGCCTCACAGATTCTCTCTTAACAAATCGAGTCTGCCAAATTTTGAGTAGGATTCATGAAACCACAAACCTAGAACCTCTATGTTATACAGAAAAGAGAAATTCCAGGTAAGCCCTGTGCTTGCCATGTTACCTTCCTTTCGAGTTCCTTTTATCATTGTCTTGATGCTCGTAATCATATCTTTTTTTTTCCTAGTAACATAGGACAGGCATTAAGTGAACAGTAACAATGTGCTTGTTGGATGCTATTAAGAATCCTGGAGTATTTGGCAAAAATATAAACTTGGAGAAACCCCCATTAATTCACAACCACTATAGAAAATTGTTTTCTTACTTGGCCTTCTACAAAGATTTAGTCAATTCTTGGTGGGAAAGAGGATATGGAAGAGTGGGAAGGTAAGAAGAGAAAGGATGGTAGGACCTCCCCTGAAATCTGAAGTAGCCTGAGGGTGGCCCTGATCTGAAATAAAAAGTAGCTTTTGTCCCAATATCCATGAGGTGACTTCATCCAAAATAACATAGCTGAAATAATCCTCCTGCTTCCTATGTTACCCCCAAGAGGCTTGAAGTTGACCGTAGAGTATCCACTCTTTTCCCATAAGAAAATTGGGAATCCTGAAGTTTCTCCCAATCCATAGTCATCAGCCAAGTGAATGTGGAGCCTCCTCAGAAGCTGGGTAGCATTGTGGGTGTTATTGACACACAAAACAGCCTGAGGCAACAGGCCACGTAAGGAAAGATGATGCTCGTGGCCTACTTTGGCTTTCTTAGGTCTCTTTTAGCCACTCCTCTCTCTTAGGCCACTTGTACCACCAAAAGTAACTCAGGACCACTTTTCCAGAGAACATATACTTTAATGACTGGACATACGTTCTTTCTACAGAAAGTTCTATGGTGGTTTCTGTTTTATAAATGCTGCTGCACTGGCTCAAGCATATTTAAAGCCATAAAATGTAGCTTCTAGTGACATATTGCTAAGTGATAATAAATCAGGTGAATATTAATAAAATGGTACGCACAGTACGATGGCAAACTAAACCTTCCTACACACACATGCCCATACATTTATTTATTCTTGTATAGTTTTATTTAGACAAAAGCCAAAAGGACATGCATCAAACTTTAGCAGTGGCTATCTCTAATGCTTTTAATGTTCATTATAAATTCTTTTCCTGAATTCTGCACATTTTTTATATTTTTCTAACCAGAGAAACAACACTGTGTTCAAAAGTGACTTCAGTGGGCAAGAACATAGTGCTGGGAATAAATCAAAGCTGCAATTACTCTTGCTTTTTGAATGCAGAAACTGGAGATTGAGCCAGGATCATCATTAGAACGCAATAGAGAACAGGATATTCTAACTCCGGGGCATGCCAGATCACTAGTGCAATAAACAAGAACCAATTCTCCAGGCTTAATAAAGCAAGCAGGAGCCGAGAGGCTGACATGAGCTGTCTTTAGGAAATAAGATTGACTTGGTTGAACCACGGAAATTGGGAATATAGAAAATCCTTGCTCTACAGTTGCCTTTTTCCTTATCTTTAGGGAACTCCAACACTTGATGTGAGATGGTAGAAACTGGAAAAATTCAAAGGAGTGCGAGAAACTGAACTTGAGGTTGCAGCTCTTGGAACGGGGATTGTGAGGGAATTGGGACAGTTCTGAGATCTGCAAATCACTGGCACAAGCAAGTGTGCCCCGACAGACAAAAGCCAAGCAAAAGTGATGAGAAGGGTTAAGAAGACTATAACAAGGGGAGTTGGTGTTTTTGCTTTCACTTTGGTTCAATCTTCCTTTTTTTTAAATTTCAGAATATTACGGTGGTACAAATGTTTCGGTTACATACATGGATTGCTTTTGTATTGCTCGAATCAAAATTATAAGTGTGTCCATCACCCAGATAGTGTACATTGTACCCATTAGGCACGATTTCACCCATCCTGCATGATTTCTGTTGAGTTTTACTTCCATCTGTGCATATGAGTGCTGATCAGTTAGTTCCAATGTAATAGTGAGTATATGTGGTGTTTGTTTTTCCATTCTTGCAATACTTCACTTAGAAGAATGGTCTCCAAGTTATATCCAGATTGTTGTAAAAGGTATTAATTCACTTTTTTATGGCTGCGTAGTACTCCATGGTATACATATACCACATTATATTAACCCGCTCATGAATTGATGGGCACTTGGGTTGATTCCACATCTTTGTGATTGTGAATTGTGTTGCAATAAACATTCTAGTACAAGTGTCTTTTCAATCCAGAAATGCCCCTTGTGTGTTAACTTCTCACAAGAATCATTCACCTTTCATTTGAATTTTCTAAGAGCATTGTTTACTAGTGTTTGACAAAGCCTATTTTGTTAACTAGCTCTTCGTTAGACACTATTGCTCTTGTGAAAATCCTGCTCATTGTTTCTAATTCCCAGGTAAATTCCATCTTCCTCAAGACAACTTTTTATGTACTTGTAGATAACTCTTTTGGCTCACCCAACACTCAATCTCAACTTTCTTCTCTCTAGCTTGTATCTACTGTCAAGGCTGTAAGAGTTAAACTTTTGCTTTCCCACCTCTCTTGCAATTAGGAGTGTCCTTTGACACAGCTTTTGCCCATGAGATATATGTGAAAATTTATGAAAATTAGCCTCCTCCCCTTCTTCTTCTCGTGAAGATATTGGCTGGGACCCGAGCAGCTGTCTGAAAATCACAGGGAAAGGCTAGACATTAAGATATTGGCCATGATAATCTTGAGCTACTGAACCAACACAGACAACTGCCTACTTCCAACTTCTTGATATGAGAAAAAAATAAACGTTTCTTTGTTAAACCTCTATATGGAGATTTTCTGTTACTTGTAAGCAAACACAATGGTAATTGATGAAGTTTTATGTTTCATGTCCCAACATTTCCTTATGAACTGTGGATACTATTATACCAAATACTGCCCCTCTTCCATGACAAGTCTTAGGGCTTTTCTGCTCCTGGAAAACACATCCTTTTCTCTGTACCTAAAGGCTCTTCCCCTGGCCAGAGTCTACTCATCCTTCACATTTTTTCTTTGATGCAGATCCCCAGTCAGAAATATTTTCTTATTTCTTACAATGAACTCCCACCACCTTTCTGAAGTGCCTCTCATGCTATTTTTCCAATTCTGCCATGAAGTCTAGTTATTTGCATATTTCTCTTATTCCTTATTCATTCCCCCAATGGGACTGAAGCTGCTTTAATGCTGACTATACCATCTTTCTCTTATTCCCCTGTATTTTAATACAGGTTGAGCATCCTTAATCTGAAAATCCAAAATCTGAAATCCTCCAAATCTGAAATGTTTTGAGTGCCAACATGACGCCACTACTGTAAAATTTCACATCTGACCTCATGTAATGAGCTGCAGTCAAAATACAGTCACAACGTTGTTTCATGTACAAAATTCTTTAAAATATTGAATGAAATTACTTTCTGGCTATGCATGTAAAATGTATATGAAACAGATGAATTTTGTGTTTGGACTTGGGTCCCATTCCTAAGATATCTTATTATGTATATGCAAATATTCCAAAATGTGAAAAAATCTGGAACCCAAAACACTCCTGGTCCCAAGCATTTTGGATAAGGGATATTCAACCTTATATGGCCTCACTAATAGAAAGCCCTATTTGCTTTATTGCAATTCAACAAATATTTATTTACTCATTTGCTTTCAATTGCTTACATTTCAGTTAAGTTTATAGTAGAATTTTAAGAAAGAGTTTGGTTTAACAGGAAAGGCAACATTAGCTTACTTAAGTGACTATCTTTTGGGTGTTGGCCTCTGAAGAAAGGAGGCTATTGATCTCAATACTATTTATACACCTGAGTTGCCAGTATCTAGTGTCAACCAATTAGAAAAATGAACAAAGATCTGGGGTTTTAACAAAGCTTCGGAGGAAAAGCCTTGTTGATGAAATCATATTAATCTATGCTCAAGACCTATTTAAATTTTAGAACATAAAGCATGGAGAAGAAAACATATCAGGGTCATTGGATTGTAGGTACTGTTTTCTGTCTTGGACGTGGACCCTTTACCTAGGCCAATAGCTTTTCTTCTTAAGTGGGAGCCCATGGCTTGAACACAGGAAAGTCTATTACTGAGGAGAGAATGAGGGGAACTGAGAGGGTTGACATTGGGCTGTTTAGTTTAGTTGTTTTTTCCTTCTGTTTTTGAAAGGGAAATTAATTTTCTTTATTACGAAGCTGTACTGAGTTCTTACAATGGCCTAACTAGTCTTTTGATTATGTTTTCTTTATTTATTTTTTTATTATGATAAGAACACTTAACATGAGACTATCCTCTTGATGAAGTTCAAAGTGTACAATACAGTATTGTTGACTGGAGGTGAAATGTTGTACAGCAGAGCTCTAGAACTTATTCATGTTGCTTAGCTGACACCTTTTGCCTGTGAGCTAGTAACTTCCCATTTCCCTTTTCCTCCCCAGCCCCTGGCAACCACCATTCTACTCTTTAATTCTATGAATTTGACTATTTTAGATACCGCATAAAAGTGGAACAATGCCATTTTTGCTTTTCTGTGACTGGCTTATTTCCCTTAGTGTTTAGTTTTGAAATTATAACATTTCACAGGAAAATGAAAATTTTGTTTGTTTGCTTAAAATAGCACTTAAAAGCCATTCACTGCAAGGGCATTTTGTTTCGTTTTGTGTGTGAGTTTCTTTCTTGCTTGCTTTACATTTTATATCCCTTGTCCTTTTTTTGATAAATTGTGGAATGAGTAGAACCTCTTATTTAGGAAGTCCCTACTGGGTGAATGACATTGTGCTTGATTCCTTGCAAGCCTCATCTCACTGAATTGTCACAGCCACACTGTGACTATGTTATCTCCAATTACAGATGAAGAAACCAAGATTAGATAGCTTAGTCCATGTGGGCTGCTATAGCAAAATACCTTAGACTGAGTATTTATAAATAATTAGTCAGGTGCCAGCAGATTTAGTGTCTGGTAAGGGTTCATTTTCAGCTATCCATAGATAGCATCTTGTTGCTGCGTCCTCACATGGTGGATGGGGCAAGACAGCTCCCTTCATCCTCTCTTATTGAGGGCACTGATCCCATTCACAAGGGCAGAGCCCTCATGACTTTATCACTTCTCAAAGGGTTCTACTCTTAACACCACTTACAAAGGTGAGTAGGCTTCAACATGAATTTTGGAGGGACACAGTCAGACTACAGTAATAACCCAACACATGATGAAGTTGGTGAGTGGGAGAATCAGATTTGAATATTGATTGCTCTATCTTCTTTTTAAAGTTCATGATCTTTTTTTCTCTAAAAGAGAAATGATAAGTGCTCATTGAGTTACTGGGTGAGAAACTTGTCACCTATTTTCTTGTAAATGTAGATTTTCAGAATATCTTTTTTTTTTTTTTACTTGACATTTTACCTTGAACAGTACTTTAGTGAGTATTTAAATTTAGACTAAATACTTGATTGTACCCAGGTTTTATTTCCTGATTTCAACAGTGTTATTTAATTTGATTCTTTTCTTCTGGGAATAAGACAGACAATTTCAAGGGCAAATCTTCAATATCATCTAGATTTGATTAAAATGAATACTCTTTAAATCAGGCTATTTTTATTGAGCTATCATAATTAATATTGGGACAAAAGAAAGCCTACTTAAGGAGAAGCAGGGAAAGATGGGAAAATAAGCAAACTGACATTGATATGAGGGGAGAGTTAGCTTCCTCTGAGTTTGGATATGTGCTCACTAAAGTTGAATATTAAGGCAGAGCTGAGTAGAAAATTTTGCTAATAAATTTTATAGTGAGATTTCTTGTGTGTTTTAGGGGCGTATGCATACTGCTCTATGATGCATACGACTATTGTTACTCTGTGGATCTTAAACACATTTTAATATTTTTAACTCAAACTTTTCAAGAGTTTTCTTTAAAAAATAAAAGCAACTAGTATAGGTACAGAATGTGATATATGAAAAAAAATCAAGCAAATATCATACTCAAAACCAAAACATAGAATCAACCAATATAGAAGAACTTCATTTTGCTGTCTAATTATTTTGAAAATGCTTTAAATTAAGCTGTGCAAGAGTTAACAAAAGTAAAAATGGAATTTATTGTTTATTTTCCTTCTGTTAAAGAAACTGACAACTGCTATTTTCAAGTTTGACCTACTTATACCTGTCTAAACATGAAACACACATAAGTCATCATCCATAAAAATACAGTTGTGTCATGTCTTTATTAGTATCAGGTGCTTTTTTTCTTTTTTCTTTTCTTCAATTGTCTCATCAGATGTATAAACACAACCTATTTGAGTCAGTTGGGAAGTATTACATAGAAACATCACCATGAGTCTTCATGGTTTATGTATCTTTAATCTCTGTAATTTAAGACAATAATGAACATAGATGAGATCGTTGCTTTGGCCTAGAGGAATTCATCTGATAGAAATAGCCATTGGAACTGCATTTGCATAAAATTAGCATCAGACTTGGGAGACTTGACTGATAGAAATATAATCATTGAGAGTTTAAAATACAAACTGTCTGGTTTACTATAAAAATATTTGTAAATATAAACTGTATATAAATAAGTGAGGAAAATTCCAGATGCTCAAGTGGCCAACTAGACTTTCAGAGTCCTGTGAAGACTGAGCATTTATAGGTAAACCATAAGTTTCTAAGTAAAATGGTTATTATGTGTAACATACACACAAATATATTTTTATTATGTACATATGTGATATATATTCTTTATCAGCTAATATTTTGAGTGCCAACATATATGTACAGATAGTAGGTATATGTAATATGTATATATATAGATTTACAAATTATAAACATGCGCTGATGTACTAAGTAGTCTTGTAAAACATACACATTTAAAAAGTGTAGTGTTAAAATTTTAAAAACCCTAGTATTTAACTTCTTTTTAATTCATTTATGCTATAACAACTACTTTTCTCCAACTGAAAGCTTGTTCATGGTGTTCTGGTGGTTTACTTCTTAAATGTTTTGCTTATCGTGATGGCCGCCTACCACCATGGGCTATTGTCTGAAGGCTGAATATGCACGTAGTGTGAGACTTATCACTGGCTACACTGGGCGCAAATTCATACTTTAGTTTTCTTGATAATGTCAGAATTTGAGGATCTTGTCTTCCCTCATTAGATGATGATTATTTTATCCTTGAATGGGGGTGATAAAGAGCTTATTTGCTCAGTAGGAAAAATACCAGCTCTGACATTGTCTTGATTACATGTACTTACACTGCAAATATCATCGACTACCTGTGGTTTCTTTGTGGGCAGATTTTTAAGCTGTGTCCATTTTGTGAGGACAAATATTGTTTGTACAATTTGAAGTAAAATTGTTGAAATAATATATTCTATAAATACATTTAATAAAAATCCCCTTTGTAGTATTTGGATGACAAATAAGGAGTAAAGACCTCATCTTTGGGGCCCCCTTCTGGCAGAACTTCCACTCCTCCCACAGATTTCTCCTGTGTCCTCCTTGACGCTTGACTATATGGTATCCATCAATTCAATCCATATAGTAAATGTTAGTAAGGCTTAAACTCAGTCTTAATTTTTGATATGTCTACAACTAAAGCACTAATTTTCCCTAAGCCACAGTGGATTATCTTGGCAAATCCTGGGGGTCAACACATACATGACACTTTGGAGGCCCCCAATATATAATGACAAGTGAATTAGCTCTCCAGAAAAAGATAGTGTTTTGGGCTGCCTCTGTGCAAATAGCATCTTTAATTTATAATGTTTTTTTCTAAATAGAGGCACACACACATTTGTGACCTAAGGAGTCTTGTCTGGAGGAAGCAAAGCAATTGAACAGACACACTGACCATTGCTCAGAGGAATGCTCCATAAAAATACGGAGGCAGGCAAGGACAGATGGCAAGGATTGCTTGGCTGGATTCATACTTGGATACTCTGTGCTCTTCCATTTTGTAGCATTTCACCACTCTACTTAAATTCCCTCTTCTATTTAAATCACCTCAAATATTTATCTTCACCTTTGTACTTATTAGATTCCAAAGGCATATGAAATCTTGAAGTTTAAAGGCATCTATTAATAGTATACATCCGATCTAACTCCTATCAAAGGCATAAATCGTCTCCACAAATGCCTTGGAGATGGACGTCCAGTTTCTGGGCTTCCACTTACAGGTATATGTTGCTTATTTGCTCAGTAAGTCAGGTATAATGGCTCCCATTTTGACTCCTAATCTTCTTAGGGTCAAATATTCCCTATTCGTCCATTGGGACACATATGACAAAAAATTGCCAATACAATATTGACTTCCTTCTATTATTCTATGGTTTAATTTGCCATTTTTTTCTAAAATACAAGGTATATGTAAAATAGAAAACAACCACCAAAAATAGTCCAAGTGTTTTGTTGAAAAATAAAGTGCTTCCATTAGGTCTTTTGATTTTGCCCTTGTATCACTATTAGTGGAGACTAAAAGTACAATCACTTTTTTGCAGCAGATAGAACTAACTTATTGATTATTCATAAGGCATTAGGTCACTAAACATGCTTATTTGAAGAATTTTCATAAGCATTCCTGCTAAGAGGCATCCCCCTTTATTTATTTGAGGATCTGATTTTTGGCAAAAAATGGAATCCTGGAACCTTTTCATTTGTTGGTTTGTTTCTAACTGCCACTTCAGTTTATCAATATGTTTTTGAATTTTTATTCTGGTCATTTGATGTATTGGCCTTATTTAGTTTTCTATCAAATTAGTTTTGTATCATGTTTATATCTTTCCCTCATGATTTAACTTTAAGCTTTCTTATAGAAAGCGCCACTAAATTATGCATTGTTTTATTTTCCAAGGCACATAGTGTAATATTTTATAATATTAGATTCTTAATTTGTTTAGATTTGGCTGCCAAAGTGATACAAAGTTATGTGGAAGCAGGATTATCCTTTTTAAATTTGAAATGAGGTAAGGCTGGTTGGGTGTGTATTGCTAATAAAGGAGGAGGAAAGTATTAAAGGACATAGAACATGGGCAGAAATTGTTGTTAAGGCAGCACAGAAATGTGAAGAACTAGAGCCCAAAGCTTTAAAGAAAAGTTCAATCAGAGCAGCTGGTTTCAGTGGCCTAGCATGTTCTGACATCCTGGTTGGCAAGAACCTTTCTACGTAGTCTTTATACGGAGAACAGTTGACTATTAGAGTCACTGGCCTTCTGTGCTTCTGACTATTTTTCCTTCCTGTAATACCTTTAACCCTAAGACTAGCCTGTGCAGATATTACTTATGCCTATAATTGCCATAAGAAGGACTTATTCCCCAATCCCAGCCCTGACACATACACACAACTCATACACCCCTCTTCCTTGACATCTGTTAAGACACTCCATGGGCCTGATGATAAAATGGGCTTTGTTAGCTGTTTGTACCTTAGAGTGAATTACATTATTTGATCCTTTCCTGGAATAGGCTTTAATAGAAGAATCTCTAATTTTCCATGACAGTACCATAGAGAGGGTGTGTATTATGGGTATTTGAGGCCTCTCTAAAGCAAATTGTGGTGTTAATCATTCTTCCTGGGGCCATCCTGCCTATGAGAAACTTTGAGACTGGTTACAAGCCCTGGGCAATTGCTTCCTGCCTTTGTTTCGAAATGAGTCTGGATGCTTTAAAAAAAGAAATATTGGGAAAAACTCATCAGAAACAGGGGCATACACATTTCCCAAATGTTTCTTTTTTTCCTTTTTTTGAGACAGGGTCTCACTCTGTCACTCTGGCTATAGAGTGCAGTGGCATCATCATAGCTCACTACAACCTCAAACTTCTGGGCTTCCGTGATCCTCCTGCCTCAGCCTTCCGAGTAGCTGGGACTACAGGCGCACACCACCAAACCCGGCTGATTTTTCTATTTTTAGTAGAGACAGGGTCTTGCTCTTGCTCAGGCTGGTCTCGAACTCCTGGCCTCAAACAATTCTCTTGCCTCAGTCTCCCAAAATGCTAGGATTACAGGCGTGAGCCACTGTGCCCAGCTCCAAATGTTTCAAATAAACTAACGTGATAGAAAAAGTAACACTGTTTTATAGACATGGCTTTCAGAAAGATAAGTGTAGCCTGAGTCTGCCTGTCTGTCATGCCAGGATGCACTGGCTGTCACCAAAATTGTGGAGGTTGAGGGCCAAACAGGCTGACTTTAGATTTTCTGTAGAAAGGTCAGATCTAAATAATGTAAAGAGGAAGAAATCAGGGACTTAAATCTACCAGATCACCACATAAGGCACTGGGATGTTCTTGGTAATCCATCGTTTTGTCATTGCTAGGTATTGAGACAGCATTGGTCTGCTCCTGCTAGGAAGTCTGCCAACTGCCCTAAAATCTCAAAAATACGCCAATCTTCTGCTTTGAGATAATTTTAATACTCAGGATTTGATCAATTAAGACCATTCCTTAATTCTCTCGTCATTAATTCAACATTTGTAAAATGTTTACTGTATGCCAGGCATGCTGGGTACAGTTCAAACAGAAGCTGAGGTCACATGGCAGGACCCATCCATCTTCTTCAAGGCTTAGCTTGAGTCCCCACACCATTTGATAACTGTGGGTCCATTCTCTGAATTACATGGTTCTTACTGTTGATACCACTATCCTGAAAAGGTGTTGGATTATCCTGCTCTTACCGTGTGCCATAGCCGTGTTCCAACGCTATGCAGATTACTTCATCTAATCCAATGAGGTGGATAACTATCATCATTATTATCATTGTCTGATGCTATTTTAGCCCAGAAATATTACCTCACCTGTCCAAGTTCATGCAGCTATTGTGTGGTAGAGCCAGGAACACACTGAGTCCTCTAGATCCCATGCTCCTTGCCATTACAGGTCTACATGTGTTCACAGGGGTTTGTAGAAAAAAAAAAGTCATCACCAGGGGTATGTTTTCTTCTAAAATGTATTAAAAAATTTGTATGAAAATTCCAAACTCATTGGTATGATTATTGTTTGGCAAAACAATAATCCATCTGCCTCTAAGAAATGGCATGGTTTAGCCCAAATTCCAGTGAGTGTTTAGGACAATCAGCATGTAAAGCATGAATGAGTGATGTTAGGTCTGAAGTTGAAAATTGGTGCAGAGGCTTTGTTGACTGTGTAAACTTTGAGATGATATGTTCCTATATTTTATAATATTTGACAATGTTAAGTATATTATCTTATAAGTTAGCATATTTGTTTTGTTACTAAATGTTTTTCCCTGTCTACTCTCATGAACTCCTTTTGGTGTCAACATACTAAAATTTTGACCATGTACTGCAGTCAGGTTAGTTCAGGAATGTCTGGTCTGTAACATATATTCTCACACATGATTATTCATCAATCAACAATTGTGTATTGAGAATCTAACATGTATTCATAGCTACACTAGATGCTCAGGAGGGCAAAAGATTTCCTATTTTGCCAGGAGCAGCAAATATTGTTCTCCACCTGTCCTTAGTTTTCCTCCCTTTTAGCGTGCAAGAATAGTCACTTCTACTGATTTATATTCTCTAGCAATAAAGAGCACAGTATTGGGGATACGGTGAACATACAATAAATATATTAATTCTAATAAGGAGCTAAAACAAATAGAAATTGATCCATTTGCTTTTTAAAATTGCCAACCATTTGTTCAGCGTGACTATGAAATTGAATTTTCAGCCACACTGAAGTATTTTAATTAAGGCTGTGTTCTCACTCCAGCCAGGTTGAGATTTCTTCCTGAATTGACTGAATCCAGTTAATCATGTGTAGCCACAGTTGGGGACATTTTAATTTAGAATTATTTTCTAGAATTCTGAATGATGTCTCACCAAGATTTTTATCTCAGCTCCTTAATTGCTTTTTACTGCTATTGTGTCTTCTTCCCCGATATGATATTGATTTTAAAAATACTTGCAGTTTGCTTTTTGCCTTTGCAGTTCTGATGAATTTCATCCAATGTTTTTCCACTCTTTCTTGTCAAACGATATATTATGACTTAGTGAATCCACTTTAAAGTCTTAGTGTGTCACCTGCAATGACAACAGACAATAGTAGGAAGAGTGAACATTTATTTGAGGGACAGAGAAGAGAGAGACTAGAGCTGGTTTCTGAAGTTGTTTGAGGCTGGTTACGTCATTGGAATGGGCTTCCCATTCTTTAACTTGACATCCTAACACAGAGATGGGCAAAACAGAGTTTCTACAATAAAATAGCTGATTTAAACAAGGCAGCTTTGTAAGTTGATTTGTTAAGGGTGCCTGTTGAACTTAAAGAATAAGAGAGATCAGCAGCAAAACAAAGGGAATTTGGTATGATGGTTCCCTGTCTTATCTGGGTGTTAGTCAAGATTATTTTGATTCTAAGCAACCAATACTGACTCTGGCTACAAAAGCATGAACAGAAAAACAAAAATATTTACCAGAAGGATGCTGGTTAGTACATACACTCAAAGGGAGAACGAGTCAAGCCTCAAAAGGGGCGAGACCATCCAAGACCAGTGTGGCAGGCCCAACACCATCAAGGTCTACTGTGTCTCCTTTCTAGGTATCTTTAGATGAGCATTGGTTCTTTTAGGCAAGTTTTTCCAGGTGATAGTGGGTGGGAAGGGCCAGGTGCAGGCTCATTAGCTTACAATGCTGATTCCAAGAGGAAAGGATTCTCTTTCCCCAGCAGAGATTCAAAGACTCCTGGAGAGAGGCTCTGTCTCAGCTGTGGTCATGAGTGCTTTCTTCACAGAGAAATCATAGAAGGTTGTAACTAAAAGCACAGGTTCTGGCACTGGACCACTTGCTTACTACCTCTGTGGTCTTGGGAATGTTACTCAACTACTTTGTACCTTGATTTTATTATCTGTAAAATGGGGATAATCATAAGCTTTTAAAATGAGGGAAGTATCACCTGTAGACCTGAGCAAGAGAGGTTCCTATTTGGATCTCAACCGAAGAGGAATGTTATGGGCTGAATTTTGTCCCCGTCAAATTCATAGGATAAGTCCTAACTCCGTGCACTTCAGAATGTGACTGTATTTGGAGACAGGATCTTCAAAGAGGTGATTGAGTTAAAATGAGTCTGTTAGGGTGGGCCCTCATCCAACTTAACTGGTATCCTTTTAAGAAGAGAAACTTTGGATTCCTAAAGAGACACCACATATGTGTATGCACAGAGGAAAGACCCATGTTAGGACCAAGGGAGAAGATGGCTGTTGTTTAAGCTACCCAGCCTATGGTATTTTGTGATGGCAACTCTAGCAAGCTAATACAAGGCCCGTGCATATACCACACTCTAAAACACTCCGGGTTTTCTTTTCCTTTACAGTCTTATATGAAAGCTTTTTGAGCCATCAATAACCAACTAGGCCATTGGGAATCATGGGAGAGGACCCCACCGGGGAGGAGAGCACAACACTGTGTGTGGGAGAGAGGGGCCACACATAGGTCCTGTCCTGAGAAGTCCGAGTGGCTGTTTTTATTTAGCGTTGGATGCTTCAAATGAGGTGGCTAAATAGACTGGGCAGCCCAGACAACAGCACTGTCTCCTCCCACCCTTCTGCTGGGGTGATATGGTTTTGGGAGGCTCCTAGAAAGGACTGAAAATCCTGAATGGGAAATCTGAGATATGAGAGAGGTGAGCTTGTGCACTTCTGTTCCCTAGAGGTTAGACCCTAACTTGGGTTTGGGTGAGTCCTTCCACCTTGGACATAGGCTTTATTTATAACATAAAATTAGACATAAAAATATGGCTTCTCTTTTTATTCCTGCCTGGAACCCCAAAAATGTTAAGAGGTGGCTCTCATTGAATTAATACATGTTAAAACAGTGGTTGGCCCATAATGGCATTTGAAACTTTTTATTATTCTTTTATTATCATGATATCTGGACCCATTCCTGTGGCAGGGGTGGGGGCCTGTGATGGCCACATCTTTAATCATCCATCCTTCTCTGCGGTGCTGGAGTTGACTATGACAGTTAGCAACCCTCATCCGAGTGATATGGATTACAGAATACTTTTCTGTAGGAATATGAAAACGCTTATTAGAAAAATACTGGAATATTAATTCTTGAAAATGGCATTATTCCCTAAAATAAGGAGTTTGTCTATTTTTCCCTTTGATATATGGAAATGGTTTTCTATTTATTTTATTTCCATTTTATACATAATTCTTAATAACAAGCACCCTAAAATCATGTGCAACCTCAAAATTTGTTATATTATAAATGTGCTTGAAACAAAAATGTTAAGATGTTGGGGAAGATGGATAATTTATCCCATTTATTGTAATCTCATCCCCTCATTTTCACAGAGCAATGTAAGTGTTTTTAAGTGGAGAAAAAATGTTTCACAGTCTAGATTCATGTCCTTGAAGTATCTTTACTACCTTAAACTTAGAAATGCTATTCTTCCTGATAAAAAAAGTAGGAACATAGAAAAATTTTATGTCATTAACATTCACCTCTGTTTCTGAATTGCAAAGCATGAATATACTCCAGCCACATCACTGTTGGGTTGGGTGGTGTGGGGAGCTGGATGCCATGTAAGTTTGGTCTGTAGCTGTATAAAACATTAAAAATACATAATAAGCTATACATTGGATTTGGTAATTCATGAGAAGCATTTTATTTTATGTTAAAAGAAAGTATTGACCTTTTATTATCACCTGTGTCAAAATTGCCCTGCAAAAGATCTTTCATACTTTAACCTGATATATTATTTTTTAAGAGCATGTTTTGAAACTGATTCAGCTGCAAGCAATATAGTTTTAAATTGGTCACCTGTATAAACCAGTAATGCTCAGTGGTATTTGGTTCAATTTCTCTCCAGAATGTGATATTTGGTCTTTCATCTTAATCATAATAACAAAAGGCTAGAAGAGCATTCCACAGGTTGAGGCTCTTTGGACTCATGTAATCAAAAATGGGTGTATCCATACAAATTGTAGCCTTGTTGATCCGTGGATTTTTATAGTTGTTAAAAGTGGAATTTTAAGACTTTGGTTTAGTCTATTACTAAGTTCTAGGAAGGGCTTGTGGAGAGAAGCCAAAAGTAATATTAACAATAATATTATAACATAAAATTTGTTGTAATATTGTGTTATAATAGTAGTAATAAAGACTATAATCTCCTTCCATTCAAAAATACTTATTGTGGGTTCACTATTTGTCGGTCATTGTACGAGGTGATAATTAAAACCAGGCTTGATCTCTGCCTTCCTAGTGTTGATAGCCTTATGAATTAAGCAGCATTAATTTAAGTTTAAAACAGCACGTGTGGCCCCTGTTACCAAGGAGGGGTTCACACCCATATTCGTACTCATACCATGCATATTGGACTTAGTAGGGTGGTCCCAGAATGATTTCCTGAGAAAGTGATGCTGGAGCTGAGTTCTGAAGGGGGAGAAGGACTTCACTAAACAAAGGGGAAAGTAAAGAGCTTTCAAGGCATTGAGAACAGCATGGAGCTAAGAACGCTGAAAGTAGGTCAAAAGACTGAGGCGGAGATAATAGAAGGAATCATGGTGTTATCTGAGGCTGGTAATTCATTTCAAAAAACTGGTAGAGTGTTAACAGTTTGGGAGAGAAAAGTCTTCATATGAAGTGATGAAATTTGCTGCTGCACATTCTGCAGATTCTAATGGCACCACTAAGTACATAAAGGAGTGATATATTAGATGTACTGTTTTTAGAATGGCTCCCTCTCTGCTGAACATATTACGTTGTTTGCACTGATGTCTGGCTCATCTGGATGATCCATTGAGCCAAATGATTAATGATTTTGGGACGGCAGTATGTGGCTCATGTTTTTTCTCCATGTAATGATATATTTAATATTATGTCCATTGAAAGCTATAGAATGTTGGAGATGGAGGGTTTATAGGGATCCCTTAGGAGATCAATCTTTTCTTCTTCAGGTAGAGAAACTGAGGCTGAGAGAAAGGAGACATTTTCCATGGTTTCATAGTGACTCAGTTACACAGCCTATACTAAAATAGTAATTGCTTAATTCTTTTAATATTCTATGGCTTTTTTCCATCACATACAAGTTACGATTACAATGTTACCTATTAATATTTTACAATGCTCAGTATCCCCAGAAGAGTTCCTATTTATTCACTTATGCACAGCCTCCAAAAGCACACCACATGTGTGAAAACAGTTTAACACATTTTGGCTTGGATAATGATACCTATGACTAGCTGTTACAATATTAACAACACTGCATATTGTGGTGGCAGAGATCCAAATAGACAAGAGATTTTGGATACAGCTTGCTGCAACACAGAACAAATACTTTATACAAATGGAAATCCTTTAAAACCAGCCTTGAAAGCAGCATGAATTGGTTCCTTGCTGTGGGTAGTTTCTTACTGTGGATAGGAAAATTTGATGAAGAGGTGGGATACAGAAAATTAATCCTCTCAATCAAAATATAGCTTACAGATAATTCAACTTTGATTCTTTAAGATCACATATATTTGTCTTGCATTCACACATACATCCACTCCCACCAACACACAAAATTGTTTTCATCATACATCTTTCAAATTGGTGACATAATGAAGCCTTTGGGAAGCTGTGCTTGAGCTGAAAAATCCATTAATTGCGTTTCACAAATCTATTTTGCTGTTTAAATAGAAGATCCTCAATATTGTGCTTAGTAAGATGATATAGGGATTTTAAGTGTAGTTTCATTATTTTTAGAAAGGTTATGAGTTACTTGATTATTTTGGTTCTATTTTATTTTTTTGATAGAGACAAGGGAGATTTCTTCAAATAACGAAATTAGACTTGATGGGAGAAGCCACTGGAAGATTTAACTGGCATGAGAATCATTTCCACAAATGAAGCACTTGTGTGCTTTTCTATTTTATTTAATGATGAGGATTGTTTTTCTATGTTCTTCATTGTAGTAGTTTGGTGAGATTATTTTTTTAATGCATTGCTGCTCTGAACTGGATTTGAGAGACCCCACTGTGTGAGCTTTTCCTTTTGTTTTCAGTCTCTCCGAGGACTCTGCAGATCACAGTGCTACAATGGGGTTTTAAAATGATCCATTAAACTCAAAGACAGTAACTAATTTAAAGCAGGGTTCTGTGTTGCCCAGTACACACTAAGAACCTTCCTTTATTTCCCACTCTGTATGCCCCTAACAGTTTTATATATATTTGTCTTTCCTATTATGTGATAAGCAATTTGAGGACAGAAACTGTCTCATATATTTTCTTCCCCATAGTATCAACCTATTAAGTTAGTTTCAAAGAAATGTATAATCTCAAATCCAAAAGTTGACCTAAAAATAAACTTATAAAGCAAATCATCATATAATTGATAGCCTCCTTAGCATATGCACATAAACAAACACACATGGTATCACACAATATGATCAGTCTGGAAGCTATATAAATATACAAATACAAGTGTATATGTATGTTTTATTTTTACAGATAAAAAGTATTATCTTATAATACCTACATTCATATATTCATGTTGGCAAAGATATAAAGCAAAACATTTAGTTAGTGCTTAGTAGCTTGCTCTACTCAAATTAAAATATTATTATGATTTTTTACTTTATTATCACTCATATTCCCAATTTTTTTGGATTCCTTTAGGAAATGCATTTATTCTTTAATCTGTAGCAAGATAAAGTGTATAATCTTTAGTACACCCATGAAAAAGAAACCTGTCTTTTCTAATATATAGTCTGAAACATTCCATAAACATAGACAAGAGAACCTGTATTATATGCATAGATTTCTGCTTATTAGCTAGGTGTTCTCTGCAGGATAGTGTGGGATTTGGAATAAAGAATGGAACTTATACACTGATTTGGCTACCTTCTGGCTGTTTGACAATACCCAAGTTACTTGAGCTCTCTAATCTTCAATTTTTTAAATCCCCAAGGTGGGATTTTATGCTTACTCTATACCCAGCCATGCTGCTTTACTTTCCTTTTGCCATCCTAAATGGTTGAAAACAAATGATCTGCTCATATGAATAAGCCTACTCTATTCTCTTGATTTAGCATAAGTTGTTTTTTTAAATATCTCATCAGAATTTCCTTTTTAATATATATATGGTCAATGATATCTGGTTAGTTTGAACTCAAACGTAAGCTATACAATATCGGCACTGAAATATTGATCTGTGAGAATTTTACTACATTTTAATATAGGATATATTAAAAAGTTTAATAAATCAATTGAATATATCATAATCACATTCAATTACATCTGTAAATTTCCTGAAAAAGTTGTACAAATGCATTCTGTGTGCTCATCACAGACTGGCAAAGCCCATTATGTTTGAAGAATTGCCTTCATGAACAGAATGAATTATTTTTTAATTTATGCTAAATTAATCTTTGCAAATTAGGATTCTTTGTATCAAAAGCTTTGTGAAGCATGAACGTTGATTTACTTCATCAGCTTGGAGAAAGAAATGCCTCAGAAAATGAAAGCTTCCACAGAAATATATTTTCTAGGTAATTAAACCTCTGTAATATTTGCATTTCTGTAATTATGAGGGGGGTTAAGAATCTTTTAAAAAAATACTATGACACATTTAATACATCCAGAAAACGTTTGAACTGGGATACTGTGAATATCTTTGTTCATACCATACAGTCCAAGAAATACAACATTACCAATTAGCTGAAGCTCCCAGTGTTCTCTTTCCATTACCCCAAATGTGACGTTTATCATGCCACATATTCTTTTAAAAATCTAATTATACTACATAAGTTTGCATTCGTAAGTGATATGTGCAGCCTAGATTTGCATGTTTATAAACTTTATATAAATAATGATATTGTATTACTCTTCTATGCTTCTCTTTCTCCTGCTCAATGTCAGTTTAGTGAGATCCATCTATGTTGATACCTGTATGTCTAGTTTGTGTATTTTCACAGCTATTATAAGTATGATCATCAGGAAAGTACAAATCAAAACCACAATGAGATATCATGTCAGCATGGCTAGTTAAGAAAAAAAAAAAGGATAACAAGCGTTGGTAATAATGTGGGGAAATTTGAACACTTGCACACTGTTGGTGAGGGTTGAGCATCTTTTGGATGTCTATAGGTCATTTGTATGTCTTCTTTAGAGAAATGTCTATTCAAGTCCTTTACCCTTTTAAAAATCTAGTTATTTGTTTTTTTGCTATTTAGAAGTTCCTTATATATTTTCGATATTGACTTATTATCAAATATATGGTCTGTAAATATTTTCTTCCATTCATTCTGTAGGGTGTCTTTTCCTTCTGTTGATGGTTTCCTTTGTTGTGTAGAACTTTTTAGTTTGATGCAGTCCCACTTGTCTATTTTGGTTTCTGTTATTAATCCTTGATAATTAACATAAATGAAATGACATCTTGAGAAGGTGGAAACCAGGAAGATTTTCTCTGTGCCTTCACCTTTCCTCTGAGACCACTGAATGTCTGTTGCGGCTTTTGATGTCATTAAGTACAGAGTTCCAGGAACATAGATTTGCTTGGGATTTTAGGGGGATGGGGCTAAGATGTGATAGTCTTTAAAAGAATTAAAAGAATTTTTTTTTGAGAAATCGGGTCCCACTCTGTGGGGCTGGCCTCGAACTACTGGGCTCAAGTGATCCTCCCATCTCAGCCTCCCAAGTAGCCAGGACTATGGGCTTGCACCACTGTACCTAGCTAAGGTGTGGTAGTCTTAAGTGGACTACTGACACTTTGAATTCATTAAAAGTGAAGTTTATGTGAGACTCAGTATTGAACGAGTATAATTGTGACCTGTAGAAATCCATTTCATTGAGAGATAGTTCAGGCCATAGCTGCTCAAAGAACTCCCAGTACACATGGGCTACAAAAAATCCTCTCTGTTTAGACTGAAGATTGAACAGAACATGAAATTGAGGAAGATGTTCATTTCTTGGATTTTAACTCACAAACACAAGTTAATTTCATTTCAGACTTTGCATCCTTTGAATTTAGACATTTTGGGATTTTCATTTTCAAACAGATTTAATCTTTAGATTTTATTATTTCCCTGGGAATTTGATAGGATGGGATTTGTACCAAAACTTGGGGCATTTTTAGTTTGTTGTACTTTTACCATATGGGGTATCTATGTTATCATTTAATCTCATTGCAGAAATTCTGATGAGTATTGGACAATTTGGCTAGAAATAATTTGGGATAAGAACTAGAACAGAAATGGAATGCCCAGTCTTGAGAAAGTTCATTCTGAATTGATTTAATTAATATTCACTTCAGGCCAGGCGCGGTGGCTCACGCCTGTAATCCTAGCACTCTGGGAGGCCGAGGCGGGTGGATCGCTCGAGGTCAGGAGTTCGAGACCAGCCTGAGCAAGAGTGAGACCCCGTCTCTACTAAAAATAGAAAGAAATTATCTGGCCAACTAAAATATATATATAGAAAAAATTAGCCGGGCATGGTGGCGCATGCCTGTAGTCCCAGCTACTCGGGAGGCTGAGGCAGTAGGATCGCTTAAGCCCAGGAGTCTGAGGTTGCTGTGAGCTAGACTGACGCCACGGCACTCACTCTAGCCCGGGCAACAGAGCGAGACTCTGTCTCAAAAAAAAAAAAAAAAAAAAAAAAAAAAAAATTCACTTCAGAGCACTGTGGGAGTAAAATCTACCCAGCTCACCAGGAGTGCAAGGCGGATCCACAATGGAGCTGGGGTTGGCTTCAGTTTGAAGGTGGAAACAGGACCGTCCTGGTGGGCTACTGACCTTCTCTCCCTAAGGGATGCCCAATACCCTTGTTTAATTACAGGATTAGTGGTTAAACCCAATGCATTTAGTGAACAAAAAGCAAAATGGGATGGGTAGGAATATATTCCTCTCTCCTCTTGATTCCAGTTGGAGGGATCACTGTTATAGTACCTTACTAGCTTTCCTCTACCTCTCACTTGCTCTTCTCCAGAAGAAAAGGAGTAAATTATATCACTGAGACAAGGAATCTGGCTTAGACCTTTTCTGCCTTCTCCTTACTGTTTGCTGGGCAAGAGCATGTGTTCTGGTCTGCCCTGGCATAGCTGCAAGCTTAGCTTGGTTGACCAGTATTCCCTCTGACTAGCTAGATAAATATGGGGTTTAGAACAGGAAACTCACTGTTGTCTTCACTGTCTTCGACTGAGTTTTTAACCAACAATCGTGCTCGTATTTTGATCTCCGTATTCCTGACTCCTTCGTCTCATAGTTGGCTAACCATCTCTTGCCTGGATTAGCACGGTGCCCCCTAACTTCCCTCCCTCCTTTCCTTCTGGTCTCTACCCTCTATTCTCATTGCAGTAGCATTAGCAATTCTTTGAACAAAATTCAGATCACATTGCTTCCCTGTTCACCCTCTCCAACAGCTACATAATTTGCTTAGAGTAAAAAGCCAAAGTCCACACAGTAGCATTTCAGGATCATACAGACGGCACAACCGCTGCCTCCGTGGCTTCATCTCCTAGGCCCAGTCCCAGGACCACTCTTCTTCATACCATCTCTGTATGGTCTTCCTGCCTCCTTGCTGCTTCTTAAACATATATCGGGCAAGCTCATGCCTTAAGGTCTCTGCCCTCTCTGATCCATCTTCCTGAAACATTCTTCCCCCAGCTGGTTGCCTGGTCACCTGCCTCACCTCCTGGAGGTCTGTGCTCAGACGGCACCTCAGCGAAGTAGTCTCTGACTACCTTATTTAAAATTACACTTTCTTTCCTCCTATACACCCCTCCTCCCTACCTCACTTTATTTTTTTCATAGCTTGTATCACTCTCTCACACTCACCAAGTGCGTATTTTGATTGTTAATGTATTTACTATTTGTCTTTTTTAAAGTAGAAAGTAAACTCAGTGAAGGCTGGGGGTGTTGTCTGTTTTGTTAGCCACTCCACTTCCAGTGTATAAAATGTGCTCAATAAAAATATATCAATTAAGTGAATAAACCACTCTGGGTATGGTCCTAGGAAAATGAAAGGAGTCAAGTCATTGAGAAGAGAGTAAACTTAGATATCAAATCTAGGTCACACTACAGTGAGGAGTGATGCTCTATCCAATTTATTCAAATATGAGTTGACTTATCCTAAAACTATAACTTGTAGGTGACCTAATAATCTAATACTTTATTAATTTGTAAATAACCCAAACATTATTTCAACACTTTATAATAATGTTGTACCTAAAAGCACCGAGTGACTCTGAAGTTTTTAATGAATATTTTAAGCGATAAAAGAAAATGATTAGAAATACTTTGGGGCTACATGCAGTTTCATGTATCCTAATTCCTTAAAAATTGGCAATCCACATAGGGTTCATATTATAAATCTTAGCTAGTCAGAAAATTCACTTTGCCAGAACGCTTTATACATGCATTTAAAAATGTTTACCAAGTGCTTACTAAATGCCAACCTCTTAGGTCAGGCTTTGGCAGTACAAGGTAGATGGACTTGGTCCTTGCCTGCGAGAGACGAGCAGTCTGTGAATAACGAAGTTGGCTGTATTTTACTTCTTATCTCATCCTCTGTGTTGGAGACTGGTGCTCAAGTGTGCCTGTCAGACAGACTCTTACATTTGAGATGTAAGTTAAATGTGTTAAAGTTAATTCTCTTTCTCAAGAGCATCACTTACTAGTAGAGAACAGTCGTCTCAATTAAAAAATGACTATGTCTGAAAACATGCCATCTGCACTTTTACACGTGGCCTCTGCAACTCTGTTTTTTCATATTTTATATTCACTTACTCCAGATATTCACTATCATTTCCTCAAAATAGAAAAAAAAAAAAAAGAAAAGAAAATAGTGGCAGTATTTCCGTGCTGGCCCCAATTAGTATAGGTCACATTGCTTAGAATGTGAAACAGACATACTGATGAGAAAATTTCTCTGGCAAGTTTCTTGCCAATTTTGGGTTTATTGTACCTTCATAATTCCTTTCATTTTCTTTGTTAAGTCAATTCAACTTGATGTCTTCCTTATTTCTTTATAATCTGCCTCTGGAGATATTGATTTCACCTTTAATACAATACAACTGAAAAACTATGGCTGACATTATTGCTTTGGCTAAAGGCAATACTTTAAAATGTGTGGCTTATTCTTCTATGTGTAACTCACAAAGCATCTCAAACGCTTTACAAATTTGGAATATAAATAAATATTTGTTAGCTATCAACAGATTAATTCCTCCAGACTATGAATGTGCGTGTTTCCCAATCTCTGCTTATCTCCCAGATTTATTACATTGCTTGAACTGACAGACAGACATGACCAAAGACTGGATTGATTTCTTAAAAGATACAGTTAATTCAATTCAAATTCATAATTCAAATGATCTGATTAGGCATGATTTTTTTTTGGCAGGGAGACCCTCTAAACCTGGGATCACCATAGACACAAGAGAGGCATTGTGGCATATTAGCAAGAGCACTGGATTAGGCATTGAGAGATAAAACAAATAAGTGGTTTTGTAGCCTTGAACTGATACCTTAGTCTCTGCAGCTAGTGTCCTCTTTTGAAAATTGTAGATGTCTCTTGTCCAGCCATTCTTATAAGAATTTTGAGATAATATAATGGGAAAGATCTTTGTACAATATAAGAACCATAGCTATGCAAATTTTTGAAACATTGTTAAAAGTGATATTTGTGTGAATACCAGGATATGAGGGCTGTCCGGAAAGTATCCAGCCATGTAACCATTCTTATTGTAGTCACAATGGCTGGATATTTCCTGGACAGAACTCATATGTTACTATTATTATCCTACTTATTGTTTTTACATTACCTTCAGGCAAATATTAACATTAGAAAAGTCTTAGAAAACCTGTGTATTAATGAACAGGCAAGATTTATTACAATCATATGTTTCTATTAAACAAGAATTTTAAAGGCCGGGCACGGTGGCTCACGCCTGTAATCCTAGCACTCTGGGAGGCCGAGGTGGGCGGATCGTTTGAGCTCAGGAGTTCGAGACCAGCCTGAGCAAGAGCGAGACCCCATCTCTACTAAAAATAGAAAGAAATTATATGGACAGCTAAAAATATATATAGAAAAAATTAGCCGGGCATGGTGGCGCATGCCTGTAGTCCCAGCTACTTGGGAGGCAGAGGCAGGAGGATCGCTTGAGCCCGGGAGTTTGAGGTTGCTGTGAGCTAGGCTGACGCCACGGCACTCACTCTAGCCTGGGCAACAGAGTGAGACTCTGTCTCAAAAAAAACAAACAAACAAACAAAAAAAAAACATTTTAAAATATACTTCTAGATTGAGCCTATAAATGGTTCTTGATAATGATGGATTATGATGTAAATAAATTTATGGAATTAAAGTATGCCACCTCATTACTGACTGAAAATTAGGAACTGAAAAGAAGTATTTGTTTATGTTTTTATTTTTCAAGTAGAAATGTCTCTTTCTGGTCAGGCATCTGTGAAGATTTAGTACATTTGTTTTGTTCTAATTTATGCAAGAAGTCCCTAGCTTATAAATGGATTATGCTCCAAACGTACATTTTCAGTAAGTTTTTTGGAACAGAGAAAATCATTTTATTCTCCTAATTAAAAGGTGAAAAACACCTCTGCATGCTCTGTGATTTTCCACTTTCTTGCCTTTGCTCAAACTTTCCCACTTGCCTAGAACAAGTTTGAATTCTACTTGTTCCTCAAGGTTCAAGACTGTGAGTCCTTTGAGAGCAGAGAAAATACCATATTTATTTGTGAGAACTGAAGTATCCTCAAGTTTTCAGTGCTTTGGGTCATCCTTTCCTTTAATGTGCAAACATAGTGTCATAGCCAAAGCCCCACTCAGCACTACCGAGGGAGCTGGCCTCGGCCCAATTAGTGCTGAGGGTCCTGGGGCAGGGCCTCGGTTCTGGTTGTTGCCTGTTCTTCTCTTGGTCTGCTGCTCCACATGGCTCTGTGGGTATTACCTAAGCACTGGACTAGGGCCGCAGGTACTAGGAGAGGCTGTGGGAAATTAGCAGATGTTAGTCACTCTAACACTTTGTAAAAGAGGAATATTGAAAATTGGATGTAGATAACATGCTCCCACAGGCCATCAGCTATGGCATATGTGGTGTCCACTACAATCTCTTCATGTCAGCCTTTCATTGCTTTTGCGTCCCTGAGACTCACTCTTTTTGCCCCTGTGAGAATCATCCTTGACCCTGCCCTTGGTTCTCAAAGCCCAAGCCCCACTTTGAGGTCCCTTCTTCTGGTTCATTAGTAAAACAAATAAACAAGAAAAAAAATCAGTTGACATAATCTCTCCCAAATCTGTTGCCATCTCTGTTCCCACCAATTTACATAAAAAAGAAAAACATTACTATATAGAATAATTAGCATGTCTATCTGAAACTTTGGATTATTTTACCAGTATTTAAGGCTGTCTCAAAACTGTGCATAAAAAAGGTGACTAATAGCTGCAAAACTGAAAGTACTCACTAGAGTGGTCCCTTGAGAACAAATGAGAAATTTGCTTTTCCACCCTTAGAAATCGCAGGAAATAAACTCCTTCCTGTCCACTTAAAAATAGTAGTTTCATCTTGTTTTCAGTAATCAAGAGCTAAGAATGCCTTGCTCCATTTTATCTCTAGTATATACCCAGTTCATACTATGCACTGAATTCATGTTTGTTGATGAAAAACTGAATAAACAAAAAATAAATGATGTTCAAGCCTAAACTAATTGTTTTTGTTGAATGTAGATTTACTCTAACAATGACACTTTATAAACATCTATTGTGTTTTATTGTTTTCTAGTTTATATTATGGCTATTTGTGTCTGTTTTATGTTCCCTACAATACAAGTGAACTGAGAAGAGTAAACATGTATTTTTATCCTTGTATATTTCATACATATTCCATAACTTTCCACATATTGTATAACATATGCTTCAATGAGTAAGTATCCAGGTAGACTTATTTGTTTGTTTGTCCAACCATCCATCTATCCATTCATCTGTCCATCTGTCCATCTCTCCATCCATGCATTTCTTAATTTAGAGTAGCATTCTGGCATATTACTTAAGGAGGCAAGTTCTGGAGCCTCAGAATTTCCATACATAAAATGCAAAATGTAAAATGAAAATAATAAATGTACCAATACCATAAGGTTGTTGTTAGAACTGAATGAATGGATACATGCAAAGAACTTAGCGCAGTGCTGGGCCCATAGTGAGCATGTAGTAAATGTTACCTATGTTTGTTTTTATTATTATTAATCCAAGAAAAAAATTAAAAGTGACCATTTGTCAGGATCTATTAGGTGTTGAGGACAGAAAATAATATTTGTCCTAAAGGGGTACGCAATCTAGTGGGAGAGACAGCCAAGGGAAGAGAAATACAGTGAGGGCAAGGGTCCTGCTGCTCGTGTACAAAAGAAATTATGGGAGCACAGAGGGTGGGGAAAATAGGTACTGAAACTGAAAAAGGTAAGGCTGGGTTCAGAAATGTTTCCTGGAATGGTGATTCCTGAGCTCTATAATCAAATTAAAGCTAACATGTAGTTAGCTATAACAATCAGTGGATCTTGGGAGGGAAGCTCTGGGTTTCTGTGCATATGGGCACGTGATACATAAAGAATAAAAGGTAAAGAAAGATAGTCCACAAACACACCATATTAAACACATGCAAATTAAATACATTTTCTTTTCTTCTTTTTCTTTTTGTCAGCCTTTCTTCTTATTTTCTTTAGCTTGAATTTTGTCATTGTGATGTCTATATTTGTTGTTTAACCATATCCATCTATACAATTTGCTGTCATCCTCGACTCATTTCTTTTCCTCATCTCTTTTGATTAATCTATCAAGAAATTCTGCTGACTGTGCCACTTAAAAGTCTCTTGGATATATGTTTCCTACATATCCACCATGCCACTGGCCCTGGAATAGGTTCTAACAACCCAGACTATTGCGATAGGTTTATTACACGGGTCTCCACAATTTCAGTCTCTTCTCTGACTCATATCATCTTTTATAAAGGGAAGGATGGCAAATAACTCTGTAGCCATACAGTCTTTGTCACAGCTATTCGATTCTGCCATTGTAACTCTAAGGCAGCCATAGATAATATATAAACAAATGGGCATGCCTGTGTTCAAATAAAACTTTACTATGGATGTTAAATATAAATTTCGTATATTTTTCATGTTACATAAAATATTATTCTTCTTTCCATTTTTTAAGCCCCTTTAAAAGTATATAAACCATTCTTAGCTCACAGGTTGCAGAAGAACAGGTGGCAGGAGAGATTTGACCCATAGACTGTATTTTTAAGTCTCTTGCTTTATACTGTCATGAATGACCTTTCCAACAACTGCAGAAAGAATCAAGTTCAAATTGCTCAGCAGAGGATACTAGCCTTTTCATTGCGTAATTATCTACACCCTATATTGCTATTCTTATCTCTAACCTTTTCCCCTGCATTTGATGCCCTGTCTGCTTTAGTCATATTAGATTGTCATTTGTGATTCTAAAAATACTACAAGGATGTTAACACCTCTATGCTCTTCTTCAGGTTACACTGTCAGGAAAACTCTTCCGCTCCATAATTTGTGTAATTAGCAAACTTGTGTAAAACACACATCTTCATTATTGTTTTCTCTGAATTTCCAACTCAGCAGAATACATTATTCTTCTATTTGTATTCCCATGGCAATTTATAAATATATTTTTCGATAGAAATTACCATTACAGTATCATACAGAATAATTTCATGGCTCTAAAAATCCTTTGTGCTCCACTTATTCATCTCTTTCTTCTTCTCTGTCTCCCAACCCCAATCCCTGGCATGACTTATCTTTTTACTATCTCCATAGTTTTGTCTTGTCTAAAATGTCATGTAGTTGGAATCACATAGTATGCAGCCTTTTCAGATTGGCTTCTTTCTCTTAGCAATACATATTTAAGCTTCCTCCCTGTCTTTTAATGGCTTGATAGCTCTTTTCTTTTTAGCACTGAATAATATATCTTTTTTTTTGTAATAGCAACAGGGTCTCACTCTTTTGTATTTCCCTGATGATTAGAGATGTTGAGCATTTTTTCATATGTTTATTGGCCACTAGTCTATCTTCTTTTGAAGAGTTTCTGTTCATGTCCTTAGCCCATTTTTTGATAGGGTTGTTTGATTTTTTTTCTTGCTCATTTTTCTGAGTTCTATATAGATTCTAGTTATCAGCCTTTTATTGGATGTGTAATATGTGAATATTTTCTCCCATTCTGTAGGCTGTCTGTTTGCTCTTGTGGTAGTTTCCTTGGCTGTGCAGAAGATTTTTAATTTGATCAGGTCCCATTTATTTATTTTTGTTTTTGCTGTGATTGCCTTTGGGGTCTTCCTCAACATTCTTAACTGCCTTAGTTTCACCATTTGTAAGAGTGTCTGAGAGTATAGCAAGATGGGAAAGATGAAAAGTAAATAAGCACAATTCAAAGTAATTTGTGATATAATAGAGGTATGGAGTAGGTGCAGGAAGAGTACAATGGAGGACAGACATCTCTAACGCTGCCTAAATTTGATAGACTAGGTCAGGAAATGATTCAAAGAAGAGGTGATGGTTTAGAAGACTATTGAAAGATGTATGAAAATTTACCATTATAAAGGAGCACAGAAATATGGTAATGGAGAATAATTCTGTATAAAAAAGAATAAATAATAAGTCTTAGAAATGGAAAGCCAGTAGTCTCTGAAGAGCTTTAAGTACCATACCAAACAGTTTGAACTTTATCTTATTCGTAAGAAACTGAAAAGTTTAAGCAATACGTTTTTGGAAAGGTCACTTTAGCCATGGAGTAAACAACAGATTGGAACAACATAAGTTCCAAAGCTGTGCAATTGCCAGGAAGTGTGATGGAATATTCTAATCCTCAAATCAGGTTTCAACTAGAGTGGCCAGAGTAAGAATGGAAGTGAAAGGCATTTTGTTATTCCAGAAACATTCAGAAGCTAAAATGGCTAGGACTGAAAAAGGCAAGACAAAAATAAGGAAGACTCTTGAATAATTCTGAGATTTCTGGTTTAGGCAACTGAATGGGTAGAAGTGTCAACAATTGTAAATGAAAATTAGATCAAAGAGTACAAATTTGACACAAGAATTGGATGATAATAAGCTTGGTTTTGATGAGTTGAAGTGCAGGTGGAAAATCAAGAATATGATATTGGGGCAGAGAATATAATTCAAGCTTGAATTTAAAAAAAATATATAGGTAGCTGGTGAAGGCATGTATTTAGATAAAATTGTCCATGGAAAGTGGGAAGAGCAGAGGGTTAAAGATGAAACTCTGTGGAAAACTAACACTTAGTTTTTCTAGTAAAACTCTTTTTTTCTCCTAACGTGGAATAGATCTATTATATAACAGAGGTGGAAAAGAAAAACAGATTCCAAATTTCTCATATAACAGGTTGGCACTATCTTAATGAGAATAATTTTTATTTTATCATCAGCTCTTATTAGCATTTTATATCCCAGTTGGTATAAAATATATCTTTGGGATAGTCTATGTATCGTAGGGGTTGACTCAGTTATATTAAATGTGAATAATTTGAATTTAGGCGCCTACATTTCTTTCTTTCTTTCTTTCTTTCTTTTTTTTTTTTTTTTTACCAGTGGAGAAAATAGCAATGCTTGATTAAACCAAATCGATAGACTCATCCACTCTTCAACCAGTAGCCTAAAAATAAACCCAGACAAACTTTCCATAAAAAATGAATTAGCAAACCTAACACTAATACCAATTAAAATGAAGACATGAGATGGCAAATTTTTAGCATATTTCACATTTTGCAGAATTTTTAATCTTAACTTCGAATATATATACAAATATTCACTATTTATCAAGTGACGGTAGGTTGCCCAAAACTCTACTGGATGGTATACAATACTAGCTAATGGTTTGTTATGTCTTCTCTACTCAGCCTTTAGGCTGTCCTTTTAATGTATTTGTCACACATTGGGGCTTGGGATGATGTTTGTAGCTGTGGAAGAGTTTTTCAAATTATAGTGCTAAATGATCTGTGTAGGAGCCAATCTCCCATTTGGATGAAGTGTCAGTACATTACTGTGTAAAATTAAGGGAGATTGTTTTATATATTTCGTCTTGAGGAGTCATTGTAGTGTATGTTGGGGAGGGTTTTTTTTTTCCAAGTACACATTTTTAAAAAAATTTTTTTTAGCAGAAGCATGACTGATTTTATTGATTCACTAATCAAGGCAAACTCAATTCTCTGGGAACATAAGATAACACTCCCACATTACCTATCTTCTCTCCTTTTTATTTATACTGCTCCCACCTCCTTTCCAACTCATCACACCACAGCTTTAGTGTTGCAATAACTTCCCAGCTGACTTTCCTCTCCCCTTTGCACCTTGGTGGGGTTTGATTATGTGAGTAGTTACACCAATTGCTCATAGCCACAGCTGTTTTGGGTGTTCAAGTGAGAATGTTAGAAATTAATCCTGTAGCTAAATTTCAGTGGATCAACTGGAATTACTGTCTATAAGTCTCAGAATGTAAAATTAAAAAAATACAACAAGACAAAGAAAAAAAGAAAACTTTTTGAGTAAATTCCCTGACAACAGTCCTGTCAATGAGACGTTGAAAATTTTTTTAAAAACTAATCCCTTATCAGCTCTACAGATGTGGTTCATGGGCTTTGGTAGACATGTATCCGTGTCTTCTTTTAAAAAAAAAAAATAAAGCTAGTCCCCTCTGGCCACTGTTAACTTCCACTGAGAGGATATAAAAGTGCTAGCAACTACAGATGCCTTTTTAATGTGCACTGACTGAAATCCCAAAGGATAGCAAGCACTCATTTTATGAGGCTTTTATTGAGGCCATGTGTCCCCCCGAAAGTACAGTTTATGTTATGAACAAGAGCCTTCGCCTGATTTTGATTCATTGCAAACTTACAGCATGAAAAAAAAAGATACCACTGGAAAATGCATTCAGGAAGCCAGCTGAGAATATACACCCTTATTTATGGTTTCTTTTTAAATTACTGTTCAATATATGGAAACATATTGTTCATGTTAAGGAAGAGTAGATTGGCAAAGGGAATAGAGTAAAAGACATTTATATGTTTTATATTTTATAATGGGTAGGCAATCTTTGTTTTAAATCATGTGAATTCATGGATCAAATTGCTTTTAAACATGCATGTCAACTTAGTACTGTTTCCTACAAAAAGAGAGTGCTTTAACATGTTGCCATTTCAGGAATATATGGGGGCTTTCTGGTTTCTAAGTTTTTAAATAATAAATGTGCATTAAAATGAACATCATCCACTGTAGCAAATCTTTGAGTTTTGAATGTAGGTTGCTAAGTCACTTGAAACAAAGTCTTTTTAATTAAATATATGTAATATTTGAAAATCATGCTGTAATCCAAAAATGGGGAGCTAGAGAACTATCATAATGTGGATGCCATCCACTAAGTCAATTTCTTATTTTTATGTTGTATTATAGAAAAGTTATTCAATTTTCTACACAATGAAATTGACTGACTGTTTGACCTTTTAGGCATTAACTGTGCCACTGAAGGTGTGCAGGTGTATAGAATGCCCACTAGAATTCCATCTCTTGTGATTTGGACACACTTGCTTTTTTGTTCTTGGACAGATGGTAGTTTCCACTGCTGATGGAGAGTCAGGATCTTTGTAAACACTAGATCTCAGCATTGCTAACTGCATTCCTCAGGAACACATTATTTTATGCATTTTTTTTTTGCTATCTCTAGTACTCAAAAATTCAAGGCTCAGTTTTTATGGAAAATGTCCTAGAATTTTTTATCTTTAAGAGTATGTCTTAATCCATCATTTTAAAGAGATAACTGTCTACTTGAATGTACCAAATCTCTGACCTTTTCAAGTTTTCTGTCTTCTGAATAGGATTATCATCATGTATTTCTTAACTTTTATTTTTTGGCAGAGAATTCTGGTCCCTGCCGTTATTTGATTTTTGTAAACTTTTTATTCCAAGCATACTGCTTATGTATTTTACATTGTTTTTCTCTGTAAATAATGATTTTTGTATTACTGTGTAACAAATAATTTGTTTATACATACTTCCAGTTTTGTAAGGATTTTTATTTCTCTTCATCAAAATTAAATAATCCAATAAACACTTACTACATGAAAGAGTAGAAATGAGAATTTTAAATAAAGAGATAAAAAAGAATTGACATCTCCATATTCTTGGTATGGGGCACAAGGGAAGAAGTCACATTAGTAACTTTGACATGATGAATGATCTCTGCTAATGAGTACATAATGGTGGATTAGTTCAGTTCCGTCTAGGTCAGTACCCATAAATGAGATTAACTGCCAATATAGGGATTATCCAAAAGAATGGATTAGAGAGTGGACGGAAGATGGTTAATAGAATACAAGAGGGCTGGGAGCTAAGTAAGAAGGAAATCAAATAATGAAAATCCAAGGAGCAAACCCTGACTCAGCCTGAGGAAGATCATTTCGTAATAGAAAATGGAAATAGCTATTTGGTATGTGTAATGAGGAAAGTTTTGGTGAACAGTTTGCTAGTAGATGCATGTAATTTTTAAGGACCCCTGAAAAACTTCCTAAGGGCATGCTTAAAGTATTTTTATGAGCCCTGACCTCTGTTTGATTAAGGTAGATGTTGATTCAGGGGAAGGTAGTTTTTAAACTAGAAGATATTCAAGCATGATTATTGACCAAGAGAAATGATTTTGGTAAGAACTAGGACTCACTTTTTAGCTCTAGTTTAAGAATTTTAAAAGAAAAAAATCTCCCAGTAGTGTCCTCTGAATTTAATCGAGTTGAAAAGGATGCATTAACAGATCTCAGGGAGAGTCCTAGGGTTTAGAAAATTTGAATGAGTTGCTTCAGGGCTCCACTGCTGGGAGATAAAATCATCCACAGTTCAGTGGTGATTTGCTCTGTCAATTATTTATACACAACTTAGAGGGCAATTATGTCCAAGAATTGACCTTCATTATTAGTTATAACAGATAAGCTAGGACTAACTTTTATATTTTATTATGTGGATTTTTTTAAATAAAGGAGACTGCTGAAAGCATTCTACAATTATTTTCTGAACAAGTTCTTTTCCGTTTTCTTTGCTATAAATGCTGCCTTGATCTATTTCCAGTTTTTGTTGTTTAGCTTTTTGTGACTTTTCTCCAACCTAGAGTTAGAGAAACAAGAACCAAAATTGTTTAAAGCCTGTAAAGAAAATGCATCTTGGATCTTGTCAATCTGGCATGGACCAAGTGCTCTTTTTGGATGCTGTACTAAGTGGAATAGTGATCTTCCAAAATTTGTGTCCTTCCTAGAACCTCAAATATGAATTTATTTGGAAATAGGATTGTTGCTAATGAAATTAGTTAAGATGAGATTGTACAAGAGGAGGGAGCACCCCTAATCTAATATGACCAGGGTGCCTATAAGAAGAGGAAGAGAGACACAGAGAGAGACATGCCGTGTGATAAATGGATGCAGAGTTTAGAGTGATGTGTCTATAAGCCAAGGAATGCCAAGGATCTCCAGCAATACTATAAATTAGGAGAGAGGCATGGAATTTATTCTTTCCTACATCCTTCAAAGGGAATATGGCCCTGATGGCTACTGCCTCCTGGTCCTGGGTGGAGTGAACATCCATAGCCCTGATACCAGTGGTCACTGTCTAGATGGCCTTGTCTAGCTGCTGCTGCCACTGCTGTAGAAAGACCTGGGCAGAGCAATTTCCCACACCACTGGCCTCCATGGGAAGTGACTCTAATGGCCTCCCACCTGCGCTTTTCACAGGGGTCTGGGGGACCAACCCACCACTCTGCATGACTATCCCACAGCACTGGTTTGGACTGAGGCAACAACATCGGAATGGAATGACATAGGAGAACAGCTGCTTTATAGGTTCTCGCTGCATCTGCCCTTCTCCTGTCAGGTCAGTCTTCCAGAGTAGGACACAAGTGTGGCACCCAGGGACTTCTTTTTCTTTTTACTAAGTAGGAGAGTTCCCAGTTAAAGAGAACAGGCACACTACAAACTTAGCCATCCTGGGATAAGAGGGGAGGTTTCAGATGAGAAGGAGCCAGCGTAAGAACTCTGGCAACATGAAAAAATAGGGTAATTAGACACCCCCAAGGGATCACAATAGGTCTCCAGCAATGGACTCCAACCAAAAAGAAATTCATGAAATGCTAGATATGGAATTCAGATTATGGATGGAAAATCCATAATAAGACATGAATGGCAAATAAGATGAATAGGATTGATGAAAAGGTGAAAACCAATCCACAAAGATTACAAAAAAATATTTCAAGACAGGAATGAAAAATTCTCCAAAGGGATAGACAACATAAAAAAGATAGAACAGAACTTAAAGAAATGAAAGAGTCATTTAAGGAATTTCAAAATACAGCAGAAATCTTTAACAGCAGGTTAAACAGGAGAAAGAATTTCAGAGCTTGGAGACAAGGCTTTTGAATTAATGCAGTCAATCAAAAACACTGAAAAAAGAATAAAGAAGAATGTACAATCACTCAGAAAGACATGGGACTATGTAAAGCAGGCCAATAGTAGAATCACAGCTATCCCAGAGGGAGAAGAATAAAAAGCAAAAAGCGTGGAAAACCTATGTGGGGGAATAATTGAGGAAAGCTTACCTGTTATCACCAGAGATTCAGACATCCAGATGCAAGATGGTGATTAATACTGGAAGGATTTATAGCAAGCCAGAAATCACCAAGACACATAGTCATCAAGTCATCAAGTTGGTCAAAGTCAAAATGAAGGAGAAAGTCCTACAAGCTGTAAGATGAGAGCAACAACTAACATACAAAGGAAAACCCATCGGACTAACAGCAGACTTCTCAGCAGAGGCCTTACAAGCCAGAAGGGATTGGGGCCCTATTTTTAGTCTTCTTAAACAGAACAACTACCAGCCCAAGAATTTTGTATCCTACAAAACTAAGTTTCATAAATGGAGAAATAAAGTCTTTCCCTGATAAGCAAACACTAAGAAAATTTTTCACTACTAGATCTGCCCTACAGGAAATGCTCAAAAGTGCACTGTACATGGAACAGAACAATAGATACCTACCAGTGTATAAACACATGAAAGTTAAGGCTCAAAGCACTTATAAAACAGTAGCACAAGCGAGAAAACAAAACAAGGTGTCAGTCAGCATAATGAACAGAACAGGATCCCATAAATCAATACTAACACTGAATGTAAATGGTCTTAAAACCCCCTTAAAAGATATAGACAGACTGAATCGCTGAAAAAAATAATAACAAATATATGCTGTCTATAAGAAATAATGTCATTTGCAGCAACTTAGATGACATTGGAGAAGATTAGCTTAAGTGAGGTGTCTTAAGAACAGAAAAACAAACACCACATGTTCTCACTAATAAATGGGAGCTAAACAATAGGTAGACACAAACACAAAGAGGTGTAAAGGACATTGGAAATCAAGAAGGGGGGGAGAAGGTGCAAGAGGGTTGAGGGATAAAAAATTCCCTGTGGGGTACAATAAACACAATTCTGGTGACAGGCACACTAAAAGCTCTGGCTTCAGCATTATACATTCACCCATGTAACAAAAACACTGGTACCCCTTAATATTTTGAAATTTAAAAAATGTATTCCTGAGTTAAGCCTCAGAATAGAAAAATATGATATTGGCTCATTCAAATGTAGCTAATTCTCTCATACATTCTCTCATAAATGAAACAGCAGAAGAGCAATTGAAGATTTGATATGAGATCAGAGCCACTGACATTTACTTCAGAAAGAAATTGGTTTCTTTATGAAATGTCCAAGCTTTACTCTTTTCTCTGATTTCTTACCAGAATTGTTTTGTTCCTCTATACAAATATTCAGTAAGATCAATGCAGGGATATTGTGTTCTTCATCCCTATTTGGAAATACAATAGCAGTACAGAATGTGTGTTCATAGGGAACAAATACTAATAAGCCTTCTGAGAAGCAGAATAATTTAGACAAGTGCCAGGTTGAGGGTTGTAAAATGTGGAGTCCTGTTTTCTTACATTAAATGCATGTTGTGCAACTTGTCCCTGACACTTCTTTTGTCATTGCTGAGAAACTCAAAGACCACCTCCTACATTAAACATTACCATGATAGAAAATTTGTTCCCTTATTAATTGTCCCGAAGAGGAAGTTTGATGTCAAAATATCCACCACATTTCTATGGCTCTGTACTTGCTAACATTGGCTGTAGGAAAAGAGACTGAAAATAAGCAGGACTGAGAGTTATAGCCTCAAAGAACCTTGTTTCTGGGTGATAATCTAAAAAATTAGAGAAGGAGATGTGGCTGTGAAGTGTGAAGGGAAAAAAGGAATAATTAAGGATCTTGTAGAAATAAATGAGTAATGTGACATGCCAACTATTAATATTTTCTCTCCTACTACAACCACCACCATCCATTAAAGAAACAACCTCATTAAAATGGCCCCAAAGAATCATCTTAAATTTGGAATACTGTCCTCAAAATGCTTAAAAATAGTAAAAATAAAACAAAACACAACAAAAAACTCATCAATTCCATCAAAACTACTATAAGAAGAAACCTAAAAATGTGAATCAAAATATTTCAACTGATGAAAATTCTTCCACAACACCAACCAGGTAACAGAAGAAAAATGTAACAAAACACTACAAACTGAATGAAATGTTCTGATATAAGCTTTTGGAGATGGGAAACATATTTTAAATCAGTCATTCAAAGACTAAGATTATAAAATCAAAAAGAAAGAAAATGGTTTGAACAAAGGAAATAAATGAAAAAGACAGTATCAGAAATGAAGGCAAAAAACAAAGCAATTAAATAGTGCTCACTCTATAATATATTCAAGAAATAATTAGTGAGGGACACTAAACAAGAGGAATAAACCAACCAAGAGAATGAGCATAATATAAGGAATGGAATAAAAAAGTGTCAGAGAGAAAGTCTTTGAAATGGAAGAAGGCAAATAAGATCCAATACATGTGTGATTAGAATCCCTAGAAGTAAAGAATGCTGGCAAGGATGTGGAGAAAGAGGAACCCTTGTACGCTGTCGATGGGAATGTAAATTAGAACAACCATTACGGAGAAAAGTATGAAGGCTCCCCCCAAAGTAAAATAGAACTATCATATGATCCAGCAATCCCACTGTTGGGTATTTATCCAAAAAACAACAAAAGAATCAGCACTTGCATGTTTATTGCAGCGCTATTTACAATAGCAAATATGTGGAATCCATGTAAGTACTTCTCAGTGGATGAAAGGATAAAGAAAATGTGGTATATAAACACAATGGAATCCTATTTGGCCATAAAAAGAATGGAATCATGTCATTTGCAGCAACATAGATGGAACTGGAGGTTATTATGTTAAGTAAAATAAGCCAGGCACTAAAAAACAAATAGTGCATGTTCTCACTCATGTGGGAGCTAAAAAAGTTGATCTCATGTAGGTAGAGAGTAAATAGATACCAGAGGCTGGGAAGGGGTTGTGGTGGTGGGGGCATAAGGAGAGATTCGTTAATGGGTACAAACACGCAGTCAAATAGAAGGAATAAGTTCTAATGTTCAATAGCAGAGTAGGGTGACTATAGTTAACAACAATATATTGTATATTTCAAAATAGCTAGAAAAGAGGATTTGAAATGTTCCTAACATATAAAAATGATAAATACTCAGGTGATGGATTTCCTAAATACCCTGATTTAATCATTACACATTCTAGGCATATAACAAAATATCATATGTAACACATAAATATGTGCAAATATGTATCAATAAACAATAGAATTCGGTTTTCTGCAGTTAGGTATACTGTTCCATACATGATGACAAGGTCAAGTTTATTTAATGAATGAATGAATGATTGATTGGTTGGCATTAGGATTAGGGTTGAAATTTACAGTTTACTAATGTTTTCCACCAACACCCCTTAAAATATATTTTTTGACATTTAAATATTCCACCTGGAATTTTCTATTCTTTATTGTTTAAAGGAAATTATTTACAGATTGATCTACAGCAATTTCTGCAAACTGAACAAATAGCAGAACTTATACTTAAATATATATATATTTCTACTTTAGCTGCTTTAATCTAAGAACCTCATAAAGTGTTATTTACATTTTAAATTCTCCATAAGACACAACTTGCCAGATAAAGAAATTCCCTAGCATATCCCTGCCTCGTTCCTTTCTGCCTTCATTCTTTTCTTCCGTCTTTTATTATCCAAAAGTAGATCACCTGGGTACCCTTCAATACTTTTCTGCTATAAATAGCATTCTGCAGAGGAGTTGAGTATTTATAATCCATGGCTAGAATGATGCCCCTTCATTCCTATGTGAAGAGTCATTCCTCCTTTCTTCCTCCCTCCGTCTCTCCCTCCATTCCTTTCTTTCCCACTTTCCTCTTCCAAATTTCTCTCTCTGCTTCCTCAATCTTGCTTCTCCTAAGTTTTGGCCTTTTTACTTTGTTCTTTATATCTATCCTTTACTGAGTAGTTTTGGAACTAGTGAAGGAGAATGAGTAGATATTGGTAGCATTTAAGTAAGGATATTAAAGAAATTGGAAAAGCTCTGCTAAGAGAGTTCTCTGTGGCTTATTATTCCTTATTATTCCCTTTGTAAATTCCTAGGTTCATATTTTTATTTCAATAAAAATCCAGATAGTGAAATATTAAAAAAAATTCATAACTGAATTTTCTACATAGGCAAAAAAAAAAAAAAATGCTGGAGTCTTCAGGTCATAGCTGGCTTTCCTTACATTCTGTGACGTGAATATCCAATTCTTTACTTCCAAGGCTCATCACATTCTCCCTCCCTCCCTCCCTTCCTTCCTTCCTTCCTCGGGTGTAGCCTATTGGCTCTTCCCTCAAGGATAGCGTATAGATTGGAGAGTCCAAGTGTCTACTGTGGAAGAACTGATTCTTGCTCTAGTGTTCTGTGCACTCACAGTCACTTTTAAAATGGTTGAATAAATATGTTCACTTAAAAGATAATAGAATAGTGACACAAAACACGTTTTTACTAAAACAAAAGTATATCTTGCTACTTGTTAGTTTTATGAAAAATAATGTCTGAGTGATTAAAGGAATGAATAGTCTGCAGTGTGCATAGAGCTTGCCACTTTGAAGGCTAACTTGATGGATGATTTTATTTGCAAATGCAGGTTTCCAGAACCAGAAAACTTAGCTATGAAATTACATGCATTACATCATCTAAGGTTTCTCACCTTAACACTTCCATAAATACATGGATCTACCTTCATAAACTAAATAAGTAGCTCATGAATTTGTGATTATTGGCAAAAATCAAGTTGTAATTTTGAATTTGGATTCCATAAGAAAAATAGGAGGCACAATCAATATCATTCTTTTTTGTAATGCTATTTGGCTTTATAAGATAAACTTGATTTCTATGGCTGCTAACTTTGAAGTTACTGTCATTTTGATTTCTTTGTAGTGAGTATGACTGATTACTTTTATTTTCTTTATCAGGATGTATTTACATCTTGTACCCATCAAGACCAAACTCCAAGTACATTTATTTACACAGGATGATGAATGACAACATTAGCATCAATGATAATATCTTGTTATTCAGTGGCTGCAATAAATAGATGGAGATTTCCATGTGTTTTTTTAAAATAAGTAAACTTTTATTAGAATATGACTTTAAAAAGTATGTACTAGGCTGGACATGGTAGCTCACGCCTGTAATCCTAGCACTCTGGGAGGCCGAAGCTGGCGGATAGTTTGACTCAGGAGTTCAAGACCAGCCTGAGCAAGAGCGAGACCTCGTATCTACTAAAAAAATAGAAAGAAATTAGCTGGACAACTAAAAAGATATAGAAAAAATTAGCCGGGTGTGGTGGCACCTGTAGTCCCAGCTACTCGGGAGGCTGAAGCAGAAGGATTGCTTGAGCCCAGGAGTTTGAGGTTGCTGTGAGCTAGGCTGACACAACTTAAGATAAGTGCCTGTTTACCACAGCGCCGATTTTACTTTCAAAACATTAACACCTATCTCTATTGCCTTCTTTTAATTATAATATTTATTCTTCCCTCTGTTAAATTTTCATATCTCTTCCTATGCTTTTCCACCTTAGGTTTTTATCTAATTGTGGCATCCTGCTCCCATTTTGTTGGGTCTTTTTTTTTTTTAACGCTGTTAGGAATATCAAATGATGTCTTGGCATTTTCTCCTGTACTCGGTAAATCACTTTCAGTGCATACTTTTCCTTGAATTCTCTCAGAAGCGATTCCTTTTCCTTTGTTCTATATTTCATGATTGGGAAGACAAGCTGGGTGACTGTTTTTGCATTATTCTCTGTTAATTTATGTCATGCATGAATCTGAAGATTAAATATGAAGCTTGTGCACAGGCTGATATGCATGATTCCCTTTCTAATTCCTATCCAGTACACAGAAATATTTTTCTAGGGTCTACTCTATGTAATATAATCGTTAAAAGCAGGGTTTTGGAGTCAGGCTCTAGGGATTTGAACCCCAGGTTTGTTGTTAACTTTGCTTAGTATAATAGTACTTACATCAAAGTGCTACTGTGAGGAGTGAAGGAATTGATTCATATAAAATACTTAGAACAATATCTGAAACACACTGAATCAATGTTAGCTATTACTTGTCTCCTGTTCCTTATAAATAATGCAATTATTTCCCCCCACCACTACATGATTCTTTGATACTGAAATCCAGATAAAAGCCACAACTCCCAGCATTCACTTTTTTCCTGTATTTATTTTTATCTAGAAATTTTTATGTACTGGTTGAAATAAAATGTTTGTCTTCCACTTCCTGCACTCCTATTTTCTGAGAGCTGTTTTCTGTGTACATATAAAAAGATAGAAATTATTTTATTTTTTGGAGGGGGTTATACACTGGCTAGCATCTCTCAAATCTATAGTTGTAAGTAGAAAAAAATGATTCTTAATTTTCCAGTTGGTATAGAACACAAAATTTTAGCCAGGAGCTAGACTTTGGTTGAGGAACCCTATGACTTTCCATCATTTAAAAAAATGTATTTCATTGTCATTCTCATAATTCCAAATTTGATATGTCACAAGCTTGAGCCTAGTTATGCTCTTCACAATCCACTTTTGGTACAAGGTGTTCTATCAGTCTTGGTTGCTGATGCTTGTGAGTTTTTATCTTGTTTTGAGTCTTTTTGAGTCTTTCGTTTGGAATTTAGGAGGGGCTGCTTTGGGGTCCCCCTGGTTAGATGTCATTTATTATCAGCAGCCAGGGCTGCCAATCTGGTAAGAATTTCAAGAGGTGAAATGAATAGTTGAAATTCCACCAGTATGTAATAAAACAAAAAAGTATTACAATACATTTATCTCAGAACTTACTATATTTGATATTATGGTGTTATATAGATTGTTTCAAATGAAGTCTTCTTTTTCCCTCATAGTATGTATTTCATAGAAAATGTAATGATTAATATTTAGATGCTAGTATTTAATAAATGACTATTGTTGGCCTAAAGTAAGCCATTATATAGTATCATATTACAACCATTCTGTTTCTTCTCATATTGTCCCCAATCCTAGTCGTGGTAGCTCCCTATCTCCTAATCAGTGATGGTTTGTTCATTCACTATTTTTTGTTTGTTTTAAATAACCAAATAGCACCTGTACATTCCTACTAAATTGTTCAATAAATATTAACTTATAAATGGATGAGTTCATTAATAAAACACAAATATATAAACGATAATTAGGTATTTTTTTTTTTACCTTACCTACTTATTTATTTGTAGTAAGAACACTTAAAATCTACTCTTGGCAACTTAAAAGTGTACAACACATTTTTATTAACTTTAGTTACCATCTTGTACAGTAGATCTCTTGAATTTACTCCTCCTGCCTCACTGAAATTTCGTATCCTTTGATCAACATCTCCGAAATTCTTTTCCCCTGCTAACTACCATTCTACTCTCTACTTCTATGAGTTCAACTTTTTTAGATTCCACATATAAATTAGAACATGTGGTTTTTGTCTTTCTGTGCTTGGCTTATTTTACTTAGCATAGTGTTCTCCAGGCGTATTCATGTTGTCACAAATGACAGAATTTCCTTGGTTTTTTAAGGTTGAATAGTATTCCATTTCTGAATATATACTACATTTTCCATATTAATTCATCTGTTGATGAATACTTAATTTGATTCCATATTTTGGGTATTGTGAATAATGTTGCAATGAATAGTGGAATGTGGATATCTTTTTGACATACTGATTTCATTTCCTTTAGTTATATATCTAGTAGTGGGAGTGCTAGATCATATGTATTTCTATTTTTAGTTTTTTGAAGAGCATGCATACTGTTTTCCATAATGGCTGTTTCCATTCCCTTGAACAGTGTACAAGGGTTCATTTTTCTCCACGTTCTCACTAACACTTGTTATCTTGTCTTTTTGGGTAAAGTGGCCATTAAATAATGATAATTACGTTTTAAAACTTACCCATTATATGCAAAATTTTAAGCCAACTATTATTATATATATTTTATGTCATTGTTGGGTAGTTCTTCATATCTAATCAATACTTATTTATGAGTTGAATTTAAATAATCTCCCTAAGAGCTCAATTTAGTATATTTTAAAATATTTACTAATAACTCAAGATTTAGATCCCTGAATTGAAGAGGAAAATCTAAACTAGAAAATAAAATAATAAGGTGATAAAATACAGAGAAAAGAAAGAAAGAAATTAGTGTTGATTAATTAACGATCTTCTCTGTATAACATACACTAAAACACACAGGGTAATTTAGGGAAATTTCCTTTGAAAGTCTGCAACCAGAAATATCAATTTCTAAGCCAAATCTGTCAAAAAATGAACTCTCATGTTTAAATTGAAGTAGGCAAGAATTTTTTTCTTTTTACTTTCAAATTGCTGTAGATTTTTTACAGTGATAAAAAATGTACTTTTCCAATTAAGAGTAAAAACTATTAAATGAATGCAACTTTGGTCATTTATAAATATGTGCTTTATTACAAATCTATTTCCTTTATATTTATATAAAATTTATCTGTTTTATTATACATTTATTTATAAATCTTTAAAGTTGTATCTTATGACAATATAGATAAGAGGATGAAGTTTGGAAAAAGATGGTAAATTATAAAAAAAGGAGGGAAGAAAGGTAAAGTGGGAGACAGGCAGAGAAGAATAAATCATGAAAAAAGAGCAGAGATAAGAAGGACAAGAAAAGACTCTTTCCCAGAAGGAAAGGTGAGAGAAAAAAGCCGTTATATACCAATCTGACCTCCTTTCTCCAACTTTTGTTGTTTCCCCTCTGATTGATCAGTGTTTCTTTGGGCCAATTTGCAGATCTTAGGGATTTTGGTCATTTTTCTTTGCTGAACTCCTGTTGAACAGACCCCAGGGTAGCCTCAACGTCAGGCGACAACAGGCAAGGCTTCCTCATTGTCAAAGCTTTCTAGATGGGGGACTTGAGGTCTAATCATATTATCTGTCAGATGTTCTCTGTCTTTCTTACCCATGTTGTCTCATTTGGAGCAAATAGAAACTTTAGCTAACTGTAAATCAATACTCTTTGTCTCTTTCCTCAGAGTATTTTGTTTCTTACCTCTTCAGTGCTATTAGTTCTTCTTCCCAAATCTGCCACCTCAGGGATTCTTCAAAGTGGCTTGGTACTCAATACCCAGATACTCAATTAACTTCTCTATCTCTGAAATGCCCAGAATGTCTGTAGCTTGGATGCCTTTTAGAGAGTCTGCTTAAAGAGACAATCCATTTTCTAATATTCATTTAGAATGTCTCAGAGATACTGTAACAGTTTTTAAGCATTCATACCTGTGCACTGTTCACAACAACATGTAATTGCCATCAAAAATTTGTAATTTATTTGGCAAACTATGATATAGATTCACAAAACAGTATAATAATAGCATGTCAGTATAAGAAAAAGATTAGCCAAGTGCTACAAAAAATCATATGAAAAATATATTTCTTAAAGTGGAATTCTTGTTTTGATTTTTGAAACTGTGGCAAAGGTGCTAATATTGTTGTCTTGTTAGCCTTGGGACAACTGAGTAGTGTCTACATCATATCCTCATTCAATTCACCTGTATAGTTTCTGAAAAATCTGGTGAATTGTGGTGGTTTGTGGTGGAGTCCAATAAACTTAGCCAATAGTAATTCTAATTCCTGCTGTGCTGGATGTGGTACTGCAAACTTAATGAAGATTTCTTTCTGTCTTAAGTATTTATGTGGCATGTAATAAAATGGAAAGAGAAAGCCAGCATTAATATCTGATATTTAATTTAGCTGTCTGATTTGTTTGTTGAGTACCTGTGCTGGAATCCGGGGTGAATATGGGATGGTTCGTGCCACTAAGGAGCTCACAGCAAAGTGGTGGGGAAACAGAAATGAACAAGTAATTATGTCAAACTTACATGCTCTATTTTTACAAACAGAGGGTAAAATGTTTTTTTTCCCTCGTCAAAACCCAACTCTAATACTCACCAGCTGTGTGATCTTTGGAAGCTATAACCATTCTCTAAATTGCAGATTTCTTTTTTTTTTTTTTTTGAGACAGAGTCTCACTCAGTTGCCTGGGCTAGAGTGCTATGGTATCAGCCTAGCTTACAGTAACCTCAAACTCCTGGGCTCAAGCAATACTACTGCCTCAGCCTCCCAAGTAGCTGGGACTACAGGCATGTGCCACCATGCCTGGCTAATTTTTTTCTATATATTTTTAGTTGTCCACCTAATTTCTTTCTATTTTTTTGGTAGAGAGGAGGTCTCGCTCTTGCTCAGGCTAGTCTTGAACCCCGGAGCTCAAATGATCTTCCTGCCTTGGCCTCCCAGAGTGCTAGGATTACAGGCATGAGCCACCACACCTGATAAAAAAGTTGCAGTTTTTAATCTGTTAGATAGCCATAATAATATTGCTTAGCATACAGAATCATTGGAAAGATAAATGAGATAAAGTAACATAACGTGTACATTACGTAACGGTTGCATCATTTGTTGAATGTTTATTATTAGCTTAAAAGTTACAGGACTCCATGGAAGAGTTTTAAGCAAGGGCACGATGTAGTCTTATTTTAGTTGTAAAACGGTCATTGGATGAGCAGTGAGGTATGGGGTTGTTGATAAGGGATTGCAGAGTTTGAATGTAGGGAGAGAAGATGAGATGGCTTTTGTAGGGTGAGAAATGAGGAACCAAAGTCATGACTGTAAACATGGTTGGGGGAAGATAAAGGGATTTTAAGGAGGTTGAGGCTAGAGATTTAGCAGTTAATTCAACAGAGAGAGTCCCTGAGTGAGAAGGAGTGGAAACTATCTTCCATGTATTTGACTTGGTTGACTGAATTAAGTGTTGAAATCACTCACTGCTGTGGGGGTATATCCGAATGTTCAGGAAAGAGCAAAACATAATGACACATTTTGAGTTGAGAAGGGGAGACACAGGAGATATTTAAAAAGAAATATGCAGTGTACAGTTGGAAGTTGTACTAGTGCATTTTCTGTTGCTTGTAACAGAATATTTGAAATTAAGTAATTTACGAAGAAAAGGAATTTATTTCTTACAGTGAGACCTGTTTTGGACTTCTGACATCCCAAACTGTAAGGTGATGTTTGTGTTGCTTTAAGGCACTATTTGGGGTAATGTGTTGCAGTAACCATAGAAAACTAATACATACCCATTTGGCTAAGGGTTGCATCATAGACCCATGTCAAGGGGAATGAGATTTCCTGGATAGGCTGAGGCTATCATGAAGCATAGGGTCCCCTGATTCCTGAAAAAAATCTTAGGGGTGGGAGGGAAAGGCTGTTGAATAGGAAATAAACTTTGTCAGATGCAGGCAAGGATGGAAATGTATCCATTAAGTTTGACAATTTGGAGGTCAATAGTGATTTAGAGAGAGGAAATTCAGCAGGCAGTAAAAATTGGTGGCTGAAAAAGTAAAATATTTTAAAGTAACTTAGGCACTGTGGAAATCTATCTACCTATCCTCTCTCTTTCTTGTCTCTTTCTATTTATATAGAAATAAAACTGTTTTTATTTGTTTTATTTCAATATGAGTGATAATTAAACTATTTTTGTGTAGAAAAGGACAGAGCCAGATGGGAACAAGAGAAAGGCAGAAGAACAAAGAGAGAGGATGATTGAGGATTAAACACTCCCTTAAGAGATTTTATTAGATCCAATAACTTCACATTTTTACTTAAAAGCATATGCTCGTATAAAAAAATCTGTAAAAATGCAAGTCATCATCTCAGAATATGAATAACAATCTCCTTACATGTTTGTTTTACAAATTTTTATTTTTCTGTAATGGTTATTCATAAAACCTAGGTATTTACATTCCATGATTCATTTGTTTATAACTCTACTTGTGCATAGCATCAATAGAATGAAAGCTATGATTAAAAAGTTTCAAATTATAGTATCCACTATAACCTCTAAATACAGCTTGGAACTTCTTAAAAAAAACTTTCCTGAGATCTCTTACCATGAAATATCTTATATTTGAAATCTCCTTTAATAATATATTTTGGTACTTCAGAGATTCAACCTCTTGGGTTTACTTCAAGAGGGACTCTATATTGATGACTATCTCCCTGGGGTGGCAATAGAAGGATATTGGACTGAGCAACCTGCATGGTTGCAATTTTGTATCTATGATTCTATAAATTCTGGTCTTTAGCACCATTGTAAACTAGTTCCTTGAATTTAACTTTTCTTTTGGAATGCAGGAAGCAGATTTTCCCTGGGGCGTTTTTCCGTGTTCATTTATAAAACAACCACAGGGTGAGGGCTGAGAAGCAGATGCCCATATAAACAAGCTGAAGATTCTTGCTGTGATGGATAAAAACTCCCTGCTATTTATTAGAATGGAAGAAAGCAAATAATCAAATAATCAGGAGAAGCAGAAAGTTTGTTATCGATTGCTCAACAACCCTCCTATATTTCTTTTTGTCATCAGCTCTTTTCCCTAATCTCCAAAATCTCCTTTCAAAATAATCTTTCTTTCTTGTCAAAAATCCTTGCCTACTAGTCAGGATCTCTCTCAGCAGCTGACTTACTCTCGTACTTTATGGGGATTATAGAGTCTAAAAAAAGGGAATTTCTTAATTTTCCTTCTAGACTTAAGAACTTGACTCTCGCCATCCATTCTTTCTCCTTCCTCTCATGCCACAATTCAAGAGTCATCTTTTCTCTGGATCCCATATTCTGATGTCTCCCATTAAAAAAAAAATCAACAACAAACCCAGAAACAAAAAAGCATCATTATTATCATCAACAACATCAACAGTAACTCTCTTTGGTTCTCATAGCTCCCTCTGTCTGGTTTTCTTTCCCTCTCCTCCCCGCTTTGTCTTCCTTTTCACGTTGCATTTCCTGGGAAGTTTTTACATTAAGGACCTCCATTGCTCTCTCACTCCTGACTCCTTGTAATCTGGCTTGTGTCCTGACCAGTCCATGTCACTGCGGTACTGTTAAATTCTGTAGATAATGTCATTCCTTTTCTTACTTGTCTTCTCTGCTAAGAATGCTATGTTTCTTCTGCTGTTTCTTCAATGTTGATATTACTTACCATTTTGCCCAAGTCCTTCCTCTTTTCATACTTGAATGTCCCTCCCTGGAAGTTCTCCAACCCCATATAAAAGCTTCAGTGAGCACGTATATGCTGATGACATGCTGACAGGATTAATGATATGATTGAATAATGATATGCAGATGCCATGCTGGTGGTAATGCTGATAATGCTGGTGTTAATGCTGATAGTGCTGGTGATCCCCTCTTTAACAACAGATTTCTGTATCAATCTTGTTATGTACAAAGCTGAAATCACCCCTACCTTCTCCTTTTCTCATGTTTCCTATCTCAGTGAACAGTACCTATTATCTATCCAGTTCTCTCAACTAGAAAACAAATTAGCATTTTTTATTTTTCTTTCTCTCTTACCATCTCACATCTAACAAATCAAAAGGTCCTATTAATTCTATCACTGCAGTATTGCTTATGTCTGTTCATTTACACTCATCTGACCCAACTCTCTATTTTATCATAATCTCTTACCCAGATGACATCAGTTGCTTATTTGGGTGCCCTGCCTGTAGCACTGTCACCCCAAATGTGTCTCTCTACTGCAGGCAGAATGATCACTCCCATGCTTATATCCTCCTGTGGTTTTTTTATGATACATTTTGATCTCAAATAGATTTTTGAAGTGCTTTTAGGTCTGACCTGTCTCTCATGTCCTACTTTTTCCCTCTGTGCAAAACATGCTTTCTTTCTGTACTTCTCTTTCACTAGAACTTTGGGTCTTGGCCCCTGAAACACCCTTTGCCTTCTTGTTCTCTGCCCTCCTTTTCCTTGCAAAATGACTTGGTTTAGCCTCCATCCATGTTCAGATCTTAGTTTTAGTGCTACTCTTCTAGTAAGCTTTTCCCGATTGCTGCCCTCCCGCTGTGTTAAATGTTTCTGCTCTTCGCTTGGTTGCAGGTCAGGTTCTCCGGAAACAGATGTTGAGATGGAGATTGGTGTGGGAGTTGTTTCTTATGGATCAACTCCAGTGAAAGGAAAGAAGGGACTAGAATTGAGTAAGGAAAGGAATCAAACTACAATGTAGGCATGAAAAAGCCTCAACCAACTTAGCAGAATGCTCTCAAATAAGTATTGCCCATCAGAGTTGTCCACTTTGGACTGAAATGGTCCAACCTTATTCCCTTCTCTTTGTTCCCTCCCTGGATGCTGCCACAGGATAGGCATGACCTTGGCTGAAGCAGCTCTTGGCAGCCATGGCAGAGCACGAGTTGCTGACAGCTGTCTCCTGACCACACTCCCCACCACTGTTGAGCACGCCCCTCACTGAAAGGGCATCTGGGCAGCATACCTCCATGCCTACCACACACTGTTTGCGCTGGAACATTGCACTATGGTGTCTCATCTTATTTGCTTCTCAATTGCTGGACTTATTTACTTTCCATAAGCTTCATAAGCAAATGAAATTTTTTTCTCTTGCTCACTATTGTGTCTTCAGAATATAGTGTAGCCTTGACACATGGTAGTACCCAATAAATAACTTGTCAAATAAATGGATTTGGGGATCTATTTTCTCAATATTTTTCCTCCTGGTGATTGTTGAAAACTGCGTTACATTTTAGCTCTGTTATTTGTCTTGGTTCAGAGTCATTCAAACATTCTAATTATACCACAGTGAAAAAAAACGAATTTAGGGCAACAATCCCCATTCTTTGCTGGGAAGGGTTCAGATACCTAGAAATAGGAAATTTCTATAAAACTGCACAGTACTGATTATAGTATGGAAAATTTATTCCAAACTAAAATACTTCAAGCAGCTGTCCTTTAAAATTATTAGTTTCATCAAATAGGGAAAACTTTCTGGTGCCAGTATCACCTGAAACACTTTATTTTTTATTTTCAGCCATTATTCTACCATCACTTCAGGGTTTATGTTAATTCTTTTCTAGGGAATCTTCATGAATAGCATGGCCTAGTTCTCAGAAGCATGGCACACATTCCTTGGTAGGTTTTATCAATCACACTTCCTCTCTTCCCCATTGTAGTGCAGTAAATTTTACAGTGCCTAGGAATCCACTTAATTTAGAAGCAAACATACATAGTGTTAAATTGAAGACTAAAAAATATTTTTATGATTTTTTCCATGCACTAATCTAAGTCTGTGCTGGTATGTATTTTTCCCAGCCTATACTAGTAGATGAATGAATGAAAGACCAGTTACCAAGCTGATGTTTTGAAAGTCTCCTCTTCTCAGTTATCTATATCAATATTTGCTTCCATTAGAATGGATAATTCAATACTAGCACTGGAAATTCAGTATAAATTATAGTGTGCTTGATTAAGTCAGAATAAAGTACTGTGAACTAATGTAGGCTAAGATATAGGTAATGGCAGGGTTCACTGTGGCATATAATTGATAGTCAAATTTTTAGTGAAAGAGGGGGAAAGAATTTAGACATAAGTCTTAATGAAGTGGCCCCCAGAGGTTATGCAGGATGGGAGACATCCAGGACGTCCGTCCAGGTTTCTTACATGTCCTATGATGTCAATTCTCTTCAGTTCTTCCACTGATCATAGAGGCCAGGGCTCTGATTTATACCTATTAAACAGGTCATTTCTACTTTCATCCCTCAGATATTTTTGGCCACTTAATTGGTTCTAAAAAAGTTAGACAAGCTAACTCTGGGCCATAATATTCGCATATCTTGGGTTTCAGTGCCTCACAAGCAGGAGGTCCAGACACTCTTTTACAAAAGCAATTTGTAAGGTTGATACTGTGTTGGAAATCATGCATTACCACATATAATGATGCAGGGAAATTCTGAGGTAGCTGTGAATTCAAATAAAAATGTAGAACCAAGGAACAGAGGGAAAAAACTATAACAATACCCAGATCAAATGATTCTGTTCATTCTAGAATTTCTTCTAGGCGTTGCTTATAAAAATTTTAAAATGGGCTTGGAAGAATTACTAATCTAATTTCTCTTCAGTAAGTGGCAGAAGAAAATAATTAATATCTGCCCCTGAGAAAACCAGTTTACTCCTGGTTGTCATGTATTGCTTACATGATGTCACTCTCAAAGGTTTCATAATCTAATCATCCTTTAGAAAATTCCAAGGCCTGTGATGTTTTAAAACATGTCTATAAAGTCATTTGATAGTCTTTGTTCTAAGAAGTGGAGTTTAATTGCTCTCATTTTGAGTGTCGCTGGAATCAGTGACTCACCTGTAAAAAATGGAGTAAAGTAGAAATGGAAGTGTGGAATTCTGAGACTAGGTCATTAAAGGCATCAGGGCTTTCTTCTTGTTCTCTCTCACATCAGTCACTTTGGATGAAGTCAGCTGTTATATCGTGTGTGGCCTTATGGTGAGCCTCATGAGATGAAAAACAGGCCTCTAGTCAATCTCTAGCAAGAAATGGAGGCATGCTGTATCAAATGATAGTTCTATTTTTAGTTCTTTGAGGTATCTCCATATTACTTTCCATAGAGGTAGTATTAATTTGCAGTTCCATTAGCAGTGTATGAGTGTACCCATCTCTCCACATCTGGGCCAACATTTGTTGTTTTGGGACTTTTTGATAAAAGCCCATTCTCACTGGAGTTAATTGATAATCTCACTGTGGTTTTGGTGTGGTGCACGCTTTCTGGGGGTTGACACTCTTGTAGCTCTGACTCGGGCAGTGCAAAGGCAATATATGTAACCGAAGTTCTTGTACCCCTGTAATAGTCTGGAAAAAAAAAAAAAAATGGAGGCTTCCTGCCCGCAGTGAAGGAGCCGTATTGCAGTGGGGCCCTCCAGCTCAGCCTGTCCTCTGAGGACTATAGCTTTGCCTCATGGCTGGACTGTAACCTCATGAGTCCCTGAGCCAGAACCACCCAGCCGAACTGCTCCCCAATTCCTGATCAACGTGAACTGTAAGATAAGAAATACTTGAGGATTTAAGCTGCTAAAGTTTGGGATAATTTGCTACTCAGCAATACATAACTAATACAAGCACATGGACAACTCTATAACCATAAAAGTGTTTCTTTTTCAAGTAAAGTTTCAACTGAAAGAAAAATATGATACTCTGGTAGGGGCTAATCTGGTAGATTGAGAACACGCTGGAGTTTCCTACCTTTTAAAAACAAAAGGCTCCCCAGTCTCATGACTTTTTCCTCCTCCTCTGGCATGAATTGCTGTTATACTCCCTGCTCTCAGTCCTTAAATGTCAGAAAAGGTGTACTTTCTCAGAAACAGGATTTGAGTTGCCTACCTTTGAGAATTTTGTGAAAAAATGACAGGAAAATATGAAACGTTCATTTTTTTGGTATAATTTTTCTGGCTTTCCCAGAAGAAAATATTTATGAAGTTACTGCCAAAGGGGGCCTTTTAAAAATATTTTTAAGAGATAAAAATAGAACCATTTTCAGGTGGAGTTTATTAATGATTTGGGTGAATTGGCACATGTTCTTGGCAAAAACCAAAACCAAAACAAAAAGAAGAATGTCTCTTGTTCAAGAACATTCTCCATTATGAATCCTGATGCAAAATTACTAGTTATTTTAGCTAAGATGCCATTATGTATAGGGAGATTGGCAAAGAAGTATATATTTCAACACTACAAGAATTTTTTTGGCATCAATGCCTTTTCTGTTTCATTGAAAGTATAAAGCAGAAGACATTTAAAAACATATTTATTTGAAGGCTACTATTGTTCAGTCTAACCCTATTTCTTTTCTGTCTTTATTTTTTGACATTAGTAATAAAGTCAGGTCAAAGATGACTTCATTGCTATGAGCACAAAGAAATTGATGTGACATATTTTCATCTTGAAAGTTTCTAAATCATATTGGATTTTCTTTCTTATGTGCTGTGTTAATGAAACAAGTTGGAATCAATTGTTTGTAAAAAACGTATATAGCCATGTTAAAGTCAACTTTACAATTTTAAGCTTTTATTTAAGCCAAAGTTTAGTACCCTTCCTTTAGAATTTAAACTTGGAGAAAAATTAAATCTTTATTATAATTTGGATTTAATTCTTTCCTCTTTTGAAAAAAGGAAGTGGCTTTGTAAAATGAAAACAGAAAGTTGAGAGAAGTATTAGCTTGGTAAATATTGTTTTTCTGTGAAATACATATTTAATCTAAAATATTATGTGTGACCGGGTGTGGTGGCTCACGCCTGTAATCCTAGCACTTTGGGAGGCCAAGGTGGAAGGATCCCTTGAGGCCAGGAGTTCAAGACCAGCCTGAGCAACATAGCAAGCTCTGGTTTCTACGAAAAAAATTAAAAAAAAAAAAAAATTAGCCTGGCGTAGTGGCACTTGCATAGAATCCCAGCTACTCAGGAGGCTGAGGCAAGAGGATCTTGGGCCCAGGAATTCCAGGTTGCAGTGAGCTATGATCACATCAGTGCACTCCAGCCTGGGCGACAGAGACCCTGTCTCAAAAAACCAAAAAATGAACAAAAAAACCCGTAAAAATAATGTGCATTTTTCTACATGTGTGTTTGGGATGAAGGGTTTCATTGTTTCAACAAAGTAATCTCAGAGTGATCTTTGACCCTAAAGGTTTAATAATCCCTCTTGACACATATTGTTTCTTCCATTTTCCTTCTTTTGGGAGTACTTTTAGAGGTCATTGAAATTTCACTAGTCAATTCAGCTCCATTTTCCTTGAAAACATATTGCTTACCTTGGATAAGTAAGTTGGCAAATTAAGTTTTACAAAGAGCTATTTATATTTCTATTAGAAACATTAGTAATGCAAATGAATATGTCAGATCTACTGCAGTTCACAGCCAAAACTATCATCACTTGAGAAATTTGAAACTGTACCATTAAATATATCCTTAAATTTTGAAAAGCAAATATAATGTGTTCTTTAGGAAAATATTAAGTCTCTATTTTTGAGATTAAAGATAAGATCAGCTACCTCTTTAAGAGATGGTATAATAATGTATTACTAGAAGATTATGTATTATGTAGAGAATTGAGCAGTGTATTCCATGGTTCATTATCTTACCTTCTACAAGTAATCCTCAGAAATCTCACACAGTGAAATATAAAGTATGAATTAGAACTATATAAAACACATAATATTTAATGTATAAAATTAATGCAAGATCTAGAACAAGTTATCAGCAATATTTTAATGATGCACTTATTTACAGCAAATAGCTGTCATGATAGTTTATATTAACAATCCGGTTTATATTAAGTTTAAATTAGAACATGAAAGACATTGCTTATTTTCTTTATTCACAGGAAATAGGTGGGGAAGATGCCTTGTGAGTCTCTGTTGCTCAAAAAGGGGAACTCTTGGCAAATTAACAGTGAGCAGGATTATTTTTCCTTAGGAAACAACTCATACATAAATTGGATGCTACTTAATTGCTCATTAGTAGACTATCTGGCATGTGAAATGCATTTCCTCTTTAAAAAATCTAGGCTGCTAGGCAACAAACCTATTTAATATAAAATATAGAGGAAATATTTTAATAATTAAAATAATGGAAAGATTCATATGTGAAAGTTGACATGCACATTGATATTCCACAGATCACTTTTTATTTTATTGATAGGAATAATGTTATAAATAATATTTCAAATAGTATTTTAGTTACACACATTCCTTTGCCCTCAAAAAGTTCCTGAAAATCATGTGTCAGCGCTCCTGGCCAATCTAGCCTTGCCCCTAGTCTTCTATTCTTCTATCATCTTTCTACCTGTCTACCTGTCTCCTATTTCAAACCTATACCGAACTAGGAAAACTATTTTGGCAATAGATGAGAAAGCACTTCAGTAATTCTTTTACACCCTAGAAAGTTATTTGTTTGGTTGTGAAGACTTGAAGTAATTTTAAGTATCTAGTTTTTACTTTATGAAAGAAATCACATTATCTTGTAGTTTGATTATCAAAGTATATGGTTGATCCTTAAACAACATGAGTTTGAACTGTACAGGTCCACTTATATGTGGATTTTTAAAAATAAAAGTTATAGAAGGTGTGCCTGCTTCTCCTGCCTCCCCTTCCACCTCCTCCTCTTCTTGCTACTTCAGAGACAGCAAGACCTGCACCTCCTCTTTCTCCTCCTCCGTCTACCCAACGTAAAGAAGATGAGGATGAAGACCTTTATCATGATCTACTTCCACTTAATAAAAAGTGAATATATTTTCTCTTTCTTAGAGTTTTCTTAATAATATTTTCTTTTCTCTAGGTTACTTTTTTGTAAGAATACAACATATCATACACATAACATCTAAAATATGTGCTAAATGACAGTTTATGTTATCAGTAAGGCCTCTGGTTAACAGTAGGCTATTAGTAATTAAATTTTTGAAAAGTCAAAAGTTATACACAGATTTTTGACTGTGTGGGAGTTGGCACACCTAACCCCTGTGTTATTCAAGAGCCAACTCTATATGCTTCTTGTAGACATATGTAGAAATATATTAATAAATAATTGTATAATTCAGAGATGATAACTTTTAATCTTATTTTGTGTTCTTCTTTGTCATGCCCTTTAAAAAGGTACCTAGACAATTGATTTTAAAGAAAAAATGAGATTCTGTTATACTATTAAACCTAAGAACCTTCAATTATTAAGCACAATTTTTCCTGTGCCACAAAAGAAAGAAAAGAATGCCTTTAAACTCTGTTAAAATGCTTTTTTTAATCACTTAGATGTATTATTTTATACCTTTATTGAAAGAGCTTGTTAGACTTTTTAACACTTTTTTATTGCTATACACGCTAGTGCATATATAATAGGGAAAGTACAAGTGAAATACATTTGGTAAAATAGTCCAAAATTTCTTCAAATGCCTAGTCCCATTTTTTAAGTAAATTTTTGATTTTTTTCATGCTATATCATTTTCTGTGCAATTAAGAACATTGCTGATGCACCAAGTCTCTGACATTTGCTTTACCACTTTTGATGTGCATGCACAAGCAATAATGACTGTGTCATTTCTGAGCAGGTCCTGGCTGGCAGTGACTACAAACTCTTTCTGGATTTCAGTGATGCTAAATTATTAAAAAAATGTGTATCTGAGAGATAAATAAGTATGGTTACATACTGTAAATACATATTTATAAATATTTTAATCAAAAATACCTGATGCCTCTACCCTTCTGTCTCATAGCCAGTGCAGCATTATTTAAGAAAGTATAGACATGTTTGTTTGGGCAAAGGTCAGAATGCTCACTTGTTTTAGGTCTGATTTTTTGTGTATGTGTGTGTGTGTGTATATATATATATTTAAAGTGTACAGCATAATGTTTTGATATACTTACGTTGATATACTTATACATTTGTGGTAATAATACCTAAAATCTACTCTCTTGGAACATTACCAACAGGCAATACAGTATTATTGACTATAGTTCTCATGTTGTACCTTAAATCTTTAGATTTACTCATCCTGCAAATCTGCAACTTTGTACCCATTGACCTACATCTCCCCATCTCCATCTCTCCACCCCCACCAATGGTAACTACCATTATACTCTCTGTTTCTATATATTTATTTTTTTAAGTGTTTTTCTTTCTGCACCTTGCTTACTTCACTGAGCGTAATGTATTAGGTTCATCTATGTTTGTCACCAATGGTAAGATCTCCTTTTTAAAGGCTGAATAATATTCCATTACAGACACTACAATTTCTTTATTCATTCATCTGTTGATGAACACTTAGTTTGTTTCTATATGTTGGCTATTGTGAATAATGCTGCAATGAAGTGCACATTATGTACTTATGCGCAATATACACAACACGGGAGTGCAGGTAGCCTTCTGAGATGGTAATTTCATTTCCTTGATTGTTGGATCATATGGTAGTCTATTTTTAATTTCTTTGTGAACCTCTATATTGGTTTCCCTCGTGACTGCACCAGTCTACATTCCCACCAACAGCGTGCAAGGGTTCCCTTTTCTCTGCATCCTCACAATCCCTTGTTATTTCTTGACCTTTTGATAAAAGCCATACTCACAGGTGTGAGATGATAGCCCATTGTGATTTGATCACACTTCCCTGATAATTGGTGATGTTGTGCACCCTTTCATATACTGATTGGCAACTTTTATGTCTTTTTCAGAGAAATGTGTATTCAGGTCCTTTGTCAATTTTTTAATTGAGTTATTCATTGTTTTTATTGAGTTGTGTGAGTCCCTTATATATTTTGGATATTAACCCATTATCAGATATATAGTTTGAAATATATTCTCCCAATTTATAAACTGCCTTTTCACTTTGTTAATTCTTTTCTTTGTTGTGCAGAAACATTTTAGTTTGATGTAGCTGTAAACATTTCACTAAATATGTATTACTAACTATTGAAAAAATTGATAATTCATAGTGCTCCATGGTGTGCATGTATTTTTATAAAATCCACACTCTATTATTTAAAAATTTGGGCTCTTTTCTTTCTTTTATCATAGAGGCAATGCAGCAATGAGAGTGCTTTGCAAAATGTGCAAAGCAAAAAAAATTGCTTCTATAAAGATTATTCCAATTTATATTTCTATTAGAAATAATATTCATCCTCTATTAGTGACAATAAAAGTTTTCTAATTGATATCTTACTACTTTGTATTTATTTTAAAGTATATCTTTTTGCTGATGGTTTGTGCCTTCTTTTTCAGTTTGAAAAACTGGTCTCCTTATGGAAAATACAAAGGCTTCCTAGTAATTTTGTAACCATAATGTTTAATAAAACTGTTCAATTGTCTCTCTTCCCAATCAATAGTCTTTATCCTTCCCGTTTTCCATCCTCCCTCCTTTTCTTCCTTCTTTCTTTCCTTTCCTTTCCAGTTATTTTTAACTTCTGGCCCTCCTATGCATCCCTTTCATCCGATGGAATCAGATATTTACTCATATAGTTCCAAGATTTAAGATTTATCTATTTCCAAGAATCAGGCAGGATTAATGATTTATCTCTTTCCAATAAATATTTGAGAAAGGTAAAAATCATTTAAACTGAGTTAAAAGTTAATGGTATTCATTCTATTATAGTTAAGACATGGAAAATAATTTGTTGATTGTTCTAAAGAAAAGTAAAAAGTGAATGTTGTCTAGGGCTGCTTCAGATGCTATCTGAGTACCTCAGTTTTAGACGCTTAAAGAGGAATTTTTATTTAATTGAGCTGATATAAAATTAAAATGAATAATGAAGTCATGCTGACAATCTAAGATTTCTTAAAAGATCTACTAGAAATTTAAAATAGCTGTAAAGTAAACTGCATTTCTATATTGATTGCAAATGACAGAAAAAATATATTTTTCTGTACTATACACATACACACATATACATACACAAATACCAATACTTGGCTTTGCCTTCAGAATTTTCTCTCAGTCTACTACTCTGTGGATTAGGAAAGATGACAACACAGTAAGCTAGGAGTACCAGAGAAATTTAAAGTGGTAAAATGCATCCATAGTAGCATGTATTTGAAGAACAATATACTATATTCTGCAATAAATGAGTAAAGTTTTTTTCCCTATTAGTAAGTAATAAAGACTCTGTAGGATATAAGAGACATTATAACCACATTATTAAGAGTGGAGATGGATCTGGGTTGAGATACAGGTCAACTCTCAGTAGCCTGGCCATGCCATTGGACTTGTAAAAGCCTCATATTTTTCATGTATGCAAAGAAGATACTGCCAGGATCCCATGGGGCAGGTGAGAAAGTTGGATGAGATGATTTTTACATGGCACTCATTTCAGTGGCATCTTATGTTTGGTTAACACAAGAAGTGTTCTACCCTTGTCTCTTATTGTGATCATGGTTATTGTTAATAAGGGAGGAAATGAAATGGTGGATTGAGGATTCCTTCTGGCTTTCTGAAGAAGACTGTATTACATGTGGCACAGAAAAACTGTGAAGGTGTATGCACAGGACCTTTGTAAACCATGTAATTACAAATATACTGATTGGAAATTCACAAAACCACATTTTTGCTTCAGTTAGACATCCTTTCCCTATCCCAGGCTCATTTGCTTGGGGAAATACTTATTTGACAATAAATGCAGTTGACCAAACAACCTATCCCCTACACAAAATACCTGCATGTGAGACCCTGGCTAGAAAATATAACCTTAAATTGTTCACAGCAAAACTATTATAAAAATAGTTGAGGAGAGTTACATGTGAGAAAGCATTCATTCATTCTTGCAGATTTAGTAGATTTACTAGGCCAGTAGTTGTCAACCAATTGTTCTGTTAGGAAAAGAGCATTTCCCAGGGACAGAGAATTTTTTGTTTTCCATCACTTGTAGCCTGCACTTCAGCCATTAAACCCAAATTTATTGCCCAGGAAAGGAACATCACAAACTGCCTAGAACATGGAAATAATTGCTTGGTTTGGAATTGAAAAGTAGAGTTTTAAATGTCCACAGTGAGATAATGATCTTGAAAGCCTGGATTTCATGAGAGAAAAAAGTATTTTTTCAGACTTCTCTAAGTTGATTTTCATATATCAACCTAAAGTCTAAAGGATTAAGCATAGAGAAAATGATTGAGTGAATAGAATGAGGATACAATATAAGAGAAGTTTTTGCTACCCAGGAAAAGGAAAGCCCTTTCTATCCTGGAAGGAAGAGCCTGGAAGATAACTAGAACAAGCAAGGGGCACTAAGTCATATGGGCATATCCTAATTCCTAGCCAAGCATCAAAATTTCTAGGGAAGAAAAAATAAATATTGAGATAGGTTGGGAGAAATGTGAGAATATCAGTATTGGTGATTTCTAGGTGTTATCCTCCTAGAGAAGTCCCACATTTCATGAGGCTTCACATTCAATATGTTATCCAGTGTGGTCTGGAAGTTCAAAAATAGTTGGGAGTGACTCCTGGAATGACTGGCACGAGAATAATCACATAGGTTCCCACTTACTCAGCTTGGTTCAGGAATGGATCTAAAAGTTTCTAGGTTCCAGTGAGAGTGTAAACTATGAAAGAACGATGAATGTGAATAGCCTTGGAGCTGGGAAGAGGGGGCTTTCAAACACAGTTCTCTCAACCAGAGGAACATGATTGCTAGACGGTATGGAAATAGCCTTGTAAGAAACTGCCAAACTGTCTTCTATCGTGACTGTACCATTTTGCATTCCCACCCGCAATAAATGAGAGTTCTGTTGCTCTGCCTCCTTGTCAGCAGTTGATATTGTCAGGTTTTTGGATTTTAGCTGTTTTAATAGCCATATAGTGGTTTTAATTTTCAGTTCCCCAGTGATGTTATTTATCTTTTCATATGCTTTTTGCCATCTATATCTTCTTTGGTGAGGTTTCTAATTGATTGTTTTCTTATTGTTGAGTGTTAAGATTTTTTTCTATGTTTTAGATATAAATCTTTTATCAGATATGTGCTTTGCAAATATTTTCTCTCACATATTTTGGCACTCTGTTGTTAGGTGCATGCACATTTAATACTATTATGTCTTCTTGGAGAATTGATTCCTTTGTCATTGTGTAGTGCCCTCTCTTTATTCTTGATAATTTTTCTTATGATGTTGTCTGTTTTGCATGAAATTAATGTAGCTACTGCAGCTTTCTTTTGATTAGTGTAACCATGGTATATATTTCTCCATTCCTTTATTTTAACCTATGTGAGTCTTTTTATTTTGAAGTCCTTATAATTAGAGACCCATATAATTGGGTGTTATTTTTTTGTACCCTCTGACAGTCTTTTTCTTCTAATTCATGTATTCAGATCATTCCATTTAAAGTGATTATTGATATATTTAGATTAATATCAACCATGTTTGTAACTTTTTCTATATACATTGCCAGAGGCTTTTTCTTCTGCCTTCTCTGGATTTAGTTGAACATTTTTTTTATGATTTCATTTTATCTCCTCTTTTAGCACATCAGTTATACTTTTAAAATATTTTAGTTGTTTCCCTAAGGTTGTAAGCTGGAGTGCTAATATATAATATAATTTTTGGTTATGTAACAGTGGGTGGAAGGGATGCTTAGCATCACTAGCTCCATTTTGCTCTGACCCCTGCAGTAATATCTTTTAGGTTAAAATCTTCTGCTTAGCTTTGCAAGTATGCTAGAAAAAAGACAATAACAATCCTTTTCCCAAAACTAACTCCTAGGGAGGTAAGAAAAGCATGCACACAGTAACAATGCTATATTAAAGATTTGTAGGAACACTGTGATCTGACTTTCATCCTCCAAAGTTAAATGACCAAGAACAAAGCATTTTTCCAACCTCCTCAGACCCTCCTTGGCCAGATGCCTGAAGTGGTCCTTGAATATCTCTCGCAATCCCCCTCCTCTTCTGCTTCCCCTCAAAAAGGAGCCTAAAGTTCACACTATCTTAAGATGGTTCTTTGGGACATTAGTCTGCCTACTTCTCAGTTTGCTGGCTCTCTGAATAAAAGTCACTTTCCTTGCCCCGACACCTTGTCTCTCGACTTATTGGCTGTCCTGTGGCAAGTGGTACGAACTTGGACTTGGTTACAATTACTCTGTATTTGCCTTCAAATAACACAAATTCATTTCTTCTGTAGTGCAGGTACCTTATAACAGAGAATTTCTAATACTTCCCTCCCATTCTTTGTGACATTGTTGTCATTCAGTTCACTTACCCATGTGCATAATCACCAATCAACCAATACATTGTTACTATTATTATTTTAAACAAGCAGCTATTTTAGAGCAATTAAAATAAGAAAAATAAAATATTTTATTATTTTTTCTTTTCTCATACTGTTTTTTTCTTTATATAGATTCATGTCTCTGAACTGTATCATTTTCTTTCTTTCTAAAGAAAGTCTTTTAACATTTCTTGCAGTGTAGATCTGTTGGTGATAAATTCCCTTAGTTTTTGATTGTTTGAGAAAGTTTTGCCCATCTTGTTGGCTGCTGTATCTCAGTAGCTAGAACAATGACTGATGCATAGTTAGGATTCAGATATTTATTGAAAGAAAGAAAAAAGAGAGAGACAGAGACATAGAAATATATATGTAATATATATGATACATAAAAATGTGAGTGTATTTGTGTGTGTATGTGAGAGAGAGAGAGAGAGAGAGACATGTTAGTGATAGGGGTATAGAATTGGATGTTACTAGCTAGGGGTATAGAATTGGATGTTACTAGCTTGTAGTTGGTAGGGACAAGATGACCTTGGCTGAGATACTCAAAGAGAGTGTGTGGAATAGGGAGAAAAGATCTAATCTAAGGAACACAAGGGTTTAAGGGGATAAAGTGTAGAGGATTTGATATTAAAGAGGAAGGGAATGGTAATAAAGAGTGAACAATGTTATAGAGGGTCCAGTGAACTGAGGTTGGCAATAGAGTCATTGGTTGGTTTCAGTGGAGAGTAGCCTGTGCCCCATGGAGCTCCCTCCTTCATCTCACAGAACTGCCTTCACTCAGTTGGGTTTTGTAGTCCACTCCTAAGCATATATTGAAGAATTTTAGAAGAGAGAGCTTCACAAAATCTGCTGGGAGCATTGCTAAAGTTATTGAACATTCTCTTTATGAAAGGCAACATGAGAAAGAATTTTAGAGTAAGCACACAAAAGACATTAGCTTACCACCAGGAACTGACATTTCCCCCCCACCCCCCGATTCAGGGGTATAACTGAGAGATTTTATTTTCTGTTAGCATGTTAGCATAACCTTATTTTATCTTTCTGTAATGGTAAAGTAAGCATAATATAAAGCTCATACATGTTAATGTTGTTGGAAGTATACATAAGGCATTCATGAAAAGCACTTAGCATAGTATTTGGCACATGGATAAGAAATCAATAAACATTGACTATCATGTTTTTAAGATACATGATTATCTTATATTTTCTGTTATATGTTTGGAAATTCTCTTTAGAACAGGGTAGGGATTGAAGAAAACACTTGTTACTGACAGAGGAGTTTTGATATTTATAGGCAAGATAATGGAGAGATTGATCCTACGCAGTTATCCCACACCACATTATTGCCATGTCTAAGATCTGCTGCACTACATGTAGGATGAAGTAGTGTTGCTTCCTTGATTTTGTAAGTGCCAGATTCAAATTTACAATAAGACTTTGGTGTGAACTCTGTTTCGTATATAGTAAGATTGTAAAAGATTTCTTAATATGTCATAAACTGTAAATAGTTTTCTCATCACAAGTGACAGAATTTACTTTAATCCATCTCTTCTCGTACCTCATCTATTTTGTGAGCAAAAACATGTAAGATTACACAGTGGAATCTCCACAAAATGTTAACATGGCCGTTAAATGGTAGTGACCTCATTTAATGCATAGACAACAAAGATATATTCGTTTCAGTTTCTCACATATATTTTTTCTTGGGATTAGATATTTACATAAGTGATTCACTTTACGTGAAAATGTAACTGGCAAAGAATTCCTGGTTCCCATGATACTGGGTCATGAATCTTTTAAGTGGCTAAAGTAAAATTTCTCCCTGGGATCTTGTTTTGTATAATTTGGCTTTCTTTGCCTTTCACTTGTTGTTTCTATCTTCCCACCTTCCTTTTTGCTGTAAAGAAATATATATATATGTATATATATATAAATTGTGGTTAAAAATGACATGAGATCTAGCCTCTTAAATTTTTAAGTGAAAAATACATTAATGTTAACGATAAGCACAGTGTTGTATGGCAGATCTCTAGAAGTTTTTCATCTTGCTTAACTGAAGCTTTATACGTATTGACTTATTCTCCATTCTCTCCCCAGACCTGGGAAACCCCCATTCTACTTTCTGTTTCAATGAGTTTGACTATTTTAGATGCCTCATATATGTGGAATCATGTAGTATTTGGCTTGTTTCACTGAGCATAATGTCCTGAAGTTTCATTTGTGTTGCTGTATATGACAAAATTTTCTTTTTTAAGGCTGAATAATATTCCATTAGATATATATTTCACATTTTATTTATTCATTCATCCATTCATAAACATTTAGCTTGCTTCCACTTCATGGCTATTGTAAATAATGCTGCAATGAACATTTGAGTAAAAATATCTCTTAAAGATCCTGATTTCAATTGTTTTGGATAAATTTCTAGAAATGGGATTGTTGGATCATATGGTAGCTATATTTTTAATTTTTAGGAGCCTTTAGACTGTTTTCCATAGCAGTTGCATCATTTAATATTTTTAGCAATAGGACACAAAAGTTTCAATTTCCCCATGTCTTTGTCAACACTCATTTTTTTATTTTTATAATGGCTATCCTAACAGGTGTGAAGTGATATCTCATTGTAGTTTTGATTTGCATTTCTCTGATGCTTAATGATGTTAAGCATATTTTAGCGTACATGTTGGCCATATTTATGTCTTTATAGAATGTCTATTCAAGTCCTTTGCCCATTTTTAAATCAGGTTATTTGGGTTAGTTTTGCTGAGTTGTAAGAGGTCTTTATATATTATGCATATTAACCCCTTATCAAATATGTGGTTTGCAAATATTTTTTCCCATTCCATAGCTTGCCTTTTTACTTTTGAATGTTTCTTTTGTTGTGTAGAACATTTTTAGTTTGGCATAATCTTACTTGTCTATTTTTGGTTTTGTCAACTGTGTTTTTGGTGTCACATTAAAAAAAAATCATTGTCAAGAGCAGTGTCATGAAGATTTTCCCCTATTTTTTTCTTCTAAGAGTTTTACAGTTTTAGGCATTATATTTAAATCTTTAATATATTTTCATTTAATTTTTTTGTTTTATGTAATTTCATTCTTTTCATTCTGCATGTGGATATCCAGTTTTACCAACACCATTTATTGAAGAGGCTATCTTTTCAACATGTGCATTCTTGATACTCTTGTGAAAGATCAGTTGATTGCATATGCTTGGGTTTATTTCTGGGCTTTCTATTCTGTTTAGTTGGTCTATATGTCTGTCTTTATGCCAGAACTATACTATTTTGAGTACTGTAGCTTTATAATGTATTTTAAATATTTAAATTAAGGATGCTCATTTTCACCATTTCTATTCAACATAGTACTGGAAGTCCTAGCCAGACCAAACAGCAAGGAAAATAAATAAAAGTTATCCAAATTGGAAAAAAGAAATAAAATGATCTCTATTTGCAGATGACATGATCTTATGGGTAAAAAAGGAAAAAAAGCTTAAGTGCAACAACTCAGACACAGAAAGACAAATACCATATGTTCTCACTTATAAGTGGGAGCTAAATAATGTGCACACGTGGGCATAGAATGTGGAATGATAGATTATAGAGACTCAGAAGGTTGAGGGGTGTATGGGGGTTGGATGATGAGAAATTACTTATTGGGTACAATGTACATTATTCAGGTGATGGATACTCTAAAATCCCTGACTTCACCACTACACAATATATCTATGCAACAAAATTACACTTGTACCCTACAAATTTATCCAAAAAAAAAAAAAAAATTCACCAAAAAACTGTTAGAACTTATAAATGAATTCAGTAAAATGCAGGATACAAAATCAGCATACAAAAATCAGTTCTGTTTCTATACACTAACAATGAACAATACAAAATGTAATTAAAAAACCATCCCATTTACAACAACATCAAAAAGTATAAAAAAATTGTGAAGCAAAAACCAAATAGATTCAGTATTCAATGGGAACAAAAGGATTGAACTTTTAAAGAGGGAGTATATTTCTTCTACAGTACGGGAAAAATGTCTTTTTTTTCACTAGTGCATTTGTCCTAAGCAGTTATAGCTCAGTGAAATAGCTGCTATGGGAGAGGCAGCAGACTAGAAGGAGAACAAAGGAGCACATCTGATCCAGCCTTGCCGTGGATAGGATTTAAGCCTCTGTGTGTACCTGAACTAAGTCTTTATTGAGGTGTGGGAATCAACTGGATAAAGAAAGAAGGGAGTGATGTAGCTGACAAAAAAAAAAAAAAAAAAAAACTATTTCCAGTGAAGAAAGAGATCCTTATAAAATTTCAGTATGCCAAATGGGAAGCCTTTTTGTGGGAGGGGGAAGAGAGCTATGGCTTTGGAGGGAGGTAGGATTAGATGATAAAGAACTATGTATACCTTGACAAGGATTTCAGTGTCCCTTAACTGTTTTAATTTCAAGTTTCTGATATGAAGTATCAATTGGGCTGTCAGCGTTGTCAGTTAATCCAGGATTCTGTCTCTTATAAGTTAAGTTTTCCCCTTTTACAAGCTGAGTGTGGCAGACTCTGTTGTCTGTTCTTAACCTCCTTCCTACATTATTTTTTTGCACTACAGTATTCAAAATTTACGGCCTTAACTCTTACACTGATGAAAAAATAATGAACTATCCCACAAAATATCCTGTTTTCCTATACATCTTTGAAGTTACTCATATTTGCATTTATTTTTAATTTTTTTATCTCCTAATACAACTGAGGATGTGACCCTCTTCTTTTCAAAGGGTGGTCTCTTGATATGTGTTCTGCAACCCATCTGCCCTCAAGGTCTTTTGCTTATGTAATTCTGCCCCTTTTCTCCTATATCATCAATTCACATGCTGTACCCAATTATTTTCACCAGCATGCAAACACACCCTAAAATCTCCCATGCTCAATCAAAAGAAGTATCCACAAATACACCTTTCTTGACCCTTCCTCTGTCTACATGCATGGATGATTTTTTTCTGCCATTTTTCATGGCATAATTTTTCAATAGAGTTGTTTACATATATAATCTCACTTCCCCATCCACCATAGTTTGGACCTTGCTCAATGACTCCATAGAAACCTGCTCTAATTAAGATAATAAGTAACTTTCTTTTTATAAATAACTTTTATATTTTTTATAATACATAATCTCTTTGACAGCCTCATCTTTTTTTTTTTTTTTTTGCCTCTTAGCAACATTGGACATTATTAACAGTCTCTCCTTGAAACTTCTAAATATTGCTCAGGCCAGAAACCTGAGCGTGATTCTGCAGGTGAGCTCAGGCACCTAGCAGCTTGGAGGTAGTGATCAAAGCCCCCTGTCACTAAGGCCTGCCCACCTGTCTTTCATTTTTATATGTGCTCACACCCTAACAAATCATTGCTAACTTGGAAATCCTTTTTCCATTCCAATATCAGGCTTGGTCCCTCTTGCTTTAGAACCTTGATCTTCTGTGTTCAGGATAGGATCTGAGGACATAATATTTGAGTTAAGACACATTAGGTGAGAAAAGCCTGGCAATGGGAAGTTGTGGGAATACAGAGTCCCAGCACCAGTCCTTGTGCTGAAAGCTTGTTCTATAACTTGGAGAGGTGCTCTCTCGGGCACTCTTGTATGCTCTGTTTTCTTAAATCTAGGTTTGAGGGCTTCCTTGATTCGATCCTTTCAGAGAATAAAAAATGTTTTAGTCCTCAGGGAGAATAAGTTCTTGGTAGTTGTTAGTCATGGAGACATTAAAAAGGAATGATGGAGAGGTTAAGAAAAATAAGGAAACCATATTAAACAAAGACAACATTGGGAGACGAATAAAGGGTAAGGAAAGCAGAGCAAGAGAGAGAGACAAGCACAGTGGAGAAATGACCACTGTGGTGAGATGAGCCCACATTACGGAAGGTGGTAGATTCAGGCCGACAGTTTCTTTCTTCTCCCAAATGAATGTTAAAAAAATTTTAAAATGACAGTTGAGTTCCCTACTGATATGGAAAGAAATAGGATTTTTTGTAATTTCTAACCCAATGGTGTGTCACTCTTTCCATTTGAAAAATGCAATAAAGGAAAGTAATTGTTTTTGCTGTGTGCCTGTAAAATTTTCTAGCTTGCTGAGATAATTCTCATTTTCATTCTTCCCTTCAGATGAAAGCAGTATCTTGAATCTGAGTTGTTCTTATTCAGATCTTCAATTGATAAAAAAAGAAGGTAATGATCTCAAGACTACATAATCAGAAGTAAATGACCAAAAATTAAATAAACCTCATTAAAACTATCAGCTGTGTAAAAAGAGAGCTTAAGAAAATTAGCTTTTGCATATATGGCTTTTCAACCAATTTTCATCAGCATGTACTGCTCTTCTTAAAATCTATAGTTTCTTATATCCAAAGTCAGTAAAATAATTCAGGTAAACTAAAGGTAAATTTAGGACTATAGGTTGAGCTATAAACTCTTGGTTGAATGATCTAGAAGGAAAAAGCCTCTAGTTAATTACTTTTTGATTATTCATAGAATCTTGGGATTGTAAGGTTAGAAGCACCTCGAGGGTCTCTACCAATTACTGTTTCCTTTATAAAGTCTTAAGCTGCATCTGAGATGAGGCAATTATCCTCACTCACTATAACAAAATACTTGTCTGGTCAACCTGCCCTCTTCTCAACTCTCCCTGCAATTTTGATCATGAATTCTACCTGGAAAACATTCTTAGCACTCATTTTGCACATTAAATCCACAGGAGTACCCGAATTGATATCTCTGTCCTGTTTTGAGTAGGATTGAAACTAATGACAACAAGGACAGCAAATAATGGTGAATCATAAATTATGTTACAAATAAAGAATAATCAATCTTTGTAAGTTATTAAATAGGAGTAGAACATGATGATTAACTACAACTCCAGGTTTTTAGAGTAGTCAAATTCTGAAGTCATAAACAAGAACAGAAACAGTTGGAAGGATTCAGAACATGCCACTACAAAATACGCTGCTTTGGCATATTGATCATTTTGAACTGAAGGTATTTGAAAAGTGTCAGATGCAGAAAGTGATCTCTGATTTCCCAATTTCTACCTAAAAGGAAGTCATAAAATTTCCAATCAGAACGATGCTTTCCCTGTACCAGGAAGAGAAGAACATTCTTACCATGGGAGACTGGGAGTCATTCCAAAACTGACCTGTACAAACAAACTTACTAATATAATAATATCTTCCAATAGTTTTACCCATATATTTCTAATCATTGTTCCACAATTTACTGGCCTTAACCCAAGCCCCTTTGTCTTGTCACATCTGTACAATTTATCTTTCTTCGTGTTAAAAGGGTACATGGGCATACCTCCTTTTATTATGCTTCACTTTGTTGCACTTCACAAACATTGTGTTTTTTACAAATCAAAGGTCTTTGGCAACCCTGTGTTGAGCTAGTCTAGGGAGCCATTTTCCCAACAGCATGTGCTCACTTTGTGTCTCTGTGTCACTTTTTTTTTTTTTTTTTTTTTTTTTTGACAGAGTCTCACTCTGTTGCCCAGGCTAGAGTGAGTGCCGTGGCGTCAGCCTAGCTCACAGCAACCTCAAACTCCTGAGCTCAAGCGATCCTACTGCCTCAGCCTCCCGAGTAGCTGGGACTACAGGCATGCGCCACCATGCCCGGCTAATTTTTTTCTATATATATTTTTAGCTGTCCATATAATTTCTTTCTATTTTTAGTAGAGATGGGGTCTCGCTCTTGCTCAGGCTGGTCTCGAACTCCTGAGCTCAAACGATCCGCCCACCTCGGCCTCCCAGAGTGCTAGGATTACAGGCGTGAGCCACCGCGCCCGGCCTCTGTGTCACATTTTGATAATCATTGTAATATTTCAAACTTTTTTGTCATCATTATATGTTATGGAGATCTGTGATCAGTGATCTTTGATGTTACTAATGTAATTGTTTTGGGGTGCCACAAACTGAACCCACAGGAGACATCAAACTTAATCAACAAATGTTGTATGTGTTCTGACTGCTTCATTGATTGGCTGTTCCCCTGTCTCTCTCTCTCCCCTTAGGCCTCCCTATTTTTTGAGATACAGCTATGTTGAAATTGAAATTAGGCTAATTCATAATCCTACAATGGCCTCTAAGTGTTTAAACGAAAGGAAGAGTCACACATCTCTTACTTTAAATCAAAAGCTAGGCAAGATTAAGCTTAGTGAGGAAGGCATGTCAAAAGCTGAGATGGGCCCAAAGCTAGGCCTCTTATGCCAGTTAGACAAGTTGTGAATGCAAAGGAAAAGTTCTTAAAGGAAATTAAAAGTACCACTCCAGTGAGCACACTAATGATAAGAAAGTGAAACAGTCTTATTACTGACATGGAGAAAGTTTTAGTGGTCTGGATAGAACATCAAACCAGCTATAACTTTCCCTTAAACTAAAGAGTAATTTAGAGCAAGGCCCTCACTCTCTTTAATTCTATGAAGGCTGAGAGAAGTGAGGAAGCTGCAGAAGAAAAGCTGGAAGTTAGCAGAGGTTGGTTCATGAGGTTTAAGGAATGAAGCCATCTCTGTAACATAAAAGTACAAATGCTGATGTAGAAGCTTTACCGTGTTATCCGGAAGATATAGCTAAGATAATTGATGAAAGTGGCTGGAGTAAACAACAGATTTTCAATGTACAAAGCAGCCTTACATTGGAAGAAGATGCCATCTAGGACTTTCAGAGCTAAAGAGGAAAAGTCAATGTCTGGCTTCAAATCTTCAAAGGAAAGGCTAACCCCAAACAAAAATTATTAATAAATATCAGTAGGTAAGTGTTTGTGAATTGATCTCTTCTTTCATATATTAAAGGGACAAGTGATATTTCTTGACGGCATGAATGAATCTGTGGTAATTATAGAAAATTTCCCTATTTTCTAAAAGCTATTTTGTTAGAAAAATAAATGGAATTGTTTGCATTTTTCCTTAAACTCAATATTATTCTCCTTTAGTGAGATTTTATTTTTATCACTAAGTGCATTTTTTTCTTTTAGAAAACACAACTGAAATGATATTAGTCAATGATGACATATGCTTTTACTTTACATTTACAATTCATAGACAAAGACCAACTTTTTCTTTTGGAAAGGATCATTTTTCATATCTGCTATAATTGTTTTAAGTATCTCCTGATGTTAAGCTTGTTTTAAAAGTATAATATTCCATTATTTACTCAATCATTTTTCTCTATCTTTACATCTCTAGCTCTACTCATACATTTTGATATGACTTTAATTTGTGTAGCTTTAAAACTTCCTATATAAAAAAAACCATATCCTATTGTTTTTCACTTAGAAAGTACAACTCTGTTGTTGAGCACAAAGATAAGATCCTTTGGCTGCTATGTTAATTATTTTCCATAGGATCTCATTGTACATAGGATTTCATTTTTAAAGTGACTTTAATTACGATTCAGCATTTAAACTAAGGATTGTGCTATGTAAACTCATCTAGTAGGAAATTTACATATCAATACCTCTTATAAAAGCAAATAAGTTAAAAACTTATGTATTGAAAAGATTTGCTCAGACCATTTGTACATGGTAGCTAGCAGAATTCTCTGTGTTTAAGGCCTAGAACATTTATTCCTTTTACTTAATAGCTATGATAAATAAAAATGTGTGGGACTGTCTCATTTCCAGTTAAAAACATAGAAAAGAAAACATTTTCCCTGTTCATCTGACAGTATCAATATTATCACTTCTTTTAACATTCTGAGAAAAAAAAGAAACTTTGAAATAGTTAAAAGGGTTTAAGAGCTAAAAAAAATAGGGGTATAAAATGGGGGACAACTTATTAAGGGGAGAAGGAAGAGGCTAGGTAACTTTTTAAGTGTAATGTGAATTATCAGTTATACATCCTGAAATCAAGATATAATATTCACATTGTGGGGCTTCATTATAATCCAGATACAGAATTTACTGACTTGAAATTTAGGGACAGAAATATTATGTGCAGATGGGCAGAGGTGTCTGTTTGGCATTTAATATTCTTGTAGGATTGTTTTAAATTGGTATTTGAGCCATATGGTTGGTTCCTAATGATTTATGCCCATAGAGAGAAGCAGTGATGTCGGTTAAACAAAAAATCCTTTATTTTTGTCCTATAATGGGCATTTTTTGTTTATAGTAATGTGGATAAGTCTGATTTTTCTGGAATTTTCAACTCTTCAAGCAAAATACTCTATTCACCTCAATTTGCAAAAATCATTTTTGAAAAAAGGCTTATCCTTTCAACCTTAATCCTGTTTTCCAGCTCAAATATTGGAAATGCTAGGTTTATATAATAGAACATCACATTTTACTTATTTTGATTCCAAGCCATCACTAAGTAATGCTTATCTTCCTTTAAGCTCCCTGTCTCTTAAATCCACATTTGCCTGGGTGTGTACAGACAAGAAAAACTCACTGATTTTGGCTTAGAAGGTTATTCCTTGTAGTAGTAGCAATTTATAACCTATACTATGCCTGGCTGTCATGAGTTTTCTTTCCCTATCTCCTTCGTCCATAAAATAATAGCTAAAAACATTAACTTTGCTTATGAAAGACTTTGCACAGGTAATTCTATGCATAAGTAGCCTCAAAAATTATTTTATGAAGATTGTATAACAAATGTCCTTATTTATCACTCCTTCAAAAAATGTGAGCCAAATGCCCATGGCCGGGTGCTGCTCGAGGCATAGGGATGCAGGAGTAGTAGACAGCACCAAACCCAGCCCCAGCTCACCCTGAGCCTGCACCTGGGCAAAGCACTCTCAAAACTGGGTCTTTGATTGATATTGGGAATGAGAAGTGGCAGAGAAAATAAAGCATGGCAAGGCAGTGAGTGACTAGATGGGATAATATTTTAGAAAATGTGATACTTTGGGCACCTTGAATGTAATGAGGGGATAAAACTTGTGGGTGTCTGGGGAAGATTATTTTTTTAAGAGGGAAGAACATGTGAGAATACTTGAGGGAAGAGCAACTTGTGTTGGAGAAACAGCACAGAGAAGGTAAAGATGAGACTCAGAGAGCCCAGGAAATGACCCCGAATGAGCAGGGGCCCAACCCTGCAGGGTCTAACAGGGCATGAGAGGATTTGGAGTTTATTCTAAGTGGGATGGACCATCATTTAGGGTTTTAAGAAAGGGAATGATATGATCTGATCGATACTTACCAGGAGATTTTAAAATACTGGTTCGAGATCACACAGCAAATACATAACCCAGCTAGGATCCTCTTAACTATTGAATTCATACCATAAAATGTGGTAGTGAAGTAAACTTAAAGAGAAACATGTTCACTGACTTTTGGAGGAACCTCTAGTTTGAATTCAGTTTAGTCAAACCACTCATCTGTTGCTTGAGTTCATTCTCTATCATTTCTACCAACTGATTTTATAGGCTTTTTCTAAACATAAGACAGGGAGTTTTATATATCCTTAGATGGAATCCAAAACACTTCTGACCTGCTCTGAATGTGAGATAATTCTTTATGTTGACCTGTGTATTAGTTTGCTAGAATTGTCATCACAAGTACCATATACTGGGTGCCTTAAACAACAGAAATTGATTTTCTCATTATTCTAGAGGCTAGAAGTCCAAGATCAAGGCGTCATCAGAGTTGGTTCTTCTGTGGCTTCTCTCCTTGGCTTGTAGATGGCCGTCTTTTCCTCCTTGTGTCTGTGGTCTTCTCTCTGTGTATGTCTGTATCCTAATCTCTTCTTATGAGGACATTAATCACATTGGATGAGGCCCAAACTTAATAATCTCATTTCATTTTAATTACCTCTTTGAAGACCTTATCTTCAAACAGTCATATTCTGAAGTACTGGGAAATAGGACTTCACATATGAATTTTAGTGGGGCATAATTCAGTACATAACAACCTATAATCAGTATTTCCATACCTATCCCATACTTGTCATGGTTCTAATCAGGGAGCCACATGGAAAAAATGTGAACTGAGGTATAGCTTTCCCACTTTCAAAGTAAACTTCTGTAGTATACTTGAGGAGGAGAGTATGTCTCATGTCTACTCCTGTGTTCTTCATTTGGACGCGTTTCCTTTGTGGCCCTTTCTACTATTACTCCACTGCCCTCTTCACTTCACGGCTGGTTCCCACATAGAACTCCAAAGACATGCAGCAGAGCTGCTGACTTGGGTTCAACTACACTTTCCTTTACCCCCCATGAAACCACCACACAAGGCCATACAGGTGCGTTACCCCTTGTAGTGGAGGTAAGTATATTCCCAAAGAATTACCATGTAGGAGATGAGAATGTAAACATGTATGCATTGGATGGTATCTTAAGAGATCAGAAGAAAATTTCACATTCAGAAATTGCAGTATGTGATTCTGGTCCTGTTGCCTAAGGTTAGGCTTGTCCTCAGATCTGGGGTGAAGCTGATGCTATGTGGGCTTTGAAAGTGAGTGAAAGAGGACTGCAGAAGCAGGGAGCCAGATTAAACATGACAGGAGGCCATAAACGCTGAGTAAAGAGAAATTTAACACTGAATAAAAATGCCTTTTTAATACCTTGAGATTTAGGAAGTTATCTGTTCAGAAGATGCAAAATGGCCAATAGTGAAACAAGTTTAGTTTTCATTACTTCAAGGGAAATTTTAGCATCTAGTCAGTGGCCTGGGTTTGAGTTCTGGAGGACCAGGAAAAGATTAGAGGTGAGATTATTATCCCCTTTTCCAAGGTGACAACGTGCCTAGCTCGCTTTCTGAATATAATTGAAACTTACACCTAATCACATACAAGCTGATGATGAGTTTCTTAAGCATTACAGAAGGAGGCAGATAAAAAAAAACTTTTGTGATTAAATCTGTATAAAAAAAAACAACAATAGCACTGCAGGCTATAGCTCTCTGCACCTGTTAGCATTTCAGAAAGAGCATCCAGAGGGCAGAGAAGGAAATATCACGATGAAATCACAGCTCAATAAAAGTTAGACAGCCTGAACACTGCAAAAAATCATTAAAACCCACATGCCAAGGGTGTTCAAAGCATATCCAATAAATGCCAAAACATTGTTACACCTCATCCACTTATACCAAACTGAATCATCACCTCCTTTTTTCCTGCTGACAATATGCTCTATGCTTACATGAGTCATTTTTGGCATCACTCTTTGTTCAGCTGAACTGAGGAAAGCATTCTGAATTATTAATATTTCCATATATTTGTGTTCTAAAGTGTGTACTCAAATATGCTTGCGAAGAATTCTACTCTTACTGCCAGAAGTGGCCTTTGCAAGTTCCATATTTAATTATAATTTACACATCACACAGATGGGATAGTGGGTTGCTTATGATGAATGTTTAAGTGCAGACAAGGCAAAGAGAATTAATTAATATATTTATGATGCCTAAAAAAAGAAATGACTCAGCACTCTAGGAAGAGATGTAATTACCTACCCCAACTAAGACATATTCTGTCCTGAAAGGCAGAAGTACTGGGGCGTGGTTACTTTATGTTGCCCTTCTGAAAGAAATACAGCACCAATTCTTCCACCAGTGGTTTCTTTGTTCTTTGAAGGCCACACTAAAAACTTACAAACTATAAATTTGATAATGAAAATAATCTTCAAATTTCTAGAATCATGTTTGTCAAGGGAAGATATTTTAGGAAGTACCATATTGATCGGCTTTATCTACTGTATTAATCAGGATTATCCAGAGAGGCAGAGCCAATAGGACAGATAGATAGATATACATACCCAAGGATGGATTTTTTAGAAGAATTGGCTCCCATGATTATGGAGGCTGAGATGTCCCATGACAGACTATCTGCAAGTTGGAGACCCTGGAATGCTGATAGCATGGATCAGTCAAAGTCCAAAGCCTTAGAATGAAGGAAGTCAATTATGTAATTCTCAGTCCAAGGCTGAAGGACTAAGAACTTGGGGATGCCACTAGCGTATGACCTGGAGTTTCAAATCCAGAGAGCCAGGGGTCCTGTTGCCCAAGGGCAAAAGAAGAAAAGCGTGTCCCAGGTCCAGGAGGAGAGAAAATCCTTCCCTCTGCCTTTTTGTTCTATCTAGGTCCCCAGCCTATTGGATGGTGCCTGTCTACATTGAGGGTAAATCCTCTTGGGCTCACATGCCAATCTCCTCTGGAAACACCCTCATAGACACACCCGAAACAATGCTTTACCAGCTCTCTAGGTATTCCTTAATCCAGTTAAGTTGACATCTATTAATAAAATTAACTATTGCATCTTGTTAACCTGGGCCAGTTACTCAACTTTGCTAGTCCTGGTTGAGTATATTATCATCTTCTATAATATTTTAGGAGAAAATAATATTTATCTCAAGGATGTTACCAGGATTATATTATTAAACTCATTGAAAGTGCTTAACACTCCTGAGGTCATAGGAAGTGCTCAGTAGATTTTTGTCACTTTCAAAGTATCAATATGATTTTCCTTACCATTTTACATATTTAGAAAACATTAAGAAAATACAGCAATAGAGAATCAGGAGTCCCTAAAGATCAAGACCCTCCACAGTTAGAACTTCACCTCTTCAAACTTTTACTTTTCCTCATTTGGACTCTACAGTTTGGCAAAGCCTATCTGTTTATGGTTTTCTGAACCTGATGTTCATGTTGCCACATCCATCCACATTCTACTCTGTTCCCTTTGGCACTCTTGGTTTCGCCTTCAAGACCTCACTGAAGCCATCTCTTACACTCTTGTCTCTCATTTTCTGGAATATAAAAGTTCACACTTTGTCATTTCTTTGGAACTTTTAGATAGTAACAGAAAAACAAATTATTAAAAATTTTAAAAAGGCAACGAGCTATCTGCTGAATTAAGCCCTAAGCTTCACGCAGGCATATTCTTTGTATCTCTTGGTACACGTGACACCAAATATGAAAAACCCCACTTTGAATGGATGGTACTGTTGATGACTGTGCTTCTGCTTCCCTCAGTCTTCTCATATAATGCCTTTGATTACTTCACTTCTCTCATTTTCACTGGTCTTCTTGGCTGGGAAGTAGCAATATCTTGAGATTGAAAATCTGTTAATTGGCAGAAAAATCAAATATTATACTAATTCAATATCTGAGTATTATAAATCATAATGTTAGCATTAAAACATTAAAAACAAATATTCACACTTTTCCATCTTGCTTCTAAGGTATTTCTTATTGACCAAATAGCAACTTTTACATTTCAAAAGGTTAATTTGAAATGTAAACTATTGCTAAAACAGATTTTGAGCTTGAAATACCTATTTGATCTAAGATGGTTCAAATTTTTCCTGGTGGTACCATAACAACATCTTTGATGGAATAGGCAAGTTCGAACCATTATATCTATCAATTGAATGAGTAAACAATAACCAGAGTGCTTACATAAATAGATGGCCACAAAATAGCCTCTATACAATAGCCAGCAGCCTCGAATTCTAGATGCTCTTGGGAAGGTCCAAACTATCAGAGACAGCATGTAGACTTACTCCAAACTGACTGTATATGTCTAGTAGCCACTGGGAGTGGAGATATCAATTCTGAAATTCTCCAGAAGCTTTTATCAGTAAGATCAGCTGTCCAATGTAAAAAGCAAAATAATATCTTTGTGCATCTTTGAAGCTCTAAAAGTTCAAGTCTGTACCACCAAGCCCTATCCCAGAGCCTACAGAAGGATTCCAGATCTCTAGGTACAATCATGTTTCTGATTCCCTTTTGTTGGCTCACTATAATCAAAGCTAGAGTGAACAGTCATGGAACTTTATTTAGCTGGGATCTCAGAATACTTGTTAGTATGATGCCTTCCTCAAGGGAGCTATGGGTATCATATTCTTTTCTAGAAGAACACATTTGAAAAACTAATGAAGACCCTCAACACTTACATATGCAAACTAAGGTAAATTCAACAAATAATATAAAAGCCAAGAAACATCAAAATCAAATAGAGAAATAATATAAAAAAGGGAAAGTAAATTTTAAATTCTGGTCAGTAGGGTGCTTTGGGCCAGGGTGCTCTTAGAAATACTCCTTTCATTGTAAAAGATGAAGCTGAGTGTTGCTTTGTAGGAACACAGAGTTTTGGCTGATTAATTTTCATTCCCCTAGAGAATCAGCTTTTAACTGATTTATCAACTTTAGAACTTTGTGAGTATGAAGTTCCTTTCTCTTCACTTTCACCTCACTACTGTTTTTTCAAGTTCATCTTAAACCAAAGATTCTTGTTTGACATCTTGTCTAGATGGGTCTAGCCCTTGAAGATGCTTACCAGGAAAGAGCAAATTTGAGAGTTTAAGAAGCTTAAAATTTCGTACTCAGAATTTTCATAGAAAAAGTTAGTCATCGCCACAGATCCTATTCATTTGACTACCACACATGATAGATCTGTCAGTTCCAAATTCAAGGTTATGTCTCATGTCTTAAAACTTCCTTCTTTCATTTGTCCCTTCTTTTTTTTATTGATGTGCTGTTAAGGCATAACAATTTTAGTAGTTAATCTTGATAATGTTTTCTTCTTATGAAAAATTTTTTACTAGACCCTGCAACATAGTAAATTTTCAGTAAATGTTCATTCAAATACCAGAGCATTCCAGTTGACACATTTAAAGTTGATTGAAAATAAGATTGGTCAGAGTTAAAGAATTCACCCCTTTTGATTTTCTAAAGCTTAGATTTACAAATCTGCCATTCTCTATGAGGAAAAAATTAGGAAATATAATATTATAGATTTTATAAAAAGAAAATAAATAAACAACCTGTCCTAATATTTAAAGCTGAAAAAGACCTTAGGAATTCTAGTTCAAGCTAATCATTTGGATTTGTTTTCTCATTTATAAATGAGAAAACAATAAGTGACATAAAAATGAAAATGATTGAAGTAATCACATCTTGTGATAAGTAGTACTCTATCCTTTGAAGTTCATTTTAATAATCAAAATACAGTGCATAGTTTAAAAATATAACTTCAAATGTGTTTAAACCAAATATAGAATAAAATGCAAACATAATATTAACTAGCTCATTCATTATTTGTGCAAACAACATCAGAAAAAATATACAAAAAATTGGATATGGTTTCCCCTAGAGTACATGAATTGGGTAGTTTTTATTACTATAACTGAGAAAGAATATTTTAAAGTACCTATTAAGTGCTTAAACTATTAAGAAGAATTATAAGTACAAAATATAAACTTCCCATTCTACTTAGAATCTCATTGAATAAGAGGAGAGGCCCACATGACAGTACTGAGTCAAAACCTATTTTAGCATATCTGCCTGTGTAGGGTTAATATTACGTTTTAGTATTGACTCTCAATTCTCTCTTATTTATCACTTTTCAGCACCTTTTTATAGCACTTCCTTCTCATTACTTTATCTGTACCCCTCTCATAATTTCTTCTTGCTACTCCCAGGAATACATCGTCTTTAACCTGAGATTCCTTTGGTCAGGTAGTTCTTCTCTCATAACATTCTTATTTCAAACTGCATATTGCTTTTCTTTCAAAGCAGTGCCTCCCTCCCTCCCTCCCTTCCTCCTACCCTTCCTTCCTCCCTTCCTCCCTTCCTCCCTCCCTGCCTGCCTGCCTTCCTTCCTTCCTCTTTTCCTTCTCTCATTCCCTCCTTTCATCCCTCCCTCTCCTTCCCTCCCTCCATCCATATATTATAAGCACTTTACATGTATTGGCTCTTTTAATCTTGATAATAACCCCTAAAGTAGGCATTAGGATTTTTTACATCTTACAAATGAGAAAAACTGAGGCACTTTGCTGTTCAGGCTCTAGTCCTGGTTAGTTTTGTGGTGAGTGATGTCATCAAGGACCACGTTCTCTCCGTTTCTAGGCTCTGCTGTCTTTAAGGTATCCTTATTTCTCTTGGTGAAGCCTATTTAATATTCAGTCTTTAACTCTACTTCAGATTCTCTGAATCTGATCATCTTCCTTTTACCTAAAATAAACACATAAAAGTAAGACCCTATTTTCAAAAGTTTATAGTACATTTTGTAACAAAATATTTAAATAGAAATGTAACAGTATAATGCAGGACCAATTACTTAAAGGTTAAAATGAATAAGTCAAGCAAAAACAAGCATTCCCTGTGACTTAGCGGAAGCCATCTGTATGCTAATAAAGGAAGAAAAGATAAGTCGAATCAGTGTTTATTAAGGCATATATGTGTGGGTTGTTGACCTCTTTGCTCCCATCCCAGAGAAGAATTTCAATAAAAGGTCAGTTAAGTCAGGATCTTGTCTAAGTACAGCCATCTATCATGCTTGGCCGTGTCTATGTGAGTGCGTGTGTGCCGACATACCCCTTGCTCTGTCCCATGTGTTCCCTGCAATCACGGTGGCCGTCATTGATGCCTCAGAAGACCCTCCTCATATTTCTGCTGCAGACGGTAATGGCAGGTGGTTGAAACATGCCTCTGCTAAGTCCTGAAGTCTAAAATCCCTGGGGCTCCAGGTCTCTCTTAATCTATGAGTGGATGGCCCTTGCTAATTTAGAGAGAAGTTAGGTTCACTCCATCCATGAATGATAGAAAGATTCGCTCTGAAGGGGATCTTTTGCCCTGTCCAGAAAAAGGGCAAGTGTGCCTACTTCTTACTAATGTCACTGTCCTCAGCTGAGCTAGTCCTCTGCTCTTCGTGTTGAGGGAGGTGATGGTATTTCACATTAATCTCCTGGTGTTTTGTAAAGTACAGTTTATAAGTAGAGCTCTTCAGAGTTACTTCTTGGCATAACTAGAAGAATTTTAACTCAATAGAAAAGGCAAGCATTTATGGAAAATTATGGGAAAATGATTTAGCTGTACTATTGAAGGTTTTCAGTAAATATTCAGTATTTTCAATCTCTTAGTCTGTATCGCTTCTTTGCCTCTGCATATCATCTTCCTTAAAGCTAACCCATTTTGAGAAAATCATTTCTAAAGGGTATTTGTAGGCCTTTTTGACATTTTCAACAATATCTTTACACCACACCACAGAACAGAGAATAAACAAAAAACAAACAAGCACCCACGAGTAAGGCACAGGTCTTGGTCCCATTTGGGGCATTGTGGGGAACCAGCCTACACATGTGCCATTTTATTACCCTTTGTGGACATGCTTGCGTGGGGGAATCTGGGTGTGCACAGAAAAAAATATCACAGCTGATGGGGGCTGGGAGGGTCTTTTTTCCCTTGGGCATGCTGAATAAATTGTGTATTGTATGCTTGCGTTTTGCCTGCAACCTGTTACATGAGGTCAGGTGTGGAATTTTCCACTGTGGCATTATGTCAGTGGTCCAAAATTTTTGGATTTTGGATTTTTAGACTAGGGATTTTCAACCTGTACTTATCTCCCACTATCTCCACATACTCATAACTACCAAATTTATATGTGTGTCTCAAATTTGTATGTATCTCTCAGATTTCTGTACCTGATTTTTAAGTAGACTTCTCAAAAAGCCCACCAAACTAAAACAAATCAATCATGTCCTTGTCCATGTCCTTGTGTATTTTATTCAACAATATTTGTGAATTTGTAGAGACCAGTTTTCTTCCTGTACTCCTCCATTATAAATCCAAAAAGTCACAGCTATTTGTGTCAGGCTCTGTGTACCTGGTATTTACTCAAAATCTTACAAATTTAATTTAAGTTTGAAGTGAAAGTACAAAGTGACTGAGGTTTTGAATTTCTGTTTTGGGAAGAATGATGTAATGATAAAAACATAAGGAGAGTAAAAAAGAGTTAAATTTTGTGTCAATGAACTCTTCAGTTTTAGACAAGTTGAATTTTAGGTGAAAGTAAGAAAGTGGAAAAGGTAGAGATGTGATATGATGTCTTAGAGAGAAAGATAAGAGGTAAGTCAGAGGTGAAAATGCATAGATTTCCTTCTAATATTGATAGTAAATAGCTATATAACTAATAGATAAAATGATATCCAGAGCATAATTTTCAACATTGCGTAAATCATCTCATGTAAACAAAATCACAAAAAGAATTATTCTAAAGCTTTCTAGCTTTCTTCCTAAATGAAAGAACTCAGCAAAAATCTAAATAGTACATATCATTTTAAATGACATCTTTATAATATTATGAAAATTATATAAAATATGAATGTGTGGTTTTAAATGGAGCCATTTTAAAACCTGAGTATTGCAAATAAAACACATTTAAATTGAGGAGTTAAATTTATTGCAAATAAAATTTTAGTATGTGGTTATTTTTCCTCAGGTGGAATTGTGACCCAATTTATTGTTATAGTTTTACTTTTTAATTATATTCAGTGATGATTTGAATTTAACAGTGAAATTTTGCACATTTTAAAATCTTAGAAATCAGATCATAATAGTTTCATTTACAGCTGAGCCCCATACAAAATCTCATTGAATTGATCACTGGGTGATTTGCTGAAATTTTCCACTTGGCTCTATATTTGTGGGGCCTCCAGGTGTCTCTTGACAGGGAAAACACTGTCAGTGAATGTAAACTGTAATCATTAATTTTGTTAACCCAGGGCAAAATTCAACTATTCTATAATATCATAGATCAAAGCTCCTTTTTTTTCAGGTGGCAGAATTAAATTATGCTAGGAATCCCTCATTATATACAAATGTAGCTCTGCATGTGCTTACTCACTAAGTACATTGTAAAATGAATGCAGTATATCCATTTAATTTTCATGTAATATTGAATGCATACAAAGAATATAACTCAGAGTCTTGAAGTATAATATTAAATTGTCTCATAATATTAAATCTATCTCAAAGCCATATATCTTAAAGTCTTGAAGCATAATATTAAATGGTCCACTAAGCTTGTCATTTAACATAAGAATTAGAACATTACTAAAGCCACTAAAACAATGTCTTCCTATCCAACACCACCCACTACTTTGCCTAAATATTTTTGGGATATTCAAATTTCCTTTATATTTAAAATAATAAAAATAGGGATTTGTTTTTATTTGCTCCACTTATTAGAAATAAATGAAATATCAAAAACAGATTTGAAAAAAAAAAAACCAAAAAAAAAAAAAAAAAACAGATTTGAATGGATTGCTGTCTCTCCATGCTAGGGAAGCAAGAATATCCAAGTCTCTATCACTGTTTAACTTCTTCTGGGATCTAAGCTCTGATAATCTTTTGAGTGTAATCTGATTGAATTGTAGTAATAGCTATCTATAGTGATAAACACTATATAAGAGTCTTTAAAGCAAGTATCTAATTTTATGTTATTTAATATTTATCATTAATCATATGATGAGATAATTGATATTATTTTCATTTCATAGTTAGGCTATAAATACTTACAAAATTTAAGTAACTTGCCCAGGGTTCTACAGTTGATGAACAGTATATCTGGGATTTGAACCCAATACTCATTTAGTCCAAATCCTATGCTTTTTCTGCTCTCATGCACACAGCTTTAGTTTATATGTGATGGACTAATATTAATAGTTAACTGAGCATGAAGATATGATTATAAATTCATTATTTATGGCCCTTTTTTAAGGGTTTACATTTAATGTCAACAATCTCAGCTTAGATAATGATTTTTTTATACCTACACTTAAATTCATGGCATAGAGGGCCAGGGGATGATGGCTGGGCGGCTGCTGTAGAAGAAAGCTCAGCCCCAACCTCTCATCATTGCCCATTGAATTAGATGCAGCATCAAGGATGCCCAAGCTGAGACTATATGGAAAACCCCTATCAAAAATCAAGAATATTTTATTTACATTTTTATCAGATATATTTTAGTCTTCTCTATATGTCCCAACTATGGCTAGGCACTGTGGGAATGAAAACCATGAGCATAAGACTCCCTGTTCTCAAAGGGGCTTCCATGCAAATAGGGGAGGCAGACAAACAACACAGCAGGGGAAGAGAGACTGCAACATGGAGCGGAACGGGAATCTGAATACTGTGGTTGGATAACTTTTAAAGTCATGTCCCAATAACATGTTGCTATTAGATGTAGGATGAAGGGAGCAGAAATATAAATCCCTTTTCCCATGGTGAAAGTTCTCATACAGGTCTGTGAGTTTTTTTGTTCTTAATATATTTAAAGTTGCCTGATTAGAACAGCTACCTCCTCTGTCACTGCTCTAGCAGTCATGGTCACTACGGGTCTTCCTTTTGCGCACTTTAGGCTTCTTTCCCCCAAACCTCCAGCCCTACTTTCACTGTCCACTCCCCACGGTCCTGTTACTAAATATACTTGCTTTAGGCTATAGTTTTCAACCATAGCAACACTCCAATTTAATCCAATAACAAACAAATTAGGGGTGGTAGGGCTCCAAATTTCACTGGATATGAAATGGAGTTTAGAGGTGGCTTGGATAAGGCCTGCTCCTCTAGGGGAATCTTGATTTTACTGGAGTAAGAGGATGTACCTGGAATAGAGGAAGGTTTTAAGAACAGGAAAAATGAGTAAGAGACAATCTCAGCAATTAAAGGAACTAAAGCCCAATATTGTGCCTTGGGCATATAGCCTGGTGGTACATGGCTGGTTCATGACTGGTGCACAACTTAGCCCTGTAATTCGCTCCAGGAGAAGGCATGGACCTGAAGAAGAAGGAGCCTTCTGAGCACCTGAGATGTCACTTGGAGGAGAAATAGAATAGACTGCAAGGACAGCCACCACGGAAGATGTGGTGTGCTTATAATTCTCTTTTTCATGTCTCTAGTCCTTGGGACTTCTCAGAATCATCATGAGAAAGAATACATAGAAATAGCAGCAATGACAAAAACACCATCTGTGTCCCTCTACTGCTTTGGGCTGTGACTGTTATATTAGTCTATATTGAAATTCTCACACTGATTTTTGCTTAAAATAGAGGAACTGCAGTGGAATTAAAATCAAGCTTCAGCACCACTTTTCATTTGTAAACTTTAACTCCACCATTATACTTTAAGGTAATGCTGCCACAGGAATATTGAGTGTCTCTCAGGGCTTATAATCAATGTATAAAATATTTAGATTTGAATTAAGAAGTACCTTTGCATATGATCTCTGCCCACAAGCATTTAAACATACCGTAAATCAAATCGCAGGTCAGTTTACTGCTAATCCTCAGCCTAACAGATTCTTTCTCTTTTTATTTTGTAGTACACAGGGATTGGAAGATACAGTACAGATTTTATTGCTCAGTGGCAAAATTTGTGGGATTATTTTAGAGCAAAACAAGTATTTACTCTCCAAGATGTGGCTATGCACGGCTACTTTATTTCATGATGTCCTCTGGGGTTCAGTAGGTGCCTTCCTACTTAGAATGTACTGGTAGCACAGGTGCCCTTATTTTAGATATTTACAAATATTGCCTGAAAACCCCTGTGCTATGGATTTGGTTTTTAAAGTTGAAATTCTTGATAATCAGCACTTGCACTCCAGTTAAAAAGATAAGCAATAAATAAACAGCAAGTCACTTTTATGTGAAATGTGGAAGAATTCAATATCACTCATATAATTCATTAGAGACAGGAAGCCACATCACTCAATGCAATACCACCTCCTCTGGACATTTCGGCAGACACTGGGTCCCTGGTTACAAGGGCATAAATACCTCATTCTCTGTTTTATTAATGGTGCTTGGGGATAGCTTGATAACAAGGAATTGAGCTTGACATGGCAACTTAGGTTTTCCAGAACACTTTAATCTTCATAGCTGCTATTTTTTCCCCCCAAAACAGAAATGCCTATGTGAAATATCTAACTGTTTTCTCAGGAAGATGAATCTTCCAGTTTTTGAGAAACACACATAGTTTTCTGACTGAGAATCTTACTTTTTTTTCCCCCAGTAGCTGTTTTTCTCTAAAGAGGTGCTTCATTTCTCTATTTCTGCAGGAAGGATGAATAAACCTTCATTAAATTACCTGAAATTTTAGTGATGATGTTAATTTTTAAGTGGTTACACATTTATTCTATAAGTATGTTCCCTTCAAATGCTGGAATTAAATCTCTACATTTCAGTTTTGTATAGTGTAATATAAGGAAGCATTTACTTTAATATATTTAATGAGGATCTGATTTTTATGTTATTAAAATAAGCAAAGTGTCAAACTCTAATGAATAACAAGAAAGAGACATTGTCAAGCTTTTAATAAGGACATTTTTTCCTTTTTTGCAAACCCATAGTGCCTACAATATATAATATGGATTACAATTTTACAGCCAAAAAGTAGCATCACATTAAAAATAATGTAAAGAGTATGCATTTTTCTTTTTAAAAATCATAAACTTAAATTTACACAATGGATATTCCCAACCCATGCCCTACACAGAAGAGAAAGCTGTTGCTGAAGTACACTGTTCATGTTGGATAAGAGTGAGAAAATCTTATATGCATGTTTTTAGTATGTCCTCCGTCCCCATTTAATATCTGCTAGACAAGTCACAGACGCCTCCCAGGGGATAGCAACAGATGATCTCTTTGAAGGTTTTCCTCAGTTCTTGACTCCGGAGTGCATAGATCAGAGGATCGATGATTGAATTACACATGATCAGTATGAGATACAAGTTAAAGTGAGACATGAAGCACACACAGTATGGATTCTGGGGACAAGAGATGTAGAATATCAGGTGGAGGAAGAAAGGGGCCCAGCAGACAACAAAGACGCCAATCAGTATGGTCAAGGTAATCGCCCCCTTCATATTGGCACCTTGGCGGATGGTGCCAGTGCCTGGGAGGACAGCAATCCTCTTAATGTGAAGTCTGGCCATCAGGAACATGTGGACATAGAGGGAAGCCATGAGAGCCAGCATGGTGAAGAACATGGTGATGAGGCAGATGATAACAGCACTACTATCTGAGTAAATGATGAACAGAATGCCCGAAACCGTGCAAGCTGCCCAGATACAACTTATGATGATCCCGACCCGTTTAACCGTCATAATGTTATGGTACTGGAGAGCATAAAAGATAGTAAAATACCTGTCCACTGCAATTGAAAGCAGGCTGCAAATTGATGCAAGCAGGGAGCTACAGATCACTGAGTCAATGACATTATCAATATTCACTGTGAAACTCTGCGCATCTGTATCTGTACTGTTTAATAGGGTGATGACAATGGTTTCTGATCCATTTGAAACGCTCACCAGCATATCAGCCACAGCCAGGCTACAGATGAAAAAGTACATGGGTGAATGCAGATTCTTGTTCTTGGCTATTGCCACAATCACTAGAATATTCTCCAGCAAACTAATGACACCCAGAGTCACAAACACCTCAGGAGAGACAAAAAGTTGCTCGTAGCACCCTCCATCAGAGTAGCCTTTTCCAAGGGACTCGCTGGCATTGCTGTGCAGTCCGTAGCTGCTGCGGTTCCAGAAGTGGAGAGAAGTGTGCATCCCGTGGTGGTGGGTGGAGTTCATCATGCTGGCAAGGGGATTCATGTCCCCCCGAACTGATTTAATCTTCTGGGTCGGGGAGCCTCAGTTATTTTCTCCAAGTCTTTATCTCTCTGAAAGTTCCGAGGCTAAAACTGACATGCCTGCTGTGAACAACTGTCACAAGCTCCAGAGTGTGCAGTGGAGTTTTTAGTCTCTTTTAGGTGCGGTTCTGATCAGCATCACCTTAAAATCTTAGGCTTCAGAATGTTCATTCTCAGTTGAAAGATTCTGCTGTTTGCTTTTTTGTTCTCACTTCCACTTTAACTTTAGTCTGATGCATCCAAGCAAGTCTTTTCAAAATAATTTTCCCAGTAGCTGCTGTGCCATTGGGAGACGGATCTGTGTGCACATGCTCACATCGGCTGCCTCTCAGAAGCGTCTGTTCCCACCCTAAGCACTGCTTTCAATGTTAGGAGCTGTGGGCTCCGGCTGCAGATTTTTATGGGGTGGAGGAAAAAAAAATTTCAGAGTGGCTCCTCCTCTACTTCCTTCTGACCAATCCAAATGCAGTGGGAGTATGTGAGACACCGATTATGTTTCAGAGAGACAAATTACAGGGCAACACTGATTCGGATGCAGAAGCTTGTGGAATCGGGAAGCAAGCAGGATGCAAAAAGACTAAAATTCCCTTTTCAAGTTTTTAAGCAAAACAACTTGATCCCTAGAGAACATTCTGTGATGTCACAACAAACTATCGTGAGGCAGCCAGGTTTATTCCCACTTAAAAAAAGAGACCTGTAGAGTGTGTGTGTGTGTGTGTGTGTGTGTAAAATGAAATGGAAAATACACTATCCTATGTTCCTGAAGTAGATACACTGCCTTTTGGCTAGGATACTGAATTTATTTACCCTCTTAATTTTTTTTGAATTAAAAATCTAGGGAGTAATTCTTCAGTTTAAAATACCTAAAACACAGGGAGGATATATAATAATACAGGTAGACATGCTATGGCTGGAAGAACTACATAGGTAGCTACAATTTATCAAGGAGTTCGAGAAGATGTTCATTTTTTTATGCACCTGATATTTATCCATTGTAGAGTTTCTGTTACCGTAGCTGGAAAAATTTTCTTTTTGTTCATAATATTTAAACCCACAAAGCATTAATGTAACTCTGAACTCAGGGGAAAAAAATCAATAATTAGGCAACATTCTTTTTTGTTTGTTTGTTTTTTAAGGCAACATTTTTTTAACCCCTCTAGTTGAAAGCTTTGTGAATTAAACCTACAAACACCTTGGCAACTTCTTTTAAATTAATATTATTTGAAAATATTATGATGGTACAAATGTTTTTGGTTACATGGATAGATTTTGTTATGCTTGAGGGAAGGTTATTAGTTTGCCCATCACCCAGATAGTATTCATTGTACCCATTAGGTAGGTTTTTGTCCATACCCTCCTCCCCCACCCCCTGCTTGATTTCCACTGAGTTTTACTTCCTTCTGTGCACATGTGTGCTCATCAGTTAGTTCCAGTTTAATAGCAAGTACATGTAGTGTTGGTTTTTCCATTGTTTAGACACTTCGCTTAGGATAAATGGTCTCCGGTTCCATCCAAATTTTCACAAAGGGCATTAATTCATCCTTCTTCATGGCTGAGTAGTATTCCATGGTATACATACACCACATTTTGTTAATTCACTCTTGAACTGATGGGCACTTGGGTTGCTTTTATATCTTTGCAATTGTGAATTGTGCTGCAATAAACATTTGGGTGCAAGTGGCTTTTTGATAAAATGACGATAATAACAAACAATAGCAACAACAAACCCTGGGTAAGAGAGAGAATCTGATTCTCAGAGTTGCTGCATTACATCATTTAAAATTTTCAGTTTTCAATAACAACAACAAAAACCACGCAAATAAATAGCAAAGTATTTAGATGTTAATAGTTTTTCCATCACAAAAAAGGGAAAGATTTCAAAGTCAAATAATTTTGGAAGATACGAAGTGTCAGAGTTTACATCAGCATAAAAGGTTTCTGAAATTTCCTATGTAAAAAATTGCTTAATCCACCTATTTCCTAACTTATTGGAACATAGGCTCTTCTTTCTTCCACTTTTATTTTTCAAGTACCTATTATATTTAGTTCTTTTATTATGTTTGTTTTGAAATGTAAATTTATTCCAAACTTGATTGATAAATCAGGGAACATTTTGAACATAAGGTAAATTTCACATTTGTTTTTTGTACAACTTTGTCTAAAAGAAATAATAAGTAAATGTGGAAAACTGTACCCGGCTGAACCAAGACACATGGGAGCACACAAAACACACACACTCAAACGTTTACCAGCTTCCTCAGCTCACTGCATGTATTGTGAGGCACAATTATCCACGTCAGATAATTGATGGCTAGAAATGTTTTTTTCTACATTTTCTTCTAGAATTCTTAAGGTTTCATGACTTACATTTAAGTCCTTTATCCATCTTGATTTAATTTTGTGGATGTAGGGGTCCTGTATCATTCTCCTGCCTGTGATTATCCAGTTTTCCTAGCCCATTTATTGAATAGGGCGTCTTTTCCCTACTGTGCATTATTGTCTGCTTTGTCAAAGATCAGTTGGCTGTAGGTAGAGGGTTGTATATCTGGGTTCTCTATTCTGTCCCATTTGTCTATGTCTGTTTTTGTGCCAATACCGTGCTGTTTTGGTTATTATAGCCTTGTAGTATAGTTTGAAGTCTAGTTATGTGATGCCTCCAGCTTTGTTCTTTTTGCTTAGGATTATTTTGGCTATATGGGCTCTGTTTTGGTTCCAAACAAAGCATAGAATTATTTTTTCTAGATCTGTGAAATATGCATTTACATACAGTAACATTCACTTTGTGGTTGTATAGTTCAAAGATTCTTTCATCAATCTCTTATAGTTTTCAGCATACAGATCCTACCCATATTCTCTGTTACTTACACTTAAACATTCCTATTTTTGATACTATTGCATTTAAAACTGGTACTTGTACTGTAGATTTGATGTTATTTCAGCTGTACGTGTTGGTCTAATTTACCAGTGAACGCTCTGGGTCTTCAATTTTCTTTGTTGGAAAGAAGTTAAATATGAATTGATTGTGTTTAATATGTGTGCAAAACACTATGCAGTTTATTTTTTTCTTGAGTAAATTTTGGTAGTTTCTATCTTTCAAGGAATTAGTCTATTTCATCTAAGATTTTCCTACTATCATTTTTATTCTGTCAAATGGAAGCTGTGTTCTTGATGTCAACTTATGTATACCCACAGAATTTTGAATTTAGATAGAAATTTAAAGATTTTCTAGTCTAACTCCATTATATTATAAATAAGTTTCCAAAGGCAAAAGAAATTATGTTAGTTGTCTCAGTTCACGCTTCAAATGAGTATCAGAGCTAGAATTAGAATACAGTTGCTATGATTATAGCTGTATTTCTTTTGTTATATTGCATCTATGTTAGTGTAGATATTTGAACTACTAGTACATGAAATCAATCAGCAACAATAGCCCAATCCTTCAAATTCTCAGGCCAGAGTCCAGATATCTCTTGTACATCACAAATGAAAACCTCTTAAACTATGGAACAAGCTGGACAAACCTTTGAAGAGAAAAAACTTCCAGTCATAAGTGCCATTGGAGATATCAGCCTTTCTGCATAAACTCTTAAATTTTTTTTTCCTGTTTTCAGTGTGGTCACTGATTTTTTAGGTGTTTGTTTTGTTCACAGTATCTTCACTGATCAAAAATCTGACATAAAAATATAGGCATATAATTCACATTAGATTATTATGTTCTCAGTTATACTAATCACAGTTAAAAATAACATATCACTAATTAGATCTGTCATAACAACTTTGTCTGTATAAAAATTTTTAAATGTGTGTCTCAATTCCCTCTCTCTAGAATTAGGGTCCTCATTATCATCATCATCATCATCACTTCAAAGGGTTACTGTGAGGATTAAATGAGTTAATACATATGAAACACTTTGACTTGTGCCTTATACACAGTAAATGCTATAGAAGTATTGGCCATGTTTATTTATATTTTTCTAAAGTAATATTTTATGGCTCTGTAGTTTATCTTGAGATTGCACATTCTCCAAAAGATCCAACTTTTTTGGCCCTCCATGATCTTGGGAGCGGTTTTTAAAAATACTTTCGGTAAGGAAATTCAATTACTTATAAGGTGTAGACACTGAAAACAATTCCTTTTTATGTGCACACACTCTGTGATACTTCATGTATCATTAAACTTCTATTTTCAGCACAGCAATAGCTCAAGGTGGCACTATTTAATCGCTTCATGCTCAATAACATGTAGATTACAATTAGTCACCAAGTGGGCTCATTTGCTTATATATCAATGGAGAGTTGTAATCAAAAAGTCTGGAGATAAATCTTTCCTTGTAGAAACTTGATGTGGTCTTTGTCTCAATGGATCACTTCTATGGTTTGGATATGATTTGTTTGCCCCCCCCATCAAGACTAATGCTGAAATTTGATCCCCAGTGTTGGAGGTGGGGCCTGGTGGGAGGTGTTTGGATGTGAGGGTGGATCCCTCATAAATGGCTTGGTGCCATTCTTGAAGCAGTGAGTGAGTTCTCACTCTTAATTCCTTCAAGAGAGAACTGGTTGATGAAAAGAGTTGGGCACCTCCTCTTCTCTCTCTTTCTTCTCTCTCACCATGTGACTTCTGCACACACTGGCTCCCCTCTGCCAGCTGCTGTAAGTGGAAGTAGCCTGCGTTCCTCACCAGAAGCAGATGCTGGCACCATACCTCTTGTACAGCCTACAGAACAATGAGCCAAATAAATCTCTTTTCTTTCTGAATTACCCAGCCTCAGGTATTCCTTTACAGCAATACAAAAACAGACTAAAGCAATCACTTTGAAAACATCAGTTTTTGCTATTTGATAGATTTTCCTTAACTTTGGGATGTAGGAGAAGATAGTAGGATATTTAAAATCTTTTCTTGCCTTGGTGGGGAAAGGTAGATTATAGGAGAGTATCTTGTTGCATTAAGCCTCCACCAATAAATATTCTAAAATCCTAATACACACTTTAAGTCATAGATTTCTGTGTGCAGCAGATATATTCTTAAAAGCTCTCTTATAAATCTAATCTTCAGAATTTTAGTTTGTTTTTAATTGAAAGTGTCTTCTGACATTTTCTGCTCCAACATTTCTGTTAATAATCTGATATCACAGGTAAACCTCTACTTAGATAAATCCATAACAGATAAATTTATAATGAAACTTAGTATTTATCCACTTCTGATTTTACAAATTTGGGTTTTTCTTGTATTCATCTCTGACAGTGTTTGTGCTATTTCACTGCTTCCAATTATATGAGGTAAAATAGAGTTGACACTTTTGTACAATGGTACATACTAGGTCCTTGGCTTTTCCTATGACTTGCAAAATAAGAGATTGTAAAATAACTAAGTTTAGCACTTTAATTGATCTTATATTGTAGGAAAGAAAAGTAGTAACGCTATCTCACATCAGTCTTACAAAAAAATGTCCAAAGATGCCCATCGAATGTTTTGTGAAGTCAAATCCCATAAATGGTGAGTTTTGTCATTTCATATATGTGAGAAATTTGAGACTCCATAAGAGGTCCTGCAACACCTAACCAACACATTTGGAAATTTCTTTCATGAATTATTTTTATTCAGGTTCCATTTGATTTTGGCAAGGGCTCTTCAATTTATTTATTAAAATGTCAAAAGTAACTTTACCGATGTACAATGTTTCTTCTCTTATTTGTGCTCAGTATGTGTCTGACTGTGTGTCTTTCACTGGAGTGAGAAGGTAGTGTTGGTCCCATGCCCCTTCAACCAGGTGCTTGCGTGGGTGGAAGGAAACAAATGGTGACAGTTTGGCTTTGTGGCAAGATAAGAGATGTCGGAAATGACCATGTTTTTGTGTGTGAAGCAGCTGGAGACTGAAGAGGATTGGGTCCTTACTGCCTCCCAGAACATTTTGAGGCAGATTGTTTGGTAGCAAGGAGAAAATAAATTTATCCAAGTTACCCCAAGTAAGAGGGTTTATCAAGGATTGAACTTCTGTCAGATGGACCAATCATGACCTCATCTATCTGTTACAAGTGCTTCCATAGTTTCTTTCTCTACATTATCTATTTTCATCTTTTCTTTGTCTATCTAGGTTTCTAATCTTACACCTCTACTTCCATATAACCTGTTAATAATATCAGCCTGCCTTGGACTCTGCACATGGCCCCAACACTACCGTATAGAAACTGCACTTTCAGTGCCCACTGCTAACTCTCAAGTTCTTTCCGTGTTTCATTTCAGATTCCTGAGAGGGTATTGGATGTCTCAGCATGTCATAGCCCACAAGCCAGCACATGGACTGGCTCTTCTTGTGTCAGGTGCTATCTCCATGTCAGTCAGCTGTGATGGGTATGGGGCAAAGTGATAGAAAGTAAGTTTCTGTGAACAGGAAGGGTGTTGGCCTGGGTAGTCTCACTTAAAGAGGATGGTGATAGAGCAGGAACCATAGTTGGAGCCTAGTACATATGTCCTGGCCACAGTCTACCCTCTTTAATTAATTGCACTGCTTGTCAAGGAGGTAAGGAAAGGGAATTTTGCCTCTCTTTGAGCTACAATTTTAAAGGAGAAGCAAACTAACTCTGGGAATCCACTTTGCAATAACAACGATAACCTGAGTGCAAAAGCTCAGGGCAAGTTAAATCTCAGCAAATTATTGTGCAGGTGGTTACAACATTGCCCTCTTCCTATGTGTGGTAAGGGGTTTGGTTCCATATTATTTAAAATAGAAGTCTTTATACCTACAAAGTAGATTACTACTAATATTCGTTTCTACCTTTTACACTCTTGGATTCTGTTTGGAAGAAGCCAAAGTGTGGCCACAGGTAATATGAACACTTTAATTGCCAGCTCAGAGATGAAATAAGGCTGTAAATAGTGGTCTGTTTTAGAAGAGCTGTTATGTCATAAAGAAAACATAATCAAAATGGGGATCTTTAAAAACCAAGAATGTGATAATGAGATATTCTACATCTTCTTTCACTCCAGGAAGCGATATACTTTTGTGATAATTATTTGAGGTTAGTACCTTTTATAACTCTTTTCAAATATCTGTTAAATTGTTAGGACAGTTTGTACTTTGACTAAAAATGTACATTACAAGAAATTTCTCATAGATAAAGTGTTTTCCCTGTAGACTCAATTACGGTGTCCTTTATTGGCATACTATTTGTTTGGAAAGAGAGAAAATATGACCAATAATTATCTGGAAAGATAAACTAGGGCCCAAGATGTAGGCAGATTGGATTCTGAGGGAATATGCTACAAACTTAATAGAAATATTTTAGATGCAAAGTAGATTTGCCTTCCACCCACACACAGGATAGCTACCTTATAAACATTTTTAATAGATTCTACACTCCATCCTCAGACATCTTGCTATTTAAGGTATGCATGTCCCAGAAACTGATCTGGTTTCTGAAAAAGTAATGTTTGAACTTCTGAAGAGAACTTTCAGATACATAGTGTCCCGAAATTTTAGTACATTTTAAAACTATAACATCAGAAGTATAAATGCTACAAACAAAAAGTCATTTGAGAGATTATTTGGATTTCTTTCATATTTATTTTAGCAAATTTTGAATAAAATATTTAATTCTTTTTCAATCAATTTTGCCATCTTCAATGAGAGGAACTAAAACAAAAAATTAAAATTAAAAACCAAATACAGTTAAAAGGTATTTGCTTCCTCTGAAAATAGGTAGATTGTTTTTTGACCAATTGTATCTTCATTTATTAAATCATGAGATTCTTTATTTTTAGAAAAAATGAGACTCTGAAATTAATTAGCATGATTAGTTAGCCCTATATGTTAGAACATATTTAGGTTACCATTTATACTAATGATTTTCATTTATATGAAATTTAAGACATAACACACTATTTCCTGATATTTTTAGTTAGGTCTAGGAAGGCCCAAATGAGTGAGTTTAGGGAAAGATCTATACAACTTGGAGGCAAAAAAAAAAAAAAAAAATTAAATCTTTTATAGGGAATCAAAGGGAGGAAATAAAATCTCATCCATTGCAACCGTCTGTCTCTCTTTAAGCCAATCACTTAGTCATTGATTCATTTGATCACTTACTGTCTATTAAATATCTATGATAGACCAGGTATTATGCTAAGTTGCCTTCAGGAGAAGCTTAAGTATATAAGTTATAGTCTTTTCTTTCAAGCTGTTCTTATACTATTAAAGAAGAAAACAAGTAGACTTTAATAAAATAATATGGAAATTCAGAGAAAAAGACTTACACAGGTATTAAGAGACTACTGTGTATGAACATGTAACCCAGCCTAGAGGGATCACAAAGGACTTCCTTGGGAAACAACACGTGCACCACATCTTAGCCTTTAAGCAGGAACTAATTATGTGAAAAAAAGAGGGATGAGAATTTCAGGTCCAGGGGACAACTTTAACAATGGTATAGAAGAAAGACATGGCAAGGAACATAAGGGATATGAATCACATAGGGATTATTGGAATGTAAACGAGAGTCAGGAAGTGGTAGGAAAGAAGGGAAATAGGTTGGCAGAAATGTGATCATAAAAGACTTTTCAGATTTCTGAGGACGGTTGACTTTATTCAGTAAAGATATAATTTAAGGAGATGTTGGATGCTAGATAAGTAATAAGAACCTTGATGTTGGACATTGGTAATAGGATTGTAGGTAGAAGAATACTTCATGTAAGTATTAATATAATAAAATTTGCAACATGGTTATTTATTGGATGTGAAGAGTAGGAGAGGAAGGAGTCAGAGTTGAATCCAGGTTTCTGTTTAGAAGTACCAGATGGTTGGATGTGCCATGATCCTACAGGGCTAAGAGCCAATTTGAGAAAAGATGATTAATTCAGTTTTGATGTTATAAGTTTGAGGTACCTATGGTTCATTCCCCAGAGGTGGAGAATGCCAAAAGCCAATTATTTATATGTCTATCTAGATGTGAAGTTTGAACTATAGATTTGGGAGTCAATAGATTGGTGATTTAACCCTATAGATTATATAAATTGAGAGAACTAGCATGCAGATAATAAAAACAGATGATAACATATTTATTTCGTTACTATACTGTTGTCTGTGTCAAGGATATTCTGATATGTAAACAAAGAGTTGCTGCTTATTTTGGAGACTTTAGGGCAACCAAGAAGCTTCCCTGGTCAGCACACAGAAAGCCAACATTATGGTGATTTATTCTTCAACGTTCCTTGAAGTTCAAAACATATTAATCACATGCCTGCAGTATGTTGCATCATATATAATTTGACTTAACAAAAACTTCAAAGTTGCACCTCAGCTTGAAAACTAAAAGGTGATCTCAAGTAATAAAAGTTTCCTACCAGCTTTTCCATTCGTACTTATCCCTTAGTCCAACGTGTCCATTTCATAGTGGGCATGTATTGCATTCACTGCCTTGATGCCTTGACATTTCATCATTGTATGCACCATCATTTAGCATATTTATATGATTATTAATGAATGACTTGAGAAAAAACTAAGTAATTATTTCTGAACAAGTCAGTGACTGTCAATTGTGTGTGGAGTGATATATGAAAAGAATTTCATTGCATTGTTTTAGCTTTCAACATTTGTACAATTATTTTTTAATAGGTGCTGGACATTTAGCTTCTTTATTTAATACTTAAAGAATGCCTTTTCTCACCCTAAAACGTACATGAGAGGAAAATAAACTGTTTTCTTTTCATTATTTATCTTACTCTCTTTTGGTTTACTAACAGCTCCTTTTGATATTGAACAAAAGACAAACTTTTTTTTTTTTTAGATTAGTCTCTCAAATTTAATCGTTCTTTTCAAATGTGGTAAGTCCACGATCTTCCAAAGCAAGCACATCACTCTATTTACGGATTTTCTGTCTAGTTCAATCAGTGGAAAATAGTTTTACCAAGATGATTCTAACATTAAAAGGGACTCAGTCCCTTTAACAAGATTAATAACAGATTTTAGTTCTATGGCAATTAAATAAATATCCTTTGGCTTCAGCTGCTCCTCACGCTGCCCTGGTAAACAATGCTACTCAAAGTGAATTCTGTTGCCCTAGGATATGACTCTGGTTTGCTGTTAACGTTTTAGAACTTTGAAAACACATTACTCTGTAACTGGTTTTGCAGATATTCTTAGCTTTTATTTTAGGGAGGTTTCCATACACAAGATTATAACATTAAACAAGTTTTGCCTTTTCAAAATAAGGAATATATTGAATGTTTATATAATCATTAATATTTAAACTCTGCACACTCACTGGATATAAAATCACCAAAGAATTTTTTTTAACCAAAAAAACCATGAATATTCCCAAGGCATCATTTTATTGTAGCTCAGTAGTCCTAGCCTTCCATTTCTCAAAAATCCCATAAAATTGTTGATGTTTATGTGTAATTGGAGAGAGCAAATTTCTTATGAAAATCAAAATCAAGTGATTTTGCAATCAAACCAATACATTTTTTTTTTATTTCAGCATATTATGAGGGTACAAAAGTTTAGGTTACATATATTGCCCTTGCCGTCCCCCCCCCCTTCAGAGCTTCAAGCGTGTCCATCCCCCAGACGGTATGCATCTCACTCATTATGTATGTATACACCCACCCCCTCCCCCCTCACATCTGCCCGACATCTGATTAATATTATTCCTAAATGTGCTCTTAGGTGATGATCAGTGAAACGAATTTGATGGTGAGTACATGTGGTGCTTATTTTTCCATTCTTGGGATACTTCACTTAGTAGAATGGGTTCCAGCTCTTTGATCCAGCAATCCCATTGTTGGACATCTACCCAAAAAACCAATACATTTGATTGCTGCTCAAGAGTCCAAGTAGCCTACTGCCCTTATGATTCTGGTCTGTTATATTATTCTTCATATTATAGTCTTTGCTTCTGCTTGAGTTCTAGTAATTTTAAATATAATGACTGCTTCTGGGTAATATGGGTAATACTCTGTTTTTATGATCATTGATAGATTGCAAAGTTTGACATGTTTCACAAATGTCATTTTAATGTAGTTAAGAGGGGTAAAACCAATGCTTTTAATTCACCATTACGGGGACCACATCATATTTCACAATCATAGCTTGATTATTGCTGCAAGATTAAATGTAACATTTATCAAACATTTCAACTTTTTTTCTGAAAGTCTATGTGTTTATTCATTCTATGAATCAAAAATTTCATTAAATACTTACATTAGTTTGCTAGGGCTACCAATACAAACTGTCACAGACTGGGTAGGTTAAACAATAAGAATTCATTTTCTCCCAGTTCTAGAGGCTAGACGTCCGAGATCAAGGTGTAAGCAGGGTTGGTTTCTTCTGAGGCCTCCCTCCTTGCCTTATTGATGGCTTGTCATCTCCTGTGTCTTTACATGCTCTTCCCTCCGTAGGTGTCTGTGTCCTCGTTTCCTTTTCCTATAAGGACACCAGTCATATTGGATTAGGGCTCACCCTAATGATACATTTTAACTTAATTACCTCTTTAAAAGTCTCATCTCCAAATGCCGACGCATTGTCAGGACTTCAACATGAGCTCTGAGGGTACAAAATTCAGCCCATAACAGTACCTCCTCTGCATGCACCACTGGACTACAGGTTAAGAGTCAAATATTCACTTTTTCATTCAACACATGTTTAGTAAGCCAGGGACTATTCTAGGTGCTGAGGATATAGTGGAGACGAAAACAGACTGATAATATTGGGGCGTATATAGCAGCTGAATGAGTCAGTGATGCTCAAAGCTTGCTGCTTCATTTTACATTAAATTTCAAAGGTATGTAAATCAATATGAAAAGATTATGTGAAAACTTATAAGCAAATCAATATTTGGTCCCAGGAAACTAGCCGTCTCTGGCCTGCTAGAAACTCCTAAATTTCTCATTGGTTTATGGCAGTAGAAACTCTCTCAAAATAAGTCTGGAGTCAATGTAAAATAATTCTTAAAATAATTAAGTAGGATACCCTGATTTTTCTATTTTTGCAACTGTAAGGTGTCGGGTATTTGACAGAACTTGACAATTTAAACTGCAGGTTTATTTAAAAATTGCATTTCATTTAAATGAGTATTTTGTTACTAATGACAGGTTTAAAATACCTACTGAAAACCATTGATATAGTCACAGAGCCAAAATTTCTGGTTTGGGGAGAATTTTTTGGTCTGTGAACAAATAACTTATATATTTAATATTAAAATGCTATTGAAATGCATGTAAATTTCAAGCCAAAGATCACATGTTCATCTTTATATCTGTCTTTCTATAATCCAATCATAATTTTCTAGCATGAGCTCTCTGATATCTCTTGGTAAGTTATATAGTAACAAAAACAGCATTAAAAAATTCAGCCCTACATATACCCAAAGGAAAAAAGGTCATTCTGTAACAAAGGCACGTGTACCCAAATGTTTATAGCAGCACAATTCACAATAGCAAAGATGTGGAAACAACCCAAATGCCCATCAATACATGATTGGATTAGTAAACTGTGGTATATGTATACCATGGAATACTACTCAGCTATAAGGAATGATAAAGATACAACATCCCTATGGTTCTCCTGGAGAGAGTTGGAACCCATTATATTAAGTGAAGTATCCCAAGAATGGAAAAACAAGCATCACATGTACTCACCAGAAAATTGGTTTCCTTGATCATCACCTAAATACAAATCTGGAAACGACACCAATTGGACATCAGACTGAGGTGGGGGGTGGGGGAGGGGATGGGGGTATGCCTACACAATGAGTGCATTGCGCACCGTTTGGGGAGTGGTAACACTTGAAGGTGCTGACTCGGGAAAGGGGGGGCGGGGAAAAAATATGAAACTATTGTTTTTAACTTGCACTGTTCACTTAATAATTTATCATGAATATTTCCCATATTATTTCATATCATTGTACAAGAAATAATGTATACATTATGAGGACATACTGTATCTAACAAGATATACTGTTAGACTCTTTGATTCTGTAAAATTAAATAAATAAAAAAAAAAAAAAAATTCAGCCCTATTCAAGGGTTTTCTTTACTTCTCAGGGTTATACCTACTCATTGGTTTAGTCCTGGCTCTAAATTCTCTGCACTTATTGAGTTGTCATGCTGTGTTATTGGGGTACAAACAGCCTTCTTTTAACTCTTTTCTGGCCTGAGGCCTATGCTGACACCTGCAGCTGGTATTTTGGTCACATCTGTTTGTCATCAGGAATGATGCTTGACGCTCAGCCCAGCAGTTGAATGGGTTGCCTGTAGGTATCCATTAGACTCCAGAGAAGCCCTCTGACATTGAGTTGTTTGTGCAACTGCATCTTTGATGTTGCCCTACCTCACCATTTTTGGACAACCTTCTGATAGACAAGTCTATTCTCATTTGCAGCTAAATTCTTTGTCTAACAGATGACATAATTTTTTTCTTCTTTATTTTCTCATTCCAGGGATTCAATTTCTCTTCCTCTTCACTGGTCTTCTGTTCATATAGCTGGGAGATGGCAAAGCATGCTTGGGTGAATGGAAGGTGACTTATTGGTGAGCTCTGGGAAGGTCGTGTGGCTCCCACTCATTTGAATTTTTCTTTAGAAAGTGCAATATTTGATCATTTTCTGTCCCTAGCATTTGGTCCAAGTTCTAGAGAAACAGGACATGTTCCACTTAATCTTCTGTTACATGGACATACTTCTATGTTATTGAGTTTCTTTTAAGATGTATAATTTGATATATTAAAAAGGTATCAGAGTTTGTGGACTTACATCAATTCTGGAATAATTATCTGTCAGTAGAAACATAGTGTTCTCCTGATCAGAGTGAGAGGATGAGATCAGAAAGAATAGTTGCAAAATCACTGAAAAAGGAGCATCTCTGTTAAATTTGAAAGACATTTTTTTATTACCAAATAAGTTTTAACAAAAAGTTTATTTAACCGATGAGAGTATGCAATTATCTTATTTTGGTCACTGTATTAGGCTGCCCTTTGATCAGAAAAATGGCATAGAAGAAGTTCTCCAGGGCTTGTTTTCCAGATACTGGTTTTAAGTCAGTAAAATTATAGTCTAATAACATTTGTCCTAAGAAATCTCATAGATCTTTACCGTTCAAAGGAATTTGTATCCTCAGTGTATTATGAGGATGGCAAAACTGATTTAGCTGCAAAAACAGAGTCTAAGAACTTACTGCAAATTGAAAGTAAATCTACTTTCTACCTACCACAGAAATAACTAGGAATGTTACTTGCTTAGCTATCTGATCTAAGCGCTGGTTTACAAGATAAATGAAAACACGTAACTGAAAAAACTGAACCCATTCATTTTCTTCTGACTTTTAATCTTATTTTTTGGAGTGGCACTAAAATTAAGGCTTATCTCATTTACAATATACACTATAAATATGAATGAATAAGCCAATTAAAATGTTTGCTCATAAGATACATTTAATTAGTAACCACTTAATAGAATGACATAAATACATATAACTCAGCTTACTTTTTATCATTGCTTTTTGGAAATCATCTAATGATAGTAATAGGACTTGAATCACCAGTATCATTTGTTCTCTTCTAAATTTCCTGACCAGTTCATATACCTCTTTGACTATAATTAGTTAAGATCATTTTAAGAGTCTCCCCTAGTGATTCTCTCTTTTTTATTGTTAATAAACTTGTTTTGAGCAAGGTACTCTCATTAGACTATAACAAAAATGGCTTCAGGAATTATGTTATTTATGGTTCTATCATTAAAAATTCTATGACCTTGGACAAGGCACCATGTAACTGAACTTTAGTTTCCCTATCAATAAATTGAGAAGACTAATAATATTTAACTTCATCATTCTGAGGCTCAAAAATAATGCATGCATGTGATGGTCTATTTTCAGCCATAAAGCACTCTACAAGTGATTGCATTCCTTAAGGTAAGTACAGTATCTTGAAGGACATGGGGTGTGTTATCACCTGTCTTCAGAAGGTCTGCCTTAAAGCCATAATAAACCATAAGGCATTTCTAAACCTTGCACTTGTGTGGCATTTTGTGTGGTATTTGGTCTTTAGGCTGGGTCTTTCCATGGTTAAGTCAATGTACACTTACATCTGTCTACAAGCTAACATGAAATAGATAGTTTCTCAGTAATGCCTTCAACTTAGATCAGTCTGAATGCTTAGGCCTCAAACCCTTAGGTTTCAAATCCTCTTTACTTTTCATCTCAATAATTGTTTCATCTTACTATCTCCATCTGTATGACCTGATGAATAATGAAAAAAGATAAACGAAATTTTAGCCCGAAGAAAGCAGTCTGTTTATTTATAAAGTCTTACATATTTAACAGATTGAGTGTGCTATTTTGCATTTTGACTGTACAATTGATTTTTTAAATAGTAAATTTTTATACTTGTGGCTGCCAGAGGAAATATTTATCACGGGAGAAAACAAAAATAGCAAGAGAATAATCTTTATACAAAAAGTCAGAGGAAAGAAATAAAGATTTCCAAAACATATCAAGATTTTCAGTATTTGGATTGGGAAGGAAATAGAATTAAGATATAATCATTTTAATTTCATGGATTTCTTTTTTTATGAAAATGCCATAATATTGAGAGTTTGTCATCATCAATCATTGACATAGGGTGTTAATTGTAAATTGGTTTAATATGGCAGCATAATAAGTAAATAAAGAAACAAAGCATCTGAAAATTTCCTCACTTTTGACTGCATGACATAAATTTTAGAACTTTCAAGTACAAGGACTTTTGGAATAAGCATTATTTAGAGCACACCCTCATGGGTTATCTGATTCTAATTCAATGGAGGATCTGCACTTTCATTGACTTTGCACTATTTTATGACTCTGAAAGTTGTAGATAAATGTCAATAACGCAAATAATTCTCATCTGTAAACAGACAAATAAATTCTGCCAGATGGAAGCTCAATTTTCTTCTCTTCCCTTACAGAAGAAGACAGTTTTGAGTCCATTTACATGTTCACTTCAATATTCCTGATCTCTACAGGGATCTGTGTTTTTGGATTCTCCTTTGCAGTGGTACTAACATCTGCTTGGCTCCTTCATTAATAACGAGTTAATACAATTTTTAACAGGTGTTCATTTTATATTTGCATGAAAGCCATGATTTTACCTTCATTTGAAAATTTTTCTTTGATATAAGATATAAAAATAATTCAGTGCAAGGTATATAAAAAGTTACTTAGCATTCTTTATCTCATAGCCCTCTTTGGAATTTATTTTACAGAAAATTTAAAAAATGAATTAATTTTTTATTCAGTTTTATTGGTGTTTGTATGGATAACCCATGAACAGTGAGTATATAGTACATTTTTCATATGAAGAATGAAAGTATTTTTCAGTACTTTCCTATATTAAGCCAAAATCTTGATGCACTTTCTAACTATTGGTTCTAGTTCTATTTCTTATGGCCATACAGAACAAACATAATCCCCAGTGCTGCCTAGGAGTATTTCAGAACAGTAACATTCACTGATAGCCTTTTTTCTTCACCTTGGAAAAATCTGAGTTCTTCATCCATTCCTCATTTAAAATGGATTAAAATTCCTTCATTATCTTAAACACTCTAATATGGCACTACTTCACAATAGACCCTATCCTAGTTCTGTGAATAGTCACTGAAGATTGTATTAGCAAATTTAGCAAGAACGTCATTATGTTTATTCATGTAGAGACAAAACCACAGTGTGTGCTGCTGCTCATCCATGTTTTCTGTACATTGCACTTCAGCAATTTTTTGAGGGTTTCTATGAACCATTATTAATGTTCACCCTATTAAGTTTAGTCCATTATCTTAGTCTCTCAAGAACATTTTAGATCATTACTCTGGTGTTCTTTGGTTCTGCTTTGTTTATTCATTCTTCCGATGTTTTTTTAATGGCTATTTTATGTCTGGCACTGCCCTAAACCATTGGGATAACAAAGACAAAAATGTTAGTGATCTCTTTTTTGTTTGTTTGGTTTTGAGTCTAATGAGGGAGGCAGATGCTTATATGAATGATTAGATACTAGACTGTTAAATGCTCAGAGAAATGTTGCCATGTAAACATGGGAATGGTTTTATTCTGCTCTTTAGGTGACAGAGATGGGTCACAAAGCTGCTAATCTGCACAAAGCTGGATGGCTTGTCAAATAGAAATTTAGCCTGACCTGAAGTGGTGTTACACACCAGTAGTCCAGCTACCTGGGAGCCTGGGGCAGGAGGATTACTTGAGCCCCGGAGTTTGAGGTCAGCCTGGACAACAGATCCTGTCTCTAAAAAACAAAAACAAACCCCCCAGAAATTTATTTTCTAACAGTTCTGGAGGCTAGAAGTACAAGATTGGAAAGATCAAAATGCTAGCATGGGGGCAGGGGGTTCTGGTAAAAGCTCTCTTCCGGCTTGCACAAGGCCACTGTCTCCTTTTGTGCTCGTGTGGCTGTTCCTTGAAGCTTGCTTATGGAGAGAGAGAGAAATCGTTCTCACCTCCTTTTCTTCTAAAGCTACCAATTATCATAATCCCAACTTTATGACCATATTTAGCCTTAATTACCTCCTAAAATTTGTGGCTCCAAAGGCAGTCACATTGGAGATTAGGGCTTCAGTATAAAAATTTGCAGAGTTGGGAGGGCACAATTCAGTCTATAGCATTCACGCTATTACAGGATGAGAGTATGCACACATTTGATCATACTGTGCTCAGGTCCTTATCTCAACAGCAGCCTAACATTTTTATGTCAAGATTTTAAATGACTTCTAATGTTTTCTATGAAACAGTAAATAATAATTATTATATCTGCTCTTGGTCTATTGTAACCTGCTATAGAGAAATGGATTAAGAAAGCTCTACCAGAATCCTTGCTCTGCCACTTTTAAACTATGTAACCTCCTCTAAGGTAGAAGATTAAATGAGTTAATATAAGATAATATATAAGTCAATATAAGTTAAGAGCATTAAACAATATGTGACACATAGTAAATGTTTATAGGTGTTAGCTTTGATTATCATTAATATTTCTCTTACTATCAATTTTTATAGGCAAACCTTTTCTATTTCTTCATCATCTCTCACTTGACAAATAAGAACCTCTTCAGCATTCTAGTCACTAATTTCTGGAGGCTTTGTAGTTTGTCTTTGATGCTTTCCGAATACACTGTCCAATAATTAAACAGGCAATAGAATATTTCATAATACAGTTAAAATTCAGAATTGCTCAACCACATACTAAGTCTAAATAATAATAGTTCATAGAATGAAAAGTTACTTATGTGATTTTTCCTGATTTCATTTACTTTACCTAGAAGAGAACTTATCATTGCAATAAAATAGAAATGGTGGTTTTCAAATATTAATATTATATTTTAAAATTTTTGTGTCAAATATTATTACTTGCTTTTTGTATTTAAAAATTTATTTTAATAGAGAAACTTAGGGTTTCACTTAGCTGTAAGTTTTAAGAAAATTCAATCAATTGATCATAAATAGTCATTAAACAATAGTATATGTTCTACTTAGCAATAATTCACTATTGTTGAAGTACATTATTTCTGAGGACTTAGTAGAATGATAGTTCCATAATAGCGTGGATTTGTCTACATTCTTTTTTAAATTTTTTTTATTGCAGCATATTACGGGGGTATAAATATTTAGGTTACATATATTGCCTTTGTCCCATCTGAGTCAGAGGTTCAAATGTGCCCATCCCCCAGATGGTGCGCACCGTACCCGTCAGGCGTGAATATATGCATCCCCTCCTGCCGCCTCCCACCTGCCCAACACCCGATGAATGTTACTACTATATGTACACATAAGTGTTGATCAGTTAATACCAATTTGATGGTGGGTACATGTGGTCCTTATTTTTCCATTCTTGTGATACTTCACTTAGTAGAATGGGCTCCAGCTCTAGCCAGGATAATACAAGAGGTACTAGATCACCATTGTTTTTTGTGGCTGAATAGAACTCCATGATATACATATACCAAAAGCAGAGGCAAGAATAAGAATGGTATATTTATGGGACAAGGAGGAGAAAGTACAGAGATCCGTGTGGAAGGTGTTGGGACATCCAGGATGTGTTCAGATTATAGAGGATCTGGAAAAAAAAGGGCAAAGAACCACGTGACAGGGTATTTGCCTATTTTGTTCACTCAACAATAGTCACTCAATAAATACTTGTGAAATGAATGAATTCGGGGTCTGCTGTGTTTGGGTGTGGTGGTTGGAGGCAGTAATTTTACTTTGTTAGATATGTAGTGAGGAAACTTTTTGCTGTAGAGATGCTGAACTTGAGATCACTCTTTAATAGCCTTTTGAAAAAATCTAGTGGGTATGTGGAAAACTATGGCTGCATCTTAGGTGGGAAGATATGAGTGAGGAGAGATTGACAGCATCAGTATGCAGAAGAAAGGTGAATCCACAAGTGGACGAGAACTTCCTGGGATAAAAACGGGGTTGCCAGATTTACCAAATAAAATATAGGATGCCAAGTTAAATTTGAACTTTGGTTAAACAGTGAAAAATTTCTTGGCTTAAGTATGTCCCATACAATGTTTGGAAGCAGCGGATAAAAATATAAAGAAAGAAGGAAGAACGTATCATCTACATTTAAGAACTTATCCTGCAATTCATGCGGTACTGGATATGAAGGCTTTCCTTTATAAATTCCTAAAGGTTTTTTACACAGAGATAAGGAATGGAGGTTACAGAAGTATTGAGGCAATTGTTCTTTAAAAGGAAATTTTGAAATAAGGGGAAAAAAGTATAATTATTCTTTGTCACATTTAGATGAAGGAGATTTATTAATATTTCAAGGTTTTTTGGAAGATAAAAATGCTTCAATGACTTTTCTACTTTAGCAGGAGAAATTCCACTTTAGGGAAGATTTGGGCAAAGATAAGTCAATAATTTAGTATTGATAAACATTGCCTTTTGCTAAAACCCCTTGTCCTCTGCCTTGATCAAACATTGTAATCTTGTTTGAGCCATGTATCACATACCATGTATGAATAAAACAAGTAATATAAGGCCTCTCAGTTATCTAAAACATTTATGCTGACTGAATAGTTAATGAAGAAGAAATATAATGGTATAACTTCAAAACCAGCTGTTAGTATTGAACATTTACATAGAAATTATCATAGTTTCCAGTGCCTGGTACAAGTGTTTGATATGCATATCACAATCTATTTTGTAAGGTCTTTGGGATTTATCCATAACTGAACAAGACACAATTTGGATTTAAAGAGGCTGTAATTTCTTTTTTATAAAAAGGTAAAGATTTTTCTCCTTTTATCTGAAGTGCTTTTTTATTATTTTAACTGTTTTTGTATAATTTTATATAGACATAATTTTACATAAGTGTATAACTGTACACAGCCAAGGAAAAAATCAATAGAGCAAATAGACAACCTACAGAATGGGAGAAAATCTTTGCATTGTATACGTCCAGTAAAGGGCTGATAACCAGAATCTACAAAGAACTCAAGTGAATCAGCAAGAAAACATCAAACTACCCCATTAAAAAGTAGGCAAAAGACATGAACAGAAACTTTTCAAAAGGAGACTAATGGTCAATAAACATATGAAAACATGCTCAACATCTCAAATCATCATGGAAATGCAAATCAAAACCATAATGAGATATCACCTAACTCCAGTGAAAATGGCTTTTATTAAAAAGTCCCTAAACAACAGATGCTGGCATGGATGTGGAGATAAAGGAACACTTAGACACTGTTGGTGGGACTGCAAACTATTAATAATACAACCTCTATGGAGAGGAGTATGGAGATACCTCAAAGAACTAAAAGTAGACCTACCATTTGATCCAGCAACCCCACTACTGGGTATTTACCCAAAGGAAAAAAAGACATCCTATAAAAAAGACACCTGTACTTGAATGTTTATTGCAGCACAATTCACAATCACAAAAATGTGGAATCAACCCAAATGACCATCAATATATGAGTGGATTAATAAAATGTGATATATGTATACCATGGAGTAATACTCAGCCATAATAAAATGATGAACTGATACCTTTTGTAATAGCCTGGATGGAGCTGGAGACCACTCTTCTAAGTGAAATATCACAATAATGGAAAAACAAACATCACATGTCCTCACTATTAAACTGGAACAAATCAATCAACACTTATATGCACATATGAAAGTAAAACTCAATGGAAATCAATCAGGTGGCGGGAGGAGTGGATGGGTAAATTCACAGCTAACAGGCACAACGCACACTATCTGGGCACACTTATAACTTTGACTCAAACTGCACAAAAGCAACTCATATAACCAAAACCTTTGTACCCCCATAATATTCTGAAATAAAAAAAATACACAACTCTCGGCCGGACGCGGTGCCTCATGTCTGTAATCCTAGCACTCTGGAAGGCCGAGGCGGGTGGATTGTTTGAGCTCAGGGGTTCAAGACCAGCCTGAGCAAGAGCAAGATCCCATTTCTACTAAAAATAGAAAGAAATTATATAGATAGCTAAAAATACATATGGAAAAAAATTAGCCGGGTATGGTGGTGCATGCCTGTAGTCCCAGCTACTTGGGAGGCTGAGGCAGGACGATTGCTTGAGCCCAGGAGTTTGAGGTTGCTGTGAGCTAGGCTGATGCCACGGCACTCTAGCCCAGGCAACAGAGTGAGACTCTGTCTCAAAACAAAACAAAACAAAATATATATATATATACAACTCTAATTATAATAAACAGACCCCCAGTTTTGATGTTTGACACTAACTTTCAAGTTACCAGAACTACCCTTTGCCCTTTGCCTGACATCTGGGCAACTTGATGTGAAAGCCCGGCACCCTCCAATCCTTGGCACTGGTTGAAATTTCAAATCAGACAAGTTTTACCTGAGTGGCACTTCTACCTTGGTTCCAAGCCCAGCCACAACAAAAATCCAAGCCACCCTCCACACCTCTTGTTTCATTCCAAAGGGAACATGAGCCCTTCTTGGGAATCATTTTGTTGTTTGTTGTGTAAATAATAAACTTTGTAGGATAAGCATTGGTGCCTGGGTGTCATTAGTCCTGACATCTATAAATACTTGGGGAGGGCATGTGTGGCCCAGCCTCTCACAGGGGATGCTAGGCACTGGAACAAAACTGTGACTGTACACATCTATCTTTTTCTTTGTATAATCATTTTGTATTGTTTTGTCCCTTCTACTCTCTTCCCCCTTTCGTATATCAGCAACCCTTCATAAGGTACCCACTACCTTCTAACACCATAGATTAATTTTGACTGCTTTAAAATTAAAATTATTTATATATATATACGTACAGATATGTGTGTGTATATATCACGCAGTATGCATTCTTATGGATTTTGCTCAACATTTTGTTTGTGAGCCTGCCTTATTAGTATTGTTGTCTTTAGAATAGTTAGCTCACTTTCATTGCTCTGTAGTATTCCAATGAATATGCTAGAATTTATTTGTCTGGTTTTTGGTTATTTAGAATAGGGCTTCTACCAATATCTTTTTCTCCCCCTTTTGGTACACATTTCTGTTGACTATTACCTAGGAGTGGAATTACTGGATCACTAGGTATGTGTATGGGCTTTGATAGATAGTGACAAAGAGTTTTTCAAGTGGGCTATACCTATTTATTTCTAGTGTGAGGTCTTAAAATTTATTACAGATACTCGTAAACAGAATCAACCTTTCTCTTATGTTTAAGGCACTAATGAATATTTCCCATGCATTTCAGAATCTTGAATTATTTAAGTATTGATAAGATTCAAAGTTGAGGTTTTTTTATGTAGAGAAATCTTATAATTTTATGTTGTCTCAGTGCCCATATTAAATACAAATTTAACTTTCTTATGCCAGAAACAGGACTCAGTCACTCTTGACAGTTTCCAGCTCTACATCACACCCAAATAGCTCAAGCTGGTGGCCAGAGATAAGAACTTAGAGGCATCTCTCCCGCCTAGCACACTAGGCTCCCATGTTCCCTCTACTTCCTTTCAAAGGACTATTCAGGGATTTGCCGGCAGACTTCAAAGAGACTCAAACACTGTTTCTTTATATATACTGCTGGTTGCCATGCACACTCTCTCTGCCTGACTTTGTTCCTGCCTCTTATGACTTGGCGATAGAGACTGCCCTCCGGACTCATCACTCCCTCCTTGCCCAAGATCTGTAATTAAAAATCTTTGAACTTGTTTCCTATTGTGATGGTGTAATAAATCTGTGCCTTCCGTCTAAAGAACCAGGAGCTCCCCCAGGCCAGGTTTTTCTTGGGATGCAGGAGAGAACACAGGATCAGGATCCCAGCACCAGAGCGATGGACAGGCGGGAATAAAGTGGACACGAGTCAGAGAAGAGCTACAAAGGCATCTGCCAGGATAGACAAGTTTCCTGTGTGAGGGAGTCCTGGTTGTAGGTCAGACAAGTGGGCATTAGGCTGTCCACCAGGTAAAACAGGTATCCTGTGAAAGGCACATTGTAAACATTCATATCTGGCTCCCACTGGGGTAGGTTGCTAGCAGCTCTGGTACTGGAATCCATGGCGGCTCTCAGAACACCTTGTTATACAGATAAAAAAAATATGAAGTAATAGAAAGTGCTTTGAGTTACTCACAGTTTCTCAACTGCATTCTAATTATTTCTGTATAGCATAATTTTTATAGAAGAATTCTAACCTTGCCTTAAGTCTACAAAATGGAATCCCGGTGAAAAATTGGGAAGGGGTTTGATAATTCAGCTAATCCTTGTATCTCTCAGAAGATGTATTTCTTGTATTATCTTGGTCCTTTAGTCAGACTCTCTGCTTGTATAATATTAGAAATCATTTAGAGTAGAAAATGGTCTTTTAGAAAAAACATCCGATTTAGTCCAGGTACTTCATTTTCATCTCCTATTAGTTATTATCATTTGTATATGAAATTTTGAGACAGAGTGTAGAGCTCTTAAAATTAAGTGGCATTGCCTACATTGGGCTGTTTATTCTTCTTGTGAAGTTTTAAATGATGATGATAAAGTTATGATGTTGATAAAAATGTACCCTCAATTATCACATATATTTTTTGAATAAACCTAATCTATGCTAAAATGAGCATAATGAATCAATGGAGAATGGACTCACAATTCAATCAAATGTGTTGAGAAAATTGGCTGTGAGGGAAGTGTTCAATTTTTCCTTTTTTGGTCTTTGTTCATACCCTATTTCAAAATCAATTCAAAATAAATTGAGTAAAACAGAAGAGGAAGAAAAAAGAAGGAAAATAAGCCTCTGAAAAATGAATCTTTATCTTATTTTGAGATAGGATAGTATTGCCAAGTCATTTTCTTTATGTCTTTTTCCATTGAATTTATATTAAGTATTTATATGTTTGATTTTTTTAACCAAATAGAAAATTCATAAAATTGAAAGACCTAAAATTTTGATACAGACATGGCAGAAAATTATGTGGTCTTATATATATATATATATATATATATATATATATATCATACATATAAATTGTTGGACTTGAGGAATAAAAGTGGCACAATAAAATTTTCTCACCCCACTTCATTAAAAGGACTCTTGGTAAACTGCTATTTTCTAATAATCATTTTAATTTCAAGTAGAAACAAGGACATTTTGGACACATTCCAATGTTATCACCACACTTTATTAAACTGAGCAGCCTAATTTGATTAAGCACAATTAATTGTCTTATAAAATTAATTCCTTAATAAAGAAAACACATTGTCTCAGGACACCAAAGATAAAGATACCATCTTTGAAATGGTAAACAACATTTTCGGGTTTTTTGTAGTGTTGAAACTGAGAGAATAAAATGGAAAGATTTATACTTGAAAGTGGAGTTTCAGTTTTATTGACTTTGATTCCTCCGAGATGCCCTAAGAGAGATGGTAATACCTGGTAACCATGGCAATGCACTGTGGAGGACCCCCCAGAGCCCTAATAGAGCCAAACTGCAGGATGCTAGGAATAGCTAAAGCACCAGCTTAAACACAGGACATGTATGAGGACAACTCCTAGGGACTTAAAAAAACACATGAGCAGAATTCTACTTTCCATAAAAAAATATACAAAGAACCCATGATACTTGTTATTGTTCTTGTGTTATCTGCCCATCTGTACTCCCAGCATGTCTTAGGGAAACCTGTGCTACCTAAAAAAGGGAAACCACTCTGTCAGTGCACTTCCTACTTCCTACCAGTCTCTTTCTTTCTCTCTCTCCACCTACTGAATGTACTACCTATGTGTATTACTTAGAGTAACATTAGTATCTCTTTAACACATCCACGTCCCAAACTTTTAATGGCTCAAATTTGATAGAAGTTCATTTTTTTTGCTTATCCTGTGCAGCTGCTTATGTGTCTCTTTACAAAGGGGTTAGGAAGGTGTTCATCCAGGGACAAGCCTTCCCTACCATCAACCCGTTCTTCCTAATGTCACTGTGGTCGTCTCCACCTGCTCAATTGAAAAGAAACCAGTGCAGATGATCTCTCATGGAAGGCTCTGGAACCAGAACATGTACATAATTTCTACAAATATCCTATCAAAGCTCGATTATAATGATGTTGGTATTTTAATAGGGATTGCATTGACTCTGTAGATCACTTTGGGAAGAATAGACATTTTAACAATGTTGATTCTGCTGATCCATGAGCATGGTATGTTTTTCCATCTGTTTATGTTCTCTGCTATTTCCTTTCTCAATGTTTCATGGTTCCCTCTATAGAAGTCTTTCACCACTTTAGTTAAAATAAAGTAGGAGAAAACATGAAACACCAAGCTGTGGTCCCAAAGGAGGTCAAAGATATCAACAAGAACAAGGCTCCTGTTCAGGTCAACAGCACCAGCAATTGAATAAAAGACATCACTGCACACCTGGAGTGGAAAGGGTAAAAAGTGGGCATCACAGATGTGGAGAGCACAAATTCACAGGAGACCAAGATATGTAGGACCCTTGGTTTACAAATGTGTCCATTTATTCATCAAACATTTGTGAATAAACTACAGTATTTGGTACCAGAGTTATAATGATCGGCTAGACAGACAAAGCTCCCACTTGGATGCATATTAGAGTCTAGTTGAGAAGAAGGAAAGGTGAGCAAGTAATATTTCCACTAGGGCTGTCTGTGTGTAATTGGGATACAGTGATTGGATTCTTGGGGCAGAGCTAGATGAGAATGTTTTATACTGACACTGTGATGCTAGTACACTCTTCAGGTTGAGGTGACCTGAGGGCAATCCATTACAAATTTATCTGTACCTCTGTTGTAGTCCTTACCACCTTCTGTATTTTACTATGGTGATTTCTGTAGAAATATTTTTTCCCCTCTAATTCAAAATTGTGGTTAAGGATGGAAAGAACACGGTTTGTTTGTCTTTGTATTCCTCACTACAAAATGCCTAGAATCACTTGGTGCAAAGTGTTTTTTTTTTAATTACAATGAATAACAGGATGTTATGAATTATGAAGTATAGGTTCAAAGGTCTGTACATTTGAGACTAATTTTATTTTAGAGTCGTATCTTGATTATTTAATACCAGACCAATGTTCCTGGAGCATGTAGGACACTTTTACTCTCCTTTTGAGAGAAGCCAATTTTGCCATCATAGTGATGAAGAGGGACTAGTCTTACAGAAAATAACTAGAAAATACATAGAACTCAGTTTAAGGTGGAACTGCTTGTGCTTTAGATATGAGGAATTGAAATTCCTGATAAATAGATATTACAAAATCTTTAAAATATGTGCACTAACAATAGCTGTTGCCTACAGCAGTCTTTAGGTTGGTCTATGGGTTTAACTGGAAAATGAGCTTTTCTTTTAAAATTTTTGGTCTGAAAAGATTTTGATGTATTTTGAATGAAGTCATAAGAGTAGGTATTACATTTCAGTGAATTATATCATAATTTAGTTTTCCTTTCATTTTGATTGTACCTCATAATTTTTCCTTTGGACAAAAAATCTTGACTCATTTAACAAAATTTATCACAGTTTTATTTTTCCAATTTTCATTTGAAGCAATCATTTTTTTTTAAATATGGCTATTATTTTCTGAGTACCTTATCAAAAAAATCTTTTTATTTGAATTATTACATTTTTATGTGTTAAAATTCTTTAATATTTCTTTTACTTTGGACAATTTTAATGTTATTTTACTGGACTTTGATTTTTAAGCTTGAGGAATTTAGCTCAATTTTACTGGACTTTGATTTTTAAGCTTGAGGAATTTATCTCAATGTATTATTGTTAATATAATGTCCTGAACTGTTAGTGAATAAATTGGCTTATCAAATATTTATTTTTAAATTAGGTAAAGAATACTATAATTTTTAAATTGTAACTATCCTTTTTATTAATACATAATAGTTGTACATGGATATGGGATACATGTGATATTTTGATATATGCATACAATATGGAATGATCAATTCAGGGTAATTAGAATATCCATCACGTCAAACATTTATAATTTCTTTGTGTTGGGAACATTCCAAATCTTCTCTTCTAGGTATTTTGAAATATATAATAAATTATTGTTAACCACAATCACCCTACTGTGCTACCAAGCATTAAAACTTACTCCTTCTATCTCACTGTATTTTTTACCATTAATGAACCTCTCTTCATCCCCCTCTCCTCCCTATCCTTCTCAGCCTCTGATGATCTCTATTCTACTCTATACCTCCATGAGACCAACTTCTTTATTAATAGCTCCCACATATGAAGGAGAACATGTGATATTTGTCTTTCTGTGCCTGGTTTATTTCATTTAATAATGTCCTCCAGTCTCATTCATATTGCTGCAAATGACAGGAATTCACTCATTTTTATGGCTGAATAATATTCCATTGCATATATATATATATACTACATTTTCTTTATCCATTCATCTGTTTATGGACACTTAGGTTGATTCTGTCTCTTTGCAGTTGTGAATATTATGGCAATAAACATGGGGGTGCAGGTTTCTGTTTGATATACTGAGTTCTTTTCCTTTGGATAAACACCCAGTAGTGGTACTTCTGGATCATTTAGTATTTCTATTTTTACTTTTTTGAAGAATCCCCATAATGTTTTTCATAATGACTTTACTAATTTATATTCCAGCCAACAGTTTATTAAAATTTTTATCTTTTAATTCAATTTTCAACAAATTTTTTGAAGTCCCCTCATATGTAATAGAATAAGCAATCAAAATATTTATTTTAGGTGAAAAAAAGCACAATTAAAAATCTCCCTACACTTTTTCTTTTTCTGTAAAGTGGAAACAATAAAACAGATAATTTTTGATTGTCATTTGGTGATCAATTTTCTATAGTTGAATGGAACTAAAAATGCATGTATATAACCCAGATCAGGGTATATACAAGGTTCAGAACAACATTTCTGAAAAACAAAATTATTTGGCAGATAACTCGTTTGCCCACTATTTTTTTTTCAATTATATTTTAGACTTCTCATTATAACTAACGCAATCCTCTTAAAACTCACAGTGCCCCAAGTGGACAGTCTATTGAATTTGCTTACTGAGTATCTTTTACTTTCTTGTAAGCATAAGATGATAAAGATAAAGTCTCTTTGTATTAAACTTTTTTTTTTTTTTTTTTTTTTGCAAGTTAAAAACAATAGTTTCATATTTTTTTCCCCCACCCCCCCTTTCCCGAGTCAGCACCTTCAAGTGTTACCACTCCCCAAACGGTGCGCAATGCACTCATTGTGTAGGCATACCCCCATCCCCTCCCCCACCCCCCACCTCAGTCTGATGTCCAATTGGTGTCGTTCCCAGGTTTGTATTTAGGTGATGATCAAGGAAACCAATTTTCTGGTGAGTACATGTGATGCTTGTTTTTCCATTCTTGGGATACTTCACTTAATATAATGGGTTCCAACTCTCTCCAGGAGAACCATAGAGATGTTGTATCTTCATCATTCCTTATAGCTGAGTAGTATTCCATGGTATACATATACCACAGTTTACTAATCCAATCATGTATTGATGGGCATTTGGGTTGTTTCCACATCTTTGCTATTGTGAATTGTGCTGCTATAAACATTTGGGTACACGTGCCTTTGTTACAGAATGACCTTTTTTCCTTTGGGTATATGCCCAGTAATGGGATTGCTGGGTCAAATGGCAGGTCTACTTGAATCTGTTTAAGATACCTCCATAATGCTTTCCACAGAGGTTGCACTAGTTTGCAGTCCCACCAGCAGTGTATTAGTGTTCCTGTCTCTCCACACCCACGCCAACATGTGTTGTTTTGGGTTTTTTTGATAAAGGCCATTCTCACTGGGGTTAAGTGATATCTCATTGTGGTTTTGATTTGCATTTCCCTGATGATTAGAGATGTTGAACACTTTTTCATATGTTTGTTAGCCATTTTTATATCTTCTTTTGAAAAATTTCTATTCATGTCCTTTGCCCACTTTTTGATAGGGTTGCTTGATTTTTTCTTGCTGATTTTCCTGAGTTCTAAATAGATTCTTGTTATCAGTCCTTTATCTGATGTGTAGTATGCAAAAATTTTTTCCCATTCTGTAGGTGGTCTGTTTATTCTCTGGACTGTTTCTTTGGCTGTGCAGAAGCTTTTTAATTTAATCATGTCCCATTGATTTATTTTTGTTGCTGCTGTGATTGCCTTGGGGGTCTTCTTCATAAATTCTTTGCCTAGGCCAATGTCTGTAAGAGTCTTTCCTACATTTTCTTCTAGAATTCTGATTGTATCACGCCTAAGGTTTAAGTCTGTTATCCACCGTGATTTGATTTTTGTGAGAGGTGAAAGCTGTGGGTCCTGTTTCAGTCTTCTACAAGTGGCTAACCAATTCTCCCAGCACCATTTGTTGAATAGGGATTCTTGTCCCCAGAGTATATTCTTTCCCGCTTTGTCGAAAATTAGGTGACTATATGAGGATGGTTCTATATTTGGATTTTCTGTTGTGTTCCACTGGTCTGTGTCCCTGCACTTGTGCCAATACCAGGCTGTTTTAAGAACCACGGCCTTGTAGTATAGTTTGAGGTCTGGCAAATTAATACCTCCCATTTTGTTTTTGTTGCTTAAAATTGCTTTTGCTTTGTATTGAGAAAAACTGTGAATATTTTGATTCAGAAAGATGCCCATCAATTCATGAATGGATTAGCAAAATGTGGTATATGTATACCATGGAATATTACTCAGCTATTAGAAATAATGGCGATATGGCATCTCTTTGGTTCTCCTGGAGAGAGCTGGAACCCATTCTATTAAGTGAAGTATCCCAAGGATGGAAAAATAAGCACCACATGTACTCACCAGCAAACTGGTTTCCCTGAGTGCACATTTGGGAATAACACCAATTGGGTATTGAACAGAGGTGGGGGCTGGGTGGAAGGGATGGGTGTATACCTACTTGATGAGTGCAATGTGCACTGCCTGGGGAATGGACACGCTTGAAGTTCTGACTGGGGGGGTTGGAGTGGGGGGAGGGGAGGGGTACACACCTACATGATGAGTGTGATGTGCACTGTCTAGGGAATGGACACAATTGAAGCTCAGACTTGGGGGGATGGGGAGGCATGGGCAATGTATATAGCCTGATCTTTTGTACCCCCATAATGAGCTGAAAAACAAACAAAAAAAAAAAAAAGAAAGAAAGAAAGAAAGAAAAATCCAGTTACTTTCAGGAGATGTTTTCTGAGAATACAGGGAATATAAGGTAAATGTTGGGATTTTTCAATTTCCAAAGCTGATATATATTGAGTCTCTCGTTATACATATTTGAAGTTTTGACATCAGTTACCATTTGGCAACTTGGATATCCAGAGTTCCAGATTGTAAAAAGTGTAATTATATATTTAATTCATCCATGCAGAATAATTTTTTGATGAATAAAAATGATATTGGAATGATAATAACTAATATCCTAGTAAAATTAAAAGTTTCTTTTATATTAGTACCATGATACTTTTAAAGCTGAGTAATGATTCTCCATCCCTCAGTGAGCTGCGTTTCATATGACATAGCAGCTGGCTTACAGAACATTTTTTGTGAAGGATGAACTATTAATATTTTAGAACCTCAGATCTATCTCTTTTGAAGATTCACAATCTGCACTATCAATATACATAGGGTGACTATATAATTTATTTTCTAGACCAGGACACTTGAGAGTAAAAAGGGACACTAGTAGTAATAATGCTGTGACAACATGAGAAAACTGGGATTATTTTGGTCAAAAACCGGGATGCATAGTTGATGGTAAAAACTATGTGCTAAGCCCTGACAGAGGTGAGATAAAATAATAGAACAGAGTTCAACTGATATTTTCTCGCCTCCATTCCTTTGTTCTTGCTTATTTTGTCTGTTTATCCATTCATTCAACAAGTATCTATTGAGCCCCTATTATGTGGTAAGTGTTCGGTTTATTCTCTGAGTGGTAAGAAACTGGCAATTCTTCTGAACTTCATATTCTACCCATAGTTTCAAGTGTCTGTTGTAGAAGAGTTTCAATGATACACACAGCTCTGCTGATGGATGCACAAGATGTATTAATAATAGAGTTCTTTGTGGGTTTGGGTTTACCGTACTTTTGAAGAATACTAGTCAAACCTGTAGGAAGATGCATGTGGTAGTTTGTTCCCTGGCCCTGTTCTGCCTTATGTTTGCTGCTGTTGTATAATTGTTTGTTTCCCTATCAGTGACTCTTTTTCTTCTCTACTCTGAGAGTGTCTGCTGTTTGAGAGGTCACTACCATTTAAGATTTTTCTGCTCTTTCATTTTATTTCTGTGTTTTATATTGCTCATACATTTTGCCTCATGATACATCTTGAAAGTGTGTTGTTCACTGCTTCTAAGCTAGAGAACTTCCAAAAATCTGAGAATTCTGGACCTTCTTTTTGGGTCATGCTGCAGTTATGTATTTTGAATGATTTAATTCTAACTTTTGAGCATACAAACATCTAACATGTGCCAGACACTATACAGGTTTACATATTCTATCTCCTTTCATGACAATCCTATGAAATAAAACTGCTCTAATTTTTCACTTGACAAAATAGAGGGTCCCAGGATCAGATATATTGCAAAAAATTAGGTCAGAATCCAAATTTAATTCTTGTTTGACTCTAGAATATTGACCTCCACAATTTCTTGCTGTATATTTTAGAAAATCAAATGCTTTTATCATATTAGTTTGTATACTTTCTTGGTGTAAAGACATTTGGCATTTTGTTTATAAGATTTTTCTGGGACCACAAAATGAAAAACAATAAACCTATTTAATTTCACATATCAAAACTTTGAAGTTTTATTAGATCTGGCCTTTTCACCTTTTTCAACTTATATTTAGAGACTTGGAAAACTATAAATAGATTTTAACGTATTTTCGTAACTTTTTTGGGGGAAAGCAAGTCAGATTATACATTTTACCTATTTTAAGATTGTTGGTTCTTAAATTTTAAAGAGTGGTTTCTTTCTTTAATAAGATATTTATTTATTATAAAGGAGAACTCTATAAAGTTTACTATTCATATTTATATATATTGGACAGAATATAAAGCACATACAGTGGATTCTTTTTTTTAAGTGATTTCTTTCTACTTTATTATAAATGACTCAGATAATGATTTCAACAGGAAAATACAATTGTCACTTATTGACCATTAGATATTCACTGAGAGACAAAGTTCAGAGTACAGATATTAAAGAATAAATTTGGCATCATATATCATTATACTTTTAGAGAAAAGTGGATTTATTGAATTTGTTCTTGCTGTGATGTTACTCTTGCATTAAGCAGTACACTCAGTAGATGAAAGTTAGTTTCAGCATGAGTTCCAGGAATTTATTTTTAAAGAGAAATAGGGAATTATTACATTTTCAAATACTGTTTAAATGACAGCAATGACATTCAGAGAATGAAGTTAATAGTTACCGAAATTTTCCATTTTTAAAACATTTTTGCTTAAGTAGATAATTCCATTGAGCATCATTTAACTTTAAGATTCTAGTAACAGCTTATTGAGGTGTAAACATGTACTCTTCAATGATTTAGTTAATGGAACACTAAGGAAATAATTAACAAATTATGCATTCCCAATATTGAAGAAATGGACTAGGCTATCTATATGTGTATATACACACACATATATATGAAGTTTAACAATTTGTCTTGAATGAGTAAACATTCTCAGTCTTAAAAAATCCACCTAGAATTTTATATACATATCTATTTCAAAATATTATGAGAGTACAAATATTTTTGCTTACATTGATCACTTTTGTAATGCCTGAGTCAGGGCTATGAGTGTGCCCATCACCCAGATAGTGTTCATTGTACCCATTGGGTAGGTTTTTCATCTACAAAGTTATATAATCTCAATAAAATCAATAATTATTTTGAAGTGCTTAAGCTGATTTTAAAATCTATCTTGAAAGGACCAAGAATAGCCAGTTATACCTAAGGAGGAATACATAGGTAGCAGACTAGTCCAACCAGATATTTATGGATTAATTAATAAAGTTTTGCAGAATAAGATAATGTGGCATTGGCATAGTTATAGACAAATGGGCCAACTGAACAGAATAGTAAATCTAGAAACCAACGAAGACATTTAAACAAACCTGTTATATGACAGAAGTATTACTGGAGATCACTGGGGGAAGGCAGGACCATTCAATCAATTGTGCTGGGACAATTGCTTATTCATGAATTAAAGAATAAAAATTTTGATAGCTGCTTTACAACAAGGTTCAAATATGTATATTTAAAAATAGAAATATATAATAAATATATAAGTATATATATTAAACTTCATTGCAAAAGGCAAAATTTTACACAATTCTTAGAATAAAAATCATAGAGTATTTTTATGGCTTTGAAGAAAGATCACTAATATCAAGAAGAAAATATCAATAATAGCTACATTTAGTGGAATTAAGAGCCAAATATTGGGATAGTGTTACTAAAGACATAACACTAGCTAACTGACAAAAATTAGCATTTCAACTACACAAAAAGTACACAAAATACTTTAGAGAGCATGCTGTCAATATTCTTTCAAGTTGAAGGTAAAAATAGATTTCTAGTAAGGAGTTCCACTTTTAGATACACATCATGACAAATATTCATAAAAGGCCTCATAGTGGTAGATTTTATAATAGAAACAAAAAAAATCACTCTGAAACACTAAATACAGGAATATGGACTAATACACAATAGTGTGTTACTTCAATGGAATAGTATATATCGATTAATCGAAATAAATGAGGACTACATGTATCAGCATAAATAAATCTCAAAAACCTAAGGTTGAATGACAAAGGATAAATCTCAGAAAACCTACTGTTGAATGAAAAAGAATTACAGAAGGATAAGTACAGTGTGGTACTATTCATGATGTACAAAACAATTCAATCTATTTTTTTTAGCAAAGTTCTCTGTGAGGAGAGAGTGGGATGGCATGGGGGTAGGATATGACTGGCAGTAGTACAGTCACATTTGCAGTACTTTTGTTAATTAGGCTGGGCTGGAGGAAGACGTTCTTTATGTCATTCTCTATACATTTGTATCTGTGAAATATCACTAACAAAAATTGAAAAAGTGCTCAGATTATCTCATTACTGAGAGTATGTTTTTATACCGAGAAAACTCAAGAGACTGGCAGAAAACTATTATAATTAGGTAAAGCTGGTAGGAATTAGATAAGCTTTATACAATTCTAGCAATAAATTACTAGAAACAGAAAATTTCTGTGTAATTTAAAAGTTTTTGTCTATTTTTTCACTCTCAATAGCAACAAAACTAGAAAAGTTTAAGAGGACATTTAACAGAAAAAACTCAAAGCCGTTATGAAGAAAGATACTAAATTAAGCTGATGTATATAAAATATTATCTGAACAAATCTAAGGAGCATCTCATGTTCTTTAATGGAAGGTTTTATTTTCATTAAAATAGCAATACTTTGAAATTAATATATGAAATAATGTAATTTAAATTGAAACCCCAATGAATTTTTTTTTTTAAATAGAAAATTTGGTAATGCTTTATTAAATACCTATTTACATAAATCTCTGGATTAATGAATATTTAAGGTGTTGTATTATTTACCAATTGTTGTATAACAAATTACCACAAATTTAGCAGCTTAAAACTACACAAATATATCATTGCATAGTTTCTGTGGGTCAGGAGTTTGGGCACAGTTTGGCTGGGTCCTCAGCTCAGGGTCTCACAAGGCTGAAATTAAGGTGTTGTCTGGGACTCAGAGCTCATCTGAAACTTGGGAACCTCTTCCAAGCTCCTCTTGTTGGCAGAATTCAGTTTCTTGTGGTTTTAGTATGGAGGCCCTCGGCTCCTAGCGGTTGGTTGTCTTTCCCTACCATATGGTTCTCTCCACAATATGGCAGTTTCTTCTTGAAGGCAAACAGGAGATCAACGCTGCTCCTTCACATTTTTCTGATTTCTTTTTTTTTCTTTTTCTTTTTTTTTTCTCTTGAGGAGTTTTCTTGTGTGGTTTTTTTTTTTTTTTAATTTCATCTTTTTATGGGGAATACAGAATTGCAGGTTACATACGTTGCTCCTGTACCGCCTTTCCCCCCAAGTCAGAGCTCCAGGCGTGTCTGTTCCCCAGGTCGTGCGCCTTGCACCCATCGTGTAGGTATATATCCCTCCCTTCCCCACCCGCCCTTCCCGAGTCAGCACCTTCAAGTGTTACCACTCCCCAAACGGTGCGCAATGCACTCATTGTGCAGGCATACCCCCATCCCCTCCCCTACCCCCCACCTCAGTCTGATATCCAATTGGTGTGGTTCCCAGACTTGTATTTAGGTGATGATCAGGGAAACCAGTTTTCTGGTGAGTACATGTGATGCTTGTTTTTCCATTCTTGGGATACTTCACTTAATATAATGGGTTCCAACTCTCTCCAGGAGAACCATAGAGATGTTGTATCTTCATCATTCCTTATAGCTGAGTAATATTCCATGGTATACATGTACCACAGCTTACTAATCCAATCATGTATTGATGGGCACTTAGGTTGTTTCCACATCTTTGCTATTGTGAATTGTGCTGCTATAAACATTCGGGTACATGTGTCTTTGTTACAGAATGACCTTTTTTCCTTTGGGTATATGCCCAGTAATGGGATTGCTGGGTCAAATGGCAGGTCTACTTGAATCTGTTTAAGATACCTCCATAATGCTTTCCACAGGGGTTGCACTAGTTTGCAGTCCCACCAGCAGTGTATTAGTGTTCCTGTCTCTCCACACCCACGCCAACATGTGTTGTTTTGGGTTTTTTTGATAAAGGTCATTCTCACTGGGGTTAAGTGATATCTCATTGTGGTTTTGATTTGCATTTCCCTGATGATTAGAGATGTTGAACACTTTTTCATATGTTTGTTAGCCATTCTTGTATCTTCTTTCGAGAAGTGAAACCCCAATGAATTTTTATTGGAAAAATTATCTTTCATTTCATAATGAGTAACAAATGCTTTAAAATGTCCAAGAAAAGTATGGAAAAAAACATTGGCGGGTGAATTCCATTTTAGATGTCGGATCACATTATAAAACCAGAGTAATTAGGTCTTTCTGGTTTTGGTCTTTGAATAGACAAACTGATTATAGGAAAAAATAAAGAACATTCAGAAATTAATTTCAGTGTGGATAGAAATTTAATATATGCAAGAATGATGTTTCAATTTAGAATATTTTATCTATGAAATGATGCTGATACAGTTGGCTAGCCTTCTGGAAGAATAAAAGTTCGTGCCTGGTTATACCATATATAAAGATAAATTCTGGATGAATTAATTCTTTAATTATCAAAAAATATAAAATGTGAGAGATAAAAGTTACCCTCTATCAGTGAAAGACTTGTTCTCTCTCCAAACTGGAAATCCAGAAGCTATTAAACAAAATTATATATATATATACATATATATATATCTAATGTTTTAATGTGTTCAATAGATTTCCTGGAAGAGTGTGTCATGGAAAATGTAAAGTGTTTAATGTAGGATAGCTTTAATACATTTAAATACATTCACCATGCATTTATTGACAGCTTATTATATGCTAATCACTGTGCCAAGTTTTGGAGGTATACATATGCACAAGAAATTCATAGTCTGTGGAAGAAAAGACTGTGTTAATAGTTGCATAACAATATAATAAATATCATGATAGAGGAATATAATAGGTTAGGGATCCACAAATTATTTCCTTTGGGCTTGTGTGCCTGCTGTCTGTTTTTATGCAGCCCATGAGGTCAGAGATAAGAATAGTTTTCATGTTTTAATTGTTTTAAAAATATCCAAAGGAAGAATAATAGTTCCTGACAAGTGAGAATCATATGAAACTAACATTTCAGTGTTTATAAATAAAATTTTATTGGTACACAGTTTTTCCCATTCTTTGTGTGTTATCTATGGCTTTTTTCATGCCACAGTTGTGGCAGAAATGTTATGGTCTTTGAAGCCTAAAATGTTTATTAAAAAATAGGGGTGCTTTTTTTGTTCTGACATTTCAGTCCAATAATAGGTAATTCATTCAGAATGGATGATCTAAATGTATGAAAAGACTCATTCAGAAAAGGAATAACTTACACTCACTTTCTTCCTGGACTGACTTTTTCTGCATAAAATGTCTATCATTTCTTTCTCTATTCCACAAAAATAGCTTTATTTGTATGAAACTTTTTTCTTATTTTCCCTTTTCTTCCTTTTTATTTTTCTTTTATTTTACAGTAGAACAAAAGAGAATGTGGAGATTTTCCCTTGGCTTTGCTTTGACAATGGAAACATTTTTTTGTAGGCATAAAATGAGTGACAGGAAGATAACATTTTGATGCCTCTGAGATACTGCTGGGTGATATTAACTGTAATATCAAATTACTTCCTGGCTTGCCCTGGGTTGGAATATCACTTTCAGACCACTAACACTAAGGATGTAAAGATGATTACAGAAGTTACAATTGTATATTACATCCATCACACATTTCTTCAAAGTCTATTGAAGTTGTATTCTTTATTGTCCTGAGACATTTTCATCAGTATTCCCAGATTGGAGGGCAAAGAAATTATATGGTTTTTTCTTCTTTATAATGTCAGGCTGTAATACACTTATCTGCTATTTTGAAACTCAAAGTAGACATTCTAAAATACTTATCTTTGGTACTTTTCCTACCTCTTTGATATGACATAGGTCAACTGTATTCCATTTTTATATTTAGACAAAATATTCTCTTAAATAGTAGTGTACAATTATGATCTATAGTGTAGAACTATTTTCTTGGTCTATGTGAGTTATATTAGCATAATTCTATTATGGAAATTTTTCATACTAAAAACTGAAAAAAGTTTTCAAAGAATTTGAAATTATTAAAAAAATGAAAAGTACAGATCACAGACCTAGTATAATATACTTTTGCAAGTATTTTATTGATTGTCACAAGCTTATTATCATTGCAATTCTGCTTAAAAGTCAGGAAAAGCTGGCACTAATTTTACCAGGTAGATCCATTTTCAAAGCACAAATATGATGCTGCTATAATTTGAAGGTGACTAATATTTTCACTGTGAATGTATCTGAAGTCACATTCTCCAGAATATCAGATACGCATGACTAAGAAAATGTGTGGACTTTTCCCAGAAGCTCTCAGATCAGTAAAAAGAACCTTTTTATGATATTTAACTGAAAGACAGAAAAGTGAATAATCTTTTACTTCCTATTCCTTATCTATGAGTATATGGATACAGATTATTTTCAGTTTCATTCAATAATTTTAAAAGTTGATCGAAAATTTAATTTTTCTGACAGTACATAATTATGTAATATCTCCAAATTTATCTCGAAAGCAGGTAGAAAACTTTCTAAAAATATCTTATTACTTAGGAGTATAGATTAATGTAAATTTAATATAACCCATGATAAAAATCCTGAGTGAAATTAAGACCGCTGTTTAAAATATCAAAGATGAACACATTAAATGATGTACTACTTTACTCAGGATTCATTTTCTTTTATGTATATGAGGGTGCTTATTTTAATCTATTTGTAGGTACAAATCAATTGTTTCAGCTTGCCTCAGTACTGTATTCCACTGATGGTCTATGGTTAGGATTTTGGGGCTTATGTTTGCCCTAAAATTATTAGAGTAATTATTTAAAGATATGTATACTCTTGGCTTAAGAAATTATTTTAGATCAAACTAAACTATAATTCTTGAACTGTATTTCATCTTTCAACTGTACATGTCTCATGTATGGAAGAGAGTAATTGATCTTTCACTGCGATCCTTCTCAATAACCCACGCTGGCCTCCATCTCCTCTCTAATGCCAGTAAGTTTCACATTCCCCAGCAAAGCAAATTAAATCAATCTGACATTGAAGAAAAATGAATAACCCCATAGTGGGAAGCAGAAAACTTATATAATCAGTTAGAATATTGAGGTCCTCGTCCTCCAGGTGCACCTTTTTAAACTGACTGGTGAGTTCCAGAGAACTTTTGAACTACAAATAATTATTTGTAATAGTGTGTTGAAAGCCTGTATGAACTACAGATATAAGCACACATGAATAGCAGTGCATAGTAGGTAATAATTTTAAAATCTGAAAATAATGCTGGACCAAAAAAGAAAATTAACCTTTGGACCTATACCAAAAAACCAAGAAGTGGCATGTACAAGTGTGTTTATTAGTAACTGAAGTGGGACATGGTTTTAAAGGTCTTCAGTGAAAATTTCTAAAAAGTTGCAAGATAAGGCCCTTTTAAAATTTTCCAACACTTTATACACCTAAGTAGGGATATTTGATATCCCTCCTTTTTTCTCATCTGTCTGTTAAAAATGTTTTTTATTCTTCATTTTCTTCCTTAATTGGTCATGATATCGAATAAGGTGTGATTTAAATTATATTAATTTTATGTATTAAAAATGTATACAAACATGTTACCAAAAGTTATCTTCTCTTTCATGGTATGTAAATTATACTTCAATAAAGCTGTTAAAATATTACTTTCAAAATCAATTACATGGAAGAGACTTGCATATGTTTAAAATTTTATGGTAATGATTCAGTTGAGAAAGAGTGTTGAATAGCCAGCAAAATGAACATTATATTTAATAAAAGGTTCCTAGAAGATGAGAGGGTATAGGATCCAGAAAAGTTGCACAGGGATAGGATTTAAGTTGGAGGAGAAGTCCTTGTTCAATATAATGAAAAATTAAGGATGGGCTATATTAGGATTTATATAGGATTACAAGTGGGTTTGGGAAGTTAAGGAAGATCTCATCCTTTGTCCTCTCTGTCCTCTGTAAAGTAGAAAAGGGTGGTGAGTTAAAATACTTGTTGTAAATTAAGGTAGCATGCTTCGATTAGAAAAAAGTATTATACTAGAAACTGAACCAATTTTGAAGTCTGTTGAGGGCAGGTGATTATGAATGTCTCCATGTATAACTATTTCACATATTGCTCAGCTTCTCAGTTGCACGTGTGGAAATTCCATCATCAATGGAGTTTTGGTGTATGAAAATAATTAAAACAGACAAGGGCGCAAGGGATTTTGTTTTAAAAGTTTCAATAAACGATGAGTCACAGAACTTCATGGAGGGGAGAAAGTGAAAGGCTTATAAACTGAGAGAAAGCAAAGGGATCAGTGGAATAGGGTCCCTGATGTTAAGGAACAGTCTGAGCATGTGGCTGAAGAAGCAAGCTAGGAGAGCAAGTTGTGGTCAGAATCTAGGATGTCTGGACTAGTGATGTTGAAGGGGGGGCAATTTTGGGAGACAATTTGTTCAGGCTATGTTGTGAATATAGAATGAAGAGGAAGAATAGAGAAGATCGTTAAAAATGAGAAAAATCAAGAATTGAGAAGTAGGGTGCTATGTGAGCATTAATGTTGAGTCTCTTAAGGTAATGATGGAATTTGGAAAAAGCAGAAAATTTTTGGCCATGTGTCACTTCTTAAATGGATCAGGGGCGTGACTATGAGACTGGAGGATAATGGCAAAGACAAGTGGAGCAGGATTTTTCTTGTCTTTTCTTTTTTTGCAAGGGGGTTTTGGAGAATTGTCTGTTTGATAAAAGTTGCAGTGATATATCTGGCAATTCAAAGAAAAGAAAGAATGCAAATCTTATCTCCTGTCTTGAGGCACAGGTTTAGGACTTGACTAAATTTTAAGGGATACTGTGCTTTCAGAGTCAATTAAGCAAGTACAGGGAGTAATCTCAGAAAGACTGACGATGTTTGGGGAGTTTGCTGATAATGGGCTGTATTTGCCAAGGCACAGTAAAAAATCTTCCATTGAGAATAAAGGTATGACTAAGGTCCAATGGCTAGGGGTTTATCATTTAGGTGTCAATTGGTGAAATCAGTGAGGCTACATATAGTAGTCTAAGCAATCCCTTTAAGGGGAGTGGTCCTTAGCCCTGGACTAGGGGTAGATAAGAGAGGCACTTTGGCTGCAAAATTTAAGGAGGCACTCACTCCCAGGGTCATGCACATACAGGATTGGCTCCTGAACTGCACTGAGAGAGTCCCTTCTTAAATTTTCTGCCCTTAACTTCACTCTTGCTTCACCCTGTTGCCTTCAGAATAATCATCTCACTAGGACTGGGGCTGGGGTATTATTTGTCCCTGAGGTTGCAGTGTCTGCACAAGAATGCATGCTAAATTATGATCAGGTACAACCATTCGTGTATGTTTTATGTTTTGTGCTCTTGGTTGATTTTATGCTAGTTTTATACTTTTTTTGGCTTTTATAGACTCATGGGGGTAGTGCAAACAATTTTCTGACATTACTCATAAAAATTTTATAGCTAAACTAATTCTTATCAAAGATCTTTAAAATAGTTTTGTCAAGTTCCAAGAACAATACCCTTGAGGGTATTGACTGGAATCAGACTGAATTTATAAACAACTCTGCAGAAAATTTTTATCTTGCCAAGTTTTTCCAATAGACAAAATTATTTTGTTTTCCACTTATTTAGGTGGATGTTTTATGCCTTTAGTAGAATTTGGTAATATGCTTTATATGAATCCTGAATGTTTCTTTTTAAATTGATTTCTAGATACTTTAAATAATTTTTGCTTCTATGATGGAATAATTTTTCCATTATATTTGAACTTTTTTGTTAGTATATAGGCAAATATTATTGATGCTTACTTGCATCATTTCCCACTAACGATCTGATCAATATTAATAATGATTCAATTGATTTTCTTATATTAATATTTCCTATATAGACAATGACTTAAATATAAGAAAATAAAAATTTCTGTCATTTTCTTCCCAATATTTGTACCAACTACTTAATGTGATTTATTTTGTACCACTGCCAAAATGTCAGTAAAATGCTAAATATTCAATAGTAGTGGCAATAGAATTCATCCTTGTTTTTTTCTTGATTTTGTATGACTTCTACTTACCTATGTGTCTCTGCATCTTAATTTCCTCATCTCTAAAGTGTAGATAATTATAGTACCTAATACATAAGATTATATGAGAATTAAATGGAATAATTACATATAAATTGGTAAAATGTGTGTCTCAGCCTGCTTGGAGTCCAAATAAGAGAGATGTTTCAAAGTACAAAACAAAGCTTGACAGTGATAGATCTTATGCTTGAAAAGATCAGAGCCTTGAAGAATAGATTCAGGGGACTTATCATATTGTGGTGGACAGAATCTACAGCCACTACCATGATCCTTGGTCAGTGGTGTTCATGCCTTTTGTGATCCTATCACCTTGAGTGTCAGTGGGACTTGTGACTTGCTTCCCAGCAGAATACAGCAAAAGTGACAGATGTTTGTGATTACCTGTGTGATAACGTTACTTAAAACTGCAACCTGTCTTGCTAGGAGACTGACTTCTTCATGGCTGGCTTCAAAGAAAGAACCTATCATATTGTGAGCTGCCATATAGATAAATCCATGTAGCAAAGAGCTTTGAAAGCGCACTAGGAACACTGTCAACAATCACATGAAATTGAGAGCAGATCCTTCCGCAGTTGAGCCTCTGATGAAACCAAAAACCTGTTCGACATTTTGACTACAGGCTGTGAAACCTTGGAGCAAAGGATCCAGCTAAGCTGTGCTCTGATTTCTTACTCACAGGAACTGAGATAATAAATGTGTACTCTTTTAAGCTGCTAATTTTACGATAATGTTATGCAGCAATAGATAACAAAAACACATAAAAATAGGAATCCTAGACAGGAAAATAAAAAGGCAAGGGATAATGAAAATAAAATTATTGCTAGAAAAATATTTCCCTGAATTAAAATTTTGAGCCAGCAGAGGAAAAGTACTCATTAAGTTTTAGGCACATTCTATCACAAATTTTGTGGTAAAATTGTGAAATACAAAGAAATAGCAGAAAAATATTTAAAACTTTCATAAAGGAAAATTAAATTATTTAACAAAACAAAACGATTAAGACTGCCATCATATTTCTAATCTTCAAGATTGGAAAATGGTAGGAAAAAACTGAGTCCGGAGGCAAATGAACTAGAACTCTAGAGTCCTGTATCCAAACACTGTAGTGAAATAAAGACATCTGTAGATTGTACTACTTGGAGAGAGTCCAACTAAACCATTCATGATGAAGAGCATACTTGAGAAAGAACCCTAACCAACATCACATGACTCAGAATAGTGACTAAAACAAGCAGAAAAATTCAGAGGAGAGGAAAGGAAACATCTATGAGTAATGAATCTTACATATTTAGTTAATTTAACTTAAAGGGATGATGTTATACTGCCTAAGAATGTCTAAGTGTTTCTTAAGGACTCTTGAAACAGAAGAATACCTCATGAGGTTCATGTGCTGCCTCTACCCTGAATTTCCAGATGATCCTTAGAAGTGTTTAAAATGTGAAAAAAAATCCAAAAATACATGAATTCAGTTGTAAAATTTTGATACATAAATTACAGTTCTATTTGATTTACAAAAAAGTAACAGTTGAAATTATAGAGAACTCTATTAAAAATATCCCAAAATTTATATGCTCCAACCTTCTACTCACCAAAGAAAATATCTTAGTGTACCAAAACATACATTTGTGCTTATGTGGAATTATATATACAGATTGTTGAATATGAACATAGTAATTCATGGCTCTAACGTTACCACAGGTCACAAATATATAATGGTTTATATACACACGTGCACACATACATACAAATAATAAAGAAGATCTTATATCCCTGATGTATATTACACATGAAAACAAGGGAACTTGATTTGAAATGTCTCCATTTGATAGGCTTTCTTTATATTATTTCATCTTTAGCAATAAATGATGAAATTGCCCTGGTAAACCAGTAGCTATTAGTAGCTACTAAAGGCTGCTTGGGGTTCCTAGCCTAGACTCTCTCTGAACAATCTAGTAGATCCCTTGTTGAACATTTACTTTTAAGAACAGATGTGACAAGATCACAATTAAATGATATGGATTTTTTGTTAACATTCAATGACAAAATCTTTTGTGATTACTGTCTGTGCTCTTGTTAAATTTTTACTAACATATGTTCTAGTGTCAATCATAATAAGTGAGACTAACTTACTATAGTTAGTTATATTGTAGATTACCAATATTAGAGCTAGAAAGGATTTGAAAACTCTGTGGCCAAACATTCTCATTTTACAGATGAGAAAACTGAGGCAAAGGTAGTTATAATAGTAATCACATGCAGAAGTCCACATAGGGACTGGAGACAGAGAAAAGGCTTACCATGACCTCCTAACTCCCAGCCCAGTGCTCTTTTCCACTACTCAAATTAGCATGTGATAATTCATGGAGAATTAGTGTGCAAAAATTTTCATAAAAAAGTAAAATCATGGGATGTCAAATGAACCCAGAGCCAAAATCCTTTAAATAATTGCATAGAGTGCCAAATTAAGTTGTGTCTTAGGCAGTCAGACCAAATGTTTCCCAAACTTCCTTTAAAAGATTGATCTGAAATGCTTATTAAATCCACAGATATTGGGGACCCAATGAAACATATTAAATCAGAAATTCCATGAAAAAGTTGACATCTCATGACTGTCAATCTATATATTTAGAAAGTGCCCCTGCTTATTCCTACCATCATATGAATTTGAAAATCCCATGTGATAGCAGCTGTAGCCAAAGGACACTGTATTTTGGTACTAATAAATCCCAGAAGGATCTATCTTTATTTGTAGGTACACCCTTGGGAGCAGACAGGATTGATGTGATTGATTGATAGATCTTGTAGGCTTTGCTCTTTTCTCTTATTTCTCTGCTCTATCTCTGTGACTGACTTATTTAATTGAAAGTTGTTATCTTCAATCCCTGAGATTCTTTCTTTTGTTTGATCTACACTGTTCTTGAGGCTTTCCACTGTGTTTTGTAATTCCTTGAATACATTCTTCATTTTTAGAAGTTCTGTTGATTTTTCTTTAATATTTCAATTTCTTTTTCTTTTTTTTTTTTTAATTTCAGCTCATTATGGGGGCACAAAAGTTCAGGTTATATATATTGCCCATGCATCCCCATCCCCCCGAGTCTGAGCTTCAAGCGTGTCCATTCCCTAGACAGTACACACCGCACTCATCATGTAGGTATGCACCCATCCCCTCCCCCCACCGCTCCCCCAGTCAGAACTTCAAGCGTGTCCATTCCCCAGGCAGTGCGCATCGCACTCATCAAGTAAGTATACACCCATCCCTTCCCCCCAGCTCCCACCTCTGTCTGATACCCAATTGGTGTTATTCCCAAATGTGCACTCAGGGAAACCAGTTTGCTGGTGAGTACATGTGGTGCTTATTTTTCCATTCTTGGGATACTTCACTTAATAAAATGGGTTCCAACTCTCCCCAGGAGAACCAAAGAGATGCCATATCGCCATTATTTCTAATCGCTGAGTAATATTCCATGGTATACACATACCACATTTTGCTAATCCATTCATGAATTGATGGGCATTTGGGTTGTTTCCACATCTTTGCAATTGTGTGCTGTGGTTTCTTTGTATTGGTTATCCATTTTCTCTTGCATATCATTGAGTTTTCTTACAATCTGTGCTTGAAATTCTTCTGTCATTTTAGTGTTCCGAATTTGATTGACGTTCATTGCTAGAGAGCTGGTATTCCCCTTTGGGGGTGTGCTTTCCGTTTGATTCTTCATACTTCTGGAGTTCTTTCTCTGATTCCTTTCTATCTGGATCAGCTTCTTACCTTTTTTTTTTTTTTTTTTTTGAGACAGAGTCTCGCTTTGCTGCCGGGCTAGAGTGAGTGCCGTGGCGTCAGCCTAGCTCACAGCAACCTCAAACTCCTGGGCTTAAGCGATCCTATCGCCTCAGCCTCCCGAGTAGCTGGGACTACAGGCATGCACCACCATGCCTGGCTAATTTTTTCTATATATATTTTAGTTGTCCAGATAATTTCTTTCTATTTTTTAGTAGAGACGGGGTCTCACTCTTGCTCAGGCTGGTCTCGAACTCCTGACCTTGAGCAATCCACTCGCCTCGGCCTCCCAGAGTGCTAGGATTACAGGCGTGAGCCACCGCACCCGGCCGCTTCTTACCTTTAGATTGTCGTTTGGGTAGTGACACATCCAGTTTAGTCTCTGAGCCAGTAGGTGGTGTTTGTGGGTGAGATTTGACCACACCCTGTATTATGAGTCAGTAGATGCAGTAAAAAGGTGTGCAGAATGATCTCGCTGTCAGTAGGTGGTGCTTGCTGAAAGGTGCAGGCTGCAGTGTTGTTTTTGGGTCCTGTAACCAGCTCTTACTCCCCTGGAGAGGCACTCTATTGCCTCAGGTGGTGGGTGAGACCCTGGGACTTCCCGGTGTGTCCTTATTCTCCAGCTCAGTGGGGGGAGGTGGGGGAGTGAGGCTGGGCAGGGCTGGGTTGGGTGAGCCTGCCCTCAAGCTCCCACAAATGCTGTTGGCAGGGGTCAAAGGTCTGTGCTCTACTCATGGGCAAAGCTGCTAGGAAGGGGCTGAAATGGCCCCACTCAGCTGAAAAGTCTGCATGTGGGGGTGGGGCTGTTTGAGACCTACAGTCTGGAGCAAGCATCATTCCTTTCCACCCTCCCCTATTTCACAGTTTCTCCCGGGCCTCTGCCAGCAGGCAGGACCTCAAGCCAGCAGATCTGCTCTGGCTGTGACGCAGGCGGGGAGGTTCCCTGCCCAGGATCCCAGCCTGAGCTGGGAGCATGGCCCTCCTGTGGGAGGTGGGTTGCCCCTTAAGCACATTGATCTGCCCCTGAAGGCACACACATCTCTGTAGGCTCATTCACAAATATCCCTTCTGTGCCCCTGCTCAATGTGATCAACACTTGGGTGTATGGAATCTGGTCAGCAGGCCTGTCCGCTGGGCCCTGTAGATCAATCCCTGACCCTGCCAGGGAGAAGAGTGCTGGTCTCAAGTCACCCACGGGGTCCCCAAGCTGGATCAATGTCTCTCTGCCTCAGGGTTTGCCCCACTCTCCTAGAGTCACCAGGCAAGCAGCACCTGGGAGGGCTGGCGGGTAGAGAGCTGACAGTCTGAATACCCCTCAGTCCCATTCCCTGTAGATGCCCCTGGGTGGTGGCTAAATTGTCTCTCTCAGTAGCTGTGGGTAGGGAAGGGGAAGGGGAGAATGAAGCAATATGGTGCCTGCCGATGGGCTTGGGCCTATGGGCCGGGAGGTGCCCCAGGGGAGCTGGGAGCCTGGTGCCCTGTCCACAAAAGGCTCACCACTCACTGGCGGCAGCCATCTCTGGGCTGGTGTTAGCAGGTCTCTCCAACCACTCAGGAGCCCACCAGCAGTCCGAGATGCAAGGGAGGGAAAATTTAATCACTCCACCTTCCCTTGTCACTGGTCTCCAAGCCTCTTGGGGGCCTTTCTCCTTCCAGTTCTCCTCTGCAACTTCTTCCCATGGAGTCTCCTGTAGTTTCAAGTGTTAGATCCAGTTCCTCTCGGCCCCAGGAACAGAGAGGCAGAGTCACCGAGGCTGCAAAAAGGCAAAGGAGTTTATTGGCTAGTTGGAGCTAGGGTCCAAATTCCAGAGCACCAACGCAGTGGCCTCTCCACGAACTAGGACCCCGCCCTGGGGTAAAGGTTAAGCTTTTATACTTTTCTGTATGCTAGTTTTCACATGACATGTTAGTCTGCACACGACACGTTAGTCTGTACACGACACATTAGTCTGCACATGACATACTAGTCTGCACACGACACACTGGTCTGCACACAACACATTAGTCTGCACATCATCCCCCTTCAGTTTATTTGTTCTTTTTTTAGAAGTGGCTGATCGCGTTGGCTTCTGGTTTGTTGACTCTAAGCTTCGGGCTTTTCGCGCTGGCTCCAGTTGTAGTTAACGTCATCCAGGGGAAGAGGAGGGTCTCCGACAGGGGAGGGGGACTGTTGTTGCATACCTTCTAGTTTTTGGTTACAAGCAATAGTGGGAACACACGCCCTGCACAAGCCGTTCATGCGCTGATCATGTCTTGCTCTTCTTATCTACTTAGTTGGTTGGAGGGCCCCTGGACTATCCAGCCCTTTATCAGGAAGTAACTTGCGGTTACCTCCCCGGGGCTTTGTTTTCCTTTACTTAGTGAAGCCTGCCCTACGCTAAGCACCAAGCCAGCAAGCCATATATACAGAAGCAGAACTAGGCTTCTCACATCCAGGAAGCCTAGCCTATCATGGAGTTACCTTTGCTCTTATACCTGTTTTTCATTCTGATTAACTATATTTATCAAACAACTAAAAGCAAGCATAGTCACAGAAGCGAATAGCATCAGTTAGAATCAAAGAGAGCACACATTTTCCTACTATCAATTCCTGTTCTTCACAAGCACCCTTCCTTCTGACCCTCATCGTATCTGTATTTGTCTGCCTGTTTATTTTTTTTCACTTTCTTCTAAAATCTAGCTTTCTTGTAGAGACACTCTGGCTGGCGGTTTTCCTCATCCACCGTCTTGCTCCTTCTCCTATCCCCCTTTAATTTCTGGTTCTGATTCAACTGAGAGATTTTTTTTCTGTTTATGGATATATTTTTCTGCATCTTTGTGTGCCTACTAATTTTTATTTATATGTCAGAAATTTTGATTTTTTACATTTTTTCGGTCTGTTTTTTGTTATAAGTACTGATATAAACTTTTAGAATGTGTTCAATTTTATTTTGTAATGCAGTTCAGTTTGATCCATTAAAGCCTTTTTTAAAAAAAAAAAAAAAACTTTCTAAAAATCTAGGTCATTGGTAGCTTTTATTGTGGGTCTGATTTATTTCCCCTACTAAGGCGTGACCCTTCTGTGAATTATACACAGATTTCTTTCTCCTCTGGCTGCAAACACAGACTCTTTCCATCCCAGTGTGGGCTTCATAAATTGTTGATCGTTTCTTTCGGGTGGTTCCTTCCCCAGTCCTCAGGGAGTTAAATGCCTTGATCTTCAAGGATGTACAGCAGCACTTAGCCAAAGACTGGAGGGTACCCTTTTGGTGTTCTTTTAAATTCTCTGTCTGTGTAGCTCTCTTCTCTAAGGTTTTCTGCTCCACAGATTCAAGCTGCCTTGGTCTCCTTGAACTCTGAATTCTATTTCCATAATTCAGAAAGACCACAGTACTCTGTTTCAGTTTTCCCACCCTGCTGCAGCCTGGAAACTGCCTCAAGGCATTTTATTTTTTTCATCTCTAGCGTCACAGCCTAGTCTGCCTATTGTCCAATGCGTCCAATGTGTGAAAACATTGTTTTATATATTTCATCTAATGTTCCAATTGTTTATGAGGAAAGGCAACTTCTGTAGCAATTAATTCTTCATGCTCTGGAGCAAGAATTTTTCATAGTTTTACTTAGAACTTAAGCAAAACCTGTGGAAGTCTCAAAATTCTTGGGAAGTTTAAGTATCCAAACTATGTGATCTTCATTTTTCTTGTGCTGAACCCCTAAGAGTTTCAATAATTGGGATCTAGTTTTTTATATTAATCTCTCAGTTTTGCAGCTTTACCACCACTTAAACAGTGCAGACGTGCAAATTCACTGATGAATGAAGTCGTTTCAACTCACCTTTGGTGATTTTTTTTCCATGAAAGAAAATGAGCAGGCAGCTTACTGCCTTGCTTCTTCTCTGGGAACATGGATAGTGTTTTTCTAATCCCTTTATCACATACAAAGCAGGTTTTTTTATGTCACCAGGCTTTATTCTAGAGACTCAATTCAATCTTATAAAAATTATGTGAGGAAAGGCTGTGTTTCCTTTCCTTAGGAGACCACTAGGATCCTACTACAAAAACTCTGATCGGGTCAGAACTTTCCAGATTTGTCACCAGCTGCAATGTTCTGGTATAGTTTCATTTTCGACTTTAATTTTCTCTCCATGAGAATTTTGCTTTGTTTATCCCCCATGCCCCTTTATCTTCTCTAAATCCTTGGTTACTGTTTTAAGTGTATTTGTTGCTGTTTATTTTCTCCAGCAATTCTGTATGTTTACTTGCATGTATGTATGTAGCTAGACACATCTTCCAACAATTAGCTATGGGGCTGTGAACAGATTTCATAATACCTCATCTTTCTCTTTTGTGAAATGGTGACATTATAATAGATGATATCTGAAGCTCTTCCAGGTTTTATATTGTTTATGAAGTTTTTTCAGGTGCCTGTTCAAAATTATCTCAGTAACACTTTATCAGCAAATATAAGTCTATACTTAGATATAATTAAATGCATGCATATACGTGTGTGTGTATATATTTACATATCTATATATCTATATATCATGTGGTCATGTGGGCTTCACTGGATCATGAAGCCAGACTTAACTGGATAGTCATCAGATAACAATTAGCTAGCTATAGGTGATGAAGTAACAAATTGAATATAATAAATTATTTCAGGGAAACAAGTCCCCAAATTTTTACTTGTTAAAAGTATGAATGCCTCATAAAATCAATTAATTTTTAAAACCCAATAACAAATAACTCAGGTATAAGAATGATTTATAATAGCAAAGTGTTCCCAAACATTGAAAAGAAGTAATTTCCATGAAGTTGTCGACCACTGTGATAAAACATGTTTTTTATGAAGTCAAGGTTAAATAGTCTTCTTTAATTTATGAGCTTTTCTTTCTATTGGAAGAGAAATGTAGTTGTACTGCTCAGTGAAAAGGAACTTATGAAGTAACAAGAATTTCTTACTTTTAGTTGCAGCATAAAGGCCAATGAAGGATGGAATTTGAGTACAGGAAGACATGAGGCACTGGACTGTGACGCTACAGACAACAAGCAGAATTAAGATGAAGTTCAACAGGCCAATATGGTTGGGTCAACTGTAAGTCTTCAATAACAGGCAATTCACTAAATATATTACTTTATTTATTTTCATAAGAACCTGAAGATATTTTCAAGCCTGCTTTGTAAAGCAAAAAATAAAAATAAAAAAGGTTTCAGCTTGCATAGTTGGAAAAAACAAGTGGAGGTGAGTCAATCATTGATAAAACAGACAAACTGACACAGTTAAATTAATGTACAAAATGCAATAGAGCATTCCTTGCCAACATTATTTTATGTTGCTTGCTATAAAAGAACTCATTTCTTACTCTGAAGAGATTTGTGACTTCAGGAAGTCAATGAGAATGACAAGCAGGTCTCTGTGATCTCCTTATGTGAAGTCATTACTAAAGTTACATGAAAGATAACGAGCAAAGTCTTCTTGAAAAACCTCTCTTCATTGGCTTCATGGAAGAACATGAGAATTTTCTCTTGTCCCTGAGTTAACACTTCCTGGACACAAAATATATTGGACAGGGGTATTGGGGCAGAGGTGTTGACAATGACCTCGTGTATATATTCAACTGTGTATGCTTTATTTATGTAAATATCGGGGAAGAATAAAGGCCTGTGGAAACTCAAGTAAGGGTTGGACTATTTTGCGGGTTAAAGAGAATTAAATAGCTGAGTGTTTTGGGAAAGTACACAAAATCACAATATTATATAAATCTAAACTGAATATGTAAATAATAATAATATCATATAGTTGTTATTATTGCCTCCTCTCTGAACCCAGAATAGGAGAATGACAGAGCTGACTGTATTCTAATCACAGTAGCACTGGTTTTATGGCACCTTTACAAATGTTTAGCGTGGCAGAATCTCATAATGGACTAAACTTTAGGAGTATTGTAATCCAACATATTTCTCAAAATACAGGATCCTTGTTGGCTGGTAATGAATCATAAACTACTACTGAATCCTTCTTGTGTCAGGAAATTCACTGCTATGCCAAGTTCCTGATTAACTGTTGAGAGGCTTTTAAGTTGCTAAGTTCCTTACCTTGAAATGAAATCAGTCTCTTAAATTGTTTTCCCCAGTTCTATTCTCTGGAGCCAGAATATATCTAAGCTCTATTTTTCCAGGAGAGCCCTTTAAGTACTATAATTGAAAAATGCAATCATGCTCCCCTTATCTCTAGGATAAACACACACTCGGAGCACACGCACATACACCTATATACACGGGCATGCATATCCAAATACTAGCTAACAGTGCCAGTTTTTTGGGCTTTTTTATTATTTGTAAAATTTAATTTGTTCTGGACCCAGTAATATCACTGTTTCTTGTCTATGTGTAGTATAATGAAATACTGAACTAATTAATCTGAACACCCAGTATCTATCTACACAACAAACAGCTGTGTATGACCATTAGCTTTTTGAATCAGGCATCATTATTTACATAATTTCTTCATCTCTAAATCCCAAATGTACTACAAAATAAATAAGTGCTGAATAAATAAAAAATGATTCCATGTGAAATATTGGCTTTTTAGGCGCTCTGCTGAATTTTGTGGTTATATAAATTTGTGTTAATTAATATTGACAGATTATTTTCATGATAGGGTACGGTTTGTTTCGGTTGGTAACTAAAATCCACTCCAAACTATCGTGGGACAAAGAGAAATTTACTGTTTTCTGTCATTGTAAACAGCTTTAGATAAAACCTGTGTTGGTTGTACATACAACTGTTCCAGAAGCTCAAATGTAATCACTGGGCTTGCAATTCCTCTATCTTTCATTTAGGACTATTCAGAATGATAAAGACGGTGGTCTTAATTTTGTCTAATTGTCATTCCCCATCCACACCTGAGCTCTTGCTGGTTTCTTTTTCAGCCCTCTGACAAAGACCCTGCCTTCCCTGTAGCTTGCTGCAAAGAAAAATACCACAAAAGAGAGGATTTTAAAAAAAAGTTTTAAAGAAATGCTTAGTTCCTATAAAGAAAGCTGTTTTAGATCAGTTATGTAATCGAACACTGATAGTTTTTGTGAAGATATTTTGTAGATGTGGTTAACAGTTGGCTTTTTTTTTTTTTTTTTCCGAGACAGAGTCTCACTCTGTTGCCCAGGCTAGAGTGAGTGCCGTGGCATCAGCCTAGCTCACAGCAACCTCAAACTCCTGAGCTCGAGCGATCCTCCTGTCTCAGCCTCCCGAGTAGCTGGGACTACAGGCATGCACCACCATGCCCGGCTAATTTTTTCTATATATATTTTTTTAGCTGTCCATATAATTTCTTTCTATTTTTAGTAGAGATGGGGTCTCGCTCTTGCTCAGGCTGGTCTCGAACTCCTGAGCTCAAACGATCCGCCCACCTCGGCCTCCCAGAGTGCTAGGATTACAGGCGTGAGCCACCGCGCCCGGCCAACAGTTGTCTTTTAAGTAAAGAAGATTACCCTTGATAACATGGGTGGGTCTCATCCACCCAGTAAAGTTTTAAAAGCAAAAGCTGAGGTTCCCCAGAGAAGAAACAATTCTGCCTCAAGACTGCAGCATCCACTCCTGCCAGAATTTCTGTGGAGGACCCTGACAGACACAGAGGGGCTCTCTAGAGATGCAGAAGAGAACCAGCCCAGGTCGTCCATGGTCGTGTGGCTTTTGATTAGCTTTGTGCAAAAAGCTATTTAAATACACTTTGATAATTTAAAAACAGCCTGTGAAATTTATAAATGTATGTTCACAAAAAAACCTGCACATGAAAGTTCATAGCAGCTTTGTTCATAATAGCCCAAACTGGAAACAACTCAGATGTCTTTCAAGGAGGGGGATAGTTAAACAAACTGTGGTGCATCCCTATTATGGAATACTACTCAGTAATGAACAGTGATAAACTACTGATACACACAGTAAATGAATGAATCTCCAGGGACTTGTGCTGAGTGAAAAAAGTCAAATCCAAAAGGAGATTTATATATATATATATAAAAAATATATATAGACACACATATATGTATATATAAAATACCACTTAAGCATCTTTGAAATGGTAAAATTTAAAAAATAAAAAATAGATTAATGATTGCCAGGTGTTGGGACAAGAATGGAAAGGAGAAGAGAAGTAGATGTGGCTATAAAATGGCAAAAGAAAGAATCCTTATGGTGATAAAAATGTTCTGTAGCTGGACTGTATTAACGTCAATATTCTAGCTGGTATATGGCATTATAGTTATGCAAGATGTTAACGTTATGGGAAAACTGGGTAAAAGGAACATGGGTCCTCTCTGTATTATTTATTACAATTATATATGAGTCTACAATTATCTCAATATAAAAACATTTAACTTAAAAAACCCAGTAGCGTATGTTTAACTTAAAAAACCCAGTAGCTTATGTATAGATCACATGAGAGAGATTAAGATAAAGCATTTATACCATGAAAAGGATTCTAAGTATGGAGTCAGAAAATCCTGGGGCTAGTTCTGAGTGTTCCAATATCCAGTTGAGAGGCATAGTACAGAGTGCATTGAACTAGGAGGCAGAAGATCTAGATTCTGAGCCTCAATCTTCCATTTACTAGCTGCAATCCTTGGGATGAGGTGCACGACCCCTCTGTAATTCATGATTCTCATCTAATCAGAGGAATTTCCCCCTATGCTATCCCCCAGGGATGTGATAAGTATGTGGAAGTGTAAACCATGAATGTTACAAATAAAAGGGATTCATAGATGACTGTGAAATGATGGTTAGTAGGGATTTTAAAACTTAGGCCATATTGAATAATTTCTGTTTCACTGAGATATTTATAATTTTGTGATGACAATGGGGAGCCTCTGAAAGCATTTCTACCCATCTAGAGAAGGAAAGACACAGACGTGTTAAGGTTGGGAAAGCAGAGTACACAATCAGAAGATGATCAAGTGAATAACTCTGTCTGTAGGACTTTCCCCTCTTTTAATTATTAGATTCTCTCTTTAAGGTCTGTCTGACCTTGGACATGCTGTAATTCACAAATTCAGTGGATCCCAGGCAACACTGAGAAAGAACTTGATTCAGAATTTAAAAGAAATAAAGTTTAAAAACAATTATAATAGAAACAGTAATTATTATAAAAAATTAAAAATAAACTTTTAAAATAATTATGATAAAAACAATGTTGCATACTTATATTAACTCAAAAATAAAAATAGCACATGTTCTGTTTTTTAACTTTTTAAATTTTTTGATACATATTTGTACATATTTATGGGGTATATGTGATATTGTATTATATGCATAGAATGTGTAATGGTCAAATCAGAGTATTTAGGATCTCCGTCACCCTTAGTGATGGTATCATTTCTGTGTGTTGGGAACATTCTAAATCTTCTCTTCTAGCTATTTCAAAACAGACGATACATTGTTAACTATGGTCACCTTACTCTGCTATCAAACAGGAAAACTTTTTTCTTCTAACTGTAAGTTTATAACCATTAGCCAACCTCTCTTCATGTCCTCCTACCCACCTACATACCCTTCCAAGCCTCTGTAACTATCATTGTACTCTGTACCACCATGAGATCATCTTCTTTTGTTCTCACATATGAGTGATAAAATGCTATATTTGCATCACTATGCCTGAATTATTTAACTTAACAGAGTGACCTCCAGTTCCATCCATGTTGCTGCAAATGACATGATTTCATTCTTTGTTACAGCTAAATAGTATTCCATTGTGTGTACATACCACATTTTCTTTATGCACTCATCTCTTTATGGACACTTAGGTTGATTCTGTATCTTTGCAACTGTATGGTGCTGCAATAAACATGAGGTGCAGGTATTTCTTTGATATACTGATTTCTTTTCTTTTGGATATATACTTAGTACTGGGGTTGCTGGATCATATAGCAGTTCTCTTTTTCATTTTTTGGAAAATCTCCATAGTGTTTTTTTATAATGCTTGTATTAATTTATATTCCCACCAATAGTATATAAGAGTTTTCTTTTCCCCACATCCTCATCAGCATGTTATTTTTTGTCTTTTTACTAATAGCCATTTTAATTGGGATAAGATGATATCTCATGGTTGTTTTGGTTTATATTTCCCTATGATTAGTGATATTGAACTTTTTTAATATACCTGTTGGTCATTTTTATGTCTTCTTTTGAAAAATGTGTATTCATATCCTTTGCCCAATTTTAATGTGATTATTTGAGTTGTTGAGTTGTTTGAGTTCCTTGGCTATTCTTCATATTAGTCCCTTGTTAGAGGTTTGCAAACATTTTTTTCCCATTCAAAAAGTTTTATCATCACTCTGTTGATTGTTTCCTTTACTATGCAAAAGCTTTGTAGTTTAATATAGTTCCATTTGTCTGCTTTTGCTTTAATTGCCTGTGTTTTTGAGGTTGTAGTCATAAAATCTTTGCCTAGACCAATGTCCTAGAGTGTTTTTTCTACGTTTTCTCCTGGTAGTTTTATAGTTTTGGGTCTTATATTTAAGTCTTTAATCCATTTTGAGTTTATTTTTGTATAGGATAAGAGATAGGAGTCTAGTTTCATTCTTCTGTGTACTGATATCTAGTGTTCCCAGCACCATTTATAAAAGAGGGTATTCTTTACCCAGTGTAAGCTTCTGGCACTTTTATCAAAAATCAAGTGGTTATAAATAAGTGGATATATTTCTGGATTCTCTATTCTGTTCCATTATTCTATGTGTCTGCTTTTGTACTAATACTGGGATATTTTGTTTACTAATAGCTTTGTAATGTATTTTAAAGTTTGGTAGTGAGAGGCTTCCAGCTTTGTTCTTTGGCTTGGGATTGCCTTGTCTCATCTGACTCTTTTTTGGTATGTAATTACTGATGATAATTTAGGTTAGAACCATCTTTCCAAAAAACAACTTACTTTACCACTGAATATTGATTTTTCTCTTCTTCAAAGGCTGTCTTTGACAAGTCAACAATATGCCATTCTTCAACTTTTTAAAGTATTACTTTATATGTAGCAAAACAAAATAAAAATGTTTCAAAAATTAATGATCAGAGGTGGGAGTAATTTTTCTCTAGAGTAAAAAGCAAAGCTTTTAAGATCTTAAAATTATGCTGTTGCCACTTAAGGAAAAAAAGAAGAAAACTTTATAAAATCACTTAACTTTTCTCTCTCTCTCTCTCTCTCTCTCAAAATCCAATCTTTTTAGAGTAGAAATAAAGTAGTTCTTTGCAAGGAGATCAAATAAAATTACACACAAGGCAGAGAGTGATAGGGCTGCCTGTCATTTTGTGTAATTTCATCTGAGCAGTGGAACAGAGTGGCTTCTGAAGCTGCCCAGAACTGGTCACCTATGAGAAGTAATGTCAGAGGTACATTTATTTTTCTTAATCTCTATTGAAAGTGTTCGCTCGCTCTCTCTCTCTCTCTCTCTCTCTCACACACACACACAAACACACACACTCCCGCTCCTCTGTAACACATAATACTTCTAAGTGTATACTTGCTTCTCTTACTGACAGAGAAAACTAAGGAACAAGATCTGGGTACATTTTTCTAGTTAATTGTTAAAACAAATGGTTATTCAGAAATGTGTTAGCAATCCCTTAGAAAATCATTTAACTATTTATTCTCTTAGATCAATTCAACTGATTTTTAAACTTTTTTTGGATAAGAATAGCTAATATTAATTTAGTGCTCTCTATGTGCCAGGTGTGGTCACAGATATCCTGTGAATTGGGTTCTAATATTATCCACAAACTATAGATGAATTAAATGAAGCACAGCTTCTTTAAATAGCTTGTCTAAGGTCATCCAGCTAATCGGTGCTAGAACTAGTATTTAAAGTTACACTCTCTTTTTCTCAGACCTCTTACACTCAACCTTTGCAGTTGACTAATCACATTAAGTAAAGCTATTAAATAATTGATGGAGTTACAGTTTCATAGAAATATTCCTACCAAGAAAATATAGATGCATGTATCTGTAATTTTTTTCTACATGGAAGGGCAATATGATACAGATTTAAATTTTTATGAAGATAAAATAAATGGCATCCATAAAGAAAAAAACACAAAATAAAAGAAGTGATCTTAAATGCTTAGCACTATGTACTTCCAAAGAACCACACTATATTCGATAATCACTCATTTTTTATAACTGCGTAGAACTGAGAAAAAAAATCTGTACAAAATTAATAAATAATATGGAATATAGTAATTTTCAAAGACATTTAGATTGATATCCTTCAAATGAACTATGCTTTCTTTTTAACAGATGTATGAGCTATGAGAACTCCTCTTTAAACTATAGTATGTATAATATATTTTTATTTCTCTCCTTTTTTCTTTATGCTCTCGATATAAATTGAGATTGACTATAAGCAATGACATTTCTCTGTAGCTTTTTAAGTAGTACCCTTGCTTAAAAACCATAAATACTTCACCACGATGACTCAATCAGGGACTTTGCAATTTTAAACTCAATTCTCTCCTTTGAAACCAAGATGTACTCTTTCTTGCCATGATATTTAGGTGAGGCTCTTATATAAAGGATTTCAATGTGTAATTATTTTGCAAGTACATTTAAACATCATTCTGAACTTCAAAACTTGTCATCAATCCTTTTTAAAAACTGTATATTATATCTAACTTTTAAAATTAAAATAAATGGTTATTTGGTCACATTTGAGATTTTCAGTTAGTCTTCATACTGTCTGATCCTGAGTGTTTAACAACAAAGTTAAATTTGTTTTGGAGCTCTGGTGTAGGTACCCTCTGATGTCTGAGTACACGAGCCTCACACAGACATTAAATATCAGCTACTTGACCTTTACTCTACCATGGCCAGTTCAGATAAATGAAACTTCCCAGAGATAATGCTGGGGTGTATGTAAGCTCCTGTTCTAAACTCACTAAAGACATGGGGAAATGACCAAATTAGTAAGGAAAGGCAGATCCCACATACTGCAGAATTGGTCTCTTAAGAACTTCAGATAATGATTGTAAAAAAATTCATATGTAAAATAATAGGAAGTGGCAATGGAATAAAAACATCAGAAAAACGTGATACAAAAAAGAAAAGGGAAATAGGCCTATCTGAAAAGAATTGAAGAGTATTTTTGGAAATAAAAGAAGTCTTTGAAATTAAAAATGCAATGGATGAGTTAAACAACACACTACTTTAAAAGTTGAAGAAAAAAACAAATGAACTGGAAAATATATCTATGACGTCAAGTAGAATGCAGTACATAAGGACACCTACTCTATAAAAGACTGAGACAAAGGGAAATAGAGAGAGAAACGTGAAAATTTGAAAAAAACAGTCAAAGGGAATGGAATAGAGAATGAGTACATTCCTTTAGAGTTCCCAGAAGACTGGATGGAAAGAATGAGAAAGAGTTAATATTTGAAGAAAGAGTGATTAAAATTTGTATAGAATTGCTAAAAGACATAAATTCTGTTACTTGGATAAATTATATCATGTTAAGTATATAAAACATCATAAGATTAAAAAGCCAAAAAAATTAAAATAAATAAAAAGAATAAAGATTTTAAAAAATAAGGAAAAACAGACATAAATTCTTAGATTCAAAATTGTAAGAAATTTCAAACAGAATTAATAAGGCAAGCCTACACAAATTATATTAAACATTCAAATAAATTGAAAGCAAATGGAAAGAAAGCAGTGATTACCAAAAACAAAAACAAAACTCCCCAAATTGAACCAAACCAAAAAAACCAAAACAACAACGACTGGTTTGACAGCTGATAAGAAGAAATTGCAGGCCAAAAAACTCCCTTTATCAATATATTTTGCCACAGAGGATATTAGCAAGAACAAATAAGATTCTTCTTAAAAAGGGGAAAGAAGAAGAGTGTAAGAGGAAACTAAAGAATAAGAAATAGTATTCATTAGTATGTGTATTATATTTTTTTCTTAATTTTTTTCTTGAATTTCAAAACATTAAGGAGGTACAAATATTTTAGGTTAATGCTTGAGTCCTGGCTATAGGTGTGCCTGTCACTCAAATAGTGTTCGTAGTATATTAAAAAGATAATAAGTTGACATTTAATACACATAAATCAAATGTCTGATGCTCTCAAGTGTTGAGGATTACAATGAACAACTAGAATTCTCACATACCGTGGTGGCAGTGCAGATCCACAGAAACACAGAGAGATACCTGGTAGAATTTGAGACCTTCACACATTTGTGGCTCATCCATTCTACTGAAAATATACTTGCAATTATTATTTTTAGAGCCCACAAGTTAGACTTTTGTTTTAGAAACGTTAAAATATTTTTTAAAGTGCATGTTAGAATGGATAAAATGCTCTGGAGGAGTTTTCACACATGCAGACAAAACGATGTATACTGGAATGTTGACAGCAATACTGTTGCTATTAGAGAAAATTTAGAAACAACCTAAATGTCCATTAGCAGCAGCCTGGGTTAAGTTAGGGAATGCTAATACAGTAGAGTGCCCTCTTCAGTGAAAATGAATGAACTAGAGGTACTAAATCACACCAACAAAATACTGAATGAAAAATAAATCAAGTATTGAAGGATATACATTGTAAGATATTTTTATATATAATTTTAGTTTAAGGAAAGCAATATTGGGTCATTTATATACAATAAATATGTAAAGATGCATTACCAAAATCAAGATATAGGTTCCTCTGATTATAAGTGAGGAAAATGCTACCAGAGATTAACTCCAAGGCCTTTGTTGTATTTGTAATGCTTTATCTTTCATGGTTTATGGTAGTACACAATTGTTATTTAACAATATTCTTTTTACATTTTGTATGTCTGAAATGTTTCTTAATATAGTGTTATTTAAATGCAATCTAATACAATCTTTTTTTTTTAACTAAGGAAAATATATTTTATTCTCTTTAATATAGGTGGTCTCTGATTTACAATGGTTTAACTTCCAATTTGTGGGCTTTACGGTGATGCAAAAGCAATATGCATTCAGTAGAAACCATACTTCTAGTTTTGAATTATCATCTCTTCCCAGGCTAATAATATGCTGTTTGATACTGTTTCATGACTCTGGGCAGTGGCAGCTAGCCATAGCTTCCAATCAGCCATGCAATCATGAGGGTAAACAACTGATAACAGGGTGTACTGTGTTGCTGGATGATTTTGTCAAACTGTAGGCTAATGGAAGTGTTCTGAGTGCATTCAAAATAGGCTAGTTTAAGCTATGATGTTTGGTAGGTTAGGTATATTACATGCATTTTCAACTTACTGTATTTGCAACTCTCAATGAGTTTATCAGGACATAACCCCATCATAAGTCAAAGAGCACCTGTACTTCAAACCAGTAATGTGGTGGCTGGTTGTGGGGGAGGTGGAAGGGCAAGGAGAAGGTTTGATGACACACAGTCCCAAAATATTATTCTGAAATGAATGTGACTCAGGTATGCTCTAAAGCTACAGAAATAGGTTCTCATTCTAAGCTGTAAATAGATTTCACTGGACTTTCTATTACAAGCAAGGTGTTCTAATTTGTCATGCTATTTAGCAAGAGTGGTCAAAATTTGCCCATGTAACTATTAATTATTTGTGTTTAATTCAGAAATTACTATGAATTTCTAAGTTAATAAAGACCTTGCTTAGCCTTGATCTCTTGAGCTTTTACCCCAAGGCCTAATTATAATTATTATTGCACTAATAAGAAGCAACTTCTGTTATTCAAACGTCATAGAGAAATACATACTTTATTTAAAATATGCCTATGATCAGGTTGATCAAAGGATTTTGTTACATTTAATTTCATAATCACTCAGACTTAATGAGAAGAGATCATTATAAAAGCAGATGTTGGTGAAAACTGGAGATTTTCTTTTAGTCCTAAATTTATAAATACAGAATATTACATATTTTCTATATGTGTTTTCTATCATTTTCTATTGTGTTTAGTCCTAAATTAATAAATACAGAATAATGCATAAAAATAAAAGCAGAATAAATTTTTTCTAATAATGACTTACTGTTATTCTGTAATTAAAAATTACATTTTATTCTCCTAAACTAGTCATTATTTAGAAAAATAAAAGGTGAATATTAATGACTCTGACTGTTCTACCTGCAAGAAAAAAAAAATCTGTTAGAATTGTGTTACTTTGACCCAGAAAAGTGGCTTAGCCGTGACTCCTGTTTGCCCTCTTTCTAAAGTGATCACTTGTAAAAATTGGTACGTTTTATTCATTAAGTTTCAAAAGTTGCAGTTTATCTTCCCTTTCAAAATTGGTCTTCCATTTACTCTTCATAAGTTCCAAAAAAGACACAAGCTTTCTGAGATTGACTCTTACCCATGCAGCGGTCCCAGGATTGCACAACTAAGGAAGCCTGGGCAAAAACTGCTTCTCTCATCTCATAAATCACTAAAATGTTTTAAATGGCAAGTGGATAAACAATGAAGCATCCCAATTTTCTAAACCAGACAAAGCCAGAGATCAGAATGGCTTAAATCTACAGTGCAGAACAACCCCTGGCAAATTCAACTTGTTGCTGTAATCCAATCCCTCCCGCATGTTTGCCCAATTAATCTTTCAACACCACTTCTGTTATGTCAGTTCTCTGGCAAAATACCACTTGCCTCTTAAATTGGAATTATTTGTATTTCAGTGTGAATTTTGAATATCAAAATATTGAGGTAAAATAGCATAAACATATTTCAAAATGCTGCAAAGCTCTGAATACCACTGGGTAATACCTTGGAACATAGTTGTAACTCTAACCCTGAGCTATCAATAAAGATGAGGAAGATGCTGCCTTTAAGATCTAAAAAATATCAGACAATGGTAGACAATATCTCCAGCAAGAAGAAAGAGGGAAAATACTCTGGATTTAAGAGACCAAAAGACCTGACGAACAAAATAGAGTAACTTAGCAAATTTCCAGAAAATGATGATGGTATGGAACCAAAGCCTCTCTCTTCCCAAACCTATTGAACAACACCACCAAAATAAAACCAATAGCAAAAGCAAAAAAAAAAAAAAAAAAAAAAAATCTCTTTAATGTAATGCTCAACCACAATTACATAACAGCAATTAAAGCTCTTAAGGTTCTTGGGGAATAGAATAAATAGGAGGTTCCAACCATTGTAGGCTTTCTGCAGTACTTCATCTTCTTAGGGCACTTTCTGTCTGCTCCTGTGGCTCTGGCCTTCCCTGACCCATTTCACCCTTTGGAAGAAAGGGAAGCCAATAGAAAATAAATAGGGGGACTTATTTCTCACTAGGACAACAGCTTCTTTGTTAATAATAGCAGTAATAATGATAATACCTAACATTTATGGAATGCATAAGCCAGAATACAAACTCTGGCACTTACCTGGGTTCTAGTCCCTTAGGTAGGCTGTTTCTTTCACATTATGTTTTCAGGTAGTGCAATATTTTGCTGTACTAACACCATTAGTAGTCTCCAGAGTCTGACTGTGGCAGGGCAAATTTTCCTTTTATAAAATAACACATAAGCAGGTTGATCATTTGCTGTCCTTTTCTCACCTTCCAAGTTCAGATAAGAAAGAAAAAACAAATAGATCTTCAAGGAGTCCATGATACTAATCAAGTACTTGTCAACATTTCTGAGTAACAACGCATTCTGCACAGTACTTCCACACTTGAGGTCAAAAAACCTATCCTTTAAGTCTTGTGCATTTCACAAGCTGTGTGACTCAGAGTAAGTCATTTAATTTAGGGCTTCACAATAACTATCAGTGAGTCTTTAAGAATACATACATATATAGTGTTTGAAACAGAAGTTAATGTGTGTGTTTGGTTGTGCTTTGGGTACATGGTTTGCTGATGATTCTGAAATAGCTTGGTGGAAAAAGTGTAATACAATTTTTAAAAATTGACTTTTTCTTCTGGGTTTCAAGATGTGTATTTTAGCTGTTCAGAAAAGGTCAAGGTTTCTAAATGAACACTCAACCAAATGAGCAGAAGGGATTTTGTTCTTAACAAAGTTGGTCTCTAGTACGTGAATCTTCTCTTCAAAATTCCTTACAGGACATAGACAGCCCAACAATTCTGCCTACAAATTCTTTCCTCTTAGAGAAGATGGTAAGAAACCGGCTTATAGAATGAGCAGACTGGATAAGGTACAAACAAAAACAACTTGATTCTTTCTCCCAATGTCTCCTCACACTTGATCCATGCCCTAGTTCTCTCCCCGGCCCTGGGCAAAACCTCTGTCAGGCCTCATGGCTTTTCCAGTCACTTCTATATAGAAAGTTAGCAGTCCTTATGTTTGTAGCAACAAATTAGAAGCTCAATATATTTAATGATTATATCCTGTCCTATACATTAATAAGTGAAAGCCCACAGCTTTGTCTCTTAAAGATCACATAGAACAGAGTCTTCAGACTCTGAAACCCAAATTCTTAGTTTCAAGTATTGGCTCTGCCACTGTAACTTGTGCAACCTCACACTATTACTTAACAGCTCTCTGCCTCAGTTTCTTCTCCCATACAACAGGATGAAAATAGTAGTATCTATATTAATAAGTGTTAAACTTCTACAACAAAGCCAGAGACATATTAACCACTCAATTAATATTAGATACTATTGCTATTGGCTTCTTTCCTCATTCTCACCAAACTTGATAAAACATAGCTGGTAGGTGGTGGTGAGAGTGTCTTTTCTTTCTTCTTCCTCTGTCTCCTCTCCACTTGCTATTAATAGCTGACTTTTCTCCACATTTCCTAGGTCAGGTTTAAGAGTGAGAGAATTAGAAGAGAAAGGCACAAACTTTTTGAATGATGATTTATATATATATTTGTGTTTATATGTGCGTATGTATTCCATTTTTAGAAATGTATGCTAAGAAAATACCCTGATAACTGCACTGAGATCCACAGCTGAGGATGTCCACTATAAAGCTAGACATAGGGACAGAAATCTTGACTGTTTTGGCTTCCATGGAATCACCAACATCTAACAGTTCCTAGCATAATACAAGAATAAATGTTGCAGTTCTTTGTTACATATTTTATCAAAGAACATTTTGTAACCCCCCAAATAATGAGTATTTAAATAGTTATGGCAAACCTATTTAAATAAAATAGAAGACAGCAAATGTAAAAAAATGATGTATATTTCTATATACTAGCAGGGAAAGTGCACATTACATATAACTATATTAAAACAATAAAGCAAGCAGTAAAACAGCATATAAAGTATGAGACAATCCTTGTTCAGAATACATCTATGTTCTAAGAATGTTCATGCTGGATATGGTATGATAATGTCAGTGCAGCCACAGGAGGAGACAAGAAGGAGGCTTGGAAGGATGAAGTTTATCGTCCTTAAAGGCCCCAGAGAGGGGATCAGCACGCACCACGCAGGACTACAGGGGAAAGCACCAGTGTGGTCAGGAGACAGAATTGGCAAGAGGTACGTCTAGGCCTGAGGCTTTGTTGGAGTTTCTGCAGGAAACGCAAGTCTGGCCAGAGTGCACAATTTGGCCAGTTAGAATCATTATGGTGGGCTTTGGGTTAAGGGATGGCCTCTAATTGCCTACTACCTAGCCCTGGGATGATCAGGAGCATGGGAAATCCTGGCTTGGTGTGACAGAATTGGATAAGGCAGTGGTTAGGGCTATAAAGTTGGGATTGGTGGGTTTGGGTATGAAAGACATGCTCCAAGCTGGGCCCTTTACTATCTCTAGGAACTGACTAGCCCTGGGAAGGGCTGTCTCTATCTCTCCCTCATCTGAGAAGCCATAAATGCCAGAGCATCAAGAATACAGAAAATAATGCAATTGGCTCAGTGATAAATATATGCCAAATAACAAACACAAAATCTAAGAAAACAGAACAATCTATTAATGTATCTATATTTGTACCCAAAGCTATAATTATGTCTACCTACAAATAGTAACAGTAACTATCAATGAGTGTGGGATTAAGGGTCGTTTTTTTTTTAGTTCACTTCTATTCATTGAATTCTATTATTTGCTAGTAATCTGATTATCACATCTCGTTTAATCCTCCCCATAACCATGTTTGCTAGATTCTATTATTTGTATTTTGATGAGGAAAATAGGCTGAAAGAAGTGAAGTGACTTTCTCAAAGTCACACTCAGTCAGTTGAAAGTCAGAGCAGAGACTCTGTCTGAGGTGACTCAGAGTCCAAAGAGATTATTTTGCTAACTAACAAGTTACATTATGTTTTCTGCATTGCACACTTGATCATGAGTTAATTTCATAAATAAAAATAGATATTTTGGACATATATTTGAAAAATTAGATATGTATACAAATAATGTGTATACATTATATATATAAATCATATATAAACATATATAAAACAAATCTGTGAAAAAATATCTATATGTGGATGTCCATATATTAGGGGTGTGTGTGTGTGTGTGTGTGTGTGCCAAACCAATAAATTAATGTCTTGAAGCCAAGGTTCTCAGAAAGCACAGCTTATGTAAAGGATATATATGGTCAGTAGAATAGGGTATAAGGATAATAGAATAGATTCTGTCCTCATTTTCCTTACTTCCTCTCTTGACATGAGTACCTATGTGTGTGTATATGAGCAAGTTTATTTTAACAGCTGTATATTTGTTTTGAAGTTATTTAAAGATACTTCTCAAGCGTATTTTATGGACAAGGGTTTTTTTGAATAATAGACGAGGGAACAGATCTCTGTTGGATCAGTGATAACCCGCTGTTTCTGAGAATAATCAGACAGGAGGCAGATAGAGCACTATTTAACAGCAGCTGAGTTTCAAGTATCTCCTACATTAAAGAATCAAAGAAAGGGCATTTAATTATTGAAATAGCTTGCAGATGTAAAACAATGAAATATATATTTAGTTTCTGAGCAAATGAAAAGAAAGCTTTGAGCAAAACCCATCTTATGCAAAGTAATCCTGATGTAATATTCATGTTATTTAAAATGATATTGTTCCCCCTTCCACTCAGAATGACATTTTAGCACTGCTGAAAGCCAGAAGTACTTAATTTGAAATGACTACACTCAGAAAGGCAGAGGAAAGTAAATAATACACTTTAGAAAACTGGAATTGACATATCAGCACATAGCTTGATGTTTGCTAAGAGAACAGACTTTTTTCTAGTTCTTAGAGTTTCTGAAGCTTCAAATTTGAGCTAACTTCAGGCCCAGTAATGGGGAATTCAGCAATGTCAGTAGGAAATACCCTCATTGATTCATGCAGGTATATTTTCCATTTGTGTTCAGGAAAACAGGAATCACAAATGTGGTGATCGGGGACACTGTTTTGTCACCTAGTAGATCATGTCTGACTTTCAGTCCCAATCTCCCCACTGCAATTTCTCAGCTGCATCTGGACTGTCTCTTGACTACCTTATCGGAAAAAGAAATTAATTTTCAAAAATTCTTAGTTCTCTTGTTTAGGTTTCTACATGTTTGTCAACTCAAATATTATCACAAATGTTTCTATGTCTGATAAAGGCATTCCTGGTTAATAAGAGTAAGAATGGTGGGTAATAATACTGTACCAGTGAGCAGTTCTTGGATCTATAATGTCTTATGAGATAATATCATAGCACTTTGGAATAAATGCACTTAGCAAACCAAAATACTGAAAAGTTAAATACAACCATAGTTGTTTATTTTGGTTAAGTACCGTACTAGAGACTTAATATGCATGAGCTCCTTTAAATCTAACAAAATCCCATGTGGCATTTCTTATACACCTTTACAGATAAAGGAACTGAGACTTCAGAAGGCTAAGTACCTCCCAAGGAAAATTTAATAATTGACAAGTCAAAGTTTGAAATGCAGCAGTTCTGTGCAAGAGCACTGGATATAAAAGAACGTGGTGAATACTATTACGAAAGACCACTTTGTAACTGTGAAATCCTAAGCAAATTATTTACATTATATTACCCCAATTTCATCATTTGTAATATGGGGGAATGATAGTATATATTTCACATGGTTTCGTGAGAATTAAATGTGTTAATATGTGTAAAGTGCTTAGCACATGGCTGGGAAAGAAAGAGACCTTAATATATGGCAGCTGTTATTATCATTGTCTATAATCTACTGTAGCAGCTACAGCACCATTTTATCACACTCTCTCCAATTTTTAGGGAGTCTATATGTCTTTATAAATTTAATGAAATAAAAATCTATGGTAAAACCGGCAATGTAAACAGTCAATGCATATTTAATTGGGAGATAGTTGACTACTTTTCTCATTCTGTCTAGCTGTAGAGAAAAGGGAAATTCAGAAACTGGAATATTTGTTGGACCTGAAACCTTCCATTCTGTTGCTAATCATATCACATTGTCTTCTGTAGGAACCGATTCAGTGCATCTGCAAGACTTGAATTTAAAAATCTTAAGGATAAATGAGTACTAGAAGTACAGGCTAAGATGCAATCTGTGTGGGGCCAATGGATTTGCTGATGTTTTGTGGATTCCTCCACAGATAACAGAGGAGGACAGAGCCTTTGATCTGTATTTTATCTTCTATCAAGAAACTTCTTCAGGTGTCAAGGAAAATTCCAGAAGATGGAGTTAAAAAGACAAGGAAGACTTTGTTCAGGACTGTTGTAATAGAGAGGAGAGACTGAATTCAACTCTGCTGAAACAAAAGGCAAGAGGATTTTTAAAGGCTGGAGCGAGCTAATGGAAAAGTACTGGAGGAGGTTGGTGGATGTAAAGTCCATCTGTGTTTGTTAACTGTTGCTTATCAGCTTAGGTTTCTACCCTCCCAGGGCCTAGGAGGTAGGGGCTCTATCTTTCTTGTTGATTACATTTGAAAGAGATAGCTCCCAGGTATTTGAGAAAGACATTTCTGGGCTGTTAAACTGCTAAGAGACTGAGAGAAGATTTACATCTCAAAGGGGCAGAGAAAGAACTAACAATGGAAAGTTTTCTAAAGTAAATCCTCTATTGAATTACACATTTTAAATAGGTGAAATGTATGACTTGTGAATTATGTCTCAATAAAGCTGTTTTTTAATAAAAAAGAAAAAGTAGATTGGGACATAGAGTCAGAAAGACACCTGTTTAAAGTTTAATCAAGCTGAAAGGAACATGAAGGCCGACTTGGTCACAGGAAAAGAAGGGAAAACAAACACTGACAAGGAGAAATTGGAGATCAAAATGAGAGAAGGGCTGTAAGAAAGGACATTATTGCTCTAAATACAATTAAAAACCGTGCTCTGGATAAATTACATTAAGTGTTATTGACATATTTTTCATATGAGCTTTCCTAACTGTCAGTAGTTTCTAATGAGCTCTTGAGATTAAGAATCCAGAAAAAGCAAATTGGAAAATATGATTCATTAAGGTGATGATATCATTTACAAAACCAATATTGGCATTTTGAACTCAAAGGTAATACATTTACAGTTCTCAGGATTAAGATGTGCATAACCCAATTCATGATCTTCCCTTTCACACCCGAGGGCTGACTCCCCCACTCAGGCTTTCCAAGCTCAGTAATTGGCAACTGCCACCCTTGAGACCCCACACCTAGGACACCAACTTTGTGCCTCTTTTTCTGTCACATGTCATACCCAATCTATAAAAATTCCTTAAGTCTTGCCTTTCATAAATATCCAGAGTTTTACCACTTCTGCTCTATTGCTACCACCCTGAACCATGGTGCTGTCGTCTCTTGCCTGCACTGTTGCAATGTCCTCCTAGCTGGCCTTTCTGCTTCTTCCTGCACTCTTTTCTCACATGACAACCAACTTATCCCTTTAAAAATGTATCAGATTATTTTACTCTCCTGCTCAAAATCCCTCAACGATTACTTTTTTCCTTCAGATCAATGGCCACATTTGTCATAGTAGCTGATCAGACTCACCCTTTACTTCTCTGACTTCAACCTCCACTACTCTACCTTTTGCTCACTCTCTGACATTCATAGGGATGCCAGGCTGGACCAGGGCCTTTCACTCACTGTTGCTTCTTACTCAGTGTTCCTCCTGTAAATATCTGCATGTCAGGCTCCCTCGCTTCTTTCAGATTCCTGTTCAAATATCACACAGTCATGACCTTTTCCCCTAGCAACCTCTTTTCATACCCTATTTATCTCCAATGTACCTACCATTGTTTGATAATGTACTATCTGTCTATCCATCCATCCATCCATCCATCCATCCACTCATCCATCTATCCCCCAATGAGAAAGGAATGTCCAGGGTGACAGTTTTTTTGCTTTGTTTGTCTATGTATCCCCAACACCTATATCTGGCAAATAATGAACAAATGAATGAACAGTAATTTAATGTTCTACTTCATTTTCATAGCAACTTTCAAACCTCTCTTCATGTAAATTCATACTTGATGGCCTGGAACTTGTCTCAGGGGTTGAGGACCACAGGGCATTTTCCATCAGACTTGTGTATGTGTGAATGTGCCCTTTGTAATATTAATAAAACCCATGCAAACTTAGACTGGTTCAAGGACTATTTACATCTGGATCATTTTGCAGGGATATGAGAGTGGGGCAACAAAACCAGGATTGTTGTATGTGTAGGCTTTGAGAATAGAAGCAGACTTTAGAGATGTAAAACTCCATTTCTCGTATAGCATTTTCTCTTTCTTCCTTTATTTTTGTAGATTGTAGCAAGAGATCTAGTGCTATTGCAGAAAGAAGTCCATAAGGCATCACTTGTTTTGAAGAGGAACTTCTATAATATAGTACCCTGGGTAAGAAATTCATTTGGGAAATTTGGCACTTGTCACATCAATGAACAGCCAGCCTGAGCATACAGCAGCCCTTTATCCAGTTCTGCTGAGGAAGCAGTCGCTGGTGCATGGAAGCTAATGAAGAGGTGAGTTCTTAAAGAGCCATGAGATCTCATGGCTCTTTTGCAGGCATGATTACTTGGAATTGGTGAAGGGGGAAGTACATACAACGTTTTACTTTTACAACTAGAATTTAAATATTCTATAGTATTTGGTTTTCATGATCAAAGTATTTTTATTTTTCTTATTTTGAAATTCCTTTATGACTTCATACTTCATTTATATCAACACCGAGTAACAATCAACTCATATAATCAGGAAGTGATTTTACAGCCTCTGATTTGTTCAAAATTTTGTTTCTGTGATCTCTGTTTTTATTGTCTACTTCTTTTCCATTCATTGAAACTTTGCTTAAAATATACATCATGGGCCCTACCAAAACAGAGAGAAGGTATAATTCAAAATAGCTTGCAGAGAGATTTACAAGAATGACCATCTATGGATTTATTTATTTTCATAGGCAACATAGGGTGTTTTAGTAAAATACAAAAAAAGTTATTTCTTATTATTAATACCTTTCTTCCACAAAGTATTTGAGGCAGCATACACAAGGATGCACACATTAAAATACAGCTAGGAATACAGAATCAGAGTGAGGGCAGAAAATACAGGTCTGGGAAAGAAACTCAGATATGCCAGCCCAACCATAAATGTCACACGGCTGTTGCAATGAACTTCTAGTTTATTTTTGAAGAAATAGAGACACTGCTATTTAAACAATTCTCATTATCAGAGAAGAGAACACCTGCCAGTTCATCAGATGCTATAAATTATTTTGAAAGTACTCCGAGTTACTGAAAAAAACAAAACAAAAGACCAAACCCAATTCTATAAAACCTTTGGCTGAATATTAGATTAACAAGGTAACATGCACAGAGCAGGGCATTTTGGAATTAACTAGAAGGTTTTGTCATTCAGCTGGAACATAAGCCAGGACAAATTATTCACACATATCCCTGATGCATTTTGGTATTATTCGTAATAAACATAATATAATAATAACATAATAATACTACCAAATAAAAAATGATAGACCTTTAATAGCACTTAAGGTTTGAACACATTGTTCTAAGCACTTCACTTTTAAAAAATGTTTTAAATTCCTTCAATAAGTATTATTAGATTGCCCATTTTCCAGATAAGAAAACTGAAGCACAAAGAAGTTGAGTATCTTGTAAGAGAGATTACTCAGTAAGTGACAGAGATGGGACCTCAATTCATATTTATTATATCTATAAGTTTACAGAGCTACCCTTCTGTAGATGTTTGACTTTAGAGAAAGGAGAATCAACTAGAATATGAAAATGCATATTATTATTCATATTAGTTTTACTACTTTGTAAAACAAAATCTGAGGGAAGAAAGGCAAAGTCAATGTCTGTGGTTAAGCTGAGGCCACCAGGGAACTCAGCTGGCTAAAGTAGCATCCCCAAAACTGAGATCCAGAGTAGAGGCTCTGTATTTGTTTGGATCGGTTAGATTTGTTTTATTTTCCAAACTGCCTAGGAAAGGGATTATATAGCATTAGTAGACACCAGTGTAGACAGAGCTATATGGATCAAAGAAAATGCCACTCAAACTACATGCCTCTCTATGAGAAAGCAGCATCTATTTCTCATCTCTTAATATAAAGCAGCACATACTATGACTTTGTGTCTTTAATGTAATCTTGCCTAGTCTCGTCCACAGGTCAGCAGCAGGCTTGTTGCAATAGTGCTGAGACAGTTAGCTTTATGCAAATTAGAATCTGGATGAGCAAATGTGCTTGTCATTCAATTACCTAGCTTCCAAGCGGCTCTTTAAAATTCAGCAAGATTCATAATAAAGAGCAATGAGCCTTAAATTATATCAATAGATGTGCCCCTTTTACAGAAATGAGGTTATGGGTCACTTCACATCACTCTACCACTAAACAGATTATATAAATTATACATAATGCTCACATTTACTTTTCAACTCTTATTTTTCCTACCTTTTGACACTCTTCTATTTAGAATACACATGTGTTTATGGAATATGATATCACTATTAAATACTCATGATTTTGTCTTGTTATCCTGTAATTTTAAAACAATGTTTAAAAAAGCAACTAATATCTGGTAAGAAATTTTGTAAATTGTGTGTTTTTAGCACAATTAGCCTTGGTTTTTTATTTAACAGAAACAAGATATTTAGTATGATTAATTAAAAAGTATAAAATTGATAAAGATTGGGGGAAAAGAATCAAACATGCCTCTGACAAATGTTGATGTTGCTGAAACTGAGCACAGAATTGAGCTCTTATCTTCCTGTAGCTAAGGCAAAAATGGAAATGTAATTACTTATAGAACTTATCTCCTTGTTTCCATAGCAACCCACGTATATCTCTAGCATTGAACTTATTGCATTGTTTTAAAATTAACTTTCTTAGAGTCTGTCTCCCATTCGATTGAGTTTCTTGAGGTTAGAGACTGCTTGTGCATAGTTTCTCAAAAAAACCCACATTTCCCCTATTCCCAAACTAAGAGTCATTGACCAGAAAGACAGAAATAATCCACATTTTTACAGACAATACAGATTTTCCATTTATTAAGTACAAAGGGAAATTTCTTGGTTGGGATCTTGCGAAGGGTCCATTGGGTGATACATCAGACTGTGCCTCAACACCAGTTGTATCACAAATGCAGAAGTGAAATCCAAATGTCTGTTTCCATGGTGAAGTCTGATATAATTTGAGGCTGCAACAGTAATGCCCCTGTCAGGGTAGTGATCTTACAAGGAGAATACTTAGGTGCTGCACGCATACAGGCTTCTGGCAATCTCAGTTAATTCAAAGCTGAATGGCTACACCTAAAATCATGGGTTATGGATTTGCAGTTGTATTCCATAGACCCTGAGGATGCTAGAGAGCCCTAGAATCCACTAAGGAGTAAACATGAGGTGGGAGCTTTTGATGCTCCAGATGGCAAATCATTATTCAACCAGAGTAAGTCTTCTTTAATCTGACTGACTTGTTTCTACATAAAAGTACCTAGAAGAAAACTGCATTGCTAAAGAGCTTTGCTAAAGAAATAAACAAATAAGCTTTGAAAATCAGAGACCTAGGTGATTAGATGAATACAGTTTGCCTTTGACATGAGATTCCCAAACCTGACTGGTTAATTTATTCACCTGGGGTTCTTTTCTTAGGCACAAATATGGGGATAATACCCTCTAGAAATTCTGATTTATTAAGTGTGGGGTAGAGCACAGATATCTGTACTTAAAAAAAATTCTTCAGGGGATTCTGATGCTCTCTCAGAGTAGAAAGCCGCTACCTTGACTGTTTCCTAATTAAACATTCTTTCTGCACAGCCTTCAGTGGGCATAACCTTCACTGGCTCAAAGAGTGCAATGTAATGTTCTATGGTGAAAGCCTGGAATGAATGTATTAATATCTTTCTAAAATATCACATACAGGGTGGTGGTGTTAATTCTTAAGGGTGAAAATTTACTTTGACTTGTATGTAGAGCATTTCCATTGCATGTGAAACACTGTCAACTGTCATCTGAATAAGAGGAACTAGTAGAGTAAATTTTGATTTTTTTTTCTCTTGAGAAAGTTGTTTACTTGTGTCATATGGAAATAAGATAAAACACCAGTTGATATACATTTAGTTTGGAAACATACGTAAATAAGCAAAATGAAAGATGAGAAGATAGTAAAATTGCCTAAAAGTAGGAAGGATTTTCATCTATAACATGATTGTTATTTTTAACCTAACATTATACAGTATTTATCATCATTCTGTGTAATTGAGTCCTAAGCAAATATTTAAAGTGTGTTGGCACAATACTTCCAGTTTCAACAAAGTCTAATTTAAGGATCAGTGGGTGAGTGAATATTCAAACGTTCCCAAAATTGGTATGTATGGCAGACATGAGCATCTGCTATGATAAACAAATACAGAAGGAACAGGTGTACATTATTTTGTATTACCACGTAGGAAATTAAAAAATTAAGAATATCATCCTTAGACTCCTAAAAGCTTAATGATTGAATGTTTATGGCCTATAATGAATTAACCTGAAAAGATAGGGTTAATGTTGTATGAGTATTTTATTATGTAATAATTGTTTACATATATTAGCCCTTACCTTGTGACAAACACTATACTAAATACTTCACATATATTCTACCCTTAACACCCACAATTACCCCATGACATAGATATACTATTATCCTCCCAATTTAATGATAAGGAAGTTGACTTTTATTGAAGCTAACTGATAAATATCAAGGCTGAGGTTTGAACTCATGCAATGACTTATCAACTCTTTCATTAACTTATGGGGAAAAACAAATCTCTGAGTTGAACTCTTTGATTACTGCTGTGATTAGAAAATATAAATGAAAATACTTAAGACATTATAGATGCCCAAATAATAATAAAATAACACTATGTGCAATACAAGTAACGAGTTGAGAGGAATTTGTTGTAGTTTTTAAAAGAGAATTCTGCAGTATCTATGTAATACTGAGCATTACAATAGTTCATTGCATGCTGCTTATAATTTAGTGACTTTTTTTTTAGTACCTTGGAGAAACAAACAGAATTTCTAGTCCTGAAAACATTTTTGATGTCAAGCTTCTTTAAAATAAATTTAAAACTAATGATTTGTTTTTAGCTTTTGATCTTAAACTTAAAAAATGCCTTTGGAATAAATGTAGGGCAACTTAGAGTACAAGACACAGGATCAATTGAATCTAACCTATTTTTTAAAGTTATTCTTCTAAAAAAGGGAGAACTAATTTAATCATTGAAAATGGCCCAAGTTAGTGTTGAGACAACCTTTAATTTTTCATAGATTGAGATAAATGCACTGATAAATACATGAAACAGTGAATAGGTATAAAACCAGTTATGAAGCAGGTATTAGACATTGCATATATAGAAAATCTATCTGATCAAGAGAATCAACAAGTGAGTATAAATAAAAAAATCTAGCCTATAGTAGATGTTTAATAAATTTTTGTTGAGTGCTGAATTATTTTACAAACATGAGTCAGATGTTGATTTCAAATTTTTCTGTAAAAGGGTCATACTGTCAACATTATAGTGTTACTCATTTGAGTCTTCATAATATAATGGACACATGGGAAAAAATAGAAATTGTTAGTGTAGAACAATTGAAAAAAGTAAAGGAATAGAAAATAGAAACTATTAGACTTAAAAAGGACTTAAATATATTTGACAAGCATCATGTGCTCTAAACATAAAAAGTTGTTACCCAATCCAAGTGCTCATCAATACATAAGTGGATTAATAAAATGTGGTATATGTATACCATGGAGTATACATATAAGAAACACTGGTGATATAGCACCTCTTGTATTTTCCTGGATAGAGCTGGAACCCATTCTACTAAGTGAAGTATCCCAAGAATGGAAAAATAAGCACCACATGTACTCACCATCAAATTGGTTTCACTGATCATCACCCAAGAGCACATTTAGGAATAACATTAATTGGGTGTCAGGCAAATGTGAGGAGGGGGGAGGGGATGGGTGTATACATACATAATGAGTGCAATGCGCACCGTCTAGGGGATGGACACACTTGAAGCTCTGATTTGGGGGGGAGGGGGAGCAAGGGCAATATAGGTAACCTAAACTTTTGTACCCCCATAATATGCTGAAATTAAAAAAAAAAGAATAATGAAGTGAAAAAAAAAGTTGTTACCAGGAAGAGAAAGGTAGTTAGTTTATATATTGTTAAAGAGTGCAGTACAGGGGTGTGAGAGTAGAGCAGGAAAGATTGGGTAGTGGCAGCTACTTCTTTATCACTGCTCATGAGAGCCCTGCAAATGATGAAGTTACAGGATTCCGTGACCGTCATATCTTCCAAAGTAATGTGAAATGATTGGAGAGCTGTTAAACATGATGTGTTTGACTGCCTCCTATTTATTCCATTGGTGAAAGAAGGATTCCAGCCATAAGGTTCTGGGGAGCAGCAAACACATGGCACCCGACATGAGACAGATGAGGCCAACAGCAGTTTGTTAGTTGCATATTCTCCTAGCCTAGAGGAGGAGGACAGGGCATGCTGTACAGGACAACACCGAGGTAGCATCTGGGGACAGAGTACACAACCAGGGGCCGTGGCAAGCAGGCTTTGAAGCATCAAGACAGTGCAGTGACCCGTTTCACTCTAGGGAATGTAATTGGCTTGTTTGAATAATTCCACAGGCTGGCAGAGAATTGAAACCTGCTACTCTGGGATAAAGCAGGAATTGTTCCTAGTCCCTTTGATAAGGAGAGTAGCTAGGGGACCTTATTCTTGGGAGCAGAGTTGGGAGGGGAGCTTGTGATTAGACCATTTAAGATCCTCCCAATTTTACCAAATATCAGGGTAGCACATATTGTTGGTCCTTGATCTAGGGCCTTAAACCACATGATGATATAAAACATTGTCAAAAATGTATGTTTTATTTCACAGAGGGCCAATAAAGGTAAATTACAAAGTAACTCTCAGTTGGGTAGGAAACAATTATTTTCCCTGGGCCAGAGGTGAGGTGAAGGGGAGTGAAAATATGCTTGTGGACTCTTCTTCCCTTTTAGCCCTCTGTGCTCAGTAGACACACTGGCCATGCCTGGGCCTTGCAGGAGGACGTTGATGGATAGAACAGGTAAGAAATGTCTTCTGATACTTTCCTTGACTCCTATGTCTTCGCTGTTGTTCTCATAGGAAAGTTTAAGAATTCAGCTTTATTTTTCTTGTGGACTTTAGACAATAGCTGCAGGTCTGATCTTAGCGAAACAGAGGAGGAGGAAGAAATAATGTTTAGTTCTCTTTCATATTTTATTTCTGGATTCCCTCAGATGTGTTGCCATCTTCTTAAACCATCTCCCCCTACCCCCAACATATTCATGCCATATCTCAGATTTACTTTGGCTCCCTAGAAAAACTAGCTTTGATCCGACGATTGTCCTCCACCCAACTGTGGGTCCAGTTTTTATGTTCTTCAAAATGTTCATTTACTCAGCATCAGTATCTTCTATTTACTTGCTATAGTGTATGGATGTGTAGATTTTGAACAAATAGATCTAGACTCTGCTAATGGATCTATTATAAACTGTGTGAACTTAAGCAACTTTCTTCATTTCTAAGCACATGAGAGCTTTCATTTGTTAAAATTAATCAGACTATGATCTCTGAAGTATCTTTTAGTTCTTTCATCTTATGCCTTTAAATCTTCATAAGAGAAGCCAGGACCTCAGGCCTGGCTTAAAAAGAATGTTGGTTCCTGTTGTACAAGAGCAAGCTTAATAGTCTTTCCTCCTGAAATGAAGTTTACTCCAGTTTGAAGTTCATGTTCCTGGTGTGTGCATCTGCTAACTACTTGACCTTCATCTGGGGTTTCATTCCTGATTTTCTGTTCTGCCTTTGACAGACACCTGGCTTTAGTTTTTCTTCTGCAATTGTTCCGTACCTTCCCGCAATTATAAAACAATTATCTTGCCCCCAGCTCAGATTTCCGATCCAGGAGTTTAATTGCAGTCATGTCAGGAAGAGCAACTGTATAAAGTGGTTGCTATTAGGAAAGGCTCTAATTAAGCTTTTTAAGAATTAATAGATTTTGATCTGGATATCATTTGGACTAACATCACAAAGGTTGGTTGCCTGCTTTGCTCACTAACAAATTCATTTGTACTGGCAGTCATTGTGGGGAACCAATTTTCTTTTCTTTTCTTTTTTTCTGTGCAACTACCATTCTGAAAGATTCCACTAAAAAGGTCCTGCTTGGACATAATAAGCCAATATTTTGGATCTTCTATCACTGGTGGCTGAATTTTACTCTACCTTTGCTTTAAAGTATTAATAGGTGGTTTTAAAGGGGCTTGAACTTCTAAAGGAACCAGTCCTACTCTATTCTTTTCATCTCATATTGATTAGAGAGGAAGCCGAGAAAGAGAAAAAACTGGATATGATAAAATAAATTCTCATGAGAAGAAATTTTTTACACACAAATCAGAGGCATGCCAATAACAGTCAAACTGAGAACCAAATTAAGGACTCAAAAGGAACCATTCTTGATAAGTTGTTGAGATTTAATTGTATGTTTGAAGATAGAGGGAGAGCATTTTATGAAATTATATAATAAGCAAGTATGAAATGTATCAGCTTTTTGAAGCTTTCTAATGCTCAGGTATCCTATGTTTTACTTTGAAAACGCTATATAGATTTTTATATGTTTATGTTAATCATATATATAATTTACATATAAGTCATATACATATGTAATTTAGTCATAAATACATATATAAACTAACTTGAAGCTATAGGTAAAGTATTCTATTTGAAATACATTATTATTATTGGCACATTGTGTTGGTTAATTAGATGTAACTGATTTAAGATATACCATCATCATTTTTGTTATTATTTAATAACTTAATAATGATTTAATAAAATGAAGGAAATAATAAAATTATTTAAAAATCATTTGCGTCATAATTTAAGCCCTTGATAGAAAAAGTAATCTTTAATTTCTAATTTACTTTAAGATATTTCTTTAAAATTTAAAGCAAGGAAAAGAACAACATTTTAATTTTCAAGGTAAGTGAAACATTTGGAAATTGAGATCATTTTTGTAATCACTACAATTTACAACTTCCTGTTCTAAGAGGAACACCTGAGCGGTATTTCATGAGCAATTTGAACACCTGTTAAGACTTTACAGTTGAACCACAGTCAAGATGTATCATCAGAATTAAAATAATTGAAAAGGTTTCACATTAGATTCTTTTCATTTGTCTAGCAGACATTAGATTGGCTGGTGAAAAAATGTGTATGTACTTTGACTTCAGAACTATTCAGAGTAGTAAAATTCGTGCTTTTCAGGGGAAGGATTTGACAATCTGCGAGTTTCTTTGGAATTTCATATCTGGCCTGCATTCCTGCTGAGGTAGCCTCAGGAAGTCATAACAGTTTCCTGTACTCTACTTTCCCCAGACTCCTGGGTATAGAATATATACCAGCACCATTACCAGGCATGGGCCCAGTAATACAGAGTATGAGCTTTGCAGTTGAACAGATGGGCATGAATGTTTTCTTTCCTGTTTACTAACTGTATGGCTTTGAAAATGCTGCTGGATCTCTCTGAGATCTAGGTATCTCATGAACAGAGATAATAAAACCTATCTACATTATAAGATGGTTGTGTGTCATAAATAAGATCAAATGCAGTGTTTAGCATCTTTCCGGGCCTCTAAAAATGGTAGTTAATATTAGTTCATTCTTAGAAATTCTGAATATAATACTCCTCTGCATGGGAAATTCAGTCCAATTATCCTGTATCATGAGAGTGATCCTAGCCTGCTGTGCAGCAATAATCTGAGCATGAAACCTGGCAGAGTTAATCATCATCGCCAGACGAGTCTCTTCCTTATTAGAAATTCTATCCCTAAAATCACCTGGGAAGCATCTAAAACAAAGTCTGAGGTTAGAGACTCATAAGTTGGTTTGATTTGAAAATGGTCAAGTGAAATTTAGAAGGACCAACAAAATAAGGATATTTAAAAATATAGCTGTGCTTATTTCTTTGGTCTTTTAAATTTTTCATTATAATTTAACAAATTGTTGTGATGATAAAATATATTTTACATATAGAGTGCTTATTAAGTAACTTTTTTTCTAAATAGTTCTGTGATTAATACAATGTTGGGAAGAAGAAATTCATAATGAAAATAACCTTTTATATCCATTCAAGCACACCATGATAAAAGACTTTACTTTGTTAGACCACTTTTTAAATTACTGTTTTATAGAATAGATGCATTTCTGAAAAGTTTGCTGTTTTTATCTTTCGATTAAGTGCTATTCTGTTGGGGGGAACCATGTGCAATAAACTGTTTTGAAAATGTTTATCCATAAAAACATTAAGATGATAGTAATGAAACTTGTTGACAACTCTAGGTTATTCCAGATGTTTCCCTTGTTCTATCTTTCCCTTGGGAAACTGGACTATATTTTTAAGCCAAAAATTAGAGCACATGAACAGATAGTGAATTTTGGTGCTAAAATTGAGTGTGAGAGATATGCTGGGAAGCATAATTTGGATGCAGAAATATTGGCATTTCTAATATATATATTTTATAGAATAAATGCTATATGAAATTTTTACATCATTTTGTCCCAGAAAATCAAAGACATATTTATTGCCAACCCTAATGTAGTAATAAAAATTTCATGTTCATGTGAATATCCTTTATATATACAATCTTTACCCTTTAAAATGTAAGTACTTGTTTCTTTTTTTAAATAAATACAATCCGTGGCTAATTGAGCAGTGCTTAAGATAATAACTTTTCAGTAGTTATAAATATCAATACATAATGTATTTCAAAAAGAATACTTTACCTACAGCTTCAAGTTAGTTTACATATGTATTTATGACTAAATTACATATGTATATGACTAATATATGTAAATTATATATATGATTAATATAAACATATAAAAATCTATAAAGTGTTTTCAAAGTAAAACAGGATACCCGAGCATTAGAAAGTTTCAAAAAGCTGATACATTTCATGCTTGCTTATTATATAATTTCATAAAATGCTCTCCTTTTATCTTCAAAATACTAATTTGATTAGCATTCAGTAGTGATCAAAACAGAATCACTGGGATAAACATTGTCCCAGAATCACTGGATAAATATTAGATATTAGACATCATATTATGTCTAATATCTAATCATAATATGTCTAATATATAATATGATGATATTGTCATCAGCTCTTGGTCAAATTGTAGATTAGTAAACCTTTTTTCAAAAGCAGTTTAGAAGTATGTATCAAGTGCTAAGTGAAGTATAATAGGAACGGAAAAACAAATACCACATGTTCTCACTTACAAGTGGGAGCTAAATGATAGGTATATATTGTCATGCAAAGTAGTGTAATGGACATTGAAAACTAAGAAGGGGGAGGGTGTGAGGGATAAAAATTATCTATTGGGTACAATGTATACTATTCAGGTGACAGGTACACTGAAAACCCTGACTTCTCCACTATATAATCCATCCATGCAACAAAAAATACTTGTATCTCCCTAAAATTGAAATTAAATAAATAATAAATGAAATAAAACAAAAATAAATATAAATAATTTAAATGGGTATACTGCTTGTGATTATTTTTTAGTATATATTCCAACAAAGGGGATTATTGGGTTAGGCAGGGTGTTATATAGAAGGATGTTCAAAACAGAACTGCATTAACAAAAAAACTGAAACAGATTCAAGAATATCTGAGTCCTTATAGTATAATAGAGTAATTCAAGAACATACTGTTGGCCATTTAAAGTATGAAGTAGAAGCTCAGTCTGTAATTTAATTAAAAAATCAGATTGAACCCACACACCATGCCCCCGTGTCACTACATGGCACTGTGCCTATTGTCCAGTGTTCCACCATCCATGACCCTCCCCTCAGTGTGTGCCACCATTACACCTGGAACTGGGTGGAGTGAATGCCCGCAGCCCTGAAACTGGCAGACACCGCCTAGATAGCACAGCCACTGCCACCACCGCAGGGAGACCCGGGCAGTCTCCAAATGCCTGCCTCTGTGGGGAGGGACTCGTCCCCCACCTAAGCTTCTAATGGTAGCCTGGAGACCAACCCACCACTCCACACAAAGATCCCCTAGCACTGCTTGGACTGTGACAATCACAAGGAAAAGGGACAATTCAGAAATGCTACATTACAGGATCTCAGTGCATCCTACCCTCTTCTGCTAGATCAATCCTCTGGAATAGGAAAAAAAATGTACAATCTAGGGACTTCTCCTTCTCACTAACTAGAAGAGTTCCCAGCAAAGGAGAACAGGTGTATTGCAAATCTATCTGCCTTGACCTGACAGAAGAAGTTACAGTTGAGAAGAAAACAGTAAAAGAACTCTTAAGCAAAGAGAACAAATCTGAAGGAATCCCATTACCTGCTTTCAAATTATAATACTACAACGCTATAGTAACAAAAACAACATGGTACTGGTATAAGTGTAGGTTTATAGACCAATGGAGCAGAATAGAGAACTCAGAAATAAAATCATATAGCTACAAACAACTGATCTTTGAAAAAGCAGACAAAAATATACACTGGGGAAAGGATAGCCTATTCAATACATAGTGCTAGGAAAATTGGACAGCCACATGCTGAAGAATGGAATAGGAGTTCTATCTCTCTCCATATATGAAAGTTAATTCAAGATTGATTAAAGACTTAAATGTAAGGCATGAAACCATAAAAAGTCTGGGAAAAAATGTAGATAAAACTCTTCTAAACATAGGCCTAGGTGAAGAACTTAGACTAAGACCCCAAAGGCAAATTCTGCAGCAACAAAAACAAATAAATGAGACTTAATTAAATAAAAAACTTCTGCACAGCAAAGGAAATAATCAACAGAGTCATCAGGCAACCTACAGAATGGGAGAAAATATTTACAAACTATGCATATGACAAAGAACTAATATCCAGAATCTACAAAGAACTCAAAAAATCAGAAGATACAAACAATAAACCCCATTAAAAAGTGGGTAAAAGACATAACAGAAGTTTTTCTAAAGAAGATAGGTAAATGGCCAAGAAACATATGAAAAATTATTCAATATCACTAATCATCAGGGAAATTTAAATTAAAACTGCAGTGTTCTACCATGTAACCCCATTCACAATGGCTACTATTGAAAACTCAAATGCATTTCATGTAACCAAAATGTTTGTATCCTCATAATATCCTGAATTAAAAAAACAAAAGAAAATAAAAGTCAAAAAACAACACATGCTGATGTGGATGCAGAGAGAAAGACACACTTATACGCTGTTAGTGGGCCTACAAACTAGTACAACCTCTATGGGAAATGGTATGGAGATTCCTCATGATCTACAAGTAGACCTACTATTTGATCCAGCAATCCCACTACTGGATATCTGCCTAAAGAAAAAGAAATCATTTTATCAAAAGGACTCCTACACTTGCATGTTGATCTCAGCACAATTCACAATGGCAAAGATGTTGAATTAACCTAAGTTCCCATCAATTAATGAGTGGATAGAGAAAATATGAGATTATATATATGTATGTGTATGTATATACATACACATATGTACATACACACAGCATGGAATACTACTCAGCCATAAAAAGGAATGAAATAATGTCATTTGTGGCAGCTTGGATGGAACTGGAGTTGATTATCCTAAGAGCATTATTGCAGGAATGGAAAAACAAACACCACCTGTTCTCACCAATAAGTGGAAGCTAAATTATAGGCACACATGGGCACAAAGAGATGTAAAGGACTTTGGATACCAGGAAGAAGGAGGATGGAAGGGTTGTGAGGAATAAAATCTTACTTATTGGGTACAATGAATATTGTCCTGGTGGTGGGCACACCAAAAGCCCTGACTTCAGCATTATGCAGTAAAGTCATGTAACAAAAACATTTGTACCCCCTTAATATTTTGAAATTAAAAAAAACCCAGGTTTCAGTTTGCATAGTATGATCCCATTTTTAAAAATATTATAATATTATTGTAATACATGAAGTGACAAATTGTCTTTGTGATGAGATTGGCTAGAGAAGATAGTAAGAGTTAAGTGTAATGAGAAATACTCTAATTCCTGTATTGAACAATACATATCTCCATCAATCATGATTGATCTCATTTAAATTCACAATCCCTCCCCTAGGCCCTGCAATTCCCATCAAAATATCTGCAATCCTATTTTAATTCCTCAGTCAATTCATTCTCCTACTTTTCTATAAACTATTCATACAGTTTCTCTCTCATCAAAACTTCAATAGCTTCTTTTATTTCGCCCTCAATCTAGGCTAATAACTTTCCTTAACCCACTATAAAATATAAGTAATTGGACAAAGGCTTTCACCTGCTCCCTTCTTCAAATCCATCTCTCTTACTTGCATCTATATCTGTACACTCTGCCCTGCACCATATTTCAGTGGATAAACTGTGTGCGCTGCTGTCCAAGGCCAACTTCCTCTTGGGTCTACTTTGTAGCTCTTTTCTCTCTCTCCAACATCAATTTTTCCACCAGGATTTCAACATGCTGTTAATTTATTGCACAGCTACCCTTCCATTTCTTTGTCCTTCTTTACAGCAAAACTTGTCAAATTGTCATCTATACTTATTGTCCCCTGTTCTTATCTTCCTGTATGATCTGAAATTCTCCTCAGTCAGCCTTTTATCATCACAGCCATTCTTGTCAAGGTCACCATTGGCTGTCCTCCTCCTTCATGGTCATTTCTCATTCCTTATCTTACTTTCTCTGCTACAGGTGTTTGCTACATTCACTGATCCCTTCTTCTTGACCCACTTTCCTCATTTGACCTCCAGGACACCATCCTCTTTTTGGGTTCCCTCCTATTTCACTGACTGTTCCTTCTCAGCAATGTTACTGGATCCTTCCCATCTTCCTGCCCTTTAAATTTTTAAATTCTACTAGGTTCAGTCCTCATTTTTCTTTTCTTTTCTGGCCACAGTTACTCTTAGGTGATCTCACTCATGTGATATTTAATATATATTTCCTTTTATGTCTTCTCCCTAACTTCTCACCAACTCCAGACCTATATGGATCACCCCACCCCCATACATACACACTTCACACCTGGTCCTCATGCAACCTTTCCCACCTTAATAGACAAAAACTCCAAATGATCTGTTGTGTCAGCTTAAAAAAATTGGAATCATATTTGCCTTGTCACTTTCTCTTATGTCATCGTACATCTTCTTACATTCTCTTAAATTTCACACTTTCTCTTATACCTCAGGTCTGGGAGGAAATACCATTAGCTCTGCCCTGAAAATGTTTGCATGATCTAACCTCTTCTCACTGGCTTTACTGTAACCAGTTGAACCTAAGTGCTTTCATTTCTCATGGCATCTGGATTATTATTCATCATGGATAGAATTGTTACTGGTTGGTTTTGCTTCTGCCTTTGCCAAGCTGCGGTATTTTCTTAACACAACAATCAGTTTGATCCTTTTAAAACATAAAGTGGCACATCTCACTTCTCCATTCAAATGTCTCTCATGGCTCCATCTAGCTCACCCAACGTGAAAGACAAAATCCTTAAAATAAATGGTCTATAGGATCTCCCACAACCTAGCCTCCTGTTACCTCACAGACCTCATCTCTTCCTACGCACCCCTGGCTCCCTCCACCCCACTTGCACTGAACTCCTTACTGTTCCTTAAACACACCAAGTAAATCCAAACCTTGGCAACTTTCGTCTTCCAGGATGATCTCTGCCCACTCATTACACATAACTTAATCCCTTGCTTCATTTTGGTTTTTGCTCTAGTATCATCTGATTAGAAGGAAATGTCTTGACCACCCTATGTAACACAGCACTACCCTCCCTCCATCTCTGTCCTCCTTATCTTCTCAGTGCTTCATAGCTTGTCATCACCCGACATAGTTTACATTATTTATTTATTGTCTGTCTTCCTCAATTACAATGAAATCTGTATGAGAGCTTTGCCATGTTTTGGTCACTGCTATCTGTCCCATTTTGAAGTAGTAATCTACTTTTCCTTCCCTGGGCCAGATCACCTAGAGTTTTGCCTATGCCCCAAGACCAACAACTCCTTGCAGATAAACTCGGCCAGAACCCACCAACAGAACCTGTCAGCCACAGGTGACGTCAACCCTGTCCCTAGCAGGCTGGGCCATGAGCTTCCCTTCTCTGAGTCTTGGGCCCATATCCACTCCAGGGGGCTGTCCTCTCTCCAATCGTCATACACAAATCTTGGCTATTAAAGTTTTTAAGTAAGTATTTTTAAAAATATGCCTATAACACTTCTAGATATGTGGTAGGTACCCAGTAATGATTTTTAAACAAACCTGACTCATATCAGCTGAACATTAGAAGAATCACATTAAAACGCACTAACAGAACTACAAAGCTGTGATAACCAGTGGTCTGACAAATATCTAGAAGACAAACTGGGCAATAAATGTAAAGGTTTGTGGTGTATTTTGAGCAGAGGTCATGCTTATAAGACCCTAGGTTCTACATCTTTCCAATGAACTAGAGTTTATAAATGCAAAGTTTCCTTTGGAGGAAAACTAGGACCAAAGTCACAAATTTAACTTTAATATGCAAAAGCAAGCCTTTTTGAAAAAATAATGTGTATAGGTCACAGTTTTGATTTTGTAAATATTTATGGTAGTTTTTGACCACCAAATCAACCTAATACCGTATGAAAAAGCTTTTAGTAAATAAATGGTGCTTCAGGAAATCACATATTTATGGATGACTTAGCTTTGAGCTATAATGAATGTGTTTGTTGCCAGATGATTTATACTTTTGTCTGGGAGAAAATACAAACTTTTAAGAATAAAGTACCATTGCAGCAATACATAAATCTGAAATGCTACAGTAACTTGGAGTAATACATAAAACAAAGCCAACTTATATAAAAGTAGAGTTGTTGAGAAGACACAATTAAGTGGAAATTTATATTCATCATCACAAACTAAAATGTATGTGTGATAGGAAAATAGAGGTGTATGCAGCATCTACTACATCTGAGTCCTAATTGTATACATTTGACAACCAAGAAACTTGATTCTAACTTAAACAGGGTACAAGAAAGGCTTTGTTATTTTTATTGAGTTTCTTTGTCACCAATGCCTAAGAAGAAGTAATCTGGAAAATTCCTGGATGGTTTTAGCTAGATTAGAACCCCATATTCTTGATTATTTGGATAAACATTCTTTTTTCAAAACTTTATGCTAATACTTTATACATAAATCCCTGGTGAAACTACTGGTCATTGTTCTTGAGAGGAAGTCAGAACTGTGTTACACTGATTTTTGAAAATGGGGGGCTGTCCTCTCTCCAATCCGCATACACAAATCTTGGCTATTAAAGTTTTTAAGTAAGCAACATTTCTTTTTGTTTGTTTTTTCCACTATGTTTATATTTGCACTGACTGCAAAGCAAAGGAGAGTAAAATTGCTATTTCCTTGGCACAAATCAGGACAATTGCACCAAACTGTATTGCTAAACTAGAAGACTTCAAGGCCATACTCTCACAGTAAAATCAAACCAAACAACACGCACACATACACACAACAAAACAAAAACTAGTTTTGTTTAAGAATGTTTTTTGAAGAAGCAGAACAAAAATTTCACTTTATCAAATTTTGGTATTTAAATACATACTTGAAATAGTTTATATAATGAAAGGGGAAGTATATATAAAGCACGTCTGCTGGATACAAAAATACAGAGTGTCCTACAAGAGGCACTTATTCAAGTGTTTAAATTGTGAACTTAACTGAGTTGTTTTACATGCAACACTATTTTTACTAGAAGAATGACTGACAATCTAGAGTTATTTAGACTTTGGAATTTTTCAGACATTTTATTTTAAATGAACAGGATGAGTCTGCAACTTGAAGGAAAATAACAATGATACAATTCAAATTTTGAGCAAAAACTAAAATTTTGTAAAAGTTTTGAGCAGTATCAAAGAATGATATCCATAATTATCTAAAAGAGCTGTTAAATACTCCTATCATTCCTAACTACATATTCGAATGAAATCACTTTTTTTCATTTGTAACAGATTGAAGACGTAGACATGGAATCCAGATATCTTTTTCAAAGCTAGATATGAAATACATTTTCAGAATTGTGAAGGAATGACATTCTAACTATTTTAAAAATAATTTTCAATAATATTAATAACATTATTTGTATAATATGTAAGAGGAGTCCAATTATTTTAAATGACAATACATATTTCAAAAATTTTTGAATTTTAATTTCTATTACAGTAAATAGATATAGGCACAACTCACCTTAACAAAAGCTCTCCTGGATCTTAACAGTTTTTAAGCTTTAAAGGGTTAATGAGACAAAAACTTTTGAGAACTGCTGGTAATGAATTCTTTGAATTAATACTGCTTATTAGAACTGAATGCCAAACTTGAAACTTATATCCAAGCTCAAAACCACCTATGGGAATCTATGTGAGTATTTTCATGACACATATAATAAAAATGTCAAGTTCTCAGAGAAGATAAAAAAATACGAGAGGGATCAGGAGCGGGGAAAGTGTAGCATACTTATTAAGAAAAGTGATTTAAAAACACCTCTATTTAAATTAGGTGAGTGAACACACATTAAAATGATCATAAATGCTAAGCTTCATATGTTACACTGTTTAAAAACGGTTGACTGTATACCAGTGCAAGCTTTAGCAAATAAGAAGAAGCAATAAGATACCAATTTTATTTGACTTTCCTTTTGCAAATGAAAATGTGTTCAGAACTGAAGTCATCAACTTTTCATACCTTATATTAACACTGTTTGGCACTTTTTGCACTTTATTTGACAAATGCACAATAGTACAATTTATTAACTCCAAATTCTCACATCAAAGAATTTTAGTTTAGAAGGCTGTAGCTAGATAAATTTCCACGTTTTTAGATAAAGGGCTCAAAGTAATTTTTTATAATCAGACTTGACAGATTTCAAACGACAAAAAGCAAAGAAATGTATTGAATACTAATTTTTTGGTTTCCTCAGTTTTTTTCTTTCTTTTTCCTGTATGTTCCCTAAAATTCAGTTTTACAGTGAAAATGCAGAATACTATGGACACCATGGCTCAGCATTGCCCTTTTAAGTTAGTATTTATTTCTTACAATTCTCGGAACAGAAAAGCTATCCCTCTATGGCCATGAACTTCAGCCAGTAAGACCCTCAGCTGAGCAGCAACACCGAGTGCCCTCTGGTTATGGAACAGTTGACCCTGCTGCAGGTCACTCACTGCCCTTCGGGATTAAGAGCAATATGGTACCCTTTATACTTCACAGTGTAATTCTTCATATCTCAGGGCTGGCACGTGGGCTTGTCATTGAACATCACTTGTGGTTGCCCAGGCATAGCAGAGCCACTGTCAAAGCTTCAGAGTGTGCCCCATGCTAGGCTTGGTTTTCTGCCTGTGTACACTCGCCTGCCTGCATACCACCCATATTACTCTTTCAGCCAGTCCTTTGGGGTTTCTTACTGCTACTATCTAGTCTGCCACATACACATTTTCATTATTTCAGAACTAAATCTGACAATGAAGAGTTCTCAGCAGGTGTTATAAATGAAACAAACTTGGTGCCACAATTTGTCATACCCAGCTACGTCGGCATCAGTTGCAACATGACCTTTCTTCATGCTCTCTTTACAACAAGCACAAGGATACTGACTTGTTCTGAGATTTGTAGCTTTATCCTCCTTGCTCTCACTGCAGCCTAGCGCTTCTCTCACCAGCAAAATGAATTTCATTAGTGGCTTGTTCATCCACTTCACTGGGAAATGTAATATCTCCTCTCTAAGCTTCCCCCTTGTATTTTACACAGTCAGCTTCATTTGCTTCACTTCAGGGGAAGATATACATTATGGTGTCTTGCAGGGGCTTGATCATGAGTAGGCAGCTAGCTGTCTTCCCGGCTGCCTCTCCCAAGATCAGGGCCCTTCTGAGGCAGCCACAGCAGTTTCTCTGAAGGCATAGAAGTGATCTTTTAGCTGATAAAGATGATGTCCTGTAAAAAAATAATCATTTAATAACAAAAATAGCCAATGAAATAGAAACAAAAAATTTAAATATATTTTTATGCATATTTATAATCTATATGAAAGATTCAGTAGCTTATTCCTAGATGGATCTAGGAGAAATGTTTTAACTTTGAGAGTAAAAGTGGAATTGCCAGAAACAAAACAGGCACACACACACACACACACACACACGCACACACACAGACCCATAGGCACAAATAAACACAGACTGGTTTCAAAGGAAGAGGTATCAGGCTTTCTCAGACTGTTAATTCAGAAAACTGATATCCAAACTCAAAGATTTAATAGAAAGTTATGTGACATATTGTGACTCAAAACATCTGTATCTCATCAAGTTAGGATTATTGTATATTGCAGTAGAAAGATATTTTCAGTTACTCAAAGACTTAGATTGTATAGTACTCGTATCTTCACAAAAACAACCACAGCCACCACCAACCAAATACAACACTCATAGATTCTGCAAAGATAGATATAGAGGAAATGCAAATATAGACATAAATACAGCGGTAGAACTAGATGTAGATAAAGATACATATAACAGCTACCTGGGAGATGAAAAGCTTACTGTTAGCCAGCAGATTGTTGATACAGTAGAAGTCAGAAAGAATAGAAAATGAAAACGAATGAAATACCAAAGCAGCATAAAATAAGAGGAGTAAGACCAAATATATTCTTTTTAAAAATGAAAAAAGATAAAATATTCCTATTAAAAGACAAAGATTATTGGTGTCAACTAAAACATTCCAGATATTTACCAAGAAACATTCATCAAATAAAATGCTACAGAAAGTAAACATGAAACATCTTAGTAATGTAAGATATTGTTAATAGGAGAAACTGGGCTTGGGGTATATGGGAACTCTCTGTACTATCCTCATAATTTTTGTATAAATCTAAAATTGGTCTAAAATTAAAACTTTATTTGAAGAACCACGATTCTACCCTACATACTGCTTTGCAACTTGCTATTGTTTTACATAAAAATATGTTGTGGAATGTTTTCCCATGTTAACACATAGGTTTATACCATTGTAATACTTACAGAGTAATTATGTGACATAACACGATTTGTTAAACAACGCTTCCTTTGAATTTTATAATCTCTGAAGCAATGCTATGACGAAACACCTTGCACACCTACATTTTTATGCTCTGGCAGTTTGGAAGGATATTCATTAAGATGTCAAAAGCCGTTATTTATGCAAAGTGAAAGTACTCTTCATTTTTATATTTATAATTTTATGTAGTTTCTCTTTTTTTTGCTTTTATATTATTATATTATATATTATTTCTATATCCAAAAGAACTGTGATAAATACTTTTCTTAGCTATATATAAATATGATTTATTTTGTTTACGAAATGAAATATATTGAAAAAGTAAAATAGGCAAGTGCTTTGTTCCCATATAGCATTGTGTCAGATGTATTTTGAAAAGCTGTTAGAAGATGATCTAAACTTGGTAATCACTGTTGGTTTTCCGATTTAACTCCTTCCGTTTCTGTGTAATGCAAGCAGGCAAATGATACACAACTTCACAGAGGAGCTAGATAAGGTATTTCATATGATTGATTTAATAAATATTTTACTGAAAGCCCTCTTTCAAGTGCAAAGAACATTTATTAAATTTAAAGACATATTAAGCCACATTTATAAAATCTTTAAAGCTGAAATCATAAAAGTTCAAATTTAATTATGTCAATAGCATACTCAATTGTTTAAATATCTTATTTGTAATGCATAACTTTACCGTTATCATTGTCAGAATAAACATAAAATAGCATTCAATAAAAAATTAGGAGAGAGGAAAATAAAGAAATAACATTGAAAGAATTAATCATACCTATTAGTTAAAATTCTGTGCAATTAGTAAATGAAAATCCTGGTCCTTGAAAATGCCATCATAATACACAATGTTCATAACCTACATAACATTTCAGAACTGGTTGAATATAAGTTATTCCTATATGAAAATACATGAATTTGGAACAAGCAGCAGGGAAGAAACTGAGGTTTAAATTTGTTCAAATAAACCTCAAATAAGTGGCTTAAAGATATACCAGAACGCCTAATGAGCAATAAATGAAAAAACTAAAAACGAAACATCTATCCAGATGAACAAAATCTGTTATTGCTATTTTGAATTATGACATATTGATATTTTCTAAAATTTAGTTTTTATAAATTTTCTGAACAACCAAGGTTTTCCAGTATAAGGTTACTAACTATCTCACAAGAACTCAGAAAACCCTGACCCATATAACTATGTTCTTTATTTAACCCGCTGGAATCCATAAATACCAAGTCCTTAGCAAACAGAACTCAGGTATCTAAGAGAAGGAAAAGCTATTTTCTTACATGAGCTATATACATATTTCTATTGTCTAGTAGAAAAAATTGGTTCTTATAAAAGTCATTGGTAATTTGCCACTATTAATTCAGATATTTCTTTATCTAAAGTGTGAAAGTAGAAAATAATTGATTGCATTATCAAGAATGAGATCACAATCACCCACTTTTATATCAGATCAGATTACTGAAAGTCAGAAAACTGACTCACAGGAAGAAACTCATCAATGACACAAACCTCTCTAGCACAGGAAAACATCCATCTTGCCTTTCCAATATTCAGATATTGCCCTTTGAGGTAACTGAAGACTTGTCTTCAGTTAAAAAAAAATAAGCAAACTTATTCTATGTGTGTGAGGTTTCCACTGTGTACTTTGGTTGAAGTGAGTTAAAGGCCACTTTGTGACTATCATAAAACTACCAGTATAAATCATGCATCGAGAAATAAAGTGTGCATTTCAAATAATATTATCTATCACATATTTATTACATTGTTTCAGAAATCAAGATGCTCAGCAGTGGGTGAAAATGTCAGCATACAGTCTGCAATGGATATGTTTTCAGACTAGATTATTACCCTCAATGCTGTGCACTATTAACTCATACCCACCATTTCTTGAAATTGTGTAAATGTCATCTATTTGTTACCTTGTAAATGTGATTTTGTGAGGTCTCATCACATGGTGTTCTCTGAAATTCAATCTAAGAGCTATCAGTCTCACCACATTACGGTGATAAAATAGTGTCTGCTACTTCTCCCCCTACTTCTTTATCCAAGCGCATTACCAAAGGGTGATATGCTCCATTTATGAATATATCCACTTCTATAAGCCATTAGCCATAGATAAGTGGTTGGATTCTTGCAGTAGTCCCATTTACTCACTTTGTGGATTTTGAGGTTCCTGCAAACATCAAACAGTTTCCCTTATAATGATAATTGTAAAGTTTATAGAAGCAAGGCTGTTTTGTTATTAGTGACTTCACAGAATCATCAATTTCTTTAACCTTTTAGGGTGCTTGTACCTTAAGGGTAAACAATTTAGGCATTTTCAATGACTTAAATTTAGATACAGAATAAATGTCTGACTTCATATGAGTCAGAAACCTTGACCACCCGTTCTTACGTATATCACCATTTCTTTCCTGTTACACCACTGCTGGAAAAGGACAGAGGAAATATGGTACCCTTTAAGCCTTGGGCATTATAGTGCTTTAAATAGAAGCCAACTGGGATTTTAATACAAGCTCTACCCGTGTAAATAGCCTCATCTTCTTTGAGCCTCATCTTTAATGTGAAAAAAATGGTACTTCTCTTGCAGGGTTGTTTTGAAGGCTCAATGAAATTATATGGCATGTGAAAGATATGTCCCTCCAAGTAGTGATGGGAAATTAGACCAAACACATGTGCATCAATGACATTAGGGACAATGTATCCATCAGGTCCCTATAACAAGGAACTTTACCCAGTCATCTCCCCTGTTCTACACTGGCTGATGTGTAAGTACCTAGCATATTATAATTGCTATAATATTGTTAGAAAGAATAGAGATAGGAAATTGAGTTTCTTCTGTATGCCAGGCATTGTCTGAGGTCTTTTCTATGGAGTGACTTTGGAATGAACTTCCATGGCTTTGCTGTAGAGCAGCCGTGTTGACAGTTGATGTAATGTACTGTCAAGTCAATCTCAGCTGTTCCTGAGGAAGAGCTACAATTGTCCCTCAGATCTGCGGGGGATCAATTCCAAGACTCTCTGTGGATACCAACATCCACGAATGTTCAAGTTCCTTATGTAAAATGGTGTAATGTTTGCATACAACCTACAGCACATCCTCCCATATACTTTAAATCATCTCTAGATTACTGATAATACCTAATATGTACAGTAGGTTATATACTGTATTTTTAAATTGTGTTATTTTATTGTTGTATGGCTTTTATTTTTATTTTATTTTTTCAAATTTTTTTTTATCTGCAGTTGGTTGAATATGTGGAATTTACAGATACAGAAGGTTGAATCTGTGGAATTTACAGATATAGAGGGCCTACAGTACTTTTTATTTCTTTACGGCCTTCAGCTTGCCTTCAGATGGTAGGTGCCCAGGGAAGACCCTGAAAAAATTTATGGCAGGTGGCAAGAGTTCACACTGTGTTCTCTCTCCTCTAGAAAACGTTGCAAATAGAGAAGACCAACGTGTGATGCAAACATGCATGATGATGTCTGGGTGTGTACAGCTACCTAGTAAAGCTAGACAGCACCTCAGTGACACTTCCATCTCCTAATACTTGGTGAGCATTTTCATTGGCCGTTCATCCTTTTGCCCTTGATTATCACTTTATATCATAGGCATATATTCTAATACAATGATTATTGTGCTGTTCCAATTAAAGTAGCTCTGACTCAGGTGGTGCAAAGGCAATATATATAACCAAAGTATTTGTACCCCCATGATATTCTGAAATGAAATTAAAAAAATAAAGTAGAATGGTTTATTTGAGGATGAAAATAATTATAAATCCTCATATATTTTACAGTTTAGTCATAGGAAGGTATACAAGTTTGCATTTTTCCATATTGAATTGTGTCTCTTAGTTTCTAATAAAAAAGAATTCTAAAATATAAGGTGGCACTGTCTGCATTATATGGTTAAAAATAAATGATTTCATTTTTATTATTGTTGGATATGTTTATTAGAAGGTGAAAGAATAAATATCACTGGCTCCAGCAAGACGTAGGACTGAGCTGAAGTGAATCCTCTCCCATTACAAATAATAAAATATTGAATAAAATACAAAAACAAACTCTTCGAATATAGCTGAGTTATAAGGAAATAAAGCAAAACTTGGCGTGCTAGAAATGGAAAAGATGCTCAAAGCCAGAGCAGGAGACTACAGCTGATGATGCTTCAACCCCAGAAAGTAAAACAAGGAGGAATGAACACGAGAAGTGACCCTTAGAAGCTCAGAGCAAAGGTTTGGACCCCCACAGAATCTTTGACCTATGAAATCAGGGAACTGGATCCAAGAACTGTAAAAAAAACCCGTAAAACTAAGACCTTGAGGTGCTGCCCATTTTGTAAAAATGAAACTGTAAATATATATTCCAATTAGCCTGGAGAAAGTGAAAGGAAGCTTGTATTTTGCCTGAGGTACAGACTATCACTGGGGACGGGGTGCCTTTTAAAGAGAAATTTCAAAAAATGTGACACATATAAGTGGCTTTAAAAGTCACACTATGTTTATGGTATAAGAAATCAAACTAAAAGGATAAACATAAAAATTGGTCCCTTACTGCTGAAAGCTATGAGGACTGGCAGTAGAAATGGAAAACTGTGCTGTAGGCATACTCCCCAAATTCAGGGCACATGAGATTTTCATATGGGGAAAAAAATTCCACAAAAGGTGAGGTCAATATAATAAGATTACAAACACATGACATCTACAAAACACTCCATCCAGCAACAGCAGAATACAGTATACATTCTTCTCAAGTGCATATGAGTTAGGAACATTATCTAAGATAGGCCATATATTAGGTCATAAAACATTAATATGTTTTAAAATATTGAAATGTATGCCTTGTGACCACAATGAAATGAAATTAAAAATCAATAACAGGCTAGGCATGGTGGCTAATGCCTGTAATCCCAGCACTTTGGGAGGCTGAGGCTGAGGCAGGAGAATTACCTGAGGCCAGGAGTTCATGAGCAGCCTGGACAACATGAGACACCCCCATCTCTACCAAAAACAATTTAAAAATTAGCTGAGTGTGGTGACACATGCCTGTAGTCCTAGCTACTTGGTAGGCTGAGGCAGAAGATCTCTTGAACTCTCAGGAGTGCAAGGCTGCAGTGAGTTATGATCGAGCCACTGCGGTAGAGCCTGGACAAGAGAGTGCACAAAACACAAGAGTTACTTTGTTTTTATTTGCTGTTGTTGCCTGGGAGTATACCTCCTTCAGAAAGTCATGGTATGAATGTTCATGGAGTTAAGTGAGGCCCTGTGATTTGGGACAATGACCTCTTTCAAGTTCATTATGAATCTCATGTTAAATATTTTACTGTGTTAAATGAAGTTCGATTTAGTATTACAACTTTCTCTTTTTTAATTTGTTATTTTTTATTGTTTTCTGTGCGTGAATTATATGCAACACAATTTACATTTTTAGAATTAAATTGTCAATATTAACTGTAACAATGAGAACATCAACAAGTAAGATTTTCACGAATCAATTGCAGGGTTTCACTTCACGAGGCCCTGGGCTGAAAACTGGCCTGAGTTAAATACAACTCACACTCAAATGTGTTAAAGTGGTATAATATTATTTCAAGATATACTGTCAAAAGATAAAGATGTATATTTAGATCCCTAGAGCAAACATTAAAAAATAAAGCAAACAGATAGACAAAGAAAAAAAAACAGATAAGGTAAAATTAAAAATAATAAAAAAAAAATCTTGATTAGTCCAAACTGAGGCAGGGAAAAAAGCAATAGAGGAGCAAAACAAAATAGGAAAAACAGAAAACAATTAACAAAATGATAGACTTAAACAGACCCACATTGGTAATTACATTAATGTTAATGGATTAAATACTCCAACTTTCAAGCATGGTTATTTTCAGAAATTTTAGGCAATTTTCTTCCTTTTTCATATTTTATATCATGTGTGTGAAGTAAAAGTATAAGCCATGATTTCACTAATTCTTTTGTTTGCAGTTTATCTAATGAGAAAGGAACAAATTTGTGAAACCATTTAATCTTATTATGTAAAGTTATTTTAGATTCACAAACAGAAGATGATTTCCTGCCATGCCAAGGGATATAAATTGGAATTTTTGAAAAACAAATGATCAGAATGTTTACAAGCCCATGAAAATAATTTTGCCATATGCGATCATTTTAACCAAGCCAAGGATGTTTTGAGCAGCCTTGCAAGGCTCTGTATCATCGACCATTCATAGAAGAGCTTTAAGGGATTTATAGGCATCATTATTGCTTTTTGTTTTGGCAGAGGAAGAAATATATGCTCAGCACGTCCAAATAACATTTTCATATATTAGAATAATTTAAAGGAGAAATCTAAACTAACACAATGAAGTCTTTTATTCTAAGTTGGGATTTTCATCAAATTGTTTCACTTTTAAACTCTTTTTTATCTCTGACTCCAAGTTTATCCTAATACACTAATGTATTTTACTATCTTTCTCCTGCTCAAACACATTCAATGGCTCTCCCATTTTATTTAGCATTCAAGTCAAGGTTATCTACAGCCTGACCACAACTTTCATAGTGAAACTAATCTCCCATTAAGTGATTCCTGGCCTGCGTGTATCCCTAGATACTTTGCATGGTTTTGTCTTCCCAATTGCTATTCCCTAGGTTCCTGTACCATTTTTTTCCTTCTACTACATGATTAAGAATAACATTGGGCAAGAAATCTTTCAATTTTACTTTTACAATTTGCAGAATGAAATTGATATTTGCCTTTCCAACATGTTATTAAGATCAAATGATGCAATGTGTATGAAAGCTCTTGGGTAAAAACAAAGCACTCTTGAACTGTAAGTTATAATTATTGGCTATTATTTGAATGCTAGTGCAAATTCTCCTTGTCTGAGTAGTTTTCCTTGTTCACTTTAGGTCATGCTGATGACAAGAATGACTAATTCCTCTAGACCACTTACTACATGCCAGCTACCATTCTAGCTACTTTTCATATTGTAATGCTTTTAATCCTCACAAAAGTCCTTAGAGGTAGGTTGTATTATTATCTAGAATGCCTTATTCAGAATCGTATCATAGGTGTGATCAGGGAAAGATTCTATCTGAGGTTCAGTTTCCTGTGAAACAAGTTGTGAAACAGAAATTTGAGTGTGGGAAGATCTGGGGGACAACTTCAGAGAAGAGGTGAAGGAAGCAAAATTGCGCAGAAGGAGATTAACAGCAACGTGGTCACAACCAAAACCTCTGTAAATGCTGAGGCGGACTCAGAGTTGCCCCAATTGAGGCAACAGGACTAGCACTTTATACTCCTGTACCTACTAGGCATTATGTATGGGCTTCTTGCCCCCCTAATCTTAGGAAGTAAGACTGCCTTGCCAAAGTGACTCAGCTATATGCCATTATATATAATTATATATATAATTAGCTGCAAACACTCCTAGAAGCTGGGGTAATGAGTGTCTCTGATGGGGGAGGCATGACATCGGTTCCTCACCTATTGACTTCACACTCAGATCCATATAAATTTATACCATCGAGAAATGGTTCCTCTAGGATTCTGGTTGGTCTCATTTCCTGGGAATCTTGCAAGAGTAATAGTGGAATATTCTGCAACTCCAAGTACTGCAATTGATATCAGGCTATCATTCACCACCTCCCTCCATTCTGCACTCCTTTCACGTACAGCAAGCATTTCTGTTTACCTGGTACTATAGCCCAGATCCCCATATTGGAAGGCTCTGAAACACTGGTTACAAAGCTATCGTCAGACTGTGTCTGTTGCACTCGTCCATTTATGGTCAAAATCAGGCAAGAGTGTAGGAAGAGATGATTCGTTGCATCACCGAGATGCTAAGCCTGTTCTTCCCTTCCTCCCTTGTGTAATAGCAAACTTACTCACTTCTGATGGCCAGGGTCAGCTACTGTCAGAATGGTGACTCTTTTCTTGGCCTGTAGGTTTCATAGCACAAAGAGCCTGAAATAACCAAAAAGTGCTTGTAGTTTAATGGGTAGCTTGTTGTGTGCCTTCGTTGATGCATTTTCTCTCTGGCAACTAGGAACTCTGAACCTGCAAAAACCAAGTTATGAGGTGGAAGGAAGAAATTCCCCAATGGTTCACTAGGAGTGGTTACCACTGGGCTGTTTCTACCTCTACCTGTGTTTTCTGAACCTATGTATTCTACTTATTGATGACATAGCACCATGGCTGATTTATGCTGGGCACACTTTCCTGCAGGGAGCACCCAAGACTTACTGGATGTGCTCTCCTAGCTGCCCCTCAGCTGGACCTTCAACAGATCTTTCTATTGCTTTCTTATGCTGGAAACTCATGGGTGATATATGTATGTGATAAGGACATAGATCCCACGGTCACACGTTACTGCTGCAACTCTTTTGCTATATACAGTGAATTCTTTGGCCCGAGGCAGTGTCATGTTGATTCCTATGTCAACAAGGAAAAAATCTCTGAGAGTGGAGGCCACTGAGGCCCTGTGGTCAGAAAAGGCAAAAGCATGCCTGAAATACATGTCTTTCCCAGTCAAAATAAATCATTTCTCTTTTGAGGTTGGAAGAGGTTCAAACTAATCTATTTGTCACTAAGAGATTTAAAAATATATATCTCTTATAGTTCTGGCAATCAAGTGAGGGAGATAATAATGAAAATTAAAAATTACAAGATAATATGACTGGCCAACTAAGTTCATGTAAGGAAGAATTGATCACTTGGGCTTGAGAATTCATAGAAGTAGCGATACATGAGATGGGAATTTTAATTGGTTAGTATACTTCTGATGAAATGAACATTGACGTTAGGAAAATGAAGTTTCTTATCTTTCATACCAGATTTTGGGAATGTGTCAGTACTGGAGGTTCTGGAATGTAAACATATTTAATTCAGTGCCTGGCAAAACAAATGACACTTAATCCAAATTAGTCTCTAATCTCTTTGCTATTGCTGTGATAAATTCTGGTTAACAAATCCTTAGGATTGAGTAGGACATTAACAAAAGTGATGTCTAATCATTGTTCTCCAAATTGAAAATATTGCTTTCTTAATGTTGAAAATACGGCTTGTGGGAATTTGTTGATAAGAAGGGGCCAGGAAAGTCAAGCTCACAGAAATATAATTTTCTTTTTGATTCATTCAGGTTTATATTCTGTAATTACATAATCATTTTATGTTAAATGTAGTTTTGAGCTTAAGTTTTTGTTTTTTAATATTTGGTCTGAACTTGGATTTTGAAGATCCTATAGTAATTGTAGGTGTTGAATACGATACATTATCATGACTATCCATCCACCTCACAAAATTATAATTATATCTTTGTAAAATCTAGTCAGTATATAAAATAGGTTTGAAAAAAAAGAGAAAAACCAAGAAGGAAAAAATAGATATCACCTATTTTTTTGCAGTTTCTTATTTTGAATGAGACACTCGATTTTTTTGTCTTATGCAAAAAGTGGATTTATAATTTCCAGAAGGATAATAAAGTGTTAAATATATTTAAATAAAATATTTGATTAGAAAATATCCAAGAAAAAATGTGAGATTGCAAATAATACAAAATAAATTGTGTAAGCTTATTTAAGTATATAATAATCTTTAGAATACATAAATTTAACTTTAAGTGGCAACATTTGAATAGGCAAAGGAGAATGTAAGTTGCCATATTATTTTCAGTTATCGTACAATTCAACACGTATGAATTTAAATAACAATACTTGAAAATGTAAAAATCAAAAAATGCTATTTATAATATTTTGTATTATAATTAAACTTTATAAATAAAATATTATAATTTTTACATGTGGACCTTTCCTTAATGTAATTTTTAAAATGATACAAGTAGATCATGCTTATTTTTTTAGTTTAACCAATATAGAAATATATAAAAATAGTTATCTCTCTATAATTGTTTTATCTCTCATATGTCTAAATATTAACCAGAGTGATGTACATGATGCATTTTTAAAATAATTCCTTTTTAAAAACTATGTAATATTCACTGGTATGGAGCTACCATTAATTATTTAACATTTCCATCCTCATGGACGTAGGATTCTTTCTCATTTCTTGCCACTAGAAATACTTGTAACAGACACCTTTATAGATTGTGCACAGTGAAGAAGCATAGTTTCCAGATATGTTTAACTACAAATATTCCTTACAGTGCAAAGAGAGAGAAAGAACAGACAAACCCAGTTTCAACTATTAAAACCAGTACAGACATGAGCAAAAACAATGTCTCACTTTGGGAATTAAAAAAAAAATCTATAGAATACAAATAACCATAGTAACAATATACATTTTGAGTGCCTAGATCAGGTACTGTGCTATTTCCTAAAAACTCTGAAGATGGGTAATAATGTAAAAGAAAAATCTTTTTAATTGAGAATAGAAATTGTGGCATGCAAAGGAGTAACAGGAAATGACACTAACTTTTACTATACACCTACTGTTTACCAGTTGCTCTCACATACAAGAATGAATTTAGTCTTCATAATGACTTTGGAGATCATCTTCGGGAGGATGGCATAGTCCACATTTTGGAGATGACATAACTGCTCTAGTAAAGTGTTTAAATATATTACGCAGGCCATGAATAGTAGAAGTAAGGTTAAAACTCATTTCTGTCTGACTGCTAAACCTTCCTCTTCCTAGGCTTCTGAAATACCACTTGCAAAAGCTAATAAGGCTATGTTTAAGATTTATAGTTTTACATTAACATGGAATGACCATGTATCTTGGTTGTCCAAGACAGTTCTGGTTTATGCCTGTCATAATTTTTAATAGTGTCCTTTTCATTCTCAAAGTGTTTAAATGAAAAGCTATATATTTGTCTTACCTAAGAAGGACTCTCCCAGGTAAATTACCAGAGTAATAGGCCACTTACCTGGTGAGAGAGGGAAGAGAGGTCACTAGATGTGATCACAGAAGAAAAGTAACGGGTGCCGAATGCAGAAGATGTACAAATTCTGTTCTGTTCCACTTTACCAAGTATGTGCCTTGCCTGGGCCTTTGGTTGGGAAGGGATTTTACAAAGACCTGAGATAAAGGAAAAAATTCTGATCTTGGTTCTGGGGCTTCAGCCTGCATGAACAGGGCTCCAAGAAGTCTAGAAAGAGGGTGATAAATCCTCACAAATCACTGTAGTAGATGATGAAACACAGTCTGTGAGAGAAATAAAGGAAGGATGATTTGACTTCAATGAAGCAAGAGAGAATTTGTAGGTCATAGGTGCCAAAAGACTTGGGAGATATGGGACTTTGTGCTGAATATTAATGGTTTGGTAGGATTTTGACTTAAGGAGAAAGGACAGAATTAAGAACATTCATTGTTTTCAAAGGGATCAAATAGATTTCAAACACCTGCTTCAAAAAATGAGTGTTATGAACAAATTGACTCTTTCTGGATGTTGATAAAAAGGAATTTATCTTATTGTGGGAATCCTGGATCAATCATATCTAAATCATATTTCTTCTTCCTAAATTAGACCTCTTCAGGTCAATTCATGCCTTCCCCAGACCTAAAAACATATACCACCTAACTCATTATAAACCTGACTTTCTGATTTTACTAATAACTTTATTTTTTCACAGTTTTTATTATTTTTAATTTACAAATAAAATTGTACATATTCATTGTGTACAACATGAGGTTTTGAGGTATGTGTACATTGTGAAATGGCTAAATCAAGATAATTACATATGCATTAGCTCACATAGTTATCAGTTTTCACCTTGAAAAAGGGAACTTATAGAAGTGGAGAGTAGAATAGTGGTTACCAGGGGCGAGAGGGAGAGAGGGCGGATTGGAATATATCAGCCAAAGGGTAAGATAAGAGAAATAAATTTAACAGATCTATTGAAAACATGGTGGCCATCATTAATAATAATGTATTTTATTATTGAAAACTGTTAATAAAGTAGATTTTAAGTTTTCTCATGATAAAAAACAATTTTATTAATGATATCATGATCCTGTTTAAAAAAATCCCTATATGAATAATAGAGTAATCTTATTTCTCTACAATATATTGTAAGGGGGAAAAAAAAACAGCATTTTAAATATCAAATGCTGTAAAAAATGTTTTTTTTTCCTAGGCTGGTAAACAAAATGTGAGAAGCTGATCCTGCTGAGTTAATTTCTTGAATTTCCTCATCCCTGGGCTGCCTACATCTGATTGTAAGTACAATAGTGCCCTCTATGGCTTTTGCATTCTCTGTGCAGAATTCCAGTGTTTGAAAAGAAGGCGGCAAACTGTTCTCGGATTTGTGATTTATAGCCTCAAAATAAAGTACGAATAACAAAAAAATTTACTCATATAATCTCGTAATCTAATATACATAGTTCTGAATATGTTCTACTTTTAAAATAACTACACCTTCTGGTCTGCTAAGAAGATAGATGTCAGAAATAGGATTCAGGAAAATTTATAAGGCTTATTCATTATATTTAAGTAATATTTATATTTCCAAAGCTGCACTTGAATTACCAGAAATTTTGGAATTCCTTTTTTTAAAACATGTAATTTACTTTAAAAAATGTTATCTCTAAAGTTTGTGATTGCATGGAACTAATGGAACTAGATTTTCAGAAGCCTTCCTCTGATAATTAAAATCTTAGTACCTCTTTGGAGGCATACAAATTTAAAAAAAAAAAAAAGAAGAAGAAGGAAGAAAGAAAAGTCCAAGCTATCATTTACCTCTCTTTAAAGAGTTGATCTAATTAAATTCTCTGGAAGCAAAAGTATCAGATTTCTCCTATCAGAATCATAATGTACCATGATTCTTATAAATTTTTAAAGTATAAATCAAATCCTGAATACTTCTTCTGGCTATGAAAAGTTATCAAGAATTTTACTTATCCTACACCTATAAATTAATAGAAGTCGAGACACAATGTGTGAAACCACAGTATGTATTTATTAAAAAGAAACATAGACTGTTACCATTGAGAAAAGGAAAATAATAATGTAAGTCCTGTGATTTCCTTGGTTTCCTGCTTAGAGGCAATCTGAATTGCAGGGATAGGATGAGGATCTTTAAACACTGCCCAGAAGCTTCACCAAATAAAGGAGAAGGAAATCAGGGTTTGGGGAAGCAGAGGTTGCTGTAAATCTTGACGGAAAGTTCCAAAAAGGAGTGAGATGCCTGGAGAAAATCTCAGGAACTTTGCATAAGTTCCCTGGGAGAACGACGCCACACCAGGCCAGGCAAAGAACTCACAACAGAGTTGAGGAAACATTTGACTCCAAGCACCTGAGGTGGAAAGTACTTTGTGATCACTCCGTCCTTTGTGACAGGAGTGATCAAACTTGGAATGAAGGCTACTCTAGACCTGCCCTAGCAAAGCTTTTAAAAACAGGCCTCAAAGGGATTAAACCAACTCAGAAGTAAATTAACTACCTGAAAAAACAAAGCTCAGCACTCTGGAAAAAAATTGTAATATTCACAACATCTTAGATATTATTATTACTAGACATCCCAGGAAACAGGAAAGTATGACCCAAAGCTGGGAAAAAAATTGATCAATAGAAATGGACCCAGAAATGAAAGATATGCATATGTGTATATTAAAAGAGATATTTCAAGTATAAAAAAATGGATGTGATGAGTAGAAAAATGGAAGATACAAAAATGAATTAAATGAAACTTCTGAAGTCAGAAATTCAATATATAAAATAAAAAGACATCTGCACCCGAATGGTTATGGCAGCACAATTCACTGTTGCAAGAATGTGGAAACAACCCAAGTGCCTGTCAATTCATGATTGGATTACTAAAATTTGGTATATGTATATAATGGAATATTACTCAATTATAAGAAACGACAGTGATCTAGCACCTCTTATATTTTCCTGGATTGAGCTTGAGCCCATCATCCACAGTGAGGTATCACAAGGTCAGAGGAATAGTCTACACATATACTCACCGTCGAATTGGTACTAACTCATCAACACTATGGTGCTCACACGGTAGTAATATTCTCCAGGGATTAGGGGGTTAGGGGGGCAAACTCACAACTAATGGTCACAGACGCGGTGAGCATTGTAGAGGGGAAGAGCATGCCTCTAAACCTCGCTTGGGTGAGGCAAAGATATAAAATGTAACCAGAAGATATTTGCACTTCAGTGTTTATTGCAGCATTATTCACGATGGCTAAAATGTGGAATCAGCTTAAATGTTTATCAAGGGACGAATGGATAAAAAAGATGTGGTGTATGTACACAATGGAATATTATTTAGCCATGAAAAAGAAGGAACTTTTGTCATTTGCAGAACATGGGTAGATCTGGAGGACATTATTTTAAGTGAAATAAACCAGGCACAGAAAGACAAAAAAAAAAATTATTGAACAGAATAACAGCAAAAGAAGCTGAGGAAAAAGGATTAGTGCATTTGAAGAAATAAATGGAGCACAGACAGGAAAAAAAGATTAAAACATCATGAGTCTTGGTAAACTGTGCAACAATTTTAAGTGTTCTTAGGTGTTTTAACAAAAGTGTGATTGGATTTAAATAGTGAGAGAAGATGGTGAGACAGATAAAATATTTGAAGAAATAAAGACAAAATTTTCCCAATTTGATTAAAACAATAAATCCACACAAGAAGTTCCATAAACTCATAGCGAGAAAAACCCAAGCACACACACATGAAGAAAACACAAGGCACAACTTCACCAATGTGCTGAAAGCAATGATAAAGAAAATATCTTTAAGATAATATAAGACCAGGTAATTGATTAACAGAGCATAAATACTTGGGTACAGAAATGAGCACAGAAGTAAATTCTCATATACATAGTGCATAGAATTATTCATAATTGCCCAAAACTGAAAACAGGCCAAATATTCATAAGCTAGAAAATACATACATAATTGTGTTGTATTGATACAATGAAATACTACTCAGCAATAAAAAAGGAACTACAGATAAACATAACAATATGGATGAATCTCAAAAACATTATGCTGAATGAAAGAAGTCAGACACCAAAGAGTAAATATTTCATGATTCCATTTATATGATAATCTAGAAAATACAACTGTAATCAACACTTATTGAAAACAGGTTAGTTGTTTTCTGAGGCTGCATGTTGAGTATGATATGATACTTAATAATTACCTAGGAATGGACATGAAGGAACTAGAAATATTCTGTATCTTGATTGTTGGTGATATACAGTATAAAATTTGTTAAACTTATGAAAAAATACACTTAGGATGGGTGCATTTCATGATGTAAATGATTGCTTTGTAAAGTTGATATTAAATTATAAAAAAACAAACAAATAACAAAATCCAGACTCTTTTCCTGACATGGTATTTCAACTTAATGTTTAGTTTTAACTTCTGGGAGACCAAAGTTATTCAAATGTTTGATCTAATAGTTGTTTGAGTGTGAAAACAAAATTGAAATTATTTACTGTTGACTATACCTACTCAGTGATATGGTTGTAAGAAAGATTATGTTGCTCACCTGTAGTCATTGTGCTTGATATTAGCAAAGTTTCTAAGTAAAACCAAATGGCTGTTTACAAATATAGATCTACGAAGTTATGGTAAGCAATGTTTATGCTTTATATTCTAATCCAAGTGAACCCTAAATTAAACACCAGCACTTTTAATATATATAGAAATTAAAGGCTTATAAAAATCAAAATAGAATCCTTTCGTAAAAACCAATAATTGATTCTATTTTTCTAAGATGATAAGAAAATTGTAGCTATTCTCCAAAATAACTATAATCTGTTACGTGGAAATTGAAAGTTTCAAAGGAAAGATTGATCCAGTATTTTCATGTCTGCAGAGAGAATGAAATTATTTGGGTACTAGGGAAACTAATGAGAAGGTAGATGCTGGTTTAAGAGAAAATGATTTATGATGTGACATCAGTATTTTAGAGGAAAGGCTCTATCTTTGATGGAATAATTAAATGAGATTTGATCTCATGACAAAATGTGTTCCTAATTTATTTATATTAAAGGTAACTGCCTTAAAATTTTAAGTTGAAAAACTTTCTGAATTGATGTATGTGATCTAGTCAAACTATTCAAGTTTATTCTTTTATATTTTTCTCCTTTTTACAATTTTTTGTGGAGACCAAACTTCAAAAGGTAATGGATTATAAGGGTAATTATAATTACAGAATAACAATGTCAATTATATCTTTCAACTGGAAAACACTCTACTTCCTTTTCATTTGTTAAATTTTACAAAAGAACAAACTTGTATAGCTCAAACAATACTTGAATGAACAGTAATTGAATTTCATGCCCCATCAGCCAGTCAAATTTAAGAATATTCCCAATTATTGTCACAGAGCACAAAGCCTAGCTTTCATTATATTCAACACAGAACAATGTCCTTTGGAGCAGCTGACATTCTGAGCTCTGAGAGACTGAATAAGGACAAATACCTTTTAAAATAGTAAGCCTTCTGATGTTTCATCTAACAAAAGCTGCTGGTAGGGTTAAACCCCACCCTAACATTCATCCTTCCCACATATGACACTAAAAGTCTAAAGGTAGTATTTGTATATTTTCAGCATTAGCAGTAATAAGGAGGTAAAATAGTTATGCTTCAGCTCAACTCTTGGAACTTCTGCTGGAGCAGGGAAGGGGCAAGTCAAGGTCAGAGGGCCATGAAGGCCCAGGAAGGGGAAGCTCTGATGGGATTTATAGGCTGGGTCCATGTAGATAAAATGGAACCGCATAAAGACTATCCACAAGGAGGTATTGCAAATGCCCCAACTTTCCATATACCAGACAAGTTTCTGTAACTGACAGCAGGCATGGTGTGTCTTTAGGGTTGCAGATGGCTCCAACCCACATTCTAATTACCCCATCTCCAACTCAATGCTCCAACAAACTATAGTCTACATGATTTCCTCATAATTAAGACCTTCAACCAGTTTTAGACCCACAATCTCCTTTGCTTGGGACAATTTTCCACCCTCTTTACAAGTTAACTTCAAAATCTAGTTAAATGTTATCTTTACTTGTAAAACCTTTCCCAACTCCTGCAAACAGAGTTGGTCATTCTCTCTTTGTGCTCCCCTGCATACTACACATAGATTTTACAGTGCTTTGAGTATTTGATGCAAATTATTTTATTGTAGACCAATTTTCCTTACTAGAATGCATGCATGCTTTTAGGTAAGCCTGGAAAACTTTTCATACTGGTTAGTGTGACTGAGCTGTTCATCTGACCCATAGTAGACAATGTTTATTTATTGCACTCACTTTTTAAAAAGTATTTTCACGTATATGATTTAATTTGACATGCACAATTCTTTGTGACTTTCTGAGCAAATATTAGTAAACCAGTCTTACTAACAAGAAAGAGTGCTGTAAAAGGAAATGTAACTTGTACAAGATTACTGGTGGCTTGTTTCTTAATTTTTAAAATTAAGCATTATAATGATAGGTTAGCCTCTCCCCAAATATACTCTTCCTTCACTCCCTTTCCAGAAATAGTAACCTAAAGTTGTTGTATAGTCTTCCCATTAGTGTATATTATTACTCTGTAAGTCTCAAGATCAGTCTCAATCACCCCTGTATATTTCTGGGTTTTGTTCTAATCCACATAGAGATTTACCTTGTTTTTGAGCATGGCTACATTTTAAAATGATTATTTAACATGGATGAACCTGGAAGACATATGTTATGCTAAGTGATAAGCCAGATGCAGAAAAACAAACATTGCATGATCTCACTTATGTGTGGCATCTGAAAAAGCAAAACTCAAAGAAACAGAGTATAGAATGGTAGTTACGAGGGGCCAGTGGGAAGGGAAAATGGGGAGGTGTTGGTCAAAAGGTAAAAAGTGTCAGTTATGAAAGTTGAGAAGTTCTGGGGCTCTAATGTACAGCAATGCAACTATAGTAACCTATATTGTATATTTGAAATTTTCCAAGAGGTTAGATCTTAGTGTTATTACCATCAAAAAAAAAAAAAAAAAAAAAAAGAAAAGAAAAGAAAAAGAAAAAAGTAAATGGTATATGTGAGCTGATGGGCATTATAATCAGCTTGATTGCAATGGCTATTTTACAGTGTATAACTATATCAAATCACCAAGTTGTACACCTTAAATATATATAATTTTTTCTTCTTTTGTAATTTCAGAGTATTACAGGGGATATAAACATTTTGGTTACATGAATTGCTTTTGTAATTTTTTTTTAGTTTTAAAAAGTTTTTTTATTTTTAATTATTATAGATACATAATAGTTGTACATGTTGAAAAATTGGCTTCTTCCTGATTGGAGGCCCTAATTTGCTTTCTCTTATTTACCTTAAAAGACTTCTTTCCCTGCCCCATGAGATGTAAATTTTTCTAAAGGCCTGTTGCCAGTTTCACAACCCTGAAATGTCTTTCTCAAGGACCTGGAAACCACACTTTAAAGTGTAATCATCAAAGAAGTTAGTGCCCATGTCTTTGCAGGAGGGTAGGAACCTAAATTAGGTGGGCCCCTTGCTCCAAGTTGTAAAGTAACTCTTGTCACAAAGGTATGAAGAAGTTTGCTCTTCCTCTGAATCAAGCCCACGAGCACACGGAGAAGGCCTATGGTCCCTCTGCTCCCAACTCCAGCTCTTAACAAGTCTCAAGCTCTTAGAGTTCAGCTCAGACTGAGTTCTGGCCTCTCTCCGCTTTGCAATGGCCTGGAACAAAGCATTCCTTGCCTGTTTAATTGTTCAGTGAAATTTTTGTTTTGACAAAACAACTTCTTGAAGTTGTTATGCAACTTCAAGACTGTCTGGACAGGAAATCTTATTTATCATTCGCATTAGAGGTAATTTAAGTATTAATTAGATGTTATTTATAAGATGTTTCACATGGAGACCTTTCCAAACAACAACAAAAAGATTTAAAATTTACTTTCTAGATTCTTAAAGATTTTGCAAAAAAAAATATCAGTCTTTGTAGTTTCAATTGCTCATATATGCAAATAGTTTTACAATTATGTAGCATTTGTTGTTGTTGCCCTGGTGACTGCTTTTGGCTCTGATTGTCATTCCATGTTCATATCCTCTCCTCTCAGAGTGTGGAATCTATTGTTACCATGCCTTATGGTATTTACCTTTGGTGTGTATTTTGTTTTTCTAAAATGCCTTTACCTAAGTAAATATATTTCTTTTATGTGAAGACTTACTTTGTTTTGTAAAACATTTTCTCATGGCATCATTGATGCTCCCTAGCTCTTTGAATTCTTTTAGGATTTTAAAGGTACCTACTTTTGTTACCAGCCATGAAGGGCCACCCTTTGTTATGAATACTTCTATTTAAGAGAAACGGATTATTGGAGCCAGACAAGAGGCTGGATGCTATTTATTTTGTCCATGCTGAAGAGTTAGAAGAAACAAATATTTGTAAGACTGACAAAGGCAATGAACAGGAAAAGAATATAATGTAAATGTTTTGAGGATATTATTATTAATAATTGAATGCTAGCCTGAGGTTTATTTTTTATCAAGTCTATTCACATCAACCGGAAGTCAAAAATTTCAATAAAGGAAACTGTAGCTTTGTTCACTCCTGGTTTCTTATTTGGATTTTAGTATGTTTAAGTGTAGTAACAAGTACCAAAATACTGCTATTCATTGATCTTTTCTATTATTATTGAAAGATGTTCCTTATCAGGTCTGATGGAAGATATGATAAATTGGGACAGTATTTAAAGATAGAAACTAAAATATGATGCCATGAGGAAGTGATGAAGTAGAGGTATACTTATAAATTAGAGGCATATTTTCAGTTACATAACAAATTAAGCTCATTAATTTATAACCACATATGTTACATGTTACATTAGCTGTTCTGTTTTTTTCTATGCTATGATTGCAGTCTCCAAAATAGAGAAGTAATATAACCATTCACCATTATAAACGAGCATAGACAAAAAAGTAGTATTTGATTTGACATGAAATACTGTTTTTAGGGACTTATTTTAAATGTAATTATGAATACAAGACCCTAGGAAGAATAAGCTTTCTTTCTACTCCCTCTGGTAGAATTGAGATGTCTCAGATGAGAGTCTCCTAGATCTACTGATCAAACATGCCTCTCAAGTGGGCTGCAGCAGAGGCTGTCTAAATGCTCCTCAATACTCTTATTGTTAAGTGAGGTCCGTGTGACTGAGTTCTGGCCAACGTGTGGAAGTGCTGTATTTTACCTTTAGCACTGGCATAAGACCCTTATCTGTTCACTAATTCCTTCTGTTCCCTTTCTTTAGCAACTGGGAGTCATACATGTTAAAGGTGGTGAATACACAAGTTGGAATGTGTTTAAATTTCTGGTTTATTTTGGAGGAAAATTGCCTAAAGACTGCTCCAAATTCACTAAATGACAATGAGAAATAAACCTCTAAACTAAACATTAAGCTACTGAAATTACTGGGGTGTGTTGAAGTAGCTAGGTTTATTTACCCTGACTAAAAGGAAAGTCTTGACATATGTTTAAAGGTTCAGAAGCTCCTATAACAGGATGCTTTTTCTGTCCTATTCACTTCTCATTTCCATTTTTTGAAAAGAAATAAATACAAAACAAACCAACCACTGGCTTGCATGTTCTTTGATTTAACCACACCTGTCTTTTCACTTTCCTCTATTCTAAGGAGAACTTAGTGAGAGAATTATGTCTGTTTTTCCAATTCTGTGAACCCAACCCTGGCTCATTTTCTGAAAGATTATGGAATGAGCTCTTTGTGGATACACTCAATGTCATACTTGAATAGGGCACTATGTGGAGCCTGGTTTGTGGCCTTCACAAGAGCTGTTGGGTGTCAGTAGTTTTGCTCAGCCTCATCAGACAAGGCTCGCAGTACTTGCCAGGGCATCCAGCCTTCTCTCACTGAGATTGAGCAGAGCCTCTGATCCCCATGGCTCTTTCAGAGGCTGCTATCTCAAGAGCACCATGCAGTTTGGATTGTTTTTTTTCAGGGTAACATCCCTCTATGTATCTGCCTTGGCACATTCTGGGGTCCTGCCAGAGAACTTGCATTACCTTTAGGGATCTGTTAGGTTGGAGCTTGAAAACACCAGCGCTGGGACCTATTATCTATACCTGATCTCATATGTCAGCGAGTTAGACTATTCACCTAAGAGCATGACCTCTGAAACTAGGCCAGCTACAAGTTCTATCTTTTGAAGGGAGATTAAAAGACACAGTATAATCTTAAAATGTAAAGCAGACCTTTTATTATTATTTAGCTAAATATCGAATACTTCCCTATTTTTAAATAATTTTTAGAGAAAGGATTATGAGGCCTATGTAAAACTATTGAATATGCAGAGATAAGCCTCATAAAGTATATCTTGTTTCAAAAGGATACCTTCTGAGATTTTGTACATTATGGCCAACGGAATCCTTGGAATAATAGAATCCTCCCAGTACAGATGGCTCTATCTATCTATCTATCAATCAATCATGTATCTATTTACTATATATTTTTCTTAAGCTCAGGACCTCATAGATTTGATAATTTATTGAAAAAGACTTCACATATTTCTTATTTTGGAGCATCCCAATTTTCTCTGATGAAACAATTGATTATAGCCACTGACGAGTATGCCTTCTTTTTATTTGGAAACTGTGATGTTTCCTCCCATGATGCAATAGGGACCCCAGAGCAAATTTTCTAAGCAAACACATAAGCAATAAAATAGAACTCAATGTGCCCTGAATCCAGGGTCAAAGACTGTTTTCAAATCAACTGATCTCTGTAAGAAAAAACTCAGGAAAAAATTATTAGTACCCTTGTCTATAAGGGTGTACCTACATTTTTTTTTTTTTTTTGCAGTGTTCTTTCTTTTAACCAAAAGTGCTCTTTCTATAATGCATTATATTTATTTGTGTAGGATGGGGATTCTATACTCTGGCACTTTATACTCCCATCAGCTGCTTAAAAATTTACTTATTGCTTGGAGCCCAAACCTTGAAATAAACCATACCATGGTACCTCCTGAGGAAAAAAAAAAAACATAAAAGTTAAAAATACCCCCTCTAGTTGCTGACAGTAGCAGCTGCTCAAGAGTACAAATTAATAACCTCAGGCTGAAAGCACATAAATCTGCTCCTGCACTTGTAAAAAGATGCAGTAACCAGGCCTACGAGGTCTAGAAGAAGACATAAACACACTGAAAAGACCAAGATTTGAAACACTAACGTGCAATTACTTGTGAGCTAATAAATATCAAGACTGAATTAAAAACACACACTTCCAGATTAGTGGAGACTAAGGAGACATGCCAAATAAACACAAGGTATGATATACAGAGATATAGACATATCCATAGATATATTTTTTCTTATGTTAGATGTTGGTGACGTCATTGACAAAATTCAAATAAGGCCTGCAGATTTGATCATAGTATTACATCACTGTTGGTATCCTGATTTTGATAATTGTGTGGTGTTTATATAACACACACTGAATAATTCAGGGGTAAAGGAGGATTATGTCTGAAACTCATTCTCCAGTGGTTCAGAAAAATAATATGAATAATATGTATTTTATATTATATACCTATACAGTATGCATGTAAGTATTATTAATATATGCTAAAGAATACTAATGTAAATACATTAAAATATTAGCATACAGAGAATCAGGATGAAGGGAATATGGGAAATCTTTGTGCTGTTTTTCAACTTTTTTCTTTTTTTTTAGGAAAACAAATCTATTTTTAAACTTTTTGTTAAGAAAGTTGCTTATTCCCTCTCCCAGGGGTTAATGCAATCACCTACTAGTCCTTTCACACAGGTGTGGTTAATTTACAGTATAAAACATATTTACTTACTGTCTTATGATTTTCTGTAAGATGTTGCTCTTGGGATTAAGAATATTACTTATCTTGAAGGACTTAGAACTAAGGGTTAAATTATCCATGACTAAGAGAATTGTTGCTAAAAATTAGTAGCTTGAGGCCGGGCGCGGTGGCTCACGCCTGTAATCCTAGCACTCTGGGAGGCCGAGGCGGGTGGATCGCTCAAGGTCAGGAGTTCGAGACCAGCCTGAGCAAGAGCGAGACCCCGTCTCTACTAAAAATAGAAAAAAATTATATGGACAACTAAAAATATATATATAGAAAAATTAGCCGGGCATAGTGGCGCATGCCTGTAGTCCCAGCTACTCGGGAGGCTGAGGCAGGAGGATCGCTTGAGCCGAGGAGTTTGAGGTTGCTGTGAGCTAGGCTGACGCCACGGCACTCACTCTAGCCTGGGCAACAAAGTGAGACTCTGTCTCAAAAAAAAAAAAAAAAAATTAGTAGCTTGTAGAGTCAACCTAGAAGTGGAAGGCAGAAAAATGCTAGGAGAATTGTCTGGAAAAGAAAAGAATGAAAGAGTGGGGGAAGTCTTGCCTACAAGGGCACCAAAGTAAATAAATTGAGAACTGAAGAGAGAGATCACAATTATAGCCGAGTTTACATATCTATTTTAAATCTGCTTCATGTAGTTTAAAATGTTTGTCAGTTTCCTGTATCATAAATTAGTACTGAACTGTATTATTCAACTCTTTTAAAGAGTCATATCCTTTAAAGTAAAAAAGTAACTGGTGAATTTTAAAAAATATTTTTAAAAACACAAGCCTTTGTTTTCCAAAAGAAGTACAGCTAATATTACTGTCATGTGTTTCAAAATTCACACCAATTACTCATTACTCCTACCATCTTCACCTGTGACTCATCCGCTGCTGTTGTACATTCAGAGTGTGTTGTAAATTCAGAAGCTCTTCCTGTTATGAATATGTAACCTCCATCAACCCACTGATTTGGCAACTTGAACCCTGCTCCGGTGGACCTATAATGAAAAGGAAGAAATAAGTTATTTTGATGATTTAAATAATAGAATGAATTAAGTTGCACATGCTCACGCTCACTTGAGTCTGCCCATCCGCAAACATTTCCCTCTCATATTTTCCACCTTCCTTCAAATCGCTTCCTCCTTGTCTTTTCTCTGAAATCTTTCCTCAGCCTTCCAGAAATTCAAGGTTTTTTTCCAATTTGACTGCAGATAGGAACATAATAAATTGATTTTTACAAATGTGACTGCTGATCAGAACAAACTCAATTGCTACCTTTACTTGTATGCAACATTTCCCTTCACTGTTTACCTCTACTAATTCTTTTTTCTTAATAAATTTGAAAAGCTAAATGAATTAATTTGTGTTACTTCTCAAATCAAATGCAATTTCTTTCATGTCTTTGCTTCTTTTTCTTTTTACAAAAAGTGATCTCACCACCCCACGTTCCACCTACAAAATAAGACTTGGTTCCACCTACAAAATAAGACTTGGTTCCACCATTATTATGAAATGCTTTCTTTCTAATCTTATCTTCCATTTTTATTTGGGTTGTTTTCCCTATGATCATAATGTCATAATACTTATTATATTATCCAATGGGCACAATAAAAAATTATCAATTCCATCTCTGAAACACAAATATCTGTCAGATAAATATGGTACATTCAGGCTCAGCCCATTTTCCACTTTTCCCCATAACATGTGGGCTTTCTTTTGCATTCTTCCCTTTATTTATAATAACTTTATTCTCTCAGGAGTGTAGGAAAATGCCTGTCCATCGCTGGTTGGGATGGCATTTTCTTTTCCCAAACAATTGATTAAATACAATCTTACCCAATTCTCATCACCTCTATGAAATGTCCAAGTGTAAGAACTATTATTTACTTTCTTTCTCTTGATATTTTATTATTTTTATTCTTCTTATCATTATTTTAGAGATGAGGTCTAGCTATGTTGTCCAGGCTGAGGTGCAGTGACTAGCACTTTGCATCCTTGAACTCCTGGGCTCAAGCAATCCTCTCCCAGCCTCAGCCTCCCAAGTAGCTGGGACTACAGGCATGCACCACCCACTGGCGTATCTTAATTCTTCATGGTAGGACTGTATTCATTTATTTATTTTAAACATATGATTTTTAGGGAGTGGCATAAAAAATAGCCTAGACTAGGACCTGCTCTCTATTCCTGATCTCTTTTCTTGAAGTATTCCATTATTAAAGATGATGGTATCTGAGAAACAGGCCACCTGAAATTTCCATCTTTTAGTAAGGGATAAAAATTTTAGAATCAACTTTCCTACTTTTCATCTATAAGCCCTGTTGGCATATTGATAAGAATTAACAAAATATGCAATCTATTGACATCTTTATGATATTGAGTTTTCTATTAATTAATTCATTGTATGTCACTTTTTTTTGTTTGTTTGAAACATGGTCTTGCTCTGTTACCTGGACTGTGTGCAGTGGCATCATCATAGCTCACTGCAGCCTTCAACTCCTGGGCTCAAGAGATCCCCCTGCCTTAGCCTCCTGAGTAGCTGGGACTACAGGTGTGTGCCACCACACCTGGATAATTTTTTAAAATTTTTGTGGAGATGAGGTCTCTCTGATTGTGAACGGCCTCCCAGGCTGGACTAAGGAGGTAAACATGTCTTATCTCATTAAGATGGAGACTAGAGGGAGGTGTGTTTTAGATGGATCATTGGACCACCCATGTGGGAAAAAGTGGGAGGAGAGAGAGAAGCGAGTCAGGGAGTCCAGGAAGCCAATATGGGGTATAATTTTTCTCTTTTAAAGATAAGCATCTTCTAAAATAAAAATAAAAAATAAAATAGTTTTATCAAATTTTCTTACACCTTATCTAACTTACAGAGTACAATATTAGTATTTAACTCTATAGTGAGCAGGGAATGGCTATTGTTTCTATATTGTGACACAAAAAAAGGGTGTTTCACCATTAACTGTCATCTAAAGTCTATAGAATGTTTTTTCCTTGACACTGTTTTAGATCACTTTCTAGAATCTTCAGTTCTGTGGGGAATAAGAGAGAAAGTAGCACTGAGGAATGAATGATATATACCAGCAACTTTAGAAGCAATAATAAGTCCTAAATAAACAGTAGGAAAATGAAAATCTTATGAAAAATAATTTTAGAGGCTATTAAATGAGTATATTTTGGTGTGGAGTTTAAATATAATCTACAAAGTAATATATTGGGTGAGGTTTGTGTATTATCAATTTTCCTTTTATCTTTAATGCTTGATCAACTTCTAAATAAAAATTTGGTACACATTGCTGCTCTTTCCAAGATAATTTCAATAGAATGAAAATTCTCTTAAACTATATATTGTGAAGTGAGCTCTACACAGTTAATAATATAACTCATAATAACCTTTCCATGAAATTAAAGAGATATTTTCCCCATGGAGTTCATTATCTATGAATATTAGGTCTTGCATTCTTGGTGGAGTAAAACATGTCATTCTATTCTAAGTTTGTTGCTTGACTTTTCAGAAATGATTAATAATTTTGTAGCCACACATACAAGGTATCTAACCTTTAAGCAGGAAATTTGAAGAACTGGATTCTTTCTACGATTGTAAAAAAAAAAAAAAAAAAAAAAACGCAGCTGAAGCCATGGTGAAATCAAATGTGTGAAAACTATAAGGAAACAGTAACTTTGAAAGACAGTAATTGCTATTTTAGAGAGTTGGCTGAGTGTGAGGTGGGTCCTGTTCTCAAAGAACAAACAGAGATGAGGCTTTTGTAAAACGTATTACCAAATTACACACTGAAAGAAGAAATTGCAGATGCAAAGAACTGACTGGACTTAGCAGACTGGAAATGTAGCGTGTCATGACAAAGTAAGTAGGTTCTCTTTATCTATTGGGCACACTGTACAATGATACTATTCATGAACAATATGCCTAAGGTAAGTTTTTTGGTGTTTTCTGTATATTTCATCTTAGCTTTTCCCATAGTGCTTAAGAAAATTTCTCTATCAATTTTCTCCAAATGTTTAGTCACTGGAATAAAACTTGAAGTATTGCTAAAATGTAGGCAGAAATAATTTTAAAAGAAATGATATGAAATTTTAAAATTAAAATAATACTGTCTAGATATTTCAAGTAAATTAACTTTCATCCTTCAATTTATATCACCTCTGACCATTTAGATCTCTTATGAGATTTATCACAAAATTATAAAAAAAGTAAAAAATATTCTGCAGTCCTGTGTTTTAGGCTGAAAGTAAATGATAATTTGCTTTTCATTGTAAATAAAAAAACTCAGTATACTATTATTTATTATAGATTAGGTTGGCCCATATTTACAACCAGGCTAAGTTTCCGAATTCTTTTGTATTCAAAGATTCTGGAGGGAATGAACAGGAACAAAAGTCAGGAAAAGGAAGAATAAAGGGGAAGAAAATTTTTACTGTTGCACTAACATATTATATGCTTAGCACTGCTCTAGCCCTTTAAATATATTTTTGTATTTATTTATTTATTTTTTTGCAATAGCTATACCAGAAAATATCATTATTCTAGGTTTACATATGTGGAATCTAAGCCCTGGAGTTAAGTAACTTTTTAGGGCCATCTGTTAATTTCAAAAGGTGGGTTCAAGATTTGGGTCCAGATTAGTGTAGACCCAATCACATTTGCATTATGGTCACAAGTCTGGGGAGAGGGGAAATTCACTTTTGGGTTGGTGGAGCAAGCCAGTTAGAACTCATCTAAATAAAAAGAGGATGACATAGGACTTCCCCCTAAGTGCTTGTTTGAAGGGCAGAGATTCTTACTGTCAGGGATTCAATTCTGAGACCAAAATAATTCTTTTGTTTATTTTGAAAACGTCTTAATTAAACACATTATCTGCTAGGCATATGCTAAAGGCCAGAAATATAGAATAAAACAAGAGCCGTTAGCCCAGAAAAGATCTTCTTCTGGTTGGAGATATCACTTGGTTTGTACATACTGATTGCCATAACTCATTATGACCATAACGGTTTGAAGATCTCTTGGAAAGAGTTTAGAAAAGTAAAAATTAATTCTAAGAGAGGCAGAGAAATTCACAAATGTAAGAATATTATAGCTGATTCTGAAGTCTGAGTAAGTTGATTGGGTATGAAAAAGAGAAAAAAAAAAATATTCCAAACAGTGAGAATAACATGAACCAAGATACATACACACAAAAAATAGTTAACTCTTTAACATGATTTACACCTGATCTGAATAAGGAAGTTTTTTTTCACGATTTTTCCCAGAAAGAAAAAATTAATCCTCATGTGGCCTTTTACATATTAAAAAAAAGAATTCCTTAAAATGATTCTGTTTTGAAGAATTAAACACAGCAGGAAAAGAAAATTGATAGGTAAACTACACTAGACTGGTGGAAACTAATCTGGAATAAAATCAAGCTGATGACTTTTCTGCTAGAATAAGTTATGATTTCCTCTTGTGTATATCTTAGGTATCCTATGTATATAAAATATGATCTGTGTATAGAAATCTATCTTTCCTAAATGTAAGGAAAAACGGTTACTAATTCATTTACAGCACAATCTCTTAAACTGTATTTATATTTAATTATTATTGTATATTTTCTGATAAAACTTGGCTGTCAACAAAAAGCCATAATTATTCTAAAAGCAATATGTGGGGTGGGAACTTCTAGACTAGGTGATTGCATGAGGTAGGTAATCAAAAGAAAATCAGGGTGTATGTAAATTTCAACATTTCATTGATTAAAGTATTTCTGGTTTATAGCAGCTGCAAGGAACCCTACATATTTTATGCTGTTTATTTCAAGATTTTGAAAAAATCAAATTGCTAATCACAATGTTTTTTCAAATCTTATAGCTTATCAGGAGGAAATACTATTCCGCTTTGAATAAAATCCAGGTTGATTTATCTTCTGAAATACCAATTGCTACTTTCTGTGAAAATGGAAATGCTCACAGAAGTCTGACAAATTTGTCAACAGGATAGCATCAGAGTAGAAATCTCTTCTGAAGGGAAGGTGAAAAGGAGGCAGAAGGATAGTAAGTAGCAGGATGAGAAATGGTTTAAATAGTGCATACATAGCCATAGTAGCAATTATAGTAGATGATTGGAAACAATTTATGATCAGAGGTTGCCATTCCTGAGAGCTCCAATTCAGCATGAAAGAAACAGGAAGATGAGGAGTTCCACTTTAATTTTTTTTTAAGATAATGACATATAATTCTTCTAAAATTAAACAAGAAAATAATTTTCTCAAATTGTAATGTCTGTTTCCTTTGACTCATCCTTGAGAACAGAGTATTTGCCCTTATTCTTTTCTTTTCTTTTCACCCTGTAATATAGCCAATAAATTGAAGATTGTTTTCATTTAATTATTCTCCAATTCACTTTCATTTAATGTCATTCACAGTAATCAGGAAAATGTTCCATCATAACTTTAAATATCATATCTGATTTTACGTCTAACTCTCAGGAGTCAACTTATACAGGATAAGAATCTACAGAACTCATGAGAATAAATAACTTTTTCTCTCAGTAGCATCTTTAGCTTGTTCCCTTCTTACATCCCCTAACCGTGGAGATGAGATTAGACTCCAGAGACATTAATATTCTTGCTTTTGAGGAACTGTGGAAGCCTTCTTATTCCACTTATAAAGCAGACTGACTATGATCCACTTTATAATTAATAATAATGTTAGCAGTATTTTCAGCTTGCTTATCCAAGTGTATTGGATTAATGCCTCCTATAAATTATTAACTTAAATAATTTATATAAAAATATAATATAAATTTGAATGTCAACATCCAAAAGCTGTTGAGGAAATGGAGGGATTATTCTTAATTCTTTTCTTGTACTGAACTTGTATTAATTATATTATATACATAGGAGTTGAAATTACTTAGTAGTATATAATATGCTTTTGGTTTGTGTTTTCCTTTTTTTCTTTGTAGTATAAATTAAAATATAAGAGTAGAGTCCACAGTTCTATATCTGCAGGTTCTGCATTTGTGGATTAAGCAACTGAAAATATTTGAAAAAAATAAAAATTAGAAGATAACAAAATAACAATAAAAATAACACAAATAAAAACACAGTATCACAACTATTTACATAGCATATACATTGTATTACTATTAGGTATTATAAGTAACCTAGACATGATTTAAAGTGTAAGGAGGATGTGTGTAGATTATATGCAAATACTATGATCATTTTATATAAGAGACTTGAACATCCTCCAATTTTGGCATCCTCAGGGGTCCTGAAACCAATCCCACATGGATACTGAGGGAAGACTACATGTGGATAGGTATTTTTGCTTTATGTATAACACAACATATATGTAAACTGAGAATTTGGAATTCACCTTTTCTTCTTTTTTTCAGGATATTATGGGGGTACAAACATTTTGGTTACATGTTATGACTTTGCCTCACCCAAGCTGGGATTAGAGGCATGCCCTTCCCCCATACAATGCTCACTGCATCCATTAGTTGTGAGTTTACCCACCCCCATTCCCCTAACCCCCAATGAATATTACAACCATGTGAGCATCTTAGTGTGAATTCACCTTTTCTCCATCAATCCGTAGCAGTCCCAACATTAGGGTTTAATCTTAGTGAAATAGACTCTCTAGATTCTGATTCAGTCATTTATCATTTGTGTGTGTGTGTGTGTGTGTGTGTGTGTGTGTTAGGAACATTCTAAATCTACCCTTTTAGTTATTTTAAAGTATACACAAACTTATTGTTTATTTGGTCACTCTGTTGTGCTATCAAATATTAGATCTTGTTCATTCCTTCTAACTATATTTTTGTACCCATTAACCAGCCCTTTTTATCCCCTGCTGCCCACTACCTTCCCAGCTTCTGCTAACCACCATTCTACTGTCTATCTCCATGAGATCAGTTGTTTTAATTTTTAGCTCCACATATGAGTAAGAACATGTGATATTTGTCTTTCTGTGCCTGGCTTATTTCACTTGACATAATGTTCTCCAGTTCTGTTCATGTTGTTGCAATGACAGGATTTTATTTTTTTCTGTGGCTGAATAATTCCACTGTGTATATATATATACCACATTTTCTTTATTCATCCATTGTTAGAGACTTATGTTAATTCCAAATCTGGCTATTGTGAATAGTGCTACAATAAACATGGGGACTGCAGATATCTTTTCAATATACTGATTTTCTTTCTTTTCTAATAGGAATATGCAGATGATACTTGACTTTTTTTTAGATAAAATTTATTTTTGGGTCCCTCTACCAGGATACTTGAGTTGAGTTGACAGAACTTTCTTAGGTTGTTTGAATCATTTTAGTTAACACAAAATAGCTGTCTACTAAGTTCTCAGATTTGTACCATATCAACACAGACAAAGCTGAGTAAGACACAATGCTAGTTTATTGCATTGTAGTAAACTGATAACATAGAAAATGAAATAGAATGTATATAAATTACAAGATATATGATAAATACTGTAAGGTAAAAACCCAGAACAAAATTTAAAACATCCTATGGCAATACTGAGAAAACAGAAAATTATTTCACCTTATGGTATTAGGAAGTATCTAAGGGCGTCTTGCAGGAATAAGTAGGGCTTCAAATGATAAAGGAAATTTTGAAGAGGCATGCACAACTATGTAAATAGCAAAATAAAGTAACTTAACTATTAATTCACTTCTAATTACCCTTTAATTCACTCAAGTAAACTTTCGGAAACAAGTAAATATATTGTGGACATATATAAAAGATCCTGCTTCTTACATATATAGATCATACAGGAAACTGAATGAATGAGAGTTAATATGGAAATAGAACTCCATCCTCACTCCCATAAAAACTAGAGAAATGAAAGAGAAATGTGCCATCTTCTACTCTTTTCTGGTTAATCATCATCGTCTCTGAGAGTTTTAAAGTTTTCTAATGTATAAACATGAATCAAGCTAATATCTCATTTTCAAGTGTTGTTCAATTATGTAAACCTTTATCTTTCATCTTTGCTTTTTATTAGCATAGCAGTGGCCAGTGATTATAATGAAAGGGCATTTTTTCAACTATTCACATGTCATTTACTTATGGAGCAAAATTTTTTACATAATACACCTACTGCCTTCTACAAAAGACTAAATGGTTAAATAATTCAGGGAATATTTATGAGTTTATTCATTTGCTCTGCAACCCTTGCTTATCTGTAGGTGAATTAATGTGCAAATTAAATATTCATGAGCCAATTTGCTCTATTGGTTTATTTTGTGATATCCAGATGTTATTCTTTTCCTTTTTGTATTGAGTGATGATCATCTGAAATTCAAATGCAAACACTAGCACAGTTGTTAAACCTGTATATCATTAAAAATGAATAATAAAACTCCATAAGACAAAAACATTTAACTTGTCTCTTTTCAAATATGACAATACCATTGGAAATTTTAGTTTTTACTTAGAATAATTTTATATCTACAATATGTATGGTATGAAGGCAGCACTTTGTAATGCAGTAGCTTTAAAACTTTTTGGTCTTAGGATTCCTATATATTCTCAGAATTATTCAAGATGCCCCAAAATTTTGTTTTATGTGGGTTACATCTAACAATTTTGACTGCATTAGAAATGTTAGAAATTAAAACTGACCATTTGCAGCCAATGCTACTGTTGATAAGTGAGGTACTGTTCCAGTGATTATGTTTATTGTTACCTGTTTGCTTTGTATTCTCTCCTTGTGTTATTGTTTCCTTGGAACTGCAAGTTTTTACTTTTGAGTGCTTTCACAGAGGTGAATGTTGAGCATTCTCTTTGGTGGTTAGAACTCTTTTGAGCATTTACTGTAGGGGAGTTTTAGTGGTGACAAATAACCTTAGAGTTTGCTTGTCTGGGAAAGATTTTATTTCTCCTTCGTTTATGATACCTAGTTCTTCAGGATACAAAATTCTTGGCTGACAGTTATTCTGTTTTAGAAGACTAAATATGGTACCCCAATCCCTTCTGACTTGTAAGGTTTCTGCTGAGAAGGCTGATGTTAGTCACATGGGTTTTCCTTTGTAAGTCCTTGATGCTTTCATCTTGCAGCTTATAAAATTTTCTTCTTCACTTTGTCTTTGAGTAGACTGATGACGATGTGTCCTGATGATATTCTACTTATAATATATCTTCCAGGAGTTCATTGGCCTTCTTGTATCTGGATGTCTAAATCTCTTGCAAAACCAGGGAAGTTTTCCTCCATTATTCCCTCAAATAGATTTTCCATGATTTTTGCTTTTTCTTCTTCCTCTGGAATACGTATCATTCTTATGTTTGCATATTTTACAAAATCCCATATTTTTCAGAGACTTTCTTGATTTCTCTTGATTCTTTTTCCTTTATTTTTGAATACCTAGGTTAATTCAAAATCCTTGCCTTCAATCTCTTAAATTCTTTCTTCTGCTTGGTCTAGGCTATTATCAAAACTTTCCACTGTATTTTGAAATTCTCTAAATGACACTTTGATTTCCAGGAGGCCTGTTATGTTTTGTTTTATACTATCTATCTCTTTAGTGAATTATTTCATTCATGTCTTGAAGTGTATGTGTGAATATGTGTGTGAGAGAGAAAGAGAGAGAGAGAGAGAGAGATGGTTTTTGACTTTCTCACGAATCCCATTGAGCTTACTTGTGATCCATATTTTGGATTCTATATTTGAACTTTCAGAAGTTTCCTTTTGGTTGAAGCCTATTGCTAGAGAGCTAGTGTGATCCTCTGGGGGTGTTGAAAGAGGATGTGTTTCCATATTCTTAATGCTCTTATGCTGGTTCCTTCTCATCCAGAATCTCTTCTCTTGGTTAAAAACCGATATCTTTGAGGTCCACCTGTTCTCTTCTGCTGGAAGATATGCTGCTCAGTGTAGATAGGGAGAGGTTCATTGCACTTTAGCTCATGCAGGTAGGTACCCAATGCTGTGTTGCTGGTAATTTGGGTCAGCTGGAACTCAGACCTCTGGGAGGGTGTTCAGGTTCCGGTGGTGGTGTACTAGGTTAGGTAATCCCCAGTTTCCGGGCCTGTGGATGGCCTGCTTGAGTCCTATTATGGAAAAATACTCAGGTAGGAGAGGGGCAAATGCACTGTGGGCCTATAAGAATGTTGCTGTCCTGTGGCTCTCCTTTCCCCTGTGGTTGTCACAGACAACGCGGGTGCTGGATGGTTGTGTGGAGGGATGGGCTGGTCCCAGGCTGTTGCTGAAAGCTTGGGTGGGTGCAGGGTAGGTCTCTCTCTGACGTGGCAGCAGAGGTGGGGAGCTATTGAATCCTAGATCTGCCACTTATTAGTTATGTGATCTCTGGCAAGCAAACTGACCTGCCTGGGCCTTAGGTTTTCATCTGGAAAATGGAGAGAGTAAATGGCAGTGTATTTTATAATATGAGGTTACAGGGAGAATTCCATAGGTTAATAAAAATCTAACTTCAAAGAATGCTTGGCATGTAAATACTCAGTACACATGTGTTATACGTTAGCTTTAGATTAAAAAAGAGAAGGAGGGAAGGCATTTAAAGCAGATGAAATTGCATGAAATATCACACAGGGAAATAAGGAAAGGAGTCATGTGCAAGAGAGAGTGAATGAACCTACTTTTGAGATGCAGAAAGTTTCTGTAGATGAGTGGTGGGAGATAAGGCAAGAAGAGACAACTTAAGGACTATGATATAGTAAATAGACAGTCTTTGGAAGTTTTTGGTCACAGTGGTAGGATCTTCAAAATTGGTTTTTGTTTGTTTTGTCTGTCAGTATTGCCAGATAAAAGAATGATATAAAGAATTAAAAGATTGTTATGAGCACTTCAGAGGAGTTATCTCTTCTGATACCACAAATCCATTAGTAGATATTGTGATGCCCATTGTATTGATGGGGAAAATAAGATGAAGGAGGACATAATAGCAGAACAAGATGATATTAATTCCTAATTTATATAACTTCTGTGAGAATTCAACACATGAAAATATTTGATACTGTGTGAAATACAGTAGGAGTCCAATAAGAGGAATATATAGGTTTAAGTATTATTATTATTATCAATCCTAAGAGGAGGGTATTTCCTCTTTTCTTTTTTTTTTTAGTTTTATCTAATGTAGCACAATGTAAGAAAGCATTCATGTGCTTTGCAGAGAAAATTTTTGAGTGGCTTTAATTTCAATTTATATGGGTTTTACAAATGTGTAAAATTAGGCTAAATAAAAACATTGCTTTCCACTTGGGCCTTGAGAGGGTAACTTTCATGTTCAGCATGTCTACAAATAAAGGTCTAATTGTCAAAAGCTAGGACATTAAGGGAAAGAAATGGAATAATAGCTAGAAAGTGCTTTATGGCTCAAAATCCATTTCCTCGGAAGTGGGATTATTTGAGTCCTTTTGAACCGAAAGTGCTAGTGGTTATAATGGAGGGGAAGGGATGAGTGAGGACGAGGATGAGGAGGGTCAGATAGGGAACTTTGCAGAATGGGGTGCTCAGTGCTGAGGACAGAAAAGGATTAACTCACAGATGATACACACAGTAGAATACGTGTGTGGGTTTATTAACAGAGATGAGTGGGTGTCCAGGATTTAGGAGGAAGAGCTCTTCTTTTCTAAATGAAGATAATGGGATAATCTTCCTTAACAGATACAGTGACACTATTAGAGTACAGAAGCAGGTCACTGAAGGAAAGAAAGCATAGCTGTGGAGCCCTTGGAGCTATTTCCCCTTATTTTCCTACTTCTATGCCACTTCCATATCATTGATCACCTCCACTGAAAGCATGAAGAAAGGAAATGTGGAAGTTTTTTCAAATCATCAAATATAGGTTTTTGTTTGTTAGAAGCTCTAGTGAACTCCTCAACGAAAAAATAAGAGTTGCAATACCTGGCCCAAATTGGGTTTGGAAGTTGTCCATGGACTTTGACAATTTACAATATTTTTCTATTATTATTTGACTGAATTAAGAGTTACTTCATCTGTTTATAAATTGCACCTAAATGCCAGATAAAGGCTAATGTATTTTCTAATGCTTTTGTTGTGTGAATTATTAGTCTTTTCACATTTTTATTAACATACATAAAAATTGTTTAATAAAGAAAAATAGTGTTGATCTGAACATATTCCCTAGTTGTAAACTCCAAGGGATAAGTTGATACTTGGTAAATTCTTGAGAAAATATATAGCTGCAAATGGGGATCACAGTGATGATCATTATATATTTATGATTTATGTTAAATTTTAGAGTTTTACTATAAAAGCAAAAAGTAATTCCTGTGTTACAAGGATATGAATTGTATTATTAATATTCCCAGGCATTTTTTTTTAATTTCCACCCTAGAATGTTAAGTGCCTAACATTTAACCCTGTAGATAAAAGTTGTAATTGTCTAAAGGGAAGTTGAAACCCATTCCTTTTTTTTTTTTTACATTAAATCAAACACTAAAGCAAAGGATGTTTAAAAACAAATATGTTAAAAACATCTCTCAGTTAATTCTTTAAACAAATAAAAGCATTGAATCCCCGCCTATGTTACAAATAATGAAGTTATTTTAAATTTCTGTGCCAACAAAGAAAGAACTTTTAAAAGAGTCTGTATTATAAATTGTGGCAATTACAAATCTGTAATGGTTGACTTCTTTTTCATTGCAGGAAAACTCTCTCTGGCTTCAAGTATTCTGTTAAAGCAGATAATATTTATTTCACTGCACATGGATTTCAAGGAATGTGGATATGGGCAGACAAGTAAGTTGAAATTTTGTGAGAAGAAATGGCAATTGTTATTAACTGAGAGAGTAAATGTGCATGAGAACTTGAGATTTTGCTACTTGTCAAAAACTGCATACTGTCAAGCAATAATTGTTCTTATTTTATATGATTATTAATAATTAAAATATTTTGCCAGAAGTATATAGCAATCTTTATCTTGTGCACTTAAAATAACTATTTTTTATCAAATATAAGTACAAGTTTAACATAGTTTTAGGTTGTAGATTCAATGTGTAGTCAAATTATTAATGGAGTATAGATCTTATGCCAATATTTCAAGTCTGTTGGTTTCTACAAAATTTATGTGATTTATGTGTAAGCTTTCTGTACTATTTCTTCATGTAGAGGGTTTTTCAAACATTTCACTTTTTCTTGTGAATTTGTTTCCATTGATTATTTAAAAGAAGTGATAACACTTTTAATAAAGTGGTAAGACTTTAGTCACTTTAGAATTTTTTCATGGTTCATAGCAAGGAAATCTAAAAATAACTGCATTTTCTAGGAAAAAAATATACAATTAACCTAGTGTATGTCTACAGTCTCAATGTGTAATTTCAAAATTTATTTTTAAGTTCACTACATGATCTCAAATTACTGTTATTAGTCCACTTTGATGCACAAATTTTTTATGTAGTAGGATTTTTATTCTATTTATAATAAAGCATTTTCATCTGTCATACATAAACATTGTATCAATATTTAAAAATTGAACCAAATTGGTCTTGCTACAATCTTAAAAATGTAATTTCTGGAAAGGAAAAGAGTTTATTTTATTTTAAGAAAAATCCATTAGAACTGGAAATAACACTACAAGCTTATAAAACTAAATTACAAAATTTAGTTATAAATAATTTTTGTATTACTTTGTAATTTCTACATACGTATATGTATATATGAGTAATTATCTTGATTTTAGGAACTATAGTTCGTACTTCCTTTTGTCCCCTACATTGCCCAGAAAAGATATTTAAGAATGACTGGCTTGCTTGACTGGACATTTGGTTCAATATTTTGATTAAAGATAATTTCAGGACTTAACTATTTTTAAAGAGAATAACTTAATTGTCTTTGGATTCAAACAGATCTGTCTATAAATCCAAGTTTCAACATATTAATATAATGCTATTTTTGTTAATAATGTACTTACATCCTAACTCTATGTTATCATAATTAAATAGAATAATACATTTGAGATGGTTAGAACAGTGCCTGGGCCAGGGTACATGATCAAAAATTGTTAGTTATTACTATTACTTAACTTCTTTATCCTTTTCTTGGCATACTTAAAAAATACTTAAAATACTGGCATACTTAAAAAATAGCCCTTCTACTGTAAGGTTATTTTGAGGATTAAAATGTGTGCAAGGCACTTAGGGATTTTAATATGTAGTAGGCATTTCATAAATAGTAAAATGATAATAGAAGGATCTTATTATGAGTAAGCATTGTCATTTATGCTTAACATGATTTTTAAATTATTGTATTCTTAATCCTATACACTTTATTGATACACAACTAACAATCAAGAAGTGTTTCATTTGTTCTTTACATTATTTTAGTAGAATTAATACTTCTCTTAATACTTTTCTCCAGTTTACATCTATCTTCCAGAGATTAGAAGAGAATAGAAATAAGAGCTGCAATCATTATGAATTTGCTAGAGACATCCATTTTATTACAGATAAAAGCAGTAAATATACAGTATCAACAGAGTTTAATAATCAAAAATATTTACTTTTTAACTTAGATACTAAACAGATGAGGAAAAAACCTACTCATAATTTTCAATCAACTGAGAAAGATGTGAAAAAAGAAGCTCACACTGAGAATGTAATGACAGATTTATCAAATGCTTATGCTTCAGGTATGAATGTCATTAACAAGTGTAACTCCTTTATTCTTTTTAATAAATGAATGCCCTGTGATCTACGTGTTTATTGTAGCAATTACAATTTTCTTTAAGATCTGATCCTTTAACTTACTTTCAGAAGTAAAATGAACAGATTGTTTTGTGGCAATACTATCAAATAAAGTTCATCTCTAGGAGATCTTGAAGGGACACCTGCCCCCATGACATTAATCTAAAATGGTTGATTTTGGTTGAAAATTGTTATACGATGGAACATTGAATGAAGATTATTAATAGAATTTGGGCAAATGCTACTTTACTTGCTGTTTGATGTGGCCCTTTAATATCTTTAGTTTCTAATGATGAAAACTCTATCCCTTCAAGATTTTCTTTGACACTCTACTGACCTTGCTGTTAATCTCTTTTCTCTCTAGATTTGTTGCCATCCAAGGAGGGCAAAGATTTAACAAGATGTTTTCTGCTACAAATAGTAGATATTCTTTTGCATTACATCAAAAAAACCTTTGATGTTAAGAGTAAAATATTGGACTTTCATCATCCTCATCAACTCCTTGAAGGTTTGGATGGGTTTAACTTAGAACTGTCGGACCTCCCTGAATCTCTGGAACAATTACTTGTTGATTGCACAGATACCTTAAAATATGGTGTTAAAACAGGTGATTTTTTTTTCAAATTGATGCTCTTAAATTATAGACTGATTGAATAGCTTTGAGTTTACATTTGTGTTGAAAAATGATCACAATTTTATTCATTCTTATTTAAAACACCTGCTTAGTTTATTTTCAAATTGGTATTGTCATATATAAATTGCCTATTAATTAAGACAAGAAAGTAAATAAAATGAGTTTTGTTTGGAGAATTACATTCTAATGGAAACTAAATGGATAATTTTTATTTATCATTCTTTTCATTTATCTGTTTCTTTTTATCATATTCAGAATTGATGCTCAATTGATTACCTTTCTAAACCAATAAAATATATAGCATCAAAATTATCAGATAGATATATAGATATGTATCCTATATTTCTTAAATTGTTTTATGATTAAATTAACTTTACTATAACTTTAATTCTTAACCATTTAAAGTGATACTTTAAGGAGTCAGCAATATTTATATAGGCTCTATGGACTCCTTTTCCTAAAATCTTATACTATTAATAAATAGTGTATTGGAATAAACATTGTCTTTGAAATGAGACAAAATCTGGGTTCAAATACATTATCCCTTCCTGGACTTACTCATTTCTTATTATGTGATCAGGGAAAATATTTATGTATAGCTAAATAATTATAAATTATTTGTATATGATACCTTATATTTGATAGAATTCAAATAAATGGGCATTGTTGTAATAACATACTTTTACATACCAGTGCTTTAAACACCACAAATATTTTATCTTCAGATCAAACTTATTTGCCACATTAATGTACCAAGACGATTTACATTTGAAAATGCTTATTGCTGCATTAATTTTAATAACAAAAAAATAAAGGATCCTTGTTTTTACATTTATCTTAAATAAACTATGACTATCCTTTGAAACAAATACTATGCAATGTTACAATTTAAAGTTCTAGGGAAGTCGTGGGGAATTTTTCATAGGATATTGATCCTTGTGCAAAGGTATACCACAAAATAATATGCTCGATATTATTTCAATTTTATTTAATTATATTTTAATTTTATGTGTATATGTATATATTGACACACGTATATACAGGTGCCTATAATTACCCATTTAAAATGAACACTTTTGTAAGATATCTTTGTATCACTTTAAAATAGCTTTGTAAATATCATTTGTAGAATGTATTTATTATAAATAGGTAGTTGGATAGATAAGTAGGATCCTATATATGCATAGAAAATCACAGTTCTGTATGTACTGTTTTGTATTCTATGCACTTCTATAATGTGTAACATATTTATAATTAGAAAATCATTATTAAATAAAAATATAAAAGTCTTGCGAGAGTCAAAAAATATTTGAAGGCTCAAATTCAGTCATATAAAGCAAATGTGAAATTAAGATAAATTTTGATTAGAAATAAAAATAGTAAAAGGTAGTTCTGAAAAAATAGTGGGGCAGTTGAGTGGCACCTCTGACAGGTGTAAATAAAGTTCTTTCTCCTTCCTTTATCCAGCATTGCAAATGTAGACTGAATCTGTAAGGACCCACGTTCCACTTTTCCATCTCCATCTCTGCACATCTCAAGTGCAGAGGGAAAAAACAAAGATGCTGAGAAAGTGAAAAGGAAATAACACAAAAGAACAGTGTGCCATCATAGCCCACAACTTCCAGACATCAATTTCATCCAGTTTAATAAACATTTATTGAACACATATTTGTTAAGAAACCATGTAGGTGCTTTGGGAAAGGGAGTGTTGAAATGTATATAACATACTAGTGGGGAAAAAAGAGGAATTCACAAAGAGCTATGGTGCAAGTCATCTGTAAACTATGTCATATAACAGTGAAAAGAATAATCTATTTTGGGGGCTAAGAAAGGGGAAGATCAATTTAAACTGAGTTGAATATAGATTATTCAATTTGGCAACTAATGCTTAAAGATTCTTGACTAATGCAAATATTCAAAAATCATTGTGAAGGGGATCTAATATTATATACAAAAATGTATAAACAGCTTTTCAGTGAAAATTATTTAATCTTTTAGATGACTAGTCCCCCATTTACTCAAGTGGTCCATTGAGGTAGATTTATATACCCCCATCCCTGACCTGCTTTAGACACAGGACCTTTCCTGATTTTTGAGCATATTGAGCTCTTTTTCATCTTGTTCCTTCTCCACTTCTTTCTGTCTGGCAATGCTTAATTTTAGATCTTGTCTTAAACATCACTTCCTCCAAGAGACCCTCTCTAGAGATTGCCTCTGCCCACTCCCCTGGGTGCCTTCAATCCCCTAGGAACAAACTTTTAACACCCACTGTTATCCTTTGTAGCACTTTTGACAATTGTGATTAGACACATTTGTGTCATCATTTGTTTTATGTCTTCCTTCTACCAGTTTGTAAGATCCACATGGTAGCAACTGAGCCCATCTGGTTTACCACCGTATCTCCAATACTTAAGACTGAGCCTGTATATGACGGTTGCTCAATAATGTTTACTGAATGATATAATTTGTTTAAGTTTGCTTAATAAGTATCTGTTAACTGAGAAGCTGCTATCAAATTTAACCATTTCTCAGCTCTATGTTTTTATTTTGTCCCATTAGCAATTTTGTCTTTGTTTTCTAGGACATCCTCGCTATTTTAACCAGCTGTCCAGTGGGCTAGATATAATTGGACTTGCAGGGGAATGGCTGACAGCCACTGCAAATACCAACATGTGAGTGTCCCTCTGCACCTGAGAAATGTGAGAATGTTAGACACATGTCAGCAAGAGTAAGGTTGTAGATTGTGGAAGTTACATTTTGCTGGATATAATGCTTGCTGTATCAAAACCAAATAGTTGACACCCTGGGAGGAATGCAAAGAAGCTGCTACATGTTCTCCATGTGACATGTTTGAGGTTTACCTGGTCCTCTGGACATTCTCTGTCTGGGAACTTTCAGGACCTGAATTCCCTGGTATGGGGTAAAGCTCAGTGGATTAGCCTGAATCATTACCGGGGGTAGGGTAGTTTGGGTTGAAATCATTTCAACGCTACCTGAAACAGCTCACAGCTCATAGTAGTCTAAAATGCACATACACATGTATGAAAACTGTCCTAAATATAAATTAGAACCTCAATCTAATTGAAGATGAAAAGAATAAACTTTTAAAGAAAAGTTAAATTCAACTCCAACGTGATTCTTTTAAAATACTAACCTTTGCCATAGCAAAACTTGTGGCCATAAGGAAATTAGATAACCTGTTGCAGTGTTTCGAGGTAAAGTTAATTTTAGAGCAGTATTTTTTTAAGGTTGAAAGGGATAGGGAAATGATTGGATACTAAATTGAAAGGAATAGTCAGTGTCAGTTGTTAATGTAATTTAACTGGCCATCAAAAGAGAGAGCTGGTGAAACTTTAAACTTTAAAACCAAGAACTAAACATTTATAAAAGACTGCTTTGCTATGTGGGAAAATGGAGGTTTATTTTAACTGTTTAGTTATCATTAAGATTTTGATGATGCATAGTTCATGGTAGTAATTAGCATTTTATAGATAGGAATGCAAATAAAAGTGGTCTACACAGCTTATTGCTATTTTAATTTTTACTGCTTAATGATGGTGCTTTAGTTAAACCTGTGTAGAGCAATCCTTTAAAAAAAAACTAGTCTTTCCAGACAATATAATGCATTCTATATATTATATAACTTATTACATAGAATAAATTTATAAATCATATTCCACTATTTGGAATCCTATTGTTATGAGACTTAATTATTTTCCATGTGAAAAAAATATTTATTCTCGAGTTTAAACAGAGAAATAGTGGAAAGAACAAGTGGGAAAAGCAAAGAGAAAGAATTTAAGACAGAGTTTTTTATACCTTCGAAGTTTCCTCATTCTTAATAGTTGGATATCTCTCACCATTATCTGAGATGGCAGAAAAGCAAGTGGTACAGAGTTAGAGAAAACCAAATTCAAATCCTACTTTACTGCTCTCTGGTGCTGTGAAGTTTAGTGAGTGTCTTTTACCTGAAAATAATAATAGCTACTCCATGGAATTGAAATAGAGTCAAAAAGGTAATGTGTAGAAGCTGAAATTGACACAGCACATTCTGGCAGAATTCAGCCTTGTTGAAATACAAGTGTGTAAGGATTTCCTCTTACTTTGTTCCTCTTAGATTAGAACTGAAATCTTAATTCTAATAGTCAATGGGTTTTCTTAGTCTGGGTCTCTGAGCAGAGACAGAGGCAAGAGCTTATGTGTTACTGCATTTTGAGGGTATGCCGTATGAAGGAGAGGGTTGCGGAAAAATGAAGGGAGTCAGGCAAGGGCAGAAGGGCAGTACGAAGGGTCATTAGAGACCTAGCACAAGGGAATGCAAGCACAACTGGTGCTTGGTACCCTGGGATGTATGCCCCCCATAAATGACCTCTCCTCAGGACAGTCCATCTGTGGGGAGGAAGGCGAAATAATTTATCTTTAACCAGGTCTCCTAGGGCCAAAGGATTGTACTATGGAACATTCACGACCCATACCTAATGTCTGGGCATTTTTGGAACTCCTAGTAGATTCCTTGACTTGTCGTGGTTCAGAGTAAAAGCGTAGCTTCTGGATGGGAGGTCAGTGACTACTGTCACGAGGGGAGGCAATCCGCTGTTAGCTCAGGACTGTGTCTAAGTGAGTGGCCACAGGGGTGGTGGCTGGGCCTGATTAATGTAAAATGGCCACAGTGACAGAACAAGCTGAAAGTATCTGAAGCGGCACAGGAGTGGTGGCTGGTATCGATATCTATGTAAAGAACTCATAAAGGACAAATAAAAGGCTGTCTAGAGAAAAACTGAACCCACCTTTTGATTTCAGAACCCATTGTAAATATTTCATTGTTTATTGTACACAGTATTCACAGAGGAAAGCCTGCAGCCTTTTAAATTCCAGCTTCTTTTTTTCCAAGGGGCTGACTCTAATCTCAAAACACCACTCAGAGGAGAGTCCCCAATATGATCCTCTCTGAATTCTTTCATGGGTCCTGCATTATTCTTGTCTTGTGCCATCTTCATGCTTCATAGTTGTTATTGAAAACATAATAGTTCTTAGTCCATTTTTGATGTGTTTGTTCAAAGTACAATCTTTAAATAGAGGATGTTTCTCAATCGATTTCTAGAAAAGCCTTTTTTCCTGCCTCTTTTATATTCTACAAAACATTATATTATATTATATATTATAGCTCTCTATTTCTCCAACTTGCCCATTAAGTAATATGTCTGTTTGTGTCTACATCTATACACATAGGCACATATATGTATACATAATTTCGTGAATTATATATATATTTGTACATTTGTCTGTGTGCATATATACATATTTTTATATATATACACATATATATTTTTTTCTTGATAACTGGGTATTTTCTTACCCTAGCAGTATTATGTGTATGATGGAGGGATGGGAATTGCTTTTAAAATTCCTCTAGGTGTAAAAAAAAATTCCCAGCTACTGCACAAAACAATGGAAACTATCATACTTTCTTTGTAGAACTAATATACTAAATTTGGAACAGGCGATTTAAAACATATAAAATTTAATCATTTCTTGCACAGTCTACCATACAATTTAAAAAGTGTGTCATCTTATTTAGCATGTGATTTTATTTTTCATTCTCTATGTAATATAATTCACAGTTGAATTTCTCTATATGTATTACAGGTTTACGTATGAAATAGCCCCAGTATTTACTGTCATGGAGACAATTCTTCTCAAGAAAATGTATGGAATTATTGGCTGGAGAGAAATAGAGGCAGATGGAATATTTTCACCTGGTAGGAAAAAGTAATTTTCTGTTTGATTCTTCATACTTCCGGAGTTCTTTCGCTGACTCCTTCCCATCTGGATCAGCTGCTGCTTCTTGCCTTTAGATTTTCGTTTGGATGGTGACAGATCCTGTTTAGTCTCTGAGCCACTAGGTGGTGTTTGTGGGTGAGATCTGACCACACCCTGTATGATGAGTCAGTAGATACAGTAAAAGGGTGTGCAGAATGACCTCCCTGTCAGTAGGTGGCGCTTGCTGGAAGGTGCAGGCTGCAGTGTTGTTTTTGGGTCCTGTAACCAGCTCTTATTCCTCTGGAGAGGCACTCTAGTGCCTCATGTGGTGGGTGGGGCCCTGGGACTTCCAGGTGTGTCATTCTGCACCTCAGTGGGGGCAGGTCCCGGACTGAGTCTGGGCGGAGCTGGGTTGGGTGAGCCTGCCCTCAAGCTCCACAAATGCTGTTGGCAGGGGTCAAAGATCTGTTCTCTGCCTCTGGGCAAAGCTGCCAGGGAGGGGCTGAAATGGCCCCACTCAGCAGGAAAGTCTGCATGTGGGGGGTGGGGCTGTCTGAGACCTGCAGTCTAGAGCAGGACTTGCTCCTTTCCACCCTCCCCTATTCCGCAGTTTCTCCGGGTTCTCTATCTGCAGGCAGGACCTCAAGCCAGTGGATCTACCCTGGCTGTCATGCAGGCCAGGAGGGTCCCTGCCCAGGTTCGCAGACCAGGCTGGGCGCACGGCCTTCCTGTGAGAGGAGGGGTGCCCCTCAGGCACACTGATCTGCCCCTGAAGGCACACACGCTCAGTAGGGTCCTTCACAAATCACTCTTCTGTGCCCCAGGGCAATGCGATTGAGGCCTGGCTGTACAGGATCTGGTCTGCAGGCCTGTCCCCTGGGCCCTGGAGATCAACCCCTGACCCCTCCAGGGTCTCAAGTCACCCAACCGGGTTCCCAGGCTGGATCGGTGTCTCTTCGCCTCAGGATTTGCCCCACTGTCCTAGAGTCACCAGGCAAGCAGCACCTGGGAGGGTGGGAGGGCAGGGAGCTCACAATCTGAGTACCCCTCAGTCTGCTGTAGGTCCCCAAAAGGAGAGGTCTCCTTCTCTGCAGATGCCTCCGGGTGGTGGCTAAATCGTCTCTCTTGGCAGTGGCTGGTAGGCAAAGGGGGAGGGGAGAATTAAGCAATATGGCGCCTGCGGATGGGCTGGGGTCTGCAGACCGGGAGGTGCCTCCTGAGGGAAACGGGAGCCTGGTGCCCTGTCCTCAAGAGGCTCACGGCTCACTGGCCATGGCCGTCTCTGGGCTGCAGTGGGCAGGTCTCTCTGCTCAGGAGCCCACCCAGTCCAAAACGTAAGGGAGGGGAATGTAGCTGCTCCACCTACCCTTGTTGCTGGTCTCCAAGCCTCTCGGGGGCCCTTTCTCCTTCCAGTTCTCCTCCGCAGCCCGTTTGAGTGGTGTCTCCTGTAGTTTCCATAATTTTCTATTAGCTAAATAAAATACCTATTAGAAGACACTGAAAATGTATTTCAACTAACACTATTATTTTTGAGAGATAAGCCATTGTGTTGGTTATAACTGCAGACCAAGCTTCCAGAAATTTAAAAAGTGGAAATTGTATTGATCTTTCTTAGCAATTTCAAGGAAGGATATTTTAAAATAACATCAGTGATTTAGCAACACTTTAGTTTCAGGAAGCTCTCAAATTGTCATGATTTCGAATAGTTGGAATTACATTCATAATCACTATTTCTTTCCCACAGGTGGGAGTATATCAAACCTCTACGGTATATTAGTAGCCCGTTACAAGCGATATCCAGAGATAAAAACAAAAGGCATGGCCGCACTTCCATGCATTGTATTATTTGTTTCTGAACATGTAAGTATCAAGTCTAGGTTTTTCCAACTTTTAAGGTCACCTGATAAAATAAAGACTCAGAATATCATGCTTACATTGAATGTATTCACATAATCTGAGTCTGGATCCGAATATTAATATTATAAAGGGAGAAAATGACTTTCCAAAAAAAAAAAAAATAGTCTGTAGAGATAAGCAGTAAAAATAGTTCAAATTTAGGATTAAAATTTAATTTCAACCTATGAGAAACTAACAGGAAAAAATGTGATTATGAATATAAAACACTATGCTGTCTTCACCAAAAAAATAAGTTGTAAAAAGTTCAAAGATTTAGTGGTTCTTTTTAACATCGAATAAAGGGAACAAGAATGTGATTAATGTTTTATCTTCTCAGTTAAGACCGAAGGAATTAGCTGAAAAGACAACTTAATAGTTATGGACTAGGTCCTCAGCCACATGTTTCTGATATTGACAATACATCCACTGATATTTCCTTTAGTTTTAATGTTCCTTACACTCTTGTGTGTAGCATTGAAACTTCTTTTTAAAAAGTCAATTTATGAGCCAGGCATGGGGGCTCACGCCTGTCACCTTAGCACTTTGGGAGGCCAAGGCAGGAGGATCTCTTGAGGCCAGGAGTTCAAGACCAGCCTGAGCAACATAATGAGACCCTCCCTGGCTACAAAAAATAGAAAAATTAGCCAAGGATGGTGGTGCGCGCCTGTAGTCCCAGCTACTCGGGAGGCTGAGGTGAGAGGATTGCTTAAGCCCAGGTGTTTGAGCTTGCAGTGAGCTATAATGACTCCACTGCACTGTAGTCCAGGCAACAGAGTGAGACCCTGTTTCAAAAAAAAAAAAGTCAATTTATAATAATCTAATAAATCTGATCACTTTGTTTTTATCTACCATGGCAGCATTTATAATCTTAAAATGTAATAGTAGCCTCAGTTTGAGAACTCTACCTAAAACTACCTGGAAACAGAGGAGTTTTATGGAAATGTTTCTGTTTTTGCAGTGTCCTTCCATTGCCAAACTGAAATTGTTATTATATAGCTTTACAGTAAGTCCTCATTAAATAGGTCATTGCGACCCTAAGCAAAATGATGTACAGCAGAATAACGTTGGTTGTTTTGTTATAGCATTGAAGAGAAAAAATTGGTTTTACTATACATTTTTTTTTTTGCTTAAAGTTACAGTTTCCAAGAACCTATGATGACTTTAAGTGAGAACTTACTGTACATTATCAATTTGGCAACCACAGCAGCATGCAATGTATCATAAAACTTAATATAATTTAACAACTTTACAAATGTGATTTTCATAATTTGACATACAGTTTTTTAAAAACATAATGAGTAAATAGTCTGGAATTTCATAATGCCAATCTTTAAGAAACGATTTTGTGTTTAACCTGTGTACTCTTTATTGAAATAGAAACAGTGCTGGAGTTTTTAATTTCTGTGTTTTTTAATCTCATATATCTAGTCTTTTCCTTGCAACTAAAAATAATCAGGCCAAGTTTATCTTTTAAGCTGCTATTACCTCTGTCTTGCTGGTGTTATTTATGTAAGGCAGAGCGATGCGGGAATAAAGTAAACTAGAAGGCAAGAAATCAAAGTTGGTGTCAGAGTCAGAATTAAGAATTATAGACACTGGAAGAATCAGTGCATCTCTTCAGCCCTCATTGTTAAAAAAAAAAAAAAAAAAAAAAAACAAATCTGAAATACAAGAATTAGAGCTGTCCAGAACAGGAAAGGATTTTCCTGGAGGATACTGCCGTTAAATTTATAAATGACGTGCTTTCATGTGGATACAGAGAACTAGAATATTCAACCCCCCACTCATTGCATGTGAAGAGTTCTATTCTATGGCAGTGCCTTCTAGAAATAGGTGTTACAGCCTTCCTGATCTCAACAAATGTCATGATGAGGACCTGAAAATATGCCTTGAGACCTGTGTGCATATACATGCGCAGACCCACTCCACTCAAAGCTATGTGTATACGCCCCAAATGCACTAGTGTGTAATTAGTGATTTAATGCAGGAGAATTAATGTCTTTTCTGCTTTTATTTTTGCCCAAGGGTCATTATTCAGTAAAAAAAGCTGCAGCAATCCTCGGTATTGGAATTGATAATGTAATTGAAGTAAAATGTGATGAAAGGTATGTTTCTTAAGATATTCTCAAAAATGTTATTACTGTGCTTCACAGATTAAAATGCAACTTTCTTTATATTCCAATATTTTGCAAGAATACCCACCCAGATTATTTTCATTTAAATTTTAACAAGAAGTGATTATGAAAGAAGCACTGAAGTTATCTATCCTATTGTTAAAATTTATTTACTAAATATAGCCTTATACAAATGGTAATGCCACATATCTGTTCCCTATTTTATGTTTATGAAATATATTAAATTATCAATATAATGATGTTTGGAGATAAAAAAATCAACTGGGTTAGGAGAGTATATAGTGAAAATATGTTTCTATTTTCCTTGAATCTCATTCTTTAGAAATAAGCAATATTACAAATATTACATATATTCTGGAAGATAATTTTTATGCATATCAAACTTACTCATACATCAATTCTATGTTGTATTCTGTAATTTGATTTTTTTTGGCTTTACAGTAGATCTTGGAAATCTTGTCCCATGAATTTATATGGACTTTTCTTATTGTTTTTTAGATACTTTAGAGCTTTCCATTTTATAAATATAACATGATTTCACAAGTCTTATTTAAAGAGGCACTTAAGAGGTTTTCCTTGATTTTAGTATTTAAGGGCAATGCTTAAATGAATGTAATTATATAAATATATTTGAATATCTTTGTATGACTATCTTTCACATCAATTATTGGGTCAAAGTATATCTGCATTTACAATTCAATAAAAATGTTTTCATTTTCCCTTTAAACAGTTTTTAGTTAATTGATATCCTTATCTACAATGTGTAACCCAAATATTGTTACTATTTTTATACTTAGAAAATCTGATAGACAAATATGATGTTTCACTGTTGTTCCAAACAATGGAAATCTGTTAATATACTCACTTGCCAATGTATATTTCTATGAATTGCACATTCATGTCTTTTGCCCATTTTTTTAATTCATAGTTTATTACTTTTTAGTGGCTTGTAAGAAATATTTATATATTTAGAAATTTTTAAATGTAAAATAAATGATTATAAAATATCTTGCAAATATATTTTTATAAGTTTATTATTGAATAAACGTCATCTCAAGTTGTTTGGGTTTTCTTATATAGTCCCTGCACATTTTCTGAGAATAACCTCCCTAATATGTTTTATATTGTTTCTACCATTATGAATATAATTTTTCTATTATTTATTTATAATAATTAGTGTTAACAAGTAGAAATATAATTTATGTTTTTAACTACCTAACTTGCTCAACAGTCTCATTATTTCCGAAAACCTTATGTATTTCAACTATACAAACATGTACTTCAATTAGGGTTTTTTCCTATTTTATTATCTATCACTTTTTCAGAACAAAATAGAATATTAAAGATGGTAAGCATCCTTATCTAAGTACTGACTTTAATAGGAATCTTTTCAGTAAATCATCTCTAAGCTTATTGGCTTTTAGTCTCATAGCTGGAGTAGAAAAATATTGGCTTTAATTTTTCTTGGAAATTTTCTGTTGAAGAAATGTCAGTACACTTTAATTCATGCTACCCCCTACTCCCCTCAAACTTAGATACCTGATATTTTTATCATGATCAAGAGGTTATTTACTTTATAATTAAAGTTTAATAACTTTAAGTAAATAATGAAGAAAAAGAAAGGAAGAAGGGAAGGAAGGAAAAAAGGAAGTAAGAAAGGGAGAAAGAGAGAGAAAGTTCAAAAGAAAGTAAGTTTACCTTCTGTATCTTTCCTAGGAAGATTAGTAAGTAATGTAGATTTTAAGTGGATGAATAGTAAACTAAGCATTCTTTAACTTAAACATGTTTAAAGGAATTGAACATTTGCCTTATACCTGTTTATATGGCTATAAATAGCCTTAGAAGACACTAAAAAGTAATTTTTAAAAATAATCTTGCATGCCATTTATTATTCTAATTGGTAAAACTGATATGTATATTCACTTATAAATCAATGTGTATTTGCATTTTAAGAGGAAAGATGATTCCCGCTGAGTTAGAGAAAAATATATTACAAGCTAAAAGAAAGGTATGTTCTACAGTTTCATATTTAACATGCAAATGAATCTCTATTTTCTTTATTTTTATTAGTGAAAAACAATTGATAATTGCTAAGAAAAATAAAATAACTCCTAAATGTGGGAAATCCCTTATAAAATTGAAGTGGTATGATTACTAACATTGCAGTATTTCTAATAATATTGTTTCTGTTAAATATGAAAAGTTATCTGGGTATCTTCTATATAATAGAATTGGTCATTTCTATTTTTTTGGTGTTCTTTTCTTTTCTTTTCTTTTCTTTTCTTTTCTTTTCTTTTCTTTTCTTTTTTTTTTTATTTTGAGACAGAGTCTCACTCTGTTGCCCAGGCTAGAGTGAATGCCGTGGCGTCAGCCTAGCTCACAGCAACCTCAAACTCCTGAGCTCAAGGGATCCTCCTGTCTCAGCCTCCCGAGTAGCTGGGACTACAGGCATGTGCCACCATGCCCGGCTAATTTTTTTCTCTATATATTTTTAGCTGTCTATATAATTTCTTTCTATTTTTAGTAGAGATGGGGTCTCGCTCTTGCTCAGGCTGGTCTCGAACTCCTGAGCTCAAACGATCCGCCCACCTCGGCCTCCCAGAGTGCTAGGATTACAGGCGTGAGCCACCGCGCCCGGCCTGGTGTTATTTTCTTAAAATAAATTTAGACAGATGTAATAATAAATGAAACTCAGAGGCAGAGACAGTAATTCGTCTTATGATTACACTGCTTTCTCTAGTGTTTTCAGTACATTAGAATATTTGAAATTATTAGCTAATTAATGCCTTTAATCAAAGTTACCCAGCTTTCTGATGTCCAGAAATGTAAAGGTTAAGTTCCCATGTAATTCTTGTGGACTTCATGGGAATATGAGAGTGATTCAGCCTTTGTCATCACCAGGGTCAAACGCCATTCTGTGTCAGTGCCACAGCCGGGAGCACAGTGTATGGAGCCTTCGACCCTCTCCATGACATCGCTAATATTTGTGAGAAGCACAAACTCTGGATGCACGTGGATGTAAGTTCCCTCCTTTAGTTTGAACTACAATTTATTTTTTAAAAAATATGAATCCTACAAATGATCCTTACAGATTCTTAGTAGGCATTGCAGGCAAATAAAAAAAAATTTCTCTGTAACTTAATTTTTATAATGAATAAATGTAGAGAAAGAATAATCTTATTTGTGTAAGTTATTTTTAGATGGATTTAATATATCATGAAAAGGGCTAAAAATATATCAAATGATTTTTAAAAATCTAAATCTCTATCAGTATTTAACCCAAAATTTAGAATATCAATGTGAAGAAATAGTTCAACATGATTTGAAATTGAAATAAGATTTGGCCCATTACTCTAATATACATTTCTTTATTAATATCTATTAAGGAAATTAAAAAAAACCTTTTGTTGCTATTAATTTAGTACAAGGACTTCTACCAAAAATGTCTTTGGCTTTGATTAGAGTTGAAAGAATCTAAAGTTATGAAATATAATGGAGATTTTACTTTTTTCTGTAGTATTGCCAAATTGGATGCCAACTTTTTAAATCTGTCTTTGGAAATTATACAGAAGGTATCTCCTTGAATTAATTAAGAACCTAAGACTTTACTGTGTCATGAATAGATAATGAGAATTCATAGGAGGAAATTTTTAAAATGTATTGTTCTTATAAATAGGATAATTATAGCCAAGTTTAAAATCATCTAGCATAACAATGAACTCTTCATCAACTTTTGAAATAGATTTAGCATAGAAAAAATACTCGGTGTGACTTAGAAAGGAAGAATTTATATAAGAGCTAATGTCCTTTGTATTGGTTGTAGGCAGCTTGGGGAGGTGGACTGCTGCTCTCCAGAAACTATTCTTATAAACTCAGTGGCATTGAAAGGTAAGACCTGGGGCTTTCTCTGTGAAGGCAAAAGGACCCATTTTGGTTTCTTTTCTCTGGCATTGGACTGTGAGCACTGACTGGAGCTGTTTTATCATCTAGGGCCAACTCTGTGACCTGGAATCCTCACAAACTAATGGGTGTCCCTCTTCAATGCTCTGCTATCTTGATCCGGGAAAAAGTAAATTATTTTTATTTTTAAGAAGTGAAATAATGGATATCTTAGTAATGACTAGCTTCATTGTGAATGTTTAAAACCAAAAAGAAAAAAAAAAAAGATGGCCTCACTGAATTAAACATAGTGTAGCACACTTTGCCCTACTGAGGAAAACCAATCCTTCCCGCTTCATCTTTAAGTAACAGTCACTGGGTAATTGAGGTGTCACAAAATCAAATGACTACAGTGGACAGGTAGTAACCCAATGTGTAGATAAGATCTGATACGAAGCAATAGATCATAATAAGGGCTATAGAAAACCTGATCATTCGTAACCTAGTTATTAACAATACAGTGGCCACAGGTGTATGAAAAATTGTTCAGCATTGCTAATCATCACGGAAATGAAAGTTAAAACTATAATAAGATAGCACTTCACAACTATTCTTTTATTTCATACATGTTGCAGGGAGGGTGTTGGGGGGGGTGAAAGTCGAGTCAGATTATGACAGATGGAGGAGAAACATGTACTGAGGACGTAAGAGAGTGAGCTGTACTACGCCTTCAAGGAAGTCAGTGGATGTGAAGCAAACGAAAGGAAGCCCAGGATGGAGTGAGAGTGGGGAGAAAGGCGTGGACTACACCTCCCGGGTCCACCAACAGGGTGCACGTGGTGCCTTTTCTCCACACTGTCCCCCATGCTTATCTTTTGTCTTTTTGATAATAGTCATTCTATTATGAAATAATAGAAATGATAAGTTAAATAAAATAAATAATTGTTTCTTATTAAAAAGCATATGACTTACATGTTAGATATATTATTCCTTTTTTCAGGGTCTTCTAGAAGCATGTAACCAGATGCAAGCCGGATATCTTTTCCAGCCAGATAAGCTCTACAATGTCGACTTTGACACTGGGGATAAAACTATTCAGTGTGGCCGACATGTTGATGTCTTCAAGCTATGGTTAATGTGGAAAGCAAAGGTAGGAATTTGCCATCTTTATTTTTACTCATTCTACTTTTTATTGGAATAAAGAGAAAAGGCGTAAAGTTTGTAATAATTTACATATTTGAAAAGAAGCACCAAAATTTTAAAGTCTTAGGGTTATGTGAGCTGATTTTAAAAAGAGCAAATTAAACTGATGAATCTGATGACTTTTATTATTTATTTGAGATTTTGACAGTTTAGATCATGAGGTAGTAGAGAACATATGAACCTCAAGAGTCTTCCTAAGATGAGAACCTCTAAATGTTGTCAGAAGCCAGACAGACATGTAAGTGTATAAAATGAACAGGCTGTAAGAAAAGAGAGAATAATAAAACTGGAGACTATAGGACCAGCCTGACTAGTTCACATTTAAATTGGTGTGAAACAATGCACCAGATGTTTTGATGAAAGTCAACAACTCCTTCACAGTAATTTGTTGAGCACTATTGATCCAGACAGCAGTCTAGGTGCTGAGAATATAGTAAGCAAAAAAGCCAAATTTTCTTCCCTTGTGCGAGTTACGTTTGGGAGGTTTCTGGAGGGTTTGGTGCTATAGACAATAATCAGTGAGTTATCAGTAGCTAGCAATACTGTAAAGAAAAGTAAACAAGGTTAGAGAATATAGAGCAATTAGAGGTCACACATTAAGGACAAGGACATTGGATACTGTTCTCTTATGAAAAACCACTAGATGGTTTTTAACAGAGGGGTGACAATCAGATATATGTTTTAAAGGGGATTGTTTGGGCTACTCGTAACAAATAGATGACAGGGAAAAGAGGGAAAGCGGTATGACCAGTTAGGAGGTTCTCCTAGAGGTCTAAGCAAGAGGTCATGGTAGATTGGCCTTAGGTTGTACCAGTGAAGCTAATGAAAAGTAGGTGGATGTTCTTTGACTCCCTTCTTCTTATAGCCTACATTTAATCCATCAGTAAATCCAGTTGATTTTACCTTGGAGATATCTCTGGCATCCACCTACTTTTCATTAGTTTCACTGGTACCACCTAAGGCTAATCTACCATGACCTCTTGCTTAGACCACTAGGAGAAATGTCACAAGAAAATTATAATATGCAAAGAACCTAGGCAAATCATTTAAATTCTCTCAGCTTCAGGCTCCTCATTTGTACAATTATGTTGTACCCGCCTCTTTATACAGATGTTGTTGGGTTTAAATTAAATATTACATATGACCTTAAAAACTATAATGCTATAATTTGCCATATAAATCTAAGGGGTTGTCATTGTTACTTACAAGTTAATTTCAGTCAAGATCAAATGCAATTATGTTTTTTTTTGTATTGCTGAGCTTGGGGCATCTTGGTACCTCTTTTACAACACATAATTTAAATTTTAGCTTTACAAAGTTGTAAAGAAACAAATCAACTTAATGAAAGCATGTATGGTTTTTCATTCCTAGACGCTGTTTGAGAGAAAAGCCCCAGAACTTAAAAAATCTTTTCAGAATCTACTAAATCTACTAGGAAGTAAATACTGAGGGGCAAAATTACTCAAAAGTGATTTGGATAGTATTAAAGTTTATTATGTAATGCTAATGTTAAAGGACAATAGAGAAAACTTCACAAAAGGAAATAGGTATAGAAATCATCAGAATGTGGGCAAATGTCAAGCATAATTAATAATCATTTTCTTGCAATTATATGGTTAATATTAAAAGAGTCATTACATATTCATGTCCTATGCCCATTATATGAAAGCTAATGATGGTGTCAGGAGTTCAATCATAATTAGCTATGATTACGGTCATTGTCATATGATATGAATCAGGAAAATGGTCAAAGTCACAGACTCATTTCTTAACTCATCTCATATTGCATGACTTTGGTCATAAGGAAATAGTGTAAATGACTAAGTAAATGGATATAATTAAAATTCTGTAGATTTCTTTGCCTTTGAAATTTTAAGAACTGTTCCAATATATGATACTTTCATTGTCAGTGTATTTACTTTTATTCGATCTATGGTTATTTAGGTCCTAGTTATTTGTATTTGAAGTATAGACTATTACATTTATTACATTTTTTTGAACTCTATTAACCCCCAAATTACATATTTTTATGTATTATATTTTATTTTAAAATTATATTATTTTCTAAACATCTCTCTGGAAAATCACGGCATTTCTAACTGCAAATTGGAAATTTGGTTTCTCAGGTCAAAATTCTAACTGAGGTGAAAAAAATTTTTTGACATGCTCTATGAAATTTCAGGAATAAAAATATGTTAGGAACATAAAAATTAACTTTTTTAAACCACTTTTTCCCCTTTACTAACAAAAATAGGTTTAGTTAAGCCACTTGAATCAGATGTGAATGTTTATTTATTACCTGAATGTTCGATCTACCTTACAGTCAAGGTCCACAGATACATAGTGAGGATTACATAGCAAGGATTATATGTTCTCCACGCTCTTCCCGCCTTTTAGTTTTGCCTAGTTTAAATAATTGACATGCTTTTAGAGAGTTATTTCTGTCACCCCCTTCCCAGTTCTCTATAGAAAGACGGACATTAGATTCCATGCATATGAACGTTTTGACATGAACCAGCAGCATCTTTAACATATTATTGGCCTCGCTATTTAAATTGAAGTCATTTCTGGTCAAGTCAAGTCCTCGCTATTTAAATTGAAGTGCAAATCCACTATTGCAAAGCCAGAGATAATGTTTTCATAGAAATCATCCATCAATAACCTGGTATATATCCAATGTTCTGATATAGGAATCTATTTAATCAGTTAACCAGGATGACATTTGGCAATCATTTTGTAGATTTCATTGATAATTTTCATTGTTCAAAGATATGTATTCTATAAGTTTTTTTCCTAAAGATTTTTGAATGGACAATTTGGACATTTGGGTAAACTTGCTTTAAAAATCTTTCAGTCTCACATTTTTGGAGCCTTGCAGCCTTGTGTAGATCTATCGAACACTGATAATCTAATGTCCCTCAATCTGCTTCTGTACAGATTTTATCTAAATATTTTCATGAACCCCTTCAACTTTTGTAAGAGCTTATCAATTCTTACATAGCTTAGCTTCCAGTCAAACTCTATTGCTTGACTTAGCTTAAATCAGAGTATATATACCTAGATACTTGTCATGAGGTTCAACCTTGAATTCACAAATTTTTAATACTTATCAAAACATTTTAAAAATAAATTATACATATGCTTATCTCAAGGTTTATATAGTTCATCTATTCCTTGATGCAATAAAAATGGCATTCAAACTTTCTAACACAACACAAAGTAAGAAATATATTTTATGTTGGTCTAGTAACACACACACAAAATGTAACAAAACAAGTTTCAGAAAGAAAAAAACACTTATGTGTGAAACTCTGATATTTTCTATTCTACTCTATTTTATTGAAAGACAAGTTGGTTATGACTCACTAAATTGGTTCTATTACCCATTAATGGGCTATGACCTGCAGTTCAAAAGATACAAATATGTAAGTTTGATCTGGATTAAAGCAGACTGTAAGAGAACTGTTACTTGGACCACCATGTTTGGTCTCATTATAAAATTGACTTGACTGATGCATTCCTATACACTGGAAATCAAGTTCAGATAAAAATCCATGGTGAGCTTGAAAGAGAGGAATTGACTTGAAAATTTGTTAGTATGCTTTATAACTTAAATATTTAAACATTTAATATGTGAGTCACCTCAAATGGGAATTAAATGCAAATCTAGAGATATAAATGAAAAAATTCTATTTTGTCCTCATTTGCTCCAATTACACAATAAATACTTCATTGATGGTAAAAGAGGAGTGATAATTAATAAAATTTATATTTCTTGTAAATATAATTAATTATGTAAAATACTGTTAGGTTATAAAAATAAGTGAAAAAATTTATATAGAAATATGATCTCACAAACTTTAATTATGTATGCAAAAACTTCCTTTGGGATGGATTTTTTACATAGATTGGGCTGGTTTTGGATTCACAAAATAAATATATTTGGCCATGAGAATGCTGCAGGGAGCTTAACTGTCTGAGCTCCATCTGTTGCTCTTAAAGCCACCATTGCATTTGCTCTGAGGCTGTGCTTTCCAAAGGTTATCCTAAGCCAATGACTGAGCATGGCAGGGATCCTAATATGGTCTCATTCCTGGGAGACAGGAGACTTACCTGATAGCTGACTTGGTGTGAAGACATCCCAGTTGCCTTTCTGAATCTTCCTTGAATTTCATGGTAGTCAAAGATGCTTCTACCCCAAATCCCCCTCACCTCCCCTTTATTTGGGTCAGATTTCTTCACGGTCTGATGAACTCTCCGTTGAACTCTCTCCCTCCACACTGTCTTTCACACAGGTACTTCCACTAATAAAATTCTTGCATTTTTAATAGCATCTTGGTGTCTCCTTTCGGGAGGATCTGAGCTAACAGAGTTTCAGAAAGTTTAGACTACAAGTGCCTTTTTTTTTTTTTTTTTGCTATTCAATCTTTGTAGATATTTTTCAAGAAATTTAAAAGTGCATTTACAATATGGACACATGCCCTGATACTTTTTATTGTCAATTCAAAATGCATGAATGCCACCAAAAAGTCCTTTATCGAAAATTCCTGAAATGTGATAAGCTCTATAGATATTACTTCAGTGGTCCTTAGTCCCATTTATTCAGAATTAAGAATAGGAACATTCTTTATCAATAATTTCTATTAAATTTTCTATAAGTTTTTCTTGTATTTATTTTTTAACTAGTTACAGCTTTCCCCTGAACCAGTTGCCCTCAAAGATAAATATCTGACATCAGATCAAATATTAAAGTGGTTATCTCAAGAAATTAATTCGGTGTTATTTACTCATACCTATTCTTAAGCATTTCAAAGACTAACAGTGCCTTTGCCAAGTCAATGTTTGTTCACAGTTGTGAGAGTTGCCAGGTCTGACTGTAAGTTGATATAATCAAAACTCTTAACATATTTTGATTCACATACATACACACAAATATGAATCATTTAGCTTGCTAGATCCATTCCTATATATCCTTATTTCCTATGGAGAACATAAAGCATTGAAAAAGGATAAGGAGTCCTAAGGGTGTTTATAATGTTATTACAATGGTCATTGTCAATAAGAATGTGACATTTGAGCAAAAATCTCAAGAGGCAGAGGAAGTCATATTGTATTTAGGAGAAATGAAGCTAAAAGGAAACTCAATTTAAAAGCCTTGAGACAGAGGCATGCGTGCTGTGCCTAACGCACAACAGGAGGTCAGTATGGCTAGATTGGAGTGAGCATGGTTAACACAGGAAAGTAACACAAGAAAGAAAGAATATGAAAGGATTCCTTGACTATTGATGGTTTTTAGAACAGCATTACTTTCCGCCTGTGTTGGAAACAAGTTCTAGTTTGAACAGAAAGTGTGTCCTCTTGGTGCTCTCAGCATTTCCACTTACTGTGTTGTAGAAGCCCCTAGTACTCACATTGAGTGTCACTAAGCTCCCATGTGTCTTGCGTTCACTGGAATTTTATCATATGGTGCATTGCAATGCTATGTGTGAATGAGGTGGCAAAAAACGGCAGACAGGTACATTGCATGTACATCCTTGACTCATGTGCATGCTTCATTTTTCCATTGGATTTCACTTACAAAACACAAGTCCAAGATAAAATTTTAAAGAATTTCAGAACAGTGACAGCAGAGCATTCAATTAACATGAAACCCTTCTGAGCATGGGGCTCCGGGTGATTGTACAGGTTGTACACTTGTGAAGCCAACCCGATCACAAAGAAGGCCTCAGTGTTGAACTAACATGTCATAGGGCTGGAAAGGCTCTACACTGCATAAGCCTAGAGTAAATGTGAATACCATGCTCTCAACACGGGCAGTTGATGCCTCTAAAGAAGTGAAGGGACTAGTTAGGAAGCAGTTTCAATAACGCAGGAGAGAGTGATTGGGCTGGTGTAGTGGCAGTGATTATGTTAAAAAAAATCAGATTCTAATTACATTTTGACAGTAAGCCCAGTGAAATTTGCCAACATATTAGGTGTGAAGTATAAGAAAGAGAGGAGGGTCAAGGGTGAGAACAATGGCAATATTTTGGGCTTTAGCAACTTAAAAATAGAACTGACATATTTTGAGACTGGGAAAACTGTGGGAGAAACAAGTTGTATAAGGAATCATCAAGAGTTCAGTTTTGGACATGTCATTTTGAGATGTTTATTAGTCATCAAAATGGAGGTTTGAATAGGTAGTCAACAAATATATGAGTCTGAGGTTCAGAGATTAAGTCTCATCTAAAAATATTAGTGAGAGCATCATCAGCCTATATAGGCATGTGCCACAGAACAACATTTTGGTCAATAATGGACCATATATGATGGTGGTCCCTTAAGATTATCATCCTGCATTTTTACTACGCCTTTTCTATGTTTAGATACACAAATATGTGGCATTATGTTACAATTGCCAACAGCATTCAGTACAGTAACGTGCTGTACAAGTTTGCAGCCTAGAAGCAATGGGCCATACCACATAGCCTGGCTCTACCATCTAGGCTGGTGTGCATACACTCTGTGATGTTTGCCTGACAAAATCACCCAACGATGCATTTTTCAGAATGTCTTCCCGTAGTTGAGCAATGCATGACTGTACATAGTACTTAGAGCCATGAAAACATCTGACATACCAAGGGAAAGAAGATAAATGAAGATGGAAACTGGTCATTTTTTCTCTGGCTTGGTTATATCTATGGGGTTCCTATAAAAGTAAATAAAATCAAGTGTATAAAGCATTGAACTACATGCCTTGTTTATAGCAGAAGCTCAACAATTGTTAGTTTTTAAATACACTATGACAAGTATGCCAAGGACTTTATTTGTAGTATTTCTCCTATTCATAACATCATTATATGTAATTTTTAAACATTGTCCTACATACTAGACAGATCAAAAACTCATGTAAAAGTATTTAGCAAATATTTGTAGATCCTGGCAACTGAAGGTTAGAAAAGTTAAGTATTAATAACATGCCTGGGATTTGACAGAAAGTAGGGGTAAAGGCAGGCTAAGAAAATATAAATACAAATTCGTGGTAATAGAGAAAACCTACTATTAGCAAGATAATAATTAATCACATATTATTTATTTAAGTATGTATGTTAAAGCAAGTTGAATAAATTTCAGGAACTTCTTCAATGTAATTTAAAGTAACTAGCTTGAATTGAGCCTTTGATTTGATGTATTTTAAAATTACAGGGAACCTGTGGCTTTGAGGCAGAAATCAACAGATATATGGAACTTGCAAAATACTTCTATAAGGTTTTAAAGAAAAAAGATAACTTTAAACTCGTGTTTGATGCAGAGGTAAGGACTCAAGGGTTTTTTTTTTTTTTTAGTGAGATAGTTTAATGGATCTGTATTTTCGTTTTTGAGTATTTTTACCTGAATCTCTCTCTTATCTCCTACTTTGAGAGAACCCCATAGGTGTACTCAACAATTATCGCAGTTATTTTATTTTACCTAAGTTCAAATCAGTTAAGTTTTAAATTCCTTTTCATTTAAGTTCTATGGCTTACAGGCCAAGGGTCCAAAAAACTTAACTTACATTCGATTTTTAAATTTTTAAAGCAACAAAACTGTTTGCCTTTAACTGCTTTTCTGACTTCTCTGGCACTGAATTAAGAGTAATTTGATTATTTTTAGCTTTTTTATTGTATGTTAGAATATGAAATTAGGTTTCTGGACAGTAGATGATATAAGAGATGATAAGCTTTAAATTATATGATAATCTCTGGTAAATCATTATTAAGGCACTAAGTAGATATTAGTAAAAATTTTGAGATTTTTGATAGGATTACACTATATATCCATCTTTCTCCCCAAGGCCCAATCTTCTACTGACATCCATTAAGTCATGCTAGTAAGAGTAACTATTAAAAGACAAAGGTGCTTTTTTTAATCTTTTAAGTTGTCTCCTTCTGACTATATTATTGTCTTAATTTTTGTGTCTCCCTGAGTTTTAAGTAGAAACTAGAAGTAGTTTGTTTTTATTTTTAATCCATCATCTGTTTATTTTCCTCTCTGAATTAAGCTTTGATAATCGATTTAAGTTCTCTTCTCTCCTTTATCTATGAGAAAAGCAATCACCAAACCCAGAAACCTTGAATTCATCTTGAAAGCCTAGGATTGGGCATCCTGCCAACCAATTCTCTCTCTTGAAGACTTTGGAAATGCAAACACTTCGATCTATGTCACAGCTGTTGCTTTAGTGAAGTCCCCTTCATTCTCTCCCGTGTTACTATGACGTTCTATGTACTAATATTCTCTCTTCAGTCTTACTTCTCTCTAATCAATTGTCCACACTTCAACTCGAGTGATCTTTCTCAGTATAAAACTGGCACTATCGTTATTTGTTTAAAATACTTGAAGTTGTGATCATGGAATGGATGAATGGAGGTATTTGAAGGAATTGATAGACCAAGTATTGGGAAGATGATCTACATATATATGAAAATCATCAGGAATTATGATAGGAGAGGTTATCAGAGAAGCAACAAGAGCACATGCCAGACTGGGCCCTCTCTGAGGACAGTGGCTATTGCTCTCATCTATGTATCCAGTGCCTGACATGTATTATGCCCTCAAAAACTTTTTTTAAATACATAAAAATTAAGTTAAATAAATTAAAATACTTCTGAAATAAGTAAGTCATGAAAAAATTAGTTAGGACTTTAAGGATACTTGTAAAATGTTTATCTTTGATTTAGCCTGAGTTCACCAATGTCTGCTTCTGGTATTTCCCACCAAGACTTAACCTCATCCCGGAAGGATTTGAAAGAGATCAAGAACTACAAAAGGTAAGTGTTGTTTGCTTTTTCAATAATTTTTTTTTGCATGTGGCATTCTTAATTTTAACTTTAATATTGCACAAAAGGTAAGTGTTGTTTGCTTTTTCAATAATTTTTTTTTGCATGTGGCATTCTTAATTTTAACTTTAATATTGCCTCTAAATGATGTGTCTGATTAGTTTGGTTAGTGTATGGTAGTCAAATGGTCCCAAGCTCCTGGTCTAAAAATTGTGTAGGGATGTCTAAATCTCAACCCATCAGTCATTTTTCAACTGAATTCAGTTATCAGTTATATATCCAAAAAGTATTTGAGTGCCTAATATGCAAGCAGCTGGGTTTCCTACCCTTTTGTTAATTCATTCGTTAGTTAATATTTCCAGGTGTTCCAATAGGAGTTGAGGGTGTAAAAGGAATGAGACAGAATCCCTGTCTTATGTTGGCTAGAAGGCTTAGTAGGAGAGAATAAAGAATATAAATAACGACAATTCTAAAGAGCAGTGGAAGAGGTACGTAGAGAAACGTTACAAAATTTGACATACTTGTCATAAGTTATCTGTGCAAGAATATGAGAGGTATTTTATTATAGATCCACTAGTAATACTGAAAAAATTCAAATGAATATCATAGCAATAGGGATATTTTGTCTTTACCTTAATTAAAAGGGACATCACCACCCTTATATGCTATCTTTCCATATATTTATTATAAATTTTTACCTAACCTTAAGCATGCATCAAAATATTTATTTCATAATATCACCACCATTTTTTGAAATATAATGATATTACATTCACTTATTTTAGGTAATTTGAAGTACCCTAGGATAATTTGAATATAAATTGTCTGATGTTAGTGTTTAAGACTGCCACACTTGAAAATAATAAATTTTTCCCTTGGGGCCACAGTGTTTTATTACGAATAGAACGAAAACTTCGAAAAGAAAATGATTCTTTCTAATTTGATGAAAAATTTGTTACTTTTAATTGTTTTCTGTGTGTGAGTTATATGCAACTTGAAAAATAGTTCATGTGGCTCCCAAAGTGAAGAGATCTGTGAGTTACATGTGCTTCATGAGGCCCCGGGCTCAAAACTAGCATGAGTTAAATACAACTCACATGGCAATTAATGTGTTTAGGGCATGAACTTTTTATATCATCAGTAGATTTCACTGAGCTTGTAAGTTGTAAGAGAAAATAGAGGTTTTTTTTTTTTCATTTTCGTTTTTGCTTTTCAGAATATTCTTTATGTAAATATTTTATTGTTTGAGGCAAGTATTAAATGAAGCTGTTAATTTTTTTCTAAACATATAAGTGTCATCTTCCACTAGGGTAATTACCACTAGCTGAGAGTTAGTGAGAGTCATATTTATACTGACTTAGCATGCTGGCTTCTAGAGGTACACACAAACCACTTTTAGGCTTTTGCATGTGTTCCTGGATAGAAAGCAAGGGAAGATTACAAAACAATTTTTAACGATATTGTAGACAGTAACTAATATCTAGTATAGCATGGTCACGTTGATTAATTAAATTATTAAATAGGGAAGGACATCAAATAAGAAATCTCTTGGCTATTGAAAGATAGAAGAAAATTATGTATATATGCTCCTGCACTGCCAGACTTATGGGAAAGTTAAATAATTCATGCCATTTGTATTATTTTACAGGTCAGTTGTGTGCAGAAATAGATTGAGAAGAGGCACATGTTGAGTAGTTATAAAATGCCCCATTGTGGTTCTCAAGTATTAATGCCATTTTGCCCTATAAAAATAGCCTAAAGATGTACTAATGCAGTCCAAGGCCACCTGCATAGTGTCATTTTAGGAGCTGAACAAGATAATTAGAGCTTGTGTCTGTGAAATTTACAAAGAAACCATATTTTGCAACAAAACAGTGATTTTGTAGAAAAACTCAAGGTGTATAATGATGATTCAAATAATGCAAGTCATAATACTGAAACATACCACTATTTTTCTATTCCCTCTTTCCCAGGTACTTCTATTTGAATTGCCCTGTAAATTTAAGAAAATGCCACATGTTTTTCTTTAATGCATTCTAGCACATTTGTATTATTTCATGTTTGGTAATTATAAATTATGGATTAATGAGAGCTATGGTTTGAATGAAGAACATGCTGCTTTTTTTTTTTTTGCAGTAAGCCCCTTATTAAAAATTATCTGACAATTTTAAATTGACTACAATTTACTTGAAGCTAATGATAGTTATGTAGCCATCTGGAATATGGAAGAATATCTACTTGTAAAATTTCTTTTTAATAATGATTGCATTTTCACACAGATTGCTCCAAAGATTAAGGCACAGATGATAGTGGAAGGCACAGCTATGATAAGCTACCAGCCATGCGGAGACAAAGTAAATTTTTTTCGAATGGTCTTTTCTAATCCTGCCACAAGACAAACAGATGTTGACTATCTGATTGATGAAATTGAAAGGATTGGGAAGGATTTATGATACTTCAATGAGAACTTGAATATCACATGTAAATATAAACACCAACTTAAAAGATCTACTGCTAAAGATAACAAGAAAGGAATGCTAAAAATAATATCCTTTTTTTTAAAAAAAAACTTAATTCTTTTTCTATGCTTTGTAAGATGATGAAAGGGGATCTGGTTCATTGATAAAAACATATACATACACTCCCAAGTCTATTCTTGTTTTTGTTATTTTCCTTACTTCCATAAAAACTATTGCACACCTGTTAAATGTCAGGTACTTTTCTTGGTATGATTGGGAAACACTAGTAAATAAGACAGACAAAAATCCCTCCTCTTGTAAAGAGAGGAGAAATCCCATTGTGAACTTTCAGTACCTTCACATACATATGTGTGTTTGAATTAGTTGAAAAAAGATTTCATGGATTGAAATTATCATTATCCTATGGTAGTATTTCTGCCAAAAATAAAATAATAATAAAATAGAATAATACATAAGGTGTTCCTCTTTTTTAAACAATTAGGGTGTATCAATGTTCTGTATTTCGGAGCAGAGAGTGAGAGAAAGGAATGACGGAGGCTGACAAATTTGCTTTTGATCTTTGCATTTTTATTTAAAAGTGACTATAGCTTGTACCAAGCTTCTGATTTAACTGTTTTTTTTCTTCAACACTGTTTTAATGTCCCTAAAGATTAATAGCAGTGACATCATTTTATAATTCTCGAAAAATAAACTGGGCACAGTGGAACACACGCTTGTAGTCCCAGCTAAGGAGGAGGTGGAGGTGGGAGGATTCCTTGAGTCCAGGAGTTTCAGACTAGCCTGGGAATTATAGCGAGACTCTGTCTCAAAATAAATAAACAAACAGATAAATAAACATAAATAAATATAATTCTCCAAAAATATATTAGCCATATTTCACAAAATGGAATCATGTAACTTTATAATTCTATACTGGTGATATAGTTAGCATTTTTCATTTCCATCTTTTGAGATAATAGTAGCTAATATTAATTGAACACTTCCTGTGTATCAGATGGTTTGCTAAGCTTCTTGCATGGTCTCATTTAATTCTCTATTAATATTATGATATAAGTAATTTATTGTCTCTACTTCATGAATGAGAAGACTAAGGCTTAAAGAGTTTAAATAATATTGCTAACATCACGCTGCTGATAAGTGATAAAATAAAAATCTGAAGCTAGCCAGGTTTCTTCTCAAGGGTGAATGGCAAAGAATCTGCCAAATGCCTTGCTGCAACTCGTGTATACCACCTACCCGTTGAACTGTCTGTCAAATCATTTGACTTAAGCAGGTCACTTTCCTCTGCTCTTGAAGTAGGAATAATATGGTGCTTATCTCACAGGGCTGTTGTGAGGGTAAAATGAAATAATTAGGTTAAATATTTTATAAAATTTGAATCACTTTGCTTGTGTTAGTTTTTCATATTTAAATGTTTACTATGTTGAATAGAGCCAGAGACTTTAAAAATATGTATGTATGTGTATATATAGGTGTGTGTGTGTATATATATGTATACATATAAATACTTATGTATACACACACACTAAATTACAGTGAAGTTCCATACCATCAGTTTCATCTTTATTAATCATTCAGGATACAACTAAATATTGTCATGGTTCCTCATTACAGAGGACATTGTGCCCTTCTGTTTTCTAAGCCACATTGCATTCGTTCACATTAAATTTGTTAGAACTTCTATAATTAAGAAATAAAAACATGGATTGGAATAGAGTTTCTTTTCAATTATTCTTTTACCAAATAAACAAGACGTTTCAAAGTCTTTCTCAAAGGAAACATAAAATTGATTATGCGATAGACTTTGATAGCCTGTCTCTATGAAATATAGGGAATAACAGTTTAATTATCTAAGCGCAGTGTATCCCTTGATAAGAATTACTGCTCTAGACAGGAGGGTTTGTTCCAAATGTGTTCTGGTTTGTCTGAAATATAAATCAGTTTCTTCCCTATGCATTTTGCATGATTGCCTATCATTACATAAAAATTATCAAACACAGTAAACATTTCCTTATCAAAAAGTACATCTCAAGCTTATTTGTACATATATTTGCAATTAGATACTGGCTTTATTCCTTAATAAGCACTTTCAAATAAGAATGTACTAAATCATAAGACTATTTAATATAATGTTCATATGCTGTTTATATAAACTAGTTAAAACAGTGTTTTCTTCCAATATCAATGCTATGAATTAAGCAAGTATATTTTACAGAATTTCTAGAAATCTATAATCCAATTTATTCAGTAGTGTCTTATAATAATAATGAATCTAATAAAAATTGTTCCTTATGTTATTTTGAGGTATGCAGCATTTTGAATTATTTTGATACCTATTTTACATGTGGCTGAAATTTTGTGACATTTAAATTAGAGATAAGACTTATTAACAGATGTTAACCCCTCCCCACTTGATCTTACATAATTTTTAAAAATTTCATGCCCAGTCAAAATTATTAGCTACAGAACATTTAAGTATTGTTCCAGTGGTTATGTTCTCTCGACCAAGGGTCTATTACTAACCTCGTATTACATGAAATAATGTTTGAGTTTGCCTTCCATGTTTTATAGAAATTTTTTTAAAAAGCTTCTTTCTTGCTGCTTAGTTGAACATAAAATTCACAAAAGAATACTACTATGTTTGTTTTTTCTTTTGAACTTTTCCCAAACATATTACAACATATTTTTAACACAATGGGTAACATTTATTTAACCAACAGAGATGACTTCCAGAGAGGCCGTGTTTCCAAAACACAGGGTAGAGATGGATAGACAATAAAAAGAAAATAAAGTATTTTTAAAAATTTTATTTTCACTTAAAAGTGCTATAGAATCGTGTAGAACATATAAAGGAAAACATGTAGCAACCAACATCCAAATGGAATTCTGGGGTTCTGAAAGATTCATATTCTTACCAGGAAGATAATGTGGAGGAATGATAATCAAAGTTATGTGGAAATTTGAAAATGCTTTAAATAGCTGTTTGATACTGCTAAAGTAGCGTATAAGGTGCAGAGTTCTGCTACAAGTGGCTAGAGAATTACAGGGTCTTAAGTTTAGCATTTTGACAATCTAAAATCGTTAAAGTGAGTTCAATAGGGGGTAATGAGACATGTATTTTAGAGGAGGAAGAAAATGACATTGATTTTGATGACAGCTTCAAGGATGGATTAGAGGAGAAGGAGGAACAAGGCTTGAGTGCAGAAGTCAAGTTTTAGAGGCTGTTGCATTGAGAAAAGAACAGTTATTTGATAAGGGCCTGTCATGGAGTCAAGACCTATTTAGGAAGTAAAATTGCCAAACACACTGGGAAGATAAAGAAAAGTTTAGAGTCTGAAGTCTCCAGCTTGAGAGACTGCTTAGGTCTTAGTACCACTGAAATCCAAAAGGGAGGGCCCTGTTAGCACCATGTAGCTGGTCTATTTAGCTTTCATATGGAAAACAAACTGGAACCTATGGATTTAGAGGACATAGCTCTCTAGGAAATATAACATAAGCTATGTAACTATTTGGGTTTAAAGTATAGTAGTTCCCTGACTGAAGAAGTTTCCTTTTATGTAATTAATGTAGCATCATACATTGCTTAGAGACTTCATATGTTCATCTAGGTCACCTGAACCAGCAAAAAAGGGCCTTGGGAGCTGTCTGATGGTCCCCTACCTCTCCATGCTTTGCCCATGCTTCACAATTGCTTGCGTCTTGGAATTCTTAGTAAAGCTTAGTGAAGTTCTCATGAGCCTGACTTGCCCATGGTATCCTTTGTATTATCTCTATGATTATCTGTCCATGCAGACTGAGAAGAAAGTTTGAAGACTCTGGTCTAAGTTTACCCCTTGAACATTTCCAGTGCAGCCCGGCAGATGTGGGGAAAGCCACCATGGCACTGGGTTGGCTCCAAAAAATCTCACATTTGGTGAATCATATTGCTCCACTTTCTTGGATTCTTCAGTTTTTAGTCTGTTTTTTGTCTCAGCTCGGTGGGTCCCATAACTCCTTTTGATTGAAGAGCCTGTTTGTTTTTTCCCTCAAATGTCTGGCTTTGACATCAGTCCTCCATCTAGGATGCAACTTTGAATATTCATTCCACCCTGCCAGCTTCCTACTTCTCTTATGGGCTGTGTGTCCAGCCCTTATCTCTGAGCCCAGGAGATTAGGACTACAAAACCAGTCCCGGCCAGGTCTGTGACTCATTTGCAACTTTCACTGTTTGCTCTAATTTGAAAGGTCTTCAAGTCTTCCTGTCAAACATGTATCTCTCCTGTAACATTCAACCCAAAGCATCTCCTTCCTGATGTTTTCTCTTAATCCAAACCCTCAGTGTGGAGTGTGGGTACAAATTCAATAAATATTTTACAATAATAATTGGAATGTATTCCTTCAACCTCATGTGAGTTTCCCCATCTCTTAGCCCCCATTATAGTCTTTTTCACAAATACAATAATCAGTGGATGTAAAATCTTTCTGATCTTCATAACTCATAGTTTACATTAATTCTCTTTGCCCAGATCACACATCTCAGGGAATAACTGACATAATTAAAAGTGCAATAACCTCAGTCAACACCGTTAACTTTAGCACATGGACTCTATTTCAGTGATTTATGGATAACTTGGAAAATCAACGTTATGCAGCCCCTCTCAAATCGTATGACTTGATCATTGTATAATTACGGCGAGTGCATTCAGTAATTGTGTTGTAAATTAAAATTTCCTTTGAACAGATGATTTACTATGATAGTTCAATAGCACTGGCTTTTTGTTACCATGACTCTGATAATGGAAAAGTTAAATGCTGCCAGGAAATAAGATGACAAAAAGGTGAAAATGTCAATTGTGTAAGGATATTTTATAGCTTTATTAACTGTGGCCTCTACTTTTCCCTTGATTTCCAAAGTAAAGTACATTTCTGTGATTTTTTTCCCCTTATGTAAGAGGAACAATTCTGCATCATTTTGCTTTTAGTTTGATGCTTATTTTTCACCCCGTAACTTCAAGGCCATAACCATAAAGACTCCTCAGTGAGCAAGGAGGGACTCAGGCTGGGGCCTGGCAGATGGCAGGGGTCAAGTGGAGCTGGATTATTTGTTGATTGATTCACATATCACAAGTCTCCACAAAAACACACACAACCAAATAAAATCAGGTATAAGTAAAAGTAGTTTTGAGGGACCTGGCTAATTGTTACTATTTGCTTTTGATGTTTAGCCTTACTATGAAAATCACAGAAATTTAAGTTTTTCTGTTTCCTTAAAACAGTATAGATTTATGCTTTGTATTAATAGATTTATATGATCTAAAATTGGCACAGGTAAACTCTATGTCAAAGTATTGCAGACATCTGTTCAAATGAACTATTTATTTATTGTTTTATTAATATCTTAAAACATTCTTTGTATTATCTTAGTTCAAAGCTTGGGATTCAGAACTACTGAAGGCAACACCTGTTTAAATGAAGACTAAAGATTTAAAGGTATTTAAAGGCAATACAAAAATCAATTTCATTTCTATACACTAGTAATTAAAAAACTGAAAGTAAAATATATATATATATTTACAGTAGCATCAAAACAATAAAATTGTTAGGAATGAATTTAACAAAAGAAGTATAAGACAAGTACACAAAACACTGCAAAACATCACTAAAAGAAATTAAAGACTTTGGTAAATAGAAATAAATCCATGTTTGTTATCAGAAGACTTAATATGGTTAAAATGTTAGTACTCCCCAAATTTATCTGTAGATACAAGATAATCTCTATTAAGATCCCAGCTGCCTTTTTGTTTTTGCAAAAATTGACAAGCTTATTCTAAAATTCATATGAAAACGCAAGGGATCCAAAATAGCCAAAACGGTCTTGAAAAAGAACAAAGTTGGAGGACTCACACTTTCTGATTTCAAAACTTATTACAAAGCTACAGCAATCAAGATATTATGGGACTGGCATAAGAATAGGCACATAAATCAAATGAATAGAACTGAGAGTCCAGAAATAAATCTTTATATTTATGGTCAATTGATATCTGACAAGAGTGACAAGACAATTCAATGGAGAAAAATAGTCTTTTCAATTAATAATGCTGAGACAACTGGATATCCACATGCAAATGAGAAATTAGACTTCTGTGTCACATTGTATTTAAAAAAATAACTCAAAATGGATCAAAGACTTACACACAGGAGTTAAAATTACAAGACTACTAGAGGAAAACATGAATAAACCTTCATGACCTTGGGTTAATCAATTGTTTCTTAGATAAGACACCAAAAGAACAAGGGACAAAATTTTAAAACATAGATAAATTGGATAATATCAGTATTAAAAACATTTATGCTTCTTGACCATCCAAAAAAAAAAAAAAAAAGCAATCCATGGAATGGGAGAAAATTTTTGCAAATCATACATCTGAAAAAGGAATTGTGTCTAGAATATGTAAAGAATTCTTAGGACTCAATATTAAAAAGTCAAGTAACCCAAATAAAAATGCAAAGCATTTAAACAGACATTTACCCAAAGAAGATATACAAATGGCCAATAGACACATAAAGGATGCTCAACATCATGAACCATTAAGGAAATGTAAATTAAAATCACAATGAGATATCACTTCATCCTCATTAGGATGGCTAAAATAAAAAAGACAAACAGTATAAAGTGTCCATGCATATGTGGAGAAATTGGACATCTCGTGTATTGCTGGTGGGGAAATAAAATGGTGCAGTGACTTTGAAAAACAGTTTGGTATTTCCTCAAAATGTTAAACATCGAGTTCCCATATGACCCAGCAATTCCACCCGTAGGGATACAGCCAAGAGAAATGAAAATTTATATCCACATAAAAACTTGTATGTGAATGTTTGTACCAGCATTATTTGTAATGGCCAAAGAGTGGAAACAACCCAAATTTCCATCAAGTGATGAATGGATAAGCAAAGTGTGCTGTAATAATGTGGAATATATTTGGCAATAAAAAAGAATCGAGTACTGATATATGCTATACCATCGGTAAACCTTGAACACATTACGCTAAGTGAAAAAAGCCAAGCACAAAAGTCCACATATTGTATGATTCTATTTATATGAAATTTTCAGAAGAAAATCCATAAAGACAGAAAGAATATTAGTGTTTTTCAGGAGCTTCGGGTTGGAGGAAAATGGAGAGTGATTGCTAGTGATTGCAGTTGCTTTTGGTGGTGAAAAAAGTGCTGTAAAATTAGACAGTGATGATGGTTGCACAACTATTTGAATGCGCTAAAACCAGTAATTGCGCATTTTAAAAGGGTGAATGTTATGACAGTACCACAATACAATTGTTATGTAAGAATATAAACACATTCAAAAATTTTCTTATGAGAGAAAGACAGCCTGACTTTGGAGTTAGCTAAAACATCATTAAGGAGAAAAGACTGAGTATTTAAAAGTATGTAAAAATGAAAGAACAAATTAAAAAAATCAGATTACCATGCCTATATATACTCTTGTACAGGTTTTTCTGATAATAAAATTTTAGTATTTTTATGGTACATAGCAAGAAGTGAGTTGCTTGAGTCATATAATAGATGAATGCTTAACTTTATAAAAAACTGCCAAACCATTTTCTAAGTTGCTACACCATTTTAAATTCCCACAAGCAGAGTACGAGAGTTCCCGTTGTTTTACGTCCTTATCGGCACTTGGAATTTTTAGTACTTTTTATTTCAGTCGTTCTAATATGTGTAGAGTGGTATCCCATTGTGGCTTTAATCTGAATCTACATAATAGCTTTTTTATTTTCAAAAGCTAGAGAAGATCGAACGTTTTTATATGTGGACTGTTAGGAACAAGCTGAAGCTCTTTGAGCAGGTAAGAGGAAATAGCATATGTGTAAATGTCAATACAAGTTTCAATTTGTGCTCTCTTTAGTTCCCATTTCAACCCATATCTTTAGCTAATTAAAGTTTGCTGACACATCTCAGTATTTGGCATGATGCTTCCCAATATTGACTCAAATCAAAATAATCTGTGAAGATTTTAAGAAATAGAGCTGCTGGGATCAATGCAGGATCTACTGCAATGGGTTCTCCAGGGCTTGGCCATGATAGATGTTCTTGCAAAAAGGAATCTCCCATCGGAAGGGCAGGGTTGAGAAACACTGGCCTTCACACTCAGCAAGCCTGGAGCCCAAGAGGGTCTCCAACAGTCACTACATGGGCCAGTGTAACCTCCTCCTGCCTCCAGCCACCGTGACAACTGAGCACTGGGTGACCTGGATGGCGTCCCCTTCTCTCTGTTAAGAGGGATGCCTGTGTATTTTTATAGCCCTTCATTCATTGCCAGAATTGTCACTCATCTAAATGCATAATTAATTGTACTAAGTAACCCTAAATGAATGTGAAAATAGAATGTGAATTTTATTTAATTTGCCAAATACTTCATGAAATTAAGCAAGATGCAACGTTGATGTTTTCTTTACTTCTTTACAAAATGTAAGAAAGAAAATCCTGTTTTCCCAGGGTCTCTAGGAGGTTGACTACAGTAGTGAGATAAGAACCGTCAAAAAGACCTCTTAGCAGCCATAATTTTTAATTTCTGCAACCTTAAATTATCTGAATTTCTGCTTCCAAGCAGAACTATATCTCAGCCACCACGGAGCTGCCCTTTTCCCCGTGTATACGATGAGCATCAACATGGGTATATTCCATGTTAAGCACTGCCATCTCCTGTCCTATCATCAATTATTGTTGATTATCCAGAAGTCACAATATTTTATCAGGTATAAAATTTCACAGTCATAAACTTATGTTGTATACTGTAATTCTTTTAACTTCTTATATTTTAATTTGCTCTTGTACCTAATTTCTTAGGTTGGCAAATAATGTAATCTTGATAATTTAAAGTAATTTTGCCCCTTCTCCAGGTAAAAACTTAACATCTTAGGATTCTATATCCATTTTCCCTCTTCTTTTCTAATTTATTCTGAGGGTGATCTTATTTAGGGGTGGAAATATTCAATCGCACTGCTTTGGGGGATGGTAGATAGGCACTAAGTTAGGCTCTGCTCATTCCATCCCATACGGTCTTCTCTGTCTTGCGTTGGCAAGTAAGGTTATGCCTTCACCTGGACATGCCTCCAGTTATTGGAGAACCGACCACACATTGTTCTCGCATCCATTCAGCGCTTCCTCAGACTTCTTGGGACTTGGGAAATCTCATCTGCTTTCCCCACCCCACACTAAGGGTGTGAACTTAAAACCAAGACTTAACACATAACAAAATATGCAACAGCTTTTGGGTTTTGGCACCCCTCCCCCCACAAGCCAGTTTGAGATTTTTCTGCTTTCTGTGTTCACCATCCTACCTTCAGTTTTATTCCAGTTTGTGGTGGAAGGGTGGACAAGGTGTTGGGCAGTTCCTTGATGACTAAGCTCTAGTCACTTTCACTCCCTTTCAGAGTTCCCTAAGGGATGCCTCTCAGACCCTCACACCCTGCATGGAGTGTGCAGATAAGCCACAGTGACCCCACAGAACTCATGCCTACTTACTGTAAACCCACCAATTGGAACTCCCCATGGAAAACCTGTTGGGTAACGCTCTGGACCCCAACAAAGGCTTTAGGCCACAGGTACCTTCTCTGTCTCTCTCTCTCGTACTCCCTACCTGGTGGTTGAACACGCATGTCCTTGCCCTCTTCCCATTGGTCCTATGAGTTATGCTGTCCTCTTCTCTCTGGGATCTGTAAATAATACACTACTGTTTTGCTGAGTTGCCTTCTCTGTGTCTCCCCTGACTGACACCTCAGAACCTAACTTCTTTCCTGGTCAGGGCTCTTCTGGAGAGTGGTTATGTTGGTAGGAATAAACTGGACACAGACCAGACGAGAGCCACAAGGGTGTCTGCCAATACAAACAAGTTTCCTGTGAGAGGGACACTTGGTCAGTGCTCAGACACTTAAGCATTAGGCCATTCACCAGCATAAAGAAGTACCCGGTGAAGGGCACGCTGTAAACACCCATGACCAAATTCCTGGAGCCCTGCAGGGCAGGGCTAATGTTTATAGCCATTCTCCAGAAAGAGAGAGATCCCAAGACCAAATGAGAGGGAAATACAGCACTTGTTATAGTTCTTTCACCATGTGTATTAATTGTTGTGGCTTATAGCATGAAGAGACTTCATGTTTACTATGTTCTCTAGGCAGACGTTTCAAGATGCCACAAATGTTAGAATCTAAAAATTTGTGATGGATTTCTCCAAAAGGTAATATGGATTTTAGATGTCATTTCCATATGTTTATGTCAAAACTGTCTATAATTACTTCTTTTGCTTAAAAATGAAATTTACAATGATCTGTTGATATACAGCTATTCCATCATAGTAGAATGATGAGATATATGGAGACAAATAAATGATGTGAAATTTATTTATCATTAGACATACATCGAAGAGGGGGCAGGGGGAGAGCGAGAGAGGTAGAGAAAGATTTTACAAATATAATGAAAAGAATCTTATATTTTACAACTAGAGCCATATAAAAAATTTCACATCTACTCTGGCAGAAAATCTGTAGTATGAAAATAACAGTGAGTCACAAAAATTTGGAAGAAATTAGTGCTTAATAGGATCCCACTTTATGGGCTTCTGACAGATACTTCTCAGGCAAGGGAAAACAGTATCAGTTTCATACTGATATGAACTGAAACGTTCGTATCAGTTTCTCTCCTTAAATTCAGTGACTGTTCACTCAGTAGCTCTTCTACATTTGTTGTCATGACCACAAAAATGTAGGAATAGAGAAACTATTAACTACAGCTTTTTAGAAACTCAGTTACATGTTTGATAGTATAATGTAGCTAACAAAAAATGACAGAGCAACACATTGGGCCAAACGACTTAATTTGAGCTCTCCTTTAAAGCAAGTTGTCTTCTTCAGGCCACACAGATTTCTACAATGTTCTTTACTGAAGAAGCCAAATGTTGTGCCCAGTAGACAATTATTACTAGTTTGATGATTTTCCTGAAATTTGTTTATCTGAAGCAGAAGAAGAAGTTCTTGCTCTGCTGGCCTTTGGAGACAGTTATCTGAGCTATGACTCCTAACTTTCTTTATGCATTTATTTCCACTGCTGGTATAGATGACTCATAGGAAAATTTTCCCCAAATAATAATATTTCCTTTAATAAAAGATGCTTCTTATACATAGCTAGACTATTAGCACTAGAATGACAGAGACTATCTCTAGAATTTCACTTTGTAATTAGTGTCAATGACATGAGTGTCGAAAATATAATCTAAATATGTTTACTCACTAAGAGTACTGAATACATTACATTGAAATGATATGCTTGGCAATCTGGTTCTCTCACTAGACAGTAACCTTTTCTGCGCCAAGAATGTTGTCTCATTCTATTTCTGGAAAATAATGGCAGTAAGGTGATACCTAGTATATTAATGAGTATCATGCACTCAGTTGTACAAAGGTAATGCTTCGAGGTTTTCATAATACCATACAATGATACCATTTAGAATTGTTGTTCACTATGTTTTTATACAACATGTGGCATTTCTCATCTCCTATTCACAGTAGAGAAGAGAAATGGTAGCAAAGGAATACAGGAGAGTTTTTTTAATACAAATAACATATACTACATAAAGTACACATATATAATAATTATATGTAATCATGAGCAATTTTTGGTTCTTTCATTAATTGCATAGGGCCCTAAACATGTCATATAATATCTTGAATGCTAAAGTTTTAGATGGGTGTATCACTAGGAAGCAAAACCAGAATTTTAAAATATAGTGACTTTATCTGATCATTTTCCACATAATATTGTGCCAAGGTTTTTACGGCCTTCTCCTGAATCATTGAGCAGTTTTCTACTGAACTCTATTAGAGAAAGATTACTTGGCTGAGGTTCAGCATTTTGAGTGTTCTGACCTTGTTTTCCTTTTGGTAGTTCTTTAGCTCTGGACCATGACTCCTGTATATTGGTCTAATCCAGTGATTTTTCTAGGGCAGCTTTTTAAATAAATATAAATGCATGGAGCCATCCAAGATAAATTAAGTCAGGATTTTGAGGGTGTGATCAGAATGTCATTGTTTTAAAAGTATCCCTAGTGATACTAAAATGAACGTAAAGTTGAATCACTGGCTTATATGCCAATAAAGATAAATAGAAAAACCTGACCCCACTGAGTTCTATGCCTAGAATAGCCATCAAGAACTTGGCTGGTTTCTTGAGAGAATGAGTTTAGTTTAATATGTGTGTGTGTGTGTGTGTGTGTGTGTGTGTGTGTGGAGGGATGTCTTTGCTATTTTAGTAAATGTTAAGCTCTTGAAATCAAATATAAGAATTGAATTACCTAAAATTAATCTACTGATGGTATCAACTAAATTGAGAAAACTTAAAGCCAGCTACTTAAGTAAAAAGAGATTAATGTATTTGAGTGTAGGGAGAGAATAAGAAAGTGGCAACAACTTCTATTCTCTAGAACTCCATTCGCCAGGTAAAGTAAACATGGGTTGGGTTTTCTCTCCCCCTGGATGGACAAGGAAAACAACCAAAGAGTTAGTGACTTTTCCTAGACCAGCACTCAGCTGTGAGGGAACCAACTTTCTTGTCTGGGAAGAGCTGAAGGAAGGGTGTGGGTCTCCTGGGTTACCTAATAGAAAACACATCCTCACCACCTGCAGCGTTGTTGGTCTGGCTGCAACTAAAATAATTTTTTTCAATGGTTTTCATAATCACTGCACCTCTTAGAAACATAAGCAGCTCATTGCTCATGGACTCATTTTATCCATTAATTGGCACTGGATATTTGTGGCAGCATGGGAATGACAGCTATTTTGTGAGTTGATATTGCTTTTGGATCAAATGCTTTATTACATTTAGAAAAACAATAGCATAACTTAGAAAAAAGAACTTTTATTGCCTTTTCATTCTAACTCATATAAATTAATTTGATTTTCTAAATGCTTTACTAACTTTATACTATTTGCCTTCACCATTAATCTGGAAGTTTCCCTCATATAGGCTGACAACTTTTTTTTCTCATCCTCTGTTGCAGAAGTCTTTGCAATGTCTCCATAGATACGTATACAAACAAGTAACTTAAAATTCATAAACTTGAATTTTGTATGTACTTTAAAGAACATGTAATACTTGAACATGGGTATGAAGAATTTCCATTTGTGCGTTTCTGGACTTTCTTCTAACAATGCATATTCTTAGAGCTTTACATCTTGCCAGGTTTTTTCTTGTATCGGTCAGCATAGATTAGGTCACAATAGCAACTCTCAAATATTTGTGGATTATAACAGTGGAGCTTTATTTCTTACACCACATATCTCTTGCACATCATCTGGGGGATTGCTCTCCGTTGCTTTATTCTAGGACCTACGCTGACAGAATAATCACCACCTGTAATGTTGTTGATCACTATGGAGGCAGAAAAAAGATAAATCATGCGTGAGCCCTTAAAGTTCCCTAGAGGTGGAACTTTCCACTCATGTTTGTTGACCAAAATAAGTTACAGAGACATTCCTAACCTCAGAAAATGGCAGATAAAACCAATATTTGTCTGCAAAACAGAGATATGAATCTATTTGGTGAATTGCACTAGCCGCTATCACATCTGTCCTTCTCGTCACCAAATATTTCACTCTACCTCATTTCTCTGGGCAAAATATACTCACTTTATCCCTAGGAATGTAACTAAAACAATCAAACAAACAAACAAAACTAGTTCCACTACAGGAGTAGAAATTATAGCACATTACCCAATAATCCCGCACTTTGAGTTTTTTGAAGTTTCCTGTAATGAAACTTTTTTTTTTTTTTTTTTTGAGTTGGCTTTCTGGAGTTAGGGAGTCAAGGCAGGAAGCTGAATTGGGGCTAATTAAGGAAAATTCCCTGCCCTCATAAGCCATTGTCTTTATACAAGAATCAGATGTGGCACCTCGTGATCCAAAGACCAATAAAATCGAAAGCTAAGCCATGTGTCCTCAACAAACCCAACACACAACAGAAGATTGCCGTGGTAAACACTGTTTCAGAGGGGAGAGGAGAAGGGACCCTTAGCAGTCGTTGGTACACAGAAATTCTAAAACCTTCTGTCAAAATAGCAGGAAGACCCTCTATTGTGAAGGTAGGAAGTATTCCTCGATTAGGCCCCCATTTGATTCTTCCTTTGACCCCCTAGTCTGTGTTCTCCAGCGTCCTCCGTTCTGCCATCTGGAGCTTTCACTTATCCACTATCTACCTTACCGCATCTAAATTGTAAATTGCAGAATATATCCTCCTTTAGAACTAGCATTTTTCTCAACCCGCTTCTTATCCAGAGATGCTTAAGGGCCCAAGGGTAATTTTTAATGCCAGGCGGTCATGATCTGTATACAGTACGAATTGGTTCTTCCTTTGTTCCTACATGTCTCTCAAAAACATAGTAGGCTTGTTGGATATTTGATATTTGATTCTAACAGCTCAATGTGTGAGTAGCTTCATCCACAGTTATTTTTTAGACCTGTATCTTAGATTTGTTTTATTTCGCCAGATATGTGTATGTATATATAAAATATAAAATTTATATATTTGATTTAGTTGTGGGGTACCCGGGAGCTGTCCTCACGGAGACAGCTGCACCTTGAGTAGCTCTTCCCTGAACCCTTTTCATCAGTTACTGAAAGAATTTACTGGGGCAACCTTAATCCGATATTTGATTTCACCTGAACACAGTTAGAGGAACTTGTTAGGAAAATATCCTTCACCTCTGAAGGTATAAAAAATGAGTTTAAACTGGAGAAACCTGAAATGTGTGTAAACCGTCTCTCTCTCTGAATGTACAACTCTAATATCAGGCCATAACAAGATAAATACTTGTATGAAAATTTTGATCTCCAAAATATACAACTTCTATGTGACTGACATAAGTTAAATATTTTTTAAAAAATTGAAATTCCCTTACTAAATGAATTATTCCTCAATAGTCTAAATAACTAAAATAAACTCTAGCAAAATGATCAAGAAAAACATAAAGGTATAAGTTAACACTGGCAATGAAAAGGTGCCTCAAATGCAGATTCTACAGAGAGTTTTAAAGCATAATGAAATTCAAAGCAAAAACTAATGCCAGTACTATTGAAAGACATCTTACCATAATTTTTTCAAGAAGAAAAGAAAATTAGGAGAAAATTTTTTAAAAATTAAAGAAATTGATTCAGTAATTTTGCTTCCCTGCCAAGAAGAACATATATCATCCTGGTGGTTTTACAGATGAGTCTTATATGCCCTCAAGGGACAGATAACACCAACTTTATTCAAACTACTTTATCACAGAATAAAAAAGGAGAGAGACCCCCCAATCCATTTTACATATGTATTCCATTGCAATAAAACCAGAATAAAACAATAATATAAAATTACATGTATACTAAACTTTTTGTTAACATTGAGGCATTGATTCTAAATAAAATGCTGTGAAATCTTATTTAGTAGAGTATGCACAACTAGAAGACTCAATATCTAAAATAGAATGCTCTTTTAATTAACCTGTAAATTCAAAGCAATTTTGATTTCATTCTCAGCAGGTGTTCTTTGTTTATTTTTTGAAACTTTACAATCTGATCTAGAACTTCTTATGAAGGAATAAAGAGCCAAGAATAGCCAAATCATTTTGAGGTATAAGTATAAGAAAAAAGAACTTGCCCTACACAATATCAAAATTTACTGCAAAACTCAAGTAATCCAAACACTGGCGTAATGGCACAAGAGTAGATCAATAAATCCCTAGATGACTAGAACTAAAAACGAGAATTCACATATATGTAATAAAAATGTTAAAATGTGGGCAAGTAAAATATACAATTGCAGGATTGACAGTTTCTTTCCTGGGAGGGAGGGAGAGTAATGAGATAGTAAACATTTCAAAGGGCATCTGAACAGAATATGGAATGTTATATTTATTTTGTCTTAAGCAAATATAAAAAAAGTTTATTTATCTGAATGATGGGAGAATGGGTATTTGTTAAACTATCTTCTATATGATCGAAATATTTCACACTATAAATGAATTAAAAACTCATTTTATTGTGGAGTTGAGAAAGCTAAACTCATAGTAAGAAAACTTGGATTTTAGTCTCTCCTTAGCCTTCAAGTATCTCTGTAAACTTAACTGTCTAAATGTGTTTTCTCATTTATGAAATGAAGGCCCCAGAATAGATTTGTAGTTTAAAGCCATAGTCTGTGTCCTAAACCACCAAATGGCAATGTCCCTTGTTGCTCCAACCTATGTCATTACCAAGAATTTCAATGTGCCTTGAATTTTAGCTGTATTTATTGGTCAGCCTTTATTTGTCAAATAAGTGACTACAGTTATTAATGTCTCCTGCTTATTCCTCCAAGAAGAAGGCAATTATCATGATATTGTCAATGTAATGCATTAATTGGCTCTTAATGGTTATCATTTCCAAGTCCATCCTCACTTAATTATGGCAGTATGCCCATAAATTCACATGTCCCTTTGGGAAAACGGCAAATGTGTACTGGGTTCCATCCAAAAGAATGCAAACAGAGCCTGACTGGGCTGCAATTTTGTATTGAAAAGAAAGCGTTAGAAAGCATTTGATCCCCAACTGACCTCTCACACTTCCAGTACAGTCTTTTCCATATTGGATACAGTGAAGAATCAAAGACAGCAACTTGTTTAATTCTCTATAGCCTACTTTTAACTTCCAGAGTGTCTGCTTTACGTACTGACCAGACAGGAATATTAAAAGGGGATTTAGTAGGAAATGATACTCTCCTTATAACCCACTGTAACCATTTTCTTTACAAGAATGCCCTCCAGGCAATTCTAAATGTTGTTACTTAGTATGATCAATTGAAATTGGGCAGACCTAGACAATATCCTCAGTAAAAAAGAATAAGGACAACATGACCATTCATATTACATGGATCCCAGTATTGCATTTTAGTAGGGGCACTTCAGAATAATCACTCCAGTTGTTTGTAACCCAACCATACCTTAATTTCTTCTAAGATAGCATCTCCATAACCCCCTTGCATTATTGGGCCTGTCAGAATACCATCTTTATTCCTCAAGGATTACTGTGCCTTGAGCACTCATAGCTGGCAGAACTAAAGCATTCTGCATACCACTCACTGTCCACTTCACTCAAATTGTTACTTAAAACCTAAAATCCCTCACCAGGGTTTAGATAATTGGGTGAGTAGGTCATGGGCACTCATTTTTTTTCAGATTCTGTTACTTTAAATGAGAGGGAAAAACCAGTTCTGATTCAAACATTTTTCACCCCGAACCTCAATATTCGTAAATAAATTTGAGTTCCTCAACGCCTTGGCGATATAAGGAGAGTGGATTATGTCATCTTCATTTAAGGGTCCTGAGTGTTGTGCTGGCAGGCACTTAAGGAACCGGGGTTACATTTGAGCTTGTCAGGCGTGGCTTTATTCTTAATTGTGGTGATCAATTTCAGTTTTTAACTTAAAGTTAGGGCATATGTCCTTATTTTGGAGCTTGGTCTTTAGTTTTAAAGGCTTTGTGCTTTTTTTTTTTTCTTTCGTGGAATCTCAACTGAATGCCCCGCTCCACTCTACCTTGGCTGGAAATCCCAGGCCCGGTCAGCCTCCCTGCAGCTGCTCTCAGCTAAGGCTCACAGGGTCTGTTCCTGCCTGCACACGCAACTCAGCCTGGGAGACCACAGTGAATCCACAGTCAGGCTTCCCCAGCCCCCCTCTGCACAGCTGCCTCTTCTCTGATAGACTGTCCAACAAATCCCAGCTACTTCAGCATGCAGGGCTTCAGCTGTGCCTTCTCAGCTCAGCAGGACCCCATCCACTTGGGCTGTACTCAAGAAATGCCCCGGGCAGAAAGGGTGACTGATGTGGTTCACACATTGTGTCTTTCCTCAAAGAGCAAGGTCTTGGGTCTTGCACTGCCTTTTGTTCACTGCCAGAGAACTGCTGCCTCATGTGTGGTTGTCCAGTTTTATAGTCCTTTATGACTGGAGGGCAAGTCCAACACCAGTTACTCTGTCATAGCTGGGACTGGACCCCTGGCTGTCTCTTTCCAGAGTAATTTTTTAAAAAATAACCAAATTCTAGTATATTTTCATGAAAGGGCCAGCAGATGTCAGCAAAAGGCAATGCAGTGATATATGAATTTTGTAGTGGGATGTCAAATATTAGCCAAGTCACAGTTCAGCAAAACATCTCAATTTTCTAAATGTAATGACTCCACCTGTAATTGTCTTTGGAGGAGTGAGTAGAGAGAGGAGGAATCTGATCCTCCAGGGGACAGGAGAACTCAATTGCTCTGATCTGTCCTGTGGCCCTGTGAGCTCAAACTCAGAGAACTAGTCACAGAGAAATCCTACATAATGGTTCACTTAGCCCCTCCTTGAAGAGGGCAGTACCCTATTTATTACACCATGTACCTGACCCAGGGGGCCTTAAGTTCCCCCCAGCTTGACTAAATTTTAGAGTGCCTTTTTATCGCCTCTAGTGTATTTTTTTTTTTTTTTTGCTTAGAGCATTTAACTTAAAAAACATGTAATTTTTTTTCTCTGCCCCTTTGAGATGTAAATCTTTTTAAAAGCTTCTTGACAGTTTTACATCCCAGAACTTTCTCAAGGACCTGGGGCCATTCCTTTGAAATGTAATTGTAAAAGACAGCACCTCAATCTCCCAGTTTCTGAGAGAGAGTAGGAGCCTAACTTCAGTGGGCACCTTGTCCCAAGTTGTAAAACTACTGCCTGGTCATGAAGATGGGAGATATTTACTTTTCCTTTAGGTAAAACTGATGAGAAACACTAATGCCCAATAATCTCCCCACTCCACTTCTTAAAGACTCTAGCCCTCTGTTTCAGCAGAGGCGATGCAGAATGAGTTCTGGCTGCTTTCTCCTGTTTCAGTAGCCTTGAATAGTCTTCCTTTACCTGTTTGACTTTGGTGCAATTTTTGCTTTGACATACCAATCTGAGATTTATTTAAAAATCTCTAAGTTATCTTCTGCCAAAAAAGGATGGTATTCAGCATCCTTAATATTATGCAGGCATTCAAATACAGGATCAGGGATTTTGAATGTCAAGTACTCATGTGTGAGAAAATGTATGAATTTCTTGCTCCTGCAAAAAATTCCTATGACTGTAATAATGGTTGTACAGATTTGTGAATATACTAAAAATTCATTGAATTGCACACTTTAAATGGGTGAATTGTATGGCATGTGAATTATATCTCAATAAAGCTGTTATAAAAATAAAGAATAGTAGGAAGCTTCTAGGGAGCATGGTGATCGCCATCTTAACTGAAGCCTAAAAGAGACAAGGTAAGAATTCTTTTAGTGGTAATAAAGTTCAGAGTTTGTGTTGCTATTTCACACGTTAAAGAATTCCTTTGTCTTTTAGATGTTTCAAAGGCTTTCAAAACATTGTTCGGATAATTATACAACTCATAAAACAGTGGTTGTTGTAAAATTTAAGAGTGGATAAAATGAAATTAGTTGATTATGCTTGTGAGGGAAGTATGCTTACTAAGCATTTCTTTACAGTACATTGTAATTTTAAAAGCTACAAAAAATACTGTAGCTTTGGTAGGTTCTCAACAGAGTCCTTGAACTCCCCAGAACCACTGATCTACCTGAGCCCAAAACTGTATCTCCTTATTAATAATGACTAGATAGTATGGCTTTAAAATATATCTTTGCCAAATGGTAGCTAAGTTTTGTTGATTCCATGCTGGGAAAGCAGTGGTAATGTACCCTGTGAGTCTAGTAGTAGGAATCACTTGTCATGTAAAACAGGATTTTATAATAAGCATTTTATAACACAGCGTTCTTCCATGCATGATAAAGCCAAAATATGGCTCTTTCCTTACTCCATATTAAAAGCAAACTGGGAGAAAAAAAAAAAAAAAAGCAAAAGTGGGCAGTGTGTATATGTCACATGTGAAATTTTTCCCTTAAATTTTCACTTTGAAATAAAAGTTTTAATGGTTGTATATTAATTTCTTCACTAGACCCTTAAACAGAGCAGAAGGTGTTGTTTGTGCATTTATTCAACTGAGATTAATAGTATTATAAAATAATTTGAACATCTTAAATCATATCATATGTGTGCTATAAAATTACTGTATTTCTATTTCTATAACTGCAAGTAAAAACAGTGCTATTGTGGTCTTTTTCAAGTAAAATATATATACACATATATGTGTGTGCACATATATGTGTATATATTTTTATAGTGTATACAAATATATATGTATATCTACATATATATAAACACAAATATACTTTAAATTATATACATCATTCTATAAAAACTTGTAGACTCATTAGTTTGTTATATGATCATGATGAATATAAAGTGGCTAAATTCTTTAGGAAATTTTCCATTTAAAATCTTACAAAATAATTATTAAAGTAATGTTTTGTTACAGAGTGATTAAGTGTAAAGACTCTTGATATAAACCACTAGTGCATAGAAAAAATATTCTTAATTTAACAAAATCTAAGAATTTAAGTTTTTAATTTCTCCTTATAAATACCTAACGAGTGCATGAAATCATACCTGATAACAACAAAAAATCCTTAATAATGCAACCAAGAAAACTTAAATGTTCAGCTGTATGAGTTTAATTAAGAATACAATATTGCCTTAAATCAGTTAAAATTGTATAAAATCTTATTTAAATAAACAAATCCCAAATATTACCTGTTTACCAGTGCTGAGGTCTTTTCTTAGGGTCATGACATTGATGAGATAGTTGTCCTGGAGAACTGTGGTGACCACACTAGTGGACAATTACAACTTTAAAAAGACATGTAATTCTATTTGGATGAAAATGACATTCTATCAATGTAAAACCAGCCATTTTGTACAAATAGCAAAAGAATGCTTATGGGAATAAAAATATTAAATATAACTTGATATAAGCTATTCTTTACATTTCCAATAGTAAATTCAGTATATCCAGCTACTAAAAACTTAATTCATTTAAAATTTCAACTGCTATAAAACATTTCAAAAGTCCAAAAATATATTTGAGCTAAAACATTGTATTAAAAATTTTTGCAAATTTTCTATTACTCTAAAATTATTTCTAAATAAAAGTTTAAAGGATAACATGTCACAGGATATATAGTCATGCAGTCTACTCATGAAATTTGCATGAGTTTAGAAACACCCTATACTCTTGTGTTCTAAAGCAAAGATCAGCAAAGTTTCTTTGTAAAGGGAAGTTAATAAATTTTTTAGGGTTGAAGGGCATAAGGTCTCTGTCTCAAATATTCCATTGTGCTGTTGTAATGTAAAAACATCTGTAGACAATATATAAACAAATGGGTATGACTGTGTTCCAATAAAATTGTATTCACAAAAAAGGTAATAAGCTGGATTTGGCATAAGGGCCATAGTTTGCCAACCTTTTTTCTAGACTGAGGTCAGAACATGTCATTTAAATAACAGTTTATTATAATTGTCATAATGTAGTATGGACATTTCTTCTATACTCAAGAGCATTCATTAATAGGGAGTCATAATTATTGATTTTTAAGTGTGAAAGAGAAAATTTAATGTGTTCCTTAATATGGTTAACTACGGATTTTTCTACTCTTTCCAACTGGTTTGCTAGTTTCTTACTTTATATTATACTGTTTTAAACCCTATTTGCCTTATTTAAATTATACTGTTCAATAGTATAATCCGTTATGTTCTTCCATTGTGATATTAAATTATAGCAGAAGACATAAATTGGGTTTTGATTATTTATCCTATGAAAAATATAACACATGAAATTTTAAATCATATTTTAATATTACAATAACAAAAACAATTTGGTTTGTGTTTGCTTTTTCTTCCAAGAAAATGAAAGTAAAAAGTGTATCAATTACTTACAAGAGAGAATTTATTTAGGATGTCTAAGGGGACTATAATAAAAATATTTAATTTACATTTTGTTAACTGCTTTGAATAATGGTTTAAAGATCTGAGAAGACTCGTGTTTGTACTGTATGAGCATGAGTATTTTTACAACTATTTAGGCGGTACTATCTACGTATGTAGATCTCTCAGAAACAGACCCTGAAAACAGTATGTGAGTTTATATGAGCGGTGAAGGGAGCACCTGTAAGAGTGGTGGAAGTAAGACAAGAAAGGGCAGTAAGCGGTGCCCAAACCAGCCAGCACTGTGGGGAACAGTGCTCAATCCCCTGAAATACTGGGAATGTCAACCATCATGTTTGAGGGCTGTTCTGGAGGATGTCAATTCCTCAGCTCCTCTGGCCTGCTGTGCCCCAGCAAATCAGGCTCTGACAACAGGATAAAGCCCTCAGGCACAGCGATGTAGGTGCCCGGCAAAAAGGAGTCAGGCCAGGCTGTGCTGAAGGGGAATGTATGAGGGGGCTTAGGTGGGGTTCTGACAACAGCTACAATAATATATTCAACTGATGAGGCTACCCCAGCTTTTGATGCTTAGAAAGTTTTCAGTGCTATTTTTCTTACTCCTTTGTAGCAGAGTAAAAAGCAAGTTTATTTAACTGAGTGTTTTTATTTTTTAAGTTCTGCAAAAGGTGATCACATAGCAGCAAAGAGATGTGCTTTCCATTTGACATGAAGTTGCTACACCACTTGCAGCCTGTCTCTAAAACTTCATTATACCTACTTTCCTTGGGAAAGGACTCTGTTGTCGGGAAGGACTGCCCAGGCCAGCAAGGAAGCTGTGCATCCCCGTCAGCAACCTGCTTCAGAGGACCTCTGAGTGGCCCTGCCGCTGGCACGTCTTGTGAGCATCTGAGTGCTGGCAGAAAAGGTGGTCACCCTCTCCTCTAGGCCGGGTTCTGAACCAGATCCACGTGCCCTGTCTTCTCAAATGCACCAGGGTTTGTTTTGTTAGTTAACTGGTAGAGCACAGTTTGCTTTGGATGTTGTAGAATGTCTTTAGAACATATTTGTTTCTGTGAGTACAATTTATTTCTTCTACATATTTTACCTAACACTACACCAGGGAGAAAAATAAATTAAAAGCTAACTCCAGATTGAACCATTAGCCTAGAAGAAACTGGCAGAGGAGACAATGTCTTCCTTGTTTCAGAAAATAATGGTAGTATTCCTGTTTGACTACTAAGGGTGGAGCTGCGTGATGTATAACTTAGTTTAGATGGGTTTAGATAAAGGGCAAATTTTCCTCTGAAGCAAAGTAAGAGGGGCTGCAGCGTGGTGCTCTGTGCATGCCTCTAGAGATGAGAGAGGAGGTGAGGGAGAGAGAAGAAAAGAATGTTCTAAAGGGCTGGGAAACCAGCACCTCATGGAAGGCGGGAGCCTAGTGAAGAATGTATCTACTGAGAAGTTCCTTATGGTGGAGATTGGCCAGTGAGTATACAGGAATAGTGATATCTGACATTCAATCTAAAACTTGTTCCAGTCTGTAATGCAACTATTCACTCTTATCCAAAATACTTTCAGTTAAAGTCTTGATGATGAAAACAAAAGCCTTGGCCCATGGAATCTGCGACATGAAAAGAAGAGAAGGCAATTACAGTGTTATACAAGGGAGCAGCACGGCAAGCCATGTTTAGTAACCGGCGTGTCTAATTGCAGTGTGGATTCTTTCAGAAGCGGGTATGAGACTAATCAACTTTCCCCCAACAATGCATTCTACTGAAGGGACATCCAGCCCACTTTGTGGGGCTTGCAGGCTCCTAAGAAAATACTGCTTAATAACAGAATGTCAAACATTCGATAAGACAGCAGGCCTAGACTCTTTTGGAAAAAATCAGTGCTGTTAAAATAAAGACTGGAAGGAATGAAAGGCTTCTTCTTATTACTTCCTCACAGCCGGAAAACAGCCTCCAAAAAATTGCTGTGAGACAACGAAGCAGGCAAATGTTTTTGTAAAGTTTTCAGGATGGAACCTGCCTCCACCAGCAGAAACATTGACAAGAAGACCCGGAGCAAACTCCCAAGCATTGTGGCCTGTACATTTTCAAAATAGGATACCCAGTTAGAATGAGCAAGAAAAAAAATAGACCCCTGTCATTTCCCTGAGAAAGATGTGAAAGGTTATTTCTCAGTAACTTGGCATTAACTTAGGGCAAAGTAGAATCTCCCAACTAAGGGACCTAGGTAACATTTTCTGAGACCATGAGGATTCAAGGTAGCCCAGGAATATACAAGCTTTCAATGGCAGGAAAGGCTTAGTAAAAGTAGAGCAATAACTTTGGCAAATAGTTGGGCAGAGTTTTCTATTTTTAAATGTCAAATATGATTTAGCAATCCTACCTCTAGAAATCTACCCAGGTCAAATGAAGATACATGTCCACAAAAAGCATGCATGCAAATGTTGATGGCAGCTTTATTTGTGACAGTCCCAAACTGAAAATAAACGTCAAGTGTTGACTGGATAAATACACTGTGTGATATTCATACAATGAAATCCTATTCAACAATAAAAATAGCAAACCACAGATACATGTAGCAATACGAATGAATCTCTTAAGCTATAGTAAATAAAAGAAGCCAGCAACAAAAGGCTACATACAGTTTCATTCTATATACATGACATTCTAAAAAAGATAAAATGATAAGAACCAAAAGCCTAGCAGTGGTCACCAGAACCTGGGGTTGTGGGAAGGGGATTGACTATAAGGGCATAAGGAAACTTTGTTTCTCATTTGTAATGGTGGTTGCATGGTTGTATATAATTTGTTAAAACTGATGGATATCCATACCTAAAAAGAGGGAGTTGCGTAGTGGTGAATTATATTTCAACACAACTAAATTTATGAAGATAATAAAGAAAAAATGAGAATGTTAATATACTGCTTGCGGTGTTCTTTGGTGAGAATTTTAACTGATATGATATACATAAATTAGCTGAGGCCTAGAGAAATTGAGCAATTTTCTTACATTTATTTTGAATAAATGACAGATGAGAGATCCAGTACTAATTATTAGTAGACCTTATTAGATATATATGGGAAGATGTTGGATCTCATCGCTTAGAACTGATTTTTATACATTCAATTGCATGTTACTTTACTGTGACTTCACACCTTTACAAGCTTCCTGATATGACACACACACACACACATACACACACACAAACCTGTGTACTTAGAAACCTTCCTTGCATTTATTTAGTTTGTCCACCAGATGGCATTATTAGTCCACACGCTGTCAGATACTCTTGTAAAAGTTCTTGTAAAACTTTGACGTCCTTTATTTATGCTGCGTTAAGTAAACCTATCCCATTTGTTCTCATATACGTTGATATTCCTTTTACCATTCTCAAATGAAATGTTACTGAAAAAATTCAATATGTTCAGCTGATTTAACCACATTACCTTGGACCAGACAGGGATGGAGAGTTTTAGAGTTCCGCTATTCCCAGCTTCCCGGAGCACAGGAGGCCACCCAGGGCCATCAGGAGAAGCACCTGTTGGCCACAAGGCAGAGGGAGGGAGAGGAACTGTGGGCAAGTCCCTTTCTTGTGGTTTCTGCCAGAGGAAAGGGCAAGGCAGGACAAGCAGGTTAGGACTGGCTACTCTGAATAATTTCAGTGGGCTCTGGGGCATAGGGGCTGTCCCTGGTTGTCTAGTATCTGGTCCTAGGAAGACAAAGAAGGTGGTCTGGGGTGTGGCCTTGATCAGCTGCTCAAGAAAGAAACTGACCAGCTTCTAGCCAGGACCTCAAAACTGGGTTCAGACCACACAAATAAGCCACAAACAAAACACAAAAGAATGAAAACAAAAATTCCTATGTTATTATAAATAACCTTTAATTTTGGGGGCAAGTCTATTCATATCACCTACAGATGAAAGTTGTTCAGAGCTTTCTATTAGTACCTTGTTGAGTATTGAGTCTCTTTTCGTTCATCCCTAGGGTTAAAAGGAATTCGGGCAGAGAACAGGAAGCCACCTCTGTCAAGCAGTGCTTTGGGAAGGAGAAGGGTAAGCCTGGGTAGTTTCTGCTCCTGGGTGCTGGTGTGGACCATTTATCTCTGTGTCTTATTTTCTTAATGTAAAAAAATTAAAAGATTGAATTAGATAGCAAAGATTTGCTCCTTCATTAAGTCACGGCGTTTGAGTCAGCAATCTTTAAAGAAGGGCCTGGAGGAATGGTGGGAGAACCTATGCATGTCATGGTGGTTAGTGGAAATTATGTTATTATGTTTTATATCACAAAAAGCAAATATTATGGGTTCTGATAGTAAAATGATTTAAAAATAGGCCAAAGGGACATAAAAATTCAAATGAAAGGATAAGAACAAAAGACAGCACATACAATAACATTTGGAAGCCTGGAAGCAGGAACCCAAATCCATATCAATACCCCCAGATCTTCCTAACCCACCCCCAAATCAGAGAGGGCCCCTATTCCCATGCAGAAGTAACTAATCTTCTGGCAAGAGGGTTTGCCCTGAAAACTCTCCACTCCATAGGTGCTGACACGGGGAGTTCACATTTATCCCACCTGTGAATCAGGCTGGGCAAGGGTCTCAGAGATTTGACCCCAGAAGCCGTTCTGCAGCATCTCTCAGGAATACCACTGAGGGAGCTGCCTGTGGCAAGGAGACAGGCATGTCAGCCAGGCAGACTGAATGGCTAATTCAATGACGGTCGAAAAGAAAAAGTAGAAACATTATTTTAGAGATACTATTATACTGAAAGATACCAGGGAAACAGGGGAAGCATTATCACAACTTACAAATAGAAAGGTGGTCCAGAAGCAGCAAGATAAGTCTAAGCAGAATAAATTGCTTAACTAGTTCCAGGAGTTAATTAAAGGCATTAGAAAGCACACTAAAATACGTAAAATACTGAGCTTTTCTGTTGTTATCCTAACGTTCATGTTCCCTTCCTTTTTGGTAGTTTGGGACAAAAATAAAATCAGAATTTATTTTTCTCTAAATTAAACATTCCACATTTTACAAGTAGAATAACTGATTTGGGAATAAATTGTGTAGTTCTGTATTTCAGCATCTACTTATGGTACACTTATGCTTTCAAATTAAGCTCACGGTTTTGAAACTCTAGGTTTGTTAGCACCTCTCTTGTTTTTCATGTTGAATCTAAATGCCACTTTTCCATGATTCCCTACCCTTCTTATTTATCTCTATTAAAATTATTGCATTTCGTTATAAATATAATTTTTTATGACTATGCTCTCCACTAGGTTATCAATGCCTAATATACAGCCTGTTTATCATTTTATATTTCCCAAAGTCTAGAATATTACATGGTATACAGTGAGTAATTAATATGTGTTGAATGAATGAATGAAAATTCATATTTTGATATTCTAGGAGAAGAAATTGGGAGGGGCAAGAAATGGGAATTGGATAAAATATCAAAATCAGATTATCACTGGAAAAAAGTGACCCTGATCATTGCAATACCCTCTCCCAGAGTTTCATAACCAATTATTACTAGGGAAAAGAATGATAACCAGGAAAGAACAGACAAGATTAAGTAGTTTAAAGTATCAAAAATTGGAGGTTCTTTTTATTTAGCAGAATAGTACAAGCATTGCACCGAGATTAGAGTATAATTAATTGTCTTGTGAAAGATAAACATAAGAGAAATCTTACTGGAGTGCCCCAAAACTCCCAGGAGTAAAACACATGCAAAAAACATACAAAAAAGAATTCAATGATAGCAACCTTTTGTACATTTAAGTGTAGATTTCTACTTTATTTTTATAATATTTTTCCACCTTTACTTTTTAGTTATATCTCACTATTTACAGTTAAATATTGAAATTTTAAAATCATTTAAAATAGTTTACTGTGATGATACACAGATTTTGGTTTTGGCTAAGATTTTTATTTTACATTTTTATTTAGCTATCAATTAATAATGAATGAGTTACTCCAAGTAAATTAAAAATAGATGCTGCAAAGGTTGCACGTATATTGCAAATAGATGCTCCAGGCCCTTCCCCTCTACATATACTAAGGAGAGACAGACAACGCTATTCTGAAAATAAATGATTGAGTTCACAGTTCGGAACTCATCAAAGAAGAAACACAATGATGCCAGTGATGAAAAGTAGAGGAAAGGTTGGTTTTTCAATGAGCATATTTTAAAAATAACAAATGACCTTTCAAGGATATTGGTCAATTGGGAAATTCAAGGAAGACTAAGATGTATTGTTTGAATGTCTAATTTATGTCATAAATTCCTTGGATTTCTTACATCACCTCTGACAATATTTTACTTTTCATTTCATATATCTTAAATGTCTGTTTTTCTCATTTCTTCTATATTTGGATTTTTCTGTACTAGTGGATCTTTCCCCCAATATCTTCATTGCTTTTTGCTGAAACCAAGGCCAAATAATACATGCATCTTTTAAAGGACAATAGTTCTGCAGTTGCAGAGTAATTACTTTTCCAACTTCCACAGTAAATTTTCTTTTAAAACGCTATCTATAGTGTGAAATTGAGTGGACATCTGATGGAGCTCAGCCTATTTATTTCTCCCCTCAAAAAATCATTAAGTTTTAGTCACATTGAAAGCTGTACTGACACATTAAATAATGCATTCCATTGCTCTAAATTGCTGTCCTACCTACACATTGTCTGGGTACAAAAACATCTCACAATATTTCACATTTTGAGCTGGTACCTTTGAACACACACACACACAGACACACCCCACTTTATTTTTAGGAGGCAATAGTAACCCAAAGCCAGAACAATTTTGACTTAAAGTTTTGGCTTTTTGGGATATAATAAGTAATTCTTGTGATGAGTTAGGAATGTTATTGGAAATTGGGTTCTTGAGTTTTATTAAATTTGGTACTAATTGTCCAACAAAAGTGCTTGCTACATTATAATTTATTTTGTCTTAGAAAATTATCTTAATTATGCAGATAATGTTAGCACTCTGGTTGACTTTTAATTAGCATATTCCAAAAAGAGAATTTAATCCAAACAGGGATATGAGGGTATTGATTATCTGCCTCCTATGCCACGGGGTCAAGTATAATGTAGACGCTGTTTGTATTAATATAAATTCCTAGCAATTGCACTGAAATCTGTCACTATTATGGATTCCTGCCTTAAAGCCAATGCTCATTGATTTGAGCAGAAAAATTATTGGGATGGATTTAGCACTTGCTTGCTATGACTTGTAGTCGATATCTGACCTATTGAACAGCCATTCATAATATTGCACTTTATGCATACCCATCAAAGTACACAGCATGCAAAAAGATACAGTGGATGGGCACGTTAGAAGTGGCTTATAGACCACCTGTCCTTGGTGGTTATTTTCTGATGGATTGCCAGGGAGGCTGGATGGAAATTGTGCATAGGTGTGTGGGTGTGTTGTGGACTGAATGTAGCAAAAGCTGTGGTGTATGAAATATTATCATGGAAGTATCTGAAATTCATAAGAAAATCCCCAGGATATTAAAAGCATCAGAGTATAAGGGGGACTCTCTGGATTCCTACGGACAACCATAGAAGTAATTAGAATTATCGGAAGGCTCTGAAAATATGGATAAAATTGAAAATTCAACTGACATAGATCTGAAAGCTTATATTTTATGGCCCTGGAACTAACTAGTATTTTTTGGTGTGTCCCTATTTTCCATTGTTAAACCTGTTGCTGTTACGTACCTTCTCCTGGTTATGCCCCCCGTGAAGTCCACCTGAACCTGATTTTACAGCCTCCGATGATTCTGCGCCAGAGAAAGAGGAAAAACATACATTCCATATTCAAGAAAAGAATCTCAGGGTGCTTCCAGGGCAATGAGCAGACTTCAAATCTCACGGCTTCATTTACATTGCTCCCGTGATTTTCTTGTTTCTTAAGGGCAGTGTTAATTGAGAAGGAAAATTAGCTAATCTTGAGCAAGTCCCTTTGTCTCTCAAGATTCATATCACCAATTTGTATAATGATGGTCCTGATTTAAATTATCTATAAAGTTCTATTAAGTTATACTAATTCGTAGAACCTCAATTTAACTTTATTAGTCATTCAATAAATTTCATCATGGATTGGGATTTCCAGGCTTACGGTTGCAGACAGTTTGTTACCTATGAAGCACTTAGGTGCCTGGTTGATAAATATTTGAGTTGAGCTTGGCCTGAATCTTAATGAATCATGTTCTCAAATATTTAAGAATACTGACTTTGGTTGTTCTTGGATGATTTTCACTCTGTATATCCCAAATGTAATAATCTTCCTGGTTTCATCCTTTTAAAAATGACCCTTCTTTTTTTATTCTTTAAGAAAAATTCACAAAGTGTGGAGGCATTGATCAGTCTCTAGAGTTAAGCAACCTTCTTGACACCCAGTTCCACCATTTAGTGACTGTGAATTTTGGTAAGTAATTTCATTTTTCTAAGGGCATTTTTCTCATCTGTTAAAAGAGGATAATAAAAATTGTGAGGTTTAAATACTGTTTTACATATTAAGTGTTTCATATATCAAATGTTAACTGTTTGTTTTCCATTAATATTATCATTATTATCCTTACTGTTATTATTAGTTACCTGGTTCCACCAAACAGTGGCTCACCGCTAGTCAGTTGGCTACACATCTTAACGATTTGACTTTTTCGTTTTAATTCTGAAGTGTGTTCATGTTCCAAATTACTCTGCCTTATTTTCAGAGTCGGAAGAGGTACAATGCACCCAGGGCATAAAGCTGAGCATATCCCCCTAAGTGCATCAGAGCAAAACTACAAAGACCCAGAGAATGATTGTAAGATGTTGTGTGAGCCGGAGAATAGTACAGGGTGTATTCATTTCCTGTTCCTGCATTACCACAAATTTAGGAGCTTAAAACCACCACTGTTTCTTGTCTCACAGTTTCTATAGTTCACAAGTCCAGGCACAGAAAATTACATCCTCTGCTCAGGATTTTCACAGCTGAAATCAAGGTTTGGGCCAGGGTTGTGGTCTGATCTGGAGTTCAGGGTTTTCTCCCAAACTCTTTCAGATTTTTGATAGAATTCAGTACCTTGTGCCATAGAAAGAAGGTCCCTGTTGTCTTGTTGGCTGTGGGCAGGATGGCCAAGAGGAAGACCGAGGCTGCCCTGATGGTGCCCTCAGCATCACTGTCCGCTTTCTTCCAGGCCTGCAGGAGTGTCTGTCTGTCTGCTGCTGAGTCTTGTGTCTTTCAAGGGCTCACCTGATTAGGGCTCACCCAGGATAATCTCTCTTTTGATGAACTCAAAGTCAACTGATTATGAACCTTAATTATATCTGAAAAGTCTCCTTTGCCATATAACATACCTGACATAATGAAGGGAGTGATGCTCCATCGTATTCACAGGTTCTATCTGCACTCTGGGGAGAGGATTATACAGGCAGTGGGAATCTTGGGGACTATCTTAGAGTTCTGCTTAGCAAAGTTTTGCTTGTGTGACAAAGGCATTAATGAAAGGCTTGATATTGGATGGGCTTATCAATAATCTTTTTGTGGAAGCAAACCATCACATGCAAGACGTTGAAATAAATCTAATTTAGGATTACAGAGAAGATGGCAATCCGTGAATGAGCACAGAGCAAACAAAGGTTTGCAATGGAAGTTGATGAAGAATGGTAGAAGAGGAACAGAGATGAGACTGCCCTGCACAAAGAGAGTTACATAAGGGAAAGGGAAGTTCAAACACAAGGTCGAGTCAGTCTATAAGATGGAAGTCCTTTGGCCTAGCTAGAAAGTAGGAGTTCCATAAATTTGTATGAAAGAGATGCATTTGTGTTTCCTACATACTCTTAAGCACAAAAGGGGAATATTTTCAAATAAATTATTCCTTAAGATATGTAAGGAGAAGCTCATTAGGATGATTTGTGGTTTTTTTCCCTTTTAAAATGAGGTAAAGACCTCAGGAGAATAGATGAGTTTAAAATGCTTCATTTGTAATTAAATAGTTTAAACATTTATGTAATCTCAGAGGATTAGAGAAAATAATTTTTTAGTTTAGAAATGTTAGATAAAAGGATAAAACAGGCTAATTTTATGACATATACATAAACATTCTGTATGACACTCACGTTTGAGAAACATTTACAGTTGATACATATAAAAGAAAGAGGGTTAATAGTTTTACATGAACCCATCATATAGCAAATAAAAGATAATTTGAAAAAAATTTAGTGTGAGATACCTTAAGGGGGCACACATTGAGCATAGCTACTATTTTCTGAATGTTTGTAATATGCCAGTGGGCCCAATGCTTTATATCCATTATCTCAATTTTAATGCTTAGTTGATATTAGTATCTCACTTTGGTGAATATGGAAACTGATTGAAGAGGTTTAGTGCCTCAGATCACAAGATCAGCGAGTGATAGAGTCCCTTCCCTAGCTGGTGAGAGAAGACTGAAACTAACACCTGACTTCAAAGCCTCCCCTTCCACCTGTCTGCAGGGCCCCATTAAAGTGTGATTAAGAAGGAAGAATTTCAGCTATGCCACACGTATGTAAGATAAGATGCTTAATCTTTTTATTGATAAAACAATTTTAAATGAGATACCATTTTCATTTATCAAATTATAAATACTTTTGTTCCTAACTTTAGTATATTTCTTATCTTAGCTGGTTTTCAAATGACAATAGATTCAACAACGTACCTCATTTAATTGCCTTAGTTTATATTTTGAAAGCATTAGCGCAGTGTTGGGTAATAGAATTTCTAAAACCTAGAATGCTGTTTGGTTTTGCCTAATTTTCTTTGATCACCAAGAAATCTGAGAACATTTTTCTTAAAAACTTTACAGACATACTTCTTGGGTCAATGATGAACAGAGTAGCATGTGACAGTTGTTGATCATCCAGTAATCCTAATGATAAGGGGATAAAAAATTTCATATTTTGAGTACAAATTCTTTATTTGGGAAATGATTTCAGGAAAAGCTGGCAAGAGAGTAGGAAAAATGATTCAGAGAAGAGGAAGGATAAATAAAAATGGCATTTTAAACCAGCTACCACTGGGGAACTCTGGGGACAGAGTAGAGCATGTGCTTCTGAGCTGTCCCACCCAAGGGGGAAAGAGACTAGGATATTGATCACCAACTCCCATTAGTCATTGGGTGAGACCTGTTCCAATACGATGCTAATTCTCTGATGCTTTGAAAAGCATAGCAAAAACAGTCAGCAGGCTCTGGGCTCCAGAGAACACCTTAGACAGGGAGATGTGGACCCTGACTAGCCAGTGGATGACGTGTACACTAATGATAGGGTTAAAGGCTATGGGTATGGTCCTTATCCATATTTTTAACAACGTTTCTTTACTATTTGGTTTTAGGTTGCTTCTGGATTATGACTAATTAAATTATCAAACATTACAAAGCCATCACATTAGTGATATTTATGAACATTATGTATTAACATGAAAATGCTTATTATGTAAATTTTTAAAGTAGAATCTGAATTGTATATTCATATTATATATGTAATAGATATGTCGTTAAAATACATGTAGGAAAATCTTAGAAGAAAATGCAGTACAAAATTTATAGTTGTCTTTGGGTATTAAATTTTCTTCTACTTTTCAGTACTTTTTTTTATATTTCCTTTAATATGTAAGTATTCCTTTTATATTAAAAATAAAAAATAAATTCAATTTTCAGAACTAGTTTAGAAATAAAGTATAAATGCATAGTTTGAGAAACGTGGTGATTATTTCCTTAGTGATAAGCTCTAATTGTCTTCCTCAGTCTGGTGTGTGACATTCGTAGGTCCGGGCAAGAGCACAGAGGCCCAGGAACAGTGGATCTAAATGTTTAAAAGTTATAAATCAAACTTACAAGCCATTAGGTAAAACGTATTTGTTGATTGAATGTGTATCGATTTAAGACATTTTATTTAATCAAAATAAAATTTAAAATATTTGTTAATAAAAACAAAAATGAAAAATAACACAAACCCGTAAAAGAGAAATTACTCTGTGTAGTAACTTTTTGAACTTTTTATCTATCCAGATATCACTGAAGAACAACAGGTAATATAAGACACTGTGTGAGATCCTATACAAAAATCTTTTCCAAACTTCGGCCAGCATCTGTGTCCCTTGGATCCATCCCGGTGAGAGTATTGAGTCCTTTTTAACATTTCTGTTAAGTGTCACAGTGAGAGATTAAGTAGGCTGTATAAAACTGCAACGTATTTTTTAATGCAACAATTGGCCCTAAGAAATTGCACTTAAACCTACCTCAAAACAATGAGTCTGTTTAACCTCTGTAGAAACGAAAGCTCCACGGTTTGCTTAGTCATTTTATTTAAGGCTATCTATGTTTGTAACATATAAACAAAATTTAGGTTATATAAACTCACACATTCAGATGTATACATACATGCACATAGTATGCACATATTATATATCTACCATATGATCAGAGTTAATTAGTTAATTAGCCAGATGGATAGGTAAAATATCCAAGTCCCCAATTTAGCCACGAGTGGATACATTATTACTGTTTGGTCGTTGACCTGCGGATGCTCTCAGGTATCCAGCCATGCCAGACACAAGAGGGTCCCCAATTCCATCAAGCTAATAAAAAGCCAGCCCTCTGCTTAACCCAACAAGTGATAATTGTCCTGTGTAGACTCACATCTTCTTCCATCTGGGTATCAATGAAATTTGATAATTGTTACCCTTTTTTTGGAGAGAGAAAACCATTTCACAGCACCATTTGAGGCAAGCAGTGCATAAACATTTTTAGATGCTGATCATTTGGAAGCATTTTTCTCCTGGGCTATGAAGCAAGAATCCTGGGGTACCAGGGAGCTTGTTGCAGATTTCCCTATTGCTTCACATTGCTAGACACAAAGTTTCGTGTAACATATTGGGTTAGAAATGTCCCTTTCTGTGCTTCAGTAGCTTTATTATTTCGAGACTATTCATATAGGGAGAAGTTATTTCAAAGTGGCATTTTAAAAGAAAAAATGTGAATGCATTGTAAACAGCATTTAATTTCCTACAGAAGAATAATATTGTTCAAACATGGTAATTATCTCAAACACTGAAGAAAATCCAGCAATCATTAAACAGGTCTCAATCTTTTGATATTAAATAGATGGGCAAGATCTAAATAGCATCAGAAATAATAAAAAACTTTCATAGTTGGCATAACATTTTTTGTTGTATCAATATTTCAAAATTCTACAAACAATTACAAAAATCAAAGTAACAAATTATAAACACTTAAGCTTGAAAAAAGCATGAAAAGAATTACTACATATCCACAATAATGGGAATGAAAATGAGGGTCAGCCTACATATTTTTTCACACAACATTATTTGTTCTCTGGGCCTTCTACATCATCAAAATCAGAATAAATGAAGTCAAGAACATTTCTGCTTATTGCCAAGAAATTGCTTTAGGGTGTCCAATTTTCTGTTGTTTTTATTTTAAGCAAATAAAAAGAATTTGCTCTGTTTCTTCAATTCTAAAGTTGTTTTCAACTATATCTACTGTACAATGTTTGCAACAAAGTGTCTAGTCTATCAAATATGTAAATGTTTATTTTAATTTAATGTGGTATTTAATTAAATTAAGAGTTCCCTGTAAGGGTGAGCTGATTTATGAATCTATTCTGATGCTTGCCTATTTCTTACTATTTTTGGTCTCAGTATGTTCTATAAGGCAAGTCTTTTAAAACCTTATATACAATTATTATGTAGAAAACTTAAGTTGCACATACTATTCAGGTTATGATAGATCTTATCATTTTGAATATCACAAAATTCTTTGAGATTCTGATGAAATCTATGTGGATCAATGGCTCTTTCCTCTGGATTTTGTACAATAAATGACAAAAAATAATATATGCACTTTCTGGGGATCTGTGCCCTTTTAACTGAGTTCATAGACTTCAGTTAAAAAACTCTAGTTTATTTTTCTCTTCTGTGTGTAGTGAATGGAAATTTGAAATAAGCAAAGAGGAAAAACAAATGAGCTGTTAAGTCTGAAGGACGATAATAACTTCAACTGCAAGCACTTCAGTTTCCTCTTTGGCAAAATAAGGTGATTGAATGAGATGGGCTTGGAATCCATTTCACTTCTGACATTCTTTAATTATATATAACACTTATAATGATGACAACAGTAATTTCTCTAAAACAACCATTTTCAAACAGTGCTACCAAGCTATAGGTGTATCTGAAGTTACTTAAGAGCCATCATGTAGGGAGTGAAGACTGTCAATCAACAAACTGGATTTAAGATTGTTTGGACCCTAGCCAGAACAGGTCCTCTAGAATTTAATATATTAGGCATATGTGTTAATTCATTTAAAGAATATGGAGTTATATAAACACATACATATGCATGTGTATATATGTATATATTTACGTACGTATACATGTGTGTATGTGTGTGTATATAAAACTGTAGACTAGCACTGTCCAATAGACTTCTCTGCATTGTTGAATATGTTATAATGTTCAATAATGTGTGCTTTATAATGTGTGTTGTCCAGTATGGTAACCACTAGCCACACGTGGCTATTGAGCACTTGAATTGTGGCCAATGAGGTTAAGGAACTGAATTTCTAGTTTTATTTAATTTTAATTTAATTAGCTACTTGTGCACTTGTGCATAGTTTCTAAGATGTTGGACAGGACAACTATAAAAATTTTAGAGCTAAATAAACTGGCTGCAATTTCTCATTATTAGTAATCTTTAAATATCAGCTAATGACTAATTAAAAGAATTGTTTTAGAGGCAATTAAAGCACCAAATGGAAAGACTGAGTTACTAACATCTGTGACTCTCAGCTCTGTGGAGTGAGGACAATAATTGCAATCTAACAGAATTGCTGTGAGATTAAAGAAAATAACATGTATGATGTTCCTAACATAGTGTCTGGCCCATGTAACTGATCTTCAACAAATGTTATTTCACCTTTATCTGTGCTTACATAATATGTAATTGGGGCCATGTTTATTTCATCTTTTGAGAGGTACAGGTAACATAAGTCCTTAGCATTGAGGATGGAAAAACTAAAAAAAAAAAAAAAAAAAAAAAAAACAACATGATACAAATGTTGCTAAACTAGAGTTTTACTTCTCCAAATGTGTCCTTTTAATTTGGTGGCTAACTGTCCATGTATGACCCTACACTGCAGGAGAAAGGAGATGATGGAGGGTAAATATTTAACATTATAGCTTAATATAAATGGTGCCCATTTGAATCTTGCAAATACAGCCATTGCCACTAGCAAGAACATTGCCATCAACTCTGGCTGTGCCTTGGCATTGAGTATCTATAAACCTGTGCAAGTGCTTAAGTGGACCTGCAACTCCTCCCGTGATATGATGTCTTCTCCAGCAGGAATATATTATCTATTGAGAAACAAACCGGTTTCTCAGGAAGAGAGTTCATTTGAACAGCTTTGTGATAGCCCCCAGCCAGAATTAATCCTAGTCCTTCTTTGTCTCTCTATATGTTCAAAAGAGATATTTATTGGCAAACTTCCCAGTAAGGGACAATAAAGGGAGAGTCTATTTTCTATTAAATAATAAATTTAGTGCTCTAAGCAAGCCCTGATACAGACAAGCATGAGAATTGAACACATATGTCCAGGTTATGTATATTTTCCCTTTCTTCTTGACACTAAATTCCAATTCATGGATTTCTACCCTAAACAAACTTAAGAGAAAGTAGTTGTTCAAAAGTTTTAGTCTGGAAAATATATTTTGCCATTTCATGAAAAACCTAAATTTCACTGTAGTTGAAAATCAGAAGCCTAAAATATAATTTTGTGTTAAAGTAGTTGTATACTTCTTTCCCAGGTAAGGATTGTTATTTCTATATTTCTTTGGAGGAGTCCAAAACCTAAGTTATGTTTCTCCTCCTGTGGGACTCTCTTTGAAGCCTTGTGGCACAAAACAAATTTCTTTGATGACTCTCAGTGGGCTCACAAGACATTTTACTGGCTTAACAAAAGAATATTTATATACTATGCTTTTCAGGGGACTAATAAAGGTCTGGACTTATTTACCATTAAAGATATATTAGTAATTAGTAGCCTATTTACAGATGCAGACCCTCATTGACATTTGGAGAGGTGTGTCTATGCAGACAGCTCCAATTGACTTCAAAATGCAAAATGGCCCCATGGTGAATTATAATCCTCTCCTCCTCTCCTCCACTGAGATGAGCTTTATGTAAACATCTTGGGCATCTGCTGAGGAGGCCTGACCTGCAGGGAACCTGCCTAATTTTGATGCCTTACAAAACTACATAATGCAAAGCCCTTTGCTTGTTCTAAAAATAGTGAGTATAATTAGTCTTGCAAATCAATGTTTCCACTTATCAGGATGACAAAATAACTTGTTAAATAGCATGCTTAATTTACATATCCAAGAGTCAACAAAAGCTTCATCTACTATTTATTTGATTATATCCTTTTAGGAGTAAAAAAATAGTTCATTGGCCAGCTGCCACTCTCCAAAATATAGGAGGCAATTAGAACCATACTGTTGTCATGTTTTTACAGCAAAATACAGTCTGCTTTCAGAGAAAATATGCCATTATCTTATCTGGAGCCTTTTTATTCATCAGTATTGTGAAATTTATGCCTATGGATGAAAATAAATTTTAAAAATGAGTAAATTAAAAGCGAATTTCAGTAGTAATATCTTGTGATTAACTTACAAAATTTCAAAAAAACTATGTATACATATGTATATATGTAAATCCTCTTTTTGTCTAATAAAGGAAAAAAATATTCCTTTTAAAAACATTTAATACCATTGACATATCTTTTATTATTTTCAAATCATATGAAATCTTATTATTTAAAGAATTTCACTGTTACTGGAATTGCACCATTATTAAAATGTTTTAGAAAACAAAAGCAGCAAAATTATACTGAATTTATGAGAAAAATGTGAAAAAACAAATTAATGGCTTAATTTAGATGTTTATTACTTTGTATTTCTACATTCATCTTTGGATGTGGGTTATTATTATTTTTTTATTTTTAAAAAAAGTTCCTATACATATCCCCCTAAAAAACAAAGTCATATTAATCTGTTTTTCAACATCATATTATGTTCAGTGGACTCAAATCTTTTGAAGTTCATAATTCTTCCACAGTCATCTGTGGAAGAACATCCACAGAATATCGCATCCCTTTCAAAATATGGCAATTTTTCCATAACAAATATATTTGTCAAGGAACTGGAACACTTCAAATCATTGACACCAGTGCATTATTTCTTGTGAAATTTGGGAAGCAAGTTCATCATAGGAAATTAGCTTTAATAGCTAATTAGACACACCTTCCCAAATGCCAATAAAGGTCTGCATCTGTAAACAGGCTACTAATCACTAACACTTTACCACTAAGGTAAAGTAAGTCCAGATTAGTCCTCTGAAAAGCATAGTACATAAATATTATTTTGTTAAGACAGTAAAATGTCTTGTGAGTCTATTGAGAGCCATCAAACAAATTTATTTTCTGCTATAGGGCTTCAAAGAGAGTCCCGCAGGAGGAGACATAACTTAGGTTTTGGAATTTGGGAAGCAAGTTCATCACATGAAATTAACTTTAATAGCATGACCTTAAAATCGAGAATGATGATTTGCTGGCATCAAAATAAAATAGCGTCATAATATTTTAAAGGAGTGCTATTTAAAATAAAAATGTGAATTTAATTGCCTTTAAAATTACATTTGAAATCAATAAATATTTGTTGAATGAATGCATTGATGCTGCCCTATGGAGTTTCTGATACTATGCTAAGGACTGAAAAGTCGTGATAAATAAGATCCAAATGCTCAACTCCCTTACAAAGCTTACATTTTAGCAAGGAAAAGAGAAGATCAAAAATTCATAAATTATTTACTATAAGGGGAATAGGGTACTTTGAAAATAGCTAGTAGAATGAATGAGCTGGGCTTGTCCAGAGGTCCTTTGAATTTTTTCTGAGGGTATTAAATATAAAGTAAATCCTGAAGGATGAGTAGGAGTTGAAGAAATACACTTATTTTACTCTTGCTTTCCTTGGTTTAGGTAATTTTTAAAATATGTTTTAAATTTTTAGTTATTTTATTTTTAGGTTAAATTACCATTTAGCTTACTTAGTAATACTAAAAGCTCAGGAGTACTTATGGATTATTTGAATTCATTAATTAAACATGATAAAATGTACTTAATATCTGAAGTTTGAAATTCTTTCTAAATAGAATGTGTATTACTAAAATTATCACTTACTACAAATTCCTGAAGAAAAGGAAAGGAATAAAGATATTTAAAAAGTAACTATTCTATAGCAAGCCTATCTTAGGAACTATGGCATAAGGATAAAATAGCACAATAGCAAATACTATTATTTTTATAAATATATAATATTTATATGTAATTTATGCAGATAATAAATTATATTATAAAGTTGTAATATAATATATGGTACAAATATTATTCCTATTTTAAAGGCACAGGTAAATTAAATAACTCTTCATAGATCATATGGATAGGAATTGGAGTACACAGGCCAAGAAATGAGGACAAATTATCCATTTCTATTATACTTAAGTAATCAGCTACATGTATGGAATTATTTTCACTTTATGCATGGTTCTGTGTTGTTTGATAAGAATTTACAAGTGAGTTACAAATTTATTATTCTGCACATTATTCTATGTACTATTATGATTGTCCTTATATCCCAAATATTTAATTTATTTTATCAACAATTAGAAAGTGTAGACTACATGCTAGGCCTTGAGCACAAAAGTAGTCTAAGCCCAAATAACTTGTCAACAGGAGTTCACTATTTGGACACATAATAAATAAATATATACACGGGTCAGGAATCAGCAAAAACTTTTGTACTTACGATCTCATTTAATCCTGAAAAAATGTGAGGTAAAATGGAGAGGTATTATTATCACATTAATTTTAAAAGGAGAATTTCACAACTTCCCCATTACCATTCATTCTGTAAATCATAGAAATGGACAATGTGGCCGCAGGTTATAGGAAGTCACACAGCTAAACACAAAGCACTTTAATTAGGTCCCCAAATCATAACGAACTATAGAATTCTTGGTTAAAAATAGTTAGAATAGTTAGAGTAGGTAGAATTTTTAGTTAAAAATTCTATTGAGGTAATGATTGCTAATGCAGCTTCTTCCAATTCCCCACCAAAGAAACAATTAAGAACGGGAAAAGAGATGAACATTAATCTAAGAGTGGCAATTAGCTATCACCAACATCTGGGGATGAAGGAGAAATTCATTAATTATAACGTGTGGATCCCAATTAACAATCATAATCAGAAGTCATCATTCATTCATTGATATATTATTAAGTGTTTACTGTAAGCCAGACATTTTGTTCTTCTTGAAAGAAAATTAGTAATATGATTTAGCTTTTTATCTCTACTATTCAGACTCTGGCTTACAAAAACATAGTATCTATGTCAAGCAGAAAATTGGGAAATTTGTCCTTCTTTCTGAGTTGGTCAATGTGAATACAGTCATTTCAACTTCCTGGACATGCTACAACCCAAAAACAGAAGAGCAAAGAGTTTAATACTCTGGGTGTCTGCATGCATTCTAGCGGGAGAGAAGAAATAAACCCTCATCCTAACTCGGAAGCTGAAATATCAGGAATAAGTGACCAGAAGCAGAAGAAAGTGCTTGGCATTCTTAGGTTTGCTTTTGTTCTCTACTGGTTCATATTATCACAAAACAAGCAATTCAATAGGAGATAATATTTCCATCCAACAAAGTTTAAGAAATTATACTCCTGCTAGTCTAATTTAACCTTGTGATATATTCTAAATTAAGGCCACACGGTCCAGCTCTACCATTTACAAATAAAAATTATAACAGGTGCACAACCATCCTTCTTTCTGTAATGAAATGCTTGGTCGATTCTAGCAACACCCAGGTAGACATGAGCAGGGAAAGGGGGATTTATGCGCCCTGATTGTACCACATCTCAGCAGATTGATTCTTACTCTAGAATAAGTAAACATATAAAATACCCTGGTGTTCTGTTTCTGCTTAGGATGCAGAAAGCTTCAAGTGAATATCACTTTCAAACTAACAATCAAAGATAAAAGCCAGATAATCTACAAAATCATAACTTTTATCGATCCCATGAGAGAGCTAAAGTTACAAGTCAACCAAGTAAGCTGAATTTTAGAGAGGGATAGTTCTCTCCAGTGAGAAATGGGACAAAGGAACTATTTCTTTCACATGAGACAGAGAATAGAATGATGTGGATGCCATACAAACAAGTGTGAAAAAAAATTGGCTAAATTGTAACACATATTGAAAAAACAAGTGTGGGCTAGCAAGTCAGGTTAGAATAGCTAGAATCTCCTGACCCAAGGGAGTTTATATTCACTTACTCTGTTTCTTGCACAGGGCTCCTGTTAGATGCTCATTAGAAAAGGAGGGGAATAATAGGAGGGACACTGAAGAGACCTCCCTTGGTGGCACAGGTGTGGAGGAGGTAATCGACGGCTGCTCAGGTACAAACACAAGACCCTGCTAAATATAATCACTGTCTGCTATGAAGCAAAGCCCTTAAAACCCTGGGGTATCAGCAGCAATCACTCAACCTCCAGGGCTCAGTAAAAAATTAATTCATTCTGGGAAAGTAATAGAAGCAAAAACACCTTTGTCTTTGGATGAGAGGCAGTAACATTGTCTTATATTCAGAACACAGGCAAAGGCCAATTATGCCCAGGTAAGAGGTAGATGTGATAACCTTTTGCACCTGCAAGGGGGACAGGAAACCATACTGGGCTCAGAATTCTGCATCAGTATCAAACTGGGGCCAGCTACCACTGGAAAAGAAGTAGGAAACACTTTCCTGCCCAAGACAAATCACAGATATACGTGTGGCAATGCTAAGAAAGCCCCATGCCCAAGGGGCAGGTATGCAGGATCTGCCTAAGGTGAAGGCTGACCAGGACAATAGAAAGCCCAATCTGCCTCCACAGCAATCCTAGCTCTAAGTAAAATATAATAAAAGCCGTCCACCCCTGGAGAAGGAAGACTAGCATATGGAGAGGACTCCCTCTGGAGGTGTGCAAGGACTGCTGGAAGCTGGGTGGAGCGGAAAGCTGAGGAAAACCCTCTAGTACGCCAAGCCCCGATGTAGCACAATGAGAGCAGACAGTTGGCTGGAGGCATCAGAAGTCGGTAGTGAACTGAACCTAACAATAGCTGCAATGAATCCCACACCCCAGTCAACTCCCGATTTTGTTGTTCTAATGAATTGTAGCTCTCTAATATATGTCTGTCTGATTTTGATATCTGTTATTTACATTTAGTTTTCAGCAGTTTGATTATGATATGCCAATATATTTTTCTTTTTCTTTGATTCTGCCAAGATTTTTGCTGACATTCTTGGATCTGTGGGTAAATGTTTTTCCTCAATTTTAAAAAGTTCTCCATTATTTACTATTCAAATATATTTTTTTCTGCATACTTTTTCTGTCTTTTTCTCCTGGGAATCTAATTGCAAGAACATTAGACTGCAAAGTATTATACAGCAGATACACCCCTTTCTGTATTTTTAAACTCTTTCTTCACTTTTTTATTTCAGTTTGCATTGACCAAACTTCAAGTACACTAATTCTAAGTAGCCTCCTGTTTGGTCCACCAATATATTCTTCATATTTGATATTGTAGTTATCATTTCTAACATTTCTATGTGGGTATTTTTTAGAGTTGCACGTGTCTGCTGGAATGACTTTCTCTCCATGTATGGAATCCACTTCTTCCAATGGACTTTGGCATTTTTTTCTCATAGTTGTTTGAAATCACTGTCTTATAAGCTCAAAAACAGAGTCTTTTCTGGGTCTGCTTCTATAGCCTATTCTCTGTCTTACCTGTGTGTTATATCTTCTAACTTTTTTGTGTGTATGTTTAGTACTTTGTGATTATGTGCCAGAGTTTTCATACAAAAACACAGATATTAATTAATATTTACTTCCTGCACATCTATTCTTCTGTTGAGCTATGAGGGTGGAGGGAGGGTTAATTTGATCTGTAGTTTATCTGGATCTGGTCTTTGTTGTCTGCTTAGTTTAATTCTGTTCACCATTAACTTCAGATTTGGTTTTGCCAGAGGCCTCGCTCCTTGGTTTGCAGACAGCCACTTCTTGCTGGGTCCTCACGTGGCCTTTTCTCTGTGCAGACACATTCCTGGTGTCAATTCCTCTCCTTATAAGGACACCAGTCAAATTGCATTAGAGCCCCACACTATGACCTCACTTAACCTTAATTATCTCCTTAAGGCCCTAGCTCCAAAGATAGCCACACTGAGGATTAGGGCCTCAACATATAAATTTTGAGGGCTATAATTCAGTACATAACAAATACATTTTCGTATATTTTACTGGCCATTGGGTATCTTTCTTTGGAAGTGCTAATTCAAGTGTTTTGACATTTTCCTAGTGGGTTTTTTGCATTTCTCTTATTGATTTATATTTCTATATATATTCTGCATATTTGCCCTTTTAAAATATATGTAATGCAAATATCTTCACCTTGTCTGTGGCTTGACTTTTCATTCCTGAATGCTATCTCTTGAGAAACAGACATTTTCAATTTTAATATAGTTAAATTTATCAACATTTTCATTTATATTTGTTTTCTATTTAAGAAAGATTTGCTTCTCAAGTGAATGAGCTTCTCCTATTCTTAAAACTTTGTTTCATTTTTCACATTTATATCTGTATTCCATTTAGAATTGATTTATGTATACAATTTGAGGGAGGGGTCAAGGATAATGTTTTCTAGGTGTCTATCCAATTGATTAACAACATTTATTTTAAAAGACTATTATTTTCTTATTTCTTCTGCAGTGTCATTTTGTCAAAAATCAGCTGGGGGCAAAAGGCCTTTCTTTAAACTACGTTAGTCTTTTAATGCACAGTTCTACATAGGCATTTATTCAATTAGGTTACACCAAGTGTGCACCACAAAGACATACATGCTTATTTCTCCATCTTTTTGTGCATGCTACTTCAGTGATCTATAATCAAGCTATAATACAGTAAGTTGACACAAAGACTTCCTGATTTTTAGAATAATTTACTGTTTATTTTTTCCTTTTTATTTTTCTGTAGTGGTTTCAAGATATCAATTAATAAAATTAAATCAATACATTGGTAGCCAACATTTAAAGGAATTTTTGTAGTATAAATAATAACAAATGATGCTTGAAATGCATTTAGACATAAGTTTTTCATCTGAATGGTCAAGCAAAGATATCATTTTTACTGCTTTTCCCATTTGCATTCTAACTATCATGGCAATTAGAAGAGAATGCACTTTAAATATATACAAATTATAGAAAAGATAATAAAATATTTTATAGTGGTGTCATTACCACTTATATTCCCTAATTCAGTTATGCTCAAAATTATTGGTAATTTTTTATTTTGAAATTTGGTATGTAATTTATCAGTCATTAAACACAGTCTTTCAACTACCAGCACTTAGTTATTTGCATTTTACTTTACACACTTTAATCTGTGAAAAGAAATTTGAAATGAAAAATAACTAGATAACCAGGTAAAAGACTGTATCAAAGATAAGGGGATGTTGTTAGGATATTAAACAAAACCCTTTCTAGGTTGGTTTTCTTCTAAATATACTGACCTACTTATGCATATAAATGTATAATGTCTCATTTGGATACAGTATCATTCACAACTCATAAACATGAATATAATTTGGCTAAGTAAGAATTTTCAAGTCATTCTTTTCCTCCTAAGAGTAATAATTTCTTCTCTTAGTAAGAATAAACATTTAACAGAAATTATTGTCTACACTAGGTGATAAACCTAATCTAAGGGGCTACAAGTTTTGACTAGCTGGAAAGGTTAGGGAACAAAGAAGATGGTCAATCAAAGCCATCCTGGATTTGAATTGATTGAATTTTGGAAAAAGTTAGATTTGCAGTATATCCAGACCTGGAGACAGTGGGGAAATATTATCTTTAGAATGCTTGTAGGCTATATCTGGACTAGAGGCTGAAACCAGTGAGACTGTTAATTCAAGTTAAGCTCTGAGTTGATTCAACCTACTTTTGTTATTTAATTAGTAGATATTCTATACCTAGCTTGTCCTTGTAAGAACAGCCTTTGCTGTCTTAGGAACACAGAAGTAGTAGGCATTTAAACATGTCACCACTGAAGCAAGAATTTCTTTGGCTGAATAAGCTAGACAAATGGTATTTTGAAAAATAAAACCCATTATCTAAATATTACCAAATTTTAAGACTCTTTTTAACAACAAAAACAACAACAAATGTGCCAATCAATGCAAGATTTATTGGATAAAAGTCTTGCGTATGGGGGTAGAGAGACTGCCTGTACAGCATTTAAAAGTATAAAATTTGGTACTCATCATTATAATAATACAAATTCCAGTTCTCCTTAAAAGTAGTACCAAGGCATCTTTTTTCCCAAAACATGAATTTTTGAATATGGTTTGAATAAAAGAACCTATAATTTAGCATTCATAAAGATTTTTGCCATTTCAGAATTCTCATTGTAATGGTACTTATAGCTATTGATTTTAATTTACATTTATTATATTCCTGTCTACAGAGGGTGAATTTCTTGGTAACATAAATAGGAATCAATTAATGAGTCCGAGTCCTCTGGTTGGCAGTCATCTGAGATCAATAATTCTAACATTAACACATGTGGAAAGGATTACCTGAACATGAGCAAACATGTACAACAACATCAAAACCTGATTAATTTGGTCATAACCTTCGGAATGTATCATTATTTGACTTACTGTTTACTTTTGATAAATAAATCCTTCACAGAGCTAAGTGTATAGACTAAATAAATGAGGAAATATTATATTTACAAGCCCTTTAGACACACTAATTTACATAAATAGTGCACTTAATAGTTAATCCATAATAATTATTTTAAATGAGAAATTGTAACTCTTTTTCTTGTGCTCCGAAAATGCAAGATTTCTTCAATATTAAATTAGCTATGCCTAATCTTATGATATCTGCTGGAACATATCTTATTTCAACTTTCTTTTACATGGGAAATCATTTTAAGCTTTGTCTTAGTTTTGCCATTGGTTCTACAAGGACTTATGCACAGTTATTTGGGAGGGACTGGGAGAGTGAGACATGGAGGAAAGGTCAATAGAAGGAAAATTATGTCTGAAATGTTTTTATTTAACTTCAGTTTTGAAAATTATCTTTGCTGAGTGCAGAGTTCTAAGGTGGCAATTTTTCTCCTTCAGCATTGTATAGATGGCACACCCCTGTCCCCTGGCCTCCGCAGCTTCCAACTAGAAATCTGCTTTCATTTTCATCTTTGTTTTTCTGTGCATATGGGTAATTTAAAAAAAAAAAAAAAACTTTTATTTTTATCCCTTGTCTTAAGCAATTTGATTATAATGTGCTTGGTGTGCTTTCCTTCATGTGTCTTGTGCTTAGGGATATTGAGCTCCTAGGGTATGTGGATTTGCAAGTTTTATCAAATTTCGACAAAAATAGTTATAATCTCTTCAAATATATTTTCTTCTCCCTCCCTTTGAGTCTTTCAATTACATATAAATTAGGACACTTGAAGTTACCTTACAGAGCATTTGTGCTGTTGATACAGACTGGGCTTCTCTGTATTCTCTCCTTAGAACATTCTCTCCCTGACGTATGTTCTCTGTTCAAATGGAATTAGATTATAAATCAATTATATAAATATATGCAGAAAACATTTATGTAGAAAATATTTGGAAGCTAATTGTCACAATTCAAATAAACCACACTTCAAAGAAGAAATTAAGAGGAAAATTTGAAGTTTTTAAATTATAAAAATTTTTTTTTTTTTTTTTTTTTTGAGACAGAGTCTCACTCTGTTGCCCGGGCTAGAGTGCTGTGGCATCAGCCTAGCTCACAGCAACCTCTAACTCCTGGGCTCAAGCGAGCTCCTCCCTCACCCTCCCAAGTAGCTGGGACTACAGGCATGCGCCACCATACCCGGCTAATTTTTTCTATATATATATTTAGTTGTCCATATAATTTCTTTCTATTTTTAGTAGAGACGGGGTCTCGCTCTTGCTCAGGCTGGTCTCGAACTTGAGCTCAAAGGATCCACCCGCCTTGGCCTTCCAGAGTGCTAGGATTACAGGCGTGAGCCACTGTGCCCAGCCTGTAAGAATTGAAAACACTACATATCAAAATTTGTAGTATGTCACTACTCAGAGAGAAATTCAAAGCACAAAATCTGTGTATATAAAAGAAGAAAGTTCTCACATAAATAACCTCTATTTTTTAATAGAGAAAGAGTACAACAAAAAAATTCAAGGAAGCAAAAGAAATAATAAACAATAGAAATTGATAAAATAGAAAAAAACAATTGAGAAAACCAACAAAATAACAAATAGTTCATTGAAAATATAAATGCAATTGATAAACCTCTCGTTAGGTTGATTGGGGAAAAAAAAACCAAAAACATGAGAAAAAACAGAGATCAGCAATATTGGGATTGAAAGAGTTGATATCATCATGAATTCTACAAATACCGAAAGGATGATAAGGTCTAAGGGGATATTATAAACAACATTATGCCACATTAGGCAAAATGGTCAAAGTACTTAAAATACAGAAAGTACCAAAGTGCATTTTAAAAAAACTATAGAGAGCACATCCAGAGTGGTAAAATAAGGACCCGTAAAAATTCTTTTTCTCCATGGCAGCAATGACAGCACTAAGGAAAAATGTCAAAATAAACTTTTTCAAAATTCTGGAAATTAACCAAAGGTTTGTAACAATCTGACAAGCATATATTAAAGAAAATTGTTGAATTAATTGAATAACTGCAAGTCTGATTAATGCTAAATAAGAACCTTTATTAAATAAAATTTTGCTTCATGCTTATCAGTATGAGTACTAATAATATTCCAATGTAATTTAATCCAGCATGTAATTTATAAGCAGATATTACAGGAAAGACCTTGAGCTAAGCACTGACAGCTAGAGCAATGAATAAGTGCTCACCAAGAGCCTGTATGTTTCAATGGAACACAAACGGTAGAAATTTTGTAATTCCAGTACAAAAAAAGAGACTGATTCTAAGGTTACCGAAAGCTTCGTCAATAGACGACATTTGAAGCAGACTATGAGAGCTATAACACATTCTGGTGATTTAAATATGAAGAATTAGACGGAGGAAGGAGGAACTATTTTTTTTTTTTTTTGAGAAAGAGTCTCACACTCTGTTGCCCGGGCTAGAGTGAGTGCCGTGGCGTCAGCCTAGCTCATAGCAACCTCTAACTCCTGGGCTCAAGCAATCCTCCTGCCTCAGCCTCCCGAGTAGCTGGGACTACAGGCATGCGCCACCATGCCCGGCTGATTTTTTCTATATATATTTTTAGGTGTCCAGCTAATTACTTTCTATTTTTTTAGTAGAGAAAGGGGTCTCGCTCTTGCTCAGGGTGGTCTCGAACTCCTGAGCTCAAATGATCCACCCGCCTCGGCCTCCCAGAGTGCTAGGATTACAGGCATGAGCCACCACGCCCGGCCTAGGAACTATTTTAAAACTGAGAGAATATCATAAGCAAAACCAAAAAATTAAAGTAGATTATTTTCAATGTTTTATTGAATAAGTGAGCTGGAGTTATATTTCTTGCATTAAAAATAAGTATTGAACAAGAATATGCACATACTAGGTACTATACTGGTCATTGAGGAATATTCTGAAGAATAAATTACAATCTTTAGCATCTACATAAACAAGCAGGTTATTATAGTATGGTAGGGCAAATGCTATTACATGGGTATATTCAGGCAGCTTCATGGTACATGTCAAAATATCTTCTCCAGCATGAGTGTGAAAGTGGGACTGAATATGTGAGAGGAAGATTCAGAGATTAATTTTTTAAAGCGGTAACACCTGAAGTGAGTCCCAAATGGTAAGTGGAGATTAGGTACGTGCCTGTCCGAGGGTTGTGAATACAGAATGGAGCACGAAGGCAGGAATCACTAGTAGTTAAGAAAGCCTGGGTCTGAATTCAACAGGTGTTGTGGCTGTGGTGAGCCCCAAGGCTGCTGAGGAGTGCTGCGGTCAAATCATTCGGGGCCTTTTTTTAAGCAATACTGGAAAACATGTCTTCTTCCCCAAGATCACGGGGTACGATCAAAGAGTTCGGAAGGAGCGAAGCGATGGTCAGAACTGTCTTAGAGTTACCATGCTAGTTGTAGGGTGGAGAATGGATTCGAAGGACAAGGCTGTAGGCAGAGAGGCCATTTAGGAAGCTGCAAATACCGCGATGCTGTCGAATAGTGATCTTTCAAAAGGGCGCAGAGGAGAAGAGAACAGTAAACGGATTCCAGAAAAATTAAAGTCTAATTAAAGCTAACATCCGGGATGAGAGAGCAGGAGAAGTTCAAATTGATTCCGTTTCTGGCTTGAGTGAAATTTTAGATGACAGACAACACCATCTGTGAAAAGTTTTTGGTTTATGCTTTCACTTCAACCACAGGATTCTCAGCTCTGAGAAGCTAGAGGGAGAAGCGGACACACTTCTTTCAAGGTAAGTGAAATTAGAATTGCATGCATTTTTCCTTACTACGGCTAAGAAATATAGGAGTCAAACAATTAATCATAATTAAACATACACCGTAGTTTAGCATAAAGGAGCAGGGAGAAGGAGGATCAACAAGTGGTTAATGAAGCTGTAGGTAACAGCTCTTGCTGCTGCACCTGTGTGGCCCCAAAGAGCTGGGCCATCAGGGAGGCTGGGCGTCCCAGAGGGTGGACCGCGGCATGAACGAGAGGCACCTGATGCCTGCACGGGCACTCAACAACTTTTTCAGCAACATCCAACCAGCTTCTTGGTCATGCCAGACATTTATTGCCCTAATTCAGGTTATTTGGATTGTGCACCTTGGATGTCAGGACAAGCACTGTTATAATCATTATTTAATTTGGGGAGGTCTGTATGTCTGGTACTCTCTGGCTTATCAAAGGGCAGGCTGGGCTCGCCATAGTCAGTGTGGGCAACTCAACTTTCCAGCAATGTATCTTTGGATGTAAGATTAAAACTTAATATAATGCTCAAATGCACACCAGTCAATACAATTATGTACAGATAAAAGCGGTGTGGTATAGCCAGTTCCTTTGCCAAAAGAAGCCCATTCAACCTGATTTTTTTTTTACACTGCTAAGTGTAGAGTGCCAACATGATTGATAGTGAATGCAGGAGGAATTAAAATTGGTATTGAAATTGGAATTTAGCTTTAGTCATATTGATTTGTATTACCTGTTGGACAACCAAGACATAATCTTTTGAAAATATATGCAGATGCTCCTTGACTAACTAGTGGGCTACATAATGATAAAATCATCATAAGCCAAAAATATCACGAGGTGAAAATGCACTTAATACCCTGATACACCCATCATAAAATCTAGAAGCTGTAAGTCGAACCATCATTAAGTCAGGGACCATAAGTTTATATGTATATATGTGTGTATATATATGTATACAGAGCTATAGACTAGGGAATGATTGGCATTTTTAAGATAATTAATGTCATGCGAGTAGCCTTTTCCACAAATGAGCGAAGCACATGTGTAATGAACGTGGGGCGACTGGGTAGCTGGGGGAAGCAGTTGGGTTATGATCACTTCTGATCTCTTCTGAAAGTCATTAAAATATCTTGTAAATTTTATGACACTTTCAGATGCTATAAAATCAAACTAACTGCAAAAACTGTAAGATAATGTGTTTTTAAATGATCAGATTATCTAATTTTTACAAAACTGGTTCAAGTTGAGATTAATTCCAGACAATTTTAGAAAAATAATTTCATTTGTTCAATTTGTAGAAATCTTTTTTCAAAACATTTTATTTTATTCTATCAGATACTAGAATATAAACTAACTGGTAATAAATATTCTCTAAAATAACAGACCAAACATAATCTTACAATGACTAATTAAGGACATTCATTTTTATCTAATGATGTAATAATACATATAAAATAATTCATCCACATTTGATTAAAATGTTCTCAAAACCTGAATTTTTTTAGTAAATCCTATTTTTTCTCTATAAAAATTCTAACTTATGTCAAATGATATAAACATTTGGAATTTTATCTTACTCATCTTTAACCTGTAGTTTTAGCAGAAAAAATTTACATAAAAATGGTATTGCTAGAAGAATATATTATTTAAGTTCATAAATTTGTATACCTCATGGGAAGACTGTATTCAAAAAATCTCCGTGGCAATACTTGCTTCTGAAAGAATGACATATTTAGATTTGGAGAACAAGCTTCAAAATGCAATTCAAACATCAATGAATTTTTTCAAAAAAATGTATTTCAAACATCTTCTTTTTTTGTAAAATCAAACAAGATCTAAGAAAAATCAAAACTCTAAACGTACCGAGTAAGTTGAAGTAGTACCTAGAAGAAATTATTAATCACCAGTAGACACAGCTTTTGACAGACAATGTAAAAATTTTTAAACTTTCATTGGACTTTTGTCCATATGATCAACTTATATGCAAAACATAATTCCAAAGTCATCTGTGGAGTTGTCAAAGCGATGTCTGTATACTTTGAAATGTAGGTTATAAAATGAATATATATGAATGTCTTTTAGGATTAAATCAGAGGAAAATTTTTTATAAATCTTTTGTGATTTTGGGGGGCAATGAGTATTTGACATTTTAAGACAATTACCAGAGAGACACTGAAATAAATCATTATGGCAAAAAGCAAATCTGAAAGTGATATTCTTATCTAAAGAATTCTGGACTCAGAAAGCTTCTTAGTGCTTGTGGAAGTCTATTTTTTGGTGTTGTACAGAAAAGAATGCTACTTTTACTGGCAAAAGTGACTACAGAAGGTGTGAAAAGACATGACTCCTAACTCCAAAGAGTTTTTCTGTTTTATATAACTCCCAAAGTGCCTAGCTCATTATAAATCAGATTCCTCATTAATGAACAGTAGCTAAATCAAAATATTCTCGTGAAGATTAAATGCGATTATGTTCATGCAACATCAAGTTTTGCCTATCAATAAAAGGAGGCTGCTATGATTTGCAATGATTTTAGAAACCTCTACAAAAGAGAACTGCTTAGATAAATACTGTTAAATAGAAATATTTCAACCAAATATTTAATTTAAAAATTTTAGTAAACACATTAAAAAGTACAAAAAATGGAGAAATTAACTTTAACAGTATAGTTCACTTAATTTTGGACAATACATCCAAAGTCATTTCATCAAGTAATCAATATACAAATTATTAACTTGATATTTTACCTTTTTTTTTTTTTTTAAAGAGGCACTCTCACTCTGTTGCCCAGGCTGCAGTGCAGTGGAATGATCATAGCTCATTGCAGCCTTGAACTCCTGGGCTCAAGTCCTCCTCTTGCCTTAGCCTGCCAAGTAGCTAGGACTACGGGCATGCACCATCACGCCCAGCTAATTGAAAAAATATGTAGAGATGTGGTCTTGCTATGTTGCCCAGGCTGGTTTTGACCTCCTGGTCTCAAGTGATCCTCCTGTCTGGCCTCCCAGAGCGCTGGGCTAACAGGCATGAACCATCACACCTGGCAATACCTTTTTAAAAGGCTTTTTTTAAAAATTATTTTTTAATTTCCACATATTATGGGCGTACAAATGTTTAGGTTACGTATATTGCCCTTGCCCCACCTGAGTCAAAGCTTCAAGTGTGTCCATCCCCCAGACGGTGTCCATCCCCCAGACATCTATTACATGTGTATATACCTATCCCCTTCTCCCCACTCCCATCTGCCTGACACCCGATGAATGTTATTATATATGCACTTAAGTGTTGATCATTTAATACCAATTTGATGGTGAGTACATGTGGTGCTTGGTTTTCCATTCTTGGGATACTTTTAGTAGAATGGGTTCCAGCTCTATCCAGGATAATACAAGAGGTGCTATATCACCATTGTTTTTTTGTGGCTGAGTAGAACTCCACGGTATACATATACCACATTTTATTAATCCACTTATGTATTGATGGACATTTGGGTTGTTTCCATGTCATTGCAATTGTGAATTGTGTGCCTATGAACATTCAAGTGCAAGTATCTTTTTTATAAAATGTCTTTTTGTCCTTTGGGTAAATACCCAGTAGTGGGATTGCTGGATCAACCTGGATGGAACTGGAGACCATTCTTCTAAGTGAAGTATCTCAGGAATGGAAAAACAAACACCACATGTACCCACTATTGGAACTAGTGGATCAACACTTACGTGCACATATGAAAGTAAAATTTAACAGAAATCAGGCAGGCAGGAGTGGGGGGTAGGGAATGGGTAAGTTCACACCTAGTGGGTACAATGCACACTATCTGGGTGATGGACACACTCATAACTTCGACTCAAACTGTACAAAAGCAAATTATATAATCAAAACATTTGTACCCTCATAATATTCTGAAATAAAAAGAAAAAGAAATGAAACTTGAGTTTTTTGGATTGGAACTAGCAGTGTCAGTGTGAAGTCTTGATTTTGATAGGTAGATAGATAGAGTGATAGATATTGAAAGAGTCTAAAGAGACATGACAATTAAGTGCAATGCATAATCCTGGATTGAATCACTTTTCAAAAATTGATATGATGGAACAGTTGGCAACTTGAGTGGGGTATCCTGATGAAAAGAATATGAATTTTCTGAAAAGTTATAATTATTTCAAAATAAAGTTTTAAAAATCATAAGAAATTTTACACAGGATAAACTCTTAATATTTTGAATATTATAAATTGAAATAGGCCAATAAATCCAACTTAGTATGTTTTAAAATATAGTTTTCTATTTTACTATGTGATTACATGTTCTAATTATACAACTAATTCCTGTAAGCATACTTATATAATTAAATGATATAATTACAGAGAGTAATTGCATAATTATTGTAATGACATAATTATAGTAACTACTCAATTGCAAAACATTCAATGCACAAGTAAAACAACCAAATTAATTGCTTTAATAAAATATCTCCTTAAAAGCCACTTTGAATTTTAAATAAAAATTTCATTTAGAGTTTAACTGTGGCATATTTTTAAAACCATAAGATACAAATATAAATTTTGAATATGTTTAGTTCTTCATATATGTTTACCATTTAAAAATATAGACCTATTCAAGGAAAATATTGATCATCATTATTATTATTAAATATTTAAATTGAATTGATTTCCTAACATTTATAAAACTATCCAGTCCATTATTTATTTAACATTTATTTCTAAGTAATTAGATGGAAACATGGAAAATGTTGTTACTGAGAGTAAACTATTTTGTTGTTTTTTTCTTATTGGTTTTTATCAATGAATTCTCCATGTAACTAGAGATTCAAAAATATTTTTTATTAATCTCAGGAAAAATAAATTCATAGTGTGTATGCAAAAGTATATCCAAACTTTCACATTAGGCAATATATAAATCACCAAGATGAATGTTCTCAGAAGATCCCTAACTATGACATACTCGTTCTATATTTTAAATTTTTGATTTGGATTAACTTCTGAATGTACGTGGAACCATCAAATAATTGGCTCGTGTTTTCACTTTGGTTAACACATTGGCTCGTTTAGTCAATGCCTTTCTTAGAGTAGCACTACCTGAAAAGTGTTTTTAGAATTAGCTTTAAGCTAGCAAATGCTACGTATAGCCACAAGAATCTCGGCTTCCTTTTATAAAATTTATTTAGCCTTGTATTTTTGTGCCTTTCTCTATTACAGATGCTATTTTTTTCCCTCTAATATTTGTCTGTGGGTTTAATTTTTAGGAAAAATACTTTTGTTCATCTTTTCACTTTACATGAGTTCAAGACGTTTATTTGGTCAGAGATTATTATAAATTCTTTTCATGTTGAGTTCAGAAAGCGTTTGTTTAATACTTTGTGAGAAACTGGGTGCAGCAATCAGCAATATTTATTTGTATGAGAAATTTGGGGGATGGGAGAAAGAGAATAGTTCTTGTATTCCTGACATCAGAGCACATAGACAATTACCCTCTGCCAATATTTGCATTTTGACATTAGACTAAATCATGACATGCATACCATTCTCTCGTCTATTGAGCTTCGAGCTTCCCTCATAATGGGGTAGTCGCTCTAGTTTCAGTTCTGAAAGAATAATTACTTTTACACACAAACGTATTTTATTATAATTTTGTTCCTAAATGATTGTCATAATCAAAATTATAATGCCAGTTAAATTATTTGTTTGAAAATCTGGAATTTTTAGGTGAAATTTACATGTCATAAAATTAACCATTTTAAACTGAAGTATTCAATGGTATTTAGTACATTGAACAACCACTACCTCTACATTCAAAACATTTTCATCACCGGTCAAATAAACCCACTACCCATTAGACATTTACTCCTTCAGCCCTTGGCAATCACCAGTCTGCTTTCTGTCTCTATGGATTTACCTGTTCTGTATAATTCATATAAATGGAATCAAACAATGTGTGACTTTTTATGTCTGGCTGATTTGTTTAGCGTAACACAGAATCTCATCTGGGTTTCCATTATATCATATACATTGTTGAGTGAATATATAAGCTATTGTATTAAAGTTATTATACTGGTTTTCATAGTAGAAACATCAAAGAAAATATTCTAGTTAATGTTTTTCTTCTATGCCATAGAATTGTTTAGAAAAGAATGGTTAAAACCTGCTAACTTGAATCTTGACAATAAATTTCAAAACAAAATAAGCAATCATGTCAATGAGGCTTTTAATAACTGCTCATGATACAACAGAGTGTTTTAAATTATCATGAAGTAAGCACTTCATTTACATTTAACCAGGCGTGAATTGTATACTAATTAAACTATCACAGTGAGGAATACATCATCATGTGTTAAAAATGCACAGACAAACTGTTTTTAATTGGAATTCTTATACAGGCTTTACAAGGGGGAATAAAGATTGCATTTCAATTTTGAATTGTTTTATCAGGATGTGTATACAAGATTTAGATTAGGGCTTGACAAACCACCACCTAAACAGTCCACTACCTGTTTTTGTAAATAAAGTTTTATTGTTTATAATAAGTTTTAAAATCAGGTAACGTGAGTTTTCCAACTTTGTTTTTTCTTTTTTCAAAATTATTTTAGCTCTTCTGATTCTTTGAACTTTTAGTATAAATTTTAGGATCAGCACTATCATTAACCATGGAATCACATTTTAGAGACACCAGAGTTTGTTAAATATTGGTGTCTCTTGCCAAGCACTGTATTTTCCATCCAATGTTAGCACTAGCTGGTGATGAAAAGCATCTGCCCTCGGAGCTTTCATTTGGCGCGATTAACTGGCCCACGATATGCGCTACACGGTTCATGTGTTTCTTGCCTAAGACCTAGTAGTATGTGTCAGTTGTAGAAAATGGAGAAGAGTGACCTCCATTAATGAAGGTTTTCATTAAAATCTATGTCTTTGGTGTTTCAATTTTAAATGCTTAATCTGTATTGTAGGATATCAACCTCTAGACTGTTTTTAGTTAAAATGTCCTTTACAAAATTGATCTATATTTCAAATTGAGGTTATCTACATATAAAATGCAAATATATTTTAGTTAAGAGGGATTAAATCATTTCAGATAAATTAGCATAATCTTCTTACCTTTTAAATGTAATGCCAAGGGTATCATGATAAAATTGATACTCACATAATGCTGGTAACAGGGCATATTGGAATGAGCGTTTTGTAAACAAATTTGGTAAACCAAACAAGAACTTAAGCATACTTGTATTCAGTGATACATAATCTGACATTGGACAAAAAATGAAAAGCATATAAAAATCTACACACATTGTATTAGACATTGTCATTATCTAAAATAATCATTTCTTTACTATTCAAAATTTATGGACTACTGTCAATATCTGGTTAAGTGTATCATGTATAATAGCATGTTTGCAAATTTGGGGAAATTGCCATGTAGTCAATAAATATGACAATTTAAAAGATTATGTTATTTTATCAGTAAATAATAACTTTGAAACAATGATATGTTTTGAACTCTGGCTAAGACTATAAATTAGTATATGTGGATATGGGCAAGGATTCAGAAATGAAAAATATAGACTGGTCTATTTAGAGAGATGGAATTGTGGGTAATATTTTTCTTCTTAGAATACATTTATTATTTGTAAATCATAGCTTCTGAAACCTTAATATGCAGATGAATTACCCTGGGATCTTGTTAAAATGGAAATTCAGATTCAGTGGGTGTGGGTAGGGATGGGTCTCTGTGTTTTACAAGCTCCCAAGGACCACTCTTAGCAAGTGTCTAAACTCTATTAGTTGGTGAGGTACAAATTGGAGAAAGGGAAACATTATTATTGTTATTATTATTATTTACCCCAGAAAGATTCCATTCAGTTTTCCACTCGGACAAAAAGAGTTGTTCTGGCCATGGTCTTGAAATGAACAGCCAGAAGGTGAGGTAACCCCTCCCCGATAATGACTAAACTACATTCTCTGTCAAAATATATTCTCTGTCTTGTCCCGCACTGTATCCCAAAGCCTAGAGAAGTTCTTGGCAGTGGTAGGCACTGAGTAGTAGTTGTCTAATCAGTGAACAAAGAAAAATAATCTACTTTCTTTGAATCTTAAACTTCTTCCTGGCACCCTACTAACTCTTCCTCATCACAGTCTCTAGCAGCCGTCGCTCATTTCTTTTGGCTGGGATGACTACCAGACTCCGTTTTTCTTTTTCTTTTGTAGTTAAAGACAATATCCATGGTAGTCCTAGGCCCTCCTGCTTCGTTTTTGCTTTTGCCATAAATCTTGCAAGTGAGGTTAGCACTGAAACTGGCTTTTACTTAACTGATACACAGTTTTTTTAAAAAAGGGGGAAGGGAGCCTCTCAGATCCCCTTTGTTGTGTAAAGTTACCTGATGACAGGGACCTTGCCATTCTTGCTTGCTGCTGTATTCTCAGCACATAAAACATTTCCTTTTCCTAGTTAGCATTCAATAAATAATTTTACAATGAATGGTGAGTGAATGGTCATACCGATTATGATTCTTTAAGTTTTAAAATATTTTGTTCATCATGGGGTTTGCATTAATTTTGATTTTGAAAAATATTGAATTAAATATGATTTATATTGATTTATGTTGATTCCCGTTTTTGTTTTGTTTTGTTTTGTTTTGTTTTTTGGTGTCCTAAATGTTGCACAAAAGCAAGTGCCTTACTTGCCTCCCCTAGTTCTGGCCCTGCATTTGACAAAAATCCAACATCTGCCATTGAAATGTTATAGTCTTTTTTTTAAAAAGCTTTTTTTCCCAGCAATAATTCAAAATAAAAACATTTAGCTCCTAAGGCATTTAATGAGAGTTGAGATTTTGATTTGTCAGTCTGCACATGACAATACAGGCAAGTTATATGCCACCTTGATTATTTTAACAAAACAAAAATGGAGGTGGGGATGATAATTAAATAATGCTTTTCTGTTTCATAGAGGTCAAATGATGCCATTTCATTTGAAGAGCAGTCAGGGGCAGCCAGTCAGCACCCTGTTCCTATGGCAAGGGGGTATGTTTCTCAAATCCCCTTTTATATGTAGGTATAAAATTTAAGAGTTTGCTAACAGTCAGTAAGCGTAATGGTAAAACAAAATAAAGAATATTTATTTGCACTGTTGTTTTTATGAAAAAGTCTTGGGAGGAGGCTGCTTAAATTTATTTGATGAATCTGAATATGCAAACTCAGTTTAGGTCTGGGATAGCTGAGTCCCTTGAGTTTCCTTAATCATTGCGCTTTCTCTCTGGTTTTCATCACTCCTTTTACATTTTCTCTTATCCATGAAACAGTGGATATGGGAACCCAAAAGGTGAAAAATTAACAAAATTGCAAGCCATTTAATAACACTGATAGCAATTTGTATCCCAGGAGCTACTTCCTACACTCTCCAGACTGATTTTTTTTTTTTTTTTGGTCAAATTATCCACTATGGTAGAGAGCTTATGTTATTTATACGTTAAGGGATATGTAGAAGGATGTTTGGATTGCAAATCACCAATCCTGTTCCCAAAACTTCGTTATGGTTAGTGAAGCTTTGTGATCTTTACATAATGTTAATAATTTCACAAATCTCATAAACTTTAAGAATCTTAGATTAAAACTTACTAGGAAATTAAATACCATATCTAATCCCAGTTTACTGATAAAAGTATATGCCAAAGTTTTAAACAGGTGTGTATATTCTTCTAGTGCTGGCATGGAAGCTCTCATGAAAAATTCTTTTATAATTCAAAATCAAGAAAATTGTTCCTAGACTGCCAGCTATACGTTATTCAGTATCAATTAAGGTGTTCCACATTATGCTTTCTAGTGCCATTTAGCATACATTCATACGTAATGAAGAACGTTACCTGCAATTGCACGCCATGCCATTTACAGTTTGCCTACATTACATATTCCATATGCGGAAAGTAAATGATAATATGAATTCAGAATCGGGCTGAGGATAAATATCAAATCCTATTTGAATGTCATAACGTAGATCTCATACACAGAATTCCCTGACTTCCTCTTACACTGCCCCCAAAACCTGGAAAAAAGTTCTCAATAAATTAGGGACCTCCTTTAGAGAAACACACACATACACATGCACACAGTTGGTACCTGTAACCTCTTTTATACATATGATCTACTCTCATTATTTATAACAGTTATGTTCTATAAAATCAGTATGAGAAATAAATTACTGAATACTGAACCATTGCTCCTAGGGAAAATGTAAGGTTAGGTTCCTGGAAGCCTCTGATCCCAACATCTTCATCAAATGATTAATACGTAACTTTGTTTTACGTGAGTTCCTGTTAAAAGATACCTATTTTATATATATGGTTGATTTGTTAACATTGAACTCATAAACAACAACACTATAATTCATGCCCAAATGAAGCATAGCTCACATATGAATTTTCTCCATAAAACACATTTCAGCCTTCTTGAGCTGAGAAGCACTAGACAGCACTTCAGCACTATGCTGTGGGGTCATTTTAAATGGCAAAATTGCCAACAGAAAGCACAAAAAAAAAATATCACTAAGAAAACAATGAACAGGACACTTTGTTACAGTGTGAGAACCAAAATAAGGAGGAGCATCACTTTGCTTGACCTCCAGTGGGAACACGGGTCAGAAGGCTCAAGTTTTCACTGCTCTGTGCATGCCAGAAAAGTGCTATGAGTATTGATTTTGGGGTTATAAACAAATTTTAGCAAGTAAGCACATTTGTAAATATGGAATCTGCGATAATGAGGGTCAACTGAATATATTTATATACACATCCTTTTAAAAATTGTCATACTGAGATATTCTACTTGGAGACCACCACTGATAGCCCTTAAAGGACAACTACTCCCATGGTATCTAGCAGAAAGGTGCCAAATCTCCAGCATCAGTAAAGGAAAGTCATCTTATCTAGGGAACGACTCATATAAGCCCACCCAAAAATACTGAAGGTAAACACATATGTTTGCAGAGATACGGGTTGTATAAACAAAGCTGAAAGGGGCCTTAAAATGATCTAATTATTTTCAAACAGGAAAGGAGAAGTCCAGGGTCATATGCTTAGTTACCAGCAGAGTGAAAACCAGGATGCAGAACTTCATTCTCCTGGGCCATTTTCTTTTCAAAACTACCTGAACTTCCAAAGTTATGTTCTTTTGAGCCATTGGGATTTTCATGTTAATAGCTTTCTGCTCAGCAACATAGACATATTCCTTTAGTGTCATGGATAAATATATTGGCATTTAAAAGTCTGTACTAGTAATAACAGTGAGATGTAAACGCTGTATGTATTTGGCTGTCTTAATTCTCTAATCTGGCATCCATTAGCAAATAAACAACTTGCTAATAAAAGCAGTGAAAAGCCCTTTTTGGCTTCTTAAAAATTAGAGCTCTATAGCTAGCAAATCATTTGCAAATGTAGGGATTATATTTTCTGTATCCACCGTGTTGATAAATTAAATATGATGATTTTTTACACAGAGGAATAATGTGACCATATAGAGCAAACAAACACAAGCTCTCATGACCTTACCCTTAGTTTTGTTTGACTCCAGGAGTCAGATATTTTGTGACTTCCAGCAGAGTTATCTGGGTAACATAATTTTTGATAAGGGTATAACTCATCAAGATTAATTGACCATATGAAGCTGGAACAATAATAAATTATGAATCACCAAATCAATTTGGGTAAATATCTCTCTTCAGACTTCTCTTGGCCTTCATTTGGATGAAAAATTAAGCCATTTCTTTTTTCCTGTCTTTCCTTCAATAATGAAACCCACTGTTTTATAAACCCTTACTGAAATTGGAGGCACAGACCAGTCCAAAGAATATGGCAAAACATATCCGTCTGCCAACTAATCACAACAGCACTACAAGCTGTATCCTTTAGTGTTCAAAGGAAATGACAGTAGGAGAAGCTGGCCTGGCCTGGGGTTGTACCCATATTTACAAGGTCTTGATGCCAGCAACCCAGATGAAAGCAATATGGAATCATTTCTTCTGACTTCCCTGCTACCCTGAGGACAAAACATTTGTGTCTCTTAAAATAGCCATGTCTCCAAATTGCATATCAACAGGAAACTGCATTTTCACATTCCAAAATACTGTAACTCGATCAATAATCCTTCCACTCTAAAACTCAGAGCATCTGCGTAGCATATCCTTAACCATCAAGTGATTATAACTCCTTTCTGTAAAAATGTCTCTAGTTCATTTACTAGCCCTAGCTGCTTCTTCCTACTGAACAAACAGTAAAAGTTATCAGTGCCCAAACAGGGAAAAGTTGTAGAGGCTCTTCTGTTTCTTTCTCTCCCTAGGAGTCATCATTTTGTTTTTGACCATTTGGGAGGATAAATTTCACTTTTTTCTCGGTACTAAAATTAGTGCCAGCTCTGGCTTCTCACAGTCAATCTCAAACTCTTGGTCAGTCCAAAGAGCTTAGATCAAATCGTTAGCATTTGATACTTTAGCAGCAGTGTAGTAGCACTATTACAGTAAATATGGAAGAAAATGATTGCATTTCCAAGTTTGTTCCGTTTCCAATGTATTCCTGCCTTTGCATAGTCAAAAAGTAAACCTAATAATCACTGCTCTGTTTCTTGTGATATTGCTTTCACTTTCAAGGCTGTTTTTCTTTTCCCAGTAACAAATAACCTTCATCAGGTTTATCTGGTGAAATTTAGCAATTATACCCTTTATCTGTACAATAGAAATAGTAAAATTTAGATTGCATTCTACTACAGAAGAAAAAAACAGTTAAACAAACAAAGCAACTCATGCCAACTAAAGCTGCTTACATGTTCGCAAAGTTTTGTGAAATCAGTATTTATATGGAGACTGAGTTCTAAAATCCTTCATACTGAATAATGCTAGGTCCTTTTCTAACCCATATTGTAAATTACTGAAACCTCCAAAAATTCCTATTTAGATAATACTTCTAGAAAATATGATGATATGAATACAACACATTTTTTAAAATGACCTCTTTTATTTTCTTAAATAGTATGCAGAGACTAGGAGGAGTCAATATTCTACTAAGAAGCACTCTAGTATGAATATGTGAATATTTACACCTGTATGTTTCTGTCTTATGCAAAGCCCTAAAGGAGAAAAAAATCAACAAACTAAATTAAGCAATGATATTGCAAAGGTTTTATACTGAGCGTGAAAAAGATTGATGGTCTATTATTAGTTCTCCAGGTCTGTTCTGTTAAACATCCATCATCAACTTCCTCCCACCCCCAAATCATCAGAAAAGCCCGTTATGCTGGTGGAGCTAAGTTCATCGGGCTTGATTCAGTACAGGAGCACACTGCACCACCTTGGGAGTCTCAATAGTTCTCAGAATGGGGACAGTGGAAGAGATATTTACAGGGGTATAGGCCCAAAATGGGTGATTTTAAAGTGGTTCTTGCAAGGCAGAGAATTGGCTGAGATTGGGCAGTGGTTTTACCATAATGGCTTTATATTTTAGGCACAGAAAAGTTTGTATTGTGGAGTAAGCTATTTTGCTTGATAAGCAAGTTACCTCACTTGGTGTACAGTCTAATTTTCCTAGAATATATATTTCCTGGAGAAAGTATTTAAGTTGTTTTGCTTAGCCCCAGAATTGTTTGGCCCAGGAACAGGAAAGTAAGTTAGTTCTCAGAATTTCTTAGCATAGAAACAACAAAAAAAATTTCCAATTCTAAATTCTGTCTTTCAAACTCTTAGTCTTTTGTAAAAATTTTCCATTACACAGATTACAAAACAGAAGCAACAACAACATGATGACCAGCAAACTAAGCAATTGAAAATACATCGCACACAGGAATTATCTCAGACATAATTCCCAATTCCCAGTGCAGTGTTATGTCCATTAATTTTACACAGAAGAAATTTACTTTTATTCTAATTTTAATTAAAAGTCTAAGCTGGTTGTGACTAAAATACAGGTGGCAATAATAAAACTTAGGCTAGAAAACAAACATCCATTTGATCATCCAGAGGCTAAGGCTGTAATTTCTTATCCTGGATATTTGTTATGGGGAACTTAAGCAATTATTGTAAAGGATTTCAGAAAATTCTGCATAAGCTTCAAAATCTCAGAATAAAGCTATCAAAGTATGTAGACATATGCAAATGTGCACACAGTTGAAGGAATATTGTAACAGTGAAGATATTGGTGCATGTTACAATCTAGAAAGTGGAACTTATTTAAGATAGACCCTAAATCCAGAGTCGCCATTAGTCTTTGAAGCACCTAGGTAAGCATTAGTTATAGGCATTGCCTCTGGGTAGACCCAGCCCATCAAAGCTCCCGATTTTAGGGTATAAAGCATGGGCCGCAATTTAGTGCCATCTACTCCTTGGCCTGACGTTCTTGTATAAGACGGAGTCTGCATAATATACAGTTGCGTGTCGTTCAATGACAGGAAAACATTCTGAGAAATGCATCTTTAGGTGATCTCATTATTGTGCAAACGTCATAGAGAGTATTTAAACCAACCTAGATGGCACATCTGTATGTTTGTATGTGGTGCCTTTACGTAAATGAAGAATCCTCACCCTCCAAAGTCCACTTGTTGCAGAGAGTATTTGCCCAAAGAAAAGGTATAAATGGAATTACAACAGGCTGTTTAAAGTTCAGACTATGAAATATTTATTGCTATTTATTGTTAATGTAAAATTTTTTCAAATGATACTATGTATTCATTATGAATGTATAAAGATATTAGTAATGTATAAAAATAAATACTTCTGGGTGTGGTGGCACACACTTATAATCCTAGCACTTTGGGATGCTGAGGTGGGAGGATCTCTTGAGGCCAGGAGTTCAAGACCAGCAATATAGTGAGAACCTACTTCTACAAAAAAATAGAAAAATTAGCTGGCCACGGTGGCACGTACCTGTCATTCCAGCTATTCAGGAGCCCAGGAATTTGAGACTACAGTGAGCTATGATGATGCCACTGCACTCTAGCCCTGGCAACAGAGCAAGACCATATCTCCAAAAAATATATATATATGTGTGTGTGTACCTACATATGTATATATATCTCTATATGTGTGTGTGTGTGTGTGTGTGTATTATTAATGATTACTCTCTGATTAGCAATTACTTATTGGCTGCCATGAAGCTAAATGAGCACTTCAAGAACTATTATTTATTTTTTATTTTGAAAATCTTCAGAGCCAATACAGCATAATGTTAACATTTATTAAATGTAGTAGTTCAGGAATATTTGTCATAATACTCCTTTACTTTCTATACATTTTTGGTAACAGAGTTTAATACACAGTGTTAAAATGGTTTATTTTTCTAAAGATACAGCTGTTCTTATGCGTTCTACTCTAGCACCACTGTTAAAATCTAGGCCATCCAATAACAGGCTTTCTGTGTTCCTCAGCCTCACTCTAATTCCCCTCTAACATGTACTCCTTGTTCCTTTGCCATCAATATGTCTTGAGTTTTATTAGATTTATTTAATTTAGCCCCTTCACTTCCAAGTAATAGCCATCATATGCTTTTTCCAGAAAGAAGAAAATCTCAGCTAAAGAGAAACTGATGTCTAGAAAGAATGTAGCTTAACTTAGTTTCTTTTCTACTTAGGGTATTTTTATTTTAATTTATAATAAAATATTTTATTGAAACACCATAATATAGAAATTCAGATATTGTTGGGAGAAACTAAAGGTCAGTATAAATAAAGTAGATGAACTAAAAGGACAAATTTTAAAAGATATTTTAGGGTATAATGATATAAATTATAATAACAAGATATTTATTTATTGATTTTATTGCAGATAGGAATAATGCAAAAATAATTTACAATGTAAAGCTCACGTGTGTGAGACTGAATATTCAAATGGACAATGGCCAGACCATATATTACAATAGAACCCTGACCCCAAATCTGCTGCAACTGGTCCGGGAAGCGAAACCCAATCTCTCTAGCAATCAGACACAGTCCGTCAGGACTTAGTATCTTCCAGCCTCCCTGGTTTCACCCCTTCTTCCAACCTAGGACCAACTGGAGAAAGCCAAATATGCTGCCCTAATCACATTGGATGCCCTGCATCTCTTTAGCTCATCGCCAGCTTTCCCTGCAAACCATTCAATCAGGGCATACCTAAAGTTTTCCCTTTGTCCAGCTATGAACTGTTTACACTCCTCTGCCTACCTTTGAGTCTATCAAATGCAAGTGATGGTGCCTGACTCCCTTGCTATATGACAACCTCTGAATGAATACATTTTGCTTCTTCATATTTGGGTGATCTTTGTTTATTTCCACACATGTATTATGAAATTTACTCTTCTCAGCAACCTTATAGAGGAAGGCATTATTATCTCCCTTTGGAAAAAATAAGGCAAAGGAAAATTTATGTGACTTGCCAAAGGTAACACACAAAAAAATTAATTATAGAGCTATGATTTGAACCTAAAATGTATGATTCCAGAGCCTGTACACTTAATACAATGAAAGATTGTATAATATTACTCTATCTTACATAAAATTAGTTGTGTCAGGAGAGGAAAAGCTGTGTTACAATGATGGGCATCCTCTAAAATTTCAGTATTTTTCACATAACAAAGGATTACTCTTTACTCATGTTCCGTAAACATTGCCTGTTGTTTAGGAGATTTGCTCCACACTTTTTGTTTTAATCTGAAATGAGGCTGATGATGCAGCCACTGTAGACGGCAGAGGGAAAAAAAAAACAACAAAAAAGTGAAGCCACTGGACACTGGTTCTTAGGCTTGCACCTGAAGTAACACTTCTCACACTGTCACTGGCCAAAACATGAGATATATTTACCTACTTTTAAGGTGCAGGAAATACAGTCTTTCCAAGTACTTGGGAAAAGGAATGATTTGGCTGCTGAACAAAATAACATAAAAGGCTTATTTAAATTTCTTAACCATATTGTAAGTGAAAAGTCTCTTCAAAGTAAAGGCCATTTCAATAGTAAAAATACAAATCTTCTCTCTTTCTCTGATTCTCATTCTACTTCAGCAACAATAATATGAGGGAATTTTCAGTAAGGTAGATTTGAGTGGTTTAAAGAGAAAGTCTGACTCTTTAAACACTAGTAAACCTACAAACATTATGTATACTATATAATTATATACTACATATACATACATACATGCATATAAATAAATATACATCAATAGTATAGAAATTTACATGATGCTTATTGCAGTGGACTGAATGTTGTGTCTTTCCAAAATTCATATGCTGAAGGCTAATCCCCAACATGATGGTATTAGGAGGTGAGGTCATTGGGAGAAGATGAGGTCATTAGGTGGAGCCCTTATGAAGGGGATTAGTGTCCTCATAAAAAAGACTCCAGAGAGCTTTTTCACTCTCTTTCCACAGAGAGAAGATATCTTTACAGAAAAAAGATAATATCTATGAACCAAAAAGTAGGTGACATCAAATCTGCTGGCTCCTTGATCTTGGACTTCCAGCCTCCTGAACTGCGGGAAGTAATTTTTTGTTGCTATAAGCCACCCAGTCTATGATACTCTGTTATAGTAGCTCTAACTAAGAGCATTATAACCCTCACAACAGGCAGAATTTGTGTACATCCAACCTTACTGGTCCCTGATTTAGTGGTCTGTCATGGACCGGTATTGTCACTAGTGATAGAAATGGAATTCTCTTCTGAAGGTTGTATTTTATGTTGAATGATTTAGTTCAAAATTTTACTTTATTATTTTTTGCAAATAAATAACATATTTTACTGAAGAAGAAGAAAATGTTGGGAAGCATAAAGAAAAAAATATTATGTACGATTATGCTATGTGGAAATAATTACCGTTAATATTGCTTGTTTGCTGTGTAAACCTTAGACTTTTCTTCTTTGCTTCAGCATAAGGCTTGCCTTGAATAGATTTTGAATAAACAAACAAATATTCACATTTAAATATATGCATTTCAATAAAAATGGGAAGATACCTCCAACTGAAGAGGAATTGAAAATTCCTCTCCAAAATAAATCAATAAATTTAAGTTTGCTACCAAAAATATACAATGAGATGCTTTTAAAAACAAACAAAAAGATTAAGTCTTTAGGTAAATTAATTTGTCATATTACATCATCAATTAAAATATATGCAATGATTATTCACATATCAAAGCTTCTAAGAAGTCCTATATTAAAGAAACTTGCTTAATCTTTTTTAACTCAGGATTTCTCAACCTTATTGGACCACAGAATATTTTCCTGCAAATCAGCTTAATTCTAGAAATACCAATCATCTCCTCTTCTCTCACATTCCCATCATAAAAACCTTGACCTCCCCATGACCCTGAAGTAGGAAACTTATGCCCTCTCTGACCTCTTGTACTCTGCAGCCACTACTGATTGGATCAACTACAAACTTCTGCTCTAAGATGGGCAAATCAGAAACTGTCCAAAAATATTAGAATTTAGACCTAGTCACTCATTTGGAAAACTTTGGAAAATCAAGTGTAAAAACTTGGGGATTGAGGCCAGTATTTAAGGACAACCATGATGGACAAGATGCAAGTAGATAAATGAACTGAAAACATTAGAGAGAGAGAGAGAGAGAGAGAGAGAGTTATCTGACAACAATATAATTCTCCTGAACCTACTCACTACTCACAATCTAATTCCAAAACTCCCTTACGTGTTTATATTAAACATAGTGTTTGAGTTCATTTTTATCAGTAAACACCACTACTGTCATTCTTAATGAATGCATGATATTATACCTGTAAGTGCCATAATTAATTTAAGCTACCTCATATGTTTTAACACTCAGTATTTTCCAATATACTTCCTCCTTCTGGACCAGTTCAGTTAAAAAAAGACCTAAACCCTCAGGCTACTTGTCTCCTTACTCTGTGCCTCTCTGATCAGACCAGTTCAGTTAAAAAAAGACCTAAACCCTCAGGCTACCTGTCTCTTACTCTGTGCCTCTCTGATCAAGATGGGGCATGTTGGAACGTCACAGTCTTGCCTGTTCTGATGCAGCAAGCCTTAAGCACTCGTTGTCACGGGGAAATAGGGAGTCTCTCGTGTACTTGCAGGATGTACCTGTGTTATCTGAGACTCTCAGGCTCAGTACTGATAAGCTAAAGAGTTTAGAAAATCCCCACTGTCTTGAAAAAGCCAGATTTGCAAGCTTATTTTCCTGCTGCCAATTTAAACAAACAAATAAAATATCGTATTTGACAGTCAAAGTTAAAAAATGACTTCCTTGTTTTTGAGAGTGATCATTGAAACACAGAAAGCCATTTCTTCAAAGGCAGTAAAGAGTGGAGAGAAGGAAGTCTCCAGAACAACAATGTTTACAGGTTATGGAAATATATCTGAAATATTTTTAAGTATTGTCTTCATTATATGTAATTTATTACCGCTTTGAAGCAATATATCTAGAAAAAAACACAAAACAAGCATGAAAAAATGAAAAGAAAGAAGAATACAAAGCAGCAAGAAAAAGCAGGCAAACAACCAAAATAAGAATATGTTTAAAATGGGAGAATAACTTGTATTAAAAATAACATAAACCTTTGCAGGGGTAATAAATAATGTACAGAGGGCTGTATTATTCGTAAAGACTGGAATATTTAAAATACATTGGCATATAGCTTTAGTGCTGATATTCAAGTGTTTTGTTTTAAATCTAGAAAGAATAAATTAATGGAACTTGATATTCTTTATAACAGAATAGATACAAGTCCAATTCCATTGTCAATGAGAACATCTTCATAGATAGAAGCCAAGAAAGGTTTTTAAAGTAAGGAACATAACCCCAGGTTATGATTACATTGTCTGTCTTCCAGTAAAACATACGTGCATGCTTTGGGAAAGCAACATTTTATCTTCCACCATCATGAAAGTGTCAAAAGACCTTTCTTAAAAAGATGCTAAGCCTCTGGCAGGCACAAGAATGAGATGCTTAAAAGCCCATACCACTACTGTATTTTACCTCTTTCAACCTTTCATGTGCAGATCCCAGAGTGTATTTTTCAGTAATTTTGTAACCTGTTTTTGTATCCGCATGAACTAGCAACTCCTCCAGATAATGTTAAATTTAAAATAGATTTAACCTTGCACATCCCATTGACGCTACAGCTTTTTCATAACTTAGCCAGGCCTCTCTTCTTCTGTTTAGCTCTTTACAAACACAGGGCCAAGTGAATTCCTACACCTGGAGGAATAATAAATTATCTCGTGTCATGTTTGCCTGATTCCACAGACAGCATTGTACTGAGGTGCATTGTGTTAAAGAAGAACCACTAGGCTGGCTATGGATATGGCTTTATTATTGATATACTGAGCAGCTTTAACCGCTTTATTTTAGCCAGTTCATTGACTCATATATTCATTCATTCCTCCATTTCCTTATTTATTCGATCCTATTTTTTGAGCTGAGTAAAAAAATATCATAACCTTCTTTCTCAGCCAAACTTTTAAGCCAGATGAAGGTCTCCGACATTATAGATTGTCAGAGATGGCAGACTCTAGATTCTGAAACTTGGTGCTGAAAACATATTCTCCATTAAGTTTCTTACATATTTACTGAATTGACTAAAATTTTCCCCATCCTTCTGCAAACCTTATAATTTCTTTACACCTGAAACATCTTTAACATTTTAGTGATAATTCATATCAGTTTCAATCTCAGGATGATATTTTTTAAGATGATATATAAATAGTAACTATTCATATCTTGAAATATCTGGTACAACGTCTAGCCCATACACTACAGTCAAGGCTCAAAGAAAGGATGCCTTTGCTGGGTTAAATTGTAAGTACAATTTAAAATCTAGGTCTAAAAATTTCAGGGGATATCCGTATTGTAAAGCTTCTGAAAGCAATCTGTATAACCAAAAATACTTGTACCCCCCATAATACTTTTAATTAAAAAAATTCTGAAATTATAATTTCAAATAATTAAGCAATTCTTAGTTTAAATGATTAAATTGTCAAAGGATGCATGCTGAGAACTATTCAATTTCTAAACTTTCTGATTTGGGTTCTGGAGAATAAGTAGTTCAAGCAGACCGGTCGTGACGTTTTGACCATGCCCTGGGGTATTTTACAAAATTTCAAAATGCTATAAGAATGATAGAATGGGTTTGGTAACTCTAGTTCTGATAGATCTGTGCCAGTGGTACAAAGGTCAGCACTAATTTAGGGGAATATTTTAGAAGTTGGTTGTAAGAGATTAGAAATCTAACATGAAGTTAGAATTTAAGAGCCTCTAAATTCCTTATAAAACCTAAAATGCAAGTCAGGTTTATTATTACAGTTTTTGACCCAGAATATAAATTATATTAACTTAACCATTAACATTTATGCTATGAGGGGAGCCTAAATGTGAGCATGAAATAATGCAAATGCAATATTAAAGTAAAATAAAACTCAAAGCTTAGTCTTTCAAATGCAAGTTTAATTAAGAGAATAAATCAGACAAATGGATTAGATTTCACCTCAGTGGCTAACTTTCAATATGGCTTTATTTTCTAGCTTTGCTGAAGAATTAGATGCCAAAAATATTAATGGACTATTGATTTACTTTTTAAGTAGAATTTAACTTTTCATATTAAAATTTTTAAAAATATTTTCAGAGTTCAGAATCATTTGTTTAAGATATCTGATTAAACCTTAAATTACTGTTTTCATACTTTTCAACACATATTGAGATACCATTTTGTTGGTATAATGTATTGTTCTTATTTACTTTACCTTTTTAAAATTTTTTATTTGAGTTAAATTTATTTCTACTTTTTAGTTAATCACACACAAAAAAGTTTTGTTATTCCACAGTTAGTCTTAGTTGTCCACAACAATAAAATGTCAAGGAAAATTGATCTCAACTTAATTTTGAGACTACATACTCAGAAATATATTTAATTCAAGTGATATGAGAAATAATGGCAATATACTATAGTAGGTAAGCATGGCCTTTCAATCCAGGCACAACAGGATTTATATTCTGGCCCAAACTTGCCTTTTCCTCATCTACAATATCTGAATGCCTTAAAAGAACTTTTATAAGGAACAAATGAGAAAATATATAAAGTGTTTATTGTATACTATCTGAGTGATGGGCAGACTTATAACCCTGACTCAAGCATTACAAAAGTGATCCATGTAACCAAAGACATTTGTACCCCTGTAATATTTTGAAATAAAAAAAAGGAAAGAAAAAAAAAAGAAAATATCTAAAGTGCTAAGAATATTGCCAGGCACACAATAAATATAAAATGCATATCAGTAGTAAATATTATTTTCATTACCATCATCAAACTTTCTCCAAGAGAACACTCAGAACTTTCTCATTATTCCTCCTAGTCCTTTGTTTATTATTATCATTATTATTATTTGAGACAGAGTCTCACTTTGTCATCCAGGCTGGAGTGCAGTGGCATGATCATAGCTCCTGCAGCCTCAAACTTCTGTGATCAAGAGATCCTCCTGGCTCAGCTTTCTAGTAACTTGGACTACAGGTGTTCTCCACTGAGTTTTTAAATTTTTGTAGAGACAGGGTCTTGCTATGCTGCCCAGGCTGTCTCGAACTCCTGGGCTCAAGTGATCCTCCTGCCTTGGCCTCCCCAAAAATGCTGAGATTACAGGTGTGAGTCACTACACCTGGCCCTCACAGTTTTTTGCATCATATATCAAACCTCCATGTCGTCCAAACTTCTAGAATCTTATCCACTTACTAATAGATTGATCAACTTTTCTGACTCAATCTTCCACCCATAAAAATCTCTTTTACTGTACTTTTGATCCCTTAGTATGTCATCCATCTACTGTGTCCATCTGTATTGTATCAACAAATAATTCCTGTATGTTCTTTAGTAGGTTCAATGATGGCCCTCAAAAGACATGTCCAAGCTCCGATCTTCAGAGCTTGTGAATGTGACTTTATTTGGAAGTAGGGTGTTTGCAGAGGTAATTAAGTTAAGGAGTCTTGAGATGGAGAGATTATCCAAGATTATCTGGGTTGGCCCTAAATCCAATGAAAAGTGTCTTTATAGGAGTGAGGCAGAAGAAAAGTTGACAGAAGAGAAGGGGGCAATGTGGTCACAGAGGCAGAGATTGAAGTGATATCATCACAGTCAAGCCATGCTGACAGCCACCTGATGATTAGTGATGTTGAGCATTTTCCATATACCTGTTTGTCATTTATATGTATTCTTTTGAGAAATATCTATTCAGATCATTTGTTATAAAATCAGATTTTTTTTTGCAGTTGACATGTTTGAGTTCCTTATATATTCTGGTTATTATTTTCTTGTCAAGACAGATAGTTTGTAAATATTTTCTCTGATTTTGTATGTTGTCTCTTCACTCTGATGATTTTTTTCCTTTACTGTGAAGAAGCTTTTTACTTAATAGAGTCCCATTTGTCTATTTTTGCTTTTGTTGCCTATGATTTTGAGATTTTACACAAAAAATATTTACCCAAACCAATGTCCTGAAGTATTTCCCCAATGTTTTCTTCTAGTAATTTCATACTTACAGGTACTACATTTAAGTATTAAATCCATTTTAAGTTGATTTTTGTATGCGGTGAGAGGTAGGGATCTTGTTTCATTCTTCTGCATTTGGATATTCAGTTTTCCCAACACCATTTATTAAAGAGACTGTCCTTCCCTCAGTGTGTGTTTTAGGCACTTTTGCCAAAAATTAATTGGCTATAAATACATGGATTTATTTCTGGGTTCTCTATTCTACTCCATGAGTCTGTGTGTTTGTTTTTATGCCAATACCATGCTGTTTTGGTTACAATAGCTTTGCAGTACATTTTGAAGTCAGATAGTGTGATGTCTACATCTTTGTTCTTTTTGCTCATGATTGCTTTGGCTATTTGGGTTTTTTTTTTTAATTCTGTACAAGTATTATGGGTTTTTTTCTATCTCTGTAAAGAATGTCTTTGGTATTTTGACAGGAATTCCTACAGATCACTTCAGGTAGTCTGGACCTTTTAAAAATATTAATTTTTCAATCCATGAACATGAGATGTCTTTTGATTTATTTGTGTTCTCTTTAATTTCTCTCATCAATGTTTTATACTGTTCATTGTAAAGATCTTTTACCTTTTTGGTTAAATTTATTCTTAGGTATTTTATTCATTTTTCATGTAGCTATTTACAAATGGGATTGCTTTCTTGATTTCTTTTTCAGATTGTTTACTGTTGATGGACAGAGATGCTACTGATTTTTGTATGTTGATTTAGTATCCTGCAATTATACTGAATTTGTTTATCAGTTCTAACAGTGCTTTTTGGTAGAGTGTTTAGGTTTTTCTAAATATGAGATTAAGTCATTTGCAAACAAGGAGAATTTGACTTCTTTCTTTCCAATTTTTGAACAATGCAAATAACATTTTTTGTCTCAGTTACTCAACTTTTATCAAATTGTTAATATGAATTGTTAATATGAAGTAGAGCATAACTATTAGGAAAAATTAACTATTAGGAACAATGAAGAAAAAAAAGGTAAGCCTCTAAAGTAGCTAAAGCCTCACAGAAAGCATGTGGATGGGGATTTAACATGAAAAGGAAGAATTTAAAAACTAATAAGATAGAGCATTGCTGCTTTTTAGCATGGGAAGAAACTGTATGAGAGAAAAATGCAGTGAAAACTAAATAGCTCAGACACTGGAGAATTTATTTTTTATGTGGAGAAAAGAATGTTTTAAGTGAGAATATGTATCAGAAAGCACTTCCTCTTAAATAGGCTCCCATTGTGTTTAATATTTACTCATGTTAATAAATAAAATGGGTTCTAAAAAGTAACAATTGTTAATACTATATAATGAGAAGAGGAGAAATTAGTTAGAACAAATATAATAATAAATGGTCGTAAAATTAGGACTAAAAATGCCTAAAAATGTACACAATGTGTTTGTATGAACAGAGGTATTTTAAGAGAGAGAGAAAATGCAATAATAAAAAAGTAAATGGAAAGGCTATTTTTAACATCATTTTCCTAAATTCAAGAAATGACTGTGTATAAATAGGGTAATGCTTTTAATACAAAGTTTCTATTGACATTTGGGAAAGACAATTCTTTGTGGTTGGTGGAGGATTGTCATGTGCACTGTAGGATGTTTAGCAACATCCCTGATCTCTACCACTAAATCCAATGGCATCCGTATCCTCCATGTTGTGACAACCAAGGGTCTCTAGACATTGCCAAATGTTCCCACAGATGGGGATAGGGAAGGCAAAATTGCTCATAGTTGAGAACCAGTGCTTTAATGCAATATTCAAAATTTTAAAATATTAAAACAAACCAGCTACCTTAATCATAGTATTGATTTTACTAAAACAAATAAACAAACAAACACTCAGATATTGCCTATGATTTGTAAAGTTTACCAGGGACATGAAATTAACCTTTACTTTCGGCACAGGTATTGAATTAAAAACAATCCAGTTTGAAATTCAGTTTATTTGAATATATGATTCATACTGACCATTGTTAAAAAATGTATGTTTCATGATAAAATTCATAAATAAGAAAAAAATATACTTGGGAGAGGTTCACCAGTATTATTAACATTGGATATAAACTATACAGGAAATAACATTTCTTATATTTTGAATTTTTTTGGCTAATTTTGTCAAATCTGATTAGTTTGCCATTACTGTTATCTACTAATGTAGCTGAGGAAGATTTTATAATAAAAATAACAATGTCATCTCTGAAGAATCACATTATTAGTATTATTTTCAATTTTGTTTTCTTTTCAGGAATTTATTTAATCCACTTCTTCATTTTCAGAGGATTAGTTTTAGCTAAAACTGAATAGTATAATCCATAAATCCACTTAACTGGTGACAAATGCATTTTAATGCTTTGCAAAATATGGAAAGCAAATGAGGCCATTGCTGTTTATGTCTCTGATTTGTGGAATTTGTAATTTACTTTGAAGAGACCACCCGTGCTCCAACTGATATTGGAGGACAAAAAAATCAATCTATATATTGATAAAAAATAAATAAAACCTAATTGTCTTAACATTAAATTAAATGCAAATGGAAATGAGCTGTTTTTCCCAGGCAACCCCCTTCCTTAGGGTTGTGTATCCTCTTTAAAGCTCCCTGGTACATGGGTTGTTCCTCTTCCTAACTTTACTCCTTTAATGAAAAGTGCAAATTCTTTCTAGATTCTGTAAGCAGTTAAACTGGTCTTTTCTTGTCACTCAGTGAGGTCTCTTGTGTCATGTCCCAAACAGAAAACATACAAAGGCAGAGCCAGCCAGACCCTATAGTGACATAGCATTTTTGGATTGAATTGGATACTAAGAAGGCAAGAGTAAAAAAAATGTTTTCTTGCTGTGAATGAATTCAGCAGTTTGTCAAGATTCTTTGAGGCTGGAGAATAAAAAAAATATTTTATTGATAAACAATATAAGTATTTTAAAAGCTCAATTAACAGTAATTACATGCCAAAGCAATTCAGAGGATGTGCTATAAATTATACTATTTTATGTCCTCAACAAAATGGCAAAATCTATGAGTCCTGCTAAATCTCCTTTCTGTTTTCTAACGTCATAGTCAATGACCAAAAGTTTACATCAGTTTGAAGACAATTGATTCTACATTTCCAAGTCTAAAAATCACATAAGGATTTAGCCCAGGCCCACTTAAACCGAATGCATATGTTTATACATTTCCCAGGGAGATAGAAATAAAAAAATTGGATATTGGAGCAAAGGGATTACAAATGGAGAAAAGCACAATTACTCAACTTAAAAAGGGACAAACGCATAGGGAAGTAAGTCACATAGATTACAAATTTATAAAGTTCTCACAAAACTATGTTGCTGAGGCCATATAGTTATTTCATTGTAACGAAATAACTGAATGCATACAGCTTTTTATTCTTATAATTAATGTGAGCTTGAATTGAAAAGCTAAAAGTTCTAGATGAAAACACTAAGTGATTTTTGGAATGAATTCATATCTTTATATTTTTGTATCATCATCTTTGCTCTGAACTCTTACTGATATAGCACTTTATTTAAATTTGGTTTTATTTTTCTACTTGAAGGATTCTTTCTGTGGAAACCATAAATAAAAATAAAAATCACTGTGTTTTTACAGTCATCTATATTGAATGCTATTGTACTTTACAATGCCTGCCCACTTCCCATCCTCATCAAGCTAACTCAGGTTACTAAGGTGGTGCTCATATTTCTCTAGGAACATTGTCTGGGTTATACATTATCCCCAATAGGCAGGACTGAATGCTGGTTCTTTAGGACCCCTTTGTACCCTCGGCCTATCTCAGCATTGTGCTTCTATCCCAGTAGCAAGCTGAGCTTTAGTAGAACTTGGCACCAAAGGAAAAATCAGTCAAACTAACACTGCCATTAATATTTTGATATTTTCTTCTTCATAAAATTTTTGCACTAATTTTTATTTTTAAAAAATATATCAAAGTATGATTTATCTTGATTATTATGGGTTGTATTTGGCATACTCTTTACTTTTTATGTCTGAGATAAATGCCTAACTAGGCTCACCTAGCCCCAAGCCTGCTTTTTGCAGTGTACTGCCCTAATCTTTTTATATGCCTTTCTCCCTTATATAGACTGTAGACTTTCTGAGAGCAATGGCCAATTCTTTCCATCTTTGAATTATTCAGCAGAGTACTAACATTTTGTAAGCGTACAATAAAACCTAATTGAATATAGGTACACATGCTGCCTTCAAATTCTATGTATACTTTTTAAAAACTCATGCTTAGTGAGTCCACTTAGTTATCAAATCTAATTTTTAAAGCCAGAAACGATAGTTGTCGTATAGTTTTGATTTTCAGGGATAGCACTAATTCTATTATTTCTTTTTAAAATTCTATTTGCTATGACATCATACTCAACTCACATTGACTATTCTTGTTAGAGAAAATTGTGAGCTTTTCCCTAATTGGTATCCCATAGCCATCGGTTTTTTTGTTAGCTTTTTGTCTGATTTAATTGAGTTTATTTTAAATGAGCTGCTGCCAAGTATCATTAGAGCTTGATTTACATCTCAATAAGGTGTGCACCAGGGCATATAGGTGGGTCGCAGACTGGATGGGGGGGATGCTGGCCCTGTAAGGGAATCAGCAGAAGTTACCAGTTAAAAGCAGGATTGTGTCAAGAGGGAAAAAAAATAGAAATGAATTCAACTGGAATCTGAAAATGAGAGGATCAGCCTAAATTGGGAGGAAATGGGTGCCCTTAGAATTTTCTGTCTTACTGTCCTAGGCTCTAAAAATAAGGCTTAATATTTAATTTGGAAGACTTCCATGTTTTAGGACATAGCTTATAGTATCAACTTTTAACTTTTTCTATCCAAGCTTTATCCCTTCCAACCTCTCCTCTGCTATTATGAGCTTTCTCAAGTTAAAATCTCAATTTAAATTTCCTGATGCATCTCCGTTGCCTGTATGATAAGCTCCAAATTCCTTAAAATGATCTACAAAGCTTTCTTTTTAAATCTGACCTCTGCCTACCCGAGAAGTCCTGACGTTATCCCGTAAGCATCTCACACTTTAGCATTGCAGGGTGTCTCCAGTACTCTGGCATGACGTGGCCATCCTTTCCTCTATGTCTGTATGTACTCATCCTTTCCCCTGAAATGTTCTGCTCTTCTCTAGCAAGCAGGTTCCATTTAGGAAAATAGAAACAATGTTTTGCATTTCAAGTAGAGGAGTTTTAATGAAGGGAAACAATACGAAGTATTTGAGAGGCAAAAAGAACAAAAATAGAAGGTGAGCTGATTAAGAAATTAGTAACCACAGGAGACAGTACCTGAAGTACAAAAGGAAGATCATTCTGAGAAAAAGCCATTTCAGTAAATGACCAATTCACCAAAAGCCAATTCAATAAATGGCTCATTTCCTGAATGATTTTTTTCCCCAAATTTACTTGTTTCTTATACTTATTTAGCTTAACCTGACCAGTCTAACAGTTTTTCATGCCTTCATTGTATGGAATTTTTATTACGTTTATTTTTGTTGAGCTCTCTGTTGCTGTGGCTGGAGATGGAGGATCAGAGAGGGAAGGAGATCATGGCTCTTAAAAATATATTCATACTACAGAGAATAATGATAGACTTAAAAGAACTAAAAAGCAAACAAAAATATATTCACAGAAAAGACATCCTTGAATAGTAACTGTTCTTAATATAATCATCCTTCATGTTATAAGAAAATATGTGATAATATAATCAATAATATACTTCCATATTTTTCATGAATATATTTTTAACTATATTCTACTAGAATATATTTGTTAAATATATTTTTCTGACGAGTATATTCTTTTTATGAACCCCAAGTATAATATACCAATAAAAACATATCAAAGAACTTCCTCCTAAGAGTTAATTCCAGTGATGTTTGGTGGAGCGGTCACACTTAGCAATATTGAATAGTGACAAATATATTGGGATAGAATTCCCAATTATTCATAATTATGGAGATCACTAAATCCCATGAGTCTAGATGGTGCATTTTGACCGCTGGTGTTGATATAATTGCAAATTGGTTTTGGACTTGGAAAAACATTTCATTATACTAAATCCTGACCACATTGGTTGGGGCAGCTTTGAAGCGTTTGTTTATGACGATCTCAGTGGTTTAACCAGAATCTTGGTACAGGAATCACAGACAGGATGGAGTGAGGGTAGGGCATCATCAGGAGACGTAAGCAGATGTGGTGGCAAAAATCTTTCTTTTTTAATTTATTTTTTTATTTCAGAATATTATGGGGGTACAAACGTTTTGGTGACATACAATGCCTTTGCCTCGCCAAAGCCAGGGCTACAAGCTTGCCCTTCCCCCATACGGTCAAGAATCACAGAACAGCTATGTTGTGGCAGAGACTTACTGTACAGCTCACTGAGTTATCTGAGGGCAGCGGCAGGCTATCACGGTCGCTCCATCCCAGAAACTTCACAACTGTCCTGCTCAGCAGATCACAAACCCCAGCTGGGTACAAATGCCACAATGATCCTGGCAATTATGTCATTTAGAAAAGACAATAGGGTCTCAGTGTCACTGGAGGAACTTTCTAAGAGGTTCAATCACAGTAGAGTTGGTGAAAACAGAGATTTTTTTTTTTTTTAACTCTAACATCAGTACTTTAAAGTACAATTGCACCATTGTCCTGTGAAGGGCAAGGGTTTGTCACAGGGAGCAGAGGTGGGGCAAGTACCTGGACCTTCATGAGCAACCACTACATGCTCCATGACAACTGAGGGACACGAAAGCCCAGAGAGGAAGAGGCTGTTGTACAAAGCTTTGGGTGTTTTCTTATCATCTGGCTGGAAATTGCTGCACCTTGGTGACAGTGTAGGCAACTTGAAGAAGCCCTGCTGAGCTGGGCTGAGTCATGGGCACCAGGTGAAGCAGGAATCCTTCTCAAATACAAAGTCACAGAACGGAACCCTCCAACTTCCTCTTCAGAACAATCAGAAAGCTCTGGTGCCTAATATGCAGTTTGCTGGGAACTCTGAGATTTAGAATAAAAATATGCCAAGTCCTAAGTGTGAGTGGACTTGTTATTATAGGTAAAGAATAAGCAAAGAAATACACACATATATACATACAAACATATCTATGCACACACATACAGTAAGTCGTGGTCCTATCCCAAAGGGTCATAAAAATCAACTAATTCAACTTCTCTATTCATTAGCAAATATTTTTAAACTTTACTAATATAATAAATTATTTATGCAATTACTTCTATTAAATATTATATTAATATAAACAGTATAAGTAATGCTTTGGGCATACTAACTTTTGCATTGTGATGTTTAATAAAGTGACTGCCTGAATGGATCAATATTGGCATCAAAGGTTCTATCACCCCCAAATCACATGAGATTCAGGCCTGAAGCTTCCTTATTCTTTCATTTTATATTCTTGCTTAATAACATATTTCAACACTGAAGTTAGCTGGCTTATAATTGATCCTTGATAGATTCAGAAGGACTTAAAAATGTCTGTCAGTGGATCGAGACTTTGTTAAAGACTTTAGCTGTCATTCAATTTAAAAGTTAATAAAATACCAAATAATAGAGCTTTCTGGTGAGCCACATGATAAATATAATAAATGTAGAGCACATTGGTTAGCCCACTCTTTTTAAAATTCTCATTATTATCTAGGGATGAAAAGAAAGACTGAGAGAACAAGTGAAATGCATCAAAGGATTCTTCTAAACTCTATTTTCCTACAAGTCTTTGAATCTCACTCTAAAGTAATGCAGATCGGTATACTTCTGAAAGTTCAGAATTTTTACCTGTGCTGCTTTCAGCCTAGTTGATATATTAATGCTGCTGGTTAGGAATTACAAAAAAAATAAATTTTAATTTGTTATTTAAACATAAAAAGATGCTTATGGCTTAAAGCTAAATAACATTAGTATGCTAAGCAACTAAGATGTTAAAAAAATAACAAGCAAAAATCATTTATCTCCACTGTTGCTAGAAGGGAGTCATTAATGTTGAAAGGTCCAATAACAAAATAGAAACGTTTTCAGCACTAGACCTGAACTGCGTGAGGGAATTGGATTTCTGCAATTAAAATATTATGTGAAAGAAAACCAAAGCAGGACTCTACAATATCACTAGAAGACTAGGCATGATAAATGTGAAGAAAAGTAAGATCAGAAACATAAGATTATGTCATTTACAATACTGATGATATGACAAGTATACTTGTGACCTCACAGCCTGCCACTATGAGCTTCAAACTTGGCAAATCTATTTGTTTCACCAGTTATGTGAGTGCATAAAGAAACTTCGTCTTCATATCTTTCATGTACAGCCTACATCAAATGCAATTTCATTGATCACCCAGGGGACATAGAAGAGATTTACACTGACTCTGGATTTAATGGACTCTCAAGCCACCCAAATAGTGGTAACCCTTATCATAAGTCTGCTAAATCATGCTGCCCATGGACAAGGTTTTGATATACTGCGTAGTATATGGGTTTTGAGACTTCAGGAACAGAGATGGTACTCTGGAAAGTTAATACTGGCCACTTCAGGGCTAATTCTACTTTGCTCTATATTTCTATCTCCAACAAATTGGATCTTTCTAAAGCTATCTTACATAAAATTTCTCATAGTTTAAGACCATAGAACAAAAGTATTATTGCATATACATTTTGTAACATTTGAAAAGTTATATTTCCTGTTTTCTAAAATATTTAAAAGATATAACTGACATCCAATATAGTATATGCTTTTCTATATACACCGAAAAGAAAACAGTGAATTTACACTAAAAGAAAGAAAGGTGAGAGATAGCCTTTAAAATGACTGGTCAACTTTAATTTTTTATTGAAGTTATTATTTATTATTAGTTAATAAATTCTATTTTGGTTGGCTTTTGACTTACCTACTACGTATAGTAGCTGTCTTAAACCTGTGGTCCTATAGTCAAACCACTACAAAATTTTAACAAATGGCATATTCACATTGTATCCAAGTGTAGAGTCAAAATCTCCTCACCAGAAACAAACATATAGTATTATTTCCTGCAGTTGATCGTGTGAAGATGATCTACTAAATTCAGTTGCAAGGAAACCAAAATGAAGTAATATGTAGAGAATTCAAACAGCTCCTTTCACCTTGGGCATATAAGATTATTCCAGTTGCATATTGTTGTGTGATAAATCACTCGAAAACCAAGTGATTTAAAAACAACATTTATTACTATCATAAATCTGCATTTGGAGTTATCTGTTCTCAGTTTTGCATCAGCTGGGACAACTCAAAGCCTGAGATCTAGCATCTTCTGTAGGCTTGCTTACTCACATCTGTGTGGGTTAGAAAGATACAAACATCTGGGCGAGGAAACTATAGAACTTACAGCATTTTAGAAGTTGTATCATGAGTGATGTGAACCATTTATTTTCCAAAACAAAGGGAAAGCATAAAACTGATTATAGATACACCTACAAAGCAAAAAGCACTCTATTTGGAGTCTGAGGCAGAAAACCCTGATCCAAGGTACTACTTAACATACCCCTTTCCCTTTTTGTTAGGCATATGATTCAGTGAAATCTATTTCATATAGAAATGCCCCATCAAAAAAGAATTAGTAATGATTAGAAAGGAAATGATACAGGATAGATAAATAAATATAATGCAAAAAAATTGGATAAAAGACACATCATTATAAAAGTAAGATAAATATCATAATATCAGAAAATTGCCACAGGGTTTAGAAGAAAATATTAAGAAATTTCAAAAAACTCATAGATTCCTTAGTCAAAACATAACTGAATTAGCTCAAAAAAGGTATATTAAATTAGGAAGGACGTAGAATGTGAATTGCTGACTTAGAAAAATGAATCAAAAAATGTTACCTTATTACAAAAATAAATGCTACCTTAGAAGCAATAAGAAGTACAATCAACTCTGTTAAAAGTATATCTGAAGCAAGAAGTTCAGATTTGAAAATATCATAAAAGTTAAATCTAAAGTAACAAAGAGATAACTGAAAAAATGAATACGGACAATGAAATACAGACATTCTTCAGAGATACTGGGGGTTCAGTTCCAGATCGCAGCAATAAAGTGAATGTTGCAAGAATGCAAGTCAGATGTGTTTTTAGGTTTCCCAATATATAACTTTTATAAAAGTTATGTTTACACTGTACCGTAGTCTATCAAGTGTACAATACCATTGTGTCTAAAAATATATACATACCTTGATTTAAAATACTTTATTGCTAAAAATACATTCACCTGAGCTTTTAGCCGGTTGTAATCTTTTTGTTCGTGGAGGGTCTTGCCTCGATGTTGGTGGCTGCTGACTGATCAGGGTGGTGGCTGCTGAAGGTTGGGATGGCTGTGGCAATTTCCTATAATAAGACAACAGTGAAATTTGCCACATCAATTGACTTTTCTTTTTACTAAAGATTTCTCTGTAGCATGCAGTGCTGTTTGACCCACATCATTTTACCTACAGTAGAATTTCATTCAAAATTGGAATCAATACTCTCAAACCCCATTGCTTCTTTATCAACTAAGTTTATGAAATATTCTAAATCCTTTGTTATCTTTTCAGCAATATTCACAGCATCTTCCCCAAGACTAGATTCCATCTCAAGAATACACTTTCTTTGCTCATAGGAAGCAGTTACTTATCCATTAAAGTTTTATTATCAGATTGCAGCAGTTCAGTCACATCTTTAGGCTCCACTTCTAATTCTAGTTCTCATGCTATTTCCACCAAATTTGCAATTACTTCCTCCACCGACGTCTTGAACTCCACAAAGTCATGCATGAGGGTTGGAATCAACTTCGTCCAATCTCCTGATACTGTTGATATTTTGACCTCATCTCATGAATCACAAATGTTCTTAATGGCATCTAGAATGGTGAATTCTTTCCAGAAGGTTTTCAATTTACTTTGCCCACATCTATTAGAGGAATCACTATCTATGGCATTGATAGTCTTATGAAATGTATGTCTTACATGATAAGACTTGAAAGTCAAAATTACTCCTTGATCCATGGGATGCAGAAGGGATGCTGTGTTGTCAGGCATAAAAACAACATTAATCTCCTTGTAAATGTCCATCAGAGCTCTGGGTAACTAGGTGCATTGTCAATGATCAGTAATATTTTGAAAAGAATCTTTGTTTTCTGAGCAGTAGGCATCAATAATAAGCTTAAAATATTCAGTAAACCATGCTATAAACAGATGCTATCATTCAGGCTTTGTTGTTTAATTTATAGAGCAAGGGCAGAGTAGATTCAACATAATTCTTAAAGGCCCTAGGATTTTTGGAATGGTAAATGAAGGTTGGCTTCAACTTAAAGTCAACAGCTGCATTAGTTCCTAACAAGAGTCAGCCTGTCCTTTGAGGCTTCGAAGCCTCTAGGTACAAAAGCCCTAGATGGTGTCTTCTTGCAATAGAAGACTGTTTTGTTTACATTGGAAAAATGTATTGTTTAGTGTAGCCAACTTCATCAATTATCTTAGCTAGATATGGATAACTTGCTGCAGTTTCTCCACCAGCACTTACTGCTTCACCTTGCACTTTTATGTTATGGAGATGGCTTCTTTCTTTAACCTCATGAGCCAACCTCCGCTAGCTTTGAACTCTTCTTCTATAGGATCCTCACCTCTTTCAGCCTTGATAGAATTGAAAAGAGTTAGGGCCTTGCCTAGGATTAGGCTTTAGCTTAAGGGAATGTTGTGGCTGGTGTGATCTATCCAGACCACTAAAAGTTTCTCCTTATCAGCAATAAATCTGTTTCACTTTCTTATCATTTGTGTGTCTACTGGAGTAGCACTTTATTTTTTATTTTTTATTTCAGCATATTATGGGAGTACAAAAGTTTAGGTTACGTATATTGCCCTTGCCCCTGCCTCCCAACGCAGAGCTTCAAGTGTGTCTGTCCATCCCTTAGACGGTGAGCATTGCACTCATTATGTCTGTATACACCCATCCCCTCCCTACCCCACGTCTGCCCGACACCCGATTAATGTTATTCCTAAATGTGCTCTTAGGTGATGATCAGTGAAACCAATTTGATGGTGAGTGGATTAATAAAATGTGGTATATGTACACCATGGAGTACTACTCAGCTATAAGAAATAATGGGGCTATAGCACCTCTTATATTTTCCTGGATAGAGCTGGAACCCATTCTACTAAGTGGAGTAGCACTTTTAATTTCCTTCAAGAACCTTTTCTTTGTATTCACAACCTGGCTGACTCTTCAGTGCCAGAGCCCTAGCTTTTGATGTTCTTGACAAGCCTTTTTCACTGCACTTAGTCATTTCTAGCTTTTGATTTAAAGTGAGAGAAGTCTGACTCTTTCCTGCAAACACTTACAAGCCATTGTGGGATTACTAACTGGCCTACTTTCAGTGTTGTGTCTCAGGGAATAAAGAGGCTCAAGGAGAGGGAGCGAGACAGGGGAAAGGCCGGTAGGTGGAGCAGTCAGAACATACACAACATTTGTCAAGTTTGCCATCTTCATATATAGAGTGTGGTTCATGATGCCCAACACAATTACAACAGTAACGTCAAAGACCATTGATCACAGATCATCATAAGAGATGTAATAATAATGAAAAGTTAGAAATACTGTGAGAATTACCAAAATGTCGTAGAGAAACATGAAGTGAGCACATGCTGTTGGAAAAATGGTGCCAACAGACTTGCTAGATGCAAAATTGCCACAAACCTTCACTTTGCAAAAAAATGCAGTACCTGTGAAACACAATAAGGTGAAGTGCAGTAAACTGAGGTGTGCCTGTATATGAAAGACAAATAAGGAGGTGGGACATGTGCATAACTGATACTACTGAGAAAGAGAACAGAAATAAATATATCAAAACTTTTTAAAAATACATGTCCTATAGTACAGAAAAACTAAAACTTGCAGGCAAAAGCACAATGTTTGAGGACAAAAATTATTTTCTTAATAATTACTACCAATATATGTTGTGGGGCATTTATTTTAAAAATCTTTGAAGATAAAAAGGGAATCCAAAGGGCATCCAGAAAGAAAAATTATGTCATGTATGATGGAGAAAATATCAGGATGATATCAGCATTTCAAATAGTACATTTTAATGCTTAATCACATTTCCCAAAAGACAAACATTTATTATAATTTAAAATAGTTTCATACTTAGCCATCCATCATTTAAATATTCTGATATATAAAAGCTTTTGTATAATTTTAAAACCGTAAAACTTATAGGAAACAAGAAACACCTTACCTGGACAAAACTGACGAGCAATAAATGGATGCAAACAAAATATTTAAAAATAAAAAGGACTGGAGGGACAGAAGGTTTGACTTAAGTTATAGAAAGGTATATAGAAAGTGATTGCTTTCATCTTAACAATAAGCTAAAGCCAGATAATTCATTAAAACATAACTTCTATTAAAATCTTTGAAAGGCAGAGATCTCAGGAAAACCAACTAGCCTTAAATCTAAAGAAAGACAAGGGCCTCCAAAAAGACATAGGAGGTGAACTCTGAATTCCCTGGGGCAGAGTACAGAAGGAAGATGGGGCTGTCATACAAAATGGTAAGATGTTTAATAAATTGGTAGCGGCCAAATGTAGGCTAGTGGGAGAGTATAGAGCCCCGGGGAGCCACAGACGTAAGGAGACTGCATCCACTCACAAATCCTTTCCACGGACTTCACCAGGTGGTCAGAAGAAAGGTGGTGGCGATGAAGAAGCTGGAGAATGCCTCCCACGGGGCAGGCTTGGGGGAGGACAGGAGATACTGCTACTGGATTCGTCTCCCCTATGAAACAGTCACTGGGGAAAGAAAGTAAATCCTATCGTCCCAAGGAACAAGAGAAGACCACTTGCAGATATAGGAAGGAAAGACAAAAAAAAAAAAAAAAAAAAAAATACAAAACCCCCCCCCCAAAACCAAACCCCTCTATCTCTAGAGGAGGGGCAGAAAAACTTCTTGAGCCCAAAACTTGGAGAGTCCTCCCACTGTGGGAGAGGTAGGATTACTGAGAAAAACCTACCCCTGAGAACCAGGGATCCAGTGGACTGTGGCTGAACCAAGACAAAGCATCTTTCCTTATCCTTTCCATAGTGCTGTAGAAACGCCATCAACTCTTCAATACCTAGCTGGCGTGTCCCCATGCTTTAGTCTCCTCTCATTTCCTCCTGTTATAATATTTATTCCTTCATTCAACAAATATTTGAAAATCTGCTATATGTTATTAGGCATGGAGTTACAGCATTGGGCAACATAGAGAAATGTTTTGCCCTCAAAGTGCTTGCATTCTATAGGAGGTATAGAAATAACCAAATAAATACATAATGCTCAGCAGTATAGAATATGAAAACACTTTAAGAGGTCAGAGTGACTGGGAGAGTAAACTGAGATAGGATATTCTGGAAGGTCTTACTGAGGGTGACTGAAGCTGAGATTTCCAGTAAGCCAGAGAATAAGGGAGGCAAATATCTGAGGAAAGCTCATTTCTGACAGATGAGGAAGTGAAAATGCCTTTCGATATCAGCCTTGATATGGAAAAAATATCCTTCCATATACTTCCTCCTTGAATAAACCAACCATTAGTGCTTCTCCTGGGAGCATCACTTGTTTCCTTTGTTCCAATCCCTTCTGAAATCAGTTCTGGGTAACTAAGAGCCTCTGCTATTACTGCAGCAGTATCATTTAGCTGTCCCCGATGTATCAATGTAACAGTTCCAACCCTGGTACAATTTCCAAAGCGAGAACTGAAAGTGAGATTGAGACAGAAACTGATTCTGCTTTCGAATTTTTGAATACGTGGTTTAGGATGCACCGTGATTCTCTTAATCATTTTAACAGATTAAGGGGTAGGTTTCTGTTAAACCAATAACAATCTCTCCCTTAATTTCCACTGCCTATAGGTGGATAGTTAATCAAAAAGTCCAGTGTCTTAGGTAGCCAAAATAGGTAAAGGAGGCAACCAATGTATTTCCTTATCATTAATCAATTTCCTCATCTTCTAGTGAAGAGACTTCTACCAGATAAAATCTAGTTCTTTTTGTTCCTGCCTTCCACTATTCACAGGACCCTGATAGTCAGGCTCTGATGAACATGTATTTAATTCTAAATACAATAGATTCTGTGAATTTGCCTCTTTACTTTTTTTTTTTTTTTACTTCTCTTAAAGCAAAAATTCACATTTCATATTAGAGAAGAGAAGGAGGTACCAGAGAGAAAAAGAATAATGGTACAGTTTCATACATTCATGTTTGATAACTTAACAGAATTAGGATTCTCAATGAATTTTACAAAGGAGAGGTCAGATAGTTTAGCTTTGATTCAAGAAATCATTTTAAAATTCTAATTAGAGGAAAAAAGAATATGGTTTTATAAATTAAATTCTGCAATCACTTCAGTTTAAATTTCCCTACTGTTAATTTTTTTTAAAAAGCAAGAAAACGTTATGTAGTGTGCTAATACTGATACTGTACTTTTTTATCTGCTAAGTTCCAAACAACTGCTGATTAAAAGAATGAAATCTCATCATAAGAGGGAAATTTAATGAGTTCTCATGAACAATTAAAAAGATTATTTGCATATTTTTAGCCTATTGGAGGAAAAAATACCAAGCAAGAAAGGTTTAGCAATAATCACATGCTGAGAAGGAGTGGAAAGGGAAACATTAAATGCTTTTCTTTTTCCTCCTGAAGCCATGGATAGCATTTAAGGAGGCTTATTAGCATGCACATTGGAGTGACCTGGTTTACCGTCCTCTGCACTTAGGCAGGTGTTTATTACAGGTGCTCCATCTTTGGTATTTTTATCCCTCTAAGAAAAATTAGGAATACAGAGAAGACCCACGCCTGATTATGTTCACAGTAGTATATATTACAGCAATGGAAATTAAACCCAAAGCAAAGCCTGAGAAGCATTTGATAAGCTCTCTTTGGAAACTCTATGACATTTACCCTTTGTCATTCAGTCTCTGGTACAGTGTAATTATCAAAACATCTGTCCCCAAAGTCAAGGCAGCAAATGTAAGGAGCTAGGAAAAAATATGGGATTTAGATTCAGAAATTATGAGTCACTTACAACCATAACCCCAAACAAGTAATTTTTCCCTATGTATCCATAGACTATACACATGTAAAGTTTATAATAACACCTGTGTTGTAGAGTTGTTGCAGTGATTAGGGAAAATGTATTTTTTCATACTTTCCTATGTATAGAAGGCATTCATTGCTTGGTAGCTAAATATATAAAGCATTTAAATAATAATAAACATTCCTTAGCAGGCTAGCAGCACATCATTAGTGGAAAGAATATTCCAATTAGTACCTAAAGTGTGGGAAATAATATAGTCAATGGAGTCATCTTTGATTCTGAAGACCAGTGATGATTTCTGTTACAGTGTACCTTCTGTTTATGCCATTAATAAACCCTGACACTGGAATAGACTTCTTTGGAAATACTGGCACATTCTCCATAGTATTTGTTTTACTCTTGCTGCCCCACATACTGTCCCCTCATTTTTATTTCAGCCTCAGCTCTGGTGGATTGTGCTGACTCATGCTGATGTTGTTCCACCCAAACACATGCCACAGTCTCTGTTTTACTGCCTCAAAGCTCTCTCAGGTGCCACAGCAGCCCCCTCAGATTACGCAAGCACAGCCTGTAAGTGCAAGATGAGAGCAGGTGGAGAGTGAAGTCAATGACTCAGGCCCCCTTCAACTGATGGGAATAAGAGAAACTGGAAGAATGGAAAAACAGGCACCACATGAAATCGCCATCAAATTGGTATTAACTGATCAACACTAAGGTGCTCACATGGTAGTAATATTCATTGGGTATCGGTCAGGTGGAGGGTGAACTCACAACTAATGAAGACGGAGTGCACCGTATGGGGGAAGGGCACGCCTCTGGCTTGGGAGAGGCAAAGGCATTACTTGCAATCAAAATGTTTGTACGCCTATAAAATACTGAAATTAAAAAAAAGTGACTGGATAAATTCCATAGCCTCCTGTCCTTTGGAAGGAAAATTCTAGCAGGCATTCCTCATTCTTCTCAGAGATCCCATCTGAACTGAGCCCACTGGGTGCAGCAGGGAGCTTGATAACACATAACTAGCTTTTTATCCTTTTTCTGTCTCTCCCCCTGTCTTGTCCATTTCCTGTTGCTATAACAGAATACCTGAGGCCAGGTAATTTCCTACCATCTACACCATTATTACCAGACTTCTCAACTTCTCAGTATAAAAAATTTCTGAGATATAGGATTTAAAAAATAATATAATAAATCCTCATGGAACCATCATCCATCTACAACAATTATCAACATTTTATCACTTATTTTATCTATTCTCTCACTTACTTTCTTGTGCATTTTAAAGCACTTCTAAGATGTGGATCTCCAACAAATAAGGGCATTACTTTTTCAATATCATACCTTAAAAAAATAACATCATCTTTAATACTTTAATATCATCTAATATCCCAGCCTTATTAAATGTTCTTCACTTGTTTTAAAAACCATCTTTTTATAGTCAATTTGAATCAAGATCTCTTAAATCTGGTGATTATTATAGTTACCATTCCAATTTTTAAAAACAAAATTATTGAAGTTTAATTAAAATACAATAAAATCCATAGATTTTTTTTTACCTCTACAGTCTCATGAGATTTTATAAATGTACACATCAGTACAACCACCACCCCAATTAATATGTGGAATATTTTCATCATCCTAGAATGTGCTCTAATGTTCCTTCACAGGCCAGTCATCCCCATCACAACAACTGAGACAGCCACTGATAAGATTTCTAACATTATAGCTTCCTTCCACTGTTCCAGAGCTACATATAAATGGAATTTTTAAAAAATGTGTACTTTTTTGTGACTGGCTTTTTTCTTTCAAAATAATGTTACTGAAATTTATCCATGTTGTTGCTTGTATCAGTATTACTAATAAAGAATAGTATGGTATTAAATAAGCATTTCACTATTTATCTATTCACCTCTTATTGAGTGGTTTCCACTTTTTGACTGTGGAAAATAAAGCTGCCTTGAACATTCTTATGTGGATATTTTTGTAGACTTGATATCATATTTTTTTAATTTTTGCTGGGCAAGGAGAAATTTCTGGGTCCTACGGTAAATGTGTGTTTTAACTTCATTAAGAAAACACACAAAATTTTTTTTGAGGTAGATGTACACTTTTAAACTTCCATCAGTAATGCCCTGAGAGTTTTTCCTTCTATACACCTTATGAAATAAGTTGTTTCAGTCTTTTAAAAATGTTGGCTATTTTAAAGGGAGTCTAATGATATTATATTCTATTTTAAATAATTATTTTTGTGGTGACTAATGATGTTGAATGTCTTTTTATGTGCCTATTTTCTTTTCTAAATTATCTGAATTATTTTGTCCATTTTTTAAAATTTATTTTTATAGGGATAGTTTTGAAATAGATTTTTTTAATTCAAAATTATTAAGAGGGTACAAATGTTTTTGTTACATGAACATTTTATAATGCTTAAGTCAGGGCTTTTAATGGTAAGTCTACATTTATTTCTTTGAGGAATCTCCATACTGTTTTCCATAGAGGTTGTACTAATTTGCAGACACATGGTGTCTAAGTGTTCCTTTCTGCATCCACACCAGCATCTTTTTTTTTTTTTTTTTGACATTTTAATAATGACCATTCTGACAGTGGTAAAGTGATATCTCATTATGGTTTTAATTTACATTTCCCTGATGATTAGTGTTGTTGACCATTTCTTCATTTGTTTCTTGGTCATTTGTCTATCTTCTTTTAAAAACTTCTGTTCATGTCTATTGCCCTGTTTTCAATGGGGTTGTTTGTTTTTTTCTTGCTGATTTGCTTGAGTTCTTTGTAGATTCTGGATATTAGTTCTTTATCAGCTGTATAGTTTGTGAATATTTTCTCCCATTCCGTAGGTTGTCTATTTACTCTGTTGATTATTTCCTCATTTTTATTATCTTTATCTTCTTGATGTGTTATAGAAGTTGTTTATATATGCTTGATATAATACCTTTGTGAGATTCTGTATTGCAAAAATAACCACCTGGTGTGTGGCTTGCCTATTCATTTTAAAATTTTTTTAAAGTAAATGTATTAAACTTTGATGAAATCCAATTTGTGATTTTTCTTTAATTATGGTGCTTTATGCCTTGTTTTAAAAATGTCTACTCATAGTAACAAAGATATTATCATTTATTTTCCTATATGAGTTTATAATTATAGCTTTTATATCTAGACCTGAGATCTATCTCAAATTAAACTTTTTATATATGGCTTGTGATAGGAATCAAAGTTCTTTTTCAAATAGATAGCCAGTTTCTTCAGAACAATTGGTTGAAAGACTAACCTTTCTCCTACTGAATTAACTTTTTGTTATTGTGAAACTCAATTACTGGATATATATGGATTTATTTCTGAACTTCTCAATTCTGTTGCATTGATCTTTTTGTCTTCATGTACATTAGTATTTAAACTGTTTTTATCACTGTTATTTTATATTGATCCTTGAAATCAGGTTGTCCAACTTCTCAAAATCTTTTTCTTCATTATCAATATTTGGGCTATTTTAGGTTAGTTTTTATTATCTTTTGGTTGTTATTGTTTGACCATTTACATGTCTATATTACTTATAGAATTAACTTGTTAATTAGTTTATATTAAAAGCCTACCATAATTTTTATTTGGGTTTCAGTGAATGTATACAGAACAATTTCAGTTGAATTGATGTGTGGATATCAATATTGAATCTTTCTGTCCATGAACATGGTATATCAGTTTATTCAGCTTCTCTTTAATTTATTCCAGCAATATTTTGTAGTTTCCAGTGTATATGCCTTGCATGTATTCTATTAACTTAATCCTTAAATATTTAAAGTTTTTGTTACTATTTATATGTTCTATTTTATTGTACTTTCTAATTAATTTTTGCCTGTATATAGAACTACAATTGAATTTTGCACACTGGGCTAATTTGCTACAATCTTGCTAAATTAGATTATTAGTTTCAGTGTAGGCTTGTTTGTTTTTGTAAATTTCTTAGGATTTTTCAACATAAAAAGTTGCATACATATTTTTCATTGTTCTCAGATATTATTAATATAAATGAACAAAGAACAGAAGAATCACATTGTTGATTCATCATCATTAAATGATTAAAGAATGTAGAGCATAGGTGTTTTCTTTTACAGCACAACACAGATATTGTCAAATTCTAAGTACAGAATCAAATAAGCAATGGTGTAGTGTATTTGACACTAAGTAAACTACTAACTTAATTGCTTTGGATCATATTTTAATCTTTTGTATTTTTAATTTTATGTACAAGTAAATAATAGGAACATTATTTAATTGCCAGTCATAAAAGATGTAATGAGGACTAGCCAACAACTTGTATAAAAAGAGTAGGAACTTTTCAGCAACTCACACATGTTGACAGAATGTTGAAACATACATCATGCTTGATTTCAGTTTTCGATAAATTTAACAGAGCTGCTGCAGTGTCAGAAATAAAGTATCTGATTTGAAAATTTTAACAGCTACCAGACAAAGTTTCTCATTAGTTGTCAATTCAGATAAATATTGAGAAATAAAAAATTGATCCTGTAGAGATTATATAATTTCCTCCTGGCAAGCTGTTGGATGGTATTAATATGAATTGCTTTAAGCTTGTCATAAATCCCAGCTATCAAACCGTTAAGTCAAAGAAATACACATTCCCTGTTATCACTTGGGTCAAGCTGTTCCTCTCAAAAAGCACATCTCCAGATAAATCTTGCTGGTGTTGAGTTTTGTCTTGATTATCAAATAAGCCAAGTCACAGTGTGTCCTCTATGACCAATGGCCCAGCAAAAAGTGTATGTGATGTTCACTATTAATCTTCCTGTTATTTGAAAGAATGACATTGATGTAGCATTGGGGAATTAGGCTCCAGAAAGAAAAACAAAGACAACATTTCAAACATTTAAAAGTGCTCTTAATTTTATTTGTTCTTTGGTGACATTATTTTGAAATATTCCAAACTTGCAGGTACTCACAAGGGAGAGATGCATCCAAAGATGCCAATTTTCCTATGCTAAATTATGAATGGCATGCACAGCATCAGCTGCCCACTCAATGTGGAAAGATATGTGAGCAATTAATTTCTAGAAATGAGAAAGAAAATAAAACTTTTTATTCCAGTACTGGAGGAAGTAAAATAGGGCAGAAATTTTGCCCATTTTTTTTTTAAACAATGTACAATTAGCATCATTAATAATGGTAAAGCAAACAAAGAGATAGTAAATTGTTTTTTCTCTGTCTCAGGAGAAATACCTTTTTTGTAGAGCTTGTTTCGTGAAATAAATAGCAGATGTATGATGAATGGAAAAATGATTAATAGCTGGGCTAATACACAAAAGACATAGAATCTGGCCTTATATTTTTTCTTATATTTGAGATATGAGGTTTATCTAAGTTATGAAGACTAAAAATAGAATGAATGTGCTTCTAGACACTGTCCAGCTTAACAAATAGAACATTACTAATAATTTATGAGCTCCTTTTGAGCCCTTCATGATTCCATTACCTTGCCTTTCTTCCTGAATTGCAGGTTTATTCTTCTCTTTCCATGGACATATTTATCTGTTCCTAAAAAATTTATTATTCAATCTTGAAATGTTTTTGAACTTTATATAAATGTTAGCCTTGCTGTGAATCATTCTTCTGCACAATTTTTAAAAAGATTTTGTGAGATATTTATCTTCATGAGTGCAGCTAAAGTTGATTTGTTGTTACTGCTGCATAGTATTCCGTAACTTGAACATATGACAATTTATTTATCTCCTCTTCTTCAGTGAGCATTTTAGTTGTTTCCAGTTTTCTTACTACTATAAGATATGTTATACACATCCTACTATAACATATTTTCCCTGTAGAACATGTGCAAAAATTGCACTTAAGGGTAGAATTTTTCATTTTAAACTTTACTAGAGCACACTAAATTAGTTTCCAAAATGATTGTTTTATTTTACATTTGCATCAAAAGTGGACAATGATTTATTGGCACTGCCTACTTAGATATAGTCGCTTTTTAAAAAATTTTGTCCACCCCAAAGATAAGAAATGATATATTGTTTTTAATTTCCATTTTACTGATTGCTAGTGTCTTTTAGCATATAATACATAATTATTGGTCATTCATATTTTCTCTTTCAAGAAATTTCTATTTATAATTTTTGTGTATTTTTGAAATATTATATTAGACTTATTTATATGCTGAATTTCTTTATATATTTTGGGAATTTTGTTCAAGAATATGTGCTATCTTATCCCAATCGGTGATTGTTTCTCCAACCTTTATATTTTGATGAGTAGTCATTCTTAACTTTAATGTAGTCCCAAATTATTAATGCTTTAGTTTATGATATATAGCTTTTTTCTTGTACAACAAATTCTAACCTACCCTAAAATCCTAAAGATATTCTCCTGTGTTATAAAACTATAAGAGTTTACGTTTTATGTTTAGGTCTAACTGGTGCTGATTTTTGTTTATGAAATAGGTAAGAGTCTGAATTCATTTTGTCACATAATGTATACACACTTGTTCCAAGACTACTCAGTGTATCAGCAATATACTAAATTTCCAATAGATGTGTAGTCTGTTCTTTGTATTCAATGTTCAATCAGTTTACTTCTGCCCAAATAATGGACCTGTGTAGTTACTTTGGTCGTACAATAAATGTTAAAATATACTATTTAGGGCATGCTTAGCCAACTTTTCTGCTTTAGAAGCATTTTGGATAATTTTTAAATTTATAATTTTATTTTAATTTTAGAATCATATTTTTCAGTTTGAAAAAAATCTCTGCTGCCCTCTTATTAGAATTTCACTAAATCCTGGATAAACTGTGGCAAAATTAATCTTTGGATAAATTTGGGGAAAAAATAAACCTTTCATCTTTTAATACTGAATCTTCTTATCCATGAAGATTATTTATCTCTCTAGTTATTCTGTTCATTATTATCTTTCCATAAAGGTTTATAATTGTCTCCATAAAATACTTGTTCATCATCTGAGGAATTGATTCTTACCATTTCAAAATTATAACAAAAATGCTAAAACCATTTTATTCTAATATTTTGTTGGTTTTTTCAAATTTTCTTTCTAAAAATTACACAAGATATTAAATGATAGTTCGGTTTCTTAATTTTCAATTTCTACTATTTACATTTGTTTCTTGTCTTACTAAACAGTGTATAATAATTGGCATTCTTGTCTTGTTCCTGATTTTAATATGAATGCTTTAAACTTTAATCATGAAGTATAATGTTTCCTTTAGATTTTTGTGACTAGCCATTGGAAGGTTTAATCAGTGATCACTTATTTTTTTAGAAGATTTTCAAGGTGAATGACAGATGAAGTCCAATAAATGCTTTTCCTGTATGTGCTTAAATGATCATATGATTTTCATCTTTTAATCTGTTAATCTGCTAGCTTGTGCAAACTTATTTTTCTAATGATTATGTACCTTTATTAAAAACAAATTAGATAGAATATATTACTATTATTTTAGTATATTATCTATCAGCTTGTTAAAACTTTGTTTAGAATTTTTGCATATGGGCTCAAAAGAAATATAATGTTCTCTTTTTTTATAATGTTTTTGTCCAGTTTTTTAAATTGGATACAATTTCATAAAATAATTTTGAGAGCATGCCCTTTTTCATTCTCCAGAATAATTTGAACAATGTTGAAATTACTTCCCCTAAAAATTATTGTTAGAAATAAACTGTAAAACTCTCAGGCCTTGGTACTTTTTGTAAGATTTTAAGCTATTTATTCTTACATAATTATAGGACTGTTAAGGTTTTCCTTATTTGTAAATCAGTTTTCAAATACATATTTTTTCTTAGAATTAGTCTACAGTTTGAAATATAGTGTAATAAAGTTGTTCTTAATATTTATTTTAAGTGTTTTAACTTTTTGCAGTATAATTAACATACAATAACTGCATATGCAAAAAGCATACAATTTGACCAATAATTTACATCCACAAAAACATCGCCACATTCAAGGTAATAAACATTTTCACCCCAAGCAGTGCTCCCGTGCCTGTTTGTAAATGATCAATTCTTCACTTTTCCCAGGCAACCACTGGTTTTCTCTCACTATAGATTTGTTCACATTTTTTAGAATGTTATGTAAATAGATTCATATAGCATACAGCATAAACTATTTTTTGCCTGGCTTCTTTTACTCAGTAGTTGTTTCAAGATGTATTTATATCAATATCCTTTTTGATTGCTGTGTAGAGTTCTATTGTATAGATATACCACAATTTGATTTTACATTTACTAGCTAAGGAACATTAAGGTTGTTTCCAGTTATAGCCCATTACAAGGAAAACTGCTATAAATGGTCATATGTAATTAAAAAGAATACAAATTATACTTGTATGTTAGTTTTGTATCCTGAAAATTTTTGTCATTTATTCCAGTAGTTATTTTCAAGATTCTCTGGGTTTTCTATGATATAAACAGATCATCTGTAAAGGGATAGTTTTATTTTTTTTTCCTTTCAAATGATTATTCTATTCATTTATTTTTATTGGGTTATTGGAATAGCCAAGACTTCAATGTTGAGTGAAAGTGGTAAAAATGGATATTCAAATCTTTTTCCTTATCTCAAGAGGAAGCAATTGAGGCTTGTGCCACTAGCTATGATATTACTAGCAGATTTTTGATAGATATTCTTTTTCAGTTTGAAAAAGTTTCCTACTGTAACTACTTTGCTAAGATTTGTGACCATGAATGAGTGCAGATACAAGAAAGTCATTAAAAGTTTAGTTAACTTTAAAATTAACAAATAGTTTTTATTTTTGAAGTTATTAAGTACATAGTAGTTACATTTTTACAAAATAATGTACATTTTTAAGTATATCTAATTGAAGTTTCTTGAATGTGGCCTTATTTATTTACAGCTAAATTAATAGGACTTTTCAACAGGAAAAGTTTCCCCACCCCTGACCTACACACTGGAATGGCTAAACATTTTTTTTTTGGAAGACTGAAACATTCAATTGCTGCTGTGCATGTGTAGCAATTGGAATTCTTTGTTTTTATTTTAAAATATTAAGGAGGTACAAATATTTTTGGTTACATGGATCAGTTCTGTAATGCTTGAATCACGACTATAAATGTGTCCATCACCCAAACAGTGTTCATTGTACCTGTTAGGTTTTCACCTATTCCTTCCTCTCTCCTCTTCCCTGCTTGGTTTCTACTGAGTTTTACTTCCCTCTGTGCACATGTGTGCTCATCAGTTAGTTCCAATTTAACAGTGAGTACATGTGATGTTTATTTTTCCTTTCTTTAGATATTTCACTTAGCAGAATGGTCTCCAGTTCCATCCAAATTGTTTCAAAAGGCATTAACTCATCCTTTTTTATGGCTGAGTAGTAGTCCATGGTATACATGTACCACATTTTGTGGGTGCTTGTGTTGATTCCACATCTTTGCAATTATGAATTGTGCTGCAATAAACATTTGAAGGCAGGTGTCTTTGATAAAATGACTTCTTTTTCTTTCGATAAATACCCAGTAGTAGGATTGCTGGATCAAATGATAGGTCTACTTTTAGTTCTTTGAGGGATCTCCATACTGTTTTCCATAGAGGTTGTACTAATTTGCAGTTCCTCCAACAGTATATAAGCATTCCTTTCTCTCTGCATCCAGCATCTATTGTTTTTGGACTTTTTAATAAAAGCCATTCTAACTGGAGTAAGGTGAATTCTTATACACTGCTGGTAGACATACAAAATGGTACTACTACTTTGGAAAATCATTTGCCAGATTCTTAAAAAGTTAAGCTTACATTTACCATATGCCACTCTCCAAATCATCATGTGGAATGCAACAAGCTAGACACATATATATTTTACAATTCCATTAATACAGAATTCTAGAAAATAAAAACTAATCCATAATGACAAAGTGTGGATCAGTTATAATGTGGGGCTGGGGCAAAGAGTGGGTTGTACTTTCAAGAATGATGGATGTATTCACTATCTTGATTGTGGTGATGGTTTCATGGATGTATGCATCTCTCAAAGTTCAATAAATTACATACTTTTAATGGATGTGGCTTATCATAAATTATTCCTCAATAAAATTAATAAAAATATAGTACATGTATATATTCAAAACAACTTTGTAAGTTAATCATAAAAACTGCAAAGCTCCCTTTTCAGTAATTTGTGGTAAAATTAATTCTTAAAAGGTAGAGTCAGTGGGCAGGATTGGCCCTTATCACTTTGCCTAAATCTGTCTTAATTTGTTTTTAGCACTATAGGGCGTGGCATCCTCATGCCTGCTTCTTTAACCTTTTATCAAGCTATTGCCTTCACCTGGAATCTTCTTCGTCTCTTGGTATATCCTTAGAATCCTCACTCTTTGAACCTCGCTATTGGTTATCCTCTTTCTAATCTTTTCCTTTATATTTCTTGGATGTTAATAGCTCATGCCTATAAATCTCTGTTTGTGTGTCCCTTTCTCATCAAATTGCTTTTTTCCCCCCATTATTCCAGAGGTAGTTGTATGTATGTCAATCTTCCTCACTAGACTCTAAACTCATCACAATCTATCTAAGTGCTAGGGGCTCTGAAATAAGACCTAGAGCCTAAAAGACAGATATTAAACATATATTAAATTGAAGTTAAATGAAATCAGGTTAAAATTTAGTTAATTTATAAATAGGTCCTATTTTCCAGTTATAAGCTTCATAGGGAAAAGATGGGCAACAGTGCATGCTGTTAAGGCTGAAGAGAAATATCCATGAAGAAGGGAACTTCAGAGAGAAACTTCACACCCAAATTACGTGTGAAACAAACAGGATGTTTTTTCTTCCCTCAATTAAGAGGAACGTTTCTTGTCTGTGGCGTAATAAATGGAGTTTTTCCAAAAAGGTGAACAAGTTGATCTTTAAATAATGAACAGAAACATTCAGTCATCTTAGAATTTCTATAAAAAACATTTTTGAAATTTCAGAAGTACATTTCAAACATTTTAACTTTGCTAATATGTGAATGTATATCAGTGTAATAATTGCCCTACACAAAGTTAAACATGAAAGGAAGACTTTACTCAAGGCTATTGCAATAGAGGGGAGAGAGACCAGAATTCAGTCTGAGCTTTTAAGAGTTGAAGTGAGGAGAACCATAGACCATCTGTTTGCCAATTTGTTTTACCCAAAACTAAAGTAGACTTTCTTTAAAACAGAAGGAAGTTTTACACCTAGAGAGCAAAGGCCTTGCAAAAAAGAAGTTAGGATGCTGCCTTCCCACAGAGACTAGGAAATTAGGGGTGCTATCTTCCTTGGTGATTACGTTTCAAAGAGATGGATTCCAGGTCCTCCAGAAAGAAAGCCTTAGGTTTGTAAAAACTAACAAGAGACTTTTAAAAAGATTTACATCTGAAAGGAGCAGAAAAAGAATTTCCAGTTACATGTTTTCTAATGTAAATGATCTAAGAAAAGAGCAAAGAGACCTCTGTAGTTAGGCCATCTGGATTCTGCAAGGGCCCTGGGTGAGAAGGAGAACAGGTATATAGATAGTCTAGCTGAGGGAAATATTAAGACCTTCTTGATCATCACCTTTAGATAATGATTTCATTTTTCTGACACTCAGCTTTTAGCCTCAGCTCTGCCACAACTCCATAGAAATTGTCCTTAAGCAGAGAACTGGCCCTTGATTTGGAGAAACAGAGGCTCTGGGTGTTTGTTCTTTGCCAAGCTGAATGTGGATGACAATATGTGATTATCCTCCAGTGCTTCAAGGCCAGAGCAAGGACAAAATAGCTTTGAGTGGCTTGCTATGGTTGTACGTATGGTACTTTAATAGGCATATTTTTTCCTAATTGATCAAGGAAATGCATCTTTCTTCCAATAGTAATGAAAACAGAATTGATAATGCTTGCTGTGCTCTGACTTAGGTCTTTACCATACTGTTTGTCGAAAATGATGCAGCATACATATTATCCTAGGGAGCAGAGAGGTTGAATTTAATCAGTGCCTTTTGTTTTCTTGCTATTTGCTTTGATTGCAGCAGTTTAGCTGTTTGGCTCTGTTGAGTCATTATCTGTTCCTCCCTCTCCTTCCTTACTTCTCTTTGTTTCATTAGCATCTTTATTTTATAATGTCTTTACTGTTTGAGCTGTGATACTCAGTGTTTAAATGATGGCTTTGTTTCTAAATTCCTTTTTTTTTTCATCAGAAATTTTTATTTCAAACAAAGGTAGTTTGAACAAATCTGGCATATATTTTGGAATTATAGTTCCTCATATATCTATGAATATATCTACGAGAGAATTAGTAGCATACTCTTGAATGATGTGGATACTTACATCAATTAGCATAATGCCCTTTAGGTAGGGTGTGCTACATTGACTGCCCTGGTTCATGGCCTCACTAGCTCCATGTTCTTTGCAGCTTAACTTTGCTGCTCCTCTTGTCAAGAGGTAGAGTCTATTTTCCCACGCCTTCAATTTGTGCTGGTCTTGTGACTTGCACTGGTCAATAGAATAAGGCAGAAGAGGCTTTTGCCAGTTCTGGGCCTAGAAATTTTAGTGGATGCCTGCATGTTCCAGACCAACCCTGGACTAGCCAATGACAGGATGAGAGAACACATTAAGGAGATATGAATATTCTCAACTGAGACTATCCTACATCAATGAGCTTCCAGCCAACCCACAAACTGACTACAAATGCATGAGTAAGTCTAGTCAAGATCAGCCACACCTGTCCATATCAGCAGAACCTCTTAATTCATCCATAGATGCAGAGCAAAAATAAATTTATGTTTCCAGATTACCACTAAGGTATCATCATTGTTTGTTACACAGCACTTATAGGATATTAAGTAGCTGATACATCAACTTTCTTTTTTTCTATTATTGCACACATTTTCTCCCATCTAATCATTTTAAATATTTGTTGAATACCATACTATATACCAAGATACTAGGGTAAATATTAATGACACAGAAACAAATGTCCACAACTGTCTCACCTGAGATGCTCTTGTGCGAGAAAGAGGAAAACCAATCTACATTTATAATAGAGTGTGATATGTTATATTAGATTTCTTAAAGCAATGAAAACCAACTGATAAACTTTCCTAGAAATATGGTCCCGGAATATTATGGCTTCCAATTGGAACCAAGATATTGCTATTGTTCATGCTCTACATTCTGCAACAGTATGTGCATATTGAATTTGTGACATAGGGATATAAAAGCAAAGAAAATGAAGCAGGATAGAAAGAAAATGATGACTTTATGCTTAACTAAACTAGGTGGGGATAAAATTGATAACCTTTATGGTTTGAATTCATAAGCCCATTTTACCCTCAATTTAGTTTTATGTCTCCTAAAGCTCCTGTCCAATTTTACAGATTTCATAAAAGAAATAATTTTCTTTTGAAATTTCAGAATTACTTTCTGGTTCAATTAAACCTTGATGCCAGGGCAACCGAAGCTGGTACCAGTTGCTTGTCCTGCATATCTTGGCCAAGTGAATACATTCTGCATTTTTCCTTTATCTGCCTTGGATGAATTATTCATTGATTGAACTCACATTTCCAGGAACACAGATGGATAATGGTTTAAGAAATGTGCCCTTTAATAGAATGCTTTGGTTTTTCCCTCTCATTAAATGTCTTTGTATAGTCAACTATTGCTTCTAACCAACCACAGCCATGCCCTGGTGGCTTATTAGCAACTTAGGTTCTTTTACTCCCCATAATATTTGTTTCTCTATACCTGAGTTTGCTTCTTCAGAAACGCCTCTGAATCCTCACATTTGGAAAAATATATTTATGTTCTTTCCCCTGCCCAATGAAAAGTATAAAATGCAATACACAGGATTGAGCAAAATGCTCAATTTCTTTCTTCCTTTCTTTCCTACCTGTCTTCTCTTCTTTCTTTCCTGTCCTCTTCCCTACTTTATTTCATTTCAGAGAATACCCAGTTATTGCTTGATATGTCGTTTGTCAGAATTACTTTGTATCCAATGTATTCTTGAACTCCCCTCTTTGTAAAATGTTGCATGTTTTAAGTCCGTACCATATCATTTTTTAAATTTCAGGATGTTAAAGTTTACCTAGTAGAAAGAGAAGCAATTTTGAAATTATTCATTTTGTATTTTAACCCAGGTTGTATCCTGTTCTTGCTAAGAAATAAGTCAAATAACCTGAATGATCTCACTATTTTATCTATAAAATAAGGTAAATAACACTATTTTAGAAGAGTGGCATGAGAGTCAATCTTATTGTGTATATGTTAAAAACAAAAAAACCTTCGTGATGTAGGTGATAGTTTGAAACATTATATTAAATAGAATTGTGTGGGGTTGTTGAAACAGTAAAATGAACAGTAAGTTCCTAAAATGAACTGAAGTAGAAAAAGGCTTTCCTTGGACTTAAAATTTTAAATGACCCCTGAATAGTTATCAAAATTGATGTTTTTAAGAAAGAAGAGCTTTTCCAGGAAGAAATTTTCCAAATATTTGGGTTTCTGGTGACTATTTCTGGAGTCTCCTGAATCCTTAAAATTGAAACTTTTTACACTTTTATGATTACTCTAATCTGTCTCTCATATTCTAAGCATGAGATCCTATCTATCTGCCCATCACCTATCTATCTACCTACCTACCTACAAACAGACGCACACATACACATACCCACACACTCTTCAGTAAGTAGCAGCAAAAACTTTTCTTTTTCATTATGGTATTTTAACTTTTGCCAGGGAAGAATTTTCTTTATATAGAAAGAATATATTTCTCATTTCATATTCACAGCTTTTCTTTCATTTTCATCTTTTTAAAACCAAATTTTACACTTCGTAATCTTGGCACATATCTTATTCAAGAAAACATACAGTATTATCTTAAGTACAACGTGATATATATTTCAAATAGAGGATAAGTAGACACAAATATTAATTTGCTTTTTGTTAACCTCATCTTCCATTTTTCTCTTCATCATTACTTCTTTCTGTGCTCTTTGGTAACTGGGGAAGACACAGTAAGTAAATTAATAAGGAAAAACCCTGATTACCTTATGAAAATATATGTCACAAAGTAAAATTAAGATTTCAACATAACCGTACCTTATTGGTTATGCTACCTTAGATGTTAATTTATTGCAAAGGTGAAAGATAACATTTGCTGTCACGCTTGTAGCATTGTGAGGGAAACATTTGGTTTGCATTTTCCATTTGTGGACTCCAGAGGGCAGCATTCATTCTTTCAATACTATAAAAGGTTAATAATAGCTATTTATACATCTATCTATCCATATCTCCCCTTGGATTTATATCTGTGTTTCTGCATACGGACTAGCAGGCTTTTACTAGACAAAAGAGTTGTAAGAAATATAGAAACATAATGTCTTTTAAAAAAATTATTAGATACTTTTTTGCATTTCTGAAAAAAACATGCAATATGGCCAACTAACCAGAATACCTCTTTCTGAAACTTTCAATAATATTACCAACTAAGAATTATTTTACTTTCATAATAAAAATATCTGTTTGATTTTATAAATGATTAAATTTTCAAAAAGATGCAGGAACTTACTCCATTCCCTACAAAACCAAGAAAACAAGTATAGAAAAGTAAAACTTAATTTCACCAGGACAATGAGTTTTACCAAGAATAGTGATGTGTTAGCACATTCTGGACAACGCTTAGATCTCCTGATACATGGCAAGGAAAACTTAAATAATCCCTCTGTGAAGGACTTTCTTATGTATTTACTTGCTTAGATTTTTAATAAGTTAAGACCAATCCCTTACCACTTCTAAGCTGCTGGCAGTATTCTAACATAGAAGGAGTGTGTGATATGTAACTATTGGGAGTGTGGGAAGATAAATCTGTATTGTTCAACTACTGAAACTTTTAATGACCTTTCTTCTCACAAGCTGCTCAATGAACAATTCAGAGAGAAGGTAAAGAGATCTTTATTCTAATTTGTTCTCTCTTAATTTAATTTTTCGGTTTGGCTTTAATGAAGAAAAAAGATGGAACAAAATGATCATTCCACAGAGAAAGCTTCAGTTAATGATAGAGGAAAAAACATCAACCTTGAATTTAGCATTGAAAAGTTGAGGCAAAATTTATCATTGGAAAATTTGAGATTCTGGTTACAGAGAAAACAGAGACAATGATTGAGGACCATGGAGAAGGTAAAAGTGGCATATTATTAATAATTATACATAAAATTACAGTGACTAAATGAATCATCCTCAAAGTTAAAATAAAACAAAGTTGTGACTAATGTTAAAAATGCAAGAAATGGAAAATGTATTATTTTGATATGATATCCTAGCCTGCTCACATTTGTCTCTGGACCTAGTCCCATAAACTTTCACAATGACACTTCTTCTTTTTTTTTTTTTAATGAAAGTGGAGCTCCAGTTCCTATCTTTTACTTGCAAGAAAATTAACACTTGAAAGAAAGTGCAGAATGATTGAAAGATGTTCTTAACAAACCATGACATTTTTCTTTTCACCCTTAACAAGTAGGTATAAAGCTACATCTATGGGATTCTTCTTTAACATGAGCACTGTAATTTACATGCAAAATAAATTCAGGTGGAGCTATTCAGGGAGCCTAGGTATAACAGGATCACCATTTGTCAGAGATTATTACTCTAGAAGGCTCCCTAGGAGAGGCATAAATTTGCCCTGAAATAACACATTGCATAATAACAGCAAGGAGCTTGTCTCTGCACTCCTCACAGGCTGCACACCTGTGCAGAGGGACCTTCCTGCGGAGCCTATCAAGCCAGCCTGATCATTCATGTGGCAATCCCAGCCCTTAGTTAGGAGCTACTGAAGCGATCACAGAACCATCAATTTACCTACTAACATGCTATCTTTGAAGCATAGAGAGGATAGATCTGTTTTGTTTGAAACCCTAAATATTTTTTAAAAAAGGACAGAATGGTTTAGTAGGAAGATACCAAATACTGTAGTTAAATAATCCTAGGTAAAAACCTCAATAGTTTTCCTAATTTATTGGCTATGAAGACCAGTGCCCTCCCATCTAAATTGGGAATGAGAAAGCCTTCCTCTTAGGGTTATTGTGAACATTATAATTGCTTTAGGCAACGTGTCTAGGGCAGTGCCTAGAATAATTGAGCATTTCTCCCTGTGTTGGAATTAGGGGTTCTTTTATAGCACAACTACAGATAAATGGGCTCACACCTTGTACTCATGCAGCACAAGTTCCAAATAGTCCCTTTCTATCTAACGAGTTCCTCAGCCACGTGTAAGGAAACATTAAGACAACGCTATCCTTTTGAAAGTGGAAGCAAACCTCCTTATTATTGAGTACTGTTTTAGTTAATTGCATTATTAAGCCTCTGGACCTTCATGCATTTATAGCTCCACTGTCACTTTGTCATTTTGGAAGAGTGATAAGAGGGGGCATACTCATTTACCAAGCCTACACTAATAGTTGGTAAATGTGGTTGTACTAAAACTTAAATGAAAAGCTAAACTCAGCAATTTAATTCAAATAATGAGCTACCAATTATTTTCAGGATCTTAGAGCCCCTTTGGTTATAAATTGCTGTTTGCAGATAGCAACTAGTCAATCATTTTTACCACAAAGCCTCTTATTATATAAAATGGTTTTAATCATTAAAAGTGTTTGGAGTTTCAGAAAGTCAGACAGCATAAAAATACCTAATAATACATTCTAAGCCACCTACAATGAATTTCAATTTTATCTGGTTCCAAAGAGAAAATTTACTAAAATATTTTTGGTGGATGATTATCAGTGGGTTTCTACTGCATATATTATTTCCAACAGGGATAGGCGTATGGTTAAGCAGAAGAAGAACTGATTTGATTAAAAGTTATTTTTCATAGAAAACCATAAATAGACATCATGTAGAGAAACATGGCAAGATTCTTCAAGGCACTATAATTTATAAGACATATATGAGTATATACATAGCTATATATACATAGCTATATATAAATGGAACCCACATAAAGGGACTCTCGTAAAGAAATAATTAACATTGTAAAATAGTATTTTGACCCTTCATTAGAGCATCTTCCTTAAATAACAGTTGTTTTCCTTATAAAATATCTTTTTTATTATTCAGCTAAAAAATCTCACAAAATGGCAGTTAACAGGTTCATTATAAACATAATTTTAAAATAAGAAAACATAGTACTTAGAGAAGATGACTTCATCCTAGAAAAATCAGTAGACACATTTTCTGGAATTAATTTTAGCTTACATAAAAATTCACTAGTTCAAGATAAGAGAGGGTCTCAAGGCTATTTAGTATATCTTCATATTCTGTACACTAAGCCACACTTGGGTCAAAATTGTCAATGGGTTTAAAAACAGATTATCATAGTTTATGTTATTAAATTACAAGCCTGTAAAAGACACCGTTTGCTCATGTAAACAGGCTAAGTTGAGTCCATTATGGAACAAACAAAGATCTCTTCTTCAAGAGAGAGGAGAAGTTTAAATATGAAACATAAAAATTTCTGATCCTTTTACATAAAAAATTATTCTTGGCTAGATTCTAAGCTCTTTGCAAGGAGCCAGTAAGTAATTCCATCATTCCATACATGTTTATTAAGAGCCAACTAGCATGTATTTCTTTAGGTACTGAAAATATAACAGTGAAAAAAGTCAGTGTCCACATGAAATTATTCTAATGAGGAAAATAAACGACGGACAAAGAATGAATTATGTCATATAACAGCACATAGTAGTAAGTGCTATGACAACAAAATAAAGCAGCCTAAGAGTACAGAGTGGGGAGGTTGTTATTTCACAGAGTGAACAGGAGAGGCCTAAGAAGGTGAATTTCCACTAGACAGTTAAAGTGAGGGAAACAACACGGCAAATATCCAGGTGAGGGGCATTCCAAGTCTAGAATGACAAATGCGATGGTCCCAATGTGAAAATATCCTTGGCATTTCCACAGAACCTCAAGGCCAGTGTGGCTAGCCATAGAATAATTAAAGGAATGTGCAGTAGAAACCAAATAAAGGAGAAATTAATAGGCCAGGTTATGTAGGAGCTTGGATTTTATTTTGTGGTGGGAAAGCATTTGTGGATCTTTAGTAGAAGAGAAAGATGATCTCACAGGTTATCAGATCACTTTGACTGTTGTGGTTTTAAATTTAAAGAGAGATAAGTCAGCAAAGTTTGTCACTTTTCGTCAGCCAAGTTTAACTACAAAGGTGCATGGAGTAGGCTGGTTTAGATTTAATTAGGGTTGGAGTTTTACCAGGCAGATTCCATAAGCTTCAAGAGAGCTTGGTGTTTCTAGAATGATCTAGAAATGACAATGAGAAGCCCCTATCCAGGACCCTGGTGCAAAAAGTATGTGACAGAAATTTGCCATTATTTGAGAGGGCAGCATGAGCAATTATATCCCTGGAAAAGAAATAGGTTTCAATTGCAGCAATAACTTTTATCAGAGATTGAAGAAATAAAAGATGTTCCTAATGAGTTGACTGGGAGTTGCAGTGTATATGGTAGAAGGTAGAAGAATTTGCATGTCATTGAGAGGGTGAGGTAGAAATAGATAAAGAGATGTATTCACTGTGAATGCCACCGGGGTTAGAGTAGGAATAAGGAGGAATGTGTACTTCGTGTTGAGTAGGAGCAAACAGAAAGTTAGATCACAGTGTAAGTATTCTAATAATGGAAGCACATAGTCATTTCTCACATATCTCTTTTTGTCAGAAAAATTGTTTGTGATTTTCTCTTCTTATAATGTTTGTCTAGTTTCGTATCAGGGTAACATAGGACTCTAGGGGTAATGGTGGAGAATTTATACAGGCAAGGGCAGTCTCCCCAGCAGCAGGTAGACCTTATGGGCCTACCTTTAAATTACGTTCTCTGAGGATCTCTGTAAGAGATTCCTAAAAGAACAATAATTGGGACAAAATGTATGAAAAATTTTTAAACTGATTATTGTTTCCATAAAAATATCTCTTCTGAAAATTACATAATACAGCTTAGGCTATATTGGCAAAAAATGGAGGGAAAAACACAAATTCCATCATTTAGAAAATAAGTACCTTAAACAATATATCACTTTTAAAGATAGGTCTATGTCTATACTGATACAAAGAAGTTAGATAATGTTTTATGAAAATATTGTAATAATTCTTCACAGATATATTTTAGTTCTTAAAGGCCTTAACTTTCTTTCATAAAATTTGAAATCAAATGGTTATGAAATAATGAAATAAAACAGAGGATGCTAGAACTTTTGGTAAATGTTTTACACAGAAAATAATTATTTCCTGAAAGCTTCTACTAAGGTAATAAAAATGATTAACACTAACATTACACAGTTAGATTTACTATTTTTCTAAATTTTTTAAACTGTATCAATTTTTATTTATTTGTTTATTAAAATTTCAGAATATTACGTAGGTACAAATGTTTTGGTCACATAAATTGCCTTTGCACTGCCAGGGTCAAAGCTACAAGTGTGTCCATCCCGCAGACAGTGTGCACCGCACCAATTAGGTATAAATTTACCCATCCCCTCCACTCCCCTCTCACTTTCCCCCTCCCATCTGCTCGATCCCCAGTGAATGTTACTTCCATGTGTGCACATAAGTATTGATCAATTAGTACCAATTTAATAGTAAGTTATGTGGTGGTTGTTTTTCCATTCTTGTGATACTTAGAAGAATGGGCTCCAGTACCATCCAGGTTAACACAAGGGATATTAGTTCACCGTTTTTTATGGATGAGTAGAACTCCATGGTATACATATACCACATTTTATTAATCCAATCATGTATTGATGGACACTCGGGTTGTTCCCACATCTTTGCAATTGTGAATTGTGCTGCTATAAACATTTGAGTGCAGATATCTTTTTTATAAAATGTCTTTTATTCCTTTGGGGAAATACTCAGAAGTGGGATTGTTGGATCAAATGATAGTTCTACTTTTAGTTCTTTGAGGTATTTTGATATTAATTTCCACAGAGTTTGTACTAGTTTGCAGTCCCACCAGCAGTGTATGAGTGTTCCTATCTCTCTGCATCCATGACAACATATGTTGTTTTGGGACTTTTTGATAAAAGCAGTTCTCACTGGAATTAAGTGATATCTCATTGTAGTTTTGATTTGCATTTCGCTGATGATTAGGGATGTTGGGCACTTTTTCGTATGTTTGTTGGCCATTTGTCTATCTTCTTTTGAAAATTTTCTGTTCATGTCCATTGCCCACTTTTTAATGGGGTTGTTTGATTTTTTTCTTGCTGATTTGCTTGAATTCTTTATGGATACCGGTTATCAGCCCTTTATCAGATATATAGCATGAAAATATTTTCTAGCCAGGCAATCAGACAAGAGAAGGAAATCAAGGGTGTCCAAATGGGGCAGAAGAGGTCAAACTATCTCTCTTTGCTGATGATATAAAACCCCAAAGAATCTGCCAAGAGACTACTGGAATTGCTAAATAAATTCAGCAAAGTCTCAGGTTACGAAATCAATGTACACAAATCAGTAGCATTCATATATGCCAACAACAGTCAAGCTGAGAACCAATTCAAAGACTCAATACCTTTCACTATAGCAACACAGAAAATAAAATACCTAGGAATATATTTAACTTAGGAGGTGAAAGACCTCTACAGGGAGAAAAATGAAACACTGAGGAAGGAAAAAGCATTCGGATTTTAGACACTATTTATTTTCTATCAAGAATGATGATAAATATTACTTTTTAATGTTTTTCTTCATTTTCCCAAACCTGTTATTTTTATTATATCATTTATCACATTAAAGTTGTAACATTTATATGTTCCGTTAACACATTTCAAAGTTATTTCTTCTTACTTTCATATTTAAATAGACTTAATGCTAATTACTTGTCTTTTTTACCAAAGCTTTTCAATTCTTGCATCTTTTTGATTCATATCATGGATGTCTGGATGTTATTATCAAGTGATATTTTTAAGAAATATTCATAAGAGTTATATTTTCCAAGTTGTTGCATAATTCAAAATCTATGCTTTTTATATTTATATTGAACAAAATCTTGTCTGCATGTGATATTCTAGAAGCACATTTTCTTTTATTCAGTAGTTCGTAGGCATTACCGTAATATAGTCTAATATAGGATGTTCCTATGGAGAAAGATAATGCCAAATGCAATTTGCCCGTGGGGCTGACTAGTATTTTCTTCTTGGAATATTTCTTTTTCATAATTTTAATAACTTACTATGATATGACTTGGTGTCAATTGCTATGAGACTTTTTTCCCTTGGAATAAGAGTCATTTCAAACTGCAAACTAATTTTCTTCAATTAGGTGAAATTTTCTTCTACTATAGCTCTAAAAACAATTTATTAGATGTTGAGTAAAAATAATGTTTATAAAATATGTGCATGATACCCATGTACCTTTGACCCAGGTCAACAATAAAAATGATTCTATTAACCAAATGTTCTCAGTGTGTCCCTGAATTCATCTCCTTTCTCCCTCCTCAGAGACTACTACTGCCATGAATTTTGTGTTTGTCATTTCTGTGAGTCTTAAAATTGTTTTAAATCATGTTTTCCCCTCAAAAATATGTTATTTCATTTTGCATGTTTTTGAAATTCATAGAAATTAAAATATCTTATGTTTTCTTCAATGTTTATTTTTATTCAATATTATTTTTCAGAGATCTAGCCATGGTGTTCTATGTGGCTGTATTTCACTACTCTATGTTATGATATTATATGTTTTGTTCATAAGTTACTTATTCTATAATTAATAATATTTAGGTTATTTTCAATTAGAAACTATTAGGAGCAACACTGCTATGAATTATCTTCTGCATGGCATGGCTTCAGACACATGTATACAGGAGTTTCTCTAAATCCAAAAATAGAATTGACTTATAAATTTGGGACATCTTCAACTTTACTATTAATAGATAATGCCAAATTGTTTTCTAAATTGGTTGTAAAAATTCACATTCTCAATAACATATAAAAGTTCAGGCTGCTACACATCATCACCCCCATTTATACTCATCAAATTTTAACTGTTATCATTTTGTTAGTTGTGAAACCATATCTGATCAGAGTTGGAATTGGCAAGTCCCTGAGCTTGCAGTTGGTATCAGCCCTTTAATGTGTTCTTTTCTGTGAAACTCTTATTCATAATGTTTGCTCATTTTAAATGGACTGATTTGTCTTTGGATTATTGAGTTAAAGTTCTTTGAATATTTCAGGTACAAATTCTTAATCAATTATATTTTTACATGTACTCTCTCCCAGGTCATGGATTACCTGTCATTTCCTTACACTTTCTTTGTGAGATATTTTCATGCATAGATGTTCCTCATTTAATATAATGACAATTACTGCCTTTTTCTTTATGTTTTGTGGATTTTGTGATGTTTTAAAATTTAAATTACTTATACCATAAATCATAAAATGTTTATAGATTCTTCTCTCATATTCAATATTTATTCTGTCACAAATCAATTGTTTTTGTACTTTCATATGAGTTCAGTCAGATATGTAAAGTGATACTTTTTATTATAATATTTTTATGCAAGCTAGGTCTCTCATTTTTCCCTTCTGTCTATAGTATGGCTATTATCAGTAAGTTAAGCCCCTCTGTCATGAAATATATTTCTTACATTAAATTGTCAAAAATGTTTTCAGGATAAACAATATTTTTACAGCACTACTGAGCTAAAGATGGTGTAATTAGAAACAGATTGAGGTAGGAAAAAACCAGTGAGATGGGAAATAGTGTGCTTCACTCATTTCAGATTTTTTCCAAGACAGCTTTCTACCATAGGGAATCTCCTTTGGCATAATAGCACCTTAAACACAAGGCCATCATAGTGCTAATCATGCAGTTCTGATTCTGTTTGTAATCTTGAAAGAGATTTCCTTGGAAGAGAAACCAGTATAAACTTCTTATCTCAATAACTGGCACATCTCACATGCAGTAGGTCCTAAATTCATGTTTGTTAAATACATTTTTAAAACACAGTAAAAACAGTTGCTATAAACAAACTATATATTGTAATTGCTATATACTGCTTCTAGGGAAAAGATGTAAAAACATGAACGTCTCTTCCTAAGCATTTGTTAATTTAAATTCATATTTATAGTAGTATTTTCATAGCACAAAACACCAGTGATTACAATTTCACAACCCTTCTCTAAAAGAGAAAAGGGAAGCTTATTAGAACAACAGACAATTTTAAAATAAAATCTCATTTGTTGTTGCTTATCAAACAAGCTTTGAGATAACGTGAATCTTCAAAAACCTAAATCAAGTCATCTTGCAATGGAATACGGTAAAAAACCTTAAGCAAACTGTCTTCCAAATTCTGCAAGAAGTACCCAATCTGCACTCTTTTCAGCTGATGAAACCAGTTGAGATTAGGGAAGATAATGCAAAGTTTGTATAAAATATCATCTTAGTTATACTTTGAACAATTAATAGAAGGCAATTGCATCAGTAATATATGAAAGAACAGTCCAAGAATTCCAAGGATGTGGGAGACAGTGTGATGTATTCTAAAATTTTATATGGGTGAAAATGGTGTACCACTAATTTTAAACAGGTATTATTAAATATCATGATTAGATTTGTGTTTTAAGAGGCATTGCTCCAGAATCAGCATGGAAATATTTAAGAGATGGGTGGAAAATAGAAGCATGAAAACTATTTATGTTGTTATTAAAGAATCCAGGTGAGAAATTATTGTAAAGTCTTAAACTAGAAAATAGAATGGAAAGGATTTGGTTAATTATTAATTGTAAAGTAGAAGAAAGTCATAGGAGTCAAAAACAACTCATAGGTTTGGCTATCTGATCTACCATTCCTCCCTGAAGAAGTTCATTTCTGGCTTCATGGAGAAATAAATATAAAATGACTTTCCATTTCTTAACACCTAGAAAGAATAATGGTAATTATTTTCACAAAGATTGGAAATTGAGTATAATTCGTAAGTAAATTTAATCACTTTTGAACAACTAACAGTGTGTTCAGTTTTGAATGTGTTCGAGATTTTGTGTAATATCTATTGAAATTTTCAATTTGACAAATAAAGAAAAGAGAAAAACACAAAACTTAGAAATATGTATTTTCAGAATGCCACTTAGCAATATAAAATGTGTACACTCCAGCTTGCATTAATTTGTAATATCAAAAATAAACTGTGGGTTAAATTATGTTCATGCATTGGAAAACTAATTATTAGAAAGATGCCAATTCTTCCACATCAATGTGGAGAGTCAATTTAACTCCTTGATGCTTCCAGAATGTACACAGAAATACAAAATGTATATTGAAAGACTCCCAAAGGAGAATAACAAGGTAGAAGTTTTTGTTCTATAAGGTATTAAGACATATTAATTAGATAGAGTACTTAAGAATTTAAAATTGGTTCAGGAAAGACAAATAGAAAAGTGGAATGGAATAGAGAATCCAGACAGAGAGCCATGCATAAATGGCCACTTGATTTTTGAGAATATTGGCACTAAATATCAGTAGGAATATATCACAATTTTCAATTAATTGTGCTAAGTCAATACGGGAAAATAATGGAAACCCTTACATTAGTTTTCTATTGTTACTGGAGAAATTGCCGCAAATTTAGAAGCTTAATACAACACCCATTTATTAGCTCAGAATTCAATAAGGCAGATATCTAGAACAGTGTGCCTGGATTTCTGCTCAGGGTACCCTAGGGCTGAAATCACGTAGCTGAGTTATCTCTGTCTCTGAGCAAAAATTGAATTCCAAGTTTATTCTTACTGACAGAATCACTTTCTTGCAGCTGTAGGACTGTGATTCCCAGTTTTTGGCTTGCTGGTCGCAAATCCTAGAGGCCACTCACATTCCTTGCCATGTGACACTCTCCATCTTCAAGGTAAGCAATGCAGATTCTATCTTAAATCCTTCTCAGGCTTTGAATCTCTCTGACTTCTCTGTTTCTGACTTATTCACCCAGGATTAAAAGGCTCATGTGATTAGGTCATGTCTATCTGCATAATAAGCTTTTCTTAAGCTCAACTGCTTTGGCATCTTAGTTACATCTGCAATACCCTTTATAGAAATACATAGATTAATGTTGGATTGAATAACTAGGAGAAGATGCATGTATACCTGGGGCTGGGAATTTAGAGGGCCATCTCAGAATCCTGACTACACAATCCCAACCCAATGCATATACCAAAATTATTTTCAAAAGGGTTATAGTTCTATATGTAGAAGACAAAAAATAACAACACTTTTTGGTAAAAACATAGAAATACATCTTTTACGAGTCTGGTATCTATAAAGATATATTAAATAGGACATAAAAGGTTAGCACAATAATGGGAAAAATAATAAATTGGACTTGTTTATAATTAAGAACGACTGGAGGGTGAGGAGGAAATGGGGAGATGTCAGTCAAATAATTCAACATAGCAAATATATGGGATGAACAAGTCTAGAGATCTAATGTGCAATGTGAGGACTATAGTTAATAAATTGTACTGTATTGAGAATTTTTTGTTAAACAAGTAGATTTTAGCTGCTCTTGTCACACACAAAAAATGTAACTATGTGAGAAGATAGATATGTTAATTTTCTTCACCATAGTAACAAATTTACCATCTCTATGTATCTCAGAAGATCATGTTTTAAACCTCAAACATGCACAGTAAATTTTATTTAAACCGAAGAACTTCAGTTCGTCAAAGCATACTGCCATTTAGAGAGTAAAAAGCCAAGCCCTGAAATAGAAGAAGATATTTGGCAACATATATGTACAACAAAGGACAGATATTCAGAATATGTAATAACTGCTGAAAATCAACAATAAAAAGACGAAAACCTAAGAGAAAGGGCAAGTGACTTGGATAGAGACCTTAGAAAAAGGATATTCAAATATCCATTTATCATTATTATTAGGAAAATTCATATAAAAACCATAATGAAATATCACACAACCACCACAATGCTTAAAATTATAAAAATTGACAATATTAAGTTATGGCAAGGATATGGATCAGCAGAATTTCATATACAGGGTTGCATGAGTATAAATTATTGCAACCATGTATAACTTTCTGGCATTATCTTATGCCTCAGCAATGTCATTCCTATGCATATATACAGCAAAATGTGTGCACATGTGCACCTAGTAAAATGTATAAGAATATTGTTAGTAACATTATTCATAACAGCCCCAAATGGAAAAGCCCCAAATATCCATCAACACTAGAACAGATAAATTCCACTGGTATAGGCAAACAATGTGGATACTATTCAGCAATGAAGATAGAGGAACTGTAGCTACATGCAACATAGTGGATGAATCTTCTAAACATAATGCAGAATAGAATCATCCAGGCAAAAAAGAGTATTTTATTAGTTTATTTACATAAGCTTAAAAATATGCAAAGGCAAATATAGTATTAGAAGTTAGAATAGCATTTATTTTTGAGGAAAAGAGGGGTACTATTTGGGCCTACGAGGGTGTCTTTAGTGCTGATAATATTCTATTTCTTTATAAAGTTGGCAATAAAAAGAATATTTGCTTTGTGATAATTTGATGAGATCCATATTTATGTTTTCCTCAATTTTCTGTAAGTGTGTGATATTGCAATTATAAAAAAGTAGAAATAATGCTAGGCCCAAATGGTTTTCTTCATGGTTTCTAACATACATTTAAGAATGAATTTTAAGGAACTCTCATATGGTGCTGAAAAAAGGAATATTCCCCAACCATATAAAACTAATTAAAGATCATATGAAGCTATGAATACAGATGAAAAAATCCTAAATAAAATATTAGTAAACAAAATCCAAAAAATATACATAAAACATGCCAAGCTGGGTTTATCTTGGGAATGCAAAGTTGCTTTTAACATTAGGAAATTGTTCAGTGTATTTCCCAACATTAACAGATTAGAGACTTAAAACCATATGATCATTTCAGTAGATGTATAAAATGATTTATTAATGGCATTATCTTAGGAAGGCTGTTTAATGTCTCAAAGAAAGCAAAAATTTACTATGTTCTTTTTTTTTGTTGTTTTTACACTGTATTTTTTTAATTTATTTTTTTATTTCATAATATTATGGGGATACAAATATTTTGGTTACACATAATGCCTTTGCCTTGCCCAACCCAGGGCTACAAGTGTGCCCATGCCCCATACAGTGCGCCCCGCATCCATTAGTTGTGAGCTTACCCCTCTCCACCACCCCCTCCCATCTGACCAGCACCCAGTGAATATTACTACCATGTGGGCACCTTAGTGTTGATCCGTTAGTACCAATTTGTAGTAAAGCTTGAAGTCTGGTAGACTGATGCCTCCCAATTTGTTCTTTTTGCTTAAGATTGCTTTGGCTATACAAGGTCTTCTCTGGTTCCATACAGAGGGTAGAATTAGTTTTTTCTTTTTTTCTAGAGCCGTAAAGAATGATGATGGTATTTTGACAGGGATTACATTAATTCTGTAGATCACTTTAGGTAGTATGGACATTTTAACAATATCGATTCTGCCAATCCATGAGCATGGCAGGGTTTTCCATTTGTTTACATCTTCTACAATTTCTTTTCTCAGTGTTTTGCAGTTCTCCCTATATATGTCTCTCACTTCCTTCGTTAAATATATTCCTAAATATTTAATTTTCTTTGATGCTATTGTGAAAATTGTTGTATCTTTGATTTGATTTTCGGCTTGACTGTTATTGGCATATATGAATGCCACTGATTTGTGTGCATTAATTTTGTATCCTGAGACTTTACTGAATTCATGTATCTATTCCAGGAGTCTGTTGGTTGAATCCTTGGGATTTACGGATATAATATCATATCGTCAGCAAAAAGTGAAAGTTTGACCTCTTTGGCCCCCATTTGGATACCCTTAATTCCCCTTTTTTGTCTGATTGCTCTGGCAAGGACTTCCAGCACTATGTTGAATAGAAGTGGAGATAGTGGGCAACCTTGTCTGGTTCCTGTTCTAAGTGGGAATGTTTTCAATTTTTCCCCATTCAGTATGTTGTCGGCTGTGGGTTTATCGTAAATGGCCTTAATAATGTTAAGGTATGTCTCATCTATGCCTATTTTGTTAAGAGTTTTTATCATAAAAGTGTGCTGGATTTTGTCAAATTGCTTTTTCTGCATCTATTGAGACAATCATATGGTCTTTGTTCTTGCTTTTATTTATGTGGTGAATTGCATTTATGGATTTGCGTATGTTGAATCAGCCTTGCATCTCTGGGATAAAGCCTACGTGGTCATGATGAATTATTTTTTTTGTGTGCTGTTGGATTCAATTTGCTAAGATTTTATTGAAGATTTTTGCATCTATATTCATGAAGGATATTGGTCTGTAGTTTTTTTTTGTTGTTGTTGTTTACTTTCCTGGCTTTTGTATCAAGGTGATATTGGCTTCCTAGAATGAGTTGGGGAGGATACCATCCTTCTCAAAGTTGTGGAATAATTTCTGCAGTATAGGTATGAGTTCTTTGTAGGTTTGGTAAAATTCGGGTGTGAACCCATCTAGACTGGGATTATACTTATATCAGATAACATAAACTTTAAAATAGCAAAGGTAAAGAAAGACAAAGATGGTCACTATATAATGGTGAAAGGAAAAACCCAACAAGAAGACTTAACAAGTCTTAATATTTATGCACCCAACACAGAAACGGCCAGATACATAATGCAAACCCTGTTTGATCTAAATAACATGAAAAACAGTAATGCCATAGTACCTGGGGATTTTAACACCACACTGACTGAACTGGACAGATCTTCCAAGAAGAAAATAAGCAAAGAAACAATGGATTTGAACAGAGCTCTAGAACAAACAGGTCTAACAGACACCTACAGAACATTCTAATCAAATAAAACTGAATATATATTCTTCTCATCAGCTCATGGAACTTTCTCTAAAATCAGTCATATCCTAGGCCACACATCAGATCTAAACAAATTAAAAAAATAGAAATTATACCATGTATCTTCTCAGAACATAGTGGTATAAAATTAGAGATCAATCCCAACAGAAACCCTCACCATTTCACAAAGTCATGGAAATTAAACAATCTCTTGCTAAATGGCTATTGAGTCAAGGAGGAGATCCAGATGAAAATCAAAAGATTCTTCAAACTGAATAATAATGGGAATATAAGTTATGAAAAATCTGTGTGGTACAGCAAAAGCATTCTTGAGAGAAAAACTAATAGCATTAAATGCTCATATCCAAAAGACAGAAAGCTCACAATTAAACTAATAAACCATCTCAAGGAACTAGATAAGGAAAAGCAAATTAATTATAAACCCAGCAGAAGAAAAGAAGTAACAAAGATCAGAGCAGAACTAAATGAAATTGAGAATAAAAGAATTATACAGAAGATTAATAAAACCAAAAGTTGGTTTTTTGAAAAGATAAACAAAATTGACAGCCCTCTTGCCAGATTGACAAGAACTAGAAAGGAAATTATTCTGATTAACTCAATTAGAAATGAAAAAGGAGTGGTCACTACAGACATCATGGAAATACAAAACATTATCTTTGAATACTATGAAAATCTATATGCCCCAAAACTAAAAAAACGTGGAGGAAATGGACAAATACTTAGAAACACACAACCTTCCTAGGCCCAATCAGGAAAAATAGAATTCCTGAACAGACCAATATCAAGCACAGAAACTGAAGCAGCAATTAAATTTACTATGTTTAAGTAAATCCATTTCAATCTTAGGTTTAATTCTAGCTCAGAAAGAATTGTTAGTTTCTGTCTTGAACTTTACTGCATGTTTTAGTTCCTTTATCATGAAACTCTGGGGAAATTCCTAAAAAAAAATTTTTATTCTACTTATGGCAATAAATATGACATTTGAGAGTGAGTCTGTAGATACTTTATGATCATTTATTAACAATTAAACACACAGTAGGATTAATTGAAAAAGTCATAACTTTGCTGATGCTGAGCTTTGATATCATAGATACATTTGTATCTAATCCATACATTTTTATTTCTAATGAAGTTAACAATTACTTTTATCTACCCAATGAAAAAGTTATCAGTCACAATAGAAACTTTTTATGAACAGAAAACCCAGAACAAAGTTTTCTTTAAATGTGCATATGAATGTGGAGGTGATAGGACTTTCTCACACCAATGGCATTAGAGAAACCTCAGCTTTCAAAACATAGCATGATAGGCCTAAAAATCCATCTATATAGGAAAGGATAATACAGTATACTGTGGATGCTTTTTAGTTACAGTTATTGAACATTCAATTTTTCACTGAACAAAGCCGCTTTGTAAAAGTCTGCTTATTAATTCCAAAAGAAGAATAAAGGTGAATAAAAAAAGAATTCCAATCCTCTTTTAAGTGCACTTCCTGAAGCATCCAACTTCAAATTAAATGATGTTTTATGATTCCTACAATGGTGTCTGGGGATCAGGGTAAGGAATTGATATATTTTTAAAGCTAACTCTAGAGCATTTTACTATCAAAATATTCAGCACACAAAATATGTCTCTTTTTTTCATTTCTAGTTAACATTTGTCTTTATATACCAGTGATAAATTTAGTGTATTTTTCTTTTTAGTTATACTATTTTTAAGTTTTAGAGACCACTGATTAAATGAAAGAGACAAACAGATGATGTAATTTTGAATATTTTTACAGCAGTGGCAGAGCATCTGCTCCCACCCAGAGTCTCTGTGATTATCCTGAGCATTGACTTTATGATGTGTTCTACACATTCATTCTGCCTGAGTCGGCCCTTCTGTAAGATTTTTGGTAACTTACTACTTATACTGCTGATATGAAAAGATGACCTAGAAAATCAGAGAGTCAGTTTCTCTTGTTCTCAGTCTTTCCTACGGCGTTGTGTTTAAGAACTTGAACTCTGGAATGTGCTGAATTTAAGTTAAAATGCCAGTTATTCTGTGAGTTACTTAATCTTCCAAAATTTTGTCAGTAGAACAATGATAGTAGTAGCTAATTTGTGAGTTTATTATGTAAATTAAATGGGATAATCCATGTAAAATATTTAGCTGAGTTACAATTAATGTTACCTTTAATTATTATTGCCTCATAGATTGAAAAGCTTCTGTACAGCTAAGGAAACAATCTACAGAAAGGAAGAAAATATTTGCAACCATACACCCAATAAAAGGCTAAATCCAGAATCTACAAAGAACTCAAGTAAATCAAGAAAAAAGCAAACAACCCCATTCAAAAGTGGGCAACAAACATTAACAGAAGCTTTTCAAAAGAAGATAGATAAATGGCCAATAAACATGAAAAAATATGCAATGTCACTAATCATCAGGGAAATGCAAATTAAAACCACAATAAGATAGTCCCTTACCCCTGTTAGAATGGTTTTTATTAAAAAGTATAAAAACAAAAGATGTTGGTGTGGATGCAGAGAAAATGGGACATGTATACACTGCTGGTAGGACTGCAAATTAGTACAACCTCTTGGAAAATAGTGTGGATATTTCACAAAGGACTACAAGTAGATCTACCATTTGATCCAGCAATCCCACTACTGGGTATCTATCCAAAGGAAAAAAGTCATTTTATCAAAAAGACATCTGCATGTGTATGTTTATTGCAGTACAATTCACAATTGCAAAGATGGAATGGAAACAACCCAAGTGCCCTAGTACATGAGTGGATTAATAAAATGTGGTATATGTATACCATGGAGTACTACTCATCCATAAAAAATGGTGAACTAACACCTCTTGTGTTATACTGGATGGTGCTGGAACCCATTCTTCTAAGTAAAGTATCACAAGAATGGAAAAACAAGCACCATATGTACTCAATATCAAATTGGTAGTAATTGATCAACACTTATGTGCACATATGGAAGTAACATTCATTGGGTGTTGGACAGGTGGGAGGGGGGAGGAGGGAATGGGTAAATTCACACCTAATGGGTTTGGTGCTCACTCTCTGGTGTGCAAAGGCAATATATGTAACCTAAACGTTTGTACCCCCATAATATTCTAAAATTTTTTTAATTATATATACATTAAAAAAAAACCTTAATGGGAATCAAGCAAGGGAAAGGGGGAGGAGGGGAGGGACAAAACCTCCCCTCAATGGGTACAATGAACACTATTTGAGTGATGGGTATGCTTATCACTGTAACTTAAGCATTACAAAAGCAATCCATGTAACTGAAAATGTTTTTACCCCCTTAATACTTTGAAATTAAATAAATAAATAAAAGAAATGACACGAAGGATAGTGAGTATTTATCTTTGGGAAGCCAAAACAAAAGATCCCAAAGACGCAGTCAACAGACAAGATGAATGATAAGAGTAAATCAACTAAGATAGGAGAAACTAACAGATGCATAGAAAAGTGAATACAGGGGAAAATACATAGATGAGCAATAGAATAAAAAGCAAGAGACTTTCTAAAATCTGGTTCATTAGTTTTCTGACTTTAAATTGAGGAATAATTTGCTTACAGTAAAATGTTGAGCTTGATGAATTCTTTATACATATGCATTTCTGTAAGTAACATACAAATCAGAATATAAAACATTTACAACCCTCTGGAAGGGTCTCTCATGGCTCATCCCAGTTAACAACCATCCTCCAAAGATAATCACTAGTTTGACCCCTCTCTTGAACCTTATACAAATGAAGTTATCCATGCATTCTTTTGTGTCTGATTTCTTTGATTCAACATAGTACCTATGAGAATTATCTATGTTGTTATTTGTCTTTTTTCCCGTTCCTATAAAATATTCTATTGTATAAATGTCTGAAAATTTATTTATCTTTCTATTGATGGACTTTTATGTTGTTTCCGTTTGGGCCTACTATAAATACAACTTCTGTAAGTTGCTATAAAATTTGCATACATGTCTTTTAATAGAAATAATGAGTCATTGTTTTTTGATATATATGCCTAGGAGTGGAATTGCTGAGTTAAAGGGAATATGTATGTTTAGTTTCAGCTGGACACTGCCAATTTCATAAGTAGTAGAAACAATTTACACTCCCACCTAGCAATATCAGAGCTCCAAGTGAGCCACACCCTCCCTTGCCAAGACTTGATGCTGGCCATTTTTGGCCAACTTGATAGAAGTTTAATGATATGCCATTTTGATTTTAATTAGCATTCCCATGATGGCTAATGACATTGAACGCCATTTTTTACTCATCTTGGCTATTTGGATGTTTCTTTCTGACATGATTGTTGAAGCATCATGTTAATTTTCTTTTAAATAAATTGTGCTGAACATTCATGTATTAATTTATCTTTCACACTAACAAGCTATCATTCATCTCAATTTTGTGTATGACACAAGATCAGAATCAGGCAGGGTTCACATTTTATAACTTCCTACACAGATATCCTTTTGCTTTACCAGCATTTACTGAATTGCATTGATGCTGTTGCTATGTATTAGGTGTGTAGGTCTGTTTCTGAGCTCTTTATGCTAATCTGTTTGATGATGTGTCTGTTCTTGTGCTATTATCACTGTATCTATTTCTGAATCTTTATAGTAAGTCTTGATACTTAATGGTATAAATCTTCCACACTGTTTTCCTTCTTCAAAATTACCTGGACTGTTCTAGGTCTCTCAGATTTTGACATGTGTTTTAGAATCAGTCAGACACATTCCCCAAGTTATTCTTTCCCTCTGTAACATTGATGAAAGGGTAATCATTGAGAGCTGTAAATTATAATGCAAATTTCTTAAGTTATTATTTAAGTCCCTTAAAATATGTTTCAAACCTATTTTCCAGCCTTATTTTTCCAATTACTCCTCTTTATTAACCTCTCACTGTCCCTGACATGTTTATTTAAATCTACTGCACCTGTCATTTGACAGCTGTTTCCCCAGCTGGAATGTTCTTGCAAGTCCTCTATGAACATTGAAGTCTTACTTTTGTTTATGAAGTTTTTATTTCCAGGTTCAAATCTCACTTCCCCAAAGGAACATTTTTCCCTCCCTGTAGCCTACACTGAACTCTGCATAATGTGACCTTCCATTATAATTGTTTCCTGAACCAAAAATATTTTGGACTAATCACATATAACTTTATTTTTAGTTATTCTTTCATGAGATAATTTTTGGCAAAAAATCTTATCTTTAACTTTTTACCCTTCACAACCCTTAACATGCTACTTTTATGTAGAAGATGCTAACTAAATAAATAAATGACCACAGATTGCTTGACTGCAGAGTTATCAAATGAGAATAGTGGAATCAACATTTGCACCATAGTTTTAGAAACTTCGTTGTGAAATTAAAATATACGTAGCTATTTGGGAATTTGAGTTTTACTTCTCATGGCCTGCTAGAACCTGGTATGAACATGTAATCTGTGCATCGCCATCTTATTGTATATAACATGTTCTCTTACATACATGTGGTTGAAAAAATCAGGGGTTTTATGTGGTTTTCAAACCATTTAAAAATGTAGACTGTATGCAAAAGGGATACTTCATGGATTTGGTTTAAATTTGCTATATCCATTTTTAGAAAAAAATGAATTATGAAGTGTGGATAGAATCCTGAGAATTAAACTTTTTTGAAAAAAAAATTCTAAACAGCTTTATTTAAAGGGCAACAATTTCTCTTCTGTGTGTATACACAAAGGAGATGAAATCACTATACTTCATAAAGATATCTGCACTACCATGTTCATCATAGCTTTATTGACAACAGCCAAGACAGGCAAATAACCTAACTGTTTACAATGGATGAGTGGATAAAGGAAATATGGTATATAAATACAATGGAATGTCATTAATCCTTATAAAAGGAGATCCTGCCATTTGCCACAATGTGAATGGACCTGGAGGACATTACGCTAAGTGAAATAAGCCATATGCAGATACAAGAATATTGCATGATCACACTTGTATGTGGAATAAATAAAAAATAGCTCAAATACACAAAGATAGAGGATGAAACAGTGGTTTCCATGAGGGAGCAGGGAGGAAGAAATGAGGAGATATAGGTCAAAGGATACAAAATAGCAGATATGTAGGATGAATAAGTCTAGAGATATAATGTATAACATGAGGACTAAAGTTAAAAAATTGTGTTAGAGGTTTTGTTAAATAAGTAGATTTTCGCTGCTCTTGTCACAAAAAAGGAACTGCTCTATGTGAGATGATAGGTATGTTAATCTCCATCACTGTAGTAACCTTTGCATCATCTGTATGTATTTATATGTATCTATATTCATCCCATATCATATTGTAAACCTCAAATATAAATAATAAAATTTATTTAAATATAAAGGGTGGGAAATGTAGTAGAATTATCGTTTTTTTTTTCTTACTAGTCGACAGTGCTCATGACTCAACAGGCTAGATGCTAATTCTAGTAATATTTTCTAATTAATAAGACTTTCTTAAAATTTACTTTAATTAAAAATAAACAGTACTGTGTATTTGAACCAAATGATATAGTTTACAAATAGGCATAATCTATTGTTTTACGAGAAAAATATAAGATTGGGTAAGAGTAATGTGCTCTTCGTTAAAACCCAAGTAAATTGCTACATTAACAGTTATTGTAATGTGAATGCCCAAGTAAAAAAGATTCACTTGGGTCAAAGAATTATATGTTTGGAGTTTGTTTATTCTTTTCTTTTGTTTTGTTTTTCTGGAACTTACTACTATAATGAAAGAGCATCAAAGAAATGGATAAGGTTTTATTAAAGTTACTTTAACTAGAATCTGGAAATGTGTACCTTAGTTTTAAAAAGTAACATTTTTGAAATTAAAAAAAAAATTATCATAGCTTTGGCCATATAAACTTTTACAATGACAAGGCTTAAGCGTTGACTTTCAGTGTTAACAAAGCCTGCTCTTAAAGATGATATATTTAGTCATCTAAGTATATAAAATATTTAATTAGGCCTTTTTCCTGAAACATAGGGAATTAAAAACATAAATAAATAAGTCAAATTGAGTAAATAATAGACTAAGGTCCATAAACAAGAACATGGATGATACACAAGATTATTGTTAAAAATCTTAGTTGAGTGATTAATTCACAAGGTCCCACATTTAATGCTCAAAAAGTTTTCAGAAATCTTAAACTTTGCTTATATTACAATTGTCCATTTACTACAATTGCTCAGGGATATAGGACTAGTCCTTCTAATATCTTATGAAAACAATTCTCTTCCAATTGAAAAATGTACTTTGATAGTGGAATTAAATCACATCAGTTTTTGTAGTCACTCTCCAGGTCACCTGAGGCCTAATATGACTACAGAGGTAGTATACTTGGCCTATAACTTTCTCTATCTCTGTATACACATGATCTTATAGAATTGGGTTACATGTAAGAGCTGGAGGATGACCAATTAAATTGATTTATCGAACACTTATTGTGCTAGGTGTTTCAGAGGATAAGACACATTAAGCCACATACAATTTAAGGAAGAGCAAGTTGACAAAAAGAAATAGAACAATAAACTAAAATATACTACCTAGTAGGATGGCATAAATGCCATAACAAAGACATAAGTCAAATGCAAGGAGAGGTGAAGGAAGAGAGGCAACATCCAGAGTGAAGGAGAGCAGGTAGTTCAAAGTGTCTTGGGGAAAGTGATGTAGAAAAACAAGGGTGTTTTCTATAAGGGTAGTATCAGGTCAGTGTATAGTAAAGGGGAGACATGCTCCTCCTGCAGATCTGTGTTCTTGAGGACTTGATTCTGACTTGTATACGAGTATGGTCCATTGCTAAGTATTAATATTAATTATGAATGAGAAAACCTATAAGCTAGGCTGTGGGATGAATGGCAAACAGATTAGCAAACTGAATCTTTGATGTTATTTTCATAGCCTAACCATTGATTTTGATGCTGATGCTATTTATTGTTCCAAAAAAATTTTACTGCCTAAAATGAGACTTTCAGTCACTTGCTGACTTCTGTTATATATAGTATCTTTGACCTCTGCAAAAATGGGTATTCCAAAAGCTTTTATTATTTTTTTATTTTTCTAAAAAAATGTCTGGGGCAGAGCTAAAGAATTTATGGAAGGGACATGCCTAGAAAAACCTAATGCCCATAGTAAACCCCTGAGTGACTCAGCATAACTGAAGTGAGGATAGGGGTTACTGAAATGGGCATGGGGGAGTTTCTTTCACCTCTCTCTTGTCTTTAGGAGTGTTTCTCATTGGCACTTACTGCATTTAAATCAGTAAGGAATGTGGATATTTGAAGAAAGGTAGTGGCATAAATAAATCTGGTGAAGGTTAATTCTTTATTTTAAGTATAAAATCTACCCCATCAATGTATGTGATAGAATAAAGCTGAGGTTGCAGTGGAGAAAAGTTCAATGGTATAATAAAGTCCTAACAGGCTTGCATCTGCTTTGGGAAATATAATCACGAACAACGATGTCAAGTAGACATGGTGCTATTGAGAACCCATAGCCAATTTGTTCTCCAGCTCTCTGAAAACTGGACCTGGTGAAATCTGAAACAGATATGTTTTCCACATAATTTTTTCCTCACTATTATCCTAGTCTTCAAGAAAAAGACGACAGCCTACCACTTAGAAAACATTTCTCTTAGTGATTACTTATTTGCATGCAATCTTAACATAGCGAATTATGTAATTGCTCACCTTTCTCACTAAAATTGCCTCACTTTATTTCTGTACAAATATAATATGCCTATGGTTTTGAGAAAATGTATGCCACTAATATCACTAATTACAGACTTATTACAAGATTGCCTGCTAGGATAAGGAAGGAAATTGTACACAGAATACTCTGAAATTACATATTGGTGAACAATAAATTTTCTTATATCAGTCATGATGTTTCCCAATGCACTAAGCAATTCGCAGCTCCATTCATTCCTCTGAATTGTTTTTGCTATCACTGGTCTATTCAAACTTGCCAGCAAGTATTGTATAGAATTTTCTTTTGAGAAAAAAGCATATTTTTTCTCATATTTTATGTGTACTAATGGAAAATGTCCTGAAAAAGTCATTATTAATTAAAGTTACTCAAGGGTAGAGACAAAATGCAGTCAGTCAGAAAGGTGAGGCATTATTTCTGTTTATGTATTAAGGTAATAAGGAAAGGTAGCATGATAATTAAATGAAAATAGAATATAACAGATAATTGCTATTTTGTGAGAATTTTACATAACTCTTTTGTCCAGGCACTCAAGGGATGAAATCATCTTCCGGGCTTGTCTTCTGCAGGACCACCGTAATTTGCTTGGTTCGCACCTCATGCTCCCTGCAAAATAAAATTAGGGCTTGCGGCCTCCAGAACAGTACAGTTCTCATTAGTTGTGAATCCTTTGACCAGATTGAATTAATACTAGGTTTACTAAAGAAAAAGTAATAAGCTCTCAACATTCTGCAACATGCATATAATAAGTGATAGACCACAATGCCCTTTTCACTCTGCATTGTCACTGTCTCTTACTCTCTTTGTGTCTTTCAGTCTCATCCTTGACCATCCCATCTTTTTTCCCCACAACATCCTGTGCACTTCTTGCAAGCGGGATGCACTTTAGTCAACCTCATAATCTTTCTAATGCCCATGACAGTGACATGCACAGGGCAGGTGGTTGAAGTACTTACTGTTTACTCTGCTCGCTGGGATCTCACTGTTCTCCACTGATGCGGTTTTGTCCTGACAGCCCGTGGGCTCTACAATGAGCTTGCCTTCTGCATCAGCAGGTACCTTTTGGTCTTAGCATATTTCGCATAGCAGCAGTGATAATGGCAACTTAGTCCTGAGAAATCATTTCTGAGATGTAATTTTGGGTATTGTTCCTGGGCGAGTCGCTTTCAAACCTGATTCTTTGGCTGTCTCAAAAACTCTGTAAGCTACTGGATGCCCTTAAATAAATTCCTTTTATCTGCCTAAAATAACCCATTTGTTTCTGTTGCATAGAAATAAAGATCTTCATGGAGAGAGTGAAGCAAGCGAACCACAGAGTGAGGACAGAGACTTAGTCTTATCCACCTCTGTATACCTGGCAAATGCATAGCCAATATAGCCACTCAATGCATATTTATCAAAGTATTGAACAAGAGAAAAGACATCAAGTTCAGAGGACAAATATGTCTGAATTAAGATTAGAGGTGTAGAACAGGACTGAAACAATATTTTAGTTAATTCTGTGATGACTTGTTTTGCTTATAGCTAACAGCCAAATTCCGCTTTTGTATACAAGGCTTGCTTGCTTAACGCTTGGTTGCGACAGAGAGCTAAAAACATGCTCCAATGCAGTTAGAGAAAAACAACCACGAGTTGCTTCCTGATAAGGGGGCCAACGCCTGATCAACATGTGAACAAGCTTGTCAGGGGTGTATGTCCCCTTATCGGAAGTAACTGGCTGTAACGAATTCCAGCAAAGAGTATAAAAGACATGTACTCCCGCTGTGCGGGGTCCCTGCCCATGGAAAGAGACTACTGCGTTGGTGCTCGGGGCTTGGACCCTAGCTAGCTAGTCAATAAACTCCTTTGCCTTTTGCAGCCTCAGTGACTCTGTCATTCTGTTCCCGGGGCTGAATCTGGCTCTAACAGACGTATATGTGAAGGATGGAATGTGGTTTAGGAATTGGTCAGGGCAAGTAGTTCAGAGAGCACATTTTAGGAAAAGGGAGGACCAGACAGTTTCCCTCAAGTGATACAAGATGATTGACAAAACTACTCCAAGAACCAGAGGCATCTGGACAGTTGGCCCCCAAAACAGCATGATGCCAGCAGAGGCAAAATTCTATGGAACGAGAAAGACTTGAGCAGGACATCAAAAAAGTCCACTGAAAGAGAAGAGAGATGGCAGGCATCTTTCAGCAAGGTGTCCATTAAGCAGGGGTCTCAGAGATAATCAGGGCTTACCCCAAAACCTGGACACAGGTCACCTTTAAACACTTTTAAAGTTCCACATTCTATTCTTTTTTTTTTTTTTTTTTTTGAGACAGAGTCTCACTCTGTTGCCCAGGCTAGAGTGAGTGCCGTGGCGTCAGCCTAGCTCACAGCAACCTCAAACTCCTGAACTCAAGCGATCCTCCTGTCTCAGCCTCCCGAGTAGCTGGGACTACAGGCATGCGCCACCATGCCCGGCTAATTTTTTTCCATATATATTTTTAGCTGTCCATATAATTTCTTTCTATTTTTAGTAGAGATGAGGTCTCGCTCTTGCTCAGGCTGGTCTCGAACTCCTGAGCTCAAACGATCCGCCCACCTCGGCCTCCCAGAGTGCTAGGATTACAGGTGTGAGCCACCGCGTCCGGCCCCACATTCTATTCTTAGTAATAATATAACAGTTACTGCTGGTCTTAATCTGGGTTCTTCCAAGAAGATGCTGAGAAAAGAATTCAAATGCAAATAGTTTATTTAGGAGATCATTTCTGGAAACAGCACAAGGGAAGAGAAACAAGACAGTAAGGGATGCTGTACCAAGTCAGTTACTGGGTGGGAAACTGAAGAGCTTAATCCCACAAGCTCTGGGAACCCTGGGGGCCTGTGTACAAAGAACACACGCAGTGTTATTTCACTTGAGGGGATATTTATATGCTAACTCCTGCCGGTCACTATTTGAAGGTTGCCCCAGAGAGCACATAGCAGGCAGGCTCGGGGAGCCAGGGAGGGGCACAAGCAATGCGACACAGAGGCACCAACAGTGTCTCGTGACTTCAGTGAATATGCAATGCGAAGTAATCATTATCTTGCAGCAATTTTGAGAGTTATATACTGTTATATTAATTTTGGAGATGAAAAAAAACTGCAGCTCAAAAACACGATCAACTGGAGCCAAATTTTCTTTAACTCTAAAGCCTTTATGGAAATAAAGTGGCACATCTTGATATAATGCAGACAGAGACAGCGAGAGGGATAAGAAACTGCCATTGGCACACCAGAAATGCAGAGTGATGAGGAAAGAATGAAAAAGCCCTTCAGTGTGCCAAGTACATGTCTGATCTCTCTCAAAGAAAGTTTGACACTTTGAGACAAAGTTGGAGTATGGCAAAATCAATCCCTGGATTCTTGTGGTCTTAATCACTCACATTTCTTCTTTTCACATGTAATCTTGTATTTTCCAGAATGAAAAAAAGCATATAAATCTTAGTTGTATGAGATTACTTAATTGGGGAAAGATGAAAGATGAATTTACACTGGGGGTGTACTGGGTTGAATGGTGTCCCTCCAAAATCCATGTCCACTTAGAACCTCAGAATGTGACCTTATACGACAATAGGGTCTTTGCAGATGTAATTAGTCAAAATGAAGTCACACTGCATTAAGGTGGGCCCTAAATCCAATGACTGGTGTCCTTATAAGAAAGCCATATGAAGACACACAGAGAAGAAGGCCATCTGAAGACAGATCAGAGATTGGAATGATGCAGCTACAAGCCAAGGAATGCCAAATTTTGCAAGAGCCACCAGAAGCTGGTAAGAAAGATGGAAATGCCTTCCCCTACAGCCTTCAGAGGAAGCATGGCCTGCCAACACCTTGATTTTAGACTTCTAGCCTCTACAACTATGGGAGAATAAATCTGTGTTGTTTTAAGCCATCTGGTTTGTGCAGTTTTGTTGCAGCATCCCTAGGAAATGAACGCAGCAGTGTTTCAGGCTGAATTATGTCCCTTTCAAATTCATACCTTGAAGTCCTAATCGCCAATATTTCAGAATGTGGCTGTATTTGGAGATAGGGCCTTGAAAAGGTAATTAAGGTAAAATTGAGGTAATATTTATAGGACCCAAATCCAATATGGCTGGTATCCTTATAAGAAGAGGAAATTTGGACACAGGCAACACTGAGATTGAAGGACAACTATGTGAGAACACAGCGAGAAGATGACCATCTGGAATCCAAGGAGACAGGCCTCAGAAGAAACCAAATCAGCCAACACCTTGATCTTGAACTTCCAGCCTCCAAAACTGTGAGAAAAGGAATTTCTGTTATTTAAGACACCAGTCTGTGCTATTTTGTTATGGCACCCCAAGCTGACAACTACAACATATGTAGGGTGGGGGAAACATGAAAAACAAACTCACTTTTGTTCTTACCACACCACTACCACTTTAAGGGCAGAAGATATTTGTGTACATGGCTGAAGGATCTTCTGAAGAAAGAAGGATGAGGTGGAAACATACAGGCTCTGATGGGCAATGGATATTTGTGCATTGGCAGCTCCGTGCTGTGGTCACTTTGGCTGGGGATAAGGGCAACTTTGAGTCTGGAGGGTTTTTTGTATTCCCTTCAAGGTTTTATGTGGCCATCTTTGGCCAATGATTTTTTTCTTTGTCTAGAAGTGCTTTTTACATAGCATGCAACTCTGATTTTAGAGAGAAAGAGGGAATCGGTGATAGACATAAGAAGCTGGCAACGTCCGGCAAATGTAGACTGGGGAATCCATATATTAATAAGATTCCCCGTAGTTCTTTCAATAGAGCCCACTAGGATTTGGGAGAAGATAGACATCCCAGGAAAACACTTTGTCTAAAAATAAACGATGCACATTCAATTTATACTTTCCTTGCAATATAACTTTCATGTATCTGAACCTCACCTATGCAATACAAGATTTAAGGAAAGACCAACACTCTGGAACTTCTATGTATAATGACATTATTTCCAAACCAGACAGCCACTGAAGCATAGAGGTTTTAGGACAGAAATTATTGTGCTGAACAGAAATACTACAGTGATTTGTTTTAGAAAGACTAATCCAGCCCATAAAAGGAAGATATTACTATCAAAGAATACTCAAATTCTCTATATGCTATATATTTTAAAAATTAAATGTGTTGAAATTTTGATGTTGAAAAAAGCTAGCTTACTACGTGATTTTTTAGTTTGGATAAAAATGCATCCCTATTTGTGACACTACATAACATTTTTGTTCTTTAGTATGAAATTGAGTTTTATTTGTTACACAACAAGGTACAAACTGGAGAAGAAAATGACATTTCTGAAATTTTTCTGGATAAGAGACAAATATTAGAGTGTCTTCTGGCAGCATGGAGTCTATTAAGGACAAGAAAATTTCAAATTGAAAAGAAGTACTCAACATTTTTTGATTCTTTAAAAAGAGAGATATTTTTAAAGCGAAAAGAGTTAAATGTTTTTTAGTTTATGTAAACTCTTTACCTCTAGTTATTTGGGTTTTTAAATTTCTTTAGCAGAGTAATTCTTCCATTATCGTATTTCTCCTAGGTAATGGCCCCTTGTTTGAGGAGAAAATCAAAGTACAGGTAATTTATTGTCCACTAAAATTTTAAGCTTCTGTCAGCATCCAAAATATGAGATCATATATATGAGCCCAAATACAAATTATAAAGATTAATTTTATTAAAATGCAGCAACAAGCAGAATTTTTCCCCAATACAATAAATCTTTCAGATGGATTAGAGACCTTGAATTGAAACCTGTGATGTTATCTTGCCCTCTTAAACATGATTGTAAAAGCTAGAGTTAATAAACTTGTTCAGAGACATTTTCATTCCCTCCTTCCAAAAACATAGCATAAAACATTTTTTTTCTTCAGATTCTCAGGAGTTAAAGACTATGAAATAAACAACAAAAATAAACTCAGAAATGATTTATGTTTGTAAGCATACATATGTTTTCACAAGCAAGTTAACCAAATTATGTATTAGAAAGCTTTCAAAGTCAAGTCCTCTAAAGAGAGCCTCAGTTTTAAACAATTAAGATAGTGATAAAAATCGCAGCCTGCTGAGTCTCTTTATAATCACCAAAAACTCAGCCAGTCTTCAGAGCCTGTGGCAAAAATTCTGTCCTCCCTGGAGGAGCTAACGCTAGGCCAGCAGCTTGCTGTCTGCACGACCTTTGTTCTTTCTTCAGAGACAGGATCTTGCAAGTGTCTTTTCACTTCATTATACTCGAGTGTTGAAGCCATCAGGAAATGCTCAGACACACACACCAAGCACCTGGAATGGAGGTGTCAGGTGACCACACGCTGATAGCTGTGACTTGAGTTTGCTTTTTAATCATAATTAATGTTAAGAATAAACCCTGGAGGACTAGAAAGTGTGACCTCTTGGGCTTTCAACGCTGCCCTTTTATAACTGAGATAACGCCTTACTTTCTTTTCTCTGCTCTAACTCAGGATTTCCAGTTATTTAAATCTTTGCATATTTAAGTTTTCTAGAGCACTGCTTTTTTTCAACTTCACTGCTTGATGACCTTTACCCAATGTCCCTCTCAAGAGATTTTGAGAGAATTTCAGAGTTGCCAAACCGAAGCCTTTATGTTACCTATTTGAAAACAAATTGTCTAGGTTTACTGTAAATTCTTCCATTAAGAGTCAATAGAGAAAAAGCTTTTCTTAATTTTTGTAATAATCAGTGCTGTCCATTTACATGTTGGCCGTATGACTTGGCAGGTTACCTCCAGTTGCTTCAAACTTTTGAAACTCTTTGTGTAATTGTAACCAAAGTGTGTTCTAATCAGGAGAGGTGGAGCTATGTGGGGTTCTAGGTGTGGCTGACATTGGGTGGGACATTTAATGTGTTATGCATATTTTTTAATCTATAAAATGGAGAGGAAAATGGTAACGCTTTTCATAACCTGGAACAAAGGCCTGTAGAATGTGATAACAGCTCGCACGGGGGTGCCATCCTGCCAGGACCGAGTGCCTCCACACCTGCTGCCAAGCCCCCCAGCAGGGGTCCCAGGACACAGGGTGACACGTGCAGCCTCTGATTCCCATGGCAACCACCCAGGCTCTCCATCCACTAGTCCTTTCTCCCACCGTCTTCTTGACGACTCTCTCATCAGCATATCAATGAATTGGTTACCATTTCTTTAGGCATTCGCTCCTTTTCTCAATTCTATTTAAAGAGATCCTAAGCACCAACTATAGTACGAGCCCTAATAATAATACCAACAACATTCCCGTAGGTCCCTGGCCCTAAAGGTAAACTGCTTGGTCAAAGTGATATGGAATGGTGATTGAAATAAAATTATAGACCCAACCCATTAGACTGGATGTACGATTAGGAACAGACCCTTTCTGAGTTAGGCACAATCTCAGGTCCTGAAAGGCCTTGAGGATCAGATCAGATTTTCATTAGGGGCATTATATATTTTCTCCTTCATTTGTGCAAAGCTTATTTTTGTGACCCTTATAATAACTACCTCTCTATTAACATAATAATAAAAATGTAAATATTTGGGAGAGCTCAAAAGGTAAATGGAGCTTATAGACCACATAATAAATGTCTGACCAAGAGGGCCCTAAAGTTCACCTCACTACCCTGAACTTTAGATGGGTTTCTTTCTCCCTGACTGTAGGCTCTGACCTTCCTTTTCAGAGAGCATTTACTTTACAATAGACTTGTAATTGTAAATTCTTCCCCCGCCCCTTTAATATGTAAATCTCCTACAACTCAGGAACGTCTTTCTCGGGGACCTGGGAGCCAACCCTTTGAAATGTGATCATCAGGAAAGATGGGGACCCTGACTCTCAGTCTCTGTGGGAGGGTAGGAACCTAACTTCTCTAAGTGACAGTTGGTGAACCCAGATAACCTAATCACAGGCTCCAGGACTTTCCTACCAGCCCACTCCAGTGCGTGCAAACTCTCCTGCCTTTAGTTTCACGAGAGTTCAGTCTCCCTCCCCTGTTGCAAGACTCCTGTTGCAATAGCCTTAAATAAAGTCTTGCTTGCCTGTTTCACTCCATCTTATACAATTTTTCCTTAACATGTCAAAAGGAAATAATATAGAAAATGCTAGACTATACCATGGCTTTGTTTCCTTTGCTATCAGCATATTTATAAGCATCCTTGTCAGTGAATCAGCAAGAGGGATAATGGCAGAGACGACTGGGTTACCATAGGTTTGGACATGAGGGTAGATGAGGCAGAAGAGCACTAGAGGAACAAACGGCACTTGCATGGCTTGACAAGCTTTTCTACTGAGTCAAATGCATGAGCACTAAGGAGTCCTCACAGTCATACACTAACACTCTGAGTGAGGTACCAAGCATGGCAGAGAACACTCGGCTGGTGTGTGACAGGTGATTGCTTCAGTCTTCAAAACCTTCTCAGATAAGTGTGTGCTCAAGATTTTATCTTTTGGTGGGGAGAAGAAAGGTTAGAGAAAGATTGTCCTACGATGGTGCGTGATTTTATTAATTTTGTGTGCGGTCAGTTACATACAGTGCAATTTTCACTATCTTTATGTGCTTTTGCTTTAGTACAAACTAACTGAAAAATGCTGTAACTTCATGATAACATGACCACAATTTCGTACACGATTACGTTATTTTGATGTATCAAAGTATGCAGGGTTATTTCTGTATTCCTATAAAAATTTTTTTCTAGTTGCCAGACATTTTCATTTGGAACTCTTTGGATATCATCAGACATATTAGTCTAAAGAAATGATCCGTAGGAGTACATCGGGTTTTGTACATACGTAGCAGGATTACTTTTAAGCTTCCAGAAGCCACTTTTAGAAACTAGATCTAAAACCATATCTTCATAGGATTTTCAATCTGGGTGTAATGCCTCCCTCCACTTGGAAACACCAGGTAGTAGAAGTACAAGGAGAGATAACAAACACAAGCTCTTTCCTCTCCAAAGATAACGAAAGTAAAACTTTTAAAAAGCAGGCTTTATGCCAAATGATAACTGATATTATCCACAATTTCATTAGTGAACTCCTGACTTCATATAAGAGTACTTTACGGAAGCCTCTCATAGGAAAACTTATTATTACATTTGTTTTTCTTTAAATATGCAGATGCAGTGGGAGGCCATGCATAGAGTTTATTAGGCCTCACTAATTTTCTATCGGTTCTAGGAATCCACGATTAGCCATGTGCAGTTCATAGCTGGCATTGCCAAAAGACAACATGTCACTTAGAAGAAGTGAGAAGCACTTTGTTCCTTAAAAATTAAAGTAATATGAGATGTAAAATATCACAGTAGTGTTGAGGAAAAAAAACTAGCAAAATTCCTGGAATCAATCAGCCAAAGATAATTGAGTTATTAAGAAACCGTTTGAGTATGTGTAGATGAAAAGCCATATTTTGTTCAATCTACAAAAGCTTTACAGTATATCTGAAACATCTAAATTACTTTTATTAGCATATATAAAATGTATAATTTTGGGGAATATGATGGATTAATTGCCTAACAAAGTAAGTGAGTCCCATGAGCATGCTATGCAAATCATTTTGTAAAGGGTCATTTTTATTAGCAACACTGGTCAAATCAAATATGCAATTTCTGAAATGAGGTGGCACACAAGGTGCTGATACACTCAAATACTATGGATATTAAACCCAAGAAAGCCTATTTTAGGAGGCTAAGTATAAATTACATGAATCTGAATTATTTGTGGTTTACTCAGCATTCACTTACTTCCCGAATATTGATTGATGACCTGCTGGGTGCTCAGCACTGGAGAGGGCACAGTCACGAACGTCCCTTGTTTATTCTGGCCTTGGCAGCCACGGGGTGCTTCATCTCCAGGCCCTCCGGCACCCAGCCACAGAGGAGGTGCTCAATAAACGACAGATAACTCTTACTCTGCCTGAAGAAATATTTGTGGAATGTACACTAGGTACAAGATATACTGCCTTGGTTTTGAGTGTACAATGGTGAACAAGATAGACGAGTTTCCTACCCTCTAGAAACCATCCTCCCATGGGAAAGACAAACCTTATATGAATAAGTACATGATGAGATAAATAGAATTGCTTCAGGTGCTTTGAATAAAGGTAGGAGGATAGAAAGACCTTTGTTTCCGTGGAGTTGAATTCAGTTTCTCTCCCCCGTTGCAGTAGTTTTGACTCTAATCACAATAGCCTTGAAAACTGTCTTCCTTGCCTGTGTGCAGACATTTGAGAGGATAATCAAGGAGAATGTCTTACAGATGAAAACTGACCAACCAGAAGGAGTCAAACAAAAAATCCGAGAAAAGGCATGTCAAGCAGAAGCAGCTGATGCAAAGGCCCCACGCTGAGGCCGTTTTAATATAAATATTTTCCATAAGTAAGGATACTGAAGACCTCAGAGAGATGCATGTATGCAAACCTTTCACAGCCCCTTCCCTTTTTACTACTCCCAGCTAGAATAGATATAGAGGTTCTGTATAACCTCCTCTAGCCTTGGAAAATGAAAAAAAAAAAAAAATTCTAGATTGATTGGTGGGTTGGTCAAACTTGAGCATGCATAAGAAGCACCTGTGGAACTCATTAAAACCCCCCTACCACGAGGGACTCTGATGTCATGGCGTTCCTTCCACTCCAGCTTGAGAAGCACGTCTCTCTGGTCTCTTCAACTAATTTTTAAGTGAAAATGGCAGGATATGTTGAGGAATTCCAAATGGCACCTGAAGGTAAGACACTGAATAAGAATGGATAAAATACAAGCTCCTAATGTCACAGAAATCTTTAAAATTGTCTCAGCTAGTCTTTTAATTAAGGTAGAGTTGAGAGGAGAAACGATTTGACAGAGTGAGATTTAACTAAAACAATTAAATATCAATGAAAAGATCTAGATCATGCTTTGTTCTTCTTATTGCATAGTCAGACATATTTTAGGTACTTTGCTTATTGAAGTATAGAATATAAGAATGTTTAATTGCATAATAAAATGTTAATACTTAGGAACCTTTTTTTTTGAGACAGAGTCTCACTCTGTTGCCTGGGCTAGAGTGCTGTGGCGTCAGCCTAGCTCACAGCAACCTCAAACTCCTGGGCTCAAGTGATCCTACTGTCTCAGCCTCCCGAGTAGCTGGGACTACAGGCATGTGCCACCATGCCTGGGTAATTTTTTGTCTATATTTTTAGTTGTCCAGCTAATTTCTTTCTATTTTTTCAGTAGAGACAAGGTCTTACTCTTGCTCAGGCTGGTCTCGAACTCCTGAGCTCAAACGATCCGCCCGCCTCGGCCTCCCAGAGTGCTAGGATTACAGGCGTGGTAGGAACCTTCTTAATTACACCTTACATACAAACCATTCACGTTTAAACATCACTAATTTCCACTGTACTTCCACTTGAAAGGAGAGTCTTTCCTGAATCCGCTCCCGGTTTCCTTCTATCTTTCCTGATGAAAGCTCTGAGACGACTCATTCTAGAAAGCAGAAGACGCTCCTGGAAATTACTGTCACCAGGATGCAGGGCTAGGCACTGCAGATACAAAAAGAAGTACGCCTGGGTTTCTGTCTTCTTCCTTATTTCTTAGGTAAAATTAATTGTAGGGCCTAAAATTTCACGTGCTGCCTTGATGTTTCACAGCACACCAAAGGCCTAGTCACGAGCTCCCTGCCCTTGCTAAATATGCCCTTTCCCCTGCAGGAAAGACTCCACACCCAGCTAGTCTCCAGACCAGACAAACCAACTGTGCCTCACTTTGTCCTTAACCTAATGGGTTTCACTTTTTTCAAACAAGCCAGTTACTTTCTCCTGTGGGAAGCAGAGGGCGTCTCACCCTCCAGTTACTGCCAAGCCTGCCTCCCATGCCCCAGCTGGTTCCCTTTGCTCCTCAGTGTGGCCCTGTGTGGCGTGAGGGCTCTCCTCCCTGGGCTATGAGCATATGTAATCTCATCCATGCAGTGTTGGGTGCTGTGTGTTCAGCCGTCATGTACCATTGAGGGCAGGGATCCTTTTCTCTCACTAATGGAGGCAGTAGAGACAGAACACCTGCAAACCTGAAAGTCTTCAAATACTCCTTGCTGATTCAATGTCTTTTCTTTCTGTGATTAGCCCAGTGTGAAACCTTTGTTTTTACCTAGTGTAGAATGTAGGAAATAAAGACTTCTTTATGAAGGTAAAAATCAAGAAGTATCTTTTCAAGACAAAGGGGCAAGTGTGACCAAGGTGAAAATGAATGCCAGGCATCGTGCACCTCTGTCCTAGCTCAGCCAGGTTGGAGCAGTACTTAGCGTCTGGGCTTTCCAAAGCCCAAGGCCCATGGGAACTGGAGGAGAAGGTTACCCCAGGCAGAGATTCAGACACCTGGGAAAACTCAGAGTTGCCCCTAGAACAGATGAGTAGTTCTGGTCAGAAAACGAGGGTTCAGAAGAGCCCGGTGTCGTCATGTCCAAATAGGCAGCACCCAGGGCAGTGCAGGGCATGGAGACCACGGAGATCATGAGCAGAGCCATGAGGAAGGGACACCCGGCCAGCTGCAGTCAATTCATCCAATAGCAACCGGCCCAAGAATCTGTTTACCTAATAATAAATCGCCCCATATATCTATCACTGCATTTTATACTGGATACATTAAATATTTTTAAACATTCTTGCTTCAATTTTACTCTGTTTTTGGCTGTTTTTTTCCTAATATAGCCATGAAATAAATATATTATATTTAAAGTTATCTAAAATCCTAGTGGACTAGTTTCAGTTTCTGACTGGGATGATTAATATTCCAGTGCATGACGTTGGACATAAAGGTGCTTTTTTTCTGTGTTTAGAATAGTTTCTTAAATTCTGGGAAACGGCATTACTAGGTCAATAATTAGGAACACTTTTCAATTTTTTAATTCAAGATTGTTTTCCAAAGTAGTTGTACAATTTATATTTCCATTAGCAGAATATAATATTACTTGTTTAACCAAATTTGGTCTAGGTTTTTTAATATTACTTGAAATAATTTTTGTTAATTTGATTTCTTTTGGTACTACTAAGTAAATGAATATTTTATGTACTTTGGTAATAAATGTAGTTCCTCATTTATGTGTTAGCTGTCCATGTTTTTTTGAGACAACCCAAGTGATCCCTTATCAGCTTAAAGGTTCTTAGTGTTTTGGTATCAACAGGAAGAGGCTCTTTTTATAGTAAACGATACTATATTTGTTGCAACAGTTTCCCTAGTTTATTGTTCATCTTTTGTTTTCAGTTATGTAGTTTTTATTTTTGAAACAAAATCACACATAAATTTTAAATGCTTGTGCAGCCAAATCGTCCGTTTGTTTCTATGTGTGCTTGTGTTTGCTTTTAAACTAAGAAAGTCCACCATCCACAGATTTGACAAATATTTAATGATACATTATTCTATTTTTCTGCGGTTTAATTTTTTAACTTCTTACTGTGTGGTGTGAGGTTGCAGTTTCTAAATTCTGGCTCGATGTTTATCAGATGAAGGATCTTAATTTATAACTTCAAAATTCTTCTCTCTTTTTAATCCCTAGAGTCTTCACTTTCCCTATGGCCAACTAGAAAGAGAGATAAAGGGTTATAGACAAGTGTGAAAGACTGATTGTTGTTTCCCTAATTAACATGGAGCAAGAATCAGTGAGAGAATGACTTTCTCTGCATGTCTTCCCATTGCAGTTAATAATGTAACATTTGCTCATTTATATCAAATTAAGGCAGAAATGACTTAAATTGGCCAAAACATACACAAAATACTCATCATTAAACAAAATAGGAAAAAAAAAATACATTAAAAAACATAGAAACTCTCAAGTTTTGCTAGAAACTATCATCTATGAAAGGTAAATATGAATGTGTGACTTTTAGATTATTTGACAAATTGAGAACACCAATTTTTTTAGGAAAATTGAGTATGGAAGTTAGGGGAGAATTGCCTCTGTCTGGCCAGATCTGGAGCATTTGACCTGTCAGATGGGGCAGAAAATGACCTCATTAGAGGGTCTCAGTATGAGTTAAGCAGAACTAGAGGGAACAAGTTTCTGTTGCTGTTCTTTGAAGGCTCAACAAGACTGTAGTTTTAGGCAGAAAAATCCCTCAGAACTAAGGAGGGAAAACTGACTTAAAAGTGCAAATCCAATGAGGGGCCCCAAATGATTTAAGGATTCATGGAGAAAAATGCAGAAGGCCAGTGCTTTGATTGTAAGCCATGTTAGTTTCCTAAGCTCTTTCGCCAATGGTTTCTTGCTTATATCTTTTGGCAGAAAAGTAAATGAAGGTTGTGAGTAGAGGAAGACATGGTAAAACAGGGAAGCCAGGACAGATACACCATTCTCAAATCATTGACTAAGGGGAGCAGATAAGATGAGAAGTGATTGGGTTAGATATAAATTTTGAAAGGTCTGAGCAATTGTCAGAATAGTCCTGCCAGCAGTAGAAGTGAGGAAGACTGCATGAGGAACAGCCTTGAGGTCACAGGAGCCGAAGTCCAAGATGTTCAGATGGGATGTTAAGTAAGCCGTCTGTGAGACAGAAGAGACTGGAGTTCAGGGGCGCGATCTCCTGTGGCTGGGACTGTACAAGCCTGGGGCAGGAATGTGGGCCTCTGGGGGTCTCTCGCTTACCTTCCCCTGCATTAAGGAGTCTCCCCAGGCCCCCAGTGAGCTGCCTCACTTCCTGCTCCTCCCTTGCTCTTGGTGCTTCCCATCACGTCTCTGCTGAATTCCAATATTTCTCTTAGATGATGTACTAGGAGTGTGACTGTGTACTGGATATTTTGGTTCCTCTCCCTGGAAGAGCAGAGTGCAGGATGTACCCATTCAGCCATCCGGAAGCCCCTTTCTGGTATCATGTTGTTTCAACTGGCATTTTCCTGACAGTCCTAGTGAAACGCTTCTTACGTGAAATGCCTATTCATAACCTTGACCCATTTTCCAGCTGGTCTGTTCTTCATTCTGATTAATTTGCTAAAGCTTCTTATGTGTACAGGACACTAACCCTTGGCTGGTTAAATGCATTGCAAATGAATGCTTCTTCCACTGTAGGGTTTATCTTTTAACTTCGTTCATAGTATTTTAGCTATACTTTTTTTTAAGAAAATTTTTTAATGTATAGGGCATAGTTGGAAGGAATCAGTTTTAAAAGGAAAAGATGGAAGATTTATAGATAAGTTTTAAATTTGATGATAGGAAGTAGAGTGAGTTTTCTACTTGGTAGGCTATTATGTCAAATAATCAGTCAATTATTTGGTGCAAATAATTAGTGAATCAAAAGAACAAGCCAATCAGCCTCATTTTGAAAGCAGAAGGTTAGTTGGTAGAGTCCTCTTGTGGAGAGAGGAAAATAAACAACTGCCTAGGGAAACCGAAGAAATTCCGAGCAACACTAAGAATGCAGCTGAGGTGGTAGAATATGACTTTATAGTAGCATTTTGATTTTCTCAAGCTAGACTCATTGTCCCAAGTAAAAGCATGGAAATAGCACACGTTTGAGATTTTTCTAGCACTGAGGTTTTCTAGGAGTCTGTAAGTAGTGGAGGCCCAAGAGAACAAGGAGGTTTCCATGGAAGTAAAGAAGAATAGTCTGAAAGTAGCATAAAAGAATAAGGATACTTACTGCTGCCCCACCAGACTGAAGCATGTCCCCCCACAAATTCATATGTTGAAGCTTTAACCCCCAATGTGACTGTATGTGGTGACAGGGCCTGCAAGATATAATTAAGGTTAAATGAGGTCATAAGGGTAGTGGGCCTGATAGGATGGCGTCCTTAAAAGAACAGGAAGACACAAGAGAGTGCTACCTGCTGCCTATTTCTCCTGCACCCCAAGGAGAGAGCCCTCACCAGACACTGACCCTGCTGGCACCTTGATCTTGGACTTCCAGTCTCCAGAAATGAGAGAAAATAAACTTCTGTTGTAATATTTAGGCCACGCAGTCTATGGTATTTTTTTTATGGTAGCCTGAATGGACTAAGACATGGGGTAAGGGAAAATGAGCTGCCTCCACCCGAGAGGCCTCAGCGAGAATTGTATATCAAAAGAAGAGTGAGGTTTCTGTAAAGGTAAAGAGAGAAATTTTTCTGCAGGAGGCTGAAGATGTAGGTCACTTGGCTTCCCAGGAAACTGAAACTCAAATGGACATAGTTCCCTTTATTCCACAGGATGCCCTATAATTACTGTTAATATTTTTACTTTTGATTTTGGAGCTCCATATTACTACAATAGACATTTTAATATTTATAACAGCAATTAAAAAATCATGTTTTGAATTTTTGTATTCAGAAAAATCCACCAGTTTATTTCCACTGGCTTTTTCTTTTTTCTTTGATTGCTTTCTTTTTTTTCTTCTTCTCTTTCTCTCTCTTTTTTTTTTTACAATTTTCACGTTGTATTTCTAAATGACAGGGTGTGAGACTTTCTGGCTGATACTTTCAAGCATGTAACATACTGTGGGTTTAGATTTCTTTTTAGTTCCAATAAATGAATAACCTAATTTAATAAAATTTTTTCCATATCTTTATCACTGATTTTTGGTTTATAAGACGCCTATTAATGTTTTACATATTAATAGTAATTTTAATATTAACATCTCTTCTGGATCTGGTGATGATTATATCTTGAGGAAAACACTAGGTACTTCTTTAACTTATATTTCGATGTAAGCATTCCTTTTGCTTTCTTTTTTAACCAATTTTGATATATGCATAAAATATAAACATGTACAACTAATAATCAAGTAAATATAAAATTCAAAATCATCACAACTACCTTATTAGCGACCAGTGTTCCAGTAAGGCATAAACTCAGCTATGTATATGCTGCTCTGATGTATGTTAACTGCTATGAATGCTAACTCATTACATACTCAGTGATTCTGTAGTTACGTTTAAGAAACAAAATAATTGTGTGCACTAGTTTTTATCAAAGCAACAATTGAAACAGATGACATTACTACCTTAATGTGAAAACCAACCTGAGAACAACCTTTCAATTTGTGAAGGTCACAGACCAGCCTTATTGAAACATTAACTTATTTAAATTTTCATTAGCATTTCCATTATTCCTGACCTAGACACTTACATCCCCACATATTTTTAGGAGCTAGTTTTATCATGTGTCCTTTATCCTTAGCCACAACAGCCCTACGACCCTATTCATCTCTTCATAATAAGAAAACTTTTGCTGTTTTTATCATCATTATAATGCGGCAGAGTGCAAAGGGCATCTACAATCTTCTAGAACAGGAATATATATACAATCTCCGAGTGTGAATCAGGAAGTATTCCACTTTGCTAGTGGTTTAAGAATAAGAAATTCTCAGTGTCACATCATCCTGCAATGGCCATGGCTGTAAAAGTGTAAGTTCTAACAATTTTATGTAGAGATGCTTTTCTCACTTAGGAATTTGGCTTTTACTAGCAATTACAATGTAAATACATTCTGTATGATAAATCTAGTTGCTTTTGAAGAGTTTTATTAATAATATTTATCTGCCTGCCTTGTAAATACCATATCAAAATCAGGCGCAGGATGATGATCTGGGCAATAAATCTATTTTAATGTGTTATTTTTTTCCTATCATGTAAAACTTTGAGAACTTTAAAGACTAAATAAGAAAAGAATCAAGAAAAAAATCATTTAGGACAGGGTAAGAAAGCATAGCAAATAGGTTAAACAAATCCCATGTGCAATACTAAATTTTAAAATTTTGAATGTTTGTTTTTGAAAAATTTGAAATCATTTTTATAAAAAAGTAAAAAAGACAGATAAAAATATTAATTGAGGTATCCATGAGGAGCCCAAATGGATAGAAAACAATCCAAAGATTCCTTTGCAGTATTTTTTTTTTTTTCTCAGATCCCCTTTTGGAGCCTTTTCTTGTTCTCTTTCAATGGAATAGTAGTGATGTAATTAGTGCTAATGGCTCTTTTTCAGGAGCACAAATTCCTTTTTACTCCTTCTGGTTTGTGTTGCATTTTGCAGGTTCCAGCAAGGTTTTTTGGCTCTTTACAAAAGGCCTGTCAAACGCCAAGAGGGCAAAAGAGAATTGCAGAGATTACAGTCAGGAGACAAGGGCCAAATTTGCTAATGGCATATTTGTATCTGGCTGAGCTGGCTGCCCTTGGGGTGAATGTAACTAGTGAACCTTGGGTCCACAGAGCAGATGTTCCCTCTCCAGAGATGTAAAAGGCCACACACCTCCTACCACTCTGAAAATGAAGATGAGAGATGCCAGAAGACAGGCCAAATAAGCTTTTATATCCCTTCCATTGCCTTTGCCCACATCTTATGTATGCTGGATGGCCCAAAGGATATGCCCTTTTATTCCACTACCCTGCACAGAACTGAGATAAATACAGCTACACGAAACTAACTTTAGTGTTAGGGTTTGTTTAGTCACTTCACTCAGTAATTTTAACCTGAAGTGCAATCCTTTGAGTTAAGAAAGGGCAAACACTTATCTCGATTTTAAAATTGACAATGATCTTCTAGTTAATGTTATTATCACTTGTAAAATGTATAAGGATATTCCTTTGCGGTGCCTACCTAGACATAATGTGCTTAAGTAATGAAGATGCTTAAATGATTGCCTTTTTAATATACATAAAAGATAATGTTCCCATTGTCATTGTTACATTTCTAATTGTTTTGGCATCATCAGTGGAATATATCAGGAATTTTCCAGCCCAAGCTAACATGATCTATAATTTTATGCAATTGTGGGGAATTTTACACTGTTTTTTATAAATACTTTCATGAATTTCTTTATTCTGAAGTGAAAGTCCAGTATTTTTAATGAAAGTCTAATATTTTTAATGATTCCAAAAGTAATTTCAAAAAACATAATTAAGGCATCGTATTTTCCCCAAATTTGTAGCTATCTCATTTCTGTCGAAAAGCAACATTTTATTATCCTAAGAAAATAAATTGTAGGTACTTGCATTGATATACTTCAAGGCCAGGAAAGAAAGGACAGTGGTCTGGCATCCCAAACTGTAGTACATGGCAAATACAACTATCTACAACTGTATTTCCCAGGGTATTAGTCAATTCATAAAAATCATCCAAATCATGAATAAAAGTGCTCACCAACTCTTACTGACATTTGTGATGTGAGAAAAATCACCGGAGAATGCCCGAGTACATTGTGAGCTTTTCCCTTGGATTTTAGAGAGCCTTCTTCAAGTACTGGGAGAATTATCACATAGCAAAATTAGACATTAATTCAAATCTCATGAATATATTCAATTTTCGCTATGGTAATTTTTTAAAGATAAAAGATTAATAAAGACCTCCAAAAAACACCCAGAAAGCTCTGTGTGTGTGTGTGTGTTTTCTAAAATAAGGTGTTTTTTGTTTTTTTTTTCCTTTTGTGTTCTTAAATGTGTCATTTCCTGACAGTATTGAAGAGAAAGTTGGGATCAGTGTGAAAAAACTTTAATCTGGATCACCATAGCAGTTTGTGTATTTTATATTAAAAGTATATGTATATCATTTTCAAAATATGTTATTTGATAACCATTTTTAGTAGCTTCAGGTTTAAATTGGGTCTAATTTTCCCAGCTCAGCTTTTCACAGCTTACTGCTAAACAAGAGAACTGGCAGAGCGTGGAAAGCGTTTACCAACATTTCCACTATTGCCAGGACCTCGAAGCTTTGTTCACTTTCCTTCAGGTGGCTGACTGGCTCCCGGCTGATGGAGTACCCATGCTCTGTTGCCCCACTGTTGCCACGAGACTTACTCTCCTTCAGAAACTCAAGTTCTCTGCCAAGCAGAAAATGAGGACTCCATCTTGTTCTGTTGTGAGTACAGCTATTGCTTCACACCCATCAGCACTTTGCCTTCTACTAGTTGAAGAGTGAAAATTCCAGACAATATATAAATTTTGAGGAAATATATAGGAATTATAGGAACATAGGGATGTAGGAAATAATGTTGGCACGTTGCAATCCAAGAAGACCAGCCCTGGTAAGTAATGAGCTTTTGGTGGTGATGGAAGTAGAAGTTCTGAGGAGGAGGCCTCCTGGGGTTTTTCTTTTTCTTCACCTGTTTAGAATAAAAGAGACTTAGAAAGTAGGAACTGACAATCTCATCATAGTCCAGTAGAATTTACACTTGATAAAATTCTCATAATAGACAATAAAAATTGAGCTAAAAGCTGTGCATACTAACTAGATATCTGGCCAAACCTCTGGAAGGGGATTTTCATCCAACACTGAAATGCCTGGAAAAATGGATTAAAGGCAAAGCACATACTATGTCCATTGGCAAATGGTTAGTCTTGACAAAAAGCACACATCTGCGAATGAGAAAACAAAACAACAAAGTAACAGCAAAGGAACCTGTGTAAAGATACAGGGGAAAGGAAGTCGAAATCACAGAAGCTAAGAAGATAACACCCAGAATAAGAAATCAAAACAATAAAAGTAAATGACAATAGCTTTTCAAGACTCATTATAGCGTTCAAAAATACACAGAATCTATGATTCAGGTGTGAAAGGTACACATAAATAACAGGCTTACGTGCACATAAAACAGGATGAAATGGGATATGGCTGAGAAAAGTGAGATTCAGCCAATTGAAAAGGCCTAGTACCATGCTACCCGTGAAATAAATGAAGAGTCCTACACCCAGACACCCTTGGCAAAATTTTTGAATTAAATGGTGAAAGAAAATATTGAAAGAACACCCAGAAAAACTGGCTGCCTTCATATTTTTTCTCTTCATTACCAAGTGCCAGAACATTTTGGCATATTATCTATAATGTTTTTAAAGGAAAAGCTGTAACTAAAGAATTTCTTAACCAGCTAAATTGTCTTTCATTTGTGAAGCCAACAGAAGAGACCTTCTCTCATAAGCAAAATTTGCAAAATATGCTAATCACCTGCCCATCTTAGAAACAAATAACATAAAGATATATTTCAGATGGGACAATAATCAGAATTAAGAATTTAAGAAGGTGTCAGTAGTGGTAGAGACAGCAGAGATAAATTTGCATTTATTTTCCCCTTCTAAGAAATACGCCAAAAGGAACTTATTTAAAATATGTACAAAGATTTAAGCATAAAGAAATACATTATAGTACAGTTATAGAATAACTGTAAAAATTTCCTAAATATTCAGCAATAGACTTCCATACAACAGTTTAAGCTTATGATTAATTCTAATGGTATATGTTAATATAATGATGAAATATTTAGTAAGGAACACAGTATGAACTAACAGTATAAAGAAAGGCCTGTGTAACTAGTAACATTTTATATCTTTAAAAAGAGATCTGAAGTAAATATTAAAAATATTAACTTTCTAAAATTTGGGATAATGAATATATAAGTCTTTGTTAAATTTTAGTATATGTAGTTTTTCCAATATTTTTTTTTTAAATAAAAAGATCCTAGGCAATAGAGTGTAAGAAAAATTTATCAAACCTATTACCTTTGGATGGTGACAGTATGGTTATTTTTTCTCTCACTACTTTGTACTTTTTAATTAGTAATGTGGTACTGTGACTTTTCAGTTCACTCATTCAGATTTTTGTTTGCTTGTTTGTTTTAGATTTTACTTACATTCAAATTATTTTCCCTCTTAAGAGACCTAAGTTATTCTTATTCCATAATTTGTCCATACATCTATCATCTTTGTTTTTACTTTTGCCCCCTTCTTTTTAATCTCTTGGTCATTTTTGTTGCATTCTGGAAAAATAATTGAGGTTTTCATTTTATCACTGATTTGATTTTTTAATCAATTTTACTGTCTACAGCTCCTAATATGAATTTAATACTTTCATTGAAATACTTTTTTTCATATCCCCTACAGAAAGAAATATACTGGCCCAAATGAAAGAAAATCATCAGAGTGTATTTGAAAAAAAAATAGGATTTGGAAATAAGAGCTTTTCAAAACATTCTAATACCCACCAATTATTAGTTAAATGAAACTTAATCTCCATAACTATTAATTTTCTCATCTGTAAAACAAAAGAGTTAATTTCTGCTTCCTGAAATTATGAGGATTTAGTAATAAAATGCTTTGAAGCAATACATCTCTATAAGAATGATAATATTTTTTTATTTCAGCATATGATGGGGGTACAAAAGGTTAGGTTACGTATAGTGCCCTTGCCCCACCCGAGTCAGAGCTTCAAGCATGTCCATTCCCCAGACAGTGCTCACTGCACTCATTATGTAGGTATACACCCACCCCCTCCCTGCCCCCCCACATCTGCCCGACACCCAATTGGTGTTATTCCCAAATGTGCACTTAGGTGATGATCAGGGAAACCAATTTGATGGTGAGTACATGTGGTGCTTATTTTTCCATTCTTGGGATACTTCACTTAGTAGAATGGGTTCCAACTCTATCCAGGAGAACATAAGAGATTCTATATCGCCGTTATTTCTTATAGCTGAGTAATACTCCATGGTATACATATACCACATTTTACTAATCCACTCATGTATTGATGGGCATTTGTGTTGTTTCCACATCTTTGCGATTGTGAATTGTGCTGCTATAAACATTCAGGTGCAGATGTCGTCTTTATAGAATGACATTTGTTCTTTTGGCTAGGTGCCCAATAATGGGATTGCTGGATCAAATGGTAGATGTACTTGTATCTGTTTAAGGTATCTCCGTATTGCTTTCCACAGGGGTTGCACTAGTTTGCAGTCCCACCAGCAGTGTATTAGTGTTCTATTGCTCCACATCCATGCCAACATGTATTGTTTTGAGACTTTTTGAGAAAGGCCATTCTCAATGGAGTTAAGTGATAACTCGTGGTTTTGCTTTGCATTTCCCTGATGATTAGAGATGTTGAGCATTTTTTCATATGTTTGTTGGCCATTCTTCTATCTTTTGGGGGATAGGAAGCTGACTTTAACTGTAGATTGGTTTGGTGTGGGGCTCAGGTGGGCAGCAATTGTCTTTTCAGTTATAACTGGAGTTAAGCTGCTGAATGAAGCTCTCTTTAACAGGGAGCATTGCCCATTTGCCTGGGAAGACAGAGTAGAACAACATCAACGTTATTCTGTGACTTTGGCAATATTGAAGAGAAAAATTGGGGCAGACGCAGACACTTGTTTTAGAGGAGGAAGTCCTTACTCATTGAAGCAGAAAGGGATCAAGTACAAAAAAATTCTGTAAGGGGAGTAGGCAGTGAGGCTAACTCTGCGGTCCCTAACCCCCAGTACCGTCGTGGCCTATTAGGGACTAGGCCGAAGAGCTCTACTGCCCCCTCTCCCAAGCACATCCGTGGAAAAACTGTCTTCCCTGAAACTTAGGACCCGGGGCTGCACAGCAGGATGTGAGCAGCTAGCAAGCAAGTGAGGGAGAGGGAAGTTTGATCTGTATTCAGAGCTGCTCTCCATTGTTCTATCACTGCCTGAGCTCTGTCCCCACCCCATCCTCCCTGTCCCCCGCCGGGCCAGGGAAAAATTGGCTTCCATGAAACCAGTCCCTGGTGCCAAAAAGGTTGGGGCCCACTGTTCTAACTCATCTAGGCAGGCAAGTAAGTGGTCAGATTCAGAGAGGCAAAAAGTAACATTCTGCCTAGTCTTCTGAACCAGTTCCTCATCCCCCTCAAAGCACAGCTAGACGACATTTCCCAGCCTTTCTGGCAGCTGGATCTGCCATTGGGACTGAACTCTGCCAGTGGAATATAGGTAGAAGTGATGTGCACTTCAAAATGATGTGCCCAACCTATTAAACCCTCCTAGGCATGATCCTTTATTCTTTTTCCTTTCACTGGCTTAATGCAGATCTCCACAGCAACCCTCGATGCCACATGTTGAAAAGGCAACAGCAACAGGAGGGGTGGAGCCTGGGCCCTGATTATTGCAGAGATGAGGCATTTCTACCAATAAAGAGCACTCACTTCGGATTTTCCATGAGCACAAAATAAACTTTTACAGTGTTGCAGTGGCTAGCATTGCCCTAACTAATCGAGGGTCCCTCACACCAGGAAGCAGCAAGGGGAGGATACAAAAATCAAGGGCCAAAAACCTGAGAGTAGAAGGGTAGAAATGGGAGCCTGCACAAAGGGCCTCAGAAATAAAGGATTTTGAACCAAGGCAGCAGAGAGTGAGTGACGGCCTGGTGCATAGCAAGCACGGAGGAAAGATTTGTTGATTTAATTGTCTTGCAGTCATCTTAGTATCATACAGCATTAGCAGCAAGGACAGATTCATGCCTAACTGGAAATCAAAGGAAGTGTTATGTGATACCTTATTTCACTGGAATACAAATAGGCCCTGATGGCTCCCATTATTTGAAAAACAGAACAAACAAGCTAAAAACCACCTTTGTTTGCATATCTCCCCTGTAGTTGCCACTCAGTTGCACTGGTCTTCTCTCCAGCCAAACCTCAGGACAGAGGAAATTGTCTATGAATGCTATCTCTTATCCTTTCTCAAGGAGTCTTCATCTCATGCCAGTGTGGTATCTGCAAAAGTGATCCATGACCTTCATAAAGGCAAAGCCAATAGAAAATTTTCAGTTTTCATCCAACCTATAATTTTCATCAGCTTTCGGTAGAATTGATCATTTATTTCCTACTTAAAACTATTCATTGCTGTTCATTGAATTCAGAATAAAATACAAGTGTTTTTAGCACAACCGTTTCTGTGTAAGCTAACCATTGCCTGCCCTCTGCTATATTTAGGTGATAAAATATAATGGTGTATAGCACAGCGATTCCTATATTCAAAGATCCTAGCTCCACAATGTTTCAACTTTGACATCTACAAGTTAACTTTCTTTCTTTCTGCCTCAGTTTCCTTTTTTGTACGATGGAGAGAATTATAAGTACCTTCCTTATAGATTTATTATGAGGATCAAATGAAATAATGCATAAGAATCATGCCTGGCACATATTATAAACTCTAATACTATTATTACATTTTCATGCTTTTATCCTTGTTATATATCCTCCCACCACATTGCATTTCTCTCTGCTCCTTGTGTAGGCAAAGTTGTGTTTATTCCCACTGCCCCACCTTGACACCATCCATATTTTCTTTCTTCAGCCTGGAATGCTTATTCCTCCAATCTCCCTGTCTGGTTTCTTTTCATTCTTCCTTTTGAAGAGGGTTTTTTATGGCTATCTTATCAAAAATAGACCCTCATTTTAATTTTTCATGGTGTCCTATTCTTTTCCTTCATGGCACAGAAAACCATTTGTAATTGTTTCAAAACACACACTTGTGCCTATGCATTTAGTGGTTTTTCTCTCTCCTTGAACTATAGGCTTCATGATGTTAACAACTATGCAGGCTTTGCTCATCTAGGACCTAGCACAATGCCCGGCACATACTAGGTGGTCAAATATTTATTGAGTAAATGAACAAATGAATGAATGTAGGTGCTTTCAGTACTGGGTCACAACTCAAAAAAGATTTTTTTAGTCAGTGATTCAGGTAGAGGAGGAAGCAGACAATAGGCAGTGCTTCATATGAAAGTATTACAGAATGTAAACATCTAATATTTAGATATTTGTGTAGTAATTGAGAACTAATTCATGTTCAGATAATAATTATGACATTTTAAATAACATAAAGTGCATGTGTATAAGATTAAAGTCATCCCATAAGTGATCACAGAATCTTTATTAGCTCTAGAAATGGTTTCTGTTTAAAATGATATAAGCTCATTGAAGGCAAATCTTAAAATGGTGCCTAGGACAAGCAATTGAAAAAGTAGATGCTTGATAAATACAGATTAATTAATTAACAGTTCCCTTGAAAGCATTGGGTAGCTGTAATTGCTACAATTCTCAGTGACTTGCCTCTAACTCCCCATTTTGATGGAAGCAATCCTGCCAAGTAAAATTGGCTGCAATTTCTAGCTAAGCTCAGCTTACTTTAATATTTTTGGCTTTTCCCCGAAATATTTACAGTTTTCTTTTCACCTCCAGTGATTTACTATTCAACCATGGTTCACAGAGGTTAAAAACACCAACCTTAGTACATACACAGTGTTGCTGTCAATGTCTTGAACAAAATTTTCTCATCCGAGGGTATGGCAAAGAATCACCAAGCATCAATTATCTGTCCTCTCCCACTTTCATGCCAAACATTTTTTCACCGAGAGCATATTGTATTCCAGACATTACCTTCAGAGCTGACTTCAGCGGGGTCATGGAGAAGGGATAAGAAATGTGTCTCCATGTGACATAAGAACCTTGCTCTTTTTGTTAACGGTTTGCACGCTTCAGATGCCTCCGCACCGCTTCTGGGAGTTGATGATTCCACAGTGTTGACAGAGAGAAAAGCCTGGAATGTTTCTGTTATATAACAAGAAAAGTTAGGTAGTAGTATTACTCTCATTGATTAAAATGGTGCTACGAAATCCTTTCCCAAAGGGTACACATCCACCTTAAGAGCAGAACGGGACTAATGTGACCATGATTCACCTTTTCAAGACAAGTGCCTTGAGGTAAGGAATCAACTACGTACAATATTGACAGGTTTAGTTCTTCTGGGCACATGCACATGTAGGCCCTCACACGGGATTGTGAGGATGATGAAGATGTCTTTGTGTGTGCCCCCTTCTCCAGGCTCCTCTCACAATCTTTTCTCAACCCATTTCCTTCACCCACAAACTCCCAGACCCCAGATACTGCTCTCTCCCTATCAAAAGCCTGAGCAAGGTACCTTGCAGACCCTAAAACACATCCTCCCTGTTTTCTCCACCTTCTTCTATCTTGAGATTTTCCATCCTGTTAAACAATAGGTGACTAATCAGTCAACCAGCTCTCTAGGCTGTCAATCCTTATTCTACATGGGGAGAGCAGAGATGAAGGTTCCTGAGGCCACATCTTTCTTTTGCTCTTATCCCTGAATTTCTCTTCTATGTTCTATCAATACTAACAGCTTAAGTTTCTTTTTCCCATGTGTTTCATGTGCCCCATTTTTTCTTTTTTAAAATGGATTAGGAATCTATAATTTTCTACCAAATACTTATCACCCCTTTTCAAAGTTACCTATTCATTGTTTATCTCCCTTCTCATTTCCATTTACCTTCTAATTAACTACATCCAAGCTCTTCTTAAACGGAGCCTTTCCAGTTTAAATTTTTTAAAGATGGTTCAACATTTCCTTGCATTCATTTATTTACCTACTCATTCATTCACTAAACATTTGTTAGGTGTTGGTGTGCCAGAAACTAGAGTTGATCCTGGGGATGCCATACACTGTTCCCACATTAATGAGTGAAAGAGTTCAAAAAGTGTGGAGTATTAGTAATAAAGATGAGAAAGCAAACATTGGCCTGGTTTGAGTTTTATTTAAATCCAAGTATGAAGACTGAATACATTTTTAAACTTAAAAGAGGCACACAGATGTTTGAGCATTTGCAATGTCAGTTGATTCATATTGGTGAATTGCTGTGCAATCTTGCTTACATTACAAGGAAAAGATTTTTTTGTTTTGTTTTGTTTTTTTTTTCCCCTAATACTAGTGCATACATGGGAGGAAAAGAAAGCAGGAACAACTATGAGTTTTCTGTTTCATAAAGAAAAAGATCCAGTATTTTGCACTAACATAAAATGTGTGGTTGGATTGGTAGACTTAAGTTTAAGAATTCTAAACCAAAAATCTCCACCATTGATACTTTTATGACTTGGATTGAACTCTGGATGAGAGAGTGTCCAAGGTCCCAGGCAGCATTGAAACCTCTCCCTAGAGCCCTAGAGTGCAATACAGGACACTGATCTAAAGTCTTAGTCTGTCTTACTCCTGTCCCCTGCTGACAGTAACAGCATGCCTCTGGGAGCCACGTAACTGCCTCTGTAGAAGAAACCAGGGATTCATTCTGAAGGTCAAGGCCAGAGAGCTCGTAGAAGCTGTTGCGGAGCACTGTAGGAAATGATTGCAAGTTGATGGCGAGTGTGCTTTTCCAGGCATGTAGAAGGGTTTTAGTACTGCAGGTGCAATTACCACTTAGCAAAGAATCAGCACCCTCTTACTGAAATTAGAGCACAAAATGAATCAGGCTGGTGGACAAATTGTCATATGTGGCCCTGCTGTGTTAGTGACCTATATTCACTTTCCAAACTTAGTATGAAGCACTGTTTCTGGAGGTAGCGATTTATTGGAAGGTGGCAAGGAAGATAATGCATTCTAGAGAGGAACAGGGAGCAGTCAGCTTTATGATATCTCTTCAGATGTCAAAAAGCCATTTTGGGATATAGTGCAATCAACTTCCATCTTCTCACTTTATAACACTGGGAGAAGTCAAGTGTGCAAGGATGTGAGTGAGGAATTGGAGCTTCTGGTAAGATGACAGGAAGGACTGGGCAGAACACATTTAGGACCTTCAGTGCCATTAAATATGGGCGAGTAGAGCATCTAAGTGTTCAGCACAGAAAATGAAAATGCCAGGTCTCAAGAATGCTTTCATGGATAATACGATCTTAAGTCTTTAAAGGTTAGAGTTAGAATGAGGTTATGAGTTCAAGAAATTTCTGCTTTTCTAAGAGTAATCTTCATCGGAATCACCTTGTAAATGAAAATAATCAGAGAAATTGATTCCAAAAGAATTACAAAATGAGCTTTAGCTAGGAAAAATAATTAAAATTTTTGTCAATCGACTTGTTGATTGTCTAGATCTTACATATGTGTTTCCTCTGTGTACAGCATTTTTATTAGTTTTTATTTTGAGGGTGGCAGGGATCTTGTAACTAATGTGAACATGGGTACAAAATAAATGTAAAAAGAATGGGAAAACACTGAAAAGTAAAGACACCCAAACTCACATTTAATTGGAAGTATTTTTATAAATTTGCTGCCATAGCAAAAATTAGAGTATAAATTTCACCTAATTAAAAAATAATTGATATTGACTGATATTCATCTGAAACTAGTCTATATTTCAGAGCATGGAGTAAGATTAAATTGTACTTGTCATTCAATTCAATAAATATTCACTAAGCATTATTAGAAAGCATTTTAAAGGCCTTTTTTAAAAAAATTAGTTTTTTTTTGGTCTTGAAAATTTAAAAACGAGAGCAAGGGCATGGTGAGAAATATGCTTAAGAGGTCTGTTCAAGGGATTGTGACCGCAATTGGGAGCGTTCATTTATAACACATTTTTAGTGACCAAGTGCTCAGTTTTGACTTTAGAAATGTAGGTGGCCTAAGAAGGCCCACATACACCAAGAAGGTAAAGTTTTAAGAAGTTAAACATGGTAAACACCATAAAATCCTCCTGACATTAAGGAGCAGGGAAACTTACTATATATATATGTGTGTGTGTGTGTGTGTATATATATTTATATTTATATATTGCAAAATTGGCAGCCAAATTTAGGGATCTTAAAGACAGCAAAATCTGAAAAAAAAAAAAAAAAGGAAAAAAATTATTGAAGCAATACATACAGTTAGGACACAAGCAGGGAGAGCTGGAAGAATTAGAAGAGGATGTATGCTTAAATGGTACTGTGTATATGTTTGTATGTGTATATGTGTTTGTGTGCATGTGTGTGTGGCACAATGCTCTTTTTATTTCTTTATATTTAAGGTTCAAGTTTTGGCACGTGTATGTACGTATATATAGAGAGAGGATGAAGACCATAGAGGAGGAGATATTGAAAATAAAAATGCAAATAATTAAAATCATAAGATCCTAGAGCGGTAAAGATGGAATGCTACCAAGATCAAGGATTGAAACACCGATGTTGTCTTGGAGGTGAAATAGAAGGCAGGAAGAGGTTGATCTTTCTTCAGACTAGGGGAGTAATCCTTCCTCCTCTCCTGGCGAGGGTGGGTGGTAAGTGGTTTATGAAATGTACAGGATGGGGAGGAGACTGAAAGGAAATATAGGAGAAGATTCTCAGAGAGGAGTGAGTTGACAAGGTTTATGTGTGATGATCTAAATTCTCTTTTTAAAGTAATAGGCAGGGATGTTGAAACTACATTTCTTATTCTGCACTAGAATAATGAATCCATTTTGATCTAACTCAGTGCCAATCTAAGAGATTTTAAGGAGGGGGACTAGTAAGATTAACACTAGATTTGCTTTCATTATTATTTATAATACTACTTCTTTGGTATGTTTCATAAACTACCTTATGTCTTAAAGTCTTCTTCAACCTTATAATAATTTTTATGTTCTCTTTATTAATATTTCAGAGTGAATCAATAAGTGCAAAAAACATTTTGAGTTATTTTTTCAATAAAACATATGTTCAAGGTATTAGACAAAAGAGAAGAAGCTAACATGTATTGCTTATGAGATTTGAGACTAAATCAATAAGAAAACATTAATTTATTGTTGGAGAATATTTATTTTTTAAATAGGGTATTTTAATATGAGGAAAAATAGTTTCTTAAATGCATATTGTTCAACTAAGCCAAAAGTCAAATGAAAATATTAAATATTCTACACTTATAAAAAGCTTACCTGTCAAGAAGTTTAATTTGTTAAGTAATAGTTCTCAAACTTTGTATTGTGCCATGCAAGTAACATCATTTGGTCAAATAATGTTATTTTTATGTTTTAGATAAAATTATACTTCTGTTTAAAATAATCCCAAGTAGTGATATATCTTCTAAAATCTTCATCGTGAAGCAAAAATTCTGATTTGTTAGACAGTAAACTCATCTATGAAGTGCTTCAAACAATTTATAGTTGGCTTTAAACAATTTGAATATTTATTCTTAGAAAACTTTGAGAAAAAAAATTCTGTGTTCTTATATAATAAATAAGCAAAGGGACACTGATATAGGCTAAGTAGTTTTCCCAAGGTCACATAATTATGTAAGAGTAGACAAAAATGTGTAATCTTTTGTAGCTCTTCATTTAGTTCTTTCTGCATCTACTTGTACCATGCCTCATGCTCTCATCATTAATTTGAACCCTAAGCAGCTCTCTCTTCCTCAAGGAAATGTCTCTTGAAGGATTTTGTAATGGTGTCATAAATTTCACTGGCTCATTGGCTAACTGAAATAGATCATCTTACATATGTGGTGTTATTCTACAATTGTGACTTGGAGAAAAGAAGGGCCAGGTGGGGAGATAGAAAGGAAGTTGGAAAATCATTACAGCATATGCTCTCAAAATTAATGAGCATCTATTTTTTTGGTCTCAGACTTGTACTGAACTTTTAAAATATTTTTAAGTGAAATTTTCTGCTTTAAGGAGAATTTTTATAGACTCATTAAAAGAAAAAAAAGCAATGCTTCTTCCCAGAGAAGGAGAACCCAAGTACTTTGAGAGGCTAGGAGCGCCAACTGGACCTAAGGGCAAGTGACTGGGGCCTCTATTAGTCTTGGACTGGAGACACCCACAGGTAGAGGTGGTGGTGTGTGGTCAAGAGACGGTGGACTATTTGCTTGTGTATTAGTTTTCTAGGGCTGATGTAGCAAAGTAGCACAGACTGAGTGACTTACGATAACAGAAATTTATTGTCTCAGAGTTCCGGGGGCCAGAAGTCCAGGATCAAGGTGTCTGCAGGGTTGTTCCTGATGAGAGTTGTGGAGGAGGGATCTATGTTAGGCCTCTTTCCTTGGCTTATAGATGGCTGTCATCTCTCTGTGTCTGTTCACATCATCTTCCCTTTGTGTGTGTCTCTGTGCCCAATTTCTCCTTTCTATAGGGTCACCAGTCATAGGATTAGTGCCCACCCTAGTGACCTCACTTTAATTTGATGACTTCTGCAAAAACCTTCTTTTCAAATAAGGTCACATCCTGAAGTTAAGATTTCAACATGTGAATTTAGAGGGTGGAGAATACAATTCAACTCATAACAACTTGATAATATAAAAGTACTGACTGCAGTTTATTATTATTTTTTATTGATACATAATTTTACATATTCATGGAGTACATGTTGTATTTTGATTCAAGCATATAACATAATGATCAAATCAGGAGCAAAATATACTGATGCAGTGAAGCTAGCTAGAAAATGACAAAGAAGATTTTGAGATAAATCTGTATCTACTGATCTATTATAAGGTACTTTCAAAAGGAGAAACATCAAGAAATGACAACACAGACACCTAATTTGGAAATTTAAAGGTGGCCGAAAGAAAAACTAAGCCTGGAAACTATCATAAGTGATTTCCTCTGAGGTCTTGGGTCTGAGATCTTGAGACAGGGATAGAAATCAATTATTTCCATTACAGGTCCTCTTGCGTTATTTCACTTTTTAAAGCTGTGTGCAGTATTTTGAAACAATTTAAAAATTAAGCCAAATTTTTAAATTCCTGATGATTTTGAGATCAACTGGTAGTAGTAAAAAAATAAGAATAGTCTTGGAAGCTCAGGTAAGATGACTTCCCCTGGTAAAAACTTTTATGATGTCCCTAGGCAGGTAGTTGGCAATTGATAGTGAAAGGCGGGGCATCATAGGAGCAGGGAAGAAAGGTGCCTTTTTTCACTTAGAAAAGTGGTGCCTGGTAGGGAAGTATTGAGAGACAGAGTATAAAACTGAAAATATAGTTTCAGGATTAGAGGGTAGAAAATAAGGCTGGGAGTATCCTAGATTTTTCTCTCAGATACATCACTCACTTGTTTTATGATTTTGAACAAAATGTTTAACCTTTATATCTCACTGCAAAATTTTTTTATTGTCTGTACAATGAGAGAAATACTCCTGCTTCCTTTGATTTATAATTTGTTTTCTTCTCAAGCATTTTATGTTTAAATTGTCTATATATACACACACACAAACTATATATACATATATACATATACATATATGTATGTACATATACAAACACACTTATTTTGTTGGCAGACATAATAAAATTTTATTGCCATATTATAATAAATTATTCTTCAAAAGACTTCTAAAGACCAGAAAAATTCACCCTACTTCTTACTCTATGCAGCAAGCTTCCTGCTTTTTGAGTTGTGAATAAAAGGTGAAAACTCACAGCCCACTAGCAGGAATTAAGCAGCGACCTACTGGTTCTGGATACGGAAGTGTCACTTATGAGACAATTTGCAATGACTCTAACTGTTAATCAATTGAAGTGAGTTCCATGTTGACTATGAGGAAAATCAGACAGACAAACAAACAAATGTGCCTGTGCGCAATGAAACTCTACAAAGCTTATTCCTGCAGAGAACCCAGAAATTGAATTTGGAAAATCTCTTTTCAAGTTTTAATGAGCCACCTGCCTCCAGCTATAAAACCCAAAAGAAAGGAGAGGAAATATGCTAAACAAGAGGCAGTTTCTAGCATTGGGGAACAGGGTCTCTCTAGTGAAGTTATCTTTTGTATAATATTATGAGTCTTTCAGGGAACATGAAGTTTCGTCTTGAGTTAGCTAATATTTGATCATTGTTTTTAAGTGTTATCATTTACTTTTTTAAATGCATCTTCAACTTAGGCAGACAAAATGAAGTGAAAAGATTACTTTTGTGAAACAGTCATTAAATATTTACTAAATGTTAGTCGCCATAGAAGGTGCTATAGACCAAAAAACGAAAAAGAAAAAAGGCAATTAAGTTATGGAAGACCTCTTCTGGCAGAGAAAACCATCATTATAGATTATTGAAGGAAAAAAACAGGGATAAAATACACTATTTGCTTTATGGATATATAAATAGACAGACATAAGTATGGCAAATTTTGTTTTGTTTTTCTATACCTAGGAGGAATTTTCTGACCAAACTGCCATGGGCCCTCTGGAAAGAGGAAAAGATAAAGCAGAATGTCTATTTGCTTAATGTAAAGAATGACCTCATCTTGTTTAGCAGGGTCGAGCTACGCTAGTCTTTTGTTATCACAACGCCATTTTTGTACTATTTAATTTTCTTAATTCTCTCCATTCTTAGCATGACCACAAGCCAACCTGTTATTAGTAAGAGAAGGCACCTTTCAATATTAAAAAAAATGTAGATAAACCTCATTAATTTGGAGAAAAGTAAGAAAAAAAAGCTAAAGTGTTATATATATGTCATATATATATGATCAGCAGTTAAAAATACAAGGTAGGAGGAATGGAGAGTAGACCTTCAAGGAACTTATCTATCAAAAAGTAAATTCATTTTGGAAATGCAGTGCTCTTGTTAGTAAACGCCAGACATTACTGAAGGATAGCAGACACATGTGTGAGGTAGTAAGTACCCATAGGAGAGCCAATCCTAGTTACTGCCAAGGTAGATGATAGGAATAGGGCTCTATTTCTCAAAATAGCTGGTGTACCAGCTCTTCCATCTGATCAAATCTCCCTGTAATTCTGCGCTCTGCTTGGTCTCTACTGCTGTTCTGTCTTTTACACTTTCATATCTAAATGTTCATTTTTTATTATTAGAAGGAAATCAGCTTCATTGATTCGATTGACTGCAGAGGTCCCCAACCTTTTTGGCACCAGGGACCGGTTTCATGGATGACAATTTTCCACAGCCCAGGGTAGGGGGAATGGTTTTGGGATGATTCAAGCGCATTACATTTATTACATTTGCAGCCACTTCCCAGTGCTAGCATCACCGCCTCAGCTCCACCTCAGATCCTCAGGCATTAGATTCTCATAAGGAGCCGCAACCTAGATCCCTCCCATGTGCAGTTTATAGTAGGGTTTCTGCTCCTGTGAGAATCTAATGCCGCTGCTGATCTGACAGGAGGCGGAGGATGTGGGCGATGGGGAGTGGCTGTAAATACAGATGAAGTTTCTCTTGCTCACCTCTAGCTGTGCAGCCCAGTTAGTAACAGGTTACAGACCGGTTGTTGGGAACTGTAGGTCTGTAAAGTGCCTAGTCCAGGGACACACATAATGTGTACAGAATAAATTAAAGAGGAAGAGAGATGATGGGGAAGCTGTAGTGTCTCATCCTCTGAACAAACAAAACAAAGCTAAATGAGAATCTCAGAACATGAGAGCAAAAGATTTGACAGACTGTTTAATAAATCTTGCCTCCCCGCTTCTGCCTACATGTTTTTGTAGCTGAAGTCTCAGAAAGGTAAAGAGGCTTCCTAACATCACCAAGCTAGCTAATGATAAAACCAGCTTGCCGTGCTTTCTCTCTCTGTCTTGTATTTTAGGGTTGGTGAATAAGTGAGAGGGAGGGAGGGGCTGGAAGAATGAAAGAGAGACAAACTATGAAGCACAACTTTCAAATTAAAAAATACAGACCATTCAAACACTCCTCCCAATTCTTCAAGTCTTTTGATTTTAAGCACACCACTATTTCAACTGAATTTCATTCCACGGAGAGTAACAATTTAATCAAAGCAGTATTCATTTCTGTGAGATTTATTGTCCTCCCCTGCCGTTACAAATCTAAATGGGGTAGAAAAAAAGCATAGTGGAATACCCAAAATTTTCTTGAAACAGACAAATAGAGGATAAAGTCTATACTTTCTTCATTTGCTTCTCATCTCACATGGCTTTGTGCGCTTTCTTTTGGTGTGAGAACACTTGGTGGAGACAGGGCCGTCATCTCTGTGACACGTTGTGCATTTGCATATGGAGGAAGGAGATTTGGAAGGAGAGACAGGCAGCAGGGACAGACAAGCCATTAGAGCACAGGGATCCCATTTTCAGGTAAAGGACCTTGCTAATGAAGAGAACTACACAGGAATGCCAACAATAACTTAAATAGAATCCTCCAAAAATCCACTCTAAATTTAACTTTCTATATAAAGCCTTCTTCAACATTTTCCATAACCTATTAAAACATCTTAATGAATATCATATTGAGATGGAAGGAGGCCATTACATTGTGTGGAGAATTTGCATTAATAGCTAAAAAGGTATTGGTTTCTTGCTCCTTAGCAACTGCTAGTGATTTCTTGTAATTTTTTTCCCCAGTTTTAAGGTGACCTTGTTCTTTTCCTTCCTAATTTATAGCCCCAAAAGGAAGCTAGTCCAACAAATGGTTGTAAAAAAATGCTGGTTTTGTGAATGTGATTATTGTCAAACTAATAGTCAGAGAGAGATACACTCCTATCACTGTGTAAACTGTTCTGAATGGTGTAGTATTGCATTTGTGTGATTACCCTGTCTTAACAAAAACTACAACAATTTCTGATATTTGTGGAGTGCCGACAGCGTGCCAGGCTCTGTTCTAAATGCTGTGCATGTATTAACACACTGCCAACCCTGTAAAGTTAATGCTAATATCATACCCATTCTACACATGAGGAAACTGAGTCAGAGATTAAATAACTTGCTCATTGTCACATGACTTCTGAGTGGTAAAAGCAGGGTTAAAATTGACGTAATTTGACTGTTCTTAATTTTCAACCTAGATAGCTTCTCCTACTGAACCAAAGGTAGGGTCCATTGCCCAAGTTGGTCCTCACTCCCAGGAAACCATGAGAGATCAGTGCAGAATTTAGGAGCTCCATGAAGTTTGTGAATTCTCAAATCCTGAGTATTAGAGTTTAAATGTACTCTAGAAATCAGAAATTCCAAGGCCCCATTTTATAGCTGGGGCCTTGGAATTTATAGTTAGCATATGAAAGAACTAAAAGTAGTATAGAGAACTAGAAGTTGTACTCAGGTCTCCTAAATGCTTTCAATCATTTTCCTTTGGTGCTGCAAGAGAGGTTCTAAGCACTCATACGTTGTCATGGGTTTGGAAAATTCATTTGCACTGACATAAATAATTTCAATAAGTATTAGGTACTGTATACTGGGTAATAGTTTAAGTGATTTTATATATAGTCACTAACATTATAATTATTACCCTTGTTTTCAGGTAAGAAATCTGCAACTTAAGTTAAATGTTACAAAATGGGTTTTGATTTAGTTAAGAGTCTGACTTTTCTATTTCTAAGCAAGTTGCAATGGATGTTAAGCTGCCCACTGAATAGAGCTTCCATGTCCAAGGCCACATCCCCTTCCCAAGGGCAGCCCCAATTCAAAGAATACTATACAGGCTAATTTTCAAGGCCCATTTCAGCCTCTGAGCTCCCTATGGGATGCTAGGGTTGGCTGAGACCATATTACGACTACATTACAGTCCAACTTCTCTTTTTGCCAATGCTGCTTCCCTTACTTTCTTTCGAGTTATGAATTAACAGCTGTGAATTACAAATGCCCTCCCCAGCAAACTTCCTGCAGGGTCATCTCCACTTCAGAGTCTGCTTTCAGGGGAACTGGACAGGTGACATTTAACTGTGTATTTCATTGGAATTAAGAAAGTCTTATCAAGAAATAAGAATAGGTCTATTTATAGGTGCAGTAAACACAAATATAAATGCATACAATATAAGCATCTCCCTCTCTCTGATCATCCATCCCTGGCCCCAAGGTAGTATATGCTCGTGATCTGAGCATCATTCCCTGGAGCAGAAATACTTGGCGATGGCATTTCAGGTTCATTGTTCTTAGATCAGCATTTGACATTGCTGGGCCCCTGTGTTTTAATTCTTCAACTGTCCTTGGAGTGGAAGATGTGAGGGACCTAGTTCAGTGTGAAAACATCATGTGAACTGTGTTACTTTCCTGGGGCTGCCATGACAATATATCACAAACTAGGTGGTGTGAAACAACAGAAATTTATTCTCTCATAGTTCTGGAGTCTAGAAGTCTGAAATCAAGCCTCATGAGGAGCATGTTTCCTCTGAAGACCCTGGAGAAGGATCCTTTCAGCTTTGGGGACTTCTTGGCTGGTTACAGCAAATTCCCATCTCTGCCTCCATCTTCACATTGGCTGCTTCCTCATATATCTCTCTGTGTTCCCTTCATTTCTTATAAGGAAATCTGTCATTGGATTTGGGGTCAACCTTAATCCAGGATGATTTCATCCTGAGATTCTTGACTAATAATGTCTGTAAAGACCCTATTTCCAAATAAGATCACATTGCGAAGTTCTGAGTAGATGAATTCGGGAGACACTGTGTAATCTAATGCACGAATAAATAAGTTATCATTCACTAAGGCAGCTGCCTTTATTGTCACTCACCTCTTTTTTCATAATCCCAGCCTCCCCACCCCTCTCCTACCTGTTCCTGTAGAGAGATGGTCAGTTTCCCACAAGGTCCTCTCCTCCAATATTGTTATACCAGGATTTGGGATTTATTTCACATTAATTTATATACTTTTAAAACCCAATTCACAGAGGTGTACCAGTCAGGGTTCCATCAGAGAACAGAATCAATAGGATGATAAAGTAGGATATAAAGTGTTTAATTTCAAGGAATTGGCCTATAGGATCGTGGAGTCTGAAATGTGTAGGGCAGGTCCGTAGGCTGAAAATCTGCTTGCACTGCAGTCCACAGGCAAGATTTCTTCGTCCTCAGGGAAACTTCAGTTTTGTTTTTAAAGCTTTCACTTGATTGGATGATGCCCACCCTCATTATTAAGGATAATCTCTGGCCGGGCCGGGTGGCTCATGCCTGTAATCCTAGCATGCTGGGAGGCCGAGGCGGGAGGATCGAGACCAGCCTGAGCAAGAGCGAGACCCCGTCTCTACTAAAAATAGAAAGAAATTAGCTGGACAACTAAAAATGTATAGAAGAAATTAGCTGGGCATGATGGCGCATGCCTGTAGTCCAAGCTACTCGGGAGGCTGAGGCAGGAGGATTGCTTGAGCCCAGGAGTTTGAGGTTGCTGTGAGCTAGGCTGATGCCACTGCACTCTAGCCCAGGCAAAAGAGTGAGACTCCGTCTACACAAAAAAAGAAAAGGATAATCTCCTTTCCTTAAAGTCAACTGATTCTAGATTTTAACCACATGTATAAAATATCTTCACAGCAACACCCAGATTAGTGTTTGACTGAATAGCTAGGTACTGTCACCTAGCCAAGCTGACTCATAAAACTAACTACCACAAGAGGGGTAGTCTAGTATTGTCTTTACTACTCTATCTGACCTAGGGAGGCTCCATTCAGTAATATTAGAAATCAATTATTTTTCCTGCTAGCTTATGATAGCCCCAGTACAAAATTACCTTACCTATTGTGAATTTTTTAAAGACATAAATACTTTTTGAACCCTGAAATTGTGACCTTTTACAGAGCAGATGAACATAAGAATATTCTATAAAATATTCTTAGATGACAATTCTCTATATTCTATAGAGGACAATCCTCAAAACATAGGTGAGACCTACTATATCTTTCTTTATGTTAACCAAGGTTAGATATGCACCAAGAATCAAATTTCTCAGTGGATAACTTACCCAAGGTCCCAAACTGGTGAATAGGAGAGCTCATTCACCATTGAACTCATGCCTACCTGATGGCAGACCTAAAGCTTACTCTTACTTGTGTTCACTAAGCCATGAACTAGAAAGGCCAGGGCTATATCTCAGAGTTCCTGATTGTCCAATGTGATGGTGTTTGTTCATAATTGTGAAATGCAAGCGAAATGGCAGAGTGCCTCACCCGAAGAAAGAGGGACAATATAACCTCAAAATTACGTTCAGCTAAAAAAAAAATCTATTTTTTTATTCTAAGCCTTACGTGCTTAAAATCTAGGCCAAGACAAATCTATTTAGGTTTATATAGGCTGGTGTGTCTTGTGTGGTAACTGATAATAGCAGGAAAGAATTATGTTCTATCTGAAAATCTCACGTACTGAGTTTACATTAACTAAATATTAGTCTTACTATGATTGGTAAATGTTTATAAGCATAGTTCAATAAGAGACTTATTCTTTTATAATAAAGCTCTAAGATAATTTTTTCAAAGTTGGATTTGTCAGAACAGAACAAATAGGATATATATATATATATATATATGTATACACACACTTAGATATAAATTTAGTTACAGATGTAGATACAGACAAGAGGCAGAATTTATTAGGGGGATTGGTTCACATGACTATGCAGTCTGGGAAGTTCCACAGTAGGCCAGCTGCAAGCAGGAGAGCCAAGGAAGCTGGTAGCAGGCCTCAGTCCAAGTCTAAAGGTCTCAGAGCCAGGGAAGCTGATAGTGTAATTCTCAGTCCAAGGCCAAAAGCCCCCAACCCTGGGGGGGCCACTGGTGCAAGTCCACAAGTTCAAAAGCCAGAGGACCTGGAATTCTGATGTTCAAGGACAGGACAAAATGTGAAAATGTGTGAATGTGTGTCGCTCTTCCGGGGATGGGGGTGGGCTGTGAGGGGGGCAGAGAGAGAGAGAGAGAAAGAGATTGAGAATTCACTTTTCCTCTGCCTTTTTGTTTTCTCCAAGGCCCTCGGCTGATTGGATGGTAAATTCCCCCATTGAGTGAGGGCAGATCTTCCTCACCCAGTCCGCTAATTCAGTCTCCTCTGGAAACACCCTCACACACCCCAGTGTAATATTTCATCAGCTATCTGGGTATCCCTTAATCCAATCAAGGTGACACCTAAAATTAGCCATCACAGGAGTGGAATGTCTTAGAAACAAAAACAGCAGAGCATTGTGACTCAGGTTCTCAATATTTCTAAATTTAAAAAAACCTGGAAATATTTTTACAGGCTTGCCCAAGAAAAACTTATTAACAAATCTCAAACTACTGTAATGTATCTTTCATGGTCAGGCAGCTTTGTGAAGCAAATTGAAGTCAACTCTTGTCAGCTTGGACATATTTTCATAATTCTTATTTTGTGCCCATTGTTCCTTGTTACTTTCTATAGTTTTAAAGTTTGACAGCAGTTACCTCAATAATCATATTAATTATTATCACAAGGAATATTGCTTACAATTTAATGTAATTTCTCAGCTCTATAATTCTCTGTGAAGGCAGTGGGAATTTAAATGATCAGCAGGAATGGGTTATATAATTTAGAAGTTCTCCCAAATTTCTTTCTGTTCTTCTCTAGTCTGCAGGAACTTAACTAATTTTCATATTTGAAATTGGTCTCCATTAGTAAACACTCATGTACGTCTAAGAGTATTTAATAGCATTTGCCTTCATGGTATACTGCAGCATACCATTAAATTCTATATTTTCCTAGAGGTTCAAATCCCTACCTTGCAAAGTGCTGATTTCAGCTGTGGCACCATAACAGGATAATTACGAATAGGGATGTATATGCCCATGGTAACAGGGTGTGACAAATTCAGAGGGAAAGCATAGAGCTTATCTGAGTGAATAGTACCAGCAAGAGCAAATGCATATTTTTACATAAGTCATTTGGATAATAAGGGATTCAGTGCAGTTATCATGGACTCCTATTCTCCCCAAATTCATATGTTGAAACCCTTACCCCCAATGTGACTGTATTTGGAGATAGAGCCTTTAAAGAGCTACTTAAGATTAAATGAGGTCATGAGGGTGCAGCCCTCATCCAATGGACTGGTGTCCTTATAAGGAAGAGGAAGAGACACAAGGGCCATAGGTGTGCACAGAGGAAAGGCCATGTGAGGACAGAGCAGGAAGGCAGTTTTCTGCAAGCCAAGGGAAAAGGTCTCAAGAGAAATCAATCCTTTCTATACCTTGATCTTGGATTTTCAGCCTCTGGAATTGTCAAAAAATAAGTTTCTGTTGTTTAATCCATCAAGTCTGTGATATTTTGCTATGGATGCCCTGGCAAACAGCAATGTATTATTATTTAAACAGTTTCATATGTGCACCCAGCTGCATTTGCTTGGGGGGTGTGGGGGGCTGTGGGTGATCTAATGACATCACTGTACTATATAACTTAATCATAAAACCAGCCACAAGACTGGGTCACCTCCTGTGTATACCACCCATCCCTTGGCAAGTAAGGCAAATGGCTATTACTAATTAAAACCCAATTCTAAGGAATGATTTGCTCTTTCTTTTAGTTTTACCTTCTGGGTAAGATTTGCTGGTGCTCCTTGCTTCATAGCAGTCCAGACTTTGACCAAGAGGAAGAAAGTACATGGTTGCTAAATGGTGATCAAGGTTAAATAGTACTGGTCTCACCAATGCAAAGATACCTGATTTAATGCAACTGATTAGTGTACACGGCGGTCAGGGCTCTTGCCATAGTGGGCAAGGCTGAGCAAACCACACAGGTGTTCCTTGTCACCCCTAGCATTTTTACATAAGTGAAATCAAGTTAAATATAACAAAATTCATTTTAAGCTTTAGATTTATAGAAGCTGCTCTGACCATGTGTGCAGCAGATTCAGTCCCAGTTGTACATGTCATAATTTGCTGTATCAGGCACCTTCTATTGGCTTCTTTCCATTCTCTATATCACTTCCCTGTACTCCGCCACTGTTTCCTGATACCACCTTCCACGTAAACTGCTTGCACTTGAATACATGTCTCAGGGTCATCTCCTGGGGAACCCAGACTTAGAGTCACTTAGGGGTGCTATGAAGATTAAATAAAGGGGTTTCTGGGAACAGCATCACTCTTCATTAGAAACTTCTAAATCCTAAGTAAGAAATTATTATTTGTGACAATTTAAATGTCTAGTTGGTTGGTGTAGAAAGAGCACATAGCTGAAAGTCCTGGATTTTAGCCTTGGCTCATGTTATTAATTATGTTTATCTTCGATAAGTCATTGGATTTTTGAGTCTCAGATTACTCATGTGAAGGTAATGGGAGTATTTAGGCTGTCTTGAAGTTTTCTCAAAGTTCTAAAAGCCTGTTATTATTTTCAAGTCAATAAATGAATTTTCATGATACATTAATCTGCATGTATGTAGAAGCAAATAACAAGAGCTGGCCCAGAGTTGAAGTCTGAGAAAACTATGAAGAAACTGAAGTGCTAACTTGTAAATCTGAAGTTTTATTTTTAAGGGACTCTGCAACCAGGAATTCCGTAGAATTAAACATAAGCAAAATCGTCTAGATCATGGTACTTTTCACTTAACTGTCAGTGCAATTCAGCAATCTAGCCTGAGCTATCTGCTGGGCATTAAGTCAAGTGCAAAGAGCCCTGAAAGCTGTAGAAAGAGGTGCTATGTGCAACAGTACAGAATATGATATGTTGTATGGATTATTTGACCCAAAATCAATAAACTCCTTTAAGAGCTTATGCATGAAGAATACAAAAATGAAACTGATAAACAGACTCACTTTTTTAATTTATTTTTTTTTTATTTTTTATTTCAGCATATTATAGGGGTACAAAAGTTTAGGTTATGTATATTGCCCTTTTTGCCCCCCCCCAAGTCAGAGGTTCAAGGCTGTCCCTTCCCCAGATAGTATGCATAGCACTCATTATGTATACACCCCTCCCCTCCCCCTCACATCTGCCCAACACCCGATTAATGTTATTCCTGAATGTGCTCTTACGTGATGATCAGTGAAACCAATTTGATGATAAGTACATGTGGTGCTTATTTTTCCATTCTTGGGATACTTCACTTAGTAGAATGAGTTCCAACTGTATCCAGCAGAACATACGAGATTCTATATTGCCGTTATTTCTTATAGCTGAATAATACTCCATGGTATACATATACCACATTTTATTAATCCACTCAGGTAGTGATGGGCACTTGGGTTGTTTCCACATCTTTGCAATTGTGAATTGTGCTACTATAAACATTTGGGTGCATATATCTTTGTTATAGAATGTCTTTTGTTCTTTTGGGTAGATGCCCAATAATGGGATTTCTGGATCGAATGGTAGGTCTACCTGAAGCTGTTTAAGGTATCTCCATATTGCTTTCCACAGAGGTTGCACTAGTTTGCAGTCCCACCAGCAGCGTATGAGTGTTCCTGTCTCTCCGTAGCCACGCCAACATTTATTGTTATGGGGCTTTTTGATAAAGGGCATTCTCACTGGAGTTAAGTGATATCTCATTGTGGTTTTGATTTGCATTTCCCTGATGATTAGAGATATTGAACATTTTTTCATCTGTTTGCTGGCCATTCTTCTGTCTTCTTTGGAAAAATTTCTGTTCATGTCCTTTGCCCACTTTTTGATAGGGTGGTTTGATTTTTTTTTCTTGCTGATTTTCCTGAGTTCTAAATAGATTCTAGTGGTCAGTTGTCAGTTCTTTATCGGATGTGTAGCATGCAAAAATTTTTTCCCATTCTGTAGGTTGTCTATTTACTCTTGTGACAGTTTCTTTGGCTGTGCAGAAGCTTTTTAATTTAATCAGGTCCCATTTATTTATTTTTGTTGTTGCTGTGATTGCCTTTGGGGTCTTGTTCATAAATTCTTTGCCTAGGCCAATGTCTATAAGAGTCTTTCCCACATTTTCTTTTAGAATTCTAATAGTTTCATACCTAAGGTTTAAGCTCTTTATCCACTATGATTTGATTTTTGTGAGATATGAAAGGTGTGGGTCCTGTTTCAGTCTTCTACATGTGGCTATCCAGTTTTCCCAGCACCATTTATTGAATAAGGATTCTTTTCCCCAGAGTATGTTTTTGTCTGCTGTGTCAAAGCTTAGATGGCTATATGAGGATGGTTTTACATCTGGATTTTCTGTTCTGTTCCACTGGTCTGTGTCCCTGCACTTGTGCCAATACCATACAGTTTTAATAACCATGGCCTTGTAGTATAGTTTGAAGTCTGGTAAATTAATACCTCCCATTTTGTTCTTATTGCCTAAAATTGCTTTTGCTAAACGGGGTCTTCTCTGGTTCCATACAAAGTGTAAAATTGTTTTTTCTATATCTGTGAAAAATGATGTTGGAAATTTAATAGGGATTGCGTTGCATCTGTAGATCACTTTGGGTAGTATAGGCATTTTAACAATGTTGGATTCTTCCAATCCACGAGCATGGTATGGTTTTCCACCTGTTTACATGCTCTGCAGTTTCCTTCCTCAGTGTTTCATAGTTCTCCCTGTAGAGGTCCTTTACCTCCTTAGTTAAATATATTCCTAGGTATTTTCTTTGTTGCTCTTGTGAAGGGTATTGAGTCCTTAATTTGGTTCTCTGTTTGACTGTTACCGGCATATATGAATGCCATTGATTTTGTATCCTAAGACTTTACTGAATTCATTTATCAATTCCAGGAGTCTCTTGGTTGAATCCTTGGGGTTTTCTAGATATAATATCATATCATCAGCAAAGAGTGAGAGTTTGATCTCTTCTGTCCCTATTTGGACATACTTGATTCTGCTCTCTTGCCTGATAGCTCTCACAAGGACTTCCAGTACTATGTTGGAAAGTAATGGGGACAGTGGGCAGCCTTGTCTGGTTCCAGTTCTGAGTGGGAGTGCTTTCAGGTTTTCCCCATTCAGTATGATGTTGGCTGTGGGTTTGTCATATATGGCTTGTATCATTTTTAGATAGGCCCCGTCTATGCCTATTTTGTTAAGCGTTCTTATCATGAAAAGGTTTTGAATTTTGTCAAATGCTTTTTCTGCATCTATTGAGAGGGTCATATGGTCTTTCTTTTTGCTTCTATTTATGGGGTGAGTTACATTTATAGATTTGCGTATGTTGAACCATCCCTGGATCTCCGGGATGAAGCCCACTTGGTCGTGATGGATTATCTTCCTCATCTTTTTTTTATTATTATTTCAGCATATTGTGGGGTTACAAAAGTTTAGGTTACATATATTGCCCTTGCCCTGCCACCCCCTTCAAGTCAGAGCTTCAAGCGTGTCCATTCCCCAAACAGTGCGCATGGCACTTATTATGTAGGTGTACACCCATTCCCTCCCCCCCACACACACATCTGCCGGACACCCAGTTGGTGTTATTCCCAAATGTGCACTTAGGTGATGATCAGTGAAACCAATTTGCTGGTGAGTACATGTGGTGCTTTTTTTTTCCATTCTTGCAGAATGCCACCCAATTAACACTGAATATTTCCCTCAGTCAATACATCGTTAACTTAATTCCTTTCGAGTTGCACTTCTCCTGTTCCAATATTGGCACATTAGGAGTTATTATCACTCTGCTTCTGCTGAATGGTTCTGGTGTAAGGCTGTTCAGAACGCCCCCTCCATTCCTCCAGGATGTTAGTGTGGTTTTACTAATAGTGTCACTAACAGTGTCTCCTGGATCTTAGAACATGTCAGTGTATTCTAAAATAGAACATCCTATCTCTATATGGTCATTATGATAATTCACTGGAAGTAAACCTTTTAACTTAATAAAACAATAAGCCTATACACATAAAGTCAGCTTTCTTTGATACTCTACATGACTAGACCCTGACTCCTTTAGTCAAGCTGTTTCCTGTCTCAGAATCCCTTTTTATATATTTTCACGCTTACAACTTGTAATTTGTATATATCTCTTGCTTCATTTAACTCTTTTTTTTCCTCTTGATAAAACTGAACTTCATTTTCACTTGGTTTTACTCTATCATTTAGATTAGGTCTTCACACTTGGAAATAACAGGAAAATAATTATTCTAGTTTAGGTTTTTTTTACATTTTTAATTATTATGGATACATACTAATTGTACATATTTATGGGGTATTTGTGGTATTTTAATACAAGCATGCAGTGTATAATGATCAAATAATTGTAACTGGAATATCCATCACCTCAAGCATTTATCATTTCTTTGTGTTAGGAACATTCTAGTTCAGCTTTTGGTTATTTTGAAACATACAATAATTATTCTAGTTTAACAGCGGGCTGAAGATCTAAGCAAAGGTGGATCTGTTGTGGCTTACAGTTAGTGTTCCCCGAAATTATACCACCAGACCATAGGCTGATTCATGCTTTCAAGAACTTGATTACAGGTGTTTGATCATACCTTAAATATGAAATGATGTTTGACATTAAATTCATAATCATTTGTTAATGAAATGCTGCAAAAATTTCAATAAAGTATGTTTGTATAAAATAAACAACATATGTAAGTTACTAATAATATCCCTAAGAGCAGCATTATTATAACATATGATTTTCCAAATTACAAGATAAAGTAATGAAGCACAATTAAATAGTCTTTTAAAATTATTAAGATATGCTGAACATTTCCTGTCAAATTATAAAACACATTATAGAAAATGGATGATTCTACTCCTATAATAAGGAACAAATATTTTGTATTGCTGCATTATTTAAATATGTGACATCGTTTTAAAAGAAAAAACATTGTACAAATTGCAATGGTGTTCATATCAAAAATCAATGACAATTACAGTTTGATTATTTAAAGAAATCAAGTACAAAGGATAAAATTAATATACTTGTGTATAATTGGCATATTGTGAAGGTTAATGAAATCAAACCACCTTGAAGGGATGTAGGTGATGGTTAATATACCACACTGAGTTTTTGGATTAATGTTAAAAGAAAACGACCTGATTCATTTCTGTTTATTCCAATATTCAAACCAAGTGAAACTCCTGGGAATTATTAGAGAGACAAATTAAAACAACAGATGGACTTGCAGTTGCCTGAATAAGAATGTCTTTTCACAAGGCCTCCTGACAATTTCAGAGATTCTAAGGTGGTCTATTTAATTTTGAATGAAGAATGTTAAATTTTTTTCCTTTTACCAGGCTGTCAATCTCTAAGGGTTCCCCTCCCTCCAAAAAAAAAAAAAAATGATTTGAAAACACCATGAAAGTATTTTCTCAGGTGTTTTGTAAGGCAAATCTTGTATGATTCATATAAGATTATTTTTTAACAAAAGAAAACTATATAGGCAACTTCTGTCTCCCAAAGTATGAATCTTTATTTTGGGTATTATATGAAAGCACTTACTTTTATGGAATACAATTTTGATCAAAGAGAAACTAACCATTTTTATACTATATCTTTATTTCACATAATTAAAAGATTCTGTTCATATTTTATGGATCACTGGGTTAAATCAGTCAATCACAGACTGGCTGTGTTACCACCTGGCTCTTTATAGGTTTTGTCTCTAGAGTTTCAGGTCTACAGGTAGATAATTTTGTTTTGCATTATTATTGAAGATGTTTTGGACAAATAAATGTTTTTGTCACTCACTAATCTATCCCTTATAAGAAAAATTCATCTTTTTTTAATAGAAGATTCATGTAGATATCCAAAATATATAATGGGAGTCTCTAGTGGGGAAAAAGTCTGATTTCAAAGCATTTAATTGTACTGATTATACTGAAGGCTCATGTAAAGAAGACTGTATGTTTATAAAACAAATTATCAAAGTGGGCCCTAGGGATTTCTGCTCCCAGGTATTGAAGAGTGGCTTTTGCAGACCAACCCTCTTTCTGAGAACAATTGGAAAGGCTGGAATTTTTAAAAGTATCTCTGAAAGCATCAAAGAAGTGAAAAAGCAGCTTAAGGGATCATAATCCTAGCAGCAACAAAAGAAGTACCCAAAGAAATACACTCAATTTTCATTATCACTTTTCTCTTTGAGGCATTTGTTGGCTCTCAAGAGGTGATAGACCTTGAGAAGCAGACGTTGAGAAAGGTGAGCAGAACTTCTAGCAATGTTATGTGTCTGAGAGCAAGCAAAATTTTGAGTATATGGCCCACAAAGAAGAAGAGTCTCTGATAAATGGTCTAGACTCTCAATTAGAACTATGGTGGATGATATCCTAAGTTATGGGTAAACAAATGGATCAGCCCTCATAGTCACTGAAATCTAGCTAGAAATCGTATCAATTCTTGATTGGATTAAGGTGATCTATTCTTAGCCTAAATGCTGACCAGAAGCAAAATTACATACCTTCTAAATATATCATTATCTCTACTTTTTTTTCATAAGTTATGTAGAGCACTCAATAAAAATTTACAATGCATTCTGAGACAAGATAACAGAATGAACACAAAAGGAAATTAAAAACCAAATAGCAGGAACAGATATACAAAAAAAACCTTTAAATTCATGTTATCATTCATGAATATCAAGTGGATATTCTACAAGTATAAAATAGCAACCACCTAAATGAAAAATTAAGATATCCAGTTCACTACTCCTCCCTTCTGGTTTATCTCATCTGCTGTTAAATGCATAAGTCAATAGAAGATCAGAAAGAAACACACAGAGAAAAGGATGAGATGTAAAGGATACCGTGAAAAGATCTAAAAGGCATTTAATTGGAGTCATGGAGAAGAAGGAAAAAGAATGAGAAAGAAACAATATTTAAGGAGATAATGAGTAGGAATTTTATAACAAATCTATAGAGCTCAGAAACTAATATGGACTCAAAATAGCAGAACTAATCTATGATGTTAGAAATCAAGATAATTATTACTTTGGGAAAACAGAAGCTGAAAGAACAGGAGGAAGGCTTGGAGTTTGGGCATATTCTTTTTCTTGATCTGGGTGCTTGATTTAGATACAAAGGTGAATTCAGTTTGTGAAAATTAATCGTGCTGTAAAAGCACTTTTCTCTTGCATTTTACACATCAATTTAAAGTAAAAATGTACAACAGTAATAAAGAAACTATACAAATTCCTAAGCACGATGAATACTATGAAAACCACCTGTAAGTACAGCACAGTAAAATTCCTGAAAACAAATCCCAGCTATGTGCTGCTTCCAAGACACACATTTTTAATAATAGGACAAAGCAAGGTTGATTGTAAAAGGATTGAAAAGATAAATGAGGCTCATCTCACCAGAAGAATGCTTATATAACTATACAAATATCATATAAAGTAGATATTAAGCCATAAACAAAATAAAGAAGGGGATTTCATAATGATAAAGGAACCAAGCCACCAAGAAGATGCAACAATTCTAAATTTGTATGCAATCCAAAAAGTACCTTCAATGTATGGGAAGAGATATTTTAACAGTCTCTCTTTACAGATGATAAAACAAGCAGACCAAAAAATAGTTTAGACTATGGAAGATCTATACAGCACAATTATAAATTGAAACTGAATGTCAATTATGACATGTAAAATGAGATAAAGAACACATTATTTAGAAGTACTTACGAAATGCTTACCAAAATTAACCTAGTCAAATGTACCTAGTCATTTTATAAATTGTGAAGTTGAACTGATTATCTCTGAGAGCAAGAGAAATGAAGCAATTGGCTCAAGGTCATAATGATAGTGATAGAGCTTTTATTACCTCAGGGCACAGATCTGGAACCAGGTCCACAGTGCTGCAGCCTCTTCACCATAAACGAGACCAAAAATATATTCTAATATAGGCTTTGCAACTTGATCTTCTGGTTGTCCAGACAAGAGGCAGCGATGAAGGTTGTGCTACAGACATAAAAAAAAAAAATCTAGTGACTGTCACTTTCTATTCTAATTAATGATAAAATGTCAGACTGTAGGCAAATTCAGTGCCATAAATATACTGAGGAGGGCTTTCAATTTATATTTGACAACATGATTAGGGTGTAATGACCCCAAACATAGCATATAATAAGTCATTGCAATTTGCCCCTGCTTACTCTAGTAGACTATATATGGTGAGCATGAATCTCCTAAACCTTCAACCCCAAACTACTATAATGAGATGAAATTTTACAGTAACTAGGAGATCTATAGCTATTTTATGTGCATATATTGGATAAGAGTGCTACTCTTCCCTGAATCTCTGTGGATATAGGAAGAAACGGAGAAAAAACAGTACAGATATTTGGTGAGTGCTCTCTATATAAAATATTAACATTAGCAACATCTGTAAGAGTGAACATTCTATGCAATTAGTATATCAACCACCATTTTTTTGACCCTCACTTTGTATGAGGCACTGTACTAGATAATTTACATGTTACATTTAATCTTCACAAGAAAATTTTAAGGTTAATATTCTCCCTTTTTAACTCATGGAGAACCTAGAATTCTGGGGGGTTAAATAATTCACTTAAAGGCAAAACAAGCTGACTTGAGTTCCTATCATATCATGTCTGCCTATTTTCAATGTCTACTCTCAGCCTATTTCTACACTGAAATCTGATATAGAAAAGTAATTATTCCAGGGAACACTTCTGTAAAAGTAGGGAAGAGTGTGAAATACAGAAGAGCAACAGCAGATGCTACAGAACCAGAGTACTGATAGGAGAAACATCAAACAAAACCAGAGAAAACATGGATCTGGGAGGAATTGAACATTAGTTAGGGAAACACAACCTGCATTATTTGTAGTTTGGAATGAATATGTATGTAATGAAGGGAGGATGATGTGTATATACGTCTGAGAAAGATTACATATCTTTTGAAATTAACTGTTTAGTAAACTGTAATTTGTTTATTTCATTGTGTGGTTATAATTTTCAATTAATACGTTTATTAATCCTCTTTGGTCATTGATTCTCAAACTTGAGCATGCATCAAAAGCATCTGGCGGACTTGTTAAACATGAATTATTGAGTCCCACCACCAGAATTTCTGATCCATTATATTTGGGTGAAATCCCAATTTTCCATTGCCAACAAATTTCCAGGTGATGTTGATCCTGGTCCAGGGACTACGTTTTGAGAACTATTGTTTGAGATACTGAAATTGAACAAATGGAAAATTTCAGGCAGGGATAAATTGAAAAAGCAAGTAGTTAGTAAAAATAAAATCTGATATTTACTGAGCCATTTTTCTTTTTTGGCACTACACTGAATATTTTACATCAATGATCTCATTAAATCTTCACAACAGTCATTTGAGGTATGTACTGTTGGATTTGCATTGTATAGATGAAGAAATAGAGGACAAAGACATTTGGGTAACTTGTCTGTGGTCATACTGTCAGAACCATTTGAACTGAACTAGTCTGACTCCAAAAGGAGTCCCAAATCTATACTTGCATGATTCTCAAGGAATGGCATCCAAATGGATCATCACAAAAGTTTTACAAAAACTCAGATTCCTGGAATCCATATTCAGAGATTCTGACTCAATAATTTTATAACAAAAGCTCAGAAACCTGCAGTTCTAACTAGCACCATATTGGATTAAGCTGTAAAATGGTCCCAACAGCAGGCAGGCCACCTAAGTAGTAGAATCCATTTGATTATGCTGTAGAATAAAGTTTATTCTTGTCTGTTGGTATTATACAGACTCCATAGAACTTTTTCATCACTGTAGAATATTTAATAAAGTTAGATTTATTTAGCTTATTGTTTAACCATCAATCTAACAATTCCATAAACATTTTTTATGGTAATTGCATCAGTTCACACTGGTCACACACAGATTTTACTCTCAGTCAATTGCCTGTCTGAGCTTAGCAGTGGTTTGCCAATGTTGAAGTGCATCAGAGTCCCTCCAGAGTTTTCCTGTCAGTGGGTTTTGCCTGCTTGTTTTAATGAACTTTGGAGGTTCTGATTCAGTAGAACTTAGGTGGGGTTCAAATGGCTATATTTGTCAAAACATTTTAGGTGACATATCATCAGCCAGGTACGGAAACCACTGTTTCAGATCATTTTCTGATTAGTTATTTCTAATTGTAAAGATCTGAGCTACAACGAGCAAATTCTGCCTTTTTGTTCAGCTTTTTGAGTATACATTCTGCTTCAGCCCTTTCACCGTGTTGCCTCAAGGAGTCACAGATGGTGGTCCTGCCAGTCATCTCAGCACAGCCACCGGCTATGGTGAGAGGTGGGAGAGACGGAGCTCAGAGCAGAAGGGGTCTCACGCTTCTGACCCCTGATTCTGGTGTTCAGTTGAAAAAGTCACAAGTTACTACTCCACTGATTTTCTCAGGCAGTCTAATAATTTCAAATAGAAAATCCACCTACCTGGTTTAGATAAGTAGCAGTAGGAAGAGGGTGAAGACAGTTGTTGGAGCTGAAAAAGACCATCCACTCACTTACCTAGTATGTGTTGCACATCTACTAAGTGTCAGGCACTGTTCCTAGCATTGGTGAGCCTCAGGATGCCAGAAGACAAAGCCCCTGCCCTCATCATGGCTTAAACTGATTAGGAAGAGTTAGAAAGAAAAGAAATGAATAAGCATGACTCTGATAGTGGTAAGCACTATACAGAAAATCAGAATAACCTGAAAATGAATGACTAGGGATGAGATGGTGCCACTTAGTAAGGTGGCGATGAAAAAACACTTTGATGAACTGTCATTTGAGCAAAATCTTAAATGATGAAAAGGAACTAGCCATGTGAAGGAAAAGGGTAAGAGACAGAAGAGAGACATATATAACCTGTTTGAGGCTGGAACAGCCTGGTGGATCATAGGAACAGATGGATGAATAGGTCAAAAGGGAAGGATGGGCCAGATTCTGAGGGTTTTGGCAATTGACGTGAGGTCACACACATACTTAAAGACTTGAATACATATGAAGGCAAATCATATTCCTATACTAAAAATCATATAGATGAAAACTTTCCCCAAAGAAATAAAAAGAAATTTTTGTGTAACTTGATAAAGTAATTCTAAAATTTACATGGAAAAATAAAAAGCAAAAAACTAAAAGAAGATCCATGATAGAGAACTAGCTCTTCTACATTTTAAAATGCAAAGCCTAAATAATTTGAAAAGTATGGTACTAAAGCAAGACTCATTTTTAACCCATCATACTGAGCTATCAATGGAGCAGAAGAAGAAGTCAAAAATAGAGGCAAGTGGATACAGAGCTTTTAGAATATGATAAAGATGGCATTTCAAATCAGTAGGGAACAGATGTATATCAATAAAAATTTTGATGGGACAACTGAATAACCATCTGGAAAACAAAGTTGGATTCATATCCCATTCGTAGTCTGGAGTAAATTAATTTTAAATAAAAATGTGTGTATGTTATATGTTAATATGGAAATGCAAAATGGTATGGCTATTTTAGAAAACAGTTTGGCAGTCTTTTATAAAGATAAACACACATTTACCATGTGATCCAGATATTCCATTCCTGTTCTCTGGAGAAATGAAAACATATGTCCATACAAAAAACATGAATTTCTATATTGGCTTTATTTATATTCACCAAAAACTGGAAACCACCAAAATGTCCTTCAACTGGTGAGTGGATAAACAAACTGTAGTGTGGCCATACTATGAAACACTACACAAAAACAAGAAGAGACTAATTACTACTCCATGTTACAACATGGGTAAATCTCAAATGCATTATGCTACGTGAAAAAGTCAGGTTCACAAGACTATTTACTCCATGATTTCATTTATGATACCCTGGAAAAGGGAAAACTGTAAGTACAAAAAACACATCAGGGATTGCCCAGGGCTGAGGGTGGCTAGAGGGAATTGATTACAATCTTTTGTTTGCCAAAAATTCATAGAAGTGCACAAAGGGAAAATTTATTTATGTGTAAATTATACATCAATAAATATGGTTTTAAAATATTATGGTTTATTAAGCCATAAAAATATTAGAAGAAAACTTTATAGAATTGTTTCATGGCCTCTGAATGAGAAGACTTTTCTAGTCGTGATGCAAAATTGAGTTCTAAAAATGACTTCATTATCTAGAAAGTTAAGGGTGGGGGAGGGGTAAAAAAAGAAAAAAATAAAAAGTCAAAAAACTTATGCAAGACAAAAGCATTGTTAAAAAAATTAAAAGGCAAATAACATATTTGAAAAGATATTTATAGTTCACATCACAGAAAAAGCATCATTCTTCCTAATATAGAACAAATTCTACAAATAGTTAAAAAAAGCAGTCCAGTAGAAAAATTGTTAAATAAACAGCTATTTCACAGAAAAGGAGCTAAAATTAAAAAACAATTGAAAAGAGAACCTCAAACTTGGGTTCTTAAAATGTTTCTAAGTAAACGTGATTAAGCAAACAATAGTAAGATACTATAGTAATTAGCGGTCATTATTTGGCTGGAGGCAACCCCAACCCCTTCCTCTGTGGAGGGAGGGAGACCCCCTATGATGTGAATCTTGACTGAGTCTCATCTCTTTGGAAGCCAAAAATAATCAGAAACTTTCTCCCTTCACCTTGGCACATATAGTGGACATATGACCCAAGTTCAGTCAACTGGAAGCCTCCCCTTAGGACTTTGAAACTTTAGTGAATAATAATAATAAAAAAAAAAAGATGAAGAGGAGACCCACAAGTACTGAAGATAGATACCAAAAAAGTAATAAAATTCATTTAAAAAGATAACCGATATTTTACACCAATTTCAAACAAGACCATGTAACTATTATTGTTTATTGATGGAGTTATTCATTTACTACGTAAATATTAGGAAGCTGAAGATTAATTATATAGATATCCTACCATAAAGAAATTAAAAGTCTAGTCAGGAATAAGGTCATATAAACACAACAAGAACAATGGTAGCAGCGGCAACCACCAACACAATTATAGCACAGTGTAAGAAGTGCTATGATGGAGGCATATATCAGAGTTGTACAGAAACATAAAGAAGAAATTGAGTCCATCTGGCTGCAAGGGAGAGAAAGAGGGCATAGAAGGCTTCAAAAGAGCACTGGAAATTGGGTAGGAATTCACTACCCAGTCAAAAGGAGAAAGTCATTTCAGCAAGAAGAATATTAAATGCAGAAGCATGCAGTCATGAAAAAAATCTAGCACATTTAAGAAAATGTGAGTAGTTTTCCCAGCAGTCAGCACAGTACTGTTACATGGAAGCTATTCAAATGTTAGGTTAATACATGATTGAGTGAATGCATGCATGAATACAGCTAAGCTTTGGGCAAATTTTTGGTAATAGTGTAAGTTAATAATTTACCACCTGATTTGTTAGCCTATGAGCTTGAATGAGTCTAATTCACTTATCAGCTTAGTTTGTGAGAAAGTCTATAACTAATTTTTTTTAGTTGTCATAAGACTCTATTAATAACACGCTTACTTATGAGTATTTTGATGCCAATTAAAATACAGGTCCTTAAGTTTAAAAAATCTTCATGAAATTAATAGAAAATGAGTAATTTAAATACCATAAATATTAATTTATTCAGCACTATCATTGTAAAACCTGAGTAATTATAAAATTAAGAATCAGTATTATATTAAAAGGTAAATGACACTGTGAAAAACAAAGTAATTTCTCTTTGGAAAGACCAATAAGAAATACTAAGATACAGATAGAGTTTTTCATATTTCCTTGACAAATTTGGATAGGAATAAAATGGGGAAATATCAGAAATTTTCAAATGCTCTCAATATTTTATCCTCTGTTTTGTTTATAAAAGTAATTTAAAATCAAATGTCTATAAATTTTATAAAATAAAAATATACCACTTTACATTTATTTCTAATGTCTCCTAAATGAATTAAGAGTTGTAATCAGCCAACTCACTAAATATTTTCATGTAGCCCGTCCATGCAGCACTTCAACTCTGTTGAAACTACTAATGTAAATCTTCAAATTTATTAGATTGAGTCTTAAATTTAAGCCCAATACTACTTTCTTATTTTTCTACTACTAGGTTATTGCTAACCTTTAGTAAGCATGTATGGGTCCCTACTTTGTTTGTTATTTAACATTGATTTTTTATTTCCAGAATTAAGAAGACCCAGTGATGTCTCACTATCATATAGTCAACATAATGCAATGCAGTAAACATTGGCCACCTTCACCTATTACCCTTATGTACGAATTCTCAGTCTTTCCCTTTGACGTCTTTCTTTCAGCTGAAGACACACACTGTCTTTCTCATCACCACATCTCTTGATTTCTTAATGTTTCTAAATTAAATCTTAGACATGATCTCTTCTTGGGTTTTGTGATATGCAACTTCAGGCATTAACTGGATGCCAATGGGGGTCTGCTCTGATGGGACTTTCACCTAAGCATAGTCTGTGGGCTTAGGAGTTGCTCTGGTCCACAGGAGGGAAGAGAGTTGTGAAGCTCTCGCTCTCGCTGTCTCTCTCTTCCGCTCTCTCACTCTTTTTCTCTCTACCCCAATGGTGGCTATGGTTTATGGGTTTTTATATTTTTCTTAGCCCTCAAATACTATGAGCACACACATTCCTCTCCTGATATAATTAATTTTTCTGTACTCTAACTTTGTACTATCCTTACCCCCTCCTCTTATTTAACAACACATCCACCCTCGTTGTGCTAAGGGTGATTCTTTCATGCAGTATTTTCAGCAGACTAATTGAAAATCCTCCTGTTTGAGCCACCTGAAATGAAAAATATCAGGAAGCAATGCTTTCGTCTTGATAACAGGGCTTGGGGGCAGTGGCCGGGTAGCAGAAAGGTGCCAAGTTTCAGGCCACTTTGTCCTACCAGAGGAACTCACCCGCAGAAGTTAAAATTGAAATTATAGTTGTCAGATACCATTGTTCTACTTTTCTCCTAATGCACACTTTTCTAACAGTTCATATCGTTTTGTTTCATGCCTCTGTATCTTCGCCCCCTGATGCCTTTCCCACACTCTTGATTTGGCTGCCTCTTAACTCATCTTTCAGGAACAACTGCAGGTTGGGCTAAGTGCTTCTCCCATTGTATCCGAGGAAACTATGTTTCTTAGTCTTTGCCGATGATCTGTTTTGGTTTGTCTCAATGGACTGTAAGTTGGTTGAAGGGAAGGAATGTGTCTTTTCTCTCCCATGATTACTGCAGGGCTTGATACCTATTAGGTGCTGAGTAAATGTCTGAAAATAATTTGTTTACATTTAGTTCAACTATCTGTTTCACTTTGCTTCTCTACAGAATTTGAAATTGACCACTGTGCCTTTTGTTTTAGCGAGAGTCTTCCTCCCATGGCCCCTTGAACACTCATCTTTGCTTATTCTATTTCTATCTGCCTGTTGCTCTCACTCTGATTTCTTAGCATCCACCTAATTCTCCCCTCTCTTTCTCTCTCTTCTTCCTTCTTCCTCTCCCCTTTCCTCCTTTTTTGGGCCTCCCTGCTTCCCTTCCTCTATACCTTCTTCTCACAGTGAGTTTTATTTACTTAGCACTTCGATTTTGTCTTCTGTGACTCTTAATTCCTTATCTTTACACTTATAAATTGAGTTGTCCCTTCCCTCTTGACTGCTAGGCAACTCAGACATGGAGTCTTCAAAGTCAACAGGATTAGAATGACTCATAAAACATCTGTAGCACTTTTTTTAGCAGGTTGCTTACTCAATTTCTACTGGATCTACCTTAGTTCCAGCCCTCACTTGCTTTTGCCCAGATTATTGTAGTAGCAGCTACCTAACCTTGGTGCCTCCAAAGTCCTGCTCCAATTCACTTTATGAGATGAAAACTGATCGTCTCTTCTAAACAAAGGTTGATCAATATTTTGTGCCCTTTGTTTTACACTAGATAAATGTTCTCAAAAATCTACACTGGGGCTATTCCCACACTGATTACAATTCTCTGATTGTGACAATCTCATATCACTAGATCTTACCTCTGTCTGAGATACATTTCCATCACCTTTAACACAGGTGAACTATACGGGAACAGTGCCTGGCACACAGTAATCACTGGAATGATGATTATGACGATAGTATTAATAGTAGTCTAGATCTTATGCTGCTACCTTGGATTTTCGTAGGAAGAAGTAATTGTCCTTCTTGATGTTTCCATTGCATTTTAAAAATAACTGTGTTATAGCACTTATTGCAATATATTATATATTCAACTACATTTTTCCCACTTAAATAGTAACATCCTAGAGATATTTTTCTTTCATTTTTGATACCTTTTTTTTGCCTCAAAGCCTGAAGAAATGTTTACTAATAAATATTAATCTATCAATCAGTTAACCCCATTTTATAGACCAAAAAGAGGAAGTTGTGACTTTTAAGTGACTTGCCAAGATTGAACAAATAGTAAGATGAAGAGCTAAAGTTAAATTCTAATGTAAGGTCAGTGTTTAAATAATTAATACATATATTACTTTCCTTAGGAAAGAAAACAATTTGTGACTCCTAGAAGCCATTCAAAAATTATGAAGGTTAATTTTTTTTAGTTGTACACCTTTCCTGCCATGGTGATAATTTATTCTTGCAACTCAGACCAGGATAACAATGATCATAACCAACACGTATGTACCTTGTGCCAAGCACAGTTCTAAGTGTTTCACATATATTAACTAATCCCAGATTTTCTGAAAAAAAAAATTGCTGTTATCATCTGACTCCTACAGTTGTCTTTGAGAAGACTGTTCTCATTTAATTTCCTTTCTACTATAGGTAGTCTAGTATTTCTGCTCCGTTTTCAAGATCTTCTCTTTGTCTTTAGTGTTCTGCATTTCACCCGGATATGGTCAGATGTGGATATATTTGTTTGTGCTCTGCTATGGATGAGTTATAACAGCTAAAACTGAGAATCTACATTTTTCATTAAATTGGTATTTTTTTTTACCATTATGTCTTTGAATATCACCCTTCCTGAATTATATTTTTTTCTCTGAAATTTCTGTTGGATATATGTTGAAGATTCTCATTTTTTCCTCATGAGTCTTATTATATTTTCTATCTTTTCATTCTTCATGCTGAATTCTGAATAACTCCTTCAGATCCATCTTTTGGTTCACCAATTCTCTTTTCAAATGTGTATACTCTGCTCTTCAATTTGTTCACTGGGTTTTTAATTTTAGTTTTTATGTTTTTAATTTCTATTCAGTGCTTTAAAATTGACTTTTTATTGTGATTGTGTTCTTTTCATGTTTTCAGTATTTTTTTCAGATCATCATTAATAAAAAATGTACTTATTTTATTCCTAGCTCAATAGTCTATAAACAGAGGTAGTACCACTCTTCAGAAGGTGTCTAGAATGTGGAGGAATACTTTCGATTGTCACAGTATCTGGGGTGGGGGGGTTGTCATTGTTGGCATGTAGTGCCAGAGTAGAGCAAGAATGCTAAATACTGTGCAACATACAGGTTAATCTTGCACAACAAAAATTTGAAAGAGAAACATATTAAAGAAAAACAGATTTGGCCAGAAATGATAGTTCTTTTATCTATATGCCCTCTTGGGTCTCTTAACACTTGGATATAGTGAGTTTCTTCCTTCTTCATTTTGTATTGTAGTTGTGAGCTTATCTTCAAGGGTTGAGGCTAAGTCTCTCCAGATTGATATTCTGGTTACTTCTATTAGGTGCCCCAGGAGTATTAATAAAGTTAATTTATGAGCCCATGTCACATAAGGACCATGTAGATTTGAACACTAACCCTATGTGATGGCTGGAAGGTTGGTGACTATGAGATCTTAAAGAGACTTACTTAGAATAGAAACAAGGACACTTCAATGTCATCTCTCCCTTGGGTAGTCAAAATTTTTACAGGCCAGTCTTTTCACTGATGGTAGCTCCTTGGGGGGTCCTGATTTGGATTGCAATTAATAGGTGTAGACATCAGTTACAACCTACCAGCTTGAATGGAACAGAGACCTTAGCTCTGCTATTCACATGGATATTGTGCTCACCTTCCTCAATTTTCAAGACTGGCAATCCCTGTCTGTTCCTAGGGCAGCCACAGTGAACTCTAGTTACAACTCTGAGTTTCAGATGTCCCCCGTGTTTTTTGTTCCAAACTCAGAAAAATATTAAAGAAGATTATGAGATTTCATCCACATTTTAAGTGATATTTATTTATTTTCAAAAGAAATATCAGGTTATCCAGTTTGTCATATTGCTTTGTTTTCCAAATTCTAAAACAAATGGTTTTTACTGTTCTTATATTAGAGTAAAACATACACACATGAAAGCAAATACTGCATGTGGTAGTTTTGGCATTTGTTGGCCATTTCAACATTAAATATTTAAACTTTAATGAAGCTTTGAAGTTCAGACGATATATCCTAAAGTTGGCTCCATTTACAGCAACACTTAATATTTATGGCCATTTTTAATCTCATGGTTAAAGCTGTGTTACAGTAGATTTCTCAGAGCTTGATAGTAGTAGAGCTAATTGAAGTTACAGAGCTAATGCACTGACCCATTCACAGGATGATTAGCCAAGATTTATAGCTGTCACAGAGCAGCAAAAAAGTACTGATTTACTTAAGAAATTTCTAACACATGGAAATGTGAAATGGTTCAATGGGAAACCATTACTTCTGTCTTAATTTCTTGCCTCCTTGCATGGCAATACACAAAACTGATCAATGCATATTTTCTCATCTACTTTAAAAAAATAACAGCTTTTCACATTCCTAACAATGCACTTTCCATTTTCTTTTTCTATTTCTGAATATGCCACAGAATTACAGAATTTCAAAGGCAGAGTGTTATTTATTTTCCAAGTTTGATTCTTTTAATCATTCCTGAGAGAATAATCATATTCAAGGTAGATGACAATGAGTAGAAATTGCAGTTTGGTTGATTGAGTCTAACATAAGCAGAAGTGTTACTAGGAGAGAGCATCAAGCTGCAATTAGGGCCCAGTTTTGATTATGGATTGTAAACCCACAGTTGAAAGGTAAATCAATTGCTTAACTGTAAACTGAGTTCCACTTTCTTACAAACTCTGGTAAATACAAGTACAACAGCATATACAAAATTGTGTGGATCATTAGAACCAAAAAGGACTATTTCAGTGAATCACATTCTTGGTTATTGATGACTGTGAAACATTAGCAATGTAAAATGTACAGTAGTCCCCTCCTTATCTGCAGCTTTGCTTTCTATAGTTGTTACCCGTGGCCAACCACGATCTAAAAATAGGTGAGTACAGTAGAATAAGATATTTTGAGAGAGAGAGAGACCATAGGCGTATAATTTTTTTTACAATATATTGTTATAATTGCTTTTTTATCCTTAATTATTGTCATTAATCTCTTACTATGTCTAATTTACAAATTAAACTTTTATCATAGATATGTCTGCATAAGAAAAACATAGTATTACATAGGGTTTGGTACTGTCTGTAGTTTTGGGTAGGCACTGGGAGTGTGGAACACATCCCCTGCCGATTAGGGGGAATTACTGCATATAATTTGTGTGAGTGTATCATATTGGATTAAATTATATATATATGAGATTACTTTATATTACTAATCGCTAATAATTTGCTTATTATGTGACAAAGCCTACCCTCAGAAGAAGAAACAGAGTCAGTGGGGCTGAAGAAGCAAGGGAGTCTGGGCTGGTCCCCTGGTCCAGCAACCAAAAGGACAGGCACCACAGAAGGTTCTCAGAAGCTGAGAATGTGGTAGCATCTCTCTTCTGCCAGGCATAGTAAGTTCTATGACCTGCTAAATACAAAGGTGGCTCCAAGAGACCAAGATTAACTCCCTGGGCATATAACGTCTAGTCAGAGGTGGCCAGGGCAAGCAAAAAGGCTAGTGATGGAAAAGCAGTTCATTTATCTTTCTAATGAAATGACAGAAATTGCATTGCTAAATAAAGCCAAGGAAACCTGTTTTCCAAGATTGTAAAGAGTTCTCTGGTTGCTGCCTTTGTGATGAACTTGGCTTTCATACCAATTACCAATGCTCTGGCTAACAGGTTCAAATATAATTAAAGTTAAAATCAAACTTTGATCCTCCAGCACTTAGTGCAGTTTCCAAGACCTGAATTTCAGGTATTAGTGTTAAACTGAAATGGAGTGTTAATTATTTGTATATTACATGGTTAAAAGGGATCACTGTTGAGTTTATACTTTAATCACTGAGGGCTTATTTGACATTCAGATGAAAGAGAGTTAAGGATTCCCTAGGGTGAATTTAAAAATGATTTGATAACTCCACCTGTTTGAACTCCTGGTCCACAAGTACTTCCTACTTGGCTGCATTTCTTGGTCTACTCTCAATGTTAATTTTTATGTGGAATCACACATTGTAATATTTTGGTTTCTCTAGATTTGACTGACATCAGCTGAAGTAAAAATGATGCTTTTCTCGTAGTATCACATAACTCAAGAATTATAATTGTAATCTGATGTGTAAAATTTGTGTTTTTGAATAATAGTGAGTTCTATATAGAAGAATTACATAAAACATGCATATGATTCTGTAAAGAAATCCTCAGGGTAGAATTTCAGATCTGTTGAATTAGGATATGGAGAGAAAATGCATTGATCCATCACTAAGCAAAGGTCATAGCAAGTGGGCGTGTGAGTGCATGCTCCTGGTGTGTGTACATGCTTGTGTCATTGTACACAAGTATGTTGTTTATTTTTGAAATAATAGCACAAAGCAATATGAGACCATTTCACTTAGATACAATTAAGGTTCTAAATTAGGTTGATTGGGACATTACTGGAGAGAAGGAATACTTCTACATCAATGAGTGTATCTAACCAAAGAACTGTCATTCACATTGGCCTAGCCAAAGAATTTATGAAGGAGACCCCACAGGCAATCACAGCAACAACAAGAAAAAAATAAATGGGACCTGATTAAATTAAAAAACTTCTGCATAGCCAAAGAAACTGTCACGAGGGCAAACAGACAACCTACAGAATGGGAAAAAATTTTTGCATGCTACACATCTGATAAAGGATGATAACTAGAATCTATTTAGAACTCAGGAAAATCAGCAAGAAAAAAATCAAACAACCCTATCAAAAAGTGGGCCAAGGACATGAATAGAAATTTTTCAAAAGAAGACAGAAGAGTGGCCAAGAAACATAAGAAAAAATGCTTCAACATCTCTAATCATCAGGGAAATGCAAATCAAAACCACAATGAGATATCACTTAACTCCAGTGAGAATGCCCTTTCTCAAAAAGTCCCAAAACTATACATGTTGGCATGGATACGGAGAGACAGGAACACTCATATGCTGCTGGTGGGACTGCAAACTAGTGCAACCCCTGTGGAAAGCAATATGGAGATATCTTAAACAGATACAAGTAGACCTACCATTCAATCCAGCAATCCCATTATTGGGCAGCTACCCAAAAGAACAGAAGTCATTCTATAAGAAAGACATCTGCACCCAAATGTTTATAGCAGCACAATTCACAATTGCAAAGATGTGGAAACAATCCAAGTGCTCATCAATACATGAGTGGATTAATAAAATGTGGTATATGTATACCATGGAGTTCTACTCAGCTCTAAGAAATAATGGGGCTATAGCACCTCTTATGTTTTCCTGGATAGAGCTGGAACCCATTCTACTAAGTCAAATATCCCAAGAATGGAAAAATAAGCACCACATGTACTCACCACCAAATTGGTTTCACTGATCATCACCTAAGAGCACATTTAGGAATAACATTAATTGGGTGTCGGGCAGATGTGAGAGGAGGAGAGGGGATGGATGTATACATACTTCGAGGGGATAGACACGCTTGAAGCTCTGACTGGGGGTGGGGGGCAAGGGCAATATACGTAGCCTAAACTTCTGTACCCCCATAATATGCTGAAATAAAAAAAAAGAACTGTCTTTCAGGGAAGGTAGTGGTCATCTAAAGTCAATAATTATAATAATTAGATATAATTGATAATATAGATTATTTAAAATGCATCTATCAATATTATAAATATACTATAAAATCTATGTGATCCACTTCATTTTATTTTTATTTATTTAGTAAACCAATAAGTCAACTTCTAATTGATTAAACTATTTAATGTAAAGCTCCATAATCTTTCACCATTAATTATTATTCCAGTTGCCATGCAGCTTAGTTTTTGCTGCCTAATCACAGGGACCTTCTTATACCAGAAAGCTGCAAAACCTGAGTGCTAACCTGAATTTATTAATCCATAATTTGAAAGATTGCTTCATGATCTTAAAATTGACATTTAAGTATTACTCTTACGCATCTTCAATTGTTTGTATTTAAAATTAGCATTAGAATTTTTGTGTTAATTAGTCCATAATAATTTTACCCAAATAAAACTCCATAAAAATATATTCTCCCTTCCATATATGAGAGATTGACAACATTTGGATAAAATTCTTAACATGGTTTGCAATTTCCTGGACCCTAGTCCCTCCTAGAAACACTCTTGTTGGCACATAGTGAGTGCTGGGTAAATGTGGTTGAACGATTGATTAACTGCAAGGTGTATTAAGAAGGGAATAGTATCAAATTGCTGTAGCCTCACATATTTTACCTATATGACTTTGGGCCAATTATTTAACCTCTCTGGGCTTCAAATCCATTCCTTTATTGATAATATCTAGCTGACAGGACTTCTGTGAAAATAAAATAAGACAACATAAATAAAGTACATAGGACATTTCCCCTGAAATATTAATAGTAAGAGTTCAATAAATATTAATTCTTTTCATCAGATGTTTTTTCAGTGCTGCACAGACTGATAAGCAAGCAGCTGCATCTCAGTCAGATATTTTTAGAATGGTTTAACCTCACTTAATTCATTAATAAATATGTATATTATAAAAATAAGCATTGTGTAACATGACAATAAACACAGTAGGTTGGTATATAATGAAAAAAATGCATTGAACCATCACTAATATGAACTCATTTGATCCAAAATTGGAAGGAAAAAAGAAATGAAGAATATCTTAGACTTGGATTGTTATTTATTTTTGCATAAATATTTTATCTACAATGGTGTCACAGAGAGCAATTAGTTATAAGCAATAAAACTGATTTAAATTGGCTAAAGTTAAAAAAAAAAAAAAAAGATTACAGCACAATTTTAGGGAACGTGTGTGTAAGGCTGGCGGCGACAAAACCCCTTCCCCAGAAGTTCCCCTAGCGGTGACTGCCAGCCCCTTCCCCCGACACAGCCAAAGCTGAAACCGCATCCTGTCACTGTTACTGCTAGCTGAGCATTCAGTCCATGGCCAAGCTACATCCTGTCGCTGTTAGAACCAAGTCAGATCACATCCTGCCTGCCGGGACCTTAAGCCTGGGCCAAAAACCAGCAAAAGCTGCCATTCTCAAAAAAAGACCCTCTCCCCTGGCCTCATATAAATACCCTTGCCTCAGTCCCGGGTGGTGTGACTTCTCAGGCCCCTCTCTTGGGACCCGTGAACCTCGCCAGGGAGCGCATAATAAAAAGCCACCCTGTTTGGTCATTTTGTGTATGTCCACTCCTTTCGCCACCAAAAACCTTACAATGTGTAGCAACTGCAGTTGAGCCACCCGATGCCCTGACCTGATAGGAAACAGGCCATTCAAGCCTTCTCCGCCTTCCCCTGTCTTCTCTCCCTCTATGTTCATTCTCACACTTTGCGAGCCAGCTTTTCCCCCATTGACTTATCCATTCCTCACACATGGCTGCTCCAACACCAACTGGAAAAAATGACTTCGCTTTTCAAGTATCTAGCAGTGACTAAATTTGCTAGGTATCCATTCCAAACTTTAGGGGGAGCAGTTTAACTGGCTCGCCAGATCCATTATGGGGCATAAGAACGGCTCTCAGAAAGTTGTAAAAGCATGGATTAAAATCAAAGCAGAGGTTGAGAATGACGGGCACATTGAAAAGTCATACCCTGAGTCAGTCTAATGATGATAAGTACATTACAAACATACAGTCTTTATTCTAGGCACCATTCTAGCATATCCAGTGTCTAGTGGTCATTCGATTTTCTCAGCAATGCTATGGGAAAGCTAGTGTTGGTACCTTTGTTTCACAGGAGGGAAGTGAAGCAATGATGCATTAGGCAATGTTCCCAAAACCACACAGCCAGAAGTGGCAGAGCTGGACTCTAACACCACCAGTCGTTTAGCTTCAGATCCGTGCTTTGCAGTGCCATGGTCTCTGGGAGTTGTAATAAAAAGCAAAATTTCTAGGGTCTTCATGCTCAGAAGAATCCCAACGACACAACTGTCTTTTCCTGAAAGCCCAGATCTCTGTGGGGGGACTCAAAGCAGCTAGTTGGAGTCAAGACAGAACCACCTGTTCCATGCCTTATCAGTGGGCGGAAGATCCAGCCTGTGCATTGCCAACAGTTATGAACAAAAATATTGAAGGGATGCACTCTTTTACTCACTCACCAACAAATTTATCTCATGGAAATCCATTTTCTCTGTGAATCATACATGAAGAAAGCCTTTCCTGCAATACTATAATACAGCCACCGATTTCTGCTCTATACAAAGAGTTGAAAGGAATGTTAAACCTATCAATTTTATCAAAATTATGAGTCAATTATATAATATTAGCATGAAAATGCAGAGGTATCATGCAGTTTGACATAATTTTCCTGACCAACATTCATCTAGTGTTGAAGCTAAATGTCCTTATGTGAACCACATAGTCTGATTACCTACTTTCTTTCAAAATTTATTTATCTCTGATACTACTTAAAAATAGTATTTTTAAATAAGAAAAGGTCTCCTGAACATAGCAAACATAAAATAAATTTTATTATACATTTAAAATATTTTTAGTGTTTCAGGTAATTAACCTGATAGAATATTATTAGAATAAGTCCACTGCTAATGATTTCTCTATAAGTCATATGTGACAAAATATTTTTAAAAGGCACAGTTCAAAACGTATCTTAGCAATCTTGAAGAGACATATTACAAAACTCTCATCTAACAGATGTGCCTGTGACAGTAAAAGAAAAATAAACTTCCAAATATTCATGGACATGTTTGCCCATCTTTTAAACCCACTGTGCAATTGCCGTATACTAGAAAATCAAGCACCTGCAAAGTGGAATAATTGATTGACTGTGACTAAGGGCTGTGCCAAAGTTTTTGAAGCCTTCTTGAAGCTCCATAACAAAACACATATAACGATGGTTGGTCACAAAGCTAACAATGACAATTAAGTTTCATGAACTAACTGAGATTTGCAACCTTCTGGTTTCAATTTTACAGTTCAGTTCTGCCAGATGGAGTAGGGAGAAAATAACATACGTAATTAAAATCAATGAAGTTATATCTACCCCAAATACCAAAAAATAAAATAAAGGAAGAAAGCAAGAATAAAAAAGCCAATCATATGTTTTCCTACATCTGTAGTCAAAGTTAAAAATCTGTAAGACAGGCTTTGGAAGGCTTTAATGCAAAAAGCTTCGAATAAATCACTTAGACCAGGACAATACATAAGAATATAAATAATTATCTACCGAGGAAAGAGTCATGTATTACCTGGATGAATACAAAAGTAAAGTAGTCATGTGGTTGTTGAAAATAATTAATAACAAGTGAAAGTGTGCTACCAGGCCAAGAATAGATATACTGGTCAGTAGAAAGAAGAGCTAAATAACTAGCATGGCAGCTGACATACAGTAGGCCCTTAATAACTGTTATTTAGTGGATTATTGACCCCATCAAAGACTCTTCTTTACATTACCATTTAATCTCTGATAAAATAGCACAAAAGAATGGGTGAGAGACAACTAGATAGCTATTGAGGAGTGGAGAAAATCAAGTTATCACATTATTTTTCTGACATATCTCACATAATAAATTAAGCTCAAGATATAAACATATAAATGAGTAAATCTTACTTATGGATAGAATAGGACATTGCTATTTTTCATTTTTTAAGTTAAAAAGGGGAATATACATCTTATTCAGCCTGCTGATTGCACATACAGTTGTTCACATCTTCCCCTGAAATTCTATCGAAATTACAACATAAATATACACTAAAAAACATTAACAATCAGACAGGTGTCAGTGGCTGATGAAAACAGTAAGGAATTTATGGAAAATATGGAACTAAAAGCAACAGAAGACATGTCAATGACAGAGCTAAGGAAATCTGAAACTGACATCCAAAACAAGTGAGTATGAAAACAGAGACCAGGAATAATTCCCCCCAAAGAGGAAATATGCTATTTTTGTTTATAAGCATTACAGAAACCAAACACTAAGTAAAAGACAACCGTAGGAAGAAGAAATTATAAGCTAGGAAAAAACACAACAAAATAAAACTAACATAATAAAATTAAGATATGAAACAGATGAAAACCTATGACATTAGATAATAACTTCAGTTACAGTCAAGAAACTCTAGCCACAGACTTACCGTGTATATATACTGTATACATAACATATATATATATATATATCTCTCTCTCTCTCAATATGTACTTATAAAATGAAACTGGTAGCATTTGGGAAAATTGAAAATATTTAATAAAATAAAAAGTCTCAATTTCTAGTTAGAAGAACTAAAATATATAAAGCCTGATAAGATAAAAAATTCTGCCAATGTATTCTTTTAGAACACATTCCAAAAAATATAGATAGAGAAGTATCTATAAGACTATCAGAAGGAAAGAACGGTGAGGGAAAGAACATTCAAGGGAATAATAGGAATTTAAATTCCTGGGCAAAAGAAAAGTATGTCTTCAGACATGCAGAACTCACTCCTTAAGCAAGATGAATAAAAAGTAAATGAAAACTCAGACCTAGACAGAGCCACACATACACATTGGTGAAATTTCAGAACTCTAAGGAAGAAAAAAATCTTTACAACCTCAAGATGGTAGAGAAAAAAGAGGTTACTTACAGAGCATAAGAATCAGATTGATCTGATACTTCAGCAATTTGAAAACTAAAAGTTAACTCACATATATCAGGAAGGGTAGGCTAGGTTGTATGGTACAAACAACAATAAAAACAATCAGTGACTTAACACAGCAGTTTAGTTTTTGCTCACACTACACATTCAAAGCAGGTTGGTGCTGGGGGTGGGAGTTGCAGTGAACTTGGTAGCTCAGGCTAACACACACTTTACATTGGGATGTTAAGGAACAGTCACTGCAGAAGTTGGAGGGCAACGTGGCAAGTAGCACAGGTTCTTCATGCTTCCACCTGAAGGTGACATACATCACTTTTGCTCATATTTCTCTAGGTGAAGCAAATCACACTGCCATATCTAGCTTCAAAGTGGGTGGAAATGTGCGATCTTACTATGTGTCTAGAAGGCAGAAAGCTGAATATATGTGATTATCAAACATCTAGTGGACACTTTCTCTCCGGCACCCTCTCCCTAAGGAAGACAACCTACAAGTCCCATCCTGTGAAGGAATCAGGCTCAAAGTCTCGATTCTCCAGGTAAAGTATACCAGATCCTTCACTGAGGGGGATGCTCTGCAATATCGTGTCTAGTGGCGTATTTAGTGTATTTGACACATAGTAGACCTTTTTTATTAAGACCCCCTGCTCTATATGACAAAATTATTTTCAATACTTATAGGAAATGATTAGAAATCATCTTTATTATTTTCTATTAATTCTCTAGTTTTAAATCAATTAACAATTTCAAAAGGATATATTTCAATTTTAAAGATACTATTCAAAGTCAGAGAAATAGTACATATACTATTTTCATGTAAAATTTGCACCTACAAAACCCAAACCTTTTACATCTTATGCTGCTTTTCACTGTATTAACCTTTTTTAAATTTCAAAGTATTATGGGGGATACAAATATGTTGGGTTACACAGATCACTTTTATAATGTTTGGGTCATGCTTTTAAGTGCTCCTGTCACCCAGATAGTGTTCACTGTACCCGTCAAGTAGGTTTTCGTCCATCCCCTCCCTCCCCTCCCACATGCTTGATTTCCTTTGAGTTTTACTTCCCTCTATGCACATGTGTGCTCATTGATTAGATCCAATGTAAAGATGTGTAATCAACCCAAGTGCCCATGAATTCATGAATGGATTAACAAAATGGGGTATATGTATACCATGGAATACTACTCAGCCATAAAAAGGATGACTTAATGCCTTTTGCAACAATTTGGATGGAACTGGAGACCATTCTCCTAAGTGAAGTATCTAGAGAATGGACCAAACAAAAACAAACAAACAAACAAAAAAACCAAAAACAAAAAACACCACATGTACTCATTGTATTAACTTTTAAACACAAATAAAACTCCAAGTGGTCACAGAATGACAGAATTAAAGTAAGGCACATTGTTTCATCTTTATAACCATTACACTATTAGTATTTATTTTGCATGTATTTTTTTAAATGTAGAAAAATGTAGTACCACAGAAGTTAGAGACAGAAATTGCACCCAAAGAGAGCTTGAAGGAAATCCTACTGTTACAAACTTACTCTTGAAAGAGATACAGGTAGCTGAGGCTGCAAATATAGGGGCAAACCCATATAATAGGGAATTCTTCCACTTGGCCACATGAAGAATACAGTGTTTATTAAAGAATATGTAATAAAATTGTGCTAATTTGAAGCTTAGGAATGTAATATTAAAACTCAATAGTAATCGTGGTAATTGTTTAGAAATTAGATCAACATAATACTTGTGGAGAGAAGAATTTTGTCACTAACATTGTTATCAGCTCATAGTGATAATAAAAAAAAAGGCAAACATTGTGGGGCAGATTGTGGAAGAAGTGGAATCAAAAGATTTGAGTTTTGTAATGATCCCCTTGCCTGTGTATTGGACTGGAGCAAGGGGGAACTGGGGTGGGGGTAGGTAAATGCTAGCACAATCAGAGCAGATATAGATTTATTCATATGAGATGAATTGCAATTAAATGCAAAAAAACCCCTTTAACTGAAACAGAGGGATTTTTCACTTTTATGAAAGGCACACACCACCAGGAAGACATAACATGCCTATAGTTAGGCATATTTAAGTGCCTAACTATATATCTTCAGAACATGTAACACCCATGGGAAAGATGGAAGAATAAAACAACTTTTGGAAATCAGCAAGTCAAAGAGAAAATAAGAATTTCTTTTAGACTAACCTCTTTATTCTTCTTAATACTACCCTCAGGTACTTCTGAAAGCATCTGCTTTTCTGACAACAGTGTGTCAAGCTTATGTAAATTCTGCCCGAAACATGTTATCAGCCATTTTCCAAGAACCCCTAGTTTCTAGTAGTGGAAAATAGTATAACGGAACAAGAACTTTAGGCACTAATGGCAAACATTTAATTGTTCAGTCTAACTCACTTGTGCTTTCTGTGCCCAGACATGGAAACAAATATTAATATTTCTCCAAGGAGTCCTGAATCCAATTAGTGAGATATGACATTTAGAAACCAGAATTTTGGAGCAAAGTGAGCTCATTGTTACATGGATGTTGCCTGGGAGCTTCTGGACCCTTTCAGTAGTCATAGCTCAATATATATGACTTCATTCAGATACTTCTAATTCAAATGCAATACCACAGCATTTTTTTTTTTTTTTTTTTTTTTTTTTTTTGAGACAGAGTCTCACTCTGTTGCCCAGGCTAGAGTGAGTGCCGTGGCGTCAGCCTAGCTCACAGCAACCTCAAACTCCTGAGCTCAAGCGATCCTACTGTCTCAGCCTCCCGAGTAGCTGGGACTACAGGCATGCACCACCATGCCCGGCTAATTTTTTCTCTCTATATATATTTTTTAGCTGTCCATATAATTTGTTTCTATTTTTAGTAGAGATGGGGTCTCGCTCTTGCTCAGGCTGGTCTCGAACTCCTGAGCTCAAACGATCCGCCCACCTCGGCCTCCCAGAGTGCTAGGATTACAGGCGTGAGCCATCGCGCCCGGCCGACAGCATTTCTTCCTTCCTTCATTCCATAATTTCTATCTCTTTTCTCAATGTTTTTACTAATTTATTTTTTCCCACAATATACAAAATAAACTGAAGTTTACTATATTAATACCACTAACCGCAATAATACTAAGTGAAATTAAAGATCTCTTGTTAGGTTTTGCTATTGTTAGTTATTGTTCTAACAGTTTTCACTTTAAGGTATTTAATCAGAGTACTGTGTTCAAATGGCACTTGAAATAATCATTTTGTTTCTGTATGATCATGTGCATAGTCTGTTTATACCTTTTGCCCATTTTTAATTGTTTTAATCTTTTCATCTTTTTATACTAATTATAAGAAATTAGCCCCTCATATGTGATATATGTTGCAAATTATAACTCCAAGATAATTTCACACAGGGACTGTAACCTTCTGAAACCTGCCCTCACTACTTCTCTCTCTTGCTCTTCAGTTTTTACCCGATCTCCTAAATGAGCTTCACTTTCTTCAGGGTTTTTGTAAAAAACAATCACGTTGCAGGGCAGAAGACAGATTACCATAGTTAAATTAAAAGCCTGGTAAAGAGCTAGGCAAGGACGACAAATTGTTGGTGTTTCTAAACCTCAGAAAGACAGGCAGAAATTTGTAGCAGAATTTAGGATTTTGTTGGATTCTTATAGTTCTGGACTACAGATCTGTACCTAAACTACTTTATTCAATTGTTTCTCTCAGAGGAGGAAAACTATTTAAAAGTAGCAAGATAACAAGGAGAAGATTTAAATGACCCAGGTGTGTAAAAACAATTGCCATAAAAAGGCAAGAAAAACAATAATTTAAAATGTAAAAATAAAATTTCAGAAGCCTCCTTTTTAAAGAAAATTGGCAAAGATTAAAAATTATAAACTAAAGATAAAAATAAACTTTAGGGAACTTTCAAACAGTATTCTGGAATAAACCTAACAACAAAAGTCAAGTGATACTTATCCTCTCTTTTTATAAAGGGGCTCAAGACTGAATTAAGAAATAGTGAAAAATTTGAAAGGTAAAATTACAAATTAGAAAATATTCAGCATGGGGTAGGTGTTTCCTGAGAGCCTTAAAAAGTTAACAAACTATAAATCAATACAATCTAAGATTTTTAGATCAAAAAAACCAAAAGCTTCTATCTGTAGTGATGCCTGCAGATGTTGCAGAGGAGCCACTAGACTCCTCAGAGTCCCATACTGAGTAAAAAACATAAACATTGAGTAAAAATCTGCCAAAGATGCCACTATGAGGAAGATATTAGTACTTTAATATTAATATATCCTGTTCTTTCTTTACTCCTAGTTATAAGAATATAAATAGACATTACAGCTTTATAAATTACAGGATTGTCACAATATCATATAGCCCACTACGAATACAGAATATCAGATTCATCAGAGCAAAATTTTAAAGATGCTTGAAAACAGGAAGGAAGGCCAATTGACTTGTAATTAAAGCATGGAAAGAAAGAGTGAGAAAAAGAGACAGAAATTGTGTGCTAAAATAAAAATGAGTGGCTGTGGCAGATTGTGGGGGGGAAAAAAAAAAGTTGAGTTTGATGATAAACTGTCAGTTGTAAAAAGCTTGAAGCCCAACGGACTTCACTTGCTTTGTTTACTGGAGCTACTCAAGTCATAGAAATTTCTAACAATTGCTAAATTCTTTCCCAAATTTCAATCTGTAACTTTTATTTTTAGGGTCCTTACTGGAAGAATATGTCTTTCTCCACTGTGACATAATTTCTACAGATTTAATAGATAGGAACAAAATGTAATTTTCAGATAAAACACATGCAGAGAGATTATCTTATAAGTTCTTATAGATTTTCCTACACGTATCCAGAGTGTAACTGATTTAGACTTCTGGATACTATTTGGAAATAAGGGCATTGCAGATGTAGTTAGTCCAGGTGATGTCATTCATGCTGGATTTGGATGGGCCTTAAATCTACTGACTGATTTTTTATAAGAGGGGAGGACACACAGAGATGCAGAGAGGGGAACACCAGGTGAAGATGAAGGAGGAGATTGGCGCCAAGCAGCTACAAGCCAAGGAATGCCAAGGATGGCCAGCAACCAAGAGCCAGGCAAAAGGTATGGAGAGTTACCTGTCAAGCCTCTAAAAAGCAGCAACTTAACTAACACTTTGATTTTGGGCTTCTAGCCTTCAGAACAGCAAGGGGATAAATTCCTCTGTCTTAAGCCTCTATGTTTGTGGTAATTTGTTGCGATAGCCCCAGGAAACTAATACACTCATAAATCTTTCTTTTTGCATGCGTATAAAAATTTAGGCTATGCTCCACAGCAGGCCAAGGCTGAGACTTGGCCTCAGAGCAATTACAGGCCTCAAATAAATTAGTCAAACCACCTTCAGCTCTTGTACAAGGATCATTAAATCTCATGTTACTACATAGAGTGAATATCTATTGCTAAAGGAAAGCACCAACATTTTCTTTTACTAGTTGATTAACTTATTATGAATTATTGTCATATTATTCTTCTCATGACACCATCCCCTGGTGTAACACTGTTAAAACAACCCCATAACATTTGCCCAATAGAGTAGAATCCTGTGTTTTGCAGTTCATGCTTGTTCCGCGCATCACCGTGAACTGTAGTTTTGGATGCTCTTACACCAAATCCTAGCTTAGTGTTGTTTGTTCATGGGTCTAATCTTCAAAAGGAAAAAGGATTTCAAGCTGGTGTGCAATACCTAGTCTCTTGTAGATTCTGTTTTTTTTTTGAACCAGAAGCCAAATAAGTAAAATGACAAACATGTGGCCCCTTCCGGGGCATGTCAAATCACTAAAATAAAAGGGTAAATATATACATTAATGATCAATATGTCTTTATTTTTTCCCATCACCTCACACATTTATCATTTTTTTGTGATAAGAACATTTATGATCCACTCTTAGCAATTTTCAGGTATAGAATACGTTATTATTACTATAGTCACTGTGCTGTACAATAGATGTCCAGAACTTATTCTTCCTAACTGAAGCTTTTTACCCTTTGATCAATATCTCCCATTTTTCCCCTTCCATGCCCAGCCCCTGGTAACCACCATTCTACTCTTTGCTTTCATGAGTTTAGCTTTATTAGATTCCTCATATAATATGCAGTATTCACCTTTCTGTGACTACCTTATTTCACTTAGCATAATGTCCTTTAGGTTCATCCACGTCACAAATGACAGGAGTGTCTTTTTATGGCTGAATAGTATTCCACTGTGTGCATGTAGCACACTTCTTTATTGATACCTTCGTTAAGGGACACTTAGGTAGATGGCACATCTTGACTATTGTGAATAATGCTGGAATGAACATGGTAGTGCACATCCCTGCAGTGTGTTTTCAGAATAATGCATTCTTTGAGATGTTACAGAAGCAAAGAGGTCTCCTGACCTACTCAGCTACTCTTTAAAACTGAGCAACAAACTATTTAATGCCACCTAAAATAATTGCTGTCATTAGGGTTATGTTCCCAGTAACAGAAATAGAACAAAAGGTAGCATACTACACAGTGGATACCACAAAAATATTTTAAAAATACATTATAAATACTTTAGAAAGACTACAGAAATATTTTAGCAGGTTACCACACTAAACAGGCTCTGTATAGTAATAACAACAATGACAAAAAAAGAGTTCTATGAAGAAATTAAAGTCTTCTATTATGGGCATAAAAAATGTGGCTTCTCCAATTTTTAGAAGAAACACTGGAATGATTGAACCATAAGATCCATGAAAATAAGACTTTGCAACAGCCAGAATTACTACTGAGTAGCACCAGAAAAAAACAAACAAATGAACAAAAACCAAACAAACAAAAACTTTCACAGTAAGGTGCTCACACGGTAGTGATACTCACCAGGTACCGGTCAGGTGGGAGGGGTGTGGGGGGATAAACTCACAGCCAATGGAAGCGGGGCGCACTGTATGGGGGAAGGGCACGCTTGTAGCCCTGTCTTGGACAAGGCAAATGCATTACATGTAACGAAAATATTTGTACCCCCATAATATCCAGAATTAAAATAAATAAATTAAAATAATAAATAAAAAGAAAAACTTACAAATGTTTACTTGCCAAAATCCTTCATGAAGGAAACCACCATAGTAGAGACACAGTGGCTGCAATATTTAATAAACGTGATGGGAAAACTTTTTTTTAAATAACACAGAATGGGCAATTCATACCTCCTCTGTAACTAATATAATTATAGGAAAACAATAAAAGTGAGACATGGACAGGAACCCGCCCTTAAGGGTGGGTTCAAACAGATTTTGAACAATTGGTTCTTTCTGTGGCTTATAAATATGGACTAGTAATAGTATGTGTCTTTTCTGAATGGTTTGGATCATTTCCCTGTTCAATAAATCATAGCATTCACAGAGCTAAAAATAAGTAAACAAATAAAGTTTGTTTTCTACCTGGCACATTGCAACTTTTCTATCCAATCACACGGGAACATATTTAACTGGCATAGTTACTCCTGAATTAAGGAAGGCTTTGCCGTGATTCAGAAACTCCACTCACCTAATCACTCCCAAACTTTAGACAATTAGAAGGAATCTTAGCAGAAATGGAAAGTTGTATTTTAGGAAGGGTCTTAAACTGAGGTTATCTAGAGAGCATCAGGACGCAAGAGGATACACTAACTTTGCCAGCTAACCCAAAATTCTCAGAACAAGCCAATGGCAACATGAAGTAGATAACTTCTGCTCAAATAAAAGTATCCTATTGTTTATTATTTGTTTTATTATACTTTTCCTCTTTACTGATTAAACATTGGCACTTCTGACATGGCCTATTTTTCTATGATTACTAATAAGAATGACTTATCTAAGTTTTACCAGAGACAATCATCACTCTAACTCTGTACTTCAGATCTGCCAGCCATTTTTAGGGCAACCAATTAAAACAATAACAATGATATAAAGATATGGCACACCCACCTTACCAATAATGATACACTTTAGACAATATGTAAATGAAGGGAAAAATCCTTATACTAGAAAAACTGCAAGCTGCAAACATGACTATTACAACAACACTCGGAGACAATATACCTGAAGTGGCTGAGGTTCCCCCCACCCTCATGTGGGCTCGTGCTCTTCAATGTCAAACCAGAACGAAGGCTAATTATTCTGTAGGGCTACTAATTAATTAGATTGATTTAAAATTTAAGACTCTCCAATGCCTTCAGTGAATAATGTCTTTCTACAAAGCGTCTAAAAGAACAAAACCCATGCTGAGGAAAAAACCAAAATAATAATAAAAATAATAACAACAATACCTGATGAAACAGACTCCTAAGGATATCAATCCCAGTAATGGATTTGAAGAAATGGAAGTGGTCTTCAAAAAATGTGACCCTCAATTTGGCTGGTGTGGTAATAATATAGCCCAACTCCTGTGGGCTATGTGGTAATAACATAGCCCAACTCCACAGCAAACTGGTTAAATATTCTTAGTTCAAGTAGCGTGGATAACAGAGTATTGTAGTATCTTTGGGTGGAGTATTCACTCTGCACCATTTCTGACACTTCATGCTGACCCAGATTAACACCGTAAAACGAAATAAAATGTGGAGAATACTCAGTGGAAACCACAAAGCCTTAAAGACATTTGTTAGAAATTAACAAAGATTAAAAAATAGATTAACAGATCAACACAAGATGCCAAAACAAGACGAAAAAATACATTAAGAAAAAGGAAAAAATATGAAAAGGGAAATTCAATTAAATATGTCTTTATGTACTTTTTCTGTGTACTCTATATAACAGTAAGAATGATAGGTTTAAGTACCTAATTAAAATTAGTTTCATTTCTATCAAATTCTTTTGCTCATATAACTGTTTTGCTTTCTGCACGGATTCTTTTTTGTGGCAAAGAAATCAAACTTTCTTAGATCTTGAATGAGAATTAAATGGAAAAGATAGACATGAAGCATATTAAGAAAGAGAAATGAGATAGAACTGTTTAAAAAAAAAAAAAAAAGGATCACGCACATGCTTTTTGCATGCCATACCGATTCTTAATTCATATGGTCCCAGAGGTAAGTTTTGATCAGTGGGAGAGTATTAATCCAAAAGTTGGTTCAAATCAGAGAAGCTGACGTATAACTAACCCTAGAGCTATTTGGGAGAACAATGACGCCCCACTCCAGCATGCAATTGAAGATCATAGTTGTTCTTGAAGTATTTCGATTACTGACTCCCCAGAACATATTTTCACCAAGATAAGATAATGATGCATTAAAAATAACTTAAAATGACATGAAGATTTCTACCTGATGTTTAACTGGTGAGATAAGCTTTGAAAAGCGATATAACCTCTTTAGAAAATATGTTTTGTTATCAAACTCTCCCCATAGTTGTCTGTAGGCTACTGACATCAGTTCTGTTCATACCAAATACTCTGGGTCTTATCAACTTCCTCAGAAACTCATACCCTAAAATTTAGTCCACAGTCATATAAGAGGTTGAATCCTGATTCTGGGTAAGAAATTAAGCATATACATAAAACCAAATTCATTCTCTCTCTCTTTCCCCCTCTTCCCATAGCTAGGGAAGAAAACTGGGGAACCTCAGATTAAACTTGGGTTTTAGCAGCAACAAATTAGGGAAGCTCAGCTGCAGCCTCTAAAATTCGTCATGATCATGGCAAGGGGCCTGTCTATGCCATCCAGGGTGTTTAGAAGAAAATGTCTACCACTGGTCGAACTTAGTCAATATTCCAAAGTCCCCTTCTACTCTCAGAAAAGCTCTGCAGGAAAACTAAGGGGCCTTTGAAGTCTAACGTTCTCTTTTAGGGTTTATCACCCACAAAGCAGGCTACAGTTGAGAAAGTAACTAGCTCATCAGAAGACAAATTATTAAATTAAGGAGAAATTGAAGTGCAGATCCTAACAGGGGAAGGACCCAAATCTAAAAAGAAACATATTGGGGACACAGAGAAAAACCTTGGACAGCTGTTTTTGAAAAATGTTCAGGGAGTCTCATTAGAAAAGATTTTCAACAAACTCAGGTTAGAAAGGATAGCAGAGAGTCATTACTTCAACTCGCTTGGGAAACCAATGAACTTCGGAAAATTCAGTTCTTTAATTGTGAAACAACTGCAATAAAGAACTCGATCCAAATAGACATATTGATCAATCTATTCCAGAATTGATGCTTCAGGAAAACGCCCTGAATGTCACTGGTGTGAATCACAATGAGGCACTTAAAATGAGGCAGTTCATTGAGAGTTATTTTATAAAAATAACATAAAAGATAAGTAAGAATTACTGTTTCAATCTGAAACATAAACCTTTGTCAACCAAAGCATGGCAATGGTATGTTTTTAAAAAATCCATCTTGAGTATGTAATTATCCACCCAAAATATGACAGATGGCTTTACTTAAATAAGTGATTGCACCCCGTGAGATAATAGTTGGAATACTATTTCTCCTGGAGCAGCTACACAGTTCTGCAGTTCCACATATCAGAGGATTTCACCTTCGGAGGACATGAGGATGAATTGACTAACCGTCATTATGTTTCCAAGATATACACGATACTGCTGACGACTTTATACGGATGCATAAAACCATTAAGATGAAGGTTTATGGCAGTCATAGACGAAGACGTTTCTAGGTCAGGCCCAAATTTCCATTGTCGAGCCTTACCATCTTCTGGATGAAGCTGTAAGTAATAGATGCACATAGAAACAAAGGGAAAGTGAGAGATTTTAGTCCATTCCTTTTTTTTTCCCCCTCTTCAAGTTTGGTTCCTTATCAGCTTGTGCAGAGCTGCTGGAAAGTAACAGAGATTTTGCTGCCAGGTCTGAACTGCAGGGGTGGAATTGGCAGTAGTAAAACCAAAAAGATTGAGCAAATAAAAGATAATATAGATTGTCTCCTGTTGTGTCTGTTTTCAAATTACTGTGTTTAAATGAACTTCTTTTTTAGCAAACTGTCTTTAGTCTCTCTCTTCTTGGCTTCCAGTGACCTTTCACTGATTTTCTATCTCTTTTTGTGTCTCAAAGCATCTGAAACTCTGGTCTTTTTTTCTCAAAGGCTTCATGAAAATAAATTTAACATAGACTTTTTGGATAAGCAACTTGATCAGGATTTATGAACTATTTGGGCAACAAAATGTAATTTGGACATTTTGCCTTGATTTGATGCATTTGCTAAAATACAAACAATTAAGAAAAAGGGGATTAAAAGGCAAACTGTAAATTGAGTACATTTCACCTATAAAGAAGTATGCTAATACTGAAATCAGATTGGCTTTTCATGTGGTCTGTGATACCAATTTCAGTTTGTTAGAGTCACTTCTCAGAGTAATAGGATTCCTCTCCCCCGCTCGCAAAATTGGTTTGATAAGAAGCAATGTGCCTTCAAATGAAGAGAAAAACAGCACTCAGGAAGAAGGAAATGCTTAATCATAGCAATTCTTCTAAGGCAAACAGTGTGGAGTTGCAAATAATTTACTGTTCTGATCAACTAAAAATTGTAATTTCATATGGTTCAACCCAATAGGTGTTTATAATAGAATAGGCAGAGAAACACGACCAATCTGTTACACTGCCTGGCTGTCATAGGTGCTGCTTCATAGCTTTGATGCCTGTTCTTTAACTGGATTGTCAATAAAAGAGCTACATCAATCCTAAAGTATCGCAGTTGAATAATTATGATAACCTATGAAGCCCTCATATTAGGAACTTTTGTTTCGGCGTATATTCCCTGACTCATTTCCTAAATAATTCTGTGTAGGAAACACTTCAGAGAAAATGCAATTATCTAATAACTTGTCATTTTTTTCATCTTGGTTTAACATATAAAATTATAGGTATATTTGAAGGCTTTTTCCCACCCTTTCTCACTCTCCTTTCTCTACCTTCATCCTAATCATCAACTACTAACATGAAGTTGGCATATCTCTTTTTCAACCATTATCTCATAATTTTATAGAGTTATACAATGATATTGTTTTCTGTGTTTTAATATTACATATAAATCGTACGTTATGATTTACTGAAGATTTCAAGAACTGTTCACACTGAAATGAGATCTTGTCCCTCCTCTGCTCTCAGCACAGCAATCACTGTAGAAACCAGAGTTCCTGCAGTACACGCAAGTCCTCAGTGTGATTTTTGAGCTAATTCTCCAGTCCCCTTCCCTACCATTTCCCCCTTACGCACCGGGCTTTAGCAATGCCAGCCGATTGGCCTTGGTATTTTTTTTGTTCTCTTCTCTGCAATGCTTTTTCTAAAAATAAATTTTATTGTGTATGCATAAGATATACAACATGACGTTATGGGACACATAGAAATAGTAAAATGATTACAATAGTTAAGCAAATTAACATATCCATTCTCTTATAGTTGACCTTTTTCTTTCTTTTTTTTGAGGCAGAAGCAGCTAAATTCCACCTGGAATACTTTTAAAACAGATTCATAACACTGTTTAGCACCTGTCATACTTTGGCTTCATTGATTGATTGATTGACTGATTGCATCCCACAGGAATGTAAGTCCAAAGAAGGATGAAACTTTTTGGAGGGGTGAATGCTCTGTATATAACGTCTAGGGCAACACCTGGAGCAGTAAGACTGAATGAATAAATGAATTCTCTCAACTTTTGTCTATTTGCAAGTGCCTTTTTTTCCAAAACACAGTTTTGCTGGATTTAAAATTGTGGGTTAGCTGTTTTTGCTTTCACTAGTTTGAGAATGTCATTCCATTGTCTTCTGCCTTCAATATTTTTTCAGATCAGAAATCAGCTAAATTTCTTATTTTTGTTCTCCTGTATGTGATGAATCAAGTTTATTTTATTGCTTTCAAGATTATCTGTTTGTCTTTGGCTTTCATGGGTTTAATTATGATGTAGGCTCTAGGTGTGTCTCTCTTTTCGTTTGTCATAGTTAATGGTTATTGAGCTCCTACATCCACAGATTAATATTTTTCATCACTTTGGGGAAAGTTTTGCTATTATTTATTTGATTTTTTTTCTCCCTTTGTCTCCCTTATCTCCTTTTGGAACTGCGATTACCCATCAGTTAGTATGTTTGGCTTTATTCCACAAGTCTCTGAAGCTCTGTTAATTTTACTTCAATTCTGTTTTCCCTCTATTCTTAAAATTCCATAATTTCAGTATTTATCTTCAAATTCACTGATTTATTTTTCTGTAATCTCAAATCTGCTGTTGGACACATCTAGTGAATTTTTCATTTTGATTATTGTTCTTTTGAATTCTAATATTTCCTTTTGATTCTTTAACATAGTTTCTGTTACTCTATTGAGATTCAATATTTGGTAAGTTATTGTCATCTTTTTTCTCTTCTTTGAATATACTTTTTTTTTTTTAATTCCTTGACTGTATTTAAAATAGCTATTTTGAAATCTTTGCTAAGTCCAACATCTGAGTTTACTCAAAATTAATTTCTATGGACTGTTTTTCTGAGTATAGATTACATTTTTTGCATATTGTGTTTCTGTATTGATACTGGACAGCTTATATATTTCAGCAATCTTGATTCCAGTACTTTTTTCTGAGTTTTGTTTTGTTTTGTTTTTTTGTAACTTGCCTAGATTTAAGCTTTGGCATCTCCTTCCATGTGGTGCTTGGCTCCTGATGTCTTAACTTAACTCAGTTGTTTTATTCTTGTTTTTAATTTTAGATTGGCCACCTAATGGTTTTGCTCTGTGTCTGTACAGATTAGTGGCCAATCAGTTATTTGGGCAGAAGTTGTGCTCAAACACCTGAGTCAGTAAGGCTTTCATCCACTGCTGGTCTGCCTGAGTCACATTGGTGGGTACATTCAGAACGTATCTATTTCTGAAGTCTCTTTTGGCTTTTCTCTTCTGCCAGGCTCTCTTAGGTCTCCCTGCTTATGTACAAAACTACTCACACCCAACTGAGATAACAAAATCAAGGCCAGCAAAGCTTCAGATCTCCTCCATTCATTTCCAGTTTGTCCTTCAGCTGACAATGCTATAGGATTTTTTCCTTCCATCCTAAACCACTCTCTCTAGGAGTAAAGTTTCTTGTTTTTACGTCCAAACACATGTTGGTAAAACCATTATTCTCACCAACTGACTTACGGGTTGGGGATGGCAAGAAGTCCACAAACTTCCAATGTTTTTACCCAAAGATCTAGCTGTTTTTAAAAAATAAACATGCCATTTTTGGTCTAACTTTGGTCAATCTCCAGAGCCCTGAAATGGTTGCTTTGGACGAATACATCAATTTTATATTTGGAGGGAAATCAATTTCCTGATCTTGTCACACATCATAGCTAGAAGTCATAGTTAACAACATAACTTTAAAATTATTTCTGGCTGGGAGCGGTGGCTCACGCCTGTAATCCTAGCACTCTGGGAGGCCGAGGCGGGTGGATCGCTCGAGGTCAGGAGTTCGAGACCAGCCTGAGCAAGAGCGAGACCTCGTCTCTACTAAAAATAGAAAGAAATTATCTGGCCAACTAAAATATATATAGAAAAAAAATTAGCCGGACATGGTGGCACATGCCTGTAGTCCCAGCTACTCAGGAGGCTGAGGCAATAGGATCGCTTAAGCCCAGGAGTTTGAGGTTGCTCGGCACTCACTCTAGCCTGGGCAACAAAGCAAGACTCTGTCTCAAAAATAAATAAATAAATAAAATAAATAAATAAAAATAAAATTATTTCTGGTGCTCAATTCTAAAAACCAACACTTATATGTATGTATGTATCACTATTTTATATAAAAGAAAACTGAGCTCAGATAAAGTATGCTCTACATTATATATGACAAGTTGATTAAGTGGTGAAACCAAATGTGAAGTCATATTTTCTGAATCCACATATAGTTGACCTTTGGAAAACATGGGTTTGAACTGCACAGGTCTACGTATATGTGGATTTTTTTCCATAAATACAATTGGTTCACCATATCGCTGTCTTCCTCACCCACAATGGAAAATAACACTATTTGTGGGATGCGAAACCAGTGTATAGGGAGAGCTGACTTTTGTGTCTGCAGAGCCAGATACCGAGGGATGACTATACTATGCTTCTTACATTATAAATGTTCCCTTTCAAGTACAATCCCAGTTAGAGACACATCTGAAACTAACTAATTATTTAATAGTAATGGTGATTCAATGGAGTAGATGGAGATTCCCAATAAGTAGACAAAACTCCTATATTGTCAACTGATTGTTATGGCCTAAGGACAAATATAGAAGCTTATATAGGAAAAGGTTAGCAATCTCTCCTTTTTGTCATTTACTTTCATATCCATAAAGACATTACTTCATTTGTCTTTTTCTATCTACTTTGCTTATCTCTACAAAAAATTAGAGCCACAAGTAAATTAAAAACTAGATCTTCATGAGGAAATGTTCAATACTAAATCAGGAGAAAGAAGAAACAGAATACAAAGCCACTTGAGCCAGTGGCTTCACTGGTAATTAGTAAACACGAATATAAACTTGCCAGTAGATTCCAGGGTTCAACCCAAATACATAGTAGATAGATATGACCAGAACCACAGACAATGAGACTAAGTCTCTGCTTTGATGCAGCTTGGTCTACTGGAAGTTCTGGAAATACAAGACAGTGGACTTGTCAATTATTCTTATGTTATCTAATATTATTTTGTGTAGTAAATAAAATCTTTTGGCTAATTTTTCAGCCATCTTCATTTTTAGAGGGACCTAAAGAAAAAACATTTAAAAATAACTTCCAGGTTCTTTAAAGGAGTGAAATAAAACACACATTTATTCTTGCTATTCTGTATCCTTCTTATCTATTTTATAAAAGAGCCTGATATCTCAAGGTTATGGGGTACATGAATATCAAATAATTACATAAAAATTTTACACTCCATACTAAATATGAACACTTGCACAGTTACATGTTACTTGAACATAAAATCGCTCAACAGGAAGTAGAGAGATGGAAAATTTATATAAATATGTATATCTTAATTTAGGGTATGAATTCAAGTCAATAAAATGCCAAACTAAATGTTTATGTTTATTTTAGTACTCTTTGCAAACCACTCCCTTTTTATAGTGAGCTCTTTCAAGATTTTTCTCAAGTAACTATTGCCGTAACAACTAAGAAATTTGGAAATATGTGTTTCTTTAGACTACTGATAATGTTGCAGGGGGAATGCTTTATTAAAAACACCATCGGTGTATAGGATGAAAACAAGAGTTTTCATCCAGAACAAGAGTGGCAGATAGGCTTATAGACTGTGAGAGAAGAAAGAGATGATTTGGCCAAAGTTCAGCCCCTTGGCTCAGCCTTCAACTTGAAGCACTGTAAAGGTAGCCCACTTCATCCCTGATGTGTTGCTTCTACACATTTGGCAATGCACTAATTTACGTTGACTCTGAACACCTGTTCCTGATGATGAACTGTAGTTTGCAGCTTTGCAGACATCTTCTCTCTCATTTTTCATCAGATAAAAAAGCTTCAGCATGAGTCCCAATGTCACTTTAGTGGTGGGCTGAGTCATTGATTAATATGTTTGCCCCAAAGTTTACATATGATAGTGTAAACTTTTTTATCTCTCATTCGAAAATATTTTTATCTCTCATTAGAAAACCAGCTGTGTTTTCTTTCTTAACAGTTTTATTTGAGTATAATTGAGTATTAAAAACTCCACATATTTCATGTGTACAAATTGATAAGTTTAGACATATGCCTACACCCACCAGACCATCACTACAATCGAGGTAATAGATATACCCAACATCTCTACAACTTCCTTTGTGTGTGTGTGTGTGTGGGGGGGGGGTAAGAATACGTAGCATGAGATCTACACTTTAAGCAAATTTTTGAGTGCAAAATACAATATCGTTAACTATAGGTGCTGTGTTATCCAGTAGATCTCTAGAACTTATTCATCTTGTATAACTGAAATTTTATACCAATTGAGCAACAACATCCCATTTCTCCCTCCTCTTAGACGTTGCTAACCACTGTTCTATCCAAACCAGAGGTATTTTCAGTTGCGGTTGCAAACTGTGACAAAGGTGAAAGGTATGAAACCACACTGGGTCCCAAGACATTTGAGCCCCATACATAACACATTGGGCTGATACGGAGCATAGATGAAGTACAGCTCATTGTGCCAGACACATGCCATGCTCCATATTGTTAGCTTTTATTCTTACCACCAATAAACTCTTTTTAGGCTTTAAATTTTCCTCAAGTATTACCCACAGTAAATCTTGTACTTCTAAAAAAAAAAGTGTTATTGTGCTCTAACTACTCCACATCACCTACCTCTAATAAGATATTTGTAGGTGAAGACTGTGCTGCCTGACACAGAGTAAGGAACTCACGTCCCTTTACTAATATCCACGGCAGTTACTATGAGTAGAAGCTTACCACTAATTTTAAGATTTTTAAAACTGCAGGACAGTTGACATAAAATTTTCTTAAATACTGAAAGTATTGAGTCTGCAAGGTCTGTATACCTAATCTTGTAATTGGTAAATTTAATTCTCACCATGAGTTGTGTATTTCATTTGCATTAGAAATATTTTTAAAAATTCTTTTCATCAATGAGATTTTCATAAATTATCAGAATATTATAATTATTTGGGAATATTCACACTAATGTGTGTTTATACATGTAGGTATAGTATAATGTCCTAGGTATGTAATTTAATAAATAACAAATATGAGGTAAACAGAAATGTAGGCTTTGCCAGCTTGACTGAATAAATCAATATTAATTGTAGGCACTTTGAGTATAGGGATGGAGTTCTTTTTTAATTTTTTTATCTTGTCGTCTTGGGGAACCTAGCACAGTCCATGCACAAAGTAGACTCCCCAATAAACATTGTCTTAAATAATGATGAATAAGGACATGAATATATACATATTCACCATTGATAAAGATGTAAAGTAGATTTTACCATGAGTTTAGACATGTGAAAACATATATTTTATTATTTTAATTTAGTAAAGAATAATGTAATGCTAACAAAAATATTTTTATTTTATCTTTTTTTCTATTTCAGCATATTATGGGGCTACAAAAGTTTAGGTTATGTACATTGCCTATCCCCCTCCACCCCCCCAAGTTAGGGCTTCAAGTGTCCATTCCCCAGACAGTGCGCATCGCACTCATTATGTAGGTGTACACTCATCCCCGCCCCCCCACATCTGCCTGACACCCAGTTGGTGTTATTTCCAAATGTGCACTTAGGTGATGATCAGGGAAACCAATTTTCTGGTGAGTACATGTGGTGCTTATTTTTCCATTCTTGGGATACTTCACTTAATAGAATGGGTTCCAACTCTATCCAGGAGAACATAAGAGATTCTATATCACCATTATTTCTTATAGCTGAGTAATACTCCATGGTATACATATACCACATTTTACTAATATATTCATGTATTGATGGGCATTTGTGTTGTTTCCACATCTTTGTGATTGTGAATTGTGCTGCTATAAACATTCGGGTTATACACAGAAATCAGAGGCATTCATATATGCCAATTACAGTCAAATGGAGAACCAAATTAAGGACTCAATACCCTTCACAAGAGCAACAAAGGAAATAAAATACCTAGGAATATATTTAACTAAGGAGGTAAAGGACCTCTACAGGGAGAACTATGAAACACTGAGGAAGGAAATTGCAGAGCATGTAAACAGGTGGAAAACCATACCATGCTCGTGGATCGGAGGAATCCAACATTGTTAAAATGCCTATACTACCCAAAGTGATCTACAGATGCAACGCAATCCCTATTAAATTACCAACATCATTTTTTCACAGATATAGAAAAAATAATTTTACGCTTTCTATGGAACCAAAGAAGACCCAGTTTAGCAAAAACAATTTTAGGCAATAAGAACAAAATGGGAGGCATTAATTTACCAGACTTCAAACTATACTACAAGGCTATGGTTATTAAAACTGCATGGTATTGGCACAAGTGCAGGGACACAGACCAGTGGAACAGAACAGAAAATCCAGATATAAAACCATCCTCATATAGCCGTCTAATCTTTGACACAGCAGACAAAAACATACTCTGGGGAAAAGAATCCTTATTCAATAAATGGTGCTGGGAAAACTGGATAGCCACATGTAGAAGACTGAAACAGGACCCACACCTTTCAGGTCTCACAAAAATCAAATCATGGTGGATAACAGGCTTAAACCTTAGGTATGAAACTATTAGAATTCTAGAAGAAAATGTGGGAAAGACTCTTATAGACATTGGCCTAGGCAAAGAATTTATGAAAAAGACCCCAAAGGCAATCACAGAAACAACAAAAATAAATAAATGCGACCTGATTAAATTAAAAAGCTTCTGCACAGCCAAAGAAACTGTCACGAGAGCAAACAGACAACCTACAGAATGGGAAAAAAATTTTGTATGCTACACATCTGATAAAGGACTGATAACTAGAATCTATTTAGAACTCAGGAAAATCAGCAAGAAAAAAATCAAACAACCCTATCAAAAAGTGGGCAAAGGACATGAATAGAAATTTTTCAGAAGAATGGCCAATAAACATATGAAAAAATGCTCAACATCTCTAATCATCAGGGAAATGCAAATCAAAACTACAATGAGATATCACTTACCTCCAGTGAAAATGGCCTTTCTCAAAAAGTCCCAAAACAATACATGTTGGCGTGGATGCGGAGAGACAGGAACACTTATATGCTGCTGGTGGGACTGCAAACTAGTGCAACCCCTGTGGAAAGCAATATGAAGATACCTTAAACAGATACAAGTAGACCTACCATTTGATCCAGCAATCCCATTATTGAGCATCTATCTAAAAGAACAAAAATATTTTTAAAAGGTCTACATCACAGCATCAAAAAGCATACTTGATGAAATTACCCAAAATAATCCACTATCATGTACTTAAACCTACTTTGAAATTATCCTTAGGTAAGTATTAGTTTATTTCATCTTCATTCATGGATGGATGATAATGTTATAGCATCAGTGAGCTAGAAATAGAAATAGATTCTTCTTGGTATCTATCTTGATGTAGAGGATTTTTGACAACATTAAAAAAAAACTTGCAAGCATCCCTCAGCTGTAGGTAGAGTTGGAAACACTCCCAAGAGCATAAGGTTAATTCTTATGATGCCGATACTCTAATAAAGACAAGGTATTGCTCTTCCTTCCTTCCTTCCTTCCTTCATTGAATCGTTCATTTATTCATATCCTCTGTTAGCCATTAGTTTGTTTAATAAAATTAACTTATTTAATGAATATTTGTCTGGTGCCTACTATCATAGGCACTAAAGAGTCAGAAGTGAATAAGACAGAGTTCTTGCCCTCAAGGAGCCTAGAGTTAGGAGAAATATATTTATAAACATGCAGTTACAACTCAAAGTGGAAATGTAATAATAGTAATATACACAATATATTTTTCAAAGGCAAAAAGAAAACCAAGCCAGCTTTGAGGATAAAACATAAAAGATGAGTGTGGGTGGTCAGCGACGCCTTCCTTGAGATTATCAACTCTATTCAAGAGTCAGAATCCCTTTCCAAGAGGTCCTTAAGAAGAGGGTGAAACTAACCTTGTAGACATGAAGAGATCACTTCTCTTCTCCAAACTCTACTTTCTGCATCAGTAAAGTATCAAAGTCAGACACGATCTCCGGATTTGCTGCTATTTTATCCTGTCATTCTAGAACAGCAGGGAAGCAGAAAAACATCCATCACCTCTCTTCTCCTGACAGTCTCCAAACTGTCACATACTGTTTTACAGCCACAGGTGGCTGGAGAAGTCTCCCTCTAAAAGCTTGAGTCTCCAAGGTAATTTTAAAGAGGTAGCACGTGGTTTGTACACACACTTGTACAATAATTGTAACAACAAGCACAGCCAAATTCAAATGAGGGAGGTGGGAAATAATGAGAATGTGCACAGAGGGAAACCTTGCACAGAGGGAAAAGGGTATCCTGTCAGCAAGGGTGTCTCTCGTGGTGTAGCTGAAAGAGCATAGACAACAATCTACAGGTGCACACAGTGGGAGTCGCTGGGGGGAAACCGGGAGGGGGTGTAATGACAGTTCTGAATCAATGTGAGGCTCATCCCGGAGCATACTCACCCATCTGGTAGGCTGTGGCATACACTGTCATCAGCGCTTTCTCAGAGCTCAGGCTGTTTCACTCTCCAAGAGCCCCTGTAGGAGAACCAACAATGAAAAGAAAATTAAGAGATGGAGAAGTTAACAAGGCATATGTTCTTTCAGTTGGAAGCTCGGTTCTTTTTTCTTATTAGCAACACTGATTCAATATTTGTGTAAAGAACAAAATATTTAAGTGTGTTCTATCTATCATCTGTGTATCTATCATCTATCTTTCTTTATTAAATCTTATAGCAAATTGGAAAAATTAAGCAAACTTTCAAGATCAGATCTTCCAAACTTCTCTTTTACCAATAGTGCTTTCCTAAAAAATGTTCATTTGTACTGTACTAAAATAATTTTATTTGGCTTCAAATCAGGTGGCAAAATTATCACATTCAATAACTTTAAAACTAAGCTAATTTTGAGTGCACAGTGAATCAGGATGACATCACATAGCTCGTTTCAATAAAACAACTGAGGGCAGACTAAGGTGCAGTGAATCACAGAACTATGTGTTTTAGTTCATTAATAGTTGTCCTTTCTGGAATTCTAAGGATAGTTACCAGAAAAATATGTGCATGTGTGTGTGTTTGCACATTAATATTATCATCTTGTAAGTAGGAGTGGAGAGAGAGCAGAGTGAAGTTTGCTGAACTTTCGTGGCAGAAGTCCGTATTTATTACCTATAAGCCCTATATGTGTGATGGCGATTGTGCAAACTGCTTTAAAAAAAGCAAAGGGAAAGACACATTAAAAGACCAAATGCAATGTTATTTTTAACATCTATGTTAAAGATAGTGACACCCCTTAGTAGAAATCCAGTTTGTCCTCTGTGGTGATAAAAATAAAATCGGGTTTTAAAAATCTGTAATGTCTTCAATGATTCATGCTTTCATCCATTCCTTTGTTCATTCGTTTAACAAATAGCTATTGAGACCCTGCTATGTTTCAGGCATGACTTGAATCATTGAGCTCTTGACCTTAGAGACAAAGTTCCTTGCTTCATGGACTTTATCATCTAATGAGAAAACAGACATATTTTCAGACCATTACAATAAATCTGATAAATACAAAAATGGAGATATGCATAAGTTGCAATAGAAGAGAGAGGATGCAGCGCCTAGGACAGTACTGGAGTGGAGGAGGGCAGGTAAACTTTGACAGGAAGCCTCACTTGGATTCACACTTCAGAGGAGATATCTCCTGGTGGCTGCATTTCGGAGGTGGAGCTCACATATCTGATAGAGGGATCACCATGTGCAAAGAAATAGCAGAATGAGAGCATGGGTCAAAATCAGAGAAGTTCAAATGGTTTGATAAAAGGAGACAGAGGAGAGAGGACTGATTTAAATAGGTAGGACACAAAGATTAAAGGAACTTGTGTTTTTCTAAAGAGTTCACATTTATAGTATATATTTAGAGTATAGGAGGCTATTGAATAATTTTGACAAAATGAGTGAGATCATTAAATTTAGCTTTAGAAAGACTACCATACTAGTTTTCTAGTGCTGTTGTACCAAGCTAACACAAATGGAATGGCTTAAAACAGAAATTTATCCTCTCATAATTCAGGAGATCGAAACTTTGAAATTAACATATTGACAGGGTTGGTTCCTTCTTTGGGGTTCAGATGGAAAATCTGTTACACGCCTCTCTCCTAGCTTCTGGTGGATGCAGACAATCCTTGATGTTCCTTGACTTGTGTCAGCATAACTCCAAACTCCGCCTCTGCCATCACACGGAATTCTCCCTATGCGTTCTGGCTCTGTGTCCAAATTTCTCTCCTCTTATAAGGACACCAGTCATATTGGATTAGGACCTATCTCGATTCATAATTACCTCATTTTAACTTGATTATAACTGCAGAGACTCTATTACCAAATAAGGTCACTTTCACAGGTTCTAGGGGTTTGAACTGGAACATATGTTTTGGGGAGACATGATTCAACCTACAATAACCACTATTGCAGCAAACTAGTAGATGGATGATAGGGACAAAAGACTAGAGTCAGGTATGCCAATGAGGAGGCTTCTGTAGTGTGGACAGGAATTACTGAGAGTCTCCACTAAAGCAACAACCATGGGAATGATAATATAGATATACAGAGTGATAATCAAGATTTGATGACTAATTTAATATTCAGAATAAAGATAGGGACATAAGTAAGACAAGTAAATCCTGGGTATACCAGAGCCAAAAATAAACATTTGCCTTATAAAGACCCATTTTAAAAAATTCTCCGTTTTTACCACTTTATTATAGTTGGGCTTTTCCATCAAAAACTCCTACAATTGCATGATCCTCATGTTCCTTTATCACACCTTTTTTAAAAGGCACCTCCTCACTTGAGTTGCCTTTCACCTTTCCTATCATCCCTATAGTTTCTCACCCTGAATCCTGAATTATTTCTTCTCAAATAATGAAGTGCATAAAGTGACCTGGGAAATTTGTTAAAATGAACATTTTTGTCCCACCTCCAAATATTCTAAATAATTAATTCTAGAGTTGCAATCAGGCAATGGCCCTATAATCAAAATGCATATGATCCTTAGTGACACTTAGAAAACCAGTCCACATTCTTTCAATGTTTAGAGTGTGACTCTCTCATTTATCAAATGCATGGCTTATTTTTTCACTAAACGTAAGGGCAGGGGGTCATATTAAATCTCATTCATTACAAGGATCTCCATCTGTATCAATTCAGAGATGCCCTTCAGTTCCACTGGACTCTTATCTGTTGCAATGCCCAATCTTACTTCCCAATTTTAATAGATATTAAGTCCCACATTCTCACCCATTTTACTTAGCGCACGTCATGTACTTCAGGATGTTTTAAGTACCTTTTAGCACTTTAGGTAACTTCAACAATTTCAGATCTTGTCACCCAAATCCCCCCGATGGCTTTCCTAAAATATCATCATAGTCCTGGAACATCCTTCTTCATCACTTAGCATCTGCTAGGAACTGAATTGTGTCTCTGTCCCACCCACCCCTCCCCACCCCCATTTATAGGTTGAAGCCCAACCCCCACTGTCATTATATTTGGAAATAGGGCCTTATAAAGAAGTAATGAAAGTTAAATGAGGAGATAAGGGTGATTGGTGTCCTTACAAGAAGAGGAAGAGAGACCAGAGCGTGCGTTTGTGCTGGCGCACTCTCTCTCTCCCCCTTCCCTGCAGGCATCTGCAAGCTATGAAGAGAGCCCTCACCAGAAACTGAATCAGCTGGCACCTTGATCTTGGACTTCCCAGCCTCCAGAACTGTGAAAAAATAAATTTCTATTGTTTAAACTACCCGATCTGTGGTATTTTGTTATGGTTGTCTGGGCTAACTAATACAGCATCTGATTTTTATTTTCCTCGTGCCTTTCGTAAACTTTCCCAGGATGATCACATGGCCAGACCTGCTATTAACCTGCATCCATCTAAATCTATAGTGTCATTGACAATCTTTGTTCAGCACTTCTACAAGAGACCACATTTTCCAGGTACATATGCCAACAATCTAAGTCTGTGTCTAAATATGATTATTGTATTCCATTGCTGTATGTACCATCTCTGTCCAGACTGCTGTAACAAAATACCTTAGACTTGGTAATCTATAAACAACAAAAATTTATTTCTCATACTTCTAGTGGTCAAAAATCTAGGTACCAGCAGATTTGGTGTCTGCTGAAGTTCTCGTCCTCGTAGATGGTAACTTCTATGTGTCCTCACGTGGTGGAAGGAGTGAAAAAGTTCCATCAGCACTCTTTTGTAAGGGCACCAATTACATTTATGAGGGAAGAGGCCTCATGACCTAATCATACCCCAAAAGCACCATCTCTTAATACCACCACATTGGGCTTAAGTTTCAAGAAGTGAATTTTGGGGGGACACAAACATTCAGACCATAACACATACCCACTGTTATATAAAATGGCTAAATTTCTAAAGCTCAGCAATAAACGCAACTATTACTATTAACAGATCCTAGGTAATTTGCATGTTTTATCTCTACAACAAACTTGCAGGAAGTTTTCGTTGGGTTAGAGACATGAAAACTGAGGATCATACTTTTCCCAGGTTGTAATCCCTGCTGGAGTCAGGATCTGAACACAGATCTGTCTGCTTCCAAGGCCATTTTTTTTTTTTTTTTTTTTTTTTTAACTCCACTAGACTACTTTGTCTTCCAAAGCTAAGGGTCATTATTATCTAAATCCCAGTGCCTATTCTCTAGCATGAGTACTATGCAAACGTAAGTTCTTACTCATTTGGGGATGATAAAGATTATTGCCAATAGTGTTGACTGGCTAGCAATAATCTTTGAAGATTTAATTACAGATTCAAAACAATACAACATTTGTATCTTTCAGTCGTATATTTGCAAAATTCTCAAGTCTTCTATAGCTATACTATTATAGAAGTGTAATTACTTTATTGTTACAAATAAAAATGTCCATGAATTTCATGCTTTATAATAATATATGTTAACTGAATATTGAATTCCTTTTTGCTGTTTGAAAATGACCTTAAAGTTGACTGATATCTGCCTTCAAGCATTACATGGGCATAAAATTGGCATTTAAAGAACAGATTTATTGTTTGCTGATGACATATTTTCTTTTATGTGAGTATAGTTTCTAGTTGTTCATTTTTGACTTTTTGTCTAAGGTCAAATGCAGGATCAATTTAAAATTTTATAAGTCCCTGTCTAAAACTCTGTCCTACCGTAACCACGATGATCTACAAGGCTGCTTCCATCTCTCATTTCAATATGAGAAAGTTCCATTAGAATTTTAGGTGACAAATTGCTTGCAGCATGAAGCTGAAAAAAACAAATTAGAGAACTCCATAGCAGTGTTGTTAGGGCATTCTCGCTACCTATCAAATGGCAGAGTTTAAAATCAATTGGATTATATAAAATGCATTTTTCAGCTCCAGCTCATGTTTCTCCTTTCCATGAAAAATAAGGAAATTGAATGCAGCATGGGTATGAGACAAGACTAGAAATCAAAAAGTGTTACAGTACCGAAGAACTGAAGACCTCATCTTTAAGATCTAACCTGTCAGAAATTTCTTAATGCCGTAGCTTCTGCAGTTGCTAATACGTATAGGAAATGCCTTTTAGAAATGGGATGAAAATTTATGAAAAAAATATGAGTCATATATTCCCAGTGCACAAACTAGATACCATCATAAGTAATGTAGTTTTCACAGCAGCATTAATTCTTTGTTAGTAAGTGTTTTCTCTTTTCTATTTCTTTCACTCTCTTATTTCCTAAAGTCTAAGTACTTGATCTTCTGCTATTCTTGTTCCTCCTACCCACCCACCTAATCGGTTGTTGCTTTCATGCACTAGCAAAGCTTCAGCTCTAAAATCATCACAGATGACACACACAACTCTGGCTCTAACTTCCCTCCTTATTATTAGTCTCATTTCTCTAACTACCTGCTGCTCATGATGTCTTGGAGTCCCTATGTTATCTGAAGTTCAATATATCAGACTCTAACATCATTACATTTTACAGGATTCGTACTTCCCCCAAGAGATCCAGTGTTAGTCTATTGTACCATCGTGCTTCTGGTAATACCTGAGAGTCACACTTGACTCCTTCATTTAAAAAGTATTTTATTAATACATAATACTTGTACATATTTATAGGGTACATAGGATATTTTGTTTCATGCATAGAATGTGTAATAGGTCAAATCAGGGTCTTTAAGATATCTATCACCTCAAGCATTTATCATTTCTATGAGTTGGGAACATTTCAAGTTCTTTCTTACAGCTATTTTGAAATATACAATACACTGTTGTTAACTACAGTCACCCCACCTTACTATCAAACATCAGAACTTATTCCTTCTCGCTAACTCACGTTTGTACCCATTAACCAACTTCCCTTCATCCCCTCCCACACACAGACACACCCTTCCCAGTCTCTGTAACTCTCACTCTACTCTCTACCTCCATGAGATCAACTTTTTCATTCTATTCCTTTCCCACATTAATTATTTACCAAGCTTTGTTGATTTTCTTGTGTGTGTGTGTGTGTGTGTGTGTATGTGCAGTTCTTCTTTCTTTCATTTCCAGTACTTCTACCTTTTTCCAAAATTTCAACATTTCTTGCATAGATTATTGTTACCATTTTTCCTTTATACCTTGGCTTTATGCACCCCAACCCATCCTACATATAAATCATGTATTTATCTTGCTGCAAAAATATTATATTGTTCCAATTGCTCTTTTGCTCCAAAGTCATTAGCATCACTGTACTTCCTAGGTGAAAGGCTTGTATTACTTGGTCTGTAAGTCTCTGAAAAATACATTTTCTCGTTTTCCTCCCAACTTTATCTTTCACTACTTTCTTATACCATTTCTTTAGCTGATTATTATTTCCTGGATATGATATACAGTAACAACCTCATTTGTGCTATTTTCACTTTTCTGAATTATTTTTTTCTTATTTTCCATAAGGCCCCAGTTGCTGCAACCCTTTATTATGAACTCTCTAAGTCCTTGTGTGAGTGATTCCTTATTTTTAACTTCTAAGCCACTTGCCATCTGTCACATGTCTTCAGCATATGGAAGAGCAATAACAATATGCATGGTCTTCTGTCTTCCCATGTGTGTTGTAATGTTCTGAAGAAAAGACCCTTTTCCCCTTATTATCTAACATGGTATTTTGTATTCCAATATACACATTGTCATCTTAGTAAGTATTTCCTTGACAATGGTGAAGATGATTATGAGGATGATGTTCACTATGTACGAACATGGCTGCCACTAGAAATACTTTCATGGTAAACAGTCTTGGGCCCTTTCCAGGCTTATGTTCCTCATCCCTCGTATTTGCCCCCAACCTGATTGGAACTTGGCATAAGATTTAGATAATCACAGAAAATAAGGGAGATATAAAAAAAATAAAATAAGAGAGATAGTCTTAGAAAATAAACAAGCATATGAAAAAGTACGGGGAAATGGGTAGTGATTAATAAGTGGAGCATAAGTATTCTGTGATTGGAGAAAATCGTTCACTTAAGAGTCTGACCAGATTGGAATTGAGTAATTAATGCAATAAATGTAATGGCCCAAGATTAGAAACAACCCAAATATCTATCAAGTAAAAAAAAATTATATATTCATGTAATGAAACATTACACAGTCATGTAAAATAATAAACATAATAACATAAATGAATCTTACAGACAAAATTAATACATATTGTATAATTCCATTTATTGTTAAATTAAAAAATAGGCAAGATTACTCTATCACTGGAAGACAAAAGAATCATTACCTTTAGGGTATTGACTGGAAGAAGGCATGAAAAAGCCTTCTGATATGCTGAGAATGTACTATATCTTGATCTACATAATATACAGATGTAAAAACATTGAGCTATACACTTAATAGTTTTTTTCTTTCTTTTGAAAATTATAACTAAAGAAGCAGAAGGAAAAAGAGAATGTAGTAAGATATTATGTACCAATAAAATATCACTGCCATTTCTTGCTATTTTAAACAGGATTCAAACATCAGCAAAAATATAACTTCAAGGATAGCTCTTTTGTAGAGGATATGCACTCAGATGAACTTAAGGATCAATATTCCATTGTAAGGCAAAAGCTCAACATGGACTTGATTTTCCCTCATTTTATCTACCATGAGCATTTAAAACGACGAGACTCAGATACATAAGCCTCAGGAAATTTAATTATACTATAGTTATGGTAAAGTAGGATCACTAATGTTCCAGTGAATTAAATCTTTGATAATACAGAAGGACTTTATATATCAGCACCATCATAATAGGCACTCAATAAATGGTAGCTATTAATATTATTTTCTGCCAAGTACCATGCAACACATTCTGAACACATTATCTCATCCACCTCTTACTGCTGATCTCTAAGTTTAGTACTACTATATGTATTTTAAAGATGAAGTAACTAAAGTTGAGAAGTCAAGTAACTTTGCCATTAACACAAATAGTAAGTGGCAGAGCCAATATTCAGAAAAGGTCTGACTGAGGGCAAAGTTTGTTTCCTGTTAATTATTGTACCGCACTGTCTCAAGACACTTGGAAATTAAAAGTAAATGCAGATGAAAGTACTTTGGGAATAAATGTTGGTATAATAGTACTTTACATTTTTCTTCTACCTATGCCCTCTCCACATAATGAAATAAAGAATAAAATATAGAACAAAACATCAACTATATTTATAAAAGGAAATGACACAGTTAATACCTAACAGTTAAAAAATAGAAATTTAACCACAAAGCTTTACTGAAAGAAATTTTAAAGTGTGAACTTCAGAAAATTAGATATTGAAGGAAATCTTGAAAGGCAAACTTTAGAAAGAAACATTCCCCAAGGGGAAGGTCTGAGAGACAAAGAAAAAAGGATGAACAAGGAAATGTTTAAAATGTGCATAAATATTTTAAAAGTATATCTCAGAGAAAAGAATGATCAGCATGTTGAATTTGAGGGTGAAAATAAGAGCTAAAATAAAGATTCTGGATAGCAATCACCTATAATATGGGGATCACTAAATTTAAAACATTCTGTGGTCATATTATTGTTTGAGAGAAGAGTAAAAATGTTTAATACAATTAGCTATATGAAGTATTGTAAATTTAAGGTGATAAACTAAACGAGTAGAATAAGAGTGCATAACTTCCAAAGTAATGGGAGAAAATAAACACAAGAAGAAAAGAAGAAAAGAGTTTCAGGAAATACAGAATAAATAGAAAGCACAACATGACAGTAGAGAAATGAAGCCAAATACACCAGTAATTATAATCAATGTAAATGAATAAAAATTGTCAATTGAAAGAATAAGATTATCACTACGGCAGAGACTGCTGAATGCCCAAGATCTGTTTTCCTGTTTTTCTGGGCACAATATGACTCCACACCCCAAACTTCCTTAAGTATCTGTTAGTGATTATGTTAGCCAATGAAATGTGACTGAAAGTACCACTTTCCAGCCTTTTCCATCAAAACCTCCCACATGGACAGCCACGTGTAGAAGACTGAAGCAGGATCCACCTCTCACACCTCTCATAAAAATCAGCTCATGGTGGATAACAGACTTAAACCTAAGGCATGAAATGATAAGAACACTAGAAGAAAATGTTGGAAAAACACTTATAGACACCAGCCTAGGCAAAGAATTTATGAAGAAAACCCCAGCAGCAATCACAGCAGCAATAAAAATAAATAAATGGGACCTGATCAAATTAAAAAGCTTCTGCACAGCCAAGGAAACAATCCTTAAACAGATAACCTACAGAATGGGAGAAAATATTTGCATACTACACATCCAATAAAGGGCTGATAACTAGAATCTGTATAGAACTCAGGAAAATTAACAAGAAAAAATCAAACAACCCCATTAAAAAGTGGGCGAAGGACATGAACAGAAACTTTTCAAAAGAAGACAGACTAATGGCCAACAAACATATGAAAAATTGCTCAACATCTCTAATCATCAAGGAAATGCAAATCAAAACCATGAGGAGATATCACTTAACTCCAGTGAGAATGGCTTTTATCAACAAGTCCCAAAACAACAAATGTTGGCGTGGATGCGGAGAGATAGGCACACTCATACACTGCTGGTGGGACTGCAAACTAGTACAACTTCTGTGGAAGGTAATATGGAGATACCTCAAAGAACTAAAAGTAGAACTACCATTTGATCCAGGAATCCCACTACTGAGTATTTACCCAGAGGAAAAAAAGACATTCTATAATAAAGACATCTGCACTCAAATGTTTATAACAGCACAATTCACAATTGCAAAGATGTGGAAACAACCCAAGTGCCTATTAGTACATGAGTGTATTAATAAAATGTGCTATATGTTTATCATGGAGTACTACTCAGCCATAAAAACAATGGTGAACTAATACCTCTTGTATTATCCTGGATGGTGCTGTAGCCTATTCTTCTAAGTGAAGTATCACAAAAATGGAAAAACAAGCACCACATACACTCATCATTAATTGGCACTAACTGATCGACACTTATATATACATACAGTAGTAACATTCATTGAGTAGCAGGTGGGTGGGAAGGGGAGGAGGGGTGGGTATATTCACACCTAATATGTGCAGTGTGTGTACTTTCTGTATGTTGCACACACTTGTAGCTCTGACTCAGGCAGTGCAGCAAAAGCAATATATCTAGCTAAAGGGTTTGTACTCCCATAATATTCTGAAATGAAGTTAAAAAAAGGAAACCATAAAAAACACTCTCATAATGGACTATAGTATTGCCTCATGAAAGAAATCTAGGAAGAAATTATTACAATTAATGATAGAATTCACCAGGTATGCTATTAGATCAATACACAAAAATCAGATACATTTTTATACACTAGAAATTATCAGTTAAAAAGCATATTATTTAGAAAAGATAGAATTTTAATAGCAAACAAGTTTTTAAAAAATATATATAGGAATAAATCTAACACGAGATTTGCAAGCCCTTGATGGGAACATTATTAAAATTTGTTAAAAGAAAAGCCTAAGCAAATAGTGTCGAGAAGACAAGGCTGCCAGCGAAGAAGGAGTAAACCCACTGCAACATATTTCTCCCACTAATTACAGCTAAGAGCTTTGGACATAGTACAAAAAAAGCAATCACCTGAGAACTCTGAAATAGGAACAGTAACAGACACATGGGAAAAGGGAGCCAAAACATAAAAAACAGCCCATAACAGGGATGAGTTTCCCAGATTTTGTTCCTCTTTATTACCAAAAATTTGAGCCTTTCATCACTTCAGCAGATACTGCAGTAAAATCTCCAAGAGAAATCATTTCATTCTGGCCAGAGGAACAGACAAAAGGACCCTGCAAGCTGGCGCATATAGGAGGAGATCCTTGTTCTTTTTTCGTTTTTTTTTTCTTTTCTTTTGTCTCCCCAAGCCCCGCCCTAAGAGTTGCCCCAATCGGGGAGCTGTACTGAAGTGGAGATGAAGTGGAGGTGTAGAAGTGGCACTTAAAACCCTGCGAGAAGCCCCTCTCTTTAGACAGAAATATAAGAAAAAAAGTGGCTGCTATAGTTGAAAGAGTGTGGGGAATATTCTCATAGTTTTTTTTTTTTCTTCTCTTTTTTCTCTCCAAACTTTGCCCTGAGTGTGACCTGAATTATGTAGCACTGCAGAGCAGTGTGAGCAGATACAGCCATAAGAAAAACTTCAAATTTTTCTAGCTTCTGGGAGCTGGATAGCGTGAGGAAAATCCCATAGAATTGCGAACTGGAGAAGAGGATTCCTTCATTCTGTACCTAGAAACAAATTAAAGCTTCAGGCCCAAGCGGAGCATGCGCAGAACAGATCTAAAGCAGCATATCAAAAGCTTTGAGAATGGAGTTATAATATAAGGCACTGATCAAATCCCACATTAATCCTTGAACAGCCTATGTATGGGACAGACCCAAAGGAACATAGCTTTGAAAACTAAACCGAACTTCCAGTACAATATATTAAGTAAGAGTGGCAAAAGTGGACATCCGAATCTTGTTCCCGATTTAAGGAGAAAACGTAGTCTTTCGTCATTGAGTGTGATGTTAGCTGAAAATTTTTCATAAATAGTCTGTATCACATTAAGAAAATCCATGTTATTTTTTTGTGGTCTTTTAAAAAATTTTTTAAATTTCAAAATATTATGGGAGTACCAATGTTTAGGTTACATATATTGCCTTTACCCCACCCCAAGTTAGAGCTACAAGTGTGAAATTTAAGTTGCTATATATTTTTATCATGAAATAGTGTTGAATTTTGCCACTTTTCCATCTATTGAGATGAGCATTTTTTTCTTCACTCTATTTATATAATGTATTACATTGATTAAGCCCTTGCATTTTGGGATAGATCCCATTGGTCATAATGTGTAACTCTTTTAATATGCTGTTGGATTAAGTTTGATAGCATTTTGCTGAGGATTTTTTGCATCTATATTTATAATAGATATTGCTCTATAGTTTTCTTTTCTTGTGGTGTCTTTATTGGACTTTGGTATCAGGGTGAGAATGAGTTAAAGAGTGTTACCTCCTCTTCCATTTTTTGAAAGAGTCTGAGAAGGATTAGTGTTAATTCTTTAAATGATTGGTAGAATTGACCATTGAAGCCATCTGGTCATGAGTTTATCTTTATTGGGAGGTTTATGAGTACTGATTTATTATCTGTATTTGTTATAGGTCTGTTCAGATTTTCTATTTCTACTGGAGTCAGTTTTTGTGGTTTGTGTATTTTTAAGATTTTGTCCATTTCATCTAGGTTACCTAATTTGCTGTCATAAAATTGTTCATACTACTCTCTTATAGTTCTTTTTATTTCTAGAAAATTGTTAGCAATATTCTTGCTTTAATTTCTGATTTTAGTTACTTGACTCTTCTCTGTTTTTTGCTTAATCTAGCTAACATTGTCAATTTCACTGATTTTTTAAAAAAACAATTTTCATTGATTTTTTTTTTTTAATTTCAAAGTATGATTTTCTCTTTGTTTTTCTGTTTTGTTTCTCTCCATTGTGAGCTTTATTTCTTTCCTCCTTTTGCTGACCTCAGGTTTAGTTTGCTCTTCTTTCCCGACTTCCTTAAGGTAAAAATTATGTGTTCAATGGAAGACTTTTTTTTGCTTTTATTGTAGGCTTTTATAGCTATAACTTTCCTTCTGAGTACAGTTTTTCTCATGTTTTCATTTGCATTCATCTCAAAGTATTTTCTAATTTCCCTATTCCTCCTTTGAGCCATTGGTTATTTAAAAGCATGTTGTTTGTTCAATTTTTACATATTTGTGTATTTTCAGTGTTCCTTCTATTACTGATTTTTACTTTCATTCTTTTATGGTTAAAGAAGATACTTTGGTTGATTTCAATCATTTAAAATTTATCGAGACTTGTTTTGTAGCCTAGTATATGGTCTACACTGGAATCTATGGGCACTTGAAAAATCTACTTGCACTTAGAAATCTGTGTACACTAAAGTAGATCCCTTGTAGACAGTATATAGTTGAACCATGCTATGTTATCCATTCTGCTAATCTCTGTCCTTTAATTAAAGAATTAAGTTGTCAAAATGCATATTCTGCTGTTTTGAGATGACCTGGTCTACATATTTCTATCAGATGTAAGAGGTAATTAGCTGTTTTGATATAAAAAGTAAAGCAGTGTAGTGTATGAGAAATAACATAGACTTGAAAAACAACCTGGTTTCTAGCTGCAACTTATAGCTTAATTAGCTCTGTGACTCTAACTTACCTTCTGTTTCTCAGATTCTTCATCTGTAAAATAAAATTATTGGATTAGCTGATCTGAGAAGTTCTATTGGCTCTCAATTTCCATGATGAGTGTCAGAAGAAAGAGTGTAATTTATCGTTTTTAGCTGAATATGCTACGCAACATGCACCTTTTTAAAGTAACCATTGGGCATCATTACATCTAAATCCAATGCAGCAATTTAGGGAGAGAGGGTCACTGTGTCTTCCTAATCTTGCTTCAGAAACTGGGTTTGAGTGCTTAACATTGCCTTTGGTCTATTTAACATATTTGCTCAGAATTGGCAATGAATATTTAATTGGCAAAATGTCAGTATTAATTGAAACAGGCCAAATTTTGCATTTGCAAGTATAGGAAAATATATAAATAACAAATTTTGAAAGATTTAAAGAGGTCAGTGATTTTTTATAGAGCATTGAATCATGTGTAAAGTGGCCTCATTAAAATTTATTGATACACAATTGAAAAATAATCAAATGCCTAATCACTTCCAAAATTTTTCTTATTTAAAATTGAACATTTTATGCAGTTTCACAGAGACCAAAATGATGCCTCTCAGAATTACGCAGATCTGTAAAGCTCCATATGTTTTTCTTGGGTGCTTTTAATTTATCAAATAAACATGTGTAGACCTAGAAACAGAGATCTGATTCCACAATATTCCACAAAGAAATAAAAGCTTGTAGCTTAACAACAATCTGCCAAGTAATAGGTACATTATAGAATTTAGTGAGGAAAATGTTTATTTTTTGTATATCTTCTGAAAGTATTTTGGCTCTTATATAGGTAAGGTCATACCTAAAGAATTTCTTAACGGAAAAAAAGAATTAAGAGCTTTCATTCCACGTCAATTTTGTTCACAATGGATATTAAAAATCAAATAACACCAAAATGTCTCCATCTGTTACTACTCTAATATAAAATGAATACTTGCTGGTCACAGTAAAATTTAGCCAAATGTAAAACTTTTCAAAAGCATTAAATGGCTTATTCAAATAATTCAAATTCATTCAAATAATGTGATTATCCACAGAATATAATGATAAAGCAACCAGTGTTTTATAATTTCTACTATTGATGGACTTTGTAGTAAGTTCTTTGGACACATTTTTACTTAACTCTCTCAGCAACCATGCAAAGTGGGTAATATCCTTACCAAGCTACAAATGAAAAAACTAAAGTTCAATGAGGCAAATTGCATTGAATGAACATTAGCATACAGTTTGATAGGAATCACAATGATAAAATGCAAGGAGGACCTGTTTGTGATCCACACCACCCTGTTTAGTTCCCCCATGTATAAAATGACAGTGTCAGCAGCATTCACACTGTAGAATTGTTCTAAAATTTAACTAAAATTTTTATGAATTGTCTGACATATAAGGGGTACTCAGTAAATGATTATAATTATTATTGTAGTAGCAGAGACAGCATTAAATACCAAGTCGATCTGGTATTTAACTGAAATCACATTTTGCTTTTTCATTGTACCATTTTGCTTTCACACTTACAAACCAAACAAAACAAATAAAAATAAAGACTCCTGCTCCACTGCACCATTATAATGTGAAAAAGGTGTTGGAAGTATTACTAGGCTTGTCATGAGGAGATGTTCACTCTTTTTTACCTGGGTCCTAAATGACAAAAAGAACTGTGTATGCTTGGAAAACTCACTTAAGTTCTCCAAGATTCCAATCCTATAAAATCCTATAGACTTCAATTCTATAAAAACAAGCTACAACAGGATTTTCCTTGCCTACCTAACAGGGTTATTGGTGGTGTGCAATAAATAACAGGGTGATTATAGGTGTAAAATAAATTTAAGAAACCTTAAAGTATAAGGTATATTATAAAACTATAGTATATAGTATACAAAATAAGGAATTATAATTATACTATAAAATGTATTATTTTAATTACATCATTATGTTTTCAATTCATAAAATGTTCATATTTTCACTTAAAATCTAACTGGATAAATATGAACTAACTAAATAAGATAACCAAAAAGGAAAACATTTATTTCACTAAGTGACCATTTTTAAGTGTACCTCACTAATGCTAATAGCTACATTTATAGAGTATTTATATGTGCAAGCACTGTTTTAAATGTTTTACATATATTGTTTCATTTGATTCTATGCACATAAGCCTTCTAAAAACTTGAGTGTTCAGTTTCTTCTTTTAAAATCTGAATGAAACTTGGTAAGATTTTCATATTGTAGCGTGCGTTGTCGTGTTGCATTTATGCAGGTAATTCAAAGAACCAAAGAGTTGGACCTGATTTATTAGCTGTATTGAGGTTACTCTACAATTTGATTTCAAAGGGACACGTTTCTTTATATGAGCCAAGGTCATTTTCACTTTCATCCTCATCTGTCAAGGTAGGTACTTATATGTCAACAGAAGTTTTCCAAACATGTGAGGCATCTATTTAATAGCTCTGCCAACATCTTCCCTCCTTCCCTCTCTCCTCTTCCTCCCTTCCTTTCTTTCTATTTCAAAGTATTACAGAGGTACAAATATTTTTGGTTACATGGGTCACTTTTATAATGCTTGAGTCATGGTTGTAAGTGTGCCCATATCCCAAATAGTGTTCATTGTATCTGTTAAGCATATTTTTGTTTGCTTTGTCAAAGATTAGATGACAATATGCAGATGGTTTTGTATCTGGGTTCTCAGTCCCATCCAAAGGTCTATGTCTCTGTTCTTGTGCTAGTACTATGCTGGGGTTTTTTGGTTTTGTTTTTTTTTTTTTTTTTTGGTTTTTTTTTTTTTTTTGTGAGACTATTATTGAAAAAGTCAAATATATAAAAATAGAAAAAAAATTATAATAAGCCCCTAAGTAACCATCACTCAGTTTAAACAATCATCAACTCAAAGCCAATTTTGTTTCCCTCATTTGCTTCCTCACCCCCTCCCCAGCATGATTTTGAAATTATTTCTAGACAGTCTATAATTTTATCAGTGTCATGCTGTTTTGGTTACTATAGCCTTGTAGTAAAGCTTGAAGTCTGGTAGACTGATATCTACCAGTTTGTTCTTTTTGCTTACGATTGCTTTGGCTATATAAGAAGACAGAATGATGGCCAGCAAACATATAAAAAAATGCTTAGCATCTCTAATCGTTAGGGAAATGCTAATCAAAACCACAATGAGATATACCTAACTCCGGTGAGAATGGCCTTTGTCAACAAGTCCCAAAACAACAAATGCTGCCGTGGATGTAGAGAGATAGGAACACTCTTACACTGCTGGTGGGACTGCAAATTAGTATACCCCTGTGGAAAATTATTTGGAAATTCCTCAAAGAGCTAAAAACAGAAATACCGTTTGATCCAGTAATCCCACTACTAGGCATCTACCCAAAGGACAAAAAGACATTCTATAATAAAAACATCTGCACTCGAATGTTTATGGCAGCACAATTCACAATTGCAAAGATGTGGAAACAACCCAAGTGCACATCAATATGAGTGGATTAATAAAATGTGGCATATGCATACCATGGAATACTACTCAATTACAAAAAACAGTGGTGATCTAGCACCTCTTATATTATCCTGGATAGAGCTTGAGCCCATCCTTCAAAGTGAGATATCACAAGAATGGAAAAATAAGCACCACATGTACTGGCCATCAAATTGGTACTAACTGATCAACACTAAGGTGCTCACATGGTAGTAATATTCATTGGATGTCAGTCAGGTGGGGGAGGCGGTGTGGGTAAACTCTCAATTAATGGATGCGGTACGCACTGTATGGGGGAAGGGCACACCTCTAGCCCTGGCTTGGGCAAGGCAAAGGCATTACTTGTAACCACAATATTTGTACCCCCATAATATCCTGAAATAAAAAAAATGTACACAAATCAGTAGCAGTCCTATAGACCAATAATAGTCAAGCTGAGAGTCAAATCAAAGACTCAATACCATTCACAATAGCTACAAAGAAAATAAGATACCTAGGAATATATTGAACCAAGGAGGTGAAAGATCTCTACAAAGAGAACTATGAAACATTAAGGAAAGAAATTGTAGATGATACAAACAAATGGAACACCACATCTTGCATCATGGATCAGTAGAATCAACATTGTTAAAATGTCCATATTACCCAAAGTGATTTACAGATTCAATGCAATCTTCATCAAAACAACAACATCACATGTAACAGATCTAGAAAAAATAATTCTGCACTTCATCTGGAACCAGAAAAGAGCCCAAATAGCCAAAGTAATCTTAAGCAAAAGGAACAAATCTAGAGGCATCACACTACCAGAACCCATTCTCAATTTATGTTAATGGCAACCGTTTGGCTTAGAGACAATGAATGCCCAATCACAACTATATTTGTCTTCAGGGTAGCAACTGTAGGCTTACAATTTTGAGTCACTTTAAAAATATTAGTTTCCCTAGTTTGTCCAAAACTTAGATTATCAGAGCTAAAGTATTAACACTGGCTATCAAATATGATTTTTATATGTTGTCAGGCAGTTTGAAAAAAAGTTGTAAATGTAATCCTATTATTATAGAGAATAGACCTACTTACTCATATTTAGATAAGTTCTTGAGGCTCATGTGAATTATTTTGCCAACTGTGAGTATTTGGCCTCTTTTAACTCAGCTGTCTGGAAAATCAAGACCAGGATTTAATTTGCTATAGTCCAATGCCAGGGTATGATTTAAAAAATGTTTTTATTGTGGTTAAAACATTATAAGAAATATTTTCTCATTGTGCCAATTAAGGCTATACTATAATATCTTCATTTTTACCTTACTAATTTTCTGTTATTTCCATTTGTTCCTTCACTTATTCACTGCTTCATTCATGGTTTGGATTTCGATTATGTGCAAGATGCCTACAAAGAAGGGTTCAAACAAGGGACAATTCAATGCGCTGCAAGCACAGAACAATTGGCTGATGTTCACTGTGCTCTCTTCATGACATGATTTTGCAGTTCTTCAACATAATTTCAATATTCAGAATTCTAATCTCCTAGGAAATATGGTATATCAATATTAAATCATTTGCCTAAATTATTTAATAAAATACAGCAGTACTTCTCTTATGGTTCTTAACATTTTTTCACATCTAATATTTTCTTATTTACATATGTTAGTTCATCTATTAGACAGCAAGCATATGCTGATTCAGTTTTGTATCTCCTAAAACAATTATCCGCATGTACGTGAGAGATGCTAAGAAACAATTTATTCGATGAAAGAAAGAATAAAGAAAATGGCTGAATTTCAGGTTATACTTATTGCTAGTAATAATATATTTCTTACTGCTTCTATTTACTTCTTCAAAGCTCATTCATGTTTCAAAAGACACTGTTAGTTCTACACAAATATAGGCAAAAGAGTGATCTGTGTAGCGCTTACTGCAAGTGGATATTTATGTCATGCAAGTAGAGTGAGTGCTCAGACAGGGTCTCAGAGGGGTGATCTCCTTAGCCGTGCAAGTTCGAGAACAAAAGAAGCCAAATAATGAAGGATTCTTCTGAGTGATTTGCTAACATTTTATTTAATCCTTCACAACAAATCTGTAAGGGAGAGGCTATCTTAGTTTGTACAGATTGAGAACCTGAGATTCCTGGAGCTGTCCATTGCCCAAGGTCATGCAGTTAGGGAAGTGGAAGATTTAGGATACAAGCATGGACTTATCTGACACTGAAACCACTGCTTTTCTCAAAAAGATGTATGTATGTGATTTGTCTGGGGTAAATTGGGCTCCGGGGGATTGATGTCTTTTACCTACCAAGAGACAAAAAAAAAAAAAAAAAAGAAGTAAAAGGCGGCAAGCAAGCACTATTCTGGATGCCTGTGGATGCTTCTTCAATTTGAGTCTTTACCTAATAGTCACTCAGTTTATCTGTACAATGCAGACTCTTTCCTGGCACTCTTCCCTGTTTAACTAATATTGGGACTTCGTATCAGACTCCTCTGACTTTTAACAGCTGTCATGTGTCTAGGGTTCCTAATTCCATGCACATGTGTCAGCCATCCATTCTGACTGGAGTTTTAAACCACACCAAAACAGGGTTCACTTTTTGCTTTTAATTTTTAAAATCCAAGAAAGTTTATTTAACATTTGTCTGCAACTTCACAAATGCAATCAGAGAAGCTTCCATGGATGTTCCTATGATCAAAATTACTTCTATGAAATGAACCAAAACTTAATTTGCAGCAATTTCTTAGCAATTTCAAGGATATTTTTCTAATTTAAATGGTAAAAATAATTGAGTTGCAGAGAATTATGGTCTACTACATCTTGTCAACTTTTGACAAGTACTTTTCTCATCCAGCCAGAGCCTTTGCTTCTAAAGATAGAAATAGGGCTTTTGAAAAGCATTGTGATGCCCAACACAGATAGAAGTAGCAGAAAACTTAGTTGAAGGATTTCTTACCATTTCATACTGCATCTCAAACCACACTCCCCCCAAAAGAGATATAGCTGTCATTATTATGCACCTGGGTGCATGCTAAACCCAGTAGTGGGACTAGATAGGGAGAGTAACCATCAAGTGGACTAAAGGATACAAAGATGAATCTTGAAATTAACACTCACCTATTATGTTTTGCCTTATTTTACTAAGTCTAACCTCTACCGCTTAAAGCAATGTGTGTTGCTGGTTTTCTACTTCTTTAAATAGCACTTGGAGTGAGTGATAATATAACAACACAGGGCACAGTGTGAACAGCCAACAAGAGAATCATTTAAACAAATGGATTTGTAAAACATGATTGTTTTAAGCCTGTCCGTGTCAGGACTGCAATTTGAATTAAACATAAGGTGACTTCTTTCACTGAATCAATAAGTGCAAATAACATCGCTTGCAACCATGTTTTATTTCACAGACAAAAATGGTTCTTAACAGCTTTCTGAAGGCTATGCTTCAGCCACCTGCTGTTAAACTTGTTTGCTTTTTCTTACAAAAATTGTTCTTTTGTAACATTAAAACAGACAGGCTTGCAGTCAGTTCACTTGGGGCCAGAGTCTAGAGTGGTTTGAAAGGCACTTTTCTTAATGAACACCGTAACTTCCTGCACCCTTCCTACTGGCAAGTCGGAACAATGGGAAGAGCAGAGGGGTTTGCCTGAAGCCAGTTTTTTCTAGAAGTATTAGTAAGACTTGAATCAGAGGCAATTTCTACAATTTTTGCAAAGGGAGTCTTCTAGTGGTCAACATGAGTTTTTGACTTTTAAAAAGGTTGGTTTTATTGGCAAATAGTAAAGTCTATTACAATCCTAGTTAGTGAGAAATTAAGAACCTGGATAAGATCTATTCTGTTCTTGTCTCTTACTTCCATTTCTTAAAGTAAAACAGAGACTATTATAAGACTTTTTATTCATGTGTTATTTGGTGTCTTGAATATTCAGCTGAATGGTTCTTGAAGCACAATCTGGGTAAGGGAAGATAAATTTACCAAAAAGGTAGATGATCATCTTTCCTCTGCTTGACAAAATTCAGAGAAATAACCATTGCTGATTTTCACAGCTCATTCTAATCCTCTATTCTTATTTCTGAAAATCCCAAAATGAATACCTACAAGCATGGAGTCAATGACCCAGTGGAGTCACAGGGTAAATACAAATAAGTCAAAAACCAACAGGAAAACCCAACAGATTTAAAGGAACTATTTCTTATAAATTAATGCATATCGGCAATGGGTCATTCCTTTAGTGTTGTGTGTTTATGATCTGGAAAATAATATGTGCTTTGTGCAGCATGGAATCAGGGTATTTGAAATTTAGGCTAAAAAAAATAAGCTGGATGATGAAACTGTCAGAGTACTAAAGAAATAAAACTAATATTTAGTTCATAAATATTTCATGGAAGTTGAGTACATTTTTAATAAAACATTTTATTTCAGAAAGTTGAATAAAATCCTGAAAAGTATAGATAGTAGTATTTTGCTTAAAAAAATAAGCTGACCTCTTCCCCTAAAATAAATTCCACTATTTAATTTAAAATTAAATTTTAGCTTTAAATACATGAAATAAAATATACATATTAAAATATTCCCCGGGGAAAACTGGGACTTTATGTGGTAGAACGAATTCTAAGGTGAGTCCGCCACAATTCCATCCTTTTGGTTTTCATGTCTTCAGTAATCTCTTCCCTTAAGTTGGAATGGGACCTGTGAATTCCTTCTGGCCAATAGAAAATGGCAAAGGTGAAGAGATTTTAAAGATGAATACAGTTCTCAAATCAATTGATTTTGAATGAATCATAAGGGATATTTTTCTGAGAGAGCCTGACTTAATCGGGAGAAGTCCTTAAAAGAAAATTCAGTCCCCCTTGAGGTCAGAGACTCATTTTGCAGGCTTGATGAAGTAATTAACCATATTGCCCATGTGAAGAAACTATGGGAAGTTTCTAGAACCTGAGTTTGACATACAGGCAATAGGCAGTAAGAGGCTGGTGTCCTCATATAGCCACAAGAAAATCAATTCTGCCAACAACCTGAATTAGCTTGGACACAAGTCTTTCCCAATGAAGCTACTAGATGAGAATGCACCCTACTCAAGACCTTGATCACAGCTTTATGGGACACTAAGCAGTTAAGAGGACCCCGCTAGGCTGTGCCCAGATTTGCAACCCATGAAAACTGTAAAATAAATGTGTGTTGCTCTATTCATTCTTATGTTAATTTGTTATGGAGCAATAGAAAACTAATATACTTTTATACAGGTGCCTAACTATCCTTATACAGCCTTCTCTACCCCATCTCTCCACACACATACACACATTGATACATACAATAGAATTCAACTTAAATGCCTAAATGATGTATTTTTTAAAAGTTACTTTAATTAGTGCTGGAGACTTTGGAAGGTACTATCCAGAAGACACAAAATTTAAAAATAAAGCTTCTATAAGCTTTAAGAATTCCTCCCATGCAACTTAATTTCAGGCTGAACCAAAATGTAAAGTTGTCCCTTGGTACAGAACCTTCACAACAACAGTGAAGAAACTGCCTTGCAGAGGTAAATACCTGGGATGATCCACGGTTCCAGCTCCTACCACATACTCTTTTCAAGTCCGACGATTTACCAGTGCTCCAGTTTAAGATTTGAAAGAGAATTCCAGTAGCATTTTGATAATTTTTAAGGGACCCAAGGGGAACCCATACCCACTATTTTGGAATGAATACCCCATCTTATTTACCTTTCAAGGGTGACAGGTGGGGACAGAGAGATAGCTAGAGTTAGATGGCTACATAGCTACATTTTTCCTGTGGCTTAGACAACCCTACACAGTCAGCCTCTCCATTACTTTGTTCTCAACTATTACTCTCATCTTTGGCCTTCCTGCTTCAGAATCACTGGCCTCCCTGGTATCACTGGAACAAGTTAGATACTGTGCCATCTTGGAGCCTTTCTCTGTCTGGAATGGTTTTTATCCAGATATCTGTATTACACTGTTTCTCAACTCCTTCAAGGTCTTGTTCAAACTTTACCCTCTTGATGAAGCCAATCTCCAGTCATAACACTCCCCACCTCTCTTATCTACATTATTCTTCTCTTAAGTACTAACTACCACCTCACATATTACATGTCTATTTTGTTTATTATCTTTCTCCAGCCACAGAATGGAAACTCCAGTGCAGGGATGTTTGACATTTTTGTTCATTGGTGTCCCAAGTGCCACAGAAGGCACTCAATAAATTTTTGTTGAATGAAAAAGTATCTTAGGATTAAACAAATACTAGATAATATAGTTCTTAACCAGAAACAGTAAAAAAAAAAAAAAATGTATGAAATGCTCGAAAAAATCCTTCTAGAATATAGATCATTAAAAATAAATTACACGAATAGTAGAGATTTTAATAGATCAGGTGGATATCCCAACAAAAAAAATACATAAATGGATCACTGGTGTTCCTGAGGCAAAAATAAATGAAAATAATAAAAGGTAACAAAAGAAATGTTCCTGTGTGGGAAAATGTTCCAAATATAAGCTGAAAGGTTTTATTATGATCTAGAAACTTTCACTGTACATAATTCAAGTGTTAAATATCAATTTATTTACAAAAAGGAAACTTTGACCTCATCTCAGACTTTTCCCATAACATAATATCCCAGTATTAGTTCAAAGTGTATAGAACTTCAATGAGAAAAAAATTATTTCCACAAATTACATGCTGAGCTAATTTGTGGTTCATGTGACTTGGCACCTAAAGGAAAATTATCACATAGAAAAGTCTTCATTAACATTTACAACTACTTATTAATAAATTACTCAAAATATATTATACAAATGAGATTTTTTAAATAAAGAATTCAGAGTAATGGGATGTTGCAACATCAAAGGATTAGGAGAATGCATTAAAACCATTTAAATATAGAGTTATGTGTTAGAAAATGTGTTTCATGTGGTTATCAAACATATACCAAGTGTTATGAATATTTCTTTAAAGAAAATAACATAAAAAGCATAGTTTAATAATAATGGTACAACAAATTGAAATTTATATCAATAAAACAAGAAAGCAATACACAGTTAAACTATGCTAATGTTATCTTTAAAAGGGTGTAATCCATTCTTATGTTTGACTCTGAGAATTAAATATTACATCTAATTAGTGGCAGTAACATATAATAAACAGAGATAATAACTGAGAGAATTAAAAGTATGATGAAACTTCCAAATAATTACTAAGAGATACAGTTAAGGGAAAGAAAACAGTTTAGTATAATACACAAATCTAAGAAATCAATTGTGCAAACATATTAAAGTGAAAAAATAAGATGATATTATAAGACTACATGTATTAGTTATGACAGTAAATTTGAACAGCTGAACAGATTTAATAAAATGGGAAAAATATGAAATTATGATAATGCAGTCAACCAAATCCAACTGCATGGCATCTAAAAAGAGATAAGTCACAATGCACACTATCTGGGTGATGGGCACACTTATCCCTTTGACTCAAACTTTACAGCAATCTACTACTGGGCATCTACCCAAAGGAAGAAAATACATTCTATAAAAAAGACATCTGCACTCAAATGTTTCTAACAGCACAATTCACAATTGCAAAGATATGGAAACAACCCAAGTGCCCAGAAATACATGAGTGGATTAATAAAATGTGGTATATATATACCATGGAGTTCTACTCAGCCACAAAAAACAATGGTGATATAGCACCTCTTGTATTATCCTGGATAGAGCTGGAGCCCATTCTACTAAGTGAAGTATCATAAGAATGGAAAAACAAGCACCACATGTACTCACCATCAAATTGGTATTAATTGACGAACACTTAAGTGCACATATAGTAGTAACATTCATCAGGTGTCAAGCAGGTGGGTGGGGAGGAGAGGATGGGTATATTCCCATCTAATGGGTGCAGTGCGCACTGTCTGGGGGATGGACATGCTTGTAGCTCACACTCAGGTGGGGCAAAGGCAATATATGTAACTTAAACATTTGTACCCCCATAATATTCTGAAATAAATATATAAGAAACCAAAATAAAAATTACATAATATGGAGAATGGCTAAAACTTTTCACAAAATTCCAGAGCCTTAAACAAGCTAAGTAAGAAGTGGTATTTTACAAAATTAAGTATTCCACACAGGAATTTTGAAAAAGAGTAAGCAAAATGAAAAGCACCAATAGCTTTAATGAATATAATCAGGATTTTGTTCCTTGGGGGAAAAAAAGCAATACATAGATACACTTTAAAATCCAGGAAAAAGCACAAAATCACAAAATTATTATTGGTAATGAGTATGAATCATAGGAAGTTAAGGTACTCTTTGGAAACTATCTGGATTCTATGGAAATACATTTTAAAACCTAAAGTGCATGATGGTCTAGGAAAATATGAGATATCAGAAATAGAGAAGAATGATCATATGAAAACAACAGATGTCTTTTGTTAGCTATTCTAGATTTATAGGCATACTATAGATTTCCTGATATAAGTTGAGTGATTTTCAAAGTTTTAAAAATTTGGAAAGTAACTGAGAAAATAAACAACGGGATCAATAACATTTGTTCAACTAGTAAACTAATGCAGAATACAGTCACATCAGAATGCATTTTAAAGCCAGGATTTAACTAATCCTAGCCAATATGTTAGCCTACAAAAGCAATGAAGAGACATAAGACAGAAATAATTTGAAAGTAATGATATTGTGGAATTAGTGGTGACTTAATTAAAAGATCAAATGTCATCTCAAAGTTTCCTTGCTTCAGCATCATTTCCTAATTTTTCCCGGCTGCTACTCTTACTCTTCAGTGCTCCCCAGTCAGCATCTATTTTAGTACCTATCACTCTGAGCTGTAATTACACGTATATGTGTCTCAATCACTGTCCATTGAAGTCAATGACTGTGTTATTTTATTTTGTATTCTAGGGAACAAAGTCTGGTTTATTGTAAAGATTCAATGGCTATTAAATATATGTATTCATTTGTTCATTCCTTCATTCAACAAACACCTTTTTTAAAAAAAATATTTGTTTTTAAAAGTTTTGTTGAGGTATATTTGATATACAAAGAACTGCACATTTTTAATGTGTACCTTTTGATTGAGGAGTTTGGACACATGTAGTCACTCAGGAGGCCATCACCACAATCAAGATAATAGACGTATCCAACACCCCCAAAAGTTTGTTCGTGTCCCTTTGTTTTTTTGTGGTAAGAACACTCAAGATGAGATCTACCCTCTTAACAAATTTTTAAGTGCACAATATCATATTATTAGCTATAGGCACTATGCTGTACAGCAGATACTTAGAACAAATTCACTTAGCATAACTGAAACTTTATACTCATTGAATAACTCGCTATTTCTCCCTCTCCCAGCCCCTGGCAACCACTACTGTATTCTCTGATTCTATGAGTTTGACTATGTTAGATACTGCATATAAGCAGAATCACGTACTATTTGTCCTTCAGTGACTGGTTTGTTTCACTTAGCATAACATCCTCCAGGTTTATCCATGCCATTTGCAATAACAAATGTTTCTGAATTTTGATTCTGGTTAATGAAATAACCAAAAAGCACAATCCACACGTTTCTGGGCAGTTCTCTTGTGTCCAAAGCCTTATGATCTGCTAGTTCTTTGTTACAGCTCTTTCTGTGTCAAAATAAGGAACCCTTGGGAAAGAATTGTCACTTGGAAAATAGAGCTCAGAGTAATTTTGGAAAGGACGGCCATCAGAATTCCAAAAAGATTGGAAGAATATCACATCTATCATGAAATGCTGGTCACATAAAAGGGAGAGGAGTCTGGTTTAGCTTATTGTCAAAATCTCCTCCAAGAAATGGCCAACATCTGGAGGTAACAGAATGGTCTCAGAAGAAATCTCCTCAAGATTAGAGATGCTTACTTGTGCAGCAGAGGGTTTGCCTTTTTACATAATAACTAATATCTCTTTTAAAAATGAAACACCATTATAAATATGGCTCACTCAATCTGTTAGGAAGAGGGACTTCTCCAAAAGTCTAATTTGCTCTCCCAAGAGAGGAGTTTCCAAGAGGGTTAATGGCAATGTATTAATAATTTCCTAAGCCCTTCAATTACTATTTTCTACAGACCTAAAATTGGAAATAATTTAAGGAAATATATTACCTAGATTGTACACACATTAAATAAGTTTCTTCAAGTTTGTAGCCTCAGTTGGGAAGATTTCACTGACCCATCAAACTCCCTTATCCAGTTGGTCCGATGTCCTTTCTAATTAGTGACCCTCTAACCATAAAAGAGCTCCATGTGATTCATTGGGAAAAAGACAAACCCTATGAGAAATAATGTTCTTTCCAAAGTTCTGCTTAAAGCTGGAGCTGAGCCCAATGACTCACTATTATTCTAAGTGAAAGGAACACGGGGAAGCCATCAATCTTGAGATTGTAGAGCTATTTGAGCTACCCAGGGAGCTCATGCCAACTTCTGAACAAAATGGCATTTCCACAAAGACTTAGTCAATGCTTCCTAACTGTTCCTTTCACCTTCCTTTCATTCTTCAATTCCTGCCATCCCTTGAATTCATTAGAAAGTTCCTCATGCATTTTTTAAATATATATAGTACTTTTATTATTTTATTCAATGCACCCAAAAATAATTCCTAAGATGTAAGTTTAATTTTTTAAAGAAGTAAAAATAATGCAACATAGAAATATATTACGTGTGAACAGTTACAGTAATGGCAAAAAAAATGTACTCACTAAATATTTGTTGAATGAATGAATATTAATTTGTTGTGAAGTCAGCTGAGCCCTTCATTTAGCCTTTAATAAGTAAACAAAAATAAATTTCTCTAAACTTGCCTGATGTTTGAATGCTATACTGGTGTGTTTGAATGAGTGTGACATTTGTTATCCCCAACTAAGTTAGATTTGTAGGGCACGTTGCCCAGAGACTACTTTATTTCATTTTGGGAATTAACCCCAAGGAAGCTGCCACTAAAATGTGTCATTGAGGGTAGAATAAGAATCTAACTCTCTGAACTTTTCTCGATACAAGGTTAACTGAGGGAGAGATGAAAATATACAATCCAGTTGTAGGGTTTAATATTTCTTTTCTGGAAAATAAACTCTTTAATTATTAAAAAGAAAATGTATCTACAAATTCAGTATGTGCATCTATAACTTATATTAAGTCAGTATCATTTGAAGCAAAATGATTTAAAAAAATCTAACATCAAAGGTGAAAACTTTGGAAACTATCATTTTGAAACTTGTGCTAAGGGTAAAAATCTGTCTAGAGTATGGTTATAAACCAAGCTCACCATGGGATCCTAGGAACTCCAGATTTGTTCCTTTTGTCAAAATGGTTTTTCCACCTATTACCGAAAACTCCTGTCTCTGCCCAGACTCCCACTGCACACTGTTTTTAGGACTATGCCCAAGGTATCTGAGGTGTGTGGAGGTGTATTGGTTCAGCCTACTCTAAATTTCCATGAATCCAGGATTCTGTTCACCCAATCACGTATCAGTAAGGTTCTTGCTTGGCAGCTCATCTAATTACAATGCAGGCTTTATATCTCTCAGGCCTCCAATTTGTCCCTGAGCCAGTGAAGACGTTTGGGAGTTGCCTCAACACATTGAGAATAAAATCTCTTTTCTACATTTAGTTTCACCGGGCAAAAACTAGCAAGGAATCTATAAAGACCACACCACCAAATGTCTTTCCTTTTCCTGGGACTTTCCTTTTCTTCTTCAGGGCTTCATAGATTGGCTATAGCCAGCACTTCTCTCGTTTGTAATCAATCCTCACCTCTCCACTCTTTATTAACCTCTCCTGCATGATCAGGGCTGTAACTATTCAACAAACATTCAGAAAACATCAAAAGTTCATTGATTTTTTTTTTACTCTAGAACTTTTAAATGCTTAACCATTTGTACATTTTTTAACATTTTGACATTTTTAACATAAAACGTGGTTTTATGCAAATGGTTTTCTCACTGTGAAAGAGGGCTTCATCTGATAGACAAATAAAAGCACTCATATTCAAAGAACATGTGTGTGTTTTACCTTAGTCCATTTTGTGCTGCTATAACAGAATATCGGAGATTGGGTAATTTATAAAGAACAGAAATTTATTTCTCCCATCCTGGAGGCTATGAAGTCCAAGATCCAGGCACCAGTATCCCTGCTGAAGGCCTTCTTGCTGCATCATCCCACGGAGGAAGGTAAGAGGGTGAGAGGGTGAGAGAGAGGGTGGGGTTGAACGCCTCCTTTTATAAGGAACACACTCCCACAAAAACAATATTAGTCTATTCATAAGGGTGTTGACCCCAGGACTCAAACACTGCCTGGTAGGCTCTGCCACCCAACATTGCTGCATGGGGGATCAAGTTTTCAACCACGAACTTTGGGAGACACATTCAAACCATAGTATGCTCCATAACACAAGGCACCTGGAGCAAGACTCACCTTGCAGCTCAAAAGCTTTGCAAATCTAAGTGTTTTAACCGAATCATGTATCAAGTTGTTTGCTCCCCTACTTCCCCAGTATGTGACTTTTCTATTACACCAGGCCTAACGTCTCCATATTGTCTTTATTACTTTCTGCTTACAGAAAAGTAAGGACTTAAACTATATGGTAGAAAAATCTGTCTGTCTTGTAATTGCAATTGGGGGTAGCAAAGTATAAAAGCAAGTGTAAGATGAAGAACATTTGCTAGCTAAGTTCTCAGTGATGGGGTTCTATTAATAGTCCTGATTTTCTAGCGTCCTCACTTTTGGTATGACTCTGACCAATTATTTGCTAATCTTGGTCCCATTTTCCTGATGGACTATTAGTCTAGGTTATCACTAAGGAGATTCTTGATCATGATATTCTATGAAACTCTACTATTAATATTGAGCAAATATCTTTATAGTGCAAAGAAACTATTTGTGAAGTTACATTAACTTTTTTCATACTACTATTTAATCTAGCAGTGGTGGTGAGGGCTTATTCTTTTAGAAGTCTAAAATATTTGATTTCTCCTTGGCCCATTAAGGAAATGCATGGGTTGTACCTTCAATAAATATTAATATATGTTGACAAAAGAGAGGAAGGGGAAGAGAGAGAAGAATGCAAGAAAGTATGTAAACAAGCAGGCTTACTCTGTAAAATTGAGAATGTCTCCTACTCATCTACACTGCAAGGGGCAAACTAAATTATGATCTGTCCTTAGAAACTCACAACCCTTACAATTTGTTTTCATTGGCACAGAATAGCCCCCACACTCTTCATCCTAGTCTTTCTTTTTCTCTCTTAAAATTATGGGAGTAATGTTTTCCTTCCAATACTGGTTCTCCTCTGTGTGTTTAATCCCTGCAGTTACTCAGTATAATTGACTGCACGACAACTTGAAGTAGAAGTAATGTTAGGTCAGCAATCTGAGTCACATATCAAACTAAGAAGGTATTATGGGACAAATCACATTTTAATCAGTTGGAGCTTAGATAAATACAGGAATATTGATAGCATTTATGGTTTGTATAACAGCCTGTGGGGTAACAGAGCAATAGCACTTTGAAATATAGGCAGTGGGTGTTAATTAACGGTAAATCATAATGGAACTCCTGTGGCATTACATGATGTCCATGTGAAATCTCTAATAATTTATAATGCTTTATGTGACCCCACAGCATGTGACAAGAAGTGTGATTATTTGTAGCTCTGCTAGATCTACGGCATAAAACTTACTTCAGAGGCAATAGGCAATGTTGCTAATGCACACCCCTTGTTGCTTAGATAGGAGCATTCCTTCTAAGAGGCATTTCAGCCCTTCCAGAATCAAGATAGGCCTTCAAGTGCTCAACTGAAACTTAATTGTACAGTGAATAAACATTATCTCACAGGAAATACATAAATACATTTTTTTCCCAGGAAATAATAAGTGGAAAGTAGTTTCTTAATTACTAGTTCATAGCTGCCTGGTCTCAGATGCCATGATTTTGAGTCCCTAATGCTCTAATCTTAGACTAATTGCATCCTTGACATCTAATTGTTCTGTTCCAATCCTGACAGCCACACTGTTCTTTCCGATGTTTCCTGGGGAGGTGTGAGAGGGAAAGCAAAAGAAGAGACTTTTAATAGCAGACTAAAAAATTTAAGGATACTTAGCCCCACTCCCAAAATTTCTCAGAGCCTTTAAATTTCAAGAGTAGAAGAAGCATGCCACACAATAATGATACGTTTCTTCCACGTTATTAAAGCATTCCCACCAGTGTTACTTTAGGTGAGTGACAAATGAGTCAAAGAATGCTAATTGGATTCAGCCGGTCGTTTCCCCCCCCTAATTTGTACTCACAACTTAACTCTCGTTAATCTACTTGTAAATATCAGTTGCACAAATATGAGAAGCAAATGAACAATCTTCATGCAAATGATGCATACTTTTTTTCTAGAACCATCTTTCCATTTCCTGGCCCACTTATCCTTCCATTGAAATTGTGCCGGAGAGTGAGGGGCAGAGAATTTCAGCTGGAATGAAGGAGTTCGTTTGTCTCTTTCTATGCAAAACCAACAGACCCTTAGCCCATGAAGCCAAATACAAATTTCTTCCTTTTGAAAATATCACAGGAGCAGCTGCTCCTCAGCTATTTTGAGTGGGTTTTCTGAGAACAGCTTGTAGCTGCAATATTGTATATGGTGGATGGTTTGGCAAGAACCTGGCTGTGGGAGGGGAGTAAGTAAAACCTAACAACCAGTGTGAGCTACAGTAGCTGACAAATGGGGGCCGGCGCCGTGGAGAACGGCTGTGCTCTGAAACAGAAAGAGATGTATGAGACGGCAACGATTACCTCAATGGCAAAAGTGCTAGCTTTTTTTATTTATCTAAATTGAGCCTAACACTTTCAATTTGTTAACACAATTTTTAAGGGGCAAAAGACAGAGATTAGTTGTAGGGACAACAGAAAGAATCACCAAGAGTAAAGAAAGGGAAATAACTTCAAAAGTGAGTAAAAATTCCAGCTGCAGTAAGGCAGCAGGTACAGCCTCTTTGCCTTCCCACAAGATTTGATGACAGCTCACCGGGGCAGGAACCTGCATATTGGTTTCACACTGGCTTGCACCTCGTATCTCTGACTAATGTGTTTTGGGGTCCTTGCTCTGGGTCGTAGGATCTAATCCCTGTGTGTAACAAAGAAGCATGGTTAGCCTATGGATCCTGAGATAGTAGCCAGGGTGTCATCAGCATCAGCATCTGAAGTCAAGCTGAGACAGCAGAGACTCTAGAACCAATGAGGCTCACAGCAGCAGCTATCAGACATATTCCAAAGCATCCTTGATGTATCTCACACTAGAGTAGCTAACGCCTCCCCACTCAGTCATCCCTACATTGTCAAAGCCCTAGACCTCGGGCTGCTAAAAACCATATTTATGACAACCCTATGTGTTATTCTCAACATCTTGTGTTTTTATTCAAATTCCCACTCTCTCCAGATCTCAGGTACTTGTCATCTCAACATTTCAAGTCTAGCTTTGACCTAGCTCTTCCTGTAAAGTGGTCTTTGGCCTTGTAATGATTTCACTTCCTTTTGTTTCCAAAATTAAGAAATAAACAACTGTTCTGACCCAATACTCATGGAAATGCCATTCATGAAATTTGGGTGTTGTGGCTTTACAAAACGGTAATCAACTCATGGTAAATGTCCAAAGAAATTCCATCTTTCCTTTATTTGCACAATTGTTGCATTCCTATAATAGCCAATTGGTATTAAACCCATACAAAAAACAATTGCTGATTCAGTTCTAATATTCTCTCTGTAATTGACACTTAGATACTGTTGCATCCCTATAATTTGTTGACTTCCAGTACTTCTGCTCTTCAACTTTCCAGGTGACAATAAATTAAAGGAGGCCACTCCAGAAAGGAGGCTGTGTAGGCTGCTCTAAATAGGAAAGTGGCAATTCACCTTTCCCAGTCCTAAATTCCCCATGTTTAAACTTTTCTTCCAAGTTGCAAGGGGTAACGAAAGGACCAGAGAAGACAATCTGAATCTATCACTCCATCATTCAGTGAGATACACTGAGCTAGACTAGAGCTTACACTTGAACTAGCTGGAGAATTGGCAGGTCAGCAGTGCCTTGAAGGTCTCTCTTTATTTAACTCCCGAGTGCACAGGCCCCTGCTAACCCCTTTGTACCGAGGACTTATTCTTCCTCCCATGACTTAATTCTTGGTCTGCAATACAGATATCTCCTGCCTGCCCTCCTTAGACCTAGAAAAGGGACCTCTCTAGATCAATTATTACTAATTATTGTTTACTTCATTCACATGAAGATTTTCTTATTATTATGTAACTGTCACAAGGCAGAGAGCCTATTTCTTGGACCTCCGTGAGTGCCGTGCAACTTTGATCAGAACCCTTTGCTTAGTCTGATGCCTACTGCCTTCTTTGCCGCTGACTCTTGTGGTCAGGTTCGGCCACTTTTCTCTTGTGTTTTATGTCTCCCTCCTCAAAGTCTCACTGGTCCTGAACAATCATTCCCTAATTTAATAATTTAACTCTTTCTGTGTCTACCAGTTAAGATTGATGCTCTCCTTCTCCTCCTAAATAGTCTCCATCCAAGTCAGTATACAATTTTTGCTCTTAGATGATAAAAGTACCAAAATCAAAATAAAATATTCTCTTTTTTCTTCAGTAGGGTGGATATATTGACACAAAGACTCAAAGGCCTGGTCTTTATAGCAAATAGGTTCCTATAGTAGAAATACATACATTAGATACTACAGCCACTAAAATCAATTACTTTCCCATTCTCTAACTCAATTGGTTCAAAGTAACTTGTTATATTTGGTTTCTTTTATATAATTCCTTACAGAAGTAAAACTGAATTGGTCACAGTTGGTACAAATTTCTTGTACTCTTTGTACTTATATTAATCACTACAAATCAATAAATTGACATTCCTATTTCTATGTAAATCTTTTGTGAGTTTAGCTGCCCTATTCCATTCCCTGGGTTCAATTAATTCTGGATACACTAGCAAAATAAAATTTATGGATAAGCAGAATTAAGAATCAGACCATAGATCAAGGTATTCACCTTCAAAACTATGTAAACAATTAAATTCCAAAGGAAGAGCATCAAACTAAACAGAGACAACATGCTGTAACAGAGGAAACTTGAAACATAATCTTTAGAGTCAGAAATACCTGGAATTTAATTAATGCTTCGACATTTATTACTGTGTGATATTAAAGAACTAAGTGTTATTGAAATAGTCCCTAAGACTCATTTTAAATGCTTAACACATGTACATGCTTTCACACAATAACTCAGTACTTCTCATTTTAAATTCTTAGATGGCACATGCACCCTGATGTTTACACTAACATGAATGGGCTTTGTGACCAAGGAAATGTCCCTGGTTCTTAAAACTAAGATAATGTATAAGCACAGGATATATAACAAGGGCTTATTCTTTGCATGGCATTCCTCTAGCCCCTATGCCGTCCTGGGATGCCAACCACTATTATGAGGGAAAAAGCCAATCCTAGACATTTCTTTATATTTGAAGTACATCAGTAGCTGACTTTATCATCACTCCCTCCTTCTTGCTTTCTATGAATTAGAATATTAGTTGTATGATATGCTATGACTTAGCTATGCATATGGTGTCTACAGGCCATTTTTGAGTAGTAGCCACTATACTCCAAAGTGGCCTATATGGAAACATCCACCATAACTACAGGCGCCACTAGGGCTAGAGATTAGTGTTCTATATTTAACTGACTTCCAGTGCAACAGATTCTTTTTATCCTTTTATGATGGGCACTCCAGAGGCCTGATACTGGCCCACTCATGGCCATGACAAGAAGAGGAGAATGCCAGGTGACACTCAGAGTCTACCAAGCCACCACCAGCCAGGATAAATCCCTGCTTGAAACGTATGTAATACTTTTAGTTAAAAGTAATAAATCTTTTTTCTTGTTTAAGCAATAGAGAGTTGGAATTACTGTGTTTGCTTTGGGCAAATCTCTAGATCTTGAGATGGAAGGAATTGATCAAATATTGTCAACCCTTTTGGGTCTTCATTTTTTATAAGAATCCTCCTAAGACTTCTCAGTTAAAACAGGTGTAATACTATCAATATTACAAGGTTATTGTGAAAGTTAAACATAAAATATATAAAGGGATTTTTACATAATAGAAATTCACGACATGATGCCTTTTAAACATATTATAAATCAGAACTAGCCAGGACTTAATGGGGGACAATCTATGACTCATCCCAACAGCCCCATACCTGTGAATGACACTCATTTTTGGCCAAGTTTTCATTATGCGAGCTTTTCAAAGACTATTTAGATAAGGCAAATTATAAGGTTCTTGTGAATTATAATAATTTCTACATTCAGGAATACACGTATCCAGCATACTCTGCCAGGTTAAAGAAAACTGCCAAAGAATAGATAAATGAGATCTTATATTCCAAATTGGGTTAGCATAAATGGAACTCATGATACTTTATGGTAATGATATTGCTATACTACCAACTCAGTATATATTAGGGCCATCACTTAACAGGTTTGAGAGACTATGAGGATGTAGGAGGGAATATGTACTTTGAACTATGAGGTTTTAACAATTGTGTGGAATAGGAGGCATTCACAAAAGAGTGTGTAAATGTTGTATACTTCATTCAAATAGTTCATCATGATTCTTGACCTTCAGCATGTAGAAAGGGGAAAAAAAAAACTTGAATAAGCAAATCCTGTGCATACACATACTGAACCCATGCAAAGAAACAGATGTTGGTTACTTTGCTATGATTGTTTTAAGACAAGCTGTCATTAGAAATACGGGGAGAAATCCCATAGCTGGCAATCCCTAAGGAAATAGCATTAAACTCTAGCCAGAACTATAATATGATGCCCATCAGTCTGCGAAACCCTTATGTTATGCTATATTTAAAGGTGAAGAACCTAAAGAAGGATGCCCTTGAATGAAGGATTTTAGGATATCTTCTTTTGGTAAGGAATAAAATACAAAGAACTCACCACAGAGTTTACACATTGATTATTTTTTAAAAAGAGAAAAAATAGAAATAAACTAGACTCCTCATTCACCACCTCAACTCATAAAGGGAATTCACATTTTCAGTGATATCAGAAATCTGACAACCTGACATGCATAATGAAAGGCAGCCCAAACTATGAAGAGGTATAATAGATTAATGCTGAGAGAATAAGATAGAACTAATTTAGTTCATTATCCAGAAGAAAGCACAATGTCAGAATGAGAGCCATTCAAATGGATAAATATTGTGAGATGAAATCTAGTGAGATGCAGATATAAGGAATCAAGTAAGGAAATACTCTTGGAGATGCATGTTCTGTGAAAAATATTTGAGCTGTGCTTTCAGAAATATTACATGAAATAATTGTAATATGTTAGGCCATAAAATAAGCTAATCACCTATTATAATTTTTTAAATATGTGTATGGTTTGGGGGATCAATTATAACTACTAAAGGGGTCCATAGGACTTGGCAATAAGTAAAACTCCTATAGATGGAATTAGCCCTCTGTATGAAATAACACTAGATTTTCTAAAGACATGTCATAGAGAAGTCTATGAAAACACAAAATCAAACAGGATAATAAAAGAGGAATAATGTAATTCCAACTAAGGAACCTGGAAAAAAATTCCCCTCACTTTTTTATATAGTCTTTTTCTTATACAAAGTTTGGTATATGTACTGCCTGGAATCTAGATAAAAGGCAGTGCCACAGCACTAGGATTGATGAGTGTGTCTCTGATACACACTGGGAGAGGCGGCATGGACTGAGGGAGTCAAGCACTTGATGAGTGAACACAGCTATCAATGCCATTATAATCCTCCAGATAACTTCTTGCTTTGACTCCAGGTCTAGCACATTCACTTCTGGCTATAATTGGCCTCTGATGTAGACAGGGAGACAATATAGGACTAATGTACACAAATTTCCAACCCACCACCATTTGTGTAATTAAATCCTTTATGTGAATCAAAACATTTTATATTTGGGATATTTTCGTCTCTTATAATCAGCTAGAATATTAAGTAGTCATATAGTTAGTTAAAAGGAGACACAAAATCTCTTTGACAGAAGGAGGCAAAATTATGGAAAATTGGGAGAATAACATCTAGAACACACACAAAGAGTCAAATAAGTTATTAAAACTTTTCTCATCATGTCAGCTGTAAATGGCAATAGGAAGCTTCAAAATGTAGATACGGTTAGTAGTAGAAGCACTGGGAAGATTGTGGCTTTAGGACTCAGTCATGATTTTGAGCCTATTTTGCCACTTATGTTAGGGACTTTGGCCAAGTTGTTTAGCCTCCTTGAGTTACAATTTTATCATGTTTAACATATGTTAATACATTTAGTACAAGGATTAAATGAAATTATGAATCTTAAGGGCCTGCAGAAAGAAGGTACCCAGCGAATGATGCTACTATTGATCACAAGATATGTCTACTTGGGAAATGTTACTTTGTAGGTTTAATTTTAAAAATAGTAGAAAAGTAATTGGCATAAAATTTGAGGTTTAAATATAAAATCTTTAGATGTGACACTGATATAGTCAACTCATTATCAATTCCAGTCAAGACTTCCAATGCGTAGCCAAAACTGATGCTTGTGCACTAATATGTTAAATATTGGAAAAATCCTTCCAAATACTGCAGATGTTCTCAGATCAAATACTATATCCATAAAAAATTGTGTGAAATAGCAAGAAATGAGGCACAAAAAGAAGCTAATGAATTTGCATGATTTGAAAGAATCAAGAAGCTGTGTGAGAATATGATAATGCCAAGTATCAGGAAAAAAGCCAGGTAACTATTTGGACTTAACCAGTATTAGTACCAAAAAATCACACACACACACACACACACAAAAAAACCATATAGGAATTGTTACAAAGAAAGAACAGTTGTGAACGTTAGAATGGTTGTCACACCCTCTCTCCTACTGAAGTAATCTCAGTCAGATACAAAGAAACAATTTTGCAAACAAATCAAAGTAAAATTTGTCTGTTGCAATGCTAATTAAAATACCATACAGTTAAAGAAATCACCATTATTTTGATTGAGATCTTTCCACTACTTCATGTCACTTTCATCAATATAAAAATATAATCTCAGCATTGTAGCAAGATAATTAAAACATTTAATTTGTAGTCAAAATTTATTTAAATCTGATGCCTTAAATAGCTCGCTAATATTTGTCTTACTGAAATACAGCTGTTGTTCTAAAATACCTTGCCAACTGTAACAGGCATCAGTTGTACTGCCCTGACCAATAAGCACATTATTTGTGACAGCATACAGGAAAATTGTATGAACTATGGCATAAATAAAATAAAACAGTATTTTCAAAGGCAGTTTCATAATTCATGCTTAAACAATATTACCAATGTGCAATTACACTATGAGATAACTGTGAGACTTGCTTCAAGGTAGAACTCAAGATATACTCAAAGGGAAAAAAAAATGGCTCATAAAGGCAGCCTAGGCACATTTAAAGTTGCAAAATATTTATAGACCTTCTAAAATGTTCAATCCTTGGTTCAAAAACTGCATTGGGCACACTTATAGGATAAATTAAGGTATTTTACAAAGGGTGTATGATGCAAAGGGAGAGATAAAAAACTTTTTATCTAAATGAATATTCATTCCTCTAAGATTTTTAAAGCTCTGAACTAAAATTTAGCTAGTTTCTCCAAAATTTAGCTTTGGTTTGAAGTAATGAGAAATGAAATCAGGCTGACTCATCTTTCATCATGATTCTCCGTCTGGTCCTTTTCTTAAGGCCCAACTGTCTATGGCTTGGGCTCATACCTGCATGCCTGCAATCCTGGGAGATAAAATCCTAGCAGTCCTTAGCACATGATTTTTGAAGACACAGACACAGATGAATCATTGAAGGTGAAAGGATAACGTGAGGAGAGAAGCTGCCCAGAAATGAGCCCCAACGACTGCCAACGTCTCTGTTAGAAAAGATATTAGCAAAGGAACCTGTGAAGAAACAGCCAAAAACTAAATAGAAAGCAGGAAATATGTGGAAAATGGACTGAAACATACAAAAAAAAAAAAAAAATTGAGAAATACCCATAGGATTTGATAACATAAAAATATTTGGTTAAATTTGCAAGAACAGTTTTGGTGAAGTGTTGGAGACAGAAACCAGATGGAAGTGTTTAAAAAGGGAAATGCTTGTGAGAAAATGAAGAATATATGTGTGCACAACTCCTTTCAGAGGATATCACGGAAAGAGAGGCCCAAGGGCATGGGAGTGAGATGTCAGAGATATCAAACCAGGTTCAAATGATGAGGGAAAGTTAAAGCACAGAGGGGGTTGAAGGTTTAGTATTACGAAAGAGATAACACACAGAGAACACACTTAAGAAGGCAGGATCAGCCGGGATCTTGAACACACAGGAATGGATTTGCCTTTTGATAGGAGACACATGGCATCAATTACAACAGCAGGGAAGAAAATACATGCAGATGCAAGTAAGTGTATAGATTTAAGAAGGGTTTTTGAGTGAAACATCCCCTTGTTCCATCAATACCTTTTAATGAGTCACTTCAAACTCTTCAACCTGGCACTCAAAAGATTCCAATATAGATTACATTTTTTTTTTTAACACCAAACATTGCTTCTTTATGCAGATATACAAATCTAGCTGGGAAAAAGTTTCATATCCCTAAAAGTACCAACTGTAATTCTATTCTTTCCATTTTTTCCAAGTCTCCTCCTATCTGAATTTAATTCATTCTACAGATATAAGACAAACCCTTTTCCCTCAATAAATTCTGTTACTAGTACAGAAATCTTTGCCTACTTTCAATTTGCCAAGCACTCACTGATTGTGTTGAAAACAGATTATACTCTATAGGTGATAGTGAGTAGAGGTGTGATGCTGCTCATTTAATTTAAAGATTATGAGTACTACTCAGCTGTAAGACACAATGGTGATATAGCACCTCTTGTATTTGCCTGGATAGAGCTGGAACCCATTCTACCACGTGAAATATCCCAAGAATGGAAAAATAAGCACCGCATGTACTCACCATTAAATTGGTTTCACTGATCAACACCTAAGAGCACATTTAGGAATAACATTAATCGGGTGTCAGGCAGATGTTGGGGGGCAGGGATGGGTGTATACATACATAATGAGTGCGATGTGCACCGTCCAGGGGATGGACACGCCTGAAGCTCTGACTCGGGGGGCGGGGGGGGGGAGGGACAAGGGCAATATATGTAACCTAAACTTTTATACCCGCATAATATGATGAAATAAAAATAAATAAATAAAATTATGTTCTTTGTTTTAGAGCATGAATAGGTAGGAAGCCAGAAAGAACAGCTCTTGACAGAGCTAGACATCACCTGGAACCCATTGCAATGTTCCAGACAACAAGAAACACCTTCAACGAAGGCAAGGAGAAGCGTAAAAGTGACCGGACTTGAGGAATATTCAGAAAATGTATTCAACTCTGTGATATTTGTTCAGAATTGATTGTGAGGCATGTGAGAGAAAGAGGAAAGATCACACCCAGGTTCTTGGTTTGTAGCTTGTAAAGCCAGTATCACCCGTCAATATAAACTATGTGAAGGAGAGTTAGGGAAGATGATGAGGTCAGTTCCTGCCGGGATGGCTTGCGGTTCCTGTAATATACACCCAGGACGGGCTTGGCAATAGAGGACTGGAGTTGAGAACACCGGGGTGAGGATATATATTCGGGGATTATCATCTACTCCTATTTAATTAATTCACATTTGTAGATTTGAAGAGAATGTAAAGCGAGTGGAGGACATAAGAACAGTTAAAAGCACAGAAAAATTGAAAAAGAACTCTGGAAGGAGAATATGAATAAAGACTCAACGATGTGGGAGGAGAATGAGGAATAAAGTTAGGAAACCATGGGATGTAGTTTTAAAAAGCCATGATTTGGAGATAGAATATATTTCAGTTATTTTGTTGCCTCTCAGCTCCAAATACACCTTTCAACATATGCTCTGTGATAATCAACATAATTCCTTTAACTACGTCTCCTTTCAAGTGAGCATGATGTTACACTTTCTCAGTAGAGGGCACTAGAGGGCGCTGGAGGGGGCTTTCCTGCCCCCTTTTCTCAGGAGCCAGAGGTGGGGTATGTGGGTGTGAAAACACCCAGCCAAGCCTGCACCAGCCACAGGCCGAATGTGGTCCCTCTGAGACCTTGCAGCCCCAGCCTGGTGACAACCTTTCCGCAGCCCGCTCTACTCGGGAACCTGCGTCCTGTGCGTCCTGAGAGCCTCCTACCGTCACCAGCCCTAGAACTCCCACTGCACGCTTGGCCACCAGTTGCCGATCGCCTGCTCCCCTCTGGCACTCTGAGGGGCGGAGGTATTTGAGTTCTACTGCAGCTGTAACAAATGACCACAAACTTCATGGTTTAAAATTTCTGCAGATTGAAGTCCATCATGTCTCACTGGACTAAAATCAAGGTGGCAACAGGGCTGGTTCCTTCTGGAAGCTTTAAGTAGAATCTATTTCCTTGCCTTTTCCAGCTTTTTGAAGCTGCCCACATTTTTTGGCTCATGGCCCCTTTCGCTATCTTCGATGTCAGAGCAATGTTTCTTCTCTCTGACCATTCTTTTGTGGGTAGAGCGCTCTCTAACCACAGGTGAGAAAGGTTCTCTACGTAAGGACCCAAGTTATTATAATGGACCCACTCAGATAAATAAGGATAATCGCTCCATCTCAAGGTCCTTAATGTAATCAAATATGCAAGTCCCTCTTGCATTGTATGGCAAAAAATTCACAGGTTGAGAATTAGGATGTGGACATCCCAGGAGGCCTTTTATTCTGTCTCCCACAGTGGGTTTTGCTTACTCAGTAACTCCAGCACAGCTCTGGCTAAAGAAGCAAACCTCTTTCTGATGGACCTAAGCCATACATACCTCCTTCAGAGAGATCTGAACTCTTTCCAAATTGTCCTTTTTTAGGTACTTTCCCTCAGGCCTAGGATACCACATAGAGTTTCCTTGAATATTCTATCTTATTCTTTTATCATACTAGCAGTTCTTTACATTAAACTTCCCCTGCTTAACATACTGTGTGGTTTCCATCTTCTGATTAGACAAGTACTGCTATATCTCACATGAATAATCCAAAAGTAATCTATAAAGGAAAGAAAGTACTAAAACTGTAACAAAAAAGATGAAAGAAGAATCAAGGGTTAGTTTGGGTTTTGTTTGTTTTGGCTTGAGGAAAAATTTAAGCATTCTAGTAAGTTGAAGGAAAGAATCAATATAGAACTAGGATGAAGGTACCAGAGAAAGAAATACTGTCTTGGAGATGGGAGAGACTAAAATCTATTCTAGAGATTGAAAACGCTGTTTATCAATCATGAGAAGCTTTTTTACAATTCTAATTTCCAGGTCTTATCCTCAGAAATTCTAATTAAATTAGTCTTGGGTGAAGCCCAAGTTTCTCTGATGAGTAGCTGTAGGGAGGAGAGAATGGGGGTAGCTACAGGCAAACGTGTAGATGTAGGGGGGTAAAATGTTAATGAGTTGCCCAGTGATTATCTCAATGTTTTTTTGAGACATGGAAGGCAATATCACATGTTGGCAATGAGGCAGGAATTGTGAAAGAGCTGAGGACATTTAATGACACTCGCTATGATGCATGTACACAACTCATGTCATTAAATATGAACTGTCTGATTTCAAATCAAACAAGAAGCAGTACAGTTAATCAAAGTATGCACCTAAACTATCGACACAGTTTTACCATCTTCACAGTAGCTTTCTGATGCCAGCAGCAAAGAAGCCTGGAAAGCAAGTGGCAATGAAATCACAAACGGCGTTTTCCATAGCTTGTTGAGAAGTGAATATTTTTCCTTGCAAGAAGTGGTCCAAAGCCGGAAGAAGTGGTAGTCAGTTGGTGCAAGGTCTGGTGAATACAGTGGAGACAGAGAGTTTCCAAGTCCACAGCTGTGCGACGTGTGGCTGAGCATTATCTTGCAAGAGGATTGGCCTGTGTCTATTGCCCAGTCTCAGCTGCTTAATCAAAGCATCCTCATCATTTCATCTAATTGGTTCCAATAGACATGTTATAATCAATTGATCAGGTTTCATAAAGTTGTAGTGGGTAATACTAGTGCTGGACCACCAGACACTATTAGCTTTTTTGCTAATTGAATATTGAGTTTCGGACTGTGTTTTGGCACTTCATCTTTATCCAACCATGGTGCTGAATGCTTGTGATTGTCAGAAAGAATCCATTTTTCATCACATGTTACAATATGGTGTAGAAATGTTTCGCCTTTATGTTGTGATAGCAAGGAAAGGCAAACTTCAAGATGTTTTCTCTTCTGACACTCTTTTAATTCATGTGGTACCCATCTGTCCAGCTTCTTTACCTTGCCGACTATTTCAAATGTTCCAATATTGTTAGAATAGCAGTGTCAAACCTTGCTGCTAATTCACTTCCACTATAACTTTTAGCACATCATTATCCACCTCGGTCTCAGGTCACCCACATGTCTCACTTTCAAAATTAAAATCACCAGAACAGAACTGCTCAAACCATTGATGTACTATGTGTTCATTAGCCACATCCTTCCCAAGCACTTCGTTGGTATTTTGAACTGTCTGCACTCCATTGGTTCCACAAGGGAACTCATATTCAAAAATAACGTGAATTTTGACTTACCCATGATTTCATAAAAATTGCTCTAAAAATATATATTTGAAAGATAATCACAAGCCAAAATGTGCATTTGAAAGAATGAGGATGTACCATCACAATAAAAACAAGCAACAACAAAAAAACCCGAAAAAATAAAACCAGAAGTATCAAAGTGAAATGTCAGAGATATCAGCTGTCAAACTTGATACATAAAGAAATCGGACATTTCATACATAATAAGCTAATACTGTGGATTCAGACACACGAAACATGGTTCCTGACCTCTCAAGAAACTTTCTCTTTAGATGGAAGACTAGACACAATAACAAAAATATGAATAATAATACCAAGTAGAATACATTACGTTTATAAGAAATAATAGAGGCAATAAAAAATGATTGGAGTTTAGAGGGGGAAAAAGACTTTGGCTTCAGTGATGAGCAAAGATTTCAAGATGCAGAACTTCACCTGGGCCTTAAAAAAATATATCAAGAGGATAAAGGCAAATATTCTTGATGGTGGGAGGAACATGAATCCTACTTAAGAGTTTCTGAGCCGATTTGCCCAACTAAAGTAGAACGTCTTAAAGAGATTAATCTAAAAGTTTGAATATGTGGTTTAGGTCAAATTTAGTTTTTACGAAGAGTTAAATGAAATGGAAACAGTAGATACCACACTAAGGATTCCGGACTTTATCCTGTGGGTGACAAAAAGCCACTGAAATGTGTATTTTTGGCACCCCCCCTTTCCTGCCTTATGCAACTCTAGTCAGTATTGATGGTGCACTGAAATTGCTCAGGCAGCCTTACTATTAGATGCCAGTGACAAGAAGCATGGTTGTGAGTGCATAATTAAACAGAACATGCTCCTGAATCCGAAATGTACACTTTAGGATCTCATAGATCAAAATTCAATGTAAACACTTGAGTATAATTAAACATTATAGCAATATGGTGAATGTTTTGGAATATCACATAATCTTCTACTCCTTCTTGATAGAGTGTATGTTCTGTTCTTCGGTTTTGTGCGGGAATTTATGTTCCTTCTTGAGCTGTTGCACAAAAAATACATCCATGAGGCTTATTAACCCTCCCTAAAAGAAAAATGGATAAAGCCAGAGTAGTGAAATTAGTCCAGCCTTTACCAGACTTTTAGAAAATAATAAAGATTTTTTATGCCCAGTCTTTTAAGAAAGGATTCTTGATTTTCATATTAAGAACAAAGCTTGGAGGGTACCCAAAGAATCAATCTTGAAATAGAAAAAAATCAGGGTGTTATTTTTGCTATTTAAGAGAAAGACCTAACCCACATACTATGCACTGAATGTTTCTGCCCGCCCAAAATTCGTATGTGGAAACTCTCATCCCAGTGTGATGGTATTTGCAGATAACTCCTTTGGGAGGTAATTAGTTGCTGAGGGTAAAGCCCTCATGATGAGGTTAGTACCTTTATAGGAAGAAACATGAGGGAGCTTGTTTCCTCTCTTTCTGCTCTGTGTCATGTGAGGACACAGTGAGAAGAACATCATCTTCAAAAGAGGAAAAGGGACCTCACCAGAATCTGACTATACCTTGATCTTGGACTTCCCAGCCCCAAGAACTGTGAGAAATAAATTTCTGTTGTTTAAGTCATCCAGTCTAAGGTAATTTGTTACCTTGGCACCTTGTTATAGTACCACAGGATGAAGAAAACTCTGCTGGGACTGGGGGGTTGAGGAGATTGTCAAAATGGAGTGGAGAGAAACAACTGGAAGGTTTGAGATGGAAGGATGATGACTACCCTACCATAAACAATGGAATTCCCAGTTGAAATGGAATAAAAACAGAAGACATCAGCTTGATGTACCTCTTCCCCAGTCATAGACTAGGAAGACCGTAAGTCTTCCAGAGGAGTCCAAAATTCCCAGCATTGCATCCACCATGCTTTGGAAATGGGAGAGGGAAAATGGCTGACTCAGGGTCTGGCTGGGTGAGCCTGGAAGCAGCTTCACCTCTCTGGCTTTGTGTAGGACCAGATCCCAACACCAAGGTGTGCTTAACCTGAGAGAAGGAATATATTTTCTAAGGATAAATAATACTTTTTGAAGGTTTAAGTGAAATTAACTTCCAGATGCTCAACTCCCAAATGTACTCCTTCCAAAATTTGATTTGTCTAAGAACCCAGCCCTTTTCTTTTTATAATAGTCCTTCTTCCATTTCAAAAAACAAGTACATATTCTTTGGTGCATTGCCCCAGTTTTAAAAATATATGGGATACAAAAGAAAAAGACAATTTGGATTATTGGTATTCCTGTTGAGAGAATGAATGACTCTACTAACTGAATTTAAAAAATTATTTTGTAAGCAAGATGGTTACCCAATCTTTAAGTTTATGTAAAAATTCAGGTATGCTCTACAGAGTTGTCAACTGTTAAGTCAACAGAAGTATTTTTGGTTAGAAATCACTATGTCAAATTTGGTATATAACCAAGGAAGACATAAAACTATTGAGTCACATTGTTACAACAGAACCCTTGTCATTCCTATGAACTTATGTGTGTGGACAAGATTTCTGAATACTTACATCTGTAAACAATTTTAAATGAATAAAATTGATTATTAGTCTTACTTCATTCAACAGTATGTAATATTCATCCATGAATTCTTGAAATAATTGGAAAGAAACCTTATCTCTCTCATTATGGGATAGATTTTAAATAAAATTTTACCTTTTATTTTATAAATATGCATCAAATTTCAAAATATATTTGGATTCTTTGGATTAGCTGGATACTAATAGAATTGATAAAGAAATTTTTAAAAATTTGTTACATATTTTTAACTCTATTTTTTAAGCATTTTTTAGAGCTTATGGTTATATAAACAAAAAATTAAATCTTATTTTATAAAAAATTATGGCAGAATAAATTAGATTTTATTTACATAAAAGTCTGTTTTACATAAAAAGTAACACAAAACCTCAGTATCACACAGCAATAAGCATCTATTTGCTCATTCATCTGGAGCAGCTGGAGGTGGGCTTGGAGATTCTGCTTGTCTTGGCTGGCTTTGCTCATACATTTGTCTTGCCTGGATGTTGACTGATCTAGGCTGGGATAACTGGGGTCAGTTGTCTTTCATCCTTTAGTGGACTAACACTGGCGGAAACATAAGTGAGGGCGAGCCCAGTCACTCAAGAGCTTCCCAAGCCTCTACTCACATCACATTTCTCAACATCACATTGACCAAAGCAAGTCACAAATTAATCCCAGAGTCAAAATGGGAAGGTAGTACAAAGGTACATGATAAAGGCTGAGTAAACCATTAGGGCCATTTTTACAATCTACCACAGGGTGGTAGTTAAAAGACTTTCAAACACTTATTACATAAGAACAATTTTGTAGGGAAAGTGAAGGGCAAATATTATGTCAGGAGGAAAAGGACCAAAATAGAATTTATGACTTTTAATGAAGAACTTGTTCAATGTTTTTAATATGGATGATAGTGTGCATGAAATTACTATGAATTAGGTTGCATTGGATATATTTTGAAAAGTGATATAGCAGTTCTATTTTAAAATGTCAATATTTACAACATGTTAAAATTATATCCTTTGCAACTATTAAGACTCATGACGAAGCTGGGTGCAGTGATGTGTGCCTATGGTCTCAGCTACTCAGGAGGCTGTGAGAGGATCACTCAAAGCCAGGAGTTCTAGGCTGCAATGTGCTGTGATCGCACCTGCGAATAATCAGTGCACTCCAGTCTGGGATCAAAAGAACATGTGTGTTTGATAATACACAAAAGAATATGTGTATTATCTCCAAGAAATAATATCAATGTAAGATAATTTAGAGGAAAAAAATACATATCTTGGGGTAAAAATCATCCACCTAGATAAGAAATTTCTTACCAAGTTATTATAATCTATGTCTAGATTGTGGAATTCTTTTATCTACTCATTTTATGAATGTCTAGTGTCTAGCTTTGATGGAAAAACTAAATGACACAAGTGTCAAGATTTAGTACCTCCTGAAGCAAGCAAATTAACTAAATGATTTCTCAATTTTCCTTCCAAGTCCTATGATTTAATGAGGTTGTGCAAAAGATGACTAAACACAAAACGTGTGGAAACGCTGTCAACGTTGAGTGTTTTCCTTTAGAGATGTGGCTTCAGAGCCTTGATAGTAAGGGAAGGGTGACCTTTTCTACTGAAGGACTGAGACTCATTATAGATATTCATGAGGCATTTACCAAAACCCATTAGAGCAATTGCTTAGGCCTCTTTGTCGTGAGGTCAGGAAAACAGAATGGAAAACAGTTTGAAGTATTTTGGGGACTGGCCTAAAGAAGAGCCTCAGGAATGGATGTGCCAGGATAGATGAGGAATGGGTGAGTGTCAGTGACGATCTAGTCAGGAGACAGAAATCACACAGCTCTTTTAATAGAGAAGTTCTAGCATGCAGACGTATGCAGGTATAAGCAATTGTTAACTATGCTAACGAGAAAGGTACAACAACAACAACAACAGAACTGCCAAGACATGTTGAAGGTAGCACTTGTAGGAAGCAGCTACCACACCGAGTGCTGAGAAGGTATCTTGGCTCCTTGGCTCCAAGGAGCTGGAGGTCAGACCCTTCAAGAGAGGGCACTGCCCGGCTGGGGCTGGTGTCTCTGAGGCTGGTTCAGCCAATGTTATATGAATTCCACAGCAGCTAATTGCTGCTTCTCCAAAGAACTGCCACTGTCAGATGAAGATGTAAGACTGTGGTCACACGATGCCCATAGTGGCAGTATCAAATAGGAAGGAACATGCTTTACAAGCTTCTCCAGCTTTGTGGTCTCCCTCTTAAACACCCCTTCCTGGTGGAATCTTGCCACCAGCAAGGGAATTTGGGGAAGTCCGAAGCTAAAAACAAGAGTTTAATAATTGGAATAGGTCAAAAATGTAAGGACAGCAATTTGCAAAATCTATATAGAAGACCAAACTATGGAAGTATGCGTCTAAAAGATAAACACAAAAATATCAGAATGTGATTGAAATAGTAAATCACAAACACATGAAAGTATCTTTGTGAAGATCATATCATTCTGACCTATGAAAACTGTAAGTTGCTGGTGATCAAATATTAATATCTTTATATTGAATCATGAAAAGAGGCTGATGTTCAGGGGTGAAATTATAAATGGATTGAATTCAAAATATCCTTGGGGCCCAGACTCACTCTTTAGAAGGGGAGATGTAGGAGTGAGGTTGAACACCCACTCCAGACCTGGCTCTCTGAGACTGCCCCGCTCGGGAGGTATTTGTTGGCCACTACACAGGAGTAGGAACTGAGAATCATTCTGATTGTTCAGGTATGGCCAAATGAGCAAAACTACCAACACTGAGCCTTGCAGAAGTTGACAATCCAGCCCCAGTTACGCATGACTCCAGGAGAGCTGTGCTATGGGCCCACCCTCACTGTTCTCATTAGAAATAACCTGTGATCCATCTGGAAGACACAAGAAGGCATGGACACTGGATTTTGTGCTGTGTGCGTTTTCTTTTCCCATCCATTGGATAATTCTTTTTCACTCTTCCTTACTGTTTTCACTACAAACCACCTGCCAAATAAGGTTATAATTAAAATGAAAGCTCCAAAATGAATAAAAATGTGTGTTCTAAGAAAATTCATAGACATAGACTTATGAAGACATTGAAAGTTAAAGTTAAGAACCTTTCCCAAACTCATAGACCTAAGTATGACAGAATTATAGGATTCTAATACACTGACCCTTAATCCATAGTAATTTTCATTATAAAATGTCATCCTCCCTAACATAAATGTAAATAGTTTTAGTGATACTAGAAGCATGACAGATATCAATTAGAATTGTTTTTTAAAATAAGGCATCAGCTAAATTGGATGTTATCATGACATGGACCATTTCCATTTCTGTTTGGCCCCATACTCCTGGGCCAAAGAAAGCCTGTTCAGTAATAGGCTACATTGCTGTTGGCATGCCTGGAACCACATGCTTCACTGATTAAGTTAATAAAAATGGCCTAAAGAAGATATGTTATCAAATACCACTTTGAGGGTACACAGGGAGTAGAACTTTTAATTCATTAAAAAAAAAAAAAAACAACTATCACCAGATTCTAGAGTGCCAGCTACCTGGCAGTTGCTTAATTCCAAAGATGAAAAGGACACGGTCCCTATTACTGAGGAATGCACATGCTAATTGAGTGAACATCATGTTGGATAAAGATGATCTGCATAGTTTCAAACTGTCACATCAGGAGGGACAGAATCATGCCCGGAAATGGAGGAGGAAGACACAGGGATTTGTGTGTTATCCTTACACGGGAGCCAACTCCTCAGCTCGGGTTTTCCAGTTGTGATACATACAAAAATCAGTGTTTATCTCTATAATTAGACACCATTAAACAACTCCCCAAATTATCAGGAACATTTTTCTTTGGTTTGATAATACCTCATGTGAGTTCCAAGACAAGGAGCAGATTTTACAGACAGACCGAGGTTCCCCCCGCAAAATCCTGAAATTAGTTTGAGGGGAACCACGTATGATAGAGTTGCGCTCCATCCACATGCCCTTTCCCAAAGTATTTAGCAGAACAAAATATACTGCAGCCAGGTCAGCATTTCTTTTTGTGAGAGAAGAATCAATGTGGGCTTCTAAGGCTCTGGCAAAATGCAGTGGCATACCAGGTTACGAGGTTACAGGCTTAGACAAAAAATGTAAGGAAGACAATGGGAATGAGTGATCTGTTGGGAAATGCATTTTATCTTATGTACTATTGTTTTTCTTTTACATGCCAGAGATCTAGGAGTTTGGCATATATGTAGTTTTATATGTATGTGTGTGTGTATGTGTATATAAAATGATGGTATAGTCATACAAATTAATCATTTTATAATAGGTAAATCTCTAAACCACATTAAATAGATATTTTCAGTATGTGATCAAAATTACAATTGTCTTCATTGTTCCTAGCTCTCTCTCTTCTGTCTCTCTCTCTCTCTCTCTCTCATAGTTCAGTGTTTTGCTCAAAATGCATATCAGCCTGAGCCTCTGTTTTCCTACAGTCAGAACATCTGGACTGCATCTGAGCCAGAGGGACATGATTCTGAAGAAGAGAGACAACCCAACAACAATTTAAGAACTGTTGGCGAATCAACCTACACAGACCTTCTATCACATAAAATTTCCTGTCTTAAGCAAGAGGTTTTGACACTGCTGCTCATCTAGCGATATTCACAAACACACCAGGTTGAATCCTGGGCAATTGCCCTCCTGATTCCTGCTTTCAATAAGCTCTTAAATAATTTGTTTATCTCTTGAGCTGTTTGGTGATAAATGGAGTTCATTCAGTGTGTCCTCTAATTAATTAGTTTGCTTTCTGTGCTATTAATGGAGGCAGAAGTATATCCATTAGCCCTTTGGGAGTTCCCTTTCATGTGGCCTTTGAAAAAGGCATGTTTTATGTCCCCGGAAGGTGCTGGCTCCTAGCAAAGCCATTTGGGCTTCAGTAGGAAGTGGAAGATCTTCCCAGGCAATCAGGTTTTTCTCTAGCCCAAAAGGGAAAATAAATATCCACTGGATTGTGCTTCTCTTGAAGTGCCTGTAGTTTCACTGCACTTTCTATCCAAGGCAACATGCATTTAGTCAGGCTGTGGTTCAGCCATTAGGTTGCTAATTAAGTTAACAAGTGCTGTGTGCAGCTTAATTTGGCAACAAGCTATCTTACAGACTGTTCAATAAGAAAAGCAGCATTTCTGTGATGACTCTGTTTTTAAGCTTGGAATTAAGCTAAAAACTGTAACAATCCTGGGAAAGGACTGAAGGGATGTCTGATGCATGTGTTCAAAATGCAGTAAATGAAAAGGTACTATTTTGCATGTTGGATACTCACACCTTTTATTTACAGATGTACTTCACGGAATAGCTGAAATAGGGCTAATTACCTGTGTACATTTTTAATTCATCACAATTCAAATAAAATGTGTTTCTCTGTCTAACTTTCTTTTTGCAGCTGTCATTTTGCCCAACTGCCAATTGACTTTTAGTAATGACTTTGCACTGCAGTTGGCTAATTGTGGCTATGATTTATCCTCTTGTCCTCTGTTGATCTGTCTCTCTTCTAGTGTCTAGAGGCTGAAAAGGAAATTCATCGGTTTATTTATTCAATAAATATTTATTGAGTATTTTCTCTGTGCCAGACATTGCACTGGGCTCTAGGGACTTAGAAAAAAATGTGCACAGACTGTCCTCTTGATAGAGGTTCCAAAAGAATAATTGTATGTTTATCCCATCAAAGAAAACACAGTTTGGGGAGGAGTATACCTGGGCTAAGATTCTGGAGACCAATACTTAGGTGCGTGATATATACATATACCTAAACTTTACTAACCAAAGAAAGAGAGGTAAATGCACAAGCTATCTAATCTCTCTATGGGCCTCATTAGTTCATTTGTAAAGTGGGAAGCTTGGCCTATTTGTTAAAGTTCCTTTCAGGAGATTTCTTGAAAGATCCAAATTCCCTCATGACCTGCCCTTAACCAAATGCTATTTCCTCATCCTGGAGTTCCTATCTCCTTCCCTCCCCCATTTCTACACATTAAAAGACTACTCAATAAAGTCCATAGTCTAGTTAATTGTATTGTACTAATGCCAATTTCCTGGTTTTGATAATGCACTGCAGTTATGTGAGATGGTACTGTGGGGGAAGCCGGGCAAGGAGGGCAAGGAACCTCTCCATACTAGTTTGCAACTTCTTATGAGTCTATTATTTTAAAATAAAAAGTTTTTAAAAAACTACCCAAATTCACAAGCTACCTCAAAAATGAAATCAGAACTGCAATCAATCTGTTCTTTCCTTCCCTCTATTGTAACATTCTGACTTCATGATAGTAGTTACAAGTCCACTGGCTTCTCTCGATTTTAAACTCTGAGAGACAGAACTGAATCATATTTGTCTCTGTATCCTTTTTAGACCTTAAAATATTTGCTTTTCTAACCTGAGTTCATTCAATTAAATTCAACAAACGAGGTTCAAAAACACTGGTTAAAACATTTCTCCCCTTCCTCCCTTATCTCATCTGGCAAGCTCTGCCTTCCATCTTGTTTTTCCTTTCGTGGCATTCAGCAGACTCTGTATGCAGAACGTGTGTAGGCATACTGTTCACACACTCATTTTCTCCAGGTGCCTACCAGTAATATGTGACTGGTAGTAGCACTCACCTGGTTACCAAGGACAAAGAGAATTAATTAACCAGTTATGGCAGAGTATAGCACATAAATAATGGAGGATGAGAGAAATAGGGGTTATGCTGTATAAATATTCAGGTCCTGCAATATCCTGTTCTGGATTTGGTTTTCAAATGGAAGAAAATTAAAGTAAAGCACACTTCTATTTGGTTTTGAAGATGCTTTCCCTGGAGATTTTTGACTCCGAGTCTCCAACTTTCAAACATGCATACACAATGTGGGTACATACAGATTAACAAGACAACAAGGGGCTCTAAAAGGTCATTTCTACCCACCTATGACTTGTATTTGTTGGTAGCATTTGGTAGCAGTTGGAATCAGCCATCTGTAGGTGCTAAGATAGAGATTTTTATGCCTGTAATATTTTACTACTTGTTAAAATTTACTACTAATTAAAATGTAATTTCAGTAAAATCTACTGAAATACCAAACAAATTTTAAGTCACCAGCTACCACTATTTGAGAATATAGGTAAGCTATTCAAATAAAAGATAATAACACCCAGAACATAAAATTGCAAAAGCAAATAAAAAATTTAGTTGTTTGTAATATATGATTTAAAATGGCATTTGTACTTGATCTTTCAAGTGGGAATAATCAATGAATGTCTTGAAATATTCCAGCATGTATAAATAGAGAAAGTATGTAATTTCTAATGGTTATTCATTTCCCCCAAAGCTTTGATGAGTATACATTTCACTTTATCAAAAATTTAAACAAAAACTATAAAAATATTTTACTATTCAACTACCTAACTTGAATGCCAGCTATATTTGATACTTGTGTTGTATTAACCTTCTTTTCTATATTTACCTTTGATATTGGTAGTGAAACTTAGGCAGCTATCTAAAAGTTGTTCATCTGAAAAATGGTACAGGCAGGACAAATGTGGCTGAGAAAGTGACTATAACTAAGTGCATCAATTATTTACTTTGTTGAGTTATTTTGAAAGCTTTAATAAAATTGAGAAGCTACCATGCTGGATGTATTAACACACAAAAGGGGATTTAGTTTTGTGAATTAAGATTGATGTGAACTCATACCAGAAAAGCTAAAGAACTAAAATGGAATGTCCATCTTCACGTCAACATTAGTAGACAACAGAAGGCACAGTACGATCTCCTCCACTGCAAGTAGCTATTTACATAGGTGTCATTAGTCGTCTGAAAAGCTGCCCTAAAAAGTCAAAAACTATGTGATTGCTGTAGTAGTCAGAATGTAGTGCTCATAAGATGTCCATGCCCTAATCCCCAGAACCTGTGAATATATTATGTTATATGTAAATGAGAATTAAAACTGCAGATTATTTAGTTTTTTAATCAGCTGACTATAAAATATGGAGAATATTCTCGATTACCTGGGTGAGCCCAATGTAATCACAAGGGCCCTTAAGAGTAGAAGAGATAGGCAGAGCGCTCACTCATAGTGATGTGATTCAAGAAAGACTTGAATCACTAGCTTTGAAGGTGGAGGAAGGAATCACATGCTAAGTAATGCAGGTGGATTTTAGAAACTAGAAAAAGCAAGAAAATGGGTTGTCACTTAGAGCCTCCTAAGGCAGAACACAGGTCTGCCAACACCTTGATTTTAGCCTATTGAGATCCATTTCAGATTTCTGACCTCTGGAATTATAAGATAATAAATCTGTATTGTTTTAAGCCACGAAATTTGTGGCAATTTATTACAGCAGCAATAAAAAACTAATACAACAGTAAATGGTTATGGAGAAAGCATTGACTATCTAGCCACTAGGACTAGCCAGTATTTAAAAATTTGAAATTAGAGTGCACTAAGCAGAACTCTTTTTTTCCTGTCCTAAAAGTTGGTAAATGCCATACCCCAAATTATACTAAACTAGATACATATTAATCCTCACATTCCCTAGATTGCAAGCAAAATTAACATATCCACAAAATCATTCAATCATTCCAAAAATATTTATTGGCCAGCTGGCATGTGCCCAGCATGGTTCATACTGCGTATACGTGAGCGACGAGGGTAGACAAGGTCCCTTGCTCTCAAGAAACGTACGTTCTAGATAGAAGAGACAGAAAATAAACAAGCAAAAATAATAAGAAAAGATAATTCCAGATCGTGGTGGCAACAACCCAAATGCCCATCAACTGATGGACAGATAAGCAAGTTGTGGTCTATCTAGACAACAAGAGACTATTTGGCAATAAATAGGAATGAAATACTGATTCATACTACGATATGTATTAACTCTGGAAACATCATGCTAAGGGAAAGAAGCCAGTTACAGAGGACCACATATTGCATGACTCCACTCGTACAAAATGTCCCGAACAAGCAAATCCATAGAAATGGAAAGTAGATTCACGGTTGCCAGGGGCTGGGCTGGGAACAATGGGGAGTGACTGCTAATTGGGGGTGATGAAAATGTTCTGGAATTAGATAGTGGTGAGTGTTGTATGACTCTGTGAATATACTAAAAATTACTGAAAAAAAAAATTCCAGATTGTGATAATGGATGAAATATCATAAATCAGGAATATGTGGTAAGAGTTATGGGGGTGCTACTTTATACTGGGTGGTCAGGGAAGGCCTCTGTAAAATAGTGACGGCCTCTCTGAGATGTAGACAGGCATTCCAGATAGGAAGTAAATGCAGAGCAAGAGGAAAGGCTCTCACGGAGGCCTCAGTGAATTCCAGCAGTGCGAAGACGAGAGCAGTATTTTACTCAGTGAGGGGAACAATGGGACACAATGACATGTCAGGCCTACACGAATTTTGAAGTCCATGGCCGAGTTTGAATTTTATTGTAATAGGATGGAAACCAGTGGAGAATTTTTTAAACAGCTGTGTGAAAATATAATTTATACGCCATAAAAGTCACTCAATTTGAGGTATCGTTTGATGAGTAGAATGAATGAATAAATCCAAAACAGGTTTTCTGAAGAACAACAAAATGCTACCATCAGCAACAGACAAAATACAAATAAAGCATAAGCTTCCTAATTTAGTAAAGGGAGAAAACATACATACATAATACAAAATAAGATGAAGACAGGAGCAATAACCATAGATTCGGAGGAAATTAAAATAGTTATGAGAACTCCATGGCTTGATTCTATTAAAATACGTTTGAAAACCTGCACAAATGAGTATGTTTTAAGGCAAAATTACCAAAACTATCTTAGAAAAGGTAGAAAATCCAAACAAGACCAAGAAGTTAAGAACATTTACAAAGGTATAACTACCCTCAAAAAGCAATCATGAGATGTGAAAGATTTCAGAGTTAAATTCTACCAAACTTTCTAAAAAGTGGTAACTCCAGTATTATTCAAACTATTCCAGCACACAGAGAAATACAGAAAGCTTCCAAAATTATTTCTTCAAAGTCAGCAAATCATGACTACAAAAACCTAGCAAAGAGAACACAAAAGAAAAATTATAACCCTACCATAATTACAAATATTGGATAAAAAAATCTTAAAGCACGAACAATAAAATTCAGCTGGATGTTAAAAAAATAACATATCAAAACCAAGTAGAGACTTTAAAAATATGAAAGGATGATAAAATATTAAGAAATATATTAGTTTAGTTCTCTGTATTAAAGTATAAAATGCTGCAGAAAATTATACAATTCTCTGCATAAACATTTGAAAGATTTTATAAATGTAGTATATATTTTGTTTTCAAAAATACTGAGTAGATATAAATGGAGCAGTAATTTTTTACATTATTTGTAGCTACAACTCTAGGTATATAAATCTGTATTGGTACATAGCTATTTGGATATATAGATATTTAATTATGGATATACGTCAAGCCAAGCCACCAGAACCATACTAAATGTAAAATACATTTAAGTTGAAAAAACTTGAGGATGACACTATTACCTCCATCGTGGTTCTGAAAGTACCAGCTATACCAACTAGCAAGAAAATTAAGATGAACAAATACAGAAACTAACATTGTTTGCAAATTAAATAATGATCTAATTATAAAATTTAAGAAGGTAAATAGAAATATTAGAAACAATTAACTAATTCATTGCCATAAAGTGGCTAGTTATAAAATTAATATAAGAATTAATGTTACTTATATACAATGACCACCCAGTAAAATGGGGGAAAATCTCATTTACAAAAGCAATCCAAGGTAACAGAATTTGTCAAAAATAAACTTATGAAATAGGAAGAACCTCTTCATAAGAGGACTTTGAAATTCTACTGAAGAATGTGGTACAATCCTCAAATACATGGAAATCAATGCATTGTTATTAACAGGAAACAATATTGTGTAAAAATAAATTCTGTTCACATCATTCTGATATTCAATGAAACACAGTTTCAATCACTAGAAGTTGTGGCTGGGTGCGGGGGTGGGGTGTTCTTTAGTTCAGCAAACCGAAACACAGATTTATCTACAGGAATGTTAGTACAGCCAAGAAAATGCTGAAAATAAATAGTGAGAAGAGGGACGTTTTAATAATAAAATATATTATGAGCCTCCAATAACTGAAATAGTTTTATGCTGGACAAAAAGATCAATAAAACAGAATGGAGGCTCCAAAAATAGTCCAAAGTGCAAGCAGAAACTTAAGATATGATAGAAGAAGCATATGAAAAAGAAGTATTATTCAAAAAATGTTATTAATATTTAGTCCATTGGCTAGACATCCTGCAAACTAAAACATCAGTGTCATCTCACTCCTCATACCAGCAATATTAAAGGAAGATCAAAATTTAAACATACACTTGAAAATTTATAAATACCAACATAAAAACAAGTTTACTTATTTATACCTTGGAGTATATTTTCTCTCTAAGAAGAACACAATGTTATAAATGATAAAGAAAAAAATCCAATAAAATTATCTATATAAAAATCTAAACTTCTGTTTAATTTAGCACTAAAAAATACTGTCCATGTGGTCAAAACACAAATTCCAAACTGAGGAAATACATTTAAAACATGCACAAAAGACAAAAGGATATTTTATTTAAACATAAAATTAGCTTGAGCTAATGGAAAGAGGTAAAACAGCTATTTCACAGGTAAAGAAATAAAAATGACAAAGAATCGGAAAGGCTTAGCCTCACATGTATTTAAGTGCAAATCAAACCAATAATGGTTGCGGTTTTCACATGTTTATTTTTTAGAATTTTTAATTGATAAGTAGCAGTGAAGGTAAAGTATTAATAAAATTGGTGCTTTTTTTTTTTTTTTTTTTGACAGAATCTTACTCAGTCGCTCGGGCTAGAGTGCAGTGGCATCAGCCTAGCTCACAGCAACCTCAAACTCCTGGGCTTAAGCAATCCTCCTGCCTCAGCCTCCTGGGTAGCTGGGACTACAAGTGCGTTCCACCTCACCCAGCTAAACTTTTCTATTTTTAGTAGAGAAGGGGTCTTCGCTTTTGCTCAAGCTTGTCTCAAACTCTTGAGCTCAAGTAATCCTCCTGCTTTGTCCTCCCAGAGTGCTAGGATTACAGGCATGAGGTACCGCACCCTGCCAAAATTGTTATCTTTTATGTCCTTTCATCCACACAATATGCTGAGATATATGTGTAGTGATATTTGTTGCTACATTATGTGCAAGGAGAAAAAAATGAAGACAGTATAATTTTAAGATACATGGTGCACAGATTAAAAGTGTGTAAATGAAGCATAATGTGACGTGACGTGTTTTTGCCTAAACTGGATCTCAGGTAGGTGAATGATTGCATCTATAAATCATTAGTTCATGAAATGCTCTCATTATTTGGACCATATATAGCTCACTTGTATTCAGTTAGTTATATGATTTATTACTGCTACAGTAACAAATAAGCATTCTTGAAAATACCACCCAAATCCAAAGGCAGGACTGTGGCAATAACCTACATGCAGCCCCTTGGTTTCCCAACTGAGGTAATATAAGATTTTTAATCTTTCAACAAAAGTATCATGGCATAGCAACTCTATTTTTATCATTCTCTTGCTTTAACAGTTTTATTGTAATTATTTTCCTAAAAATATTTTATGTATATATATTAGGTTTTTGGCTTTATAAAAACGATATCATGCTGTAAGATATCTTTTAGCACTAACTTTTGAACATTATAGTATTTAAGGCCATTCATATTGTTGTGTGTCAGCCTAATTCATTAGTTTTGACTACGGTATAATGTCCCATTGTGTGAATAGGCTATAGTATATCTAAAACAGTCACACAGAGCATCTATTACAAGTTTTAACATTTGGGTTTTGACACTTAAGTCCTTAGTACTTCTGAAGTGTCTTGCATATTACACATAAGGTATAGATCCAACTTCATCTTTTTCCATGTGAGTAACAGTTTTATCCAGTTCCATTTATTAGACAGTCTCTCATTTCTTCATGATCTGAAATGCCCCATTTACAATATTCCAAACTTCCATGGATGTGTGGGTCTCTTTCTGGGTTCTCTATTCCATTGGTCTCGCCCTGAACCAATGATACACTGATTCACTTCTATTAATTTCTTAATAAATCCTGGTATCTGGTAGGATCAGTTCTAACTCTCTCTTCTTCAGAAAGAGTCTAGCTAACTTTAGCCCTCTTCTCTTCCATATAAACTTTATTTTTTTATTTTTATATAAAGTTTATTGTGTACACAGGGGATTGGTTTCAGGACCCCCTGTGTATACCAAAATCCTTACATACTCAAGTCTCGCAGTCGGCCCTGCAGAACCCGCATATAGGAAAGGTTAGCCTTCTGTATATGCAGGTTTTTCATCCCATAAATACTGTATTTTTGATCCATGTTTGGTTGAAAAAAATCCACGTGTAAGGGGACCCACACAGTTCAAGCCTGAATTATTCAAGGGCCACCTGTATTTTATTTTGCTTGAATTTCATTCCTTATACCTCTAATTCCTTTTTCTTGTCTCATTACACTGTTTCAGATTGCCACTGGAAGTAATGATGGGGGCATTTTGTCTTGTTCCTGATTTTAAGCATATGCTTTTTACATTTCTGCACTTAGGGTGACATTTGCTCATATTATTATAGTTAGTGTTTATAGATACTATCTATAGATAGTATTTTTTATAATCTTTTTTCTATCTTATGATAAGAGTTGTACTAGCCTCCCTGAATGAGTTGGAAATGTTTCTTGTCTATTATGAAAATTTGGAGGAAAAATAACACATGTTGATGTATACACATTGTTATTTCTGGAATCGCACAGCCAATATTACAGTGGGACCTTGGGGAAGAGGGCTAAAGATTTAAAAGACAGAGAGTGATGATGAGGGAGAGGGAAACCTCTATTTTCACAGTAATCTCCTCGGGCTGTTTAGTTTATTCATCATGTTCATATATTACATTATTTCTTATGGAAAAAATGTTGAAGAATGAAGTCTGCTATTCACCACAAATATAAAGTAAATTCATCCCATCGACCCCTTTGTAACAGTATTAGAGGTAGCCTTTAGGGTACGCATACTGACCTCAAGTGAAAGCCCCAGTGGTGACTTGCAGTCCAGATTTTTACAATACACCCCTGTGCTTCTCTGTCTATGGGGATGTTTGATGGTTGGCTGTCCAGCATCCCGGCATCTAGGGAACCCATACTCCTCCACTCTCAGCACCCATGGGCAGGTGGGGCCCTCTGCAGCTTCAAGGATAGCCCGCTTTGCTCTATCCTAGGCCAAGGGTAGCACACTCTGCATATGCTCAGTTATAGAGGAGATGTGCACAAAGTAACAGTCGGGGCTCTGGTGACATTACTAAAGTCTCTGAATCAAACTGTTTCTGAAGCTCCAGACATACCCAGTGACTATTCCATTACCTGAACAAACAAGTCTATTTTCTGTGTAAGTCAGTGTGAATTGGGTTTTAGTTTACTTGCTATACAAAGTTTCTTAACTGGCAGCAGAGAAATTTGCCAAGCAATTTCCATCTCTGGAAGAAAGAAAGGTCCAAGCAGAGCAGTACCAGCACTCTCAGTAAAAAAAAGAAACGTTTAAGACAAATTAATAGTGTGTGTTCCAGAAAATGTTGATTTTCAAATTGATTGTATTGCTTTAATAACCAGATCTAGACTGTAACTTCCTGAGAAAATGGTCTCCTAAAGCAGAGGTAGGAGGGCCAGGTAGAGAGTTCATGAGCCCTGCTGTAATCGTGACACCTCCTTTGGTGACACTGGAGATTGTTTAGTGTTATTGGAACTCAGTTTCCTCAGCTCCATCATGGGCATAGTAATATTCCCTGGCAGGGTTTTTGTAAGCGTTTTAAGCAATAAAAAGTGTTTGACATAGGATAGGTGTTCAGCAAATCATGGTACATTGTGGTATTACACGTATTAATAGAAGTATTATATATTTTATTTCAAAAATATGAACTGCTATGCCCCAAGGCTTTACAAGGTTGGGATATTGTATGACTATGTTACAAGTTGTACCCAACTTTGACAATTGGACATTTTTTATTTTCAATATTTCCTTCCTGTCCCAGAATGGATAGCGACCCAAAGATTGTTCCCCATGTGCGCTTACCAGTCCTTGAGGTCACTGGCCATGCCCTCCCACACCCACTGCGGTGACCCAGTGCTCATCCACTCTGGTCCCTGCTTGCACAACTGCCACCAGGTGACTTTGAGCTGCCTCTGTGGCCTTCTCAAAGATGGTGCCGGCAACTGGGCTGGTTTTTTCCTCTGGGTCAATACTGTCATCCCATGGCTCACTGTGTTCATCTGTTAGAGCTCACTGCTGTTGGGCATGCTGGGACCATTACCCTTGCCAGCCCTCAGGCCTGTTTCCAGCTCCTCTGCCTCGGTTCCACAGCCAGATGCTCTTCCCACCCCTTGCCCATTAATTCCACTCCCTAACACTGGATGAAAACTACAGTGCCCTTTCCCCAAACCTCTACTCCAACTTTCAATTCGTGAAATACCAATATGTAATTTCAACAAAAAGCTTACCTTAGTCTCAGTCACTAAAACAGCTCTAGGAAATATTTCTCTATTTGTGTATTTCCATTATGTATTACAGCTTTCTCCTCTAATATAGTATGTGGCTATAAAGTAGTGGGTGTAAATGTGGTCCAATTTATTTTTCATGCAATAAATATGAACTTAACGTTTTATTATAAATTGCTGCTAGTGTAAAAATTTACTTCTTATAATAGCATACTTTATTATTTTTGAAGTTGCCAAGGTGATCTTTTTTTATTTTATATAGTTGATAACTTTATTTTTGCAATTGACAGAAACAATTTCAAACCAGGATATGCCTTCTCCAAAAAGCAAATAAATAGTATTTTCATGTGAATAAGGAGAAAGAATAGGCCTCAAATAAAAGCGGAATAATATTGAGGATCATGTTTCAATTTTATAGTCTTTCTGTCTATGATACAACATTTGACTTGTAACCTTCCTTTTACATTCACCATCTGCATACTGCTACAATGCAGGAACCGTGAGAAGAGTCCAAGTCATTTGGATCTATAATGTTAAGTAAAAACATAACGTCTAAATAGAATGAGCCTGGTCTGGAGCGGTGGACTAGAAGTCATATAATTTCTATCTCCCAGTCACCATTCATTTGTTATGTCCTTGAACAAACCATTTAACTTTTCTATGCCTCAGACTTTTCAGTGAAATAGGATAATACCCACTCTTATCACAGACATTTGCAGAAAAAAATGAAAATTAAAACTGCATGGCATTTTACATAAAAAGGTTTTAGAAAAAAAAAAATAATTCCTGGGCAGTGATTTGCAAACAAGACAGGTCTACCTCTGTCATCACCTTTATATGTGCTGATTGCTTGTTAACCTCAAGGGAGAGAGACAGATGCGTAACTCTAGCTAGGAGCCCAGACTAATATAATAATAACAACATCTATCAAGCACTTACTATGAGTCAGGCACTGCTCTAAGTGCTTTACATATATTACCTTTATTAATCCTCACAGAGTACAAGGCAGGCACTCTTGTTAGCCTGTTTAGCAGTTGGGGAAAAGAAGACACTGGGAGGTTAAATAGATTGTCTAAGGTTATATGGACCCAGTCTCATCCAGAATCTGGGCGTTTAGCACCCCCTGGGGAGGCACAGACACCCCACTCTTTTCTAGCACCTCTCAGGATCAGAATAGGCCTGTGCTCACCTCGGGCTAACATCCAGATGGGCTCTGTTTGCCTGAAAACCTGAGAGCTGTCCTGGGAAAACACAGCCTAGCCTAAGGGAAGAGACGAACAAGGAGCACAGATTTGGATCAAAAGTGTTAATGTTGGAAGAGATGGATGATTGTCTTAACAGCCTAATGCCTGCAACTTGGGCTGTTCTCTGGACAGGCCAGCAACTGAATTAGTCAATGGATAATTATTGAGTACCTATTATGTTCCATGTTTTGTCATTGTCACTGAAGATTCATCAGTGACCAAGAAAAACAGTGTCTTATCTTCAAAACAGTTCCTTCTTAATGGGGCAGCAGCAGGTGGGGGGTGAGGAAAGAATATACAAATAATAAGCAAACAATCAATAACTGGCACCATTTCCGATACTAAAAATTGTTATGACAAAGTCAGAGGAAAGGCTTATTCCCGAGTCCTAGGGAGAGGAGAAGGGAATAGAAGTAAAAGAACCATTTCTTGAAAAGCCGTCAATTGCCATTAGAATGAGAGTTTGTAATTTTCATAATAGTGGTATGAAGGAGAGGGTATTTTTCCCACCTGAGTTGCTTTGAAAGGCAGTGGAAGCAAAGTAGCCTAAACTACATGCTGGATTGACCTTCGTATTTTTATCTATAGTCACTGTTCTTTATTCCAACAGAAAGACAGGCAAAGAACAAGAATAAAGCATTCACCAAAGAAATTAAATATAGTAATAAGCATAAAACAGTCAACATAAAAATAGGTTGATCTCACTGTAATTAAAGAAATGAATATCAAATTGCAATGAGGTTTTTTCCTTTAATTTAGTATGAATTTTTGAAAATATAATAGCTAGTATTGGGAAGAGACATGAAAAAAACATATTGTACTCCATAACAATTTATTGAGTGCTAACTGTGTCCTAGGTATTTTGCTAGGCACTAGGGATGCATGAATTTATTCAACAACTATTTATGGAGCATCTACTATGTACAAGGTGGTTTGCTGAGGATTGGGTGTTCCTCATGGACAGGACAGATTGGTTCTTGTCTGCATGGAGCTTACATGCTACCAGAGGTTATAGACGTTTAAAAAATAATCACACAACAAAATATATATTTAAAACAGTGAAAACTGCTATAAAGGAGATATTATAGCTCCTACAGAAGTTAACATAAAAACTAGCCAGGGCAGAAGTAGTTTCCTTTAAACAAATAACATTTGATCAAAATTCTAAAAAATGAGTAGAAATTAGTGGGGCAAGGAGGAGGAGAAAGTCCTTTCCAAGCAAAATCCACAACATGAACAAAAGCATGAGGTGATAAGGAACAAATATATGGGAGAAAGTAACAGAGAAATCAGCATGGAGAGTGCAGGAAGCAAGAGTCAAACAGCACCGATGAGGTGAGATGCGAAGGGGACAGATTGTGTAGGGCAATCAGAAGGCACTGAAGGGATTTAAGTAGACAGTGCCATGACCGAAAATAGGAGTGAAAAATGCAAACAGGACTCTGCCCTTGAAAAGCCAACATTCTAGAGGGGAAAACAGGTATTTTTACATGTAACTGGGAAAGTACAAGGCATAAAAATCCTGTTGACCAATGGGCAATGTCTCCAAATTTAAAATGCATTTGCAATACCAACATTTCATATTCTATAGAAATCATTTCATATGTACGATAAAGTTAATATTATTGAAAAGTTAGAATCAGTCTAGTGTTTACCAAAAGAATATCAAATTAATATGTGATCTAGCCATATAATGAAATACTATGCAGTTACTAAAAAAGAACCTGGATGCTTTAAAAAACAAAACAGCAAAGTTTAAGGTTGTAGGCATCCATCCCAATTTTCTCAAGATAAACCTATATATATGTGTGTGTGTGTGTGTGTATATGTGTGTGTGTGTGTGTGTGTGTGTATAAAACAGAAGGCTTTATACTTTAAACACTCTTATTTTGCTAGATTTTATCATAATAATTATTCATTAAAATGTAATATTATTGGTAAAAATATTCATATATAAATGTATAGAAAATAACTTTCAAGTAGAGCATACATTTTTATAATAGAAGAACAGGAAAACATAGATAACAAAACAGATGGACAGGAAGGAAAAAAGTCAGTCACTCGTTGGTTTTGGGTCCACACGCTCCTCCATAAAAAATGAATGACAACCAGTAGACAACACGAACAAGTCAAGTTCACGAAGGTAGGGAACAAATTCTAGTTCCAACTTTTTACATAATTTGTTATTATTTATTTTATTGGTGCTTGTTTATTACCAATACAGTATAAGATATTTGCATGTAGTAATGTTTCTATTTGTGTTAGACCCTCTAGGTTTTAAAACAAAGATGTCTCATTGTAAGCATCTAATAAATAATTGCTGAATCATAATATTATAAGGATTTCTGATTCCTTAAACGCAGGAAATCAGCGTAGCAAATTGAAAAATGCCTGAGCCCACTGTGAGACAGGGAATCCCATGTCCAAGAACCCCAGATTTGCCCTCTAAAGAGAACATTCAAACTGACTACTAACAAATATGGTTATAGCTGCAACTCAGTCTGATCTCTGCAATGGCTTTCCACCAGCTATCACAGACTTCTTTAAGGGAAATGTCACAGCTGAAGAAGATCTCATCAAGGACCGCTAATGTCCATTAAAATCATTTTAAATGCTCTCAGCTGAAGCCAGTAAAGCTTCATTTAATTATGCAGGATTTCTGATTGCTCCTCATCAACACTGTTCTCATGCAGCTCTTCACCCCTGTGTGTCTCCTCTATGGAGAGTTTCCATTAATCTGAACGGCAGCTTTTGTCAAGGAAGACGTGAGTGGGCACAAGGAGGAGGAAGACGATCAGTCAGAATGTGCAAAAATGAGACAGTGAGCAGATCTTTTCTCTGAAATTCCCATAACGTTGACTCATTCACCAACTTGCTTATCTGATAGCCATTTTACAAATTTAAAATCTCACTTTTTCTAAGTAATCTCGAGTGTTAATGTATTTCAGATGAATGAGACTTATAGTTACATGTTTTCAGATTAAAAGGCAATGTCCCATTGACCACTGATTAAATGAAATTTAGAGACACATTGAAAAACAATTTAATAGTCCTCCTTGCATAGAATAGAGCGAGCAATTATTTTATCAAGTTTTCATAGGAAATATGTCTTCTGTTTTTGACATGAAAGATAGTAAGTTCATTGCAAACAACAGCATAACTTATTCTTTGGGAATAACTTTGAATCACACGATTTAAGAATTCTCTAACAGTATCAAATGAAAGCTATTCATTCAATACTCATCTACTCTGGCTTTAGTATTTCAGGTTCTATAAGGATTCCAAATTTCAACAATTTCAGCATATTGAGATTAAATAATTCAGAAAAACAGAAAAATATATACAAGCTATTTCTTTAAACATTCCCTCCCTCAAAAAAAAAAAAACACACTATTTTTCTCTAGACTAGGAAAAGATGCACATAAATCTTCATTTTCCTTTTTCTATTTCTATGATATACTATATTTTCTCCTTCCCCCCAATGAAACAATTAAGGATGACTATGCACAGCCAATTTAAATAACATTTAAAAGAAACTACATTAATTCTGTTTTCAGTAGTTTGAAAGTCATTGACAATTGATATTTGATAACCTGAAAGCATTTCCAGATTTGGAGCAGGTGCAGGTTCCAATAGGCATATTCCACAGACAGAACAACAAAGCCCTCCTTGATGTGATTACACTTATTATTCTGTGATTGCTACTTCCTGATCAGGGATACATTCAGTCATTAAAAAAGTGCTGTAAAATTACCCATGGATTATGTATGAAATTGTTGGGGGAAGGGGAAGAGCACAAGAGAAGGCTCTCAAGTATTTTCAGTTGATGCAGGGTGAATGACAGCTCCAGGTGGAATTTTGTACAACAGAAGACCATGATTAATACATTGTGTTTGTTTAAAAGAAAATGGGAACGGGGAGTATAGCAGAGTATTTCTGAAGATGTTATTTGAAGGAAGGGTAAATTGGTATAATACATGAGACCTTCATTATTCGATATGCTTCGTTTAAGGAATGAAATGCTATCAGAGAGACCCCCGCTAAGGGTTGTTTTCAGTATTGGATTTGTGTGTGCATGTGCATGAAGTTCAACCCTTTAAAACATATCGCTTTTGTCTACCTGCTATGAATCCTATCTCTGCCATGTGGAAAAGCAAATTCAGCTTCTGCTATCAGTGCCAAATCAGGATTAAGGAGTAGAAATGTCGGGGAGTGGGTGGGAACTTAAATATCTATCAATAGATCATTTGCAAGATGGGCAAAACAAACATGTACTTGGAAGAAAGGCTGAGGTATTTGACCAGGATCACAATGCTGGATAACAGAATAAAAGTCATAAAATTTGAAAAGTGTGAACAGCCACCAGGAGACAGAGAGAGGACACAAAAGCTAAAGTCAGGATGATCCAAATCCAGAATAATTCTCATGGACAAAGGCTATTCTCTATGGATTTCTTTTCTAAGCCTCCTGAAGCTGCACCAAGTGGTAACCTTCATTTTAATGAAAGCAGCAGCTGTCTGAGCCCAGCATTTCCATCAGCAGTTCTCAAACTTGGCTGTACCTTAGAATAATATTGATGTCCAAGCCTCATCTCTAGAATTTCAGATATAATTGGCTGAGGGCTAGGACCCAAGCATCAGATTTTCTAAAAAGCTGTTTGTGGCTAGAACTGAATGAGACTCACTTGTAATCTGGTGCCGCTAAATTCTCTGGGGTAGATCAAATACATATATACAAAGGTGTGTCCAGAAAGTATCCAGCCATGTAATATGAACATGTTACATTAACAATGGCTGGATACTTTCCAGACATATCTTGTCATACACACACACACATACACACACATGCACAATGAGTGTGTGTGTATGTTTAATATACATATGAAGTTATATAGCTATAACTTTTATATCAAAGGAGTCTTAAAAATCTGAAAATGTACACACATAAAAATGAACATGATGTAAAGTATGAAAATTAACCCAGAGTTCTAGTTATTTAGAGACAGTTGAAAACAAGGAAAGGGTAAACAGTGTATTGAAAAATATAATGGGTACTGATAGCTGTAGAAATTAAGGTTCTCATAGTTAACTGGATTACAATAACACTGCAAGAATTAGAAAAGGAGACTATAACAAAAACTAGAGAGAAACAATAGACATTAAGTATTTTTTAGCTTTGATCCCATTTCTGGAATTAACTCATGATATTGTATTCATGTTATTCAGGATCTCTGTGAACAAGGGTGTGTTTCGAATGCCTAAGTTGCATAGTATGCATAGTATTAAATGGAAGTTTTCTTCTAAATAGCTACATCAAATGTTTCTCTGGCATCTAAACTTTTAAAAATAAAGATAAAAATGTACTCTGACTAGGGAAGCTGTGCTTATATGGGGGCAGGAGGTATAAGGGAACTTTCTATTCAATTTTGCTACAAACCTGACACTAAAAAAAAATAAATAATAAAGGTGGCGCAAAAAAAAGACAAAAGTCACTTTATAAAACAAGATGTACCATATGACTCCACTATAAACACACACACACACACACACACAGACACACACATGGGTAAGATTATTATACAATGCCAAAATAGAATACAGAGGTGGCAGAATTAGGGGTAAATTTTACTTTATTTCTTTCCTAATTTTTGATCAAAAAAAAAGAGTTTTTAAAATAGGAAATTTATCTGATAAAGTACATTTCCCCAGAATGCTATAATTAATGCCCATACCTTTATTGACTAGTTACAGCTATGAAATGTGGAATGCATGTGTTCTTTCCCTCTTTTTCCTGGTCCTTCTTTTTTGCTCCCCACTTGTTCTTTTAGTATGACTAGGAACCCAGAGAATAATTATTTAAATATTTTTAGAACCACTTTACACTTTCTCATCTCCAGAACTCAAAAAATCAGAGCAACCTGTAGGATTATGGGGAAGGGATAATAAGTGGCAAGTCACTTAAGTAAGAGACAGTTCATTTTCTTCCATTTCATGTAGCTTTACCTGAAATAGCAGTTTATTTTTGCATGAGTCCATTAGATGAATGTCATCAATTTACCAGATGATGTCACACAGCGATTTGGAAAATTATGTTGTTAGCCATAGGCCTGCAACCAACAGTGGGTCTGCATTATTCTCCTCCTCTTCAGCCAGTGGCATATTTATAACATCTTATTTTTGCAAATGGCTTCTCTCTTTCTCATTTATGAGCACAACACAAGCCAATATATATTACAGTTCTCGGAGGGCAACACATTAGGTATTTGTCCTTAGTGTTCCTCTAAGTCTTTGGCAAATACTGAGAAATCTCAGTGCAACTGGTTCATCTAGTGCATTAAGTATTTTTGTTTTGTTTTATTTTCTTTCAATTTTTATTTTGAGTTTGTACTAAAGAGCATCAAATTACCTGAATCAATGACTGTATTTTCCATGTAGACTACTTTTTCTCTGGTATTCAGTCTCAATTACCTGCCACAATAAACTTGGATCAAAGTTACCAAGTGAACTGACAGCTCTGAAAGCCAATACCTATATAATTATTCCTCACCTCTACTCTTCTCCATTTCCAAAATGTAGAAAACTTATTAATGTTAACAGTTCCTGTTCTTATATCCTCAAAGAATATCTTCTAGGCAAGACATACCTAATGCTTCTGAGAAGAAAAGGGATCTTTGTTTCCTCAAAGCCTTAAGATTTCTGTCGTAGTCTCTACCCTACTACTGACAAGAAAAGTCTATACTTACCCTCTTGGTATTTAAGTCAGAAAGACTCCACGAGTTACTTTCCACCCAAATATCCCACTGTTCCACAGCTACACAATTAGGAATTCCTGCTCTTGAGCGGCCAGACTATCTACTCAGTCATCAACATGACATCCACATTGCATCATATGCCTTTAGTCATGGACATGTCTTCTCCTAAAAGTCCCTTGGCTCTCTTTGGCCAATGCTGAGTGAAGTCTTCTTATGGAGATGGCAATGAAGCCAAGCCTTTATCCCAACTCCTAAATAATGTCTCACTTCACTTCCTAAAACACAACACATTGCCAAGGTCAAAGACAAAGATTAGGCTAAAGGAATTCTGGTAATTGAGCTTTCACATCTTGAGAAATATACAAAAGAGAGCAACATTAATACAAGGTCTTTGGAAAAGATATAATAGGGAATTCTAAATTATAAACCACTTTTCTATCTCTGATATGTGTACCTAATTGACCTTACAGACTAAATGCATGCTTCATTTTTCTTTTCAAGAAGAAAAAATTGTAGGCCAAGAGATTTTATGTGGTATATTTGGACAGATATTTAATAGGAATATGCTGTTATCCATAGGGAATAGTTAATACAGAATTAGGAGACAATATCAAGACCTCTATTCTGAATAGGGAATCCATTAAATAAACATGGTGGGTCTGCATTTTTTCCAATCAATTGAAGGGTCAATTAAATTAAGTCTAATCAAGTCCCTGTTTGTGTTTTCTGCTAGGGTATCAGCTGAATTAATAGGGTCTACCAAACTTGGGAAACCAAATGAAATCAGTGGCTATGATATGAAAGGAATAGACCTATTTCAAGTACTATTACTTAAATATAATTAAATTGATTGTGTAACTAAAGGCTTTCTATAAAAAGTATTAACAGTGTATATCGTACACTATTCCGATGAGAGACACACTAAAGCCCTGACTTTAGCATTATACAATTCATCCATGTAACAAAAACACTTATACCCCCCCTTAATATTTTGAAATTAAAAAAACTAATTTAATAACTTTTTATTAGAAAAGTATTAGCAAAGAACGGTACATTCTTTGAAGAATGGTACATTTGTTCTTTGGCACGAACTGTAAGTGCTCCCACACAGACACACCACAAAAATACACACAGGTAATTAGAATTAATATACAGCATTGGTGTCAGCTTACAGTCTTTCCTAAAATCTTTCCTACCTGGGTATTTGCAATATGTACAGCAAGGTGAGGCTAGAGTATATTTCAGTCCAATCTTTCCCAAGTCTGTACTGCTACTAATAACAATAATATATATCGAGCACTTACTATATGCTAGGCACTATTTCAAGATTTAAGTATTCTCTATCTTTCTCCTCATTTAATTCTCACATCAATTTTTCATTTTACAGATGAGGAAACTGAAGAACTTAATTCTAAATCACTCTCAGTGACCTAGAAACTCTTAGATGATCTTTGTACCCACAGAAAATCCATGGGGTCTCTTGCAGACTTACTTATAACTAGGCAACATCTTGTGGTCTCTGCTTCAGCTGCCCGACTATGCTGATCGGTAAAAATTCCGACCAGGGCTTGCTACAACTTCTGGCTTCATCCAGGAAAAATTCACACAAATCTATTTAACCCACCTAACCCCCGATCCACCATCAGCCCTCACCATACAGGTTCCACTTTAGAGAAATGAGGGATGGAGGTCTTTAGGAAACCCAGGAAGCAAAACCATAGTTTTTCCAATTATTGCCATTCCTGGCCAGGCAACTTTATCCATACCATTTATTCTGATTGCATGGGTGTCTGCATTTTTTTCCCCCCAAATCTGTTGCTTATGGTATTTTTTTTGGCTTAGGGTATAAAATGCTCAGAATATTGCAACACAAAAAATATTAATAATTTTCTCTGAAAACAATTGTCTCTTCCCTGCTTTCAAAATTCTATTTTGAAATTCAAGACAGAATGTTGATGACTGTTTTCATTTTGCGATTTATTAATTATATCTAATATAATGTAAATGTTATGTAAATAGTTGTTATACTATAGTTTCTAAATTTAAAACAAACAACCAAAAAAACACAAGCCTGCATAAGGTATGTAAAAGCACTCTTGGTACCTAACAATGGTAGAAAGGTGAGGTGAAAGTCATTTCAGGGTGATTTCAGAGTATTACTCCAAATCTTTCTCCTGGATTCACATTTCTAAATTCTAAAAAGATCACTTGTCCCAAATGTCTTGCAAGCACCTCAAAGTCAAAATACCCAAATAAATATTTATTTTTGGCATTCTTTGTTAGTGACTTGAATTCCCAATATACACTAACATAGCTCTGTGATCTATCCAGGTACCCAGCAGGAAATGGCAGAATCTCAATCCTTCTTTCTCTTTTCCTCCTCACATCCAATCTCCTCTAAGCTCTATGGATTCTGCTACAAGAGAAACTAACCTTCCCTCCATCTCCAATGCTAGCATCTTAGCTCAGGTCCTCCTATCCAAACCATCACCATAGACTTCTCAACAGTCGTTCCTGTACCTAGCCTTTCCCTGATAACACTTGTCCACAGTTCTGCTCCTAGAACGTTAGTCCTGAAACACAATCCAAACCACTTTACTCTTCTGTGCAAAAACTGGTGATGGCTGACCATTTCCTTTAAGATACAGTTCGTGCTTCTTAGGAAAATTAATTTCTTTGGATGTTGGTTTTCACTGCATTCTTTTCATTTTCTATCTTATACTCTACAATCCAGAGATGACAGGTTTGACCATATTGTTGTTTTGTTTATTATCACTGTTGTTTTGTTTTGATTCTCATTTTTATTCAGAGCCTGAAACCATTGGGCTTTTAAATCACATTCTACAGTTGTTTGAATGGTGCATCTTTGTGAACAGAGAGAAAAAATAGAACATAAAAATTTTTAACTGTGTTTAAACTTTTTCTCTAACCTGTTGAGTTTATCGATACATAATTCATATTCTACAAAATTCACCCTTTCCAAGTATGCAATTCAATGGTTTTCAGCATATTCACAACCATGCAATCATCACCACTGCCTAATCCCAGAAGATTTTTTCTCCCCCAAAATGAAATTACTTGTTAGCAGATGCTCCCCATTCTCTCTTTTTCTCAACTCCTGGCAACCACTAATCTATTTTCTGTGTCTATGGATTTGCCAATTCTAGATTTGAAATGAGTATAATCATATAATATGTGGCCTTTTATATCCAGCTTAGTTCTTTTAGCATGTTTTCAAGGTCCATCCATGTTGGAGCATGCATCAGTACTTCATTCCTTTTGGCTAAGTAACATTCCATTATATGGATATACCACATACTGTTACTCATTCATCAATTAATGGAACTTCGATGTTTGCTCTTTTTGGCTATCATGAATAATGCAGCTGTGAACATTGTACCGGTTTTTGTGTGGACATATGTTTTTAATTCTCTTGAGTATATAAGTGGAAGCAAATTGTTGGATCATATGTTAATTGTAAGTTTAATCTTTTAAGGATCTGACAAACTATTTCAAAAGTGGTTGCACTAAAGTATATCTCAGCCACAAAAAACAATGGTGAACTAACACCTCTTGTATTATCCTGGAAGGAGCTGGAGATCATTCTTCTAAGTGATGGAAAAGTAAGCACCATATGTACTCACAATCAGATTGGTACTAATTGATCAACACTTACATGCACATATGGAAGTAACATTCATCGGGGGTAGGGCAAATGGGAGGGGGAAGGAGGAGATGGGTATTTACACACCTAATGGGTGCAGTGCACACTGTCTGGGGGATGGACACGCTTGAACCTCTGACTCAGGTGAGGCAAAATCAATATATGTAACCTAAACATTTATACCCCCGAAATATGCTGAAATAAAAAAAAATTTTTTAAAGTTAAGAAGAAACCACTCAGAGCTAACATGTGAATGTCTTTTCACTCACTGGAATATTAGCAAAATATAAACAATTAGTGGTTGCATAAGTGACCTCTGAGGATAACAGAGCAATCCTCTGAAAACTCAAATAGTAGTCAAATTACACCTGAATATACCTTCAAAATGACTCAACAGAGAAAGCTACACTAATTTTTTGTGTCCCCTCAAGAAAATAGTGATCCTTTGTCCATTTTTAATTTTTTTCATAACTTACTAGTTTCATATTAACACTTATTTCTCACCATATGATTATGGAATTTTTAAATTCATAAGTTTAAACACAAAAAAATTAATACAGAAATGTTGAGATAGAAGTCACTTAAATGAAAACAAGTATACCTTGACAGTATATGAATGATTATATTACTCTAATATACATCCTTTTGTTTACTTGATACTGTCATTTTTTCTAAATTACTGCATTGCTCACAGCTCATTAATCAGTGCCAACGTATTATTATTCAATAATAATAAAATCACATCTAAGCATTATAATTTCAAGGATCATACTAACTCAGCACTCAGCACTCACAGTTTCTATAATTGCCATCACTGATACTAAGAAAAGTAGTCTTCGATGTTTTATGATTATAATCTACTTTAATTGAAATGATTCCTCACAACTAATTATGTGATAGTGCTTATTGTTGCTCAGTATGTCACTGTGTAGCTTTACATAAGCAAATAACAACTACACTGGCAAATGAGGAGAAGTTAGTTAATGGGTACAATGTGGATTTGTGGGGTGATGGACACCCTAAAAGCCCTGACATCACCACTATGTAATCTATTCATGTAACAAAATCGCACATTTACCTCATAAATTTGTACAAGGAAAAAATCCTTTAGGTGTCACTTTTTTAATAAAGTAAAAGATATAAATAAACTGATCATCTTAGAATACCAAACATTGGAACTAGATTATATTTCACCTAGACAAAAAAAAATAAATAAATAAACCATAAGTTCTATCAACCAATACAAAGTTAAGTAACAAATTTTACTATCGTGAGATACTGATATTAAATGTTTAACCTGATAATAGTAAAATTTTTAAATCTGGAAAGGGAAAAATGAATGGTTGTTTATATCCTAGACAAATATAATCTATCTTTAAAAGAAGAATAAAATAAAATAAAGGACACTACTTTCTATAGCAAAAATAAAAGTTAAAGTCTCCAACTTCTCTACTCCAATGTGATTTTGGGGAACTATAATGTAAGCATGAATTCTGTTAACATATATGGCATGTTCCATTAAATGTCTGTGCATACATGTGGTATAGCAGAATGACAAAACACGTTACAAAACAATATGGAAATGTATCTAAAAAACTATAACATAGCTACTGTTTTAAGGGAATAATCTCACTTCTGGGAACTTTATATTAAGAAAATAATTATACAAAAAAGGTAGCTGCATAAAGATGCCAACTGCAATGTTATCTACACTGAAAAAACTTTGAAAGAAATCAAAATGTTCTGCAGGAGACGAAAAATTCAATCAATTCTGGCACAGTAGCCCACTTGATGTAATATTATTTATCCATTATAATTATAATTATAAAATCCGTGTGAAACAGAAAACTTGAATTATCTGTTAAATTTAAAAAATGCAAAATGTCCCACAGATTTATAGTGATGCTAACATTTTTTATAAAACAATTCAGAAACATTAGAAAGAGGATTCTGTACAAATGTATATTTGATTAAGGCAATGAAAGTAATGGAGATTTAATTTTTTTGTACAAAATAATCTTTTACTTCAGTGATTTTCTGCGTTATCAAAAGTAAAGAAAAATAATTGTGGGTATAAATTCCAGAGAAAGGTAAAATTAATTCAAAACAAGAATTTGATAAATTAAACTAGGCAAAAGATACAGCAAATATTAGTGTTGTTCTTTTAGGTTCTGTTCAATCTGATAACCTAGACTTTTCCTGCCAGTTATTTGTACAAATAAAATGGAAAGATAGCCCGCTGCATATTCTCACGCGTTAAGAAGACTGCTCATGGCATCACTGTGTACTCTGAAAATCATAGATAGCAGTATTTAACTTGGAACGTCGTATTTTGCCATGAAACATATTAAATTGCCAGCACTTTATTGAAGTGTGGCACTGGATATTCGATGTGCCATTATCTTTCACACAATTTACCCTAACTCATCTCTTAATCTCCTTATACCAGCTTTATCAAATAAGGCATCCTTCCATTTCTCGCTAGATGCCCAGTATGAATCATTACTAACACTGTAGCAAATACCTAAAGGCCACTGTGAGTTTATATAGTTACAATAAAACGTTGTATCTAATGTAGAATTTTAGCGCTTTCTGGTGTCCCTCTAATACTAAAGTGATCATTGCACCATTGGGCTGTTTTATGAGGCATTTGTTCACCTCCAGAGTAGATAAACTGGAAGAATGAAGGTTAGAAATCTCATCCTGATGGTAGAACTGGGTTATGGCTTAGAAAAGAGTGTCAAAAAGTACATGATAGAATACTTTGCATACATATTCTTTTCTGCCTGTACTTTCATTGGCTACTAAACTAAAAATTAAAGTAAAATTACTATGAAATTAATATTGCTTAAAAACACAAAAAATATTAAAATTGAAAAATGAATCCGAAGTAAATTGTAAAGTAGTAAATATATTGCTTATTTGTGATCGACAGTGAGCATACCAAATCTAACTATGTTAACTGATGCATTTCCTTTCTTGAATTGTCCTTAGAATAAACAGCAGCTAGATTGAACACTTGTGCAAACTATGTGCCAACATTTTGAGTCTGTAGTGTTGTTAAAATGTTCGATAAAGGAATAAGATCTAGTGTTCAGCAGCAAAATAGGGCAACTCTTGTTAACAATAATTTGTTGTGTATTTCAAAATAACTAGAGGACTGAATTTGGAATGTTTCCAACACAAAGAAATGATAAATGTTTGAGGTGATGGATACCCCAATCACTCTAATTTGATCATTACACATTGTATGCTTGCATCAAAATATCACCCGTACCTCATAAATATGTATAACTATTATAAATCAAAAAAATTTTTTTGAATGTCACACGAATTGTGTCTTCACTAAAACTTTCACAATCCTAAGCTGGGAAATTTAGGGAAGAGTAGCACGCTGAAAATACCATGTAAGTCCCAACTACCTTTCCAATCAACATTTTACTTTGGAATTATTTAGGTTTACAGAAAAGTTGCCAAGAAAGTACCTAGAGTTCCCGCATGCCCTTCACTCAATTCCTGCTATTGTTAACATTTTACTGTAGTACACTCCTCAAAGCTGAGAAACCAACTATCCGTTACATCATTATTAACTAAACTCCAGACTTTGTTTGCATTTCACCAGTTTTTCCAATACTGTGGTTCTTCTGTTTCAGAAACTGATCCAGAACACCACAACGTATTTAGGATAATTACTTGTTGAAAAGAAAAAAATTCATTTAATTATAAAATATCATTCCCATGTCATTATTTTTCCTGCTTCATTTTACTTCTTCTGAACTGAGGTCATACTAAATTGTTAGTACAAAATATCAATAGCAAAATGAAAAATATAGAGTAACTTTCAAAATATGTGTAGACCTTGTTTATGTAAACCACACACACTGCACCAAAACACCAGAGGTAATTTTATCACTGTGTTTTATTTCTCCGAATCAAAGCTGCTATGTCCCTGCCTACAGAACTAGCTGGTGTATCCTGTTATCTCCTTAATGAGCCACTTGACCCCCTGCATGCCTCCCCCGCCCCCTGCCACAAAACACAAGATATACGCAGTCCAATGTAGAAAAGAGTTAGTTGCATTTTCACAGGCAACTAGAGAAAGAACTAATGTCCAATGAACCTACGTTTGCTGCAGTATGTTGCTGCCAATATTGTTGGCAAAATGTGGGTCTGATCACTGCTGCAGGGACATAATATGGGGTGACTGACTGTCCAGGCCTCTCATTACCTTTGAGAAGACAATACCTTGGCCTGTGAGCTCACATTTTTCAGGTGTGCTTCTTCCTGATTCCCAAGTCACCTGTCCCTTCTTCCCAGATCTTTTACTGTAGGTATCACAGCCATTTCCTCAAGCCGCAGGCATCAAAGAGCCTGCGTGAGATCATCGTGGGATGATTCTGGATTCAGACTCCTACGACCTGAAGTTTCTGTCTTTTTCTCCCTCTGGATTCATCTTCCCCTTCCTTTCTTCCTTCAGCCATAGGAGTTGGGCACTTTCTTTTTCAATACTCAAAAAAGAAAAGTATTGAACTCATCTATTCTGCTCTTTCAAATTGGAGCTTAATTCCTTACATGACATGTATATATTCAAAATTCAGTGTACTTTGGGGTTTTCTTGAGAGGAGAAAGGAGAAGCTTGAATGTTGCTTCACTTTGGGCCCATAAAAATCTGATTATCTTCTCCTTCATCTAAGCCTGGGAGTGGGGAATAGAAACCAGGGAATAATTTCCCAGCCTCACTAGTGGGGCACTATTTCTATCCCTAAAGCAGAGATGACAAGTACTTTTTTAACAGAACAAAATTGTACATTTATTACAATTATAAAGGGAAACCACAAAATCTAACAAGGTCTATGTGCTCAAAGAAATGTAAAGTGTAATTATTTCTGTGGTTAATTTCTCTAAACAAAAGTTTTGAAAAAGTTATTTTAGTATAATCTTTATACATTGTGAAAAATTTGGAAAACAAAATGTTAGAAAAAAGTTAAAGTCACTTAATGTCATGAACACCCAGTAATAACTATTATTATATGTGGTTAATGGGATTCTAATTAATATACTCAATGATATACTGGGAATCAGACTATGTGTACTATTTTTATGTTTGGCATTTTAGTAGCATTATTAAATTATAATTTACATACCATATAATTCACCCATTTTAAGTATACAACTAATAGTTTTTAGTGTGTTTACAGAGTTGTGTTACCATAACCATATTAAAATATTAGAATGTTTCATCATCTCAAAGGAAACCCCGTACCAATGAGCATTTGCTCCTCTCCCCCTTTCCACAAGCTATGCCCGACAGCCCCCACACTGCAGTTGGCAATCACCAAGCTACTTTTTGATTCTAAACCTTTGTCTATCTGGACAATTTATACGAATGGAATCATACAGTATGTGGCCTTTTTATTTGGCTTCTTTCACTTCATCGTGTCATAGCCTATATCAGTACTTCATTCCTTTTTATGGCTGAATAATATTCTATTTTAGGGCTAAGTCACTTTTTAATATCCATTCATAAGTTGATGAGCATTTGGGTTCTTTGCACCTTTTCCCTGGAGTGATGTTAGCTGTGGATTTTTCATAGATGCCCTTTATATGTTTGAGGAAGTTGTATTTTTTCCCCTAATTTTTTGAGTATCCTATTATAAAAGGGTGTGAATTTTGTCATTGCTTTCTATTGAGATAATCATATATTTTAAGTCCTTTATTCTATTATTTTTTCAGCTTTATTGAGGTATAATTGACAAATAAACATTGTATGTTTTTAAAATGTACAACTTGATGTTTTGATATACATGGTTAAATAATCACTATTTTTTTTTTTTTTTTTTTTTTACCATTTAGTCTTAATTCTTAGGGTTCTCCCAGGTCAACATAAATCACTTACTGGTCTCGGGTTTTGCCTACGCCCCCTTAGCCAGTTAGGTTCCCATCCTGTACCACTGGATATGTGTAGCTTGGAGACTGCTTCCACAATTCAGGGACTTTATGATGTTGATTGGTATTTAGCAAGGGACTAGTTGATTGTAGTTTCTCTCTCTAGTTTGCTCCTGTGAGGGAGCACTCTTGGGCATGCACCATCTTCCAGGACACCAGAGATGAGTGTGATTTACTTTTGAACCTGGTTTTTAGACGTCATCCCTGGGCCAGAATTGGTGGTTGTCTATATAAGCCTTTTGAGCCAGTTCCTTTCTGATGGATCTGTTTGTAGTTTGCTTTCAAGTCTGCCCCACATTCCATTTTGATTACTACTTATTGCACCCTAGTATCTGCACACAGCCTTCTGGGTGCCTAGAGAGGAGTGGTATCCTAGAGCAGTCTTCTTTCCCTGGTTCTGTTTCCCTTCCTCCCTTGTTAATCTTCTGGTTGGTTTGACTCTTACTTGTTACTACTGATATTAAGGAGCTACCAGGCTACTCTTAATTACTTACCACCAAGATCTTCATTTTTTTTCCAAAAAATGTCCTCAGGTATAAACTTCTCTATAGTCTGTTTCAAATAAAATCAGTCCCCTCAGGAAGAGCTATGGATCTCTCAATCCTTACGGCCTGGGCAGAACCTCTGTACCACTGTATCACTGCTAGGGATGGGGACAATACCAGATTCTTACAGAGTGGCACCTCTGCTCTACAAGCTGTCCCTGGCAGAGGAAGAATGGTAGCCACCGATCTTCTAGGCTTTTACCTCCCAGAATGGGGCCTACAACTTAGGAGCAAGCTGGAGTGAAGGGCAACTAGAGCTCAGTATTCTCAACTTATCATGCCTGGGGCAGAGCTTCCACCTTGCCAGTGAGACTGAGTGGCAGAAAGGACCCCAGTGCTCTTGGCTATCCTTGCTTAGAATAGAACTTCCACCATATGGAGCTGGGGTGGAGGAGGGAAGATGAGTGGTACCAGTGGTCTATGCCTCCTGGAATGAGACCGTAGCCCTGACCGGGAGGTACAGGGAAAGAGAGTTCTCATCTTCTTGGCCACACATTCTAGAATAGAGCTTCCATAACATGGAGAAGAGGAAAGGGAAAGAAGAATGGGAACAGGTCCTTGTTCAAATATAACCGACTCAGTGTTCTTACAGAGATTTAGGTCATTTTCTTGAATAAACATGTCCCCATTTGCCATATGTCCTTATGACATTTTCCGGAGACTTTAAGTGGTTTTTGTTCTTGTTTTTGTTGTTGTTGTTTAATTATTTCTGAGTTATATGGGTCCACCGAGATCCTCCCACAGTCATTCCAGCAGTCCTAATGTGTATTATATTTAATGGTGTATAATTGCAATTTTGTTTTTCTCTTTGACAAAATAGTTAATGGGAAAGAATTATGTTCTTTATTTTGTTTTTATAACTTCCAAATGATTGGGTTTGCATGGCTTTATCTTTTAATTTCTCATATTGTTACTAATACTTAGTTTTATTTTATCATGATTTAAAATAATGTTTTCTTTTCTGCAATAAATTTTAAGTCTTTTCTTTCAACTAGTAGAAGATGTGAAAGTTAGACTTTATATGCTTCATTTGGGAGGGGAGGACTATATTTACTGTATTTTGAAAGTTAGAAACAACTTGTCCAAGAAAGAAAAGGAGCATCGAAGTTGGAAGAGACTCACTGATAAAAGTTCTCATGTTGACAGCAGGTTTCATCACAAACTAAGCTGAAGGAAATCTCAACAAGGGCTTGCTTTGCTAACAAATCCTCACCAAGAAGCAGGTCATCTATGAATGACACAGCATCAATTTCATAGAAAATTTATGGTGTATTAAATGGTGACAGATAATTTTCTTTCTAGTCATTATTATTGTAACACAGAAGCACAAAGCCATGGAAGAAGATAAGAGAAAAATTATGCATTAACATGTAGCTTTTTGCACCAGCTTAATTATTTCAGTTGATGATATAAATGTGTGTTGAGCAGGCTTGTGTTATTATTGTCTTGTGATACACCAAAGAATATTACTGTGTAATGTTAACCAATGTTAGAATATCTCATAGGAGACATTCACGTACTATGAAATGATCAAGAGATAGAGCAAAATAGTTACTTACAATGCTGTTAATAAGCATAATATTCTATAAACACAGGTTTTCATTCAAACAAGAGACAGGAAAAGAAGGAACCCTTTCACAGAGAACCCAAAGATTGTTTATTCTTCCTTAAGTATTTTGGGTTATGAAATTGCATGAGCTTTCACGGGGTTGGAATTATTGTGCCCTTCAGAAAAGCATGGCAGAAGAGACTGGCACAATGTACTTCTAATTTTATATCAAAGCCCAGTGTCCCATCTTATTGTTAAGGATGAAAAATCATTTGAATCATTTGAATCATTTGGCCAAATCACCAAGAGAATAATTTTCTGAGTCAAACAAAGGCAAGTCCCTAGGAGTAGGGTGATGGGGAAGCTGTCCATTGACAGAGCTCCTGGGGGTGAAAGGTGGACGCTCTAGGTCATCTCTGTTATTAGTCTAAGATATAGCTAAAGAAAAATGATTGCCACTTGTTTTTTATTGAGGGGGGTATATATCATATATCAAAACAAGAACAACGAAAGTTAAAGGAACTGCTAAATTCAGATAATGAATATTGGATGAAAAATCTGAAGTAGAATTGGCAGCTTCAAAACCAGGTAGAATAGCACTGAGGTCCAAAGCCTAGACTTGGGAGTTCCAGCTACCTGAGTTAGTGTCCTGCCTTCCCCCTTATTCACAGTATGCTAGAGAAAAATATTTAACTATTTTATGGTTTAGTTCTGTCATCTGTAAAATGGAGACATTAATAGGATTGTTGTAAGAATTAAAGAATTCTAGGAACACAGTAGGTACTCAATGAATTGTAGTTGTCGACATCATCGCCCTCACTACAATACTTCATCAACCACCACTAGTAATACTGCTAAACAAATAAATTAGTTAATCTAATTTTAAAAGGTTTAAAACATGAGACAAATGTCTCCTAATAGAGAGAGCCACCTAGGGATGGAGTTTCAGGCTTATATTAGGGCAAAAATCATCATTATATCTGTTCAGATTTCCCTTGGCGAAATCATATTGGATAAAAATAATCACTTTAAACCATAACAAAGTTAAATGTAAACATCAAATCTTATAAAATACAGATGAAATTAATATTTTTACAATTAAAACAGTCCATAGTATATTTGACCTCCTACAAAGGGCTTCAGTGGTAGAAGAGTGGGTAGAAAGAGCCCACATTTCTTGGTTGAGATTTTTCTCCTCAAGCATGAAGTACAATAATACTCAAGGTGAAGACCAGTGGGATCTTTGTTAGATCCCTCAAGATCTCTGGAGCCCAAAGAGGCTGCACAGGAATCCATGCTTAGGGCACTCCCTCAGCCAGGGCCCCCTGAGCCAAGCTGATTCCTCCATACCCTTTAGGATCTGGACTTGTGCAAGTCTGAACAATGTCACGTTCCCTTCATCTCACTGTTGTCACTCCCTAAACTAGACTTGGTATGACCGGTGTAACTGGACACAGAAATTGAAGCTACAGCTGAGACACCAAGATACAACATACAGGAAATTCCTAGGCCGTATCACCAACAGTAGAAGTTAAAGGAAAGTTTTGCAAACCTGTTCCTGTTCTTTCACCCATGTGGACAGATTCAGCATGTGAAGGAGATTAGCACACAGAGAAGGTCAGGGGATTATGGTGAGGTGTCTGGGAGATAGCTGTTACCTGAGTTTTGAGATTCTGTTCATCCCTCTGGGGGAAGGTTTTGGCTTAGTGAAGGCACTTTCAAAGAGGCCACTTGAGAGTTTGCCATTTGTTCCTTGCAGTTGTAGAAACAGTGGACTGGGGCCTCAGTCCCGTGAGGAAGGTAGCACAGGGGCAGTGTAGAGCTCGAGTTCTGTTGCATGGGGTCACCATGCAGCTTCAGAGGCTGCAAGCTAGGGGTGAGTATGTGTTCCTTATGTACCATATGTGGGACACAGAGAGAAGAAAGAGCCGGCATGTGGTGGCCTGAGCCTTGGTCAGTAGGACCACCAAACTGCCCAAAAGGACCTCAGTAAAAAGAAGCTGGACATGAGTCAAGGGGCTGAGGAAGGAGGATCAGGTGGACCACCTGCCCCTAGGAGACTGCAACAACGGAGGTTAAAAACATTACAATTGGAGGAGCCCAGGAGGGAACTGCCAAAGGCCCTGTGGAAGTGCCTACCAGAGAAAGAAGCCATTGCTCATGTCTTAGCACCAGAGAGTGAGAAGTCAGCTTGCCAAGGAATTATATCACCAAAGACTTTCCCACTTTTTCCCTTTCTTCCCTTCCACTTGCCAGTCTCAGAGGGAATGGAGGCTCAAGTGGCCAGTGTAGGGAGGCAATGATGAGAAATACAGAAACCAATTGCAGCCCCCCTTTCCAGCTACAAGCTTCCAACCTGAACCAGGCCTCAGCCGAGAGCTTTTGATGCTACATCAAATTTGGAATTTTGAATAAGATCAAGGAATGAACATTCTAATTACCTAATTGAGCTCATGTTTATTACTTCATATTAAACAAAATCTGTTACCTACAACTAAGGAGAAAATTCATAGGTCTGTAGGAGCATTCAGTGAGCGGCCAGGGAAGAAAAAACATTGAATATGTTAATATCTAAAAGGACAATTAGAGGCCGGGTGCGGTGGCTCATGCCTGTAATCCTAGCACTCTGGGAGGCCGAGGCGGGTGGATTGCTCAAGGTCAGGAGTTCGAGACCAGTCTGAGCGAGACCCCGTCTCTACTAAAAATGGAAAGACATTATATGGACAACTAAAAATCTATATAGAAAAAATTAACCGGGCATAGTGGCGCATGCCTGTAGTCCCAGCTACTCGGGAGGCTGAGGCAGTAGGATCGCTTAAGCCGAGGAGTCTGAGGTTGCTGTGAGCTAAGCTGATGCCACGGCACTCACTCTAGCCTGGGCAACAAAGTGAGACTCTGTCTCAACCAAAAAAAAAAAATAAATAAATAAAAGGACAATTAGAGACAAAAATAAAGTTGCATTTGATTAAATCATCAGTATATTTGCCCAACAACCAGTTCTACCTGGGTCAATGTTACTTTTATTTTTTGTGGACAGCGGAGTCCTGAGGTTGTGAGCAGGGCTGGAGTTCAAGTTCTCTCTCTATCTCGCTCCTACTTCTCTTTAGCTGCTGAGTTGCATCCATTAACTCCACCAGGTTTGTCAGAGCACAGTTTGAATACTAGTGCTCTAGACAGCTCCACTTACCCTCTCTGACCTTGTATGACAGTCATCTAAAATATCAATGCAACTATAACTTCTAAATATTTTTATCTTTCTCCTAAGTTTAGGAGTCTATACAATTGCTATTGCTAATCTTCACCATGACACACTATCAGCACCTCAGACTAATTATCTCCTCTTGACTTCCCTTTTATAATTTGTGTCACCCACGTTCCTGTGAGTCATCCCAGAAAGTGAAATATACCTTCTCCCTGCACTCTTTCTACTCAATCTAATTTAGCCATAAATCTTATCAATTTTATTTTCTAGATGTTTCTGAAATCTATTCTCTCTTTCAAATCCATACCCATAGTCTTATATTAGGTAATAATCATTATTTAATAAACTTAATATACCTCCAAAACACCTTTGGTCTGGCTGCCAGGATGATGTATCTAAGATAAAATGGTCATATCAACTGTGAAATTCTCTACATGCACCTGTTACATGGAACTCTTTTAAGCTTCTAGAATAGGGTTTCTCCATCTGTAGCATACATTGGAATTGCTGGGGAGTCTGGTTACAATGGCACATTTCAAAGTTGGCACCTAATGACTTGGATCTGGGAAGTGTGATGTGATGTCTGAAACTTTGCATTTTCAAATGTGTCACAGGTGATCCTGATGCAAATGGACTGAGGACCAACGTCTTAGTCCATTTAGGCTGCTATAACAAAATGTTATAGACTGAGTAGCTTGTAAACAAAATAAATTTATTTCTCACAGTTTCAAGATCAAGGCTCTATTAGATTTGATGTCTGATGAGGGCCCAATACTCACCAAAGGTGCCCTCTAGCTCTGTCCTAACATGGCGGAATGGGCTAGCTAGCTCTCTGGGGTCTCTTTCAGCCCATTCATGAAAGATCTGCCCTCATGACCTTATGACCTCCCTAAGGACCTGCTTCTGAACCATCTTAATGATGAACTTGGGGGTTAGGATTTCAGCAAAGGAATTTGGAGAAGACATAATTTCAACTGTAGCAACCAACTATCTAAAACTATGTTTTAAAAATGTGCATGTGTGTGTGCACATGTGTATGTGTAAGACATCAACACTCTCCTGCATTTTCCAATACTTTTCCTGATTCCATTCTTTAAGACTCACTGGTCATTTATTTTCTCCTGAAGACTCTATTAATCCCTCCACTAATCCTAAGTGAATTTATTACCAGAATATCTTGAGCATCTTTTCATGGTATTACTTATTTACACACATAGCTCTCAACTAGATTCTGACTTTTTTGGAGGCAGTAACTCTACTTTATTCATCTAAGATTCTTTGGGACCAAGCACAGTAAGCGGCGTATGAGTCATTGATACTGTTTATTCAATGAACAAATTCACAAATAACCTTGACCTTTTGGGGTTTTTGAAAGTCAAGACAAGGAAATTCACATTCACTACTTTTTTTAACTGAATATTTCTTTATAGCATTTTATCACATTTGCTAATTCTTAGTCACCATGTTAGAATAAAATATGATAGTGAGAACATTGCTGTGTGTCAGAAGACCCTAGCAAATTATTGAGATATGAGGATCACCTAATATCAACCATACAGTAAAGAAACAAAATATTAAATTAAAAATGCATTTGTAACATCTAGCTCACTCACATGTAAATTCTGATAACTTAACAGACATGAGTGTCCTTAATTTCCTTGTCCACTCTGTATTCACACACTTTGAGCAAAATATTTGTTTGTAATCACGTCTGTGCTCATCCTTGGAATTTCAAATGTATTAGAGAAGAGTGAGTTGGGACCATCTGAAATTAGAACTATAGCATAAATGTAAATATCAGGTGTATACAAAAATGACTATAATATACAATTCCGATGTCTATTCATAATTCTTCTAACTGAAGAGTAGGTTAATGCTAGAAAGTGGGCATAGTCAGGTAATTTTCCTTTCTGTTCTGAATTGTTTTTCTTTCAGAATCTAGGTCCCATTGACTCTTCTCTCATTCACTACACACTTTCTTACTTCACATGGTTTTTACGTGGATAATTGTCTCTTTACATCAAGTTCCTTACTACAGAAAGTTCTTTCTCTCTTAGTATTTGTCCAAAGTTCAGATTTTTGGTACATGGTTTTTGTTAATGTATTTTAAAGAGTTTGTCTGCTATGCTGGGTAAGTACTTGCCATCATACTTAGCTCAGTTATAACATCTTTTTCCATTTGCTTTGTCCTGGAACTTAACTTCTTCTCTGTATGTTTCTAGCTAGAAGCATTTTCATTCTTCCCCATGTTCTGTCCTGCTCACACAATAGTAAGTCTATTTTCCCACCTTTTTCTCAGTCAGGAAATCTAAATCCCAGTTTTTGCAGAAATGTGGACACCATGGTAGATCTTACAAAATTCTGTTAAGTGAGAATTCCATGCCCACTAAATATGCAAACTACATCATGCTAAGAAAATCTGCTAATTTGCTATTTGCCTTTGGCATTAACTAGTGGACTTAACTGCTCTAACACTACAATTTGAAAGCTGACAAATAACCAATTTAAAAATTTTATATATATATATATATATATTTCACTATAAAATGATGCACCAGCAACAAAATTTGGGGGACACAATGCAAACCAAGCTGGCCCTTTTAGAAGTCAAATCTGGTGGTGATACATAGGCGAGTCCAAAATGAGAAGACCCTAGGGGTCAGGAAAACAGTCAAAGACCTTCAACCAGGAAGGATGGTGATGGCCATGGTATCTGTGGAGGTGAAATTCACCAGACTGTGAACCCTGGCCTTTTAACACTCCTTGGATAGCACAATTTACAATAGTGTGTTCTGTTCTCATACTAGTCATATCGGTTATGCCTTAAAGAATTCAGAAAGCCTAACCAAGCATAGCCTCCATTCTTCCTCTTGTCATGCTTCCATGATCCCATTTGGGGCTTTCTTTTAGATGAGCACACTTACAATAACTCCAGATCAGCAGGTAATCCACATGTAAAATAAAACATCTAAATCTGAGATCTATGATGATTTCTTTTCTGAAAGGGCAAAAAGGAAAGCTCCACAGTCCTGTCAACTCTCTGTTAATGAGCACTGAATTCACAGCTCCAGGTTCTGTAAACCTCATTTAGATGTGTCAGCAAGAGCCAGAGCTATAGTAAAGGTCTGAAACAGGAACAATAATTAAGAAGGCTCAATGCCAATTCCTTTTCATCTTTAACTGCTGCATACAGTTCGTACACAACAAATACTAAAAGGTCATCAGAACTCATTTTATAATGAGTGCATATTTATATTCCCCAAATTTTCTCTCTGACAAAGGCAATGATAATGGGCTAAAAAGAACGGGAATTTGGCCATAGGGAATAGGAATAGCACAGGATAGAAAGAGAGGAAAAGAAGGAAAAGCCCAACTAAATGCAGGCCACACAGCACACAGCCTACACTCTGAAAATTCCTATAGAATCACATCCTACAACGGACAGTCTACACATCCTTTATAGGCAATTGTCTTAATATCAGGAATTATGGGACAATGGCTATATCCCAATTCAGGTGGTTTTCTCATCTGTAAGGCAGGGGGCAAATAATACTTGCCCTAGGATTAATATTCTAGGATTCTTATGTAGATTAAATAAATTAACTCACATGAAAGTGTTTTAATGAGTTATGCACTGCACTAAGGAATAACGTGTGCTATTCTTATTATTTAAAACTTTTCAAGCTTTCATTTCTTTCTCATAAAAAATGTTTTTCTATTCCATAGTCGGAGATTCATTTGAGATTCTTTCTTCAGTAGAGAGGACTTGGGCTGCTTCATCTATGCCCCACTTGTAATTAATGAAGAATATCTGTGAAATCATCTATGTGGACCGAATTACTAGTAACTAGCCACTAATAGTTATAGTTATTAGTACAGTCACGAACCACACAACTGAAGAAGGCTGGCATTGCCGTCACCACCTTACCCACAGTAATAAAAAAGAGCACAGTTTTTTACTATTTTGTGAACATTGTATGTTACTTTTCAAACTCAAAATCGTCTCCTCCAAACTGGGTCTTCCTTTTTCCAACCCTCTACCATCTCCCACCTGGAGTACCATTTCATCCTTGAATCCTACATGGCATTCCCCACACAGCATTCATGGGTTTTTTCCCAAAAAACCCATGTATCCCTCTCCGCACACAATTCTCCAGTGAGCTTCCACAGACTAAAAGTCCCATACCCTCATCCCTTTGTCCCCTGCCACCTCTCTTGTCCCATCTTCATCCTCATGCTCCTCCTCTTCCACATGGTATCCTGCCGAGTCACTTGCTTGCTTTTTCATGGGTGTGCTAAGGCCCAGCTCAAGGGCCTTTGCTCCGACCGTTCATACTTGAAATAATCTTTCCAGATCTCAGTGCAAAAGCTGTCCCCTCAGAGATGCCTGTCCCAACTGCAAGCATCTGTGGCGGAACCTGCCACCTGCTATTCCCCATCACGTTGCCCTAAAGGTTTCCTTCATAGAAACTATCAAATCAGCAATTATTTTATGTATTTATTTATTTCCTTTCTCCCACACTGGAGAAAGAAAGGAAAAGAAGTAAAAGCCCAATGTAACTCAGCACACAGCCTACACTCTGAAAATGCCTTTAGCATCACATCCTACAAGGGACAGTCTATGTATCCCTGAGCGGAAATAGTCTTAATATCAGAAATCAGAAGACAGTGTTTATAGCCCAGTCATGAGTAAGTCTCATGAGGGCAGGCACCTTGTTCACTATTGCTTAGAATTATGACCAGCAGGGAACAGACATGTCATAACTAGTTGTTAAAGAAAGTGAGTTCTCAAAAAAAAAAAAAAAAAGTAAATAGGAAATGTTTTTAAACATTTAACATTTTAACATATATAACAGTGAAAACTGGAAAAAAAAAAAACCTATACAAGGCAAGGCTGAGAAAATATTGAAGAGAGGGGAGCATTATAAAGTTAAAGACTATTTTATATACAGATGTCTGTTTAAAAGAAATACAGTTGGGTTAAATAAGAAAAATTAAGTTATATAATTTCAAATTTGAAGCTAGAATCAGATTCTAAATTTGTATACACAAGTACTGCCACTACTACTATTATGATATAAAGAAAATAAATAATTGTTGATCTTCTGTATTTTTTTTTGTTTTCCATTTCATTTAGTTCTGCTCTGACCTTCATTATTTCTTTCTTTCTGTTGGCTTTGAGTTTAGTTTGCTCTTCCTTTCTAGTTCCTTGAGAAGTGACATTAAGCTGTTAATTTGTGATCTTTCTGTCTATTTGATGTACGCATTTAGGGCTACGAAGAAATCATGTCTTTTGCAACAACATGGGTGGAACTGGAGGCCATTTTCTTATGAGAAAGAACTCAGACACACAAAGACAAATAACACATGTTATCACTTATAGGTGGGAGCTAAATACCATGCACACGTGAAAGCTGAGTGTGCGACTATGAACAATAGAGACAGAGGGAGCAGGAGGAGGGAGGATGTGGGTGGTGGGAGGTTGCTTCAGTGATGGATTTGCTGAAGGCCCTGATTTCAGCACGATGCAATATATCAGTGTAACAACATTGCACTTATACCCCATGAATATATACAAATAAAAAATAGATAAGGAAAAAGATGTAAAGAGAAGACCCATAACAACCCGGCACATGCAGATATTAGCCACTACTACGTTAGTACTACTATTGTTAGTACTAGTACTGCTGCCTCAACAGGTGAATATTTACCAGATATGTGGGAAACATTTCTAACACGTTTCATAGGTATTATTTCATTTAAGTAATAGGATAATTCTAGGAGGTAGGTGTTTTACAGGAAAAAAAAAAATGTTGACTTTCTTCTTTCTTTTGTCAGTAATTGGCAGCCTTCGGCTCAGTTCTGTCTGATATTAAAGAAAATCCTCTTAATCATGCTGAGAAATTCCCTCATGTGTACATTTGATTCTCCCATAATGTAAAATAGGGGGTCTTGTTTTGACTCTCTGGACATATTTGCAAAGTACTAAATTATAGGCGAGTTCCCTCAGCACCTGTGAATGATGACGACTGGAAAGTGGTCCCTTTAGGTAAAGAAATGGGCATGCCACAAATGAAATTATGCCCCATTCTTCCAAAGGAAAGTTTCTGTTCCTTGAATATCATATTTCTTGGTTAAAAATAAATTTCCCTTTCATTTTGACATCAAAAATAGTATCGAATGAAAACTTGCATCCCGATAATGTTCTTACTGTAATTACATTATTTTAGGAAGGAATTGTATGTTTCCCCCGATGCAGATGTGTATTTTCTTACTTTGTAGTGGATCTTAGGAAAAATATTACAAAATTATGGCTTAAAAAAAGGTGGTAAAATTTCCCAAATGTGCCCCAAGCTTGCTAGATTTCCCAAATGTGCCCCAAGCTTGGTAGATTTTGCTTTCAGATTTTCTGACACAATGTGGAACCTGTGGCCTCAAGGCCACATGTGGCCCTCCAGATCCCCAAGTGCGGCCATCAACTGAATTCAAACTTCACAGAACAAATCCTTTTAATAAAATGTGGATTCAGTCAAAAGGCTGCACTCAAGGATCGAGAAGGCCTCACGTGGCCCCAAGGCTACAGGTTCCCCACCCTAATGTACCACATCACTGATATATTTTCATAGCCATAGGAATCACCACTGAAGTAGATGCTGAATGAGATTATATTTAAGTATAATTATGGAAAGGTGCACACATCATAAATGTATAGCTTGATGGAGTTTTCATGAAGTGACATTCAGACCGAGCAGAACTTTTTATCTACACCCCAGAACCCCCTTGTACTCCCTACTTGTCAAAGGGAACCACTCTTCTGACTTCTAGCTTGGATTAGCTTTTCCTGGTTTCAAACTTTACACATAATAGGCGTTCTTTTGTGTTGGGCTTCTCACCGTAATGTTTGTCAGATTAATCCACACACTGTTGCATATAGTTGTAGTTCAGGATTTTAGATTTTTAAAAGCTTAAACCCTAACTCAATGAAAAATAAGGATTCTATAGAGAACTCATTTCATTGTCATGTACTCGGTTATTGTCAATCCAGAAAAATCTATACCTTTCCCTCCTCACATCATAGATTAGTAACTTCTACACTTGCTAATCTAAAACGTGAGTATTTTTTCCCCAACGTATTCCAAGTTTTTTGACATTTTTCTCGATGGTAAAAGATGTACTTGGGCCTATATTCTTATCTTTTGCTCTTGTAGCAAACAAGATGGTAAAAAAAAAAAAAAAATGCAGACCAAATATTGGCCTTTATGAGAATGGCCGCTTATGGTTTTTCTATTTCCAAGGGTTGCTAAAAGTAGAAATGTGTGAAGTTTCCCCTTAAATATCAATAATCTCTATGCTATAGATGGAAATATTGTATTTTCTCTGAGCCTCATTGTAAGTCATTTGCTGATGTGTAAATCTAAAGCCTTTTGAGGGTATCAGAAACACACATTTTCCCCTGACTGACCCATTTCTACATGTGGATCTCTGTTTGAGCTGAAATATACCAGGGATCAGGGAAAGAAAAATCACATTCAACTAGAGCATGTTGTAGTGATTTCCCAGCTGCAGATGCTCAAGAGCACAAATTATTCTTGCTAAGGTTGGCATTAATCTAATCTCAAAATCCTTGCTTCAGTTCAGCCTATTTACAAAGCCATCACAATTCCAAGATTTGCTTTTAGCCAATTTGCCCCACTTAGTGAAAAATCATGTCCCTTTTTGGGGACTCTGTTTCACCTGAAATTCAAAAGTCATGCTCATTTAAAGATCCTCATTTTGGAAGGTTCTAAGCCTATATGCAGCTTTACAAATATATGCAGAGCTCTTTCAACTAAGGATAAGCTGTATTTTGAAAATAAATGCAGAAGCTTTCACAAATGTTTACTGTCCCTTGATACAAACAAGTGAAAAATGATTGTTCTTTGAAGTCAAGTGATATTTTGTAGATTTTCACTCTGGCTTGTAAGAAACAGACAGACCTTGGCAATACAAAAGAGGTTGCATTTACATACTGCTTCCAGCAAATTCTTGAAGATGAAAAATCACCACAAGAATGTAAAACATGCAGACCATAGACCTATCATAAACACTGCAATGAAATTGACTGTTCGGCAATCCATATAGAAGTAAAATATGCACATTGCATTTCAGAGTGAGATCTTTGGTCTTGCCTCCAAATGACCAACTGCTTGGCATTTTCCATAGGCATTTTACTCTGGTGTCTTTTCCAGTGTTTCTTTCTCTACTTAAATTTTTTTATGTCCCCTCTCTGGGAGCCTGCATCCTAACCATAATTTCAAGACTAGTTCATGTTTTACGTATTCTCTCTAAAGCCTCACTAAATGCTCATATTATTAAATAATCTTTCTTCTAATGATTTATAACAATAACTGGAACAACAATAGTAATGATAGAAACTTTTTTTGAGTCCTTTGTATGTCCCAGCACTTTATATGTTACCTATAGTAATCCTCCTGATGCCCTAAAATAGTTTATGATCCTTATGTTACACAAAAGGAAACTAAAGCCATAAACATTAAGTAACTTGCCTTAGCTAATATGCAGTAGTATATAGGTCTGCCTGTCTCCAAACCTACACTCCTCCTTGGGTGCTTCACTAACTCTCAGTAATGTCTGCATAAAGAAGCAAAGTTTCAGGCTGGACCTGGGGAAAACCCTTCTTAACATGGAAACATTAAGTAGATTTTCCCCCTTGAATATTATTAAAAGTAGTTTTAAAAAGGAAATATTGTAAATTGCACACACATGTATTGCATTAACCAAATAGTTGAATAATATACTACAAGCATATAAGTGGATGTTTCATGTTATCTATCCATTCTTATGCAGGAAATTATTTTGTCAGGGTCTCAGTATTGTCATATTTATTGTCTTCTTTAGTTCCACACTTGTCCCTTCTTGTCAAATGTTTGTATGTGTGAATGTGTGTGTGTGATCCTTTTCTACAGTGGCTCAACAACCAATAATTTTAATTTTTACCTGAGCTTTGCTTTCCTTTCTTCTGTGAAATAGCCTATAGAGTTCTGCAACCCCTCTCCATGAATCTTTCTTTACTGCATTTTTAAAATTATTTTGCCATCACACATTTCCCTCCATTCTCCTGCCTATTTTTCTATTGCTTTGTCTCTAGGAGAAAGAGAGGTGCTTCTATTGCTGCTTCCACTGCTCTTGGTGGCTCTGATGGACCCTCACATGCCCCTGTTCATCCCAAACGGCCAGTGCCTGGCACAGGTGCAGCTGCCCATCATCAGGTTCCCTCTGGTGACCACTTTTCCCAGTTATTTTTCATTCCATTAGTTGACTTCAGGGAGCAACACTAAAAGCATTCCCTTAGAGTGTGGAGTGTTAACCTCAGTTTAACTCTGAGGTTAAACTTTTAACCAACTTTCTGAACAATAGAATTTTCTATTCATTTTCTTTTCAGAAATCAAGTTATTTTAGGGAGAAAGAACATGTTTCCTGGCAAAGGACTTCCTTGCCTATTCTTTCCAAAAATGAAACAAACCCAGATTCTAATCTGTGTCCTAATTTCCTTAAAGAGTATCGTCACCTCTATGGTTTCTAAACTGTCCTTGAAATGTGTTGATGAATCATTCTGAGGGTGTAGCATGTGGTCTTTAACTCTTTGCAACCAAATCATGTGAGTCATGAAAAGACACAGTAAATGATTGAATCGGTCAAGGCAGCCAAACTCCAGGAAAGTCAAAGAAAAAACATTTTGTTTTTTGCTGAATTGTTAAGAAACTATGAAGATACTAATCTATATACAATGAATTGACTGTTCGGTTCATTTGAAATGAGTTATCCATTAACTATCAGGTAAGCACAATCTGATTTATTATGACATAAGCAATATTTTAAATGGAAAATTAGTTTATATCTTGAGGGACTTGAAAAATAAAATTGTGATATGATAATGAACAGAATTAAAGAGCAAACCCAAAGCAATGAAAGAATAATTTTGATCTCTACTTTGGACAGCAGATCCTTCAAGTATGTAGCTTAGGATAAAACACACAAAACAAGATTAAAGGAGGTAATATTGGATCTTATCCTTCAGATCTTGGTTAAGTGCAGAGATGCGATTGTTACAAACATATAGACCTTCCATGTTTCAGATGATTAAAAACAATTTTGAGGCTCAATGAACAATGTGAATAACTTGACAAAAGGGAATATTATTTTGAATACAATAAAAAACTCAATGAATTTTCAATCGTTTTTGACAAAACATCATTTTTGATGATTAGTGGAGCATGAACTATGCATGAAAGAGAAAAAAAACCTTACCTAATTCATCCAAAATATCATGTTTCTTACACATTTATTGCTTCATCTCACTTTAAAGCAGAGAAACTATTGTTTGGAAAATCCTTGCACTTGGAAATTGTCATTCAACTTGTTAGAATGACCAATGTTATTACTGAGAAAACAACTTTCCTAAAAACAAGCTCACTCTGAGATGAAAATCATTCCGAATTTTGAAATCGGTTGCTTCAATTCCAGACGTGTTAGTTGAGCAACAGTCTATGGTAGAGGACAATTTTTTTTTCCATTTGAAAATTATGAATTTTCTTAATAATGATTTGAAAATCAACACCTTCCTTCTGTGAGTAGCAACTGTTTAATTCTGGACCTTGTATAGCTTGACTTTCCTCAACTGCACTTTATTACACCTGAGTCATTTGACTTGCAGCTGGGAAAGAAGAATCAGTTGGTCTCCTCAATTAATTTTACATGTGCATGGCTTCCCAAGGAAAACTAATGCTCTTTCAGCTTATCTAAATAAAGGCTAGTCAACATTGCACATTGTGCTCAGCACGGCATGCTGAGAAAAATAGAACTTGTGAATCTTAACAAATAAGAAAAACCTATCAAACAGTTGTCTGATAGTTTCAAAGGAATGTTTTTGAGATATTCAAAAGCTCCATGACATATTCGAAGAAATTTCATGGACCTATTCACTGTGTCAGCTGAACAGTGAATGCCACCTTTGCTGCTACAATTACATGGTCTACAAATTGTCATTTCCTTCGTTAAAACCATGCTTTATGTATTTTTAAAAAAAAACCCAAATGTCTAGAAGAAATTTAAAATTTTAAAAATATTCCCAGAGCTGAGAAAGTTTCCTTTTTTAAAACAAATATTGGGAGGATTTACTGGAATACGGCAACATTTTAAGTACCTAGGAAGATGTAATTAAAATTTTTCAACGTGATTAACAAAAATCTCCTGCATTTGTAAACATCAGATGCTACTATGTAAGTGAGCTACTAACAAGAAAACTGTCGCTATATCCACATAAAAGAAGAAAGCTTTAAATAAATTTTCTTTAAAATTACTTGAATTTCAAACTGTCATTTTTTTCCTACACATAAAAAACAAAACTATCATGTTACCAATGCTTAGAATCCCTTCACTGTAAGCTAGTTGTTAACAAAAGAAAAAAAATACTTTATGGTACTACAATTTGATGAAAGACTTGTTTATCTCTCTTTAAAAATAATAATCCTATGCAAATGCATTCCTCATTAATTTTACAAAGTAAACAAGCAAACTTGAAACTGATTGGACCAAAAAAGTTTAAATTTATCAAAAATATTCTCTTTCATGAACATATAACCATTTTTGTTTGAAAATTCATCAAGTATGATATATTCACTTTGTATTCATAATATATTACTTATGTAACATCCTGTTCACTTATTATTTATTTTTGTGTCCTTATCTTTATAAAGTATAGTATCATTGAATGATACTAGAAATCCTTTCCAATATACTCTTATCTTTGTAAAACTCCAAAAAGTTTAAAAATGTAACAACTAGATCTTGTTAAAAATATAACAGTAATATGCAGTTTGGTATAAACAAAATATAGATTCTACCACTTTCTCTTTTGAAATCACAAATGAGAGAAATATAAAATTCTTTTTAAGTGTCAAAAGCTCATAAAACTGTTGTCTGAATTAAATGAAATGATATGAAAGCACTTAGCATATTTCCAGAAATGTAGTAAATATTCAGGAAATTATAGCTTTCCTCATTCCTCATATGGCATGGCAGAAATCATGTTCTTTTGTGTCTGCCTACATTTTGGTATTTTACACATTGCATGACACATTGAGGGTACTGAATAAATATTTGGTGAGTCCTCACTAAACATCAGGTAACTCACTAAAGTTTTAGGTATACAAAAGGGGGAAGAAAAAAACTATGTCTGCCTTTAATAAGCCTTGCTTTTTGCCATATTTGTGATATGGAGACCATTCAATAATGCCACAAATCTAAAAGGCAAAGTATTAATGTATCACATCAGAGTCCAATTTCTATCAATATTCAGATTTTAAAAATTAGACTAAAATAATATACATCATAGGTTGAACTCAGTCTGATTCATCAATAAGACTGACTGGAAGGGAACTGGGGAGAAAAGGCTAACTATGCAAATCATACAATAGCAGGTGGGCCTGAAAAATACTTGTAACCTAATTACAACTATTTAAAGTTGCTGGTCGATATTGTTTTGGAAATAATTCTTGTTTAAGATTTTTTCATACAACTCTCAATAGACTTTATTCAAATTAGAAACACCTCTTCAAGGGGTTTGCTCCTTGAATTAACCAAATCTTTGAATTCAAGCAGAAATTGTTGAGAAACAATTCTATTTTTCTAGACCCACTCCCCCAAGCTCTCCCCCTACTCTCACTTCTAGTAAGAAACCAGGTTATTGAATTTCAAGGATGAAGCTTCCATAATTCCTTTTTGCCTCTATTTTGGATCTAAAGCAAAGAGAGTTTGTACTGTATCTAGTTGGATGCTTAGGAGATATTTGTGATTTTTTTTAAATGCCATTTCTAGTCTGAAATAATTTCATATGATATATATTAAAATAATTGCCCTCAAATACCAAACACTGGATGAAAATATGTTGATGTTCTATTTGGAAAGACTTACATATCTTGACATAAAAGTTTCACCAATGGATGGTAAAAAGTTGGGCGGATTCTTAAGGCAGATCTGGTGGTTCCCACCCAGCATTAACGCATCCTCCTATTTCTGGCCTTCATGCCAACTGCTGAAGAGAAAAGCCTGGATTGCCACTTATACTCCCCACAAACACATGCTATTCATCCTTTCCTCTGTGGCCACACAATCGCCAAGGATTGAATCAGGGAGACTCAAATCCATTGGTTTGTCAGTGATCAATCACATTCTTTCTTCAGAATTTTAACTAAGACTAAGAGAATACAGAAAGCTTTTGTTCTTGGAAGGAAAGACCTTGAAGACTAGGAAGTAGGTGGTTTTCATGATCAATAGCAAAGGAATAGCAATGGAAGGAGCCGAACTCTTTCACTTGGCTTGCAGGGCTCTGAAGTTCTGTTCTCTGCCAAACTGGTTCCAGTAGTCCCGACTAGTACCGCTACCCCTGCTATATGCTCATCTAGCATACATCCTCTGTCAATTTATGCATAGCCTCTTTAGTGAATTATTTAATGTTTTTATTCTTTCTTGTTCATGACTTAATCCTCATCCAGAGCCCAACCTAGAGCAATAGTGGTGGTCCACAAATATTGGGTGAAAGAATCAGTGAATGAATAATGAATGAATACTAGGCTAGCAGGAAGATATGGAAAAGGTGAGATGACAGACAACGTGGACTAATGAGCACCAGCTTGATTCTTGAGCTTCCTGGTTCCCGGGCACTGGTTTCTAACAAGCCTAGTGCATTTCACTTGATTGAGATACTGCCTAGATCCATTAAATAACAAGACTTTTCCACTAGTTTGCGTTTGTTTCTATGCCTTAAATCAACAATCTATGGCCAAGGTAGCAGGTTATTCAGGAGGCAGAGTTTATAGAGAATGGCCAATTATTACAGAACTCTCATTTTAGCTTGTGCAAAGAAAAAATAAACAGTTGGAAAGGACCAATGATCAGCAAATACTTGTCTTTCCTCTAGGAAAATCTGTCCTGTGTCAAAGATGATTGGATTTATTTTCTCTCCCCAAACAATACTCTTTGGTAGTTAATTTCCAACAAATAAACAGCAACAACCAAAAAAAGAGGTGAACCTCTGTAAATTTACTTATTATCCTCTAATTGTATGCTTGCAGGGCAGCCATGAAACACTTTTTAAATGAGAAATTATAAGAACCTAGACACAGTGAAAATTACATTAGAAAACTGATACCAAAAATATTTTCCTAGATATGAATTTACCCAAAGTGGGCATTTACACAGATTAAGTCTTTTCTCCCTTGTTGTGCAGTACATTTTTGTGGAGTCAGAGCTCACAATTATAAAAGGAACAACATTGCATGCCATTGGAACAACTGTGGATCTTCACATATATAGGAAAACGGGGTCAAATATCATAATAAGTAGAGGCAAGAAGAAAAAAGAAAATCCCTTCATATTCTGCTTTTGCATAAAGACCTTCAAAATGTGATATAGTAAGGGTGAAAATATCTGACAATATTTGTTACTGGAAGTGAATTAGAAATTCCTAAAGACTACTCTAATTCAACAGAGTACAAGAAAAGCAGTAATCCATTGAGAAAACCAGTTTTAGTCAAAATTCAAGTTATTTTAATTAGTTGGATTTTTTTTTACTTGCAAAGGAGGACACATTTTCTGCTAACATATGTGTACCTTTTTTAAAATTAACTAATTTTTACTGAGAGATCTGGAAGAAAGAAACTATAAAAAGACTATCTATTCTCATATTGAGCCAAAGATAGCAACAATATTGGCAAAGATAAACTGTATTTTCTCCAAGTATAAAATTAAACATGTTGCATAAATGTATCATTTATGTATTAATTTACCCTATTGATCTGCATGTTGCCTTAAATACTTAAGCATCTTAAAAGTCCAATTATGAAAGTACATTAATATCAAATGCAAACTCATTATTTCCATACTATAATAGCAACAAATAAGCACATATGTAAAATATTTGGGTTAACACTTCAAATAATTGTATTAAAATTAGTTCCCAATAAAGCATAGTAGAGTGAGTTTTGAAAGCTGTTAGCAAAATACTCATAGGTACTAGAGGCACTAGATTATATCTCTCCTTCTGTTCACAGTTAAGATGAAGTGATATTAGAATTGCTACTCCACCACACTATGTTAGATTTAAGTATTACAGTGAAAGATCTGAAGTTTAACACATTTTACGAAATCCACAAATCCTGCTGAAAAAGTAAGGTGGTACATTAGGGAACTATAAATGCATGATCTGATACCATGTGGAGTATTGCTTTTCCCTCCCTCCCTGATTGACGCTTCTCATTCCACCTTCTCCCCGCTCTTTGGAATCACTTGATAAAAATAATTAGCTGCCCTAAGTCCTTGTGTATGGATTTGCTTTGGGGAGAACCGAAGCTACGGCAGCATTGAACCTTAAAGGTTTGGGAAATTAACAAAGAAAACCAAAAAGGAACAACAAATAAGGTAGGAGGAAAACCAATAGAGTATGGTGTCCAGAAAACCAAGTGAGAGAGTGTAAGGAGCACGAGGGGTCATTACCTGTGTCAAATACTGCTGAAGTTCAAGACGAGGAAAGAGGCCTGGCCAATGGACTTAGCAAAAGAAAAGATATTGGAGATGTTGACATGAGCATTTTATTCGAGTGAATAAAAATGGAGGCAAAAGTCTGAATAGTGTGCATTTAGGAGAGAATGGAAGGACGGAAACTATAGACAGTGGGTTCCATCAGCTCTACAAGAAGCAAGGAATTGGGTTGGCAGGTGACAGGTTTAGTGGCTTCAAGAAGATTTGTTTGAAGAGGGGAGAAATAAAAAAGCAGGCTTTTTTGCTATGAAGAATGAACCAGTAAAAAGTTAAAAGTTTATGATGAAGGAGGGAGGGGAGAGCAAAAAGAACATGACAGAACTATCTAATTCCCAAGAAGTGGGGTTGGCTTTAAATAAGAGCAACTATGATAATTTTTGCAGGAGGAGAGTTTGTGGGACAGATGCCAGTGAATAAGGAGATGTGATGGTGGACAAATGTGGAAATTCTCTTCTGATCCATTTTATATTCCCAGCAAAATAGGAAGAAACTGTTCAGCTGAGAATGGGGGTAGAGGATGTGGGTTTGGAGATCTAAGGAGAAAAAAGATATGAAATAGACATTGAGAGGAGTGACAAAGAGGGAGAGAGAAAAAGAGAGGCAGAAAGGGACTGTGTGGGGGGAGAGAGAGAGAGAAAATTGTTCTAATTTATAGGGAGTAATTTCTTTGCATTACATCATGTGTTCCCCAGATAGAGAGACTGCCTGTTTTCATGATGAGTCAAGTTTTCTCCAACATTATTGATATTAATAGCTCTATTCATGAATAATGCAATGATGAGTATCATAAAGACATCTTTGAATTTAAATTGTATAATATAGGAAACAGTTTTTAAACAAGACTACTTTTTAAAATAAATAATTCTAGGGACATCACAAGAAAATATCTGATATTCGTTTGTTTCAAAAGTTCTCTACCCATTTCCCTGACATGCCCATCTGAACACACTCTGTAGATTCAAAATGGCAGCCTGTGAAGGGACTACTTCACATGCCAAGTGAAGGCATGTCACCTCAAGAGGTGGAGTTGGCCTCCAGCGCCCTCCACTGCTAACCCTTGGCTCCTCCCTTTTTAGGAGGAGTACCCTCATCCCCACTGTGGGTTCTACCCCTTCACATTTACATATCATTATAGAAATTTGCTTTCAGTTTCTTCATCCATACCTAGAGGCAAAGAATTAATAAAACCTTGTGCCACCATTTATAGAATCTGCTCTGTAATCAAATGATGATGAAGTTTTGGACAACCATCACCAGGTAGGAATGATTTGAGACATCCTGAAGCTCCTACTGTAACACCATGCAAAGAATTGTTTACTCAGCTTGCTGCGCTCAAATGAAATTTTCTTTTACCTTCCTATACAAAATCAGTCATTCTCTATATTTATATTTTATTTCTCTGCTATATAAGTTTTTTTTCACTGAGATATAAAGCTGCTCATTGCAATATTCCTGCTAAGAAATATGTATGGTGATGTCAGAATCTAAATGTCGTCTATGGTGGTGATTCAGTTTTGAAGGTGCATTTTGCTACAGCTGATGAGGAACTCTTGCTTTTGGAGACAACAATTTTCACAGTGTGGTTAAATCAAACATTAGCTCAAGTGATTGCAGGTGAACCATTAAGACCCTGATGTGAAACAGGTGCTTTGTGTTTGTTCTCCTCTTATAGACACAAGCAGGTTGGCATGGAAAACAGGAAAGGAGCCCATTTCCCCCCCCGAATATGTATGGAATTAAAATTCTTCTTCAGTTCAAAACTTGTCAGTTATAAGCCTCTGATTCAAGATGGAAGACTGGGCACAGAAATCTGATGCTCAAATTTTTGAAGATCCTCCAAAATAAAAGTGACTGAAAAATGAATGAATGAATAAAAACAAGTAGTTTAGGCAGTGTACCTATAATTGCTAAGAAAACAAAAAAATGTGTAGTCACCAATAAAGGAGAGACTCTTGTAAATTTCCAGAAGAAAACAATACAGACAGAAACGTGGGAAGATGAAAAAGACAAATAATTCTGTAGCCCATAACATACTACAAGGAGAATACCAAGAACATGGTGATCAATGAGGACAGAATCCTGCTGGTAGGAAATTAAGCTCAGAGTCAACAGGTAAAGTTGAATTCTAAAGTGAAAAGTGGAGCCCAAAATTTGGGGGGGGGGTGGAGACTCATGGAAAGTATGTACATGGGATGTGTATATGGCACAGCTTTATCCACTAGCATCCTCATTCCCCTTCCCTCACTAGCCCACGGAACAAAGATGGGCTTTATTTATCCTCTTAGAGCAGAGAGCTCTACTGTAATAAAATTAAATAAAATGTACATAGAAAGTTAAGGCACATGATCTGGGTGTTTAATTCCTGGAAAGCCATCCCTCTTCTGGCACCTGGAATTTCAGTGGTCTGGCAGCTAATGCCTACTTGGTCCCCTTAAATGGCATAACACACCTCTCTCACCACATGGAGCTCAAGGACAGAATTTCTACCCAAGAGGGAAATTTTATTGGAAAGCTTATCTACTTATAATAACAGCAGGAGAAACTCTAGTAATATAAACATATATGGATATCCAAGGATCACCAAGCATATGAGCAAAGAAAGTATTATAAGAGATAAAGACCACATGATCGGAGAAAGGAGAGAGAGAACCCAGAAGTAAAACCGAGATAAAAAATAGAGTAAAAAAGAACTAAACTTTTTAAAAGGATATTAATATTCTCAAAAATATTTGAAAAGTATAACTAAAATAAGGAAAGGATGCTTTGAAAAAGGAACAATCAAAGAAGGAGAAAGTGCTTTTAGAGATTTTTAAAAGAGAGAAGTGGAAAATATAAGAGAAAAGCCAAGGACATATTGAGGTTCTGGAAGAGAAGAAAATGAATAAAATTATCAGTAATATTATAGAGAAGAATTTCCCAGAGCTACAGGATATCAGTCTCCACATGAAAAAAAAATCCCATTGTGTGATAGACATAAAAATTAAAATAGACCTCTACCTTATTTCTGAAACCGAGTAAACCAAGAATAAAAATAAATTCCATTTTGATAAAATGATTTCTTTTCCTTTGGGTAAATGAGGTGATGGACACACTTATAACTTTGACTCAAGCAGTACAAAAGCAATCTATGTAACCAAAACATTTGTACCCTCATAATATTCTGAAATTTTTTTAAAAAGCTGAATAAATAAATAAATTCTTAAAAATATTCCAATGGGGGCAAATATTCAAGAAAGTTGAGTAAAAGAAACTCAGGACATCTACAAGGAAGATAAGTGAGACTGACATCAGAATTCTCATCAGCAGACTGGATTCTAGAACACAAAAAATTTCTTTAAAAGTATGAGAGGAAACTTATTTTTGACCTATTATATTGTCTATCTGACCAAACTAGTGTTTCACAACAGAAGCATTTTTATACATATAAGCACTCAGAAAAATTACCTCACAGTTCTTCCTTAGAAGAACGCTGAGAAAGGAAGAATTAACCAAGATAATGGAAAAATGGAAGCCTAGTAGCTCCAGCGCCAGAGAGCAATCAAAGAGAATCTCAGCATGACACCTGCGCCGTAGGGCTAGAAGGAACCTTCTCAGTTTGGCACAAAAACAATAACAACAGCAACAACAAAAGGCATCCAGAAAGAAAGGATTCAGTGACTAGAAGGTTGATTGAGACAGGGGAAAAAATTAAGAAGAAAATTAAGGCAAATTGTGGAAGGAAAATAATTCAATTTGAAACTTTAGACGGAGAGGAAAAAAGAGCACTTGGCAAGACATTCGTGGTTCAAACACACAATGCAAAGCAAAATAAAACGTAACACTATTTTAAGCATTAGATGGAGTGAAAGAAAGGAAAACCCAGCTGACCTTGCTGTTCAGGACGTCCTTCCTCGTGCGGCCCGTGATTCTGATACTCGCCCTGCGGGGAAGGAAATGAAATCTCACTGCACGGCTTAGGTTGGCCTTAAGCAATTTGTATCAGGTCGTTGCGGAAGTTTCAGAATAAATTTGTAAATGATTTGACACTCATTTCATCTAGAGGTGGAATCCACATCCCCTAACCCTGATTCTGGGCCATCCGGAGCGACTCCCACGTAACCAGTAGAATGAGGCGGAAGTGGCATTGCCTAACTCCCAAGGCACACGTTGTCCTCCCCCTTCTCTTTGGACACTCACCTTTGGAACCCTGAAACACCGTGTACGAGGTCCAACCCCTCGGAAAGCTCCAGGCTGTAAAGAAGCCCAGGTACATGGAGAGACCACACGTAGACGCCCTGGCTGACAGTCCCAGCTGAGGGCCTGGCCTATAGCCAGCTTCAACCACGAGACGCACGCGTGAGGGGGGCCTTTAAAGGACTCCTCCTCCAGCAGCCGCGTGTTACAACGATCATGGAGAACACCTGAACGAGATCACCCAGGTGAGCCTTGTCAGTCATGGAGTCTTGGCAGCTGAAGTCCCAAACATCATGGAGCAGAATATGTTGTCCCTACTGCGCTCTGGTGGAATTTCTGACCACAGAGTCTGTGAGAGTAGCAAAATAATTATTTTTTGCCACTGTATTTTTGGATTTTTTTAATTCCATAACAGATAACTGGAACACTATCTATGGCCCATTAGAGAAGAAAGAATGATTCCAGTTGATTAGGTACATTAACAAAATGAAATAGGAAAATAAGCAAAATATAAATAAACACTGGGAAAAGGAGAGAAGAGGATGGACCAGTTTAACAGTGAGCTAAATCGTCATCTTATATACCTCGGAATTATTAAATAAAGTTGATAAATAAATGAGTGAAGGTCAAAAATAAGTGAGCTATGGGAATGACCCAAAGAAAATCTAAAATTGAAGCAATTTTAAAAAGAGGCTTCTAATCGCTTCTCGGCCTTTTGGCTAAGATCAAGTGTACTAAAAAGAGGCTTCTTCTGAAGAATAACACCTGAGGTTAGGAGATAAACCTAAAGAAACTGTTTATGTTCATTATAAGATCATCAGTATTATTTTGCTCCCAAGTGTATATATTACTTGAACAGAAAGTTACTGCGTTGGGAAAACACTCTCCAAACTGTGCTTTCCTCTAAACTCTACAGTAATAGACACAGAAGAGGACTTCTGTGACCAAAGGTGGGTTTTTTTCCCACACACCAAGCAGCAAACACCAGCTGGGGATCCTACAATTCACTTCCATCGCTATGTAGCCATCAGATAGATAGTGTCAGATCCCACAGGGTGAGGACTCAGTCCTCAATATGCCCACCCTGGCCAGACACCAGTCACAAGTCCAGGCCTCTGGAGCTTCTGACCAAATGACTTCAAGTGGGGTTCCTAAGACCCTCTCCCAGTTTGGGTTCAATTAATTGCTGGAGTGGTTCACAGCACTCAGGGAAACACTCCTGCTTGAAGGTTTATCGTAAAGGAGAGCACAAAGAATACAGAGGAAGAGATGCGTAGGGCAAGGGGCACAGGGCTTCCATGCCCTCCTTGGGTGCACCACCCTCCAGGCATCTCCTCCTGTTCAGCTCTCTGGAGGCTCCCCGAACCCTGTCCTCTGGGTTTTTATGGAGGCTTCATTACACAGGCATGATTGACAACCATGTAGAAATGTGACTGGACAAAAAGCACATGATCTAAACCAATCAAGGCCTGTCTGTTCAGATTCTTCATGGCCTCTCTGTGCACCATTCCTTCCTCCAGGGTACAGGGCAGGACCTTCTCCGGAATGAGGGTCTTTCCACCAGACCCACAATCAGATTAGAGTCCTGCCTTGGGCAGGTGAAAGGACTGGAAAAGGTCAGAGAGAGAGAGAGATTCTATCTCGTGAGGCCTACAGTGCCCCAACATTATAACAAGGACTATGGGACCTATAAAACTCCTTAGGAAGCATGGATGAAAACAAATATATATATATATATATATATGTGTGTGTGTATGTATGAGTATGTGTGTGTATACCATAACACCACAGTTACTTAAAAAGTTACAAATTCTTATCATGACTTCTAATTTTCACTTATGGTCTCTAATGCAAATAAAAAAATAAATTTAAAAAGTTTAATGCAACAGGATGTTATAATTTTCCTAAATAAAATTATAAATCTAAAAACTAATACATTAGCCAACACAGTGAAGAGTGGAATTAGTCCAATTTTCTCATCTGCTGTTGATGCAAATCTGACTTGGTAAAAAGCAATCTGTCTTTAAAGAAATCTGTCAATATACATCATGAACTGACAAATGCAGATAAAGCTACATGCTCGAAAATGACCATTTTAGCATTAATTATTTGGGAAAAGGTTTCAGTTTAGCTTAGACTTTATCAGTGCTGAACAGTCATGCTTGCCTGAGGAACTGGTGAGGTAGAATCAATAAGATGCTTATTTGAATGTGGGTTGAGGAGTTTTCTGGGACAATCTGAAAGCTCTTTCTGTGGCTTATGTTTAGACAGATCTTAAAAGGCCTAGCAAATTGATGGCCTAGGCCAGTAGATTTATCATACAAGACGGGCAAGAAGCCTGGAAAATTCTCCCTATAATTATGCATCTTAATCCTCTGTAGAAAAAGAATTAGAATCTATTTTAAGACACATAATGTGTCAGCAATAACAGCACTGCTTTGTGACCCTTTCAACAAAGAGTAAGTCAACGATAGAGAGAAATTCTTTCCTCACTTTTTCTGAGACCACTCCTGGGTCAGGTTCAGTGAAGGCTCTAGTGCATCAGTGGTATCAAGTGCACAAAGAAGGTTCTGTAGAAACCTCGGTGCTGGAAGAGTGTAAGAGACCAGGGAGCACCCAGCAGGAACCAGCCCATTCATAAGTGTCTGCAAGTCATCCCCAGAGACGTTCAGTAATATCTGAGGATCCAGTTAACTTCCTTAGTTCTTGTCCAAATCTGTTCATGCAGGACCTTGAACAGATGTCAGCAAGGACCAGAGAAGTTAAACGTGTAGCAAAAACATGGGAAAGAATCCAAAAGTATTCATCATCAAAGGTATGTATAGTTAATTATGTTATATTTCATTTTGAAAAAGTGATGGTTGCCAAAAGCAACACACGTGCTTATACAATGCAGTTTTAAAAACAAAAGAAAAAGGTCAATACTAATATGCTAGATATGTCATATATGTTTATATATACTGGAAGGGGTGTATAAAGTTAGATGAAAACACAGTTAAATCCGAGGGGTGTTAGGCTGCAGTTTATTCTTGCTTGTTGCTACTGGTCTATCACAGGTCAGCAGGCGTGCTCTACTCATCATAGAGACTAGAAGTTATCAAACTAGAAAAACATTAAGTTAGTCAATACTGTGGAGGGTGCTACTAGGCCAATGTTCTCGTTTGCTGTTGGTGCAAACATGAGTTGGTGAAACACAATCTGTCTCAGAGACACAGGCAAGGGGAGGAGCTACCACACGTGCCAGAAAAGAGAGAGTGCTGGAGATTTTCACATCAACAATCAAATGTCCCCGTCCAAAAGTGACCCACAGGACTTGTACTCAGAGCTCATTGTTCCAAACTGTCACAATGTCCCACTCTAGCATAAGGAGGCCAGAAAGTGCATTCTTGCCATGTCCCCAGAAAGCTGAGAACTAATGACAACTGATATGCAAGAGTTTCCAAATCACTGCTTTGACAGACATGAAATATAAGAAAAATTTTAACTAAGTAAACTTCCTAGTTTACCATTAGATTCATTACATATTCTCTCTTCTTTTCTCCTTTCTTCCTTCTCCTCCTCCTCCTTCTCTTCTCTCCCTCTCTCTCTTTCTCTCTCCCTCTTTCCCTGCTTGTCTCCCTTTCTCCCTCCTATTGTCCTTACTGGTAACATACAACCAGAAGGCACCATGATTATGTATGTAGCAGAAGCCTTTGCCTTCCTAGTTAACTGAGGTTCATTTGACCTTATTTAAAAATTCTTCTCATTGTCAGCCAGAGCTGCCTCCCATCATTCATCAGTAGAGAAAAATGGGAAGTGAAAGTCACTACTGACAGTGGAATCACATGCTCAAAGTGTAATGGAAGTTCTCATGGTTGCTGTGTGACATTAAAAAAGCTAAGGAATTTAAAAGATATATTATTAGGCATGACAAGATATCCCTACCTCCTGTCTTTTGTCTCTATCTTTCATTCTACAAAGTACTACAAAATTAATCTTCTTAAAGTACAGATCTGATCATGTCATAAAATCTTTCAACCAAGCCACATTCCCTGCAGAATAAAGTAATGATTTCTTAGTCTGACATTCAGTGTCCCCCACAACTCATTTGTCCAGGCCACTCTTCCACCGTTTGCCTGTTAACATTCCCAGTTCACAATGACAGACTGCCCCCTATACAGCTGGATTTTTCCTATACCCACGGCTTTATTTATGCAATTCTCTTTGCCCAAAATGCTTGTCTTCCTTGTCTCCAAATTCATACCAATTCTTGAAGACTCAAATAGAAGTTTGCTCCCCCATCAAACTTCCTCAATATCTCTAGGAAGAAATCACCCCTATCTTCCATGACTTCTACAAAACTGTCTATATTAACAAATGTAGCACGAGGGGAACAAATCAAACTTCAGAATGTTTGTGAAATTTTTAAAATTTATGTTACTCAAAGGTAGCTCTAGAATGTCTTTATAGGATGGGCTCAGGGAAGTGATGAAGGGCTGTTAGTTGTTCTAGAAAAACTGTTAAAGCTACCTTTGCAAAAGCACATATGCTTTGGTTATTTGGAGAAACTTGATGGGATGATATTACAGAGAAAAAGGCTAAAGCCATGCCAAGTTCCTCCATGTGGCATCACTACCTCTGCTAGAATGAGGGAAAGGCTTTGCCTTACTTTTTAATCCCTAAAGGAAGAGTTCTTTGAATACACATACACACATAGAAGTTCTAATAAGACTCAAGCTATAGCCCATATGTCACGAGAAACAGCAGTATAGGTGTCCCAAAGAGAACAGGTTAAAACTATTCTGCATACCGTCCTCAATGTCTCCTTTTTGGGGATTCCTTTCTTTCGATGTCCTTTTGCCTCTTGGACCAATTGGATTGCTTCTTGCCACACTAATAATACAGTAAGACATTCACAGCTGTGCAGAGGGGCCCGTCACAAGTCTCAATTTGAAGAAGGCTTTCTGATTGGCCAACTGCCCTGCGGGCCTTTAAGGACAAATCCTCCCTACCTGTCAGTGCAGTGCCCTTTCTCTCGGGTTTGCGTTTCTCTGCTTTGTTTCACATGGAAGCAATTTGATCTCCTGGACCAGGAACAGACAGGTGCCTTAAGCTAAAAGACTAAAAAGATTTTCTCCTATACACGATGCAGCCCATATCACAATAGTTAGGGAGTCCTCGAGAGAACTGTTGATCAAATTTCTACAATAATGAAAAGTGAGCAGTTGCCTGGAGTGTTATCACCGCAGAACTCTCAGATCACAGCAGGGGTGACTTCTGGTTGGATATTCAAAGATTTATGATCCCAGACATTTCTATCACATTCGTTCATTCATATTTATGCATGCATGCAATATATATTTTTCAATGTTTGCTAGATGTCCATCAAAAACACCACTGACAGAGTCTAGTATGAGTTTGTGACAGGGATTAAAAAAACAAAAAAACAACTCTGACAAAAGCGGAATAAAAATATGAGCTCAGATATCTAGGAAGCACAATGAGTTCAACCTCAGGCAGACAGAAACCAGAAGGTCAAGTTATGTCACTGGTGCTCTCTTCATTTCTTGACATTTCTTTCCTCTGTGGGGTCTTCATTCTTAAAAGTGGCACCTTTTTACAGTGCAGCAGAGATGCTTAGATGGCTAACAGCAATTCCAAGCATATATCCTGTTCTCGTGGCAATTCTAGATAAAAAGAGAGATTTTTTTTCTCAATATCTCTAGCAGAAAAATCTCAGAGAGGATTTTGATTGGCCTCATTTGGTTATGTGAACCAATTCTTTTATTCTGGGAGTTAAGACCTCAGGGAGAACTGTCATTAACCACGCCTGGGTTAATGTGGCCAAGTGGCTACACTGGCAGTGGGAGGTGGGTGAGTGTGCAAAGGATAACCAGTAGGAAGGAGGGGTTTTGTTATCAGAAAACTGGAAAGGGTTTCAGGCAAGCAAAAATGACAGTTGTACAAAATTTTGACATATATATGTATATATACACATTTTATTTACCTTGTGTGTGTATGAGCATGAGAGAGTATGTGTGTGTATTTGATTTTATCTTGTTTTTCTAGTCATTTGACTGTTATTTATTTGGCCTTAGACATTTACCCAGAGTTAATCAAACTGCAAGATTTCAGGAAACATCCCCCTAGGAATGCCTTCACTTCTGACACCAGTTGTAAGTTTGGGAGGTGCCTAAAACCATCCTCAAGTTTGGTAATTCACCAGAAGAACTCACAAAAGTCACTGAAAGCTATTATGCTCACTGCAGTGGTTTATACAGGGAAAGAAACAGATTAAAATTAGCCAAAGGGAGACATACATATGGCACAACATCCAGGAGGGGTCCAAATACAGGAACTTCCAGTTGTCATCTTCCCGTGGAGCCAGGGACAGCATTACTTTCTCCTAGACACGATGTACGAGAATACACATGGAGTACTGCCAACCAGGGAAGTTCACTCGAGCCTTTGGTGTCCCCAGGCTTCACTGGGCTCGATCACTTACTGCCCAAATGACAGACCTTTAGTCCATCCTTCCAGAGGTCAGGCTAATAACTTCAGTCTCCAGTTCCTCTGGAGATGGGAACTGATTTAGTCTGGTTCAAAGCCCCATCATAAATCACATTGTTAATCTGTCCAGTGACCAAAGCTTGCAGACAAACAAAGATACTCCCATCGGACAGGACATTCCAGGAACTCAGAGATCACCTCTCAGTAGCTGATGGCGAAGGCCAGACCCCTCTCTGGTTCAGGTTAATTCTTCCCTACACACAGAATTTTAAGTGTCAAATCCAGGCAATGCCAATTCACTTTACTGAAATGGAGATTTCATTTATTCTCTTAAATTATTAATGAAAAATAGTATTTTAACAACTTCCCCACACAGGTCCCTAGTTATTATACAATGAATATTTCCTGCTTTACTCTAGTTTCACTGGTGTGTAAAGAATTAATGAGGCACAGCTCACAGATTGATGTTCATATTTATTAGTTTTTGTTCTTTTGCTAAATGTGCCTTGTGTAATCTTCGATAATCGCTCAAGTTATTGAAAAAGGGTTTGCACAGCCTTGATATTATTTGCTTATTAATCTGTGACAAACCATAAAATTTGATATTTTCACCATGACTAGCTCACGAAATTTGCTCACTATGTCTCTGATGTAAGTAGCAACATGCTTATAACGCCAACAACAACTTTTCAAAGTAATTTTTTCTGTGTGTGGGAGGAACTATAAGAATATCACCTTTGTTTTCATTTGAGATACCCAAAAGAAGTTGATCTTTATGATAGAAGATCTCATTCTTGGTCTATGGAATTGCTCAGATGTCAGTCAAGTTGTGCTCTGAGATTTACTCTGAAGATTTATCTTCAATTTCCACAGTTCATTCTTAGAAAACAACACAAACTTTGGGTCCTAGAGTTCTGGTTCCTAACATTTTGGAGTCACAGACTCTGAGAATCTGACAAACTCAACAGAATTCAATTCTAGAATAATGTGTGAACAACAGAACAGCAGAAACAACAAAGCTTATTATAGTTTCAGGAGGTTCATTGGTCAGATGTTTAAACATCCTGTTCTAAAGTTTCTAGGCATTAAACAATGCTATAGATGTCTGAGATAACATACTTTTATCTAAGTATATTATGGAGAAAAATATGTATTTTCTAGGTATTTGGAAACCTTCTCCTCCCTCTTATATTATACTCATTACATTGTTCTCTCTTCTTTAGTTCTCTTAGATTCTGTACAGGTTCTTTTGAGTCTAATCACTTCTATTTTCCTCAACCAAAATCCAAGGCTGCACCTGTTGAAGTCACTGCCATCTGTACAGATATCACACTCCACAGGAATGGAACCCAAAGGGAAAATAAGGATAAAAGATAAAGAAAAATATTTCGATATATACTATCTGAAGAAACCTACTCTATCACTACAATATGCAAGAACTGATAAGTTTGAGAAGCCAGTCGCCTCTGAGTCTCCTTTGTTTTGGTCCACACTTTGTTCTTTGTTTGTAATAGTAGAAGGTCTGTTTATTTACAATAACAAGAGTGATAAAAGAGATAAATTTGTAATGCGGATCTGAGTAAACACACTGCACTGAGAGGTAAATGCCTACTCGAGCTCCATGTTTTTGTTTTTCCTTTTTAAATATTAGACCACATCAATTCCATATGGACAGAAATGTATTGGAACTGTGTTATTTCTTTTCCCTATGTAAGTGAAAGATAACTGAAGCATGGCATTATTTATCAATCAGATAGCTTTTTAAATGTCATAACGCTAAGGATAAAGTTTTGTTTTGCTTTATGCAGTTATTGCATACAATGTACAGATTTTAAAATTTCTCTTAGAAGAACTTTGTAATATTGAAAGGAATATCTAAATGGAAAAATATACCTATATACAACTTCTCAGTTCAAGTTTCCCCACATGCTTCAAAAAAGTAGGAGATGAAGTTGCTAGAATTTTATTGAATGAAAAAATGCATTTTGCCTCCATCGTCTTCTTCCACTAAAATCAGGATTTCTCTAAGCAATGGTTATCATAATATGGGTGAACACATCTGTGCTTCATGGCTTATGACACCCCAGAGTGTGTTTATCTCCACTCTGCTTTTATGGCTCATAGCACTCCAGGGTGCAGCGAGCTCCTAATGGCTCCAGAAAGCACCGCCAGTAATTTTTTGCCACTTAAGACAGTTACTGTTCCAGGTGATGATTACAAGTTGAATAGTATTCTGTTCTTTCCCTATGTTGCTTACCCCAGATCATTTAATAATTGTATGTAGGATCATAATCCTAGGAGATGTACTTTCTGACCAGAATTATGATAATTTTTATATAAGTGAACATACCTAAATGCTTCTAGTTCATATCCAAATTTCATAGTTCACTAAATGTAGGTTGGGTGCCAAGACCTAATGACAAAAGATCATGAGAAATAATACTTCTCTCAAAATTTCAGTGAAAATGACAAAGATGCATAATATGTAATGAGAACCAAAAAGCATTCTTAGAAGAGAAAGAAAACATCCAATCAAATTAGCATTTGAGATTGACAGCCTAACAGATTATTTCTTTCATGTTTTAATTTTATTGTATAACTCTGTAAGACAACTTTAATGGACCACCCTGTGACAGTCTGTTATATTTTACCACCATTTTACCATGTTATGTACTTAAGCAGGTATAATTTTTTATTTTCTAGGCAGTACTTCTAATTTTACAGTAGCGGAACAGTAGTCTACTGTAATGACATCCTATAAAATGGAAAGTACGATTATTTACGATGTTGATTTAGGTTGTCACCAAATTCATTTCTTTCAAAATGGTGATGTCTCTAAGTCCTTGGGGGTAACCAACTTGAAAATTTTGAAACCTCAGCAATTCAGTCTTCAAGGTATTTAAATTTTTCTTTTCTAATTACTAACTTAAAAAGAAAAAGATACCCAACTTTTCTGGAATCTCTGTCTTCTCTTCTACAGTAACTGAATTAAGATTTTTATTATAAATTTTACGTTATTTAAGCTAAAAAATGCTCATTTTAACAAATGTCCAAACTACATCTTTGTTATTTGTGAGCACATACTGATGACCGATAAACATAAATTCTCTACTAATGGGCATTTTTTGGAAATATAATACTAAAACCCTGAAATTTAAACAACCACATAGCTTAAATGCTTTGTTTTTCAGTCACTTTCTTATATAGTGCACACTAATTTAGGAATGTGAACAGGTGTGATAATTATGAATTTGCATTATGATATGGCAGGATTTATAGAGAATCAACTCAGTGACCAGGTTAGAGTTGATTATGGTAAAGAGTCCATCAGAAACCAAAGCAATGTTATACTTTTCTAAATTCACTATAGCACCAACTTTGGTATTGGACATGCGTTAGCACTAAATATGTAATCATTAGTCTGATTGGGTGAGGAATTAGTTGAAAATGGAAACTGACTGCATTTGAGATGTTAGCAAATAAGTGAATACCACAAATGAAGAGTAAATTTAACTGTTTTTAAACATTATGTTCAGATGGCTGAAAAGAAAAGTGTTCTTGGAATCTGTACTATCTCCAGAGGCTTATAGGTCAAAGAAGTAAAAGTTGCAAAATAGGGAAATATTAAGTTGTCAAAGAGAGACCAGAAAGTATTATCAATTCATGTTTGGAAACAATTCCATGAAAGGATCCCAGAATAAAAATATCCATCCACATATTTCCCAAAGTATGTTGTTTACCTAATGCAGAGGTTAAACAAGAAATAAGGATGTGGACATCTTTCCAAAAAGAAAAAGAGAGAGCTTAGTTGCTTATTTCATGGTCGCCAATCAACTAAAGTAGGAAATTCTTGGCAGCTTCCAGGTACTGTAAAATTTGAAGCAAGATTAACACACCTATTCAAATCCTGTATATAGTGACCATTTCTCAGATTTAATTTACCCATTGGTCTAGTTATCCATTTCTGTAAGCTTTCACTCTTTCCCCACCTCTTCTACTAACCTTTATTCATCTTTGTTAGACATGTACATCAATATTCCCTTCTTTGTCATATATTAAATCTCAAAACTACATCAATCAGCAAGAAAGGAAGAAAAAACAATTGCACAACTCTTGGACCCACACACTATTCCTATAAGGAAAAAAGTGAATAGTTGGTGTTAGAAAGAGGGGAAAAAATGAAAATTGAGTCAGACAGTTGGTAAGTCAGATATGTGTTCCACTCTGTGACATATAATCTGACCAGTGGTTAAACTGACCACCTGAGGCTCTGGCCCAGCAGGAACACAACCTGGCTGTGGGCAGAGGCTTGTGGCCAGGGTTTCATAGAGGCCTACAATAGCCTAGGCATCCTGAGACCCCAAGCTAAGCCTTTTTCTTTCCCTGGGGGTTTAATATCCATGAGAAAACCACCAAGTAGCTGTCAGCAAGTGATATAAGAATGGAATAAAGTTCTCATTAAGAATTTGTCTGAGCTGATTTTTCCCAAAGAGCGCACAAGAGAGTTTCTCGATGGAGAGTTTCTCGAGTCATATACATGTTATGTATAAATAGAGTCTGAGTTGCTTAGTGGCACTTTTGCTAGAGCATTTCCCCTTTATGATCAATAAATTTCATGGAACTGGGTATTTATACTTAGGGGACTTTTCCCAGTGAGAGAAATTCTATTCTTATCAGCCCCTTTTATGTATGTACATAAAGAGAGATGTTTGTGAGTCTATAAAAAGTACCCTTGATCTTGTTTGATAGACTGTGCCCTCCTCAGAGTGAATAGGCTTTCAAGTGGGTGACTTTGTATTTGCAAATGAATGGCAATATGTGTGCCAGATCCCCTCCCCAGCCACAAATGTAACAGGATGAGAATTTTATTTCTGGACGAGGATTTCAAAACAGGTCAGTTCTCATTTACCCCTCAAGCGGATGCTGCTGAAAAACTAGAAAAAGCAAGACGTGGCCATTAAACACAGCAGACAAAACAATATGTACATCAATCAATGCTTAGAAACAGGCTTTGAAATGTTATTTATTACCCGTTTTCATCAAATATGCATTACTCTAATGATCAGCATATTATGAAGACAGGCATTTTAGAGACAAATTATATGATGGACTAAAAAAGATTACCATCTTCTTGGCAAGGAAGGGTAGTTTAATTTTTAAAAATCATATAATTGTTATGGAAAGAATCTGTATAAATCAAATATTTCAGAGAGACAAGATTTTTATCAGTCATGGCAACCTTCTCCAACTTTTTGCACAGAACCATATAAAGATACATAATAAAGTTAAATTTTAGACCGTTACAGTCAAAAGCGTGCTTTGTTACTGAAGTTCTGCTCCATCTATTTGGGTAATATTGGTGTGAATAGATTAAAAGCGCTGATATGAGAAAGACTCTACCCTATTTTCCAATGCATTTATAAATTGGTAGCTGGAGGGTTGCAGTAGTTCTTGAAATCAATACAGAAATCTAGCGCATGTTCTTCTCTTCCTTCATTAGAGAAATTGACAGTTGAGAGGGACCCTCTGGTTGTCTAACACCAGCGCATGTCATTTTAACAAATAATTCTCACCAGAGGCAGCCACAGGCAGCGTCGCCTCAAATTCTCAGTGCCACTTACAAGTGATGCTGTACTGTTGCTACTCCTCTGTCCATTTAAATTGCTAAATTAAAACCTCACAACTTGTCCACTCTCTTGTGTTCTACATTCGTTTTTTGTGCTCAACATTTTATGTGGGAAATTACAGCCTTCTGCACGGGCCAAGTATGTGACCTTATTCAGAGTACTAATATTGATGTGCCGTTTGTTCCAGCAGCTAATGGCGAGAACCGACTGTTAAGAATTAATAGATTCTGTGCTTTGGATTTGGGTCTTTACATTCTTGCTCAGTAATGGGGTTTCTGACCCCTGAGTGAGCAGACAGTACTCAGATGTAGGATAGGAAGATGCCTGTGTCTAGAATACACTGGAACAACTATCAAGAGCTCAAATGGGTCACTTTGGGTGGAGGAGGGGAGCAAATGGACCAAATTACTGACCTAAAACCAAAAAAAAAAAAAAAAAAAATCAATATAAAGAATTAGCACTGGAATAGCCAGTGACCAAAGGATGTATTACAAAGGGGCCAGAGAAGAAAAGAAGAGAAATAAGTATCAAGAGGCTCATTCAGAAGATGTTAGGCTTTAAAAAATATCATACTGTACATGTGTGAAATAAGAAAGAATAGGACTCTTGGCAAAAAAAAAAAGTCAGTTCTCCTCTCTTGTTATTATTATTTAGTAGACAAGCTTTATTTTGTAATTCCAGATATTTTGACTAAGTGTCTTGATGCTCCTGGTAAGAATCACTTGTCAATGAATTATCTGTACACTTGTCCAAAACCTATTTGCTCATCCCTTGTGATATACACCCTATTTATTTTCATCAGAGCTTTCTTGTTACTTAATTCAGCCTTCCAGGAATCTCAAAGTAAATTGCAAGATTGCTGAAATGGAGTCATTTAGGTAGCTTCCGGGTAGAGGAAGTTTGCCTGAATTTTAGAGAAAAAGCCAAAATCCAAGATTTTTTTTTTTTTAAAAAAAGGAGAATAAAACTGATACTTGGATTTTGGGGAAAAGAGAAGCTCTTCCTTCTAAGAGTAAAGAGAAGAGGAAAACATGATGAACTTAAGTAAAGGAAAAGACATTGAACTGCTCAGAAGGCTGAGGGAGGATCAATATAAAATGGACAAAATCTATTCATAAATTAGACATAGAGCTCAGAGTGTTTCTAGTAATTATATTATTAATAAGCTTGATGCTCTGACTCGGGGCAGGGGGGCAAGGGCAATATACATAACCTAAACATTTATTTGTACCTCCATAATATGCTGAAATAAAGAAAATTAAAAATTAAAAAAAATAACATACATAGCTAAATTCCAAGCTCTCCTGTGTCATAGGATTATTGAGCATGCATCTAAGGCCTGACATGGGTAAGTACATATTGTGAGTTCTAGCTATATGTAAAGGAAAATAATTAAAGAGTTACATATGGGGAAACTAGTCAGGACTCTTATTTCACTCCCACCCCAAAAATTCAAATGCAGAGCACAAGTAGCCAGCATTTTCTTCCCAGGAAAAATTCTAAAGGCTATTCTCTAAAAGAATTAAAATCAATGTTGGGGAGAAAAGATTCTTGAGGCAAGTGTTCTTTCCCCTCCATTTCTCCCCTGCCACTGGGAAAAAAAGCTATTGATGCAGGCTTTGGGTGGAGGAATGGGGTCTGCAGCCTGCCCCCTGGTCTTGCAGCTCCACCAGCAAAGTGGCCCTACACAGAGCTCCTTAAAGAAAATATCTAGAAAAGTGTTTGTTCAGCCTGGCAGCATAGAAAACTTGTATCTTTCTCAGGAATGAATGTAGAAATAGAGAACGCCAGGTGTGTGAAGAGAACAAGCAGCCTATAAGAGAAAGAGCAAAATAAACAAACGTTTTAAATGGCCTTATGAAAAGTTCAGAAAGGACTTTGGAAACCTCAAATGTGTTCAGAGTGATCAGAGAAAAATATTATATTTATCAAACAGAATCATAAAGCTATGAACAAGGAACAAGCAAAGAAGGAAGAAAAGGCTCAGAGGTGGGACACATCACCGTGCAATTGGAGAAGGCCTGAAAAATAAGTTAGGGACAGTCAACAGTGGAGATCACAATCGTAACAGAAAAGAATTTCCCAGCACCGAAGGACTCATCTTTAGGTTGAAGACAAACACAGCCGCCAAACACACACACACAAAACCACGCTTAGTACATGAAAATTTCAAAATGTTAAGAATAAAAAGATCCTCAAAGCTTCTTTATAGAATACACTGATTGCCTTCAGAGGAGAATGAGGCAATCTGGCATCAGATGTGTCATCAGCCCACTGGACACAAGGTAAAATTGGAGCAGCGATGCCTTCCAAGACCTAGAGGAATAGTTTCCCCTGATAATTATTGGTCAAATTAAGAAATTTGTCTTCTATGCAGTCCTCTTAGGTAGCTGACTGAAGTTACATTTCAGGAAAAAGAAAATGTTGCAAGTTAAGAGAAAAGAAGAAATGGGATCCAGAAGGTGAGTCTAACCTAAGATATCAGGGCAGTCAAAGCAGGCAACCTGTACGTTGGCAGTAGAGGGATGTAAAACTCCATTGCTGGAAATCTCCATGAACAAAAAGGGAACTCCATAGAGGAAGTGAGAAAGGAAAGGCAGAATGAAAATATCTAAAAGAGAAATAATACAGCAGGGGAAGCCCTAAATAAAAACTGTGTAAGAAATCTTGGGCATATGTGAAACAAAGATGGTCTGGTTTTTATATGAATTTGGTGACAGCTAATTTTTTAATATCCTGATTCATGCTCTAAAAAATTATTAGCGTGCTTCATAGAAGAACAGGGAATGTCCAGACAGGGAATACCTAATCCTTAGAAGAAACAGATGCTTCAGGACCTATTTTTTAGCTTCCACATATAAGCGAGAACATCTGATATTTGTCTTTCTGTGTATGGCTTATTTCACTTAAGATAAAAAACCTCCAGTTCCATCCACATTGCTGCAAATGACATAACTTCATTCTTTTTATAGTTGAATAGTATTCCATTGCATATACATGCCACATTTTCTTTATCCATTTGTTTGGACACTTAGGTTGATTCCAATGTTTGCTATTGTGAATATTGCTGTAGTAAACCTGCAAGTGCAGGTATCTCTTTGATATAGTGAATTATTTTTCTTTGGATGGATACCCAGTATTGGCCCTACGTATCTATCCATTGAAAGGAAATTCTATTTTTAGTTGTTTGAGAAATCTCCATACTATTTTCCGTAGTGGCTATGCTAGTTTACATTCTCACCAACAGTGTATAACAGTTCCCTTTTCTCCACATCCTTGCCAACATCTGTTATTTTTTTGTCCTTTGAGTAACAGCCATTCTAACTAGGGTAAGATGACATCTCATTGTGGTTTTGATTTGCTTTTCTCTAATGACTAATGATGTTGAGCATTTTTTCATATACCCATTGGCTGTATGTATGTCTTCTTTTGAGAAATATCTATTCATGTTTTTGCTCACTTTTCGATGGAATTATTTGTTTTTCTCCTGTTGAGTTGTATGAATTCCATGTATATTCTGGATAATAGTCCCCTGTCAGATGAATGCTTTGCAAATATTTCGCCCATTCAACAGGCTTTCTCTTCACTCTTTTGATAATGCCTTTTGCTGTGCAGAAGCTTTTTAGTTTAATTGATGCAGAAAGTGGAAGATAGATAACAGAGACTGGGAAGGGTGAGTAGGGTGGGGGCGGTGGATAGAGAGAAGTGGGTTAAAGGGTACAAACATACAGTAAGATAGAATGGATAAATTCAGTGTTTGGTAAGAGAGCAGAGTGACTATACTTAACAAAAATGTATTGTACTTGGGTAATGGACAATCTAAAATATCCTGACTTGGTCACTATGCATTATATACATGTGACAAAATTTCATATGTACCCTATAAATTTTTACAAATAATAGTACATAAGCAAACAAAATTGTAGAAAATGCTTTCTTTTCAAGTGTCCATAGAAAACAAGAATATTGACTATATATTAAGCCAGAAAGGAAACCACAAACAATCAAATAAAAACCAACAAATATTTTTTAAAAAGCAAACCTTTAAAAACATCTCAAGTCAAAGGGAAAACACAAACTGAAGTTACAGAAACAACTGTATTAAAAGCAATATATACATATATGTTAGAACCTATGAAATACAACTAAAGCAAGTCTTACAGGAAATTTTTTAAAGAAAAAATAAAAATAAATGCATTAAGCATTTCGCTCAAAAAGTCAAAAACTGAAAAATAATACAAACACACCAAAAAAAAAGGACAGATGAAGAAATTAACAAGGATAACTTCATAAATGGACAGGAAAAAATAAAATGAATGAACGAATAAATGAATAAATGAGCTGGGTCTCTGAAAATAATCAACAAAATAGATTTGTCTTAGCTAATATATTCATAGGAAAAAAAAGAACAAAATAAGAAAAGACAAGTGTGAATAATAGGAACAGAAACTTTTAAAATTATAAGACTACTTCAGACAACTCTATACAACTAAATACAAAGCCTATATGAAACTAATAGTTTTCTAGGAAAATATTATTTAGTGAAACAACCTCGAATGATACAACTCTGCATATCACAGAAAAAATTGACAAACAGCTAACTCTAACAAAGCACCAAGTCAGAAAGTCTCGCCCATTAATTTTAACAGGCAATTAAAAATAAATAATTCTAATGCTATTTAATTGGGTTCAGAACTCAGAGAAAGAAGTAAAACATCCTAATTGTTTTATAAAATATTAATAAATATAATATTGATACTAAAAACTAAGAAATATTTCATTTAAAAAAGACTATAGATAAACCTCCTTTATCAATATTAACATTAAAAAATCTTAACATATCATCAAGCCAAACCCAGGATCAACTTAAAAGATAATAACTCACTGCAGTTTATTCTAAAAATATATGGATGAATTTAGTGTCAGGACACTTATTAATATAGTTCATCATATTAATTCATATTAATAGATCTGAGGAGAAAAGTCTCATGATAACCTCTCCATAGATGCAAAAAAAAAAAAAAAAAGCATTTGAAAAAATTCAATGGATACTTTTTTATCAGGATAAATATACATGTCACTCTTTCACTACAATTATTTAACATTCTAGTGGAGATATTTTCCAATGCTTTTAAGAAGAAAATGAATTTTACTCAAAAAGTAAAAATATCATTCCTTGTAGATGATATGATTGATTATGTTCCGGAAGGTTGGAGAAAGAGAAAGAGAAACTCTCACATAGCATGTGAAAGTATTACTATAGATAATGGATTACAAAGCTAATTTAAAGAACTAAACAAGAAGATATAAAAGAAAAGAAGATATAACTGAAGAGGAGATTTCATTATAATAACATCAAAAAATTAATTCCTGTAAGTATACTTAAGAAATATTCAAACCTTGTATTTAAAATAAATAGTTAAAATTCTCATGATGGTGAAATTAAACAACTAGAAGTAAAATTTGCTGTTTATTTAAGACCCAAGATCTTAAAATAATCAATTGAAATTTAATATGAACACAATGAAAATGCCAAAAGGTTTTTTTTTTTGTTTTTTTTTTTTACCTCTGCAACTAAATAATTCAATTCAAAGTTCATATGGACAATTTGAAAAGCAAGGATTGACACCCAATGAATACTACTATCATGTGAGCACCTTGGTGTTGATCAGTTAGTGCCAATTTGAAGGCAAGTACATGTGGTGCTTGTTTTAGAAAAGAAAATTACATCACTATTACATTTTCTGATTTTGGCCGTTGTACTGTGGTTATGTAAGAGAATGTCTTTCCTCTTAGGAAATAACACACTGTAGTATCCAGGGGTACATAGGTACAATGTCTCCAATTTACCATGGCTCAGATGGTTCAGAAAAAGGTATGGATGCGTAAAGATAGGCGTCGAACGCATATACAGCCTAACATCATTATTCACCAATTCCATGTTTTTGAATTTGCCTCCTCACTACAATTTAGTTGTAACCTAAAATGAAAACTCACAGTGCTGCAGGAATCATTCGTGGATGGAGGCAGAGCAGGCGGAAACTTAAGTTGCCTGACTTGCCTATCTCCAGCTGAGGTCAAACAAGGACGTGCCCTGCCTTCTTGTTTCAGCTGTCAAACTATAAGCAAGTGCCCTTTCTGCAATCTATTTAGTGACATGTTTTTCACATTTTTGTGTTTTTTTTTTTTGTTGGTGGTGATTTTGTTGTTTAAAATGGCCCCCAATTGCAGTGCAGAAGTGCTGTGTAGTGTTGGCAAACTCAAGGGGTCTGTGACGTGCCTTAAGGAAAAAACATATGCATTAAACAAACTTCCTGCGGGCATGAGTTATTAATATAATGCTGTTGCTCACAAGTCCAGGGGTTAAGGAACCATCATTATATATTAAATAAGGAGTCTTAGAAACACACATAAAACAAGATTATGTACTGATCAGTTGATTAAAGAAAAGGTTCTGACCAGAGACTCGCAAGAACCTAAAGCTGTACTTCCTCTATGAGCAATGGTTCCATATTCACTTACTCAGGGTTTACGTCCACTTTACAGAACACAACTGCTGTGAATAACAAGAATCAACTGTACAACACACGTACACACGCACAGAGACATGTGACTGATGGAGCAAAGGAAACGATGGCCGCTGGATCTGGGCAAATGGTATTTGGAAATTTCTTTCACTATTCTTGCAACTTTTCTGCAAATTTGAAAAGTTATCAAAATAAATATTCACCAGAATAGATCATAAATCATAAATTATTACAAGATGCATTTGCTTACAAGAGTCCCACTTTGGTTGCTCTTTCCCTGGAAATCGGAAACTTTATGTGAATCCACTTATCTGTCTGCTATTTTGTGGTCAGGTAGAGAGAAAGAGAGAAACCAGTTTAGTAAAAGCCAGGCACCAGAAGAAATAGGCTGATGATACAGTAAAGACAAAGTAACCAAAAGACACAAAACAGCAGCAATGATTTTTTTTTTAGGTGGCAACTGGGGCTCGCGGAACATGCGATAGCAGTAAGCAGGAGGATAGAATATATTTCTGTTGGAGGCTCGCTAGAGAAAAAGTTAGGAGATGGAAGGAGAGTTAGGCACCTAAAGATATAGTCTCAGGAAAAAAGCCTAGGTCCTTGGGTAATGGTGACAGCCAGTCTGGGGTTCTTTTTACAGTACACATAAAATTAGCTTTGCCCTGCTGAAGGAAACAGGCTTAGCTTGGTGAAGTCCTATCACGCAGAAAGAGGCTCTCTGAGTTCATTCCTCTTATCATTCCTGGGTGGCAACCATTAAAGTACTGATTGCAAATAGGCTGTGGATTTTACTATTAATTAAAATATGTTTCTTACATTATGGAGCCATTAGTTTCTGACATAAGATTCTACCACTCATTTCTAATATTAATGGATCTGGGCTTTTAGACACTTTTAGTTATAATTTTAACATTAAGGCTCATATTTTTCAGTCTGAAATATCTAGCCTTAAAAAGACTTATTTTAAAGTCACATGCAGACACACACACTCAAATGTATATAATTTCTATGATTTCAATCTCTGACTTTTATAAAAGAATGCAAATTTTGCTGTTATTTTCAAATGTTTTTATTTTTTCACTTTATTTTAATAGATATGACTCAGATGATTTCACACATAGTGATTTTTCTATCCAATTCTTGCAGAAAACGGATAAAGTAAAATAATAAAAATAAAATAATAAAGCAAGCCATTCAACTTATCTATTTAAATGAAAATATGATGATTGTTGAGACCCTAGTCTTAATATTGTTACTGAATGAAATACATAGGATTTGGGGTTTGGTTAAATTCAGAAAATATTTATTAATACTTAGTATGTGCTAGATGGTTCCTGACTTCAAGGATCTTACACAACATGCACACTTTACACACACAATCACACACACTATCATGATTAACGATACCATAGCTGGCAGAGTTTGCAGTAGAGATTGGGGAAAAGCTAATATTTATTGATTACCTATAATATGCTTACCACTGTGCTAGCTCATTTTGACTTTACAAAAACCTCATGATGTTATATTTTACAGATATATTTTTGAAGCTCACAGAAGTGAATTAACTTGCTCATGGTTACACAGTAAGTGGCAGAGCTGAGATTCAAACTCCCATCTATTTCCAACACCTGTTTATATATTTAAGTTTTTTTAAAAAATGGTATGACATAAAAGTACAGATGAAGGAGTTATTAATTCTACTTAGGTGACTTGCAGAGGACTTTCAAAAAGAACTTGCAAAGGGGCTTGTCTTTAAGTAAAAGCATTATGATTTCACCGGTCAGTGAATGAGGACAGCATTTCAGTAGGAAAAGCAGCCCGTGCGAAGTCGCTGCTATGTGCAGGTGCAGGAGCATCGCAGGTTCAGAGACCCGTGAGCACTGTGTCTGGTGGTGGGCAGGTGAGACACAGTGTCGTGGGATAGGAATTGGTAGCAATAATAATAATAATAGTGGAACATGAATCTGTAACGGCGTGGATGAGATTGTTTCTGCTGGGAATCTGGGTGGCATCTTCCCAGCTTTAAGGAGCCACCAGTACTTTAAAAAAATGAGGAAGCTGATGATTTGCCAGTTCTACGTTTTCATGGATAGTCAAGCAGAACGAGGATCAGTAAGGCAATAGCCCAGGCAAGTAATGATCAGGCTCCTGGTATCATCAGTGACTCTGGAGACAGTAGATACGTGTTCCTGAGGTTGAATCAACTTGTCAATGCGGATTGGGTGGACTATGGATAATTCAAAGTGGATCCTGAGGTTTCTGGCTTCAGTGGTATCATTCATTAAAGTGGGAAGCACAAAACGGAAAACAGATTTGTGCAGCAAAATAAAGCACTGAAATGACTAATTTACAACCAATTATTATATTAAGACATTATTTTTACCTGATGTTAATGGTAAAAAGAGAGGATAATTGGGCACAGGAGAAAGAAAAGAAAATTATGCCTTTGTAGGCTGTGATATGGGTAAACTCTTGGGAATATTTGAAAACTCTATAATGAAATGTTGTATACCTAAAGGTGAAAAAAAAGTATCTTTCAACTACACAATTATTTAGCCAAAATTGTTTTAGTTTTTCTTTGTTCGCTTTTCCCACTACATGCTGGTAGAACTGTCAGCAATTAATTAATGTGTGTTTTTGAAGTTATGATCTTTATGAACCGCAAGAAAACATAAGAAAATATGTTGAGCCAACACATTAATGTGCCCTTAGATTTCAAACTCATATTGTTTAAGGTGCTTGAAGCTGTCACACTGGGGTGTTCAAAGTTTTGAAGATGCTCCCCAAACCATGTCTTCTGACCCTGAGTTGACTGTCAATCTTTTGAGGCTGGCTCTTGCCAGGGAGAGTGTGGGTGACATGGGAACAGAGGTCTCAATGGGGCTAATACACCAGAGTGTGTTAAGCAGTCACCCATCATATTCACAGGTGTTCTCCTGATGACCTCCCATCGAAATTGATTTAACCAAGAGAGAGAAAGTTCAAAACAAAACAAAACAAAAATGTGAAACTTAATAAGGCAAAAATAATATAAAATTACTATTCTGAGTTAGTCTCATATTTTATTCAAACTGTCATTCTTTAACCTAGCGAAGTACCAAGGAATGTTTGGGGGAATATATTATTGCCCTCTCCACAAAAAAAGCAACCTTCTGAGGTCAGGTTAGGGTTGGATCCTAAACATTTCTATTTCGTCTTCCTGGGTCCTCAAGAAGCCTCTAAAGCTTTTTAAAAAAATTGCTAGGCCTGGTGGCTCACACCTGTAATCCTAGCACTCTGGAAGGCCAAGGCGGGAGGATCACTTGAGGCCAGGAATTCGAGGCCAGTCTTAGCAAGAGTGAGACACCATCTCTACAAAAAATAGGAAAAGTTAGCTGGATATGGTGTCACACACCTGTAGTCCCAGCTACTTGGGAGACTGCAGCAGGAGAATTGCTTGAGCGCAAGAGTTTTTTTTTAATTGACAAAAATTGTATATATGTATCATGTATAGCTATAATGAAATGTTTTATACCTAAAGGTGAAATATGTATACATTGTGAAATGGCTCGGTTGAGCTAATTAACATATACATTCCTTGCACACTTATCATTTTTTCTGGTGAGAGTACTTAAAATCTAATTCTTAGAGATTTGCAAAATACAATACATTGTTATTAACTATAGTCACCATGTTATACAATAGATCTCCTGTACTTATTCCTCCTATCTAACTAAAATTTTGTAGCCTTTGACCAACATCTCCCCAATTCTGCCCTATTCCAACCTTGGTAACCATCATTCTATTCTCTACTTATATAAGTTCAATTTCTTTAGATTCCACATGTAAGTGAGATCCTGTGATCTTTGTCTTTCTGTACCTGGCTTATCTCATTTAACAATGTCCTCCAGGTTCATCCATGTTGTCACAAATGACAGGATTTCCTTCTTTTTCAAGACTGAATAGTATTCTCTTGTGTATATATATCACATTTCCTTTGTTGATGGACTCTTAGGTTGATTTCATATCTTGACTATTCAAGAAGCTTTTGCAGCTTTTTGAGGCAATAAATTCTATGGCATTCTTGCCCACTGTGTAAAGCAGCACTTTCTTGTCATTCTCTAAAATTCACATTTCTAGGTTTCAAGAGATACCTCTTAGATTTAGTATCTAGGAACTATCAAAACCTGCATTCACCTGACACACAGGCTCTATGAATTTTCAGCCTATTAATTAATACAACTATTCAGGTTTGACTGGTAATTATTTTGCTTTCAGGAGAGGCTCTGCCATTTACCAGCCATGTGACCCTGGGCTTGCTGCAGTGATTTCTCTGTGTCTCAGTTCCTTCCTCTTTAAGTATATTTTAATAGTATCTATCTCAGAGGGTTATTACAAAAAATAAATTATTTAATATATAGAAAGCCTTTAGAATAGTGTCTGTTATATAAAGTAATCAATCATTCTTTTTTTTTTTTTTTTTTTTTTTTTTTTTTGAGACAGAGTCTCACTCTGTTGCCCGGGCTAGAGTGAGTGCCGTGGCGTCAGTCTCGCTCACAGCAACCTCAAACTCCTGGGCTTAAGCGATCCTCCTGCCTCAGCCTCCCGAGTAGCTGGGACTACAGGCATGCGCCACCATGCCCGGCTAATTTTTTTTTTTTTTTATATATATTTTAGTTGTCCATATAATTTCTTTCTATTTTTAGTAGAGACGGGGTCTCACTCTTGCTCAGGCTGGTCTCGAACTCCTGACCTCGAGCAATCCACCCGCCTCGGCCTCCCAGAGTGCTAGGATTACAGGCGTGAGCCACCGCGCCCGGCCAATCATTCTTAACTATTATTTTCATCATATATATAGACAACGTTCAGATTTTAACACACTGAACAGATTATGGTGCCTACATCTAGGGTAAAGAAACAAAGGAATTGGTAGGAAATATATTAAGAGTAAACTTGAGATGATAGCTAGTCAATAATAATAACACCATCTTATGTTTATACAGCATTTGCCATTTATCAGTCACTGTTTAAAGTGTTTTACATATATTAATATATTAAACCATTTGCCTTTATAACTCCATAAGGTATATACTGTTATTGCTGTCACCATCTTAAAAATGGAGAAATTGAGGAAGAGGCAACTTAAATAACTTGCCCAATGTCACATAGCTAATAAGGGACAGAGCTGAGATTAACCCAGGTCTACAGATAAATTCTGTGCCCATAACCATTACGTAAATTTGTTCCCCATGGTGGCTGCTGAATAAATGTTAGCTATTATTTTATTAGTCAACTTATAAATGTTGCCACCTCTGTTGTTGACCCTTATCCTCTTAGAAAAATCTGGCTCAACAGAATAATAGTAAGAAGTTGAAGCAGAGGATAGCCACACATTCCACACCTTTCAACGGCATCACAAGCTTTGAAAGGGCTTCGATCCAAATCTTCTTCCTCAACAGCATCACTGAAATCAGGACAATTAGATCTGTTCTAGAAATCCAGCTGAATTTAGCACTGACTTTGAGGGTGTGTTCACATGCAAAACAATCATAAGAATCCTTCTAACTCCGTCCCTTCAATAAACTGTCCTGAATCCTCCGTTAAAACTGTAGAGAAAGAAGATGTAGCTGGAGAGAAAATGCAAGGAATATACAGGTCCAGGCAAGAGGGTGGGTTGGATGGGATATATCAGTGAAAAAGAAATGACATTTTTATGAACTCAACAAAAGGTCTAAACATTTTTTAGGTAGTACGGGAACTGAAAAGTACTATTTAGGTTGCATAAGGAAATGGTATAGTGCAAGGGTTGGTAAACTATGGCCCAAACTGTGGCTTATTTTTGTACAGCCCAAGGAGATAAGAATGATCTTTGCTTTTTTGAATGGCTAAGAAAAATAAAGAATAATATAAAAATATATCTCACAACACATGAAAATTATATACAACTGAAATTTCTGTTTCCATAGATAACATTTACTGTAATACAGACATGCATTTGTTCACGCATTGTCTGTGTCTGCTTTTGCACTACAACAGCACAGTTTAGTGGCCCCAACAGAGACCATTTTTGGTCTCTTTAGGCTTACAAAGCCTAAAATATGTCCTGTCTGGCCATTTGCACAAAAAGTCTGTCAATCCCTGGTATAGTATGATGAAAAAAAACTTGGAGTCTGTCCAAAAAAATTTTTTTAATTGCTGTGACTTAGGGGAAAAAAATGATACATTTCTCTTGCCTCAGTTTCTTCATCTGTAAAATGAGAGAGTTGGGATCGGTCACAGTGGTTCTCAAAGTAGCTCCTCAGAACACTGAGGCTGCTAGGAGCAGATGAGGGGCAGAAGAAAGAAGTGAGCAGGGAAGATCTAAGCCTTTCTTACAATCTGCCTTCTTCAACCAGACCCATGACTCTAGAATCTGATTTGAAAGAACATTTTGAAGAATGAACTACAGTAACAAAAATGAAAACAAGATTGGAATGCCACTGGAAGGCCCTCTGTGATTCTGGCCTAGTTCTTCTCTCCAGCTTTTCTGTCTTGTCCTCGCTCCTATGCTGTGTGCAGCTCTACGGGTTTTCACTCATCAACACCTGTCCTAGATCAAAGAAGACGGGTTCACTTTTTTCATCATAAAGTCTGTTTTTATATGCGCATGAGTAGAAATTGTTAAGCCTGTTCATGCAAAGCACTGAGTCCATATACCAATGGTAGAAACTTGTTCCTTGAAAATACCAAGAATAGCTCTTGTCTAGGTCACCCTAGGCTTTAAAATTTCTAAATGCATCAGCAAGAAAAAGAAGATAATTTCTTGGGTAGAACGAAAGAGAAGGACAGAGGAAAAAAAAAAACTTGAATTAGCCTCTGCGTTTCAATTCCTTTATGCAAGAAAAAAGGGTACTGATTGAGCTATCTCAGAAGTGAAAGATTCCATCAGCAATATTGGTTGGGGGAGAGGAAGGCATGCATGGTATTGAATAACCATTTAAGGGTTTTTTTCTTTTTAAACATTTCATTGACCTTCTGATAGAACCATCGGGTGACTGGTTGTTTGCTTCGATGCTATGATGATAGCTTTACACAGATTCCATTTGTTTCTGAAGGGTATTAAAGACTGAAGCAAAATTCATCCTTTGGCTGTTTGTTGATGGATATCCTCTTACTGGATGATAGAAGATTTTAAGATATATTTTTTTCCCTGTTAGTGATTTTGCATTTAGGAACTCTACCCATGTTATTTTTCAGGCGGATTTTCACTTAGAGTTGGCAAAAATGCAACTTTATGGTTCAAAGAGAAACACTTAACATGGCTTATAAAAAATGTATAGAATTTCTCCAACATCAAATAACTCTTAGAATGCCACAGCTTGGTACGCTAAGTGTAAATGAAATGGACGCACACTCAAAACATACCTGAATTTAAAAGTTAAAAGAGAAAAGACGACTCCAGGCAAAATGCATCATGATCTTGCAAAACCCAACTCACTGAGAAAGTTATTAGAAGCATTTTGTTAAACATATCACAACTAGGACTTCTGTTCTCTTGGAATTGTTCAGTGGGGGAAAAAAGAGTCTAACTGTGATGATAACAAGCAATATTCTTTATGCCACGGTTTCAAATAGAAATAGCCCAATATCCTTCCTTTCTGATGTGCCCGTGTGCTCCTGCTCTGAGCTGTTCAGCACTGGCCGTGGCAGAAGCAGCTGCATTGCACTGGGGTGTGAAATTATTCCTAAGCATATTTAGTGGAGGAGTTAAGTTTATTCATTGTTATCACAAAAGTAATTGCAAGGACAGCATGGCATTGAACAGACCTGATCTCCTTTGGACAAAGTAAGAATTCTTTGTTTCTCTCGTTGTAAATATATATTCTACAATGGTATTTATGATGAAGTATTTTTATTATTAAAATTTTTATCAAAGATTTAGAATTGTAAGAGAGATTAAAATATATTTTTAATTTCACCTCCTATCTCACCCCATTTTCCATCCTTTATCTCTGAAATTTGACCGGGGTACTCCCATCTCACAGGGCTATCTGGAGAAGTCTCTTTTAAGCATTCCTCAGAGTGTGCCATTACAGTTGTTAGAATTGTTGCATAATTTAAAAGCAAATGGAAGCCAATTGTGTAGATTTTAACAAATGGTTATGAAACTACTAACATGATAATTCCAACTAGAGGCAGAGTGGTTCACTGAGGATGCAAGTTCAGAGTTGACCTGAAGTTCAAAGTAGAAATTATAACAATGGGTTTAGCCTCTTGAACAAAAATTTTCCTTATCTACAAAGCAAGGATAACTACAGAGAAGTGAACTGATTCCTCTTGGAGAGTTAGGAAAGGGTTTCGTTTTTCCTTAGTGAGAGTTTTCTATTTAATAGCATGCTCAAAGAGCTCAAGTAGGAAGAAGCCAAGACAGAGAGAAATGCACCTTCCTCCTGACCCAGTCTCAATTTCCTGGTTTTCTTTTCTCACCTATGATAATTATATCTGCCCTGGTCTTCTGGATAGAGAAGTGTTTAACCTGCTTTCATTTTGTGTTACATTTTTCTCTTGACACCTTTATTTAAATGCATGTAAATATATGTAAAGTGACTGTCCCAATTCTCAGTGCAATGACTCTATGCCTGACCCTCCCACTCCACAACAGCCTTGAGCTAGGAGCATTATTAGTCCCACTTCAGATGAAACAGAGGCCCTGCAAGGTTAAGCCACTCAGGTAAGTGGCCCACATCTGATAAATTTATGTGTTTGAAGTTTGAGAGTTATCTGAACAGTTAATACAACAGTATTGTCATATTGTATATCGCTTGAATGATCATGTTAAAATAAACAATTGCTTCAGTTTCAGGGTCTGTGCCCATATTCCAATATTCCCCCTATGCACGTCATTCTTTTCATAGTAACCAGATTTTTTTCTAAATGATGTAAATCCCCCCCACCAAAAAAAACTGTGTGTGTGTGTGTGTGTGTGTGTGTATATATATATATATATATATATATATATCTCCTCCAGTGATTTCCCACTACCATTCAAAGACAATCCAAACGCCTCACCTTGCCTGCAGGGACCACACATGACCTAGCCCATGACACTCCTCCAGCTGCTTTGCTCCTTCTCCACCCTCTGCCAGCCACACAACCCCACTCCGTGAGTGCCACCAGGGCAGATTCCTGGAATGGATTTTTTTTCTACCCTACCTATAATAGTGCCTCAGAAAACACAGCAGACACTTAAAAACCAAACGCTTCTAAATGAATGGGTGCTTACATTGGCACTAGATAATACTATTCTAAGTGTTAAGAGCTCAGGGAAAGAGAAAAGAAAAACAACAACAAAAACCTAACCAGACCTAATAAACAAATGATGCAATATGGCAAGGAAAGGCCAAATCACAGCACAGTGCGCTGACTGAAGAACATGTTTCCGGAGTGTAGATAGAAAGGTGTGCACAGACCAGTGGAACACAACAGAAAATCCAAATATAGAACCATCCTCATATAGTCACCTAATTTTTGACAAAGTGGGAAAGAATATACCCTGGGGACAAGAATCCCTATTCAACAAATGGTGCTGGGAGAATTGGTTAGCCACTTGTAGAAGACTGAAACAGGACCCACAGCTTTCACCTCTCACAAAAATCAAATCACGGTGGATAACAGACTTAAACCTTAGGCGTGATACAATCAGAATTCTAGAAGAAAATGTAGGAAAGACGCTTACAGACATTGGCCTAGGCAAAGAATTTATGAAGAAGACCCCCAAGGCAATCACAGCAGCAACAAAAATAAATGAATGGGACATGATTAAATTAAAAAGCTTCTGCACAGCCAAAGAAACAGTCCAGAGAATAAACAGACCACCTACAAAATGGGAAAAAATTTTTGCATACTACACATCAGATAAAGGACTGATAACAAGAATCTATTTAGAACTCAGGAAAATCAGCAAGAAAAAATCAAGCAACCCTATCAAAAAGTGAGCAAAGGACATGAATAGAAATTTTTCAAAAGAAGATATAAAAATGGCTAACAAACATATGAAAAAGTGTTCAACATCTCTAATCATCAGGGAAATGCAAATCAAAACCACAATGAGATATCACTTAACCCCAGTGAGAATGGCCTTTATCAAAAAAACCCAAAACAACACATGTTGGCGTGGGTGTGGAGAGACAGGAACACTAATACACTGCTGGTGGGACTGCAAACTAGTGCAAGCCCTGTGGAAAGCATTATGGAGGTATCTTAAACAGATTCAAGTAGACCTGCCATTTGACCCAGCAATCCCATTACTGGGCATATACCCAAAGGAAAAAAGGTCATTCTGTAACAAAGGCACATGTACCCAAATGTTTATAGCAGCACAATTCACAATAGCAAAGATGTGGAAACAACCCAAATGCCCATCAATACATGATTGGATTAGTAAGCTGTGGTACATGTATACCATGGAATATTACTCAGCTATAAGGAATGATGAAGATACGACATCTCTATGGTTCTCCTGGAGAGAGTTGGAACCCATTATATTAAGTGAAGTATCCCAAGAATGGAAAAACAAGCATCACATGTACTCACCAGAAAATTGGTTTCCCTGATCATCACCTAAATACAAATCTGGGAATGACACCAATTGGACATCAGACTGAGGTGGGGGGTGGGGGAGGGGATGGGGGTATGCCTACACAATGAGTGCATTGCGCACCGTTTGGGGAGTGGTAACACTTGAAGGTGCTGACTCGGGAAAGGGGGGGTGGGGAAAAAATATGAAACTATTGTTTTTTTAAAAAAAAAAAAAAAAAGAAAGGTGTGCAAAATGTGTCCTCCCACATCCCCATGGCAGCATGACTTGCTGAAGAAAAGATCCTGCCAATGTCAACTTTGGTTTAAGTTCCTCAAAATAGTACATAATTCACATTACCTTAAAGTTCTTAATTTGAATTTGTTTGCATACTTTTATTTGAATGCAATTCAGAATCTAATTTTATTATATTAAAGTATGATTTTAGATTTTATATAAAGTTATGCTTGTTTATATAATTTATTATATAATGTATACATTTATTTATACAATTTTATACTATGTATAAATATCAATTGTGGTATATTTACAAAAAGTTACATAAGCATAATGAGCTTCCACCCAGTTTCTTACAACATAAACTAGCATTATGACACTAATAACTTAGAGGGACCCACACCGCATTCAAGTCCGGGAAACACTGCTTTATTCCATGCTCTCAACTCATGTCCCGAAGATATCCTTTGAATTCAATTAGTTCTCAATTAAATATTAAATGTGAATTGTGATTAAGGCATACAGCATATCAATTGTTTGACAGGAAAAACTTTTTTGTGTCCCAAAGTGTTAAATGTGTCATCCTATAAGAACTTTATGATAAACATTCCAGGAGAGAGAAAGTTGGCGCAGTGGATTAAATCAGTGATTCCCAAAGTGCGGTGTCAGGACTAGCAGCATCAGCACCTCCAGGGAACCTGTTAGAGACGCACGTTCTCAGGTGCCACCCAGACCTGCAGCACCAGGAACTCCACGGGGGGGGGGGGGGGCAGCAGGCTGCAGCACAGGAAGCCCCCCACGCCCAGGAGATCCCGATGCCCCCTCACCTTGAGATCACTGGATCAGATGATAACCGTCAAAATACCTTTGGGATAAACAGGCTGTGTTTACAAGATTCCAAATCAAGCAGTCAACTTGATTATCTAATTCAATTAGACACATGAAGGGAAAATGAAGCCACTCATTCCACCTGTCTGCCTCTGCCCAAGCCCCGAGGAGAGCACGCCTCACGCATAATTCCAAACGATCTTCCATCTTCGACATGAAGTCTGGGAAGTGTCCCAGAAGCTATTGTGTGGTTGAGGAATCTACTTTTGTGACTCATGCTCTGGCCACCACACTGCCCTCATTTTTACTGGTTATACCCCCTGGAACTCTGAATTCTGTGATTTTCACACAATAGGCATCTTTAAAGCAAGGAAGCTTCCAAAGGGAACAAGTTGCCCTGAACTTACAAATTCATTTGTCTTGAATTAGTCTCTGGAAGTTTCCCCGAGAAAGATTAGAAAGAGGCCAATTATCTCTCTTAAAAATACCATTTAAAATAATAAATTGTTTCCCCACAAACAATTTCCTCATTGGCTCCTGAGAGTGTTTTTGTAGAGTTTAAAACAACAACAGTCTCTTCTCTAGGGAAAGATGTCACGTGACCCAACAAGCACACCAGGCAAACAGAATAACAGGTCGTTCATCTCCGAGGCTGGGTCCTTCGGCAGCAGGGGGCTTGGCACCCAGGAATGCTTTTCACACCAGGTCTCCCTGCAAAATTATCAGCTGGGAGAGAAAAGTGACGCCTGTTGTGCCCAGAGTCACAGCACAGCTAGGAACCTGAAGCGGCCTCTCCAAGGAGGCTGCATTTGCTGGGAAGTCATTGCAGAAGGGAAGAAGAGATGAAAAGAAAGGAAAATTAGATCCAAAAGAAAATATATCCTCTCTGAAAGACACACTCATATTATGTGATATGTGACCCTTTGCTTCGTAACTTGTTTAACTATAAAACGAGGTCCTTTGTCCTCTAATTCTAAAGAGAATGTATATGCACAAATATTGGAAAGCAGCCCTCTAACTAATCTTTTCTGAGCTGGCAGCAGTTGGAAGAATCAGTGTTTACTTATTTATTGAGACTGTGGTTAATGTGTTTATCTGTGCTAGGATCATACCTTCCTTTCTCCATCTTGAGGACAAGTTACCCAAGAACCATAAATTTACTTCACTATTCATGAATTCAAAACCTCTTATAAGTTCAAAAGGTTTTCTTTGAGCCAAAATCTATCAGAGGTTCAATAATGGTAGAAAAACCTATATTCTTTCCTAAGGAAAAAAAGTTATAATAAACAAGATAATTGCTGGCTGTGTTTGCAGTAGATAAGATATAGTTCAAGGCTAACATATGAGAAATAAAAACAAAATAGCCAACCATGTCTTAAAGGTTCAAAATGTTCAACACATATTTGCAAGGAAAAAAAGTATCTGAAATTTCTGCCTTTTTATGGTTTATATGTAAACTCAGGGAAGAATATTTTCTAAAAATCCTAAAATCTGAAAACCAGTTTTTGGTAGTTATTTTGAAGTGGCCGGCTCAAAGCCATCCTCCAACGTAGGCTGAAAATACACTCTAATAAAAGCAGCATTACTCACAGAATGGAAAGAGCATAGGTTTGCAGACTAGACAGTTGTGAATTCATATCCAAGTTCTAATGATATCTTTGTTGTGTTTGGGGAAGCAATAGTATCTCTCAAGCTCTATCTGATTAATTCAACTGATGCTTATTTATAAATATAAAAAATGCTTACTTTGTGGCATTTCCAGATTTTTGGACAAAAGAAAGGAACAGCCAGGAGGCCAGTGTGGGTGGAGATGAATGAGTGAGAGGGGTGAGGTCAGGGAGCTACAGCAGAGGAAGACCATGTCAAGCTCGTAGGCCACAGTAACCTTCGGCTGTGTGCTGGGTAAGAGCGGAGCCATTGGAGGAGCTCCATCAGGGGAGGGACATGTGCCACTTTATGTTCCAGCAGGACCACTCTGCCTGCTCTGCAGAGGGGCAGGGAAACCAGTTAGGCGGCTGCTGCAACCACGCAGGTGAGTGACAGTTTTGGCACGAATTAGAGAAGTAACTGTGGGCTGGTGAGAAGTGGTTACTAGATATACTTGAAGATAGAACAAGCAGCATTTACTGATGAATCCAATAATGAGAGCGAGAGAAAAACAGAAGGCAAAGAAAAAACTTCAAGATTTGTGCCCTAAGTGGAAAAATAAAGTAGTCATTAATTGAGACTGTGGAAAGAACAGGTTAGGGTCAGGAGAAAGTAAAATGTCAAGAGCAGTTTAGACAGATTGAATTTCAGATGCCTGTTCTGTATCCAAGTGGACGTGATACCTAAAGAACTGAGCTTTTTCTTAGTAAAGACAAGATGTCCAAGGACTAAATCTAGACGTACTCCATCATTAGAGATCAGGAAGATACAGAGAAAATTTTTAAAAGGACAGAAAAGGAATGGCTGAAGAGAGATCTTTGGAGTAGACAAGGGAGGATGGTATTTAGTGCAAAAGAAGAAATCCAAGCCTTAGCTGGGAATATGACCAGTTGCTCTCATCAAATGGGAAGGAAAGTAGACAGAAAAAATAGAGGGAAAGAGAGGAAGATATGACCTAGCCATGTAGCAGAGTAAGTAAACAAAGTTGGGAAATAGCATGACTGCCAGGAAACATTCAGGGCCCACTGAGGTTAGTTGGTTAGGAACACGGTGTGCGATTTTCTTTAGCAATCTTTAGCTGCTCATGCGTGGGGGCAGAGTAGAGGAAGAGCCAGAATCAGCCAAGGTAGCTGGCCAAACAGTTACATGGCCGAAGTAGGGCAAGGGAGATGAGAGCGTATGCAAGGAAGTGATTATAATAATTGAGCACAGAATTTAAACTGAGTAAAGAAGGAAGTGAAGACAGGGTTGGGTGAGGGATTGTGAAACAGGCATAGGATCGATAGATTGAAGATGTGAGTAGGTGCATTAAAGAGGTGTAATATACAATATGAGAATCAAACCTGGACCTTTATAGGGTTAAAACACAGTCTGACAACATCAGTGGGAATCAAAGAAGACAGCTGCCTCACCTTCAGATACAGCGGATGTGTGATATTTGGGAGAGAAAACAGCTATCCCTTGAAAGGGCTTCATGGTAAAGCATCAAGGAAGAGCCAAGTTTCCATTAAAACAAGAAGGTAAGGGCAGCAACCGCAGCAGAGGTTGAGGATATCAGGGCTTTTTGGAAGGCAATAGGGAAAGGGGGTCGGCAGGTGGAGAATGATGGGAGATGGAGTCAGGAAAGGTGGTGCAGGGTCCTGTGGGTATTAGATACTGGGAATGACCTCAGGGGGCTAAAACTCACAGAATGTGAACTAGCTGTAACGAGATTAGTTCACATAGTGCCCAGATAAATACCAGTGTTGGGTATTGGGAGAACATGGGAGGGTGAGGAACATTAGCAGGGGAAGGACAAATTATGGGGCCTGATTCCAGAGGGTGGTTTACCCCAAAAGAGCATTGGATATGCCAATTACAAACTCATTCTAGTTACTCTCTGCCCTTGAAAGCAATAAAATACCATTTACTAAAGCTTATTCCAAAAATTAAATTTGCCCAAACCATGGGAACTATCATTCTTTCAAACTAACTTTGCCTCCAGTTAATTTAGACGTACCTCTTTTACAAAAAGGATATACCATTTACTACATAATCTTTTGCCCCATCTTTTGCATTTTATAAATTTATTCTTTTCATACTACCGTTAACCTTATCTACTTGATTGAGTATTAATGATTTCTTAAAGTTAGGCACAGGTGGCGTTCAGGCAAGGGTTCACTCCACATTTGCCAAAAGGATGTCGTTTCCTTTGGTGTCCTCACACCTCATTTTTGATGCTCCTTTCTTAATCCCTGCCTCCCTGGTATCCTCTGTGCACATATTGCCTGCCTGGGGCTGCTTATTTCTGTGGTTCCCTAAGCCTCAAAGTCAGCCCTCTCTTCTATCTGCTCAATTTCCCAAACTCTTCCTCCTCAACGAAGGGATCTCAGTTAGGTAATCGGAGAAAATAAATCACCATAGAGTAATTTGCTCTAAGCAATGATCAAGTCAAAAGTGAAAATGGGTACATTCATGAAAAGAGAGAGAGGTTGTTGACCCAAATATACTTCTACTAAATAAAAACTATGCATATCTTTTAAATGGGGAAGCTGTGAGGTAGAGCCTCATCTTTTCTATTTTCATTGTCTGCTCCCATCACAAAACACACACTCCCAAGTCAGGAGTTATGACATATCATCATTCTGTTTCTAAAATACTGTTTCCTCGCTAGAACAACCGTCTGCCGTTAGCTTTTCTTTTTCACAGCTGCTTTTTATTAGTGGGAAGAACACCCTCCCTCTTCCTTTTTAAGAAACTGCCATCAAACATTTGGCCGTATTAATCTCCCATCTGTAAAACTCACTTTACTTGGATTATCAGCAGGGTATGTGTCCTCTTCGAATTTGTTTTTGGGGAATGGGAATTTATTCAAGTAAATTAATTTGCAAACAGATACAGCGATTGCTGGATGAATGGATTTTCTCTTGGCACTTTGAGGTGTAGCTCTGCGGGTATCTGGGCTATTGGCACTTGCTGAAGTCCTTAGATTGTCTGCCAGACCCGTTCCCATAATGCTGTAAGAAAACATATGTGACAATTTTACAGCTCAGAACACAGCTCAGCCATCTAGCTTCCAGCTCTACTAGTTAAGTATTTAAATGGATTCTGTAAACTCATCTTCTTTGGAGACTTTCATAGATGCGGCCATTCAGTTGCCTTTTCTTTTTTGACTTGTTAATATGATGCTTTCACCATTTTCATTCCTTGCTTTAAATATTCCGAGGGCTCCATCACATGAAAACAAACCCTCTGGAGGTTTAGCAATACACAACAATCCACTTAGAGTTGGCCAATTCTGGAAATTCTTCAAATTAGAGAAATTCAGAAAATATTCTCCTATTATACCCTGTGGCTCTGAATGTAATAAAACAAAGTGTTATTATAATAGATGGGCTTCCCACAGGTTTGGGAGGTGTTTAAATGAATGGTAAAGTAGGACCTTGATCTGTCAGTTAAAAAAAAAAAAAGAAATATAACACTTAGTGGCAGTGATTTACTTTGTTCGTTAGTAATTGTATCCTTAGTGCTTAATCTAGAAACAAAACTCAAGCAAAGAGACTAGATAATATTAACAAATGCATGTTTATCAATCCGTGTAGAGAACTTTAATAGAAAATGAGGTGTCCCAGAAAGACTCCCCTACGAAGATATAAATAATTCTATTTCACAAAATTTTCTATGCAAGCAACAATATTATTGATTTCTTGAGCATTGATAGTCCCAGGATACTCAGATATAGGATAACATTGATCATGGTTAGTCCAAGTACAGATGCAGCAATAAAGACTCAGCAAAAACGGTCCTCAGTGTACATAATATAAGCTGAAAATAAGGAACGTGGGGCCTGTTTCATGAAACTGATTTTACAAGCATTGCTCTTACATGTTTGGCCTTGGGTACTTATCTGTTCTGGGTCTCAGTTTCACCATCTCTAAAAGATTAAAAACAAACCTGATGTTTTAATTTTATGGTTCAGAGTGTCTCCATAATATTTGGTTTTTATGTTAGCATCTTGTGAGCTGTTCTCTTAAAAACCTTAAATTAAAACTTAAATTTGATAACTAATCCGCCAATTGCTTTATTTTCTTAAAGTAAATGTGCATGAGTCTCAATCAAATATCAAAGGTCTACAGAAGGTATATTTTACCGAAAGAATGTCCTTTCCGCAGGTCTCTCATAGTTGGGGAAGAGGACAGCTTTGTGCGGAGATACAAAAGAGTTCCTGGCATGGAGGAAAGAAGGCAGACACTCCTGAGTGATCAGTTAGGGGAAAGAACACGAGAGCCAAGTTGAGTGCAGAAAGGCCTACTCACAGCAGAAGGCAAATTTGCTCCCCCCATTAGCTTAAAAAACCTGTTAGAGATTTTCCAGGCAGGGGGGAAAAGAATTGTAAGGAAAGGAAATGGTTTTTCCTAGTTTTCCATCTGCCGAACTCCTGCTTATGGGGAAAAAAAAATCATTTGAAGGAAAATGTTAGGGTCTAAGTAGAAGGAGTATTGATTCTGCCCTGCCCTTTTCCTACATGTAATTTTCCTGTACTCTTTAAGAATATGTGTATTCTTGCCTCTCTTTAAGAGCGTATAAAAAAAAAAGCACCAGGGAACTCAGAATTTGAACGGGGCTGCTAGTTTGCCCCTTACAAAGCTGACTAGGTCTCAGGTGCCCATAAAATAGCTGAGTGGCCACAGTGACCACTCACCACGCTCTTCCGACTGGTTGGTTCTCGCATAATATATTTCAAATGGCCCCTCATGGGGAAAAAGACGATGAAGGAGAGTGTAAATCAATAAGACCAGCAACTCTTTTTAATAGTACTGCTTCTGCAATACTGAATGTTCCCATTCTTATGGGAGAGCAGCTATTCTGATTCTTTTTAAAGAAAAGGCTATATGTCTCTCTACAAAATTGGTCAATAACCAGATGACTTGTGTCTGTTTGCCTTAGTCATATATTCTTTCCCCAACTGAGAATTATCCTTAGTATTCTAAATTATTACCCTTTGTTTATTAAAATTTAAAAATATAAAAATAAGGTTTTTGTTATTCTATAAACTATACGCGTGTGGGAGGTGTGTTAACCTACCAACTTCTATTTTATTTCAAAAATCTTCATTTGTGTTTTCTTAATTCTTAACACCATTTGTAAAATTGCTGTTAACATTGACTTTGCATCATGTACACATACTCAGAAATAAGCCTCAGTAAGATATGACATGAGACTATCTTGATTTAACTAATAAAAATTAAACCAAATAAAAAATTTAATGCTTCAGTTGCCCCAGCCACACTTCCATTGTTTAGTAGCCATGTGTGTGTTTTAGTGGCTATTATACTTCGCAGCACAGATATAGAACATTTTTATCGCTGCAGAAAGTTCTGAAGTTCTCTATACAGTTTGAGTTTCTATGTATAACAATGCCTAGAGAGGTTTTTAAACCAAGTCTTCCAAAAAATAAAATATTTTGAAGAAAATTACTGATACCACTCTGTGTAATACAATTAATATGGGACTTATGTGGAGACATTTCTTGGTTTTGAGCAAAACCACCTTACGCAGTGATGTTCCTTCACTGTCTTCCATGGATTGAATTGCTTTTTATATGTCCAAGGGCTAGTGAGTATTTACGTAGTCTTTTCTGACAGCCAACAATTTACTTGCTACAAGGTTGCCCTCTGTATCCACAGTGGTTTGAGAAATCATTGAAATCTCCTACTAATTTTTACTCCAATATTTTACTTGTAAAAATTTTAAAAAATATTGAGAAAACAAAAATGGCAATACTCATCCCAAGATGTGCAAGATTCATAACTGTGATTCAACTAGGACAAGAGGGACCTGTAACGAAGGCGGTAAACCTAAAGGTCTCAAATTGAATTTTATTCAGGACACAATGGTGTCAGTAGACATGCCCAAATCGGCAATTATTTAGCTTCAGTTGCATGGTATTCAAGTCAAGACAGGACAAGCTTGGTGACATAGCACAGGACAGGTTAATCCGAGGTCCTCTCAGTGACTCTGCAACCCAGCTGCTCTGTACGAGGAAACCTGGAAATCTAGTTTTCCTCACTGGCTGTGAAGAGGAAATGTGTGCCATGCTATATCACATTGTCTCTGCCGCAGCGTGCCCACAGAGAAAATCCCCAGATATTTTCCTTTGATTTCCCATATGGAGAAATCAGCCCTCCCTCAGGGAGACAACCCATCTAGTCACTGCATCCAGCTTAGAGTCCAGGGTGTCAGCACGGTGCGCATTGACCTGCATATCATCTACAAACAGCTCCTCTTGACCTGGCAATCTTTGGGTTAAAAATGCAAGGCTCTGGCTCCCTACATATTCTCCCAATATAAAATATTGGGACACCGAACACATCCAAAGATTAATAATAGAGGCACAAAGCAGTCACTGCTTCATGGCAATGTTTATATCCTTCTGGCAGAATGTGCACAGTCTCCACTCCCCCAAACAGGCACAGAGGAGGTTCCATAGATAGGACCTGATCTTGCTTTCTAGGAGGAACATCCTGGTTCTTTGTTGGCTCTTGCTTGGCTCATATTTCAGGAGACTCTTCCTTAATTTTTATCCTCCTTGTTCACATCTGGAGTCGCGGGTGGAAAACATGTTGCGCTTGAAGGCCATCCACAGCCTTTGCAGTCTGTCTCAGGTTCACAGAAGGAGGGAGACCCAGTGGTTTGTTTTAAGTGTCAAACAAAAGTCTTCTTAGTATAAACTCATGAGCTCTTTGTCAATATAATTCTCTCAATAACTTAGTAGGCTTCTAATCCATTTGCTTTCAGCCAATTCCATGCACTAGTAACTACCATTAACATTCTTTTTAGACATAGTTTTAAATGTATGGTGACAACTTTGAGGTTATAGGAAACGGTGAGAGAGACAGCTGTGTCCTTAATCTGATCTTCTCCCTGAGTCCCTTGATTCAGCTAAGAACCTTTACTGAATCTCTGTTATTCAAAACCTTATTTAAAATCTCTAGAAGCAGTAAATTTTCTAAGTTTTCAAGGCCTTGAATCTCAGGATGTAATCTCTCTTTTCATGTCTGCTTGCAAACTAGATAATTCCTTCCTGGGCTCATCTCTTTTTTATAATATGTTGCCAATTTAACTAATGGTTGTGAATATGCACTACTACAGTTCTGTTTTCCAGCCTCTTCCCCTAGAGCTACAAGCTGAGAAGATGCAAAGTCTATCTTTCAAGATATAGTAGATGACAGTATTTTTAAAACATTTTGCATAACATGGGCCACTATTTTTTCAGTCTCTTAAATCAGTGTCTTTGCTGCTTGTCATCCAAGTGCTAAGCAAATGGCAAATATTTCAGGTTGTGGTTACAGTGGCACCTCACTTCCAGTACGAAATAAGTTATCGGTCAAGGTTTGATCAAGTTCACAGAAATTTTTCTAGGAATTTCAGGTAGGAACAGTTTTAATACAACACTGGAAAGCTGGGGAAATGAAGATCTCCTTAAGGTACCTGGCAAGTTGCCGCCAACTGTGCCTATACTCATGACAGGCCTGAGCTGGAACCTAACCCCAGGACCTGCCTCTGCCCCGGCATCTGCTCTCTGCTGGAACATCCATCCCTCCCCTCAATGCAGTTATTGAGGATTACAGATGGATCACAATCCATTCATTCTTGTTAATTCTGGCAAGACTGCTTAATGCTGCAGGTCTGCTTTTTTCTTTTTTCTTTATTAATTTCATTGTTGACTTTAGGTACAATGTTGTATAGAAGATCTCTAGAACTTATTCATCACTTAAATAAAATGTTATGCCCATTAAATTAATAACTCCTCCCAATTAATTAATTTCCCCCAAGCCCACTGCCAGCCCCTGGAAACTATCATTTCATATTTGATTCCATGAATTGGACTATTTTAGATACCTCATATTAGTGGAATTTTGCAGTATTTGTCTTTATGCAACAGGCTTATTTCACTTAGCCTAACATCTTCCAAGTTCATTCATGGGGTAAATGGCAGGGTTGCCTTCTTTTTTAAGGCAAAGTAATTTTTCATATATAAATACATATATGTATTTTTATGGATTCATCTAAACAGACATGTAGGTTGCTTCCACGTCTTGGCTACTGTGCATAGTGCTACAATGAGCACAGAAGTGCTAATATAATATCTCTTTGAGATCCTGATTTTAATTCTTTTGGATAATTGTCAGAAGTGGGATTGGTTAGCACTTGGATGAGAGTGCAACTCTGTCTTTAAACGAGATCTCTTTACCTCTCTGTGATTTTTCTCTCATTTGTATTTACTCTACAAACTCAACGTTTGTCTGAACTGGTGACTTCTTAATCCTGAGAAGGGACCCCACCCATTTAACCAGCTCAGTGGCGTGTCCTCTAGGCAACAGTCGTAGGGCCCCTTGTTAGTGGTCAGCATTATATGAGTTACAATTTCAGAAGTGGGTGGATGACAAAGGATAAGTTCACCTTCTTGATGAGATGAAGAAATTACACCTTCCACAAAATGAAGTATTTTATTCATGGTTAATCTGATTTTTGCCAGATAGTGGCTGTTTGGCATTCACAGCAATATTATCTCTAGAAAGACTGGCACTTTCTAGGGATGAGGGACTCATGAATAGAATAGAGAGAGAGAGAGAGCTAATGACCGAGTCCTTCCTTTACCCCAGCCCCTCGGTGGCTTGTACAGAGAATTCCACCAGAGTAAAATATAACAAGTGTCTTCTTATGAAAAGTATTTTTAAAAAGTGACAGAGAGTAGTATTCCAGCAAGGAACTATATACAACCTTTGCCTCCTCGTATCCTAGGAAAGTAATGAAATGCCCAGTCTTTATTCTACAGGCTTCACCATCATGGAGGCTTTAGATGCTGTGGTTAAAATTCAATTGCATTTCCATCAGGAGTCTTTCTTTGACGTTTCATACTGTGCAAAGTTATAGATATTTCTACATGTTAGGGGAAAAAAGAAACATCATAGTCATCTTATAGGCAGCCAAAATTTTACTAGAGAAATAAAGTACAAAGAACGAACAATGAAACATCACTGAGAGAACCCTAATGATATTTGACAACCTTCCAGAAGACAGAAGAAGCATTATCCAAGACAGAACTGAAAACCGGCAAACAGGTATGCTGGCTGCTACAGTAACTGTTCAGGCCTCCCAGAAATAAATCTGAATTAACATGTAATTGTTGTTTTGTTTTCTGCTAAGTTTTTTTCCGGAAACAAATATGAGAAAGGGCTTTTGTTATTACATTTCTACTTTTGAAAACTACACTAATAATCCTCCCTCTTTAAAATGCAAACCCAATGAATTTTTAAGCCTGAAAATGAGAAAAGGAAGAAAACTATATAAGGGATTCCAAAGAATGAAGGGCACAGTGAAAATGAATGAGCTTTTCCCTTTTATCCCATTCTATAATATGAGAGCAGAGAGACACTCAATGAAATTAGTAGGCAGTAAATTTAGATCTACTAATAGGTGATACTTTATTAGCTGGGTGTATGGAATTCTCTGCAGCAAGAGGTCATGAGATGAGTACAGTGGCTGGATTTTTAAAAAGGCTAGATTATTTTGTGTCCATTAATAACTTCCTGAGTTTGGCAACCAAAGATAATGAGAAAGGTAATCTGATCACTTGCATGTTTAGACCATATTATGAGAATCCTCAACCTTGGGACTTACTAGTAAATGATATAAAATATACTTTTATTAAACTGTCTAAAACCCAATGGGAATTTTTTTTTATTCATCATCTGCCTTCCATGGTTGTGAACAGAGAAATGGAATAATAACTGGAAATTTTGTACATTCACTCAGCTAAAATCCCAAAGATACAGTTAGGCTCCTTTATCTGTCTCAGCATTGCTCTGAACAAGTGGGAGACAATAACTGCTTCTTTAGAAATATTTTGTATAAATGCAAATCAGACAGGTAGTTAAAACTATTTTCTGAACACCTACTTACGCCCTGGGCACTGTTTATGGGTAGAAAAGCTGCCATGGAGAACAGAGTGGCACAAGCCCTGTCTTCAGGAAGCATTCAGCATAAGGGAGAAGGCAGATATTTTTTTTAAACTCAAATGCAAATAAACTCAAAATGTAGGGTTTCTTTTATTCTAGTCTTAGAGATGTGATTGAATAATTCAAACATAATTGCTAACCTAGTCTTCTCTGTAACAGTGAAAGGAATAATTAGTCTCATCACCCTGTCTGTTAGAACCTGAGTTTATCACACTATACATGAAGAATAATACTATCCTTAGGTGTTGCCATATCTTAGTTATTGTGAATAGTGCTGCTATGAACATGGGAGTGCAGACAGCTCTCTGATATGCTGATTTCAGATCCTTTAGATATATAATCAGAGGTGGGATTGTGAGCTCTTATGAATGGATAAAGAAAATGTGGTATATCTATACAAAGAAATATTATTCAGCTATAAAAAGGGAAGAACAGCTGCCATTTAAGACGACATGGATGAACCTTGAGGACATTATGCTTATTAAAATAAGCCAGACACAGAAAGACAAATACTGCATGATCTCAGTTATATGTGGAATCTAAAAAAGTTAAACTCATAAAAGCAAGTAGAACAGTGGTTGCCAGGGACTGCAGGGTGGGGGAAACAGAAATGTTGGTCAGTGAGTACAAACTGTTGGTTATAAAATGAATAAGTTCTGGGGATCTAGCGTATAGCTTGGTGACTATGGTTAACAATACTGTATTATATACTTGAAATCTGCTAAGACAGCTGATATTGTGTCCTCGCCACACACACACACACACACACACACATGATAACTACGTGAGGTGATGGATGTGTTAATTAGTTTGATTGTGACAATCATTTCATAATGTACACATACACCAAATTATTACATTGTACACCTTAAAGGTATACTACGGTCTTCATTTCTCAATTACACCTCAACAAAGCTGGGGAGGGGAGAATAATACCGGATATAAAGGAAATCCCTTCACCTCAAAAGCTATGTACTTTGCAATGTTTCCAGAAGTGGGTGTATGCTTATGTTGATAATCTCATACTATCCTGTCCCACTGCATATGCAGAAAACAGTGAAATGGTTTGTGTGGCTACATCCTAAACCCATTCTTATTTTTTTACTCATTAAATAAGCGAACACTTATATTGAAGTAGGATTAGGACCAGAGTAGGAGATGAAACAAGTTTGCAGAAATGTAATAGAGATGGAAACGTTATTGAAGTCTTGATATGCCAAGCTGCAAGGTTTGGAATTTTTCATACAGGTAACAGGTACCATGTAAGGATTTCAGCTGAGCAATGGTTCTGTTAAATATATGTTCTCAAAATATCCCTCTGGTGGAAGTGTAGATCTACCCAAGAGGGAAGACAGAAAGATTTGTTTAAAAGCTATTTCAGTATCTAGAAGAAATGATGAGGGTATGAAATATGAAAATGTCAATGAAAGAATAAACAGAAGGTGATGTCTTCACATGACACCTGACAAATGACATCTGCAGAATGTTGTGACAAATTGAATATGGGGAGGGGGTTAAAAAGAAGTTTTTAGAGTAGCTCCAAGAGATCAGATAATGCTGTGATTTGAGACATAAAAAAGGTTCTCTAACTTGTCTGTATGTCAAAATCACCTGTGCAGTTTTATAAAAGTACAGATGTCCCTGACACATCCGTAGATGTTAGGAAGTAGTAGGACTTGGGTGGAGGCCAGGCACTTGATTTTTTCCTAGTCCTCAGAGAGGAAACTACTCTGGAGCCAGGACTGAGAAGCACTGAGAGAGGAAAAAGAAGAGAACCTGCTGATTTGGCTAGTGAAGGAGAAAGAAGATGAGGCTTTTGTTCTTTTTTAACAGAACACTATCTGGTTACTTGTGGAAATGAAAGCCCCTAGGAAGAACTGGGTCTCTTCTATGTTATGTGCCTGCCCAGGGATTGATGCAGAGGACTTCTTGGAAGTGTTGGTTTAGTTGAAGGAGTGAATTGTTAACCAGTAGGCAAATAAAAACACAGGAGTATATTTTAAAGTAAAGAATTTACATGTCATTATGGAAAGAGGGTGGGCTTTGCAAACAGAAGGACATGATCCCAATTTCCAGTTCTGCCACTCACTGGCTGTGTGGCATGGAGCAAGATTCTCAATCTCCCTGAGATTCATTTTCCTCAACTTTGAAATGGAGAGAATATTGCTGCATCTTCAATGTCTTAAAAGAACTAAATTATTAGCTGGGCATGGTGGCACGTGCCTGTAGTCCCAGCTGCTTGGGAGGCTGAGGCAGGAAGATCGCTTGAGCCCAGGAGTTTGAGGTTACAGTGAGCTACAATGATGCCACTGCATTCCAGCCCAGGTGACAGACCAAGACTCTGTCTCAACAACAACAAAAAAATTAAACAATTAATTTTAAAAAGAACTAAATTTATATTGATATATATATAAATGTAGTAATTAATATATCAATCACCTGGAATTGAGTACGAACTCAACAAATGGTAATTATTGATATGCTATGTCAATAATTTGGTAAATTGTGGATATAATATTGGTATATATTGATGTACTAGTCATTATCCTTATGGACTTCGAAGTGGATGATATCTTCTAGAAAAGACTGTAAGTCAAAGAAGAATGACAAGAACAGAACTCCGCAGTACAAAAGCATTTACAGGGCAGATAGAAAAAACACACATAAAAAAATCAGTGGTGATAAGAGAGGTGATAAGAGAGGAGAACCCAGAGAGAGTTTCAGGAAGGAAAAAATAACCAGTAATGTCAAAGGCAGTGGAGGAGGCTAGCGAGGAGTAGCTGAAAAATGATCATTGAATTTGGCATCTAGCTGGTCACTGACCACTTTAGTAATGACGGTTATGACCCAGAGGTGGATTGAAGTTAGAAATACACACTAGTTGAAGAAGTACAGAAGTTGAATGTAGACTGCTCTTTCAACAAATTTAGGGGAAGTCAGAGCTGAGGATGTACTGCTAAGTCTTGAGGACAAAAAATATTGTTGGTTTTTTTTTTTTTTTTTAAGGCTGGACTATAAATTTCCATCCCAGCACCTAGAATACAGACTGTCACATATTATTTCTAGTAAATATAGTTCTTGAGTGGGTGGAATGAGTAAGATATTTTGGTGACAGGGAGAGGATGGGTAGAAAGGTATTATCAGGTTAAGAAGAAGCTTAGCCATAGGGTATAGCCCAAGAGCCTTGCACAAAACTCTATGAAGGCTAGAAGAAGTTTCAGTTTCATCTTTTCCCCCCATACTTGGTTGGTTTTGGCTTCTAACAAGTTTACCTGCCAGAGACCTTGGCCCCAGAATAAACCCACACTCCCATGGTAGCCTCTTTATGGAAAAAAAATACAAAACAAAACAAAACCCTTTTATATCAACACATGCTGGAACCTGTTAGTTGATTGTCCTGCCCCTCCCACCTTGTTGCCTCCTTGCGTGGTCCCTGATGGATTAATTCCCAGATTTAGGCCTAGGGTTCCCCAAGGAAGGTTGTGAACTTTCAGTCTCCCTGTGCCCGTAGTTATTAATGCTAAAGCCTGAGTACAGAAGACCAAAAGGAGAAATGCCACATTCCCAGTTACCGTCACCCAGTCATTAATACCACAGGTGATGTCAACAAGTGCAGAGAGTCTAGCTGATATTTTGTCCCAATTCCTAGACCTGGGACACTTATCTGTTCTCTGGCTACACACAATCACAGGAAGCCTCTGAAGACACTTTAATAAAGTGAACAAATATGCAGAAGTTATAATTCACACACACTCAAGCAAACTTGCTCCACACCCTTCAAACCACTGACTCCTTTGCTGCAATGGAGCCTCACCTGGCCCTGCCTCCCACACACCTTGTCAGCAGCACCTGTTCCATGACAGTTGGCCTTTGTGTCCCCATTGGCGCAGGGCTTTTATGCAGTTTATATAGCTGATAAAGGAATTGATATATATGTCATAATAATTACTATTAAGTTAAGTGGCTGGTTCTTCCAGGGAACATATTTAAAGCAATGAGGCTACTGGTCACACAGAGACTTGGGAGAATCCTATCACAGGAACTTCAAGAATGTAACAGGTAAGGAGATGCCTGGGGCAGGAAGATGACATTACGAAGGCATAGATGGATGGAGTTGCCTATTAGTCTTTAGAGATGAATGCATGAAAATTAAGAATACTTTCTTAGACCGTTATAAAAATCCTGCCATGAATTTAAGAAATATGAGACAAAATAAAACCTGACCAGTTCTTACTAGTCTGCAAAATCTTTTCTCATGAGAGAAGCTAAAGGAAGGATTACTGTAACGAGGTCTTGTCAACTCCCACATGTTTTCTATTTGTTCTAATCGCCAGTGAGAGAGAAGCAAAGGCAAGGATTTGAAACCAGAGAAAGCTGGATATAATTTTGCAAAGTATTGAGACAGGACTTCAGCATTTTTAATTTTTTCTCAGAGTTCTTTGGAAACTTTTTTGCTACTAGTTAGAATATTCTTAAGGGAAATTGTATACAGAATTAGGTGAGCACCAGAGATAAAAGTTCACATCAAAACAAAATGTTCAAATAAGAAAGGAAAATGAAAACAATAGAACTCTTTGAAAGGATCACGCATGCTGGGTCAAGCATGCTCACAAAACAGCCAGGGCATTGCTACACTAATTGTGAGATGGTGTTTGCTCCGTGTTTAATGAAGTAGCCCTACAATGTTAGAACATAAAAATGAACATTTTAGGGTATTCATTTTAATACAATCAATGATCCATTTGTTCAAGGCCTTCCCCATCCACTGGAGAGCTTTAAAAGTTTAGATGGCGCATCACAGAGCCAGCTAGCTAGAAAGGTCACCCTCCTGCCTTCCCACCTCTCTTGAATAGTCACTGCTCTGGCTTTTCTTTCTTTTTTTCCTTTAGGAACTTGTATATTTGGCCAAAATTTTTGTTCTTTAGAAATTTTACCCTAATTACTCTCACAAATTCGTTTTCCTGAATCTTATGCAGATAGACATATAGATAGCACTTTAATGTCTCAGCAACCTCTTCAAAAGTGAGAACTTTTCTTTGTTTTTTTACATAACACAAAACAGGGAGTTTTACTCTAAGAAAATTGGAAACAACGCCTGCGTTAGACGCTCCAAAGCCAGGGGAACGTATACCTTACTCCCTGCTGCCTTCCAGCGCAGCTGGTCAGTGCTGCCATTTTATTTCAGTTGAAACTACAACTCATCCTTATATGTCATCCTAATAATTAATAATTCACTAAATCATCAAGCCATTTTAAAATCAAAAGAGTGTGAAGTTGGATATATCTAATATTTTGAAAGTTTAAAAGCTTGCAATAATAAATTCATAAAGGGTGGGTCTATGTTTTCAAGAAGAGCAGAATATTTACCAAAGAACAAGTGATTGTGCTTATATTCACGTACATGCACACAAAAGTGTACACGTGTGTACATGTATAAGTGTGTGTGTAGTTTTTCCAAATACGGAGATCAAATACATATTTTTTTAGTTTTCCCTGAGTTTTTGCCACTCCAATAATACTTGAGGTTGCCAGTGCTAAGTCCAAGAGGTTACCACTAAGGTAATCAGAAAAAGTAAGAGGAAGTCACCTAAGGCTACACTATAGTAAGTGTTCAGAGTCCATCACCTTCACGGCTAAGCATGAAACAAGGTACCAACTTTAATAGGAAAGATGGTTCTCAGTCTGAACTTGAGCTCCCCAAGCCACATAGAATCAAAGCTCACCCTCAGCCAGCCATGGTGGTGTGTACCTGTACTCCCAGCTACTCAACAGGCTGAGCTGGGAGGAGGATCACTTCAGCCCAGGAGTTCAAGGCCAGCCTGGACAACATAGTGAGACCTTGTCTCTAAAAAAAAAAAAAAAAATTTAAAAAAAAACATCCTCAGTTAGTCAACCTTCAATTCAAGGTCATCAAAATAATTGCCTCTGGCTTGCTGATCTCATTTCTGTGTGGTTTGTCAGTGTTTAAGACCATGACTTCCTCGTTTTCTTCTTCCAGGTTAGTACAAAACTGTACTCTAATTAAGCTACCCTGTTTGTTTGTTCCAGCAGAACTTCAGTAGAGGGGCAGAGGGCCACAGGGGACATGCACATTGGCTTTGGAATTTGGCAGACTTGTCTCATATCTCAAATCTACTAGAGACTGACTCTGTGGCCTTAAGCAACTTGCCTTATTTCTGACCCTTATTATCACATCTTTAAAATGGAAAGAATAACAACTGCACAGTTGTTTTAAGAATTAATTTATATAATCTACACATATGGTTAAAAAGCTATTATTATAAAAATAGGTCACCCATTCATTACCTGATGGATGTTTGAAGATCAGAAATAGGTTAATTTTAAAAAAACAGGCTAAATTAGTGCTTCCATAGTTACATATATAGATCTATCTTAGTGACATAAAGATCTCAAAAGCAATTACCTTACACATTATTATTCCTTTTTAAATTGCAGGAGTTTGCAAACTACAACCTGTAGAACAAATCTAGCCTGCACTTGTTTTGTTAATAAAGTTTTATTGAAACAGCCACACCAGTTCATTCATGCCCGTGGCTGCTTTGGTGCTATAATGGCAGAGTTAAGTAATTGCAGCAGAGCCCACATAGCCTACAAAGCCTTAATTATTTCCTTTCTGGCCCTTTACAAAAAAAACTTGCTAACCCCTGGTTCCAAACATCAGAATAAAACACTTTCATTATTAGAGGAAAAACTTCTGATAACTTTTGGCCACATTTACAATTCTAACATTATCCCAAGTAGCAACACTGCAGTCACTTATTGGGGTTGATGACCTGAGAAAGACATATGTCAGTGAGTTGGGATGTGAAGGTCTCCAGAGACATCTAGAGAAGACAAAAATCTGGCAGCAAAATGATAATATGGGAGGAAGGGACAGAGAAAAGGGTTGTTACAACAAATGATAGAAACTCAGTTTTCTTCCCCTGGAAAAATAAACTGCTCCAAATAGGGACAGGGCGACGTTGAGGAGACTAAAGATACTCACCTTCAGCATGAAATTTAAGGGAGCACCAAAAACCAGACTTAGGATAAATAATATTTTATGTAATATTTTTAAAAATCAAAATGAATGCAAATAAATCCATGATGATAAAATATCAAAATTTTAAACAAAGGCAAGACTAGTGTTACCAGTTGTTTTCATTTTGCCTCAGGCTCTAATATGGTGCCACGTGGCATTGGCCCAGCTTGGTCCACTTGTAACTGAGCCAGCCAACGTCCTCTGCAGCAGGTTCCGGGCAGGATGAGCAGGAAAACAACCAGAGCCATTTCCATACAGGTGTTCAGATATTGCAGCCAGCACAACTCCTCTGGACACATCAACACACAGCTTCACTTTTATCTCTCGCCATCCCTGTAAATGTTAGTCAACGTGGGAACCCCCACTGCCCCAGGATGCAAGTGGCAGCAGGCTCATGAATTTCTGTTCCCTCTTAGGTAATAGACTTCCCTGAGGTCCATTGCAAACACAATCTCATTCACAAATTGGAATGAGCAGCCTCATTTACAAAAACTAAAAATAAAAATAGACAAAAGCTAATTTAAGAACCACCACCCTCGCTTGGCAATTTGCCCCTGCCTCAGGCTAGAAGCCTGAGATATAAAGGAATTTCTGCCGGGCGTGGTGGCTCATGCCTCTAATCCTAGCACATCAGGAGGCTGAGGCAGGAGGATTGCTCAAGCCCAGGAGTTTGAGATTACAGTGAATTATGATGCTATTATGATGCCACTGCACTCTAGCCTGGGCAACAGAGATATTCTGTTCCATTCATTTATTCATTCATTCATAAATAAATAAATAAGGAATTTCCTTCTTCTTGATTTCTCTGTCTTGTGATTCTGTAATTATCCCTCCCCTCGAACCCATCCCAGCTTGCTTATTGGTTTCTTATCCCTAGAAGAAGATAGAGAAGGCAAGGCAGCAAGGAGGTCTGGAAAAACCTTCTAGATACCAATCAAACATAGGTTCTGTGCAGCGTTAGCCTTGCAGCTTTAATAGGAAGACTCTTGCAGGCCCTGTATAGGCTCTTTGGATGTCCCCTGCTTGGTTTGTCCGATGACAAAGTCCCTTGACCTAGGTGGATCCTGGTAGCCAACTTGTGACTCCTTCCTCAGCCTCAAAGGATTCAGCATTTATTTCTTGATTTTTAGTGTAGGGGGCCTTTCATTCCTCCAACTGATATCATTTTAGGGGACTCAAGGCAAACCCACCCATCTATCTCTTCTCTTCACCCACATTTAGTCCATGAAAAGCAATTGCTCACCCTTGCCTTGACAGACTCCAGGAGACTGTGGCAGCAGCCCTATCCCTTCTTTTCCTGCAAACATAGGAGCAACAACCCCGCCCTGCAAGACTCCAGACCACAGTCAAAACATTGTGAGATGTTCTCAAGGGCGCCTCCTCCTTCGATTTGAGAGATGGGGACTAGACTAGCGTCAAAGCACTGACTGTGTACAAAAAAAAAAAAAATCTCTTCCCAAGTCCTTTCCTCTTTCCCCTCTGACCTGTTTTTATATTCTGGGTCTGGTTGAGTGATCCCAGATCCAAGAATCATAGGACAAGTTCTCTATAAATTCATTTGTAAATTCTCCCCCCGAAGGGTGTGTCTGCTACTGGCTTTGGTGTTATATGAACACTGCAGTAAAAACCAAGGCAGAAATAGTTCCACTTTAACATCTTAAACTACAATAAATAACATCTTATTTTACTATGTCACAAAATGTCCCCACAACTTCAGCCCATCACCTAGGTTTGATAACCACACGATCAAAAGTTGGAAGTCAGAAGGGAAGGAGATGGTGTTTTTCTAAAACCCAAGTAAATGAACGTTTTCCATTAATCACGCTTATTAATAAGAATCTGTGGTAAAAGGTACCTGCTCTGAAGCATTTAGGATATTCCTAGAGTGGAAAATATGTGCATTTGGTGATGTTCCATGAGACTAATACCTGGAGAATTGATGTAGTAACGCAGTGACAGCAGACTGTGCTGAATCTATTGCACTTTCAGTGCAGCCCGGGAAACTGGAGCTGCAGGTTTTGCTCACGTTTCTGCTTAAAAAATTAAAGTTTCCCTCAGTTGGTAACATTAATGATCAGAGCATTTTGTTGCTGAATTTTGAAATTTAATCTACCCATATGGATTTTTTTGGAGGTGTTTTTTGACTGCTTTAAATCTTAATTCCTAAATGCATCTTCAAACAACAGGTGCTAAAACATGTATAATACGAATAAAAGTTTTGCACCTGCCTGCACATTTTTAACAGTCCTGCTTGCATTTACTAATGCCACCTCCATGCCTTCTCGACTTGCGTTCTCCTTATTCTTTCTTCCCACGTCATTAGGCCTGTGGTCAAGCCTGTTCAGGGCTGGCCCTCAAGCAGAAATACCAAGAGGACACTATCAGAAGGAACATATAATAAAGTCTTACATTTTCTTCTAGTTTGTTTTCCTAATGAAATGCTTTGGCATGATTTGAGTTCCTTTCCTGATGCAGGGGAGCTTTTGAGAAGTTTCTTATGTAAAGCTTTCAGGGCCCGTATCATTCACTGCCTACTTTGTTATCATTATCAAAGAGGAAATATTCAGTCCTGTGGGATAAGGGCATAATCAGGGAGATAAAAGTGGTAGCAGTGGGGTAAGAAACACGGTAGGATTTTTACTAGCATTCTTTCAACTCAATCCTTTCACAATGCCTTGTCCCCCAAACTAACCTTCTCCCCCACTTCCCCACTGGAAGCAGTGTGATGTAGCACTCGGCGCCCTACACCATGGGTTCATGCCCACTCCTAACATCCAATTCCAAATCCAAGGCTCTTCTAGACACACAGGCAACTCTTGCGTTACCTCCACCCGCTGCCTGGAGCTGTGGAAAATTCACAGCATCAGCACGCTCCAGCATGGAGCCTGGCACCAAGTGCTTAGCAAGTACTCCAGGAAGTTTCTGGAAATCCTACTCGTTCTGCAATGACACTCAAATATAAAAGCTTTGCTGCTCTTGTATCTCGGTTATTATATCTTTAGTCAGACACATTTCTTTTCTTTTTCTTTTTTTTAGACACATGATCTCGTTCTATCTCCCAGGCTGGAGTGCAGTGGCACAATCAAGGGATCCTCCTGCCTTAGCCTCCCAAGCAGCTGGGACTATAGGCGTGCACCACGATGCACCGTTAATTTTTTTTTCTTCCTTTTTTTTTTTTGTTTCTGAGAGACAGCTGTGTTGCTTAAAATAGTCTCAAACTCCTGGCCTCAAGTGATCCTCCCACCTTGGCCTCTCAAAGCGCTGGGATTGTAGATGTGAACCACCACACCCAGCCTAGTCAGACGCATTTCTGATGATCATTCTGTCATTTCTCCCGTCTTTTTTTGCTAACACAAATGAATACAATGTGGAAGGCAAGGAGAGCAAAAGCCCTGTTTGAGAAAAGTATCCCATTTCCAATGCCTACGTGGCTTTGTCAAATGAGGAGCCCTTCTAAAACAGCTGTGTGGCTATTTTCAGCCCTTTTACCTCCATTTGCCTACTGAACAAACATTACCTCCATTTACTTAGTAAAACAACTCTCTGACCTCACAAGGATACCAAAAGTGACTAAGAAAAAAGGATATGAAGATGCCTTCATGGTCTTTCTACCCCAGACCCTAAATTTAGTATCATTAATTTTCCTTTAAGTCAAAAATCCTGTGTAGGCACAATCAATATTTACCTATTCATCCTATACTTCCTGTAAATTCAACTCAGTGACTATGCTCAGAAACCTCAAAATATCTGCAAAAAATAAATAGCCGGAATAATAGCCAGCACTTCCCAATATCCGGATGTTCGATGCCATGGAGATTAAACAGCCAGGGGATTTCTGAGTTCCATCCAGATGCCTTTAAATTATGTACGCTAGTTCCTGACCCTCGTGTTCAGGTGCTCAGGGACATAATTCTTTGAGATAAAGAAATTCAAGTGGTAGTCCTGGCATTCTCTCTTCCCTTTATTTACTCATCCCTTCTTGGTTAATTAAAACACATATCCAATGGTCTGAAAGTAATTTCTCCTCAAATGAGTATATCATTTATAAAACATTTACAGTATAAAAATAATCTTTTGACCAAAAAGCCATACAAGAGGATTAAATAAACCCTTTGTACTTTAGAATTTTTCCCTTTCCTAGTTTCTCATGTTTGTCTTCCGTTGTCATTTGTACGTCCTCACATTTGCCCCAAACAAAGCAAGTCTGTGAAGGCCAAGATTCTTGAGAGGGTCCAGATGTGGACTGAAGATTCCTTGTGCTTATGTGTCAGCTGTGCAGCTGGGTATGGGCTGGGTGACACAGGTAGTAAATTGCTGCATTATATCAAGCCGTTAGTGCTGAGGCTTAGTATTAATCCGGGGCTCACCAAAATTTTTCCCATAACCTCTAGGTGCTAATCTTCTTGATATGAGGTTGCTCCTTCCCCTCCAACCTTCAAGACCTCGACATGTGCACAGAACAAGTTTCATCCACAGCTCGTGGACCCCTGCCGATGACAACTCCTGTGTGCTAAACCTGCTAAATTCTAATGCTATAATTCCAGAGCTGTGTCCTTCAAACTATTATGTAATCGACCCGAATGCCAGCTGTCCAGGATTTACTAAAGCTATAATCCGAAAGGATCCTTTGAGCAAAAAATGGTAGAGAGCACTGATCTCTCAAATGATTAAAACTAACTTCCTCGTGTTATTTTATATTAGTCTTGTCTTCGTTATTTTTGTCATGGTTTCACTGAAGATGAGAATCATGAAGAGTGGGATATTCTTCATTTTATGCCTTATGGTTGCACATGAATAAGCTGTTTGGCTGAAGGAATGTAATCACAGTGATAAAAGCAACAGTACAACTACAGGAACTTGGTTCTCTCGTCAAGGGAAAAAAAAGAAAGAAAAACACTAATTTGATGATGTCAACCTGAGATTTCTGAGAAGTAACAGATCCTTATGGATTAGTTGTTGGCAGGGGAGTGAAAACATTCTTGCATTTTGCTTCTCTTCTTTTAATGTAACTGAAATGCTCTGTTTACTTTCTTTCTTTTATAAAATCATGATAATGACCTTAAGGCAAAAATATTGGAATTCATTGCTGGAGGACTGCTTGAGATAGTGTGATTGATTAGTACTCCCTTTGCCCTCTATCTCTTTCCGAATCACATCTAACAGCATGCTTCTTCCCTTTCTCAAGCCTTTTAATTTTGCTCAGTTTTCATGACTGGCCTTATGGCTGAATGCATTTATTTATTCACTAGATAATTTCATCTTTTTTCTCCCATATCCTCTCAACTCAACAGACCTTTTTCACATCATTTAAAACAGAGCAGCTTTGGGATGTAACATGCATACAACACTGCATGGTAAATAATGTCTTAATGAAGTGATCACATCCATGTTGCTAAATAACAAAGGGTACTTAGCTACAGTGTAGATTCTCACAGGTAAGTACACAGGTAGTATGCATGATACATCTACTATACACAAGAATCCACTCTAAGTGTTGTGTTTTACAAATGTGTCAGTGGAAAATACAGTCAACTCTGTGGCCCACGGCCCCACTGATGGAGGCAGCAATCTTTTGGCCATAATGAAACCACAGAAGAATATTTATCTTCTCTGGAGTAGCTACAACTGCAGAGAGTTGACAGAAATTTCTCAGTAATATCTACCCAACCCATTTTTGAAAATACTTTCTCCTACATCTCTCCTGAAACCCCATTCTCTACTAACCACAAGCAGCACATTTTTCACAATATTAACAGAGAGCTCACTGCAGAGGCTGGACGGCAGTGAAAACAGCATGGCAGAGGGCAGTTCTCACTTCTGGGGCCCTACAACACACATCCTTGCTGAACCGAGTCGTAACTCAAAGTTCATTTCCCCATAGAGGCAATAGTAGGACCATTAGATACGAACAGTTGAAATAACACTCCTGGTACAACACGTCTGGTGAATCGTGACTGACACAGATGTGTTGACTGATCTGCAGTTTCTTTATGGTCTATATTCAAATTGTGCAACATGATGTTTTGATATACATAGACACCACCAAAACTTGTATTGTTTTAAATAGGAAACTGGGTTGTTAGTTTTGAAGATTATCAAAATAAAGTGTTTTGAGGGGAAAGGAAAGAGCATTTGTTGAGTGACTACGTTTCAGGCATGTACTTGCAAAATGCCTTCAATATAGATATTATTATCTTCATTTCATAAATAAGAAAAATTGAAACTCATAATGGTTAAGTTGCCCAATTTAACATCTCTAAAAAAAACGATGAAGTAGAGATTCAAATACAGCAGTGTCTCTCCACAAACCACATGCTTTTCAAACTTCCCTGGCTGATAATTTCAGAATACAATTTGTTCACAGATTGGAAATTGCTAATATTATATTTTTAAAAAGTACAATCATGGGTTTATTTTGCCATTAACAAAAATTAAAACAAAAAGAACAAATCCATAATCCTGCCAATGGAATAAATCAAACTGTTTTCATTTTTCTGTATTTCTTTTCAGCCTTGTTTATGTTCAAATTTTGGCTCAGCCACTGAAAAATCACAAGACCTCTAGCGTTGTTTAATGTCTTGATACCTCGGTTTCTGCATCTGTGAAAATGAAGGCAATATCAGTACCTTCCTCACAGTACTGTTGTGAGCATTTAATTAGATAATAAATATAAAGTGCTGGGATGGTGCCTGGCATATGACACAAACTCCGGGTTAACATTATCATTACTTGTGATCATAGCTTAGGCTCACAGCAGTGTAGCTACCTACCCTTCCTCAGTTTAATTCTAGAACTGATCTATCTTCCTATGAACCTCCTCCAAATAAGTTGCAGGAGAAAAAATTTAAACTTGATCATTATAAGAGGTTTATGCCTGTTTGGGTTTAAACTGCCTCATTGAAGTAATTCAGCATCTTTCAGATAAATACTCTCTGACTTTTAGATTCTACCCACTTATACTTCAGCCACCCCACTGCTCCCCAAGACAGCACCTGAGCTGTGAGAGCACCTGTGAGCTCCTGTGGCCAGGGAACACTGTGGACTTAAAACCTACATGGCACCTTCTGGATCCCTGCTGGTCTCTGCTGAAGGGAGGCTGACCTGGACCTCCCTTCATCAGAGACCAATTCCTTGGGCTCTGTATTGATTTCCTATTGCTATTGTAACAAATTAACACAAACTTAGTACCTTAAAACAATGGCACTGTATCATCTTACTGTTCTGGAGGTCAGAAGTCCTAAAATCAAGATGGCAGCAGGGCTGAGTGCCTTCTGGAAGCCCTGGAGGAGAATTTGTTTCCCTGTCTTTTCTAGATCCTAGAAACTGCTAACATTCCTTGGCTCATCGCCACATCACTCTGACCTCTGCTCCCATTATCACGTCTCTCTCCCTGACTCTGACACTCCTGCCTCCCTTTTTCATGATTTCTAAGGGCCCTTGTGATTTCACTGGGTGAAAAAAGATAATTTCCATCCCAAAATCTTTAACTTCGGCACATCTGTGAAATCCTTTTGTCATCTAAGGTAACATATTCACAGGTTCAAGGGACTAGGAAAGAGATGTCTTTAGAGGGTCATTATTCTGCTTACCAGAAGTCCTTTACATTGGTGTCTATGGAGCAACGGTGGACCATTTGTGATTCATTGTTTTCCTTCAGACAGAGACGGGCAACCTTCCCATATTTCTGACATCACTTAATCTCTCTGCTTCCTGGGCCTCAGTCACAGCTTTTCAGTAGCTCCTGGTTGAACTGAACTTCTCATAGATTTTGTGCCAAGGTCTTTTCTATCTCAAGGCAAATTCTCCATGAAAAGCTCTTATATTAGTCAAGGTTCTCCAGAGAAGCAGAAGCAATATGATATATAGATGATATAGATATAGATATAGATATATAAAGATATAGATAATATTTATCGTGAGGAATTATCTCATGTGATTATGCAGGCTAAATCCCATGATCTGCCATTTGCAAGCTAGAGACACAGGAAACTCAGTAATGAAATTTAGTTCAAGTCTGAAGACCTGAGAATGAGGGGAGGTGATGGTATCAATCCCAGTTTATGGGCAGGAGAAGACTGATGCCCAGCTCATGCAGATAGGTAGAAAACAAAAGGAGTGAACTCCTCCCTCCTCCATTCTTTGTCCTATTCAGGCCCTCAACAGATTGGATGACATCTATCTACATCGAGGCAGGCCATTTACACTACTGAACCCATGGAATCAAATCAAATCTCATCTGGAAACACTCTCTAAGACACATCCAGAAATAATGTTTAATCCGGGCACCCTGTGACAAGGTCAAGTTGACGCATACAATTAACCATCACAGCGCTCATCTCAGCTACTCCCTTATTCTCTCACAGCTCATATTGCACATTCTCTCACTCTTGGACCCATTCCATGCCAATGGGAGCAATGGTGGCTCTGTGGCTCTGACCACAGTAAGCTCACCATGCCACCCCTATCATCTGGCTGCCCCGTGTTGGCATGAGGTTGCCGTGCACGGCAGTCTTCCCCTTTTTCCACCACTCCAAGTTCCAAATAGAAAGCAGGATGCAAAATCCTCTCTGCTTTTGGCTTCCCCCTAATTGTACCCAATAACACCCACTCCCTCCAATATTTCAGCCCAGAGGGGAGGCAATGACAGGCATGCATCATTACTGTACTTCCTTCTACTCCCATCTGTCTCCACAGGAAGAGGAGGGGCAAGGAATCAGCTTCCTTTTCCTGTCCTCCATATTACTTCCTATTTCTTCCCAAAGAGACCTTTGCCTCCACCTCTCTGCTTGAGTCACATGGTGGGTGGGGTATGGAAAGAGAAAAAGTTACCGATAATGAAAAATCATAAAACATTATCTTTGTTACAAGGACCATTTTATATTCTCTTTGAGTTATTTGCTTTATCATAACTTTTTTGGGGGGTTGGCTGAATAATCTTTATATTTATTATTTGCAATGGCTACATTATATTTCTTCATATAAAAACATTTTTAAGCATTCTAGGAGTATGAGGAATTTGTAAGTTATTTTTTGTAAGTTATTATTTTCTCTTTGAATTTATTTTCTTAGGATAAATAAACTTAATTGGAATTATTGTGTCAAGAGGATAAAAGTTTATAATTCTTAAACCAGATTTTCATGTTAATTTCCCAAAAGCTTATTTCCATATATATTGATAGCTGCAATATGGGCACATGTACATTTCACAGCATGTTTGTTAGCATGTGGTGTTATCATTTTTTTAATATTGGGGTGACAGTAATAATAAGTGTAACATTCTTATTCTGGGCCAAATGTTGTTTCAGCATTTTTCATGTATAGTTAATACATGCATAAAAATACATTAAATTTTCATATTATACCTGTGTCATATTTTCACCCCATTTAACAGATGAAAAATTTGAAGCAAAAAGATTAAATAATTTTACCAGTTTAATACAGCTAGAATCTGAAGTAACTTCATAGGTGTTTTAAATTTAATTTCATTGTAGTTTAGTTGAACATTTTTCCATATGCATATTAAAAAATTATGTCTCCTGTCATGCAAATCTTTGGGGAATTTCACTGGGGTTTTCTTATATTTTTTTTTACCAAAAAAGTATGAGATTTTTATGTAATATATGCTAACCTTTTGCCTGTTATTTTTGTGATAGATGTTTTCACAGCCTCTTATTAATAACTTTTTATATGTTTAGTCTACCTGCTATGCTAAAAATATGATTATTCATATAACCTTTTCCTGGTGCTTTGTTTAAAAGAAAGAATATAGGTGGAAATCTTGGAGACTGGCTTCTAAAAAAAAAAGATAGCCTGCTGGGACTTCCTAATACTCAAAATTACACATAATATCTAAAAGGACGTTTCATCATATATAACATTAACTTTAATTTATATCACCTGGCATGCAGTGAGCCATATTTCTTTCAATGGCTAAGCTGCTGCCAGGTTCTAAATTAGGCCTCTTATGGAAGCTACATTAACACTTTCAGGATAGCAGTGCAACGTTAGTAGAGACATTGCTTTAGGAATGGCAGGGTTGTATGTACTGATCAGGGCAAGACCTCAGCCAAGGGAAGCAATAGAGTATGGCCACTGGGCGGCTGCCATCCTGACAGGTTGCCTGCCTGCTCGGCTGAATGCAGGGGATGTTCTCAGTTCAACTGTGACTGGCAGTGTAGCTGGCTGGCCAGTTGACTCAACAACACAGTGCATACCTCTGTTAGAGCTCTCCAGAGAAAGAGAGACAGAACCAGTAGTATAGTGTCCATATACAGAGAGAGAGTCATGTGCCATATAACAGCATTTCAGTCGACGATAGACCACATGTACAAAGGTGGGTCTATGTTTAGATAAACAAATACTTACCATTGTGTTGCACTTGCCTACAGTATTCAGTACAGTAACATGTTATAAAGATTTATAGCCTAAGAAGAATAAACTATACCATATAGCCTAGGTGTGTAGTAGGCTACACCATCTAGGTTTGTGTTAAGAGCACTCTATGATAGTCACACAATGACTAAATTACCTAATAATGCAATTCTCAGAATGTACTCCCTCCTTAAGCAGTGTGTAGCTCTGTCTGTGTGTGTATGTGTGCGTGTCGTGTATGTATTTATATATGGGGGAGAGAGAGATTTATCATAAGAAATTGGCTAACACCATTATGAAGGCTGAGAAGTCCCACAATTTGTGCTCTGCAAGCTGTAGACCCAGGAAAACTGGTAGGGTAATTCAGTTCAAGTCTGAAGGCTTGAGAACTAGAGGAGCCAAAGGTATAAATCCCAATCCAAAGACAAGAGAAGATGAGATGAGATGTTCCAGCTCATGCAGTGAGGCAGAAAAAAATAAGAATTTCTCCCTCCCTCTTCTTTCCTTCGATTTAAACTCTCAACAGAGTTTGGGTTGGATGACAGTGTGGTCTTCTTCACTGATTCAAATGCTAATCTCATCTGGAAACATCTTCACAGATATACTCAGAAATAATGTTTAATTTGGGCACCCCATGGCCAGTCAAGTTGACACATAGTATTAACCATCACAATTACCGAATAGCTAAATGGAGATCCATAGCTGGAGAGATCCTGGTCTGTTCTTGGAAGGATAATAAAATGCATAAGCTTTGTTTATTCTACTACATATCTTCTCTCACTGTTTCCTTTGCCCCTTCCTGCACCATTAACTTCCCCACCTGTGCCATGAAACTCCTGCTCCATTGACACTCCTACGTAACTCATAAAATTCAGTCTCCAGAATTGATTCTAGCATCATCCATTCAATTAAAATATTTATTAAGCACTTATTATGTGGTAGCAGTTGAGTCTGTGATAGTGACCAAGAGCTTCCCTGAAAGGGACCTACATCTTAGTATGAATTCTGTCTATGTGCTGACTTCCCAAAAAGAAAAGACTTATTTTATTTGGAATTAAGCTTTTCTTGTAAATTAATTTCAGGTATAAGTAATTAGATACTGATAATAGTTCACAGAATAAAGAGCTTTCCCGGTGCCCTCCCACATCTCTCTCCCACCCGCCTCCTCTTTCTCTTGCGTGATCTCCCTCTTTCCTTCTCTCATCTTATATCCCTAGACACATTCTCATTATAGGCCTTCATGCCCCCAATGTTTTCAAATTTGCTATAAAGGAAAAAGTGAATTGAGTGTCAAATTCGCTGTACTACTTATCCCATGAAGAAATCAATAATAAAATGCTTTTCCAATGTAAAGTTTGTGTCGCATAAAGATGAGAAATATCTATATGAAAATAGAGAGACAGAACAACATTGTGGGAAATATATTTTGAAATTGCACACACATGGCAAATAACTTATGATGACTACAGACCATTCTAACCTTTATCTTCAGAAGGGAGTAATTACTCACAGCCACACGGTGCATATGAATTATCATTACTCACTTGTGAAAGTAAATGTGTAAATGTCACTGTAGGCACTAATAGTCATGCAATATCACTCTACTTTAATAGAATATTTGTGCTGATATAGTTAGTAAATTTGAAAAGATGTTATTTGTATGCATTAAGGAACTTGTTTTATTACAAAGAAAAGAGTAAAGAGAGAGAAAAATATCAAAACTAAATTAAAGAGGATGGAAGGGAAAGAGAAAAAAAGGTACGAGAGAAGCAGATAATAAAATTCTACTGAGTGGTTGGTAATGCTAGCTGTTTTCACATTTATTATCACATTTAATGCTAATTTTTATACCCATAAAATGACTTCCATGTTAGTCAGTGTTCTCCAGAAAAAGCATAACCAGTAGAATATGTCTGTGCGCATGTGTGTATATATACAGAAAGAGAGACACACAGAGACAAAGAGAAAGACAGAGACTTATTTTAAGGAATTGGCTCATGCAGTTGTGGGGATTGGCAACTATGAAATCTTAAGGACAGGCCGGCAGGCTGGAAATTAGAGCAAACGCTGATGAAGTCTCAAGTCTGAAGGCTACAAAATCAGGCAGAATTTTTATGTTGCAGTCTGGAGGAAAAATTTCATCCTTTTCTGGAGATCCTGGTCCTTTCTCTTATGGCCTTCAACAGGCACACCCACACTATGGAGGGTAATTTGCTTTACTCAGAGCCTACTGATTGAAATGTCAATCACATCTTTAACATACCTTCACAGCAACATTCATACTGATATTCCACTAAACAACTGGGCACCACAGCCTAGCAAAGTTGACACGTAAAATTAACCACCATACCCTCATTTTTAGAAACAAGAAAATTGAGGTTCAGAGGTGCTAGTAACATATCCAGGGGCACATAGGAATTGTAGCTCATGGGAAAGCAGCAGCGTACAGGCTCTGGAAAATATCTACATACGCACCCCTGTCCACACTCAGCAGCTGTGGGAACCTGGGGAAGTAACACGCTGTGCCTTAGTTCTCCCACCTGTAAAAGGAAATATTGGGCATAATTCTCATGGTTTTTTATAAGGACTCAGTGAGGTTAAGGTTTTGGAACACTGTGCATGGAACATAAACAGGCCCCCTCAGCAAACATGGGCTTCTACTTTACCATCCCTTCCAGGGAAGAATCAGATTCAAATGCAATGTTGACTAACTTTAAGCTAATATGCTAATTAATAAAACGCATGTCCCAATGACAAAAAAAAAAAATGAAATACTAATTTGTTTCACGCAGAGGTATTACATGTTTCTTATTTATTCTATTACTTTAGCCAAGACTAGCGTATCGTGTGTACCTGAAGTCTTCCATCAGATTCTGAGGTGAGAAAGGGGGCAAAATTTAACAAGAAAAAAATTAGTAAAACAAGGTCATCGCCCTCAAAGCAGCTTGCAGTCTAGTCTGGGAGACAAGATGTGCTTGCACCACACAAAATCGAAAACTGAGCAGCTGCATGGGAGCCCTGTCATTAGAGTCCATGTCACGTCTAAAGTATCCCCTCAACAGAATGACTGACACAAGTAACAAAGAATAATGGATTCATTACTATTTTCCATATTTTTGTGAAAGCACAGTCTCTGCAGGAATATAAGGGCCATCGGTGTGAGCAGTAGGGAAGATAAATACAATGCACACAGCACGTAAAACTGGTAAGCCATTATATATGTTCATGATGTAATACCAATAACCCAAAGAAATCACGGTGGTTAATGACCAGCTTGCTATAGCATTAGTGCCCACTTTTTGCTTTGGGTTGTTAAATAACAAACATTAACCTGCTAGTTATAATTTGTTTTCTTGGGATTATGACTGAATGAAGCATACTTTTTTGGTGTATGTATAGTTAGGTACAAAGGTACAGCTCAGCAATTGAGCAATCTGTTTTCTACATTCTTCAGTTTTAAAAAATAGGTGGAATAGGAGGGCCTTTCTGCTTCATGTTTTGATGCATTACATGCACAAGAGAAGAAAAATAAATAAAAGCAACTAACTATAAATTACAAAGCTCTTTTCTTTAAATTCCCTCAAATGGACAAATTACTACTTTTTTCTGCATTTTGAACACCTTTCTACACCTCGGAGGTGACCAACATATTAATTAATAATCATAATTCCCTGGTGTTGATACACAAAGTAGAATTTAATTCATCAAATGCTTATGTTTCCTTTGAGCCTAAAACTGTAATTTATTGTAAGTAAATAACTGTCTCGGTACATAAGTCTTCAGTTCCCCACTCTCGCCTACTCCCGACCATCTACCATCTCTCTAGTGAACTCGTATGTTAAAAGACTATTCAATTATTTCCTTCTCTGCAAAGACTTTCCCATCAGCTCCCCTTGTACCCAACCAAATAGAAGCACTGATTGCTCGCTGATGTGTACCCCTGTGCATTTTACGCTGTGTACAGACTTTTAATAGGGTATCTGAAACACTTCACAGCACATTTTTGCTACATGACTGCCTCCTACTAGACTATGTATATGTTTCTTGGGACCAGGGACCGTATTTTATTCATCTTCTATTCCCAATGCCTAGAGTGTACCTGGAAGACATTAAATAATTAAAAACATTTGATGAATAAATGAATGGGAGGGAATATCATAGTTGCTCCCCAAAGTACTTCAACTACTTCAAGCTAGTAATTCATGCACGGGAGGATTTCTCACGATGAATGTGGCTCTTGGAGTCAGAACATGAGGGGCAGAAGAGACTCGAACCACCCAGGTCTCACTTTACAAATTGGGAAAGCTTGGCCCACAAAGATGATTTTTTTTAAGGTGACAGAGATTGTAAGTACCAGGGCCAAAACTGACATCTCCCAGCAATCTGTCAGATCTTCTTGACCGTATACCATGCTGTCTCTCCTGGAGCAAAGTAAAATGCATTTCCTTTAAAAGATGTCAAACACTGACATATCTATTAATTCACAGTGGCTTCCTCTCGCTTACACATAATTGGTGAGCTTATTACCATAGCATTAATTCTCCTTTTCCCAAAGGTTGTCACCTTTCTTCAAAGGACTCCTTGTGACATAGCTGCTTAAAGAGATATCTTCAGATATGGGGGTTCTTGTTTTTTCCACAAAGATTTAGTAGATATGTGAAATGCATAGTTTTTCTAGGTAATGTGTAAAAGATGTGTAAAAAATATGCATTTGACCAATGTAGGGTTTTTTTAAACATTAGTATGTAGCCTGCCGGTGCTCACACTATATTGTACACTTAGGGGAATCCTCTGTTACTCTCTATCGAATTAGCCCTAATCATGAAAATAAGAATTTCAATGAAGTAAAATGCATAAATAGAGAATTTTCCAAATTTTTAAAATTGAGCCTTTTGTGGCAAAATGGTTAAAATAATCAACTATAGGTCTGGCAATTTCAGTTGGGACTTTGATTTACATGTTCCTGGTTTGCCACAGTGAATACAGTTAGGGATCTCAGGATTAGAAATTTTAGAATGTCAACAGGATGATTCTTTCTTTTAAAGTGTTTTTAAATCACATTTTTAAATCGGAGTTACTGATTTCAGTATACAATATTTTTGTTAATACTTATATTTTTACACTTTTTGAGTTTTAAAAGTTTATATCCAGTCAGTTTAAAACTGACAAGGGACGGTTGGCCTTCAAATGACAAATTAAGATGTAGATGGAGTTATTAGGATGTCAGTCATTGTGACTGACAAATTTCTCTGCAGAATCAAGCTTTAAATTTTCTATAAATCTGATTGCCAGTTGGGGCGTTTGATATAGTCTTCAATTCTGTGTAAAAATGCTGTTTTGAGCACAAAATAAAAAATGTTGTATAGTTGATAATGATTACGGTAATAACTCAGACTTTCCTTGGGACTTTCCAATTGTCCTTTCATGAGGACAACCAACCAGCCTTTCATGGATCTCAAAAGAATGTTTCGATCTGAACACCAGCATGCCAAGAAAGTGCAGGGTATAAAATTGCCTTGTGTAGCACAGAAGGTAAAACACAAAAGGAACCGCAGAAACTATCAAACACAAACCACACATAGCACAAGTATGAGGAAGCAGACACATCACTAGTTAGTGCCATAACTGGGCCCACACCCAGGCGTCCTGATTCTGTCCCCCGTGTCTGGACTCACATCTTCTATTCACATTCACACCCTCATAGGACAATTATTTCTTTAAAAAATTTTAGGTGCAGCCCTTCTTTAATCATTTAATAGTATCTCCTTTAAAGTGAATAAAATATCCATATTATTTATCCAAATGTAGAATTCAGAGATGTGATTCCATGCCATGTTTTGTGAAAGATTTTTGTTGAAACAGTTAATATCAGTCTCGGGAAGCAAAATAAGAATAGATATTACTGTTTCAACAAATTTGGTGAAATGTATTTTTTGTCCCTCAACAGTGAGGGGGGCTATTGAAGTGGCATGATCTTTGGAGCATTTAGAATACAAGGTAGTGACCAGAATACAAATTCTCGTCAAAACTTTATCTCAGTGATCTAAAAATTAATGTACTCCTTTGCAAAACAACTGCAAGGTAGCCTATAAATATAAACAAGAGTCAGAGAGGCAAAAAAGTCAACATCTCTGTCACTCTGTCACCTGTACTATATGTAGAGTTTAAGAAAAATAAAAATTCTCAGGGTAAATGTAGAACTGCATTTATGTATATATGTAAAGTTAATATAAAATTATTTTACTGGGGAAAAGAACAGTCCAAGTAAGTGCTTTGCATAGATAATTCACAGAATACAAATAATTGGATGATAAAAATTTGAAGAGATTCTCAATCTCACTAGCAATCAGGCAAAAGTAAAACAAAACAAGATGGAATTTTTCATTCATTCTACTGCAAAAATTATAAAGATTGACAATAAGTACTGTTGAACATTTTATGGGAAATCAGGCGTTAACATTTGGAGAGGGTGAACATTTGAATAAATAGTGCTTTTTGGAGAACAATTCAGTATTATTAATCCAAAGTTTAAAATATTAAACCATAAGAACTATAGAAGAAAATGTTGAAAAAACTCTTATAGACATTGGCCTAGGCAAAGAATTTATAAGGAGTACTCCAAAAGCAATCACAGCAACAACAAAAATAAATAAATGAGACTTGATCAAATTGGTCAAATTAAAAAGCTTCCGCAGAGCAAAGAAAACAATCATTAGAGTGAACAGGCAACCTACAGAATGGGAGAAAATAGTTGCATACTATACATCTGATAAAGGGCTGATAACTAGAATCTTTAAAGAAGTCAAGCAAATCAGCAAGAAAAAATCAAACAACCCCATTAAAAAGTGGGAAAAAGACATGAACAGAAACTTTTCAAAGAAGAGAGATTAATGCTCAACAAACATATGAAAAATACTCAACATCTCTAATCATCAGGGAAATGCAAGTCAAAACCACAATAAGATATCACTTAACTCCAATAAGAATGGCCATTATCAAAAAGTCCCAAAACAATAAATGTTGGCATGGATGTGGAGAGATGAGAACACTCATACTCTGCTGGTAGGACTGCAAACTAATACAACCTCTATGGAAAGGAGTATGGAGATACCTCAAAGAACTAAAAGTAGAAATACCATTTGATCTAGCAGTCCCACTACTGGGTATCCACCCAAAGGAAAAAAAGACATTCTGTGAAAAAGACATCTGCACTCGAGTACTACTCATCCATAAAAATGGTGAACTAATACCTCTTATATTAACCTGGGTGGAACTGGAGACCATTCTTCTAAGTGAAGTATCACAAGAATGGAAAAACAAATACCACATGTACTCATCATTAAATTGGAACTAATCAATCAACACGTGCACATATGAAAGTAAAACTCATCAAAAATCAAGTAGGTGGGATGGGGGAGGAGTGGATAGATAAATTCACACCTAAGGGGTACAATACTCATTATCATAAGGGGGATGGGCACACTTATAACTTTGGCTCAAACAGTACAAAAGCAATTTATGTAACCAAAACATTTATACCCCTGTAATATTCTGAAATAAAAAAATAAACAAATAAATAAATTCCTAAAAAAATAAAATAAAATATGCATACATTCTGACCAACAAATTACATTTGTGGGAGTCTTTCCTTCAGAAATATTCACATATATACAGAGATATGTCTTTAAGAATGGTCACTGAAGCATCATTAAAGTAAAACTTTTAAAAAATTCTAAATATTTACCAACAGGGAATACTTTAGATTGTTATATTAGTGCCATCTTTGGAGGACATCTGGCCAGGATTTATAACATTAAATCTGTATCACTTTTGACACAGTGACTTTTAGGTATTTATCCACAGAAAAAAACAACTTCATGATAGTAATTAAAGCATTTTTTGATAGTTAAAAAAATAGAAATAACTTTAACATCCATCAAGGAGGGATTGGCTGGATAAAATTGGCTGGATAAATTCTATGACATGAAATACTCTGAGTACTATTCAATAATTAAATAGAATTAAATAGATCTATATTATTGTCATGAAAAAAGCTGAAGAAAAATACACATGGTGCAATCTTACCTGGAAAAAAGTTGGGCAATTTTTTTTATAAACACCATGTAAATGGATTGCTCAATAGCAAGCCTTAGTTTGGGTTGCTATTGCTTCTTAGTTGAGATAGTATATCTCAACTGGAAAGTGATAACTACCAGTTTAGATGCAGCCTTACCGACTGTTGTATAATAATATTCTCACTAATCAATATCCCTTTAACTCCCTTTGGGGCTCTGGGAGGTATTTCCTGCTAAGAAAATTCAGTTGGGACAGCTCAATTCATGTGAGAGGTTCTAATGACATTGAGCCAGTGATCATCTCAGCATACCAATGTGTTGGGAATGGTACACCCTTTATTAGGCCATAAAAAATCCTATTATAGCATTTAACTCAAGGCAATGGGTATAATTTTATATTTGTGTTACTAAGAGAGGCACTTAAGTAGACTGTTTCCTAAGTGTAGCAGACACTACTGTTCTGCACATTACACTTTAAGCAGCTGGTCTTTCCCCACTGCAACCAAATTGCTCTGGTGGGAGCTGCCAGTCACAGCAGAGCAGGGGTGACCCAAACTGGCCAATCACAGGACCTAATCCTGCCGGCCAAGTTAATTTGCCAAATATAGACAAACGACCAGGCTAGACCAAGAAAAGACACTCTCTGGGTTTGTTTGTTTTTCTGGCTGAGGCTGTCAGGAAACATAATCATTCCTCCAAACACCTTTCCTTTATGCAAAGCAAAGTGCTCTTTAAAAACTCCAACCCAGCATGGACAAATGGCCAATAAAAAATATGAAGAGCTGATTACTGCATTGGCCATGAGGGAAAAGAAAATCAAAACCATAATGCATTACACAGGAGAACTGCTAAAATGAAAAAGAAGAAAGTTTTTTCAATGTTGGTGAGGATGTTAAGCAACCAGAATACTCATACACGATGGTAGAAATAAAGTTGGCTCTATCACTTTGGGAAACTATTTGATGTTGCATACCAAAGCTGCTCATTTGCACATCCTCTGATCCAGAATATACTCAACCAAAATGTGTACTCTTCTGAAAACACACACTAGAGTATTCATAGAAGCACTATTGCAATAGCCCCAAATTAGAAACTATCTAAATGTCCATTTGCCAAGGATATAACTGTGTTCAAAATGAAATCTGTGATGAAGCGTGGATTTTACATATAAGTAATTTTGATGATGATGATAAAGCAGCAAAATTAAAAGGTTAAGTGTTATTTCATCCTGTGGCCTGCTTATGTAAAGACAGTTATATAGCAGACAGATTCATTTAAAAAACAATCCAGTACTATTAATACATTAATAAATAATAATGAACTTACGGGGAAAGAATATAAAAATCATTTCTTCCTTCTTTCATTTTCCATTTATTTTCCTCTTTTTGCTAACTGTTCAACATATAGCATGGCAGAAAAAAATCAAAGAAATTTTTTATCAGCTAATCCAGATATAATGAAGCAATGGGCAGACATGGATATTTCCTGTGTCTAAAGGAAATTCTGCACATGAAGTAATCAGACCGCCTCTTGGCAAATGTTCACGTTAAACTTTAGTTTCTCTTCTCTTTCCTATGCCAAGATAGGGCCGAAGTAATGATTCTTAGATGGCTGTATTTGAAGGTTGTATTGATATCTTGTTATCTAATCCAGTTTCACCAGAGTCACTGAAAGATGAATGCACTCAGCAAGCTGTTTATCCTTTCTGCCTCAGAAGGTTTGTCTCATTTTGCTACTTAACAACTTTGTCTCATCCACAGACTTCCAGTAACATATAGGAAACACCTGGGTTTTGTGTGATGTTTGCACTACCAAAGAACACTGGGACACTGAGGATGAGCAGGGGACCAATTAGAGAAAAGGCTTTGTACAATCTGTAAGTTCTACTCCATGACTTGATTCTAAATAAAGCAACCCATTTTATCTTAGACCGCATGATGATAGCCATCTTTACTTTACAATAATAAATGAATATGGCATTAATTATTGTTGCTTAATCATTTTTGAATACTATAAATGTTTCAATAAAAAATTGCTATGCCAATCAAAATGTTTCCTGTTTCATTATAACTATGAACTCTTCCTCATGACTGCAAAATGAGCAATAAAGTTTGATAGCACAGCACAGTCAAGATTGCCTTTTGGATAAGGGTGATTTTCCTCAAAATGTATTATATGAATGCATTAAATATTTGATGCTTAATAAAAGCAAAATAGCATCTCTTTCCACTAAGCTGCCTCAAATACCAATTACATAAGAAAGATTTGCTAAGCTAATGATTTTCTAAGTAGCCACAAATGCTTCTTTAATTCCTGATGTGTTCTTTTTTGTTCCTCAGAATGCATATGAGTTGTTTTTTCAATATTTGTTAGCTTCACTTCTTTATAGCAAGATTTATTTAACAAGCCTTTTAACTCTGCCTTGGATTTCATACTGATACACCTAACAATGAGTTATCAGGAAACACTGCCTCAGACATGAAAGCAATGGCAGAAAACCAGAACTCCTTGCACTTCTTCATTAATTATATGATCTCTGGGCTGGTTTTGTCTTAAACATATTTGAGAACATAACAATGGTTTTGTAAAAGATATAGCTTCTAGTCTATTGTTGACTGCAAACATCATTCAGCTTGTTCCCTTAATGACTCAATTCTCCCCTTGCCCACACCTTTGTGTAATTCCCTCCCTCAATGATTCCAGGATCAGTTATGTGACTTTCTTTGGCCAATGACACATTAGCAAATGCAAGACAAATAGAAATTTGATAAGAGCGTGTACATTAGGACTTGCCCTCCTAGAACCCAGTTGCCAAATGCAAAGAACACATGAAGGAGAACTGAGGTCCCCTGGCTGACAGCGCCAAGTACCTGTCAGACATGTGAGTGAGGCTGTTCAGAGCAAGCCAGCCACAGCCTACCTGCCAAATGTCCACCAATGCATAAATGAGCCAACACCATGTGGAACAGAGATGAACCATCCCAGCTGAGCTTTGCCCAAACTGCTGACCTGTAGAATTGGAAGCAAATAAATGTTTTAAACTATTAAAAATATTTGGCTTCCACTCTGTCTTTCCCTATTCCTGTGAGCCAAAATAGGGATATGGTACTGATGATCAAGGTTCAATTATGTGGAAGAGGATAACATTGAAGGAAAGTTTCAGGAAAGAAATAAGAGGTGTTTTATCTGGATAGGATAGGTCAAATAATGGGAGATGGACACCTCACTTGGGATGGGGCCATTGTGCCTAAATAATGGCCCCTATACAAAAATAACCACTGAACACTTTGTCAGTATGTCATCCACCTGAAATTATAACTCAATAGGGGTGACACCAAATTGCTTTAAGTTTCTACCAGCTGAACCAGTGCTCAAAATAGAAATTATTCTTGGTAGGATAAAGTTATTTTGCTTGCATCTCTAGTTTATAGAATGATATTTGTACAGCTAAGTGTGCTTATAAATGCCTAATTTCTAGAACCAAAAAAAAAAAAAAAAACACAATTATTAGAGGGCATATAACTCTTTGTATTCCCCTATCACATCAGCATATAATCAATTGATTATTGACAATATTGACTGATTATGACAATGCTCTTACTTATTCATGCCTTATTCTGCCTTATTTATCCATGCATTTAGCAATTATTTACTGAGTGTCTTCTATGTGCCTAGCATTGAGCTAAGTATTGATAGACCAGATAAGCAAGTTCCTCATAGAACTTCCATTCTAGTGGAGAAAAATAGACAATAATCCCAAGATCATTTAAAAAATAATTAAAAATTAACATAAGTGTTCTAAAGGGATTAAATGAAGTGATGTGTAAGAGAGAAGGTACTTAGACAGAGGGAGGGCTTCTTTAGACAGGGTGGTGTCAGTAAAGACCTTTCTGAGGACAGGATGTTTAAGACCTGAAGAATGAGAGAGAGTCATCCAGGTGTAGTCATCACAGATAACTGTTCTAAAAAGATTCTGAAATAATGACTATGTATCAAATGTGAGCTCACTTTTATATACTGTCAGCAAACAGTGAACATGGCAGGGGAAGACAACGCCCTATTGCTATAATTGATACAACTGGTTGATTTATTGAAAAAATATTTGGTATTGATTAGATCAAATAACTTGTTTGATTTTTTTTCATTTTTCAACCAGTTGTGATGAACTTTTGTGAAAACACCAGTCTATGTTTATGTCACTATGTTACTTCCTACTCAGCTGTCCATTTTTAAATGTTATTTATGATACCACCGGGCTCAATCCCTAGACCAATTTGCTTGTATGGATCCTTACAATAAGCTTAACTTGATAACACATAGACGTGTCTATTGCATTGTACCATTTTCAGGTCAAAAAATAATGAGATGCCAATTCCAGAATAAAAATTGGCACAGGTTTGTTTTGAAGATGAAAGAAGAGTCTAGAGCCCTTGACTTCTAACATCCAACTTATTAACCTAAACTTTTTCCTAGAATTCCTCTTAAAAATGTCAATTTCACCCTAGAGAAAGATGTTATATTTATATTTTGGACATGAGAGAGAATTCTTATATAAATTTCTGGCTGAACTAGGTCCGTAGAAAAGAAACATCCCAAATATAAAAATAGAGTGTGGCGGTAGAAGCAAACCGTGTGCTGTAATAGCTATTTCACACTTTCAGAAAGTTGATTCCAGCATGGTTGTTAATTACAGGAACAGAGAGACATAAGCTAATTAGTTATTGAGTCCCTATGTTCTTCTTTAAGGAAAGCTATCGATCTTTACCCTCAGAAAGTTATTTTTACACAGTCGCATGTGCAAACTAGTGGGTGACAGACTACCTGTGGGGTCCTCTTTTCAGCTTTGGCCTTTGAGATATAAATAATCCTACTTTTACTTACAGGGAGTTTTGAGTCTTCCAAATAGTTTAGAATACAGCTATAGTCACCAAGTGAACCATACTTAATTACCTATGGCTAATGAATTACATAGCCCTCAAATGTATTTAATATTAAGGCTTCAAAGCCATATGATATATCTTTTAACTGTGCCCCTTTAAATCTTGATAGCAAGAGTCCTGTGGCTAAAATTATGTGTACTATTGCATTCAAAATGCTGATGAGCGAAAAAATCAGATAAGAAGGCTTAAGAAGAAACACACTGACCACTATAAGCTTAATAAGAGATTACATCCACTTTAAAATTGAAGGTGCTTTTGTTATAGTATAGCTAATTTGGGACTTTGTGTGTTTCTAGTCCAAGGGTGTGTTCATTATCTTAAAAACAAGATAGATTAACATATTTATTATACATTCTGCAATCTGCGATTTAAATAAAATGAAATTTTCCTGCACAGAATATTTTAGTGCATATAGATTTTTAATCCTTTATTCTATCACATTACTGGGACTTCAGACTCATATTAAAGGCATAGCAATTGTTCTTCAGGGCGTCTATGGAAGTAGAGTCAGGATTAGGATCTGACTAATACACCCAGTGATCAAGGCTGGATTGTACGTGAACCTGATTCCTCATCCTGGTCTTTGGCAGTAAGAGAAGGCATGGAGATAAATCGCCCTAAACCACAGCTGGCCAAGGCTTCCATTTCTTGGTGTCTTACTTTGCTGCTTGCTGAACTTCCCCGAGTCGAAGGAAACCCAGGACATTTTGCTGTATGGGATTTCATGGGGTTTCAAGAGAGTACATCAATCACCAGAAAGACATTTATACTGATGCCAGGGATTGTACTATCTTTGTTGTTCCCATAGAAGGCTCTACTCATTTGTGTTATAACCCAGATTTTGTTTTCCAATGTTTTTATTAGGGAAGTAAGATGAAAGAAGAGTTTTGGTCTTTCAAACCTGGTTCAGACTGTGCCACTGACATTCCTCTGCATCTGGTACTTGTTACTTAGCTGAGTGGGTTTAAATGGTAAACCAAAGATCTTCCTGTTCTCCCTGCAAAAAGATGGGCATCATATCACAAAAACCTGTAAAGCATTATGCAAGATTGCTATTCTAATCATCCCCACTTTTCCTGTGACCAAGAAGATATAAACTTCAGTTCCACAAATCTTAAAAAAGTATTTCTTAAAAGAAAAGTTTTCTTCTGCTTCTCAGGCTCTCCCTACCCTTCCTGATCTTGAAACCAAATTTCCTTTGTTTATTTCTACCTCAGTTTTTGATCAGATCAAGTTTACTAAGCAAGGTTATAGTGTGGCTGAGAGGTAACACCATAATCCAAAAGACATATCATTTCTATAAAATATGCTAAATATATCCTATCCTAGGATACCACAAACCCTCCCCCTTTTTCCAGTTACTCTCTTGTTCTTGCATAGAAATTAATGTTCAACAAAATAAATTTTCTTTGCTATGTTCCGACAAATACAAGTAAGTGTCAGAAATGGACAAAAGCATCTAGTATGTAACATTTTCATACCTGAATTCTTGATCGTCCTCCTATTCCAAATCTGCTGCACCCACATCCTTCCCCACCCAGGTAGATGGTCTTTCCTCCCTTCCAATTGCTTGCACAAAAACCCCTCATTCCAGTCTTTCTCTCACACTGCACATCAATCAATCCTATTGCTCTGCCTTTGATACATACTCATCAATATATATCCAGAACCCTGCCACTTCTCACCCTCCCCACAGCTATTACATTAGACAGATTCTCTACCCCCTTGCTTCCCTGTTGTCTACTCTGCACACAAACTCAAGAATTATCCCTTCAAAATATATCAAATCTCTGATCAGCAGCTCCCCATTCCCTCCCTCCCCCCCTCCACCACCACTCTCCAGCCTCTGGTAACCACCATGCGACTCCCCACTTCTATGACTTCAACTTTAGTGGATTCCACATAGAAGTGGACTCATGCAATATTTGTTTTTCTGTGCCTGGCTAATTTCACTTAGCATAATAGCCTCCAGATATACCCATGTTGTTGCAAATGACAGGATTTCCTCCTTTTTTAAAGTTGAATAGTGTTCCATTGTGCATATATACCACATTTTCTTTACCCAGTTATCCGTTGATGGACATATGGTTTGTTTCCATACCTTGGCTATTGTGAATAAGCTGCAATGAACATGGGGGTTTGGATATCCCTTGACAAACTGATTTCGTTTCTTTTGGATATGTACCCAGTCTTGGGATTACTGAGTCATATGATAGTTTCACTTTCAGTTCTTTGAGGACGTTGTTAGTCAGGAAGACTAGATTTTGAGATTTATTGCACACCAGAGTAACTATAGTCAATAAAAATGTAGTATATAATTCAAAATAACTAAGAAAGTAAGTTTCAAATTTTCAAATGTCTCCCCATAAAAACTGATAAGTAAGCCAGGTAATGGATATGTTAGCTTGATTTAATCATATACATTGTATACACATATCAAAACATCACATTGTACTCTTTAAACGTATACAACTATGATTTGTCAATAAAAATAAAATAAAATAGGTCAAATAGTGTCATCCTTTCACTCGGGTCTTTCATGGATCTCCCCATTTTAATAAAGTAAAATTCAAAAATTCTTAATGTTGCTTACAATATTCCTCGATATCTTTCTGGTCCCATTTCTCACTCTGCCATGTTCCCCTGTCTCACTCTGATCCTGCCACCGTGGCCTCTGTGTTCCTCTAATATCCAAATCGCCTCTGTCTGGAAGGCTCGCCCTGAACAAGACCTTCCCCGAAGGTGAACCCCCGGCTCCTTCAACCTTTGTTCGAATGTCACTTTCTATTCGAAGCCTACACGTGATGCCCTATTCAGCACAGCAAACTGCTCCCAGCCCCTCACCCTGGCATGCCAGTCCCCCTTACGCTGTTCTTATTTTCTACAGCACAAATTTCCTTTTATTATATTTGTTGTATGTTGTTTGTCACATCCTACTGGAACATAAGCTTCAGGATACAAGGATCTTGACTGTTAGCACATAGAGCAATGCCTGACACAAAGCAGACACCCTCCAAATACCTGTTGAGAACGTTTTCTCAGTATGCGGCTCCGTCCCAGCTTGAGGGGTCTCACCCCAGTTCCTGGATGGAGTCTGGGTCTCTTCTTGAGCAACTGCACCCTGGGGTGATTGAAGCCTTGAACACTTCTGTCTGAAATGATGACAGACTCCTCCAAATGAAGCACAATCTGTTCAGAGTTCCTGGGAGCTGTCAAAATACGTATAAATAACACTCATAGTATTTGGAAACAAAAACCCCAGCAATAAACATGATCAGTATAGCCACCTGTAATGTGAGCACAGGTCTGTTATCTTAAAAGTTAGACCAAGATATCCCACATTTCTGTTTGGTGTCAATGCCCATAAGAGATGAGAGTCACATATGCAGAATGCTTCCATTTGTGTGCATGGGATCATGTACAATCTTTTACCCAATGACACTGCTCTCTCTGTCCTGCGATTCATTGTGGAACTAGAGGAAGTGTCTGTTTTGAACTCTTCTCTATCCTTGAGTAAGGAAATCCACATTTGTAACATGTGAACCACTAAACGTCATGCCTTTATATTCTCTCTTACCCCAATCCTCAGCTCTTTTAGTATTTCTCCACCAGAATACCAAGTCCGATGGTTCTGCCATTCCATAACTGTAACCCTTGTTAAGAAATATTTTCAGCTTTTAATTCTCAATTACCAAAGGAGAATCTCCTCTTTATTTCCAGATTTGGGAAGAATCCCTCCCCACTGGCTTCAGAGCTGGGCATTCCACTCTTGCTACTTTCTAAGCTTTCTAAGCTTCTTCCTAAGATTCCGGGAGAAAACTGTGATGCCTGAGCTGCTCTCCCAAGCTCTGCTTTCCTTGGCTTTGAAATTCACTGTGATATGAACAATTTTTCCTATTTTGATGGTAGAATGGACATTCCCAGATTAACCAGTTTCCCAGCTACACCAGGATCTGACCCTGGTTCCTTCTCTCAAATGTTTCCCTACCTCTTCGCCTGGGCTTTGTGGACTCCAAACCACTGATGTGAGAGTAGGAAGAGTGTTTGAATTTGTGAGCCTCCTGCCTGTCTGCTTTCACATTTCCACAGTTTCTGTACGGACTTTAATAATCATTTTTTAAATTGATCACGTTTCTCCCTGAATTCCCAGAGTTCTCCTTTTGAAACCCAAATAACTTTCTGTTCACGTGCAAATGACCAGGCTCAGTAGTCAAGAAAGCCTGCATAGTTAGTTCTCTCTGGCTCTAAGGACACGTTTTGCTCTGGCAGCAAGGAATTCCAAACATTGGTTTTCTTGAAGTCCACTTTGGACTGTGAATTGTAATAAATAAATTAACAATAAATAAGACAAGAAAATCGCCTTTAAAACAAGAGCTCCCTGTGGTTGACACTCTGCATTTCCAAATTTGGATCCCCATAATGAATGCTGACAAACATGCCTGCTTCTTATCCTGGGCTAAAAGTCAGGGAAACAGGAAAGATAATCCAGGGTAGTGAAGACTATGCCAGGCAGCAAGTCCAAATACACACACAAGGGAAGTTTGCTGGTTTTGGTGTGAGCCTTTTCTGGCCTTTACAATTTTTTAAATTTTCATCTCTCCCAAAGCTAGCTTCTTCCTCATTCCACGTAGGATGCTACCCAGCAGACATGCAGCTGCTCTTGTAGCAGAGTTTGTTCTGGCTCAGGAAATGAATCCCCATTCCTGCCAACACAAGTCTCTTTCTCAACACAAAAGCCACGTTCTCTGCGGGTGGAACATAATCTATGAAATGCATAACTATTCCTGTGGTTTGAGGTTCCCCAGAGAGTCTGCTGCCCAAATTCTAGTCCTCCGTGCATGTCTTCATCTTGTTCTACAAATTATGGCAGGCATTAAAAGGCCCTGACTCTTCTATCAACTAACCCTGCCATGAATTCTTGTGGGGGCTGTGCAGAGGGCACGCAAGCATATTGACCTTGTGTAGTGTCACTCATGCGTCTGACCTCTAACACCAATGTGCCCAGCAAGCTGAATTGGACTGTAAGGGAGCCACAACAACTTCTTGACCCATTAAGTTTAAACTAAGCCTAGATGAGAAATAGGCTAAGTAGTCACTTGAGTCCTCCTAGATCTCATCAGTGTACCTAGCCTTCTGGATCCCATTATTTCGACAACGAGAGAGAGATACACTAGTGCAACCAGAGTCAAGTTCATCATAAAGGAATCAAATCAGGCAGTTCTTTGGAGCCTCGTCCATGTAAGGGTAAAAGATAGATCTCAGACCTAGAGTAAGATAACTACAAACACCCCCAGGAACACAGATGGTTGCCCATGAAAATGTTTTTACTCCACTTCTCAAATAGAGTTTATGTTAATTATGCAGTCAGTATGCATACTTGTTTTGCTGTCAACTGAAAGGAAATGTGTTTGGGACCTTACAAAATACGACTTAGGTCAAGCAAAAACATTCTATGTGCTATGTGAAATATAAAATATATGCACTAACATAGCGGAAAGCAATTAAAACCTGCACTCTTGTGAAAGGTGACCTCTGACTAACATTCAGTGCTACTGAACCCTGTTTTGGTTTGGAATTGCATGCTGCTTCAATTAACAGAAAACCCACTTAACAATTGCTTACGCAAAAATGGTCTTATTGGTCTCACACAACAAAATGTATGAGAGCAAGATGAAGCCTTGTGCAGGTCTTCTAAGATGTTCTACCATCATGTTTATTCCTCTCTCTGCGTGGCCATCAGCATCAGTGCTTGGCTTTCACCCCTGTGGTGACAGAGGGCTGACATATTCCTTGGCATAGTATCTCTGTCCCACGGGGAGGAGGGAGAGAGGTACAGGGTCTGTGGGTAGAGGAGCGGGCCAACTAGGTCTGTTCCTTTTAAATGATTTACCCTAAGCACCACCCAGCATCCTCTGCTTACCTCTCCCTGGGTCAGAACTGGGTCAACTGGCTGCTCTTGGCTGCAAGAAAATTGAAGAAGTTTAGCTGTCTTGTCGTTAGTAGAGGAAGGCATGAGATAAAAGGTTCATGAATGGCTTTAGCCAACCTGCAAACTCCGATCAACCACTTAGAGCTCAGTAATTCACCAACCAAGCACAGTCAGTTGGTGAATTTCTCTCTCTCTCTCTCTCTCTCTCTCTCTTTCTCAGACACACACACGCAGTTTTTCTATTTATGATAACTATCAGAATTCAGTGAGCAAGATTTTCTAGTAGAATATAAAAAGCAAATCACCATTAGCTAATAAATAATAAAGATAGTGTGTCTATGAGAAAGAGAAAACATGACAGAGGCAGAAAGTTCCGAATATCCTGCACAGAAACAACGAAAACCTTTCAAAAATGCAGTTGCACTCTTTGCGTCTGGTGGCTGACTAGGTCTAATATCTCTGTTGATCCCTGTGGTATGGAAAAGAGATATTTCAACATTTGGGGTTCAGTGGTTCCAGTAATCTTCCACAAGTAAACTTGGGGACCACTATAGGGTTATCACCTATTGATTTTGTCAAGGTAGGACATGCTACCTACAGTCACCATAATTTCATAAAGGAAAGACCATTTTGATTGACACTGTGTTATCTTTTTTTTTTTTTTTTTCTATTTCTCACAGGACTGGAAAAAAAATGTGTCAATGACTCGCCTAAGCTCTGATTGCCTTAAATTGTTCTCCCACATTGTGCCTTCTTTCTCACAGGCATGAAACCACTATATTTTGGAGGGTCAGAGGTTTCACCTTCAGTGTAGGCTGTTTTAAAAGACAAATTTCCCAAGAGTTTCAAGAAAGAAAAATGATGTCTCTAAGGGGCTTCATGTCATAGACATTTTTAATCATGTGGCTTCACCCCCAGATTTACCGTTGGTCCACGTTCATCCCTGGGTCTTGTGAGCGGAGTGGAGTAGATGCCACGCCACAGTCCATGTGGTATTGATCAACAAAAGCAATCTGGAAATAGATATGATATGATTCAAATTAGTGCTATTGTAGGGAAGTGCTTTATCACAATTGCTCTGCAGTGTCAGATGGGTCTACCAAGGGTCCTCAAAGGCTTCTGTGCCAAGCAGAATGGCTCTCCAGTACCTCCACTGGCAACCAGGCCAGTTTGGCCTCTGTCTCTTTTATCAATTGATGTTCTGCACAAAATTTTCTTTGAAAAGATGTCTTTACTGTTGGGAAATAACAGCAGCAATAATTTCGAAAACCAATAATATAAAGTACTGAACCATTGGCTACTTCCTCCTAAGGTGAATTGAATTTAATTACGTGTATGATTTTCCACTTAAATGAATTTTTAAATATAGACTCACAATGCCACATTTTGAAAACCATACAAAACAAAAACACAAAACATTTGTATAGTATAAATGGGTTGAGAGAACTTGTTCTTTAAATGTAGGATTTCCTAATAAAGACCAAACAAAACCCAGAAATTGCTTTCTCACAAGAAAATATTGTATCTCTTGAGTCACGGAAACATTACATCTTATATGTAGAAGAAATAACTCCTAATACTCAATAGCACAGTAGGGTGACTGTAGTTAACAACAATGTATTGTATATTTCAAAGTAACTAGAAGAGCAGATTTGAAATGTTTCCAACACAAAGAAATGATAAATGCTCAAGGTGATGGATACCCTAAATACCCTGACTCGATCATTACACATTCTATGCATGTATCAAAATGTCACATGTACCCCCTAAATATGTGTAAAGATGATGTATCCATTAAAATAATCTTATATATTGTTGAGGTGAAATAAAAATCTGCCTCTGATGGGACAGAGCCAAGGTAATATTAAGTTAGTTACATAATTGAAAATTTGCCCAATATATGGTAAAAACTTACAAGCTTAAGACCAGTGGGAAGAGACAGAGACATAAAGTTGTAACTCCCTCACACATCATGCCTATACATCCTTTAGGTATGACGCAGACTACTCTTCCACATGCCTTCCCATTTTGTTCAAGGGCCTTGACTACTCAAACTCCTACCTTGCTTTGCTTGTTTAGTCATCTTTATCATTCATCTCCCATAACCCAAACTTCAGTCTCCCTGTGTTTTTATTATCATATTCAATGGCATCCCCATACCCACACTAGAAACATCAATACCTCTATGTCTCTCATTCAGTGGTTTATTCATTGATCAGAGTTGTTTCCTGAGTGCTTATTTTAGAAGTGGAGACACCCAGATGAAAGAGAATCTAATCCCTGTCTTCCAGAGCTTCACAATCAATTACTATCACACCAGCGGCACAACGTACTATGTAAGCACAAAGCTTAATGCTGCCAGCAAGGACAAGGAAGGTTTCCCAGAAGAGCTAACACTTGAGCTGATTCTAGATTGAGGAGTTCATTCACCTGTTGACAAGGCAACACCTGCCATTACTGACAGAGGGAAGCTCGTGGCAAGGGAATAGGATCAAAAAACAGCATGAGACATTGGGGGACCTGCAAGGACGTCAGCCTGATTTTCACACAAACCGTAGCCATGAGGAGGTGGTATATGAGGTGGAAAAGATGGGCAGCAAAGGCCTCAGGTCCCATGCTAGAGATTTGAATTTGATCTTATGGGCACGGGACAGCTTTTACTAATATTTTTTAGCAGTAGAGTAACTGGTAAGATGCACTTTATAAAAATCACTCTGGTTGCATATGGAGAATATGTTAGTAGAAACTAGAGTCAGGGAGAACAATTAGGGGGTTACTAAAACAATCTAGGGGAGAAATAAGGAAGGTAGTGGGAAGGGGAAGTGATTCTGAATTGCAGGAGGGGAAGTAATTCGGTGACCTGTCATAATTCATATGCAGCTGGTATATCCAACCCTTCCCTAGAACCCTGCACCACTGAGCACTGCAGGAGAGAACAGCCATCAAAGATTTAAGAATATAAATTGATCTGATGAACCCTTTCCTCTCAAATTCCATTCATAGAATGTCCACGTCTTCCCAGCACCAAATCTACAAACTTCCCTTACTCTGTGGTCTTCAGCTGTGATTTCTCTAAGGTGTGAACGGAGAAAATGTCCCAGCTTCTGGCGAGAGCAAATCCCTCAACTCTGTGCTTGCCTAGATCCTGCATCCTACAGCCAAGTCATGAACTTCTCTCAGACCACAGGGGTCTCTTTCTCAACTGCAGCCTCGGTCTTTTCCAGTCTACTGGACTATTCTTTTTAGCCTATGAACATGCTGTAAAATCTCTTTTTAAAAAAATATTTTACCCTAGTTCCCCTCCAAGTACTTCAATGCTCGACTTTTCTTCCCCACAAAAATTTTCTTTTAGGAGGTGGCTACACAGTTTTCTGTAATTTATCTCACATTTACTTCTTAAAAGTATGAAATGAGTTAATATATAAGAACTGATATTTTACCATCACCAGCCCCTAAACCTCTTGGATCTCACTACTCCCAATTATTTAAGCACATGACATACTCTAACATTTCCATGGCTTTGTTTGTTTCGTTATGTCAGTATAGAATGCCTTTCAACCTCCTCTTCCTATGAAAATGTCACTAATCATTCAAAATGTAGGTTAGAAACCAACTACTCCATAAAGGCTTTCTCGGTCTCTTCAGTTTGATGAATAATTTTCCTCTTCACCCCCTACTTGTATCTCTATTACCATGCTTTTGTCTATTCTGCCTGGAATTATAGTTTACAATTAAAAGCTCAAGGTCATCATTCATAATTTATAATTCAAGGTCATGTGCCTGACACTCACAGTAAATTATAAGCCTTATCTTATCTTCATTTCCCCATAATAGAAACCAGCTTATACTAAATGCTTGTTTACTTAAATAATTGGTTAATTAAGGAGTGAATCAATTGAAGGATGAAGATACATAAACTACTAAATAAAATTATTTATGCTCAGAGCCTTAGATTTCATAGCATTAAATTTTATATTAAAATTTTATTCTTCAAAATGCTCTTAGATATCCAATACTGTAAAACATCTGATTAAAATTCATCAAGTCCTTATTATCCAGGATACTCTCTGCTAATAACGAGCATAAAAAGAAAAGCTGGGTATAAAATGTTCTTCTGTAGGGGAAAGGAGAGAGAAAGACAAACTGACTTCCACATAACCAAATCATTTCCCATCTCCAAGTTATAACTTTGTAGTTTTAAATCTAGTCCAGGCAGCAGTGCACTAATGTTATAATCAATTCAGTCAACTCAGTTTTATGTGGTACATTTAAACATAACATTTATTTCTCAAGATTGATTTTGCTTTACAAGTTGAAAGGGTATGTGAGCTAACTTTTAATGCATAACAAACCACCCCAAAACCTAGTGGCTTGTTTAGCTCATGATTCTACAAATTGACAATTTGAGCTGGGCTCAGCTAGCAGGCTCTTCTGGTTTAGGTGAGGTCATTCATGTGCTTACGATCAACAGCCAGATCAACTGAAGTCTAACCAGCCCATGATTGCCTTAGCTGGGAAGAGTTATTTCTGCCCCTGTGTCATCAATCACCTCCAGCAAAGTAGTGCAGGCATATTCACAGAGCAACTGCGTAGGGTTTCAAGAGAAAAAGAGAAGTTTGCACAGTCTCATGGGGTCTAGGCACAGAACTGACAATATCACTTCCGCTGCATTCTATTGGCCAAAAAAAAGGTCACAAAAGCAACTCAGGGTCAAAATGAGAGTGAGTAGCCTCCCCCTCTAATGGGGGTATTGCAAAGTCACATTGCAAAGGTGTGATTATAGGGAGAAGTAAAGGTTGGTGGTCATTTTTATTCAATGCATCACAAATAATCAAAACTCCATTAGTATATACCAGACATTTCATGTGAGATTGTCTCTATCTTCAAAAACCATAAAATTTACTGTCAGAGTTAGACATCTGAGTTAGACAATAGAGTACGATAAGTGGCAAATGCTAGTTCCTCTGCTTGGGATGTTCTTTCTCCTATTCATATGGTATCCCTTATGATCTCAAAGAAATATTTAATTACTTCTTCTGGAAAGCCATGACATGGAACAGTCTTGTCCTAGCAGTTCAAGTTGGCTTTTTATCTATTTTCCATAAGACAAACTTTTTTCATCTGTGTCCATACTGAATTGTCACTTAGAAGTCACAGTACATTGTAACACAGGCTATTCTGTTGCCAGAAATGGATCACAAAAATGATAACAGAAAGAGAATAAAAGCATAAAATGCTCTTCATTCTTTATGTCACACATTACATCATGATAATTTTTGCATTTGTGCCACTTGGTAGTATCTCTGTTAGAGAACAGATGGAAGGCATAGAGGTTTTAAGCAGCAGGAGGGGTGATTTAATCAGATTTGTACATTAGAAAAATCACTTGTCCAGGGTTGTAGGCAGAGATCCATTTGGAAACAAATTCTATAATCTTAGTGAGAAATGATGGGATATTTGAAGACAGAAAGAAGTTGCAAAATTTGAGAACTATGTGTAATGCTGAATCTACACAGCATGGTTGGTTGATTGGAGGGTAGGAGTAATGAAGCTAGAAAAGGAAAAGACCTCCAGGTTTCTAGTTTTCAGGATACTAGGACCAGTAACGCCCCTCAGTGAGTAAGAATTGAAAAAAGAGGTGTCACTTGAGAGATAACATAATGAACTCTTTGAGAAAGGGTTTACTTTCAGGTTTGGATGCTGAATATGGGCTAATGAATTTATGAACCTGGTAATAATGAGCTTATAATAGTCAATCACCCCAATCCTCTATTGGTACTAAACAGAAGGTCCTAAACCCTTTGGCGTATGAGCTCTTTAGAGAACTTGATGAAAACTATGGACTTAGTCACCAGAAAAAAATATATATATCATCAACCACACATTTAATAAGTTCATCAACTCCCTACATGATGGCCCAATGGAATCTACATTAAGATTCCTTGTTCAAGTAATTAGATGTGTTGACATCATTCCAAGCTGGATCTCCTCCCAAGAAGAGGACAAATGTGAATGAAGCATGGTGCTTTGAAGAATAAAGGTCAAAATTGTGAATTAATTAACTCATTCAGCCTAATAGTTTTATTACCTAACAATATATTTTTTTAAACACTAAAAGCGTTTAATATTATGCTCAATTATTTTTCATTTACTTCATTTTTGGTAACACCTTCTTTATAATGAGATTTGGACTTAAGATTTTTTTTTAAGTAAAATTTGCCCACATGCACTGGTGGAAGTGAATATACAACTCTGTTTTTATGCTGAATCACCCACCAGGCTCCCCTCTTCCCTGAAGAAAGCATTTTTGGAAGACTGTGGAGTGACCATGGATTGAAGGGATTAAAGGGTTGCGTAGGGGTGAAGAAGGTGATAGAAAACAGGCTAGTTGATTCTCTTGACTTGAATAAGAATGCTAAGGTTAAAGTCACTAGGATTTAACTCTACAAAACTTCAGCATCTTATTTAACATATTAAATCCTCTAAATTAATTATTGTATAAATAAAACAATTGTTTTTCACATTCATGATTTGGATTTCAAACAAAGCACAGCATTATAACAATTTTAAATTATACAGCAAGGGCAAAATCAGCATTGGAAGAATTACAAAATGGATGAAATATAAAACACTCTCTAACAACTTTCTGTTTTTCACACAAAGTCAACAATACCTAAGTATGTTTAAGCAGAATTCACATGAGGCAAGTATTGGTAATCAGGTCATTAAACAGGTAACCTGGACAGTGAGAATGTAGTTTCTATAGAGCCAAAGATATCAGGGGCAGCTCAGTTCAATATTTTCTACACCAGCTCACAGATGGGAGCTTTAATGATTGAATCAATGTATTGGAGGAAGAGCATTCAGCTTTCAAATATTGCTAAATCTAACATATTTATAATGCTTTTCCTTTCCTGTATATACACTACCACAATGACATATCACAGTGATTTATTTAGGAAAAAAGAATATTCAGATCCCTCCATTGTGAGTTTGTATGTAAGGAATAATGAAAATATAGTCATTTTTGTTTGTATAGCTATTTCATGTTCTATTGAATGATCTATAAGGGAGTTACTATTTATATTTCTGCTCTTTTCTTTTACAAAAGAAATTGCTCATCTATAATTACAGTTACATAGTAAAGGATTTTCTTATTGAATTTTCCTTTCCAATGGAATTGATTTCTTTATTGACTCTAGAAGTGAAAACTAGTAAGTGGAATCTGGCATTAAAAGAATGTTTGGCCATATGCTTATATCATTTGCTATAATCTGAACTCAGCTAGAATACTAATTGCTTTTGGCTTCTCATACAAATGAAAGGGCACATTTACCAATGAAAAGTCAGTGACTATTTCAAACAGGTATATAAATCCACTCTGAGATTCACTTGAATCTTTAACTGAAGAAATTATACAAAGGAAAAACCAAACAAGGGATATGTGCTTGGCACAGTTAACAACATTCTGGCTTGAAGGGAATTAGCATATAGTACAACAAACTAGATACAGCATCATTCCCGTCTGCTTTTGTCATATGGCTCAGGAATGAAGACAATGAATGATTATGGCTGGCATGCTGGTTGGCTAAAATACAAAGCCAGGGGTTCCAAATAACTCTGTAAATTTGTGGACACATAAAGTATGTTAAGATTTCTAGCAAAATGTTCATGTTTATTTATAAGAAAGGCTGGTTTGGAGGCTCCAGATGACTCAATTTATCTTTATAATCACCATAAGAAAAATAAAGGGAATCACCTGTGCAATATGGACTTTGGAGGGTTATTGTCATGTTCAACGGACAACATGCTCAACCTGGTGAAAGCTGCTCCTCTCCTGGCTTGAAATTAGTTTGGGATGCCTGTCTACTTGGCCCTATTTACTGTTTCCTGAGATGGGTGATGATAAGCCTATTTGTAATCATGTGAATTCCTTCCTGCATTTTTGACAGGCATGCTTTGAGTTATTTGAGAGGATGAGGGTAATGATTTACCAGTGACATTTCACTGTCTGTTAAGGGAAAAAATGGCACCATTCTTACATGATCCAGACATGAAAAAGGTGCAGCCTCTTGAAGACTGTGACAAAAAAAGGTGTCATAATAAATTAAAAAGTAGGCCATGATGCATTATTTTTTGACTGTGCATTACAAGTACTAGTATTGCCATAACTATGATATTTCTTTGTCTTTGTGTAATTATGAGACACTTCAACCAGCAATGTCATATGTTTTTCTTGTAATGACAATTATCAACAAATATTAAAAGGTTCATTTAGTGTTTTGACATGAAGCTGTAACACATAAATTTTGGTTCAAAAGCCTGTTTTCTCAGAGAGATTAAAGCCAGTTTTGAGCAGATATGTCTCTGCTTAAATACACAGGCAGATTTTTCCTTAAAAAATAAAAAAAACTATGGTAAAATTCCACAAGAAGCGTAAGTTAGGTGAAAGAAAAATGGGAGGAAATATATTTTACTAAACCAAATAATAAAACATGCTTTGTGTTTGTTGGGCTATATTGAGGTATGTTCTAAATTCGCCAGTAACTGTTCTTGTTGATTTAAATGATGACTCTGAAAATGGGCAAGAACATAACTTTAATTCTTATTCTACTAAAAGCATGAACAAATATTAATAAACAGCAATCTCAAGTGAAATCAGTATTCAGAGAATTCACTCCCTCTGAAAATATGTTTCTTGTCAATGTTAATTCTGGGGCAAAGGAGTATTTTAAAAGCAATGCATGCCCATTCTCCACTCAAAGACACTGCTCCACTTGGAAGGTGCTACAGTAAGATCTAATTATTTTTAGTAGGTATGGTCCCTTACAGCAGGAGATAACATAAAACTAATATAATAACTTTTGTCTGCCAGAATTTTAGAAAACATTGTGTTCACTTGAATTCCACTATACCCTTGAAGTGATATCTGGGTCCAACCTGGAGCAAGAAAACTAACCCTCCACTAAAAATTCATGAGATGCAATTATACACCGTCTTCTTAATCCTCCCTTCAATTAGTTCCTTCTATGATCTAGGCTTTCAGAAAATAAAAGGATCATGGAATGAGATTTCTCACATCATCATGTTAATGTGTCTTTAGATAGTCTGTGCTTTTCGATGTGCCAACATATGAATAGTGTGCTTTAAAGAGCCCACGTTTTCTAAACTTGTATATTAGTGAAGTTATGTGGAAGGATGTTAAAAAAAAAAAAAAGGTAAGTTATTTTTAAAACATAAACTGTGAGGCAATAAGTGAAAGAGCCAGCTAGAAGAATATTTTGCAGTTGTGTGGGTATTCTAGGCTATTTCACTATAAGTAGAAAATATCAAATGATTAGCAAAGTAAGTGTAGATGCTAAGGATTCGTATGTTTTTAACTTTCTGTGTGCATGCCAAGTCATTTTAAATATTAAACCTCTTTTTGGCCTCTGTATTATTAGACCCATCCTACTTAGTTCACATGCCTACACTTTGAGTGTGAATAAAGGCCATGAAAGGAGAAAATAAAGAGGGAAGAGAAGAGAAGGAAAGAGTTGTATCAGTGAAATGTCCCACCATGCTAAAAGCTATCAGTTCTTTCAGGGGACCTTAGACTGAACAAAGGAGACTGTAAGAGACAATCTGTCTACACAGGTGCTCCACTGGGACCCAAAACCTTCCACAGGCTCTCAAGAAATGGTGAAAAGCCTGGCATGAACCCCAGTACATTCCAGTCATGACAATCTCATTTAATTACTTCCCAAGATAGAAAAGGCATAGATTCAGAATCACACAACTCTGTCCTAAAGATTACCCAAATATTTTAGAACAGAGAAATCGCAATCATTGAAAAGCAGCTATATTACCTTAATAAAATATTTTTTTAAACAGTTATTGCATGAAATCTCTTAGGTCCCAATGTCTGACTATATTAATAACTATCTTCACTCCTGAGTCGAATTTGGCAAATAGTATTGCAATTTTATTTGAATATTGAGTTTGCCAATTAACAACTGTCCATTTATGCCCCCAGATGATTCACTTCTCAGTTCACAGTAAGGCCACATTCTGCATTTGCTTCCAGGTTTGCCACGACAAACCTGTAACGGTTCTTCCGGGAATTCTGGGGGCTCCATATGCCCTGAAGCTTCAGCGAGCCAACTCCTAAGCTTAGTTAATGAGCAGACAATAACATTCTGTTGACAGAAACAACACTCAGGTTTCAGATACCAAGAAAAAGGTCCTGAATCTTCTCTTTACCTGGAAAAACATGTGCTTGAAGGAAAAATCCACAGACAGCATGCTCAACATGAACACCTCCAAATTAAAACAATACGGATTCTTTACCTTGTCTACTTACTGAATTATACCGATTGTACAACCATCTATTAAACCAGAGGAGCAGGCAATACTATATGTCTTAAGGACACAGAAAAATGAATACCAGAGTCCACAGGTCAACCAAACTTTTTAGCCAACTTTTAATTTAGGCTTTTGAATTACATAGCACTTCTCATCATTTTGGAATTTTCAACATTGCCTTCCGACCTTCTTTCAGATTGTCTCTAGATCTTTCTTCACTGCTTTCTTTTTTGTTTTTCTTTTTGACACCAACAAAATATTTTTTTCCACTCAAGGAATAAAGTCATTTATTCTTCTTAACTGAAAAGCTTTACCTGAGCCTTTATAATCACAATGAGCACACTTCTTCTGGTGTCTATTTAATTCTATATCTTTATCTTTATATCATGATATAATAGCCTGCACTAATCTTTAAGGGGAAAAAAGAATCCAGTTCAGAACAGATGCCATCTATTTTGATATGGAACTTTCTTTCAGGTCAATATGACCTAGAGAAGCCTTGAAATAAGGAATAAGTATTATAGCATGAAAATCAAGACTTTCGTGTGATTGGATGGAAAACTTTGCTCATTTAAGGTTTTCAATAATTGGTTTCAAATATAAACTCTTATAAACACTATTATAAGTAGCCAATTCTGCAGATTCCCAGAGTTGCTATATTCTCTATGGTTGAGTACCTAATTTAGAAATTTTATCCAACTATGACACAGTAGAGAAAACACCACTATCAAACAGAAAGAATCTGTTAGGGCCACTTTTCACAAATAGGGATAAGATACTACTATTTCAGTTTTCAAAAGGGGTCTTACTTCTCTTTCTTAACACTCAAATATATATACATATATATCATTTTAGACAGTTCTTCAATAAAGCAGTAAAGATTGTGATGTCTTTTTCCAGTTGATGGCTTCATAGATTAACTGCCTGTCCCAAATGTCTTGTTGAAAAGGTTAATATAACCTGCTCCATCATCATGTCCACACATGAGGTTTTTGCACCTGTTTCATGCCATATCTAAGAAAGAAATCAAACTATTTATGTAATTAAACAACTTCAAATATATAAGCTACTCTTTCTTCCCATCATGAGACAATTTGGGGTGATTGCTAACATTTAGTCACATACTAATGTTACTGTGTGTCGAGGAACAGTAAGAATGTAAAAGTCTATACCATAAGAAATGTTACAGAAATAGAGTCTAAAACTAACTACTAAACCAAATGATTTGAATGAATCTTGTGTTAGGATTTTTGATTTACTGAAAATAATAAAAATGATGTAGTAAATCAGGAATATATTTTAAAAATTCTGCTGTTGTTGTAAAAGCTGTGTTGATTTAAGTCAACATACTTAGGATGCATCACAAGACTTTCACTTAATTTAATTTGTTACCCCTGGAAGTCAGCCAGAAATTAATGGTGATAATAGGATGTATACATTATAAGTCCTGGGTCCAAATTTTAAAATAAACTTTTCAAAGTAATTCATGCATATAATTTATGTTGCAATAAATGGTGTATAATGAAAAATAGCAAATCCTGCTCTACCCCTTCCCACTACCAATTCCCACTCCCAAGGGCCAACTACTTCCAACTCTCTTAGCTGTTTCTTTCAGTATTTACCTCCACATATTTTTAATGTACAGAAACTGGTCTTTTAAATTTCTCAGTTTTAGGCACTATATGCCAACTTTATTTTATGGTGGGTAAAGATTAATCTTTCTCATACTGCCATCATTCTACATCCCACCAACCCATCTACCTCCATACTCCCAATTAATATGTATGTATACATTAATATATTAACTATAATGTTTATATCATTATTCAATATATTATATTGACATGCACATGTTAATATATTAAATAAAAGCTAGTGTTTATGTTACCATGCATGGGTGTTACACAAAACACATTTGAGTGATAGATATATATGTGTGTGTGTGTTAACACATATGCATACACACATATAAAATTTCATGCATCAATTTGCTCTTTCTCCTATAGTTTTCCTCCAGAGCCTCTGGCATGATTACTGCAGTCTAGACTGGTTTGTTTTGACCCTGATGAACTATAATGGTCCTGGAATTTTCCTTTATTGACATCTTTAGATACCCCTCATTGCTCTCCTACATTGGGTTCCCCTTTTCATTAATCGTTTGTCTTTCACTTTCTTAGTTTATTCCATATTTTCCTTAAGTGTATCCTCCAGTAACTTCTCAAGAAAGTGTGCACGAAAGCTACCTGTTTTGAGTTTTTCATGTTTGAAAATATCTGTATTGTATTCTTAGCCTTAACGGATAATTGAAAATACTTTTCATGGTGAATATTGTAACCATTGTTCCATTGTTGTTTCCAATGTTGTTATTAGAACTTGTTCCATTCAGGATCCTTTGCATGTCAACTCTTTCCCCATTTGGAAGCTTGAATATCTTCTTTATATCTCTAAGGTACTAAAATCTCATGATAATGTGGTTTAGTGTTGGCTTTTTTCTTTCATTGTATCAGTATTTTCTTTCTGAAACTTAAGTTCTTCAGTTCTGGAAATTTTTTCTTATATTATTTCTATAACTCTATGTGTTATCTCTATATTTTTACTTTTATCTATTTATGTAATCCATTTAGTAAGACTTTGAACCTCCTAACTATTCTGGTTTTATTTTCCTCTGTCTTTTGGATTACTCTTTGAATGATTTCTTCCAATTTATTATTCAACTTTTCAATGACTTTAATTACTTTTTAAATTTGTCCTATTATTTTTGTACTTCCAGGAGCTAATTTTTTTGTAATCTAAATGTAACTATTCTATACCATCTTCCTTGTGTTGCCTAAATTAGTATTTTTCACTTATCCAACTTAAAATATTCCTTAAAGATCTTTTTAGATGTTTTTCTTATTCTCTGTATTGTCTCTGCTTCTTACAGATTCATGACTTTTCTCTTTTAGGTAGAAGACTGTCCTCAAAAATCTTGTGATCTTTGGTCATCAATTAATACTTAACCTGGAGGACTAGCAAGTTAACCAGACATTGATAGAGTAGGGGAGCGACTTCACTGTGGTGAGTGTAAAACTATTTTTTTCCACTAGAGGGACATCCACAATAGAGTATCTGGGATTCTTTTCCCAGAGGTTTGTTAGTTGCCTGGGGATGAAATCATTTTTCTCCCTGGTGGAGATACATGGCTAGCTGTAAGAATCCTGTGAACAAGCATACAACAGGCCCTGCAATTTGCGAGTTCTTAGGTTTCAGGGTTCTGCAAAAGAAATCACATGGTTTCTCATGAATGCCTCCCTTTAATATCTATGGAGTTGATTCCTCCATTCTGGCAATTAGAAGAAGAAGAACTGTTGGATCCTATTGGTCTTGTTGGACTCAGATTTTTTATCCCTTTATTGTCATTTAATTAAATGTGTATGACAGATTGTGATTATCCTGAAACATTATTATGATTTTAATATGTTCAAAGTTTTTAAGAAGTATATTCACAGTATTAAACTCACATTTTAACAGAAATTCTGAGATCTCAGGTTGAAATTTGGGAGGGAGGGAGAGAAAGACAATGTGCTACATTAGAAGAATTTTAATTAATGTGATCTAGATGCTATTATTTACTTGCCCCAGTGAAAAGTTAAAACATAAAGAAAGCCCACTGAGTTAAAAATATAACATTTAATGTTGTAGCAGATAAAACACAATAATCTTGAATCATCAGTAATCACCAGGGAAGTATAAATTAAAATCTCAACAATATACCACTACATACCTTCTAGAATGGACAAATTACAAAGAATGACATTACTAAGTAGTGGCAAGATTGTAAAGTAACTAAAAACCTCATAAACCACTGGTGGGAATGAAAAATGGCATAGCCCTGGTGGAAAACAGTCTGGCAGTTTCTTATAATGTTAAACACGTAATCACCAAAAGACCCAGTAGTTCCACTCCTAAATACTCACCTAAGGCAAACGCAAGCACACATCCACAAAAAGACTTGTTCTCCACCGTTCATACAAACTTTATTCATAATAGCTAAAAACTGGAAACATCCCAAATGTCCTACAACTGGAGAGTGAGTAGCAAATTGTGGTGTATTTACAGAATGAAATAATACTCAAACTACTGATACATGAAACGCCATGGATTAATCTCAAAAGCATTATGTGAAATGAAAGAAGTCAGACACAAAAGACAAAATGTTACATGTGTCCATTTATGGGAAACTTAGAAAGCAGATCAGTGGTTACAAGAGGCGTGGACAGAAAGAATTGACTGCACAGAGGCACAAGGGAATTTTGGGGAGGAGGTATGGAAATGTTTTATACCATGGGTGTGGTGGTGGTTACATGTCTGTATCTATTTGTCAAAACTCATCAAATTGTACACTTAAAATCGGTAAATGTTATTATATGTAAATTATTCCTCAACAAAGCTAATACAAAATAAGATGTAGGTCTTATAATACGAGACCATGGAAAGGCATTTACAATAAGTTAAGAGAGCATGTAGATTTATCAATGGATTTTCAAGAAACGGGTGTTTTTGTCAGGTGGTTTAATAGAATAATTTTATTTGGGGGAACTAATTTACAAAGGTATTAGAAGTATTGAAAGACCAAATAGGGAAAAATGAGCAAACCAGAGAATAACAACATCTGGAAGTCACTATCACACCTAAGGCTCGGAGAGATTAAAAAAAAGAAAAGAAAAGAAAAAAGGAAAGGAAATTATCAGATTTTCAGATCCAGGGCCATCCAGAAGGAAGTCGAATAAAGGCAGGGATTGCCTGGTAAGAACACCGCAGAGGATGGGACTTCCTGGAGGGATCCAGAACCACTGCTAGAAACACCGACTCTTTGACAGCGAGTCTCCCATTTGCCCACCAGGGCCTTCTGCTGGCAGAAACTATCTGAAGGCATCTAGCAAGGGAAACCAGAGCAATACAGTTCTCAGAGGTCAGCCTCCTAGGATACACAGTGAGTGGGGAAAGTGTAGTTTGGATACACAATGAAAAGGCTGCAGAACCAAAGTGACAACCATAGTTACCTCTAGTAGAATTACGGCTGGTTCTTAACCTCTTTCTTATACCTGATCTTTTTTATTTTCTAAGTATATGCTTCTTTCACAATCAATTATGAACAAAGTTATAAAAATTGAATCAAATAATTTTGAAAAATTCTCTACATTTTGATGACATCAACAGGATTGTAATACAGTCCATTTTTCCATAAATTTTATTTTCTCCTCTCTAGGATAAAAATACAAGGAAGATGAAGCTTCTGGGCTCATCATAGACTTGACTGTGGTCAGTGCAGACATTAAGTCTTCAGTCATCCCTACTTAATTACGTTACGTGCAATGTTGTTTCAAAACGTTCCAGCAGAGCTTGGCACATGCTGCTTTCCCACCCTGCCAGCTGGGAAGCCCGCCATTCCAGAACAGAGCCAGAACAAGATGCAAGCGCGGGCAGTGGAGTCACACGGGCAAGTCACCCGGTGGCCAGATGCCTTTCACAGTTTAACCAAAGGTGTTAGGCAAAGGCAATGAACTGGGGCTGACCAGACCTCGTGAAATATATTTGGGTGATTTTTGCATAGATTTATGAACAATATCTTCCTAATTTCATAAGAATGACAGCTGTTCAGAGCATAAAATACATGTTAAGTGAGGTCAAAATATTATTTAAAAATCTCAATGCATCAGTCGGGATGCAACCACAGAAATAAAATCAAATATACACAGTATTACATATATTAAGTTAAATATATATATGTATGACATATATACATATACATACACACAACGAGACAGAGAAAAGGTTGATTTATTACAAGGACCCTGTAAGGCAAGTAGTCAGGAAGGGCAAACCCAGCAAAGAGAGAGCAACTGTAGACCCAGATGCTGTTGGGAATCTCTTTCACCATGAAGAAGCCAATCCCTTCTAAGGGCTCATCTGGAAAGGTCTGGCCTACCAAGAATAATCTCCATATTTAAAATCAACTCATTAGGGACTTTAATTACATCTGCAAAATCCCTTCACAAAAGCACCTAAATTAGTGTTTGATTGGGTACCTGGAAGAAGGTGAGTGTTTATCATTATTTTAAGAATTAATATCTCCCAGCTACAAGTCAGTACCTATCTTCTTCCTAATTATAAGCACCAGTGCATGATAGATGCGCAATAAATATTGACCGAATGCATATTTTCCTCTATAGGTGCTGCAACATCAAAATGCTTGCTATGTCCACTAATATCAAATTCATTTTATTTTGAAAACAAATCAAAAATTAATTAATACAGATATGAAAAGAAATAGCACCATAAAGGATGACATTCTGATAGCCAAGATGGTGCTTCAGGCCTTTCCTCCTCATCCCATGCACCTCTGTTTTATCCCTTAAGCCTACTGGTACTTCTTCTGGCATAGCTGATACAGAATGTATATTCTGTATGAGTTATAAAGTGCTAGTTCAAGTTTCAATCAGATGAATCATTAGTAGCTTCTTTGGTTTTGTCTTTATTTCTTTTTGTAACTAAAGTTCTTTCCTCATACACAGGGTTAGATGTCCCTAAACTTATCCTTGCTGTAACTTTTATCAAGCTCCATTATAATTAGCCATTTAATGTGTATCTCACCTTCCTTTATGGTTAATTCGGGACAACAGGGACAGTTTTGTTCATATGGTGCCCCGAGAGCCAAGCACACAGTTCCTGGAACATAGTAGGAGCACAAATATTCACTGAATGAGTGAGATGATGAACAAAGAATTAATTGTGCCCTCTCCTTAACCTCCTGAAGAATCCACCTTCTTTAATAAGTTTCTAAGTAAACCCTTTCCTTCTCACCCCAATCGCATCAGTAATTCTAACATAGAGAACAAAAATAAAACTCAATTGTCGGTGGGTATGTTATCGGCCAGTGATAGACCTGCTGTTTCACCAAGGATTATGTATATAGCTGAGATGTTTTTTTAATTTTTAAACTAAAAAGTTCTCATCTTGATGAGCTCTACAGATTCAGCATGGAGAAGCTCAGTATTGATTAATGGAGGCATTTATGTCGAGGGGAACGTGGTCAAATAAATAAACTCCAGGAAAGACTCAACGAGCAGCCTCGTATATCAAGGACAATCTCTTGAGAACACAAGCCTGGATTATGAGACGTTTCATGCTTGTCTTCCCTGTCATATACTCAATTTTCTCTCAGGAGAGCAATTGGGGGGAAAAAAAAGTTCAGCAATAGAAAAAAAAAAAAAACAACTATAATCTATTTCAGGCTTCTTAGTGAAAAATGCTAGCTAGAAAGCTTCGAACTAACGCCAGTGTAAAGCCAAGAGGCAGCTACCACATTCAGCATTAAAGTTTACTGAACTTTCTCTTGGACACTTTTTGAGACTAATCAAGTGTATATTTTATTAGAATTCCCTATTCCCCAATGGGATAACTTTTTACCAGTTTTTTTTTTTTTTTTTTAATGAAAGCAGAAGTCCCCAATTACTAATTTATACGTAAGCCAGACTGTGCCACATGCATTCCTCTGCAATTTGGCTGAGTTTTTGGGTGTCTCATACATGCAGAAGTAGTAAAAGCTACCTAAGGTCACAGGAAGAACATTTTAAGAAATAGAAATTTTATTAATTTTACAATTAGAGATTAAAATTCCCTCTTCCACTCTTTGCAAGAAGAAACTTGCCTTTATTCTCAAACCCCTAAACTCCTTTATCTTTTCCTGTCCCCAACTGCAATTCTGCTCCTATCACCAGCCTCAGCCATTGCAGATGGAATACTGAAAACACAAAGCTAAAAGTGACAGAAGACAGCTTCTGATATCATTTCCTCCTCTTTGGAAAGGTGCATAGAGACCTGAGTTGCCTCTTTAGCCTCCACCTAAGAAGAGTGATTATGAAGGGGTGCCATGCAGTATGCAAATAACTCAAATAGCTACCAATCCATTCACAACTGATAACAAGGAGTGCATTGGTTATCTATTGCTATGCAACAAATAACCACAAACTGGCTCAAATCACATATATTCATTATCTCAGAGTTTCCATGAATCTGGAGTCCAGGCACGGTTTTGGTGCATCTTCTGCTTCAGGGTGTCTCAAAAGGATGCAATCAAGATGTGGGCTGAGCCTGAGGTCTCACCTCAAGGCTGGACTGGGGAAGAATCTCCTTCAAAACCCACCCAGTTGTTGGAAGAATTGAGTTCCTTGTGGACTGTGGGGCTGAGGGCCTCAGTCCTTTGCTTGTTGTCAGCCAGAGGTTGCCTCAGTTCTTGCCACATGGGCTTCTCCATTGGGCAATGCACAACACGGCAGCTTGTTTAATTAAAACCAGTGATAAAGAGTCTGCTAGCAAAACCAAATTACAATCTTATACAACATCCCATCATCTTTGTTGTATTTGATTGTTTAGAAGCAAGTCACAAATCCCACCTATATTCATGGGGAGAGGACATGAATACCAGGAGGTAGGGACCATCTTAGAGGGAGGCCTCAGGACCTCAAGAGTCTGGGAGAAGGGAAGGTAGAAAAAGTCAAATGTCCAATTTCATTACTACATCCAATAAAGAGACTTCACTTAAGCACACTGGACATAAAGAGGGCCTTATTAAATGGACTTACTTGGATTAACAGGGATGGCTAACTGCTTCTACTGCCAGGATAATTATGTCCTCCTGGGATTGCCCCAAGGAGCTTAGAGACATGGACACTGACCCATTATCCAAGAGCAAATAGACCTAATAGAACCTCAGACCCTTGACAATATTAGGGGTCTTTAAAATATAAAGTATACAGTAGACCTTTTAAATTCTTTATGGTTTGCCCTTCTTCATCTGGAGAAGGGACATTATTGCCTGCTTTCTTCATCATGTTCTATCTTCTCTCATCACATCTCATTGGTGGAGATTATCTGTAACATTGGTAATTCTTTTTCATTGAGCCACCTGTACCCTGTCATCTGAGCAAATAGGAGTGCAGGTTGGTGAGATGTGTGGCCTAGAAAATCAAATGAAACCAACTCTATAGGTTGAAATAATAACTGTCTTCATTAGCTCCACACTCTTGGAGACACATCATCACAGCCAACAAAGATAAATAGTAAAATATGAAAAGATAGAGGAATTTCAAAGTCTTTCAGTTCATTGAAGAACTTTAGATGTCCTAATTCACAATTTAATTTAATCCAAATTCTAAACATGTGGAATTCAAACAATTCAACAGATTGGCTTGTCTGATAGTCTTCCCAAGAATCTAAATACAGAGGAATCAATTTTGAAATTTGGGACTAGAACAGAAAGAAATACCTCGGACCACAAAGGCTGTGGAGCTGTATTTGGGTCTTGTTGGCAAAACTTTAACCATGTAATTGTATTTCTTTCTTCTCTGTCCAATGAGATCCTTCATTTTCTTTAATTTACCTGAATCACATCTCCTTCATAAGGCTTCCCAGGCATTCATAAATCAACTTTTGTATTATATGTCATCTTGGATTATTGCTTAATTGTTTCCCACAAGTTTCTTATTTCCCAAAATTAATAAGTTCTTTGAGCTTATGTATAAGATACCTGGCATCTAACCCTTCTGTGTCTCCCAAAGCCCAGGTCACATGGTGTTTTCCTAGAATATAGGCTCCGGTATATGTACTCAGAAGTCAATTTAAAATGGATCACTTGATTTTACTTAGAACTAGAGCCATGCTAAATTTATGAGAAAGACAATCAAAAGCAAAGTAAAGGGACTTTATGGAGAAAGAAATGACCAATCAAAATGGGTTTATATTGATCTGTTGTTTTACCCATACAATTTATCAGTTCAGAAAATGTCAAATGTGGAATGACATGGTACTGAGACCTCCAAGAAAAGAAAAAAGTAGTCTTCTAGGAATCATTTCCTTTGGCATCTAGAGGAAGAAAAGATTGCCAAGGAAATTGGAGGTCTAGTTTCTAGTTGCAGATTTGTTTTGCTACTTTATACTAATCCTTCCCCTGCTTTAGGCTTTGGTGTCTTCCACTATTGAGATGAGAAGGGCTGTCCTATACAATTTCACTGTTCTATATGACTGTAAATTTCCAAGCGAAGGATTCCTAATCTCACTCACAGTTTAGGAACTTGTACAGTTTGGCACCTGAATGGCAACTAGGGTGCTTCCTGGGAAACAGGGCTCAAACCATTGATGAGGGTTATTCCTTTTATATGTCTCTATTCCTCCCTGCTCTGTATTTCAAGTGATCACCCACAGAGGCAATGAGATGTTCTTAATTAGCTTCCTGAGCACCATAACGACCACATTAAAGTTATAAAAGCATTTCTTCTTTTTCAATGGCTTGGTTTTTTTCCTTCCTATCTTAAATATATTTGCATAGGAAAAATTTTAATTTTTAAATCTGTGTGCCTTCTAGATAAGGCCTAAGCATAACTTTTCTTTAACTTAGAAAATGCAAATAAATAATGAGAAAATGCCAGAAAATAGGAAAAATTTTTAAAAGAATAAAAAGCAACACAAAATAGAAACAGAATAAAAGCATTATTTACCAGCTCAAATTGATCTATAACTCCCTGCTTTGAAGAATTTTCCAAAGAGTTCCTTATGCGCTTGTTTTTGCCTTTTTTCTATTCTTAGAGAAGTTCGTCTGACATTAGCTGGTGTTAGAAGGTGTCCTAATTAGACTGAGGCATGCCTATGTCAAATAGAATGCTCCTCAACTATCACTAGGAACTTTGGGTAGAAAAGCCTTTACTTAGAGATAACCAAATAAGCCTAGAGAAAGCATGTGGTGCAGTCAATCCTTAAATTAGAAGTGAAACAGCAAGAAGCATTTTATTATGCCTGTTCACTTTTAAATCCCTGAAGGGAGATTAGTGACAAAGTAAATACACATCAAAAAAATCTTACTATCCCATATGCAATTGTTACAGGGGACAAGTTCCTAAAGTTTTGTTATGACATAAAGTAGCTTTGAAGTTGCCTCTGGTTGGTATCAGGTATCTCTTGGCATAAAAAGCCAAGCAGAACTTGTAGGGTAGCCTGCTACTGGCCTAAGTAAAAGAAAGGCTCATTCATCTACTGGGGAAACAAAATGCTTGATGAGTAGAACGATGACTTCACACTGTTGAAGGCCTCAAGCTTCATCCATTTGAAAAAGAGAGGCTATTTTGGAGCAAGTCACATGTGAGCTAGTTGCGGAGAGGCAGAGTGGAGATGGAAAAGGATAATCTCCCTGAACATCTGTCATGATTACACATAAAACCTTACTGCAAAGTCAAATGCAATGCACTTGGTACTTTGGACTGTTAAGCCTCTGTTCTGTGAATGAGTGTTTGCAGCCATGGCTACGGGTTTCTATCTGTTTTTATGATGCCTATCACTGTAGACCCCGGCAATCAAGGGAGGCATAACCCACATAATCAACAGGTCAGTAGAGAAGATGCATTTGACCATTTAAGTCAGAAAATAAGCCACACATTATCGTACACTCTTGTGCACTTTTCCAAAAGGAGCCAGGCAGGGAAGTAAACATGCTCGCCATCATAGTAGCTGCCAATTTACTATGCCTTTCTCAATTGATGAAACCGCAGGCCATTGTCACTCTGAATCTTGTCAGCAAAGATGGCAGTGGAAGAACAGCAACAGCAGCCCTGCCTTGCCCACCACAGTGAAGGAGGGGAAGCGCTTCTCCCACAGAGCCGGTACATTTGGTGATAACTCAAACCCCAGCATGGCTCCTCCAGGCTTGGCTGCCTACTGCACAGTCAGGGTCTTTTGTAATTTATTTAGACGCATATTGACCTTATTTTCTTGGCACTGTCATGTGAGAGTAAGTTCTTCTGGAGGATTTGGGGATTGGGGGTGGAGGTGCCCAGCACGCTGTCTCACTTCATCCTCTCTGTTGAATCCACCAGTGCAGAGCAGTTGGCCGCCTCTTTTCTCTCCATCAGAGCAGCGCCATCTTTGCTGGAGATGGCACTTTCAGGCCCTCAATTTATATGAGAACTTTAAAACATGAGGCTGTATGAAATGAAATTTTTGGATGTAATGTGTCACCCTTTAGACATAAAAACCAACTAATGGTTTTAATTTTATAAGCATTTGCCAGCCAGGGTTTTCAACAAATGTCTCTCATATCAAAATAACTCTCCAGAATCAGAAATCCATAGACATTGAACTGAAACAATGCTGCAGTCCTTTTCTTGGACAAAGATGCTCTTATGATGATGAGTTTTAAGTGGGTATCACCTCCGCACTTGTAAAGAGACATACTTTTAAGGACCATGACAGAGCCTGCCATTGTTTTGGAGTCAGCATATCATTTTTTTCTTAGTTGACTGAAAAACAGTTAACAAACATCTTTTTAAAGGAGTTACTTCCCTTATAATTTTTCATTCTTTCATTACATTATGCCTCAGTTTATAACATAGAGGTGGTGTTAAAATTCAACCCTCCTCACCCTGAGTTCTTCAAGATTCAAGATGATAATCATTTATATCTAAAGTATGGCAATTATTTTAGTACATCACAAGCTGTCAGGGTCTATGTTTCTGTAATTCTGTGGGACTAGGACATAAAAGACACATGTATCAGATTTGTGGCTAACACCAAAACAGGATGGATAGTTCCGATGTTATGATTCAGTGATAACAGAGGACCACAGAGTTCAATTCTCCTTAATTCCATCATTTCCCCCATAAGACACAGAAAAAAAATTATGTAATAAATAAACTGGTCAAAATCACACAGTCTTCTGAATTTGGTCCAGTATTTTTCAAAATAGCTAGGGGCATGGCAGAGCCAGAACTAAATGTATGTGTTACATTTTACTCCTAATTGGAGAAATGTAATCTTAGCTCATTACCTCCCCCTCATCTCCCTTGTCACTCATGAACTTCACACTCTGTTTTGTTTTCCTTCATAGCTCTTGTTAGAATGGGAAATTAGATTACACATGTATTTAGTTGCCTGCTCTTATGTATCCCTCCAACTGGAACAGAAGTGCTGCAGCGACACAAATCATGCCCTCCTTGTTCCCTGTGACAGCCCCACCAATGAGAAGCACGCCTGGCACATAACAGGCACTCAATAAACACTTGAAGAATTGATTAATTAATTCATAGTTGAGATTTTAGAAGGCAAACTTGAACCTCATGGACACGAGAGATCACATTCGCAGCTGCTCCTCATGAGTCAGCCCAGTCTCGCTTAATACCGTCATCTAGTGGTCTTCAAAGTCCAGCTTTTTGTCTACACCAACCTAAATTCAAATTGCGATCCAACTGCTGCCCCTTCGAATCCACTGAAACAATGAACTCACAAGTTTCCCAAAACATCCCAATTTTAGTATTCAGTGATCTTTTCTCCTCCTAATCCTCTTTTGTTCCCTGTCTCATAGCATTCGCCAAGTCTGGACTTTTCTGCACTGTGGCCCTTCTCCTTTCTGACTGACTCTGCTTTGATTTTCTTGGTAGAAGGCCACTTCTTTTCTCTCTGTGAGTCTGACCATCAGTGTTCCCACCAATGCTCACTGCTTCGCTCTCCTCTCTACATACATTGCTCCCAATCTCAATTTCCAGCCTGATCTTCTCTTTTAAGCTCCGAAGCTTTATCTCTGAATTTCTGCAAGATACTTCCTCTTGCATGTACTGCTGTAATCTCAAACTCATCATGTCTATAACTACCTATTCTTGACATTTATTTTTATGGAAATGTATCTTTTAGTCCCAGTTAGACTAAAAGAACAGTGTATTATATTTTTTTTTCATCCCTACATCTAACATCATGCCCAGTGCCTCGGGAGTTTTATTTAATAAATATATGAGCTTGGGCCGGGTGCAGTGGCTCACGCCTGTAATCCTAGCACTCTGGGAGGCCGAGGCAGGTGGATCGCTCAAGGTCAGGAGTTCGAGACCAGCCTGAGCGAGAGCGAGACCCCCGTCTCTACTAAAAATAGAAAGAAATTATCTGGCCAACTAAAATATATATAGAAAAAATCAGCTGGGCATGGTGGCTCATGCCTGTAGTCCCAGCTACCCGGGAGGCTGAGGCAGTAGGATCGCTTGAGCCCACGAGTTTGAGGTTGCTGTGAGCTAGGCTGATGCCACGGCACTCACTCTAGCCCGGGCAACTAAGCAAGATTCTGTCTCAGAAAAATAAATAAATAAATAAATATATGAGCTTGACAAATATCAAGTATGGTGATTGTTGTGGTAGAATTCTGTTCCCCCAAAAAGAGATATTGAAGTTCTAACCCACAGGATTTTAAAATGTGACCTTACTTGGAAATAGTATCATTGCAGATATTATTAGTTAAGATGAGGTCATACTGAAGTAGGACCAGACCCTTAATTCAATACAACTGGTATCCTTGTAAGAAGACAAAAGAGACGGACAGGCAGAAGAATGTCAGTGACAATGAGGCAGAGACGGAAGTGATACACCCATAAGCTGAGGAATGCTAAGATGACTGCAAACACCAGACACCAGAAGCAGCAAGGAAGGGTCCTCATCTACATGTTTTAGAGGGAGTAGGGCCCTGCTGTCAACTTGATCTTGGGCTTCTAGTCTCCAGAACTGCAAGAGAATAAAACTCTGTCATTTTAAACTACCTCTTTGTACAGCATCCCTAAGAAACTAATATCATGAAAGAGCAAAGCTTTGAGATCAGATGAACCCGAAGTTAATCCCAACCATATCATTTACTTATGTGATCTTGAGAAATTTATTAACTTCTTTGTGCCTCCATTTTCTTATCTGTAAAATGAAGACAGTATTTGTTTCTCAGGATTTTTGTAGGAGTTATATTTATAATGTACATTACAAACCTCACAAAGAGCCTAGCATAGTGTGTGCTCAAAATGGGTATCTTCTTTACCATTTGCATTTTTAAATGAGCCTTTTATTACTATACCTGCTGTATTCATTCAACAAATATGTATTGCAGGTCTTCTCTGGGTCAGACACTGCCCTAGGCATTTAGATAAACTGTAAACAGACGAGAAAAAATACCCCAAAATACCGTGCCTCAGGAACTTACCTATGGACAGCAGGCCTATTTTTTTCTTAGTAAATAAATGAATGAACTAAAATTGCCATCATATTTTTGTCCTAAACTCTACGTCAAGGAATTAAGATGATAAAAAAAAAAATGAGTGGATTTGGCTATCATAGATACTTTTGAAGGTATCAAAACACTTACCACGAAACTGTGATTATGTAATGCCTTGCTTGCCATGATAAAGCAGCACAAACTAAAACTATCTTTCACTTAAGATGTAAGGCAGAAGAAAAACAATTTTATTATGTTTATTAACTGTAACTCCACATTTTAATGAGATGCAGTAAGAAGTCAATTAAATTTATCATATGCAAAAAGTTGTTAAAAGGTTAAATTGTCAATGGCGAAGGTATACCTTCAAGTAAACCTTCACCATTGAAAATGAAGAAACATTACCTTCACTGCATTTTTTCGATCTTAAAAAGAAAATCTTTATATAAAAACTCTGGGACTATCATTTTCTAAAATGTATGTAATGACAGGCACTAGCGTAATAGGGAAAATTTTAAGTGCTATTGCAGATGCAAAGCAGTGGGAGAAACAAATGACAAAAAAGCTCTTAAGCTTTAGGATATTAAGAAAGAATGAAGAAGGGATCAACACATTTTCATCTCAAAGGTAAGAAATTATTTTTTAAGTATTTGGTATGATATATTTATCAACAGGAGGGGAGTCAGGGAATGTAAACATTAGACTACAGTGTCTCTTGGAGCATCCTGAATGTGGATTCTCCCTCTCATCCCACATCTCTGTGGCTCTATGTCTCTGGGATTGTGCTGTCCAGGACAGTAGCCACAGGCTATGTGGGTTGTGGCCACTGCACTCTTGAAATGTGACATGTCCAGACTGAGATGTGCTATGAGGATAAAATGCATACCAAATATTGAAGACTTTGTTTGAAAAAAAGAATATATATCAAATGTATTTTGTATTTATTATATTTTGAAATGTTTGGTGATTTTAAATAAAATATATCATAAAAATTAAATTCACCTGTATCTTTTTGCTTTTTAATACATCTAACTATATCTACCTGGACATTAAAATTCCACACAAGTGGTTCACACCTGTGGCTCGCACTTTATTTCTATCAGGCAGCACTGTTCATGTTACGGAAGTCCCAGTTGTGGGGAACAGCAAAGGCTTGTATTAAATAGTAAAGATCAAGAATCAAGTAATGAATCCTTACCACTAGCTAACTGAGCTGAAGCAAGGATAATCACTTAACCTATTAAAACCAGTATTTACTCCTCCATACAGGAGAAAAACAGGTAAGGTGTTAAATTAGACACTCTTGAAAGCCCAGCTTTTGTGCCTGGCCCTGTTATAGCCTTAGGGATGCAAAATGCCTTCCTAGAGATCTTTAACCTAAGCCTTAGCAAAAACTATTACCAAAAACACTTGTTCCAATGCTTTCTCTGATCTATTCTTTGCTGTGCATCAGCTCCATTCTAACCATGGGCCAGCTTCCTCCATGCAGCAGGAAACACAGTAACACATTTCTACTTGTACATTTTGTTCCACCTGCCATTAATAAGTAAGTAACATGTGCCCACACTTGGTCCTATGTACAGAAAGGGGAAGATCTCTGATTGGGCTATTGAAGTCAGGTGCCCTTCATGAGACCAATCAACTGCAACTAAAATGAGATCTGTAGGAAAATGTAGTTCTTGTGCTAACCACAGATCAGAGTGAGGGAGTAGTTTCCAGAAGGATGATGATGCTCCTACAAGAAGTAAAGATACAGATTAAGCAATTTAACTACAATTCATTATGGTATGGATGTGTTGATAATATTGCAGAGATATCATTACACAAAGTTTCTACTCGTGAGAGGCATATATTGATGCTTTAATCCAGAATCCCTTCCTTTGAAAAACATGGCGTAACCTATTCTCAGTTGCTCTAATGAGGCTATCAGTCACAGTTAACACCCTCATGCCACCCACTAGACTGTGAGGAAAGGCATTTGACTCAGATCTAGCCAAACATAGTGTCATATTCATTCCCCCGTTCCAAAGGTGAGCACGTGACTAAATGAAGACTAATAACAGCCCTTCTAGAATTGAATTATGAAACTGGAAAGTAAAAGTTTTCTTTCCACTGGGACTGGTAAACGGAAAGGGTAGGACTCTGGGACTATTAAGGGATAGCTCCCTGGGCATACAGGGAAGGCCAATCTTTCATAGGAGAGAATAATGATAACACACAGAGGGAAGCAAAGCTGATAGAAAGGGAGAGAAAAAGAAAACAAAAGAAAAAGAGAGAGAAAGAGGAAGAAAACTGTGTTTAAGCCCCCAGAACTAGCTATATCTGAAACCAATGCAATCTTAGATTTTCCAGTTCTGTGAAATAATGCATTCACTATTTTGTTTGAGCTTACTTTGAGTCTAGATTCTATCATTTGCATCAGAAAGTGTTCCCCAAACACCATTTATTCTGATTGTCTTAAGAGCAAATCAATTAAACCTTTGATGTTCAACCTTTACATCAGTGCTAAGCTATTCTGCAAACAACAAAAAGCTTAAAATAAGCCAAGAGTCATCATATATAGATAGAATCTATATACAGAAAGAAAACTTAAGAAAATATTACTTTCCTTGACATAAGTAAGTTGTGTATAGTCCAGTGAGCCTCATTTGTGCCACGCTCACACCTCTAACACAGCACCCATAAAACCTGATGACGTTGACTTACACTACTGGACTTTAAACCTCTTGAGGGCAAGATACAGTTTATCTTTGTATGATGACTGCCAGGCATGGTGGTAAGCAATGAATGCTTATGGAAGGACAGTAGAAAGAAAATAAAATCAAAAAAGAAAAGATATTTCCTGCATCTTTTGCAGGCATATTTGTATTATGCTTTCACAGATATAATACAATGGTTAGTTTTTATTTAACTATTGGTTTATAACATAGCAACAGAAGTATAGCTTCCTCCTAAAGAAGGAAGAAGGTAATAAAAGTCATGAAAATTTCATTGAACATTTTCTTTGGTGTACTTACCACGTCCTAGGTACTCTGCAAACTGTTTATATGTTTTCTACTTAGAAAATTGAGCTTGGCACTAAGAAGATAAAAATGTTTTAGAATACTTGACATTATAATACTTTATAGTTTGCAGAATACTTTCATATATATCTTCTTACTTGCAATTCTTTGCCACCCAGGGAGGTATATAGGAAAATATCAATATCTCATAATTCATGTGAAAAAAGCTTCAAGAAATTAGAGGTTTCTTAAGTAACAATAGTAGTGAATCAGAATAAGAATCCAGGTCTCATGACTCCACAGAAGTACTTGCTCCACTATAGAAAGAGCATCTAGTATCATCATAAATTAACTAAAGAGAGGCAGATACTTGAAGAATCTGTGAATCATACTGGTAATCATTTCATGGGTGTCCCTTACTTCCCATTTGCCAGGCATTTCAAGTTTAATTTCCGCATTAAAATTCTCCTCCTCAAACTCCCTGCCTTCCATTTTTCTCTTACTAAATCCATTTACTGGAATAAAACCAAGTGTCATGACTTGTAACTACTGGAAGGTTTTGCTTGCAAATAGGAAGCTACAGACCTTCCCCTAAAAGCAATGCCAGCTTCATCTAAATAAGAGACAATGAACCATGACAGGGAAACCTGCTTTCCCCATAATTCAAAGAAAAGCTTTCCTTAATATTCCTGCCAGGGTGGGCTGGTTCTGATTGCAACAAAGCAACGCCCAGGCTCATTCTGTTCTTAATACACTAAGTAGGAGAGACTGTAGTACAAGAGGAGCAGATTCTGCAGCCCTCTAACTGCCCTCAAATAATGTCTTAGATTCAGTACATTTTTAGCAACACGGTAGACACCACAGGATCCCATACATATGCACATAAACTCCCATATAGATGCACAAACAGGCACACATTTAGGTAAACAGAAAAATAGAATACGTTGCTTGTAAAGTTAGTTTTAAGTTGAAAACTAGAATTCTGTAAAACAGTGTGTCTTAGTCCATTTTGTGCAGCCATACCAGAATACTTTAGACTGGGTAATTTATAAAGAACAGAAATACATTTCTTATAGTTGTGGAGCCTGGGAAGTCCACGATTAAGGGGCTGGCATCTGGTGAGGGCCTTCATCCCATGGTGGCAGGCAGAAAGCAGAGAAGGCAAGAGGAGGCCAAATTTATCCTTTTATAATGGAATTAATCTCACCCATGAGGGTGGAGCCTTCCTGGCCTGCTAACCTCTTAAGGGCCCTACCTCTTAATGCTGTTACAATGGCAATTAAATTTCAATAGGAGTTTGGGGAGAGGACAAACATTCAAATCACAGCACAGCGACTGAATAGATACTATTTTTTATGATTTTTAAAAATGTTTTTCATGATAACTTTTAGAGTCTTTACATAGCTGCAATGCCTTAATAATCTAAATATTTCATTCAGGAAAGAAAAAAAGAGAGGTGGCAATTGAGGAGTACTACAATAATTTCATAAGAGCTATTTTTTTTTTTTTTTTCACAAGACTGTAAAAGAGTGGGAATTTCACTTTAGCCTGCCAGGAAAAGAAAACTTAAGAGTAAATTCTGGGAACAACTAATTTTCTTTTATCCTTCTATAAAAAACACTCAGGCTGATACTGCCTTCAAAGAATATTGAGTCACTACTATGTGTCAGGCCCCATGTCTGGGGCTACAATTATGTATATAAATACAAAATATCTCCCTTCCCCTGGGTGTATCATTTCATTATTAATTCAACAAATATCTATCAAGCATTTTATGTGTTCCAGGGACTACATGGAAAAAAAAGAAAAACCCAGCTAAAATCTATGACCTATGCCTTCATGGAACTTACATCCAAGTGGAGAAAACAGATAATAAACAAATAAATTTAAAAATAGACTGTTTATTTAATGAAAAGAAGTTTATTTAGCTTACAGTTCTGGAGACTGGAAAATCCAAGAGCATGGTGCTGTCATCTCGTGAGGGCCTTCTTGCTGCGTCCTAACATGCTAGAGGACACCACATGGCAAGTGGGCAAGAGCAAGACAGTCTAAGAGAGTTTACTTTTATAACAAAGCCACTTCGATGCTAATGAACCCACTCCTGTAATGGTGACATTAATCCATTCTTGAAGGCAGAGGGATTAATTTTCCAACACATGGAATTCTGGGGGACACATTCAAACTGTAGCACCTTCTAAATGGAATCTCATAGTCTACTCCCCTATAATCCCTTCTTAAAAATAGACTATTTGTTAATAAATTCAGAAACTGGTAAGTGTTTTTGGAGAAAATAAAACAATTAAGGATTTAGAAATTCAGAATGCTGTCGGAAGGGAATTCTATTTTAAAGTGATCAGCAGAAACCTGTTAATGGCCATTACTTGAGTGTAGCCAGGATGAAGATTCCTGTCATGTGAAGATCTGTAAGGAGACTGTTGCAGGCAGACATTACTGCACGGAGATGCCTGGGCTGCAGCATACTGAGCAAGGGGACTAGCCGTAGGGGATGATATTGGATAGATGGGCAGGGGTTGAGTAGGCAGTGGATGAAGGAGAATTTTGGACTTTATTCTAAATATGACACAAGACCATTGGGGGATTACAAATAAAATGGCAAGCATGAAAAAGCTCACTCTAGGTACTACATGAAGAAAACTCTGTAGATTGGGAAATGGAAGCAGAGGAGCAGTTTGGGGCTCTGCAGTAATCTATGTGCGAGATATCAATGACTGTGATTAGAGTGGAAGTGATGGAGATGGTGAGCGTAGACACCAATAATAATGCCAGCCACTGTTCTACTGGCTCTACATTAATTAGCTTACTTGCACTCTTATATTCGATATTTTAACTACTCAATAACAACCTCATGAGACAGGTACTATAAGTATATCTACTTTATAACTATGGGGAAGAAAGCAGAGTGAATTTAAATAGCTTACTCAAGCCTACACAAATAATAACTGACAGAAAGATGCAAAGGTTTAGCCAAATGAAAAGTTAGAAGGAACAACCCACACACAAGACCACCCTCACTTCTGATACCAACTGCAAGTTCAGGGGTCCCCAAGACCACCTTGTTGTTCCATAATTCATTAGAACTTATAGATCTCATTGAAGGCTATTTTGCTCATAGTTATGGTTTATTACAGGGAAGGAGTACAGACTGAAATCATCCAAAGGAAAACATACATAGGGTGGAGTCCAACAAAGTACACACATAAAGTTTCCAATTGTCCTCTCCTGTGGAGTCAAGGTAGCAGTAATTTGTCTACATCTGTGTATGACAAGATGCATTGAGAACTCCCAACCATGGAAGCTCACTCAAGCTCAGTGTTCAGAGTTTTCACTGGGGCTCCATCATGTGGGCATGACTCATTGCCCAAGTGTCTGATCTTGGTCCTAGTCTCCCTGAAGGTAGGTCTACTGTTACTGTGTGACCCAACCTCCCTGCCCCCAAATCACACAGCAGTTCTTCTGGTGTGGCCATCCCGCACCCTAAATCATATAGTTAAACTATCCTGACCCATGATCCATAGGCAAACAAAAACTTCTCTCAGGCATGACAATTACCCTACAGATGTCAATGGCAAAAGCCAAACCTATCTTTGAGCAAGGTTAGATTCTGTACTGCACAGGCAAAGAAACAGATAAGAGAGAAATGAGAGTTCTTCTTAAGCCATTTTAAATTTGACATGCCCATTTTACATCAAAATAAAGATGTTAAGTGACAGTTATGTAAACATATCCATGATTCAAGCATGAGAGGATGACTGGAAATACAAATTTTGGAGCCAGTAGACTGTAGATGGCATGTAAATGCCATGGGATAGAATAGGATGAATTAAAGAGAAAGTTTAGACAGAGAAAAGAACAGGAACAAGGACTCGTCCTTGATACAGAGCCACATATAGGTGCCAGGAAAAGGAGGAATATCTAGCAGAGGAAATTGAAAAGGTATGACCAGTGATTCAGAAGAAAAATGAAGGAAAAAAAAATGAATAAAGTACAAAAAAAGTGAGGTTTATGTAGGAAAATGACCCCATATTTTGGAAATGTATTCTTAAGTATTTACAGATAAAGTATTTTTGTAACTTTCAAATGTTTAAGCAAAAATTTAAAAACAAAAAAAATATTTTTATAAACATAAAGGAATTTCAGCAAAATGTGTTAGAAATTATAGAATCTAGGTGCAAAGTGTATGAGAGGTTCATGTTAGCATTCTTTCAACTTCTGGTATGTTTGGCATTTTTCATAATAAAATGCTAGGCATGAGAAAGAAGGGGGCTAATGTCTCTTGCCAAAATGTTCCTGAGAAACCCAGACGGTGGGGCAGATCACAGACTCCTGGGGCTTGGAATTTGGATTTTTGGATTTGGTAAAGGCAGGAGACAAAAATCCTGAGTGGAATAATTTAAAGAAAGAGTAGAAAAGGAGGAAGATGTGAAGGGATTTTCTCTAAAGGAGGACAAAGAAATTAAGCAAGGGCTAAATAATGTACTGAGGACCCTAATAAAGTGGTGGAAATTGGGTGGGGATAGAAGAGTTCAAGATTTCAAAAGGAGCTGATATTTGAGCTATGTTTACAAGGATTTGGAGGTTTTTGCCAGAGTGAGAAAAAGGAATAATTCCAGGCAAGAGAGACAGCATATGCAAAGGCACAATGATGTGAGAAAGCTGTGATACCATATTGAGTCTGAATACGTGCAGTTTGGCTAGTACCAAAGCTGGAAAGATGAGTAGAGATCACAGCACAAAACAGCCAGAGTTCCTCAAAGAATGGTCTAAAGGTCCCTAGCTAGCTGTGGAATCCACTGGGACACTGGTTAAAATGCAGATTTACAGGCTCCACCCAAAACCTGTTGAGTCAGAATCCCCCATGATGGGACTCAAGCTGAGAACTGAGAAAGGAGAACTTGTGTGTGGGAGGGTGCGTATGTATTAATATCTCTTCTCCCGTCACACCCAGCAGCACATGCCCTTTCATCTCTGCCCTCTCTACAGAGATCCTTTCTCATCTTTCTCTCCCATCCCTTTATCTCTGTCCTCACAGCTTCTGCTCCCCAGAAATTTGGTTTGCTTGTGGCTTTGCTTGCATGGTATTTACTCCAACCAAAACCTTTCAACACAAGCATCCACGACAAACTGACACTTCTATCTAGCTGTCTCTATACCTTTTAGTTCCTATAACAGAAAGAGAAACAGAGGGATAAAGAAGAAGGGAAAGCGAAGGAAGAGAGACAACTGTCACACAGAATGGGCCATGCATCCACTCTGGGTTCAATAAGCAGGGACTAGGGGCGTGTCTCAAGTACACAGAGCAGTGCTACTCAAAATGCCAATCTACGAGAAGAAAAGAAACTTGGGCCAGAATGTAAATAAATGCACTACTTCCTTCATCAATAAAGTCTTGCTACGAAAAAGGAAAAAAAAAAAGTCGGCTGAACTAAACAGAGTGCTTAGTGAAACACAGTTAGTTTACATTCTGGCACAAGCTCCTTATCTCACTGAGGATTGTTATGAACAATTCCAACACCTGTAGCCAGTCTATGAATTTTGAGGAACATTGCTCTAAAAATAACTGTGGATAAAACAGGCACTTAAAGTAATACAAGATACAATAGTTGTATTATTATTATCATTATTATTAAAAATTGCCAAAAATGTTCATTTAGCAAACCCATGAGAAAAGCATTCTGAGTAACATACAAAAGAGTAAGACAAATTTAATCCACAGCATCACACCATATTTCTGAAGATAGTGAGAAATGAGCTTACAGTTTAATCTGCCACTGAAAATAATCAGACTACTAGCAGGTAAGATGCCTGTTTTATAAAGAAGGGAGAGCGAAGCCCAAGAACACTGGAAGTAAGCCTTTATAGTTTACTTTTATTCCTCTCTACAAGGTACAGTCACCAGAATGACCTGGAAAACATAAAAGTTAGAGAACATTTTTTTTAAACTCTCTTCAAAGCTGTTAGAAGGTATAAAATACACACCTTGAGCAAAATAAATGTATGCACCTCAAGAATGTAATAAATCATTTGTAACTTTATCGTTGTCAGTCATTGGTTTTTGAAGGGCAGACTGTACTTGATTCTTGACTTGTTCTTTGCTTCACTGATCAGCAACTTTTCTTAGAAGTTACAAAGTTTTCCATGTTGACAACTCTGGGATTTTTAGGGGAAAAATTCACAATATTTTAAAAATATTGTTTCACGGACATATTGGTGTGCAATTCAATTCCACAACTGGAATTATTGAACACCTACTGTGAGCCAGGAACTGTTTCCTCTGGGCTCCAGAAGTAACATAAAAAGGAATCAAATGCCATCAAGGAGTTCATATAACCCCTGAAGAGAGATCAATGTCTGTACACATAAGTAGAAATTAAGGTAGATGGCAATTAGTGCTATAATTGGCAAAGAAAGTGGAATGATTAATTCTGACTATGAGAACGTAGGGAGATGTCACAGAAGAATTCGACCTTGAAGGATAGGCAGTATTTCAAGAGGCAAGGTAAGAGGTAACTAAAGAACTTTCCAGGCAGAGAAAATAATTGAGCTCGGTCTTGAAAGAGTGTAGCTCATTAAAAAAAAAACTTTAAGCAATCTATCATACTAACAGCAGTCCATAAGATGTGTTGTGGGAAGGGTGGACGAAGTGAATAAGAGCATGTGGGCTTACAAATGCAAATGCATTCATGGAATTACGAAAAGCCCTAAGTTACTAGATCACAGAGGTTGCATGAAAGAGCGGTGGGCACTGAGGCTGGGACATAGATTAGAGCCACACAATGAAAGGCTTTGAATGTCAAGCTGAGGAATTTAGAGCAAGGAAAAATTAGTATAAATTTATGGCATTGTAAAAGAGCCTTTGTGGTAGATTGTAATATTGTTTGAAATTACTCATTCCCTTCTCCTGTAGCAATTTTCCCTGCTCCATTGCCTTTGGTTTCAGTCACGTGATTTGCTTTGGCTAATCAAGTAGAATGTGAGCAGACATGCCCTGTATCAATCACCCTCAAGTGGAAACTTTTAGAGGCAGTGAAGTTTTCCACCACACTCTTTGCTCCTGGGCTTCTGTCATGGAGAGGTCTGCTTCTTTAGTCTGAGTCTCAGAATAGAAATAATCATGGAATAGACCTTAACCTCTACAATCACAGATTGGATAAGAGCCACAGTAATGAACAGACAGCCACCAATATAGATAAGCAAATAATAATAATAATTAAATAAAATATTGACTGTTGTAATCCACTCTGAGATTTCAAGATTTTTTGTTACACAGTATGTAGTGAAAGTTGGCTAGTTCATACTTTTAAAAATGTAAAACTAACCTATATATTTGTTAAAGAACTAACCACCAGAATCTACAAAGAAACACAAGCAAATCAGCAAGAAAAAAACGAACTCACTAAAAAGTGGGCAAAAGACATGAACAGAAACTGTTCCAAAGAAGATAGATAAATGGCCAATGAACACACGAACAAAATGCTCAATGTCACTAATTATCAGGGAAATACAAATTAAAACCACAATGAAATATCACAGTACCCCAGTTAGAATGGCTTTTATTAAAAAGTCAAAAAACAATAGAGGCTGGCATGGATGCAGAGAGAAAGGAATGCTTATACACTGTTGGTGGGACTGCAAATTAGCACAATCTCTATGGAAAACAGTATCAATATTCCTCAAAGAACTAAAAGTAGACCTACCATTCAATCCAGCAATCCTACTACTAGGTATTTAATCAAAGGAAATAAGTCATTTTATCAAAAAGACACCTGCACTCAAATGTTTATTGCAGCACAATTCACAATCGCAAAGATTTGGAATCAACCTAAGTACCCATCAATTCATTTTGTTAATCCTAACAAAATGTGGTATATGTATGCCATGGAGTACTACTCAGCCATAAAAAAGGATGAATTAATGTCTTTTGCAACAGTGTGGATGGAACTAGAGACCATTCTCTTAAGTATCTAAAGAATGGAAAAACAAGCACCACATGTATCCGCTATTAAATTGGAACTAACCGATGAGCACACAGAGGGAGGTGAAACTCAGTCAAGGTCGGGCAGAGAGGAGCAGGAAGAGGATGGGAGAAAGCCTACCTGACAGGTACAATGAATGCTATCTGGGTGATGAACACACTTATAACCCTAACTCAAGCATGACAAAGGCAATCCATGTGGCCAAAAATATTTGTACCCCTGTAATATTTTGAAATAATAAAAAAATTCAAAAAAACACATATATATACATATACACACAAAACTAAGATGGTTATAAAATATAAGACTAATATAAAATACCCACCTCTCCAATTAAAACAGAAAATTTCCTAGGAACAAATTAGAAATCACCTGTAACTTTACTATTGCATTTATCACAATTTGTAATTAAGTATTTATTTATGGGATTGTTAATTATTTTTCTACCCACTGTACAAATTCCATAAGCACAGGGTTCACGTATGTCCCTACCACCAGCAACTAGCATGGTGCCTGCCATTCATTAGTGTTTCAATAAGTATTTTTGAAATTAATAACCATTCAATGATCATCTTTATATAAACATCTTTACATACCTTTTTGATCTTTTTCTGTGGAAAACTGTCTAGAAATGGAAATTCTGAGAAATAAAAAATACACTTTTAAGATAATTTTTATTTTAACATAATTTGAAAATTATGTTAAAAGAGGTTTAAACCCATCTAGACTCCAATAGTAGTGGTTGAAAAGTATTGTTTTCCCACATTCTCAACTATTTTAGCTTAGAAGTAGGTGGGAGCTTCTATTCCTGCTCTCTGGTTTCCTGATTCTGTGAACTGAGGAAGCACATGAATAAGTATAATTTCCAGTGAACATTGCAAGTGGAGATCTTTCTATTTCTGCTCTAATTAGATAACTTTACTTGAAAGTCTTACCTCCTAGGATTCCAGTAGCCCCATCACCACCACCCACCCAGCTCTTTGTGTGCTGGAAGTGGATATATATAAATAGACACTCAAAGTAGTGAATGTAAAGGACACAGCATTCATACCTACAGAGAATAAAAGGATGATAACTTACAATCATCTCAAAGCTGACTGACAAACAGCTTTGAGCTTAAAAAATTTACAAGAATGATAAGGCCATTTCTCCTACCATCTTTAGGGTAGAAAATGGCTTAGCTCTGTCTCTAAGAAGTATGGCAAGCTAATTAATTGCATTTCTTACTTCCCCTGCATTGGCCTTATCCTTAGCAGAAATTCTTTCCCTAGCCTCTCTTATGACTGTCTATTAATCCTACATGTAGTATTCACCTTTTCTCTGTCTTTTCCTAAGTATCTCAGTGGGGGATTAGAAGGATGGGCAACTGCGTAGAAAATGGTATAGGGAAAGAAGAGATGATCTGTTAGAAAGAAAACAACTTACAATCATAGCAAAAAGAGATTTAAGGTCTGAACTGAAGTTTTGATAGTGGGGATGCAAAGCAGAAATAGAAAAAAAAAATATGTAACAATGGTAAGAACTTGGTGTGGGAAAGATTAGAGTTAAAGAGAAACTGGTGATTTTATAGATTGGACATCTTGGGGAGTTAAGACAGAGTTAGCCAAGAAAAAAAAAAAAAAACAGAAATAGTGAATTTAAAGAAGCAAAAGATGTTATATTTTACCAAGAATGCTGAGTTTGTGAAGACTCCCTGGCATTTATACTGAAGACAATACGGACTTTAGATCAGCAACTCATGATCTGTAGATATGGAGGGACTCGGTGTCATTGTTCTTTACTTCTCATCCTCAGATCTGGTACTCCAGTCTAACTGAACTCTTCGCAGTTCTCTGAATATACCATTCTTCTCATGCCATTCTGTCTTTGCACACACTGGATCCTAGATTTACAACTCCCAGGCACTTTTTACCTGTGTAACTTTTACTCAGTCTTAAAAGTTCAAATTAAACATCACCTCCTCCAAGAAAGTCCACATACCCTGTAGAGTCAAGGTTAGGAGCACCCCCAATGAGCTCGCATTGTGCCCTGCATGTGCCTCCAAAACACATTCTCAACCGAGACAGCATCACCACCAAGGGATGGTACTTGGGAGGGGAAGAAAAAACTCTTAACATTTTTGCTGTATAAAACACAGATATAAATACAGAACATAAACAAATAGATACATGGTGTATCTATCAGTGATATTAAGCTTTCATAAGAGGAACAATTAGGTAAAAACTAGATAATTGAATGTTTGATTATAGAAAGGTCATTAGTTTCTTGTTACACATTTTGTTAGTCTGGTTTTTGTTGTTTATCGGGTTTAATATTGTTCTTGAAAATAGTTGATGCTATGTTATGTATAACTTTTCTAATAAAAGTTGTATTATAAGCTGTCAAAAAAAAAAGTTTCCTTAAGGAGGCAATGGTGGAAAAAAGTTTGAGGACTACAACTAGGTAACAATATTTATTATATATTAATATAATACATTGCAATTGTCCTTATTTTTCCTGCTTCCATCTACCACTGTAAATTGTGACTTTTTTTAAGGGTAAACCCTCTGTTTTTCTCATTTTCAAATCTTTACCATCTACTATAGTGTATTTCTGTATTAGTGTAAAATAAATGTTTGTCGACTAAATAATCAAACATGGAAGCCATAGCATGAGCAAACTTGGACAGAGAGGATAAAGGATAGTCCACTAACTTAAGTGTTGAATTCAGTGAAAGAAACTAAAGACTAGCTGGTAGCACAAAGTAGATGGGGTATTAGATTAGAAGTCCATGACATCCTGTGGAGAATAATATTTCCCCAGAAAATAAAGCTGTCAAGGTACTTCAGAAAGTTCTGTTAAGGATAACAGTAAATTATGCTGAAGTTCGCTTCCATTAAATAGAGAAAATTTCCTCATTTAAAGAAAAAAGATGGTGTTGGATCAATTGGCTATCCATATGGAAAACATGAAGCATGAATTTTGAACATACCTTGTACTATATATAAATATAGTACTATATATAAATATTAATTCCCAGTGAGTCATGGATCTAAATAGGACAAGTAAAACAATGAAGTTTTTAGAAGCAAACATAAGAGAATACCTCATGACTTTGAGGTAGACAAAGATTTCTTAAGCAGGACACACGCACACAATACTAAAGTAAAAGATTGTAAAATTAGATGACACTAAAATAAAACATGCCTATTAACAAAAGGCACCAGTAGAAGAGTGAAAAAGCAGGTCACAGAATGAGAGAACACTTGTACAATCTCTATATCCAACCAAGGACTCATACGTAGGACATGTAAAAAAGAAAGAAAACCCGCTAATAGAAAAATAGTTAAAACACTTGAAGTGGCCCTTCCAACAATAATACTCTATTTTCTATTCTGGTGCTGGTTGTACTGGTGTGTTAATTTTGTGAAAATTAATGAACCTGTGTGCATATTATTTGTGGTATATGTATATTTGTATTATGGTAATGTTCTACCATAATATAAATATATAAATATACAAATCACAAGGCAAATATACATTAAAAATGATAGGCCACAAATTCTTATGTTTAGGTTTGAATTTAAAGTCTTCATCAGCAACTCAATTAAGAGGCAAGACCTTTCAAAAGCATCAGTGGAAGTTTTCTTCGGGAAGATTTTGAATGCATAGCATACCCAGTCACAAAATATATACAGTTCTGCAAAACTTTATAACTAGCAACATAATGTTAGTTGTCAGAAATCTTGATACCTTACTCAGATGATTTTAATGAATACGTTCGGATCTATATTAGGCTTAAAAATCCTATTGTATTATGACTAAGGCTAGCCCTGCCTAGTTCTCCAGTAAGACATTAACAAATATGAAAGATAAATTTTCTTTTCATTTGCCTCATTCTTCCATTAAGTACCATAGAAATCATATTTCAGTCGATACATCTGATCTTTTCAAATTCAATTATCTTCTTTTAGAGAGCCAAATAAAGGATGTTTTGAATAGATGGAACATTTGGTTTATTTTACATTTTTGTGATAGATTCTATTTAAATGCAATTCCTTTACCAATTAAATTATGTTATTAGTTGTTTTGAGTTATTATTCTCTTTTTTTAAATAAAAAAAGAAAAACCAATATTCAAAGTGATATTCCAAGGTTTTATGACTTAGTTTAAAAGTAAAAACTTTTTTATAAAATAAAAAACTTTTTCAATATATCGAGCCTGTTACAAAGTAATTCTTACATTTCACTCGTTAGTATCTCCTTTCACATCATTGGAGATACACTGTGGATAATAATCATAGAACGATTCATTTATTCAAAAAATATTTATTCAATGCCCGCTTTGTGCCAGTCCTGGTCTCAAAGTTGGAGGCATAGAAGTAAACAGAAACAAAGTCCCTTTTCAGAAAGTTTACCACTTACAGGAAAGAGATGATCGAGAAACATGGGAAGAAGGAAACCCAACATATGAGAGAGGGTGTGAGAGGAGCTAACTTAGATTGAGTGAACAGAGGTCTACGGAGGAACTGAAATCTGAATCATAGAAGCAGCTGCATCGCTCTGCTAGGGCTACCATAACAAAGTACCACACATTAGGTGACTTAAACAACAAAAATTAATTGTCTCACAGTTCTAGAAGATAGAAATCTGAAGTCAAGGTGTTGACAGGGTTGGTTTGTTCTGAGAGCTGTAAGGGAGAATCTGTTCCATGCCCCTCCGCTACCTTCTGGAAGTTTGCTGGCAATCTTTGGTTTATAGATACGTCACCCCAATCTCTGCCTTCTCCTGCTCATGATGTTCTCCCTGTGTACGTGTCTGCCTCTCTGTCCAGATTTTCCCTGCTGTTACATTGACCTCGGACTTCTAGCCTCCAGAACTGTAAGACAATAAATTTACGTTGTTTGAGCCACCCAGTTTGTGGCATTTCGCTATAGCAGCCCTAGCAAACTAATATATGAAATAAAACTCAATGTTTTACAGTAATTTGTCTTTTTAATTCCTGGTTTAGGGATCTCTAATGAAAACTTCAAATAAATTGTAATACCAGAAATATCTAAAAGTTACTACCTAGAAGCTGTTTCTCAGGACAGTAAATAAAACATTCTTTTCAAGAAATGCCCTCCTATTTGGGGTTCTTCAAATCGATGACTACTTGGTTTTGTACTGATAGACAGTAAGATCATCTATTTTCTTTTCAACTTTCATTCATATATTTTTATATCAGCATAGACACATTCTAATTGTATTTGTTATAGTTAGAATAAGTTAGTGGGATCATTAGATTTCATTTGTTTGACAATAGCAATTTGATTATTGAATAAAGTTGTTATTCTTTATCTGAGGCTTTTTATACTAAATTGACATATCCCATTGACCAGATAAAACTCATGGACAAATTTTAATCCCTTGTTGCTAAAACGGTAGTAAAAGAAGTCACCACTACCACTTGTCAATGCAAAAGCCAAATTCTCTTCCTTGTCTCTCTACCCAACCCTAAATGTCTCCACAGAAGAATTAAGAGTTTCTTACATGCTATTTTCCTTGGAAATGATCCCAGCTTGAATGCAAGGTAGAAATGTGACCCCCCTTCAGACTGTAACCAGGAGGTCCTGCGTCTGATCCACAAATAACAATGTGATTGTTCTTTCCAACAATCTACAAGATACTGAGTCAGTGAAGACAGAGATTTCTCTCTGAGAGTGCCCCTAGGGTTCTCAAAGGACAGGCGAAAAACTGACAACAGCAAAAAAATGCTTCAGAGAGTTTCCGTTTTAAACGATTGGATCAATATGTCTGTCATCTGACTTATTCTAAAATATGAAAGCTCATAAATCTTAGGTAACATAATTACCCTCTTATACCGCTCCACTGCCTCAACGTGGCCGCCATTCAATTGTCTCGAGGTTAGAACATCAGTATCCACGAAAGGAAGGAATAGATTTCTCTCTCAATTTCTAACTAAAATCCTTTTGTCTTTTCCTGCTCTCTGTGACAAAGGCAGTACAGTTCTTTTGAGATGAATAGTAGAAGACAGTGCAACAAATTAATACAAATGAAGTCATTCCTGAGTGACTCCATCTGCTTTAGAAATAAGGCTCGGACAATAATGTGGCCAAGATCCAGATAATTAGGCCTGACTCCAAATGAAGGCACACAGGTAACTTATAGCTTCATTAACTCTCTTCAAGAAGGCAGACATCCAAAAACTAACCTTAATAGAGGCAGCATATGATCCATTGACAATCTGTTTGATATTAAAAAATGAACTTTGTTTTTGCAACGTTGCATGAACAGTAGGCAAATAACATATGCAACTCAAAATACCATGGACCAAGCCATGGTTTAGCATCCTAGATGCCAGTCTCAAAATTTGAAGAACAAAGCCCTTAATTTTTGTTTACAGAATTTAATCAAAAGGTATTAATAATCTAGCAACTAAGAAAGGCACATAAGGTGTCTGCAAGTGCCTTCTCTCTGTAATCAACAGGAAGATTATTAGGCAATAACAAATGTTATTCATCTTCATAATAGCTAAATGACAGCCTGTTTAAAAATAACAAATGACTACTCCTCATTGACTATTACAGGGTGAACCTGACCTTCACGTATTTTAAGCAAACAAGTCCTCTTTTCAAAGACTTCAGGAGTCCTTTAATTGATAATGATGAGATGTTTTATCTTTACCAAGGGATGCTAAACCTTTTGAGATACTGTTTAAATGGAGATAATTTTATCCAGCCCTCTGAGTTAGCAGGGACCCTGATGTTTTCCCAGTGATTTTGTTTCATAAACAAAGTATTAGTGAATCTGAAATGTAATCAGTTAACTGTACTGTATACAGAAACTTTATTGTTTGTCCTTTCCCTTTCGTCCTTCCTGATTTTTCTATTGTGGAACAGTGAGTTTCAAGTCACAGGCCAAAAAAATAAATAGAAGATCTTTAAACTGGATTTTTAAAGATTATCCTTGTTTACTTTGAAGCACATAAGAGATAAGCATTGCATATCTCTCGCTACTGCAGATATCAGGGCTTCAGTTGAAAACTCTCTATGGCTTCTAAACAGTTTTGACAATCATAGCAAAGCATAACTTACAAATGCTTCTTACGGTACTTTAAGTTTTCAGCTTCCCACATTTCCCAGCCAGGACTTTTGGTAACATGATGAATCGCTCCAATGTGACATAGCACGTGTGACAAGCAGAGACCAGTTAGAGGACCCCTCAGGGATACCTGCTAACCTTCTTGACACATAGCCCAGTAAGCAAAGATGCTACTGCAACTGCTCCCCTTGTTTCAATATCATGAGCCTCATGTGACTGTAAACGACCCACAGTATTTGGGGCCTTATTCATCTGCCAGAGCCCGACTGTGGTAAGCAGAATAATGCCCCACCCAAAGATGTCCACATCCTAATCCTTGAATCCTGTGACTACGTTACCACAATAGCAAAAGAGACTTTCAGACATAATTAGATTAAGGATCCTGAGATGGAAGGAGGTTGGAGTGATGCACTTTGGAGACGGAGGAAGGGGCCGTGAGCCAAGGAGTGCAGGCAGCTTCTAGAAACTGGACAAGGCAAGGAAACAGATCTCCTCTGTGGCCTCCAAAAGAAACACAGCCCTGCTGACATTTGATTTTAAGCCTATTTAAACTTCGAGTTTGGATTTCTCCAGAAATTCAAGATAATAAATTTGTGTTGCTTTAGGCCACTAAGTTTATGGTAATTTGTTGCAGCAGCAATTGGAAAGAAATACACCTACAGAGGTCTTTGGCTCAGAACTAGCGGTGGCTGGTGCTTCTCGTGGTAAGGCATTTTGCTACCTTCTCTCTGCGACAAAAGCATTGCCATATGTATAGGTAAGGCAATGGCAGAATTCCATGATGATTTTTTTAAGCCAAAAATTAAGCTAGTTTTTTTTTTTCTGTCTCAGACATATGTTGAAGTATCACCAAAGTTTGATCAAACTTTCATTTGGCTGTTGGAGCCACTTTAACATTTATTATAAGAAAGAAGTAAGTATTTTTTCCAAACGTAGGCAAGATACTTTATATGTTAAGCCTGAATTTCTTCTCTTGTAAACTGACAGTTCAACCAAATGGTTTCCAAATTTATTCCTAGTTCTGAAATGCTAAGTTTCTAGCCTACATCAAAGTCTTCTGCTAATTTCGACATTGTACAGATGTATTTCACTTTTACTTCACAAGGAGGTAAGTTTTTCTTTGTGCTTTATTTGATGATAACCCTGATTATTTCACCTCAGGTCCCATTTCCTCCAAAGGGAAATTTTAGCTGCAAATCAGCAAAGGTTATTTATCATCGACTTGCCTTTTCTCGGGGACTGAGTACACACATTGATTTTGTAACACGGTTATCAAATTATCTTCATAAATCAGCTAATGGCCAAACAATGTCACAAAAAAAGTAAAAGATATCTTGGTTTTCAAAGGAAGTTGTGTGCCTTTATTTCCAAAAAGCTATGTGATGTACACCAACCACAGTAACTAAAAGCATCTTTAAAAGTCCTTGTCCTGAACTCTCAGGACAAATTGGGAGACTATCACCGTCAAGTCTGTGACTTTTCCAAATGAATTTATCTAAAGTAGCGTGTCAGCAGGGAGATCGGGAAGGAGTTGTTTTCTGATAAAGCTTTAGGCACATAGTTTAAGTTAACGAGACATGGCAAGAGCAGGTGGGTAATTCGATGTTCACACAGTGTAATGGGCCAAAGGCTAATTACTATTCACTGTAAAATGAACATAAAAGTTGCAATTACGCCTTCATCTTAGTGGATGTGATGTATTAAAAGCTATCAGCTTCACCTTCTGTAATAACAGCTTTTGTCTGTTTGTACCAGGATATGTGAAAATAAGATGGATGTGGAAAGGGAGAACTCTGTGACTTTATACAAGAATAAACATTGCCTTCTCACTGTCCCCACTTCTGTGCTCAAGTCACAAACGGGACATGATGCCCTGTGTTTTAGAGACATTTGTAAGTATGATGCTTTTCTTCCCTGGCTATGAAAGGCTGCCAAATTAACTGTTCACATAAGGATTTTTCCCTTGCCAACTCCTCATGTCATCTGTGAACCACAGATAAATACAGTGTTCACAAGGTGAAAGTCTCAACCACAGAGTTCAAATTGTCGGAGTATAGAGACACATTTGAGTAATGCAGGCTGGCTGAGCTGAGCATCCACCATCTTCATCTTTCCCAAAGGCATGCAACAAACAATGGATGCCTTAATCAATCTTCTTGTTACATAACTGATGAAAACTGTGACAAGTACATGTGGAAGATGAACAAAGCAAAGATGAGGAGTAAGGTGCAGGGATGCCAGTATCCAACTCCAGGAAAGAAAAATCAACTTTGACCACGTCTGCCAAGATCCTACCCTTTGAATGAAGACTTCTAAGACATGGCTCTTTAGTGAGTTTCTAACCATCCATGAAAGAACTACTCTATGCAGCCTGAATCCTGCTTTCATTCTTTACTCTGTCTTACCTTGCTCTGTAATTAACCCTCTGGTCTTCACTGACACTGATGTACAGATAATCTCCTCTTTCATACCCCAGCACCACTGAGAGGGACCAGCCAGCTCTTTGCCAACTCTAGCTTGACCTCATGCTTCCACTTAAGAGCTGCCTCTTGAGTGGCCCTGGAAGGTACAGCCTGGCAGTTCCAAGACCTTTCCATGCACCAACAGGTCAGGTACTCAGCAGATAAAGACAGCTGCACATGAGATGCCAACTCATCCATGATTTGGGAAATATAATGTATTATGGTGATAGAACAACAGGCCATCTATATAGATAATACAATGCCTTGCATTTACCCAAGCTGGAATTCTCCAAACATGCTGAAGATAATTTTACAGAAAAAAAAAACTCTTATATTTGGTATTAAAAGATGTCCGTTTAGAACAAGGATTGTGCCCACATTATTTCTATCTTTGCTTCAATCCACACTTCTCAGGGACTCCACCTTGATTGCCAAATTTTAAAAGAAAAGTCCCATTGACATTTACTGATGCAGTTTAACATTTCTTACACTCAAGAGCTTGCAAGGATTTCAGGATAGTTCCTTAAAACACTGATTTTGGTTTAAAACATCAGCTCCTAGAAATAACATGGCACACCACTAAGTTTTGATCTGTGCCAGGAAAATATCAGTGCCAGTGATATCTGACCCCCTGGATCTGTTGCTTGAGTTCTGCCCACCAGGCCTCCTTGCCAAGAGGTGTCCCATATAGCTCTCGCAGCTGCAAATGTGTCTGAGCCCTCAGTCTATTCTCATAATGGATAAAGTTGGGAAATGTAATGATTCTAGAAGCTTCTCAGAGATACACCTGAACCCCGCTATTCTCATTTTGGCACATGCCAGACCAGTTGAAAGGGTTATAAATACACTGGCAGTACAAATTACATCCCGATGTTCTAATGCATTCTACTCTGTGGGTGTTGCAATTCAATATTGATTTTATTTAGAGCAAAAAGAATTATTTGATGACAAAATTTAAATTTATACTACATAAAAATTCAATTTTTTAGGAAAGCTTTACTTTCAGATATATTACAACAATGAAACTGCAGCTACCAACCTCCTTAACTCCTTCATTGCAATGATTAGAATCTCAAATGCAGTTCATGACTGCTTTCCATTCTTTAAACAATAATTTTCCCCATCAAGATAAAGCTGGAGACCACCCAGTATCTCCTGACTTCCCTGGGCTAACTATGTTGCATGGTTTTTCTTTAATCTGACTGCTTTAAAATTTGTCTGAAATAGGCTTTCCTGCATTTGTGTTCCCATCATTCTTAGCTAGCATCCTGATTTTTGTACCCCTGTCTGCTCAAGGAGATTACTGAGGTTACTGATGTGTTTTTAATGTAAATATTCTCCCTTTGTCATGAAAAGGAAAAATTACAAAGATGTCAAGTAATATCGAATGTAAATAAGCCTTTCTCACCTCCACTAATGCTGAATTTCTGTCGCTTAGTAAATAAACTGTTATCAGAGTAGGATTAATGTCAACGATCCACTGAAGGTTGCTAGTTTGAGGCAAGACAATAAAGCAAAGACTAAAAAATACTAATGACTCTTCTCGGTGTTGATATTGCTTACTTTCCATGAGGATTCACAGATCTAAATTCTATCTTGCTGGTATTAACATGGCTGTAGAGCCATTATAGTACAAACTCTGGGAACTTAAAAAAAAACAAAAACTATCTGGTGGTTGGGCAGATGGCCCAGGTGTTAGCAGTAATGCTATGCCTCATATTTTCAGTTTATTCTCAAAAGTTTAAAGGCACTGAAGGGCACACCATTCACTCTGAGCCATCAGTCTGGCCTCCAACTAAAAGATAGTGAGGGACAAATGGGCATTCGTGTAAAAAGACACAGGACAGTCAGAAGTAAAGGCGGGGGAAATGTGTTCTAAACCAAGGGTCAGAGACTGTTGCACGTGGCCTGCAAAAGCAAAATAGTTAATACCTGGCCCCTGCCGATCCCTGTTCTAAACACTCAAACTCAAATGTTGAAATCCATTTATGTATGACCTGAGAGTACTTAACAGGGTTACAGAGAACTGAGGACATTTCTGCAGAATCCAAGCAAGCCTACTAACCAGGTATGTATGCGTGTGTGCGTGTGTGTGTGTGTGTGTGTGTGTGTGTTAGTGAGGAGCCCCAAAAGCGGATATTGAGATGTGAGTTTGTGTGCAAGTGATTTTTAAGGAATGCTCCCACAAAATGCCAGTAAGGGAGAAAGTGAGGAGACAGGACAGAACAGAGAAAGAAGCAAAGTAAATGTGAGATTTCAGGCCAAGGCCCAGCCTCAGCCTGATCCTGTAGGGAGCTCAGAAGTGTGAATTATACTTCAGAGTTGCTCCCACCTGTGGAAGCAAGGAAATGATCTTCCATACTCATGCACCAATCACTGGTTGCAAGAAGAGAGGAGGGATATAAACTTTTGGGTGCTTTCTGTTTTCTGGGTGTACAGACTAAGCAGCCCCATTACACCAAGGGCAGGGGGTCTGAAGAAAGTCACAGGTGTGAGTCACCCAACACAAAACACATGGATGCTGGATAATGGACACAGGAGCCCACAAAAGCTTAAGAGGGCACAGGGGGATCTAGGTGCAGTACAGGCAAGCCTGATACCTGGTGTGCATGTACCAGCACACACAGGAGACATGGCAGACAGGATTCAGTGATGAGTGGCAAAAGATTACCTCAAATATCAAACTCATCTAGGATCCTCTGCTCCACTTTGCCACAGTGAAATGCCTCTGTTCCCAGCATGAAGCAAAATGATCATAGTAATCATGGTTAACATTTATTGAGTGCCGTCAAGATGTACTGAGCTCTTTGGATACATCATTTTACTTAATCCTCATAACAACCCTGCAAAGTTGGTATTACTTTCCTTTTTTTAGGGATGAGGAACAGAGGGCTGAAAGGGCTTAGAAAAGCTAAATGATCCAAAAGCTAAAAGACTCAAAGATACTTGGAAAGAGAGTAGGGGAGATGAAATTTGGACCCAACTCTGTACTAATCTAAAGCCCTTAGTTTTCCCATTTGCCTATCTCTTGAGCGCTAGACCTGGAGGATATGCCATTCTCTAGAACATGATGAAAACAAAACTCAACAAGTAAGCACCTTTGTGACCTGGTACGTGTGAAAATCTCAGAGAGTGAGAGGAAAGAGAGAGAGAGCGAGTGAGTGAGAGAACGTATCCAGGCTGACTAGCCAGGAATGGTAAGAGATTTCATGTCTAGCTGTCTTAGCCATATGTGGCTTCTCTGTATCAATCTAATTGCTGATCTAGAGTTGGAAATTAAAGTTGGTAATTTCTGATATCAAGTGTAATGAACTAGATCCAGATATATTTTTAAATATAAATATGTGTACCAATTCAGTGTGATTTTTTTTTTTTTCAGAAATTCCAAAATGAGTAGGAGGAAGAACAATTTGATGTGCTGGCCAAGTTCTATTCTGGGGTAATTGAAATCTGCCTACTTAAAATTCTTTTTGTAAATTTCAGTAGCTACAGGCTTCTTCCTCACTTCCTGCTCTAAAGGGCCATAGAATGGTGCCATTGTTATCTGACCACCCTATGACTGCCAGGTGACACTCTGTAGCAAATGTGGGTAGCTATATATAAATCCTAATGTGAATTAAATAAACCACTAACACTGATCTACTACATAAAAAATATATTCAGTTAACAGGTCCATGTTTGGCTTTGATTCCAGAGTCTTAAAACAGTATATTTCTAATGTTATTATACAGTCATATGCTGAATAACAATGTTTTGGTCCATGATAGATCACATGTACAATGGTGGTCCCATAAGATTATAATGAAGCTTAAAATTTTCTATTGCCTAGTGACATCATGGCCATTATAATGTCATAGCATAATTACTTTCTTTAATAGATTTAGTGTAGCCTAAGTGTCCAGAGTCTATAAAGCCCACAGTAGTACACAGGAATGTCCTAGACCTTCACATTCACTCACCACTCACTGACTCACCCAGAGCAACTTCCAGTCCTAAAATTTCCATTAATTCATGGTAAATGCCCTAAGTAGTAGCTGTACCGCTTTTCATCATTTATGCTATATTTTTACTGTACCTTTTCTATGCTTAAATATGTTCAGATACACAAATACTTACTATTGTGTTACAACTGCCTACAGTATTCAGTACAGTAACATGTTGCACAAGTCTGTAGCCTATAGGAGCAACAGGCTGTACCATATAGCCTAGGTGTGTGTAAGTGCATACCATGACGTTCTCACAATGATGAAATCACCTACCAAAAGCATTTCTCAGAACGTATCCCTGTCATTAAGTGACACATGACTATATTTGAATCTCATAAGGATAGCTTGATACAGCCAAGTAAATTCATACTAAATTAATATACATGATTGATTGAGAGTGCATCTCATTTTCTAGATAAATAGCAACTTGTTATAGAAAGGGCAATCTCGTGCTATTTTTTTTTCTTCCTGAATCATTCCAATGTGGCCATAGGATGTATATTCAGAATAAGAGCTTATATCTCATTTCTTTCTAAGGATTTTAAAATACTTTGCATACATTAATGGTTGACTCTGATAATGCTCTTAATAAGACAAGCAGTGGAAAAGGAAATTAAAAAGGCAATGAGGAAGGAGGTTTAGTGGATGAGTGGTGAACAAAATGAATGGAGAGAGAGCGAGAGAGAGACAGAGAGAGAGAACGTGCAAACTACCACATGGTCCATAAATGAAGATGAAGAGAAAAACATGCCACCAGATGGCAAGTGGGACAGCAGCCGCTTACAGCCGTTAAAAGCAAAAGAGTTCACTATAATTTCTGATATTGCATTTCTGTCTAAATATGGTGATAAAGCTTCTTTTGACTGGCTTTCGCTTTTGTGATGCAGCAAGGAAACCCATTTGGCAGAAGGAGAACCCATAGAAGAAACAGAAGGCAAGATCCCACAGGGACTCAACGGGTCTGCGGAGACACAGAAATCAAACAAAGGCAATAGATTTAAAATGCTACGGAAGACGATCTTGCATTCTAGAATGGAAATTTACAAAACCTTCAAGATAGAAACCAGACTTTGCTTCCACTAATTCAAGTTATTCCACATTTTAGCAACAGGCTCAATTCAAGCAACAGTAATTCTCAGATGTGACTCTCAAGAAAACAAGCTGGTGAGTACAATGTGCCTCGCTCCAGGGACAGATGCACTGAAGGCCTTGACTGTACCACCGTGCAATATAGCAATGTAGCAAAATTGCACTCATACCCCATAAAGAATGCTAAAAGTAAAAATAAAAATAAATTTTAAAAAGTTATAGAAAACAAACCAGCCTATTGCTCTTCTGGGCTCCTATGCCTTTCAGACATATGACCAAGCTCATTATGTTTTGGCAACTTTGATGTTTGAAATCTAAGTACACTTAAAATAAAATAGAGTACTCTAACCTGGATATAGATAAACATTAAGAGCAAAAGGGAAGTAAGTTTACAAATCAAAGGACATCAAATTTAAAAATAGCATTAAAAATGCAATAGGCTAGAAAACATCTTAAACATCTCATTTTATTCATATTTTTAGTTTTGCACTTTAGAGAGATTAATATTTTTATGAAAAATACTACTATCCAATTATAGGAAATCCAAAGTGTTTAAAAAATAGGAAGGTTGAATAGAGGACTTCTGGTTGAAAAATATGCAGCTTTTTATTTGAAAATGCTCAGTAATGTCTTGGTTGATTGAAATTGCTAATCAAGGTAAAAGATGTATGATTCAAGCAATTACAGAGCAAATATAGTTTCTTATTTTCAAGACACACAGTGGATGCCTAAACAGGATTTTAATAAGCCTTTTGAAATAACTTCACACCTTAGATGTTTTCAATTATTTACTAACTCTTCTTTCTTCTTTCTTTCTTTTCTTTTCTTTTTTCCTTTATCCTTCATACATAACTAGCAAACTATATCTGTAACAGTATGTTTCAGATTTTCCCTCAGTCCAGGCACATGCGAGGTAACCGATAGGTATTTGGTACATGAATAATGAATGGTGGATGAATGGATGATGGATGGATAGATAGATAAGTAAACAGACAAATAAATAAGCAAATGATTGAGTGCTGTCTTAGGGCAGGTGTCATGGGGTATAGACTCTGAGATGGAGAGCTGTGTCTGGGAGATTTACCAGGAAGTGCTCTCACTCCTACAGGAGTGAGAGAGAGATGGACTGAGGGAGGAGCTAAACAGTGATGCAGTCTTAATAGAAGTCTCCTCAGTGGTTCCAGAAGGAGCTCTGGAGCTGGGACGGGACAGCCCTTCAGAGCTGTCCCACATTGAGGCAAAGGGCCTGGGCTTTAAACCCAGCAACAACCAAGAGGGGAGGAAGCATAAAGTTGGACAAGGTAGGTCCTTCCGAGGAGGCTAAATCCTAGAGAAAGATTCGACTGAGACACTGGTGATCAACCCTCCTAGAAGCTGAGGAATGAGTGCCTTGTTCTTGAACAGGAAACAGGGTGGCACCCACAGCATCCCCTAGAGTACATTTACATGGAATTTAACTAATCAGAGAGTTACCAGGGACTAAGGAATACCCTAGGGTTAGCTGCATGCTCAGTTTTCTAGAAGCAATGAAGTCATAGATAAACCAAATGCCTGTCCCTTAAAAAGTATTCTTAAAATCTATCACTCTGTGTCAGGAAACAAAGATCACAATCCAATCTGTGTACCGGAGGTCCAGTGAATATAAAACAAATAACATTGTCACTCTCTACTTGACTTTGATAAAAGCTTGGCAATTTAAGGTTATATTTTTACCAAATTCCCGGACAAAGCAGTTTTGTGCTGGTGACTGAGGGCCGATGCACACAGTATAGACAAACTACAAAAGAGTAAAATAAAAGTTCATGGATGGACACTGGAGAATCTCACCAAGCCTCCCACCTGGATGGATGGATGAGGAAGTACCTACAGGCAAAACCAGAATTTTTCTTAAGAAATAATTTCAGGTCCACTCTGCTTCTTCGGTGAATAATCAAACTCTGAAAATTCTGACCATGGCCAGTTGGTTTTAGCCTGAAAGGAAAATGCATCTTCTAACCCCGTATAATGGCGGAGTCAATAATGAAAGCACAAATTAGACTCACATTATTAGCTTTCCTCCCTACATCATTGGTTGCCATTGACGATTTGAAGACATGGCTCATCAGTGTTTCCAGATTCTAAAGATTATATACCATTGATAAAGCAAGCACACTCACTGTGAATTATTTAAACCATATATGTGTGGTTTTCTAGTCATCGGGAAACGTCATCGCAATTTTTAAAAAGAACTTTGTAAATCTTTGTAGTTGTAAGAAATCAAACAGTAGTAAAAATCCACCAATGGCCTTGTGTCTTTTCACGGCTCTCTTTAACACTGAGGTTCAGATGGACACTCAGAAACTACCGCAGGCTAAAAGTAAGAGTCTGCGTGTTTAGCTTCCAGAGACAACTCTGATTGGAACCCGAGGTTTAGTTCACTCCAGGCTACATGAAGCTGTGCCTCTCTGAGACAGAAAATAGATGCTTTACAACTTGTATTGCTAAAGAAAGTCAAACCCACCCTGTACCTCCCAAACGAATCAACACAATTAAAAGGAGCATGAGGTTGGGGAAGGAGGAGCAGAAAGTTAAATTCCACAAATCCATGTGATGGGTTAGACCTTGTACCAATCACTTTATTATAACTACACTATTCACAGAGACACCGCTATCAATGCGAGTTGGTCCTAATACAAAAGCCTATCAGCACCTGAAAGACTGTCCATCATTCACTATTTGTGAGTGGATTAATTCAGCCCAGATATGAGCCTGCATGAATTATACCTAAAGTTCTCATTAGGAATCTTTTTCACAGGGAGTAACGTCTCACTGTATATAACTTTGTGGGAAAATGAAAGTACATGGAGTCATTAATACTTGGTATGCAAAGCCAGCCCTAAGCTACTGTCATGAAAGGGTGATTTGTGAGGTGACACTTCTTCTCCTTGCACTTCAATTTCTCCTAATTACTACAAATTCCACAGGAGCCTAAAATGACTTGAGTCTAGATTTTTAGTCCAACATTAGTATGACCTATTCATCAACCAGTTACCGCGATTATTATATGTGGGAAAATATTATCCCTAAATGGTTTCCATGTTCCTACTGTTATCTGAGTGATAAATCCAATATCTAAATTCTTCCCTTTTCAAGTGTTATTTGCTTGGAATAATATTCAAATGTGGAAATGATGCCACTCCAGAGATAAACAAAGTCATAATCAGGATATGTTTTCATTAAAACTAATTTCAATACCAGAACTTTATGTGAAAATCTAAAATACGATGAAGCATTTACTTTTAAAGTCACTAAAAAATGAAATTAGTAAAATAAACTTAATAACTGCCAATAATTTTACTTAAATTTTTAGGCCATCAGAAATTCTCTTTGCTTTGTTAAATTGCCTATTTTATAATATTTGACACTCAAATAAAGATAGATAATTCACACTGGACTACAATAAAATTCTTCTGAAAACACTTTTGGAATCGAATATTACCTCAAATAAGTTATTGAAGATTAATGTTACTACTGAGAATTCTAAAAGAAATTACTGCAAAAGATCAAATTAGTGTAAATGTCTTTTATCCTTAAGATAGTCTATCTAGCCACATAACTTTCTTCTGTTTTAAAATGCAATAATAATTAAAGCTTGGTTAAGGTCTCTAGTTTCCCAAATTGATCTTCCAAAAAATGTTGTAAATGTTTAATATCACTGGCAATAGAGAGAGCAACCAATGGTATTATTTTTTATTAGCTCCCTTATGAAATAAGTCAAATATAAATGTTACTGGTTTAGCAATTCAATATATATCCCTGAGCCTGTTGACCTTAAAATGTTTTTTCCTGGTAGACGGTGATCGTTTATTGCTTGTGTCTAACAGCCAAACTGAATAGTTGTCCAGTTATTTGTTTAATTTAGAAGCATTTAACTCACCAACAGTGGAATTGTTTTTTGAAAGAATGATTGTAAGCTCCTAATTTCAGGAATGGTGGTGCAATATTTCCCCACAAAAAGTACGGTCTAGTACTGTGGTCACAAGTGTGGATTGAGGACCCAGACTTCTTCAATTTGAATCCCATCTTGACCATTAATAGGCTGTTACCTTTAAAAAGTTATATTTGACCTCTCTTAGCCTCAGTTTTTTCATCTGTCACATGGGATAATAATACAACCTGCTCTATAAAGTCATGAGGGTAAAATGAGTTAATACACTTAATGCTTTTAGCATAGCACCTTGTGATCAAGAGCAATTTTACATGCTCCTTTAGATACAAAAAAAATTATACTTTAATACATCTGACTTGAAAACTTGTAATAGAAACTACTTTGTATGTAAAATGAATGACTTTATTTTAAATGTATACAATATTATTGCCCAGTATTCAGTGAGACCCACGAATGACTCAATTCTGAATCTGCTTCAAGGCTGTTTCAGGCCCCAGTAACCAGGATCATGCCCAGTAATTATGTGTAAGATTCAGTCTTGCGCCCCAGTTTTAGTAGGTAAATCTCTGTCTTGTTCTTCTCCATCTGAGTCCCTGCCTTCATTTTGGTCCAGAACATCCTTTGTCCCCTCAAGCCTTCTGCAGAGGACAGCCTTATTGCTGATCAGTCCTTTGAGTTCATTTTTAACTCCTTCATGACACTCTCAGTTTATATCTTCTAGCATGAATCTGTGGCTTCAATCATCAAATGTTCATTGAGTATTTATTATGTTAAAGATACTGGCTTAGACTTGGGGCTATGGAAAGCAAGCAGCAGACACATGCAGTCAGACTCTCTTCCTGTAGGGCATTGCTCTCCTAACTAGATACCTATTGGCCACTGCATCTAGCTGTTTCTACTTGGACTGGTTGTCTGGAATTCCTTCCAAAGCTCACTTCTACAACCTGCCTTAATCAATCTGTCAACCAGACCTGCTACAATTCCTTCAAGAAGCCAAAGTCCCCTTTGATGCCCAAGAAGATCAGCCACAAACTTCACGAGAAATCTGTGTACATGAAAGGACAAGTGTGGCCTTCAACTTGGCATCTAGGCTACTCAGACTTCCAGGGGGTTGGGACCAGGGCATTGCCTATTTAAACATGAATATAATCTTCTCACCAGCCCACTTGCACCAAAACACTTTAAGCCTCCACATGCATCCACTGATCGTCCTCTGCTGAGCAGAACTAGACCCAGAGCACTGCTCATGGCGGTGCCTTCGCCCATCTGCCTTCGTCTGAATCCCATACCCAATGCCAACACCTGGATCCAAAGGCCATCATCACAGTCCAGGACAGTGTGTACCCACAAAAACGTGCCTGATGAAGCTGGTGACCTGTGCCCTGAACCCAACTCTACAGAGACACAGAGATTCAGAAGAAGGGCCCAGGTAAAGAGAAACGCACCCATCTCGCTGCAGTCACTCTGAGGAAGGAGGCTTTCCTTTGGAGAGCCCTTATTCCCCAAGGCACACACAGATCCAGTAGAGAAAGGCCGTGCATCCCTCTGGGAGTGAGCGTGTGACAGGAGGTGCAGCATGTGGGAAACCAGCTTTTGCAGGAGATACACTAAGGTGCAGGGCCTGGTAATGGATGTGATTCAGATCTAACCTCTCTTATCCCTCAGAGAGGCTTTGAATTTGGAAAATTGAGCCCCATTCATTAACGAGGAAGTAGACCCAGAGGAGTAAGCAGTTTGGTAGGCCACACAGGTCCTCAGTAGCACCCCTGAGACTCTTTCAGTCACAGAGCCTCTGTGAGGCGACATTTGTGAAAAGGAGCCCGTGATTAACTCCAGGTGCTAAAGCCAGAGCGACCTTTGATAGCTGCATTAAAAACAACAACAACTGGGAGATTCTGGGCAACAGAGACATTCCAGGGTCATTATCAGCTTCCTGAGCCTACCAGTAGTCATGGCACAAATGGGTCCTATCCAGCCAGGAGGACCAGTTTCCCAGTGAGTGCACACGAGTCTTAGAACTATCTTCCTCTCCACCTCAGGAGTAGCACTGGCTCTCAATTCACGTCCCACAATGTAGTACCTCTTCAACTTTATGTGTGCATTTATCAATTTAACAATCAGCAGCTTTGTCTTTAAACCATGAGAGGGGCTCTTGGGCTTAAGAGATGAGAAGAACAAGACTGGATCCCTATTCCCAAAATGTTGACTTTCCAGTAATGGAAACAAACAGTTGAATAGGTAAGTGCAGTATCACCTGAAAGGTATTAAATAAGGTGTTATAAAAGAGGTGTGAGCCGAGGGTTTTTGTGGGATCAAAGAAGAAGGAGGGTTAGGTTCAGGAAGGTTTCCCTGAGAAGGCAACATCCAAGCTATATGTGAAGAATGAGTGATATATATGGTCATTACTTTGGGTCTTTGGATGGAGTTCACAATCCTGGTGATCACAGATAAATTCCAAACAAAGTGGGGAATTTTTCTTTATGAATGTTTATAACATACTTCTTATCTTGAGCTGAACGGAGCTAGTAGTGTTTTTCTTCTGGCATTTTTCATGCACACTCCATCCATTTTTATCCCAAATTTTGTAACGTACTCACCAAATGCTATAACTCTGGCTCAGGTAGCATTTGGAATATCAGCCTCAAAAGCCCACACAAATTTAATCTAGGCTCCAGCTTGGCACACTGCTTCTTAACTCTAGAGCATATTTATCTCCATAGAGTCTCCAACTTAAAAAAAAAAAAAAAAGATCTAGTTAGGACACTTTTAAGTAGCATGCTCAAAGCTAAATAAAAATAAAAAGTGTGTCTTTTATCTTGGTTTGAAACTTAAAAAGAGACTGGCAAATATTCCCTGGCTGAAAAATAAATATTCCAAGTATCGGGACAACAAATGCAAAGCTTTAACACTAAAACCTATCTGATTAATGCTAAGAGTCTTTAAGAGGTTCTTGGGGTGGCAGCTGTGGGGTATGTACTATCTGCAGGTCCTCGAGGTAGAAGCCAGACCTCAGAGGCTCTCAAGACTGAGTGATAACATTTTCAAATCACCATGACGCTTTCCTGGAAGCAAGGTAAATTCTTCCATGAAGAAAATATATGCAGATTTAGCCAGTTTCCAAACGGAAAGATGAGCTGCAGAGCTTTATATCGTTTGGAGGTTAAATTTGCCCAGTGGGAAGACCAGTTAAGGAGAATTACAGTAGTTTAAGCTTGAAAAAAGAAAAAAATAAGGAAGGCAATGAATCAATGCTCCCCGATTGAGAGCAGGACTTTTAGGATTAATGTTACGGTATGTTATTTTTTCCCCCAGAGGAAAAGAAATATCTTAAATTATATTATTATGATGATTCACAAATAAGAATATGGCACTGAGTTATTTTAATCTGACACTGATGCTACCAGCAATTATGGCTTTCCATTGCAGCAGACAGGTGCTACTATAAGAGGGAAGAAAAAAGCAGGCATAAATAATATCAGCTTATCTGTATTTTGATTATTAAGTCTATTTTAAAAGGAACTAATAAGAAAAAAAAATTAATCTACTCAGTAAAGATCCTGATGTTTTGTCTAATTAAACACAATATGGATGCTTGTAATACAGACAGTCCCTGACTTAACATTTTTCAACTTTACAATGGAGCAAAACCCATCACAATTTTAACTCAATGTATGGCATTCAATTCAATTACATGAAATATTCAACACTTCATCATAAAATAGGCTTTGCGTTAGATGATTTTGTCTGGCTATAGGCTTATGTAAATGTTATAAGCATTTTCAAGGTACACAAGGCTAAGCTATGATGTTTGGTAGGTTAGGTGTATTCAATGCATTTTTTACTTATTTTCAACTTACAATGTGTTTATCAGGTCATAACCCTGTCATAAGTTAAGGAGAATCTGTATTCTTATTTTCAGATTAAGGATACCTTAGAACCAGCATAGTCTTGATTTTGTTGTGGTTGTTGTTACTGGAGTTTTATGGTTTTGGTTTTGGTTTTGTTTTTACCTGATGGCATATGGTTGGAGGGGAACAGAGAAAAAAATCACAAAAAACTTGATTCCCTCACGAAGTCCAAAGTTAGTGTCTTCAGTTTCTGCTTGACCTTGGGGGCAAAGGTTCTTTCTAATCAAGCCAAAAATTTCCAGGTAAGGCCAAAGTCAGTTCAATTTTTATAATTTTAAGAACTGTTCTTGTTCCTTTGCTTAGCCTCCCAGTTTTCTTATTGTAAAGCAAGGAACTAATTTTTACAGATATTGAAGACACTTAGGTAAAACCTAACTGAGTTCTTGTCTTGAAATCTATTCCACATAGGCTGGCTTGCAGGTTTTGTGCAAAGTTAGTGTCAGAGGATACTTTGAGTATGTTTTATAACTATCCTGTTCAAAGTCCAGAAACGTTAATATCCAAAACACTCACTGTGCCTTTGTAGAACATTTTTATCAATTCTCCAAAGAAATAAACGCTATCAGAGATCAGAAGGGTGATTCATCCTCAATAATGTAAATGTGATCAATCTTTGAATCTATCTCAGTAACTGGAAGATTAAACATATATGGTTCATCGCTTTCCTCAGCACAATGGAGGTAATTTAAGGAAGAAAGATAATGGAGGTATTGCGGACTTTCTCCCATCAGAGCCGAGAAAGACAACAAGAGAGCACTCAAAGTCAGTTTAGAAGTGTCTGCTCTTCCTATCAATCACCGATGTCACCACAAAATAAAAGGATTATCTAGATACAAATATATCACCAAAAAGCATTGCCCAAACAACCCCCTGGCTTGCTGCATTCCCTGTGGATGAAATAAACCTCTTTAGAAAGGGAATGCGAGAAATTCCATTCCAAAAATTAGGTTTGACACTAAAATATCTTTCCCTGATCTCAGATGTATTACATTCCACTTCAGTTTGGCTATGAATCCCCAGTGTCAAGGCCGACACTAATAGACATAAAATGTTTATGAATAAATGAGTGAACTACTTACAGGCCAAGTGGGTCTAATTAACTGAAAGCAAACAACAGTTACACAGTTATAAAACAGCTAACAAAAGCCTGGGATGTTTTTATTTCCAGCTGTCCTCACTATATTCTGTGGCTTTTATTTATCGTCCAACGGTTCCACTCCTTAATTTCTACTCCTGGAAAATGGGGCAAATACATGGTATCAGAGGCATCCATGACAAAACAGAAAAAAAAAAAAAAAAAAAAAGCAAAACATGTTCTGTTACCCTGTTACCTGCTAAAAACCACACCAAGAAACCTGGGAAAGACCCTTTAGTGGACAGACAGCACAACTGAAGATGTTCCTGGATACTAAAATACTAAGTCCTAAAAGAATTTTATTAAAAAAAAGGTTTAACTATTTTATTTATATGCATGTAGTATTTATTTATACATTATATCTAAATAAATATGTGCAGTTAAATATATATTGTTAAATATATAGTTATATTTATATATATAAATTTTTTTACATAATCCCTAAATATGAGGTCCCACAAAGAACATATCATATGTATCTGGAGATAAGAAGCCCAACAGGTCCACCCCTAGACGTACTATGCAGTTTCTTCCTCTGAGGTCTTGCCATTTCCTCACGGGTCTCTCAGGAAGTGAATCCACTCTTAGGACACACAGATGTCCTCCACTTACCCACCTTGGGGCGATCTCTCCCTTCCTGTCTTACTACCCACCAAAGAACACCCCCCCTTCATCCTCCTTCTCAAAGATAGGCGGCGCCATTTCTTCAAAGAGCTTTGGCTTCTAGAAAAATAAGAATAGCCCTTGGTTTCCAGCAGTTTCTGCTTTCTGTCCACCCACTTCAAGCTTGCCCTGAAGTAAGGAATTGCAAGGTCTTGATGCCTGCTTGAAAAAGTAGGAGGAAAAATGTTGAGAGAAAAAAACAAAAAAATATTTCAGTAGCATTCACAACTTGTCTACTTCTGTTATCGCCAAAACAACACCCTAGCCCCTGTCCACCAAAATCATCCTTCCATTCATTCATTCATTCATTCCGCAAGCACTGATGAGGAACTGCCTGTGTACTCCGCACTGGGAGTGTTCTGCGTACTCCGCACTGGGAGTGTTCTGCGTACGCATAATGCCAGTGTGGTTCCTGCTCTCCCAGAGTTTACTGTCTAGTGAGAGACAGAAACCAGTTAACAGCCAAACGGAAAACAGGCTAAAAGTGCTGTAAGGGGAGATATGCAGGGAACTCTCAGAGCCAGAGAGGGAACAGCAAAGCCCAGGCAGGGAGATGCGGCCAAAGAAGGTCTCCCAAAAGGAGTGACACGTAAGAAAAGCCTGAAGGAAGAGCAAGGGTCAATCTGGAAAAGGGAGGTGGAAAAACAGAGGAAGACAGGGAGAGGAAATGAAGAAAGGAAGATTTCAGGCTTTGAAAATAACCTATGCACAAGTTCAGAAGTGAAAGAAATAGCAGCCAAAGGTGTACAAATTAATCTAATAAGTCTGGAGAAGAAAAACCAGACCATGGGGCTGGAGAGACAAGCAGATGTCAAGTTGAGAAGGGTCTTCAGCCTGTTAAGAGTATGTGCTTCCTACGGAGGGCAATGGGAGCTCTAATGGGTGCTAAGCAAGAGAAGAACAGCCCCCTATGGTGTGGAGATGTAGAATCAGGGTATCCAGCATGGAGGTGGTTGCAGCTGTCCAGGTGAGAGATGACAAAGCATAAACTAGATAGTGTCAGCACAGATGTGGGGAAGGAGAGGGATTCGAGAGACATAGAAGAGAGATCCGACAGAACTAGGAGCCTGGGTGTTTGGTTACAGGGAGAAAGATGAGCAGAAGAAATAATGTGAAGAGAAGCAGCAGTATTGAGATGCCTTCAAAAGGAGTATCAATATACCTGGTGGCAGGTGGGGTGTGGGCACCAAAGGAGGAGGTAGCCTGAGGGGTGGTTCCCAGCTCTCAGGCGTGAACAGCCACGGAGCAGCCCCAGGTAATGGCGAGCTCTTTCAGCACCGTCCCCTTCTTGATAGCAAACTGCCAAGTGCCAGTTTTCAAGCAATTCTTCTGCTTGAGGCCATTCCCTGCCTGGGGCTATAGCTGGTTTTCAGATGGGCTGGCCAGACTAAGCGTCAGGAAAAAATCAGGCACAAGATCTTTTTGTTTTCACACAGGGAATCCATCCCTATTCTTTTGAGTATGACCATATCACCTTCCTTGAGTCTCTACAAGCACAAGGACCAATGCCTTCAGCCGAGCTCTGGGCACTGCTAAGCCCTAGTTGGGAATAATTCCGATTAATTGGCAATGGCCAATAAGGTACTAGTCCTTTTGGATAACCGATTTGCACTTCAAAGGGAATATTCTATGCCTTAACCTGATTTCACACATTTTAAACAGTAGAATTCTCTTATCTAACTTAAAAACTTACTTATTCTTATTATACAAAAAAGCTCTGCCTAGAGACTGGAAGAAGAAGGAGTGGTTCTGGTGGGAGAGGAAGCTTGGGCGGAGGGTCCTGAGCCTCCCGCGCTCTGCTCCCTGCCTCCTCCCTCTGCAGAGTTATCCCTGTGGAGCTCGGAAGTTTTACCTCAATTCAAGGTTAAGCTGGGGGGAAATAGCAGAAAAGTCCGGGATCAGGTAAGAAACAGACCTTCTCCAATCATAACATGGAAGCCAGAGAAGAATAAAAGGGACGTAAACGCAACAATTCTTATGACCCTTTTCTCGTTGTGAAAATAACGTTCTAAATGTGCGTTATATTGCGATGTGCTAAATGACACAGAGAACAGGCAGCCCATCAGTCAGGGTCTTGGCAGGAAGCAGACGGGGCTCTCAGATTGGGTAATTTGAAGAGAATTTAATAAATGCACACACAGGTGTGAGAGGCCACAGGGACAATAGCTGGGGCGATTGTCAACATGGACTTACTGTCAACCCCAGGAGAGGAGGCTTGAGTTATCATCCTTGGGGTGTGGGGAGGGGCCCAGGCAGAAACAGGGTCCTTACATCAGGGAGCAGCCAGCATGGGGAGCCCCCTCAGGAGAAGCTGAGGAAAATGCCCCGACCTCACTCACGTTTTACCCTGACCTCCTGAAGCCAGAAACCAGAGAACAAGGGAACCCGCTGAGATAGACCCTCGGAGCTGTGCGAGGAAGAGCAGAAACTGAATCCGGAGCAACAAACAGGAAATACGCAGCACAGGTAGCTAATACGACTCCTAGGCACAGGAGTATTTTAATGTAATTTTAATGTTTGGATTATAGTAAAACATAAGATCACTTAGCATATAGCATTCTAGAAGGAAGCAATTCATATGGTGTTAAGTTCAGGAAAATGATGTAAGCTCATAAACCCTAAAAATAATAGCTGTGACATCACGGGGAAATTATCTGGGTTTTTAAATATTTCTCCCTGGGGTGTCTAGGAACAATTTGTTTGACCTTTAGTTAAAGACCATCTCAGGCAGACGATTGATTGTATGTGCCCTCAAAGGTGATCCTAAAGACAGTTCCCCAGCACAATTGCTACGAAGAAGCTTTTTCTTCAAGTGATTTGGTGAAAATATTTAAGTAACAGCAACATGGCCAAATGCCTCCAAAACCCGCCCTCCAAATTTCAAAGGACTAAGTAGTTCAGCTGCTTTGTGAATGTCTTCATCAGCCACTGTCTTCAGGGACCGGCGCACACTCACGTAGGTAACTGGCGTGCTGACCGGGGACAGAGTAGGTGGATTAAAGCACACCTTAGTTTTCCTTTTGGGGTGATCCTCACCAGCCTGGATGACAGCTCCAGCAGGACCAAGATCCCTGATTCAAGGAGAGAGCTGTGGGCTTCTGCTTTCTTCCCTGCTCATTTTATCCCCACTCACTACTGCTATTTTCCACCTTCCAGGGGTTGAGGTGGGAGGTGGGAGCAACAAGGAAAGAGTAAAGCAGAAAGAGCCTTCCAGGGGCCAAGCACTGCTGCTGCTGTACGGGACGGGACACTGAGCTGTCTGGCTCTCTGGAGGAAGAGCACCAGGCTGACTACTCCTCCTCCCACAGAGCTTTCGGGGATTCTTGAGAGAGTCGCAGCTAGGCCTCTCTGACCCAGGCTCCCTTGTCCCGGTGTCTGGCCCAGGGCACTAACAGGCTCTCGCTGGAGTCCCCGTTTCATAGTGGCCCCGGCCAGGGCCTACTGAGGCTTCATGAAGGCCACTCTGCTCCCCAAAGGACCAAGATGGACTCTTTAGAGAACCAGGTCTCTCCTCCCTCTCCCCTCCCCCATGTCCTCCCTCCCCAGGCAAGGCTGCTTTAGCTTCACACATGTGACTCAGGCACCAGACCCCAATGTCCCCAGCTCCAGGAAACTGGACTTTCCAAGTGGTCCCTCCCACTCTCCACCTGCAATACACGGCAGCACCGGCACCAGACAGTAAACGAACTTTTCAATGCGGTAGACACAGGAAGACTCTTCTCCCCTCTCTCCACTCATTAAGTCTCTCCCTTGTGAATTTTTGAGTCATCTCACCAGTTCTCAGTCACTGACATTGAAATTTCTTCTTGTTTTAAATTTCACATCTATTCTATTTTGGTGTCTTGGACAAGATTTAAAAGTTAGCACTCTATTATATGTTCATTCATATGTACATCTATATTCTATTTTCTACTATATTATGCTTTGAGAGCTTTAGGGTTTAGACAGTTCAACTCTGGGACTCCTCTACGTGCTAAAATCACTGTCTAGTGGAAGCTTTAATATAGTACGTAGGAGCAGGTCTAAAACTTATCTACCTATTGATTTGTCCTTTTATACCAAAAGAATTTAAAGAGGGCTGTCAATGTGCAATAACATATCTTTAATGGAAGAAATCAGGAAAAGCATTAACTGATTTCATATAATCCCCTGAGTTTGGGTTGCATTTTAGTCAATGACTTGAAAGTAAATAATTAAATGGGTGATTATCCTATACCACTGGTTCTTTTGCACGTGTAAGAATCATGTGGGGACCATTAAAATTAAGATTCCTGGGAGCCCTTCCAAGCATCTACAGTTAATAAGGTGATTCCGATACATGGGTTCAAAAGAACACAGTTGAGAATCTTCTATTTACCCTGATGATATATGGGCTACACCACTCATAGGTACACGTGAGCATGACACAGGGATATTCACTTTCATGTACCTAAAAGAAGCCCTTTTACCTGCTTCAGTCAGTATCCTGACCACTTAATTAAGATTATTTATTAAGATGAAATCATAAAAATAACCAAAAAATCTACACTTCTTTTTAAGTTGAAATATAATATTTACTTATTCACCAATCTTTCTTTATGGGGCTATCTTTTCTTTGAGTGTAGTTCTTCCGATTAGAGTTCTAAATGACCATTCTTTCCTAAGCTCCATCCCTACTGCATTCCCTGCAACTCCCAGTTCTGAACCTAAACTGATCAGAACCCAAACACAAAATGAATGCAAAACTTATTATTTCCTTCTAGTACGTCATAGTTACATTGTACACACCTGGTTCTACAGCAGTAAGTTTTAGCTACTCACCTGAAGTATCTTCAAAACATTCAACTCAGTTTTCTTAAAAATAAGATCCCAAACCCCTATTTCTTTATTGGATTCACAGAGCATTGGTTAAGGTAGTTCCATTAGCTTAAATGAGGACAATAGCAAGAGTAGCTAGTATGAATAAGTTTGGGAAAGAAAATCGCTGACCCTTGGTAAGGATATAACTCACTCATGGGAAGCAGAAGTACATACGCGGTTGAACTAGAGTAGGAATAGGCAAAATTTTTCTTAAGGAGCCACATAGTAAATATTTTAAAGTATCTCACCTCTGCCCTGTGTCATAGAAGCAGCCCTAGGATATAAGAAATGGATGTGGCAGTGTCCCAATAAAACTTTATTTACAAAAGCAAGCAGCTAGCCCATGAATGGGAGTCTGACAACACTTGGACTGAATCAGTGGTTCTCAAGCATTAGTAGGCATCACAATTAACCAGAGTTTCTGATTCAGTGGGTATGGGGTGAGGCCTGAGAACTTGCATTTCTAGCAAATCTCCAGGTGATACTGGTGCTACCATTCCAGGGATCACACTTTGAGAACCATTATACCTTAGTTTAACTAACTGGCTGGAGGTGTCCAGTGTGTTGTGAGCAATGGTCAATGTATTTAATGAAGGTATTTTATCCCAGGGTCCCTTAAAAATTAAGCCCTAAGCAAAATTTATTAGCTAATACTTTAGAGGGCAGGAGAACCCAAGAAAAGAAGAATAAGGGAAAGAAGAAATGATGGAAGAAAGGAGTGAGAGCAAAAACGTGGGTGTGTGTTACTTAACTGGCCACAACTTCACAACAAACATAGCTGGCCGCTTGATCTCACAGGTTGTCTTCACAGAGCCTGTGAAGCTACTATTTCTTGATGTAATCTTTGATGGGGAAGAAGAACCATAAGTATCTTCTGGCTTCTTGCCTTCTTGTGTCTCTTAGTGGTTGATATTCACCAGCACATCCAGCTTGTGTTTTCTCTCCCCTCCATGGAGAGGCAGAGGTAGCTGGAGCCTCCTTGTGTCTTCTCCATCCACTGCCCAGGTAGACAATAGATGCCTTTGTGACACTACCTTAGCCTCTTTCTCTTGTTACCTATTAAATGTGGCTATTCCCAAAATACTACCAACATTTCTTTTTTATTTATTTTTTTAGAGATGCCATCCATTCTCATGACTTCCAGTAACATCAGTCTGAATCATTCAAATACCTATCTCCATCTCTGAAAACTTTCCCAAGTTATACCAGCCAGAGCAAGTCTTAGCATTTTTTCAGGCTCACAGCAGTTCTAAAGAAAACTACCCTTGATGTTTTATGGGCCTATATTTTATATCACATGATCCTGCCACCTCTAGTCACAGCTGATCAAAGATCAGCATCTGACCCAAAGAAATCACTCTGTGGGCTGGCAGTAGCCTATGCTTTTTCCTGATGAGAAAGATGGGATGATCAAGCAGGTTCCTCCAGGGCATGTGAATTTGGAATGTCCGGAGGCTGAGTTGTTGGCATCAGGTGTTGATGTTGAAAGAACCCAATGAGATAAAGTCAAGTTTATATCCAACCCCAAAAGCAAGCTGACATGGTGAAGGGAAAGGAAATAACAAGTAAGAAGAAGAAACCTCGTAGTGCAGAAAAGAGAAGAGAACAGACATACGGAGGCAGAATTTCTGTATCTAGGACCCATGCAGCCAGCCATGACTTGTGTGCCACGTCATGGCTCCTGTCTTTGATCCTCTCAAGGTCGTGATCTCTGTTCCAACCCACATGGCTCTCTTGACTCCCCAGCAGGCTGCCTATCATATCATTCCCAGAACATATATCTCATACTTTAGCCTGTGTGGTTTTCTCTCCCAGTGGTATCATCCACCAAAAGAAACCCCATCAACTGAAAAACCCTTCCCATCTTGCTTAGTGATGTTTTCCTTGTCATACCAATGTAAAGTACCTTGTCTCTCCCTCCCCTACACTTTCATAAAACTTAGTTCTTATCATGTATGTGAACCTTAAACATATTTATCCTTTATATTTCTTGTGAATTGTGAGGTCCTTCAGGGCGCAGACAGAATATAAACATTTTTTTATCCATATGCTGTCTTACACAAAATAAATTTTCAATTAATATTTGCTAAATATTTATTGAATACTTATTTGAATCTTTTATGTATTAACTCTACATGTCCATACAACTCTAAGATTGTCCCATTTGATCATTATCCTTATAAGGCAACATGATGCACAGCACTGCTCTTTAGCACTTTACATGTATTGTCTTACTTAGCCTTCGTAAGAGTCCTGTGAGATGGAGCACTATCACTATAAAATCCCCATTTCATTGGCAAGGAAGGTGAGGCACTGTGACTTTAAACAACCTGCAGAAGGTTGCATGTTGGCACTGGGATTTGATTGCAAGCAGTCAGTTGCCAGCTTCTATACCTTTAGTCACTGTGCTATCATGCTAGGTATGGTTTAGGCTACAATGAACAAAGTGTGTGTAGCCTTTGTTCACTTGAGGATTGGAGCCTGTGGGACACGGGACATGTTACTAACAGAGCAACTTTACCCTTTCGAGAGAAAATCCACAAACCTCAATCAAATGAAATGATTCGAATTGCAGCCTAGGTGCTAATAACCTGGATGATATGTGCATGATATATAGGAAGCAAAGACGTAGGTAATGCACCCTGAGACATACTCCTCTCCTTCAGTACACCCAGGCTGGGGGAGCCCCACGGACCAGCTGCCCTAAAACCCAACTCAACTGGGGCTAGAGCCACAGGCAACAATGGCTGAGCAGAGTGTATAACCAGAAGGTGTTCACATTTTTTTCTTGTCAATAAGAATCAAAATATTATATCCAAATTTCCAACACCTTTCTGTGTTTCCTTGGAAACAGTCCAGCCTAGGGAGAAAGACTCAGGAGCAGCTGCTGACAGCAAATCACCTGGCAGAGTTGTGTGCACAGAGATCCTCCCCCCAGCACCACCCCCCCCCCCACACACACAGACCCAGTCTGGTGCAACGATGTCTACTGATACTGTGTTGACCATGAGCTCTTCCTTCTTCTCTTTCAAGCACCTTATTGACAGAGTCCAAAATACCACCCAACTGTCAGCATAGTGTTAAAGAATTTGGGCTCTGAGGTTGCTATTCTTAGGGTTAATCCTAGCTCCAGCTCTTAGCAACTTTTTAATTTAAAGAAATCATTCTATCCTTCCTGATGCTCAATTTGCTTACCTATAACAGGGGGATAATTATCATACCTCCTTCAGTTGGGGGGTGGGTGTGGATTTCTACTAGTTAAATTAAATAATGCATTTTGTAGAGCTCTTAGCTGGAATAGTAAAGGCTTAAGATATGATAGCTATTAAACTTCTAAAATGTTCTAGCTAATTCTGGCTGTGTAAATTAGAGAAAACTTGCTTAGCCTCTCAAACTTAAATTATTTGTCTGTAAAATAGAGATAATATCTACTGATTATGGCTTGAGGAAGCATTAAATGAAATAACATAAGTAAAACTACGTTACTTGTTACTTAGAAGGCACTAAATTAATGTTAACTGATCCTCTATCTTTTCACACATTTGCTCATAGGCAAGACTTCAGTGAAATTAATCTATTCCTAATGACCCTGGTGTAAAGTCTCCAGTTTCTTACTTCTCAGGCAAGAGAACTGTTTCAAATGAGTTTTCCTATTCTTAAGAAGCCAAACAATTCTGTCAATGATTGTAATTGACATAATAGGCTAGTTTAAAAAATGTGCTGGTCAATAATTCTTCCCAAATGTTTTGTGTCATCATCTGAATAACTCAGAGTGACCAAAACTTTTTTTTTAATATCAGCAAATTAAGCATTTTGGTTAAATATTTACTCTTATGTATTAATTTCAAACAAAGATTTTGGAACAACCACTTTGAAACTAAAGAAACTACACAAAAAGATGACAACTAGTGGCTTGAAGACTGAGATGAAAATCAGCATCTGCTAACTGGGCGATACAACATTCTGCACAGAACTTCGGTTTGTTCTCAGCATACGAGGAAGAGAATTATTATGGTATTAGATTTTTAGACTTTCTTCATATTTAAACAAGCCCCACAATGTCCATTGATCTGCATTTAGACAAGTTCTGAATTTAGACAAGAGCCAGCATCTGGGCGGAAATGAAGAATCATGAAACAGTAAATTATATTCACAAATTGCATAACCTCTGTTCTGTACTCCAAGCGAGTACAATGAGCAATTACATGCCCATCTGATGCTCAGGATAACGATAGATTACCAGAAATCGGGGAGATTAACAATTTTGTTGAGTAAGACCAGACACAGAAATTTATAAATGAAGAAGGACAAAGATCAAGGCTTTGAAAGAATAAAAGCGCACCATAGAAATCCTAAACCATTTAAAAGATTTACTCATTTTCAGCTCTCTCTACAGGCACTTCAAGGTCATTTGAACGAAAACTAAAATAATGAAACTCCATCCTCAGTGTAGGAGCTTTAGAGTATAAAGCAGGATTTAAAAGTGCCAAACACCTACACCAAGAAGGTAGGTCATATTAAAACCCCTTGTGAAGGACAGCCGGGAAGTTATGAGGGGAGGAGGAGGTGTTAAGTGTAAGAATTAATAGTTATGCTTTCTCCTGGCCCCAAACACTCTGGCCCCAGAGTTAAATTAATTAGAAGATATAAAAATGCTTTCTTTGTGTATGTAACACAGAGAGGAGAGATTAAAAACTCCCATGGGTCAGAAACACAGTCATTACAAACTGAATTTCTGGGCCATTGCGGCTCCTCTCTTCCCGGCACAGAACCTTCTGTCTCTGTCCAAGGCATTGGACTCTACTTTGAATATTCCCTTGGAGGTAGAGCATGTTCTTCTTTCACCATGGCCTATGTCTGTGACCAGGAACTTGTTTCAAAAGTCGGAGCCAATGGTGATTTTTGCATTGACGGATTTATGAAAAGCTACAACTCTGCATTAATCAAGATGGCCTTAAGGGTCCCCTCAGCTTGACTAAAGTTAAGACAGGTTTCTCTTTGACTATAGGCCCCTGACCTCTCTTTTCTTAAAGCATTTACTTAAAAAAAAAAAACTTACAATTCCAATTTTTTTTTCCTCTGGCTCTTTGAAATGTAAATCAATCTTCTTCTAGTCTCTTACCAGTTTTACAGGTCAGGACTGTCTTTTCTCAAGGAAACCTGGGACCCATCTCTTTGAAATGGAAACATCAGGAAAAATAGAGGCCTCACCTCCCAGTTTCTGTGGGAGGAGAGGAGACTAACTTCAATAACACCAATCAGTAAACACGATGACCTAATCACACCCGCCAACCTTCCTTCTAAGGTCCTCTACTTTTCCACTAACTCACCCAGTGCTTACAAACTCTCCTGCCTTTTGTTTCAACAGTGGAGTTCAGCCTCTCTCCCCTATTGCAATAGTCTTGCATAAAGTCTTCCTTGCTGTTTAATGCTCTCTGGTGCAATTCTTTCTTTGACAGCATACGGGATTTCTAGTGAATTGTTGGAGGTCTTTCCCCTTGTTAAAAGATCCCATAATCAAGTAAAACAAAAAAAAAAATGTTTAAAGTATATAAGCAATAATACATTTTGCCAACATTATAAGAGACAAAACGGTTACTTTAACATACATTGAGAAAACTTACAGTCATGCATGGCAAAGATGGCCAGTTGTCTATAAAAGAACAAAAGCATGTCCTGTCTAGAAAGCCAAGGGGTAGAGACATTTTAGAAAGAAACAATGGTCAACACAATCAGATGTACAGAACAATCAGTAAGATAAGGCAGAAAATGACTGCCAGGGTGACCTTTGCACAGTAATTCTAGTTAAATAGTGCCATTGAATATTTCAATGAAGAAGAGACTAAAAGCAAAAAGAAGAAATAACCAACTTCCCATGACAGCTGCTGAATTAATGACAAGTCCAGTGTTTTTGTCTTGGTTCTACAGTGTATGAAGTATAGTACCTGCAATACAAAACTCACGTGGTGAGGATTGCACGTATTTCCAAATGCAGCCTCTAATAATCAAAGTTCAATACTTTGCGCTTGCCTTCCAAGTTAGTATGCAGAGAGCTGAGACAAGAAAACAATTGGTAGAACAGTTGAGTAGGATGAGACTGAACACATCCAGAAGGGAACAGCTACGTGGGCTGATAGTGAAATTTTAATAGATAACAGAGGGAAAAATAAATTGCTCAACTCTGCTGCATACAATTGGTACACAAAGGAGTTTGATATTCAGAGTGATAACCACTGACCAAATGTTGGTAAGAGACAACTGGAGCTCATATTTGGTGAAGAGATTGTTAGGGAACTACACTAATGAGAGTTCAAATTCTTTGTCCCATTGAGCAACTGACTAGGGACCTAGTTACTCTGTGATGTAGAGTGCAAACTAACATTCCTGAAGAATCACAAAAAGAAGTGGAGAATGCAAAGGTAATTCTAATTTCAGAAATGAGCACATCTCATAGTATTACTCTATAGAGTAGTTATTAAGTACAAAGGAGAAAAGTTATCTTTACAGTGGAGAAACTTGGTGGATGCCACCTTAACCAAGAGATCAAATTAAAACACCAATAATGGAATAAACAGACATCACCTGTTCTCTGATATAATACACTGAGAAAAACACATCACCTAAGTAGTATTCTTGCCAAAAATGTTTAGCCAGAATCTGATCATGAGAAAACAATCAGATAAATCTGAATATATAATAGAAAAGCAACTGTACTCAACTCCTCAAAAAAACTCAATGCCATTAAAGGCAAGAAACTATTCTCAACTTAAGGAAACTAAAAAGGCATGACATCTAAAAACAACACGTGAGCCTTGCGTGGATACTGCTCTAAAAAACATCACTGTGACAGTGGGGATAATTTGAATACAAACTATATAATAGATAATATATTAATGATAAATTTCCTAAGAGTGATAATTATATTGTAGTTCGTAAAATAATAATTCTTTGTTGCCTTCCTGCTATTCTCAAGCAGTCCAGCAAAAAAATATACATATGTATATTATATGTTTCAATCTTAAGCAAGATCCTATTCAAAACTAGTTAGCAAGAGCTTAGGAGAAGAAATCATATATACTAGAAGAGTTACAGATTTCCTAAATTAAGTTAGACTAATTTTTGAGAGCTTAGACAAGATATTTCAGGGAAATAGAGTAGGATTTAGTTTTTTATTCAAAATGGCAGTTAATGTCTACCTTCATATAATGTAGACAAACTAAAGAAATGTGAGTTGAATGGTCACAAGGAAAAGTGAATTCAATTTTATCTAAATGGACATATTAAAAATTCAAAGGTTTGACATCAGCCTGAAGGGAGCTCTCTAGTATTATGATACAGGACTCTAGCCATCAGCTGGATAAGAGCATGGATGGCATGCTAACAAAATCTGTTAGTGGCAATGGCAAATATTCTCAGTAACACAGTCATAAATCCCAAAGGTCTTGATAGACTAAATGGGTCAAATCCATCAACATGATATCTAATGAAAAGTACTCAAAGTCCCATGATTATTAATTAGTCAATATATGCATATTGAACATGTGCCTGAAACTGGGAATACAAAGGTAAGCAAAAAGGTCATAGAGCTGTAAATCTTGCTTTGAAATTATACATGTAAAACAATTATAATTAGATAAGTTCATAAAGGTGGAAGCACAGAGGCCTTGGAAGTGTATATCAGGAAGGCCTAACACAAACAGAAAGTCAGCCAAGGCTGCCCACAGGGGACAATGTATACACGGAAAACCTTCGTGTGCTCTGGGAATAACCAATCGAAGGGGAAGGCATCACAAGGGAGGGGTGAGGGAAAGCAGAGCAGGTGTATGTGTAAAGGCCCTAAGCATATGTGGCCACGGTATATTAACCAGCCATGAGAGATCCAGTGTGGCAAGAGCAGAGAAAGCAAAGGGAGGCACAGCAAAGAAATACAGGATGGAAGAGGCCATGCCTATAGCAGCATGAGCTAAAAATCATAACAGGTTTAACTGACTCTAATTTCAATATGATTTAATATTGCAGTGTATCTCCCCAAGGAGACAACAACCAAAATAAGGGTGGTGAATTGCTATTCTGCTCATTGCTCATCACGCCCAACTTTAAATTTATGCTCAGTTCAAATAAATTCAGAGCAATCTATATGTTGAGGCCAAGTGAAATCCTGACAAGGTGTTGAAAGAATAGGAAGTAGATCATCTAAAGAGAAGAGGAGGAAAGATTCCAGGAGACATGAGAACTATCTTTAAATATCTGAAGAACCATCTGTGAAATAGAAACCATGGCTGGTGTGTATTTATCAAGAGTTAATGAATAGGGGTCCTAACAATGCGTATTTAGTTCATTCTTAGGAAGACTGACTTAGTAGACCCTGGCTGAAGATGGAGTGGCTGCCTGGGGAAATGCTGAGCCTCCCAAGCTGACTTTACAGGGAGAATAGGCAAGGAATTTATAGAGAGAATTCTAGTTCCTGATCTAGATAATTAATAGGTCTTGTCCCAATCCAGAAATTCCATAATTCTCTGACAGTGCCATTTTCATTACATTGGCAACATACTCAAGAGCTATTCAGAATATTCTGGTGGGATAAATTTGTATGTGGCCAAACTAATGAATCTATAAAAATAAAACTTATAACATCTATACCACCAAGTCTGGACAGAATCTTAAAAGTAACTTTAAAAAAATAAAACTTCAAAATGTAACATAAAGGTAAACCTCATTTATGAGACTAAAGGCAGCCCAGCCATTGAAACATGGGCTTTGGAGCAGACCTGTGTGTCCTTGGGCAAGTGTCTTGGCCTTTCTGTGTTAGTTCCTTATGTGTAGTGGAGATTTAAGGGAAAAAAAAAAAAACTGGCTTATACAATTGCTGTGAAAATTAGTATGTTAACAAATTTAAAGTGCTCAGAATAGTGTCTGGCACACAGCAAATCCTATAGAAGGGTTTGATATCTGTGATCAACCATAGTAGTTGATGAGAGGGTCTGGAGTCAGACAAACTTGTATTAAATCCTAGTTCCATCCCTAACTAGTTGGGTGACATTTCTCTCTATATAAGATAGGGATGAATATGTCAACTAGTCAAGGTTTAGCTTCAACTATCAGAAACTGTCCTGACCAGCATAATCTGATGCAGATTTAATGCCAGGACTTAGGACCTTACAAAAATCTGTAAGACAGGGCTGGAGGAGCCCTTGCGGTCTGTGAAGTGACACACACAGAACAATACCACAGCACTGGCCCAACACAGAAGTTGTTGTGTCTGGCACAATTTGAAATCAAAACAATCAGAAAGCCACTGTCCCAACTGCTAATTCCACAGCACTTCTGCTAGGAGGTAGAGAACTAAAACTGCTCCTACAACTGTCGGCTTCCAGAACACACCACCAGAAAAGGATACCAACATTCAGCCCCTGTACAGCAAATGGCTCCACCACAGAGCTTTCAGAAGCAACAGAAGTGTGGATTCCCTCAGTTCTGCGCTCCCAGCACCGGGAGGCCTGTCTGTTTGCCGGAAGTCAGGTCACACACGGAACCTGCTGTGGAAGGAAATCTGAGAAATGTAGGCTTTAACTTTTCAGCTATGGCAGCAATATAACATTCTAACAGGGAGGTAGACTAGAGAGAAAAGAGCTAATCTGCAACCTCTGTCACTCTCTCTCGTATCAGTAGGGTGAGAAATAAATGGGAAATAATGCATGTATAGTATGTAGGGCTGTGTTTGCTGCATGGTAATCGCTCAAAAAGATACTTGTTGACTTCTAATATAAACACGAATGAATAAAAATTACCTTTCCATTTCTCCCCCTAAAAACTAAGAAACAAAATGAAAAAAAAAAAAAAAACCCCAAACTCTATTTTCAGTAAAACTAAGAGAAACACATAACCAACCGACTCATAAACATACATAAAGCTTCCCAAAATTAGCAGAAATAAAAGAGAAGCCACACAGGAGGCCACACTGAAAGGAAACAATAAGGATGCTGACAGAGCCCAATGGTGCAGATCATATAAAGTGCTGCCAAAAAATTAACTTCCTGAAAGTTCACACTGAAGCACAAAGGCTATGTAACTGGTTTGTGAAATAGGTGCAGAAACGGAGGCGAGAAAGCTGACAAAATGAACTTTCCTGGTTGAGTTGTATTTTGAGACACAGGGAGGAAGAGACCTGAACCTTCCACCTGTAGGATCTATGCAGAGAGCTGTCCCTCTGCAGCAGCAAAGCAGGAGAGAGCCTTTGGGCTGAGAAGCCTAAAGGCTGCCCTGAACACACACACACACACACACACACACACACACACACACACACAGGAAGCTCACCTGAGAGTAGAAGGGTGATGGTCAATATGTAACAATTCACCTGACAACAGGTAAAGCAATCAAAACTGTCACCAACAATAAATAACTAGAAAGGCTAAACATGCTTTCCAGGTGACAATTATTAATAACTTCACTAGTAACGTACTTCCCACTTCAAGTTAACCTCTAAACGTCTCACAGGCTTTCACTAGTCAAACCTAGGGAAACCCTGCCCAGTGGAAAGGCATGGGGTGAGGGGAGGGGCGGGGGAAAGAAAGGGAAGCCCAGGATGAGGTCTCCCTGCTCCAGGATGACGTGAGGCAGCTGTGCCTAGTCTGGTAGCTCACACTCAGCAGACTGCAGCTCCCCACACAGCCTCGCTGCTTCTCCTACCTATGTTGCCCCTCTTTCCTCCTGGAGCCCGCCTGCCACACTGCATCTTCTATAATCATGTCCCTGCCTTTACCCTGAAGCTTTATTCATGGTCCATTTTCTCCAAGTGATGTCTTCGGTTCTCACTGCACTTTTGCTTCGCTCCTTCTTTATTTCAAAGCACTCATGGTCTTGGCTAAACACAATACTCCACGGAAAGTGCCCCGTCCAGGCTATCCAGATTTGAGGGTGAACACCAGACACAAACATGTCAACTGAATGACGAGCAGAGAAGTAAAGGAGAAAAGGCTTTGTCCTAGAGTAGCAGAAAACGGATCCAGAAATTGTGCAAGGATGGTATTTGTACAGATTTAAGAGCTAGATTTATGTGAACCCAAAAGTTATTTCCTAAATAGTGCTACAGATTAAAACAAGAGCTCTAAGAAAATGAAGTAGCTGCTTTTTCATGGCAGAGCTATAACTTCCCAATATGCCTCTGGCTTCAGTTACTTATGTATTTAACCCAGATACTCAATAAATATTTGCTGAATGGTGAATGAATGGGTGAATGCTTATAGTTTCGATTAGACAGATTATAGTCGTTAGTCCTTTCGTGGCAGTTGAAAGGTAACAAAATCATTTTGAGTTATTTTAAGGTAGCAAAGATCTCAAACCTGATGAGCCAAAAGATTCCATTGAGGCACTGGATTCACTGGAGTTAAATGCTGAATGCGGACTCCCAACCAGCACACCAGCCCTGAGGTGTGGCTGAAGCCTACGAAATCGGAAGGTGGGAGTGGGATGGTTCCTAGCCCCACTTTAGCCTCTCACTGCAGTTCATACGTACAACTTCCTCCTGGCTCCCTGAATAAACAGAAGCTACCCTATTCCTAAGTCTATTGGGCTTGCCATTTTCCTCCTTTTTCCAGTTTTCTCTCTTCTGTCCCCCAGCTGGCTCCTTTCACTGTGAATGTCTTACTCTTCTGTACCTTCTCTCTCCTTAGGATCTTTGCCCTGCTGCAGGTCAGTCACTCCTCCTCTCAGAGCTCTGTCAATCCTGATGGGGCCCTCTTTTCATTCCGTATTAATTGCATTATTAGCTCATGACATGGGTTTTTTTGTTTAGGTCTTTGGCAGCTAGTTTTCCCCCAGTAAGCTGTGGTGTGGTTCTATGGTCAATAAGGCTAGTAGCAAGCAAGATATCCTTTCACTATACGAGAGGGTGATGACTGTACTAGCAGACGGACCCAAATGTACCATTTTAATGTGAAAATGTTGAGGAAACCCAGACATTTAACTAATAATTAAGAATAGATTATACAGCCTCATGCTTACAGTATAAAGCTTGACTTCTTGGAAAAACATCTTGACAAATATCTGTTGACAACAGATCTGCCTTGGAAAACTTTGGTCTATCAAAGATCTATTATACTAAAGACCTCTATCTTGTGGCACACCAGGAAGATACAGCTATATTGTTCTCCAGTGTCATTAGGACACTCTACACGTAGACCTAGAATGGTAGGTTAGCTCAGTGGGTAGGGGTGCAAGCTCTAGCCCCAGAACCGGGGTTTGAATCCAGCTCTGCCAGTTACACACTGTGTAATCTTGAGAAAGTTACTTAATTCTCTCTGCCTCCGTTTCCTCAGCCACAAAATAGAGATAATAATAGCAACCACTTAAAAGTAGTTTTGCGACATGTATATGAATTAATACATGTAGAGTGCCCAGAACAGAGCTTGGCACTTAGTAAGTACAGGGAGCTAATGTCATTCAGTAAATATTTATAAAGTATGTACAACAGAGCAGGCACTGTGTGTCAGGAAATGGAAATATAATAACGAACAAGACACAATGTCTGCTCTGCAAAAGACTGTAGTCTAATGGCGCCTTAGTGGATCATTCTCTTGTGTTAAAATAATATCTAAACACTTGGTAATAAGCACTATGGCAAATTCTATAATATAACTCCTCTGTCAGACACTCCGGCCATGAAAAAGATGAGCTGAGATATTTTTCACAGAAAATCTTGAAAGCAAATGTGAAAATGACATTTATTATTCGGGGCTGTCAATGAGCTACATTTCATGTAGGCCAAAATGCTTTTCACCTGAGTTACTTGAAGAATTTTTCTAAGTCCCCACTTCCTGAGGCATGAATGAACCAGGCTCAGGCATTCAAATGCTAATTCTTTACAATGCTGCCAATCTCTCCTTGCACCTAAACTTGTAAGAAACAGAATGTGATTGATATGTCAACCCAAAATCTGTGAAAGATAAAATTTCACGTAACCAAGCTTGGGTGGGAGAAATCCCTAGATTCAGACACAGATCTCTGATTAACGTCGTTATAGAAAGCAAGTTGCTAAATTAAATTGGAGAGGATAGCATGATTGAGACCTCTGAATCCAGCACTTGCCTCCTTGAAATTATAAAATTGCAATTATAAAAATGGAAATGACTGAAATCCACTTATCTTCGGGGATTGGTTTACAGATTACGCCATAATAGGCACAGTAAATGATTGCAGCAATTGAAGCTGAGACAGGTAATATTGAATAGACCTCCCACCTGAAATCCCCACGGTAGCTATAAGAAATCTGGACCTTTTTCCAATTCTTTCAAATACAATAAAGTTCACATTTCCTTAAAATTAGTTATAAATGTTAGTATCTGAGAACCAGGTTAAAAGGAAATCAAAATTTTGTTCCTGAGGTCTCTTCCCTGTCTGCCAAATAAGAACAAACTTGATGTGAGCGATATTAAAATAGCTCTTACATAGGAATTGTCCTGTAAAAGCACAAACCTTCCGCAGGACCAAGTCAGTTCAGATGTTGTAACTATGATGTTACCAGTTGCAACCTGCTTAAGGATTCCCCATGGGAATTCAATCACCAGTGGAAATAGGGAGTTTGTAGCCTAAAAGGGTATGTTGTGGCCTTCGGGGTGAGGAGGAAGATGTAGCTGCCCCTCCAAGCTAAATGGATGAGGTTAAGAGAAACACTGAAAGAGACTGGAAAGTGAAAGAGGGAGTCTGGCCTCTCACTCCCAAGCTGTATACTTGCACAACTGCAAAAACTGGTTACCCCACCTAGCTCTGTCATCAGAGCAGCAACTGGGTTCTTGAGCAAACCTGACAGGTACCCTCTGGAGTTTGAGGCATATATAAACACAGAGACTCATGAGTCCCCTTTACTGAGAAATGTTGAAGGGAAGCGACAACCCGTAACAACACAACAGAAAGAAGGCAGAAGTGAGTCAGTGTGAACTTCCACTATGGGGTATGGCAAGGGCAGTCTTGTTTCCCTTGGGCCAAGTGAGTACCTGGAGGGAAACAGGATTTGGGCCTTCACAGCAGATACCTCACCTAGGAGGGTGCCAGCAAGGTAAGGAGACCTCACAGCAAGAGGTTACAGGACATACTGCAAGGGGGCAGAAAACAAAAATGGTTTGCAGAAGATTAGTTAACCAGAGAGAATGATACCTATATTTGGAACTGTGCAATGTGGCGGTCTTTCAAAGGACTTCCAAATGACCCAACATGTACCCCACTAGGCAGCCTATCATACGAGGTGTCCACTCCCACAACAGAGAGACATCAGTTATATAATGTTTCATTCCCTTATTCCTCTAATTGCCTACCCCTCCAAAAGTCAGAAAAGTAAAGAGAGGAAGGAGGAGGAATAACACATCATAGAATGTATGTTCTTCCCACTGCAGAGAATAGAGATAATGTCAGTTGCATGAGGTAAATAATTTTTTTATTTAGGTTATATTTTTTTAATATTCTAAAGACTCATAATTATAAAAAATGACTCATCTTCATTACAGAAAAAGGACTAGAAAGTTATACGATCTGCCTGAGATTTGATCAAGGGGTGGAGAACAACTTAGACAGGGGTTGAAAAAACAATCCATTTTCTATTAGGTGTCCAAGACTTTGTCCTATAAACAATCATCAATCAGTCAATCAACCAGGAAGATTTTACAGAGTAGAAACTGTATGAGAGACAGTGTGCCTCACGTAAACAATTTATGGTGCCTTTATCCCATCTAGCAAAATCGAGGTAGACAGTAAATGGAGCTGTATCGCCTCGCAGAGACAGCCCACTCTCTCTCTCTATAGTTCTGTACCTGTGCAACCCTATGTGAAGGGAATGGACTAAGGGAAGATCCTGCTAGACTGGTTTTCCTGTCAACTATTTTGACCAGTACAGTAGCTGACTCTAATATCCCTTCCAAAGATAGAGAAATTTGGGTTAAAATAAATGACAAATGTAGGGAGAAAATAGTAACTGAGGGTAAGGAATGAATAAATGGGTTATATCAGAAGGGAAATCCAAACTTTCATTGACACCTGCAGAGAGATTCAGAGCAAGAAAATTATATTGTCCCTCAATACTATTATCATACCAGATGCCCAAAAGGATGCAGCCATGTGTTAGCCAAGACCATCCCTGCTTTGGGAATCTGACAAGCCTAACAGCAGCATGCAAAGCTGAGTGGCATCACTCCGGGAGATATTTTGGTCATATGATATGATGATGAACTGGATCAATTAATGATGGCTGAGTGGAACACTAGCCCTGTGCTACTGTCCTTTGACTCATTGCTCAGGTTACATCTACTATAAAGGGCATGATTTGGGAAGAAATTTTCCAGAAAACATCGGGCCATCCAGTGCATAACTCCCATAGACCAATCACTGTACAACTGTGAACCTTGATGACCAAATGCTTGGAAAAGTCCCTGGTGATAATGGAGAAAATGTAGCAGCTGCATTTCTGACAGGCCACAGTGTGCTGCCCACAAGTACGTTATTACCCTCATTTTTGTGGGTGGGGAGCTATTAAACAGAACAGAGAAAACAACGGGTTTCTGATGAGAATAAAGCAGTAGGCTTCACATGCTGGATCCAAATTCCACTGGGGACCAGCCAAACCCTGAGACGAGGAAGTCCATGTGAGGCCTTATGGCAAACTGCATTGAATCCAGGTAGGATGACCACGTGTCTAACCCTAGCATGAGGGACCCGACATTTGGAATATAAAACATGTACCCTTACTACATTCAGCCCATTAGTACACATGGCCACATATGTGGTGGGTGAAACTACATTGGCCCACAAGAAGGAAAGTGTTTTAGGGAAGAGAGGTAGTGGTCTAGACGTCATGGAACACTCGGAATTCACTTGCCATGAGGAGCAGCATTCAGAGTAAAAAAAGATGTGTTAACTAGAATAAGCAGATTAAAGGAAATTCTCCTCCAGGAGGAAGACAAGTGATAGTCGCCATCTCGTAAAGATGATGAGGCTGCAGTGAAGTGAGCCAGGCAGACTCAACAAATCATGACAGGTAATGCCAGGATCCAGCACTGGAAAAGGGCCTGTGTCCTGGGCCTCTTGACTATTTCAATACAGATTGAGGTTAAAGCAGCCATTGGACAATGGCTCTCCATCCTTCCTGCTGAGGCCCAAGGCACACTTATGGAATCTTGTGGGCCTCTAAACTTACGGAAGTGCCTGGGGCAACTGTAATCTACACTGATGCACGCTGACTGCCCTCAGCCCAAGAACAGATCAGAATAAGATACATCCTGTAGAAGAGTTAGCAGGGTTAGAAATTGTTCTGAATAACACCCATGTCCTCCCATAGGAGGGAGGCAGGTCCTGTTATATAAGAGCACACAATGGAAATCAGTCTGCATACAAGACCGTGAACAAAGGCAGGGTAACTGTCTTTGTCCCCAGCTGGCTTGGAACCCAGAAATAACCAAATCATGGCTAATTGTAATGATGCCTGCCCACAATAATATGGGGCATATGGGCAAAGTCCAATTCAGTTGGGAGGACATCGCAAATACCCCTGAAATTCTTACTGATTCATCCTGTAATTAAACTGAATTGTACCATTACTATATTGTGATGTATTGTAACACTGGCTTTGTTGGTAAGATTAAAACTACCTTATGTAAATAAGTTATATAATAATATTCCTACTAATGATCAAATGTATTAGAAGAGGGAGTTAAAACTTCCCCAGGTGTAAACTCATGCAAAATGACTGGTCTGAGGAAGAACTAGATTTAGCTAGACATCAGCTTATTTCTATGCTAAATAGTTCTGAGCAAGTTTACCACAAGATACAAATAAAGGTAGATCAAGAGAAGAAGTAATTAAATTAGTATAAAACACACCAAAAAAGTATGTAATGCCTTTATAAGATGGATCAGTTGTTTCTTTAAATCTGTCCCTACTCAATACTGCTTCCTCTAAATGTTAGGTATCTTCATGCTGATACTCTCGCTGCATCTGTTATATGTAAATGCTGTACTAAATGTAGATGCTCAGAAAAATATCATCATTTCAGTAAAGGAGCCTAGGCAAAGGGCCAAGGGTGTGGACTGGGTGGGAAAGGGATAACATAGCAGGCTTGGGTTGCTCAAACCCTGCACATTCCTGAGGAATACCAGCTTCCAGATTAGTCCTGGCTGGCTCCTGGGGAATGACCTGTGAGCACTTGGACTATGCTGCCTGATAAGAATGCTTTTGTATGCTCTAGGCCTTGCACTAGCCAGTACCAATTTGATCGGATAGTTTATGCTAACAGTGTGATTTATGGTGAATCTCTCTAGGAGGGTTGGACTCTGAGTAGTTGCAGTCACTCATGCCTATTCATGCCTATGTGACTGAACCCAATTAAAAACCTGGACACTGAGGCTCATGTGAGCTCCCCTGGTTGGCTACACTTTGCATGTGTTGTCACCCAGCAATCCTGAGAGAATTTAGTGCCTCCCTGTGACTCCCCTGGGAGAAGATACCTGGAAGCTTGCACCTGGTTTCTTCTGGACTTTACTCCATGTGCCTTTTCTCTTTGCTTATTTTAATCTGCATCCTTTCACTGTAATAAATGGTAATTATGAGTATAACGGCATTTTCTGAACCTTGTAAGGCCTTCTAGTGAAGCATCAAGCTTGAGGATGGTTTGGGGGCTCCCCTAACCCACGGAGTAATTGGGGAAGGCTACATAGAGAAGGTAGAATGTGAGCTGAGACTTGAAGGGTGGATAGATATCCTAGGAAGAAGAAGTAATTTAAGACAGGAGGGAGGCTGGACATGTAGATCACAGCAATTAAGAATCTTGAAAGAGTGAAAAATGAATTTTATCTCATTTAGAAGTCTTTGGACTTCCTTATAGCTTCCTGGAGATCTCTTTATGATACTTTCTAACCTGGGCAATAAATAATATAAAACTGAATTTTTTGTTTTCTAAAGTAGTTCCCTAAGTTTGGAAGCTCATCATTAACTCTTCAGTTCATTCATCCTCCTTAAAACAGCACTGAAACTTGTTTCTATTTTGAATTTTGATAAGTTGTGAATTTTGTCTTTCATGAAACTTAGTTCTTTTATTTTTACAGATAAAGCCCACAAATACAGGCCTCCGTTGACTGTCACTTTTTTGAGAAAATTCACAAATTGTGCCACACGATAGAACATGTACTATAAAAAGTTATTCCACTTCAGCTGTCACCAAAAGCGTCTGAATTTTTTTGTTGTTGCTATTTGGCCAAGGCTTTTTGCCAAGAGGCTAAAAATGTTCTGTCATGGACAGTTGATTTCCTAATAAAGCTACTAATTCATATATAGAAAGAATCCCTATAAATTATTTGCGTATATCGTCCAAACTTTGCCGGATGCTCTAATTATACCAAGGTCTATACCACGAAAAGTCTTTGGGGTATTTTTTTTATCATCTCTGCTATTAGCCTTTTTTCTGACTGCCTCCTAGTTTCAAGAAATTCTCTCCTGGCTCTCTCATTCCCAAATCCAATACTTACGAGCTGTCAGAATGAAGATCTTCCACAGATATTTCAGATTTTTTTTCTCTGAAACTCCATAAAAATTCTGGCTAACTTCTCAAAGAAGTTTTTCTTCTGCATTATATATGGAAAAATATAAAATAAGAGTGAAGGGGGGAAGCAAGTCTACAGCAGGTAATCAATTGAAGAGTATAACTTGTGAGAGTGCCAAGCTCAATTGATTCCTCTGATTTGCTTCCTCCTTAAGATGTACCTTTCAGAGACCTAACAATTCTCTGGAGTTCGTACAAATAACAAGATTTGTAGTGACATAAGCCAGCTGGCTAAGCCATAGACTGGCCACTCCAGAGCCATCAGTTCTCATTCATATATTAAAATATCACCAGGTTAGAGTCCAATGATCTACTTCTGTTTTTGCGTCAGCAGGTGTGAGATGGAGCCAAGAGCACTAACCTATCTCACTTGGTTGCTTGAAAGATTTATTAATAAGGGAAATTTCAAAGAATTCTCCCAGCATAAAGCATTATACCAATGCTAAGTAAAAACACATCAATGATTCTCAAATACCATGGTGCAAGTGTGCTGTGGTAGAGAATGTAGCAGCCTCTCACATGTTGTATTTACACTGGCAAGAATGATATCGTTGGCACAGAATCTTTGTGAAAATAACAATAGTCAGCCGAAGGCTTGCCTTGAATGTTGAAGCAAAGCAAGATATCTTGGGTACTTCTGAAGTTGGTACTCTTGATGACAATTCATCTCTCGGCCCAACAGATAACGTTTAACTTGTGTTAGTTAGTTGAAATGGAGTACATTTTACCCAAGACTTTGCCTAAATTTGTGTTCTTTCAGCACCTGGCACCTGACAGCTTCTAATTTCAATATTTTAAAATCATTAGTAAGATTACATTAAGCTTTACTTTTAAATGCCTTTAATCATTTGATATAATCTGTCTCAACAAAATTTTTTCTATCTTTAATGCTTTTTGACTGTCAGGGATGAGTGAGAAGCAGCTTCCTTGCCCAGAATTAATCCAGAGCTTTTATTCACTGGAAAGATAAGAAACCTGAAAGTCAGCAAGCACAAATAACAACAGAAAGCAACAAATCTGCAATAAAAAAAAAAAAAAAACTATTGAAAAAAACTAGGATCAGATTATCTCTTTACAAGTAGAATTCTCCTTTAATGCCTCCTTTATGGTTCCTGAAACTAACAAGTGCACAGAGCATTTGATTCTGAGCTACAGCTGTACAGAACGTACGTATTGTGAATGATGCTCTTTTCAATCACACGAGAGGCCCTGCTATGACTCCATTTCACTCAATGCCCAACGTCTCCAAACTGCATCACTGAGGAATTCAGCCTTAGTAGATAATCATGCCAGCAATGGAAATGTAGAAAAAGTGGCAGTGTGTGCCCACACTCTCACAACTCTCTCTCTCTCTTTCTCTCTCTCTCTGCAGCCTCACTTACTCAAGCAGGGGAGATATTCTGTTCATTCATCATTTACAACTTGCAGCCATGGTTCTGTAAAGTCAATACACACTCCTAACCCAAAAGGAAAAGAAAAGAAAATTGAATTCCCTCCAGTCTGTACACACCTATCGATAGTGCAAACATATTTGTTTAAACATGGAGATATGTATATATATGCAGGCATCCAAATTTAGTAAGAGAAGCAAGAGTCCGAGACAAAAGTTTAAGATTAACTATTACATTTCTGCTTAGATTGGGGTTCAGGAAGGACCACACAGACAAGAGAAACAGGGCAGCAAGAAGAGTAAAAGGCAGGCATTTAGTGAGGTATCCGTGAGCTCTTCATCCTGGATACAGTGCACCTCACCAGAAAAGTTTGACATTACCTAAAAGCACAACTTGACATTGTAATAGAGTCTGGCTCCATTTTTTATATTCGGCTGCTGCTATCTTTCAAGCTCCACTCCTCCCTCTGCCCCTTCTCTCCCATGTCTGGGTGAGCTGGTTAGAAAGCCCAGGTGCTCTCTCCTTTGAGGCCAGCAGGAAGTTCAAACATGGAAGCTCCAGCCCACGGGAGGGAGCCTCCATGCCAGCCCTACACCCAAACCACAATAAAAGCCCAGCCAGTCTCCTTTCCCTGCTCTCGCAAGCCATTTTTCACACCTGCTTACAAGCCTCCCCTGTTCTCCCCAGAAAGCTTCATTATGTGGATAGTAAACCTTTTCATCCTCTCCTGGCGCCCATGTGGCATCATTGGTTTCAACAACAGAACCCAATTTTGGGTGGGTGGGATGGTCCACCCTGTCTCTGTGGGGTGGCCACAAGAGCACCATCTAAGCATGGTCATTATTAATAGGGCAAGCTAGGATTAGAGTCATTTCCACTTCCACTATTTAGTCCAGCATTTTTACTTGCCAAGGAAAAATTGGTAACCTGTACTTCATATCATCATTGCTATGTAATCCTTTTGTCATGACTAGGAATAGTGCTCTGATTTGTCTGTGGGAGTATCACGAGTCCCTTGGCTCAAGCCTCCGCCCACGTACTTAAACAACTTCACCGGGCAGCTAGTATTTTGGTACCAACTCCCTACATTGTAAGCACACAGAGCACAATGAATAATATGAAAGGTTTGGTTAACTAAAGTTTAAAACTACCAAGTATTATATCATCCCATACTGCGTCACAACTTAATCATATAATTGTTTCTATACCCGTTGCTAAATTACTTCCAAAGAATAGATGGGCCTTAATTAAACACAAAATTATTTAGGGACACCCAAAATCAAGGAAAATGGACTTCTATCAAAATCTCAATCTGTTCCTATCTTAATAAAAGCAGAACAAACCAAAAAATACTTAATAGGAGACACTTAAGAGACATACAGTGGCACCTGGGTCTCAGGCTAAGAGTGTTTACCACAAAAAGGGGAGAGTAAAAAGCAAAGAGAAATTTAAAGGGTTCACTCCAATACCGTCCCCTCCTGGTAGGGTTGCAGAGGTTAACTCCCTTCTTTGAAGACCTGATGCAATAATGGCATCAAATACACGAATCAGGATAGTAAAGACTATTTGCAAAGTTATGAGCATCATACAACTTTATGCATGGAAAGTGCTTTGTAAACTGATGCACTGCATAATTGGAAGTCAGTTGTGACTATGTCTATCTTCCCTATATCCTACACAGATCTCTCAAGAAGTCATGATAATTCAAGTCATACAAGAAGTTCAGCTTGGTATAACTTCTTTTTATTACCTTTTCATTTGTCTTCTTAAATACCCGTGCATGTTTGCATCAAGCAGATGTTGTATATTTGTTAAGCAGAACTAAAACCAATAAATACATGTATGAAAGAGTCAATTTTGTCTAGCTATGAGAAGGGACTCTCTAATTAGAGCTTCTCTACAAAGAAATGGGTTTTCTCAACAAAAGATTGAACTTCCAATGCCTGGAAGTGCCCAGGTAAAAGCCATCTATCATGGGGTTATAAACAGAGATTCTGCGTTGGAAACAAGATTGAAATACATGACATGTAGGTCCTCTCCCATTTTTAAAATGTGATAATTGATTGATTGTGTGAACAGGAAAAACACGTTGGGAACTTGAAAGTTATTTTGGCCCCTTAAAAATTATTTAATCTCTTATCCAAAATGACGTTCCTTTGGAATATAGTGTTGATCATCCCCTAGAGGAGACTAAACACAAACCTACCCAACCTTGATTTCTCTTCTCTAAGATGTAATTTCAGATTAAGAGCAGAGGGTGGGGGGAAGGAAAAATAACATAGTTAATAAACCTTATAGCACAGCCAGCTCTATCAATTCACCAACAGCTGCATATTGAGTAGCTATTGTGTAGCAGGCATTGCAGGAAAGAAAGGATGTATAAACACAAGGTCCCTGGCTTCGATGTCCTTGAAATATGTTTGGACAAATAGGACATAAAAAGTAAATGCTTATAAATAAATAAGAGAGGTTGAAAACAGACTGCCGGAGACTAGATCCAACCTGCATGCCTCATTTGGCCAACATACTGTCTTTAAAATTTTTAACTTAGAATACGATTAAATAGGATATGCGCCTTTCCATCCACCATGTCACCATTTCTCTTCATCTTTCACAGGCCCAATTCACGCATTTACATCAAATACCTGACCCTTAGAGGCATTTGCATTTTTGACATACTGATCTATAATACAAAAGATTAATAGCAGCAATAACACAAGTTAGTATATGGTTACCTTCAAATAAATGTTACAAGCAGCAAATACTAAAGAGGTTTAGAGGAGGAAGAGACCAGTGTGGGCTGTCTTCTCCAAGTCTGCATGGAAAAGATAAAATCTAATCTGAGGTTTAAAGAACACAAAAGACTTAAACAAGCAGAAATAAGGGGAGAAGCCACCCCAGACATGGTAAAAACAGGAGTAAAAATAAGATGTGTCCAGAAGAGTACAGAGTAAAGAAAAAAGATGAGGATGAGAAGGTTGGTCAAATTGCAGAAGGGTTTGAAGGCCAAGCCATATCAATCATAAATACTGGCCTAAAGTAACAGAAACCCAAATCAAAGAAGTTTAATGAAAAATAGGAATTCACTGCTTCCCCCAGTTGATAAGTAAAGGGTAGAACTAATTCAGATATGGCAGTATGCAATCATTCAAATGACAGTATCAGCTCCCTTTCTCACTCTTGCACTCAGGAAAGGACTGAGTCTGGGGACATGGGGTCCTGGATCATATGCTAACCATCACGGTCAGAGGAAAGCAAGTCTGGTAACAACGACGATGCTGCATGCACAGGACAGTCAAAATAAAGAAAGGACATTGAGTTGGCTCATCCAGGCACCTGCCGGCTATGGAAAACCACTGAAGTTTTCAAACTAGAAAAACACATGACGAAAGCGCTCTCTTGAGAAGTTCACATGACGAACTGGAGGGAAAGGCAAATGAATACGAGCAGGCCAGATAGGAGGTGAATCCAGTGGCCTAGGAATGAGGACATAAAGCTCAGATTAAAATGGAGATGGACACTAGGAAACAGACAGATACAAGAAATATTTAGGGAGACAAGTCAATAGGATATGGACATTGATTGGATGTGGGAGATGGAGGTTTCAATGATAATCTATTCAATATTCACTGGGTGCCAATTCTGTTTTAGTTCCTGTTCTAGGTGCTGGTGAATAAAATAGACCAGTTGTCTGCACCACAGGGCTCACATTCTTCTGGAGGATACAGAAAGAAGACACATAAACTGATACATACGAAGTATAATTTTGATTTCTGATAAACACTCTAAAGAAAAAATGTGTAAATGACATAGAGAGCAGAGAGTGTGGAAGGTGCTGTTTTAGATGGGTGGTCTGAGAAGGCCTTTAAAGGAGGTAGCACTTAAACTGATTGCTATATGGTGAGAAAGAAGCAGCCACATGAGGCCCTGGGAGGGAGAGAAGGGTTCAGGGAGAGGAACCAGCAAGTAAAAAGACTCCAAGACAGGAACCAGGAACAAGCCTGGTAGAGGAGAGAGACAGAAAGAAGGCTGCTTTGCTGGAGAAAAGTGGGCCAGGGGAGAATGAGAGGAGAGGCGATCAGAGCCAGGCAAGGGCCAGATTTGGTCTGGCTACCTAAGCCATGGGAAGGAAACAGGGTTTTAGTCTAAATGCCATAGAAAGTCATTGGAAAGTTCAGAGCAGGGAAGAGACATGATCTCATTTGAGCTGTGCACAGACCACCTGGGCTTCAATGTGGAGAACGGGCTGTAGGCAAGAAGAGAAGCAAGAAGAGTGGTTATCAGGTTATTATGGGAGTCCAGACAAGAGAAGATGGTGGCTTAGACTGGGATGTTGGTGATGGAGATGGTGTTAGACCTGTGGTCCCCAACCCCTAGGCCATGGACGGGTATTGATCCATGGTCTGTTAGGAACCAGGCCGCACAGCAGGGAGGTGAGCAGCAGGTGAGCTAGTAAAGCTTCATCTGTATTTACAGCCACTCCCCATGATTCACATCACCGCCTGAGCTCCATCTCCTGTCAGATCAGTGGTGGCATTAGTTCTCATATGAGTGCGAGATCTAAACTGCACGTGCGAGGGATCTGGATTACCTGCTCCTTACGAGAATCTAATGCCTGATGATCTGAGGTGGAGCTGACGTGGTGATGCCTCAGCGCTGGGGAGCGGCTGCAAATACAGATTCTCATTAGCAGAGAGGTTTGACTGCATAGAGACTATAATAAATCAATTGCTTGCAGACTCATATCAAAACCCTATCAGTGAGTGGCAAGTGACAATTAAGCTGTATCTGGTGACAGGCTTTAAGTCAGAATCTGACATAATTTAGTCCGTGTGTGGACCGCCCATTATTTTATTTACTACTTCCGTCCGCACCTCTTTCCCACGCTGCTTACTCGTCTCAGTAACAGTTTTGGTAAGCCCACAAGCTAACCCTACCAAAAATGAGTAAAAAACAAACATCACTGGAGAGCTGCTTTGAAGACGGTGAAAAACCCAATGATGAGACAGCAGAAGACTCTAAGACTGCCAACAAAATGAAAGCTGCATTTAAAAGAAAATATCAAGAGTCCTACTTAAATTGAGAGTTCACTGCAACAGATGATTCACATTCTCCAAGCCCAGTTTGTATAATATGTGGCAACCAGCTATCCAACAAAGCCATGAAAACTTCAAATCTGCTTTGCCACATGGAGACCAAGCACCCTGCATTACAAGACAAGCCTTTGGTGTTTTTCAAAAGAAAAAAACATGAACACGAAGAACAGAAGCAATGACTGAAGGCCATCACTTCATCCAATGTGTCTTCACTGAGAGCATCATTGTTAGTGGCTGACCGCATTGCTAAAGCTAAGAAGCCCTTTCCTATTGATGAAGAGTTGATCCTGCCTGCTGCTAAGGACATTTGCCTAGGAGAGGTTGTGGTTCAAAAGGTGGCAAGTGTTCCTCTTTTGGTTAGCACCAAAACTAGATGAACTGATGAAATAGCAGAGGATACTGAGGCACAATTGTTAGAGAGGATTAATGAGTCACTGTGATATACAATCCAGGTTGGTGAATCTACCGATGTTGACGACAAGGCAACAATGCTTGTTTTTGTGCAATATATTTTTCAGGAGGATGTGCATGAGAGTATGTTATGTGCACTTTTGTTGCCAACTAACACCACAGCTACACAACTATTCAAGTCTTTGAATGATTCTGTATCAGGAAAACTGAATTGGTCACTTTGTGTCAGACAGAGCGGCTGCCACGACTGGATGGCTTTGTGGTTTCGCTGCTTGGGTCACGCAGGTCACTTCTGAATGTGGGTCTCCACACTGTGTCATCCATAGAGAAATGCTGACTAGCCAAAAAATGTCACCTGAACTAAGGTATGTTTTGCAGGATGTGATTAAAATTATCAACCACATTACAGTACATGTCCTTAACTCACGTCTGTTCATGACTTAGTAGACAAAATGTCTGTCAGTCATCTATCTGAGCTTTCAAAAGAGTTTGCGTATAAAAAGACCCCCGAACTGGGAAGGGATGGATCCGTGACCCATTTGTGAATAAGCCGGGTGAATCAACATTGTCTGTGCTAGAAGAGGATCAACTACTTGAGATTGCAAATGATGGAGGCTCTGACTCGGGTGGGGCAAACGCAATACAGGTAACCTAAACATTACCTAAACATTTGTACCGCCATAATATGCTGAAATAAAAAACAAAATAAAATTTTTTTTAAAAAGTATGTTTGAGACAACTTCAAATCTCTATACTTTCTGGATTAAAGTCAAGGTAGAATATCCCGAGATTGCCACAAAGGCATTGAAAAGCCTGCTTACATTTCCAACATCCTATCTTTGTGGAGCAGGGTTTTCTGCAGTGACAGCAACCAAAACGAGATTACAGAGTAGACTATACAGAAGCAATACACTTTGGGTATCACTGTCTCCCATCATCCCAGATGGGACCATCTAGTTGCAGCAAAACAAGCTCAGGGCTCCTACTGATTCTGCATTATGATGAGTTGTATAATTATTTCATTATATATGGCAATGTAATGATAATAAAAATAAAGTGCACAATAAATGTAATGCGCTTGAATCATCCCAAAACCATGCCCCCGACCCCCGCCCATGTAAAAATTGTCTTCCATGAAACTGGTACCTGGTGCCAAAAAGATTGGGGACCACTGTGTTAGACGGTCAGAGAAATCCAAGATCTTGTGCCTGTGTGAAAAATGGCATTATCATAAAGAAGAAAACAAAAATGAGTTAAAGAATTTTTTCATATTTAAACCTGAATACATCTACTACTCAGGAAATGTATGAACTGTCGGATTACATTCCCTGTTCAAGAGCAAAGGCCAAGCTTTCCTTCCAACTCTGTGTAAAGACAGGAAAATATGAGCTTGTGTCTAAGAATTGCTTTTCACTGAAAGTTTTCACCAGCAGAGGAAGACTGATGACAATAGCTGTTTCTGATATGGGAAAAGCCCTAAAGGATATCCCAAAGAAAAAGAAAAGATAGAAAAGGAACATAAAAGATAAATCAAAATGAAATTTTTTAAAGAAAAATTATTTCACAGAGGAATTCTTGAAAACTTCATAGAAAAAAAGTTCTTTTGGCCTCTGGCTTTGACAAATTTTGTACAACGACAACAAAAAATGGCATGATTCCCTCCCTCTTCCTCACTTTCTTCTTTCTATTGAATTTTTGGTCATTTTTCAGAACAAAAGATATTATGGAAATATTTCTATATAACTATTTAAAGTATAAATGTGTACAGATTTTCTGGAGTGGATTTTGGCAAAATATATAAAAGTAAACAACATTGATATCTTTTATCCTGCTAGTTAGTTATAGGAATTCATCCTAAAGAAGCCAAATGGGAAAAAAAATTATATAAGAAGTTTATAACTGATACAAAAAGTGATTAATTACAGAATTACATATATCCATTAAAAATCTGAAATAACCTAAATGAACACCGATAGGGCTAGACATCAATGCCATCAATGAGCTTTCCGTATCCTTGCTGTGTTGGACACAAACTCACATGGGCAGATGGGGAATCTGGAGAAATCCAGCAGAAAGGCCCTTCCGGAGTCTGAGTAAGGGAGGTTTCCAGCTGTACCTGGTTCATGACCCTAGAGTGGCGCTAAGAATGTGAAATCCTGGCCTTATCAGAGGAAATCCTTGGATCATTTGTTATTTCAGACTTCAAATTCCAGTTTTGAAAGGAAAATAGCCTATAAAAAGAAAGGACTAGAAAAATAATCCTGAAAACCTTCTAGGCTCATCATTCGGGGATCAAAGCCAACTGGTTAGTACCTTGAGACTAAAGATGCAGCAGCTCTGTCAGCAATATTTGTTTACATCTTGATCCTCTAGTCATCTGTGTTTTCCAGTGTTGCTTTCCTCAAGCATTTTTTGGGTGTTATCAGACATCTTGCTATTTTGTTCTTTGAAATATCTAAAAATCTTCACAGTCTCAGCCTTTATCAAGTTTAAGGCAGGGACCCAAGGAGCCACACAAAGAGGATAAATAGAATTAGTTGTCAATGGCTGCTTCGATTTCATGTTGAGAGAGAGAGAGAGAGAGAGAGGCATGCCAAAATGAAGAACACTTTACAAATACTCCTGGCTATCTATTACACTACCACCTCCTCCCCATCTCTTTTGGGACACCTCTGAATTATTTTTTACAATTAATGGGAAAACCGAAGAAATAAATGGCAGAAAATTTAGTTGCAAGTGCTAACCCTGAGTATAATAACTGAGGCAGAGAATTTAATCTGATGGCTTCAGGTACCAAACCAAAAAAGAAAGAAAATACAATAGATTTATATTTTAATGATTTTCATTTTTAATTGGTGACATCAAAGAATTTAACAAACCTGAGTTGGGCCCCTCAAATATCATATCACTTTAATTAGTTTCCAGATTTCTCCAACATTTTGAAGAATATGTTCAGGGTTTATTTTCCTATGAGTGACAAACAACTTAGTGCATTGTGACAAAAGCCACTTTAGAACTTTTAAAATATATAAATGTGTTACAAACAAGGTTTACGTTTTGGTGACTGTGGTTTAAAATTGTTGAAAAGATAATCATGTGCCCTTGGTTATGATGACATTTGTACCACACTCATTTGGAAAAAATTCTCAAGAGAGATCATTTATGTTTAACGAAACACATTTGGTGCAATCAAAGCTGTATTATAATATCCTCATTTGCAGTATTGTCTCATAACATTGGCCTCTGCTTTGGACGCTGAGAAAAAAGAAACAAACAATACAGATCCTATCTTTTTTGTTTGTTTCCTCTCACGTTTAGCAGTTTGCCATGATTGCAAACTATGACTTTTTGTTTCTTGATACATGATGATTTAGGTTCTTGCCTGGAGACCACTTTTTACATCAGCGAGTTCCCCATTCAAAGAATGAGAGGATAATGACATTGCCATTAGGGTGGACTCTGGGTCCATCTAGGTGTTTGAAAGGACATTTCCATCTTAATGACAGAAATGCACCCACTGTTTCTCTAATTTTTATGCTAAAAGGAAGATTGATGTAACCAAGGATCCAAGTTCGATGGGGAATATATTCATTGTTTAAGCTGTGTGAGCAATTCTCACCGATTTGATTGGGATAGCAACTATCGGTTATTGGTTGAATAAACAATCACCCAGAGGTCAGGTTGCCCTCGCAGAATCATGATAGTCAAAGAAATGAAAGCGACAGACCAATGTGATACCAGTCTGGCACTGGTTGAAGAATCTGAAAACTTCTACAGCACGGCTTGTGAGTATTTATTTTGGGAAATACAGTGGTGACTGACTGTGGCCATTAGCTTTTTCCTGTTGTGATCTTCCTTTTCTCATTTTGTGTGAGATTAATTTGTGACTGAGATTTATTAGCCTAAAGGAGGCTGGGTTTGATGAGATTTTGCTGATATACTGCATAGAACACACATCAAGTCAAAGAGAAAAGATGAAAAATTGAAATGATAAAGTTGCATTGCTAGCTTGTTGCTGAGGTAATTGAACTGGCTTGTGCTGTGCTGTGCTGTGATGGGTAGAGATAAAATATGTACGAATTTATCTAGATCATACTTCTGAAGAAAAGGGCTACAAAATATATTCCCTCTCTATTTATGCGTTGAGAAAATCTCCCAAGTCTCTTTTGACAGTGACAGTGAAGCAAAACGAAAACGAAACCCATTCAGAACAAGCTCCAGAAGTGAGCCAGCTCTAAGTTAGCCACGGGATGAGCGCGAGGGTTGGCGCAGATAACTGGAATGTGAGCGTCATGCAAAGATGGCGTTTTGTCTGTTTGGTGAAATCACAACCCATGTAATTTCTTTTTAACAGAACTGAAATAAAGTAGCAAAATAGATTCAGTTTGAATCTGCCCAACTCCCCTCTGATGGAGATTCTAATTATCAGTGAAATGTCTAAAAAATACATACTCACCAGTTTGTTTTTTTTTCCTAAAAAAAGAATAGAAAAGGCAGGGGCCATGACATGCACCAGGCACTAGAGTATCAGGTGCACAATCACAGGGTTCTGTAGCTCACCAGTGTGTCCCAGGTTCCTGGAACTGTGTGACACATACATGAAAGGTGCCCAGTGGGACTTTGCTGAACTAACCGAGTGCACACGGGGTCCCTTACTGCCGAGAACTGACTAGTTGGCGTGGGTACAGCCACAAATCTTTCCTTTCTTACCAGAGTCGCTTGGCAAATACACATGCCACTGGGGAATCTAGTGCTCCAGTGCAGTTCACCAGCGTGTGGCCCTGGATAATAAACCACAGCGCAAGTCTAGTGGCCACATATCTGTCTTGAAGGCAGTGTGATTGTAGAGGGGACATTTCCCTGCCATCTACCATGACCCAGGATTGTAGAGACTTCAGAGTGAGGGGACTGATCTTCTCCCTCTGAAGCCCTCAAGGACATTCCAGGATTGCTCTACACCACTGCAATTCTATTTCTTTAGTTCACTCAGACACATAACATCGACCAGGTATCAGAGGACCTTCACAGGATTAGGCAAAACAGAGTCTGGATGTCACTGTCTTCTCCACCTGTTTGTTAACCTGGTATTCTCACAAGTGCAACAGGGTTTACATCAGCAAAATGGCTTGAGGAGCAAAAAGTGATAGCACAAAAAGAAATTTTGATGGAGGTTTATGAAAGCAAGTGTGCTTCATTTGGGTGAGTAAGGGCGATAAAAATTGATAGCATTTATAAGACTCTAGATTTTGGAGGGGGCCGTGGGGAAAGGTTTTCTTGTATAAATGGGAGTCATTTCCTTCCACTTTAGACTGGCCTCCCCACGGCCTTTCGCCAAACCAGGGGTCACTGTCCCCAAAGTGTGTCTACTTCAATGCCTCAGGGAAAACACCAACCTCAGCAGGGGGAAAAAACCTACCACTGTTTTAATACCTGTTTATTTTAGACCTTCTCACAACAGCCTGTGCTCCAAAGGGCACCAGAACATATTTACATTTCCTGAATAAAAGGCACCAAGGGACCTGTTATGGTCCTACTCTCTCCCAAGATAGTGCTGATGACAACAGGGACTATCTAAGACCGTCTTCTGCATCAGTCTCTGGAAGGACATCCAAGTCTCCAACTGCCCCACAGAAGAATCTTCCCACAAGTAGAGGAATGGCTAAAAGTGCTCGTTCTGGAAATTTATTAGCTGAGGACCTTGGGCAAGTCACCTAATTATTGCCAGGCATATTCTTTCTGTTCATATGTTAAGTGGAAATACAACACATAAGTACCCCCTTCAAAGGCTGTTGTAATTAATTATATATAAGACGTTTAGCACAAAAAGTGTACTGATACATGCTACAACTTGGATGAGCCTTGAAAACATGATGGTAAGAGAAAGAAACCAGTCACGGAAGGCCACATTCCATATGATTCATTCATATGAAAGTCTCATAAAGAATAGAGAAATCTATAGCGATAGCAGAACAGTGGTTGTTTAGGGCGGGCAGCAGGGCTGAAGGAGCGGGAGGGGATAGCTAAAGGGTGGATTTGGAAAAAAATGTTCTAAAATAGAGTAGTAATGGTTGCACCTATCTGTGGATATACTAAGACCGTTGAATTGTATACTTTCAATGAGTGAATTATTTGGCATGTGAATTATATCTTAATAAAGTTGTTTTAAAAAAGATACGTAGCACAGTGCCTATCACACACTTTATACTTGAAAAACATCAGCCATTATCATTTATTAATTCATTCAACAGATACTTATTAAGTTCCTATTATAAAGCAGGCATTGTTCCTCTTGTTCTTATTATAACTTTTTACCAATTTTACATTTTAAACTTATCTATGGGTGTGAAATATGCAAATATTTTAGTATTGCAGGAAAAGTCTAGAATGCTATCATGACTAAATCCCTTCACTTGAAAATATAAAATAATTTCGGTGAAGAAAGTGTTTTAGGTATAAAATTTTTACCTGTTGATATAATCACTAAAACCCTGCAGCCATATAGGCATCTTAAGAATGTCAACAAAAAAGTCTTCATTTATTCAAAACTAAACTTAATTTATTTATAGTCAACTTAGAAAGTTTTCCAAATGAGATATACATAATTTACTGACAGCAGAGCAGTTTTATGTGTCTGTGGATTTGAACATTTTGTATTGCAGAATCACAGAAATGAAATTCTTCATTGAATGGCTTAAACCAAACAACGAATTCTAAAAGCCATATCTGAATCTTGGAAGACATTACACAATTATTCTGTGTAGCTCTAATGGCATCATTGTCCCTACTGTATTTCCCATGACTTCCATAAAACAGTTAAGTTCTCCCTCCTCTTGTCCTCTCTGCCATCAACTGCCCTCATTTCCCTTTGCCAAGAAAGACTACGGGTAAAAGGTAAAATAATAGATTTGTAACCAAAAATTGTAGTACAGACAAGGAAAAAAAATCTATGCCCAAATGGGAAATTCTCTTACCAAAATCATTATAATAATAAATAATTTGGATCTGCTTCGGCAAATGCAGAGATTTAAATGGCGTTGGGTTACCCAAGCCAGAGTGAGTGCCAGCTGGAATCAGGCCCAGGTAATCGTGGCCCTGAGCACAAAAGAGAACAAAGAAGCAAACTATAAAGACAAAGCCCCCAGCAGCCAGGTTTCCCTCTGCAAATCCTAAGGCCTTTGTTTTTCATTTCGGCTCAGGGAGGCTGCTCACCACCACACTGCTTCTTCACTTCTTCTTTGACTTCCTGGTAAATTCTCAGAAACCAGGGAAGGAAGGAAAACACTGAGGACACCTGTAAAACCTAATTTCTCCCAGAGATTGACTGAGATCTTGGCTGCAGGGGCTGGAACCCGGGTAGGAACAGTCAGTCTGTGCTGGTACAAGATTTTTATTTTAGAATAATACTCTCCTGGTGGCCTTGCTTTCTCCATAAACACAACATGGGTTTGTTTATTCACACTGTTTACTAAATCACCAAAATTCATTGAAAAAGGGGGAAAAATTACCTAAAAATAAAGTATTCTAGGAAGTATTTTTAACTTGTAGGTATTAATATGCTCAGAATTCCTTCAGAAGCACAAATTTTGAAACAAACTAAAATAAAGACATTAAAATGAGTACAAATTTACTCAAGATACATCACCAAATTTCCACGAGCACATTAATTTCTCTACTTGAACACACGGCTAACTTATTTATCCTGCTATATTAATGACATAGTAAATTTAAATCATTAAAAAGTTTTAAATTCTTTATAGAAGAATACTGTTGGTTTTCCTTTTATAGGTGGACCAATCTACATGAAGCAATATCATCATCATCATCATATTATGAGTGATTTTGCCATCTATTAAGTTTTTTTGATGAATTAAATGTCCTGTGTTACTAATAATATAACTAGGTACTTGTAGACACAACTCCATTTACCTTAATTCAGTTATTTGTCAGGAATTCTTAGTACCTGCTTGCTATGGTTCTAGGCCACTAGCTCAACCCTAAACTTCAGAAAATGACTATGTCATTATTTTTAATCCCTCGTGCCTCACAACATGCCTGGTACACAGTATCGATTCAGAAACCGTTTATGAAATAAATGAATCACCACCTGAGATAATAACGTATGCTTGGCATCATTTTAGAGGTCTAGGACCAGTTAAAGCCACTTCTGTCATAGTCAGCCTAACCACTACCAATGGCCCCCGGACTGATATCCAAAATGTCATTGAGAAGGAATCTGCACTTTGTTTCTCCCTTAAGTAGGTTTTGATAGTTGCTGGGAAAGAGGAAAGTCATTAAATGGTCACTTTATTCCATTTTGGGAAAAGATGTCCTGTTACGTTAGGGACTCAAATATGATGACAATATCCCAGCTGGTTTATTAACTTCCCCTCAAATAGTACTTGCCCGCGATTTCCCGCTTTACTCCCGGACCCAGAACCCCAGTGTCAAGTGAGCCCAGATGAGGACAGACTGACATTAGGACACACACCCTTCCGATTTGCTTGCTATCAGTGCCGGCGGCAGTGAGCCTGGGACAGATGGAACGAGCATCTAGATCTCCCGACAGTTGCTGGACTCATGTACTCTGTCTCTCTTTCTCTTTCCCATGCTTCATTCTTGGCTTTCTGTTAAGGATATGTATTGACTTTGTGGAACCACTGCAGTGAGCTGTAAATGATGCATTTAATGAAAAATCCTTGCCTTGCGCTCTGAGAGAGAACACAAACAACGTAGTGCAATCATCGCTGGGCAGCGATGGGTGTTGTAATATCACATTCATCAGCTTCTCTGGCAAGACAAATGTACCAACTGGAAAGATTTCAAGAGTATATAGTAAAAAAAATATTAACTAATATTTTAATCATATTCATTATTTGTTGTTCCTCCTGTCCCTATGGTGGTAATCCTTTAGCATTAGAGATCAGTTATTCTTCTGTCTGAAACGCCCCAAATCCTATATCCTGAAAAGATGCACAAAAGGATTTTGAAAGATTACCTTTTCTGGAAGGATTATATTAAAATTTTGATTTTCTGCAGAGCTCTGTGGTTATTGCTACCATGATTATATTTCAACACTGAATTTCAGGTTATTGAAAAGAGTATTTTTCTTCCAGTTTCCCTTTTTTCTTTCTTTCTTTCAATTTCTCTCTTTAAAAACAAACAAAATAAATAGGATTTGGCCTTTTGCAACAATGCTGGGAAGTACAACCTGAGTGACAAAGTCCAATCAAAATAGGCACCTGCCAGTGACAGAGAGACCACAGAGCAGAGTCTGGTTTGGTGACGAGATTGGAGACATTTCCCAGGGCCCTGGGGCTCCTGCAGTGTCGTTCACACTAACAGCGAAGGGAAGTGCTGTCACTTGATTTCGTGCTCTCCAGGATGACCACACACAATGCCCTGGCACGGCCGAGCGTGCCTTTCCTGCCCAGCCTGACTCACAGTCCACCAGCTGGTGTGTGAAGAGGCGCCCCCCGATCGCTGAACAGCCCTGAAACGACATCCATACGGTGCAGCCGAAGACAGCCACGGGCGAAGCAGCCCACTCTTCCCGCTGGCTCCTCGCCTGTGTCCTGCCGAGCTGGGGCCCCGGAGAAGGGGAGGCTCAGTGATGACAGCCAGCAGGTGCATGTGCCGGCCCACCCCGCCATGCGCAGTCTGTCTGTTTTCCCTCGCGCATACCAGAAGTCACGAGTGTACCAGCCACCTGTGCTCACATGACCCAAGGCCCTGTCCTCCCTGGAGACTGCATCTTCCTGTGATGCTCTAGTTTTTACCTGCTTACTCCTCTAATAGTCTGTTCAAACTCCAGCCTAATGTGTTTGTTGTTTTCCTTCATTGGAATTATTATTCACTATATGAATTAAGGGACAAGCTTTCTAAAGCACTTAATGTCACTGATGGACCAAACCCAAGCCTGTGGGTTTGGTTTGGTTCGGTTTTGGCATAATCTGACTACTAGAGCACATTTCCAAGGAAAGTCAAAAGTATTTTCTATATGATACCTAAAGATTTGGTCAATTATGATGGGAAAACAAATTAGCCATAGTTTGTGTGTTGTATAATATAAATGAAGTAACTGGCTGACAGGATTGTGTCGGTTTTTGTTATTTTGTCTTGACATAGACCCTGAGTTTTAGAAATGGTCACTCATTGTTTTCTATTTATGTCTAACTTTGACAGGTTTCCTGAATTCTCCAGGATAGTATGCTACATCTCCAGGTACCCCAGAGCATACCTGAGCCTTCAGAGAATCCTAATTAAAATTGTAGTTGGAAAATCCTACTTTTAAGCATATCTAATCATAGAAATGTTAGCATGTGGAGATCCGTACAGGATGGCTAGCATTCTATTAATTGCAAATATTAGAGGATTCCTATATTTATAACAATTTTATTTAAATGACTCCCTTAATTTCCTATCACTGAATAAATTATAAAAATAATTCACATACAATCTGTAGATTTATATTTTCCAAAACTGCATTCCTAGAAATGTGCCGCATCAGTGTCTTACAAACTCAATATGATCATATTCCATGTATTTTAAATCATCTCCTGTTTTATCTTTAATTTTCTATTTGCTATATTCACCTTTCTAGGACTTTTAAAGTTTGATAAGCCATTCACGATCTTGCACATCTAGGCTATACTAAAGAGGTGTTATCACCCCAAATCTTGTTTTCATGCTCTTTTTCTTTCTCTTAAAAAACATTTTTTTGGTCACTTCCACTTGCTTCTTTCTTCTTTCCCTGATTATCTTCCCTGCTTGACTCCAAAAATATTTTGCTGTGTGATATTTGGGGAGATGAGATGTTGCTGTTGCTTTCTCCCTGGGCTCTTTTCCTGGGCGAGTGGGATATCCTCAGGAGCATTCTATTGACTTTATGCAGAAATCTGCTGTATAAAACATCAATACTTTGCCCTAGCTTTCCTAGTTCCTAAAGTTTTTACAGGATGATTTGAATGTTCTCACTCTAAATGCATCAATTTCTGTTTCAAACATACAAACCTTCTTTGACATCTCTCTGAGAAATTTTGCTCGTTTTCTCTGTAAGAAATTCAGTCTTTCTCTCTCCTATACCATCATATTTTTCACCACAGCCCTGTCGCCACCTGTCTCTTCCTGTGTTCCAAAACATGCGTTCTCATGCAGACATTATCCCGTTGCCAGGAAGGTAAAATGAGAAGCTTGTCCCTAGTTATCACATGCTACCTTCCAAACAAAGAATCAAACGAAACCTGGTGGCAACTCACCACACTTACGTTCTCTAGCAAAATATATCAATAAATTTGCCCGGATTCCCCATAAAAGTTTTCAACAAACTTATTGCATGAGAATTATACATAACTCAACCTTTTTTACTCTGGAGTCACAGAATATTAGCACCAAATAGCAACTTAGACAAACAAGCTACTACCCTTAGACTCCGGCAAAAACATGGTTGAAAAGACATACTCTCTAAAGTTCAGGCAAAAATAATGAGGGAAACAACATATTCCAAACCCAACTGTTTTCTACTTATGTTCTTCTACTGTGTTCTCTAATAATGGCTTATAAATGTTCAACATTTATTTTTTCTACATCTTTACTTCCACTTCTATTTAATTTTGTCTCTTTTTTCATTCTAAACTCCACATCCAAACTCTTCCTGTCCTTGTCCTTATTGAATGTATTTTCAATACCTTCCACTTTCTTATATTTTTAGGATGTTTCTCTTTGTTCAAGGATCACACAGTCAGGTTTCCTGGCATAATCCTTATCTTTCAAATACTCTTTATTTTTCCTTAGTACTAGTGCAGCATTGTCTGCATGTTAATATGGGATTAAAGCCTTTTCCACCTTTACAATCAATCTACTTGCCTTAAATGAGATAACTGATTGTCTCCCTGGTTTTTCCCTGAAAAAAAAAAAAAAATCTAAAATCCATAATATGAAAAGGGCTATGACGCATTTCTTATTCCTGTAATTTTTTCCTATCCACCATGGCGAGTAAAGATGAATGCCTTTCGCTTTTGTATGGAGGCTCTTCATACATTACAGCAGCTTAGCTAGCACTTATGGCTTTGAATGATCTTAAAGAAAAAGTGTGTTTGCTGGATCCACAATTTGTTTTCAGTCTAAACCTAATAAACTTTCTTCTTTGGCATCTTCCCTTGATTTCTTCCTAAGACCAAATCAGTCATACGTCTTCTGCCACATAAACTGGATCTGCGGAAGTGCTTAGAAACCTGTTTAACACTCTTTGGTATTGCCAAGTTTTCCAGCAGCCAGGATTCACCCACAAATTCCATAATCAGTGTTTGAAATATCAGTGAAATCAAGTTTGAACAACTGCCTTCTCCACCTTCTCTGCTGGTCTCCCATGCACTATTAAGAACTTTGAGCAATTGTTTATTCAGGCTTCAAAAATGCAGGACAAAGCCACCTAAATTTGAAATGTTTGACATCTCTAAGAACTTGATCACACTGCTAATTTTGAGAAACATATAAATGATATTGCAAAAGATATTATCAGTAATTAAGTTCTTTGTAGAACTGTTTCAATGCCAGGAAACTAATTGGTTGCCTTTAAAACACACACAGACACACACACACACACACACACACACACAGTTTTCCATACACAGACCCTCCTGTGTTATGCTCTCTTGGTGATTATTCCAGTCCTGCAAGCTAGGAGAATCTGGGCTTGGTTTTTCAAGTGAGCTGAGTTTGGCAAGTGAATGGGATCAGTGAGATGATTAGGGGGACGACCAAAGAGCAGGTGCCTCCAAAGGAAACTGAGCCAGGACACGAAGACCCAGATGACCCTCCTTGGAAAGAGAATCTGCCTCTTTTCCACTCCTGGAGGTTGAGAGTTTCTTTACCATTAGCTGCTTTACTTCTTTGGTCTTTCATCTGTCATTTCTCCACCTCCTTTAATCTCAGAGCATAGCCCTTCCTGCACTTGAAACAGTTCTTAAAAGTACTTTATTATTCGCATTATCTCTTTCAGCACCATCCAATCTATTTGTTTTCTCTCCAGTCGAGCACTGCCTTTTCTTCTTGCAAAGCAGATGAATTTGCCATGGTGTGACCTCTTTTATTTCTCCATCGACTTCATCCTATATATAAATTATTCCTTTGTTTGTTCTTTTGTTTCTGTTATTCTTGCTCCAATTTCTTCTTTTTTTTCTATGCAGATAAATTTCTTCTTTGAAAGCCTTTAGTCTCATTTCCTGCCCTGTAATTGTTCTCTCTTTTGCTTAATTAAGACATGCTTCATCCTTCTATGGTCTTTTTAAATAGAGTTTCTGCTTGTATTTCTAATTGCAATGTATTCTAGAGTGAATTTATCCGTCCACCATAGACCTGAACTAGATTTTTCAAATTTTAAAAGTCAATTTGACTATTACCTTAAAATTATAGGGAAAAAACAGTATTCTTCCAGATGTTGGAAAATATTTATCTATTTTTTAAAAAAATATTTATTTATTGTCTCTGTCTGGTAGATATGGTGTTAAGCATCTGGGATATACAGTTAATGAAGATACCTACTCTCTACTCTCACAGTTTTTACAGTTTACTCTGGGGCGAGGTGTGCAAAGAAATGACTGCATCCAATAAAGCCGTGTCACTATAAAAGAAGGTACATGAGCCCTGCATTGCTAAGAAGTAATCAGAGGTTCCAACAGAAGAGGAAGGTGAAGTTGGAAGAGGAGCCAAAGTTTGCCGAGCAGCAAGCCAAAGAGCAGGAGGGAAAGTGGATAGGAAAGGGTGTTCCAAGTAGGAAAAAAAAACAAAAAACAAAAAGCAAAAAACCGCAACAGCATCTTCAAAGTTAAAGAAAAATAGAGAGCATGACATTTTTAGTGAATTACGTGTGCTAACTGCATTAACAGAGATAAAACCTGATATGCAGCCAGCCTGTTAGCAATAGTAGCCCCTATTTAGGAAAATCCATTCTCTGTGCAGAAGTTTCTGTTATCTCATTTAATCCTAACAACTTTGCAATGATGGTATTATTTCCATTTTGTGGATGAAGAAACTGAGGCTTAAAGTATTTTTTTTTAATGTACCCAACCACAGTCAACTGTGCTTCCTCCACTATACTAGTTATCTCTTCCAGATTTCATTCTGTAAGTGTAGGGGAGCCAGCATATAATTATATACAAACGAGAAACTTGATGGTATTTGCCTTTGGGAGGGCACGGGTTTGAGGAGCCGTGCGTTGCAGGTAGGCTGTCCTTTGTGCAGACTGATTTAACAATCTAGGAAAGAGACGATGAGGACCTTAATTGGAATAGGTAGCAGTCAGGATGGAAAAGAGGATGTAGCTCCAAGAAATAATTAGGAATTAGAATGGATAGACCATAATAACTGGCTGGGTGTTAAGGATGACTAAGAGGGAAACATTTCAGGTGTGCCTGAAATGGGTTTCTGACTTGTGCATCAAGTTACAACTTAATGAAGAGTTGTAACTTTCCCTGACCTAGAAGAGAGTAGAAGGAGACAAAATGTGAGTGGCAAATTTGTTTTATGGCCAGATTGGTTATGGGACAGGGTAAGGAGTCCAGCAGGCAATGAATTAGGTAGAGGCTCAAGACTGAGGTCAGAGAGAGAGATAAAAAACACAGGGAGAAGTATATGTTTGAAGCCATGGGCATGTAGGATATTAACCAGAAAGCATATGAGTGTGAACAAAAAAAAAAAAAAGAAGAAGAAGAAGACAAATAACGGCATAGCAAAAGGGTGGGCAGAAATGAGAAGTTATTGAAGGAGTCTAAAAGGCTAGCATCACTGCAGGAAGAAAAAACGAGGAAAGTGAGGTCGGAGACACAGAAAGAGGAGTGATTGCTAAGAGGGTGTGATCATGAAGGTGGCCAAGATGTTCCCCAGTGATGGCACCTGCTGGTGCTTGAGCTCTGTGTAAGTCCATCCCTTGAGTGGGGGCTAAACTGAGTAGCTTGCTTCTCACTAACACAACATAGCAATAGTGAGTGAGGTTAGGTTATAAAAAGACTGCACTTTCTTCTGGGACATTCTCTTTATCATTCTCTTGAAACACTGTCGTGTGGCAGTCTTGGGGAAAGCGAAGCCAGCTGTCAGGCCAGGCGTCCTGTGGACAGGCCATGTGGGAAGACACTGAGGCCTTCCAGCAGCCAGGGAGAGAGCTCAGACACAAATAAAATCCCCAGTCAAGCCTCAAGGTGACTGCAGCCCACAACAACCACTTAACTCTCACCTTGTGAGGCATTGAACCGGAACCACGTACTCTCCCGCCTTCCGCCTGTAGGTGGTGCCCTTGCGCCAGTAAGGGGAGATGCCCCTGCTCCTTTCCTCTGCCTGGAGCTGGGCTGTGCTCTCAGACAGCTGCATCTATCTGCCCTCCTTCCTCACAGAGACCCTCCACCGTCCGTATAAAGAGATCACTCTTGTGCCCTTGTTCTCTACACCTGAAAGACTTCCGCTAACAGCATACTGACTGGGATAATTCCTTAAACTGCCCCTACAATCCAGTTGTTTTTGGACTCTGGTAAAATCAGGTAACCTCTCTAAGCCCCACTGTCCTCATCTATGGAGATAATCATGGTGGCCATCTTCAATGGTGGTGGTGTAATTTGAATAATATAATGCATGCAAAGGTTAGGTACAGTCTCTGGCACATGGTAGACAATTAATAAATGCTAGTTATTATTACTGTTGGTACCATTCTCAACACCATTAGCACCATCATGTAAAAACTGTAGTCCTTCATTGCTCCTTAGGTGAAAAATTCTTGGAATGTGGTTAAATTCCATCTTCCCCTGGGGTATAGTTTTATATCCCCAAATATGTCTTTTTCTTTTTCAAAGATATCACCACCACCCTCCCCCCCTCCCCCAAAAAGGCTTGATTACTTCAATCCCATTGTTCTGTTTCTGGAAAGAATGGTGAGAATTTTTATGCCTAAACATGCTAAGTAAAATCACAACAAGTTTCTTCAAAGAGTCCTGTCCCTTTTTCTTCTGTAAGATCTCCAAAATAAGTCTATTTTCTCTATTGATCTAAACTTCCCATCAAACTTCTTGCTGGGACAGATTGTCTTTGCTGAAAAATATTTCCCCAGGGTACATCCTAAGAGAACTGATAGTCAGGGAACCTAGCCACATAATCTCTTGTTGGACAGCTGTTCCCGTCCCTTATGAAAAGAATCTTCTCAACAAAATGTATTTTTGATGGCATGTTTATAGTGTTCTCTTCCTCTTTCACAAGCCTCCTAGATTTTCTTTACTTCTCTATGCATTCTTTCTCTTTTTACCTATAAGCCATATGAAAGGCAAAATCAACAAACCAGACGTAAGGATCTGAATCATTCCTTTTCTTTCCCTTCCTCATTCTCTTATTCCCTCACTGGTCTTCACCCTCACCTGACTCTGCCACATTTTTGCTGTCTCTCCCTTTCCAGGTTCTCATTGTGGTGGACTCTAACTATGCTAAAAAGTCATATCCAGAATTCTCTGTTTCAGCACAGGGTACTCTCGCCGATTACCGATCCCAAGAGGTTGCAAGAATCGGCCCCAACCCCAGCTCTACCTGCCTACATCTGCCACCTCTTCCTGGTACCTCTCTCACAGCTGGATCTGTTTTGACTTTCTGAGCATCCTGGGAGGTAGTTTGATCAGTTGTCAGATTTACAGATGAGAAAATGCAACCAAAAGAAAAGGAGAACTTGCCTAGGTCCACTCGATGTGTAAAAACTGGGATAAATTCACGACCCCACCACTTTGAGAGGTGAGCTATTTTCCAAATAGTTTCAATTGGATGGGGCGGTGCATGCTGCCTTCATGTGAAAAACATTTCAATTTCCAATCTTTTGTCCCTCTCCCCTCTGTTTATCTCACACTGACAAAGCCTGTTCCCCCTTGTAAGAGTGAGAATTTTACTTCTGTAAAGTTGATTCGGTTCACGGATCCACGTGATTCCTGAAACACCCTATGTGCACATGCAGGGGAATAAATGGTGTGACTTTGGGCAAGTGCCTTTGACTCTCTCTAGCTCAGTTTGCTCCGTACTCAAATGAGAGGGTTGGATATTTGACCATCTCTAAGATCCCTCATGTTAGAAAATTATGTGATTTTTATTATTTTAACACCAGCACAAATAATATTGAACAAAATATTTTGATCTCTTTTCTTGACAAAGATGATATCAAAAAGCATAGGAAAGTAGGGATGTTTATAACTCTTTATTAACAATAGTGGGTAACAAATATCACATGTCCTCACTCATATGTAAGACCAAAAAAAAATTGATCTCATGGAAGTAGAGAGTAGAATGATGGTTACCAGAGGCTGGGAAGGGTGGAGGAAAAGGGGGATGAAGAGAGGTTCATTAATGGGTACAAAAATACAGTTAAGAGGGAAGGAATACATTCTAGTGTTCGATAGATGGCACAGTAGGATAACATAGTTAACAAGAGTTTATTGTTTATTTCAAAATAGCTAGAAGATTTAGAATGTTCCCAACATAAAGAAATGATAAATGTTTAAGGTGATGGATATCCCAATTACTCAATTTGACCATGAGACATTGTATGCACATATCAAAATATCCCATGTACCCCATAAATATGTATATCTATTATGCATCAATACACATAATAGAGGGTAATTGCTAATGTTTACTTACTATGTGCCAGACTGTGCTAAGCAATTGTCATGGATTATCTAATTTGATCCTCATAAGAATCCTATGAGGTAGATACTATTATTACACCCACATTACAGAGCAGGAAATGCAGACACAACAAGGTTAAATAACTTGCTCAAGGTCACTGGCTGGTTGGTAGCCACTCCAAGATTCAAACTCAGACTGTGAGACTCCACAGGCAGTCTCCTTAGCCAGTATGCTCTACTATCTTCACGTTCTCAATGCTTTTCAATGACCAGAAAATACATAAATAGTGGCTATTAATTTTCTGGTATTATACAGCATTAATTCTCTAATTTAGATAATCTACAACTTTGCCTTTTATAAGTTATCAATAAGTATATTGAGAGCTGTTTCTTGCAATTATTTATTGCATAATGACTTCAAAATACTGTCAGAATAATAAATAGTTTTTACTTACAAAGAGACTTGCAAATCAAGTTTCCTTCATCTGCAAAGCCTCTCCACATAAAATTAGTCATCCTATTTTATACTTTATTTTTAGGCTACTTTATGTTCTCTTAACATTTGGTGTAGTTGCATATCAAAAATTGCAGCAATCCTATCTACATGTGACAACTTTACTCACTTACCAGAGGTTCCTGTTCAAAAATTAATTTAAAGTCCATGATAATTTTAGAAATTAGTGTATTTTTAAATAACATGCACCTTAGCCAGCTTTTAAGAGATTTGTTATGAATAAGGAGTGATCATTATGCACGTGTCATGCTGAGCGTACATGTGAATTTAGCAATGAATATATTTTATGTTTTTTCTGCCATTTACTTTATGTTTTGATGAACCATTAAGACAAAAATAATAGTCCAGACCTGCACAGTGCTAAAACATAGAAATTGCCACTCAGTTACTGATAGCTTACATTTTTATAGAAGATATAATATTTAATATTGTTATTACTCTCATTGTTAAATTATTAATCACTACACATGATACATATAATACAAATAGCAATAATGAAAGTAGAAATTATTCAAACATATTCTTCCATAGGATATGTTACTTGAAAGTGAACTTATAGAAAATGACAATTTGAACATGATTGTTTAGTTTCAGTGAAACACAAATTGGGTGACTCAAACAAGCTTCCAAGTACGCGTTGTGATTTTCATGCAATGGTGCTATTATTTCACAACGGTTGGGATGCTAGCGTCACATCTGTGAGTACTGCCTGAGGGGCTGAATTGGACGCTTAATTTAAAGCCATCGGTCTCCTTGCACACAGTATGACATAATCAAAGAACATACACTCTGCCTTCACACCACTAAAGCTGTCACATGTACAAGCCAAGATTTGAAATTTTATAACAAAACATATTCCTATAGTTCAATCTCAAAACATCATACAACCATAGCTTATGTAGCTTGGGTACCATGTACCCTAAAATATAATAATGCATCCAAAACAGTAAGTGTGCTGGTTATTCTTTCTGTATCAGTTTTCTATTGGTGCTGTAACAAATTATCACAAAATTAGTGGTTTAAATAATATCTTACAGTTCTGGAGGTCAGAAGGCATTTGTCTCAATGTGTCTCATTAGGAGAAAATGAAGGTGTCAGCAGAGCTGTCTTTCTGGAGGCTCTAGGGTGAGAATCTTCCTGTCTTTTTGAGCTTCTAGAAGCCACCCCATGTCTGACTCATGGCCCCTTCCTCCATCTCCAAAGACAACAATGACCAGTTGGGTCCTTCCATGGTACCACTCTGACTCTGCCTCTTCTGTCTCCCTTTTCTACTTTTAAGGACCTTTGTGATTACACTGGAGCCATTTGTATAATCCAGGACCATCACCCTTTTTAGATGTCAGATGAGCAACCTAATTCCCCTTTGCCATGTGATCTAACAGATACAGGTTCTGGATTAGGATGTGGACATCTTTGGGGAAACTTATTCTGGCTACCACATCTTTTAAATGATTAAAAGGGAACTCTGATAAAATGTTCAAAAGTTCACAGAAGAAGTTTTTTTCAGACCTCAGAGAGAAGCTATGTTCTGGCCATGTGGTTTTCCAGCTGGGCCCACTACCAGCTTCACCAGATGTTTTCATCTTCTCAGACGTTTCTATAATAAAAAGTCATCTTCAACCCCAGGCCTGCTCTTTGTTGCAACACCAATTAATAAAAGACATAGAAGAATATTTGTAGTTTGCCTACTGAAATCCATTGCTAGCTAGGACTGGTATTTTGTAATTCCTCATTTTCCTTGATGCCTACATCAGTTGCTTTTAATTCCATTCAGAAACAATTATCTAGTGCCAACAAAATGCCTGGCACTGCGCTGTGTGCTGGGACACAAAGAGGAAAATTCAAACCATGGTCTTCACTGTGTGTGTGTATTGCACACGTGCAAGTGTGTACACATGTATGCACGTGTGCGCACGCATGTGGGCATGCACACACATGTACCTGTGTGTGTGTCAGAGGGTTGTTGAGGCAAGGACAGGCAGGAAGAAACATTATTTCAGTATAACATTAACACACACGCTATGATTCTTTTCTGTCTCCACCCCGCTTTCTGGTGCTGCTGCTACATCTCTGGTTCAAGCCATTATCACATCTTGCTTCCGCTACTGCAAGTCTCCCAGTTGGACCCCATTTCTGCAGTCTCCCACTTTGAAATGTTCCACACTCAAATACAAACACAGTTGTAGTTGTGTCATTCCCGGCTGAAAAGCCGCACCTTCTTCATTGCCTTTAGAATAGCTTATACATTTCTCCACATGGTGTCCAAGGCCTTCTGGGCTCCACCTATCTTCCTAGTCTTATCTCCTTTTAATATCATGTGTTCTTGGGCTCAGTGCAATCACAGTCTCTCAAATCCCTGCTGTGCTTTGCCAGCTCCAAGCCTCTTCCACTGACGGTCCCTCCGCCCCTTGCCCCATATCCAAATAATGTCCGTTCCTCAGAAGCCAGACCGATAATCACTGCTTCCATGGACCATCCTCCTGTCCCTTCCCTACTGAAAAGAATCTTCCTCTACTCACAGGCTCCCATAGAACTTCTTTTTTGATTCTTTAATAGAAACTATCCATTCCTGCCTTACTTAGATCTTTTATTTTGCAAAATATCAAGTCCCCTCTCCCAGATTATAAACTCCTTGAGAGCAGTCACTGGTTTTATTTCTCTTTGAAACATCTACAGTAACTAGCACAAAACCTTGCCCATAGCAAGGACACTGTATTCGAGTTTGTCAGATTCAACTGAATGGATCAGTAGTGTCAACTTCAAGAATGTTGTCACAAGAGCAGAGTTTCTACAGCTAGTTTTCCTTGGAGGTGACGGTGGTGGGAAGAATTTTTCTCTATTATATTCACAAACACAGTGAGACATCCCGAAGAACTGACAGACATTAACAGTGAAAGAAACAATTTCTTCTTCTGAAAAGTGACTGAAATTCACTGATTATCCTACAAATTCAAAAGACAGAATAAGTGTGTATGTTACACAAAAACAGAAGGTAACAAAACTGCAAATGGCTTTAGTAAAATCAGTGCAGAAACATCATCTGAATCGTACATTACTGCTTCAGAAAATAAAGAACCATAGATTAATAGTAATTCCTAATTTTGCAAATGCTTCATGTATGCATTTTTTACCAAAACAAGTATTCATTAATGAATATTTATGGAAAAGATAGGCTGTGAAGCCACGAAAGTGTTTTTAGTGTGTCATTGTCATCAGTTCTACTAAATAATTGTCATTACATATCCAAAAATATCTTGAATGGGTAATACTGAAAAATCTAGATCGCCAAATTGCATTAGAAGGGTATTAGCTGACTCAGGAGACTAATTATAATGAGGTATTGAACTGCTTATCTCTCATCTCAATCTTAAAACCATAAACCACACCATACGGGCAGTGGCTGCCAGTCAGGTCAGTGTGGGGTAGTGAAAATGGCATTGAACAAGGGTCAGGAGCCTCAGCTCTGTCATTAACTCTGTAACCTTGGGAGCTCTTAATAAAGATCATGCTGTAGGAGAAAAGCAGATCCCTTCCTTAGAGAAATACAGTTATACTAATGGCTAAAGCTGCTTGTTCACAGAAAACATGTAAACTGCAGAAAGATTGCACGCACACACACACACACACACACACACACAGGCTCACCTTTCCCAGACTAATACCTTCTTGCTTAATGGGCCAGCTTAGTCCTATTATTAACCAGATGATTATAATTTGAGCGAGTGTTATCCATCCATGTCCTAAAAACAGTAGCTGACATAAAAATGATGAAACTGATTTCTCACCCATAGAATTTATCAGCCAGAGGTCAAGGCTAAAATTATTATATTTGCTTCTGAATCTATTTTTGAATAATAATAATAATAATAGTATCCTCATTTGGTGTTTTTAAATTTTGAAAGCACCAGCCAACTTTTTGTGTAATCCTAATAGCCCAGTAAAGTCAATGGGACACATTTTCAAAAGTTTGCTGGGATTGGTGGTGGTGGTGGTATTTCTGTCTCACATTCAGCTAAACTGGAGGACACAAAAATGATTAAGACAAAGTTTCTCACTTCAGGTTGCTTTTGATTATTGGTAAGAACAACATATCGTGTTCTAATTATTTCTTTGCATATCTTAGAAGTCCTAGAGGAGTCCCATGAAGGAGGGAATTGTATTTCTACCAGAAAAGAACCACGTGTGTTCATGGCGGGACAGAGGGAGGGTGAGCAGAGGGAGATGTCAAAGATGGCTTCACTGAGAAGGTGACTTTGTCACTGGATTAAAGTCATTGCTTTAACCCTTCCTAGGAGAAGCTATGAGTGCTACTGAATCTCTGTGAGCTTTTGAGTCCTCATCAATTAAATATGGATAATAATGCTGAATTCATAGAGTTGCCAGGAGGATGAAATGAGATAGCATATAGGAAAGCAATTTGCAAATAGCCAAGCACTCAATAAATAGCGTATCATTATTTCCTCTTTGCAGACTCGTTAACTTGGTTCACTCCAAAGGAGAGCCTGTGTCCCACCTGAGACTCTGGCCGTCCTCCCCCTACACCGCCTACTGGACTCTTGGGAAGCATTCATCCTAGTAATATTTTATGGGCTATAAACTAATATTAACATATTCATATAAATAAACATTCCAATATCTGAAGACTTTTCTGTGAAATGTTGCTTCTAAATCCTAAGAGGATTCTCTCTATAAAAGGAGGAACAAACAAAGCATTGTAAGGACGGAATCATTATGGGGAAAATCATAAGTATTTAATATAGGAATAAAACAGGCAATGCTTTTTTTTAATAAAGGGTTTTAAATGACCTAAAGTTTCAGAGAATAAAATATGGCAGATCCTAGGCCGGGTGCGGTGGCTCACGCCTGTAATCCTAGCACTCTGGGAGGCCGAGGTGGGCGGATCGTTTGAGCTCAGGAGTTCGAGACCAGCCTGAGCAAGAGTGAGACCCCATCTCTACTAAAAATAGAAAGAAATTATATGGACAGCTAAAAAACATATATATATATAGAAAAAATTAGCCAGGCATGGTGGCGCGTGCAGGTAGTCCCAGCTACTCGGGAGGCTGAGACAGGAGGATCCTTTGAGCTCAGGAGTTTGAGGTTGCTGTGAGCTAGGCTGACGCCACAGCACTCACTCTAGCCTGGGCAACGAGTGAGACTCTGTCTCAAAAAAAAAAAAAAAAAAAGAAAAGAAAAGAAAAAAATATGGCAGATCCTCAACTGTTTAAAGTGAATTTTCATAGAAAACATTTGAATAGATAGGTGACTTGCATTTAGCAGGTACTCAACAAGTGTTGAATTCAAACAATTAACGTGATCATTTTTACCCCTAAGATTGTAATACTAAAATTTCTCCCCTCATATAACATTTATAAATTTTGCTTTGATCTAATAAAATATAGTTCAGTTTTAGTATTTCAAAGATAAAGTTTTACTTAATTGTGGACATGTCTCACTCACAGTTTATTTTTTTTTAAACAACACAAAAAAATAGAATAATAGGTCTGGGAAATCTTAAGAAAAACAATTGCACACTATGTGCCAATGTGTTGGGAGATGGAAATATTCAGACATCCATGGGAAATTCACAAGTAGTTGAGTCACTAAATGTATCTATCTGTATTGAAGTTCTCCAGAGAAACAAAATCAATAAACAGGAGATAGATATAATAAAGAATTGGCTCATGCAATGAGGGAAGCTGACAATTCCAACATCTGCAAAGCTAATATCTGAGTTTGAAAGCTACTAGGCAGGAAAATTCTCTGTTATTTGGGGGAGGATCAGACTTTTGCTCTATTCAAGCCTTCAACTGATTAGATGAGGCCCACCCACATTATGGCAGGCAATCTACTCAGTCTACCAATTTAAATATTAATCTCCTCCAAAAACACCCCTATAGAAACACCCAGAATAATGTTCCATCAAATATCTGGGCACCCTTTGGCCCAGTCAAGTTGACACATTAAAATTAACCATCACAACATCCAAAAAAAAATCTTTTCTCCTCTAAATTTTGGTAAAGAATTTATCACCAAGAACAAGTCACTTCAACAAAGCACCAAGAAACTGGTTCTCCTTTCAGATAAGGAGGCAGGATAAGCTGCTGGTGACCTCAAGGCTCTGGTCTACTGATCACATTCCTTTGGGTCGAAGTTGATCTCCACTACTTATGAGCTATGTGACTTGGACGCACTACAGTTGGCCCTTGAACACCGTATGTTGAACTTTACCAGCCCACTTATAGGTGGATTTTCTTCTGCCTCTGTCACCCCTGAGACAGTACGACTAAGCCCTCCTCTTCCTCTTCTTCAGCCTACTTAACATGCAGACAATGAGAATAAAAATCTTTATGATCATCCACACCCACTTCATAGTAAATATATTTTCTCTTATGACTTTCTTAATAATATTTTCTTTTCCTTAGATTAAGAATACAGTATCCAACACACATAAAATTTTGATTGAATTGATAGGTCACTAAATGTTAACACATATTAACAATTAAATGTCAAATGTTACCACATGTTAGTTGACCGTTTATGTTATCGTTAAGGGTTCCAGTCAACAGTGGGTTATCAGTAGCTAAGTTTTGAGCAAGTTAAAAGTTATACATGGTTTTTTCCACTACACAGGGGTCAGCGCCCCTAATCCCCGTGTTGCTCAAGGATCAACTGTACTTACATTTTTGAGCCTCGCCTGTCTCATTCTAATGGAGAAATAATAGTATATACTGAATAGAGTATTTAGAATGATTAAATGAGATTATTTGTGTAACACATGTCTGTCACATAATGAGTTCTCAATAAACTTTAGCTGTTCTACTGTTATGAGTTCTGATTCTAGGCCTACTAAAACGTATTAAAATACAGCACAATTGCCTTAACTGAGATGCTCATTTCTATCCTCACACACTTGGAAATGTTATAGGTTATTTATACACATAGCTTTATCTGTTGTTTATACAGATAGATCATTTGGCCAACAAGAAGTTGTGCAAGTAGATCATTTAGTAACCTATCCATTCAATTAAAACAATTTTCTGTATTTGGAAAATCAGTGAGGGGGAAGAAATCCTAAAAGCACCTCACCTAAAGATTATAAAGGGAAATGCAGAAGCATAGTTGGCCAGAGTCCCTCTCTACTCACCAGCTACACCCAAGTTTTAGTGAAGAACTCGGCATTCTAGGGCAGGAGTCAGGACAAGAGGACAGGACGACACCCTGTTGACCTTGTTTATTTGACCCCAGAAACAACAACTTGAACTACACAACGGGAATTGCCTTCCAGAATGGCCCTATGGTAGAAACTGCGATTTGGCGGACTCTCTTCATCTGGGGGAGGTAGATGGTCTCAGCTTCCTCCTCTGAAATTTCTGAGCCTTAACGTACCTCTGCTCTATCCCTACTTAACTCAAATGCTTAAAATCTATAGTTTTTTTATGAGGGAAAAGGAAAGAAATCTGAGCACGTAGAGAAATGCTAAAAAGTCGTTTCCCTCCAAGTCTGTCATCTCCTCCTATCCCCGCGCCCTTCCTCTTGAAAATTACTCGTCTTTTGCATCGTCAAGGTCAAGGTTAAACTCAGGTTGATACTCATCTCCTTTCTGGTCCTATTTGCCTTTTTCTGTTCTCCTCAACTGCCTCTTCCCGAACCAACAATCTTATGCAAAATAAGTCACAACTTCAGAGGAAAGTTTAGATGTAAATACGCACCCCCCACGCCTAGATATCCCCTTTCCTCTCTCTCCCTCTTAACAGTCCCTTACTCCCTCAGCCAATAGAGGAGTTTAAACATTTAAATGCGGTATCTAAACTGCATTTAAAGAATTAACCCATTTTGCCCCTCACTGGTCTAAACCACAGGGTGCCAACCGGACTTAATTGCTTTCATCTGGTGGGGTTCCAGACAGCTCCTCTGAAGGAAGGAGCGCACATTCCTGGCACCAATTGGCTAATTCAATTTACTTCAACAGCATTAGCCTCTGTCAGAATATTCATGAGCAGGGGAATGAGGACCCGCGGCACAGGCAGGCAGCAGCCACTCGGGCTGGGGAAGGCGCGAGGGAGGGGAAGCGGACCGCGCGCCGCTCTCGGGGGACGGTGACCGCGACGAGGCGGCTCTTCTCACCCGCCGGGCCGAGCGCCGGGGCCGCGGGAGGGCGGGGCAGGGCATCGGCGGGGTTGGCGCACCTGGCAGTGCCCCCCAACTCGTGGCGACCGCACGGAGACTTTGCAAAACATCCGAAGGCAGAGAAGCTGTGACACTTTTGACAGAGGGGGTAGGGGGGTGGGGGGCCGGGGACAGCGCCGCAAGCAGGGGCGAAGGGACCCAGCGAGACACCAGCCGCCCGGTGGGGGAGGCAGCGATGTGAGCTGGACGCCCGCCCTGGAGGAGTCTGGACCGAAGGTCTCGGGAGAGTCGCTCGCCGTGCCAGGTAAAGCGGGAGGCTAGAGTCTGGCCCCGCGTGGCTGTCCCCGGGTTCCGGGCGCAGGGTGGCGAGGGGCGCCCAGAGCCCCCACTCTGGGGTAAGCTGCCCCCAGCGTGGCGCCCGATCCCCGCAACTACCCGCCGCCTCGGCGAGCCTACGGGCCGGTCCGAGTTCGACTTCCTCGGACTTTGGGGGAGAAGGGGACGTGAAGGGGCTGCCTGGACTAGGGGAGCTGCTCTCCCGCAGCAGGGAAGCCGGGGCACAGCGGGGCAGGTGGAGGACGCGGCGCGCTGGGAGCGGGGGCTGCGCGCGCCTGGGGATGGTGACTGGGGACCCAGGAGCGAGGCTTGCGGGGGCGCTCGGGCCGGCTTCGCCCTCGCTCGCCCCGCGGGCGGCGGCGCCTCCCTCCGGCTGCGGAGGGGAGAGGGTGGCCGCGTCCCTCGCGCGATGTGCGCCAAGAAGGGGACTAGAAACCACGGCTCAGAAGCGCAGGCACCTATGGGCCGATCCCGGGTCCGCGCCTCCCGCAGCGCCCCCGCCTGAGCTCGGCAGTGGGAGGAGAGAATGTGGTGGTGACTCGCGTCTGTGCCACCTGCCGGACATCGCCAACTCCCCGGATTTCCTGTCTCCGGGTCCTGACACTCCCAGGGAAGGCTCTGAATTGCGCGCGGGTTGTTTGGGCTTTGCTTGCTGTCGTGGCCGTGGAGCGAGAGCCTGGGGTGCGGGGGTCAGATCGGGTGAAAGTTTCAGATGTGCAAAGAAAACGTTACCGCGGAGTCTCAGCCCTCCTTAGCGAGAGAAGAGACTTAGCAGCGGGCTGCGCTGAAGCTGAAGGGAGCCTTCGCCTGGCGATCCGCCTCAGGGGCGGGAGTGGGGGCTGGTACCTGGAGGGCAGCCCGGAGGCAGCGCCAGAGCCTTGTGTTTTGTTTTGTTTTCTGCTGAGACCCGGCAGGAAGTAAGAAGGGGCTAGGAACAGAGAACTGGGGAGTTGGACGCCTGGTGCATTCGGAGTTGACTATGGTGTCACCAATATTTTTGTTAATGCTGTTGTTACTGGCACCAGCACCAGGAAGGATTTTGTTTTCCCTGATTATTATAAATCGCCTGCAAATTGACTCTGCACTCCCGTTCCCTTAAATGAAATGTCCCCTGATCTATTCCTATAGTCTCTGATGTGTGTCTTTTCACCAAAGAAAATTACCCCCTTAGAGCTGTGATGGTGTCAAGGGACCCCACTAAGGAATTGAATCTACCTGAGAACAACAGAAAGTTGCAACTAGAGGGTCTTTGCACCCAAGCTTATAGGTGAATCTTATGTTCCTATCTGCTCACCTTCCTTAGCCTCCTCTGGCTCAGAACCCTGGAGGCACAGCCATCTGGAACCCCATACTTGACCCAGCTTTTCCCGCTCATGTATTTGTGCAATCTGGAAAAGTGTGACCCTTGCAATCCCACTAAACATGCTCCCTGGCCAGGGCAGGCTTAGATCCCAACCATGCAGGAAGCCACAAGGGCACCTGTGGTTGCCTCCTCTTGCCCTGGTCAGATCTCCTCCAGGGTGCAGGCTTGGCCAGCTGATGCAGCAGAAATCAAGGCCAAGGTGTAGGAGAACAGTGAGGCAGAGTTAAGGAGATGGGAGTGCAGGAGATGAGGTCAAGCCTCCTCGCTGGCCACATCGCTTCCTGCCAGAGAAAAAAAGGCAAACGAATAGCAAGAGGGAAGTATTCTAAGTTGGAATGGAGTTCTCCGAGTCTAATGAGGCTGTGGCCCCTGACTTTGGCGTGACCTTTCCTGTCAGTATTTTTGATTTTCCCTATTTGCCGATAGATGAGTAGCCATGCCTTTCTAATAGGACAGTTGTCATGAGTTGATCTAATTTTGTATCCAAAAAAATGCTTTGAGCATCCTGGGAAAGGACAGTCTATAAAATATGCCATTTTAATGTTTTGTGAAAAGTTTGCTACACGGCAGGTTAAGAAGATACATTTTTAGCATGTGTGCCATGTGGCAGTGTAAAATTAAAATGGAAAAGGAAAGTACAAACATAAAAATGACTTAGCATTCTTGACATTCTTGTGCATACTTGTAGAAAAATTATCTTTCGTTTGGGGAGAGTTGCCGGGGAATTTAATCAGTGTTTATACTACTGAAACGCCCCCTTCTACCTTTCTGCCCTGTAAAATTTTATGACCCAGTTCTCACCGGAAAGGCAATGTGACTATAGTCAGCGCTGGGGGCTGAGAGGAAAGATTGAGGGGTTGCTAGGTAAACCATCACATAGGGTTTGGAGACTGGAATGGGAAGAAAGATGCCATCATCCTTGCAGAGCAATGTTCTTCTGGAAAAAGCAAGTGAGCAGCTTAGGCTAACAGACCCAGCACTGGTTGTCCTCCATTCTCGGATTCAGATGGGGACTCATTCAGATGGTCCAGAGAAGGCTAACCATGGTGTTTTTCTCTCCTCCATTAGGTAAATGTATTGCCTCCTTCTTACCTTTGGATTGGTATTAACTTCTCCCCATGCCCCCGGTCTATCATAATGCCATAGTTTTTCCTTGCCATCTCCAAGACACTCCCATGTCCCCTCTCAAGTCGCTTATATATTTGTAAATCCTCCCCAAGTTCTGAAGCTTTGCAAAGACCTGCAGCTGTTGGTGAATTTAAGCAAATAGTTGGAAGCAATCAAGAGAGCCACTGAAAAGTGGGTATGTTTTCCCCTGGTGGAGAAGTTATTGAATGCCTTCTGAGTTACAAAATCAGCAGTTTAGAAAAGCAAAAGGGATTTCCTTGACTTCCCTCTCACCATAAACCAGTAGTTGTATTTTTCATCCCTCATAGTAGTGAGCACTGTTTGGCTAAGCATTTTTTACAATTTTGGACTTAAAATGGGGTTTTGCCTGGTGGTGTTCTATGGAGAGAGGAAAAACGTAAAGAGATACGGAAGGAAGAGCTGCAGTGGCAAGAACATAAATCAGCCAGAATATATGGGGGGGTGATGAGAATAGGTCTTTTCACCCTAAAAAAAATGTCCACTTTGGAAGAAAAAGAAGTCTGATTATTGGCATCCAGGGCTGAAACCAAGGCAGCTGATGCCGAGAGGAGCCAAAGGGCAGTTCTTCTTAGTTTAGAAACAGCAAGACAGCCTCTGCCAAAGATTGCTGTAAACACGGAATAAAGATTTCATTGTGAGCTGGTGTGACTAGAATAATTAGACAGTTAATTGTTCATTCTGATCTGGTGGTGCTGCAATCAGTGCAGAGCGGTGAAAATAAGAGCGAGAGGGAGAAATAGAAAAGAAACATTTCTCACTTTTATATTTACTTGTTTTACTTTGATGGTACTTTGGAGAATCCTGGTTAGTCTCCTCCTGCCCCCTAAAAAGAGGCGCATCCCAGAACACTGAGGGTTCAGATGCAGTACTGCCATTTTCCCCCACGTTCTGCTCTGGATATGGACAAAATTTCTCATCCTCTAAAAACAGCATGTGAAATTATAATAAGAATAAATTCATTAGGTAATTCCAGTATTAATTAACAGATTATAGTTAGGTATAAACCTTCATGTCAACTCAGTCAAAATATATGCAAATAAGCACCAGATTTTTGTGTTTCTCCAATACTTTCTTCTCAGACATACAAGGTTTAAAGAAGTAAATATTCCATTTTTGACATTTAATTATTTTCTATTGTGAAACCAATTGCCTACAGTGATTAATATTTCACATTTAATTGAAGAAGCAGCCTTCTCTGTATTTTCATACTAATTTGGAGACAAAAGAAAACGTATTTTAAGTGATAAAGGTGATTTTAAACAACTGAGCATCTATAGTCATCATAGGCAGTATACTGTGACTTACTGTTATTTACTAAGAGATGGCACTGTCATCAATTCCTTCTGTAATGACTTTTGCAAATGGAGACACGAGTAGGGGACTATAGACAGCATTACATACATGTTGTTGGGGAGGAGGGAATGAAAAACCATGTATTCATTAAGTTCAATCCTCCCTGAATCCTGATATTGACATGGAATATAGAGCAAAGTTCTCATTATTTGAATTTAAAAAGGAACATTTTTAAGTGCCAATGCTAAGTATAATTGTTCTGGGAATAAAGCATTGTTATAAAGAAAGCATAATAAATTAACATAAGGTCATACAGTCTCATAAAGAGAAATATTTATTTTCTCCAAGCTAGTCATCTTGTCTCAGTTTGTTTCAGGAATGCAACAATATCTTTACTAACCTTTAGTTTCTTTTATCCATCACAAATCAAAAGCGATTGCACAGGCAGAATACTTACTGAAGTCTTAAAAAGTGTAAGTGGTTCAAAATTATGGAACTATCTAACTCTCAGAAGACAAAATTCTGCTTTATAAAGTGCACTGTCTACAGCAATTAAAAATAGAAAATCATATTGCCACATTAAATTATTGCAACAATCCATTTTAAAGAGAAATTTAGTCTTTTCTTATTTAATTGCTGCCCATGGTTTGCTAACTTGTTTTTCAGAATAATCTGCCAATCTCTTACTAACCAGGACTGTCTAGTTAAGGACATTCCTGATTACATATGGATTAACTTAATTTTAGAACCTTGAGAACATCCAACTCAAAACATTACTCAAGTACAATGCAAAATAGAAATGGTCCAATTCACCTCAAGGTATATGTAATTCTTTTTTTTTTTTTTTTTTTTTAAGTGCAAGGAATCATAAAAGAGAGGACATCTTGTATGGAAATATATCATTGAATAACCACAATAAAAAAGAAGCTACAAACTATTACATCTTTGAAAAATACATAAAGTTTTAACAATACTACTCATTTCTTCTTCTAAAACTTAGAGCCGTCATAAAAAATACCATGCAAAAATATAAATGTTAAAAACATGCATAGCATTGCCTGAAATGAGGGTATCTTTGCTAGAATACAAAGATATTTGGCAATCTAATCAAAAGCTTGAAGTATATTCTAACTAATGCCATTACCTCCAAAGAGTAAAGAGGTAACTTGCATGGAAGAGATATTTCTTTATAGTTCTATAGCAATAGATTCTTCATAAATATGTTGTGATTTGACTTTTTAAATAAGAAAAATAAAATTAAATCAATGGAGCTTTCAAGTTAGATGAATTTGTAATACTTGAATAATCTTTGTTACTTTAAGTTATTTCTTTAAACTAGGAAGATGTGCCTGTGACCAATAGTAATAGTTATTGGCAATATTCTGGCATGGACATGAAGGAGGTGAGAAAGTAGGAAAATGTTAAGTTAAAGGCTTTCTTTTTTTGTTTTACCTAACTAGTGAATGTGTTCATGCATTTATAAGTTGTTAAAATGCACAATATCTCTTCATAATGTGGTACTATCACCTAGTGATTATTATTTACAAGTAGTCACACAAACAGATTCTATCCTACAAGTACCAAATCTTAATCAGACCCATCATAACTAAATTACCACATGTTCTCTGCTATGTCAACTAATTAAAGGGTAATTAATACAATGATAATTTCATTCCAAGGCAATGGCTACATCTGATTGTTATAGAAGTTTATTAGACATGTGGCCAAATGGTTAAGCCCAACCATGCAACTGCAACTCTGTGTTCAACATCTGGCAGGAGGATGGAAACTTAACCCATGATACTTCACATTGAAATTACTTTTGGCTGATACACTTATCTGCTCCTGTACCTGATTTATAACTAAAATAAGATATGTTAACCTTCCACCCAAAATGAAATCCACATGCTCATTAGGAAGTAAAATATTTTTAGGTAAATCATCAACTTTCTTCTTCTAAGGTCTGACCTTAGTTGAATGAACAAGGTGGTCTTAGTATTTTCCCAGAGAACAGGACATAGTGTAATATGTTGGCATAACTGGGAGCTAGTAGTCAAGAGAACACCAGGATAGAATTAGCATGAAGAGTCAATCACCCCTTGTTCCCAGGGAGAGTTGTGTACTAGGATTAGAGTCAAGGTTGTGGTCAAAACAGCATGGAAAGATGTGCAGTACAGCTTAATTATTCTCTAGATGATATCTTTGGGTGGCATCAAACTTTGATTTCTACTTTCCACCAATAATTTAAAATACAGCTTATTAAATAGCTTATGTAAATTGTTGGATAGACATTTTAATGTGCCCATGAGTATAAATATTTTAGACATATTTCTAAAAATCTTTAGTCAAAGCTATTAATATAAAATATTTTCCTGAAGGAATAGTGTACATTTTATATCATATTCATTATCACTTTCATTTGATAAAGTCAATGTGTTTGAACCGCTTAACAAGTCCTAATAAGGGGTTAAATTGTGCATATTATGAATAAATTACCATAATTTGTTTTTAAACCGACAGACTTAATTTTATTTAGCAATTTAATTAGAAATTGGCCAAAGGAATTTCATTTAGAAGTAATTTCATCCAGATTTTTAAAGGCTACCTAAATCTATATATTTTTTAATTTGAAAGATGATTAGCACTAGAATATGAGTATCAAAACAGAAATAAACATTCAATCTTTGCATCTAAGGAGGTTTTTTTCCATGCAAATGGTTTGAACAGACTTGTTGAGTAGGCAGTATCACCTACCTGCCACTGATTAAGGTTAGAGAAGGACTGGGAGAAATCAGCTAGATAATGCAGCCATCTCTCTGCCCACCCCACACACAGGCCCCAATGTTCTCTTATGTTTTAGTCTGTTTGGGCTGTTATAACAAAATGCCATAGACTGGGTGACTAATAAACAACAGAAACTTATTTTTCACAGTCCTGGAGGCTAGAAGTTCAAGATCAGGTGTCAGCATGGTCCAGTGCCGGTGAGGGTCCAGACTGCCATCTTCTAATTGTATTCTCACATGACAGAAAGAGGGCAAGAGAGCTCATCGGGGTCCCTTTTATAAGGGCACTAATACCATTCATGCAGCATCTACCTTTATGAAACAATTATCTCCCCAAGGCCCCACCTCCTAATACCATCCTACTGGGGCTAGGATTGCAGTGTGTGAATTTGTGGGAGACACAAACATTCACAGTCCATTACATCTTATCTTCATTTTCTAATGCAAGCAACAATACAATTTTCAATATCTCTCTTTTTCAAATCCCTTGATTCTCTGCATCAAAGGCTTCATCTGGAGTATGAATTTGCAAAGGCACCACCATTACATCATTGTGTATCTCAAGCAAGCACCACGCTTGAGAGCATGTGTCTTGTAGGCTTTTTTGGGATATTAAATAAGAATCTAAATCTATGCCTATACTTTCCACAAACTGGCAAGAACTCACAAGGATGTTCAACTTATAAATAAAGATTAAGTAACATTTTTTGTGTTGTCATTAATATCAAATTGTATTTAAAGCAAATAGTGGCTAGCAATCCAAGTACATTTTCATTAAGGTTATATTTTTGAAGTGTTATAGTTGTATCTAACTTTACCCTTAGCCTACACTCTCATCTCCATAATATTGGGAACATTTATTTATTTCAGTCTTAAGATATGAGGCATACTCATATTTGAAAATAAAATCTTTGAGTAGTCATTAAAATATTAATTCATTTGGCAGTTTAGCATCTCAGTGGAATACTTCAGGCAGCTCAGCACAGAGGACATCATCCGATTCATGGAGCTGGCTAACATTTGGAGATCAAATTGTTTAGGATTGTTTCTTTAAACACAGGAAAACAACAGATTTCTTCATGATACAGAAGTGCTGTACATTTCTTTGGATACGTCTATATATTTCACTTATGTCAGTTACTATGTATAGTACTCAGAGAGACACTGGACAGAGCAATAAAAATAACCATTTATTTAATCATGACCTTTGTGCCAGACTCTGTGTGGAGTCCTTCAAGTGCATTACCTTATTTACCCCCTCTGTGAAGTCGGTATTGTTACCATCATCATTTTGCAAATGCAGAAACAGAGGCACAAGGGTAAGTGGTCACCATGGGCAGGACTCTGTCTCCTACGTTTGTAGTCTTAACCACTCAACTGCACTGCTTCCTCTAGAGCAGGGCTTCTCAACCTTTTCCTCACTATTGACATTTTTCTGGCCCTGTGCATTATAAGATCATCCCTGGATTCTACTCATTGATGCCAATGGTATCCTCCTCCTTCGGACAACAAAAAGATATCTCCAGACATTGCCAAATGTCCGCTGGGGACCAAAGTTACCCCGGGTGAAAACCACTGCCTTATATACTTAAGTTCAATCTCCATGCATTTATTAAAGCACACATTTTCAATTTAAGGGTAGGGCATTTATTTTACAAATCATGATATAGAGAATTCTTATGATTATATTAGCCACATTACAGATGATTTGTAAAAAAAAAAGATTAGATAAAACTTTGGGAGAAAAATGATTAAATCCACATGACTTCATTAAGATCAGCTCATTCCCTACTAAACTCTTTTCCTTTGGGACCCAACTTGGGTGATGAGGAGATGACTATGATTATATCTGTGTACCAAAAAAGTCTGGAACAATGGTTTAGAGGAACAAAAAGTAATTTTTTTGAACCACAATGCCAAAAAAAGCCAATTAATAGACAGTTCACTAGACTCCACACTTTAGGAAGAGAGGCATGGGAATGCTTGTGTTCATCTTTGTATCTCCTGAACCTGGCATTGTGTCTAGCACGTAATAAATGCTCAATAAATACTTCTCTAACAATGAAGTCCTGGTTGACCTAGCTCAGGTTCTGAATGCCTGTTGTAGGCCTCTGTCTGGATTTGCCATGTATTACATTTTGCTTTAATTAGTAGCATGGATCTGCACATTATGGCATGCCAATCATATTTATGAACTTAATGAAACCAGAATGAATAGATAATACATTAGATGAAGAAATGGGATCAAAAGGCCGATATGATGTACTAGATCTGACAAGATGAAATTTAACACAGACACATGCCAGTGAGGATGTGCCTTGAGTGGCACACCCAAGACCCCTCAGTTGGGGAAAGGCAGAGCCAGGATGCAAACTCTGGCCCTCTTGATACCCACTCTTTCCAGGGACGCGTCAATCTTGCTTGCTTTGTCTTGATCAGGGCATACCTGTGGTGCCCTGGTCTGTTCCACTGACCATGTCCTACCTGAGTCGTGTGTGTGGAAAGTAGCCACTGGCCTGGAAAAGGCTCAACAACGTACCTTCCAGATGAGAAATGTTTGAAAGTCTTCAAAATGGCAGACTTGACATAGAAAAGACTCAGAGGGACTGTAACAATCATCTATAACAATCATTTTGGAATATCTTCATGTGAAATAGAAAATAAATTTATTCTGCATTGTCATAGAGACCTGGCCCAGGGTCACTGAGTAGGAACTATAGGGAAGCATATTTATTTCCTCCCTGCATAAGATGAGCTTCCTAATGAGGAACTGTTCTACATTGCAGTGGGCTTCCCTGGAGAGCAGGGAGCCCCCGGTCATTAGACAGAAAGTGCAGATGACTGGCCTATAGGAGTCTGAGCACAAACGTAGGATGGGGGGATGATCAAAGGTTCTCCAAGGTGCTTACTAGTGCTCGATGTACAGGAACTCTTTCTTAGAGGCCACGGTTGGCTTTGTAAACTACTCCTCTGTGTAATTTTGTCAAGAAAAGCAAGATCTATTGTTTTCTCTAACCCTTATATTCAGAGTCATGGGATAAATAGAATAAGCAGGAAAGAGAATCTTACCATGTACCATATATTAATAGAATAAAAATCACTTACTATGTGCCAAGCACTGTGACTAGCACTTCACAAGCATTATCCTATCTATTCCTGATAACAACTCCATGAAGTAGAAATAAGTATCATCCCCATTTGGTAACTGAGGAAACTGAGTCACAGAGAAGTTAAGTATTAATAACTGGTCTGAGATCACACAGCTAACATTCTCACCTTACTACTTGAACCTGAGTCTGTTCAAATTTATAAAGTCTGTTTTGTAACTACCATAGTACACCTTTCAGGAGGGATGTCCTTTTTAGTTTGAAATGTTACCAATTTCTAGAGTTTGAGACATATGGCTATTTAAATGCAAATACTTAAAAACATCATCCCAAAACTAAAATATATCATTTAAAAAATTATTTGCTGTTTTGTATTATCCATTATGTTGCTTCCTTCATATAGTGCAAACTGCCATGAGTTTACTTTAAGTGAATGAGCAAAATAGGATTTTTTAAAAAAAAAAAAATCTATAAAGGATAGATTGGTAATGGCATTTCAGATGCTATTCTACAAATTAGGGAATTAGAACCCAGGCTTCGAGGCTGCAAGGTACTAATGTGAAACAAGATTGATAACTCTTATTTCTACAAATTCAGGAAATTCTAATGGTCAAGTTTTTTTTTTTTTTTTGATAATTACTTCACTAGAATCATTCTCTCTTCTGATTATGATTATCTTACTGGATTATCTTCTGTCTTGTGATTATCTTGTTGGATATTTCATAAAACTAAACTGATTTTGAAAACTACTTTCTCTGCCTTTATTACTTCAGTGCCAAAAAGACACTGAAAACCTAAGCCATTCTGCTAGAAAGGCCTGGATTCAGCCTATTTGTAACTCTGATTTAGTTGAGGTTAACTTTAACTTTGCAAATTAAATCTGGTTACTTCCTGTTCTTAGGAAGTGCTGCTTCTTACCCACCATTCTAGCTAATAACCAGCAAAAGACTTAGAACATAGTTCAGCACTTGCTTTCTAAAGTTATTGCTGCCCTGGTGCTTACATGCACTTAAATGTTTATGGAAGTCCGTAAGTCTGTGTTTGTCATTCTTGCAAAGCATCGGGGCAGTTGTAGGAGGGGGCCCGAGCACTTATCATAGCACTTAAAACGGCATCTTATGCAGCTCTCAGTGGGATGGTTATTTTGCCAAGAGGCAGGAGGCTTTGCTGGGGCCTGTGGCTTGCAGAGCTGAGGAAAAGCCCGTTTCTTCACCTGTCGGTGATCAGGGTCATCTGCTCTTAATGAAATCATTTTGGGCAGGATGTTGGCAGCCCGCGGCCGCCCGCCCATGCACATGTCTAAAATAACTGCCTCGCTGAGCCTCTTACCATAACATTTACTCATCAGGGCACCATTCCTTCATGTCAACGTGTGGCTTGAAGAACATTTATATGACTTTGTGAAGTGGAATGGAGATTAGCACTGGATGTTTTCCCCCTAGGTGTTTACAGTATTTCTTAGGGGGAAACTTTCCTTATAAAAAGAATGTTCTCAATATACTTCATCATGGGAAACATTCTGAATCAAGAACCCAGATGTCTTTTTAATGAATTATGGGAAACAACCCTACAGCTCTAAGAAGTATGGAGCATGTAGTGTGAACACAGGAGATACGGCCTTCAATCCCGCAGGAGCTACCCAGAATGTAGGATCTGATAGGTTTTTGGGGGGATTTGGACAGAATAGGATTGACATGGGAAGAAAACAGAGGTGCCACCCCTTCTAGATTCATCAGACTTAAAACCAAACAGATCCTAAGTGTTGAAGATTGTACCAGGCAAGGACTGCTGCCAGTACCTTGGCTCTGGGCTTTCCAAGGTCTTTGTGTCAGAAGTCATTGTGGCTAACATCTCTATCCCATTCATAATTCTGTGAAGTGTAGCTAACCTTAAGTCATGGCACCTGTAGAAGTCATTGGCTAAGGTGATCTAAAGAAGAGAAAAAGAATGACCACCAAGTCATGGGCTTATTTATCAGAAGGGAAGAGAGGAAATGCATCATTGTTATGAATTATTTTTATTATAATGTTCAGTCTTAAAGTTAAAAGGATCTGCTAACTTCCCTTCCCCACCCTGACTCCACCATTATTAATGCCCCATGGAAGATAACTCTTGCATCTTTGAGATGAAAGGAAACCTTTTATACATTTGGTTCTGAATAAGAAATATTTAAGCCAAATTGAAGGCATCAAAAATAAGTAACTGCATTGAAAAGTCACAGCCATATTGAACAATAAACAATTTATGGAAGGAACCCAGAAAAAAATGTTTTTTAAAAAATTGAAAAGCACAGCTTCTGACAAGTATTCTTTATTTATGAGTGTAAATAGAATTTTCAAGGAACACAAAAATATTAAAATAAAATACAAGTTTGACACACATGTTTCTCCTGGAGGTTTTTCAAAAAACAGGAAATCTAGGTAGATTTGAGATTAATTACATAGTTTAATTCAATTATCATTATCTACACTAATTGAGAGAGAACAGAAGAGGTCAGGATTATGTGAAATTGTAAATGATCCAAAATAATTTATAGTTGAATAGGGAAGTGTTTTTGATCTTTGACTTGAATACAAGTAAGCCTGGGATCTAGCAATTCAGTTTTTCTCGTGAGAAAAAGGAAGTCTCATAAGTGAAGTCCAGATGCCCAAGCTTAGAAACTGCTCTTGTTCCCCCCTTCTCTCTCATTTCAGCTCCTCCCTGCATGTCCATCTGGGGTGCTGGGGTGCTGTACCTGCAGACCAGTGCTGGGCTCACCTTCTGCTGGGTGTACCATGAGTCTGAGAGCAAGGGATTGGAGGAGGTGCTGAGAGGGTTAGCCAAGGAAGTTTTTGCCAGTAAATGTTGATGACACAACCCCAGGTCTAACATTCCCCAGATTGTTTATCTCTAGCAAAATACACAAAAGCAAAAATACCATCTCGATTAAACATTTCTCTGTTTCCTGGGCAAACTGGAATATGCATTGTTTCAAAAGAATTCTATGCATGCAAAGTGACTAGCTGTCAACAAAGCCGTAATTAAGGAGATGAGGTGCTGTCAATAAATGACATTATATCTTCTCTCTTCTCTCCTCTTCTCACAGGGCCTCCTCCAGGATAATCTAGAGTTTTCTCAATATAAGTTAGTAGGAGGGGAACCTCCATAGGCAGCTCTTTAGAGACTTTGAGAAATGCATAGACGACACTCTTCTTGCTTTTCAGATGGACATGTTGCTGATGTTATTTTAAACCCATGATGTATTTTTGGCTAAGTATTATCGATTGTCCCTATCCAGTGTTCCATGTATGCAGTTAAAGAACTCAAATGTAATTTCATTAGTTCATAATTATAGCAATAAAGCTACTTCCTGGGCATACGTAGCATTGCCTTTGCAAATTTTAGTTTCACATGTATTATTTCATATTTTCAGATCTATCTACCAACAACCCTTCTCCTGGCTATAATTAATTTCATATCATATTTTATTTTGGTCCACTGGAACATTTTGGGTTTCAATAATGTTTTCAAATTAAAGCATGGACTTTCTGTACTAAACATGTCCCTTTTCCTGACTCTTAGGAATTGTTTTTGCCAAAAGCTTTCTCATATCTTTCCACATCTCAAAGAAACTATAAACTATATTTCTTTTGACATTTTTCTGATACTTTTCCCAAAAGATGGTTCAAATCTTCTCTTTCTGAATGAGACCTCAATTAGCCATAGATTTCTCTGCCCAACCCCAAGATTCTGATGCTCTCCCCTATGTTAAATTACATTCATGCACAATGTTTGATGATATTCTCACTAGTGATGAGAATGTTGTTTTTGTCTCAGGTGTTTATTTTCTCTTCCTCCCACTGTTTATAAACTTCTTCAAAGCCAACTAGTGATGTCCTTTGCAATGGCATGTTCTCCACTCTGAATGGGGTGGGGGACACATGGATGCCAGTGACCCGGGGCTTAATGACACCCCGGAAACATTCCACTGTGTCCATTCGGTGCCAGGAATGTTCTAAGTCCACACTCCTATCAGTCAGCTCATTACCTGATCCACATAGCCAAAGAAGGATGAGAAATTCAGATTGTCACCCATTTCACGAAAGGAGGGGCTGCAAAGGTGGAAGGTGAGGGGTAAGAGAGCGTAACTAGAATGAGGAGAGGAAAAAAGAAAATTAAAACGGGGGCTGGGAAGGTAGTGAAGCAGGATCAAGTGAAAGAGGAAAAAAAATTCAGCTTCTTGAAAACATGAATAACTGCATTTTCTTTTTACTCATTGGAATCTAGGTGTCGTGTTGTAGGGCGGTAAAGCAGAATTGTACGGCAAAGGGAAAAAAATTCAGTCTTTTAAAAATATGAATCACTACATTTTCTTTTTACTCCTTAGAATCTAGGAGTAGCTTTCTGATGCATTTGGGGAAGGAAATTTATTTTTAAACTGCATGTGGGCTGTGCTTTTAAGACTGAAGACTGCAGGGGTTGAAATGCATACTCTTTTTCAATGATCACTTTAGCAATGGCTGTTAGAAATATTGGAATTACCAGAACAACTAACCACGTCTCCATCTCTGAATTCTAGGCAATAAGTGGCATTTTGGCCAACTGTTCTCAGTGCCCTACCAGCTAAAAAGATCTCCTGTTTGAATTTTACCATCTGCCTCCTCCCAGCAGATCCAACCCAAATCCAAAATGAACAGGTGAATTTAGGCCCTAAAAATTGGTGTTTTCCTAGAGAAAACTGGAGAAATTCATTAACAGCAGTTTGAAAAACTCATTTACAAGTTGAACCTAGAGCACAGTCATTCCCCGAGTATGTCTTCCCAGGTTGAGATGTATGAATATGAGATACCCAGGAAATAGGCAATTTAGAAAGAATTTGAGTTCTTAATGAATGTTTCCTACAGATTCCATAATGACTCCATTCTGTTTTTGCCGTGTAAAAAGTATGCCCTTTTCACTGCTGTTGGCATGCGATTTTTAAAGACTAACTCCTACGCGGTACAGTGACAATTATTTTTCCGTGGGTATCTACCGATTCAGCACCTAGGGGTTCTGCACTGAGAATCGGAACATCTTCATTCAAGCTATCTCTCTCTAAACCAAGGCTAAAAACCAAATGCAACAACATCCCAAATTAGGCCAGAGAATGTATAAAGCTCCTAAATTGCCACATGCATGTGACAGAATAAAAAAAAGAAGGGCAAACAATATAAAAATTGGATGTTTTGCTCTATCTCACATTGTAGGTTGTCACAATGTAATTTGGTTTATATCTCCTCAAGCTAACTTAAGCTGAAGATTTAAAGGGATGAAAAAAGAATTAAGGTAAAAGCGGCATTTCTACCAATACAGTGTGTCAGCTAATGTATTTGTTACATTTATATTGACTCAAGTACTAAGGAGCCACCACTGAGTTTAAGCGACTTTCCTAGCAGACACACAGTAGTCTGGCTACCCCTAGGACTGGATTCCAGGACCCTTGGGCCATTGCTCTACAATACAATGTCCTTCCTCTATCTCCCTTGTCACTCTGCCAAAGTGCCTGCCTCTATACTGCTTTGGTGGTCTTCGCATTTCATATTGCTTAGCAGTCTCTATTGCTGTCTATTCTTAAGAAATACCCAAAGAATCTGTTTTTCTCTTCATTCTACTACTTTATGTTCTAGCCCTCATCATTTTTGTTTAAATTTCTATCATGAAATTATTGCTGATCCATTCTCTTCTTCCTAGCAGGACATTTAACTTTTTATTAAGACTGTACTTTCTTCAATAATCCCCTTGCTCGTAGGACAGGACTCCCAAGAGTTTTGAGCTGACATGTCATGGTAATTATGTAGATGGAGAGTGAATTCAAGCAAGATTCCATCTTCAAATCCACAGGAACCATAAGTGGATGACTGAAGCTTGTTACATTAAATACATTGGAAAGAGAAAAGGGCACAATCTGAGGGTTCAAAGCCATTACTGCAAACAGGGCTGAAGTGTGAACTGCCAGCATTTTAGGGTAATATATGCTAGCTGCTATAACAAAAGGCTCAGTAGCTTAACACAATAGTAGTCTATTTCTTGATCACATCGAAGTTCAGCTTCATGTCAAGTGGTCCTTCTGAGTGCTTTTCCTCTAAGCAGTGACTCAGAAATTTGGGCTGCTTCCATCTTGTGGCTCTACCTCCTCTAAGGGCAGAAATCTTTCCTTGAAGTCAGCAGAGGAGCAAAGACAGAAAGTACAGAGAATCTTTCAGAACGTTTTATAGCTAATAATGAGAATGTCTTTCATGGGCCAGAACCCTGCCATAGGACCCCAACCTAACGACAGGGAGGCTGGGAACTGTTCTCTTCCTATGTGCCCAGGACTCCTTTGCATCTTTCAGTCTTTGACACAGCTCACAACCTTTTCTTCACTAGCAAGCAGCATCTTGGTGCCTGTGTGACTTCTCCGGGTGTGGTGGCACTGGGGGTGAGTGGAGGAAGTACACCAAATAATTGTCAGTAATTCCACTTTAGCTATAAAGTGAAATGCAAACTCCTTAACCAATCTTGAAAGACACAGAGCAGCACTGTGTAATGGTTACATGCATCATCTCAGGAATCACACAGTCTAGGTACAGACACTGCTGCTGCAGGATTACATGTTGAGAGCCACTGCCATAAGCCATCCCATTTTCTGTGGATATGGGTGTTGTTTCTCCATCCTATAATAAGCTCCTGTAGCTCTGGGTCGGGGTTCAGCCAACAGATGTTGGCATCGGGCTGGCTTTAAATTACTGTTCCTGCCTCTCCCTGAGCAAGTTACTTAAATTCCTGGACCAGTTACTCAATCTCTTTGAGCAAGTTCACTCATTTGAAAAGTGGGAGTAGTAAGGCTGATCTCAAAGGCACTACATTTGATTACCTACGTAAAGCATTTTGCACCTTCCCTAACACAGGAAACACAATAAATGGTAGCCGCAACTGTTTTCAGAAGAATATCCGGATTGTGTTTATTTTGCCTCTGTATTACCTCTACACAACAAAAATAACTGCAAAATCTGATTTTTTAAAAAAAAAAGATTTTTAAAATGATAAGGAAAGTAGTTTAAAAGGCAGCACCTTTGGGATGCCCAAATCTGTGTATAAGCTCTGTGATTTTGGCCACGTAACTTGACATCTTTCTTTAAAATGTGTTCTTCCTACCTATGTTATGAGATAACGTGTACACACATCTAGCATAGTTCCTGCCATGTGGTCAGTACTCAATACATGTGGAGTCACAATTATCAGATTCCTTTCAAAATGGTTCTACAATGGAAAGTGATGTTTCAAACTATGAGAGTGAGAAAAAGCCATCTTATAATGACTTGTTTTGATAGAATAAATGATGATGGTGTTGAAAAGATGCTTATTAGGATGATGCTTTTGATCTTTGACCTTCATCATTCCTCCTCCCCTTAGAGAACAGCTTCATGAGGCCTCTATTCAAATGATAATCGCTGTGCAGAAACTCACCACCTCTTCATTCAGGGACTTACAGTACACATCTTAATAAACCATAATGAACCGAAGACATGAAGAATAACTGGATAAACAGGCCTCTCTCCCCAGCTGTCCTGTCTGTCTGTGACGGCAACTGGTATTTCATTGTAAAAGATGCTAATTTCAATCTGAGCCGTGGCAGTGTTGAGAGGAGCATAAAAGGAATTCTTGATTATCTGTATCAGTGACTGTGGTCCCTGGGGACACGCGTGGAAACTTCAGATCACATATGGCAAGAGTGCTGTGATAAAATATGCATCAGTGAAGCTTTATGATTTATGATAATAAAGAAACGGAAGGTTTTGCCCTCTATGGCAACTATTTGTGGCTGGTATTTCTCTCTTTGTACTATTTCTGGAGTCTTTGTAAATGACATTTGTTGTACTAATTGTTACAGCCTTCTGTACCTGGACCACCACCCCATTTCTGTAACTGTTCCGTCAGGTACCTGAGGGCTTGTCATGATATTGTTCTAACAATGATGACTTCCCCCATCTAAACTTGAGAAATAATAATTACCTTAGTTGCTGGACCTCGTTAGCTGTCTATCAGATGTAAACAAACACTAATTAGTATTTCAACTTAAATATCATTTAAGTTAATTAGCCTTGGCCAGGCTGTGGAGGAGAAGAGGGAAGCTGAAGTTCTCAGAGAAACATAACACACGTCCAGGGAGCAGGGAGGAGGGTTGACCGTTACCTTTCTTGGGAATGGCCGTTCTTTGTTTTAAACTGATGTGCTTCCTGTTTTGTGGGTGGGAGGGTGTTAAAATAACCTCTCTTCTCTTAAATGGTGATAATAGTAGCTGATAAGTTTGGAGGAGAGTGGGGGAGGGTGTTTAATGTTCTTACTTGGCAAAATGAAAAGTTAGCAAGTCTAACTCCTCCCTTTCCCTGTTTTGACCATCCTCGAAATCTCAAAATCTGGAAACTAGTTGGACATTTTCCTGTAACATCCTTAGGTGGCCGAGGGCTTACTCACTATTTTACAAGGTATCTATCTGTTCCGTTCATAGAAGCTCTCATTGTTAGGAGGTTACTCATTTTATTGATCCAAATCTGCCTGTATGTATTTGCAACCCTATTTTGACCCTCTAGTGCTGCATATAGAATACTTCTCATCCTTTTGTTGTAACAACTCTTCAAACATAAAGAAAGCCAGCATGGTCCCGCAGTTAGCCTCCTCTCTCTTGCCCTAGCAGAAACCTGCTTCACAGTTACCCTGCTAACCGCACCTCCAGTCACCTCCAAAGCACAGGTCTGATACATCGGTTTCCAACTTAGAATCGTTCATTTCACTGAGTACAAAACAAAGCCCAAAGTTTTCAGTGTGGCATTAGCTTCTCTGCCATCTACATCCAAATAACCCTCTTGCACAACACGCACCAATACACATTGTTTCCTTTGTCTCTTATACTTTTCTGACCCTGGGCCTGTTCTCATCCAAATACTTTTCTCAAACTCTAAATCTGACTGCTCCTCAAGGCCTGCCTCTTCCACAAAGACTTCTCAAATCCATGGGTCGGTACTCACTTCTCTTTGCCTGGACTCCCCTGAAGTGGACTTTGCATTACAGTACTGGCACTAAAGATGTACCATGTGTTCCTGTTGGTTTCTCTGGCAGATGATAAGCTATGTCATTACCCAGACGGCCTTACTTGCTTTTGAATATCCTGTAGTATCTACCACAGAGCTTTGCACATGCTTTAATGTTCAATAAAATTTTGTTCAGTTGAATTAAATGGTCTCTCAAGTGCATACAACCTATTAAAGGCCCTTCAACCACAGTTCCCTAGTTTGCCAACTCCAGCCCCACTGGGGTCTCTCTTGATCTTGACATGCACGGTCCAGTACAGTAGCCACCGACCACGAGCCTATTGAGCTTTAAACTTACATTAATGAAAGTTAAATAAAATTAAACCTTCAATTTCTCAGTCTCACTGGCCACATTTCTAGAGCACAATAGCCACGTGAGCACTACCAGAATGGACCAAGCTGATATGGAACATTTCCACCTCTGTAGACCGTTCTCTTGGCAAGCGCTGGCCTCAGCACTATATTCCACTATTCCGACACTGGAAACACCACTTTCCTTGCTGTGTCATTGGCCACACCGCAGTCTTGGAAAATGTCATACAAGTTTCTGGTGAATTAAAACCCCTAGGTCTTTTCCAAATAAACAGCTAAGCTTCCTTCATACTGTACGTAGACTGTTACTTTTGAGGATCTAAATATAATCCCCATCTCCATTAAACCCTACTACATATTATCTATTTTACTTTATTCCATCCATCCAGCTTATCAAGGTCTTTATTTTTGATTCTGTCATATTCTGGGTTATCGTATTCTAGGTTTAAGCCACCTACACATTTTTAAGTACTTCTGACTCCACATTAGTTGTGGATAAAAATGGTGTCTATAAATAGGGTGGCCATATAATTTGTCATTCATACGGGGGCACTTTTCAGAGTGAAAGGGAATGCCGTAAAAATTTATGCTAAGGAACAGGCCTTAACTAAGACAGTCCAAGGCTGACCAGGACAGATGAGACTCCATCCTCGAAAGATCCCGTCTAGAACCCTTGCCCCAGGCACTGCAGAACTTCCTCCAGATTCAGACTGATCTAGCATTCAACAACTTGTTAATATGTTGACTAAATTTTACCTTATTTCAGACCATATTACTTCACTTATCCATAAGGCTATCGTGAGAAATAAAATATTTTGGTGAAGTTGAAATCATCCTACTGTTTTTACCATTCAATAGACAAACCAACAGTTTGTTTTTCAGAAAAAGAAGAAAACACAATACAAAAAAAAAATAACATTTATAAATACATTTGGTCAATTTGATCCGAATAAGTGAATTTGTAAAATTCTGATACAGTATCTTTTTTATTGTGATTGAAAGACTGCAAAGGTTCACAAAAATCTGCCTGTATGTGAGAGGCTAACAACGATTTGTAGCTACAGGTAGTTTGCAAACACAAGGAAAGAACACATGTAGCCAAGTTTGCTTGAGAAAGTTATTCAACATATATCGCTTTATTTGTGAAAGTGTCTGCCCGGAAGCAAACCACAGCTGATAATGGTCATTAACTATTATCTGCCATTCATCTATGGCGACTAGGCCAACCGTGCCCTCATAAAACTGTAAACCATAGAACATGGGCCCGGATAAAAGTAAATATGTAAATAAAAATAAAAACAAGTGCAGATGCTGAAAAAATGAAGAAGATGAAGTAGCACTGCCAAGCCCACAAAAGAGCAAAATGAAAGATGTATGTGGAGGTCTGTTTTCATGGATTTTATGTACACAAATATTAATAGATTTGGGCAAAAGTTAGGCAAAACATTTCATAAATTACTGCAGTGAAAAGTAAAATAAAGGTCATAGCATAAGAGTGAAGGAAAGAGAGAAAAATATAATATTAAACTGAAATCAGGAGAGAGGAACGAAGTTTGAGCTCCACTTCTAACTAGCTCTGTGGCCTTGGTCAAGTCCCTCTTAGTCCCTGCACTGTATTCCTCATCATTCAGGAAACAGTCCTTGGCCCCGGGGCTGGCCTGGGAAAGAGTACGGAGTGACTCCACCCCTCAGAGTCACACTGATGGACTTCAACCCAGGGATCCTCCAGCCTTAAAATTCCGTAGTGCCAGGTACAGAAGCTTAGGAGGAAATACTTAAGGCTTCTCATAGCCATTGAAAACGTAGTCCTCAATTGTAATTAAAATAAACTCTTTTTAGAGTTGTCATTTATCTCTTGGATCTCTACAATGTGTTGAAGTATATATAATTCTCCTTTTAAGATATTTTTAAGGCTCTATATGTTATTATTCCACTTATGTCTTCTGGGTTTTTTTTTTAATGTTTTCCTCACATAGATTATTTTTTTCTTAATCTTTAAATCAGACATTCTTAATTAGGTACTTATGAGTGAAATATTTTAACAAAATCTTACTTCTTAAGACCTTTGATTATAATACTAAAATGAAGATTATTTTATTTCTTAAGAAAATACTTATCTTCCTCTGCAGCTTAGGTATAAGGAAAAAACAATTTACTAATCCATAATTTGTGGGATGAGCATATATTATCATTTTACTTTGGTGCTTATTTTAATTCGCTAGCTAACAGCAATTCACAGGCAGTTAAGAAACCCAATTTGATCAATTTTCTAGGTTCCTTGTTTTTCATTAGGGTGATCCTTAAGGCAGGTGGCCTTCAATTAGTTTGGCTGACAGCTCTGGCTAATGTTTTAATGATCCCTAGCAAAGGAAACAAAAAAGAAGGAAAAAAATTAAGGTGGAGGGAGATTTACAATGGTGAGAATAAGCTAGCTCAGGCAGGGAGAGAGAATACATAACCACTAATTAACTCTCTTCGTCACTTAAACATCTGCAATCTAACAGGAGATACCCAAGTATCCCTGTACTGCTGACAAAGTTTTGGAAGTATTTGCTTCACAGAATGACTTCTAATCCTATGTTCTCAGACATGTAGGTGCTTTTTCAACAACCTGCCTAACAGTACTATTGCAACCTCTAATTTCTAAAGGCTTAAATATACCAAAATACTCATAGTAAAGCAAATGGCAGGAACAACACTATCTCTTGAAACAGCTTTCTGTTCTCTCTCATCTTGCCTCCCTGCTGTCTGATTTACACAGAGCAGCCAGAATATTCTCCAAGCAAAAAAAAACTAGATTATTATCAGTCTTTTGCTTAAAAATCTCCAAAGGCTTCTTGTTGCAGTTATAATAAAATGCAAAAATCTTTACCATGGCAAATAAACTCTACATGATCAGGCCCCTGACCACTTACACATTCTACTGCATGAATCAGAAATCCAGCTGTAATGGCTTACACACTGTAACACTTAAACAAGCAAGATATTTAAACTTATCACCATGAAACAAGTAAGAGGTTTACTTCTCGTATAACAAGAAATCTAGAGGTTGGCAGTACAGAGCTGGCACAGCTGTTCAGCAAAGTCATTAAGGAAGCAAATTCTCTATGGCTTTCCTGCTCTGCCATCCTTAGCATGTGGCTTTTGTCCTCATAGTTGCAAAACGGCTGCTTTGTCTCCAGGCATTGTGTCTATGTTCCAGGCAGGGAGAAACAGCAAAGGATAATAGTACTGCATGCCAGCTGAATGTGTCTTTTAATCAGGAAAACAATAATTTTCCTAGAATCTCCACCCAATAGTCTTCACCTGATTAACCAGAATGGTGTCATAATGCTATTGCAACACAACTAAATCAAGTGTTTGGGGGGTTGTTTGTTTGTGTGTTTTTTAAGCAGGGCACATTACCACCACACACAAATTCAGGGTTCTTTAAGGAGAAAGGAGACTGACTAGGGTCAGCAACTGCCACATCTGGCACCCAATTCTTCTGACTTCTCGCTAATCTCTTCACTCCTTTCTCAATCCTAGCCTCTCTCTGCCTCAGGTACAGCTTCTTCACTACTGTCTCTTGATCCTCGCACCTGCCCAACTCGCTGCATGGTTCATGCCTGCCCATTATTCAGATCTCTGCACAAACTGTCAGCTCCTACAGGCAGCCTTATCTCGTCCCTGTGGTGAACACCGTCTCACCCCACCTCCAGTTGCTCTCCAGCTTGTGCTTTGTTTTTGTTGTTACTGTTACTTTATTTTCATCATAGCATTTCTTGATATTTGAAATATTTTATTGTTTTTACTTATCTGCTTCTTGTCCACCTCCGTCAGAATAGAACCTCATAACGTGCAGGCTTCCTGGTCTTTGCCACATCCAGTGCCGGGAACAGAGCCTTGCACCAGGTAGGTGCTGAGTTACTACAGGGTGTCCCCAAAGTCGCCACACATAGGGGAAATGGGAAATTGTAGCTAAGTGTACCTCTGTATTGGATTACAAAACATTCATTACAAAATTTTACAATTTTTTCCCCTTGTATGGAGACTCTGGGGACACCCTGTAGTTTGGTTCTGACTTAATGAGTGGATCGGTGGTTTTCCTGACCTAATCCGAGTTGTTAATCCTTCTCTTCACGACATTCATACCCATGTTTGACTGTAAAATGAGTAATAGCATAATGTGGCTTAATTCTATTTGAATTTTTTAATTACATTTTATGTTTCCTTAAATTTCCATGTTGCTTAGTTGGCTTTTATAAGCACGATTTTCTTGATTGAGGAAATGATTTCAAATTATTTGGTATATCCATTGAACTTTTGGTTTCCCTCATCCTTTATAAGCCTCTGCTTTTTGTACAATGAACTTTTCTTTTTTGTTTCTAAGTGACTCTGTATTCTAGGGGCTATTATTCAAAATTAGTCCCACACCCTTTTCTTTTTTAAAATCCAAGAGCACACATTAAATAATTCCTCATAAACATCTCTAGAAACCTTCCTGAAATACAGTTAAAACATTTGATTTTCACATTCTATCAGACAAGTCTATAAATCTTTGAATACGAATATTTTTAACTGAGATTTGTTTCTGATTCAAACTTGGTTGATATAGCAAGTGACCTTAAGGTGACTTTCTTATTCCATCTACATTTTGCATCCCCCATAATACATTTTGCAGAGCATTTTGTAGGGAATTAATTTTCCTTATCCCAAAGATTTAACATTTATTATGCTTAAATCTTCTAAAGAATTTTTTCAGTGTAGATTCTTCCTTTACATTCATTTGTTCTGCTGCAGGGACAAAAAGCTAGGAGAGCAGCAGAAAAAAATAAAAAAGAAAGAAAGAAAAAAGAAAAAAAAGCACAAAGCTTAGAAATCTTTTTCCCCTTCCCTCATGGGTATAAATGAGAACCTTTTCATGACCAATCTTCTAAGATTTCATTTTTCTTTTCACTCTGACTTCACTGGATAAGGGTGGGGAGCATGGATTATCTGGATAAAGTAGAAGTAAAAATAGTGCTAAACCAAGATATGTCCTTCTTGAGAAGCCTGAGGCATAGTTCATTAAAAAAAAAAAAAGTCATCAAATTGTCCCATTCCTGAGGATATTTTCTAAAGAGACAAGAATCTTTGGATTTACTAAGAAGGAGAGTTAAACATGTGTGGAAACAATGGATGTTTCTTAGAGGTGACCCAAAATTGATCTTTCTGACCCTGGGTTCTACTCACTGGTGACCAAGCATCACTCGTCATGACAGCCGTTTCTCTGGCAGCCCCTACTCCACGGTAAATGCTGGGATGACTTGATGCCCTCAGTTCAGCATCAGGCCCGAGCTCCATCTGTGTGCCCAGAGTGACAGGAGACACAGGCAGCTGTCCTTTGAGCAAGGTCAGCTTTTCCAGTCAACTCCAGAAAATCCCCAAGAAAGACTGGTTGTCAGATTTCAGTATGTGAGAATCACAGGAAGGCTTGTCAGAAAATGCAATCATTTTTCATTTTCTTCACTCCAATTTCACTGAATAGGAGTGGGGAGCATGCATGGATTATCTGAATAAAGTGGAAGTAAAAATAGTGCTAAACTAAGATCTGATATTCAATGGGTGGGATGTGGAACCTGGGAATCTACATTTAACAAGCTCCTCAGGCAATTTTGCTGTGAGATGACCTGTAGGGTACCTGAGAAAAGGTGCCCCAAACCATTTAAACAGGCAAAGGGAAGGACATGGCTCATGCTTGACAATTAAGCCTGCTCTCAAAAAGCGACAACAGTAGATAGATTACTGAATGGAAGGGGGAAAAAACCATATTTGTATGAATGAATGAAATGTTTTAATCACTAACATTTACGGAGGAAATGCAAAATGAAAGAAACAATTCCTGCCCCAGAAGTGCTCACAGTCTCTTGAACGCTGCACAGGCAGCCACCGTGCCCAGTGGTACCCGCATACAGGAGGAGCACAGGCAGGGGACACGGGGAGCAGCTAGGCTGTGCCAAGCACTGTGGAGACGGATGCTCTGCACACCCTGCCTGGTGGCGCTGGGTCGGACCTCAGAAGGGAGACGACATTTGAAGAACGAACAAGAATTTACATGGCAACGAAGGTGGGAACATTCCCTGGAAAGGGAATAGTGAATACCAGAGCACAGCCAGGCAAAAGGGCCCAACACATTTCCAAGGCCACTTGCCCTAGGGCTAGATGCAGGAAGAGAAATGGCAGGAGACAGCATTTCCCTAGGTGGCCATCAAAAGCATAAATATCTCCCTACACTCAATACTTTCTCTTACTGTTTTAGTTGCAATTTACCGAAATCATACCATATTTGCCGCACTGATTTTGGCAATGTAGAAACTACTGTGGTGTATGCCTCAGTATTTTCAAGCAAGTGTGCATGTTACATCTCAGTCTGAGTTCTTGGTACTGTATCATTAAAGTGCACAATTAATTTAATTATCATTCAGACTATTTCTCTGAATATCTCTAACATGTCCTGTATGGTGACTACAAGTATTTCAATTAGTGAGCAAAAGCAAAGTCCACTCACTTTTGCCCTTCAATTCATGGTTACCTTTCTTTTCAGCTGTGAGCATGCTGCTTACACACTTCCGTAAGTGACAGAGCTAGGGAGAAGAAGGTGAACTCAAGGACATCCCCCGCCCCCACATAAACAAATTCCTTCATTGTCTGTGTGTACATTTGAATGAAACTTTAAAATGAGGGCGAAAATTGTCTTTCTAGAAAATTTACAGTACCGTACTTTGTTTTGCAGTCATTTGTTGTTCACTTTGCTTGATTTCTGTTTATGAATTTTACCATCTAAGTCAATCAGCTTTCTGAAATATGTACATAAGGGAAAATCACAACGGTTGAGCTAAGAACAGAAAACATGTTTTTTGAAATGCATCTCTTTGCTCAGTCATTCATTGGTTACACTACCAGGACAGGAGAATCATAAGACCTCACCTAAGTGCTGGCCAGTGCCTGTCCATGACCAGCTAAGTATAGAAATTGAGAGTAAGGATTTAGCAATGTTTACAGCAATTAGAGAAATTTTGTCTATTAAGTCTAAAAATAAATTTAAAATTGGGGCTTCTATTTTCTTTTTCGTTTTGTTTTTCTATCAAGTCATTTTTGTAGTATTTTATAAAAGCATCAGAAGATAAGGGATTAGAAAATAAAACCAGCCAGCCAATGATTTAAGATGCCCTTGTCTAAGATGATCCTCTGGCTTTCCACAGACCTTTAATGAAAATAATTACAATATTAACTTACAGTTGCACAGTGCTGTATGTTTTTCAAGCACTCTCTTGGTCTTATAGCAACCCTATTAGCTATTAGTGTCCATTTTACAGAAGAAGAAATTCATCTCCAGGGAGGGTGAGTAGATCACCCAAGATCACACAGCAAGTCTGAGGCAGAAGGAGCAGCCAGGCCCATAAATCCACCGTACTCTGAGAAATGTTTTCCTATCCTATCATAACTCAAAACCATCCCTTAAAAAGTGAAATTACAGAAAATTCAAGAAAATCTAGCAACATAGGAACAAATGTTTTTAAATTTTTATAGGGCAGGGTTCAACGTAGTGTTTAGAAATTCTTTTCTGTTTATGCATCGATAACTCACAGACCTCCTTTCCTGCATTATACAGGAGACCTAAAAATATCAGTGCTATGTATCGGCAGAGCCAGGGCTAGATAGATGGCAGGTCGCCTGGCCCAATGTCCTTTCCACTTGTCAGCCCTGCCAATTTCGTTAATTTATCCATCACATATTTATTGAGTGTCTACTGTGTGCCAAAGGCTCTCCTCAGTGTTGAGGATACAAACAAACAAAAATCCCAGCCCTCTTGCAACTTGCATTCTAGTGGGGACAGATAATATATATAAAAAATAAGTAAATTAGACATTATGTTAGGCAGTGATAAGTATAATACCATGGAGATTAAAAGAGGAGGAAGGGAAGTGTGAGAGCAAGGGGAACAACGTTTTTAAGTCAAGTCATCATGGTAGACATTGTAGAGTAGGTCTTTGCTTGAATATACGTTATTTATATTATTTATCCAAGTTTTCTAAAAAAATGTCACGGCTTTTGGCCAATGATGAAATGCATTAGGAGCAAAATCATAGTTTACTGAACTTCACAGAAAATAAAGCCTTTGAGACAAGAAACTTTGAAGTTTAAATGCCCTGGAGAAGTTCTATGTCTTGTTCTTGCCATCATCACAACCCAAGGGGCAGAAATTAATGACAGTGCATGCACCTTTTATGGTTAATCTGATATGCCCAGATCTATGCTTGATTTGTGGAGAAAACAAAAACAAGATATTTGGTCCTGTCTTTGGATAGTTTACAATCTAGCTTGGATGATAAAAAATAACATACTTAAAGCATCCCAAGAGCCATCTGGGATTAAGATAAGCATCACTGGCAGCAATACGGGGGAAAGCACCTTGTGGAGGTTGTTAACAGAAGCCCTGGGTGTAAATCTCTTTACTGAGCTTTTTAAGGGACCCAAGAATTTTCCTGCTTAGGGATTCTACTCTCCATCAAGTAATAATGTAACAAGAATGGTGCAATACCATCCTTTCTATTGTAGCTTATTTATAGTGAAGTGATAAAAAAAAAAAAGTATCTCTCATAGATAAGAATGAACAGTAAAAACAAATGAATAAAAGACATCAGGAAAGTAAAAATATAACATTCCTTTATTGTATTTGGTACTATTTTATTTAACACGTAAAAAAGCATGCTTTGGTGTATTTGAACTGTTTTTGTTCTTTTGGCTGAAAGAGTGTCAATCTTGAATATTCATGTGGCTTAAGGTGATGCTTATTTTCTGGGTTTGTGCTGTGTGCCACAAAGAGAATGGTGACTTATAGTGGATTTATGAAAAAGGTCTATAAAATTTTATTTTATCTGACTTAAAACAAGAGTCAGGGAATTCATCCCACCGGATGGTAGTAACGGCCTTTTATTACATCAAAGTTGGTAGTAGCTTACAGAGGAAAAATTGGCCTTCCATGGTATGTAACTTCATGACCTAAATGAAATGAGATAGATGATCCTCCCCTGGGTGACTTTTTTTATATTGTTTTTAAAAAGAATAGAGAGAAAGGAAGATATAAAGAAAAGAAAGTACTAGGAAAGCTCACCTTACAGTGTGATGCCATTTGTACTGCTGAAGTGAGATCGTATTAGAGTGACTTAGAACTGCACCTTTAGTCCAACTCACAAAATGGCCATCTCTATAATTACTTTAAATTCATTAAAACCCCTTAGTTTATATTTGCAACACGTCAACTATTGGGGGAAAAAAGCATGATGAAGCTATGGCTACAGCTGTTTGAGAAATGAGTCACTCTAAATAGCTAGGCTAGAGTTACAACTTTAGATGTCTAAAACTGTTTTTATTATTTTAATGTTCATAGAAATCCCACTTTTCTTAACCAGAGAAAACCTGTGCTTGCATAGCATTATATCTGCACTTTCGGGGCATTTAACCCACTGTCTAGAAATTACATTTTTTCTGGTCTCTCTGCCTCCCCAATAGTTCTTCCGTACACTCCTCAGGAGCAAGAACTGTGCTTCATTCTCCCTCGCTTCACACAGACTAGGTGATCAAGAACCTTTGTGGTCTGCATCAGCAGTGCCTTCACCGTTACCACTGCAGTGTCTTTGAAAGGGTCCCCTCAATGAGGAATCAAAAACTTCATTATAAACCTCCGTCATTGAGCCATGCAACAACACAGCGGTTCTGCCGGCCCCACTGCAGACAGCAGCACTGGCTGCCTCTGTATTAAATGGCCCCAGAGGCTGTGGGTTCTTAAACTCCTAGTCCAACTTTTGGAGTTTTAACTATTTCTAATCTGCTGGGTAAACCAGACAAGCACACTGTCTTTCAGATGCCTTGGCATACTTAATGGATTTCCAGTGAGAGTCCCAGGAGTAAAAATGGTCCAGTAAGTAAAAATAGGAGTTTTAATGAAATGTTTTTGTAAGCTCGCTCCTGGCAACTCAGGACAACCTCCCTTTTTCAAACTTATTTTTCGTGCAATTATATATCAGAGAGATGAGATTGCGGATGGTATAGGTAAAATGTTATATTTTCCAATCCTAAAAACCCCTGCAGTTTGTATAGCAGGTTTACAGGTTCCAGGAAATTGAGTCCCTTAGCAGGTAAATGTTTTCTGTAATTCATGAATGCTGCAAACTTCTAAGCTAGGAAATAGCAAAAGTCACATTTCAATGTGACACAATGTTTGGCCATACACTAGGTGTCACAAGTCTTATGTCTCTTTACAAAATAAAATTGATGTTCAGGGGTGTATGTGTTTAATATTTCTAAAGTATTTAAGACTCCTTAGGTAAAAATTTTTCAGGAGAAATACTGGGATTTTATTGTTACATTTATAACTTTAAAAAAACCAACACTACTTATAAGATTATGCATTTTAAGCCGCTTATGGTTTTCATGTACATTATCTAAGTTGATCCTCATAATGGTCATTCATAAATACAGGCTATTGCAAGATCTTTATCAATTAATCTATAATACTAAACTCTCAAATTTCATTTGGTTCTAAAACTGGCCTGCTGAATCCTCTTATCCGACATATTATTCATTTCTTGTGTAAATGTCAGGGGCCAGAGAAAAATAAACTCACATTCTGCCATTTGGTATAAAGTGAGGAATCTAAACCAACATCATTAGTGTAGACAGTATTTGTGGTAAGCACTGCAAATACTGAGGATGTTTCTTAAAGTTAGATAGAAAGGGCTTTTGCTTCCCTTATGGCCTTCTTTTGACCATTTAAAAGTTCCTCAGACTTTACTAAAGTACATCAGTTATGTAGTTAAGGAAATTTAAATTAATGTTTGTAATATGAATATGATATTATATCTCTAAGATATATGATACATTAAAGACCTAGACATTCCATAAATGCTTGTCCTTCTTTTTTTATAATAAGTATTTGATTTTTTTAAAGAACAGCAGCTGGTATATGTTACAAAAGTAATGGGATTTCTATTTCTTAATTTTTAATGTGAAATTAATCTGTAATGAGTAGCCAGCATCTCTGATTTCAGGCATGCCTTAATTATAACTTGAAATAATTTGTTATACAAATTAGTCTAGAAAAATTTGAATGCTAAAGATTTATTATTTGCCCCCTGTTCCTCCCCTCACAGACTTCAATTTTTTATAATTTCTTTTTCTAATTTCATTTCCAGTAGTGAAACAAAGCAGAGATAATGTAAAAAAAATCTCGTTCTGCATGGTTGTATTTTCACCTAAAGATTATCTACTAATTATTACTTTATACAATGCTAAATTACTGTGGAAAACTGTGAAACTATAGACGAGGCTTATGAAAATATAGGATGAATATATTCGAACTAAAACAGGTAAAGCCAATTCCTAATTCTTATGCCCATCTGTGGTGTGACTCAAGAGGGGCACCTGGGCTCCTGAAGTAATTTCAGAGAGGAATTGAGGAATAAGAAAATGGGTCTATTGTGTGCCTTAGTATAAAGGGCTTCTCTAGCCTTTTTACAAAAGGTGCACATTTTTAAAACGTTTCCTCTTATGTAGAGCAAGGGAACATCCTAAAAGAGTTTGTAATTCTTAAGAAAGTAAGAAGAGAAGAAGCACAAGTTCCTTTAAAAATGTTTTACATGTTTTGTACAATAGCGGACAGGGGAAAGTAAGCGAGAGCCCAAGAGCTTTGAACCCAAAAGAGATAAAACCAGAACAAAAAGCCAAGCAAGATCCTAAGATAATCAGATTTCATACTGAGAGAAATTAAACTCCCTGTGTAAGTTTTCTATGGCTGCTGTAACAAACGACTACTTGATGGCTTCAGACAACACAAATTTATTATCTTACGGGTCTGTAGTTCAGAAATCCAAGACGAGTCTCCCCAGCCTAGCATCAAGGGAACAACAGAGCTGTATTCCTTTCTGGAGGTTGTATGTGACAATCCATTTTCTTGCTTTTCCCAGTTTCTAGAGGCTGCCTGCATCCCTTGGCCCATGGCCCCCTCCCATCTTCAAAGTCAGCAATGGCCAGTGGAGTCCTTCTCCTGTTGAGTCATTATGTGACTCTTGGCCCTCCTCTTCTTCACTGAAAGCATCTGCATTCGTTTCTTAGGGCTGCCTAACAAAGTAGCTCAGGGGCTTAAATACCAGAAATGTATCATTTCACAGTTCTGGAGGTTGTAAGTTCGAGATCAAGGTGTCAGCAGGGCTCCGAGGAAACAAGCTGTTCCACGCCTCTCTCCTTGGCTTGGAGATGGACATTTTCTCCCTGTGTCTTCACGTCATTTCCTTTTTCATCTTGCACTTGTCTGTGTCTAAATCTCCTCTTCTTATAAAGACACCCGTCGTATTTGATTAAGGCTCATTCTCAGGACTTCATTTTAACCTGATTACCTCTGCAAAGACCCTGTCTCCAGATAAGGTCACATTCTGAGGTACTCGAGGTTAGGACTTCAACATGTGGATTTTAGGGGAGACACGATTCAAAATAGGACCCTTGTGATTACATTGGGCCTACTTGGATAATCCAGGATAATCCCCTTATTTCAAGGTCAGCCAGTTAACAGCCCTAACTCCTTCTGCTACCTTGATTCCCCCTTTGCCATAGAACATCACATACGCACAGGTTCTGGGGATAAGGACATGGACATTGGGGGAGGGGGACATTTTCTACCTATCATACTCACTTTCTCTTGTTTTTTTTTTTCCGCCTCTTTATTTAATTTCAAATGTTTGCTAGGAAATCTGCTCTATTTGCTCCATGTTGATATTGTAGATAATTTACAAAGGGGGCTTTTAGAAGGAACTGCTGTTTCAGTGAGGGGAGAAACAACTGGTAACTGTAAAGGGCCAACACATGTTTTGGGGTTAAATAGATACTTTTACAAACTATAAATGCAGATGTCATATATATATAATATTTTAAATGATTAAAAACTTAAACTGTTGTGTACATGAGCCAAAAGTCCTAGAAGACTACTTTATGTTTTATGTTGAAACTATTACATCTAAAAACCATATAATGTTGAAAAAATTTTATGGTGTTACTATTATGTATCATATCACCTAATAACAGATTAGCAACCAATTGCATCAAAGTAAAAGTGCACTATTTAATAAACATTACTTTCAAAAACATTCCTGTGAGAAATAAAGACATTTTCTCAAATGTCAACAAAGGAGGCAAAATCTATAACCAAGATACAGAGTTCATATAAAGCCAGCCTGGAAAAAAATAAAGTAGAAATTGGTTCTTTTTCAGGAAAAAAATAAGTTCCAAATAAGTTGGGGGTTCTATAAATCATGTTTGCCCATTCTACTGGTCACCTAGAAAAGCTATGCCTCACATTTAGTAATTTAAAACCTAATTTCTGATCAATAATAACATAAGATCTAAAATACAAGTAGTTCATAGGACCTGGAAATGTTCTATAGAAACTGTGATTTGGGGTTTGGATTCAAACAAAACAGCAAGAGGACAAAGAGAAGCGGCATCACTTATTATGTAAATCTACTAGGCATCAGCTAGATACATTTATTTCACATAAGGCCACAAGGTAGGAAGGGAGTATTTTCAAATGTGGAAACTGAGGCTCAGAGAAGTGTGATTTAGGGGAAGAATTGGAATTTTTCTATTATTTTTTTAATTTCAGACTATTACGGGGGTACTAACTCTTTGGTTACATATATTGCCTTTGCACCGCCCAAGTCGGAGCTACAAGCCTAGGTCCAGACATCGCGCACTGTATTCGTTAGGTGTGAATTTACGCATCCACTCTTCCTCCCTTCCACCTGCCCAACGTCCTATGAATGTTACTTCCATATGTGCACATAAGTATTGAGCAGTTAGTACCAATTTAAGAATTGGAATTTGAATTCAGGTTTGTCTGACTGCAAAGCCCATGTTCTACTCCATACTGAATCAGAAGAAAATATTCTGTGGGTTTCAAATCTCTTTGATTGTAGGACATACCTTTAATGGGAATCTATAACTCTAAGCATAGTATTTATTCAAATTAAGTATTTTCTAAAAATATCCAGCTTGAATGTTAATGGATATATACTGAGCTTTGTAGTTTTTAGGCAGTGTATTTTAAAAGGAGTGTATATTCGGTGTTTAAATTTTCATTTCCAAGAGTTTTCTCTTAATTGTGACTGTTCGTTCTCATTAAGACAGTTAAAACTTTATGGAGTGTTTTTTGTTGTTGTTTTGTCCACTTTTTATAATTTTCTTAGTAAGTCCTTTGTACAAAGAAAATAAAACAACAGGAAGTCTCCCATCTTGAGCACCGAGTGTGGTGTTTACAAAGATACGCTAAAGTTGATACAATGCTTGCTGCCTGGTATGGCCTTTTCCAAAAGGTATTTCAGGTGTTACTAATCTAGTAATTTAGCTAGTTTAAAAGTGGATACATCTATGCTTAAGGTCCAGGTAAGTCTAATACCTACTGAATGTAGGATAGGGTTCATAATTGTTACATTATCACCATATTACTTTTCTAGTAGTAACTTTTTTCTTTTTCTTTTCAACAGATAAAAATTGTATATATTTCAGGTGTACTACTTGATGTTTTGGTATACATACACATTGTGAAATGATCACCACAATCAAGCTAATTAACATATTCATTACCTCACATAGTTACCGTTTTCTTTTTTTTTCTTTTTTTTTTTTTGTGGAGAGAGCACTTGAGATCTACCCTCTTAACAAATTTCAAATATACAATATTTTCAACTATAGTCACAATACTGCACATTGGATCTCCAGAACTTATTCATCTTGCATAACTAAAACTTTCTTCATCAAAAGGTACAAAGTTTCAGTATTAACTTTTTCTTTGCAATATTGGCTCTTTCAGTAGTAGATCAATATCAAAAGTATCTTTTTGGAAAAGTATAATCATCAATGACAGATCAATTTTTAAATTGAAAACCATAATCAGAACATTCTTTTAAACAATGGAATGTTCTCCAACTATAAAAAAAAAAAAATTAGACTAGGCAGATAGTCCCTGCAACAGTTACTGATGGTAATAAAATCTATTTTACTGAGCAGCAAAGCAGCCCTTTTAACACAACTGTTGACAGGGCTATGATCTCTGATCAGATCTTATGGATTAAGAATAAATGTTAAGAACAAGAAATATTCTTTTAAAAGAGAGATTATCTTCTCTTGCATTTATGTTTTCCAGGTTGGAAAAGCAAGAGGGAGGGATTGGTAACCTGCAATTAACTTGCTGTATTTACACACTTCCCATTAATCAAAGTGCTTTCCATTGTAATTGATGAGATGGAGCAATAGGGCAATATTTCTTCATTAGAACTGGTTGATTTGTTTTGGATTTTGTTTCCTACTGAAAAAAAAAAAATAACTGGTGATAATGAAATGGTATCTGTCTTGAATTGTCCCTTGTTAAGGTGTTGTATAGTGAATCACTACAATCTTCTTGAGATTGTTTTCCATATTACTGGAATGTGGTATTTACTGAATTGAGGAGGCAGGAAAATGAGGTCACATATATTTTGTAATCCATTTATATGCATGTATATAAAATATGTATTGCCTTAGATATAAGGAGAAAAATCTTTTTAATGGAACTAAAGAGAAAAATGAGGTATTTTCTTTCCAAAAATATCCATGGTCTATGTGTCATTACACAATAATGATTGACAGCTGCCCAGAGGCATTAGTCTCAGGAAAGGCTAATAAATGATCGAAAGAAAACTAGCTCATTAGGAGGTAGAAAGCAATGATTTTTTATATCCTACAGCTAAATTCATGACAAATATGATGATTGGCCTTACATTTTTCAAATGGTCTCCTTTCTTTCATCATGATACAGAAACACACACTACTACAAGTCAGCATCTCTTACATATTCCAGGAGAGGACAGCTACCTGTAAGTAGCTTGGTTGCTCAGAAATGTACTGACTTCAAGAACAATATTTCAAATGCAGTCATTCCCCACTCATACTTGAAGGTCATGTTCTTAAATATTCCTGTGGGAGGAAAATTGCAAGTTGAAGAAACCATCACTGTAGAAAAAAAATGAGGTTGGAGTTGATAGTCAGGAAGGAACCTATATAACCCCGTACACTTTTCACCCACTAAATATATGTGTGTGTAAATACGTGTGTACAAATAGTGCATACTAAGTAAAAATTATCAACAAAAATATTTTACTCATTTTTAAATTTGAAATAATGGTTACTATACATTTAATTTTCATTTGTCTTTCCTAGCTCTCTAGAAATCTCTCAGGCTTTCTTCCCCCATAATTTCACTATACTAAATTTTGTTTTGCTCTATTGCACAAAATATCCATGCTAAAACATTTTCTGTGTCTATTGATCCATTCAGTTGTTGAACTCGTATCTAATTTGATAATGCTTTATCAATAAAAGGAAAATATTTTATACTAAAATAACATGTATTTCAATATGTAAACACTCAGGAAAGACTCCATTAGAAGACAAAAAATGTTCCCCCAAATTTCCCAAATACTCCCCTGGGGGCAATATCTGCCCCAATAAGAACCTCCAATTTAGACCAGAGGTCAGCAAACTATGGGCCAATGCTTGTTTTTGTATGACTTTCAAGCTTAATAATCGTTTTTACATTTTTTAAATGGTTGGGAAAAAAATCAAAAGAAGAATAATAATCTGTGACATTAAAAATCACATGAAATTGGTTGGGCACAGTGATTAACACCTGTAATCCCAGCACTTTGGGAGGCCAAGGCAGGAGGGTCACTTGAAGCCAGGAGTTCAAGACCAGCCTGGCAACACAGCGAGACCCTGTCTCTACAGAATATTAAAAAATTAGCTGGGTGTGGTGGTGTGCACCTGTAGTCCCAGATACTTGGGAGACTGAGGCAGGAGGATCACTTGAGCTCTGGCTTTTGAGATTATAGTGAGCTAGGATCACACCACTGCACTCCAGCCTGGGTAACAGAGAGAGAGAGACCATGTCTCTTAAAAAAAATTACATGAAGTTTAATTTCAGTATTCATAAATAAAATTTTATTGAAACATAGCTACACTCATTCATTTATGGATTGTCTATGTCTGCTTTTGTTCTACAACTGCAGAGTTGAGTAGCTGTGACAGAGACTGAACGGTCCTCAAGGCCTAAAGTATTTACCATCTAGCCCTTCACAAAATGTTTGCAGATCCCTAATTTAGACTACATACCCCAATACATCGAGTTATATAGTCTCAGTTATATATTCTCTGTTCATGATAATCCCAGGACCAAGTCTATGCCACCAATAACTCTCACTGATACAATGTAATTCTAAGGCAGGATTTTACTTTGTCTTATCTTTTATCCCCCCCCCAACTCAATTTATCTAACCCTTCTGCTTTGTGATATACTTTTGTTATCTTGTTTTGTGTTGTTTTAATTCTTGCAAATAGGAGTGACTTTTGTTGTGTGTAAAACCCATATATTGCTGACCCTAACAGAAGATTATATTTATTTTATATCCCCTAATTGCTATTGCCTAAGATTACTTCATCTAACTGCCAGAAATGAGTCCCCATCAGATTTCAAACCTTTACTCAGGCTGCTATCCTCCATGTTGACTGCTGCCAACACCCACTCTGACCTTGAGTTGTTGACTGTTCTGCCTGTTCCTTCCAAAGCATGGGACACACCCTAATTTCTCATAGTACATGCGTTTGAGACCAAGGCTTTAATGAAGATGGAAGAAAATATAACACAAAAAACATAACTGACAAGTGCTACTAGAACGGCTACTTTACAAGCTCACAGCCCCAAACCTGCAGGGCCCAGAACCACCCATTTCCAGGGAATCACCAGCCATCTCTTTGCCCAGGCGTCTGGCACCAACTGAGACACCACTGGATATGGAAGGAAGTTGTCCTTTCCGATCCAGCACCCACTTCATGTCTTTTCCTCGCCTGTGGAGATTAGCTTTCTCCCCAGACATCCATTCTCCTCAGGGGTTACCATTTCTTCAAAGACTAGGGACTGAAGAAATGGCACCATTGGCTAACAAAAGCTCGTCTTTCAATATAATTTTCCCAAAGTCTGAACTGTCTTCCACTGTCACCGTCTTTTCTCTAAGATGAAATGACAAAGAAATCAGGTATCCTTTTCGCTCTGAGTCCTGTCTTTACTCATGATCCAATTTAAATCAAATCACAATTTTCAGGCATAAAACAGTCTGTATTCAAATTTGGAGTATGTGTATTGGAGAAGTAAACAGAGCGGAGAGATTTTTTTCACCATCTTTACTCTATAGGGACACAAGTCATACACCCAATCTCCATTATTTAACACAACTCTTAACACCTCAATATGAAGTATCTTTATGGAGTTGTCTGTTGTCAACACTTCCTGAGAGTAGTAAGAAGGTACTGGCTTTATATCTTCATAACTAGCAATATCTACCATCATCGTGGCTCCTCTGAGAATCAAAAGACTGTCTCAGATAGGGGGAAATTCCTGTTAACTCTTTTGAAAGGTCATTTTTCCATCTAAAAACAGAAAACAAAGCCATAAAACTTCAAGCCTAGTCCTTTGAATAGAAATTTTAACTAAAATTATTACCATTTACAAAAAGGTGTATAGAAGCAAACTTGTGTGTATTATTTTCAAAAAAAAAATGAAGGCTTGTTGGAGATAAATATTTGCATATTCTGCTTATGTTTGTTTTTCAAAACACTATGAAAAGATCAACTAGCAATTTTACACAAAGTTACTTACTCATCTTTTTTTAAACTCGTGCAAGATTTTCTGTTTAAACCATTTCTGAATACTTTCAGAGTTTTTAGATTTTTGTGGACTTGAATGAGTTCACTCCCAGTTGTCTGTTAAAGACTTAATTATGTCCTTGCAGTTTCATATTCGGGTCACTAAAGAACTGTGTATACAAAGCAAGTGCAGTTGAAAGACAAGGGTCTCAGTGCATTTGTAACGGGCACTACTTTCCTGCTCTATCCACTCTGGGTGCAACATTTTATTTTATTATTTGTCAGTTTTGTTCACTAGGTTTAGGTGTCTTTAGCAATCTCTAAAGAGATTCTTTTATTGTGGACCTTTATAAAGACAGCAAAAAGATTAGGTTAGTTGAAAATGAGTGAACCCATTGAATGGAATAAATATTATGTAATTTACTAAAATATATATAATATATATATATATCAAGTAATATGTAATATGAATCTGGCTTTAAATTCCAATCTCTACTCCCTAGAGAGGCTAAGGAACATGCTTCATTGTGCACTGCTCCTCATCTGGGGTCCTGTCCTGGCTGGTCCACCCTGGGCTGATCACTTCCTAGCACTAGAACTGGTGTAACTGTGGCAGATAATTTTCAGGATTTGTCTGCGGTTACTGATAGTTCATAATCACAGTATAAGGTGTTTAAAAGCTCTAACTTTGTTTCTCATAATTACTGAAGCATGTCATGCAGGGCTGAATCGTGGGGAGATTCATCCCTCTATGGATGCTACAAAATTCCTGCTGCATTTGGAAATGCTTGAGATTTGCTTTTTTCTCTCTCTTGGTGGGAAGGCTTATTACAGACCACCCTGGATTTTGGTGGGAAGAGAAGAGAGCTGACATGTCTCATGCAGTGCGAAACAATCCTTTGTTCTGCTCCCACCCTCCCTCCTTCCATCGTGCACAGACTTCTTGTAGGTCACTGAACAAGGAAGCTGTTAGAGGTGCTATTCTCTGCCTGGAATGCTTCCCCATCTCCCCCTCCCATCCATCTGGTCAACTCCTTCTTCATCCTTTAAAAACCAACTCTAATGTCACCAATCTGAGAAGCCTTCCTTTCGTAGTAGGTACTGTTCAATCATTTAACAAAATTTTATTAACTGTATACCATGTACTAGACACTGTCCTTAAATTTATTCTCATTTTTAATAATACCAGGAACCAGAGCAGCTGTTTCACTGCTTCCATCTTTAATCTCTGATATTGTCCAGGGCTTATCTTGTTTAAAAGAAAAAAGCAAGTATCCAACTGTATTCTCCTTTTCCCACCATTTTTCTTTGTATTAGACTTAATAATTTAAGTTTTATTTGATTAAGATCATTGGCTTCAATGATTAAGATTTAGTTATTAATATTTAAAATAACACCTAATAATACATTGACTGCTTAATATATATGAAGTATTACATTTATTAACATAGTAACTTTATCTGCAATTCTCAGAAAGGTTATATATTCCTACAGAAAGTATTATAGAATTCAGGGTTCCTGGTATCTAGTGGCTATGATTTTAAAAAAAAGAACTTGGGGAGTGTTTTTGTCAAACCACCACTTCCTTGCTTTCTCTTGAGACTCACTGAGCCCCTCCTACTAGGTGTGACTATGTCTTCCCTTGCAGGTTGAGGTCACTAAGCTCCTCTACTTGATGTGAATCTGTCTTCACTTACAGGTTTGTTGTGATGGAACAGATGTTAAACACATCTTGATTTTCCAGGCCTCCAGTGTTCTCTTCTCCATTGGTGCTCAGAGTATAATAATTTCAAGGGGTGAGGAGTGAAGAGTGGCAGGCCAGCAAGAGGAGTGGAGTAGAGCTGGAGATCACTCAGCTACATGGGGTTGTAAAACAATAAATACTTTCCCTAATTCTTTTCCTTCTCTTTTTCAACGGGGAAGCAGTCTGGACTGACATCAGACCCAGAAGAAGTAGGAAGGAGTTACCTATTGACTTGAGAAAAGCATCTGCTGAAAATACAAATCATTTGCTCACATAGAAAGCCCTAAAATGCACAGAGGCATATTTTATTTTTTGACCCTGAATAGCAAATATTATCCATTGATAGAATATATTTTTTTTAATATGATGAAGTTCTGGAATGCAGTTCCAGCTTACAAATATTTCAAAAAGAGGTTTCATAACAGCACATTGGCATGTGTCCTCTACCACTAGAAAAGAACGGGCCCACCAAGATTCTCTGTTGGCCAATCATGGCGGGTAAAACTGGCTCACCTCAAAGTCTATCCAGCAGACCCTGTTCACACGTCTAAAGGAATGCACACATCTATACACAGCAGTCTGTCCCCTATCCCTATTTTACTATCAAATGTATAAAAGATACAGGGCAGCATTACTGTCTTTTAAGGCAATATTTTTATAAATCAACAAATTTCCTTCTAAAGAAAAATAATTAGGGCCATATATTTGTGTTGAATTTTTACCTATACATTTTAATGGACTTTGGTTTACATTTGGATATCAAATACCATCGATCTCTTATTTTCTTCCATTAGACAGTCACTTTGCCTCAAACTACCAGTGGTATTGTTTATATTATCTAAGAGATCAATTTCTAGCATTAAATATGGAACACAAATGGATAGCTTCTTAGGTATTGATTCTCTTGAAAACTGAAGTTTTCCAATCTGATTTTTCCTTCCAAAAAAAGGTGACTCTTATTGGATTTATGATTAGTTTTAAATTATTATTAAAACATATACAATATGTGTGTATGTGAGATGGGGGAGAGAGAAAGGAGAAAATAAACACACTAAAAACTTTAAGCCTTGAAATTTATTGGTAAGAAAAGTTACTCCATAGGACAATATTTCTATGAGTAAAATGTTTAGTGTGGTGTGTGTGTGTGTGTGTGTGTGTGTTTGTGTGTATCTTTGGAGGTGTAACTTTACAAGGCTCATTTTATAGCTCATGAGCTAGTTCAGGGTGTAACAGCCCCCAAGAGATCAGGAGTCAGGGAGAGAGTGGTAAGGCATAGGTATGTGTGCAGGCAGAGTTAGTTATGAATGGAAGGAAGGTGCTAGAAGCGACAGTGGAATAAACTTATAGATTCTCCTGTTCTTTCATTACGAAGTATGGTTAGCTGTATTAGCTAGACTGGATAAAGGCTAAGGTGATATGACAATAAAAATACAGAATTAAAGTAGATTTCTCTTTCATAACAGAAAGTAAGGCAGCGCTGCTCCATGAGGTCGTTCAGGGACATGAGTCCTTCCAGTGTGGAGACCTTAGCATTTACGTAGTCACAGCTGAGTTCATCCTCACATGCCTTTTCCAGTCTTTGGTTCTCACAGGGAAAGTGGAAAAAGGCAGTCTAAACCAAACGATTCCCTTCTGGGCAACTAATTGTAGAAGTTGTAATTAGTACATCCATTCACATTTCACTGGAGAGAACTGAATTTCATGACTATATGTAGCCACAAAGGAGTATGTAAGATGTGGTCTCTAGCTGGGCAATTGCATATCCAGGTAAATTCTTTTTATAAGGGAACAAGGGGAGAGCAACACTGGGAAGAAACCAGGCTACCATGGTAAAACTGAAATATTAGGACTGGCCACAAAACTTTCCACTACTTTCTACTGCCTCGGGTTTCCTCCAACACAGAAAGCATCATAAACAGCCAGGCTCTTAGCCTTCCTTCATATCGTCAATCCCCCCTTTGAGTTTTGGCTTGGCTTCATTGCAATTCTTTGGTGATTACTCCAGGGTATATATTTATTTTCTTAAATTCAAATGAACTTTTTTTTTTTTTTTACATTTTCCAACAAGTGCACCGATAGCTCTTTTAAGTACATGGAGTTTATCTGGCTATCGCCAAATCAACATCAGGAATCCCTATCTCTGTTGCTTATTTGAGCACTTCATTATGGGATCCCTAATATTGCTGTTTGTCTGTTTTTTACATTGTGGGCCTAAAACTGGAAGGAAGAAATTAGGTATTGGATCTATGTTACTGTTCACCCCACAGATCTGTACATACTAGGTCACTTACTCTTGTACTAATTAGACTGAGTCCACATCCCAACGAATACTTACTTCACATTTTAGAAATGGTAGGACTTTCCTTAAGGAAGAGTCCACCCAAGCAGGAAAAATCTGTACCTTTTGCCAAAGTAAGACAGTCTGTGGGGGAATCTAAGGACTCCTCTGATGGCCCTGCCTTCCTTGCAGACTCCCCGGGGCCAACAGGGCTCTGTTCCTATCAGAAAAGACTAAAATACTAAATGGCAGATTGCTCACTATTGGTTCATTGTACCAGGGTCAGATTAAATACCTGTATGGACATTCTAAATTAAGTTTTAACACAATAGGATTATGAAATATCTTCACTTCCAAAATTACATTCACTTTGGTTAGCCAATGTTCTGTCACGGTGCTCTGGAGAAACAGAGCCAATAGCAGACATACATCTGAGCTCGAGACATCTCGAGATCTGCACTGGGCAAACTGGAGACCCAAGAGACTGATGGTGTAAGTTCCAGTCCAAGTCCAGGACCAAAGGCAGGAAAAAAACCTACATTCCAGCTCGAAGACAAGCAGAGAGAGCGAATTCCTCCTTACACAAGTATGGCGCTAACCGAATGCACCACTAGGCTTCCCCCACATGAAGCCTCTTTATTCTATTCAGGCCTTCAGGGGGATGAGGCCCCTCACATTGGGGGGCGGGGGCAGTCTGCTTTCCTCAGGCCGCTGATTCAGCTGCTCATCTCATCCAGAAATGTCCCCCAGACACACCCTGGGTGATGTTCCACCAAAAGTCTGGGCACTCCACGGCCCAGTCAAACTGACTTAAAAGTAACCATTACAACTGTTCACTGTCCTTATTCCCTTTGGTAAAAAGTTCTGAATTACATCAAATATGACACAAATATCAGGTAGATAATGAGGAAAACAGTTTTGCTTTTTGTTTTGTTTTTTTTTTTTAAAGCAGTGGCATTTGGCACTTCAGCTCAGGTGTGACTTGAGATACATTTTAAGGAAACAACCACACTCCAAGCGCAATTAGTGGGAGACACTCAGGGTACTTAGCAGGAATAGAATATATACTGCAAATAGTCAGTCTGGCAGAGAACGTGTAGTAATTTAAGAAGATCTTGTGATAAATTGGATGGTGGCCTTCTTTTTTCTTCTCAGTAATTTTCCTATATAGTTTTAAAGACTTTCTGAGATTACTTAGAAAACTATGATATAAAATTAAAATTTCAAAATCAAACCTACAACGAGGTTTTCCCCCTTATTATATAAGCTTCAGGCTTTTAGGCTGTCTGCATCTCTTGAAGTGATGTAAAAGATGATAAGGATTCTGATAGTGTAACACAGACAATCAGTTTAGATCCTTTCAGCAGAAGAGTGAATCTCTTTTATTCCAACTGGCTATTTTAATAGATCAGATAAACCTAACAATCAAATAATTTCTACTTAATTTGTGCTGGGCACACAAAATTTCAGTAGCCTTGAAGCATCATGATGTTCCCTTAAAATTTTTGTTAGGGCTCTTTGGGAAATTTGTAATGCTGAAATTTTAATGGCTTTATTGAGAATACCAAATCTTAAGACATTAATAGAAAAGTCCCTTTATGGTATTGCACTGGCTTCCCTGGATTTAAGATATAGAATATACAAATTTATCAACTTTTTTCTTTCTAGGCTCACAGTATAAAGTTTAATAAGAGTAAAAAATACAAAATATTCTTTAGGACCTCAGAGATAGACTGTCTAATATTAACTAATAGTTTGGGGTATTGTAAGATAGTTTCCAGTATGAAGCCCAAAGATACCGAAGTTTCAGTGAAAATTCAGTAGCTAGGAAAGCATCAGAAGGGAGCCTGGCCCATGAAGCTGTGGACTTGTGATTTATATTTGCCTCCCTCTTCTGGTGTCTTTGTGCATAAAATGGTTATTGTTGCGGGTGTTCTAATATAATTTGCTGGCTGACACCAAGGCTTTCACGTAAATGAGTTTACTATTGCCCTTGAGAAAGCTGCCAAGAGGAAGAAAGCAGATAGATGAGCCTTTGATAATTCCATTTGGATTTTAACATCATAAACCATTTAAAATTAGACTTCACCGTGGAGTACTACTCAGCCATTAAAAGGAATGGAATAATGTGTTTTGCAGCAGCTTGGATGGAACTAGAGACCATTATCCCAAGTGAAGTATCTCAGGAATGGAAAAACAAACACCACATGTTTTCACTAATGAGTGGGAGCTACATGATGGGCACTCATGGGCACAAAGAGACGTAAAGGACATTGGCAACTAAGAAGGGGAGAAGGTGGGAGGAGGGTGAGGGATAAAAACTTACCTATCGTGTACAACGAACACTATTCTGGGGATGGGCACACTAAAAGCCCTGACTTAAGCATTATACAATGTATCCATGCAACAAAGACATTTGTACCCTCTTAATATTTTGAAATAAAAAAATTAGACTTCAGGCTTTATATCTAGTCTCTGCCTGCCACTGGACCAAGGCAATGAGCAAAGTGCCTCTAAGGGCTATCAGCTTGTAGTTGATACAGGCAAAACTTCCTTGTCAGGGTTCATAATGCAAGCAGACAAGTGGACGTTTATTTTAGATCATTTGTTCTGACAAGGCTGTCGATTTAGAGTCGCTGCAACTGTGGGTTAGGGAAGTACTGAAAGTGGCTGCAGGCAGATAAAACCCCCTGAAGGTGTCTTCTGGGGAGGAAAGGCAATATCCTGATGAAAAGTCTTCTTGGATTTATCCACACTTGGCTTTGAGCTTGCAAAAACTAAAGTGAAATCAAAGTGTATTTTCAGGAGTTGATGCAATAAAGAAATAACCAGGGCAATTTCTTGCGTCTCATGAGACTGAGGGAAGAAAAGGGGAGGAGGTGAACTCCAACTGCACATATATCATAAATGCTATAGCAAAAATTAATAAGAAAAGAAACATTGGAAAAAGTGAAGTATGTGAAGAACAGATGACAAGGTATTGGCTGCTTTTTTCTGTTGTTGGTCACACAAGTAGAAATTAAAGCTACTTTAAATTTCCATGTTTGAATTTCTGCAATTTTTGTTGTAAAAATTAACAAGATTCAAGAATCAGGAGAAAAATCAGCACAGAAGTATTTCTTGGTCAGTTGGTGGCACGTATTGCTGAAGTAAGATAAATGGGTTCTGATTTTGAAAAGCAATTATTCTGCAGAAAGGATACAGCCATCCCTTTCCTTAGTGTGATGAACAATGTGTTTACTATAAAATGCTAATTAGCCCTTAAAATTATTAATGTAATTATTGTTCATCTAAGGACATAAATCTGACAGCCCCTGAGGACACAGGCATTGCTCACTTTAAAGAGGCAGGCTTAAAGCACATTTTTGCTTACCTATTTGCTTATTTTAAACTAAATTACTCTTAAAAGAAAGAAGAAAATAAAAAATCACCAAGTTGCCAGTCATTCATAGGGGACAAAGATGCTTAGAACTAAAATAAGAGGTTCTAAAACACATTTACACTTGTGATCTTAAGTAAGGCATTATTTTTAGGCCTAACAAGAACAGATCATGGATTTAAAGGTATGTGCTGTGAAGTCCTCATTTCATCTCTTCTACGGCATCTTACTTGGAGTACTGTCTGGAAGAATCATTTGGGCAATGAATAAAATGAAAAATAATGTCGCTCTATTCCCTAAACATAGAAGATTTTGGAGTGGGTCTATTTATTTATAGTTCTTACAGAACCTCAAAATTGTGTGTCCTCAGGGCAATATTGCTATCCTGTCCTCTCTGCCTTCTTCTAGTAGAGAGATGTCACTCTAGTTGTCTGGAGTGAATAAAGTAATCTTGCTACAAAAATCAAAAGCTCATCAGAAATTCACAAACCATGTTCTGGATGAAAATCCAGGTAATTTCAAGAAAGGCAAAGGGAGAATAGGTGTCGGGGAGGTGATGCAAAAATGTCTGGTACACAAGACAATCCTCCTCCGTCAAAAAAAAAAAAAAAAAATCATTCAAGTTGCTCATCAGGAACCAGAAAAATCTAAGAACCGTGAAGATAATCAGATAAGAGACCCTCATTTTCAGATGTCTTCTGAGCATTTCTTCCTGAACATCCCACAAGTTTGTCATCTTCAAAATGTTTAAAACAAAACTCACCTTCTCCCTCAAAAGTTGTTCCCTCTTTTATATTCCACATCTCAGGGCATAAGATACCTGTCTCCAGTTCAAATAAACTGGAAACTTCAAAGCCGTTCTTGACCTTCCATTCATTACTACCTCCCAGCAGGCTCACAATCTCTGTTAACTTCACATCCAAAATGTCTCTTGGCGTGTCTCTTGCTCATCCTTCCCGTTTCCTTCCCCTAATCCAGGCTCGGTGCCTCCCTGTGACAAAGCCTCGCTGACTTCCGGACTGCACACACATCTAACTCCAATCCGTCAGCTCATTGCTATCCGAAGTACAAATATCATGGAATGTTTAAAATAACCCTTCACAAATTTCTTATACTGTTCTTAACATAAAACCTCAGACCACTTTGTTCCCTCGGGATCCTATTCACCATGGTAATTAGGCTAATGATAAGCAAGATTATTTAAAGTGAAAAGTGTTTGCTAGAGAAAATAGAGTAATACCTAAGGCAAAAGAGTAGAATGAGAAAGTCAAGGGCTTTGGACTCAGGAAGTCCTGGACTGAGGACTTTAGCTTTTTTTTTTAGCTTACTAGTCAAGGGAAAATTTGTCAGATTCCTTAACCTCTTGGTAGTTTCTTACTCTATTAGCATGAGTAATACAGTCCCCACATTGGGAGTTGTCAAAGACCTTAAATGTGGTGACAGAGGTGAAGTGCTTAGTGTAGAATAATGGTAGATATCCAATACAGAACTGCTATTATTGTTATTCTTTGTACCAGGCACTTCCAAAACACTGACTTTTTCCCCTTATCCAAAACCAAGGCTGTGGCAGGTTTCCTACTCGGGGATGATACACAATTCTAATAAATTTTTTAATTCTTATTTTCCAGCCCAAATCCCATGAATAGCAAGCAGCAAATTGAAAGGCAGGGAGAGTGAAAGTGGTGAGAAATAGTAGATGACAGCAGGGAAGCTTAAGGAGGCAACGTGACATACAGACGTAAGGACTCAAAACGCACAACAGGGCCAACAGCCTCTGCTAGCCCAGAGGGACCCACCACGTAGGGCACAGAGAGAGAACATGATATGGTGGTAAATGGCACAGATTCTGAACTGCAATGGCATGGGTTTGAGTTCCAGCTCCTCTGCCAGCTAGCTTACCATCTCGGACAAGTTTCTCAATCTCCATGGGCCCCCGTTTCCTCTCTAAAATGAAGATAATCGTTGTACCTATGGCATGGAGCTAGATGTAAGTAAATGACTTATGTGCTGAAAGACACTTAGAACAGTGCTTGGCCTGTAGTGAGTGATCACAAAAGCACTTGCTTGTACTATTATAACACACTATCATCAATAACGCTTATTTAACAGATCGAATCATCAAAAGCTTCAGTTATGCTCTGTGTCCTCTATTTTTAAAGAGAAATGTGGGCCGGGCACAGTGGCTCACGCCTGTAATCCTAGCACTCTGGGAGGCTGAGGCGGGAGGATCACTTGAGCCCAGGAGTTTGAGGTTGCTGTGAGCTAGGCTGACGCCACGGCACTCTAGACCAGGTGACAGAGCAAGACTCTATCTCAAAAAAAAAAGAAAAGAAAAGAAAAAAGAAAAAAAAGAAATGGCAATACCTTTGAGAATGAATTCAATCAAAAATGTTACATTTCTAAAAAGTTCTGGTGCTTAAGATAGAAAATTTCAGTTATTTGAAATATTTACCTATCTGAAATTCCACTGAGAGTAATAGAAAAATGAGATAGTACATTTAGGTTCTGAATTTTTAAGTTGATGGTATTTTCAGTGTATTAACTGGAGGTTCCCTTCCCCCACCCATACCTCCAGAATTAAAAAGAGAGACGAGGAAAAAGACAGACTCTTCTGAAAAGAGTCCCTGAGCACGGCCACAGTGGGGCTCAGCCTCAGTGCAGCTCCCCGGACAGGGGCAGAGGGAGAAACCGGTACAACGGGAAGGGCTGGACACGAGTCAAACGTTCCTAAGTGATGTGAAGACCCCGGGCGTGCAGTGTGTGAGACTGCCAGATCTTGGTACAAGGCATACAAATCTGTCACAGAAACATTTCTTCTCTTTTCCGAAAAGAAGCCAGAGAACAAATCTACTTATTCCTGCTCCCTTAATCGAGAGGAACAGGGAGCAGTGGCTCTTACACTTTTACAGATGAATGAAAGCAGTTCACAAAACTTTTGTGAGTAGACTGTCTCGGGCTACTAGGTATCTTCACATGAGAGACTTTTTAAAACAGTAAATCACTCCACAAATGCTGCACTCAATTTTCCATCCAAAAGGAGATTAAAATCATTTATCATCATCATTCATAACTTTTTTCATCATATCTCATCAGGAGAAAGAAAATAAGAATTGTATTGATTAATGGCCCTAATTCAGTCTAATTTTGACAATAAGTTAATATAGGCTTCAGTATTTCAATTTTTGGAATAAATCTTCTAAAGGTGGAAAGAAATGACGGCACGTGCCAGTGTGCCCTTTCACAATGTAGCATCTTCTCTCATTTAATCATTCCTAATAATCTTAGGAAATCTAAACAAAAGGGTTCCTAGGCCTTTGTGGCCAAAATGATTGGCTAACAATGTCCTTCAGCTACAGTTGTGAGCACTAAATAAATATCTGATAGATAATTCAGGGAGATACTGATTTTACTTTCTGACAGAATCTACAGGATCCTCAACATTCAGGGCTTAAGCCTAAATAATAACCAACTGTTTACACTGGTACCTTCTAGTTGAAGAATTATTAAAAGCCCCACATTAATATTTACCTTTAAAAAACACTAAAAGCAAATTGGAGAGCATATAAAAATAACAATCCACTGCAGCTAAGTACTTTATCCCATCAATATAAGAATATCTATTAGTAGACAGAAATAAATGTGACATGCTTTGCTCAATAAATACTAAAGAGGAATTTCATAAACTTCCCACCTTTTTCTAAGATTAGTGAAAATAATGGCTAAAATTCATTGAACACGTAAGTGCCAGGCACTATGCTAAGTGGTTTCCATACATTATCTCCTTTAACCCTATCAAGAAGATAGCATCATAGACTCCATTTAATAATTAAGGGTTACAGGCGGTAAAAACTTGTCCAATTTCTTATTTCTAAACCTGGCTTTCATTCATAATGATATACTAATTTTATTCTTAGTGAAAAAAGAATATAAGGCAACAGTCTTAACATAACAAACTATATTTACCTTAAGCCAACAGCCAATACCTATTAAACAAGAAATCGATGCTTATTATCACCACTATTATTTGAGCATGTTCTGTAAGATCTTGTCAATGCAATAAGACATAAAAGTAAAGCAGATTTAAATATAAAAGAGAAACAAGAACATAGATTAAAATACAAATAAATATCTGTACTTAGTTTAGGAAGAGACTTTCTTTTATTGAAGGGGATAAATTTTCCAAGCATAAAAATAGGAAAGGAAATATGTATAAGTGATATATTTCACTCCAATCAAAACATCAAAATCAAAAGGCAAAAACCAACATAAAAATATGATTTCAATAAATATATGGACTATACCTCAGGAAAAATCAATAAAATTAAAAGGCAAAAACAAATCGTGGTATAAAAAAACTTTTCAGGAGATATAAAGAACATTAAGACTATACATAAAAGATAATAACAGTTTATATAGAAAATGCAAGTAGATAAATGTGTGAAAATTTTATCAACTTCACTGGTAATCAATAGGAATGTTTCTTAAAAATAAGATACCCTTTATATCTACCAAAATATAAAACATTTCAAATACTCAATATTTTTCAGGATATACTAAAATAATTACTTGTAGAAAGATAAATAAATGTCTCTAATTTCTCTGGTGAGAAATTTGTCAATAAATATAAAGACTGTTAGACCCTTCATAACCTTTGTTATGGTCTAAATGTTTGTGGCCCACCGAAATTTGTACGTTGAAACCTAATCCCCAAGGCGAGGATATTTGGAGGTGGGGCCTGTGGCAGTTGATGAGGTCACAAGGCCACAATCCTCGTTAATGGGACTAGTGCACTTATAAAGAGGCCCAAGGGAGACTCCCTCACCCCTTCTACCATGTGAGGACACTTGGAGAAGGGACCATCTATGAACCAGAAACTGAATCTGGCTGAGCCTTGATCTTGGACTTCCCAGCCTCCAGAAGTGTGATAAACAAATCCCTGTTGCTTATAACCCAGCCAGTTTATGGTATTTTGTTACAGAAGCCCTAAACAAACTAAGATACCCTTTGTTCAGATAATTCCTATAATACATATTTACCCAGGGAATAATTAAAAATTTGGACAGCATTTATATAAAAATATATCCTTTGAAATGTTATATCTAGTATTGAAAAAATTGAAGCCAGCCTAACTACTGAACAATAGAAGAAAGGATAAATTAATCTTCATTCATTCTTATGACAGAATATTAAGGTAACTTCTAAAATGTTTGAATATTCACTTACTTAAAAATGATCTATCTCAAAATATAAATATCAATAGCTAAATGACAAAAAGAAAGTATATAACTGGATCCCAATTATGTATTAATATCTATTAATATATATAAAAATAAAAAGAGTGAGAGTAAAATACGTGAAAATGTTGACAGTACTTATTTCTGTGATTTTGATTTACATCTATATATATTTCTGCATTTTCCAAAGTCTCTACAGAGAACTTGTATAACTTTTATACTCTTTAAAAGTGTTATAAATGCAAGAGCGTCTAAACTGATGTTATCCTGTGGGTGAATAATTTGAGACTATCTCAATTTTTGTCAGCAAGAAGCTTCAGTATTAGCGATCTGTCTTCATCTGTACTTCCATTCAACTTACGCAAATAAAACAGCTCCCATGACATTGCTGATGTTCATCAGAGTAAACTGATGTCAGTGACCAACAGTGTGGTCTCGACTGCAAGTGCACCTCTCGCCTGGCTTTCTTACCGTGGCGTAAGACTGTCAGTCCTGCCCAAAAAACAGGGAATGGACCAGTGCGAAACCTGAGGTAGACAATTGCCAGGGTCTGAGCTTCAAGTTTCAGCAACGCACTCTTCAGTGTAATGATGAAACTGTCACTGAGACATGGTACTTGTTCTTAGCCACACTCAGACCATTAACCGTGAGGACCCAGAGGAGCATGCTTTCATCCTCTGGGATGTGTGTCAGTTTGCTCAATTCAGCGAAGAACCTGTTCTCACTCAGCGAAAGGGTTAGAATTCATTGATCTCTACTAAATTTCTTGATAAGAACGAATGTGATTTCTAGAGTCCAACCCCTTCACACAATACTTTAAAAAGCTTGCTCACACTTTGAGCAAAGCCCCTCTCCACTCTAAATATCTATAGAATAATGTATGTAGACACAGACATAGACATAAATATATGTCTGCCAGCCAACTATACTGTACGTCGAGAGTCAGAGAGATTTATAGTCTTCTAGCACTTGTAAACCAACAATGCCTACCTAATTAAAAGCATTTATTTGTCCATGGTGGAGGAAACATTAGAATTAGTTATTTCAAATTCTAAGCATTGATTGTATTAGGGCAATGGATGAATTAAATGATTCTTTTTCATTTTAACTTTTCTATATTTTTCTGAATTTTGTCTCATTGAGTATATATTACTTTTATGATGGGAAAAAACCCTTTAAAATGTTTAATGTTCTCTGCCCTTGGAGAAATTAAAACTTGGCAAGGAGGACAGAGATTTTATGACTATATAGCTATGTGGCAAATAAAGAGTGCTACACCCACAGCGCAGAGTTCTAGGGGAGGCAAGGGAGGAGATTGATTCTGTCCAGGAAGGAAGAGGAGCCACGAGGAATAGTGAGCTTTACAGAGGACGCAGTTTATGAAATGAGCCTTGAAGGATGAGTAATATTTTTATCTGTCCAAGAAAAGCGTTCCAAGAGAAAGGCAAGCATGTGGAAACTCAGACGTAAGAGAACAGAACATACAGGGGAAGGGCAGATAATCTAGGGTGATAGCTCTTGTGTGATGTGGCCACCTAAGCTGTCACTCCCTTCCAACTCAATGTTTATTCTTGATTAACTTTCAATTCCTCAATATGCATATTTTGGGTTAAAATTTATTTCTTATTTTAATGTGTTGCACATTAAATAAGACTATATGCTTCATTTATCTCAATGTGAAGATTATTTCAGAAATGAAACTAATTTCAAAATTAAACAGATTTAAGTGTTCAGTCAATTCATTTGATTTGCATTTTAGAGATTTCTGTTGAGAAATTATAATGATCCCTCACAGCTCATTATTTTTTAGCAATTTGATTAAAGGTTCTGCAACTTAACTAATTCAGGTGTAGAATAATATTTGGGAAAACATTTTTAAGTGGTTTTATGACATATATGAGGATGTGAACTGTAATATAAATACACAGTAATATTAATAGTTTCTGTTAGAAGTTCTTTCAGGTATTTTAACCAGAGTCTTCATTGAATCAACATAAAGCCAGTTAGGAGAAATCATTTCACAGCAACAAAAGGACCACTCAAACAGGAAACAGAAGACTGGGGCTCTAATCCCAGTTCCTCCATTTATTAGGCAAGAGTTTACAGAAAATGATAACCTCTGAACCTCAGTTTTTTCAGACGTAATAGTACGATGCATTCCTTACCTCACAAGAATATTAAAATCACTTTAGGTAGTATATGTCATAGTTTACGCAATTGTTAAAGACCTTAGAGGACAGGATCAAGGATATCGCTGCAGAATGGTTAATGTCCCCTCTCTCACATGCCCGTTTTGATCTGAGAAGTCCTAGATTATTTTGCTTTACATATTGGGCTCCAGGAAAGCTTCCATGGGAAGAAAATATCCAACAATTTAAAAGGATTGAAAACCACTGATTTATTCCAATTGCCTCATTTCACAGTGAGAAAAGTAAAGCCCAAAGAAGCTAAATAACTTCCCCAGCTTTAAGGAACTATGAAGTGGCAGATAATTACATCCAAGCTTTCTGTTTCCAAGTCCAATGCCTTTTCTGCTATGCCACATAATAAAGTTAAACCAATATTACATACTGACACGAAGTACTGAGAATTAGTACAACTATATATAGGAGATATACCTGTACAGTATGACAGTTCTATTCAGCAATCTAAAACCACAGTCCATTCACTAATTTGTGTATTTGTTCAATAAATATGAAGTGTCAGATATGTGCTAGACATTGTTCTAAGCACTGATTTCAACACTGTATAAAATTCAGTTTCAAACAAGGAAGTTATGACATACCAGCTTAACAATGAAATAAAACATTCCATTTTTTTGCTGAAATTGATGAACAATTAGTAGAGTATAAATTTTGTTATTGCCCATGCAAAAGCACCTCTTTCATTTCAGTATTTAAATAAATGCTAATCTACTTGTATCTGGACCCACTCTTTCTGAATTTCCTCCCACTAATTTGCTCCTTCTGTCAAAAGCTAACACTTCCCTTGTGGAATATACCCCACCTACTCTCACCTTCAAAGAAGGAACCTGCAAGCACTTCCTTTCTCTTCTGTGTATTTACTTTTTCTCACTTCCTGTTGATCATTATGTAGCATATAAATATTTCTAGTGTCTCTCATCTTAAAAACAAAACAAAAACGTCTTTGCCCCCATGACCAACTGCTGCTCAGTTTCCTTTCTTCTTTTCAAAGCAAATGTTTTGGAGAAGAGTTGTCTATAGTCACTGTGGCCTTCCCACCCTTCCCCCACCCTGAGCTATGGGGCAAGGCAAGTTCCACGTCTCTCCTCCCTAGAATGTAAGAACAGCGATCCTTCCTGTTCACCATGTATCCCAGCACTTGAAACAGTGCCTACCATATGCCTAGCTCAGTAAATATTTGTTGAATAAATCATCTAGAACCATACAGGGATTTAGTGGATTACATAACATATAGCTTGCCAATTTCTCATATGTTTCAGAAAGATGGATCACAATATATGCTAAATTTTACTTGATCACAAATTAAAATGCTTCAACCACTATTATATATAGGCGATATTTGAAAAATATCTCCTTTATATATAGGAGATATTTGAAAAAAATTTGTAATGACCCAGAATGTTAGAGTAAAATTAAGCTATAAATGGAATTTAATCCCTACCAAAGTTGCAACAGGATATTTTTGTATAACTTGGCAAAATAATTCTAAAATCCATTTTGAAGAATAAATATTTAAAAATAACTGGGAAGACTTGACAAAGAAGAATAATGTGGGTAAAATTGCACTACCAGATATAAAAACTGTGTTACAAAATAACAGTAATTAAAACAGCGTGAATCTGGCACAGGATGAGAGATTAGAAACAGAATACAGAGTTCAGAATTGAGCTCAAATGTATTTGGGGATTTTGTAAATAAAAAAAGATAGCATTTCAAATCAGGGAGGGAAGGAGTGGTTATTCAATAAAAGGTATTGGGACAGCTGCCTGGGTGCTTGCTAAACAAATAAGTAACCCTCCCTTACTCCTCATACTGAATTTGAAATAAATTCATAATAGAAAAGAAAATATTGGAAAATATTTTCCCAGCCTTGAAGTCAGGAAGACCTTTGGAATGTATTGACAAAAGTAGAACCATAAAGAGAACCACTGACAGATGACAGACTTGACTACTTAAAAGTGAAAAAATATATATATGGTAAAAACAAAACAAAATAGAACTAGAAAACCCTGTCAACAAGATTAAAAGGCAAACAAAAAACTGACAAAAATTTTTGCAACATACATATGACAAAGGGTTACAAGAAAGTTATGTTCAATCAACAGGGAAAAGAATATTCCTAGACCTAAATAGGCAAAGGAAATAGATAATCCACAAAACAATGAATATAAATGATCGGTAAACACATGAAAAATGGCCAGTCTCATTAGTAATCAAAAGAATGCAGGTTAAAATATTGAATTTCCTTTACCTATTAGCCAGCTCAAACTAAAAAGTTTGGTAATACAATGGGTTTAGAAAGCGGATGGAAAACAGACTTCATGCTATTAGTGAGAAAGTAAACTGGTACGACGTTTCTGGAAGTTGGTTTCCCATCTTGTGTAAGAATTAAGGGAATAATCAGACAATTAATACATAAAAGACATTCTTTGCAGAGTCAGTTATAATTGAAAAAATAGTCCATCAATGGGAGATTATTGAATATGTAATCACTGATCTATACAAGGAACTATGATGGAGACCCAATTATGGAGACCTACATTTTTGAAATGTAGAAAACCATGCAGAATATGTAAAATAGAAAAAGCAGATAACAAAACTGTTCTCCCTCCTTCATATTTCTGAAATCAATTCCCTTCCTCCATCTCCATCATTACCCTACAACATCCTGTCTTTCCTGGTGCCCCAGCTCCTGCTCGTGCCTTCCTCCTGTATTCACACTGCAGCTGTGGGGATAGTTCTACAGTGCCAGTATCTGATTCTCTTACTCCTCGCTTAAAAATTGTGGTGGCTTACCATTGCTCAGGAAGCTTACCACCCTTGCCTGATCCACTTACACCTCCCGCCCCCTCTCTCTTGCCTGTAGTGGCCTTCTTTCAATTCTCCTGTTCCCCCAGCCCACTCCAGCCTTGCTCCTTTGCGCTTGTTCTGGAACCTGCTTGCCTATACTCCACACTCTGCCTGTTAATGCTTCTACACCTTTCTATGCTCAGCACAAATGCCATGTCCTCAGGAAAGTCTTCTCTGTTCACCCACCATAGACCAGCTCTCCTTTTGTATACAGTCGACCCTCTATATCCACAGATGTGGAACCCATGGCTATAGAGGGTGGATTGTAAGGGACCTGAGCATCCACTGATCTGCAGGGAGTCCTGGAACCAACCCTGCTGATATTGAGAGCCAATTATACTCTCAGAGCTCTCTGCCTTTTTCGTTGGTCACCCTATTACAGTTTTCAATCATTTATTTGTGGGTTATATCACTACTGTCCATCTCCTTCTGTAGGTCTAGGGCAGGTCCATGTCTACTTTCTTCATCATTATATTCCTGCTACATATTAAACACATTTTAGAGACTCATGTATCAGCACTCAAATATCTTATGAAGAAGGAAGGAAGGGAGAGTAAAAGGAAAGGAGAGAAAAGGGATTTGCAACTTGCTTACTGGACAATCAATAAGAAATAGATGAAGAATTATAAGAACTTCTTAATTATTATGACTAAAATGTATATAATTCATCACAAATTTTAAACCAGAAAAGTAGTAATTTTTTTATACTAAATTTGTTCTTCCCCAATCAGAAGATCAATGGTTCATGGTCTGGTTATCGTCCCTCACTGCGAGAAGCAAGATGGCAGACTCATTGCCCGTGGCAGGATCGCTGCCTGGGACAAGGATACAGCAAACTTGGAACTCTGATGCCAAGAACCAGTCCCTCTCGAACCCAGAGCCCTAATTCCCCAAATGGTGTCAAAAATCAAGACAGTTCTATTTTCCATCTGCATGCTGGAACTCAGAAATTCTATGTTGAGTTGATGATTCCAGATTTCCACCTCCCACTCCCTCTTGCCATGGGAAGCTTTCTTGGAAAAATTTTACTACAGACCAAAAAAGAGAAGATCAATTTCCCCTACATATTCTTTCTTTTTTCCTAGGCTTTCCATACTATGCACCACAATGCCCACCAAATCCACCCAAAACCACCTTGGAAACAGGACAGACATTTTGCTTCCAACAGTTGTCGAGTGGCTCCTAGTTTGACATTGTATGTTTTAAATTTGGAATTGCATTGACAATAATCAATGTTAATCTGTCAATGCAGGGAAGAATCCAGGCCTTTGCATGGGGCCCAGCCATTTCTCCCTATTAGGCTACTCTGATCTCACTTAAGAAGAAGGATATCAAGGGAGAAGAAGACTGCAGTGGTTCAAGGTGTTAATCGTGTTATTTTTAAAGAATTCAAGAAGTTTACTGTGCATTTTGGCATCAAATACATATTATATAAATTGTGTATAGCTGTAGGCAGATTGGCACCTGTGGATAGTGGGTGGTTGAAGATTTATAGTCAATATTTAGTCAACAACTCAGTCACTTTGTCATAGACAGAAATGTCTATGACTTCTTTTAAACATTATTTTCTACTTCATATTCACAAGCTTATGTAATCTTTTTCCTGACCAGTTATATAAAAATAATTTTTAAAATAATACATTTCAATAACATTTGACATAGTAGAAAATGGGACTGCACATGTGTTTATATACATAGAATAATTGAAAGAACAGATCTCCAGGTGGAAGACCTCCAAAAGGCCTTTTAACATTTCTGGAACTAAGATTCTCTACCTGTAAAATTATAAAAATAAGCCAAATTAGCTCGTAAGCCCCACTCCCCTTCTCAAAAATTTTTTTAATTCATGTAACAGTCTGGTTGCCTCTCACTTACAATATTAATCAGATCCTACCTGTGTTTTAGGTATGTAAGTTTTTCATACTCTACCCACTCCCTCAGCAGCCCCCTAAGTTCAGGTCCTTGAAACCAGGGATTTTGCTTCATTCATCTATGATTTCCCTGCTACACCTAGAAAGTGTCTTGAGTGCCCAGGTGCTCAGAACAGTTTCAGAATAGAATGGGAGAGGCCAGGAGTGAGGAGTGCCCCTGACACCACTGCTATGGGCCAAACTGTCCTCTCAAAATTCAGATGTTGAGGTCCTAACCCTACAGTACTTCAGAATGTGACCTTATTTGGAAATGGGGTTGTGGCACCTGTATTTATTAATAGTTAAGATGAGGGCGTTATGGTGGGCCCTAATCCAATATGACTGGTATTCCTATAAAAAAGGGAAATTTGTACACAAACACACATGTAGGAAGAGTATCAAGTGAGTGTGAACACAGAGATCAGGCTGATGCTTCTACACACCAAGGAACAGCAGAGATCACCAGCAAACCTCCAGAAGCCGGAGGAGAGGCAAGGAACAGATTCTTCCTCATAGCCCTCAAACAGAACCAACCTGTCAACACCTTGATCTTGGACTTCTCTCCCCCAGAATTGTGGGACCATAGATTTCTATTGTTTAAGCCAATCATTTTGAAGTATTTTGTTACGGCAGCCATGGGGAAGGAGCACATCCGCCGTATTGCTACTTGCTGCCTCACCCCAGATAGTGCAGTGGACGCCTTGGGGCTTCCACAGGTATTCACCACAGTCGCTGCCAGAAGTCCAGGCTCCCCTGACCATCATCACCAATATCTTCATCTCCAGATAGTCTGTGCACCTGATCACCCCCGGCACCCTGCTGTCCTCCAGCCTCCCACTGGGTGTTAGGATATTTCAATATTCTTCACCTTTTCTTAGCACGCTCCTGCCATCTCCTTGCCCTAACAGGAACCCGCCTTCTCCCAGAGGAAATTGCTGTCGGAACCTGCCGCTACCTTCAGTGGGCACTGTTTTGTCATTCCCACCCCTCATGTCTCAAGACCAAGAGTTTGAGTTGTCCAAGATTTTTCCTCTTCCCCTTTCAAAACCTCCTGCCTTTTTAAGGTTCACACTCTACCCCCTGCCCTCCTGTCCCCTGCCTGATCGTGCCATTCACCAGTACCAGAGAGAAAGGTGGTGCAAAATGAAGGCTCTCGGGCCATAGCGTCTGGGTCTGAGAACCAGGCCGCACTGGCTATGGCACTTGGGCAAGTTTATCTGCCTTTGTAGGCCTCATTTTCTCCATCTATAAAATTGGGTAATGATAATACGTAAAGCTCTTAGAACAGTGCCCGGTACTTGGCAAGCACTGAATAAACATTAGTGCTATTATATCAGTTTTTAGGCCTGAGTTGTCATCTTCATCCACAGCTCAGGGACTGTCTTCTTTCTTGGTGCCTTCTATGTTCACGTGGATGACACATTCCAAATCTGATCTGGACGTTTGGTTCTTTGATCTCCTTACCCCCAGTCACCTTCTCCGTCACATCATCTGAGCCACTGATACCTTTGATCGCATTCCAGACTCAGCGACTCCAAAATCTGTACCCCCTCCAACTTCTGAAATTAAAAAGACCCCATACTCCAACCACAGGTGTTAATGTTTTGTCATATTTACTTTGTATTTTTTTAAATAAATTCAACTCTACTAGTATAAAAAAATATTTGTTCAAGTGCTCTCACTATAAAAATTCTATGACCTTAAGAGCTTGTTTGGAGATTCTAGCAGGGGAGCAAAGCTACTCATATACCCTTGGCCCAAGAATGGTCTTCCTCTAATTGTAAAATAAAACTTAAAAAAAATTCTATGACTTCTAACCCATAGATGCCATTCTCAGTATTCATTAATTCTCTCCTGTCTTTACTTATCTCTAACATTCCTCCTTTCCATCCATAGACTCCACCAGGTGAAAAATGATAGAGAAAATTATAAAACCATTAAAACTGGTTCAGTGGATTTAACATTTTTAATAATTCCCTTCCTTCAGTTAGTTATCCACATAACAGTAAGATTGTTCCTTTTGAATGCAATAGTAAGCATGACTCTGATGTTCCTCCCGTAACTGGGTGTGTAAGCAGCTGAGTCTGGCTGCTGGTTCCCCATCCAATTCCTAGAGGTGGGCACCAATCCCAGCAATAGATGTCTCTGCCAGAGGCAAATGGGCACCCTCCAAGCCTGCCCTATATTTGCAGGGTCTTTCCTGGTGTCTTGAGATCACCCAGAACACCCTTGATGTCTGGATAGTCTGTGACAAAATGTTAACTTCTTTTTACAAAAGCAAATAAAAAAGATTTTTTAAAGGAGAGCCTATACTTTTCCAATAGTCTTAGAAACCATCCTCCTCTGAGACTGCACCAGCCTGGCAGTGAAATCTTGTTCCCACTCTCTCCCCAGGCACAGTAGCTCCACCCCGAGTGTGTGTGTGTGTGTGTGTGTGTGCGCGCGTGTGTGTGTGTGTTTATGTGTGCATACCATGCAGACAGGTACACCATTGGCAAATTAGGAACAAGCACCATTAAGGAGATTTGATTGGCTTTTACCTTGAGAGCCATTTCTTAGAGAGACTACAGAAGAGTACTCTCACTTTAATGGGTGCTGCTAAAATTGCCCTTTCCTTTCCTGAGAGTATTCACTCATTCAGAAAAATCACAGTCCAAGGTTAGAAACCATAAAAATCCTTTTCAGAGTTCCCCCTTTCCAGATATTCTTCTGAAAATCAATAATTTAATTTACTAAAAATTAACAAAATCTCTAAGGGTACCTTCACCTATTCTCCTTTCTTCTGAAGACCGCCTCTTATCTGCCCAGAGGGTCTGAAACATTCTCTTACACCTTTTCAAACTCAGCCCCCATCACAGCCCACCAATACTTCCAACATCAACAGTGACTTTTGAGAGTCAAGCTCATGTCCATTCAACAGCTCTCCCACAGGGTTACACATGTTGCCTCCAGATGACTTGGCTTTAATCCTAGAGTTTGTAATCAACCCACGGTGTAGACACTTGCTGCAGGTGGACTGTTAGCCAACCTGGAAGATGCCTCCACATGAAGCAGGTAGAAACTTCAGTCCATAAACTCAGATGTGCAAGAGCCCGGCTTTGTCCGTTATTGCACTTCCATTCTGAGCCTCCTTTCTGCAGGGGTGGTAGGCAGGTAGTCCCCAGCAATCAGCAACTCTGCCTTTCCCGGGGTTGGCCTCACGTTCTAGGAGAAGGCAGAGCTTCCATAGGAGTAAGACACTGTTGAGGGCTTTTGCCATTTGTCTACACAAAGTCTCCCCTGAAATGTCCCTTTTTGGCGATCTGCATTATCCCTTCAAGCCTGGCTGTGCTCTCCATTGTTTATGTTCCTGGGGACCAGGAGCTGTTTGGCGTCGGTGCCAGGCTGGGGCACCAGAGTCATTCGTGACCCCATTGTCTCGACATAACACACTGCCAGTTACTCTGGTGGGAGAGGGGGGCGTTTCTTCCATGGGCATCTAACCCAGGATACGGGGCACAGATTGCACCTAATGTCAGTATCTTCGAGATTCCTGGGGGTTGGCTACTTCCCTAAGACTGTCTCTGGGACCCACCCACATCTCTGTCCTCCTTCCCTCCCTTTCATCTACTTCCCATCCCCACCCAAACTCCCCGTACTGTAAGAAATATTTCTTTTCATCTAGGGGAATAGTTTTCTCTGTTTCATAAAGTTTTCTCCAGGCACTCTGTCTGGAGTCCTCCTGTCCTGGTCCACCCCTCTCCCTCCTGAGGCAACACGCACACAACTGCACACTCTGGCCCCGTGGCCCCTGTCAAGTTTCTTGAGCATTCGAGGCCTTCGCTTGGCCTGGAGACTTGCTCGGCCCTCCACGGGCCCTGCCTGCCTCAGTGTAAATGTCACTTCCCAGATCACCTGATATAGCCGCCGGTTATCCTCCATTACCTTGCTTGTTCCATTCATAGCCCTCTCACAGTTCATAATTTTTTGTTTCTTTCTTGTTTACCTGTTTATGGTCTGTATTCCCTCTGGACTGTATATTCCAGGAGGGCAGAGGCTATATCTGTCTTGTGATTAAGAGCATAGACTTTGGAGCCAGCCTGCCTGGGTTCTAATCTCAGCTCTGCCACTTATTAGCCATGTGAACTTGGGAAAGTTATTCAACCTCTGTGACTCAGTTTCCTCATCTGGAAAATGAGGGAAATATACCTCATAGAGCGGTTATGAGAATTAAGTGACTCAATGCCTGGCATATAGTAAGTGCTATAAAGTATTTATTAAATGAAGTACCTAGCATTTAGTATAATGCCTGAATCATGAGATGCTCAAAACCTTTTTGTTGGATATAGGAATTAATAAAAGAATGAATGAATGCTACAACTCCAAACAAATACAGTCTTCTGTCTGATTCACCTGCTCTGCTAGCTAAAGCATAGTGCAACAAGATCAAGACCAATTTGCTTGAATCCTAAAAACGACAGCATAATTCATTGCTCTGTAGCAATTAACTACATCCCTAGCCTGTGTAACCATCTAGAAATGGAATTATGCTGTTTACTGGCTGTAATGAATATGAGGGTCTGAATGGGTCAATGTTCGTATGTCACAACTAGCATACAAATCATACATAGTACATGTTTTATATACTGTAATTTTATAGTTTCATCTGCTTTATAAATGATAGTTCTTATTTTTAATCATCTTGTAAAAACTGTAATTTTTCAACAATAATTCTAGAACTTGAAAATAGTAATAGCAATTTAAGTCTCCTTTATATATATAATATATCTATATGTACATATTTACTCATATATCTGGTTATGAAGATTAAATTTTGAATTAAATATTTCAGGGATAACTTATGGAAGTATCCAAAAGTTTTCTGCTGATACGTACATTGACATTTTTTTCAACATCTAAAAACAAAGGAAAATCTAAAATATTCAAGAAGATCTAAAAGTGATTCTTACAGATAAGCCATTTTTATGAATTTAAGATTATCTACCACATCTACAGAGCACAGGCCTTCCTGTTTTATTTGTTTTGTGGGCTTTAAGACTTCTGCTTCTATGCTATTCTCTTTGCTTTGCTTTCTTTCTGCCCACTCCAAATTACTATACAAGAATCATCAGCATAGCATGGCCCTGTCAGAAAGAAGAGTGTTCTGATATTAGAAAATAGAAATGCATTAGAAGTATGTATTTACTGTGGGAAGATCTAACCTAGTAAGTATGTCCTGGGTGGCCCACACAAGTCATCCAGGGAGGACAAGGTGGTCCCCTTGAGCCCATGAGGAGGGAGAAAATTACTGTTCCCTTGGGCCACCTCATTATCAGCTCTCAAAGAGCACAGGGTTGTCATGGGTGAGAATCCCTTCCTGGGTTTGTTTGTACAGTCCACTTGAAATTTAGTCAAACATGGGAAATAGGAAACATTTATCCATGACTAATAGAATAAAGACATAAGTTAGACACATTTTGCTAAGACCAACCTGTCAGATCCTGACCCTACAGTCATTTAGTATTCACTGCTGATTCATGCTGGGTCTTCAGCAGGGTTCACACAACACTGGCAGTGGTATGTACCCTATGGGATAGAATGTCGGAGAAGTTTACTCTAATGAATGTGCCCAAGAGTAAAAAGTTCTATATTTCACCATTAATTCCATGAAATACTCAAAAAGCCTAACTTCCCACACTTACCTCTTTTTTCTACTCTCCCTGGGTCTTATGTCCTGCCCCAATTTTAAAATCCATATGGCCATCAGGCCACATACAGAAATGGTATCTCCTTGTTACACTTGATTTTGTGCCAATACCGTGACTCCTTTTATATAGGCAGCTCAATCTAGCATTTCCTCTCCAGCCTATAATCCCATCATGTTTTGTTCATTTCACTGGATCAAAAATACATTGTCATATTTTTTCCCTGGAAATCGGTCTTTACTCTTTGTACGTAGCTCTTTACTTCCCCCACCAATGCCTCTCTCCACTCCTGCCTAAAACTGCTCGTTATTCCAATAAATTAATATATTGGAATGGAAAAAATTTGGTTTCGATCTCAGAGATCAATTTATGATAATCTTAAATCAGCCTCTTTTTAATTGATAAGTCTACTGCAAATTGCATACTTCTGTTTACTCTGTAAAAATACAATTAAACTAAGGCAAAGTTGGTTATGACTCATGTATAATGAAATGAAAACAGTATCATCATTAAACACCAAATAAAGCCATTGATTCCGTGTATTATTCTGTCAGTTTTAATTGAATTGCATTTTCCCCCTTTCAGTTCTTAATTATGCAGTTCGTGCTGAACCTTTATTTTTATGCACAGAATGGGATAACGTTCTCTTCCTCCTTACCTTAGTGTCTAAAAATACAAGCCTATTGAGAACAGAAAGTCTTTGTTGGTCTTAATTAAAGCAAAACACCTGCTTTTATCCTGGGAGCTGAATGTGTTGCTGTACTGTGAGACTGTTACCAAGTGAGGGGACAATAGGTCTGCTTCCTGTTGCATGTCCCTCTCCCTGGCCTATGGTCTCAGCCTCTTTCCGAATTCTATCAGAAGAGGAAAACCGTGACATCACACTATCTGGCTAAGAAGGTCCAGGGAGCCTCTCGAGTCTGCTAATGAGCATTAACTCTTGTCTAGACTGTCAGGTCCAGACAGTACAAAATGAAGTAGATACTGTTTAACTTGGGGGTATATATGGTTAGTGAGATCATAGTCAAACTAAAAATGCATTCTTTTCTTCGGTTAACTTGGGAAAGACCTAAAGGCAAAAAGCAGCACTCTCTTCTCTGATATGTCACATAACAGAGATTATGTGCAAGTGAAATGAGCAAGGGGAGATGGAATAAGTGTCTATCAAACCTAGATTTGAAGGAAATCTTGCTACTATAAGGTAATTCCTTTATTTCAAAAGAGGCAAAAGAAACACAACCTCTACTCTCCCCTCTTCTAATAAAAGAGTATCGGCTATTTCTGAAGTGCTTCTGCCAGATTCAGGTACATGCATCACTCTCATACAGCACAATTTTATTTCTAGGATTCAATTCGCAGGGGCCTGATGTTCTTGCCTACATACATCAAATGATAAAGAGTAATGGGCAAGTTATTCATCTTGGAGCATATAGTAAAGACAAAACTGTATATTTTCAGCTAGGGCAGTGTCCCGACAGCACCCCCGCTTGGTGAATAAATCTTGGAATTGAGAATCAAGGAATGCCCTGGGGTCAGTCTTTGATGTCCCGATGACATTCAATATGAACTTAAAAATGACTGAAAGATTATTATCATCGGTTGGAAATCCCAGATGACCAGGGCCTGAGTCATATAGTAAGTATTAACAGTTAGGGAGGGAGGGGAAGTGGCTGTCATTTGGACATAAGCTTAGAGTTGAAGGATTGGCTTCCTTGGGCTGAAAACATCTAATCGGATCCATGGAAGAGTTGTCTCTCCCTGGAATACCTCCCACCACTGGCATATCAGACTCTGCCCCCTGTGCAGCTGCATCTCTAGTATCCATGCGAATAGAGAAAGCTGTCTTGGAATGAGAAGAGGCACTAATCATTCTTGTACTTATTTTACCCATGCTCAAACTCATCTGCCAATATTTCCTTGTGCAATGTGCTGCAAAGCATTCTAATAAGCTTATTGCATTTCCATCTTCTTTTCATTCCCACCCTCTCCTTTGATGGAAGTGAGGAGAGAAAGGAAAATGCTCAAGAAATGAGAAGAGGGATGTAGAACAGGCAGAGGGAACTCAAGATTATTGAGTTCCCTTGTGTTATAGGCATTGCTGGGTTTTACACATCAGTGACCAGTTTTTGTTATTGTTTTTACATCAATGATCAGGTTATATATATGTTATAAATATATGTATTTTATATATATATATGTTTATGTATAGGTTGAGGAAAAAGATAATGTGACTTATACTGGACAACTATAAGGGTCAAATGCTTGGGACACGGATCTACATATTTTATAATATTCCTGATTCTCATTCTACAGTAATAGGTAGCTGATAAGTCTATAAATAATGTTGATTTTTCTATGTTCATTGTTCCTAATGTTGCAAACTAATGCTTATGCCATGGTAACATCCATTTCAAATCAATTTCCTGAAAATGCTTTTCACAACTATATTGTTTTTATTAAGAAATTAAAGCATATTTGAGCAATGTAATTTTTCGTTCCACACAAATTCACAAAGATCCAAAAAGATTATGGAGATAAAATTTGCATTTACAAGAGACTCTCCTTCAGAAGGGTTTATGAAATTATTCTTTTCACTATTCAAAATGGGAAATCATAAAACAAGTAGATTATAACAAATCCTTGGCATGAATTCACATGAATACTGCCTGCCAACATTTTAATTAAGGATAATAGGTTGGCTTATCAAATATAGTTGAGTGAATATTGACCCAAGGTTGGTTTGTCTAAGGGGTAGTCGATGGAACATGAGGTTCTACAGACAGCCTCTCTCATGCTTCCCCTTGACATCCTTTTAAAGGAACACTGCCTTCTAAGACCTAGAAACAGTTAAATCAAAAGGCCCAGCTGGATCTGACAGCCAGGTTCCCTGGGAGTGGAGAGCATTCTGGTGCTGACGGAACTTTTCAAAGTTAGATCCAGAGGGATTCCAGGCCTTGGAATCAAGTAGGATTCCCATGCTGGAGGAGTATTCACCAGGGCTATAACTTGGGCCTCAACACATGCTCCGATAAAATTCACTAAACTACTTCCAAATGTAGGGCAACATAGATTTCTCCTGCCAACACAAAGGAATAACTTTCCTGAGATTTAAAAACTGACATGTACTCAAGGAAAAAAAAAAAAAAAGGAAATTGACTAGCAAAAGTACCCCATGAAATACATCTCTTGATTCCTTAATGTCATCCTCTTTATGAGCCAGATTTTCTCATGGTCTAAACTACTCCCTGATTGTAAATTAAGCACCATATGAATAAATTGCTTGATGGCATTCTAGTGATCTAAGGTTAATGTTTAACTATTAACAGAAAATAGGATTTCAGGTACTATAAACTGGGAAGAATACCATTAGGGTACCATTTAGCATATTCCGTTTAAGTCTTATAATAAAAGAGTAACTTAAATGCTGGAGGAATCTGAGCCAATGAAGAAATTGATGTGAAAAGAATCTATCCCCTGGGCTGGGGTATTTTATGTTTCAATATTGAAACTTGAACATTTTTTTGCACTAGAAAAGTTATTCTTAGTAGTTGGCAGAGTAAATCCATGTTATCCTGCATTCTGAAGCAGTTCAGCTGAATCTAATTAGAACATCTGCAGATTTATGCAGCTTTCTGTATATTAAAGTCCCTACCCTTGTGAAATAAATATTTCTCCTCAATCCTTTATTTTTACCCTTCTCGGGGTTAATCAGACTAATATGGTATAAATTTTAACAACCATTTTTATGATCCTAGAATGAATGGTGCAATACAAGTCTAAAATATCAAGATCTTATAAATAGTGTCAGTATGTACTAGATTTCAACGCCTTCCCACTGGCCATCAATTTTGGCTTAGAGAAAGGGAAACAATTATGAACTCAGTCATTTGCTTCTTGATATTAGTTTTTCAGAGATTTTCAAGGTGATCCATGCATTTGTGGGATATTAAGGAGAACTTTGATCTTGGTGTCTCTTCAGTAGAGAATTCATTGACTCATGTAGGCAATTAAGCAGAAAAGGTCAATTTGGTTTTGCAACTTAGATAAATTACTCAGATTCATGTAGAAAATGAGTGTTTTGCTAGAGTGAACTTTAAAATACTTCAACCCTCTTGGGAAGCAAGGCTACCATCTCTCTTGGGTAACAAAACTCCTAGATGTGGTACCTCACATTAGGACATTTTTTAACTTAACCAGCCTTTGATGTTAGATCAGGCTCACCTCAGGCTATGAGTAATTTCTACTTCAGGCCTATAACACCTCAAGGTGTTACCAATTAGTCTTAAATTAAAATTAGTTTTAATTTCTCAGGCTGAGAAGCAGAGAGTCCTGGAGTCAGAGAGCCCTGTTGAAGCTCTAGCTATCCCACTGACCAGGTGCGAACCACAGGTCAATAAACTACCTAGAAGCTTAAAAACTCAAAACAACACATGTTGGCGTGGGTGTGGAGAGACAGGAACACTCATACACTGCTGGTGGGACTGCAAACTAGTGCAACCCCTGTGGAAAGCATTATGGAGGTATCTTAAACAGATTCAAGTAGACCTGCCATTTGACCCAGCAATCCCATTACTGGGCATATACCCAAAGGAAAAAAGGTCATTCTGTAACAAAGACACATGTACCCGAATGTTTATAGCAGCACAACTCACAATCACAAAGATGTGGAAACAACCCAAATGCCCATCAATACATGATTGGATTAGTAAGCTGTGGTATATGTATACCATGGAATATTACTCAGCTATAAGGAATAATGAAGATACAACATCTCTATGGTTCTCCTGGAGAGAGTTGGAACCCATTATATTAAGTGAAGTATCCCAAGAATAGAAAAACAAGCATCACATGTACTCACCAGAAAATTGGTTTCCCTGAACATCACCTAAATACACATCTAGGAACGACACCAATCGGATATCAGACAGAGGTGGGGGGTGGGGGAGGGGATGGGGGTATGCCTACACAATGAGTGCATTGCACACTGTTTGGGGAATGGTAACACTTGAAGGTGCTGACTCGGGAAGGGGGGGTGGGGGGGAGGGACATATACCTACATGATGGGTGCAATGCGCACGACCTGGGGATCAGACACGCCTGGAGCTCTGACTTGGGTGGAAAGGCGGTACATGGGCAACGTATGTAACCTGCAATTCTGTATCCCCCATAACAATAAGATGAAATTAAAAAAAAAGAAAAATTCTTCATGGGTAAAATAGAGATAATACTATTTACCCTGGTATGTGATTTTAAGGACAAAATGAAATAATGTGTATAACTAGTACATGCTCAATAAGAGCTGAAATATAGAGATGGAAACCTTAAAAATGGAGCATGCAAAAAGAGGCAATTTTTGTTGACAATTAAAAAATAGGACATTAGTTTAATTTTTTAAAAAGCCATTGTCAGGTGGGCACCGTGGCTCACACCCATAATCCCAGTACTTAGGGAGGCCAAGGCAGGAGAATCACTTGAGGCCAGGAATGTGAGACCAGCCTGGGCAACATAGCAAGACCGTGTCTCTACAAAAAATTTAAAAAAATAAAAAATTAGCCAGGTGTGGTGGCATGCGCCTATAGTCCCAGCTACTTAGGAGGCTGAGGTGGGGGGATCACTTGAGCCCAGGAGTTCGAGGCTGCAGTGAGCGATGATTGCGCCACTGCACTCCAGCCTGGGTGACGAATACAGAGCAAGACTGTATCTCTAGAAAAATAAAAAGTAAAAGGCCAATGCCAACTCTCCAGAGATTGTTACCAACAAACTCCATCAGCCTGCTCTAGTCAAGCAACACTTTAAAGCAATGGTTCTCAAAGTGTGGAGCCTGGACAAACAGCAGCAGCATCACTTGGGAACCTGTTAAAATGCAAATTCTTGGGCCCCACCCCAGGCCTACAGAATCAGAAATTCAGGGTGAGGCCCAGCCATCTCTCCAGGAGAGTGGAATGCGTGCCCAAGACTGAGAAGCACTTCCTTCCAGTGTCATCAGAATCCCTAGGGCTTCCACTTTCTCTCAGGGTGATGCAGAAGGTCCCTTCTTTGTCTATTAGGATGTGCAGATTCCTAGCAGATTTGCTAAACAATTTGAGTCTCCACTTCCTCCTTCTTGGCATTTGTCTCCTGCTCTTTATTCAGGACTAATTGATGTTCACACTGGCCAGTCAATGCTACAATTCAAATGGCCCCAGCTGTATCCAGAATTAACATGAAAGCTTTCCTAAAATATTTCAGTAGTTTTTTTTTAATGTCACAGATTTTCTTATTTGAAAAACAAGCATTTAGGCCTATTTTTATCCAAGTATGAAGGTGAATTTTTCATGTATTATTTCCTCGATATAATTCTTTTATGTCCTCATTAAATACACATACTGCTAAAAAGTAATTTGAGACTTGCACAAGTTGATAAGGAACGTGACAAAAGCAGATGTACATCTTTATTATACAGCTACCCTAACCTGCCTATCATCCTCTCATTTGTGATGTGCCAGGCTGTTCTAGGTGTAGAGGATTCAGCTGTAAACGAGACACGTGGGGTGGGGTTGGAGGGGAGTCTCTTCCTCCCGTAGCTTGCATTGGACAGGAGGGAAACACGCTACAAATACATCAACAAATCAATAAGTACAATAATTACAGGTTGTGTAAAGTACTCTGCAAGATATAAACAGTATAATGTAACAGAGTCCCTGGAGGAGGTCGCTTCCCTAGGGTGCTTGAGAAAGGTGTCTTTAGGGAGATTACGCCTGGGCTCAGTCTGAAGAATGAAAGGAGACACTTGTATGAAGAGGTGGAGGAAAGTAGAGGGTTTCAAGCAGAAGGTTATTTATAGCAAGCAACAGCTTAGCACTTTTCAAGATATGAAAGAAAGCCGTAGTAAATGGGAAAGAGTGTTGGAAAAATATAATTAAAAACAAAATCTCCTTCCAATCCAGAAAACCTCCCCACAAACTAGAAGACAAAATAAAATCTTCTTATTGAATAAGCATTAAATCAGAATATGATGTGCATCCCAGGTAAGCCACTGAGAGATTCCAGAGACTGCGAGACATCTCACCCTCTTCTGCAGCCAAGCAGATACAACACATCGCATACATGTTCTCAAGATAAACAATAACCAATCTTCAAGTAAAAGGACTTGGCAGCACCGTTTGTCAAACGTAGTTCTTCCTAAATTTACTTGGTAGTGGTGGTGGCCATCTGTGTTAACTAATTGGCTTTTCCAAAAGAAAAATAAAATTCTCTTTATGACAAGAGGTACTTTCGCAACTTGGAGCGAGGAGCCTGCCCTCCCACAGAAACTGGGAGATAGGGGCACTGTCTTCCTTGGTGACTACATTTCCAAAAAAATGTTTCCCAGGTCCTTGAGAAAGACATTTCTGGGTCTCAAAGAGGCTTATTTAGCTTTCAAAAAGATTTACATACATTTCAAAGAGACAGAGAAAGAACTTAACAATTACAAATTTTCTAAAGTAAATGCTCTAAGAATAGGGAGTGGGGAGAGGAGTCTTTCCTCTTACTTTCAAAAAGAGAAAATTAAGCCTTTTATTTTTAAATCATCTTCGCCCTTACAAAAGGCATGAATTAAAGTAACAGGGACCAAATTACGCAGGATCTTAAAAGAGTTTATATTTTTCTCTCAGAGAAATGGAAACTCACTGAAGGTTCGTAGCATGATCTAATTTATGTCTTTAACAAGACATTGAGCCCCCGATATGATGTACTGAGGAGAGTTAGGGTTTGCATAACGCAGTCTAATCATAGAAAACAACAGACAAACCTGAATTGGGGAACATTCTATAAAGGACTGACCAGTACTTTTCAAAAATGTCAAGGTTATGAAAGACAGAGACTAAGGACCTGTCACAAACTGTAGGACACTAAAGAGAGATGACAAGTAAATGTAATATAGGAACCTGGATTGAGTCCTAGACCAGAAACATTAGTGGAAAAACTGGTGAAAATTGAGTAAGGTCTGTAGCTCAGTTGATAGTATTGTATCAGTGTTAACTTCCTGGTTTCTATAATTGGTTAAATATGTAGGATGTTAAAATTAAGGGAAGCTGAATGAAGGATATATGGGAATTCTTTGCACTATTTTTGCAACTTTTATATAAATTTAAAATTATTTCAAAATAAAAAAGCAAAAAAATGTTTTAAATATTTTTAAAAATATATATCATTTAGGCTACTGAGTCAATAAATTGTTGAGGTGGGGAGAATAGAAGTAAGGAGGCCAGTTAGGAAGCTAATGAAAAAAAGTCTAGGTAAGAGACACTATTGAAAAATGGTGGCAACAAAGATGGAGAAAATTAGGAAACAAGGTGCCTTTGGGGGACAGAACTGACAGTATCTGGGATCTATTAAGTGAGAGAAGTGAAGGACAGGGATAATTTCTAGGGTTTTGCATAAGTAACTTTGTTGCATAAGTAACTTTGTACCATTTGTTTAGAGAGAAAGAGCTAAGAGAAACAGAGTTTTAGGCAAGATGATCTCTGGTTCTAATCTCTCTAAAATGTCACATCAAAAATCCAGCTCCCCCTGAATGAACAGAAGGCATTGATCAATGTTATAATAATCAAGATATGATTTTAATACTGTTCCTCATAGAGATGGCCCAGATACTTCAAACCCTAATTTAGACCTGTGTATGAGGAACAACCAGCATGTTGTCTTAGGACTTGTTTCTTACCAATATTTAGTTAGATTCGTTTTCTTTCCCTCCACTTATAGCAAACTAATTAGCAATAAAGAGGTAACCAGAAACCTAACTGAACCTTTTGGTCTCCTTAATTTTGCCAATTATAGAAACCAAAAAAAAGTCACCACCTGTCTATTTATTTAAAGAGTCATATTGCACTATGTGGACTTACGGATAATCTAGTTGTAACTGTACCAAACTTCACAAAATTGATGATTGTGGATAAAAGATAATACTAATAAGAAAAACAACAGACCTGACCTTTCTAATTCTAGTGTCAGCTACTCATCTGCCACATTACAACTCAAAAATAAGCACAGTTTAACCAGAAAAAGCAGTAGCATCGTACTCTGCATTTTTAAAAAAGTGCGTAAATAATGACAACTTACTCCTTCCAGACATGGATGACTTTTTATAGAGACTGAGAATGTTACTACTTAAAAAAAAGCTTATGCTATACCTCCATAGCATTTTGAGTATTTTGAAATAGCCGCTTAGAAATGATTTCGTTAACTGATCAACACATATGTGCACATATAGTAGTAACATTCATCAGGGCAGGTGGGAGAAGGGAGGAAGGGATGGGTATATTCACACCTAATGTGTGCAGTGTGCACCATCTGGGGGATGGACATGCTTAAAGCTCTGACTCAGGTAGGGCAAAGGCAATATATGTAACCCAAACATATGTACCCTGGTAATATGCTGAAATTTTTAAAAAATGATTTCATCGATACGTGATTTTTGCCACCACACACAACTCAAGTCTTGCACATGGGCATGGTGGAGAAGGGAGGGTCCCACAGTGCTCCTAACCCCCCTCAGCCTCATCTACACTTTTCCAAAGATTTTAAGACCTGACTTTTAAGGGGACAGGCGGCCGTTTCTGTGTTCGCTGGCCTCAGCCTGGGGAGGCCCCTACAGCACAGGCTGATGGCTGTCCTGGGAAAGGGCTCACAGCTCAGCAGCCTCTTTGATGGGAACATCTGGACTCAGAGGTCCCACTGCCTGAGTTCACACCGCAACCCGGCCACTTGCTAGTTCTGTGGCCTTGGGCAAGTTGTGCATCTCCTCGAGCCCCAGTTTTTCATTAGGAAGGGGAGGCTGACACAATGCCTCCCTCACAATAGCATTGAGAGGATTTAATAAGCCAAGGAATATAAAGCTTTGAGAACAGAATTGAGTAAAGATAGGCTATGTTACATTAAAATTAGGCCTGAGGATGCCTCTGGACTTGCGTCCTGACATAATGAACTGCAACCTAGCTTAGCACATAAACTAACTAAAGCCCAACTTAAGGGTTTACTTTGTGACAAATAGCTGAGTCTCAGTCAATCACAGCTGCTGAGCTCCAGCCAATCACACTCAGCCCCCTTATTAGAATCAGGCAAAATACCAAGCTGTCACCGATTAAGCTATCTCTGTAGTCACTTCCGTTTTCTGTCCATAAATGAACACACTGCAGCCCCAGAGTTCTTTGAACCTGTTCTGGTTCTGATGTTGGCCTTACTCTAGAATCGTGAATAAAAGCCAATTAAGATCTTTACTAGCCAGGCGTGGTGGGTCGCGCATGTAATCCAAGCTACTGAGGAGGCTTGGGGCTAAGAGTTCAAGATCACCCTGGGCAATATAGCAAGGCCCCATCTCTAAAAAAACAAAAAATGAAAAAACTTACCTGGGCATGGTAGAATGGACCTGTAGTTCCAGCTCCTCAGGAGGCTGAGGCAGGAGGATCACTTGAGTCCAGGAGTTTGAAGCTGCAGTGAGTTACGATCATACCACTGTACTCCAGCCTGGGCAACAGAAAGACACCCAATCTCTAGAAAAACAAAAACAAAACACAATAAAAGCCAACTAAGATCTCTAAATTATATTTGTTATAGTTTTATCTTTCAACACTACTATCATCCTGATTTCCTAGTGGTAGGGAGGTCCTTAGTTTTTGTTTCAGAATTGTCCTATCCTGGATTAACCATGATGTTCTCATTAGTTAAGGCACAAGCTGTTACTAAAACACACAGATTCCCTAATATAAGCACAATGAACTGAAAATATTGAAAAAATAATTGCAAAACTGAATGTATGAAAGAGAGGTCAGCCTTTCTAGTAATTAAAGATATATACAATAAAGCTTATGCGATATCATCTTTCACCTATCAAGTAGGAAATTTTAAAAATATATGTAAAATATACAAAATATATATGTGCAAGAATTAGTCAGGTGAAGTGAAATAAGCATTTGCATATACTTCTAATGAGAGTGTAATCGGGTACAGCCTTCCTGGAACCTGAAAACCAATTTGACCCAACAATTTTGCCTGAAAAAGTAAGTAAAGCCTCTTTCTTCCTTCCAGATAGCAAAACACATTATAAGGCTATAATGATTAAAACAGTGTATTATTTGAACAGGGAACAGAATAGAAATATGACCTTTTATTATATTAAATTGATATTTGAAATCAGTGGCAAAAAGATGGAATGGAAAAGAAATGGCTTGGAGACAATTGGAAAAGCATGAGGTCAGATCCCCTCCTCATACCATTAAACAAAAACAAATTTCAAATGAATTAAATATCTAAACATAATATCCCTGGAAGAAAACATATATAACTAGTTTCATAATCTTTGAAAGTTGAAGGCCTTTCTTGGCATAGGCATAAGACCTAGAACTCATAAAGAAATGGCCTGAAATTTGGACTATAATTAAAAATTTTATATGGAAAAAAGTACTATAAGTAAAATTAAAAGATAAGTGGTGGATTGAAAGAACACATTTGCCAGACATATAGAAAATAAAGGGTTAAAAGTTTCTGTAAATCAATAAAAGATATAAGTAGAAAATACACAAATGATTCAAATAGAAAAATTCACTGCATTAGAAATACAAATGGACAATAAATATGGAAAAGATGCTCAGTTTTTTACATTATTAAGGTGATAAAAATTAAGCTACATGTGAATTTTTGCCTATAAAGTTGGCAAAATTTTATTATTTACATTGTTCAAGAGAGTATGGAAAAATGGAAATCCACACTGTTGGTGGTGGTGTAAATTGGTACAACTTTTTAAACAATTTGGTGATATTTATTAAAATTAAAAAGCCACACAACATTTGTCTTCTAGGAAGTTATACCATATGAATATTGAACATGTGCACAAAGATATGTATGTCCAAGGAACATATGATGGGTTTTGTAGGAAAACAAACAAAAAAGGAATAGCCCAACAGTCCATCTGTCGGAGGAATATGGGTGGAGCAGAGACACAATGATTCAGCTGAAAGGGGTATGTAATCATAAAAAAAGACTTAAAATAGCAATAAAAAAATAAAAAACAAAAATAGCCTACATGTCACAACCAAGCTGTTGCTTTAAACTAACAATTCATCTATAATAAACTACTTTACAGCCATTAAAAAGGATGCTTTAAAATGTTTACTTAAATAGGAAAAGGTTCGTGGTATACTGAGTAGAATGAGGTAATAATATCGTATGTTCAAGATGAGCCATGTGCACAACATGCACACTCCAAGGAAGGATACACACCAACGTGTGAACAACGGGCATCTCTGGGTAGGGTAGGGAAGGGGACCACAAGGTAGTTTAATCTATTCTTTCTATTTGTATTTTCCAACTTCTTCAATAGTCACAGTTGACTTTAGTAATTAGGAAAATGAAAATTTAACAACAACAAAAAAAATGAAGAATCAGGAGGAGAAGAATAATTCCTGAACTAAAGCAGGGTACTTTATTTTGTCTTTCTTCCCAAATCCCAACTACCTAAAATGAAATGCTTTATGTTTGTTTTATGCATACAGACAAAAATGTTTGAATTTCATTTTCAAAGCATCCATCATAACATTCACATCCACATCTGTTAATCTCTTATTTCGGGGGTTGTTTGGTGAAATTTATGAAATCCGCATTCTGCTGTCAATCTTAAAACCAGGGGTTATAGAAAGTAGCATTAATGAAATGTGTTACTCCTGGCCTTGGGATGCAATCATTCTAGAAAGCATATTTATTTTTTATTTTTTTAACCAAGGAATAGTTGTTTCAGCTGCTATATAGAAAAATATTCACTTTTCAATATGAAAGCTCAGCTGCAATGGGAAGAGAATATAATGCATTGTAAGAAAAGTTTAAAGTTATAAGCTTGTGTGGCCATGCATAAAAACTCCTAAAAACTGTGACCATCCAAGGGTTTCTTTCTGAATGGGTCTTTTATTCCAATGAGTTGGCACAGTGAAAGATGCACTGCATTGTTCTGACATCACACCAGGGTGAAAGCACACAGTTCTGTTGACATCAATACAATGCACTACAATATATTTTTTATATCCTCTGTAGGTGTTCTGAAAGGACCCCATTGGTGGAAATGTTAAAAAAAAAAAAATGCAGGAAAATCCCTGCAATGAATAGAGCACAAAAGCATTTCAATTTCCTAGGAAAAACTGGAGTCCACTTAGAAATGTGATGGTAACATTAAGCATACAAATAGAAAGAAATTTTCAAATGGAACACACAAAACACTTTCCTGTATCACAGTTTATTATGCAAATTCCATACATCTTAGTATAATGCAGTATGCTTAAGAAAATCAGTGTGTCAGGAAACCTGTTCATAATAAATCTCAACAGATCAAAAGAAACTTAATTTTGACGTAGACATAGTTTTATCTCTTACTCTGATCTGTTGTTCTCATCCCTCCTGGTCTTATCCAAAATTGTCTTTATTTGAATTCTTATGAATGAGTCTTCTTGTGGATTACATAGTCCCTGCATCATATTTTAGGAACTAAATAATTAAGTATTGCCAGATACACGTGTAGGTGTACTATGGATAGTGTAGGATGAAATAAAAGCAGTAGGAAGCCAAACAAGTAAGGAGCAGAAGCAAAGTATAGACTCCAGGGGGTCTTGGATACTGAATATTCAAATGTAAGAAGATCTCAGAATCTTGTTACATGCAGCTTGACTCAGAAATTAGAGAAGCACAAAGGAAGCTACTCAGCAAAATCAGTTCATCTCAGCCTTATGAATGTATTAGCCTCTTATGACCCTCACATTGTACAGAACAAGTAGCTCCAAAAGAATTAAGGGAATTAGGGTACTTTATCATTTCCTAGTTTAATTAGATTTTTTATAGACAGATATAGAAAGATATTAATTGGAAACAGTATAATATAGTGTGCTCAAATTAATATGGGCTCCACTGTATACAAGTGTCAAAATGAGTGATTTGGGATCCTATAGGCTGTATTTGCTTTCTTACAAGAGCATATCCATCTAGTACAATATCCATACAATAGCAATTCTGTTTAAAAAAATGTGGAACACCCAAAACTAAGGCATGAATAAGAATGATACAAATTATTAATGAAAGAATTCTATAGCAGCCAATTTGAGTTTTAATTTGATTAATGTACACGATTGCCAGAGAAGAGAAGGAAATAATTTTTTTAATATTTATGATTAGGTAGAATATAAATAATATAAAACTTATTATTTTAACTATGTTTAAGTGTACAATTCAATGGCATTAAGGACATTCACATTGTTGAGCAAACAAACATCATCACCATCCATCTCTAGAACTTCTTCATCTTTTCAAACTGAAACCTCCTACTCATTAAACAGTAACTTCCCATCGTAAGAAATTCTAAATGCAGGAACAATATAAGTAAGTATATAAAAACATCATTTTGCAAGTCAAATTTAGAATAAAGAGAAAAAGTTTTGATGTGAAATGTTTCCCAAACTATACATATAAAAGAAAAGAGAAAAACTTTTTCCCTATTTTCTTAAAAATATGTCAAGTTGACTTGAAATAGTCATAATAAAAGTGACAAAAATTAAGACAATAAACAGTATCATAAGTTATAAAACAATCACCAAAAAAAGAATCATAACTTCACAAAATTGAAAATTACTTTAGGAATAATCTTGCCCATTGAATAGAACAATTCTTTTAAAAACAGCTTTGGAATCTAATCTCTGTTTCAACCCTTCTCAATGAAGATGGAACCAATAATTGGCAACTGATTCCATTTTAAAACATTTACAATACTAAAAATTGCTTCCTTATATGTAATTAAAATAAACTTTTCTAATACAATTTACTCTGTTTCCCCTTTGGACCTATGTGGAAAAAGTAATTTAACCATTTTTCCATGTATAAAATGCTATATAAATTTTATTTACTGAGTTTTGTATATTTATAACTTCTACTTATTATTGGTTCTTATAAAAGAACCAGTTGAATACATTTTTGTATAAAAAATATAATGTATACAAATAGAGCCCTTTGACCCTCCCTGAATCCTACTGAGGGAGCCATTATTGTCAGCTTGTTATGAATTATTCTAGATCCCTATCTTTTTATACACATAGGAAAATATATTGTTTTATTTTATGGGATTTTTCCCATAAGTTATAATACATATATATGATATAAAATATGCTTTTATTTTAGCTTGATAAATCTTGGTGATCTCTGCACCTCTGAACCCATAGATCTGCCTCTTTCATTTTGACTGCTGCATGGCATTCCATAGTTGTATCATGTATACAACTTAACTATAATAAACCCTTAAGATATTTTCAACTTGGAACAATAAAACCACCAGAGTAAACATCCTTGTAAATATTTTTGTGTATGTACTTTTGTGCATATGCATTTGTGTACAAAATTTCTCTAAATTACATATAAATGAACGTGCATTTTTAAAATGTTGATCGTGCCAATACAACCATATCCTTTTATATCCACTAACAGATTATGAGAATCTCCATTTCCTCCTATCCTCATGAGTACCTGATATATCACTATTTGTATCTTTTCCCAATCTGAAACAGTCATTAATTTTTTTGAAGTGATATATAGTATTTCTGTAAAATCATTTCTTCTTCAATCCTAGCCCTCTGGTTCCTTCAAGTCCACCTTTATAGGTCATGGTTTTCAGACCTTTCACTATCTCAGCTTGACTCCTGGAGATGCTTCAATTTATCAATGTCTCTTCTAAAATGTATTTCCAAGAACTGATTATAATGGTACAAGTGTACTTTGACCTGACCTGTGTACAAAATAGGGCTATTACATATCTTGTTCTAAAATAGTAGATCTTCGTATTTTGTGAGTCACTGTTCTCATTAAGAATCTAATAAAAGGTATGAACCCTTTCTCCTAAAAAAAAAAAAAAATACACATGCATGCAATATGTTTACAGTGTCAGAGGTTTCATGAATCACGGACCCAAGGTTAATCATTTATTAGTGCAGCCCCATACCACATTTATATTTTAGTACTGACATCACAATATTGTCAATTCACATTGAGTTTGCAATCAACTACATCTCAAATCTTATTTACATTAACTACTGGAAAATTACATCTTAGCCTATTTTTTTATACTTTTTGAGCCTAGATGCTGAACATTTACATTATTCTTTTAGTACTTCATCTTTTTAATTTCTGCCTATTCCATTAGCCCTTGAGCTATTTGCGAACTATTAATGTAAGTCTGCTATTACCTAATTTATGAATGTCTTCATTTATCTCAATGAAAATGATTTAAGTAGGAGCACAATATGTCATGCAGCCTGTCTCCACAGGCTCTTATTTTTTTCAACAAATATTTTTTGAGTGACCACGTGAGCCAGGCTCCAGAGTAACCATGCTGTGACCTAACATGCTTGTTTCCCCCCAACAAAGGTATCATGCAAATTGATCAATATCCTTGCTGAAATCCAGATATACTTTCTGCATAGGATCCCACAGTCTACGAAATTAGTAACCTAAACTTCAAAATAAGAATTGATATTAGTTTTGGCCTTCTAATTTGCTTATTCTTTCAAAAACTTTATTGAGTGGTTTGCAGGTAAGAGGTCCTGTGCCTCTTACCTGGAACTACAATGGTGCATAGGACAGAATGATGCCTCCCTTGAAGCTTACAGTGTAGTCAGGAGCTGTGACGCTCAAGCTGGCTCCTAGTCGTCACCACGTTCCTCGCTGAGTGTGCAAAAACTCCTGTTGAATAATCCATTCTAAAATTTTGCCAACTATAAAAAACAAAGAGAGTCATGACTTGATCTCTCCAAACTTAAACAGCTAACTAATGATTAAGTTAGGTATTATTTGATCAACAACAAGAGTGGTGAAATTAGCCAAATGGTATCTAAGAAAATGTTCAAGAGTTTTTTTTGTAATAAATGAAGCAGAGCAGTAAAACAAAGAGGATAGCAAGAATATTGCAGCTAATACAGAACATTAAAAACTAGTGTAATCTAATCCATGGACCATGAAGATAAATTTCACTTAATGAAATTCATAATATTCTCCCTTATTATCTTTGCAAATTCACTATTATTACCAGAGGCATAACTTCTACTTTCATATTCCAAAAGGGAAGTCCATGATCTAAATCTCTGAGTCTCTGGCAATCGGGCTTAAATGTTTCACTATTTAATCATGTAGTTTATAACTATAGAGTACACAGCTCTATTTCTGGATTTGTAGGTCTCTCACAAATGGAAACTATTACCTGGTGTTCGATAGTTCAATGACTACAGTTAGCATTAATAGACTGTACATTTCAAAATAGCTCGAAGAGAATAATTCAAATGTCCCTAGCATAAAGATAAATAGTTAAGATGATGGATATCCCCATTACCCTGATTTGACTATATGAATATATCAAATTATCACGTGTACCCCAAAAATATGCACATTCAATATGTATCAAAAATAAGTAAATACATTTTAAAAATCAATAACTGTGTGTATATATATGTGTGTGTGTGTGTATTTATATATATATATAAATATATATAATATATATAAAATATATATATACAAATATATATAAATATACATATTTATATATACACACACACACATATATATACACACACTACCATGAGTGTTGCTTCTTCAGAGGGACACATGGTAATATAGAATTAATTCAAATTCCACTGGAAAAATTGAGTTTGGTCTATTCAGAGCCAATGGGGGGGAACAGTAGTTTTCATCTGAATAGTCAAAAATTCCATTTTCAATAGCTTCCATATCATAAAATGAGCTCGTTTTTCAAAAATCTATACACTACCATGCTTACTGTGCTTAATATCTAAAACAACAAAAGAAGCTTATTGATTTGGGATTAATATGGTCTTAAGTCCATGCATTCATAACCTTCATCAGGATGGTAATATAAAAAAAATTCATGAAATGCACTATTAAATTAATATGAGTGGTTCTTTAGCTCCATGGGACAGAAAAGTGATTTCCTACATAAGCTTAAAGACATAATTAAACATATATTTCATTTCTCTTTCAAGAATATTCTTTTGAGCTTATCTGAAAGCAATTGGCAGCTTCCAGGCAAAAGGAAAACTATTGGCTCTCTGTAAGCTGCTGTGTGGCTTTTCAAATTCTCTTTTTGTCTTTCCATCTTGTCCTCCTCTGTCTTGATATCATTTGTTGGTGTTGAATTAGAAATTAGTGTTTTACTGGAAAAATATAACGTTGCTACAAGTAAAAAAAAAGAAAAAAGAAAGAAAGAAAAATCCTCTAATTGCTTTCTAGTTGGCCAAGCAGTTCTGTTGACCCTTGCTCTGTGTTTTTGGGAGAAGCTGTTATTAGAAGAAAACTCCATAGTTATAACTGCAAATTACACTTTTTTACAAAAAACCTCAAACTATTTCTACATCTCAGGGAAATAGTATTACTCAGCATGGGAGCCAAGATTTGGAAAAAGATCATCATACTGTGAGCTTTTGATTACATGAGATTTAATAGGAAATTATTCATAGCATACATTATAAAAAAGAACAAAAATTTATTTGTTAAATGTTATATTTATATAAAGATATAGTAAATATATACATGTATTTATAAATAGATATGAAATATAAATATATTTATAAATATATACTTATATGAATGGTTACATTTTCTACAATATAACTAGCAAGTGTGAAAGGGCCTATAATTCATAAATAAAACTGCCCGTGAGTCATCTAACATAAACGTATTCTACAAAAACAGTAAAAACAGAGAAAATATTTCTAATGATTATGATAGTTTGCTTTCAATTATATCCATATGGTAATTCTTTTTTTTTTTTTTTTTACAGAAAGCTATGTGTTTTTTTCTATTACTTTTACTTATTTACTGTCCTCTTTAAAAATCAACAATTAGCAAAGGAGGAAATATTTTCTGTGTATTTAAAACACTCTTAACTTTTCTTTCCCTTCTTCTAGGAAATTAGCTCTCTCCAGAGTGGCAGGAAAAAAAGAGAGAAAAGGAATCCAATTGTTAATTTTGTAACTTAGGATAAGTCTTGTGGGTAGGTGAGTGATTTACCTGCTAAATAAAAACACAACTTGATCATTATCATCTGGTTTTATTTCTTTCTGTTCTTTTCATCAAGGTTATGCAGTGGGGGGTCCAGTGGGAGAAATAGGAACAAGGGCAAATCCTGGGGAGATCAAGGGTCCCCTGAAGGGTGGACCACAGCAGCTGTGGTCACCAGGCTCAGAGCAGCAGCAAAGCAGCAGAGGGAGGAGGCAGACAGAGCCCAGGGAGCACAGTTGAGGAAGTACCCCCTGTGCTCACAGTTCTCTCGAGGGCTGGCTCCATCAGAGCACACTCAGTGTTCCCTGGAGAGACAGCCGGGTCTTCCATCTTGAGCTGCTCTAAGTGCGTCTGAGGACTCGCGCCTTCGTGTGAAGAATCCGCTCCTCTAGGGATTCTACTTGGACAGTACGACCCCATTAATCTGTATGTCAGTAATCCCTGCTCCACCCACCAGGTCCAGGGCCTTATCTTCCCTCTACCCTCAGCCCCTGCATATGACGTACTACAAGTTTGAGTCCATACTCTCTCCAGAAACTTCCTTTTCTCTTTTTAATTTAATAGATCTATGCCGCATTATGACATCTAGCCCGTAAGAGCCCCTGACTGCTTAATCGTGATGTATTCCACACTCCCAGTTCCTGCTCCTCCCCTCCCTTTATGGGGAAATCGCCATAGAAATGGCTAAATTCAAGGCTTTGTGTTCTAATTCTATAAATCTGAAGTTCTGGAAATTTCTTTTACTTAAAGGTTTCTATATTTCACTTCCAAATTCTAGATTAAATTCTTTCAACATGACAGTGCTTTATAGTTTTCTAACGTACCTAAATTAATTAAAGGATGGAGCGCATGCACAGAGATAATGATCTCATTTTCAAAGATTTTAAACCTTTTTAAGTGTTCATAATTTTTTTTAAATTTTACCTTCCTCCTATCGTCTAGCAAGGGTATCTTTTGAAGCCTGGTCGTTCTACACTCATCAAAAAACGGCAGCAAGACAACCTCCAGCACTGCATTCAATGCAAACTCAAGTGTCTGCGAGGATGTCTTTCAACTCATGGTTTTTTTTTTTTTTTTAATTGGGACATAATAGCTATACATATTTATGGGGTACATATGATATTTTGATATTTTTATACAATGTGTAATGATCAAATCAGGGCAATTAGGATATCCATTACCTCAAACACATATCATTTCTTTCTGTTGGGAATATTTCAAATCTTCTCTTCCAGCTATTTTGAAATATGCAGTAAATTATCATTAACTATAGTGACAGCTTCAACAGCAGACTTGATGAGCTCATGTTTACAAGCAGTTAGTAAAAGCGCTGAAGACTTCCTGCCACCTTGAGCGATGTTTACTAAGTGGGAAGCCAATGGAAACCAAAAAACCTCTCTGGGCATTGGGCAGCATGGCAGTATTAGCACTGATTATTGGACTTAATTTGCTCTAGGTTAGAGACTATGCCCTTCCCAATCAGTACAATATCTGTCATTATGGAAGATTATAAAATATACAATGATTACCCTACTGAGATCGCATTCATCTACACTGTTGTATATACTAATTTTATTTAATGTCAAACAGCATTGATTTAGGATTAGTCAATGTCGTCTATGAAAAAACATTTCCCAGAATGCGAATTCTTTTTCATATTGGCTTTGAGGCAGCCTTCTTAGTATCACTGAAATAATATTGGAATCCAACCTGATATAAGAACCTACCCTCTGCTTATATAATTTTAACTCACGTATTTCTTTTTCCTCCTTCATATTTTTGTTTTCCAACAACAAAAGAAACAACACAAGAATCTGGCCCTTGGCCACAAACCATTTTGGGGAATTCCTTAATATTCTCATCCCAATTTTTTAACAGTTAGAAAGCAAATCAATGATAGCATTAATAATTAGGTTCCAGAACTTCTAAAATATCTCTCATTACTCAACAGAGTCAGCCTCTCTCGCTGACTCTCTCCTTCCCTCCTTCCCTTTCCCTCTGCCTCTTCCTCTCCCCCTCTTTCCCTCTCTTTCTCTCTATACATCTCTCTAATTCTATTTCCAGGCCTAGCTCTATCTCAACTCCCTCTCTCTCCCCCTGCCTCCTGAAATCATCTTACTGAAGATACAAGACAAAGCTGAGGGTTGTATTCTGAGGGGGAAAGCTAATGTCCTAGAGATGCTTATATCAGGCTGTGGGGTCTGTATTTACAGCTCTCCCAACTCCCTCATTAGGTTAGTTCTCAAACAGAGGAAGACGGGACATGGAAGTGGTGGCAACTGTCATTGCCCCATAGAATAGAAAGTATGTCCTATGCGCTCAGAGAGGAGGAAGCTCTGAAGGAGACAGAGAACAGGAAGAAGGGGTGTGAGGGACAGCCAAGGGGGAGAGGCACAGATGGGACCCAGCGCCTCCCTCACTGCCCCTCGGGTGCAGTGAGCAGGTGACCACAGCAAAGGTCACTGCATCCTTCTATGCCCCAATTTAAAACAGAAATAAAGAGCCTCTTTTCCAGGGTTGCTGTGAGGATTAAATGAGTTAACATACATAAGGCTCTCAGCACAGGGCGCAGCACACAATAAGATCTCACTAAATCATTTTTCAAGAAATACAATATGGCATACAAGAGGGCAAAGGACATAAAATTTAGAAAGAGTTGGAAAATGGTTTTTCAAAGCCTTAGGGGAGGAGAGGAATTATAGGAGGAAAATGGTGTTCTTTATTGTCTCGAAATATAGAATTTTTTAATAGGCCTTGGAAGCTAGCAAGGGAGCAGTTTTGGGGTTTATTTTCTTGTTTTGCTTTTCAACATAAGTAAGGCTCTCTAACTCCAGCCTCACAGTGAAAGCTGTTCCTTCGTAGGGGTGGAGTCTGAGTAGAATTAAAACATCTGCCCGTTGTCTCCCACGGTTCTCTCCACGACAGGTCAATATCGCCTGTCCCGCAAGGACTGACTTAATGGTCTGCATCAGCAGCATATTGTATGATTCATTTTCTTTGCAGGGCAGCCAGTCATAATTTTAATAAACATTTGCAGTCACTGCTTCTCTTTGCTGCAGTGTTCCTGTGACACGGCCTCGTGGTTTTGTTAAGCGGCAGGGCCTGTGTGCTCTGTCGGGACATCCAGCAGCCCTGGTAATCTCTGTGATGCCTCCAGCAGAGAAATGAAAGCCCCGAGCAAGGGAGCCCAATGGTTTGGTCTGCGCTCAGTTAGTGGGGGCCTGACTGAGGCCACCGTGACCGAAGCATGTTTTGAGAATAAACAGTGTGAAGGGAACACGGAGCACATCAGGGGTGGGAGCAGAGTGAGGGGAGGGCACGCAAGTTTCCATTTCCGTGATTCCCTCTGTGATTGTCTCAAACTGATCAACAGTTCACAGACACCCCCCCCCCCCCTCCCCGGGCCCCCCGATCACACTGCAAATATCACCAAACTGAATGATCTGGAAACTTCCCTCCCACTCGGTGGTTTTGAAGGCCAAGTCTTGAAAAGCTGTCCAGGTTTCCTCCTTCTCTACAAAAACTAAATTCCAGAAGAAGTTAAAATTGATCCTAAAGAAAGCCCCTGGTACAATGCCAGCCTTCTGTTAGACCTCGTCCATTCGTTCACAAGTATTCGCTGAGCACCTACTTTGTTTCTGGTATTGTATCAGGTGTTAAAGGCAGAAGGATAAAGATACCACCCTCTCCACAAACTTACACTCTAGAAGGGAGGACCAAAAACATACATCAAATGCTGTAAGACTGACACAAGTGCTGGTCACATTTAAAGCTATAAAAGCAAAAGGAATAGACGTTCTTTCCTGCCTCCCTTGAGCCCCTTTCAAGGAATAAAAGGAAAGAAACCTGTGTTTCTCAGGTATCCTTTTCACTTGCTGAGTGCAGGGTGGGGAGATGTCAGGGGTATAAAAATGGAATCTGCAATCAAGTCAGAGCATGTCTTGAGCTGTCCTTACCCAGGCTACGGTAACTTTGGCCTTCTCGTGCCCTAAGATTCCTGCCAAAGAGGTGCGGGGGGCCCCACAAGATGTGTCATGTGTACTCCACAATGAGTCCTCTTGGCACCCATGGGACATCACGGGCCATTTTCCTCCTACTTTGTTCTTGTTCATCGCGGTGATGTCCCCTGCACTGCAAGTGCGCAGGTGGTAGGCTGCCAGGGTCCCCTGCGCCTGATAACGGCCGTCTTGCTACAGGGTTAAGAGCTCCATTGACTTTGGGATGAGATATGGTTTTTTTGTGTGTGTGCTCTGCCCTTTCCATTGTTTATAACCTCCAAATAATCACAATGAGTATGTATGTTATTCAAGTATAGCCAGTCAATTCAACCTCTCCAGTGACTTCTGCTCTGAAGAGAAATCCTGTTTTCCAAATGTAGCCACAGCTTAATTGAATTTTTTTAGCTTTTTCCAAATTCTACTTATCTTCTCCAAAACACCTGGAAGACGTACAGAACGTTCTGCTGCCCTCTTCTCCCCTGCACACCTGGACAGCCTTCCCTCCTCTGATTCTCTCCAGCATAAAAGAGTTAACCCACCCTGGCAACCCTCTCCAATTCTTAGCAATGTGCCCATCAAATCAAGAGCACAGAGAAGCTCTGAGAAGTTCATTTTGAGAAGTAATTCCTCCCTTACCCCTCTCCAGATAAACAGCGATGGTTTACAATTATTATTTCTCGTTTGGAATTATCGTTACTCTTCTCTCTCATACTTCCACAGATGTATGTTCCTTTCTAGTTGACACTTTGAAAAAAAGACTGTAAGCAACCTCACACTTTGGCTCCTGTGTTTTGGGTCACACATACACGTACCTGCGAAGGAGCTGTAACTTCAGAGGCAACCCACACAGCTCGCCCCGATAGCACAGGGCTGTGCGAAAGGCCTCAGAACCTAGAGTGCAGTATTCACTCCCAGGTATTGCCCCCTTACTCCTAGCATCCCCTCATCTTTTTTTCTTTTCTTTTCTTTCTTTTTTTTTTTTAGGAAAAAATGCCTGAATTGTTTTGCAGGTTGCTCATGCTTGTAGGCATAAATCTCACAGTATCTGGATTAAACAGTACCTAGATTATAAACTCTCTGAGAATAGAAATACGTTTCTCTCATTTTATCTTTCAAACAATGATGGGTATATATAGGGTTTGCAGTAACTACCAGTTGATTTCAAAGATAAACTACGAACAGAAGACGACCACAGAGGGACAGTACTGTTCTCATCACATCATACCGAGGATACGTGTTGATAATATCAACGTTGAGGTTAACCTTGATCACCTGGGTGATACACTTTTGTCACATTTCTCCGCTGTAAATTACTCTCTTCCATACTGCACTCGCTGGAAAGAAGTTCCTATGCAGCCCACATTTAAGGAGTGGGAGTTATGCTCCACCTCCTTGAGGGCGGAGTATCTGCATAAATTATTTGGAATTATTCTGCAAGGAGATGTCTCTTTTCCCCTATTTCTTATTATTTGATTATTAATTTATTTCAGTATAAACTAATAGTTATTTACTTTATGCTTCAGGTTATAATCGAATACTACGTTATCTGTTTTGTTGTTCAGATTGTTCCAGCTTTGGCATTGCAAACTCTTTCTTATCAGCTCTGACACCTGTTTCTTGAGCACTTCTGTACTTTCTGGCACTGTAAGATCCTCCAGGTTCATCTTGTGTGTTTCCTGCCCAGTCCTAGAATCAGCCATTTCTTTAAGGATTCCTGGTTCCTTTTACTGGAGAACGGTATTAAAAACCAAGATCTGGGTACTAGATGTGCTCGTTCCTGCAGGGGTGTTGTTACTTCTAGGCTCGCCCAGGGGACGGAGCTAGAAAATACTGTGTGTGTATTAACTTGTATACCTAGATTTCTGTAGTTATTTCTCTGGATACATCTGTATCTAAATTAAGCTAAACATGAGTTCAGACTTACATCTTGGACTCTCATCTAGTACCTCGTGGTTCTCTCTAGCTTCCCGTCTTGCTTCTCTGTGACCTCCCATCTCCATAACCCCTGGGCTAACCACGGGAAAAACATCAGGCAAATCCAAATTCAAAGACATTCTACAAAATACCTGACCGGTATTCATCCTAATCGTAAAGGTCATCAAAGACAACGAAAGTCAGATAAACTAAGGAGACATGATGACTAAACGTAGCCTGAAAGTGACAGTGACACATAAGGGACAGACAAAAACATAAGATAAAAACTAAGGAAACCCAAATAAAATATGGACTTTAGTTAATAATGATGTATCAATATTGGTTCCTTAATTGTGACAAACGCACCATAGTGATGTAAGAGAAAACAGGGTATGTGAGAACTCTCTGTAACATCCTTGCAACTTTTCTGTAAATCTAAAACTATTCTAAAATGGAAAAATTTTTTATATCTTAAAGGAAAAAAAAGGCCTAGAAAGTCCCTGGCGTATGTAGGAGTTCAATAAATGGTAGCTCTATTATTTTTTACAATGATCCTTGCCATTTTAAAAAGTAAAAAGAAAGATTTTTGTTGCTTTAATTTGAATTTCTTTGATGACTAATGAGGCTGGGCTGTTTTCAAAGTTTGTTTTTTTTTACTTTTATATCCATATCCTTTGTCTGGTTTGCGTAGTACCTTTATTCTTCTGATTTATCTGGCTTCTCTAAGGTAATCAAACTTCCCAGTTTGTCAGGGACAGTCCTGATTTATGTCTGTTGTCCCAGCTAATGATTAACATGATCCCTTTGCATTTAGAAAGAGAAATTCTCTGGTCACCTTACTGTGTCCTAGTGCTGCCCTGACCCGCAGCCTACGTGTGTTCCATGTAACTTCTACCACCCCAGCTGCTACTCCTTACTCTGTCCCCTTCCATGACCGGCCCCCAGAACATACCTTGGCAATTAAACCAGATAAGGTTTTTGGGTAGAGAATAGTTTTCTGTCAAAAAACGCAAATCATCCTGCTAAATGACCACCCTTTGGAGGAGATACGACCTTCCATATAAATGACAAGTCAGTTCAGTCCTGCAATGCTCAACCCTCCACAGCTGGAAAGAACACAATGCTCTCGGTGTGTGGAGGTCCCTTTCCCAAGCCCTTGCGTTTGAAGGACGTTTTCTCTGCGCCTGTCCCCTGTGTGGGACTGCAGTCAATGACAGCCCAGGAGGAGCTGTGGTGGCACAGAGCTGCACACACATCTCACAGCCACGTCAGGAAGACAGCCCTCCTCTCCCCCTACATCCTGCTTCCTTTCTTTCTCCCTCTCCCTTCCCTCCTTTCTTTTCTTTTCCTTTTCCTTCTTCTTTCCTTTCTTCCCTCACCTCCTCCTACTGCTTTCAGAAGAGAAAGTTGTTTATGGTTCAATTTATTTTCCCCTTTATTTATTAGGCAAATAATATAGGCTCATTGAAGAAAATTAGAAAATACAGGTAAGCTAAAATAAAAAAACATCACACCACCCACAGATAACAATTATTAACATTTTTATGTATTTTTCCCTCTGTTGGGGGCAGTGTAACCATGTGGAGAGCACTGTTGGAGTCGAGAGCTTTCTGACTCCAGTATATGCTGGTTATGTGACCTTGAATGACTGACTTAATCTCTCCAGGCCTCAGTTTTCACATCTGTGAAATGGGGATAAGTGGTACATTATTTATGACTATACTATACCATGTCAGTATTAAATAAGATAATGTATATAAATCACTTAACACGGTGCCAAAAACAGAATAGGTGCTGAATAAATGGTAGGTGTCATGAAGAATACATGTTTTATCAAACAGGAGATCATACAAACATTCCAGTATGGGTACCTGGTGTTTTGTTCAACCAAATACAGAACTCTTTGTGATTAAATATAGACCTGCATTATCATTTTTGGTGCTTATTTTTTTTGCATTGCATTTTTTTTTATTTTGACATATAATAAGGACAAGTGTATGTTAAAAGAAATGAATGAACATCATGTGTTACCGCTACTTTAGACACCTTCCCCACATCCTCACCAGCACTTGCTATTTCCTATCTCTTTTGTTCCAGCCAGCCTAGCGAATATGAAGTGCTATCTCACTGTGGGTTTGATTTGCATTTCCCAATGACTAACAAAGTTCAGTTTCAGACACCTTAATTTGAGATGCCAGCGAAACATCTAGAAAGCTTCTGGAAATTTAAGTTTGTAGAAAGCCTAAACTGGGGATAGATCCTGTGTTTACATTTGATAGTCATCAGTGTAATGATCTCAAAGAAAACACTTCCATTCTATTTGTGAGATTTTAGACACTGTGGCACTAGATGGAAACTATTTGGGACGTGAGATTCTCCCAAGAATCTCAGATTGCACCCTCTGGGTAACTACTGACTCCACTGACATCCAAGACCGGCCTTAGCTAAGTATTATAAATTATAGTCAAGCTTTTCCTGCTCTGTGTTGCATCTGGGGACTTTCTGACAGTGGGAGAGGCTACACAGTTAGTGGTTAAAAGCCTAACCTGTGACACTAAATAGCTGTGTGACTTAGGGACATTTTACTTAACCTCTCTAAGTCTCAGTTTCCTAAAATGTGTACCTGCACCCTAAGGCTAATGTGAGGAATAAAAAAGAAATAGAACAGGGCCTGGAACATGTTAGGCATTCAATAAACAATGGTTGAGTGAGTGATTGAATGGACTTAGAATAGTGTCCTGCACTTAGTAAGTGTCCAACCGTTAATGCTCAATCCACGCAAGCAGTAAAGATTAACGTGCAGCAAGGACACTCATTCCACTGCTACCCACTGCCTTTGACCAGAACAACACACGAATGGCAGATGTCTTCATATGTTCTGCCCACTTGCCAGGTGGCTCCCTGCAGGCCTGTCAGACGGGAGGGGTTCACGTCCATAGTCACTCAGCTCTTTCAGCCAGGCAAATGTAATTTGTGAGCCGCCATGCTCATCATCCTCTTCCATCAGGCCATTTATGGCCCTCACAATTTCACTCTTGATGAGAATGCATAAAATATTATTGGCCCTGTGTGCTTACTATAATATACGGAACTTAGCATAGATGTTGTTAAATATTGTTAAATGAAGGGCTGAATAGATGCACTAAAATGCCTTCATGTTGAAAGGATTCGTTAACCCCGCGGATGCCGTAAGAAGTGACTGCAACATTTCCCTGATTTCTCCTTGCACAGAAATCATCGTTAAATGGTTCAAAGGGGACATGTAGAAATGAAGTTCTGGGCTAAAAGCACTGTCCCTGGGGTCAGGAGGCTGGGTTCAAATATTGGCTCTGACATTCACATTTCCTTGAGCAAGTCACTTTACTTCTTTGGACATCCATCCATCTGTAAAATGAAAGATTGGCCAGTGTAGTGTGCAGGCTCCTTCCCAGCTCTGCGATTCTTTGATTCCATAAAAATATTCAGTGTAGAATTTGTCTCTACTACTCTTTCTTCCCCCCTCAGTGAATTCTTTATTCCATCCACACTATGTTTTCAGGTTGGGTTGGATGAAACACTAAACACAGAGACTCTCAAGGTAGAATTGCCTAAATTGCTTTTATTTGGCAATTTATTAAATTGCTCCAACTAAGAACAAAGGACTTTAGCAGTAGAGTGAAGTGCTGTAGATGACCAAAAATAATCTGTTGAGGCTAAAAAGTAGGATCGATGGTGTCTAAACATGTGCATTTCAGCTTGGCCGGCCGGTTTCTAATTCCTCTGCTTTCAAACTACGTCTCGGTTTCCATCTATCCCTACTCCACCTATTTCTTATTCTGCACTAGCTCTCTATTCTTTAATGATTTTCTGCTCATATCTCTTGTTTTCTTTCTCCTTGACTCCTCTGACAATGAATGCTCCTGAGGAACGTAACGGATTTCTTCTCTGGCATTATGTGTGCTCAGGTGTGTGAGTGGAGACAGGAAAAAGAGAAGGGTTGATTCAGAGAAGGTAAGGGAGGTGGAGAAGGTTCCTGGAGAGGGCCTGACTCTCTCCCAAGCACCTGTGCTCCCCCCAGAGGTGCCTCGACACATTCCACACAGGAAGACAGACAGACAGATAGACAGAGGTCACCTTTAACAAACAAGTCCACAAAGCAAACCAATCCAAAATAACTATAGAACCTCTGTTGTTTTCAAAATGTTATTTCAAATCAGTTCTTATTATAAATGGTTGTAGATACTGAGATACTAGTATATATTCATTTTTAACAAAGAAAAATGGTGTTGTGACTGTTACACTTCCGAAATATTATAAAAGTGGCAGCGATCAAGGGAAGGCCTGTCAATGAAAGAAGCAATGTGAAGAGTCAACCACAACAAGCAATGTCTAGATTCTGAAGCCCTCAGATAGAGAAGACTGCAATATACCACATATAACACGGTGTTTAGAGCACTTTTGTGTGCAGCATGTAATATAGCAGGAAAAGTCCTGCGTTTCTGTAATCTCATGAATTTAGTTTCTGATTTTGCTGTTTCAATTCAATTTGCAATTCAGACTGAAAACCGTTTTGATAATTAGAGGGCATATTAGCCTATGATAGCATATATGACCTTTTGCTGGTCCCACCATTTTTAAGAGAAGAAAGATATTTTTTCTATTTTTACAATACTGCAAACCCAAAGAAACCCCACTAAAAGGGAGGTACCTAAAATTATAAAACCAAGAGGTGAAGCATCGCATAATTCCCAAATGTAAAAAACATAAAGAAAATCTGGGGCCAGTTAGGTGAGTAGACTGAGAAAAATTAAAACATTTTTCGCATATTCCTATTCCAAAGAACTTATGTTTTAGGAAAATAAATATTCCATGCTCATACTAGCATACCAATTGTCACAGGTCTTTAATGGGCTGTTTTGGCTTTTTCTGGGGCAAACTCTTAATGGGTTTCATCAAGTATTTCAGAAAACAGTTTCCCTGTTCTGCCACCTGAATAATTCCCCTTCGGCCGTTGTTCCTAATTCTTCATTTCTTTCCCATAATGGGATTACACATCACTCCTTCTGCCTTGTGACTTTGCAGGCCTCCAGTGGAATGGATTAATTGTACACAGCCACACTGACTTTTGGCTTGGCTGTGTCACTTCCTTTCCCCAACAGAATGTTAGTGGGCATTTGCTTGCATAATTTAGCTTGACTCTTGTGTTTCTGCTATATGTCATAAGAAAAATATGATGTGGGTAGCCCCTGTTCCCAGAATGAGGGACATGTGGGACGGTGCTGGACCCTACTGACAGCCTGAAACAGAGGTGTCACAGCCAACCTCCACACTATGATAAAAAGAGAAAAGAAAAAGAAATGCTGAAAACCACTAAGATTTGGAAGTTGTCTTACAACTTTATTGCAGCCACAGCTGACTAATACATTCCTTTTGTATCGGTTATCTACTGCCACAAGAATGGTGTGTAACAAAGTAACAAAACTTATGGCTTAAAACAACACCCACTTATAATTACTAACAAGACTAAACTCAGCTGGACAGTTCTGGCCTCAGCTGGGTTTAATGAAACTTACTCATGACTCTGTAGTGAGCTTCAAGCCAGCTAGGAACATTTTCTGATCTTGGGTAGACTTATTGACATGTCTGGGAGCCTGCCTGGGGCAAATGGGCTTACTTAGCTCTGCCACAAAGGTCTCTAAACCTCCAGCAGACTAGGCTTGTTCTCACGGTTTGGCTGAGCTCTGAGGAGCACAGGAGTAGAGAAAATGCACAAATTTTCCCTTGAGGCCTAAGGTTGGAACTTCTGCTTGAGGCCACTGTCACTTCTGCTGCATTCTACTGGCCAAATCAGGTCACAAGGCCAATCCAAATTCAAAGAATCAAGAGAGCAGACTCAAACTCTTGATGGGTGGGGCTGCAGTCACATTGCAGAGGAGGTGGGTATAAGAAAGGGTAAAGAATTAGAACTACTTTTTCAATCAATCTAACAAACATCAAAGCACACAAATGAAATAGCAAGCTAAGAATCCCAGAGTATAGTGAGCATTTATAGTAAATGACTGTTATTCACAGTTCTTAATCTAAGATCTTCCTACCTTCAAAAGTGATTGATCATAGGGTCAGATGTTATAAGTTCCCTGACATATATTAGCCCTGTGAAGTTTCATGCTCTTACCTTTGCATAGCACACTTTTCTTAAAATTCATCTGAATTTCCCACGTGGGGAAATGCATAATGATTTGATATATAGTTATGTTTGGGTTTACAACTCCAATCTACTCAGTGGTAGTATTCTAGTTATTATAATTTTCTAAATCCTTTTTCATAATTTTACTTTTTAAATCCCCCCATATTCATCTTGTAAAGTATTGAATAAATGAAACATATTTATGTCTCATGTGTGTTGAGCATTCTGATGAATCAATTTTACTGAACTTAAGAAAAAACCAAATTAAGGACTGACTGGAACTCATCCAGGTACTGTCTGTTCTTTTTATTAGGTGAACCAAATAAGCAATAAATATAGACTTCACACACAGCAGGTGTTCAATAAATTACATTGAAGATGGCAAGACAAAGAAAAAAACATTGAGTAGTTTTTGTGCCCATAAAGTACAGACACGTTAATTGCAATGAACCTATTACCTTTTGCAAAGCCAACTTCTGTTAAGCATTTAATAGTACCCAACTTTTATCATTCTGTTATTTTGTGTCCCTTCAACATTCTTATATTTTGTTTATACTGTATTTTGTGTTTAGTAAAAATGCTTTATGTTTATTTATACAATTTGTTCCCTGAAGTGTATGATCTAGATTAATTATAATGTAGTTTTTAAGACTTGCATGTACACAATTCCACATTCCCTGCCAAGCCACCTCCAATTAGGGTTCCTGTGTGTGTGTGAAGCTTACAAACTATATTCTTTTTGTATCCTCCCACCCACATGCCTTGCTTCAAATTCTAAATTCAGTTGGCTTTAGATTGAGGAAAAGACCACCCCAGCACACAGTTCTCCTCCCAGTCCTCTCAGTTGAGGACCCACAAAATCTTATCATATTTTATAGCAAGCAAATAAACAAAAACAAAGAAAATGCACAACAAAACTCAGGAAGCACCAAGCAACATGCTGGTCACGGGGATTTGCCAGGCAGGGCATCTGTTTTAGAATGCCACAGTGGTTTGAGGGCTACCCAAAATCAAGTTTCCTGCATCGTAGCAAGTACTCACTTAGAATGTTCAGTTTCAATTAGTATACTTCATACAGCACAAGAAAATATATAGTCAAGGCTTTAAACCAATGGAAAAATGGCATCAAAAAATCTGACCAAAACTGGAGACTATTATGTGCTTTCAGAGAAGTCAGATCAAACACCATTTTGTAAAACTTGTAAGGATTAGAGGGAGCAGGGGAAGGAGAATCTTTGTAGCAAGATCGTTGAACCATTAGAAACCAAAAGGCCCCTTCTAAAGCAGTGCTTTGATATAACTTGCTCTTGGGAAGGTTAGTAGTAATTCATCTCTGAGCAGTCAGCAATGGTACGCAGATCTGGCCCTTTGAGACAACCTCTAAGGCCCTCACCTCTTATTTGCCATCAGATCTATAGATGTAATTCCCCAGGTTCTTGGGAAAACAGTGCTTGCCAAATTGGCACTACTTACTAGTGGTTTTGCTGTGAATGAAAGAACATATGCATATTCACCTTTCTTCCACCTCCTGTCCCAATCTCATCACTGAGCAATGCAGTAAGTTTTGAGTTCTCTTATGATGGAGAGGGTAGGAGAGAAGACTCCATGAGTGGGTGCAAGAATAAAGGAAGGAACAAGGGGGGACATTCTTAATCACACCCCACCTATGTTCTCCCTCCCAGGGCTGAGCTACAGTTGTGCTTGTTTAGTGAGCGTCATGACTCGTAGGGGATCTGAAATCAAATGCCTCTAGGGTCCAGCAGACAACATAAATCAGCAAAACGAGCCCAACAGGTCCCTTGGGTTCCTTCAAGGTGCATGCCCTGTGTCAAAGGAATGGTCACATCTCTGTTCCATCTGGCTGTTGCCATTTAGGAATGTGGAACCCCCAGACATCAGATGTTGAAGGGACACAAGGCATGCTGGAGAAGTGTTGGAAATGTGGAATCTTTACGTGTTAAAATGTTGGCGACAGTGTGCAGGCAGAGGAAACATGTCTGCAGGCTGGAAGCAGCAACATGGTCCCAAATTTGCAATCTAGAGCAGCGCCACTCAAAGTGTGGCCCGCAGATCAGCACCTGTCCACAAACTATTTGTTCCCAGTCTGCAACAAATAGGGAGCCAACAATAGAATGTAAATCAACTGCATGACTAAGCACACCCTTTATTCCGCTGACATTTTTTCCATGGTGAGATTTTCTTGTATACAGGAAGCAGGGCGCTGATTTACATTCTGGCACAAGCTCCTCATCTCGTTGTGGGTTGCACTGTGGGCAGCGCTGCTCACTGGAGAAGCCGTCAGAGACCCTCTCCTTAGGGTGCTCTATCATAAACTTGAAAGTTTCTAACAGCAACTTTCTATCCCATACCGTGTGTCCTGTGATAGAAAGGGAAAAGGAGAGAATACACCACCACTAGACCTGGGAGAATGTGGACGGCCTGAGACAGACAGAGGAATGGGAGTCTGCCGATTGTCCAGCGGCTCCAGGTGTGCGGTGTGGGCGGGCAGGCGGGCAGCTGTCCAGGCCAATTACTGTTTCTCCTCTCTTAACACACCCGATACCTGGACTCTTTCAGGCACTTAAGAGTTTTGGGCTTACAGTTGGTCAAGCATTTTGCACGTCACGGACGTTCTTTCTGGTGGGACTTGTTTATTTGTCTATTGCCTGTCTGTCTGTCCATCACTGTGCTTTCTCCCCATTCTCCACCATACGGTACAAGCTGCAGAAGGACAGGGTATCTAGACTAGTGCCTAATACACAGTAGATACTTACTAAACATTAGATGAATGAGTGATGTTATATCAAAGCTGTGAGTATATAAGACAGGTATACACATTGTGCTCATTAGGTAGATAAAATAATTTTTAAATGTTTCCAGAGACTAACATATATCTTTCTCAGGAACTGTTGAATAACCTTTTTTTTATGTCCAGACCAAAAGAGATTTTCAAGGGCTATTACATAGGGTGTGGGAAATGCCTGAAGGTGAAGATCCTTGTGAAAAAAAAGACTGAAGCTGGCAAATGTGAGCATTTGGGAATGAAGGTTCCCAGACACTGAGCTAGTAAATTACTGATTGGTAGTTTTTTAAGGTGAAAATAGATTAATCTGTGTGAGGAAGTTCAAGAGAGATTCAGCCCGAAGGTGGAGAACCACTGGATGTCCCCAAGTCCCGCACGGGGCTGCGTGTGGCTGGCACTGGGGCGGACAGCGGGCTGTGGCCGTGAGCTGTCTGTTGAACGGGCCAGAGCTCTCAGTCTTCCTCGTCTTCACTGAAATTCCTCAAAATAATCCTGCTTATCAATCATATTACTTTCCTGCCAGTCTCTCGACCTCCCTTGTTCTCCATAATTTCAGATCCATTATGTTGGAGTTTTGTGGCCTTTTCTAATATTTAGAAACTCATTATTTTTCTAATCTCCTTAGCCTATTTCCTCCTATTCCCAGTACTAGTTGAAGAACGGGGTTGCTCTAAATGCTATTCTCAGTCTTTGTTCTGCTCTCATTATTCAAAAGTTTCTTCTTTTAAAATCTATATCATTTATTAATATCATTCTTTCTGAAACTTTATTACCATCTTCTACTGATGCCTAGAACCTTCTCCCAACTCCTTCAAAGGCTTCGATGTTTGGCTCAGAATTGTTTTTGTCTGCCCTACTCTTGCCAGCAGCCACAATAAGTTCAGGGCTATAACACTAATTATTATATTTATAATTTTTATACCTACTATTTATTTAGTGCCTACCATGTACTAGGCAATATAGGGTGTCTTACGGACACATTTTCTAATCTTTAACAACCCTACAAGGTAGGTTTCATCCTCCATTTTCACAAAAAGAATGCATGATTCAGAGAAGTTTATGTATTAAATAACTTGCCCTAAGCCACGCAGTTAGTTAGCAATTGAACCAGATGGAAAACACAAATATAACTGATGTTAAAGCCTATGCTTTGACATTAGTTCTAACCTTTTATTAGTAGTAATTAAGAAGATAGCTACCATTTTTTAAATGACTACCACATTACAGCCATTAGCTTTATACTGATTATTTCCAAATCTCACAACAATCTCACAAGGTCTGTATCATTCCCGCTTTAGAGGTAGGAAAAATGAAGCTCAGAAATGTGAAGTAACCTATTCTAAGACACACGGATGGCCAAAAATTTAGACTCAGATCACTCCAAGTCAAAAGTTCTCCCTCTTTGGACAGACCCCACTGACAGATACAGAAACATCTCTGTCGATTACATTGCTAAAACCCTATTTCAGCTTTCTACTAGTGCATACAAAACATCCAGATCTGATGGAGTAAGATAATAACAATCATTTATTTTCCCCACGAATCTGTAATTTGGGCAGGACTCAGAAGGGAAAGTTCCTCTGTGCTCGATGTGGCCTCAGCTGGGGTGGCTCAAACAAAGATTTGAGGATCCTCTTTCCAGATGGTTCACTTACAGAACTGCCAAGCCAGTGCTGGCTTTGCCTGGGAGCTCAGCCTAGGCGGAGGGTCACAGGCTTAAGTGCCTGTCCACATGGATCTCCCCCCATAGCCTGGCTTCCTCAAAGCATAGTAGCTGGAAGTTCAAGTGAGAGCCAGACAGAAGTCATATCATCTTTGAAGAACTGTGTCTCAGAAGCCACACAGCATTACACCCACCGCATTTTATTTGTTAAAAATGAATCACTCAGGCTAGCCCTATTTAAGGGGAGCAGAGTCATACTATACCTCTTCAGGGAAGGATATCAAAGAATTTGCAGATGTGTTATGAAACTACACACACTGTTTCACAATTTCTCACCCACTTCCCCTCCATTCTGCTCAACCACTCATGGAAATCACACACTTCCACCACCTCAGCATCACTCCGAATTTTGACTGTAGTGCCCGCCTCTTTTTTAACTGTTTCCTGCTCTCACCTTCCTCCTTGCCTTACTGCTTCTGAACTGGACCTTCTCCATCAAGAACTAGAATCCCTTTCTCTGTATCCTTCAAGTCTTTCATCTCTCAGTTTCAGTTCCATGGTCAGGAATTTCATGGCTGCCCTTTCTACACTTTATATTGATAATTTTTTACAACCTCTTCTTTATCTACCCCTTTATTCATCACCTGGTAACCTTCCTTTCCCGTTTCTTCTCAGCTTACTCAAAAGTTACCAATTATCTCCTAATCCTTCTAATTACCTTTTCTCATTTCTCATCCTTCCTCTTGTTTCTGTATCATTTGATACAGTTGCCTATTCTGCCCTTTTTAAAAAATTTTTCCCTTTTTTATATCCTGGGCTGTGCTTGTCCTTGTCTCAATTCATTTCAATTTAACAGTCATCCACCAAGCTGACAGGAAGCCAGCCCTAAAAGCAGAACTGAGTATAAGCATACAAGGAATGATAGCACATCGAAGCCAGCTGCTACACGTGGAAACCAAGCAATTTTGTTATCCCCGCAAGAGGCATAATATTTGGATGAGAAATCTTGCAATGGCCAACATGCTTAAGTCTGTACAGAAGTATAAGCCCCAACCACTGGGATCGTGATTCATAGGAAAGAGTTTTATCTTAGGAAGAATGTATAGCAGTCCTAAATTTTTCTTGGGCCATGGGACTTTCAAAGTATTTAATAAAAGTTCTACACCTTCCCCTTGGGAAAAAAATGTATGCAAGAGATGACAGAGACATCAACATTCGAATATGGGGGCCCAGTGTGTTCAGTTGGGACATATTAAATTTATTGAATTTGAGGTACCTGTGGGAATCCAAGGTCAAGTTTACTAGGAGATAGTTGGACATACAGTTCTGATGCTCAGGAGAGAAATTTAAACTGAACTAGAGATTTTTCAGGTGTTAAAGCCATTTGGTGGAGTCGATAACCTCTAAAACATAAGTACAGTAGATTAACACATATGTTAAGGGTGGACTCTTGGGAAACGTCAAAAGGTGTAAGAGAAAATATTAATAGAACACACAAAGAGAAGCCAGTGAGCTTGGAGGACAACCTGGAGCATGTGGTTTCATAGATGTTAGAGGACTTAAGAGGAAGAGAATTGTCCCATTCAATAAGTATTCATTAATTGCCTTTGTATTAAAGATTGTGGATTGCCACAAAAACCAGTGGTGATATAGCACCTCTTGTATTATCCTGGATAAAGCTGGAACCCATTCTACTAAGTGAAGTATCCCAAGAATGGAAAAATAAGCACCACACGTACTCACCATCAAATTGGTATTAACTGATCAACACTTAAGTGCACATATAGCAATAACATTCATCGGGTGTTGGGTAGATGGGAGGGAGGAGGAAGGGATGGGTATATACACACATAATGAGTGCAGTGTGCACCGTCTGGGGGATGGACATGCTTGAAGCTCTGACTCGGGTGGAGCAAGGGCAATATATGTAACCTAAACATTTGTACTCCCATAATATGCTGAAATAAAAAAGAAAAATAAATAAAATAAAGAATCAGGATATAGCAATGAAAAAGGTGAGAGATGTCCACGATTTATGGGGTAAAGAGATATTTAATTAGTCCTTGTAAGTTTGATGAGCTAAACAAACAATTCTCTTTGGGGAGGGAAGTTTAGATCCAGTTCACACCATGCCTTTAGTGGCTGTCCTCTGCTTCCCTGCACAGCCAGTCTGAAGCTGTGTTGCCGACCCTGACACACACATGCGTAAGCCTACTCACTCACACCCAGCCTGTCCTTCCCCAAAGCATTCTACCACCCCAACTGATACTTGCTCCTGCCATTGTAACATTTGTCCAGAGCGGCAGATTTCTGCCCACATAAGCGCTGCTCTCAGCAATCGTCTGTTACTCTATGCCTGACAAGAACTCGACACTGGCTTTAAATTCAGGCTCCTCTCCTGACTGGCTACAGTAACCCTGGGCAGGTACTTAACCACTATGAACTTCAGTCTCCTCACCTGTAAAATGAAGGTGAAACTACCTCCCTATTATTTATATTGTGAGGCACTGAATCAGGTAACATATCTAAAGCATAGAACACAATGTTTGGCCTAATGCTCGTATTTATCAAAACAGAAAAAGGAAAAGGAGAATAGAGATGTGTTTAGGATAGTTCAACCTCTCTCAGTTCCAAGGGGAAACTACAGAAAGCCCCGCCCTCACCCAGTCACATCATTTATGGGAATGATAGTGCAGAATACTTGTGAGAACCCTCCTCCTCTCTCAGCTACATCAGAGAGGTCGAATAATATAAGCCTGAACAGCGTCCGTGTGCTGGGCAAGAACATCTGGGGCGAGTTTAAAAGCCATTTCAATTAATCAGGGAAGGCAAAAGCCAGGTGTCTCTAGGTGATACGGGAAGTGAGTGAATGGGAAGTGAGAAAGTGAAAATTATGCAAATTCCATTTCAGGAAGTGTGGCTATGGCAGGAGGAAAGAAAACGAGACATTATTCAATTAATAATTAGCTCATGCTCCTCTACAATCACCTGAACTTTCCCTGAATAGAGCTGAATTGGTCTTCGTGGCCTTATTTGAATAAAACCCCGTGGTATTCACGAAGCTATGGAACATGTTAAGGTTGTTTTAAATATTCATCCTGTTCTAATCACTACCTTTCTCTGTACTCCGCCAATGTGGTGACATTTACATATTAGAAGTGACTTAAATATCTCTCTGAAGATATTTAAGAAATGGATAGACATTATTGTCAAAAGGATTAAACTATGGTTTAAACAAGGTGACCTGGGAAGTTTCTTTCTCAACAATGGAAGTCAACAATCTTCAGGTTCCTCTGTCTAAAATCAATTCTCAGGGGCCATATCAATCTCTTGACTGAGAAAGAACTGATACCTTCTTATGCTACCTTCCCTTTCTGATGATATCAGATGTATTTAATACATCCTAACTTCAGGTACTTTCAGAAGCTACTGATGCCTTTCAACTTCATTGCCCCATTTATATTTTGCTTTCAGTGCCAAAAAAGTTAAGAGGACCATATTCACATAGCACTTTTCTCATTAAAGCCAAACAGGAGCCCAAACCCTCCACCTTTACCACTCAAACCTATAACGACCTCATTTAATTCCAGCACAGAACAATGTCTTTCACTTAAAATTAATGTCTTGTCCACATAAAATTGAAATACAGAATGCAGCCTTCCTGATGATAAGTAGAAAGCATAAAGGTGACTTTTAAGGAGATAAATTTATTCTGTCAGGAAAGGAATAAAACCCTTTTGCTATTCACCTGTGACTTGAACACTCCTAAGCAATGAGTTCTTCCCTTATTTGTAACTAAATATGATCTGTCGCTCAGCCTTACCTTGCTGTCATGTGTTAAATTAAAATATATCATTAATATATATAGTGTCTCTGATCCTTACATGGTTAATGGCTCCGTATCAATAGACCAGGCAGCATGTTGGCATCCGATAGCCGTGTACACAGAATAATATACTGTCCAAATGAATAGGTAGTAGGGAACATGGCATTTTAAATTATTTAAAATAGCATAATTGTATTGCTTCCATTTACAGAGAATATCAAGTAAGGCAGTACAAATTGTTTTGAGTTAATGGAATCATAAAGAATTAGGATAATCCAATAGAGATTTCTGGAAATAAAATTATACAGTATTATTTGTGTTGTTTAATAAGACAGCCTAGATTTTAAAATAGAAAAATATACTGGATAATTGAACACAGAGGGAGTATTTTCTTCAATTAACCAAAAGCAAGAGTCTTGCATTCAGTCTTTTACTATCTGGATTCTGGATGTGACATAACTAACATGCATTATATTGGCTCTTCTCTAGAAATACAGAAAACTTAGGCTGTGTTTTTATTATATCACTATCAGAGTACACGTAACTAGTATTTATTGATGTCAAGTATTTTATTTAATTCCCACAACAAAACTTTGAGGTATATTTTAGCATAATCATCATCACCCTATTCTGTATATAGTATGTAATAAGAATAATCAAAACCTATTAAATGCCGGGCACATATTTTACTTCATTTCATACGATAACTCCATAAAACAGGTGCTACCATTATCATTATCCCCATTTTTTTACATAGGGAAACTAAACAGCGGAACATTTAAGTAACTGTCTCAAAGTCACCAGCGAGTAAGTGAAGAGCATGGATTAGAACACGGTTTATCTGCCTCTTAGGTAGGAAAGGCTCAGAGTGGGTAATTATCCCAATCAAGGTCACATGGCTAGAGAAAAATGAAGATGAAATGCAAAATCTTTTTTAAAAAAAGTTTTTACTTTTGATCATGAGAATTTTCAAATAGATACCCAACTAGAGGGAATGGTATTAATGAATGCAAAGGCTTCTAGTTTCAAGTCTAAAGCCCTTTTCCTAGAATGTGTGTGTTCTATGAGATAGAAATATTTAACACAGAAATTTTTAATGAAAAGAGTTCCATTTTTTTAATTATAGAGGTAACACATGTTCATTATAAAACAATTCATTCAGAATAGAAAGGTTTGTCTCTACTAATAAGTTGTGTATATCCTTTCAGATTTTCTCTACCCATGTATGTGCAAGCATAGAGATATAATTTTTTACAAAATAGAATCATACTATATATACTCTTAAGAACTGCTGATTTTGCTTTGCTCTTTAAATGTACCGTGGCCATATTTTCATTACAATAAACATTGATCTACGGCTTTATTTTTAATGTTTATATTCCATTGCATCAATGAAACCATCTTTTACTTAGCCAGTCCCTTGTTGATGAACATTTATGTATTTTCAATTTTTTGTAATCATAAAAACATTGTGGTAAACCTCCTTCCTTATACATCTTTATGCACTTGTGAAATTAATTCTTAGAACTTCCTTGCACATAATAGGCTCTCAATAAATTTGATGAATTAATGAATGAAAGAAAAGTGAAATAGTATGACCAAACAACTGGTAAATTTTCTGTTTATATGTACTGCTAAATCGGCTTTCAGAAAAGCAATTAATCCATTTGCCATTATTTGCATCTTTTTTTCTTTTTAACTTTGTTTATGTTTAAATATTTTAGGAAGTTTTTAAATCTTTCACTTTGTGATTCTGTCTCAAGGACAGTCATATGTTGAAGTAAGAGCTCAACAGCTTATGAAAGTCAATTGCCAAATTTTCAGGAATTTTGAGAACTGGTGGTAAAATGTAGCCATTATTTTAAAATTATGTAAACTTAAAATTAAATAAATTATACTAAAAATGAAGGTAATAAATACTCAAAGTGCACCACCTCCTAATTATTTCACTATTATCTATAGATACTCTCAAAGTCAGTGATGACTGTCGTATCTCGATAGTGGAAACACTCACAGCGGTGAACTACCCAGCATCTCCTCCCAACTCCACGTTCAGTGACTGTGTTGATAGCTTAAAATCGGTCAAAGTGGGGGCATTTATAGCATGGAGATCAGCAAGCGCTAGAAATCGGGGCTTGATTTAGTGCTGAAACCAAAAGAGTTTTTAGTTTAATTAATAATTTATACAAGGGTGAGAAATAGTTTAACAATAAGCCATATATCAGATTTAATGACAATAAATATATTGAGAAAACTCCATTTGTCAAATCATGGCTGATTCAAAGTTAGAAAAAAATCAAGAAACCCATGCTTGGAGGATCAATTGACAATATGGAATTACACTTATTTACAATAAAGAGTATTATGTGTTTTTATTATTTATAAATTGTATGCTATGCATCCTTTATATCAGTAAAATTTATAATAAATTTATGTATATATATTTGCATACTTTTTTCAGAGAGCTGGTTGTTAAACATTTAATGGCACATTAGTGCTTAGGGATCATATTTTGAGAGGCTTTTCCTTTGTAAAAACAGAAATACCACATGTACTGTATTCCAAGTTCCTGCATGTAGGTAGCTACTTCTGAAATTTGTGTTCTGTTCCATCGATCTTTCTGTCTGTTGTGGTCTTAGTACCATAATGATTAAATCATTATAGCTTTAAAACACATTTAGTATCTGGAAGGACAAATACCACTCACTAATTTATACCCTCCTGACTATTCCAGATGAACTTAAAAAAACCTCTTGCAACCTCCCTCCTCTTGTTTTCTGGTGGTATCTCCTTCTTCCACTCCTTCCAATCAGCTCGTATTTTATATTAATTGTTAGAATCTTGTCATTTTCTTCACATATGCCCTGGACATTTCTGGTCTTCATAACTCTAGGTATTTTATATTTTTATTTTTCTGTACTTTATATGTGAAATTTTTTATATCTGACATTTTAAAAAATTATTTAACACAGATGTTTTACCACCACTTAGAATTACTGCAAAACTCTTGCACCAGAAACTAAGTTAAAAAGAGTAATTGCAAACCAATTGCAACAAAAATGTTGAATGGATCGCTGTTTATTTGTTACCATCCTTCCAATAATTCTCAGTTTTTTCCACTAAGAAGTTGGTTATGGTTATTTTCTTTAAATTTCTTTTATAGAAAGAAAAAGTATGGATTATTATTTTAGAGGGTGAGCTCTTGAATGCCAACTGAAGTTTCATAATACCAATAAAAGCATGAATGTATTTATCTATGACAGGAATCACCATATACAAACAGACATCTCTAATATGTTTTTTATACTGTAGCATATTGAAAATAATATTAGCCCCAAATATGTACCAGTCTTTGAATTACTTATATTTTGCCTTCTACTTGACAACTATGTCACCCTTATGTTTCCCTCTTGGCTGTGACTCAAAGGAAGCAAAGAGCCAACTTTTATATCTTAACAGTTCCTTGGTTAACACCCACACACTATTTCACATTCTCCTTCCCTCTCTTTTTTAGTCATTTTTAATTGCACTAATGATTTATGAATATCTGCTCATTAAAAAATTCAAACAACAGTATCTTCAGTAAACAGTAAAAAATAGACCCCCCCCCCTTTCCTTCTTTAATGTCTGGCTTATTATGCCTTTTATTTTTAATTAAACTCTTTATTTTGAGATAATTGCAGGCTCTAAAAAATAATACAGTGAGATCTTATGTATCCTTCACCCAGTTCTTCCCATTGGTAACTTCTTGGTAACTGCAGCACAGTAACTCAACCAGGATATTGGCATTGCTATAGTCCAGATACAGAACATTCCCCTCCCCACAAAGATCCTTCATGTTGCCCTGTTACGTCCACACCCACATCCCTCCTCACCTCCACCCACTCCCTAATTCCAGGAATTAGGGTTAAGGCCATTAATCTGACCTCCATTTCTATAATCCTATCATTTCAAGAATGTCATATTAAAGGAATCTTGCAGCATATAACCTTTTGGGATTGTTTTTTTTTTTTTTAACTCAGCATAATTCTCTAGAGATTCGTCCAAGTTATTGCATATATCAATGATTTCCTTTATTGCTGAGTGGTATTCCATGGTGTGGATGCACCACAGAAAGTTCAGCCATTCACTCACTGAAGGACATGTGGCTTGTTTCCATTTCGGGGTTATTATCAAAAAAGCTAGTATAAACATTTGTGTACACGTTTTTGTGTGAATATGAGTCTTCATTTCTCTGGGATAGGTGCCCAGGAGTGCAACTGTTGGATGGTATGGTAGTTGCATGTTTAACTTTTTTAAGAAACTGCCAAACTATTTTTCCAGAGTGTTTGTACCATTTTATGTTCCCACCAGCAATGTGTGAGTAATCCAGTTTCTCCGCATCCTCACCAGCATCTGGTGTTGGCACTATTTTTTATTTTAGCCATTCCGATTGGTATATAATTCTATCACATAGTGGTTTTAATTTGCATTTCTCTAATGACTAATGATGTTGAACATCTTTCCATGTGCTTATTGACCATCTGTATATCTTCTTTGGTGAACTGTCTCTTCATGGCTTTTACCCATGTTCTAATTAGATTATTTTTCCTGCTGTTGAGTTTTAAGATTTCTTTATGTGTTCTAGATACTATTTTTTTTTGTCAGATATGTGGTTTATAAATCTTTTCTCCTACTCTGTTGGCTTATATCTTTTATTTTGGTAACTATAGTAAAACCCCACCTTAACAGAAAGTAGAGAACCAATAAGTTCTATTACATAAAATGTGGGGTTATGAATTGCAAGATTAATGAAAAACAGTGTTTTGAGTCTTTTGCTTTATTTTGTTTTGTTTTTGGTCAGCCTTCCAGTTCCTGTCTATATAATGGAGCGGGAGGAAGAAAAACTATGTTTTCATTTATTAGACTTGTAGGAAAGAATGATTACTGCAAAGAAAATACACTGTACACTGAAATGAGAAAGCTTCAAGTGAAACGAGGAGTCACTTCCTACCTCACCTCCTCCCCACACACACACAAAAGATAATTTCTGCCCTTCAACCACCTTCTTCTAAAAACAAGGTCTGGGTAGAAGATCAAGGCCACTTGTCAATCACATTATGTCTGAACAACCTGCACGATCTTACTATATTTTTGTTTTACTGTTTCTTTTATTATAAGCCACATCCAATCATCTTGTAAATAGTTCAGGTGGACACATCAGTACCACCCGAGTTATACAACTCCAGGGAGCACCATTCACGTGGCTTCTATAGGCACAAAGCCCGAGGCCTGGGGCATAAAACAGCATCCCCAGGGTTTGTCAGTCCCCACTGTGATCATGCCTCTATCTCTCGTCTCTAATGCCAGAGATAAAGGCATTATTTGCACTGTGTCTTGAAAAAGCATCAGGTTGGCCGGGCGTGGTGGCTCACGCCTGTAATCCTAGCACTCTGGGAGGCCGAGGTGGGCGGATCGTTTGAGCTCAGGAGTTCGAGACCAGCCTGAGCAAGAGCGAGACCCCATCTCTACTAAAAATAGAAAGAAATCATATGGACAGCTAAAAATATATATATCAAAAAAAATTAGCCGGGCATGGTGGTGCATGCCTGTAGTCCCAACTACTCGGGAGGCTGAGACAGGAGGATCCCTTGAGCTCAGGAGTTTGAGGTTGCTGTGAGCTAGGCTGACACCACGGCACTCACTCTAGCCTGGGCAACAGAGTGAGACTCTGTCTCAAAAAAAAAAAAAAAGAAAAGAAAAAGCATCAGGTATGAAGCAAGAGAACTGAGTGCCAGCCCTGGCCCTGACTCACTAGCCATTTGACGTTGAGGAAGCCATTTAAACTGTAGATACCTGGCTTTCCATGTCAGTAAAATGAGGAATTTGGACTAGTCAATAAAATGATTTCTAAGGTCACTTCCAGCTCATAAATTCTATTTTTTCTATTTTAAAAGTACAGAAATTTTACCAAATGATATGATGAGCATTCTAAAAAATACCTAACCAGGACCTTCAAAAGTGTCAATATCATGAAAGACAAGGAAAGATTAAGAAACTGTCATGGAGTGGACGAGGTTAAAGACACAGGACAACTAAATGCAATGTGGGATCCTGGAATGAGTCCTAGAATAGGAAACATACATTAGTGGGAAAGTTAAGGAAATCTAAATAAAGACTGTATTTTAGTTAATTAAAAAGTATGATTAGGCCGGGCGCGGTGGCTCACACCTGTAATCCTAGCACTCTGGAAGGCCGAGGCGGGTGGATCGCTCAAGGTCAGGAGTTCGAGACCAGCCTGAGCAAGAGTGAGACCCCTTCTCTACTAAAAAAATAGAAAGAAATTATCTGGCCAACTAAAATATATATAGAAAAAATTAGCCGGGCATGGTGGCACATGCCTGTAGTCCCAGCTACTCGGGACGCTGAGGCAGTAGGATCGCTTAAGCCCAGGAGTTTGAGGTTGCTGTGAGCTAAGCTGACGCCACGGCACTCACTCTAGCCCGGGCAACAAAGCGAGACCCTGTCTCCAAAAAAAAAAAAAAAAGAAAAAAAAAAAAGTATGATTAATGGGTAAAATCTTTAAGGGGATTGATATAAGACAAAGGTTCTGGAGCCATTAATAAAATTATTTTTTGGAAAAGAGATCACTTCTTCTTTTTAAACATGAATACGCATATTTAAATAACCTGAAGATGGCACGATTTTTGAGTCATTTATTCCAGGGTTTGGGTTTCTTCAATACGGCTATTTATAAAACCACTGGAAGGTCATATTGTTCTCCTAACAATATTATTTCGACCACACATAATTACCTTCTAAGGGATTCAAGTTAACATTATTTGCCAGATGTGGGAATATGAAGATATTATGAGAACTTGAGTTTAAAAAGCAAAAAAAATATGATTTGCCATAAAGAACAAAAATCTTATAATTCCATGCTAAATGGCATCAAAAAGATGACCTTTTAATTTTGTCAAATTAATATTTGTTATGTACATTGTACAGGTAACATAATCATGTTGAGCATCTCTTTTATACAAAACTTTTTATAAATTACAGAAAATGTTTAAACAGACACATATAATTTTAAACTCTAGATCCCTCTTCGTTGTAGAATTTACCCGACAGATTTCTAAAAAATGAACTTCTATGACCCTCTCATTTAATAAGCTTCACAGTTTGGAGCGGCCCCATTCCACGGTATATTGCTGACCTTAATCCTCCAGCCTATAGTTTAGGTGTCCCCATTCCTTTTTTTGCTCCTAGGTGGGTATAGAAACCAACTGTCTGCTAGATAATAAACTTTAATGTATTTGAAAGTAGTAGGCTCGAATTTTTTCTTCCCTCCTTTCAGGTTGTCAAATGCAAAGCGTGACCTGGCCTGGATAATCTGTGTTCTGCACAGGAGGTGGGAGACAGCCCTGTGGGGTGTTCCCAGACCTAAGATCGCCTTTCTTTGCTGTTCATGGGTAATACCACTAGATGATGCACTTTTCATATTTGGCAGTTAAAACCTGCCAACCAAATCTCTTCCAATGCTTAAAGGACTTCTACTCTTAATAGAGCTGCTTTTATGTTTAAAAAATGAAAGCTATTCATGGTTAAACAGACTATATGATTACATAACTATTTAAAAAAAAAAAAACCCAAAAAAAGTTTGGGGGAAGATGTCTTGAGAGCAAAACAATTTTAGCCACAAGAACCTAGGTTTGGATGAGAGACGTTTTGCAATGGAAACACTGTATCTTTAAAACAAACAAACTTCTTGATTAATGAACCTGTCTCAGGAAGTTCAGGCTGCTGTAACAGAATGCCATAGACTAAGTGGCTGAAACAACAAACATTCATTTCACACAGTTCTGGAAGCTGGGAAGCCCCAAATCAAGGTGCCAGCAGATGTAGTGTCTAGTGAGGGCCTTCATCTTCTGGTTGTATCCTCACACAGTTTAGAAAGAAAGCATCTCTCTCATGTTTCTTCTTATAAGGCCACTAATCCCATTCACGAAGGCTCCACCCTCACGACCTAATTACCTCCCAGAGGCCCTATGTACTAGATAGGGTTAGCTTTTCCACAAACGAATTTGAGAGGGACATAAACATTCAGTACATAATATGAATTCATTTCTGGTAGAACTTATTCCAATCACAGACCCTCCTAAATAGACCTTCATTCTGCTTGAAATCTCTAGAACATTTCTGTGTTTGAAGCATTTCCAGAAGCTAAAGAGGTGGTAACTTCTGATTATTCACTGATTCCTCGGTGGTTGCTTGACCACAGTTTATTAACATGAGTTGTGGATGTGAATCTAGAATAGTTAGTCTGAATCGCTCAGTCTTTCTAATAATTACAGTAATATCCAGCATTTATTTAGCACTTAAGTGTTTTGCCAAACACTGTTCTAAATGCTTGTTGTACTATCTCATTTAATGCTGACAACAACCTTAAAGCCAGATATTTTTATTCTCATTTTCCTCATAGATGAGGAAACTGAGGCATAGAAAAATTAAATTACTTTTTAATTTAATCATGTAGTGGCAGAGCCATTCTCTGTTCAACCATTATGAATATGACTACTCATTCCTAGCTGGGTAATTTTCCCCAAGCAATTCAATGACAGGTGTCAGTTTCCTCATCTGCATTTGACTACTGGATGGCATTGGTATTAATGCTTGTTCCATCTATTTCACAGACTTGTTGGAAAGATCGGACATGCTGTTGGGGGAACATGGTTGGAGGTTTGCCCCTTCTTTGAGGCTATTCTAAAAAGTATAGAATATATAAAATGTGTGGCACTTGGGGTGGGAATTGAGTGCTTTCTAGAGTCAAACCAAAACTCAAAACAGAGGAAGCTGAGAGTTCTCCAGCCTCTGCCCCACCCCCTTTTCCCTCCAGACATGCCTGGAGCAGCCAATGCCATGACAATCCACAGCCCTTTCCTGGGTGCCCCACACTGCCGCTCCCCTCTTCTCTATGGTCCACCTCATTTGAAAATGCAGATCTTCCAGTGAACAATCTGGATTCTCAGTCGACCGTTTTTGTGAGTAAAGGAGCTAGGCTTCCTTTAAACACTTTTAAAGAAAACACATATACAGCATAACACATGTATTTGAACAAACATGATAGCATGTCTTTCCACCATGGTATTTCCCCTGCCTCCATGTCTTCTCTCCAGATCTGTCTACCTGATTGTTGGTATGAGACCTTCTCCACCTGGTTGCCTTCTCATTCTCTATAACCTCCTCTCTCTGCCCCTCCATCCTCTTTCATTTTACTGTATGTGATTACAATATTGAACCGATACACGACCTATTATCTGTTCTATCTCAGACTATGGCTTTCCTTAGTTAAGGGGAATAGTGGAATATTCTAAATATCGCTTTCCAAAAAGAACTCCAAAACACGAAAGGTTGTTACAGTTTTTTTGGCCCTTGATCATAATTTATTAGGCCCATTCTTTGCAATATTTGGGGAAGAGTCAGGTCAGGAAAGCTACCCATCGAAGCAGCAGCTTGGAAAGTATCTCTTCCCACATGAGGCCACCACAGACCTCTCCCTTTCATAGCCAAGCAGCTGGGCCTGAGCTCTGCCAGACGGTAGGCAAGAAATCGTTCTCCACAAACCTCTTTGATTCTGAATACATCGATAGAGCTTCCCTCAGGGGTGGGGAATCAGGCTTAAAGGCTCATAATGTGTATAACCTGTGATTCCTTTAGGATCTGAACAGAAGCTAAAGGGCCCATATGCAGTAACTTAACTTGAAGCTAGATTGTGCATAAGCATCTGAGAGCAGAAATCAGCCCTGCAATTGCATGTGAATTAATGAAGGCAAATTAGCCTGGGATTTGTGTTTGTTGTGTGGGAAGGTGATAGCAGAGTAAATCTTCCAAATTTAAGTATATTTTATGTTAATTGCATAAAGTAGCATAGATTTGTTGCTTTAAATCTCATCCATGGGGAGCTAGAGTTGGGCTTGTTGATTTCTTTTATTATCCACTAAAATGACTCCAGTCCTTGTTTGTATTTGCTTGAGCAGCACAGATCTATTTCTGAATAGCTTTACAACTTTAAATGTTTTAAGAAACTTCTTTTTAATACCATCTACTTAATTGTGCCATAATAGCTCCTAAGTGGAACATTATATCTATCAGTCTTAAGTGCTGCTGTGGATATAATAGCTTCGGTCATATTATTATAATCTTTTTTATTTAGAGCACTTGGAAAGCTGAAGATTAAATATGCCTCAATCTGCTACCACTGTAGCCATTACTTACCTTAGTGCCAAGTAAATACTAAGGAAACTCTATCATCGCTGGTAAAATTATATTCTGAATTCTCTGGTGAGGGAATATAGATTCAATGTATTAATAGATGAATCTATATTCCTTGTTTTCCTTCTCTCTCCTCAGTTAAAAATATTTTCTCTGTAATGGCAAATTTCTGTGTGCACTGATTTTTAAAATATCGGTTAGTGCATTTAGTGGGGAGAGAATCGGGATGAAGGAGAAAGAGGAAGTGGTGGAATGACATCCATGTGTGGGTAGATATTACTCAATGCTAAGTCCTGTATGCACTCAACATACCAAGCCTAGAAATGGCCAGGTGTTGGGAGAAAGTCCAGACTATATGCAAAGTGTGCCGCCCCTTGCCACTCAAGATGTGGTCTACCAACTAACAGCTGTTTGCACCACCTAGAAGATTTTTAGAAATGCAAAAGCTGAGGCCCCACTCCAGGATGCCCTAATAAAAATCTGCATGTTAACAAAACCCTCAGAGGACTCCTGAGCACTTTCAAGTCTGAGAAGCCCCGTGGGCACCACTCTAGTAGCCTCCACTGGGGAGATAGAAAAGTCCTCTCCTTTAACCTTGGGTGCTAACCAGGAACACGCTGCTCATTCCTCTCAGCAGAGAATGGTGCCATGGTGCTAAGTGAAAGTGGAAGGCGATACCTCTTTTAAGATCTGGTGTCTGGGGAAGGAGAGAGAGGGAAGAAGGAAGTGTCCCACACTTAATTCCAACCAACTATCGAAAAGAAAAGCTCTTGCTAGAACTATTTTACCTTCTTCTCTGTGTGATGTTATTGGATTTGATTTCCTTTCTTCTAGAGAAGGACACATTGGTTTAAAAAAAAAAAAAATGACCTAAATTCAGTATTCCATCCAGATGCTTTCAATTTGGCAGGCGGGAAGCAAGTTTTGCATAGAGACTGAGCTCACTGAAAGGGATTAGAATTTTGAGTTTGAAATTCCAAAGGCATTTTAAAGTCAAGAAACTGTTTAGGGAAAAAAACAAATACAAGTGACCTTGATATAATTTTGCAATGATACTCACATCAGAGCCATCTTGGAATGAACTCCTTTGGGAATCTTTGTAACTAGTCTTCCTGGCACTGAATTCAAAACAACAGACTTTATGATAAATCTCACTTAGGCAAATGGCATAAAGTGGGACATGGAGTCAGATACAAAACACATCTAATTTAACTGGAGGAGGAGATCACAGAAACCTCATGCAGCACAGGGAGGGAACTGCGTAAATGGGCAACCACCACTACAAAGGCTATGCTCACCCAGCTAATTGTATTTCAGAATTGGCTGCCCTCTTTGCAATTTAAAACAGTCCTGGACTTCAGAGGAATGACAAACACCCATGGGAGTGACTTGGGCAGCACCATCTTTCCCTGAAGGTAATTTGCAGGATCAGACTGACTCTGGTCTCAAAATAAATTTGAGACTTCTGACATCCCTCAACCATATGGTTTATTTATTACATAAGCTGTTTTTCTGAGATTCCTTTTTCCTCAGCCATTTGTGTTTTCTTCTTGTTTTGCCATCTTTTTCAATAATTAGATATCCTAGACACCGATAGCTACTAATACCCAATTTTTAAATACTTTTTTAAAAGTCTTTATTTCCAAGTAATTTATTGCTTTAGGAGTAAACATATCTTTTGATATATTTTAATGAGAATCTTATTTAGAATATCTCAGGTAATAAATACTAACAAATATATATGACATTGTTGTTTGTATTTTCACTAGGGATAATAAAATGAATTTTTTTAATTTAGAAGGAAAATAGCAATTTTGCATTTTGTGAAAAGGTAATTTTAAGCCATAGCATATATCAATTATATAAAAATTATATAAATGGCCTATATAAGTAGGAGATTTGAATTTAATATTAATTTGGAAAATATTTGAGATTTTTATGACTACAATGACTATTCCATCTCAAACAGGAGTATTCAAAACTAATGAACTCATTCAAAATAGAAATGATTACTTAGTATAGAAAAATAGTAAGCGTGGTATATTGGTTTCCTAAGTTGATATAACAACGTCAAACAAGGTGGCTTACAATTGAGTGGCTTAAAACAACAGAAATTTATTGTCTCACAATTCTAGAAGCTAGAAATTTAAAATCAATGTCTTGGCAGGGCCATGCTCCCTCCAAAGCCACCAGGAGAGGCTCCTGCCTTGACTTTTCCAGCCTGTGTAGTCCCAGGCATCCCTTGGTCTGTAGCAACGTAAGTCCAACCTCTGTCTCCATCTTCCCATGACCTCATTCCCTGTGTGTCTCTGTCTTCTCCTGTTCGTATAAGGACATCAGTCATATAGGATTAAGGGTCCACCATAATGGCCTCATCTTAACTTGATTACAACTACAAAGACCATATTTCCAAATAAGGTCACATTCACAGGTACCAATTTTAAGGATTTCAACATATCTTTTAGGGAGACACAATTCAACCCGTATCATATGGCTAACATTTTCTCAGTGATGGAATATAGCCTGTAACTTTACCAAAATGACAGTAGTATTTATTCTCTTTGCTCCAAAAATTAAAATAAAATTTCTTTTCACTTGTCTTCAAAATAAAAAACAGTTAGAAATCAAACAGTAGTTGCTAATGTAAGGTGCCCAACTAACACTCGATAACGATTCTCTCACAAAGGAGAAAAGGGCATCTAGGGCTTATCTATAGTGGCAGCACCAATACTAGGAGCTAATAACTAAAATCCTTGATGTTTTCCAGGAACACATCTGTCTGGGTGGCATAGGGTACAGAAAATAAAGAAAGTTCAAAAGATTCATCAGGGGGAGAGATAAAAGCCTTAGTGCCTAAAGTCATTTACTCCATAAATATCATAAATAATTTAGCATGACAATTAGTGATTCTTTGATATCGGTTGAATGTTTCACAAGTATAATTCACACTAAGTTATATACCAGTCATGATTTAACATATTGTGGTAAATAAACAACTTCTTTTTGTTGTTATAATTCTGTGCTTGTATCTACATACCTCACTTTTTTCCCAGACTTAATTTTCTCAGACTCACTATTTCCCCATCTTCACCTTGAAGTACCATTCCAAGGACACCTTCTGCTGTCTCTCTTCCCTCTTCCTGTGTGGACTCGATTCCTTCATGCTCCTTCCTGGGCACCTGTCAGTTCTCAGTCAAACAAATGGCTGATAGACTCTCCTTACCCACTCTCCCCCTCCTCCCAGACACTGTCCTTGGTGGTCTGCGTGAATCTCTAATTCAAGCAGTCTTAACTTGAAGTGTAAATATCGGTACCTTTTTCTGGAGAGTGGAGTCAAGATTGTTATCAGACTTTCAAATAAGTCCCTAATCCCTAAACATGAAAGAAAAAAAAAAGCCAGACTCTAAATAGTGAAATGCTGGGCACTGTCAATAAACATGTTTGGAAGGGTGTGAGAAGGGTAGGGGTGGATGGGCCCTCTCTAAAACACACCCCTGGGCTTCCTTCCCTTCCCTTTGGGAGGCTGTGCATTGAGAAAGAGAAAGAGACAGAGGAGAGCAGAGCTGGGGGCTGCAGTCTCTCCATCACATTCTCCCCCAAAACTCAAAGAGACTCGCTTTGGGTTCTGCTTCCTGGTATTCAAACAACTCCTGTCTTTCAGATGGTGAGTGTGGGCTGCGTCCTCACTCTGTCCAGGTGTGACTAAGATTCCAGGGCTCAGGAAGTGCAAACTCCTAAACGAAGGAGATGCCAAAGACCCTGAACCATTGGGGAAATGTGAGCCTCCACCAACAAAAGGCTGGGTCTTCGGAAGGGCTCAGAAGTGTGATTTCTTTCCTCCTCCACCCTCATTGGACCTGGAAATGCCTTGTTAAGCTACATGTTAAATGAGATAACATATGTAAAGCACCCAGCATGGAGCCCAGCAGACATTAGGGATTCAATAAATATTAGTTCCTATCCCTATTAAAAGTAACACCAGTTACGATGTTTATGTGATTTGCTTGCCATTATTACCACATAGCACAGTAAGAAGTGTGCGCATAATTAAATATGTACCACTATGGTAATTTTGTTTTTAAATTTTATTGATAACATCATTATAAGCTTTATGTAAGCTCAGAGTTTTTCTGCTTATGCAGCATGGTTATCTATTCCTAACTTTCAAAAAAAAAAAATCAAGGGAACATCTAAGGGAAGAGCAGTTTAGTGGTTTTACAAGGGGAAAAAAAAAAAAAAAAAGTTGAACATGTCCCTGCAGTGTGAAGTATCACCTTCCTCTTTGTTCTTCCTGTCCAAACTCAGCCCCCTCCTCAACCTGGGGACTCCCCACCACCCACTGCCCTCTACCCACCCCTCAATACACCCTCCTTTTGCCTCCATTAAAACAAACAAACAAACAAACAAACAAACCAACCCTTCATGTGTTACTGTTAGCAAAGACCAGGCAATCTCCAGGAATAACCCTCATCTGTTCTCTGGATGCTTTGACTCACTGTGCCGGTCACCCTTAGCCTGGGCACCCCAGCCGGGCTACAGCTCGCTACAGGAGCTGACGGTTCCCTGCCAAAACTATCCTCACTACAGAATCACTGATCAAAACACTGTCTGGAAGTGTATGTGGGCTGTGACTCAAAGCCACAGGGAGCTAAAAGCAACCACACCCATTTATCACTATCCAGGGCTGGAGGAAACACTCGTGTCAGAGTGAAAAACAGGCAGACCTCTCCAACTGGAAAGCAGACACGAATGAGCCAAGCCCAGAGCTGAAGTTGCAGTCAAGGCTGCAGCGAAACCGGGTGGAACCCTCCATCATGGTCTATATAGGAACGATGCTTACTAAAGAAAAATCTGGGAAGCCATTGAACATACTTAGCAAATTCTCAACAGTATCCATCACTGTACAACAATAATCTTGACACAGAACTTCAGGAAATGCCAATATCACAAAAAGAATCAATCATTTCAAAATAAGCCTTGTAATAATATCAAACACCTTCAGGTGCCAAGTAAATCCTGGGGAGTATTTTAAACATGCCCTTCACAGGGTTCACTGGAAATAAACTAGCTGGCCTGGTTGCCCAAGAGTGTGCCCTGATATTGTTTTAAACTGAAATTGAAAACAGTGTCACTGTCTGCAGGCACTGGCACACAATACTTTCTCCATGTATATATACCCTTATAGCTGCTAAAAAGCAAACCAAAGAAGCAAAGAACAGCACCATGTCTACTAACTCTAGTCATTCTCCAGCCCCTGGCCTCTCTCAACCATAACTTTGCATCTGATAGTTACAACTGCCATTTCTATAAAGAATGGCACATTGCTTGTCTCCTAATTGTGTGTGGACCTTTTGTTAGTAGCACACATATTAACCATTGCACTAAATAAAATAATAAAATAAGGCCGGGTGCGGTGGCTCACGCCTGTAATCCTAGCGCTCTGGGGGCCAAGGTGGGAGAATCACCTGAGGTCAGGAGTTCAAGACCATCCTGAGCTAGAGTGAGACCCTTGTTTCTGATAAAAATAGAAAAAATTAGCCAGCCGTAGTGGTGCGCGCCTGTAGTCCCAGATACTTGGGAGGCTGAGGCAGGAGGATCATTTGAGGCCAGGAGTTTGAGGTTGCTGTGAGGTAGGCTGATGCCATGGCACTCTAGCCGGGCAACAGAGTGACACTCTGTCTCAAAAAAAAAAAAAAAAAAAAAATTAAAAAAAATAAAATAAAATATAAATGGCCATAAGAATCCCAAAGTTTGTTAGAGTTACCAGTTTTACAAAAATAAATTGATGTTTTTGATCTCTGAGACATTTTTAAACTTTGATGACTTGGAAATAAAATAATTCTTAACTCTCAGAAAGAATTACATGAGCTGGAATTTTGTCATCAAACCAAGTGAATTTTAATGGTTCGTTACATAAAAATCAACATTTGAAATGAAACAAGAAGGTTGAACAGCATAGCGGATGGAAGCATCCAGAAAACATATGGAAGGGGATATTTGTGAGTACAAAGTCGATAAAATATATCCTCATTCTAATTCTACAGAGAACCTTAGTGACCCGCCCAGACATGGAATCTGCCCTGGGAAGCCGGTGTACTAGTCTCGTAAACAACAGAAAGCTTAAGGAAGGCACAATGCTTCAGAGGAACACATAGTTTCTTTTCACTCTGTGAATAGTAACCATCACTTTTTTTTAAATAAATGCAAATATAATATTTACAAGAAGTAAATAATTCTGACAGTGATTATTCACCTTTTTACCAAAAAAAACCCCCTCTAGTTATATCATAAATGTTCACACTTATTTTCTAATGTTTACAATAAAAACATTATTTCACTTAAATGCTGTCTCATAGTAGATTCCTTCAAAATTAGTATTCAAAATCCTTTTATGACATGATGCTCTGGTCACATAAAGTTACAGGACATAGAGCTCATGATGTCACCACCATTTCTTCAAAGGCCATCTGGTTAAGACTCTACCTTCTGCAGTTCACCTTATTAGAAAGGTGTTTGAATCAATCTAGGGGTCAAGGAAGAGGATTAATTCTATGAAAATCTCCAAACAAGGTTTCCCTGGATCCACAATGTGAGGCCAGTTTCCCAGGAGATAGGTGTAACTTCTAGTAAAGTTTTGGTCTGAGGGAACCAACATTCCCTCAAGGTGGCTTCAAGGAAAAGGGAGAGATTAGTGCACAGTGACAGAGGTAACTCACAGAATGCAAGGGCAGAAGGTTCAACTCAGCCTCCCTGGGGACTGGAAGAGGGAACAAGAGCCTGTTCTCTCCCTGTGCCCGGCCCGCCTTGCTCTTCTCTGCCCGACTTCCTCCACTCTGCTTCTGCAGGGCACAGCGCTCCAGCCATCCTTGCATGCCCGCTAAGCTACCAGGAAACGATCTGCTGGGCCTGGCTGGGATCAAGTGTCCACCCTCTTCCAAATAGCTTTAACCTCGGGGAGGTGCAGAGTCCATCCTTTGGGGGCAGAAATATGTTGGACAGAAATTCCAAAAATGTCTGGTACTATCTCTAAGAAGAGTCTATATACATAATGGTGAGCCTGCCATCAGGGAGACATATTGCTAAAATATCCCCTGTCAGGTTTTCTACTTAGACTTGTGCAAATTATTTTATTGGAAACTATGTTTCCTGTTCTCTCTATATTTGGAGAGACTTGTGATAATTTTCCCTACTATCTACTTGAGAATCCAACAATTTTCACAGTCACGATGAAGAAGGATGTTTGTGGCATTTGGGGTTTTTTGGCCCCAAAAATGTCAGGAACGGAGTGTCCTTTTGATAAGCCGGGTAGAATTTTACATCCTATTACCAACAGTTTTCCCTTTCTCATTATCCACCTAACACAGAGTTTGCAACTTCAATAGCTTTGAGGAAACCACCACTACTGGCCAATAACTGACATGAAATTCCAAGTTGGAAAGATTCACTCCTTCCCTCCAAAACCAATGAGGGAAAAGATCCAAACAATTATGAGGAAAGACTAACTATAGTTTACGCCATAGCAGTATTGTCTTTTCTACTTTTGGAAAGACTTAAACACTTATTGAGCATCTATTATGTTCCACACACTGTGCTTTTCCTGTTGCATACATAAGATTATTCTATCCTTACAGCAACCCTGCAATTCTGTGCATCAGAAAAACTCTCTGAGCCTCAGAAATATTAAATCATTTGCTCAAAAACACAGAAGTGGAATCTAAACCTGATCGTTCCTGACCCAAGGCTTATGCTGTTTCTCTTACGAGTACTAACAGCTGGTATTTACTGAGTACTTCCAGCGTGCCAAGTTCAGTCCCAGTGCTTTCCATCTCCTCACTTACATGATAGGTGGAGGAACTTGCTACCGTGAGCTCCATTTTGCAGGTGTGGAAAGGGACACACAAAGGCCTTAAGTACTTGCCCAAACTCACTGCCTGTAAACCGTGGGGCAGAGCTCAGAGCACAGGCGATCCAGCTACGCTTCCCATCAGGTTGCCTCCACTGAAGAATCTGATCTGTGGCTAGCACATGTGCCTTCTTTGTGATCACTGTCACTGTTAACATGCCTCAGCTGTCTCTGAGAGCAGCCACGATCCATCACAAGTTCAAACTGAAACTGAGTCAAAACTGCATCGCTTGCCTTTTCACCGCAGGCGTGGAGAACCGAAATGACAACGTGGATAGCCCGGATTTCCCAAGTCTTTCATTCTCCCTAAAGCTACTCTTTTTCCTGACAGCCCCTGAGGATTCCAGGCATCAAGATATGCTAAGGATGTTGTGAGTGAGGAAAATCCCTTTTCATTTCTGTGTGTGTAGGGGTGAGTGTGTGTGTGTGTGTGTGTGTGTGTGTTTGGGGGGGAGGGGCACAGTATCAGAGAACATTGGTAACTCTTTTCTAAGAATGCTCTTTTTCTTACCTCCCCTTTTAAGTATATTTAATGCTGGGAGACTTTTAATGGACTATATTCCTCTAGCATCCCTTTTTTCCCTCTGCTTGCTCCATTAAAAGTCTTCCCATTTCAAATCACCACAGTGCAACTGGCTTAGATAACGTACTGTTATCCACACCTCATCCATCGTGGCCAGGGGACGCGCCTTACCGTAAGCGTCAGTTCAATTGCAGCGAGCTGGCGACGGGCCGTGACCTGTGGGGGCCCCAGTGGCCATTTATTGTAAACTATAGCTTATGGGTGATGCTAATGAAGTTCCTCAAAAAGCCACATTTGCATGGCTTCACATTTTGCTGTGTCCCCTTAAATTGCTAATAAAAGACTAGCAAAAGTGCTCTTTATTATTAATTTCTTCCCCCATTTTCTTCATCTCCTTCTGTGTAGGGCAAACCATTTCTATTCATCCCACTGCAACATATCCCTTTGTGACCACCAAAAACCAAGCCACCCCACCTCCCCCCAAAATTGTAAAAAACAAATGTAACTGCCTCCAGATTTGGAGCTTTCTATGCAAACTGTTGATGACATTCACAAAGCTGGGAAGGAACTGCAATAGCACTGTGCTTCTGAAAAGATGAAGCCAATTTCAGAATTCAATTTTCAAAAGGAAATGCCATGTTTGTTTCATGTCAGCCTCTGCTTCAGATCAGAACAACAACAACAACAACAACAAAAAACGAACAAAGCAAAACCGTTGCTCTGGCTGGTAATTTCCAAGCAAAGCAGAGGGCAGATGGAAAGCCATTCAGCAGCGGTAGCTCCTTGTCTTGTCTACCTCCAGTCACTTTGGAAGCAGCTGAGCAAAGTTTAACCCCTGTTGAATGAGAATTAACACACACACACACACACACAAACACACACATCCAAATGTCTATATAAATAACACTATTTTAAAAACACAGACCGGGCTGCCACACAGACAGGTGATCTGGCAGCTCTAGCGGTCTGGATGCACCGGGCTGGCTGCCCAGTTTGGCAAAGACCCTGCCTTCTCTCCCCTCTCCACTGTCCTGTAGTGACAACACAGCACACAGCCGTGGTTGTGCATGTGACTCTGAAGCCCAACACAATCTCTCATTAAGGTGGAAGGATCTCTAGAAGTCAGCCCGTGGTATTTTGCAGATTTAGAATCAACCTTCGGAGTATGAATGTGTGCATGTGTGTAAAAAGAGAAAATCATCTATGCTGTTGCATCTACTTACACTTAAATTTACATATGTACATTATCATTTCCTGCTACCAGCATACATGTGGAATTAATGAATGAAGAAAAGCATACACACACACATACATATACACCAAACACAGGGAGAGGGATGTAGATACACCACAGATATCACATATGAAATATATCAATGATGCATAGAGATTCTGATAAAGATTTGTGCAGGGGAAAAAGATGTAATAGGATGTTGAGATGAGCTTCTTTCCCCTATATTCAGATTCCTTGCCAAAGACCGTTTTTCTCATTGCTACCTGGTGAAAACAGTTTGAGTGTTGCCTCTGCTGGTCTTCACCAGATGCAGAAAGAACGTAAGCACCGACCCGTCACATCTCTTTGTGCTCAGCTCTGCTGGTGGCCTGTGCAAGTTCCAATAATTCCCCCGCCAACTGCTGCATATGCAGATCATACAGAGCCGAGTGCCCAGGGGAGTGTGGGGATGCGAGGCTTGGTTAGCGCTGTGGTTACGGGGTCACACCGTATCGTCCCTGTGCACAGCCTCTCCCGCGAGTATGGGCGGCAACACGACTGGGCGCTGGCTGTAGCCAATCTATTTCTACGCTGTATTGTTATGGATCAAAAATGGCCTTGTTCCCCTATGCCCTCCATTTTCCAACTGAAAAAGGAAAGGAACTGATAAGCCTGAGCTCAATTTGTTCTGGCAATTATTGCAAAGTTCCTACCGTGAGGGGGGCCCTGCCTGTTGGTGCGGAATGACACGCAGCCATCCAGGGTCCGGACAAAAGGAGACCCTGCTTTTCTCCCGGTGTATTCAGCCATGTAGAGACATATTGGCCGAGATGCCTGCCCATTCACGTCTTAATGGGAAAAAGAGAGAGACAAGAACCTGGAGAGAAAAAAAAGGACAATGAACGATTATCAAGCGACACCAGATAGAGAAGGGATAAAAACAAAACGTGAACTTGGTGCAGAGGGAGAAAGGAAACAATTTTCACCACAGAACAGTAAATCACTGATATAATGTGGCTATATATGTTTTAGTACTACCCACCTAAATTATGCTTTTATTACAGACAGAGGTTTCTATGATGATACTGAAATGTGAAATTGAAGAAAGTTATGCTTGGAGGTTGGATTATATGAGCTTCCTTCTTCTATCTTCTCTCTCTCTTTCTCTTTACTAAAGCACAGCTGCACATTAATTCAACCAAATGAAACTGTTAGGATGAAATACCACCGAGATGCATTCTAAAGTGTAATTTCTCTGAAACAAGTATGTAACTTGATTAAAAAACCAAAGTACCAGTCAAAAGGTGAAAGAAATATATTACATATGATGAAAAAGAGGTCATTTAAGAAAAGGCTGAAATAGCACTTCTTTTGGAAATGGCATATGGAGACTTTTATAACAGTGGGAAAAAGGTGACTTTTTCTTAATACTTGTCCTTATTCTCTGCTCATGAACAGAAGGAAAATGTTTGTGGATAAGGTCACTTTAAATTCTAGGCCATAGCACATGTTGCTCTCTGTAGCCAAATGCCCTCATCTGTCCCCCTTTCAACTATATTTGATGATAATTGTTCTGCCCATTCCGACTCTCCTGTCTACTAGGAAAGCAGTTGACAAGAGGTAAGGTCAGAGTTAGGTGACCTTACCTCTTTCTTTCTCCCAGCAAATAAGTGAGTCAGTGTCACTGATTTCAAAGGATAAGTAATGAAATGAACAGGGGGAAATTAAGTTAATTTTCAAATCCGTTATTAGTTGCTTCTCTCTGCTCGTAATGGAAATAGAAATTACACATTCAATAACAACATGCATTTTTTTCCATCATGGAGAATGGTTTATTCAATGGAAGAATCATTAGAGAATGAACCCTCTGGCTTTGTGGAACTTCACATATAGAAGTAAAAAGGAAAAGTTTAAGATATAAAATATACTGTAAAATTGTTGGGGAAAATAAACTACAATCCCCAATGAAATTACCTCTTCTGGCAATTAAGAGCCCTTTTGTTGGAGCATTGATAGCCTCAGGCAAACTCAACAAACCCATTCCTGGCTGCCAGTAATGACAGATTTCTTAGGGAGTATTATTTAATTAACAATAATTTGAAAGAGCAGCTCAGCTGAGAGAGATACTGCATTTACTCACTGGAAACACTAAGCAGTGGTAAGCGAAAAAGGCGTGCTATTTGTTAGCCTTCCAATCATTATCTTTTGTTTCTGAAATGCATAAGTAGCTGATAGGTATTTGCCACTAGATCTTTGCAGCTATCTGTGAGGCCAACATGTCCAAAGAACTTTAGCTCTTACTGTGGGAGGCTGCAAACAGTCCTTTGCCATTTGATTCTGTTAAGAAATCCCCCAGGGCCTCAAATGTTCAGGGCCAGCATTCTTTGTCCTTCCCCCCTCCTGACAAGGGCAACTGCCAGCTCCCCTTCCTTGTATACGCCGGGCTCCCTCCCACCCCCATACATCATTTGCTGCTAATCACCTAACATAAGTGATGCCTTTTGTTCTCACTCCCTTCCCAAGTGGCTTTGGGCTGCATCAGCAACTTGGGGGCTGGCTGGGTCTTACTTCCCCCGAGAGACATGCTCAGACCCCATGGCACAGGCAGCCAGGGAAGGAAAACCTTCTCCCCTCAAAGTTACTGGACTAAATTCCTTACATCCAATGGCCTCCTTTAGAGCTGATTATAATTTAAAGACCAATTTCAAACTGGCAAAAGGAGGACCACTGTAAATTGTTCTGACATGCAGTGGGAGCTGGCAGCAGGAAGGGAACTCCACAACCCAAGTGGCAAGCTTTCGGGGGAAATGCAAAAATAGCACACTGCGTGGAAGAAAGAGAAAAGTAAGTTATAAAACTTTTCATCTCGTCTGTTATTTCTGTAACATGTCTTCACAAAATGTTCAGGATTGGTCAATGGAATAGAAAAATTGTCTTGGGAAATGAACGTGTCAATTTAGTTCCTGTGGGAGCCTAACAAAGCCATCTGAGATAGTAATTTTAAACTATTATTGGGTGGCTGTTAATTGTAGTCACTAGTGCCCATTAAAATTCCTGCCAACAGAAAATCTTTATCTTGATTTGTGATAAACTTAGAAATGAGCAGTTGATGTGGAACATGGTTATTAAGCAAAACAAGTTTCTTTCGTGGCTTCTGAAAAGACAACTCTGAAATCTCAACCAGTTAGGTCATGCTTGTGGTTTGGGAGTAGGTTAGGATGGGGTGTATAGAGAGCACTTGCTTCCACAGTGGATTAAGATTGATTGCAGGAGCAAAAGATTTTTCTCTTTGATTTTTTGGAGTCCAAAGTAGCTTTCACTCACATAATATCAAAGGCATCTGATTAAACACATCTCCCAGCAGGACTTTATCATAAGGCATACTTTATTATGAACAGTATAATCAGATTGATGTGATATGGCATCAGGTAGTGAAAGTCTTGTTTTGAAACAACTTGTGGAAATACATTTTTATCTCTTTCTTTAATCCTAATTTGATGCTATTAACCAATTCTATTATTTAAAGTGACTATTAAGATTGGAATCAGTTTGACCTATCAGCATGTATTTCCCATTAATAAGGCTTTCTTTTTAGCCTCCTTCTTTAACCTTCGTTTACTTTTAATGCTTTAAAGAGAAACATTTGCAAAATCTTTTTCCTTAATATGAATTAGAGCACATGGCTTGGTTCCTGTTAAACTATTCTTAGCTTTCCAGTAGAAGAACAACTAGTAAAGTTTATGTGAGTTTCTTTTAATGATTCTTCACTGTATAGGAAAGGTGAAAGGGATTATACAAAAAAGAAACAGTAAATTAAATATTGCAAAAGACACACAAGAGCATTTTCCATCCCAAAGAAACTCAAATTCCTTTACCGACATAGAAAAGAAATATAAATGAATTTTAACTGCTAATGCAGTTTTCACTAGAAACACTGGAACATTTTTGTGGCACCATTATATGGTATTTAAATATCAGAAAGGAGGGAAAATGTCAGCATAAAAGCAGGGGAGGCTGACAATAATTCCCAAATAACAACAATTTTTCCAGACAGCAGAGCTAACAACCCTGCCTTGCCACAAGTGCTACCTGAGATCAATCAAGGGGTCATAAAAATATATTTTTTTTTGCTGACACTTTACAGCCAGTAAGAGTAGAAATAGCTAGAATCGAGCATCATCATCAATTGATTGCACTTGGGAAGGACAGCTAGTTCTTTTCACCGTATGCGTGTAAATGCAACATTTCTCTCAGGCAAAAATGAGTGAAATGTTATAAATGCTTGTTACTATGTAAAATCAGCATTTTAAGATATCCTTGATGTCTAGGGTTTGTAAAAGACCTTAAAGCCTTCTATCTCCCACCTTTGGCAGGTCTTCCTTCCTGCAGTCCCCTGTCCCTACCATCACTCTCTACCCAAAAAAGGGCAGATTTCTGAATCTCCCTAAGCAACCTGTCCCAGTTTATAAACTGCACTGTCAAGAAACCGATCACTGTTTAAATCTCTTCTGCTACTCATTAAGGAAGGCTGTGTTCCCTGTCCCTGGTTCCTAAGAGATGCTCATCTTCTGTGAAGATGAATTTTAAAAATGTGTATGTTGTTATGAGCTGCACCTTGACCTTTTCTCCCCTTGCCTTCAAGGTTTCTTTTCCTCCATGCACTTAGATTTCATCTTTAAGGCTCTGTGGACTCCTCTGAGCCTGCTCCAAGTTTTAAGCCATCCTCACTCCCCAAACCCCTTTCCAGTTGTAGCTCTTAGAAACTGACAAGCTCTGGAGAGGATCCCAGTCCCACCTGCCGGGTCCTCAGGATTCTCCTCTTTAATATTGCCATTCAAGTGCCAAGATTCTCTTCAAGATGAGAACGTTATATTGCTGACTCGTTGTTCATTTTTTATTTAATTCTGTTCCAAATCTTATTAAATTCCTGCTTGGTGCTGACACCGTGCTAATTCTGAGGATACGGAGGTGACAGCTGCTGTCCTCAGAGAATTCACAGGCTGGTGGAGAAAGCAAACCACGGGGGCTGTGCTGACCTCACGGACAAAGTGGTGTGGGCACAGAAGACAGGCCTGGGAACTAATGTCCCCTGAAAGAGAGGTTGCTTAGTAAAGAAGGGCCTGGAAAAGGCCTTTGTGTTGGAACAAAAACATGAAGGTGTTAAAATATAGCGTCTGTAGTTTATTGGAGGGACCAAAAATGTAAGGGGAACAGGGACAGATGAGACGGAATGGTAGCGGGGAGCCATATCATGTAAGTCCTTAATGTCATGCCAAGGAGTGTAGATTTTATCAGTTAAGAAAAGCAGAGCCATTAGAAAACTTTTAGTAGGTGAGTGGTCTGATAAGATCACTCTGGCAGATAGCAGGAGACTAGATTAGATCGGGGAACACCTGATAGAAGGCTGCCGTAGTGCTAAAGATATGAAATTTACAACCACCTGAACTATGGCCATGGCAGCAGGAATGGAGAGGAAAAACAGATTTGAGACTTAGAAGATAGAACTGGTAGAATTTGACAGGTCTAAGTAACCAGATATCGGGGGGGTAGGGATGGAAGAGATTTTACACTGACTTGGAAGGATAGCTAGATTTCAACTTGGATAGCTGGAAGTGCGATTTTTCAAGCTAGATTAAGCAGAGCCAGGGAGGGCCCACAAAGAAAGAAAATTAGGGCTGAAATTGGAAATAAATTATATCCACTGTGACTTACCAATCTTATATTTGTTCAATGAGTTTCTCATTTCCAGGGGGTACTAGGTTTTATTTTATGCTTCATCAGTTTATCTCCTAATACTTCTCCAGTGATCCCTTGTCTAAGGCCAAGCCACACACTTCACTACCATCACTTTTACTTGTTCCATTTTGGAAAAATCTCAATGCCTAGTGATCATGACTTTAGACAGCCTTAAAAGTATAAATGAATATTAAATGCTTCATACAGAACTTACTCCTATATAATTCTACTTGTTATTGCACTACAGTTGAAAATGATCCATTGATAACAGTAACAGTCACTCAGTACTGAACAGTCAGAACCACATTTTGTGATTTGTCATGCCTGAATCGACATAGTCAAAAGTTTTTATGTATAGCCTGCACAGAACGCCCTCCTTTAGAGACAACCATCTCAGTCACAACGTAAGTAGAAATTAGTCCAGTCTGAAAAAACTTATTGTTTTTTTTTTTTTAATCAAAAAATGGGTATTTCCCCCACTGCCTTCTAAATGCAAGAACTTGCCTTTTCGTCCTCAACAGGAATTGGCTCTTTGCTATTCTAAGATTACCGAAGTTCTTGAACATTGAACTCAGTGGCCCTGGATGGCCCGATCGGTATTCCAGGTGTGGCAGACTGTAATTTCTAAGGCCACAACCCTATCTCCCATCCCGCTGGCTCTTCTGGAGACTTGCAGCACCTGTTAACAAGTGGAGTCTAATTCCCTTCACCTTGGACGTGTGTGTACTTAGGAGTGCCTCATAACCTGTAGAAAGCAGCAGAAGTGAGGTTAGGGGAATTCTGAGGCTAGCTCCTGCCAGGTGAAACGCTGTGCTTTGAGAACAGGAGCACTCCCACCAGAGCCCTGATTCCGACTGCCCTTCCAGTAGCCACCACGCTGTGCGGAAGCCCAAAGTAGCGCATGTGGAAATCACACATAAAGGTGCTAAGTGAGCCCGTATGGAGAGACAGAGATGCCCGGCAGCCCCCAGTTGCAACAGACCCCAGCTGTCCCAGTTCTAGCCACTGTAAACACCTGAGAAATCCCACACCAGAACCACCCAGCCACGATGTCTCCAAATTCCAGACCCAAAGAAAATCACAAAAATTAATAAAATGACTTGTTTTAAGCTACTGCGTTTTGAGGGGATTTGTTTCATAAAAATAGCTAGCCAGAAAATAGGACTTAGTGCCAAAATGATCCAGTCCAAGGTCAAATCATGGAAGACCAGCGGATCGGATCCCCCTTCCCTCATTGCATGAGAATACAGTTGCAGCCCTTCATGCACGCCTCAGTCTAGTTGGTGACCTTGATGTCAAAACGAGGCTGGATTCCAAGGTGCTGACATGGCTGAGAGGATTCTGACTCAAACAGTTCTCACTTCTGATGAAGTGCTGGTCACTTCTGGGATCCACGATGGCTCCACTTTGCTTGGAAGAACCTAGTTTGGGACCAGTTTGTGTTGGGACATTTGGAAATCTTTTTTTTAATATATAAATTCCCTATTAACAAAGTTCTTGGATAGAACTTTCCAAGAAGAATATAAATTTAAGCATATATTCAGTGATCCTATCAGAAGCTGATGGTACTAGACTTTGGGGGGGAGAAAGAATCTGTAATGTGTTCAGAGTCCACACTGAGACCACATTGAGTCATACACTTGCTTGAAAGATAGTTCCAGTTACTGAACTAGAGATCCTTACCAAAGAACCATTAGGAAATAAAATATATCCCAGAAAAATGAAGACATTTAACCAATCCTTGTGCCATGATTTTTTTTCTAGGATATAATTAGAGGCAGGTTGCATAAGCCCTTGTTTTCTCATGCATGTTGCCTAATTTTCACACATAAAAATATAATAATTTCTAATAAATTATTTAACCAAATCTAACATTTTCCTTTATTACCTTTGATAATACTTTGGGATTATCATCCCAAACCAGTATTATAAAAAATATTCCCCTACATGTTTTCTTAGTAGTTTTTATTTTGTTTTCCACGTGTTCTACTAACCTGCATGGTTTAACTTTCTCCATTTGATTATTCAATGCATGAGGAGTAAATGGTGAATGGTGAAGTACAGAGATACAGACTATTTTTCACCCACAGTTAACCAACTTACTGAAGAAGTCTTTCTTGCCAAATATGTAATACAGATTAAGGTGGAGATTAATAAAGGAGAAATAGTAAAAAGGAAAGGGGGAAGTAAGAAGACAGCTGAGCCTAGCAATTTCACAGTAGATCTTGAAAAAGCTTTAGAACTTCTAAAACCTAAAAGAGCATAGTTCTGAAAATCCCTACACTAAAGTATTTCCACTTCCTTGATCCTCTGAAACCACAATTGAAAGACATACCACAAATATAATATTTGCAAGTTTTGGAGGGAAAAGAAGCACTAATATGTAAGTATGTATATTGATATAAGATGCATTCTTTCTTTTTCTTTTTTTACAATTTTTAGAAACTGATGTTTATTTTCTGTCAACCTTATTTCCATCTTATTTAAGAATTTGTGAAAGAACAGCTTGAGACCACTCAGAACACTTAAAAGTAAAAAAAAAAAAAAGTTCTAAAACATATAAAATATATTCACTCAATCTGTTTGGAGGCTGCCTTCTATACCCAACTTTTCAAGATTTATTTTTCTTATTTGAATATGCTTTTAAATTTTGAATCAGTTTTTATTTCTTAAAAGTAAAATATTTACATAGGTCAATAAAAAAAGATGGCACCAAAAGACTTATAATAAAAGGAAAAGCAATACCTTGCCCCAATCTCAAAACCCAATTTTGTCTGGCTTCACAATGCATTCTTTGATTAAACATATTTGATACCCAAATCCTAAGTCTTAATTTTAGATAGCAAACTTGCCTTTGCCAGAAATTCTTCTTCCTATGAAACAATCTTTACAGTCCAGGGAAAACTACAGGATTATCCTACTTTCGTAAAATTCTGCACAAGGGCAAAGTCATAAGAGAAAACACTGAGCAGCAATTACTTGCAACTTCTTATCAAAGAAGAACATTAGCCAAAGAATTACATTTTAAATACATGCTTTTTTAAATGAATAAGCACACATTTAATTCAATTATAAATGTCTCATAAGATGAGGAATTAGTGAGCATGTGGAACAACTCTCAAAAGTCAAAACTGATCATTCTTGTCTAACCGTAGTCAGAGAAATTTCCCATGGACTGGGCTGTAGTTTCATTAGCTTGATTAAAAGTGAAAACTGGAGGAAAGGTAAAGTAGGTCAAAAACTTCCTGCCTCCTTGAGTATTAAAACATTTACTAGATACTAAGAATGGGTAAAAGGATCCTAAAGAATCTATTTGCCAGCCTTGGAGGGTGTGGAAAGAAAGACAGGGCACCCTCGACTGCAAAAATTGATTATAATGAGAATGAAAAGCAAAGAGGAATCGGGCATGAAATCTAGAGAAAGGATTTCTAAAGTGGAAATGCCTTTATTCATGACCTGAGCTATGGAATTGATAGGTACAGGGTCATGGTACATACAGGTGGCACACAGCAGGTTTTATTATGGGACTGACCAGGTTTTTCAAAGCCTGCTCTTAATTATATAATTCAGGCTCTCTACCACTTTTTCGCTCTACTCCTCTCACCCACACATACACACACACACACACACACACACACACACACACAGAGACATCCCGACCCTTATATAAAACTAGATATTGTTCCTAAATGTCAACTGAGCCTCCCTACACCTTCCCCTCACCCACATCCACCCCACAGTTCCATTTATGAACTCTGCAGTCCCATTTATAATACAGCACTCCCTTGAATAGACCAGTTTGGTTGTGGGAAGGAAAGGCAGAGCAAGAAGAAGTGGTGGGAAGCGAAGATTTCAGAGAACTGACAACAGCTTGAGTTAACACTATTAAAAGCTGAATATTTAGGCTCAGGATTTCCACAGTTTTTGAAGAACTTGGTGGAGAAGGAATTCATAGAAAAATAAATAACCAAACTTAGAAAAAGCAAGAGTGACGACCACCTTTTCTAAGAAATCTCTGTGGAAATTATTCTTTATTTTTCTTCTTTTCTCCAATTTAAAAAATAATAGTAATAATAATATTGTAATTCCTCAATTCTATGCACACCATCAATTTATTAACAGCTTCTTTGAGGGATGAGCAAAGCACACTAAAAGCACATTAAATAAGTACACCCTGATATTAAGACACAACCCATTTCAGAAATGTTAAGTTGCCAGGGGTGGGCGGGAGGGGGGTTGTTGTGAATCAGGTGAGGCTCGAGGTAGGGGAACGGAAGTGAGAGTGCAACTCAATCTAGGCAATCCAGTACCTGGACTACCTCTTCCCGCTCTGTCAAGTGGTGATGGATGACCACCGTAGATGGGTGGCTTTGGGTAGGCTGATGCCTTGATGGCCACAAAAGAGCAATGGAGCTTCCACTCACCTAATGACTGCCCAGTAGGAAACTGAGATGTATGGAACCTTCGAAGTACATGCAGATGACTTCCAGTCAGAGATCCATCTCAGCTTTCAGTACACAAAACCATTCTACATACATCGTTTCCAAAACAAATCCCCAGTGACGGATTTTGGTCAGTAGCACAGACGTAATGCAAACAAACCCCGAAATGTTGAAAGTTTATTTGCAGGGACACTTAAAATGTTTTCTTTACGGAATTCCACAAAGGGAACATTGTTATCTGTGAACTGTACATATTCAAATTCATGATCATCATATGAACTTTTCACTCTAACTTACACCCATGACCACCTGTGCTGTTCATTCCCTGGGCGTTCTGTGCTCTCTACCAGAGGATTTTGACTTCTAAGTAAAATGGATTTGTTTATATTTCTCAAGAGAGAGCCTTGATTGGGAGATCGAAAAACATTATGACATTGAGCTGTATTCTGATTTAATGCTGATGTACCTTATGGTGCCCTGTCAGGTTTCATTGTAATATCTAAGATCTCCATAAAGTCTCTCTCTTCTTTTTTTCTTCTAAGTGCATTTTTGAGGCTCTTATTATAAGTAAAAGTGATAGCTTAAGAAGTTTAGCTGCTTAAAACCATGAAAAGCCATGACACCACTGTCTACATTTACCTCCATAAAGACATTTGGCCACATCAGAACCTTCAAATACCCCCTCTTCATATGGGGAGTCACTAGCGGAGCCCACCGAGCGCTTCTACAGAGAGATCACGTGAGTTTTGCTGAGTAGTACTTCTATTAACCATGAAAACCTCAGGAAAACTGGAATGATGAGGAAAGAAAGCACAGGAAGACCATAAAAGCCCAGTTCATTTCAAGGAGAAAGCAGTAACCATCCCTCCCCGCTACATTTTAAATATCACAATGAATTTAAGTAACAAAATAAACAATTCACTGAGAGCACACTTTATGTACAACTTTAATTTCTTCCTACTGTGTTCATTACCAAGCTGTTTGCTTTCTATAGGGAGGATGGGGGGGAAAAACTTTTAAAAGACTCATTTAACACAGAAGTCAATTTTCACTAATGTATTCTTCACGTGGCATATGTAGTCTTCCAAAGCAATCTATATATATGAATACACATATATCTGTATCTTCTTTTATAAGAACAACAGCAATTAGATTAGCCCATCCCCAAGCACATTATTGCTATTCATATCCTGTAGGGGAAAAACATGCATATGAGAACCATATTATTTATAATAATTGCAAACTGGTATTTCTGATAGAACTGTTTTGTATAAAAACAGCTCTAATTGTGAAAAGAATAATGCTACTATTGTATAACCCAGTTTTTACCTTCTAAAAAGTTAGACAGAGAATGTTTTTTATGCATTCCGCCCTAAGGAAGCAAAAATAAAATGCTTTCCATCAACTGTCACTATCAAGTTATTTAAGACAATCTTAGAGAGTTGATAGGCACTGCCATTTTGGTTACTTCAGGTTTGTAAAGGGGAATCTGAGAGGATACTGTAAGCTTTTACAGGATCACCAAGGGCTCCGCAGGACCTCAACACCTCAAAGCCACTTTCGTGCATGTGCAGTGAAAAAGAAGAAAATGAGAACTTTGCACTAGTGTGTAGGAGGCCAAAGTGGGCAAGAGAGGGAGATGAAAGCAGAAGCAATGGAACCACCTACAAAATATTCATCACAAAGCTCCCAGCGAATGCTTTTTTCCTTGAGCTCCTCAGATCATGCCTTTAGGTAAAAATAAGGGGTTTTAATTGGCAAGAATGCATTCCTACTTTGCAAGACATGGGAGAACATAAAGAGAACTACTTACAATTCCTCAAAATTCCCTCAAATTTCATTCTGTCCATAAAATTTAGCCAGTGGAAGCAGGATAGGGGACATCTGCACACCTGACACCCAGGTGCACACGCACCCTTAGATCCAAAGCAAGCTGCTAAAACTAGCCAGAGAAAATAAGCAATATGTGCGCTTAGGCAAAATGTACATATATGAAACCCAGACAGTAAAGGAAATACATTAAATAGAATGTATATGTATATATTGAGTTCTATCTTTGATAAGTGCAATTCATGAAAGAATTTTCTCTACTGTTGAGTTATCTAATAGCTAGTCCTTCAGTAAATTTCCTTCGATGGAAAAACAGTGTTTGATTATTAGGGACGTAGGCTAAGCCAGAATCTCCTACCAAACAGTACTTACCGCAAATGTGAGATCTGAGAAATAATATACATTATAAGCCCTTTCAGAATTTAGTTCCAAAGGTGCCCATGAAATAAATATATGTTCCAGCCTCAGCTCCATCATTTTTACACATGATGCAGGTAATTTATGTGACTGTTCAAATGTCAGTTGGTAACTTAGTCATTTACGGAGCACTTTCGTCTGCGTTATCCCATCAGATTCTCATCATAGTCCAGTGAGGTGGGTGGGAGAATTGTTGTCCCTGCTTAACAGATGAGGAAACTAAAGTTCATAGAACAAGTCAGAGGTAATGAAGATGGAACCAGGAACCAAACTGTCTCTTAGTCTAGTGCTCTTTAAGAAATTATAGATATGTTTGTGTCTTACAATATATGGAATATTCCCTTTGTGGTTTACCAATCATAGTATTCTGGCAGTAGCTTTATTGGGCACTGCCCTTTAGTCCACTTTCTAGGTCCTAAAACAGCACAGCTATTTCTCATCAATCTTTTTCATCAACTCGTCTCCTGGGTTAAGATTCCTTCTTCCAGAACATCTCTCCTTACACAAGGATCACAGAAACATGAGCAGGGTTTCTGTCCACAGGTCCAAAGAGAGAGGGAACAGCTAATATTTGGTAGCTCACCTTTCAGCAGCACCATTGTTCTTTATTAGCAAACACATCACCCTCAGTGAGGTGCACCTGGCCTGCTGCTTCTTAACAGTCAATCTGCCTTTACAGCTGGAGCTCGTAAGAAGCACAGCTTCATATTCTGTTACAAAAGTTCTATAGTCTCCCCAAGGTTTTTCCTTTTTATAAGTTCTCATTGAAGTGATTTCCTATACAGAAATGAAATAACATATTGTATGAAATGATTATAAGATTTTTTTTAATTCTTTCATACATTTCAATAGTCAATGTTTGAGAGGAAGCCCACACCAGTTCCGATACTGACAGGTGGAAGGTGGTAACTGAGTTAGCATCCATGCATCCACTTTAAACCACCTGTATAAATGAAGCATTATTTAGTTGCACAGATCTGCACTCTCCAAATACACACATTTGTTCTGAGAAGATGACAGTAGTTCTTCAAATTAACAGTGAAGATAGAATATTGAGCCCACCGAAAACAATTTGGTTGTTTTGACAGAGTGACTTGAGTATTATGCCATCTCATTAAACCAAGCCATGTAAGGGAAGCAAAGGTTGATGAGGTCACAGCCAATGTGTGAGGTCACCAGCTGAATGTGACTTCATAGCAACAAAAGGAATTTGACTGATGAAAATGTATCCCAGGGTAGAAGTTAATATCCCTTTGCCTAAATGACTCTTTCAGGTCAAGAAAGGAAATGTGCTGGCTAGACTCTCTTGGCTTGCTCACGGTGTCATGTGACTAATAGCACTTTAAAGTCTGTTGTGAAGGATATAATGATTAACTGACCATTCACATCCTAGAAAGGTCACATTAGCGGCCCCTATCAGCGCTTCAGAGCCAAAGCAGTAGAGTGTGAAACTTGAATTCCACCATCAGCTCAGAGAATGATTAAAATCAGAACTGATCCGTAGCTGCTTATAAATGAAGTCCAAGGTTTCTAACATTATCAATAACACGAGTAGGCACAAGATAATTGTGGATGGCAAAAAGAGAAAGTTTGATTTTGCTACTTTTCTTAGTAAGCTAAGAAAAGCAATCGGGCTAATGGAAATATTAGTTATTAGCTGTAAATTTTGGAAATGAATGCTATTTTTAAGAGTTTAGGAGGCTGTCTGATCATAAATATTTCAAAGAGCACACTATTAATTCAAGCCAATCAATAATACAGCATAACCCTCCAGCTAAGTTACCATTGAGAAGAAATTTATTCACCAATTTTATTCCCACTGAATCCATACCCAAAGGTTTGGGATTGATTATAGCAAGATACGTTGTCTTCTTTTTATCAAAACATTATTTATTACGCCAACATTTCTAAAGCAATAACCTGTTATAACAAATTCTTTAATTCATTGAGTAGAAAACTGAATATTTACTGACATTTCTTGAAAGCTTGCAACCAGCCTGCAGGGAAGAATTTGACATCATCACACTGTGTTTTCCTTAACTTGACAGGAAGTCAACTTCAAGCAGATTGACTTGAACCAGGATCTCATTTGGGAAGCATAAGTGTCCAACAAACTGTGTTTTTGTTTTTTGTTTTTTTTTTATTTGGAAAATACTCAAGTTTCAGTAGCTTATCATCCTAAACTTTCTGAAAACCTGGCAATCCCATGTGGACTTCTGGTAGAATGAGCAATGCAAAGAGCTGGCTTGGACTTGGCATGTCCTTGTACTTCTGGGGACTGATGGACCTAACGACCTCCGTTCTCTCGAGCACCCCAACACCGCCAGGCGAGTTAGAAGCCCTCCTGTCAGACAAGCCACAGTCACATCAGCGGACCAAGAGGAGCTGGGTTTGGAACCAGTTTTTCGTTCTGGAAGAGTACACAGGGACTGACCCTTTGTACGTCGGCAAGGTAAGAGGTGCCAAGGAGCGGACCTACTTGGTGTCAGGGTATCAGATGTTGGAGTTGGATGTGACTATGGATTGAATGTGACTGCTCACCTAGCCTGTGTCTGAGGCCTGAGAAAAATATGAACTCGCGGCATGTTATTGGACACCTAGCTAAAATATAACTTTTGCTTTGTCAAATACCAGTCAGAAAGAAAAGATTTCTCTGCTTGTCTATGTCTCTGTTCTGAGTGGGAAATACTTGAAATTAGGACTTAGAGGAAAAGCCTCTGACCCTGCAAGAGCCATTCGAGTCCCAAAAGAGCAGCAGCAGCCTCCCAGGAGTGACAGGATGGGGAAGAGAGAAACTGAGAGATGCAGAGGGGGGAGTACAGATTTTTTTTTGCTTTTTATTTTTATTTTTTTCAAAGCGTTTCCACAGGTATTGCCTGAGGCCCAAATTTAATGGGAAAAAAAAAGGATCAAATATTTTTCATTTCAGAAGATCCTAGCCTGTGCTTTAGGGTAGTTGGAGACAATCAATGAATATATTTATAAACTTTATACTCAAGTTCCCTTGATTTAATCTATCATCATTTCAGTTTTAATCCTGGCTTTCTCCTGTGTTTACTTTATTTGGATGTTAATCAGAGACCATTTTGTGAAAGCAACCAAGTAAGAGAGAATGGGAGACACGGAACTAATTAGAAAATAAATAATTCATTCAAATGATAACTTAAACACTTGTGTACTGCAGAGGCTGAGGGCATGGGTTTTACATTCAGACACATGTGGGTTCAAAGCCCAGCCCTGCCAGTTAGTTCCAGAGTGACAGGTCGCCAAGCCCCAACAGGCTGTGCCTCTGCAAATGTTGAATTGGGGGAATAAGAGACCTGCTACTTCTCAAGAGTTGCCTACACAAGCTCTTCTCTTAACACCCATTCCTTGACCCAGTTACCTGCCTTGTGTGCCCACCACTGCAGTGAAGCTGCAGTTTCCACCACTCCTCAGGGCCTCCCTACCATGCAACCCAATGGCCTCGGTGTATGACACCTCCCAGTCACAGTCCTGCCCTGTTCCTCCTCTTGACTCGCTCTCCTATCTTGGCATCACAACCATCACAATCCCTGCTGTTCCTTCTTTTTTCCCAGCCTCATTTGCCCATCTTCTCCCTCCACCTCACCCCAGGTTTTGGGGGCTTACCAGCCTCCCCCTGGCCCCTTCTCCACCCATACTCGTTCCCTGGGTGGACTCACCACCCCTGTGGTTTTAAATACCATCTCTATGCCAAGAAATGCAAAACCTCCGTCTCTGGCTTAGACCACTCATCCAAGCTTTCAGACTTACAAATCCTACTGCATTTGTGACATCATCACGTTTTTGACTCTCGGGGTTTTCAAATGCAGCATGTCTCATGAGGAACTCGTTTTTCCTCCTGAACCTGGTCTGCCCTGGTCTTCCCTAGCTCAGCACTGCCATCACTCAAAATTCCCAAAAGCAGAGACCCTGGGAGTCATTCTTCCCTTTCCCTGCCTCCACATTCTCTCCATCTGCAAATTCTGTTAGTCCTAAGCCAAAATAAACCCCAAGCCCTTCATTTCCATTATCTCTGTTATCTCTCACTTGGGCAAATATGTAGCCTCCCAACCAGTCCCCTCCTGCGCCCCTCACATTTCCTTCCAATCTAGTCTCCACCATGATCTTTTCAAAAATTACATCAGATCAGGTCACTCCCGTAAGTAATGTTGAACCCTCCAAATGCCACCCGCAGCTTACAAGGCCATCCCTGCCTCCTGGTGCCCAAACACATCCACACTATTCTCTCCCTCGCTCTCATGTTCCAGGGACACGGCTTTCAGGCAGTTCCTACAACTTGCCAAGCGTCACCTCCATGTCCCCCCATAATGAAATGTGGCTGGCTTCCTTCCTTCCTTCCCCTGGCTTCCTTCATGGTCAACACCCCCTTACCCTTTGGGGCTCACTCTGAATCTGAGCCTTCCTTGGCTATTCTCTAAGACAGGCCCCCCTCTTAGACTCTCACCACCATTATTTTTTCAAAGCTCTAGCCACAACCTACCATATTTATTTTTTCATTTATGTGTTTATAATCTGAAGCCCCAGACTAGACTAGAAGCTCAATGAGAGCAAGGACCTTGCTCCCATTTCATCCCCAAGGCCTAACACAGCGCCTCTCATAGAAGGTGCTCAAAACCATATTTAATGAATGTATAACTAGATGAATACCTCATGGTGTAGTAAGGATTAAATAAGCTAACACATGTAAAGCACTTTGCACAGTACTTGGTCCAGACTAAGACTTTAATCGTCATTAACCCATAGTAGTAAAGAGTAGTAACAGTAGCAATAGTAGTAACAGTACTGGTAATGGTAGTAATAGTACCAGTAGTACACGGAGCTCACTATGAGAATTTAGCAGCTCAGTAATGCATACCTAATACAGCTGCAAATCCCTTGCCTCAAAACCTGTGAATTTTCTTTGCCTTCTCCTTTCATTGTCTCCTTTCTCCTTCGTGTACAATCACCATGTCTGTCCAGTATTTCTGTGCCAGTTTTCCTCAGACTCACCTCTTCCTCTCCAGGCTCCGTCATTACCCGCTCCGCTGTTCTCCATGATTGGATTAACTAAGCCCGAGCTGCCTGTCTCCCTGTGGAGAGGTCTTCCCATCCCTCCTCCAGGGCTCAGGACATTTATGTCCCTGAAGCACCCTTTCCTCTGATTAAGAAAGCATTGGAGCTCTCGAATGTTTATCAGAGCTCCTACCATATAGTTCAAGAGCTTCCTCTTCCCTCATCCAACCCCGTCTCACAAGTTCTCAAATCAGGTCCTCATCCCAATCAAGCTGAATCTGCTTACTGGCCCTGACACCCACACCACATTAGTCCCTACCCCAGAAGTGTGCCCATGCTGCTGCCCTACCTAGGACATGCGGTCCCCTCCTCTCTTAAGCCACATTCAAATTCCTCAGGGTTCCAGGTAAAAGCAACTTCTGTACCTCCTCCATCTGCTCAGAATTCCAAAGATTTCTAGCTTCTCTGTATTTGTAAAACGTTTCTCCCAAATAGACATATAATACACGGCTACTGCCAAAATAAGTTTAAGCAAAGAATATGTTTGTATTCAGTAATTGCTTTGTGTGCATGTACAATTTAGGGCTCTCCTCCCTCCTCCCAAGAGTAGAAACTGAGACGCCCCTCCCTAACCTCATTTACACCCCCCTGATGCTGAGTAGCTAGCACAGAACTGGCCACACAGAGGTGCAGAAAGATGAGGGTTTTTAATGGACTGCCACAGTACTATGTGTCAGTCACATTCACGTAAGTGTTGTAATGTAATCATTGTAATAATACTATGAGGTAAGTATAATTAACCCAGGGAACCAGGCTCAAAGGGGTTATATGCATTGCCCAAAGTTACACTATGGGTAGCAGGTAAATCCCAGGTAGAGATATCCTTCACTCTTACCCAGAAGCCATAGGCTTTCCTTTATATTAACCCGCATGTGGCCGGTGGCTTTAGACTCAGCCCTGAGGACACACAGAAGAGTCAGTGGTGTTAAAATGGGATCAGGAATCCACCTGAGCCTGACTGCATCCCGACCCCTTTATCTCTGACGTTGGGGAATACTTAGCTGTGTCGCACTCTCCAGTACTCACGATTAGTGTACACCCTTTCCTAACCACCCCAACCCAGGATATAGGACACCGTGCATCGCAAGGTCATTTGATCCAAACAGCACACCAGCATCCAGGGAAGGGTTACCCTGCATTGATCTGTTACCTCCACATGAAGAAGATAGTTACATATTCACTTACCCAGGCACTTCCCCCCCCCACCCCCCGTACTGTCTTTTGAAAGAGAATTCATCTACCTTTCATTCTCTTTACCCCAGGGGCATTCCGCTTGTCACCTTGAGCTCTGGAAGATGTCTGTTTAGAGAGCCTGCCAGAGTATTTGCCTATTTCAGAAAGGAGTATGGCAACAATTATCAGCTGTAATTGGTATGGCCTTAGAAAACCCACACTGGGCTTTGCAGGGACAAGGCAGTGTCGCGTTAAAGCTAGATTATATTGACATATGCAAAGAGGGGGGCGCGGAGAGCTTGTGCTTGTGCATGAATCTGTGGGTCCAAGTCATGCCGAGGTTAACAGCTACATGGAAGCTGTCTAGCCGCAAATCGTAAGCACTTGTGGCATTCCTGGAACTATGCAAGGCACTCTGAAAGGTGACCAAAGGAGGGAAGATCACCCTTGTTTTCAAAATCCTAAGTCAACTAAGGTTTTTCAGATTCTGCACGCACTTCCATCATTCACTCCTCCCTTGGCTGAAGATCTTAAAGACTAAAGAATTATTAGGATAAGTGAGATATTCACCTGTCTAATTCGGTCTTAGAGATTTTGGGGGGAAAAACTGTTTTCCCAAGATGTATTATACATAACTATGTGCTGCCAACTGCACTCAGAAGCTCCTTACCTTCCTCCAAATAGCTGGTGCTCAGTCAGTGAGTTGAATTAAATATGGATAAATACAAAGCACATTTTTATTACACTGCCAATGTGCTGAGTGACTTGGAGAAAAGCTGTTAATGTCTCTTCTTTGCAATTTTCGAAACCAAATGTGTATTCTACGGCTGGTAAAGCAGAATATTAAATGTGCACTGCTGCGTGGGTTATTAAGCTAGTGTCTCCCAGCTCTTTACTCACCTTCCCATACTCTGTGGTGCTGGGCTGGGACTCTCCAAACCACAGTTTCTCCTCTTCCAACCGGGTCTACTCCCTGTTAGGTTCTGCCCATAGAATGTACCAGAAGTAGACCAGGATGCAGGAGGAGGGAGAAAGGACTTGCTCCTTTTACCTCCCAGCCTCATCATGCCCCCTCAGAAATACCAGCATCACTGGGCAGCAGCCCCTTCTCAGAGCCCTGAGTCCCAGGTCTCAGGACAGGGGACAGGGCACCCCAGCCCCAGGGGCAGCACTCCCTCCTCAGAGGCCACAGGCCCGGCCTCGAGGGGCAGCCCCTCCAAACATTCACATGCCAGGAGCCCCCACCTCTGCCCTCTGTTGCCCCAGCCAAAGGGGCATTGGCTGTTTCTCCCTGGAGTTGTTCTCTCTCTGATAGCTGACTATTTCTTTTATGCCTTTCAGGCCTCCATATTAAAGTCTGTTGAAATAATGTATAGGTTTTGTTCCGACTAGATCTCGAACGGATACAATTGTATTCTTCAGAAATCAGTTGTGTGTAGGCAGGTCCTGGCCCCTTCATAGCTGATAGCGTCCTGCTTCCCAGTGGCTGTCTCTCCCTCCTTCTCCCCTCCCTCTCCCGCACACGCACACGCACACGTGCAGACACGCACTCAGAAGCTACCTGAAAGATGCTTGCTGGCCCTTTTTAAATGAACGTAGCACCGTTCCACAAACAGCTTTAGCCCTACCCCTATACCCTCCTCCCAGTAAAATCCCACTGAGCACGCACTACATGTCAGGACCCCACTAAGATGACAATCACGTGGCCCCTGCTTTCAAGGAACTCACAAGCCAGAGAGTTCCTCAAATTCTTCTCCCAACACAGATGAAAGCAAAGAAAACAGACCCGAGCTTCAGGGCAGACTCCGTGTGACACCAGCCAGGAACCTCAGGAACCACGGCGACCCCTTCAGCAGCAGACTGTGGCTTCTGCGATTTGTTAAGCACTCCCCACGAGCACGTACACCTGGCCTGTGATGATCACATGTGTGCTTAGTTTTTTAAGGTTCACAGGACAAAATTTTTTAGATGCAAATAGATCACCTCAAAATAGTCCTGGGTATGTCCTTCATGTCAGCTTCTATTTCCCCCCAAAATAATCTGCCATTCCCTAAGTCAACCTATTTCATTCTAAGTCCTATACCACAGGCCTCAAAATTATGATACATATGTATATATTATATATATGTAAACACACAGGCACACATAGTTTTATATGTATATATAATTTTAATTTAAAACACATCCTGAGATCCTTGTCCTTCTCCTCCCAATTTCATTCCTCTGCCTGGGAACACAGTTCCAAATGGAATAGATTTCCATTTCTTTGTACCTAGTCCCAAATAAAATGGCTTTTTTCCACACAATAATAGCTGGACACCTCTACTTTTTTTAACTGCATAAGTAGAAGATTTGAATTATACAAAAAAAAAAAGAACAGAAGAAAGAAAAAGTGATAGTACTGTATACGGAATGAGGAAATGTGAGAATTTCGTATTCTAAATAGAATACTTTAAGCAGAAAATAAAATCCACGGCTATTTTTTCAGTCAATTTTATTCTCTTATTTCCCTTCTCTAGATAAGGCACAACTGAGTTTCTCCAGGCAGCAAAACCGCGCTGCCTGCGTGATTTGGCCGTGAGTCAATCTGAGATCAGCTCAAAGCCAGCCACAATCTCCCAACCCATCCCTGTCTGAGGATGTTGTGAATACATTTTCAGAAGTCTTGTTGGTGTCCCTGCCATATAATCCTCAGAGTTAACACTGTCCCAGCCATGCTTCAGGCAGCCTTCTGCAGCTTTTACCATTGGACTACGCATAACAAAAGAGCCAACAGGTTGTTTTTGCCTTCTCTGCTGCACTCCAGGAGGTTTGAAGGGAGCAGAGAAGAGCTGGGTATGTTAATACCCTTCTTTCTATGCACGTATGTCATCATCATAATCGGTCCCATTTATAGCATTTCTATTATGGGAAAGTACTGTGCTTTACATACATTAATCTCTAATGATCCCAACGACCCTTCAGAGTAATTATTAGTGTTCTTCGCCACATTTATAATATGAGGAAATTAACAGTTATAAACATAAGATAATTTAGCAAGGGCCTTCAATTTATAACTGGTATAGACAGTGTTCAGGTCAGATATATTGGCTTTCCCATCTTTAAAACTAGTCATCTGTTTTATCAAGTAATCTCATGAACTTTATCGCTAAACTATGCAAAGTGCTAACAATGTAAGCAACAACAAATTTAGTGGTGACTGACTAAATTTAACTAATTTTTTGTTGCCCCCTTTAAAGAGAGACAAAGAAACAATTATCCATAGGATAGCAGAAAATTGCAGGGCCCTTGCCACCCATACACATTATATCTACAGTTAGGTATTACAGATACAGAAATATCTAGGCCTGAGATAAATAGTACTCCTGGACTCCTTCTGAGAGTTATTATTAAGTAATCTGGGAAGGAATATAGTTGGGTGGGCAGATAAATGCATGTCCCTAACTCAACCATCCACATATAGATTAAAGTGACTCAATTATGGACCTAGAACTGGTCCCACCAAGAGGAGAGACACATTGATATAAAGAATAATAACCAGCAGTTAAATTCCACTTGACACCTAAAACATAAGGAAGCATAGTCCCACCGAATGAAACCTCAGAACTGCGATCACAGAATCGCAGAGTTACAAGGATCCGTGGAGGTCACTAGTATTCCCACTCCAGTGGCCTTCACCTAGTTATGAATCACTTAATCAGCTTTTCAGCCAACTTGAATCATCATAAAAATTTTTGATACTTCAAAAATTAATTTGTAGCAATTTTTAAAGATGTTTAGGCTTGCCATTTTATTTTTTTCTTAAATGGAAAGACAGGGTTCCTTCTTATTAGACTTGCTCCTATTCTCACTTTGGGGAATGATACTTTCCAGAGCTCCTGTTTTCTATACTTCTCAGGGAGAGGAACTGTAAACTGCAACAGTGAGTAGAGGATACTGAATGTGATGTGGAAAAACTTTACTTATTCATCAACCTATATTTGTTCCTTGATACAAGCACGTGCAGTGCATAGTAGTTCTTTGTAGACAGGCTTCTTAAACATGTGAGTGGAAAAAAAATCTTCCTACGTGAAGGGAGGTCATAAGTTTGTACCAAATTGCAAATCAATTTATTTCCAATTCCCGTTTGTATCCATAATGAGAATCTGGTGCTTTTTCCTCCCCAGCTTCATTCGGATATGGACAGGGGAGATGGATCCATCAAATACATCCTCTCAGGAGAAGGCGCAGGCATCGTGTTTACCATCGACGACACCACTGGAGACATCCATGCCATTCAGAGGCTCGATCGAGAGGAAAGAGCCCAGTATACTTTAAGGGCTCAAGCCCTCGATAGGAGAACAGGCAGGCCGATGGAGCCAGAGTCAGAATTCATCATCAAAATCCAAGACATCAATGACAATGAGCCCAAGTTCCTGGACGGACCTTACGTTGCCACTGTGCCAGAAATGTCACCAGTGGGTAAGGTGGTGATTCACTAATTTTCACAGACAGCAGTTGCTCTACAGAAGACACACACACACACACACACACAGAGAGAGAGAGAGAGAGAGAGAGAAGGAGAAAGGAGAGTATGTGAGGAACAGCTCACAAATTATAAAACTGAACCAAAATGGCAGGAAGCTGCTTAGGCATTGGAATCAGCCATAATACATAATAATAAGGCTATTACTATTTTTCAGCTCTGATTCTTTAAAAACAAAAGATTAGATAGAAAAGTAGATAGATGGAATACTTGATTCATAAGAGAGAAGTATTTTAGTACTACTCAAAGAGCAATGATGAGCCCAAAGGCTGTGCTGTCCTTACTTATTATAAAGAATTTAAAACTCAAATCACTCTTGTCCCCACTAAATAGGTACAACAAGTTCTAGGACAAGTTATGGAAGCTTGTCCTAGAAAGGGGACTCTCCCAGTGAAATAAACATAACATTTGCAAATGCTCTAAGATTGACCATTCAGGACTGCGTCCAGACTTTAGCCATTGGACCTGAACAGGTTTCTACCACTTCTCTTCCTCAGGTACCTCTGTGATCCAGGTGACAGCCACAGATGCTGACGACCCAACCTACGGCAACAGCGCTCGGGTTGTGTACAGCATTCTCCAGGGCCAGCCATACTTTTCTGTGGACTCCAAAACAGGTATCTGAAGCAAGGGTCGAGTCAGGGGTGTTTGCTTTATTCCCTAACAATTTATAGCTGCTGCTATGATAGGCCCAACTCTCCTTTACAAGGACTCTCCAGGGAGTGTATTAACCGGAGAAGATTATTATGAGCTTTAGGATTAAGAGAGTGAACTAGCACCACCCTGGTGGGTAAGAGCAGCACTAATCCCAGACAGTGTGTGGTGTTTGACTGCAGTGGCCAAGGGCCTACACAGAAAATAGCCCCTCACTAGCCTTCCTGTGGTTATATTTATTCCCAGGGGCTAAGGTCTTTTATAACTCCAGGATGACCTGAGAGGGCTGACACATTCACCTGGGCTCCCTAGAGAACTAGAATCATTGATTGTGAAACTAGAAAGAGCCTCAGGAGGATCATCCAGTCCACCACCACTCGCCTAACAGATAAGGAAGCCCGGAAACTGAGAGCTAACAAAGTTCGTCTAGTGGGGACAGGTCCCTTGACGTGTGGTCAGCTGTTCTTTCCATGAACCGCTCTGCACTAAGCAGAGAACAAGGCCGGAATGAATGGTTACTGGGGCAAACAGGCCTTGATGAGGGGGGAACCAGCACATGGGATGTGGCCCCCAAAAAGGCAGGTCCTGACTGGGAAGTTCCAACAGGGAAGACAGCAGGGAGAAGTGAATGGGCAAGGAGCACTGTGGCAGAAAAGGACTATCTAAGAGAAGTTTGGGGGTTTTGTCTGTGTTTGTTTTTTGTTTCCATTTTACCCAAGAACTTTGACTACAGAATTTATGTTTTAATCTATGATGATTCCCTTTAATACTGCTTGAGTTTGGCAGAGTAATTATAATATCATTGTTATCTTGCACTTGTGCCGGGCTTTCCCCTTTGTTAAATCCTTTCAGAAACATTACCATATTTTAGCCCCCTAATATGAACTAGCAAAATACATAGGAAGTATTATTACTCCCATTTTATATACGCGAAAACAGAGGACCTAAGAGCAATTAACAAGGAACTTGAATAATAAAACATATACACCCTCAGAGTAAAGCTAACGGTGAACACTCAAAAGTCACCTCTTTATCTGAAAGGGAAAAAACACATTTCTATTATTAGCAACCTGATAGGATTTTTTTCCCCAAGTTATAAGGGGAACGAGACGTTCAGAATTGTAGCATAAAAGTAGTAAGTGAGAGAGTGTACATTAGTAGGAGGAAAGAAAAAAGATTGCAGTTAGGGACTTCTATAAAACAGTAACTTTAACAATTCTCCTAATGGGGGCAGGGACAATGAAGGGGTCCCCAAACGGAAGAAAAATACAGGCAGGAAGAGGGTAATGTGTCCTTTGTATCCTAAGAAGAATCTTACATGATTTTGACAGTTCCCAGGGGGCATCTGTAGTGTTAAGGTCAAAAATACATGAAAAGATAGTTATGGCTGTGCCCATGGGGGCATGTAAAAAAGGAAAATGCTGCATATTTCACTTTAGAATGTTATTACTATAATGCAATATATACATTATGGGAGTAAACTGTGGACAGATTGTTGTCCCTAGTCCCTTCCCTTTCCATGTAAAAGGTCTGTTTAGCCAATGGTCACGTTGTAAACCTGTAGTAAGTAAGCCTTTAATCTTTGCCTGGAGTGTATAGAAGTCAACTTTTCTAAGTTGAAGGGTTAAAAGGGAGATAAAACATTACTGCACATCCTTTGCAGGAACACAACACATTTCAATGGAGTGTGGTTTAGACCCCTCTTCTTAAGTGAAATCGTATCATCACACTGCGATGCTGCTACCCACTGTCTGGGGAAGTTCATTTATTATGCATGATAAAAATAAACAACTCGCAGAGCATCTTTTATGTCCTAGCTCTTGGAATTCAGTAAAGCACAGAGGTAAACAGAACACAACAAAACAGAATGAATGTATAACAAAAGGAAAATCCAATCAGAATTCCGACCCTGCTCACAGGCAGTGGGGAGGCCAGACAAAGCAGAAAAGGAGTGAGTTACCTAAAAAAAGAGTCATTCACGCTTCAAGGGCTCTAGGGGCTGAAGAGCTGAAGAAGAATTATCTAAATTCACGGATTTGTAGACATATGAGGTTTTGTTTTCTGGACCCAAAGCCCCAGTTTTCTTTGGTGGAACAGAGCGGTCTGAACTCGCCTTACACTGCAGTTGCCCAGGTCTGTAAGAGAACCATTGCTGCCACCTCCTGTCTGCTTTCAGTAACGTTGCCACAGGAAACGGGCAAAGTTTTGGTTTCAGCACAGCACTTTTCTGAAGCTGGGATTTTTACCTAACATTTAATAAAACATGGTGACTTGCATCTCAACTCTAGACATTAACAGTGCACAGAAACCGATCTTTTAAAAACTAGATCTGTGGTTTTGTTTTTAAAAACAAAGTCATTTCTATCCTGCAGGTGTAATTAGGACAGCGCTCATGAACATGGACAGAGAAGCCAAAGAATACTACGAAGTGATTATCCAAGCCAAGGACATGGGAGGGCAGCTTGGAGGATTAGCTGGGACCACAACGGTCAACATCACCCTCTCGGATGTCAACGATAACCCACCCCGCTTTCCCCAGAGTGAGTACCCAACCAAGGCAAGCAGAGCTCAGGCCAGAGAGACACACCTGCTACAGAGGTGCTGGAGAAAGGCCAGTCTGAGCATCCTTGTTAAATTTGATTATTCATGGATTCCTTTCCTACATTCATCATGCAATTCTCACATCACGCAACCGTTTCTCTTCTGGATCCCAGCTTCCCATAGTACTAACGTTTGGGTATTTCTCAAACTTTTTTTCATTATCTCCTCCCTATGAAGCCTTATTAGACTTTTTTTCCTGATTGCTATACCCACCCACCCCACATAATATTAAATCCTAAGGAATAATATTTGCTGGGTAGAGTTGAACTTTGGTGGGCCACAAACTGTTGTAATAGCTATTTTTCATGCTCCCCCTCAACCAATTTATTTTTGCCCCCCTCCCCAGGGGATGACATTGCCCTGTTGAGAACGCATACACTGAAACCACGCCAAAGCTGTCGACAGAACACCCACCCATCTGAACATCTTAACCAATCAGTTCACAAGAGGCACGAACACTTGCTTTGTGAGGGCTCTGAACACGAGGGGCACAAGATGCTTGAAACACAGCCCCTGCCCCTGTAAAGCTTAAAATCCACTTGTTGAGAATACCTTTTATACACAGGAAAAGTTAACCAATAAACAGCACTGGTGTGCTACTTGGATAGCACAAAATGAGGGTTTTACAATAAGCCAAGACAATGAAGGCTCACAGAAGGATGAGGATTCAACAGGAGGTTGAGGAATATAAAGGATTTAGGCAAGCAGAAAGGAAAACATTGCAGAAGGGGGAAGCTATTCATTCATTCATTCAAAAATATTTGTTCCAGGCACCATTCTAGGGTATGGGACACATAGCAGTGCTTAAAACAAACAGAATCTCTGCTCTCCTAGAGTTCATTTGAGTATGAGCCTGCATGTAAGAAAAATATAAATATATAAAGGCCTAGAAAAAAGTTGCTGATGTCATTTCATGTTCAAAGACCCTAAAATCAAGACCTGCTCTTGCAAATGTGCTATATTTCTACTGAAACCAGAGAAAAGTTTTTGAGCAAGAGAGAGACATACAGAAAGGCTAATCTGGTAGCCACGTACAGGATGGGCTGGCCAGGGCAGTGACCAGAAGCAGGGAATATGTTAGGAGGCGTTTAGAGTGGTCCAGATTGGAACCCATAAGGCCTTAAGGAAACACGGCAGGAGTGCAGTGGGACGAGACGTGGACTTCTTCGTCTTGATTTCTTTGCCAAGGGAACTGAGGCAGGGGGTGGAGTCAAAGATGATGATGATATTTTAAGTCTGAGTGACAGGGAGAAGGATTGTGCTACTAATAGAAACAGAGGATACATAATGACTAGTGGCAGCGAAGGAGGGACACAAATTCAGATTTGAATATGAAGTGACAACAGGACAATCAGGTTGAATATCCTTAAGGAAGGTGGAAATATAGAGCTTTGACTATGGAACGGAGCCCGGGAATGGAGATGTGCGTTTGAGAAGCAGACGCCTGAAGGGAGTCGCTGGAGAAATGAGAACAGGAGACACAATTCCAGGTGAAAGATTTAACCGGGGAAATGGGGTTAAAAACAAACAAACAAACAAACTCAAAACAGAAAGAATCATGCCATACTAGCTAGACTTCAGCTGCCTTTTAAATTGGCCAGACCGAGTCAATGTTCCATTGTATGGATGTAAATACAGAAAGAGAGCTCAAATATTTACATGCAACTGGTATTCGCAAAGTCCCCATGAGCATTCATGGTAGAAAAAGGCAGGATAGTAGACAAGCATTTCACAAAGAGAGCAAGCAAGTAGGTTACTGAGTTGACTGGTCACATTGGTCCTACAGTACAGACCACAAGAGCGCCATGTGGTTTGTGAAATGCCACATGCATAGACCTTTTGTTGCTTTGCTGATCCTGTGGGTTCCATCTTTATTATTTCACAAATTATTTACACTGCACACACTGTAGGGTACCGATTCTTGAACATCCTTGAACTATTTGGCTTTTTAAATTTGACACTAGACAGGTATCTCTGGTAGAGGCAGAAGGGGCAGGAGAACCAAGTTATTCCATAGCTCGTAAGTACAGGGATTTGTACATGTTACAGGGGAGTCATGTCACCCCAAACATGGCAGCTTCACAACAGCAGAACACAATACAAGGATAACTGGGGGTTTCATCTTGCCCCCCAAACCAACATCTTAACACCATTCCAAAGCATATGTTTTGAGCTGCTGTTTTTTCAAAATATGGTAATAATGGAGAATCTAGGATAGAGTGAAAGAACAGATTATGTTTCATGGAAGACAAAATGTAAATGTATAAAGTAATTTAAATCTCTGTGTCTCTAAGCATTCTTTACATGCCATCTCTGCTTCCTCTAAAATGGTCATTATTTTTGGGCTTTAAAAAATTTGCTTTATCTTGCCATTAATATTTCCCCACCTACTGGCTAAAACTAAGTTTAAATGATCTCAGAATTCCCTAAACCTATCTTGGATATACTTTTCTGCCTTATTAATCATCTGATTCCTCATTTTAGGAATTCCATTTTGCTTCTTTTTCACAAATATGACCATAACTGACTATGAGATGTTGACAAAATGACACACCTACTATCTTACGTTACTTCAGACATCTTTAATTGAATGAAATATAATGGAATATCAAGATCTCAAGCTATTTATTTCTAATACAATGCATCACAAGTAGAAATTGTATGTGTATGTTTAAACACATAACATAGCTTTCCTGGGTGGGGAAAATTGTAGGCAGATGCGTGTTTGTTTTTCCCAAAAGTTCTGCGATAGCAAAGTGTAATCTATCAACAACTTGGGGAGTGAATGGGAAGAGATCATGAAATCCAACTGCCTGCCAACTTAGCACAGACATTAAAGATTTCCCAGCTAGGATTTGTAAAGCGTGGGCATCATTTCATCTCCTGGGCAAGGTAGGGTGCTGTGAGCTGGCTGGGTGCCGTCACCCCTCCCTGAATCTTTGTGAAACTCGAGCTCTCACACCCCAAGCTTTCCCATAGTTTACAAAGTATATTAAAGTAAAAGAGACCTTGTACATATTGAAAAGGAGATTGCATGATTTTTCTTTGTGATTTCGTCAGTCACGTTATGATTGATGAAATAACAAAGAATGTCAAAAAGTTAAGCCCCAGAAAAGGTAAATTGGCAAAGATATAACTTCATGGAGATGAAAATGAACTAAATTTAATTGTAAATTCAGGATATCAAGTCAAAAAGGAGAACTTTACCAACTCTGAGCTTCTTACACTTGAGAACTTTTTTGGTATTTTATGCTGGAACAAGAGAACAAGAAGCCTCAGGGGTCTGTCCATGAAGAGGCAGCCAGTGGGCACTCTCAGGCCCAAGGACACACTGAGGGACAACACACGGAGCTGGTGGAGCTTCCTCTCCGTGGCTTTTCCTCCTTTGTAGACCACTGGTCTCTGTCCTCTGAGCAGGTGGTCATAGAGATAGGCACTCAGCACACTGGCCAGGCCATGAAAGGAAAGTGGGCGTTTGAAATGTAAACAGAATAAATAGGTACTTTGTGACCACACTGTTTTTTCTGTCTTTCTCACAAGGAATTTCCATTTGGGGGAAATATTTCAATTCTGTAGGAAGTACTGAAAGACTGAAAAGCAAGGTACTTCCTAGCACTCTGAAGGTACATTCACTAGGATGAGAAATAGCTTCGCTTTCATCCTGTCCTGTTGTTAGAATTATGGTCAAGCTATTTTGACTTTTCCTCATTGAACATCCGGGACAGGCTATGACCGATATGACCACTGGCTCAGCCTCTCTGGACCTCAATTTTCATCTCTAAAACTCTAGTTTTAATTTTTGAACCAAGAAACAGATGCTTTGCACAACATGCCTGATATGATGTAATAATACCGAGGTTTTTTTTTATAGTGACAGATTATCAAGAATGTGTATGTTCTTGCTTTTTTTATAGAACATTATCAGATGAGTGTGTTGGAATCAGCTCCAGTTAGCTCCACTGTGGGGAGAGTATTTGCCAAGGACTTGGATGAAGGAATCAATGCAGAGATGAAATACACTATTGTGGATGGAGACGGTGCAGATGCCTTTGACATCAGCACAGATCCCAACTTCCAAGTCGGCATCATAACTGTAAAGAAGGTAATCCAACTTCTTTTTCCAAATTACTTTCATGGGTGTCTGAATGCATATGAAATGCTGGTAAGGACTGTTGTCCTACTGCTATGAATTCCTTCAAATCCACGTGATAAAAGCTCTTTCCTATTTTTTTTTTTTTTTAAAAGCCCTCTTACTCCTTGTGCTTACATGCAAATACTGGTTGTGCCATCATTTTACAAAAAGGCACCAGGTCATATTAATAATAAAAATATATAATTTCTACTACTTAGCTACTTAAAAAACTGTTACAGCTTAATTCTCTAATGATGTTAATGACTTGATCAATATTTGTACTTGAATACACACATTTGATCATAATGTACCATAAATAACAATAAAGCAAGCCATAATATTATTTTATGAATCAATAAATAACATGCAGGGATTTTTTTAATTGCTTCTCACAGATCATAAATGCTAATTCAACTTGAAAGGGCTCTATCAAACATAGTTGCATAATGATTGTTATATCACTTGAAACTCCCTGTGTTTTTGATAAGGTTCCAAGTTTTCTGAATGTAAGCTATCGATTCTTTCTGTGACAGAAGGCACATGTGGATATACTCAGCTGCAAGATAAAACTTTTTAAAAATGCAAGCTTTAATATCCTAGTAAATATATATGTAATGAAACCCATTAATTTTAAAACTTGTTGATATAATCTTCCTTCTCTATTTTGAATATATTTTAAAACACAATATATCTTAAATTATTTATTCAGCAAATATTTATTGAGTGTCAACTGTGTGCCAAGTACTGTTTTAGGCATTTAATATAGAGAGCAACTAAAACAACCCCAAATTCCTGCCCTCTTGGATCTTACATTCTAGTAAGGGGACTGAAAACAGCAAATTAAGACAGTGAAGTATTACATTAGACGGTGATAACTGCTGTGGTAGACAGACAAAACAGAACAAAATCAGTGAGATCAGGAGAGCCAACATGACTTCAAATTTAAATTTGGTTGTTGGGATTGGCCTCACAGAGAAGGGACATTTATGCAAAGACTTAAAGTAAGCAGAGACAGCAGACGTTCGGGCAAGTTAAAAGTACACATTACAGGTGCCCTATAAATGAAATTTGGTAAGAAGTGTATATGGCAGCTCTGGAGAGAAGATAATGAGCATGCAGCTATTGAGGAATGTGTTCCAAGCAAAAGACAGCTAGTGCAAAGGCCCTGAGGTGGGACTATGCTGTATTTCAAGAACAGCAAAGGAGTTTATAAGGCTTAGCAGAGCAGGAGACTCTTAGGAGATGAGGTCAGAAATGTAACAAAGGGGCCAGATTGCATAGGACCATATACATAGGGTGACTATAAGGACTTTGGTTTTTACTCTAAGTGGGGAATGACTGGAGGATTTTAACAGATGTGTAACATGACTAGTCTTTCATTATCAAATAGTTACTCTGTAGGCTGTGTTGGGAAAAAAAATAAAGCAGCAAGGACGGAAACAGGAAAACCTATTGAGAACCCACTGCAATAATCCAGGTAAGATATGATGGTGGCTTAGCCCAGGGTAGTGGGAATGGAGGTGGTGAGAAGTTGTCAGAATTTGTATGTATTTTGATAGTAGAGCCAACAGGATTTCCTAAAAAATTGGATGAGGATATGAAAGAAAGAGAAGAGTCAACTGAGCAATAAGAATGGAGTTGCCATTCACTGAGACGGGGAGGTTTGTAAGTAGAGCAGGTGGCAGGGGGAGGCAAGTACTGGGATTCAGTCCTGGACAGGTCACACTTACAGTGCCCATTGGACACCCAAGTAGACAGGTGGAGTGGCTTAGTTTGTAAGAATTGGGAGTTGCGAGAAGAGTTCTGGGCTGGAAACATAAATCTGGGGATGCCATTTAAAGCAAATAAAACAGAATGAGATTCCAAGGGACTTAGTATAGACAGAAAGAGGACAGTGGAATGAGCCCGGAGGCACCCCAACATGAAGAGGTCCCGACAGGGTCAGGACAAGCAAGGAGACCGAGGCGAGACCAGGGAGGCAGGAGGGAGCTCTGGGGAGTATGTGTCCTGAAGTGTCCTGAAGACATGAAGAAAGTGTGTCCCAGGGAAAGGAGCGATCACCTGTGACAAACACTGCTGCAGGTGAAATAAGAGCATTGAAATTAACCACAGACTTTAGGAACATGGAGGTCATCGATGACCTTGGCAAAAGCAACAAAGTCTTAACTTAAAATGTGGCACAAGTTAATGTGCATTTGTAACTTTATGATGTTTCACAGAACTGAATTAACACTGCTTTAAAAGGGAAGAAGGGATGAGTTCACATGCTTGTTCTGTATTTATTTAAGGTACAATCAATAGATATATCCAGAATTCCACAAACCAGAGATCTTTATAACTACCACATAATGACCTCAAAACAGTACAAAATGCTGAGAATTAACTTCTAAATCATCAAATAAATCTGGATGTGATTAAAATACTGTAATTTCTTATTTTATTCTCATTCTTTGAGAATAACACATACCAGAATTATAAAAAGTGACTAAAGGCCGGGCGCGGTGGCTCACGCCTGTAATCCTAGCACTCTGGGAGGCCGAGGCGGGCGGATCGCTCAAGGTCAGGAGTTCGAGACCAGCCTGAGCAAGAGCGAGACCCCGTCTCTACTAAAAAATAGAAAGAAATTATATGGACAACTAAAAAAATATATATAGAAAAATTAGCCGGGCATAGTGGCGCATGCCTGTAGTCCCAGCTACTCGGGAGGTTGAGGCAGGAGGATCGCTTGAGCCCAGGAGTTTGAGGTTGCTGTGAGCTAGGCTGATGCCACGGCACTCACTCTAGCCTGGGCAACAAAGTGAGACTCTGTCTCAAAAAAAAAAGTGACTAAAAATAGCAATACCTATTTGGTGTGGCACATAGGCACATGTCCCTACCATGTGGCACGCCTCAAGTAAAAAATAATACATTGCAAACCACAACTAATAACTGTAAATAACATAAAAGCTCAAAGTTTTGGATAATAATTGTTTCTTTATTACAAAAGTTCTAGTCAAAAAATTAAGCAACCAGAAAAAGAGCTTTTGGGATACTCAATACTGAAATTTTATTTTGTATCTTAATATATTGGATATTCAGAATAATATTGATAATATAAATATATTTATATAATATTAATAATAATTTGTGTCAAATTATCGCAGTATAGTTTAGACCTTATTGTAAGCCATTTGTTTTAAAAAACTTGTTAGCTATTACGATTCTGTACCTGAAAGAAATCTCGAGATGTCTTTTCTCCAGCTCCTTTACCTGGACAAAAGATGAAACCTCATAAGACAGAACACTGTCTTTTATTGTCATTACTAAAACTATATGCATGTTTAATCAAAACATATATGAGTTTTGCCAAGGTAATTTTTATTTCTCTTCTGAACTTATGAGCTGCCAGAAAATAGAATTAAGAAAGAAGTCAATAAGTTGGATAGATGGACAAATCACATATGATAAATACTTTAGAGGCTACTGACTGCTCAATCTATGCCTTTGGAACAATATTCACTCAGATGTCTGATCCACTCTCATCTTCCCACTTTGTCATTAACAATGTCATATAAAACTGAAACAAAAGTTCTGCTTTTGATTTATTTCCCTGAGGCCTATTATTAATATTTGTCTAAAAAGCACATACTTTTTCAAACAGAGAAATTAAGTTGAATTGATAGAATTGGGTCTCTTCATAAAACCACACTGATTACTACTCAGTATCTTGGGTCTTTTTAGCTTTTAAGTAATCAATCAATTGATTTTCAGTCTCTTAACTTAAATGCTTGAAATGTATCTTGGAATATATAATTTTCACAATGTTCTTTACTCTCAATGAGCATGCTGTTGTGCCATTTTCTAGTCTTCAGCATGTCTTCCATCTGCCAGCAACAAGAAGCAATTGCTGAGAGTCCATTCTCCTCTTAGCCAGGTCACAAAGAACAAAAATTCTGTATTTTATCAAATCTAAGATGCCATTAATTATAAATCTCATCATTTTATGCATCACTTGAGAAAAATTCTTGCCAACTGAAATGATACAATGCTTTCTTATTTCCTGGTTTATAGTTATTTAAAGAGCTCCTATAGACACAGTTAGATAAACTTAATTCACCAGTGTCAGCTTTACTTTCTGCTGTTGTTTCCATGCCATTCTTCCTATACACCTTTTGTTTCAAGGCCAAACCATAATATAATCTTTTTGAAGACATTCTAGAAGGCAGCAAAGTTCAACACATGCAGTACCAACAATGTGAGGAACGCAACTCAATGACAACAACATGGACGGCCTTGACCAGGTCTGGCTTGCACAGGCAGTAACAGCTACATCAGTCATCTCCTGTTGAGCCTACACAATTGTAAGGTGTCATCAATTCGAGAAGCAACCCCATTTCCAAAATGAAAAAATATGCATTTAGAATTATTGAAACATGATAACATAAAATTTGTATACATTACCACTCAACCAGTACATGTTAACACTCACACTGAGAAACATTTGACGCTATTCAATGTAACAATATTTTTTTTTCTACCTTTAGGGTTTTAGGTGTTGCTGGGCACTGGGGAATAAAAATCTGACCAGGTCATAGCCTTTGCCCTTCAGTCTAGGGAAGAGGATCAACACAGAAAGAAATATTTGTAATACCAAATAAGAGCTACAAGGGAAGTATGATACTGTGCTATGAAAACAGAGGAGAAAATACTTCATTCTGCTTCATGAATACTTAAAGCTGCATTACTATTTTGTGCCATGACTTTCCTGACTCAATTTTTAAGAATATAATGGCTTTTCACTTTTTTGTGCTCAAATTCTAGGAAATTTCTTGAATTTGGAACTTGGGTTCTTGGATATTACTAATCTTTGATTTACCATTATGAGTACAAAAATAAGCAATTCTTTGGTGTTTAAAATAGTAAGAGCACAAACTATTCAAGGGGGAAAAGCCCCTATATCAAGTGTGGGCACTTTAAAGCATAGAGTATTTAGGGCAATGTTTTCCTTCCATGTTAAAGGTGGAAGTGAGGAAGACAATAATCTTAAATAGTTTAAAAGTCATTAAGTAACTTATTTAAAAAGAAATGTCAACAATAATTAAAAACTTACTCTAGTGCTTTCAACAGATGGTGTTGGAACAATTGGATGCCATATGCAAAAAGGAAAATGAACCTTGATTATACCTCACAAAAATAAACCCAAATCGATTATATATCTAAATGTAAAGAAAAAAACTAAAGCTATAACATTTCTAAAAGGAAACATAGCAGAAAATCTTTATGACTCTGATTGGACAACGATTTATTCAATATGAAACCAGAATCCCAATCTACAAAAGAAAAAGTGATAAAACGTCATCAAAATTAAGTTTCTCTCTTCAAAAGACATTGTTAAGAGAATGAAAAGACAAATCACAGATCCAGAGAAAATATTTGCAAATTTTATGTCTGACAATGGACTTGAATATAGAATATATAAAAAACTCTCCAAGAAGACATATAAAGATGCATCATTAGACATTAGGGAAGTGCAAATTAAAACCATAATGAGATACCACTTCACATACACTAGGATAGATAAAATTAAAAAAAAAAAAACTGACAAAACCAAGTACTGACAAAGATGTAGAGAAACTAGAACTCTCATACATTCCTGGTGGGAATTGAAAATGGTATTACCACTTTGAAAATTGGTTTGGAAGTTTCTTATAAAGTTTAAAATATACTTACCATACAATCCTACAATCCCACTCCTGGGTATTTACCCAAGTGAAATGAAAATCTATGTTTACACATAAATCTGTATACAAACGTTCACAACAGGTTTATTCAGAACCCTCAAAAATTGAAAACAATCTAAATATACCTCTAGAGGAGGATGGATAAATCAACTGTTAGACATCCATACAATGGAATGCTACTCTGCAATAAAAAAGAACAAACCACTCATTCACACAATAACATGGATGAATCTCAAATGTGTCAAGCTAAGTGAAAGAAATCAGACTCAAAAGATTACATACTGAATGATTCCATTTATATGACATTCTTGCAATAGGGACAGAACATGGGTCAGTGGTTGCCATAGGCTTGGCAAGAAGGAAGAAGTTGACTACAAAGGGCACAGGTGGAGGTCACAAGGGTGGTGGAACAGTTCTATAGCTTGATTATCGTGGTAGACGTGTGACTGAATACATCTGTCACAACCTGCAAAACTTTACACTAATAAAGATGAATTTTAACATATGTAAATTACATCTTAATTTAAAAAGCAGATACAAATTTCACACCAAATTAGAAAAATGACTTAAAATTAAGGGTCAAACAAATTTTGCCTACTTCAAACCTAACATAAACAACAGTGTCCACTTTGCATTACTCACACATAAAGAAAGAATTTTAAGAGAATATGATGTAATATGCCAGGAAAGAAAAATGTCTAGATTGAGGGAGCAAAAATAAATAAATTGGTAGAACTAGACTAGTCCATCAAATATATAATAATCTGATCGGCAGATTTCCCTGCTTATGAAAACCTAGCCTTTTGACTAACAAGAAGGGAGACAGGCAGGCTGGTGGAAATGGGCTGCTTAGTTTGAATGGAAATGGCTAAAAACCCAGGAAACAAGGAGCACAATGTCTGGCACTAAGTCAATGCTGAACAAGTAGTAACCAAACAACAGCAACAAAACAAAAATTTTTTTTGTTAAAATCTGAAAACAATTATATCAATGTACTAAATTATCACATGTACCCTGAAAATATGTACACCCATTATGTATCAATAAAAAAAATTTAAGTTTAAAAAAAAGAAAATAATACATTTAGTTAAAGCAACTCCTACAGATGTTTCTCAAAAGCAAGCAGTTGCTTAAATGGACACATGCCTCTTTCTAACATGAAATGTGCTGACATTCAGCATATTTTATGAAAAAATGATGTTAAGCTTGAAAAATTTGTCATTGCCATGTTGGCATATGACTTTAAGCTTTAATAACTGCTTTGCTATCCACTGTGATTATTTTATAGAACTTAAATTCCATTTTTTAAATTATTGATGTTCTGAGATAATTGTTGCTTAAAATGCTTAAACATTTTTATCAGCTTTAAAAATGGATTTTTAAAAAATGGGTTCTTCTTCAGAAATAGCATTTAGGTTCACTTTCTACCCTGGAGTACTATATTTATTTTGAAATAAAACATTCTCAAAATAGGGATAGATAAAAAAGGGAACCAAAAAAATTATATTTTAGGAGATGGAATTTGATAAACAAAGTTAAAGTCTTATGGATGAGCCCTGGATGAGGAATTCTTACACTTGGCCAGCATTTCAGCTCCAACTACATAACCATGTCAGCTTAGTCCAGTCACCTGAGCTTCCTCAGTCTCAGTTTCTTCAACTACAAAATGAGGTGTCAAATTAGTATTTAAAAGGAATCATCTATGATGAACTGAATACACATATATTGATCTGACATGGTGCCCCAAGAACCCTTGTAAAGTACTTACGATAGTTTCTTGGAAAGAATCACTATTGCCTTTCCACTCAAGAGGAATTTTTTTTTTAAAGAAAGAAAACAGAAAAAGCCCAAGCCTCAGCTGTATGGATATTCTGGAGCAGAACAAAAACTCATTCTTGATTATCATGACATCTTTTCATATGAGTGAGCATCTCTACAGAGAAGGTGACCAACTGTCCCAGTTTGCCTGGGACAAATGAGGTGCCCAGGAAATAAAACTTTTCATTTCAGAACTGAGACAGTCCTAGGCAAAGTAGGCCCTGAACTTAGAGGGTTCTCAGGACTGTCTCTAAAGACCATGCTGATTAAAAAGAGTAGACACGTTAAAGCCAAGCTTGCCCGGGATAATGGCTTTCCTCCTCATCACACTCGCTTTCTTAACTATCTCTGAAGTGTCTGGCATCTTCCTTATCTTCCTTACCCAAGGTGTTGAAACTAACATTTAGACCAAGAACTACAGAATAAAAGAAAAATTTCCTTTTTCCCCTTACCTCTTTTCCATCATTTTAATGAATCTGGGATTCTTCCCACCAGCCACTGATACTGGACATCCTTTTGAACCTTAACATATATGCCAGTGGCTAATCGATTTTCCTGTCATTACTTTTCAGCCCCTGAGTTTTGAAAGCAAGAAGAGCTACACCTTAAAGGTGGAAGGAGCCAATCCTCACCTGGAGATGCGTTTTCTGAACCTGGGCCCGTTTCAGGACACAACGACGGTGCACATCAGTGTGGAGGACGTGGATGAGCCCCCTGTGTTTGAACCCGGCTTTTACTTTGTGGAGGTGCCTGAGGATGTGGCGATTGGGACGACCATACAGATCATTTCTGCCAAGGACCCAGATGTGACCAACAACTCGATCAGGTTTTCCCACAGATTTCACCTTTTCCTTATACCCTGGAAGCTTCCTTCCCTTGTATGTAATTTTCTTGAACTTTTCCCTTTGCTTCTTCCTTCTCTATCCCATTTCTGGAGACTCTCCTCTTTCTTTGAGATTTTTCTGTTTAAATAACATGCCCTTGTCATGGTATTTAGAAATGAAGTGTCATTATGTCTACAACTGACTTTCAATTGGTTCAGTCACACGTATACACACACACACACTCCTTAGTTTTCAATCGTGGTCCTATTGACATTTGGGCTTGGATAATTCTGTGCTGTTGTGGTGGGTTGTCCTGTACACTGAACGACGTTTAGCAGCATCTCTTTTACCCACAAAATGCCAGTAGCACTCCCTGAGTGGTAACAACATAAAATGTCCCTGGATATTATCAAATGTCCCGGAGGAAATCATACAAAATCACCCCCAGCTGAGAATCACCAATTCAGATAAAGCTTAGTCAGACACATAGATATCAAAATGTTACAAACTGTTGATTTTTAGTGGTGAACATAAAGGTGATCATTGGCCGGGCACGGTGGCTCACGCCTGTAATCCTAGCACTCTGGGAGGCAGAGGTGGGCGGATCGTTTGAGCTCAGGAGTTCGAGACCAGCCTGAGCAAGAGCGAGACCCCACCTCTACTAAAAATAGAAAGAAATTATATGGACAGCTAAAAATATATATAGAAAAAAATTAGCCGGGCATGGTGGTGCATGCCTGTAGTCCCAGCTACTCGGGAGGCTGAGACAGGAGGATCGCTTGAGCTCAGGAGTTTCAGGTTGCTGTGAGCTAGGCTGACGCCACGGCACTCACTCTAGCCTGGGCAACAGAGTGAGACTCTGTCTCAAAAAAAAAAAAAAAAAAAAAAGGTGATCATTGCACATTCTTCCAACTTCCATGAACCTCTGAAATTTTTTACGTTTAAAAATGGAGAAAATAACATTTTCCAAATACTATGGAAAGAACAGACATAGAAACTATTCCTTTTGTCAATGGCTTCGATACCATGCAGACTGGCCAGACATGCCTTTGTACTGCAATCCTACATATCTGTTTCTCCAAGGTATGTTTTGAAATTAAAGATTCCAACCAAGATGCTTCCCCTCCAGAAGGGAATTGCTCTTACAATCATGGCCATTTTCCATCAATTCTGAAACCAAAGTGCAAATAGCTGGTGGGCAGGTTGACACCTCAACCTTCCAGAACAACTGCCAAGCCTCTGAAGCCTGACACAAAAGACCAGGATTCCAAGGCTGTTTGAGGCCATCTGTCACGTTAATTGCTGAAAGCCACACAGTAAAATGAATCTGGGGCTTTAGTGTAGATAACACATTTTAAACGCACCCCAATTTATCAAATGCCTTTTCTGTCAGCTGGCTCCTTCTCTCACCTGGTGCTATTTTGTATTTAATGAAAATGTGCTTTTATAGTTTAACAAGAATGGCTCTCTCCAGAGAATAACTGTCCTAGGGAGAAATCGGCAGCCTCTAACCCACTAGTAAACATTTCACATGTACAGGCATTAAAATGGCTAAAATGATTTTGTTTGAATTCTGATATTTTATTTTTCCAAGGCAACTAATCTTTCTATTATGAGTTATAACAGCTTCACAGAAGTGATATTTCAACCTTAAGCTTTGTAAATGTAAAAGAGAATAGGGAAAAATTAGTGAAACTATATTATCCCCAAAACAATCACAACAAAATTGAAGCAGATTCTACTGTAAATTTATATTTTCATAAGCTGAGAATATAAACCTTCTGATCTATATTAATTATGTATTTATTAATCTATAATACTTTAATCTACTCATATCAGAAAAGATACTGTGGGGAAAACTTTACAGAGTAAAACTGTATGGGGGAATCTGTTTGAAATAAAATAAGCAAAACTTGAAAAAGTCAGATCCCGTTTCTAAAACCACCAGAATATTCTATGGATACTTCCACATCTTCTTTCCAGATTCTGATCCTGGATCCCTATGTGGTAAACACTGGAAAAGGGTTCTGTTAGGAGTCGCACTACTGAATAACAAATAAGTAACCTAGACAGGCGAGGTCCATCTTGCTAAAAGCATTCTATAGGTAAGGACTCCCCAGCCAGTAAATAGAAAATGATATACATAATCCATGTTTTTGCAGATACTCCATTGACAGAAGCAGCGACCCTGGAAGATTTTTCTATGTTGATATTACAACAGGTGCCCTAATGACTGCAAGACCCCTAGACCGGGAAGAATTTTCTTGGCATAATATCACTGTCCTTGCTATGGAAATGAGTAAGTAGCACAATAAATTGGTCTCCACGCAGTGACAAAATGTGTGTTGTTTAAAAGTGGAAGTTTCTAGAATTTGTAATAAAAATCATATTCTTTAAGGGAAGAAATGGTATTTATGGTTTATGCAAGTAAGGGAATGCATTCAATTCAAATATTTTTTGATTATCTCCTGTGTACTTAGTTCTGTGCACACAAAACATGCAAAAGCAGGAAAAGATAGCATACTTACCCCAAGTAGCTATGAGGAAAAGGGAAGATTCCTGAGAAACCTACGAGGTTTTCAATATTTAACAAGAGCGTGAATGCATAAATAGTATAAAACATTATTATTGGCTGAAAGGAAGCATTTATAACATCTTACTCTTCTTACAGACACACACATCTATGTCTACAAGAATTTGAGATATCTTACAATAAAAGACAAATTTATTAATATAACAAACATAAATGGAATGGAAAATTAATAAAGACTAGAATATATATTATAAATTTAACAAAAATTCTATTATAAACTACTACGTTCAATTGCTTTTGTAATACCTAGTGATGGTAAAGGTTCAGAAAAATGGTGATCTCAAAACTATTGGCAATATCTAGGCACAGCAATTCAGGAGTGCAATTTGGCAATATATATTAAGATTCCCCAAAATATTCATACTCTTTTTCTCAGGAATTCTACTGCTAGTAATTATCTTAGGGGAATAATTGTAGACATCAACAAAGATTTATATGCAAAAATGTCCACTGCATTTTATTTTAAAATAGAGGGGAAAATGGCAATTACTTAAATGTCTAGTAATAGGAAATTGACTAAATAAATTGTGATACAACGTATAGTAAAATGAGAATATCATATAGACCTTGACACCTATGCTTTCAAAGCATATGCAGTGACACAGGATAATCTTGTCCTAAAATATTAAAGTGCTGAATCCAACTCTTACTTGCTTAACTGTAATGTGTGTGTGTGTGTGTGTGTGTGTGTAGCTCTACATTTTTGGACACATATACTGTATAATGTTACATATATAATGGATACCTCTGATAGGATTGTGGATCATATTTCTCCTCTCCTCTATGTTTTTCATGAAATTTTCATTACTCCTTCCATATACAAATACCACTGTTATAATGACAAAATAAATTTTAATTATGTTGGCACTTTCTGGTAACCAAGCAATAGAAGTATCTAGGGGGAAAATCGTAGAGCATAGTTATTTTTGAGAAAGAAAGAAAAAAACGAACCAGAAGAACAATGCATTCTGAGATTTAGTAAAATTATTCACCAAGAATAATTTCTGTGTGTTGTTATTTCTATTTCATCTCCTTGGGGCGGTAACAAAAACAGAAAAAGACAGGGGGGATACTCCTGGGGCTGTGAAATTATCTCGTGTGTGGCAGTGCCAGGCAAAAGACACAGACCAAAAAAACATATTTCCTCGTGAATGACTATAAGAACTTCTGCCCCAGCCAAGGATATGGATTTGGTGTGTGTTTGATCCCGTCATATCCCCTTAGTCCCTAAGCAGGAATGAATGTGCAGTGTTATCTGTATTCCAGTGAGTAACTTGAAACCTTTGGAAATATCATTCAAAGAGCTGATTATTCCACAGGAATAAAGCCAAGCAGTGCCACACAGTATGCATCCAATCAGAAATGGGCTGTTTCAAAGCCTAGAATATAGAGTTGACCTGCCTTTCATTCCAGAAACAGAAGTATGAGCCAAGTGGGAGATTCAAAACCTCTCTTTAAGATTCATTTTGTGACATTTTCTCCCCTCATACTCCTAATAGCAAACATACTCTCCAACACACACCTTGTTCTGTCCATGCCTCTTATGTCTGGCCACACTCTGAGTAGGCGACATATGTATCCCCCGCTTGTGTTACCATTTCCATGTACTTTATCCATTCCTCTAAAAACTAGACTGACCAGGTAAATACTGACTTCCAGGAAAGAGCATTCTTTTTCTGCATTACTAAACTCCTGTGTTTTGGTTTTCCTTGTGTTCTCTTTAGACAATCCCTCCCAGGTTGGAAGTGTTTCTGTCACAATCAGAGTCTTAGATGTGAATGACAATGCCCCAGAGTTCCCCAGATTCTATGAAGCTTTCGTCTGTGAGAATGCCAAAGTGGGACAGGTACGGTACCTGTGAATGGTGCACCTGGGTTAACCCCTGATATATCGAAACAACTGTTACAGATAACCAAATTCTCCATCAAATACATTTCAACTCCAGAAACTAACACTTTACAAAGTGTTCTGTAAATTCTGTATGTCAGGTCTCAACTGTGCACTTGTTAAGACAATTATTTGGAGCCTACATTACATTTTATGATCTAAACTGTGCTTTGCAGGTGGCTCTATTCACAGAGCAGCCTGTATACACTGAACTGTATAGTGCCAACTCTAATAGCACACACTGGGTCCTGGAAGTGAGGGACCATGCAGATCAGGGGACAGAGAAAGAGTCTTCTCTTTTCCTGAGTGTAACCCCATTCCTAAAAACATTTTGCAGAAGGGAAAAAATTATTTTCTGTATCTTCCCACCTCCCTTTCTTAACTTCTGGCAACAAGTACATTGTTTAGGGACTGCCTGGCCTATTTCACAATGCTTTGTTACCTGGAATTACCTACCCTCTCTCCTCACTCAAATAAAACACCCATTTCCTTAGTGCTGCTCGTGTCAGGTTAAGTTTTAAGAGGAAAGCAAAGTTCTACTTATTTGAAATAACTATAGCTCCACAATCTTCAGAGACATTGTATATTTTTTAAGGTATGCCTTTAAACCTAACTGAGTATTTGATCAAATTCCAAGTGGTGTCATTGAGAACCATCCAGACTGCGTGTGGAGGGACCATATATGAATCCAATTGTCAGGCTGTCGCCTGGAACATGACTTGTCCATCTCCTCCACTCTGCTCCTGCTTGTGTAAGGCGCCTTCCTCCTCTGCCGGTGACCCAGCAGATTCCCTTAGAGTCCTAATTTACTGCCCTGGAGTATGTCCTATGGGCCTGAGGATGCTGGTGGTGGGTCAAATGAGTCAGGATTGTTTTAGTATGGAAGTTGGGGTGATGGAAAGTGCATGTTTATAAGGCCAGGGCTCCTGCTTTGGTAATTCAGGCCTCCGGCCATGATCTAGCCTGGTTTTCACTTCTTTCACTCTCCTGAAACAGCACCTCCAGCATCTTGCTGCACGGAGAGGCTATGTCTGCATAGAACCAAAACTTTGATTAGCTCCCTGAACTCATCAAAGATTGACTCAACACATCTTTATCATTCCACTCAGTCAAAGCAAAAAGTCACTCCCACCCCTAAGGGGGAAAAAAAGGTGTTCTATAGTGATTCTACCTAAACTTACCTTATCCATCAATTCTTGAAACTTGGTGCAATGGTCTATAGCCATCCTAAAATTTTTTTTTCAACAAGTCTAGGGTAATTCTACTTCCACATTATTGAATTTCTAGTCTAGAAAGGCCTGAAATATTATGCAGCTAATAAAAGTTACAATGCAGACTTTATAGCATAAGAAATGATCCATGTTATTATAAGAAAGGAGATATAAAAACTATATGTACATGCTTGCAGTTATGTAAGTTTATGTCTGCATGTGAACAGAGATTGGGAGGGAAAAGGCAAAAACAGTATAGCTACTGTGCTGAGGTAGTTGAGTTTTAAGTGAGGGGATTTGGGCTTTTATTTTAATAATTTTTGTTTTATATGACCATTTATATAGATTATATAGAATAAAATTTGTTTATATTATAAAATATTAGGATTATGATTAATATATATTTTATGACAGACTAATTTGAATCTATAATACAAAGAGGGTGATAAGTAGGACGGTAAATTAGACCCCCTCCCCCAAAAATGAAACACTCTCTTTCTTAAAGGGCTTTAGAATAGAAGGTGCATTCTAACAGGTGAACAGCACTTTAACCACCTCTCCTATTTCTGAAGTCAAACAAACATATCTCTCATTTCTAAATAGATCTTTTAATGGTCTATTATACAGTGTTTTGAAGTACAGCTTATCTGTGACTTCAAGTTCAGGACATGAGCCACAAGTCTGTCACACCTGTCACCTATACCCCAAGATACTGAAAATCCTACCCTTTGATTTGCACTCTGGGAAATGTTTTGAAGATTTTCAGAAGTACGCAGCTCAGGAGGTATGTCTGGTTTATAAAGAATTGGGCCTCCTTGTGTTTACTTGCTGAACGCTGTCGTCAGCTTCATGTCTGCCAAGCCCAGATACATGCTCTTCTCTCAGGGAGCAGCCATGAAGGAAGCCCATAAAGAAATCAGATGACACACTTGGTGATGGCCACGGGCAGAAGGAAACCAACTGAGCAGAATATTGCATGACAAGTGGGGCCGAGGAAGCAATGTGACCTGCCAGGGGAATAGATAGCAGGAGAGCCGGCCAGGTTGCTCCCAGCCCAGACCTAGAGATCAGTGTCTTCACTCGTTCATTCTCTGAAACCCTGTAACCAACCAGCCCCGCGCCTCAGGCCCCAAGCTCACCAATATATACCCAATTCACAGGTCAGATGTTCTGAAATTATTTTCCCACCTATGTTTGCCAAGTTATATAGAATCGCCTACTTATAACATTCCTCAAGAAATATGTTACCTCTATATATAATGTTTGGCACTACAAGCAAGCAGAAAAGTGCAGGCTTTGTCTCCAGGTGGGGATGGGGCAGGCAGGTGACCCTAGTATGTCAGCAGCACTGGTGTGAGGCTAGGGGCTGTGGGCAAGTTTATCTCCACTACTCTACTTGCCTGATGCCTTGCCCTCTTTTTTTTTTTTTTGGAGACAGGGTCTCACTCTGTTGCCCAGACCTGAGTGCAGTGGTACGATCATAGCTCACTGCAACCTCAAACTCCTGGGCTCAAGCAATCCTCCTGCCTCAGCCTCCCAGGTAGCTGGGACTACAGGTGCATGCCACCACACCTGGCTAATTTTTAAAATTTTTTGTAGAAATAGGGTCTCGCTATGTTGCCCAGGCTGGTCTCAAACTCCTAGCCTCATGTGATCCCCAGCCTCCCAAAGTGCTGGGATCATAGGCATGAGCCACCTCACCCAGCCTACTTGCCTTTCTGGAAACACCATTCCCCCTACCTTTAGGTTCAACAGCTGGGTTCTCCAGGAGACATACCTTGAGATGGAGTTCTAGTAAAGAAAGTATTTATTAAGAAGAGCCCACAGGGCCAACACCTGTGGGAGGGAAGGAAGGAAAGCAGGACTGGGGAAAAGGAGAAGTCCAGCTGAAATGCAGACCCACAAACTGCCTGGGCTAACTTTACAGAAAGTCTAGAATTAAGAGTTTTTCCAAGCTGAGATGGGATGGCCAGGCCTGTATATTATCACATCAATCAGCCACTGGACGTGGGTTGCCCTGGAAGATGTGGTGACCGTGGGTGAGGTGGCTCTCTGCAACTGGTAGTCCCTGAAGAGACTGGCAGGTGAAGGCCAGGGCAACAAGTCCTTCATTGAAGGGGGATCTGAGCAACACGGTGTCCAGAAGGCCTCTTGCTGGGAGCTCCCTGTCTGTTAATCTTCAGCATGTTGTGAGGGTTGCATTACCTCTCTTAACATACAGGTGAAGAAATACAGACCAAGCAAGCCCCTGTGGGCCCTCAGGCTGACCTTTGATGTGCTGGTTTCTAAGCTGACAGGATCATAGCTGGTTTTTAACAGCAGAGTGACAAGTCTACAGGGCCAGGCCCAAGAAGGGTAGGAGTAGTTGGTGCTGTCCGTTAGTAGAGGAGCAAACACATAGGAATGAGACAACCATTCAACACCTTTTCTATACCCCCCTAGCCTGCCCTCTACTGTTCCAGTCTGTTTCACATTGCTTGCTTTAATAGCTTTTCCATCATGGTCTCCACAGCCTTCATGCAACTTACTCCTTTGAAAAGCACTGTGCATAAGGCAAAACTTGGCCAAAGAGCTCAATAGGAAGCCACCCCACCTCCTGCTCTCCCCACTGCCCAGCTTTGCTTCCGACTCTAGGCTCTTCCATACATGCCACCTGGGGTCTTGTGCTCTACGCCTTTTCTAGCTCCCCCTCCTGCCAACAAAACGTGGCTGCCTGTGACCCCCTCTCTCACGTTTTCCCTTAACCTGACAGAGCTAATGCTCACGTCTGCTTACTTCCCTTCTAGGTAGTGGTCATTCTTAAATAGGGGCTTCTCAAAGACAGCAATTTAACCCTGAAATGTTCACCCAATGATGAGGTAAAGTAGATGGGTGAGAGGAGGAAAATTTGGGGTCAAGCAGGACCTTGTGGCACCCCAATGCTTTAACTCAAAGTCTCCTATTTATACTACCTAAAAATGGCTGGCTATGGAGTAGAAATAGAAGCTATATTGATGTCTAACATCTGAGGTATTTAGGTAACATTCATGCTATGTCTATTAACACTCAGGCCCAACAATAAACCAAAATGAAACCCTCAGTTGTGTGACAGTATGGAGACTTTCCAGGTAAGTTCCATGATGTCCTTCTCATTAGGTAAAACAACCCACCACTGGGTTTCTGAGTTTGGGATTTCACTGGGCCCTGAAGCTTTCTCCTTTGGCTCCAACTCACCCAATTCCATGTCCCTCCCTCAGCTGATCCAGACAGTGAGTGCAGTGGACCAAGACGACCCACGCAATGGTCAGCATTTCTACTACAGCTTGGCCCCCGAGGCTGCTAACAACCCCAACTTCACCGTGAGGGACAACCAAGGTAATCAAGTGGACAGTTGGCTATCTCTGCTTTTCTACAGCTTAAGCTGGCTACTTTTGGTTATTGTACTATGCAGCGTCTAAGGTCACCTGCTCTTTAATAGCAGGGATGACATTAATTTGTAGTATTTTTTAAAGTTTTGTTTCAAAACGTCAAAGCCAAAGAGAGCCCTCTGCTGACTCTAAAAACGTTCATTCAGTCAGTAACTCAACAGATGTTTACCGAGGACGTGTTCTGTGCCAGACACATTGCAAAGCACAGAGGCAAAATCCTTCATTCATTCCCAAAGAGAGCAGCCCTGTTTATGTGTTCTGTAACACTGACAGAAAGAAGCCTAGATAAAGAGAAAAACCTGAAGGAACATTTCTATGCAAGGATCAAAGGGGGAAGCAGTGAAAAGCTCTCAGAACAAAACGGAGACAAAGCCTAAGCAACAGACATAGCAAAGGGCAAATATAAGAACACACACAGCAGTTCTGGCAATGAAACAACTTTATTACTTTATAATGACTTAGAGAGACACATTCAGGTGGGGTTCCCTTTCCAGAAAGTGCATTACAGCTTTGCTGGAACAAAATTCTAAACCCCTCTTCTCCAACAAGCACTTAGTTCAGCTAAGGGGTTTATAGACCCAGCACACTCTTCTTTGAGCACAGATGGGAAAAGGAGAGACTTTTGTTCTTTTGCCAGATGACTGCTTCAAAGAAAGGTCAAGTAATGGAAAAAATAAGTTATTAATAAATCTGTCAAATGAACCCGTTCTGTTAATTCTGCTACCAACTAGCCATCTGACCTTGGAGAGGTCATCACTTTTTAGGGCTGCAGTAGCCTCATTTTCATTCCAATTCTAAAACATTGCCACTTTGCAAAAGTCTAAACAACAGGTAACAAAAAGTCACGATTAGGCATGCCTGGTCTCAGTCTGAAATATCAATAATTTGAGATTAAAAGTATTAATTCCACTCCACATGATAGTCTCCTGCCATAAAACTTGAGAATCTCAAATCTATGTTTTCTTCTCCATGAAAAGCATTCTTCTAAGACATCCCTTCAACCTTTTTAATGTTATCATAAAATCACTATAATAATTCTAGAAGTGAAGGCAATATGAATTATAAAAACACAAATACTATAATTAAATAGCCTGAGATTTTTATTGGGTCAAAGTTTTGAACTATTCATTTATCTGCTTCATAGGGAAACCCTTCCTGCAAAAAGTAGTTTCCATTGCCACACGACCGATTTTTACAAAGGAAATCCTGGGGGTCGGGGAGGGGGGTGTGGAACACATTATATTGTTTCTTTAAATTTTCAGCTGTCACTCTAGTCCTTCACTCTGGCATTTGCCAGAATCAAAACAGAAACAATATGCAGCAAAATGCTGAAAATTTCTTAAAGATGACTTTGGGCACCAAATCATGGAACCAATGCCTTAAAAAGATGGGCCACTGGAACAAGACAAACAAAAAAAGACATGACTCATCTTTTGGAAAGTGTCCCACAAGAGAAGTCAGCACATTTTCAACAGAGAGCATGAACTCTTCATCTCCTTGTGAAATTTACTCCATGAGCATCCTTTCCTGCGGCTGATTGAGAACATGACCAGCATCTCATGTGCCGGATCCGCTGTCAGGTGCCCCTGCTCCTAGGCCCAAAATATGTCCTTTTGTGAACACAACGGGGCACTATCTCAAGTAAAGCCTCTTTTACTATATAGCCCCAAAACATTACGCCAAGATTGCGTGTAACACTTCATTACAAAAGCATTTTCCCATGCTTTGCTTTATTTGATATTTATAATAATTCTCTAAGGTTTTAGGGAAGCTACTGATCCCAGTGATTCTCACTGTCCCATTTGATAGATGAGGAAAGTAAGCAAATGGCCCAAGACCAGAGAGTAGGTGTTAAAATTGGGACTAGAAATTGGGCCCTGTTTTAGCCACACGCACACTGTGTTTTGTGTCACCTTAAAAACAAATACTGATTCCAAATGGATTACTAAAGCTTTAATTATATCACATTCAACAAAAATTTTCCAAGTGACTACTATATGTTGGTTCCCTTCCAGAAATGGACTCAGCAACACAATGCTGATTTTTTTTTCTTTCATCTTTTTTTTTTTTTTTTTTTTTTTTTGAGACAGGGTCTTGCTCTGTCACCCAGGCTGGAGTGCAGTGACATGACCATAACTCACTGCAGCTCTGAATTCCTGGACTCAAGTGAGCCTCCTGCCTTGGCTTTCCAAGTAGCTGGGACTACAGGCGCTTGACACCATGCCCGGCTAATTTTTTTTTTATTTTTATTTTTTTTGTAGAGACAGGGTGCCCAGGCTGTTCTTAAACTACTGACCTCAAGTGATCCTACCACCTTGGCCTCCTAAAGTGCTGGGATTATAGGCATGAGACACTGTGCTTGGCCCATATTATATGTTTCTTGATCTATTATTTAAGATTAAAGAAAAAAGGGCCAAGGAATGTGTGTTGTGGAGTCAGAGAGACCAGAGTCCAAATCCCAGTTCTGCTACTAACTAGGTTAGTGACTTGGAACAAATTATAAAATCTTTCTAGGCCTTAATTGTCTTACTGTAAAAGGGTGAGGTTATTACCATCTCACCAAATTGTGGTGAAGATTAAATGAGATACTGCATGTAAAGTGCAAGTACATGGCACACAAGCACTCAATAAACTACAGCTGGTGCCATAAAAAGCAGGGGGAGGAGGAAAGGGAAAAGTTAATTAAGGGATAATGTATTAGTGAGAATAGGCCAGGTTATGCTACACGCACAACCACCACCAAAATCTCAGTGGCTTAGTCCAACTAAAGTTAATTTCCTGCACACATAATGCCCACTATGTCCAGGTGCCCCAAGACAACTGTCCACCATCTGTAGCAGCGTCCTAGGCTGCTTAGATCTCCACCTCACACAGCCACAGCAAGGCAAGAGAAAACAGAGAATCATATGCCAGCTCTTGACATGCTTCTGCCTAGAAGTGACACAAATCACTATTGCTCATATTTCATCAACTAAATAAGCAAATCACACAGACATGCCCAAATTCAAGAGGATAAGAAAGTATAATCCTTTATTATGTGCAAGAAGGGAAGGAGAACCAGAAATATTGATGATCATTAATAATGTTTACTTTGGTTAGGCTCTCATAATTTTTTGTGAAGTTCTAGACTCTTTCCTGCGAAATATGAAACACATCCAGAGGATATTCCATGTTGGTGGTATTCATGTTGAGAGTCATTTCTTATACGTCCTACCACATCTCTCAAATTTTTCCTCTGCTGAAAACTGTCTGAGCTTTGCAAAAATGTATCTACTTTAGAATTCAAACCCACTCCAGGAAACTTGAAAACACAGGTTAAAAAAATCAAAAATCCCAGAACATGACAGTAGGCAAATATAAATGTAAATACACACACATACACACACACACACACATCCCAGCTTGGTAGAAACACATCTAATAATTGGCTAATCCCCTTTAAAACTGAAGGAAAAATAACTAGTATTGCTCATCAGGAACAAATTTTCACCAAGTTCACACTAACAGCTTAAACTTAGACCACCAAGCCGGGAGAAATAACAGGGTGTGTCATATGATTAGGGGATTTCAAATAAGCGTCTGCTAAATGAGCAGGTTCTTGAGGAAGCACAGGAGGAGTTGGTGACTGCATTTCAGAGGCATAAAAGAAAATAGCAAGAGACATGAATTCTAGCCAAAGTGGCAAAAATAAGCAATCTGCCACAGCCGCATGGGCTCCTCAGCATTCTCTTCCCAGAGGCACAAAGCAGCACTGGGGCCCTGGCAAGCTGCTGAGCAGGAACAAACAGGGACCACAAGTCACCAGTGATTGTTCGTTTCTGTCAAGCTTTCCCAGGGACATTTTTGTTAGATTTGAAGTCTGACAGTTCACCCTGGGCATTTTATGTCACAAAGGGTAAGACAGACTCTCAAGAAAAGCTTTCTCTCCTAGGCCTCAGGGTTTTGCCTACAAGCAAGCAAAAATCTTGGTTTCTGAATCCAAATGCTGATCCAGGCAAACCTGCTTTAGCTGTAGCTGAGCACCTCCAGGGCACGTTTGACTATCCTTCTCTCTCCTTCCTATATGTTGTCCCTGCCCCCTTGCTTTCCTCAATCCAAGAAATTAATTTACCTTCCCTTTTTCAATCCCGGAACCCCTTGCTTCTTCAGATAACACTGCCCGGATTCTAACGAGGAGGTCTGGCTTCCGGCAGCAGGAGCAGAGTGTCTTTTACCTGCCCATCCTGATAGCAGACAGTGGGCAACCAGTGCTGAGCAGCACAGGCACGCTGACCATCCAGGTGTGCAGCTGTGACGACGATGGCCACGTCATGTCCTGCAGCCCCGAGGCCTACATGCTCCCAGTCAGTTTGAGCCGGGGTGCCCTCATTGCCATCCTGGCCTGCGTCTTTGTCCTCTTGGGTGAGTAAGGGGATCCTTTCTGTTCTGTGGGGTTCTGCAAATGCTTACTCAGATAATCAGTCAGTTACCATCATAACACCTATTCAGAATTTGTGTTTTTCAAATCATGCTTACTGAAAGAGTGGTAGAGTGAAGCTGGGGAAAATGAAAAAAAAAAAAAAAAGGAAGATAGTCCCTTCCTTCAAGGCCTCTCTGACAATATCAAAGCACATATGTTTATCAATCATCTACTAAGAGCAGGAGCTCCATGCTAAGTGTTGGGATTAATAAGACAGACATGTCCCAGTCTTCATGAGTTTACCACAAACAAGCTAGTTCATTTTGACATCACAGAACCAAAATTGTAATTTTGGACAGGATAAAATGATCACCTCTTCTAATCCATTAATTTCAGATAAGGAGTAGCTAAATCACATAGAGGTAAGTGACAGACCCAAGGCCAAATGTCAGAGGCAGAGCCAGGACTGAAATGCAGGCAGACCATACACTGGGCATCCCTGCATCTCAGCAGCACCGCTCTTCTCCTAAATGTTCATCCCCTGATCTTGGAGGTGGTAATACTGAGAAGGGAAGAGGGTCCCAAGGGGACAGGGGACAGGGATAGGTGCCATTTCAAATAGCGTGGTCAGGGAAAATCCCTCAGTGATAAAGAGACCTCTGAGCAGAGGTCTGAAGGAAGTGATGGTATGAACCACATGGATTTGGGGAATAAGCTGTTTAGAGGCATTAGCATCCTCCCTGGCACTGTGGCCATCTAACAAAGGGCACTGACAAAACAGGGCCAGTTTGCCTCTGCTGGTGAAATAAAAAGATGTGATGACAGGCTAGTGGGAGAGCATTACTGGGGTAGCGGATCCTTCCTTCCTCTTCTCAAGTCACACTGCAAGGCAGCCACCCAACTCCCTTGTGCATAAGGCCATCCATGCAATTGTTTTTTAAGTCCACATTCAAAAACAAAAAAACATCTAAACCGACTCCTGAAACCAAGAAAATATCTGTACATATCTCTCTACTCTTCTTATACATTAATCCACAGCATACATATCTTGCTTAGAGAAAAGCAGACTTAGTAAATAGTAACATTATTCAATATAAAAGAAATCCCAGCTTTTTATGAGGGGGAAAAAAAAGTAAATCAATGGATATTTAAATGAGAATAGATGTGCTGATATCCACATATACCCTTGATCCCAAGTTCACCTCTACACCAAGAGTCTGGGTCAGAATAAAGAAAAAATCCCTAACCATGTGAAAGGACAGCACTTGATTGACTTTCTAGCTAGGTCTGTGGAATATGCATCTCAGAACACATTTTAAAACACAGCATGTAGTTTAATTTTGTTGTTTTACTTCAGCTTTAAGGGGAGAAAAAGTATAACCTTTCTCAGTCTTTGGATTCCTGGAAGAGACAGAATTGCTATGGTTTCTGGTCCATGACTGTACTGACAAATAAAACCTCCCTATAATTCCAACCTCCCTGCAATTCCTTGAATGTCCATACGGTGGCATTGGGAGTCCTTGAGTGCAGAACAAGACAACCTGCAAGAGGCCTTTGAAGAAAACTTGCTCCTAGGATAAATTTCCAGACTGGCTGTCCTTACTTCTATCTTTAGAAAATGTCTATGTTATAAGTTCACCCTGGCCCACAAAGAGCCATCATTACAGAAATACTGATTTAAAAAGACTGGCTCAGATAGATTCTCAAGTGAGAAATGGCATGCAAGGGATAATTTATTTTATCCCTCCCAAACTCATGATGTCTTGTCTTTTGAATTGTACAGAATAAGTAAACAGTTTTCAGGAGCTAAATTGAGCAGAGCTGTCATAAGAGCCTCACAGTTTTAAGCACTCTTATTTCTAAGAATGCACATCCCACATTAAAAACAGTCCATAAAACTGTAAGATTTCCGTTGTTAGTTGTCAACAAAATACTACATTTTATGGACAACTAAATAAACACATTATTTTTGGCTTTGTGGGTTTTTTTCTTCATCTCTCAAATATGTACCTAGTTCCTAGAAAATCTCATAACCCTTATGTACTGTGCCTATGGTACCTAAAGAATAAACATCCCTAGATCTGACTCTGTTAAGGAAGACTTTCAGCTGAATAGGACCATTTTTCCCAAAATCTGATTTTCAGGGCATTATACAATACTTGTTATTTAAATCAGATTACCTAAAAAATAAGACATGTCAATTTTTATTTTTCAAGAGATGAAGCAGTTCTATATAAACTGCTTAATTCTCCATGACTATAAGAATTCTCTCCAGCAGATACTCAAAGACTTTTCCAATTTTGCTTGCTAGCATCTTCCAACACACCACCCCTACCACTTCAAGGTCACCTGTGTGAGCCCCTTCTCAGTCTGCTGAGCAGAATTCCCTGGCCTTGCCTCTATACTCTCCTGACAACACTTGTGACCCTATGATAACCCTTATCACTGTCTGATTTGTATTAATCATCAGCATCTATAAGCTTCTTAGAATGTAAGCCCATAAGAGCAGAAACCATGTCATATTCAATGTTGTTTCCCTACTGCTTAGCATAGAGCCTTAAAAATATTTGGGTTTAGTTACTGTTTACTGAATCCCACAAACACAGCATGTTCACTTAGAATCCCATTTCTCCAGCCTACATCAATCCAAATCGTACTCCAGCCTTTGATACCCAGTTCAAGCCCTCACTTCCTCAGAGTCCTATTAGTCTCTTTCTCTGAAATCCCCACAGTCCTTTGAGTCCATTCCTATTTTTGCACATAGAGAAAATATACAAGAGTGTGTCATTGGTTCCTGTGTGTGCATTTTGTCACCCAAGGTATTCAGGAAAATATTAGGTATTAATATCATTAATTGCAATCTACAAAAAATATCTAAGTTCAAATTTTTAAGAAATCATTATTGTGAGTTTTATTAGTCAGTCTGTAATCTCTTACTGCACATATGACTATATTCCATTTTTTTCCCCTTGGATAAACTGGGGTCTTATTTTGCAGTGCTGTCAAACTGTCACTGCTCACCGGCTGTAACAAAGCACACCAGAAAAAAAATCAATAGCAGTTCTACAACTAAAACCTCAACACACTTCCTGGAAAACGTTTTCAGTCACAGAGATAAACAGCTCAATGGAATTATCTCTATCTCTCCTTTAAACCTGAGTGAACACATCCTGGGGAAAAAAAAATGCATTTGTTGGGATAAAATTTTATCCAAACCTGCAAGGGCACATCTAACAGTGTGGTGCTTCTCTGATAACATGAAGAATTATATAAATGTCACTGCTTATCCTCTCTCTTCCATGAACACCATTGGGTCCAGAAAGCCAAAATCACCTCTCTAAAGGAAAGGCTTTTCTGAGGAATCTGAGGTTATTGGACCCCTGGGGTCATTTATGTTCTCTTATCTTTTGGAGGAGGTATAAAAAGACTAAAACTTTAGCTCCTACTTAGTATGTGTGTCTATGCGTATTAACGTATGATTACATAGAGAGTACAATCTTATTAAGATGCCAATATAAGAAAGCAAAATTCCACCTACATAATAAGATCTCCACATTATAATAACAGAAATGTATATTCATTATCATATAAAGAAACGACATGATCTGGTCCTTAGCTTACCCTGGCCCACAGCAGGCCACAGTGCTGTATGCCTTGTTAATGAGATTTTACACTGGGTGTTGGGTGTGCACATACACACTATTTCAAAACAGCAAGCTGATGTAAAGAGACTTTACATGCAACTTCTAATTGTACCACTTGAAAAAACACCGGGCTTCACTGGTCCACAAGCTCTCAATCTGACACAGCATAAAGAGTAACAACGAGGTAGACTGAAGTTAGAACTTTCTGAGGTTTAAAATACCCAAATGCCGTCTCTGAACTCCACACTCAGTAAACTCTTCCCGTATCTGTGGTCAGTCAAGAATACTTAGTCACGGCACACACAGCCAGGTCCCGTTAAATAGCCTGTCTTCTTGTTTCTGGCAGTGCTGGTGCTGCTCATTTTGTCCATGAGGCGGCACCGGAAACAACCATACATCATCGACGACGAGGAGAACATCCACGAGAACATCGTCCGCTACGACGACGAAGGCGGTGGCGAGGAGGACACCGAGGCCTTCGACATCGCGGCCATGTGGAACCCCCGGGAGGCGCAGGCAGGAGCCGCCCCCAAGACGCGGCAGGACATGCTGCCAGAGATCGAGAGCCTCTCCCGCTACGTGCCTCAGACGTGCGCCGTGAACAGCACCGTCCACAGCTACGTGCTGGCCAAGCTCTACGAGGCCGACATGGACCTGTGGGCCCCGCCCTTCGACTCCCTCCAGACATACATGTTCGAGGGGGACGGCTCTGTAGCGGGGTCGCTGAGCTCCCTGCAGTCGGCCACATCGGACTCCGAGCAGAGCTTCGACTTCCTCACGGATTGGGGGCCCCGCTTCCGGAAGTTGGCCGAGCTCTACGGGGCGTCGGAGGGCCCCGGGCCCCTGTGGTGACGGAAGCCGGGAGACAGGCGCGCGTCCAAATCCAGACGTTCTCCGCCCGCGGATGCTTCGCGGACGAGGTGCGGCCGACCACAAGAGCAATACTGTTTTGGAGAGTGAGAATGGGGGTGAGCGGGGCGAACAGAGCTCTCTCTGGATCAGCTTTACTTGGTTAGATTAAGTTAAATAATCAAAAGGAAATCCAGGAAGAGGAGGGCAGAATCTCCAATTACCTTTTTTTTTTTTTCTTTTCTTTTTAATTTTCCTGAATTATATTCAAAAGCTTGGAGGCAAGCTTGTCTTTTCCTTGTCATTTGCCAGGGTCTTTGTCACCTTGCCACCACAAAAGGCTCTGGTCTTGGATATAGAGGTGGCAGTTGAGAGCAGAAAGTACTCCTCTGGTATCCATTTTTCTTGTATTTTATTCTCCATTTCATAGTTTTGCTGGCTCATCAAACCGCAGAAACCAACCCACACCTGAGAACACAGAAAAATTGTTCCTCCCTGAAATTAACCTTCTTGTCCTGGGATGGATGGAATGTCTTTTAACCCTTCTGAGACAAGGTTAACACTGAATCGGCCTTGCATGGGGGATGGGTGGGAGGGTGGGAGAAGGAAGAGACATTGACTTTGTGCTCAAGTTTAATGGCTGAACCGAGAGTTGCTGGCATTACAGCTAATCCAACACCACCAAGTTAGAGTGCTCGTGTTCTCCTCTCAGCTCTTTGACTGTGCCCCTGCAAAAATTGTTCGAAATGAAAGCAGAAAATCTGCCTCTTTTGCACTGTAGATGTCTCTTCCATGTGCCAAATGTGGAGATTAGATGCTACAAACGAAAGCCAAATAAAAAGAAGTATCTGATAAAAGCATGGGTTAGAGGGCTTTCCTAATCTGTGTGAAGTCAATCCAAGGGATGTTTACATACTGTAGATAACCTACTTGAACAAAAATCAGTATTATAGAGAATAAATGGATGTAAGAAAATTACATGTATAAGTTTTGTATATTTGTTAATAATTTTGGTAATAAATATGATGTACTGCATCTCAGTACCTTAGCACTTCTTTTAATAAAACTTAAATAGAAGGGAAAGTGTATTCCACATTTGTTTAATGGCTGAGCAGGTAGAAGATGACTTCGTAACCCTGATCTAACCTCAGATTCCTGGGGCTGGGACTCATTCATAAGGCAAAAGCAATGGCAATGAAATGTGAGGGTGTGCTTTCTATTTCAGTTCTCTGACCAAATGAACATTATGGTTCAAATTGCTAAGCTTTTAGTGAACACTCTTTATTCACTCACCTCTGAAAAGAGCAAAGGATGGCTTGGTAATGTCAATGATACAATGGTAAATTTGGCCCATGTTTTTAATTTTATGAGAGGGTGTTACACATAGCCTCCAAGGAGGCAGGCTAGTGGGCTACTTACATCTGTTTTATTGGCAAATCAAATATGTTCCACTCATCAACCCTAGGTGAGTTCACAGAAGATTGAGATCATATTTTATTCCTCTTTCCTTTTCCTACAGTAGCTAACATAGTTCTTTGCATACAGTAGGTGCTTAATAAGTGCTTAGTGCTTACATGATGGAAGATCTCTTTCTTTGACATTCTGTTACTAAAGAATATTTTACACAATTATCCTCACAGTTGAGGACAAATTGTGAACAAAATAGTTTTCTAAGAGCCTTGGTGATAGCAACAGTTCTCAAATTTGAATATGTTTCAGAATTACCTAATTTGGTAAACTGTCTCACCCTCAGAATTTCTGATTCAATAAATCGGAGGCAATTGGCATTTCTAACACATTTGTGGGTAATGCTGATGCTGCTCGTCCAGGGACCACATTTTGAGAACCTCTGGTATAGTTGCTCACTCTTGAACATACAAAGATTAGGTTATCAGCCCACTTGCATTGCATCTCATCCCATCAGCAGAGTGATGTTTTGAATCTTTTTTTTTCCAATAACAAGGTCAGTTTGACAGAAATGTATGAGAAAACTGATGAGGATCTGGGAGCCAGCAAGATGTGCTTTTGTGCATATTACATGGTACACTAACAGCCAGGCAAATGCTCATCTTCTGTCTTCAGCATACTAACCCTTCCTTCCCATGAAAAGCAGGCAGCTCTCACACATCCTGTTTAAGGATAGGGCATAACGTAAAAATAAATAAAGCAAAAGAAAAAGCATGAGCCCAAACTACGCTCTACAACATTCCAATTATATAAATGTGGGCGAATCAACCTCTATAACATGCTTCCTTTCTACCACAAGCCCCTAGGGTAATTTTGTGACTACTTCACTATGTGTTGCTTGTGTTACAACTGGGAACAGCTGTTATCCTAACCACAGGGGGTTATCATGCCCCACATCCTGCAAATGTGGTCCCCATGATATTGCGCATAAAGTGATTAAACAGAATCTCCTGTATCTTCTGGTCCCTAGGAGGATGTTTAATGGTGTAATACAGGAAGTGTGAATGAAGCACAAAATAAGAGATCCATTTCAGCTCACACTCCCAGCTAAAAGAGACCTCTCCCCTCCAAATGAGCTACTGTAGGAAAAGAAAACTTCCTTTTCCACTACCACAGTTTAATAACAAATGCCGATCCCCCTCTGGGAAAAAAAAGAAAGAAAGAAAACCATCATCACCACTATACAGACAATGTGATCAGGTTAAACCAGAGAGCTTTAAAATTATTGAACCATTTCTTTGTTAACAGTTAAATCATCTGGCCTATAATTTACATGCTGGAGGGAAATAGGAACATCTATAGAAATCAGTTGATAAGACTCAGTCTGAAACTGTGTTCTGAATGAGAACACAAGCAAGGACAAAAATTATCAATGACTTTTCTGAATCTAAAAAAGAGAATATCCGCACATGACAGATAGCAAAGGCAAAGATGGAGTGGTTTACAGAAGAAAGAATCTATAAATCCTGAAAACGGAATTCAAACAAGTCAGAATCGGTACAGGCACATTTATCAAAGGTTGTCACTAGTTCAGTAGTGATGCAGAACTAGACTTTGATGTCAGAATTCATAGTATATCCATATAATGCTGGGACTATATAAACATAGGATACACTTTACAAGTAGTTCTCATTGCAGATCAACTCACTTTTAAATCCATTTGTCACTTTCATAATAGAGTTAAAGAACTTTCAAGATATTATATTTTATTTTTTAATTTAAATTTTTTCTTTTTTTTTTTTACATAGCCAAGGATAACAAATCGTTATTATTACATATATTAATAAATACCTAGATTTGAAAAGCTTCTGCTTTATTCTTAAGGATCAAGTTTCTAATATAGGAAGTGGATAAAATTAGGTCAAGGGGGTCCTCTTTTTTAATTTTTTTTGAGACAATGTCTCCTTCTGTTGGCCAGACTAGAGTGCAGTGGCATGATCATAGCTCACTGTAACCTCAAACTCCTGGGCTCAAATGATCCTTTTGCCTCCAACCTCCTGAGTAGGTAGTACTACAGGCCCTCACCACTATGCCTGGCTAATTTTTGTAGAGTCAGAGTCTCTCTATGTTGCTCAGGCTGGTCTTGAACTCCTGGCCTCAAGCAATCCTCCTGCCTCAGCCTCCCAAGTGCTCGGATTGCAGGCATGAGCTACCACACCTGACCAGTGGGTCCTCTTTTAAAAATGACCTGCTAATGTGATTTATATATGTCTCTTTTGTTTCATGTTATGCAAAAAAAAATGAATATTAATTTATATTCTATGTAATTAACTATAACACCAACTCAAAACACAATTTTTCTTAAATCTTTCTGCCTGAGACAGGAAGCCGGCAAATCCTACCTCATTTGTTTGCTCACGTTCTTGGTTTTGTAAGCATGATCAGATGGCTGATGGTGAGGGAGTTTCCTTCCACTCCAATGCTTTGGCCACTGTGGTCACCTTCCTGGTGCCCATGATGCCAAGGACTCTACCTCCCATCCCAGAAAACCTTAGACCACTTCTCTAAGAGTGGCCACTGTCAGAAACTAGTATAACTACCTACATAATCTTTTCTAATTTTTCATATGGGTTAGATCCTAAGTTTTTGTAAATTATTATTTCTATCTCTTTGCCTTCTTTTCTATCACCTGTTTCAGTTACCATTGCTACATAAAAAATGAAGAAATAAAAGTAGTGTAAAATGATAATCATGTTATTATGCTCATAGATTCTGCAGGTCAGGAATTCAGAAATGGTTCATCAGTGATACCTTGTCTCTGCTCCACAATGTCTGGGACCTCAGCAGGGAAGACTCAAAGGCTGGGGCTAATTCACGGGCTGGGATTTAACTTATCCAAAGGTTTGCTCACCCACATGTCTGGTGGTTGATTCTGGCTATCAACAAGAACCCCTGATGGAGCAATTGTCAGCCAGACTCCTCAAGTGGCTGCTTGGGCTTCCTCACAGCATGGGCGCAGAGTTCTAAGCGTTAACGTCGCAAGAAAACCAGGCAGAAGCTGAATCACCTTTAAGACTTCAGAAGTCACATAGCATTACCTCGATGGCTGTCACAAGCCTCCCCACATTGAACAAGAGGGAACATGGACTCCAGCTCTCAATAGGAAGAGTGTCAGAGCTACCTTGTAAGAAGAAATAATGTTGTGCCCCTTACTGGAAAATATAATCTTCCATGTTATCTTTTCCTTTTTTCTACCCTGACCCTTTCCCCTACTCCAGGAATCACTTTTGGTTCCATTCACCATTTCCTTACTCTCTTCCACTCCCCTTCTTCTCTGTAGAATATATTCTTATTTTATTGACATAGTACTCTTTGGCGAAATTCAGCTTTATCCCTACCACACAATACTTTCTGAAGTAAATGCAAATTTCATGAAAACACCTAGCAAAATATCTGACATATAACAGGCACAAAATATATTTTTATTGAGGTACAATTGAAATACAATAAACTGCATGTATATAAAGCATATAATTTAATAACTTTTAACGTATGTGTACACCCATTAAACCATCACCACAATGAAGACAGTGAGTATATTTATCCCCCCAAAAGTTTTCTCATGCCCCTCTGTAACACCTCCCTCCCATTGTGGCCTATGCCCCCTTCAACCCCAAGCAACTACGTGCTTTCTATCACTATGGGTTAGTTTGCATTTTCTAGACTTTTATATAAATGGAATCATACAATATGTACTTTATTCTTTGATCTGGCTTCTTTCACTCAACATAATTATTTTGAGATTCATCAATATCACATGTATCAATAGTTTATTGTTTTTTGTTGCTGAATAATATTTTGTTGTATAGATTATACCACAATGTTTTTATTCATCACATATGGATGGACATTTGGGTTGTTTGCAGTTTTTGGCTATTGTAAGTAAAGCTGCTATGAACACTCATGTATGAATCTTATATGGACATATATTTCCTCTTCTTGGTAAATACCCTGGTAAATACCAGGAATAAAATGGCTGGATCAGATGGTAGGTATATGCTTCAAAAAAAGAAAAAAAAAAATCAAAACTGCCAAACTCTTTTCCAAAGTGTTTTTACCATTTTATATTCCCAACAGTGTATGAGAGTTCCATTTCTTTCACATCCACACCAATACTTGGTGCAATCAGTCTTTTTAACTTCAGCTATTAAATAGGAGTGTTGTAGTATCTCTCTGCAGTTTTAGTTTACAATATCCTAATGACTAATAATGTTGAGCATCTTTTCATGTGCTTATTGCCATCGAAATACCTTCTTTGATCATATATACAGATGTTTTGTCAATTTTTAATTGGGTTGTTTGTCCTTTTATTATTGAGTTCTGTGATTTCTTTATCTTTTCTGGGTGCAAGTCATTTATCAGATATATGCTTTGCAAAGATATAGTCCCAGTGTGTGGCTTGTCTTTTCATTTTCTTAACAATATTTTTTAAAGAGCAGAAGTTTTTGATTTTGATGAAATTCAGTTTATCAATTTGTTCTCTCATGTATAATGCCTTTGGTGTCATTCCTAAGAAATCTTTGCCTAACCCAAGGTCACAACGATATTTTTTCAATGTTTTCTTCTAAAAGTTTTATACTTTCAGGTTTTACATTTAAGCCAATATTCCATTTTGATTTTATTTTTGTAGATCGTTGGGTATGATCAAGGCCCTTTTTCGTGTTTCTTTTACTTTTTTTTTCTTTTGCATATGGATATCCAACTGTTCTAGTACCATTTATTGGACAAGACTGTCTTTTTTTCACTGCTTTATCTTTGAGCCTTGTTGTGGATTGAATTGTGTACTCCAAAAAGATATGTTCAAGTCCTAATCCCCAGTACAAGTGTGACCTTATTTGGAATTGGGGCTTTATAGATGTAATCAAGTTAAGATGAGGTCATGCTGGATTAGGGTGGGTCCTAATCTAATGACTGGTATCCTTGTTTTAAAAAAAGGAGGTTTGTACACTGAGACCGAGACAGGGAGACCATGTGACGATGGAGACAGAGATTGGAGTGATGCTTCCACATACCAAGGAATGCCAAGGGTTGTTGGCAACCACCAGAAGCTGGGAGAAAGGCATGGATGGACTCTCCCTCAGAGTCTCCAAAAGGAACTAACCCTGGTAACACCTTGATTTTTTACTTCTGACCTCCAGAACTATGAGAGAATAAATTTCCATTGTTTTAAGCTTCCCAGTGTGTGGCAGTTTGTTTCAGCGGCCCTAAGATATATGCATACATAATATACACAAAAATGTGTATAATATATTTTTTTAAATCTATTTTAACATAAAAAATAACTAAGCATGAGGCCTTCATGTGTACTTGTCACTGTGTATCTATAACACATACATACACATATATACACCAGCTTACTTATTAATCAACTAGTACGTTCATTGTGTGAGTTTTGGTTTGTTTGGTTTTTTTTAACTTCAACTCAGCCGTGACACGTGGTTTGAGTGCACAGGAAGGGCCTCTGAGTGCGCCACTGCAGCCTGGCAGCCACAGCAGCAGCAGTCCTCTCTAGCTGCCTTGGCAGCACGTGTGAGCAGCTCTCTCACGGTTCCAGGCAGGGGGTAGGGAAGAATGAATCACCAGATGGCTGCAAAGAGACACTTCCATTCATGTGACTCCACTGATGTGGGAGGAGAGAGGTCGCAGAGAATGCACTTGCTGGAAACAGCACTAAATGCCCACTGGTCCTCAGGCACAAGTGGGCCTCAGCAAAAGCACTCAGCAAAAGGAGAGCGTTCAGAGAGGGGGCCCATGCTCTGCCTCAATGTGGAGCACACGGACCAGGCTGGTGAACTCCCCCTTGCCATCCCCCTTGCCATCACTCTGTAGGCGAAGAGCTGCCCTGCAAAGTGAAAGAATCAACCTTCAAAGAGCAGGCTGTGTGCTTTCCTTCTGTCTCACACACTTGACATTCCCCTGCTGCCCCAGGAACCTGATGCAATCCTACCAGGCCCAGATGCAATGACACTCACTCACCCTAACTGCTATTCTTCACTTGCCCACTGAGGGACTCTGGGGTCTGAGCTGGTGTTTGCCTTCAGGATTAGCCTCATCAACCTCAAATTTTTGTGTTTGCCAATGACTTCTTGGGACTTTGACTGATGGACAGTACAAGATGAGATTTTCAAATGAGAGGCATTGCTAGAGGATGAATATTAATTACACCCCAGAGGCGTGCAGGGCCTCATCAGCATGCTCCAGGCTGACCTCACTGCTGCTGAGCTGAAGAGCTTGGGACAGGGAATGGAGAAGGAAATCTCCAACGACTGAGCACCTGCTGTATGGAAGCGCTGTGCTAGGTGCTTACACACACATTCCCATGTTAAAGCATAAGCAAAGCACAGACCTAAAACCAGAAAAGGATATGGAGGCTGTGTGTGAAAACAATCACCTTGGATGTGGATGCCATTGGCTCCTCCAAGGATAGAAACACATAGAATGTTCTCCAAGAACATTATTAACTACGGATGGTTGATGTCCCTTCAACACCTTAAGCCCTGGGGGACTGAAGATTAGCCTTAGCAGTGGACACCAAAACCAGGAAAGGACAACTGATGTAAACCATCTCAACAAGAGTGAGTGGTCACACCTTCAAAGTTCCACTCTTAGGTTTTCCTGAAAGCGCAATTTCACTATAATATGTAAAGATTTTTTTTAATAGATGCCATTGGTTAGGATTTTGTTACCAAGGACCTTATGTAACCCAGGTTAATCTCCCCTAACAAGAGCAGGAGGCTATTTCAGGAAGACTCTGGCAAACTGCCGTATGTATAGTATGCTCCATCCCTACAAACAGGGTACAAACGCTCCGGAACTCAAGGCTACTTACCCCATCTGGACTCCTACATGGATCTAAACATATGCCATGTACATCTCAGGCACATTTGGCAAACGGATTATGTATGGGACTTGGCAGAGAACTCTTTATCAGGGTTTTTAGTCACAGTCTCTGTGACAGCACCCACTGTGACATTGAGCAGGTAAAGTGAATAATAATAAAGCCAACTTGGAAGGTCAATGCCCGCTCATATTTCTAATTAGTAAGTACACCATTATTGAGGGCCTCCCCGTAGCACAGTTGCCTAATGTGAAGGTAGACTGTTCATTATTCAAAGTTGTTCTTTTGTTGCAGCTAACAACTATAGCACAGCACAAGTGGAAATCTGTTACTATTATTAACTGCAGCATCCTTTTTCTGATTAAAAAAAAAAAAGACAAGGGGATGTGGCTTCTTGGAACTTGTTTCTTCTCTTTTCATTTCAGTGCCATCCTCATGGTTAGAGTTCAACGGTAAATCTTGAGCCTTCACCAAAATATAGATTTATTAGAGATCATCCTTTAGTATCACCTTCCCTGGTTTGTTTCCCTCTGACTAAACACTTTCGTATGAGGGAAAAGAAAATGATGGGAACCTCCTATTTGATCTCAAAGAGAAGAAACCAAAAAAAGAAATTTGAGGTTGAAGAAACAGAAACTCATGGCATAGAAGTCTCTGTCAGCGTCCCCTAGCCCAGTGCCAGTACAGGAGAAACGTGGCCACGTAGATGAGGTTCACGGTAATTGTATGACTTGACCATCCTTGGCCAAGTTTTCTAATAAGGCCTAAATGTGTAAACTGGATAAATAGCAAGCTTAAATAGACAGATTATTTTTACATCGTCTATATTAACTAGCACACTTGGGAGCCTAAATTATTGAATACTACTCATAAGACTATTCAAGGGATGGCCATAGATCCTTTGTCCTTTTAAGTCTCTGATTATAAATAGCATGATTACACATGGCCATGTTCAGAGAGTTTGCTCAGCATTGTATTCAGTTGTTTGGTCAAAGTTCCATACTGCAGGGGAGAATTCTCCCTCTCCCAAACTGAAAAGAACAGTGATGCCAAAGTGTTGTATCTCTAAAGCAGAATAAATCTGCATCTTAATTTGGTAGTCATTAGGGCTGTTCACAGATATCCCAGTTCTCCTCTGTTACAGGCTGCATGTTTGCGTTCCTCCCAAATTCCTATGTCAAAACCCTAATTTTCAATGCAATAGTATGAGGAGATGAGGCCTTTGGAAGGTAATTAGTTTTAAATGAGGTCATGAGACTAGAACCCCCATGATGGGACTATCATCTTTATCAAAAGAAGAAGAGGCTAGAGCTCACTCTCTTAGCCATGTGAGGACACAGCAAGATAGCAGCTGTGTGCAAGCCAGGAAGAGAGGCCTTACCAAGAACCAAATCTGCCAGTGCCTTGATCTCGGACTTCTCAGCCTCCAGAACTATAAATGTTTATTGTCTAAGCCACCCGATCTCTGGTATTACATTATAGCAGCTCAAACTGACTAAGACATCCTCCTTCCAGGTACACAGTAGGACTGCATTTTTCCACTTCTTTATATAATCGTAAGACATGGCCATGTAACTCCATTTAGCTCATGAAATATGAGCATGATCCTTGAGGGCAAGTGCAAGATTTGCCATGTTCTCTTCTCTCTGCTAAAGTGACCTTTAAAGTCCAGGCCAGGATGGAGCCTCTGTCTGCCTATATCTCTGGGTAATTGTGTTCAGTAGGGTCTTCCTACCAGCCTGTAGACTGAGTGGGAAACAAAAGCTATCACATGACAGATACACCAACTTTTATAATGGTAAGCCCTGAGATTTTAGAGTTATTTATTACTTCAGCATAACTTAACCTAACCTGATTAATACAACAACAATTGTTAACTTCTCTTAAGAAGAGAAACTAACCAACTGATATGACTGATCTGAATAGAATGATGACCACAGATGCCTCATCAAAAATACACGTTCCCCAGTTGTGGAGGGTTTTTTTTTTTCCATAAATAAAAATGGATTTCATTGACTAATTCTTCTTCCATTTCTCTTCAAAATTACCAGCACAAATTTTTGAGATTACAGACATAAGATAGCACTGTAGTCTACGGTTCTTTTCCCCCATCTCCACCATCAGAAGCATACTTCATCCTTCAAGCTCCATCTTCTGAAGCCTCCTGATCCAGAGACAGTTCCTGCCTCTTCAGAGCTCTCATGTACAGAATGCATACCTCTCATGGAACTTAGCACGTTCACATTCGTTGGCATTGTAGCTATTGTGTGCTTGGCTCTCTAGAGTCCCCCACCCTCTGGACACAACATTTTCATGTGCCCTAGAGATGCAGAGGAAGTGTAACCAAATTCACATTATGATTCCAGGGGAGAGATCTTCCTCCAATTTCTGTCCCCTCCCATGTATAATACAAGTGAGCTATTATACAAAAGTTAGAATGAACCATAAAAGGTCCCATTTCTCCGTTTTCCCAAGCCTAGAGCAAACCTAAGTTGCCTATTTTCTCTTTTCTTTTCTCATCCTATTCCTCAATTTCTGCAGAGTTAAAGTAAAGCCCAGACCAAGGTATCCTCCAACACCACAAAACATCAGGAAAGAATAAAAAGTATCCACCTCATAATATAAAATGTCCCATATCTCCCTTTGAAATTAATTATCATATCGCTTCTGCTACAGTCCCACTTCAAGTTTTGGTGCCTGTATTTAACTCAGGGGAGAAGAGTAGGAAAACGATGCTTTTCTTCTCTTTGACTTCTTCTTGGAAGTACATTGTTTCATGTTCTCATTGTCCTGTCCTGTTTATTCCTTAATATTTGTTGGTGGGTTAGCAGAATGTTTGGTTAAATAGTGTCCCCCCAAAATCCTTGCCAGAACTACAAAATGTGACCTTATTTGGAAATAGTATCATTGCAGATATAACTTTTAAGCTGATACGATGCTGGAGTAGAGCGGCCCCTTAATCCCATATTTATTGGTGTCCTTATAAGAAGAAAAGAAAGCCAGAGATAGACAGGCACAGAGGGAAGGTGGCCACGTGACAATGGATACAAAGGTTGGAATGTGCAACTGCAAGTGAAAGAATGCAAAGAATGGCCAGAAACGACCAGAAGCTAGGAGAGAGGCATGAACAGATTCTCCCTCTAAATGCCCAAGAAGGAACCAATCCTACCTTGGTTTTGGACTTCTAGAATCCAGAACTGTGAGAAAATAAATTCTTAATGTTTTAAGCCACTGATATGTGGCATCTTATTATGGTGGCCCTAGGAAACTAATTCATTGTCTCTTAACTGTATTCTTTCTACTGCTTCTCAGCCTGCTTGGGGTGATCCTGATGAGTCTTTATGCAATAGCCTCACACATTCCCGCATTTGAAACCTCAGTGCTTTTCAGGCTTCTTCCCTGAATTGAGTAAAATAGGATATGAGGCCTGAACTCTTCTTTCTCCAAATAAAAACCCATCAAGATCAGAAATGATATCTTGTTCACCTTTTGATTCCTCCCGCAGCACCTTCTCAGAACCTAGAATAGCACCTGGCCCATAGCAGAGCCTCAAAAATATTTAAGAAAATTATAGAACCAACACTCGACATTATTCCCATTCTTCTCTCATCTCATACTAAGCAGTGATTTAGAACAACTGAATTACTAAGTCTGTTAGCACTGGCTCACTTTATGGCCAATTACCAAACAATAAACTGGGTCACTTTAGTAGTCAATCTAAATCAGTCCGTCCACATATGGGTGTCAACTACTCCATGGTCCATTAATGCTGTTCCCTTAGATGATTACATCAGGGCAACCAAATAAACAGCCAATCACCAGAGCCGGGTTGGGGGTATTTAAAGTAACAGAACAGCATTAATCACTGAAGACAGAATGTGAAACCTAAGAGGCAAAAGTAAAAGCTAAAACTACCCTGTTGATCTGAAAAAATGAGACTCCATGTGCACATAGCTATGTCACCAATATCTGAGCACACATACCATATCCCTCAACAGAATTTCTGTTTATTCACTTGTTATTCATCTTAATGAGCTGGTTGGCAGGTAAAGTATCTACCAGCTTCCATATACACTCCACTTTCTTTCCAAGCATAAGGCAAAGCCAATTTTCTCATTTTGGCTGGGAAAGAATCCTAATTACCTAAGAATCAGCACATTTCCATCTCATGAGAACTAAGTTTCTCTGTATTGGAATGCAACCAAAACACAGATTTCTGTCTCATGCACAAAGAGAAAGCCAATCTAAGGTCTTCTCCCAAACCACTTAATGCCTGGGAGTTTCTCCAGTCAACTTTATCATTTGAAATCATAATCCTTACGGGCAAACAAATGGTCCTTAAAGCATCCCTTTCAGCATTAATTTTCTCAATTTGTAGTATTTGGGGGATGCTTTAATTAGTTCAGCTACTTTATCATTCCTTTAAGTATCTCAAGGTATCTGCTGCCTTCTTACAGGACTTGGGAAGACATCTGTCTTCCTTAGAGGGTGCTAGAAAATCTACAGCTGTTTTCAAAGTTCTATTGCTTTCTGAGACAAGCAGTTCATCTTATTTCTTCTCTGTGGCTAGTCATTAAATGTTGAAGGTCTTGGCTAATTATGGGTACCTTAATCCATAGCGATTCTGGAAGAAGGAAAAGTCAACTAAAAGCCAGACTGTGGATGTTCCTGTACTCATTTCAGGAATGGGCTGGTCACAAAGGTGGAGTAGCTGACTGTCTGCATTGGGCTCCAGAAAGGTTCTCAAACTTTTCAGCATTTCCCCCAGAGCTCCTCTCTGAAAATGCGACCAACTCCACTAGATGAAAGTGCCGTGCTATCTGCAAAAGTGATGTATTAGGCCAGCACCAGTTAGGTGTGTGAAGACCTAAGATGTGAAAGAGAGAGGTTTAGATGGAGGTGAGTAGCAGGGTAGAGAGTCAGGGACATTGAGGGCTCTGAATATTTGGATTAGAAAGCTGAGAAATGGGAACACAGGAGTCAAAGCTCACCTCCCTCTTACATGGCACTGGATCTAGTTCTGATTTTATTTCTGCATTCAGGATAGATCATTTGATGAGTAGCTGAGGGAGAGAGTGGCCAGAAGGTGGTCAAGGCAGAGTAGAAAATGAGCAAAGCCAAAGATTTTCTTGTGTAAAATTCAGTATTCCAAAACCTCTAAAGTAACATTCCAGGTCAGGGAGTCTGTGACTAATGCCAGACCTGAACTACCAGACCGTGGTAGACACAGGACAGAGTCATCTATCAATTGTGGGCATCTGTCTATAAGTAACAGAAAAGCACACAACAGTAGCTTAAGCAAAGAAACAAAAAATCCTGTGTTGTTTTGGTGACTCAGTGGAGTCAGGCCAATGTTGCTGTAATTCTCTTGGCTTTTGCATTGAATTGCAAGATGGCTACAGCAGCTCTATGGTTCAGATCTCATGCTGCATTCAAAGGCATCAAGCCAAGGACAGGTCTAGGTCTTCTGGGCCTTCTTTTTAGTAGGAAGGAAAATTTTTTCTGGAAGGTCCAAGCAGACTTCTTACATTCTCACTGCTCTATGAAACATTCCTGCCTTTAGACCAGGGACGCATCTCCATTCCCTAAGAGCAACAGAACCCCATCGGATGCCTGTCCAAAGTGGGTCACGCTTGCTCCTTCCTCTGGGCATGGAAGAGGGGGCAGTGCCTCTGGGAGTTCTACCTTCTCTTGTTGAAGGATCCCGGTGCAGACCGAGTGCTGCTGGATCAGAGCAGAGCTGTCAAGACCTGCAAAGCGGGAAGCTGTAAGGGCTGCCAGTTGGGAGAAAAGCATCCATCCCAGGCAGGCATCTTCTCCAAATTTAGAAGCAAGAACTAGCTTTCCAGAGGCTCCTTTGAAACCATTAAGAAATTATAATTAGACTATGTGCTTCTACCAACCTTTCCTCCCAGGAGCACAGAAAATTTCTCTGCATTTTCTCATTAATTTTCACAACGTCATTCAAGGGAGCCAACACCTATTGTCATCTTCATTTTCAGGATGAAGGACTGAGGTCCAGGTACAGGTCAGAGGCTTGCCTAATGTCATAAACTCAGTAAGTCACCAGCAGCTGGGGATGCGACCAAAACCAACTCACTGAAGACCCTGGGCAAGTACTTGGAGGACATTTACTTACACAAAAAGCATGAGACTTGCTAAGCGCCTTGCTAAAAGAATATCAGAGCTCTGTGCAAAAAGACAAGAGGAACAGAACACAAACTGTGGTTCACTATCCTGGAAATCTTGCACTTCCTGAACACACCCCTTATTTAAAAAATAAAAAGAGTAATATCCACTCTATCTAATTTACTCAGCTGTTTTCAAAGACAAAAGGAATGTTTCAAATAAAACCATGTGAGCTATGACATTTTGTAAACTCTAAGTCAACGTATAGCACTGTTATTTGAGAGGGTTGGTAGAATCAACATTTCAAATGAGCCTGCTGCTGTTGGCTAACAAGGACAATCCCAACTGCAACCAGGCAGCTATGTAGGACTCATCCTAGAAGATGACCAAGAAGTTCCTTTTTGCTGCCACTCAACGTGCTATGAACATTTTCAGCACCTACTGTATGGAAAGCTCTACGAGGAATGCAGGGACAGCTATTCATAGGATATACAGTCTGGTGGATGAGGCAGACAAATAAACCACTCATCTCACCGTGAGGCAAAACAAAGCGAAGCCTATAATAGACAAAGAGGCCAAAGGTGGGGGCCCAGCGGAGGCTTGGGTCAGTTCCCATCAGCTGCTCAGAGAAAATGGTCAGGATTTGCAGGGTGATAAGAAAAGACTCTTGGCAGGAAGGAAAGGAAGCCAAGGGTGGTGGGATTAGAGAAAAAAGTCCACAGAAGAAAAACTGTAGACATTCAAAAAAAAAAAAAAAAAAAGTTGTGCAACAGGATATTAGGTGGAATTATTTTTCCTATTGTCCCTGAATTGCAGCTAAGTCCTGTAGCTGAGGTCAGAGAGGCCCCTAATTACCTCCTGCCCCAAGTTCAAGGGGACATCAGCAGGCAAGAGCAGTCACCTCCCTGCAGTGTTTATTGAGGCCAGCTCAGAACCAGTTCTACCACCTCCTTCCCCTAGCCCCAGAAAGCTAAGACAGAGAATGGTGTTTGGACTTTGGCAGTGTAACGTTCATGTGACTGGCCCCTTTCCTTACGGGAGAAACAGGAAGAAAGCCTCCCTTGCACCTAAAAATGCAGAAGGTGGAGGGTAGGGGGTGCCTGCAAAATGAAAAAACTGTAATCTTATTTCCCAGCCAGATGCTCACTGCACTACAGAACTTTGGGGTGTTCACCAGCAGAGTAGCCTGCTGAGAGGACTCTTAAGATAAATGTCTGGAAGCCTGGAAATGAGGTGTGTTGTTCTTGTTCCAAGGGGCTACTTAATATTTGTCACTGATGCTTAGGGAGAGAAAGGACTTATATCCATTCCAGGACTAGAGGTTTCCCTTTTGGGGAGATGCCTGTGGGTTTAAAGACAGAGGTGCAGTACACATAAAAAGAAAAACAAGGCAAACTCAGAGTGTAGAAGAGACCCTCCATGGTCTCCAGGGCCCCACCTGAACACAAATGTTTGCGGTGCAGCAGGGGCCGTGTAGCAACAGGACACCCAGCGAGAAGAGGTTGGGCGTGTCCCACTGGAGAGGCCAAAGGGAAACATGGTGGATCCTCAGCTAGGCTGAAACTGAACACGGCCCCCAAACAACCACAAACACCAGCAAGTAGGACACCACTGCCACAGAGGCCACCGGCTTCAGATGGGCCAGAATAAATCAGGAGAAGGCTGGGGGCAGACATATTTCCACAACTAACCTAGGGCAGACAGTCCCTGAGATTCCCCTTCTCCCTCCTGCTTTCCCCTCCCCCTGCCCACTGGAAGACCTGCCTCCAACAGGGACTTTCAAACTTCTTTGGGCATGGCCCATAGTAAATAAGTTTTACATTATGACACCATTCATACCGTTCCAGGCAGCCAACACCTATTTTCACCTTTTTTCACATACACACACATGAAACAAAGCTTTTTATAAAATAATACTCTATTATATGCAATGTGCTCTGTAATTTGTATTCCATTCTATTCATTTTTTCCAAAAAGACAGATTGTGACTTTCTAAATTGATTTTATGATCCACTAACGGCTTGGGACTTGCATTTTGAAGAACCTGGCCTGGGACATATGGGAAAGAGGGTTCTCAGAGCCAGACTCTACACATTCCCTAAACACAGAGAGAGAGAGGAAGGGTGTGCGCCAGGTCCACGGCTCCAGCTTAACTTGAGGAAAAAAGAAAAGCAGCGAAGGGAGTCTGGAATAACATTTTGAAAAATGAACAGGACTGAAACGAGACTATAATAATCTAAAACAACACTCCAGCCGTTTTCAAGGGACGTGCTCCCCAGTGGGAAATTGTCGCAGTGGGAGGGAGTGGTGTAGTAGAGTTGATGGCAGTTCTTGAAAAAACAATAAAACCATTTAGTGGCCGCACGCCCAATGTCGACAGGCTGAATAGAAGCCGGGCGGGGCATGCCTGTGACAGCCCAGGCTGCGGAGAAGCAACCTGGAACCACTGAAAGACCGAGAAAAGGGAAATGGTCTCGTCAAACCGTGCAAAAGCTGAGACAGGAACAATCCTTAGCTCTTCTTTCCTCCCCCAGCGTCCATCATCCTCCCTTCTGAGAAAAGTGAAGAAAAGGTGGGCAGAGCCCAGAAGCGTCTGCAAGGACAGTTGCAGAGAGCGTTTCCTCGTCCCCGCAGTGTCGCTTTCGGCCACAGGAGGGCGCGTCTCGTCCTCCCCCGGCCTCGCCGGGGCCGTGGGAGCCTCCGGCCTCCCGGCTGCACCTGAACCGACACCTGCACCCTGGAAGCGTCACACTGCAGGTGCGGAACCTGCAAGACGAGGCCACAGGCACACCCGACTGCCAGCATTTTATCTTTTTTAAACACGCCCGCAAAGATGTTCACAATGACTCTCACTTCGACGGTGGACACCATGAGGTCAGTAATGCCTAGAAAGGTCCCAGGGAGCCCCGAGACGTGCAGATTGCTCAGGAGGGGGAAATAGGTTCTGTGGCTGCCCCTGGCAGCGGGGGGTCCCCCATCCCAGGTTTAAAATAGGGCAGTAACCACGGCCACGGTAGGACGCAGTATCCCTTCCCAGGTGAGGTGCTGAGGGGGCCCAGCTCAGGAGCGCAAAGGGGCTTCCAGATCTGAGACAGTAAGTACCCTTAAAGGGGACACAGCCGCCTTTTATTTTATTTTTTGTTTTGACAATCAATTATTAAAATGCCTGAAGGAAAGAAACTGTTTGGGCTGGCTCTGCACAAGGCATGAATTCCTAAATCGCACCAAACTGGCCGCTGCCCAAAGTCCCTTTGTTCGCTCCACACCCTCTTATAAACACACACGCCCACTGCCACCCTGCAGTATTTGTCTTCAGCGAGTTACAAGGTTTTTAGATAAGACACGGTGAAACTCTGACAAGGAACCTTTCACTCGGGGTAGAAAACAACCTAAACTTTGAGATGAACAAGAACCATCACAGCAAGCAAAAACAAAAATTACCAGCATGTTAAAGTTATCCTCATAAAGGCAGAGGAAATTCAGATTATGAGAAAGATTTTTAAAGTAATCTGCAACAACACACACCTGAAACAGACTTTAAATAGCCTGAGAGAGAATTGAGTAAAATCCTATAAATTGCACCAGAATATTTGTCAAGCCACATACCCAAAACATACTCTATATATTCACTGGTGCTATCAAACAGGTGGATTATCATCATTGGATGAGTGGTTTGTCAGCTGGAGGCTGGCTTCCATAGATCCATAGTTAAAGGTTTCTAACCCTCATTTTTCCCTTTATTTGCTGAGCCTGGGTTCCAATGTTTGGGACACTTGCTGGGACATAGACAAGCCTTCAGTGTTGCTGTAGACACTAAAGAAAACTTCTGTCCAGTCCCACTTCCTGCAGCAGCACGCCAGTGACGCAATCTGAACCAGAGGATAAGTGTTCTCAGCTGCAAGGTTGGGCTGAGTCCATCTACCTCTGGAGACATCTGCGTGGATCCTGTGGACTAGAATGAAAAACAGTGATTCCTGTATTTTCTATAGTGGTTCCCACCTTCACCATAAGGTTTATGTTTCTGAAATCACACCACTGCCACCCACCCACTTCAAGGAAATGTGAAGTTAGAAACATTAAGGAAAATAAGACTGGCAGTTAAAGATTATGTGATGATTAATTTTACGTGTCCTCTTGACTAGGCTATAATGCCCTTTGGCCGAACACTAGATTAGATGTGGCTGTGAAGGTATTTTGTAGGTGTGATTGACACTTACAATCAGTTGAGTTTTACGTAAAGGAGAGTACCCTCAATAAAATGGGTCGGCCTTGTCCAATCAGGTGAAGGCCTTGAGAGCAAAGACTGAGGTTTATGGAAGGAGACGGAATTCTGCCTCAAGACTGCACCATCACCTCTTCCCTGAGTTCCCAGCATGCTGGCCTGCCCTGCAGATTCCAGACTTGCCAGCTCGCACACGGTGTGAGCCAATTCTTTAACTCTCTTTGTGTGTGTGTGTGCATGTATCCTATTGGTTCTGTGTCTACGGAGAACCCCAGTTGATACGGATTTTGAGTGAATCCATTTTAATTTTTGCATTTTATCAATTAAAACCACGATGAGACATTAAGTAATGCTATTTCACATATTACGTATAGCACAGACTTCTGATTTTGTTTGGGTACCCCCGCCCCTCCCCAGCAGCCCATGTGCATCCCTGGAAGCTGACCTGACCCCAGCTTCAGGAGTGGTCCTGATTGGTCTGAGGGTGATCCATCCCCTGCCGATGATTGGCTTGGAGGGGTCATGTGATTTAGTAAAGCCCAATGAGATATGAGAAGAGGTTTGCTGTAAACTTCTTCTAAGGCTTGTCCTCATTTTCCAAGAGGCTTTCTGGAAGCAGCATTCGCTTTCTCCTCTTGAAGGAGAATAAGGAAGCGGCAGTAGCCACCGCCACCACCACCCCGTTGGTACTGGCAACCCCTGGCAACTGCCCTTTGGTGGAAAATAACGTGTGTCCCTGATAATGCTGCTGAGCTAATTGAATCACCCAGCCCCAAGGCTTACACTGACTCTGGGCTTCCTTTTCAGTGAGCCAGTACATTTTTTTATTGTGTAAGCCAGTTTGAGCCTGGCTGCTTGTTAGCTGCAGCCCAATGACCAACTTTCCTTGCCCTTAGTTTCTTACCTATAAACTGGAGGAGTAGAACCAGATAATCTAAGCTCTCCTCAAGCTCTCAATATTTGTGAATTACACATTTAGGTGCTGGCACTAACTATATTTGTCAATTACTATTTAGAAAACATGAATATTATTGTAGATATGTTTACAAATGCATCTTCATTTTTAGAAACACTAAAATGACATGTGAATTTTAAGTCCATAAAGTGTAATCTATGCCATTTTTTTCCAGTGGACTTAACCCTAGTAAGCCACTGTCAGCAACAATAACTTTTACTTTTTCAATATATAAAGAGATCTGACAAATAAACAATAAGTAGAAAAATAACCTGATAGGAAAATGGGGAAAGAATAAAAACAAACAGTTTCTAGCAAAGGAAATACAAACGAATCTTAAACCTGTGAAGAGATGTTCAACCTCGCTCATAGAAAGAAAGTAAATTAAAGTGACAGCGAGGTTGTTTTTTCACCTACAAGATTGGCAAGTTATAAAAAAGTTTAATAGTACACTTTTTCATGAAAATAAAAGAAAATACCAACTTTCACACCAATAATGAGAATTATAACTGAAGACCAACAGTTAGAGATGTCTTAGTCTGTTCTCTGCTGCTATAACAGAATCACAGACTGGGTAATTTGTAAAAAAAAAAAAAAAAAAAAAGATTTATTCGGCTCACAGTTCTGGAAGCTGAGAGAAGTCCCAAATCAGGGAGCCACAACTGGTGAGGGCCTTCTTGTTGCATTATAACGTGGCAGAAGGCATCGCATGGCAACGAAATGTGCCCCAGAATCACCTCTTAAAGGACCCACTTCTCAATACTGTCACAATAGCAATTAAATTTCAACATGAGCTTTAGAGGAGACATTCAAATCATAGTTAGAGATACGGGTGAAAACTAGAAGACAGGGGTGAGAGACAGGCTTGACTTTTCACTAGCTATCTTTAAAATTCTTTTTTAACATATGAATGTATATCAGTTATTTTTAAAATTAGTAAACAGGGAAAAGTAATGTTATTATTATAAATACATTTCCTGACTTGCTATAATGGTAATTCTGAAGCTAAATTACAGAGCTTAAATTTGGGATAAATGATAATTAATGACAAGATATGAAATAATGATTTGGTACGTTCGTTCTCATTTCCTTTTGGGTTTAAATAAGGGCAGTAGAAAAAGGATCTTGAATGAAGGGGAAAAAAAATGAATCTTAGCTATAACATTTTAAAAACTAGTTTTCTGGGCATGTGGCATTTTCCCCTAACATGTCTCGTGTACATGTCTTCTAATCCAGTCTCCTGTCATTTATTCACATCCGCTCATCCGACAAATAGTCACCGAATGCTTTTGGAGCTCCAGACACCAGAGCCCCAGCAGAGAATAAGCCCAGCACAACTGCTGTTTCCACGAGCTCAGTCTTTTCACTCTTGTCATCCTTCAAGCCACGTGGAAAGCGTGATGATGTCATCAGTAAACCGAAGCTGCAGGTCCTAAAATACGGAGAACCCGCACACAGAAAAGATTACCATCTGGGAAGGGGAGGCAGCGGGCACTCGTGGACAACCCTGTTGGCACGTAGGAAACCATGCCAGAATTAACCCAGGATTTCAATGCCTCAGTAGATGATTATTTCAGAAATAAAAATAAGGAGAAAGGGAGAGAAGGAAAAACAAAGAAAAGGCCCAGTTGCCAAAATAATCCATGAAAAACAACCTCTGAACCTGGGATTAATACATTTTAACAAATTCATTAATTCATCCACTTGTGTGACAGAGATTTACTGAGAGCCATGTGCCAGGCACTTGTCTAAGAATCAGAGATGAACCCAGAGCCCCTGCCCTCACGAAGCTAACATGTGAGAGAGGCAGATAATAACTAACTAGCTGTGGAATGTATTGGCAGGTGGTAGGAAGTGCTATGGATAAAGTACAGCAGGCTATGGAGGTAGAGGGAGGGACGGGCTGCCATTCTAGGTGTGTGGGAGGAAGGTCTCTATTTGAAGGGAGTGACAGAGCCACTGGTAGCCTGGGGGAGGGGTTTTCTAGGCAAAGGAGAGAACAGAGCAGCAGCAAAAGCCCCGACATAGAAGTGTACTTTGGAAGTTGAAGAACCAAGAGGCAAAGATGAGTGAATGTCCTCATGGGGTTTAGCAAAACATAGCTGAGGAACAATGTCAGTGTTTCTTCCACAGAACACACCCAGCGGTTATGTAATTGCACACAAACAGTCCTGGACCTTCAAAGCAGAAACAGAATCTTCTTATTTACAGACAGGGTAGGAGCCCGCCTGACGGTGTCAGTAACACCGACCGATCGTCCTCTATCCGACAAATACCTTCCCCCGCACTCACTGATCCACGGGTGTCCTTCCGTAGGGGCAGAGCTTTGGGACCCATAATCTGAAGAGAGCTTCAAAATGTAAAATGCCTTGGAAAGATAATGCATAGATTTGAATTCATACCAAGGTAAAAATAACTATTCTCTGATACCGCTGTGAGCAGTATAGGTTTTCTGAATTCAGAGGAGGATGGGGCATTGGAAAATTTAAACACATACAACATAAAAGCTGGAAGTCACCAAATCAAGCTTCAGCTGCTGTGCTATTTTCTCCTAGACAATGGCTGAACAGAAATATTCTTTCTCCCTAGAGAGGCGCAAGGTATTTCTGTTAAGCTACCATAGCTTGTTAGAAATACCCCTGAGGGACATACAACTCCTTTTGGTGTCTAATTATATATTCACCCAGCAGTATTCTGATCTAAATTTAGTTATCTGAGAAATACCCAGAAAGGGAATACCATTTGCAGGCAGCTACACTAGGTAATTACATATTATAAATTAATAAATTGACTCTGCTTTACATAACTCCCACTCTGATGAATTTTGCAAGTGTAATAGAACCAAAGTTACAAATCTGAAACAATCTAATGAATAGAGAGAAGTGTCACTGGACATTAAATCTATGAACTCCTTGGTTAGGCCTCCTTGTTCTAAAACCTTTCCAGATTTGATATTTAAGGGAATCCATTTCCTGGGTAGAGACCCTGGAAGGAAGGATCCATTCATTCCACAAAAGATATGATTAAGCAGATACTCTGAGCTATGTGCAGGACTTCTAAGGAAAAACAGGACCTGCCCCTTTCCAGATGAGGCCACCAGGTCTAGCACGTAAGCAGAGTGGGACCAAGACCCTCAAGGCTAAGTTAGTGCTCACATTTAAGCCCCTACCACTGTTTTCTTTTCTCAGTGAAACGCTATTTAGGGTGTTCTGGCAGATCTTAGATTCCGAAGCTTTGGAGCCAACCTCTTTGTTCTAAACAAGTCACTGGAATGGCCCTTTGATGACTTGGTAGCCTCTGGTAGCCACCTCTACTGTCAGGGGGAGGGTGGGAGGTTTGCACAAGAAGCACAGAGCCTCCTGGGGGGGAAGTATTCGAGACCTCTACCCCTTCTTGTTAAGATCCACACTGGTGTTTTGCACTCAGGTTTGCCCAGCTGAGGCCACATGTTAGAAGGAAAGGGGGTTCAAGATGGGAAGCTCGGCAAAAGAAGGAAAGGACAAATCTAGACATGTGGCCTAGATCCAAACATCCAGGATTGGATGTTTCTATCAGAAGGCAGGAAACGGTGGCTCACACCTGTAATCCTAGCACTCTGGGAGGCCAAGGCAGGAGGACTGCTTGAGCTCAGAAGCTCAAGACCAGCCTGAACAAGAGCAGGACCCCGTCTCTGCTAAAAACAGAAAGATTAGCCGAGTATCGTGTAGTCTCAGCTACTCAGGAGGCTGAGGCAGGAGGACCGCTTGAGCCCAGGAGTTTGAGGTTCAAGTGAGCTATGATGATGCCACTGCACTCTACCCAGGGCAATAGAGTGAGATTTTGTATCACAACAAATAAATAAATAAATACAATGTCTGGTTGATGCCAATACCTATGTCGACCCAGATGATCTAGCCATATAGTCATGACTTAGTAACCACTGAGTGGGTGCTTATGGCGGGGCAGGGGGCGGGGAGAGAGAAAGAGAGAGAGAGAGAGAGTGCAATGAAAGAGCTTAGCACTAAGGAGCCTGGGACCTCGAGACCTCCGGTCCATGACAAAATGCAACATGAGGATGCTTCCATAAAAAATGCCCAAAGTTATCACTGCAAGAATATCAGACATGTGTAAAAAGCAAAAACTTAAGAATAATATTTCCCCATTGCAGCAACATTCATCTAATTCCTCTGCTCCACTCCCCATGTAAATACATGCCATGCCCATCCCAGCCCTCACCCTCTCCTGCTCTCAGCACAACAGATAGCTGCAAGCCGCAGAAACCAGCTCAGGCTAACTTGGGCAAAAGCAAAGTTCTTGGAAGGCTGCCAGTTAGCACTTAAACTCCACAGGATGACTAAAGAAGTGGGCTTGAAAAGGGTCAGGAACGAGGCTGGAGAGCAGGGAGAATGGCTCCAGGACAGAGCTGCAGCGGCTGCTTCCACTGGACACTCAAGGCCAAGGCCAACATGGACTCTGAGCACCAGAAGGCATCTTCTCTCAGCTGTCCCTGCATCTGTGCATCACCCCCTAGAGATTTGCAGTCCCAGGCTGGAGGGTCCTGTCCCTCACTCTGGCTGTCAGGGCCAGGGAGCAGGAGGCTTTCCCAGCCCCTGGCTCTGTGCCCAGAGAGGCGGACCCAGCCTCCCTCCCCTCTCCCCCATCCCACAAGACTGACACTGTGAGAGGAGGTTCTGAAACTAGTAAGTAAGTATGTTTTGGAACAGTCAAAAAAGGACATTTGTATGACAGTTGATGTTGGAAGTTGGAGAAGGAGGCCACAAAGAGAAACAAGAGGAATAGACTCAACAGATGGCTAATCTCAGAATCCATACAATTTATATAGTGCCTATCTTTAAATGCATAAAGATTCTGCAACGAAAAGAATGAGTCCAACTGCAAGAGTAACCCTGAGAATAGTAACTCCTTGAAGAGCCTGCCCTGTAGTCAACCCAGCTACTCAGGAGGCTGAGGAGGGAGGATTGCTTGAGCCCAGGAGTTTGAGGCTGCAGTGAGCTACAATGACCCACCGCACTCCTCCCTGAGCAACAAAGCAGGACCCTTATCTAAAAAAAAAATAACTCTTTGGTTAAGTACAAGAGATATCTCTATAGAAAAAACAAAAAATGACAGTTCTACTTCCCTTGAACAGTATTATTGAGAGATTTTGAGAAATAAGCTATCAAAAGCATACTTCAAAGGCACCTTGGAATTTTAAGTTAAACAAATTTAATGTTAATTGTTTGTTTGGCTGCATGCTAGATATGAGTGAAATTTATGACATAATAAAGTTTCACTTTTAATATAACATAGGTATACTTTATAGTACATTAGTGCCTATTTTATAATCCATATACACAGTACATTTATGCCTATTTTATGACCTCAAACATAATTTTACTACTTGTATGATTATAAAGATGTTGTAGTTTTACATGTACTTTATATTCTTAGTCTGGTCCATAACTTCTTTGAAATAAGAGTGTAACCTCCAAAACATTTAAGATTGACCCTGCCTTCTGTAATAATCTGATTTATAGCATATTCTCCAGGGACACAGAGCAAAAACAGACCTGGCCAGACGCCGTAGATACTTTTGTATACAATTTGATTTATTATCATAATAAAATGGTTAGATTATTTTGGCTGGTTTTTCCTTGAACCTATAACTTTACGTTTGGGGTTGGTGTAATGAGGGAACAATGTTGGGAAAAGTCCAGCGTGAAATCTCTCATCACAATCGGCTTTGGTAACCATGTTAACCCAGGTGAGCAGCGGAGCCTCGGGCTTGTTCTCCACTCACCTTCCTGTTCACGTTCCTTAGAGCCTCTTCCTCCACTGGTCAACAGAAATGTCCATGATGGCCCCAAAACATTAATAGAACATGTTATTTTGGAAAAGTATGGAAAATTGCATACATAGGCGTAGAAACATTATTTCTGCCCTTGACTTGACATCCCAATTCTGAGAGGCTTATTATTCCAAAACTCAGTTCTGTTAACTGGAGCCTTCTCTGCCTGACAGGTTTGTTTGTGGCTGGAACCCTGCGTTGCTCTTGCCACTTCCTCCCAGGGATCAAGACCTGCTTCTGAACTGGAGCTCTCGATGACTGGGATTTTGCTACAGTGGGTGTGCCTGGTGGTCATACCTGTCCATTAGGCCCCAATCTATATATCCACTTCCATAAATAGCATCTGCACCTCCAATTGTCTAGAACTGAACACGTGAACTTCCCCACACAAACTCAGTGCTCCTCCAGGGGTCTATCTGCCCACTCGCCCCTGCCTGAAATGTGGGCATCCTTGCCGCTCCTTGTCCTTTCTGCCCATATCCAATCACCAAGGCCTCAGGACTTTTCTTAATTGCAGTAAAACATACATAAAATTTGCCATCTTAAGTAATTTTATCTCTGCAGCATCTCTTGAATCCATCCATTTTTCCCACATGCGATGGCAGTAACACCAGTCCAGGCCACAAGCATCCCTTGCCTAGACTATCACAATTTCCCTCTGACATCCCACATCCAGCTCTTTTTCCCTTCTAATCCATGATTCGCACATCAGCCAGAATGACTTTTCAAAACATACCCGTGATCCTCTGTGACACATGACACACACACACACACACACACGTGCAACTCTCCAATTCAAAATCTTTAACATAGACTTAAAAAGGCTCTGCATGATCTAGCACCTCCCGCATCCCAACCACCTTATGGACGCTAGTTCTCCAGCCAGGTCTTTAAAGGCCCTGGGCTTCATTTCTGCCTCTGGGTTTTCTCTTGCTCTTCTATCTGCTGGAACGCTTTCCACCCTCTGCTTTAGCTAGATAACCCTGACGTTCTTTAGAGCTTTGTTCAAACAGCACTGCCTCAGGGAAGTCTCGCCTGTGCCCTCCAGATCACAACAGCCCCTACCTCTACTGTCCTACCGCTGCATGTCAAGGGTTGGTTTTCCAGAAACAAACTTAAAGAGGAAGGAAGTTCTGGAACATGCTACAGCATGGATGAACCTTGAAAATACTATGCCAAGTGAAATAAGCCAATCACAAAAAGGGCAAATATTGTATGATTTCGCTTATATGAGGTATCTATCATTGGAAAACTCATAGAGACAGAGAATAGATTTGAGGTCGCCAGAGGCTGAGGGAGGGGGGATGAGGGGTTATCACTTAAAAGATACAGTTTCTGTTGGGGCTGATGAAAAAGTTTTGGAAATAAATAGTGGTGATGGTTGCACAACACTGTGAATATAATTAATGCCACTAAATTGTACACTTCAAAATGGCTGAAATGAAGCCGGGCATGGTGGCTCACGCATGTAATCCTAGCACCCTGGGAGGGTGAGGTGGGAGGATCGCTTGAACTAAGGAGTTCAAGACCAGCCTGAGGAAGAGCGAGACCCCATCTCTACTAAAAATAGAAAAAATTAGCTGGGCATGGTGGCACATGCCTGTAGTCCCAGCTACTCGGGAGGCTGAGGTGGGAGGATCACTTGAGCCCAGGAGTTTGCGGTTGCTGTGAGCTCGGCTGACGCCACTGCACTCCAGCCCCGGTGACAGAGCAAGACTCTGTCTCAAAAAAAAAAAAAAAAAAAGCTAAAATGGTCAATTTTATGTTACATAAATATTTACCACGATTTTTTTTAAAAGAGAGCGTGTGTGAAAGAGTATAGGAAAAGTGAAGCAGTTTCTTGATCCCTATTTTTGCGCACTGAAAATCTAATTAAAGATCAATTTGGCTCCTGCCTTTATAGCCTGTATCTTTTTCCTCTGACATGAGAAGGTAAGACCTGAGCAAGGATATCAGAAGGGAGGCCATCTCGGAAATTCATCAGAGAGAATCTGCTGACCAGCTCCACTGGGGTGTCACCGTCTTTTTAGTGGATTAGCTATTTGTAGGAAAAGAAAAGCCCTGTGCGCTGCAACTATGACTTTCTTTTAAGTATTCTATTAGGCAGTAGTCCATTAAATTAGATTTAATTAAAGTTGATTTGATGGATGAACTAAGGTCTCATAGTCTCTCCAAAGATAACATAGGTTTGTGTCATTGATCCAAAAAACCCTCACATTTTGGCAACATGTGGTAAAATGATTTATTTCCTCAGTAAAACCGGGCAACACCATTGATCTAAAGAAACTATCACTTCAGTCATTCCTATGTAGTAGAGGTTCTTAACTGTTATTAAATCAGCTGTTCACTGGCTGGCACATCACAAATTGAAACTACACACACAAATCACACGACTGAACTTGAAAAGCCAAACCTGTTTTTATTATACCGCGGAAACTGGAAATAGGATTTCACTCTGCTGAGGTTATCCCATGGAAATAACAAAATGCAAAACACATCCTCCTTTTGAAAATAATAAATGGCATAAATCATGTCGACAGCTGACCGTTACATTATAGCATTCCTGTGAGTTTTGCACTAATAAGAAGCTGAATTAAATTAATAACTGTGCATTCTCCTAAACAGTTAAGGGAAAATTAATTTAGCTCTTCATATGTCTGAGCAAAATGCTTTGGAAATATTAACTACCTGATTCTTATCACCAAAAAACATTTCCTTTACACCTATATGCACATGGGGCTTTGCTAAGCACTTTTCAAGCAATTCAAACTGATGGATTATATAATCTAAAAATGCAGTTTTCCTATTAAAAAGACAACCTGGAACTTGTTTATTTAAGTGCCAGGCAGCATTGGCTTTTTTTTCAGTTGGATTATTTCTGGTTATAAAAACATGGGGAGGTCTTATTTCATACAAAGGATGCATCTCACCAGACCTTGTACAAGTTGAACCTGCATAATTCAAGAATGATTTTCTCCAGGGAATAAATATAAAATAAGACAGATGTATTCTCAGAGCACATTTACAAGTTGTAACATATTTTTACTTTAAAGCTGTTTTTGCTATTCCCAGCATTACATCTAATATTTCACAGAGTGCTGTCTGCCGTATTAACTGCACCATGTTTCATAGATGTTGTTTTCCCTTCTTCTTGGTATGCTATCGCACATAACTTTCTTTCAAAAACTAATGATTTGGGGGTACATTTTTCTGTGTGAACACTTGTATCCCTATTTTGTGAGCATTTGAATGACATTGTTATGGGTTGCAAAAATATTTTGCATAATAACCACAAATGCTAAAATAATAGTATGATAGTAATCAAAATCATTTGCAAAAGTCCCACTGTATGAAACAATAGCATAGTTTAGAGAATCCTGCAAAGTTGGATTGGCATTTCTGTTTACCAGCTAAAGTGGCCAGCCATATTATAAAAGAATAATCAATACTCACTGTGCCTATCAGCTTTACAATTTCATGATTCTTGAAAATTTTTTAACTTAGCAGGATAACATCATTTTTATCTTTGTACACAAAGTAAGATTTTATGGTTATATTTACAATGATGTTTTCCAGTTTACATATTCCAAACTTGCAGAAATTGAGATTATTTTCACTTCCAACCTAGCTATGTCCTCCTCCTTATAGACTCAAGTCAGCCATCAACTGACCCTCAACCCGTGGGTAACTTTTGTTTCCTTAACCTTAGAATCTATCTTAGTTGATAAAGGGTCATCTATTTTGGTCTCTCAGATCACAAAACCAACACCCAGAAGAGAGCAGAGGCAAATGGCGAGGGATTCTGGGTCTCCTGGGACAAAAGTGGATGCTGGTGTTTTGGTGCCACTGCCCCACCTGGGAAGAAGGACAGAGTGGGCCCCAGGCCCCCATCTTGGTCCTTCCCCACCTCAATCCTGCACCGAGCTACTGCCATAACTAGAGGAGGAGGGACTACCCTACCCATCTGCCAATCATAAATAACTTAGCACACTGGCTACAAAAGAATGCAGAGGACTCTCTAGCCCACAGGACAAGCAGCGTAGATACCATAGAGTCTGGAAATTGACCTAGAACAACCCACATGCGTAGTAATGAAACTCCCAACTGTCCAATCAAAGTGGTTCCACAGTGATGGTCCACTAGGGAGGTCCCAATCCGGGCACTATAAGACAAGACGCAGACCATAGCCAACCCCTTTTTGCACCCTTCCTTTGGATCTCCCTTTGCTGCGACAATGGGCCCAGTTGTCATCCGTGGGGTATGTATCATGCTCTGTAAACCTATATCTTGCTCTTGCTCTATAATCCGACCTTTCTCTCCTCAATAAACCTCATTTCATGCTTGCCTTACTTTGGTGTGTCTGGTCATTCTTTGGCCATGAGCGCACTAAGAACCAACATTTCAAACTAAAACCTCACAGCAAGAATATCACAGAGATGAAAAACCTGAAGCCCCCCCACCTCTAGAGTCCTCTTAGTGTCCTCACTGGTTCATTATTAAGCCAGTTTAAGTTTTCTGTACCTTCGGCCTCCAATCTAACAGACATAGGTCATCCTTCTGTCTTCATTAGCTGACATGTCTATAAATTAATGTCTGTCCCCTCAGTTTCCTAGAGGGGAGCTATGTAGTATTGGGGTGCAGAAAATGATTCCCCAAAATATGGTGCTTGTGCATGCTGAGTGCTTTTGATAATTGAAAGACCTCAGAATCAAAGTTCCTCTCCCCACCAAGCACAGAGAGAGACTCTTTCTAGAATTTCCTTATCTGACCACAAAAGCTTCTTACCAAAACCACAGTTGCCTTCCATACCCTCCCTGAAATCTCATTATCTATTTCGGAAAAGAAGACTGAAAAATGCAATAACACCTGGATGGACTTTTTCACAAGATAATGTCTGCCTCTCATTCAAATTCCAAAGAGAATCATTTACAAGTTAATTTCTGTCTCCCTGGTCCATTCATTCTCCCTAATAATCACTTACTGCCCTTCAAAAGGATTGTCTACATGGAGTATTTGTGTGCCTTTTTTCCTATTTATCTGCCTTTTGTCAAGATTTTCAGTGAACCTTCAGAGGGCAAGGGAGAAGTCTTCTCTTCATCCCTACAGAAGTCCCAAAACTTAGAGTATGGACCGTCTCAGAACCTCAGTGATGCACGGCAGTGTATTGCTTCTTGGGAAATAAAACCAAGAAGTAACATATTAAATTGCACATTAGGATAAGAGTGCATGAAAAGGAAAAACAAACGCCAAACTGAAATAAACCTATAAGGGAGGTAACAGAAGACTTAACCAAGCATGAATAAAATCTATCTAGAACAAACATGGGAAATTCAGAGAACTCAGCATAAGAGAAATCTCACAAAACTATTCTTCTTCCTTTCTATTCTCCAATCCAATTTATTAGGGATTAATTTTCAAAAGAAATGATTCCAGTTCACCACACCACCCGACTTTGATCTTGACCCTTGTCCTTGACCTTAGAAGATCCCTTGACTCTTCTATGTCTTATAACAAGAAGAATCTTTCAGTTGATTAATTTAGAAATGAAACAACACATATATTCAGCTCTGGAGAAGTTGAGGTGTAACCAATTGCAGAAAGATAGAATGGGTGTTGGAGAGTAAGTGGGGTTAAAGAAGGGTTCATTAAAATGGAAGATGATAGAATATGGTTGAACCTTCATGGGAATTATTCACTAAAAAGGGAGAGCAAAGGTATTTTTCAGGGATCACAACCCAGTCATCCCCCTCATTGTAGGACTAACGTAATGATGGATGTCCAGTAGCCCCTGTGTCTCCACCGCATGGGAAAGGCTGGAATTGAAGCTAATTCCCTGTGCTCTCCTCACTCATAACCAATCTGTCCTTCCAACATTGGAGGCTCTAGCCTGCCTTTCGGTCACTAGGTTTTGAATCCTTTCTCTTCTACATGCCCCCAAGGAATGCCTTCGTAACCTCAGACCAATGGAGCAAGCCTTCATCTTTCCCTGGACTTTTCTAATGGCACTGTATGTGAGCACTCTACATGACTCCGTCTGTGCTAGCTCCGAGACTCTGGGGCCTTATGAATGGTGCTCACTTCCTCTTTCCCCTGAGATGTGCCAGTGGGAAAGGATGAGGAAAAGAGCAAAGAAATACGTGGGGCTAGGAATAGTTATTAAGCTGGATGCTGACACCACTCCACCAAAGATAAACTAAAGCATATTAGGTACGTGGTGATTTATTTCCTATTAGCATCAGAGTAGGAGCCAGAAAGCCACAGAATGGCTGATTTATCTTTTTTTTTTTTTTGTAGAGACAGGGTCTTTCTCTTGCTCAGGCTGGTCTCAAGCTCCTGGCCTCACATGATCCTCCCACCTTGGCCTCCCAAAGAGCTAGTATTACAGGCCTGAGCCACCACCAGCCTATTGTAGCTTTTTGATCCTCCACCACTGCTGTGCTGCTGCCTAGAAGGGAAGTCCCAGCATGACCCCTCTGCTCCCCCATCCTTCCCCATAGTCTGCGGGAGATGTAAATAAAATCTGAGAGCAGGGACACCAAGAGAGGCATAGCAGGTGCCCGCTGGATCACAGGTCCTCAAATATGTTCTCCTCTGGCCAAAGAAGAGCCTTTTAGAGAATTGGCCCAGTCAGAGCTATTTAAAAAACAGAAAGGTCTCCTGTGACTCAGCAGCTGTGCTTTTTTGTGGCAAGAAGAAACGAAGGTATTAAACTCTGTAGAAGGGAAAATCATGATTGAGCCAGAGGCCCCTTGACAGGGCATGACCTTCCCACTTCACGCTATCAGAGAAATGAAACGGAGTGCGAGCGATGTATGTGCTACAGCTCCCTGAGACCCCTCAGCAAACTCGGATGGTAGGAATCGTTGGAATGAAGACGCGGGCTCAGAGGCACAAAAGAACTGACCCAAGGTCACCCTGTTAATAAGTGACAAAACCAGAACAGGAACCAAGGACTGGCAATTTCCAAAGCCCATGTTCTTTTGACTAAATGACCCTGCCAGGCTGCCACACTGGACATTAGAAAACATAAACCATTAGAAGACATGTGGCAGAACCACACATGGCAGAACCGATTCATTTGTAAAATTCTCCTAGCAGGAATAAAAGAGGGAGAGGGAGATCAATGACGGCGTGTTGCATTTTCAGTGGTGGGCAGGGAGAACAGCACACGGCAATTTATAGAAAAAGAAGGAATGTGTATTCCCTGGGGCTGGAAAGTTGTTAGACATTAATAGCAAGACAATTGTCAGGAAGCTGGCAGGAGGGGAAAGGAAATGTCCTTGCTTTCACCCCCGCAAAATCCTTATTGGAGGAAATGTAGGAGAGGACACAGGATTGAAAATCGAAGCAGATTTGAGATAAGGAAAAAAAAAAACCCACAGAAGGGAAAATATGAGAGAGATTGCAAGAAAGCAATATGAAATGAAAAAAATCAGAGTAAAACTGAAAATAAGCTTTGCTGTTGTAAGAAAAGCAGGACGGTTAATTAACAAGGGGGATAAAAATGGCCTGCAGATAATATTTATCATCCTTCCCAGTTTTCCTGTGGCTTTATTTGTGCCATCTGTCAGCTTGATCTTTTCCAAGTGTCTACTGCCACATATATAGGCCATTAATTTATTGAAAACGTTACTGGGATTGGATTGCTTCTGGCCTTTCTGTTGTTTGGTTTTTAGAGTTGTTTTTTTTTTTTAATTATATTTATTTGTTTATCTGTGTTTACATTTGGCAAGTAGGGAAACATAGTCTTTCCAACCCATAACGAAAAGAAAACATGGAAACTTCATCATTCAGAAGCACACCCATCTACGTTTGCAAACCAATTTTGCCAAACGTACTTGTATACACATCCCTCTTCCTCTGGGGTAAGAAATCTAAACCTGAACCATCTGACAAGAACAAAGAAAGCAATTGTGATACTGTATTTATTTGCCTGAGCAAAAAACATAACGAAATGAAGGATTCTTAATATGCACACAACCAGGTCAGATTTTTAAAAGAATCTGTTAGACTCACCTTAGAAATAAGCGCTTGATATATTCAGATTATATCTATTTTTATTTCAAAAACAGGGACAAAAAGGCTTCTGTCAAGTCAGTCATAGGCTGATATGAGTCTGTTTTTAGCCAGGAGCCACCAAAGGGAGATAATTGTGCCATATTAAGTGCTGCAAAATGATTTTAATCAGCCACTGAGCACAGAAGCAAGTCTGCAAAGGGCCTGAGGCCCTGATTTGATGTCTTCAGCTTCCCAAAGGCTCCCCCAAAAGAGCCAGCAGCCCACCCCAAATCCTCCAGGTGTCAAACCAGCTCTTGCCCCAGAAGGGATTTATGAGCGCTGCACTTCAAGGAATACCACCCAGGCTGGTTGGCTGTGAATTCATTCAAGCTGCCTATTATTTCTCCTGCATTTCCCAGGGAGTCTGAGTGAGAGAGCTCTGCACCTCCTGATGGGCAGTGATCCCAGCCTCTCCACCTCTCCTCACGCTGAGCAACTTCTTCCCTGGAAATCCCAGCTGCTCTCCACCCCCCAGCTCACTCGCCAGCCGTCTGGTGCAGGAGGCAGAGGGGCAAGATGGAGAGAGAAGAGCCAAGAGGCTTTTAAAAGCTTGCTTTTGCCTGTGAACTAAAGAAAAATCTTAAACACCCCCAGCCGACTGAATGGACCCCCTCTTGGCCAAGGGGACCCCAGAAAAATCTTAAAGCTGAGTTGCCCTCTGCAAAGACAAGGGAGGTGAGACACGACCTGTCAGCCCCCTCCGTTTTGGAGTTACTCTTCGTTACACTAAGATACTAAATCATTAACGGACCTAGGGCCAGGCAAGACAAAGTTTAAACCACAACTGCAGGCCATCAATTTACTTAACAGATCACTTGAGTTTAGATAAATGTCCAGTGGCTTGTCTCTAATTAACAAGCATCCTTATCTTTTTTTTTAGACAGAGTCTCACTCACTGTGTTGCCTGGGCTGGAGTGCCGTGGCATCAGCCTCACTCACAGCAACCCAAACTCCTGGGCTCAAGCGATCCTCCTGCCGCAGCCTCCTGGGTAGCTGGGACTATAGGAGCACCTCACCACACCTGGCTAACTTTTCTTTTTTTAGTAGAGATGGGGTCTTGCTCTTGCTCAGGCTGGTCTCGAATTCCTGAGCTCAAGCGATCCTCGCGCCTTGGCCTCCCAGAGTGCTAGGATTACAAGTGTAAGCCACCACGCCTGGCCCATCCTTATCTTTTTTTTTTTTTTTTTTTTTTTTTTTTTTTTGAGACAGAGTCTCACTCTGTTGCCCAGGCTAGAGTGAGTGCCGTGGCGTCAGCCTAGCTCACAGCAACCTCAAACTCCTGGGCTCAAGCGATCCTACTGCCTCAGCCTCCCGAGTAGCTGGGACTACAGGCATGCACCACCATGCCCGGCTAATTTTTTCTATATATATTTTTAGCTGTCCATATAATTTCTTTCTATTTTTAGAGGTGGGGTCTCGCTCTTGCTCAGGCTGGTCTCGAACTCCTGAGCTCAAACGATCCGCCCACCTCGGCCTCCCAAGAGAGCTAGGATTACAGGCGTGAGCCACCGCGCCCGGCCCCATCCTTATCTTAAGTTAAAGCACTCCACGCCTTTAGACAAGGCTTCGTTTCTTTAATCAATTACAAATCAAAGAATCTTTAAGCCTGTTACTGAAAATTTGCCACTTGTCCACGAGGCTGAAGAACGAGGACAAGTGGTTTGAGGAAGAAAGGAAGAGAGTTTACTTTGCTGGCAAAAGGAGGAAAAATGGCAGACCCTCTTGTCTCAAAATCCAAATTTTTCCTCCACATTTGCAGAAATACTGAGCTTTTAAAGGATGGGTTCTAAGCTTCAGGCAATTACAGTTCAACTATAGTTGATAATTCTGATCATCCCATCTCCGCTGAAGACAATCTCATCACCTCCGCCCAGGAGCTCCCTTTGCCAGGTCGGGCTGGGTCATCTCCTGTAGCACAAATAAACAAAAGACTTACCCTGCCCCTCCCAACCACTGGCCTCAGGCAGGGAGGCAGGCTTTAGTTCTCAAAAAGGAGTGAAGATGTCTTTGTAATAGAATGTCTTTTGTTCTTTTGGGTAAATGCCCAATAATGGGATTGCTGAATCAAATGGTAGGTCTACTTGTATCTGTTTAAGGTGTCTCCATATTGCTTTCCACAGGGGTTGCACTAGTTTGCAGTCCCACCAGCAGTGGGGAGTGGGGGGAGGGGATGGGTATATACATAATGAGTGCAATGCGCACTGTCTAGGGAATGGACACGCTTGAAGCTCTGACTCGGGGTGGGGAGGCAAGGGCAATATGCATAACCTAAACTTTTGTACCCCCATAATAAGCTGAAATAAAAAAAAAAAAAAGGAGTGGAAGATGTTTTAAAGAGACAGAAGATATTTTTCCCATTTTTTTCCAGGCCATTCCCTCTGTTACAAACCCATTCATAACCTGTAAGCACCTCCCCCTTCAAGATCATGTCCTGCCTTTTTAGTCCAAACCCATGTCCACCTTCCATGTATTGATTTATGCTCTTCTATGTGATTCCTGCCTCCGTGGACACACAAAACCAAAATGTAACTTCGCCGCTGTGGGCACATTTTCTCAGAATCTCTTGGAAACATGTGCTCTGGGCTGTCGGTCATACGCAGTCAGCTCAGAATAAACCACTTTAAATGATTTTACAGAGTTTGGGAGGGGGGGTTCCATTAACATGCCTGAAAATAAATACTTGAGGAAGAAGAAAATATTTTAAAGGCTAAAGGATGGGAGATTAAGCAATTAGTTTCCACAAAATAATTTAGAATATGAGTGATGAAAAGTAGTGGGGTGGGGTGGCATGGGGAAGAAACTAGTCTTCACTTCTGTTCTAAACTAGCACCTCTGTTCCACCTCCCTGGTGCCACTGTTGTGACAGAGGAAATGGCCTGAAAAAAGGGTAAAAATGTTTTCTGTCTCTCTAAAACCTGCCCCCCTCCTTTTGGGAAGTAAAACCTGCATCCCTGCCTCAGGCCAGTGGTCAAGAGGGGCAAGGGAGTGTCCTTTGGACCACAGGAGACAGCTCAAGGAAACTGTCCAGGCAGACGTCAGGAGATTGTCTTAGCCAGAGATGGGATGAATCAGAACCATCGACAGTGGTTGAACAGCAATAGTCTGACGCTGAAAACCTCCCCTTTAAAAACTCTGTATTCCTGCTCAGAGGAGGACATTGATACTTTAAGACAGGAGTCTGCCAACCTCCTCATTTGCTGGCAAATTAATAAACTTCTCTTTCCTTCTCCTCAAACTACTTGTCCTCATTCTTCTGATGCAGCCTCAGGGACAAGTGCTGACCTTTTGGTAACATTGGTGGCCATCCACTTAGATCCTATTTCCTGTCTGAAGGATGTCTTGGCTCCTCTGCAGTCAGAGATAACTGGTGTGCCAGTGAAGGATGAACCCAGGGCCCTGGTCACTTCTCCTTCCCTGGAAGGCTCTCTAGTGACTCAATGGTCCAGTAGCCCAAAGGAAGTGAGAAGATTTTCGTGAGTTTATTAAATTGTATTCTTAAGGTTTACACATGAGAACTATGTAATGTCAACAGAAAAGAACCCAAACTCTGTAAAATAATTTAAAGAGGTTTATTCTGAGCCAAACATGTGCAACCATGGCCTGGGAGAGCCACACCCAAGAAGCCTTGAGCAAGTGGTTTTGTGGTGGCTGGGTTACAGTTTGGCTTTATACATTTCAGGGAGACAGAGGTTACAGGTAAAGTCATAAATCAATACATGGAAGGCATACATTGGTCTGGCTCAAAAAGGCAGGACATCAGGAAGCAGGGATTATAGATTACAGGTGGGTTTAAAGATTCTTTGATTTATGATTGGTTAAAGGAATGAAGATTTGTCTAAAGGCTTGGAATGTTTTAAGTTAAGATAAGGAAGTCTGCTAATCAGAGACAAGCCACCGGACAGATACCCAGACTCAAGAGATCTGTTAAGTAAATCGATGACCTGTAGGTACGATTTAAGCTTTGTCTTGTATGAATTTAGGCCTGTTAATGAGTTACAAAGGATACCTCCAAGAAGGGAGGGGGCCATGAGGAGGCATGTCTGACCTCCCTTCTCATGACCAGCAGCTCAGCTTTAGGGTATTTCTGGGGTCCTCTTGGCCAACAGGGGATTCACTCAGTCAGCAAGGGGGCTTAAGATTTTATTTTAGTTCACAGTAACTAAGGGTAGACACTTTTGAACAGTAGAACAATTTAACCATCCCCCCCCCCAAAAAAACCCTATAAGGAATATGAGGAGCATATAGGAGACCAAAATATGCCACCCCAAAATACACCTCTTTGGCATAAGAATTATTTTGAGCTGATTATTTTGAGAAACCACAGGCAGAGGAGAAGCTCTGAAAACAGAATATAAATTACTGTTTTGTAAGGAAAATTTGTATCTATAAAGGAAATCTTCATTTGTGAAGGTGTCTCCTGTCTATGGGGAAGAGAAGAATGACTCTAGATCACTGGAGATTTATCAATGGAGAAGGCACTGACAAATCTGCATCATACACCTACCTTGTTTACATTCTTCTCCTGAATACAGTCTCATTCCATAATTGGCCTTTCCCGCACACTTCTTTATTTCAGTTAAAGATGGTATTTAAGCCTGAACTGAAGGCCATCTCTTTGAGATTTATGCATTTTTCCCCGGGCCTCCCATGTATACATGAGGTAGACACGTTAATAAACGTCTGTTTGTTTTCCTCTTGCTAAGCGGTCTTTTGTTACAGGGTTCCATCCCGGCTGTAAGAACTCAGCATAGAGAGAAAATGATTTTTTTCCTCCCCTACACTGCCTGGATGTCTATAGCCAGCAAAGGACTAATGTGGAATTTTAATGTGCCCATACCATTTCATATTATTAGAGGATCTAAAATTTATATGCAAAGGTGATGGTCTCAGCAGTCAGCTCTTTTGCAGCCTTATTCAATCTCAGCCTCCTTTTCCTCTGAGCCCTGATAAAGGCCAGCGCTCCAGCCTGGAAATGTAACGTCAGCTCATGATCCATCCCAGCGAGCGTCGCGGCGCTTTCAGAGCCAATGGGAGCACTTACGTGCATTTCCAAGAAACCATGTTTGTCTGAAAAATCTCCACATTTATTTTCTCATTTAAAAACAATGAACAGAAATCCTGAGTGGAGAAGTGATCATTATCTTTCGGTCGGCACCACCCACTTGGCTTTGCTACATGCTGCACTCAAACATGACCATTGCAAGCACCTTTTTAGTTTTGTAGCACAGTTGTTTACCTGTCATAACTTTAATGGGGGTAAAAATGACTCTGGATATGAGACATAGAAAAAACAAGGTCACTGACCTGGTCATTCCACTGCTCCAAGTCAAGGCTATATTTAAAACTTACTCCATAACTTCCTAGCACAAAGTGTTTGTAGTACTCAGTACTCACTAATATGTTAGAAGTCTCCCTGGTCTGAACTAACCCTCCCCCACCCCAGTATCTAAGTTTCTTTTTTGAATATTTTAGTCATCTATTAATAATGGAGTAAGCTGAGTCAGATTTCCCTAAGTCTAATTTAAATAAAGCAGAGTGTAAATAGGCTATGTACTCAGATTTTATGCCATGTTGATTAAATAACCGACTATAAACCTTCAGGAATACAGTTAAAAATAAGAAGGAACATACATTCCCCCCAAAAGATTCACAGTGTCCTTGACAATAGCCTCAAAAGATTAAGAGCACAGATCACATCCCAAGATTCACCTGTCTTCAATAATTCAGTTCAGTAAACCTTTATCAATCATCTACCACATACAGGTGACTGTGCTTGTCATTTAAGAGGGCATAAAGATGAATAAGACATGGTACCTGCACCAGAAGAACTTACTCATTTCTCATCCATTAAGGCACTGACACCTTTTTAGTACCTAGTTTATTTTCCGTTCCCAGCAAGACTTGCACTGGACAAAATCAAACCATGTCCTGCCTCTTGGGGCATGAATTGAATCCTACAGTCAAAATGCCAATGCCAAAATAAAGGAGGAGGAAAACGTTAAGAATTTTTTACTAGGAAACTAATTTGTATTGATTAGAATGTCTTTTTCCAGGACACAGTTTTTTCCCCAAAAAATTCTTGAATGAGGCCGGGCGCAGTGGCTAATGCCTGTAATCCTAGCACTCTGGGAGGCTGAGGCAGGAGGATCACCTGAGGTCAGGAGTTTGAGACTAGCCTGAGCAAGAGTGAGACCTTGTCTCTACTAAATATAGAAAAAATTAGCAAGGCATGGTAGCAAGCACCTGTAGTCCCAGCTACTTGGGAGGCTGAGGCAGGAGGATCACTTGAGTCCAGAAATTTGAAGTTGCTGTGAGCTAGGATGACGCCATGACACTATAGCCCGGGCAACAGAGCAAGACTCTGTCTCAAAAAAAAAAAAAAAAAAAGATTCTTGAATGAGTTCTAAATATTTGTTCTCATTGTAGTTTTGCTTCTGGTTTGTTCTAAGACCCATTTTCCCCTCTGGTCTATTACATGAAAAGGAGATAATCTAGCTGCCACCTCCTTGGGTAAACACAAAATCAGTGAGATACGCTGTTGAAAGAATGAACTCCACCATGTCTTGTGCAACTTGGAGAGTTCTTTTTAAGCTGAAATTTTGAACACAGACAAAATGCTGAAAATGTAATGCCTAGAGCCAACCAATTCTAATAAGCCCTAAGGAGAGCTAGTGTTTGAATTTGAATCAGTAGTGTGAGATAGAAAAAAGGCATGAGGTAGACACATCAGGAGGGCTCATGCCAGAAAGAGCAGCAACCTTTTCTCTGACACCCTGAAGTCTTTCGCCCAGCCTGGGCAACTTGTCAGCCAAATGCACCACTATTTGAGAAAATGTTTGCCTGAGTCAAGATTTGCTCAGATATGAAGGGTACCAAATATGCCACCCCCAAATATGCCACTTTGGCACAAGGATTATTTTGCTCTAAAGGCAATTGAAAACCAGCAGGTGCAGGAAAAACTCTTTACTTACCCCTAACAGCCAAAAACTAAAGTAAAAATTTTCCCTTTTGTAAAGGAAATTTCCACTTGTAAAAGTGCCTCCATACCAGGAAGAGGGCTACTCTAGGAGACGACTCTGATCACCTATAAAACCTTATATGCGACCCTTACTTACATTTCTCTCCTCCCCTTCCCGTAACTTGCCTTTCCCTTTGCAGGAGCCCCAAACTCCTTTCTTTTTGTTTAATCTAAGATGGTATATAGACTTCAATCATCTGGCTGCCTCCTTGAGCCACAGTTTTTTCTCTGGGAGCTCTCATGCATACATACATAATTATGGAACAGACGGAAGCTCTGAAAACAGAGTATAAGTTACCTTTGTGTAAGGGAAATTTACACCTATGAAGGAAATCCTCGTTTGTAAGAGTGTCTCCCACTCTACTAGCAAGAGAAGGATGGGTCTAAACCACTAGAAACTCTTATCAATGGAGAAGGCACCAACAAATCTTCATAACAAACCTTATTCTTGTCTGTTTACCATGCTTTTCCTGGATACCTCCCCATAACTAGCCTTCCTCACACCCTTCTTGCTTTGTTGCAGTTAAGGATGGTATTAAGCTTGAACTCAGAGAAACCTCTGTGAGATTTACTCATTTTTCCCTGAGTATCCCCCATGTATACAGGAGGTAGACATGTTAATTCTGAACTAAAATAAAAATCTTAGGGCTCCCCACCCCCAACACTGGCTGACTGAATGGACCCCCTCCTGGCCAAGGAGATACTAAATTTCCTTCCAGGAGGAGGGAGGTCAGACATACCCTATCACCCACCCCCCCCCCCAAAGACATCCTTTGTAACTCATTAACAAGCCTAAGGCTATTCAAGACAAACCTGCAGGCCCTCAATTTACACAAAAAATATAGGTCCCCTGGCTTGTCTCTGATTAACAGCTCCTTACATTCCAAGCCTTTAGACAAAGCTTCATGTCTTTAACCAATTACAAGTCAAAGAATCTTTAAACCCACCTACAACCTATAATCCCTCACTTTGAGATGGCCCACCTTTTGGGGCTAGACCAATGTATGCCCTTCCATGTATTGATTTATGACTTTACCTATAACCCCTTTCTCCTTAAAATGTATAAAACTAGCCACAGCAAGTCCACTTGCTCAAGGCTTCTTGGGTGTGGCTCCAAGTCATGGTCCTCAAATCTGGCTCAGAATAAATTTCTTTAAAAGTATTTACAGAGTTTGCCTTCTTTTCCATTGACATAATAAACTTCCATTTGTTTCTCTCCTGTCCTCTGTCTTTTGTTACAGGGTTGCATGCCAACTGAGGACTATGAAGGGGAGAGGGAAACTTATTTTTTCCTTCCTTATACTGTCTTCTTCCTCACTCCCGCCTCCTCATACAGCACCCAGAGAAGAAGAAGTCATCCACAGAAATAGCAAAAGTGTAACAGACATCCTCCTTTTCCTATCTCTCTCCAGGTATCACAAACGTAGTAGGGAATAAGAGAAGTAAAAATATTATAAAAGTTGTGAATATGAAGGAGTCCATCTCTGTGGGGCTTGGCTTGGGAGCTATACTTGAAGCCAGAGCTCCAAGACACCAAAAGAAAAGACAGGGAGAGAGATCAGGGACTGGGCTGCACAACTTCAGTGGATTCCATTCACATTGACCCTTGGAATTAAACAGTGGGGACAGATTTGTGCTTCAGTGGAAATCTATATATCATCTAGGCTCTAGCAGACTCCTCTCTGGGCTGTTTTACAAACCTGTGAGTGTGTAGGACTCATAGCAATGCAAAATAGTTCTTGGCTACAGACACGCAAATTCTGTCCTACCTGGTAGAGGCCCCAATGATTTCACTTTCCTAATGTACCAGAACTTTGGGGTGCTTTTGCACAATAATTTCAACATTCCTACTCCATATGTTGGTGCTTTTTTTTTTTTTTTTACCTTTCCTTTGACTTGGTTGTTATACCTCACTAGTTTAAGTAAAGTCTTTAGCATATGTTCATTTTTATATCTGTATGAGAGTTGAATTTTACCCAACAAGTATCCAAAACTCTATAGAAGGGAAACCTGAGCTGAGAACTGACCACTCCCCCCCCCCGCCCCCCACTCTGGGCGTATTAGCGTAACAATCAATGGATGCTCTACTCCTTTTCCTTTCTTCCCACACCCACACCCAGAACTTCTCAGATAAAATCCTATTACCCTAGGGAGGGTGTTTAAACTACACTGACTGTTGGTTGGGAGGTTTAATTCACACCTAAATGTCTGGAAGGCAAGCTGGGTTTGCATCCTAAATTCACTGAAGCCTGGAGTCATTTGCAAGTAAATAAAATTTCACTCTCCTCTCCTTTCCTAACAGTCTTTAATTTCAGTGACAACAAGTAGCTACTCAGAAATTTTCATAACTAAAGGGCAGGCTTTGGCTTTGAATGCTAAATAAGGCTCTACAAAGACACAAATCAAAACCTTGGCCCTCTTCCCACAATTGGTATAGAAAGCCCCATCTCTCCTCCTTCCCCCGCCTGCCCTCCCCTACTAGGGATGCCGGAAGGCACCATATTCCTTGTATATTCACCAAAATATATTTGATGCCAAAACAGACCAAAGCTCAGCCAGGAATCTTAGCCTGTTGGAGCTCCTGGATCTGTCATTTTGCTGAAACTAAGCAACTCAGAGGAGATGAGACAGTGCATAAGTGGACAACAGGGATCTAAAATCAGTAGCTCTAAATTCACTGTTTTGTCCCTGCTACACTCTGACCAAAGTCACCTTCTAGGACAGTGGTCTTCAGAGTAAAGTGTAGGAAGCAATTATTCCAACTGTCATTTTCTTTATTTTTAAGTTAAAATTATCTTTTATGTTTATTCTACTTATTTTTTAATATTTTATGTTTATTAACATAATAGGACTATGGTCAACTGCATATAGACGAAGATGTGTCTTTCCTCCGGGTCCAGGGAGGGCACCTCTCACGTGAGGGTCTCACTGTCCGCCTCACTCCGACCTTCCTGCTTCTGCTACTTCCTCAAATTCCTTTAACTTAAAATATTTGACATGCCACGGTGCCATATTTTGGGGTACTATGCCCTGAACCTCATCAGCTCTATCTTAAAAAATATCTAATGTTAAATTAAGAAATATGAGAACTAAAATTCAAAAGAGGGACAATCTTTTAAACCCTAGGAAGATATAAAAGAATGATTAGTACACATTCCTTTGTTAGGCACTGCAAATAAAAAAGTATTTCTTTTAAATTTCTGAGCTGACTAAACTTAAACTTTCTCTCAACTTCCGTCTCTCATTTGGAGCTAAACCGAACAGGCTACCTTTTCCCGACCCATACACACTCAGATCTTCCTCCCGGTAGCTTCCCATGGCCTCAATAGTCCCATTCACTCAGCATTAGGTTTCTCTCTTGCTCAGAATTTCTTCTTTGCCCTGAGGTTTGATACCGTCTCCAGCTATTTTGCCTCAGTCCCCGTTGCAGGCTTTTGTCCTGTTGCTCTGGTATAATCCTACACCATAGTCAAACAAATTGATTTCCTTGCTGTCCCTCTGCTTTTCCTCACACTATCACCCCCTTCCTTCAATCCTGCTTCCTTCCCTGCCCCTGTCAGCGTGCATTCTGGGAGAATTCCTGAATAAACTTCCAGCATGCCACCCTCCAGACCTGAACTGCAACATCTTCTGTGTAAAGTTTACTGACACTATGGCAAAGGCGACACCATGGAGCCCTTCTCGTGGGCCTCAAGATTCCAAATAGCCTCACTGCAAACTGGGGAGGAAATATCCACACGTGGCCCCGAGAAGCAGGCGAGACAGACAGCTGTATTGCCCTGAGTCGGGGCAAGGACTGGGCTGCTGCGCAGCTAGAACTGTGAGGTCGAGGGGGTGTAGGAGAAACAGGATGGTGCTTAGACACAGTCTGTCCCCAAACCTAGTCTCTCTCTTCTGACCACCTCTCCTCACTTTCAAGGATGGTTTGATGTCCGCGTCAACAGCACTCAGAGCATTAATCTGGGTTTTCTCTTTTTGGGAGCCCTTCTTAATCCTAATGTTCATAATGCCTCATCTTCTGGATTAAAATTTTCTTTACTCCCTAAATAGATTTTCTATCAGGCTAGAAGCAACAGTGTAAGTACTTGCAGTTCAGGAGGGAGGGGACTATAGCAGCTGAAATCTAAAATGAGAATCAGACGCCTCCCCCAGGACCCCCCTTGGAGGGATCACACCCAAGTCATCTGACCACACTGTGCCTCAATCTTCTTATCCTTACGATGGGTACATTCACTCTTTTTTAAAAAACATTGTTTATCCATTTATTTATTTATTTATTTATTATAGATTTAGGGGATACAAGATTTGTTACATGGATATATATTGCATAGTGGTGAAGTCTGGGCTTTTGGGGTACCCATTACCTGAACAGTGTACATTGTATGCAATGGGTAATTTTTCGTCCCCCACCCCTCTACTACCCTTTCCCTTTGTTCAGTCTTGTACTGGAAGAAATTTTATAGGCTTGGGTTTGCAAAACCAGTACTGAAAGGAGTATTAATTTTCCCCCGAATATCCTTTTGTCCAGGTACATATTAATGTTTGCATATGGTTTTCAGTCTCAGGAGTCTGGTTTTTCACAGACAAGGTTAACTGACCTAAAAATAGTACCCTGAAGAACTTGGGAGTTTTACATTGAATTCTGAGCTTCGGACACAGAAGCTGATAAACTGATGTTGAAAAATTACTGAAGATATTCTCAAGAACTTCCATTCCCAGTTTGCAAGAGACACAAAGGAAAGGGCCCTCATCTGGTATGTTCTGTCTCCCTTGCACCCCTTCCCTGGAGAGGTATCATAAAATAGCCTTTGCTGAAGCCAGGCGACCACATAATGCTGCTACTGCGATTGCCGTGACCCTAATTACTATCGCCTATTATTCAAAAACACTAATTGAGTCACGGTCCCATTGCAAATGTGACTTAACTTGCTGTTTTACTGCTTGCTCAGGCATTGCAAATAAAAAATAATGGCAGTTGTAATTAACTCAGAATCAGCTATATAACCTGCCCCTCAGCCCGTGACGGGTAAAAGTTCAATTAAAAAGTAAAGCTATTAACAGAGTAAGGTTTGGTCACACATCTGTCATACAGAGTGTGACAGGGCACAAAAATTACCCCATGCCACCAGAGAGGGAATCATTAAGACCTACAGTAACTTTATTTTGGGGCTTTCGAAGATAAAGAAATAGCTCCACATATAGAGCAATTACAATGACTACATAAAGTTATATGATTAGTCACTTGCTTAAAAAGTCTAGAAAGAGGTATTTATTGTGGAGCTATGAAAGGTATAATAGTAGTAAACTACAAAGTTAAAGGGAAAGAAATCATGAAGTGATGTTAAGAGAAATAAGGGAAGCTTATTCCTTATTTTTTGGGTGGTTTGCAGACATTTCTTGTAGGCTAATTATTGGAAATCTTCAAAAAAGATAACTGACACAAGACACCGCTTCACACCCACTAGGACGGTTATTGCCAAAAAGAGGGACAATAACAAGTGTTGATGAGGATGTGGAGAAATTTGAACACTTGCACACCTTTAGTGGAAATGTAAAATAGTACAGCAACTTTGGAAAACAGTTTGGCAGTTCCTTGAAAAATTAAACATAGAGTAACCATATGGCCAAGCATTTCCACTGCTAGGTTATATAGCCAGAAAAACTGAAAACTTATTATGTCTACACAAGAACTTGTATACCAATGTTCATAGCAACATTATTCATAATAGCCAAAAAAATAAAAACAACCCAGATATCCACTGATTAATGAATGGATAATTGTAGACTATCTGTATAATGGAATATTATTTAGCCATAAAAAGGAATGAAATTCTGATACCAGCTACAACATGAACGAACCTTAAAGACATGCTAACTGAAATAAGCCAAACACAAAAAACCCCATACATTGTGTGATTCCATTTAAATGAAAAGTCCAGAATAGACAAATCCACGGAGCTAAAAAGTAAATTAGCGGTGGCGAGGGGCTGAGAGATGGGGGCATGAGGAGTGACTGCTAATGAGTATGGGGTTTCTTCTTTGGGGTGACAAAAATGTTCTGAAATTAGATAGTGGTGATAACTGGTCAATTGTGTGAATATACCTAAAACTACTGAAAACACTTTAAAAAAGTAAATTTTGGGTACAGTGGCTCATGCCTGTAATTTTAGCACTTTAAGAGGTTGAGGCAGGAGGATCACTTGAGTCCAGTTCAATCACTTGAGTCCAGTTCGAGACCAGCCTGGGCAACATAACAAGACCCTGTCTCTATGAAAAATTCAAAAATAAATAAGTCGAGCATGGTGGCACACACCTCTAGTCCCAGATACTCAGGAGGCTGAGGCAGGAGGATCGCTTAAACCGAGGCGTTTGAGGCTGCAGTGAGCTATGATCGCACCACTGTACTCTAGCCTGGGTGACACAGAGAGAGAGATCCTGTTCCTAAAATAAATAAATAAAACCAAAGAGTTAATTTTATGATATACAAATTATATCTCGATTTTAAAAGTCCTCTTAAAATACGTTAAATAAATAAGATATTCAAACTATTCAGATTGCTACACACCTGTAACACCTCGGCCCATCAGTGGTTAGCAAATGCGGGTGTTGTAATTACTTGGCCTATTCTTGTGACAAGCCAGTGGTTCCTTACCATAGCTTCTGTCTGCAGTGCAGACAGCTCACACATTCAGGAAGCTAGCAGAGCAGATAATTGAGGAAATAAAAGCACAACTCAGAGTGAAAACAGAAGAACCAATATTGTCTTAGTTCTTAATGTATTTGCCTGGGTGCATCTATCGTAGCAGGGTGGCAAACTCTAATCTGCACACAGAGAATACGTAATTTTTTATTTTGTTCTTAAGTAATCTGGTTTGTAAGTAATCGTAAGAAATCTTCCTCTCATGATTTTTTAATAGTTAAAAAAAAATAACTAAATATCCAAACCAGTTTAAAAGTAAATCCAACCTGACATTGCAAACAATGCCTTAGGAAGTGTTCAGTACCTCCTGTATAAAAGGGCTCAGGCTCTCATATAGCTTCTCTCCTCCAGCTTCTCTCCTCTAGATGACGTCTGAGCATCAGGGGAGCGTATGGCTGCTTGCTTTGCCAGCATTTATGGCTGAATTCTGCAACTGGTGTAAATTATGATCTGGTCTTTCTTGGTTTGGTGCTACATTCTGGCTCACCCCTTCCCCCAAAGTTCACTCAACTGCACTGCTATAGACCTCTAAGCCCCTGGCCCATCCTCCACCCAGCCTGCCATCGGGGTGGTCCCCTGCTCCCAAAGACCTCCACCAACGCTGAACTCCCTCCACACTACCACTGCAGGCCTGGGGAACGTCCCATGGTTCTCTGCTCAGCATCCATGCAGTGTGACATCCAAAGGCAGCTGAGGATAATGCAACCTGGGGCCTCCCTCTCTAGTGCAAGTGCAATGGTCTCCCAGTTTGAGCTGGGCAGTTCTGAGAACTGATCCAAAGAGACTGTCAAGGTCCTAATGCACATCTTGGTTTGGAAAAGCCTTCCTCTACCCTTAGATTTTTTTCTCCCCCTACTTGAGCCAAAACCAAATGAAGCAAAAATTTGGGTACACTCAGACCTTTCTTGGTCTACCTCCCTCTCCAGGCATGTTCTCCACAATCCCCGTGGGCCAAAAGATTAATTGAACAAAATCTTAATTCCCTTTCACATGTCTGAAGCTGAAAGCTATCTTGTCCTCTGCGCCTACGCTGTCATTTGCCAAATCCTCCAGTCCCATACTCTCTCTCCTTCCCCCAAGGCAAACAGATGCTGAGGCTGACTAGGCAAAAGGCCTGGAGCTCAGAAAGGTGAAAGAAATGCACACTAACACTCTTCAAGACATTGCCCTTTTTCCATGCTAAAAGAAAAACTTTTGACACATTAAATTTAACCAAGTTTATTTGAGCAAAGCACGGTTCCTGAGTCGGGCAGCCTTCAGAACCAGCAGAGGTTCAGAGAGCTTCCCTCGGCCACATGGGCAGGCAGCCTTTATAGGCAGAAAGTGGAAGTGAGGTGCAGACTGGCTTGATCGCTCCAGCTCTGCACTTGCCGTATCTGGGCGGCACCTGGCCAGCTGGCAGCCTGTGATTGGCCGAAGCTTGGCTGCTGTGATTGGCTGAGACTCACCTCTTTGCTACAAAAAATACACTCCTAAATTACGCTTTTGGTTTACTTATGTGCTAACTTAGGATGCAGTTCATTAGGTAGGGACTTAAGGTACAGAGGCAGCCTCAGGCCAAATTTAGCTTAATTAATAATTACATATGTACACATTATTTGATTGTGGTTTGTAGTAAAGAATATTAAAGAACCCGGGATAGTTTGGAGTGCTCAAGTATAAACCATAACGTATCATTTTTCTAGATTAAAAAGTGCATTTTATTGTGCTAACAGCAGATGTTCTCGCACCGCGATGAAATATAAGTGGGAGACAGAGAATGGAGAAGTCTACGAGACAGCTCAGGCAGCAGACAGCTGCATTCAAATCCCGACTCTGCCAGTTACCCTGGGTGACTTATCCTCTGCCTTACTCTCTTCACTTGCAAATTGGGCATAATAATTTATAGGGTGCTTGTGACAAATAAGTAAAATACTACATATAAAATGCTTAGAACAGTGCCTTGCACATAGTAAAGACAATAAATATCGTCACATGTGCATATATAATTACGACATAATGTAATTGTGATATGCATCTTGCTCTCATATAGACCTCAGTGACTATGGGCCAGCTGCTCTGCTAAGCATTAAAAATTCAATGTTAAAACAGACAGGGTCCCTGCCCTTGTGTGCTTATCAAAGCTGAAGATGAAGATCCCCCCTAGCTCATCGTACACAGACAGGATCAGGGTGTTCTCTCTCAGGGAATTCTCCAGTTAGCCAAGGCCACACGGCTTCCCAGATGCCAGTCAGGCCACCCATCGAAATGTCACCTCGGTGTGTATTTCCTTTGCCAACTCTATTTAATCAACTAGCCTTTCAGCTGTATTCACAGCCTTCTGCTCATCCCATAGTCTTGGGTTCTTCGGGGCTCAGGAAATGACACCCCAAATATGCAGCTTTGGCACTGAGGAGATCAGAAGACCTTAGAAGCAGCCTCAGAAGCAAAATCTCCCTCTGACCTTCTCCTGCCCTTTTTCTCCCCCCCCCCCCCAAAAAAAGTCATAGCAACCAGAATTCCTCTTCTCCAAGGCAGGTCATGAAAACTAGAACCCTTCTCCCCCAAAGCAAGCCATAAAGCCTAGAAAGTCACCCTCCCTTCTCTCTGGAGACTCTCTTTTCAGAGGGATCCTGCCCCAGGCCAGGGAGGAGGGATGCTACACAGAGAGGCCAAGAAGAATGTGAACAGACAGGCCTCACTGGCTTTTCCCCCCTCACTCTGCTACATTCGATGGTACCCTTTGTCCGATAACATTTCTGCATGCTGTCTTCATTGAACCTAAGCATAAAAATAGTTTTCCCTGGGTGTTTGCGTCTTCATTTCTGAAGGCTTTTGTGTCGTATAAAACTTCGATTGAGTAAATTTGTTATGCTTTGCTCTTGTTAACCTGTCATTTGTTATAAGAGTCTCAGCCCTGACCCTTAGGATGGGTGAGAAAAGGTATCACCCCTTTCTGTCCTTGCAGCTCTCCCTAGGTGTGTGGGCAGCCCTGGGACTGAGTTCTTCCACCAAGGAAACACAAGGGGGCGGTAGCGGCACTTGGGCTTGAAGGTTAGTGGGACTCTTAAAACTGAGCCCTAGAAAATGAAAGAGATGGATAGCAAGGAGGAAGGAAGCGGGGAAGGAAAGAAAGAAGGAAAAACAAGTGTGGTATGGAAAGAGCCACGGACACATTTTAATGTTTTTCCCAAGTGCTTACTCCCTCCCCAACATCAAACAAAGTATGGAATTAACCCACTGAATTGAATTGAATTGAATTGTGGGGAAGAAGGTCTAAGTGGGAGGAGGTGGGAAAGGCCCTTGGAGGCTGAAGCCCTCTCGCCCCAGGTAAGAGCTTCCCCTCTCAGGCCACTCATGGCCCAGAAGAGCTTGTACAGCTCCCCGGCTTCCTTCCCACGGGCCCCAGGATGTATCCTGCCTTCCTCTCTTGTTCAAAGCCTGCCTTCAGCTACTCCGGCCTTTAGAGATTTCCCTGTCTTTTAAGCCAGCTGTCCCCAGCTACCTTGCCCTACCCAGTCCCAGGCAAACCCACAGTCCATTTTCTTCTGCAAGATTTACTACCAGGAAACAGATTAAGAGGTAACAAAAATAAGCATATCGAGAATGACCAAGATAAAGGCAATGTTTTACAGCCGAAGACCTCTAGCCCTTATTTTCTTTTCAAAACTAGATTAGATTGCATGTGTTGCTTTTTTTCTAAGAGAGTTAATGTTCGGGTTTGCCCAGGGCTGAAGGGGTTCCTGGAATTTGGGACTTTCTGTGCTAACACTTGGAGAGTCCTGGAAAGCTGGAAGGAATTGGTCACCCAGCAGAGGGGCCAAACATGCCCCCTCCTCACCTTCTGGCAAAGCTTCCTGACTGGACCTTGTGGAAAAGCTCTCCCAGTCTGGGCTGAACAGAAGATAGGAGTTAGGTCTCCGTTGGGTGCCTCTTTGTCTCAAGTGGGCCAGTTACAAATTCAAGTCCTTTCCCAAGGAATCACTGGGTAGGATTCCAGTCTCCTCGGACCCCACACTCTCCTGTGCCTGTTTCTTCCCAAGGCAGGAAGGAGAAGTGGGACTGGATTCCTGCCTGGGTACCCATCTGGCCATTTTTTAGGGAGTGGTTATTTTTCTCAAGCTCAAGAAACTCTCCCATCTCCAAGCCCCCAAGAGCACTTTGCAAACTGCTGTTTCCCGGAAGACATTTTATAAACCATCTCGAAGTTAAACAGAGTTCTTGGCTGCAGGATTTCCAACAAGGTAGCATGCTAAGACCAAGCATTTCCTAGAGGGATGGAAAGGTTGCAGCCCCTTCCAAACTATTAAGCCACAGAATTTCCTCCTTTTTCTGCAGGGAACTTGTGTTCTAAAGCACATAAGAGTACTCCTGGAGCCTGTGTTTGGTTCTACTTAAGCAGCTTTGGGTCCTCTCCTGGTGATACCCAGTGTTATTTTTGTGAAGGAATCAAACAGAATGCTGGGGGGATTTCACTGAGATGGACCCAGCACCACCCGGCCATGCCAGGCAGCCAGCACGCAGGGTGTATGCGTGTACTTGTTGGCAGGCTGCCTTCTGCAGTTCTTTGCACCTCAGCTCACTTTGCATTTGCCATCTCTGCTTACTTGGGGAGGGCTATTTAAAGTGTCTCTAAAGGCCACTAAGCCTGCATGACTTCTCACACATCCTAAAAATTGCAGGGTCCAAATGGTACAAACTCCAGCCAGTACAGCCCTTGGGTGCCCGCATATGTAGGATTCACATGTCACTGTAAACAAGTATCAGGTTTGTTACATTCTCACTTAAACGAGCTAGTATCCACACACATTTTGTTTTCTAGTAGCATTGAGAACTGTTGTGTTGAGATTTGTTAAAACCAACACATAGGTAATCGTTTTTTTCTTCAGAGGATACACCTTGTTCATCATTTGGTTTTCATAATTTTTTAAATGGCAAAAAAAAAAAAAAAACCAACACAAACTGATTTATATACTGAAAACAGCCTCTTTCCAGTAAATTGGGAAAAGGAATTTGAATTCCTGAATTTATTTATTTTCCCCTCTAGCTAATGTTGCTTGTTATTCTAAAACTGTGTGCTGAGGCTAAGGAAGAAAAAGGGTCGTCCTCCTGAGGGGCATTTGTCACCTGTAAATTTCCATGAGAAGTCCTGCCTCTAATCTCTGAATTCGGTTCTTCCAGAGCAAATTGGCTTTGCTTGAGGTGACTTTCAAGCCAAGAGGTTTTGGGGCTTGAGGAGGTGAACGCTGCCAGCCACCCTACTGAGTGTCCAGGGCCCCTGGGGACTCCCCAGCAAAGCCCCACCTTCTGCCACACCCTCCCTTTGGTGCCGGTTCCACCGAGGTAGTCACCACAAAAATAAAACAAAGCAAAACAAGTTGTTTAATTAAAAGATTTCTAGCTCCTTATTTCCTAAGTGAAACAGAATGGAAAAGTGTCCCTGCTGTAATGTAAAATAATGGAAATCAGTCTTCTCTTCCGCGTCCTGGTGAGGGAAATTGCTGTTTAAAGGAGCTGTCAGCCTTTCCAATAGGGCAATGCGGGCGAGCCTCACACATATGTGCCGTTGAAGTTGATTTCTGGCAAATGCTGTTTAGTGGTATTTACTTAAAAGAAGCCAAGTACTTAAATGACGTTAAAACAAAACAGGCTTTTTACTCTCCTCCCTGTAACCTTCAACCTTCTCTGAGTTCTGTTTGGATTTTTAAAAATTGACAACACCCATTAAGAAATTCCTTCCGCCTGTATTAACTGGTCTCGAGTTGGCATTGGAAGTGCTGAAATGCCAAAGAGAAGGTTGAAGCTCTCTAAATGGCAATGTTCATGTCAGCATTACTCACAATAGCCAAAAGGTTGGAAAAACTGACGTGTCCATCAGCAGGTGAATATGGATTTATAAAAAGTGTGGTATATTTATATACATACACACACAATGGATATTATTCATCCATAAAAAGGAATGAAATTCTGATCCATGCAACAACATGGGCGAACCTTGAAGACACTATGCTAAGTGAAATAAGCCAGATACAAAAGGAAGAAATATTGCATGATTTCACTTATCTGAGGTACCTAGAATAGTCAAGTTCATAGAGATAGAAGTAGAATGGTGGTTACCAGAGGCTGGAGCAGGGGAAATGGGGAGTTAATGTTTAATTGGTACAGAGATTTAGTTTGAGATGATAAAAAGTTCTGCGAATTGATAGCAGTGATGGTTGTAGAATCATGTGTAGTACTTAATACCACTGAACTAAACACTTAATAATGGTTAAACGGTAAACAGTACAGAGTGGTCCCCTGTAAGCTTTCCCCAGGTTTCCTCCAATGTTACATAACTGTTGTCCAATATAAAAACCAGGACACTGACATTGGCATATAATAATTATCTAGACTACAGACCTTAGACAGATTTTTACCAGTTTTGCATGCACTCTTTTTTGTATATCTTGATATATACTACTATGACATTTTATCACATATATAGATTTATAAAGCTTACACCACAATGAAGATATATGTGTATGCTTACATATATGCTTTTAATTTATCTAAGTTTTTGTATGACATATCTCACTCTTTTTCTTGCCTTTTTTTTTTTTTTTTTTTTAGATAGGACCTCACTCTGTCACCCAGGTTGGAGTGCAGTAGTGCAATCATAGCTCACTGTAATCTTGAATTCCTGGGCTCAAGCAATCTGTCTTAGCCTCCCAAGTAGCTAGGACTACAAGTATGTACCAGCATGCCTGACTAATTTTTTAAATTTTTTGTAGAGATGTGAAGTCTTGCTTTGTTGCCCAGGCTAGTCTTGAACTCTGGGCCTCAAGTGATCTTCCTACCTCATCCTCCCCAAAGTTCTGGGATTATAGGTGTGAGCCACCAGCTTTTTTATTTTGTTTTTAACTAACCACTACACTGTTAAGATCTGTCCATGTCGCTAGTGTCAACCAAAAAGAAGCCAGACTCTGTAAAATAATTTAAAGAGGTTTATTCTGAGCCAATTTGAGGACCATGATCTGGAGTCACACCCAAGGAGCTTTGAGCAAGTGGACTCACTGTGGTTGGGTTACAGTTTGGTTTTATACATTTCAGGGAAACAGGGGTTACATGTAAAGTCATAAATCAATATATGGAAGGCATACATTGGTTTGGCCTGAAAAGCGGAGGTGGAGGGGCTTACAGGTAGGTGGGTTTAAAGATTCTTTCACTTGTAATAGGTTAAAAATGAAGCTTTTGTCTAAAGGCTTGGAATGTTTTAAGAGAAGGAGGTCTGTTAATCAGAGACAAGCTACCAGACACATATTTGTTGTGTAAATTGAGGACCTGCAGGTTTGCCTTGCTTAACCTTAGGCCTGTGAGTGAGTTACAAAGGATGTCTCTAAGAAGGGAGGGGGCGTGATGAGACATGTCTGACCTTCCTACTCATGGCAGGCAATTCAGCTTTAGGGTATCCCCTTGGCCAGGAGGGGGTCCATTTAAGTCAGCCAGTTGCGGGGGAAGCCTTAAGATTTTATTTTAGTTCACATTAAGTATGCACTAATCCTTTGCATAATACCCTAGTCATGCATCCATCACATTTAACTCCCATTTCTCCTGGTGGACATCCAAATTGCCTCCCATTTCCTGCCACCACAATAAAATTGTAACAAACATCCTTGGGTGTGTGCCATGATGGTGTTGTGTGAGAATTTCTCTGGGGTATCTTCCTAGAAGAGGAATTGCTGGGACATTTTAAATTTAATCAAGTTCTACCTTGTACTCCAGAGTGGCAGCTCCAGCTACACGCCCGCCCACCAACAGAGCACAAGTGTTTCTCGGTCCTCGCACTCTAGTCAACATTTGGCATTAACAACTTTCTAATTTTTGCAAGTCTAATGGAGGGAAGTGTTGTTTTAATTTGCACTCCTCTGATTGCTAATGGTTTTGATCATCTTGATGGGGTCCAGGACATGCTATCCCAAAATATGGCCCCTTGGCATTTGAGAAAACAGCAGAAGTCAGAAGGTCACTCTCATCTTCCTCTCAATCTTCTCCCCTGGGCCAGGCCATAAAACTTTCATTCCAGAGTTACCCTCCCTATACCTGGAGAAAACAAATGTCCTCATCTCTGAAGACATGGGGCACGGAGGAGAATCTGAATACGCTCCCCCTGGTTTATTACCATCAGATCACACCCCTTTTGCTTAATCTTACTTCTCCACTACTATCCACTTCTACATCAAACTTAGCATAAAAATACACAGGTTTTCCTCTTTTGGGGGTCTTCATTTCTGAAGGCTCCCATGTCACATAAAACTTACATTAAATAAATTTGCATGGTTTTCTCTTGCCAATCTGTCATTTGCTATAGGTGTCTAGCCATGACCCTAGCGATGGGTGAGGAAAGAAATCTTTCCTCCCCTATAATCTCTTCACTGGCTTATTAGCTTTTGGAAACTCTTCCTCTGTGTTATGGGTTGAATTGTATACCCCTTGCCCCAAAAAAGACATGTTGAAAGCCTCACCCCCAGTACCTCTGAAGGTTGACCTTATTTGGAAGCAGAGTCTTCATAGCGGTAATCAAGTTAAAATTAGGTCATAAAGTGGGCTCTAACTCAATATGACTGGTGTCCTTATAAAAAGAGGACATTTGGCCGGGCGCGGTGGCTCACACCTGTAATCCTAGCACTCTGGGAGGCTGAGGCGGGAGGATCGCTTGAGCTCAGGAGTTTGAGGTTGCAGTGAGCCACAATGATGCCAATGCACTGTAGCCAGGGTGACAGAGCCAGACTCTGTCATTCATTCATTCATTCATTAATAAATAAATACATAGACAGACAGACAGACAGACAAACATTTGCACAGAGAGACACACAGAGGGCAGACGATGAGAAGAGGCCCAGGGAGAATGACACATGAAGGCTGCAGTGATGCTGCCCAGGCACATCTGGGGCCACCAGAAGCTGGAAGGGGCAAATCCTTCCCCTACAGGCTCACAGGGAGCATGGCCCTGCTGACACTTTGTTTTGGGACTTCTGGCCTCCTGAACTGTAAGACAATACATTTCTGTTGTTCTCAGCTACCCACTCTGTGGTGCTGTGTTACAGCAGCCCCAGGAAAGTATTAATAATACACTGTGTGCATGGCGTGTCCACACCATCGCCCGGTTTTCAGTGGGGTTCCTGCCTTTTCTATGAATATTCAAAAGTTCCTTGTCAGCTTCAGATTCACTTTCACCTTTTATCGCCTCTCTCCCTCTTATCTCCCCCACCTTGCTTCCCTGGAGCTCCTTTGAGAGTTGAATTTCAAGTAGAAGGAAGAGCAACTTAGCTGAAGGTGAGAGGGAAATAGGGAACAAGGGTATTTTTAGGCACAGGAGGTTTGTGATGCCCCCAAACAAAAGTGGGAAGGCAGCCCTGGATTGGAGGATCACCCCGGAGACCTGGAGAATTTCCCGTGATTCCCTAATGGCCTTGAGCCCTTTATCCCCAAGCCTGTACATCCACCTACAGCTGAGATCAGCCCGTGTGTGTCAGCAGATGCCCAGCCTTGTTTACACCAGGCTTAGAGGTGCCCACCTTTGGTGACGCCAGCGGTGTGCCTCTTGCCCACACTCGGGGTCTAGTACATTCCAGGACTAACTCGGACACCATGCAGCAGGCTGTGTCAGGGTTTCTGAAACTCTGTCCTCTGCCTTGGTTTCTTTGAACCTTTCAGAATATTCAAGGAGGAAGGCTATGGAGTGTTCAGAAGTCCTTGGCTTTAAACAGGCCCTTTTGTTGCCAGAGCTGGACGGCGTTGAGGGGACAGGCTGAGGCCAGCTGGAAGCAGGCCGGCGGGAGAAGTGTGGGCAGGGCCCGGGCTGCAGGAGCAGCCGCTGAAGAGCTTGTTTCTGCCCAGGATGTGGTTTCTAAAATGAGCCAGTTTCATCCATCATTAATTTTTACTTCCCTAAATTGTGCCATCTCATTGCTTTGTCGTGGTAACTTCCCCGAGAGGCCTCTTCCGCTTCTCCAGAGGCCCCAGACGTGCAGCACCTGCATTTCCAGGCAACACTTGGGGCCACTCACCAGACAGGCCCTGCCCTAGGTACAGTGGGACAGCCGGTCGGGGGTTGGGAGTGTTGGGGTGAGTCCGGCAAGCGAGGAGCTCAATGCTGGCTTCACACCAGCAGGAGCAAGAGCCCTGCGTCCACAGACCCTCTGCACATCAAGATAGTAAGAGGACTTTCTTTAAGTTCTTTTTCTTGAAAAGGATCAAATGATGTGACTGAGAATACTCTAGAGCTATTGCAAGTATGAAGAGCTCAATCTACTGTAAATGATTTGGTAAACAAACCTCCCTTTAATGGATGTCATTCAACGATTTAACAGGTATAACTGCCTATTAGTTCAAGGCACTGGATGGCTATATTTTTTTTACTAAAGTATTGCTGCTGAACCAAACCATATCACCCACATGTATATGAATTTAAGGTTCACTATTTGGTTTTTAATCTCTGGGTGGGGTGGGGGCTTCACAGACGCCATAAAGGAAACATGTGCAGATGTGACCATGTAGTAATAACAATAATAATAATAAAAGCTTCTGCTGGTGACAACAAAAATGAAGTAAACAAGCAAAATCAAATTAAAAAACAAGAGATAGAGAAAAAATATTGTATCATTTACAAGTCATTAGGTTAATGACCATAGTAGTCAAAGACCTCCTATAAACCTAAGAAAAGATCAAGACAAGAGGAAAAAAAAAAAAAAGATTGGGGATGGGAAATTCACATAAGAAATACAAATGACCCCCAAACATGTGAAAAGAATAAAAATCTAGAATATAACATTTTTCTCTTCATATTGATAAATATGTGTGTGTGTAAAAACTGGAAGTTTTATATACTGTTAGCAGGCATATAACAGTATATAAAAGTATATAAACAGAATTTTTGTTTTGGAAGGTATTTTTTCAGTGCCCTTTAAAATTTATCAAATACATACCTGGTGACTTAGCAAGTCCAGGTATTGTAGAATCTTATTCTACAATAATGTTTACACATGTACACACCAACAAGTATACGAGACCTCAGCTCACCCGGAAAAGCTGAGAACTGAAGGACTATCTGGTAAGAAGGAGAGCAATAGCAGGGAAAGAAAGGCAAGAGAGAGGAAACAGAGGGAAGAGAGGGGATTCAAGCCAGAGGAAACCACAAGGAATTTACTCAGCGCAATCAGGAAGAAACTCGCAAGATATTTCTTTGCATGCAGAACAATTCACAGAAAGGCTGAATGGCTTGGCCTTGTCCTTCAACAGCTCCTGCTCTAGTTAAAAAGCCTTCTTGAAGATGACCACAAATAGATGCATCTTTCCTACGTGAGAGAGGCACACATGAATAAAACAAACTCTTGAAAATAAATTTCCAAACTGGATTTTCACGTTTGGGCTCACAAGAATGCACTTATCTGAGGGCTGGCCCTGCAGGTGGGTGTCTGACATCTCAAAGGCGTGTCTCCCTCTCCAGTCTGGTTCATATTATCAACAGCTAATATTTGTCAAGGCCTTAACTAAATGCCACTATTCTAAGCTCTTTGTATATATTAACTCTTTTAATCTTCATTATATCCATCAGAGCCCCATTCTACAATTGTGCAAGTGTCACTGTGGTTAAGTAATTTGCCCAAGATCACTCAGCTGGTAATATGGACCTCTCAGACAGTGTTTCTCAAACTTTACTGTGTATGCAAATCACCTACGAGTCTAATTAAAATTCAGATTCTGACTCAGGAGGCGGGTAAGGGTGCCCAGAGTGCATTTCTAACAAGCCCCTAGGGGCTGCCGGGGCTGCCAGTCACACAGACCACGCTTTGAGTCGCAGGATCTAGAATTCAGCCCACCTTAGTTCCACCTTGCCAGCCAAGCTGCAGGACCAGCTCTGCCAGCAACCCTCTGCTGTGTGCTCCAAGAACACAGATTCACCTCTTTGTTTACAAGAAGAGTATGGGGGCGGCTGGTTTCTGGGTACCATCCAGCTCTATCATTTAATAACTATTGCAAAATCTTAGTAGGAAAAAAGTCACCACTGCTGTCCTGGGCCACACTCAGTGCCTAGACCCTAAGTCACATATTCATGGAGGTTTAAACCAGGTCACGGGGGTTACAAGAGTAAAGAAAACAGTCCCTGTCACCACGGAGATTACAGTCAGTCCTCTGGGGGATAAAGATGTCGCCCTGCAGTGTCATACTCTCTGTATGGAAAGAACAGGGCAGATAACAGAGATGGCCTCCTGTGGAGAGCGACACTGAGCTGAAATGGATGGGTACCAGGGAGCTGGCCCAGGGAGCGTGGATGTGGGAGGTGGGCAGGGTAGAAGAAAGAGCATGAGGGAAGGCCCAGAAGTGAGAACGTATTGAAGGGTATTAAAATAAGTAAATGGAAAAAAAAAGAAAAGGAAGAAGAAGAAGAAGAAGAAGAAGAAAAACAACAATGCTAGAGCAAGCAGGGAAAAGGAAAAAAAAGAATAATAAAAAGAAGTTAATGGTGGTCAGCCTTCAGGTTCAAGGCAGAAGAGTAGGGGACATAGTTATGAGGCCCCTGCAGGCCCAGCTCAGGGTGTGTCTTAAAGGCCCAACTTCTTAACAAGACCAGTGGTCTGAGGATGCTGCAAAACCTTTGAGGACCTTCAAGCAGGAAAGGGATAGGAGAGGACTTGCATTTAGGGAGCTACAGTGTGCAGAATAGAGTGGGAGGGGTGGGAGGCTCAAGGTTGGAGAGAGGGTACCGGTTAGAAGGCGGTTGCAGTGACCTATGTGAAAAATGACGATGACCTCAGCTGAGACGGCAGCAGCGGGTTGCAGAGAAAGCAAAAAATTAGAGAGACATTAGAAGAAAGAGAACCGAGCGAACAAAATGAAGGATGAGAAGCTAGGAGCGAGAAAAAGACAGTGTTAAAAGATAATTAAAAAAAAAAAAAAAAAAAAAAAAGGTAAAAATCATGCCTCATAAGGATATAAAATGAACACATGTTAAAGATTTTATTTTATGCATAAAAAAGGTGTTAGGCAGATGTTATAACTGATTCAAGGGAGAAATTGAAAAACAGACACATTCAGAGACCAGGAATATTGAAATGAATGTGCAAATGGAGGCAAAACTATCTTCGTCCACAGTGGGGGAGAGAACTCGATTGAACCTCTAAAGCTGGGACAGCACTTGCATAGCTGTAGCTAGGAATGATTTTGCATCCTGCCAGTTACACCGGGTTTACAGGGTGGCACAACAGCCCCCACAGAGTCAGATAACTCAGAGGGGTGTCCCCTAGGCGATGCATTGTTTTACACCGAAGTGCACAAATTTTTTCTCGCTTCAGGATGCCTCCAAGATTACGGACTCAGACACTGCGACATTCACCGTACGGGGACTATGGGAAGAGAGCCCTGAGGGCCTGAGGGAGAAAAAAGGATGATTAATTGACTTGGCCATGTTTCAGTAGCCAGCATTCCACCCGATAGAGGGTTGGTCCTGTTTTGATTTCAAGGATAAAGGGCCTTGGACTCAGTGGCTTCAATTTTCAGGGAGGCATTGCTTTAGGAGCCTTTCCCTGCTCTCAGCCACGTTTGACATTTATTAAGCACCATTTGTACAAAAGGTTCTGTGCACAGCACTGTGGTGTATTCCAAACAGATCTTGCCTGGAAGAAACTTGCAACGTACATTTAAATTTGAAATGTATTTTTCAATAGAAAAAATTGTCACCAATGTGATCACTTTTCCAACCCAATAATAATGTTCTTTTTAAATATTTCTCAATAGTAGGGACTGCTTTTCAAACCCCAAATTGGAAAACATGAAGTACAAACGATTTATCTTCTATTCATCAATTTATAGGAAAAGACATATATAAAATTATGTTTAAAAATTAAGTTGGTTTTATCACTTCCATATATTGAAAAGAATTAAAGTGATTACAGCTTGAGGCTGTGCTGGACATCTCAAAGCATATGGTTACTAGACACAGGATGCCATTTTAATAGCATATATTGAGTTTTTTTATTAAGTAAAACTATATGGTATACTAGTAACTGGAAAGTAGGAAGATGAGAAGAGAGTAGGAATCATCTGTGCAGATTCGGGAAGGAATTCTGGGTCTCTTAGCCTCTGCACCTCTCCACTGCTCAAAGCAAATGACACCTGACCCTACCCCTACCTGCAAGCCCAGTCCCACCTCCAGTCAGGGAGGCTCTTAAATAGAGGCGTTTGGGTCCTTCCAGGTTGTCATGTTAAGTTCTGGGTCCTGAATCCTGCCATGTAAACCTGGGATGCAGAAGGACTGGAGTTCAAGGTCTGCAAACAAGACACACCTTGCTCTGGCCAGTGCCCATCTTTGAGCCCCAGCCCCGAGGTTAGAGTCCTGCTCCCCGCTGATGCACGTCTCTGATGTCAGCTGCCAGTCTTTCGGACTGTGAGTATCACCTCCCCCAATCTCCTCCGTCATACTCTGCCTGCCCAGTGGAACATTCTGACCTCTGGGGCCAGGCCCGTGCCCCTACCCTGTGCTGAGTGCCTGCCAGGACTCTGCCTGCATTCGTCATATCCTTTGGCTGCTCTGTCCTGGACGCCACACTGAACCTCAGCCAGACACCAGCTGCTGGGCTGCCACCAAGCAGCAATGTCACTACAGTGGGCAGCTCCCAAAGCCTGGCCCTGTCCAGTCTGCTTCTCTGTCCACAGTTCACTGGGCCATGTCTGTCTTCACTTTGAAAATCCAGTTAATGCTGAGTTGCTGTAGGGTCTAAATTTACATCAACACCGAGACTGCTCTTTTTTCCCTGGATTAGCATACTATGGAAACATCAAGGGGCACCGAAAATCTTTGGTTTGCATTTGCTTATTCTTCACCCAGTCACCCCCTCTGACAAACAGAAATTTTCGTCTCCAGGAACTGTCTTATCCTGCCAGCTCCCTTTCCTCCTCCCACTCTGAAAATCGCTGCTCTCTCCCACAGGTCCTAGTGGCAAACAGATTGCTAAGTTTGACTTTCCATAGTGTGGCTAATGTAGAAAATGTATTGCTTAGTTTTATAAAAAGAATTTTAGAGTGAATGTTCACCCTTCTCCCCAACATTAAATTCCTCCTGTGTGTAAATAAGCATGTGTGTACATGGGCATGTGTGTGCTCACGGAATGCTTAAGGAAATCAGTGACATTAGAGGATTTAATTCATCCTGCCTTGGTCTTCCCTTCCATCACAACAACAGGTAACACTCACCGGGTACTTGCAATGTGCCAGACCCTGCCCTGAGTGCTTTCTATGAACTCCCATCCAATCCACATAACACAGTGCCTATGCAATAGGTCTCCGACTAACCTTAACTGTTGAATGAGAAAGCTGAGGCTTAGAGAGAGAAAGTAATTCACCAAGCTTCACAGTTCACGTGGGGCGGAGCAAAATTAGAATCCACGGCTGCTGACTCTGGATTTTCCAAATCTCAACATCATCTACGCACCCCAGGCCCTGGCATGGTGCCTGGCACACAGAGGCCCTGGGTCCTTGTTGTCACATGAATGAATGCTTAACCCCTTTCATATTTAGGATTGAACACCTGCTAACACAGGTTATATATCTACTTTGTGCCAGCCACTGTGCTTTGGCATGAAGAAGCAGTTAATGGTTTATCTAAGATAACATCCACAATTAGAATTGTATGGCAGAACAAGGTCTAGAGCAGACATTTTTTAATAACTGTATCAGTGAAGCTTACTTTTATCAGCCATGATGACTCAATCTTTTTTTTTTTTTTTTTTGGTTTAGAGAAGGAATGATAAAGTTGGAGAAAAGGATACCAGTTTTAATGTAACAGAGGAAAATTGAAAAGAAAAAGAAAATCCAAGAGGATATGCAGTAACCCATAGGACGCTAGACCTAGAAGTGATTAAATTCAGTTGGGATGCCAAGGAGGAAGTCACTGTTTCCTCCTCAGGTGGTTTAACACATCCTCCCATTGCCAAAGCAGACGGTGATCACAGGTCACACCAAAGAATGTGGCCACACAGAGAACCTCAGCCCGGAGGACTCAGGTTACTGGGAACCTTCCTCAGGCACCCGAGGTCATGGTCAAGACCTCTGGCTTTGAAACCGGCCTGGGTTCAGACCCCGTCTCCACCACTTACTGACCACATGACTTGGATGGAAAACACTGTCACCCACCTTTTGAGATTATGTCTAAAAAGCACAGAGTTTCTTAGCATCCAATACATAGTAGCTATTATGTTTATCGTTAATTATGATTATTTACTAATAGGCAATACAATTTAAAGAACATTTTGAAGAGAAACAAAGCCTCCTATGGAAGTCAATCAATAAAGGCCATTATTCAAAGTGCACTACACATATTTGCAGAATCAAATAGAAATGAGTTCCTCCTAAGAGGCCTCCCACCAAGGAATGAATATTCTCACCCAGATGTCCTGAAACAAACCAATATGGTACAACCAACCAACCAAACAGAAATATCCCCAGACCTGGAGGAGGAACAAATCCCAAACCAAAACTGTTTCTTTGTTGATGCTAATTAAGGGGTAAAGCCAATTTCCTACTGAAAAGGAATTGATATTTATAACAGAACTCATTTTATATTTGCAATAGTTCATCACATATAAAGCCTGTAAATAATCACTACTATCAAGTGTGGTTTCAGTCTCTTCCATTTTATTTGTTTGTACAAGATCTGGAGTTAATAAACCCAGTATTATTTATTTATTCAGCCAGAGATGCCGCCTGTGGAGTTGACTGGCCTCTCCCAGTTAAGTTCCTGGAACAGAATGGAAAAACCAGCTCAGCTTATTTCTGCCTGGGAGTGAGACAAGTTACACAGTCATAGGAGAAAGGGCACCTGAAGTGAAATTAACTGGGCAGTCAGGACATAAATCAGAAGGAAAAATGTCTTTTCTAATATCTCCCTCCCTGATTCCTGTATCCAATCCATCAACAGGAGAGAACTTGAATCCCTCACCCTCGCCTTCCATTGCTCCATTTTCTTGGCAAACAGGGTCTTGCTCTGTTGCCCAGGCTGGAGTGCAGTGGCACCATAATAGCTCACTGCAACTTCAAACTCCTGGGCTCAAGCGATCCTCTTGTCTCAACCTCCCGAGTAGCTGGGACTACAGGTGCACGCCACCACGCCCAGCTAATTTTTCTATCTTTTGTAGAGACAGGTTGGTCTCGCTCTTGCTCAGGCTGGTCTCAAATTCCTGGTCTCAAGCAATCCTCCCACCTCAGCTTCCCAGTAGTGCTAGGATTACAGGTGTGAGCCACAGTGCCTGGCCTAGAATGATCTTTTTAAACTAAACTCATCTGAAGGCACTGCATTGCTTTGACTTTTCAATTAGCACATTCCAAAACCCTCGATAGCCTTGTGGGTCCTGCTTACTACATTAGTCACTCTTCTGTCAGTTTCTCAAGAAGGCCACTCCCTCCGAGGGCCTTCATACAGCTTGTTCCCTCTCTTCAGAATTCTCTTCTGCTGTCTTGTGGGCCCAATCCTTCCCAAAAGTTGCTTCTTTAGGAAGACTATTCCTAACTGTTCCAGTTTCAATTAGATCTTTCATTTCTTTTCCTTCATTTATCATGTTTTTAATTTTTGTGTTATAAGTTTAGATGAATATATATCTATGTATATACATATCCACACATGTGTGTGTACGTGTCTATATAAATATTTTAAAATATCTGACTCTCCTTCAAGACTGTAAGTTCTAGGGAGTTAGGAACCATGTCTTGCGCTTATTGTCGTATACCCATCACCAGCAGAGCACGATACGACATGAAGGCAGTCAATAAATACGTGCTGAACAATTAAATAAATGAATGTGCATGGTTGACCTGAGAGGGGAAAAGGAAGAGGCAGGATTGAACAGTTCCTAGCATTAGCCACCGGGATAATGATTTTCCTGGGAAAGGAAGACTATATTTAACTAGCTGTCAACAGATGCAGGAAAATTTAAAACTAGGTATTCTTATTTAAAACAGAAATTCCACACTTCTTTTAACTGTTTGGTACAGCCCTCCCAATAGAGAGCTCAAAAGAAGTCTTAAATGAAGGGATATCACCACAATTCGCAAGTAGAAATCCCTTTTGTTCTCATTCCTTGTGCTTACAAACTCAAAACTAGAGATGATAGGACAAGGACAAAGAAATTGCTACTGAGAAACAGCGACATGCGTTCATTTGTGTGTTTTCTCTGCTTTCCCAGGAACCACAGGCGATTTTTGCCTGAACTTGTGAGCACTAACCTACCACCCTGGGTCTCATTCTCTAGACCGGGGGCTTGTTGCTGATTTGCTCGTCTCCTCTTTAACTGATAGACCTGGCAATACCCAAGGTAGATTCAGGCAATGTTTAGGATGTAGGACTTAGGCCCACTAAGGTGGTAACAAAGATTCCCTGCCAAGAACCTTAGAAAAGGGAGAATTCTTTCCAAAGTCCTTGCCTAATTGTTCTATATTCCAGAAGCTATTAATTTTCTCTGCTCCCACCACAGGAAAATGTTTGGGCTCAAAGGAAATAAGCCAATTAAGCAGTTGCTTAAGGGTGAAACCAAAATAAGTCAGGAAATTTTAATGGAGCCACTAACTGTTCCTCCTGCAATCCAGTGAGGTCGGCACTTGGATGCAAATTCAACAGATAGATGCCATCAGTGTCAGTCAGGGAACCTGTGACAAACAGCCTAATGCAATTCAGCAGTCTGGGGCAGGGGAGAAGGCTGCGTTGGATAATGCTTTGGGGCACAGACTGCAGAAATATCTGAAGCTGCAGAGGGCATGTTAGGGAAGCTGTGAGCGTTTGGGCTGTTGGAAAGCCGCAATCCTAATCTATCATCCTCCCGCTCCTTCACATAATAATGGGGTCTCACAGGGTGGAGGGCTTTGGCTCACTTGTGCTTGATGGAACATTCTCAACCTGCTGGACCTCTCAGTACCTCTGCTGATTCCCTGAGAGCCCAGCTCTGCCCAGGCTCTGCAGGGGTTAGGATCAAAGTGGTAGGATATGTTCAGAATGTGGCATAATAAAAAGCAGTGCAACTTTTTAAAGTGTTCCAGTGAAATGGAAAAGAAAATTAAAAATTTAAGCCTCTTAAAATGCAAATGGTGCCAGCGTGCCTTGCAATTTGAACACTCTTGCCCGTTAAAAGAAAAAGAAATGAAATCCAGAAAGCTCGGTGGTTCCGAGATGAAGTACGAAGAATATTAAGAGTGCTGAGATGGAAACGAGGGAAGACCATGATTCCACTCCCAGTGTGGTGTTACCACCTCAAGCCACGAGCCTGGGCCTCACTGTCCTCATTGTGCTTAATGTCTCTCAAAACATTGTTCCGAGCATACTGGGGACCCTAAAAATCTCTTGAAAGGGAAAAAAAAAGACTTCTGTAAATGCCTGTTATTGTTAATCAATTAAGTCTCAACCCAAAATGGAGGGAGAAGAGTCATTTTTGTTAGAGTATAATGTTTCAGGACACTTCCACCTGCCTTCCCCCAAAAGGCAAGCACTAAATTCTCTCGCTGAGTGAGATGAAAGACTCTAGAGGACTGAATCAGCATCCATGGAAGGTGCGTACATGTCCAGTCAGCCTCGATGCAGCAGTGCCTTCCTGTTGTCACCCATCTCTGACATCCATGTGGTCTCAGTCGTCTGACATAGAGTAGCTGCCTCCCCCCAGCAGTGCCCCAGAAATCACCACAGGCAGAGCGTAAGTGTCCCTATTTCACCAGCCCGGCCAGAATAAACTGCCTCTGCTGTGGCCCCATATCCTCTGGGCTGAACACCTACTTAGCATTTACCACATTCTGTGCACCCGTGTGTCCTGTGGGCTGAGAGACCCAGGGGACCCAAAATGAGGTCTCCTTTGACCTTATTTCCCTTAAATATACCAGCCTAGTGCCTGGCACAAGATAGGAACTTGATCAAATTTTCCCTTGCTTGAATATAATTATCATTTAAAAAAAAAAAAAAAGCCACAACTCTTGGGTTTTAGACATACCAGCTAAAAACAATATTTTACTGCTTCACAAATGGAAAACTGGAAATTTGCCACTGAGGTAAGCAAAAACTTCCACAAGGTTATTTTTCTTCCTTGACATTAGGAAAGCAGTGTTTCCTGACAAATACTATTCTCTTACGTGATGAAAGAATCCTAGAGTTGCAACAGGACTGTGTGAGGGACAAACAACATTTGTTATTGCGATGTTAAACAAATCAAAAGGATTTTTTCAGCCTCTGTAACCCAGGTGGCTTTTAGCTGCTCACATATTTAATGCTAGTGCAAACAAAAAAAAAAGTCATTATTTTGTTGCTTAGGGTTTGCACATTTATTAAATATTTAAATATTTCAATGAGTTCAACATATTCTTTTGCATTTAAAAATAATAAATCAATGAAAATCTTAAGTAAAAATCAAACTGAAGACCACATTTAATGTGATTCACTGTTGTTTATGAATAGAAAAGGTTTGGAAGCATACACACTTGGCTATCAACTAGGTAGGAGAAGAAAAGGAAGAATATTATGAATAAATTTTGCTTTCTGATTTATTAACATATTTTTTCCATTTAAAATACTAAAAGCTAAAATCATTGAGTACTTATTATATGTTAGATATTGTTTTAAGTACTTTACATGTGTTGACTCTATGAGTTAGCATTTATTATTTTCCCCTTCAATGAGGAAATTGAGGTACAAATTGAGTGGGAACTTGCCCAGGTCTCTTAGTAGTAAATGGCAGAGCTGTAGCCTGACCCCATAGTCTGGTTCCAAGCTCCTAACCCCCATGCTACATTGTCTCATATTCTATACTAATCATTTAAGAATACATAGAATTACTGAGTTTTAATAATTGCAAATATTTTGGCAGAGCCATGTGACCTCGGTTGAGTCATTCAACTTCTCAGGACTGTATAGTATAGAGTTTAACCTTGCTCCAAAGGAGGTCCAGCCTTCACTCTTTTCTAGGAGATAATCTCTATAGGAGTGCTTATATTTAGGGTGGGCACTGGCCAAGCCCAAAAGACCAATCATGCTATTTAGGGCGGGGTCTTTGAGTCATGCCCAGAGGGTCTAGGGACTGGAGATTGAGATCACTCCGCCATGTAGGTGGGCACTCACTCTCTCAGTCATGCTTATGTAACAGAGCCCCAGTAAAAACTCTGAACACCAAGACCCAGCGAGCCTACCTGGCTGTCACAATTCGAGGCCTGGAGCATAACGCCATCCTCACTCCGCAGGGAGGGAACAACAGAAACTCTGCATTTGGTACCTTCCTGGGTTTTGTCTTTTGTGTCTCTTCCTTTGTCTGATCTTAATACGCAGCTTTTCCCTATAATAAACCATAACTGTGAGTATGACAGCTTCCAGTAGGTTATATCCATCTTTCCAGGAAACTATCAAACCCGAGAGTGATTTGGGAACTCCCTGAACTTGTAGTTGGTGTCAGAAGTGAGTGAGTGTGGTCTTATATGGAAACTGTCTCCTCTAACCTAATATTTGGCCCTAACTCCTCACAGTTGCTCAGTTTCCTCATCTGTAAAATAATAACATTGAAAGAAATAATCTCTAAAGATTCCTTGTAGAGCCAAGTACTCTGTCAAGGGCATTTGTATTTCAGCAAGTTTCTCCCAGAGACTGGAAGCCTTGACTCAAAAGATCCCACCTTAGTCCATGATGACAGTTCCTGGCTCATGTCTTAAACAATAGTGATAATAATAACAGCTACATCCACTTATTCCTTAAGGCAACATAATCTCATTTTAGCCCCACAAGGAGTCCACCAATTAAATACCACTATTTGTCAATTTTTTTCCAAGCAGGAAAGTGAGCTTTAAAGAGATCAAGTAATTTACTCCTGGTCACATAGTGTAGTAGACAGAACAATGATCTCCCAAAGATGTCCATGTCCTCGTTCACAGAACCTATGAATATGTTACCTCACGTGGCAAAGAGACTTTGCAGATGTGATTAAGGATCTTGAGTTGGGGATGTTATCCTAGGATATTCAGGTGGGCCCAAAGTAATCACAAGAGTTCTTATAAGAGGGAGGCAGGAGAATCCATGTGATGACGGAAGAGAGGTTGCAGTGATGCCAGGGTAGACCTACAAGCCAGGGGATGCAGGTGCCTCTAGAAGCTGGAAAAGGCAAGGAACAGATTCTCTCCTGGAGCCTCCAGGAGGAAAGCATCCCTGCTGACACCTGGAGTTTGGAACTCCAGAACTGTAAAATAATACGTTTGTGTTGTTTTGTGCACCTACATTTATGGCAATTTGTTACTGTAGCAAGAAGAAACTACTATGTGGCTGATCAGGGATTTGAATTTGAACAGTCTGCCTCCAAAGATCAGCTCCCCCCTCTACGTCTCCATCCCGCATCACCAGCCCCATCAAATCTGGAATCCCTAGTATTGAAATTTTCAACATTGAGTGACTGCAGCTCTTCCTTCTCTACAACTCTATTTACAGAAGAGTCAGGTTACAGGGCGACACACGGAATTGAGGAGCTCTGCAGCCAGCAGACATTAGGAACTAAACAGCCCAAGGCTGGCCAGGCTGCTCTGAGCCTCAGTTTCCTCATTTGTAAAATGGGAACAATAATGATGTGAGTTTCATGGAGATTTTGAAAGGATTTAATGAAATAGTTCAATGCCTGGCACAGAAAAACTAGTTAGCTGTGTGACCTTCAGGGGTGACTTAAGCCTTTGAGACTTCCATTTCCTCAAAACGAACTGGCCGAACAATGTATCTTTAAGGTCCCTAATGTCATAGAGTTATTTAGCAAATAAGGGCCTTAAGACCAAAGGAAAGGCAATAAGGGAGAACATGAAAAACCCCTGGAACCTTGAGTACTTCCTCCCCAGGGGAAAATAACTCACACAAATGCTTAGAACCCATATGTTCCCTAGAGCTTTAATCACAGTATGATTTTGTGCCTGCAATTGCCTATTTTGTATTAGAGTACTGGGTCCTGATCATAGACCATAGACTTTTTTTTCTTTTTTTAGATTTATATCTTTACAACTCCCTGATGAAGACCATAGACTTTTAAATGCAAATGCCCCCATTAATCTGATAGATTATAATCTTCTTAGGGCTACTCAGGCCAACTTCAGCATCTCAGGAAAAATGCACTCCGATGTGCTTCACTATCTGTCTCTACTTACCTATGTGAACATACAGCCCTGTTGCAGCAATTCTTGCTGCAAATCGCAGTCAGAGATCTCCCCTTAGCAGGACACAGACTCTCCCAGCCTTCCTGGGAATCTACTCCACGCAGCAGGTCGGGTCTTGCCCACTCACCTTGCAGGCACTCAATTCAAGGTTAGAGAAGGATTTAATTAGAGAGAAAATATAATCTTTCAATCTCTAGATTGCATATCAAGGATCAAAGTCTCCAAAGAATCTCACTGGCTGTTTGCAATTTAGCATAAACTCATTGGCAACAGGGAGCAAACCAAGGTTATGAAGAGTTAATTTAGGTTCTAGGCCAGGTTAAAGTTTCTCTCCTGCTTAGCCCAAGACCTTTAGCCTAAGTTTACTTCTTGCATTGCCACATCATTATTCTCCTTTTGCCCAAATCCCTCCATCCAGGCAACTGGTGAGCTGTGAATTTTGTTGTGTTTATATTCTTTTACAGCTTAACTAATTCATGTCCATTTACCTGTTCCACCTAAAGTACCAGTTGAAGTCACAAGCATATTACTTCTGTGTAGATCTTTTACATTTTTCTACCATATTTTTCTGTTTAAGGAATTAAGGAAATCTGCCTGCCTAAATAGAAAAGGAAGGGAGAGCATGGGTGGTTATAAATTGCTCGTGGTGGGCCAATGTGGAAACCTAAAGATGCTGGAAAATCTCATGGAGGAATACTTTTAGAAAAATGATTCAACTGTTATTATGAATTCCTTGAAGTTTTTAACCAATAAGTTAACATTAAAGCAGGTTAAAGTAAAAGAAAAACATAAAAATAAATGACTTAACAATGCAGTGAGAACAAAGTGACAAATACTTCGAAGTGAGGATGGAGATGGGGAGAATTTGGGGACAGAAAGTACCAACTATAGAAGGAGAAGGAGATACAGCTGCAGAAGGCATGATCTCTTAAGCATCCTTCTCCAAGGGTTTATTTTGTCGGATGTGGTTATTAACTACACAAGGATAACAATGCAGTTCTGTCCTGACTCTCAAGATGTCCCTCTCTGGTAAAATTCAGAACCAGCACGTTCCCCATGCACCCCAAGCCCTGCTGAAGCTCAGAGCAGAGCCCAGATTACATTAAGACTCCTGCGGTTCTCAGGTCTAGATGCCAAAGTAGGCCATTTAGCAGCCAGCAGTGCCTGGTGACTAATTTCTCAGTGCTCTGAGGATTATTTTTGAAGGTATAAATGAATGTCACTCTTTGAGCCCCAGGAACACAGCTCACAAATATGAATCATTGTGCTAATCCAGCGTAGGACTCTGTATGATGTGGGCTGTATTATTTGTCCTGGGCCCAAGGGAGAAAGCAATGATGTATTTAAAGCAGAGTGTTTTCAAAAAGAGCATTAACACAGTGAATTATATGGAGAATGCAAATGAAATAACAGGGAAAGTGACCTTGAGTCTTGTGGCTCTCACTAGTTCCCTGTTAGCTAATAGCCAAGCTGATGGGAACATCAGGAGTGGAGGTTACAGATGTTCTGTTTATTAAGCAGAAAACATTAACAACTTGGTTGTACCTTGAAACACATGAAGACATGAAAATAAGCACAGGGCAAAGGGGAAAAGTTCAGCGAATTTTCCTGAGCATTTTTTTTTTTTTCTTTTTATTGCCATCTCAGCCCTGGCATTTGATCAAATATAAGCCAAGAAAGGAATTCATAGAAGATTATTATTATTATTATTTTTGCAAAGCTGTTTTAGCCCTTACAAAGTTGGCAATTTTAAGGTAATACACTCAAGAAATTGTTGAAACGTAAAGCTATAGGCCATATCTCCAAGTAAGATGGTAGCACATTTACTCCTTTGGGGACCAGCAGAGACAGAGACTGCAAGAGCTCAACACCCCTTCCCTCCCCGCCCCCCCCCCCTCAGGCGGGCCCCCCACCAGCTCTGCCCCGCCTGTCTCCTCTGGAGGTGAGGTGTCCCTCTCAGGTAAAACACAGAACCAGCACATTCCCTGTGCAGCTCAAGCCCTGCTGAGGCTCGGAACAAAGCCTAGATTATACTGGGACTCCCGCAGTTCCCAGGTTCCATTTTACACAACAGAAAACGAGAAGCAAGGAATTCAAATGACTCGCCCAAGGTGGCGACAGAAATGAGTCTAGAACTCCGACTCCTGTCCATGCACCGACCACGTTGCCCCTCACCACCACAGTCTTGGTGAGTGCAGAGAAAACGGAAGAAAGCTTTTGCCAAGTTCCCTCTGAGTAACTCTAAGCATGCGACACTAAATAAAACCCAGCCTCTGAAGAACACGACTTGCAGTCTAAGCTGTAACTGTGGATGAGACCGAAGCGTTCTGCACATGTGACTCCAAAGCTCCGTGGCTGCAGGCTGAAGTCTGCCCCCAGCCCCACACATTCACTCAGACCTCCAAATGTGAACTATGATATTTCTTTCTACTTTGAAAATGGGAAAACGCACGAAGTTCAACCATTACCGAGTTCAGCGTGGCTCCCGGGCTGGTTGTCTGCGGTGGGAGAGCCCCTCCCCCACTCTCTGCGACACGCTGGGCACCGTGGGCAACCTAGGCGAGGTGGGCGACTTCCAGCCAGGCAGGCTCAAGGTTGTTGCAACGCGCTCTCATCCCTCTGGCAGTTCATAAGCAGCTCCCCTGCCTTTCAGCGAGAGACACAAACCAGGCTTGTCTGACAGGCACCACCTGGTTGGTGTTGGCAGCTGGAAAAGAAAGTTTTTTTCCTTGGTGGTCGCACTTCCACCAAAGGGACCAAAGGGATTCGGAAGCACTGATGACGTTTTGTGGAATTCACCATTGGACTCGGCAGAGGTCGGAAGAGAAATCTGAGTTTGAGTCTATTTTTCCATTTGCACCAAACCTGTGGCTAGTGTTGAGCCGAGGATGAAATTCTAAAAGCTGGTTAACATCTGCCTCGAGAAGGTGAACTGCAGAAATGGATGCCAGAGGCGCTCACCTGTGAATAGAAAAGGGGCAGTCTCCAGAGCCGCGTGCATTAGTAGTCTGGAGAGGGTTTTCTCCCGCGTAAGCCCAGCCTGGACTTTGAGAATCGTATGTCAGGCACGTGGCTGCCCTCAGGCAGCATCTGGGAGAGGAGGGGCAGTAGGCCCGGAGCAGGAAAGGTCTGTGAGCTTGGTTCACGCTGGTTTCAGGCCATCTTGCCTGTGCCATTACAGACGAAAGGGATTCTATTCCCAGCACCTTTAGGGATTTTCCCACGCAGGTGTTACTAGTTAATAATCTCCGTGGTCAAAAGAGAGAGGGAAAGATAAGGAAGGTCTTCACCAACAGATCTAGGCAACTTGCCAGATCTCCGAGACGTGGAAACCAGGAACCAAGAGACTTGGATTCTACTCCCAGCTTTGTTTCTAAGAAGCCATGTGAGACTTAGGCAAGTCCCTAAGGCTCAGTTTTCTCATCTATGATATGAGACAACTGACCTCATGAGGCTAACGTGAGTGAGGTTCCCAAGAAACCTTTATGTATAGGATCTTGAAAAGCTCCCTGTAAATAAGAGAAAGACTTTGACTAACAGTAGACTGTCTTCCCCTTTTCTCTCATTGCCGAGTCTGTGGCTCCAATGGCTTTCCAAAGTCAGCATAGCTGTTATTCGTCCCTCTGGCACCTGTTGGCTCCCAGTGGCTCAGAGATCCAGGTAAACCTCACCTGCTACTGAGCCAAGAAAGCGTGGCTGCGGAAGGGACATCTCCTTGGGATGTCAATAGGCAGAAGCCTCTGGGACAGAAGTCCTCTCTCTAATCTGGTGATGGATTAGGGAGAAGCACATATCTCTTTTTAATTAAAAAGGTATAAATCTTGCTATGACTGGAACCCTTAATATATCTCAAAAGAGGATCCTGCTGTTTTTCCCTGTGGACTTGCTGATTCAACCTCCAGGTTTATGCACAGATCAGATGGGTCAGATTTTGGAAACAGAACTGTGGTTCATGCAAAACTCAAGTCAACAATTAGCAACTGCAGCCTTTCATTAAGAGCTTCTCCAAGCCTGTGTTCAGCTGTGTAATGAGATTGAGTAAAACCCGATTCTCACCTGGATTTAAATCAGACTCGCTCTACCCTCTTAAAGGCAGTTAATTCACACCCCTGAGTATTTTTCTCTCTGATTATTCATTCCACTACTGTCCCCTGCAGTGAGGATCTGAGCTATAGGATCAGGAGCTGGTCCTGCAGAGCTCCCTTCCCGAAGAGCTACTTTCAATTGCTTGATTAGTAAGAGACTAAAAAAATTTGGAGAGGAGTTCTTTTGAAAAGGATGAGGAATTCATCCCTGGATGGGCGAGAGCAGCTCAGTGGAATACAAAGGGAAGACGAGTTGGAGTTTTTGATTCCTGCCCAGCTGCAGCCACAAGTTCTTGAAGGGTATGTGCAAGATGACATGCAAACAATCCACTCTCTACTTTTGGCCGTAAAACCCCAGCTGGCCAGTTCAGACCTGAGGAGCCGGTCTGAACCACCAGTGAGCAAAGAGATCCTTCTGCCTGGGCTGAATGAAGGCTTAAGCATCGGTCATCCTGCACACTTTCTTTCCCTAAATGACTCCACAAGAGTTTTTAGGGCAGAGGGCTCTGCCCAAGTAGGGGCAGTCCTAGGCCCAGCATAGAATTAAGAAAAAGAAGGGATATATATATATATATGTGTGTGTGTGTGTGTGTGTGTGCGTGTGTTTATGTGTATGTATGGATATAAATATCTTAATATAATTTATATCTTTATACATAATACATAAATACACATTATTATATTAATATATTAACATCTTTACATATATTCCAAAGAGTCTGATACCCAAAAGACAACACTCCACAAAGAAGCAAGAGCCTTAAACCTCTGTTTCTTTTGCTGGCTGCCCCACACTTCAATACCGTGGCCTAATTTTGCATCCTTAATCCACATCAGACTTCTAAACAGAGAATTTCAAGGAGGCAGAGGGGTAGTGGGGTTCACGTTATTCGAGAGATCCTAATGGCCTGGTTCGATTTCTGATAGAGAAGCCTTGAGCAGGCAAAGGAAGATTTAGCAGCCAGAGGAGGAAGACAAAAAGCCAGCAGCTGTCACAGGCAGTTCTAATCACAGGAGACTTGATAGAAGAGTCAGAACTTCACCATAGCAGGAACAAGAGTCCTCAAAGAGATCTAATTAGGGCACACAAAAAAAAAAGACTTCGTGGAACCAAAAAATATATATCATTAATTTTTACATAAAATTAATTTTTAATTACTTTTTAATTTAATTATTGAACAATTTATAAAAGTGCACATTCACAATCAAGGACCAGCTTGGAGCCCTGGAAGAACTATGTTGCTGCACAGATAAAATACAATGGAGGACATTATGGTACAAAACAAAGAAACTTGAAAGCAGATCTAGGAGGCCTTTCATGGAAGAAGCAGAGGAAGGGGAGTTAATTAAATAAATATTAGAGACAAACCCTCCCTGTCTCAAGAAAAACTTGCATGCGCAGACCAAAAGGGTTCATTGAGTTCCAGATAGGATTCATGGAAACAGGACAGAGCTCCTGGTGAAACTGTAAAAGCCCAAGAATAAAGGCAACAAGTGCTCATTTAATTTTCCCAAGGGACATGGTGGCGCATGCCTGTAGTCCCAGCTACTCGGGAGGCTGAGGCAGGAGGATCGCTTGAGCCCAGGAGTTTGAGGTTGCTGTGAGCTAGGCTGAAGCCACAGCACTCACTCTAGCCCGGGCAACAGAGTGAGACTCTGTCTCAAAAAAAAAAAAAAAAAAAAAAAATTATAAAATAATTTTCCCAAGGGATTGTGTCTAAAGATATAGTCCATGGACTTCCTACCCCAGAACCAGGAAACTTGTTTAAAAAAAATTCAGATTCCAGACTTTCTGAATCACATCTTTTAATATGCTCAGGGAATGCAAACAGTTCAGGGCGAGGAGCCCAGGGCGGAGGGTACTGAGTAGTAGGGAGGGTCCTCTTGAGAAATTTACAAGAATCTGGTGACAGGAAGGGCCACCTTAGCCAACAGAGTGTGAATACTCCCCCTCAGTGAGGTGCTGCAAATTCTCACACACGTACACACGTGTGCGCACAAAGACAGACAATTACCTTAAGCAACGTTGAGCTATTCGGGGAAAACAGCTGGAACTGATAGGACCAACTTCATAGCTTTTTTCTTTTTCTTTTTTTAATGTTCCAACCTTAATTTTGAACTTTATAAAGTAAAAGAAAAACATAGAACTGAATTATCTGGTGAAACCACTTTCTTTACTACGATTTATTTAACATTCTTACAGGAAATGACTGTGCTCCACCGTCCAGTTCTCAAACTGGGCATGAAACCATCACGTTTCTCTAGGGAGAGGCTCAGCTGACGCAAATTTTACAACATATCCCACAGGTATTCTCACAGCCCTCTTCCTGATGTTCAGAGATCATACGTGTTTAGGAAATAACCGCTGCTTTTTTGAAATACAGTTTAATGAGGTAAATTTATATACAATAAAATGCACCCATTTAAAATGTGCTCATTTACAATTTGATGAGTGTATGCACCTGCGAAATCACTACCACAATCTAAACCCAGAACACTTCGATCAACACCAAGTTTGCTTGGCCTTTCTGCGATCTGTGCCCTTCTCCATCCCTAAGTCCAGGCAGTCACTGATCTGCTTTCTGTCCTACAGATTAGTCTGAATTTTCCTTACGTGAATGGAATTATATAGTATATTAGTTTCCTAGGGGTGCTGTAACAAATTAGCACAAACTGGGTGGCTTAAAACGACAGAAAGTTATTCTCTCACAGTTCCGGAGGCCAGAAGTTCAAAGCCAAGGTGTCAGCAGGACCATGAAATCTCTGAAGGCTCTAAGGGAGGATCCGTCCTTGTCTCTTCCAGTTTCTGGTGGACCCTAAATCTCCTTGGCTTGTGGCAGCATCACCCCAATCTGCTTCCATCTTCACGTGGCCTTCTTCCCTGTACGCGTGCGCCTCTGCGTTTTTTCTCTTATTAGGACACCGGTCGTTTGACGCCCTAAATCCAGGATGATATGATCTTGAGACCTTTAACTTAATTACATCTGCAAAGACCCTATTTCCAAATACGGTCACTTTCATAGACACCAGGTGTTAGAACTTGGACATAGCTTTGCATGACTATACCATAATCCAATTATCTACTCACCTGCAGACAGACATTTGTTTTATTTTTATTTTTTTCTTTTTGTTTCTCAAGCATAAGGAAACAACAGATGGACATTTGAATTCTTTTCAGTTTTTGATTATCACAAACTGCTACAACCATTTACATACAAGTCTCTGTATGTACATATCCTTTCATTTCTCTTGGGCAAGTGTGTTTTACCCACATGTGTATCTAACTTTATGCAAAACTGCCAAGAAATCTCCCAAAGTGACTGTACTAATTTATCTTCCCATCAGCAGGATGTGAGAGTTCTACTTATTTCATGTCCTCACCAAAACTGGGTATTTGTAATAGACTTTTTTACGTAAGCCATTTCAGTGAGTGTGTATGGTATCTCATGATGGCTTTTGCTTGCATTCTCCTGATGACTAATGATGATGAACATCTTTTCATGAGCTTTTTAGTTAATCATATATTTTCTTTTTGAAAGTGTCTGTTTAAATCTTTTGTCCATTTTTAATCACATTGTTTATCTTATTATTGTAACCATTACTTTTGAAAGTTGTTTCCCCCCCTAACAAGTATGGACAAAAATAACAAAGTATTTCTAATTTGGGGTTTAGAAAGCTCTGCCAAATGATTAACAACACAACACAAACAGTTTCCAAACCAGGACAGAAATTCTGTCTTCAACAGGACTGATGATACAGTGAAGAGAAAAACTGCCAACCAGTGGTCAGAAGAGCTGGTATCTAGTGCCTGCTCTGGGATCTTCACTTTCACAATCCTAAACAAGTCACATGGGTCCTCTCGCCTCGAGTCCTTCATTTCTAAAAGAAGGGGATTGCACTAAAGTAACCAAAGCTTTTTTCCCAGTTCCAACATGTAAGTAGTTCCTTTTAATAAACGTTTAAAATAGCCAGAAAGATCCTTCAAAGTATGCCATATTTGAAGGCTCAAATGACTTTTTTTTTAATTCATCGGTGTTCCTGATGTCTGAAAAAAGTCAAATTGAAGAAACATGAAAGAGTTTTCCTTGCAAAATGGCAGATATCAGCATGTTCAGACAATCCTTGGGAGGTAATTCTCTAATGAATAGGCGCCGTATCATTGAAAAAATCAGCCCAGCAGTTATAACGTGTCTTGCAGCCCTGTGATTACAGCACACAGTAATGCTGATTGTACACCAAGTCACGTCACACCGGACACACTATTCCAAATAATAGCAGCAACATCTTTCAGCATAAGAATAGACGAAAGTATAGAATGCATGGACACTACATTCGATATTTCTATTTATATAGAATCTTTTCCTGTGGCAATATTTCTGCATTCTTCCAATAATACTGTCAACTTTTAAAACACTTTATTAAAATAGTCTCCTTCTAAAACGAAAGTTGTTTTAGATGAACCCAGATGAGCTCTTAACACCCAGAAAGTTAACCTTATCAATCAGCTCCTATGGCCATTAAGTAAATTGTTTTTCCAAAAGTGGGGATAAGTATGTTTGAGATAAACCTGCTTTCAGTTCCCCTTTGACCCAAAGGGCACAGCTTCAAAAGATAACTCTGAGATCAGGGTTGTGTTTGTGACCATTGGACAGTGGTTTCATATAAAAAGCAAATGGGTTTGTGCGATAACTGAACCCATAATTCTGATATCACGTCAGAATGTGCTATTTTAGGCTAAAGGCCATTTGGCCAATACTCCTTAGATTTCATTAGCGCCATGCTCTACTCATCAGAACTTGCCAACTGAAACTACAAGGTTAGATTTTATATGATGACAAAGTGGACAATCTAAAAAACATTTTCCGGGATCAGCACATCAGGAATTTGACCTTCTACTACAGCAATAAGAATCAATATCACTTCCTCCTTTGTAGAAGTGCCCAGGCCGTGGCTTGGGAGTCGGGAGTCTCTAGTTTTTAGTTGAATTTAGCTCTTGTGTTCATTTCAGATTTGAAGGGCAAGTGTCAGGAAAGGGGAACCCCGTGTATATCTATAGCTATAAGAATGCAGCATCAACTTCAGTCGTTAGAGGTAAAATTCTAAAACCTACATGGAGATGTTTCCCCAGGAAAATCTGGGTGACAATGTCGGGGCTCATTTTGCTGGTCAGTATATGTCTGAAAGTATTGTTTCCTTCATCTCTCTCTCTCTCTCTATCACCGCAATCCTCACTTTTTTCCAACATTGTACTTTAAAAAATTTCAAACATAAAGTTGAAAGAAGTTTACCATGAACACTCATATCGTTACCACCTAAATTATGCCATTAATAAGTTACTCTTCTTGCTTTATGTCATATCTACCCATGGATCCATCCCTCTGTACATTGTTATGTTTTACATATATTTGAAAATAAACTGCCAACATCAGTCCCTAATCTTCATTTTTAACTCTTTTCTTTCCCTTCCCTTTCAGGTTTTAATCACAGTTTTCATTGAAGAGGGTTTTTCTTTTTCCTTCTATGAATGATTTTTTTTTTTTTTTTTTTTTTGAGACAGAGTCTCACTCTGTTGCCCAGGCTAGAGTGAGTGCCATGGCGTCAGCCTAGCTCACAGCAACCTCAAACTCCTGGGCTCAAGGGATCCTCCTGTCTCAGCCTCCCGAGTAGCTGGGACTACAGGCATGCACCACCATGCCCGGCTAATTTTTTCTCTATATATTTTTAGCTGTCCATATAATTTCTTTCTATTTTTAGTAGAGATCGGGTCTCGCTCTTGCTCAGGCTGGTCTCGAACTTCTGAGCTCAAACGATCCGCCCACCTCGGCCTCCCAGAGTGCTAGGATTACAGGCGTGAGCCACCGCGCCCAGCCTATGAATGATTTTTAAAATAAATTTACACAGAATTCCAGAGCTAGAAAGTTCCATCCAAACCAACCTAGGTCTCCCAGGTAGGTTTTTTCCTATACATTTTTTCCACTTTTTCTCTCATGTTTTCCCCACATTGACACTTGATTACTTGTATTTTCCAAAAACAAGAAAGCTGAGTAACCTTCAAAAGAAAAAATAAAAAGTCCCCTATCTGTCCTTGGTATTAAAGATCTACTCACATAGCTAGGAGCATTCTTTGTCAAAAAATAGCATTCTGTTTTTCTCTTTATATTACATTTTTCCCACTTTTGGATACTCTCCATACCATTTTATTGCCAACTTTGATTTTGACATAGAATTAGAGTATTAGAAAGACTTTAGAAGGTTAGTTAAGAATTCTATTTAAATGTAGTGGACTGAAAAAAAAAGTGTACCTCTATGTCCTCCTGAAACACCATATATAAGTAAAGGAATAAGAAAGGTATAAAGTCGGAAGGACAAAAAGAGCAGGAGTAGGGATGAAAGCTAACAGTAGATGTCACCAAGTTTGGAAGGATTAAAAATGGACGGTGGCATGAAACTCAGCCAAACAGGGAAGCATAAATCCATCTGCCTTTCTAGGAGGCAACGATGAGATGTCAGTTCGCTCTGCAAAACTCAGGAAAGACTCAGGGCTTGAATGTACAAAGCAAGTAGGAGTCGCCTGGGGCTAAAGACCCAGGGGGTAGTGTAAAAGACTACATTTGGGTACCACCAGCCCATCCTCTCACCACAGGAGATTAAAGATTTATTCTCTGAAAAAACGAATCGGTTTCATCTCTGAAGTGGGGAACAGCAGGCCGAATGCAGAGAAGGTCTGAGGCACGATTTTTAAAAATCATGGGAATTCAATGGAAGTCTGTATTCTGAAGAGTGAAAAACCATTCTCTTCTTTCCTGCCTACTCTTACAATAACGTCTGTAGCTGGGGATATTCTAGGATTTGCTCTCTGGACAAATTGACATACCAGAGAGAAGACACGAATGTTAGCATTTCCTCCATGAAAAGACAAAGTCTCTGTCAAATCATTATATACAGCCCACCAGTCAACAACAGTGACAACACACACACACACACACACACACACCCTCCAATCAGTTTTTTTATTATGACTCTTCAATAAAATGATAGTTGAAATAACAAATTTAATAGAAGCATTGGAAAATAAAGTAAAAAAATAAAAATTCCAGAAAGCAGAACAGAAACAAGCCAATAGATAATAGGAAAGAAAAAACCATAATAGAATTAGAAGATCAATTCAGGAAGTCCAGTATCCAAATAATCAGAATTCCATAAAGAAAAATCACAAAAAATAGAAAAAAGAAAATTATGAAAATAATATAGGAAATTTTCTCTATATTCAAGTACAGAAGCCTCAAGATTGAAAGAGTCCACCAAGTGTATAGGTAATAAATGAAAAAATAAGATTCAATCCAAAGGCATCATTATAAAATTTCAGTTCACTGGAGATACAGGGAGGCTGTATGAGCTTTCAGAGAGAAAAAGATTGAACCAAATACAGCAGAAGGGAACCAGAATTCCATCAGACTTTTCAACAGCAACATTGAATACTAGAATAGAATGGAGCAATGACAACAAAATTATGAGGGAATATTAGTTCAACCTAAATTTCTATATCTAGCCAATAGGGCCAACTATAGAATTTGTGGGTCCCAGTGAAAAATAAAAATGTGGAACCCCTTGTTCAAAACTAAGAATTTCAAGATGGCAACAATAGAACTTTAAACCAAGTATGGGGCCTTCTAATCTCAAGCCATGCACAGCTTGTATACCATGGAGCCTGTACACCCTGTTAGTCAATTACCAATTACGTGCAAAGGTAAAATAAGGACATGCACTATCCATGTACTTTTTCTTGGTAGATGTACTTTAGCAGCATAGAGGAATAATTCAAGAAAGAGGCAGACAGGACCCAGGAAACAGGAGAGAATGAGAGAGAAAGCAGCACCCAGGAAAACAAACGTGCACAGCCAAAAGGTAACAAGTCCAGATTAGAATAGGAAGACGGAGAAATTCATATTAGAGCTTTGGGGGAGGTGGGAGGAATGGGTAGGTATGGGCTCATATAATATTTGTAATTGCATTCAAACATTTGTAAAAATTTTTGATAGACATGTGATATCTGTTAGAGCATTTGGAAAAAGGTGGCCATATGCACATAGAAAACTTGACAAATAAAAACAAAACCCAAAAGCTAACTCCAAGAAAAACAAAAAGTTGCATGAGAAAGAAAATATACTGATAGTATATAACTTTCAGCAGTAAAAAATGTTTATGTCATTTCATAAATGTAAATTCTGATATTGATTTTATCAAAAATTTTGATTTAAAATTATATCAAAATGAGGGAAGAGGTGGAAATAGAAGTGTATGAGAAACAAAATCCTTAACTAATGTACTATGATAATGTGCAAAGTTGATCTCAATAAATAGATTATAAGCATGTTTTTTTTATTAGCAAGCATATTGTTTATTTATATGAATTAGAACTGGCTGCCTTACGAAAAAGGATGGGTATTGGTGGAGGGGCCTAAAATGACTCAATGCCCTTATAAGTCTTTTAGCATCATTTGATTTTTTAAAACTACATGGATGCATTACTTCGAACATTTTAGAACCATCATCATCATCAAAAAAAAAAAAGTCATCAACTAGTTCCTCTTCCTCTCTTTCTCTTCTTATTCTCCTTTAATCTGGGATCATTTCATTAGTGACACCATATTTGCTTAATCATTATGACCTTCACAATTGATCAGTGTCAGCACCTAACTCCTGTTTTCTTAAATTAAACTAAAAGTCCAGTATTTGGTAACTGGAGGGAGGGCTGTCTACAAGAAGTGAAAACTGTTGAGAGAACCTTGGTAACCTTGTTCCAACCTTCCAACCTTTTAAAAATTGTCTTTTTAATTAGGAACGTAGATCTTTCCCCCTTCTTACTAGAAAAAGTCCTCCTCTGTTATGAGCAAGTAGTAGATTCAGTTTGTTTTACTTGAACAGAGAAACACAGATAGACTAATAGTAGGTTTCAAAGGAGGTAGATATTTTTTCTTAAAAGAAAGATCAAAATGCCACCTAATCAATTTTGGTTTGTGTTTAGTGAAAGAAACAAAGGCCCTACTACCAAAGAGTGGAATGTTTAAAAGAAATTCTATTGCTGCTAAAATATCAATTAGAATCACATGAATTAAGACTTCTTACAAAGGAGAAAATAAGCAATCCCTGTGACTTCAGTCCTGTGGATTATGTGTATGTCTCCATATCAGTGAAAAAAGGATAGGCTTAACACATCAACTGCCATATGAGTTGTATTTAACTCACACTAGTTTTGAGCCCAGGCCTCATGAAGCATATGTAAGTCACACATCTCTTCACCTTGGAAGCCATGAGAAGTATATAATATTTTTCAAGTTGCATATAACTCACACACTCATGTACAGAAAACAATAAAAAATAACAAATTTTTCATTCAATTAGAAAGGATCATTTTGTTTTTGAAGTTTTTATTCTATTTTCATAATCAAACACTAAAAAAATAAAAAAAACTATCAACTTAGAATTCTTTATTCAGTTAAAAATCTTTAAAAAAAAATGAAATTGAATTTGTTAATACTTTGCCACAAGCAAGATTCCAGGACCAAATAACTTCACTGGTGAATTCTGCCAAAATTTAAGGAGGAAAAAAACACCAATTTTATATAATATCTTCCCAAAATTTGCAAAAGAGATATTTGAAAATAAGACCAGCATTACTTTGATAGCAAAACCAAAGACATTGGGCCCATTGTGGTGGCTCACACCTATAATCCCAGCACTCTGGGAGGCTGAGGCAGGAGGATCACTTGAAGTCAGGAGTTTGAGACCAGCCCGAGCAAGAGTGAGACCCCGTCTCCACTAAAAATACAAAAAATTAGCCAAGTGTGGTGATGCGTGCCTGTAGTCCCAGCTACTTAGGAGGCTGAGGCAGGTGGATTGCTTGAGCCCCGGAGTTTGAGGCTGCAGTGAGCTATGTTGACACCACTGCACTCTAGCCCGGGCAACAAAGCAAGACCCTGTCTCTAAAACAAACAAACGAAACAAAGATATTACACAAAAGAAAACAACAGACCGATAATCTTCATTAACATAGATGCAAAAATTCTAAACAAAATTTAACCACAATGAAGGTAACACTATGAAAAAAAAAAGACAATGCTTGATAAAACCACATTATTTCTGTGAACAAAGCCAAATTTTGGATATCTGAAATTGAAGCTTTGATCAGAGTTTATATAATGACTCTTTGAAAGTGTGGGCAATTGATGTAAATCTCAGAATTTACCCCTTCCATTGTCCCTCCCTTCCACTGATATCAGCTTCAATACGGCTTTGATTTGCAGCCAGAGGAACTTCATGATGTATCTCCCAGGGAAAAGCTTCCAGTCCAACGCACTACGGCTTCCCTGCTACGATCACCACACGGAGAAAAGACCAGAGTGTAACCTCTCGGAAGTGAAGGGACTCTGAAGCAGAGAACCTCAGGGAGGGCTGGTCCAAGCACACTCAGTTTCCTGTTAGATAACTCTTCACATGGCAGAGAAAAGTGGCTGAAGTCTCTTGCCATGAAAACACATGGCCAAGGAAATGGAGGTTCTTCCTCAGCATGTAAATTAGAGATATTCCATAGCAATGTTTTAAAATTTTTTGTGTAAATAATGCCAGTTGAAAATAATGTTTTTTTTTTGGAGTAACTAGTACAATCCAAATCAAAACATGCATTGAACACCTACTGTGTGTAAAGGAATGTGCTTACCACAGGAGAACATGAGGATATATAACTACTAGGATGAGCATATATTGCTCTACAAAAGCTTAACTGGTATCTGGCGTGAATTTTTAGAAACTCACTCTAAGGTAATAATTAAAATATCAGGTGACAGTTCTATAAATCTGTCATTTAGATTAAAAAGCAGGTGTTTCCATTCCAGGGTGGAGTATTTGCCAATAACTCTCTGGAGATCTGTCCTATTCATATCTGCGACCAAGACCACAAAGCTCTAAAAAGGCGGAAAGGTTGGAAAAAGACATGTGCATGGTCTGCACTAGATTGATTCTACTTTCTACTTGGTCATGACTCTGGATTAATTTAAAAAGTAAAATATAGTAGCAGCCTAGCAAATGTCCATCTCAAGTGTCCCATTGTTTCTCCACTCTCCTTTGTTCTGCCCTTGATCTTCGTTTGCCTGGCAAAGCTTAGACTAAAATGTCTGAAAACAGCAATGATGTTCTATTGGAAGAAACAAAGGAAAGAAATAAGAGTAGTGTTTAAAGGGTATAGAAAGAAATGACTTTCCTTTTCTGCTTCAAACTGGAAAAAAAAAATGTGTGATGAGACTTGAAATAGTGTTTCCATTACAAGTGCTGGTGGCTTATCTAACTTGGGAGGATTAATTTACTGTGGGTGGTATCCTGGTTTATCATCCACGGAGAGGTAATTTTAAAAATCTTTGACCTTGTCAGTTTGGGGGTCACTGCAGGTTGGAAGTGTTGTATCTGCTATGTCACCTCTAATTTTCAGGAGTTTTTCTTGCCTCAAGATGTTGACCTTGCAAATCCGCAGTATTTATTGCTGGTAGGTTTCTACATACTACAATTCATTCTTCCACTGAATCTTGAATCTCTCATCCATTTTTCCACTTGTAAAACACATCATATTTTCTAGTAAAAGGCTTTATTTTTTAGACTAATACAAAAAGAAAAGAGGAATAAACTAACTTCTGTTACTTACGGTGTGCTCAACAATGCCCTCGGTACTTGATAGATGATCTCATTTAACACTTCCAGCAATCAAATGTGTAAATCTTGCAAATCTGGCCAGGGAAGCTCAGCCAGTTTAGGCAACATACTCAAAGATACACAGAACAGAGATTTAAACCCAAGTTCCATTTCAAAAACTTTTCATTCTACCACATTTGACCTATGACTATTTCTAAATTTAAAATCATCAAAAATATGCAGCTGTACTTAAAATATTTTACACACTCCCAACAAGGTATTTTCCCTTTATAGATAATTTTTCTGACAAGCTCCCAGGAAATAGCCTAGGGAGCACTGAACTATCTACTTCCTTAGGAATTTAAGTCATAATTTCTTTCCTGTGCCTTCAGACTGAAATATCCACTTTGGTGTCTACTGTGGACTGAATTGTGTCCCCCTCATCCCAAATTCCTATGCTGAAATCCTAACTCACACTGTAATGGTATTTAGAAATGAGAGCTTGGGAGATAATTAGGGTTAAATGAGGTCATGAGGGTGGGCCCCTCATGACAGGATTAGTGCCCTTATAAGAGACACCAGAGAGCTTGTTCTCACCTCCTTCCCTCTCTCTGCCACAGGAGGACACAGTGAGAAGATGGCTGTCTGCAAGCCAGGAACAGGGCGCCACCAGCAACTAACCATACTAGCACCCTGATAAAGACTTCTAGGCTCCAGAACTGTGAGAAATAACTTAGTTGCCTAAGTCTCCCATCAGCAGTAAATATAGCCCAAATACAGTAAATACAACTGTTACGGCAGCCAAAGCTGACTAATACAGAGTCCTTCTGAACTGACTTGCTTCAATGCCCAGTGATTCTTGGGCAACCCAGGATCCTCCTGATGGGCCAAGAGCTGAACCACAAATGCAAAGACTTTCAGATATTTTATGAACAGTGAAAAGCTACTTTCTAATAAGCCACTGAGTAAAGGGTTACTGAGATTTGGTATTCAGAAATTAAAATGATCACTTTAGAGTTTACTAGAGCTATGTACTAACGCAGATGGATTCCAAACAGCAAAATTTGCAGCCTTGTATGTGTTTACACAGATACTTACAGTTGAAGATATTTTCAGAGAAGATGTTTTGTTAAAAGTTTTGCATTAGTTGTTTTAATTGTTATTTTTGTTTTTTAAAACAATTCTTATTTTGAAACAATTATAGATTCACAAGTGGTTGCAAAAACAATACAGAGAGATCCCATGTACCCTTCACTCAGTTTCTAGTTTGGTTACGTGTTATGTAACTTTAACACAGTATCAACACCAGGAGATTGATATTGGCACAATGTGTGTGCACAGTTCTATGTCTTTTTATCACACTTGTGGGTTCCTGTAACCACCAGCAAGACCAAGATACAGAACTACCCCATCACTACAAAGATCTCCCTCTGGCTACCCTCACAGTGATACCCACCTCTCCCCGCCAGCACTAAGCCCTCAACCTCTCACTTGTTCTCAATCTCTATAATGTTGCCATTTCAAGAATGTCATACAAATGGAATCATATAGTATGTGACCTTTTAAGATTGACTTTTTTCACTCATCATAATGCCCTTGAGATCCGTCCAAGCTGTTGAGCATTAGCGTCCTATCATACTGTAACAAATTACCACAAACTTATTGACTTAACACAGATTTATTATCTTACAGTTCTGGAGGTCAGAAATCCAAAGTTTCGCTGGGCTAAAGTCAAGGTGTTGGCAGGGCTGCGTGTCTTCTGCGGGCTCTAAGGAAAAGTCGATTCCGGCACCTTTTTCTTGCTGCTAGAAGCTGCTTATATTCCTTGGTTCCTGGCTGTGCATCATTCAGACCTATTTCCATCATCACGTCTCTTGTCTCTGACTCTGTCTCTTCTGCCTCCCTCTTTAAATGGCACTTGTGATCACATTGAGGCCCCCAGGATTATCAAGGATAAACTTCCCATCTCAATGTCTCTAACTTAATCACATTTGAAAAGGCTCTCTTGCCAGGAAAGGTAACATATTCACAGGTTTTGGGAATTATGATGTGGGTATCTTTGGGAGGGGCCTTATTCTGCCTACCACATTGGGTCTATCAATAGTTTGTTTCTTTTTATTTTTATTTTTGAGTAGTAATCCCTGGTATAGATATAGCACAATTTATATAACCACTCACCCACTGAAGGTTTCCAGGTTGGGGCTATTACAAATAATGCTTTTATGAATAATCATGGACAGGTTTTTGTGTACACAGAAGTTTTCACTTCTCTGGGATGAATGGTGGTATAATAAGTACAGTTTAGATTTTTTTTAAACTGCCAAACTATTTCCCAGAGTGGCTATATTGTTTTATATTCTCACCAACAAAGTATGACAGATTCAGTTTCTCTGCATCCTTGCCAGCATTTGGTATTGTCATTATTTTTTTTATTTTACTCTTCTTATAGATACATAGTGATATTTCAACATTTTCTTACTTTGCATTTCCCTAGTGGATAGTGATATTGAGCATCTCTTCATGTGCTTATTTGCCGTCCATTTGTCTTTGTAGGTGACCTTATCTTCATGTCTTTTGCCTATTTTCTAGTTGGATTATTATTTGTTTTACTATTGAGTTTTGAGAATATATATTCCAGACATGAATCCTTTGTGAGATATGTGGTTTGCAAATATTTTCTCCTAGTTTGTAGCTTGTCTTTTCATCCTCTTAACAAAGTCTCTCTCAGAGCAAAAGTTTTCAATTTTGATGAAGTATAATTTATTGATTTTTTTTTTCTTTTCTGGATCATGCTTTTGGTGTAATATGTAGGAGCTCTTTAAAGTTCTACATACTGAATATTTTCTCCCATTTTTTTCCTAAAATTTCAAAATTTTTATGCTTTACATTTTAATCTATAATCCATTCTGAGTTAATTTTTGTATAAGGTTTCAAATTTAGTTTGTTTGTATGGTCTATGGATATCCAATTGCCCCAGACCATTTGTTGGAAAAGTTATCTTTCCCCATTGACTTGCTTTTGCGCCTTTGTCCAAAATCAGGTAAAGTGATTACTTCTTCTTTGTTCTTCTTTTTCAAAATTATTTTAGGTAGTCTAGTTCCTTTGTTTTTCCATATAAATTTTAGAATAATCTTGTCTATATGTCAACAAAAAATCTTGCTAGAATTTTGATAAGGATAGTGTTAAAACTGTATCTCAATTTAGGGGGCATTAACATCATTATTATATAGAGTCTTCCAATCCATGAACACAGTATGTCTCTTTTATCAGTGTTTCATAGTTTTCAGCATACAAGTCATGTACATATTTTTTTAGATATACACCTAAATATTTCATTTATTCTTGCTTTTTAATAATAAACTATTGTGGGTGTAACTTTATCATTAGTTTAATGTGGTTTACTTAGTTAACCCTTAAGCAAAAATCATAAACTAAACTCCCTCCAGGGCAAATTCAGCCTGTAGAGAATTGTACTGGGGAGAGATTTCTCATTAAAAACTCCATACTTCTACCCTCTCTTGAAAAATTAGGAAATCTGGTTAACACTGGGCTTCACATTCTTACACCGCAACAGTTAGCTGGAGCCAAGTGGTGTCCATCCCTTAGAGGAGGCCTACTCTCTAGGTAAGCATAGCCCCCACCACAAGTAATAAATGCACACGCAGTGATGTCTGGCCTTATTTCCTCATTGGTTACCATTCTGACCGTGATAGACAACTGAGTTTCCACTCCTGCTTTAAATTGAGTGGTGATTCATAGTGGTCTCAACAATATTTTTGGCTTATGTATTAACATTAGGTTTTCATATACCAACAATAGGGCATATAATACATGTAAATTATCCACATTCTCAGGTATTTACTAAGCTACTATATATGTGTATATAGTAGTATATACTGCATATATGTATGTGTGTGTGTGTGTGTGTGTGTGTGTGTTTGCCCCTCCCCAAAATGTTCTTGTGGCACTTCATTATCATCAACTCTTTCTCCCTGGGCAACAAGAGAAAACAGAGTAAGTGGTCTTGGAGGTCTTTTACATAATCTACACAAGTCATTATTTTTAAAATGTATAAGATACAGTATTTAATATGTTCTTTCTAGTCTCCTAAAGCACCTAATAAGATATTGCAGATAAGATTAGTGTGGTTCTGAGAGGTTAAGTGATCTTTTCAATGTCACACAGTTACTGAGGGCCACATGTCCCAATATTAAGCCCAGTAAACAGCAATTGCTTGATTGAAATAAAAATAGCATGTGGCAGCAAGGCTACAAATTGCATTCCAAAATCCAAACAACAGATTAGGTGTCAACAAACGTGCACTAACTCGAAAGTATCGGTTCAGCTATTGTTGTCTATAAAGGTCAGGCAAATCCAATTCCTGATACACTCTCTTTCAAGAGCTGAAATGAAGGAGAGAGTTGAAATTTGTTTCCTTTTGGCAGGAAAAGTCACCCCTGATAGGAGACCAATGGACAACATTAGTTCTTCCACCATGACAAGTCACATGCTGTACCACAAAACACCGTCCTCTTCCACCATTTTTCCCACGCCACAGCTGTAGCTCACGGACACAACCATTTCCTACTCTCTGCTTATGAGCTATAATTCCACAAAAAGTTCAAAAACTAGAGTGGAAATGAAGCTCCCAGCCGTGGGAGTCTTCTGTATGGGAGCTCTTCTCCAAGGGTTGATACTTTGTCGCAGGGACTCCTCAGGCGGAGATAAGCCTCTGGTAAACAAACAGAGGTCGTGTCATTTTTCTCAGAGTACTTTTTCAGGTCTGAGCTTGTACTTGCCAAAGTATTTTCCCAAGAATGTATCACCTTGAGATACGGGAGGTTGCATTTCAAAGCTCCACCAACAAGACTCTTGATTTTCCTTCTAGGAATGAGAAAAATGGCTTCCCAAGTGCACTCCGCTTATCCCTACTGTTCGGTCAAGTGCGTGACAGAGATGACAGAGTTAACCCAGTCCCCATTTAACCACTCAGCACCATCTATACATGGCCAGGGAGAAGAGTTCATTTTTAATATCCCACTTCTCCTAATCCATTATCCATGATAATCCATGTGTCCCCTGCGTACTTAATCATCAAAGCAACCATAAACCTCTTTTTGAAGATCAAATGGTTCTTTAATCCATTTACTTACAGCATCCTGAGTTATAGAAAATTAATCAGAAGTGTAAATGGGCCACTAGTCCAAGTTTCTCCTGGAACCTGTTAACAAGGTAGCAAGTCAGTAGTGGCTTATGTGTCAGGTGAGTCCAAATGCGGAGCAAATCACCCTGGCTGGTTGCTTTTCCCTGCACTCTTCATTCTAACTTAGCTCCCACTGCCTGCGTGGCCTGCCTGTCCCCCTAGATCCATCGATGAATTAAGAAAAGCCAGCCCGCCCGAGAGCTAATTAGACTTTAAACTTTCCGGTGAAGGTGCCGTTAATTCTCATCTTCCCTTCTGCATCCAGTTAGCTGAAACCATTTAGGGAAATCACCCTAGGTCTTTGAACTCTCAAAGAAGTAAGAAAGCAGTAATTTTCATTAAGGAAAAGCACCGTGTTCCAGGCTAAGTTTCCTCTTCCTTCATTACTGAGAGACTGTATCAGATTACCCCAAAACGGCCAAGGACACGGGTGGCCGCTGTGAAGCCTCTTGGCCTCAGGAAAACCCCAAGGTCATTATTATAGCTCCCTCTACATTTTTCAGTTACCCAATTAAGAGAAAGGATCATTATTTCTGAACCACTCAATAAAAGAAATCCCAATGCCATAATAACTAGAAATGGTATATTGGTATTATCCTTTATCAAGATTTCCTTTGCCAAAGGAGCAGGATTAACTTGAACAAAGAAAAACTCCGGACTCCAATCACGAGAAGAGGCTTTTTAATTATTCATTATGCAGTAACTGTTCTTCGGTTAAGGGGAAAAAAAAAAAAGGCTTCTTCTAAATAAAAACCCATTCACATTCACAGAGTGGATGAAAAGCCCTGCATTTTCTATGTCCTTCCCGAATGTCTACTCAGCATGCGGTCTCTTTATGTGAATTTTATATATGAAAGATATGAAAGTACATTTGTGGTGGCTGAAACATCAGCCAGGAGAGTGGGGAGAACACAAATAATAACAGGATGAACCCAGGGACCCCAGGAGGAGGAACAGTAACAGGGACAGGCAGCCCAAGGGGGGGCGGGGTGCTACAGACGGAGCAATGCTGGAGGCACAACAGGGTGGACTCGGCCTCTGTGGGTGGGACCAGGACTGCTATCGTTCAGCCCTGCCGCTAACTGTTGGGGCTGCACTCAGCCTGGCTCAGGGTGCAAGCAGGGCCTGGAGAAAGACGCGATGCTGTTTCCTCTGCAAGGAAGACTAATGTTTAACTCCCCTTGGGACTTACTGGAGAACCAGGAAAAAAAATCAAAGAGAAAGACCCAAGATAGGGAGTGGCTGGGCTTGAGGATCTGGATGAAGTATGCAGCTCTTGAGAATGTCTACCTTGCTCTCCTCTTCCCTGGAACCGGATGCTACCCCAATCTGGCAGACCTGGGCTGGCCTCCTGAGCACATCCACCCTGGGCTTGCTGAGCGTCCTTACACTGGACAAGTGCTTTTGTGTCCTGAGCATCTGGCCTGAGAAAGACATCGTTGATGACTGTTATGAACTGAATGTTTGTGCCTCGTCCCCCAAATTTATATGTTAAAGTCCTAACCCCTAATGTGATGATATTTTGAGATGGGGCCTTTGGGAGGTCATTAGGTTAGATGAGGTCACAAGGGTAGCCCCTCATGATGGAATTAGTGCCCTTATAAGAGATACCAGCGAGCCTGTTATTTCTCTTTCTCTACCACCAGAAGACAAAGGAAGAAGGTAGCCATCTGTAAGCCAGAAAGAGAGCCCTCCTCAGGAACTGAATCAGCCAGCACCTTGATTTTGGATTTCCCAACCTCTAAAACTATAAGAAGGCCAGGTGCAGTGGCTCATGCCTATAATCCTAGCACTCTAGGAGGCTGAGGCAGGAGGATTGCTTAAGGTCAGGAGTTTGAAAGCAGCCTGAGCAAGAGCAAGACCCCATTTCTACTAAAAATAGAAAAATCAGCCAGGCATGGTGGCACATGCCTGTAGTCCCAGCTACTCAGGAGGCTGAGGCAGGAGGATCGCTTGAGCCCTGGAGTTTGAGGTTGCTGTGAGCTATGATGACACACCACTGCACTCTAGCCTGGGCAACAGAGGGAGACCCTGTCTCAAAAAAAAAAACCAAAAAACAAAAAAAAAAACTGTGAGAAATAAATTGTTGTTTAAGGCATCCAGCCTATTATATTTTATTATGGCAACACTAGCCAACTAAGACAATGGCTCATTCCTGAGAAGGGGTCATAATATAGGGAGCACTTATGGGTGTAGCCAAGGAAATAATCTGTGAAAACACAAAGAATAAATCTTTATTTTCTCTTATATTTTGGCTAAAGAGAGCACACCTTTGTACGGGCTTACTCTTCGCTTGTGTGACTTTCACTCCAGGGAGCAAGGCTTGGTGAAAACATCCGTAAGGATAAGAATCAAAGAGACAATAATAAACCTCAGGAAGAAGAGTATAAACCTAAATTTATTTCATGACATTGGTCATCATTCTCTGTTTATACGTGAGCACTCAGCCAATCAGTGGCCAGGCTGCTGACCCTCACGTAATTCCGTCATTCACTCCCTGCCTGCCCTTCCCAGCGGATTCCAGCCACAACACTGTCCAAGATGGAGTGTTTTTTTTTCCTCTCTCTATCTCTCTGTGATTTACAAAGATCTAATTCTGAACCCCAGTTTCTACCATTTACTAGCAGTATCACCCTAGGCAAGATGCTTAACGACAACGATTTATAAAATGGGTTATGAGACTTTCCACTTGGGCTTGTAGTGAGAATTTAATGAAATAATATGTAGAAGGCATCTGGCACAATGCTTGGCAAAATGCTCCTTAGATATCCCAAAAGGGAAGAGGAAGAGTTTGTTAGTGGGAGTGGGCCGTCCTTGCAGTGGAACGGAGGCTCTAAAAGGCAGTGTTTAGGAGTAGCATGGTGCCTCTCTCCTTTATGAGTGAAATTTCGGTCTAGTCACCATGGCTGTTCCTTTTGTTCCACTGCAGTGTCTCCAGCTGCCTGGAGCATGTCTGCTTCTACTCTTGATTAAATGGCGAAGAGACGATATTCACGACAAGCAAGAATTTTCTAGTTGTTGCCTAAAAGCAACAATTTTTTATTGTTGCTACTTTCTTTTCCATTACCAGTGCTTTTAATGGAATTGCAATAGTAATGTTGTCCCAAGGTGATGGGCCACTATGACTGAATAATATCCTCGGATTCTATTTCTTTTATTAAACAAGTGGGACACAGGCTCATCTCATGAATGCTAATGTGATCAAGATCGTTGCTCACTGGAAAAATGCGTTCTAACTGAGTCGTGAGAAAGCATGCCTTGCCATATCAAACAAAAGGAAATCAATAGCCCTCAAAGGATTAGCGCTCCCAGAGGCTGGATGGGACAAGGGAAGTAATACTATTTTGTCAAAATAATGTTTTCAAAAAAAATTTCAAAAATCTCTCCTTCCACGTATAGGATGGGTTCATTTAAGCATTTTATTTTTCTTGTCAATAAAGTGTCAAAGCGATTTGACCAAATGTTGAGGTGAACATGTGACTGCAGTCTCATTACGCACACTCTGCCAGCTTGCTTAATGATCAGCTAGGTATTTTCCTCAAAGACTTGGCATCCTCCTAAATGGGAATCAGGCCAGGGTATTTATTTAAGCTATACAGACTCAGTTCTCCCTCTTATCCCACCCCTCTTCCCTCTCACCACCACCGACCAATGTGACATGCTGGGGTGCCCCATGGTCTTCATCGCATGCTCCTCCAAAATGAAAATCAGATTCCAGCCTCTTTTTTCTTTCCATCTTTGCATTAAGAAGAGATCCCTGCAATTTACCGTGATTATTTATGCAAAATGAGAACAGCCATGGCCAAAATGAGTTACTGAATGTTCCGCCTGTAAGACACACAATATGGTGATACACAAAACTGAGCAGGCATTTTGCCAAGACATGAATTGAGGTATTTACACTGGGCGAGTTGATGAGCACATCTCATCTTCCAATGGAAACCAAGCAGGAGCATTGCTGCTTGCAGAATCTTAATAGTATATGCTAGAGGGCTAATATTGTATGCAAGTAGGTTGCTTTATTAGCCTTGGCCTTGTAACCGTGGGATAGAAACACAGTCAGAGAGGAAAGGACTGTGCACTTGCTGAATCAGGTATTGGTCGAGCACCGCCATGTCCTAGCTGGCAGCTGCAGGGATTTTCTAGAATAAAAACAAGTCGTGGTCTCCACTCTACAAGGACAGGTTTCTGTGGACATGATGATATTTTTGCTCATTGCTCTTGACCACTAGGAAGTAAGGCCCAATTTACTAAAAGCTATATTGTCCAAATGCCTGCTCTCGGGATTAGAGGTAGGAATTCTTTTGCGGCTTTGAGATGGGTGTGACCAGATATGAAGTCTTTCTTTACACACATGGTTCAGCTAATTATTAGCATCAAATGATCCAATTCTCTGATATCCCATAAAACATCTACAACTGTCTCTCTGCTCATAGACAAAAGAAGTAGTTTGAAAACTCAGACTGCGACATGTAAACAAGAGTGACAAGGCACACGTGCGGCTCTAGAAGTTACTACGGCAGGCTCTGCGGATCAGAAACCCAAAGATCATTTGTAACCTTTGCTCCCTTGCCTTCCTCAACTATAGAAGCCAGAAGGATAAAACATTTCATTCCTAGGCTCCCTCGTGGCTAGATGTGGCTGTGATACACAGTTCTGGCCAATGAGATACAAGGAAGTCACTGGATAGAGCTTTCAGGAAAGTTCTTTAAAGGGACAGGCTTGGCTAGCACAGCCTACTGTCCATCAGCCTTTCCTCTCCCTCATTTTCTTTCCTAAAATAGGCGTGACACCTGCCGGTACAGCAGCCATCTGGAGACCATGAAAATGAAAGCCACTTGCTAAGAAGGGAGAGGAGGAAGAAAAACAGGTCTTGTCCTTGATGACACCTGCAATTGGTGTACTTGTCCAGGATTATCTACCCCCAGATCTTCTGTCACATGTGGCAAATAAACCCCTTACTTGTTTAAGTCTCGTCGGTTAGACGTTCTGTTACTTGCAGCTAAATGCAATCCTAATGGATACACTTAATCTGAGCATTCGACATCTGCCAGCTCAGCTCTGTCATTCGGCCACTTATCCTGGCAACAGATGTTTGCATCTGTCTTGACTGACGCCTTCCTGGGCCTGCACTACTGCTATGGTACTGGACAAAATCTGTCATTTGCCAGACTTCCTGAAAATAGTGAATAGTGGTGATTATTCCAACTTTGTTTGCTATTTAAATTCTGAAATCTTCATTACTAGTGTATATTTGCTTAATTTGATGAGGTATAGTTATTAGGGATAGGGAGAAAAAACAAAGTGTTTTTTAACCACCCCCCAAACACAGCACTTCTGACACCAGATGCGTGGGGGTTTCTATCTACACTATCTCCCAAGAGATAGTGTCAGATCCCACAGGTTAAGGGCTCAGTCCCACAAGACTGCCCCCAATTTCCGATGCCAATCGCAAGCCCTAGGTTGTGTCCTGTGCTTCTAGCTGAGTGGCGATAAATCAGGTTCCCATGAACCCCTTCTTGGGTTTGCTTAATTTGCTAGGACAGCTCACAGAACTTAGGGAAACACTTACTTATATCTAACAGCGTATTGTGAAGGATATAAGCAAGTATACAGATGAAGAGATGTGTGGGACAAGGCGTGTGAGAAGGAGTGTGGAGCTTCCATGCCCTCTGTGGGCTCACCACCCTCCAGGAACCTCCATGTGTTCAGCTAACTAGAAGCTCTCCCAACTCAGACCTTTTGAGTTTTTGAGAAAGCTTCATTACATAGGCATGATTGATTAACCTGGAGGTTGGAGAATGGTGCCGACAGTCCCAACCTTCTAATGCCTTGATCTTTCTGGTGACCAGCCCCCATCCTGAACCTATTTAGGGGCCCTCAGCCACCAGTAAAATCATTAGCATACAGAAGACACTCTTATCACTCAGGAGATTCCAAGGGTTTTAAGAGCTGTACGTCAAATGGGGACAAAGACCAAAGATATATTTCACAATATCACAATGGCGTATGATTTTTCTGAATTTATTCTAAACCTCCTTTTCTTCCTAATGCTTCACATCACTTTTGTAAACAAAGTTCTTACAATTTCCACCTGGAGACTGCCACAGGGTCCAATTCCACCCACTCTTTCAATCACAAAGCTAAAATGTCTTTAAAGATCATCTTCTACACAGAACTCTTCCCAAAGACTCCCTGTAGGCAATAGTTTTTATTCATAACCCTTGTATCAGACTCCACAGCTAGCTGAAGGACAACAGCTCCTGCTACAGGCCCATAAATATTTGATGGTTGATCTTAACAGTTCGTAAAGATGAAACCACTTTGTACAGTATCAAATTGTCCCCAAAGACTCTTTGATCTGAATAGTTGGCTCTAGTCACTTTACTTACCATTTATGGCATTCCTCCTTCCCCTTGAGGAACCTGACATAAATCAATAGGAAGCAATTTGTCAAATGTATAATGTGTGGCTTATTGGTAATTATCTTAAAACCACAGCATGCACATGATATGTATGTGGAAATGAATGAAAAGTATCGCTGCCTGAGTGTAAAATCGTCTCAGGGAGAAGGCAAACATTGCCCAAGTGCCACACCTACCCCTCCAAAATTATTACTCACCACAAAAGAGAAAGGGTAATAATTAGCTAACAGTTACATGGCACTTACTATATGCCAGGCTGTGCTGAGCACTCTAAATACGATAACTCATTTAATCCTCATAACAACCCTATAAGGCATTTGTATCCCTGTTATACAAGTGAAGAAACTGAGGCACAGAGAGGCCTGGATATACTAGATGGTGAAGCTTAGATTTGAAAGCAGGCAGATGACTCCTAAGTCCATGCCTCTCCCACTATATTTCACTGCCTGTGGTGGACGCACTCTAGGCTGGGCCCCAGGATCCCCACCACTTGGTGTTTGTGCCATGTGTGATCCCCGCCCCTTGAGTGAGGGTGGGACCTGTGACTTGCTCTTAACCAACAGAATATGACAAAGGAGATGGGATTTCACTTCCATAATTATATTACATAAAGAGCTGAGCGTGGCCTCTGGCCAACAATCGGCAAGAAACTGAAGCCCTCAGTTCAACAATCCTCCAGGAACTGAATTCTGCCAGCAACCATGTGAGCTTGGAAGTGGATTCTTCCCCAGTTGAGCTTTCAGAGGAGACTGCAGCTCCAGCCCACACATTAGTTATAGCCTTGTGAGAGTCCCTGGAGCAGAGGACCCAGCTAATCCAGGCCTGGACTCCTGACCCACAGAAACTGTGAGATGATAAGTGCATGTTGCTGTAAATTACTAAGCTTATGATAATTGGATACAGAGCAATAGACAACTTCTATGTGCCTCTTTCTGTATCTCTTACTCTGGAATATAAATCTGGCTTGTCACATGTTGTCACTATCACTGGTGACTCAGAAGGGCAGGAAGGTGAGAGGTTGGTGAGGGTTGAGAAATTACTTAATGGGTACAATGTACATTATTCAGGTGAGAGTTATACTAAAAGCCTAGACTTCACCACTATGCAATATATCCACATAACAAAATTGCACTTGTAGCCCTTAAATTCATACAAAAAAAGTTGTCACTAAATGAGAAAACAAGATTACCATTGTTTCTGTTAAAAAGCCTAAAAATACGCATCCAAGGGAGTCTAGGTAGAGGTGGGGAACCAAATCAAGGCTGTCATGTTCGTGAGAAGAGAACTGACTGTTCTCCATCACAGCATACCGGTTCTGACCCTTGTTAACACCTGACCTTGAGGCTGTAGAAAAATGTGCTGCAAGAGAGCCGGCCAGCAGAGAGATGTATGATACCTTACGTACTTTTGAATCACTTTTTCAACATCCCCAATAGTTCCTACGGTCTTTGCTTTTAAGAATTATATGTTTTTTTGCTGTCATGTTGCATTATGTACAATGAGTGAGCACTAGAGATCTGAGGAGCTAAGAAAAGGCTGACTATCCAGGACAAGGGAGTGACCCAGACCCAGGGAGGTGTCAGCTGAGGCGGAAGCCAACATCTGAATGTAGGACATCTGTGCAGAAGTGCGGGATCTGGGTGAGGCTTAAAGGATCAGGCAGGTACCATAGGTTGGATTAAGTCATTGGTTCAGAATCTGGGGAGAATGTCAGTGTGTGAGGGACAGGAAGGTAAGAAGAGTATGCAACCGAGAAACGAGTTCATGGGAGATGCTGCAGGATAAGCCCAGCGCACAGGCAGAAGGAGAAGCCTTGGTGACCAAAAGCTCCCCTTGGCCTCAGCCCAGTCAGTGGCATCCCCTCCAGAGCACTTCAGGGAACGGTCCTCAAGCAAGGCTGAGAGAGGAGTGAGAGCCCCTAACTGGAGAAGACTGGGGGCACAGTAAGGGGTGGCTATTGATATTTGCCCATTGGCTCCACCATATCATGGATTCACATGACCATCCTTCTGGATGGTTCTACGGGATGTGCAGAAAGGGAGTGGAAGAACCAAGCATAGATTCTTCGTGCCGGGATGGATCTTAGGGCTCATCTCATCGTGTCCTCTCATTTTACAGACAAAAAAGAAACTGAAACCTAGAGTGGTTGGCAATGTGTCCAAGCTCACAAGCTCACGAGCAGCAGTGTCAGAAGCAAGCCATCAGCAGGGCTCTCTTCCCAATGTCACTCCTGCCTTTAATCAGCGGGGACTTGAGAGCCTGAGCCTCCTCGGCCCTGTGCAGACAAGTGACACCACGTAGCCAAGTGCAAAATTGCACAGGCAGGCTGTAAGTGCTGGAGGGGTTCCCGAGATGAATGCAAGAGTGTCGGGGTAATTGGAGACGACGCGTGAAGAAGGTTCAATCCAATTTAGGCTATGAAGGATGAGGAGAGGCTGCATGTTTTTTCTAACCAAGTCTAAATTTTATCAGAATCTCAAACTTCCTCCTCACCAAGACAAGGACTTTAAACACTTTAACAGCTCCAAACTTCCCTACTTTCCATCTTTGAGATGTTTGTCTCGTATGTTATGTACAAGAGTTTGGAAATGTAGGAAAAACGTAGCTTATTATTTTGGACAATCGGCCCAACATGTTCTAACAATACTTTTGTGGACCACACCTTCTCCCTTCACATTCTTCGTAGGAAGTTCAGTAGTTCCTTCAGCAAGGGTCTCTCACTGCAAACCCTCCCAGCTCTGGTGTCCGACAACGTTTATTCTCTCACTCCTCGATGCTTTACTTGGGGAAAGAGTTCTTATAGCATTTGCCCTCGGTGCTGAAAAGGCAGCCGCCAATCTGGTGGCCATTCTTTCATGGGTAGTGGGTCTTTTCTTGCTGCTTGCTTGTAAGACTTTTCCCTTTGTTCTCCATGTTTGGCTGTTTTCCTTGGCTTGTCCCTCACTTCATTCGGTTTCTGCTTAAATGCCATGTCATCAGAATGACCTGTCCTTTCTGGGGGTGCCCTTCCTTTTGCTCTCCCTTATGCTGCAACAATCGTCATCATCTGTGGCGTATGTATCGTGCTCTGTAAACCCGTATCTTGCTCTTGCTCTATAATTCTGTCTTTCTCTCCTCAATAAACCTCATTTCATGCTTGCCTAAACAAACAAACAAACAAAAAAGGCTTTCCTCTACCATTTTATGTAAAATAGCTCTGTTTACTCTAATTTTTTCATAGTACTCAGGTAAACATGAATTTATATTGTGTGTGTATATAAAACATATGTATGTATTATATTATACACGTGTATTATATATGTGTGTGTTCCCCCCACTGAATTCTCAGTACCTAGAACAGTGCCTGAAAACAAATAGCTATTAGATTTATAGCTCCTGATAAATGAACAGTTCTACCTAGATGTGGGGTTTTGTGGCTGTTGAGTTTATCCTGCTCGGTGTTTGGAACTGAGCTCTTTGAATCTTAACATCCTCGGTCTGGAAACGTTGGCTATGTGCTGCATTAAGTGATTTAGGACTCTGTATTAGTCATGGTTCTCCAGGGAAACAGAGCAAACAGCACCCATATACTGAGAGAGAGAGAGAGAGAGAGAGATTTGAAAGAATTGGCAAACGTGATTATGGGGTAGGCCAACAAGCAGGAGCCCCAGCGATGAGTTGCAGTTTGTTTTTTTTTTTTTTATTGTCATTGTACTTTTCAAATATTAACTCATTTATTTCTCATAATAAACCTGTAATGTACTATTATTACCCCATTTTACAAATGAGAAAACTGAAACATAAGAGACTGTCCTGTGTCACCAGGATTCAAACCTGGACATTCAGGCTCTACAATCAGTGTTAAATGAACCCTCTAGTCAGCCTGTCACTGTGTTTGGCTTCTTCTCAATAGAAAATATCTATGCCAACCATTGTGGAAAAATGTTTTATATGTATTGTCTCATTTAATCCTTACAACAACCGCAAGAGGTAGGTATTGCTATTTTCCAAGCATTTACAGATGATGAAATAAAAGCTCAAGAAGTTAAGCTCTTTGACTAGTCACACATTCAGTAAATGGTGGAACTCATGACTCAAATCTTGGTCTTATCACTCCAAAACGATTTAACATTTATGCATTTCAATTTTTCTCTAAATTTAAGAAATTTGATTACTTTTAAGACTTTTTACAGCTACAGAGGCTTACCTATCTATATTTTAAAATATTCTTTGCTAAAATTTCAATAATTTTAGAATTAATTTACAAAAAAGCATTTCATTTAAAAATGATTTTGCAGATAAAGCCAGGATATAGTCCATCAGACATTAATTTTTTATATTTTCTTATAGCTATCATGTGTCATCTTATTGATGCCAATAGGAAACTCACAATTAGGTGAAGACAAAATTAGGATCAAAAGGAGAAAAGATACAAAATGCATATAACTGAGTTTATGTGAGAAATAGAGTAGAGGAATGAGACATAATGAAACTGAGAATGGATTTGCCAAATGTTAATTGCAAAGTATATGGATTCCTTTTACTGCCCTGTGATTATCTATTGGTTAGGAATTTTGTGAGATGGTTTCAGTTTATAAAATATCTGTAGCTACTATTGCTTATATTCATGGCAACAGAGACAATATTGAGAGATCATGTGGAATTTTACAGATTTACTATTCCATGCTTGAAGAACATAGTTAACATTTTGTAATTTTTAGTTTGTTACACAAAAAGGAATTCACCATCAGCCCAAATTATTACTAATCTGAATTATTGAGTGTTTACTGACGAGATGGAGGGCATATAGAACCAGAACAGTAATTATTAACAGAATATGATGAATGGTTAAAAGAGGGAATACCTAAGCCAGAGAGAATCTTTAACCAAAGCAACTTGATGGCATTGGTATTCAAAGAAAGAGGTAGGGAGCAGGTGGCCCTGGGTGCAAGCAATAATGGGGTGGTAGAAGATTTAAAAATGGTAATAAGATTCACTAAAATGTGATCCTAACTTTTATTATCATCATGTGCTGGCAATTCTAAACAACATCAATAATAAACAACTCTTCACTGAAAAGACCTTTGTTAGTCTAAATTCTAAACAGTTCTTGTTCTTGCTGAGTTTCATAATATACATATGTATTTTTTTACAAGCATAGTTTTGTTACTTACCCTTAAAAAAACATTGCGTACTACTCGAAGTTATTTTGAAAATTTCCAGTTATGTCATGAAATATGTAGACCTGACTATATATGATCTTTTTGAAAATAATTTTTTAATATATAAATTAAATATACATAAATGTTCTTTGGATATAATAGAAACACAAGTATTCTTTGTTAAGATAGTAAAAATAATATAAGTTTTGCACATATCTATTTGAATGTGCTGATTATATAATTTCTATGTCATTCCTAAATTTTGCTTTTATCCATTTGGATGATTAGATTCCAAGGAAGGCATATTAAAGCCATAAGCATGGTTGGAGTTTCTGAAGCACTTCTTGTATTTCATGACTTCCTTGTATCCTTCCTTGGCTGCATCCTACATCCAAGCCATCAGTGCCTCTTGTTCACTCTACCTTGGGTCATTACAACAACCCCAGAACCACTGGCCCATCCCCATCACCATATGGATGGCTGCAGAGCCTCCACATGGCTACTCTTGCTTCTCCCACTGCTCTTGGAGTACTTGTGTCCACACAGGGGCCAGAACAACAGTGACCCTCTCGATTCCTGAGATCACCCCTTTCCTCTAACAACAACCCCCCCATAGAATATCAGATCTCTCAGAATGAACACTTTATGTCTTCGTTATGGACTCCATGGCCACCCCACCTTGTCTTGACTCTTCTGCCCATCCCCTCCAGGCCTGTCTTTCTAAACCTATAAAACATGCTCCTCCATCTTGTTTCTCTCCTGAGACAGGCACACTTCCTGTTTCTCCCCTGTGCAGGATACTTCCTGTTTCTTTCCTAAGGCAGGCACACTTCCTGTTTCTCCCTTGTGCAGGACAATTCCTATTGCCTCCCTGTGCAGGACAGTTCTTGTTTCCTCCCTGCACAGGACATTTCCTGTTTCTCCCCTATGCAGGCTACTTCCTGTTTCTTTCCTAAGGCAGGCACACTTCCTGTTTCTCCCTTGTGCAGGACAATTCCTATTGCCTCCCTGTGCAGGACAGTTCCTGTTTCCTCCCTGCGCAGGACACTTCCTGTTTCTCCCCTGTGCAGGATACTTCCTGTTTCTTCCCTGTGTGAGACACATCCTATATCTCTCTTAAGGCGGGCACACTTCCTGTTTCTCCCCTGTGCAGTGTATTCCCTGTTTCTGCCCTGTGCAGGACACTTCCTGTTTCCTCCCTGTACACGACACTTTCTGTTTCTCTCTAAGGCAGGCACACTTCCTGTTTCTCTCCTGAGACAGACTCACTTCCTATTTTTCCCCTGTGCAGGACACTTCCTGTTTCCTTCCTGAGACAGGCACATTTCCTATTTCTCTCCTGAGATAGGCAAACTTCCTATTTCCTCCCCGTGCAGGACATTTTGTATTTTTCTCTCCTAATCCAGGCACACTTCCTGTTTCTCTCCTAAGGCAGGCACACTTCCTGTTTCCTTACTGTGCAGGACACTTCCTCAAGTTGCAGTTTGAGTCCAAGGACCCTGCTGGCAGAATTCTCTCCTCTTCCACAGATCCCTGTCTTTATATTAAAGCTTTCAACAGATTCAATGAGGCCCACTCACATGATAGAGGGTAATCTGCTTTGCTTTAAGTCTACTGGTTTAAATGTTCATCTCATCTAAAAAATACCTTTATAGAAATATCTAGAATAATATTTAACCAACATCTGGGTGCCATCACCTAGCCACGTTGACACACAAAATTGACCTTCACAGACTCCTCCACCCTACGTGGGAAGTGCTCCATTTGTGCCACCCAGCCTTGCTCCTGTCTGGCAGCCTCTGTTTTTTCCTGGAACTGATAATTCCCAGCTGCCACCCCTCTCTGGGCTCTCTAGTGGAGCTATTTCATGCGGTCTCTGACTTCACACAGGGATTCTAGTGTCCCACCATGGGCAGGGCAGGGCAGACTTTCCCAGGTAGCCACTGAAGTTTAGTGCCCACCCTCCTTATGTGGTCATGAATCCTCTGGGCCATGCAACTTCCATCCCTCCCCCTCATCACTGTGAGTTTCCTCTGCATCCAGTTTCCCAGAGGCTTTTCCTTTTGTTTTGGAATAGGGTAGTATATTTAAAAAAAATTTTTTTTTTTTTTTTTTTGTCATCCTTGCGCAGGGGCCATGCTAATCTTCTCTGTATCGTTCCAATTTTAGTATATGTGCTGCCGAAGCGAGCACTAAAAAAAATTTTAAAACAATATTCCATCTTACACAGCTAGAGTGGAAGGCGGGAGAATGTGTACACACTCCCTCTGGCATCTTGATGGGAAATTGGTAGGAATTACATAGGTGTGGGAGAGATGGCAAGAAATCCTCAATGTAAAAAGCTGGAGGACAGATGGGAGGAGTGTGCTCCATGCAGGGGAAAAGCTAAGAACATTCTAATACTTGAGCACCTGCTTTGTGCTAGGAGATGTGCAGGTGTTGGAGACAGTGAATGCAAAACACACGCATTCCTGTTCCCAGCAAGCCCCGCTACTAGACTAGAGTAAGCATGTAGGGCAGAGTGGCAAACGGGATTCCATAATGAAGGGTGAGATTTTAACCTCAGAAATCAGGTAAGAGGTTTTGACTTGGCCTCCTAGAAAACAGACAGCTGCAGGTTGTTGGAGCTTGGGAGATTACATGCTGAATGCTAAGTTTAAGGAAGCGAGTTTAACAGTGGAAACTAGAGGCAGTGTGTCAGTGAGGGGTAGTGACATAATTCCTGGTCACTCTTTGGAAATTACCAATTTATGTTTTCTGCCTCGGTGTAATTGTTTTTAGTGCCCCTTTCAAAGTGTTCCATTTGAATGATAAATTACAAGGTCACCTAGCTAGAAGTTCAAGAGCAGAGGATAGGGCCTGTGGCCTCTTTGCCTTTGTGCCTTGCGCACACTGTCCCAGACACATGTAACAAGCATCTCACCATCTGCCAAAAACATTGATGACTCTTACAAAGGAATCAGAAAGAGAAGTTAGGAAGGTAGCAAGAGCTCAAAGGTAATATAGTATTTTATGAAAACAGAGTTTCAAGGAGAAGGCTGTGGGTAAGAGAATCTTGTCATCCACGGAAAGCAAGAACACTGGAAGAACTAAAATGAACACAGCCTTCGTAGAGAGACAACGAATTCTAGCTCTAGGGCAGGGAAAGTACAAGGCAAGCCTGGAGCATTCGGGGTGAAAAAGCAAGAAAGCACTGCAAGGCTAAGGGGGCCTCTGTCAAAGGACACAGGACCTGACTTAAAGGGGCTCCCACTGGCCACATTTGTGTTGGTTTGAGCATCAAAAAGAATAATGACGGCTTTGGATTTTAAAACATAAGAAAAGAAAAGAAATCTTGAGTGCATACTGATGTTGGACAAAAAGGGATCAGGGGTAGCTCTTTATGACATGAAAGCACCAGCCAATAAATGTAGAAGGAACTCGAAAGTTTCCACTTTGCAATCATCAGTGCAATAATTGGTTGAAGCAAAGATCATCACTGCATGTTAAAACACTGGACAAGGTGTTGGAATAGGACATTTGCACGGTCTAAAACATTACTTGCTAATCACAAATAGGAACAGATACTCTTAAAGTGGAGAAATTTGGCAGGCAACATAGTAGCCAAACCTAGCCTCACAAATAACTGGACAAAATTGACATCATGATGTGACGCAACTGAAGTGCGCAACCCTGTTTATGCAGTGTTCTTGCCAAAACACAAAACAAAAAAACCCAATGTTTAACCTGAATCTAAACATGCGGAAACAAGCAAATAAGTCCAGAATGGGGACATTCTACAAGACAATTGGCCTGAACTCTTCAAAAAGGTCAACTATTATGAAATTTCAGAGAAGTGGATGGAACGTTCTAGAATCTAGATTAAGGGAGACCAAAGAAATAAAACAATCAAAGGCAATGTATGAAACTTATTTGAGTCCTGGATTTAAAAAATAAGAACAACAACAAAACTTCAAAAGACATTTTGGGGGACAATGGAGGGTTTTGAATATGAACTGTTTATTAAATGATCTTATTAAATCAAAGTTAAATTCCTTGTGAATAATAATGACTTTTTTTCCTAGGAGATACATGCTTAAGTATTTACAGTGAAGCATTTAGGTGAAATGTCATAATAAAGGCAACCTTCTTTCAAATTGCTCTGCCAAAACACACACAAATACATACACACACACACACGCACACACACACACGGGGTGGGGATGGGGCAACCATGGCAAAATGTTAGCAATTTGGTGAATTAAGGTGAAGGATAGGTGGGTATTCATTGCATTGTTTTTTCGGCTTTTCTATAGGTTGGAAATTTTTCAAACTACAAAGTGTGGGCAAAAACCAAGCAGTGAAAATGAAGAGGGTATTGGGGCTCAGAAAATGACTCCCCAAAGTGAAGGCCTCAGCAGCAGCTTGAGAAGCAAAGTTTCCCTCTCTGACTTTCTCTTGCCCTCCTGTCTCTCACCCCTCCGGCCCCGCTGAGGCTAGCCACAGAAACTACAATCCCTCTTCCCCAAGGCAGGTCATAAACAACAAAAATCCCTGTCCCCAAAGCCGGCCATAAAACCTAAACATATTACCCTCACTTTCCCCTGCCTTTCTGTGTCAGAACTGGCCATCAGAAGGTCTCTGACCTACCTTGTCTGATTGTGGGTCATAAGACCCCCATGCCTGAGAGGGTCCTGCCCCCCACCCAGGAGGAAGGATGCTGCACAGAGAGGCCGAGAAGAATCAGAACAGACAGGCCTTGCTGGGTTTCCCCACACAGTCTGTTAGCATTAGATCACTCCCTTTTGGTCCAATCACAGTTCTACACAGATGCCCATTCTTCATTGAACTTAAGAAATCCATAAAAGAGGACTTCTCCTGTATCTTTGGATCTTCATTCTGAAGGCTCCTGTGTCATGTAAAACTATGATCAAATAAATTTGTTATGCTTTTCTGTTAACCTGGTTTTCTCATAGGGTGCTGGTCATGATCTGCATGATGGGGAGGAAAGAGATCACCCCCTTTCTGCCTCTACAAGGGCATCTGCCAGGCTTCAAGGGTGCAGTTGATTTGGATGATAGAGAGAAAGGAAGTAGCAGAGAGAAAAGAGGTGAAAGACTGTCAGTAAGAACGAAGCTGAAGAAATAAGGTGTAAACGGTCAAATGAAAATTTTTTTGCTATTTTTCGTTTTTTAAAATAGGAGAGTTGCAGAATGGTTTGAAGGTAGAGGTACTGAGTGGAATAAAAGAGGCCAACGCCAGTGAAAAAAAGGACAAGCCAAGCTGGGAAAACATTATCTTGCCCAGGAGACAGAACAAGAGCACGTCTTAAAAAAAAAATACTAATTTTACTCTAGATGCTTAAATTTATTCTAAAGTATTATTTGAATGGACATTTGGTATCACTATACATCTTGATTTTCAATAAAAAAGAAACTAAATAAAATTGGTCACTAAGTATGTAAAGTATTTAAGAAATAGACCAGAAACTGGTACCCTGAGGCTGCAGGCCTGGGACAGGTGCGAGAATAATCTAAGGGAAGGCCAGGATCTGGCGGGGCCAGTACCAGCCAGTGGTTTCCCACTGTCTGCTGCATCCAGATGTGCTTCAGGGATGCTGCGAGAGTTGCTTCAACCTTCACTCTTGTACTTGGACCCTCAGCCAGGTTGCCTGTGTTTAAATTGCTGCTCTGTTGCTCACTAGCTGTGTGCTCTAGGGTTGTTATAAGAATTGAAAGAATTAATATATATTATGGGCTTAGAACAGCATCTGGCACTTAGTAAGCTTTATGATTATTTTTAGAGACAGGGTCCAGCTCTGTCACCCAGGCTGCAGTGCAGTGGCACAATCATAACTCACTGCAGCCTAGAACTCCTGGGCTCGAGGGATTCTCCTATTGCAGCCTCCTGAGTAGCTGGGACTACAGGCATGTGCCACCGTGCCCAGCTAATTTTTTTAAAAGAATTTTTTTGTAGAGATGGGGTCTCACTATGTTGACCAGGCTGGTCTCAAACTCCTGGGCTCAAGTGATCCTCCCACCCAGCCTCCCAAAGTGCTGGGATTACTCTGTATATTAACTAAGGGTTATAATTTTTATCATTGCTACAGTTATCATCATTGTTGTTACATACCATTTTTAAAAAACTTAACAAAGACATCATACACATGTAAACAGGTTTCAACACCCTAACTTGCATTGCCCAATTAGTTCATTGTAAGATACACACAGAAAGAACTTCTACCAAGAATTCTGATTAGTGGTACAATTCAGTTAAATTTAAGGAAATAAATTAATTTCCTTTTTACATGAATAGGTAGCCAGGTTTTTAAAAGTTTACATTAATACAATTGTTTAAGATGCAATGACTGACTATGTACGGTAAAAATTTGATAAGGAAAGAAAATTATAGTTTCTATAAATCCAGAGCTCCACAGCAGGGCTACATCTATAAACTGTACCTGTGCTGGAAGCTGCTTTTGTAGGTATTGATTGTTAATGCACTCTTACCTGAGTCCATTTATCATAGAGCAGTGCCATAGTTTACTCACTGTTTCATTACGCCAAAGTCCACGCTGCCTGTGCACCTCCCAGGTGCCCTGTGTTCTCTGAAAATGTCTCCATTCTCCCCCATCTACCTTCTCCAAAGACTTTTACCATGTCTACTTTCTGTGTAAAATTTACTCCATTATATAACAAACAATTATTTAAAAAATTATAAAAAGTCTCCAGTGACTATTTAACAACTATAAGGAAGTATTTCAATATTTTACCAACTTAAATGGCTGTTCAGTGCATACCAGTCTATCAGCTCCCAACTCTTTCTACACAGCTACCTATCAAGACTTTGTACTGGCCAGTCCGCCCCCTAGAAGAAAATCTATTGTCTATCCTTTAGATAACTTTTTAACCTTATTACATGAAGAGATCAAAAATTAGCTATTTTAAGGCAACTCCAACAGAACCAGGGCTTGTGGTCATCCTCCTCAGATCCCATGGCACAGAACCCATAGCTCTGGGGCAGGTGAAAACCTGTCATTTGTGTTCGTCACATGCCAGTGCCTTTCTCAACATCAGTGCACGAAGCCAATGAATTGCAGTGTCCACCTGTTCTGGAGGAATTCACAGGGAAGTGTTCACACAATATCAACCCACCACCTGACCCATACCTGCTCCTTCCTCAAGCAGTACCAGGTGGGAAGGCAACTAGCTCACTGCCGTCCATCACCCAACATTAAGGGGGCATAAGAATAGCTTTCCTGAAGCTCGGAGAACATCATATCCTCCTGTTAGTGCTGCAGTGTACATAGAAGCCACAAACTGACTGCAGTGGGTTGAGCAGTGCTCTCTCCCCCCGAACTTAGGCTCACCTGGAATCTATGAATGTGGCCTTATTTGGAAATAGGGTCTTTGCAATCATGTTAAGATGAGGTTGTACTGGATTAGTGTGGGCCCTAAATTCAATATAACCATTTTCCTACAAGAAGAGGGAAATCTGGACACAGACACCCTGGGAAGAAGCCCATGTGAAGACGAAGATTAGAGTGGGGTGTCTACTCATCATGCCAGCAAACACCAGCAAGGAAGGCATCCTCCCTAACGCCTTTGGAGGGAGCCCGGCCGTGCTGCTACCTGGAGTTTGGACTTCTAGCCTCCAGAACTGTGTGCAAGAACATGTTTCTACTGTTTTAAATCACCTAGTTTCTGGTACTTTGTTCTGTCAGCAGCAGCAAACTACTATACTGACCAAGACACAATCCACTGCCAAGAGAGTTTCACACTCACTGGACTGTTAGCATCGTGAGGGCAGGGACCATGTCTATCCAGATCACAGTCATAACCGCCCCCCATTTTCAACAGTGCCTGGTACACACGAGGCACCCAATAGAGTTTAGATGAATGCAAGAGGAATTAGTATATCTGGTCCTCATAACAGCCCCTGGTTTACATTTGAGTGAGCATCAGCCCAAAGCCTCACAGCAGGAGGGGGGTCCAGGCCCAGAATCCACTCCTGCACCCCCAGGGAAGCACTGCTTTTTGTACATGTAAGTGTGCACCTGGACGTCCTGGGCCCACGGTTTGCAGTGCCGTGCCTGAAAGTCTCCAGGATTGCCCAGCTGTGAGGTCATCCTGCTTGTGGGGCATCTCCAGCCTGTGAACTTGACCTGAGATCACCTCTTCATATCACTTGGTCTTTCACGCCAGTCTTCCTCTGGTGGCCACATGGGAACTCCAAATTATCATATGAGCAAAATTCTTTGGAAAATCAAGTCAATGTGGTTTCTTACTCCTTTCTAACCCAAGAGTCCAGCTTATACATGACTTCATACAGCGCCAGGTAAATGATGGGAAGAAAAAGTCACAACTTGAAATACTGAGCCAATCTGCTTAAGAAGATGTGGTAAAGGTCACATTGGCAGCCCTGCAGCACCAGTCAAGACACCTTCCATGTTACCAGGGACACGGGGAAATTGCAATTTCAGACATTAAGCATCAACAAGCCAGAATGATAGTCCAGGTTCTTGGCAACCATTGACAATTAAAAATGTTTCCGTTTGCTATGAAAGCAGAGCCAAAATACCAATAATTTCTCATCCTGAAACTCAAATCCAGCTCTGATTTCCATAATTACCTAGAAATGAATTTTAAAAGTCCTCGGAAAATTCAAGGATCTTGTTATACCAAAGGTGAAGTCAAATTTGAGTAATCCTTCTCAATACCTGCCTGCCAACACCGTTTGTTCTCAGGACTCCCATCCGGGAGAGAAAAATGCGCTCATTGTGCTGCAGATTATGTTTAGGAACAGAAAGCAGGGATTACATCATGTGCACAGAGCCGGGGCCTTATACTCTCAGACAAACCTAGCATTGTATAAGGCCAGGTTCTTAAAGGACAGGAATAACATCTCGGCACTCTGTGCCTTTCAGAGCAAGGGTCCTCCCTCGCCCAACCCTGTGCTCCGGCAAACATGCCCTCGAGACTTTTCCTCCCTCCAGATACATCAGTTTGTCTCCAGAGCTCACCATCTTCCTCGATTCCCGCAATCTTATTATAGGAATTACATATCCTTCTGGATCAGACACTGAAAGCAAGTCCAGGCATGAAACGCTGTGCTTGATCACAGCATTCATTGCCTTTCCTTCAGCTACCTTTCCAGAAAGGCTCCGTCCCCTTTCCTGACATCCATCCTCAGACCTCTGCCACCAACATTAACAACAGTCTTCCTTTGACCCCAGGTCTTCATGGAGTTCTCACCCCTGTCTTTCCTGTCTTCACAATCCATCTTCTGGAAATGGTGATCAATACCTGCTGCTGACTTCCTGGCCTCCAATTCACTCCGTAAACCACAGGACTCATCACTCCCCAGCACCGCACTGAAATTATCCAAGATAACATGACCACACCTTAGTAACCACCAAAGAGCACAAAGGATTCTTCCCAGGCCTTTTTTTTTTTTTTTTTCCACTTTCATTTAACAATTCAGATTATTAACGACTCCTTGCTTTGAAAATCTCTTTCTACTTAGATTTCTCACCACCATTTTTCCTTCTATCTCTGGCCACTCATTCTGTTTCATTTTCCGATTTTTTTTTTTTTTCCATTTGCCTCTCACATTTTAGGGTTTCCTTAGGTTCTACCCTTGGTCTCCTTGCTCACGTCCTCCATATATTACTGGGTAATATCATCTACACTCAAAGTCTTCTCTGCCACAAGACATCTTTGCCAATGACAGACAAATCTAGGTTTCCACTTAGATATTGCACATACCCCAGAAAAGCAATGTGCTCCAAGCTGAATGCATTCTTTACCCCAATATCTACTCTTTCTCTAGTATTCCCTTTCCTTGATTATGGTGATACAGTTGACCCTTGAACAAGATGGGGTTGGGGTGCTGACGCCACTCCCCCCATGCAATCGAAAATCTACCTATGACTTTTGACTCCCTCAAAACCCAACTACTAATATCCTACTGCTGACTGAAAGCCTTACTGAGAACATAAACAGTGGATTAACACATATTTTGTATGTTATACATATTATATACTATATTCTTATAAGAAAGTAGGCTAGATAAAAGAAAATGTTATTAAAATCACCAGAAGAGAAAATATATTTATCATTCACTAAGTGGAAGCGTATCATCATAAAGATCTTCATCCTCATCATCTTCATGTGGAGTAGGCTGAGGAGGAGGAGGAAGAAGAGAGGTTGGACTCATTGTCTCAGGGGTGGCAGAGGCAGAAGAAAATCTGCATGTAAGTGGACTCACAGTTCAAATCCGTGTTGAGTGTCTGTGGTTCTAGTGAAGCCACAGCTGGAAGTCCTTAGTGACTTCTCCTCCAACTGCATATGCCTCTTGCCTATCCCAAATTGTCTACCAAATTCTACTTCTTGAAGACAAAAAAGATATACTGTCCATGTCTTTGTATCTTTCAACAGGCCCTCTACCTGGATACCGTTAGCCACTTCTTTTTTTCTGTCCAATGGCTTTCATCTTCCAAGACTCAAATATCACTTCCTCCAGCTTGAACATCATGTCCTCTAGGAAGCCTTTCCTCTGCCCCACCCTCAGGTGGCTTCAGGCCATGGCTCTTGTGTTGGGAGCAGATAACGTTCACCTTCTACAAGCTTCGGCGTCTCCACACCACACCCATGGGTTGACAAATGGCTCCCTTTGATATTCTGGCCAAAAGCTGAGGTTTCAAACAATGCTCAAAAAAGGCATACACTTCATAATCAGCTTATTGAAGTATAATTTACATACATTAAAATTCATCAATTTTGTGTGTTGATGAGCTTCAACAAATGCATAGTTGCCTACCATCACCACAGTCAAATATAGGACATTTCTGTCACCCCAAAAGTTCCCTCATGTCCCCTTGTAATCAATTTCCTCTCCCTATTTGCAGCATCTGGCAACCATTGATCTGTTTTCTTGCACCAAAGTTTTACCTTTTCTAGAACTTCATGTTGTAGGAGACCAGACTATGACATCCCCAAAACATGAAGGATTGTTGAGCAGAAGGCAATTAAGAAGAAGCAGATACAGGAAAGCTCTCTGCCCTTTCTCTATTTGCTTAAAAGCAGGACATAGATTTACAAAGACAAAAATATTCTACCCACCTCCTCTTCTACCAAGGACAGCAAAGGTTAACCACTGAAGACAACTTCATACCCTCATGGGCCTGGGAGGGCCCCAGAGGAATCTACATTAACAAGCTTTAGTACTAACTTGCCTTTATCTGACAGTTATTTGCCTTCCCACAAGTTGCCACCCATAAATACTCAAAGTCCTTCCCTCTGTTTTGTCACTTGCTGAAAAATATATGGCTCTTTGTTGACGATGTTATATAAACTGGAATACAAATCCACCTCTGAAAATTACTCATTCTCTGGATATTTTCCATGTATGTGTGAAATATACACATTAAACTTATTTATGTTTCTCTTGTTAAGCTATCTTTAGTTACAGGGATCTGTTTCAACTAAGATCTTATGAGGGTTGAAGAAAAAATTACTATTCTTTCCCAACAATATAAATAGGATCATACAGCATTTATTCTTTTGTTTCTGGCTTATTACACTTAGGTTTTTTTTTTGTTTGTTTGTTTTTTTGAGACAGGATCTCACTCTGTTGTCCAGGATAGAGTGCAGTGGCATCATCATAGCTCACTGCAACCTCAAACTTCTGGGCTCAAGCGATCCTCCTGCCTCAGCCTCCCAAGTAGCTGGGACTAAATGCATGCACCACCGCACTATTTTTAAATTATTTTTTATAGGTACAGAAGCTCATTATGTTGACCAGGCTGGTCTGGAACTCCTGGCCTCAAGCCATTCTCCCAAAGTGCTAGGATTACAGGTGCAAACCACCATATACAGTCCAGCTAAATTTTGTATTTTTTGTAGAGACAAGGTCTTGCTAGGTTGCTCAGGCTGGTCTTGAATTCCTGGCCTCACGCAATCCTCCTGCTTATGCCTCCCAAAGTGCTGGGATTACAAGCATGAGCTACTGCATCTGGCCTCCTCACTTATATAATGGTTTTGAGCTTCATCCATGTTCTTGTATGAATCAATAGTCCATTTATTTTTGTTGCTGATTAATATTCCATTGTATGGATTTACCACAGTGCATTTTATCCATTCATCTGTTGAAAGACATTTGGGTTGTTTCCAGTTTGTGGTTATTATGATAATCATAAGCAGGTTTGCTGGATCATATAGGAAGTAAACGTAGTATATGTTTAACTTTATAAGAAACTTCCAGCTTTTCCAAAGTGGCTACACCATCTTCTATTTCCACCAGCGGTGCCCAGGTGTTCTAGTAGCTCCACACCCTCACCAACACCCGGCATTGCCAATCATTTTAATTTTGGCTTTTCTAGTGGGTGTATAGTGGTATCTCATTGCAGTTCTATTTTGCATTTCCTTGATGACTAATGATGTTCATATTGTGGGAGACCAGAATATGACACCCCCAAAACATGAAGGATTGTTGAGCTGAAGGCAATTAAGAAGCAGATACAGGAAAGCTCTCTTTTTTCACTTACTTATTGGTAATCTGTACATCTTCTAGGGTAAAGATTCTATTTAGATCTGCCCATTTCTTAATCAAATTGTTTGTCTTCTTATTATTGAGTTGTAAGAATGTTTTATATACTCTGAATGCAGGTCTCTTGGGAGATATATATTTTGCAAATGTTTCCTCCAGTCTGCGACATGAGAAAGGTGTTGCATTTTGACAAATAAGAACTTATAATTCAGAATCCCTGGAAATGCAAACCCATGCAGCCTAGATTGATGTCTGCAGAAGAACAGCCGGACTCTGGGGAAGCAAAATAAACAACATGAGGTTCCATAATTTGGCCTTAAAAGAAGCTGCTCTCTGCTTTCACCTCCATCGCCTCATTTTCTAGCATTTCAGTGATTCCAGTTATTTTCTCTCCTATGTTACTTTCTTTCTGTAGCTGTTGCCATTTTAGGCAGAAACATGTAGATGGAACATCTGTTTGTTTCTCTCCTGATACAAATGAACGCCCTCGCTTTTGATTTCATAGTGAGCCCAAAATATAGTGTCAATAGCAACAAAGCAACTCACACGAAAATTGTTTCCAATTATTCCCAGTTCAACCTCTGGATGTCATACCATTGCCTCTGACTTTTTCTAGGGACCAGCCTCCCTGACTTCTTGGGTCTTTGGAGGAGGTAGGAAAGAGAAAGTTGCCATCTGAATATTCCCCATGATATACATTGTTTTATGAAAGCATTGACCCCATGGAAAAGAATTTCTGTTGGAAACACAAAGCAAGGTCCAGTGTTGGCCCAGTGGTACTTGGAGTCGAGCATCATATAGACCATGAGTTGACAAATACATTAGAGTTTTTCATCACACCTGCCTGTTCTCAAATATGTAGAGGAGGAGAAGACATGGATGGTGACACTGTAAATGAGAATGCTGATGCCTGCCCAGTTGCTACTCTGCCGTTCCTCTGTGCTAGAAAGACTTGATGTAATGCACTCAGCTGAAGAAATTGTATTTCCCAGCCTCCCTCAGAGATAAGGGTGGCCATGTGACACAGTTCCAATTAATACAATCTCAGCAGAAGTCACTGGTGGGCTTTCAAGCTTGCCTTTCCTGCAGCAGCCATCTTGGGACTGTCCCTGAGGAAAAATCCACAGAATCACACAGACCATGGCCTGGCACTTTGACCACCGAACCAACACCGCAACTGTCTACCTCTGGACCTCTGGTCATGAGAGAAAAACCAACCCTCAGATTGTTCAAGATGCTGTTTTCCAGTTCTCTTTCTTGCTGTTATACACAATCCCTGACTAACGACCTGGGTTCTAGCTCCTGCTCTTGACTAAACAGCTGTGGGAGCTTGGGCACATCCCCTCCCTTCTGGGGTTTCTGGGTTTCCTCATTCATGAGAGAGGGAGGCAAGGGGCCGACTTCTTCCTTCTCAGCTTGGCGTACAGAAATGCTACTGATTTTTCTACGCTGATTTTGTATCCTGAAACGTGACTGAATTCATTTGTCAAATCGAGGAGTCTTTGGCAGAGCCTTATAGATAATACATCCACGTAACAAAACTATACTTGTACCCCCTAAATCTATAAAAATAAACATAAAATAAAATAAAGAAAGAAAGGGAAGTAAGGTACACAACACCTAGAACCATTCCCGCAGGAAGAGGCCACCACTGTGAGGCATCATTTCACATTCAGTGTATCAGACGCATTTTCCCAGATCAGGGGTCTCTGGTGACAGCAAACGCAGGCCATGGTTCTGGCGTGACTGTGATATGCTGACGTCGCAGTCCTTTCTGACTCTAGGACTGCTCCCTTACTCAGCCCCAGGATCTAGTGAATTGATTAATGACTGATGCAGTGTCATTTTTTGCTCTGAGGACAAGTCTCCCCAAATTTCCAGGAGAGTCCCAATTTTCAACATATTTTTTTCTAGAACTCAGATGCCAATCATCAAATAAATCTTCTGTCTCTCTTAATGTTTTTATACTTGTCAAGCCACATGCTGGGTTTGGGTTTAGATATGGCCTCCTGCTCATGGTAATGTCACCCTGCTCCACCCTAAAGCCCAGGCCACGCTGACCCTCTTTCCCCACTCCCGGCGCGTATTTGGCGTGCCGCAGGCAGATTCCCCTTGGCCTCACCCCTGCTGCAGCCACCGCTATGGTGACGAGGTCCATTTGGGTTTTGCCAGTTTCCTACAGACATGGCGGGGGGTGCCTCATCCCGGCCTTCTCCCCTCAGCTCCTGCTTCCAGCCCGGGTGCGTCTCCGACAAGGAGCTGCTCTGCACTCACGTGCGGCACCCGGACCCGGGGCTCGGGCTCGAGGGAGCTGCTTGCCACCAACGGTGCAGAATTCTTGGATAAATGCTTCCCTGTTTGGCCCCTTGGGTGGCCAGTTCTAAGAGCATTTTATGAGGCTTCTCAGAAGGTTCCAGCAGCACTGAGCACCAGAGGCTTGCAGCAGCGACCAACTGGACAATGCGCCCTTGTTTTGGTTTTCCCCACTCTGTCCCCCACTCCTGCTCCCGGGATCATGTATACCCCCAAGTAAATTACTGGCAGGCCAGCCTTTCTTGGACCCTTTCTTCAGCAGAATTCAATCTGGGATAGAGGACATTAAATAAACAAACAAACAAACAAATGTGTGTAAATATTTGTGTGTGTGTGTGTGTATAGGGTTTCTTCCCTGCCTTTCTAATTTAGGGTTTGGTCCCTGATACATTGAGTCATTCAATCCCAGTCAACCACCAAGTAATTGACCATGGTTACATTCCAGCTTATGCAATTATTCACTTCCACACGGTTTTGCACAACCCAGATTTTGCATAAGTCAAAATCTAGGTTATCATCCTGGATTTTAAAGGCGCAGAACCTGTAATACAAACATGTACGTGTATAATATCAATTAAAAGAGATTTCACTGCTGAAGTCACCAAAACGTTTTCACATACAACGGAAGAAGGGCACTGGCCCCCTTCCTAGGGGCTTAGCATTTTATTTTTTACTCTAAATCAATTGTCTTTGGTTTACAAATGCCCCTCCACTCTCGTTTTCTTCTGCTGGCTTTTAGACAAGATTGGAAGGATGTGAGTGTAAAGACACAAACACCCTGGAAATAACATTGGTGCAGTAAGAAACCCCAAAGGAGCCCCATAAACATGAAAAGGAAATGCCTGTCCTCTTGGGCTTCATGGCATTAGTCTATACTCCGGCTTAATATGCATTTTCATACATAATGCAACCTCTTCCACATCTCTGACATGCTATCAGCAACAATTGAATAGGGTCAGGTTTGCATGAGGCACAGCTCACAGGACCTGGGGGCAGCTGTCCCAGATCAGTAAGCATAAAGGGAAGCCTTGTTTGCAGTCTCCGCCCAGCCTCTCTCAGATACTAGGAGTGGAAGTTGTTCCTAGTTTTCTGATATTTATGAGTGGCCTTAGAAAAGAGTCTCCATGAGTCCATTTATTTTTAGCTATCATATTAGATATACCAGCAGAAAAATACAACATGAAAGATCCCAAAGTTTGCATGCCTGCTTCCCAGCTAGAGTCACACTGCTTAGAAGTTGAACCCGGCCAAGTCCCGAGACATTAATATCCTGGGAAAGAATGGAGCATGCTGGTCCCTCAGGGATCCTATCCTGTCTTGGGTTTGAAGGCATTTTGCACTCTATCAGGTGAAAGGAAACACATATTAGCCAAATACAGGCAGATTGCTCAGGCGCTGTAAAATTCCCAACAGAGCTCCTGAAAGCTTTTCTGACCAATCTTCAACTGCAAGGTTATGCCCAAGCAAACTGCACTGGAAGCTGATGTGTTCCAACGTGGCTAACAGCTCACCAGAAGCAAAGCAATCCAGACCTTCAACAGATCTCTTCTATAGGCCGAGGGGGGTCGAGGTGCTTGGGCTCAAAGTGTGTAAACCCCCGCTCCAAGGACTGTTTGGACTCCCCGCTGGGTAGGAGGTTAGGGTGGGATACCAAGAACAGAAGGGCCTCACTTCTCAGAGTAGTCACTCCCTCTGCTGACTGCCATACTGCCATTCCTGATATTATCTCAACATCGTGAGCCTACATTTAAGTAAAAAAAAAATCAGTTTTAAACAACCAGGGTGAGATTTTGTTTACATGCCTAGAAAGGTCATTATCAGCCTTTAGGCCACCACAGAAAAACGCAATGCCCTGATCCTTTAGCTTCTCCTGCTTCACAAAGCCCTTAAAATCCAGTGGGATCTGGGCTCAAGATTTGTTGGATCGGATGAGGAGGAGGAGCTGGAACCAGGACCCCATATGGCATGTAGGAAGAAGCCCCTCTGCCCTTTCAACTCCAGGGTAAACTGGAGAGGCGTCAGCAGTTCCTGAACACCTCTGCCCTCAGGGACTTTAGACAGGAACAAAAAAATTAAGAGACTTTGGACGATTGTTACCAGCAGAAGTCTGGAAAATGACCAAGTCAGGTATTTGCTAAGCTATTTAATGAGGCTGCATAAGCAATAAGAAGAGCTTGATAGAGTTTTAGGGTCACTGAAGTTTCCAGGGTGAATTAAAGAAAGCAGTGAAGTAAGAGGAGAGTGGATTTAAAAATTAACCTGTGTGTGAATGTACTATGTTCGGAACAGGAATTAAAAAGCAAACAAGGATTAATTGATCCTCTCCTCCCTCCAAAGCAGTGTGTTGGCATTTCGGGAGCAAAATGGATTGGTTGAGAATACACTCCGCTGGGTAATTAAACAAGGAGGTCGATCAATACTCAGTAGCTGGGATTTAAATACCCATCGACAAGCAGACAGAGGAATCCAGAAGGGAACAGAAGAATTACTGGTTGGCCCAGACAAGATTGAATTTTAAGTTTTCTGCATTAAAAAAAAAAAAAAGAGAAGAAGAAGTGGAAGAAGCACCTTGCTCTCTGCACCTCCCTTGCTTTAAAAACCTCTTTGATTCAGTACGAACCCAAGCAAAAATAAAGATCTCCACTTGGAGCATTTCTCTTGGTGGCGGATGACAGATGCAAAGGGCCCAATTTGTGATTACATGGTTCACTTCTGCAACTGCAATTAAGCTGCCTGTTAAGTTCACATAGCTAAATAAAAATTACAATCAAGTTACATATTAGCTACCTGGAGCCTGCCTTCCTAAGAGCTAAAGACTGAGTGAGAGAGCCAACTTACAGCCAAGCTGGCCTGAGCTACCTTTCTCTTTGCTGTGATTTTTTAAACCATACGGGGCATGAGCATCCTGTGTAGGCCCAAACAACTGGAGCTGCCCAGAGATGGCTCGTGGCTAATCTGATTAATGGGTCCACCAGGTGTGTGCCAAGACACTCAACTCCCAATCAGGTGAACCTGATCTAACTCTCCTATACATGATGGGCCCTTCTCTTCAGCACCTACCAGGTATAGCTGGGAAATCACAGGACTAAAGACAATGGCAGGAGCAGAATGGGCATGAAGGGGAAATGACCTGTTATGGAGAAAGGGTTTAGGGCATAGAAATCGCCATCACTGTTTCATCTGTTGCTGTTGTTTGTTGGTCTTGGGATTCTCTAGGGAGAAGATAAATTTGAAGGAAAATCTAAGGGTAACAGCTCACAATTGGCCCAGCAACTAAGGACCACCTTTGAGGAACTCAATCGTGATTTCCTGGATTTCTGGGCTCTTCTGGGAGAAACCAGTTCTTTCCACATCTTGCTTATAAAGATTATAAGCTTTCTGGCTGAACAGAGTGAGGAAGAAGATGACCCTACAGTGAAGGACTCTTGGAGACACAAATAGCTACAACACCCCAGAGGAGGCAATTGATTTTATTCAAAGATCTACCCAAGGATTACTTTGGGGTAGATGTCTTGGAGGATTTTTATCTTGGAGGATCCATATTATGAGATTCTAGAGTCATTCGAGATGAAAGTAAAACAGTGGTTTCCAGGGGACGGGGCAGAGGGAATGCAGAGTTCGTGTTTAATGGATACAGAGTTTCTGTTTGGGACGAAGAACAAGCTCTGGCCGTGGATGGTGGCGATGGATGCACGACTATGTGAATGTACTTACTGCCACTGGAGCGTGCACTTGAAAATGTTAAAATGGTAAACTGTATGTTGTATGTATTTTGCTATAATAAAAGAATTCTAGAGTCAGTGATGACAATGTTATTTCCTGCATAAACCATGTAAACAGACGACCTACTGCTGAGGTTTCTCCAGGTTTTAAAAATTGCATTATCGAGGGTGCCAAAAACATAAAGACTTTAAGGAATTGGAGACACATCTGTATCCATTCTGCCAAGACTTTCACGTGAAACATTTCCCAAAGCACATGTGAGCCCAGGCCCCCAAGTCGTCAGCCTACAGTGTGTACATCTGCCTCAGTGCCCCGTGCCCTCCCCACAGCCAGGCAAAGCTGCTGAAGAGCCGGTGGCTTTCCAGCTGCCAACCACCTGCCGGGCTGCCTTTCTTTCCCAAACATCATTCTCTCTTTCTTTCCCAAACATCATTCTCTCTTTCTTTCCCAGTTTCAGGAGAGGATCTAATATACTCATTCACGCTGAGGTGTAAGGGCCTCAGAAGACTGACACAGCCCACCCAGGGATATTGATATTTACGTTTCACCTGGAAGCTAATTTTTTAGCAAGAAGAATTAAAATACAGAAATGGGAATAGAGTTTGCAACCTCTCCATCTCTTTTCTCCAAGCTGCATTTTTCAGGGCTCAAAAGCACGTAAGGCTTCTAATCAGATCCTGCCTGCGCTTTTCAGACAAACTTAGAAATTTCTTTCCCAAAGTCTCTTCCCCTGGTCAGTTTCTCCATCATGCACCGCTTTCAGAAGCCCAGACCTGACTCTTGCCCAGAGTCCCATGCCAAGTTAAGTTATTCCTTGGGCACAGAAATGTCTCCAAGGCACCTTCTAAATCTGTCAAGGCCAATTTAAGAACAGAAGGCTGAAGCCAAACGGAGAAGTTGGGGAAGCGCTGATGGGGAACAGAGCTAGCCCAGGCCTGAAGGCAAATTGTTACAAATCTGATGAGTGACTCCAACCAAAAGAGACCACGTGGACGTTGGCAAAGGGCACAAGGAAAGTTCTATCTTCACTCAAGCCTGTAGCCTGTCCTAGAACAAAGGAGCAAAGGTTCCTTAAACATAAACACAGCCGGCTCTCTGGAGGAAAACAGTCTCTCTTTTATATTATCTACAAAATCAGAACCAGCAGGGGCCAGACCCAGGAATCTGTATTTTAAAAAGGCTCCCAGGAGGTTGGGAACCAGTGGTCTAAATTAAAAAGTGGTAACAAATAAAAAGCCAATGTAGAGTGTTTTGTGTTAGCTTTTGTTCTACGCTGTTGTGGACATCAACAGAGAATGTGATATTTATCTTATTTACTTATTTTTCAAAACAGCAGAAAGACGCTGAGATAGGAGATTATGCTCAACAAGGCAGCTCTAATGACCATAAAGGGTCTGTAGTATCACACTCAGATGAATCACCAAGTGTCAGCAGTGACAAACCCGGCAGAAATATGTTCCGTGCCTTTGGTTTTCTTCTTCTCCTGGACGCATGAAAACTCTTTTTCCCAAGCTGAGTTTAGGGGCAAGAGGTCCTTTTTCTTTCTGAATGGGGGCAGTTTGGGGGCGACACAGGGGGCCCCAAACAGAAGGGAGGGCCCAAGGAAGTCTGCTATCTAGAGGATGAGCCATAGTGGCACCATGGACTCCTGTGCAGAACTGTCCTCAGATTGAGGGAACAGCCAGGCGAGGCTGACTCTCAGCGCACAGGGAAGCTGTGCCTCTCTCATGGGGAGTCGACGTCAGCACCCACACGTGGGGGAAGGGGCACATCCTTCCTCCATCTGAGGGAGCTACCCCACCATCTCCCACAGCCTGCTTCCTCCCACTGCTCCCCTGTGCCTTGGCCTCAGTTCTCTTTGCTCCCTCTCCCAACCTCTCTGTTTCTCCCAGTCATCCAGCCTTGAAATCTTTGCATCTGGGAGGTATAAGGAAAAGAGAGATGGACTCGGGGCCTGAAAATCTGAGTCCAGATCCCAACACTCTGACTTCTTCTTGGTCATCTGACTTTGAGCACATCACCAACACTTTTGTATAGCTCTGTACCTCTGTTCCTAATAACAATCCACCCCGGGGCTGTTGTGAGGCTCAGATAAGCTATGCGGAGTATACTTAGTAAGTGTATCAATCTCTACACAGATGCACACATATGTCTTGGTTTGGACAGATCCTCTTGCTTGCCGCCATATAATCAGCCCCCAGATCTTGCTGACTCTGGTCTCCTTTGGGTCCTTCCCACCCATTCCGGCTTTTCCTTATTCATTCATTGCTACCACTGTCCTCCAAACCTACTCCCTCCAGTTGGCCTGCACTGGGTGTTCACTGTTACAGGATGAGCTTGTTAATCTTCTGGTAGCCATCAGCGGCCAGAGGGGTCTCCTCTCCCACCGCTCACCCAGGCAGCCCATTACAATGAAAGCAAGTCTCAGACCGAATTCGGACACACAGACGTGCCTGTCAGCCGGCAGGAACGAAAACTTCAGACCACCTGCTTTGTAAGCTCAGCAAACATCAGACCACCTGGTTTGTCCCCGCTCTCTGTCCTTTCACTTGAAGCAGATGTGACAAGGAGCTAGCAGCAGGATTCAGTTAATTGGTCAAATGACAGAATTCTCCTTAAGCAGATGGACACAGAATCTAATGGAATTCTAAGGCCCCGGACCCTGCTCAGCAGGCTACCTCCACTCATCCTCAGGGCTTCTGCAGTGGACCAAAGTTGATTCTCCCTTTTATTTTTAAGGGGTGAGGAGGTGAAGGGGGAATTTCATACAAGCTTTTCTCCCACAGTCAAGCTTTAAAAAACACCGCCACACCCACGCTCCAGCCGCAGGCCAAGGAGGAGCGAGCCAGGGACCAGACGCTGGGCGACCCTAGGGACCACAGCAACCAGCCCCGGTAGCCCGCGCTGGAGCCAGAGCTGCAGGCAGGACCCGCAGGTTGAGCGCGAGCAGCGGAGGCTTGGAACTCCCAATGTCCTGTGACCCCCAGCAGCCTGGACCCCGGGATCAGGGGCCCCAGCTTTGGCCAAGCCAGGGTTGGCAGCGGCACACAGGGGCAGGAAGCGGCTGTTCAGCCTAGATAGCAGGAGGGCCAGCACCTGTGAACCTCGCGCTCCACGTGCGAGTGAAGAGCAGACGCTGACCTGCGTCGTCCGCCCGCCCCGCCCGTCCGCGCCCGGGGCCGCTCCTCCCGGTGCAGACAGAGCGAGCGTGGAGAGGCGCCTGCCTGCGCTGAGGGTGGAGAAGGACTTCCCGGAACCCTCCTCGCGTGCCCTGCGGCTGGTGTCTCGGGCCTGGAGGGCAGCGCGTGGGGGACCCCGAGGCAGCAAGCGGAGAGCCCGGCAATCCCGCGCTGCAGCCGCCACCTGCTCGCGCCGCCACCTGCCAAAGAGAATTCCTTAGCCTCGGTGCATGGATCTCTGTGCCAACCTCAGCCGCTGCGCGTGGGTCTCTGCCGGCACGCACAGTGGTAACGCGGGCTGGGGTGCCCACGCGCACTAACGGTTGGCTGTGCCTTTACCGGTGTGACTGGAGGGAAGGCGCGGAGCTTGCTCCTTGGAGGTTTCGGCCAGACCGGGTTGGCCAGCCAGCCTTGGGCTGTGGAGGCGGAGAACAAGTGAGGAGGAGCTGAGGTGTCCACGGACCCGGAAGGCTCTACCCGAAAGAAGCTTTTGGCTTGAGCGGCCAGATGGGGTCCACCCCCTCTGCCCCTTCTACGACAACACAAACTCCCCTGCGTGAGAAAGGCGGCAACTTGTACCGACCCCGGGGATATGTCGTCCTGGGGGAAGATCTGGGGAAGTTCCACAGAGCTGTCTAGGGGGGGCAAACTGGAAATGCAGAAGATCTTTTACTGTAACAGGGCTGCTGAATAAGACAGACAAGAACAGGACTGCTCTCCATTTGGCCTGTGCCAAAGGCTATGCACAGGTGGTAACTTTCCTTCTGGACAGAAAATGTGAGCTTAACCCCTGTGACGGCGACAACAGGACACCTCTGAAGAAGGCCGTACTGGCAAAGGAATGTGTCATTATGCTCTTAGAACGCGGTGCCGATCCCCATGTGGTGGATGCCTGCAGCAACACCGCTCGCCACTGTGCTGCGTTTAATAGTGATTTATCAATAGCAGCAAAGCTACGCTCTCATGGTGCCACTATGGAAACAACAAACAAGGCAAAAATCACACCACCTTTGTTTGTTAAAGTGGCAGAATTTTTAATAAAGGAAAAAGCAAATGTAAATGTAGTTGATGGCATGCAAAGAACACCACTCATGCTTGCTATACGTTGTGGATCAAGTATAGTCAGTCTTATTGTCCAGCAAAATATTGATATCTTTGTTAAAGATTACCTTGACCAGACTGCAGAAGATTATACTGTTACTACTAGTTATCATATGTTTCACAAGCAAATTTTGGAATATAAAGAAAAAATGAAAGCTACAAATCCTCCTCAAAATAGCGATCCAGGGTCTCACCATATTGCCCAGGCTGGAGTGCAGTGGTGTGATCATAGCTCACTGCAGCCTCAAACTCCTGGGCTCAAGCCATCCTCCTGCGTCTGCCTCCCAAAGTGCTGGCATTACAGCCGTGAGCTGCCACGCCCAGCCTGTTTTTTGTAAATAAAGTGTTATTGGTACAGGGCCACATGCATTCATTTAAAAAAAAAAAAAAACAGTAGATGGATGCTGGGAATTTTGTAAATGAAAGAATGTTTTTAGCTTTCCAGTTTTGTTGTGTGTTCCAGTGCTTTTCCATTCATTTATTCAGCAAACACTCAAACTCCTAACACAATCAAACATTGTGTAAGCCAGGAAGAAAGTAAGTTAAATGGTGTCGTGACTTCAGGGACTCTCCGTCTGGAGAAGAGGACCTAGCATCAGAACTGACAATAATAACTCAAGGACGTATGTGCAGAGGCTACAGTGGAAGCACAGGAGAGGCCTTCCTGAGAGGGAAACTATCCAAAGATGCTTCATTCTAGAGGATAGTATTGTGCCAGCCAGACTGAGCCCTGGGGGATGAGTGGCGAGTTAGGCTGTGGTAGAGGGAGCATTCCAGACAGAGAAGACAAAAAAAAAATATATATATATATATATATATATATATCTCCAACAATAATAGCTAAATCTATTAAACTCCTACTCTGTTCTAGGCCCTTTTTGAGAAATGCCATGTATGTGATAAATGAAATCTGAAATCATGTACATTATTTCTTTCTCCCTCATAACCACACCCTGAGATAGATACTATTATTATCTTACATTTTACAGAAAAACTGAGCCCGAGAGCATTCAAGAGGACTTGCCTAAGACCACACTGCTAGGAAGTGGCAGAGCCAGGATTTGAACTCAGGTCTCTCTGATTCCTAAGCTGTTAAATTATAGTCTTTTCAGCTATGCCATACAAACAGCTGAATTGGGCTGAGGCTGAAGTTCAGTTGAAGACAGAATGGTGTGCAGTCAGGTTGCAGAGGTAGGTCAGCCCGAACGTGGGTTCATGGTTCATTTTCTCATCCCGAGCGTGACTACCTGAATCCATCACATTGCTCTGTTTTTACCATGGGATTAAATATACCATAGGGGCTTGATAGAATTGAGTTACTGAGTTTAGAGGGAAAGAAGTTCCAAAAAAGATGATTGAGCCAACTACTACCTGGGTGGGTAGTGATTCATCCCTTCTTTATAAAATGAGCTGATTTCCCTTTTAAAATAGGGTTTCCAACATACCCAACATCAACAGATATTTGAGCATCTTCCATGAGGCACACACTGTTACGGGCAGTGGGAATTCAGCAGGGAAGAAAATAGACAAGGTCTCTTCTGTTAAAGAGCTTAAAACAACCTTCCCCTGAGGTGACCTCTTATTCTGAAAAAACACCAGGGAAGTAACAAGCAACCAATGACCCTCGCAATGGGCATATCTAGAGGTGGGCCCTGCATTCGCAAGGTTTCCCCATGCTTGGGCCCACCTGGCCACGGCCAATCCCGCAGCCCGATCATCACTGCAAGATCCGCACCCCCCAGGGGCCCAGGCTCTTATGTGGCCACCAAAAACTTCTTCAGGGGACATCTTGTGACTCTCTGAGGAGGCCCAGAGCAAGCAGGACCTGCTGGGTCAGCTCTGCCCCCCAGAGCTCTGCATGCTTTGGCCTAAGAGCCCAGCCTCAGGCCAGGCCGGGGATTTTTCCCCTAAGAAGAATGTACCTCTGTTCGAACTCCACTCTGCAGGAATGCCCATGGTGCCAAAAAGGAACAGGAAAAAAAAAAAAAAAAAGGATTCAAAACAAAGCGTGTGATGTGGAGTCTAATTTTCAGATCTCATTTTCTTTCTTACTCTGAACCCAAACATGCTGAATGGGGCGCCTAGAAACATCTGGTTGTATCTGAACAGAGGTGGCAGGGGGATGGCAGGCCCCCGAGGCTGGCTGGGCAAAGGGTGGGGTGGGGGGAGGTAAGCCAGGCGCTCAGGCGGAAGGTGGGGCAGAGGTCGCTTGCGCGGTGTCTCCCGTGGCAGATTGCAGGATCGTCCTGACCGGAAGCTCAGGTTTCCTCAGGGAGTAGCCCCTCTTCTCAGTGCCTCTGAGGGACCAGCTTGTTGAGTTGACAGAGGCCTGGCCCCCTGCACCAAGCTCTCCTCGGAGTCCTCTCCCACCCTGACCCTGTTCCCACCTCCTGCCTCCCTCACAGACTGTGACCTTGTCCCCAAGTTGCCCCACTCATGCCCCGCCCCCAGGGCTGAAACAACTGACCCTGCCAGAGGCTCCCTCCTGGGGCTTCTGGGGGCAGCGGAGGTTGTGTATCTGCAGCGTCAGCGTCTCCCAGCCTCCGCCCTGAGCCCTGGGGCATGAGGCATGTTTCGAGAAGCATTAGTGTACACTTACCTACCTTTTCCTCAGTCACAAGTTGCCCTGCCCGTATACAAGGTTGGGAAACAGACATTTCAATTTTCTTAGGAAGTTCTTGTATATATCAAAATTGAAAATGATCATTTCTTTGGCAACTAGAAACCTTTAATATAAAGCCTGGAATCAGAAAATTCTCAGCTTCTACTGGGAACAATTGGCTCAAGCACCTGTATCTCTTCCTATATAAAAAAATTTTAACACACACATTGAGACATACAGTTGACCCTTGAACACCACGAGTTTAAACTTATATGCTGACTTTTTTCCACCTCTGCCACCTGAGACAGCAAGACCAAGCCCTCCTCTTCCTCTTCTTCCTCAGCCTACTCAACCTGAAGATGAGGATAAAGACCTTTATGATGGTCCACTTCCACTTAATGAACAGTAAATATATTTTCTCTTCCTTATGATTTTCTTAACATTTTCTTTTTTCTAGCTTACTTTATTGTAAGACTACAGTATATAATACATATACAAAATATGTGTTATACTTAACAGAATTTCAATCCAAAACTTTCTAAGAAGCTCAGAACAGATGCAGAGAATGTTCAGAGTTCATGTTCTAGTTCCTACTCAAGAAAGCATGTGTAGCAATATGTTTCCTTACCCAAAAATATGCTGGGGTCCACCTGGAAGTCAAATGCTTCTTTGGCTTTCTGGGCAGATTATTGCATGGTCTTTATCTAGGTCTACTTAACAACCAGTGCAAAGGCACAGATTTTGCAAAACCCTGACAATAGTCATTCGTTCTGAATAGAAGACAAATGTCTTTGCCTGAGTAATAATTTTCTAGCATCTGTGGGAAAGTCTTACATTCAGAGAAACGCCACAGTTCTGGCACCAAAAGAGAAGGAGCCATCTGGCCCCTCTTGGGTTCCTTGGCTTGAGTTCCCGGGGCCATTGTTACTCTCGTTTGGGAGGCCTAATGCAAAGGCGTTTCCTAAGTGAATGGGGACAAGAGGAGACAGGTAATAAGCTGGAGCTTGTGACAGGAGGAAACACGTGAGCATTGAAAACCCTCCCTTTGAAAGAACTGACTACAGCTGTGCACCACCAGTGCCAGGGGATGTAGAAGGTGGGGAGGTAGGAAATCTGGTCATTGTCGTGCGGTGGGGAAACTGCAGTGTTTATATAAAGATTGCTCTGTGTGCTCTCTTGACAAATGGTGGCCCACGTGCAAGTTTTAGGAGCTATATTTAACACATTAACTGCCATGTGTGTTGTATTTAACTCATGCTGGTTTTGAGCCCGGGGCCTCATGAAGCATATGTAACTCACACGTCTCTTCACCTTGGGAGCTGCGTGAACTAATTTTCAAGTTGCATATAACTCATGCACAGAAAACAATAAACAATAACAAACTTTTCATTAAATTAGAAAGGATCGTTTTGTTTTCAAAGTCTTTATTCTATTTTCATAATAAAACACAGTGGACCCAAAGGAAAAAAATTTTTTTCTAGTGCAGCAGTCACGGTGTTAAAGAGGCAACTTTTTTCCCAATAGGGGAAGCAGAGAATAAATTTCTATGAGAAAGAGGCAGAAAAGACATTTTTGGAAAAAAATGCTTTTGTAGAAGCCAGGTCCTCTGGGGCGGGGTGTCCACAGATAATTGGTTTAGTGCCTCAGTAATTAGCCACTACAGAAAAACACTGCTGTAGGGGACGGCATTCCACAGCACACGTAAGTGGTGCAGTTTCGGGGTGTCAGTTCTACGTTCCTTGAACCCTGGGAACCCCCTGTGTGCCTTGACAGCTGGGGTCCCAAGCAGTAGAGAGACGAAGCCCCTCCTCCCAGTAACGCCTGGAGTGCAGGGAAACCAGTGTAGACTTTTCTTCCATTTGCTTTCTTTTGGTTTTTTCTTTTTTTCCCCCAACACTAAGTTGGTACCAGAATTTTTCCATTTTCTTTGATGAGGTTTGTCCGTGGGCTTTCCAGCCTCGGCTCTGGCGAGGCCTCGGTGGCTCCAGGCAGAAGTAATAACAAGCAGACGGCGTCTGCTGTGCCCCTGGGACAAGCAGCCACCGGAGCCAAAGGCGCCTCCCGATCCAGGGTGTTGGACACCTGACGGGGCAACTTCTTGAAGCAAAGAGAACTGGCAAAGAGAAAATTCTCTGCCCGAGGACACGGTTCTGGAACATGGACAATGAATGAAACATTTCTTAGCCTCGGTGGTCTAATTTTATTTATGAAATCGTATCATGTGCAGTTCCCTCCTCGTCGCTCATTGACTGAACTTATAAACAGTTGCCATCATGGCAGGGCACAGAGGGGGAAGCCCTGCCACAGCTGTAGGAACAGTCAAGGCTGGTAAACAGGTCGGAAGAGCAACGGATGGGAACATAGCTCTATGGAGCATCTGGAATATGCCGGGTGAGCACTTTATGAGCATGATGTCATTGAATCCTCAGCACAACCCCTCGCACCCCCACAACACAGGCACAAATTCAAGGACACCCAGGAATAAGAACGGAGGAAACAGAATTCCAGTCCCCTTTCTGGACAGATAGAAAAATACCTTTGCCAAATGTACTGTAAAAGCACTTATCAGTTCCTGCATTCTCAGAAAGTTTACAATGGAGCAGGAGGTATTTAGAAAGAAGAACAAAAAATGTGCAAACATTTATGAAAAGAAGTTCCTTAAACGTCATTCTGTGGGCATGGCAGATGGCAGGTGGGGACTGCAGACCAAACCACGCTTTGTTCCTCTGACAATAGTGACTTCTCCAGCTATTTGCCAAAAGTGACTTTAAAAGCAGGAAAGGATGACAAATACTTGGAAAACATGAACTGAAATAAAGCTAATACTTCTCAAGTACTTACAATGTTCCCAGCACAACTCCAAGCACGTGGCATTGTTGACTCATTGAACCTTTGCAACAAGGCTATGAGGTAAGTGCTCCTAACAGTCCTATTTCACAGTTGAGGAAACTGAGGCACAGAGAGTTAGGCAGCTGCCAGAGCTCCTAAGGCCAGTGAGCACAACAGTCAGGATTCAAACCCAATCTGACTCTAGGGTCCCTACTCTTAGTAATTACACTGCTTTGCCCTGGGACATAACTAAGCAATTACACCACACAGAAACACAAAGCTCACGCGACAGGCCAAAGGGCTAGAAAAGGCAGATTTGGCTTCATTCACTGCCCATGTCATGGCCAAGAAAACCTACAGTGACTGCTGTCAGCACCAGGCGACATGGGAGACATATGTCTAATTAAAACAAAACATATCTTGTAAACCCAGCACACAATTCTCTTTGAGTTCTAAATATAGCTGGGCAAGGGTTCAGATTTTAGTTGGAAATGGCCAGAGGCGAAGCAACTGTTAAAAGTAGCTTGAATGGGGCAAGTTGGTGTTCTGGTTTCTGTTTCGGTGGTATTTCCCCTTTTAAGTAATACAAGAGACATGCCTGAAGTCAAGTGTTTGAGTAAACGTTGATGATATTTGCTCACCCTCCCTTGTCAAGGGGAGGGTGCCCACGTGGAGCACGAGGCATCCTTAGCAAGACACTGAGCACCCAGGGGGGTCCAAGGGTGTTTCCTCGAGACTGGAGACTTGATCCAGAGATGGAGGCTCGCTGCCTGGCCGTGGCGCCCCCTGGAGTCTGGGCCTGCATATGCAGGGGTGACTGGCAGCCAGCCCAGAGGAGGGCCTGGCAATTCTAACGCATCCCCACTCCACCACCCTGCTAACCTGTAACCTGGAATGATCTCCCTTCTTTCCATCTTGGGCAGGGCAGTGGGTTTGAGTGAGCCCTGGAAGATGCTTCAAGAGGGGGTACTCAGGGAAGACTCGGGGTGTTTCACTCATTCCTTGTCTTTTTCCTCCCTCTCTGAGGTAGGTGCAAGCTCCTGACATAGACAGCAGAGGCCTCCTTGCCACAGATCACCTCGTCACACTGCTGGGGCCACCCAGCAGCTGCCACGGGGCGGAAGGCAGATGCTCAGAGCAGTGGCCAGTGGGCTGTCACTGCCCAGAAGCCGCTGCCCCTCTCTGCAGGCTCCTCTTCCTCCCTCCTTCCCTGTTCTCCCTGCAGGGAACTTCCAGCCATGCCACACGCTGACATGGATGCAGCTTCTGCCCCAGTTAATTTTACAACCATGTTCAGCAGCATCTCTGCCCAGGTGCCCAGAAAGGGGTCCTGGGAAGGCCTCTCGGAGCCTAAGGCTTTGGGGCAACATCCAGTGTCATCCACGAGGTTCCCATCAAAAGGAAGCACAGAATAACCAAGCTGTCAACATATCCCTTCCACCGCCTGCTACTGTCCCCAAATCCTCCACATGGGAAGGCTTAGACCATCTATAGGACAAAGCTGTCTAAAGTCTGAGGACCACTCACACAAAAACATTGAAAAGCTGGTTAAAAAAGGCAAATCCCAGGCCATACCCCGGATCCCCTGAAGCAGAATCCCTGGGGGTAGGCCTCAGGAATCTGCAATTTTAGTAAAAAGTCCCACTAAACTTGGAGAACCACTACTCTAAACAGCCTCGATCCCAGCAGGAGCATCTTACAGAGCAGGTGACACAGTGATGGAGGTGGGAACTGAGGGGTAGGACCTACCCCAGGGTGGCCTGTGAGGGGAGCAGGAAGCCCAGCCCCGCCCCTAGGGAGCTGCTGTGCCCTGAGGACCCAGGGGCCTCTGCCTGGAGCCCCGGCTCCTGGGAGCACATCAGGAGGTGAAACCCCTCGCCCTCCATCCAGCCTCCTCAGTGCAGGGCCTTGCTGGTGTCAAGGACAGAGGCCTCCAGGGTATGTGCATTCAGGTGCCCTTGGTGGCGAGTGCCAGGATTGTACATTCAGAAGAGGACGTCTTGCTGGACTCCTTCCAGATGGGTCACATGGGGCCAGATGGAGGGGGGCGCCGTGGGTGGCAATGAAGGACTAGGCAGGGACAGGCTGGGCTCCTGCAAGGGCACAGACCTGTCCCGGAGGTGGAAGGAGGGGAGACGCCTGGGGCATCTGCATGATCCCCTGCAGTCTACCAGGGTAGGCTCAGAGAGCGTCATGGGGCAGAGCCCCTGTGAGTTTAGGATGTTGCACCATGGGGCAACCCCGAGCCAGGACTCAGGCCGGAACAGCTTCAGGCCCCATACGGGGGGCAGCCACAGCACCCGGCCCGATCCTGCTCCTCTACCCTGTCCCCCGGAGTCCCCTGGCACCTCTCCACATTTGCTCAGGCCTCACAGTTAACCTAGCACGTGTAGAAGGTGAACCCGTCTGTGGATCCAGGCTCTACGGGGAGCCAGCCAGTGTGGCCGTGGACGCCGCCGTATTTCTAGGGAGGTTCTATGCTTGGCACGTGCCTGCTCCCCTCAGCCTGCTGCAGGAGTCTGCTAGAGCTGCTGTACCAAGTGTGAGGCTGAAACAACAGCACTGTGTTCTCTCACAGCTCCGGAGGCCAAAATGTTGGCAGGGGTGGTTCCTTCTGGAGGCTCTGAGGGAGTCTGTTCCCTGCCTCCTCCAGCTTCTGGTGGCTGCTGGCAGTTGCTGGCAGTTGCTGGCGCTCCCTGGCTCACAAACGCATCACTCCATCTCTGCCTCTGTCGGCTTGTGGGCTCCCTCCCTGTGTGACTGTGGCTCTTGTCCTCTTCTTCTAAGGACACCGGTCATTGGATTAGGGACCCAGCTACTCCAGGATGACCTCATCTTAACTCAATTGCATCTACAAAGACCCCATTTCCAAACAAGGTCGCATTCACGGGTACCTATATTTGTCTGGTGGGGGCGGGTGGGGGGGCACCCACAACACTAGGTTTGGAGAAGACTCAGTGACCTAAGATGTCATTTAACCTCCCTGGGCTGCAGCTCGCTCACTTGTGAAGGAAGGGGTTAAATTAGACTGTGCCTTCCAGGTTTAATGGTCTCTGAACCTGCCTTCTCCTGCTTACTCTGCTTCCCCCTCGGATTGGGAACGGGCTGGTGTCCGTCACCTGCCCTCCCCTCCCTCTCAGTCCCACTTGCGAGTCTTATGATACCACAGGCCCGACACTCAGTTTCTGGTGCGACAACAGAGTAAGAGGTTTTCACGTGCACACAAATCCCCGCAGCTCCCTCCTGGCCTGGGGGCCACTCACCAACCAGCTCGTAGCAGGCCCTCCCGCAGGCTCCTGTGGCTGGTTCCTTTCATTTGTTTTCGTTCCCCACTCTCATCCCTTGCCTACACAGCCCCGTTCCAGGCTCTCTTTCCGCCCATTGTTTAGCTGCCAGCCAGCCTGAGCGCTCTGTTTGCCGCCTTTCTCCCCACAAGCACCTTTGTTTATACAGAACACGGAGTTTGGCATCTTGTCTACAAACTGTCCACGGCCGCAGGTGCAGTGGGGCCAGCTCCAGGCCGAGACAGCAGGCCCGTGTTTTTACCAAGATGTGCTGCTAACTGGCCTGGTGTGATTCCCTCCCCCGCCCCGTGCCTCAGTTTCTCTCATGGATAATGAAGGAGTGAGACTCTCTGGGACTAACAGGCTCCAAGAGCATGAATGAGGGTGAGCAGGGGACCCCAAACGCACCCTCTTTCCAGCTCGTGTTTGACCCACTCAACTCCAAAACAACAGACACAACTTTCCCAAATCTGTGGCTCCTCGAGCTGCGAGGATAAGGCCAGGGCTGGCTTCTGCTCGTGCAGCCCACCCCCCAGGTATTGAGATAAAAGCTGCTCAGGATGGCCCCCTAAAATACGGTTCTAGGGATCAAAACCCCAGGCTTCAGGGGCTCTGAGTAAGCACAGATGCCTGCATTAAAGGCAGAGCCCTGGTCATCTATTTTGAGTCTAAATGTTCAGAGGAATGCAGTGAGCTGTTTTGTAAACTGCGCTGACGCAAAGCTGTGTCATGGCAACTGGTGCAGGCAAGCTCTCTGGGGAGAGGCCGTGTTTACCCTCATCACAGAGACTAGAGGTCAACAAAAATGTTACAGAGACTGAAGGTCAAGAGCAGGAGCAGCAAGTGGAGGGGGGGGGGGAAGGTGGCAGGTTCCACCACTTTTCAACAAAGGAGGCCATGAAATGAGGAATCCTCGGGACCTCCCTGTTCTTTGCCACGTCCTTTGCTGGGCACTTGCATGCACGACTTCCTTTCAGCTTCATAACTCTCGCAGCATGGCGACCACCGTTCACCGTTTCTGTTGCTGTTTTAGCTGAGGGGAGGGAGGGTAAATCATCCCCCAGATACACACAGTGAAAGAGAAAGTGAAGATTTGGGCCGACATGCCTCGCTCTCCGTGTGGTGTGAGGGGAGGGGCGGCAATACGGCTGTCCTGAAGGAGTAACAGGTTTCAGGAAATGATTTTTTTTATGTTAGGTGAGAGGCACGCATGCTTGTCAAGGGGGAAAAGGAGCTAGCAGCAAGGGCAAGAGGAAGGACTCCAAGACCAAAATGAAGGTCAAAGCCAAGAGGAGGGTTGTTCATCCCTTCTTCCCAGAGTTGAGGAGGGGAGGTTGGGAGGGAGGTAAAAATCAGAGATCTTTCTCCATTTGAAACAGTTTGCAAATAGCCTCACACTTGCACCTTCCCACTGCCTCGGACAGGCCTCTTCACTAACAGGGGTAAACCAGCAAGGGCTTCCTGTGGCATCTTTGCTGAGTCATGGCCAAGTTTGCCTAGAAAAGCTCGGATATTTCTGATTCGGTATTCAGTCCTCTTACTTCTGGCCTTCAATACCCCGGATGAGGTCTTCAGTAGGAAAGGGCGGAGACCAACAACGTGAAAACAGAGAGAGGGCATCACCTGGGTCAAGTCTGGTATTTAAAAACCTAGAAAAAAATGACATTTTTAATTTCTCTGTCATCAGAGTGAGTCTTTGTTATTATTACAGAACTTTAGCACTCCAAGATGACACCTTTTATTCCTAAGTCTCCTACACACAATGCTAGAACCTGGCTGAACACCACAAGCTCCACTTCAGAGGGGGAGAAACTGAGTCAGAGAGCGAGCACCAGACCTGTCCGAGCTCAGCGGAGTCAGAGACTCAATTGAATAACAGTCTCAGAGAAAGGGTGAAGTTCAGTCTTCCAGCAATGGGCTAAGGTGTCTTATTTTGTGTCAAGTAATAAAAATTCAGGATTTTAAAGTACATTCCCTTACTTACCCTGCAGGGCTCAAGCACTCTATCTTCTCACTTTTTATGACTCTGTTTTACCTATAGACGTAAGTGGCACTATAAATCCTGAATAGCTTCCTACCTGCTGTTCCCTAGCGAGGCTTGCAGTGATTACTAGATATAGTTCCAGGCTCTGCAAAATGATAGGAAACTTAGAGAGTTTGCTTTCTGCTCAGGTTTACCAGGAGGAGAGGGTAATTTAAACAGCATTTCATTATCTCAGAAGAGGTGGCAGTAAATATGTTCTTCTGTTACCGAGGACAGGTACTTAACTAATTGCTATTACTAGAAATGTTTACATTGGAATTAGAGTAAAACTTTCAAGTTCGAACACTTTGCCTTTCCTTATTAGACAATCCTGTACTAAAATGTCACTCTTTAAGACCAGTTGCAGTTGGAACTCAGCATTTCCTTGAACAATGGGGGGAAATAGGGAAGGGAGGATTGCAGCATCTCACCTGCTCCAACTCCCATGAGGCCCCACGGCCCCACTCACGCTGGACCACTATCCAAACTGCCTCCTCGCTTCCAGATGGGAAGAAATTGGTTGACAATCTGCAAGTTGTCTTTTAAAGAGGACAACACCTGCTCCAGGCCCCAAGTTATTAAGAAGTACACATTAAACCAGAATCTCATTACAGCTGTCAGAATTGCAATGATTGACAGCTGGGAAATCTCATTATGCATTTCCGCAGGATTGCAGCAAAGCTTTGATTAGTACTTAGGTATTCACACTTGCAAAAGCAGTTCTTTTATTTGCTCTTAAAGAATTGTTGGTAATGCTCAGGCCCAGCGTTGAAACTCTACAGTGTGCTGAGGAGGAGGCCGGTGATGCACAAAAAACCAAGATGTGTTTTGTTTTGTTTCTCAATTTTAACCTGGCTGGCTCACCTCTGATTTTCCCTCTCTTGCACAAAGAAGGAGCTGAACAGAAGTTATTCAGTCTGTGATTTGTGCCAGGAGATGACACAGACTTGCTCTTGACCTCTGAAAATCATTTCCAAATTTCTATATGTAAGGAATGAATGGCCAAGCAGGCCATTTGAAGATGAATAAATCGAAGTGCCATCTTTATCTGCAACCAAGAAGGATCACATCCATACATTTGGTTAAATAAAACTCCACAGTTACAAGAAAATTAGCATGTGGTCAGTAAAGATATTTTCACAGAACCTTGACTTAATATTTAAAGTCATTGGTGACTAATGGTGAAAAATGAGATTTTCACTATTCCTACCCCTTTTGGCAGAGCGTATGGCACTGTTGTACCATAAGGGTTGTAAGTTCCACTTACTGGAATAGTTTTTGGAAACAGTGATTGTGTTGGTTTTTGAGCTGTCGTTTCTCCACCCCACATCCACTATTCCATGCTCTGCTTTGCGATTCTGGAGTTGGGATGCTGTAAATCTCATTTCTACTTTTTACTGCTCTGTTAAAATAACCGTTATCTGATGTAGAGAGTTTTATTTTACTAAACCTATTCCGAATAAAAAGAAATTTTTGAAATCCAATATTCAGAGCGTTTCATTCCCATCACAACTCTCCCACCTGGGGCGCTTTATGGAAATGGAAGGCTTGCTGAGGCTTCTAGGGTCAGGGACCGCCCGGTAGATTAGACTCTCATCAGCAATAAGGAGCCCAGACCAGATGTGCTCGCCGCAGCTCTATCCGAGAAAGACCTGCTCATCCTACGAATCTTGTCATACACAGATCATTACAGAAAACCGTAGCAAATTGCCAAGGCCACATGAGACTCTCTATCCCCTGCAATACCCACCCCAGCTAACTAACCACTCTGAACATGGAAGAAGTAACCACTGGGAGCAGTGGAGCCTGCAGGGCCCTGAGCTGTCTGTGTGTAGGTCTTGCACAACAGGACACAATCACTCAAGTTCCCTTGCAAAGCACCACAAACCCAAGCCCTGTGCAGCCTTCCTGCCCAGCGGGAAGGGCAGAAAAGAGGCTCTGATGAGCCGAGCGGCCAAGGAGTTCTCACCAGGAACATCAAATTCCACCTCCGAATCCCCAAACCGAACTTAATAATTTCCATGGTAGCCATTTGTAATATATTGACAGCCAGTCTCTGGACAACTCCAGAGACTTTCTCTTGAAATTTCAATATTCATAAACGCTATTGATAACTGTAGCATTTTCCCTGTAAAACACATAAAACAAAACACGATGCAACAGTTGCAGACGCTAGGTAAGTCACTACGAATGTGAGTGACCGGCCCCCGCTCCCCGGCCCAGCCTCTTAGGGCAAGAGATTCAGATCATGTCTCAGGAAATTAAATTCCTAAGTCACGGCTCTTCTAGGTCATTTGCTAATGGTGCCCAAGAATAGTCTAGCAAATAGCCAAAGCCGGGAAAGTTAAATCTACAAATGCCAGGGGTCTAGTCTGTGTATTTACATTAGTTGGTCTATTTTGATTAAAATCTAGTAACTAAAGCTCATATGAAGTGAGCATGCAGCACGATGCATTGAAAATAGAAGGAAATTTGGAGGTAAGCTTTACATATAAGTCCTTTGGCACAGGGTTTGACCTCCCAAAGCCTTGGTTCCTTCATCAGTAAAATAATGGTATCTACTTCCACATGCTGTCGTGAGGAGAAATGCAACATTTTATGCTGAAACACTCTACCACAAGGAGAACCGCTAAGTCCAGGAACCACTTTATGGCCCCGGATACCTCCATGGCTAACACAGTGTCAGGCATGTAACACATGTTCAATAAATGTTTGGTGATTGACTGACTGACTGAATGACATGATTTACTGAAATGTCCTGACAGCATTGTTGTGCTCTGAAGGAGTTTGCATTGATCTTAAAGGAGCCGCTGTCAGGAGAGAAGCAACCCAGACACTGGAAGGAGTTGAACCACTTAGAGTCTTAGACTGTGTTGTAATTCGTTTCAATATGATCTTTCTCCTGAGAAGCCTTAAAGAATTTTCCAGGAATTATATCATTAATCATGAGTCCTGATAAGAAAGAGAGCAAGAAAACAGCATCCCAGCTACAGCAGCTGCGTTGCAGGGAAAGAAACCAAGGGACAAGCCGGCTTATCTTGATCCACTGTCCCCTGCCCTTGGCCTCGTGGGACTCAGAGGTTGGTGGCTGTTTCCAGAAGTCAGGGAAAAAGAACGGCAAACACCTGTCTTTGGGCTAGAAGTAACCCACCTGCATTTCTGCTGGCAGACTATAGTCTTGTTTCTTCTTCACTCTTCTGGAATGGAGAAAAGCCATGGATGTTCCCCACTGACCCTTGATATGGTGTAGCCCAATGGTGGAATTTGCTCAGTAAATATCGTTGCAGGTTCTGGTTTCTCTATAAAATAGACTCAGTACGAGATGAAACAGGGCGTGGAGATCATTTGGCCAATACCCATTCGATCCTCTTATTAACATGTCTGGCCTCAGCTTCATGCTTCTGATGAAAACAAGACCCCACAGCTTACACTGCGGCAAGGGAAGGTGCTGTCCCCTGTCCCCCGCCAGCACTGTTTCACGGCCACTGCAAATCTGTCACAGGCCAGATGAATTTCCCAAACACTATCAGTAAAAATGTTGTTGCTTCAAGGAATCCAAAGATGCTGTTTATGTTGCTCAGAGCACTGGGCATTACACTTAAATGTTAGGCAAAGCTATAAATAAAACTCAGGCCTGTTCACATGTGGCCATATTCCTTCCAAATCTCCTCAGTAAGACACCAAAGATAACAGCAAGGATAGAGGCCCCTAACAGCACCCTGAAAGGGCAATCCGGTAGCACCACCACCAGCAGCTACTTAGGAGCATGGAATGTCATATCAAGGTGATTAGTTATTGGAAACAAAAAGCAGTAACCTGTGATAAATGGCAAAAAACAATTTTTTTTCCCAGAGCAGTCAGACATCAGGGATGTCAAAAAAAATAGTTTGGGAGTTAAGTTCTGTAATCTTAAGAGATTCTACCAATGTTCAATGGTTCTAAATAACATACTAAATCTGTGGCTGAATGTACTTTGTAAGGCACATTTCAGTGAATTGTCTAGAAGCCTGTCCTTTCCCCTTGACCATGAGTTCCTTGGAGGCCTCACATAGAGTAGATACAGGAAGAATAAAAGGAAGGAAAGGAAAATGTGAGTCACTGCTGAAAGGGGCATACTACAGAAGACCCCAGAAATCTCCATAGGAGCCCCTCTTCTGAGGATATAAAGGGCCATCTGACAGATGGGAGGAGAGGACTCTGGGAGGGACAAAGCAGAGCCATGGATGGGATACATTTTCAAAGTTGACCAGCTCCTTGAGTTGAGCTCAGAGGTCTCCCCAAGCAGAGGCAATACATGACAACAAATACATATTTATGTTCACCTAACATCACTTTCACCATCTTTTCAGGACTTGCCCATTGATAACCAATTTCCTCGGGCTTTCTGGATGCTTCTTTCAGTCCCTGTTAGGCAGAGCCCTGGAGGACGGAATCCCAGATCTGCCATTTGCTAACTCTTGGCATCTCCTTAAACTACAGTTCTTCAACTGAAAATAAAGATAATAAAAACTACCTGGGAATACTGTGAAGATTAAGTGTCCAAGGAAGTAACTATCATAGTTTGTGATAGCACTTGATTGAAAAAAAAAAAAAAACTACTGGATATGTGCTATGTTCTAGCAACCTCCTATTGCTATGGGCTGACAGCTGTCAGATTCTATAACACACTTGGGAGGAGTGAGAAGATGGGTGGCCCAGAAGCGTTAAACAGTAGGGATTATTACAGGAGAGTACTCATCCAAATACCCACACAGCACCATCGTTATCGCTCCATGAATATTATTGCTCCTTCTTCAATTACAATAAATGATTGTTGTCAACTATGACTTTTCAGAGTCACAGAGTGGAGATTCAACAGAGCAGAAGACTTATGGGCACACAAAGACCCTGTCTCTCCTGTGATAATTCAGACCAAAACATCACCAGCTTCATCTTGGATAGGCAAATAAAAAACTATATGCACAGGAAGCCTTTCTCATCTGTATGTTCATCACTTAACTGAATCATCTCAGAGGCCTGTTCAGGAGCACTGGGAAAGCACAGCAAGGATATGAATTCTTATGTCGGAAGCAGCGGAAGCAGTGTGGTACAGCCGCATGGGCGCTGGAGAGCCAGCAAGGCGGGTCTTAGTCTTACTGGTCACATAGCTGTAGGCAGGTTCCTTAACTTCGCCAAGACTTGGTTTCTGTCTCTGTAAAATGGGGCCATTAATGTATACTTTGCAAGGTTGCTGGGAGAATTAAATGAAATGAGGTCTACCAAGCCTATGGCACATAAATATTCATTTTTCCTCCTCTTGAATTCCTCTTAAAATGACATATCAGGTTTATACCATATCATCAATCATTAGCTTATTCCGTTCATTATAATATAGGCTGACAATCTGTATTCTTACTTAAGGGCACATATATCATCATAAAGTAAGTACTTTGCCTAAGAGAATTAAAGAGATCTGGCAGCAGTTTCAATTACCCTTCTGTGATGCAAGCTTCCGGTGGACAAGGAATGTGTCTTACTCATCTTTTTATCCCACAAGGTGTCAGACACAGTGCTGGTCACATAGCACTGCTCAGTAAATATTTGTGGAAAGTGCACCATTTGTCTCAAAATATTTAGATGTTCCATTTTATTGGTTCTACATGGCATTTCCAAAATAAACCACGGAGAACCTCAAGACACATCTTATTCAGTGGTTCGTTTCCACCTTGAGTTTTTCAACTCTTGGGTTTCCAAAGAGACCTATAGAGTTGAGAAATTTGGGAATCATGTCATTTATTCATTCATATTTTCCTTTCTCCCTGTTGGGCAAGGCAGTGAGTAGAGCCACCAGCTAGGGTGATAGGATCCCAGATCTGTTGTTGGCTCCTCGTGGGACTGCAGACAAACTTCGTCACCTCCTCAAAACTAGATTATTATTCTGATCGTACCTGAATTTATTTAAATGAAACAAAAGGGATGGATCTATTATTCCAGGGATAACTATTGTAGCTTCTGCTTCTGGTTATATTCAGCCTGGCAGAACCATTTATAATTGCAGATAGAAAAAGTGGTGACCACAGGTATTTGAAGTGTTCCCCCCAATTCAACTCACAAAAAGAATTTTTTTTTTATTCTCACTAGCTTGCCCAGGCTACCAAAATCCCCTGTACTAGAGAGAGATTCATTCTCTGGGGTTAAGGCATTGTCCATCTGCCATCCTCTTTCTCAAAGTCAACAGTCAGACTATTTGCTTATGAGTTTAAAAATAAGAGGCTGATTCCTCAAAAGATTAAACATAGAATTACCATATGATCCAGCAATTCCACTCCTAGATTTATACCCAAAGAATTGAAAGCAGGGATTCAAACAGATACCTTTACACTAATGTTCATAGCAGCATTATTCACAATAGCCAAAAGGTGGAAACAACCCAAGTGTCCATCAACAGATGGATGGATAAAAATGTGGTATATACATACAATTCAATATTATCTATCCATAAAAAGGAATGAAATTCTGATGCATGCTACAATAAGGATGAACCTTCAAAACATTATGCTAAGGGAAATAAGCCAAACACAAAGGACAAATATTACATGATCCCATTTAAGTGAGGCACCTAGAATAGTCAAATTCATGGAAAGAAAGTAGAATGGTGTTGCCAGGGACTGGGAGGAGAGGGAATGAGGAGTTATTGTTTAGTAGGCACAGAGATTCTGTTTGGAATGATGAAAAAGTTCTGGAAATAGTGGAAATCGTTGCAAAACATCATAAATGTACTTAATGCCACCGAATTGATACAGTTCCATTGTATTTTACTCTCTAAATTCTTGAAGTATGGCAATTGCTATTATACCACAATGAAATTATTTTTGGTTGATTGATGGTAATGATTAAATTTCAAATTCTAATAAGAGAAAAAAAAGGAAACTGGATTCACCCACTAAGTTCACCTCAACCTCAAAAAGGGAGGGGTGGGAAATGAAGTCAGATGACCGAGACAAAATGATTCTGACCCTCAGAAGCCACAGCTGTCTCAGAGCACTTTAATTTCTCCATTGATTGATTGACTGCAAACCACAGCTAAATGTCTGAGGTGCAACTTCTCATCCAGAAAGTTCAATTATATAGTGTGAAGTTAAGGGAAGGAGTGTTTTCTGTTGGGGGGATGATGGCGAGAAGAATCGGTTTTAAATGGGGTTTTGGAAGGAGGAAGAGCACGAGGAGTGAGGCTCACAGACTGAAACACTGAGACTGCCACTGAGCAGCCACCTCGGATCTGGGGGACCTGGAAGATGAAAGGGTCATTTTATTTTGAAGGCACTTTCAGCAGACAATGGAAATGACATCAGAGGCCTAACCACAGGAACTTGAGGTTTTACTGCCCAGATAATGTAGGCAACCAGCTGCTGAGATGACCTTAACACTGAATATTTCACAAGTCTCATTTCAACACCTAAGTGTGTTAAGGTCATGATCTTGTGAAATGTCACACCTTCGCTCCTTAGCACAAAGTTTAGAAGAGGTGGTTATTGGAAGTCAGATGGGCCACAGAGGGAGAGTAAAAACTGTAGACGTCTGACAATGGTTCGTATAGAATGAGGCCTGTCCATAGGAAAGAGTATTTGCTGTGTTTTTAGTAAACACACCATAACAGAAATCTCTGCTTCTTGCTAAATTCTTGAGCCCTAAATCGCCTCTGCGAAGTTGTTTTCATCCCGGCTCACTATTGAAAGATGAAATTCTGAGAAAAGGTTTTCTTCTCCATGAGTCATGTTAATTGGCCTCCTCTGAAAGTAAGGGGGCGCCTGCGTTGATGAACAGCCTTATCTGCGCAGAGCAGCCTCGCAGGACAGCAGGCAGAATTTGTGGTCGGTGCGTTTGCAGCGTCAGCTGGGCTTCGCCTGGTACTGAGTCCGGCACCTCGCACGGGCCGTGCAAACGGCCTTCCCCACCATCGCTCACCGTGGAAGCTTCCCATCGCCCTTTTGTTTTCACGTCCACTTCCACGCCTGCGGACCGTGCTGTAGTCTATTCATATTTTCCACAGGTTCTCTTCTCGGGGCTGCATGTACCTTTTGGGACTGAAATGGCTCCGTTTTCCTGACTCCTGTCTTCTGTCTCCCTTGGCAACCTGCCGTTTGCGGCGGCTGCGGTGACGGGGTTTATGTCGGGCCTCTCTGTTGATAAAAAGAGGCCCCGGTTCCAGCCTGCCGAAAGGAGAGCCAAATCTCAATTTTCCCCACCTGACTTAGCCTTTAATAAGATTTTGGAACACACATTTGGAGTAAAAGAGAGTTGGATTTGAATTCCCATTCCATCATTTACGACTTACCTCGGTCAAGTTCCTTAACCTCACTATGCTTCAATGTCCCTTTTCTATAAAATAGGGCTAATAAGGCCTATCTCAAGGGATTTTTGTAAGAACTTAATAAAATGTCATATGTCAAAATGCAAAACTAGCTGAATACCTAAGTGGTAGTTCAACCTCCTCATTAGTTGGAGCCTGCTGGTATGATATATTGCCTGCCTTAGCAGTTATTTCAAAGATTTTACTCTTGTTGTTTATTGTTTGGTTTTTCATTGTTTTTAGTTGTTTAATTAAATATACATATTTTTGGTATACGCAAGATATGTTTAAGGTATAAATAATAACACAATAACCCATGAACCTGCTTTAGAAAAACAGTGTTGCTAGTACCTATGACACAACTGAGTCCCCCCATCTCGTCCCCTCTCTCAGATAAACAACTATTTTTAATTTGAGGATCACTCCCTTGCTTTTTTGTTTATGGTTTTAACTTCATATTTGTATCCTTATTATTTTGTAATTTTTGACTGTGCACTCGTGTTCCTTAGGACTGTATCTTGGGGATTTTTTTCAGATCTGCACGAAAGACAGTTTTCTCCAGAGAGGATTTCTATTTCTTTTGCCAGATGCCTGGGGCACCAATTGACCCTGGCCTACTCTTGCCTTAAGGTTCAAGGAGTCACCAAATGTTGTAAATTTTTGGCAACAAATATGTATGAAAGTAGGCTTATAATTCTGAATTCTCAAGAAAGATTCATTTTCCCTGTACTCAGCTCCAAGATTCCAGACGGGCAGTTTCCTGGTAGCTTCCCCTCCTCCTTCAGCGCAGGTGTAGATTTATTTCCAGTTCACCCTTTGAGTCTCAGCTTTATGCACAAGACCTTTAATCAGACACACCATAGGTGGGTCCTGGGTTTTGTCAAATGTTCCCGTCCCTACTAGGCTTTGAAAGCCAAGCTCGAGTTGACTGGGTTTCAGTAAATACACTCACGGTGAGAGGCCGATCCAGTGCTCTATCTACCTCCATAGGTTAAAGCTTTACTTGGCTTTTGATATCCGAGTATCTCTACCTATCTTGCTCGCCCATTGATGCATTTGAAAATAATTTTTCAATAATTTCAGGGGCAGAGTCAGTATGGTATCCAGCCTAGCATGTTACCAGAAATGGAAAGATACCTTTAATTTTGGCAGGTTTCTAATGAAGTGTGAATTAATTTGACAATGTCCAACCACATGTCCAGTAAAATAATTTAAAAGGCTTATTTTTTTCCCAACATTTATATGGCTTGATGTGAAGCAGCTGCATGTGTAGCTTTAAGTCAAGGAGATGGGAAGGGCAGTAGGGAGGTCGTGTACTTTCTTGTCACCTCAAGTAAACTTTCAGCAAGATAATTTGTCCTACTCCTCACACCTCGTCTCATGTCCATCTCCACACAGATGGACTAGTAAAATATTTTCAGACACCCCTAATGGAGATGAAATGACTTGGAATCCCTCTGCTTTGCTAAAGCTGAATGTACCTAGGAAAATATAAAAATATTAGCCTAGATATTTTTAGGCAACTTTTCAAGACGCCTGGCTATGCACATCATCCTCATAACCCTCATAGGTTATAGAATCAGGGGGGTTTAGAGCTGGAGGTCATTACTCCAACATCATGTTCACTAGCTAAAGAAGTGAGGTCCAAAGACCTCAGCTAGAGCTAAACCTGCACCTTATACATTGTCTAGCTCATAGGAAACAACTGGGTTTAACTCAAGTGGCCTGAATCCCAATCCAGTTCTCCCTCCACGCAGCCCCACTGCTAACGGCGCTATTCATACAACCCAAGTCTTGTTCTCCAAAACAATCTTAGGGGTTTTGTAGTGTACACGTTCACCTAGAGAAACTTTTTCCATAGCCTAATAAAGCACACAGAAGTATGGTTAATTTATGATTTAAAGTGAATTTCAGCTTCTATTTTAGGTCACATCTTTGATTTGGCCACTCATAATTTTTAAGTGCTTCTCATGCACTTTATAGCCCATTGGGAGCCTCTTATATAACGTGCATAGTACATTCATGACCAATTTATAGGGATTACTACTTTAATTAATTGAAGAGGTTAACAGTTTTGTATATTTGATTTTATGGCACATATTTCACATAGCCATTATTTATTTGATCTTGCATTCTGGATCAGAACTGCAACCGCCAGCCATAGCACAGTTCCCATGGGAAAATATAGCTTGCTTTATGACAGTCACTTTGTGACAACATTTTCTGGAAATGAATGATGGTCTACATATAATTTGTAGCATTAAATTTATGGGTAATGGGATTAGAGCGCGTGGTCCGTGTGTTATAATTTGAGGGGTAGTGTGAATAGCACAGAATTTTGACAATTTTCCATGGGAAAGTCAAGATTTGATAACTTGGTGGAGGAGAGGGAAGTAAAGCATTTAAAGAAAGATTACACATTAACTAATGTGACATACAATGATCTCATGCCACTAGACAAGAATGCTGAATTTGTTATTTTATAGCAGGCTGTCTCCAGGTATATTGGTTATATACTTTTCATGGCTGGATGGAAAATTTTGCTTACATGTATGATTTGCGATGTTACTTTAGACAAGGAACAATAATGACTCAGATGTGAATTGGTTTTGACAGTTTTAAGAGAAGGTACAGTAGAGATTTAGGGTGTTGGAAAATGTCAGACATGAGTTATGGTGGGAAAGGAGGCAACATGAACATAAGGAGAATCATTTGTTCGAGGGAATTAAGTTAAATGTTGACTCAGCATTAAATACTTCCAGAGGTTCGCATTGATTTTGTGTCTTTTATAGTATTCACAATGGTGACTTCTGTCACCATTTACTGTTAACAAATCATTGGACACACATAGTGACCTGCTATGGGAGCTCAGGTTTGCTCCATCACTGCAAACTCCTTCCCTCACGGCGTCACCAAGAGCACGAGGTTGTGGGTGAGCTCTGTCCCATGAGGAACAACGTGGCTTCCAATAGCGATCAGCTATTCAGCAATGGGTATTCATCTCAGCATGAATGATTAAAACCTAGTCTCATTATCTAATGATCACTTAATCTGACTATCTCTGCTCACCACACTCTTAAAACAAGTCCTATGAGACTTTCTAATTTAAACCCAGTTGGTAACTAACATTATTCATAAGGTGGCCACGTAGGTTTATCTGCCTTCTTAAGACCATAGGCTTCCCAGCAATGGGGGTTTCCAAGAAGAAGCTGGAGGATCTCTAGGGCCACTTTCAAGACTGTGCTTCCCATTTCCCGAAGGAAGGTGAACATGACCATAAGGGAGAGTTGGAGGTGCTCAGATGCCTGGGGAACGTGGGACACAAAGAGCAGTTGTGAACTTGCCACTTCAAGTTAAAGCAAATTCAGCCTGAAATTCGCCTGTGCAAAACATTTACCCATGTGGTATAAGGAGAAAAGTATGTGTCCGAAAGTCAGGAATTCTAAGTTAAAGTCCTAGCTGTGTCACCGAATAAGTGTATGATCTTACGCGAGCTTCCTCACCTTTCTGGGCTGACACAAGACTGAGTAATCCCTTCCAACTCAACCTTCTGCCCATTACCTGTTTGGACTGAACTAATCCATTTTCCATTTCTCAAGGAGATATTTGTCCACATCAAGGTTCCGCATCTCTCTCGGCTGCCCCAGGGATGGCCAGGAATGCAGGAGAGGCATCAAGAGACACGGGACCTGCCCTCAAGGACTTTATAATCTACCCTAGATCAGACGGTTCTCACCCCTAGCAAAGCAGGAATTAACCTGTGCAGTGCTAGGTGTAATAGATACCAGAGAAAAGAACGTGGCGAAATCTTGGGACAACTTCATGCAAGTGCAGAAGAAACAGGGCTTGGATAACGCTTGAGTTGGGCCGCCTAGGCCGGGCAGGGTTTGTTGGGGCCGGGGACACAAGGGAGGTTATTTCAAAGTGAGAGAGCAGCATGAATGGAGTCAGAGCGGTAGGATGTGCAGGGCTTCTGGAGGGAACAGTGACTCACTCGTATGGGGGCAAAGGTGAACGCTGGGGTGTAAGACTGACTGGAAAGTTAGTAATGAATCTGATAATGAAGACGTTGAAAATATTAATAACGCAAAGAGTTCACACTCAATGCAGGAAGAACGCGGGCATTGGGAAAGCTTGAGTAGGTGGGTATGGCAGGGATTGGTGTATGGTGAGCTCTGCCAGGGGAAGGTTAGACAGGTATCCCTTTGTAAACTGGAGTTACTAATAGAAGGGGAGGGGAACAATAAGAAAAAACAAGATCAGAAGAGCAGAGGGGAAGGAGAAGAGGAGGAGGGAAAGAGGAGGCCTCTTGGCAAACACCCAGGTGGTTCCTTAAGTGAGGCCGGAGTGCAGGAGAGTTGTCAGGCTGAGCCTGGACATGGGAGGAAACTGTTTTTCTTTTGTTTTGTTTGTTTTTGTTTTTAGAAATAAGGTCTCTCTTTGTTGCCCTGGCTAGAGTGCAGTGGTGTCATCATAGCTCACTGCAACCTTGAACTCCTGGGCTCAAACGATCTTCCTGCCTCCGCCTCCCGAGTAGCTGGGACTACAGACGTGCACCACCACACCTGGCTCGTTTTTCTATTTTTAGTAGAGATGGGGTCTCACTTTTCCTGAGGCTGGTCTTGAACTCTTGAGCTCAAGCGATCTTCCCCCCTTTGCCTCCCAGAGTGCTAGCATTACAAGCCTCAGTCACTGTACCTGACCCGGGAGGTGCCTTTTCATGAAAATAAGAAGTGCCCTTCCTTGGTCCAAGGCATTGGATCCCAACAGTTCTTGGGAACTTCGCTCCACTTCTCATCCTGTCCCTTTCTCTCTCCTAGACCCCCGAGCCTGCCTTTTCTCCTGGTTTTCTCCCATCTGCACGTGAACATGCTTAAGCCTCAACCATCTAAGAGAAAACAAAAAATTCTACATCCACTTCCAGCAACTGCTCTCTCTCTTTCTTTCTCTTACCCCTTTGCAGCCGATTTTCTATACTTTGTGTAATCTATTTCTTCATCTCTCAGCCATTGCCTTCAGACTTGCATTCTTTCCACTCTACCAACCACCCCGTTCTCCTAAAATTCAACAGATGCTTTTTAGTGCTTATCCTGCCGGACAACCCAGCAGCAGTTTATCCTGCGGACAACCCAGCCCTTTTTCAAATAGGCAATTTTCTCTGTCCCTCTCCTGTCACACCAGGCTCCATGTTCACCTCCCACCACTCTGTCCCTGCCGTCCCCGCCCCACCGGCTTCCTCCCGGCTGCTCCCCTCCCACACCCGCTTCCGTCCTGGCTCCAACTTAGTTCTCGCTCCGCACACGCTCTGCGTGCCCAGACCCACCCCTTGGCCTCACGGACGGGCATAAGCTGATGATCCCGAGTTAACACCCACGGGAGAGGTCCCACTGCAGAACTTTAGACCCACAGAGCCACTGGTCCCCTGGGCACCTCCCCTGGGTGTCCCACATACATTTCAAACTCTACATGTTCAAGTCTGAACTCATTTTGGCCTCTCCACACCTGTGATGATCTGCTCTATAGACAATGGTTTCGCCCAGGGTTCCCAGCTCCTAATTCCCATGGCCCTCATTAGAGTGACTAAAACAATAAGCGTACCTTTGGTTAAAGCATTTGGCCTTGTGTCCCTCGTTCCTGAAGCAGCTTCTGAAGGGCCTCAGACAGCAGAATCTCTCCCTCTCTGACCTTCTCCTGCCCTCCTTTCACCTGTTCCCTTTTCTCCCCAAACAGATCACAGAAACTAAAATATGCTTTACTCTTCCCCTGCCTTTCTGTCTTGGAGCAGGCCATAAAAGAAAGTCTCTGATCTGCCCTGTCTGACTGTAGGTCACAGGACGCTCGTTTCAGAGGGGTCCTGCCCCACACCCTGGAGGAAGCACGCAGCACAGAGAGGCCAAGAGGAATCTGAACACACAGGCCCTGCGCTCAGTCCATTCGCGTTAGATCACAGCCTTTTCATCCAGCCACAGCGCTGTGCACTGTGTGCCTCCAGCAGTCCCACCCAGTGAAGTCTCCACAACAGGCCCAAGAGGACCAGGTGTGGAGAGCTGGACACGTGGGGGCTCCTGGTGGGTGGCATTTCGGGGTGGGGGGCACGGTGCCCCTTCACATGCCTTGCCCTGTGCATCTCTTCCTCTGTATCCTTTGTCAGATCCTTTGTAATAAACTGGTGAACGTAAGTGTTTCCCTGAATTCTGTGAGCCTCTCTAGCAAATTAACTGAACCCAAGACGGGTTCAGTCAGTCAGAAACTCAGGTGACAGCCTGGGGCTTGGGATTGGCATCTCCAGGGAGATAGTGTCGGAACCGCGCAAGAGGGCCCAGCTGGAATCTGCTGCAGCAATGATTGCTTGCTTGGTGTGTGGGGGGAACTCCCTACGCATTGTGTAGTGAGAGCAGAGGAAAACAGTTTGCTTTCTCCACACACCGTCACACGCAGACCAACTCCTCCTCCAATGTGCCATTTGTTGAAATGGCAGAAATGTCATAAAATACCCACACCAGGAAGTTCCCCCTTTCATGCCCACTTCCCATCAGTAACAATCATGTTGATTATAGCCCTCCTGGGGCCTTAACAAATCCTCAGGTAGGCCAGTGCCCCCGAGAAGAAACTTGGTAACGTTCTGCCCGTCTGGGAGGCCACTGACAAGCTCAGTAGTGTGCAAAAAGGAAAATGTTTAATGGTGGTCTGATCTTTGTATTAGGAAAAATAATTTGAATATTCAAACGAATTGCCATTCACCCGTAATAAAGAAATACTTAGGGATGATGTCGTTACTCTGGTGTTGAGCATGTTCTTGGAAGTCTGCTTTGGAAGCATTTGAATTATATTTGTTATAAAAGTGTATGTTTAACATTAGTGAATGTGATAAGTCACTTCTAGAAGTCCCAAGAATAACACCTGTTGTTAGGTGACAAGGCATCGGTTTGAGAGCCTCAGAGCCCTGATAAGGAGGCCAGGTCAGCTGGCGCTGGCCTGTGAGGGCTGGTTAAGGGCGGGCCGTGTCTGTCGCCTCCTCCAGAGCCTGTGGGAGGCTGATGTAGGTTTACAGCCTCCCTCTGATGCTCAGACACTTGGCTAACCTGGAGGGAGTGCAAATCCCAAGGAGGGTTGCGTAGTCTTACCTGCCAAGACCCTCCTTCCCAGCCTACGTGGGGCAGAGAAGGTATCTGGAGGGTGGTGGCAATAAAACCATGCCAGTGGCTGCTGAATTGTCTTTGTTGTGACCAAAACCTCTTAAGGGGTATTGTAGGCAAGTTGACCGTGTCCCTGTCCCACCCCCCAAAAATGTTCAAGTCCTAACCTCCAGGTCCTGTGAATGTGACCTTATTTGGAAAAAGGGTCTCCGCAGATGTAATCAAGTTAAGATGAGGTTATATTGGAGTAGGGTACGTCTAATCCAATGCCTTGTGTCCTTATCAGAAGAGAGAAGTCTGGACCCAGAGACACACAGGGAAGGAGGCCAAGTGACGATAGAGGCAGAGACTGCAGTGATACATCTCCAAGCCAAAGGATGCCACGTATTGCCAGAAGATACCAGAAGCTAGGAGAGAAGTAAGGGACAGATTTTTCCCTGGAACCTCACAGGGAGCCTTGATTTCAGACTTCTGGCCTCCAGAACTGTGAGACAATACATTTCTGTTGTTCTAAGCCACGGGGTCCACAGTGCTGTGTTGTAGCAGCTCAACGAAACAAGCACAATGGGTCATCCCTAGAGGGGCAGAAACAGGAGCCAAAAGGGACGCCCAGACACCTCCGCCCTGGATTAACCGGCAGCTGAAGCAACACACCGCATTTCAAACGGCTCTGAGGTCCACCTACTTCTCTGAATGAGGCCTCCGTGCATCTTGCCTGGTTCTGTAACCGTCCCCTAACTGGTCTCCCTACTCCAGTACCAAGGGAAGGGGAAAGCTTAACAGTCACAATAGTCACTGTCATACGGCGTTCGCATAGTATGCAAAGTGCAGGCAGAATCCTAATGAGGATGCTCCTCTACCTTAACATTCTGCAACAGCCCTGTGCAATGAGTAGCAGGATAAACCTCATTTTGGGCCATGGGGGGACCGAAGCCCAGGGGAGTTGAGTCATTAGCCTGAGGCCGCACAGCTGGAATCTGAACCCTGGCCAGTACTACCTGGGGGCAAGCACTATCTGGGGCTTGAAAGAGCATTTGATGCCTGTGAAAGAGACAGAGACCCCCTCTCAAGACAATCCTTTGGAGCTGGGAAGAAGCAGCATTATCCTTACTTCTCAATGGAGATGCTGGAATCTGAGATTTACCTACGATCTCAATGTGAGCCAGAAGGTCTGGTGACCAGAAACACCACATTCTGCACTTTCTCTTCCCCGCCTAACCACTGCTGTTCCTCCCTCCAGCCTCCTGCAGGCCAGCGGTGAGCGGAAACATCCCAGCGCCAGCGGCAAGCAGCCAGATCTCGGGAGTGATCCCAGGCTAGAGCTTTCACGTGTTATCAGTAACTTTCCCAAGAGTGCAGTGAGAGCTAATGTTTATAAAGTGCTCTGAGAGCCACTGATAAAAGATGTTAACTGGCATTAATAGAACACCTTCTGCGGGCCCCAAGTCTCCTGCGGGATTGATGGATACGCGTCTCTCCTGCACAGTAGGTGGGCTCTTTGCTTCAGATGAATGGAGCTCATTAATTAGGATCCTGCCTGCAGTTTATCTCCAAGGATGCTCGGTTATTACCATAATTAGGACCCTGAGCCAACCCTGAGACTATCTCACTGTAAACATATGAGCAGAGGGGGGCTGTCTCCTTGAACCCATTGTGCTCACAGTCGCTGAATTCAAGCCCACTGTCTTGCATGGACAGGCAGCAGAGGTTGTCATACAGTAAGGAGAGCGCTGATTTCAACGTGGCTTCTTCTTAGATGATTCCTTAGTGATCAATGCATTGCTTAATAGTGCTTTCCTATTTCCAGACATGAGCACAACTCTGGACCTGTAGCACTTCTATACGTCATTTCCGCTAGCATTTAATAGACATTTTAAGGCATAATCAAACTCCTTTACCCATTTGCCATCAAGGGGCTACTTCCATTAGCCAGAAAAGCTGCAGCACCTTTAAGGTAATCCTGCTCAAACCTGGATGCACATTCAAAGCCACTGGGGAGCATTAAAAAATTCTGATGCCCAGACCCCAGCCTCAGAAATTTGGATTCATTTGGTTTGGAGTGGGGACCAGGCATTAGCATTTATGTGTGTGTATGTGTTGGCATCTTTCTTTTTTCTTTTTCTCTCTCTTTTTTTTAATTAGTAGACTTTATTCTTTACAGCAGTTTTAGGTTCACATAAAAATTGACAGAGAATATACAGAGTTCCTATGTACCCATACCCATGTATCACATAGAATATTTTTAAAAATACCCTGAGTCATTCAAGTGTGCAGGCAGAGCTAAGAACTCAGTTTTAGTGCAACCATTGCCTACACTGCTGGAATCCACCAGCCTTTGTTTTGTTCTGTTTTCAAGACAAGGTCTTGCTATGATGCCCAGGCTGGTCTGGAACTCCTGGGCTCAAGCGATCCTTCCGCCCCAGCCTTGGGAGTAGCTGAGATCACAGGTGCACGCCACTGTGCCCAGCTCAGTAGCCTTTTTAAAAATAATATCTGATTAAACTACAGCCCAAACTCTTCTAGGCTTTCTCAATAGTTTTGCTTAATGTAACAGCTCAGGCTTGAGAACAGAACATGATTGGCATTCATTCAAATGAAAATGACTCCGCTCACCATCGCGGTTCGTGCCTTCGAATTGCGTAATGAATGGTCTTATCAATTATTACAGGTCATGGAGAGTTCTCTTCCTTATTAGATTAAAAGGAATATAAATAGAGATAATACAAACAGTAGCAGTGTAGAGCTCTTTCGGAATGATTGATCATTTGCAGAACTTAAGGAAAATTAACATATTACTTCCAAAAAGGAATTATTGGAATTTTTTTAACATTAGGAATCATGTTGGAAAGATAATTAAACAGAGTGAAGGCAGCAATCCAGCTGATAAAATAATAGAACATGTGAACAAATGTTTTATAGTATCCCAAAGGAGCTATACACTTAACCAAGTCTTTTGAGTCCATAATCATCGTTCATTCATTAACCAAATATTTATTGAGCACCTACTATGTTCCAGATTCTAGGTGCTGTGGAAAAACAATAAACCAAATAGACAATAGGGCTGCTCTTATAAAGCTTATATTCTGGTGGCATATTAGAATATATACTCTCCCACTTATCAAAATACTGCTGGAATTGCCTAACAACAGTTGGGTGTTTTGAAAAATGTAAACTACCATGTCAATTCTAAACATTATTAACGTTAACATCACCATGGCCTTTCATCACACCAACATCAAGGTACAAAAGAAACTCCATAATTCACTATGAAACAACCACCCTTAATTGTTGAATTTTGACTTTGGAGAAAGTTAGCATGCTTTGATATTAGTGTGTTATAACAACTGGATTGTTAAACATAAATCATATAAATATACAAAAGAAATAAATTCAAGTTCCTTTCATAGGTGAACAGCTTGTGGGTATGTTGGGTCTATTTAAGTTGATAGACGTCCATTTTAGAAACTTGCTGGGAGGAAACGGTATCTTTATTTAGTGAAGAGTGGTGGTGTTTATCAGCTAGCTTTTGCTGCATAACAAATCTCTGTTAAATGAAGTAGCTTAAAACAACTACCATTTTATTTAGCTCGCAATTCTGTAGGTCAGTTGGGAGTTTCTTCTGGAATGGCTAAGCTAGTCTCTGCCAAGCATTCTCATGTGCTATGGTCAAATGATGGGAAGGCCCCACTTGTATGACTGGCAGTTGGCAGAGTGACTGGTCCAGGGCCCTCACTGAGATGAACCATCTCTGTTCCACGTGGCCTCCCATCCTCCAGTAGGCTAGCCTGGGCCTCTTCACATGTTGGTCTCAGGGTTCCAAAAAACAGACAGAGCAAGAGTCCCAGTGCTCATTTATTTTTCAAGTCTCTGATTATGTCACATTTGCTATTATCTTGTTGACCAAAGCAACTCGCACGGCCAAGCCCAGTGTCAGTGTGAGAGGGGACTACCCCAGGGCAGAGAAGGAAATTACTGTGGCCATTTGTGCAAACAATTTACCCCCGTATCCCCTTGCTAGGGTACAGGTTTTTAGGGAAGAATCTCCCAGGAGTTGCTATTTTATAAGAGAAGTTCCCACCTTGGTCTGGGCCCTGTATCTACTCAGTTCTAATGGTTCCCAGTGAATATAGCCCAAGGAAGGTGGCACCTCGCTGCATCACTGCCCTTCGTGCCGTTCTAGGATCTGGAGGTGCACGCCTCCTGCATTCCCTAGACAGTGCTACGTTCCAACCCAGGAGGTGAGGCTTTCCTAACTTAAAATGGCTTTATAAATGTCATACACACTCCTGATCTCCAAGGGGAGACCAAGCCCCTGTGTCTTTAACATAAGAGAAAGATGTTTGTGATACTGCTGTGAATGTCTCTCTCCCAGGACTCAAACCCAAACTGTCTTCCTCTTTCTTTAGCCAAAAGTCTGAGTCACTGTTAGAACCACCTGTAGGGGACAGAACATGCAGAATTCACAGGGACCGCGCCAAGCGAGAGGCTTGGAAAAAAGAGAAGACCACACCTCTTGGCAGACTGAGATTGGCGGTCTCCCCTCCAGGAGGAAGCATAGTCAGGAGAAGCAGCCCAGAAGAGTCTCCTCTAGCATCTACATCTTCTTATTTGGAATTTAATAGAATTCATTTAAAAATTTGCTTTGTCTGGGATTTGGATATCAAGTTTGAATATAATAGCCACGAGTCACTCGCTTTCCTTGTGCAGGAGGTAGCACAGTCTAGCAGCGAGGAGACCAGGCTCTCGCAAACAAGTCCCTCAAGTCCTGCTGCCACCACTTATGACCTGTGTGACCTTGAACAAGGTAGCCTGTGCAGGCCTCAGTTTCCTCATCTGTACTAGTCAGGGTTCTCCAGAGAAACAGAACCAATAGAAGACAGATAGATGGATGGACAGGTACACACACAGCGGGGTGGGGGGGAGAGGGAGGGAGAGAGAGAGATTCGTTTCAAGGAATTGGCTTACATAACTACGGGACCTGGCAAGTCTAAAATCTGTAGGACAGACTAGCAGGTGAGAAATTCAGGTAACAGTTGATGTTGCAGTCTTCTAGAGTCTGAGTTCCTCAAGACAGCAGGTTGGAACCTCAAGGCAGGGTTTCTATGTTGCAGTCTTGAGGAGAATTCTTTCTTTTTCGAGAAACTTTAATCTCTGCTCTTAGGGCCTTCAGCTGGTTGCGTGAGACCCACCCACATTATGGAGAGTAATCTGCTTTACTCAAAGGTTACTGATTTAAATTTTGTTTCTTTTTTTTGTTTTTTTGGAGACAAAGTCTCTCTCTGTTGCTGGAGCTGGAGTGCAGTGGCATCAGCCTAGCTCACAGCAACCTCAAATTGTTGGGCTCAAGTGATCGTCCTGCCTCAGCCTCCCAATGAGCTGGGACTACAGGAGTGCATCACCACACCTGGCTAATTTTTTCCATTTTTAGTTATCCAGCTAATTTCTTTCTATTTTTAGTAGAGATGGGGTCTCACTCTTGCTGAGGCTGGTCTCAAACTCCTGAGCTCAAGGGATCTTCCCACCTTGGCCTCCCAGAGTGCTAGGATTATAGGCGTGAGCCACCGCGCCAGGCCTGATTTAAATGTTACACCCATAACGTGCCTCCTCAGCAGTATCTAGACTAGCGTTTGACCAAACAACTGGGTACCATAGTCTAGCCAAGTTGACACATAAAATTAACTATCATACTATCATTAAAGGGAAGAAAAATAGTACCTATGCCATAGAATTGTGATGCAACAACACACACAAAGCAACGAGAATGGCTCCTAGCATTAATCTAAGTTGTCATTGTTATTGCCTGTCCCCTATAGATACAGTAAGTGCTGCTTGTCCATGTAAATTTGGGGTGAGCAGGTTCGGTAGACCCATGGCAGGGAAGCTGTCTTATTCCCTTATAGAACCAGAACTGAGCATTTGGGGTTGGTTTTAAACGGATGTTTGTTTTCGAAAGAAAAGGAATTTTAAAAGAGGTCTGATCCTTTAAGACTGAACGATTGCTTTAGAGACCCATCACCTAGCAACAGGAAGATAATAGGTCTCTCTTCCAACAGGTAAACCTCTGGCTTATCTAATTGAAATTTCAGGCTTCCTGCCACACTCCTGAAAAACTATCGCTTTAAAGGGATCAAACCGTACAAGCCAAAGTCCTATCTGAATGTGCTAGGTTTCCAATGGTAGGCTAATAAGATTTTCATTGAAAGAATAGATTTGAAGTTTTACAGCTCATAATTTAAGTAGCTTTGTTCCATTGGTATTCACTGACTCTCTCAAAAGGAATCTGCAGTAAAATTCCTATTTGGCTCCTGCCTGGGGATCAAAGATAAATGTTAAAGCAGAAACAAAGTGTAAATTGCAAGAAAATGAAGAAGTATCTAGACTTTTCACCAGGTTATCTTTTAGTCCTCCTCCCCCTCCCCGGGCCCCTCGCCTCCCGCCTCCCGCAGTCCATCACAAATGCTACATCACAAATGCTACCTGTTCTGCTGCCCAGCGACGGCTCATTTCATGCCTGCCGTCCCCCTGCCACTGCCCTTTTCAGAGCTGCTAACTGGTCTCCGACCAGACCGTCCTGATCTAATCCACCTTTCACATACTTGGCCCATTTACTCATTACCAGACACAGCTTTTCCTCATACAACTTCTCTGCTCAAAGATTTCAAAAGCTACTATTGCTTTTCTCCAACCAAGCTCAAACTGGTTTGGCATTTAAGCCTTCTTGTGATCTGACCTCAAATTTTCTTTCCAACCTTACTTCCATCTTTACTGGTCACCAATTCCAGCCAAAAACAAATTTCTTGTCCTCCCCAAACACACTCAGCTTTCTTGATTCCTGCCTCTGTTTATACTAGAACCTCTTCAAACGTCCTCTCCTCAAATCCTAGTAATTCATCTAGGTCGAGGTCAAATGCCACTTCCTCCAAGAAGCCTTAATTTCTTGTCTCCTAAGTACAAGTAGACTCTTGTCTTTCAGTTATACTTATGTTGTGAGGTTCGAGACCCAGTTCTGCTGCTTTCTAGCTGTGTTACTTTGGACAAATCACTTACCATCTCTGAGTCACAGCTTGTGTTGGTCTGTTTTGCAAAATGAGGTACCCAGTGATTGTGAAAGTTAAATAAGTTCAATCCTGGAAAGCGCTTAGCCCAGCGCCTGGCACATAGCTGATAGTCAGTAAATATTAACTCATTTAAAAAAAAATCATATTTAACGTGTATTATAGTCCTTTTGTATAGTTGCCATCTTGTTTCTCCATTGTAAAATCCTTTGGGGGCAGAATCTACTATCGTAATCCCACCTGTTCCTACTCTCCACAGTGCCTTCCACACATTGGATCTCAAAAACATTTTGAATGAAAAAAAAAATTTTTTTCGAAATCACATTCATCATGGCCACGCAAAGCAAGCATTGCCTGCATTTGATTTTACTAGAAAATATTAAACTACGCAGAAGCAAGACATTGAAACTCAATTTCCCAACCATTTGTCTTAGTCCATTTGCATTACTATAAAGGAACGCCTGAGGCTGTAATTTATAAAGAAAAGAGGTTTGTGTGGCTCACAGTTTTGCAGGCTGTGTGAGAAGCACGGCCCAGCATCTGCTTCTGGTGAGGGCCTCAGGAAGCTTCCAGTCATGGTGGAAGGTGAAGGGGGAGCAGGTGTGCCACCCAGCGAGACAGGAAGCAAGAGAGGAGGCGAGGAGGTGCCAGGCTTTTTAAACGATCAGATCTCGCGGGAACTCATAGAGCAAGAACTCACTCATTACCTACCACAGGAGGGCACCAAGCCATTCACGAGGGATCTGCCCCCATGACCCAAACACCTCCCGTTAGGCCCCACCTCTGACATTGGGGATCAAATTTCAACATGCGATTTGGAGGGGACAACTATCCAAACTATAGCACCATTTTCTTTGGTTTCTTTTTTTTCTCTCCTTTAAAGATCAAGAATGTTTTTTCTATAAATGACTGTGACTTCTCAATAACAAAGAACTTCTTTCAGTCTGTCTTAACATTGCCGGTTGTCATGGTCTTCTTTCTTTGTCTCCAAAGCACCACTCTTCCTAACACATAAGCCACATCAGTTATTGAGTTTTAATCTTTAATTCAACATCAGTTCACACAAAACACCGTAGCACGAATCTAAAAAGAAACAGCTGATTTGTTTTGGTAAAAATGCCTTTGCCATCTTGGGTACAGCCTCCTTGTGCAAAGATAATCAAACCAATGCAGGAGCCATGAATTCCTCCCCAGGGCTGAGAGGTAGATTTGCACGAGTCTGTCACACCTTCTGCCCTTTGAGCAAGGACAGGTACTGGCCAGAGGATGAGACATGGTCCAATGCAACAGGATATGGCAAACGCTTCGACTTTCCAAGGGATGAAGTCCATTTCTTGGCTGTGTTCGCACGATGCTCTAACCAACTGGATTCATGAGTCAGTTTTGTTCTCGATGGGACTCCCTCTTTGTAGCTCTGACCTCCGTTGGACAAACAAACTGCCGGAGGAAAGTTCTTCCTTTTCCTCTCACACCCAGCTCTTTGCATTTCAAATGACCCTAGTTCTACTGTGTGCAGAATTAGTTACATTGATATTAGATATCGTGCATTTACTTTGCATAATTCCTTAATTTTGCAGAGGAAATCTAAGAGATTTGTCTCCTCTCCAGATAATTTTGCTCTGTCAACAGTGGTTGTCCTGAGCCTCTGGGTGCAGGGGAGAGCCGTTGCAGGAGGGTGGCCCTGATTAATTAAACTCTGTTTGCTGAGAGCCAGGGGCAGCCCCCACGCGCTCCCCGCCCCCTCGGCCAATGCAGGAGGCAGCGCTGGTCTGGGATTACGACATTGCGAGCCTTCCTGTCCATTCACTTTTTTAATTTTAATTTTTACTTTTTTATTGGGAAAAAATACATCTAATATTTTCCACTTTAACCATTTCTGAGTGTACAAATCAGTGGCATTAAGTATTCACAGTGCTGTGTAACCATCACCACCATCTATTTCCAGAACATTCCAAACAGACACTTGGCACCCATTATACAGTGACTCCCCAATCCCCCCCCTAGGTAACATCTATGCTGCATTCTGTCTCTATGAATTTGCTGACTCTAGACACCTCATAAAGGTGGAATCGTTCAAATTTGTCCTTCTGTCTGGCCGATCCCACGAAGCATGACGTCCTCAAGGTCATCCATGTTGTAGCTCGCGTCCCATTTATTTTTTATTTTGTTCCTTTCCCCCATGCTTCCCTCAGCCTGTGTGCTATTTTAGTTATAAATATATACAAAAGGGATAATGCTTTTCACATTAAAACTGCCTAATTATACATCATTCGAAGCTTCAATTCTCTTAAAAGGAAAGGATCCCGATACATCAAAATCCATGACTTTCACACTGCTTAGATTTTAACCCTCCCACCACTAACTGCCTGTGTGCCCTGAGAAAGTTACCTAACGTGTCTGTGCCTCAGCATCCTTATCACAGCTAACGGGTCTTAGGGACGCTCATGTCTGATGTTCTTATAACATGCATATACATGAACAGCATAGCACCCATTTATTCAGAAAACGGTTAGTAATTTCATTCCATGTCAGGGACTGGTTGTAGATAAAGGACTATCTACCTTTTTAAGTATGTAAGTATGTTTACGTAATCTAAACAACTTATTTAAGTTAGTCCTCGTTCGCTAACCCAGACTGTTGACTGGCCAGGGACTGATCGCTGGTGAAGGACTGTCCGCGGTCAGAAAGGGCCGCCCTGAGCCCACCATGTTCCCCTGCGAGACACACAACGGCCTCCGCCTCAGCCTCCACGCAAGTCGGAACCGAGAGCACACTACACAACAGGACCACAGTGACAACGCTCAGTGGGGAAGCTGAAAGAAATATCTGGAAAGAAAGCAGAAAAGGAAGAGGAAGGAACAGGGAGGAAGAGGGGATAAAAGAAGTAATCCCAGCAGAACAACGTGGGCCATCTGGTGGAGGCCCAGGAATCCTGACATTCCTTTCAGTGACCCCTGAGAGCAGCAACCTTTTTGTTTTTTGAGACAAGGTCTCACTCTGTCACCCTGGCTAGAAGGCAGTGGCGTCATCATAGCTCACCACAGCCTCAAACTCCTGGGCTCAAGTGATCCTCCTGCCTCAGCCTCCCAAGTAGCTGGGACTACAGGCATGCGCCAGGCTGATTTTCCTGTTTTTAGTAGAGACGTGGGCTCACTCTTGCTCAGGCTAGTCTTGAACTCCTGACCTCAAGCAAACTTCCTGCCTCTGCCTCCAACAGTGCTAGGATTACAGGCGTGAGCCACCGCGCCCGGCCAGTGTAAACACTTTTGATAGGCAAACACTGTAAAAGGTGGTACAAGTAGGAAAAGATATATAAGTTCAGATCCTGGCCTTGTACAGGCAGATCACAATCTCGTAGGGGCTGGAGGCACATAAGCCATTGAGTGTGATAAGACAAGAAGCACAAGAATAGATGTCCTTACAATACGGGGCACCACAGGGAAGGGACGGCTGAGCCTCTTCTCGTAGGGTCCTGAGAAGCTTCCCAGTGTATAATAAATAAACACAGTGCTTCTCTGATTAGTCTTTATGGTCATTCATTCAACAGGTATTTAATGAGCATCTACTGTTAACTGAAATGCTTCCCTAACCCTAACCCTAACCCTTCCCAGACACGGGCACTGGATTTTTGAAAACTGAGTGGCAGTTTCCCAGTTAGACTGGGCTGACAGGGAGGGAGAGATAGCGTGCGTGGACAAATGCATCCAGGGAACATTTAGCGTCATTTAACACTGCTGGGGCTCAGAAATAGACTGGAGAGGTAGGTGGGGGGGCTCCCGAGAAGCCCAGGGCGTTGTGCTCAGCTACCGGGACCAGGGTCTTATTGACAAGAAGGAGCCAGAAAAGCGAGTAATGAGGAGAGGGCATGCTCAGAGGCCTGTGGTTTTGAAAGAAGGCCCTCACTGGCTTTGGTAAAAAGCAGATGGTAGAGAGAGAGCAGAAGTCAGGGACATTAGTGAAGAAGTGATTAGAACCTCCTGAGAAGCATCTAAATCAAGGCAGTGGCCATAAGGAAATTGCAGAAAAATAAATGAAAACAGGGCTTCTTCTATTAGTCTTTACAGTCATTCATTCAACAGGTATTTAATGAGCGTTCACTGTTAGCTGAAGCGTTTCGTTAATGTGCGTTAGACTTTTAAGCTTTTTGAAGCATTTTCATAAGCTTCATTACCTGGCTTGATTCCCAGAGTTATTATGTGAGGCAGGTAGAGCAGGTTTTATCATGCCCATTTTGCAGATGAAGAAACTGAGATTCAGAGAGATGAGCTCATTTCTCCTGAGGCGATACAGACAGCAAGGCGCAAGGCCCGGGTCAGACTCAAATCTGCTCATTCTGCGTACCTTCCACTCCCACCCTATGGTCCCATCAGCTCAAAACCATTTCCCTATTTATGCAAGCCTGGGACATAAAAGTTTGCTCAACAATCGACTCTCAGTCATAAAAATGAAAAATTTCAAAGAAAGCTGAAGCTCTTAGCAGATTGTAGAATTCTCGGAGTTACTGATCTGGACACAAATGGCCTGGCACGTGGGAAGAAATGCAGAACTGGCTTTGGTTTGATTTTTTTGCTTTTTTCTTAAAAATAAGCAGCGAATCCACTTGTATCTACACATGGCGCAGTGACTAAGGAGGATTTATGAGGTGCTGACAGGATGCTTTTGTCTCCTCTCTGCTGCCAGGGCACCATCTCTACATGAGATGGAAAGGCTAGCAGGGCCGTGAAGATCCGTCTCCATCAGTAAGAAAACCCAAAAGTGCTTGCTGACCTATTTAGGCTTAATTTGCTTTTAGGCGACTCGGCCATCCATGGGAGCTGAGAGGGGCACTGTCGTTCAGCCCGTTAACATGCACTAATTTTGTTTGCTGTCCCCATTCTCCTGCGCCCCAAACACGAGTGTCTTCAAAAAGCCAAGGCCACATCTTCCACCTCTTGCTAAGCACATCGCTTATTTGTTGCTCCCAGACCTGCTTGTCGGAAAACATTTTCCATTCAGTTAAACCTAGCCGATTTCACTAATGTATTAACATGACTGGGTCTGTGTTTTATTGCCGTGAAAAGAGATTAGTCCTGCTGTGATAAAATTTTCCATTTACAGAGAACTTTGGGCTAAGAGGACCATTCAAAGTTTTGAAGCTGCCTTTTAAAAATCAGGCACCATATCCCCTCAGACTTGGCGAAGGCATCAAAGGGGATCTGGCCCACCTGGTAGAGGGAACAGCCTTAAAAAGAAAGAAGGGCTGTGTCGCCAACTTGTTTCCCGGACCCTCATGAGGGAGGCTGCCAAAACCCTTGAAAATGTTTACTACAGGGCAGTTCCTCATCTTTCAGATAAGAAAACAGAGGTCTGGAGAGTTAGGTGACTAGCTTAGAGGCCAAGAGCAAGTGACAGGGACAGCAAGTGTCCCCACAGGTCTGCTCAGCCCAGGAAGAAGCATTCCAGTTTGCTTTTGATTGTTTTGGTGTCAGTGCTTTTCTCCAGAGTGGGAATCTCCAGAGGATCTTCAACTCTGGTTCCTCTGTTTTGTTCCTTCCTGCCCCGCCCCGCATCAGTGAGGACTAGCATCATTTCTTTTTTTCTCCTTGAACCCAGGTTGAAATTACCAGAGACTTTCCGTGGACACAAGAGCATCAGCCTTAGAGACTTCTCCTTATTGGATCATAACATAAAGAGCCCTCGGGGGAAAGAACCCAGGCCTCTGCAGAGGTCACCTCCCAGGTCCCCTGCACGGACCCCTCTCTGAGAGCTCCACCCTTATCCTGGGGCTTAGCCACACTTTCCTTGTTGTGTATATCAATACAAAGACAAGCGGTGTGAGCCTAAAATGCCAAGATCCAAGGAAACTGCAAGACCGGCTTGCTCACCCAAGCATTTCTAGAAGGGAAGAGCCCTTTTGACTGCTGTTTCAGACTGTTTGCTACCCACCTATCACCCGCGCTTGCTTGCCAATCTCCGGCAGATCATTTATATGTGCCCAGAATCCGTGGGTAATGGGCGTGTGATAAAAATAAATGGAATAAATAAATTAGTTCCTGAGCTTCTCAAATAAATCCAGTTGAATTAGATGTATCTAAAATCACTCAGTCTTGAAGAGTAAAGTCGAGACGGTAATGAAATGAGAAACAGGCTTTTTATTTGAAGAAAAGAGAGAAAAGGGGGGAAAACTCTCAAAAGGCATGAACAATTCAAAAAAGAGAGTCTTATTTGCACAGAGAATCAGTCATTGTTATTTGGTGGGAGGGGTTTAGAGCCCTCCGTTGAGATTTGAATGCAGGTCTTTTCAAGTGGAATCAGTAAGAGTTTGCTACTCGACAAATACTGTGCATGCTCAGAGAGAAGGTAAGTTTCCTTCCCCTCAAAATATTACGCTTCAGAAAGGAGGAAGTAGCCTGGATTCACTTTGTTATCACCTTTTCTATTATGAGGTTCAGATACTAGGACTAGGATGTATAACCCAAGTATTAATAGAACAACGAAGTTCTACTTGGGTTACACACATGGGCTAGGAACAAACCACACACACACACACACACACACACACACACACTGTAGCAATCCTTTGCTGAGACCTCACAATATACCCGGCACTGTCCTAAGTCCTTTATTTGCATTAACTGCTTTATTCCTCACAACAATCCTATAAATCAGTTATTATCAATATTATTATCCCCATCGTGATATGAGGAAATTGCTGGTTTTAGATCCTTATAGAGGTCACCTGATAGAATTGGGTTTTTTTAAAGAGGCAAATAGAAAAAAAAATAAGATTTAAAATGTATTGCATAATTAAGGTGAATTCTATTCAAACTAGACATTTCACCTCTACGTCTATAAAAGTTTATATATTCAAGTTGGCCTAAATCTCATTTTTCCTTTTTAGATCTTCTCACTGGGAAGATAAGGTATCGCTTTGTAATTTGGATTATTTGATGCTCTGGCATGTGCAGTATTTACTGAGCACCTACTATGTATGGAAGACTGCTTTGGCAACTGCTGGGGAAACCAATGATGTGTGTTTGATCTTACCTTCCATCCAGTTACGGTGAAGACTAACACACGCTCACACTCACTCATGTCCTCCCTCCCCCTCCCAGAGCCAGGATGGGGGTTAGGCAAGGGGGGCTTGAGCGCCCCCTATAATATTCTACCCCAGGCGCCTTCCCTGCCCCACAGCCCTGCCGCCTCCCTCCGAAACCCACACCACACACCACAACTAAACACAACAGAATGGTGTGTGATAATGTATTCAGAGTAATGAACTATGGCGAGAACACTCAATATCTGCAGTGGTCGAAGTAGGAGGGGCTGGTGGAGACCTGACATTAGTTAATTCTGATTAACAATCGAAGTTGCCAAGCTGGTCAGCCTTGGGCATGAACATTTTGAGGAAAAGGAAATGACTTTATTGCAAGAAGACAGGTGAACAGGAATAGCTCATTAAAATGGGTTTGATGGGCAGGAAGGAGAAAGTGAACTATTCCCCACAGCAATAGCAAGAATCTAAGTGCAGAAAATGATGAGATCCGCAAAGAAGAGAGTCCCAACCACCCGAGTGTTCCAAAACTGTCAGTGCCTCCAAAGCCTGATGTTACTCGGTTGTCTCAGCAGACAAGATGACTCACACACTGGTTCATTCAGCAAATGCTTACTGAGCAGCGATTCCTCTCCTGGGCGTGTGGGGGACGCCATGGCGAGTGCCAAGCATGGGCAGGGCTACCCCAGGCTGCAGCAACATGCTCTCCTCTGTCAGTGGTGCCTAGTTCAGAATCTCTCAAAGAAATCTGCCCCATCGGACCCCACATTTATTAATTCTGCTTCTCTGCAAAATTTACATATTCAGCCTATCCTATTTTTTTTAAGCCAAACACCATTTTCCATTTTATATAAACAGAAGTCATTGTAAAACAATAGCTATCTCCATATAAATCAAAACCATCAATGTCTTCTTTGAGAAAGGTTGGAGGAGGTGGGCTGAGGCTTAAAGAGATGCAAACATTTCACTTAGGAATGAATTTTACCTTGCCGGATGTTAGGTGATAAGGCAGAACGGTATGGGATAAACTCTGAACTATTTCTTGGTGTCTGACATAAAGCTAGGAAGGAGGTGTGATTTGTCCTAAATGGTCAGAGTGGGGGGATGTAATTTAATAGGGAACTTAACCCATACACGATCGGAGCTCCTGTGTTTAAAGTACATAAAAACCAATAGAAATTTATGGAAGCACAGATAGTCCTTGTCTTGCCTATATATTGAGCATATTTGAAAGTAAATATTATAACCATTGACTTCATTCCATGAAATTTATATTTCTATTAAATTGTTTTATGATATGGAAAATTGCTTTATTTTTCATTTATGTGTCTTGTCCATGTTCATAAATTCCTTTATTTATTTGCCTAATCCTCTAGACAGTGGTTCTCAAAGCATGGCCTTCTACCCACAGAGGGCCAACAGGTTTTCTTAGCAGGTGGCCCACCAAGCCCAAAGCTTTTTCTTAAATGCCTGAATGAGATCAACTCATTAATAACTGCCTACAGATGTTTTGCTAAATGTGGCATTTTAAAACTTAAATGAGTGTTTTTCAGAGCTTAGAGAGGTTCCAATTCAGTATTTTACTAATTCAGAATTTTACTAACATTGCAAGGCTCCTACTGCACAAGTGCATGTGCAAAAGAGTTGAAATTCCTACAATTTGGGGGCAGGATACTTATTATCAGTACTGCCTTAAATTGATCATGTTTTTAAATTGCTGTTCTGCTGGCTTCTTAATAGCAAATTATTGTCAGTTTTGCTCATCATTATCAATTTAGTTTGTTGTGGGCTGTTTTCAACCCCACAATATGTAGTAATGAATATTTATGAATTTTTAGCCTATAATTTTCCACAACTAGATTCTGATATGTATGCACTGCATTCAAGGATGATTCATCCGTACCCTTGCTGCTAAAGCGGATGTACACATATTTCCCCCAAAATCTGTTCATTGGTGATGTGTGTAGTACGTGATTTTAGCATGCAAATTACTTAAACTATACATATCATCAAGGTAAGTCTAATATAATTATTGGGTTTTTTTTTGTTTTTTTTTTTTATTGGAGACAGAGTCTCGCTCTGTTGCCTGGGCTAGAGTGCCATGGCGTCAGCCTGGCTCACAGCAACCTCAAACTCCTGGGCTCAAGCAATCCTTCTGCCTCAGCCTCCCGAGTAGCTGGGACTACAGGCATGTGCCACCATGCCTGGCTAATTTTTTTCTATATAGATTTTTTAGCTGTCCAGATAGTTTCTTTCTATTTTTAGTAGAGACGGGGTCTCCCTCTTGCTCAGGCTGGTCTAGAACTCCTGACCTCAAGCGACCCTCCCGCCTCGGCCTCCCAGAGTGCTAGGATTACAGGCGTGAGCCACCGCGCCCAGCCCAATTATTGGGTTTCTTTATGTTTGCATGGTATTATTTTAAAATAAAAAAGCAAACATGAGCTAATGGTTTAATCTTCTAACATAAATAATAGGCACTTAACGTATAGTGTTTTTTTATTTGTTTGTTTTGGGCCAGTTTTTATCACTTCAACACAGAAATGAATGGGGTAAATGAAAATCTTGAATCATTTTTCAAGGCCAGCATTCCCCTGTGTTCTACCAGAGGTTAACAGACATTCTGGAAATGATGGGTTCTCTACCCAAATGAACTGGGAGAAAGGGACCCAGATTATGTCCCCCTTTTAGACAGTCACAAGGTCCTTTAGCATATTGTGATGGTTAATTTTACGTGTCAACTTGGCTAGACAATGATACCACAATATTTGGTCAAATACTTGTCCGAATGTTGTTGTGAAGGCATTCTTTAGATGAGATTTACATTTAAATCAGTAGACTTTGAGTAAAATAGATTGTCCTCCAGAGTGTGGGTGGGCCTCATCCAACCAGTTGATGGCCTTAAAAGTAAAAAGACTGACATACCCTGAGGAAAAGGGAATTCCTCCAGAGGACTGCCTTTGAACTCAAGCTGTGGCATCATTTTTCCCTGAGTCACCAGCCTGCGGACCTACCCTGCAGACTTTGGACTTGCCAGGCTCTTGTCTCTCTCTATCTCAACACCCACCCTCGCCCCCCCACACACACACACCTTATTGGTTCTGTTTCTCTAGAGAACCCTAAAACACATATTAAAGGTTCTGAAAAGTTCTGTAATTTAAAAATCCTGTTTAACCCAGTATTTCCCCCAGTTCATTTAACCACAAAACACTTCTTCATGTAACACCTGTTAATACTAATATCTCAAAACATAACTTGGAAAATGCTTTTCTCAAGATTATACCTTAGACAGAGGTTTATCGGTAGCCTGTCAGCAATATTGGATTCTAAATCTGAGTCATAAACTAACAGCACAAGTGTTGGAACAAAAGATTCCACACATATTTTCTTCTGCACAGGGCACAGGCAGAAGAAAATAACTACATGTTATATGAACACAATGAGGCAAATGTCCATTGTAGATCCAGTTTCACATATAATTATGTCTTATGAAAAAATATATACCTGTGAGACAGACCCCATAGCTGTGCTTTCATAGAATGCTCTTTTATCGATGTCTTGGTCTGTTTGGGCTGCTATAACAAAATACTATAGACTGGTGTCTTATAAACAAAAATTTATTTCTGACAATTCTAGAGGCTGGGAAGTCCAAGGTGTAGGCCTAGGCAGAGGCGGTGTCTGGTGAGGCCCATTTCCTGGTTCACAGATGATACCTTCCAGCTGTGTCCTCACTTGGTGGAAGAGGCAAGGCCTTTATAGAATAGACTCTTGGGTCTATTTTATAAGGTCACTAATCCCATTCATAAGGGCTCCACCCCCATGACCTAACCACCTTCCAAATGCCTTCCCTTTCTGATATTATATCACTTTGGGGGTTAGGATTTCAGCACATAAATTTGGGGAGGACACAAACATGCAGATCACAGCAATGGATATTTCTGGGGCCTGGGGAGTCACACTGAACTATTGGCAATTGCAGCGTAACTGGCACACTGGCACAGACGATGCCATGGAGAAGTCCCCATGGAGAAGTTTCCTCTTTTTCCTCTCTTGTCCCTTCTTGAGTATGTTCCCAGAAATGGCCCTCACTAACCCCAGTTCATCCTTCAGATCTTATCCGAGAAGCCACTTCCTCCAGGAACCCTTCTACTATATCCCCACCCCAAACCCGCCAGGCAAGGCTGCTCTCTTCCCTGTCACATGCAAACACCCACACCCCTGCACTAGACTTAAACATTATTGATGATCAATGTCTATCTTTCCCGTAAGACTGTAAGATCCACATGAATGTTGGGGCTCAGAACATCATATCCCAAAATATGGCACCTTGGATACTGAGTATTTTAAGCAGAAGGAAATTAAGAAAACTGCAGAAGCAGGAAGGTCTCTCTGACCTTCTCCCCACCTCCTCTCTCCTGAAGTGGGCCACAGAAACCAGAAATCCCCTCGCTCCTTCCCTGAAGCAGGCCTTAGAACCTAGGAAGGTCACACTCTGGCTTTCTCCCTCCTTTCTCCCCTGCAGACCCTGCAGCGACACATGTCCTGCCCAGTACCCAGAGGGAATAAATGCCACTCGGAGACTCCAGGAGGAATCGGATCAAACAGGCCGTGCGAAGTTCCCCCAGTTCATCCCCATCAGAGCACATCCTTCCATCTCCAGCCCTGCGTCCGCATGACTGTCCGTCAAAATACAGCTGCCCCTGGGTCTGTGGGTCTTCATTTCTGAAGGCTCCTGGGTCACGTAAAGCTTATATTAAATACATTTGCCATGCTTTTCTGTTGTGAATCTGTCTCTGGTTGCAGGGGTGTCAGCCATGAGCTGTGGGCCGGGTGAGGGAAGACACTATTTATCTCCCCTCCGTGGACAAGCTGCTCCTGTCTCGCTCATCTCAGCAGCCCCTGAACCTGGCAGCCAGTGGGGACTCCAAGGGAAGGGACAAAGGACTGAAAGGAGCGTCCTTCTGCCTAATTTTCCTCATACTTCCATAGAAATAGCTTTCTTTAGAGCTAAATCAGAATGTTTTACCATTACTCTGATCTTTTCTTAAAGATCTTCAGTCTCCTAACCTTAAAAGAAAAATCTCTGCCAAGAGTCCATGAAATGTTCATGGGTGTGTATGTGTGTATACATGCACACACCTATACACATCCACATGCATGTGTCCACACACACACATCCACACATTCCCTTACTCTTGCAAAGAATAATAACAAAAACAAATAATCATGCACCAAGCACAACAGTGTGAAGAGAGACGGGGACACAGGGAGCGGTAGGTTTGGACAGTGAGAGAGGCTGAATCCAACCGTAGCTGTATCATTTTCTGGGTCAAACAAAATTGTGCGGAAGTTTTCAAACCTATAAAAAGAAAAGCAGAGGCTCGGTCTTCACTCTAGAATTGCTTCCTCTTCCCGCCTCTGCCACTCACCCAGCCTAGTGCTACATTGTGTACACGGAAAGTGGGTTTCTCTTCCAAGAATTATCACTGGAAACAAAAGCATTAAGAAAAATAATGCATTGGCAGATAGACAGGCTTTTGCTTCAGGAAATTTGGCCTAGTACTGGAGGGCTTGAGTGTGTGTGGAAGGACCTAGGGTGAGGGTGGCATGCAGTGAATGCCCGTCCTGGGGACACACGCTGTGTCCCTCTGCCAGACCTGCAGCTACTCCTCACACACACTCCTCCTCTGCAGGCAGGGCCAGAACTGGAGCTGACACGGCCTCAACCTCTCCTTCCAGCCCTAGAGGCAGAAAACCTGTGCCACCAACAGTGTCATCTGAGGAGGTTGCCAATGTGGGCATCTCCAGGCCAGATGCAAATGTAGGGCTCCCCCGTGGTCCCTGCTCCTTCCCCCTGCCCCACTCAGGTCTACAGATGGGTCTCTGGATAAGGCTATAGACACCATCACTCCTGCACGGGGGATCTGGGAGGAGCTAAGCCCCGGAGAAGGCCGTTCTGCCTTCTTCCAGGAAAGCCCTTCTCTAGGGTAGAGAAGAGCACACACGAGCAAGCAGCTGTAACAAAACGGGAATTCCTACCCACCCGCCCACCTCTGCCCTACGCTACTTGCGACCAGGGAAATTCACACAAGAAGTGTTTAAATATGCTAGATATGCAGAACCATCTTTAAGCCAGGAAAAAATAGAAAAACAGGAAAGAAGAAAAATAAATGAATCTGCTAAATAAATTTCACACTTTCAAAAATCTAGACTCCCTAATACAATACTTCTTGCTTTTGTGGTTCAAGAAGTGGGTATCGAATCACAGTAACATCTCATTTTTAAAACTATGGAGATTATTTTTTCATTTCCCAGAGAGCGCCAGAGCATGCCTACGCCAGCACCCTTGCATGTCACATCACTGACAACCCTTAATTAGGATTAGGCCACCTGCTAAACTGAATTGAAAGTCATTGATGTGATCCAGTTATCGAAGGCCAAGATGCTTTTTAGCAAAAAAGGCTCTCGGAGATGCCTTCTTCCTGTTGATGAAAATATTTATTGAACGATAGCTTTCAGGACCCAGAGCCAAGAGGCCAGGCCAGTCTGCCTCAGACTGCAGAGAGGCTGCATGATGTGGTTCTCTACACAGTACAGAGTGGTGGCCCACCTGCAGCCTGAGGCCTGCCATGTCATTTCTAAACAATGGAGGAAAAAGGGAGGGGCACCAGAAGCCATGCAAACCCAAGCTGCAAAAACAAGCTTGGCTTACTCATTAAAGATGCGTTCTCCCACCTCTCAGAGGAGCCACTTGAAAGTCACCTCCACTTAAAATCCTTGGCTCAGGAACACCTTATTGGGTAACTTGCTTTGTTACCCAAATCTATAAAACTCTTAGAATAACTGATGATGAAAATCCTAGCCAATTTTTTTTTCTCTTTATGGGGTAGGAGAGAAAAAAACCCAATGCATGAGTCTATTTGAAATCATTTTATGAATTTTAATCATAGCAAATGTGTTTTAACAGTAGTCATAAAATCAACATTACCACATATACAAAGGACAAGACACCAGTTTGGCATACAAAAATACCATATATTAAAATTGGGTTCATTGGAAAAAACTCAGGACTGGCTAAGACACCATCTATAACAGAGAGAGCAAGCAAGGATGCTTTTAAGACATTCAGATTTATAAACAGCAGCTTGATATCCCCTTTACGAAGTCAATATTTGGCAACATTTGGACAATATTTTCTACACAGCCCAGCAGCTCATTTATCTGTAGGGCTATTTGGCCCTTAAAAAAAAAAAAAGCTCCTAAAATAAATAATCCACATAATTGTAAATGAAACATGTCAAGGACTCGAGTTAACAGCCTCTGAGCAGCATTCATCTAGCCATTTGACTGGAGTATTTGTTGTCAAGAGGGCAAGGAACCCACCAGTGGAGCTGTCCGCATGGAAGGAACCTGGGCAGCAGCTACAAGGCTTAGGTTGGGAGTTTGTAACCGCCCTAAGCTGAAACCAGCTTCCACACCTGTAACTGTCAAGTGAGGCAAACACGAACAAGGGGGTGGAATAAAAACAAATAATAATAATAAATGACAACAACCAGGATATTTTCCCAGCAGTATTAACACACTCAAGTCAGGATAGATCCACACACCGAAAAGGCATCGCATCCCACAGTTAAGAGGACGCTGGAGTTTGTACCAACTCGGCAACCAACGCTAGAGCAAGCTCTGAAATTGTCCAGTGTGCCGACGACCCAAGCCAAGAGCATAGCATAGGATGGTGGGAAAAACGGGGCCCCCTTGGACCTTCTCGTCAGCCTAGCACATTCCCCAGGTCTTCAGCTTAAGCGCCCTGACTTGCAATTGGTAGTCCACACCGGAATGACAGGGTTTGCTTGACTAAGTTACTCCAGCTGTCCTGTGCTTCTTGTTCCAGCTGGTTTCTGCCAGCTCCTATGCTGCTATAATCCCATCTGCAGCTATAATCCCGTTACAGATTTTCCTTCCTTTATTACGTAGTTCCTTACTCTCTGGGCACGTCTGCCTGTCTGTGGCTACAGACCCAGGGCTGTATCTACCTCTCCCACAGGTCTACTTAATGGCTGGGTTGTCTCTCAGTGTAAGATGTCCACTTGCTGTTCTCCCACTATTTAAATAGAGGTAACCAAGAGATCAATTTGTTCCTTTTTAAAAGGCCTCTGCTGTACCTATTTCCTTCGTTCTACAGCCTATATTCCTCCACCACCATCCTATTCAACCATCTACTTCTGGATTCTCAAAAAGCAAATGTTGAATTAAAAACTGACCATCCCTTTGGAAAACTCTTGTTAGAATAACCCAATAACTAACACCCAGGGAGATGACAGAAGACTTCACATGGGCTACTAGCCCTTCATCCTGTAGTGCTGAATTTTGTTCTAGAAGAACAAAGACAGTTACAGGGGACACCCCTACAAAAACAAAGAAAATGCATGCTGTTTCAGACTTCAAGAGGCCCCTCAGCACTGTGCCCCAAATATTACTCACTGTCCCTAAAAATATCGTAATATTAGTATCAAAACCCTTAGATCAGAATAATAAAATCCAGCTAACGAGATGAGTGTTTTAAGCACCACTACATCATAAGTGAGATATACACAGTGGGATACCCCAGGCAGTGAATCCTGAAAATAAAAAAATCATTGGCTCGACTAAGCAAGGAAACGTGTGCAGAAAAACGGGAACCACACTGCAGGAGTTCAGGAATAATGGTGCACTATCCCTGACCATTGAGCAGAGCCAAAAAAATAAAGATATTTGGAAGAAATTAAATGCCCCACCTGCATATATTCCTCAATGGTCAATGGCTTTCCAATAAAGTGTATACAGTAGAACCCACTTCTTCATATATTTGAAAACTCTCAAGTGTTTATACAGACACTCCCAAAGGTAGCTGGTTTGACATAATATATGCAGCCCATAGCAACTGTTAAGAAATTAACATCTAAATTCAACATTGTATAACTACAAACTGAAACATGACTGACATTTTTTTACTTTATTTTTAATTCCAATTATAGCTAAATCGTGTATGTGTGTAGCTAATCGTAGTGTGTGTGTGTGTGTGTGTGTATGTGTGTAGTAAGTCAATTTTGTCAGAAGAATCAATGGCTTGAATTTCCACTTTTTTTTTAGAAGTGTTTCATGTTGAACAAAATCCAGCAACTGATCATAATTGCTTTTGAAACAGACCACTACCTTCAAAACAGTTGCAGAATCATCTTGGCTATCCCATTCTTCCCTAGAGTTTCTGTTTTGGTAAGGACTACCTTGTGGTTGACAATTTACTGAGAATGATGGCAATGTCAAGGAACAGCTTCTCCATCTAGGTCAAGGATGACAGATCTACTGATAGATACTTCTCAAGTGGAAACAAAATGCTGACTGGTTGGTAGCATCATTTTTCTAAGGGAAGATACAAATTGAAGTCTTTTGCATATCACTCCTCTTTTAACAATTACCTTTGGACCACTAACTTCCTTTGACATCTAAAGAAAAACTACCATTTTGGAAAAACTTTTAAAATAATTTTTGAAGCTAAAAACAACAGTCTTGCCCATTGATGAGTCCTAGGGGGAAAAAAAAAAAACAATCCCAATCCTGCTAAATTGAAGTAAATGCATTTGGTTTACATTCCATTTGGAAAACAAAGAAAAACCAGACTAACCAATTTTGACACAGGATAGGTTTTCAGATCAAGGGATGGGAAACTCTACAAATCAAAATCTACACTGGAATAAATGCCAGACTATCGGTAAGAGTCTGATCTCTACACAAACATGTCTGACGGTGAATTTTCTGCTTCCTTTTATTCACTTAAAAAGTAATTCTAATAGCTTTAGTAACCTTCAAATCTTTAAATTTCATGGACAATGTTTTTCACTGTTAAAAAAAGTGCTTTTGTGCAAAGCTTCAAATCTTTTAGTTATTACTAAAATTAAAAAAAAAGAGAGAGAGACTAAAACAATGTCAAATCTGGCTCTAAAAATAGTACCTCCATTTCAGTCTGGCATCTGAAAAATGACGCCCACATATGCCCACACCAAATAGAATGACAAGCTGGCAGACTTCAAGGGCACACAAAAACACTCTGCACCACGCAAAACATGCTTGCTCTTGTGTTCCGCACCTTACTAATGCAGCAGTGACGTTCGGGTGCGATACTGGAAGTGAATGGGGATTTCATTCGGCTTTTTTTTTTTCTGTAACATTTACTTTTTGGCCACAAGACCCTAAACACAATTTTCACGGAACAGATCATGCATAGCTTGCAAGACAAACATTTTACAGCTACTTTCTAACTACTATTTTTGGACAATAGCTTCACATGCAGCTAATGATCCCAGAAAAGGGGCTTAATAAAGCACTCTTTTAGCTTCTCTGATCATTCCTTGGCCCAAAGTATTTAACATATCAGTAAGTAACCCCGAAGGGCAGTCAATACATTTTTACTGTCATACTTGAGATCACACACTTTTTAAGGCCAGAAAGAAATTTTTTTCTTTTTGCCAACTGCATGTTACTAGCCCACAAACTCCCCTCTCAGCCTCACTGTTACTCCATTAATACCTTGATGCTGGATCCCCATGCAAACCATTCAGACTGTGCTGTTCAGTATGGTAGCCACTAGCCACATTGGGCTATTTAAATTACTTAAAATTAAATAAAATTTAAAATCCAGTTCCTCCCTCATACAAACCCCATTTTAACTGCCTAACAGCCAATGTGGCCAGTGGCTACTGTAGTGGACAGCACAGGTTATAGAGTTTTTCCAGCATCACAGAAAGTTCTATTAAACAGTGTCGATCTAGAAGATCCCATGGGCTGTACCTGCACGTAGTTTAACCTTCCAGGGACCCGCTCTGTAAGCCATGTACAACATTAAATTTAATTATATTTTTAAAGAAAATACCTTAGAGCTTGCTGATCATTAAGTATGACTGGAACTGAAACCAATTTGCCTTTTCATCACAACTTATGCCCCAGGTCATTACACAAAAAATTTTCCAAAGACAATGCTTTTTGGTAGCAAACTTGGCTCTACTTAACATGTTAAGCATTCTCTTGCTTATGTCAAGATCATTAATAAAGATGAAAATTCATGCTTCTTATAGATTACTATTTACACAACACTCATTGTCCTTTACACATAAAGGGGGAGGGTGTGGACACCAACGTTTTGCAATTTTAAAAATTCAGATCACACGGTTTGATAGTTTTCTTTCAATGTCTATACTCATCCCTAAGTCAACCCTCCTTTCCTTTTCCAGAGAGGTAGATGCTAACTGAAATGAATACATAAACCTACAAAATATCCCTTAAAGCAATAGTTGAGCTAGTAAAGGGTATTCATCAACCCCGAAAAAGGTCAGAGCCAGGCAGAGATATCAACAGATCTAGGAAGGAACGAGAGGACATTGCAAGGCGAAGTTCTCCTCCCACTTTTGCTGCAGAATTACAAGCTGCCACTCACCTCTGCGGGCCTTGGTGGACTCATCTGTACAATGAAGCCATGAGAGGTTACTTCAGCTCTAACTTTCTGTGCTTTCTAGTTGTGACTTTTCATTGATGTGCAAATATGAATTCTGGCTGCTTGTGTCACTGGACTTGCATCACATGGGGTAGATGGTTTGTTAGTGTCATTGGTAAAAGCCAGAAGAGGCCAGAGCAATGGGATTGCAAATCACATTAAAACATCGTTCGGCCTATAAAAATTCTATCTGGCAGGCTGAGACATCTCTCTCTCTCTCTCTCTCTCTCACACACACACACACACACACACACACACGAATGCACATCCTAACAAGCAAGTACACAAATAACTGCAGGCAGAATCCATTTAAACAATGTGTCTTATGTCAGTAAGACTCACATAAAAAATTCTGATTTTGGTCGTTATTGTTAAGATAAATTGTAAGGTCAAGAATCTACCATACAGCTGATTAATTCTGCACTGCTTAATTGCAGTTCTAGCACAGGACTGGTTTTTAGGTAAAAGTTCTGTGGACATTTTTACTCTACAGTTTTGCACTAAGAAACACAGGACTGTATCATCACACACATTAGTGTCTATATATAACCTACTTTAACAAGTAGAACTCTATCACATACTACACTACAGGGTCGGTCATTTCATACTATACACAAACGTATGCAGATATCACTCATAAAATTAGTTTGACTATGGCACAGCTTAAAATTGCAAGGGTAAAGTCCGTTTGAAATGTAGCATTCTTCATACAACATTTCTGTGTGTGTGGTTTTTTTTTTTTCCTCCAAGAGAAATAGAAATTAGGTCAGACATGCATTACAGCAGCCTGGGAGAGTTTGAGAAATTGACACTAACCCAACAGTATATTATGTTACATAATAGAGGATAGTATTCAGCTAATATGATACCTAAATTATTAATACCAAATAAATCCTAGATTATTGTTGTATAATGCCCAATAGCTTACACAATAAAATGGCATTTTAACCTAATTTCTAGTTTGAGCTTTCAAATACATTTCCTAAAGGTCTTATTTGACAAATCTGAAAACTTTGAAAAACCAGAGCTCATAATTTTATATTGAGTTCTCATGCCAATTAACAGTGTTAGCTTTGTATTCTAGCCACTATATTTTTGTTTTATTTCACATTAATTCCATCATTTTAATATGACTATTTTGTGCTGCTTGAAGATAACAGTTAGCATGTAAGGAAATGAAACTGTCTCGATCTCACAGGGCTACTTTCTAGCCTTGCTTTTTGGAACCAGTAACACTATTTATCTTGCCTTCACTTCCCCTCGCCCTCCCCACCATTTTCATGGAATCAATGACACATAAAAACAGTTATATTTCGGTGGAGTCCTTGTCACATACCACTTGTTTCACGAATTCCACAAAATGAAAACTGTAAAGCTCACGGCTTGTTGTGAATTGCATGTGCAATTTCTGGATGCACATGCACCCAGACATATGAATTTATCACTTAATACTAGCAGATCTTTCTTCATGATCATCTATAAACCGTTGCACATTTAAGAATATTTGACAGTTGATGAGGAACTGGTCCACTTACATTGGGAACGTGAGTTGTCAGTTTACCTTACCACTGTTCTCAATAAAAACACATCTTGAAATATAAGAGATTTTCTCACGTAGTCCCACAAGAGAAAAACTGGAATTCTAGCTGGTTTAAATCACATGGAAAAACATCTTCCAAGAAATAATCACAGACCATCTATTAAAATGCTCATCTAGTTTTGCCATCAATTAATGACACTCATGGCCATTCTAGTACTCCAAAACTAGGAGAAAAGAGAGACTCTTCCGTTATCCTCCATTTATGTGTTACACAATACAAGACTTAAATACACAGAAGAGGAGCAAGTGTTGGAGGGAACAGGTAGGGACCCCTCACTGGGAGGGTTCAGGTGTCCATGAGAGGGCCACCATAGCAGAGACACGATTCATTCATGCCCACGACGTCTTAATCCGAGGATTCTTCTGAAAAGACTCAACAACCTGAGGTAAATCAAATTAGACACACACACACACACACACACACAAATACACAATATTTACATTTTAAATTCTCATTTTGTGAGATGGCTTGAGAAAAATTGGCATACAGGTTTCCTGTGGGATTAGGCATTTCTCATTATTTCTCTGTTTATTGCTCCCCTGTTGGGCTTTCTGTTCAAGAAACACGTAGCGAGCTCTAATTACAAGTGAGGAGAAACGAAGGTGCATGACAAAATACAACACATTGGAGACATTTGCTCAAATATTTTCTCTAAAAAATGATTGTCCACTTAACTTATTTTGATCTTGGTGCCATTTAAAGTGTATAAAAAGCCTCAGCAACTAAATGAAGACTGGATTTCATTTAAAAAAAAAAAAAAGTAAAGAAGCCAGCACTGCATGTCTTCACTGAATTTTTACATGGATTCGCAGGTTTGATTCTACTTGTATACACAGCATCTTTGTTTTAATCTACCACATTTAGAGAAGATCACATTGTATGCACTTGTACAGTTTGACGTCTAAGTAGAATATGTCTATCTTGTAACATGATTTTGAAAAATCATAAATTACAGTCCATTTAATACATGATTATGAGGATGCATGCAATCATCTTCAAAGCTGTTGCCATTAAAACTCAGCACAATTCTCCTGGCGTCTTGCTGAAACCTCACCTTCCGCCCTTCGTGTCTGTCTTGGGGTGAATCAAGTGGCAACCCAGAGGCCAGCACTCGGCACCAAATGGTCAGTGTCGCCCCCCAACTTCTCCCCGGGATCCCGTCACCAACACCTGCTCAACCCTAAGTTGGCACCCACAAGAGACTTCCCGGTGGCCCTCTTCAGCCACAGGATATCACAGTGAAGCGCTTAGAAATGCAAGACATGTTGTGGAGCACGATGCCCAGAAGGAAAACCAAGACGCAGGCCACCAAGATGACAGTGCACACCCCCGACCAGGTGGAGCTTTTCACCACGCCCCGCCGGTCCTGCTCCTCCTCCACTGCCTCGGGGGCGGCCCCGCCCTGCAGAGGCTGCTGGTCAGCGGGGATGGTCACCACGGTGACAGGCTTCTGCTGGCTCCCAGGCAGCAGGCGGCAGCCCATGTCTCCGGGCAGCAGCGCGCGCTCCTTGGAGATGGGCAAGGGCAGCATGTAGCACCCATTGCTGGGAAGTTTGATGAAGACCGGGGTGTGCTCAGAAGTGTGCGGAATGGCGATGACCGCCAGGACCTCGGGGTCGTCAGGGAGCTGTGACACGGAGAAGCCCGGGGGCAGCTTGGTGATGCCGCGGCACCAGGGGCACCTCACGTCCTTCTGGCTTGTCCTCATCTGCTGGAGGCACACGGAGCAGCAGGTGTGCTTGCAATCCAGCAACTTGGGCCTTCGCCGGGGGCTGTAGTAATTGAAACAGATCTGACATTCCAGCAAGGAGTCCTGGGAGAGCGTCTCCATGGCGGACTGCGAGCTGAAGGGCAAGGTCAAGGTGAAGGAGCTGGTCCTTGGAGGCCACCGCTCTGCGCCTTCCCGATGCCGGCAAGCTTACAGGCTTCTAGCATTCACAGGTGCATTCATGTCTAAGGGAGACAAAGAATGCAAACAAAATTAATTATTTCAAATAAGCTGAGATGTCAACACATCCCAATTGCTCAAAAGTCTTGACACTGGGGTCAAAAGCATAAAAATTTCCCACTCATGAGGCCGTAGGATTCCTGCAATGTCCGGAGAAAGGTGAATGAAAATTGTCTTGGATAGCAAACAAATATTTTGCTCAATGATAAAGAAATAAATATCTCCAACAGGTGCAGATGATGCTTCCATATTTCATACAGAGGGAATCAGTTGTCTCTGTTTTGTACATTTCACCAAAGCCCTGGCTGTCCTTCTAAAATAGACTGGAGAACGTCTCTTGCTTCCATTGAGTCTGTAGCATTTGCTAGAAGTAAATTTCTTTCCTTAGATCGTCTGACCTTCTTTCCCTGTCTCTACTTACCCTCCTGTAACCTTAATTGCCAGATTCAGACGACTTCACAAACCTAAATACAACTTGTAACTAGCGTGCTCGTTTTACATAGATGGGTTAGGACTGTTCATCTCTCATAAGTAATTCAAACAACTTCATATGCATGAGAAGCACATGAAGGCATCTTTTACCTTCCCCATCAAATCATTTGAACCAAGGTAATTTGTATCTATTGGTTTTAAAAGAGACAAAAACAGAACAAAACAAAAAACCCAAAACAACAACAAAACCAGCAGCAGTGAACCTTAAGGCAGCGAGGGTCCCACAGGCCCACTCATCACAAAAACGTCACGAATATTTTCCAGTCATTACTATTTAAGCTCACTCCAAGGAACGTGACTAAAAGCTGGTACAGCTGACCCTTGAACACCACTGCTTTGAACTGTGCAGGTCCACTTAAACGCAGATTTTCAAAATAAATACAGTCGGCCCTCCCTACTGGTGGGTTCCACATCTGCAACTAAAGGCAGATCAAAAATACAGTATGCATGAGACGTGAAGTCCACGTACATGGGAAATTGACTTTTTATATGCTCAGGTTCGGCAGAGCCAAGTGGAGACTTAGGTATTTGCAGATTTTGGTATTCACAGGCCGTTCTGAAACCATTCCCCCAGAGATACAGAAGGACGACTGTACTATTGATTCACTAATCGAAATCAGAAATTATATAGTGAAAGGTTGTCAAGGAAGACTGGCAAACAGCCCTCACTGTGAAAAATATGAGCAGTGTTAGCTTGGGGCAGAGGCAGAGTCACTTAGCCCCACTTAACTGAGGTGTGGGAACCCCCCTGCCACTCTAGTGGCCTTTCAATAAAGGGTGCCCAGCTCTGTTTCCTATTGAAAGCATCCAAGTCATGTGTCTCTGGATAGAGCCACGATGACTTTGGGAAGAACTATTCAACCACTGCTGTAGAAATAATTGCTAGTCCTAGAACCACACCTATACCCAGAGGTGGAGCTAATAACCAATAGAAAAGCTCCTTCACAGTTTTCTTAAAAATGAACCTTCTTTTTTCTTTCTAACTTTCTTTGTGAAGTTAAGGAAGCACCTCCTCCCCATGATATACAATTTGTCAAAATAAAAATTAAGAATGCAAAAAATGCAAACCAGTTTAAAGACAAAAAAATAATCACTGATAAAAACTAGGTGACCATCAAAAGATCTACATATCTTAAAATATTTCAGCTGTATTCAAAGCACCCAAATTAAGTTATTGAGAGTAAAATATGGTAATGTAGCATTCAGAAAGTTCATATCAGAATCAGCTACATCTCTATCCACCAATTCAAGAACTGTTTATTATCTATCATGCACAAAGGACAATGCTAAATACTGTGGGGCAGTGATCCCCAACCTTACTGGCACCAGGGACTGGTTTCATGGAAGACAATTTTTCCATGGATGGGGCGGCGGGGGGAAGGAGGCAGAGCTTAGGCAGTGATGCGAGTGATGGGGAGCTCACTTGCCCGCCGCTTGCCTCCTGCTGTGTTAGGGGAGGGAGGCCCTTTCCTAAGTTTCATGGAAGACAATTCATGGACATGGGGTGGGAGCAGCAAAGCTCTGCGGCCCAGTCCCTAACAGGCAGTCTGCAGCCTGGGGGTTGGGGACTGCAGCTGTAGGATAGAACTCAGACCCTGATTCTACTCAGAAACAATTTAAAGTTAGGTAAGAATGAACATGAGAATATATTGTCATTACATTCATTTATTCATTCAAATTCTCACTGAATATCTACTATGTGTCAAGAATTATAGTATTTATTTTTGTCCCTTGTAACTAAACCTTGTCACTGCCCATAAGAAAGTCCCAGCCTTGAGATTGGACCTCTAAGTACTTAAGCAATTGTCACATAAACACACAGTGTCCCAAAGGAGCTGGAGGAATCTGGGATGGTTTAGAAAAAATCTGGATTATGGACAGGAATTAGACATGTAAAATCAAGGGACAGGCTATTCAGGTTAAGAAATCAGCATGGGCAAAGGAAAAGAGGTGAGCGGCTACAGAATTATTTCTATACTCTAGCTGTGACACTGGCTTGAGGACTTTTTTCTAACACTAGAGTAACGTATAGATGTCTTCTCTAAGAGTTTCCTATTTTTAGGCCTTATGTTTAGGTCTTTGATACAGATGTCTTTCAAAGAAATAAAACTCTCAGAGAACCTATAAGCACACTCCCCACCCAGCCAGGGACAGCAGATTCTACAGGGAGGGAAAAAATGAGCTTAGTCAGGCGCAGTCCATGATCTGGGGAGCATGGACAGCCTCGAATGCCAGGCCAAAGGGACTTTAGCATGGGCAAGGGAAAACACCAGAAAGGTTAAGAGTAGGAGAACGATTTATTCAGGATATTCTGGAAAGACCTGTTGGGAGTCCATTATAACACTGGCCAAGAGGTAAAGAGCCGGAGGGAATACTAGCTCTCAGGATGAGCAGATGAGACCCGAGGAGAGGTCTCTAGGGGATGGAGTGTGGTGTAAAGAGTAGGATGGTCACTCAGAGGGAGGAGAATCAAGGCGCACTTCTTTTTACTTTTAGAATAGAGAAATTTGAGTAAAGAGGGGTAGAGGAGGTGAGTTGAGGTGCTCAAAGCCAGAGAGCCTGGTCTGTGCCGTCCAGTACGGTGACCACTAGGCACGGGTGCAGGCGGAAGTTAGCGTGCAGGGCTTAGACAGGGGAGAGCGTAGGGATCGCTACCCAGGGGAATGTGGCATGGCGGCAGAAATCCCCAACGTGCCAGTGAATAGGGTGGCAGTCTTCTAACTGTATACCCAAGATCAAGATAGTGCATTTATTTTTTTCTTAAAAACAAAAACAAAACACAGGGTTTGTTGATGAATCTTGCTCTCCTTAGTGTTCAAGCTCATTGGCAGAGGTCAGGTGATCATACAGACTCTTGGGAGATGTGCATGTGTAGGGTGGGGGGAAGGTAGCAGAAACAACAAAATTGGGGATGGGTATGAAAGAAAGTACAGATTCTTGCAGTCTTATGAATTTGGAGAGACCTTTCCTCAACAATCACGCCCAGTACAAATTATTCTCAATGTAAATGCAGTCAGGGACAAAAATGTTTCATCACATCAATATCAAAACAGTGACCACCAGTTTATATATTAACCTTCCTTCCATATTACTTATCTTGCCTTCTGTATAACAATGTGGGAAGCAGCGTAGCAGAGTGGGAAGAAAAGGGGTTCTGGCCACAAAGAATACTGGGCTCAAATCCTAGCTGTCACTAACCAGCCGTGACACCAGAGCAAGTCAATTAACTGCTCTGAGCCTGCTTCCTCACCGGCGAAGCAGGGATGACAGACGGAGTTGTGGCTGAAGGTCAAGTGGGTTCGGAGAGTCCACGAGACACAGTGAAGGGCTCAGGAGGGCAGTACTGGCCCTCCCCTTCCTCTCCACTGGTACAGCGCTGTGTGCGATCTGCCCGGCGGCACTTCTTGGCTATCAAAGAGCTGCCACTTGGAACAGCTTGGGAGGAGGGACGCAAGTGTTCTTGGCCCTGCCCCAAGACCTACGCACCATCATTTTTTCACCAAAACCAACAAGCAATTTTATTCATGAATTTATGTTCCAAGTAATGTCTTCTTAATTTGTGTTAAGCTCCCTTAAAATTAGATTATATGACTCAATTCCCAACTCCATTCAAGTAAGTTCTAGGCCTTACGACACAGGCTGAGCATAAAGGCAGAATGGGAAAACAGTTCCTATTTTCAATGCCTAGCCACTCAAGCCATTTTGACAGCAGCGTCTCTGATTTATACACTGATTTGTTTTACACGAAGCCAGCCTGTACTGCATTCTAGTTTATTTTCTGGAGCATAATTAGTAATGATGATGATTAGTTAGGTAAAGAAGTGGAAAATTTATGAGGCTATGGACCGAAGCTAATGATGAATCATTCTTTTCCCCTCTCATCAGAAAGTCTGAAGATGTGAGTCAAAAACAGAAGAATGGGAATGGAAACAAAGTCCACGTAAGCCAGAAAAGGAATTCAGAGTTCTCTGTCAAGCGTGTTATACACAAACTCATGCTGGTTATTGCTTTAGGAACCTGAGTTTGGCATTGCTTTCCTTACAGGAAGAGCAAGATGTGATACTCAAATAAAATACTCATTAAGTTTTAAAAGGAAAGAGTACTTTGGTAGAATGTATAAGCACAAGTATATACGGAAATATATGCGAGCAATTTTTAAATGTCATTACAATTTATTTTAAAAGAACCTAAAGTAAAGATCAAAGAGAAAAACATCACAAGGAGAGGAACAGAGAGGCCCAGGGAGGGCATTCTCCAAAAAATTATGGCTCACAAGGTAGAACTTATTTTCAAACCCACCTTTATAAAACAGTACTTAGTTACATAAATAATATCAACTGTACAATATTTAGATAAACCAAAGCAGGGTATGTCTGTGTTACTGTTGTTTTGGGTCCATGGTCGTTTGGTGTTTTGGAGATACTTTACAGTATCAATATATTTTCATACAATAAAATTTCTTCTTTAAATTATATATAATTTTATGCATCTTCATAAATGATGTAGGTGTGGTGAACTGCTCCCATAAATACGGTGGGTGGTAAAACAGCTACGGTCTACAACATTGAATTTTTATAATCCCAGTTGCTTTTAGAAGTCCAGGCATATGAGCCTGAGGATAAAAAAGCCAGTGAAGTAAATAATCCAGATAGTTTTACTCCGCTTATGCTGTTAAGAATGTTCATACATTCTGCGACAGCGGGATTAATTATGAAGCCTCTCTGTGAGACTGTGGCATGATCTTGTATTGATTACATCTGGCTGACCTTGAATTGTTCCATTCCATGGTCTCTATGAGGACCTTAAATTCAATGGTTGTGTTGAGAAAAATCTCCAATTCAGAGATTAAACCAGGAAGTATACTCCTTTTCTCTTTCCACTGAAATAGCCCATCTTTCTGATATAGGCCATCCATTTAAATCCTCAAGAAAATATAAATATTTGAAATGAGATTAAACAAAATAATGACAATTCCATTTCATCCATTATTTCAGCTGGCAAGACCACTTAGTTATATTGGATCTTAGCAAACACTCCAATTAGTGGCAAGAATGGGAATGCCCGGTGACAGATGTGTCATTGACTTTTAGTCCTCTGGGAGCAGAGAGCAGTCCTCCCAGGACACAATTGCTGTGCCCACGTAGAATCCAACTGGTGTAACTACAGTCGCTTTGACGGAACAGGACAGTGGATTCCAGGACTTTGACAAATCTCAACTGAGAATTCCATCGGCCCGAGCTCCGCTACTTGCGCCATTTTCTCCTATGTGCATCCTGGCTTGCTGTATGTGACAAAGCAAAGAATCCAGAAAGTGAAAACTGTGATTTAAACACCTTGGATGTCCAAGGCAGGGGCTGACACTGCTGGAGGCCGCCTGGATGAAAAGAAGAAAGCAGCAGACCAGCCAGAATGCAAAAGTCACCCCAGGGACTCACCACGCAGTCGAAGGCCCGGCCCTGCCAGCACTGCCCAGTGGGACAACTGCGGGCCCGACAGGCCTGACCACAGCCTAGGTGCTGTCCCCATCTGCACGGGCCACGGAGCCGTGGGCATGCCACGCCAGAAGACGCTGCTGGGGTGCCTGCCAATTCTGTCGTCACAAACACAACCGACTAACCAAGCAGTCACGGTCGCCAGAGAGGCGGTTACTCAGCCACAGGTGCATTTATTTCATTCAGGTCAAGTTAGCAAAAGATGAATGACTTGGACCCCGCCACAGTTTGGAGGGGTGTATTTAAAATCAAAGTATACTGGAATCAAGACACTTTTAGGAATTAAAGCCACATGTCGGTATTGTAATGAGTGATGATAACCACTGATTTCCGTTTGAATATCTACCAACCATTACTACTAGGGATCGGGAGACACGGCTTTGGGCTCTTGCCCTGTCCTGACGTAGGTGGGTTGCCTTAAGCAAACGACCTCTCCATGAGCCGCCCGTGTCCTCACCTGCAAAATTAGGACTCTGGACTAGATGGTCCCCTCAAGTACCTTCTAGTAAAAATATTCTATGACCTAAATAATTGCTGAATACACGGGCGAGTTTCCAACTGCATGATGGCACTGCCAGGCTGCTGGTTCTGGGCTTCTCATACCTCAGAAATAATTTACAAATATTGCCTGCCAATGATCTCGCGAGAATGCATTTACATGACATAGGGGGAGTGGGCATCTAAACTATTCTAAATGGGCAGCAGCTCACATTAGAAAGTTCTTCTTTTGTGCCTTTGGTTTAATGAAAGTGTCTAGTTAGAGCTAATGCCCTAACAGAAGCAGCCGTAGCTTCGATTTTTAGCAACAACCAAAAGAAGAATTCTTTTATGTCTAATCAATATCCTTCCCAGATCAAGTAAGATATCCCTATCACTCAAACTTGTTACCAGATGAAGGTGGTCCCAACCCTCCCTTGAAAAGGAGCCGCACAGCTGTCCAGCCCACGCAGGAGGCCAAGGTTAACTCTGGCATCCATCAAACACGCTGCTTTATCTTCACTTGTTCCGACCACCCAGCGACAGCCTAGAAAAACCTGCTGATGCTCGTTTTAAAGCAGAGAAGAGCTACACAAGACTGTGGGGGAGTCACCGGCTCCCTGGAGAGACGGAGTGATAAAAGATGCCATCAGACAGACAGACAGGCAGAGCAAATAAAAATGATCGACTACCACGCCTGCTAGGATTCTGTGTAGAGTTGAAGTAACTGACAAGTCAGGCACACAGGTGAAGCCAAAGAGATGAAAAACAAACCTAAGTCTTACCAACAGTTGTACATCTATAAGACACGAGGTGGTGAGTAAACAAATATTTACTGGGAACCCACCGTGTACATTATTCAAGGTACTGGGGATACCATGAAAAACAACAGTCCTGTTACAGAAAGTTCGGTACTTGTCACCAAGGCTGCGTCAGAAGAGGACAAGTGGGTTGAGGAGAAGGAAAGAGGAGTTTATAATTTGCCGGCAAATGAGGAGGTTGGCAGACTCCTGTCTCAAAGTACCAACCTCTCGTTTCCGAGCAGAAGTACTGAGTTTTTAAAGGTTCTGATCAATCCCATAATCCCATTTCAGGCTAAGGTGATCTCCTGACCTCTGCCGGGGCAATTCCCTTGAGCCACTAAAAAGAACAAAGGACACTCTCCTGCCTCTTCCGAGCGCTGGCCTGAGGCAGGGATGTAGGTTTTAGTTCTCAAAAAGGGTGAGGGGGGTTGGAAAAGACAGAAACCATTTTTGCCCTTTTTCAGGCCATTCTTTCTGTCACCGTCCTGCCCTCAAACAACCAGAAGAGAAGAACGATGCAAAGAGAGCCACGGAGAAGGGGGAGGGTAGACAGAGCACTGAAAAGAGACGCTTCCTCAGCTGATCGTGTGTCATCAATCGATCATGCATAGGGATTAGACAAACCACCAAAGAACCATCACTGCCTGCCGGAACCCGCCGGACACTGGAATTCAAGGAGCCTACAGGCCCACTGTTCTTTCCATTCCAGAGACAATAGAAAGAGCAAGAAAAGTCAAGGGAAGGACACTGAAATTTCCTTTATTTGATTAAACATCACAGCTGACCTTGTCTGCATCCCCCGGGAGCAAAACAGGCTGTGAGCCTGTCAGATGCAAGAGTTTAAGGTGTTATCTCAAGGTGGGTCTAAAGACAGCCCGGGCAAGGGGAGCAGCTAGTCATTGCTGGGCGCTAAGGGCGGAGGGCTAGGAGCTGTGCATGCAGGACAGCAGGGGCAGGCAAGCCCCCTGGAGAGCAAGGCCTCTCTCTGCTGCAGACCTCCAGTGCCCCCACTCTCCATGCGCAGGACACAGAGGCCCAAACAACTTCCCATACATCAATTCACATTTTTATAAAATGAACCATACATGTGCATTCCCCCCTCCTAATTTTTTTCCCCCAATCACAAATTCCAGAACAAACTGAAACCTTAAGTCAGTATTTTTTTTAAATGTTTTCCCATTATATTTTATTTACATCAGGGACCCACAGCCTTTTCCTATAAAGGGGCAGGTAGCAATTTCAGCTTCTAAACATTGAGGATGGTACAGTTTTCTTTTGTAGATACTCAGCTCTGCCACGGAAGTGTGAGAGCAGTCACGATAAGCCAAGGAATGGGCAGGCAAGGCTCTGTTCCGTGGGGACCCACTGGGAACCCCAGAGCTGACACAAAGATTATTTTAATCCAAAGACATTTGAGATTCAATAGATACAGAAAGAGCTTCCCTTACTTGACTAAAAGAAGAAACATCCGAGAAATGAGACCATCACCAGGGCCCTTTTGTTAGGACAGGGGAGGGCACGTTCATCGTCTGTGGTAAACGTATCTTGCTCTTGCTCTGCAAACCTGTTTTGTCCTTCCTCAATCAACTTCGTTTCATGCTTAACCTTGCCTTTGGTGTGTCTGGTCATTCTTCGGCTGAGAGCACACCAAGAACCAAGAACAGACAACTATGACCCGGCAATTATAATAGCTCCAGATTAAAGGCAAGTCCTTATTTGATGGAACTTCACAAAGACATGATGATAAATTACTCCGGATAGCCTGAACTTTGGACACAATTCTGATGTTCATTTGCAGCTGAACACATTAGATTCAGCCAGGTTAATCTCAGCTCTGCACAGCAGTATTTTAGGGTGGTTCACCTTTACCATCTAGAAGGGACATTAGGTGAACCCTCCCAACACATGGAGCATGCCTTCGGAGTGCCAAAGTTCACGTGTGATTTATGATGGGTGGAGCGCCATTAATTTGAGGCGTCTGCGGCTGAAAGGAGCTGCAGGGAAGGATAGTCTTGTCTCATTTAAAAAACAAACGACAAAAACAAAAACACCTAATTGCTAAGACTTATTTACTTTCACACATTACAAAAATATATACTTCTTAAAATTTCTATCAATGACTCAGAGAACATTCTATACTCAACATTTGAAAACGATGGCAAATTAAAAAGCTGGTGGGTTTTACAGAGATTTTCTTAAATAAGTCTATTATTCCAAAGCCATTCATAACATTATTTTCTTTGAGCAGAGAGTGTTTATTGCTGCAATCTCCTTACCTACTCTCAATATTGATGATTCATCCCCTGAGTTAAGCCTCACACTGAAGTTGCAAAGAATTCCTACAGGCATGGGCACTAAAATTAAGCACCACAGGGAGTCAGCCGTCAGTCTGCTCATTACTTCTGCTTTTTCTTACTTCCAGCTGCAGTAACTCAATGAAGGTTGATTTTCCATTTAGGCAAGGTAAGGAAGAAAGAATAAAGAACAAGCCCCGAAACTAGATACTGAACGGTGGTGCAACCAAACGCCATCCATCATTAATCCATCTTTCCTAATCTAACAATAAATCCAGATTCCTCCTCTTGCTTTCTTAAATTTATTTTTAAGTTAACTTGGAGGCAAAGTCTATCAACAATAAAATGCATATATTTTAAGTGCACAGTTCAATGAGCTTTGACAAATGTACTCCCGTGTAACCAGTATGCCAAGCAAGATATTTCTACCACCCCAAAGGGTCGCCATGTGCCTCCTCCAGTTCATCCATCCTTCTTGCCCGACTTCTGTCCCACCCCTGCCCTACTCCTGCTCCCAGAAGCCACTGCTCTGCTCTCCACCTTGGATTTGTGCATTTAAAACCCAATCTAGGCTAGGCATGGTGGCTCACACCTATATTCCCAGCATTGTGGGAGGCTTAGGTGGGAGAATTGCTTGAGGACAAGAGTTCAAGAACAGCCTGGGCAACATAGCAAGATCCTCCGTGTTTACAAAAAAAAATTTTTTTAATTAGCTGGGCATGGTAGCCCACAACTATAGTCCTAGCTACTCAAGAGGTTGAGGTGGGAGGATCACTGGAGCCCAGGACTTGGAGGCTGCAGTGAGCTATCACTGTGCCACTGTACTCCAGCCTGGGCAACAGAGCAAGACTCCATCAAAAAAACAAACAACAACAACAACAACAAAACCCCACCCAATCCATAGGTATTGGTCTAGGAAAAAATGGTAATATTAATATTCTGAGTGTACTTTTAGATGACAGCACTGTTTTTGGAAATAGCGTCTTCATTTAACTTCACAGTCATATTTGCCAGAGAAAACCCTAGAGTAACAAATACTATTAATGCATTCATTCAAATACATATTGAGGATGCAGCACTATTCTAGGTTTGGGGGATCTAAAGAGAAAAAGTTGGGGTCCTCCCCTGCTAAGGCCAGTGGGGAACACAGATGTCCCTGTGAGACATGAAGACAACTGCAGTTTAATGTGACCTCGGCTTCAGGTAGGAGTATCAGGTAGAGCTGGAAGAGGAACCTGTGTCTGTCTGGGGCAGCCAGGAAAGGTTTTTCAAGAAAATACATAATTTTAACTTCAAGGATGAGAGCTCAGCACGTGCAAAGGCACAGGGCCCAAATTAGGCAGGTCAGCCTGGTGGATACAAAGAGGGACCAGGCCTGTGGCCTCCAGGAGGCAACGCAAATATCTCCGCACCAGGGCAATGATAGCAGCTTCTGCTCCACAGGCTGTCAAGGCAAACGTGTGGGACCACATGGTAAGCACCCAGACAGGACCCAGCACGTGGTTAGCTCATCCTGGTAAAACCGCTATTAGGTGAGGTGGAAAAGGGATGTCTGGGCAGAGCAGAAGGACGGTCTGCCCAGCAGGGTGGGCTTCAAGCAGTCCTAACTGCATTATTATTTTTTTTTTTTTTTTGAGACAGAGTCTCACTCTGTTGCCCAGGCTAGAGTGAGTGCCGTGGCGTCAGCCTAGCTCACAGCAACCTCAAACTCCTGGGCTCAAGCGATCCTCCTGTCTCAGCCTCCCGAGTAGCTGGGACTACAGGCATGCACCACCATGCCCGGCTAATTTTTTCTATATATATTTTTAGCTGTCCATATAATTTCTTTCTATTTTTAGTAGAGATGGGGTCTCACTCTTGCTCAGGCTGGTCTCGAACTCCTGAGCTCAAACGATCCGCCCACCTCGGCCTCCCAGAGTGCTAGGATTACAGGCGTGAGCCACCGCGCCCGGCCCTAACTGCATTATTATGACCACTATGGTTAGTACCATTTTAACCCTTTGGAAGTGTCCAATTCAGTGGCATTAAGTAACTGTACTGTGTAACCATCACCACTATGTATCTCCAGAGCTTTGTCATCATCCCCAGCAGAGCTCTGTCCCCACTCAACACTAACCCCCTGTCCCCTTCCTCTGGCCCCTGGGAACCTCTATTCTACTTTCTGTCTCTATGAATTTGCCTACTCTAGGGACCTCGTAAAAGCAGAGCCATACAATATTAGTCCTTCTATCATTGTCCTAATATTTGCCCGGCTTATTTGATTAGGCATGTCATCAAGGTCCACGCATGCTGTAGCATGTATCAGAACGGCCTTCCTTTTTATGGCTGAGTAATAGTCGTGCGTTATTCAGAGCTCCTCTGACGGCAGAGTGGGCACGCACTGGGTGCCACTGACGGGAGAGACATCGAGGCTGGAAGGAAGCGTAGGGACGGAGGGAAGGGGAAGAGCAAACCAAGAGGGTTTGGAGAGCGAGGGAGGAACGCGGCAAGATCCCCAGGTTTCTCCTTGAGGCAAGTGGACGGAGGTGGCATTTTTGAGGGGCACAGCTCTGACAAAATGCAGTGAGGAGAAGGGTCTGAAGGTGACTGAGATGGCCAATGTGCTCTGGATCTTGAAATTTTGAAACTACCGAAGTCCTGACTTCTACATGAAATTTAGACAACTATGGAGACACTAACTTCACCACATGATTTTACTTATAAGAAGTTTATATTTCATCAAGTCGATTATTAGGCAATAAAGAAATAGATATCATCATTAAGAGGCCTTCTATAATAGGAAAAAAAAAAAACCGGGGGAGGCAGAAGAGACGATGAATCACAAATGTTTAAGTTTATAGAGATTAAACTTTAATAGCATTCGGATTCTTCTCATCTCTGAAAAGCTGCAGCAAAACACTCGTGAGAGGTTCTGTGTACCAGGCCGGAGCCCGGAAACTCAACCAAGCTCAGGCTGCCGACTAACGGCTGGCTCTAGGCCACAGCCCTTTCTGGTCTTGCAAATTCCTTTCTCTCTCAACAGCGGGCTGTGATTACAGAATCGACGGGGGAAATGCTAGGATCATTCTCTCTCCCTTCGTGAGCTCCTGCTTCCTCTTCAGGCAGACACGTCTTCACAGATGAATGAAGCTTACCTCATTTATCAAATAGTGCCAGGATGAAAGAGCATGCCTGGCTCTCAAGTACTCTCTTATCACAAATAATAAGAATATTCAACTTTTTAAGGAGCGAGAAATGGAAATGTGAGTTTAATGAATTATTCAAATTTTTATATCCAGGGCCACATGCAAAGTATTTAAACTGTAAGAAAAAAAAATGAAGCAATTTAGGACACAAGGCTCACCCTCTACTGGCACCACCTACCCTCAAAGCAAAAAACATTGTAAAAATACAATTTCTATGTCAGATAGATAGCAATGAATCATTTTACTCAAAACCTTTACACGTAAATGACTTCTATAAAGAAGTAGTTGTCCTGTTAAATGAGAAAGAAACAATTGACTTCCAAAACATTTTTTAAAATTATGTAACCTACTTAGAATGTAAATAATATTCTAAACATAGTAAGTATGTGTGGGTATACATGTGTCATGATCTATAAGTATATTTATCTATATTTATACTACTTATAGATCATTTTCTTGAAACTAAGAGACACAATTCCTAAGCCTTAAGCTGGTTTTGTTAAAGTCATTACAATTATCCTTCATAACATCAAATGTATTCAATTTTAGGGGAAGTAAAACATTCAAGTCATGTTTTTAAACTATAAGACTCACTCAAACATCTGAATTAATTGGTAATGATCAACAACTTAATAATAAAATTTCTATCAACACAAAAGGATTTTTGTTGTTGTCGTTAGAGTGAATTCATGCTAAAGCATTTTGGATTCCTACAAGTAGGAAAGTCTGTATTATTTGTTCACATTAAATGAATATTTTATTTTTGCTTTCTGTGCATATGTATACATATACTACTTAGCTAAAACTACTTAAAACATAAAAATATCTATTTTTACAGAACAAAATATTTATTTGCCCTAGGCTAATAATGTTAGTTAAGAAATTGAGTCTCATTTGGTGAAAACTGCTATCCCATTCAGTAAAGCAAAAAATATTTCCCACATAGTCATGCATACCCTCTTGAATTAATCTTGCTTAATCTACCAATAACTTATTGAGTTTCAGCTTTCATTTGTGAAAAATATTCTAACTTATCTTTCTCGGAACAGTCACAAAAAGTATCTAAAAACAGTAAGTTAATGTTTTTTAAATTACTCAAATTCTACCTATGAATTTAAAAAAACAGCCTGACTTAACAAGCATGTATTTTGTAAGTAGAAAATCATTTAAAAAAATTGATAGGATTTTAGAAGCCACCCTATATTTAGAGGCCACCTGTATCATTAGGTCTTGCCAGATACCAAGAGTGTGTTTTTAATCACCAAATAGTAATCTGATGATAATACTTTTTGCCACTTGGTATATCATTACCTTCACTCCATACGGAGATATTGCTGTGGCTTTTGTCAGCTGTTCCCATTTTATGAGTATCTGTAACAACATGATACATCTATATCTGCTTAATTCAAGATACTTATCAAAGCAGAAGAAATGGTAAGGCATGTTTTCTGTCACTGCAATTAAGCAATGACAGCATACTTCTTCCCATTCCTGAGTCTATGCTTCTACCAACAGAGAAAATAATTATTTCCCTGCTTTATGCATATTCTGCTGCCTTTCATAGAGATGTGGCAATAATGGAAGTAAAAACAACAAACACAGATTTAAATGAAAATAGATTTCTCACAAACCATTAGCTGATGTAGGTCACAAGAATGAGATTAAATTGGTTTATCGAGACAGCCAGTCTATTTCAGAAAATAATTCTCTAATGCTCTCAAGTTATTGAGTAATGTAAAATAAAACAAGGTCAAATTTAACCTGCATCAAAAAGAGGGAGGAGGTCGCAAAGCCTCAAAGAGATTCAAACCTAAGGTGATTGACAGTGCCCCATTGCTAGGGCTGCAAATCCAATTCCAGCTTCCGCCAAGAAGCCCTGCCCTTCAAATGATCATTTTAATTGTTGAAACGCCTCTGTATTTCCATCTAATGAAATATCAATGAGACCGCAGAGCCACAGACACACACACAAACACGGTTTCCGAGGAAGTGATTCTGGAGCTAGTATAACTGAACACCAGGGTCGTCTGTTAGTCTCATCTGTTTGTTTTTCTTTAGCTGATGGGAATCATCACGAGGGCTCTCAGGGCCAAAGGGACTATGCATTTTTAAAATGTCATCTATCCCTGAAGCTGGATTATAATAAGCAGATAAACAGACAAGAACATCGTGACAACAATTTGAAGAGATTTTTCTTTCTGTGCCTAAATCTAGAATGGGGCAATACAACACTGAAGGTCACCTCTCTCAATTACAGCTACTTTCATAATCTGATTGTGTAAAAAAAAAAAAAAAATCAGTTTTATCCACAAGATAAAATTATCAAATACACTGGGAACACCAACTTCTTTAATTAGGAGTGTGGTCAGCAAACAGCTAATGCAAAACTGCTCTATTCCACAGATCAGCAAGTCATCATTCATTCAATCAACCGCCCAATGATTTATGGAGTCCCTAGCAGGCACCAGACAGTGGAGCAAAAGATGAGGCCACTGGTTAGTTGTCCAGTCTTATTTTTGTTATGTCCTGGCTTGAATCCCACACTCCAGGCACTCTGAATCGCTTGCACTCTCTAAAAGCAACATGCCTCTCTCATCCCTAAGCTTTTCATTCTCTTAGCTTGGGATGCTGTCCTTCCCTTCTTTGGTCTAGAGAAATTCAGCCCCAGTGTCTTATCACCTCCTCCAAGAAGCCTTCCTTTGTCCCTCCAGCCGGGTTAGATGTTGCTTCCATGTTCTCCTAAGACTCGGATTGCTTATTAAATGATAAAGAGAAAAGTTATCTTTAAAATGGAGGGATCTGGCAGAGATCACCTTAACCCAAGATCAAGTTTAGCATCCTCAACAGTGTAAGAGACTGACGTCATACTTCGTGAGATGATGCAACGGGAAGAACACAACATCCCTTACGAGGTATCATGTCTGAATATTTATCTTGCATCGAGTCATGAGGGGATGAGACATGTCAGACTGTTGTTGGCTCCTCAAAACTGTCAACGTCATGGAAAGGAAAACAAAAAGCAAAAGATTTGTTGTAGATTATGAGAGACTAAAGAGACAAGGAAACCAAAAGTAATGCACAAACCACAATGAGATCCAGGATTGGGTGGCGGGGCAGGGGCGGGGGGTGGGGGGAAGCCCACAGCAAAAGACATTTTAAAAGACATTTTTGAATACGAACTGTATATCAGCTGATATTATTGAATTAATGGTGAATTTCCTGGGTGTGATAATGATGTTGTGATCACATAGGAGAATGTTCTTGTTCTCAGGAGATACATGCTGGACATATTCCGGGATGAAGTGCCATGATGTCTGAAAATGTGGCAAAATGTTAAGACTGATGACTTCGTACCACTCTCTCCACTTTTGTGTAGATTTACTACAGGCTCATCTGCATTCCCACATAACAAAATAACCCAGACAGCTCTCCATCCCACCTGCTCAGTTGTTCCTTTTATTTCTAAGATTCTTGGTTGGAGAAAGCCTCAAAACAGGGTTAGTAAGCCTCTCACATTTCTAGAAAAGCTGCCAATCACCCTTTAAACAACATGTGTGAGGATCCACAAAAATAAAGCTTCCTAACTTTGTGCTTTTCTTGATTAAAATTCTATTTTGCACAAGTGAAGTGTCTAGCAGACGTCCTGGCTCACAGCACGCAAACACTCTTTCCTCCAGAATTTTCGGGGGTGGCACACAGGGTCCTTGGAGATCTGGCCCTGACAGTACGCAAGCCCCTTCTCCCACTCCCACGTGCTCCAGGCTCTGCACACCCTCCAACCTCTGGTTCCTCCCCTCTGTGCCTGTCTTTGAAGGAACGCGTACACAGTTCCTTCGACTTGAAGGCTTCCCTCCCCGCTATACAAAGTTGGAGGCTCCTTCTTCACCCACAAATTCCCCAGCCCTTCATCAGCCCCTATTAAACGATTCCCATGCTGCCTTATAATTACTTGTTCATTCGCAATTCTCATCCCCACCAGACTTTGTTTCCTCTAGAACAGGAAACACATGTTCTTTATCTTTGTAAACTGCAGCATCTAAGCACATGCTAGGCATTCATATCCTTTGGTGAATTAAATTAATATGAAACACAAACAATCCTATAATTCAATTTTAGACTCCTCTTTCGGCTTCTCATTTGCTTTGGCGTGCTCAAGGGACCAGAGCAGCAATCACAAAAGACTCCAAAGATCAGCCTTATAGCCAACGACAGAGGAGTCATACTTAAATCCTCACATTTTGGACCTGTACTTGGAGCCAGCCTGATTTGCATTAGCAGAAATGAATCACAGAGAACCAAGATTCAATGAAATGGACCTCACTGTGAGCTTAAACCAATCTCCCTTTTTACAATGAACTGTTGTAATCCTTCTGAAGTCCCTGGCAGCCACCCCCAACGTGGCCCCAAAGCATCTCCAAATAGCCACAGAGTGTCTCCAGGTAGCACTGGCATCCACGCTGGGAAGAGAGGGAAGAGCTGCCGCTCACCTGGATGGCACTGGAGGGCCGGCAAAGGGCAGAGCACGATCAATCGATGCACGTCTGCCTTTCCAGCCCCACCCGAGGCCCAGCTTGCACCTCCACATTCAGATCTGTCAAAGTCTTCCCCAGCCTTTTCTCACGACTCCACTTCTGGACTCCCAGGTACTCCTTCCTTTTGTGGGTTGATGCTCCTTTACCCTATGCTGATGACAGCACATCCCATCTGTTCTCTCTCCCTCCTTGTCCCTACTGGAACCTGCTTCTCTGCAAAATATATTACAATCTGCCAGGTCACTCTCACCTTCCTCATACTTATCCAACCTGAGCAGAACTTTGCCGTCATCACCGAGACTTCCATAAACATAATGATTACCCACTGGACCCCACTTTGTTGCAAAAAACAAATAACTTTCCCCCTCCAACCATTCGATAGGAAGCTGCAGATCCGAGGTCCCATTACCTCCATATGCTAAGAGTATTTCCTACATAACTGCAGTACGACCATTAAAATGAGGAAATTAACCTTGGTGCACCACAGATCCCATCCAAATTTCACTAAATGTCCTTCTCATCATGCAATGGAACAGTCCAAGATCAGATCACATGTTGCATTTACTAGTTACGTTCCTTTAGTCTTCTGCAATCTGAGTTACTTAGCCTTTCCTTGACTTTTATAACCTTGATAGTTGTGAGGATTACCAGAAGTTATTTCATAAACTATCCCTCAATGTCTGTGTGTTTGATGTTTTCACATGAATAGTTTCAGGTTATACTTTGGTGTTTTTTGGGTGGGGGGTGGGGGGAAAGGGAGGAAGATATTACAGAAGCGATGTTGTAATTTTCCCATTCCATCCTAGCAGGTGGTTGTGTTAACTTTGATCATTGTGGCTCTTTGGTTTCTCCTCTTCCCTTTGTATTTTATAAGTATTTTGTGGAGTAATATCCTGAGCTATATAAATATCCTATTCCTCATCAAACTTTTGCCCACTAATTTTAGCATTCTTCAAAATTTCTTGCCTGTGATGATTGCCAAATGATGATTTTTTTTAAGTTAAAATTCTCCATATCTTCATTAACCTGTTTGCTAAAGTTACATAAGGTCTAACTCTCTTTTTTTGAGACAAAGTCTCACTCTGTCACCCTGAGTAGAGTGCAGTGGCATCATCATAGCTCACTGCATCCTCAAACTCCTGGGCTCCAGTGATCCTCCTGGCTCAGCCTCCCCAGTAACTGGGACTACAGGCATGTGCCACCTTGCCCAGCTAATTTTTCTATTTTTAGTGGAGACTGGGTCTCGCTCTTGCTCAGGCTGGTTTTGAACTCCTGAGCTCCAGCGATCCTCCTACCTCGGCCTCTCTGAGTGCTTGGATTACAGGCATGAGCCACCGTGCCCAGACAATGATTTTTCTTTAAATCCCATTCTTTCCTCTACATTTATTAGTTGGCATTCTTTTAAAGGTAGAATATTCTCATTTATTTATTTATCATTTGTTCACAGTGACATGGACTCATGGATTTTATATTGCTCAGGGAGTTATAACCTAGGATCCTGGTCTGTCTTTTCCTCATATCCCCCAACCGCAGGGCTGTGGCTACAGAGCAGGGGAGGGGGGAGGGGTGCTCTGGCTCTCAGAGGTCCTTCTCTTCTTCCAAAGCCTAGTTCCATCCGAGTGCGTCATCCTTGCCATACCACTCTGTGTGTCTGCTTCTAACTTGGGGCTTCATAGATGGCCTTTCAGAGTCCCTGGGCCCCAGGCAGCCTGAGAAGCATCCTGCCCCCTGCACAATTCTATTCCAGCTCCCAGGACCCGGGACCCAGAACGACACAGCCTTAGCGCCCAGGGACCTATCTGTTTCAACCTATTTGTTTTAGAGGAGAATTCTCCCATTGGAAAATAGCACCAAAAACGATTTACATTTTTAATAGTGACAGTCCATCTTTCCCTACATTAATCTCTAATAGATAGTACAGCAAAGTGACATGTACCTTTTTAGGTTTGTGGGGGTGACATTTTGATCCCAAGGTCCGTTCTCCTCAGTTAGTCCTCCGTTTCTGAGCTTCTTTCCTTTCTCTACCTCTCAAACCCCAGTTTCCTAAAAGCACCGTTGTTACTCCTCCCTCTATTGTTCTGCGCAGCTTCCATCTCCAGAAGCACCTGTCCACCTGGGTAACATGAGATCACATATAAATCTTCCGGTTCCTACTACCTCCTGCAGGACACTGGTGAGGGGTGAGAAAGACCCATGGGGTACATGGAACAGACACTCATGGGAAAGGTGATCAGAAGTCACACTCAACCCGTTTTAGATTCTGTCTTCTGCTTTTTAGAAATTCCTACGCAGTTCCATACACGATGGATGTTTAATAATATTGTCAGGCTAACTAGCGGTGATTTCTAGTTTCCCATAAAAAGACACCACAAGGCCTAAAACTTTGGCTATCACAGCGTTCACTTTTCCAAGGTGGGAGAGGCACATAATAAATATCTCCAGGCCCGCGATGTGATTTGACACTAGCTATTAAGGCTCAAGGAACCAATATCCATGAAATAGTCCTTTATCCATTAATAATAGTTACAAAGTGACACATTCCACCACTGTGCTGTGCTGCAAATCCATATTCTTTATTTAAGAATAATAAATAAATGAGCTTGAGCTGGCTCTGACTATTTTTGGCACAGAGAAGCGAGGTCTTCGTGACCGTTGTTTCAGACATGAATCCATTCTCAGTCAGAGCTTCCCTTTCTAGCCTAGTAATTCTTAACTCTTTGAAATTACGAATCACTCTTGAGACAGTGATGAGTGGTACAGACCCCTCTCCCCCTGAGGGGGTAGAGCTGCAGAGAAATACACATTTGTGCACAAACAGAATTGTGTACATAATTTCACGAAGTCCAATCACTGAAGCCCCAGGTGAAGAACTGGTCTTAGGCCAATGTGCCAATGAATCACCAATGCTGTTTTTAGTGGCAAGGTTCTAAAATGGGGTCAACCACTTTTTTATATAGAAACAGATGGTTGGCCGGGCGCGGTGGCTCACGCCTGTAATCCTAGCACTCTGGGAGGCCGAGGCGGGTGGATCGCTGGAGGTCAGGAGTTCGAGACCAGCCTGAGCAAGAGCGAGACCCCGTCTCTACTAAAAAAACAGAAAGAAATTATATGGACAACTAAAATATATATATACAAAAAATTAGCCGGGCATGGTGGCGCATGCCTGTAGTCCCAGCTACTCGGGAGGCTGAGGCAGTAGGATCGCTTAAGCCCAGGAGTTTGAGGTTGTTGTGAGCTAGGCTGACGCCACGGCACTCACTCTAGCCTGGGCAACAGAGTGAGACTCTGTCTCAAAAAAAAAAAAAAAAAAAAAAAAAGATGGTAATATTTTAGGATTCTGTGGGCCATACAGTTATCTGTTACACCTACCCAACTCTGCCATTATAGCAGGGTGCAGCTTAGACAATACATAATAAATGGACACGCTTATATTCCAATAAAAACTTATTTATAAAAACAAGAGGTGGGTTGCATTTGACTCCACGGCTACACTAAAGATTTCACCTTAAAGCTAGCACAAGGAATATGATAGCCAATCACAAAACTAAAGTCAGTTCTGAATTTTTTAAGGATGCACATTTATTTTCACCACAAGTTTATAGCATTCACTTTGTTATTTTCTTAACCAGCAATTTCACTTACTACATTTTTTCCTACTGAACAATTTGTTATCAACAACCCCTTGTTCCATTTTCCAGCCAACACGAGAGTCAGAATAATTCCACATTATACACATTTCCTGAAAGACCCTTTGTGGCCTACTTTTCTAACTCGCAGTTCTATTAATTGACAACTGACCACATACCACATACCACAAAGCTGAACACATTCTTTTGCATCCCCAGTGGCCCATTTCTCTTCTGGAGGCCGCTGTCATTGCTTGAACAAGCCTGGCAGCTGTCACACTCATGCCAATAGTCATAAGGGCTTTGTTTCCCTGGAGACTTGTTTTCACAGAAATTAGGACCCGCACAAGGCTCTTCTCTGGCCTCTCCCTTCATGGCAAGAGGTCAAATGCTTGACTACTGAGCGCCGTCGCGGATGAGCTTCGCCGAGTCTCTTCCTGTTTCATGACTGGGGTTGGCAACCCCTTCAACCACAGCAACCCGACCCACAGAATGGAAGCGGTTTACCTGGAGTTCCTTCCCCAGCGTCCTGAATTTGAAAGTTCAGACCTGCCCAGGTGCTTGCCAACCTACTCTGGGGGAAAGATTTGAGCATGCCGCTCAGGTACCAAGAGTACCTCAACAACCGTTGCTGAGTGACTGAGAAAACCATTTTCTTTTCTAATCACGGGCACCCTACAGAAAAGCCAGCTCTCACCAGAAATGACTTAGGTCGATAGTGTGTTTCTAGCCACTTTCACTGGTTTCTCAAAGCTCACCAAATTAGATATTAACATTTTTTAGGATTGTTGACTATTGTTTAAACACCTGTAGTACCAACCATTGTGGAAAACAGTATGGCGGTTCCTCAAAAAATTAAAAAGAGAATTACCACGTGATCCAGCAATTCCACTTCTGGGTTTATACCCAAAAGAATTGAAAGCAGGGTCTTGAAGAGATATTTGTACATCCACGTTCATAGGAACATTATTTATAATAGCAAAAACATGAAGACACACAAGTATCCACAGGTAAGTGAATGGATAAGCAAAATGTTGTATTATCCATATAATGGAATATTATTCAGCCTTAAAACAGCAGAAAATTTTGACACATTACAACATGGATGAATCTTGAGGGCATTATGCTAAGTGAAACAAGCCAGTCACAAAAAGTCAAATACTTTATGAATCCACTTATATGAGGTACGGAGTCACGATCATAGAGACAGAAAATAGAACGATAGTTGCAGCGGCTGGGGGTGGGGGGATAATGAGGAATTATTATTTAATGTGTATGGAGTTTAAATTTTACAAGATGAAAACGTTATGGAGATGGATGGTAGTGATGGTTGTACAACATTATGAAAGTATTTACTACCATGAACTGTGTACTTAAAAGTGGTTAAGATGTCTAATTTTATGTTGTATGTATTTTACCACAATAAATAAACAAGGAAAAAAATAAACAATAAAGAGAAAAAAACTCTATAGCATCTAGGTGGCTAAAAAGCAAAAGTTTAAAACTCTGCAAGGCACAAATGATGCTCATCATTTTATATGAAAGCCAAAGTCAAATTCATGAACAAATCTCCTTGATAAAATCTCACACAACTAACCTGAGAGGAGTTATGAGAAACAGAATTTTGGGGACTCATAAAAACCAAACCCTACTGCCATCCTTGGCCATGGCCAAAGGGAACCATTCATTCCCTCCACCTGGGAGGACGAGTGCACCGGCTTTGGTGCTTTCATGTGCTTGCTGGTGTCATTTGTGTGCAAGAAACATATCTGGGACTATGGGATACTCACAGTAGCATTTCTGATCTAAAAGATAAGCTTACTTTTTGAAATCATGAGCACAAATAGGCTAATGTATTATTCACCTTTTATCTACTCAATAACTCCAGGGGTTATGAGAGAGTAAAAGCAATAAGAACATGGGTCTATAGGTCGTACGTGCTGAAAATCTGTATTTATAATGAGGGCAATAAGATGCAATGAAACCTGATTTATCAAGGGAATGTGCAAAATGCATTTTAATCTAGTTTTTAAAGGCTCTGATGACCTTTGGATATTCACGATGGCCTTGCAAAAAAGGCGTTTATTCACCTATTCACCCTAGTGATTAACAATTTATGTAGGGCAAGTAACAAAGAGCATATTTCACTCACTCTATTCCCTCTCTTCCTCCGCAGGGCCATAAGTAGACATTGGTGCCACTGTAGGATTTTTATACAAGTAGGGAGGCTGGGTTAGGATGATTTTCTTATTCACCTGCAGAGGTGACAGTTTTGGCTGTGCTAGATAAGAAGGGAAATGCTAGGGATCTCAGATAAAACCTCTATAAAACAATGAAGACAGCTCGGAGTGCCAGACCTCTCGCCAAGCCCACACGCTGGCCCGTGCCCGCGGGGCATGTGGCACCCACCACTCAGGCCACCGCTCAGACGCACTTGGACCCCCAGGACCTTTTGTGCTAGAAGACATCAATCTTTCTTCTACTTAGGCGTGGAAGTCTGAAGTTTATAGTCAAAAAGTTTGCTTCCTTGAAAGCAGGTTTTGAAAAGTTTTTATATCATTTCATTTTAAATGGGTAGCTACACTCCTACCTTAAGACATCCCTGAGTTTATGTGAAGTCAATCCTCCACCAAAACAAGGTTATGGATGACTACCCTACAATACACTCACAATCTCCACTTTTCCATGGGTAGACTTCCCTCAGCAGAGGCAGCCAGAATGACAATACTCCCGATTAAAACCTTCCTCACAATAATCACTTTCATTTGATGAACTTGAGCCAAAAATTTAGCCAATGCTCACTGCTATGGCCTCAGCATGCACGTCCCCCCGAAATGCATATGTTGAAACCTCATCACCAATGCGAAGGTATTAGGAGGTGGGGCTTTGGGGAGGTGACTAGGTCACCAGGGCTGAGCCCTCATGAATGGGGTTAGTGCCCTTATAAAATAAACCCAAGGGAGCTCATTCACCTCTTTCCACCATATGAGGACACAGCTAGAAGGTGCCATTTATGAACCAGGAAACAGGCCCTCACCGGACACCAAATCTGCTTTGATCTTGGACTTCCCAGCATCCAGAACTGTGAGAAATAAATTTGTTGTTTATAAGCCAAGCAGCCTGTGGGATTTTGTTATAGCAGCCTCAAAGAACAAAGACACACACTTTATGATTCTTGTTACAATCATGCTCTCTCTTGTTCTTGTCTTTTCCCAATCTTTCTTTCAAAAAAAAAAAAAAAAGGAATCCCCAAAAAACTATCTTGGAGAGCTGTAATGGTATCATGAAATATGGAGTCAAAGGCACAAGAGTCAGTTATTACTAAATAGTAGGCTCCCTGCTCATCTCCCCCTACCCACAGTGCCTGTGTGATCTCGTCCATTCCAATCTCGTTGCCACTTCAGGCCTCTGTTCATGCTTCCTCTGCTGCCGAGACTTTCTTCCTCACCTCCCTCCACCACGGCCTGGACAATTCTGTGGCTTAGAGGTTGAGGTGAGGGGGAGAGGTGGTGGTCCCAAACTCACTGATGCACGCTCGCTGACACCTCCTCCTTCCTTTCTTCGCAGTCTTCTCCCACGTATATCCTTACTGAATGCTTGCTAGAGACTAAGCCCCATGAGTACTTGCTGCCACCTACCCTGTGCTGAGAAAACACTTGGCACACGACAGGTGTTCTGCACATTCCAGTGAACTGGTAGAAACATTTATGAAAGAAGCACCAGGCACAGAAATATTAATACTGCTCCCCTCTCTTCAACAGTGAGAAGGCCAGACAAAGCGATGCGCTGATGTCTAGGAGCACTAAACTGCCCGAAGAGGGAGCTCTGCTTGAGCAGATCCGAGGCCCAAACTGGAATTCTCTAGTCCAAATTATAACATCAGTTCGTGTTACCGACTAGCTACACAGCCTTATGCAAGTCAGTTAACCTTACTGAGTATCTGTTTCTGCATCTGTAATTCAAGGACAATCACGTCTACCTCAAAATATTGTTTTTAGGATTAAATGGTGGTAACTAGAAAGGTATCCAGCCCAGTGGTGTACACAATAGATGCTCAATAAACTCTGGTGTTCTTTCCCCATACTTAGAGTCTACTTCACTATTAGGAGCAACTGTAATAATGCTAATAAGAAAACAGAACTTTCAGAAATAAATCAATAGAAAGAAATGGAGAGAAAGGCAAAGAAAGAGGTACCAGAGTAACATTTAAAAGCAAAAACATAACTAAAAGGGCAGCAAAACTTTATCATACAAGCAAATCAGGGCTTTGGGAAATGTGCTATTTCCATTTGCATGGGGTCTGCTTTCTGTGGCTGACTTGAAACTTTCATTGCATAACACACACCTCTGCTCTGAAAAAGGTTTGGTATTGTTAACAATCAGAGCTGGCAAAACTGTGGCAAACGTCTCTCGGCTCAGGAAAAATTCCCATGAGTGCCCCTGAATCTGATAACAATGCAGAAGTGGTTCTGAATCAGTGAAAAATACAGGCATTGCATATTCTGCCCCGAGGCTTCCTCTGAAAATCACTACCAAAACCATGGTGTAAACATTTATTTTACTTAAAACGCACCTCAGAGAAAGTGAACCACCAAGGGTGATGTAATTCGAAACTTGAAACTACCAAACATGGACAATAGCCACGCATCAGAGATCACCGCCAGGGTTTCCCACAGATGTCGTGAAGTTAATGTGCCCAAAGTGGAATTCTTGGTCTCCCCTCACCCAGCCCCTCCATCCACTCCCAAACCTGCTCCTTGCACGGTCGACCCCCTCAGCGAATGGCCTGGCCTCCCCACTCACTCTCCCTCTGCCTGGAATCTCCTCTCAGATACTGATGTGCTTTACCTCTTCATTCCCTTAAGACTGTGCTCAAATGGCACGCTCTGAAGAAGACCTTCCTTGACTGCCTATTTACAAATTGCAGCATCTCCCAACACTCTCTTCTCCCCTTTCTTTGATTATTTCTCTCCAGACACAGATCATCTAACATTTTGGAAAATCCAGTCTACTTATTTGATTTTGCTTGGAGTCACCAGCTATCTCCCCAGAACATAAGCCCCCTGTATGTTTCATTCAGTGCCACGTTCCCAACACTAGAACTGTGTACCTGGCACATACATGCCTCAATTTCAAAACTGCCTGTGGGTTTCTCTCATACCAGCCTGACGTAGCAGGAGGAATGGGCTCTTGCTAACTCTGTCTTGTCTCTCTCTCTCTCTCTCTCTCTCTGACCCACCACACCAGCTACAGTTTTCCAGGTTTCTCAATATTTTTGCAAGAGATGTCATTGCTTCCACAATTTTTCTAACCATTAATGATTACATTACATGTGTAAACAATTCCATATCGTAAGTGAGAAGCTCTAAGTTTATGTGTCAGATATAGTCAAAGAAAAAAAAATTAATACCACTCCACTACCATAGCCTTCCCCTAAGTAAAACTGGAAGTCAGTCAACAGATCAGCAAGCAACATCCACAGGCTGACCACACAGGGCACCCCGGTCTGTGCGTGGCCTAAGCTGGACACAGCTATGTTCCCAAGGAGTCTTTGAAAAGAGGCTACAGGTGGAACTGTATGTAGGTCTGTGCAGGGTTAAGGGTCCTATCAAGGTGCCCAGGGAAAGCCCCTACCCACTCCCAGGGCTGAGGGGGCAACACAAACTGTGACCAGAATCAGTAGAAACTGGTAGCCATGGAAGAGGCCCTGCCCAGCAGCAGCTGATGTACAGATGGACAAATGGGGCTCAGGCCGGGAGGGGCGCAGAAGGTGCCGGGGTGGGGAGGGAAGTCCTCTGAACTCTCATCTCGTCCTTCGGTCTCCTGCCAGTGGCCTAACCAAACCTGAAGCCAGAGGTCAAGAAGGCTGGGGTGCTGCTCAGAGGTCTGGGAAAATGGGGAAATGCCCAGCACACTCCTGTGAGCCAACGGAGACCCTGGACTCCTGCCCAGCCCAGGGCAAGGGAGCCCGGAGAGAGGCCGTGGGCATTCCTCCCTTCCTTCCTTTTCATTGCCAGCGGTTAATCCCCTGGCATTTGGGAGCCAAGTCTGGGCCCACCTGTGCTACGGTCCCCTCACTCTGTTGAGGGAAGATCTATGGAACATCAGGGGAGTTCTGCCCTAGAGGGGGTTAACAGCTCATAATCTAAGCACTAAAGTCCCTTGGCCAAAGCAAATGGTCTCCAGTGTTCAATACATAAAAACCAAGACCCAATTACTATGTGGTATGGCCAGAGAGTTTCCTTTTCAGAAAACCTTCATTTTTGCTACCTTGAGGTTGACCCTGAAGAATTTGCCTGAACGCATAATTATACTTTTGACAACTTGGCTTTCTTTCCTAAAGTTATGTCAAAATCACCCTAAGCGGCAGTCACTAAGCACTTTCGGCTAATACCTGCAAAGCTTTGTAGGTGCCATTAGCACCCATTCCTCCCTGCAGCCACAAGGAGGGTGAAGCAACCTGTCCAAAGTGACCACTGAGCTGATGCCAAAGCCTGGACAGTCTTTTTTTTTTTTTTTTTTTTTTTTTTTTGAGACAGCATCTTACTCTGTCGTCTGAGCTAGAGTGCCATGGCATCATCATAGCTCACAGCAACCTCACACTCCTGGTCTCAAGCAATCCTCCTGCCTCAGCCTCCTGAGTAGCTGGGAGTACAGGCACATGCCACCAGGCCTGGCTTATTTTTTTTTTCTATTTTTTGTAGAGACGGGGTTTTGCTCTTGCTCAGGCTGGTCTCCAACTCCTGAGCTCAAGTGATCCTCCCACCTCAGCCTCCCAGAGTGCTAGGATTACAGGCGTGAGCCACCGCACCCAGCCTGAAAATTCTTAAACCTATAATTTCAGATTACCCAAAACAAAATGGATCTCTCTACCATCAATTAATTTGAAAGCGTGCAATTGTGTGGACTGCATCTTCACCCAATGGGGTGGAGGAGCACCTGGCTTCCAGGTTAAGTTCTGTTAGGTAGTTTGTGACCTGAGGCAATTCTTCTCAGCACTCAGTGTTTCTCTCTGTAAGGTATCTAAATATGATGCCTCCTCATCCAAACCTGTCAGGGACAAATTGGGGTGAACTAGCTAAGATTTTGCCCAAGGCAATAACGCAATAGTGTGGAAAGCATTCGTGAGTCAGACCCATCTGGAATCAAATGGTGGACCTTCCACTGAAAGGTGTTTGAATTTAGAAAAGTTATCTAACCTTATTATTCCTTAATGCCCCTCATCTGTAAAAGGAGAAAACTAAGAAAGCGCCAGCTCAGACGGTTGCCTGGTGATGATGTGAGACTGTGCGCAAAGCCCTTGTCTGGTACAGAATAACCACTTGAAAGCAGAATGCTACCATTATCATCATCATCATGCTCATCATTTCTCATATGTGGTTTTAAGTAAAACTGGTGAAAGAACAAAATTTCTCTGAGCATTCTCTAGAATTATTCTATATCCTTAAAATAATTCCTTTCTACTCTTGGAAATTAGAGTTAAAACTAACACAAGTGGCTATTATGATCACCACCAAACTTGGTTAATAGCTCTAATCATTAAAAAAATTCAAGTTACTAACAGGCAGATGCAGGCTATATATACTTGGTTAGAGCATAAGAATTTTGTACTAGGGGAATCTTGGAAAAAGAGAATTTTAGTTGGGACCTTTTTTTTATGAAAAAGGTATAAATTCATGACAACAAAGTAAAGCTGTTTGTGAATACTACCCTAAAAACAGGGGGTTAAAAGTGCACGATTTTATAGTTTATCCAAAGTGCTTTTTTGAGCTCAGGGATCTGATGAAAGCTTACTCAGGCTCCTACCCAGCATTTGCACTGTACGTACCTTGCCCTGAGGCTGTGAGGTCTCCTGAGACTCAGGAGGCTGCACCCAGGCAGGGACCATGTACCCGACAGCTGGCACAGCACCGGGCATACAGAAATGTCCAATCACCAGGTTTGCTTTGATACATGATTGACTGTGCTGCCCATCAGACCAGAGAACCATGACCCGTCTCCCCAGGGGACCACTGGGTGCATCAGCTTGGTACCCAAGATCATCCACTGATACCCACAATTATAAGAAACATGTTAGGACATGACTCTGGTTGGTGCAAATAACTGTTTGAGGTCTTACACTTCTGACATATCAGCAACAGGCTTTACTCACCCAATCCCTCCCTCCCCATCCCTACCTTGTGTCGATAACTTAAATCAAACTTTAAATCTTTCAAGTTCTTGACAAGAGTGTCTACTTTGCATAAACATTGTATCTACAGTGTATCTCCTACCAATAGTAGGTGCCCAACAGATGTTTACTGAAGGGAGGAGGGAGGAAGGAAAAGAGGAGAAAACACTTAGCAAACTCCTGAGCTGCCCCTTCAGGGTGAGGCTATGGAGAGAAACCCAGGAACTGTGCCCAGCTTTCTATGCCCTGTCTAATCCTTACGACAGCCCCATGGGAGGATATCTCATTAGTCCATTTTACAGATGAGGAAATGAAGGTACAGATAAGTTAAATAACTTCCGGAGTGTCCCTCGGACAGTAAGTTTCAGAGCCAAGATTTAAACCGAGACAATATAATCCAGACTGTCGACTAGTCACCCAAATTCACCTAAGGCAACCTTGAGAAAACCAAGTATTAATGTTTCCATTTATAGTTAAGAACATTAAACCCAATTGGTTAAGTAGCCAGTGAGAAGTTGTATGGTACTAGAGCCAGTGCCTCTACTTGGTCATTAGGGAATCCTTAGAATCCTAGAAAAATCAAACCCCATCTGTTCTTATACAGTAGTACCTGAACATAACAAGCTTATTCTGTGGGCTTTCTGTTATCTTTCCACCTCCACCCAGCAGCCTCATGGAAAACATAACAGCAACATCTGCACAGCACCTTGTGATTTATGAAAACAATTTTATCTATAATAGCATCCCTGTGACATACAGAAGGCAGATGACGTCACTGGCTGTCGAAGGCCAGGGCACACTCAGTGACAGGCAGCCCAGATCCTGCCACAGCGGCACATCTCTGCCCGGAACACCCAGGAACACAAGGAAGGCAGCAATGGCAATTTTCAAAGACCGTGGCTTCTGGAAACAGTGGTTCCAGAGGAAGAAATTTCAAAATGATTATTTCCTCGTCCAAACTGGAGACATAAGGACATAGGACATAAGTAAAAACAACATTTATCAATTCTCAAGGGACTCACCCTTTGAGGAGAACGCCTAGATGTCTTCCTTTTCTCTCCCTCACTATTGCTTGTTTAAAACCTCCGGAGAATTAAAGGAGAAGAGTCTTGGCTGACTGAAATCGTGTCTGCCATCAGGGCGCACCAGTCTGTTTGTTACACACGCTCGGGAGGGCTGGGTAACTAATAGTTTTGCATTTCTTGCCGGAATTACACCATAGCTCACAAACTGATCTGTGCGTATCGTTGAAAGATACGAGACAGAATCCTGGACAGACCATTTCCCCTCCCAAACTCAAAAGAACATCTAGATTGCCAGTCTTCAAAGAGAACTGATTTATAATCTTAGTCAGCAGACACAGCACCTCTGCGGTGGTCTCAACCTCAGCAGCACACTGCAGTCACCCGGGAAGCTTTAAAAAAATTCCAGCCGTCCAGTAGGTCTGACTTTCAGGGGTTCTGATTTAATCGTACGGCGGCACAGCCTGGGCATCAGAACCTTTAAAAGTCCTCCAGGTGCCTCTACTGAGCACGCAGGGTTGAGACCCACAGGTGCGGACGGTGAGGCACACACCTGCCTGCTCACCTAAAAAGGGCCTCACAGGTGCTAATGACCAGGAATAATTTCACAAGTAAGAATTATTCCACAACATGGGTTTAAAATTTTCAGACACAATCTGTTCACTGTCTAATTACGAAGTCTTTATTATTCTCCTGGTCGTCCTGACTTACTTTAACCACCTTAACCTGGAAATTGGGATGAATATTTAAAAAAAAAAAAATCCATTTTGAAAGTAATAACATCTCTATAGCACTTTGAGATTTATAAATATATAAGATACAATGTCACAGTTAGCCATTACAGGATAGGTAAGTGTATTAGTTTCCTATCGCTGCTGTAACAAATTACCAGGAACAGCCGGCTTAAAACAACATGAACTTATTATCTCACAGGTCTGGAGGCCAGATGGCTGAACTTAGTCCCCTGAGGCTATAGCGGAAGGTGCTGGCAGGGCTGGTTCCTTCTGTAGGCTCTGAAGGGAGAGTCTGTTTCCTTGCCTCTTTTAGCAGCTAGTGGCCGCCTGCATTCCCTGCCTTATGGGCCCCTCCTCACATTACTTCAGCCTCTGGCTTCTCTCATCACAGCTCCCACTACTAACTCGGTCTCTTCTACATCTTTTTTATAAAGACCCTTGTGATTACATTGGGCCCACCCAGATAATGCAGGACAGTCTCACCATTTCAAGATCCTTAACCTAACATCCCTTCTGCCATGTTAGGTAACATATCACAGGTTCCAGGGATGCAGACAAAATTCAGCCTACTGCAGAGTAAGGCAGACGTCCCCACCATTACTGCTGTGCCCATGTCCCCTGCTCACCATACCCATTTTTTAACTGAAGAAACTTATGCCCAGGGTTGCATGACTTGCCCAGGTCCCACGTCTGGGACAGGGCCAAACTCATACCTGAGCTCATAACCACAAACCCCACTTTTCTTCCTGCCACTCCTGGTAGCCTCCCCACAGTAAGGTGGTGTTTGCAATATTGTTTTCTTTTCCAGGCTTTCACCATTTTGCTAACAAGAAGGGTTTTCATTCTGCCTCAGTTGTTATCTCTGTGCTTCGGGCAATACAGGGCAAACGGAAACTAGCCAAGCCCTTCCCTATGGTCCTACAGAACCAGCAAGCCCAATGAGGCAGTCGTGATACAGACTACGATGTCACAACCATCTGAGAGATCAGTCACGCAAGAGGGTATATCGGGAAAAAAGCAGCGAGCTCTCAGTTTTTGGAGAGCAAAATAATCTGAACTTCCTAAGACATACCCGTGCACAGCGACAATCTTGGGGGGAATGTATAAAAGGTGACACCATGTCTTCCATGTTTGACACAATGTATTCAGAATTAAACAGAAAACCATCATCTCAGTGATTTTCTATGGTTCATGTCTGTCTTCCTCTCAACGGAGGGAGCTAAGAGGGTTAGGGGCTGGTATCTGGAGTCTCAGCTAGTCGTCTTCTGGAGTGGGGTGTTATGTTAGCTGGGGTAACCAGGAGGGAGTGACTAAGATTTTCTGCATGAGGCTATTCTACTATGATGGTCATACTTCTACAAATAACTTGGAATTTCATCTCCCTCTCCTACCACTAACGCAACAGGGAGCAAAGAACCCAGTGCTGGATCATAGCCTCTTTAACAATGGGAGAAAGTAAACAGCCAAGCAAAGCTCACTGCCAAGCATACATTTTGCCTATGTCTGTGATCAATCTGATGTGAAAATAGAGGGGAAGAAAAAAAAAAATCAATGCTGCATCAGAATGCAACTAGTATAAAAGCAGCATGTTACATGACTTTCCAGGACTACACAAAATTCATCAACTCTGTCTCAAAAACTATAAAGCAACAACAAATAGGGCTTTCAAAGTTCATGCGGAAGAATTCAAACAACCAGAATATTGCCAAATCCATGCTCTGAAGCTGTCATCTCATACAGCTGTAACCAACGTGTGGAATTATTTTAAGGGGCAGCAAGATTTCCTGACATCTAAGAAAGAGTCAGTTGTGGTCACTGACTGAGAAAAGTAAACCAATGCATTTTGTGAAGCTTTTCAATAGGGTGGCATCAGAAGGGAATTCTGGTTTACCAGGAGTCAACCATAAAAATGCAATAAAATTAGGATGTTTTGGTCCATGCAACTCGTTATTTTGACAATATTATACCCTTAAAAATAAACTGGTTAAACTAAAAGAAAGTACATCTACTAAGTATTCATGACTCCACATACTTTAACATGACCACTCAATGTTTCCCTACATCCAGGTATTTAAAGAGCCCTGGCTCTGCCATGAGCTCTCTGTGTAACCCTGGACCAGGCGCTCAGCTTCTCTGGGTGTCGGGATTCTCATCTGGAAGGTGAGAGGGCTGGACAAGACGACCTTCCAAGGTCTTTTCCAATTCTGACTCTAAAAGCTTCCAAAAGATCCATTAACAAAATTCACGGGCTGATTTCTGTCTGAAATTAGATTCTAATTGAGTTGGTGAGTAAAGTGACGACAATGAAGCCAATGTTGAAGACTCTTAAAAACTAAATGCTGGAGAACACACGTAAGCTGGAAAACAACACGGTGAAACACACAACAGGTTCCTCTCCCAGGAAAGCTACAAAGCCTGGGCACTCCAAGAGTTTATTTCAAAGATGCCTGTTGGGTGCATGTCTGCAGGAGAGGCCTCTGCTTTCACGCCACCTCCTGCACTCGGAGCCCCCAAGTACAGGCACAGAAGGGAAGGGTGGAGTGGGGGGCCCCCCTGGCCACCGAGGATCCAGTACTACCTTCCAGGTCATTCTCTTCCAGGGACAGCTAGTCCTTGGAGTTGGAAACTGCAGCATTCAGATGTGCTGCCCCTTCCTCCTGCTGTCTTCAGTCATTCCCATCCTTTCTGGGGGGAGTGGAGGAGGCGGCAGAGCAATCTTTGCACTCTTGAGGGGTCTGCAAAGTTAGCCACAGAGAAGGAAAAGTGGAATCACAGAGCTATTGACTTCTCTTGGCATTTAGTTCCCTGAACAGCTAGCTCTACGTAACAAATGTGTTTGCTTAAGTGGGACAGCCCAGGAAAAAACTGACAGGAAAATTGAGGACCAGCTATAAAACTCATCTTCAAAAAGCCATAATTATCACAATAGTGTCACCTAAGCATTATTTACAAACATCCTTACGCACAATCCCTCCTCTTCTAACAGCCCTCATCCGGATACGGTGCTATTACTCAGGACAACATTTTAAATTAATTAAGTAGTAAAACAAGGAGAAACCACCATTTTTCAATCAAAACTCTGGAGTGAATATAATTAAAATAGATGCAGGGGAGTAGGCATAAAAGAGAGAGAATCTGATTTTTTGCCTTTGTGCTGACAATTCCTAGTTAATGCTTGTATAATACGCCAGTTCTCAAGCATTATCACCATTACCCCTGACCCTGTAAGAGGGAGAAAGTGGAGAAATTCTTATATTTTGCAGATGAGAAAGCCAAGACTTCAGGAAATTAAATAATTTGTCTAAAGTCGAGTCACAACAAAAACCCAGATCACCAAATCCCTTATTTCAATGCCTGCTCCAGACACCACACACTACGTCCACATGCTTTTATTTTCATGGTAACTAAAATAATTTTTATATTAATCCTGCCACATATTTTGCCTGGAACTCATTTTTGAACCATTAGGGCCTTAGAATACTCTGGTCTGAATCGCAACAAAATAAAGCAATTTTCAATAGCCACAAAAATGGCTTTTTCTCCATAAGCAGCAACAGGCAAGAGAAGGCTCCCCGCAGCCTGGCGCTATTGCTGTAATTCCTCTCCGAACCTACTGTTACTTCCTTTAAATGACAAACCTTCTGTTTTGTGGCCGTGTTCTGCTCACACTGGGGCACAAAACTAGCAGACAACCCCACACCACAGTACCATGTCTTTCGATCACCTGGCCAGACCCCAAACACCACCGTGGTCTCTTTCCTCCTGGTTGTGGACGACAGCCTATCACAAAACACCTTTCAGCCTCAGCCCTGTTAATCAATAGTCATTTAAAGTAAATTTGTCATGGAAGTGTATGAACACCCACCTTCAAGAGCGTTTTCCAAAATGACACATTTGTCCTGTGATTATGCATAATCAGACACTTAAACAGCAGCAGCAGCAGCAGCAGCAAAAAACAACCCTAGTCAATGCTGAGGCAGTGGGAATGGGTTTATCTGTATTTCGGAGTCTTCTCTGCTATCATCTATTGAAATAAATGAAGCAGGGCCACCCCCGGCAGGGGCTGGGAAAGGCAATTGTCGGTCCCACCTGGAGCCCACAACTCTCTTCTCACAACAGCTGGCTTCCCCCTCCCCAGCCTCACATAGGCCCGCCCACTCCAGTTTCCCGGCCCAGCCCTAACCTTGGAAGACACATCTACGTGGTGGTCCGGTGCAACCCTCTGGGACTCCACCCAGGTCCCTCTGACTGCAGGCTTCACTGTGACCTCCTGCCCGGGGCTCCTGGACACTCGAGTCCTTTCTTGTTTCCTTAGCTCCCTAGGCCTGACACTGCTAGACTCCTGCCAAGCCCCCCTACCCCAAGCCCCCTGGACCTGATCCCCTGCAACTCTGTACACTCAGATGGGGCATCTATCCCTGACATCCAGCCACCTCTGGAAATATTCCCCTGATATGGTCTCCCTAGATTTCCCATCACAACCCAACATGCCAAAGGATGCCCCAGGCCCCCAACTCGCCTGCAGCCCCAGGGATCCCACCAGGCAAGTCCACGGTACCCATCCCTAGGTCTGGCAGGGCCTGACAACAAGACCAGCAGTTCCTCAACTGACCCTGTGCCTTATAGACCTTGCTGTTACTGAAATCCGCCTGTCTTAGCCTAAAATCTCTTTACTCCATGGAGACAAAGCTAGAGAGTGGCTGTCCTCATCATCACCCCTCGCTATTTACTTGAGGTCTGCCAGCGGCCTGCACACAGCAACCTATTAATTGACTTGCAGACATCATGATGCAGCAAATTCCACTATTTTCACAGAAATGAGAAAATCAAAATCCTATTTTAGTAAGAAATGTGCTGAAGTTCAGTCAGCAAGACTGGGGCAAAACGAGGACTAAAGTCCGATCTCCTGGCTTCGTTCTTACTGTATGAATCATATTTGGGGAAACTCCATGGTTTTTATGCACCAGGTGACATCAATTACTGACTACGGGAGGGCACAGGAGGCACCTTCCAACCCGGACGGGCCCATCCGATGTCCCTCAGCCACGTCCATATGACGGACAAGGGCTGGTGGCTCCAAACCAGTCATCCTGGCCACTCAGAAGCCACCGTGCACTCATTCCACCTCGCAGAATGGGACAGAGTATGCCTTTGCTCAAATTCCCACCTCAGCACTTCTGATAAAACCAATTGTTTCAAATAAAACTGGAAGGACTTTTGTACTTCCCACCGGTACCATCTAAGCCTCCCGGTTTCAGGCTTAGTTGACTTAAGTGAAATAGGCAACGGAGCATCAGAGGGCCGTTGTGGCGCAAATTCAAACTCAAAGTTGCCTCAGAAATGCTGAATAACTGTCACACACCATGCTCCCAGGGGCTCCGTGACACACTCAGGAGAGACGTAATGACGTGGCTAAGCGTTCTGGAGAGACGCAGGGGAGCCGAGTTGCTGTCCAGGGCGGCACATGCTGCCTTCTGGGGAAGGGCTGGAGGCTGCAGTGTGAGGAGGATGGGTTGAACTGTGTCCCCCAAAAAGGTATGTTGAAATCCCCACCCCCAGTACCTCAGAATGTCACCTTACTTGGAAATCAGGTCATTGCAGACGAAATTAATTAAGATGAGATCACCGTGGAGTAGGATGGGCCCTTACTCCAATATGAGTGGTGTCCTTAAAAACAGAAGAGACACATGCAGAGAGAAGGCCATGCGACAACAGAGGCAGAGAGCAGAGTGACGCGCCTGTGAGCTGGGAGTGCCCGAGGATAACCAATGGCACCGGAAGCTAGACAGGCCGGGAAGGGTTAGCCCTCCGAGTTTCAGATACCTTGACTGGGGACTTTCAGCCTCCAGAGCTATAAGACAATGAGGTTCTATTATTTTAAGTCACCTAATTTGCAGTACTTTGTTAAGGCACAAAGTAGTTACACAGTTTCCTAGGATACCAACATAAGGAGGAAACAAGCAACTGAGGACTCATAAAAACCTCTCGATTTAGAAGCAGCACCAAATAGGAAAGGGAAAGTACAGCCATGATGACGTTTCGGTCAGCGACAGACTGCATATACAATGGTTCCAAAAGATTTTAATGGAGCTGAAAAATTCCTATTGCCTAGTGACATCGTAATCATCACAACATCATAGCACAATTACTCATACGTTTGTGGCGATGCTGGGGTAAACAGACCTACTGCACTGCCAGCTGTGTCAAAGTTTAGCACATACAATTGTGTATAGCACATAAAACTTGATGATGATAATAAACAACTGTTACTGGTTTATGTATTTACTATACTATACTTTTTATCATTATTTTAGAGTGTACGCCTCCTACTTATAAAGAAGAAAGTTAGCTGAAAAACAGCCTCAGGCAGGCCCCCAGAAGGCATTCCAGAGGAAGGCGCTATCACAGGAGATGACAGCTCCAAGCGTGTCACTGCCCCTGAAGACTCTCTAGTGGGACAGGATGTGCTGGTGATGACAGTGATATTGATGATCCTGATCCTGTGTAGGCCTAGGCTAATGTGTGTGTTTGTGTCTTAATGTTTAACCAAAATATTTTAAAAGTAAAAAAAAAAAAAAAAAAAATTCAAATTTTAAAAATAGGAAGAAAAAAAAAGCTTACAGAATAAGGATGTAAAGAAAGAAACTATTTTTGTGCAGTTGTAAAATGTGTTTGTGTTTTAAGCTGTATTATTATAAAAGAGTCAAAAAGATTTAAAAAGTTGAAAAGTAAAAAATTTACAGTAAGCTAAGGTGAATTTCTTATTGAACAAACAAATTTTTTAACAAACTTAGTGTGGCCCAAGGGTACGGTGTTTACGAAGTCTATGGTAGTTGCAGGAGTGGCCCAGGCCTTCACATTCACTCACCACTCACGCACCGACGCACTGAGCAACTCCAGTCCTGCAGGCTCCACTCCTGGCAAGTGCCGTTACAGGGGTACCATTTTCTTTTCCCTTCCGTACTGTATTTTTGCAGTACCTTTTCTACACTTAGACAGATTTAGATACACAAATGTTGATCACTGTGGTATAACTGCCTACAGTGTTGAGTACAGTAACATGCTGTACAGGCTTACAGCCACCACGCACCTAGGTCTGTGTAAGTACACTCTGTAATGTTCACACAATGATAAAATCACCTAACGACACGTTTCTCAGAACGCATTCCCGTCGTTAAGAGATGCATGACTATACAAGTTATGCTCAATGTCTTAATCTATTTAGTGCTGCTATAAAGGAATACCTGAGGCTGGGTAAGTTATAAAGAAAAGAGGTTTATTTGGCTCATGGTTCCGCAGGCTGTACAAGAAGTGTGGCGCTAGCATCTGCGCCTGGTGAGGGCCTCGGACAGCTTCCACCCGTGGCAGCAGGCGAAGGGGGGCCCGTGTGTGCAGAGATCACATGGCGAGAGAGGGAGCCAGAGAGAGTGAGGGGAGGTGCCAGGCTCTTCTTAACAGCCAGCTCTCATGGAAACTAACTGAGGGAGAACTCATCCACCCCAGCCCCAGCATTAATCTATTCACAATAGATCTGCCCTTGTGACCCATTAGGTCCCAACGCCAACTTTGGGCATCAAATTCCCAACTGAGATTTCCAGAAGACAAACATTCAAACTCTCCCACTCAGGAACATCTTTCACACCAGTGGCCACCTACTTGGTTGAATTGGAGTAAAGAATACAAGGCCCTGAGCCCCTCAGAAGAACCTTCCCTCCCCAAAGGAGCTGGACGAGTTCTCTTATTCAGGTCCTCAGTAGGGGAAAGACCAGGTCTGGGGACAGTAGGAATTGAGGCTTTCTTCTCCCTATTTGCACACAGAGTTCCGCCTCCTCCATCAGACTCTCCTCTCTCCTCTCTGCCTCATATGCTACGTTCACATCCATCATCTCATTTAATCTTCACGGCAATGCGTGTGGCAGGGAAGGAGGCAAGATTATCATTCCCACTGCACACACAAGGAAACCAAGGCTCGGACGGGATCAGAGACTGCCCACAGAGATGGCTCTCCCGAAAAGAACTTCAGTTCACAAAGCAAGACCAAAAGGCTTTTTAGAAAGGTGGGAGTGGAGGGGTAAGAAACAGTCCTAAGTATTATCTTAAAAAATTAAAAAGGACAGGCTAACCAAAAGTTCTAGAGGCTGTCCGTGTCCAAAACAAACCAAGTTTCTTGGCCTTAAAACATCTGCATTTGAAAAGCAGCCCCTTGACCGTTTTCAGTTGTTGAGGTAACAGTGCTGTAGACAGAATCTGCCAATTGTCCTACCAACTTTTTACATGGAAGTATCTTTGGGGAAAAGACAGAGCATACATTTTACAAACTTGAAATGTAAGGACCTTGGCCTTTGCTTTCTATCTCATTTTGTGCCCCCAAGTCTTCAAGCAATCCTGCACGTTACCACGTGGTCCATCCACAACTGGTACGATGCACGAGGGTGCGTTTTCCTGATGCCGGGCTTCAGAGAGTGTTTGAGAGGCCGGAGCATTGACCCACTAGTGCTCGACTCACCTGACGACCGGATGAATCCTTTCCCCAAAGCAACAGACAAAGGAGAGAAGGCAGCGCCAGGGTGGAGTGGCAGGTGTCCCAGGAAAGGGCGGGACTGAACGGGTTAAGCTGAAAAGCACTGGAGATAAGAAACCTGGGTGGAGAGCTCTGGCTCTAATCAGCTGCCTTTTCCAGATATTCTAATCTTTCCCTTTCTGAAAAACACCAGGAGAACTTGACATCACCCACAGAACACTTCTGACATCAAACGCGTGGGTTTTTTCCACATCAACAACCAATTCTCCAACTTTCCAGATACCAGTCAGGTGCCCAGTGATTCAATTCAATTGTGACACTAACTACCCAGAGTTTCAGATCACACAGGTGAAGGGCTCCGTCCCACAAGACTGTCCCCACCTCAGATGCCAATCTCAGGTCCCAGGCCTCCCGTACTTCGGACTGATTGGCTAAATCAGGGGTTCCCACGACCCCCTCCTCAGGTTTGGTAACTTGTTAGAATGGCTAGCAGAGCTCAGAAACAGTTGATTTACTATGACAAGTTTATTATAAAGGATACAACTCGGAACAGCCAAATGGAAGAGGTACATAGGGCAAGGCACCGGCACAGGGGTGCGCGGGGCTTCTGTGCCCTCTCAGGAACATGCCACCCTCAGCGCCCCTCCACCTGCTCACCAACTGGAATTCTGTCATTTAAGGGTTTATGGAGGCTCCATTAAGTAGGCACAACTGATTAAACCACTGGCCACTGGTGACTGACTCAGCCTTCAGCCGCTCTTCCCTACCAGAAGGTCCAGGGCTGAAGCCGAACGTCCCCACCCTCCAATCACAGGGTCTGTTCCTTTGGCGACCAGCCCCGACCCTGTAGCTAGCTAAGAGCCCACCAAGAGTCACTTCACTGGCATAACTCAGGTATAGTCAAAAGGAATTTATGATGCACAAATAACAAAAGATGCTCCTCTCACCCCTATAACTCAGGAAATTCCAACGGTTTTAGAAGCTCTTGTGTCCGGAACCAGGAACAAAGACCAAATATGATATGCTCTCATGACCCCTGTCCCTCAGGAAATTACAAAGGTTTTAGGAGCTCTGTGCCAGGAACTGGAAGATGAAGACTAAATATATACATTTCTTATTATATCAGAATATCACACCCCCAAAACTTGCAGCCGAGTTGTCCGGCACATACTATATATACCCCGATACCTACCAGTATCGTTCTGGGGAACCACATCTACAAAATGCCATCCCATGTGGTGTCAGCTTGAAAATATTAAACAACACTGAAAAAATTTAAGGTTTCTTTTTCAGATTTAAATGTCTGCTTATTTCAAAATGAATTAGTGGTTCTCTGGGTTTCATAATGTTTAATTCATTAATGATAACGACAGTTCTAGAATTTGAAAGGAAATTGCTTCCAGGATAAAATTAAATGCGAAACTCTAAGCAGTGATTCATGGCTGCTCCTATCTAAATTACTAATCCATGTGACAAACCTGGTTGGCAGCACAAAAAAGCAATACTCTTTCCCCCCATTGCCTTTATATACTTTGCTGAATTGTTTTGCAAACTGCCTAAACCCAAGTCCTAGATAATCCCCTGCTAGCAGCTTCCATTCCGTTGTGGAATTTAGTACTTAGAGTCCCTATTGCCACAAAGAGGTTCATAATGGACTAATACTTTCGTGGCTCAGAAAAGAGTTTTCTCAACCTTAGAGATTAGACATATAGCCCAATGGACTTCAAGGAAACTCATTTTAAGTTGAAGGCAAATACTTCCATGATATCTGTCCCAAGCCCCAAAGAAACCTACAAAAAAACCTGCCAAAAAACTCTTAAAAATGGCTATTTTCTTTTAGAAAATAGAAGGCTAGCCAGCTGAGGTTGCATATCTCCCCGTTAGGACAATTGGGCACTAGAGTAACCATGTTGTCCTGCAGACAACGACCGTGTTGTCCAAAGACAATATAATGCTTCCTGAAGTTCACCAAGCCCAGGTTACCCTGCCTCCTAAAATCTCTCAGGTCTATTCCTACCTCTGCCTGTGTTTGCATCCTACGTTAGGTGGGGGAACAGGCAGGGATATTCCTGGCCATGCACCCCACCCCACCTCCAATGGAGCTCGAAGGGCCAATGTTGCACAGAGCTCACCTTGATGCCTAGATCACACAGAAGCCCTGCAAACTAGTCTCTCCCCCTAGTTTGTCTGCAGTCTGTCCCCCGTGCCAACTCTCCTGTCTACAGCTCCTAGACGGCAAGTCAGATGGCTCCTAGATGGATCTGTCCAGGGCGACCCTCATGGAGGGCTATTCCACACCAGGTGCTTTACATATGGTGACTCCTTTATCCTCAGGGCCAAGCCAGGATTCACCCCCACACTCCCAGCCCACTTTTCCGTGCTTTGAACCATCTGATGATTCCAGACCACAGCTCCCAACAGAGTGAAACCCACACAACCCAGCGGGGTCTGGTTGCATTTCCAGCCTCATCTGACCCACACCCTCCATCTCCACCCTCCACTCCAGCTTTTTCAAACTATTTGCACATGCTGTTCACTCTGTCTCCCCTCCTGGGAGGTCCCCATGGGCCCCCTCAGGTTTCTTTTCTCCTCTCCCCCACTGTGTGCTCCTATAGTGCCATGTTCATCCTTTATCAACCACTCACTACTTTGTGCTGACATTGGAGGTGACAGTCCTGGGGTGTGACCTTCTCCAAGGCAACAGCTCTGGCTGTCCCAGGAGCTGCCCCTCTGTCCCCATTGCTCAGCAGAGCATAGCAAGATGGTCCACACACCTTTAACACTAATGAATGTGCTGTGGCAAATCATCCGTGAAACTTTAAAAGGCAAACACAAAAACAAAAAACAGACTTAGAGGCTTGTCCCAAAACGACTCAGTTAGGTCCCTTATGGGTACAGGTGGGGATGGGAAGGGGTTTAAGGGACTTTTTAAAGGTTCTGCCCATCAAGGATTTGTTTTTCCCCATCAAGCATCAAACATTGCAACCAAGTGAGGAGGAGAACACGCAGATGCTCGCTGGCTAATGGGTTTACGAAGCAAGCCCGTTTCAGATTTAAATTTGGCAAGAGATGATCCTCAGAGTGGGAACTCAAGAGTCACCAATGCATTATAAAAGCAAAGAGATGACAAACTGAATCTTTAACTCAGTCTGGTTTTGATCCTTATTTTCTAGGAATATAGGGAGGGGAAGAGGGAGCAAAGAGATAATTGAAAGAAAGTTCAGTTTTTTCATTTTAAGAAGGGAGTGCACCCACCATTGCTGCAACCGTTCTGGCCACCCCTGTGACAGGGAGAACCGTGTGTAAACCCGGCTGCACTCCACACAGCGCTAGTCTTACCATTCAAGATACATTTCTGTGGCATTAAATAAACCCAGATATCACTAGCAATGCAGCAGGCAAAACAAAGATAACAACTGAGTCCATAGCAATCATTTAAAATGTAAAATACCATTCCTAAATCCCATAAAATGGCCACAGATGTCGGGTGCACACTAATCTATGAGGAACCCCACGGTACTATAAAAATACACAAAACGCACATATAAATACAACTCTACTGTTATGTAAATTTAACCTTAAACTAATATGCTACCTAACACAAACAATGTATTAAATCAATTTTGCTCACCTTCTTAGAACTTAATGAGCCTCTCAGGGGCGATTTGGATACCCCGGCTCCTCATTTACAAAGCTGTCCGAGGAGACGCGTGTTAATGCTCTTCCTGTCTCTCTCCCCTCACTTTGCTCGCGGCCAGCGCCGGCAGGCAGAGCCCGCTGTACAGAGGCTGGCCTTCGAGTGTTGTTGTAGGATTACAACACATACCTGTGCTATGTTCAGGGAAAAGCATTTTTAAAATATTTGCCAATATTCCTCTATTCCTCCCAGTATTCAAAGTCTCGAGAGCAGCTGTACCTGCTCAGTATGCTTCAACGTCATCCAGTCCATGAATGAGAAGCATAAATCAACATTTTGCCCTGTAGGGATGCGGGAAAGACGCAGAGCAGAAGAGTGTGTAGGCAAGTCAGGAATGGGCATCACAAAGGCAGCTTCATGGAAAGATCGACAACATACACAAACCTCCCCACGTGACTCAAAATCAGGTTGACAATAAATTGCCTAGATTTGAGGCTCTTAGGGGTTCCCACTTTAATGATTAGATAGAATAACTAAAAAGCGTTCCTCATTTATATGAACACAGGTTTTCCATAAGCATTTGAGGTTTTGAGAAAAGATTTTTAGAACATTCTAACATCTTGCAGGTCATCTCATTTGTTCTATGAATGTCCTAAGTTCACCATTTCTTTTAAGACAAGCTAAAGGAAAGCCTAGTCTTAACGATTTGTGACCACAAAAATCCTAATTAGCGAAACCCAAAGAAATGGGAAACTTCTGCCCTCAAATTTCAACTGCTAACTCTACAAACAATTACTAGGTGGGGCCCAAAAGTGTCAGGGGCCTTCATCTATTCACACTTCCAAGTAACTTAAGTGTTAGAGGAAAAGTGGTCCCCAGGAAAGATTCATCTTTTGGGATACAGAAAAACAACCCCTACTTCCAAACAAATGTGGCCCACGGAGATCTTGTCCCCCATCCCTGACCAGAGATTCCATCACTGGAAGGAACTAAATGTAGAATGTCCCTGTCACCCCATGGCAGCACTAGAGGTGAACACCTAGGGACTCACTTTAGAAAGAAACACAAATTAGTCTGTCTTATTCCCATTTGTGTAGGTTCCCTTTACGTACACACCTTCAATAAAGAACACAGCAAAGTTTAGCACCAAGAACTTTCTCAAGAGAGGAAAACTCCGCCCCCTCGCCACACCTCTGAAAGCATGTCACCTTTTTGACCTCTGAGAAGCCACTTAACCACCAACTACCTCAGCTTCCACGCATCCATGAACTTGGCACAACAATGGTAAAAAGACAAAATGAGAAAGTTTATAAGCAGATGTAATTTGGACGAGAAACCATGAGAGAAATGGTGTAATTAGGATTTACTAGAAGCCTTTGTAGTTTCTGATATAGGTTTGTTGGCTGACTCTGACTTCAATCCATGGAGGAAACGATGAGCATGCGTCCCCACTCCAGGGCGGCATCACTATATATCCTGTTACACCTAGGAAAGCACTTCCATGGCTTCCAAATCTCGCCTTCTCTTGCAAAGAAATAATTCGAAAATATGAAAATATTATTTTACTGTACTCATATTTATCACTAATCCCCTGCTTTAGGATGATAAGAAACTTCAGTGGGGGCAGGGATATAGAAAGCACAGACAGCAGGAAGCCTCTGGTGGCCAAATTCCGCTGCAGCTGTGACATGGCCTGTGTGCTCCAAAGAGAAACAGGCTTCACCGATCAATGAGGATGGGATTCATTGCTGTAAACATACACGAGCACGGCATTTTGGCAAATCTTCATGTCTGACACATTTCCTGTCCTTATCTCCCACATGGCTTTTTTTTCCCTCTGGGCTCCCAGCTGCTCCATTTTTCTTCCACCCCTGGAAGAAAGGGAAGACAGCGCCTTTCACCCCACCCCCTGGCTTGCCATCCTTCGAGAAGAGACTTCAAATCCCTGCCAACTCTGTGGCTCCAAAACCCACTACCATGTTGGCATCTTGGCCAAGTATGAACCCCAAGTGCTACCCCCTTTAGGTTTTGCTTCAGGACATTATCTCTCCTTTTTTAGGATAAGGAGAGAAGAGTTCTTTAAAGGCTAACCAAGAAAGAAAAAGGATCAAAGTCCTTTTTTCCTACCATGGTTTGTAGACCTCACTTCTTCAGGTCCAACCAAAAAGAAGTGAAACTCAACTCAGGTGCCAGCTTCAGTCCAGGGCAAAATCGTCCAGGTGAAGTTGAGTGCCGGACCTTCCTCCTGTGCCCCTGCCTCTTTCCTGACTTCTGATGCTCACCTGGCTCCTCACCTAACCCCTCCCTGGACATCCCACCCACACGCCATCCCCAGGTGTTAGGACAGCCCATCTGTCTAGACAATGTGCAAACTGGTGGACTTCTTTCTCACATTCCCTCCTTCCCCCCAGACACCCTACCTTGTATTCCACCACCCCAAGGCCCTGCACCTGCTTTCCAGAGGGCTGTCTGGCACCTGATTCACAAAATTGGCTACTACAACCTTATGGAGGTGAATGTGTTACCCTTCACAAGGGCATTGTCATTTTCGCATAGGACTCACAGACATAAAACCCAAATGAAAAAAAAAGGCAAATGATTTATACCGAATTGTCTGCATACCAGCTTCTGACCTCAGACACATCATTTAATTTCTCTGGGCCTGCCTCTAGGTCCTACCTCAGACTATTGTTCTGAGAATTAAATGACACATACACAATACTTACGCAGCACCCAGTACCTTGCAAGTGCTCCGGCAGGTCAGTTATCAGCATTAACCTTCCCCACGACCTGCCGGGATAGGTATTGCTGGGCTCATCTTAAATCAGAACATAGACGCTCGGCAAGACAGAGTAATTTGCTCAGGATCACAGGGCTGATAAGAAGCAGAGAAGGGATATCACCTCAGCCTATCAAGGGACCAAAAATCCATGCTGTTTTCACCACACCATTAAGAAATGAAACTCTAATGGTAAAACCGTGGCTACCCTGCAGGCTGTGGGGTTGCACTGCAGGGTCTGTGGTCTGAGGATTTCCTCAACTATAAAATGGGAACAATGTACTTGGTGATAAGCTGCTGACAGCTAAATGTGTTCACGGCAAAAGCTACAGTCTCTTGTGAGGGAGGCTTCCAGAAAGGATCCTATATTCAGAAGGGCAGCAAACCTAATGGTCGAAGTTCCCTCTGCTATTAGAGGTGGAGACTTAATAGAATATTCATTGTCAGGCTAGAGACTAACAATGCCTGTTTAAGAAACCTACTATCGGAGCCAAAAATATTGCTAATGACCTTGCTAATGTCTAGTTAAAAATTCTGAATTAACTCTTGGTAGTCCAGTTTTTAATCTCCAAAATATTCCTGCAAACCTAGCCACTTTCATGATATATTAATATTACAAATCTAAAGTTAGACCTCCTTCCTTTCTGGCTTGCCCTACATTTGAAAAGCATTCACTATTCTACCGAAGCAGACTTCCCTCAAAATAACCTCATTATTCTCTACTTCCACAATTATGTCATTGATATAATTACCACCATCATGACTTTAGCAGCTATTTGTTGTGCTATAATTTCCAGATGAATCTCTGGTGTAGAAACAAAATAGCCACTATAAGATAATTAATTACAACTCTATTATTACTAAAGCAGAGTGGCAGGAATTAAAACTAAAATTTTTAGTATTTCATTTTTGATACCATGTTCATCGTTGTAGTGAGCAAATAATTACCATAAAGGTGCTTATTGTTAGTTTATTTTGTTTCTGATAGCAGCTTCTTTTTATTAGTACTTTTCAATAAGTACTATTCCAAAGTTTCGAAAGACCACTGTATTGTAACGGACTGCGTATCGATGCTACTACTGATCAGACTTCAGGTTTCCGTCCTGGTTCTGCCACTTACTAGCACAATCTTGAACAGGCTACTAAACTTCGTTGCGCCTTCTGTCTGCTCACCAAAAAACGGGAATAAAAACAGAACCTACTCCTAAACTATTGTGAGAATTAAATTGGGTAACTTTAACGTAGAGTTTCACAGAACACCTGGGATTTAGTGATTGCCAAGTATATTAGCAATTATTTTTTTAACTTATAAAAGCACAAATATCTCAGGGGTTTAATATTTAAAATTTTACTCAAAAGTCTGCAATCTCCACACTCAAAAACAGACAGACCTCACATCTTACATCAGCAAAGCTCCTGCCACCAGCTGCTTCTTTCTCTGCAGACACACTCCAACTAGTAAAAAGGCAGTTACAAACATCCACCGAACACGTTTTCTGGGGAAATAAAACTTCTTTCTCCACAACCCAAGGAAAGTGGACTTGTTTTCTGAGAAAATGCAACAGTCTGAGCCCAGGACAGCAGATCCTAACTAATTGGTACTAATTACTGGGCGTTTTTTGAGGCTGAAGAAGCTGAGATTTTATTAGTAAACAAACTTCACAAAGGAAAAGTACAGCCCCTGCCTCCCCCATTCCTCATACCATACTAAGTGAATTTTGTCTAATTAATTTAATTTGAGAAATATAATAACTAATTTCAGACTTCCATTACTGTTTTACTCCATTTGGGCCTCAGTGTATTTTGGTTCTTGAAAAACCAACCCTAACACCTTAAATGAAACCAAAGGCAAAGGCACGCAGTAATTTGCCCCAAAACTACTTCCTCGCTGCCACAGTTTGACAGCGCATTAACTGACCAAAGATAAGAACGAATCAAGATGTCAATATACCCTTGGAATAGTAAACAAATATAAATAGCAGACAAATATAAGCCAATGGTGACAACCAACATATTACACTTCTGATGAAAGATCTAGGATTCAGCTACCAAATTGCAGTGAGTGTGCACAGAGACGAAAGAATATTCTTGCTGACGCATCCCTCAATCAACCAACCAGGACCACTGAAGATACCATATTCAAAACTGTGTGGAAGGTATTTTAAAAAGCTTTAGATCACTGCAGTCCTTAGGAGACAAAGAACTAGTGAGAGACATAAGATAACAGTTCACACCAACATTTACTGGAGAAAAAAATAAGCCTACTGCCTGAGACACAAAGATGAATCAGAAGGACCCAGTCTTCACAGACCCGCCTCCATCAGCAGGGCAATGCAAGATGCTGGAGGCAGCAAAGGTCATTTTCAGCTGGGATCATCAGGGATTGAGAGGTGGGATGTGAACAGGTTATTGAAGGAAGAGCTAGGACTTGGACAGAAGGACAGAGGAAGGAAGGGAAGGAAGGTGTTCTACATCGCTCGACAACCTGGGCAATGTCTGGGAGCTGATGAGTTCACCGGTTTGAATGAGGAGGGACTCTTCCCACCAGATTCCCAATATTCCAGGCAGGGCCCCATATGGAACAGTCCTTATACACAGTCTGTAAAATATTGTTAATATTTTAAATCCAGGAGAAATCATAACCAATTTGGGAATAATAAATATAAATTAAGCTATACTATAACTCTAAGTAACACATCACGTAATTCTCAATGCATGCCAGTGTCCTCTGTTCCAGAAAACAATTTTATTTTCTCTGTTCCTGCCATCTTTCTGACCTGTGCCCTTTCGTGGCCAGCTCTCTAGAGGGTTTCTCTCCTTGTTGGCAACACGGTTCAGCCTCAGATTCATAATGACCCTTTGGGTGTGGATGACTCTTAAAGGTACAGCTCTGACCTCTCTACTCAATGTCATTTCCAAAGTGAACTTCTGATTTCTCACAAATCTGATTTTTCCCCTACAATTTTATATTTGTTACCATTATTTACCCAGTACCTTTGACTTGAAAACCTCTATATCTCCCGCCCCTCATTCAGTCGGTCCCCCAAATTCTCCTAATTTTGTCTTGAGATGTCTCCTGCATTCACCCACCCTTCCCCTTCCTGCTGCCCCCCCATTTCCCTTCCCACCAACCTTTCCAATCCTTTTTCATACTGCCCCACCCCCACATTTCATGCTCCTGTCCTAAAGCATTATTTATTGTCTAGGAGACAAGATCCATCCTCCCCTACCACCGTGCTGTTGCTGACCTGGTTACCATACTGGAATGCCAAACACCCTGCCCACACGTCCAGATAATTCCTACCTAACCTTCAAGGGCACTGTCAGTTGCTACCTTTTCCATGAAGCCATTCTAAAATCCTCTGAACTCCAACACCACTTCATCCAGTACCACCTGGCATTTGCATCCCTTGTATATGTGTTCTTACTCCTACAGGGTAACCTCCTAAAGGAGCATCTCAGTAAAAAAAAATAATCAAATCAACATGCTAATGAAGTACCTTCTGCCATGGAAGCATTATGCCAAGAGTTATGGAAGATACAAGAGCATCGGCCGACAGCAAAGTTGGAAAATTATGCTCAGTCCATACAAAAATAAAGCAATAATGCCAATAACTCTTTTTAAGCATCATATGCAGATGTTAGCTGAAGTCATGAAAATATAGAAGATCTCAGAAAAAGTGGGTATCCTTAACAGAATGAAAGGGCGGAGGCAGCACACCGCCACGTTTGTGCCGGGTTCTAATCCTAGCTCTGGCTTTGTGACCTTGGGGAAGTCATTGAGCCTCTGTGTGCCTCAATTCCTCACCTGTATATTAAAGGTAGTAATAGTACCTTTGACCCTACTCTGTGGGATTGTCGTGAGGATTACGCACACACTGTAAGTAGAACAACTAGTCCTGGCATACAATTAGTGCCATAAATGTTAGCTAGTCTTATTTTTACTGTTGTGTAAATGTTTTATATGAGGGGGGAACAACACTAGGCAGCTATTTGGTAGTAAAGATGCCTAGAAGGATTTTTACTAGAAAGAGAGACTTACCATTTTATGGTCAAGCCGGATTTACTACCTTTCCCGACAGGGACTCTGACTGACTGACAGGTAGGGTGAAACCCACTGGGGGCGGCTCTCTGTGCGGTAATTGGGTCCCCTGCAGACACAACAGGCACAAGGACCACTGAACCAAGCACAAAGCTTCCAGCCAGCAAAGCACTCATCCACAAGCCACAAACAACTCCACTATTGTCATCCAGATGGGCACCGAATGAAACCTTTTGACTTACGCATTTTGGTCGGTGGTTCTGTGTAGACACAACCACAAATACAATTAATTGCTGCAAAAAAATATCTAGAATTGTGTGCTAAATTTAGTCTGATAAGCAAGCTTTTGGGTTCAGCTTTTTAAAAGACACTAATCCATGACATTCAGCTGAACTAAGCATATAAGAGTCCTTTTCAAAGACCGTCATATCATACAGTGATTTATTTAATAATGGTGTGGGAAACAGCTGTGACCACAGGGTATTGACATCTGTCATTTTTCCCTGCAAAAAGTTAAAATGTATTAAACATAAATTGCCACAAATATCTCAACTTAAACTTGTGTTGCCGACACATATACATACACAGTGAAATGAAAACTGCTAGTATACTTGATGTTTTATTACTTTTTACTAAAAGTATTTATAGCTCAAAGCTGCTTGGTATTTACACATCAAAATTATTAGAGTGGTAGGAATAACAAATTCTGTCATCTGATTTTCTGATAAAATATTAAAATTACAGGAATTATAGTAATAAGGCTGATGCTATACAAGAACAAATGAATTGAAAAATATCCCTTTTTCCACGGTTGGAATCTCTATCTTTACTCACTACCTATAATACTGGCACAGCTACTTCAGCAAGGTCTCTTCATTCCAGTGTCAGGGAAGGTTAGGAGGGTAGGCTGCCAAAATGAACACCCCAAAATCTCGGTGGCCTGATGCAATAATGGCTTATCTCTTCTTCACACTGCATTCCCGTGCAGGTTGGTAAGGGTGGTTCTGCTCCACAGGGTCACTTAGGGACCCAGGCTCTTTCCATCCTGTGGCTCCATCATCATACCCTAGGGCTTCAGAGTTCTCCCATGGACCTCCTGAAGTCAGCCAGCAGGTCAGAAAGAGAACAAATGTGGAAATGCACCCCCATCCTGAACTGCCACTCCTTCCCACACACATCCCATCAGTGAGAACCAGCCACGTGGCCACATCTAGATATAGAAGCTGGTATAGTACAGCAATTGTCAACTGGGACATTTGGCAATGTCTGGAGACATCTTTGATTGAACTAGCCAACTGGCACCTAGTGGGTGGAGTCCAGGGATGCTACTAAACATCCCACAGTGCAAGGACAGTCTCCCCACCACAAAGAATTATCCAGCCCCCAAGGTCAAAATGCTGAGCATTTGGTGAGCACCTAGCCCCGCTGCTGCAGTCACAGAACATATTCATGCTCAGGCCTACCGTCATTTCCCACTAATGCACACTCTAATCCATCCCACAAACCCACGTGTTAATCATTTGCTCATGCATTCGCTTGTTTGCACCTCCATTCATTCATCCAAACACTTGAACAAGACAAGCTTTCTGTCTTAGTCCATTTGTGCTGCTATAACAAAATACCTTAGATTGAGTAATTTATAAACAGTAGAAATTTATTTCTCACAGTTCTGAAGGCTGGGAAGTCCAAGATAATGGCGCTGGCAGATTCAGTGTCCGGTGAGGAATCTCTGCTTCCAAGATAGCACCTTGTTGTTGCGTCCTCACATGGCCGAAGAGATGGAAGATTCAGGCAGCTCTCTGAAGCCTCTTTTATAAAGCCGTTAATCCCATTCACAAGGGCAGGTCCCTCATGGCCTGATCACCTCTCACAGGTCACACCGCTTAATACCATCACCCTGGGGTTTAAGTTCCAACATGAATTTTGGAGGGACACATACATTCAAATGCTGGCTGTCCCTACAGTCATAGAATTCACAACGGAGCAGCAGAGGCAACCATAGCAGAATTATCACACGCGGGGGTAAGTGGGATTAAAAAGAGCAAACAGAAGGAAAATTAACTGCCTGAGGGAGTTGCAGGAGGATCCATAGGGCAGGTGAAACGGAAACGGAGTCTTGAAGGAAGTACCGTTGCCCCTCCAACCCATGGGTTTCACATCCCCGGATTCAACCAACTGGGGATTGGTTGAATAGTCAGGAAAAAAAAAAGAAAAGAATGGTTGTGTCTGTACTGAACATGTCTTTTTCCTGTCATTATTCCCTGAACGATGCAGTATAACACTTACGTTTACACTGTGTTTACATTTACATTGCATTCCCATTATATCTGAATAATATTTATATTGAATTAGTATTATAAGTAAGCTAAAGATGATTTGAAGTATAAGGCAGGATGCGCAGAGGTTATATGCAAATACTACTCCATTTTATATAAGGAGCTTGAGCATCCATGGATTTTGGTATCTGAGGGGGGTCCTAGAACCAATCCCCCATGGATACTGAGGACAATTGCACATACAGTACTTAAGGCTTTTCGTCAAGATGTTGTGTTTTAGGGGAGGGGGGAGAGGAAGGGCAGGGAGAAAGGGTGTTCCAGGAAAAGGGAACTACATGAACAAAGGAATGGAAATATGAAAAAATGTGATTTTTTCCACTTACCTAGGGGAACAAGATTGTAAAAACATTTTCTGTTCATAGTTTCTTGGTAGTGTACTCACAAAAGTCATAAGCTCCCAGCATCTGTTTGAATCTCTCGTGCCACTACATACACTGGTTTGCAGTCAAGTGATCCTTCAAGAAACAATTCACAGCACCAGACTTCACAGAAACCTGCATTAGCACAGGGCAAAGCTCGGGTAATAACCAGAAATCTCACTGCAAATTCCCCAACAGAACTTGCACCCACTGTTTCAAACAGTATTGCCTTTAAGTCAACATCAAATTGATCCGGACAGATGGGCAACCAAATTGTCCATCTTTATTCCCAAAGCCAGGCCAGTGTAGAAGTCAGATCTCTTCCTAGATTGTTACACTGAACCAATCTTCAAAATTCTTTTGATCCCTAATCCCAGTCATGAGTATGGCTCCCAGGCTCCCAGGCTCCCAGGCAGTTAAGAGGAAAGACTCCACAGACAAGCTTCCAATGGTCAGATCCCAGCTCTGGTGTAAACACACCATAGACAAGTCACCTCCCCTTCCCAGGTTCTACTGCCTCCCAAATAACATGCTTAAAACACTTCAAACTTAAGGCACCCGAAACACATAATAAACACTATCTGCTATTATATTTGTACTACACTTATCACCCCAACCCCTAAAATTGTCTTTCAGTTGTCATGAAATACATTGTAGAATCCAACATAGTTCGGGAAGGAAAATATCTGACAAACATCCACGTCGTCTTGTAGAATATTATTAATAACAACTTCAATTTGCTTTGGGCAAGATGCTCTTAATTATGAAGCCAACACTACCACGTAAACAACAGTTGTTCTCGATTTTGAGGCTAAAATTGAATTTAAAAAATACCATACGCCTACACAATTCTTTACCCCCGTTCATCTCTTTACTCACTCTTCCTCCCTCAAACTGTTGTCTCTCTCTCCTTTTCTTATTTTCACTGTGATCAGCTTTGGGAAAACAAAGTGTATTTAGCTGTTAAGTACTATAGATTATATCGAACGACACTCAGTCACCTCGCACTAAAAAGCCTCATAAAAACAAGAAATTTGTCTCTTTACAAGTCGGAATCTCTAGGGAGAAATAAAAACGAGGGAAGAAGACTCCAGAACCCACAGGACAATGAACCTGTTCAGAACTGCTTCCTCGATGGCGAGGGGAGAATTCCAGGTTGCCAGAAAACAATCTGCTTCTAAGGTTTTAGTGGAAGTGACACCACGCTCACCTTTCCTAAAAGTGGTAACAGAATCTAACGGCATTGCCCCTTGCAAGTCAAAGACAGGGAATCAAATGAAAGCTGAGGCAGCCAGAAGAACTAGCCTGAATCAGGTTTGGAATTCAAAATTGATTACCACTGCCCTCCTGGTTTACAAGGAATTTTAGATTGCTCGCATGACCTCCCTTTCCCAAGTCCCATTGCAGACTGGACTCGACTCCAAGGGAATGTTATCTTAAGGAGCAATAAAGAAAGGGCTTGGCATCTCCATGGAGAGGCTCTACAAATAAAGTGAAATGAACTTGGGGTAAAATCTGACATATCCTTATTTCCTACTTAGTGAAGACATACATCCTTGAAAATTAACAAACTTCTTATAGGACGGTGTGACTGCCTTGCAGACGCAATTCTCAAGTATCTTACAAGCCCAAGGGTGCGTGCACAATTAATTTTTAATAGATTTGACTCCACTGTTGAAGAAAAGAGAGTAAACTACCGGGTTAGCATCCAAAATCTTTAAATCCGAAATGCTGCAAAATCTGAAACTCTTTGAGCACCAACATGATGCTCAAAGGAAATGCCCATTTTGGATTTTCAGATCTGGGATGCTCAACCAGTAAACACAATGTTTGAATGTTAAGTATAATGCAAATATTACAAAATCAAAACAAAAAACCTGACATCCAAAACACTTCTGGTCCCAAGCATTTCAGATAAGGGATTCTCAACCTGTACTGACTCTGCAGGGAAACACTCTCTGAACTAATATTTAGCACATTGTGTGTAGAAATGAAGGCAATTTACCAAACGTATTCTGTTTGCCTAAAAGATTCCCCTTCCATAGACAAGCTATTTATCTTACTATTAGGTGAAGTAATAGACTATGAAGAAATCTGGCTTATCAGTAATGCAGTGAATATAAGCGCATATCTTGGTGTGTATAAGGATTACATAGGAAAGAGTCATACAAGTGTCTGGCAACTGCCTTCAGGTGCTATGTGCATGAGATTTACAGAAATGGCAACCAATAAATTAACTACCATTTCTGGCAATTTTCTGCAGGTCCCAAGGAGAAGCATAACACAAAGCGTTATCAGTTGAGCCATCAGCTAAATACTGGAAGAATCTGTGGCCTTATCAGTTTCCACCAATCCCACGTGTTGGTAATGGAGATTCAGAGAGAGGGAATTCCAGCTGGCAAATTGGAGCCCAGCTCCCAAGCTCTCTGCTCTGTGGTGGAGCCAGGCCTGGTTCCCTTCCCAACCCCACCTGGCATTACAGACTCATCATGACATCCCTGTGGCATCTTTGGGAGGGGGACCGTGTACACAGCACCCCCTGCCCAGCCCATGCTACCATCATGTTTACAACATGGGCATGTTCCAGAAGCACCCATCCTAGCTTTGAACAAAAGACTGGGTAGCATCACGTGGTTTTACCAAGAAGGAAAAAAAAGCAGTCAAGAAGAACATAAACTCATGCATAAATACACTCCAGATATCAGCACAAGAAACCCAGAGTGTATTTGAATGCATGCATTTTCAAATTAGCTACTGAAGGGCCCAGAGAGACCAAGGCACAGACTGGTTCAAATCTTACAATGATCAGCACCTCGGCCTGAATTGGAATGCAGGCCTCAGAGTCCCCTCACACTTCTCCGTGCAGCCCTCAAGGTTATTTCTGAAGAATAAACTGTTTCCACCATTGCAACAATTATTGAGTGCCTACTGTGTACCAAGCCCTGGGCAACAACACTACCAGGCATGGCAGCTACCACTGTTTAGGGGACTTTCTAAAGATCTTACTAACTTTATATTTAGATTGTATCGTCTAGTTTCCTTGTCTTTATTTAAAAAGCTCTCCTCTTCTTAACTATAATAATAAAGATTTTATTCCAAAACGCAGATTCCTAAATAAAGGAATTAACAAAGCCACGATGGCTGCTCCCCTCTCATTCTGCCCCATTTTCTCTCTTAGGATGGCTGTATCTCTGACCATGTTAGCTGTCCACAAACCTGCTTCAGGATGCCCACCCACTCTCACAGAACAAGACAGAAGGGTCACCAACTTGTTCCAATTCTCCTGGGACTGTTCTGGTTTTAAAATGGAAAATTGTATGATGCAAGTATGCTCTTGGGGCAAACTTAGGAGTCACCCCACCCCCAAGAAACCGGATCCTAGGAAAGAGGAAGTCCATTGCAGGATGTCCTTCACTGCACCTGGGAAGGGTGAGGCCACAGGGAAAGGAAACAGGGATCCTTTAAGGATGGCTCGGGTTGCCTGTGGGCTAGCTCAGGACCTCTTCCCAGCCACCCTGCCGTGCCTTCAGCTCCTTCCAGTTTTCTCCAGTCTCCTGAGAAGGCCAATCATTTAACCTCCAGACCATTTAAGCAAAGCTTTACAAAGACTTTCCAATGACAAGACTCCAATGATAATGACATGCAAAAGAAAATCTTATGTAAATGCTGAAGGCTGTAGTTCCTTAAACATAGTCATCTCCTTAGCTAGCTTAAGGGCTTCTTCAGGTCAGAGGATGCCTATTCCTCCCGATACTTCCAGAATTGAGCATAAGACTGGTAGATGCCGAATAAAATGGACATTAATAACAGCTACCATGTGTTTAGAGCTTATGATGTGCAGGGCGGCACACTAAGCACTTTATATAAGTCTCTCTTACTCTCCCAATAACTCAATGAGGCTGATCCTCTCCCATTTTGCAGCTGAAGAAACCAAGGCTCAGTCAGACCTTGCTTATTCAAGGTCATATGGCAAAGCTGAAATTTAAACTCAAACCCTTTAAGAATTCCATGTTTTAACCTCTCATCTGAATGAAGGTCATGTAAGGTGGGCATATAGGAAGGATGAAGAATTGAGGGAAGAGTTTCAGATACATCTTTTTTATTGTCTACTCTTTTAGCTTTGTCATTCCAGAAAAAGAAAGCAGAAAACCAAATCAATTTTGAGTTAAGTATTAATACATTCCTGAAGCTAGGCAGTGGAGATTTTTGTTAGAATTGTGTCAGGCAAAAAGTAGATACTAAATATTTGAATAAATTTAATGAATACAATTGTTTACCCAATAGGTGGTTTAAATCATTGACAGTCAGTGTTTTAAATGCTATTTTACACACCACGACAGGTGACTAGATGGATCGCTACCTTAGGTTTCTGAAGTATCAGTGTGAAGGAGTGGATGGGAGGTATTTATCTCAGTTTAGGACCGCTCTCCACCCACACGGCTGAATTAGTTACTACTCACCTAAAATGAAAGGAATTCTATGTCTCATGCAATAAAGGGGCAAATTGTCCAAAGCACAGAGATTTATCCATGTGTCCTCCAGCCACTTTTAACCTCATATTATTAATCTACAAGGAAGCAATTTGCAAGCCTACCCAATTTTGCAAGCAGCACAACTGCAAAAGAGCATCACAGCAAATGCTTTGTTTCTGGGACATGCACCTTAGCTCCATTCATGACCCTTCCAACTGACAAGCGTTATTTTAATGTTAGTGTATTCCTGGCCATTTTCTCCAAGTAGCTGAACATATTTCCCTCTTTTATAATAACACTTTCTATAATGATCCAGTGTTTTGAGTGTCAAAGAGTTTCTATCATGTGAATAAATATTCCAAATCAAAAGAGCTGAGGTGAAGCAGATGTATGTGTATCACAAAGGTAGTGATGCCTTGAGTTAATTATGAAGGGAAATGGGGTCGTCAGTTATGGGGAACCATCACCCCATCACGTCAAATACAGACATCACAGCCTGCTCCCTTAGCCTGTGCAGTGGCCTGATGGTTTATAAAGTCCTAATGCTGCTTGTCACCAAAGAGAGCTTTCTTTTCTTACTTTCTTTTTTTTATGGGGGATGGTGGGGGAGAGTAGAAGGCAAATAGAAGTTAAAAAACAGACTGCTAATGACAACTAGTTTCGTTAGAAAGATGACCATCAATGAAAACATCCACTTCCCAAACATTGGTATGCACACCGCACCCTGGTAATTCTAATTTGATTCAACATTTAATCATCATTAATGCAAGTAAGAGAAGCTCTTAAAAACAAGTTTCTCTCTTCTGAACTTCCTTTAAGAGTTCAGGCCAAAAGTGTCTATAATTCCTTCACCACAGTGTGTCAAAATCATTTTCTGTGTTGTCAAAGATTTACCAATGATTATTTTATTAAGCCCGAGTACAAACGTGGTAGCAAATACAAAATGGGGTCAAATCTCATCAAGTACTCATCTTTAAGGAGCTTGCAAGAGAACTGAGATCCTGCAGGTCACAATTGCTATATATGCCAGCTCTGGGGGCCCCCTTGGAGGGAACTGCAGCTCCTAACCTCTCCCCCAGCTAGGCAGGTCCCCAGGGTAAGCAAATGGCTGGAAGGGTCCCCTTCACTGGGACTCTTGGAATATGAGGCTTGATGACAAAAGACATCCTGGTGTGTCTTTTCAAAACACCTCCCTTTATGTGAACTAGCTTGAGTCGGATTCCTGTTCCTTCCAATTAAACAGAAAGAAAAAGACACTTCAATCTTAGGCGATGATACAAGACAATCTATGACAAGTGCGCTTTGTAGAATGAATGAGTGAATGCTAAAAGAAATAAGAGATGGAGGCAATTTTGCCAGAGAACTTTGGAGTAGTAAAACACTGCTGAGGACTAAAGTGATTGAGTTAAACTTTTTAGAAGAGCTAAGAACTTAATTGAGCTTTTAGTGACAGGACGGAGAGAGAGGAAGAGAGAGGACATTTTAGGCCACAGAATGTGCTAGAACTAAGAAAAAGGCTATGCAAAGCATTCTGGGGGAACAGTGGAGTTTTAAAGTCAGGCAGAGCAAAAGTCAATGTTGGAAAGGAAGTTTGGAGTCAAGCTGGGGATACCTCTAAAACAAAGACTAAAGAATATGTATGAGCTTCCTCTCACAAAAAAACAGCAGCCACTGAAGGTCATTAAGTGAGGGAATGAAGGATTTAACGGCCTACTGGTCTAAGGGTGACAGTATTTTATAATATGGATCAGGGGTGGGAAGGTCAGGAAGTGAGGGTGACCACTGTGATAGCCCAGAGAGAAATAAGTTCTAGCTAAGATGCGGCAGGGGCATAGGAATTAAGGGAGACGCAGAAACTGTAACTGAGGAAGGACAGTTATCTGCAATATTAATAATAATGCTCCCTATTTCCACAGGATCTGTCGAAGCTTTCACCAAAATCCCATCAATTCTTGTCAAACCTCAGTGAGGAGTGCAGTAAGTGTGATTATCTGAATTTATAAATCTGAGCTAAGCCAGAAAAGTTATATTTCTTTGGTAGGTGGGAATGAGATAGTGGGGATGAGGGGAGCAGAGAGAAAATGTACGCAGAGAACACAGCATTTGTGGATTCCACTTCATCATAACTTTGCACCTATCAGTAACACATCTTCATTTGATCAACTTCTTCTTTGCATAAAGGTCTGATACTGCAGGAAGCCAGTGTGATGTGAGAATAAGTTTCATCACACAGACTGTTTGCAATGAGTTTTATTTATGCAGGAATTAATACATCAAGTGGTAAATGAGGCACCTTTTCTGACTCATCCCTTCCACTCCCAGCAGATCACAGCAGCCCCCGCAGCTCCATGAAAGATACACTCCGGGCCTAGGCAACCACAGATGCCTGGGCCTGGCCACCAGGGGCCTCAAGAACCAGAGGACATGCAGGTCACATATGCATGACTGAGGCCTCTCTCTTTAAATCTTACAATGACAGTGAGGCAACTAGAAAAAGAAAATCCTCAAACATAAAAGAAGTACAGGCAGTCCCCAACTTAACAATGGTTCAACTTAGGATTTTCTGACTTTACAATGACGCAAAAGCAATAGGCATTCAGCAGAAATTCTACTTCGAGTACCCTCCAACCATTCTGTTTTTCACTTTCAGTATACCATTCAATAAATTATGTGAGATATTCAACACTTTATTATAAAATAGGCTTTGTGTTAGATGATTTTGCCCAACTGTAGGCTCATGGAAGTGTTCTGGGCACATCTAAGGTAGGCTAGGCTATGCTGTGATGTTCAGCGGTTGGGTGTATTTGGCGTATTTTTGACTTACAGTATTTTTAACTGAGGATGGGTTTATTGGGACGTAACCCCACGGTGAGTCGAGGAGCATCTGTACTTATTCTATCCCAACTGTGATTTCAATCATGGAGGCAGACTGACAGCTGGAACACACAGTGGAACTCTTGAGGCCTCAGGGGAAGGAGCAGGAAAACCAACGCCTTCCTCCTTTCCGGTTTCCATGACATCATGGAGATGGGCAGTGCCAGAAACCACTTTCACGCCACAAGTGTCCTGTACCTAACCTAGCCGACTTTGGTTCAAAATTAAAGTGGTAGGGATGCAGAAGCAAAACAAAATATAGAAATGCATTTTGGAGCTTCCCAAATATAGCTCAAGACTAGTCCCACAGGACCTCACCTTCCTTCTCTCTCTGTCTATGCCTGGGCCTCAGCCCGACCCGAGGCACCCTGAATGGGTTCCCGGATGGTCTATAGCTGCTTCTTCCTGCTGGTCTCCCAGCTGCTCGTCTCCCAGTTCAAAACCCCTTAGGCTGAAAAACCTGGTCACTCGAGTGAAGCTGGACCAGAGGGTAGCCTCTAATCCTTAGGTCAATACCGATGTCCCCTCAGTCACTGTGACTTGGGGACTAACACAGTTTACCGTATCACTTGTACACGTGGAGGGCTGTCTTTATAAAAATGACTTTGCCAAGGTGATTACTGAGCCAGAAGCAATACTATTTTGTTAAATTCCATGCTTGTGCTTAGGATACTTATCAAGTCTTAACAATTCTAATGCACGCATGCAGTTATCACAATGTGAACAAACATACATGAGTGACCAGCTCTTCCCAAAGCAAAATCTCTCTACAAGCCACAACTGCTCAATCCAGAGCCTCTTACAATGCCTATTCCACAGCACCCAACTCTTTTTAGGGAGAGTAAGGCAAGGAAGGCTTTAAAACTTGCCACCCTCCCAGTCAACACAGTTGCTGATGGAAGCACAAATGCCCCAGAACTCTCTGGGTGTTCTGTTAGTCTTGTGACCAGAAAAAGCCTCTTATCCAAATTGCTTTTTCTAAATATCAAAGTAATAAGAAGGTGACCCAAGGTTACCCTAAACACATTCCTGCCCCCCTTTAGATCTTATCTGCTGCCCTGCGGTTTTGCTGCGGGAGGCCACCTCCCGGGTGACTCCAGGCCCACTGCCACTCTTTTTCTACCCTAGGTTGTTCCAAACAAACTCAGGAAGTCTTAGACAAGAGGCAGATGGTGAGGAAGAGAAAGTCTGTAAGTAACACCTCTCTGTTACATAATGCTAAGCACACAGCCTCCTAAAACCAGCCTTGAAAATACCGAATGGCCTTTCACTTCAGAGTAAACAAGTATTCAAAACAGGCAAAGAAAGAGGATTATAATTCCTTTATTTGATGACTGAGGACCAGTGTACAATCATGTTAGTAAATATCACATCAACCTATTAGTGAGTAACAGGTTGGGCTAGGACCGGACCCTTTATAGGATATCTATCACTCATTTATTCAATCAATATTCATGTAACACCCAGTACCTACCAAGCACCAAACCAGGTCCCACAGGACACACTTTCTACCCTCACCTAGGCCAGATCACTATGGAAGTCATTAGTGCTACTCACCTGGATCCACTTCTCCCTTTTTCAGCACAAGAAATATTGAATTGTGATGAAATGGGATCATATGCCTAGTTCTGCCAAAGTGGTAGAACCCACCTCTGGGTGGGATCACACAATGCTAGAGCAAGAGCCTGTGGCATTTCCATCCCACTGCTGCAGTGATCTTACAAGCCCACGTGTAGACGGAGCTAGTCCCTGAGTAACTACAATGAGCAGAGCCTGCCTACCATCCCCGCTGGACACAGCATGGGAAAGAGAGAAATTGTATTTAGCCACTGAGATTTGGAGGTATTTGTTACTGCAGTGTAACCTAACCTATCTTGCTGATACATACATCCCTGTTTAAAAAAGAGAGAGAAAGCACCCCCTCCCATCTGTTTTCTAAATCAGATAATGCAGAAAAGCAGAATTTGTTTCAAAATTCAGGTGCAGCAGGGGCTGAACACTATCTTGAAAAGCAGAGGGTGCCAACAGTATAGGACAGGTACAAACAACTCTGAGGGAATACGGGATGAAAACAGAATGACCGCTCAACAGTGGTAGAATCTAACCATATGGGATCTAGCTTAAGAGTTTAAAGACTACAAAGAAAAGGCCACCTTCTGACAACAGGCCCAACTATTTAGGAAGCAGTGAGCCCCCTAATGAATGAGGCATTCAAGTAGAGGCTGGATGGTCATATTCTTCCTCTTCACAAATCCAATCCCACTCTTTTCATCTCTCTCTAGCTTCTACTGAACTTAATTAGAAAGAGGTCTTCATTTCTCCATCTTCCTATAAGCTCCCTGAAGGCAGCTTATTTCGTGTCTCCATCTCACCCCCATCCACCCTTGGCACCTATCACAGAGCCCCTTATCTCTCAGGTGCTGATAAAGAGCTGCTGAATGAATGAATGCTGCAGAAAGGACCAGAGGCAAAGGTCAGTCCAATAACCTCTAGGGCTCCTCCAGCCCAAAGCTAAACATACTATTTTTTTTTTTTTTTTTTTTGAGACAGAGTCTCGCTCTGTTGCCCGGGCTAGAGTGAGTGCCGTGGCATCAGCTTAGCTCACAGCAACCTCAAACTCCTGAGCTTAAGCAATCCTTCTGCCTCAGCCTCCCGAGTAGCTGGGACTACAGGCATGTGCCACCATGCCCGGCTAATTTTTTTTCTATACATATTTTTAGTTGGCCAGATAATTTCTTTCTATTTTTTTTTAGTAGAGACGGGGTCTCGCTCTTGCTCAGGCTGGTCTCGAACTCCTGAGCTCCAGCGATCCGCCCACCTCGGCCTCCCAGAGTGCTAGGATTACAGGCGTGAGCCACCGTGCCCGGCCTAAACATACTATTGCACACATCTGGGGGTGGGGAGCCTCTGTCTTAAAAAAAAAAAGGGGGACAACAACACAACACTTTATTATGATTTATTACTGTACACAATTTAAAATCACAATGAAATCTAACGTTGCACTGTGGCTATCTTTGTTCTTGGACATGCATTTACATGTGCAGGCAGCTGTTTTCCCATGTGGAATTTTGTGTGTGAGGTATTTATTCTATTAAAAAAAAACCACACCCTTATTTCTGTTGCATTATTACATTCCCTATTATCCCGTCACGTGGTTTTTCTTCTTACGGCAACACGGTACACACCCTGCATTATTGCTGACATAAAAATCACTTGTCAAAATACCTCTGTCCTAGCACCATGCTACTAATCTGATCTTTCCAAAGCATTGGCCTTTGTCTTAGCTGGAACTAGATAACTCATCTACTTTTCCTAGTGATTCCTGAATGCTTTCAGTAGAAGGATAAATGCTAGGGTCACTTATGTTTTTAAAGTCACATTTTAAAACAAAACTACCCTAGAGGTGAATGACAGATCTTTCAAGTTTTTTAACTTTATTTTTCAAGGGGTTGCGGGGGAATGGTGAAGAGAAAATCTGCCACAGACGCCACAGTGGTGCAGCTGCTGCAGTGTACAAGAGAGCACCAGTAGCCTCTGGTCTTCAGCAATCTGTCTTCCTACAAGAAAAACCCCGAGTCCATTTCCATAACCATTCGTATCCCCTGCTACTGGCGTAGGATGCGCAGGACTCTGCCCTCTAGGAGAAAATGCCAATGCCGAAGTGTCCTGAGAAGTCTGAAGGTTACATTTTCATGGCACTCTTATCAAGATAACCCCACATCTGGTTAGGCTAACATCAAAACAGAACTATCCTTGGAAAGAAAAGAACAGGCCAGAGTTTTTGGAAAAGAACCAATCACCTAAAGATAAAATGCAGAATGAGAGTCTAATGGTTCATGGCTATATAAATGGAAACTTCACCCCAGCTCCGTTTTCCCTTTCTGCTCCCCACAACAGTCCTCTCCCCTACCTCCCAGCACTCACTGCTAGCTCGGCTCTCTTGATGTTGCAAGCACTGTTACAATGAAGGGATGGGAGAAAGACGTGGCTTCCTGAGAAGGTCACTGCATTTGACCAATGCCCTCACTGAACACTGATCAAATGTATATCAGTTTACAATGATACCTTTTCAACAAAGGATACCACACCTATAGACTGAAGCCAAAATATATTATTACAGATAAGAAAGCAGGCATATATCCAAAGACCACATTCAGATACAGCTGCCCATGCATTGATTATATCAACCAAGTGGAATTTCTACAATCCCAAATTCACCTTGCCCCCCGTGACTTCTTCAAAAGGAAGGTATAAAGTCATTTGCAATTCCTTTCTCTGAACCAGGAGTTTCAGCAGCTCCCACCTCTTCTCACAGATAGGAACGATGTTGATGCAGAAACCACCCAAACAGCCCTGTGCTAGCACTGACGGCCCAAATGACCCAGAGACACCCAGGCGGCTACCCAGATTGTTAGGGGTTACCTGAATCTGTCACCGAGTCCCTTTCACCCCCTTCTGCGTGATGACATCAAGTGGAAATGGTACGCATTTGGGAGGCAAGAGGCTGACAAGCAGGAAGCACAATTGAGACTGAGCTTTGTTCAGCCTGCAGTGAAATACATGCAGGAAGGGTTAGATACAGAGAAGGAAATCCGAGCGCCCCCCAACCCCATTCTGGGCCAGCAGGGCCGGAGTGGGTGCACTGGGGGAGGTGGAGCAAGGCGGCTGAGGTGTGGAGGGCTGGCGGGCCTAGAAGGGGGTGTCACGACTCCTAATTGTCTCTATAGGACAAATAACCACCTCCCCCTCCTCCGCAGTCTCCCCCGCCCCCAAGTTCCCCTCTGGTGGTAAAGCCTCCACTAGCAACAGTAATCTCTCAGAAAGAAACCGAGAGGGTGGAGAATAACGTCTTGGGGCAAAGATACACTGGCAAAATACATTAGGTAAAGCCGGTCTTATGGGAATGCGGGGCGCCTAGTCACCCTCCCAGACAGACACACCGGCGCTGCATTCGCGAGCATCCTTCTTTCGTTTGCCCCTGTCCGCCACCTCATCAAGTCACTGTCACTCTGTTTTGCCGATTTCTCTACTCTTTCCAAAACCGTGAAGCGCTCCCCCACCACACCCCTACCCTAGGCGGGATCCCGAGCAGCGCCCCACGAGTCCAGCCTGCTTTGTCCTGCCTCTGTCCTTCCCGGAGCAGGCGCCCGAGGCGCGTGTGTCCGCACAAAAGACCCCCAACATCTGGCCCGCCACTGCGCCCTCTCCTCCCGGGAGGGGCTCCAGGGCAACTTCTAGGGGTGAGGAGGGAGCAGGTCGAGGGGACCGAGAGGGGGCGAGCGGGGGGTGTGAGGGCTGGGGGCGCAGCTGGGGCGACCGTGCACGCACGTGCACCCCCAGAGGCGCGCGCGGCGCGGGCACGAGGCGAGCTCCCTCGGACCGGAGCTCCAGGGGGCATCCGAGGACTCGGCGGAGCCGCTGACCGCGCCGCCCGCCCAACTCCGCCAACGCTTGGGAGAAACGCAACTCCTGGGACCGTCTCCCCCGCGCCCCGGGCCGCCCCGCCCCGCCAGACCCCGGCCTCCCCTCTCCGGGACCCCTGCGGCCCCGCCGCCCCCATCCACAGATGCCCCCAGTTACACCCCGCGGCCGCTGTCCTTTCCCGCTCGCTCGGCTCCCGGGGCGGCCACCGTGCGGGCGCAGACATCCCTGCGCGCCCCTCTGCGCCCCCGACCCGGCGGGGCCACAGCAGAGAAACAAACCGAAACTCACTGACCTTCCTCTGCTGCGGGCTTGGGCGATCGCTACAGCGGCGGCCGCGGCAGCATCGCGGGGTGGTCCTGGCGCGCCCGCCCCGCTCAGCCACTGCCAGACGCGCGCCGCGGGCCGGCGACCGCCGCTCCTCCCGCCGCGAGCCACGAGCCGTGGGGCGGCGCTTGCAGCCCCAGCTCACCGCCCGGCCCTTCGGGCGGCGCCCCCACCTGCCCCGCCGCCCTCCGCCTTCCCGGTCGGACCCCGCCGCCAAGAGCGGGGCACCGAGCGGGAGCTTTTTGTGTCACCAAGACTGAAGCACCGAAGGGGGTGGTGGCGGGAGGCTGGGCTCTGTGACCCGCGGCACCGCCCCTCCGGCGGCTCCACCTCCTTCTCTCTCCCCAACCCCGGCTCCGGCTGGTCCCGGACGTCTGTCTGTCGGTCCCGAGTTGCCGACCTCCCCCGGGAGGAGAAGCTGCCCACCCTCCTTGGCGCGCTCCCTCGGCCTTGTCCCCAGTGCCCACCCTCGACCAGGACCTCGACGTTGTCCTTTCCACCGCACGGGAGCAGGACCTGAGCAGGAATCAGGTGTGAAAGGAGGCCGAGCCCGGCTGGGAGCAGGGGCGGGGCCGAGCTGGGGGCCGAGGCTGGCAGGGAGGGCGCAGTCTGCAGCTCGCGACCCGGGACAGTGAGAGGGAGGAGTTTAGGTCGTCAGGTTTCCAGAAACTGCCCTTGGATTCGCGTCATCGCAGATAGTTTTTGGCTGCCCCTAAAAAGTTCACATAGTCTAGCCAGGGTGGGAGCCTGCCCTCCTATGAAGCTCGAACTACCCGAACAGCCCACTACCTGATCCCTCGGATGGGGGACGGGGAGAGGGGAGCAAGGAGATGCAAGACCTAGGGGTTATATGGAAGCGCGAATGAACCACCAGGACGTCGGGGCCCACCCTGTTGCTCACCGTAAACCTAACTTCCACCTTAGGGACATGTGAGCGTGTCTTGTCCCTCCAAGAAAATCTAAAGATATGGTCTGTCTCTTGTATTAACTGCAAAATGGGAGAATGGAGGAGGAAGGTTGCTGGCGGAAAGATGATTTCCATATCCTTTGGTGCCTTTTTTAAAGGATTTCCTTGCAGAATGAAAACCTAAAACTCCGGTGAAGTTCAGCCAGCCAACCTTCCTGGGTCTCCAGCAGCAAAGCTCAAAGGAATGATCCCCTCCAGCCGCTGGGATGGAGCCCTCTTTCCTAGGGTCTTACCCACAAAGAAAGAACTCCCCATTCTCTCTCCCCCAAGGAGCTGCTTAAAATGCTTCTGCCAAGATAATTTTTTAAAAGGGAGGGTGGGCACTATGAACTAATGCTAGCTCTGTCTACGTGATCTACTAAAATTCATAGGGTACTCAGGTGACCCTTGTCCTGTCCCCAAAATACAACCTGTTGATGGAGTTTCCAAACGTGCTGTCATTAAGCACATACAGATAATCAGTCACTGGGACACAGATAAAGCTTGATGGGTATCAGTTGTCTCTGGGGTCCCAATTAAAATGTTTTTTCCTGAGGTCACCTGACTGACTGATCCTTGTCCCTTTGTTCCACCAAGTTATAACCCCTATTGTACACCTGAAAGGAGTGAAAGCTTTACGCATGTTTTAGAACCCTAAGGTAATCTCAAAGTAGGAGATTTCAAGAGTCTTTATTTTAAGCCTCCACTTTAGGGCAGAAAAAAGAAATCTTTTTAAGGAGAAGCTAATGAGAGCATTGAAAACTCTGTTGTTGGCCAGGAGCTTGCAATAAGGAAGGTGAGTTATAACACTCCAAGATTTTACTAGGAAAGTTGAACCTAGAAATATTATGAGTATACAAGAGTGACTTTAAAGACTACTTTGAAGAAGCTAATTTCAGGGATCAATAATGGTTCCAAAATGTTTCAAGTCTTTTTATCAGCTGCTTTCGAAACAATTCTTTAGGGGGCATTCAAGCATTCAGCATAGTGAGGGGTAAACTCATTCATCCTTAGGCATTCATTTCCACTGGCTGGTATTTTAATTCACAGAGCATCATGGGTGTTCTGCCTTCTGTCCAGTCTTGTAAAGCTGTCACACCGAGAAGGTTAATTAACTGGGGCAGACTGGGATAGGCCAGTTCTGAAGACTAGTCAGAGGCCAGCGCCGGGGCACGCAGCAACAGTTTGAGTCAGTGGAGGAACAGGCAACAACATGTCAGAGCAGATTCTTCAGTGAGAATTCCAGGAGCAGGGCAGCCAGGACCAGGCTGTGTTCAGAGCTGCAAGCTGGCAGGCAGCGTGGTCAGAGAACCTGGCATCACCCTGGTGGCCCGTGTGTGGGAAAGAGAGAACGAAGGCAGAGTCCCAGGTCTGGAAGAACTAGTTATCAGGATGGGGCCCCAGCACGGGGGACCAAGATAAAGATCCAAATATCCATGAATTCACATAACCAGTATTCATTGAGTATAGACTATGTACCAGCAACCTGGCCCGAGGGCTAGGACAGAGAAGAAAACACCTCCAAATTCCTGCCTTCATAGAACTTAACATTCTACTGGAGGAAGCAGACAATACATACCGTAATAAATAAATAAAATAAATTGTATGTTGGAGAGTGAAAAAGGCAAGGAGGAAAAATAAAGCAGGGAAGGAGGTTATGATGTCTGTGTGCTGGGGGAAATTTAAGGTGCCTTCTGAGCTGAGACCCAGAGGTGAGAAAGCAGGCAGTCCTCTTTCAGTGGGAAGAGCCCGTTCCTGTTACCAGAAAGGGCACGAAGGCAGGGCCGGGGCGGGGGTGCTGGGGGGGTCTGCACTTCACCATGGGCAAAGGTCGAGATACTGGAGCTGGGTCACAAGGTCAGTCGGACCTATAGCACTGATTGATGCTGAATGCCCTGAGGTTGAATTAAAGCTGCTTACACAGGGGCAGGGATGAGTTCTTATTCATCTTTGTACCTGCAGCCTGGAGCACAGGTGCCCAATAAATGTTTATTGAGCTGAACCCTTAAATCTCCAAGAACTTGGCATGGGGCTGAGATAAATGTGATCCCATAATACTCAGAGCAGCCCTTCTATCAGGGCTGACACTATCACAAAAGAATGTGATGATATCTTTAATCGCTTTTCATGACTGTCTTCCTGACCTGGGAGGGCAGACATCGTCTTTCAACTTGTATCCTCAGCACCTAACACGCTCAGAAGGAGGGAGAGGAACTGAGACAAGGAAACAGGCAAACCCCATTCAGTGCTTGATACCCCGAAAGATCCTAATCCAGCCCAGGACTGAGGTTGAGTTTTCTGTTCAACATGTTTGAATTTTACATGTTAAAATTGCATCTTGAAACTGAATTAGGGTTACAGTTGCACAACCCAGTAAATCTAAAAATCATTGAATTCTACACTTAAAATAAGTGGATTTTGTGGCGTGTAAATTATACCTCAATAAAGTTGGTTAAAAATATGGAAGTGGGATTCCGTGTTTAGACAACATTCACGAGCTGTCAATGATAAGCCAAGGAGGCATCTTTAACCAAACACATTATCATCCTTCCTAATGGATGTTTGAACCAAATTGATCTGCAAACTTACTTTTCCCTATGGGATATTATTAGCCACCTTAAAGTAAATATAGTCTTTAAAAAGTCTAAAATGTCTTAAAGTATATTTATTGTAAAATAGCTTATTAACAAAGATTGTTAAACATCGTGCATATTTCAAAACTGGTTTTTATGAAAACTAGTCCCAACAGACTTATTATTCTGGTATTCAGAATGAGAAAGATACTACTATGTCTAACGTACTGTCTACTCTCTTAACTATTTAGAACCCAGTGCTATCTAAGGGCAATGACGCCTCATCTACAACAAAATACTGAAATATTTTGAAAACTCCAAAGGATTTTAATAGGAAATGTATCCAGATTGCTTTTCTAAAAGTAGAGATGGGTTGAAGAGAGAGCCATCCCTATTTTTTGTAACCTTGTCTTTGACATGCACAACACACATTCCAAAACACCTGAATAGAATTATGTGACCACAGTCAGGAGTGACAGTCCACACATTTAACAACCTGTAGGCACAGGCCTCCACCAATCAGTTTGACGATGACCATAAACAATCAGTGTGCCCATTATGGTGTGTCCTGGTTGAATGTCAACTTAGACTTGATGCCAAAGTCCTCTGGACACCCTCCTCAACAATAGGTATCTGCTGTTTTCTTATCATGTTTGTATGTTTTGGGGTTAAGCAAGATCCTTAAATCCACTAGTAAATTGCTGGTGTCTCTGCTATAGGTATGGTAGGGGGAAATCATCATAAACTGAACTCCATTCCTTGTACAATCAACATTAAGACACTGTTGTCACTCCCTAATGAATTATAGTGACCACATGTGATCAGCCAGGGAAGGGCTAGGATGTTTAGCCCCCTCTCTCCCCACTGTCCTCACCTCCATCTTCTGTTCTAGTCTCCTTGCCCCAGGTGTACCCTGACCTTCTGCCACCCACGAGGTTCTCACTGTCCTCCTTATCTTTCCTTTCCATTGGTTGCCAAGTTCCTGGCATCCACTCGGCTTCTTCCCTCATCTGGCCACTAAACCTGCTGCCAGACAGCGGAATGGTGCCCCTTTGAGCCACGAGAAAAGGAACAAAAGAACCATGAGGTTCCACCACCATTTTTCAAGACCCAAGTCTGAGTCCAATGCCTTGCCCTGCTGGCCTCCAGGAGCTGGCTCCAGTCCCCACAGGATCCATTCTTCTGTCCTCCACCCCTAAGCTGCACCTCCCCTATGTGGACCTGGCACCCCTGCACCTGATCCAGGTCAGGATCTAGCTTTACCCAGCCCCTTCACTGGACTGTCTCTCTCTTGGCCAACACTTGCCTTCATCATTCAAACTCAAGGAATCCAAGCGTCTGTTTCTGCTGCACCTGGATCTAGAGGATCAAGTCAGGGCACCCTCTAGTGGCCAGGAGGAGAAGTGGCAACCTGTGCAAGGTGTCCAGAGGTCAGACCTTGGTAGAGGTCAGCCCGGAACAATGCTAATAGGACGTTTTCCGTGTAGCTCCTACCTCTTCTCGCTTTAATGTTTTTCCTCTGCTATTCCTTCCCAGTGGGTAGAGTGTGCTGGGAGAGGGGATGGAGTAAACACCACTCGATTTTCAACATTTTTCCTTCTAGTTTTTCATAACTCCTTATTAAGATTGTTCACAGCCATTTGGAATGTCCACTTATTTGATTGTTTTAACAGACACAGATTATTCTGCTATAGGACAAGGGAACTTCAGGATATCAACTATGTCCAAAATCAATAAATTATAATAATTCCTCTTTTATCGGTGAACAATTATGGAGTCTGTGTACCAGACTACATTTCTGAACATTACCTACAGCATTTCCATGCACATCCTTGCATAAACCCTAGAAGTAATATGATCATCCCCACTTTACAGATGAGGAAACTGATGCCTAGAGACTTTTAGCAACTTTCCCAATGTCGCATGACCAGTAAATGGTGACCATGGACTTGCGCAGGTTTGCCCAACACAAAGCGCTTCCCATTAATTGCCGCACTAAGATTCCTCCCATAGACCACAGTACCAGGCAATTGTGTTTGACTGGCCTTCAAGTGCATCTCAGTCTCTCTCAAGCCATTCCTATTTTAGCTAAGGGTCAGCAAATGGCTTCTAAACCTGACATTGTGGCTCACAGTATGCAGGACCCCAAATCTCCCCCCAAGATTTCAAGTGCATCTGCTCTTCTTTATCCTCATTCTTGTGGTTTCTTTGTACCTTTCCTCATGCAGCTACATAAACTCCATTTATATTTGTCAAGCCCCAAAGATTCAGTACTTTCAAAGTTTCCCAGGGCATCTACATGTCTGCCTCTCACCCCAACCTTCTCTTCACGTGCCCTTGCCCTGCACACAGTCAGTGCTTAATAAATGTTCATTTGACATGACCAATCACAACTTTCTATTCTCCCTTCCAGGGTCATGCTTCCTACAGCCCCTCTCAGGGAATTATTTCTAAGTTGTTTCTTCATAAATCTATTACAACCCAGTTTCTCGAGCTCAGCCAGAGTGGGATTTAGAATTATTTCCAAATATATTTAAAAGAAAGAGGTTCTGGAGGGGAGTAAGTGTGGGTAGGATACAGGGTTATAACACAACATGAGAATTCTCACTCTTGGTTTTACAGGAATATGGATTTCCCAATGTCACTCCTTACCCAAGGGGTCCTGACCTTATCTTATGGGTTGAATCGTGTCCCTCAAAGTGCTCATGGTAGAGTCCTAACCCCCAGTGCTTCGGAATGTGAGCATATTTGGAGACAGGGTCTTTACAGAGGTAACGAAGTTAAAATGATGCCACTAGGGTGGGCCCAAATCCAGTAGGACTGGTGTCTGGATAAGAAGGAGAAATTATGAACACAAACACAGAGGGAAGATGATGTGAAGACACGAGAGCAGACCGCTATCTACAAGACAAGGAGAGAGGCCTGGCACAGCCCTCAGAAGGAACCAACGCTTCCAAAAACTTGCTCTCAAACTTCTGGCCTCCAGAACTGTGACACAATAAATTTCTGCTATTTAAGCCACCCAGTCTGTGGCGTTTTGTTATGGCAATCCTAGCAAACAAATACATCCTAGGACTCTTGTTCATATAGAATTGGATTCCGCAACTCCTGGTGGTTCACTATCTAGGTGCCATTTATTTCTTGAGTGTTTACCTGCATAGATAAGGTAAAGAAGATAACTGAGCAATTGTGCATTCACACATTTGGGAGAAGAAAAATAGTAATAATATCTATCATTTATGAGACATTTATTGTATATGTCAGTAATGAGATAATTTCAGTATAATAATGTGTATAAACCACTAACCTTGGTGCTTTGCAAACATTATCTTACTTAATCCTCCCAGCTACCCATTTGAGGTGGATATTGTTACTCGCAGTTCACAGTTGCAGAAATTGAGGCTCAGAGATATTTGTGTAACTTACCCACGACTGTACTTCTAATAAGATTCAAGGCGTGGCTATGACCTGTTGGTTGTCTACGTTGCTCTTCCCTTCTTTGTTCCAGCATCCTTCCCCACCTCAGTGCCTTTGACAATCCTAACTTGCCATGCCATCACTCAGGGTGGTGCTATTTCTCTTGCCAGTGATTGTTTTCGGGATGAGAACGTAACCCAGTTCTGGACAATGAGACATGAGAGGAAGTAAGCTGAAAGGCTTCTAGAAAAGTATTCTTCACTATCAAAAAGAGATGCACAAAGCAGCAGCTCCTTTCCTGCGGCAGGGTGTTATCTAATCTGCATGTGAGGGCAGGACGTTGGCAACCACCTTGTAGCAACGAGGGCAATTTCCCTGAGGAGAACACTCTTAGCGGGTGGGGGTGCAGGGTGGAGGACCCAGGACTGATGACATCACTTTGCCTGACTTAATAACCCTGCAAGTTTCTCCCTCCATGTTTCTCATTTTGTGGGACAGTAAATCCCTTAGTGTCTAAGTCATCTTGTGTTGCTTTCTGTTCTTTCCAGCTGAAATCATCTCAATATGCCACTTCTTAAACATGTTTTGATTTTCCATAGTAAGAGCAGCTTTTAGATATCATATTATTAGAACAATATGATAATAGCATCAAATTCACTGTCATGCAGAGAGAGTTTCAAAGGCCCAAGAAAAAGAATTTGCCATTTTAACCATTTTCAAGTGTACATTTTAGTAGCATTAAGTACATTCACATTGTTATACAACCATCACCACCATCCATATCCAGAACTTTTTCATCATACCAAACCGAAATTCTCTACTCATTAAACAATAACTCTCTATTCTATATCCCTCCAGCCCTGGCAACCACCATTCACCTTCTTTCTCTGTGAATTTGAGGTACTTCTCTACGTACTTCACCTAAGTGGAATCATACAATATCTGTTCTTTTGTGTGTGGTTCATTTCATTTAGCCTCATGTCTTCCAGGTTCATCCATGTTGTAGTATGTATTAGAATTCCCTTCTTTTTAAGGCTGAATAATATTCCATTGTATTTATATACTACATTTTGTTTATCCATCCGTCAATGGATGTTTTGCTTATTTCCACTTTTTGGCATTTGGGAACATGGATGTACAAATATCTGGTCGAATCCCTGCTTTCAATTCTTTGGGGTATATACCCAGAAATGGAATTACTGGATCATATGGGAATTATATTTTTGAATTTTTGAGGACTTATCATACTGTTTTGCACAGCAGCAATACCATTTTCCATTCCCACCAACAGTGCATAAGGGTTCCAATTTCGCCACATCCTTGCCAACACTTGTTATTTTTTTTTTTTTTTTTTGTTATACAATAACCATCCTAATAGGTGTGAAATGGTATCTCAGTGTGGGTTTTGATTTGCATTTCTCTAATGGTTAGTGATGTTAAGTATCTTTTCGTGTGTTTATTGGTCATTTGTATATCTTCTTTGGAGAAATGTCTATTCAAGTTCTTCGCCAGTTTTTGAATTGAGTTGTTTGTTTTTTTGTTGTTGAGTTTTAGTCATTCTTCATGTATTCTGGATTTCTATCCCTTATCAGATAGGTGATTTGCAAATATTTTTTCCCATTCTTTGGGTGCCTTTTTACTATACTGATAGTGTCCTCTGATGCACAAAATATAAATAGCACTTCTTTTGGAGGATTCTCTAAAGAATATGGAGCCCATCCATTTTCCAAAATACTCTAAAAGATTTTAGAGTATTTCCTGAATTAAGTCAGACCACCAGAGATAGACACCTATTCTGATTCATGCCATCCCTTCATATTCACTCACTCATTGGCCACATATGTACTGAACCCCTCCCATGTGCAAGGCTGTGCTAAGCAATTTTACTACATTGTGTGTTACCACTGGTATGAGGAACTTTAAAAGAACTGGCCCCGGACACTCGTTGCTGGGTTCACAGTGTGTTTGTTGCCAGTGGTGTTCTAATTATGAAGACCCACAGAAAAAGTCCCCTCTGGTCTCCCATCAAGGATTTATGTGCTTCTCCCTTAGCCACTGATGCCAGATAACGTACATCTTAAAACTGATCATTCCTTCCTTCTCACTGTGGCTGCTAGAAAGCCTAAAACCACATTTGTGGGCAACTTCTTGCAGGCAAATTGGACATCCTGATACACTTTCTAATGGAGTGAACTCAGTCCCAGCTCCATCTTGAATTCCTAATTTTGTTTTTCCTTTGCCTCTTAAAAAGCTACTTTTAAGTTTTGTCTTCCCTCATTTTAGTCATCTTTTATGCTGCCTTAAATGCTTTAAAAAAGAAAAAGTAAAACAAAAATAAAATACATGACTAATCAAGCATTATTACTCACTATCATTGTGTAGGCCCCAATACAAAGTGGAAATGTGGAGCCCCTACACAAAAGTTATTAAGAATTTCAAGGTGGCAATGGTAGAGCATTAAATCATGTGCTGGACCCTTCTGAGTGTGGGGCTCTGGGGGATTCTGCAGGTCACGCACTCATGAAGCCAGCTCTGTCAACTGTCGTAACCCTCAAAACCCTGGGAAATAAACACCTGTTACTCTACCATTTGGTAATGACATTATGTTCATTCATCTTTTAAAGATTTTTCAAGAACTAATTAAGGACCAATGTGCATTGTGCACATCTTTACATTAGAGAATACAGAGGCAGAGAGTTGGGAAAATTAAAGATGACTTCAGGGATTACACTGAACTAAAACTAAGCATTTTTATGAGCTTCTAGATAGTCAATTTCTTGGTTTACGTGCCTCTAGCTCATCTTGCACTTTTCACCAGTTCCACCACTGGGCTCTCATATGATAGGAGCTCAAAGGTTTATGGGCTGGCTGGCTGGGTGGTGGTTAGATGCATTTGGGCCATGTTTAGGAAATAGAAGAGATGGCTAAAAACATTGGGTTTCTACACCTTGAGAAGGTGTAGAGTGGTGGACTTAGTTTGACAAAGCTGAAAAGGAGGACTTTAGAGCAAAAGGGTGGTTTAGAAAAGCTGATCTGACCCTAGGGTGGAGGATGAACTGGAGGGCAGAGATGCTGCAGACAGAACCGCAGCTAGAAAGTCACTTCCCCAGCTCCTGCAAAGGTGATTAGTTCTAGAATTAGACTGAGCAGCAAGAGGGTGATAATTACAATAACAGTACCCAGTTCTTTTACATTTGTCACGTATTTTTGCACTGTTTCATTTGCTCTTCCAATAATCCTGTTTGGAAAGTATTATCACATTTTATAGAATTGCAAATTGATTCTCGGAAAGTGTGAATGATTTCCCAGGTGGGAGTAATTAAAGAGCACAGCAAGGTCAGGTCTGCATGGGCAGGTCTTTTTCTCTTCCACCCTGACTCCCTCCACGTGAGAGTTGCTGGATGAACTTTCAAACAATGAAATGTCCAGGCTCCGCCCAGGGATCTGATTTAATTGGTCTTGGGCGAGGCCCAGGCAAGCGAGTTTCTCAAAGCTCCCAGGATTCTAATTTGCAGCCAGGTTGAGAACCTCTGGGCTGCAGCACAGCCTGGCCATAAGGCAGGGCCCGAAAACAAGAGATTATGGGGAGGCAGAATTGATGAGACTTGACAACCAACTGCAGAGAGATGCCAAAGCGATGACAGGGTTTTTCACCTGAGGGAATAACCTTCTCTTTAACCTCATCTCTAACAGGTCCAGAATGGATACACGCACACCTGGGAACAGCTGCATTCAGGATTAGAATAAAAGGAAAATTGCAGCTTTTGATGTGATCAAAAATAGTCATCCCGTGGATGGTAACTGGCGTGGGTGTGTGCATGACAAATGGGTTTCTTCAGGGGGGCCGAGGATGGCTAACTGCAAAGGTAGTGATATGGACAACGCTCCTCTAATTGTCCCGAGGACTTCCATTCGATGGTACTAAATCCTGTCCTTGGAAACATTCCACGAGATTGTTTGCCTCCTGGATTTCCACAACTATATCCAGATTAGTGGCTCATGGGAAAGCAAGCTGGGCAATGCCAACCATAGCAGGGCCATCCTTAAGATTTAAGGCAGGCAGGCAGTTCAGGGAGGATGAAGGAGGGGAAGATGATTTTAAGAAACAAAGTGTTTGTAGCATGTCCAGGTGGAGAAGATCAGTGAGCAGTTGGAGATGTGAGACTGAATCACTGGAGCTGGTCTGGGCTGGATCTTAAACAATCCAGTAGAAATTGGCCAATATCCTAGATGTGGGTGAGATCAATAAAGAACTCAGTAATGAAAGAGAAAAGTCCAAGGACCAAACGGTGGAGAATGGCTATCCTTAGGGGTTTGGGTGAGAAAGAGGATGCACACGGGGTGCTTTACTTTTGAGTGCCACTACCTTTCCTTACCACGTCCCACTGGTTTCTTGCTTGCACCTTAGAGGCACATCACTGAAATTGTCCCTAGACCCTGAACATAACTTTCACTTTTCCATCTCCTTGTTCTTTTTCCTGAACTGCTCCTTGTCTTCTCCATATGCACGTATTTGCCCAGTCCCCCGAAAGACCCATCTCCAATGCCAGCCTCGCCTTTGGAGACTTTCCTGCTATCTGCCCCACCACGTGGATGGCACCTCTCCTTCCTTTAACACTCATTGCACTTCCTTGTAAAGCTCTCAGGCACTGTAACAATTACCTATTGCTCCATAACAAACTACACCCAAATTTATCAGCTAAAAAAATCAAACATTTATTATCTCTCCCAGTTCCCGGGCCTTAGGAATGCAGGAGTGGCTTATCTAGTTCGTTCTGACTCAGGGCCTTTCCTGAGGCTGCCCTCCTCTGAAGGCTCAGGGGGGACTGGATCATCTGCCTTCCAGATGGCTCCCTCACATGGTGCTGGCAGGAATGCCACTGCTCCTTGCCACATGAACCCCTCCACAGGGTTACCTGAGTGTCCTCACAACATGGCAGCTGGCTTCCCCAAGGGCATGTGATCTGAGAGAGAGAGTGCAGCAAGCCACTTGCCTTTTATGACCTACTCTCCCAGGTTGCACACCATTATTTCCTCTTTATTCTATTTGCTAGATGTGTGCCCACATTCAAGAAAAGGGAAATCAGGCTCCAGCTTTTGAAGGGAAGACTGTTAAAGAATTTGTGGCCATACAGATGGTTTTTGACTTTATGATTTTTCAACTTTACAATGGGTTTATTGGGATATTAAATGCATTTTCAACTTATGATATTTTCAACTTGCAGTGGATTTATTGGGATGAGTAAATAGGCGTTGCTGTACAAGTGCAGTAAGTGCTGTAACAGAGAAATGAAGAAAGTCCAAGGTGAGAACAGAGACGAGAGTGACTCAATGTCAGGGAGTCAGGAAAGGTTTTCCTGTCTTATTTTTTATCTAACACAGTGCAATGCACATGATAGGTGCTCTGTAAAGGCTTACCGAATAAACAAATGAATTAAAAGGCAAGAGTTTGAATGCAGGAAAGATTATGGTAAGTGCACATGGTGGTTTTAAATACAGATGATTTTCGATTTACGATGGGGTTTTGTCCCGATAAATCCACTGTGTTGAAAATACATAAGTTGAGATCCTATCTCAGACAAAAAACAAAAAGAGGCCCTACTACTAGAGGAAGTTATACAGAGCTTGCTCTCACAGATCCAGCAGAAGATTGTCAGATGGAGACATAGGCAGGCTTCAAGGGCATGTCAGAGAGAAAGAAGACAACGTGCAAATACATAGTCATGTGTCCTAGAGCCAGGAGAAGTCCCGCACGGCTACAGCAGAGGCTGCCCTGGCTAGACAGGTGACAATGAAGATGCTGGACAGTGAAGGGCCTTGAACTCCAAACATGGGAAGGTCAAGTGTTGGGATGGGATTCATAAGAGGAACACTACTGTTTCTAGTAGTTTCTAATATTCCAGTATCCTAGAATATTCCAACTCTACTTCAGGAGGGCAGGATAAATAAGTAAGTATCATATAGATAGACTGCTGTGTATGCCGATTTTAAGTTAGGAAGCTCTTTAGATTACAGAGAGCAGAGTAATGCAGTAGCTTAAAATATTTGGAGTCACAGGAGGGCTGGGATAGTGCCCTGAAAAACATTATCTGTAACATCAGATAAGAATCATCTATTAAGGTGAGAGGCCCAGAGTACATAAAAAGGGTGCCATGTCCCCACAAGTAGATGGAGAGGAAGTAGGACCTCCACCCTGAGTGGAAGACCTGACAGCTACAAATTATCAGCCAAATCTCTGGATATCTTTCTCCGGATCTCAATTACTCCTAGCTAAAGAGACAAAAGCACTCAGCAGCTTGGTGGATGGCTTCCACCTTCCCCACCTTAGGGGGACTGGTCCTGCTCTCCAAGCTTCTGTCCTCAAGGCCAGAGGGGCTCAAACCTGCCTGGCTGCCCCTTTGCACGCACTCTAGATGCTTGATGGAAGACATGACCCAACTTTTCATTCCTCAGGCCTGGAACAGTACCTACCACATAGTTTACATTTAATAAATGTTATTTGAAACTAAATCAAATCACATTGACTTGAATATAACTAAAATGAAAGTATAAAGAAAAAGCTATGAAAGCAACAGAGGAAAGCAGTTTCTAACTCTGCCTGGGGGAATTAGGAAAAGATGAAACAAAAATAACACAAAATGTGTTTTGAGTTATAAGAACCATTTTCAGAATACAATTTAATTGCATGGAGCAAACATGTATTTAATCGTAATAATAAATATTTACACATTTTTACACAGCATTTTAATCTTCAAAACCCTTCCAGGCACTAAATAATTGAATTTTCTAGATTACATTCTTCCAAAATCATCCACATTGATTTAATGTTCCCAACAGAGTAGTTAAATGGAAATGTAAGCAAATTAAAATAGAGACAACACAAAGCTCAGGACTCCTCCTCCACATTATTCCGACCACCCACTGCCCAGGAGGTGGTACCATAAGGATACTGATGGCCCCAGTTCTGTCTCTGACAAATGAGAGCCACCCGTGTCAATGTGGACACCAGCATCATCTTACCATGTTCATGCTGGAGACAACCTAACAAGACATTCAGATCTTCCACACCCTAAAGTGAAAAATATCAGTATTCAAAGCTTGATGCTGGCAATTCTTTCCTACTCACTTTCTATAGTCTCTTCTTTCCTAGTAAAGAAAATAACTTCTAGAAATAATGTTTGTCTCTGAAGAACCCTCTGATCACATGAAGTGAAGATTCTACACTGGAACCCTAACCCTAACCCTAATCCTAAACCTGTGCTGTGATATATATACCTGTCAAAAGATGTTTAATGGGACTTATCTTGTTGTCATATGAGTATAGCTCCAATTCTGAGAACAATCAGAGAAAAACCCCCAAAGTCCACGACCAGCTTATTTAAGAAAGGCTAGAAATGGGAAAAAGTAACTAGAGAAAGTTACCAAGTGGCAATGCAAGAGCTTCCTCCCACTCTGCACCAGAAGTGGAAGGCCCCAAAAGACCCCATCCCAAAGGCAGGGGTGTCTTCAAGAAAACAGTAGAAGACCAGAACATGGGGAGAAGAGTGAAGGAACTGGCTCTTTCTGCTGCATCTCTAAGCCAAGGTGAGGCCAGAGGTAAGGAAGGAAGAAGCTCTGGGTGGAATGGGAGACTGAAGATTTGATTTAAACTCGAGGAGATATTTTAACTCCTGAAAGTGAGTCACAACTACCTAAGTAAGATTATTCCTATAACTGAAAGTCATTCAAAAGCAATAAGACCTGCCCAAGGTGCTGTCACGGGTCAGGGAACAGAGATCTGACAAAGCCATGAAGGAAAAATAAGTAATTCCATGTCCTGCTTGTTTCCACTGAGCTTATCCCATTTAATAAACTATTTACATTTCCTTAAAATACAGCCTCATTTGCCCTAATGTGGCCAAAATAAATATGCTGCTATGTAGGCTATTCTGTTAGCCGTCTTAATGACTGAATTGGCTTAACCACATGGTAATCCAAGTAATTGTGTAAAAATCAGCCGTAATTACTGCTGAAAAGTCTAAACAGCCACACAGAGACTGACTGAATGGCCATGTATACCTGCAGCGTTAAACCTGTCTCCCTTCTTTCTCATAGTATAACTCTCAATAAAACTGAATAATGGCTTGTAGTTCCTGCTGTCATTAACCTGACAGACATTATAACTTGTCTGAATTATCAAATCCTGGGACATGTTCAGTGTCGTTGTTGTTTTAAACAAATACTTTCAATTTTCCACTTAGAAACAGGCCAAGGCACTAACCTCAAAGATTAATAAGACAAAGTTTAGCCGGAGAAACAAATTGCAGCCAACACTTCAAATGACCCAACCTTAAACTATTTTTTGAAGGGACAAGCTGCTTAAGTGATATATTCCGATCCCTCAGGTGATTGTGGAAATGGCCTCTTGATTTTGACTCACTCAGACCTCCAGATTCATTCATCACCTGCAAGGAACCCGGAAGCCATTTCTTTCACTACCAACTGCTTTCATTTTCACCTGTTAATCCTAACCAAAAGAAAAAAACACACTGCTCAGGAGATGGCTAAACAGATTAATAAAATTGGAGTGTTTTGTAATTGTATGGTATCGACCATATTTACAATAAAAGGGTTCACAATTTGAGTTTACAACTCCTAGTTACTTCAGAAAGCACTAGTATTCTAGAAGCAAGATTATCTATTCACAGAGCTTCTGCCCATCTTGTGTATGACGATTCTATTATGGGTAAACTGGAGATAAAATGGGAGTTGTAATATGATTATAGGTCAGTGGTTTTTGAATTGTTAATGTACAAAAGACCCCAGAGGCATATGCTGAATATATAGTCCGTGAAAGACACAATTAAATAAACAAAAAGCAATTTACAAGCTGGAAAACATTTTCAGTTCTCGTGGAGCGGTATAACACACGTCCTCCAGCATCCAACTCAACGGGGCTGAGCTGATGCCACAGAAAAGAGGCAGGGAAATTAATTTCGCTTCATAGGCCCAGAGCCTGAAAGGAAATGGCTTGTGGGAAAGGATTTCAAAATGGAAAACATGACCCACAGGACCAGACACAGGATTCTTGAGGGCATAGAAGCTCCTTAGAAAGTGATTCATCCTAGTGATACTATAATGAAGATGAGATATATTTATTTTATCTGTTTGTTTATACATGTGCTATCCCTAGTCCACTTCCAAAAAGGATTAACGGTGAATAAGAAAATCCTAGGAGAGAGGGAGAATATTTTCACTCTGCATGGAGTAGTGTTTTTTGTGTTGTTTTGTTTTGTTGTGTTTCAGAATATTATGGGGATACAATTGTTTAGGTTGCCTTTGCCTCACCTGAGTCAGAGCTGCAAGCGTGTCCATCCCCCAGATGGAGCGCACCGCACCCATTAGGTGTGAATATACCCATCCCCCTGCCCGACACCCGATGAATGTTACTACCATATGTGCACATAAATGGTGATCAATTAGTACCAATTTGAACATACCTGAAAATCTGTCGTATTAGTACTGGACCTGTGGCCGTGTGAGGTGTCTGACACACAGCTTCCCTTCTGCAGTTCAAGGACGGCCTTGGCAATGGTAACCAACCTACTCGTCCCTATAGTTGCTCATCTAGGCCGTTTCTCACCCTGAAATGCCCAACTGGCAGCAGCAATCCAGGGAGAAAGATGGCCCCCATTAGCACATACACTGTGGAAACCCCCAGAAAAAATACACACACCTCTCCCTGGCACCAGCCTAGATGTGATGCAGTGCAAAACTTATCAGAAATAAACATTATAGGTTCTCAGATTCTCTGATTTTCCAATACCAAGTGGGTGTCCAACAATCCAATTCAATTCTGACACTAACTACCCAGGGGTTATCATCAGACTCACAGATTGAGAGGTTCAGTCCCTAAAGCCGGTCCTCACCTCAAACGCCAATCACAAATGGGATGTCCAGGCTACTGGCACTTCTGTCTAATGTGACTACAGATTTGCGGGGTTCTCACATGGCTCCTCCTTTCAACAATTTGCTAGAACAACTCACAGAACTCGGGAAATGCTACACTTACTGATAATGGCTTATTATAAAAGATACGAATGCACAGCCAGATGAAGAGGTACGTAAGGTGAGGTCTGAAAGGGTCCCCCATGGGAGCCTCTGTCCCCATGGAATTGGGAGGCACCATCCTCCCTGCATGGGGATGTGTTTGCCAACTTGGAAGTTCCTAGAACTCCACTGTTTAGGGGTTTTAATGGAGGTTTCATTAAGCAGGTGTGATTAATTCATTCATTGGCCCTTGGTGATTGAATTCAATTTCCAGCCCCTTTCCTCTCCTGGACATCAAGGAATGGGGCTGAAATTTCCAACCTTCTAATGGAGGCTTGGTCTTTCTGGCCACCAGTCCTCTCCTGAAGCTATCTAGGGACCTGCCAAGGGTTGCCTTATTAGCATAAACTCAGATATGGTTGAAAGACACCAATAATGAATAACCAAAGATGTTCCCGTCACCTCTATCACTCAGGAAAGTCCAAGAGTTTTAGGAGCTTTGTGCCAGGAAGCTGGGGCAAATACCAAAACATATATTTCTTATTGTACCACACAGGTTCATCTAGCATTAAACCTAAAGGGGCTGTGACATCATCTAATCCCATCCAACTCTCCCACAGTAAGATACAATGAGGCCCATTTCCTTTTTACCTCCACAAACCATCTCAACACATATAGTGGCGATTCAATTGTGTTCAGTCAACATTTCCTAAGCCAATTACATGTGCTGGACACTGCCAGGGGTAGAAGGGAAAAACCTGGAGCTAGCTAATCCTGGTGGCTAACAATTACACCGTACATTAAAGAGCATATCTCTGCCTTATCTCATTCAATCTTGTTAACTATCCTATGAAGTTGGACCCATTTTACAGATCAGAAACCTGAGCCTTAGAGAAGTTAAGGAAGGCCAAGGCTACGTGCTGGTAACCAGCCATGGAAATAGCATTTGAACTCAGGTCTAGGTTCAGGGTATGAGCTCTTCACCCTGCACCATTCTACCTTCCAGCTATCATGCAGGAGCAGACTGCTGTGGAATGAACCACTGATTTAAGATTAAAATAACCTACAACAATCACAAATAATATGAGAGTCAAGTATGTCTTAAAAAGTTATGTCCCTGATATTATGATCTCAGAGTAATATCGCTGATTACTGTGAGTGAGCATTTTCAATTATCAGACACATAACTGGATACAACCACCAAAAAAACTAATATAATTGAAACAAATTTTTAAACAAATAAAGTTTCACTTGAAACAAAACCTCATTAATTCAGATGCCACTAATTTATAATCAGTGTTAAATTAATAAAAACCATGCTGCATTTTACCTTTCCAAACCCTTTCATAATAAACCAAGAAATTAATTACACAGTTGTGCGATTTATTCATTACTTGCTTCCAAAGCATTTTATTATTCTCAATTAAAATTTGGCATTTCTATTTTGATTATTATTATAATTATGTTAAGCCATACTTGAAAAACTTAATAGAAAGGCAAAATATAGTTCTTACTATATGTATTATAGCATAGAGTTATAGTTATACAGCACAGTCTTTTGATTTGGTTATTTTTCAAAATTTACAAAATCAATTTGGTGTGAGTTTATGTTGTTTAATGCCTATATAACAGAAAAATCTACACTTCTGTGGTGTACTCAATATAATCCTTACAAAGAATGCAATTCTTGTGGTTATTTCCTAGGTAATGACATTATTCATAATAAAAATTGCAACTTCTAAGACTCCAACAGCATTGGGATCTAAAAGTTATTTAACAACAAAGCTCTAGGGAGACCCTAAGGGCTCCTGTAGGCTATAAGATATGTTCAATTGCTTTATAAGTATGAAACAAATATTGTTCTTTGTGGTGATTTGCTAGACTAAAATATTTTTTCTTTATTTAAGGTTCACATGAGATATGAATCTCTAGGTCCATTTTTAGTCAATGAACCACATAGACACCACTGGTCCCACCGAAGTGTTGGGCTCCGAAAGACTTGAGATGAATTCAAACATACTCTGAGTCTCCTATGTGGGCTTTCCAGCTAAACACAAAAAAGCTGTGTGTTTTATCCTGGCTCTTAACAGTGTTCAAAAATTGCCAATAGTAGTGATTGAAATGAAGCTGAACCCTATAGCAATCTGCTAAAATGGAGGCAGGTTTTGTAAAACTAGGAATAAATTTTAATGTCAGTGATTCAGGAATGAAAGGAAGAAAGAACACGTTTCAGTGTGAAAAGGCCGCCACCATTTGAAGGCTGCTGTCGGGGAGCTGTTTCCAGGACGCAGAGCCGCTGAGCACAGCAGGCAGACACTCTGCCCCCTCTCAGGCTGCAATTACAGAGAAACCTCCTGAATTCAGGTTTGGCAAATATGGAATTTGAGATACTTCATGAAACCATCACCTATTAAGGCTGGAGGGATGGGAACAAGCATGTTATCTGATCTCCTCATTTCACAGATGGTACAGATGAGGAAACGGAGGGCCAAAGTGGTACAAAGACTTGTCTAAGGCCAGGTTCCTGGAGAGAACATTCTTCTCCCTGCCACCACCCCAAACTATGTCCATCATCACTGCTGTGGGCTGAATTGTGTCCCCCAAAAAGATATGTCCAAGTTCTAACCCTTGGTATGTATGTCTGTGACCTTATTTGGAAAATAGGGAACTAAATCAAGTTAAGATGAGATAGGTCATGCTGCACAGGGTAAGCCCTAATGTTTTTATGAGAGGAAGGAAATTTGGACACAGACACACAGAGGACAGAAGCCCATGTGACGACAGAGGCCGAGATCAGAGTGACACAGCTGCAAGCCACCCATGGTGGACGACCACCAGAAGCTGGAATACACAAGGAAGCCTCCTCCCTTGCAGCCTCCTGAGGGAGCCCTGCCAGCACCCTGATTTCAGACTCTAGCCTCCAGAACTGCGAGAGAATAATTTCTGTTGTTTAAGCCACCCAGTTTGTGGTAATTCATTACCGCAGCCCTTGGAAACTAATGCAGTGACATTCACATATAACAGCACCAAAACCATTCTGTTCAAAGACAGTTTACAGGGACATAAATCTCCAGTGAAGATGCACAGCTAACCACAGGCACACACCACAAAAAGCATGTTTATTAAGCACTTGCCATGTTCTTAGATGTCATGCCTCACCTCACATAATCCTCATAACAACACACTCATATATAATTCTCCCCATTTTAAAGATAAAGAAATAAAGTTTGGAAGAACTGAAAGGAACTTTTGTAGAGCCAATAAACTAGGACCGCTGAAGCTGGGATTCAAATCTGGGAATGTGCATCCCAAAACTCACCCTCTTAGCACTAGCTCAGGCCGGCCGCACATGGTTGGCTTGCACACAGAGTGCACTTGAGTTGTGTGGCAAGGCAGGCCTGTCCTGGATGATGGGAATGCAGTGACTGTCAACAAGTTGACTAAGAGAAATTGTCACATGTGTCAGAGTCATTTAATACGCAACTAAAATGTCAGCTAGTAATCTGTATTAGTCTGTTTTCTCTTGCTTATAACAGAATACCTGAAACTGGGTAATTTTATAAAGGAACCAAATTTATTTCTTACAGTTCTGGAGGCAAGGTCAAGGGGTGTATCTGATGAGGGCCTTCTTGATGGTGGAGACTCTCTGTAGGGCCCGAGGTGGCACAGAGCATCACCTGGCAAGGAGGCTGAGTGTGCTGGCTCAGGTCTCTCTTCCTCTTCTTAGAAAGCACCAGTCTCATGCTAACCCATTAATCCATAAATGAATTAATCCATTCACTGCCCTCATGACCCAATCACTTCTTAAAGGCCCCACCTCTCACTACTGCCAAATTGGGGATTAAGTTTCAACATGAGTTTCAGAGAAGACAAACATTCAAACCGTAGCACGGTCTGAATATGATAGTTCACCTTCCTACTAAGTATTCCTCTACAGCCATCCTTTCATGTTCATTCTTTCTCTCTTACAATAAACACACACCACAGGCCTTCCTATACCAGCCACTCCCTGGGGGGCTTTAGGGGCCACTCAGAGAATAAAACAGTAACTTTGCCCTGACACAGCTTACAATGAAGTTGTGGTTGAAGAAGTTAAAAAGATTTTACTTCTTTGCTGAAAAAGAGTCAGAAAACTTCCCTGTAGTTGCAGACTCTAGTCCTTTAATTTAGGATTTAGGATTTTTCTCTAAGTGTTAAAAATGTAGTTCAGAAGGCCCAGGTGCCAGCGGCGCACTAATTGAACCCTTTGAATTTCTCCTCACTCACCCAAAGGCATGGAGGAAGAAAGTGCAGAAACAGGAGACCCAAACAGAGAAGCACGTTTCCCAAACATGCTCCGAGGAAGAAAAAATGAATTTGGTTTAATGTTCTTCACAAGCAGATTTTGGGGGCAAATGAGCAGAGTTTCCAAAGGCACCAAAGGCATGAAAACAGCAAAAGCAAAGCTACAGGAAACATGAAAGTTCATGGAATATGCAGAGCGCTGAGAGGTTAGTGCAACCAAAGCACAGCACGTGTGTGTGTGTGTGTGTGTGTGTGTATTCACAGATGTGCCTAGATGTGCACACACACATGGGGTCGTAGGGAGGAATGTTGGTTGCTGACACTGGAAAGGTAGATGGGAGAGCTGATCTCAGGTTTTTACCAAAAAGGCACACAGGCAGGATGTAGGGCTTGGGAAGGAGCAGCTGGCAAAGCGTGGCCTGGGAGGGAGCTCTCATACATGAAGTGGTCCTGCATTTTCAATAGCCCCAGCCCTGGGTGAGGAGAGTAAGCTTTTTTCTATCTTAACTGCAGTTTCAATAAAGTTGCTTTCAATCAACATTAAAGCCTTATTTTTAACCCCAGGTTCTTTCTCCTCTCCTGCTATGGTCATCGCTAATAGCCTGGCCTGAACTTAGAGAAGCTTCGCAACTTTCACTACCAAAAATTTATTTTTTGAATTTTTTAAATTCCTCCAACTAGAGCAATAGTAGTCTCTTTGAGTTCCATATGGAATTAAGATTCCTGTGAATTTTTTTATAGGAAAAGAATTTTCTCCCTTTACATATCATTGTTATACACTTCCACAGAGACCTGACCTGCCCAGCCCTCAGATTGCCACTAGACTAGGGGTTGGCAAACTTTCTATTAATATAAAGGGCCACGTAGTAAATATTTTAGGCTTTGCAGGCCATACAGTCTCTGTCGTACCAACTCTGCACTTGTAGCATGAAAGCAGCCACAGATAATATGTAAACAAATGAGCATGGCTATGTTTTAATAAAACTTTATTTACAAAACAAGACAGGAGCAGATATGACCCATGGGCCATAGTTTGCTGACTCCCCCTCTAGTCTAGACCAACATAACCTCATCCCTTTGCAATCAGGGAATGTTTAATCCATTTTGTAACTGGTCAATTTTAATTTTGTCTTACTGTTCAGTTTTCTCTTTAAGCTGATTAATATTCAGTTAGTCTTGCCATATGTATTTGTATTACTATCAACTGTCTTACATCCCTGGAGCAGCATTATATATATTAGAAAGCATTCAAAGGAATAGTTTTATCATTTTAATTTAATTGTTATTAATAACACTTATAGAATCCCTTCACTTTATAAAATTATTTGTAGAAAATGTGGGTAGGCATCCAAAATTATCTCCCCCTACCCACCCCAGGACCACAAGGAAATGAAGACAGAGAAAGAGAAAGATAGCAGAGGGTTCCTTCAGCCCTGGCTTTGTATTTTGATTGTATTAAAAGCATGACTGGGAATGTTCTCTGCACTGTTGAGCCAGAGGGTCACACATCTCATTATTTCACTCTAAGGTATATTCTTAATCAGATACACAAAAAGTGTGGTTACCATGCAGATCTTACAAGCAGGAGGGGTCATGACTCAGAATCTCAGAATTAAAAAGTACCTCGGATAGAAGTGGGTCCCAATTACATATGAGTCCCTTTAAGTAAAAGAAACAGAGAGGGCACATTATGAATGCAAAATTAGGTAGAAAAATATAATATATATTTATTTCTAATGAGAAGAGAAACCTTAACAAATCTTTAAAAGCTGAGAAACAGTACAACCATTTTCTTTCAGGTTCCATTTTTGATTTCCACTAAGACACTTCCTTCCTGTCACATTTAAGTTTTTAGCTGGTTCATAATTATGAAAAAAAATTAATCAAAAATTAAAGAACACACAAAAGTAATTAGAATACTTTTTATAATTGCTGGTAATATATTGTATAGAGCAACATAATTGTGTTATCAAATTACTCTTTGTGTATGAGTTTTGTCACCGGAACTTCTTTTTTGATATTGTCACTTTTTTGATATTGTTTTTTTCAGACTATGGTGCTATGTTGGTGGCAATTTTGCATGCTGTTTCATGTGGAACCACTATGCTTTGTCAGGACAAGATGTGTCAGATATGCTAAAATTCAATCTGATACGTTGGGATGCATAAAAACATGCAACTTTATGAAGAGTTGTTTTCATCTCCAGCACTGCTACGTGTGTAACTACAAACTCCAGAATTCTGATAAATTTTGTTTCAAAAGTTTTACTTAATAAAACTAAGCTGAAGTGGAAAATAGACAATGATCTTAATCAATTGTGGTTCAAAGATCTGCAACTTTACAGAAATGTATGAACGTGTAAACATATTGCTAGGTCCTCCTATGCAAGCAGAAGACCTGAAAATTCCGGCTTTGTTAGCTTCACAGTAAACCCACCTTTGATCTTAGAAGTCATTTATTAATAGTTTATGCCCCATGTCAATCACACATCCCTGGTGGTTAACTTTCCTCTGTACAAACACCCCCATGACACAGTTTTATTACCTCCCAAGGCAACCCATTCCATTTGTAGGCATCTTGAGTTACTATAGAATTCTTCCTTATGCTAAACCAAAACCCACCTCCTAATAACTAGTATCTGGTGGTCCTATGTCTCCCCTTTGCATGATAAATCTAATCACTCTTCCACAAGACAGTCATCCAAACATTTCAAGACAGTGATCATGTCATCCACTGTCTTAATTTGGGTTTGCTAGACAGCAGACCCTAGCTCAAGGATCATTGAGAGGTGGCTCTAGGAAACACAGTAATGGAGTAGGAAATTGAGAGACAAGATGAGGCAGTCAATAAAGTGGGCCTGGTCAATCCAATTACTGCTGTGGGCAACCGGAACGCAATCCTACTATTGGGAAACTCTGAGAAGCTGGAGTAGAACACATGCCTCCGACCGGAGATGTACACACCAACTCTTATCGCTTATTAGTTGAGGGATGCTCTTGAAGACCATTAATATGCACTGGCAGGTCAGGCTCCAACTCCTAGAGAAAGTCCACAAAGGGATGCAGAGGCTGACAGCTGGAAGTCAGCCCACCTGCCCTGCAGTCGGAAGGCCCGAAAGGACACGGGCAGCACATTCTCCATGTCAAGCTGCCCTGGGGTCTTCGGGGGTTCTGCACGTGGCACAGCCACAGGGCTCCTCCGGCCTCATCCTTCAGATGGCCTTGCCTTTGTCTGGCTTGTTTCGCTTAGCACCGAACATGACACTCCCTGCGTGGCCATGCCTTCCCAGTCCTCAAATTTCTGGTCCCAGAAAGTATATGAACAACACAGAACAGGCACCATCATTGATTTGAGGGTATAAGAAAACATAATCAGGTTCAGCCTCGAAAGCAGCCAAGAGAATTTAAGCAAATGGAGTGGGTGTGGTGTGGTTCTGAAGCAGCTCGTCTACTGGGGCTCCCAGAAGGCTTTTGCTAGAACCATGCCCAGGTAAGCCAACCAAAAAAAAAAAAAAATCCAGTCTCTTTAAAAATGCCAGACACATTCACTCTTTTCTAGTCATCTATAGCCTAAAAGGAGGTTCTGTAGTACTCTGTTATGTAAGCAAAGGGATAGCAGCCTAAGGTTAAATTATGGAGAATAAATGAACAATTGTTCATGTTGGACAATCAAAAATAGTCAGCTTTTTGCTACGAAGTGATAGAATTGTTCCTGTGATTCATTACAGCAGTAGTTTTAAAATATGTCCACAAATTCCTTGCTACTCCTGCCTTTCAAAGGTGGAGCCTGATTCCCCTCCCCTTGAGCATGAGTTGGACTTGGACAGAGGTGACCCTGTGAGACTCTGAGGTAGGTCATAAAAGGCACAGTGGCTTCCTCCTTGCTCACTCTCTTTCAGGAAACTGGCTGCCAAGTTGTGAGATGCCCCAAAAGCCCCATGGAGAAGTCCACATGGCAAGAAGCTGAGGTCTCCAGCTAAGAACAATGTGAGCAAGTCACCTTGAAAACAGGTCCTCCCGTCCTAGTCAAGCCTTCAGACGACTGCAGCCCTGCCCGACATATCTCCATGGCAACCTCCTGAGAGACCTTGAGCCAGAACCACCAACTAAGCCACACCTGGATTTCTGACCCTCAGAAACTGTGTGAGATAACAGATGCTTGGGCTTTTTTTTTTTTTTTTTAAGCTGCTACATTTTGTGGTAATTCGTCTCACAGTGGTAGACAACCAATACATTGAGAATGCCTGCATGGCCCACTGGACTTGTGAGATCATCAAAAATTGTCAGCTTTATACCCGAAACTGGAAGAATTCTCTCTTGATTCTTTGTCCCCAAACCTCTGTTTTCCTCATTCTTAATGAAATTCTAAATAACATTCCATCACCGTTTCTTGAATTGCACACGTTTTACCTAACTCACCTCACCCCAAATCTCAGCAATGTAAATGCCTCTATGTCTGCTCTTAGCTGCACTACCAGGCCCTAAATCCCATCAATGGGTGGCTCTGCCACCTTGCCCTAAGAGCTATGGGATAAATCTCTCACTTGGAATGGGAGGTGGAGACTATGAGTATCAGGGCAGGGCTTTATTTGGATGTGTTTTCATTAATTACCTTTTTGAGTTGTCTTTTCCATCCCCTTTCCCAATGGTCTTATAATAACAGCAAGTGAAACCTACCTGATTTGGCTCTAGCCCATGCCAATGCCTTTCTGTCTTTGGGGCTTTGTAAGCAAAGTAGTCAAGAACAGCCCCAGCCGACTCCATTGACGCTGGCCAATTAGTGTTTCAGCGGAGAAGTATTTCTGACGTAAGGCAAGCGTTCCTTGTGCCTTCCAGACTGCTGTGGTAAGTCATAAAACAGCAAATTAGGGCTGGGTGGAGAACTAGCCTTTGCTCCTTGATCCTGCTTTACTGAGAACAGCCAATAAGCTTCTGCTTGTGGTGAAATGAACTCGCGTTGTTTTCTTTTATCCCCAAACAACGCAAACAGCTGCAGTTGCAAGTTATTGCTTGCCAGAATTTATTTCTCTCCTACCTGGTCAAACATCTAGGAGCTGTGAAAAAGCTGATGGAAGGGAAAGGATACTTTGCTGTCTTCAAATTGTAGGTGACTAAAGAATTGAATTCATCCTGACACCAGGAGAGAATCAAGGTTATTTTTTTCTGCAGTTATGTCAGAACTAGAGAGTGAAATAGATGCTGGTGGTGGGTGTAAATACATGTGCTCCATGTTCCTAAAATTTTTTTTCTGCATTATTTGGAACATCCATGTAAATTAGAATGTGGCCCATCATAGTCATTGCACTGGAATCATCCTTCAAAAAAAGAATGCATGTTTCCCCTGGTAATAAAAATTCTCAGAGTGAGCCAGTGATTTCCTGAGCATCTCAGCTGTGGTTTTCACCTTTGATGCTGGCCACTCAGCCACCCAAAAGCTGATAAACCATCTGAAGGCTTCCAGATGTCCAGATGCCCCCACCCTGGTGCCCAGTTTGACCTTTTTCCATTTGGATGCTAACCTGTGGGTCTTTCTTGCCTTCCCAATTCACGCTTTTAATTGAGGGCTTTTATTTTATAAGCCAAGCAAAATTGACACTTCTCAACAGTTTATTCCCATTGTTTTGTAAACATGAGTTGGTCCAAGACAATTCAGAATCTTGTGCCAATACTGAAGTTATTCCAAACTGCTAATTTGAGGGATGAGTATTAGAAAGTCTGGCACACAGTAAGCACTCAATAAATGTTTACAAAATCTTCGTACATATACATGATTTTATTTTACTGAGGCAATTTCTGTTTTCAATACAGAGTAGAAGCAAGTCATTCCTGGCATGTGACACACTGAGTCAAGATCTCTTTGATAACAGGGACACTAGACAGAATTGCTAGAAGGGGCAGAGTTCTTCCAGCTTTCTTGTTACCATATCCTCTCCCACTCCTAACTGATTTCCTCAAATATCCACAGATATTAGAGTAAACATGCTGCAGCCTTAGAGTTATTTAGTCCTTGAGGATATAGAGAACTCAGTGGTCCAGCTAAGATTTGTCACTCCCTGAGCTACAAAGGCCTTCACAATACACCCTCTGACATGAACTCAGTACTAGCATGATATCTTGGCTCTAGGGGTTTCCTTTTAATAGAATGAAAGTAAAAGAGGGAGAAGGAAAGAAGGGACAGAGAGAGAGAGAGAGCACACACGCGCAAGCTCTTCAGCTCCCAGACTCAGCATATTCATATGAGCATGAAAGGACAAAAAGATGCCATGTTCAAACAAAACCTTTAAAAATTCCATTCTGGGAGTGGTCTTTTTCTCATAAAATGTATCTTTCCCATCTCCTTATTCCGGTGAAGAAATGAGAAAGATTGATGAAAGCACCTTTCTTTCAAAAGTCCTCCCTGTCAGTTCGGAGCAAGGAAAATTAAAATAGCAAACAAATTCATTCATCATGATGTGCTCTTGTCTCCTCATCTTTCTTCTCCTTCCTAGATTGCTCATCTCCCAGTCACCTTGCTTTCACTCCCTGTCTGATGGTGAGAATATTTATAATACTTAATACTTGCTATTAAGTACTTAATATTTGCCATATTCATAGGATCTCAAAGATCTTCATAAATATTAATTGTCTCAAGATATTTCAAAAATAGAATAGGTAAGGGAAAGTGAGCTGTGGGAAATCAAAAGGACAACTGCCAGCTCCTAGGAAAAACTTGGGGGTTTCTCTGGACACTGGGGCTCCCTATGACCTCCAACCATTGGCTGCATGACCCCAGCAGGGGTATCAGTCGGTATAAACTAGGTTATGCTGGGGTAACACACAACCCCAAACCTCAGTGGTTTATTTCTCCCTCATGCCACATCACAGGGTGGCCATGGCTCAGTGCCGCAGAAACATCATCCTCACTCTCAGACCCCAGACCCAGGCTAATGCAGAAGTTTTCTTTGTTGTTTGTTTTTAAAAGAGACCTTATCTTTTAGAGATGCACACAGAAAAGTTTATGAATTAAATGGCATGATGCCTGTGATTCACTTCACAATAATCTGGGGTTGGGGCGTGGGATAGAGAAAAAAAACGTAAGATCGGCTTAAGGTAGCAGGTGTTGGAGCAGGCTTATGAATACATGGGGCCTCATCGTTTATACTGTTCTGATTAATTTTGAAATGTTTGAAATTTTCCGTAAAAAAAAGTAAAAACAAAAGCAGAATCTTCTCTAAAGCAGGTGGTGCTGGCCCCAATTTTTCAGAAAAGGCAAGTGAACTCAGAATGACTAAATAATTTGCCCAGGTGCTTGTATGTGGTGGAGCCAGAGTTCAAATCCAGATATGTCCCGCCACCCAGACCCCTTGCCCGGCTAAGTCAAAAGAGAGGCTTCCTCTGGAGGCTGTTCCTCTGGGCTCATCCGTGAGAGAGGGTGACGTTCTTCTTGATTCCCAGAGGCCTCACCAGGAGCAAGGGGACCCTTGTGCCTGTTGCAACAGCAGCCTCAGCAGCAGAGACATTCCTGACATTTTTTGGATCCCCCTTAAACACCCAGTGGTACCCTGCAGAAAGTACACCAGGATGTACACACACAAATGAAGCCTGTAACCTTGAGCGTGCAGAGATATTTTCAAAATATTTTCAAGCCTTTTTCTTTCCTAGTAGTATTACTGAAATATAACCCTTCACGTCCAGCTTATGAGCCATGGGAAACAATCTCAACTGATTTTTGCCTGCATCTTGGACTCCAAATGCCATGTCTTGGCTTGGCCCCCTTCCTTATTCCATAAACTTCCCTCTAAGTTACTTTTCACTGCTTGCAAAAACTCAAATCTAATATTAATAATTGTCAAAATGAAAAAAAACCCACAATGCCATCCACTTATTTAGGGCTAGGAATTGCATGAAGTGCTTTAGAAATATTATCCCCTTTAATCCTCAAAACAACCCTTCAAAGAATGAAGATTTGCCAGCTTTGAGGCTGTTCAAAGAGAGAGCTCTGGGAAAGGGATTAAGGTGGTCCCAAGATTTGAATTAATCTTAGCCTTGACAGGGGATTTAGTAGCCTGGACACTAAGAGTCTTGGAATGGTTTACAAACTGATTCTTTAGATATCACTTTGTCTTGTCATCTGTGACTTTTGAGATCATCCTCAAAGAGAAAGACTCTATGAAACATCAGTAATCTGCCCTCTCCAATCTCCTCCCAACAATGATCAAGCAGCGGCCAATAAGTCATTGCTTTTTCTGAACCCAACAATTTTTACTGAGGACTGCGTAGAATGTGTTTTAGCATCTCACAATATGTAAAAACTACTTGAGAAAACCAATATATGCAGAGCTTGCAAGCTCTTCCTGAATTTGCATGGAACAGAATTGTGAGGACCTAAAGATGCAACTAAAAAAACTTTTTTCTTCCTCTCTCCTAATTCTTCTTGCTGCACCCCGGCCCCCCGCCCCAAGCCGGGCCCACCTCATGCTGTTTGTCACTATTTTTCTTCACTCCAACATCAATTTCCACCTGAACACATCGACTGTAAACATCTCAGCAGCCACAGGGCAGAGTGAGCGCTGCTCTCTCCTACAAGAATTTCACCTTCTACAGACTAAATTTAGAAAGTTATCAACGTCTTGAAAGGGTTAGGGAGTGCTCGGATTCAATTTCCTCGTTACAGTCTTTAAGCTGCTTCCCAGTTCTGGTGCATTAAATCCTGGGCCTGGGGGAAAATATTTGCCTCCAATGCGAGTTTCAGAAAGAAATACAGGTTTGGGCTGCAGATTGCTGCTCTGAAGCCCAGGGCTTTTATTTCCCTTCCCCCGACCTCTTAGCCAGGAGGACAGAAACTATGATCTTAAATAGTTTTAATCCTTCCAGCTAGGCATTTTTCATTCCTCATTGGACATCAATGATGACAGCACTAGGTGTCCCATTCTTAAGACCCTCATCACCTGTCACTTACATTTCCACTTCAAAATTAAAGGCATGAGCACATCTTTGCAAAATAATATCTTTTTGTTTATTCTATGTACAAGTACTATTCTAAATAATTCACTTAATACATATTTATTCCTTTAGGAATTTGGTCCCTAATTTGGTTTATTTCTCTTACTTGTAAATGCCACAATTCCTCCTTTAAAACTCATCTTCTGGCCAGGCACAGTGGCTTACATCTGGAATCCTAGCACTTTGGCAGGCCAAGGCAGGAGGATTGCTTGAGCCCAGGAGTTCAAGACCAGCCTGGGTGACATACTGAGACCCTATCTCTAAACACACACACACACACAAAAAAAAAAAAATAGAAAAATTAGCCAGGAGTGGTGGCACACACCTGTAGCCCCAGCTACTCGGGAGGCTGAGGCAGGAGGATTGCATGAGCCCAGGAGTTTGAGGTTGCAGTGAGCTATAATGACACCACTGCAGTCCAGCCTGGGCGACAGAGCAAGACTCTCTCTCAAAATAAAAAACAAAAAAACTCATCTTCTCCATCTTTCCTGATTAACCCACCCTCTACTGACCCCTTCTTTGGGCCACAGGCCTTAAACATAGAAGTATCATTTTGCCTCAAACACAATCACTTAGTATTGAGTTGCTTTTGCATACATTTATTGCTTCCGTTCACAGGTAGTCTTGTTAACTAGATTGGAAACTCTCCCAGGGCAGGAGTTGTTTTGCCTATTATTCTATCCTCTCATGTAGGGTTTGGCTCTTGGGAGGCCATGTAATAAATGCACAGTGACTAGTTAACTGACAGCAACTAATTATTTGGGTAAATGTCAAAAGTATCAAGATGATGGTTTAATAATAATCACCTGCAGTAATGATAATAGTCATAATAGCATTTCTTTAAGTTCTTTTCCCTCCTGGCTAACTTCCTCCAGACAATACTTATGAATTTTGCATAAGATTGTTGTTGTCTTCACATTACTGTTTCGTGAGATTTATAATCTTGTAAACCATTTGTCACTGAAACAACGTGGAAGATAAAAGTAATTTCAGTAATATGTTGAAAACATTATGCTGTTGAAATGTTGGCACAAATATCCTATAAAGTGAGGAGAGATGTGTTTCAGAAATATTCTAAGCTGGCAACAAGACTTGATACAGAAAGAAGTACCATCAGGCCTGTACAAGGAAAGCATCTAAGTTGTAACGAGCTAGTTTTCTTGGGCCCCAGTTGAAGGTTAAGTGGGGCACAAAGAGGACAGACCCCCTCCTGGCCTCTGCCTCTCAGATTCTCTGGGGAGACTGGATTTCTGGTTAGTCACCAGCAAAGAATACCTCCTGCTCAACCAGGCCTCTTGCCGTATAATTATCTGAGAACAAGTGAGATGCATTTCATTCCAGGCCTAGGAGTTTAGGATGCTGGAGGGGAACGTGGCACTGCTACCCACCACCGCAGAAACATGGTCTATTCATTCATTCAACACGGGCACATGTCGTGCCCATCAGTATCTCACAGTCTAGTGGCAGAGATGGCCACAAACACGTCATAGTGTCATGAAACATGCACCAAAATAGAGGTGTTAGAAAAATAATTCTATTGGAAGCAACTCCTCCTCAGCCTAGGCCATATTCCCTAAATCGAGCTTGGAAACTTCAAAGATGCTCTAGCAAAAAAAAAATAACAATAAAAAAAAAATAAAAATTAATAAATAAAATAAATTTTAAAAATAAAAAAATTCAAAAATGCTCTAGCATAAAGCATTTATTTCCCAAATAAATTGGAGACTTATTTCCCAACCCCATCCCCCCAAAAAACTAGAAATAAAATCCTATGAATATAGCATTGCCCAAAGTATGTTCTATGGACCACTAATTCTGCAGTATGATAATGGCAGTTATAGAAAGGAAGGATGGAAAGGAGGAAAGGAGGAAGAGAGGAAGGAAGGAAATTCCTGGTCACTGAAGTCTGGAAACTGCTGATTTAATTAGCACAGGATTTCTTAGATCCCTTAAAATGTTAACGTGCACTATGAATCACTAGGATAGGAACAGCATGCAATATTTCGCAGAGTTAGCTAAATGCAGTTTCTTTTTTCAACAGACATCTATGTCCTTGTACATACTCTGAGAAATACTGCTCTAGAGCTTTCCCCAATATCATTCCTTTCCATATCCTTTTCCAGGAGGAAGACATCATGCTTAATACAAGCATGGTATAGAGTGGATAATCAAAATAGGTTTGTTAATCTCAATGATCAAATACTAAGGTCTCACAGAAGGACATACATGCATCTCAAAGATCAAAAAATGATGGTTGATGGATTTTTTTAAATGATTTCTTCTAGTTCAAATATGTGTGGTCAAACTATTTTTCCCAGCTCACAGGACTGGACTTTGTCTACTGCCCTCAGAGCGCCCTAATTTAGGTTTACAAATTGCAACACAAGCTTGGTTTCCTGTTTCTCCAGCAGGATTTGAAAAATATGTTGACGCAGCTTAAAAAGCATACACTATAACTCGGAAGCTTAGGTAGTCTCACTTTAGGCAGACGAAAGCAGCTTCTACAAAACTTGGGGTGGTAGATGTTGCTTCTCAATACTGGCTGCATACAGAACCATCTGGGGAACTTAAAAAAATAAAACAACATTCCAATATTCAAGGCTCAACTCAGATGAATTAAATCAGATTTTCTAGAGGTGAAGCCTGAGAGTTGTTATTTTTCAGAAAGCTCCCTGAGTGTTTCTAATGTTCACCCAGGATTAGGAAGCACTGTCCTAAAAGGTCCAGCTATAAGCCACAACACCAGCAGCCACCCAGCCTCATTTTCAGGACTTGTTCATTCTTTGAGGGCCTTGCAGGATGTGGTTGGAGTCCCCCAAAGTCTGCAGGAAACACTGCATATTGTCATATCCACAAAACTGACACTCCCCTGCTTCCATCTTAAGCAATGACAAAACAGAAAAAAAGAAAAATAATTTTGCACCTTGAGATAAACCCAAAACAACACAGATACCCTGCCTACTTGTGGCTCCCAAGATAATAAAAAATTGAGCAGGTCCTATAAACCTTAATTTTCTTTAAAAAAATAAAAAAAAAAATTTTTAGCCCTCACCTTCACCTGCCTGAGCTGACTAAACTACTTTACCCAAGAACTACACTTATCTCATGTGCTGTTTAAACTGAGACATGCCTTTTAGGTCTCCAAAATGAATCTCTCATGCAACAATAGAGTTTACTATCACTTTTTGCCTTTTGTTTTTCCTTCTTTTCTTCCTAACTCTGTCATTTTCTGGCTTTGTTTATATTTGTGTTTCTAGATCAAGTCTGGTTACATTTCTGGTTTGAGGAAGAGTAATAATTTATTCCTTCTTAATGGCTGGGGGTAAGAAATCTACATTTGTAATCTCTATCAGGTGGCAAATGACAGAATAGGTTTATCCATCATTTTTGTTTGTTTGTTTGATTTGAGGATTCTGATATCTTCTGTTGTTGAAATGTTAGTACATAGATTCTATGAAATGAAGAGAGACATGTTTTGGAAATAGTCTAAGCTGGCAGCAAGATTTGGTATAGAAATCAAAGTCAGCAAAGCATACCTCCCCTTCTATGAGCTCATATCACTTGGGAAAATTTCCTGTGCCTATTAAAGGCAAACAGCCTTTTGAGTTCTGCAATGGCTGGACCCATGAGTTTTATGTTCTGCATTTATTTTTGACCTCTAGCTGAAATTATAAGACTGAAGCTGCTAGTTCTTTTTGTGTGTGTGAAAAACAAATTCTTTTTCTCTTCTTGCAAATTGAAGGTGATGAGCCTCTCTTAATACAGTTTTATTACACTTTGTATTTATGGCTACCCTCCCTTCTCTTTTCCCACCCCTCGTTTTCTTTTCCTCTCTCCCCACCTCTCAAAACACTTTTAAAGATAAACTGATTATAAAGATCTTTTATCTTATGTGCAGTCTATGGCTAACTAGTTCACTTGGATCTAACATCAAAGAGGGAAAAATTAACAACTTACATTATAAAGTTGCTTATATTTAGCAGAGCCCGTGTCTTGATTGGTGTATCAAAACTAAGACATACTTATATATAAGTTTAAAATAATAATTTTAAAGGTTTAAGATAAATTTTAAAGTAATTGCAGAAAGGAGATGGAAAATCCAATTTAATGCTTTCAATGTGAAGATTCTTTCAGAAAAATGTCAAAAGTTTGCTAAATCCATACCTCAGAGGAACAAAAGAGTTTACCTTGGAGATAAATTAATGGCCTTGGTTATAGGTGACAAGACACAAAACAAAGGAATGCAAAGGGACACATTTTAGAATGTCCCTTTAAATACAATTTAATGAATTTGTAATACTTGGTTTATAAATAGATGTTTATAAAGTACAAATCTAATTACAAGTTTAAAATAGAGTCTTATTCAAGGCGAAAATTTTAATTCAAAGCAATGATATTTCTTCCTGACTTTATCACAATACAAAAAAATAATACTGTAGTTTATGTAAAACTTGGGTTTATTTTCTCATGGAAAGCCTAATTAATCTGAGTGCTTTAAAGTTTCATGAGTCAAGAAAGTTATAGTTATTATAAAAATGTAAAATTATTTGTCCAGCTAAATAAATTATAATAACTAATGTCCTTCAAAAGGGCTTATTCTTGTTAAAAGTTCATAATTCCATATATCATATATATGTACATATACATATATATTCATATGAAAATTCTATTTTTTAATTGAAATTCACATAAGATTAACCATTTTAAAGTATATAATTCAGTGGCATTTAGTACATTTACAGTATTGTACAAACACCACCTCTATCTAGTTCCAAAACTAGTTAGGGTTTTCACCAGCCCAGCAGAAAACCTCGTGCACATTAAGCAGCCACTCCCTGTTCCTCCCTACCCCCGACCCATGGCAACTGCCAATCTTCTTTCTGCCTCTATGGACTTTCCTGTTCTTTCTTCATATGACATATAAATGGAATCATACAATACATAGCCTTTTGTGTCTGGCTTCCTTCACTTAACATAATGTTTTTGAGGTTCATCCACGCTGTAGCATATTTCAATACTTCATTCATTTTTATGATTAAATAATATTCCATTGAATGTACATACATTTTTATCCATATATCCATGGATGGACATTTGATTTGTTCCCATCTTTTGACTACTGTGAATAACGTTGCTATGAACATTCATGTACAGTTATTTAAGTACCTGTTTTCAATTCATTTGCATATTTGCAATTGTATTCCTGGGTCATATGATAATTTTACGTTTAACTTTGTCAGAAGTCACCAAATTTTTTTCCACATGGCTGTACCACTTTACATTCTCACCAGCAATGTGCAAGGATTCTAATTTCTCCACATCCTTGCAAACATTTATTATTTTCTGTGGTTTTTTTCTTTATTTAGCTATCCTACTGAGTGTAAGGTCATAGCTCATTGTGGTTTTAATTTGCATTTTTCTAATGACTAATATTGAGCATCTTTTCATGGGCTTTTTGGCCATTTGCACGTCTTCTTTGGAGAAATGTCTATTTCAAGTCTTTTGCTCATTTTTTAATTTGGTTGTTTGCCTTTTTGTTGTTGAGCTGTAAGAGTTCATTATATATTCTGAATACTAGAGCCTTATAAGATATATGACTGAAAATATTTTTTCCAATTCTGTAGGTTATCTTTTCACGTTTTTGATAACATCCTCTGATGTACAAAAGTTTTTAATTTTGGTGAAGTCTAATGTATTTTTTTCTCTTATTGTTGTGCTTTTGGTGTTAGATCTAAGAATCCATTGCCAAATTCAAAATCATGAAGATTTACCCCTATGTTTTCTTCTGAAGAGTTTTATAGTTTTAGCTCTTATATTTAGGTTATTGCTCCGTTTTGAGTTAATTTTTGTATATGGTGTGAGGTAGGGGTCCAATGTCACTCTTTTACATATAGATATTCAGTTGTCCTGCTTCCATTTCTTAAAAGAGACAATTTCTGTCATTAAATGGTTGTTTGACAAACTTTTGTTTCTCCATAATATGTTAGTTCAAGTGGCATTTTCAGAATCATTAGTTAACTTTAAGACTTTAAACTAATAAAAAAAAAAAATCAAGCTATTAGTACATGTCTTGTATGCCTGAAAACACTAGTTTTATTGTACTCTTGCCATCAGTTAGCAGGTTAAAATGGATGTATAAACTTACTTCTTTAAGAATTTTTTTTAAAGATGTATTTGATTATAGAGAGATATGTATACAAGACGATAGATGTGGTTTATTTGTTTTGCTTTAAACAAAATTTTCTAATTATGCCAGACCATGAAAGAAGGTAATAGAAGATAATGTGACGGTATATCACAAATGTAGACAGGAAGAAAAAATAAACTTATTAGTCTGGTGTTGTAATGCCTGTAATATAGTGAGTTTGAAAGGAGCAAATAAAATTTTTTCAAAATTGGCCCAGTGATAATTGGTTTATTTATAAGGTAAAAAAGGCTTATGTATCATTGACTGAAAATTGCTACATGGATGGTAACCAAAAGAGTAAAGTAAGAATTTGAGTCTCTTTCTCTGAAAATGATAAATTGATCCTTGAGTATATCAAATGCTCCTAACAAAAACAAAGAATGAAAAAGAGAAGAGTTAAAAAGCTTTCTGTGCCCAGATATCAGTGGTTCTCTCTCTTAGTAAAATACTGTATAACTAGTTGGTTTTTTGTCATAACTTTTAATCAATTTTAACAGGTCTTCAGTTTTGAAAAAGTTAGAATTCCTGATAATTATTTTTACTTACCGCTGTGTCTATTTAAAATATTATCTGAAACCATTTTCTGTCTTTGTGCATCTATGACTAAAGCTCATATTATGTCTCTTTGGACAATTCTTTTTGATATTATCTTTCCCAAATTCAGGACCCAAAGTCATAACATCAAATCTGTAAGGGTATTTATTACACCTAAATTGTTTTTGGAGTTTCCCAGATGTCTAGTGGGTATCACAAAGATTTGAGCTCTCACCTTATAAGAAAAGAGATAATATGGAGGAAATAAGAAATAATTGAAATTATCTGTCGTTCTCTACTTTTAATATCCTCAACACTCTTATGTCCACAATATGAAAAACCAGCAAGTAAAAAAGAGAAGCTAACCCTCTCTGTATTAACTATATAAAAATAAATGTTATTAATGTAAATGTTTCAGTAATTATGAGATTTTATGTCAGAAATACACTTATGTTCATGTTCATAGACGGGCAAAATAACTGTCAATGAAGTTATTTAATTTAAAAAAGAGACATCTTGGCTTTCTATATAGATACTCCTGTCAATTGGTAACAGTCAGAATGCATAGGGATAAACTAAAGACCCTGAGGATTTGACAATGTCCTCACTGTTTATATTGAGTTCCTACCCTCAGGATAAGCATCAGCTAAATCCTCAAAATCAAATGCTTATTGCATCCCAGTAGAGAATTTTACTTTTCTACATTCTGATATTAGGGTTATTATAGTAAATTAACCAGAGCCTTTGAGTGTTATCACCCACAAGTATTTTCTGCTTTTTCCTTATACTTAATCTAAAGGTCCCTGCTACAAAAACAAATCAGAAATTGAGGCTGAAAGCAATATCAAAAGAGCCTAAATAAATGACTGAACCAGATACTTTTGACAGGTGAAACTACAGGGAATAGACTCAAAGGTACAGGCTTCCATTTATAAGCCAATATCTTAACCACCAACAAACGGTAAGACTGTACCGAGAGACCGAATCAGGATCCCAGAAGCAAATGACTTCATGGAAACAGACTGTTTGGTCTAAGATAAAAAGTATACAAAGTAATTCCCTAAAACTAGATAAATGCAATGAACTGATTTAATTGTGGTCAGGGTTCTATTTTAAATGGAACTCTGACCATGTCAGGAAAATTCTTTTCTTTCTTCTTAATCTAGCACTCAGGGCATTTTTCCACAAGCCTATCTGGCAGTGTCCTGCCAGGAAAAGGGGCTGCCCTGACTATTGTTTCTTTTCCTCTCCCCGGGGGCCTCAAAGCCACAGGCTTGAGTGTTCACTGTCAAGGGAGCATATAGATGCTGTCATCTTAGCTGAGGACTAATAGGTTCTTGGGGGCTGCTGGTCTGTCCAGGGAGGAGTATGCAAAAGGTCTGTTTGTTTTACAGTTCCCAAGTGTAAGCGGACCCTTGATGCAACTTGCTCAGGGACGCAGCACTGCTCATTGTGCAGGATCTGCAAACTTCACCCTGTGCATCCTTCTTCTCATTCCGTTTCCATAAGCTCATGCCCTGGTTATATTCAGGAAGCTGAGCCCCTGGTCCCCTGGAAAGTGCTAAAGCAGAAAAGAAAAAAACTGCACTGCTATTCTTGGTCAGCTCCATAATGAGGAGCTTCAGATTCTATATAAAATGAAAGAGATTCAATTGGGTGAGATCACCAGGTCACAATCTCCCTGAGAACACTGCTATTTAGAGCAAACATCCTTCTCAGAGGGGTCCTTAAAGTTTAATAACATCAGTCAACTGCAGCTAGACCCTGTGAGAGCACAATCCCAAAATTATTCTCTGTGTGCTGTCTATTATGGAGGAGCTCTGGTTTACCTTGCGTGCGATTTTAGATCATCAAAGGTGACATTGAATGCTGTCTCCTAAATTTCAATCATAGCCTTAACCACCCTGTGATTTAGCCAATAGCGGTTCTGTGGCTCTTTGGGAACAAAAGGCCACCTTCGCAGGGCTGGAGGAAGGGCATATGCCGCAGTAGAAAGCAGAGAAGCACCCACAGTAAAAACTATGCAATGAGAGGTGGGAGGATGGCTTGAGCCCAGGAGTTCAAGGCTGCAGTGAGCTATGATCCCACCACTACACTCCAGCCTGGGCGCCAGAGTGAGACCCCATCTCAAAAAACAGACAAAAATAAATAAACAAATAAAACAAAGTTATGCAATGGAAAGATGTTTGCTTAGTTGCTGTGGCATGACTCAGGATTATTATGTCCCTAGAAGCATGCAGTTAGATATTTTTTTTAACAGAACTTCTCTTTTAATCTAGAATGTACATATGATGACCTCTATCCTCTTAACATCAACCTCAGTGAAAGTAAAGTACCAACGGAAGGGAAAAGTGTGCCCTTCAAATTGCTACCTATTGATGCATCCAACAACAAGGACATATAGGACATACCTCAAATAAATAATGTTGAGTAAAAAGGGCAGACACAATGAGTATCTATTGTTAAGATTCCATTTATATGAAGCTCGAGAACCAGCAAAATTAATCTGTGATGATAGGAATCAGGAAGTGGTTGCCTCTGAGTGGTGTTATTAATCGGGAAGGGGGTTGAAGGAGTGTGGGGAGAAGGAAAATGGTTGTTTGCACAGGTATATGCATATGCAAACATTCATCACATTTTACTGTATGGCCCTTTATTGTATATAAGTCACACCTCAATTTTTAAAAGTTTTAAAAAGCCAACTAGCTACACACAGTAGCCCTAAAATTGGGACTTAGAAGACCACTCCCTAAGGACAAGTGGTGGACCCCCTTCTCCACCCTATCCCTCAGCCCTCACCTCCCAAATAGGGTCAATATTGCCTAGTGCTGCTTGTTGCCCCTTGTGGGTGGTGACTGTCCCACTGCTCCACTGGCTCAGACTTCCCTGCTCTGGAAATGCTGGGGTACAGCTGGGGTGCACATGTCTCTCTATTCTCACCCAGCTGGCCTGTGCTTTTTCCTCCTTTTGATCAAAAGCACTGCAGCGCGGTTGGCATCTCCCCACTCGGGTTTGGAAATGCACGGCCCAGCCTGGCGTGGTCTGCCCTGCAGACCCTCCCTATCTCTGACATGCTCCACCCACTTGCTGTCTGTTTTCTTCAGTTCCTTTTCCTCGGATAACTACAATGTCCATGTAATACTCATTTGTGCCCCACTCATGAGTCATTGAACGTGATGGAACCTGAATTGGAACAGGAATGCAAAACCCTTGAGCCAAACCACGGTGGGAGTCGGACCTCTGCTCTTCCAGCTCATTCCTGGCCACAGACCCATCTCTGCCGCCTGCTCGGGCAGTGAGTGACTCAGGCTCTCGGACTTGATTCGGGCTTCACTCTGTGTATACATAATACGGAGGTGCTATCAGTCCATTAGGCATTGGAATTGGGATGTTTAAACAGAACAGAGAGAAATTTGAAGACATCCTTTGCCAAGCTCGGATGCAGAACTGCATTGAAGGATGATCATTATTACAGATTTTCACTTCAGTGGGGCGACATTTTTAAATGGGAGCAGAGAAATTTTTTGCATTAGTTTCCTTCTATTGGCAAGATCGCTAACAACATCTCTGAGATCTGAGGGAAATAGTCAACTGTGTTTTATTTTTGCCTCATACTATACATAAGTAGCAAAGGAAATCTCTGAATTTGTCCTCCCTGGAGACCAGACGATGTTCTCTGAAGCCCGGCGTGTACCTTCAGAGCATTGGTGCTGGGTGTGAATTTCAAAATCATATTTTTCTCTTCAAATAACTGTCCTTTCCATGGTCAGTCAGGTGTTTTCTCACATAAATCTCCAGGTTTAAATTCAAATCTAAACAGAGAGGAAATGCTACTCATTTTTAACCATTTAAATATAATAGCTTTCGGCATCTACATTAATTCTGTTTATAGGCTATGCAGGGTTGATAAATACTATGTATTCTTTATTTATATTGGCATTTTATATTTGAAAAAATGATTTATATTGTTTAGTTTTTCAGCCCTTAATGTCATCTTTGAAAAGTCAGAGCAGAATTCTATTCCTGTTTCACAGGCAAAAAAAAAAAAAAAAAAAAAAATGAAAAGTCAAGGTCATGTCTGAGAAAGATTTAAGAACCCAGGGCTTGAGTTTCCAATTCATGTCATCATTCCTGGGTTTTTCTGCATCCTTTGGTTTCATATCCAGTGATTCCCCATCAGCCACCCAAAACATTGTTGCGATTGTCCCTCACTGTGACTCCATGGATGCCTACGGGACAGTGACCTTAAGGAAGCCCAGGGTTCCTCCGCGTGGACATCAAGCTTCCGGCATGGTTCAACTTGACTTGTTCCTTGGTGATCAGCCCCTTCACCTGCGTGCACCCATGTGGTTACACTGCCTGCAGCAACACAGCAAGTCTGGGCTTTGGGTTCTCCTTCAATCCCAAGCCAATTCTTTTTGCCATTTACCTATTACCCAAGAGGATCCATGACATTTACTGTTTCTTCTGTATACAGTTAAATGTGGTAGACATGGGGCGTTTGCTTGGAAATACATGGGCATTTATTCCAACTAGAGGATGTCTGCTGAGTTCACCCCAAAACATTCTCTCCTGGTGAATGTTGAAAAAAACAATACTCCCAGGTTTGTTGACGATAATATTATCAATGGCTTTAAACATGAAACAGCCTCTCTGATAAAGGAGGATCTTACTTAACACTACTCAGAGATAGCCTTGCTCTGAACAGCCAGTCACCTATTTCTTGATTAGACAAGGCCCCATACATTGTTCTGTGAAGAGGGAGACTAAAACTTCTATCAGCTAAAAAGTAGGCTAGAAAACCCGTCTGATTCCCAAATCCTTTTTCTACCTTGTCACTTGGTTCCAAGACATTACCTACCACTATTCCAATCGCTAATCAGGGTGCCTTCTGCTATACAACAAATGAACTAAAACTCATGAGTTGGTTTCATTTCCTCTAAAGTCTGCTCATTACTAAGAAGTACCAGCCCTCAAGCTTATTAAAACCAGAGTGTGGGTTGTTTATAACCTGAGGCTAAGTCCATTGACTGTAAGAGAGCTCAATTTGCATGCTCTCCCACCACCGGGAGTTTCCCTTACTTCCTCCAGTAGTTTGAGCAAGTCTCTGCTTCACCGGAGGCCTGGCTGCAGCCAGAGGCAGGGAGGGGGTGGGATTCTCATCCGTGGACCGTGAATCATCACCAGCACACATTCTCAGCAGCAAAACCAGCCTTCCACTAGCCCAAGACTGTCTCTTCAACATAAACAATTCTCCACTTTTAAAAAGTCCATTTTAAAGCAATTGTTAGAAATGCAGAACTCATCCACATAGTCCTCCTCCCTAACAATACCGGTCCTGGACCCAGAACATTTCTATTCTCACAACTAGACATCTCTGGCCCACTGCTACTGCAGTGTGAACCGCTATGGAGCAAAAAGATCAATAAGCGTTTGAGTGTTTAGAGACGTTAAGTGTTTAGAGGATTGAAAAGCAGGGAGAGTTTCAGACAGTTGAGACCAGGGGAGAAATCGCAGTTAGAAATATTCTGCTTGCACACTGAATGGCTCCACTGGCCAACATGATCTTCTCTCAGTCTGCCTGGAAATGGTCACTCTCTTTTGTGAACCTACTATAAGGAAACGGCTCCTGCCTGGTGCCCTGGACACCTTGCCCATGTCCGCGTACAGCCATGCGGGCGAGGTTTGACATGGACAGAACACCTTAGGTCCTCCCTGGGGAGCCCCTCTCCCCCTCCCTGCCTGCCTCCCCTGGGAGGCTGTTTTAAGGCAATTGCTCATCATCTCCCAGGTTCGGAAGAGGTATGAAGCTTGGAGCAGAGCTACAGACTATGAACCTGCGTAGCTGCGTCTAGCATCAGGTATCTGACAACCTGAGCAGGGTCATCGCTCCTTTTGTTTTGGTGTCGTGCTCTTCTGTGTGTGGGATAAAGACCATGGGAAACTGGCACTTTGGCGAATCTTCCTTTCACTCTGTATGTAAATAATGAACTGAGCGTCTCGTAGTATCGTTATAAGCCCAGTGGGCCAGACCCAGCCTTGGCTTCTCCTTGTCTTGTGTGTGCTTTACACATATTAGTTACTATATGTAAGATTCATTTGGGTAAGAGTTAATTCTTTTGAAAATCCAAATTACTCTAAGACCACTGTCATTAACTTTTTGGAAGGAAGGAAAGCTGTTCATAGACCCCTCTGAAAATATGTTGAAAGATACAGATGCTTTTCCTTAGGAAAATGTAGCTGCATAAAAATTTATGTGGATTTTCTGGAAGTGTATATGCGCCATAGACCTTTGGTGGGAACCTCTGCTGTAAGGGGATTTAGGTCCAATCGATGACTTGTGCTCTGAAATAATATTATCAGATTGGTTTCCTCCTATTTATTAAGGGTGTCCCATACACAGGCACCACGCTAAGCAGTTGGCTTGCAGTGATGGGCAGAGACAGCGTGTTCTCGTGGAGCATACACCAGCTAGTCTACTGTGGAGACAAACATTAATCACACAATCACAGAAATAAATAGAAAATGCAACTGTAGTAAGCAAAGAGAAGAGTACATGGTACTATGAGGACTTGTTATAGGAGGATTCGACCCAGCCAGGGAGCTCAGAGAAGCATCCCCTGAGGAAATGAGATTGAGCTGAGAGCTAGAGGAAGGCAAAGGCAGCGTGTGCCAAGGCCCTGTGGTGAGTGGCAGCGGAGTCTCAGGGATTGAAGGAGGCCAGTATGGCTGGAGTGCGGGGAACAAGGAACAGCATTGACAAGATGAGCCAGGAGAGGCAAGTGAGGGGCAACAGAAGAATCTTGACCGTACTGTGAGAAAAATGAGAAGACATTCAATTGGGCACAGTGGAGTGGGGGTGCTGGGTGGTCATGTGATTAGAGTTGTGTTTGAAACTGTGACTGCAGTGTGGAGAGTGGACTAGACGGGACTGGAGCAGACATGGGAAGCCCACGCAGGGCCCTGCGACAGGAGACAGGTGCGAGAGTAGGGAACAGTGTCAGGAGTCAGAGGGAAGGGACAGAGTTGAGGGCTATGCTGGGCAGGTCTGAGCATTTTTGGTGGGAAGGACAAGTTAGTAACTGGAGCATGGGCCACTCCGAGCTGTGGCCTCAGGAGAACGAGCAGTAGAATAAGAAGAGTGCGGGAGGAAATGCATTCCTTTCCTGTTTTTTAAAGTGAGATTGGCAATGAAAAGATTTCATAATGACTGAATTTTGCCTTCGCTGCCATTTCTACATCCTTCCACTCCAGATCACTCTTCATTCGGATGGCACCTGGTCACATTTCTCATGGGCTGTGGATTCCAGAATTAGAAAGAAAACAGATGGCCCAATATAACACCTTTTCTGGGTTCAGAGGTGAAAATACTGCCCCAAATTTTTGATCTTGTCGTTTTGAATAAACAAGAAGTTTAGTCCCCCAAAATGTATCCTGCTGAACCCTAGTCCCCTGAGACACTCTTCAAATGTTTGATAAAATCAACTTGTTACACGCCCACCATAGGCTGCATTCCCTTTTGCATATTCATGATGCTCATTAGCATATTAAAGGCTCAGAGAAGCCCTGCAGCAAAGAAACTTCTAAATCTATTTTTCCTTAAGTAAACTTGTTTATTTATTTTTTTTTACCCTAACACTTGCTGCTACTCCAAGTGCAAGCTTAGGAAACTCACCCTCAGCCCTTATTATCTCTATTAGCCCAAGTCCATCATGGCCCGGAGAAGTTTCTCGGGGCTTTTCTCCATTTTGGCATCTTCCCTCAATTCTTAGTCTCCACTGTTCTCCAGCTGCTCTCTGGCTCCTACTGCAGGATCTCACCCAGGCTGTCTTGTCCCTCCAAAATGTTCCACACTCCACAGTCACTAAATTGCTCCTCAGTTGCTTTCAAATCAAAAGTCCATTGCCTCAGTACAACCAGTATCAGCCATCATGGAAGAAATGCAATCTGCATAAACCGATTCATGCTAATGTATGAATGACTAATAGCTTGCCACAAGTTCCCCCAGGAGACTCATCTTATCCCAAATAATCTCTCATTGTTGTGATTTTTACTAAACCAACATATTTAGGTTACACCAGGGGAAGAGATCTGGGGGGCAAACGAGCCACCCCGTAAAGCAGACCAGCCCTGGAAATCTCTGAATGATTTCTCCTCTTCCAAAATCTTCACTTCATCTACCCTTAAAATCATAGTAGTATAAAGTTTTCAGGTTTTCCCATCGTTTAGTCACTCGCTACCCCAGGAGTACCAATTTGTGTGAGCAGCAGAGAGAACTGTTCACATTTTTCAAGCCTCCGCTGTCTGCAGCGAGGCAGGAGCAGGGAATAGGGCCTTCAGTGCAAGACGGGGGATAAATCAGGCGCTCGTCAGTTCACATCTTTTCGTGACATGTTTACTTCTGTGAAGTCCTTATAGCCCTGTGGAAAGATAAGCAGGATATTCAGGTGGTAGGTATGCAATAATACAAGGGTTTACGTTTTCGCATCTGGGACGAGGCAAGCATTGTCCTCTTTGTAGTTACTGGTACCTTGACAGCGTCCACCAGCTCACAATGACGGTTCCGTCACACGTCCTGGATCTGCCCCCTTTGTTTAGCCTTTGTTTGTTCATTCCTCAAGCCTGTCACGAATGTGACTCAGCTGAATCATCTCATCTGGGTTTCTTGGGGCTTTCTTGTGTTTTGGCTGGGTTGGAGAAAATCTACAAGTCGTGCACTGAGAGCACAGTGCAGCCCCTCTGCTACAAAGAAACTCCTTCCAGTTGGCTGAAGCAGAGGCTGGGTGTCACGGCCCAAGGCCACATCCTTCAGGAGCACCTGCCGGGGCCTCTTCCATGCTAAGCCAGTGGCCTCTCTCCTGGGAAGTGCACATTCTACTTCCTGCTGTCAGACCCCCAAGCAGATTGTCTAAGACCCCTATTGTTTTTAACAAGAATGTTTCCTTTCCTTTATCCTGTGACAACATTTCTTAACCTCTGGACGTTCATGACTGCGTTTCATTCCTACAACCTTCTCTGGCATTTCAACTAACCTTAACCTAATTCTTCCACTCCAATTTTTAATGCTCTGACAATAGTGTTAATTGCTTCTACAAATTTCTTCCGAAGTGTCAATCAACCCACTCTGTCTCAGCCTCTCTGTCTCTCTGTATCTCTATGTCTCTTTCTCTCTGCCCCTCTGTCTCTTTATGTCTCACATACGTACATACACACATGTGTGCACATGACCAAGAGTTCTCACACCCGCTTTAGGAAATACTCTTAGAAATATTACTAGTATCTGGTATAATTTAAGCAGGACAACACCACCAAAAGCCTGACAGTATTCCTGGAAACAGAAGATCCTATTATTGCCAACAGTTTGAAATCTTCAAGTGCTCACATTTGTCAAGACACTTTGCCAAACAGCTAAAAATGATGCAAGTCTGCACTATTTCAAGTCATATTTTCAACGTTCTTTATAAGAGGGGTTACCTCTGGCCTGTGTCCATATGGATGGGAAAATGCCAGCAAAACATGGTGAAAAATATCTGTATAGCTTATATATTGAAGGAGAAACAAGTTTAACAAATTCCAGGCATAAATCTTCCATGGTAGCGATTTTACTGCTCTTCCCCTGGAACAGCACTGTCTTAAACTTCTCTGGGATTGGCCCAACTGGAACATATGTAGTTAGTATCCTTAGTAGATTCAAGCCACAAAGAGAGGGCTGTGATTTTTCTATGAGGTGAGCCAGTATATCAGCATTTGGTACAGTGTTACCATGTATAATTACAAGGTATAGGAGAAAGTGCTGAAAATAAATCAAATATCATTTTTAAAAAAGAAAACTTCGAAGGCCTATCTTAATTCTAAAACTTTGCTATATAGTCCCACCCCTTTGAAAAATATAGTTGTTTACCTTTTAATTGTTTACTTACTATTGGTTCAAGCCTAAAGAAGTGACTTCTGTTTCTGCCCAGTTGACCTTGCCAGAAGGTGTGCACACATGGACAGTCACTGGGAGCGAGGAATAGGGAATCCCACAGACCCTTTGTAGAGAAGACAGATGGTTTGGAAATTTGACAGTGAGAGCCTGAAGAAGGCTGGATTTGAGTATGAGTGGTTTGGTCCACTTATTTCTCCAATCGCTGGCGTGACCGACATCCCTGCCAAATTAGTGGGAGGAGATTCACCTGCCCCTCTAGTGCTTCACCTGTTCTCCACTGCTGGCATCAAAGACCAACAGCAATTTTCCCATCTCCTTTTTCAAAACTGATTCTCTGTTCATTCATTCATACAATTACAAGGGCCTAGACATATGGAGAGTGCACAGTATTGCAGATAGCAAAGCCTTAAAATAAGGAGAGAAGGAGTACAAGGGTAACTCTTAAACTCTCAGCCTTCTGGATCTTAGTAGCCCAGGTCACTCAGTTTGATCTACAGCTTATAGGCATCTTGCCTAAGAACTACCTTAGATTTACCTTGTAAATAATGATATAATTCCTTAATATAAAAAGTTGAGAATTTGACCATCGTTGACCTTTCTAACTCTATCACATTCTGATTCCAGGGAGTTTTAAGGTTGGAATCCAGTCCTGGGAGAACTTTTCAAAGGCTTGGCAACAAGACAGCCAGCCAGCCAGGGAGACATCGCTAGGGATAGACCCTAGGAAGCAGGCAGGACTATAGTCCACAAAGAAGCCACACTAGCTCCCCCAAGATTCCACCTGGTCCAAAAGAACATGAAATCTAGGTATGGCAACCAGTCTCCAAGACAGCCCCCCAGTGATCCACTCTCCTGCTGTGTGTCTTCCTCTCCAAGTTGAATAGGACTGGCCTGTGCAACCAAGAGGATGCTGCAGAATGGATGGTCCGCGACATCCCTGCTAGTTCAGGAAAGACATTACATCTGTTTCTCTTGAATCACTCACTCTGGGAGAAACCAGATGCCATATCACAAGGACACTCAAGTACCCCTGTGGAGAAGTCTGCATGGTGAGGAATTGAGGCTTTCTGCCAACAACCAGCATCAATTTGCCAACCCTGTGAGTGAGTTTTCTTGGAAGTGGATCCTACAGCCTCAGTCAAGCCTTCAGATGATTGCAGCCCCAGCTGCCATCCCAACTGCAGCCTCATAAGAGACTCTGAGCCAGAACCGCCTGGCTTCTGATCCACAAAAACTGGGATATAATGGATGTTTGCTATTATTTTAAGCTGTTAAGTTTTGGGACAATTTGTTATGTAGCAATAGATAACTACTATGCCAGGTATATTACTAAATACAAAATCACTGGTGATCACAGCTCAGAAACATGGAGAAACCTTTATACATATGGACTTGCTCTGGAAAGCATGGAAGTAACCACACTGATCCTGCCATTGCCCCCTACTGAGCCTGAGGCTTATTTTATCCTCTCAGGACTTAACTATGCCGAACATTTGGAGGGTGAGGGACAGTGGCAGTACCAATCTACATCACAAGGTGCAGGCGACTAGAAACAAATAGAAGGCGAATCAAGGGCCTGGTTAAGCAGATGAGACAAGGGTGGTGCCTTCAATATTTTTTCCATTATCAATGTCATGGATAAATTTTCTCAACAAATTCTCAAAGACATGTTTTAGGAACCTGGAAGAGGAGCTGCATTTCCCCAAAGTAACTCATCCTCAAGTATCAGTCCCACTGTACCCCATGGCAATTTTTATAAAATATAAATTAGCCTTACAAAAAAAATTCCACAAATTTTATTTACCCAAAACATTTATCCCTCAGTCTGACCCCTAAAACCTCCTGAAATGGTGTTGATACAAGATTTTAAAATAATGACTTGCTTCACCTCTTTAGCCCATGCTATTTTGGAATTGTAAAAGTATATTTACAAATGTTCATGCCAGAGTAATCAAAATCCTGTTGATTTTATCTGTGCAGTATTGCTGAGTTAATTTACTTGTTGGGATCAATCTAATTTCCAAAGATTCCCAGGGCCTGCCCAGAGGCACTGAATGTAACTGACACTTACACAAATAGCAGCAGAAAGGTTATGACCATGTTTAGTTTGGTGCTGTCTGGACTTCAAAGTCACCAAGAGTTTTGGCATCAGCCCCAAAAGTAATTTTCCCAGACACAGACCAAGGAACTTCCCCCAAAAGATTGAACTTCAAATGGAAAAATAAATATTGAAAATAAGAAGGGGAAAACATGTCTTTCCTACCCCCAAAGACCTCAAAAAAATCAATGCCAAGTATTCAGTGAAAATTCAGCAAACCAATTTGTTAGGAAAAGATGTAGAAGAGTGTCTATAACTCTCATTGAAAGGGTGAGGATCCTGAAAAGGCCTCTGGCAGATATATTTGCACAACCACTTTGCCAACATTTTTTGCAGATTTTATTCATTTGCATTTAAAACACAAGAAAATTCAGAGTAACATATAGGCCTGAATATTTTTTGCTCAAACTTCCTCCTGTTTGGTGCAAGGTTGGTACCTGATGGATAGGAATGCAGTCAGTCTGAGGTCCCAGAGAGGTACCCAACAGCAGACAAAGTTCCAAGAACATCTTCAGCTGACCAGCATTTAACGGCCACTTGATAACTGGATGATCTGACACTGATAACACTTTGTGTTCCTAGAGAGTGGGGACTCCCTTAGGTACATGGTAATAACAAACAGCTTGGAAATGGGGTAGACTTCCTTGAAACTGAATAATAATTAATGCTTTTGAAGTTGCAAAAAGAGGTTGAGCCAACAAAGCGAGGTGCTAAAACTGAATTATTTTCCAGTACTGAGGTGTGTTTTTCTTCTTTTTTAGGATTTTTTTAGTTTTATTTTTTTTGTAGAGATAAGGTCTTGCTATGTTGCCTAGGCTGGTGTCCAACTTCTGACCTCAAGCAATCCTTCCATCTAGGCCTCCCAAAGTGCTGGGATTATAGGCATAAGCCCACACCTGGCCCATTTTTCTGAATATATTTTAGTTAGCTCTCCATCACCGAGTGGCCTGTCTTTGTGATCTCGATAAGCAGGGATAATGTGGGTGCACATTACAGGAGGATACCTTGTGGTGTGGGGAGAAAAATGTAGAAATGACCCCCTGTTTTTGAGTTAAAATAGATCTAGTCCAAACTGGACCATTGAGTCAACTGGTCCTTTGATCCTTTTAGGTATAGAAACACAGCAATTTGCCTCTGGGCAAAGTTAAAGTTAGAATCTTAATCACTTTCATATACTTATATTTTTCTACAATTTGATCTATTTAGTCGGTTTACTTGCTAGGCTACCCTGCCTGTATTTCACTGCTTCTCCTTGGTGGTCCTAGATTTCAGACTGGACAGTGACCTGCAACAGCAAACTACTCCCATGTGCCTCTTCCTGAAACATATCATGCAGATCCCTACATGGACTGAGATCTTGAGAACACACAGCAACCCTGTAAAAACGGGTCTGGGGCCCATGCCAAAGTAGAGATAGCGCTAACTAAATTTGTTAGAGATTCTTATGTAAAATTCACTCAGGGAGGAATGACGTCAGCTTTCTAAATATCAGTGTAGATGGAAGAATAAAAGGAGACATGAGGGGGTGGAAGCTCTCTCTAGGTGCCTAAAGGATAGAGGGAAGGGTCCCAGAGAAGGTCAAAGGATACAGAAAAGAGTGAGTTAAGACACAAATTTCATGTTGCTTCACAATTTTGCCAAGGGCAAAACTGAATCTGAATGCAGCAGCCTCCAGAGGACATGGCGATATGTAACCTGTGTTCAAGGCTCCTCTGTGCTCTTTCTCCTGGTTGGGTGGATGACATCATTTGACAAGTCATCTTCCATTATGTCAGGAGTTTCAGGGACATGGAGAGATATCAACAGAATTTAGAAGAGACTAAAAGGTAATGCTCCTTGGGATCCATTCCCAGTTCTATCACTGACTCATAGGATGACTTTATTATTCCCATTGTTATTAAGGCTATTTTATTGAAGACTGATACAATACTTAACAAGATTTGGAGGTCAACCCAGGACCATTCCTTGGGGCTTAATATCTAAATTAAATGTGAAACTTTCTTGGGGATACAATTAAAGAGAAAGGCAGATGTGAAGGTTATACAATCTAGGAGAATTGGAGTTGGAAATTTTGATGCATCTTTCTCTTCCTTTAAATTTTTTTTCTCTCCCTTCAAAAACTTTATTAAAAAATAAATTTTTAATTTATTAAAGTGGAATTCATAGAACATAAAATTAATCATTTTACAGGGAGCAATTCAGTGGCATTTGGTACATTCATAATGCTGCACAATCACCACTTCTGTCTAGTTCCAAATCTTTCCAGCACTCCCAAGTAAAACCTATACCCATTAATCAGCCAATTCCTATTCCTCCTACTCTCCCATCCCTGACAACCCCAACCTTCATTCCGTCTTTACAGATTTATCTATTCTGGATATTTATTGTAACTGGGATCATAAAATATGCAACTTTTTGTGTCTGGCTTAATTGCACTTAGCATAATGTTTTTGAGGTTCATCCATATGATGACATGTGTCAGTGTTTCATTCCTTTTCATGGCTGAGTAATATTCCACATGTGGATATCCTGCATTTTGTTTATCCATTCATCTGTTGCTGGAAATCTGGGTTGTTTCCACTTTTGGATTATTGCAGTCCCCACACAATACTCCAAACTTTCCCCTTTTCTTTCCTTATTGTATATCCTTCCCTTCAGAAGACACAAATTACTGTTAGCTTATCTCCAGGGGGTTTCTGGAGGGCTGAGAACAGAAGCAAGGGTTGTGGGTCAGAAGAAAGGAGGAAGAGGAGTTTGGGAAAGAAAAACTAAGATGGAAGGGATGGTGTGACAGAGCAACAGGAGGAAGACCCAGGCAGGGCAGGACTGAGGAGAGTGGTCATTCTGTTCAGAGGGCTCAGGGAAGTTTCCTCTAAGAGATTTAGAATGTTGGCTGAAGTCTCACTTGGGCTGCGTCTTCCACTGCCCTCAAGAGAAAGTTTGGGTGTTTTCAAACAGACATTGAGATTTCCCACCCCCTGCAACCCAGGTTTCTCTAAGTATTATTAGTCCAGATATTTTCATGAAAGAATATCAGTTTGAATCCATTGACTCCTAAGACAGCCTTTTGTTTATTTATTTTTTAAATTTTATTTTATTTTTAATTGACAAGTAATTATATATATTTGTGGGGTACAACATGATGTCATGATACATGTCTACATTGTGGAATAATTAACTGATTAACATATCCTTCGCCTCACATACTTATCATTTCTTAGTGGTCAGAATATTTAAAATCTACTCTTTTACCAATTTTGAAACATACCATATATTATTATTAGCTATTTTTAACACGGTCACCCTGCTGTGCAGTAGATCACTAGCACTTACTCCTCCTGTCTAACTCTGGGCCCTCTGAACAGAGTCTCCCCTTCCCCAGCTCGTGTCCCGCCAGCCATCAGAGGGGAGCCACCATTTTACCCTCTACTTGCATGACTTTGGCCTATTTTGGTTCCGCATATAAGTCATGTGGTATTTGCTTGGACAGTCTTTTAGAAGGAGAATTGAACTTCAGAAGAGGATTTCAATAATAACAAATTGAAGAAAACATTGGTACCTATTTTCTTGGAGGTTTCCCTGTTAAAGGAATTGTTCGGTTAGAGGGAGACTAATGACCACCTACCTATTCCTGCCACTGAGAGGAAGCCTCTAATTCATCTTTTAAAAAAAGGAAAAGGGAAAAAAGTTAGACTTTTAAAAAAAGCTTAAAAAGACTTTTAACTTTTAAAAAAGAATCAGTTTGTAAAGAAATGGGAGACTTCTGTGGATGTGACCTACATATTTTCTTATTTAATTAACATTGACAGAGATGAAATGGGAGAAAACACAAAGGAGGTAGGTGACTGTATGCTTTCCTTTCTTTCTACTAACACAGCTGTTAGTAGGCCTGTGTCTTCAGATTGTTTTAAATATCTGTGAAAATACTGCTTTGGTGGCATAAGGTCACAAGGCCCAGTGTATTTAAGCAATTCATCCTGTCAGCCTGTCTGAGAAAGGTTTAAGTACAACACCTCCTGAAGCCCATAATTCCTTTTCTTTTGTCAAACTTAACTTCTTTTCTTTTTCCTTTAAGATCATGAGAGATCAAAAAGCAAGCTGTGGATAAAGCTGGTCACCAGGTAGATGTGAGTACTAGAGATGCCAGGGTTTAAATGGGAGTATTTATTAATATTTGACGGAGTCAAATCCAAACTATAAGTCAGAAATAAAACCAGACAAAAAAATCAGGTATGAATTATGATCCAATATCTTGAAACCCCATTCCAGACTTGAGCAGTGTTTTTCTGTTCCATTGTCAAAATGTGCATGTGTGTGCCCGTGTGTGTGTGTGTGTGTGTGTGATTTTATATAATTTAAAAATTACCTCTGGCACATGTCCAAAGGAGAAGCCCAAATTCTCTACTGCAAATCAGAAAAAAAGATACAATAGCAATCTCTGATGCTTTAATTTGTAACACTATATCTTAACAACCTGACACTGAAATTCTATGGGCTCTTCTTCCAGCATCCAGGAGGGAAGGGGTAGGAGACAGAACATCTTTCCAGGACCAGGGCATGGGAAGCACACAGTAGGTTCTGTTAGTTCTTAAGCCCAAGATCAGCATTTAGACTCCAAAGGGATAAAATAAAAGAGGACATTTAAAAAGACATCTAGATCACAACAAAAGTCTACCAATCCCTGAGGCAGTGGTTCTCAAAGTATAGCCCCTGGACCAGCCAGCAGCAGCACCTGGGAATCTATTACAAATGGAGATTCTCTGACGCCACTCCAGATCGACTATATCAGTCAGCTTGGGCTGTCGTAACAGAATACCACACACTGGGGGGCTTAAACAACAAAAATTAATTTTCTCACAATTCTGGAGGCTAAAAGTCCAAGATCAAGGTGCCACCAAGGATGGTTTCTGGGGAGGCCTCTCTTCCTGGCTTGCAGACAGCCTCCTTCTCGTTGTGGCCTCATATGGCCTTTCTAACGTGTGCACTTGGACAGAGAGAGTCCCTTGGTATCTCTTCCTCTTTCGCAAAGACAGGAATCCTATGAGATTAGGGCTCCACTCTTATAACTCATTTGACCTTAATTACCTCCCTATAAGCCCTATCACCAAATACTGTGACATTGGGGATTAGGGCTTCAACACAGGAATTATGGGGGGACATATTCAGTCCATAGCACCTGCTGAATCAGAAACATTAAGGCTGGGCCCAGTTAAAACTGTGTTTCAGCAAGCCCTCCAGGTGATCCTGATGCACTACAGTTTGAGAACCACTGACCTAAAACTGAGTAGATTGCTCTTGTTTTGATGCCAGAGTTCTGAAGGCCTGGGTTCAGTAACACATGTTAGTAGAAAGAAAGAAAAGTGTGCAGTTGCCCATCTACTTTGTGTTTCCTCCCATCTCATTTCTGTCAATATTAATTAAATAAGAAAATATGCAGGTCACATTCACAGAGGTCTCCGATTTCTTTATGAACTGATTCTTTTTTTAAAGTTAAAAGTCTTTGAGTATGTGGAGTTTAACCGTGGGCCTAACCTGGGCGCCATGGCTCACGCCTGTAATCCTAGCACTCTGGGAGGCTGAGTCAGGAGGATCACTTGAGGGCAGGACTTCAAGATCAGCCTGAACAAGAGCAAGACCCTGTCTCTACAAAAAATAGAAAAATTAGCCAGACATGGGGGCATATGCCTGTAGTCCCAGTTACTCAGGAGGCTGAGGCAGGAGGATTGCTTGAGCCCGGGAATTTGAGGTTGCAGTGAGCTATGATGATGCTATTGCACTCTAGCCAGGGAGACAGAGTGAGACTCTGTCTCAAAAAAAAAAAAAAAAAAAAAAAAAAAAAGTGGGCCTATAGAACTTGCCAAAATGATCAATTGTGTTGACTTTTTTGTTACCACGATGAAGTGTTTTCATAAGGATTTTGGAAACACAAAAGTAATCCACACATAGTGAGAAGGAAAGAAGCCAAACAATTTAATGGGGCTAAGAAGGGCTTTTCTGCTGGGACAGCTGCCATTAGAGGGGGGGACCTGCAGCGTTTGCATATTAAATATGGCCATTTTGTCCCTGGCCCAGCAGTGTAGGAGAAGCAGAAGTTCAGAGAGAAATATCCTGGGCCAGGGAAAGGGGCTCATTCCTAGTGGGGAAGGTTTTATGGCAGTACTTTGGCTATAAGCTATTGTTTTCTGCCTAAAGCAATAGAGGCAGAATAAATAGCCTCTTCCAGCCTGTGAGGAACAAAACATGAGACAAAACAAACTTTAAAAAATGAGAAAAAAAATTGAGAAATATGTTCCAAAAGGTGGGCTGGATAAAAACAGAGAGGAGCTGCGATAATACAACTGAACTTGTGGTCGAGGTTGAGTCCCTTAGCCTGGGAGAACAGACAGACAAATAAGGGGTAAGACTTAAGAGCAGGACAAGACAGGAACTCAGTTTAGCCCAATCAGGTAGAAAGTGAAATAAAGGGAAATTGAGATACAATGCAATGTGAATTTTTTTTACAAAAGTATTTCTCTAACTGAACAATGCACAGAGATTCAAGGGAAAAAAATAAATGAAATAGAACAACAGAAACAACAACAGCATCAGTTAAAGCAGTGGTTCATAATATGGGTCAAGGGAGAAAATCTTGCCCCCCAAGGGGACATTTGGTGATGCTTGAAGACCAGGGCAGAGGGGCTGCCACTGGCATCTGGCGGCTAGAGGGCAGGGATGCTGCTCATCATGGTTCAATGCACAGGGCAGCCCCTCTCAACAAAGAAGTATCTGCCCTTCAATGGCAATAGTGCCAGGGTCCAGAAACCCTAAGCCAAAGTATTGGAAACAGCTTTTCACATGCAAATATGGTAACAATCTGGACCCACTTGGCCCCCATATTTTTGCTCGTTCTTCAAGAACCCACTCAGTGACTGTGATCTCTGCAGCCGTCAAAGCACTTTGCTCCCACCAATCTCATAGTAGTTACTGTAACTACTATGATGCCTTTTGTTAAACAGAAGTTTTTAGTTTTAGCACTGTAAATTTCATAATCTATTTTTTAAGTTTGCATTTTTTTGTCTTAATAAAGAAATTCTTCACCACACTGAGGTCATAAAGATAGTCTCCTATATTTCATTTTAGAGGTTTTACTGTTAAAATTTATGGCATTAATCCTCTTAGAATTTATTTTTCTGATTGGCGTAGGTGGGAAATCTAATTTTTACACACATTTATCACATTTCCAATATGCATATGTCTCCTCCTGGGCTCTGTATTCTGTTCCATTCATCCATCTCTCTCTTTCTCTTCCTCTCTTGCTTGTTCTGTCTCTCTCTTTTTTCTTTCCTTTTTCTGAGTCAATACTGCTCTTTTAAAAATTTATTATACTGTTACGTAAGGCTTGATACCAACTAGGAGAAGTCCCGCAAACTTGTCCTTCAAAATGATCTTGGCTGTTCTTGGCTTTTATTATTTCACATGAATTTTAGAACCAACTTGGCAAGCCAGGGGCAGTGGGGCACACCTGTAGTCCTAGCTTCTCGGGAGGCTGAGGTGGGAGGATCTCTTGAGGCCAGGAGTTTGAGGCCTGGGCAACATAGCAAGACCCCCATCTCAGGAAAAAAAAAAAAAAAGAATCAACTTGCCAAGTTCTTTTTTTTAAAAAAGCCTGTTGAGATTTCTATTGCAGTTTATGGATTAATTTAGGAAGAATTGCTAGCTATATAATATTGGCTCTTTCCTTCAATAAACATGAATATCAGCCTATTTTTGTCTTAAGTCCTTCAGATATATTTTTCAGTTCTTACATTAAAGGTTCTGCACATCATTTGTTAGGCATATCCCTAAGTATCATATATCTTTGTGGCTACTGTGAATAGAATCTTGACATTTTTATTTGATTATTGCTGATGATTTTTAAAATATACTGATTATTACTGATGATTTTTAAAATATAGATGTTATAGCTAGATGTCTGGATGAACTCTGTTATTAATTCTACAACTTTAGCTGTAGATATTATTTGATTTATTATATAGACAATCATATCTAAAAATAATGACCATCTCTTCCCTTCTGAACTTATATTCTCATTCATTTATCTTAGTTTATTCTATTGGCTAGACATTGAATAGAAACAATAATAGAACTCATCTTTTTCTTGCTTGTGATTTTAATAAGAATGCCTCCAATTTTCATTATTAAACATGATATTTGACATAGGTTTTGGAAAGGCATACTTTATCAGTTCCCTTCTATTCCAAATTTGCTAATAATTTTTATCATGAAAGGATATTTTATCAAACATCATTTCTGCATCTATGTGGATAATCATATATTTTTTCTCCTTTATTCTTTTTTTTTTTACTTCATGTATTTTATTAACTCATATACAATTGCTTGTCTTCTGGTTTATTGAAGCAGTAAGTTAGACAACATTTGCCACAATGTCTATCAAAGTGGCTGGCCATAAAAACTCAAGCACCACATTCATCTGAAGGACACTCTGGATGAAGGTGATTAATTTTGCCATTCTCATCCACCTTATAGTATTTTAGGACAGCCAGTTTAACCTTCTTTCTCTTATGCTTATTCTTCTTGGGAGTGGTGTAAGACTTCCTCCTTTTCTTAGCACCACCATGGAGTCTCAACACAAGATAAAGAGTGAACTCCTTTTGAATGTTGTAGTCAAAGTATGTCCATCGCCCAGGTGCTTGCCAGCAAAAAATCAGTCTTTGCTGGTCAGGTGGAATTCCTTTCCTATCTTGGATCTTGGCCTTTACATTTTCTCTGAGGGTTCACCCTGAACAGTGATGGTCTTCCCTGTAAGGGTTTTTATGAAAATCTGCATCTTGGCAGATCAGAAAGTCTCCTGTATTCTTTTAATGGGCAAATGTTAAATACAGTGTCAATTTTTGTTTGCTAAACCAACTTTGCAATGGTGGAATAACCCCTGCTTGGTCATGATGTGTTACTCTTTTATACATGCTAGACTTGATTAGGTGATATTTTATGATGTTTGCATTTATGTTCATAAGTGAAATTGGTCTACAATTTTCCTTCCTCATTGAGCCTTTGTAAAATTTTAGTATCAAGGTTATACTTGCTTCAGAAAATACATTGGGGAATGTTCCTACTTTTTCTATTTTCTAGAAAAACTTAAGATTGTTGTTATTTCTTCCTTAATAGTTGTTAGATCTTCCAAGGAAGTCCACCTGATCTTATGTTTTAAGATTTTAATAACTTATTCAATTTCTTTAGTATTCAGAAATATTTAGGTTTTCTATATCATCTTGTCTGTTTTAATAAATTTTATATTTCTAGTAATTTGTTCACATTAACTAAATTTTCAAGTTTATTACATATAGATAATTTTTCATAATATTCTCTTATTTTAATGCCTATCAGACGGGTAATGATGATCCTTTTTCTATACCTAAGGTTGGTTATGTGAGTCTTCGCTCTGTTTTCAACAGATTCATATCACCAGGGGATTTCAATTTTATGAGCCTTTTCAAAAAATCAACTCTTGACTTTGTTGATCTCCTTTATTATATTTTTTCTATTTCATTGATTTCTGCTTTTATTGCTTTTATTTTTATTATTTTCTACCTTATCCTTTTTTTGGGTTTTCTAACTTCTTGACAGGGATGATTAACTCTTCAATTTCAGCCTTTCTTCTTTTCTCACCCTTGATTTTAATATTATGAATTTCACTGTAAACATGTAGATCATTAGCTGCATCTTGCAAGTTTTGATCTGTCATATTTTTCATCATCGTTTGGATTAAAATAGTTCTACTTTGACTCATGGGTTATTTAGAAGGGTGTTGCTTAATTTCTAAACATGTAGGGATGTTCCAGAATCTTATGATTTCTAGCTTAATTCCATCATGGTTGAGAACATGCTCTGAATGATTTAATCCTTTGACATTTCTTGAGCGTTGCTGTATGGATAAATATACATTAGTTTTTACAAATAGTCTATGTAATTGGAAAGAATGTGCATTCTGTAGTTGTTGGGAGAAATTTACTCTATATGTACCTTAGATTAAATTTATTAGTGTGTTTCAAATAGTCTTTATAGTTATAGATTGGGTTTTTGCATTTTATTTTTGGTCTGCTTGGTCTATCAGTTACTAAAAAAGGTAAATTTAAAGTGACCAGTATAATTATGGATCTGTCTATTATTATTTAATTTTTTCAAATTTTACTTTGTATATTGGTGCTATGTTAACAGGCGCACACAAAATTAGAATGATCACATCCTTTAGGTGAATTAATCCATTATCATTATGAAGTGTCCGTCTTTATTTCTCTAGTAATATTTTTTGCTTTAAAGTTTACTTTGTGTCATAGTAATATAGTTATACTAGGTTCCTTTTACTTAGTATTTGCATGGTATATTTTCCATCTGTATTCTCTTGAATCTCTTAAAAGCATCTGTAGTTGGGGGTTTTTTAAGCCCTATTTGATAACCTTTGTCTCTCAATTAAAGCATTTAGTCTATCTATATACTGATTACTGATATATTTAGATCTAAATCTCCCACTTCATTATGGGCTATGATTGATTCTGACTTTCCTACATTTCTTTTTTAACTTTTCTTGCTTTCTTTAATTGATTTTTTAAAAAATTTTTTATTGTGATAAAATGTGCATAACATAAAATGTACCATATTGATCATTTTAAGTGTACAATTCAGTGGCATTGAGTACATGCACAATGTTGTACAACCATCACCACTTTTCCCTTCCAGAACATTCTTATCATCCCAAACAGAAACTTTCTACTCAATGATTATGATTTATTCCATTTTTTTTCTGTTATTTTGGAAACTATACACTCTCTTTCTAATCTATTGAAATTATCTTAGAGATTGCAGCATGTACTCTTGATATATCAAAATCTAATGTTAACTTGTACTTATATCCTATTCCTGGACAACGCAAAGGCCTTACACATTTTAACTACATGTTTGCCTCATGCTATTATTGTCATGCATTTTAATTCTATATCTTTTAAACCCCTCAGATGGCATCATTATTGTTTTATACAGTCAATACTCATTTACTTTTACCTATATTTTTTGCCTTTTCGTTGCCCTTTATTCAGTCTTGCATCTCTGAGCTGTGATCTGGGATCATATTGCTATGTTTGAAAAATACTTTTCAGCACTTCCATTAGTGTGGTTCCGTTGGTAACCAATTCACTCAGTTTGTGTTTGCCTGAAAATATCTTTATTGCCTTCATTTTTATAGAATATTTTTGCTGTGTATAGAATACTAGATTGGAGATTAATTTCTTTCAGCACACAGAAGATATTCCATTATCTTCTGGCTTTGATTATTTCTGCTGTGGAGTCTCTAGTTTTATTTCACATCCTTGAAGTTAATTTGTAGTTTCTTCCCCCCACTCTGCTACTCCCAGCTGCTTTTAAGACTCTCCTGCTGTCTTTGGTTTCTTTGCATTTTCTGCTTACTAATAGTTTTCTCTGCTTCTCTTTCAGTTCTTTCCTGCCTTTTGGGGGTGGGGAACCTGCAGCCTTGGGGCTACATGTGGCCCTCCAGATCCCCGAGTGCAGACCCTTGACAGAATCCAAACTTCACAGAATAAATCGCTTTCTTAAAAGGATTTGTTCTATAAAATTTGGATTCAGTCAAAAGGCTACACTCAAGGATCCAGAAGGCCACATGTGGCCCCAAGGCCACAGGTTCCCCACCCCTCCTGCTTCACAGGGGCTGGTACAATAGGTTGCAAAATCTGCAGTGTAGGTTCACAAAAGGAGAGAGACAGACACACACACACACACACACACACACACACAGAGTGAGAGCACGATTGCATAAGCACAGCTCAGCAAGATTTCAGTTCCCAGCGTCTTTACATCAAGCCTGAGTGATGTGCTTGCTGAGTAGCAGCATTATGTGGATCTGGGCCTACCTGCAGAAGAAAATAAACAAATAAATAAAACCTAACGTTTACTCAGCCAAATGCTTCTCAGACTTGGCGAATTCCACACCTCGCCAGGACTGCAGACCATCCCCATCACTGTCAGTGCTTCCCAGTCAGGGAAAACGGGAACGCTGGGGAAGCCGTGTTCACTCAGACATATCGTGCAACTACTCTCTTCCCATAAAGCTGCTGCACAGAACTCATCAGTGTTCGTGACTTTCATCTTTGAACCCAGCCCCAGTGTTTTTGGATCTGGGCTTTTTCTATACAATTTGTTAACATTTTTAACATTAACATTTTTAACATTAACGATAATAATGGTCTAACATACAATTTTTTTTTTTTTTGAGACAGAGTCTCAAAAAGAGTGCCGTGGCATCAGCCTAGCTCACAGCAACCTCCAACTCCTGAGCTCAAGCAATCCTCCTGCCTCAGCCTCCCATGTAGCTGGGACTACAGGCATGCGCCACCATGCCCGGCTAATTTTTTCTATATATTTTTAGTTGTACAGCTAATTTCTTTATATTTTTAGTAGAGAAGGGGTATCACTTTTGCTGGTCTCGAACTCCTGACCTCAAGTGATCCTCCTGCCTTGGCCTCCCAGAGTGCTAGGATTACAGGTGTGAGCCACCACGCCTGGCCCTAACAGACAATTTTTAAACACTTTTTTCTAACGTGATTTTTTTCATACGATTTTCTAACATAGCCAAAAGTTATTCAATGTCTTCTTCATCATCCCAAGTGCCAGAAGAACCTTAGCAAACTTTATCATTGAATGCTCTTTCTCATCATGGAATTATTCCCTAGCCTTATAGTTTTAATTGCTTTTTCTTAATTTTTTTAAGTGAATTTTAAATAAGAGTTAAATTTTATGACACATTTTAACAATTTCTTGACTCCTCATTATTTCTGTTATCTCTGCTCTCCCTGGATTTCTCATTTTTTCTCGCTGAATACTTATTTTAAAAGTTATTTTGTTGAGGAATTATAGGGGGGAAAGAATAAACTTTTTTATGTCAGACAATGTCTTTATTTGGCCCTTACTCTTAGAAAATAATTAATCTGGCATAAAATTTCTACTTGCAAGTATTTTTCCACAACACTTTGCTTCTGGTGTATATTGTGGCTCATGAGAAGTCAGCTATTGTCTTAGTCCGTTTTGTGTTGCTATAACAGAATACCTTCAGACTGGGGAATTTATAAAGCAAAGAGGTTTATTTAGCTCACATTTCTGTAGAAATCTAAGCCTGACACCTAGGTCTGTGATTCTGGAAGAGTCTTTCAGGGAGACATTTTACTTGGTGGAAACAGTGTTGGCCTATTATATATATTTCTCATACATGTGCATATCTGAAACAGAAGTTCCACAACACAGTACCTACCCTTACTTTGTGCAATGCACTCTATAATGTTTCTCTTCCATTCTATTCTATTTCATCATTTTTAAAATGTTGTCACAACTCACTAAATTGCTTTTATGACTGTCTTAATCTGTTCAGGCTGTTATAACAGACCTGAGTGGCTTATAAACAACATAAGTTTATTTCTCACAGTTCTGGAGGCTGGAAGTCGAAGATCAGGGTCCTGGCAGATTTGGTGTCTGGTGAGGGCCTGCTTCCCGGTTCACAGATGGTGTCTTCTGGTTGTGTCCTCACATGGTAGGACGCCATGGTAGGGACACCATGTGAGGACAAGGAGCTCTCTGGATCTCTTTCATAAATTCCACTCATGACCTAATCATCTTCCAAAAGCCCCACCTCCAAATATATCACATGGGGTACTAAGTTTCAACATATGAATTTTGCAGGGAGATAAATATTCGGTCTATAGGACCTCTTGAAGTAAACACCATGGTCTATGATACTCTTTTTTAGAATCCTAGGGTTTAAACAGAGTTTTGTGTGCTGGCCTGGGACTCTAACCATCACGTATAACATTGCTTCGTTGGAAAACTGTATTCTTACGTCAAAACAACTGGATTAGAGTCCAACTTGCAGAACTCAATCCATCTGTAAACAGGGGCTGCCAAGGTCTAAATTAGGAACATTTTTATATTAGGAGTTCATTTAGACCAAAACAAGGAAAAGCTTACGATCAGCCTTCCTAAAGTAATTCCAATATACTTGTCTACTTGGGACTACAGCTCATTGGGAAGTAGTCAACCTTAGCATTTATGCAATGTCTTTTCCCTTTGCAAAAGGGCTTAATTTGAATTTCTGAAGACAGCACAGTGGTAATTCATTTTCCCCATAACACACGGATTGGAAGCTACTTTAATGTGTTTGCTACAAAATATAATTCTGCAGTTGCCTGAAGCATTTTCTAAAATCCACTGGTTTTTCTTCCCAGGGTTCCAGCTGTGTCTTAGACAAGACCTTTCCCATCCTAACTGGTCCTGAGGGACAGAAAGAGTCAGGCAATTTGGGACATATTTCCCCATGCACCCAAGCTTCATCATAGCTACCTTCAGGAACTCTCAGAATATCATTAGGAATCAGAGAGCCTGGCCTTATTTCTTGGGATTTCCAGATCTTTTAAAATTTTATGACAGTTTGAACAACAGTTTAACACAGTGAACTCTAAACCATGTGCGTATCAATAGTTATCCTCCGCCTTCTTTTAAAGACTTATAAATTAATCATTTTATACAATTATTTCAGGAAATATTGGGGTTTGGAAGCACATCAGTATATCCTACCAATTTTTATTCCTTTTTAAATGGTGAAATGGTACTCTAATGTCATTTTTCCCTAGCCCACAAAAAGGAAAGATAAATATTTCTTCAAGATAGTAAATGCAAGGATAGTAAATACCCTCTGCTTGGGGATGCAACACTGAGCGATGCAAAGCTGCTGCTTGCCTATGAGCTGATAGGAACTGTTAAAAGTGGTCGACTCCAGGAAATTGGGCTGGGGAGGGAGCAGAACTGTACACTGTATTATGAAATCTTCTGCATAACAACAAAATCCAGGTACTTTTACTATGGTAAAAGGGAAATGAAATTAAAAATTCTTCAGGTGGAAAAGATGTTTTTTCCTGCAATAAAAGTGATCACTACGTAATCTGCATGATTTATGTGCCGCTGAAGTAATTCAACAGCACATATGCGCCGGGTGGAATCTTCACCTTTGAGATTTTACATACCCTGAAAAAGCTTTTCCAAATTTCCCTTATGTTCTTAGGAAACAAATTATACGAAGTAGTTTACACAGGTCTGCTGGTACAACTCCACAATTGTCACATTTTCTACCCTAAAGGACTTAGACTCTCTAGATTTCTAGAAAACACAGATTTGGGTCCCGGTACAGCTGACCCAGACACTCAGGTACAAAAAGATAAAGAAGTGTGAATTTGGAGCAAAAGAAGAAGAAAGCATTTTGAAAGTCTACTGGGCTCACAGTGCCTGTATAAGACCATAAGAATGAAACCACTACATTAACTATGATTAATTAGTTAATTATAGGCATTATCACACAAAACCAGCAGCACTCAGGAAATCACAATGGCTTCTAGAGGCTGCTCATCACAAGTGTCACACTTTTATAGAATATATATAAAAAAAAAAACCAAGTGAGTTTTTATGCTAACAATGAACCAGAAAATCACTTTAAAATTAACTGGGAGTCAGGCAAGATTTTCCCTTTTGATTCAAAATCTGAAGGTCTAGATGTCAAATAAGGAACACAATGATAAATAAATATTCAGAATTCTGGTTAGAAAAGACCAAAGAGAGATCTAGATACAGGTAGAGAAGGAGAAAAACACTGTAATGATATTGTCAATGTTCCCAGTTCTTAAGTTAGTGGTGGGTTCACAGGAATGCATATTACTATTGTGCCTCATAATTTCCATATATATTATACATATTATTTTGTATTTATCAAGTTTTATGTAATAAAAATATTTTTAATTTTTCTTTTTTATTATAAATTGACAGTTTATAATTGTATATGCTTATGGGGTATAAAGTGATGTTATGATTTATGACTACAATGTGGAATAATTAAATCAAGCTAGTTAACATATCCATCACCTCAAATACTTAACATTTCTTGCGGTGAGAACATTTGAAATTTATTTTCTTAGCAATTTTGAAGTATACAATAAATATTAATGTATAAAAAACATTTTAAGGGAAAAATATCAAGTAGCCTGAGCACGAGAAACTATTGCATTACTCTGCAATATTATTTCACTTCCTTAGTAACATTAAGTTATATTTTCCTCTCGTTTACCCATCTTACAAGCTCTTCCACAAATATTTCATTGCTTAAAAAATATTACTTGGGTTAAGTAGGAAAAGCAAAGATTTAGAATCAAATCAACTCAAGTTCAATACCTGCAGCCTCTAAATCTCTCAAGTTTCTTCTGTTAATTTTAATTATTATATTAATTCTTCCCTCATTTCACTTGTTCATATGCATTGCCTTGATTATGTCAATAGTAACTATTTTTCACAGAAAGGCACCATCATTCTATGAACTCTAGTTTGTAGAGTGGTATATACTATGGCCAGAACTGACCTCACAGAAACAAGAATTTCTTCCACAAGGAATGCCACAGTATCTTTCCTGTGGGTGACTGCAACCACTCCCATGCTGAATCCTAGACCCTGGAACAGCAGCATGGGCTGCCTCCTCAGCCATCACTTGCCCAGCTGGGAGGGGCTGACTAACATTCGAAGACATGACTTGAAAGCTCAGGAGATTGTCAGTGAAAGAAATCTATATGGTGACTCACACTAAGAGGTTCTATAATGTAATAAAATATTCATTCGAACCCAGGTAGCCATGATCCTTGTTGTAACTGACTCCAAAGATGAGCACCAACAATTCCTCCCAACCCTGTTGGGAACCCTGCTCCTCCAGCAACAGGTGGACTCAATTTCGTCCTCAGGAATCTGAGCTGGCCCTGGAATTTACCTTAACCCATAGAATATGGCAGAAGTAAACTAGTGATAGTTCTGGGATAAGAGGCCTAGCAGCTTTAATTTTCAGCCTTAGAACCTTGAGCCTCCATAAAAAGAGGCCCAGGTAGTCTGGTGGAGAGACTACTTGGCGACTGGGAAGAGGGGAGAGGAGAGGGGAAGAGAGCCCTGGTCAGGTACCAGCTCCTCCAGAGAGCTAGACATGTGAGTAAATCTGTATTCGTTTCCTAGGACGGCCAAAACAAAGTACCACAAACTGGGTGGCTTAAAAAAAACAGAAATTTAGTCTTTCACAGTTCTGGAGGATACAAGTCCAAAATCAAGGTCTGTCAGCAGGATTGATTCCTTCTGGAAGTTCTGAGGGGGAATCTGTTCCATGACTCCTCCAGCTTCTGGTGGTTGCGGGCAACCCTTGGCATTCTTTAGTTTACAGCTGCATCACTCCAATCTCTGTCTCTGCTGTCACATGGTGTTATCCTTGTGTCTGTGTTTGTGTCCTCTCCTCTTACATGGACACCAATCATACTGGATTAGGGCCTACCTAATCCAGCATGACCTCATCTTAACTCATTACATCTGCAAAGACCCTTTTTTCAGATAATATTGCATTCTGAGGTTCTGGGTAAACATGAACTTTTGGGATATGTTATGCAACCTAGTTCAGAGACTGTCTTGAACATTCCTGCCCCATTCGAGCCTCCAGACCTGTAGGGCTGCATGGGAGACCCCAGGAGAGATGAGTAGACGAACAACCCACATTGCAAAATCATAAGCAAAAGAATGGTTGTAGTTTTCCACCACTAAACTTTGAGATAGTTTGTTACAAAGTAGAGATAATCAAAACAGTCCTTTTGAAACATTAGAGAGGTGATTTGACCAATCATCAAGTTGAATTACTAATAAAATGCTATAATTTATAAATAAAATTATTAACAAAAGGATGAGAACACTGAGGTTTTTGCAAAAAGCTATTGGAACTTTCATGAGATGTTCAACATGCCATTCATTAAATTGTTTTTCTTCACCCAAGGGTTTGTGAGGGGTGATTTCCTGTTTAAAATGAGAAGGAAAATAAGGGGGGGGGGTGTATGCCCCCAAATGGCTGTAGAAGGCTGACTAACGTGGAAGGAATGTGCAGTGCTATGAACCAGAGAAAAGAGTTTTGTTTCTTGTGAAGGACGGTGGATTTGATTATGTTTGATATTCCCCGGAAATGAAAAAGAAAGGGAATGAATTGGGTTACAACTGTCATTTTAGTCTGTAAAGATTAGAAAGGGAACAGACTTAAGGTGTATGTGTGAAGTGGGGGGAAGGAAGTCTGGTCCTGACCAGGGGTTCAATAATTCCACCTCACCTCATTCAGACAGATGCATTCAAGTCTCAAGCTTCTGCTAGCTTTGAATCCAACCAGATGAAGAAAGTGGTATGTTGCCAGTTTTCCATAACAACCTCCAAAAAACAAGCAGGATGGGAAATGGTAAATATTAGTCTCTTGTGATCCTAGAAACAGCATGGCCTGATACAAAACTGTTGAGTGAGAAAATACAAAAAGAGGAAAAACAATAGTCTCCAAAAAAGAGGATGGATTGTGATTATCATAGCCTACTGGAAAAATAATTCCAAATCTTCATAAGAGACAAGGACCTAGTAGACTCAAATTTAAGTCAAAAGACAGGGGTATTTTCCACTTACTAACCACAAGTATTAGGTAAGTTTCTTGTGCCATTTGGGGTTTCAGATTCCTCATTTGGAAAAGGGGGATAATAATACCCTACTTTCCTATACGGTCATTGTGAAAAGCAAATTAAATTATAAATATGAAAGCACTTTGAACAGTCCAAAAGTGACAAAGATAAGATTTCATTATGAACATTCAGCATATATTTAAGCATGTTCATTGGCAAAAATATTTTCTGCAGGGACAATTTCAAATATGGCTGATTAAAAGGAATCGCTAAAGAAACTGGCTAAACAGTGGTGGTGCGAGAGCCACAACCTCATTAACAGAATGTTAAGCTCTAGTACTTCTGACTTCCCATTTTCAACCCTGTCCAGGAATTCCAGACTTTCTTCTGCAAGATGCTTCTCTAATCCCTACCCTCACATATTCATAACAACGATCATTATTTGCAATAGGTGAACTTCCGGTTAACGTCCTCCAGGAAAACCACCCTCCTTGAATCTCTACACCAGATTCAGCTGTCACTTCCTATTTATGTCCAGTCCAACACAGATCATTGCCAGGATGAAGCCAGTGTCTGGAGCATATGTCTTCTCCTTAGGGTCTTGATTAACAGCCAGTTTGGCATCTTATGAGATGATAGAAAGAGAGAAAACCAAATTTATTTTTCTTCACCCCCACAAAGTCTCTGGACATTTGGGTTTCTAAGCAAGTCTAAAAGAAATGAATTAAGTATTAAATCCTGCTAACCATGTACAAGACAACTTACAAAAATCATTTTATGTCATCCTTACAAATATCTTCTGGTATTGATAATATTATTTTTCTTATTTATTCATAAGAAAATTGAAGGTCAAAGACCTTCAGTTACTTGCCTAGGGCCACACAGTAAAAAAAAAAAAAAAAAAAAAAAAAAGCAATAGAGCCAGAATATGAACCAGGTGGTCTGACTCCAGAATTCAAGCTTTTCCTACTATACAATACAGTATCTTCCTTGGAATCCTCATGTAAAAAAATTAGATGATGATAGAATTTACACATTCCTCCCAAATTTAGTTTATTGGCAACTATGGCACTATAGCTGAGCATACAAGCTGTGGCATGTCTGTGTTCTTTTGGTGGAAATTTAGTCATCCAGTTTTTACTCTTGGCTATGATATTTATAGCTGCTTCCCTTTCTCTCTCTCTCTCTCTCTCTCTCTCTAACCAAATGCATACTATTAGTCCTATATTCAATAATGAATTCTTCAGTGATGGTGACTGCAAACGTCTGAATTCTTAAAGTCTAACATTCAATACTCCCCTTGAGCTGGTCCCCTAATACTTTCCTATCATTTCCTGCACATTTCCTCATTTGCTCAAAGTATTGGAAAATGTATTAAGAATCACAACCTGTGGGGCCCATCTCTACATATGTTCTTATGATGCACTTTCATGTAGAATGATGGATCCCATCTAGAATTATTTCTTGTCAGTATTTCAAAACTCCTAATTGAAATGAAACAGTTACCTGGAATAATAACATCATAGGCTGACTAGAATGTTCTTGGCTTTTGGCCAAAAATGCTGAGTATGAAATACTGATTATTTCATCTGATTAGAAATTCTAATTAACAGTAATACATGGCTTTTATGATCAAATTGAGAAGTAAACTACCTCTTGATAAATGCAGATTTATTTGTAGTGACAAAATCTTTCAAACAACAAAATGGGATGGAGAAGGGGATAGGTAATAAAATCGCTCCTTCGTGATAGAAAGAATATGAACCAATTGACCTGCAGTGGTTTTTTATTCTAGACTCATTCTTTCGCAATGAAATTCTTCATGTTTTTGACATCTCAAATAAATTCTTCTTCCTCCACGAAGTCTTCTCCTACATTGTCAGGGAGAAGTATTTTCCTTCTTGCTTTTTTGTTCTTGTTTTTTTTTTTTTTTTTTTGGAGACAGAATCTCTCTCTGTTGCCCAGTCTAGAGTGAGTGCCATGGCGTCAGCCTAGCTCACAGCAACCTCAAACTCCTGGGCTTAAGCGATCCTCCTGCCTCAGCCTCCCGAGTAGCTGGGACTACAGGCATGCGCCACCATGCCCGGCTAATTTTTTCTGTATATATTTTTAGTTGGCCAGATAATTCTATTTTTTTAGTAGAGATGGGGTCTCGCTCTTGCTCAGGCTGGTCTCGAACTCCTGACCTCGAGCAATCCACCGGCCTCGGCCTCCCAAAGTGCTAGGATTACAGGCATGAGCTACCGCGTCCGGCCTCCTTCTTGCTTTTTGATCCTATGGCAAGATATATATGCTGTTCTCATGGCAATGTACTTTCTTATTTTGTTGGCTTTAAGATGCTAACAATTACAATCTGTATTGTTATTTTATACACAACAGAGAAAGAGAAAACACCAACTACCAACTAAACTATGGCACACCATCTTGATTTTTAAAATGTAAAAAAAGTTAAAAAAAATGTATGTTACAGAATTGATGAGAAACAACATCATGAGTAGTTTTCATTTCAACTCTCTTACTATAACTTCAAGAGGGAGCCACTGTGTGCCTCATCTATTTCTATTTCCTCAGGACCTTGTACTATGGTTCACATGTGGTATATATTCAATATGTGTGTTGTATTGAATTGTGAGCTTAGAATTCTCACTAAAGATTCCCAAAACTGGCTGATATTAAGGCCCTTAATCTGTTTCTGTCTTTTGCATACACTTTAGATAAGCCCCATCTATAACTTAGAAAATAAAGAAGAAAGCATATGATCCTAACAGACTTTCCATCTGCATATCAGAAAAAAAATTATTTGTTAGTGTTTTATTGTGCCTTTTATTCAGATAACTTGGAGTGCTATACAGAGAATTTCCTATTTACATTTCTTGAATAATTTACTTTTGAAAATTGAGCCAAGCAGGGAAGAGCATAGAGGAGCACAGGGAGAGAAGGAGAAGTCAATTTAAAACTGAACTCTCGGCCGGGCGTGGTGGCTCACGCCTGTAATCCTAGCTCTCTGGGAGGCCGAGGTGGGCGGATTGTTTGAGCTCAGGAGTTCGAGACCACCCTGAGCAAGAGTGAGACCCCATCTCTACTAAAAATAGAAAGAAATTATATGGACAGCTAAAAATATATATAGAAAAAATTAGCCGGGCATGGTGGTGCATGCCTGTAGTCCCAGCTACTCGGGAGGCTGAGACAGGAGGATCGCTTGAGCCCAGGAGTTTGAGGTTGCTGTGAGCTAGGCTGACGCCACGGCACTCACTCTAGCCCGGGCAACAAAGCGAGACTCTGTCTCAAAAAATAAATAAATAAATAAATAAATAAAACTGAACTCTCTTGTCTTTGTCCCTGGAAGATACCATAGTCTTAGTGGACCAATGGATGCTTGATGGCTAGAAGAGTGGAGGGTTGGATAGATGATTTAGTCAACTATTACTACAATAATGCTGCAAAACAAACAACATCAAAACCTCAGTGCCACACAATAATTCACATTTTTTTAGTTCACATGGTTTGGCTGGGCACTCTGCTGATCTTGGCTGGACTCATGTATGTAGGAAACATATCAGAATTCCTAAGGCTGAGGCTAGGCTTGGAACAGCACACCATCACTTTTGCCATATTCTACGGGCTGAAGCAAGTAGCATAGCCAAACTCAAGTCAAGAGGCAGGAAAACTTACCCCACCTCTTTGGAAGAGGACTAGCAAAGTCATGTGGCAAAGGGCATAGTTACCAGAAAGGGTAAAGAATTAGGGCCAATGATGTCATTCTGCCATGTATGGTAATAATGGTGTCCTACACATAAATATTGATTTAGAGTTTACAAAGTATATTCACAAGTATTTTCTCATTTAATTTTCACAACTAGACGAGAAGAGCAGAGAAGATATAATTATGCTTACTTTACTGAGGAAAAAAAGGGAAACAGAGAATTTAATTTGTCCTCAATAAACACTAAGTAATTCAGATGGAATTCAGACCCATACTTTAACAGTTCTTTGTGGATTACCACACACAGCTCCGCTGTAGGCATAGGGTTTGTATGCTTTCAGTAAAAGCTTAGGTCAGTTCAGAACAGCTCCTGATATTGGACTTCCAACCACACCTAAAGTTTCCTGGAAGTCGGCTCTGGCTGATTTCTAGATTTCTAGGCTACATACATAAGCATGAGTTGCTGCTTGTTTTCAGATAAACACATTAATTTTGAAGAGATTGAGCTGAGAGTACAAAGAATGATGAAAATCCAAATCGGTAGCAGCACCGAGAGGTAAACAGCACCACACGCTGATAAACTGCTTATGGATTTTCTGTCTTCAACTGATTGGGGAAAAAACTAGTTTGAGGTGATGAACTGTAACTGTAACATGTGGAAGTAATTGGTTTAGTAAGGAAAAGGGTGTTAATTTAGAAATATCAATACTACTACCCTCCTGGTGGATTAATACACAATATAGACAGAACAAAATGGGAGCTCTCCAATGATCTGAGAGTTTATGATTTCATTTACCACCAGGTACGTCTCACAAACATGGCACTCGGAGCACGTGGGCTTCCGCATCTCTACCAGAAAGCCGGGCGCCTTGCCACCCACTCACTGCCATTTAGATAGAGAGCATCAAAAGACAAAATTACAATTGAGTTTAAAGATCTCAATTGGCTTTATTGTTATTCTAGAAGCAAGCAATACTTCCTTCCATAAGAGTAAGTGTTCCAGTGACAGAAAAGGGACTGAATAAATCAGAAACAAAAAACAGATTGATCATTTCAAAGTTACTTTCCTCATAGGGCAGGATCAGGGAGACAGAACAATACAAAGACAATCGATTGGGTAACAACAGGTTACCTCAGGTGACTCCTTTGTTGCAAGGATTAAAACAGGGGGAACTTTATTATCATGCCAATTAAAAATGGAAACTGGCCTATCTGGGAAATTAGGCGCTCTCTCTCTCTCTTGATTTCTTAGAATGCCAGAGAACAACTCTGCTTTGGTTTGGTGAGCACAGGTGACTCCATTTTTATTTTCAGTCTGGTCTACTGGGGGCTAGTACCGGAATTTAGTCCCCAAAAATGACCTCCTATAATTTTTGTTTAACAACAGAGGAAAAAGCATGAAGGTCAAAGTCTAATTCAAGTTCCTAGTAACTTTCCAATAATTATACCAATAACCTTTAGCGGACCTAGACCTCAGTGGAAAACTTCCTTGAGACCCCTGGTACACTTACCCAAGGTTAGGATCCCTGTTATGATCGTGGAGCACCCTACTCTCTTCTTTTGTAGCATTATGTCAATTGCAGTTTATTATTTCTTCATATGGCTACCATCATGCCTGTTGTATCCTGCCTAGACTGTTAACCTTATGAGGGGAGATCAGTATGTTTTTGTTTCATCTCTTGTATCCCAGGACCTAGAACAGTGCTTGCCATATAATAGGCACTCCTCACATATGTCACATGAAAGACCAACTCAATGTCACCAATTTTTACCACATCTACCTCCCTATAGTATGTTCTCTGTGACCCAGAATGGAGGGGGTGTAGGAGAGAGCACCGGGGGACACATGCTTTGGATTAGCTGCCCTACCCGCCTTTCCAGTGGCTTCTCATTGCGAGCACAACACATCTCTTTCTACCCCTTTGTCCTAGTCTCTTGACACTGGCCATCGTGCTCTGTACTCCAGACGGATTGCCCTTCTTTTGGTTCCAGAACACACTGCAAGTCCACCTGTCCCTGGTTCTTTATACCCTGAACACCTCTGTGCACCCCCCTCCCCACTTAAATGACTTATCTCCTGGACACAGGTCAAGCATCACTTCGGGGAAGCCTTTCCTGACTGCCCAGGCTAGGTCAGGCGTCCCATCACAGGCTTTCATAGAATCACCTACTGCTGTCTTTGGTAGCACAAGTTACTGTTGCTATTTCTCATTTGTGTGATTATTGATTAATGACTATGTCTGTACTGGACTGTAAGCACCATGAAAGCAGGAACTATGACAGTTTTGCCTACCACCTAATATTCCTGATTTTTGCTCACCATTTAACACCCAGAGCTTGGCATTGTGCCTGTCATTTGGTTAAAACTCATTAAGTATTTATTGAATGGATCAATCAACAAATTAAATGCACAAGTATCTTTTAGAGCTCTTCCTCTCTTCCCATAGGGATAGTACCCAGATAGTACCCAGATAGTACCCAGATCTGGTTCTACTGCTAACTCTGAGTCATTTGAATTCACATGACTCAGGTTTTGGCCAAGAAACAAGTCCCAGCCAATGGTCCACAGTTTTTTGTCTAATATGTAGTGAGACTTTTCACTCACCACTGGCTGCCCCTTAGGGATCTTTTGATTTAAAAAGAGATACAGAAGTACCTGTCTCCTTAGAGAGAGACTTCATCACCCTATCAAACCAGTCATTAGTGAACTTCTTTGCTCATTTATCATAGATTATTGCTTGTATTTTAAAAACTCCTTCTACACCCACCCTGCCACATATGGCCACAGCTTGTTTGCAAAGAATGCTGATCATGCTTTCAAACAAAACTGTTCCCATATGCTTGTGATTCATTTCCCTCTTCCTGCCTTTGCTTCATTTGTTTTAGAATTGGAGTTTAATTTTGAAACTGTTGCTGTGACAGGAAGTGACTGGGGAGAGGAAGGATTAGAAGAGAGGGACCACGGAGCCGAGGCGGATGAAGGAGATGGTCTGTTGCTTATCCAACCCACAGATTAGATCAAGGGCTGTTAGACTGAAAAAACCCTTTAAAGGTTTGAGATTATGAGGACGTACATAAGATGGCAATTTACTTAAATTGTAAGAAAAGTACATTCTTGTGAAAACCGGATTTGAAAGTCTGGCCCTAAAAATCCAAATAAATCAAATGAAAACAAACAAACAAACAAAAAGGCATACCAAAGTCCCACTTGAGCCCTCCCTTCCAGTTTAAAGGAGGCAGACAGAGAAAATGTGATTTTATCTCCATTTCTGGGATGCATGATAGTCCCATTATCTGCATTACAGCTGAACCCAACATGGGGTTTAGTTGGTGACCAGAACGACAGTTCAAACAGTGTAAGCATCCTGTCTCCAGAGAATATTAATGAAATCAAGGAACGAGTTGGCTGATATTTTCTTCTGCGTATCACAACTCAGTGCATGACCTTTTAATAAAGTGTCTGTGATATAAACTAGCCTGGCATTCTTGGATAATTTATTCATGCAACAAATATTATACAGCATCCAATTATGTGCCATAGCCCTGTCTAGGAAAAGGATGCAGTAGTGAAAAGGAGAGATATCCCTGCCCTCATGGAATTTACATCCTAATGGGAAAGGATGAACAATTAAACAACCAAGCAAGAAAATAGATGTCAGAATTAATTCGCACCAAGGAGGAAGTGAAAAGGAGAAAGGACTAAGAAATGCAGAGGTGAGGTCGGAGGGTTGTTATTTGGAAAAGTGTGGTCAGAAAAGTCTCGTCTATCACGTACAGACATAAGCCGCATAGCTATGGGAAAGCACGTGCCCAAGTCCTGAACAGAAGCACACCTGGTCTGCTGAGGAACACCAAGGACGCTGATGTCACTAAAGCAGAGGGTAGGAGAGAAAGTGAGACGGGTCAAAAAGGAACGAAGTCACACGGGGCTTTGTACTCCGCTACTGTCCGACAATTTGGGGATTTGCTCTGTATGAGACAGGAGGTAACTGAAGGGTTTCGAATAAGAAGTGATATGGTCTGACTTAGGTTTTTAGATGTTCAGTCTGGCTGCTGTGTTGAGACTAGGCTCTAGGGAGTGGGACAAGGACAGATGCAGGGAGATGGGTTAAACAGAGGGCTACTACGATACTCCAGACAGGAGGTGACACCGCTCTGAAACAGGGCTGTTGTAGCAGAAATGGCAAGAGGGTGTATTAGTTTCCTGTAACAAAGTACCACAAACTTGGTGACTTAAAGCAACAGAAATTTATTCTGTTACAGCTCTAAGGCCAGAAGTCATCCAAAATTGGTATCACTGGGCCAAAATGTAGGCTTCGGCAAGGCTGTGCACCCCCCAGAGGCTTAGGGGAGAATCTGTTCCTTGCCTCTTGCAGCCTCCAGTGGCTGCCTGCTTTTTTTTTTAACTTGTGGCTGCATCACTCCAATCTTTAAGGCCAGCGTCTTCAGATTCTCTCTGTACCACCTTCCCCTTCTCCTCTGTGTGTATCACATGTCCCTCTGCCCCCTCTTATAAGGATACATGTGATTGTATTTGGGTCCCACCTGGATTTTCCAGGATAATCTCCTCTTCTCAACACTCTTAATCACATCTGCAAAGACTCCACCTCCTTTTCAAAACAACCATATAAAATAACATTCACAGATTCCATAACATTTTAAATTATCATATTTACCTGTCTGATACATTCCTATAATACTTTTATCCTACATTTTTGGGCTGCATGCTTTTTATCTTCATATTACAATTACTTTTTACTGTTATTTTCTATAGAGAAAATAAAAAAATCAGTCCTCCTTTTAGCATGACTGATCACAGTTTTTAAATTATTTTTAGTTTGTACGCATGAAATGCATAAAACCAGTGTCTTCACACACATACTCCCTTGCTGTTTATAGTCCCGGTAGAGATTTGAGTTTACAAACACAGGAATCTACTAAACTTTATTTCAAACAATCCTTATTTAAAACAACCTCATTCAAAAATGAGAAAAGGACTTAAATAGACATATCTACAAAGAAGATATACAAATGACCAATAAGCACATGAGAGGATGCTCACCATCACTAATCACTAGGAAAATGTAAATCAAAACTACAATGAGATCCCACCTCACACCCATTAGGATGGCTACTATCAAAAAAAAAAAAAAAAAGAAAGAAAGAAAATAACAAGTGTTGGCAAGGATGTGGAGAAACTGGAATCTTTGTGCACTGTTGGTAGGAATGTCAAATGGCACAGCCACTGTAGAAAACAGTTTGCTGGTTCCTCAAAAAATTAAAAATAGGATTACCATGTAATCCGGCAATTCCACTTCTGGGTATATATCCAAAAGAATTAAAACCAAGGTCTCAAAGAGATAGTTGAATATCCATGTTTATAATAGCATTATTTACAATAGCTAAAATGTGGAAGCAATCCAAGTGTCCATCAGTGGATGAATGGATAAACAAAATGTAGTGTACACATACAATGGAATATTATTCAGCCTTAGACACATTGCTACTATGTTTCCATTTCTGGCCCAGCACCTTTGCCTCTTGATGCCAGTAAAGTCAGTACACCAGGCAGGAGGAATTTTCCTCCAAGCCATTCCTGCTCCAGAAGGGTAGAAATGACTCAACTGCACACAGAAGAAACTACCAACCACATAAATATATTCCACTAAACCCAAACTAAATCTATCCTCTACTCAATTTACCCTTAAATCAGTCTCCAAAATACACATAGTCATTCCAATATTCCAATATCATCTAACACAAGGGGAAATTTTTAACTTTCTAATATGGAAACTTTCAAATTATACAAAGGTAAACAGAAAAGCATAGCAAATTCCCATAAACCCATCACCAGCTTCAACAGTTATCCGAGGCCAATCTCGTTTCCACTTTACCCCATCTATTTTCCCCCTTCCTGTATTATTTTGAAACAAATTCTAGATGTTACATCATTTCACCTATATGCAGCATGTATTTCTAAAATATAAAGATTGTTTAAAAAATAAAAACAATGCCACAATCATACTTCAGAAAACATTATAATTCCTTAATGTTATCAGATAGTCAGTGTTCAAATTTCTAATTAGCTTATGAGACACTAAAAATTTATTTTAATAGTTCAGAATTTGATCAGAATTTAAATAAGGTTGTCATTAATTGATATGACTCAAGGGTTTTTATTAATCTATAGATTTTTTATCTCTTTTTTTGTAATTTATTTGTTTAAAGAATCAGGTTATGCTCTATGGAGTTTCCCACAGTCTGTATTTTCTAATCACACCCCTGTGTGTCATGTGTTTATCATGTTCTCCTGTCCTCTGACTTTCCTCTGAATTAGTGGTTGGATTTAGAAGCTTGATAAGATTCCAGTTTGACATTTTTGATAAGAACATTTCATTGGCGGTGTTGGCCACCTTACTGTCTGGTTGTTTCTCTTTTTTTGATGTTAGCGGTTGATGATCAATGTTGCCATAGGTTAAAGTCCCAAAAATAGACCCGGAGACAAGAATCACTGTGAAAAATGACTATTTAGTACCTTGAGAGACCAGTAAGGTGATGCAGGAAGCAAAACAGGAAGGAGAGGAAGCCAAATCAGAGTGTGATCTCAGGCAAAATCCCACAGAGGGCAGTTTCTTCCTGATCCCGTGGGGAAATTTGGCCCTGTAGGTAATGCTTCAGAATTACACTAACTCAAGGCAAGGGACCTAGGGTATCACACACCTATATTTTTCAGTGATTGGTTAAGAGGTTCTGGCAAAGGTGGGCACTGTTGAGGCACTACCAGCTCTGTGTATGTCGGAGGAGGTGCACAAAACAGGAATAGGAAATTAGAGGGGATCAGGGTAGAGCATCCACATCATCTGCATATAATGGGAAGTTTGACCAATTTTGTTAAAAATATCTTCCTTTGCAAATATTACAAAAAGATATGAGCCTGTGAACATATTGCTATGCCTCCACCCCCCAGAGCCTCAGAGGGGGCCCATAGCAATGAGAGGCCTTGACACTTAAGCTTCTTTAGCTTCAAGATAAATCCACCTCTATTGTGAGGAAGAAAGGAAACAAGAGCATGTGGTATCCTGGAAGAGAAGAAGAGTAGAGCAAATTTTTCACATGTGTGAAAAATAGAGTGACGATCTGTTTTCAGATCCTGCGACTTACCAGATCTGTTGGCCTTCTTGCCTTCTTATTGCCCCTGACTTGCCTCATGGCTTCACATCCCCCATTATCCAGCTTAGACTCCATGACCCAGAATTATCAGTACTGTCAACTACTTTGCCTCCGTTGATCAGTCAAGAAGATGAAGACCTCTGGAGTTAGCCATTTGCAGATCATTAGAGACCCTGACAAAAGCAAAACAGAGTATTGGGAACAAAATCCTAATCAGTGTGACTTCATATAGAGATTACAGGAGGAGAGAAATTGGAAAGAAGTGCAGTTACACTCAGTATCCATGGGGAATTGGTTCTTGGACCTCCGTATACACCAAAATCCAAGGGTTCTAAAGTCCTTTACATAAAATGAAGTAGTACTTGCATACAACCTACACACATCTCTACATTACTTATGATACCCAATACATGTAAATGCTATGTAAATAAATAGTTGTTATGCTATATTTTATTAATTTTTTAAAAAAATTTTTTCGGTCATCAGTTGCTTGAATCTAGGGATGCAGAAACCCAGGATATGAAGGGCTGACTGTATAGCACACTTGGAGTTTTGCTAAAATAGACAGCAGAATAACGGAGCAACTGCTAGACAGAGTATTAAGGTATGTTTGTTTTAAGATGGGAAAAGAAGCAACATATTTGAATGTTGGAGAGAATGATCCTATAGAAAGGGATACAGAAGAGAGAACTGCAGATAGATATCCCTGATGAAGTGAGAGCAGACAGGACCTATTAGACAAGGGGAGATGTTGATCAAGACGGAAACATAGATGGTTCGTTCCCAACAAGAGGAGGGAGGCCAGATAGAGATATGCAGGTGGAGAGATTTTGAGGTGAGAGCAGAAGGAAGTTAAACAATGTCTTCAACTGAGGATGAAGAGTAGAAGGAGGTATGGAAGATTTGAGGAAAGAGAAAAAGGTACAAAATAGGTGTCCAGGAGAGCTGGATAGTATAACAGGATTTCCAGGCAGCTATAGGAGCCCACATGAAGTAGTCAGTTACGAATTTAGAGTGGGACCAATCAGCATGGTTAGGTGTTGTTCTTCAGCCACGATGTGCGTCTATAGGAGTAAACTAGGTGGAAAAGTGATTAACAAACTTTGAGGTTTTTCTAGGCAAATTAGAGACAGAGGCAAAGGAACTGACAGTGCTAATAATACTGTGCCATGGAATCTACGCTGGACAATGGGGGATATGAAGATGTGAATTAGGTAAGGCACAATAAAAAGGCAGTGAGACCAAAGATCCGATAAGTCTTAGGATTATTGGGCTTCCAGGAAGAGTTGCTGGAAGGTAATGCATAACTAAGTCACTTCTACTTGAGATTGTGTAGATGGTGTAGTTAACAGTGATGACAAAATCTACGGTTTGACCACAGGAGTGAGTGGCTGAAAGAGGGTAGGGAATAGATCATTGGAGAAGAGAGAAAACCAAAAGGCCACGGTATTGGAAGGCTCATCTATATGGCTATTGTAATGATTGAATCATAAATTCAACATCCTGTGGCCGATTATTAAGGAAGGTCATTCCTATAGCATCCTTCTTCCTCCCCCCTTGTACAACCATCAAAAAGACCATTGATTCTCAGTAGTTTCAGCTGAAGCAGGTCTTCCTGGATGCCTTGTGAGCAGAGTTTCCTCTATCAACTCAGACAAGACAACATGGTAGGACACAGAGGCCCAGCACCATCAGATTGTGTCCTTTACACTGGCCCTTTTGGACATGAATACCCAACTCTGAAAGGGGAAAATACCCTTGTGCTCCAAATCAAGCCATATAAACCTTAGTTTTGTCATTTATCTCCTAAACTACTCACACCTATAATATTGAGAAAATTCCACATTTTTCTGGAAGAAATTTATCCATCTAGTGCTGAACTTTTCTACAGAAAGCCAGAAAAACCCTGTTGTCATCTACCGGCATTTGTGCCCTTATTTGGACCTCCTCTCCCATAACCCTGGATGAAGCCTGTGTGCTCCTGAGGTCAGAACATGGTGAGAACAAAGCCAGTTATGAAAATATGGAGCTACCAGGGGCCCCCATACTATTCACCTTCGAACAGAGAATCCTCCAGGTCATTTAAACTCACCTGTCTCTCACCAGGTCCTGGCTTTTCCCAGATTCTCACGGTTTTCCGTTCACATTTCTCAACTCTTTTTCACCTCTCTCCTCATCCTTTTTCAAAGCCAGAGTTCTTCCACAGAAATGCAAAATGTGGTTAAAACAAATATCCAGGCTGGGCACAGTGGCTCACACCTATAATCCCAGTACTTTGGGAAGCCAAGGCAGGAGGATCCCTTGAACCCAGGAGGGCAAGATCATCCTGGGCAACATAGTGAGACCCCCATCCCTAAAAAAAAAAAAAAAATAGCCAGGCTTGGTGGTAGGTGTCTGTAGTCCAAGGCAGGAGGATCAATTGAGTGCAGGAGTTTGAGGTCATAGTGAGCTATGATGATGCCACTGCACTCTAGCCTGAGCGGCAGCAAGACCCTGTCTCTGAAAAAATATATATATCCAGACAGACTCCAGGAAGAATAAAGAATAAGCTACGTCTCAAAAGACCCAGAGCTAGAGAGGGAGAAGTGTGGGAGAAAACAAGTAAAGGCAAGTGTTGCTTTGGGTGGTGGGAGGAGTATCAGGTGCTCAGGATGGGAAGAGTTTCAGCTGGTGGATGGGGGGAAATGACTTCAGTTTGGGGTTTTTTATTTGTTTCTTTTGTTATTTTGTCCCAGTATCATCTCACTGCCAACATCACACTGGCCAGGAAGGGAAAGTCTCAGGAATCCAAGATTCCCTGCTCTGTTCATAACCACAGTTTACCACCTGACCTTATTGCAGCCTTCTTGATGGCACCTTCAACTGGCACCAGTACCAGTTACAGCTGCATTAGTTTAAGATCTTGCCAGCCAAGATCATCTCTTCACTTGTTCCCTATCAGACTCTGCCTTAGAGTGGGTTTCTATGGGATAGGACCTTACCAGACACTGCCAGGTTCTTACGGAACACCCTGGGATAAACTTGCTTTCCTTGAGCTTATCCAAACTCCTCCCCTCCCCTCAGAAACCTGGCACCCCAACATCCCTCTCCCCTCTCAGGAAATTTCTCTAAAGCCCATCTTCTTGCAAAGAACTGACTGCACACCCCAACTCCCCAACAACAGTCATAAACGCCAATTCACACAGGAGGTCTTTTGCCCACAAACTGAACAATAGCATTGATTTCCAAGTATCTATCTCTATGACATGCTCACTTGCCACTCAACCAAACTGCCTCTCCCTTCTCCTGTGGCTCTCTCCATGTTGGCCTTTGACTCCCCACCAAGGGCAACAAAGACAAATGGCTTCTCTATTTCCCCTTCCAAAGATGGGGGATCAAATCTATGAAATCTGTCTCAACATGAGTCTGAGATTAAACATGGAGATGACCTCAACATCCAGAAACAGATTTTTCACCCCAAAATTTGTCATGGAAGGACAGATAAGCCACTGAATGTGTCACAAAGACTCAGCAGGACTGAAGATAACCATCATTTTGCTGTCTATCTAAACTACAGTTTTCAAACAGCAATTAGAAATTGCAGCGATATACAATTTTTCTCCAATTTCTTAAATTATAACACCAATGTTAGTGTAATAGTTAATAACATTAGTAAAATTATTATAGAAAAATTGAAAAACATAGGAAAGTTTACAGAAGAAAATCAAACCACCCTTAATCTCATGAAAAGAGAAATAACTACTATTATTATTTTATTGTATTGCCTGCCTGTGTTTTTCTACTGATATGCAATATATTATTGTAATTAATTTATATACACATAATATGAACTGCTTGTTACTATAAATAATTTCATTTTTGTGGTATACACTGCATCCTTGAGAATCCTAAAGAACAGTCTTATGCTCCATTATGTAAATAATTAATTTTTTTAAATCAGAGAATTGATACCTGACTATACCTAAAGAAAGGTTACGTCAGATTCTGAGACCAACAAAGCTGAGTGCTGATCTATTTTCTACCACTTAGCAGTTCTATGACCTTGGTCAAGTTTCTTAAATCTTCTGTGCCTTGGTTTCCTCTTATTTAAAACGGGGATGATAATAATAGTATCTACTTTAAAGAGTTGATGTGTCAATTAAAGGAGAAATTACATGGAAAGTGCCTAGACCTGTGTCTGGTATGCAGTAAGTATTAAATAGGGTTGGCCATCATTATTATTTTTACCATCTATGTGTTTCTCCAAGGCTTCTTAAAAAAGTGCTGATCCAGTAATATTACTTATTTAAAGGCTGATAATAGTTGTGGTTAGAACAGCAAATTATTTAAGGTTTTAGTGAATTGAGAGTTGAACAGCAAACCTTCCTGAAGGCCATATAGTGTAATGGTCAAGAGCATGTGTTTTAGATAAAAACAAATAAGGCCTTATTCATCAATATCATCATAATAATAAACATTTCTGGAGTTAACACAAAGGGCCAGGTATTTTTATCAAAGCTTCGCTTATATTAACTCACTTAAGACTCACAATGATCCTAAGACGTAGGTACTATTAACAGGAAACTTAGGCACAATGAGGTTAAGAAACTCATAGCAAAGCAACAAGGCTAGTAAAAGAGCTAGGATTTGAACTAAGGTGACCTTAGTCTAGAGCCTCTGCTTTTAAATATTGCTGTGTTGTTATATATTTGAAAAAGATATTTAACATTAGCTAGTCTTTTGTTAAATAGATTGTGGTCTTTTTCATATGGATTTGACAAAATTATTTGTATATTCTTGATAAAAAGCCCTTTGCTAATTATATGTATTGCAAATATCTTTGCTTACTCTTTAGTTCACCTGTTGACTGTCTTAGCAGAGTCTTTTGATGGATGAAAGTTTTTAATTTTACTGTAAGACCAAACACCTATATTGCCCTATACAATCAGTGTATTTTGTGCCTATCTTATCTTCTAGAAACACTGTGTTTTTCCTTTTTCTACAATTTACTTGGAATTGATTTTTTTTATACCGTGTGAGGTAGAGGTCAAGATGTAGTTCTTGCCATCTGGATATCCAGTTGACCGAACACAATTTAAATTGAAACACTGTCCTTTCTCTCACTGCTCTGCAGGGTCACTTTTCTCACAAATCCAAGATCCATATGTATGTGAGAAAAGAATATTCTATCCTTTTTTATTGTTCTATTGGTTTATCCTATACCAACATTACAGTAATTGTGGTTTTAGAATAAATTTAGCAACTTTGTTCTTTTCAAGGGTCTTCACTATTGTTGACCTTTTGCATTTCCATAAAGTTTAGAATGTTTGCCAATTTCCATAAAATGATCTACAAGGATTTTGATTGAGATTGCATTGAATAACAAATTAATTTGGGAAGAATTATAATTTTACAATATTGTTTCTTTATAATATTAGCTCTTCCAATCCATGAACATGATAAATCCTTCCTTTTTTTTTAGATATCCCTTAATTTCCTGTAATAACATTGTACAGGTTTTTTTTTTTTTTGGTATGGCAGTCTTAAAAAACTTTTACTAGATTTGTTCTTAGGCATTTGATGTTTTGAGTTGCTATTGTAAATGGCGTTATTCTAAGTTTCATTGTACCTCCAGTACAATGGTGAGCAGAAGTGGAGACAAGAGTGGCAGGCATTCCTGTCTTATTCCTGATCATAAGCAGGAAGCTTACAACATTTCACTATTAGACATGATGTTGGCTACAGGTCGTAGGCTCTCATTTTTACCTTTTTCTTTTTCTTCTCTACTCTTTTCCTACTACTGCTCCATCCATTATCTACCTTCTAAAAATTTCTTAAATTCTCTTGTCTGCTTTTCTTGCCTCTTACATTATCTTTGATTTTGTGGGTTTATACATTTTTTATACCTTTAATTTTAATGATATTTTAAGAAGGCACCAAGGTAAACATATTCAAGCTACCATGCCTAAGTAGAAGTCCCACAAGAGTACACATAAAATAATCTACTTTTCTTTTGAGAAAATTTGTTTGATGTTTTAAATTTTTAGTTTTTTAATTGGCAAATAAAAATTGTGTATGTTTATGTTATACAGCATGATGTTTCCATATATGCATACATTGTGAAATGATTAAATCAAGCTAATTAACATATTTATTGCCTTACATATTTATCTCTTTTTTTGTTGCGAGAACATTTAAAATCTATTCTCTTAGCAATTTTCAAGTATATAATTCTTTGCTATTAATCGTAATTACCATGTTGTACAATAGATTTCCTGAATTGATTCCTCCAGTTTAACTGAAGTTTTGTATCCACTGATGAACATCTTCCCAGTTCCCTTCTCGACCCACAGCCCCTGGTAACCACCATTCTACTCTCTGCTTCTGTGAGTTCCAATTTTTAGATTCCACATATAAATGAGATCATGAAGCATTTGTCTTTCTGTGCTTGGCTTATTTCACTTGGCACAACATGCTCTAGGTTCATCCATGTTGTCACAAATGACAGGATTTCCTTCAACAGTCTAATTTTTAACTAAGGTGAACTTGATACAATGGATGAAAGTTCTGCTGTGTTTCTTAACTTGGCAGATTTTCAAAATAAGTTCTCTTAATCTTCATAGGTTTGAAAATATGTGGGAAACAAATATGTTATACACATAGAATTGTAGCTCTTGTAACTGCTAAAATAATAAAGAAATTTTATTACACAGTGATTGAAATTTCACTTTGTGGTGCCATAAGCCACTTGTATCTCAAATTATTTTCTTTATAAATTGACTTTCTGCTTTTGTGCCAAGTTCAATTTTCCACTTCATGCAGGAATCTATTTAAATATCCCTGAGCAATATCCATCTAAACTTCCCTGAAATACCTTCTATGCTGGTGTGTTTATTACTTCTCCCACGGACAGAAACAAATATTTATCTTAATTGTGCACATAAAGTAGTATCACTTATGTTTGCATTATACTGCAAATAACAGAAAAATCAACTAAATGGTGGCCTAAATAAAGCAAGGGGTTCATTCTTTCCACATAACAAGGAGTCTAGAGGTAGGTTGTCCCACCCTATTTTCAGCCCTCTGCTCTTGCATTTTAGACCTTGACCAACAGCCCCGTGTCTGTAAGATGCCTCCTCCACCTCCAGGCAGTGCTTCTGCAGTCCAGGCATGGTGAGGTGCCTGGTGAAGTGCAAAACACATGACTATTCTGTCAGCCCCTTTATGAAGAGGTTTCCCACAGCCCCACCCAGTAACTCCTCTTACATCTCATTGACCAGACTATCCCACTTGGCCATGCTTTGCTACAAGGGTTGAAGTCAATGTTTTATTAGGCATATTACCACCCTGAACAAAACTGAGGTTCCACTACCAAAAAGACAGGGATGGTGGATTTGAGTCAGAAGCCAATAGTATGTACCACAAAAGTTTATCCTGTTTTTCTATATTTATTCCTTCCCACCTTGAGAGAAGAGCAGTCAGAGGCTTTGGCAATAGCTACAACCTCAAAGGACCAATTCTGAACTGCTTGGGCACTAATAGGCACAGGGGGTAAAGTCAAAACCAGAGGCCTCATAGAGAACACACAGGGAAAGCAGACCTGGCTCCAGATTCCCCTGGGAAAAGAAGTTTAACAAAAGAATCTGGGAGGCCCTCCAGCTGGTCTGGTGGAGCTGGGAATGGGAGAGATCAAGATGAAGGACTAAGCAGAAACAGCTGTTGGCTGTCCCTGCCAGCCTGGAGGGGATGGCCCATGCACTTTCAGTGGACCGGTTCTGTTTGATCCATACACATGTAAAAATCATTGCCTCCTTCGCTTTCTAAGTGCTTGGAATTACTCTTTTCCTATTTAAGATTTATATTCACTAGGGTAACACGTGGTTATCTGCTGGAACTTGTAGAACAATCACACTTGGTACAGATGGGCATATAGTGCTGACTTACCACCCATCACTTCAGGAGTTTTTTTTTGTTGTGGTCTGTTATATACTTTTACCTTGTGCCAGGCTCTGGGCTGAGCACACTGCATGTTATATCATTTATCTTCATATAACATTAACAGTATGCATTCCAATTTTACAGATGAGAAACCTGGGGCTCCAGAGGAAGTAGTACTTTTTCCCAGCCCTCCCAGATTGAGGGGGGCAAGCACAAGGTTCAAGTCCAGGTCTGATTCTGAAACCATATGCATGTAGCAAAAGCCCTCTACTTGCTGCCCTGCAACTAGAAAGGAACTGATCTCACTTCCTCATTTACAGAAGAACACACACACACACACACACACACACACACACACAGCCCAGAGGTTTCAAAGGACCTGCCCAAAGTTGGCAGTTACAAAAAGCATAGTGAAAATTTGAAACCAGTTCCTGTGTTCCTTCATCCCACTTCTTTGACACACACTTAGCCTACTTAATTGATGCCTCTAGTATTTTGTTTCCTTTTGTTTTCTGGTCTTTTTTTTTTTTTTTTTTTTTGCATTTACAGAAAAAGGACATTTCAGGCACAATGAAGTCTATATGTAAAAACCCAGAGGCAAGAGAGGATACAACTGCATGTAGTTAAGTCAGCCTGAAAAACATTATTAGGAAGGTTAAGTAGCAAGAGATAAAGCTGGAAACATAGTCAGGGACTATTTCACAAAAGGTTTTATATGCCATGCTTAAAACGATTGCCATATGTATCTATTGAGCCTAGAACTTGTCTTGATTATGCAAACCTCCACTGAACATTCCCTCAGGATTGCGTATGGATGCCACACATTGAGCATGTCTAAAATAAAATAAAATTTATTATCTTGCCTTTAAATGCTCTCTTCTGGATTTTCATTTTTTTTTTTTTTTTTTTTTTTTTTTTTTTTTTTTGAGATAGAGTCTCCCTCTGTCTCCCAGGCTGGACTGCAGTGGTACAATAATAGTTCACTGCAGCCTTAAACTCCTGGGCTCAAAAGATCCTCTCACCTCATCCTCCTGAATAGCAGGGACTAAAGGCACGTGCCACTATGCCTGGTCCCTCCTGCCCCCCGTATTTACTCAATATCCAACCAGGAATATCCACCATCTGTGATTTCTCCATCTCCCTCAGTCCCTATATCGAGTCAATTCAACAAGCCTCCAAAAGATTTCAAATACACCTCCTGCCATTGCCCCGTCTTAATTCAAGTTCCTTCAGTCTTTCACCTATACTATTGCTACCCATGTGTTGGATCCTAAATCTAAGTTAATGATAACTGTCCCAACAAGTCCTACTTCAAATATGACATCTGTGAAATCTACCCAATCCCTTCATCTTGTCAGAAGTTGTCAGTGTCCCTCTGGGTTCCCACAGTGCTTGGGACACATTTGTTATACCTTGATAGCCCATTATTTGTTTGCAAATCCCTTTTATTCACTGGAATGTGAGTGGCCTTCAGAAAGAATTCAGTCAATCTTTGTTAAAGGAACAAATAAAAAGAATTACATAGAATACTTAGTGGATAATACAAGAAAGTATTCTTGCTTCTAGAAATGTGAATTTTGAGATTTAAATGGCAGGATAAGGTTAATGCTATTATGTCGTTTTTCAACAGATAATCTAAAAGTTGGCAGGAAAAAAAAAAACTTGAATAGCCAATTTGAACAAGAACCAGGATTATAACTTCTAAAGAATGGTACACATTTAAGCAATCTTAACCTTCCCTGAATTTCAAAAACAGGTGAAAAGTCTCATTATGTGTGTGATTACTACGGACTCTACAGCCCCAAGACCTAACCAATGACAAATTATACTGATATTGGCACAAGAGCAAAGATAAATAGCAGCCTACAGGCCTCTCTTAAAAAGCCACATCTTTCAAGTTGAAGAGTAATCTACTTTAAAAATGTCTTGGGTAGCAGTTCTATAAAGTTCAACGTCTGTTATTCCTTCAAATGTACCCAATACACTTTCTACACACAGAGAATCCCAGCTGTTTTCATAGCTCTGGGTCGGCCACTAGGGCTCTTGTCAAAAGACATTCCATAATGAATCTGCTTTGCGGACTTGACGGACACATCAGAAGTTGTCAGGGATGTAGGAAAGAGGTGACACTTTTGTTGTAGAACAATGTGAAACCATAAATACTGCAAATGTGCAAATCATTGTGGCCTAAGAAGGATTTTTCCCCCTTAGAACAAGCTTTTAAAAAGACAGTAAGATGATAAATACTTATTTCTATTTAAATGCACCTTTTCCCCATCAGCACATAGTATATTCCAATGTCATCACTTACACTGTGCTGTCCTGCAGCAAGGCTATTGCTAGCAATCTATTCCACAATCTACAGAGATAGCCTACCAAATGGCTGGCAAGTTCATGTCCATCTCTTTCCCCTTGCTGCTAGTAATGACAAGGATGATAAGAATGCCTGACAGTTTTCAGGTACTTCATGCCTTTATATACTTGATTCTCCTGGGGAAGTCTCTGTTTGCCAGTTGTGACTGGCAGAAAAACACAACCATGTTGATACAGCAGAGGGATTCTGCTAACTTTATTCTCCTGAGCCATTTGGTTGTTTATACTTCCAGGGTGTCAGCTCCTCTGAAAGAATGAATCAAACCATCCTGAGATAGGCTTAGGTCATTTACACCATCTGCTCTAAAAATCAATATATGAAATTAAAACAGGAAATGCCATTATTTAGGTGGCAGTAGCAGGTAAAAATGGTCTTCTTGACAAACTTCAGATATTTTCTGCTTAAAATTTTAGAAGCAAGTTTGTACTCCTTCTTGTCCATATTACAACTCTAATCATTCAACCTGAAAAGCATCATGAAGTAGAAGATAACAATTCTGAACGAAGTGCCGTTTTGAAAATGATCTACGCTTTCATGTTCATCAAAGTTGCTGGAATTTTCCAAATAAGTGGGGTGTCATTGTTCCTTTGATAGCAACTGTCTAATTCTGTTTTCTTAGCTTCTGAGAATGTGGAACGGACAAGGGTAAGGTTCTGAGTTTGCTTCCCTAGTAAGGAAGTTATCAGAGGAAGAAAGGCAAACAGTCTTCCTTGATAGCAACACTACTCCAATTCCAAAAAAGCAGCTCCACATGCTTGTCTTTTGGATCAGTAGATCCATCAACTCTGCATATGAAAAACAGCACAGGCCTTGCACCTATAAAATGGTCACCAGAGTCCAAGGCTTCGGAGAGTTCAAATACAACACAGACCTGGACACGCCACCGGGTCAGGGCATGGAGGCTAGCGGCAACTGGTCAGAGTCACTTCCGTGAGCTTTCCCCCTGTCTTCCTCCCATGGAGCTCTGTGTAGTCATAGAGTTTTGACAGGGACAGGACAAGGTGGGAGGAAGACACTTTGGATGAAGGAGGACTGTCCCATCTCTTGATGGCTTTATGCCACTTTTCATTTTCTCTGCCCCCTTGGATTAACCGATCAGAGAACAGTTTGGATCACTCCCTCTCTCTTGTTTGTTCTCATACGCCTGCTGGCCTTCCTCTCTACCTACAAAGCCTCAGGAGAATGTGATGGTAAGGTCAAGGTTGAGTGTCTAACCATTTCAGCTTCCCTAATCCAACCTCATAGCTGACACACAAGTGTTCAAGTAGAGCTTTTGGAAGGGAGATATGGAGAGAAAGGGGATGGAAGGATGCTTGGGTAGATGGATACAAGAAAGGACATGAAACTTCTCTTCCTTGAAGGAGACACATTTGCTCTGCTGCCAGCCGGTTGAACTGGCTCAATCTGAGAAAGCTGAATTTAATCAGGAGACCAGTGACTGCTACACCCCAGGATATAGTCAGGAGTAAGGCCAGAACTTCAAATTGCCACTCAGAAAAGCAACAACAAATGCTGGGGGTGGAGGTGAGAGGGGCGACTAGGAATGGGAACACAGAGCAGAACAGAATCCTTAGCAGAAGGTCCTGGCTTTTTATTAAACTTCATCTAATGCAGAGACAGAAGTCATGTGCATCTGCAGTTCATATCAAAGCATTCATTGCACTGGGTCAGAATCACAAAGCCAGACCCAGGACTCATCAGCTTTGTTCCTGGTATTAGTGGCCTCCTAAAGGAGCAGGTCTAAAAGCAGATAAAATAAGGGAACCCGTGAGTGAGCCTCTGGCTGCACAAGCTCTCAAACGCAGAGACCCAGGGGATGGCTAACAGGTCCTCACCTCATTATTCTCCCGTCTCAGATTCCAGTGAGTTCGGTCAGCCTTCGAGGCCCTGGGAGCATTAAGAACAGTAGCTCCAGCCATCAAGCTGACACGAGATGAGATCTTATAAACCAGAATGTCAGTTAGCATTACATAAGACTCAGGGGCTTAACAAATGAAATGCCACTCGAAGGCTTCACTCTCAGATTCAGAGAAAGGCCTTGTTATGGTGCCAGGCCCTGTTACAGGGACCCATGGTAGTATGTCTAACTTACTATGTCTAATTCTGCCACAGAATTACTGAGAATGAGGCTCTTCTTAAGTAAGCCCCTGAGGGTTTAAAGGACAACCAGGTTTATCACAAGCTTTTGACTTCCTGGTTTCAATTGGATCTGGATACATAAACACCAAAAATATCAAAGGGAAAAGGAAAGTCTCAGGATCTCTTTACTACTTCCAGAGAAATATGGCAGAAATGCTTCAGGAAAGCAAAACCATCAGCAATCTTGACATTAAAGAATAATTAACTCCACATTCAAGTTTATGGGCCGATATTTTTATACACATTTCATGGTGAACTATAATACTCAAACTTGTGGCCCAGTAAATTGCTCGAGTTAGCCATGCAAGTGCTATGATCTGTGCTTTTAAAATGGAGGGAAAAAAGAATGATCTTTCCATCTTTGTGTGGCACTGTATGTGCCTTGGGGGTTTCTAAGTACTAAGTTAAAAAGTGGACACATGTTTATGATACCTCATAAACCGAGACTGAGGAAACATCATGGGACAAATTTGTTTGAAACTATCAATGGGAACCCTTGGAATAGAAAGTAGAGATGAACCTCTGAGTCCACAGATGCATTTCAGTAGAGAGAAGTTTCTTTGAAGGGAATTGAAAAGTGGAGTGACGCTTTGCCCCAAGGAAGAAGCATGGCTTTCCTACAGTCAGCACTAACTAACCCCAGATCCAGCCGTGAGGACGAGGAACATCTTACCCAAAAAAGCAGGCACAACCCTGATCTTGCCTCAAAAATGAAAATTCAGAAAAAATGGGAGGAAATATTTCCTCTGTACCTTTTTTTTTTTCTTTTCTATTTTCATGTCTCTGTAACTAACCTGTTATGGTAAGGACTTGAGTGATATGTGGCAAAGTATGAAACAAGTAGTTGATTGTTGTGTACAATTCACCTCCCAAAGGTACTTACTTCTTGTGGCTGTTGTAACAAGTTACCACAAACTGAGTGGCTTAACCAGTGGAAATTTATTCTCCCACATCCAGGTATCGGTAGAATCAAGCTTCCTCTGGAGGATCTAGGGGAGGATCCTTCCTTGCCTCTTCCAGCTGCTGGTGGCTCCAGGTGTCCTTCACTTGTGGCTGCATCACTCTGTCATCACTCTATCCCAATGGATGTTGGGTAGGTAGCTAGCGATGCTTGCCACAACTAAAGTAGAATACATGTGAACCATGGATTTTATTGTTCTTGCCTCCTCTGGACATCTTAGCACTTGATCTTACATAACATATGGTTTATGGAAAGGGGGAACAGTCGAGAGATTCTAGACTGGGAGCCACAAAGCTCTCCACAGAAGGTCTAGTTTTATTCTACTGGTTCTCAGTGGCCATATTGTGCCATTCTTTTATATCAACTGCTGGTTAGGACACTGGCATTTCAGGTGAAGCACATTATTGCCACATGCCCTTAAAGAATACTTATCTTAGTAGATGCTAAGATGGGTATGTTAACCCATCACTGACAGTACTTTTTGTCTGTGTCTGGCCACTCAGCATTAAACTGTCCATGTTTTACATTGCTGGTCTTCCTTGAGGTGGTTCACATGAGGGACTTAAGCCCAAGGGGCTAGTGCAGAGGAACCACGTAGTAAATATTATCTACCAGTGGATTACTATTATCTCTTTAATTACACCACAAGTTCTTCAAGGGCAGGACTGATGTCTCACACTTTATATCTCCACTCTGCCTGGTAACAAGAGGATGTCAAATTATTTGCTCATTAATGCAAATGGGTTATTTTATTTAATTCATGCCACTGGCCTGCAGATTAAGGCTACTGCTGTCATCATCTATGTAATTCCACTCACATGACTTTAAGCGAAGGATAAAAGTATTCAGATTTTCAAACTGCTCTTCTCTATGTGGACTATTTTTCTGGCATCCGCAAGGAAGCAGTTGTATATCCCTACGGGATTCTGCAGAGTGTGGCAGTTAAAAGTCTTGGCTTTAGAGTCAGACTGAATTAGGTCTCAGTTGACTAGCAAGTCAACTTGCTAATTGTGTGGCGAGGTTGGGGGGTGGTCTGGGAAATGCATTGAAAAACTCTTTGAACTTTAGTTTTCTTATCTGGAAAATAAGGCTAATATCTATTTTGGGTTTTTTTTTTTTTTTTTGCTAATATCTGTTTTTGTTGTGGAACAGCCCTGGGGCCCTGTCATGCAGGCACAGGCTCTGAGAAGGTCCTGGTGCAGACACAGCAGGGACGTCAAGGCCTGGTGAAGCTGGCCCTCCTGAGGAGTGCAACAGCTGCCTCTTACGGTAATGCAAGTCATCTGGGAATGCTGCCATGGCTGGGAGCACAGAGGGCAGCAGGCTCATGCTCTGTGCTCCTCTGCCTTACTGGGCATGTCATTCTACTCAGGCTTTGAAGAGCCCCAATCTGTGGTGCAGACAAGATGAGCTAGGGAGACCTACAAGAGGGCCAAAAAAACCCTATACATTTTTCTCTCACTATTATCTTTCCAGTGCTTATTTTTGCTTTTACTAAAGTAAAATCAAACTTGAGCAGAATCTAAGATGTCCTTCTTGACAGACTAGAACCCAAACCAGGTTCCCCAAGGTCTGGCTTAGCACAAGTGGTTGCCATGACTCAATTAAATGAGATAATGAATGTAAAGCACCTGCCACAGGGGCCGGCATATGGCAGGCTCTCCATACTGATTGTTTTTCTCCAGTAGCACCTACGAGAGAATTCTTATTTTGTTTTGGAAGAATGAATATGCAAGAGCTCTTTGCATTTCTTGGGGATAGAGGCTATGTAAAGCTAAGATTTTTAATTACTATTTTCACTATGTAATACCAAAACAGGCCCTTAAACATTTTGTAATATTAGGCATGAAAGTAGTACTGTGAGTCAGGATGATAAAGTCTGAGATAGTTTTCATGGAACCATTCTGGCCCTCAATTCCAACTTATAAAATAAAAAGAGCATATATAAACATAAACATTTTAAGTAGAGCTTTGGATTTGTTATAATCCACTGTGTTCTGAGAATTGCCAGTGAACTCAATCCCTCTTTTTTTTTTTTTTTTTTCTTTTTTTGGGAAGAGATTACTTATCGGAAGGTTACTGGAATATCTCACTTAATTAAACTTGACCACCAGCAGCTCCTGAACTTTGCATCTTAGAAATTTCCTCTCAGTTCCAGCTTGAAAATCTTGCAAAGAACTCAGATTGGCCTGGCTTGGGTCAAATAAGCACCCCTGAACTAGTCAATTGTGGTAAGAGAAGAGTCATAAAAGACACTTAGCTCCTGCCAGAAACACTAAGTTAGCCATGGAGGCACAACTATCTCAAGAGAGAATGCTGAGCAAAGGCACAACTGACCACTACCCAGTCCCATGATATTTATGTTGAACATAATAGCTGATGGAAATTCATGAAGTAAAATGGACTACTAAAACAGTTAGTGGAAACTAATTCAGTAAGAAAAATCCATATACATACTGGGCTCTAACGTGGCTCAGAGAGAGGAGTGACAGGAGGAGAGCCCCACAGAGAAAACAGGGGAAGGCAGAAATAGGGAAATCAGGAAAACCAAGGAACACACAAATCATCCCTTCTACCCCCTGCTTATCTGTTATATCACTTATGCTTTTATGTAAAATTATTGTGTACACAGTATACTTTAAAAATATACAATTACAATTAATTTTATCTTTTTATTTTAGAATAGTTTTATAGAAAATTTACAAAGATGATACAGAGAGTTGCCACACACCCCCTCACCCGGTTTCTATTATTATTTTTTATTTTATTAACTAAAGCCCACACTTTATTCAAATTTCCTTAGTTTTTACCTAATGTCCTTTTCTGTTGTAAGATCCTATCCAGGATGCCACATTACGTTGAGTAGTCACGTCTCATAGGCTTTTCTTGGCTCGGACGGTTTCTTAGTTTTTCCTTGTTTTTTATGACCTTGTTTTGAAGAGTACTCATCAGGTATTTTGTAAAATGTGCCTGTATTAAGATTTGTCTGTTTTTGTCATGATTACACTGGGGTTAGGGGAGGAGGGCCACAGAGGATGATGCCATCTTCATCGTATCATACCCAAGGTACATCCTATCAAGGTAACTTATCACTGTTGATCTTAACGATGCTCACCTGGCTGAGGTGGTATGCTTTTTTAATAAAATAAAACCAATCACAATAACATAAGAGATACAACAAGACAAGCAGAGGCATATCAGGCAAATTGGGATTTGATTTTATGATTTCTAACTTTAAGGACATTACTTCTCATCAGCAAGGACAGAAACTTTTAATACACTGACAACTTTTCCTGGATGGTCTAGGAATATTGAGATATTCTAGGTAAAAGTTAATGGATGTCTATAAGATTTATAGTTATCTTTGTCGGTTTCTCCAAAATCATATTAGTCAAGTCCACTGAAGATTATCTACTTACAGCAAAAAAAAAAAAAAAAAAAATTACAAATTCATGGAATTGTTGATATTTGATGCAAGTGGTAGATGATATAAGTCAAGCTATTTAAATTCTTGTGTGAAAAGAATTTATCTTTTCATGGGTTTACTCAAGAGTAATAAGAATTTTAGATTTTAGTCCTTTAAGGTCAATTAAAGGAAATCTTGATGAGTGATATTTTCTTTTCAGAATTTTTTGTAACAAAGCATTTAAAAAAATTAACTAGTAATCATCCTTTACAGTGTCAAATCACAAGAAAACAAGCTGATAATGTTGTGAATTTACTTTTTAGATAAAAGGTGTAAAATATAAAGTATATAGACTTAGTCCAAACTAAAATAAGGCTGTACAATGATCTGTGTATGGATGCAATCTGCCAGTACTGAAGTTACCCACATGAAAGACTAAATGACAGGAGTAATTTACACAGAGTCAGGCAAAACCGTAGGTACATTTTAAAGTTTTCCCACATTAAGGGTTAAAATAAAAATGGTTTTCCAGTTCTCAGGGGAAAAAAATTCAATTAAGCATACAACACGCTATTTTTAAAACTGTGAAAAATTGAGGTTTTAGTATAAAAGTATATGGAGACATTTCTAAAGTATGTTTACCAATTGGGAGGCAGATTCTAAGGTAGGGTCTGCAATCAAGCAAGTGGAAACTTTGGATGAATTGCTATCTTCCTCCCTTCTAAATGCACAAAGCAAGTTACATCCCCTCAGTACTAAAATAAATACACCTATTTAACTTTGTTTGACAGGTGTTTCTCAAGCATATTTGATCAAGGAACCCTGTTTATTATCACATATATTTGTATACCAAGGAACCGATGTTCTAAGGGCCATACTTTGAGAAATGCTGCTATGTGACAAATAAATACCACAATTCTAAGTGTGGTGAGTCAAGCAACAACTGTAATCCATTTTAGTGTATCTAAGGAAATTAATAAGTGATGCATCTCAAATGTTCTTTTTATTTCTTTATAGAATGAATATTAAGTACAGAAATCCTACCCACCCTTTTTTTTTATAAACCATGCTGATGCAAAAATTGGAAAATGCTACAAAGACATTACCATAGTATTGAAAGCATGCAGTTTAACAATTAAAAATGCATTAAAATATTTTAAATAGAATGAGGGGAATGTTAACATAAAAAGAACCTATGAAGAGTTGAAAAATGGCCAAGTTATATCTGGTCTCTTGAAAGAGTCCTCAGAACTGGTCTGCAAGGGCTCCTCTCCAAATGACCGAGTTGAATTCTCTTTAGCCCCTGACAAGGTGGCATGTAATGTGTACATGGGAGCTCACCTGGTTCTCCCAAGCAGAGGGAAACCCTGCAGCAGCTCTGCCTGTCTCTAGGGACCACACCCAGGCAATCCTCTTCATTCTTTCTAGGCCAGTTTCACCAGAAATCATGCTTTTAATGGCACAGTTATATGTTAAAAAGGAGGAGCAAAGATTTACCAAAACAGGTGTGTAAAGGTGGTGGTGGGGACATGGGTTGACACAGACGATGTTCCTAATATCTGAGTTGGCTAAAATCTGGAATCAGTTTTTCATGAGAAATACTGATACAACTGATAATAGTTCAGCTCCATCATTAATAAATAATTTTGAGGACATTATTGTAAAAATAGACCACCATTTATAACGTTATTTTCCTAAAAATAAAAGCATTTTATGTTCTAATATTGCACACTAAATATAATAACATAGAGAATTAACCTTCTGGTAAATTATGGACAGGCTGCAGTTAGTTTCCTAAAGCCTTAGAGTTTTTTTTTTTCTTTCTTTTTCTTTTTTTTTTTCTTTCTTTTCTTTTTTTTACCCCCCCCCCGCCCCCCACCAAGCCTTAGAGTTCACTCCAAAATTTATTCATGGCCCATGTGACATGGCATGGCTTTTCTGTTGTCCAATATTTTCCTAATTTAATATGCCCACTTTAATTCTTATAACAATTCCTAATTTAAACAATGTTAACCAGCAAATGTCTTAAGTCTTGATTCAGAAATCTAGCATGACACAGGTAGAACAAAAAAATAAAGGCTTTAAACAGAAATACTTTTTACCTAAATCTTATTTTTTTCTCTGTTATTCAGTATAAAAATATACATTTCAAACCATTTTAAGATACCTGAGAAACAGCACAACAGAAAAGGCCTGTACCCAGGTGAGTCCAGTTACAGTGCAGCAAGGAGAGCCTTTGGCTAACAGGTGTATTTCCCTCTTCTATAAACTCACACTGACCTGAAAGGACAATATTAAGAAAAAGACATGCTTTGAAGAGTAAAATAAAGAAAGATAAAGCACAGAGCACCTTTTACAATGTTGTAATAAGGTATTCATTAATTTTGCTGTAGGAAAACCTGGGAATAGATGAAAGATAAAACTAGATATAAAAAGAGTTAAGCCATAAATGTTTATAAAATCCATTTTCTATGGCATGTGAAAAAAAAGTGTAAAAAATCCTTTGAGGTAATATTAAAGTTCATGATTCTCTTTCTGCCAGTGTCATCATTTGCCACTGTAGCTTCGGTGTTGTCCACTTAGATTTTATATTACAGACTGATGCATGAGGTCATATATTAACACAAACACTTCTTTTTTAAAAACGCAAGTGGTATAATGCTTTTACGGCTGTACTATGAAGTATTATTACAAATAAATTCTAACTATATTTCATTATAAACAGAAATTAAGAAACTATACTTCTCCAAGCTCATTTTTGAGTCTTCTAAGTTGTATTTGTTCACTTATCTGCCAATTTGAACACTGTCGTAATTTGTAGAGGGCTTCCTTGTCATCAATGTGAATTAACTTAATTCAAAAGCAATGATTTTTTTAAATGGGGCACATAGCAGCAAAGCTTAGCATCATCCAAAAACTACTGGCACACCATGGGCAAAAGGCCAACTCTACAGTGATATGTAAAGCTCTCTTTATGGACAATCCAAACAAAAATTGCTCTCAGAATATTTTGCCCACTAGAATTATTAAATAGTTTACAAATGGAAGTCTAATTTAATGAGATGATTTTAGGCCTCTGGGCTAGAATCTTACAACCAGAAGGAATAACAATTTAACACAAATTCTTTTGATATTGTCAGAAAGTTTAACCACTGATTTAAAGAATCCTGTTGAAATAATACATGAAAAAGCTATAGGGGTAACAGATGTTGAGTCCACAGTTAAAAACTACTCCTTTTAAATTTTTTCCTATGGACAAGACACAAATACTAAGCATTTTCTATCTTTTGTATTGCCAGAAATTCCATGAGAATCCAAATAAGAAAAAGTGAAGGTTAAACCTGCATCTGGATGGTTGACTATGAAAACCCTAGAAACAGCAGTAAGAAGCCTAAGATAGTACTACTGCATACTGAAGAAAAATGACAAACACCTGCAAACATTTTTTTCTATTGAAGCTTTGGTAAATTTGAAATAACACACCCTCATTGTCTTTCTAGCGATACTGTTGAGTAGTTAGGACGACTACAAAACCAGCGCTGAAAGCTGATAAATATTTATGGGGCCACCTGGTGATTTCTTTAAGTTCAGCCACAGCAATGATTTTGGATGCCGCCAGTACTGCCCCCACAGGCGCATGTTCTCCTTTGGGGATATGGGAAGCCGTGCGGTTGGGGACCAGATTGTTGCAGGTGCTCTGAACATCACTGAGAAGAGCTGCCAGCTAAAGCAAAAAAATAAAAATGAAGAATGTTTTCCTAAGCTTTTCCACAGATAGAATCACTATCTCATGCCTGAGAAGGCTTAAAAAAAAAAAAAAAAGGAAGGCTTAAAAAAAAAATCTGGAATCCTTTATTCCAGATAACCTATAAATTCAGGATTCCAAATACACATTTTCTTTATAAGAGTAGCATATGCTGTTCATCATTATTCATCTTCTTATTGAATCCTTGATGGGATTTTAGTTTAAAAGGAGAAGGTGAAACAGGATCCATATGCTAAATGATGGCTTCGGCAACATCATATGAGATGGCTTTTGGGTTTGCCACATAGTCTGAGTTTCTTTGTCGTGAGCAGCTGTGCCAGGCCATTGAGAAACACCAGAAAGATGGTCATGGACATGACAATCACGTAGTGGCTGATGCTGCACAAGGAGAAAAAGAAACACAATACTAGTAAGGAGAACACATATGAGGAAAAGCGTAAGATTCCTGTAAATAATGTTTTAATATAGACACACAAAATACACAGAATTACAAAGGGTACCAATGATTTCCAAATAGATACTAAAATGTATAAAAAACCAAAAGTTTGTATATAATGTGAGTTACATATTTGCTTCCTTAATAATGTATTAAGAATTAATAATGCATATTACTTATGTATTATTAATTTTTCATCCCTAATAACACAAACTACCATTATGCTGAAACAGTGATGAACATAATGTTTTGAGATATCTGCAGCAACTGTACTATGTTATGAAAGTGTCTGTGATTGGTATTGCCAGTACCTGTGTCTTTGTCATCAGTAGAAATTAAATTTCAAAAGCTTTTAGAAAAATAAAGACAATTATTTTTCTAAAATTATATTTAAGAAATTTCCTCCTCCAATTCTTCAATCCTTTGAATTCTATCCGCAGATTCCCCAAGATGTTCCCATGTTGAGCATTCTGACATTTTAGAGCATTGCCATTTCATGCTTTGAAATAAGTTAGAAGTACTCTGACAAAACTACCAGCTGCGAAAGAAAGATAAATGTTACCCAAACTCAATTTTCAGTGAAGTGAACATTTTAGTCAAGGAATTGAAACAAAGGGAAATTGGACAAATGTCTTTATTAATCTCACAATCAAAGCTACTGCCTCCCAGGCTTTTGGAAAAAGACAGAAGAATAACGAATACTATTAAAATTACTCAGTCTTAGTTCTCATCTATCAGCAATGGTAAATGTTCAGTTTTCCTTTTTAAACACAGTAATTGTACTGTCTACAGAGAACATAACTTGATAAAAAATTCAGAAGTATGGGAAGAAATGTAGGATATAGATGTGACAAATGTACAACATAGCAGAGGCTTCATGTGGTGATGCCAGCACAGCCCCGCCCAAGCTGAGCTACAGCGCATGTTGGCAAGTTATTTATTTTCATTGCTGACCAGCGTTACACTTAACTTTCTAACTCCATCATAGATATGCACATTTCATATTCTTCAACAAACAGAGGGGGAAATGTTTCAGCAGGCCTATGACCAGCCTAGTCATAGGGAGATCATCTTTACTTCCCCTTCTTTTCATCTACCCACAGCAAATAGAAGAGGAGTCCTGGTCCTGGTTCAAGAACTCCTACTCAGGAGTACCCCACAAAGCAAGCCCCAGGGAACAAGGCTTTGGGACATCAGGGAAGGTAACTGCTGGGTGTTGAGTCAAAAAGGCCGATCACCTGGAGGGAGCTGGAGGGGGAAAGAGATAAAGGGCCTTGGATGTCTCCCTCCCACCTCCCCAATAACTCAACCCAATAGGTGAGCTGCCCCCCAAAGTCAAATTGTTGGCTCTAAGCCAGATTTAGCACGTTAATCAGGTATTTGCCCATAGGCCTCTCAAGGCCAGAAAAGAAAGTCTGCTTTGTGTGACTTTTTTTTTTTGTAATGTTACCGCTTTTAAGTAAGAACCTCCAATTGTAAAGTTTTATAGTTTAATAAGATTTTCTTTGGAGAGGCACTGGTTGGGAAATTCTTATTTAGAATCCTTCTTTAGCTTCACCTTATAAAGTAAGTTTGAAGTAGAAAAGGAAGAGTTGGCTAATTAAAAAGCAAGAATTGCTGGATCCAATGGTATTTCTATTTTTGGCTCTTTGAGGCATCTACAAATTCTTTTCCACAGAGGTTGTACTAATTTGCAGTCCCACCAGCAGTGTAAGAGTGTTCCTGTCTCTCCACATCCTCGCCAGCATTTGTTGTTTGGGGATTTTTTGATAGAGGCCAATCTGCACCCAAATGTTTATGGCAGTACAATTCGCTATTGCGAGGATGTGGAAACAACCCAAGTGCCCGTCAATTCGTGAGTGGATTATTAAAATTTGGTATTTGTATACAATGGAATATTACTCCATTATAAGAAATGACAATGATCTAGCACCTCTTATATTTTCCTGGATTGAGCGTGAGCCCATTATCCACAGTGAGGTATCACAAGATCGGAGGAATAGCCTCCACATGTACTGGCCATCAGATTGGCACTAACTGATCAACACTATGGTGCTCACATAGTAGTAATATTCTCCGGGGATTAGAGGGTTGGTAGGGGGGTAAACTGACAACTAACGGGTGCGGTGAGCATTGTAGAGGGGAAGAGCATGCCTCTAATCCTCACTTGGGTGAGGCAAAGACATAAAATGTAACCAAAATGTTTGTACCCTCATAATATCCTGAAATACAATTAAAAAAAAAAAACATAAAAAGCAAGAATTAGAACTGCTTATGTTAAAAATCTGGCTCTGGTCTAGGCTAGACTCTTGACCTAATAAGAAAACAAGAAAATCAGATCTTTATTGATAAACAAATATCAACTTTAAAGTAAGATTATTTAACACTTTCTTTTTTTCATTGTAAAAATAATATAATAGGATACTGGACATGGAATTTTTTCTACTTAAATTGTGTATCCATGTGTGGTTTTTGTTTTGCTTTTACTCTGAATATGATATGGATCTTACCTACAATCATTTAATTAAATCACTAATAATTATTTATTTAAAAGTGAAAATAATGATCATATGACTAGATTTATTTATCATCATACCAAGCCTTATTGAGAATAAAATTATCTAGTATTTATTATTTGTGCCCCCCCCACAAAAAAAGAGTGCAAACAACATACCTGATATCACTACACACCTATCAGTGTAAGTCTCAGACTTAATACAAAAATTAACTAAAATGGATCACAGACTTAAACGTAAAATGTAAAAGTATAACATTTTAGAAAAAAACAACAGGAGAAAATCTCTGGGATCTAGAGCTAGGCAAAAAGTTCTTAGACTGGACACCAAAAGCACAATTTAAAAAAGAAAAAATTGATAAACTGGACTTCATCGAAATAAAAAACTTTTGCTCTGTGAAAGGCCCTGTTAAGAGGGTGAGAAGACAAGTTACAGACTGGGAGAAAATATTTGTAAGCCACATAGCTAACAAAGGACTAGTAATAGATTCTCAAAACTCAACAGTAAAAAACAAAAAAACAACAAACCAAACCCACAAACAACCCAATGAGAAAATGAGCAAAACACATGAAGAGACACTTCACCAAAGAGGATATACAGATAGCAAATAAACAGACCAAAAAAAATGTTCAATACCATTAATCACTAGGGAAACGCAAATTAACACCAAAATGAGATATTGCTACACACATACTTGAATGGCTAAAATAATAAATAGTGACAACATCAAATGCTGGCAAAGATGCAGAGAAACAGGACCACTGCTTTCTGGTTCAGCCACTCTGGAAAACAGTTTGGCAGTTTCTTACAAAACTCAACACGCAGCTACCGTAAGACTCAGTGAATATAGTTCTGGGCATTTATGCCAGAGAAATAAAAAATTACATTCACAAGAATGTTTATAGAAGCTTTGTTCACAATAGCCCCAAACTGGAAGTAATCTTGATGACTTTCAACAGGTGAATGATGAAAAAAATTGTGACATTTCTATACTATGGATTTACTCACCAATAAAAAAGAATAAACTATTGAAACACATAACAACACATAACGAATGAATCGCCAGAGAGTGAAAAAATGCTAATTCCAGGCCGGGCGCGGTGGCTCACGCCTGTAATCCTAGCACTCTGGGAGGCCGAGGTGGGCGGATCGTTTGAGCTCAGGAGTTCGAGACCAGCCTGAGCAAGAGCGAGACCCCATCTCTACTAAAAATAGAAAGAAATTATATGGACAGCTAAAAATATATATAGAAAAAATTAGCCGGGCATGGTGGCGCATGCCTGTAGTCCCAGCTACTCGGGAGGCTGAGACAGGAGGATCGCTTGAGCTCAGGAGTTTGAGGTTGCTGCGAGCTAGGCTGACGCCACGGCACTCACTCTAGCCTGGGCAACAGAGTGAGACTCTGTCTCAAAAAAAAAAAAAAAGAAAAAATGCTAATTCCAAAAGGTTATATACTACATGATTCCATTTATATTTATAAAATAACAAAATTATAGAAATGGAAAACAGATTAATTGTTGCTAGGGGTTAAGGAGGGGGTGTAGGTGGGAGGGAACTGCCTGTGGCTATGAAAGGCCAATGTTAAAGATCCTTGTGTTGATAAAAATGTTCTGTATCTTGAAGGTATCAATGTCAATATCCTGATTGTACTATATGTTATCCTACAGTTTTGCATAAAGTTACCATTGGGAAAAACTGGGTAAAGAATACACAGGATCTCTCTGTATTATTTCTTATAATCTCATGTGAATCTATAATTATGTCAAAATAAACTGTTTAGTTAAAATTTTTTTAGTTCACAGGCTGTACAAAAACAGGCTACATAAGAGGTAGGTTGGTGCTGGTCCGATGGTAGTGGATTATCAGAACTTATTAACATTAGTATCACTAAAATTGATATGACCCCCCCCCACCACTGCTAAATTTGACTGGCTTTAAAAAAAAATAAAAATAAAAAAACAAGAGGTGGGTTGGATTTGACTGAAGGGCCATGGGTTGCTGACCCCTGCCCTAGACTGTAAGCTCTATGGAAGTAGGGACCATGATTTTTCTCTGATCTCTTTCCCCACTGCATCTTTAAAGTATAATGCAAGGCCTCATGGGCATTTAATCAATATTTGTTAAATGAATTATTAAAGAGAATAATTTATAATTAAAAGAAATCATAACATCCTCTTCTTTCGTTTTATATTACCCTGGCAAATTTAATCTGGACTTACATCAGACTCTCCTAAAATAAGTCATAAACATAATAAAAATTAAATGCTAAAAAACAAAACAAAAATTGTTAAATAAAAAAAAGAATTTCTATGAAAATGAAGTAAAAACTAGCCCTTTAAGATACTGAAACATAAATTTAAGTGTAATCCTGGCATTAGAATCGATAGTCAGAACAATGGAAGGGAACAGATAGCCCTGTCACACAAGATACAGGAATCATCACAAAAAACAACTGTTCTGGCTGGACTCACTTTAAATTTATGAGCACAAATGAGATTTGGCTCTCATCAGTGCCTCAAGCCTGACTGCACACTTGTGAATTACTTTTCTGTCTCTGAGCCAAACCACTTCATGTCCTGTCATCCCTCCTCAAAGTTCTGTCACCTTCCTCCCATCTCAGCAGATGACTTTGCTTATTTTATTGAGAAAATACTGACAGAGCAATCACAAGGGAAATACCTCTTCTTTTCTCACCCAAACCCACCCATATCTGTGCCCATGTTTCCTTCTGTGCCTGCTCCTGTCTAAAACAAACCCCTTCACTTCTGTTTTGGATCCCATCCCAACTTTCCTACTAAGGAATGTTACTTTTGCTAACTATCCCATCCTCTTATACCACTGATTTTTCCCTCTTTTTGGTGAGCAAATTCTTTACTATATAAATGTGTAATTTCTCTCATCCTAAAAACAAACCAAAAACTCTCCCAAGTTCCCATAGCTCCCTCCAGCACCATACTAATTTAAGGCATCTTAAATTTGGTATATCCAAAAACCTGCTCTTAATCTCCCACACCTTCCTTCACCAAACTCACTCCTCCTAAAGCCCTCTTCATCTCTGGAAATGGCTTTACCATTCACTTAGTTACTCAAGGCAAAAAAAACCTAGGAGTCACCCTTGATTCTTTTCTTTTCCCAGTATATCTAATCTATCAACAAATTCCATCAACCTCTCTTTCAAAATATTTTCTAAGACTAGCCTCTTGTCACCATTTTAAATTGCTAAACTAGTCTAAGCTGTCATCATCTCTAGCTTAGAACATTCCAATAGCCTCTTAATCTCCCTGCTCCTCTCTTGATCCCTCCAATATGTGCTTCACACTGTGGCCAGAGTGTTGTTTCAAAAATGTGAAGCAAATAAAATCACTTCCTGCACAACAGTCTAATGCTTCACTTTACACTTAGAATAAATTCCTAATTCCTTACAATGGCCTTCAAGGCCACAAGTGATATCAAATGACTACTCTCCAAACTCTCTTCCTACCATATTTCTATTCTCACACTATTCTAGTTACACTAACATTCACGTTTTCAAAAGTGCTTACAGACATGGGGAAATGGTTATTATAGAAAGCCAACTTAAAAAAAAAAGTATATGTTTTTACATAAATTAAGGCTTAAAGGACATAAATCAACATGTTGAACAGTGGTTCTGTCTGAGACAAGGAATTATGAGTGACTTCTTATTTTTTTCTTAATGCTTTCAGTAGTCTCTATACTAAGCTTTTGATACATTTCTTTTTATGTGATGTTTACAAATTATGCTAGATTTAGCCACAGAACTCTAAAGCTGACTTCATAATTACCACAGAAATCTTCAACTCTATTCTGCTTTTGAGGCCTCAGAGGATACTTCAAAATCTATACCAGTTCCTGAGATTAAAATCCTCAATCTAATAAACTGGATATAATGGTCACAACTTCTTCATGTTATGAGAGTGTTTACTCCCCAATCCAGGGACTAAAGCTTGGAATCACAGGTGAGATGAGTGAGGGAGTGCAAACCACCCAGCATACAGCCTGAAGATCAAATCCAGGAAAGCTCAATTTGACCTTGGTTCCATGGGGGAAACCAGGCAAGGAGGTTGGGAGCCAAGTAGATGAAGAAAAGCAATAAGAACTGTAAAATATTTAGAAAGAATAAACAAAATGTGATAAATTCATACAACGGGACATTATTCAGCAATAAAAAAGAATGAAGTACTTATACATGCTACAATATAAATGAATGCCAAAAAAAATTATACTAAATGGAAGAAGTTAGATGCAAAAGATTACATATTTTATGATTCTGTTTATGTATTTGCTGGGCTCTGTGGCTCACACCTGTAGTCCCAGCTACTCAGGAGGCTGACGCAGGAGCATCAGTTGAGACCAGGAGTTCAAGACCAGCTGTGGCAACATAGCTAGACCCTCAACTCTAATTCAAAAAAAAAGAAAGAAAAGAAAGAAAAGAAAAGAGGAGGAATGTCCACAAAAAGCAAATATGTAGAGACAGAAAGCAAATTAGTGGTTGCCTGGGACTCAGGATGAGAATGGAGATAGACTGGAAATAGGCAGGGGGGAATTTTTGGGGTGATGGAAATGTTCAAAAACTAGATCGTGGTGCTGGCAGCACAACTCCATAAATTTGTTAAAAATCATTGAAATGATTTATAACAAACATTTAAGTCATTTAAAACCTTAAAGTAGATCGATTTTAACCTATGTAAATCATACCTCAATAAAGTTGTAAAAATTTTAGGAAGAAATAAAAGATTACATGCTAGCAAGTGTTAAATTTTGCTCTCATTTCTAGGCCAAAATGTGAAATCTGACTTGATCTCTAAACAAAAATGTTTTGTAAAATCAGCAGGTGATCCATCTTCAAGTTTAATGGAAAGTTTATCTATAAAAGGTATTCTACAGATCACTTATTTCCTTTCAAATGGCCTGAAATGACTGACTCTTGGCTCATTTAAGCTGACATTACTGGCAGGAAACAGTTGTGAAGCTCATCATCTTCATGCAATTGAGCCATAGGCATCCAGCTTGTAATATTTTGCATCAATCAAGTCTTGGTGTCATCTCAGCATAGCAGAGTTAAAGGAACATCAAATTTCAACTTGAAATGAGTTCAACTGTTCCCATTCTCCCCCATGACTATTTTGACATCATTTAAATCAGTAATTCTCAAGGTGGACATGTGTGTGACGGAAGAAGGAGACAGTGCATGTGTGTGGAGCCACACACAGAATTGCCAGCCAGGACTTTTCAACCTGCACGATGCGTGATAAAAAGTTGATTATATTTTTCCTTAATCAGGGTGATGGGCAATAGAAGCAGGTCATGTCTGTTAGATGTACTGGGGCAGAAAAAGGTTCAGAATCATTGATTTTAACGAATAAAGCTTGGTATTTGTTGTAAGAGTACAGACATTTTATGGCACTTATTAATCACATTTAGGATATTAAAAAAATTATTAAATAGAATCATGAGTTTTCATTATATCTAAAGAGAAATGATACTTTCATTGTCATTTGTATTTTAATAAGTTATAACAACAGTGCATGTAGGAAACAATTAAAATCCAAATGAACAATGCTATTAAATCAAACTGCAGCTCAAACTGATGATCCTGACTCTATTCACCTCCCTACAAATACATTGAGAACATAAATTTAAGTATATGTTTTTATAGTTATGAAAATTACCTCAAAGGAATTTTTCTTTAGTTTTAAAAATGCACTTTCAGTATGCCATATAAAAGGCAATACTCTGTAAAGTTTATGACCTGCTATAAATGAAGATAAAGTGTAAAGATCACAAGAAGAAAATACTAAATTAGCTCTGTCAGCTGAACACAATTTTATGGCCTGGGCAGGATATTTTTCACACGGCTGTTTAAAAAAAACACCTGATGCCACAGGTTCTCAAGAGAAACTCTAAACTTACACTAGCATCTTCAGCCGAGTATACTGACTGCAGTGTATTCTTTTCTAAGTCTCAATTTATTTTTTGTAAAATCTGCTCTGAAGATGCATTATGCATATAGAGTTCTATATCCATAAACAGATGTACTAGATATACTGCCTAATGCCCTAGTAATGCATGCAATCTTTATTGTTAAAGAAACTATTACTTATTTATTAACCTGAAAATAAAAGGTGACAAATCTCTCAGAAGAATTCTGAAAACCCACTGCAGTAACCACAACAACGCCATAAAGATTACAGATACATGCCAGACTACATTCATGGGGCTAGTTAGCACCCACTCCTCTCTAAAGCTCTGGGATAGTCTCACCATTTCAGCATTCATAAAGCAATAAAATAGTGAGGACAAAGGGACAACTTTCCATGCCTTTTATTCATAGGCATGGAATGGCTGAAGTTATTAACTATATTACTAATATGAAGGGGGTTAGAAATAAAATTTGTCACAAAGGGAAACCACTGCAGGAGCACAATTCAAATAACCCTGGTCAAATAACTCACTAAGGGAACTCTGCCAGTAAGTATATTATCAGCAACATCTCAGCTTTTCAAATATACTTTCACTTAGGAATAATTATAAACCCAAAACTTAAAAACAACACTTTCACAACTGCTTTCACAAATAGAAAGCAGAAAAAAAAAAATACAATAATGGAAGTTTTCATATGTGAACCCTATACTACGGTGCTTTTGTTTTGAATCTTTTTTTCTTTTTTTTTAGATTTCTCCCACCCCCTCAGCTTGTTTTGAATATTGAAGTATATTTTTTCCCTACTATCCAAGTCATTTCTGGCAATGTTTATGAAGATGCATGAACCACTCCTGCCCACTGGACCAGTACCACATGGTTCACAGAGGCAGTATATGCCATTACTGCTATAAAGGACACAAAGACAAGATCTTAGAATTCTAACTTACCAAAAGCAGCAACAATGAAAACCTCACATTGCAGCATCAATCAGGGGCAATTCCATTTAGAAAGTCTAAATTCACTAACTCAGATTTCATTTTTGACTCTCCAGCCTGACCTCTCTTCCCCAATTCCCCTCCCCTCTGCAACCATCTTCCTTTCTTAAAGTGGGGATCTTCCAGATAATATAAAAGACAAGACAAACAGAGCAAAGAGATATTTCAGCAGGAATGACCAGGAGAGTATGTGAGAAATTTATGTGGAGTATTTCAGTGCCCTCAGTCTGATAAATAGAAATGAGATCTATCTATGGTTCCTTATTATACCTGCCTTCAAGAAGTTTCTCAGAGCCAGCACCCCATTTTACCTATCTGTGGGAGTTAGACCCCTGATCATGAAGCACTGAGAATAAGATAAACTATGGTTTAACATAACTTATTGACTGGCTATGCCTTTATCGTCTTCCCATCCACTTTGGATTTTTAATGTTGTATAGATGGGGACGTAATGATTATATCAGGACAACAGGCATAGACCACGACTGTCCCAGGTAAACAGGACATATGATCACTGTGCATATAGGGCAACTCTCATTATAAAAAATATATTATCACAAAGTATTTCTACAGCATATATTTTATCCTGTACAGCATTAATTAATTATATAGTATTTTAATATGTATGCATACATCATTTATAGTACTGAAAGATGGAATTTACCATCCTTTCCTTATGGCTAGTACTGCAGAGTAGGGGTCATCAAAGCATTCTCAGCCTACAAGTGCTAATGCACCATCCTGTTTCCCTTGGTTTGAATGATGTTCACTGTTTTATGCCTTTGTAGTCTCTTTTTATTCTTATTAAATATTTTATGCTCTTTATTCCTATAATGGCTGTGTAAAGGAATGCAAGGAACAAGGCTGAAAGGTACCACACAAGTGCCAAGAAGAACGTTATGCTAGATGTTAAAGGCAAGTTTTGCAATGGCTTTTTAAAATGCACCAAGCCAATACCGGTAACAAAAGTAAAAATAAATAAGTTGGACTATATCAAAATGAAAAACTTTTGTGCATCAAAGGACATAATCAACCGAGTAAACTGCAGAGTGGCAGAAAATATTTGCAAACCATATATCTGATAAGGGGTTAATATCTAGAATATATAAAAAATTCCTACAACAAAAAAACAACAAATAACCCAATTTAAGAATGGCAAAATGACTTAAGAAACATTTCCCCAAAGAAGATATACAAATGGCCAACAAGTATATGAAAAGATGCTCAATATGAGGTACCCAGAATAGTCACACTCATGGAAACAGAAAGTAGAATTGCAGTTGGCAGGGACTGGGAGGAAAGGAACATGGGGAGTTGTCATGCAATGGGCACAGAGTTTCAGTTATGCAAGATGAAAAAGTTCTGGAGATTGACTGCACAATGATGTGAATATACTACCTACTAAACAGTATATTTAAAAATGGTTAAGATAGTAAATATCATGTTATGGGTATTTTACCAAAAGTTTTTTAAAAGGAAAGAAAAGAACTATTAAGGAGAAAGAAGGTAAAAGTTGGCAATTTGGCTTTGTGCAAAGTACTATGACACGGTGAAGGGCCTTGCAACATCACTGCAGCCTGGGAGATCCAACCTTGAAGGAAATAGGAAAAACTATGCCGAGAGGTACATAATGATTTCAGGGTATCAAAACAGAACTGAAGAGTAGTTGCTGAGGTACGATGCCAGGAACACATAAGGACACTTGTAATAACCCTGATAGTGCTGGTTCAGGTAGCATCTCCATTTCCAGGCACACATCCCACCCCACTCCCCACGCCATGGCATAAAAAAGGTTGTCAAAACTCCTAACTCCTAGGCAATCTTGTGGAAGTAACATCTAAAATACTGAAGCTCAAATAAAACCAAGGAATATAGTTCTTCACTTATATGCTAATGGAATGTACACTGCAGCTTTGTATTCAAGGTTCTCTAAGTTATGCCTCCCAAGGATGTTTTTTAGAAATTTCTTTATCTAAAACCTATGGTTTCTGAAATCCAAATTATTTATCACGCATATGTAATGGAGTGTTTTTTTTTTTTTTTACCTCTATAGCTTTGCTTATGTCCATTCTGTCTGTCTAAAACACTCGTCCCAAATCTCTAAGTCCCCTAATTACGCCTTTCATTCAAGGCCCAGCTCAACTGCATTCAATTGCTTCTCCCCTGAGAAGCCTTCCTTACCCTGCAAGGCTGAGACAGGTGCACTAAGTGTTGCAATAGCCCCTCTAAGTACCTATGAGACAGACTACTTAGAACTTCCAACATTGCACCATATCACCTGCTCACAGGTCTGTTTCCTCCTCCAGTTTTGAGCTCCCTGAGAGCCCAAGACTGTGTTTCTCATCCCCAGCAACTGGCCTGGCATACAGTTGGTGCTCAATAAATATTTGCAGTATTGACTTGAGATCATGAATATGAAAAGGTGCTTTGTACTATATACATGTTATCAACAGTAATAACAGTAAAAATTTTTACTTTGAAGAAAAAATATGCCAAGTAAAGATAAATCTCAAATTAATCAGAGAAAATCTGAAATTTTTAATCAGTGCAATATAATTAAATAATGTTATTCATAAATTAATGATGCATCTTCCTGTGAAAATATATCCTTTTCATTCCTTGGCACCTCTTTAGAGCCAAACCAATGTAGATTTCTCCCATCAAAAAAGTTTCACACCAATGTTCACAGCAACATTATTCACAATAACCAAAAGGTAGAAACAACCCAAGTATCCACTGACAGATGAATGGATAAAATATGGTATATACATATAATGAAATTTTTTTCAGCCTTTAAAAGGAAGGAAATTCTGACACATGCTACAACATAAATGAACACTGAGGACATTACCCTAAGTGAAATAAGCCAGTCACAAAAAGACAAAAACACTATGTGATTTCACTTATATGAGGGAGGTAACCACAGTAGTAAAATTCATAGAAACAGAAAGTAGAATGGTGGTTGCCAGTGGCTAGGGGTAGGGAGAATGGGGAGTTAGTTAGAATTAGTTAGGGGAATGAATTTGGGGAAAAAAAGGCAAAAGGATCAACTTTGTTTTCTTTTTTTCTCAAAGAGAAGAAATTTAGCAGATTATGATGATCACCGACATTCAAATCACAATACAGAGGAAACTGACTTTCTTCAGCTTAAATTTTAAATGTTACAGGTATCGCATGTTAAAATGTTCTCATATTAGGCCAGGCGTGGTGTCTCACACCTGTAATCCTAGCACTCTGGGAGGCCGAGGCCGGTGGATTGCTCGAGGTCAGGAGTTCGAGACCAGCCTGAGCGAGAGCGAGACCCTGTCTCTACTAAAAATAGAAAGAAATTAGCTGGCCAACTAAAAATATATATAGAAAAAATTAGCTGGGCGTGGTGGTGCATGCCTGTAGTCCCAGCTACTCGGGAGGCTGAGGCAGTAGGCTCGCTTAAGCCCAGGAGTTTGAGGTTGCTGTGAGCTAGGCTGACGCCACGGCACTCACTCTAGCCCAGGCAACGGAGTGAGACTCTGTCTCAAAAAAAAAAAAAAAAAAAAATTCTCATATTAAAGATTCTAAGAGGCAGATAAATGATTACATGAAATTTAAACCACCACACAAAATTCACACTGCAATTTGAGTAGCCTTATTTTCATAAACAGAGATTGACAGATTAAGAAACCATACAAGGACACTGGAGTGATCTACTTTGAAACCCCAGAGCCAAGCAATTTCTCTTACATCTTCCACTGTCCTTTAGTTCTCTCCAGACTTAACATCTATCCTCCTCCCTACAGTCTCCCAAGAAAACACTTGCTAATGTGTTAATGCCAAGAATTGAAGAGATGTGAATTGCTACTTGCTATGCCTACCTCAAAATCATACAGATACCTTCTATACTAAGATATTTTTACTTTTTTTTCACTGCACTCTTAAGAACTTTTATGTGAGTATAGTCATGTACCACATAACATTTAACAATGGACCACATATACAACAGTGGTCCTATAAGATTATAATAGATTAGCCAGGTGCAGTGGCACATGCCTATATCCTAACTACTCGGGAGGCTGAGCGAGGAGGATCACTTGAGACCGGAAGTTCAAGGTTACAATGAGCTATGCCACTGTATCACTGCACATTAGCCTTGGTGACAGAGTGAGACCCTATCTCTAAAAAGTAAAAATGTCCTCTGGTAGCTCTGTGGAAAAGAAAAATAAAATAAAATAAAAAGTAAAAACAAATTTTAAAAAAAGATTATAATAAGGCTGAAAAATTCCTGTCATCTAGTGACATCATAGCCACTGTAATTTTGTTTTGGTTCAATGCATTACTCATGTTTGTGGTGATGCTGGTGTAAACAAACCTACTGTGCTGTCAGTTATATAAAAAGTATAGCACATACGATTATGTATAATACATAATACTTGATAATAAATGACTATGTTACTGGTTTCCATATTTACTATAGTTTTTATCATTATTTTAGAGTGTACTCCTTTTACTTATTTAAAAAGAAGTAAGCTGTAAACCAGTCTCAGGTAGGTCCTACAGGAGGTATTCCGGAAGGCACTGTTATCACAGGAGATGACAGCTCCATGCGTGTTGCCACTGAAGACCTTCTAGTGGGACAAGATGTGAAGATGGAAGACAACAATATTGATGATCCCGATCCTGTGTAGACCTAAGCTAATGTGTGTTTGTCTTAGTTTCTAACAAAAAAGTTTAAAAGTTTAAAAAGTGAAACAAAAAAAATTTTTTTAATAGAAAAAAGCTTATGGAATAAGGATTTAAAGACAGAAAATATTTTTATATAGCTATACAATGTGTTTGCATTTCAAGTGAAGTGTTATTACAAAAAAGTCAAAAAGTTAAATAAAATTTAAAAGTTTATAAAGTAAAAAAGTTACAGTAAGCTAAGGTTAATTCATTATTGAAGAAAGAAAAAAAATTTTTTATACATGCAGTGTAGCATAAGTGTACAGTAAAGTCCTAGGTCATCACATTCACTTACCACTCTCTCACTGACTCACTGAGAGCAACTTTCTGTTCATGCAAGCTTCATGCAAGCTTCAACTTCATGCAAGCTTCATCCATGGCAAGTGCCCTACACAGGTGTACTGTATTTTAAAAATCTTTTATGCTGTATTTTTACTGTACCTTTTGTATGTTTAGATATACAAGTACTTGCCATTGTGTTACAATTTCCTACAGTATTTAGTATAATAACATGCTGTACAGGTTGGTAGCCTATGAGCAATAAGCTATACCACATAGCCTAGGTGTATAGTAGGCTACACCACTCAGGTTTGTGTATGCACACTCTATGATGTTCACATAGTGACAAAATCACCTAACGGCACCGTTCTCAAAACATATCCCCACTGTTAACTGATGCATGACTATATATACTATACCTTGTTCCAATATCAAGCCAGCTGCCATAATCCTTGACCAAGAAGAAAAAATGCTGTAAAATAAAACAAAATATGGCTCCATTAAAAACAAAGCTAGTTAGATTCGGTCTAAAACCAAAGTTGTTTTTGGATTGTATATTACAGATTTCTAACCCTTCAGAACCACTATCTGACTGGAATCAACAAAAATATTCCCTTTACTAAATTTTTGCTCAGATTAAAATGAGCAATAGTCTAAAATCCAGAAACAGAATTATCATTCAATTAAATGGACACAAAAGTGATATCTGTGAATAAAGAAGAACCAGCCAACTTTTGTAAAAGACACTAAATAATACCAAAGATGTTAGTGAAAGAAGCAATATCATCCATTCATCAACAAATATTTGCTGACTGACTACTATGTACTGATAAATTCCCCCTCACAAGACATATGATCTAGTGAATGATTCAGCAAAATTATCAAGCATGTGTGTATGCATGTGTGTGCATGAGAGAGAGAGAGACAGAGAGACAGAGAGAGAGAGAGCACACATGCGCATGCAAAAGAGGAGTAAGCATTCTCATTAGAAAACACAGGCAATTATGGGAGCACAGAGGAAGGGGTACATACACTGACTGGGGTAGAAGGGAAGGCTTCCCAATGAAAGGTGAATTCTAAGTGAAAATCAGGAGTCAGATGACAGAGGAGGTTGGGGAGACAGAAGTGTCTGGCAGAGGGAATAGCTTGTATAAACATTGAGAGTCCAGACAGAGCGTGGTAGGTTCAAAGTAAGGCTGGGGTAGAGAAAACAAGGAGAGAGAGGTGAGAGATGATACCAGTCAAGTAAGCAGAAGCTAGATCACAAATGGCTTTGCAAATTAAATTAAGCAGTCTGACCCTTTGTATAAAATTAATCAGAGAATTTTAATTCTCTATTCACGTCTTGCTTATTTGCCACTTTGTGAGCAAAAATTAAAGCTGCTTTGTTCTTACATTGTGTGTGGTCAATTTCAGAATATATTGGACACATAGTTCAATATAATACCAAAAATGCTCTTATCTAAAATTAGCGACTAGGAATCTGATTGGGAAGTTACCCTTATTAGTGCCTGTAGTCACTTGTAGCATGGGATGTTATATGGTAAAGGATTAACCTTACTCAAAAAGAGCTCTGGCCTTTGTTCTCAGCTCCTGAGAGGTCATTTCTTGGTCCTTGGGATGTCATTCCCAGTAGAAGTTCTGCCTGGGGCCTTGGCCACCAGACAGTCTTTACAATTGATTTATGATTGGGGCTTTGAGCCATGTGTATTGGTTCTACCCCTGGAAGGACTGAAGACTAAAGGTCAGCTGTGTGGGCATTATGTGATCAAGCCCCAGTAAAAAGTCTAGACACCAAAGCTCAGGTGAGCCTGGCTGGCAATACTCCGTGTGTACTGTTACACATCAATACTGGGGAGAGTAATGCTGTCCTGACTCCACAGTGAGAAAACAACAGATGCTCTGCATTTGGTGTCTTCCTGGATTCTGCCCTATGCGTCTCTTCCCTTGGCTGATTTTAATCTGTATCATTTCACTGTAATAAAGCATAACTGTGAATATAAGTGTTCAGTGAGTTCTGTGAATCCTTCTAGTGAATTATTGAACCTGAACCTGAGGGCGGTTCTCGGAATCCCCAAACTTGCAGACATAAAATACATTCTTCTTTTTGTTAACGCTCTTCACTCAGAACTCATTTATTATAGCTACATGTTCATAATATCTTCCCAATTAAAAAGCTGTATTTCCTTTTTCTTCCCTTCCCTCCCTCCCTTCTTTCCTTTCTTTTTTAATCTCATAGAAGGGTTAAAAATCAATATTTCAATCAGAAAATGAAATATGATATAAATCTAAAGTTAGCTTTTTCTGTTAATTTCTTTTGAAAGGTTCATTTGAGATACAAAGCAACATGGAATACTAGGTATAAAATGACAGATTTGAATAAATCAAGTATTAAGAATTTTGATACCTTAAGAAGAGCACTCTTACTGCATGACTAATATAAAAAGAAAGTCATTTATATGTGTAAATTATGCCAGCACTTAAAACTCAATATCTAAAGATTTCACGTACAGAAACACATTCATATTTCTCTTGATTAGATTAACTCAGCACTTAAGTTTCTGAATCTTATTCATACTGATTATCCAATATGCCTTACCAAAGCCATAGTGTCTGATATGATGAGAACGATGAGAAAAAGGCTGGGGAAAAAAAATTTTTAATTACATATAATACAACAGGCACATTTTTCAAGCACATTAAAATCCAAATAAGAATAATCAAATAACCCAATATTCTGTTAGTATTTTTGCTTCTCAAAATATTATTTTCAACAAGAGTTCTTTTCACATCATCATGGGTGACTGTCCCTTAGATGAGCTAGAGTTTAAAAATGTATTAGAAAACCATACATCTGAAAAAGGACTAATATCCAGACTCTACAAGAAATTCAAATGAATCAGCAAGAATGAAACAACCCCATTAAAAAGTGGGCAAAAGACATGAACAGGCATTTTTCAAAAGAGAATATATAAATGGCCAACAAACATACGAGAAAATGCTCAACATCAGTAATCATCAGGGAAATGCAAATTAAAACCACAATGAGATACCACCTTACCCCTGTCAGAAAGGCCATTGTTAAAAAGTCAAAAAACAATAGCTGTTGGAGCTGATGAGGTCAAAAGGGAATGCTTATACACTGTTGGTGGGAATGTAAATTAGTACAACATCTATAGAAATCGGTATGGAGATTCCTGAAAGACCTAAAAGTAGACCTACCACTCAATCCAGCAATCCCACTACTGGGGATCTACCCAAAGAAAAAGGAGTCATTAGATCAAAAAGACACATGCATTCATATGTTTACTGGAGTGCAATTCACAATTGCAAAGATATGTAATCAACCTAAGAGCCCCCCAACTAATGAATGGATAAAGAAAATGTGTGGGGGTGTATGTGTGTGTTTGTGTATACCACAGGGGAGCTAAGTGATGGGTATACATGGTCATACAAAATGGTATAATAGACTTTAGAGAGTCAGAAGTGAGGAGGGTGGCTAAGGGGGTGAGAGATCAAAAATTACCCATCAGGTACAATGTATACTATTCAGGTGATGGGTACACTAAAAGCCGTGACTTCACCACTATACAATTCATCCATGGATCAAAAGCCCACTTGTATCCCTAAATATATTGAAATTTAAAAAAAAGTTATTCAACACTGAGTATGTATTGCAGTGGAATGAATAGGACATGAATTATGATTTTTTAAATTACACTTTGAGGAAATTGTAGTCTCACATGCAATTGCAAGAAATAATGCAGAGGGATCCATAAATTATTGTTATTTAGAAAAGTTCATTTTAAGTCATGCAAAATAAAATAATGCTAACATAGTTTTTCTACTTCACTTTGGTGCAATACTTATTTTAATGAGTTGGAATAAAAGCAGTTAGAATCCTCTCACTGGTTGTTATATTCAACTTATCTTTGGGATTATGGACCTAATAAACAAGCATTGGTATAATCCCCACCCATATCTTAACACTTAGGCCTTTAAGAGCTGTAAGAAAATGTTTAGTAACATAAATAATGAGACTGTAAAAATGTGGGCAGAAAGAAGAGATGACACCAGTAATATTTTACAAGTGGATCTGGCAATGAGGAATGGATAGACTTTGGCTTGTATGATAGACTAAATAAAGGAAACAGGATGAGAAGCTAGTTTTCAGGAGGAGGAAAAGAAATCGCTGCGTTCAATGTGTGACAGATTAAGTTTAAAGAGTCAGTGTGACATGCAAGGTTTTAAAAGTTAAAAGAGAAGATTTTTATAAAGCCTCAATTTTGTCACCTTTGCCTCAGTTCTCTACTGTTATATTTAGTTTTTCATTGCACTAGTTTCAGTATTGAATTACTGTACACACACATGAAAATATAGGGATACACACGCACACACTTTGATGAGCCTTCTATTCTCATTCTACATGTCCCCAGTTCTTATTTAAACGTTAATTAAAATCTCTTTTAAAAAGATTATCCACTAACAAAGATGTAGGAAAGTACTTGTCATTCACCAGTGTTTCACAGCATCTAAGTAACCATCTTTTATGTGATATTGACAAGGCATAAATGTTCTCATTATTAAATTCATGTAAATATCTTGCAAAAATATACTAAACTAAACTAGAAATGAGATTTCTACTATTTTTAAGCAGCAGCAGAAAAATTTTTTATTATGGCATATGCATAATAATATGCCAAACCCAGTTCTAGCTTCAACTCATCAAGAATAACATGCAAATTTATGCTAATATTAGTTATTTCTTTCAGCATTGAATATGCCAGCTTGATTCAAGAATAACAAAACTGCTGGGAAGCTTCATATTTATATCAAGTGTTTTTCAGAGTCCCTGTGCTGATGAGGCAATTTTATTGGTTAAAAAAAGCAAATAGTTGAGTTGACAGCTTCTCTTCCATAGTCTTGATTGCTTAAGACTGACTGCTCCAGAAATTCCTCAAAACTCAGAAAGAATACTTCCCACTCTATTTGTCAAATGTGTAGACAACAAGACTGAGAAACTGTATAAATTATTGACATTTAGAAAAGTTAATTTTAAGCCATGTAAAATGAAACAGGGTTAACAGATTTGTCTAATACATATTTAAGAAATAAGCCAAAAGAAAAGTTAGAATGACATCCCCTGTTTTTTGTAAGCATAGTTATATCTATAACAAACAAGAAATTAACTATAGTAATTTAACATTTATGTTTTACTGTTTTCTAAAGAGGCTCTTCACTAGTTTGAATAATTTTTTTTTTTTTTTTTTGAGACAGGGTCTCTTTCTGTTGCCTGGGCTAGAGTGCAGTAGTGTCATCATACCTCACTGCAGCCTCCAACTCCTAGGCTGAAGCAATCCTCCTGCCTCAGCCTCCCAAGTAGCTGAGACAACAGGCGTGTACCACCACACTTGACTAATTTTTTTTTTTTTTTGTAGAGATGGGGTCTTGCTATTGCCAGGCTAATCTCGAACTCCTGGGCTAAAGCCAATTTCCCACCTCAACCTCCCAAAGTATTAGGATTATAGACGTGAGCCACCATGCCCAGCCTTGAATAATATTCTATTAATATCTTATTGCTAAGAAAGCATGTTTGTTTGGTAGAAGCCCTAATCAACTAATTTCCTCTAATGAAAACTGAATTCTGACTAAAAGGGTGAAATAGTTCTCATTTTTATAAATAATCTATATTAGAGTATCTTATTATAACAATCACATAAAATATCTTTAAATGTTTACTTTCATTTCCTAAAAATGCACAAATCCAATGCTTCTTAAACTAATGCATCTTACCTTTTTGATGATAACTGAGTAGTTAACTGAACCGCTTCAAAAGCACACATAACAAGAACAAAGGGGATTAAAATCTGTTTAAAAGAACAAATGATGCCATGAGTAACTGAAGCATTTGGAACACTTTTTGAAAAAAATACTATTTCTATTTATACAAATATTTTTAATTTCTCAAGTAACATATATACTAGCATAGAGCAAACACTGCAATAAAGGCATGATAACAATGACACATAAAATAGTGATGAAACTGATTTAAAATTCTACATTAATAACATGTAGTAAAAAAGACAGCAGACACCAATAAATATCCCAAATAAAAGCCTATTGCAAATTCTGTTCTATTTAACTCATTCTAATAATTAACGAGAATGTTCAAAAGATTCCAAGAGGGTGTGAAAGGTACCGAATGCCCAAATCAAATAAATTAGGTAGATTGATAATTTCTTCACAGATCCCTGAGTCCACATGGTTATTTGAAACTATAACACTATAAACATGATCCAGCTGCTTTATCACCGCTTTTTGGTTTTTTAAACATATGAATTTATTTCTGATTATGAAATCCATACTCATTGTAATAAATTTGGAAAAATATAGAGAAAGGTATAATAAAAATTTTTGTTGGCTGAAAATCCATAATCCAGAGCTAACATTGTTAATATTTTAAGGTATTACTTTCCAATGACCAATTTTTAAAAATACATTTACTTGATGTTTCTAAAAAAAGGAGGGCGATATGGAAAATAAATGCTGTTTAAAACTATAAAATTCTTTTTCAAGTGAAGGACATATGAATAAAATAGAACTCAGGAGGGCCCTCATTTCTGAACAAATAAGTCAACAAAAGTCAAGTATACTACATCATTAAAGCTTACTGAATCATGCTGGAGATTACGGATCTTGTATTCTAATTTTGAGCTTTATATTTCTTTCTTTTTTCTTGTTTTTAATCAAAGGCCCATGGTCTTTAATAGACTGGGAAAAGGACAACCACAATTTTTAAAAATGTCAATGAAAATTAAGCAAATAATAACATGTTTTAAAATAATTCAATAGAAAATGGGACATGAGAAAATGTTGAATCTCTTTTTAACATTTCTTAAACTTACAGTTGTATTAGTGTAATAACAAAAAGTAGATATTAATTCTATTAAGAGAACAAATATCTTTAACAATTATTACTTACATGATCTGAACAGAAAGTAATCAGATTTTAGGCAGGTATCAGTTACTTTATTTAGCTAAATATATACTAACTACACAAAATGTGCCAGGCATTATGGTTAAGGGAATTTGGTAGAGGGACTAAAACAAGCATAATGACTCTAGACAGGAAGGGGAAGAACATGAATTACATTTCACTGGAGAGTCTAAATCCCTGGGAAGCTGAGGATATGTTATTTTCTTTGTCTGGTCAGCACCTGGGTGGTGATTGGCACATTATTGAACATAGCACTCAATGACATACTTGTCGAATGAATAGATCAATTCCAGGTACATGGATTAGGAGAAAAGATAACATGTTGGCAATCTCACAGGTGGGGATCATGGGTTCTGGGAACCTTAGAATGTTGAGCAGCACTGCAGTTTTGGTCACAGCTTCCCCACAGGCTTTAATCACATTTCCAGGACTAACATGGAATCCTTACTCTTTTATAAGGTTCCATTTATATGCATGGGCCAGTCAGTGTTCTATTCTAAATGGGTTAAGTCACTGACTCATCACACAGCCTTGGAAGGTAGTCAAATGGGTTTCAGAGTGAAGCAAAAAAATTAACTGTATTTTGGAGTAAGGGCTCCAGTTCAGAATGGTATCAATGCCAAGTCTGAAAAGGTATCTTCTTTCCATTGCTATTTAACTGTGTCACAATGACTTTATAATATAAATGTAACACAATGTTACATAATCTTAATGTCACAATGTATTCATATAATCTTAATCAACAGCTTAATAAAAAATAATAAAATAAGAAAACTAACCTTCCACATCATCAGGGCTCCCATCATAAAAGGACTAAACACAGTCAGAAAACAATAGACAGAGGCAAGGTCAAAGCTAGGGAATTATAACAAAGAAAAAGGATTTAGAATTCACGCCATAACTTTAAATGAATGTTCTGCTAAAAAGGATGTTTAAATTAATTCTCTCTACTTTTACTAGAACACAAGTATATAAAAAATTATTATGAAGCCACTAAAAGAAACAAGGTAGATCTGAATATGCTGATACATACAAATCTCCAAAATATATCATTCAGTATAAAGGCAAGGTACAGGACAAAAGGTATAGAAGTCCCAATTTGCATTATTTTTTGGTTACAAAATGCTCTTTTCATTTAAAATTACCTGTTAATAGAAGCTATATTTCCAGTTCCAAAAAATGCTGTCACTAAGAAAAAAACCTAAATAGAGTTAAGGAAATGGCAAAACAAATCAGAATTCATACAAATTTCGTTTCATTCAGAAAAGATATGCTAATTCTATCATGAGGATAATTTGTCTTTTATTTGTACACTGATCATGAAGTGTTTTAAATGAGTGTTCCATCATATCTCCTTATGAATGCATTTTGAAATAACCTTAGGAAGGTTATTTTCTTCTTCCCTAACAAGAGCAAGTTGAATTGTGTAGTTGGCTGCTAGCAATTTTTTTTTTTCAAAAGAAGAATGTGGACTAGTGCATACCACAGACATTTTTAGCTGAAAGACATACTTTTAGTTCATATATGTTTGCTGTGTTCCCAGTATATGTAAAACACATGCTAGACTCTGAAACACTCAGAAAGAAATAAGGCATCATGTTTTAAAATAATTGAATAGAGAATGACACATCAGAAAATGCTGAACATCTTTTTGACATTTCTTAAACTTACATTTGTATTAGTATAGTAATAAAAAGTAGATATTAATTCTGTTGGTGTTCAGAACTCACTACTAGTAAAGTACTTAAAATAGTGCCTGGCCCATTGAAAGAGCCCGATAAATGTTACTTATTTTATTATTATAGACACACACACACAAAAGTGCTAAAGCAACACCAGACAGGAAGTATGAATCATGACAACTTTCAGTGAAAAAGTGGCATTTGAATTGGTGAATTGAGCCTTAAATGTATTCATGGATCCATTCATTCAACCAATCATCTAACTAACCACCATTTATTGTCTAGTACATGTTGGAGACAGAGCTAAGCACTAAGAACATAAATATAAATAAAATAGTCTCAAAATACTCATATGGTGACTAAGATTATGACGATATGTAGAAGTAGAGGAGAGACATTTTATGGAAAAGAAACAGTCCAAAAATAAATGACATAGCCAAGAAACAATAAATAGGTGTGATAAGGGCTTATATTAAAGGATACAGTGAAAGATGAATCAAGAAACATAGATGCGGCCTGCCAGAGAGAGTGACTTTAGTGAGGAGAGGCAGTTGTTAGTCAGTTCGGGACATATATTTGGTGATGCCCAGCAGAAGGCTGGACATGTGGCTCTTGAGGTCAGGAGGGAAGTCAAGGCTGGAAAAATAGATCTCGCAATTGTTTGCACAGAATGTCTGTCAAAGCTCTAGGAGAAGATGGCATGAACCAGGCACAGTAAGAGAAGGTTAATGACTGACCTTGGAGAAAAAAATATGGTTCAAGATTAGGCAAAGGAAGAGGTATTAGAAAAGGAGAATAGAGATGATAATAAAAAGCTAAGAAGAGAACTTGTATTGTGTCCTGGAAGTCAAGGGAAAAGAAAGAGGAAAATGAAGAGAGTTGAATGTTATAGCGTGGTTATACAAACTGAGTGAGGAGTGGGGAACGTGCAGCCTCCAGGCTACATGTGGCCCTCCGTATCCCCAAGTGAGGCCTCTCAACCAAATCCAAACTTCACAGAACAAATCCCTTTATTAAAAGATTTGTTCTGTAAAATCTGGATTCAGACAAAAGGCTGTACTCAAGAATCCAGAAGCCCACATGTGGCCCCAAGGCCACAGGTTCCCCACCCCAGAATGGACATACATGAAATCAGTATCTTGAAGAGATATGCACACTACCCTATTCACCGCAACATTATTCACAGTAGCCAAAACATGGAAACAATCTAAATATTCACTGATGGATGAATGCATAAAGAAAATATCTATATATATGTATATACAATGGAATACTATTCAGCCTTAAAAAAAGAAAAAAGAAAATCCTGCCATTTGCGACAAGGTGGGTGAACCTGGAGGACGTTATGCTAAGTGAAATAAGCCAGACACAGAAAGACCTCACTTATAAACTAAAATAGTAAAATTTAGAAACAAAGAGTAGAATGATCATAGCCAGGGGCTAGGAAGAGGAGGAAACTGAGAGATGTTGGTCAAAGGGTACAAAGTTTCAGTTATGAAAGATGAATAAGATCTGGAGATCTAACGTACAGCATGGTGACCATAGTTAATGCTATACTGTATACTTGAAATGTGCTAAGGGAATTGATCTTAAGTGTTCTCGTCACAAATAGAAAAAAGAAAATAGTAACTATCTGAGGCAATAGATATGTTAATTAGCTTGATTACAGTGATTATTTTATAACATATATGTATATCAAAACATCAAGTGGTACACATCAAATATAAAAATACAATTTTCATTTGTTAATTATACCTCAATAAAGCTGAAAAACTAAAACAAAAATAACAAAATAAATACTTCTCTATGAATTTCTAGCAGCTGGTCAGTCAACCTTCCCAAAGAGAGACTTTATTGTGCTATACCGTCGTTTAAACTTCTAATACTAATAACTTTCACAATATTGCTTCTGATGTGATCCAAAAACTCTTGTGAGATAGACATTATATAATGTGAAGTTAGCATAAAACACACATGAAAAATAATTCTACGGTGAGGGTAATTAGATTGGAGTTGGGAGTTGAAAGGGGGCTTTACCCTTAGCTGTAATGTTTTAATTTTTTAAAAATATATGCATATGTGACAAAATACTAATTGTTGATATTTTGAATGGGAGGAATACATACACACACTCACTTGTTATATTATTCTTTATACTTTTCTATAGTTTAACAAAATTTTTAAATGTGGACTATATGAGAAAACTACAGTTGAGAGAGAGGTTAAATGGCCTCTAAGGTAACACCACTAGTTAAGTGACAGGCAGAAAAACCTTCCATGTCTTCTTACTTCATTAAATGAGAGGTTGCAGCTCTTAAAACAAAAGTCTCAACAAAGGATACAAGGAAAAAGGCCCTACGGATGTCATCCAGATAGAGCTGCCGAAACTGAGTTATGTCAGTATTATAGGAGAATTGGATACTGGTGAGCTGTAAGATAATAATAAAAATGTTAATGCACAATAACAGCTTACTTCTATACTCAAAGGCAACCTTATAATGGCTAAGTTACAATAGCTAGAAACATACCCTGTGCTGACAAAAAAAATCAACAATAAATCTTTTCCTATAGCTTAATTATATCTTAATAAAATGTGCCAAAAGGTAAAATATGTTGCTAACAATATACAGAACAGAGTTGTACTGTTGATATATGTGTAATAAAAGAATTGGGATTTTCTTATCCTATATAAATGCTTCACTTTTAAATCCCTATATAATTTTTCCTTCTTCCTAATCTTCTTGAACCCAAGTATGGTATGATATTAAAAGGCATGGTAAAATCAAATATTTCTGTTTCTTTGTTCCTCTGTTAATTCTATTTGCAGAGAAATTATTTTCTTCCTATAAAAAAGCAAAATATTCCTGTCTTTAGTAAAATAGAAAGTCGTTCAACTCCAACAAGACGGGTGCACTCTTGCTTCATTCTCTTCCCCCCAAAAAAGAACACTGACAGGTAAGTCCAAAGGAAGACATTCCCCATTTTCACCCCCCATGTAATTTCCAGTAAGTTCTTGGACTGTTAATAGACTTTTCTAGAAAAAAATAGGCTTCATTTCTGTTAAAAAATAGAATTTAAAAAGTAACACAATGATCCTCAAACTGCTGAAATATTTAATATTAAGGACAATCTCTGATTATTTACATGAATTTGATCAAAACTGTTTTTCATGTATTGTTTTAATGTTCTAAGGTTGAAAAAGTTAAAAACCAGTAATTATTAAATATACTTTCATAAAGATTTTTCTTTATTGAAATTAATTATTCTGAATTATCAATTACTCCCCTGTAAACTCAACTGGAACCCATTAAGGAAGGATCTACCATGAAGGTGTTTTTCTGCAATATCATTTTATCTTCAGTAAAATTGTAAATATTCTATCACTAATTTCTTAGAATTATCTTCAGTTCTAAATAAGACAAAAGACATCAATTCAACTCTCTATCTTAGCATGATAAAGGTATCCTCAAAATTGTGTTGGATGTTAGCCAATTCAAAGTATATCATGTTGCAAAAGCAGTCTAAGATCTGGATGAAGGCCACAATCATTAAGGCAACAGAATAAGCACCTGGGATCAGGATGACTAGAAAGAGAAAAACAACAATGGGAATTTAAATGTCACCTTATGATCAAATTCATAAATTGACTTGTGACAACATAAACATTATTCTGACTAAAATAAATTGGTGGAAGGAAAAATTAGATGTGCAAACAGAGGAAAATAAGATAAAGAACATTCTCTTCTCCTCTATCTCTGCATCTATATTGATGTTTTTTATATTAGTGATGCTCAAGTAATCACTAAGAAAGGCCCAACCTATGTATTGCCAGTAAAACAATAAAATTGTGCTTTTCTATGATAAGCAAAAATTTTCCTTGTAAATTAATTGTTTAACTTAATTACTATACCAAGTAAAATTTACCAAAGTTCTTCAAACGCTAAAATTTTAAGTAGAAAGAATTTTTGAGGAAATAACATTGCAACTTCTTTATAGGATAGAGAATATTTTAATATTCTCAAAGAAACACAACAATGATTTTGACACACTACCTTCTGTTTACAGGAAACACCAGATCGTTGTAGGGTTTCTTGTTCCATGTATATCCAAACAAACATCAAACACGACAACACTAATGGAAAGAGAGCTTCGTACCTAAGGGGTGGGGATGGGGTGAGGTGAGGGGAGTAGAAATGAAAAGAAAAAAACATTAAAATAAATAAATATGCATATTTATACTGATAGATCTTTCTCAAAACAATTTTGATAATATTTAATACTTCTAAGTCACAATATTATTAATACAACATTTAAAATTTCTATGCTTTTCAGAAAAAAGTAGACAAGTAATATAAATTTCAACTCCAACATCACTTTTTTTGAAATGCATTAAATCTTGAGATAATTACATGTTTAAAATAGTAGAGATATTGAAAAATCATTCATAAAATAAACAGCATATATGCATAAAAGAGAAAGAAAATATTAAGACAAAGGTAAAAAGATAATTCCTGAGGTAAAATGATTAATATACATACAAAAACCACAAGATGAACATTCCAAATTTTCTAAAAAAATGGGCAATACAGGAACACAAACATAAAAATTGTTTGACCTTATCAATAACTTATATAAAAATTAAAAAAATAGTGAGATATTATATTTACTTATCACATTTATAAATATTAAAAAAAAGTATTGACAAGAGTGCAGTGAAAAAGGAACTCTCATACTCTATAGGAATGTAGACTTTCTGGAAGGCCATCTAATACTATTATATGTATCAAAAGTCTCAAAAATATTCATATACTATAATAATGCCATTTCTAGGAATTTACCTTAAGAAAATAATCAGACATATATACTAAGATTTCCTCATAAAGATGTTTGTTGTAATATTGTTTACAGAAGGGAAGAAATGCTCATGAGATAAAACAATAACAGCAGACTTTTTCTAAACCATTTCCGCTTAGTTTGGGATAAATGTTCCACCTTGGTACCCAAAATGCTCTATTATAGTACTTACACTGTCTTAATCACATGTTTACTTGTATGCATCTCCTACTAGTTTATAAAATGAGTCTGTGTTTATGTGGCCACCCACCACTGCTGACCTAGGTAGGTCACAAGAAGTATTTGTTAAAGGAGTTATTTACCTAATCAGAAGTTACAAAACAGAGCAAAGCAAAAGAAAACCAAATTTCCATTTTGACTCTTTCAACTACTCAACTCCAGATACACCATGCAGCACTAATTTTCTAAACATGAGAAAGCAAAAGAAAGAAAATTCTTTAAATTCTACCACAGATCATAAAACTAAAATATTGAAGACTGGGCAGAAGAAAACATTTAGGTTTGAGAAAACATACACAAATCACTTGGTATATAAGATTCAGAATGTCTAAGGATATGAACAGATACTACATACATGAGAAAATAGCATTAGTTAAACAAGTACAGAAGACTGTACAAAGCAGTACCATTTTTGGCCTATTAAAATAGCATTTGATATTCTTATTTAAAAATGAAAATACCAAATACTGTTGAGGATATGATGAAATAGTACCCCTCCTAGTTTCTTGGAGATATTATAAATTGGCAGTGTTCTTAAGACAATTCAGAGTTAAAAAAAAAAAGTTCATAGCCAATGGCCCACCTACCCTATACTGAGACGTGAACAAAGGAAAGAATCTAAACTATGTAAAAAGCTAATGAATAAAAACACTACTTAAAATATTATTTTTTAAAAAGTGAAAATAAATTTAAAAAGTAGAGAAATGACTAAGTAAATCAAGGTGAATCCACATCATGAAATATTAAATATCTATTAAAATGGTAGCTAAGAGCCTATAAGCAACCTGGAAAAATGTTTCTAAAATAATGTTAAGTAGAAAGATACAAAATAGCACATGTACTGTGATCACGTCTAAGTTGAACAAACAAACACAGAGCTAAGCATGAAAGAAAACACCAGAACATCAACAGAAGAAGTAGAGTTAATAAGTGATTTTCTTTCTTATCCTTACTTTCCAAAATGTGTTGATACTACTGTTACAATGATTTAAAAAAAATGGAAAGCAAAGATTTCAAATGCCTGTATCCTGGCCATTCTTTAAAAGTCAGTTCAACTTCCACAAGAGTCCTTGATGGCACCAACTGAAACTCTTTCTCTTGTCATGCAATTCACAACTTGACTAACTCACAATAACTTAACTGTTCCATTTTGTAATTGTCTAACACTGTAAAATATAGTCCTTATTTTATAGCAGCTTATAACTCTATTGTATACTGGTAGTACACTAATTATTTTTTCTGTATGTCTGCATAGTGCTCAGGACACTGGAGATGTGAAAGAAAAAGCAATTGTTGATTAATTGAATAAAGGTGCATACTCTGAGCAAAAGGGGACCATAATTTAAAAAAATTATTTGCAGTTATATATGAAGCTATTTTTTCCTAATATATAAAAACATAAATTTCACAGTTCTGCAAACAGTGCTACAGATTTACTTTCTTTCAAAAACTATGCACTACGATCACTTTCTTTTATAAATGTAGATGAATAAATCAGATAAAGACAATCTTCCTATGGGACTTTATGTCTTAAGACAATCAATATTTTGTATAAAGTCTGCATATCTGAATTAATAAACTGAAATACCAATGAAATGTCATCACAGTCTCAGAGAAAACATAACAAAAACCTTACCAAATTAGGATCTGCTGGTTTGGTCTCTGTGCAAATTGAATAGGGCTGACAAGGCATTTAACTTTGTATTATAGTTTGCTAAGCAAAGGGATAAGGTAAACAAAATTTCATAGGGAAATGTTTAACCATCTTTAACCAAGAGAACAAACGATTTTCAAGTACTATAATAGCTTTCATTTGCATAAAAATAATTAAGTGCTGATTAAAAATGAATCTTCTTTATTCATTAAATCAAGGATTCATTGTTAGAATTTAGGATTACTATTAATATATTTCTATAACATAATAAAATTGCATTTCTTTTAAATATCCTGTAATGCTGAACATTCACTAATTTACATAAAGAACCCTCCAGGTCATCCAAAATGATCATGGTGAACCCTAACACATGGACTATGTTTTGCAAAAGTGATTTGAAACATGAAAACATGTACAAAACTGAAATGACTAGACTGTGCTATTTCAAGATAATCCTTTGAGGTTTTTTTGCAAAGCTAAATATAGGTTCTGAATTGAATAATGCATCTCCTAATGCATTCATTAATAAGGTCATACTTAGCATTAATATTCTGATTTGGGATATGAATTTTCACTTTTTAGATTTTCTTAAAATATGTTAAACATACTTGTGATAATCTGTTTTGGTATCTCTTATGACTATTAAACTGGTGATTGAAAGCACTATTATACCCCCAACACAAGTTACCTGATTAACTCACTCTATATTATGAATAGTTTTTTCATTCAAAATTAAACTTCAATTATCCTTCCTTCTTTCTCTCCTTCCTTTTTAATCCAGTGAACTAGATCTATTTCTAGGTTTGCTGATATGTTTTTTAAAATTATTATATAATTTTGTCTCACTAGTTTTTTTTTTTTTTGAGACAGGGTTTTGCTCTATTACCCAGGCTAGAGTGTATGGTGTGTCATCATAGCTCACTGCAACCTCAAACACCTGGGCTCAAGCAATTCTCCTGTCTCAGCCTCCCAAGTAGCTGTGACTACAGACACATGCCACCATACCAGGTTAATTTTTCTATTTTTTGTGGAGACAGGGTCTTTCTCTTGCTCAGGCTGGTCTTGAACTCCTGAGCTCAAATGATCCTCCTGCCTTGGCCTCTCAGAGTGCTAGGATTATAGGCATGAGCCACCATGCCTGGCCAGTTTGCTGGTATTTTTTAATCAATTACATATTGTTGCTTTAGAATATGAAGGTTTATAAAGAGAAGGGTTTACTGATTATTAAACAACTGTGTAGAAGCGTAGCACATATTTCTGGACCCTTTCAAACACTTATTTCCTTAAGTCAACCTCTGGGTGAGATCTCTTAATAAAACTCATGTGCCACCTCAAAATGGTGACTTAGAACGGTAATGATTTTTATCTTTTGTTTCTTACATAAACCAAAAACTTGTACATATTCTCATTCATTTTTGCTTTGATGAATTCTAATACAACAAAATTCTTCATCCTGAAGTTTCACCAATAAAGGGGGAAAGTGTGAAAGGTTTTAAACTCTCAAGATGTTTATCACCCTTGAATAAGAACAGCTGGATGCTTATAGACTTCAAGTTTTATTTAAATCTCAAAGCAAGCCTATCTTAAGATCTTATTAGGTAGCTGGTGAAAATTTCCATGATGCTTATATTACATCTTTGTAGCTGTGGCCCACATCTGATTAGGCAGGGGAAAGGGAAACGACAGGAGGTGTAGGGAGCTTTGGTGAGAGGAGGAGGTTTAGCACCCCACTGGACTGGATCATCTCCTATCCAGGGACTACAAGAATTCCTGGGGTCTAGGTCACTTAGGGTGTTAGAGACTACTATGAAAAGATTTTGAGAGTATCTCTCTAATCCTGAATTAGAACAACTAAGTTTCCCAAAGAGTGAACCCCAAGCCCTTGGACCAAAAATGGCTTTATAGAATCATAACTGTGAATAATCTGTTGATAACACAATGGTGAAGCCCTGTGTTTAGTCTAAATTGGATCAAGATCCTATATTTGGGCCAAAATTCAAACTGTCTGTGAGTGGTGTTTATTAAATTCGTCTGTTCTATTCATTGTTTGTAATAATGTGCCCATTTCTTACCCTCATAAGGATTTAAGCAAGAATAAAATTCAAAAGCAAGGAAAGAATTATTTTCTGCAAAGTAAATGGAAGGAGTACATCACTGTACTCACTGAATTCTAAAAAATGCTTCAGGCTTCACCCTAAACCAAGCTGCTGGATTTTTTATTTTTTTTTTTTTAAGAAAATTTCAATCTTAAATAAAAATAGATTCTTTAACTTTTGGGAAAATATCCTGAAAGTTCCCTGAATCAAAGGGATATTTCAACTGTGATACATGTAAGATTAAGAATAAAAACAAAATATTATGTTCAAAGAAGAATGGACAAATCAAAGCATAATTTAAATGCATGGAAGGAATGTAACAAAAAATAAAAGTCACTGAGACTTAAAATTCCTCCATCATCAATCAGAATTTTCTAACACTGTAGTTAAATGACCTTTTAGCAACTTCAGGAAATAGAAAGATAAAGACAACAAACAATATTATGAAAACGATAAGGAAAAGAAAACAGAAGATTATAGATCAAGTCATATACAATTCTCACAGAGTAGAAAATATTTATAATTTATCCCTCAAGATATACAAAACAATTTTCATTTCCAGAGGTTAAATACTAATAGAGAAAATGTCAATATATCATTTAAAACTTGCTGCTATAAAATTAAATTTTTAAAAAAGTTTATACCCTGTGCTTAGAAGGAGGTAGGTTGACATCAAGGAAAGAAGTATGCTAAACAACCGCTGAAAGAGAACTGGAGAACTCAGTAGTGGCACAATCAAGGAGGAGGCTGCAAGAAAGCAAAGCATCTGTCAGTACAAAAGACAAAAAGTGTTAGATTAGAAGCCCTGAATCATCTGGTATCATTTACAGCAGTTATTGTTTGTGTGACCTTTAATAAGAAGCTATATTTGCCCTAATCATTTCTGTAAGAAATCAGAAACTTTATATTTTTAATTAAAGTGATATTTCAGTTTTTACTATATTTTTGGCTTAAAGAACTCAGATTTTCTTAATTTATATTTAGCCTAGATCACTGTAATAATGTTAACTCCTAAATGAATAATCTGCTATTTTCTAATGAAATAAAAAATATTACTCAAGATTCGGCAACTCTTCTTTTAATCAGGCATTTATATCTTAGTTTAAAGACAACTAACTCCTCAGAATCAGATTTTCCCTAATCCTCCTTCCTCCACATTTTCCCACTGTAAAGTATGCACCCACCATCACAGCGTGCCACTTGGAAAACTAGAAACAGGAGAGAATGACTTCACCATGCATGAGAGTTGTAATAAGACTAATCTTAATAAACAGTTATTTTTCCCCACAGGACAATAAAAGCAACTACCTCTGTGGAGGAAGGGCACACCAAGCAAGTGGGGCAGCAAAACGTAAACTCCCTCATCTCTATTTTGGGAAGGAAATGTGCTTAACCTCCTAATCTCCCAGTGCTCTAGAATATGGGGATAGATGACTTGGGAGGGAATCTTAGCTGAATCACATATTAACTGCTTAACTGCAGGGCAAGTTTGTGAACCCATCTAAGCAGTAATTTATCCATATGTCAAATAGAGATAACATTAAAAAGTTGTTGCAAGGTTTAAATACAATTTCACCTATAAAATATTCCCTGTGCATGGTGCCTGGCACATAGTGCTTGATAACTGTTAGCTTCTGTTATTGTTATTAGTCAACATCTTATAAGTTAAATGTAAGGACAATTTCATTTTCTGGCTGACCAACAGGACTGGCTAAAAAAAAAATGTTTTTTTCATTCAAAATCAAGTCACTGCAAGATTTAAGACTATGCAAGTCATATCTATAATACCCTTAGATGAGTAGCTTCTGACTTTTTTCAGATGTGTAGTTCCAATCATGTTATCATCATCTGATACATGTTTTAATTGGAATAAATAACATTTCAATGTGTCTTATTTTAAAAGTCAGTTCAAATGAAACCTCTTCTGTAAAACCTATAAATATTTTCTGTCCTTGTTTTACTTTTGTCTAAAGGATTGATAAGGTGCTAAAGGGGAATAAGAGTCCCCATTTTGAGTGACATAAGTTAGAACCAGTTTCATAACATATTACCCATTTGGGGATCATATTAGCAAAAACGCTCATTGGACCTACACCATGGTGTATCTGTGCCTGGAGGAGATCTTTGGAGATACTGAAGACTTACCTATGAATCAATTATTGCATGCCTCACACCATTTGGTAAGTATCCTCTAGTACCTAGTTCTACCAATCCCGAGGAGGAAATAATCTTGTTTAAAATGCATGCTCAGAGGAACGTGTATGCGTTTGGCAAACAACAGCAGTAAACTGATCTGAACCTCCTCCTCAACCTTCCAAAACTATAGTATAATAAAATCAATAAGGACAATAAATAAAATGTATAAGATACTCCAAATAGAGAAAGAAGCATAGGAAATATTATATAATATGCAAGTATGCTCTTCTGCAACATAAGACTTGACAGAATAAAGAACAAGCTTAAGAGTCATGTAAGACATACAAATGGACTCAAGTTCTTAATTAGAAGAAAAATATTTTCAACTTGGCATATAAAGCAAAACCTAACCCTATGCTGAATACAGGAGCCAAACTTAAAATACAGTGATTCAAAAAGGCTAAAAATAAAGGAATGGACTAGGCAAATGGAAACAGTGGAAAACCCAGAGTTTCAATCCTGATACCAGACCAAGTACACTCCAGGCCCCAAACAATCAGTAAGGCAAAGAAGAACACCTTATGATGTAATTTGCTCCAAATGACAAACCACCTATATAAAATAAAAATTATGACCTTCTTCACAAAAATAGAAAAACGATACTAAAATTCACATGGAAACACAAAGGACCCTCATTGGCCAAGGTGATCCTGAGCAAAAAGAACAAAGCTGCAGGCATCACACTACTTGCCTTCAGAATATACTTCAAAGCTATAGTAACCAAAACTGCATGGTACTGACATAAAAACAGACACATGAACTAACTGGAATAGAATAGAGAACCCAAAAATATACCCATGCATTTACAGCCAACTCATTTCAACAAACGCACCAAGAACATATATTGAGGAAAGGACAGTCTCTTCAATAATTGGTACTGGAAAAACTGGATATCCATATGCAGAAGAATGAAACTAGACTTCTATCTCTCACCACATAAAAAAACCAATTCAAATGGATTAAAGACTTAAATGTAAGATGTGAAACTATGAAACTACTGGAAGAAAACACTGGGGAAATGCTTTAGGACATTGGTCTGGGCAAGGATTTTTTTGGGTAAGACCTCAAAAGTGCAGGCAACAAAAGCAAAATAGATAAATGAGATTGTATCAAGCTAAAAAGTTTCTACACAGCAAAGGAAATAATCAATGGAGTGAAGACAGAACCTATAGAATGGGAGAAAATATTTGCAAACTATCCATCTGGCAAGGGATTAATAACCAGAACATATTTAAAAACCTCAAACAGCAGCAAAAATTAATCCAATTTAAAAATGGGCAAATGATACAAATAGACATTTTCAAAAGAAGATACACACATGGCCAATAGGTATATGAAAAAATGCTCAACATCACTAATCACCAGGCAAATGCAAATTAAGACAATGAGATCATCTTACCTCAATTAGAATGCCTATTGTCAAAAAGACAAAAAAATAATGGATGCTGGCAAGGATGCAGAGAAAAGGTAACTCTTATACACTGTTGGTGGGAATGTAAATTAGTATAACCACTACGGAAAACAGTATAGAGATTCTCAAAACACTAAAAATAAAACTATCATATGATCTAGCAATCCCACTAGTAGGTATTTATCCAAAGGAAAAAAATCTATATATGAAAGGGATATCTGCACTCCTACTCTGGGAGGCTGAGGCGGGTGGATTGTTTGAGCTCAGGAGTTCGAGACCAGCCTGAGCAAGAGCGAGACCCTATCTCTACTAAAAAGAGAAAGAAATTATATGGACAGCTAAAAATATATATAGAAAAATTAGCCGGGCATGGTGGCACATGCCTGTAGTCCCAGCTACTCGGGAGGCTGAGGCAGTTGGATTGCTTGAGCCCAGGAGTTTGAGGTTGCTGTGAGCTAGGCTGATGCCACGGCACTCTAGCCCGGGCAACAGAGTGAGACTCTGTCTCAAAAAAATAAATAAATAAATAAATAAATGGTAAAAGAGATAAAAAAATATGGACTCAATAAAGTGTTAAAAAATTTTACATATACACATACACACACTTATACATACAGATAAGGGACAAGCACAGGAAGTAAAGACTAGCTTTCTGCAATCCTTGTAAGATTCTATTTCTTGACCTTTTCAGAAGTTTTAGAAGTTTAAAGATAAAATACAATGATATGTGGAAAAAGTTTGTTTTCTTTGCTTTTCGTCTTCATTGTGGTTTATTCCAAGGTAGATAAGAAAACTAAGTTGAGTTAGGCTGCACTACAAAGAAATAAGCTTATGTGTTGAGCAAGAGTTGGGCTGCTTCTTAGGCACACTTGATCTTCTATTTATTATTTGTCATATATTATCTATCTGCTAGTGTGTTGTATATGCCTGCATATTTGTGAAGTTATGCAGTACAATAGAAAGGCTTCATAATTTGGGGGTTTTCTGTGGACTTGAAAACATGTCATATGAGAAATTATTGTATATAGTCACCTCACTAGAACATTAGCTCCTCTGTCCCTGCATAATATAAGCTCCAAGAGGGTAGGGTCTTGGTTCGTATTTATTAATCTAAGAAAACAGAGCAGAGGCAGAACCTGGTACACACTGAACATGATTTTTTAATATGAGGGACTAGTCATGACATTGTTCATGATGAATGCATGTAAATAGTAATTTTATTAATCAAGATAATTCACAAGAAAAGGTGGCCTGCAGAATACCCATAAAGAAATGGAGCTTATATAGTGAAAATGAAATGTGTGCATATTTTATATAAAATGAGAACAGTTATAGTCCAAGAATAACATCCACTTAAACATTGATCAAGGAGTTTGGAAAATGAGCAAATCAAAATTTTAAGAGATACATGTCTGGTTCCTATTGTTATAGATATATTTTTTGAGATGGAGTCTCACTATGTTTCCCAGGCTGGTCTGGAATTCCTAACTTCAACAGATCATTCCATATCACCTGTTGTTATATTTTTAAGCCTCTGCTTGGGTTTTAAGAAGAATCCACGGGAAAACACTCCTATTTCTTAATCCTCTTTTTAAGGTGAAGATCCATTCAAAGATCCATTCCTTTTTTAATGATGAACAACAGAAATTATTAAAAAAAAAGGGGGGGGGGCTAAACTGTATGTCATTCACAGCCATTACAAAGTTGTTTTTTTTTTTTTTGTAATGCATGAGAAACCTGGACTTAAAGCTTACTCTTCTCTTCCAATTGGAAGGTATACCTACGTCCTTAAATTAACACATACTTGCTTCACACATACATTCCAATATTCTTAATTAAGAATTCTACACACAGGAATATGCTTTGAAATGTTTGACTAGCTTAAAATGTGTATTGTGTACTAATTAATGTTATTTTCAGGAAGGGAGACACAGATAAAATTTAACCTTTTCTTAGTCCTGTGTAAGAACTAAGAATTTACGAATTGACAAGAAAATTAAGCATACGATCCTCTTCCCAAAACTCTCTTCTCTTTTGGAATCGCTCAGTAGAATGTTATCAGATTTTAGTCAATATGCAGCTTTGTTATCAGGTCACAAATATTCTATCAAGTAACTCTTACTAACACATGTCGGATCAGAGGAGTTCTAATTTTCTTTATCAAATTACAGCAAGAGATAGATATAATAGCTTGTTATTACTATTTTTTGGCAACAAAATTGTTTCTTTCAATAATCATAAGACAGACATAAATGGATCATTTTAAGACAACTAAGTTGATGGAAAGTTACCTCATTTGGTTTGCGTAGCCTCTTACCTAATGTTGCCCAGCTAACAATTTGATTCATAAGAGGCACTCCTTGTTTCTTGAGCAGACTACTATGAGTGCTATGTACAACATACATGGAAAGCACTGTGCTCAGCATCTGAAAACAAAGACAAAACAGATTTTAAAAAAAGGGGAAAGAGAAGATGATGAAGGATTATACACTACAAAGAATGCTCAGAAAAGTGCTGGAAACAACTGGAACCTGGACAAAATACTATTGAAATTGGACCAGCTAACCTTTTTGTGGCCAAGGCTAAGAGTTAGGACTCTCGTACCAATCAAAGGTCCTCTTTTACAATCATGAAATGAGGCATTTCATACTTTCAAGAGTGTGTTGGCATATATCATCACTCTGTTTCTATTTAGAAGTATTCATTATAAACATTGAAGGTTTCTTAAATCACAAAAATGAAGAGGGGAAATGTACACAGTTTAGTGCCTCCACTTGTGGCCCTCCTCCACAGTAATATCCATTTATTCATTCAACATATTTTTGTGGCTTATTTATCTGGCACTGGGAATACAAGGAGTATAAATACTCTTCAGAGAATATTTATAAACTACTGCAGAAGTTGGCAAACTACAGTTTGTATGCTGGTGGCCTGTTTTTATAAATACTGTTTTATTGGAATTTAGTTACTCCCATTCATTTACATGCTTGTCTACCTTTGCACTACAATGGCAGAGTAACAAATCTGCAACAGACTCCATATGACCCACCAGCCTAAAATATTTACTATCTGGCTCTTTCAGAGAAATGTGCTAAATTATGACTGTGAACAAAGTAAGCTCTCTTAGAGATCAGGTTAGCAGTCTCATTACCAAATCCTACGGATATATTTAATTTAATCATATTTTCAGTGAATTAAGAAGCAAAAATGCTGTCAATAAGGCTATAACACTATCCTAGGATCGTTTCAATTGTAAGACAGTTTTATTTCAGAGATGTTAAAATGTGAAAAAAAAATGTGTATTTTGGAACCAATGAAATATGGTGGGCAGTACAGGAATTCATAATGCAAATTATTAATAATAAAGCTAATGCAAAAAACAATTTTGTAACAGACTTGCCTAATACTCAGGGATATGTCTAACAAAGCACATAAGAATTTTAGCATATTCTTTGCTCCTCTAGTATGAGACTCAGAAACATTCACTTGTGTCAAAGTACTCATAGATAAAATCTGTCAAAGCTACTATGGCTTTAGTGTAAAGTCACTCAGTATACCATTTAAAATAAAACATATGTTCCAATGGCTTGACAGGATCTTTGACAAAATATTTCTTCTCTTTTCATAAGTTCTCTGTTACTATCCAAGAATGAATTTAACTTGTGATATCTTTTAAATGTTGCACATTTTTATTTCAGAGTGTTCTTATAAGTACTTTCTATTACCCCATATTTGTTCTGAGGAAATTTTTTGGGAAGACTCACATGAGTTTTGCTTTTTGTCGTGTTCTATATGTGGTTATTTGCTTATTTATCCATTTATAAGAAAAAAATGGTTTCCATCCTTATCTATAAAAAAAAGTTATTTTACAGAACATTATATAATCTCTAATTTTCACAACACTTTTAGATATTATCTCTACAGATTAAAAACAAACTGAAGTGAAATTACTGAAAATCACACATCTAATATGCAGCATAACTGAGAACTGACTCAGTTTTGAACCATCAAATTCAAAGTTCTTTTCACCACACCAAAGCCACCAACCAAGCTGAAGTCTATTTTCTCCTAGGACATCATCTGAAGTCTTAAACTGGCTATTTTTAATATAAACATACCCTAGGCTGTTTTCACTTCAAAGAAGCTTGTCTTTTTCTGACCCAAATGAGGACAGTATAGAATCTCAGTCCAGAGAAAGCCCTTTTTAGCTCAACTTTTTGGTCAGTACAGATGCCTGTTTAATCTCCTTAACCTCTGCTCTTTAGGCATCTTTGGGCTGCCTCTTTTTGACCTTTTTTCTATTTCGTACCTTTCAGAGAACGTATTTCCATATAATATCTTAAAGAGAAAATTTTCTTTTCAGCTGGCAGATACTGAGTGACATAAACACAATGGCATCTTAAGAACATAATTAAATATAACCATAAGATACATTTTGGTATATCATTAAGTATAACATAGTATTGAAAATATGTAACTGACCTGTAATCCATGTACCCATAGCTCTTCCTTTATAAAACCAGCTTTTCTTTTCATGAGAGATGTTACAACAAACAGGGACAGCAGAAGCACCAGCAAGCCTGCACCCATTCTGTTTTAAAATACAATTCACAATATAAAATTTTCTTAAGATATTTACTGAACACATATTATATAGAAACATGAGACATTTTACCCTAATGTAGAACTTCTCAGTCATTTGGTTTAATCAAGATGAAGTAGCAAAATGGATACACAGTTATAATTGAAATAAAAATCTTAGGATAAAGATGCTGTAGGGATGGGGTTATTTGTAACCTCTCCCCACAATTTTTTAAGTATCTTTACCTTATTTCTATAATTTCATTTTAAAAAATTTTATGCATACCAACTACCACAATTCTTAGTCTGAGTTGGGCAAATTTACAAAAAACAATGTAAAAAATAGCTAAATAAATATTTTATTAGCATCTGCAACATACAATTTGTGACTATGAGTGCTTATGCAAAAAGGATCTACATTTATAATCCATATTACATCCAAATAGCTCCTTTCTATCATTGACCTTGGTGCTTTCCTCAGCTGTCCTGGCTAAGGAAGGGTAAGACAGCTACCCCAGTGGTCACAGAGCAGCACACAGTAATGAAACAACAAATTATACTTTATGGATTATCATTAAAACTTAGGGGAAAAAAAGAATGCATTAATATGATCAAGATTCTTTTTTCTTTTTCTTTCTTTCTTTAATTCTTAAAATAATTTGGCAAATATGTTTTTACTTTAAAGCACTGGAATAAAAGACACATTATAGCTATACTGTGTACATTTTTGTTTTTCCCTTTGATTTTATCTTTAAATGTTTCAGATGATTACACCTTTTAATTTTCTAAAGAAGGGAGATGATGTGAGAGATCAAATGGAGACTAGAAATTTCTCTGTGAACCAGGAATCAAAATAAAGAAGTTGCAAATATAGCTAGTAGGAAACCAACATAAACTGAGCAATCTGAATTAAGTATAGAGGGAAACAATGTAATTTTTAAAAATACCAAATTAGATTTCTCATATTTTAACAAGTTTGTTTCCTGTATTCATCTTTAATAGAATATGCAAGTGGCAAATTTTAATGGAGGCCATTTATATAATTTCCTTTCCTTTTAGTATATGGTAAATTCTGCTCAACTATGTCAATACTACTTGAGCAGGACTGATAGGCAGGAATTGATGAAAGGATGGAAAGGGGCTTTACAGAAACAATAGAAAAGCTTACAGAGCAATCTGAGGCCAAGAAATAAATGAAAATATTTGACTTCATTTTCACACGTACTATTTATAGTTTACGACAGTTGCAAAATGTTTTGACTTACTAGCATTCTAATAAAGTATGGCTTAGATGCTCTTGGAATTCAATACAATTACTTTGGGCTCTGCTAATAAATTGACTTCCTGGGATAATTCCTGATCTTCTTGGCATTCTTGCACAAAGGAGAGAAAATGCATAGAACCTGATAAATCAGCACATACTTTTAAAAAATACTGTTTAGTTAATCTTTCTTCAGTTAAAAAAGATATACCCTCATCTGTTAAAGATTTGGTTAAAATGTTGAAAAATCCTTATAGAGTTTAGAAGAAAGTAACAAAGATGATTACATGATTAGAAAATAAGAGCAAATGTTGAATGAGATAATGATCATTTAGTTTGCCAAACACACACACACAAATAGCCAGTGGGTTACTTGACAATAATTTAAAAGTGCAATTAAAAGCAAAGAAAACCAATTATTTTACAGATTTATTTGGATCATATTGAAGAGAAGTAATTAAGAGAAAAGAATGGGGAATTCAGGTAAGGGTATATACAGAAGAATTTTTGAACAATTTGAGTGACTAAACATGGGAAAGTTGCTAAGGTAAATATTGTTTGCTCCCATGGAGATCTTTACCTTCATTTTAGAATAGGAGAAAATTTCATTTTTCTAAGACATTTTAGTGGGAATATGATTGAAGAGAAAGACGGGGATAACACAATGGCTTTTAGACCCTTTTGTTTTGGCAACATAACATTTATTCGTGTGAAACTAAAATTTTTACTGATTTCCCCAATGTACAAAAGAAAGAAAACCTTTTAGAGTATGGGGGGGGGGTATTTTAAGTTATTGTTGTTTGATGCAATTTCACTGTTTTTGAAGGCCCAGAAGCATTTCCAAGGAGGCTTACTGACTCTCAGAGCCTAGACCAAAATATTATGACTAATGGTTTGATAGTAGTATTTTAACTTCCAGTTTGTTCCCATGATTTTTAACACATTGACTGCCACACTAGAAAAAAATTTTTTTTCCTTGGGGCCACGGTGTTTTATTACGAAAATAGAATAAAAACTTTGAAAACAAAACAATCCTTTCTAATTTAATGAAAAATTTGTTATCTTTTTTTGTTTTCTGTGTGTGAGTTATATGCACCTTGAAAAATAGTTCATGCAGGTCCCAAGGTAAAGAGATGTGTGAGTTACATGTGCTTCATGAGGCCCTGGGCTCAAAACTAGCGTTAGTTAAATACAACTCACATGGCAGTTAATGTGTTAAGCTCACAACAAAATTTCACAGTGTTAATTGAGAAAAAAATTGCACTGAAAAGAAAATAAATTAAAATATTATTCATACACTAGAGAGATATTTGGCTTTCGACCTACAACCGGCATCAGTGGGAACACTGCCAGGAGCAAACAGAAGAACGTCCAACTCAGCGAGGTGATCTAAAATAAAAGAAAGTTATCTTTAGACAATATGGTATAGAAAACTATCATCAGTTTTTCAGACTATGACCATGAAACTAAAAGGAAAATGCAAAATTTTACGGTTGTTTAGTTTAAAAAGTAATATAGTTACTATTTGTGAAGGACTTGTTGCATAGTAGTTATTATATTAAATATAATATGAACATTATCTCATTTAATTCTCACAATAACCTCAAGAGGCAGGTTTTATTATTTACGATATTTCAGATGAGGAAACTGAGCTCAGAGAAGTTAAAATATAGGTAGTACAAGGTCCACAACTAGTAAATGAAACATATAGGATTTAAACCTGGGTCTGATTATTTTAAAGCAAGTGCTTCGTTCAATTGATGTTAGACCATATATTGATAATGACATCTATTAAAAAAAACTGGTTTGTAATAATAATCAATGGAGCCCACAAGGAAAAGAAGTAACAATACTTTTATAATTAGATTAAGATCAGAAAAAGATCATTAATCCCATTAATTGGAGATTTTTATAAATTCTCACAGGGTAGAAAGAAGATATTTCATTCTTTTTGCTTCTTCCATAAAAAAGTATTAAAGTGGAAACATGCAGGTATTCTTTGTAGAAGCACATTGTAATTCTCTACCTAGCTAAAGGAAGAAAATCAAGAATATATTTTATATTTAAAAATCATCTGTATTGAATACATACTTCTCAAAAAAAAAAAAAAAATTAGTGGTTCAGGGCAAGGAAGGAGGTGACTCCTCTGACTCAAGTTCAGAGTGTGGGCCCCTAAGCCACTGTGCTACCCTGAGCAATTCCTCCCCTGCTCCATCACCTAAGGTATTTATTTGAAGCTAAAGGATTCCAGGAACTGCTTCAGAGATGGACATATCAGCTCTGCTTCTATGGCATTTCAATTACCACATAACTAGCTCGATTCATTATGAAAGTGTAAGTGAATCACCAAAACCTTAAAGGTATTGTCAATCCTCCTATCAAAAAGACCAGGCTCTTTTATGTAATGATACATTCTATCCTTTTTTTTTAAAAGAAAAACAAAAAAAAAAAACCAAGCAAACAATTCCTTGAGTTAAACACATATCAAAACAAAGTAATTACAAATTTGTCCTATGTCAAAACGAATACTTATACCTTTGCTCGCGTCCAGAGCTGCGTGAGAAATGGCCAACCCGCAAATGCAACAAGTCCAGCTGTTAGCATATAGCGGTAGAAAAAACTGAGAACCTAGTAATGCATTCCAAAGAAGAAATGAAAAATGAGGTCATTTAATAGTAGTTGCAAATATATAAAAGAAATCTGAAAATGTTGTCATTTGGTAAATTACTTACTAATATTTCAATTCCGAGGGTAAAGACTAACAGATACCCAACAAAATGGTTCAGAGGAAAGGACAACAGTGATGCAACAAGGTCTTGAATAACTTGAAATCTGTTTCAAAAGATTATTTATTAAAAGACTACTTATATTCTATACTGAATTTAAAAAATTAAAAAATTAAAACTTTCAACGCAGCTAAAAATCAGGGAGTTTTCAACTCATAGATTATTCAAAAACTAAGATAAATGTTAACAGACTTGTTTCAATGGCTTTACTTACCTAAATTTTTTTTTTTCTGAAATCCAGAATTATTTTAGGGAAAATGTAATTTCTGAATTAACTTGAAAATGATCACGGTTTGCTTGGTTTTTATAAACATTAAGGACAATAAATGAATCTTATCTGCTCTTAGTTTAAGCATGGATACATACAATTATAGATACAATATCAAATATAAAATATTATGAACCCAAATGCATAAAAACTGAAAATTAAAAAAAAATTCATCTTAGTAATCTTATATTAAAATGTCAACTGTCTTAATAAAATAAAGGTAAGTTTTCCTTTTGCAAACTCAATTTAAGACATCACTAATTGTATACTAATTGTAATTAAATGTGAATCCATAACTATCAAAAATGTATTTCACATTTGAGTACTTTTTACATTTCATCACTGGGAAAAAAAAACTTCAACATTTGTAGTACATTAAGTAGGTAATTATAAAAGGTCAGCATCATTTGGTTTATGGTCTCTTTGTGATTGAAAATAATGGCTACAGAATGTTATCAAAACTATTAAGGTACCATGGAGGAAAGAAAAGCTAATACCAGTTGAAAGGAGAATGTTTCTTTTGTTCTCAACAATGAAAAAGCACAGAGGAACCAGAGATAATTTTGTAAAATCATTTAGGAGATTTTTTTTTCTCAAAGATAAAATGAGTTTTGTTTTATTTTCTATGTAATCTATCAAAAAGATAAAGCTAGAACACAATGTACTTTCAAAATAATGTTTTCCCTTAAGATTTGAATATATATTAATGTGTTGTCTTCATAATTAGGACATTTAATAATTCAAGAGGGGTTCTGTAGCAGAATAGAATTTTCTGCAAAAACCTGTCACTCCAAAAGTTTTGAAACTAGAGTAAATGACATTTTATTAATAAAAAATCTAAATTAAGTATGCATATCCAACAACCTTATTCTTTTAAAATAGAGAAGTAACAGTATGTTCTTTGACCAGTGTCTTTTTGCCTCATATTTTAAAATAGTTAATATTTTAAACATCTTGATATTATTTTTGATATTTTTAATATTTAAATATTTTTAATACTTCATGTTTTAAAGGATGGAAGATGTGGCCAAAGCTGCAGTTCACAAAAATCAGAATGGAAGTATGCATAGCGTCATGAAGCACGTGTTAGTCAACCTGGAGGATACCCTTACTCTGGCTCTCATTCCCAGATCTGCTTTAGGGGTCTGGTTTTCTCAGAGGATACTTTGATGTCCAAAACTAAATTTAAATTCTAGATTTCTGGTGCAAACACAGAAATCAACAAGATCACCATTATGACTCTGGCTGTCTGTGAACATGAACCAGTAGTAAATTTAGTGATATTATTTAAAAGTGTTTGAAACTTGCTGAAAAGCCTTACTTCTGACATTTTCTACAATGGTTAAAATCCATTTGAAGTCCAATTTGTGAAGAAGTAGTTAAAGGTAAAACCTTAGCACAGGTGAATAATAAGGGCTCATTTGTCGGTATTTATACATTACTGTATTAGATTTAATTACAAACTTTCATTTGTGTAAGTTTATATGATGGCTAAGAAAGCAGGGGCAAAGATGTTTGAAAAAATAATGCAAATCTCTGTAAAATATGAAGATATATTGGAATCTGAGATGATGAGACAAGTTCAAAATGTAAGTTACTCCAGGCATAGTATAAGGCAATCAATATTAATTACATTATTTTATTCTAGATTTTTCTTATAAAATATACACAAAGAAGGGATCAAGGTCACTGCTACTTCAGGGCAATAAAGATGAAGTAAAAAGGTAAAATAAAAAGGATATTTATATGCAACATTTATGCAGTTATAAATGAAGTAAGAAGACTTAGATCTTTGATGACTTAGGTACAGAAATCTAATGCATTTTAAATACAGATTTAACTGTCAATGAAGTGAAAAACAAGGCAGGAAAATGCATTACTTACTCTCTTAGAACCGCATACCATATTGGCACTGGCAGCAGACAATATACATAATAAGTCCAGGGACAGGCTTGAATCAGCAGGAAAAATGCTACTAAAACGCCAATAGCTACAAAACTACATGGCAGGAGATGGCTTGGTTCCTGAAAACCAAACAAAACATTGAAACATTTCCAAGTCCATGGTGATTGATAGATTTTTAAAAGAGATTTTATAAAGTGAAGAAAACATTACTTTCTTTAAATGGTTCTACAACTAGATGATTAATCAAAGAGTTTTGTATTAAAGAAAAACTATCATTTGAGGAGCATTTTACGGAAGAAAAAGCTGGATAGCCTGGAATTACTGCAATTAAGTAATTCACAACTTAAAAGTGACTATGATCCTAAAATTTGTTTGCAAGTAACTCGTTCAGAACTCTGAACATATTTCCTCTTAGGAACAGTTTTATAATGTTGTTTTGAGTTCTCTGGCTAGCTCACAAAGCCTATTTAACCAAAAATAAAGTATGGGACTTAATCTTCATTTGGAAAAATGTCTGTCTTTATTCAAGCTCCAACTTGACATGCTTCCCGAGTTGCTCTCTCCATTGCCCAACCACAGTAGGGTCATTCAGTCATACCTACTCTGCCCAACCACCAGCCAAACAAGAAGGGATTCCTCACCGTAAGTGACTAGGTATAGCCTCCATGTGCTCTGGGCCAGGTGGAATGGTGCAAGGATCAGGGACTTTAAGCACAGGAGATTATCCCAGATCACTGGGTGAGCCTGATTCAATCAGTTGAAAAAGCATTAAGTGTAGAACTGAGGCTTCCCTGAAGAAGAAATTATACGTGTTGAGTGTAGCTTTGGCTCCATCCTGCAAGTTCAGTCTGCCCTTCCTGATGGCCTGATCTTTGGATTTGGGACTTACCTACAATAACTGGCACCCATAATAACATACGCCAATTCCTTACGCTAAATCTCTTAATATATAGCTGCTACTGGCTCTGTTTCTTTCATTTAATATTCACCAATACAGCAACTCTTCACCAAATAAAATGAAAATGCTATAGTCCAGCATTTTAGACTTTTGATTACTTTGGTCTAACCTATATTGTCAGTAGTAGTATCTCTTATCCATCCCTTTAACAAACCTCCCACATTCCACCAAAATTATATTTGTTTTGAAGGCAGCATGGCATAGAAAGAGAAAGAATTTAAGTGTTAGAAAACATGAGTTCTATCATTGAAAACCAGTGTGTCCCTGAGGAAAATATGTAATCTCGCTGAGCCTAAATTCCCCTGCCCATATTATGATAATTAAAATCACCAAATTTAGAGCAATGTTAAGCCTAACTGAATAACATATGTAAAGCACCCAGGACAGTCCTGGAACAGTGGGGCCCAATACATATTATTTATTTCTATTATCCCAGCATAATAGTGCATTTTCCCAAATCTGCCTCTGAACAGATTTGCATCATTCAATTTGCTTTAATTCTCTTCATCTCCCTACAGTCTGACTGTTAAACGTCCACCAAGACTTACTTTTTCCTATTATCATCACCCTATTCAAACTGAACTCTCCTTTATTTAAAATATGATAGTCTTTCTATCACCTCAAACATTTAACACATAGTAAAGTTGTCTTCTGTAGTACAGTATAGCTGTAGTGATCTATATCTGGTAAGGTGGTTATGTGTGTACATCTCTTATGCATTTTATTTAATTCTAAGCTCTTTGAGGGCAAAATCTGAATCTTACATTTCTTTGCACAGCCTATGCAGCATCTAGCATCATACTGTACACTCAATTAAATATTGGTTGCATTATCAGATTAATGAATGTAGAAGCACTATCAATTATGAAATCTTGATGATGTATCATCAGTCTAAAAACATCATATTCTTTCTCAATAACCTGAACATCAGGATAAACACGAAAAGGCAATCTTTGGCACAAGACTGCTCTGGATTCAAATCTCAGTCCTTCATATGCTATCTGAGTGGCCTTTAGCAAGTTATTTAATCACTCTCAGCTTCGGTTTCCTCTTTTGTAAATGGAAATTATAATGCCTACTTCCAGCACTGTTATGAGTCTAAGATAGCAGAAAATATTTCAGGTATTCAGCAGAGGCATAGATATATTCATTACTAAAGCACTGCCATTTCTGTTTCTTTTCCCACCATGCAGGAAAATTATTCCCATTCTAGCCAACTTCGCATACATTCAAATAATTAAAATTACTTGGAAGAAATTACTTAAGATGTATGAAAACATTATAAAAAATTGGAATAAACACTAATGTTCTTCCTTCCATTACAGAAAAATACAATATAAAACAGGAAAAGTCACCACTGGAAATGTTTGCAGACCATTATTATTAAAAATACACCATCAGGATCTATTGTTTTTAAAGGATTTGGACATGGTTAATAATTATTAGAGAGAATGAAACAAAGGAAACGGAAGTGGTATATTTTCCCTGGTAAATGATAGTTAGTGACATATTTTAAAAGAGTAAAGTGTTTCAATATAGTAAAACCATATATATGCAGTTATATTTTCTCAGTAATATGAAGTATCAATAAAGAGGGTGTTTCTTAATTGAAAGCACAGTAAAGTAGGGATGAATTCTTAAAATAGGGATAAAAAGAAACTTCTGGAAAATTGTATTTTGAGAAATTTCACAAGTTGAAAGAAGGTAAGAATAATTCAAGAAAAATATATACATTATGGTATGTTATATTGCTTTGAAGCAGTTTTCTGACCATTTGTACTAGAGAAAGATATGGAATACTTATAACATGCTAAGTAGTTATTTAAAAAAGAACAGAAAATCAATACTATTAATACCATAGGAGAATTTAAATTATTTATATAACTACCTTTATAATCCTCTTAAGTTATAGGGCTGTTATTATCAATACATCTTTTTTCTAACTAAAGAAATACAGATGAATTGAAAAAAGATCCAATACAACAAAAGCAAATGAAAAATAAATAAGAGTTAGCTTAGAACAATGACTAGCACATTCTATGAACTCATTACACATGACTTGATTCAATTTCTTTCTTCAGTCCTAGTGATTTTACACCATCATGTAAATCTTCTGTATGTTTTCTGAACCTACCTTAACTTCTTTACTAACACCTCTTGTGAGACTGGAGTGCGACTTGATGATCAACAAAGAAGCATAAGATGTCCATCCAACAAAACCAGTAACAACACTGATGCCCAAAAAGAATCTGTCATATGTGTGATAATAGGATAGTCCTTTCAATGCAAGATGGATTAGCTCCTTGCATAGGGAGACCTGCGAAGAAAGAAAAATACGACTTGTGCGTGGAAAAATAAGAACACCTAAATTTCAAAGAAAGAAAATTTGTAACAGCCAAACCTTTATATTAAAATTAGTGAGCAACTGCAGATGATGGATTAAGAATAGATTTTAATTGTTCAAGGCTTTTCTTGCAAAGTATGAGAAAAATCCAAAATAAAATGAACTTTTTAATCTTGAGTAAAAAAGGTATTGTAAATGGAAATTCTCTATGATATACGTAGTGTTTAAAAATGATTCATTTTGTGGAATAACACAGACAATGCATGAAAGAAAGAAATGAAGGTCTGTAACATAGTTCCCAAATAATGGAGATGATCATATTTATATCACTTTTTACTTTCTCATACCAGATTACCCAAATAAGTCATAAAGCATCATTAAAGTAACTTAATATTTTAAAGAAGTATAGCTTACCATTTTAAAACTACAACAAAAATAAGCGTGGATTAGCAATTATTTAGGCAATTTTAGAAACTGAAAATAGAATTCTTTGCTACTTTAAAATTTTATGACCATTTAACAAAGAAAAAAATCAATGAAAACAATTTGAAGTAGGGGTTAGGAAGAGTCAAAGCTTCAATATGAATCATTGGACTTCTGATACTGGATAGATAATTCCAAATGACAACAGGTAGCATTCTAAAATATTATATATAAGTAGGGTGACTGCAACTTGTAATATACTTTCTCATTTTAAAAAATGGTAATAGTTTGAACTCAATCCTCTGCTAAAAAAAAAAAAAAGGAAAAAAATGGTAATAGTTCATTTCTAATATTAACCTAGAAAAATTTACCATAATATTATCTGAAATAAAAGAAGTATGTCCATGGCTAAAGCAGCTACTCAGGAAATTCAACTGTTCCCTGAAGGCTCAGGAAAGCTCTCTTTCCTGCTTAACTTTGTTATCCATCACCCTACTTTTCCCCTCTCTATCCCCCAAAATGATGATCAGCTATTTACATTTACAAGGCCTGTATACTTACTACTTCATCAAACTTTTTCTGTTTTATATAAGATTTTGCTTTTCTTAAAATGTTGAGCTGTTTGGAATCAGAAAGCAACCTACAAAAGGGAAAAAAAAAGAATAGGTTTAAAGTGTTTCCTCATTGTATTTTTTTTTCTTAATTGGAAAAAAAAGGATAGCGAAAATTAAGAAAACAAAACAAAACAAAAATGAAAGAAATAAACCTTGAGCTATATTGTATTGCTGCTGGTTAGCTAAACTCTTCCAAGAACTAGCTTTTGGTCAAATTTGGTTTTATTGAAACTTTGAGTCAAGAAAGAGACAAAAATTGGCATTCAGTAACCACCAGAGAGGAAAGGTTTTAGATAACACAACAAGGTCTCAACTGGGATCGCTGGAAGCCTACACCCTAAAAACAGAGACAAACCAGAGGTCAAACGAGATGTAAAATTGCAACACAGCTTCGAGTTAGCCACCACTCCTTGTGCCTGTTAGAGGATATGGTAAAACCTCTCCGGAGAAAAATGAGATAACCCAGAGTTTAATATATAGTGATAAGCATATGTTTTAAAATGATCAGAATTAACAAATAGGACCAATTGAAAAAATACAATAGAAACAAACCCATATATGATTCATTTATTGGTATTATGATGTGCAGATACTAAAATAATCATGGTTAATATATACAATAATAGATGACAAGATAGAAGATTGTACCAAAGAACTGGAATCTATTGTTTAAAAGATTCAAAATGGAAATTCTAGAATTAAAGAAATGTAATAAAACTGAAATTAAGAACTCAGTAATAGCAATCTGGACACAGCAGAAGAGAGATTTGGTGTAAGGGAAGATAGGTTCAGTAGGAAATATCTTGCCTGAAGCTTGAAGAGCAAAAAGACTGGAAACTACAGAAAAGACCATAAAAATATATATACACCAGTCATTATGAACAGGTCTAGTACGAATATATTAATAATAGGAATCCCAGAGAGGGAAGGGAGAGAAAGAATTTGGCAGAAACAATATTTGATGAGATAAAGGCCAAGAATTTTACACTAATGCACAGATTTAAGAACATCTATAAACGCCAAGTAAAATACAAAGAAAACTACACATGTACATGCTAGTAAAATTGCTGAAAACCAGACAAACAGAAAAAAGATGATAGAAGCCAGAAAACAATGAAATGATATCCTTAAATTGCTGAAAGAAAATAATTCATAACCTAGAATTCTACACCCATTTAAAAGATATTTCAAAAGTGAAGGTAAAATAAGGACATTTTGGGGGCTTGTACTTTTTGTGTTGTAGCTAAGAAACCACTGCCTAACCTAATGTCATAAAGATTTATTCCTATGTTTTCTTGTAAGAGTTTTATAGTTTTAGCTCATACACTTGGGTCTATGATCCATTTTGAGTTAATTTTTACATAAGGTGTGAGGTAGGAGCCCAACATCATTCTTTTGCATATGGATATCTAGTAGTTCAGAACCATTGTTGAACAATATCACTTTCAATAGCCTGTGAGCCTAGCTTCCAGGAATTCCACAAAAAACAGGCCCAGTTAAAACATTGCATCATGCTCACAGATATGGATTCCCACCAGGAATTTATAGTTTATTCACAGTCCTCCCAGTCCAGATACTATTTATAAATCTTGGATGATTGTTACTGTAAGGTGAAACTCCATTTTTATCAGGTTCCTACAGAAATAGAATTAACTTGTGAATCCAAGTTTAATTCCCATGTAGGACAATGGGTTTTGTTTGCCTGTTACCCACATTCTTTATCTACTTTAAAAAACCTGAATAAAAAACTGTATTTAAAAACTTTCCCACAAAGAAAACACTTAGTTCCAGATGGCTTCAGTTGGGAATTATTCCAACCATTGTAAGGATAAAATAACACCAATATTATACAAATTCTTCAAATAAAAACACAACTTGTTTTATGAGGTCAATGTAACTTTGACATCAAAACTTGATAATATTATAAGAAAGGAAAATGACAGGCATTATCTCTCATGAATGTAGATGGAGAAATCCTAAACAAAATTTCAGCAAGTTAAATCTAGTAATATAGAAAAGGATAATATATCACAACCTACTTGGATTAATTCCAGAGGTGTAAGATTGCTTTAATATTCAAAAGGTCAATGTAACTTACAACGTTAACAGACTACGGGAGAGAAAGCACATGATCATCTCGATAGCTCATTAAATAGCAGTAGATATAATTTAAAGTCCATTTACGATTTAAAAAACACTCAGGAAAATAGGTATTAAATGGAATTTCTATATCCAGTTAAACGGTATCTAAAACCATTTATGTGTGTATGTGTGTTTACTCTGATTTGATTGTATGAATGCATTGTACACCTAAAACATGTACATCTTATTATGTATTGATAAAAAAAGAAAATTTTCAACCTAAAATTCCTAGATTATTCATATAAGCTAAATTTCTACTAACTTCCTTAATATTCTACATTATTTTTATTTCAACTAATATTTCTTTTATAATACTCTTAGAATCCAATAGATTTTTATCATTTTCCTCTTAATGAATGCATCTGCTCAGCACTTCCTTGCTTCTAGGTTTATGGCACAAAACAGTGACAAGGCAATTTGGAGTGAATTCAGAATAGTAGCAAAATCAATTAAAGGACTGAAAATTAAGGGAAGGCTGAAGAAACTACATAATTTAATATGGCAAAGAGAAGACTTCAGGAATAAAATTATGTTCTCAGATGCCAATAAAGAAAGCCCTGATTAGCTGATCTCCACAAATCAAAGATGATTAATAAATTCTACCTCCATATAAATATAATTGTATAACAGAATAGTGGACTACTGCTTATAAGTGCTCCCTAGTGATATTAATTTGTTGTGAATATACTTGAGAAATCAGTGTTTTCATGACATCATACATAACTCACAAAGAATAATTTAGAAAAGCTTAAAAATAATTCTGAAATATATTAAAGTTACAAAAGTTTGATGACTTAGTAGTTGATGATTACCAAAATCCATCAAGGGTTATATTTAACAGTTTACAATTAAAATAGCATGAGAAAAAAATCTCAAAACAAGAATCTCTATCTGCATCAGTCACTATATTTGTTTTTTGCCCATACAATTTCAATTTTTATTAACAAAAGCACTTTCAAAAATACCATGACATATATCACAAAATACCATAAGACTTTACCTGTTTGTCCTAAGAAGATTCTTTCAACATATATGGAATTTAAATGATTAATTTATCATACTTTGTATTGATCAATGCATTTTTCTACATTCTCCCAAATATACCAAATATTGATGCTATGAATTCATTGTAAACACTGTACATTTTTGTCATTTTCCTAAAATTTTACCACAGAAAATGTCATTTTATATTACAGATTCTGAGTGATTTATTAACCTGGGACAAAAGAACTAGTGTAAACTATGATCAAAATCATTAATTATAATGTGAGGATAAAGCAATAACCTAAAGGCATTTCAAGAATGGATTCTGCAAAGTAAGGTGATATACGTAGTAACTGAAGACCCAATTCAAATGTCCAGTTAGAGAATATTCTTTCCCTGAGACCCTTGCTTTTTCTATGCTTTTGCTCATAAAATACTGGAATTGCTTCTTGAATCCTGTATTATTATCTGAAGTCCAATCTTTTTCTTTACCTACTTCCTACCTGACTGTCTATGATGCATATATCGAATAAATGTTTTTGTGTCCTTTTGTGGTGTTTTGCTTACTCTAGGTATCCAAGCCATACAAACAATACATAATGAAGACAGGAGTGATGATGGAAATGGCAATTAAAAATACACAAAGCTATTTTCTCAACAAGAAAATGAGTAGGAAATTATACATGAAAAACATATCAACAAACATATAAAAATCCTTATAAAAGCTTCTAACTCTTAGCTTATCATATTTATCTTCTAAAATATTTTCAATACAATTTTTAAAATGTCAAAATTTCATAACTCCCGTAAGAGTTGTTTCTGAATTTAAAAATATGATACCTAAAAACAACTACACAGTTTAAAAAAAAAGTCACTGTTACTATTCACGACATTACAACAAAAAATCTAAAATTTCTGACTTTTCAAAACTGGGGAAAGGGATTTGATTATTTTCTTCTTCTCCTACTTGTTAATGTGACAAACTGAGGGCTTCGAGAAAAACCCTCTTTGGAGATGATGAAATTTGCTTGTAGTAAAAAGTATAAACAAAGAAATGGCTGGAGGCCAGCCAGGAGGAATGCCAAAGACACTCAGAAATGATCAGATCACAGAACTAGAAATATAATTAAAACCACTGGACAACAGGGGTATTTTACATTTAAACAAGGAACTTTAGAACAGATGGGGTCCACAAGAGATCACCAGAGAAAAAAGTACCAAACTCAAGAATCTCTGCATGGATAGTCCTTAGAGAATTCAGCTTTAGCTCAGGGTACAGCTGGAGTCCCACATGCAGCCATTCAGATCAAAAAATAAATAAAAGAAAGGGTAGAAGAGTTCATTTAGGTTGATATGAGGAAAAATTCTCCTTTGTTTTTACATTACCAAAGTGGGTTGTGAATCATTAAAATATTTTAATAAAATATTCAAAATATTCATTAATTTCTACAAGCTCCATTATTTCTAGAAGGCTATATTTCATTATTACATCTGGATCTACTGTCCCTTTGCTACAATACAATTTCTTAAATATATTTAACATGAAAAATGTAAAGCAAAAAAAAATACTATTAAATTCCTTCTACTTGGCTTTAAAATAAAAAGTCATCATAAAGAAATATTATTGAAACATAAGTATGCAAAGATGTTTCATTTGAAATACAGATCTCCCCACTCATTGCAAAATTGAAATTGGTTATGGTGAGAGTATTCACACCACTGAAACTGGCAAATGCTACTAATTGGGTTCTTTCCCTCCCTCAGAGAGCTAAGCCCCTTGTTCAACACTTACCGAATACCACTGCCATACTACCTTATATCCCACTTTTTTACCCACCTCAGACCCACTATAGCCCACGGCAATTAGTGTCAGGTAAAGGAGAGCAGGTATAGTGGCTACTACTACCGTAGAAGTGTGCCGTGCGTCTCCATCTCAATTGCTGTCTGAGGTAGCAACAACAAATACAATAGCCCTCTTCCCAACAGTCTTCTCTGAAATTGTCTTTGTTAACTTCCCTAGTTCCTATAAATTTGCATCTCTCATCTGTGGGTTTGGTGCTCCTCCAGTGTCCTTATAAAAACAAACTGTCACTCATACTACATTGAACTATCCCTTATCACACCGTATTGTAATTTTTGCTATACTCTCTATATGTTCCCATTAGACTTTGAATCCGACGAGGACAGGTACTCTGTCTGTCTTATTTTCCAAAACCCACTACCTCTAAGAAAACAATAAACATTGGTTAAGCAAGTGAATCAATGAAGCATTAGAGATAATTTCTCTGCAATGGCTAAAATGATGACAAATGTGAACTGTTACCTTATGTTCAGAGTTAAACTGTGTGCCCCCAAAAGACATATTGAAGTCCTAATCCTTGGTACCTGTGAATGTGACCTTATTTTGAAACAGTCTTTGCAGATATAATCATGGCAAAATGAATTAACGCTGGATTAGGGTGGACCTTCCATCCAATGACTGGGGTCTTCAAGAGAAGCAGGAGATTTGGAGACGGAAACACAGGGAAGAAGGCCATGTGATGACAGAGATAGATTGGAATGATATGGCTACAAGCCAAGGAACACAAAGGATTGCAGGCAGCCACCAGAAGCTAGGTAGAGGCAAGGAAGGATTCTTCCCTAGAGCCTTTGTAGGAGGGAGCATGGTCCTAATGATACCTTGATTTTGGACTTCTAGCTTCCAGAACTGTGAAAGAATAAATTTCTGCTGTGTTAAGCCACCCAGGTTGTGGTTGTTTGCTATGGCAACCCTAGAAAACTAATACATCTTCCTATCACCTGCCAAAATTTAGATTACCCAAGAGGAAAAGTGACATTTTTTCCATTGTTAGTTTTCCTCTGAATCTATGCATGGTTACAGATATGAATAAACTAATAGAGTACTAACTGGAAGGGCAACATCCTTGATATACAATATTTTACATACTAATTTGTGAGGAAAAACTTCCTTTATTGACTAAATCTTTTTTATTGAAAACATCAAGTTTTAAAAGAATCTATAATTAACATGTTATGTTTAAGTAAAAAGAAAAGTATTGTCTTAAACTGTGCACATTTCTTTGCTGTAATGGTTACTATACATTTTTTTTCATGGTTAACTACGGAAGAAAGAAAACCAAATTTTAAGATTATAAAGAATTTTATCAATTATTCAGGATGACCTAGTGTTTGAAGGACAAGATCTCCTTTGAAGTATTGTATCTTTCTTACTACGATTTTTGCTTAAAAAAAAAAAAAAATTCATTCACATCTACACATGACCTAATATATTAATGATACCTTTTGGATTAAAGGGAAAAATAATTCAGGATGATAAAAACAGAGAAAGCAGAAGAAAAAATTATTTCTAAAACAATTTGCATTCCTTTTGCTTGATCAATGATATAGAATCATATCATCTTTCATGCTGTAAGTGAATAAAAGAATAATATTTTCTTATGTATGTATGTGATACATAGAAGTTTTTTCCAAAAAGGTGAATTTCAGTTTTGAAGCAGAAAATTACATTTCTTATAAATAATTAGCAAATCAGGTAGGTAAAGTGGTAGAAAGGTTCACATAAAACTAATATTTAAATTTGGTCTAAAGGAGGAACTTTTATCAGCTAAAAGAAATAAATGAATTAAAAGGAACCAAATATCTGTTGCCATTTTAGTAGAAAATACAGTTTGTTGTTAAAATTTCTTTGAGTTTACTGAATTTACATAATGATTTTCAAATAAAAGATAACATACGTTTTGGCTTCTATTGCCAAGCTATATATCTCCTTCCCAGTTCCATTTTTCCCCCTAAAATATCTCTTAAAAGATGTTTTTAGAGGTTTCTTTCCCTCATTTCATGGCATTTTTTTCTTTTAAATTATTTCTTGTCTTATTTTGGCTTCTATACTATATACTCTACACTATATACTCTATACTATATAATTTAGTACACACTTTTAGATGTTAAGTATTTTTTCCCCTTCTTAAGGTACTGTAAAACCTTTTCTGCTTCTTCTAGTCATGTAGCACCACCTGCTGGTCATACCTTGGCATACCATCAGGGTCCACTGGACCCAATTTTAGCTTTTCTTTTCTTTTTTGAGCACTTCTAACTATTTGTCAGAATGAATATTTCATGACTTTTATTCTTTTTAGAGGTCTTTAAAATATCAAAGAGAATATTTACTTATTTTTGTAAAAAACAGGATAACATAGGATATGCAATTACCATACAGACTCACTGGATTCTTTGACAAGTCTAGGATACAGAATTGTAGTGATCCTATTTTTTCTATGTCTTGAAACATTTGCAATTTCATCACCCTATGAATTATTTTATTATTCATCAATTACTCATAACTATGCTAAAAAGATTAAAGAAGACAACAGAAGAATGGTGAGGATACTACTGAACTAAAATCTAATGATGCTGGTGAAATTAATCACGTAAGTCAAATCTCAAGACTATGAATTTTCAGATGTCAGTGTCCTAGATGAATTTTGTCAAACTTAAGAAAGGACAAGTGAACAATGTATTTCTAAGAATAAAAAGGGAGTATGATATTCATTCGATAGGGAAAACTCCAACACACAACAATTTGTGACAAGAACCTAAAGATGTATGACAATAGCATTCTTTCATCTTTTCTGTTTATGGGCCAATATTCGTTAATAATTAATATAGTTTCCAAGAAAACAATACTGATATTATGCACATGTATATAAAGGTGATTAAAAAGAAACAGATGATGTAGAAATGAAAGGTGATTAAAAAGAAACATGATGTAGAAATGAAAAAAATTCACTGGATTAGAGAAATAAAAATAAAAGTATCCATTGACTCAGATGGTAAATAGTGATAATTGTTTCTCCTGTTATACTGAACATTAAAGAGTTCGGATATAGAGCTAACATTTAGTTAATGCCCTCAAATATATCTGTTTCAAAATACCTCAAAAGAGGAATGAATTTTTTTTAACAGGTAAAAGGAAATGCTCTTTTAAAAATAATTTAAAACACACTGTAAGCCAGTAACATCTCCCTAAATGATAGAAAAATCATTTTCAACTCAGTATTCCACCTGGCTCTGGTATCTTTTCCAATTTTATATAATTTAATACATGAATAAATTCTTATTACAGTGCTAGCTAATAACCTCATTAAAGCACTCATTAAAGCATCAGCTAGGTATGTTGTACTTCCATACCCTTCCTATGCAGTCACACGTGTACCAGTCGTATTAGTCTGTATTTTTTAAATGAACAACATCATAATATATTATAGTTATATAATTAACCTTTCCCACTCAACAATCCATCTTACAAATTTTCCCATATAAGCATGTATAAAACCACCTCATTCTTCTTAAACTGCCATATACTATTTTCCAGTATGGATACTACCAATGTTAATTTTACCATTTCTCTTACTGACAGACATTTGTTTCCAGTTTTCACTATAAAAATGATACTGTGCAAATCCAAGTAATTCTCTGAGAATAGACTTTGAGAAGTGGATTTTCTTAGACATATAGTTTGAGTATTCTTTTTTTTTTTTTTTTTGAGACAGAGTCTCACTTTGTTGCCCAGGCTAGAGTGCCGTGGCATCAGCCTCGCTCACAGCAACCTCCAACTCTTGGGCTCAAGCGATCCTCCTGCCTCAGCCTCCCGAGTACCTGGAACTACAGGCATGCGCCACCATGCCTGGCTAATTTTTTTTTGATATATATTTTTAGCTGTCCATATAATTTCTTTCTATTTTTAGTAGAGACGGGGTCTCGCTCTTGCTCAGGCTGGTCTCGAACTCCTGACCTTGAGCGATCCACCCGCCTCGGCCTCCCAGAGTGCTAGGATTACAGGCGTGAGCCACCGCGCCCGGCCTAGTTTGAGTATTCTTTTAAGAGATACTGCAAAACTATGTTGCAAAGTGGTTGTTCCAGTTAAAAATGTACCAGACTCTGAAGTCAGACTGCCCGGTTTCAAGCTGTGTCTCTGCTACTTACAGGTGAAAAATCTCAGGAAAATTACTTAAATTCTTTGTGGCTTAGTTTCCTTATTTGTAAAATGGGGAAAATAATAGTCACCACTCCACAGGATTGAGGAAAAATTTATTTAATACACGTGAAGCACATAAAACAGTACCTTGTGAATAGTAAATGTGCAGCAGATCTTATTTTCATAATTTAGGGACCATTTGCATGTTCTTCTTTGTGAATTTTCAGTTATCCTTTGTCCATTTTTAATAAGGTCATTATTTTTTTTCTTTTAAAGCCCAGATCTATGTGACAATGTCCAAATGAATTCCCTTTCTCACACGCCCAGCAACGCTTCAAATCATGCCACATCTGAGGTTGCTTCATATTTGAAGCAAGCTTTCTCGTAAATTTTGAAATGTTTCCTTTTCCACTCAGTTTCTGATTGTCATTGCTTATTTGGTGAAGGATGAAGAAATGTATGCTTTCTATGTATGCCATCATGTTCTTAATTTCCTCCAGCTTCTTATTCAATCCCTCTATTACTTAAAATTCATTTCATTTAGCTGGAGGTCGACTCATTTCCTATCCTAATTTGGAGGATTTGCCTCCCATTTGAACAACTCTTGTACAATTTTTCTTTCTTTAAGTTTATAGCTGCATTTCCTTTCCTTATTGTTTTTAATGCATTCTGTATCCTTTTTCATTTTGTAAAGTTCATGCTGGTTTTATTTCATGAATGAAAAAGTTTCTTAAATATTTCTGAGGATTTTAATATTTTTAGGTTCTGTTCTGCTTCTTGAATTATATATTTCCTCATGAGTCAATTCTCATTTTATCGTAGGCCTTTTTGGTCATATTGCAGGCTTTCATCTAGTGGTGATTTTTAGCCAGACAAGTCTGTAGGCAGGGATGGTCACTTTTCTCCAGGTTAGGTGAGCCAGTGAGTGGAAATGAGCCATCCTGCCAGGCCCCAGGTGACACAAAGTTAGCAGTGGCTCTAAATATGTGCGTGCAGTCAGACACTGAACATCAAATTATGGAAAGTTTATGGTCAGTTAACAGGCCATGTGGAAGGAGGGCAGTGTGTGCCTGAACCCTTGCTGAAGAGTCCTTCCCTGACCAGCCTTTCTAAAGTGACTGGTCCTAAGTAACTCTCATTTATTCTCACTCTCAACAGCCTTCATACCGGGAATTGATAATGTATTTCTTTGTTTACTTGTTTATTTTGTTACAGTCAGTCTGTACCACTATAATGTAAATAAACTCTACAAATTCAAAGACTTTGTCTATACGGTTCACTGCTATATTCACAATACACATAGTAGTCAATCAATAAATATTTCTTGAAAGAGGGCCGAACCCCTGCATATTCCTCAGATCCAATTCCATTAACAAATCTCAACTCTACTATAATACAATAAAAAGGAAATTAGAATCAGCATAAGAGATATATTTGATATAATACCCTAATGATATATTTAGGGTAATGAATTTTATATGATGGCTTATAAAATTCTAATTTTGTTTTATTTTTATTAGACACCCATACATACATACACACACATACACACACGCACGAACTCAGGCATACAACCACATTATTCAGAGGTCAATACAATATTTAAGCCTTTCTAGTTTATGAATACCACACTAGTGCTACATAAATTATCTAAAATAATTTCAGTGAAGGCCAAGGTATGGTGGCTCATGCCTATAATCCCAGCATTTTGGGAGGCCAAAGTGGGAGAATAGCTTAAGCCCAGGAGTTTGGGACCAGCCTGGGCAACATAGTCACACACCGTCTCTACAAAAAATTAAAAAATTAGCTAGACATGGTGGTGCACACCTATAGTCCTAGCTACTTGGGAGGCTGAGGTAGAAGGATTGCTTGACCCCAAGTGTTCAAGGTTACAGTGAGCTATGATCTAGCCACTGTACTACTGTTTGGGCAACAAAGTGAGACTCCGTCTCTAAAATAAATAAATAAAATGATTCCAATGAAGTCATTAATCACATCCCTAAGACTCACAGATGAAACAATTTATATTCATTTTGGCCAATAGCCAAATCCTTGCTAATTGAATGTGAACCTTAAAAGAGGTTGAGTAAACATGCCCAAGCCTACAAACACAGTCAGTATTGCAAACCCAGGTCTGTAACTCAGATCTTCCCTTTCCTGATTCAAGGAAAACACTACTTTCTGGGATCTGGGACAGCAAAATCTGCTGCCCACCAAAGTCGGCTCTCTTCTTTGCCCACCCAGTAGGAGTCAATGTTTCTCAGAATTCTATCCTGGGCCTTTACTTGTTTCTTTCTTCATTCTTCCTAGAGGCTCTTACATGTGTAACGATTTCCACCATCATCTGTATTCTGATGGTCCCAAAATCTTCATAACCAACACACATCTCCTGAGATCCAAGCCCCTGTTTCTAATTAATTAATATCTTCATCCTGTCTCTAAAATCAATTCTTCTTTCTATAAGCCATAATGGTACCAGCATCTTCTTAATCAACCACGCCAAGAGCCAGGGAGTCATAGTCTTTCTCTTCCTTATCGCTCTTACACCCTCCTAGCCAACCAGCCAAGCCCTGTTGAATTCATCTCCTTAGTATTTCTCACATATCTCTCCACCTCTCCATCCCCTCTTCCAGCCATTCAAAGGTATCTTAGCATCTGGCTCATTATTTAACAAAAGTAAACAGAAGAATATTTCAATTTGTATACAAAAAGACAAAGTTTATAGGTAAGCTAAATTATTCTATCAGCATCAATTCACAAATTCTTTCCTTCAAGTTAATAAAGAAATATAAGGGACTTACTTAAATGGTGTGAACAAAAATGATAAAGTAACTTCTTTTTTCTGAGTCATTTTTACCTGGGAACCAAGCATGAAAATACTATATCATAAATGAGAAAAAAATTAATGAATTTCATTTTGAAATACAAATATCCATTAAAGTGATTCTTCAAGGATGGTTAACTATAATACTTTGAAAATAAATGGAGTTTTGTTTATTATATTGTTTCATAAATATTTGAAGAAAAATTTAACATTTTCTTACTCAATAAGCAGAGAATTAAATCTATCAATCCTACAAAATAACATTACTGAAATATACTTAAAACTCATTCCTTAACTAGTTGAAAACAAAATAAGCCAAACTGCTGATTAACAGTGTTAAGAATAACAGAAAGTTTTAGTCAAAGGGTCATCTCTTTAAGTTGTTCATCTAATAATGTACAAGGAATGTCAAGAAATGTTACAATCTCTAATACTACTTCTGTGGGGCAAATTCCAATAGGTAATGACCTGACTGTAGTCTTTATATGCATACATGGCACATTTAGGGACACTCCTCAAAGGCAATTCTTACCTTCAAACTGAGTCATGGAACCTACACCCCAGAAATGTGAAATGCTTATCAAATACACAAAATTTGAAGATAATAAGTTATAGAAAAGCATTTATTAAAACACAAAACCAAATATTTTCTCTTTATATATTTTACAATTGTAGTTTTGTCATTTTTTTTTCACCTCGAACTGTTCAAGAATCTGCACTGCATTCGTAAACATGCTCTCTGCTTTGAAGAGATCGGTGTTGTTAAGATAATCCACAGGAAGGATTCCCTGCAAATAATAAACACTGGCTTAGCGTTAGTATTAACAAATCTCAGGCTATTCTTATAACATAAAATAGACTTAAAAGGAACGCAATAAAGATAAGGCGGCATAGGGACAAAAAAATAACTGAAATTGTTAAATGAAAAATCGTTTTTAAAACCATAACTGAAAGAGGTCCTATTATTTTTCTCACAAAGTAAATATAATAAATAAAGCAAAAAAGATGAATTAAATTCAATAAAACTAGCATTGACTGAGAGAGTACTATCTGCTAGGCAGTGAACTAAGTGCTTCATACACAGAAAACAATCGCTATAGTGGCGCACAGCCAGTATACTTTAAAAAAAAAAAAAGACATAAGACATATGAGAGTGTGTACATAGGAAGAGTAAAGACTACTTTGTGAAACTTTTGTTTCAGTTGCACACATACACACACATTTATGATTGTTGGGGTCATATTACTCAGCATTCTGAGTTAGATAACTTTTTTTTTTTAAAGTTTGATTTTGATGGGTGAATAAGTGTGGCTGGTTGCAATAGACAGGTTTTTTTGGTTTGTTTTTTGGCATTTCAGCATCGAGGACCATTCTTAACAGCATTACCATTTTCTGTTGAGAAATCTTCTCCACCGAATATAACATGGTAGGCTTATAATCAGGGTAGACAAATAACCCAAGCTAGATGATCTGGAATTGGATTCTTGAGAGTCAACAAACAGACACTAAACAGGTATAATTCTTCTCTGCCCTAGAGTCATTGCACGGAGCAGAATGGCCCTGCCATGGGATCATGGTTGTGGTTTCTTCTTCCAAGTCTCCAGAGCTCTCTTGGTTCCTGGTCATTTCAAAGCCTGGTTTTCAAGCACCCCTTGGATTCAGTAAAGCACCAATATCTTTTCAATAATTTCCCTTTAAACATACTTAGTTTCTGGAGCTTGTGTGTATTCAAAAATTTATCTATACATTGTTATCACTTATAACTAGAATACAAAGATACAAATCATACACAGGTTAGAAAATAAAAAATTTTAAAGAAAAGCTATTGGGCTTGTGATCCGTGTTACAGATTATAATACACACACAGTTATGAGGTATTACATATTTAGAAATAAATATACAAGAATATATAGTTTTAAATGTAATCAAAGATTACATGGAAACATAAAAAAAGGGTAAATTTTACTATGCAATATTTTTTTAATACTGAAAGTTGATCATTTTATTCCTTACCACTGAATTAAGGGGAAAGGGAACTCCAATAAGGGAAGCCATCAGTGGTGCAATATCAGCCTACAAATAGAAAAAGTTCAATTCTAAGAAGTCTACAGATATCAACAATGAAATTAAATAATGTAATGCAACTATATTTTGGAATATAACCATGGTATTTGTTATAATCAATTACCTTCAAATATTTATTTAATAAACAGAAGACATTAATCTTTAAAAATGTCATTTGCTAGAGGTACAAGAACTTACGAAAAAATAAATTTTAAAAGAAACCATTAAGGAAAAAATTATTTATCCTGATAGCTAACAACCTGGCCATTTTAAGTAACAGGTTTTCACTATATGCAAAGGATCCCTTAACTACACAGAAAATAAATATTGAGAGAAGATTTTTAACTGGATAAATGGATATATTAACTAAAGAAAGAAGAATCTATCAGAAGGAGGTTTGACCAGCCAGTGAAATCCAGGAAAGATATAAAACAGAGAAGAGACTCTTTAGTTAAAAGATTCCAAATACCACTTTGGATATCATCCCTTCAAGTCCAGCTCCTCGGAAGAGTTGTTCACGCTTTCTGTCTTGATTTCCTCATCTTCCCATCATTCCTCTGCCTACTCTAACTTGTTTTGACCCTTTATCATTCCATAGACTGTTCTTCCTAAGAGAGCTAGAAATCTCCATTTTTTTCTAAATCTAATTGACCGTGCCCTTATGCCCGGTTTCTAGTCCTTGCTTGAATGTCTGAGATCTCAGCAGGTTATTAAACCTTTCCAATGCATCGATAGCTACAACTGTTGCTGTTGCTGTTATTGTTAGCACCAGCCCCTCAGCAGCATGGCTTAGACTGCTCCTTTCTTGGCCTTTGTTAACCCCGCACAGCTGAGTTTCTTCAGTCTCACTGGCTGCTCCTTTTAGATACCTTCACTAGTCCCTCATTTAAAGTTGAGGTTTTGTCAGGTTTGGTCTTGGGCTCTCAATCCTTCTCACTTGTTACCATTTGAGCTGTCTGTACTAAGTACCATCCCCCAGAAAACTGAAAATTTCTGAAGTCCTCCTAATCACCTTCTCCCTTTCCCCTAGAACCCGCTGCTGGCCTCCTCTAATCTCTTCCCCACGCTGCAGCCAGGGCAGTTCTTTCACAATAAACTGTGTTACACTCCAGGCTTCAAACACTTCAAGGGCTCCCCAAGTTTAGGATTAAGCCCACAAGGCCTGTAAGGCCCCACAGGGTCTGTGCCTCCTTTCTTCTGCCTCCCTTCACCCCACAGTCTCTGTTGCACTGTCCACCAGCTTTCTCCAGGACCCTTTAATACAACCACATTCTCTCTTCCCAGAGCTCTGTGTACATGCTGCTCCCTCTGCTGGGAAAGCCCTCCTCCTACTGCCTTGGCCTGGTAATTCCTGTTTATTTTTCAATCTCAGCTCGATCCTCAACTTCTCAGGAAACTTTTGCTGACCACAGTCTACTAGATACATCCACTCTATACTCTCATGTCTTCACAGGCCCCCTCTGTGGTACTTTTCACAGATACAATACTACATTTATTTGTATACTAGTTCAGTTAGTATCTGTTCTCGCCCTTAACGTCTAAGCTTCCCAGGGCAGGGATCATGTCTTTTATTCACCATTACATCACTTACATTTAGCACAAAGTTTAAACACACCGCAGACACGTAACTGTGTTGGTGGAAAGAATGAATAAATAGATTCTCATCTGATGCAGATCTACAGCAGGAGTAGTGGCTGACAGACTCTGAGAATTCACAAACAATAGCCAACTCTATGTTCAGTTTCTGATTATGATCTGGGCTGGCTATGAGCAAAAGATATTCTTTTCGTGGTCTTCAAGTCATTCCTGTGCCTTTGGCAATGATTTTTTTTATTATAAATTAATAAATTGTTATTATGCCCAAGTATTTTCATTTACTTGGGTAATATGGATCTATCCTGGAAGAAAATATTATTTTTATTATGCTGAGAAGAAACAGGTTTCTGTAGCCATAGGCCTGAAAGTGAGACCTTAGACCTGGCTTGTCCAGCACCATAAGGAATGTCAGCTTGTGTGGTGACCTGGAAGGCAAGATACTCCTGCTACTTTGGAAGCCATATCCCAGTGATGCTACATACCTTCTACAAACAGTGAAGATGGCTATGAAAGTAGCATATTTTTAACAATGATGATTCTGTACTTCATATTTATAGATAATGCTACTAGTCTAACTTTATTAGGTTTGTCACACATTTTCCTGTACCAGAAGGTTTTTAGATGAGGAATTTATACTCTTGTCACTTTTTTCCCATTGCATTTGTAAGGATGCTGGTTAGAATTAAAGGTAAAATATGTGTTAATAAAGAAGAAATGGTAACTGACATACTATTGGAGAGAAAACTACAACAGGAGCTTTATTAGATCTGTGCCTAAAGTAAGCAATGCAACCACAAGAAGAAATCACAGAAATTTAACAGTCATGCAAATTTCAATTTACATAACAAATAATTATCCAGTGTTGTTTGGAGGGAGTCGTCTTTTATTTTCACTTTTTTTTTTTTTTTTTATTTTGCCACAAGAGAAATTAGTTGGGCTGAAATATTTGTCCTGAAAGTATTCCCCTTAGTAATTGAAATGTTTTGCAAAAGACTTTGTCAATATTATTAATATACCTATTTTTTCATATTTTTTGCCTAAATTTCTTGTAGGAGATGACATTAAATTTGAATGTGATTAAATTGAAACAGACCTGATTGACATCTCGCCTCTTCCAGTTCTCCAATCTCCATTCTGAAAAACACAACCAGCCACGAGCCCTAGTGTTAAGATTTTAAAAAGAATATATCATTTGATTTTTAGGAGTGGTCAATACTTAATGGAAAACATAAGTAAGGGAAACATCTATTTTAAGCCGAGTATTAATAAAAAGGATGCTTTAAAAAGTAGAGGTATATCTTTTTAAAAAAAGAATTTAAAAAAATAACTGAAAAGTAAATATCTGGTGTTTTATGTGATGATTTATTAAGTTTTTTTAAATGCTTTAATAAGCTAATAAAGTTTAAACGTATGCTGCTGTTTCTACTAGTCAGCTACCAAAAATTCACATTAATCATCTGTGTGAGGAAAAAATGCACATTCCCTGTCTCTATAACTTATGATATTTAATTTTCATATAGGAAAAAATATATTCCTTCTGTGATGATTCTTAAAGTCATGTGATTCTTGGATGTGAGGGCGACCTGGCTATGACATCTGTCTCCCCACATTGTTCTCTGGGTAGTTTCAGCTGATCTGGCTGGGCGGGTATCCCCTTCCTCCTTCACTGTTTCATGTGCATCCCTCCTGAAGCTGCATGCTGGGTCAAGAGGAGGAGGACCATTCTTCAGCAAAGGTATACGAGTAGTTGAACTGCCCTGCTAAAAGCTACAAACAAGCTCTGAAGTCATGTAATTCTAAAACATCAATTCACTAAGAAATCAAATACTAAAATAAAGTTAAATCACCTAAGTACAAACATACTATTCACCCATGCTATTCATACTATTCTATTTAGACCCAGTCCAAACCATTTATCACAGAGCAGCCAGAAAGGTAGCTGCTGCAACAAACTGGAACCCTGGCAGTGCTCTACTTAACACGCTTTAATGATACAGCAACACACTCAGAACTCACTTCATGTTCCCTACCCATGGCCTTTCATGTCTCAAATGACCTACCTCTTGCTTACCCCTTCAGCCTCTCAACTCACTGTACTCTCCTCGCTGACAGTGCTCAAGCCACATCAGCCTTCCTGCGCCTCAAACAAGCTAAGCTCTTTCCATTTTATGCCTCCACATTTGCTATCCTCTCTTGCCTAGAACACTCCTGCCCTCGCCTTCGCGTGAATGGCTCCCTCTTAGCCTTACTGTGAACAGACCTACTATTAGTCCACTCTACAAAAAGTATCCTACTCCATAAGGGAAAACTTCTCGGGTACTATAAATGTTGTATATGTGAATCTGAGTGGTGATTACATGGTGCATATACACATGTAAAATTCATCAAGCTATACATTTAAGATTAATGCACTTTACCTACTTTACCAAATATCTCAACAAAAATGTGAGGGGCAGGGAGGAAAGGAGCCCAGCCCAACTTCCTCTTATCTGTTTTATCACAGTGCCCTAATTTCCTTTATAGCAGTTATAATCTATAAATTTTGTTTACAATTATTTTAACTCTCTTACTAGAATACTAAGTTCTTGAAAGCAAGGACTATCCCAAAGATAGGTAGTAGATGAAAAAAAGAGTCCTTGAGATTTTTTTTTCATTTTTTTGCTTAAATAAGTCTGGAAATAGCATGACAGTGCACTGGCTGCATCATGCCAGCACTCTGTCAAACGCCTCCTCTGGAGGCCTGTGTTTGGAGCGGTGCTCTCCACTGACAAACGCACCATTACTTACGGAAGACATACTGTTGAGGACATTGCTCACCGTGCCCTCCTGTCTTCATTAGGGCCCAGGTAGATATAGCTTGGTATCATATCTACCTTTTTATCTACTATCTTGTAGATACTATGATTTTATAACTAACAGCATGTTTTTTATTAATATTTGGGTTAGAAAATTGCTATCAAATTTATGATTTACCTCCAAGAAACTTCAGATTTCTTATTTATTTAACCTTTACTTACCTCACATTCAAATTAATTAATAAATTAACTTAATAAAAGAAGATTGAAAATTCCATTTACCAAATGTTTGTAAAGTTCCAAATAGTTATTAGCAGTGGTATGCCGGGAAACATTCAACAAATGAGAGAAGATAAAGAACAAACCAAATTCCTTGGTTTGTAGTGTTTGCAGAGAAATAGTAATGGTACAAATATCAAAATGAGGAATTTAAAACCATAATTTGAAAAGTGCTTTTTTTAAATTAAACTTTTGTTTTATTTTAAAATGCTGTCTATATAAAAACAATAAAGATAAATGTTCATACCTTTCAAAAATGCATCATCAAATTGTTGAGCTGGTACTTTTTGAGGATACTTGATTCCAGCTCCCCAAGCGATCAAAGGAGTTAAAGTCTCTGAAGGATGTCCAGCCCCATGGGAACCTATAAATCAGATACCGAGAATAATAAGACAAGTAGAGAAGAACTTACAGTTAATTTTTTTTAAAAAATACTTTGTTTTAAAGAGTTTATCTAAATATAGTTAATTCCAGCCAGCATATTCCCAAACTGTTATAAAACTTTTTATAACAATTATTTTTAAAATATTCCCATAGTACAAGTCAGAGCATCAACAACAAACAGGTAAAAACTAACAAAAAATCAGAATGTCTGCTGAATAACCAGTTGAAAGAATAAAAACAGCACGACAGAAAAGATGTTGCCGCTGCCAGAGTAGCACCAAAGACAGAAAGAACAGGGACAGCTACTTTGGGCAGCAATCACCCAAGGTTGGGGCATGCAGTGTAGGCTAGGTCCATTCTGCAGAGGACGACAAAGTCTCTGGGTTTTCTGCCAGGCTACTCTGGCTGATGTAGCCAAAAGAAGCCCTTTGTAAAGTGGGAATGCAGCTCACTAGAATTCTATATTGTGGTGTGAGGACCCAAACTTCATTTTTGTCTTATTTCGTTCCCTACTCACACACTGTGTTTGCCTTGGGAATCTCACAGGGGGCACAGGCTTATCTAGAACAGAATTTCGGCACTACTAGGTCCTTCGTTAATGCCATCTTAACATCACCCCCTTTGCCATCTCATATAGTTAATTCCATGTAGATAAATAATAGGTACTTTTTATTTTCTTCTCCACACTTATCTCTAGTTTCTCATTTGTAAATGAATATATATTCTTTTTATAGTTAGAAAAAAGATTCTGTATATAAGATCAGTCATTTTTTACACTAACATTTTAAGAATTCAGCTATTACGTGCTAGACACTTTGCACATACTAAGATATCTAATCCTCCCAACATTATATTTGTAAGCTACATTTACCACTACTTTAATTGTAAGGTGCATATCAATTAAAGACAGACTAACCCCAGTCTGTCATTCCATGGTCAGAGGTAAAGATAAATGTCGTTTTCCCATCATTTCCATAAAAATGTTTAAACATGGACACAATTTCCTTTACTCCGTCATCAACTTTTTTAATATTGTCCTTGTAGTCCCTGTTTATAAAGAAAAAGAACAAATTAAATTAATTTGGAGAAATCAAATTTATTGAACATGAACTCATTACATTCAACATCAGTAACTCCTAAAATACTTTTAGATTTCATCTTTAATATTTTAAAATCAGAGCTCTTTAGATTATTAAAAATATTTTTTCTTCTTTTATTAAAGCAAAAGAACCTGAAGTAGTTTTCAGAGATTTTTTTTAAAAGGAGAGTATTATTTATCAAGTACACTTCAATGAACACTTTTAAGATCTCAAATGAGAGAATTATGACTTTCAAGTTCGAGTCTCATAATGTACACTATACTGCTCTGGCCACATTAATAGACAAGTATCACTGTCTCAAGTACAAAATATTTTCATCCCTAATATTTGAATATGAAATAGAATAACAGAATATGATTTGAACAAATTACATTTAAGCTTTACATACAGTTGAACAAGGTTGGTTCGGTATGAACATTCCATTAACTAAAACAGTGCATCAGGTTAAAGAAGGGGAATTGAGGAATTCACTACTGGCAGCTAACCTGATAGGCTTTATGGTTACAGTTAGGGTCATCTAAACCAAATTCAAAATAAAGAATAAAAGTAAAATATAGTTTCTTCCTTTTTCTTATGGTCTGCAAAAGTGAGAAAAAATATTTGCTGTCATATAAGGAGTGCTACCATATTATTGTATACAAAACTTTATATAATTATTTGCTAGATACAACAGTGATTAGATGGAACAAAGAATAGCTAATTACATCTTTTTTGTGATATAAAAATTAACACCATAAAATGCTTTTTGTTACAAGATTCAATGAAAATGTTACTAAAATATATAGACATTTTAGATAAAATATTTTTTCTCTGCTTTGATAAATGAAGAATATGGAATATATGTACAGGATAAATTTCACTTATACTAATGTGCAGTCTGGCCACAGCACATGTGATTTTAACCACTGTATGATACTACATCTCATGTAATTGAGAACTTACTGTATATTACAGTGGCTATTTAAAATATTAGTTCTATTGTTATAATTACAAATAAAACATCATAGTACTTTAAAAGTTCAAACAGAATAGCTGTTTCCCTCAAAATAAATCAAATTGAACAAAGAATTAAATTACCTTGATGATGGTCGATGAGCATGTCCATTTGTATCTAGTCCTAATAAATGTAAGAAAAAAACTATTTTCTCTTCATTTATTTTAGAAAACAAAGACTGGTTGTTTCTGGCAGCATGAAAGAAGTCCTATATGTAACAAATCAGTTAAAACGTTATTTCACTTATTATTTAAAAATTAATACTGATGATAACATTTAACTAAATTTATATATAACTATTAATACAAAATTAAATTATCTCATGTTGTTTAAATTTGTCCTCAAGACCTTCCAACACAGTCTTTGCTATCAGTTCAGACACCTGTGTTTAAATAATGAGTGAGCTATTTTCTTTGTTTTAATTAGGCCAAAAAAAGATTATAGAAAGGGGATCTTGACTTCATAAAGATCTTATAATATTACTCATCCCATAATTAATTTAATAAAATAAGGCAGATGGAAGAAATATTTTGGCAAGAGCCAAAAATAAAACAGTAATAATGGTAATAGTTTAAGAATGATTTAATATTTTAAATATATTCAGTGAGACCACTTCTCAGCGAGACCTGTCTACTACCACTCTAGTTTAACCATAATCTCTCATTTGAACACTGCAAATAGCCTCCTAATTACTTCCTTTACCCCAGCTAGAATCTGTTTTTTTACGCTGTGTGACAGAAAAACATCTACTTAATAAAATACAGTTTAAAAATTATTATATCAATTTCACAATGATAAACTGGATTCATAAATCTCTTCTAAGACAAATGATTCACCTTGTACTCACATAAACATGAACATATATGCAAGTACCTATGAAGAGTACTTTTAAATTATTTAAAATAAGTTCAACAAGCTATTCCAAGATGTATCTTTGTTGTTTACATAAATGTCTATAACTATAGTAGATGTTAGCTTTTAATAGCAAGAGATGTTTAACTTTTCCACAAAAGTCTGAAACATTTCGATATTTTTCAAATAATTCTTATTATAAATGTTAAAAAAAATACAAATGGTACCATTAGAGAAACTAGCTCTTTAAGAATAGAAATCAATTTTTTAAAATAACATGAAAAAAACTGAGCAACTGACTTGAGTTAAATTCAGAATTTGTTCTATGACTGGTAAAAAATATTCTGCTATGTAAAAAGTGCTACTTTTTCATATATGGACATACAATCTGTGAAGCTATAAAATACTAATCTTGCAGAGATCAATCTCTAATTGTTAGATTCTCATTTTTAAAAGATGATCTTCTGGATATAAGAGGTGAAATATACTCCTAGTTTCTTTTCCTCTAATACTCAGTATACTTATGCCTACCAGCTCCCACTTTTTCACAGTCTCTTTGCTTTCAAACTACTCATTGATTTCCGTACCCAATTAATATTTCTTATGTATCATGGGAGACTGCTAAATGCATTCTCCTTTTTTTCCTTAGCAAAAACCTTTGATCTAATGGGACATGGCAATACTCAAAACCTACACATTTCCCATCCTTTCTTGCAGCTAGACATGCCTTTATGGTTGTAGCCAATGAGCTTTAAGTCAAACATTTCGATCAAAAAGCTATGTGGACCTACCGCTCTTTGAAATAAATGTAATTCACTAAGAGAGAAGGTCCTTTTTGATTCCACATACTGTTGGCTTAAAACACTGAAATGATGGCTGGAAATCTAGCATTATCTTGGATCATGAGATAACCTTGAAAATAAATCTCATGCTCTGAGGATAGAGGAGAACTTTAGGAGACTGGGTCTTGATGACATTGTAGAACCACTATAGCATCCAGAAATGCATCAGTCCCTGGTTGTCTACTTCTGGCATTATCTTTACTAAGATAGAAATAAACTTTTAAGCCATATTTTTTTTTCTATTGCACAGAGCTGAACTTAATCAAAGTTAATACATATATCTATGTACCAAACAATTCCTTGACTGGAGTTTAGAATTAACAATGTGAAAAAGTCAGTATCTCTGCCAACAGGATATATATAGGTTTGAAGGGGAATATGCCAATGCATCAACAATTATAGCACAGCATAATGAAGTATTAAGGAAATATAGAGGAGGGTTATTTAAGTCAAACTAAAAGTAGGGTAAAGCAAAGGAAAGTCAAAGACCTAATGAAAGAGATGATCCATGAATTGCATTTTTAAAAAATGAATAGATTCAACATGTATGAATCTTTGAGGATATTATACTAAGTGAGATAAGCCAGTCACAAAAAAGACAAATAATGTATGATTGTACTTATCATGATATGAGATACCTAAAGTAGTCAAATGCATAGAAACAGAAAGTAGAATGGTGGTTGCTTAGGATTGTGGGGAGGGGAATGAGGAGTTATTGTTTAATGTACACAGAGTTTCAGTTTTGCAAGTTGAAAAAGTTCTGAGATTGGTTGCACAACATCGTGAATATACTTAAAAGTACTCAATTACAGACGCTCCTTGACTTATGATGAGGTTATGTCCCAATAACCCATTCTAAGTTATATCTTAGAATATAAGATATTTTATCTTATATTCTTGATATATCTTGATATTATCTTGAAAATATCTTAAGTAAAAAATGGATTTAATACACCAACCTAATGAACAGCATAGCTTAGCCTATTATAATGACTATAACGTGTTTTTGCTTTTCTAATCTGCTTATCTAATTTTTCTTTAAAGGACAAAATTTTTTAAAACATTATCTACTTTGTTATTATAAATGTATTACTATTACATTTGAACAGCATTTTTCAACAGGCTTTCGCACATTTCACATAGTCTACTACTGCAAGAGACTGGTTCTATAGTCAATGAAAGATCAGAATTTACCTAGGATGATTCACCAAACTAGAAATGGAATGTAGGTTTCCTGAATCCTAATCTAGTGCTACTTTTACTATCAGAAACACAGAATTCTAAAAGATTATTTTTTAAAATTATTTTTTAAAAACTTCTATTAATTGATTATTCTAGACTACATAATTTCTTAGAATTCAGTCTTTTTAAAATAGTGGGCTATAAAATAGAACTTTCAAGCTCATCAAAGAAGAAAAAACTTAAGATACATTTACTAAGAAACCAGTTTCCAGTACTTCAGGTAAAAATATGGGTTTTGTATGTAAACCACTTAATAGCACGCACCTTAACATTATCAAAAACCCAACTATCCAGTTTTGTTGCATCATGGGCACCAAAATCCTCTTTTTCTGCATCATAACTATGTGTATAAACATGGTCTCCACTGGCACCTGAAAAGGAAATTTGGGGAAAATAAATTTTTTATAAATCTTTTTTAAACTATCACAAAATATAAGATAGCCATGTAAAGATTTTTGTAAGCAACCAAAATTTTTCACAAAGCACTGTGTGTTATGACAAGGAAGTGAAAGGTGGGAGGAATAATTAATATTTATTTATTTTATGTGACATGGACCATGCTATGTACTTTAATATATTGTATTGCTTTTTGTCCTCACAATAACAATCTTAATTTTACAGACACTTTACATGTAAGTTTAATTAACTTGCCAAAGTCACAATCCTAATAAGCAATAAAACAAAAATAAGCACCAAAGTTTGTCTCCTTTTAAGGATTAAACTATTAGAAAAAAATGTGTGTCTCTTAAGATGTTACAATCTAAAACAGATGAATTCAGAAGGAGCCATTTCTAAATAAAAAATAATAAACAAATAAAGTAGATGAAGATATGTAATATATAAACCTTCCTAAAGTAACAAGAAAATTCCCAATTCCAATATGTTACTTCTCTTATTCATAGACTCTGCATATTTTTCTCAATATAAAAAAATAAATATTGCTTATTGCCAAATAGTTTGAAGGGGTCAATGAATATATTAATCTTACACATTTGCAAGATTTTATTAAGAATCTAATCCACTTAGTGAATTCCTGGGTTGGATACCCTCTTCCAGATAATAAAGAAGAGATATAGTAAAGTAATGACAATCTCCATAACATCAATTCAGCTCTGATGAGTCTATTCTACTGCTCAGCCATTCTACTACTTCTCACATCCCATATAAAAAGATCTGAGTAGGCTTGTTGGTTACCATGAGAAAGAGAACATTCCTATTATACTGTCTCCAATTTAGACATTGGTTCTGTCCCATCAATTGCAGCCAGAAATAAGAAGGTTAGTTTGGCAAGCCATAGCAACTTAATCCACCCTCACCACACCAGCCCCTCAGAAAGCCAAAGGCTTTCCAAAGAAGGGAATATATAACAGAAAGCAGTTTGAGGTTTTGGGGCCTGCCCAGTATAATAATGTTCTATGAGCATTATATATAAAATTCTAATTATATATTTTGCTTTCTGAACACATAATAATCTTCAGTGGTTCTAATTATTATAATTACACCCACAGCTAAGTATAATGTTACAAAATCTTTCTATTAGTGAAATGATCAATCATTCTTCTCCCACCAAAAAGCACTTAATAACATGAAATCCACACAACTGATTTAAAAAATAATAACATACATAAATTTTTAACCAAGAGATGTTCAAATACTTGCAGAATCATGCACATAAACAAACACAACAAATCCAAATGCCACATTCAATATATTAAATGTCATATATTAATGTCATATATATTAAATGCCAAAATACATAGCATATTCAATATATTAAAATAGGAATTATAAATATAAATTTTAACATTTAAATCTTTATGTAAATGTCTACTAACTTCTTTAATAATCTATCAAAGTATAATGAAACAGATATCGACATCATTATTATAATGAAGTTATGTGATAAGCACTATGGTAAATGTTTCACATGAATTATCTAATTTAATTCTAAAAACAAAACTATGAAATAGAAACTATTATTACATTTTACAAGAAGGAAAACTGAAGCTCAGGGAGGTTATCTAACTTGCCCAAGATTATAAAGCTGTTAAGTGATAGAGCCATATACCATTTCATTGAATCAAAAATATCTATATGATATGCCAATATTTCAAGTACAACTAAGGAAAAAACTGCCAATTAAACTGATACATTGTAATTAACAATTAAAACTATCCATTGTAATACACATTCCTATTTCAGAGATGTTAAAAAAAGGTAAAAATATGTGTCTCAAAATCAATAAATATAATAATATATAAAAATGACCATATTGATTTATCACCTATTTACTATCTAAGGAAATATAATCAATGACTCTTACCTTTGGCAAACATAGGCAAGATATCTGGGCTTCCCCAACTCCATGTGTACTTGCTTTCATTAAAAAGAGAATCAAATTCTACAGGATTTTCCTTCCATCCTTCAGGTTATTGAGGAAGAAAGCAAGCAATAACAACAGTAGCATGTATATGGTGAAATAAGCCAAGAACAACGATGTTAGTCAGAAGACAAATGCAAAACTATTAATAGATTTTATGTTACCTGTATTACACCAATATTTTTAAAAAACTAACAATAGATAATTTACTTCTTTCTAGAATGTAAATCACTTTTGAACTTTGAGAGTAACATCTAGGAAAACCATGGATCCATCCAACCACACCCCTTCAATAGCATGGGATGATGAAAGGCTAAAGCTTAATTCTGGAATCAATACCAGTGTGTGTTCATGTGAGTAAAGCACTCTAAAACACTTTTCAAAAGTATCTAAAAACATACTTTTCACTTTGTGATATGATTCAGTAGTAAAGAAGCACTATTTATATGACAAATTTTTCATCTAATAAAATTGTCTAAATAGACAATACCTTTGGCAACTGCACTGACATCTTCATAAAACCCAGCTATCAGGGCTACGTGACCTGGCCGAGATTCTGTTGGCACACGTGTATGAGATATCCCCCAGCTGCCTTCATGCATTATGATATTCCTAAAAGATATTTAAGACAAATAATTAGCATAGACTATGGTTAAATACTCTCATAAGGCTTTAAGAAAAAAATAAGATTATTACAAAACGAATCAAAACCAAAAAAGTGAGCCGAAAATGAAGAAGGAAAGGAATCTTTCAAATCCTAGCTGAGCCCAGGTGAGACCAACAAAGAACCACTCACCCACTGCACAGAATCATGAGACAAAATAGACCACTGTTGTTTTAAGCCACAAAGTATTGAGATGGTTTGTTACATAGAGACAACCGATACACATACAATATTATTATATTAATGTTAAATTTTAGCAGGTGTGATGATAGTATTATGGTTGTATGAGAGACAGTCCTTGTTCTTAAGAGATACATGCTCAAGTGGTTAGGGGTAAAGTGTCACAATCCCTCACTTTCAAATTGTTAAAAAAAAAATAATTAAAACTAGGGGTACACACATGTGCACACCCATGTGTGTGTGCAGGCACACGTGTGTGTGTGTGTGTGTGTATATAGTTGAAAATTTCTTAAAATATTAAGGGGAGGAGAAATGGTTACCCTCCTAATTTGGAGATAAATTCCTAAATTTGATATTAAGACAGGCAAAAAGTTTCTTTTCCTAAAATGTATCAACATTATTTAACTGGTAACAGTGATTTGCAAAATTCGGGGAAAAAGGCAAACCACCAGTGATACCATTACAGGTAAAAGGGCAGCAAAGCAACAAGTTATAAAACAGTGAATGCATCAATAACATTTTTTAAGATAAATACTTAACTCTCAATATATTATGAAGAAAAATATTCATAAGTATTGGTATATTTTCTATTGATATTGATTTACCTTACAATAGAAGCAATTTTGATAAAATATATACATAATAAGAAAATGGTTTGAAAACCATTGGACCAGATGTTAAAGAAGAAATATTCTTGAACTTCTTGAGTTATATAATGAAAACTGGACTTGAAAGGGAAGAAATATCCAAAGAAATTTGGATATTTCTATTTAAAATCGTTAGTTTATATCATATTTCCTAAAAATTAAACTTTTCAAAAACAAGTTTAGAACAAGGTATAAGACTCCTGAAATTATAAATATATAATGATATACAACACAAAATATATTAACCGTTTGAGCCCTTGGCCCACAGCATTTCCTTTACTAAGACCAAAAGTGCTATCAGAAAAGCTCAAGTTTTCCTTCACAACCAGTAATTTTAAACTGAATTATATTTCTCTCTTTTCTTTGGCAACTAGGAAATTCACTCAAATATTTTAATTATTTATAGGAATTTATGTTATACATTTTTATGTACCGTACTTAACCCTGGTTTGATTTTATTTTCCCACCAATATTTCCCTATTGACCTGAGTTGCTCATTTATTTATTTTTATCCTTTAGTATATTATGCATTTCTCTGAGCCACCATGAAAAGGAATGAAATAATGTCTCTTGCAGCAACTTGGATGGAACTAGAGACCGTTATCCTATGTGAAGTATCTCAGGAATGGAAAAACAAATACCACATGTACTCTCTAATAATTGGGAGTTAGATGATGGGCACACACAGGCACAAAGAGATGTAAAGGCCAGTGGAATTCAAGAAGTGAGGAGGGTGGAAGGGGTTGAGGGGTAAAAACCTACCCATAGGGTACAATGAACACTATTCGGGTGACGGCCACACAGAAGCCCTGACTTTTAAGCATTATACGAGGTATCCATGTAACAAAAACATTTTTACCCCCTTAAATTTTGAAATAAAAAAAAAGAGAGAAGGCCGGGCGTGGTGGCTCACGCCTGTAATCCTAGCACTCTGGGAGGCCGAGGTGGGCGGATCGTTTGAGCTCAGGAGTTCGAGACCAGCCTGAGCAAGAGCGAGACCCCATCTCTACTAAAAATAGAAAGAAATTATATGGACAGCTAAAAATATATATAGAAAAAATTAGCCGGGCATGGTGGTGCATGCCTGTAGTCCCAGCTACTCGGGAGGCTGAGACAGGAGGATCCCTTGAGCTCAGGAGTTTGAGGTTGCTGTGAGCTAGGCTGACGCCACGGCACTCACTCTAGCCTGGGCAACAGAGTGAGACTCTGTTTCAAAAAAAAAAAAAAAAAGAGAGAGAAAGGCAAATGCACAAGCACCCTACTCTCTTTCTCATCATCACCTCTGTGCCCCCTGTGAGATAAACAGTAAGATATTTTGCTGTTTACTTAAGCTCAGGATAACATTTGTAAGAGATGTCTCTGTATCTGTTGACATGTCTTACCTAATAAATGGTGCTCTAGAGTTTCCATTTTCATCTAATTCATACAATGCATCTGCTCGGAGGCCATCTGCAACAAAGAGCACTAATCTTCTTGCTGGAGGAGGCAATGGTGTAAAGTGAGGAGTCATTCCATGAACCAAGGGAGATGTAAAATAAATGTCAAAGATGGAGGCGAAGAACACAAAATGGACTAGCAGTCCCAAAGTAAAGAACAGCAGCATGTCCAGTGCAACTAATTAATCTTCCAGAAAAACTGAAAAAGAGAACAAAATTAAACCGGGGTAAATCTTAATGCAATCATATGTGTTTTCACATATTTTGATTACTACATAGATTGAACATAAATTTTTAAATGTTATACAACTCATTTTCATTTACTGTGGTAACAATAAGCATTATTTAATAATGAGAGATAATACTGAAATGAAATACGTGATAAAGTACACCCGAGCAAAAAGAAAAAGTTCAAGTATAATAAGTACTTAGGTCCAATAAACTATAATAAATTTATGCGTATACTAAGCTTATAAAAATTAACACAGAACCAAAGAACAAAAAATTAAATCAGTCCTAAAAAGAATTAGGGTTCAGTCAAATCAAATCCTATATAAAATAGAAAATATAACCCATGCTAATCTGCTATTCTTGGAATTTTAAATTATTTAAATTACTTCTAATTATTTAAATGTCTGTGAGTTGATTTTTTATTTTTTTTACTTTAGTAATTAGCTCAGGGGTCTACTGTCTGTCTTGACTATCACCAAATTGAGCAAGAAACATACATACTATCCATTTGGTTGAATCACATGAAGCAAGTTAAAGTTCATCTGTGCTTCAGAAAATTTGTACTCATTATGGGAAAATTATCCATTCAATAAAAATGTTCTACGCACATGCTGGGTATAAAATTGTGTGCTGGGGTACTACAGAGAACAGCAAGAAGACATAGTCACAAATCTGATGTGCTTACAAATACTTAAAGAAGAAAACCTACGCAATGCGAAACATTCAAATAATACTTTAACACTTATGCCATTAAACTGCCAAGAGCAAAGTGAACATAGGAGTATTTTTCAAGCCAGTCTGTAATTTGCTTTTGTTGGTGAATCTCTGTAGATTACGAAAAAAAAAAAAGTACTGTAACTTATCTTACTTGTAATGTAACTGCATTAGTTACATACAGTGACCCTGGGCTGAAAAACACCATGGAACAGACACATCTTATTCTTCCTGGAGTGAAGAATCACATCAAGGAAAGAAAGAATGCAAACATACCCTGCAAAAACAAATGAAACATTAAAAAAAACACTTATCAAAGTCAAACAGATCATAAAAAATATATTTATAATAGAGCAAAAAGTCAAATTACAGGTCACTTATCTTCTGAGAGAACCAAGAGTCAACTAAATATCAAAGATATTCCACAAAGTATAAAAATTCCTTACTGAGTAGATGCTATTTTGCAATCTAAGGCAACATTCTCAGAGTTAATGTCTGCTTGCTTTCTAGTATACATGAGCTTCAACAAATACAGTTGCTTTCAAACAATTTTGTTTTAAGAGCATTTGGAGGAGGGGTGATTACTTAAAATTACCTCATAGAATATGATGGAGAATAAATACAAAAGTATTTATATTCTAAATTTACCCTCCGGGTTTACCATCATCTGTTCAAAAACAGCTAGCTTTTAAGGAACAAATATATTTACGTTCAAAGTTGCAAGGTCTCTGTAAGGATACTAATTATCTCACTTCGCCCAGGACTAAGGGGGTTCCTGGAACGTAAGACTTTCCGTTTAAGGGGCTTTTTAAAAATTGTTATAGAATTCATATAACATTTACCATTTTAGCTATTTTTAAATGTACTAAGTTCAGTAGTGTTAACTATGCTCACACTGTTGCGCAACCGATCTCCAGAACTTTTTCATCTTATAAAGCCGAAACTCTATACTCATCAAACAACTCCCCATTTCCCTCTCCCCCAAGCCCCTTGGCAAACACATTCTACTTTCTGTTTCTATGAGTTTGACTATTCTTGATATTTCATCTACGTGAAATCATACAGTATTTGTCCTTTCGTGACTGGCTTATTTCACTTCGCATAATGTCCCCAAGGTTCTTCCATGTTGTAGTATGTGTCAAGATTTCCTTCCTTTTTGAGGACTGAATAATATGCCATTGTATGTATATTCCACAATTTGGTTATCCATCCACCTATCGATGGGCATTTTGGGTTGCTTCCACCTTCTGGGAACTGTGAATAATGCTGCTATGAACATACAATATACAACCAGTTTTGTTTTAAAATAAACATTGGGCATTGGCCAGAGGTAGTCATGTAGTTCTGTTTCACTTAAGGAGACCGGAAATTTGCGGGAACAGATGGAATTATTTGCTCAGAATGGAATATATCTGTGGTACTATCTCTGCCACAGATATATTCTAATACATATTTCACACAGTAATGCAATAATACATATGTTGATTATTACATATAATCATTATTATGTACATAATACATTAATTACATTAGCTGAATGTAAAGAGTGGATTATAGTGGATAAAGAGATCAATCAGGGAGACTGTTAGAAAGCTAGTTAGTAAGGTAGGCCAAGGAAAGGTGTTAAAGAATAACTGACATTTAACCAAGCCTTCAAGGATATGTGGAACATTAATCAAAAGACATAAGCAAAGATGTAATATCTAGTGGCCCATTTCTCAGTGTTAACCAAAGAACCCTGTGATAATTCTTTCAGATCCAAAAAATTATCTACCAATGTATATTTTGTATGGATATTAAATAGAAAACACATGAATATTAAATAAAAATTGCCTTTAGCTGCATACAATTCTTTTTCTTTTATAGTGTAAAGAATCTCTATCAGAGTACATTACACTTATTTAAACAAGTGTTAATTATTATAAGGTTAATAGTCTTACTAAATTTTTTCTGATGCATTCTAATGAGTGAAATCTATTTTTAAGTTTTCCAATCAACTTTTTTAAAGTATAATTCATACACAAAAATGGACCCATTTCAAGTCTTATAACTTTTAACAAAATATATACACTCATGTAACCACCACTGGAATCAGGATACAGAACATGTTTGTCACCCTATTAAGTTCCCCCATTTCCCTCTCCCGCCAATCCCTGCCCCACAATGCCATCCATAAGCAACTACTGATCTGCCTTCTGTGATACTAGATTAATTTTGACTCTTCTAGAATGTTATAGACATGGAATCATGTAGTATTTACTTTACTGTGACTGCTTTCATTCAGCAGTGATGGTCACACTTATAACTTTGACTCAAGCAGTACAAAAGCAATCCATGTAACCAAAACATTTGTACCCCATAATACTCTGAAATAAAAAAAAAAGAAACCAACAGTTTTCCAAAATGGCTGTACAATTTTTATTCCCATCAACAATATATGAGAGTTTCAGGTGCTCTAATCCTCATCACATGTGCCACCGTCAGTCTTTTAAATTTTATCTGAAGTGGGTGTGTAGCGGTATCTTGTTGTGGTTTTAACAGACATTTCCTCAATGACTAATGTTATTGAGCATTTTTTCATAGGCTTGCTGACTCTTTGTATGTCTTCTCTGATAAAATGTTCCAATTTTTGTTCATTTTTAAACTGGATTATCTTCTTGTTATTGAATTGTAATAGTTCTTTATATATTCTACATATAAGCATACCTCATTCTATCACACTTTGCTTTATTGCACTTCACAGATATTGCGATTTTTGCAAACTGAAAGTTTGTGGCAACTCTGCATGGAGCAAGTCTAATGGTGCCATTTTTCCAACATCATGTGCTCACTTTGTGTCTCTATGTCACATTTTGGCAATTCTCCCAATATTTCAAACTTTTTCATTACTGCTATACCTGTTATGGTGATCTGTGATCAGTGATCTCTGATGTTACTATTGTAATTGTTTTGAGGCACCATGAACCATGCCCATATAAGACTGAGAACTTAATCGATAAACGTTGTCTGTTCTGACTGCCCCACTGACTGGCTGTTTCCTTGTCTCTCTCCCTTTCCTCCCTCCTTATTCTCTCAGACATAGAAATGTTGAAATTAGGTCAATTAATAACCCTACAATGGTCTCTGAGTGTTCAAGTGAAAAGAGTCACATTTCTCTCACTTTAACTCAAAAGCTAGAAATGATTAAGCTTAGTGAGGAAGCAATGTCAAAAGCCAAGAAGGTAGAAGGCTAGGCCTCTTGTGCCACAGTTAGCCAGGTTGTAAATGCAAAGGAAAAGTTCTTGAAGGGAATTAAAAGTGCTACACCAATGAACACACAAATGCTAAGAAAATGAAACAGATTTATTGCTGATATGGAGAAAGTTTTAGTGGCCAAGATAGAAGATCAAACCAGCCACACCATTCTCTTAAAGCAAAGCTTAACCCAGAGCAAGGCCCTAACTCTTAAATTCTACGAAGGCTGAGAGAGGTGAGGAAACTGCAGAAGAAAAGTTTGAAGCTAGCAGAGGTTGATTCATGAGGTTGAAGAAATAAGTCTCCATAACATAAAAGTGCAAGCTGAAGCAAGTGGTAATGTAGAAGGTGCAGCAAGTAATCCAGAAAAGTCTAGCTAAGTGGTGAAGGTAGCTACACTAAACAACAGATTTTCAATGCAGATGAAGCAGCCTTCTATTGCAAGAAGATATCATATAGGACTTTCATGGCTACAGAGAAGTCAAAGACTGGCTTCAAAGTTTCAAAAGACAGGGCAACTCTGTTGGTAGGAGCTAATGCAGCTGGTAACTTTTAAGTCGAAGCACATGCTTACTTACCTCTCCAAAAATTCTACAGCCCCTAAGCATTATGTTAAATCTGCTCTGCCTGTGCCCTATCAATGGAACAATAAAGTCTGGATAACAGCACATCTGTTTACAGCATGGTTAAGTGAATATTTTAAGACCAGTATTGAGACCTACTTCTCAGAAAAAAAGATTTCTTTTAAAAATATTACTGCTCATTGACAATGCACCTAGTCACCCAAGATCTCTGATGGAAATATACAAGGAGATTAATGCTGCTTTCATGCCCACTAACACAACATCCATTCTGTAGCCCATGGATCAAGGAGAAATTTCAACTTTAAAGTCTTATTATTTAAGAAATATATTTCATAAGGCTATAGCTGCCATTGATAGTGATTCCTATAATGGATCTGGGCAAAGTAACTTAAAAACCTTCTGGAAAGGATTCACCATTCTAGATGCCATTAAGAACATTCACAGTCCTGGCATGGTGGCTCACACCTGTAACTTTAGAACTTTGAGAGGCTGAAGCGGGAGGGTTGCTTGAGGCCAGAAGTTTGACACCAGCCTGAGCAACATAGAAAGACCCTGTCTGTACAAAAAATAAAAAAATCAGACAGGTGTGGTATCGTACACCTGTAGTCCCAGCTACTCAGGAGGTTGAGGCAGGAGGATTGCTTGAGCCCAGGAGTTTGAGGTTGTAGTGAGCTATGATGACGCCATTGCACTCTGGCCTTGGCAACAGAATGAGACCTGTCTAAAATAAAATAAAATAAAATAACATTCATGATTCATGGAAGGAGGTCAAAATATCACATCAACATTAACAGGAGTTTGAAAGAAGTTGATTCCAACCCTAATGGGTGTCTTTAGGGGCTCAAGACTTCAGAGGAGAAAGTCACTGCAGATGTGGTGGAACAGAATTACAAGTGGAGCCTGAAGATAGGACTGAATTGCTACAATTTCATAATAAAACTTGAATAGATGAGGAATTGCTTCTTATGGATGAGCAGAAAGTGGTTTCTAAAGACGGGATCTACTCCTGGTGAAGATGCTGTGAACACTGTTGAAATGACAACAAAGGATTTAGAATATGACCTAAACTTAGTTGATAAAGCAGTGGCAGTGTTTGAGAGGATTAGTCCAATTTTGAAAGAAGTTCTACTGTGGGTTAAATGGTATCAAACAGCATCACAAGCTATAAAGATATTTTTCATGAAAGGAAGAGTCAATTTGATGCGGCAAACTTCATTGTTTTATTTCAAGAAAGTGCCACAACCACCCCAACCTTCAGCAAACCACCACCCTGATCAGTGAGCAGCCATCAACACAGAGGCAAGTCCCTCCACTGGCAAAAAAATGACTACTCACCAAACGCTCAGATGATCATTAGCATTTTTAGCAACAAAGTATTTTTAAATTAAGGTTTGTGCATTGTTTTTTTAAACAATGCTATTGTACACTCTTAATAGGCCATAGTATAGTATAAACATAACTTTTATATTCACTGGGAAACCCAAAAATTCGTTGGCTTGCTTTATTGTGGTGGTATGGATCTGAAGCTGCAATATCTCTGAGGTATGTTTGTATCTCCAAGACCCAGTTTAAACGTTCCCTCTTCAGATGGTTCTCCGACCATGCTATCAAAAAGGATCCTCACATATCTTTATCATTCAATTGCCTATTCATATCCTTTAATCAGAAAGGATTAGAGTTCTCAGCCTATTCCTTGACTTGTACATTATGTGTGTTTATATACATTAGATATACATATTCATATATAAACTTTGTTCCTAGTGACTTTTGATAAAATAAAGTTTTAAATTTTTATACAGTACAATTCATCAAACTTACCCTTTCTGGAGTGAGTTTTTTGTGTGTCGTATTATATCAGAAAAGTTCCCTTGTTCTTATGTCATACATATTCTTCTAATACTTTTAGATTTTTGCTTTTTGCTTTTCATTATTTAGAATTTATTTGTGCATATAGTATGAGATAGAGATCAAATTTATGTTTTTAACCAAATGACAAGTATTAGTACAGCTACCACTTTAGAATTCAGTAAGATAAATTACACATCAGAAACAAACATGAGTAAAAAATTTTAAATTCAAATCTTGGCTTTCACTATTTGTAATAGTAAAATTTGGAAATAGTATCTAACAACAGGGAACAGATAAATTGTTTATATTGTTTATCTATAATGAAATACTGCACAGCACTGAAAATGAATTAAGTCACATCTCTGGCAAGGATACATCTCCTATATAAAAGGACTAATAAAAAAATTTTAAAGGCATCTTTTACCCTTTTCCCCCAACACAGCCAAACTTCTTAAAAATACTGAGTGTGACCTCTTTTTGCCCTAACCAATTCTCAAACAACCTAAATTAAGCCTTGTTTTCATTACTTTAGAGATAAAGCTTTCACTAAGACAGCTAATAGTGCAAAGTCCAATAGCTATTTTTTAGTCTGCATTTTTTGTGGTTTCTCCATTCAATTGACTTAATTAACCATGCCTTCTTTTTTTAATAAGTTCTCATCCCTTGGCTTCTGTGAAAATTACTCTTTTCATTTTCCACCTATGTCTCTGACCAACATAGACTAGTCTCTATCTAGACATTAAGTTTTGGAGTTACCCAAAACTTGGTCCTAGGCCATCTTCTCTTCTCACTCTATATTCTCTATCCTGACATGTTTAATTGTATCCTTATCTTCAGTTATCACCTATATGCAAAGTCTCAACAAATTATAGCTCCAAATCCACGTACATAATTCCAACCTTGATAAATCTTGGATATTTCAAAGACATTCAAATTGAGTAGGTTAAAGTCAAATTCATAATATTCCCCATGAGACTTGTTTATTACCCTCCAAAATCTCTAGTGTTCACAATCATAGAAGATGGCACCACCTTCCACTCAAGCACGCCAGTCAGAGAACTAGGAGTCATTCTTTATATCCTATTTTTCTCCCATATTCAATCCAACAATCATGTCTACTTTGTTTCTTGAATCTGTTTTAATCTCTACTGACCCCCTGCCATCCAAGATGTATACCATTTCTCACCTGCACTATTGCAATGCACAAATAGGTCTCCCCATATCACTCTAACCTCTCCCTGACACATTTCTTGCTGTGTAGTCAGAGTATCACTCTTTTGTTTTGCTTTTTTCAAAATGCAAATCCAAACATCTCTCTCCATCCTAATCAACACTAAAATCTTTCACATGACTAACAAGGTCTTACATGGACTAGCCTCTCCCTCCTTTCCTAACCTCGTAGAACTCCCCCTTGCTTTAGGTATCTCACCTCTCTTCTTTTATTTCAAGTATCCCATGCTTGTCATTGCTGTAGGACCTTCATAGGTACAATTCCTTTCCAAAGAATGCACTTCCAACCTATCCCGCCCCTCTTTTACCCTATCGTCTCCTAACATCTCCTTTCAAGCATTACTTCCTCAGGGAATATGCAGGCTAAGTCAGAAGCCAAAACGTTTACTTTGGTTTGTAATTACATAGCTACATCTTTGATTATTTGGATTAATGTCTGTCTCTGACACTTCACCATAATTCTGTGACAGCAGGACAGGGCATCTTCAGCACCAATCACAGTCCTACACACTTGGAAGCTCAACATGTAAGTAAATTATTTAGGATTATTTCACAGGTAAATGCAATATGTACTACAGCCACTAGAGGCTGCCTTGCTACTCGTTTTGTTTCTCCGGAACAAGACCTGTAAAGATTGAAAATATTTAAAAACAAACAAACCAAAAAATCACTTTTCATGATAAAGTAACTTACTATACATAAAATTGCAGTGATTTCAAATCAACATTCACAAACTACTTATTTTACTATTGCCAAGCACATGTGTATTAATCAATATTATTACTTAATATTTCTCTTTAAAGAGAATCACATTTTATTCAGATTTATTGAAAAAGAAAAGTTTGTTTGCCATGGTTGAATTGCTTGGAAACCTCCAAACTACGTGCATAAGTACCAAAATTTTTAAAAAATATATCCATGCAACAAAAAAGTTATCTAACTTATACCTGTGGAACCTTTACCACACACTGAAAAACAATAAAACATTAGATATTACTAAAACTTCAATGTTACTTATGATTATTTTAAGACTAATAAAGCCAAAAGTAATTTTTTAAATACTAAAATGAGTGACATGCTTGGGAGAAAAGCCATCTTTTACATTTTCATTATTAAGGTAAAACCTTTAAAGACTATCTTTATTATTCAGATGAAACATCAGCTAAAAAGGCCTAGATTAATGAAAATCTTTCTAAGTAGAAAGGAAATTTCCCAAAACTATTAATAATAAATTATGATAAGTAGAGATCAGCAATTATTAATATTCTAGAGTGTGCTACTTCTTATACATTTTTAATTGATACCAAACCTCTATGTATTGTGGAAAAGAAAAGTACCTACTGGGAAGACTAGAAAGTTGATTTGTTATGGGCTTACAACATCACACACACACTCCATGGTTATAGGACAGAAAGTAGAAGGAAACTACAGATTTATATAGTAAGTCAGTCATGGAAGAACTTCTACATCCAATTTCTTACAACTCTGTGAGAAAACATTTTAAATCTATTTTCAACTTGCATTTTAGAACTCAGATCCTAAACTAAAGATACTGCCTTTCAGCTCTACTGACTCAATTGCTTTTTCAGGTTTTGCTAAAACAGTTGCTAAAACAGTTGATATTTGTTTTATTTTTTAAAACCTGTCAAATATCCTCAATATATAGTAATATTTCATTAATCAATAACTGATCAGAGTAACAACGTTCACTATGTACCAAGTACCAGGCACTGGGACACAATTCTGTGACACCTTTGTCAAAATCATCTCTGACAGATGAATGCAAGTCAGGCTGAGAGGGGTTAGGTAATTTTTTCAAGGTCTCAAAATAAGTAATTGGTAGAATTGGAATTTGAATGTAGGCTTTTCTGATAAGCACAATCCTCTTCAGGAACCCAAAGTGCACACACAGTCCACTTCTAATCATGTCTTTCCCATGCCATTGTTGTTTCTCTATTCCAGAAATTAGTTCCATTTTTAATTTCTCCGGAAAACTGAATTAAATAAGGATCAGCAATCCCTTTTGCTATGAAATATGCAACAGCATATAGTATTGGTCATTCTGATACTATTTCCTAATATTGGGGATTTTTTTTTCATGTTTTTCTTTAATATGTGGCACAGAAAAACACTGACGGTTAAAACATCAGGAGCTAATGTACCATAGAAAGTACTTTAAAATTATAGTACTAACACTATTTTGAAAAAAAAATCTGTAGCAAAAACAAAATTTAAAAACTCAAAGTTTCATTCAAATGAAAATTTTAGTTTACTGAGCCTGGGTAAACTGAAATTAAAGCCTGCACTTAACCGTTGGCATACCTTTACATGGAAACCAATAACCTGAGCTAAGGATATATAAGAATGCTCTATTTTAATTTTTCCACAGAGTTAAAAGAGACACTTTACTGCTTCAATGTAATATGTCACTTACCTAATAGTCATAATTACTGCTGCCTATTGGGAGCTGTACAGTAAGAAAGGAAATCTGAAAGCTGCAAAAGAGGCAATTTGCGTGTGAAGAAAATATTATAGAAGCTATGGAGAATAGCAGTCTAATAGTATTGACTGCATTTATTCCCTTTACCACCTCAGAGTGTAATCAAGGAATGACAAAAAAGATAAATGTTGATCTTCTAAACTTAGGAGTCTACTTATTTTATGTGCTAACACCTAATAAAGGAAACCCAACTTTAAAATAGTTAAGTTCCACAATCAAACCTTGAATCTAAATGAACGAGTCAGGTTGCAAGGCATGGTGGTAAAAGAATTAGTTTTGTATACAGGAGAAATGACGTCAACTCCTTTGAATACTTAATAGTGCAGTTGATTTGGCCAGGATATTAAAACTTTCTAGGCTTAAGTTTCCTATTTTTCTATTGGTGGGTCAGCATTTGACATTTTGAAGGGTCCCTGTTGTGTATATCCTAAGTGTTTATTGAGCACCTAATAGTTTGTTGCCCACATGGAAGGTGTTCACAGATCCAGGCAAATCCAAACCTCTGTTTCATTTTCTGTTTAGCGTCCCCATCTCCCACCCTTACGCCTTTTACACAATTAACTCCGGGGCGGGAAGACGCGCTCAGAGCTGTAAGAAGTCGGTGCTGCAGCTAGGCCCCGAAGTGAGCAAGCACATGGCAGGGAAGGGAAGGAGAAGTCACATTCTGACTACTGCACTGGGCACTTGCTACACGCGCGGAGCAAACATCACCCACTGGCAGCAATGAGAAAAAGTGAAGCGCTCTGAGGGAGCAGGGCGTCCGCGGGTGAGAGGCCACAGTTCCCGTGCCGCCGCACCTCAGCGCACCGGTCCCTGAACTTTACCTGGAGCTTATCCGGGTCAGGCCTGATCTCGGGAACGAGTCCTCCTCAGCGCGAAGGCAGGACCCAATGCCATGAAAGCTCTTGAGCAGGGTCCCTCTGTTCCCCTGAAACGACAGCCAGGAGGGATGTCCCTAACCCACCACCACAACCACCTCTCAACCACGGAACGCCCCTGACATCTATCAGGCCGCGGCTACTCTCGCGATAATTCTGGGGCCAGTCCCCCATAACTCCAATCCCCGCCCTCCTTCTCTGTCCAATAATGGAGGAGTTATGGGCGGGGTTTTGCGTTTGAGCGGAGAGCGCGGCCTTCAATCTTTGCTATCTGGAACAGAGAATGGGCGGGGCTGAGGTGGGCAGGGGCGGGGCTGAGGCGGGGAGATGGGCCGGGCACGCACCAATTCTCGCGAGAGTGGTGACCAGGAAGACGCCTGCAGAGCCCGGCTGCTGGTGCAGCAGCGGCTGAGGCGGCAGGTGCTGCTGCATCCCGACCTCCTGCCTCTGAGCCTACGCCTGATCTCTGGGTCGGGAGGCGGGACGTGGTCAGGCCCAGGCTGTGGAGGTGCGCTGTGTCCACTGAGGCTTAGGAGGGATTCAGGCTGCGGCCTGTCAGAGCCAGTCAGGGAGGCGCCCACACTCCTGACAGGATAAGATGGCGGCGATGGCTCCTGGAGGTAGTGGCAGTGGTGGCGGCGGCGTGAATCCATTCCTCAGCGATTCGGACGAGGACGATGACGAGGTAGCGGCGACAGAGGAGCGGCGGGCAGTACTTCGTCTGGCTGCCGGGGGTGGCCTAGATCCTGGCTCTGCAGGCTCGCTATCGCCACAGGATCCCGTGGCCTTAGGAAGCAGCGCGCGGCCAGGGATCCCTGGGGAGACGTCGGCTGGTGCGGTGGCCCTGGGGAGCACTGGGGAGACCCCTGCCCGATTGTCAATTGATGCGATCGCGGCTCAGCTGTTGCGCGATCAATACTTGCTGACCGCCTTGGAGCTGCACACGGAGCTATTAGAGAGCGGCCGCGAGTTGCCTCGGCTGCGCGACTACTTCTCCAATCCAGGCAACTTCGAGAGGCAGAGTGGGACCCCGCCAGGGATCGGGGCACCAGGCGTCCCTGGAGCAGCCGGCATTGGAGGCGTTGGAGGTCGGGAACCGAGTACAGCGTCAGGCGGGGGACAGCTCAGTAAGTGGACGCAGCCTGTCACATTCCGGCAGGGTTGTTGGGATTGTAAGGAGTTACTGTGGGGCAGAGGGGCATTTCTGGGTGGGTACTGAGTATAGGGACGTTTTAGGGAGCGAGAGTTTGAGGGTGGGGAGGTGTCGTTTGTGGTGGAGGCAAAAGGATCCCGCAGTGACTTCTCTCTGCCCGCCTCCAACCCTTGGCTGGTGTTGCACTTGCTCCTGGCTCCGCTGTTGGTGTCGTTTATCTATAAAATACCTAGAGTTTCTAGTTTACTGGCTATTACAGAACTCCAGAAGGCTCCCTTGTAAACTGGTTTATTGCTTTAAGCATTTTTCCTTTTTCTCCAATTACCTGAATCACACTACCAGGAAATAGTGTTTCTTAAACTGCCCGTAGTAATTCTGAGACTCGAAGTCGAGAGAGACTAGGAAATACTTCTCTCTCCGCAAAGTCAGATGCACTGAAGACCCTTTGTTTTGGGGACGACTTTCTCACCCCAAAATTGGGTTTTCTGCTACATAAAATTTGTTCTGTTTAAATAATGTCGATGTAATTCACTTTCAATGCCTTAATTTAAGTAGTGTTCAAAATTACAGGAAATCCAAGGAGCAGTGTAGGCAGGTTCTGACTGCAGTCTATGTCACTGTCCTACTACCTTACTGGCTTTTTTCTCTGCATAAGATAGTTTACTTTTTTATCTCGTTATAATCATTTTTAGCAGCATAGAGTAATCGCTTACCCCATTCATCATATATTTATTTATAAGCGTTTCTTATGGCTTGAAAACTTGCTATCAGGGATGTACTGTATATAGGATTCCCAGTGTCCTCCCTTTGGGAGGTATCTTACTTTCCCTTACGCATGTATGAGATGTTTGTGTGTGCTACATGAAGCCATCTAGAATTTGACCTCATATGTTAATTCTATATTAACATGTTAATATAGAGTTTTATTACTGTAGCCTAATTGATTTGTGTGTGTGTGTGTGTGTCTTTACTTTTGAATGGTGCCAGCGACTTAAATTGCCAAACTTAGATGAAGTGAAGTGCAAAGAGTGCGTTTTCTATCAAGCTAAATCATAAGCACATTTCCTTCTTGGATATGGTATTTTCTTAATAGGTATAAATTCCTTACTCAGTATGTAACATAAGAGATTTTCTCATTGCTGACCTGTAAGACTTATAAAATGTGACAAAGAGCAGTGTCACAAAGTTGTTTGTGATGGTTGTGGCTTTTTAAAAAAAGAATTCTAAATTATCAATTATCAGATTTTCACCTGACAAGCTCTAGCTCAAGTATCACCTGTGTAACTGCTTTCCACACTCTCCCACCTTAGGTAATGGTTTGTTTCTTTCCTTGTACTACTTTCAAACCTCCATCGTAGCCTTTAGCCCTTTTGTATTTGCTTTGTTGACAATATAACGTTTCTCCATAGTCAGTTCTTCAGAGACATCTTTACAATAAATTCCTCAACTTTGCATAATCCCTGGCCTATTGTTGAACATAACTGAATTGTATCTGCTATACTTTCAACCATGTTAGTTACAATGAAATGAGTTACTCCTTCATAACTTTATTCATTTAATTTTAAAGAATTTCCTTACATTTTCAGCCTGCCTTATTATGACTTTATATTACTGTTTATAGTAAAAAGTTACCCTTATAAACTTTTTCTTGAAAGAATTATAATTTAGACTCATTAAATAATTTAGCATTATTTTAGAGTAAAAATGTACTTCTAAATGCCTTTGCATTATACATTTTTTAGTTTCCTGAAATAACTTAAGTCCTGTGACCAAAAATCACAATTAAATATTCATGTGCACCTGTGCTTTTCTCTTACCCTCATTTAAGTACTGGAGAGAGATGTGTCACATTCCAGCAGGGTTGTTGGGATTATAAGAAGTTACTGTGGGGTAGAGGGGCATTTCTGGGTGGATACTGAGTATAGGGACGTTTTAGGGAGCGAGAGTTTGAGGGTGGGGGGTGTCTTTTGCGGTGGAGGCAAAAGGATCCCACAGTGACTTCTCTCTGCCCGCCTCCAACCCTTGGCTGGTGTTGCACTTGCTCCTGGCTCCCCTGTTGGTGTCGGTTATCTATAAAATACCTAGAGTTTCTAGTTTACTGGCTATTACAGAACTCCAGAAGGCTCCCTTGTAAACTGGTTTATTGCTTTAAGCATTTTTCCTTTTTTTCCAGTTACCTGAATCACATTACCACGAAATATATGTGTGTGTATGATAGTTTTTGTATTTTTAGTTAATACAAAACAAGAAAATAAGGGGGAAAACATCAAAATTATCCATAATCCCAGGAGTGGTATTTACTTTTCCTGTCTTAAATGGTATTTCCCTTTCCTTCATTTTCTATTCATATATTTTAAAAAGCAAAAATTGGTATAAACTGTTTAACATGGTTTTATGTTATTTGACAGGCACTATACTTTTTAGCGACAACTTTAAGATAAAATTTGCATACAATAAATGCACACATTTTAAATGTACAGTTTGGTGAGTTTTGAAAAATTAATCACTACCAGTTACAATATGAAATATTTTTATTATCCCCAGAATATCTTTACTCTTTGCACTCAATATCCTTACTCCCATCTAGATCCCCACTAATCACTTAGAACAGGATATCTCAACCTGGGTTTGGGCATTGTTGACATTTTGGGCCTAACAGTTCTTTGCCATGGCAAAAAGAACACATGATAGTTCTTTTAATATACTGCCCTGTATATTAAAGAATGTTTAACAGCATCCCTGGCCTCTACCCACTAGATGCCAGTAGCAATCACCTCCACTCCATGGCACCCCAATTGTGACAACAAAAAATGTCTCCAGCATTGTCTGGGGAGGAGGAGGAAAAATTTCCCTAGTTGAGAACCACTTCCACGAATAAGTTTTACCTGTTCTAAGATTTCATATAAATGGAAATCATGGAGCATATATTTTTTGTGTGTCTAGCTTCTTTTGCTCAGCATGTTTTTGAATTTCATACTTTTTTTGTGTATTAGTAGGTCACTCCTTTTGGTTTTTAGCCCTTCATCTGTTGTTAGACATTTGTGTTTTTTTCCAATTTGGAGTTGTTATGAATAAAGCTGCCATGAACATGTTTATACAAATTTTGCATGATGTATTTTCATTTTCATTTTCATCTTCTAAAAAGATACATACCATGATTGTTCCTGCAGAGGACTGCTGATTGGGAGATGGAAACTGGGACTTTTCATGTGTGCCGTTTTATATTTTACCACATATCATGTCTTAAGTGGTGGGACTGGGATTCCAAGCCAGATCACTGACTTCGGAGTCTATGCTCTTTGCATTACACCACAACAACTACTTTATGTCTGCTTTAGCAAAAGTTCTCAGGTCATTTCAAAATATGATCGGGCAAAGTATCTTAATAACTCAGAATATGTCTTATTTACTCAGTCAGAGTAGCCAGTCTTGATGCAGAAGGCAAGCCAGGTAGTATAAAATTGATCATTTAAAAAATACTCAAAGTGATAAACCATAGCACCACACTAAGGCAGAGGTGAATGATCTGCCTGAAGCATCAGTTCATTTCATCAAGGTGGCCACACTGCACAGCATTAAACTTAAATCAAAATTAAGATATTCACATCCTACATGCAATTATAGGATATCTGAGCTATACAGAGTCCAGGATCGACTAAACCTTACCTGAGAGCCAAATATAGTCATCATTTATTATTCTGCATGAAATAATCTAACAAAGCCAAATTAGCTTGTACTCTCTTTTTCAATCTTGAAGGTTTCCTGCGAGATTACCTCTGAGTTTCTGGTCTACTCATGTAGTCTGACTAAGCCTTAGGGAGAAGTAGAATACATTTTCAATCATGGGTGTAGCCTTCTTCTAGATTTTCTCACGTATTATGTCAAAAATCCTCAGCAGTCAGAAATTATGTTCAATTGTTTTTGAAACCAGCTGATCCTGTTGTAGGTGGATAAGATTGCTCAAGGAAATGTCATCAAATTTTTTGTTATTTCTAACCATCTATCAGTATGTACTCGTGTGCTGCCTTAGTTCAGACCTTTAGCTCACATGTGTACCATCAGTTTTAGCCTCATCCTGTGGCTTTAATCTCTTCATCCATTCTTACTCTTTTGATTTTTAAAAGGTATTCATTCATGTTACTCCAGCCAAAACCTTTTAAATATTAATAAAATTGCTTCCTCCCGTCCAAAGCAACTTTTTCAAACCTTTTTTTAATTAGCAAAAGCTACATATTACAGAAAAAAAGAATTTATAAATTTTCTTGAACTAGGGATTTTAATTTTTTTCCATTTTTGCATAGTATATTTGTAAAAGTATTAAACTGACTTTAAAATATTTAATTATGGGTATGTATGATACAGTTCTCCCTATAATTTGGCTTCTTCCTGCCTTTTCAACCATGCTGTCCATATGTGAAAACTTTTGTTCTACTCACATTGTTTCCTCGTCCTTTGAATGTGCCTTATATTTTCTTAAACCTGTTCCTGGTACTTTTGTCCATATTATTTTTCCTTCTCTTGGAATGCCTGTCCTGTGTTCCTTCTTTTCTTTTTTCTATATCCTGTGCATTCTTAAAGGAAGGTCCTATTTATGTGCCTTCCTTTCCTTGAAGCTTCTCCAGCCAATAATGATCTCTAATTCTCTCAACTTGTAGTATTTTTTTGTCTGTTCCTCTTATGGAAATTAATTATATATAGACTTGTGAATTTATATGTATTTCTAATTTGCCCTAATGGTATTATTGAAATCTTTGTTTGTTAATGTTTTAGCTGTCTAGATTTTTTTAAGATGTTAGCTCATATGTCTTATATGTCTTTGTCTTCTTTCACACCTGGCACAAATGTCAAAAGTAGACAATTTATAAATGTTTAATTAACATGAGCATAGAGAAGAGACCATGTTAATTTTTTATCAATGTACAATGTTTAATATTGTGCCAGCATACAAGCTTTCAGTAAATGTTGAAGTTATGTTAAAGAAATGATCTTTAGGTAGTAGTGTCCTATAAATGTATAAGTTTGGAATATTTCCTTGTGAAAATTAACCTTTTTCTTTATAGCCTATTTCCTTAAATCTGCCTAAACAAGATTAAGTCAAGGCTGCTATTTCTGAGGCCATTTACAGTGTCAAATCCAACTTACCTGGAATCTAGGAGATCAGAACCTGTTAATATACTCTTACATATTATATTATGCAAGAGAACTACTAGTTTAGAGTACTGACTTTCCTGTCAGATTGCATGAGTTCATATTTCTTTTCCACCACTCCCTACTTGCATGACTGTGCATAAGCTGTTTCCTTTACAGTAAAATGCAGATGATAATGACTCCTGTTTCACAAGGTTGTTATGAAGGTTAAATAAGGTTATCTATGTAAAGATCTGGCACAGAATAAATGGTCAAAAATAGTGTTAATAATAATTACTCTTATTATTAGTAGTAGTAATCATGCTCTTTACCTAACATGCTTATATATGGCAAAATCATCTGGCATTATAGAAATTTTAACTCAAGTAAATAGTTTATCAATAAAGTTTAAGTGTTTAAATCTCTTCCTAAGTTTAAATCCTTTGACTTTGAAGTTTAGCTTGTTATGAAATCTTGTGACAGAGAAAAGATAAGGACTGCAGACTATTCCTAGCTTGCTCATAGATTAATTTTTTAACCTTTATCATTAAGTGATGTGATTACATTATTGTTATCTGTGTACATAATTTAATTTAATTCCAGTGGCTTATAAGTTTATTTAAGGCAAGGACAAAGTTTTGTTGAATTTTGTCTTTATTCTTCTCCTCATGGGTTAGTAAATATTAATTGAATAAAAACATAGCTTTAGTTTTTTCATCTGTAAAAATGAGGAGGTTGGAGTGTCTCTCAAGTTACTTCTAGCTCTCAAATATATTGAAAATAGGGGCCAGTGAAAAATGAGCCCCAGCAATGGAGAAGAATCTAGAGGATTAGGAAATGCAAATATGAGTTTTGCAATGAATAGAAGTAAAAGGCTCTCTCCCACTTTTATTTATGTATATGTATTTTAGGAAAGATGTCTAGATCTTGGTATATCCAGAAATCAGCCTTTTTCCTCTGGTTTCCATATTTGTTCTCAAGTGTTGCAAATCCTTTCTCTCTTTATCACCAAGGTTATTGCTATATCTAGGCATTCCAAATAATTTCAAAATTGACCTTGAGTAGTAGGAAGCAGAGTACCTTTGTAGTTTTACTCTGGCGTTCGTAAATACATTGCTCACATAAAAAAACTGTTCATTAGTGTTGAATACAATTTTATTATTTCCAAAATAGAAAATTTATAGTTAGTCTTATTCCTTTTAGCTTTCATATTTTAGAGTAGCTTTATAGGTTCTCCTTCTTGGACATGTATCTCTGAGATCCTTAAGTGAATAACATTAAAATGTTTATATACAACCTCAGGTTAAATATAATTTAAGGTAAATTTGTTATTAGTAATATCTTTACATTTATTGATATACGTGTGTGTGTGCATGTGTGTACACGCATTTTTTTTTTTGAGAGGCAGAGTCTCACTGTGTTCCTCAGGCTGTAGTACAGTGGTGTAATCATAGCTCACTGTAACCTCACATTTATGGGCTTAAGCAATCCTCTGGCCTCAGCCTCCCCATAGCTAAGACTATAGGCACATGCCACCAAGCCCAGCTAATTTTCAAGTTTCTTTGTAGAGACAGTCTTGCTCTGTGGCCCAGGCTAGTCTGGAACTCCTGGCCTCAAGCAATCCTCCTACCTCGGCCTCCCAAAGTGCTGGGATTATAGGCATGAGCCACCACACCTGGCCAGAATTTATATATTGTTATGTATTTCTTTCTATTTTATTTGTCTTGACAGGATTTTTTAGGTGTGGTTCAATAAGTCATCTTTACTGAAAGAATTGTAATTTTAAGCTAGCTGCTTGATTTTCCCCCCTATTTAATTGTGAATTGGGTACTTTCATGATTTTTTAATTACGAAGTACCCATATGAAAGTATGTATTAAATGTATTAATAACCATGGGAGAAAATACCAAAATTACAAACAAAAAAGTTTAAACTCTACAGAGAAGAGTATATAGTGAAAAATTTACATTCTACTCCTCAGAGCCAATTACTATTAACAACTTACTGTGTATGCTTACAAAAATATTTAATGCAGGTGTGAGTATGCACAAACATGTTTACATGGACTTATATATCTATGTTTTTAAAAAAATTATACTTTGATACTTTGCTATGCCTTTCTGTCAGTGACTTGTTACACTGTAGTTGTTCAATAAATAGTAAATTGAATTAACCAATACTTTTATCAGTCAGCAGGTGGTCAATTTTTCTGATGCATTTGGTTCTTAAAATGTGATGTAATTTTCAAGGATTTGAGACTAATTTTTTTTAGCTATAGTAAAAGTGCATTCTTTCATCAGTACTAAAATATTAAATAGAAATACTTATCAAATCAATCTGCATATCTTATAGTCACACTGTGCATAATGGATTTAGTTCTCAGACATGATAAAACTTATGAAGAGGTTTTACTGGTTTGCCAACTATTATGAAAGTACCAAACTATTAGTTTCTGAGTTATAAAGTGAGTTATTAAGAAGTTAAGTTACACAACAAGCATCCTGGTATTTGAAGAAATGTTCATAGTTAAAATACTTCACATTAGAATGTGGTAACTTCTTTCTTAATAAAAGAGGTTAATTAAATGCTTCTCTAGATATAAAAAGTGATATGTGTAGAATTTCACTTAGTTCACCTAATAGGGATACATAGGTAAGTGTTATGTTGATAATGACATGGTCCAGTTTGAAGAGTCAACCATTTAAATTATTGGCATGTACTAATTGTTTTAAAAGGAGTTGGGAGAGCCCAGTGTAGAGTTTAAATCTATGACTTGCATTGATTTGTCAGGATTGTGCTTTTTGAACACAGATAATCCATTCCCTTAGATATATCACTAAGTATCACTAAGTATATATAAAGTAAAATGGTTTAATAAAAGCATTGACAAAGCCATTAATCTGTCCCTTTTGTGCATTAGCTAGATGTGTCACCCTTAAAAAGTTCTACATGTATAAAATTTAACACAGAAGCAGATAAATTGTCCTTCCTGGTCCTTTACAACCTAGCTAGCCTCAGCAGTCATGATTTGCCTGCCCCTTGGTAGCGTCTATACATTATATTAATAACTGTGCTGTTCACATACAGTGTGTCTATACTTGAATTCTCCACCCACTTATTTGTTCTTTACCTCTGCCTGGAATGCCTTTCCCTCATTTGTTGACTTAGTGGACATCTGTTTTTTAGGGCTCAGTTTAAAATGTTTTCTGGCGGGGCATGGAGGCTCCACACCTGTAATCCTAGCACTTTGGGAGGCCAAGGCAGGGAGGATGGATGAGGCCAGGAGTTCAAGACCAGCCTGGGATGTAGCAAGACCCCATCTCTACAAAATATTAAAAAGTTAGCCAGGCATGGTGGCACGTGCCCATAATCCTAACTACTTAGGAGGCTGAAGCAGGAGGATCACTTTAGCCCATGAGTTTGTGGTTGCAGTGAGCTAGGATTGTGCCACTGCACTCAAGTCTGGGTGACAGAGCAAGACCCTGTCTCAAAAAATAAATTAATTAAAAAAAATGTTTTCTGATTGAAGCCTTCCCATGGCTCCCATAGAATCTGAAAGTCACTGATAGTGAACTTGGATCTAAGAAGCAAGTTTAATGACTAGTACTAAATGATCCCATAGGGATTTCTTATCCATTTAAAACAAAACTGCATCTCAGGGATCTAATAAGAATTGAGATATTTTTATATAAATTAAATTTCCCTTTTTCCCTGACTTTTCTGCATAGTACTTGGTCATCTTCTGGCATACTATATTTTTGTCATTTTGAAAGGTTATTTTTCTGATACAGAATTTGGGTTGCGGTTTTTTCTCATTGCACTGTAAAGATGTTCCATTTTTAATTGATAGCGTTATCGAGATAAAATTTGAATACCTTCAAATTCACTCATTTAGAGTGTACAGTTCATTGGTTTTTAGTATATTTACAGAATTGGTAACCATCACCTAATCTACTTTTAGAATATATTCATAGCTCCCCCAAAAATCTCTTACCCATTAACAGATACCCTATTCACCCCCTATCCGCCAGCCCTAGGAAACCACTAATCTCTGTAGAGATTCCATAGAGATAGACTTTCTATCTTTATAGATTTGCCTATTCTGTACATTTTATATAGATGCAAATCGTACAATGTGTGGTTTTTTGTGACTGGCTGCTTTGCCTTAGTGTAATGTTTTCAAGGTTCATCCATTGTTGTAGCACGTATCACTAGTATTTCAGTCCTTTTTATTGCTGAATGACATTCCACTGTATTGATGTATATACCACATTTTATTTCTCCATTTATCAGTAGATAGACATCTTTTGTTTATACTCTTTTGCTATTGTAAATAATGCTTCTATAAACAATCGTGTACAAGATTTTGTGTGGATGTATATTTTCATTTCTCTTGGGTAGAAGTAGAATTGCTAGATCCTATCATAACTTTGTAACCTTTTAAGGAATTGTGAAACCGTTTTCCAAAGTGGCTGTACCATTTTACATCCCCACTAGTTAGATGTGAGGGTTCCAATTTCTCCACACCCTCGCCAACACTTGTATTGTCTTTTTATTAATGTGACAAATAATTCATCTACCATAAATCACCCTTTTAAAGTGTACAATTTGGTAGTTTTCAGTGTATTTATAAAATCATGAACTATCACCACTCTCTAATTCCAGAACATTGTCATCACCCCAAAAGAAACCCTGTACCTATTAGCTATCACTACCCATTCTCCTCTACTGCCAACTAATATTCTACTTTGTATTTCTGTAGATTTGCTTATTCTGGGCATATGATGTAAATGGTCATACAATCATACACTGTGGGCTTTTGTGTCTGGCCTCTTAGCATAATGTTTTCAAGGTTCACCTATGATGTACTATGTATCAGTACTTCCTTTTTTATAGTAGAATAATATTTTATTGTATGGATATACCACATTTTATCTATTCATCATTTGATGGACATTTGATTTGTTTGTACTTTGTCACCACTGTGAATAAAGCTGTTAACATTTATAAACAGTTTTTGTGTGAACATGTTTCCATTTCTCTTGGGTACATAGCTAGGAATGGAATTGCTCAGCCACATGGTAAATCTATTTTAACTTTTTGAGAAACTGCCAAAATTCCAAAGTGGCTGTTCCGTTTTACATTTGGACCAGCAATGTGTGAGGGTTTCAGTTTCTCCATTTTCTCTGCAACACGTATCTTTCTGATTATAGCCGTCTGGTGGGTTTGAAGTGGTACCCCACTGTGGTTTGATTTTCATTCTTTTAATGAGTATCATTTCCCTTTGAGCATCTTTCCTTGTACTCATTGGCTATTTCTATATCTTCTTTGGAGAAATGTCTGTTTAAATTTTTTACCCATTTTAAAAATGTACTGTCCTTTTTGCTGAGTTGTAAGAATTCTTTATATCTTGTAGATAGGTTATTTGCAAACATTTCTCCCATTCTGTATGTTGTGTTTTCAATATCTTGATGGTGACTTTTGAAGCAAAAAAGTTTTAATTTTGATGAAACCCAGTTTATCAATTCATTTGTTTATCATTTGTGTTAGTTTCCTATGGCTACTGTTAAAAAAATTACCAAAAAATGGAGTAGCTTAAAGCAACACAAATTTATTATCTTTATGGTTCTATACTTCAGAAATCTAAAATGGGTCTCACCTTGGGCTAAATGGGCTAAAAGCAAAGCAGTAGCAGTTCTGCAGGTTTTAGGTTCCAGAGGGAAGCCATTTCCAGGTTCTAGAGGCTGCCTGAATTCCTTGGCTCACGTTTCCTCCTGAATTCCTCCTCCTTCCACGTTTGCCATGTTAGGTAACAGTCATAGATTCTAAGGATTAGAATGTGGACATCTGTGAAAGGCCATTTTTCTGCCTACCACCTGGCTTATTCTTTTGTGTTCTAAGAAATCATTGTCTAACCCAAGGCCATGAAGATTTGCTTCTACTTTCCTACGAAAAGTTTTATGATTTTCACTGTTACATTTGGGTCTATGACCAACTTTTGCTGTCTGGTCTAATTTCCCTTTTTTGCATGTAGATATCCAGTTGTCCCAATACAATTTGTTGAAAAACCTTCTCATCTCTGTTGAAATGTCTTGGTACTTTTGTTACAAACCAACTGACCCTAAATGTAAGGGCTTATTGCTGGACTCTAAATTCTATTGCATTGATCTATATCCCTTTGCCAGTATTGTGCTACCTTGATTACTGTGACTTTGTATTAAGCATCAGTCTTTTATCCTTATTCTTTTTCAAGATTATTTTGGCTATTCTGAGACTGTTTTGTTTGTTTGTTTCCATTAGTTTTAGAATCAAGTTCTAAATTTCTGCAAAGAAAAAGAGAGAAAGACAGTTTGGATTTTGATAGTGATTACATTCAATCCAAAGATTAATTGTGGAATATTGCTATCTTGACATGGATCTTCTGATCCTTGAGCTTAGGATGTCTTTCCACTTATTTAGATCATCTTTCATTTCTTTTAACAATGCTTTGTCATTTATTTTCACTGTATAATTTTTGCACTTTTTTGTTAAATTTGTTCTTAGGTATTTTTTCTTTTTGATGTTATTGGAAATGAAACTGTTTTCTTAATTTTAATTTTGGATTGGTCATTGCTAATGTATAAAACCCTGATTGATTTTTGTGTATTGGTCTTGTATTCTACAACCTTGAAAAACTTGCTTAATAGGTCTAGTTGATTTTTAGTGGATTCTTTAGAGTTTCTTATACAAAATCATGTCATCTGTGAATAGAAATAGTTTTGCTTCTTGCCTCATAATCTGGATGCCTTCAGTTTCATACTTTTAATGAAAAATCAGTAGTCACTCAAATCATTGTTTCCCTATACGAATGTATTGCTTTGCTTTGTCTGCTTTTAATATTTTTTCTTCATTTTTGGCTTTCAGCAATTTGATTATGATGTGCCGAAGTTTCTGTTCTCTTTATTTACCCTCCGTGGAGCTCTCACTGTGGATCTGTATCTGCCCCACCTCTTGCCTCACCTGTTGTTGATTTCAGTTTTACATTTGTTAGACCTTTTGTTATTGTTTCACACAGGTCCCTGGAGCTCTGATAATTTTCTGTTCAATTTTTTATTCTCCCTGTTCTTCAGACTGAATAATTTCTATTAATCCATCTTTAAAGTTGCTGACCTTTTCCTCTGTCTTCTCCATTCTGTTATTAGACTATATAATGAATGTTTAATTTCAGATATTTATTTTTCAGTTCTAGAATTTCTATTGGCATTTTTTATATTCTATAGTTTTCTATTATACTATCCATTCCTTTCATTCATTGTGTACGTGTATTCTTTTACTTCACTGAGCATAGCTATAATAGCTGTTATAAAATCTTAGCCTAGTGATTTCAACATCTGTATTATCTGGGAGTTGGTCCCAGTTGATTGTATTTTCTCTTGGAATGGATCACATTTTACTGGTTTTTGTGTATCAAGTACTTTTGGACTGTATAGAGGACAATGTGTGTGTTAGGTTGTGAAGAGTAGATTCTGTTCTGTTTTTTTCAGAATGTTGTTTTATTTTTTCAGTAGGCACTTAATCTTATTCAGACTCAGTCTGCAAACTTTCTTGAATGGTAGCTCAAATTTGTTTTCTTTTTTTGTCTTTTGCTGGGCTATTTGCAATGTGCACTGCGTGTGCGATGTTCAGGAGCTGGCTAGAGATTTGGACAGGAAAAATTGATTATTTTCAAGTAAGTTGAGTGATGTGATCATTTTTACCTTGATTGTTTATTTTAAAAGAATATTCCTAGATATTAGAATCATAATAACTGGAAATGATCATAGGTATTTGAATTTCAGTCCCTTATTTTGACAATTAAATAAAACTCTGCTTATTTAATACTTTTATATTTCTCTTATAGATCGAGCTGGGAGCATCAGTACCCTTGATTCTTTAGACTTTGCAAGATATTCAGATGATGGTAACAGGGAAGCAGATGAGAGAGTGGCAGGTAAGATTGTAAAGACAGACTTGGATTCTTTGACATTCCAGAAATGATAAAATGACTTGAGGAATTCTCTTCCTTCTAAAATTTGGCATGTGAATATAATGTATATAGTTATTATACAAAGTTGTGTTACTAATTACTAATTTATTATAAGTTTGGGGATACCCCATCTACTTCTTCTAGTGGTGCTGTGAGTCTCTGGTTATATACACCTACAGTTTGCTGAGTTATGCTTGTAGCCAGCAGTTTACAAGCAAGCAGTTGTAAAACTGGTGTAAGACAGGCTTAGGTTAGCCATGGTATAATGAGGCTTGGACCTAAGCCTCATTTTTTGATCCTTCAAACCAGGAATGAAATTCAGGTATGTATACCAGTACAACCCTATTGATTGTTAAAAATTGGTTGAAATACTTCCATGCTGGTTGGTGAATAAAACTTTGCCTTGAGTTTCCTGGGTGCTCCCCAACCATCACAGCATGTCTCCAGAAACTTCTGACTTTCCTATGATCCAGAAAATAAAAGGATTAATGTTCGGTATGGCAGGGGCCTCCAGGACCCTGCCCATTCCAGTAAGAAGGACAGTATCCTTTCTGATTGCTTGGTTGCTCATTTCAGTTTCCTTCCCTTCCCATTCCCCAATCTCCTTACTCTGCCAGTCCTGCCCTCTAGGCATCACCACTGGATCTGTAGGGACTTCAAAGGACCAGTCTATACCCCATGTTCTGCCTACACCAGATAAGCCCAGTTGGAATCTGCTGGGGGTCCACCCTGGAATTCACCCTTGTAGCAGCCCTGGGTCCTTAGGTATAAATATCTGGTGCCTTTCTGGTGTCTCAAGGCTGTGGCTACCTGCCATTGAGGTCATTCTTGAGCGCCTTACAGGAATTGTAGTTTTCATAAGACTTTGGCTCCGAGGGAGATGGATAAGCAGACAGATATATCAGTTAGGTATTTTGAGCTCCATCAGAATGGTGGATACTTCTGGAACAGGAGGGATGCCACATGGCACAGATGGGACCTGTTAGGGCAATATGGGGTCAGGGAACAAGAATGTGGATCTACAGGAATGTGGATTCCTCTCTTGAACATCTTTGTTGAATTTTTCTTTCATTTACTGGAACAAGTTTGTTAAAACCTACCAAATGTTTACCCGTCATGGTAATTATGAACAAAAATGAGTGCTAATTCTTATATAACACTTGCTCCTTTCGAAACACTATTCTAAATATATATTCACTCATTGATTTATGGAATTATCATCATCTTCCCCTCCCCAGGAAAGTGAGGCACTCAGAGAAATTATATAAGACTTCAGTAGCAGAGCTAGGATTCAAATCCAGATAACAGAGGAACAGAACTCACAATTAACTATACCATATGCTACCTCTTGGCATGAAAGATTAGGTTTGATCTAATTAAAAATGACATTCCAATAAATGATTTTCATTCATTGCTCAAGATAGAGATAAGTGTTTATTTTTAAATCTCAGTATTATATGAGTTTTAAAAAAAGTCATTGTTTTTAATTCAGCAGACACTAAGAGATGGGATCAGCAGTATAACCAATACCAATATCAATTTAATAGGACAGTCACTAAAAATAGTCTAATTTGGCCCCCTATTTCAAATCACAGTTTAGTCATGAGCATCATTTATTGACAACTGTAACAAAACATCAGATCATATCAGTAATATCTAAAAATTAGCAATTCAAATAGAAATTATTCAAATAATTTTAGGACTAATTTATCCTACTAATTCTTTCATTTTTCAAATAACATTGTTATATATAATTAGATATTATGTACTTTATGTTATATATTAAATATATGGTGTTTTAGTTTATGACTAAATATATCTAGTTTTGTATACTGTTTTATTGTACAAATTGTTGCGTATTAGAAAATAACTTCTACCCAGAAATTAGCTACATAATTATGTTTTTTTTCTTTACTTTCCATTTGAAAACTTACATTTTATGTTAAGTCAAATTGAAGAGGTTCATTATTCTCATCATTTGGGTATTTTAGTACTTCTAATTAGGGGAAAACATTGATGTAACAGCAAAATGTTTAGCTTAAATTTGTGATCATTAATTGTTTGGAACAATCTTTTAATTATTCATGTCAATATAGGTAGAAGAGAAGAAGAAAAGAAGTTCCTCTGTCTAAATACCACTGTGTATATAACATTTTCATTCCCTAACTTTTTATTAGAACTCAGAGTAAAACGGTTTATGTCTCTATCTGATCTAAATGGTTTTTGAGAGACAATTAACAAAGAGCAGTGGACCTGGGTAACCCACAGACTTATGCAACTAAGAGTGAAATGTATTCAGTATGTGATAGTTCTGACCTTACATTTTTAATCTAAAGAATGTACTGTTTCTAAGTTTGGAGTGATAAAGTAATTTTTAATTACTGTACTGTGCTCATATATAAATAAATACTGTCTTTCCATCTTCATTGGAAAAGGGAGGAGGAAGGAGGAAGAACATATGTTATCCCAAGAGAAAATCTTTCAGTCTTTTACTGTTCTTGTACCATAGCCTGTTATTGAATCAAATATGTGAGTATTTGGATGGAACTTTATTAAAAAGCTTCAATTAATCACAACTCCCATTTCTAAAAAAATTTGACTCTTTGCTAATCACTGGTAGTAACTTAAAAGCTTATCGAAAGACCAGTAATCCAGAAAAGATATGTCATCTGTCATCGAATCACATGTAAACCTCACTAAGAATGAAGAAGCATGTAAGAAAGAAGGGAAATCTCTTTATTATTTTTCTATACCAGTGTTGGATGGAAGCTGGTTATAGATAACACAGTAATGAGTTCATTGCCCCACCAGGCAAATGAAGGGTCTTCTCCAACCTTTAATCAGATGTTGTTTATGAGACAGATACTGCATTTGTTTTCAGCAACGATTTACCACCTTTCTCCTAAATTTAAAAATCTGGTTATTTTTTCAAGTCTGTACAGATTTTCCTTCAAAGAGGAAGGGATCTCTAAATGAACAAATATTTATTGAGCACTTACTCTGTGCAAGGTGCTTTATGTAAAATATTTTATTTAATCTTATTAACAATCCTACAAAATAGGTCATGAAATCTTTGTTTTATACATTAGAAAACTGAGGTTTACCATGGTTGAGAAATTTGCCCAGTAACTTCCGTATAGCAAGGGGCAAGATCAGGATGTGTACTCATAGAAGTTTTTTATTCCAAAGCCCACAATATATCTTTTAGTACCAGACTACAGCTGTAAACCATCTGTATATTCCTGTGGAGAGCAGAATCTTGTCTTTCCTCTATAGACTATTTCATGTAGCCATTTTCTTTTTTTTTATTATTTTTAATTATTATAGGTACATTATAGTTGTATATCTTTATAGGGTACATGTAATGTTTTGATACAGACATACAATATGAATTAATCAAATAAGGATAATTGGGGTATCCATCACCTCAGGCATTTACCATTTCTTTGTTTTAGGAATATTCCATTTCTACTCTTTTATTAGCTATTTTAAAGTATACCCTAACTTGTTGATAATAGTCATTTTTTGGTGCTATCAAATATTGTTCATTCTAACTATATTTTTGCACCCATTAACCATCCCCACTTTATGCCCCCCTCCTTGCCATTTTCTTTTAAAAGAAGTAAAATTTTAAAGGTTTTCATTTCAGTTGTTTTCCATTTCTCAATTTATTTTTATATAAAGTATATATTTTCATACAAAAATGATTTAAATAGTAGCAGATGCCAAACCAAAATGAGCTTAATCTAGGTGATCTTTTTTTTCTTTTTAGTAAAAGGCAGTTTATATGTTATTGGATAAAACTACTGTTAGTGCATATACAATGTACCTCTTAAATTTTCAAATGTTCTTAAAGGTAATAAGAGGTTATATTTAAGGTAAAAATAAAAGTGATTTTATATTCTTAAATTTGTGTGGGTTTGGGGGTGAGGTTTTTTTGTCTTTAACATATCCTAAAGTATCTTTCATGACAATGTTAGTTTCCTAGGGGAAAAACAAAAGTGGGAGGAAAAAAAAACAAGAAAGTGTCATGGTCAGATAAGTTTAGAAAATTGTGGTTTTCTGCAGGATTTTTCAAGGCTTTTAATGTGGTACTAGGTTATTGTAATAATTTATATGTTAAGTCATAAAGGTCTGAACTATGACAATTACAGAGACAAATGGAGATGAATGGTTATTTAGGGAGTTATTAAAGGATCGTAATCAATATGGCTTGGACATTTAATTGAAGTGAGAGTAAAACAAGGGATAAATGAAGAGTACTCTCCAGGTTTCCTGTTTGGCCAGCTGAGTAGGTAGTGGTGCCATTATTGGAGAGACTGCAGGAGGACAACCAGATTTGAGAGGAAGATGTGAAATCCATTTAGATAGGATCAAATTCAAAACTTATGAGACATTCAAGTGGGCAGGTCCAGGAGATAATTGGGTAGATCTGTGTGTTAAGAAAAGGATTTAAAGATTTCTGCGTCTTTAGAGTACTTCTGATAGTTAAAAACCACAGAAGTGAATATCATCCCAGTGGCTTATGAAGAGAAAAGGACCAGGGATGATACCCTGAGAAACACCAGCATTGAAATGAGTGATAAAGGAACCCAAGCAGGAAAAACAATAGATTTTTTTTCTCTAGAGGCTGTGGGACAGAAGATGCTTTCTTCCCACTAAGATCAAAATAGAAAAAGAAATGTCTACAAACTATGGAAATTGTATCTTGCTTTGATTCACTTATCCCTCTGTAAGTCATACCTATTGTTTGTATATTTCTTAAGTCTATAATAGGCAGGGAGAATTCTCTAAACTTAGTAGGGTTGGTAATGGTACTGTCTTAGGATTTTTGTATTATTTTAGGAATGGGTTTATATTCTAGCTCATATTCTTAAGAAAATTGAAAAGAAGTTTTCCTTTTCCTAGAACTGTTCTTGGAATACTAAAATAACAATGATGGGGAAGTGCTATTCATATTTCAAATCACCTTATATTCAGAAAAAAATACTCTAGGAATCTCTGATTTGAAAGACAGTTTGACATTACCATGAGATGGCAAAATCCTTGACTCAGACCTATTGATTTGAGCTCTTCAGTGGTGAACTGGAATGGGAATGAAAAAGTATTAATACTTGACTCAGACCAGTGTTATGGGAAAGATCATCCAAAATACAGTAATATTTTGAGTTTTGTACTAAAATGAATTAAATCTCACAAGTATTTCAAGATAATATTAGTGATAAATTGAGTTGAGGCAACAAAGGATCTATCTTTTATTTCTACTTTGAAATTTCACACTTTACCTGTAGTGTCTCCATATATTTGTACATCTACTAAGTCATGAAGCATGATCTTTAAGCACTGAAATACCTCTGATCTATACCATTATTATCCAACCCATGTTAGGAAATAACTGTTTCAACTAATCTGAAGTTTCTTGTACTAAATTATTAATTATTTTGGTAATATTGTAATATGTAATATTAATATACACCTACATCTTTGCAGTTATTACTTTAGTTCCAGTAAAATTGCATTAAGCAGGTTGGTCATTGATTTCTTCAGCATTTTTTAAAGTCATAAATATCCTCAAATATTTTTAGGAAGAATTATAATATTTGAAAAATACTTGGAAGTTTGATATAATGTGTCTTTTTACAGGATAATTAAATTTGAGATTTAATCTAATGTTTAAATAAAGAGGAGACAAATTCATATCTGTAAATATAGCACTGCTGTAAAGAACATTTCTTATAAAACTCACAAAACTGCAATTACTTGATCATACTATGCCATTGTAGAGATGTGCTATAGCTTCAAAGATATGCCTTTGTCTTGTAAAGTCTGTATTGTATATTAAGGGAAACATGCAGCAGAGTGAATTCATTTTGATAGGCACTATCTTTTCAAAGCATTGGAAACTTCTAATGATATTTGGCAGTATATATGTAGATGTGCATAAAAATATAAATTCTTGCCGTCTGACATGGGTTTTTCTGGCTTTCTGTGCCTTAATCATTCAATGTTTTGCTCTTGGTCACCTAAACTTTCACTAATTGAATTTTGAGTTTTTCCCAGTTTGTGTTTTAACCATTTTTTTTTTTTCATATTTTTATCATTCTGGTATAGGGCATTTCTGATCTGCAATTGTTCTGTAATATGTCTCAGTAAATTTTAAGTGATATCAAAAACATAATATGTACATTCATTTTACTTAAGATATAGTTAAGAATTTTTAAATCAAAATCAATTACCTAGAGTTTTGGAATTTAAAGAAAAGTAAAAGAACATATGGTGTAAACCTATTCTGTACTTACTTTACACTGAATGTGTACAGCTTTACTTTAAGGAAAGCTTTAAGACTAAGTATAGGTATTAGGGAAAATGTTTTATCTTTGTTGCACAGAAATGTTTGCAGATCAGCATTGCTAACTACCAAAAAACATACAGTAACATACAATATCATCTGATTTTTAGTTGTGCTTCCTATGTTGCTGCAGTTAAATTCTGTGCATCAAAATAATTGGCCTTCATGTATTAGATGTGATTCAATTACATCTTAAGTTTTTATTAACAATTTGCAAACTGAGTGAATCTTAATCTTTCCATATATTTTTATAGCTTTGTTGTCTCTGATATCATCTCATGTGACATCTTTTTTCTGTTTATTAGTCAACCAGGGAAAAATTGCATCTTTAAGATAAAACTTTAAATTCCTAGTTTTTCTGCAGAACTATTTAATTGTTGTAATTTTTCAAAATCCATTTGTGACAAAGATCACTTAATTTTCCCAGAGCTTTACTTCACAAAAATGTATTTTTTCCAAGTCCAAGTTTTCTTTCTCTTCAGCACAATATTTATACATTTTAAGAAAAATTCTCAGTTAAGACACATGTAATTAAATCTTGCTTGTTATGAAACATTTTAAAGAGCTTGTTAAAATATTTCCTCAGTATTCGTATTTATTTTATAATCAGACTGTGGTTATAAAAGAAATCTTTGAGATTCACTAATACCTCTTAAAATGAACATTATCTATTAGAAGAATTATAGGAAACTTTGAAATTTTACTTAATTTTACATGGTATCCTTAGATAACTATACTTTCAGAAATGTACACAATCATTTGCTTTAGAATTTTATTAATTAGGAATTAAAAGAGATACTATTTCTGTCCTTTGGCTTTAAATGAAAACTAATATAAAACCCTTAGAACTTTTTTTGGATATGTGTTTAACATATCTATGCTTGTTTTTAGAAAACATATGCTTGTTTATTGAAAAATTTACAGGCATCTAAACATTTATTAAATATTTAAGCCATATTCCTTCAACATGTTAATGAAGGGATCTATTCACTAACTTTTCTATATATTGATTTATAACATTATTCTAGACAGTGCATTTTAAAATAACTTTATTTTTAAAAATCCTATGGTTTTTGTTTTTAAGGGTATTTGCTTGGGCTTCATCTGATTTTACCTTTTCCCCTAAAATTATGTCACTTGAAAACATGTCATTACATTTTTTACCTAGACTAAGTAAAGCAGAAGTACCCATATTACTAATATTTTTATTTATCTAAATGAGAGTATACCATAGATTTTATTTTTAAATAGAGCTATGCCTTGTCAGACAGCTAGAACTTTTGAAAATAATCCCCTGAATTCTACTAAAACTATGGAAAACATTCACCAGTTTGCTTGCAAATCAACTCTGCTGCATGCGTTCACAAGTTTCATAAAGATTGCATGCTTTCTGTTTTTCAATACAAATTGTATTTTTTTTTCATACCCATCCTTGCTTTTTATTTTTTTATTTTTGTTTCCCTTTTCTTGGTTGGATGCCTGTGTGTGTTTATTCCAAATCCCTGTCCAGTCCTGGAATTTGAACTACGGAAAGCCAAGGAGACCATTCAGGCCCTCCGAGCCAACCTGACAAAGGCTGCAGGTGGTGTACATAAAACTTTTTTGAGACTTTTTCTATTTTGACAATGCAGAAGTAGCTTAGATATTTTAAAATGTAAAATAGTAAAATATTATTTATATTTTCTTCCACCAGAACATGAAGTTCCTTTACAGGAACGAAAAAATTACAAATCAAGTCCTGAAATTCAGGTGGGTGAATGACAGATCTAAAAGTATCTCCCACATAAAATGGTAGGACAAATATTGAAGGATTTTCCATTTGTCTTTTATTTTGCTTCCAGGAACCAATCAAACCTCTTGAAAAGAGAGCTCTAAACTTCTTAGTCAATGAATTTTTATTGAAGAATAACTACAAGCTTACATCAATAACCTTTTCAGATGAAAATGATGATCAGGTAATATTTTGACTTCTTAGTGCTAATGGATCAGTTTGAATCTTGCACCTTAAAAAAGTAAATGTCAGCAAGTTTATTATGTAGAAATCAGGAGGTCATTATTTTAAGTCAAGATTGTTCTCTTGATCCATGAAATCTCCTATAGATCTTTTAGCAAAAATAGAAATTCTTGATTGGGTGCAGTGGCTCATGCCTATAATCTTAGCACACTCTGGGAAACCAAGGAGCTGGAGACCAGCCTGAGCAACAGTGAGACCCCGTCTGTACAAAAAGAAGAAAGAAAAAAAAATAGAAAAATTATCCAGGCATGCTTTTGCGTACCTGTCATCCCAACTACTTGGGAGGCTGAGGCAGTAGGATCCTACTCCTAGGCAGTAGGATCACTTGAGCCTAGGAGTTTGAGGTTGCAGTGAGCTATGATGATGCCATTGCATGCTAGTTGGGGTGACAGTGTGATTCTATCTCCAAAAAAAAAAAAAAAAAGTTCTCTAAAGGAGATAGCAGTTCATTTACTCCCTCATTTACTGTATTTGGCAAAAATTAAATGTAATCAATTTCTAGTTATTTTTTATTACGGTAGCTTCATTGAACATGTACTATGTAAAAGACATTAAAGTCATATTTAGCTAACATAAATATCATACCATAACATACCATAACTATGGTTATAGTTTAGATTAATTGTGTTTTATAAATTAAAGAGTGAATAGGAAAAGTTTTGAATATATAAGAAATAGTATTGAGAGTCCGAAAAGAACACAAAAAGAGGAAAAGAAGAACAAAGATGAAAACAAATAGCAAGATGGTAGATTTGAACCCAGTTATATCAATACTCACTTTAAAGGTAAGCGATCAATCCTTCTCAGTTAAAAGATAGAAATTATTAGAGATTTCAACAGTGGTCTTCCAGTAATTGAAAGAACAAGGCACAGAAAATGACTTAGGATGTGAGACTAAAATTTATATGAAAGGGGAAAGGAACTGGTACAGTCAAAACAACTTTAATGAAGAATAACAAAGTTGGAGGACTTAAACTATCTGACTTCAGGTCTTAAAAGATATTGTAGTCAAGACAGCATGATATTGATATATAGACAAATAAATCAGTGGAAGAGAATGGAGAGTGCAGACATAGACTCGCACATAGATCATCTGGCAAAATGCAAAGTTAATTCCATGCAGAAAGGATAGTCTTTTTTTACAAATGGTTCTGGGACAATTTGGTATCTATATGCTGCAAAAATGAACTTCAAACTATATTTCATGCCATATATGAAGTTAACTCAAAATGGAACATAGACTTAAATGTATATCCTGAAAACCTATAAGGCTTCTAGAAGAAAACAGACAAAAAAATCTCTGAAGACTTTAAAGATGGGCAGAGATTGATTAGATACCAAAAGCATGTTGTTCTCTGTCAAATTTTCTCTCATCAAAATTAATAACTTCTGCTCTTTGGAAGCTACTCTTAAGTGAATGAAAATATAAGACACAGATTGAGTGAAAATATTTGCAAGTAACATATCTGATAAAAAGATTTATATCCAGAATGTATAATGAACTCTCTAAACTCAATGATAAAAATCAACCCAATTTTTAAAAGAATAGACAAAAGTTTTAAATAGGTACTTCATCAAAGAAGATATATTGGATGGCAAAGAAGCTCATGAAACAGATTCCCAACATCTTTATTCATTAGGCAAGTGCAAATAAAGTCAGTGAGATACCACAATGAATTTATTAGAATATCTAACTAAGACTGCATGAAATCTTGGGTAGGATATGGAGCAACTGGAAGTCTCATCATTGCTGGTTCTAAGCACAGGGTAAATATGTAATAAATTTTGTATGGATAATAGAAATATGGACATTTGAATAAAATATGTAATATTTATTTAATATTTTTTTTTTTTTTTTTTTTGAGACAGAGTCTCACTCTGTTGCCCGGGCTAGAGTGAGTGCCGTGGCGTCACCCTAGCTCACAGCAACCTCAAACTCCTGGGCTTAAGCAATCCTACTGCCTCAGCCTCCCGAGTAGCTGGGACTACAGGCATACGCCATCATGCCCAGCTAATTTTTTTTTTCTATATATATTTTAGTTGGCCAGCTAATTTCTTTCTATTTTTAGTAGAGATGGGGTCTCGCTCTTGCTGGTCTCGACCTCCTGACCTCGAGCGATCCACCTGCCTCAGCCTCCCAGAGTGCTAGGATTACAGGCGTGAGCCACCGCGCCCGGCCTTATTTAATAACTTTTTAAGTGCTAAAAGTCATTTAGTTATTATTGTGGGCTAAGCACTGTGTTAAGTCCTTTATATACATTTAATTATAACCCCTTATAAGAGATAATAAGTATTGTACCTATTTTACAGATGACCAGTTTAAGCCTCAAATTAACTTATAATAGTAATAATTGAGACAGATATGAATTTCATATTTATGTCTTGTTTTCTCCAAAGCCCCCACTTTTAGTAATCCTATCTGCCATAGATTTAATCCTCAATAATAGTTATGCCATTATTCAAATAAACCATCAAAGAATTAAGGGTATCACATTTAGAACATTCAGATGAATATGCCATAGTTTCTCAAAGAAGGTCTTGTAAATAAGTTATATCAAATTAGTACTAAATTCTGATATGTTAGAGGAAGATAGAATGGCAAGACTGTATTTGCATGTGATTCTTACTCTGAAACATCATAAAGCTCTTCTAAAATCTTTGCCTATAGAACGCTTGAGATTCTATGCCTTTTTGTATTTTTCATAAAACTGTGTTAGATTGAATTAAGAAGAACATTTTACTACACAACAAATCAAAGAGCAGCTATTTGGATTCTGAAAATTGCCAGAAGCATTTTTAATAATACAAGTTAGAATCATGCAACTATAGCAAGAAGACAAGCAGATTAAATTGCTTGCTTACTCACTAGAGATTACACTAAGTATACAGAGGTTGGAATAATAAAGGAAGAACAAAACTAATGCCATCAATGAGTTTACTTATAATCTACAAATAATAGCTATAATTTATGAACCAAGACTGTCTTAATCTAGACATATTTTACGCCTTTATGCCAATATTTGAGCATGTTTTACAACCTTAAGAGTTAGCACAAGCCTTAAAGTTGAGTTTACATTTTTGAGAGATTTAATAAAAAAGATTGTGTAACATCTTGACATCTAAGATCATTAAACCTGTTTAGAATGTCAGGAAACTTACATGAATAATATTGAACAGTGGAAGATATGTTATAAAATAAGTTTAAGAACAGCAATTACTCACTTAGAACATACACTTTGACATCATGACAAAATTATGATTATGTTGGCTTTTCAAGATATTAGCAATAATAACATGCTTCCCCAAAATGCAAGATAAAATCCTCAAAGTTTTTATATATATATACTTTTTTTTTCATCTTTTAGGATTTTGAATTATGGGATGATGTAGGATTAAACATTCCAAAACCTCCAGACTTATTGCAACTCTACCGTGATTTTGGAAATCATCAAGTGACTGGAAAAGATCTTGTGGACGTGGCCAGCGGGGTGGAAGAAGATGAATTAGAGGCCCTTACACCAATTTTAGGAAACCTTCCTCCACCCCTTGAAACTCCCCAGACTGTAGAGGTGAACAATATCAACTAAGTAGTCAAGTCCACAAGAAAGTATTTAAATTATATAAAAGCATACTGTGAGATCTTGAGTTTCTGTTTTTCTCTTCTTTTGATTTTAGAACTCCATGTTAGTACAGAAATTAGAAGATAAAATTAGTTTATTAAATAGTGAGAAATGGTCATTGATGGAGCAAATCAGAAGACTTGAAAGGTTAGTACTTAATCATCATTTCTAAAAATCCTCTTAAAAGTTTTTAAAGACAATGGCAAGTTATATAAATACATGAAACAGCATTTCAGTTGTGAGGTGTAATTTTTTTACCTTTTAATACTTCTGAGAGAAAGTTCTATAATTGCTTTATATATTTAAAATAATCATGTCTTTTTCCCCCCAAAAAAGTTATTAAATCAATGTAGTTATCTTACAATTGATTAGATCTTGGAATTAAGAAATAAGATTACTTCCCCTTCACATTAGTGTTGTAGATATTTCCCGTTCATTATTTCATTTAATTCTTATAATAACCCTATCGGTATTATATTATGGGTATTGTTCCCATTTTGCAAATGAATAAAGAAGTTAAGTGCTAATCAAAAGCAGGGTTTATGAGGCCTTTTTTATGCTCATTGTTGAGAGTTTGTGGCTACACTTTTAAGTATATGAAGCATCAGTGAATATTGTGTAAAAAAGGTTTATCACCTGCCAAACCATTTGCTATTAATATGTTATACTTTTAAAGCATTAAACCCATTATGAGGTTCATGCTACTGCCAAAATTTTTAAAAGTACAGTTGTTCTCTGGTAATTTCTCTTTCTTTCTTTCTACAGTGAAATGGACTTCCTCAAAAATGAACACTTTGCCATCCCAGCAGTTTGTGACTCTGTTCAACCTTCTTTGGATCAGCCTCCCCACAAAGATTCGGAAGACAGTGGACAAGGTCCAGTTGTAAATAGTTCAGACAAGGGAAAAAGCAAGGATATCCATCTTTCAGTGTCAGATGAAGCTGACTCCACTATTCCTAAAGAGAATTCCCCAAATTCTTTGCCTAGAAGAGAAAGGGAAGGAATGCCATCTTCTTCTCTATCAAGTAAAAACACAGTTCATTTTGACAAACCCAATAGGTTAGTATGCATCCTATATTTTGAATTGCGTCTTTCAGCTATTTAGTACATGTCAGACTGGAAGAGGTTCAGTTCTTACTTTGAACTTCCTTTGCAGATTAGATGTATGAAGTTTTACATTTTGTGTGAACTTAACACACAACAAAATACTTGTCACAGAAAAACATGTCACAAAGTAATTAATTAATAAATTAAATTACATCAAAGAGGAATAAACCAGAGGCTAGTTTCTGTCTTAGCAAAGTACTTAAATCTGTAAATAATATGTGTGTTACTATGTGCTATGAACACTTTTACCCAATACTTTTTCGCATTTCACTATTTTTCGGTCATTATCACTTAAAAGAACATTTGGTGCTGCCTAGTTGCCTATGTTAGAGAGGGAATAGTTTTGCTCCTGGTCATTTTTCCTATGTCTTCTTCTACTACTAATATTGTATCATTTATTTTTTTAATTCATTTCAGTTTTATTGGGTTGCATTTGTTGAACTCAGGTAAAAAGTGTGGTTCCTGCCCTTTATAATGCTTTCTACTGGAGGAGACAAAATATAATTTTAAAACCTTTAGATTATAATTAAGAAAGGAATATTTACAGAGCTCTTTTTATATGTCAGACACTGTTCTTAATGCTTTATGTATACTAATTTGTTTAATTCTTATAAATGTCCTATAGTGCATTTTTTCCACAAGGTCATGCTTCATCCTCCTATTAAAGAGAGTATACCCAGTGTGAGGATATGATAGAAAAGCATGACTGATTTGTTTTAGACATATTAGTATGTCATTATTACTGAGAAGTATGGGATTTTTTTTTTTTTTTTAAGAAAAGCTTTTTACTCATGAACCACAATTTTCTGTGCAACTAGAAGGGGTATGTGAGTGTGTATATATACATGTTTTCTATAGGTATTATGGGGGTTACAGAATTGAAATAGACACAACCCAATGCTCAAAGTATTTGTTCTAACATGGATAAGATATGGTCATAAAAATCTGTATTATGATACTCAAAAAATAATTGCATTTATAATAGTCCTTAGTGGTTAGGAATACTTTTGTGTATCTCCTTTGATACTCCAAAGCTACACTATGGAGATAGATGATTATTAAATTTGTGCAACTAATTTGTTTAGCTCTTACTATGTGCCGTGCAGTGTTACAAGGAATATAATGGTAAGCAAGACATATGAGTATCCCTTCAGTCACAAACCTTATAGTATGAGAGAGACCAATAATCAAGCAATTACACTATGGTATGAAAAGTAGTAGTATGAGAAAGGTATGGCTTGCTTTGGGAACACCACATAATCAAGGCACCTAACCTAGCAGGAAAGGTTTTGTGGAAAAGTGTCATCTAATCTCAGACTTGAAGACTAAGTAAGAGTTAATCAGGTTAAGAAGTAAGAGGAAGAGTCTTCTCACTAAGGGAGAACAGCATGTGCAAAAAGAACACAGTGCTTTGGTAGAACTAGGAAGGATTTATTAAGGTTTAAGCAAAAAATGCAAATGAAAGGAATGACAGGAGATGAAGATGGAGAATTAAGCATAAACTAAGTCATAAAAGCATTTGTTGACTCATTGCAGAGGGTTGGAACATGATGGTATCTAAGTATTAGAAAGAGTCTTCTAAGGTAGAGGTAATTGGAAGGTAGCAAAACTGGAGGAAAGGAGACAGGGTACATATTGGAAGAATCCAAGTAAGAAGTGATTGAAACCTGTACTATATTGGTGGATTGGCAATGGGTATGGAAAGAAGTGGATAGATTTACAAGAGAATTAGAAGTTAAAATATTGATTGGATTTGAGGTTAAAAGAAAGTGAAGGATAAAAGCTGATTTGAGGTTCCTGGCTTGGGCAAGTGAATAGATTATATTCCCTCCTCTGAGAGAATGTGGGAGGAGCATAAAAGAGCAAAAAAGCTCAAGCTTTGGCACAGCACTCTATAATCACAGAAATTCCTGAGTGCCACTCTGTAGTGTATACTAAATAAGCTTTATTATGTAATTTTGGGGGTTAGCCTTTTCTTTGTAGTTTGAGCACTAAAGTACAATTCATAGTCATAGTTTTATGAATACTACTAAGTAGAGACCAGTGTTGTTTTAGAAATACGTTGTTTTAACCTCCTTTATTAAACATAAATAGGCTAAAATCTTCAATTGCAAAAAAAAGTATTTTGAAAATATACCATAAATATTGAATGAGCCTCTTCTTCATTTATCTTTAAATTTTACTACTTTTATGTGGGTTTATATTATAATATTAAGGTTTATCGTGAGTATTACCTATGTCTTCGAAACTTTAATTCCTCTCAGCAATATTCCAAGTCCACCTTTATATCCACTTTACCTTTGTTTACCTTTCTGGGACCATAGAGAATCAGGGATGAGAAAAGGCCTCATTTCAGATTTTGCAAATACTTTACACAGTCATTCATCTACTACTATATCATTTCAGGTTTGATCCAATAACATTTAGGGGCCATTCACTCACATAACATCAAGCTACTGCAAGAAGATCACCAGTTACTATTGATATTTTTTTTTCCTCCTGTACAGTTCTCCAGTGAAGTGTTCTTCAAGTTACTGGTGGCTGAGAAATCTGGTTAACATTTGTGGGGTAGAATTAATGCAGTAATAAGGATTACAATATGCAACTTACTTTCTCCTTAAATGTCAGTGGTAATTCTTTGGTATTGTCTCCTTTTCATCCGATATCTTCTAGGAAATTGTCTCCTGCCTTCCACCAAGCATTACTGTCTTTTTGTCGAATGTCAGCAGATAGTCGTTTAGGATCAGAGGTAAATTATACCTGATATTCTTACAACTTCCTTAAAACGTTCTGCTATTTTTCTTCTTAGTATCTCCTACAGAAGCATCTATGATAAGACTATATTTCAAAAGCAAATCTATTATTTAAAGTAATGCTCTAAGAAATAGCTCTTAAAATTTTAAATTTTTAAGGAAGGTAGTTGGCTATTTTGTTCTTTGGATTAAAGCTTTGTTTATTAATATTAAAGTGACTTTTTGTAATCTCTCTTTTTAGTGTTATGTCTAATGATAGCATCTCTTGGGAAGAATTCAGAAAACCAATTTAAATATGCAGTTTATATATCAGTGATTCTTAGATTACTCCATTATTTTCACTTCATTAGGAGTGATTGTCTTCAACAGATGAATTTGTTAACTTTCATATTTGTTCTTTTCAACTATTTTGTAACTGTTGTTGTAGACTCATCTTGAAAGGGCATTTTATTATTTTTTTCTTTTGCCTTTGTTCTCACTCCTCCCTTTCTAGCTGCTTTGTTGTTGGTTCCACTTGACCTCCCATGGGTATCTGTCCCATGATGGTTTAGATGTACTCTGGAAATCCTCATTTTAAAACTGGATCAGCTTCCTTAGACCACTCCTTGTGTGCAACTTTGGTGCACAAACTCTTACCTTAGTCAATGATTACAGCTTTGTGGGCATCTTTTGTAGGACAAAAACAAACACTGAGGAGATGCACCAATCCTATGCTATTCCTATTTGTTCCCAGAAAAGCCTATTAGGCCTGCCTCTTTTCACCCTTGTTTTTTATTAGTATTTTAAATCCATTTCTGGCCCACAGAAATGTTGATGCTCTTTGGGACACTGTTATTGTTATCATAAGTTATAATATTAGAATGTGAGTTTAGAGCAGGGGCAGCAGGGTAGCCTGAATTATTACATACCATCATGCACAGAAGTTCTCCACTGTCGTTGTTTATTAAATCTCTCATTTTCTAGGTGTCTCGGATTGCAGACAGTGAAAAAAGCGTTATGTTAATGCTGGGACGCTGCCTGCCACATATTGTTCCTAATGTGCTATTGGCAAAGAGAGAGGTGAGACACATAAAAATATTTTCATCCTAATAATATCATCATGTTGTCCATTTTTTGTCATTTTGAAGTTTAGTGATATATTTTATTTTGTTAAAGTCTACTACTTGCAATCATATTCTTACTTTTGTGCATGCATCTCTGCTCCTAGAGAATGGTTTTACACCTCTGTCAGGTGAGTTCAGTAAAACTGCATGGGATTCATGTTTTTCCAATTTTGCTTAAAGCATTGTTAGCTTCTGCAGCACTAACTATTACTGTAGGTCCATTTATGTCTTGAATACAGCCTGGTTTTTATATTACCAGTTAACTAATTTATCTCTGCCCTTGGTATGATATGTTTGATATGTCTACAGAAATGGACAATCTTTGTATTGAAAATTAACAGGGACTAATTATGTAATTGTTCTTAAATGTATTCCTGTAGTTGCCTATTATAAATGTTAGTTTTATTATGTTTGGCAATAAATTACACTTATAGGATAGTCATAATATTGACTATAACTTTTAAAAATACCTTTTTTATTTTTCTTGTAATTAACCTATTATTGACAAATGCTTTAAATATCCAAAATACAGATGCAAGTATATTTAGTCCACATAGCATATGTTATGAGCCATAAACAATATAGGAAGCTATCTTTATAGTTACAAGTTATTATTAAATATAGTTATATTTAGCCAATGCAAGACTAATGAAAAGTTATCTGTAATATCATTTAAAGGACAGTGGATGATTTATTTGCAAATAAGTTAAATTATTTATTTTAATTATTCAGTTTATGAAATAAATTTCCAGTTCACAAAATTTTTTTTTTACAAAGAATAGATTAAGAATATTTTAGAATGTATCATGTAAGTTTCTACTGTCATCCTCTTAATATTTACCACTGATTTTACTCATAATTCTTGGGACCTACAGTATGATAGGTACATAATGCATTGGCAAAACCCATTTAAAGCTTATCCTGACCTTAATTATCCATTTAGCACTAGAAATTTGTACTGATCCTCAAGAAAACATGTAGAACTTTAAAAATGTTTATTCCTAGAGATATTTTTTATTAAAAAGACTATGTTTGCCTACTGGTGGTTTTATTTTTACCCAATTATTTAAAAAACAGTTGTAAGATATTAATAAGTATGGAAAGTCTTCTATGTCTTGAAGGATCAGTGTCCAATTTCAGATTGTTTTGCAGTTCTGCCTGGCAGAATGGTGTTTGAGCTTCTTTTCCTTTTTTAGCTTGTAACATAATCCATGTAATGCATTAATGTTTGCATCCCTTTTACAGTATTTCCTCAATATGATCCTTAAAGTATCACAAAAACCTAATTTTGAGATGCAGTTCTAGCTTTTTTATTTTAATTATCCATATTGTCATAAAAGACTACCACTAAAATATGATTGTACTGCATGAAATATTTATAAATTTGCATTATCAGTAATGAGATACATTATATATAGATATATTTACATACACACATGCACATATATATCTAATTTGTGGTATGATGCTTTTCTGGCTGATTTTAAATTTTTTATGTTTAAAAAATATATACTCATTTCATGAAGAACTGATCATTTATCTTTGTTTATTTAATTATTTGTGCATTATTCTATTTTATCAGAAAAGTTGCCATTTATAATAAAACAAAGTTGTTTTTCCTCAAAATTAAATTGGTAAATAATGAAATATATCTTAGTTTGGTTTAAAACCAATTCCTGGGCATAAAATGACAATTTTTTTTCATTATATCCTTGATATTGAATTACTTTTTAAATATTTCACCTCCATTCCTTAAATCTATCTTTTTAAACAGCTCTTATGATTGAAGGGTTAATATTTTGACTTTTATTTCTCAAGTTTTATATATATTCTCTTGTCAGCATAAGCCTTTTTATTGGTATGTAAATATAATTAAAATGTTCCTTGGTAAACTGGTCATAGTAATATCTTAGCTGATTAAATAAATAAAGCATTAGAAACAGGGTTTAAGGTTTTAATTAAGTAATACATTCACATGGTTTAGCATTTATATATTCTGGATATTTATTACATATATAATTTGCAAATATTCTCTTCCATCCCGTAGGTTGTCTTTTTACATTCTTGATAATATCCTTTGATGGACAAATGTTTTTCAATTTTATGATCTGATTTGTTTTTCTTTTGTTGTGTGTGCTTTTGGTGTCAAATTTAAGAATTTACTGCTAAATCCAATGTCAGGAATATATATATATAAACCAAATTTATAAAACTATTAGAAGAAAACATGGGGTTATTCCAATATATTTAGATCCTTGATCCATTTTGAGCTAATTTTTATATATGGAGTGAGGTAGGGTCCAACTTTTCTCTTCTCATATGGCTGTTCATTGCCTAACAACATTTATTCAAGAGAAAAATTTTCCCCTATTGAATGGTCTTGCCACTTTTATGAAAACTTAATTGGCCATAGATTGTTTGGCTTACTTTCTGGACTCTAAATTCTATTCCATTGTTCTTGTATAGCTGTCCTTATGCCAGTACCACACTGTTTTGACTACTGTAGTTTCTAATAAGTTTTGAAATTGGAAAGTATGAGTCCTCCAACTTTATTTTTCTTTCCATTTTTTGCAAAACAGATCATTGGAATTTTGGTAGAGATTATATCAAATCTGTAGATCATTTTAGGAGTATTGCCAACCTAACATTGTCTTCCAATTCATGGACATGGGATGTCTTTCCATTTATTTAGGTCTTTAACTTCTTGCAATAATATTTTGTAGTTTTCAGTGTACAATTCTTTCACTTCTCTGGTAAAATTTATTGCTAGGTATTTTATTCTTTTGGATGGTATTGTAAATGGAGTTGTGTTTTTAATTTCCTTTTCAGGTTATTTATTCATGGTGTATAGAAACAACATACAAATTTGAGATTTGTACATTTATCTTATATCTTACAACTTTGCTGAATTTATTAGTTCTAGTAGTATGTTTTATTAGATCTAGTTGTTCTGTGGAGTTCTCATCATGTCATCTGCAAACAGAGATAGTTTTGCTTCTTCCTTACCAATTTGGGTAGCTTTTGTTTTTTCTTCTTGCTTAATTACTTTGGCTAGGACTTCCAATACAATGTTGAATAGCAGTGTTTTGAGAAATCAGATACTCTTGTCTTGTTTCTGATCTTAGGGGAAAGCTTTCAGTCTTTCACCATTGACTGGTGTTAGCTATAGGGTTTTTATAAGTAAGTGCCTTTTATAATGTGAAGGAAGTTTCCTTCTATTCCTAGTTTGCTAAGTGTTCTTAGCATGAAAATGCATGAAGTTTTGTCACATGCTTTTTCTGCATCTGTTGATATGATAATATGATTTTTTTCCCTTCATTCTATTAACGTGGTATACCTGTATTACATTGCCTGATTTTATGTTGCACCACCCTTGCATTCCTGGGATATATCCCACTTTGCCTTGGTTTGTAATCTTTTTAATGTGCTTTTGAATGTGTTGATAGTATTTTGTTGAGCTTTTCTGTGTCCATATCCATAAGGAACACTGTTCTATAGTTTTATTGTCTTGTAGTATCTTTGTCTGGCTTTTGTATGGGGTTAAGACTGGCTCCATAGAATGTGTAGGAACTGTTTCCTCCTCTTCCATTTTTTGAATTAGTTTGAGGAGGATTGATTTTAATTCTTTAAATGTTTTTTAGAATTCAACAATGAAGTCATCTGGTCCTAGACTTTTCTTTGTTGGGAAATCTTTGATTATTGATTCAGTCTCTTGTTTTATATCTGTTGAAATTTTCTACTTACTGAGTTTTGGTAATTTGTGTGATCTAGGAATTAGTTCGTTTCATCTTGTTTATCTGATTTGTTGATAAACAATTATTTATAGTATTCACTTATAATTCCTTTAATTTCTTAAGGTTGGTACTAACATCCCTGCTTTCATTTCTAATTCTAGTTATTTTCATCTTCTCTCTCTTTTTTAAGTCAGTCTAGCTAAAAAGTTTGTCAATTTTGTTGATCTTTTCAAGAAACAACTTTGATTTTGTTAATTCTCTTTATTATTTTTTAGCCTATATTTCATTTATCTATAATCTTTATTATTTCCTTTCTTCTTCTGGCCTTGGGTTTAGTTTGGTCCTTCTGTAGTTCTGTAAGATATAAAGCAAAATTGTTGACTTGAGATCTTTCTTCTTTTTTAATGTATGCCTTTACAGCTATAAATTTCCCTCTGAATATTTCTTTTGCTGCATCTCATTAATTTTGTTATGTTGTGTTTCCATTTTTATTCACCTCAAAGTGTTCTCTAATTTTCTTAGTGATTTCTTCTTTGTTCCATTGGTTATTTAAGAGTGTGTTATTTAATAGCTACAAATTTATGAAATTTCTATTTTTCCTTATATTACTGATTTTTAATTTCATTCCATTGTAGTCAGAAGATACTTTGATTTTGATCTTTTTAAATTTGCTAAGCACTGTCTGTGGCCTAACATACGGTCTATCCTGGAGAATGTTCCCTGTGCATTTGAGAAGAACATATATTCTGCTGTTTTTGGGTGGAATGTGTTCTTTATATGTCTAGTTGTCTATATGTGGTCTAGTTGTTCTATAAGGTTCAGGTCATCTATTTCCTTACTGATCTTCTGTCTAGAAGTTCTATCTATTTTGCAAGTATTGAAGTTTACAGCTATTATTGTAGAATGGTATTATATTCTTTCAGATATATTTTGTACATGTATAAACAAATTCAAATATATGATCTTTTTTCTATAATTTAAACAAATGATACTCTATGTATTGTTTTTTACTTTGCTTTTTTCCACTTACCGTTATATTTTGTTTTTTATGTCATTATATAAAGAATGTTTTTATTCTTAAGGTGCATTATATTTCATCTTGTAAATGTTTTAAATTACTGTTTTCAAACTTTATTTGATTATGCCTTCAGTAAGAAAGTCATTTTACATCATGTGCCAATATATGCATACATATATAATTAAAAATTTTATAAATCAAATATTGCCTTTACTAATTACAAAAAGGTGAAATAGAAGATAAGCAATAACAAACATTTTATATTTCAGAGAAATAAAGAAAAAAAATCCCTAAATAAACAAGAAAAAAATGCTCTTCATAACCCCATTCAACTGATTTTATGACTGTTTCAAAGGGAGTGGGGAAAAAGTAACAACCGCACTCAATCTTCACGTTACAGTTATAACTTTTGAAATTTAGTATACCATATTTCAAATCTAAGATGTAATTGGTTGTAACAATTATATACCTTTAAGAATTAAATTATGGCATGTTATCTGTTATAAGGTACATCCTAATTTCAGAGATAATAAAAAGTTTTTTTTAAATGTACATTTTAGGTTCTGTGAAATAATGGTAGTCTATTTTTACTAACTTGTATTTAAAAAGTCTTCCTTGCCTATTCATTTTGGGAAAAAATAAAATAAAATGATGGCCTAATTTTCTATATGTGGCTTATATAATAGTTTGTATTAATGGGTTGGTTGAAGAAACTTGAATCTTTTGAGCCAAATTATGAAATAAATATATTTATCATTTGACATATGTATATAGTAAATAGACTAAAGAAGTTGATTTTTCACAATCTCTGCTTAAAGTCATTTGAAGGGGAAATTCTATCATTTAAAAATCAAATTTCATAAAGGATTACTTCTGAAAGCATTTTTTTATAATACTACATCAAAAGTTAACTTTCATATTCATTCTATGCCATAGTATTTGCTATCAGCTAGCTAAATTGGAAGAGCAAAGGGGAGGAGTCCAGGGCTGGGATGGAAATGGAAGTGAGGAGTGACTGTTAATAGGGACAAGCTTTCCTTTTGGAATATTGCAAATGTTCTAAAATTAGATTGTGGTGATGGTTGTACCACTCTGAATATATGAAAAAAGAACACTGAACGTACACTTGAAATGCATGGATTTTATGATAGATGAAATATATCTCACTAAAACTGTAATAAAACAGGCAAAAGAGAAAAGCAATTCTCTAAAACTTTATAAAGTAGTTGGTACCTCTGATGACCTGCCTGTCTTATGAGAAACCAAACTTTGATTTTTTTACATTGCTGTTCATGTTTGCTTCATAGAAAATTTTTTACTTGTGACTAATAATAGTCCCAGATAATCATAACTCTGCTATTTATACACTAATATAGTGAATAAATGTAGTAAATTAGTATACTAAAGTAGATAAGATTGGCCCATCTTCTTTACCTGTTTAATATTTATATTTGTGTGTATATTTAATTTGGGGAGTAAATCACAGTTCTTTAGCAATATTGAGATTTAAAGTCATTTAAGTACTTCAATGAGGCTTACTAAAGATTGAGCCCCAGGAATTACAGATATTAATAATTCTAAGAATAGACATTTTAGCAGCTCTTGAAATGTGTGAGTAATCTGGTTTTTTTCCTATATGAGTCTATGTAATGTCTGTTTGTATTTTTTTCCTTTATACATTAATAGGAACATGCTGACAAGTGTCAACTAAAAATTTAAAGCAAGGCCGGGCGCGGTGGCTCACGCCTGTAATCCTAGCACTCTGGGAGGCCGAGGTGGGCGGATCGTTTGAGCTCAGGAGTTCGAGACCAGCCTGAGCAAGATCGAGACCCCATCTCTACTAAAAATAGAAAGAAATTATATGGACAGCTAAAAATATATATAGAAAAAATTAGCCGGGCATGGTGGTGCATGCCTGTAGTCCCAGCTACTCGGGAGGCTGAGACAGGAGGATCGCTTGAGCTCAGGAGTTTGAGGTTGCTGTGAGCTAGGCTGATGCCACGGCACTCACTCTAGCCTCGGCAACAGAGTGAGACTCTGTCTCAAAAAAAAAAAATTTAAAGCAGAGATTGTACACTGTCTATCCACAGACCAACACAGGCTCACAGATAGGTTTTGTTTGCCTTATTCATTGGTGTTAAAAATGATGTGCTAGTTATTAAACTTTTAAAAATTGAGATATTTTACCTAAAAAGATAAAATTTCTAGTTTTTCTTAAAAACTCATGCGTCTGGTTGCACTGAGTTTACATTTTCAAATGATTCTTTTTAATTGGAGCTTAGTAGTTCCTATCCTCTCTATGTGGGACATGGGATCTCTAGTTAGCCACAATTGCTACTGTACCTTATTACTAGTCACTGAAGCCTGGTGTTATTTCTGTTTATCACCATGTTTGCATTATTGTTTTCCTGACACCCTTTATTTTACATATTTATATGACCTTCTTGGCCATCTTAGTCATTTGAGTATGTGAACTACAAACTATAGTTTTATAGACTTTCTCTATTCCAGGCTACTTTATTATGCATTAGTTGTAGCAACCAACTTTCACTGACACTCCTTGCTTACAGAGTGCTCTTCCATTTTATCCTGAATACAACTGTTAATGTAAACTCTTCCTCAAAACATCTTGATCTTATTTTCATACTTAAAATGTAAAGAACTTACGTTTTTGTTGTTCCCTATTGCTTATCCTATTAAGGCATTATGCTCCCTTTCAGATTCATCTTCAAGTTTAGCACCTCATTTATTAATTTCTGCGTTAGTATAGGTTGCCTTTCTAGCCAAAGAAATTCTCTGCATGCAATTTGCTTATGTTAATATTAACTCTCTCAACTTACTATTTCCTGAGCACTTCTCAGTTGATCCACAAGTACTCTCTATGTCAAAATTTAACTTCTGCTAGCTTTTCTTTGTCTTTTACTATCTTTTGTTTGGGTTCTTCTGTGCTTTCTGTGCTATTTATTAAATTTTACACACTGGTATCTTGGCTTATCAATATTCTAATTGTCAAATTATATTTGATATCGCCAAGTATATCTTAGCTGCTTCAGAACAGATTTTCTTTTTTTTTTTTTTTTTTTTTTTGCTTATTAGTCTTCCTTCCTTTTTCAATCATTTCCTCTCCCTCCCCAATTGTTTCAACGTATGCTCTTGCCTTTGGATTACTCAAAAGAATTATACTGGTTTCCTTAAGGATAGATCACATCATTTTCAAAACATTTTTGATTCAAAAAAGCCATTTTTAGGCCGGGCGCGGTGGCTCACGCCTGTAATCCTAGCACTCTGGGAGGCCGAGGCGGGTGGATTGCTCAAGGTCAGGAGTTCGAGACCAGCCTGAGCGAGACCCCGTCTCTACTAAAAATAGAAAGACATTATATGGACAACTAAAAATCTATATAGAAAAAATTAGCCGGGCATAGTGGCGCATGCCTGTAGTCCCAGCTACTCGGGAGGCTGAGGCAGTAGGATCGCTTAAGCCAAGGAGTCTGAGGTTGCTGTGAGCTAAGCTGACGCCACGGCACTCACTCTAGCCTGGGCAACAAAGTGAGACTCTGTCTCAACAAAAAAAAAAAAAAAAAAAAAAAAAAAAAAAAAAAAAAAAGCCATTTTTAAATGAATTGTGGATATTCTATGTGATTGTAGATCTTCTCCAAACACACATCACTAAATAAGAAATGTTTCTTATATATAGCATAAGAAAATCAAATGAAGTTTAATGAAAGGTACTATCTTGTAATACTGAGCTCAATTATAACAAAATTAGATTGAATTATTTCTTTTTCAAAATTTATTAAGTGAATAACAACAATATGTGGGTTTTAATTTTAAATTAGCTAAAAATGATATTTTAGTTGAAGGATAAAGTAAATATAAGTAACTTGTCATTACTTGAATTTATAATTCATTATTGCTTAATTCTTAGCCAAAAGACTAGAAAGAAATTTCAAGAATAACAACTACCCTAAATTTTTAAATGTCATTGAGTTCTAGGAAATGATTTTAGTGGCAAAATTAGGGAAACCTGGGAACTCTGCTTTATTGGACTAATGTGTTACCTTTCTAGGACCGTGTAGAATTTTCCTTCTTGGCCTAAAATACTCAAAACATTTACTCCTTGGCATCTGATCTAAATGTAATCTTTCCTTCTCTGTTTGGATTCCTTTCAAATCTTAGAGCCTTATCTTATCAACATTACCATGGTTTTTTTTTTTTTTTTGGACAGAGTCTCGCTCTGTTGCCCGGGCTAGAGTGAGTGCCGTGGCGTCAGCTTAGCTCACAGCAACCTCAAACTCCTGGGCTTAAGCGATCCTACTGCCTCAGCCTCCCGAGTAGCTGGGACTACAGGCATGCGCCACTATGCCCGGCTAATTTTTTCTATATAGATTTTTAGGTGTCCATATAATGTCTTTCTATTTTTAGTAGAGACGGGGTCTCGCTCAGGCTGGTCTCGAACTCCTGACCTTGAGCAATCCACCCGCCTCGGCCTCCCAGAGTGCTAGGATTACAGGCGTGAGCCACCGCGCCCGGCCTCCCATGGTTTTTTTAATGTTAAAATTTCCCTTCTCTCATTTCTTGCTTCTATTTCTTCCCTTTACTATCTAATCATTCACTTTTTATAAGATTCTTTTTAGATGACTTTTTTCTACTTTTCTAGTGTGAATAGACACTAATCTTATATTCTTAGATAGTTTTTTTTTTCAAGATTTAAAATCCTCGGCCGGGCGTGGTGGCTCACGCCTGTAATCCTAGCACTCTGGGAGGCCGAGGCGGGTGGATTGCTGGAGGTCAGGAGTTCAAGACCAGCCTGAGCAAGAGCGAGACCCCGTCTCTACTAAAAATAGAAAGAAATTATATGGACAACTAAAAATATATATAGAAAAAATGAGCCGGGCATGGTGGCACATGCCTGTAGTCCCAGCTGCTTGGGAGGCTGAGGCAGAAGGATTGCTTGAGCCCAGGAGTTTGAGGTTGCTGTGAGCTAGGCTGACGCCATGGCACTCACTCTAGCCCGGGCAACAGAGCAAGACTCTGTCTCAAAAAAAAAATAAAAGAAAAGAAAAAAATAAAATCCTCAAGTGATAAAGTCTTGGAAAAACAGACTATATCTAGGAGATAGTTTAGAAGTTCACTATAAGAGTAGGAAAGTTAAGTAAAAATATTAATAAAATCAAATGTAAATAATTTCTAAAGAGATTTACTATCTCTAAAGACATTTCTTTATCATTAGAAGTTACTTTGTTTTGCTTGTACAATTGGAAAGACAATTACAATGCTAGAAGCCTTTCCTGTTTAATATTTTACAAAATTCCGTGAATAACCTAGGATTTGAGGAGTGGGAGCTCCTTCAAATAGAGAGAACTAGCTTGGTTATTAAAATTGTAAAATCAATATAAGTTATAGCAAATGTCATTTACTTGAATAAAGTGCAATATGTTAATCCTCTTCTAGTAATGAATTCTAAATCTTAGAAATTCTGCAGTAGGACTACTATACTGATTTTCTCTCTCATGGTCATAGGAATTCAGTTTTATATTTCACTTTAGTACACATTAGTGAGTACTATCCAGGTTTCCAAAGCATGTTTTAAAATATTTAAGCTTCTTGTTGCTTGAAATATGGACACGTTAACTGGGCACAGTGGTACACACCTGTAGTCCCAGCTACTTGGGAGGCTAAAGCCAGGAGGATCGCTTGAGCCCAGGAGTTAGGGGCTATAGTGTACTATGATCAGGTCTGTGAATACCCATAGCATTCTGGCCTGAGCAGCATAGTAAAAAAATTACCTTTTGGATCTAATATTACCGAAACCATATATATTTTCTTACCATGGTTGTTATTATTATTATTTTAATATTATAAGAGATGTCAAATCTAGTATGCTTTTAGATATGTATAACACTGCTCTATTCTCAATTCTTTTTTAATATTTAATACTTTAAAGATATTCTAAAAACATTATCATCTTGTCTTTTGATTGAAATTTGACCACCATTTTTTAAATGCTGTATTCAGAATTACCAGGAATGTTTTTAAGACTAGACTTCTTAAATCATAGAGATGATGCCAAAGGAAGAATATTGATTCAGGTCTATAGATTTATGAATAGTATAAAAATGGTAAATATGGACTTAGTAAATCTTGGTGTGGATATGCGTGCTTCAGAGGCCTGAAAGACATAAATATACAATAAATAAATGAGGATAAATAACACAATAGACATATACTTACAGAATTCATTATTTCAGTAGTGGTACAAATAAAAGTTGTGATTAAATAAATGAATGATAGAAAAATTAGGGTATTAGGGGCAGTCTCAATCTACTGATTAAAATCCTAGTAGTGTTCTTTGCTAGCTCTTTCAGAAACAGAGCACTCTTTCTACATTTTTCTATCACTTTCTGGACATCTTCTCAGTTCTATGTTGCTGTAAGAGGAGGAAGCCATCTGGCATACTTTACACACTAAATTGTAACTATCATAGCCATGATGTGCCAGGGTGTACCCAATTCTCCTTGGCATGCAGTATCAACCAAAAATTATTGACAGTGACTTCCCGTATATTGTTAATTTTGCCAGCAAGAAATAAATTTATTGCCATCTGGCAATATATTGCAAAATATATTGCCATCTGGCAATATAAATTATTACTAACTGTGATTAAGAAAAGCAAAAAGTATTTTTCTTCAAAGCCCTAAATTCACAGAATTTTAGAATTCAGGGGGACATGTACTGACAAATGTTTTCCCTTTAATGTGTCAATTTGAATTGATTGGTAATGGCTGCCGTGTTGAGAAGTGCTTTGGTAAGCGTTGTTTTGAGAAGGCTTTTTGAGGCCAACTTTTTTCTCAAAAGGAAAAATTAACAGCAGTATATAAGGAAATTGCAAAATGTATGTGAAGTATTTTTTGTTTCTGCACTAATCTTAATTCCTACAACTTTACTTGAGGAAACTAAAAGTCAGAGGAATTTGTGCCTTTCCTCAGTTTCTTTGGTACTAAGGAATAAACTGAAACTGGAACTCCTCTAGCTCCCTGGCCAGTATTCTTAGTTTGACACTCTATAACCATATTTCGGTTAAGAGAGTCTCCATATGAATGTATGCCATCAACTTCCTCTTTGATTAAGGATCATTAAGCCTTGTGATAAAGAAAAAAAGAAGGAAAAAGACAAAATATTAAGGGATAAGGAATAAACAGCAACGTAGTTATTTTGGTTTGCTTGGTTTTGAGATAAAGAAGATAAAATTATACATCATATTTTAAACTGTGCATGTATATTTACAACTATAGCAAATATCTTACCTTCATAACTTGATCTTTTAAAAAATTATTATGAGTATATAATAGTTGTATTAATATATCTTTACAGGGTACATATGATGTTTCATTACAGGCATACAGTGTGAATTAATCAAATCAGGGTAATTGGAGTATCCACTACCTCAGGCATTTATTGTTTCTATGTGTTAGGGACATTCCAGTTTCACTCTTATTTATTTTAAATTATACCCTAACTTGTTGATTCTAGTCACTTTGTTGTGCTATCAAGTATTGTTCATTTTATCTAACTAACTATATTTTTGCACCCAGTAGCTATCCCTACTTTATCTCCCCTTCCCTGCTATCCTTCCAAGCCTCTAGTAGCTTACCCTCATTCTATTCTCTGTCTCCACGAAATCAATTGTTTTTAGTATTAAGCTCCGACACATGAGTGAGAACATGTGAGATTTGTCTTTCTGTGCTTGGTTTATTTCACTTAACATAATAATGTTTTGCAGTTCCATCCATGTTGTTGCAAATGGCAGGATTTCATTCTTTTTTGTGGCGATATTATATTCCATGGTGTATATGTACCACAATTTCTTTATCCATCATTCATCCATTGATGGACACTTAGTTTGATTCCACATCTAAGCTATTGTGAATAGTGCTGCAATAAACATGGGAGTGCAGATAGCTTTTCAATATACTGAATTCCCCTCCTTTGGATATATACCCAGCAGTGGGATTGCTGAGTCATGTGGTAGTTCTATTTTAGTTTTTGAAGGAACCTCCATACTCTTGTTCGTAGTGGTTGCACTAATTTACATTCCCACCAGCAGTGTACAAGGGTTCCCTTTTCTCCACATCCTTGCCAGCATTCGTTATTACCTGTCTTTTGGATAAAAGCCATTTTAACTGGGGTGAGGTGATGTCTCATAGTTTTGATTTGCATTTCTTTGATGACTAGCGATGTTGAGCATTTTTTCACATGCCTATTGGCCAACTGTATGTCTTCTTTTAAGAAATGTCTATTCCTTTGACCATTTTTAATAGGATTATTTGATTTTTTTCCTATTGAGTATAACTTTATCTTTAAAGAGTAATAGACTAGGGAGGGAATGGGGGAAATATAAGAAATATGCATGTAGAGACAGTGGGAAAGGAGGAAGGGAGGATTAGGAGGAAGCAAGAAAACCTTTGGGAGAGAAAGATCTGACATGAAGAAAAAGTACAAATAAAATTTTTAGGGCCTTTCTTGGTTTTCAAGCGTTGGAGTAGTTTCTTTTTTTGTTAGTGCTTCCAGAGTAACTACTTTTTATTCTTAAGTTTCTGTTCTCAGGAGGATACCTTGATGATGCAATGTTTTAGACCTCTCATTAGTATCATTAGCTCTCAGCAGCCTAAATGGAATCAACTAAGGATTAGAACAGTCCTTGGTATTAATGGTCTCCTATCATAATATTGTTACACTTTCAAGTCAGACAGAATATTTAATATTTTATAAAAAGTTGTTTATTTTTTCCTACAAAATCAGAACTAATCCATCAAGCATCATATTGAGCCTCTAGTGAATACATTAGTTAACAATCTGGGATCTATATATATATATATATACACTCTGTCTCCTGTTCCCAGTGCAAAATTGTATTTCCTAATTATTTTTTATTTTTTAGCTTTTCAGTTATGCACTAATATAAAACCTACAGAGGTACCCAAATAGGAAGATTGAAAATGACAGAATGGATGTTTTAAGTTCTTCTTTACTTATCAGATTTATTCCTAGCTCCTTTCATCTATAACTTTGTTCCTTCAAATTTAAGATTTATACCACATAATTATAATTTTAAAATAACATATAAAGACTAGAAATAATAGAAAGGGACTTCTAGTGCCTTTAAATGTCAGTCTCAACTCCTCTAAAAATCGTATCATCTCTTTCTAAGGAAACATTTTCCCAATGAAAAAATGTTTCTCCTACACTGTGGACTTTTTATCGTGCTTTTCTTTAGGTTACATTATTATTTTCTTCAGGTTATATTATCATAGACAATAATAATCATGCATTATTACACAGTGATCAATTCCTGTTTTAAATATGTTTGTACTTTTTGGTGGGTGCTGAGGCAGAGGGGAAAAGAAATGGAGGTAATTATTCTTCAGTTACTATATCATAATGATTTCTTTAATATGCCTGCAAAATATTATCTTTATAACTTAGAGGATTCCTCTCCAAAAATATGTTATCACTTTTGTACTTTTATTCTCCTTATATTTGAAAATCCATTCCAAAATGAAAAACAATATATTTTGAATATATTTTAGTGTTAAGAATTTCATCTTAATTTAATTAGAATGTGAAACAAATATTTCCTAGGAAGAGAGAAATAAAATTTTGGCAATTTCTTACAAAATGTTGAATTTCCTCTGTATGTTGAATGTGCAACAAACAGTACTGTTTAAAAGTTACTTTTCCACATCAAATATTTCTGGTGATCTCTGTCTGTAGTAGTACTGAGAGGATTCAATACTGTGGATAGGGCCTTCTTTTTAATGAGCCACTGGATTAAGTGCTAAGGATACAGAATTTTTAGATTATATCTAATCTTAAGGAAGACATTATATTGTCTTTGTAGAAATGGGAAGTGTCTTTATTTTGTTATGTTTTTAAGTTTTTAAATATAGTGAATTTCTGTAAATTAGTTTAAAAACACTTCCAAAATTGATATTACAATGTCAGTTTGTCACATGATGGAATGTTATTCAGGGTAAAAGCTAGTGGACCCTTGGGAAGTACTGGATACAAAAACAAGGTTAGTTGAATCTTAAACAACTTTTATTACATTGTGATTTATACCTTCTACACAATCAGCACATAAATATTTTAATGTTTTTAGAGTTGGTTGAATTACCAACCTTACAGAATTAAAATTAGCTCTTTTGTATATTGAGGATTAGTTCACTATGAATGTCCATTTAAGAATATTTTTGGGGGAAAAAAGAATATTCTACAATGTATTTTTATTTTGAATTTTTCTACCCTCTTATTTCTTTAGGAGTTGATCCCCCTCATATTGTGTACAGCATGCCTACATCCTGAGCCTAAAGAGAGAGATCAGCTTCTCCACATACTTTTCAATTTGATTAAGAGGCCAGATGATGAACAAAGGTAGGTGTGACTACTTCTTTGGGAAATAAATGCATTTTTGACATTAATTTTACTAATTAGGCATCGAGATTAGCATTTTAATCTAAATGCCTTCTTTTATTTCCAATATCTATTGGTGGTACTGGCACTTTCCATCATGGTATCACTCCTTCATGGTTTCAAAACCCATAAAATGGATCTCAAGCTGCAGTGCTGTCATCAAGTTCCCTTTCCTCCCATCCCTCTTTTTTAAGGGGTCTTGGAATTTACTGCAACAAATGAACAGATAATAGGGAAATTACTCTGGGAAATTTAGCCTATGGATAATAAATAAAACCTAAAACAAAAATCCTTTTAAAAGCATATACAAATCCTACTAAAATCAGAGTACTTATCATCTGCTATGATTACGACAACTCTCGTTATTTAAATCTTCGAGAGGGAATTCTGTCCCTCCTTCTTCCCAAAATATTAATAGTTTCTCAAGGTTGCTGGACAGATACAGGTTGAAGGACATTATTTAAATTATCTTGTATTTTTGAGAGACTAGCTCACATTAAAATGATATTAAATTTTAGTGGGTTTTATTTCTTTTAAAAACATAAATATTCTCTTCTGAAAATTACAGGATAGTTATTTTTGGTCTAAAAACTTATTAATACATTTTTCTGATTTCTTGTAGAATCCCCTAATAATTAGTGATTAGGTTATGACCAAACCCTCAGTATAAGGGAGAGAGAGCAAACTGTGTGAGGATGTTAAAAAGGGACCTCAAGGATGGTATAGGTAAATCATATATTGTCTAGAAAGCAATCTCTTCCTCCGCCTTCCAAATGCAACAACAAGGTCTAGGTAGGTGGTGTAGCAGAAAATTGGGCATACCTAGTAATCCCTCAGACATTCTAATGTTCCCCAGATAGAAACACAACCCTCCCTCAGGGAGAGCAGATTTTTAGAGAAGCCTGACCTCATCTTGCCTACATATGTTCTCAGTGTTGTTTTTAATGAGTCCTAACACCTATAAAGACACAAAATAAAACCTTGATAGATTCTGAGCAGTAGCTCTTAAGGTTTACCTTATAGTGAGATTCTTTCAACAGAAAACAAGTGGAGTTTTTTATAAATCTTGTTTGTTGAGAGAGAAAACTTCTGATTCAAGGTGGTAATAGGTCAATAATTCTTCATTTTGGAATTTGCTATGAAGACATAAAAAAGGTATTAAAAAACCCCAAGATATAAACATTAAACATTTGTGGGAAACAAAGTTAACTAAAGTCAACCATGTGAAACACCTAAGAAATTTTTCTCTTAACCTTATGTCATTGAATGAAACTAGATTAGGAAGACCAATCTAAGTCCCTTGTAGTTTTCACTTTGAGAGAAGTATGTTTCAGTTGGCTAAAAAAGTAGGTAGAATCTGCTAAGTCAGACAACCAGTACTTTTGTCTAAGGCAGTCAGTTACTTCTGTCCTCATTTGGTCTCCAGTGAGTGTTTCTGTTTCTTCATCCATTTAGAGATTATTATTATTCCCAGTAAACAAGAATTAGAGGGAGATGGGCAAATGGTATCTTTTATTCTAGAATATGTGATCTTCTTTTGTAAAACCCTGTAAGCCAAGTAAAGACCAGAAATAGCCCTAGAAGTACGCGGGGCAGGGGCGGGGGTGTTAGTTGTTCCTGTTATATTTGACTGAATGAAGCTCCAGACCACCTCAAATCTTTTATAACATAAATTCTCATCACTGTCAAGAGAACTGGGCATTGAGAAAAGGAAAAAGCACACCCAAATTCAGCAGAACCACATGAAACTATTGTCTCTTTGATATACCTACGATATCTCTAAGAGTGAAGCTATTAGCTGTGGCCCCTTCCTTTCTCTCAAACTGGAGCTAGATCAATTTCTTGATTAGTCCACTGAAAACCAGGAGCCCCATAAAAATTACACTGCACACAAAAATAGTAATTATTCTAAAAATTCATAATAAATATCTTGAAAATTATTTTATTACAAAAACCAAAGAAACATTTAGAAACATTGTTTTGTATCCTAAAATAGAGGCAAGAATTCATGGTTATTATAAAACAGGAGAAAGGTAGCCAAAAGAAGGAGGCTTAGAGGAAAAAGACTGTCTGGAATAAGGGAAGATATCAGAAAGAAAAAAAATTAAAATATGCAATATTTTTGAATTTACATTGAAGACAAGGTAATAGAATTGACACTACTGAAAAGTGAATCCATGTTGTAAGTGATAAATTTCAAATATAAGTAAAGCACTGTATTCATTGGCCACTTGCAGAATTGAAGAATTGTTTGCCCAAACTTCCATAGTTTCAATAATTTCCAGAAACTCTTTAACCATAGCTCATAACACATGGTGGTGGACAAAATGTAAATGTATATGTTCCTACAATATTATGCCTTGACTTTTCCGTAAAATGTTTTGAAAAACCACCAGTACCTTTGTACATGGCCTGAATGGTGTTATATCAACAGATTCACAGCCTTGAAAGCATTTTGGCATTAATTACTGTTTCATTGAATAGAAGTTCACAAAAATGCGTGTGTAAAGGTCTTGGTTTTTCCTCAGTAAATTTTTGCTACAACCCTTTAAATTTTTCCCTTCTAATGGCATTTTTATTAACTTAGCCACACATTTTATTCGAGTCATTTTGTGTTTTAAAATGAGCAAGTTTATTAATCCTCAGCAAGTTGGTGCCAGTCAATACAGTTAAATCCTGGTTTCATAAAGTTATGAAAGTCTTTGAAGTTTGAAGTTATGTATATTAATAGAGGAAACATTGCCCAAATTTTTTTTAATAAGCAAAGGGAACAATGGACTCATTCACAATGTTCTGCAGTATTTTCATTCTTTTTATTTCAATTACTCATGTTGAGTTAGTTTTGTATTAGTTACTTTTGGACTTTTAATTCAAATATTCCTTTGTCTTTATTTTTCATTCTTGATTTCTCTTAAGTATGTCCTCTTTTTCCCACAGATGAACTAGATACATTATGGCCTCTTAATGGTTGTGCTTTATAAGAAATAACATATTTAATATATTAATTTTTAGATCACTGTGTTATCAGTGAATCATTACCATGTGGCTAGAGGGATACAGTATGGTGTTTGGGTTAGTCCTGAGTCAAATGCCCACAACCAAAGATTCCTAAGTAGAGAAATTAGTTATTCCTTAGAGTAGTGAGGGGGATGGCCACAGATCAGGGCGACACATCAGAGGAAAGGGGAATGGATTTTGATCAAACAACAATGATAGATGTCTACCCTCAGAGAGTAAAACATTTAAATGTCAAGAGAAGTTGTACAAGTGTGGACTTGAACAAAATCACCTAGTGGCTGAGTTGGTGGAGTAAGCACCAGTTAGATTTAAAAAAGGCAGTTGAATTTTTGTGTGTTATAATTTGTATGTTACCGAAAAATGATTTTTGCTTATACTTTGCAAAACAATAGAATTGTTCTTTATGATTTGACACCAGTGGCCTCACGTGCTAATCAAGTGGGAATAAGGGTGGTTAAATCACTGTATTAGTACCATTCATCGCAAACTGAAAATTTTCTAAGGACAATTTGGTGGTATAGGAAAATTAGTATATTATTTCTCCTTGAAAAATACCATTTCCTCCTACACAATGAGTGCATTGCGCACCGTTTGGGGAGTGGTAACACTTGAAGGTGCTGACTCGGGAAAGGGGGGGTGGGGAAAAAAATATGAAACTATTGTTTTTAACTTGCACTGTTCACTTAATAATTTATCATGAATATTTCCCATATTATTTCATATCATTGTACAAGAAATAATGTATACATTATGAGGACATACTGTATCTAACAAGATATACTGTTAGACTCTTTGATTCTGTAAAATTAAATAAAAAAAAAAAAAGAAAAATACCATTTCCTCTCTTGGTAACTTAATTAATAATTAAATACCATTTATTGTATTTTTATTTCTGGATTTGCAAGGCAAAAACCTCTTTAGTCTTAGAGCCAATTTTCATAAGCTCTGCATATAAAGCTAATAGCTGCCACCTGGTGGCCAAAAGCACCTATTAGCCTTACATTGGGTTAAGTTACATCAGGAATTGAATATTCCTGTGCACACTTTATTTATTTATTTATTTATTTTTTTGAGACAGAGTCTTGCTCACTCTGTCACCCAGGCTGCAGTGGCGTCATCATAGGTCACTGCAAGTGCAAACTCCAGGGCTCAAGCGATCCTCCTGCCTCAGCCTCCCAAGTAACTGGGATGACAGGCATGCTCAACGCTTGGCTAATTTTTCGACTTTTGGCAGAGACAAGGTCTCACTCTTGTTCAGGCTGGTCTCAAGCCCCTGAGCTCAAGCAATCCTCCTGCCTCGGTCTCCCAGAGTGCTGGGATTACAGGCGTGAGCCACTGTGCCCAGCCCATGCCTGGCCCAGGTCCATACTTAAATCTACTTTCACCTTACAGAAATATAATTATTTATGAAAATAGACTGATAAATTGATTAACTGTGTAATATAAATAACAAATGAAAAGGACAAAATTTTTAAGTTAGCATAATATTTGACATATAAGCAGTTGTTATTTTTCCTTACTTAATGAATTGCAGGCTTCTTTGACAGTATCCCAAGAAAAACTTAATTTTATGCTCAATAATGGTGCTTTTCCAGTTCTTTGCTAACAACCATAATTGATACCATATTTCTACCTGTGTCATTTACTAATCAAACAATCCCTGTCCTATGATTTTCCACAAATAGGAACAACATTTATTTTTTACTATCATAGGAGGCTGTTTCCAGTGCTGTTAATACTCTGTAGGCCATCTGATCTTTTCTGTTTTGGATTACATTTCAAAGCTGTCATATTTTCTAGAATTTTGAATATTAACTCTACTAAGATGTTTGTTTTAAGGGGCCTAACATTTTTTCCTATTGAAGTTTGTACATATTTAATGTAGGGACGGTGACTCATGATTTGGTCATTTCATGTAAAGTTCTATGTAAGTGCGTACCTCATATAAATGTTCAAAATGCTTACATTTTAAGAAAATTCAGCAAGTACAATTATCAAACATGTATGCCCTCCTATTTTAATACCGTAGAGGGGACAAAAACAATTATCAGATATTAGAAAATTTTCATTAGCAAGCAGGCAGCTATAGTGCTGGCCACAAGCCTTGCTAATTTCTTTGTCCACATTTCTTTTATTCACTTTATTTGGCTTCCTAAAATGGAAGGAAGTAGAAAAGCAAAACAAAAGTTGAGAAATAGACACAGAGGATGATGATAAACAAATATAAAGGAAAATCAAGTAGATAAATATTACACGAATTTGTGGTAAATGAGAAGCTGCTACAATCAATATACAATGAAGACACATCGGCTCACTGTTTCCCCAGTGTTGTCCAAAAGATCTTTGTCATTATTCTCCTAAAATAACCTAAGAGAATATTAATAACTAATCAGACTAAACCAAATAGAAATTTGAAGTCATTTTGCAGTTAATTTAAATTTACATAAATTGAGAAATAGCAATGAGCAATGCCTAGGCTTAAAGCACTGATTTTATAATTAATATGGTTTAAATAAGCATTCTATTTTGGTTTTCTTTGAAGTTGGTTACTTTAAAACATCTATTAAAAACATAGCCTTTTTTCCCATCAGGTTTTACTGTTCTAAAGTGTTAGACAATCAAAAGTGGAAGAACATAAAATTTTGCATTTTAAAGTCATTTTAAATGGAACTTCATTCTGAAGAGTGAAAAATATTACTTAAAATTTTATACTTTTTTAAAGTTATAAATCTATCAATTCAAGTTAAAATAGTATATTAGTTATTAGTTAACTATTGTTCTATATCAAAGTACCCCAAAAGAAAGAGATTCAGAATAACCCATTTTTATCTTATGATTTCTGCAGGTCCTGAATCTGTGTCCTCTGCTTTAGGATCTCTTACAAGGCTGTAGTCAAAGGGTTGGCTGGGGCTATACTCATCTCAGGGCTCAACTGGAGAAGGATTTGCTTTTAATCGCAATCATATGGTTGGTCATTGCCAGGATTCAGTTTGTCAAGGATTATTAGACTGAGGGCCTCAGTTGCTTACTGGCTTTTGGCCAGAAGCCACTTTTAATTCCTTGCCACATGAGTCTCTCCAATATGGCAGCTTGCTTTAACAAAGCATGCCAGCTGAAAAGGCAATAGAGTCCAGCAAGATGGACTTTTGTAACATAACCTCAAAAGTGACATCCTGTCAGTTTGGCCATATTCTATAGGTCCAGTCTACACTCAATGGGATAGGATTACACAGGGACAAGAATATGAGGAGATGGGATCATTGGGAGCCATGTCAGAAACTACCTACCATGGTTGTCTTGGGTATCATTTGGGTATCAGAAAAAAATTCTGATTTTAAAAATACCAGCGAGGCGTGGTGGCTCACACCTGTAATCCTAGCACTTTGGCCGAGGCAGGAGAATCAGTTGAGGCTAGGAGTTCGAGGCTAACCTAGGCAGCATAGCAAGACCCCCACCTCTACTAAAAATACAAAAATTAGCCAGGGTTGGTGGTATATGATTGTGGTCCCAGCTACTTGGGAGGCTGGGGCAGGAGGATCCCTTGAGCCCAGGAGTTTGAGGTTGCATTGAGCTATGATGATGCCACTATGCCCTAGCCTGAGTGACAGAATGAGACCCTGTCTCAAAAAAAAAACAAAAAAACCACGATTCTACTAATATGGTACCACAGTTTTTAACTACAGAAAGACTAAGGGAATAATCACTGGTTGTTTTAGTGGCTAGAAACTGAAGTTGAGTAGAAACTGAAGCATTGGGCATATTGTAATCTCAGAATATGTACGTCGGAAGTTAATGTAGAAGGTTATGAGAGTCAGCTTCATACCTATACAGAAATTCTTTTACAAAGTCTGACACAAATGATGTTGCCACTGCTTGAGTGGCTGGTCTTAAGGAATTTACTCTCTTGGTGAGAGTCTAGTTTGTTGTTAGAAAGGTCTAATTTGACTACAAAAACATTGTACTTTATGTGAATTACAGAGATGAGTCTTTTTAACCCTTAGTCCTAGTTGTGCTTTCTTACACAAACACAAGCCTTTATTTTTTTGTATTATTTTTCAGGCAAATGATACTGACAGGTTGTGTGGCATTTGCACGTCATGTTGGACCAACACGTGTAGAAGCTGAACTTTTACCACAGTGTTGGGAACAGGTAAATAACTGTATTGGGTTTTCCCTAGCTAGCATATTGTAATTTCTTATAAAGGCTTATATTTTCTTTTTAAAATGCTATTAGAAAATGTGTGTTATGCTACTGTTTCTGTAGCGCAGCGCAGGGATTTAATAGTGCTTAAGAATACTCTGGGGTACTTCATTCATTCAAGAAATACTTACGAAACACTAATCCTAGTGCTGGGTGCTGGTATAGTCACTAGGGATGCTGTGGTGAATGAAAGGCGAATACATTCTGGTAGGAAGGTAAGAGTAGACAAAGAAATGGTATACTTTTGTAGTAATATATATTATAAAGGAAAAATAAAGCAAGATAAGGGTTAGAGAATGATGGAAATGTTCTCCTAGAAAGGGTGGTCAGAGAAGGAATCTCTGAGAAAATGATGTTTAGGCAAGAATTTGAATTAAGTAGGATGAAGCAGGTACAGAGGCTCTGAGGTAGAAATGTGCTTGATGCGTTCAAGGAAGATCAGGAAGACGTGTGTGTGTGTGTGTGTGTGTGTGTGTAAATAGAAATATAATATAGCATACTTCCATATATTACGTATAGTATATAAAATGTAAACCTTGGATGTGGGAGGTTTTTGTATTTATAATAGAACTCATTATTTTACTAACAATACTTTTGGTTTTATATTGAATGTTAATGTTTCAGTCCTATATAGAACTCAGCTCAGAATCATTGACTTTCTAGACTTGGTATTTAGATCATTAATCATCTTATTTTTCCAACTTAAAAAGATGAGTTTCCCACTTAGGAAGACAAATTATTTACAATAACCTAGTCACTTATGCTTAAGAAAAGTATTGGTCTCTGGAATATCACTGAAGTATGTAGTCATTTAGACTTTTAGTCCCAACTTCTTTGTGCATTCATTTTCTTTGCTAAAACATAATGGAGTCACTAGATTCAATGGGTAAAGTAAACATTATATATAGTAACAATTACCTCTGACACTCCCTATATCATTAAAAGTACAATGCATACTAATTTAGGGTGAGGTTCTAATCACTTCACATCAAAATTAACTTGTATTCAATATATGAAACTTTGAATTTACAATTCTATATAGTTATTCATGTGCACCTCTAATTTTTATAGTTTTTTCCATTTTCTATTTTTTACATTTTTTAAGTTTATTATGATATAATTCAAATACCATATAATTCACTCATTTACAATGTACAATTCAATAATTTTAGTATATGCAGAGTTGTGCAACTATCACCACAATCAATTTTAAGACATTATCATCCCCAAAACAAACCTTGACCGCTCGAATTTGTTTTTTCTCCTTCAACATTATATTAGCTATTCTAGGTCCCTTTGATTTCCTTATAAATTTTAGGATCCATTTGTCAATTTCTGAAAAAAAAGCTAGCTGTGATTTTCATAAATAATGCATTGAATCTATAGATTAATCTGGAGAGTATTGCCATCCTAATTAAGCCTTCCAATCTATGTATTTAGGATGTCTTTCTATATATTTAGTTCTTTTAAAATTTCTTTCAACAGTGGATTGTAGTTTTCAGAGTAGTACAAGTTTTGCATTTCCTTTATTTGTTCCTAAGTATTCTTTTTGATGCTATTATTAATAGAATTGTTTTATTAATTTTGTTTGTTCATTTTTAATATGTAGAAATACAATTGATTTCCACATATACATTTAATTTTGAAACTTATTGAGCTAGACTAAAGAAAAGCAAATGAAAGTTTATGTACAACATACTTTGACACTCAAACCATTCTGCTTTTGAGGTAACTACATCTGGAGTAAATTTAATTCAGAGATGTCAGTTAAAAACATCTCTATTACCACCTCTTCTGTAAGGTGAATAAGCATGGATATTAGGGATCTGTCTAGCCACCTGCCTCCAGTTTGTTGCCCAGTAGATTACTACATAATTTTTTTTCTTAATTTTAGGCATCCAATACATTAATGAATTATGTCACCTTTTCATATGGGAATATGAGAGCAGATATACTTCTTTTCCAGTCAAAGAAAGATTTATATTCTATGAAGAAGACATATGGGAACAAAACCCAGTATGTGTCATTTTTTTTGTTATTTTTTGTTATGGTTCAGTGTAGTCACAATAGGAAAACCCCATTATTTTGCATATGCAAACAGCAATGGATTGAAGTCTACTTACTTTAAAAATAAAATCATATTTCTAGTAAGGGTTCTGGTTAAATCATTGATTAACTTTACTTACTAATCCCTTAGATTAAAAGAAGACCAGCACATATTGTAGACCATATCTATAAGATCCAGAAGCTAGGTTTTCTAAATTTTAAAATATATTAATATTGCGAGGGGAAGGTCCTGATTTCTCCTGACATCCTAAGGAAAGCCTAATTTTAGGCATGCCCATAATCTCTAGACACCTTGCCAAATTTTGACCTTTTGTTTTCCCTTTTTTCTTTAACAGATGACCCTTGCGACTTCATGGTTTAGGCTTTCCCTGATTCCCTTATTCCTGATCCAGGTATAGTCACACAGGGATTCCCAGAAGTGGAAAAGGAAGAAGCTTTATTACATTCTTAACAGGATTTGTGGTGAAGAATAATTCTCTGTTGGAAGAAGGAAGGCTTGATTTATTTGTTTTTTACTCTAGATTAATCACAAATACCCAGAAAGACGACTACTTGTGGCAGAATCCTGTGGAGCCTTGGCACCTTATCTTCCTGTAAGAATTGTCATTCTTTTTCTTAGAAACTTTTTTCTTTTATAATAATAGAGAAACCTTTTTTCAGGTATCTTATACATTTTAATCCAATTATCCTAGGCATGCTGTCTTAATGTAGGAATAAAATGAGTCAAAAAAGAAAAAGCTCACTCACATTAGTACAATCTAGCATTGCAGACAGACAGGTACATTACCATTGATTTTGCATGAGTATAAATATATTAAACTGTATCAGCAGTTCTGAGAGTGTGGCCTGAGGACTAAGGACCCAGGAGACTCTCTTGAGATCATTTCAAAAAAATCTATGAGGTGAAAACTGTTTCCATAGTAAACACATTTTTGTCTTTTTCACTGTGTTGATATTTGCAGTGTTGATGCAAAAGCAGTGATGGACAAAAATGCTGGTGTATTAGCACCAGTCAGGGCAGTGTTACCCAAATGGACTAATAATGGTTGTATTCTTCACTAACATGCATTCACAGAAAAAGCCAATTTCACTTTTAAAAAAGCTTGCTGAATAAGTAAAATTATTTTACTAAATTGTAACCCTTGAGCATGCATCTTTTTAATATTCTGTGAGACAAAATATAAAAGATTTAAAACCTTTTTGATGCACTCTGAAGTTTGATAGCTGTTTGTAAGAAAAGCACTTATGCAGTTGTTTGAGTTGTGAGCTTAACTAGCTGCTTTTTTTCATGGGACCACCAACTTAACTGGACAAAAATCACTGATAGTCAAACTGTGTGTGGTTATTCAGACTTGGGTATGTGGCAGACATTTTCATGAAGTTGAATGAATTGAGTCCGTCGCTTTAAGGAAAACAAGTAGACAGCATTTGTTGCCAGTGATAAAATTGGATCTGTTAAGTGGGAACTAGAATTTTGGAAAATTTATATTCGCCACTGTGAGCTTGACAGCTTCTAAGTACATAAAGACTTTTTTGATGAGATCAGTGGATTTTTTGATGATGTAATGAGATGCGTCAATACTGAAGAAGGTCTGCATAATGCTATTGTCCAGTTTTTCCAAAATGACCAACGCATGGGTTAAAATAGAGACATTAAAAGTCCAAGATAGACCAATGGAATTTAGTGTATCAGAATTTTAGAAGTTTGCTATCAATGAACGATACTATGGTTTCAGATTTCACATTGCAACTAAGCTTTAAGAAATTACCATTTGTCCAGTTTTGGTGTAAAATTAAAAAGGCTTTTTTTTATCTGAAAAGGATATTAAAATACTCCTCCCATTTTCCAATTACATGGCTTCTGTGAGGCCAGATTTTCTTTAAATACTTCAACCAAAACAATGTATTACAACAAATTGAATGCAGAACAGGTAAGAAAACTACCTGTCTTCTTTTAACTCAGATATGAAAGAGATCTGGAACAAAATGTAAATCAACACCATTTTTTGCACTAATTTTTTTAGGAATCTTCCCAGAGGCCTAGCTCCTAGAAGGGATAAAGGGAATGAATGTGGCAACACAATTAATTTAATTTAAACAATTAGTAGTTTAAAGCAGAACTTGATGAACAATAGCCTACATACCAAATCTAGCTCACAGCCTGTTTTTGTAAATAAAATTTGTTGGAATACAGCCACACCCATTGTTTTATGAATTGTCTATGGCTGATTTAATACTACAACAGAAGAGTTAAGTAGTTGCAACAGAGACCTTTAAGGCCACCAAAGCCAAGAGTATATTTACCATTTGGCCCTTTACAGAAAGTTTGCTGACCCATGCATTAAAAGGTCATTTTTATAAAATGGTTCTTAAAGAAAACTACAAAAAATGTAATTGTGCAACAGCACATGGGCTATTTAGTTGCAGTTACTGTTAACCTCATTCTTTAGTGAAAAGAAACTAATAGTAACACAATTGTCTTTTTAAAAAGTAACATTTATGGTGGTTTTTTTAATTCAGAAAAATATAAAGAAAGAATTGTCCATAATCTCAGTGCCAGTTAGAATACGTATTTATTTTTATTTTGTTGAAAATGAATTTTCATACAGTATGAAAAGAATAAAAGGAAAATCAAAGGCTCCCAGTCATTGTCTCCAAGGGTATCTACTGTTAATAGGTTTTAATTAATGCTTTGAAGGAAAAAAAAATTTATATGTATGCCAGCTTATATTTTAATATCCTTTGAAAAGATTTTACTCAATATTAATCATACTATATACAATATTTTATATCCCACTAGCAGTGCCTGAATGTAAGCACTATGTTTTTTTTAGAGATGGGGTCTTATTCTGTTGCCCAGGCTGGAGTGCAGTGTCATGATCATAGCTCACTGCAGCCTTGAACTCCTGGGCTAAAGTGAGCCTTCCACATCAACCTCATGAGTAGGTAGGACTATAGGCATGCACCAACACACCCAGATGATTTTTTTTATTATTTTTTGTAGAGACAAGGTCTTGCTATGTTGCCCAGGCTGGTCCCAAACTCCTGGCCTCAAGTGATCCTCCTGCCTTAGCCTCCCAAAGTTCTGGGATTACAGGTTGAGCCGCCACACTTGGCCCTGTAAACACTATTGACAGGTTCTTGTGTGCGTATCTGTTCACTTTTTAAATATCTCATATTACTATACCTCTATCTTGCTTTCAGCATTTGCATTTTTTATTTCGACAGTGTTAAATCTCCCAGACCAAGATAGCATGGATTTATATTCTGATTAACAGTACATTGGAGTTCTTATTTTCCCATACCTTCACCAAGAATTAGGCATGATGAAATTTTTTAATGTTTTTCTATCTCATGGAGAAAATATATCTTATTGTTGTGATAATTCATATAGATACATTGATATGAGTGAGTTTAAGCATCAAAACAGTATCACTTGCTCTCAAAGGATAAGTAAGCGCTTCCACTACTAGAATACTAAGTAGTATTAATAATAGACATAATGTTTCCTCAATAGATCTGTACTTGCCTTCCATCCCACTGTTACTGGTAGCAGAAAAATCTCTGTATATGTCAGCAGTTTCTCAGTGTGATCATAACTTAAATAGAATAATGCCTCCTGACCTATCCCAAGGGGGTGGCATACTACAACTTAATTGCCACAGGTAACCTCAGCCTAGATCAATGGGAAGTATTTATAAATGCCCACCTGAAGTTTAACTTACCTCTGTAGTATTGCTTTGTGCTGATATCAACCAAGAAGCCCTTTTAAGGTACTTTATGGCATTTTTAGGGCAATTTTTAACCTAAAAGGTAAATAAACATGACTGTACCAAAAGTTATTTTCATCAACCTAAATGTGTTTAAAATTTGCTAAAATTAAATATATTTTTATTTCTAAAAAGTCAAAATGAAAATCAGGCCTTCAGAAAATGTCTGTTAAGCTTTACATATCAAACCATGCTGGAAATTGATGAAAATATTTTCATCCTCTACTTTTATTTTTATTTTAGTTTAACCATTATATGTAAAAGGGACCTAAACACGTTTAGGTTTAAAAAGTTTTATAAATTGATCAAATTACAATTATAGTACAAAGTGGAATAGAATAGACATGAATTTGAATATTGATAACTCTTTATTCTAACCTCAGCTAATAATTAAGTTAAAACGTTATCATAACTGGAAAAAATTCTGTGTGAAATCAAGGCACAACAGTGGTGGACATTATATTAAATATTAGCATAATAAAATAGCAATGCAATTTTTAAAGTACATTTAAAATTCACTTATATTTTATTATCCTTTTTGTATTTTTTTTGTCACTTCAAGAAATTAGGAATGTCGGAATTTTATAAAGTTTCCTCACTGTACCCCAGGCAAATGTTTTAATTGCCAGAATGATGTTTGTAATCCCTCCTGTTGTTATAATTCTCAGCACTCTTAAATGTGAACTTCATTGACTTGCCAAAAGTGCCTGCTAGTGTGCACTGTAATGATGTGAGTGATGTTTACATATTTAGTAATGTTATAAAAACATGCTGAGAGATGATTAATACCAAATTCAAAGAGGAAGGGATTTGGGGGAGAGTGATATTTTGGCTGTATCTGTAATGTTTTATGTGTTTGAAAAGTAAAAACTTAAAGCAAATATAACAAAATATTAGTGTCCATTTAATCTGATGTTACTATTTCCCATATTTTTGTGCTTTAGTGTAAATAAATTGTAAAAATATGTTTATTTTCAGAAAGAAATCCGTAGCTCCTTGGTTCTTTCAATGTTGCAACAAATGTTAATGGAAGATAAGGCAGATTTGGTAAGAGAAGCTGTGATCAAAAGCCTTGGTATCATTATGGGATATATTGATGATCCAGACAAGTATCAACAGGTATTTTTTTCAGAATGAACCCCTTTTACCCCATTATAACATTCCAAGTAATATAGTATTCCAAATCTCTGATACTTCACAATGTATAGTAGGGATGACAGGTATGTCAACTTTAGTCACTTGAGGATGGCTGCCTAATTTCAGTTTTGGAACTCAGACAAAAGAATGCTGTGATTTGTTTACAATATCTGCCACAGCTGTGTGGCGGGAAATCAGCAACAAGTGTGCCATGTTTACCACCCCTTTGCTTTGCTTTGCTTTGCTCATCAATAGATACAGGCATTTTCTTTAAAGAAAATAGGAAGGCTAGGATTATGGATGGCTTTCTCTCTTGCCTAAAATATTTTCTAAATTTATTGAAAAGTATATTTATTATTTATTAGGTTTTGTTAAAAGTTTATTCTTTTAAAAATCTATATTTTCCTCTTTCTTATTGACAGGGTTTTGAATTATTGCTGTCAGCCTTGGGTGATCCCTCAGAAAGGGTAGTTAGTGCTACACACCAAGTATTTTTACCAGCTTATGCTGCCTGGACTACAGAACTCGGAAATTTACAGTCTCATCTTATACCCACACTGCTGAACAAGATTGAAAAACTTCTCAGGGTAAGTCCTTTGTTTTATATAGTTTATAGAAATTTTAAAGGTCTTTTCTAAACCATCTTAGAGGAATATTGGGCAGCAGAGATAGAAAGTACCACTTAGCCGAACATTCTAATACATTGCTAGTTAAAGATTCTGTTGGACTAGAGCAAAGAGAGAGATTCAAGGAAGCTTTGCTTTGCTGAAGTTGAAGGAGAAAGGGCATGAGCTCCATTTGTTAGCTGAAACAACACCTTTGTGGAAATAACTCCTACATTATTCAGAAACTAGCTCTTCCTTAACCTTTCTGAGGACTTAAATATTTTGTGTAAAATATCAGCTACAGTTCCAGAATACAGAGATAGCTGTAATACGAGTCTCTAAAGCTTTCTTATTTACACGATGTCAAAATTGCTTTAACTGTTTATTCCACTGTAGTAGTTGATTTCCTCACTTTTTAAAATAAACATTTTTATTCTTCCCAAGTGAAACAATTAAAGAAATGGTAGAAACTTTTTGATCTAATTTTTGTATGAAAAGTTTCTCTTAGAAGCTAAAAGAGAAACTATCTTTAATGCCTATTATGTGCCAAAATCTATAAAAGAGATTAGGAAGTAAGAGAGGCAAAGTAGCAAGAGCTGCTGCTAGGTTAGCAGTTAAATATTTCTACATGTCAACAGTGAATAATCTGAAGAAGAAATCAAGAAAGCAATCCTATTTACAATAACTACCAAATAACATAAACTATCTAGGAATAATTTAACCAAAGAGGTGAAAGATCTCTACAGTGAAAACTATAAAACACTGATGAAAGAAATTGAAGAGGACACAAAAAAATGAAGATATCCATGTTCATGGATTGGAAGAATTAATATTGTTAATGTCCATACTACCCAGAGTGATCTACAGATTCAATGCAATCCCTATCAAAATACCAATGACATTCTTCATAGAAATAGAAAAAATCCTAAAATTTGTATGGAACCACAAAAGACCCAGAATAGCCAAAGCAATCCTGAGCAAAAAGAACAAAGCTGGAGGCATCACATTAGCTGACTTCAAAATATAATTCAGTGCTATAGTAACCAAAACATCTTGGTACTGGCATAAAAACAGACATATAGACCAATGAAAGAGAATAAAGAACCAAGAAATAAATCCATGTATTTACAGCCAACTTATTTTTGTCAAAGGCACCAAGAATATACATTGAGGAAAGAACAATTTCTTCAATAAATTGTACTGAGTAAATTGGATATTCATATGCAGAAGAATGAAACTAGATCCCTATCTCTCACCATATATAAAAATCAACTCAAAATGGATTAAAGACTTAAATGTAAGGCCTGAAACTATGAAACTACTAAAAGAAAATATTGGGGAAATGCTTCGGGACATTGGTCTAGGCAAATATTTTTTGGATAAGACCTCAAAAGTACAGGCAACAAAAGCAAAAATAGTCAAATGGGATTATAGGGAGCTGAAATGCTTCCACACAGCAAAGGAAATAATAAACAGAGTGAAGAGATATCCTACAGATTGGCAGAAAATATTTGCAAACTATCCACCTGTCAAGGGATTAATAACCAGAATATATAAGAAACTCAACAGAAAAAAAAACGCAAATCCAGTTTTAAAATGGGCAAATGATGTGAATTGACATTTTAGGCATTTATCAAAAGAAGACATACAGATGACCAAAAAGTATAGTATATGAAGAAATGCTGAACTTCACTAATCATCAGGGAAATGAAAATTAAAACCACAAGATGTCATCTCTCCCGAGTTAGAATGGCTGTTATCAAAAAGACAAAAAATAGCAGATACTAAGAAAAGGGAACCTTTGTTGGTGGGAATGTAAATTAGTATAGATAGCCATTATAGAAAACAGTATGGAGGTTCCTCAAAGAACTAAAAATAGAAATACCATATGATCCAGCAATCCCACTGCTGGGTGTATATCCAAAAGGAAGGAAATCAGTATGTCAAAGAGCTATCTTCATTCCCGTGTTTATTGCAGCACTATTTTCAATAGCAAAGCTATGGAATCAACCTAAGTATCCATCAACATAGGAATAGATAAAGAAAATGGGGTACATATACACAATGGAATATTATTCAGCTATATAGAAAAGAGTGAAATCCTGTCATTGGCTGCAACGTAGATGAGCTCAGAGGACATTATGTTAAGTGAAATAAGCCAGGCACAGAAAGACAAATATCATATGTATGGTACTCACACTTGGAAGCTAAAAAAGTTGATCTCAAGGAGATAAAGAGTAGGATGGTGGTTACTAGAGGTTGGGGAGGATAGAGGAGAGAAGGATGAAGAGAGGTTGGTTAATGAGTACAAACTTAAAGTTAGATAGAAGGAATAAGTTCCAGTGTTTGATAGCACAATAGGGTGACTATAGTTAACAATAATTTATTGTATATTTCAAAAATAGCTAGAAGAGACTATTTGGAATGTTTCTAACTCAGAGGATGATACATGAGGTGATGGATATCCCAATTACCCTGGTCTGGTCATTACACATTGTATGCATGTACCAAAATATCACTGTACCCCACAAATATGTGCAATTATTATGTATCAGTTTTTAAAAAGAAAAAGAAAGAAAAGTATTCCTGTGGCTCACTTTAATTTCTTTACCATGGCTTTAAAAATGTCAAAAGATAAAACCTGTCTGTCTGTAAAAGCTAGCTAGACCTTCTCTAAAGAAAAAGAGTCTGTAAAAGATGTTTTCCACAAATGAAAATGACTGATGTTTACCCTAAAGGTTTCCGCGTAAAAGATTCTACCACTTCTGTAGTGCCTTAGTGCTTCTTTACATTTTCCATTTCCATTAAGTATTATGTTTTGAGTCCAACATACTGGTCTGTAAATGTTTGATTTGCCACAGAAAGGAAGAAAGCCATACATAAATCCAATTAGCGATATAATTTCAAAAGACTAAAATTAGCTTCCACCTCCTTATGTTTCAGGAAGGAGAACATGGGCTGGATGAACACAAGCTCCACATGTATCTTTCTGCCTTACAGTCATTGATCCCATCTCTCTTTGCATTAGTGCTGCAGAATGCACCTTTCTCCAGCAAAGCCAAGCTTCATGGTGAAGTGCCACAGATAGAAGGTACTGGACTTAGAAAGATGTAGAATATTATCAGCTTAGCTTCCCAAAGAATTGTTTTTGGTTAAAATTCTAAACATCACTTTATATAACAGCACAATTGCTAAAATGTGTTATTGTGTGGAATCTCATGGTCATAGATTGTATATCTAAGGTAAACTATATTGCTTCATCTGTAGTCTTTTTATAGTTTTTTGGGAGGCTGGAATAAGTGTTTCCTTCCATGAATACATCTGAGTCAACAAAAAGATTCATTTAATATTTACTAGTGCCAATTTGGGAAGCTTGTAATTTCTGTTTCCTTTATATTTTCTTCTTCCCCAACTGTTTCATCTTATTTTCAGTGGAGGAAGGTAAATGTAATTATTTTTTCCTACTATGTCTTTGCTAGAAAGGAGTATTATAAGCAGATGGTGCAGAATTTTCTTTTTTTTCCAAAGAAGGAATGTGACTTACTTTCAGAAGTACGTGAAATTGACAGCAGATACCAGTATTTTCTTATGGTAGCTAATAAGTGACCTTTGGTACTTGGAATGCAATTGATAACCCCATTGCACCCAACCCCAGGAATAAATGGAAGTAGACAAGCTATTGCTGTGTATGAGATACCTGTGCAGCCTTTTTAGATTTGTGAAATTACTATGTTTCTTACTGGCTTCTGATGGACAAAGAATTATAATATTGAGAACATCAATAGACATTTAATTCTTTAGAATCACAATATTCATACAAAGTAATCTATGGGCTACCTACAATCTTTGGAATATGTTGTAGTGTGTCCAAGGATATGTAACCTATGTGATAAAAATGTTATATACTATTTTCTTGTCTGTTTTATTTGGAAAATTGAGAATGCATGGTGTAGAGTTAATTTAATATTTTTAAATGGTATTATTGAGGAGAATGAAAATTCAAACTTTTAAGATGAGACTTCATAAAGCACTCACAGCTGGCCACTTCAGGTTCTACTCCTGTACTCATTAAGGCACTTCATCTGCGTACAGCAGGGTTCCCCAACCTGTGGTGAGCTGTATAACTATTTCATTATATATTACAATGTAATAATAATAGAAATAAAGCACACAGTAAATGTAATGTGCTTGAATCATCCCAAAACCCTCCCCCCTCCCCTGCCCCTAGACTGAAAAAATTGTCTTCCATGAAAATGGTCCCTGAAAAGGGTGGGGACCTTTGGCCTAGAAATTTTCCTATCTTCCTAATTCCTTCTCTTTCTATTTGCTGTGTTAGTTTACTACAGCTGCCTTAACAAAGTACCACAAACTTACTGGCATAAACAGCAGAAATTTATTATCTCACAGTTCTGGAGGCCAAAAGTCTGAGATCAAGGTGTTGGCAGGGTAGGTTCCTTCTGAAAAGGAACTTGCCTTGTGAAGGAAAAGCTGTTCCATGCCTCTTCTCTAGCTTCTGGCAGTTTGCTGGCAGTCTTTGGTGTTTCTTTGCTTATAGATTCATCACCCCAATCTTGGCCTTTATCTTCACATGGTATGTTCTCTGTGTGCTTGTTTCTGTGTCCAAATTTCCGCTTTTTATAAGGACATCAGTCACAATTGGATAAAGAACTACTCCAGCGTGACCTTATCTTATCTAACTACATCTTCAGCAACCCTATTTCCCAATAAGATCACTTTCTTAGATACTAGGGGTTAGGATTTGAACATAAAAATTGGAGGTGGGGGCAGTTCTATCCATAATACTTGTTATTTGACAAATAATTCTTGAATGTCATCTGTTGCCAAGCATAATGCTGAAGATTAGACAGAGCAGTTTCAAAACAGTTTGTGGGGCACAGGGGCTCACATCTGTAATCCCAGCACTTTGGAAGGCCGTGGTGGGAAGGATCACTTGAGGCCAGGAGTTAGAGACCAGCAACATAGGGAGACCTCATCTCTAAAAAAAATAAAAAAAATTTAGCCAGGGATGGTGACACATGCCTGTAGTCCCACCTACTCAGGAGGCTGAGCCAGGAGTTCAAAGTTGCAGTGAGCTAAATTGTGCCAATGCACTCTAGCCTGGGCGACAGAGCTAGACTCTGTCTCAAAAAAAAGCAAAAAACAAAACAAAACAAAACACTTTCTTTACCATCCTATATATATATTCCTTCTAATATTTATGTGACTTCTTGTGATTATCTTTTATTTTCAGTTCTTGTTGACTCAACTTGACTCCCTGACTTTTAACAGTAGCTATAAATATTATGTTACTATACCCTCATTTAGGTTATAGTATATTTATTATAAATGAGGATTTATTGTACTCTCATTTAGGGTATAACCATATATCTATGTCTATATGTCTGTCTATAGATACATATAATTTGGGATATAATTTATTATGAATGAAGATTTATCTGTTTTCTCATAAAGATGGTAACCATACCAATTTATTCTACAACATTAACTAATATTTATGTCAGGCACTGTTTTAGACACTTGGGATACACTCATGAATAAAATAGACAAAAATTTCTGCTTATAGAGCTTACATTCTGGTGGAAGGGGAAAGACATTAAGATTCATAACAGCTGTTATTTTGCTGGATAATTATGGTTATTTTGTTGACAATAAAATGCTAATGTTTTGCCAGCCTATTAAAATGGCATTTTGGGAACTTTTCTATGTTGTTATAAGTTAGATGCTCAATTTTTTAAAAAAATCACAATTAAATAGAATATTTTGAGCCTCCTGAACCATTCTGATTGCTTATCCATAATCACTGAGTAATCCATCTAATTGCTTATTTCCCAATATCATTTTGCTTCTGTTGGAAACAGCTTTTAATTATTTTGTAATTTTCCAATAATTTATCAGTATTTTTAAGGAATAATATTCATTCTATCATAGTATAGCAGACTGTGATCAATATAGTAGAATCCTATATGAAATTATGTCAGATATGTTTTGACATGATACAGATATATGAAGTACAAATATCCCTCACCATCCAAATCTGTATATATATGCATGTTTTATTAGGTCATTAAATATGAAATGTCCTATTTTCAATCAAAAGTTTAGTTTATTATATCTGAACAAGAAGAAGTACAATTAATCAAAGTATGTGCCTAAACTATTAACACAGTATTGCCGTCTTAACGGTAGCTTGCTTATGCCAGCAGTGAAGAAGCCTGGAGAGGCAGTGGCTATGAAATCACAAAAGCATGTTCCACAGCTTGTTGAGAGTTGAATATTTTTCCTTGCAAGAAGTGATCCCAAGCAAGGAAGAAGTGGTAGTCAGTTCCCAAGGTCTGGTGAATATGGTGAATGACAAAGAGTTGCCAAGTCCAGTTTCTGTAGTTTGAGCAGCATTTTGTGATATATTTTCTTGAAAGAGGATTGGCCTGTCTCTATTGACTAATCTTGGCTGCTTAATTGCAAGCATCCTCATCATTTCATCCAAGTGGTTGCAGTAGACATCCACTGTAATGGATTGACCAGGTTTTGTGAAGCTGTAGTTGTTAATACCAGTACTGGACCACCAAACAGACACCATTAGCTTTTTTTGATGCATATTCAGTTTTGGACTGTGTTCTGGCACTTCATCTTTATCCAACCATTGTGCTGAATGCTTGCAATTGTCAAAAAGAATCCATTTTTCATCACATGTAACAATACAGTGTAGAAATGGTTTGCCTTTATGCTGTGACAGCAAAGAGAAAAGCAAGCTTCGAGACGATTTCTCTTCTGATGCTCATTTAATTCATGCGGAAGCCATCTATCCAGCTTCTTTACCGATCAGTTTCACATGGCCCAATGTTGTTGGAATAGTGATGCCAAACCAAACACTTCATTGATATTTTGAGCTGTTTGCACTGCATTGGTTCCACAACAGAACTCACATTCAAAAGTAACATAAATTTTGGACTTATCCATGTTTTCACAAAAATTGCTTTAAAAAAAATTTGAGGCCGGGCGCGGTGGCTCACGCCTGTAATCCTAGCACTCTGGGAGGCCGAGGCAGGTGGATCGCTCAAGGTCAGGAGTTCGAGACCAGCCTGAGCAATGAGCGAGACCTCGTCTCTACTAAAAATAGAAAGAAATTATCTGGCCAACTAAAATATATATAGAAAAAAAAAATTAGCCGAGCATGGTGGCGCATGCCTGTAGTCCCAGCTACTCGGGAGGCTGAGGCAGTAGGATTGCTTAAGCCCAGGCGTTTGAGGTTGCTGTGAGCTAGGCTGACGCCACGGCACTCACTCTAGCCTGGGCAACAAAGCGACACTCTGTCTCAAAAAAAAAAAAAAAAAAATTTGAAAGATAATCACAAGCTAAAATGTGCGTTTGAAAGAATAAAGATGTATGTACCTTCACAATAAAAAGAAAAAAATAAGTGTCAAAGTAAAATGTCAGAGATATCAACTGTCAAACTTAGTACTTAAGGAAATCGGACATTCCATATTTAATAACCTAATATTTATAGAAATTTTAAAAGTAAGTTTTTCAGTTTCCCCCAAAAAACTTTTAAAGTATATAGCATGGGACCCTGGTTATAGTATCTGTAGTACACTTTGCCTTATCTTACTGATCACTGGCTTTAATATTTTATAATAACTTGATGTTTATCAAACTGTGAAATTTTTTTTAAACAAAGCATTTAATATTGAGATTTAAAAACTAAAGAAACCTGTTCAGCTGAAGCTATAATGTATTTTATATATATATCTGTTTTTTCCTGCTATTAACTTATTAGTTCCTTACTCTCTGAAGGAAACATTTTATCATATTTATCATTTCATTGCTATAAACAGTCCAGTAGAATTACAGGTATTTCTATTTTTTTCCAACCATTTTTAAATCTATTCAAATCTAATGGTCTTATCTTTGGGCCAATTTTAATTTAACGTAAATGAAACTTTACTTTTCATTACAGTATTCCACCTATATAGTCTCACAAAATCTGCTTCACTTTTGAGATTTGTTGAATTTGTTCACATGTGAGAAGAATTTATTTCTTTTATTTCTAAAAAATGACGTGATTGATGTTTGCTTTATATCTAACGTTTATAATAAGTTAATTAAATATAAGGGGGGAGGATCTTATTTTCCTTTTGATAGAAAAGCTAAGTTTCCAAACTGCCATTTTCCATATGATTTATTTTGCTTCTGTTATTTATAGTAACGAGGTTTCCTCGGCCTATGTCACCTCTTCAAGATGTGTCTACTATTATTGGAAGTCGTGAGCAATTGGCAGTGCTACTACAACTTTATGATTACCAGCTGGAACACGAGGGTACAACAGGCTGGGAGAGTTTACTATGGGTTGTCAATCAATTGTAAGTTACCACCTCCACATTCATTTGGTATACCTAAATCAGTGGAATGGAAGATAGCTCACTATATTTAGCCTTGGCATTGAGGGACAAAATATAACAAAATTTTTAAAATGTAACTTGGCATCATCTTGGTAAACTTCTTTAGGACAGGAGATTCACAGCACTGGGTATGTAGTTATTTATGAAGAAGGTGCCACTGTATTATGTCCAAAGGATCTTTCTACTGCCTTGTTTGTCCAATAGTGGTGATTGATTTTAAACTTCATCCAGACTTCTCATTTTGGGGGCTAAAATGGATGCCATGTTAGCCAAGCTCTTGCATGAAGCATCAAATCCATAGATTTGAGTCTCATTAACTCCATACTCAGAACTCTACCTTTAAGTTTCCATGTATTTTACAACAAACTGTTAAAATTGACTTTAAAGTATTTATACTGTAGAATGTAATATATTATATTAAGACCTTTTCAAAGGGTTCCAAACAATTCCTTTGCTTTGCTTTCAAAGAACAAAATAAAAGAGGTTATTAGAATTTTATTGTTTCAGAAATTGGCAAGGAAACAGTAATTTATATGTATCCCCTGCCTATTTTTCTTTCCTATCATACTCAGGTTGCCACAACTTATAGAAATAGTTGGCAAAATTAATGTTACTTCAACTGCCTGTGTCCATGAATTCTCCAGATTTTTCTGGCGCCTTTGCCGGACGTTTGGCAAAATTTTTACAAACACTAAGGTAAAAACTTGTATTCCGTGTTTTCTTATATGCAAGAGACATAGAAATGTAATATGTTAATGCTGTAAGAGAGTAAATAAAAGCATGAGCCATTCCTTTATTTTTAATATCCTAGAATACTGTGATAGTAAAAAAAATTCTAATTCCTAATATTCTTTTTATTGATTTTCAGAAGATGATTTAGCTTAAACTTAGTGTATACCATATAAAATTTACTCACTGTGGATATCCTCATAGATTTTAAATATAGGAAGTATCAGCTAGGGAACTCAACCACAATCCTTTGAATATGCTTCTGGCACTCACTGTCTACCACAGGTTCAGGAAGCAGCTGTTTGCTCAGCATACTTTGGTAAAAACCTCAGGCGATTGTGGAACCACAGCAACTTATATATAAAACTTGCTGCAAAGATACCACCTCTTAGAGTAGCATGGACACTTGAGATAAATGCTATATATTTCAGTCACTACCAAAAGTATCATTTGTCATGTTTGCCTGTACAGGTTATTTTGTCGTTTCAGATATTAAAATTGGAATGTCCTTAGATCCTAATCTCTTTAATCCTATTAATTCATTTGTCATCATAGCATAGTGTTAAGACAGTTCTTTAGAGAGTTAATAAAAACATAAAAAGATGTAGTTGCTATAATCAAATGTTAATCAAGACATTTAAAAGGTAAGCATTTGAAGTATCACATTTAATTTAGTGTAACTCTTTACTATTAACATTTACAGCAAAACAGTGTGGTATAATGAAATGGACAAAATTCGGGTGTCTTGGGTTATGGCCCTATTACCTGCTGACTAATATCTGAGACCTTTAATAAATATATCTGGGCTTAGTCTTTTCATGTGTAAAATGAAGAAGTTGCTTTACTGTCTTTTAGTTCTATAAGTATGATTCAGTAGATTAATCTTTTAACAGTGGTCTTCCTCTCACTTTAAGTTAAATATGTAAATTAGTATGCCTCACCTAGGGATAGGAGGACAAAAACCAGACCTGTATGTTATTGTAGCAAAGACAATATCATTTTACATTTTTCATTAGCATCCAATTATTAAACAAATATAATTTGATTTTACTGTTATCAATATAGGCAAAAATTGTTTGACATCTCTAAAACAAGTAGCTATTATTATTTTTTTAGAAAAGCAAGTGGGAGTCTACTTATTGCACTTAACAGTAAGTCTTATGTGGCCTGAAATCTGTGATAATTTTAATAATAAAAAATTTAAGCAAGAATTTGCTCTAACTTAAATTATTAAAGTTAAATTCTATATTTGATAATTAAATTTTAAGGGATTACAATAAAAGATTAAGATGGATATCACATGATGTATATGTTATTTATTAAACACCCTAAATGACTGAAATTTCCTTTCCTTTTTTTTTTTTTAACTGTTTTTAAATACAGCGAAATGCTTTTAATTTAATGAAAGAAACCAAAGGCCATTTGGAAAATACATGTTGATGTAAATGGATTTTATTTATTTATTTATTTATTTATTTTGAGGCAAAGTCTCTCTCTGTTGCCCTGGCTAGAGTGCTGTGGCATCAGCCTATCTCACAGCAACTTCAAACTCCTGGGCTCAAGCGATCCTCCTGCCTTAGCCTCCCAAGTAGCTGGGACTACAGGCACGCACCACAACGCCTGGGTAATTTTTTCTATTTTTGGTAGAGATGGGGGTCTCACTCTTGCTCAGGCTGGTCTCAAACTCCTGAGCTCAAGCCTTCCTCCCACCTTGGCCTCCCAAAGTGCTAGGATTAGAGGCTTAAGCCACTGCGCCCAGCCCTCAATTGATTTTTTAAAATACTTATCCTGAAAGGTGTTACCTCCAGTAACTTGTCTCTTATTTTATCCTAAGCCTCATAATTAAGAATTATTACATTTCTGACCACTTAACTCAATAGTCTATAAAGCAAAATAAATAAATAGCAGTAGTAGCAGTAGTTAACATTTTATTTAATCAATTGGTCCATTGAACCTGAGACTTTTTGAATCTTTTCTTTGGGTTGCTTAGGTAAAACCTCAGTTCCAGGAGATTTTAAGACTGTCTGAAGAAAACATTGGTAAGTGTGTTCATTATTATTTTTAAAAACAATGGAATCTCTTTATTCAGGAAAAATACTATATTCAGTATATATAAATTGTATAAACAAACTAGCAAGTACAATTGAGAAAGAAAATTTATATTATGGAGTTCTTGGTTTTATAACTAATATCTAATCACATCTAATATCCTTCCCATAAAGTGGTAGTGAGATTAATCCTTGTCAATTTTTTTTTTTTTTTTTAATTTTTTTTGAGACAGAGTCTCACTTTGTTGCCCGGGCTACAGTGCCATGGCAACAGCCTAGCTCACAGCAACCTCAAACTCCTGGGCTTAAGCGGTCCTTCTACCTCAGCCTCCCAAGTAGCTGGGACTACAGGCATGTGCCACCATGCCCAGCTAATTTTTTTCTATATATATTTTTAGCTGTCCAAATCATTTCTTTCTATTTTTAGTAGAAACGGGGTCTCGCTCTTGCTCAGGCTGGTCTCGAACTCCTGAGCTCAACTGATCCACCTGCCTCAGCCTCCCAGAGTGCTAGGATTACAGGTGTGAGCCACCATGCCCCTCCATTGTCAATTTGATTGTAAATATCTACCTTCATTGTAACCAGATTGACCTAAGGCTGAGCTTCTCAAACGGGGAACTTATACCCTTGGAGGTTTGAAGCAGTATAGTCAAGATACAGCAACTTAAAAAATAAGCTGCATTTGATTCATAATTAGTTATTTAAAACTTTTAAAAATTAAAACAAACATAATGGACAATAAATATATGTATACATGTTTTTAAAATGAAACATGAGATTTTAAAGAAACCACAGGGTTGAATGGGCAATTCTAGCCCCTTTGTTGATAGTTTTTAGTCATCTGTCTAAAAGAGTCCAGTTATACCACTATTGGTCTAAGAAGTTTTTTTGTGTGTAAATATTATGTCCCTGTTATTTTTTTAGTTTCTAGGATAAATTGTGGACAATGTTAGAAGAAATGTATAGTACCCCCCCATTTTTAACTTGGTTGATTTTTAAAGTATAGATAATTTTTATCTAAATCACACTTTAGTGATTTGACTTGAATGGTCTGGAAAACTCCACTTTTGGCCATTCTCAGAGGTAGTTACAAAATGAATAAATGAATTATTTTAAATTTGAAAACATTGATGAGTTTTTTTTGTTGTTGTTGTTTTTTTTTTTTGGACAAATTTCTTCTCAAAGGTTATTTTCAGTAGCCTTTTAAAGGGTTGATGTTTGGAATGCCTAAATTGTTGTTATTATCTGTTTTAGTTTATTATTAATTCTGATGATAAATTAGTGAAAAAAATTAAATACTCTAAAAACTGACAGCTTTTGTCATTATTAGTTAGCCATGAATGTTTAGCTGTTCAAATAAGAAGTGATTATTAACTCCTGTATATATAGTCCATGTCTATGAATTCAGTTTACACTTAGATTTCTAGTCTCAGATTTATTTCTCTACTACCATTGTCATACTCAACTGACACAATACTCCACCCAAGAAAAAGTTATTCTTACCAAGATAATAAATAAACCTCAAATACTAATTAATGTAAAAATGGACTTTTCTTTTTTTGCTAAAATTTCTTCAGAGCAGTTAGTTAAATACATCTTTTCAACTCAATTTCTTTACTACTCTTGGAAAATAATTTATAACCATATATAAAAAGAAATACAGTAACAAAAAAATTATTGAGAGCAGTAACAGCAAACATAAAGCACTTAACACTGTGCCTCATGATTAATAAATAAGAGCTCTTGTTGCTGGAAATTATCATCTCTGGAACTTTTCTTTTGGAATTGTCTACAGATGCTATTTAAGAAAGTCTCATACAGTAGTTACAGGGCACACACCTATGGTTGGATGCTCTCTTGTCTCTACTTAGGCTGATTCCTTCCTCCTCTATGAAAATAATTAGGGCTCTGCCTGTCTGAAAACCCTATTGAAGGTACAGGAGGGCTCAGGAATTAGTCTAGTAGTAGAAACTAGGTAGAATCTCCTATCTGGAAACAGATTAAATAACATTTATCTAGATGCCAGCTTTTAGCTGAGTGCCTTTGCATTTGAAATACTGCAGATTGAAGACATAAAAATTTAGGAAGACCTGCCTGTGTGGGCACTTGGGAGACTCTTAAAGAAAGCTCTGATTTCTGATTATGGAAATAGGAATATAACATCTCATGTTAGTTACTAAACTTCTTTCTTATTTATCAGAAATGTCTATGCTTAATGGCTCTTCAAGAAGCATTAAGTTGTATTTTAGACCAGCCAACCAGTAGAAACGAGTTTTAATCACAATATTTTTCAAAGTAATGATAATATTTATTTGTAACCTAGTAAATTGTTGTAATTTTTATTATAAATGTATTGTGACTTTTTTCTTTACACTTAAAATATACTCACATTTTTTAAATTATTTTAATGTTTTTAGATTCCTCAGCAGGAAATGGGGTCCTCACTAAAGCTACAGTTCCCATTTATGCAACAGGAGTCCTTACATGTTATATTCAGGTAAGGGAAAATTTCTTATTCTCTAGTAAAAGTGCTTCCTATTTCAAAAAATACCTATATGTCTTCTGAGTGTGTGTATAAGTGAAATTGTTGCCCATAAAGGAAAACAAAATTTATTAATTTTATTCAATAAATAATTTATAATGGAGATCATATTTGAATAATAAAAGTCAGAGTTGAAGAAATAAATTTAGAGATTGTGAGCTTTTCTTAGAAGTGTTAGATTGCACTTATTTAGCAGGGTTTCTTTGTGTTTCATGATGAGGTTTTCATAAATAACAAACAAAGCATATGTGTTAGGTAAAGCAAACTATAAAATGCTATAGTTTATCATCATTTTTAGCAAAGTGCTTTTTAATAATATAGGTTAAGTAGCCCTTATCTAAAATGCTTGGGACCAGAAGTATTTCAGATTTTGGAATTTTTTCAGATTTTGGAATATTTGCATATATACAATGAGATTCTTAGGGATGGGACCCAAGTCTAAACATAAAATGTCTTTGTTTCGTATACACCTTATATGTGTAGCCTGAAGGTAATTTTATACAATATTTTTAATAATTCTGTGCATGAAACCAAAGTTTGTGTACATTGACCAAAAGGCGTCACTATCTCAGCCATTCATGTGGACAATCTGTGGTTGTTTGGCATCACATCATTATCATTTCTGACTCTGAATTTATATGCTATCAATTAATCATTTTCTTATACTTATTCACACATAAGTATTTAACAGTAAAAAATTTGGCATGTCATTACTACAGTGAAAAAAAATAATGTGTTCAGGGTAACTAAACACCAGAATATCTGTTAAACAACAGCCACAACGAACGACAACAGGCTTTCACTTGTGGCATTCTGGTTGGCGCTCAAAAAGTCTCAGATTTTGGACCATTTTGGATTTTCAAATTAGGAATGCTCAACTTGTACTTTATTATTCTTAATTGCTACTGCATAACAAACTTCCCCAAAGATTGTAACTGTTTTATTTGCTCATGATTCTACAATCTGGGCTTCACTCAGCTTCCTCTTCTGCTGGTTGTGCTGGTAGTCTTTCCTGTTGCTGAAATAAATGGGTTGGTTGATAGGGTCTCATTTGGAATGGCTGAACTCCACTCTCCATATACTCTCAGGGATTCTCCTCTGCACCTGGCCTCTGGAGCAGCAGAGCCAGACATGGTGGCTAATGTCTCCCAAGAATGCAAAAGCCTAATCTGCTAGGCTAAGGCTTAGGCCTAGAATTAGCATATTATTTCTTTTGCAGTCTTTTAGTTAAGTAAGTCCCAGACCCAGCCCAGATTCAAGAGAAGGGAACTAAGCTAGGGTGTGAACCAGCAAGTGTGGTTCATTGGTCGCCTCCAATGTAACAGACTACCACACTCTACTTAACATTGTTTTAAATAAAATATATGATGTGTCTCAAGGCATACTAGTAATTTTTAAGTATGAGGCAGTTTCGCCAGTAAAGTGGAAATACAAACTCAAGATAAAGCATTTTTACAAATTAGAATGTGAGAATGAAGAAGGAACACCTTTTTCCAATGGTTTCCTGAATTTTTGCCTGCTAATACCTAACTTCTTTCTTTTGCTCTTTGAATTCAAAGTACAGCAATTCATATTTACTGCACTCTTCTTTCAAAACAAATTTGAATCATCTTATAGTGTTAAAATATAATTCTACAGTATAATATATTACTTTGCAGTAGAAGTTCCAATTCTGTTAAAGTAGCACAGTATTCTTTTAAATTTTACTTTTCTACACTAGTTTCTAAGACTACCTTGTAATATGGCTACTGTTCTGTGTGTAAGATATTTCAAGTCATGTACATTAATAGATTGTCTCTATTGTTCTTAAATTCATGGAGATCAAGGATATTAAGCACTAACACAGTGCCAGACACAATAGTATGCATACCATTCTCCTCTTTTTAATTTTGGAATCTGTTCCAGCATAAGTGTTAAGTCAATATTTCTCTCTTTTTTAGCCTTCCAATGTTTTGTTGGTATTTGTATTTTGACCATAAATAGCATTTTAAAGCATAACAAAGTACTAAGTACAAGGCGTGGCTCATAGTAGGCCTTTATCTGTTGAATAAAGGAATAAGGACATGTCTTTTGAGTCACTATGAAGTCTAAATATGTTATTCATATCTCTAAAGAGATAAAAACATTTCAGCTTGTTACAAAATGTTTAGTACCTTGAGGTAGCAATCACAGGTTGCCAGTGTTTCTCATTTTAGGAAGCACATACCAACGGTTAATATTTCTCTCATGAAACAAAAAGTTTCGTTAGGATAAATCACAGTCCTATTTGCTTTAGTGAACAAAAACTATCTTAAATCAAATACACAAGCAGTATTACTTGTTTTTAAGATTTCAAAAATGAGGAATACGATTATATTAATAGTAAATTTTCAAAAATCAAAAGAATTCATGCTCATTTAGAAGTCTATTTTATAGCTCTTATTTCACTCTTAGTTGTTTTTTTTTTCCAGATTTCCAATTCATTTCCCAATGTTATATCTGCTTTATGTTTGACATAGTAGGTAACAAATGGGTGAAGTCTCTTTTCCAGCATTGTCCTGATGCTGTTTTAGCAGTGTCTATGCCTTTTTACTAAGTAGACTAAGTAAACTGCCATGTCTTAAAACTGCTATAATCATCCTTTTTTCAGGTTAACCATTGCTTTTGTCAATCCTTTTTCTCTTTCTCATTCTAAACTACTCTGACTATGTAGGATAAAAAGGCAGGTGGTAATCTAGTCTTTCTTGTGGATCTACTGATACATTCAAAAGCTATTTATTATTGACCTCCTATGTTCCTACTGACAACTTGAGTTTAATTTATTATATATTTATTTCCTGATGGAATGTCAGATTCCCTTGCCTTATAGATTCAGATTAATTGAACACAGACAGTTATTTTTTTAACTCTACTAATTTATTTTTAACAGGTTTGCTTTTTCTAGCATACTTAAGAGTGCTATTTAAAAAGAAAGAACTATTTTCTGATTATGAAAATAATAATGGTTCATTGAAGAAAGTTTGAAAAATACAGATTTTTTTTAATCAAGGAGTACAACTATTTCTTGAAAGAACACAATAGTCTGTATTTTACCAAGTGTGTGGTTTTTCACCACTAGGATATTGTAAAAATAATTTCTTGGAAATCACTTTTATACTATTAAGAGGATTACTGTTTTAGTAATTTGTATTTACCTACATAGAACCAAAATTCATTGGAAATAAAATTCGTAAAGTAAATTTTAATAAAAGATTATACATTTTATTGTTCTAAATTAAGATCATCGGGTAAAACTTTCTGCAGTGATAGAAATAATCTGTATCTGAGTTGTCTGATAAGATAGGCACTAGCCACATATGACCATGAAGTCTTTGAATTGTAGCTAGTGCAGCTAAGAAACTGAATCTTTCATTTTACATAATTTTTTATTTAAATTTAACTATAAATAATCATATGTGGCTAGTGGCTACCATATTGGACAGCACAAGTCTAAATCAAAGAATAGAGATAATCTTTGTCTTCATATCATTCCGATCATAGATAATGCTTAATAAGTATCTTTAATTAAAATGGCTTCCAAATTAGGATATTTTCCCCTTATTTGGTAACATTTCTAATTGTAGATAGGTAGTTATGGTATTTAGTTCTACTTGATTATTTGGAAATTCATTATCAGTATTTTTCCTCTGTAGGAAGAAGACAGAAAACTGCTAGTTGGATTCTTAGAAGATGTAATGACCCTGCTTTCATTATCTCATGCTCCTCTTGATAGCCTGAAGGCTTCTTTTGTGGAACTGGGGTAAAAAAATAACAGCTTATAGTTTTTTAAAAGGCAGTATATTGCAAAGTCTCTAAATTGGATTTACAGAGTACATATTTTAAGTCTAAAAGGATTGCCATACACACCTATTCTTTCGGTTTTGAGACTTAAGTTTTTTTGTTTTTTGGCTTGTTTTTGGTTTTGCTTATTTGTACATTCTTAATATTTTATAATCAATACATTTTAATTTTTAAAAATGGGGGAAAGGGTGCAGACATATGTTTTCTCTGAAGCAGTTGGAGAAATAAAATCAAGTACAGATTTGAAGAAAAGTTAGTTTACCAGAACTGAAAAAGGAGCTTCCAGGGAAAGCCAGCTCGTCAGGCTCCTTTTTCTTTCTATTTGATTTGCTTAGTCCTACATAAAACCACAGCATCTGGCTGCTAAAGTAGTTTTAGCTCAGTCTTTACTGAAAACAGGCTCATGAATTTATTAATAATATCACCTTAGATCTGGATAGGCTTTACGTCCAAAAATACCCTCCCGTATAGATGGTTTGAGTTGACCTTATTTGATCCTATATCAGCCGTATGACATAAATAGGACATGTACTGCTTCCTCAGTTTTTATAAATGTAGAAACTAAGAGCCACAGAAGTTGTAACTTACCCATCTGACTCTTAGTCCAGTGGTCTTTTTTTCCTCATAAATTTTATGTTTCTTTCTTTATAATGTTAACTTGCATGCTATTAAAAAGAATAAACATTTCTGTCACAACTGCAAATGCTTAGAGAAGCTAAAAGTGTGACTTCTGAATATGCTAAAAGTTTGTGTTATATAAGGTTACTTCCTTAAGTAACTTTATACATTAAGTGTCCATAGACTTTCAAAGAATCCTAGCTGTGACCTGTTTAACCATACAAAGTAATTTCATGTGTTCTGTCAATATTTTTTATCATTCATTTTATCCCTTTAAATATAGTTTTTCAGTATACCAGTAAGGCACTGTGGCTCTCAATTTTAACATTGATTTTTTTCTTCTAGAGCAAATCCAGCATACCATGAGTTACTGTTAACGGTTTTGTGGTATGGTGTTGTCCACACTTCAGCACTTGTGAGGTGTACTGCTGCTAGAATGTTTGAGGTATGTAAACAAATGCTTCTGTTTGTTCCAACTGTATGATTTTTTAGAAGAGGGAGAAGGGACTATTTTTGTTTTTTTATAGGCTTTGCATACCATATTATGTTGATATATATTTTATGACACTGAACAGTGTATAGTTGTGTACTGTGTGATGGGGCAGAAATTTAGCTTTGACATATTTAAGAATGTTTTCTAGCCTTACTGGTTCCTTGAATGTTATTTTTATTATCAGCACTATCTCCAAATTCTCTTTTAAATCTCCTTTTAATCACTCTCCTACATAAATCTTTCTGACTGTACTTTTCTATTTACTAAGGTAAATGACTACTAAAATAAAACTACATGAGGTATTTTTCAAGTTACAAAATGTAGTTGGATTCATCAGTACTATCAGAAAATCAATTGTAATTATGGAAATATTTATTTTGTTGATTACTCCCACTTCACTGGTTCTCTCACATATCATATGTAGAATAGCATCCAAATACATTAAGTGTCTATAGACTTATAAAAGGAAAGAGACTGTTCATATAATTTACCTAGACTTTTTTTAATTGCCACTTACCCAAGTATGAAAATTAAAATATTTATCTTTTGTACCCATCCCATAGCAAATTATGTCATAGCCTAGTATATTTTCTACATAGAAATATTTTTAGAACTTTATTTGAGCAATAAAATTGGTTTTCTGTTTCTTGTTAATTTAGAGTCTTGCCACAGAGCTAAGGCTGTCTGGGTTCAGTTTCCATCTCTGCGACCTAGTGACTTTGTAAATTATTTGGGCAAGTTTGAACTTCTCTGTGCCTTAGTTTCCTCATCTACAAAGTGTATTTGATAATAAAAAGTATCCATCTCAAAGGATTTTTGTTAATGTTAAATGAATTAATGCTTGTGAAGCCCATAAAACAGTGTCTGGAACATAATAATGCTTATAATAAATAGTAACTAATATTGTCATTTTTTTTTAATCCATGGTATTATTTCACAAAATAATATAATAGTATAGGGAACATATACTTAACTAAAATTGTCCCTAATATGCATGTGATTCTTACAGTGCATTAAAGCATTTATAAGAATTCAAATCTTCCTGAAATTTCAAAATTACTCCACAATTTAAGATAAATTGCAATTGGAATGAAAGGGCACTAATGTATTTAAAATATATGCCTTCTAAGATTTTTAAATATATAAATTAGATTTGTGGACTCTAAAGAAAATTCCATTGTTGTCAGGAAGTTGAAAATCCTTTTCCATGTTCCCTCAGTTATTATACATATGTGATCAAAAAAGCTGTAATAGGTCCTTTGTCAAGGTGAATGCCAAAGTAACAGTTTGGTTTTACGTCTAGTCAAGTTCCTTCTGGTTATAAATAATTTGATTATTCAGTATGCTGAAAAAGGGTCATTACAATGAAAGAAGAATCATTCTCCTGTCCTTCCCTACAAAAGTAAAAAAATGTCATTTTAAATGAAGAGCTATTTCTTTAATATGCTCTCTTCATAGGATTTTATTCTAAGACCGTAAAAGCTATTTCTTCCCTTTGTCTCTAAAATCTATGCATCCACTGGTAAAGCATACCTTAATAAGTGAAAATAATTTAAGTAAATAAAATGAGGCATCCTCCTTTTTTATTTGTTTTGTGGTTTTTTTATTTGTTTTGGTTTTCTGCCTTATTTCTTATGTGGCTTTTGTCTGGTTTTGGTTTCTGTGTTTGCTGTCAGTGCTGGTCTGGAAGCTATCCCTATGCTTAAGCAGTTTTCAGTGTTCTCTCAGGTTGATTATGAACTGCCGAGTCTAGTTGGAGAGACTTTCAATATTTTTCAAATTCATTTATGGTAAAAATTTCACTGAGCATGTCAAAAAAGTTATCAGTAGAAGAAATTAAATTTCCTTTTTTGTCAATGATCCTTATTTTGAACAAAATTGTATTGAAAGAATAAATATTATTCATAAGATTTCTTTTGATACCAATGCTTTGTAATTTAGAATTATGCCTACTTCCCCTAAAAATGAGTTAATTCAAAATAAAAACATAGAAAGCAGGACACTTAAAATAAATTCTTTTTTAAAAAAGCAAGACCAGAAACCGTTCTTGCTTTTTAAAGTGAAGAATGCATTTACTAGGAACCTAATATAAGATACTTGAGAAATTGAATATTAAATTTAGCTTAGTTTTTAGATGGCAGGACAAAAAGGGGGGCACCCAATCAATCATATTATTCTCATTGTTAAATAAGAAGCCATATTACATTTTGAAGTAGCAAATTAATGATATTATTTTATAAGGGGATTTGTCCTAGTGTGACATGATAAATTTCCCAAAAGATGCAGAAGAGAACTTCAAATAACTATTTTTTATATCAATCATAAGGAAATTGAGCATGTAACATTAGACCACAACTCAAAGAAGGCATGACTCTATAAGTCAGATGAGACCAAGTTCATTTTCTAGCTCCACTACTTAGGCTTTAAAACCCTGGACATGTTACTTAACTTCTTTAAGCCTCAGTTTCTTCATCTGTTAAAATAATGATAATATTATATTTGTACTTATCAAGTGTAAAGATCAAATGATATATTATTTTGTATGTAATAATTGATAAGCTCTTAAATTTACTTTCTGATTGTCTAGCTTAATAAAGAAATTGAAATTAAAAACCCCAGAGCAATGAAAAATTAACTTGTCCCCTAGATTATCCTCTTTTTTAATGCTTTTGGCAGGTGCAAGATAGCAGGCATTTCAATATACACTTTACTGATTCAAATCTAAGCTATCTTATTTACAAAATGGTACAGAGAAGAAAATTTTAACAATATTTGAACTTCCTTGTCCTGTTTCTTTCTTCCTGACATCTGTAATGTTTAAGGAAATAACAAAAGTTCTTTGTTATCTTATTCCTGCCTAATTATTTGTGGGTTTTTTTTTTTTAATTATTTCAGAATATTGAATTAGATTCTAAAATGAATCCATTGGTAAATGGTAATGATTTATTGCAAAATTAAGAATCTTCACATACAGTGAGCTGTGCTCTCTCTGATGAGTTGTATAGGAGGAATGCCTTAACATAAGCCCACAATGGTAAATTTTTGTTAATAAAACATCCATGGCATCTTTGATCTTCTGTGAGGACTAGTTCTAATTACTAGGCGAACATATTGGTAAGCATTTAGGATGAATACGTGCTTACATTCTGAAATTGAGAAGAGGGTTGCACATCTCTATTGAACTCATAAAATTCAGTAATACATATAAAACAAAATGCATACCATTCAATATTACCCTCCTGTTTTGCAATTTAGCATTGGCCACTAAATGAATTGTTTTTATGATTAGATTATAGAGATCTAATTCTACTCATCATTTTTATTTTAAAGTTTATTTGAGCTTATAGAGAAATGTAAAACAAAGAACTGTTTAGATGTTAACCACCAAAAAGTTTTTTTAATTAAATAATTTCTTTTTCCAAATGTATCACAAATCATATATTCTTGGGGCAGTCAGAATAAACTCTCATTTCTTGAGTGTCTACTCTTTGTCAGGCATAGTATTTAGACACGTTGTATGCAAATCAATAGCACAACAGTCCTTTGAGGTAGATGATAGTATCACCATTTTCAGATGAGAAAACTGAGTTAAGAGATTATATATCTAAGACCACATGGATAATAAGTGGAGAACTGGAATCTGAACCCAGATCTGATTCCCAAGTGTAACACTTTCCAGTAGGCTGCATTAGATCTCTGTACTTCAAAAAGAAAGCTATATGATTTAGAAAGTTGGAAGTTTTCCTGTGTGGTTTTTAAATTTACTTGCTATAGAACAATATAATAAGTGGTTTAGCAGTGGCTGCTAGCCATTTGAGTTTGGTTTAAAAACAGCCCAGTTTGTACCTCGTTGGTCATAATAAAACTACATCACATTTGAGTATTTTAACCATAGAACCCAACATGTGTCTTCTTTTTTTTTAAAAGTAAAGTTTTCTTTTAAGTTGCATTTTAATTGACATTGAAATTGCATAGACTATTTGACCAAAAGTACAAACTGCCATTGAATTGGTAACAAAATCTGTTTTTGTGAACTGCTAGGCTATTTAAGCTTTATTTTCCTCCTAAGCATTCTCTGCCTTTGTAAAGCACTCTAGTAGCAATATTTGCTTAGCTTCTAATTTTGGTTTTGCTTTTGTGTTTACTCTCTTTCTCTTGGTTGTTCCTTTCTTCTTCCCGTGGCGCACTGTGTTTGCTCTTTCCGTGCATCACCTGTGAATACCCCCTACGCTGACCAATCAGCTGTTGGTGAAGGGGGTGAATGAAACTCTGGTAGCTCAGAGGGTTGTTCCTGCTCTCATTACTCTCTCCAGTGACCCTGAAATGTAAGTGTCGTCCCTGCCTTTTACATTCAGCATCCCTTTCAAAATGTGCCAGTCAAGAAATAGCCATCAGCTTTTAAATTTATTGAAGACTCTTTAAAAAAATAAAATTGGGTTATGCTTATTTGATTTTAAACTTTATTGTATTACTATTTATATATCGTGTTTTTTTTAAATCAATCTTCACAGAAAGCCTAATTTGGAGGCCATGTATTAAATAAATATTAGTATTAATAGTATCACTGCTAAATAAACATTTCCAAAACCTAAAACAGGCTGATGGACTATTTCTTTCAAGCCAAGAAAGGATGCTCTGCTAATCTCACTAACAGGTTGTTACCAGTAAGCGTTAATAGCATGAACCAAAGGCTTAACATTTTAATGTCTCGTGTGGATGACTAAACCAAGAAAGGCCAATGAGTCTGCCTGCCCATCCTCAGTCACAGCTAACCCAGTTCTCATTCCAGTTTACCAAACCATTTTTTATTGCATGTTGACTGGTTTACAGCTGACTCTTCGAGGCATGAGTGAAGCGTTAGTTGACAAGCGGGTTGCTCCGGCCCTTGTTACCTTGTCCAGTGATCCTGAATTGTGAGTTTCACAGACTGCGACCTTAAGTTATCCTGTCTGTCTTTTTGAGCATTCTTCTTGGTCTGCTTTTTTTTTAATTTACTTTGTCATTGCTAGAGACTAATACAGTATATTTACCTTGTACTTACTTTGATATGCATTTTAATAATACTCATTTTTAATCTCAAAGTTTCAGTTTCTTTCTTTTTTAATTCTAACAGCTCTGTCAGGATCGCCACAATTCCAGCCTTTGGCACTATCATGGAAACAGTAATTCAAAGAGAGGTAGGAAATAATTGAAATTTATTTATACCTGTGTACTATTGAGGTGATGATGATGCATTACTATACATGTACCTGGTAGCAGGTGTTAGGAAGCATCATACCTTTCATTTGTTTTGTAGTTAGTTATGGGCCAGAGAAAGATCTCACTGTTTGAAAACATGGTAGCCTAACCAACATAGATTTCCATATCCTAAAGAAACTCTAGTTTTTTTTCTCAATTAGAAAATTAAGTGTAAGCCAGTGCTTAGATGTTCTATTTTAAGCCTCGTTACATATTGCAGTTTTGAATAATCCTTCAAATCAGGTCTAGTTTCAAGGTCTTCTATTATTCAGTAGACTTATGGCCAATCTACATAAATTCTTGATTGCCAGTGTGCACAGATTTGAAGAATATTTTGCTAGATAACACTAGGAACACAAATCCATCTTAGTTTTACAAATGAAGGTGAGAAAGTACCTGTATTGTGATAATTGTGTCATTGATACCAAGTTGTAAAGGCATTTAGTGGACTGGTATCATCTTGTTACAGAGTATATTACTGTGCAAACCCTCTGTCTTGCTTGTTTTAGGAGATAACCAAGGTTATTCTCCCTGAAGGTACATTTTAATTTTGCAACTGTGATTTCATTTCAAATTTTTTAGCTTCTATCTGCATCATTAACTATAAGACACATCTCAAAATTAGTATCAGAATTGTATTCTTTGTTATTATGTTGGATATGTCCATAAACAAATAAAAAACCCTGTAGATTAGAAAATAAATTATTTATGGACATATTACCTAGTCACTTAAATGGAAAACCTATTTTACCAAAAAAACAAAAATGTTAATAAAATTCCTTTATAGATTTTTTATAACAAAAATTAAACCATTTTGTTAGTTATAGAAAGAACATTTTCCCTTTTTTTCACTTATATATTTCACTGGTGAAGCAACAGAAAAAAAGCACATCATTTTGCAAAGCTTGCAGTCTTGGCAGAATTTCAACATGTTCTTAAATCCTAAAATAAGAATGTCTTTTAGGGAAATGTGAGTAAGATATAAGTCATTAATGACTCATTGCTTTCAGAAGGTGAATAATTGGGTATCTTAACACTGTGATTTAAGAATTATAATTTAGATATGAAATAATCATAAACATCTATTTTTCCCTAAATATGGTAGGGGTTTTTTTCTTTTGTTTTTAACAATTTGTCAGGGAATATTTGTATTTTAAAAAAACATTTAAGAATTAACAAGCATAAACGAAAATGTGAAACCTTTTCTGAGCCAAAAAATTAAATAACTATTTAATTCCAAATTTCTACCATCATGGGGATATTAATTGTTTGAATCCACTGCTACAAGCCATGTTTAATGTGTATCTTTCACTTTAACAACGCTACCCAGTTTTTAATATTCTATAAAATGACTGTACATTATCCAATTTGAAGTTGCTGGAAAGAGTGAAAATGCAGTTGGCTTCTTTCCTGGAAGATCCTCAATATCAAGACCAACATTCTTTGCATACAGAGATTATAAAAACATTTGGTAGAGTTGGGCCTAATGCAGAACCCAGGTTCCGAGATGAGTGTAAGTTGCATTTTTCTTCCTTTTTCTCTGAATTATAATGTAAAATCAAAGCCAGAAACCTCTCTGAGGATTTGTCATGTGTTAAAGCCTTTCTGTGCATCTTTCATAAACTGAAAGTTGAATGTAAAACAAGTTAGTTATTATGAATTGATCAGTATTGCTATTAGTGGGTGATTTCTTATACTATGTACTGATTATTGTAAGAAATGAACTCATAAACTTAATTTCAAGTTATTTTAGAAACATTTCATAACTGTTAATTGCAAAATGTTGTGCTGCCTTTTACTTAAGAGTTTCTTTTTTATTTTTATGGAAATTTTTGTGTGTTTCTAGACATATTCTTAGGAAAAATATGCATTTCTTCCACTTAGAATACCACTCAACATGACACATCACTTGTTTTAATTCATGGTTTGTTGATCTGTTAAACAATCTGCATGATTATCTGCTAAATATTTTCTGGTTTCTACAGTATCTCTTTTACTGCCTCAACCTTTATGACAATAATTCTTTGGGTATCATCAAAGCACCCCAAAATTATTACTCCAAATGTCATGTCACTGCTATAATTTAGCCCTTTTATTTTTAGCAATTTGACAATCTCTAGGGAGGGCCACAAGATGGGACACTTCAGGCAGTTTGATTTCTAGTACAAAATCAGATTCTTTAACAGGCTAATTATTGAATATCCAGGTTGGTATTGTCTCTTACTATTTTTATAAGAGTCATCAAAAAAAAAAAAAAAGATTAAGTCAGGATTTGTACCGCAGTGTCCAAAAGATCTGTTGAGGGCATAGACACTGATCAAGCTGCAGGAACAGTCATGTGATTCTTTTTCACTGGGTAAATGTATTTATAATTAATTAACCAACTAACAACAAAAAGTTATTTCCATATTTTAGTTAGCAATGGGGTAATTCCACATGTTGCAACATCAAATTTATAGGTAATCCCAGTAGCTGCTCTGAAGATGCCTTGACTTTGTTGAGACTATATGCTCTGAGGCAAGGAGAATAACTTCTTGGCTCCTGGATTAAGGGATAGATTAAATAGGCAATGGGTCTTTTGGTGTGTGCCATGTGTTGAGTTAAAACCTCCCTAGAACATGATCTAACCTTTTTATGTACATTCAAAAGAAAGATTTATGATAATCTGGGAAGAATCAGTCTGGATTCTTATAGGCTCTGCTCCAATTATTTTGTTATATCTTTAGAGTATTTTGTCCACAGTGATTCTGAGACTATAGTTATTTCTCAAATCAAATGTATCAGTATCTTAATGTCTCTAGAATTTTTTAAATATCTAAAAATATAGAGTAGATACCTACCTATTAAATTTATAGGAGTAGCATAAGAAGAAGAAAGGAATTTTCTTCTCATAATGGTCTCAAAATAATAGTTAAAGGTTGGCTTGGGAAAAAAATTTAGGTTAGAGAATCCACACTGCTTGAATAGGTCTAGTAAACCACTATCCCTGAAGCCTCCTACAACTTACTATAAAACCGTATGTCTTATGTCATCTTTCACATTTTGTCACAACTAGACTTTTTTTTAAGACAAAAATCAGTCTTTTTTTTCCTTTGGTATTTGTTTCCTAGTCAAGTAGCTTCTCTTTGCTTTAGAGCTTTACTCTGAGGAATTTAATGTCCTATATTAATAAAATAAATGGTAAAGTAGAACCTGTATCCAAAAGAATGCTATATTGTTATCCATCTATATTTATAGACAATTAACTTTGGGAGTTGAAAGGAAGGACAGAGAATTTCTGGGTGGTAATGTCTCTCTTGGAGTGACATTTTGTATACTTAGATATTTGCCCCTGTATCACTTAGCAAATATAAGACATTAATTCTTTCAGTGGGGCCCCTTGTTGTTTACCGGCTCTTTTTTTTTTTTTTTTTTTTTAGAGACAGAGTCTTGCTCTGTCACCCAGCTAGAGTGTAGTAGCGTCATCATAGCTCACTGCAACCTCAAATTCCTGGGCTCCAGTGATCCTCCTGCCTCAGCCTCCCAAATAGCTGGGACTACAGGCGTGTGCCACCACACCCAGCTAATTTTTCTATTTTTTGTAAAGACAGGATCTTGCTCTTGCTCAGGCTGGTCTCAAACTCCTGGCCTCAAGCCATCCTCCCTCCTCAGCCTCTCAGAGTGCTGGGATAATAGGCTTGAGGCACCGCACCTGGCCTCTTTCCCAGTTCTTAATCATCACAGCACCTTTTGGTCTTGATTTTACTTCAAGGGCCAATTATTTTATCTGGAACACTATACAGTCATTTTTTGTTTTCAGCTAGGAATATTTTACTTTGTAAGACTCTTTGAAAATGTTTGGTCATACATTGGAGATTTTCTAATGTGGCAATTTTCCATTTCAGATTTTTTTCCCCCTAAGTTTCATATTTCAGGTCTGAGCCCATCTATTAAAAAGATTTCCTTTACAACTATTGGATCTACCCCAGAATATTTTTGACAGTTTTCTGAAATTTACAGTTTCATAAAATTTCCTGTTGATTTATCTTTATTTTACTTGCAATTTTAAATCTTCGTCTAGTCTGTCCCAAAGAAAAAGGCTTCTGCAGTAACATTATGTTAAATATTTTCTTTTTTTCTTTACTACTCAAGGTCAGTTTTAGAATTATGCCCATCTAAGCTGGGTGCAGTGACATACGCGGCTGTTGTCCCAGCTACTCAGGAGGCTGAGGCAGGAGCATCACTTAAGCCCAGGAGTTTGAGGCTATTGTGTGCTATGTTTATATCTGTGAATAGCTACCGCACCCCAGCCTGGGTAACAAAGTGAGATCCCGTCTCTTTTACCCCCCCCCGAAAAAAAAAGGAATTATGTCTACCTAGCTTATTATTACTAAATTTTCTCCTGGTTTTTAATCTCCTACTGCTTTTAACTGTAATATTTCTCTTCATCTGAGGTGTTTACAATTAAGCGAATTAGTTAATACAAATATGGGAGCCAGGATGATACATATGTAGCGAAATCTTGAATTCTGTAGTAAATTTCTATCTTGTCTTCCTGAGAATTAGGAGGATCCTTAATTATACCCTTTAACTGCTGCTAGACTAGAGTTTACATTAACTTCTGTAGAATTATTTTCTAGTCAAGCAATTTTAAGGGGATTTTGTACAGTGTGATTGTTGTGTTTCTAGGAAAAACATTGAGGAAAGGTCAGAGAACTCAGGAGCAGAAGGAATAAAGGGGCCATGCATAAATAGATAAAGCTCGAGGAAGATAAGTTTCAGAAGGTTTGGCCAGAAATGAACTAGAGAGTTTTTGAGAGAGACCATCTTAGAGTCACTATTTTGTTGAGGCATCAGCATGCTGATTAATGAAGCTGACAACTGCATGTCTGGAGTTTTGGTCTCCTAATTTTTTCTAGACCTCCTCTGAAGTATATCATTAATTTTGACAAGTCAAAAAGCCCCCTAAATATGGCCATTATTATTCTAAGTTTTTGTGGGTATTTTTGTCATTTACTAAGTTAAGCGTGGAAGTTGTGATTATATAGCCTTAGTTTATTTAGGAAGCAGGAGTTTTTCCAGGAAAAGATTGTAGCTTTTATATATACAAACTCAATGCAAACAAGAAAGAAATCACTACAGTAGGTCAGCAGTCTGTGCTTATGAATGGTTGTTTTGTGTTTCCCAACCAAGCAGAGACTAGAAAGGGGTTGTGTGATTGGTTATGTGATCAACAATTTAACAATCACTGACCCTGAAGTCATTTCTTCAAAGAACTCTGGTTTTAGTGGGAAATTATATTCAGAAAACACAATCTTAGGCGCAAGGAGTGCTCACTGCTACTGAATTGATTATTGTTTCTTGGGCCATCACTTATATTTAGCAGTAGGTTAAAATTTTACATTATTCTTTGAGGGTATTAAACTCATCGAATGACTTAAAAACTCAGCTACCAGTACTGTTTGATATTGGTCTTTGCTAAGAATTTGAGGCTGGGTATGGCGACTCACACCTGTAATCCTAGCACCGTGGGAATCCAAGGCTGGCAAGAGGATCGCTTGAGGCCAGGAATTCAAGACCAGCCTGAGCAACATAGCAAGACCCCCCATCTCTACAAAAAATAGAAAATTTAGCCAGGCACAGTGGTGCGTGCTTGTAATCCCAGCAACTGGGAAGGCCAAGGCAGGAGAATTATTCGAGACAAGGAGTTTGAGGTTACAGAATGAGCTATGATGATGCCATTGCACTCTAGCCTGGTGACAGAATGAGACCTTGTCTCCAAAAAAAAAAGAATTTATTTGAGAAACTGAAGAAAATACAAATAGTATTATGAATAGTATTATAAAGAAGTGAAATAATTTGAAAAAGAAAAGTGTACTATATTTAATGGTAATATTTTATTTTTATAAATAACATAAGCAATAGGTTGTTTATATTTGTTTATTTGCCTTCATTTTTCAATTGGGAAATTGAATTATAGCGAGGCCATATGACCTGTGTACATCCTCATAATTAGGTAATAGCGACAGTGCTATAATCTGTTTCTCCCAAATCACTTTTTATTTTGAAAAACATACTTTCTTCCCTAGTAAGAAAAAACAAGCATAGGATGTGGGTAATCTTTTGAAATCATCCACAATTAAAATGAAATTGTATAAGTTAAAATGATAAGTGATTTAAAAAGTGTATCAGGGTTTTGTATACATGTTTTGGATAAAAATGTAACCTTTTTTTTCTTTTTTCAGTTGTTATACCACATTTGCATAAATTAGCTTTGGTGAACAACTTACAAATTGTGGATTCTAAAAGACTGGATATTGCTACCCATCTTTTTGAAGCCTACAGTGCACTTTCCTGTTGTTGTATCCTTGCTTCATTAAAGTATATCTACATTTATATAACCAATCTTACAATGAACCTTAGTTGTTAAAGATGGAATAGAACTTTTTTTCTTCAACTTACATAAAGATTGTAGAAAATTGAAAATTTGGTTTGCCCCACTCCTTATTATAGCCATCTCATAATGTGAAAATATAATTTTAAATCCTCCGTGCTTATATAGTTTTGAAAACATTGATGAGTTTCATAACCTGAAATTTTATTTACGTTAATCACCTATATAATTGAGCAAGAAATGAAAGGCAGAATGAATTACAGCTGAGACTTCTATATGCCCTAGCATTTAGGTTGTTCAGTGAATGTTTAACTATCAATATCCAGTGGACTACTATGAATATCTCTTAAAGAGATAGCACGCATTGGAAAATTACAGGGTCAACTTAGCTAATCATCTCCAGTGATTATAGAACTGGGAGAAAACTTAGAGATCACGTAGGCCCATGTCAACTACTATGTCGTAAATGATTAAACTAAGGCTTACAGACACTGTGGCTTCTTCTGTTTTTTATAGTTAAAAGCAAAACTGTGACTGGAACAAAGAACTTTAGCTATCCTGTTAAATGTTCTGTTTACTATCCTATGCCTGGTAAAATAAAACAAGGAAGTAAAGATAAAGATAAGGCAAAGTGAACTTCAACTTCTAGGCTCTCTTATTAAAAGGCAGAAGAGTTCAAGAAAGGGGAAATAAGAGATTGAAAAAAGAGTATAAGGCTGAATATTCAAAAGTACATGCTAGACAATATGATCAGAGAATTTTAATGAGATAAATATGTTCTATAATATCACTCACATTCATTCACATTGGATTCTTGATTGGAATGTACCAATGGAGATAACTTTTGTTCAGAATAAATCAAATAGACAAAGTAGAAAAGTAAAGCTATCTGTTAAACAGTTACATATCTTTTTGAAAATACTGAAACTTAAATGGACACATAGTTGAGAATTTCCTTTCAGTAATCTATAATAGAAGTGATTTAATCATATGGATGATCATGTTTTTATAATATAGGTTATAAAGTGGACAGAGACACCATATTTTAATAATTTTGTACCACAACTCTCCACGTGTCTTCTATGAGTTTAATTCCACTAAAAGCAGAACTTATTCTTGATTTATTTTGTTGGCATTTTCAACTTAGAGAAGACAGAGGAAGCAAAAAGAGGAACTGATATTCTGAAGTAGCAAGGAAGAATTCTTGAGTAATGGAGAAGTGACAGAACCCTTGCAAGAAAGTAATAATGGCATGTCAGAGTTTGTATCTCAAAGAAAACACTGGTACATTTATTAGACTTTGTGAAAGGAGATGTTTAAAATTTAAGCAAAATGTTTTGTATAATCTTATATAGCAGAGAGTTTCCGAAGGAATATGCCTCAAGGAAAATGGGAAAGTCAAAAGTTCAAAATTTTTAGCTCTATAAAACCAAATTTTCTAAGTGGGAAAGGCAGTGGGTTTCCAAAGAGCATAGAAATCTATATAGGAGGATTATTATTGTGTGTCTAGATATGCACAGAATATTACTAGAATAAATACAGTACAAAGTCTTTATATACCAGTACAGTAAGGGGAAGAACCATCCATCTTAACAATAGTCCCTGTTCAGGTACTAAAAGTGTTATTTCTACATGAGTCAGAACTTGTACTTGAGTCAACAGGGTGAAATGGCCACTAATAAAATCACATTGTCCAAATCTTTCTGCTATTCCATTACACTCTGAGCTGATCAGAACATCTTTTCAGCACTGGCATCCTGTTTTAATAGGGACATTAGAGAAACTATAGTGTATAACATTTGACATAGTAAATCAAGAAGTCATATTTCAGAAAAGTTTGAAGACATTTAGAAATGTTTAACCTGAAGAAGAGATGGCTTGGAGATGAAAATTTAATCTGATAATTATTTTAAAGGTTGTTAGGTAGAAGGACAGGCGCACTGTGTAGCTAAGATACAGACTTACAGAGAGGCCAATTTTGTTTATAAGAAAAACTTTTTAATTGAGCTATCTAAAAATGCAATAATCTTCCTTATGAGACTATGAATGTCCTGCCATTGTTAACTGTCAAAGGCCTTTTGACCATCATTCACCAATGAGATAGAGGTGACTCCTAATATTAATATCTGATAGAACTAAATACCTCAAAGTTTCCAATCCTTAAGGAAAAAGGTAGGTCCAACAGTGAGTAGAAACAGAGAAGAGTGACTTCCTGCTTCTCTCCATATATGGCCATCTTCAGCTTCTCAATCTGTGCCCCTAGTTCTCTAAATCAGACTGTTAACTACTAGTCCAAAGGTCACTCACAATTATATCTTGGCAGTACCTTCCCCGTATCTAGAAAACAAGACTACATAATCATTAGATTGCAGCCCTCTGATGTCTATAGAGATTTGGTTCAAACAAATGATATCTATATTTTTAGTACCTATTGAATTTATAAATCACTTATAGGAGCTTTGTTTATGAACAATTTTTATTTATAAATGTATTTTCAAGGCAGTAGTTATACTGATTTTTGTTTTCCTTAATGAAATTTTTTTTTCCCCAAAAACACTGATTAAATTATCTTTGTGAGGGAGCTCATTTACTGGCAGTTTTCACTTTAATGTGGCATAATATTAAATGAGAGCTGTTTTTAAAAGGCTAGCAACTAGGATAAGGTCAGAATATGCCAGAATTGATGTGAGTAACCAAGATGAATTGTTTTCTTGAGAAATGCTTCTGCTTTCCTGATACCTTTGAATGTCAAGATAACTCAAATGCAAAGATGACCAGGAACTCTAAGGAGCACAAAACTTACAGTAAACGTTCTTATCAGAGCAAAAGCTCTCTTACCTAATTCAATCAGGACTAATAGTAGGTCACTTTAACAGGATGGATAAAGCAAGAACCAGGAAAAAGGTATATATCTTAGATAACTTATTTTAACTTAAAATATATAAATTTTTTTTTTTTGCCAATCTTTTGATGTAGGACTGAGGCAAGTTTCTCAGATAAACCCACATCCACACTGCAATTACCTATGATACTCAGTTTAAGTTTTTTAAAGAGGATCTAGAAACATTTCTGGTACTGAGTATAGAATTTTTCTAGATTTTTATATTCTTCTAAATCTTTTACAGCTGTTTTATATATAATAATTGAACAGCAATGTTTTAGGCAGTTTGCTTACTTTTATCAACTTTTTCCAAAACTTTCAACTCAGTTGTGGAAACATTAATTTTTTTACTTTTTATACTTCAAGATAACTCAAATGCAACATCTGATTTAACATGCAACATTTAAACATCTGATTAGATTACATGATTTAATTTTCTGGTACTGGCCAAGCATGATGGCTCATACCCGTAATCCTAGCACTCTGGGAAGCCAAAGTGGGAGGATTGCTTGAGGCCAGGAATTTAAGACCAGCCTGAGCAAGAACAAGACCCCATCTCCAAGAAAAATGGAAAAATAGAAAAAATTAGCTGAGCATGGTAGTGCACGCCTGTAGTCCCAGCTACTCAGGAGGCTGAGGCAGGAGGATCGCTTGAACCCAGGAGTTGGAGGTGAGCTATGATGATGCCATTGCACTCTAGCCTGGGTGACAGAGTGAGACCTTGTCTCAAAATAAATAAATAACAAATAAATAAATAAAAAATTTTTTTAGTATTATTTCATACATTTACAGAACATGATCAAATTATGGAATGTTGCAGTGATTGATACCACTGACATAAACAGATCTGTGTGCGTAAACACAACTGACTGTTTATAAATAACTTATTCTGCCAATGCAGAGTCATACTTGAGGGGAGCCTCTTTACTCTGAGTGGTCAGCATGCCATAGGTATCATTTAAGAGGACTTCTTTTTTTATGTGTTAATAACCTGTGTTTTGTTAGACACACCAGTTTTGTTTTGTTTTTAATTTCCTTAACTGCCTTGTCCCAAGTCATTTCAGAGGATTTAATGGTTAATCACTTTTTACCTGGTCTCAGATGTTTACGGACTGACATGGAACATCTCTCTCCAGAGCATGAGGTGAGCCACTGTGATTATCAGTACCATGTTTATGTTTTAATACTGCCTGTTCAGACTTTCATTCTTCTTTATGTGAGGCTTGATTGTGATATGTTGTGCTTAATTTTTTAAAATCTAGCTCGATGTCATTTTATGAATTTATCTACTAATTGTGATATCTTGAGCAACTCCTTCAACATCTTGAGGCTTTGTTTAATTCTCTGAAGCAAGGATAACATACTCTCCTTCACTTAATATAATGAAAATTTAATAAGATAATATACATGAAATTTTTTAACTTTACAATGTTCTCTCTGACCATCAACTTTCTAAGAAGGCAAAGTTTCTATTTTCTATCTTTATATCCTCATACTTCTTATTCTCTTTTTCTCCTGTTTCCTCCAAAACCCTGTTTATCATTTATTTTCTATTCTGTATCTTCAACCTGTTTTTCATTTTACGATGTTTGACTCTCCTCTCTTAAATGAAACAAAAACTCTCCTTCATTGCTCTCCAAATCTTTTTCTTCTCAAAAGTCCACACTCTCTCAGCTTTCACACTGTCTCTTGGCACATCATATTCACTACCTCACACTATTCCAATGAAACTGCTATCCCTAAAGTCACTCATGACCAAACTGCCACACTGACAGGATTCTAGGTCTTTCTGCAGCATTTTCTGTTTCAAAACTCCTGTGGCTCTTGGAACCCCACTTCGAATCCTATCGTTTTCTGCTTCTTCCCAATCTCTCCTCCTTTTTACTTCACCTTTAAATTTTTACTTTTTAATTCATTAGCATTACTCTCTGTGAAGAAGCTCATTTACACATTATTTAACTTGTCGGTATTGTATGTTACTATCTCACAAATCTGCGTCTTCTGGTCTGACCCATGCTATAGCCACAGAACTTTATTGCTCACTGCCTCATGTACATTCAACCTTTATGTCCCATAGGCATCATGTCAAACTCAGCATGGCCAGTCCCCCTAGCCAAAATAACCAACCTTTTACTCTCTTTCCCTCATTTTGGATAATGACAGACTGATTTCTCTGCAAGTCTAATGCCTGATAGTCAACTTAGAATATGTCCAATTAGTTCTTTAATTTCTTAATGTCTTTCTATTCTGTTCCCTTCCTTTATATTTGTGCCACTCTGCTAGTTCAATACTTAACCATATCTCATTAAGACCATTGTAGAATATCCTAATTTTTCTCCAATCTTACCTCTCTTTTATTTGATTCTCACTATAGCCAGAGTACTTTTTCTACAGTATAAATAAATCTGTTCATGTTATTCTTCTATTTAAATCCCTTTAAAGGTTTCTTGCATACAGGGCCTTTTATCATCTGGCATGTGTTCATCTTGATAGCCTCATATCTCTCTTCCTCTCTCTCTCTCTCCTTCTTCCTTTCTGCCCGCACTCACTCACTCTGCCCCAGCTGTGCCAGATCAATTCATCATCTTCACTACATACCATCTTCTTTTGCTTTCATGCTTTTGCATATTCTCATTCCTCTCAAGAGAATACTATTTCATAATATAAAGTGTAGAATATACATTCAAAGGGTATATCACATATGTGTTTGTATAAGTCAGGGTTCTCCAGAGAAACAAAACCAATAGGATATATGAAGAGATTTATTTTAAGGAACTGGCTCATGCAATTGTGGGGGCTGGCAAGTCCTAAATGTGTCAGAGAAACCAGAAGGCTGGAAACTCAGGCAGGAACTGATGTTGCTGTCTTGACTCCAAAATATGGAGGACAGGCTGGCAGGCTAAAAACTTAGACAGGATTTAAAGTAAATTCTTTCTGTAGGAAATCTTACTTTTTGTTCATAAGGCCTTCAACTGATTGGGTGAGGCCTACCCACATTATCAAGGGTAACCTCCTTTATTAATGTCACAGATACTGGTGAGGATGCAGGGAAAAGGGAACCCTTCTTATACACTGTTGGTGGGAATGTAAATTAGTACAGCCACTGTGGAAAACAATATGGAGATTTCTCAAAAAACTAAAAGTAGAACCATACAATCCAGCAATCCCACTACTGGGCATTGATTCCAAAGGAATAGAAATCAGTATATCAAAGGGATACCTGCACTCCCATAGTAATTGCAGTGCTATTCACAATAGCAAAGATAGGGAATTAAACTAAGTGTTTATCAATGGATGAGTTGATAAAGAAAATGTGGTATATATACATAGTGGAATACTATTCAGCCAAGAAGAAAGAATGAAATGTAATTTGCAGCAACATGGGTAGAACTGGAGGTCATTATGTTAACTGAAATAAGCCAGGCACAGAAAGACAAATATCACATATTCTCCTTCATATGTGGCAGCTAAAAAAGTTGATCTCATGGAGGCAGAGAGTACAATGATAGACACCAGAGATTGAGAAGGGCATGGTGGTTGGGGGGATGAAGAGAGGTTGGTTAATGGGTACAAACATACAGTTAAATAGAAGGAATAAGTTCTAATGTTTGATAGCAGAGGTGACCATAGTTAACAACAATGTACTGTATATTTCAAAATAGCTAGACTTGAAATGTTCCCAACACGCAGAAATGGTAAATACCCAAATATCCTGACTTGGTCATTACACATTCTATGCATGTAAGAAAATACAACATGTACCACATAAATATGTACAAATAATATGTATCAATAAAAATAATTTCATTAATCTTTCCAAATATTCAACTTTTGGCTGTGTTGATTTTTTTCTACTGCTTGTTTTTTATTTTATTGATTTCTATTTTCATCTTTATTTCCTTTAGTTTTTTTTCTATTTGTAACTTTTCTTCTTTTCTGATATATGTATTTAAGGTTTTAAGTACTGCTTTAGCTACATCCCATGCATTTGCTATGTTGTATCTGTATTATTCAGTTCCAATTAGATTCTAATGTCCATTATTTCTTTATTGATCCATGGGGTTTGTTTAATTTGGGGGCAGTTGGAAATTTTCTAGTGATATTTTTGTTACTTATTTCTAACTTAATTCTACTATGATCAGAGACCATACTGTGATTTCAGTCCTTTGATATTTGTTGAAGTTATCTTAGTGGCCCAGCATCTGATCAAGATGGCATTTGAAAAGAATGTGAATTCTGTCTGTTAAGTTCATTCTTTTATATATTTCAATAGGATAATGGTAGTTAATTTTATGGTTCAGTTCTCCTATTGTTGTTTCAACTTTTTGTTATCTGTTCTACTAACTATTAGAAGACATGTGTTAAATGTTACAATTGGGGATTGTCTGTTTCTCCTTTTTTTTTTTTTTTTTTTCCTGTTTTGCTTTGTGTATCTCATAGATGCCCATTAGCAGGTCAAGGAAGTTCCTTTCTATTCTTAGTTTGTTGAATGTTTTTTTATCATGAAGGAATGTTAGATGTTGTCACATATTTTTTCTGCACCAATTGAGATGATCATTAAAGTTGTGATTTCTTGAAGAAAATCAAGTTTTTTCTTCTGTTGATATAGTGTATTCCATTAATTCATTTGGGGGTATTAAACCAACCTTGTATTCCTGAGAGAAATCCTACTTGATTATAGCATGTAATTCGTTTTATCTGTAGCTGGGCTCGGTTTGCTAGTGTTTTGTTAAGGATTTTTACACCCAAGATAAATGCTAAATCTAAATCTGCAATAAGAAGCAAGCCTATTTCACCACAGATCACCCTACCTCCATCAGGGTAGGGTGGGACTGAAAATAGGTTGAATAGTCTAAAGACTTTAAAGGGATCAGATTCTCAGATTAGATTCCCTTTCCAACCTTAATGGAAAGCTAGAGTTTTACTTTCTAGACTTGGGATATCAGGCATAGCTGAGATCAGCAGTGAGGTGCTATACTGAAAAGAGGGAAATTAAGTGAAAGCATAGTTAATGATGAGATACCTCCCTACCTTTTGAATGCTGGCAACCAGGATTATACCCACAGGGAGAAAAGATCAATAGTAAGGATTGTGCCAGATTCACACATTAAAGTGAAGCCTACTCCTGCATGAAGAGATTCTAATCAACATTTTAGTGCCCCAGTCTTTAGTGGGCATCGTAATATTACCAACCATTTGAGAAAAGCCATGAATATTGCAGACAGAGATGAAAACATACAAGAAAGGAGAATACTAGAGGAAAATAGATAATGCAGGGAATAGAAGAAAAAGTATAAAACACTCTCCCCAAAAACAATAAAGCAAAAAAATAGCCAAGCAAACAAAATCTATAACCTGTCAGATGAGAGAACAAGAAAACAGAAAAGATTCAAAAAAGGGTTAATCTGGAGTTCCAGGATACATATGATAAAAGTTCCATTCTCTCAGAGTAATGCCCAAAGTCTTAACTGTTATCTACAATAGGCACTAGAGGATACAGCTCCCTTCTTCAGAACATCTTTAGATTTTATTTTCTACCCTCTCTCTCTTGCTCACTCTGCACCCTGTAATTCACTAAAATAATTTTTTTTATTCAGGTTATTTTAAGTTCCATGATAAAAGAATGTGAACAAAAAGTAGAAAACAAGACTGTCCAGGAGCCTCAAGGGTAAGACATTAATTTGTTTTTTAAGGCTTCATGTTAACCTTAATTTCTCTATCTAAATTTGCTATAGATAAATTTAATGTTTCATTTTGTGTTATTTTGTAGTCACTTATATCAACAATAAGAAAATTAAGTCAGCAGTTCTTAAATGCTGGTTCATGAATTCTCTCATCAGAATTATCTGGGGAATTTAAAATTCAGATGTGTACCCCATGTTCTGAGCCCTCCTCAACATTCTGTGTCAGCCTGGGGATCTGTCTGTTTAAAGGCTTCCAACAAGATTCTAGGCTGGACTGGGGACTCACTGGTCAAAACAGTATCTACAAATGTGAACAATTCACTGCATAAAGAATTGTAGACTTGGGGATGTTCTAGTCACATGCTTCCAACAACACTAATTATAATACAAAAATTTGGTAAAATTAAAATATGAACATAGATGTGAAAGAGTAAAGTTGGGCATTCAGGAGAGGGAGCAATTTACAAATGGAGTGTATGTACTCTAATTCTTACTGAAGTAACCTTGGGTGATTAATCTTACATGGACTCTGTTAGACATAAAAAAGCTCAAAAGTATTTTCTTAAAGGCTGACTGCCAGGAATAAGTGTTTCATGCTTTCAATCTGAGGACACACACACACACACACACACACACTCCTCCCTACTCCCAAGCCCAACACACACAGAGCCTTTTGCCTCTTTGATGTATCAAAATCCTTTCTTTAGCCTCTTCTGATAGAAGGAGCTCTACTCCATATATACCTACCATTGCAGCCATGGAAGGTTAAAACAAATAGAAGCATTCAAATCATCTGTATTATTACTGATGTTTTTATAGAGAATTTCAAATAAACAGAAAATATAATGAATTCCCATGTATCTGTCACTTAGCTGCAAAAATGGTCAATTCACACAATTTTATTGTATCCATGCCCTACCTACTTTTTCATTCCATACTCTATAGCTATCTTTAAAAGAATAAGTGTTATTTTTAGAAATATAAATACAGTATCATTATCACATCAAGGTAACAATAACTCCTTAATATCATCAACTGTCTGGCCTTTGTTCAAATTTCTAATTGTGGATAAATGTCATCAGTGATTTGTTGTTTATTTTTTTCCTTATAGTTTGTTTCTTTGAGGCAGGATCCAAATGAGTTCTGTGCATAGCAATTTGTTGATATGTTAAGACTCCTTCAATGCACAGATAAAAGGTTCCCCTCTTATCACTTTTTTCTCCATATAATTTAATTATTGAAGAAACTAGATTACTTCTCCTGTAGAGTTTCCCACAGTCTGAATTTTGCTGATTGCATTTCCCTTGCGTTGTTTAACATGTTCTTGTGTATCTACTATAAATTTGGTAGTTGGGTCTAGATCTAGAGACGTTAATCAAATTCAGGGCACATTTCTTTGTTTCTTTCGGCAAGATTGCTTCATCAAAGGAGGTATGTTTCTATTATAAGGCAGATAATGTCTGCCTCATTCCTTTTTTGGTGATGTTAACAAGTTGTTAATGATTAATTCCTAGTTCCACTAATTCATTAGGTTATAAAATATAATAATCTAATTCTGTCATTCCTGTGCCATTTATGATCTATAATACTTCAGAAAAGAAAAACTTAACACATATATACTACTGTTATCCAGTGGTATAGTTTATATAGTAAAGGCAAGATAAATGTTCTTTTTCTTTATTTACCAGTTTTCAAAATAATGAAGTAATTCATTCTCTGGTGACCGATCAGGTGGCTTTTTTTAAAGTATTATTATAAACTCATATATTTAAACATATTTTATGTAATTTGATACATTGCATTTATTATCCTGTTGATGCCCTAGCTATCCCAAGGCCAATTCTAGCCTTTTCAAATCAACACCTGAGTCCTTTTGACATGACGCTTCCTTGCAATATGGTATGATAACATTATAAACCAACTTTTTAAAAATTCCTTCTTTGGAGAGTAAAGACAAGAAAGGGAGACAGTTAAGGGATGTGATTCAGTAAATATTTTGGAGTCATCCTAATGTAAGTGGTATTTAAAACTTTAAGAGTTAAGTTTTGTAACTGAAGAATCAAGAGCCAAATACTGAACTGTATGGAGGATTATTTTGTGGGAAGAGTAAAAGCAGCAGGAGGGGAGCAGTCAGACATGACGAGAGAAACCATTGGTATACTGGCAGAAGAGCAGTGAGAAGGTTTTCAAGGTGGGAGTTGTGGTTGGGTTTTTAACTGAGTAATTCACGGTACACACCCTTAAAAATGACACAGACCCAGATGTCCTTGGTGACAGCACACACTTCAAGCTATAGGTTCAACAGACATCTGTGGAGCACCTGTAGCTTTCTACACGACATCCTTGACATGTTCAAAAACATCTTATTTAATCCTCAGGATATTTTACAATAGAAATTGCAAGCTATGTTTTGCAGATGAGGAAACTGAACCATCTTGGCCAAAAAGCCACAAGGCAATAAACTGGGTTCCTGAATCTATTACAGGACAGTTGTTGGGTCACTGAAAAATTGTGCTTGATCAGTGTTCTGTTCAGTAGTGTGTTAAATTAGCAATCTTTAGTCATCATTTAGATTGTGTTTACTTCCTACACAGCAGGTTAGTAAAAAAGAAAGAAGAAATGGATTTGAAACTGTTGATCGAAATTAATGCAACTGGCAATTCAGGACATGTTCCCCCCGCCCAAAAGGAATATATTATATCATAGAATTATTATCAGTACAGCACAAAACTTCACTGTGATTTAATTTACTCATTTGTGAAAATAGTGATAATATCTATCTTCCAGGATTGCTGTAAGAATTAAATGAAGTGATACTGATAAATAATAACTATACTAGCAATTATAGCATGATATTAGGTGCCTAGCACTATGCTAAGTACTTTACAATCTATAATCCTACTAGCCCTATGAGATAGGTACTAGAATTTCTTCATTTTAAAGATTCGATAATTTGCCTGAGATCACCCAGCTGGTAAACAGAGCCAAGATTCAGTCCAGTGCCAGATTTGCTCATAACCACTACACATATTGCTTCTTTTAATGTAAATGGTGAACCACGAAAGCCCCTAATCAAGTATGTTGCATAAAACTGCCCTCCACAAATAATTAGTTTTCATTTTGTGATGCTAATTTTGAATGTATTTCTTAATGACATGCTACTAAAGAAATGAAAAAAATGATATTTTCATTTTTTTAATTGCCTTACATGAATTTTAAAATTTCTTTCCTAGCTCAATGTCAATTGCTGCAAGCTTAGTGAGTGAAGATACAAAGACCAAGTTTTTGAACAAAATGGGCCAGTTGACAACGTCAGGTGCCATGTTGGCCAATGTGTTTCAGAGAAAGAAGTAGAAGCAGGAAGGAAGCCCCCAGTAAACACTAAGATGGACCTCAAGCAGACTGGTTCCTTGTACTTGAAGTACTTGCCTTTTTTATTTCCTCAGTTTTATGTTGTTGCATTATAATTTTATCCTAACCTCCAAAGATATTTGCACTGCTTTTGATTATTGCTGTATATCTGTTGATTTTGGAGTTAACAACTGTGGTGATAGAAAATTGAGTTGATAGTCTGTACCAAGTCCCTCGTCTATGTTCTTGTGTTTCAGAATAATTTTTTATATATTATATATATATATAGTGGAAAAGTTTTTTTTAATTTTTGGATGGGATATTAGCAAATATCTGTATTATACACTAAGCTATTACAATGGTACTTAAAATAATGTAAATTTGAAGTCATTGTTATAAAGTAATAAAAGTGGAGATTACTTAAGTATTTAAATTATGAAAGAATAATGCAGACTTTTTATTGTTTCTTAACTGACTAGAAAGAGCCACCAGCATTACTCTGTGCCTTTAGGACTTCAGTTTGTGTATTCTGTAGGAATTGTGTACATTCCATTCACACAGTACTTCTTTAGGATGCTGTGATGAATTTGTTACAAATCCTACAGTAAATAGCTAATGATGAAACTTTCAACATTTCAGAGCTCTCATGAAATCCTTTAAGTGCTATTGAAACCTCCCCAGCACTCGCATGCGTATGATGGACTTACCTAAAGAAAGACAGCACATAAGCATGGGGAGTGGTAACCAAGGTGAAATTTACAAACTGGTGTGTAGTAGATTTAAATGCTCAAAAATAAATGTAACTGAGAAGACCTAATAATTGTGAAATTTTTCTCAAATTGAAATACAGAAGAAGATATAGTTTAAATCTGAAATTTAACACTTACTATATAAAACATTTTATTTAAGATAGTCTCTAATGGTTTTAATTTTAGAGATTTTTTTCATTCTGTGTGTCACAGAGAAGTACTGAAAAGTTAAGGACATTTGGGGGCTGCTTTTTTCCCTCTAAAATAAAAATGACACTCGCTAAATTATTATTGGTTAATTACCATCTTATCCCTTAAAGTCGGTCACTATTCTTGTGTTTGATATGTATATTATTATACATAGAGTCTTAAGTCAGTGTACAGTTCCACTGGAATTTGACAAGTTGTCTATACAGTCAAGCAACTCGAAGTAGAAAAGAGTGCTGGGCATAGAAAGGGGGTGATTGGTTTTGAGGGGTTAATGTGAGGCCTTTTTGAAAAATGAATATTTTGATAAAGAGAATTCTCATTTGAGCACAGTTGATACACATAGGTGATTCTCATATTTGTTGTATAAACTGGTTTAATACACTTGAAATATAGTTGGATCACATTGACTTCCTGGGAAAGCTAGCTTACCACACATTCAAGCTTATAAAATAATTTGCCATAGGCAAAGCCATTTAAAAAGTTCATTCTGAAATTATTTCATTTACCTACAGTGAAATAATTGTTAACTAGTCTTTCTGAAAACTGTTGGATTCTAGGCATTCCTGAGAAATTGAAAGTGGCTACCTTTCATGTCAAAAAATGTTGATCTATTATAAATAAAATGTTTTTGCATATTTGTTTTTGTTTGGTTTTGGCTATGTGTTTTATTTTCTCTTTGAAACACTATATCTTTAAGCAAAAAAAAAATGAGAGCATATATTCATGAAAATGTACTAGTATTTTAGAAATATAATCTATATAAATTACCTGTTTTTACTAAAAAGGGATTGTTGCTATAAAACTAATACATTTCAGAGATGATTCAAAGAAAAATGTTTAAACTCTGATTTGCTTTGACCTATAATAGAATATATGTATATTACCAGGAATGGATATGATGTATTTTTATTGTGAACATTTTTATTAATTAGTGAATACATGTATTTAATTGCTAATGTTTTTTTTAAAAGGCAGTAAGAAGCAAAATTCACAATATATTTCAAGTGAGTCTCCGTTATTGTGCTCTTAAATATCGTAATTTCGTTAAGATTTTCACTTTGTATTTTTTTAGTAAAATATGGACTCTTTACAAACAAGACAGACATTAATCATTAAGACTGAGTGTGTTATTCCAAAATGGTTCTAAACCTCCCATACTCATTCTTTTTAAACAGCAGTAAACTTATGGTATGAGTTTAGGTATTCAACTTAATGAAAAGATAAATTTATAAAGTAATCAAAAGCTAATTTGAAATTATGCCTGTGTTTCCAAAGCAATCCAGAGATTAAATTTTTTCAGAAATCCAAAAGTGCCACAGTTACCAATTTAGTTGAATTCTTCCAAGAACAGTGCTTGAATGGTGGGCAATATCTATCTCTGTACATAGATGTCCTTGACCTTCATTTGTTTGCATCAGTTACCCCTTTTGAAAGATTATTTTGCTAAACATCAAATTGACTTTCAATCTAAATGAAATTGTAATGTAGGTCAAGCCATCGTTGGTATAGATTACTTTTAGATAATGTTAGCTACTCTACTCTACACTGTAATTTTAATGGCGGTCTCAAGGTGCTATCAAATTTCTTTTTCTTGCAAAAAAATTGATTCAAGTAGTCGCTGATAAAGTGTGGGGAGGTGAAATCAGTATGTTTTGAATTATCTTTTCATGATCTCATTTTTCAAGACAGCCCATTTTGGACCATTATTTGAACTTTAAGGACATAACTTTGTCTAGATACTACCTTGTTGATCTTTGAACTGCAATAGCTAACTACAGCTAACATTTTGTGCTGGTTACACTATCTACTGTTCTTTGTATAAAGAATGTATACTTAAAGACCTTTGTAATCAGCAATTCTAATTATTAAAATTCTCCAGATTGGCCAGGTAACAAAATTCCAACTTTAATATTGGATGTTAACTCTCTTATAAGCAAACTATGAAATAAATTTAGCCTTTCATATGAATAGACATGTGTTTGAAATTCTAATGTAACTTTGAAGTGTGCTTGTTTTTGATACTATTTTATTTCAGTACTTTTAAAAAATAATAGATAAAAGATAAACTCTACTAATCAAAAATAATGTATCTAGGCTGGGCGTGGTGGCTCACACCTGTAATCCTAGCACTCTGGGAGGCCAAGGCAGGAGGATCATTTGAGCTCAGGAGTTCCAGACCAGCCTGAGCAAGAGCGAGACCCCATCTCTACTAAAAAAAAAATATGGAAAGAAATTAGCTGGGCAACTAAAAATATATAGAGAAAAAATTAGCCGGACATGGTGGCACATGCCTATAGTCCCAGCTACTCGGGAGGCTGAGGCAGGAGGATCACTTGAGCCCAGGAGTTTGAGGTTGCTGTGAGCTAGGCTGACGCTACGGCACTCTAGCCTGGGCAACAGAGTGAAACTCTGTCTCAAAAAAATAAAATAAAATAAAATAAATAATGTATCTGGCAAATTTGTACATATTGGCAAAATAATTGGATTTTTAGACTATTTTCATACAACATAAGGATGTTCTGCATGCATTTTATCTGTTAAATTAGCTCTCTAATCACAATCTCAGAGTGGCACATCTCATCATTTATATTTTCTCTTCAGGGCCAACTCCAGGACACTGTTTTGATTGCCTTCTTTATGGTTTACTTTGCATATTTAAGAAAAATCTTAAAATAAAAATTCCTGTTCTCTACAAGAACACACCAAAGTACGTAACAGTTAATGTAAACTTAATAGAGCATAAAAAACTAATTTATTATATTTTTGATAGTGTATAAATAATAACTTCAGTTCAGTGTTGTAAGGAATGTAAACTGCTTTTCTCCAAAAAGGCTTCAAGAAATCTGGAAAATTCTGTCCAAAGTATATCTACACAAAGGACTTTATTACTATTTAAATTCCTTTTATTCTGTTAAAGACTATGCATTATATTTATTTCAATGAGTTTATTGCATGAATAAATTTCTTGAGGGACTTTAATGCAGTTAAATTTGTGTTTATAAACTGGCATTTTGTGTTGTGTGTTATAGGTATTAAATTCTTTGTCAGTGATTTTTTGTAGGGTGTTATTTGTTGATAGCAATCTGCCTTTTATAATTTAATTTTAACAACTGCTTTCTTACTGGAAAAGTAATCCTTTCTTGAACTGTTGGCATTTTTAACCTAAGATGTTTTTAGGATATGCATTTTCAATGAAGCTGAAAATGTTACAAATATCTCTACAGAAAATATACATTGCTGAGTAATATAAATCTAATAATTTCTCATTGACTTTATTGCTTCATAGATGCTTTATCTTCATTTCTGATCATTACTTGACAGTTCTTTAAATTCTTACCTTTCTCTGTTCATAAGCCTTCCTGTCATATATTAAATAATGAACCTTATAAGTGAATACTTTCATAATGTAAATCATTTTATAATTTATTTTTATATGGATTTTATAAATATGGTTACCTTTTTAACAAAGGTAACCTTTGTTAAATCTTTTCTTACTCCTAAAGCATAAGAATAATATGTTCTGTATTCCTCACAGGACATTATGAAAATTATATAATAGTAAACCTGAAAATGCTTTAGCACTTATAAAGTATTATGAAAAGTTCAAGATGGAATTAAAATTTTTAAATCACTTAATAAAAACATGGGCAACTGTGGATAATCCCCTCCCCCAGATTTTTCTTAGATTTAGTTTTCCAATAAGGAAATAGATTACCATGCTGGCATGATTCACATAAAATCGCAGAAGGTAGAAACAACTTTTGATTGCACTTTTGCTTACTTTAACCTCTCCCAGAGTTTCTAACCTAGTGAAGACTAGCAAGGTGATTTTACTTTTTATTTACCAAAACTTGTGATTAAACTGAGTAGTCAGCCTAAAATTTTTCCATTATATAATTTATTTAGGTTTGTGAAAAAGGTTTACTCTCTGTAACTTCACTCATGTCTCTTAGTATATGTTTGATTCTCATAGTAACAAGCTTCCTTTGACATTTAGTTTGAACATGTAGGCTTTCTTTAATCTCCTAGCAACTAAACTGTTCATACTAGGGGGAAAAAAATAAGAACTGACATTCCTTGAAAATAACTGACTCCTAGTGTTACCTAAAAGAAAAACAACCAGTGGCTAATAATGAAAAAAATTAGAATCCAGGTTTCAAAAAGGATCCAGGTAACCAAAACCATTTGTATCCTTAATATTTTGAAAAAACAAAAAATCCAGGTTTCTTGCTGAAGCTATAAAAGCCTTCAGATCTATTTGGAGACCATTTTGTTTTCTTTGCCATAATGCTAAAACCCTTACAGCATTTTAATGTCATTTTTATCCCCAAGAAATCATGGAAAGGTGACAGAAGACTAAAGATGGACAGACATCCTGATTTTCAAAAAGGAGAAGCCAATAGATTTTACAAAATGTGGATTACCATTTAGTTTTCAATCTAAATAATGGCTCTTCAGGTTGGCCTTTTCTGACTACCCAATCTAACGTAACCCCCTGTAATTCCCTCATATCACCCTTTTTTTTTTTTCCATGATTACTTGTATCAGCACTCATTTTCTTGTTTTCTATTCTCTATTTTTCTCACTGGACTCAGCGCCATGAGAGGGAACTATCCTTTTCAACCAGTTTCTCTTTCATACTTGAAGAATGCCTGGGTATATGATAGGTTCTCAGCAAACACTGATTGAATGAATGAATGGTCAAGCTTGATACCCGTTCCATGCAATATTGTCAATTAGATTAAAAGGATGGTTTATGGGCTATAATTAGATGTTCCCCAAAGCAGTATGAGTTTACTAAAACTACATGCCAAACAAACCTAACGTTCTTTTGATTAAGCTATTATATGTTGATCAGGACGATGGTGTAGTATTGTGCATCTTGACATCAGCAAAGTATTCATCTCTTTCTCATAGTGTCCCTGTTTGTATCCAAGGTAGAAAATGTGGTCTAAATAAGAGTGTAAATAAAGAGTTGTGCCATATATGTATGAGCTTATATTCATATCTGGCTTTCTCGGCAGCACCCCTGATCAACAGACCTCACCAAGTTTACCAACCAATTTGTAAACGTGGAGAAACCATTTTTTTCTAAAGATTATGGAGTTAATTCATCATTCGTCATATATTTATGGAGTACCTATTTTGTGCTAGGCATAGGGATACAGTGAATAAGACCTACACAGAACCAACCCTCACAGAGCTTTTAGCCAGGCCAGGAAACAAACAGGTTGAGAGAGAAGGGCTAAGGGGGATTTACCTTAATTAGGGTTATCCTTATGGTTTACTTTGGAAGGCTTCTCTGAGATGGCATTTTACCTGAGAACGGGGAAGAATAGACTTTAACCACGTGAAAACAGAAAAAGAAAGCAGTAGAGCAGTATGTGCATAGGCTGTAAGGTGAGAAATAGTGCTGTGTTCAAGGAACAGAAACAAAAGACCAGTATGGCTGGAGTGAGAGTATCAGAAGATGAGATTGGAGAGAGGCATATAGCCAGCTCATATAGGGCTTTATACACCATGGTTAGAAGTTAGAAAGGGAAGCCATTGAATAGTTCAAGTAGTAGAATTACTTGATCTAATTATTATGGCTAGATATAATTCTACTATATAAGAATGCTTTGCAGGAGGGCAAGAGTAGAGGTTGAAGGCAGAAGCTAATGCAGTAGTCCAGTCAAAAGATGGTGGCTTGCACAAAAAATGGAGGGAATAGGGCAGATCTGAGATAAATTTTGAAAGTAGAATTGGCGTAACAGATTGGACATGAAGAGTGATGGAAAGGGAAAAACCAAGAACATCACCTAGGATTTTAGAAGGAATAAATGAATAAATAATGGATGATGACAATAGTGAGGAAGTGAAGAACAAATTAGGGAGTTCATCTAGTTTGTTTTAGATGTGCTAAATTCAAGATATCTGACAGTTGCCTGTGGAGATGTCAAATAAGTTAGCCAAGACTGGATCTCAGGAGAGGTCAGGACTGACTATTATGGAGTCACCGATATTCAGATAAAACCAGGGGACTGGATAAGAGCTTGGGGAAAGAGTAACAGTAGAGAAAAGAATCCAAATTAACTCTGGGACACTCTCCATATCTGGAAATTCAGCAGAACAAAAGGAACTACTAAAGGTGTCAGAAGGAGTGAACAGTGAGGTAGGAGGGAAACCAGGAGAGTGTGGCATCATGGAAGCAAAGATAAGGGCGTTCCAAGGAAGGGGTTGATTAGCTATGTCAATTGCTGCTATCAGTCAAGATGAGGATGGATCTGAAACCCACTGAAAGATTAAAGTCATTGATGACTTCGATACTAGTTTCAGTGGATTGGTGGGAATAAAAGCCTGATTGGAATGGGTTAAGGAGAAACGATAACCAGAGATGATAGCTCTCTAAAGAAATTTTGCCAAGAAGAGGAGCATAAGCACTGATAGCTAGAAGGAAACACGGAGTCATGGGAGGGTTTTATTTAGTTTTGTTTTGTAATGGGAGAAATCAGATCATGTTCATATGCCGATGAGAATAAGCCAGTAAAGTGAGAGAGGGTGATGCAGCAGCAGCAGCAACGGGCAATAACTGTGAGAATGAAATCCTTGAGAAGGCAAGAGGGGGTGAGAGTCAGAGCACAAACGGAGGGTCGGGCCTCCACTGTAATGAGAGAAAGCAGAGAATAGATACACTTGCAGGTAATTGGTAGATTTAGTGGTGGGAAGATTAGGGGGTTTCCACTTAATTCCTTCTATTTTCTCAGTGAAGTATGAAGCAAAGACATTAGCTAGGCTGGCATATGAGAAATATTGGAGGTTTGAAGAGAAAGAAGGTTGAAATGGCTGTCTTCAAGGATGGCAGCATGAATTATGGAGGGAACTGTAGGATTGCCAAGCAATTTTGAGAGCCCATTTGAAAACAGTAATTATGAATTTAATGAAAGGACAGTTAACACAATGGTTTTTCATTTTTCTTTTCCCCAGCCAGGATCAGATATTCCAGAGCAGATGCACAGATTAAAGTATAATCAGGGCTGGGTTTTTCCAGGTGTGTATTAAGGAGAATGGACAAGGGCATTAAAGGTGCTTGCAAAGGAATGAGTATAGTGATGAACCATAGGCTATAAACTGGGTAAGGGACAACGATATTGGGGTGAATGTTGGAGGCAAAAAAATAATGTGAAAAATGAGTTTCAATAAAGTAAACAAATGTTATAGTGAGAATATTCAAGTAGGTGAACTGGAAGGATACTGCCTTTAGAAATAGGAATAAGAAGTAACTAAGATACCTGTTCTAGCTACAGACACTTAAGGTACAGAGGTTTGGGAGAACAAAAATAAAAATCCTTCACTTAACACAGAGCAGGGAAGGTGGTACCAGGATTCTATTAGTATAAGATGGAAAAGAGGATATAGGTGAGATATCTGAAGATAGAACATGGATTTCCATGGGCCCAGTGGGTGGTGGGAAGGGTTAGAGATTAAGTTACTTTAAGGACTATGTAGAGTAGCTCAGGGGTTAGAGCCCAAGTTAAAAAAAAAAGAAAAGAAAACTTCAGCGTCTAGTGAGTAAGGTAAACAGATTTGTGATGATGTGTTAGACCTGATAGTCTGAGAATCCAGGTTGTTCCTTTAAACTATTATAGAACAGTAGGCTCTGTTGGGCCTCCCTCCTGGAGATCAAAATAGTAGGGCAGCTAGCGAAGAGAGCGAAGTCTTTCTAAGATGACAATTTTGTTTCTGTTTTTGTTTTTCCTTCATAAAGATCTTGGTTGTTTCTCCCTGGAAATTTTAGGATCTTCTCTTTAATCTTTGTGTCAAAGTAACGTTATAATACTAATAGGGTCCTGTTTATTCAATCTGAAACTCATTTTTATTCCTGGAAGCTATGTGCCTAGTTAAAAATTCTTTGAGAAGAAAGTGAATATAAATATTGGGAGGCAACTAGCAGTCTTTCAGAACGTCCCTTTTTTCTTTCATATTTCCTACTTATCTATATCATTTGTTCTGTTTTAAAGAGTTCCTGGACTTTATCTTCCAACTCTTTCATCGTGGGGCTTTTTATCCTTTTGGCATTTATGCTTATTTAGAGACCTCTTTTGTGTTTTCTGATACTTTTTCGTAGCATTATATTCTTGTTTCAAGGATATAAAGACTTCTTTAATCTCCTTGAGAATACAAATTATAATTATTTTTTTATTTTCTAGTTTATTGCTTATCTCTGTTTCCTTCAGCGTTATTTTTCTATTTGTTCATCATTTACTCTTTCATATTGGGTATTTCCTCAAACATGGTCACCTTTCATTATTCCTTCATATTTAAGAGTGAAATAAGGAGCTAATTGGGATCTTTGTATATTAGATATTGGGAGAAAGTTCTCTATAGGTCTCTAGTTTTTGCAGGTCTTACTGACTTGCTTTTTCCAGACTCTTTCTTTAAGAATGCTTGTAGAGTGGACAGCCTTGGAAGATAGAGATAGGAGTTTACTCCAGAGCAAAGAACAAATCTGTTTTCTGTCCAGTATAATAATGTCTCCCTCTGAGGCAAAAGTCAGGCAGGCTTCCCACTGTTAAATATTCAGGTTCCCTAAGCTCAGGGTTCCTCTCCTGTCCTGCATGTTCAGGCATCACATCTCTTTGCCTTGGAGTTCAAGGAGCTGAAGAAAATGCTAATAATTTGGTTACTATTGCTATGAGTAAAAAACTGTCCTTTGTGACCCAGGAACCTTGTGTTTTCTGCCAACATCCATGAAACAGGCCAACTTTTTAGCTTGCAAGTAGGGTAAAATCTCAGAGCCTTCATAGTTCTTGTTAGTGGGTAGGGCTTATCTGACAAGCTTCCCTACCCAAGAGAAATCTCTGCCATGATATCCTCATGAAAATGTAGTAGGCTACTTCCTCAACAATAGCCCTGTAATTACCATAGTGAGCTTTAAGTAGTCACTTCTTACAGTGTCCCTCATTATAAATCAAGAATACCAAAGCTGAATTCAGGAAAGAAAATCCACAAGGGATTTACGTATCCTTCTTCAGTAAAATGATGAATAAATTGTGATGCATTCATCCAATACAATACTGTACAGTCATAACATGGATGAATCTCACAAACATAATATTAAAAAAAGCTCTCCACAAAATGATACATACTACATATAGACTCCATTTATATGAAGTTCAAAAGCAGACAAAACTGATCAATGATATTATCATTCAATCTAGAAGGAGGGGTAATGCCTATTGTGAGCATAGATGGGCTATTGGAGTGCTGGTAATATTCTACTTCATGATTTGAGTGCTGGCTATTAGTATGTTTTCATTTTCTGATAATTCATCAGGCTGTACAATTTATGTCTATTATACTTCAATATGACTATTACTAAAAAGAAATCATTCTGTCTCGATCAAGATAGCAGCATCAGTTATCTACTGAGGCCATTCTGAACCTAACCAGTGTGAAAGTAAAGCTTTGCTCTCAGCATACAGGATAACACTTGTGCTTCTGTTCATGTGTAAGGGACATACAGCCACCCGCTCCGAATGTGGCATCAAATCATCAGAGCTGAGGAAAAGGAAAATAGAGGAGATGCAAATTATATCCCTGTTTCTACTTGATACTATTTTATCTGTAACAAAATATCCAAAAAGTATGTGATACCTACTGGTTTTACTCACACAGTTTAGAATTTCGTTGATTTTGAATACCAAATCTGTAGAACTAAAAAAATTCTTGTATACCAAAGTAAGCAAGATAGGTGCCCACGTATACAGTTCAGAAGTTTTCAAATTATGTTTGGGTGTCATTATGGGATAGTACTGCACCTTGATTTATCTGAGTCAATGCTGATATAGAATAGTTTACTTTTATTTAAAAAGTGTTTTATAGGCGATATGAGAGAAAGAGCAAGACATTACAGGGTAGGTAATAAAATAAAAACATCTCTATTTATTAGTAAGTTTTTACTATATGCAAGATTTGTAAAGTCTTATGTTTACTTAATTACTTTAAGTCTTCAATGTATTCTCTTTAGCTTCATATCCAGCAATAAGCAACTATTTTCTTATTACCATGTGAAAAAAATTACAAAAACTGATGAATTCTTATTCTTGCTGACATTTATAAGCATTTTATTTAAAAGATCGTGACTACGTTTTCGGTGCTTAAATTGAAGACCTGTTAAAACGTAACATAATACTTGCAAGCCATCCACTAGAAACAGAAATGATAGCCACATTTTTATTTTACCTTTTTAATTCTGAAAACTAAAGAGTTCACGCAGAAGTGAGGAGAAGCGGGGATTTCCAGTGTGAGGTGCACATTATCCATATAAAAGAGTTTTCATATAAATCTATGATTCCTGTATATGTATGATACGCTTTGTTTTTCCCCAGTACAAATAAGAAAGTTTGTTGTCAGCTGATTACTTTTTAAAAATTGAAAACATTTAACTTTAATAAATATTAAAGCATCTATTGTTTAAAACATTTTTACATTTAGTACATATAACCAAAATTTAATTGTACATGTGCTTCCAAATGTGAGTTTTTAGAATCATAAGCAACATTTAAGGTAGTTTCTGCAAATGTTGATCAACCGTCTTAGCTATAATGTATGCATTCTTCAGTTGATATAGAGAAATAGTATTTGAGTTAAATTTTCTCCTAATAATGCTATTATGTATAAGAAAGGTGACATCCTCAAGCTCATTTTAATGGGTTTTGTTATTAACAAATAGTATTATACATTAATGTTTATAAAAATATTTGAGCGATAGTTCTGTAAATACAGAAATAGTCTTTTTTTTTTTCTTTTTTTTTGAGACAGTCTCACTTTGTTGCTCTGGGTAGAGTGCTGTGGCTTCAAGCCTAGCTCGAAGCAACCTCAAACTCCTGGGCTCAAACGATCCTCCTGCCTCAGCCTACCAAGTAGCTGAGACTATAGACGCACCCTACAACACCCGGCTAATTTTTCTATTTTTAGCGGAGACAGGGTCTCACTCTTGCCCAGGCTGGTCTTACACTCCTGACCCTGACCTCAAGCAATCCTTCCCACTTGGCCTCCCGGAGTGCTAGGATTACATGCGTGAGCCACCGTGCCCGGCCCAGAAATAGTCTTGAAGAGTATTTAATTTAAAAAAATTTTTTTTTAATTTTTATTTAATACGTTAAAATGGGCATTCTACTGTTCAAAAGTGCTTCCCAAATCAGCACACTCACCTCTGGGGCTTTCCAAGCAGAAGTTTAAGTCCCCTAATCATTTTTGAAAATAGAAGGGGGTAAAGTTAGAAATGTGCCAGGAATAAGGCTTGGTATTTTTCATGAAGTGCCACAGTGAAAGTACCTTCTCCCACAAGTCAGTTCCTTTTAGCAAAATCATAATCTCATACAGCCCTTCCTACCCACTGCTTTTTCCAGAAAGTCTGTTCCCTCATTCAAGATAACTACAGGCCAGACAATCCAACATCTGTACTTGAGACCATTCCTGTATTTACTTCATTTAGAGTGTTAACATCTATTTTCCAAGTTTATACAACTGTCAGTTAAAAATACAAAATACTTTTTCCTCAGTGTAAATAATTTAGAAACATCAAAAACAAAATGAGTAGTTTCTCCTTTCCCTTCTAGAACTCACCTGATGTTAAAAATCTGGTGCTTAGCGAGGCAGGACTCCTGCTCCAGCGTCAGACAGCCAGGATTTGAATCTCAGCTCTGCCACTTTATTGGCAAGCGACCCTAAGCAAGTTATTAACCTCTCCATGCCTCAGTCTCCCCATCTGTAAAATGGGAGTAATAATAGAACTCCTCACAAGGCTGTTGTGAGTACTAAATGGATCTGTAAGTGTGAGTATGTTGTTAGTGTTTGCTGTTATTCTTTCCAGAAAGTTTATGGTTATTTATTATACAAACAAGGTATGATATTGCCCCATAACTTTCTTCTTTTATTTAATATATCAAGAACATCTTTCCAAAACTACTTAAGTCTCTTAAATAGCTGCATTGTATTCTAAACTATGATGGACTATAATGTTTTCCATTATTTGTCTATTAACATTCACATTTTTTTATTTTGTGGTTTTACAAAAATGCTACAGTAAACATCCTGGTGTTTCTTTCATTATGTATTCATATATTAGATTCGAAGATATGGAATTGCTTCATGAAAGGATATTTGCATTTTTAAGTTTTTTAATCAACACTCCCAGATTCCCTTCCAAAAAACACCAAACTGACTGGGCAGTGCACCAATCAGGCTGCACAGTAGGAAGTTTATATGCCGGCCAACTAGTATGACTACAATACACATAGCTACCTTTTTAATGGGAAGGGGAAACGGAAGTATGCTGTTGTAAAGCTCTTACATACACAGTGGCAGAATTTTATCGGAAGGTAGACTATTATATAATATATTGATATTAGAAACCTAGCTGCCACTAAAATAAAAAATAAAACGAGGAGGTATATTGAATAAGCTAACAATGGAAAAGAAATGGAATCCTAAAAAATACTCAAACAATTCAAAAGATTGTGGAAAAAAGGAACAAAGGTAAAAAAAATAGAAAATAAATAGCAAGATGGTAGATTTAAACATCATCATATCCATAATCACATTAAATGTCAATGCTCTAAATACAGTCCAATCAAAAGGCAGAGATTGTCAAACTGGATAAAATGGAAAAAGCCAAGACCCAACTATATGCTGTCACTTTAAATAAATAAATATAGCTAAATTAAAAGGATAGAATGAGATATGTCGTATGAATGCTATTGATAATAAACGTGAAGTGGCTATACAGTTAAAGTCAAAGTAGACTTTAGAATTTGAAATTGTTACCACTGATCAAGGGGAACATATAATAATGATAAAAGGGTCAATTCATTAAGAAGATAATAATCCTAAATGTTTATGGCTTTAATCAGAGCTTTAAGAGTAAACAAATCTAGTTATTGTTGGAAATTCCCATACTTTTTCTCAGAACAAATAACAGAAAATCAGTATGGGTATTTCAACCTATTTGACCTAATTGACATTCATAAAATACTTTACCAGCAACAGCAAAATACATAGGATACACCAGGTTTGGGGATAAAAGTAAGGCAAGTAGATAATTCTGGCACTTTAGGAATTCAAAACAGAATATATTATATTGACATGGGACAAGTATCTGCATATAAGCAGTTACTTACACAAAGGAGTGAGTATACATATGTATCCAACACTGACCTAGAATGTGAGGAAAGACACGATCCTAAGCAATAATGACCAACAAACAACAAAAACAATAGGATGCTGTACCCCAGACATATGGCTAGTGCTGTATCTGAAAGGGACAGCGTGGTGGCGGGGCAAGGCTAGTGGAGCTCGGTGCCAACCTGGAGAGCTTGGTAGGGGCCGGGCGGAGAGGGGGTGAGGAGCAGAGACAGAGGGTCTGGGGGATGAGCAAGAGGAACTGGCTGCTGGCCAGAGAATTCTGAAGGCAAGAACAGCGCTATGTAAAGCAGTGTTTTGTGAAGCGGAGTGGACGGCGTATCGTGTTGATCCTTTAACTGTAGCCAATGAAATCTCCAATAAGGACCCTCATCCCGTTAATTTTCGGTGGTTGTGCACCCACCTTCGGAAGGCCCCTCGCGGAAGGGCTGAGGCCAGCCCATTGGCCCGGGGCGCTGGCAGGCAGGGGCCAGTGAACGTGAGGACACCCTAGGGCGGGTCGCCGCCGGCTGTGCGCAGGGGCGCCGCGGCGGGCAGCCTCCAGAGCCCGGAGAGGGTAGGACCCTCGCGGGCTGACCCGCGCGCCCACGGCGACTGAGCACCTGGGCTGCCAAGGCGGGGACCACACAAAGGAGGCACTGAGCGCGGCGAGCGCTCCGGGGCGCCTTCCCGGACCAGCGCCCGATGTCCCGCAGCGAAGCCGGCGGGCACAAGGCGGCGGGCAGCGCGGCCACGCCCCGCGCTCGGGCACCACCTGGCGGGCGCGGCCGGGCCAGGCGGGAGGCGGGCGCAGGGCGAGCGGCGGCGCGCGGGGGCAGGTGAGGGGCGGGGCGCGGCGCGGCGGGGCGGGACGACCGGGCCCCGACGGCTGCCGCGCGGGCGGGCCGCAGAGGCCGCAGAGGCGGCGGCGCCCAGCCAGCCTGCACCGCGCCATGGCCCCGCACGCCCGGCGGCGCCGCCCGCTGCCCGCGCTGCTGGCGCTCTGCGCGCTGCTCGCCCCGCTGCAGGTAAGGAGTCGCGCCCGCCCTGCCCTGCCAGTCCCACGGCGGACGCCTTCTCGGGAGCCCTGGGTGTGGACCCGGGCGAGGGGGCTGCGACGCGTCCTGGCTCCTCCGCCTCCCGAGAAGCCGGAGCCGAGGCTGTGGGGTGCGGAGAGTGGGGGCGCCTGGGGGAGGCGGTTACGGAGTTGGATTGTGCAACGGGGAGAGGGCAGCTGGAGGGGTATTGGGGCGCAGACGGGGCAGGTTGGCGGGACCCCAAAACCCGGGCACGGGCTCTTCCAAAAGCCCCCTCTTAGTCGAGACTTTGGCGCTATCGTTTACTCTCCAAACACCTCTTGAGCACCTACTAAGTGCCTCCGCGGAGCAGCAGCTGCGGGGAGACAGCAGTGGAAGTACAGCCCCTTCTCCCTGCCAGCGGAGTCGCGGACGGCACCCGCGTTAGACAACTCTTCCGAAATACGGTTTCTCGCAGGTGGTCTCCTTTCCAAATTTCCACCCAGAAAGAGACCTTATTCCCTTGATCCCCGAACCGAGGGGTTGCCTTGGGTGCAGAGCCCTTTGGGGGCACACACCTCTGTCCCCACACTTAGGGGCACCACCTGGCTGAGAAAGGGCTTGGGCAGGAGTTCTAGGGATCCTGGAAATGGTGTGGCTTCTCAGGAGAGATTTCTTTGCCAGACCGCTCAGTACAGTTATCAAGCAAGTAAAGCCAGGTCCTGATTTTCTGTCCTCCTGGAGAAGAGACGTACAGCAAACCCAGCCCAAATACTTTAACAATCGTTAATATGCACTTGAAAGTTTTTCAGCGGGAAGAGTGAGTGTCGGTGGTTTTCTTGGTTTCAGCAGTGTCAGATTTCCCTTCTCTGTTAAAATTGGCTTAGGCTGCAAAGTCACTCGGTAGCCGGGCACCGAACCCAGTGAAGACGGGGGAGGTGCGCTTGGAGAATGAAACCCGTTTGGGGTGAGAAGAGAGGGGAAAACCTTGACAAAAATAATGGGAGTGTGCTGGAGGCTGACGCAGAAAATGCTGAAGATTCATTCTATTTCATTCCCAATTGTATGGGTCTCTTAGAATGGTTGAGGGTAAGAAGGCGGAAAAGCCTAATGGAATTTGTCATTTTAAGCACTTCAGGTGTTGCTTAATTAAGTGTTGGACAGGTTGAACAGGGTGCCACCTTATTTGAACTAAAGGACCAGGGTTTCAGTGAACAGCTGGCCGCCTCAGGAAAACCTGCCAGACCACGCAGTTTAAAAAGAATCTCACGTTGCTGTTGCAAAAACTACATACGTACATGTGTGCATTGAATGCCTTAGGTTCTAATATTAACAGCAAATGCCGTGGAAACAAGTTTATTTTTCAGAGAGACCTTTCAACAAGTGCCGTTTCCCCTCCTTTTCCCTTTAAGCCATTTTAATTATGCGCCTTTTAAAATCATATCAAAACTTATGTATTGGTCAGTTCCAATTATAAAGAAGCAACAAATGGCTTTATCTAGGAACCCTCAGGTTCGTTGGCTGGGCTATGGATTAAATTGACATAAGACAGATTAACAGGAGAGAAAACATATTGAATTACAGACGTAGGCACTAGAATCTCACAAAATATGAGACTTGAAGTTCATACAGCATCCTGAACTACAGAAAGGAATAGGAGCTTGGGGCTTCTGGGGATGGTGGGGACCCAAGTTATGGGGATTCGAGGGGAGGAAATGTTGAATAAAGGTTGTTTTGTTAGGCAGATAAAGTCTCTCAGGTAATAAAAGTTGTCTCAGAGGGCCCTCGGAAGAGGTCACTGTCTGGGCGGCATGTCACTCTCCTGTGATCCCAGTTAATCGTCCTTGGTGGATAAGATTCCCAGGGAGGGGATTCATGAGTATCCAGTTCCTTTTGGAACGCTTGTCTTCAGGCAGATAAGAGAGGGGAGCGCAGAGAAAGCCTCTGCCTGCACCTGCGCTGTTCCCGAGGTGACCTCAGTTCAAGTAATCGACACACCAAAGCGTCATATTTTGGGGTGGCACTTCCTGAACTCCTTTACAATCAGGTGAGACTGGGATGCTTTTCTTCGTATTTCACTTGGTGCCCAACCTCCCAATGGGAATTCATTTTCTCTGAAAGGTGGGGCTAGATGCAGTGTTAAAATATCATTTCCCAAAGATACCGTGCTTACAAGCACTCTCTGTATTCACATGCTGCTGCTTTGGCCAGCCTGCTGTGTTAGTTCAAAAACTTAGGAATTGAATTGGCAATCCATTGATGTCATTAATGATCAAACCGGGCAGGGCTTGAGGAACTGCTTAGCGTGGGAATTGATTTTGCAAAGTTGTTGGGGAAAACAGCTTCTAGAAATTGCTTTATCCACCAAGTAATGTATTTAGTTTCATTTACATTACATTAAATAGATTCAGACTTACCTGAAGACTATTAGTTTAGCCTTTTAGAACATTTCTGTGATTATATCTCTGCCTGCCTGTAGTTGCAAGGGAATTTGTTCTCAAACATAATAACAGTATTTATCTACAGATAAAAACATTTGAGTTTTTAGGTTGATAGTCCTGCTGTTTATTCCAAATAAAATATAGAAGCACACTATTTTCATTAAGGTAATTGATTATACACAGCCATGTTTATCCCGGGTTATCTAAGACCTAAGGGCAGGTGCACTCGTTCCCAGGACAACAAACATTTATGGTGTGTAGAACACTGTGCCAGTGAGGAACAAGGCGAAGGCATGTGTGTCTTCGTGGGTCACAGTCTAGCAGAGAGGGCGAAGCTGTGATAATAGTCGAGTAGCGTGATAAGACAGGTGCAGAGGGTGGCAAAGGAAGGGGAGGGAGTTTAAATCAGAGAAGACTTCGGGAGGAAGAGGCTTCTCAAGGGGTCTTTGAAGGATGGGCAGGAAGTCCAGGGTCAGAGAAGAAATGATTCCAAGAGGTGGGTGAGAGAGAAAGCTTTCTAGGTCGAGAGGATGGTGTGAGTGGTTTAGGTGGAAAGGAATCTTGCCAGGACAAAAAAAAAAACACGTTTTTATGACCTTACAGATAACATAAAGCACTTAATTCAGGAAACGCCACCGAACAGATGGGGCATTGAACTTTTGTAGTTTTGAGATAACTTTTGCATGGCCCTTATTGAGGTGGTAAAGTAGACTAATCAGAAGCAGAGGTCATGGGGCCCTGGAAAGGCTGTGGGGGGACCCCCCAGAGGAAATCCCCTAGGTGGGGCTCAGGGCTGTAGGATAGGTGCGTGCTCCGCACCCTCTGTCTTCCTGCCACTCCCTCCCATCCTGGAGGGTGGACTTGGATGTATATATCAATACCTTGTGTGGAGGACGCACACACACAGATCTGTGGGCTTTTGCTTCATTGTGCTGATAGATGTTTCATGTGCCTCCCCTGTTATTTCCTGTCCACTGCTTCCCCCTATAATGGCAAATCTGTAATACGAACACTCTCTCTGTGTTGATAAGGAAATAGGAGCTTGCTTTTTCAGTTATCTACCAGAAATTCTTATACCAGGAAAACTGAAATAATAAAAATGTGCCTTTGATGGTCAATAAATCAGTGTTTTATGAGGACATGAAAAGGGGAGTTCCAAACCAGGGCCTCCTTTGCAGAGAGTGTTGTTTTAAGAAGATGTTATGTGTACTTTATCTGCCTTATCAGTATTTAAATTTCCTCCGTTGCATTTTCCTATTTTTGAAGTGCAAAAAAAAACAGTGTTTTTCCCACATGATGTGTCCGATGGACTCCAGGAATGTTGCTTGAGCTATTATAATTATTATTATTTTGCCGCGATGAGTGTGCATCCCACCCTGATGGCCCTCAGCTGATGGTGCACTGCCTGGGGCATCTACCCACCAGCCAGGTGGCCATCGGCCTGTCTTACCTCTGAGCACACAGGCCCCTGACTCCGCCTCTGTTATCCCAGGACTGGCATGAGTAGGCTTCTGCCCGGCAGGTGATTTTTCCTCCAAGCACCTTTCGGTTCTCTACCTGGTTTGTGCGAAGTCCTTTCTGTGTGTTTCCCTGTAGTTGCAACCTGTGGGCTTTCCTTAGTGTCCACTGCTGGAAGCATAGTTGAAGTTCAGCTCATCCCTTCTGCCCCAAAGCACTGAGCTTGAAGAAACCAAGAAGGAGCAGTGGGTTTCAGCAAAACAGACTTGGTCCCTCTGAAGTTCTTAGTGAGCTTTTGAGGTTTAAAGCTGAGTGGGCGTTGAGCAAGATTACGCACAGCCCCATATCTTCTGTCCTGATTCTGTGAGATGCTCTAAGTCTGTTTCCTGCCAGCCAGACCAACCTGCCCTTGGCAGCGCTCCCCGGCAGGCTGCCTGTCTGTCTCGGTCACCAGAAGCTCATTGTCAGAGGGCTGGCTGGCGCCGCTGTTCTCACGGCATTGCGTTCCAGTTGCAGTGTGTTCTCAGACCACGGAGCCCGTAGAAGCCCCAGTCAGCAGTCGGAAGTACATTCTTCATGGCTGTGTGATGACTGCTTTATGTCTGTATTTGTTTTGTTAGCCACCGTGGACTTTCAGCCTTTGATTGCTGTGGGCTATCACATTCGATAGTGAGAAATAAACCTGAACTTGTGTTAAATGCATTCATTGATTGCAGCAAATCAGTGAATGTGGGACACTGTGCAATGGGCTAAGGAGACAGAGACCAAGGAGCACAACCCCTGTCTTCAGGAGACTCGCAGTCCAGGCGTGTGCACACAAAGTACAGCAGGACACTGCCCGGGGAGTGTTTTCAATGTTGGTGGGCACATGGGACGAGGAGGGCCTTAACCTGAAAGCATCAGGGAGGATTTCCTCTTCTTCCTTCCCGTGTGGTTATGTGTGTCTAAAGCACTACAAAAGCACAAGAGAGCGGCATTTGGGCAGGGGGGCCAGGATAGCCAGTACTTTGCTGGTGGTGGGAGCAGCAGGTGGAGTGTTTTTAGGGAATTGTAGTAAGTACAGTATTCCCGGACTCGAGGGTGTGGGGCAAGAAGGCGGCAAAAGCCAGCACTCAAGGGCTTTATGTGCAAGCAAAATAGTTCAGATTTAATCTTGTTGAACAGTGAGCCACGGCGGGCCATGATCAGATTTGTATGCGGTGGGGAAGAGTGTCCGGGGGTGGGGCCGGGGCCGGGGCCAGTAAGGAGGCCACTGCCTTGGTTCAGGGAACAGTTAGAAAAGGCTTGAATCAGGTCAGGGCGGTGGTGAGAGAAGGAGAAGCCCAAGGCAGGGGTGATTTCAGAGCCAGCAGGGCTGTGCAGGGTGCTGAAGGTGCTGGAGCACCTATTATTTAAAAAAAAAAAAAAAAAAAAGACATGGCAACTGTCAAGGCAGAGTGGCTGCCCGCATGGATTATAATTTTCACAGTTTATTAAGGAAATTACTGTCTTAGCCCAAATTACAAAGTCGTTTCAGGTTCAAGTGAAGGACTTTTTTCCCAAACAAAAAAGAAGGATGAAGCTCAGACTATTGAATCTCACCTTTTTTTGGATTATCTTATTGGGAGGCAGAGATAAAGTTCCTTACACCCTGTAGAGGTAAACAAGCTAAAAGCCCCAAGGCGTTGGGCTGGGCAGGAAATTTGTGTGCTCTGGAATTTAGAGAGCCATTTCCTGGCCTGGAGGTGTCTTGGAATGAGAAGTTCAGGATAGAAGCAGACAGCTCTAAACTCAGGCTGAAGAGAGATAAGCAGCAGCGGTCAGAGCAGAGGCAGGTGTGACCTGACCCCCGGTTCTTCCCACACTGGCCTCAGATATGTCACCTGACCCCCAAAAAGCAGTGTTTACGTTGGACCAATAGCTGGGCAAAAAATTTTTTGCTTGCATGATACACATTTTCCTGGCAGATCTCTGTTGCCTAAGACGAGTTTCCCCCTTCCTCTCTGCCCTCTTAGACTTCCCCCACCCCCAAAAAATCCTAACCCAGCGGGTGACACGGAGGCCCATGTGGCAAGCCAAGTCTGAGAACTGCCAGGTTTCCAAATGGCAGGAAGAACGGACTGCAAAAACTGCCCTTTTGGTTCATCAGAGTAATAATAACTTATTACATTTCCTGTTCAGAGTGTTGAGAGTACTAGAGCCACTTCCTCAAACTATCAGAAATTTGAAGACTTTCCATTAAAAATGAGGAAGAAAAACTCTCTTTAGCTTTTGGCGAATGCAGTGGCTAAACCGGGCAATGGGGAGAGGTTGTGCGGCTTGCCTGAAATCCTGTTAGCACCACAGGCTGGCCGGGTTGGGGCTCTTACTCGGCAGTTGGGAAATGAACCACTTCCCCAAGGTATCGATCTTTTAAAAATATGTATTGCTTGTCTAATGTAGTGAGCACCTCACTCCAAAGCGTATCACTGCGTAGCACAAACAGCTGTGAAACTCACATCCAGTTAAAGGAGATCTTCAAAGGCCCTTCCTTGTCTTCTCACAACTCCGTGCTCAGATACGTGCTCAGATACGCAGGCAGGATCGCACCTAAAACTTCCATGGTCTGAGAATCTGTTCCATTTTTAAAGCTTAGCAGAGATTGTTCACATCCGCCCTGGCTCACCCGTTTCATTGTTTAATAATTCCTAATGTCAGGAACTTCCCTCCAACAGACCTAAATCTGTCACAATTTGACCCCATATCCTCCAATTTGTTCTTTAATTGGGATAAAGACCGGTTGGTTAATGTCTTCTTTATTTTAATATTTCTATTGTTGAAGATTGTCAGCCCACAACTTCCCCTTCTCGGGGTTATTCGCTCTGCTTCCTTCAATCTGTTTGTAAGCTTTTCATCCTTTCAAGTCAGCAGATACTTATTTTATATTTACTAGCAAATAATAAAAAAAAAATAAAAAACCAAACCCCCCGCAAGGCATCAGCCTTAGGACCTTGCAGCCTCTGACCTCCCGTCTCCGTGTCTCCGTTCCTTGCAAAGTGCCCTGGGAGGAGCAGGTGGTGCTGGGGTGGAGAATGGGGCGGATGGTGTTGGACCTGGTGTGGAAGGGTGGGTGTGCTTCTGGGAGGTGCAGAGCCAGAGGGGTGAGGGGCACGGAAGGGGCAGAGGTGGGGACGAGCAGAGCAGACACGAGAAAATCCTGTCCCGCCTGATGTCTGCGACCAGCGAAGGATGAAGCCAGCTGGGAGGTGCTGTGGTTCTCAGTCACAAAGGGCTCTGCCCTGTAGAACAGGAGTTCTCGAACTCTGGTCCTGGAGCCAGCAGCAGTATCACCTGGGAACGTGTCAGAAATGCACATTCTTGGGCTCGCCTTGCACCCACTGAATCAGAAACCTGGGGCTGGGGGCTAGCAGTCCACAGCTTAACAACCTCTCCGGGTGGTTCTGATGCACACTCGAGTGTGAGCACCACTGCTATAGACCATGGGATTCCATACAAAGGTTTGAGCTCAGCTCTGACAGTATTATATGATTAATATGTTAAAAGTGCCTGGTACTTGCTGAGTTGCTCCTCTGTGCCAGGCATGTACTGGGTGCTTTACGTAGGATATGTCTATTGCTCAGTCTACCTCGCTAGTAAGATGAGAAAACTGAGACACAGAGAGACTAATTAACTTGCCTGGGTTTGCACAGCTAGTCAGTGGCAGAGCTGGAACTCCTACCAGGCATCTGCTCCAGCGACTGTGGTCTTAACCCCTCAGGTAAAGTGCTTGTACAGGTGACTTTATGATGGCGTAGAAAAAGAGACCTCCTAGGAGGGTGGCACAGAAGCAAGCCGTTTAGTATTTTGGGAACTAGCATAATCTGTCTGCATTTTGGGGGGTCTGTCTTGTCTGTTTGAGGATGTACTCGATAAAGGCTTTCTTTTTTTTTTTTGAGACAGAGTCTCACTCTGTTGCCCGGGCTAGAGTGAGTGCCGTGGCATCATCCTAGCTCACAGCAACCTCAAACTCCTGGGCTTAAGCGATCCTACTGCCTCAGCCTCCCGAGTAGCTGGGACTACAGGCATGCGCCACCATGCCTGGCTAATTTTTTGTATATATATATTTTAGTTGTCCATATAATTTCTTTCTATTTTTAGTAGAGACGGGGTCTCACTCTTGCTCAGGCTGGTCTTGAACTCCTGACCTCGAGCAATCCACCCGCCTCGGCCTCCCAGAGTGCTAGGATTACAGGCGTGAGCCACCGCGCCCGGCCGATAAAGGCTTTCTACGACTGTTCTTAAGCAAAAATGAAAATGCTGTGTCTTTAAGGCTAATCGAGCTAGAAGACGGTCACCCAGGGTACCTTTAGCACAAGCTCTGTGTGCCAGTTGATGCCTGACTCAGGAGGAAAAGCAGTGTGACATCTTGAATCATCTGCACCACTTCCTGAAGCCAGGGCACCTCTGAGTCCTCTGCCCGGCGCACACCAGAGCCGGCCTGTCCTCCGCACCGCGCTGCAGTCCTGCTGTGCACCAGCCCACACGGCACGTCTGCCCTCCCCTCCGCACCGCCAGGCTCTGCTGGGGCTGCGTGGTGGGGACAGGGCCTCGGAGCCCCAGGGCAGCAGACAGTGGGGGCTTAGATGTTCGCCCTCATAACTTTTGGAGACAGTTCTGTTATATTTCTAAAGGTTCGCTATGTCTTAGTCTTACTATAATTACAGTTAATTTGCAGACTCCTCCCTTGACCCAAATGACCTGGGCTTCTATGTTGACACGTCTGTACCATGGCACAAATCAAAATCATTTTCCATTACTGATATTTTTCCAATTCCTTAAAAGGCACTCCCTAAGTAGTAGGAGAAAAGTTCAGATAAGAAAGAGTGTCGGAACATACATACCCTCTGGGTCACGGTCAGTCCCGAGCTTTGATTCAGGGTGAGATTGGGAGACACTGGGGGGTCTGGGCAGAAGGTAGCAGTGTGGTGTTACTGCTGCACGGCTGCCAGAAATCTAGAAACAGACCCCCAAACTCGTGACATTGGGGTACAAGGGAGGGGCAATTACATTCAGTGGGAACACAACTGTAATCTTTTCTTAAACCTTAACTCATTAATTTCTAATGGTCACAAAGCTTAAAAATGGAAAAATGAAACCATAAAAACTCACCCCCTTCTAATGGGCTCAAATTTTCTATGCCCCAGTTGGGGGTCCCTGTGACCAGGATGTTGGGGTCTGATTTACTGTAAAATTGCAAGTGACCAAAGTGCCAGAAGGCATAACCAGTTATCTTCACTGTGTGGACCAGTCCTCTCGAGTGACGCACAGGTGACGGGCGCCCGGCTCCTCTGACCAGGGAGGTTGCACCCAGGGCCAGGGGCGCCACATTCCCAGGTGCGGTGGCAGGCAGAAAGAGGCCAGGGCAGCTGTGTTGTCTTTTCTTTCCATATTGGAAAAGAGAATTCAAGCCCAAGAAGAGATTTCTAACTTGATTTTGCAACCCGCTTGCCCCAGGGTATCTCTGATTTTTCCCCAAATTGGTGGAGTCTTTCCAGGTTCATGCTTGGGAGTGTGAATTTGATTCAGAACCAGTAGGAAACGGTTACAGTCCTCTGTAAAGGGAAGTTATGAGATTACAATCGTCTCTCCTGTGAGGATGCAGGAAGATAAGGGAAGTCAAGTCTCTAGCTAGTGCCTGGCACATAGTAGGTGCTTCACAAGGGCCACTTCTTCCTGTGTGCCCCATTCAAGATAAATCGTGTCTGTACTGAGTGATGGGAGAGGTGGCTTTCGGTGTCTGTTACATAGACAGGGATGACTATACCGTGTCTGAGAATACGAGAAAGTTTTGGCTCTTTGTCTTTAACGTCATCCCCGACCTTGCTACTCAAAGACCAGCCTCAGCAGCACCTGAGAGTGTGTCAGGAATGTGGAATCCCGGGCCCATTCTGACCTCCTGAATCAGAACCTGCATTTTAAAAAGATTTCCGGGCAATTTCAAATTTCGTGCAGAGAAGCCCTGGCTTTCACCCTGAGGGCCTGGGGCAGTCAAGGAAGGGAGGGTGGCAGTTAAGGGGGATAGTTCCTCCTTTAGCCACGCTGGAGGTCATGGCCTTAGCAGCTTGGTGCACCCCAGGATGGAGGTGGATCCTGAAGGTCCTTGGCCTGCGGCAGACCAGCGCACTCTTAGACGCCGAGCACAGGGGTTGTTGGCTTTTACTACAGAAGAGAAAGCAGTTCTCATCTCAAATGACTAAAAGTTAAAACAAAACAAAAAACAACCCCCAAGAATGACAATAAAAAAAGGCTTTCACACTGGGAGAATAAAGGGACATTCAGGGGAGCCTGTGCAAATGTTGAGTGATCATCTAAGGACACGTCAAAGCCATCCTAATTACTGTGTTTAGGAAACAAACCTGCCTTGCACCTTGATTTCAGGAAGCCCACAGCTGCAAACTTTCTTCCCTCTTTATCTCTCTGGAAGACAATGACACTTGCAATTAAAGTTTTGAAATGCCAGGTTATTTCTTCATTTTCCCCTGGGCCATATGTTTTCTTTTCAAGGAGCAGATAATAATGCATTGTGAGGAAAGTGAGACAGAGGGGTGAGCGAAAATCAATGGACCTTTGATAGCTCCTTTCTCCTGTAAGGAACACGCGACTGGAACCAAGGAGTTGAGGAAATGCTGGTGGGCCCAGGAGCAAGCAGCTTTGGAGACAGTGTGTAAAGTCAGTTGTTTAAAGTTTGCTAAATCAAAATGGTGACTGTGTCGAAACTCCTGTATTTTTAAGGGTTTTTTTTTTTTTAATCAAACCTGACCTAAGTCAGATTTTTTTCTGTACATAATATCTATCCAAAAAAAATCTTGTGATAGGATGGTTAAGATGGTAAACTTTATGTGTATTTTATCACGATTAATAGTACATTTTTAAAAAATCCTGTGGCATTCCTACCTGGTAATGAAAATGGCATGAAGTGCTTATTATTTGAACCTCTATAGGGTAACAACATGTCCACTATGATCCCAAAGTCAATACCACACAGCCCTGACCCTGTGGGTATATATTAACTCACGTCTGTGTAATTTATGTAATCAGTTGTGTGACCTCAGGTACCGCCCTCTGCTCACTGCACTTAGTCACACTGTCTTGCCCGTCCTTGACCGAGCCATGCACACTCCCTGCAGGGCCTGTGCAGGTACGAAGAGAATATTTCTTCTCTTGATAGGTGCTATTCATTTGACTTGTTTCCTCGCTTTATGTAGGTCTCCCCCCACATATCAGCTTCTCAAGAAGGCATCCCATAATAATCCAGTCACCTTACTTAGATTGTTCTATTTTTTTAGCAACAATTATTACAACCAGATTTCATATGTATGTTTTTTATTGTCATTCTTCTCCCCTGGACACGCTCTGTTGAGTATCCATCCACCGTGTGTGTCCACAGGACCTAAAATTGTCTCTGGCACATAGTATGTGTTCACTTAATATTTAAGGAATAAATGAATGTATATTTAATTTGTCCCACTTTTAGGTTGTGATCTCACTGACCATGTCTTGCTTAAATGCTAAAACCCTAGATTATTTTCTCAAGAACCATGCAGTGATGCTGTCTAGAGCAGGAACATTTTTCTTAGAAAACTAAGGAATTCTTTCAAGACGGTGAAAATGGACCCAAGAATCCTACAGCCCTCTGATGTCACTCATGTTCTATGTCATAGCCAGTGCTGTCAACAGCTGAATCAAATCCTGTGAACAGGTCCAGGCAAAATTAAATTATCCTATGAAAAATGGGCAAGGGACTTGAGTAGACAGAAAGAAGATATACAAATGGCCAGTAAGAACATGAAAAGATCCTCAGCATCCTTAGTTATTAGGGAAATGGAAACCAAAACCACAATGAGATACTACTTCACACACATCAGGGTGGCTGTTACTGAAAAAAAAAAAAAAAGGAAAATTAACACGTGTTGAGGATATGGCGAAATACCATGCATTGCTGTGCTGGTGGGAATGTAAAATGATACGGCCTCTGTGTGTGGAAACCAATTTGAGGGTTCCTCCAAAAGCTAAAGAATTACTGTATGAGCCCCAGGTGTAGACTGAAAGAACTGAAAACAGGGGCTCATACGGGTATTTGTGGACCAGTGTTCTATTCACTGTAGCCCAAAGGTGGAACCCAAACATCCACCAACAGAGGAATGGATAAGCACAGCGTGGTGTACACATGCAATAGGATATTGGCCATGAAACGGGAAGTTCTGGTGCATAACACAATATGGATGAGCCTTGAGGACATTATGTTAAAGGAAGCCAGACACAAGAGGACGGATACTGTATGAGTCCGCTTAAGTGAAGTGCGTAGAGTAGTCAAATTCATAGATGGGCATTAGGATGGTGGTTGCCAAAGCTGGGGGAGGGGAAATGGAGAGTTATTTCTTAAAGCTTATAGGGATTCTGTTTGGGGTGATGAAAATGTTCTGGAAATAGTGGTGACAGTACAATATTGTGAATGCACTTAGTGCCGCTGAATTGTACACTTAATGGTTAAAGTGGCAAATGTTGTGTTATATATATTTTACCATAACAAAATTTTTTAAATTACTCCAAAGTGAAAAAGGCATTGGAAGGACAGGTGTAAAAGGAGCCAACTTTGGCATTTCAGGGTGGGAGACAGCCCTTTCTCACCTCCCTGAAGTGAGCTGCCTTCGCCTGTGGATTTCACCTTCCCCAGTTGCTCTTTGTACCTCCACTCCCGCCCCGACCTCCCAGCCCAGGCTCTGTTCTTGTCCAGGAGGAGTTTGCACCTTCTTATCGCCCTTTCTCCTCCCAGTAGTCTTTATGGTAGCTCCACGGTGCCGCTGAGTCCTTCCCCGCCCCATGTGAACCCAGAAGGATGGGACACTGGTCAGAGTTCAGGGCCACGTTCCCGCTCCTTCCCTGTCCCCGATCAGCGGGCGCTTTCCACTGCACCAGGTCTTGGATTGCCGTGTGGAGCTCTGTCTATGACAATTTTCTTTCTTCCCTGCATCTGTGGCTGTGTCCCTTGGTACTAAAAGCTTTGACAGGGCACGGATGGGCCCTGTCTTTCGTCCTTTAGTCCTGCATCAAGCCAATACCTCGTGCAAGTGTATGAGAACTCAGTGAAAATGACTTTGATGGTGGGGTGACAGCAGAGCTTTTTATTTATTTTGTTATTTTTTATTTTTATTTGTTTTTTTTTTTTTTTTTTTTTTTTTTTGAGACAGAGTCTCGCTCTGTTGCCCGGGCTAGAGTGAGTGCCGTGGTGTCAGCCTCGCTTACAGCAACCTCAAACTCCTGGGCTCAAGCGATCCTCCCGCCTCAGCCTCCTGAGTAGCTGGGACTACAGGTGCCACCATGCCCGGCTAATTTTTTCTCTATATATTTTTAGTTGGCCAGATAATTTGTTTCTATTTTTTAGTAGAGACGGGGTCTCGCTCTAACTCAGGCTGGTCTTGAACTCCTGACCTCGAGCGATCCACCCGCTTCAGCCTCCCAGAGTGCTAGGATTACAGGCGTGAGCCACCGTGCCTGGCCCTATTTTGTTAATTTTTAAATCAAAATATTAAGTGAGTACAAATGTTTTTGTTACACATATAGCTTTGTAATGCTCCAGTCAGGGCTGTAAGTGGGGAGTCAGGGCTGTAAGTGTGCGGTCACTGGAATAGTGTTCATTGTACCTGTTAGACAGGTTTTTGCCCCTCCCCTTCCCCCTCCCCCCTGCTTGATTTCCAGTGGCTTTTACTTCCCTCTGTGCCCATGTGTGCCCGTCGGTTAGTTCCAACTTATTAGAGAGTACATGTGGTGGTCTGTTTTTCCATTCTAGAAATACTTCACTTAGGATAATGGTCTCCAGTTCCATCCAAATTGCTGCAAAAGATGTTAATTCATTTTTTTATGGCTGAGTAGAACTCCATGTTATACATACACCATGTCTTGTTAATCCACTCATGAATTGATGGGCACTTGGGATGATTCCACATCTTTGCATTGTGGAGCCATTGTGCATCTATTGAATTGTGCTGCAATAAACATTCGAGTGCAGGTGTCTTTTTTATAAACAGCAGAGCTTTTTAAAGGAAATGATCGAATTTTATCTTCTGATCTGTATTATATGAAAAATCATTTTTCTAGATAAAGGCAAATGACTCAGGCAAAGAAATGAGTGGCCTTACTCTATTATTTTCACAGTGAGTAAATCAACTTACAGCCCCTTTTTGGGGGGTTACTGTGTATGTGGGGAAGGGATTGATTCATATTTATAATTTCCAGTGAGACGGGAGTTGACCAGCTGCGATGAATGCCTTCAAGTGGGCGTTTTCAGTGGTTTGCAACCTTTTTGGCACCAGGGACTAGTGTCACGGAAGACAATGTTTCCACGGGGATGGGGAGTTCGGGTGAAGACATGAGCAATGGGGAGCGGCTGTAGATACAAATGAAGCTTCACTCTCAACCCCCGCTCACCTCCTGGTGTGTGGCCCAGTTCCTAAGTTTCACGGAAGACAATTTTTGGGGGTGGAAGGAGAGCTCTGAGGCCCAGTATGTAACAGGCCACGGACCGCTACTGGTCCTCAGCCCGGGGGTTGGGGACTGCAGGGAGATAATTTGAATACTCTTTATCACTGGACACACATTCACAAAATGCATTTTAAAATATCCCAAATCCTTTAGTATCAGGCCAATTATAATATTGTTTGTGATAGTTTCATTTCTTCACAATCTTCTCAAATGAACCAGGCACATCTTTTCACGTTGTACTAATCACAAAATACATGAGCCTTACTTTGGGCAGCAGAATTTTTTGTTTTTCCAGTGCCATGTGTAGCATATATTTCTTAAAAATGAATTATATTTTCAACACTCTGGGAGTTTTCTGTTAAAACCTCTGATTCTCTGTATCCACTTCTGTTATGACTTAGGCCAGTGGTCGCCAACCTTTTTGGCTTCAGGGACCAGTTTCATGGAAGACAGTTTTTCCATAGATGGGGAGGGGGAGATGGTTGCGGGATGATTCATGCACATTACATTTATTGTGTAGTCAAACCTCTTTGCTAATGAAAATCTATATTTTCAGCTGCTCCCCAGCACTAGCATCCCCGCCTCAGCTCCATCTCAGATCATCAGGCATTAGATTCTCATAAGGCGCCGCAACCTAGATCCCCCTGAGCACAGTTTACAGTAGGGTTCGAGCTCCTATGAGAATCTAACCCCTCTGCTGAGCTGGCAGGAGGCGGAGCTTATGCGGTGATGCAAGCGATGGGGAATGGCTATAAATACAGATGAAGCTTCCCTCCTTCGCCCGCTGCTCATCTCCTCCTGTGCAGCCCCGTTCCTAACTGGCCACGGACTGGTACTGGTCCGCTGCCCAGGGGTTGGGGACCGAAGACTTAGGCCACGTACCTGGCCAATATAACTTGGGGTCTCCAAGTTTTTAATGTGTTCCACAGTTGACTGGTCTCCCACGTGGGGCAGACACACCCCAGGGAAGGTGCCAGGTGATCCACTGGGGTTCACGAGAACCCTAAAACATTGCCCCTTTATGTTCTTTGTCTCTTTAATTTATAACACATTATCTTCACAGGTGCCTGTGCAGTGTTGTTCTAAAGCATGAAATGATGCTCTGCGTTATACAAAAGAAACAGGAGTGTGATATTTTCTCTGTAAATGTGTTAAGCCTGAAATTCTATCTACCAAGTTTATTTAAAATGAGAATGTCTGGACTTTTGGTCACAACTTGCTTATGTCCTGGTTAGCAGAAATCGCAGATACAATCTAGCAGCAGCTTTATCAGCAGACAGATGAGTCAGCTGTCTCTCTGCCTTCACCTAGGCGGAGCTGAACTCCCACACACAAAGCCACCACAATGACTCGGGACACTTGCCACAACTTCGCATTGATGCCTCAAGTTTCCAATCCCGTGAGAAAGCACTTCTTTATTTGAAGTCAAACATGCGTCTTCTTCCAGTTGTCCCGCTAAAATGCTCTGCTGTGCAGCTTTTGCTGGTCACAGCAGGTTAAAAGTAAGAGAGCATGATGCACTCAGGAGTACTGTTAGTCCTTCAGAATATTTCTTGGGGTGCCTAGTCTCTCCGTCCCACCTTCTTTCTCTGTTCTGGTCATACCCTTTTCCCCTCAGGGAATGACTGGATGTCAGTAGTGTGTACTTACTATTCTGCTCAGGTGTGCACAGAAATATCCCTTTCTGCTGAATGCAGACCACTGGGCCGAGGGCCCGGCGACCTAATTCTCCCAGCAACCTGCTAGAGAGGTCTTTAGCTTCAAAGACAGGAAGCAGAACCTTATTGCTTATGGAGTATTGACACTTGCCAATGCCAGCCAGGCCATTGACATGAAATATTAATATTGCATCTGATTCTCAGTGCACGGGGATGGGCACAGTTATTAGCTCCATCACACAGGTGAGGAGACTAAGGCTTAGAATTGGCCTTTTTTTGGTCCCAAAATTGTAGAAATGTAGATAGTTTTTTTTTTTTTTTTTTGAGACAGAGTCTCACTCTGTTGCCCAGGCTAGAGTGAGTGCCGTGGCGTTAGCCTAGCTCACAGCAACCTCAAACTCCTGAGCTCAAGCGATCCTCCTGTCTCAGCCTCCCGAGTAGCTGGGACTACAGGCATGCACCACCATGCCCGGCTAATTTTTTTTCTATATATATTTTTAGCTGTCCATATAATTTCTTTCTATTTTTAGTAGAGATGGGATCTCGCTCTTGCTCAGGCTGGTCTCGAACTTCTGAGCTCAAACTATCCGCCCACCTCGGCCTCCCAGAGTGCTAGGATTACAGGCGTGAGCCACCGCGCCCGGCCTGGATAGTTTTATTAAAGAAATGTCAGGCATTCTTCTGTCCAGGCCCAACTGGAAGCCCAATTCTGAGAGCTGCCCTGGGTAGAAAAATCTTCCTGCTCTGAAGCCCGCCCTGCCCTTGCCCCTGGGGACCACCTCTTTCTACCCTCCTCACCAACACTCCAGGTACCACGTCCCCTCCTCCCACCTGAGTTCTCCCGGCCCTTACCTCTCCTCTGCTACAGTTCTGTATTCTGTCATATCAGACTTTTAGTTAGTATTTAATTTTTCTTTTTTCTATAAATATCTGCCCTGTCTGACATCAGAGCTACACGTGATTCCTACGTCATTTCCACTCCCAGTGACGAACGTGAACTGCAAGCATGCGGGTGGGATGCTTTTTCTTTGCATTAACAAACACAGGACTGTGCCGTAATCAAGAATAGAAAGCCAGATGAAATGGAGAAGAGTACCTGGAAGCTTCCAGGAAAGTAGCTAAGAAAGGGGCAAACCTGGAAGGCTGTCCCAGAATATCTCGATTTAAAGGGTCTGCGTTTCGACTCACTAATTGGACGTTTGTAAATGGCAGAACTGAGACCTCCTCTCTGGCTGGCCATCTCAGCTGGCTGTCGAAAACGACATTCAGAGAAATAGACAAGAAGTAGAGCATTTGTTTGTAGGTAACTTTGATCTATTAATGCTACCTTTTGTTTATTGTTTGTTTACTTCTGAGAACAGAATGCTTCAGAGAGAAATAATTTCTTACCGTGAGACCAGCATAGTAAAGAAACTCTCTTAGTGTTCTGGGCACACAGGACACTAGTGATTTATTTGTATTCTTTCTACTTTGGGTAGGATCAGTTTCGGTAGTGACTTTCTTTAAGGATTTTTTTTTCAAGGTCAGCAGGACTATTAAGTAAGGTGTTATTTTCACATTTAATAGTTTCTCTCTTAACAAAAACCACATCTTTCAGTTCTACTGTAATATTCAGAAATTCGATACCATCCTTACTGAAATTATAGCTAGATTCTCAAATATAGTCACAGAGGATATTTTATAAAATCTATGGAAAACCCCTCATTTGGTCTTCTGGGTGAGGTCCTTTTCCTCTTGATTTGACAGAAGGGGCCAAGCCTCTTTCTGCTTTGTTATATGTCAGCGTGAATTTTCAGTAGAGCAAGAAAGTAATTTTAGTATCCATATGACTTTCACTACAATTGGGTTAACAGCATGAAAAATAAATATTTAACCTTCCCTTCAGTGTTCTAAATACAGAGCCATTCGTCTCTGTAGCTCCACCGGCAGAAATGTTATGTTTCTTCAGCTTATGGTTTTTCAGAATTAGACCCAACATGGCTTTGCATAGGGAAATAAATCCACATAGCCTTATAGAGAGAATTTTTATTTATTTACAATTTATTGTCTCACCCCTCCCTTCCAAAGCCTCACACAGATTGTGGGCATCTAATTCTAGAAGGGTCTGTCACCATTAAGATAAACACCAGCCTGTATCCTCTGAAACAAATGTACACAAGACACAAAAAGATGCAAAAAGTGAGGCAATAGAAGTCAAATTATCTTGCTATTTTAACTCCCCTTTTCCAGAGTTATTAAGGAACATGCAGGGGGAATTTGTACGTGAGGAGGACATTTGCTATAAACAGACTCTAATGTTCCTTACCAGTTCAGGAGAGATCTATTAGAAAACAAAAGTTAGTTGAGGTAAATTCTGTGGACCAAACAGAGTATTTGTAGCTTGTTGATTAAGGACTATAGCCTGTCAATACGTGGCTGTTTTTTACAAGACTTCTAAGTACTTTAAATCAAATCATATTCCCCAAAACATAAGAACTGGAGACAGACCTGATCCCAGCTGGCCTCCACGGCAGCTGTTCTATAGAACAGTCTCCCATTTGGATCACGAATCAGTTCTCCTTTTGCTTCCAGAAGGATGCACCCAAAAAATGACATGGGTTACCTGTGGGGTGGGGGTGACTGGGAGAGCCGTGGGAGGGAGACTTTTCCCCAAATAGGGTGTTGGACATTTTGAATTTTGTATCATGTGACTATATTCCCTACTTAAAAGATGAAAAATTTTAAGTGTTTCTGCTTTATTTGCTTCATGAAGACAACTATGATTCAAAAGCTTTGATTCTGTTGTTTTAGAAGGAAACAAGTCTTAAAGGTAAACTCAAAAAAAAAAAAAAAAACTCAGTAACTGAAAGTTTGTGCGTGTCAACTCAATTGTCAAAAGGCTTCCTTTGCTGCATCTTGGGCAAAGAGAGGCAACAAAGTGGCTGACAAACTCACCCCAGTAACCAAAAATCAGCAGCCTTAGGCCTAAATTCCCCCATTCCTTGGGAGGCTACTTAAGAACACTTAAGCAGGGACATGTTTTTATCAAATTATTGCTTTACTAGGATTGCTACCAATAATAATAGCCACCACCTTGCAACCATGGGGAGCCTGGTCTTGGAGGATGGAGACAGGCCCCGATTCTGGGCAGTGGGAAGGGAAGTCAGAGGCATGAAGAGAGGGCAGGGCAGGACTGCTGCCAGGAGGGTCTTGAGCCACCGGCGGGCTCCTGCCAGCGTCTGGTGGGCAAGACAGCCAGTGGTGAGATGGTGGGCATCAGAACTAGACATGCCGTAGGCAGAAGGACGAGTCAGACCGGGAGGGACCAAGCTGTCTGGCTGAAGCACATCCATTCATTCGCATCCTAAAAACGACACCCAGAGGATGCACCTGACAGCCCATCCAGGTAGAGGAAGTCAGGCATAAGGAGATCCACTGCAGGCTAACAGGAAACGGAGCCCAAGCAGGTGGGACTCAGGCAGAGTCTGGGAGTCCGGAGCAAGGAGAGAGTCTGGCCTGCAGCATCAAGGAACAAGTACGTTCCACCTCAGAGGACTGGCAAAGCAAGCGAGGCTAGAGCGTCAGAAGAACTGGGTTTCCTAATAAACACAAGACTGCAATGCACAGGGCAAGCCCGGGAGCCCACTAGTGGAACTGAGGCACAGGGTTGGAGTGAGCCCAGCAAAGGACGGTTCCACATAATGTGCAAGTACTGGGGAGCCACAGAGTCCTTTCATAAGAGGAGTCATCCTAGAACTGGATCTGCAGGTGGAGGGAAAGAAAGTTGGGAGCAGAGAGCCGGGAAGGAAGAGCACAGGGATGGTAAAGGCATGCTTTGTCTTCTGCACGGGTGGACATCCTAAAGAGTTTTCCAGATTTTTTTCCATTTACCCCCAAACCACATTTCCTTAAATATATGTATGTTGCCCTTTAAGTTGCATGTATGTTGTCATTTTAAAGGTTTGACGGTATACTTCAAAGTATGCTATGTAAATAGAGAACAAAGTGGATTTCTGCTTAAGCTGTACCTTAAATGAGATAAAACTGTAACTTTCTGCCTCACCATAGCAGATTTTCATAGTCGCAAAATTTTTGCTGCTGCTTGAAAGATCTGTAATTCTATAGCTCTGTCAAGTAGACATGTCAGTTTGGGGATGATGAAAGTGTTCTGGAATTAAATAGCAGTGATGGTTGTACAACCTTGTGAAAATACTAAAAACCACCGTATTGTACACTTTTAAAAGTTTGATTTTATGGTATGTGAATTATATCTCAATGTTTTGAAAAAGAAGGAGGTGTGACCAGGTGAAAAATCATAGTAAGGTATAAGCTTAGGAGAGAGAAAGGGATCTTAGGGAATAATCTGAAAATCTGTTTAAGAATTAGGACATCTGGTCACTCCTGGAAGCAGTGACTTCTCACTTTTTTTGCAAAGAGGTGCGAAGCTGCTGGGTTAGATGATGGGTGGGGTGAATGAATCACAGCCACACTCCTAAACATGGACACGAACTGTCCACAAATCCAGGTCATACGGCGCTCAAAAGGCACTGCGGCTTGGAGCCCAGGACACAGCCAGTGGCATCTGACAGTGCCCCTAACAGCTGCTTCGGGGGAGCCCTTTACCAAATTCCCCTAAAAAGTACCTTTCTGTGTGTGTAACACAAGGTGTGTGCTTATCTTACAGAGACTGTGCCACCTTCTTATGTGTCAGAAGCAGCTGATTTTGTCATCTGAAATACAGCCCAATTACGTATTCATCCTGTTCGCCCTTGTCATCAGCGTGGCAGCAGTGTTCACAAATCCTTAGGCTCAGATAAATCCTGTTTGTCAGTCCGCATGGCCACGTGTGGTTCTACCGCTTTGCTTCTGCTCTTTCTGCTTTTCTTTCATGTACGCACATTACCCAGAGAGACCCAGAGAGGGGCAGTGTCTGCCTCCAGGAGAGCCATTCCTACTGAAAACAAAAAGAAAGGAGACCAGAGGGGAGAGGCATGGTGACTTCTTTTAAGCCATTCCTCCTCCTCACTGTGATGTCTCTAAGCCCTTGTCACCTGGTGGAATGTATTGGGAGCATCCTATCCATGTTAGCTGGGTCCCTGGCTGGGCCCGGGAAACAAGTCCAGGTACAACCCTCCTGGCACACATCGCCCCAGTAATACGCTGGGACCTCAGAGTCACCATTCCTGCCCCCAGCCCTCCCGGTTAGCCCTTTGCCTGGCCAGGGTGAGCTCAGAGAGGTCTGTCTTGGCTGCATCCCCCACACCCACCCAGCTAGCCTTAGGTTTCCTGGATTTGGTGCGTTCTTGATAAAACTTCCTTCCAGAATTGGGGTATTTTGAAGATGCTTGGCTGCTTCCAAGCTATGTTATTTCTATCCCCTCCATCTGAGGTCTCTAATGTGCAGATGAAGCTCTCCTCTGACTGCCTTTGTGACACCGGGCTCCGGCCAGACTGAAGAGCTCTTATTGCCACCCCAAAGTGCCATTTCAGACCTCACTGCCTCTGACCTGTTCGCATTGTGTAAAAAGTCTTCCCTGCCCCGCCCCCTACCTCCACCTGCCAGTCCCTGCTTCTTCGTCTGGCTGATTTCTGTTTATCCTGTAAGGTAGGGCTCACTCCAAGGTCCCTTGGGAAACCTTTCCTGGATGTTTCTGTGTAGCAGCTACCCTGGTGCATGTTCACCACTGGACCTTAAGCCCCTTGAGGGGAAGGTTTGTAATTTTGCATCCAGGGACCCAGCCAGAACTTGACTGTCGTGTGCATGAACTCTGATGTCTGTTCAGCTAAACCCAGCTCTTCAGTTTCACTGCTCAGTGTCTAGCATGCCTGCTTATCAACAGGACTGTTGTTTTCTCACTCTGAGAATGCTGATGAGGAAAAGAGCTTTCCTGCAGCAAACTGATAAGAATCTCTGGGTGATTACAGTGGCCCGGGCTGCTTTGTTTTATTTTGTTTTACTCAGAGGGCAGATTCAGAGATTAGTATTTACATTAGAATCATACTACTTTGAACCAGAAAGGGAACTGGAGGCTCAGAAGGCTTAGGCAGCTTGTCCAGAATCCTCAGGGAGCAGGAAGCTCCTGCAACACCCCACCTCTCCCCACTTTTTAAAAACTCTGTGCATGTGTAACATTTTAAAATGTAAGCAGTATCAAACATTTTTTAAAACTCAGAAATAGCTCGTGACACCAAATTTGACATCCCTTGGTATAATCATATTACAGAGCCTCATTTTGTTCCTATGGTTTCATGACCGAAGTGGGCTAAGTGTATATTGACCACCGCCTGACTCCGGAGTAGTGGGACCAGTTTTGTTTGTGGCCTGTGCAAAGCAGTTTTTAACTTTCTGTGTGTAATTTCTAAATTTCCTTTAATCCATCATATTACCATGAGCATTACTGAAATGGTTTCAGCTATTCAAATGGGTTTTCATGCTTAAAAAGGTTTCAAGCCCTGTGCTAAAATGTTGGTTTTATACATTCTTAGGGGGAAATGGGCAGGAATAGGAAAGTGACATTTTTGGAGGTGATACTACATACAGCAGTTTCAGAACTGTTGTATGGTATTATGCTTTATAGAAATGTAATTTGGTGATTCATTTTTTGTTTTATCCAGAAAGAACCTGTGTGTAATCGCTACCTGATGTCACTGTTCTTTTCAGGTGACCGTGCAGCTCTCTCCTCCGTGTCCCAGCGAGAGGCATTATGAGCTTCTAGGACGATGCTGCAGCAAATGTGAACCAGGTACACCTGCTTCTGGGCCACCTCCCCTGTCCCTGAAAAGTGGGTGAGGCTTTCGTTGTTATATTTTTTTCTGTCCTGCCAGCTGAAAAAAGAAATTGGATAGACTTTTCATGGCAGTAGCAAGTGGTAATGTCCCTCACTACGAAGACACAAACTTTTTTTCTCAATACAATAAATAAAATCACTTAAAGATCAAAAGCAGTTGTAGATACTGGTACTTAATTTGTGCTAAAACACAATTTTCTAAAACACTATGCTATTTCTTGAGATAGCAAGAAGTTTTCTTAAAACCATATTTTAGCACTTTATGATTCAAACTCTCAAAATGTGAAATGCCACTCTTGTTTAAAATTGTTTTCCTGGAAATTTTATTTTGGAACAACCACACTGGAATTGTTGCTACTGAAAATTGCCGAAACCCAGTCCTACCTTCTCCCATCTACTTGCTGAGGGACAGAAGGCCTGGCTACCACTTTCCCAAAGTTGCTCTGCCAGGCGTGTGGCCAGGTACTTCTGCAGCCCCAGTGAGGTCCCCAGTCCACTGGGTCCCCCCTCTCTCCTTGTTCTGGGGAGGGGAGAGATGGGCAGATTACCTTGTAAGACCTTTTGGCTGTTTCAGCTACACATATTTCTTGGATGTGCAGAACCAAGATCCAGTGGTTTTCTTTTTCGAGTATGTGCGTGTGTGTGAGAGAGTTGACCATGAGAGCCCATAGTGTGTGGGGGACAGAAGTAGATTGAAAGCAGAGGGGAGTTTGAAAATGGGAGGGGAAGGGGGCAATGAAGTTCCTCTTGCTTAGCCCCCCTCCAGGAAACCCCTCAAGTTTTGCATGGCCTAGTTTAAAACCATAGCTCTGCTCCTTAGCAGAGTTTTTGAGTGCAAAGAGTGGTTGGTCTTTTACTTGGAAAAACCAAGAGACTGCTACGACTGCAGGCTCAGCAACCCAGGGGAGGGGACGCAGCCAGCCGAGCAGCGTAAGGAGCCCCGGTGCTGCGTGCACTGTGGCCTTGTATCACATCGTCTTCGGGGGGCTTCCTGGGATCATGGGCGTGAAAGTTGGTCCAATAGATTGGTGCCGTTCTTGTTGTCATTTTGCTTTGTGTTGTTTGGTTTTTGTTTCTTGATGGTATGTTCCTCCTCTTCCAATTTAAGGAAAGTACATGTCTTCTAAGTGCACTACTACCTCTGACAGTGTATGTCTGCCCTGTGGCCGGGATGAATACTTGGCTACCTGGAATGAAGAAGATAAATGCTTGCTGCATAAAGTTTGTGACACAGGTGAGTTGGTCGCACCAATGTGTCAGTGGGAAGAGTGGAAACCCAATGTTTGTCTTTTGTCCCTCTGATCTCCTCTTTTTTTTTCTTCTTTGAGACAGAGTCTTATTCTGTTGCCCTGAGTAGAGTGCTGTGGCATCAGCCTAGCTCACAGCAACCTCAAACTCCTGGACTCAAGCTATCCTCTGCCTCACCCTCCCTAGTAGCTGGAACTACAGGTGCACACCACCACATCTGGCTAATTTTTCTGTTTTTAGCAGAGATGGGGTCTCGCTCTAGCTCAGGCTGGTCTTGAACTCCTGACTTCCAGCGATCCCCCCACCTCGGCCTCCCAGAGTGCTAGGATTATAGGCGTGAGCCACTGCCCCAGGCCTGGTCTCCTCTTCTACACAGACATTTTTAGGTACAGCCTATGCTGTTTCTTTTGGGGGGACAGAGGAAGAAGCTCTGACCAAAAACCCCCGGAAAGGTGTGTTTTAGATGCCTGAAGCCTTGTGTTAAAATTCTTCACTTGGAATGTTCTGGAATGTGTTCATGTTGCAGTTTAATCATGGAACACATCTTACAGTTGATACAATGTTTCCACAATGTTCCCACATGCTTTCGTTCCCAAAACTCTGTGAGATCGCCATAATTAACCTATTTTACAGATGGATAAACTGAGACTTAGAGAGGTTGCATGACTTCTACAAGGTTAACAGATGAGAAGCAGGACTCAAAACTGTATCTTCTGACTCTTACACCTTTTTTCTAAAGTACAACTGTTTTATTAACTCTCCAGTTTCATCTCCTTACCAGACTGCCATAATTTTTTTGCCTCAAATGTTTTTTTAAATTATAATTTATTCATAAGAATCAGGATCAAAATACATCTCTGAAGCTTCTTAAGTTAGAGGTTCCTTTCTCTTTTTTTCCTTTTTCCATTCAGTTTATTTGTTGAAGAACCTATGTTCATCCCGTGGAGTTTCCACAGTCTGGATTTTGCCAGCTGCGTTCCCTTGGTGTCATTTAACATATTCTTCTGTCCCCTGTATTTCCTGTAAATTGGTTGTTAGATATAGAAAGCCAATCACGTTGTGCTTTCTTTTTGTTTTGCCTTGTTTTTGGCAAAACTCCACACATAATGTAGTTCTTGCATATAACGCGTTGCAGTCATATAATAACTGCTATCTCTCTTTATGATGTTAGCAGCTGCTAATGAGCATGGTCTAGATACATTTTTATTAAGGGCTGTAGAAAGGTGATATTCTCATTGTCTTATTTCTTCTTTTTTTGTTAGCTGACATGCCTTAGAAAGAGACACTTCCTCCACCAACTCTGTTACCCTGAAGTGCAGTACATATAGGAAAGACAGAGTAAATGCTTGTAACTTTATCACTTTTCAAACCAGTGCCTTACCAAGCATACTCCCAAGGATTCATATTAATATTGTGAACTCTTTAATTTAGATGTATTTGAGCTGTTTCAATCTATTGCAGTTACCAGTTTCACTGGTGCTCAGATTGTCACACATCTTCACGGTGGCTTCAAGTCTTCTGATACAACCTCAGGCATATTTAAGAGCACTCTTGCTTCCAGGCCTACCCTGGCCAATCCCTGTCCTAAACTACGATTAGCTAAGGATTCCTAAGGATTCCTGATGGCTTTTAGTGGAATATTTTATTTAGCGACCCCAGTCTGGTAGTAGGGAGACTCCCTGCTACTGGAGTGGTCCTTGTTTATGGATTTCTTTTTTAATTGGACAGAGCTAGGAACTAAGTATCGTTTTTAACACCATAACTTTTCTAATGTGCTAGAGATAGCTAGCAGATTTTGGCTGGAGAAGATAACATGGAAACTCCACTGAGCAGAAGCATCTGATCAAGTCGTTTTTATTTCCCACTGCTTAGTAATGACCTTGACTCATTGCTGTCTCTTGGAAATACAGATTCATTCTGTCTACCGCCAAAATTGATTAAAACCTGATGTGTTAAGATATTTTAAAATATGTCAAAATTACTCATCACCCCACAGGCTTATGTTCACTTACATTTGCGTGGGATTCTGGGAGTGCTGAGAATTTTCCTGAAAAGTGACATGTGTCCATGTATGTCCCCATGCGTTAGGTACATGTTTCTGCATTTTGGCCTTGGGGCTGCAAAGCCGACCTGGGCCTTGGAAACTGGGCACTGAAGTGCATGGGGATGTATCCAGGTTCACCATGTGTGAGTCTAATGGGAGTGGAAATACAAACTGTTCCCTCCCTGCTGGCTATAACTTGAGACAGTGAAGCGGGAAACAGATTTCTGGTTTGTTTCTTTTTCCCTTGGAACTCCTCTGAGTACTCAGGAATAGAAGGTACAAGTCCAGGTGAGATGGAGCCCTACAGAGCTATCAGGTCTGTTTTAAATACGTTACTGTTTTGTATCGTGTGCACGTGTGCAGTTGATTCTTGTTATTCACAATAGTTATGTCACTGAATTAGCAAATCCTGAACGGTTGCTCCTGGGGGAAATACAGGCTTAGGTTAGGTTCCTGTTGCAACATTTTCATCGACTGATCGACACATAACCTTCTTTCATGTGTGTTTCTGTTTAAAGACACCTTATTTGAAATATGTTGTTGATTCATTAGCACTCTCGGCACTCAGGGCCAACAGCGCTGTAACTCACGCCTGGATGAAGTTTATTTAACACACATGTTTTCTCCGTAAGGCACGTCAGAGCCTTCTCGCTCTCGGGAACACTAGAAAGCCCTTTGGCACTACTCTTGGGGGTTGTTTTAAACAGGAAAATCACCAACAAAAAGCAAAACAAAAATGAGAAAAACGTGGCACTAGATGATCGGCTGCAAAAAGGACACCTGTTTACAGTACGAGAGCTGAAAAGAGAAGGCAGAGTGTCACCTGGTTCGACCTCAGGGACCGGAGTGTGGAGTGACTCAAAATTTACACGGTTCTGGGCTCATCCATGAATGACTGCAACGTGCCCCAAGTATTGATTTTGAGGTTACAAATAAATTTTATCCAGTAGATGAACTTGCAGGTGTGAATCTGTGAATCATGAAGATTGACTCTGTGTGTGTGTGTGTGTGTGTGTGTGTGTGTAGTTTACAATGGAACTGAAAGGGGACAGGAGATTTAGAGTAAGAAGGCGAGCATTTTGCTATGTGTTGTGCAAAAAGAGACAAACGTCCAAGTATTTGGGGAGAGCGATTCCCGGGCATGTCATACGGCCCACTTCTGTGTTTTCCTCACTTACCTCACCACATCGTGACTCCCGTTCTCACTGGGGACCCTTGACGATCCCAAGATGAATCCCAAATCTCCAGAAACCCCATTCTCTTAGGTCCAATCTAGTATTGGTATTAAGGAGATCTATGACAGTTGAATTTATTATACTAAAATTCAAGGAGCTGTGTACTATGTCTGACTATTCTGCATTAGCCAAAACTATTCTGCATTCAGTGATCATAAATTCCCTCTTCCTTATCGTCCTACTAACATGCAAATTGACTTTTTTAGAAGCCCACAACACTCTTAATTATCAGAGAGAGAAAAAAACCTACTGGGACGTGTTGGTGCCAACACAGGAAGTGCCAGGAGGAACTTGGGAGTTCCTTAAACAGCGTGTCCTTGGTGATTCATGCTGTGAGCGAGCCGGGCGGGCTGTCTGGGCACTCTGGGCTGGGGTGTTGGACAGCTGGGCGACGTGGACGGTGTACTGTGCTCCCGCCTCATCCCCGGCCTCTGACCCGTCTCTTGTCTCCCGCAGGCAAGGCCCTGGTGGCCGTGGACCCCGGCAACCGGACGGCCCCGCGGCGCTGCGCCTGCACGGCGGGCTACCACTGGAGCCAGGACTGCGAGTGCTGCCGCCGCAACACCGAGTGCGCGCCGGGCCTGGGCGCCCAGCACCCGTGTACGGTTGGGTTTGCGCGTGTGTCGGCCCTCCCAGAGCCCTGCAGCTAGGGCAAAGCGAGCTTTGAGACAGCTTCAGTAACAGCATCATCAACACCCCAGGGCGCCACGTGGCACTGCAGGAACCCGAGGGGACCCCTTGATTTTCTCCAAGGTGCAGGCGCAGGCAAGACCTGAGAATGCCTCTCCGGCCTAGATTCTTCCAAAGGCCTGGGAGCAGTCGGCACACGTGCCCTTGTCACCGCCACAGTGGCCCTGGGGCTCCTCCATCTCTGAAACCCTGGGGTCCCCACTTAGGAGGGAATGGGATAGGGTAGGGGTGGTCAAACTTTTTAAAAAAATGTCTACTCCCTTATTAGCATTTTGAAGAAACCATGCAGTGCCCACCCCGCCCCCAGGCACATTTTTAAGTTGACATCTACAATTTTTTATTACAAATTTAAAGAGTTGTTAAGGATTAGTTACTAGGGAATTGTAACAGCAGTAACGCTTTAAAAAATATTCAGTGCAATCTAAACACCCTAGCAATTTGATACCCACCATCATTCATTGTAAAATGCACTGATCATACTTAACTGTTGGAAGTTTTACAAGTTCTCTTCTCTCCTTTGATTTGTATCCATTCCGTCTTCCCCACAGAATTCTATCCTAATATGTTTTTATGCTTCCAGGTCTTTTACAACCAGTCTTTCATACTCATTTACATCAAAAATATGCACTTATTTGAAATCTCAGTTTTTGAAAATGTACTATGACTCAAGGTTCTCAGGGTTGAAAACATTTCTTCTGGACCAAGTTGTCACAACTGGTCTAAAATAAATATATTCTATGTTATTATAAAAGTAAAAGCTTTTGAACTTTATAACAAGTGGGATTTTTTTCCAATTCATATATTCATGGTTGATACTACTTATTGCTAAGGAGAGACTTTTGTTATAGGAGTATCCCTCAATTCTTTCAGTACCTTCTGACTTATGTGTCTAAGATCACCTACTGATGTGATATCAGAAGTTATTATTAATGATCTATCAGTAGAGAACTTAACTGAGTCCTTAATTGTGTTGAAAGTAAAGACATAGAAATCCCTTTGACTCACAAAAAGTATTTCTTAGTGTCATTTGCTTTCCCGACTTCTAGGGGGTATAACAAAGCAGGTTTTTCAAAACATAACAAGTGATTATTTATAATCATTAATCGTTCGTTTAGAGGCACCTAGTTTTAACCCAATATACTTGGACAGGGTTGGGAGGATTAAAATATTATTCATTTCAATTCATATTGAGGAGCATGTCCGTGATAGAGTCTAACTGACAATCCTTATGAAATGCATTGACTAAACCAGACATGCTTTCTCTTAGGAAAAGTCTGATTTGATTTTTTTCAATTATTAAAATAAATCTCCCCATTATAGTCAACCCTCTCTGAATTCTGATTCTAAGATGGACAAGGCCCAGAGCCTTTCCTCAAGTTTGTCACCTGCATGTCACATCCAGGTTTCTGATAGATGTTCTCTCTGCCTTGCACCTTTGGAAGTGGTGCATTCTTTGACAACAGGTGGAAGATAGAAGTGAAGAGGTAGATGAATGACAGTTTCACTCCCCGCCTTGCAGTATATGTGAATTCAGGACAATTCAATCTGGTCCTAAAGGCCCCATTTCTGTTTCCCTACTTTTGCCTTTAATAGATAGGGGAAAATAGAAACTATAACCGGGTGCTCTGAATGCAGCAGATTTGCCAGGACCAATATTTCTACTTGTCATTTTGTTTGGTATCTCAGAGGTTTGGCATCATAGCAGGATTTGGGGTGGAAAACAAGTGTACCTTCTTTTGTAAACTGGGATTGTGAAAGGGAGAAGGGAGAAGAGAGCCTGCAGGGTGTTTTGGCAGGTCAGTGTTACCAAAGAGTCGTGTGGAAGTCCAGTGTATGGAAATTAATGCCCTTAACCCTTTGTATGCCTTGTAGGGCCTTAGAGAGCCCTCTTTTTGAAGGCTTCTCAAAATCTTCTAGACTTTGTTCATCTCTTAAAAAGCTGTTTGAATTAATGTAAGTTATTATTAATAATAGATGTTAACTGAGCTTTTGTGAGTATAGTTTCAAGGTAAATTAAAATACTAGATTAAGGTGGCAGGCACCTTACTCATTGAGCCAAATTGCAGAAATCAGGAATGTACTTCTACCTGACTTTGTACAAAGAAAATTTAATTCCTTATTTTCGCGTTTTATTCATGAAAATAAATCACAGAATTGCTACTAATTTCAGGAGTAATTTGTGGTTTGGGCACCAGCCAATAGCCTGATTATAATGTTACATAGTGGCCCATGTTCTTCATTGGACTCACCAAAGGGTCATCACATGCTGGCTGCAGTAGGGTCAGTAGACATAGGAGACCTGGGACATCCGTGTTTGATAACGTATTATAGTTTATGAGGAATGTGAGAGTTAAGCATATTAACCAGGATCAACTCCTACTTTCAGCCCTGTGGATCAAGGCAGGGCTCCAAAATCTACCCCAGCACTTGTGTTTATATGACTCCTTTCGTGCTACAGGCAGTCACAGCAGACTCTAAGGCCTATAAAGCCTAAGATATTTACTGTCTGGCTCTTTACAGAAAAAGTTTGATACCAGCCCTTGGTTTCAGAGAAAGAGACCTGCAGGGTTCTTTTTTTTTTTTTCAATTGAGAAAACTGATGACACTTCAATACTCATACTGAGATTACGCTCACCAGCAGGGGTCAGGACAGTAAGTTTCCCTTAAAAGCAGTAATGAGGCTGCCATTCCCTGGTGATGAAGGCTCACGTAAGCCAGGAAGGCAGAAAGGGGCCAGCAGCCAGGTGCCTGGGGAAAACAGGAGGTGGACGGCAGGAGCGATGGGCACAGACTCCCAGACTAGGAAACAAGGTGTGGGTGCAGGGCAGTGGCTCTGAACAGCAAAGGGTCAGGACAAGAGCTGGCCAGACCTGAACCTCAGATACCAGTGTTAGTGGCCTGGCATTGAGCCAGTTACCTTTCTGAACACAGTTCCGTAACTCACCGCTGGGGCCAGAACTGGTTCACCGGCACAAGCCAGCGGGGGCTGAAGCAATTAGACCTGGGTGTTGAGAGCAGGAATGGGGAGATAGGAACAGAGAGGGACAGCTCCTCATCTCTGGGCCTTTAGAATACCATCCTGGCCGATCTCTAAGTGTCCTTGTTTGTTTTTTGTTCGTTTTTTTCTGTTTGGTTTTTTTGACAGTGCAGCTCAACAAGGACACGGTGTGCAGGCCTTGCCTTGTAGGCTACTTCTCAGACGCCTTTTCTTCCACGGACAGATGCAAACCCTGGACCAAGTAAGTGACAACAAAGGAGCCAAAGACTTTGCTGATCTTAAGTAACTCAACCTCCACCATCTCGTCTGGGTTGAAAACAGATTCCATTGGGTTAGGCTTCCTCTTGAAGCATGTTCAAAATGAAAAATGTCAATTCAGCGTTGGAAAAATAAACCAGTCAAACCAATTCTTCAACCCGATATGCATGATGGGAACTTCGTGTGACATTTTAGATTCAATAGTCTGTGACTTAAAGTTGCAGCTTCTTTTTTCCTTTTTCTAACCTTATGTAGTTGAAAATGATTTATGACATTTATTATCATTCAATAACCTCTCCCACTTTTCCCAACTTCCCAACATCACTGGTTTATTCATTCAGAGATTTGTGTGTGTGTGTGTGTGTGTGTGTGTGTGTGTTGTATATGTGCATGTAGAAGCCTCCTGTTTATATAAATGTTTGCACACTGTAAACACCTTGGTTTTTTTTTCATATAATATATCCTGAAGCGTTTTCTATATTAGTTAACCTAGATCTTTGTAGCTTTTTAGAGCTGCAGAGTATTTCATTGTAGAGGTGTACCATGATTTATTAAGTTCCCTATTGATAGTCATTTAGGTTGCTTCTAATCTTTTGCAATACATAATTTTGTAATGAAGACTCTCATATATGTACTTTTTCACTCATATGTGAGTGTATGTATGGTAGAATTCCTGGGTCCTTTCACGGCATGCTTGATGTTGAATGCTAAAAATCCATGTAATGATTCTTTCGGTTCCCAGTCTATTCCGTATTAAATGTTTATTTTCTGATCCACTCATGCAAGTTTTATGTTGAAGAGGATTTTCTGTATTTTTCAACTTAAAAAGAACCATCATCAGAATCATCAAAAGTGTATTACTTACCCATGGTTATTGGAGCTACTGGAATGTTCTTTACTGAAGACCCTGATCCACTTGCTTGTTGACCACACTCCCAGAGTAGTTCTTAGGAACACGGGCAGTGGTTGCTCTTGTTGACCCAGTTTTCCCACCCTTGTGATGTGCTGCTCCTCTGTGAAAGGCCCTGAGCATGCAAAAGACCAGGAAGACATGGGTTCCTCTCCAGAGAGAGCTGGCAACCCGTGCAGTCTTTCATTCGTTTGTTTTTTTAAGCAAGAATATAAAACCAAAGCACTTAACTACTTTCCCCCCCACAGCTGTACCATCCTTGGAAAGACAGTAGAACGTCCCGGGACGGAGAAATCAGATGTGGTTTGCAGTTCTTCTCTGCCGTCTAGAAAGCCACCAAATGGTAGGTTTTAAAAGAGCTTGTTGGTTGGCAGATATGCCCCAGTATCATCAGCGTGTCTGGACCTCGCCCGACTGACATGCTGGATCTTCCCCTGCAGGAGTTGGTCTTCTCTTTGCATTTCATCCTGTCCGTGGTCAGCTCAGTATTTCATTTTTATCAGTATTTTAATTCCAGATATTGTTTCCTTGATAATTTTCTACATTGGATTGGGGATAACTAATAGCAGCTACCTATCATTATTTATGGAACCTTTTGTAGATTAAATTAATCTTAAATACAGCTTCAAAGATTGACGGAAAGTCGATGGTTAATCCTAGAGGCTGGCTACTCCGCGTGAGTGAGACCATCATCAAAGTCATCAAAAGTATATCGCTTAGCTGTGGTTAAGACATGTGGTGAGAGAGTGCGGAGGTGGGTCCAGCTATTGGAAGAGATGTCGTAAGTGGCGAAAGACCTTTCTGATGTAGGCCACAGAATAACAGGGTTAACGGGCTTTGACCAAGAAAATTGGGGTTTGGATTTGACATTTTGGGAAATAGGAAGACGTTCCAGCATTCTGGATACAGAGTTATACAGTAAGAGCACAATTTATAAAAGACCATTTTGCAGATAACATTAAAAATAAGGGAATAATAAAAGGTTATTTTTAAAAAGAGAGGAGAGGAAAGATAGGAGTCCAGGAAACCAGAACAAGGAAACCAGGAGTTCATAATGTGAAGATTTTTCTGGCAATGAAGTGATCAAGGAGGGATGAAGAAAATGGTCAAGTCCACACTGTGTCATAGATCAAGCAGCAGGAATACGTCACAGGGTGACCGTGGTTGTGTTCTCAAGACCAGCAAGACCTGGTACCATGTTGCTGTCAGGAACAAGATGGGACAAAGGCTTCCTTCTGCCTGTAGAGGCGTCCACCTGGGGAGGTGGAGGGGTTCTGGAGCTAGGCCAGGGTGAAGCTGGGTGGCATGGTGAGCACACTTAGAGTTGTTCTAAAGTGGGAAACACCACAGTGGCCCTGGCTGACCTCACGCCTTGTGAAGACAGAGTGACCAGGGCTGGGCTAAATTGTGGGTCCCACTCTCAGAGTGTGAGGCACGCTGACAAGCACAGTCGGAGCTGGGGAGCTTCCCACTTAGCTCATTCCAGACCAAGATCCTTGATTCTGGGGTTTGATTTACAGGGTTTTGTTTTTAAGCCTAGTAAAATTAAATAATCTCTAATGCCGTATTTCTCACTTTCTTCCGATACAGAACCCCAGATTTACTTGCCCGGTTTAATTATTCTGCTTTTCTTCATATGTGTGGCAGTAGTCGCTGCCGTCATCTCTGGTGTTTACTACAGGAAAAAAGGGAAAGCACTAACAGGTATTGTGTGTGTGGTGGGTTTTGAAAATTAATCTTACAATAGATAACATTTCTAGGTAAATGCTTTGGAAGATGAGGAGATTGTCCACTGGCTGCCTTTGGTGATGTGCTTAAATGAGTGCCTTGAGATGTTTGCACTTAAACTAAAGTGAAACGCCCTTCTGTCTTATTGTTCTCTAGCGAAAACAAAAACAAAGACAAAAAAAGCCCGAAACTCAACATTGTGTCTGTTTGCATATATGCAAACAAGAATATTCTAGCATTCAGGAAACTGACGATTTGTAAGCTCTGTGTTTAACTTGTATAGGTGGTGCAGCATCGGTGATACAGGGGGGTTGTATTTATCCTGTAATACACCAATTTTTAATATACACATTTAAAATGTAGACAGAATATTCATTCAGATGAATGGTAGGGGGAAGTTTTGATTGGGGTGTTACTTTGAAATGTGAATCTAAAATTATGATTTTAGATTTATGATGTGAATCTAAAAGTATATATTTAGTAAATTTAGGTGCTTAGAATGGACAATAAAGTATTATTTCTTGGGAAAAATGTTCTCATAAAAAATTGTTGGTGATTTTAAATATCACATCATGTTTGGCATTATACTACAAAGTTAATTGTAATTTTTATGAAAGGAAAGGATTCAAGGCTTTATTAGGTTTCCTAAAGATATTTCTTAATCCTTTAATATTCAAATCATTCTTTCTATTTATTTATTATTATTATTTTTTTTTTTTTTTTTTGAGACAGGGTCTTGCTCTGTTGCCTGGGCTAGAGTGCAGTGGCATCATCATAGCTCACAGCAACCTCGAACTCTTAGGCTCAAGCCATCCTCCCACTTCAGCCTCCCAAGTAGCTGGGACTACAGGCATGCGCCACCACACCCATCTAATTTTTTCCGTTTTTTTTGTAGAGACAGATCTCACTGTGTTGCTCAGGCTTATCTCAAACTCCTGGCCTCAAGTGATCCTCCTCCCTCAGCCTCCCAAAGTGCTAGGATTACAGGCGTGAGCCACTGCGCCCGGCACAAATTCTCTCTTGAAGCACCTGTTGTTTCACCATCCTTTTCCATTTTCAGTTGCTCGCTTGTTTATACTGTCTACCTCTCCTTTGCTGTGATTTGGTCAGTTCTCCCATATCACATCCATAGACTTTGTAACGCCCAGCAGATCTTGCTATTTCTATTACCGTTACATGGCCTAATGTAAACTGGGCAATCAAAAGAGTAAAGAGGAAAGGTTAGCTTTTTCTTCATCCATTCATCCACACATGTTAACTGGCCACCAGCCACTGGACTGGCACTGAGGTCTCAATATGGAACAGCACCGACACAGCCAGTGCCCTCCTGGAGGAAGCATCTCAGTGGGCAGGCAGGTGCTCAGCCCACAGCATGCAGCTGAGTACAGGAAAGAAAGTGCCCAGCACCAGGTAGCAGGGGCAGAGGATCTGCCCGGCCTTGAGGTCAGCCAGGGCTTCCCAGAGGAGGAGATGGGTGAGCTGAGATCTGAAAGGCAATTGGAATTTACTGTGGTGCGCTGAGGGCATTGGTAGAGGCTACTGCAGCTGTAGCAGAAAGTCAGGGAAGCAGCTGAGGTGGAAGCGGAGAGGAGGAGGGCATGGCCAGACGAGGCAGCCCTGCAGGCCTCAGCAGAGCGCAGCGAGGACAGCGCCCGGCTCACGAGTAGCAAACGGACTCGGTGGTGCAGGGAGAGTGGACACGGGCACAGACTGGAAGGTGTTTGCAGTTATCCCAGGGAGAGACCATCATGGTAGTTACGACTGGCTATCACCTCTGTGTATAAGTATTTCTTTTTAGTTCCATTTGTGATTGTCTAGACTGATTCCTACAAGGAAACAGCTGCAACTGTCCTTTTGTTGGGAGTAATTTTTCTGTGATATAATTTCAAAATGATAGAAAAGAAGCAAGAATGATGATGATGATGGCAATAGCTAACATATGTTGAATATTATCATATGCCAGCACGACTATATGCATTTTACACGTACTAAGTAAATCTTCACAACAGCACCGTGCGGTAGGCACCATTATTTTTCCTATTTTATGAGGAAGAAACTGAGGCTAAGAGAGGTTAATTAATCTGTGCAAGGTTACAGAATAGTCTATAGCATAAATGAGATTATGTGTAGACCGTGTAGCTCACTGCCTGGTGCACTTAAGTGCTCAGGATGTGTTAGATGTCATTAGCTATTGTTATGAACTGTGATTATCTTCCCATGGAGAACTGATGACCCCTAACTTCGGTCTTTATAGTGGATACAACGTTACATATTCATTATAGGTGGGATAAAATTTTATCTTGGTATAATATAAATTCATAGATTTGACCTTTTAGATTTCATTACTTCTATTTTATAAAAGTTAATGGAGATGTACTTTGTATATGCCAAAGAACATATTCTTCTTTCTTCTGAGAAGCAACCAGGGATAGCGGAAAAGATTTGGGGACCTGCTGGAATTCAGCAGGGTCTGACAGCCCTTCCTGTATACCTCGATTTTATTGCACATACATTGGAGCAGTTTATTAGAAAATCGGTCTCTTGAACATGCCTTCTTTGTTCCCTACGATGCCTAGCTTAGTCCCTCGTAATCAAAGAAATCTTGCTAAGGGAATGAGAACGTCCATCGTCGTAACAGCAGCTCTGACAGCCCCCACATGTGGCCAGAGGTATTCAGTGGATCATGCTTTGCTTTACACGGAATGGGAAGTTCTATTGTGATAGGAGTAAGATGCTTTCAGAGCCTTTAAATCAGTTGATTCATTTTTAAATGCTTCACTCCCAGGGATGCTCACTGAAAGGCTTGTAGTGGACAATGTTGAAAGATAATATTGAACTGACATCGTGGTCAGTAATACTGAGCCTGACACAGAAAGAAAAATAGCCCATGATCTCCCTTATATGTGTAATCTTTAAAAAAAAAAAAATAGAAAATAAAACAGTGGTTACCAGGGGCAGGGGGAAAGGAAATGAGGGGATGTCAAAGATACAAAGTAGCAGATCTGTGGGATGAACAAGTCTAGAGATCTAATGTACAACATGAGCATGGCAGTTAATGATACTGTATTGTGCTCAGGAATTTTGCTGAATTTGTAGATTTTAGCTATCTTGCCATACACAAAAATAATAGGTAACTATGTGAGATGATGGATATGTTAATTTGCTTCACTATAGTAACCATGCTACTGTGTTTATTCCATAACCTCATGTTGTGTATCTTAAATATACACAATGAACTTTATTTTAACAAAAAGAAATAGGAAATAATAACATGAAGCCTTTGTCTTTGCTTTGTTTTTCAAGCTAATTTGTGGCACTGGATCAACGAAGCTTGTGGCCGCCTAAGTGGAAATAAGGTAAAGTTAAAAGTCTTTAGTGCCTCCTTTAAGTACTTTAAACAGTGAGGCTGATCCGGCCGTATTAGTCCAATATCGAGCCCCCTGGCTCAAGGGTCACTTCCGTGTGTGGTGATTAAACCTCAGCTCCCAGATGGATCCCCTTAGAACACCCCACAGCCCAAGTCCATGCTCATCCTAAATGCCTGTTTTCTTGATTTGATTCCACTTGTCATCTCTGTGTAAGTGCGTTATTTCTTTAGTACCAATCTTGACTGTCTAGTATAGATTTCTAGGAAGAACGAGATGCAACTTTCCTTGACTCTATGGTTATTTGGTAACTTTTTACTTTAACATAACTTCAAAATTACAGGAAAGTGGTAGAAAGGCCTTCCACACGCCCTGTACTCAGACCCACCAGTTGTTTTCATTTCATCCCATGGCTTTATTATTTGCGCTCTCTCTGTATGGTTTGGTCTTGCACCATTTTAGACTGAATGGCAGACAGTGGGTTCCTACGTCCTTCAGTACTTCATTGTGCATTTCTTGAGAACAAGGTTGTTCTCGCATATAACCGTAGCACATTTATCAAAATCAAGAAACTTGGCCGGGCGCGGTGGCTCACGCCTGTAATCCTAGCACTCTGGGAGGCCGAGGCGGGTGGATCGCTCAAGGTCAGGAGTTCGAGACCAGCCTGAGCAAGAGTGAGACCCCGTCTCTACTAAAAATAGAAAGAAATTATCTGGCCAACTAAAATATAGATAGAAAAAATTAGCCGGGCATGGTGGTGCATGCCTGTAGTCCCAGCTACTCGGGAGGCTGAGGCAGGAGGATCGCTTAAGCCCAGGAGTGTGAGGTTGCTGTGAGCTAGGCTGACGCCACGGCACTCACTCTAGCCCGGGCAACAAAGCGAGACTCTGTCTCAAAAAAAAAAAAAAAAAAAGAAAGAAACTTAACGGTGGCACAATACTGTTAGCCAATCCACTTTTAATATTAAAATTTCATTAATTATCCCATTAAATCCTTTAGACCTACTTTCTTCAGTATAAAAATATATAAATTTTAAAGCATGAGCTCAAGCTGATTTCTCCAGTTCCAATCCCAACACTACAGGATTCATCCTCGTCTTTCTGTTTTCCATATCTTACTCTCTCCTTTCTCAGCAGTATGAAACCTAGCCCCTATTATTCTTGAAATATTTCCTCATTTGCTCAATACTAGAAGACATACAGAGTGGTTTCAGAGTTACAGCAAAACAGAGCTACAGAATCGAGTTCAGTATTTGTTTATAGTTGCTTTTGTTTTTTGTATTTATATTGGGAGTATATAGTCAAAATACTGTGTTCAAAATTTATTTGGGTTAGCTCTTCCCCTTGCTTAGATGTGAATATGCTATTTCTTTGAATTGCAACTAGATTCATTTGTTTCTGGGTGTATTCCATTATAGCAGCGGTCTCCAACCTTTTTGGCACCAGGGACCGGTTTCATGGAAGACAATTTTTCCACCACCCCCCCAGGGGAGGGGGGTATTGGGGGAAGGCAGCAGAGCTCTATGGCCCGGTCCCTAACAGGCCACGTGCCGGTACCAGTCCACAGCCCAGGGATTGGGGACCACAGCATTATAGGATTCTCTTGTACTCTGTAATTTTAAATAACATAAATAAAGTGCCATGGTGAATGTTCCACCTGTACTTGTCCTGGTGGAAATAATGAGTATAAATACCATTTTCGGCAGTGTTTAGCCAACCATGTTCTAATAACTCTGGGTATTAATGCCTCTGCCTTCTGAATTTAAATTGGCAGGAGTCCTCGGGTGACAGTTGTATCAGCACTCACACGGCAGCCTCTAGTCAGCACCAAACGAGTGAAGGTGTCTTACTGCTGACTCTGGCGGAGAAGCCGTTTCCAGAAGACATGTGCTATCCAGACAGCGGTGGTGTCTGTGGGGGAGCGTGTGCAGGAGGTGGTCCCTGTGCTCAGGGCGAAGACGTCGGGATGCTCTCCTTGGTCAGCAAGACCGAGACCGAGGGGGACCCCTTCAAGCAGATCCCCATGGAAGACGAATACATGGACAGGCCCTCCCAGCCCCCAGACTGTTTGCTGTTCCTGACTCAGCCTGGAAGCAAGTCCACACCCCCTTTCTCTGAGCCCCTGGAGGTCGGGGAGAATGACAGTTTAAGCCAGTGCTTCACAGGGACAGACAGCATGGTGGATTCAGAAAGCTGCAACTTCACTGAGCCGCTGTGCAGGACTGAATGGATTCCTGTGTCCTCTGAAAAGTACTTGCAAAAGGAGGTGGAGGGTGGCAATTGCCCCCACTGGGCAGCCAGCTCCAACTCAGCAGATGGCTGCACAGGCTGCAGGAACCCTCCTAGGGAGGACCATGAACCCCTCATGGGTTCCCCGAAATGTGGACCCTTGCCCCAGTGTGCCTATGGCATGGGCCTTCCCCCTGAAGAAGCAGCCAGCGGGGCAGAGGGGGGAGGCCAGCCCCAGGAGGGGGCTGATGGGAGGCCTCCAAGCTCGACGAGGGGAGGTGCTGGGTCTGGAGGCTCCCCCAGTGACCAGCCACCTGCATCCGGTAAGTAACTCTCCTGGTCTCACTTCTGAGCAAAAAGGCCTGTTCTTGGCACAGGGTTTGGAGGCAGGTATTACAGGCCATTCAGGGAAGAGGAAACTAACATGGGAAAAATTCAGCTTGAGCGTTTTCTCTTAGTAAGCATCTTTAGGCTGGTGTGGTGGCTCACACCTATAATCCCAGCATTTTGAGAGGCCAAGGGTAGAGGATTCCTTGGGGCCAGGAGTTTGAGACCAGCCTGGGGCAACAAAGCGAGACCCTATTTCTACAAAAAGTTAAAAAATTAGTGGGCGTGGTGGCATGTGCCTGCAGTCCCAGCTGCTCGGGAGGCTGAGATGGGAGGATCGCTCGAGCCCAGGAGTTTGAGGTTACAATGAGCATGATCACGCCACTGCATTCTAGCCTGGGTGACAGAGTGAGACCCTGTCTCTAAAAAAATAAAATAAAAAATAAGGGTCTTTGGAGGATGGGTTTGGATTCAGACCACATGTCGGATTGTGGATTGGGCCGTGTGACTGTGTCTTCTACCACTCAAGCTATTTCTGCGTTTGTCCCATGCCCGTCTGCATTCAGGCTTCTCATGCATCGACCCCCAAGAGACAAAGTCAACATTGACACCTCAGGACTGGCTGAATCAAAGAGTTCCCTCAGATTTCAGGTTTTTGGTTTTTGTGTTGAAAGCATGTTAGGCCTCTAAAATCTCCTCCAGGAAAGCTCTTATAAATTTCAGGAGGACAAATAAAATTGTCTAGTTAATCCTTAATAATTAATATTCATTGTGCATAGTGTGTTGCTTCTATACCAAATTAATGATACAGTAAAACTGTCCTTTGATGTTTTCTATGAGAAGCCCCTTTTATAACCACTATGTATAATGTATTTAGGGAACTAGGAGGATAATTTCAACAATTTAACATCATTATAGAGATTTATCACTGCAACACTGCTTGAGCATGAACAACCCACCAATTATAATATTATAACTTTTTTTCCATGAGGGTAAAATACCATCTGCTTTATTATGTAGTCACAAAGGACTTTGCAGCTGACAGTGAGGGCTTCCTCGGGCTCTGGGAATTATTTGTCATGTGAGGGTCAGGGATCTCTTTGAGAATCTTCTGTCAGCCATAGACTCTCTCTCTCCAGAAAATGAATATATGATATATACTATTTAAGGGGCTTTACAGAATCATCTAGCTCTCCAAAAAAAAAAAAAAAAAAAGCCCATCCATGGGCCACCCCTTTCCAGAGATGCTTTTTCTTTTCTGCCTCTTTATTTAGACTACCCATGGCGCTAGCAGCCAGTCTGTGAATTATTCTGTAACCCTGAGGCAGCTAGATCTGTGTCTTAAACATAGACACTGTTTTGCCTCGTGGTGTAAGGGTGGTTCCTAGCTTTTGTCTGTTCCCCAAGCTTTGTGGTTTTGCTGCAACTAGACAAGTTCATTGACGCATAAATTCTGTAGTATCAATTCTCCATCAAACTGAAAAGAGCAGAAAAACTGGTAGATTTCTCCTTCGGAAGACCTCAGAATTTTTTTTAAGATTTTAAGGAATTTCCATGACTAAAAATTGGGCCCTGTTGTTCCTTTGCATTGTTCTAGTTCTTCTCTAGTGGTTTATTTTCTTCCCCCTGGTTATGCAGACACACAGAACACTAGTTATCTGGGGGCAGGAAGGCTGAAGCTCCGTCTAGGGCAGCAGCCAGGCCTTGGCAGCACCGCCCGGAGCAAACCGGTTTTTCAATTGGTGACACCAGGAAGATGATGTTTCCTTGGTGTGGAAATCATCAGCAGTTCTTGGAGGAACAGTGGTGGCCAAATTTAAAGATTGATTGATTGATTGATGATTGATTTTTTTTTTAGTACCATGAAACCAAAAGCCAAACGTTTGCTGTCCCGTAAAAGAGTTAAAACAGTGGCCTAGTCTGCTTTGCATTATCTTTTATTTCTCTAGCACCAAACCTCTAGGCATAGAGGAAAGGAATAAAAAGTGTGTCATCAGCTAAGTGGTGTTAATTTGCTTTTTCTGTCTTCTGTCTGGGACTCGGCCATGCAAAACATCCGCAGAGAGCCTGCTGTGGTCGGCCCAGCGAGCAGGCCAATTTAATTTGCGCCTGAGGGGAAGCAGCAGCCAGATTGATTTCCGCCGCTGCGCTATTCTTACAATTACTGCTGCATGAACAGGCCTTCTGGTTTCTGGTCAAAATAGCACTTTCTCATTCTTGCTTTTTTTTTTTTTTTTTAATTGTCATAATTTATGTTCTGTAAAATGTGTGAAAGAGGAGGGAGCTTGGGTGAGAAGGCGGGGCCTGATCCTGTTTGGCCTGAAGGCCCCTATGCTCTCAGTCTGGAGGGAGGTGGCCTTTTTTATTGGGTTTTGGGGTTTTTATATGTGGGTATTTGTATGTTTTTATTTACAACCAAATCAAGTGGTTTCTAGAGAAATGACAGTGATTGGGGATATTCTCTGTAGGGAAGCATGTCTCTTTTTGTCCTAGCTGCTTTTTGGAGAGAATGATGGTTTTTCAAACAGCTCCACAAGTAGAGATGACGTTTAAAAAGAATAATAATGTTGCTAAGGATATTTTAGCAGTGTTATAACTCTTAAAATACATTAAGTGGGCCGGGCGCGGTGGCTCACGCCTGTAATCCTAGCACTCTGGGAGGCCGAGGTGGGCGGATCGTTTGAGCTCAGGAGTTCGAGACCAGCCTGAGCAAGAGCGAGACCCCATCTCTACTAAAAATAGAAAGAAATCATATGGACAGCTAAAAATATATATATCAAAAAAGTTAGCCGGGCATGGTGGTGCATGCCTTCCCAACTACTCGGGAGGCTGAGACAGGAGGATCCCTTGAGCTCAGGAGTTTGAGGTTGCTGTGAGCTAGGCTGACGCCACGGCACTCACTCTAGCCTGGGCAACAAAGTGAGACTCTGTCTCAAAAAAAAAAAAAAAAAAAAAAAAAAAAAAAAAAAAAAAAAAAAAAAAAAAAAAAAAAAACACAAAACATTAAGAATTATTAATAAAGACCAAGAAAGGGGGGGAAACATACTCTTCATTATGTTTTAAATAACCATGCCTTAATTTAGGTCTTAGGTTATGCCTATCCTGATGACGTGATGGTTACCTTGGTTACAAGCCCTCTCATCTGGAGTTGGGAGCATTCTCACTGTGCCCCCGAGAACTGTTATTTTATAGGAAAGACGTAACGACTGCTTGTGATGAGTGTGTCTGTCACTGGCCACTGGCTTGGTTTTGGCTCCTGAAGTCATTCATTTGGTCCAACCCCTGCTGAGCTGGAGAGAGGTGTTTATTTACTGGGCCCGCAGCAGTTCTTGATGCACACTGGCTACACATTTCTTTTTCTATCAAACCCTTATTGAAGGTCCACTGAGCCACGGAGACTTGGAAAATCCCGGGAAACAACTAGGAGTTAATGTCAGGGAGTGGACAACTTGAAAAGAATCAATCATTTGGGAAACGCAGGCCATCCACAGCCTGCCCCTCTCTGGCCTGCGTCTTGGGGTCTCGCTCACCGAGCCTGGATACCTTCGCACCCTTAGCAACTCAGTTCTAGGCAGCCACAACCAGTCGGTAGGAATTCTCATAATGTGATCTTTCTCCAAAGGTGGCTTAGTCATGGCATGTTAAGTGAATAGATGTTTATATGCTCATTCATCCATCCCGTCAGGAATAAATAGAGGAACAAGAAACCATCATTCCCTGTTCCTCTCCCAGGTCGCTCTCGGCCTCCCACTTCTTTGTTCTGCTCTAGGGAGCTGAGGGAGAATGAGGACATGGGAGCACTGGCGCTAGCTGTCCTGGGCGCACCTAGTGTCCCGGGCAGGGGAGGCAGAATTGACAGAGCAAAGGTGAGCTGGTTCCTCTGAGTGGCACAGACACTCCAAGGCCGTCGCCTGGGAGCCAAGGGCCCTGGAGGCTGAAGACACCTGCCGGACTCCCTGTCTCTCCCCGCCCTCAGTTCTCATCCCTGGACCACTCTCCCTTGACGACTGTTGTTGACCATCCACGTCCATCCTGAGACTACAGACAAAGGTTTTCCTACCCAAATTCACTTCCCCTTCCCTTCTCCAACTCCAGCAATGGACAGTCCTCTAACTTTCTTCCTGCCCCTAGCATGCCATCCCCACCTTGTATTTCACTTTTAGCTAGGTATTATAAGGACAGGTGGTAGTTCACCGGCCCTGAAACATTAAGTTCAAACTGCTATTTTATAATTTGGTTATTCAGTGATAATATTCAGCATTCATTGGTGCTAAAAGTCAGTGTATTATTTCAAAATAGATAAAATACGTGATCACTATATACTTTGCTTCATTTAGTCCTGCCCTTCCTCTTTCTGTACGAATAGGCTTCATTTTAGAAGGATTTGGTCCGTAAGACTTTCTAAGTAATTTTCTAGCATGATTCAGAATGGAACTATTAAATACTGCTTCCCTTCTCTTACCGTCATATACCCAGCTTCTTCCAAATGCCTGAACCAGAGCTTACATTTCCATAAAAAGGAAAATCACATGACAAGCATATGGGTTAAATATAAAATAAGTTTAAAAAAAAAATTCCAAAAGAACCCAATATAGCCTGGGTAGTTTGAGTGTATTTGTGTATATTTTTAGTTCTGTTCCTTGGAAGAAAATCTACAATGACAATTTGGTGGTATTACTTGGCATAGTTCTTGTGATTTAATATTCATATGTTATGCATTTTAAACAACATAATAAGCTTTTGAGAAGAAAAGTGTGCATTATCTTGCTTTTTAAAAATGGAAATTCTGTCAGGGATTGTGTTTTTAGAACTAAAGTTGTTCTTTCTGCCTGAGAAATGCAGATTCCACGGAGCCTGCTAAGTGAATTATGGACTGAGCAAAGTATAAACATCTTTCTAATTATGGCAGGACTCGTCGTCATTGGTGGTTTCTGTTGATTTGCATGCTATTCCTAACACTCTTGAGTTACCTGAACGTGTCTCTAGTTAAGTCACATTAAATAGTAATATTAATGCTAAGTCTACTAATCCATTTTAAGTGTTAGAAACTCTTCAAAATTCCTAACTTAATAAAAATCCCCATGTTATTCCGGCTTTTAAATCATACTTTTGGGCAGCCTTTAAATATACTTAATCAGTCTCATTGTATTCAGAGACCGCTAAGACTGTTTGGATATCCTGAAGGTTACAGTTTTATCAGTGATGTGATAGATGTTAGTTTCGAGGTGCTGGTTAAGTGCTTGGTGTATATCATCTTCTTAGCTGTTCAAGAGAGCCTGTGGGGCAAGTTCCTCGCCAGCATCACACGGCTAGTAAGAAACGAAGCCATGATTCAGGTATTTGATGTGAAGCTTGTACCTTAAACCACCACACCATCTCCTCTTGAATCAGTGCCAGTGATAATTGATTTCATTTGTTTACTGTGCCTTGGAGAATCCTCAGTGTGACACAGACTAAGGACAAACGCAGGCCTGGAATAACAGGCTGCTCTGGCTGAGCAAGGGGCAGTGGCCAGGCCCAGAAGGTTGCACCGGAGGGACCCCAGGGCCATGCAGTGGGTCATGGTTACTTGCCTTGTAATGAGACCCCTCTCTTCTGCCAGTTGTCTCTGGAAGTCACTATTTTCACTGTCACTGTTTCTTTTGTGGGAGAGCCCTTTCTTCCACGTGCCTCCTATTCCATCTTTTTTTGGAAGTGAAATAAACTTTAAATAAAGGCCAAGGGCAGCCTTGAAGGGGAAAGCTGTCAGAAAGGCATCCTTAAGCCAGGCGAGGAGGTGACAGGCCCTTGCTTGGCTCTAAGGACTGACAGTACCTAGAAAAAACCTCAGGCCTTTATTATTTTTGTATAAAGACTATTTTTTTTAGAGCATTTTTAGGTTTACAGCAAAATTGAGGGGAAGGTTCAGAAACTTCCCATATTCCTCCAGCTGCTACACATGCACAGCCTCCGCAACCAGTGACTATTAACATCCCCCACCAGAGTGTGCATTTGTTACAACTGACCAACCTCCATTGACACATTAGGATCCACTCTTCCTGTTGTACATTCTGTGGGTTTGGACAAATTTATAACGACATGCACCCACCATTATAGTACCCTACAGAATAGTTTTACCACCCTAAAAATCCTCTGTGCTCCACCTATCCATCCCTTCCTTCCTCTCCCTGAACTCCTGGTAACTACTCATGTCTTTACTGTCACCATAGTTTTGCCTTCTCCGGAATGCCGTATAGTTGGAGCTGTACAGTATATAGGCCTTTTCGGATTGGCGTCTTTTACCTAGTATTACGTATTTAAATTTCTTCCATGTCTTTTCATAGCTTGATGGCTCCTTTATTTTATATATGTAAGTATATATATATATATTTTTTTTTAGAGACAGGGTCTCACTCTTGCCCAGGCTGGAGTACAGTGGCCTGATCATCATAATCTTGAACTCCTGAGCTAAAGCAATCCTCCTTGACTCATTCTCCAATCACATTATTTTCTTTTTGTTGAGTTTTATGAGTTCTTTGCATAGTTTGGACAACAGCCCCTTATCAGATATGGCTTTTGCAAATATTTCTTCCAGTCTGTGGCTTATCTTTTCATGACTATGTAGCTCGCTGACACAGTGGCCAATGGATGTCGTCATCCCAGGGCCTTGCCGTCTCAGATCAGATGTGAACTCTCATTAGACTGTAAACTCATCTGTTCTGAAATGCAGAAAACAAATTTTAAGGAATTATTGCTTTTAGCAAGGACAGTTCAGACTGAGGTGTATTCCTGGATAAGGATATTACCGACTCATTCTAAGCCTTGGTAGATACCAGTGCTATATTCAACTCGCAGCTGACTTGTGTGATGAGAAATGAGACTGTAGAGTTTAGTGTAGAATTATATAGGTGAGTGTTCTAACCAAAGGCAGTCATGATGATTGAGGATTTCAGCAGAGAAAACAAAAGTTGGTTAGATTTCCAGAGAAAGTGCCCTTTCAGTGTTCAAGATACACTGAGATCCTCCAACAAGACAGGGATGGAAAGATAATATTACTGCTCAGTGTAATTCATGACTCTTGGTGTCCTTGGGAGTTTCGTGAGCACTGATATTACTTTCTGGGTGTAGTAATGCCATCATTGCACCTGATTCTTTGCTATTTCCCAAGTGTTTGCAAATCCATCATCTTATTTGACCCTTATTCCATCCTTCTGGATATTGATGTGATCATTTGTTCACCTATTTAACAAATATGTGTTATACATTTGCTCTGTGCAGCTTCACCCTGCCAAGCTAGATGGCTTGATAATTGATGCACACAGATCTGCAGAGTGTTAGGTGGCTTGTCCCAAATTCTCACTGCTAGTGAGGGCCAAGCTGGGACAAGACCAGGGAGCTTTTGGACCCCTGCTGTCTCCTCTGTCCCGCCCCACGTCTGCCCCTCCCGTACACAAGCATCCATTAGTACCTCTGTCCCTGCAGTCACCACTTACCTCTGCTCTTCAGGGACTAAAACGCAGCCATGACATTGACACTATTAGAGTACTTTCAGCTGAGGCTGGATTATGACAAGCCACGGAAAAAGAAGGCTGTTAGACAGTTTTCATCCTTGAAACAGTGTCAGTGTGTGGAGGGGAAAACAAACCAACAAACCCCTGGGATGCTCAGATGCAAAGTGCCCGTAAACTAGCATCGGTGATGCGGCCAGCCGGGCCTGGAGAGAGCACTTAGTAAATTCTGGATGTGCACTGTTGTTTCTGTTACCCTTGTTATTGTGGAAGCTCTTAATCTCTCCACTTAACCCGCAGATTAAACCTCAGCCCCCCTTCCCTCTGGGAAGGAAGCCAGCTGAAGCCCACTGACACGCACAACTTCTGGGTCCCTCCAGAATACCTGGGCCCTTCTGCCCCCGCTGAGTGGCCGTGCTTACCAAAGCCCAGGGGTGCTCCCAGTTCTGTGGGAGCTGATCTGGTTGTAACTTAAAACTCTGTTAGGTTAACTGTAAAAGTACGAGTTTGATAATCACGAAGATTATTTCTCTGAAAACCACTGAATGCTTTGGGACAGTTCAAAGAATGAATTACTAAAACGTTTTTTTCTGTTGAAGTTGAGGTGGATGAGACAACTATGAAAGATGGGAGGAATGAAACCCTAGAAGGATTTTGCACTTAGACTGCTTGGCAAGTGAATTTTAGTTAAAGAAAACAAAACTAGAAATTGTAGGCAATGCATTAGAAGTATCATTGATAGAGTCAGGCAGACCCATTCTCAAAGGGACAGGCATCAGTTTTACATCAGAAAGTTGACATTGAGGGTTTTACAGCAAGTGGCGGGTGGCTTGAACATCAGAAAAACACATCAGGATTTTAGAAGCACCAATAGATAGTTTCTACAACTCAGTTTTTCACTGAACATTTAGTTCATCAGCAGAGAAAATTTGATTGGCAAACACTTCTGCAATAGTGAAACATGTCCAACTTATAGGATGTTACTGCCAAAAACAGTGATGCTAAATTAGAGCATCAATGGGGGAAAACACAGAGCAATACTTCGAAGAGTTGCCCATCCCTCAGGACTGACAGCGTAATTTGCACAGCCCAGTGAAAATGAAAATGCGAGACCCCTTGTGCAAAAATGAATAGGAATGTCAAGATGATGACAGCAGAGCATTCAACCAACCGTGGGGCCCTTCTGAGCAACTGCACAGGCTACCCACCCATGAAGACCCCTCTGCCACCATTTACGAATTGCCACTTACTATGATTGGCAGATCAGTAGAACTTTTTAAAAAAATGTTTAGTCTGTATCAGTTTACTATCTCTCACAAAATTCAGCATGGATGGACTTGATTGAAGGTTGTTTTTCACATTAATTGTACCGTTGATAAAGAAACACTTGAAGAAAAAACTTATTTGAGAATCTCCTGATCCTTCTAGGTAACTTTTATTTACATCCTAATAGTCAAGAATTTTAAGGCCCTGGTTTTTGTCCTTCCCTATCCCCCATGGTCCTCCAAGAATAAGAATCTTGACTCGATCTATGAATCAAATGATTCTGGAATGTTTAAACATATCACTTAAGCAAAAGGGTTTGAGTTCCATTTTAGAAAAAAATAGAAAACAAGAACAAATATAGGTCCTATAGAATATTTAGGATATCAGTGCCACTCAGCAGACATAAATTAAACTTGCCTGTATCAAACTTACTTGAGGGTGAAGGGGAAAATATCTCCCTTGAGAATTTAGCACTTCAAACTGGCTGCCATACAGACTTTTGGGCCAAATCCATGCCACCAGTAAGGTCCCAAGGCCCTGAAGTGGAGAATTTAAGCTAATGCCCCCAGACACTGGTCAAAGAAAACACATATTCTGAAAGAATACACCTTCAACGTTGGCCTCAGTGCATTCTCACTAATGAACTTCAAAGACGACAATCAGCTCAAGTTCAAAATAAAAATTACAGGAGAGAGATAACATTAATAAAAATCAGCTGAAACAAAGAGATTAGAAACAGACCTGCAACAATTCCAAATAAAGAAACTGCCGGATATATTTATTTCTAAATATATTCATATGTTTGAAGAAATGCTAGAGAAACTACAAAATATAAGAAGGGAAAACAGGATTATAAAAAATGACCAAGCAGATGTGATAATAAAAATAATAATAAAATACATTCAAACAAAAAAAAAAGAATATTTAGGATATCAGTATCAAAGATATTGTTTGCAGTGGGGCAAAGGCATGGAATGAAATTCTCAACATGAAAGATTTAACACAAAATCTTGATGTACAAGATGATGTCAAAAAACATCATCTTTTTACTTGGGCTCAAACTAATTGGAGGTTCTGACAAGGAAGAAATAACAATGAATTCATGATGATGATTTGTTGAAAAATAAAATTTTAAATGGTGGAGAAATCATATATGTCATGACACAAACAGATAAGTCTATGAAGAGGATAAAGAAGAAATGAGATTAAATTTAAAACCATAAACCAATCGTGCAATGGCTAGAGATGTCCTCTGTAGTTTTACATTATATCAGCAGCTGATGATGTTGTAATAATAAAAAAGTAGAACTATGTCAAGAAAAATCATACTTCTAAGCAACTTAAAATTACTTACTAAATGTATGTTTTTAATCAGAAGAGAGTGTTTATGGTAAGTACATATTATTTTTTCTCACTTTGACTTTTTCTATTAACTAAGTAGTGATCCCTCAAGTAGGAAGACTTCTGCGTTGCTAAGCCCACTTACTCTGCTGCTACAGTGAGAGAAGCCCTTTGTCAGCCCTTGGTCAGTAGTGGCTGTTACTTGAAAAAGTCATTTTACAAATTCCTATCTTAAATTTTTAACTTAAACCATTTAACTTATATTCACATACTGATTATTTTTAGTGTAAGACCATATATATTGGCTGATTATAGTTTCCTAAGCCTTTTTTACATTCACCATGCCATCTTAATTTCCAGTTTCCATTGTTTTAGTGTGAAATGAGAAGCTACAAATATGTGCAAAACAAATTTGAAAGCAAAAATCCTTCTGGACTTTTAATGTATCTTTTTCTTCTTCTTTTTCCTTGTCACTTTTCTATGTCCCAGGAATAGTCTCATCATCATATCTGTCCAATCTGGTATATTTCCGGTGATAATCTCTGCGCCATACATTTGGTTTTGGTTTTCTATTGGTGGGAGTGGTGGTGATGAAGCCAGCTTGCTTCAGTGCTGCCATTTTGAAACTGGAAGTCCCTTCTTTTTTCTTTCTCTTTTTACAGTTTCCTTGCCTGCACCACTACACCACTTCAGCAGTTTATTGCTGTTGTTTTTTTGTGTTTGTATTTTTTTTTTTTTTAGTCACTTTTATTTGGGTCCTTGAAAAACATTTACTTTAGTTTGCTTAGAAACATTTCCCATTTTTTCCACACTTACATTTCACTGCTTTGCATAGTAGATATTTAATTAAGTTTCTTCATGAGTTCATCTGGTGAAAACAGACTTGAGAAGTAACTCAGCAACTGGTGGGAACAGAAAGGCACAGACGTGCTCGAGAGTGAGCTTAGCGTACGCTGTATGTTAGGAGCACCTGCCGGTGTATTTCAGGGGCATGGAGAACATGCTGGTTAGTTGCTAAATGGAATTACCAGCCTTCCTCATGTTGACTGGGGGTTATTAGGAACATAAATCCCTGCCACTGCCCATCTTGGAGTACAACCCATACAACTGCTTATGGTAGAAATAGCATGAGTCCCAGACCTCCCTTTGTGATTTTTGATTTGTTGCTCACACTTGAAATCCCTGTGTTTTCATGGACTTTTCACTGAGTCTCAGCCTTGGCTTCTCTGCAGGTACCCTGTGGGTGGGGAAAGGCTCCTGAAAGGAATTTCCTGTATGGCCATTGGTATTTTAGTCAGACCGTCCAAAACATGCCTTCCAAATGTGGGGGAAATCTCCTCATGCGGAGTGGTAACAGAAACTTCATTTTATTTGTATAAATTACTATTACGCCGAAGAATAGTAGAAAGAAGAAAAAAAGTAAGGAAGGTGAATAGTGAGCAGGTGTTTTGCTGCTCACGTTCCCCTGGTCGGACTAAAAGGTTCTGTTTGTGATGCCGAGTGTTGGGAAGTTCCTAGATCTGCTTGGTTTGTGGTAGTTATTTTTTACCTGGAAATTTCTGGAGCGTCAGTCTTTAAAATGGAAGAATAATAAGCGGTAGGAAACATCACCTTTCCTAACTTTTGTGGAACTTTCTATTTGTTTTTCAAAAAGTCCATTAATTAAATACTGGCTACATCTAGTTGCCCACAAAGAATGATGATAGAAGCCCCTGGGGACAAAACACCCTTGAGGGTTCAGAAAGGAAGAGTGACTTACAGGATTTTTTTTTTTTTCCATTTTAGTTTTGTGAATCTCTTTATTTCCAGGAGTAAATTTTTCTAAATGTTAAGGAAATTTATTATATTAACCTATGATAAAAAAAAAAAAACTGAGCCCACTTGGCCCCAAGATGGGCTGTTGGGGACCTCCATGGCAGGTGGGAGGCACCCAGGGTGGCAGAGGCCTCAGATGTGAGTCCAGCTGGAGGGGCGGGTGGCCCGAGGTGGGCTCGGTGACCACAGCTGGGCCGTCGGCGGTGCTTGCTGCAAGTTGACCGCACGTTTGAGCATCTGAGTCTTGTCTGTGCGTGACGGTCCAGGTGCGCCCTGCTGCCAGTCTGGCCCCGGGCTTGCCGCATTTCTCCTGTCTCCCCTCTCGTCCCTGCTTCCTGCCGCCCTCCCTTCCCTGCCGAAGTCTGGCCTGGCGAGGTGACTAGTGCAGTTCCCAGGAGGGACGACAGAGCTGCCCCGTGGCACAGGGGACACCCGTGACGCTGCTGGGCCGCCTGTGCGGGGCCCGCCCCCTCCACTCGTGGGGCAACTTTCCTCTCACAAGACCGCGGCCTCGCCCGGAGGCGCTGACTCACCTCTCCGTGTTCTGTCCCCCTCCGCCCCGTAGGAAATGTGACTGGAAACAGTAACTCCACGTTCATTTCCAGCGGGCAAGTGATGAACTTCAAGGGCGACATCATCGTGGTCTACGTCAGCCAGACGTCGCAGGAGGGCGTGGCGGGCGCGGGCGCCGCGGAGCCGATGGGCCGCCCGGTGCAGGAGGAGACCCTGGCGCGCCGCGACTCCTTCGCCGGCAACGGCCCGCGCTTCCCGGACACGTGCGGCGGCCCCGACGGGCTGCGGGAGCCGGAGAAGGCGTCGCGGCCGGTGCAGGAGCAGGGCGGGGCGGAGGCCTGAGCGCGCGCGACGTCGGGACCCCCTGGCCCTGGAGCCGCCCACCTGGCCGCGCGGGACACACCTGGGCCCGCAGCCGGAAGCTGCCCCCAGTCAGTCCCGGCTGCTGCGCCCCCTCCCTCCCGACGCCCGCCGAGGATCGGTACATTTATGGAAAATTCCCCGACGTTCCATCCACGTTGCTCTTCAGGGAGACAGTGGCTGTTCCAAGAGATTTATCCCGTCTGCTCACTGTTCTCCAATACACGTACCCACTAACCACACAGGTGCACGTGCTCCTTCTGGCCGCCCCCCCTTTACTTTCTTTTATGGATTTTCTCCTCTCCCCTCCATCCGTAATATGTCCCTTATGGCATCTGTTTTTAGGACTGTCCTGTCCTACTGAGGTCTGTATTTTCTCCCCTATATTTGTATTTCACTTTCATACCATTTTTTGATACTTTTTTCCACACTTTTTTTTTTAAAGCTATTTAAGCGTTTTCTTGAAAATTCTCCTTTACGTATTTTCTTTTGTGCCGCTTCGCACAGTGTTTTGGAGATGGCTTTCTCGGGGGTGTCTGTACTAACCACTTTGGGCAAAGGCTAGAAATATGAAGCCGGATCAAGGTGCAGGGAACACGTGGAAGAGACTTTTATTTTCTGAAAAATGTTCTGTGTTCTCATTTTCCTAAGAGAAAGACAAAGGGAAATCCCATTGCTCCCCGTGGGATGTGTTTAAGTTTGTGTCGATCCTCAAAACTATTCAACGTGTGACCTTGTTCCCAGTGCGGCTTATTTATCCACGCTAGCAGAGGCAATCAGGTACTTAGTAACTAAATCTCTAAAAATCCAAGTTGCTGCAGTTTGATATTCTTGAGTCTCTGGAAGAGACATAGAAAGCAGATAGAACACAGGGCTAGCTTGCACACAGAGTGGAAAGGAGATGCCAGGGAAATTCAAGGAAGAATGGATAAAGTTGAATTTTCATTTGCATTTTCTTTTCCTAGCTAAGAATGGGCGTAAACAGGTCCTCCTTTCTCCCTAAATCATTGTGCATCTATAACTTAGCCTTGTAGAAGTGGAAAACATTCCCACTATTTTCCAGTGCATTCAAATTAAAAACCAAATCCCTATGTTGTGAATATGAGAAAACTTAGTCTTTAGAATAAGTGCTTTTCTCTTGGCATCAGCCCTGTTGTGAGGAAACAGTATGAGTCGGATTGAAAGGAGTCACCTGGGTTGGTTTATCTACTGTGGCCAGTGAGCCAGTGCTCACTGTTCTCAATGCTCACTGTTCTCAAATACTGGAGAAAAGTTAAAACACATAAGCAAATTAAAATTAATCTTGCACATCTGGTAGGTTAGACGAGCACTAATACTGGTCATTGTCCAGACTTTATTGGCCACAGATGCCCAGCTGAAGAGAATGACCATCAATCACCTGGTTGCAGTTCTCCTGGAAATGCTGGGGTGGTAGCAGCTGATTACAATTTTTAACGGAGAAGCAGAGGACGGCTGTGTTATTTATGGGACCCCTTAGCTGACATAAAGAACTGCAGGAAATAACTGCACTGCCAGGTTGATCCACTGGTGGGAATTAACCGTCTGTTCTGCCCTTTTAGTTAACATCCATCCACAGAGATGTTATAAAAATGGAAGAAGCTATTATCCCTTTTGATATGGAATATATTAAACAGACAAAGTTACAGTTCACAAAGTGGAATGCTGAGATAAAAACCCAAGTTTCTACTGTGACTGTCATCTCACCGAGACTACTTCGCCTTTCTGTACTTTCATTTTGCCTTCCATGATAAGGCAATAGTGATAATTTATAATAGTTTCCCTACCCAGAGACATCAAAAGGATGCTACAGTGAATATTAAAGTGCCTTGAGCTCCTTCAATCAAAGGTGCTGTAAGAATCTACGTTCAGAAAAAGGTAATATTCTTTCCCACACTGATCCCTACTAATTGTGTATTGATCCAAAGGCGACTAAATGATAGGAAATGTATAGCAAATATAAGTTTGTGTCTGTGTATTACAGAGATGTTTGTGACAAATGTAAATGAAATGAAGGCAATAATGAAGATTATTTGGGGGACATGATAAAGAGATTAAACATATTTGACCATAAAATTTTTTTTCATGGCTCGTTAAAACAGGGCTCATTGTAAAATCGTGATCCGACTTACTCCTGATCTTTATGGTGTGCTGTGGGGTCAAAGGTTGGTTGGTTTTATTATATCTTAGTGGTGGTTCCTTAACAACAGAGTTGGGACGGAAAATACTTGCTTTGATGATATATCTGCTGTGGATCTCATAAGAAAGTTCTTTAACATACATCTTGGATACCCAGTGAAAGAGCTGCATGGGAAATGGGATGTAATGTTTCCTACTCACATTTTACTCGGCTACCAGAAGAAGGAAGAGTGAATTTCTCCCTCTCTCTACCTGCAAATGCAAAGAGGAGTTTGAATGCGATGAATCTTCATTTGGCTGGGAAAGGGATTCTTGCTGTGTGACAAACCACCCTGAGACTTAGTGGCTTAAAATAACCACCATCTATTTAGCTCACAATTATGTGGGTTGGATCCACTCGGGTGGTTCTTCAGGCCTGGGCCGCGCTGGCGCAGGCCTGCTCACTCATTTGCAGGGAGCAGGCTGATTGGGCTCGTGCCACGTGGTCCTCAATCCTTGCAGCCCGCTAGCTGGGCTTGTTCTTATGGTGGTGTCTGGGTCCTGAGAGAACAAGCAGAAACCCACCAGGTGTCTTGAGGCCTGGGCTTGGACTAACACACTGTCCCTTCTGCCACATTCTGTGGGCCAAAGCAGGTCACAAGGCCAGTCCAGATTCAAGGGTGGGGAAAGAGACCCCCTCCGTGGGAAGAGTTGCAGATTGGGCACAGGGAGGGGAAGAATGGGGGCCCTTTTGCCATGTGTCTGCCACAGGGGCAGTGACAAAAGAGGAACATTTCCCAGCCCCTAACAAGTGAGTGACTCCTTCTCTGGTGACAGAGTTCCTTTGGTGCACAGCCCTGTGGATTCCTGCAGTGGGGAGACGCCCACGTTCATATTTAAGTGCTATATCAAAATTCCTTCCAAAGCCAAATATAGATGATTTGGAAATTGAGTCTACTACTTCTGGTATTCCTTTGGTACAAAAAAATTGAAAATTGACTACTTGTAAAATCAAGGAAACTGGTGAGATACCTTGAGCAGAGGAACCTGTTACATAAACAGATAAAAGATCTAGTGTTCACCCTAGACTATGATTCAGCAAGCTCTTTTTATGATTATGTACTGGGCAAAAGGGCAAACCTGAGCAACGGCATTGTCTTTGTTGGAAGAAACGTAGTTTTGAAATGTTTGCTCTTTGACAGTCTCTGATGACATATGACATCCCTTGTCCATCTGCTTTGGGGAGCTATGGGGTGCTCTGGGCACAAGATGTATAACCCCCTTTGGGGAGAGGGAACAAAACCTTCAGAGCCCTAAATGCTCCATTGATGAGTTGTCATTTTTAGCATGTTTTTAAAGCTTGGCCCTGAGCACCCTGAGAAAGGAGGTGAGGAGCTGGGGAGTCCGGAGTTGGGGAGACAGGACGAGTCACTCACTGCTCCGGGCGCCAGAGGAGGCTGCAGGGAGGGAGTCGTCCGTGGAATTCCCAATCGCCATGTCTGTGCTGGTGAACAGACTAACTTGCAACTGCTACAGCCTTGCTAGAGAAGAGGTGGGACCTGACAGGGGCACAGGCAGGCCCAGGTGGCATCACCCAAGACACACCTAGAGGGGCGGGGGCACGGGGCACAGCCACAGCAGCCCTGCTAAGGAGCACCTCCCTTGGCAAAACAACCCTGTGTCCTCAAGGTTTGAACAAGGAGGAGCACAGAATGAATTTCCAAGTGGGCAGGGACACACCTACGTGACTGTGCCTCTCCTGACCCGCCCCGCCCTGGCTTCTCAGGACTCTTGCGAGTCTGGTCTTCTCTCTACCGCCCTACTTACTCCAGTTATCCTGACCCCAGGTTGTTACTCACCAAAAAAACCTTTGATGTCTTGCACCTGTAGTCCCAGCTACTTGCAAGGCTGAGGCGGGAGGATCGCTTAGGAATTCCAGGCCAGCCTGGGCAATGTAGCAAGACCCTGTCTCTTGAAAAAAAAACTTTAAAAATAAGATTACCAATAGCATAAGTGTTAAAATTACAAATTACAGGCCTCTCACAGTAACTCTGTGCTAGCCAAGGAGCGGGTGAAGGTACCCTCTCGCCCTATGTGATAGAACGTGCAGAAGTTTTGCAGTCAGACCTGGTTCACGACTCAGCCTTGCCACTTACGGACTGACTTTGTGCAGCTGCCTCACCTCTTAGCCTTGTTTTCCACATGTGTAACCTGAAGATAAGAATATTAGTTTAGGCCGGGCGCGGTGGCTCACGCCTGTAATCCTAGCACTCTGGGAGGCCGAGGCGGGTGGATCGCTCGAGGTCAGGAGTTCAAGACCAGCCTGAGCAAGAGTGAGACCCCGTCTCTACTAAAAATAGAAAGAAATTATATGGACAACTAAAATATATATATACAAAAAATTAGCTGGGCATGGTGGCACATGCCTGTAGTCCCAGCTACCTGTAGTCCCTGAGGCAGTAGGATCACTTGAGCCCAGGAGTTTGAGGTTGCTGTGAGCTAGGCTGACGCCACGGCACTCACTCTAGCCCGGGCAACAGAGTGAGACTCTGTCTCAAAAAAAAAAAAAAAAAAAAAAGAATATTAGTTTATAGGGCTGGTGTCAGGATGACATGGGATGAGGTACAACCAAACACCAGCAGAGTTTCTAGAAGATACGGGTAGTAGACATCCAACTGTTCCACACCACTGCCCTTCTCTGTCTCTGACACCTGTCCATTCCTGGGCACGGAAGCCATCACAGACATCACGTTCCCTTCCAGAGCCGGACCACGTGACTATAACGAGCTCTGACACCCGCCTCAGACACCTTCCCACTCTTTGAAACTCAGATGAAGGGGCGCATGTTTTCCACAGGCAATTGACGAGACCGTGATGGTTGACCCAGAAATTGTCTCCTGTTGACATGGCGCACGGGGGAAGTGGACTTATGCAATATAACTTCACATTGTACTACTGGCTTGAAAGATGACAGTTAAAGTGGGCCCTGGTGGGCCTTTCTCTCCTAGACAAACATTTGGGGTGAGGGAGTGAAGACTACTGGATGTGTAGGTTGAAAGTTTACATGCTTTTTTCTCTTCATGTTCCTTGGCCTCTCCCAGTTTGCGTGCAAAGAATAATAAAGTGGCCACCAGCTCAGGGGAGCGGCATGACAGGCCCACGCCCCTTCAGGAAGGGACCAGAGTCTAGTAAAAGCTTTCACTGTAACCCAGGCTCTAGGTTTCTCACAGGCAGGTGTCACCCAGGAAAAGAGTGCACAGACATCAAAGTCATGAGAAAACTACCTTCTTACAAGGAGACTCTTACAGGTTGCCTTCATTTAGACAGAGGCAGTAAAATGTCTTGCCCTAAAATATAAAAGCAAATTCACTTTTGTTGGCTTTTATGGCCTCTCTATTTCTATGGCAAAGAAGCCATAAAAATGCATATTTAAAGCTCTTAGAAGAGCTTACTCTATTTACTGTATCAGTGGAAAAATAATTTCTTACATCAGCTTTAATGAGTTTGTTATATACCGTAAAATTCACCCTTTTTACATACACTGCTGTATGAGTTTTGACAAAAATATGTAGTTGTGCAACCACCACCACTGCAATTAATGTATAGAATATTTGCAGCACCCCAACATTCTTGTTTCCCTTTGTAGTCAATCCCCTCCCCTCTCCCCCCTAACCCCTGGCATCCACTATCTGCTCTCCGTCCTTACGGTTTGTCTGCTCTATTAATAGGTTGCCATGTACATGGAATCGCATGGTTCATAGCTGTTTGAGTCTGGCTTCTTTCAGCATAATGCACTTGAGATCCATCCGAGTTGTTGGGTACCTTGGTAGTTAGTTCTTTTTCATTGCTGAGTAGTATTCCATTGCTTGGATATAGCACAGTTTATTCCCCAACATTTGGGTTCTTTCCAGTTTGGAGAGATTACAAATAAAGCCATTATAACAACTTGTGTGGACGTGTGCTTTCATTTCTCTTGGGTAAATATCTAGGAGTAGAATTGTGGGGTGATATAGTAAATATGTTACCTTTATAGGAGACTGCAAAACTGCCCTCCAAAGTGTCTACCATCTTGCATTTCCATCAACAGTGAATGAGAGCTGCTCCACAGCTCTCATCTGCTTATTTGCTTTGAGGTTCACCATTCTAATAGGTGTAGAGTACATCACTGTGGCTTTCATGTGAAGTCCATGACTGAGCATCTTTTCATGTGCTCGTTTTACCATCTCTATCCCTTATTTGGTGAAATGTATTCAAGTCTTTTGCCCATTTTTTTCATTGCTTGTTTTCTTACTGAGTTTTGAAAGTTCTTTATATATTCTGGATACAAAAAATACATAGGTTTTTAAGGGCCTTTCTGTTTCAATGGCAAACTATGGAAAATGCATATTTAAAGCTTTTAGAGAATTCTGTATTTACTACTATTAGCAAAAAATAAAGACATTATAATTTTTCATTGTTTAAAAAAATTAAGTCTCAGGAGATGCACACCAGTAGTGTTTATGCAGAGTAAATGGCTCCACAGTAAAACAACTTTTCACAGTGGGACTCCTGTCAGGGCCCAAAGCTCTCACTCACTTTCTGGGGTACTGTGTCCTGTAATTGTCCCATAAACCTTGCTGGAATGAGGCAGTCACCCTTCTAGGGGCCTGTTTTCCCATGGAAACTGTGTTTTGTAATAATCATGCTGATATAAATGTCTTCTGTTGGTTGAGGAAGCATGAAATGTCTGTCAATATTTTCTGGTTTCATTATTTTATATATTTTTAATAATAATATAATAACGAGGAGCAGGGTGAGGGAAAAAGTAAAAATGAGTCCAAATGCCATTATCCTCTGCACCTGGAAATGGAGACAGCAAGTAGCCTCAGGACAGATTTTGTTATCACAGGAAAGGTGGTTTCGTCACATTGATGTAAGGCCAGTTGGTTTCTGTCGGCCTGGGTGTGAACAGAGATGTCGTGCCCGACAAGAATGCCTGCACGGCTGTCCCTTGGTCTGCAGAGCCTGTGCTGGGTGACAAGCAAGGCACACTGACAAGGAGCTCCTGAAAAAGTCGACAGTTGGGGGCTTCTCTGAAGGATTAAGTAAGGTTCCCTGCCAGGGCAGGACACCAGGATTCTAAAGGGGACACCTGGACAGATGGCCTGATGTGCAAAGTTGGTGGAGAGCTAGGACAGGATGGGGGGACACTCCTGCAAGCCCAGCCGCCTCTGACTCAGCTGATGGCGCCACTGCACCTCAGCCTGGGCAACGGAGCAAGACCCTGTCCCTTAAAACAATAAAAATAAAAATAAAAATAATTAAGCAGAACAATACCCCATTGTTTGTGCATAACTTTTTTTTAACCCATTCTTCTATCAATGGACACTTGGGTTGCTTCTACCTTTTGGCTATCGCAACTAGTGTTTCTGTGAACATGCATGTACAAATATCTCTTTGAGACTCTGCTTTCAGTTCTTTTGGATAGATACCCAGAAGTGACATTGCTGGACCATATGGTTTTTCAATTTTTAATTTTTTAAGCAACTGCCATACTCTTTTCCATAGCAGTGACACCATTCTGCGTGGGTTTTTAAATCTCATCGAAGTGCCCTTTCAACAGGTGTTTTAAAGACTGACACCTGAGTCAGCCAGGTGCCAGCTCTGCTGAGCCGAGAAGAGGAACCCTGGCACCTGCTCTTGTGCGAGGCCCTGGGCTCAGATTGTTGCGATACACTGGCAAGGCGGCTGCCTGCCAGCAGGGGTCGCCTTTCGGAGCGGAGAGTCATGGAAACTGCCGCACAGCTGAAAAAAAGTTGGGGGAACTGAAAAAATACTTGAAAACAAGAGTCAGGTATGTTCAGCCTAAAATATCCACCTTGTATTTAGTCAGAACCCTTGGTCGGGGCAACAGGAATTCCACTAAAACCAGATTCAACAGAAAAGGAATTTATTGACTCATATAAATGAAAAGCGTAGGTAGGTATTGAGGCCATTCCAGACATGGCTGGACTCGGGTTAAACCAGGTCAAGCGACTGGCCTCTCTCCTCATTTCTCAGCTGTGCCCTCATTGGCAAGACCCTCTTGTCCAGCAGTCTCTATGTGTGGTCACTGCTACCCACAGCCCAGACTGACAGCGTTTTTATAGCTGTATGTACAGAATCAGGACATGCAAAATTAAGATTTTTTTCCAGGAGAGAGTCCACACTTTCATTAGCTACTCAAAGGAGTTCACGATTCAGAGATGGTTAGGAACTACCTTCTCATTCTCGAAGGATCCGTGGAGGGACATTATGGTTATAATTGAAGCTTGAGATTTTCATGAAGTCAAGCATTGTAAATTACATTTCTGTCTCCTCAGGAACTTCCAAGACTGTTAATCTCTAAATGTCATAGTTGCCTAGGTTGTAAAACTGGTGCTAGGCTACAAAATCTAATTATATTTTCAATAAAGCTTTGAGTGTGCAAACTACATCACCAGTATTTTTATCTTCCCAAAAGCAGTCTCAGAAAATGAGCATTGAGGGTGCTCACCATCATAAGCCGAGTAGATAGTAGGTCTTCTGTTTTATCCACAGTTTGAAAAAATTTGCAAAATCTTTTTTTCCCAAATAATTTGGCACTTCCCAGTCCCACATTGCTGCCAATGGTAAACATAATCTTCCTTATGATCCTGTGAAGTAGGTATTGTTGTCCTCTCCATTTTACAGGTGAGGAAACTGAGGCACAGAGAGGTTAAACCAACTGCTTCTGAGAGGCAGCTCCAGGACTGCTCCAATCGTGACACTAGACTGCAGCTCCTGGCAGAACGTAAAACAAGACAAAAGTCCACCTAACGGTGATTGAGGTCCTGGTCTTGGTAGCCAGGCTGGGCTGAAGTCAAATCCTACTTTGGCCACTGTCTTAGTCTGTTTTTTGCTGCCATAAGAAAATATCTGAGACTGGGTAATTTATAAAGAACAGAAATCTGCTTTCACACAGGTGAGGAGGCTGCGCAGGTGAAAGCACGGGCAGTTTCTGTGGTCTGGGGAGGGCTGCATCCTCATGGCAGAAGGCAAAGCTGGCCGACGGGATGTCGTGTGCAGCCTCTTTCATAAGGGCCTGAGTCCCATCCACAAGCGGGGAACCCTCCTGGCCCAACCTCTCCCTGGTCTTTCTACCACCTCACTGGCCATTCGTTCCAATACCTGAGTTTTGGAGGGGACACATTCAAAACGTACCAGCCACTTTCCTGACATACTAGGGGTAAGATAAAACCTACCTCTTTCACGGAGTTCATGAAGATTAAATGAGACAGTTTGTGTAAAATACCAGACAAGAGCCTTGCACACAGTAGACATTTAAGAAATGACAGTTATGACAATTACTTGCCCAATATTGACTGTTCCCCTATAAGAGTGGAAGGTGGCAAGGCCTTCTGAAGGCACACGGGGCCACTGTGGACATTTTATTTAATCTTTTTCCACGCCTGGAGACTGTATTACAAAATTTCTGAATTACAGGGTTTCTCAAACTTGAGTAATATGTTATACAAAACCCCCTTTAAAGAGGAAAGAAAAGATTGTGAGTTCCAATGTTGAAGTGATTTCATTTGAAGATGTGCAAAGAGAGGAGAGCAAAATCGCAAATTAAATATAAACAAAACTGTGAAATAGAATTCAAATGAACAACGTTAATTTAGTGAGAACTTACTCTTGGCTGAAATTAAATCGCCATCCACCACCCGATTGAGAATGGACGCCCAGGCCTGGCGACTGTGACTGAGGTCATGTGGCCCCACCTGGCACAGCTCCCTCTCCGTCCCCAGCCTCTGCCCGGCTCCCCTCCCCAGCCTGCAGTGACCAGGCCGTGCTCCCACACCTCAAAGGTAACACTGGCCGACCTAACACTGGTGCCGAAGTTGCAGCACAGGCCTTGGTTAGGAAAAGAGCAACTAAAAACTCCAGAATTGGCTGATTTAAAAAAACATTGTGATAAAATACACATCACATAAAATTTGCCATCTTGATTTTGAAGTGGACGGGTAGTGTTAAGCCTATTCACATTATTGTGCAACCAATCTCCAGAACCTTCTCATCTAGCAAAACTGAAACGCTATCCCCTTTAGGCAATAACTCTCCACTCCCTTTTCCCCACAACCCCTGGCAACCACCCTTCAGCTTCTGTCTCTGTGAGGTTAATGACTCCAGGTACCTCACACAGGTGAAATCATACAGTATTTGTCCTTTGGTGACTGGCTTATTTCACTGACCTTGTCCCCAAGGTTCATCCATGTTGGGGTATGTGTCAGAATAGAGCTGGCTAACTTTTACTGTTGTCATTATGTTACAGCGGGGGTCCCGAGGACAAACGGAGCAGCACACGGAGAGTCGGAGAATCAAGGTTTATTCGCTGGCGGGCCCAGAGGGGTCTCGCCACCAAATTCTGAGCCCCGTCTATCCAATTTTTCCCACATTTATTAAGTTGGGGTGATCCAAGGGGAGGGGTCTCGGTGGCTAATGCCCGCCAGGTAACAGGTTAGTATTATGTTGATGCGCCAGGTAATAGAGTAGTATTACGCTGATGCGGGTCTTCCTTGAGGGGTGGGGGTCTCAGGTGGGGGATGCTCCAAGTAATAGATGGGGGTTTTCCTTATCAATTAAAATGAAACAGGGTAAAATATCCTCACGCAGAACTTGTAGACACCTGAAAATAAGTTGACAAAATTCTTATTCAGGAGACAGAACCAAGGGAAAGAGCACAGAGCCTGAGAGGAGCTTGAATTTGGCTGGAAAGGCAAAAAAAAGGGGAAAGTTTTAGGGAAGCTGAGAGTTGCTGACAAAGGAAAACTGTTTACGCTATTTTCTTGGACAGTGTATGCCGTGGGCTCCTGTCTCCGCACAAAATTGTCGGGGCTGAATCTTTACTTAGGAGAAGCTAAATAATAGGTTTAAAAACGTATTATGGATTTCATATGTGTCTTATTGGGTATGTTGGCTTTAAATACAACCACAGCCACAAGCAAAGGTGCTCAACATCACTGCCATCAGGGAAATGCAACCACGCTGCAGGGAGGGGACACTGCACACCTGGTGGGCGGGCAGGAGGGCTGCTGTAAAGGGGAGGGGTAACCAGAGAGGGTGTGGAGCAACTGGAAACCTCGTGCCTTGCTGGGGGGGATATAAAACGGTGTAACTGCTGTGGAAAATAGCCTTGCAGTCCCTCAAAAAGTTAAAAATAGAATTCCTATATGGTCCAGCAATTCCACTTCTAGGTGTGTTCCCAAAAGAATTGAAACCGGGACTCGAACAGATACTTGTACCCCAACATTCACATCAGCATGGCTCGCAACAGCCAAAAGGTGGAAACAGCCCACGTGTCCATCAACAGAACAAGGGCCAAACGGAATATGTTCTGTCCATACCAGGGAATATAATTCAGCTGTAAAAAGAAATGCAATTCCGATCCACGCTGCAACACGGTGAACCCTGACGACATTACGGTAAGTGAAATAAGCGTGACCCAAAGGGACACATACTGTATTACTCCACTCATGTGAGTTACCTAGAGTCACCAAACTCACAGCAACAGGCAGTGGAATAGCGGTGAGTGGGGAAATGGGGAGTCACGGCATAGTGCGTACAGAATCGCTGTTTGAGATGATGAAAAATTCTGGGAACAGATAGCAGTGATGGTTGCATAATATTGTAAATGTACTTAGTGCCACTGACTTGTGTACTTAAAAATGGTTACAATGATAAATTTTATGTATTTTGAACGGAATTTTTTAAAACGAAAAAACAAGTGCAGCAAATGTATTGTTTTACAAAAAAATGCTAAAAGCCCCAATACCTGTTGTAGTGTGTACAGTGTTTCAGGACATTTTCACGTTTGGCCCCGGCATCCACCCTGTGAGATGGACCTGGAAGGTGCTAGGACAGCCTTGCCGGGCACAGGTCCCGACACCGACCAGGGGGTCACTGATGAGAACGTGTCAGTGCCAAGGACAGCTTCTCTCTGTTCCTGCTCTTCCTCGTCCTCTTCCCTAGTCCTCTCCAACTCCTGACCTCTTTTCTGTACACCTTAGTTCCAGCGCTTTCTCCTTCGCTTCCTGTCTCTGATCTCTGCCTCCTCCCCCAGCCCCCAGTCACTCCCCACTCTCCCCAGACCACTCACTGCTCCTTTGCGCTTCCCGGCCGCAGTCCTCCTACCTGCAGCCTCCCACCCCCTCTGCCCAGTTCCCTTTCTTGCCCTCTCCTTCCACCCCCCACTCCCTCCCCCATCTTAAGGCCCCCAGCTGCTTAGGATGCTTTGGTGACACCTTCATGCTCTAGCTAAATGGTCCAGCAATTCCTCATTCAGAAGTTGGCCTTGTCCTAGGAAGGATCCTATTTGTTCCTCTTCTTCCAATGAGCATATTTTGTCCATTTCAAAACAAAGTCCAGGCCCCATCTTCCCTAGGAAGGACCCCTCAGACACCAAGGACAGGATTTGGACTTGGACCTCACCATTTGAGCCACCGGCTGTGTGCGTGGGTCCACAGCATCGTTTTGTAAACCCTCAAGCCCTGCTCAATGGTAATTGAAACCAATAACTATTTCTGACTGTTCAAAGGTTTGACAAAATTTTCAGGGACCAGACACCCCCTTGGAGAGGGATCTCAAGACACCAGGGAAAGATGACCCCAAGAATGTTGGAAGGGCAGGAATGACCTGGCTCCAGAGCCGGCCTCTCTATTCTTCCTCCCTCTGTGTCCTTCCTCTCTCCGACTCACAGATTCTCTTGTCTCCCCTCTTAACTTTGCTGTGTGCATAGCATGCAATGGCCGCTTTCTTCCTAAATCTACAAAACCTTTCAGCTCTAGTGTCCACTACCCCCGGCTCATTTGAATATTTGACAATTCCAAATTCCAAGGGATAGACTGTGGCAGCTCAACACAACTTTTGAATGAGGCTATCATTCATAGGACTTGGGCTGGTCCCATCAGCCATGGTCAAGGAGGGCCTTGGGGGACAGTCAAGCCTGTGGTGGGAATTCATCCAGAAGAGGGTGTAGGAGGGCGGTGGCCTGAGCCATGTCTAGCCCCACACTGCTTAGGTGACAAGTGCAATGGTGGGCAAGATCATTGTAGGACTTACTTTTTCCTTCCAATTTTGGCTCCATGTCTAATGACTGTCTCAAGAAAAAGTACATTTTTTCAAGTTGGAAGCCAGGACAAGAAACAGCCACATTTTAAGTTTCTGCTCTGAGGATATTAGGGGAGAAGTGGAACTATTTAGATAATCATTCTTTGTGTGTCCTCCTTCCGTTTTTGAAAAACTATTTTTATTAAGCCAGAGCTAGCGATGGTTCAGAAGGTAAAGAAAGGATAGAACATCATTCCTCAAAGTAAAGGAAACAACCTTAGGCCCTGCAAGCGTTCAAATGTCATGGCTGGGGAGAGGTGTGGCACCAGCTCGGGCCCTGAGCTGTGAGCCAGGATCCTCCCCTGTGCCCAGTGTTCTTTGGTGCCTGAGCCTGCGCTTCCAGCACTGATAGCAGCCTCTGCTCTTGACCTTAAGTTCCCTTTGTAAATCAATCCACTGTGGCCACCTATGGGGAAGGAGCAACAGCAGCAGACACTGACAATGACAATCCTGTTATAGGAAGAAGACAGGAATTCGAGGTTTCACTCAAGATAGAGACAGTGCCTCACTTCACAGCAGTTAACAGGTAAGCCAATCACTCCACTTGCTGAAACCTGCTAAGTGATTTACATATGCATTATCTCATTCAATCACCACATCAAATCTCTGAGTGACTACTAGTATCTTTACAGAAGAGGAGCTAGGCTCAGAATGGCTAATGAACGTCCATAAACTCACAAAGCTAGTATGTGGATTTTGCACCCGAGCTTCAAAGTTGGCATTCCTGCCCATTGTCTTAAAAGCCCTGTGGGATAGAGGGTCATGTTTATAACCAGCATTTTTGGCTTCTTCTAAGGCATTCTGCATTCAGCTGTAACAAAATGATGAACACCTGAGTTGAGCTGATTTGGTAGAGGGAGTCAATGATGGAAGTATTTTAAAAATACCCCAGGCCTTTTCATTATAATCAGATTTAGTTTCCCAAATTAAATAGTAAGCCCTAAAACATTGCATGAAAAACTTTAGTTTATTTTATGTGTAAACTTGACTGAGCCACAAGATGCCCAGATATCTGGCATTTGAATCAGTAGACTGAGTAAAGAAGACCCACCCTCACCCCTGTGGGCAGGCATCCTCCAGCACCTTGAGGGCTGAATAGAACCAAAAGGCAGAGGTAGGTTGAATTTCTCTTTCTGTCTGAGAGCTTGAGCTGGGACACTGATCTTCTCCTGCCCTCAGTGGCCCCAGTTCTCAGGCATTCAGACTTGGACTGAAATCTATACCTCCAGCCCTCTGGCCTTTGAACTACACCACCAGCTTTCCAGATGACAGATCTCCAACTTCCAGACAACAGATCATGGGACTTCTCACCTCCATAACTGTGTAATGCATGTCTTTGCACGTGTCAATTGCTTGTTCATTTTTATTGCTGAGTATTTTGGGGGATTGGGGACGGGTTGTACTATAATTTGTTTACCCATTCACCAGTTGAGCGACATTTGGGTTATTTCCAATTTGGGGTAACCATGAACAAAACTGCTATCCACATTCACATGCAGGTTTCTGTGTGGACATGGGCTTCCATTGTTCTTGGGTGAGTACCTAGGAGTGGGACTGCTGGGCTGTCTGGTGAGTGTATTGTCCGAGTCTGCTCGGGCTGCTGTAAGAAAATACCATAGACTGAGTGTCGTATAAACAATAGAAACTTATTCTCACGGTTCCTGAGACTGGGAAATGCAAAATCAGGGTGCCAGCATGGTCATGCTGTGGTAAGGGCTCTCTCCCAGGTTGCAGACTGCCGGCTTCTTGCTGTGTCCCCACGTGGCCAAAGGACAAGGCACTGATTCCATTCACGAGAGCTCCAAAAGTCCCCACTTTCTAATGCCATCACCTTGGTGACTAAGTTTCAGCATGTGAATTTGAGGGGACCAAAGCATTCAGACTGTGGCGTGTGTGTTTATAACACGGCAATGTAAGAAAGATCCAACTGCTCCACGTCCTTATCTCTACTGGGTATTGCCCACAAACCGACTCTAAAAACAGTTTAAAATAGCTGCTAATGATGGGCAGTTTGTTTTGTTTGTTTTCCTAAATGCCTGGCTTCTATAGGTTTTAGATCTATCCAGAGAAGTTGATAATGAGATAAAATATTCTTCTGGGTAATTGAGCTCTTAAATTATGACTTTTTCCCTCTTAGTATTTAATTAAAACTTTTACATCCAACATCCTCACTACCCAAGCAGTAGGTAAGATAGCAATTGGTCCTATGTTCAAGAGGTATTTTTAAACACTCAAGTGAGGTTGTACTTTCATTAAAAGGAAGTTTTCCACTTCCTTAATGCTGCTTTGAAAAAAATGTGAAGATTCCTGTGCTCTGGGAAAAACCAAACCCATAATTAGAACAATGGCAACCTTGGACTGTTCTCATTTCTCTTTGAGGAAATGATTTTTTAAAGTTATTTGTCTACATGATACATATGGATTATCTACTTTCCGAATGACGCACAACCAATTTAGAATACCGAGTTGCTCCAAATTTCCCTCTAACTCCCTCATTGCCCAAGCCAGCTGATTTTGCTTTCCACATAGTTCAGGCATGCCACAAACTAATTTTAAATAATTAGCATTAGTTCAGATGGAACATAATTAGAGAATTAACTCCATTATGAAAATAATTATGTAAAACAGCATAAAAACTAACACTCACAGCATGAAGTGTTCACCATCTTTTGGGGGCATCAGTTTTGCAGCTCTTCATTAGCCTGGGAAATAGAAAATAAAATGAAAATGTGTTCAGCCACAGTGTGATGGGAAAAGACTCGGAGGAGGAAAGCCACCTGGGGCAGGACCCTTCCGCCCTCCCTGGCCTGTGGTCCAGCAGTGGTCCTCAAGCCAAGTAAACATTACTTGTAAATTCAGCACTTTAAGGATAAAACACAGAGGCTTCTGTGAAGATTTTAACTAACTGTCCTTAGTAGGGTTGATGATTGTTTGAACTACCAGATAGACCCGGGCCTGCAGGTTTAGTCTCCCTAGAATGGTTTCTAGAGGTGTGTCTTGAGGTTTTCAGCCTGAAGGCTGTGCAGGGAGTAATGGGAAGCCCCCAGGAAGGTCCTTGACTTGGAACTACTGAAGCCCAACAGAAGGTGAGAGGTGGAAGACGAAAGCTGTACAAGTGGCTGTATGATTCACTGTATCCTTAAGGAGTCCAGCAAAATTGTTCCCTCAATGATTGGCACCAAATAAAAGAGAATGGTATGTGGATAGAGTGGAACTAACATTAGTTAAGCAACTACTATGTGCTGATCATTGCCCTAGAGTCAGTTTCATGAATTTTCAAATTTAATCCTATCAACCATCTTAAGAAGCAGGTATTATCTCCCACAGTTACTTATAGCTGGGGAAATTGAGGGTCAGAGAGATTAAGTAACTTGCTCGTGTTGCTATTTTAGTGATCAAACTCAAAGTCCCACCAGCCCTGTCTGACTCCAAAGCTAGTTCTCTTCCCACTACCCACAATTGCCCCCTCAAAGACCTGACAGAATCCCTTAAATATCCCGCCCTCTCTAGGGTTGCCAGGAAAATGTAGGATTCCCAGTTAAATTTTCAGATAAAAAGCAAATACATTTTTAGTATTTGTATGTCCCAAATATTGCATGGGAGCTACATATATACTAAAAATTATTCCTCGTTTATCTGAGATTCAAACTTAACTGGACATCCTGTATTTTTCTTCCCTAAATCTAGCAACCTAGCCCTCACTGATGCTTTCTGGCCACGTGACGGAGATGTCAATATTCTGAAGTTTGCTTTGTCTTATTAATCATTCCAAAAGAATTCTTGCCATTGTATTTTTCGGGTGGTGGCGCGATGAGGAAGGGTTTTAAGGGAGGGTGGGTCTGTGTGAGCACAGCCCTGCGTGGGAAAGTAACGAGCACTTCCTTCTTCCAGGATCGCTGAACTGTTAACATACTGCTGGCTGGCAGGTACATTTCCACGGTACCCAGGTGTCTACTGCAGAACATTGCAAAGTGTGTTTTGTGGTGCCCTAGCCCATAAGCTACTTATTTTGTAGGCATATAACTTTGGAAAAGGCTACAAATGCCCCCCTCCTCCCTTGGAGAGTCCTGGCCACATTTGATTATTAAAGGATCTGAGAAAACCTATAGAAAAAAACCACTGTTAACTCTGGAACTTAAACATTGTCAGGCTCTTGGGAGATAACAGGCGGAGCCCCCTTCCTGTGGGGTGACAAGACACCCCATCTTTACTCGGTGCCCTTCTGAGACTATGTCTGAGAATCTTCAAGTCTTATTGACAGATTTTTTTTTTTTTTTATTTTGGAGGCCTTGGCACAGAGTTGAGTCAGCGGCACTCGGTGTAGCAGCCAGCTTGCGTGCTTGATCTGTAAGTCCTGGGAGGTGTCAGCTTTCTGGGCTGGGCTGCGCTCCATCTCCTATACGTCACCTCTTGCCACCTTGTCACCTGCTTCCCCAGGCTTCTGGGCTCTTCCATATTAATTTGCCCCAGGCACGACACTGGCCTGCTTCCTATTTACCTTTTTCCAGCACAGAAAAGACAAAGAGCATTGGAAACAGACGGTCCCCAGAGCAGGGGAGTGCTGGTAAATGTTGGGCAATGTTTAGAGACCCTGACTCTAAAAAAAAAAAAAAAAAATTAAGTATTAAATATTCACTAGTAGCATGGCCCTGCAGAAATACAAATAACATAAATGAATCCGATCTGGGCCCCTGATACTGAGGATTTCTCACTGGCAGATTTCACCGCAGCCTCTGATATTTTGTCACAGCCACGTCCAGTCCCGCGCCCCAGCCAGTTCATCCGAGGCCACGCTCTTCCATCCTCTGGACTTCCTTCCCCTGCCCTCCGTTCTGCTCTGTTATTTCCCAGCAGTGGTCAGCGCCTGCTCGGGAGCATTTTCTCATTCACAGTCTTCCTCCCCAGGCTCCTCAGAGGGTCCCCACTCTCGCGCTCTCCCTCCTTCTTCTCTCCTCCTCTCCTCATTTCCCCACCCCGTCCTCAGCATCCTGGCTTCTTCCTGGCAGCAGCCCTTGGGGTTGGGAGGCCAGAACGAGTTCCCTCCCTGTTGTGCTGCCCAGCACAAGTCACCAGACTTTCAGGATTCTCAGAGCAGGACCCGAACAAGACAATACAAATCCTCCTTGCTAATATTGCTCATTAATATGTATTATCATATTTAAAGTGTCCCCCTGGCTTGGCTATCTTTCTAAGACCCTCCCCTCACTAAGATAGGGGAGGAGAAAGGAAGGCTATAGGAGGGTAGCACTTTGGGAGGCTGAGGCGGGAGGATCACTTGAGGCCAGGAGTTTGAGACCAGCCTCAGCAACAGAGCAAGACCCTGTCTCTACTAAAAACAGAAAAAATTAGCCAGGCATGGTGGCGCACACCTGTAGTCCAAACTGCTTGGGAGGCTGAGGCAGGAGGATCCCTTGAGCCTAGGAGTTGGAGGTTGCAGTGAGCTATGATGAGACCACGGCACTCCAGCCTGGGCAACAGAGTGAGATCCTGTCTCAAGAAAAGAAAAAAATGAAAAAAAAAAGAAAAAGATAGCCCCATCCTCCCACAAACAATGGTTGGATAAATAGTGAATGAATGAATGAATGCAGAAATGAATGCTTGATCCAACGTCCATTTATCTCATACCTCATAGAAGGCCGAAGGCCTTGGTGTAAAGATTGTCCCGTCTGCTTTGCCCTCTCCTACTTCTAGCTCACGCCACATTTTGCTGATTTTGGATCCTTGATATACTGAGAGATAAGCTTCGCTACTACAGCAGTCTGTCTTCTCTTTCAGAATGCTGGAAAATGTGAAACACCCAAAATGTCAGGCTGGAAGGTTATTTCATAATTGATGTGCCAGCCATCTCAGCATAATTTCTCCACTGTAATTGTCAAGAGCTCCACAATTGCTTCTGCTAAAATCTTTTCATTACCACACACCAGTCATATTTCTGAATACTAATTCAAATTCGTGATGCACGCTGGCCCCTTCCTGTGTAAGATGATGTGTGATAACCATTAGTTAGCTTGACTAGCGTGTGTGTTAATGTCAAACCCGTGCTAGGAATACTCTGTGATCTCTCAGGGAAATTCTAGGTCCCTGAGCAAAACTTTTTAAAGATTTCCCTCTTAAAGGAAAAAAATTCTCAGACGTACCCTCAGTTGGCCTCCTTTTGGGGTTGCCTGGGCGGTAACTATGCTTCTATTTGTTTAACCAAAATACATTTTAAGGGGGATTTAACTGAATAGTCAAAAGTTAGGGGAGCAGGGTTAGCCTCCCTGAAAACCACATGGAGAAGATAATAGCTATAGTCTGAGATGCTTTGGTAGGGGACCACCAGCCCAGGGAGAAACTAGGGGGAAAACCCCACTGTGGTCACCTTCTACTAGGACTCAGCACTTCTGACTCTAGGCTAAACCCTGAAATGGGCAAGGCTCCACTAACTACCAATTTATTTTGAATATCAAGCTACAAAGACATTGAAATCAATTATGCTGGTGGTAGCAATTAAGGTGTGTCAAGTTAACCCTGGTATCTAATGACAACTCGTAACTGTTGCTGTTACAACACCCTTATCATAAATGGTACCCTCATTAATAACCAAACTCAATCCACGTCTGCCTAATGACCATCCAGGAGAGGTCAGCCCCGTCAGCACCCACACTTTAAGCAAATGCATCTCTCTTACAGCTCTCTTAAGTTTTTGGACATTTTTCTTCACACTTTGACAATTTTTCATTCATCGCTATCACTGAGAAAAGGAAATATATAATAAAATCTGCAAAAAAAGTCAGAAGAGCAACAACTTAAGAAATGAAGTATGATATTCCACATTGTGCTGACAAAGCTCAGACTGTTGATAAGACCAGATACAGAGATGGCTTGTGTGACGTCAATAGGCCATACGACAGATTAATTTCCAAAGGTTAGAAAAGGAAGCCACTCAGCTAGGGTCCATGTAAAAAATCAGCAATATTATCAGGGATGGAGGTGCAACCTTTTAGGAGATGATGGAAATGTTCTGAATCTGTGTTGTCCAAATGGTAACCCCTGGCCACATACAGCTACCATGTGGCCAGTGCCACTGAGCAAATACATTTTCAACTTTAATTAATTTTAAATTATCAGTTTCTTCTATGCTTCAATCCACCTTCCCTTCCATTCTCAATACATTCCATTAAAGAAAATCCCAGATCTAGATCATAAAATCCTCAAGGGAGAGAGGTTTACACTTTTGGAGTGATAAGTTCTGAGAAACTGAGGGTCACCTCATACCTGGAAACCTAACTAACCATCTATGTATGGCTAAAGCAGTCTTGCGTGTAGCCTAATCTGCATATAGGCCAGAGATCACCTCACCTACACCAGGTGCACTGTATGCATCTTAGAGTTATACAGGGCACAGTATACAGTACACACGGATATATAGTGTGCACTACACAGTACACACAGATGTGAACAAAATGCTGACTCAGCATCCTCGGACTCCAGGCTAGCACAGCCGGGTCCAAGAATATTTGTGAACTCAGTGCGGAGCGACCAGAGGGAGTTTCTGCTCAGACATCTCTAGGAGCTATGCTGACAGCCCCTTGGGCAGCAAAAGCACTTATTCTCCATCTGGCAATGGGAGTCAGGCATGGGTATGCACGAAAGAGCTCCCAGTTCAAATTATTCCATTAAGCTGTGTATGCAATTTTCAACTACGAAGAAAATAGATGATGGAAGCCAATCTCAATCAACAAATTATTTTGCCTCTTGGTTAGTAATTTTTTTAATGAAAACACTGTTTCCTTTCAATGCATGTAAAACAGTTTAGAAGAACCAGCAAGGAAAGATGGCTTGATCATGGGCTAATTGAATATGATAGTTCAGGGGACAAGCATATATTCAGAAGCATTAAATAATATTCTCAGTAAATTATTGTATGTTATGAAAAAGGAAAGCTAGGGTTCATGACAAATACTCATTTACTTAGGAAATTTTCAAACATACAAGAGAAGTAAGAATAATACAGTGAATGCCTATGTAGCTATCAACCAAGTTCAATAATTACCAATACTTGGCCTATCTTGTTTCTTCTGCACTTCAACCCACTTTCCATTCCATATCCAATGAATTATTTTAAAGAAAATCCCAGACATCATATGATTTCATATTTTTAACAAACCCTTTAATTTGTATCTCTAAAGATAAGGCAGTTTTAAAACATACTGTCAATACAATATTATCACATCTAAAAATATTAATAATTTCTTAATATCATCAAATAAATAGAAAAGTCTAGCTGTCATCCCTGTCCCCTTCTCTCTGTTGTCTCCTTCCTTCACAGTAATATTTTTTAGTTTTGATTTGACTTTCAATTTTTATATAAGCAAATAAATATATGTGTGTATTCATTCTTTCCCTTTATAGAGAAAAAGGCAACCTATTATACACATTTTCTGCACCTGGATTGCACTTAAAAATAATTCTGACTCCATGTCCATACATAGAGAACCTCTTCATTCTTTTTTATAGCTGCCTAGTACCCTAACATGTGAATGTACTTTAGTTTATTCAATCGTTTCTTTGTTGATGGACATTTGGGGTATTTCCAGTCTTTTGCTCTTACATGTAGTGTTATAAGGAAAAGCCTTGTGAATATACATTTCTTTTTTTGAGAGTGTATTTTTGGAAGAGATTCCTAGAAGTGGAATTGCTGAGTCCAAAGGTAAAGGCATATCATTTTGCTAGCTATTGTCGAATTCTCCTCTATAAGGATTATGCCACTTAGCATTTCCACAGAAATGAGTGTCTTGTCCCTCTTTTGGATTTTTGCCACTCTGAGAAATGATAAATCTTTGTCAGTGAAGTTTCTATTTTCATTTCTTTTTCTGTGATCCATATGCTAAGAACTTAATTCCAAAGAAATAAGATTCCTTTTGGACAGTAACACCTTTGGGATTATTAAAGAAGAAAATCATCTCAGGCTACATTATATATTGAATAAAGAAATTTTTCTTGCAGATGGCCTTGAATTGTTAAATTTTCATTCAGAATAGCTCAGCCATGGGGAGTTTATGGAAATGGAATAGTCAAAATTCATACAGCTAGAAGCCTCAAAGAGCACTTTTTACCAGCATATGCTGTTGAATACCTTGGGTGGCATTCATACCCATCAAGTAGTCCATGGACATCTTTTGAGAAGATTAAACCTAACTTAGAAATTGTAGGTTCTTGGTTCAATAAAGAAAACTAATGCTTCATCCTGAAAAAGTAACCAAGGGGGAAAAAAAACACATTACATTCAGTCAAAACTTTATGGAACTTTAAAAAGCTCCATCCCACCCTGCCCATGTAGAAGTCACCCCAAAGGAATATGTATAGCATATCATTTACTTTACCTGTTTGGATTTCAACACTGAATAAGGGCTTGCAAAAACAGAACTGAGTCTTTTCTTTTTGTTTCTTTTTGATTAATTTTGGCATTTTTATTATCAAGTGAGTCTTTTAGGTGAAATATTCAGTGTCATGTGTTTACAAATAAACACTCATGGAGGATTCATTTCTCTTGTATTTAATTTTACCAGGTTGCCACCTAGCATGCTACCAATTTATCAAGCATTAAACATTTAGGGATGATCTTCTGTGGGCCAAGAACAGTGCTAGAAGCTGGGGATACAAAGACGATGACTCCGTGGTTCCCTGGCAGAGGGGGCTGAAAAGTGAACAGGTAAACTAATAGAACCTCTGACGTGGGACCAACCAGGGTGTATTGTCTTTGTTTACATGTATTTCCACTAGAAGAGTTCACTCTTTTTTTTTTTTTAAAGAACAACTTTATTGAGATAAAATTCACATTCCATATAATTCATCCATTTAAAGTGAAAAATTCAATGTTTTTTTTTGTGTGTATATTCACAGAGTTGTGCAACCATCACCACATTCAATTTTAGAACATTTTCATCACCCCAAAAAGAAACTCCACATCTACCACCAGTCACGCTCCATCTCCTCCAACCTGCCCCTCAGCCCTGGGCAACCACTAATCTTTTCAGTCTCTGTAGATTTACCTATTTGAGGTATTTCATTAAAGGAAATGAAATCATGCAGTAGGTAGTCTTTTTACACTCAGCGTAATGTTTTCTAGGTTTGTCAATATTGTAGTATGTATCAGTATTTTATTCCTTTTTATTGCCAAATCTTATTCCATTGTATGGATATACCACATTCTCTGTTTACTGTTCTCTTATTAGGTGACATTTATAGACGGTGAAATGCACAAATCTTATGTGTGGCTATACTATGTTTTACTTATCCACTCATCAGTTGCTGAACAAGTGGGTTGTTTCCACCTTTGGGCTGTTAAAGAATAATGCTGCTCTGCACATTCGTGTACAAGGTTTTGAGTGGACACCAGTGGAGTTACTGGGTTTAACCTCTTGAGGAATGAGTTTACTCAGGGAGCAAATGCATCTTTGTGTTTCCACTATAAAATGCAATAGTAGAAATTTAATAAGCCATCAACTTCTTGCTCAGAATTGGCAATCCATCAATTTTCCTGTGTTTTGGCATTGGGAGTAGCCGCCTTTTCTGTCAGCTGGCCTAAACTCTAGGTCAGGTGATCATCCAGCCCAGGGTTGTGATGTGATATTATTCAATTTCACCTTTTTCCATCTTTTTTTTTTTTTTTTTTTTGAGGCACGGTCTTGCTTTGTTGCCTGGGCTAGGGTACAGTGGTGTCATCATAGCTCACTGCAACCTCACACTTCTGGGCTCAAGCACTTCTGCTTCAGCCTCCCAAGTGTCCGGGACCACAGGCATGTGCCATTGTACCTGGATATTTTCTATTTTTAGTAGTGATGGGGTCTCGCTCTTGCTCAGGCTGATCTTGAACTCCTGGCCTCAAGCTATCCTCCTGCCTCAGCGTCCCAGAGTACTGGGAGTACAGGTGTGCCATCTTATTTACATGGCACCATGACAGACTTTGCCAAAATTCACATACATGAACTCTGCAAACTCTCTCCACCCTCCTCCAATTTGCTAATCTAGTAGTAATCTGTGAAGGGAAAATGTGGTCAGTTTGGCACCACCTGTTCTAAATGCTCGTGTGGAAAGCTGAAACATTGGCTGCTTAATGATAAGTTCTAATCTTTATCCAGGAATTAACACCAACCTGTTTATACTTCCCAGATTCCACCTTTCTCTCTTTTAAAAAAATTATTACATTGGACCCTTTGGGGATTTGTCATTTCTCTCTCATTGCCCTGGTTCTCCAGACATCCCCCTGCAGTAGCTCCCGGCCCCCTGAGAGGTGACTCATCTGAACTTGGGGGTCTGTCTGCTCTCACTGTCTCATGCACTCAGGATGTTAAAGCTGTGGGCTCCTCCCTCTCTGGGTTTTACATCTCTCTAAGCTTATTTTTATTATACCCTTCCTGGCAGAAAGATTATTTTCTGTGATAGAGAAACAAAGGTGTTATTGAGTAGTTCTGAGTAGTTCTGTATTCTTTCTGGCAGGTGTTTACACGAGACTCTCCCTCGAGCCTGAGTCCTCTTCCTTGTTCCCTGGCTCTGACAGATCAATAAAGCCCTCTGGGTTGGACCCAGAGTTTTTCATAAGCCCTGATCATTGTAGTCTTTAAAACTTCCTCATGTGGTTCTTAAAGGTCCAGGCTCCTCTTGTGGATGTCTCTGGATGGCTGGCTATAGGACCATTTACCTGGGGACACTGTCTTGGAATAATTTCTAGGTGATGAGAAACCTTGTTTCTCTTTCCAGCAGACTGGCTAGCTGATCTCCGTCTCAGCCACCACCACCTACTTTCCCCTAGACTTTCTTCTCCCACTTGGGCACTGCAGGAAGAACCTAATACTTTTGAAGTCATCAAGGCAATTTGGCACTGATTAGGGCAGGAAAACAGACAGGGGGTTAAAAATAATGGAAAAATGATAAAAAAAAAAAATCTTCAACATCTACAATAGTCATCCCCCAAATCTACCGTGACTCAGAGAGAGTATACTCCATCTACTATCTACTCCAGGTACACAGTCCGTATAGATTAGATATAATCTTATCAAAGCCACTAAGGCCATTTTAAAGACATCCATTGCATCTTTACCTTCATTAGGCATATAATTTTTTTATTCGATATTACATTGTTGTAGCTCTTTACAGATCAAAAAAACATATTCCTGTGGTTTCCAGGGCTATAGTATCTATTGTCTACAAGTGGATTGTTAATTCAACCATCATCTAGAATCACTACAGATTTTTTTCACTTTTAAAGTCTAAAGAAACACTATGATGAACAGGTTAGTCCATAGACCCAGTTCTGTGTGTTTTGACTCATTAGTAATCTGGTTCTGGTTCTATAGCTATTTGGACTTTGGGTGGGGGATAGGGTGGTACAAAAAGGGGAAATGGGTTCACTTGCACATTTGTAAAGAGTTCGAGATCATTTGGAGAGAAAATAGGCATATCTCCACCTAGTGGGCAAAAGCAAAATGTGGGAACGTTGAAATGGGTTTGGACCATTAGGTACTCGTCCAGGCACTTAAACCTGGGCTGCTAGTCTTGTAAGTCAAAGATTGGCAAGGTGAAAAAGAACTAGATTGGTCAAGAAAAATCCACCAGGATTACTATGGAAAACATTCTATGAAGGCAGTTTAATATGAGCTTTGGAATCATAAACTTGGATTTAAATTCCAGCTCTACTACTAAAGAGCCACGTGATTTGGGACAGGAGGCTTAGTTATCCAAGTCTCCGCTTCTTCATCTGTAAAATGGGAATAATAATATTTACAGAATAAATTTATTTTAATAATCAAAATAATGCATATAAACTAATTAGCACAGTGGCTGGCACATAGAAGGCAGTCAGTAAATGACAGGTATTATAATTATGTCTGTTTGAAATGAGGGGTAAAGTATTTCCTCTAAGGATAGAACTTACTTGTTGCGTACATGCATGTGTTGTTAGCAACAAGGCAATACAGATTACAAAGGCATAAGGAATCAGAGTATTATATGCTTTAGTACAATAGGATCTATTTAATTATCTGCTGAATAAATCATGTATTAATCCTGGATAAAACGACTCAGAGGAAAATTTCTACATATTTCAGTTTGACCTTCCATTTCAATGGAAATGCACAGATAGTGTGAAGCAGGTCATAAATCTTTCCTCTATGCCCACTAAAAATAAAAGGCAATGAGTTAGTGACAAATATCAACCAGAAGGTATTCCAGATAAATAATGGATCCTTATCGCCTTCCTAAGGAAAAGTCACATCTGTTAAGATAATATTCAGTATAAGGTATCCTGGCCTGGTCTGGTGCAGCACACACAGCCTCACACCGTGGAGGACCATGTGCACGGGAGTGCGGGAACTCAGATGGACAGCACACAGCGGGGTGGGGGAGTCTCTGCTTCAGTCTCCTCTTTCTACTCCTTTTAACTCGTGTTGATCTGGTAGTTTTCTACCTGCTGTCACCGCTTTCTATTTCTTATGGGTTGAATGTGCCCCCCAAAAGATAAGTTGAAGTCCCAATCCTCAGTACCTGTGAAAGTGACCTTCTTTGCAAATAGGATCTTTGCAGATGTAACCAAGATGAGGTCATCTGGGGTGGAGTGCGCCCCTAACCCAATATGACTGGTGTCCTGTAAGAGGAGCAGGAGAGACACACACAGAGAAGACCACGTGAAGACACCAGAGAACACCATAGATGACAGAGGCAGAGACTGGAGTGATTCCTCTACAAGCCAAGGAACGCCAGGGACTGCCTGCAGCACAGAAACTAAGAGAAAAGCCTGGAACAGATTCTCTCCAGAGAGAACGTGGCTCTGCCAACACCTTGGCTTCAGACTTCCAGCCCCCATAACTGAGAGAGAATACATTTCTGTTATTTCGAGCCACAGTGTGTGGTACTTTGCTACCACAGCCCTGGGAAACGAATCCGCTCTTCCTAGCAGAGCAGTTACCTCACGGCTGCGTGCTAGATGTTGATCTGCGCCATTTTTAAATCCCTGAAATCCTAACCTTATAAAATTATAGCAAGCTGCAGCTACGCAAGAGGGGCGAGAGACCTGAAAGCGTTTGTGTTCAGAGGCAAACATGTAAACATTTAGGTTCTCCGCCATGCTGGCCCCACCTGGGTCAGGGGGCAGATGGAGTTTTCCTCTCCGGAGGGCTGAGAGCCGGCTTCTGACGCCTGGCACCGCCAGGTCGTCTGTCTGCTTCTGTCTTCACGAGGAGGAGGACATTGATTTAATCTGCCAATGCCTGATTTTGACAGAACCTTCCAGCACCCTTGCCTTCCTCTCTCCCCTCCTTCCCTGGCAGTTCCAGCCCAGGAACTCCGCCTCAGTACCCACTCGCCCCTCTGCAGCCGAGAGCAAATGAAGCTCAAGGGCTTTGAAATAGCCTTGCTCAATGAACGTACGTCCTGTTTAAATCCGTCGTATGCTACCTCGGCTTATTTGGATTTAGGAAATGCTCGATCATCCTGTTGACTCAGCGCCTAAAATAAGAGGCCGATGCCAGGCCCCTTAGGCGGAAGGGACTCCCCGGGCAGCGCGGCTGTACTGCACGCTCCCGCTAGATGGCGCTCCACCGACGGTTGGGCCCCGGGGCCGTGCACTTTCCCTTCGGCATCCGGCAGCTCCAGGAGCAAAATCCCAGGATGAGGGAGCAGCTCGGGAAGGCAGATTTAGAAGACAACGTTATTTTCCCTTAACGTCCGACTTCATCTTCAGATTAGACAGCACCTCCCACTGCCTCCCTCATTAACAGCCTCAGCTGTGATCAATTCCTTCTACCTCCCTCCCTCCAGGTAAAGAAAGGGCTCACGATAAACACACGACCAAACCATAACATTAGATGGCAACAAGAAAAAAAAAAAATGGTCATTTGGAGACTCTCAGGGCTATGGAGTTTAATATAGGCACGAACTGTCAGTCGGGGTTAGCCTGGGGCCTGCGCTTGGGGGGCAGACGAGGCATCGTCAGCACCTCATCCGGGATGCCACCTGGCGCGGGCTGGCCCGAGAGAACCGCCTGTGCTCGTTAATATCCTTCTGGAACAGAGCGAGCCCGGCCGAGAAGCACAGAATGGTTTTGACACCGTGACAGGATAAAGTGCATTTCCAGTTGGACCTGAAATACTCAAAACTGAAGCCAACTTCTCCCATCAGAATCGCTGTTTAAACCCAGGAGTACAGACAAAGGGGACTGAGTATTACAGTGATGAGACTCGGAGAAGAGCTCTCAGGTTGCCATCGTCGTCGTATACCTTAAACGAGCCTTCCCCCCCGTATCGTGTATAGAAGAGCTTGCTTTTTCTAAGTGACGAAGTTTCTGTTCAACATCAATCTGATGACATCCTCCTGATTCTCAGTTTCCTCAACTGTAAATTGGAAAAGATAGTTCTTTTCTTGAGGTGCTATGATGAAACTTGAAAATAAAACATGAATGTTCCTAACAAAGCGTGTGGCACATAGCAAATCTTTCAATAAGCAACTCTCTCTCTCCTTCTTGCTGCAATTCTAGGAAGTTTGGATGACTTCCTTCCAGATGTTGCCATGATCATTACACACCAGTCACCAAAGTTGTAAATACCTTGGTGCAGACTCGTGCCGTGGGCACAGTGGGGGCAAATGCTCTCATCTCCACTTTCACTATCTTCAGAGTGGATTATTGATTTAGGGGCAGTGAGGAAGGGAGCTTGTGGCTTCCTGCAGCCCTCCAATTTGCCTGTGGAATGGCTCTGGGAAAGGATCCAAAAAGACAAAGCCGGGGCTGCTGACTTCCCCAACACAGCCTGGATCTTCAACCGCAGAGGGGAGCTGCACCGCCCAAGCCCTCCATGCAACTCTGTGAAAGAGATGAGTCTGGTCTGGGGGCACCTTCAATTTCCTTTCCTGGACCCCTTCCTGTCCTCTCTCATTAAGGTTGCAGGACCCCATTTTATCCCCCTTTTTGCTCTATTAAAACTTGATCTCAGGGGAAAAAATTGATCATCAGTAACTTTAAGGTAAGGGACATTTTTGCAACACTCTCTCTACACAAGATTCTTCCTCATTTATTCATCACCAAGAAGATGGAGGAAGTGTTTTGGAAGGCAGGCATCTTCTGGTGTCCCTAAAATCACCCCAAAGGAAAACTCTACTCTTCACTCAATCTACCCTAAAGGTTAAAAGGATTGATGTTCAGAACCATGGAGCCCACCCAGGAAGTGCCCTCACCCATGGAGCACTCACATTTGAAAGGACCATAAAAATGACCCAGTAGGCCAGGCGTGGTGGCTCACACCTGTAATCCTAGCACTCTGGGCAGCCAAGGTGGGAGGATCTCTTGAGGTCAGGAGTTTGAGGTTGCTGTGAGCTAGGCTGACACCACAGCACTTTACCCAATCTGTCTCAAAAAAAAAAAAGAAAGAAAAAATAAGACCCGGTAGATTTTCAAATAGCACTGTGGTGGAGAGAAAGTACAGACAGTTCCCAATTTGCAATGGTCTGACATAATTTTTCAACTTTATAATGGGTTTGTTGGAGATATTAAATGCATTTCCAACTTATGATACTTCTGACTTATGGATTGATCAGGACATAACTCCATTGTAAATCAAGGAACATCTGTAATCAATGAGGCTTCTGAGATTCCACCTCCAGGGGAAAAATGTTGGTAGGAAGGATTGGGGACCACTATTTACTGCTTTTTACCTCTTAAAGCCCAGAGTTTTAGAACAAAGACATTCTGGTTGGTCTTTCAACATCATGGCTATGAGGTTCATCCCAGAGAATGACTTTCTAGAATTATGGAGTTAAAATGATCATCAGTAGAAGTTCAGATGGAAGTTCATATATAGAAAATCCCAAGAAGCAGAGACAAGTAGTTTAAGAGTCCTAAAATGATACCTTTGATTAGACACCTCTCGGGTGCCACCTCATAGTCTCTTGGTTACGCACGTATCTGAAACCCTGACTACAAGTTTTGCTCTAGCTGCAGAGGCTGGCACTTCACCAGGCACAATGACTTTGTTTTGCCCTATTCGCAGGTGGCATGCTTTTGTTTAAGCCCTGGGGCGTCCTTGTCATTGCTGAGATGCCATGGAATGTGCTTGGCACCCACATAAATGCAAAACAGAGTACCAGGGAATTAATACCCATGAGGCAAATTTTTGACCCATAGGCAACAAAATCCAGCAGATAAATCTCTCTCCCTCCTTCCTCCTCCTTGCCCTGAATGGCTACCGGAAGGGACATTCATGCATCCTTTCTGGAGACAGTACGCTGAGACTAAACAATCAATGGCCCTTGGTACAAAGTGGTGCCCATCTCAGTAATACATTCTCTTGAATCTTTACTCCTTTTCTTACTTACTCTCCTTTCCTCACTCTTTTTTGGCTTTATCTGTATTCCTTGCTAGGGTCTGAACGTTTGTTTTCCCCTAAAAATTCATATGTTGAAATCCTACCCCCAAAGATGATATTATTATGAAGTGGGGCCTCTTTAGAGGTGATAGGTCATAAGGGGTCTTCCCTCATGAGATTAATGTCCCTATAAAATAGGTCCAAGGGAGCTCATGCACCTCTTCTACCATGTGAGGACACAGCTAGAAGGCACCATCTGTGAATTAGAAAGTGGGTCCTCACCAGACACTGAATCTGCTGGCACCTTGATCTTGGATTCCCAGCCTCCAGAATTGTAAGAAATAAGTATTTATTGTTTATAAGCTACTCAGTTTATAGTCCTTTGTTATAGCAGCCCAAATGGACTAAGATACTCCTTTAAAAAAAGCATTAACACATAAATTTTGCTTCCAGCTCAGTTTATAGAAACTCAGGCTAAGATAACTATCCCTCGTGGAGCAGAGTCAGCATTTTATATTGCTATAAAAGATAAACAATGCTTTCTCAGGACAAGTTTGGACTCCTATAACCCAGTTTTACCAAGTCACTCAATCACTAATACCTCTCAGTCCATGATTTGATCACAGTGATCTGCCTATACTTTAGCTTTCTGCCAGAAGAAAACTCAATACTCTTTAAAAGATGATAAAAACATTCTAAACCTCTTCAATTTATACACCATGTGTAGACAGTTTTTAATCCAAAATTATCAGGCCTGCCAGTTTACAGAGCCAAATGACCAAAAGCCAGGAGAAAAAGCAGGCAAAAGAAACAGACCTATGGGTGATCCAAATATTGGAGTTATCAGACATGGACTTCAAAATAACTATGATTAATATATTCAAGAAAATAGTTTTAAAGATGGAAACTTTACCAGAGAATTGGAATCTGTGTTTTAAAAAGACTTAAGGCAGAATTTTAGAACTAAAACATAAAACAACTAAGATAAAAAATTTAATGAAAGTAGTTTATAGAACACTAGACACAGCAAAAGAGAGTTACTGAAGTGGAAAATAGGTCAAGAGAAAAGTATCAATTCTGAAACATAGAGATAAAAGGATAAAAAAAAAAAAAAACCAGAAAGGAACATACTTGACATATGGAACAACATGGTGAAAAAGTTTAATATGTGTAATTGGAGTCCCAGAAAGAGAGTAAAGAATGAATGGAGCACATGAAATAATTGATAGATTAGTCTGAAATTTTTTGAAAAATGAAAACATTAAGCCACAGGTTTGAGAATCTCTAAAAACTCTAAGTAGGATAATACAAAGAAAATCACACCCAAGCATATCATAGTCAAATGGATAAAAATCAAGTACAAAAAGAAAACCTTGAAAGCAGCTAAACAAAAAAGGGTCTTTTTTTCTGGTTATAGAATTATAGGTTGACATTTTTTCCTTTGAACATTAAAGACATTTTATTCCGTTGTCTTGCTTCTATGGGAGAGGTTAACAGTCAGTTTCATTGTTGAAGGAAATGTACCTTTTTTGTTTGATGTTCTCCCAGATCAAGGGAAGCTGGATTTATTTTCTCCCAAGAAAGGAGGAAGAGAACAAACAACTGTGTTTAACCTTCTCTGTCCCTGGCGCTTTTGCACCCTCCTAGAAGCAGCCTCATGCCATGACTTACATGTATCCACAGCTTGGGGGGCCTCCAGCTCTGATCTTCACACCTCTAGAAAGTCACGGCAAAGCGAGGGAATACAGGGTGGGGGCACTGCAATGATCAGAGATGGAGGAATTTTGCAGGAGAGTTTTCAGAGATGAAGACTTGAAAGACTTATACTTGAAGTTTGCAAATCCATGAAAATCATGATAACTTTGAAAACTGAGTGTTGGTGTTGTTGGTTTGTTTTACTGAATTCTAGACTGTAAGATGCAAAGAGTAATCTCTGAGAGTATGAAGAAGGTAGTTGTGGGCAAATGAGAGTGAGACCTCTTACACTCAAATGAGTCCGTTTATCTTTTTTTGTTGTTGTTCTAGGATGTGATAGGAATTCAAACATAAAGAAGTTCAAGAAAGGTTAAGAGTGAAGTAAAAAACAAAATAACAGGTTCTTAGCTGGCCATTAAAGGATGTAAGAGATGCTGGCTTCAGAGGCGGTTGCAGGACTCTGAGCCTGGACAGAAGCTGCTCCCCGGGGTGGGCTGCAGCAGGAGTCTGTCTGGGCATCAACTCCGCTCAGTCCTTATATACGCGGCTTCCTGGGCCAGTTCTGCCCTGGTTTGCCCAACTTTTCTGGGAGGCTTTTGGAAGCATAAACATGTTTTAGAAGTCTCTCCTCAGCAACAGGGTGGAGGTTTGGAACAGTTGGGTGTTTGCTACTAGAATTCCGTATAGCAAACAAATATCCGTAAATAAATATTAGAAATTAAATATAGAATGCTTGGCATTTAACATATTTTTAAAACATTGTTTACCAATTTCTTTCCTCCTTGCCAACTGTTAGAGTTGCCAGATAGTTCTTTAAGATTTGGCCTGGCCCCACCTCTCAAATTATGACCCTGGCTGCAGGAAAACATTATCTGGATTCAAACCAACAAATTGTATCTTTATGTTTGCTTGCATAACCAGGTTGCATTCCATGCCTGTGTCAAGCGTGTGAGGAAAAGGTAGCCGTGGGATACAGGACACAGGCTTGCCTTTGACCGCTGAGAGGCAGAAACAGGGATGCCAAGCACGGAGCTCCTGGCAGTATCTTCGATCCTTCCTTTGCTAAGAGGCATTGCTTAGCCATCTTAGCCCTACTTCTCATGGGCAGGAACAAAGCCTCACAATCCTTGTCAATGTAACTATCTAAGAAAGGCACTTTTAGAGTGGGCACTGAGATGAAACTCTAATCAGAGCTTAACGTGGTTCCTAGAGGGAGGACCAGAGCCTTACAACAAATGCTAAATTATTTAAAACAGTGCAGAGTAGGTCTTTCCAAAGAGACAACTGGTTGCCTTTAAAATTCCTCCCAACTCCACTATTGGCTGATGCCTAAAATTGTATCATTAGAACATTCACCCTTGGAATGCATAGCCTGTGTCCCTGTAGGGCAGACACTGTACTAAGTCCTATACATGTCTTTACTAATAGACATAATGTATTTTAGTTTTCATAATCTGCTATTATCCCCATTTTACAGATGGAAAATTGAGGCTAAGAGAGTGAATTTCCTTAGGCAATACAGGTACTAAGTGACAGAGCCAGGAACAACAGAATAGGTCTGTCAACACCCCTGCTTTCTCCACTATATCACACAGCCTTCAAGGGGTGAAGATTTGATGAAGAATTGGGGAAAGAGAGCACACGAGGCAGAGGGAATTAAGTTCCTGAGAGAGAAAAGAGAAGAGGCCAGCAGGGAGCCTGCAAAGGTAAATCACCCAGCTTCCACAGTCCTGCCTGGGGCTGGTCTTGGGTAGGAACAAGAGAACCTAAAAGTGGACGCTGACATTCCCACCAGTATCCAGGTAATTGCATCCAACGGGAGTCAGCAAGCTTCCTTTGGTCAGCCAAGCAGAGAGGTAGCTGGCAGATATCTGCCATGTGATAAAGGTAACCATGGTAATATAACTATCAATGTTGGTGCTGTTTTTAATGCAAAATTCTATGTTGCTGTAATTCTCTTGATAGAAATGAATGTTACCTTTAACTGGCAGAACCTCCCCCCCCCCGACCCCCACAATGCCTGTCCACTGCCTGCCCTAGCAGTGGACCTAGTGTATTTGACATCTAGGAGTGGATTGTTTTTAACAACTCCCCTACCACATGACAAAATTAGTTTTGGTAATAATCATGAAATTAAGCTAATAATGATCGCAGGGAAAGAAATACAATGAAATTTTTCTTTTATTAAACTTCACATATATTATCACAGCAGATAAATACTACTATATTATCAAAAAAGGAAAAAAGTAAATATTTTTAAATTGTGCTCATTTTTTTTTATTTTGAGAAAAGGGAAAAAACTTATACCTACATGTTGGTAACGCATAGAACATTACACTTTTTGGTTTTGAGATTTCTGCACGTTTGTCAATGATTTCATCAAAATTCGTCTTCCATGCATGCTCACATTTAGTAGGTAGTTCAGCCAGATTTGTCGAGGTCTTCACTCCTCATTGATAGAAGAATACTTTTCGTTCATTTTAATTTCTGAAGTTTTCTTTCCCCTGCAGCCAAAAGCATACAAGGAGTTAAGAAAGGTCATAAGAGTGAAGATAAATTTGACAAAGATCTGTATAAATCCCTGGTCACAACTGGTTCCAGAAAGGTCAATACAATTCACGTCTTTGTTTCTTCGGGATCGATTGTTTTAGCAGCTTTCAAATGTGCCCACAGTTGAACATTTTTCACTTAAAAGCTGTCACTAGGAAATTTATCTTAACTTTCTATTATATTTGATTTTCAAGTTTTTCTTCTACAAAAATAAAGTGGCCGAGTGACAGCAAGACTTACCTGAGCCATTGTGCTCTTGTCCAGTTCCTGGTGAAACTGACTGAGGCTTCCAAATGCTGCCCCTGAAGTTTCTTCTGGCAACGGAAGACGGGCACCTTCGGTTATTTCTCCCAACATTTCTTTGAACGTTGATTCTCTTTGCTATGTATTAATAACTTCATTTTCTCTTCCCTCTGCCCTGCAGTTTTTTGGCTGATGTAACAGCCTTCTCTACACAATTTCTTTGCACTGATCTACAAGGAACACTTTTAAGGTTTGGTGTACCTGTTCGAGCCACATTCTGACAGTCTACAAATATTTCTGCACAGTTGCATAAAATGACAGAATTGAAGTCACTCAAGTTCTGTGCCTCTGTCTCCGCCATCGCTCCCAGTGTTCTCTCCTCATCTGCTGTTTGGAACAAACACTGGTAGCTGAGTCCTTGTGAATTAACAACCAAATTAACTTCCACATGGAATACAATGTTTACTACAGGAGAGAGTAAAAATGTGCTAATTTAGGCTCAAGTATTCACTATTAAACTCAGCAGTGACCACAATTGTTTGGAACTTAGACCAACAAGAGATTACTTGCGGAGGAGCATTGTCACTAACATTGTGTAGAATTGCCAGCACTGGTGGAAATAAAAAGCAGACCAATTTTTAGATGGTTTTATTAGTGCGGTGAAATTCTCTACAGACAACCCCTGACCCTTACTGTCTGCGCCAGAGCAGACTGCAGCTACTGCCTGTCCTTGCTCCACCACGGATCTGTCCCCTTCACTTTTAGGCTAGTACAGCCTTTTTCTTTTCTTTCTTTTTTTTTTTTTTTTTTTTTTTTTTTTGAGACAAGGGCTTTGCTCTGTTGCCCAGGTTGGGGTGCAGTGGCATGATCATAACTCACTGCAGCCTCCAACTCCTAAACTCCAGCAGTCCTCCTGCCTTAGCTTCCCAAGTAGTTGGAACTACAGGCAAGCACCACCTCGCCTGGCTAATTTAAAAATTTTTTTTTTTAGATATGGGGTCTTGCTGTGTTGCCCAGGCTCGTCTTAAACTGCCTCAAGTGCTCCTCCAGCCTTGACCCTCCCCCGCCAAAGCCCTGAGATTACAGGCATGAGCCACTGTGGCCAACTACTACAGCCTTTAACTAGAAAATTCACTGGCCTCAATGCCACAGGTTAGATCTCGGGAACATCCAACCCTTTCTGATCCCACAACCCTGTAGCTTCTGACAGTCCCAAGAATTCTTACTTAGCACAACAAAGTGTCTATAGTCAACAATAAGTCAGGGAATACTTTAAAATAACTAAAAGAGTGGAATTGGAATGTTCCTAACACAAAGAAATGACAAATGCTTGAGGTGATAGACACCCCAATTATCCTGATTTAATTATTACACTTTGTATGCCTGTATTAAAACATCACATGTAACCTATAAATATATACAACTGTTATGTACCATAATAATTAAAAATAAATAATTAATTGAAAAAAGAATTCTTACTGATTTCATTATTGCCTGGATTGAATAGATTTAAAAACTGAAATCCCACAAGTTTATTTTCTCCTGCTCAAGCAACAGCCCCTTTAGCTAAGAGACCCCCAGTGTCACGTCTCTCTCATCCTCCCTGTCTTTTGCCCCGGGGAGGAAGGGGTTTCCTTCTGGGGCTTCTCTCTGGCTCCCTGTGTATCCTCCTATTCCTGGCATCTGGAAAGTGGAGTTCTTGTCCCCTTTCAGCCTCTAATTATTAATAGCTTTGGGATCCTGGTAAGAATGACTTTTCCTCCTGCTTTCTCATTTAAAAAAAAAAAAAAAGAGCAAATGTTTAACTGAGTAATTTCTAAGGCCCCTTGCAATGTCCTCAGCGGCTGGCTGGGAGCTCAGATGACCTTGGCTGGGCTGTCCCAGCTCCTGCAGACCGTGCCGAGGATGTGAAAGGTCAGCTCCTGGAACCGCTGCTCCCTCTTGCAGGCGTGGCCACAGGCTGTTCCTTGTCCCCAGCCCCAGGAGCCACTGCTGACTTTTCAGATGATCGTGTTTCGTCGTTTGGCATTCTCAGAATCACTGGGCCCTGGAGACTTCCAGATGTCTCTCTTTAACATGCAGAGCCGGACTTCCTGGGCAGTGCCCTCTTCATACAAACATTCTTGTTTGTTGTGCGCGGCCCTCAGAATGGGCGGGAATGACTTCTAAAAGACAACTGCCTGGGGCCACACTTCTGCTCCGAGCACGCCTCACACCTGTCTCACTCCAACCTGTGCTGGAGGGTGGGGCGGAATCGTTCTGCCCATTTTACAGATGGGAAACTGAAATGCCAAGGCTTGGAATAAGCCACCCATGGTGCTGCAGCTGCCCTTGGGGGCAGAACTGGGACTAGAACACCCTCACCGCCTACTTCTTATTCACTTGCCAACCCCAGCTCCAGCTTAGTGCGGGCTTGGCTGAGGCCCACGAATCCTGGTTACACAACTGACAGCAAGCACGCACTCGGCTAGAGGGTATAAATAGACCCAGAGCCTTGCCTCTAAGAATTCATGATTCAAAAATCACAAGATTTGTACATTGAGTAACCAGATGTCTTTAGAAATATGGAAAAGTAGTAATAGCATAGAAATAGCTTGTTTCTATGACTCTGTTTATTTGTATATTTTTCTATCAGGGCATAACAGTCTGTTACCTATGTCTGGCAATGACATATTTAGGAAATGGTCCTAAAAAAGCTATTCACCAGGGGTGTTGAATTTGTGGCACATGCCCTGATTGTCCCTGTGGACGTTGGTGCCACACTGTTTGAAACAATTTATACACCTGACGTCTGTATAAAATATATAAAAAACCATTTGCAGAAGTGACAGCAGTTTACTATGGAAATTATTTTATTTGCAAGGCACTCCTCCTGGAATCCCTTTCAGAATTCCTGGGGCAGATGTTCTTTGTAAAGCCCACCCTCCAGCCCTAGCCAGATGGTTCTAATGTGTCCTATCCCCTTGAGAATGGCAGCTTGAGAAATTACCTCTCTCAGGGATATTTGCCATGTCTCAGAGGATTGCATCCCGAAGATTGAGTCAAATTGCTTAGAAATGATTCACAGGGAAAGTTTAGCCGTAGGGGTGAGCAGTGAGGGAGAGAGTTTGAGCCCCAGTTACACTCTTCATCCCTCCTACGACACCTATGTTCCCTCCCCTTTCAGGTTAGTCCCACTGTCAACATGAGGTCAGTCCAGAATTAAGGACCTGAAAGGAATCAGGAGCCCTGTGCTGAGTTGAATAGTGTCCCCCGCAACAGCGTTCACTCGGAACCTCAGAACATGACCTCGCTTAGAAACAGGGTCTTTGCAGATGTAACGAAGGGTGGAGATGAGATCATGCTGGATTAGGGTGGGCCCTCAATCCAATGACAGTGTCCATATGAGAGACAGAAAAAGACACACAGGGACACAGAGAAGAAGGCCATGTGACAACAGAGGCAGAGATTGGCATGCTGAGGAACGTCAAGGACAGTAAACAACCACCAGAAGCCAGGAAGGGGCAAGGCAGGATTCTCCCCCAGAACTTTCGGAAGGAGCGTGGCCCTGCTGACTCCTGCTTTTGGACATCTGGCCTCCAGAACCGGGAGGGAGACATTTCTGTTATTTCAAACCACCAGGTTTGTGGGAACTTATTGCGGCAGCCCTAGGAGATACATACACTTTCCAAATAACATATCTGCTCCTAAGTCTTTACTTAGGTTCTGCTCTTGGGAGAGAGGAGACCCAAACCAAAATAGTAGGCATAAACATCCTCATCTTACAGATGAGGAAACTGAGGCACAGCTTCACCCACAAAGCAGCTACAGGGTCCAAGCACCTAGCAGCTATGTTGTAGTCAAATGAGGCCGAGGCCCATTCTCTAAGCCATCTGCTGTAGAGCATCAGTGATTCTGAATGTAAACTGAAGACCCACGCAGCTTTGCAAGCTCAGCAGCCCAGCAAAGGGCCTGAGAAACACAGAAGCCAACGTGGGCTAGTTGGAGACAGGGGCATAGAAAATGTGAAAATGTGAGACCCCTCTTGTAAGCAATGGTTGCAGTGAGAAGGAACGGGGTGGTCACAGAGGATGGGGGAATAATCTCTTCCTTATACCTTGGAGAAACTGACCAACAGCCTTAATCACCAGGTACTCTATTTCACATGTGTGGCATTGCTTGCGAGGATTCAGTTAATCAGAGAGTTTTGCCTGAGAAAATTGCTTTAACAATTAATAGCTGGGAAGAAAACACAAACGTACTTTATCTGTTGTTTTGATCTATTTTTCAAGGTAATATTTCTTCCTATTTTTTGAGAGCTTCTGAATGAGACCCATATTTTGTCTTCAGGGAGGAAAATCCTTGAATCTTCTTGCCTTTTTCTTAATTTACAATTGTTACTGAAAATGATCGAAAAGCATTGGCAGCCTACACTGTGTATTTTCATAAACTTAAATAACTAGCTGGTCAATAACGCTTTGTCTCCTTTGGAAAAGAAAAATGCCTTTTCCAGTAAAGAAGTGTACTTGTTAATGGTGACTTAAATCTCCATGGTGTTGTTCATTCCCCTCTGGTGGCCAGGGGAGAAGCCATTTCCAGAGGACTGATAGATTCTAGACACAACCATCACCTGGTCTCCTTGTGCTGCCCGGCTGGCAGGGGCTGGTGTGTGACAAGATCAGGAATGGAGTGATCAACAAGAGTGACCTGAAAAGGTGGCCAGACAGATCATCCGATACCAGCGTCTGACACCAGTGTCCTTGGGTGGCTGCGAACCCTCCACCTTCTTCTCTGGCACGAACCTCACTTGTGCCCAGTGCATCTGCCTCTTAATTCCTGGGCCCCTCTGAGAATGACTCAGAGGCAGAGGGGAGCTGAGGAATGTCTGCAGGCTGCCAGGGTGGCCATTCCATCTCTAGAGGACGACGTGCAGATGGAGGAGGAGAAGGCAAGGAGGCCTCTGGCTACAGGTTTCCGAGAAAGGCAGCAGTTCACGCTGCTCAAAGGCTCAGCTGACCCAGGCAGGTGGAAATCCTGTGACTGCTCGAACCTTCCTCCTGGTAGGTCCACTATCTGTCCCATAACGGAACGAACTAAACGGAAGTACAGAAAACGGCTGAATAGTTGCTACCGGCTGAGATGGGTTCTAAGAAGAGCCCTTGGTATTCTCATGATAAGCACCAAACTTACGCTTTCATGGTTCTGGAATCAGATTTAGATCAGCTGGAGTGATTTACGGACTATATTCCAAATAGAGGCTAACTTGCGCCCCGGGCTTCACAGTTCCCCGGATGCTGTGTAGAAATTCAGCCACTCCGGAAGGATGGTACGTTCCTAAGTCAGAAGATACCCGTGGAGCTGCCCCGGCAAGGGCTGTCATGCAGGGAGAGGAGGACAGTGCTTAGGAGCCCCAGGGGGGCGCGCTCGTGACCCCGTCTGGGTCTAGATCCCCCTCTTCCCCTAACTAGCGCCCAGCTGGGAAACGTCCCCGTTAGCGCACCTCCACGAGGGTGCGCTGTGCTCTGCGATCGCCCGTCCCTTCCATGCCTGGTGTTTCCTGCTCTCGCCCTCAGACCGCTGCGCAGGCGCCCAGAGGTTCTCTTGGATGGTGCAAACCGGTTCCTACCCCTTGGAAACTCATCAATGAAAAAGAAGAGAACTCATAGATGGGTGGTCTCTTCCCCCCTCAAATAGTAATCATGGAAAACAGCCTCTTTTCCCTGGAAGATGGAGAAAATGAGGAATAAGAGCATGGCAGTTCAAATCGGGAGAGAACTTCGAGGAGCACCTTCAGGAAGGCTGTCAAAGAAGGTGAGGACTTGCGGATTTCCTCTCCGTAAATGGTCACAAAACTATAGAAGCAAACTAGTAATCGCGTTATCTGATATATGACGGTGTCAACTGCAGCTGGGAAGGGGTGGGGAGAGAAAACTGCTACCCTCGGCTTCCAATTATGCTGTATAACAGCTTAAATTCTGTGGAGTAAATAATTATCTCTGTGGGTTTAACAAAAAACAAAACACAGCATAATACCCCTTAGTCATCTATCTGAGGTAAGGCTTTAATATACATTTAACACATGCATTTTGTTATTCGGCGCCCCCATTCAGAGCAAGACATGAACTATTCATACCTCCAGGGGGTAAATGACTCGTTGTTTCGATAAATTAGGTTTTTGTTTTCATTTCCTGTTAGAATCTTTGTCTTCAGTTTTTAATTTATTTTGAACCAAAGGCAGGGACGGAGTGGGGTATGCAGGTTTCTCATCACGATCTGCGTGAGAATTTGGCGTGTGTTACAGAAGGGATTGAAAGTCCGGTGGGATTTGTGCTGGGTCCAGGTCAGGAGGAGACAGAGGTACATTAATGTTGCTTGGAGGAAGTAGGAGGCAGACGGCAGAGCTTTGGGCGCACTGATCTGTCTTTAGAAGCAGCAGCTAGTCAGCCCTCTTTTGACATCTGTGCTGGGTTGGAAGCAAAGGCTTTGTGGAGGATGTTAGTAGATGCAATGTTGAGATAAAACTGAGAGGTAAGCAGTATTTCCCCTTTTGATTATAAGAAGTCAAATCAAAGCCTTATGTGTGCAGCTGGTGTCAATTCAGCTGTCTCCTTGCCTAACGTGACAGTGCTCTCTAATTAGAAAGTGAAGGAATGGGATCCTTCCAGGGCGCTGGCCCTGCATGTGAGGTTTTCCTATCATGGAGTCTCTCTTGGCTATGACTAGGTTTGGATTCTCTTGCCTACATGCTGCAGGTTTAGGGAGCTGAGATTGTCTTGGCAAGAAACGAAGGTGATTAGTAGAACACCACTCCTGAAGGACGCTTATGTCTTGGTTTGCTACTAAGTTAGTCTAGTTCCTCATGGGAAGAGAAGAAAAAAATGTAGGTTTTGTGCTGCCTTCATCTCTGCTGGCCAGTCCGTCTGGTTCTATCTTGAATCTCCTGGGGGTGTGAATGGGCAGCTGAGAGTCCTCTTCTGCTGTGAGTGTTGGCTGCTGCGGCCTTAGGGCTGCTCCTCTGGAGAACTGTCCCGGCAGAGAGGAGCTGCTTTGCTTGGGGGGTTACTCCTGACCCATATAAACACCTGGCCCTGCAGGGAGCAGTCTGTGGCTGACTTGTTGCTCAGGTACAATGACGGGCACAAGAGCCCAGTCCCCTTACATCAAGATGGACAAATCAGGGTGCAGTCTGTGTGCTGGAGCTCCCCAGGAGACTGTGTTCTCCAGTGAGGCCACATCCTTGCTTAACTTTCTTCCCTTCCCTATCCTGTTCCCTCGCCTTTTCAGGGGAACGCTCCCTCAATAAATGAGGTTCACTAGAAGCTCCAGCTTAGCTCTGCTTCTAGGAAACTGACCTAGGATGAGGTGCTTGTCAGAAAAGATTCCTTGGCTCCACCCGTAAGAGGAACTCAGTAGGCCTGAGTGAGGCTTGTGCCTTAAGCACGCAGGTGATTCTCATGAAAATGAGCCCAGGACCACATCTGGGGAAGAGTAAGGGCCACATCTGATGAAGTGAGTCACGGGTTCTTCTACAAAGGACCAGAGTCTGTGCCAGCCTGCAGAGAGGGCTGCTGGTGCTTGGGGTGGACACTCTGACTTCACCTTTGGGTTTACTTGTTACGACTTTGATCTCCAAGAAAGCAGAATTTTCTTTGAGCAGAGTGACCATAGCTACGCTCTCCAAATTCCTTGGGGAGTTTTGTGCAAGAAGTCATGATGGGCTGGACAAAACATCATAGCCTCTGGCTAGAATCCTGCATTTAGAGATGGAGGCCTGATTTTTTCCATTGGTGAGAGAGGTGCTTAAGACCTACCCCAGCAGAGTCAAGAGGGTGGTATCTGCCCTTAACAAGATGCTTCCAACTAACTCCAACATGTAGCTTTGTATAGGAAGGGTGCTGAGTGCTGAGCGAGGCAGCTGACACCAGGAAAACAGCACAGTATCCAAGAAAAGGCTTGTTGCCAAAGCCAAAGCTTAAGGCAGCAATAACAACTTTGATTTATAATGGGGACTATTTGGACATAATTACTAAAATATTGATTGCACATTCAGCACTGTGCATAAATTAAAGACAAACCAAATCTGGTAACAGCACCAAAAGAATCTTATTGCAAACAGTCACCATATAGCCCTTTTCTTCAATGATTTGGTGGAATTTTATAGAACTCAGTTCAATTTATTGAGCACTGCATTCAATGATTGTGGCTCAGCCATTGTCCTTACAGAGTTCCTGGCTGGAAACATAAAACAGTGACTATAACAAAATGTCAGCTCTGTAAGTAGAGAGCGAGATAAGAACAGGGATGAGGGTGCAAATAAATCCAACAGAAGGGATCAGGGCAAGCCTCAAAGATAAAGAACTAGAGGGAAACAAGGACCCCAGACACACAAAAGGAATTCCAGACAAGCCAACATGGAAGGAACTTTAGGGATTGCTTGCAAGCTGAATTTTACAGTTAAATGCAAATTTAGATTCATAACCACTAACTCCAAGTGGACTCCTAAAGTGTGATCACTGCCTGGCCTCATCCTCTATTATGCTGCTGAGCCCCCAGGACCTGCTCATCATCATCCCTAAGATCACCCTCCCCGACCTGCCTAATTTGCTGTTTTACCTACCCATGGATTTTTTTTTAAAGTTTTTCCAATTCTAATTTTCATGCTTTAAATTTCCATTTTTTTCTTTTTTTAAAATCTTCTGGGTCATTTTTATAGTCTCTTATTGCTTAATTATTTTTGTGTTTCCTTTTTTGGCCTTTAAGGATTTTATCCATTGTTATTTTGTATTTTGAGTCTGATAATTTCATTACCTTAAGGAAGGGGATTTAATTCTGTTCGTTGTTTCCGCTGATTCTCACTCATGGTGGCCTGTTTGCTTGTGTTTTTCATGTTCTTTAATTCAGAACTAGTTTTGTTGACCTTAATTTATGGGAATCCTGGAGGCCTAAGATGGGGATACTTCTATCCAGGGAGGACTTGGGTTTGCTTCTCCTGAGGGGCAGGGGACACTCACCTAATGCAAGAGTCTCTATTTCTGTCCCCCACCCGCTTTCACCTGGGCCCATGGCTTAAACTAACCAATCCATGGCTGATCCTGGCATCCCAGCTCAAGACAACTTCATCGTTTATATTTGCTTGTTCCCTGTCAACCTAAATAACAAACAGAGAAAGGCTCTTTAAAAGAAAATGATGTTTATTTTGGAATAGAGCATTGCAATGGGAATGCACATGCCACAGTAAACTATGTGTGTATTCAGAGAGGTGAAGGAAGACAGAGGTTTTTAAAAGAAAAAATGAGGATTACATAATTGTTTTGAAATAATTATCCTTGGCTACAAAGATCAGTAACAAGGGTGTGTAGGCAGTCCGAGGTTGGACAGGCAATTGCCGGGCAGATGTATTCTATCCTTGCAGAATTATTTTTTGTGTAAGGTTGTGATGGCCTTTGTGCCAGGTTGTGGTTTTTGTAGAGTCTTTTTCACCATCAGGCACACAAGGGTGAGAGCCCTCTCTTCATGGCCTTCCCCGGCACTATTTGTCAGGGGTTTCTTAACATTGGAAACCCCATTTTGATTCTGACAACTTTCATACCCCCAACATTCCCACTCTGGTTTCATCTCACTTTTCCTCCCATACTTATATGAGCCCAACATTTTGAAAAGTCTATTTTATATGGGAGTTAGTTGTATACCATACTATAATACTAGGTTTCCTTTTGCTCTATTTCCATTTAATCCTTTGCTCTGTGTTGGGCGCGGGGCGGTGCTGAAACCGTGCTTCGTCCCTCTGTTATCGCTCAAGCACAGCGCTTTGTAAATAGGAAGTGTCTGTTATATAACTATGGATTTGTTGGTTAATATTTGAACATCAAGTCAGGCAAATTAACATGCTTCGCAGTCATGCCCCTTTCAAGTCAAAGCTCTGGTCCCGAGCGGGGTGGCCTTTCCTAATTATTGGAGCTTGTGTTATTCCAGAGCGCTTCCTCCCTTCGCTCCCAAGTGATTAATGCAATGTTGTGGGTACAGCTTCGCCCACCACCACCTCCAAGCCTGTTGCCAACTGCGGCTTGGACAGGCTGGGCCGGCATCCCGGAGGCCTGTTTGTTTGTCCTCGTATTCATTACTCTTTGGCTCCCCTCCCATCTGCTGCCAGTGCAGAGTTATTTATATCGAATCAGAGAAGCCTTGGTGAGCTTCGCTGTGATAACTCACATCCTCAGAATGCCTTTCATCCCAGAGGACTTTACACGTGGTGTCCTCGCAGGAAACCCTTCCCTGCTGACCCCGGGGGAACTCCTGGTTTCCCTGGGAAGTGGCAGCTGCCGGGCCGTCCCCTTGGCCGACAAGGCCTCTGCCTTCAGATGGAGAGCCCTGGCCCATGAAACACGCAGGGGAACTTGCCCAAAGAGGTCGTGACAGCTGAGTCACAGCGAAGAGCATTGGAACTGCCATCTGGGGACTGGAGAGTGCCCACAGGGAGGGAAGCCAGGCGCTGACTCATGCCTCTCAGCCCCACATTAGTTACTTGCTGCCTGTCAAAGCTTCCAGAAGAAGGGGACACTGCTTAGAAGTCACCAGTCTCCCTGCTCCCAGCCTGGCCTGTGAGCTCTGCGGTTCCGAGGCCGACGTGGCATTCCCCATCCAAATGATTTACTGTCATCAGTGTCACATTTGGGCCGTAATTCATCGGTTCTCATTTTTTCAACCTATATAACTTTGTTACATGCAAAGTGTCACCGTTAGACGCCGGGTAGAGCAGCAATGAAGGTCTTCTGACATCTGGCAGCAGTCTAACGCAATTAACAAATTAACACGAGTCTACAGGCACACAGGTCTCTAAAGAAATTAGATCAGCTCTAAAAGAAATCAGGCTGGGGTGGTGAAGGTCAATGCTCACTTTAAATGAAATTGAGCAAATTATTGACAAATTTGTGCTCTCCTTGGGGATCCCCGCAAGTAGCATCAAAGGTAGGACTTTGGGAAATGAGTCAAAGAAAAAATGTACGGCCTGGCAAAATTTTGTGCAGAAAAGAAATTTTTAAATCAAATTTATTTACAAGTCAGTGGCACACTATCAAATTGGTGTGCAGGGAAGCCGCTACCAGGAAGCCTACCTCCTCCTCACAGCCTCCAGGAAGGGTTTTTTTGCCAGGGGATTATCATTGCATTGCACCACCAGACCGGTGTTGAAATTCAGTGGGTGCAAGGAGGTGGCAGGTGTGGGAGGTGAGTTTCAAAACATTCCTTTTGAAACACCCACGGTGCCTGGATCACAGGTCCTGTGGCTGGCAGAATATTCAGTGCTGATTACACATCCATGGAAGGTTAGTCTGCTTCTCCTGCTACAAGAAGACTTTGCAAGTTCTGGAAGAACAAAACTCTGGCTACTCCAGCTTCATCTCTTTTTCTCTTAAAAGCAGCACTTGCCACAGTGTCTTGTCCTTGGTTAAAGTTTTCCCTTTGCTCTAACAGATTCCTTTCTCACTCTCTGAAGTTTAGTCTGAATCGATAGGACAATTTGGACTTTCAGCTCAGGACAAGCAGATGTTAACTGTGCTGTCACTTTCATTTCTGCAGAAAGGTAAACAGATGGTGGTTTGTTGAGATTCTCCAGGACTTGATGTGGTTCTTTGATAGAGAGATTGTTCTTATGGACTCACAGTTCATCCCCGGAGATAAAGCAACAAACATGATTTATATCCCACTTTTGTTCATTAGTGAACATTTTAGGGGATCTTTTTTTTCCTTTGATTATCACAGGATATGAAAAATCGGAAAGCTTTGAAATTTGTTATTTCTGTTTCTTTCTTGTTCTCAAGCCTTTGATGCCCTGTTCTCTTTCTTAATTATTGACAATTGACCTTGCCTCTTATTCCACCAAAAAAATTGAAGGAATCAGAAAACAACTGATCTGTCCCACCTCCCCAGTCTATTAGCCTCCTGCCTCTGTCCCCAAATGCTTCAGCTTCACTCCATCACACTAGTGACCTGTGCCTCCTCGTGTGAACGTTCCCTCCCACCTACTCACAGACTTTGCTCCTGGAATGATCTGCCCTCTCGTCCGCACTAGGCTGTTCCCATGAGGGGGCCCCATCCAAAAAACAACAAACCCTCTTGCCTCCGCATCCTCCCTCTAGCTACAGTCTTGTTTCTCTGCGTCCCTTTGCAGGGAATTCCGTTTCTTCCTTCTTTCCTCCCATTTTCTCCTGAACCCACTCAAACCATGCCGAAGTTTTCAACCTGCACCCTCATGCCAAAGTTAATGTGGCTGAGGGTGGCTATGGCGTGTGCGGCCCATGATATCTCCACCAGGCCAGTTCTGCGAAATGCTTTAGGACAGTTTTCCTATTTCAGGAACTCTTGTCCAAATGTGGTTCTTCAACCCTCTCAATGTTACTGGCACGCTTTCAGTAAATTCTATTTTGGTTTCAACTAGCTAGAGTTGGTTTCCAATGCTGTAGTGAAGAACGCTGAACTGCTTTGCTGGGGGAGCTACACAGACGTGGTTCTGTAGATAGAGTCATTTCTGAACTACAGAGGATTTGGGGGGTTTGCCTGGGCCCCTCACCACCAGGGAGAACAGGGAAGGGTGGTGGTCCCATCTGCTGATGGTTAAAGAATGATCTGTTGTCACCATCCAGACACATCAGCCTCTCCTCCCCGCACTGCCCTTCGCCATGGCTTTCTGCCTCTTGGGGTAGACCACGACTGATGCTCATTCTGTTCAGATCTGCCCATTTAAAAACAGGGCAAACAAGCTAAGAAGCAAAATGGGCAAATGATATGAACACAAAGGAGTTCACAGATGAGAAAACACCAATGGCCAAAAAACATAAAGATGCTAAAACTCACTGGTAATTAGGGACATGCAAATTAAAACTCATCAGTTTAACACAATTTTAAATCTAGTACCGACCACTGAATTGGTGAGATATGGAGCGATGGGAAATTCAGGACACAGCTCTCCAGGAGAGCAGATGGGCACTACCTAGAAAAGGTGACAATGTGCAGACCTGTGATCACAGCGACATAGAAGCCCAAAGGGACTTGCACAAGATGGTGCCAAATATATATGTAGCATTGTTGTTTTTAATCATGAAAAACTGGAAACTGCCTAAATATCCATCATTAGGAGATTGGATAAATAAATGGTATATGCGTACAAAGGAGTATGATGCAGCAGCAAAAATGAATGAACTTGAGCTACATGTTCCAACTGAATGTTTCACAGACATCCTGTGGGACAAAAAAGTGGGCTGCAGAAGGATGCGTCCTATATCCTTACCAAAGTTAAACATCACGGGAAGCAGCGCTGTATTTTGCTTAGGGCCACATGTATATGTAGCAAAGTATAAAGAAATACATGGAGATGATGAACACTAAATTATAAACAATTGTTATTTCTGGGAACAGGGGTGTGAAGGAGAAAGAGAGGAAGGTAATAAGGAATGAGCACGAAGCTCACTCTATTTGTAAGGTTTTATTTAATAAGCTGGATAGTGGGTCCACATTTTCACATATCTAAAATATTTCATAGTAAAAAATTAATGAAGCAAAGGGATTAGGAAAGACGGGTCAGCCAGAGAGGTTTTCCCAGGTCACTCAGGGGCATCTGCAGGCCCTACAAGCGCTGGTTTCTCCAGACGTGGCCTCGAGATGTGTTGGGGCGCTGATTTGGCCAACACTTCCACCAACGCTGCCCAGTTTCCTGGTTCCTGAAATAATGATTCTGTTGATACCAAATATCTGCCTCCTGCAGCTTCTAGTACATGGTTTGTTGGGAGGAAATGTGAGCAGCCAACAGTCAGCTCCATCTCCTTTCCGACCTCCTTCCTGTTATGGATTGGCTTTATTTAGGGAAAAAAATAGGTAACCGATTTCTGGCAATGCTCTCTTCCCTCTGGGTTCTTGGCCTTGTACTCACTAGCCTTCTCCAGCAGCAGTAGGAAAAAAAAATCCCAAAACCTTTAAGTAAAAGGGGGATGTGGCTATTGTGAGCTTAGTGACATAAAAAATAATGGAAAAGTTAGTTCTCTATCTCCTCCGCACTGGGACATTGGTTGTTGACCTCTCATTCCATGAAGAACTGTCCACTCAGATGTTGGGCAGCTGCAATACAAGCATAATATTTCACTAGGATGTGGAAGGGACACAGGTTTTAACTTAGAATATTTATCAAGATAATTCCAAATGCCCATGCCTTTTAATCCAGCGATTCCACTTTTAGAATACTAACCAAAGGTAATAATCAAATATTATCAAGTATGTATGTCCCCCCAAGTTACAAAGCAAGTTCCCAAACAAGGAGACAGTTGATCAAAGTATAGAAAATCCAAACAATGTATTATTGTGTGACCATTAAATAAGATGTGTATAAGTTTTAAATGACAAGGAGAAATATTCATAACAGCACATTATCTGGAAGAAGCAGGCTATGAAAGTGTAATCTACAATATCAGCCCTTAACATAAATCTCTTTACCATCTATAAATCTACACAGATACTTGGAAGAAAAATAGAAATGAAATATACAGAAACATTAGTATAGTGATTTCTGGGTAAAGGGATTATGACAATTAAAAAATACTTTTCTGCTTTTTCCAAAGTTTTATACAATGAATATATATTACTTTTAAAAACTAGGTGGAAAAGTTATTAAAAGACAGACACTCTGAGCCCCTCAGAGCAGGGTCTCAATGTATGTCCCCCACCAAAATGGCTGAGGGATGGAAGACCCTGTGGGGCTGTTATATAGTCAAGGGCAGAATGTGTGTGTGGGGGGGGGGGGTGGTCATCCAATGTCAGCCCTCAGGTGATTCTGGAGTGTCTCCCACTCAAGAAGGAGATGCCCCCCAGCCACCCACCCCCTCACTCTTCTTCAGAACCTTGGCCTTCATGGGAGATCCTATTTGAATCCAAGGCATGAGAACCCAGGTATGCTGTCCAGGGCAGGAAGAGTTGGCCTCATGGTTATAACATCAGAATTCTTCTCAACCCTTCCTTCCCAGCCCTCCCAAAAAGTTATCCCACTCGGTCACCACCACCCAGAATTCCACTATGGACATTCGTTCATTGGGTGAAGGTTTGGTAACTGCAAAGTGTTTAGGACATTTGTGGAAAGGATTTTGACTAAGTGACCTCTGAGATCTAACGCTAAAATTCCATGGTACTGCACTTTTTCCCTTCAGTGTGAACAAACTCTAGATTGTTTCTTGAAAGGCAGTTTGGATAGAGGGTGAATAAGGCCTCTGTAATCTGAGGAAGGAGGAATGAGGGGTAGAACTATAAGGAGGATGAAGACCAAGTTTGGGGTCCTCACTATACCAGGGCTTCCTACGCACTGACTTTTCTCTTCTCCAAGGGGCAGGGGAGGGAGGAGAACTGTCTCATGGTCTGAGGTGAAACCCTGACATTGGCAGCTTCCCTGTGGCTTCTGGATGGAGAGTGAGAAGCTGCAAGACTCTCCTGGGTGAGCAGTATGGGTTGAATTTTGTCCCCTACAAATTCCTGTGTTGAAACCCTAACCCCCAGCACCTCAGAATGTGGCTTTATGTGGAGATAGGGTTATTGCGGATATAGCTGGTTAAGATGAGGTCATACTGGAGTAGGGTGGGCCCAACCCAATATAGTTGATGTCCTTATCAAAAGAGGAACCTTGGAGACAGGCATGCACACAGGGAGAGCGCCTTGTGAAGATTGGAAATATGGCGCCACAAGCCAAGGAACTTCCAGAAGCTGGGAGAGAGGCCTGGAACAGGTCCTTCCCTAGCGACTTCAGAAGGAGCAGGCCCCTGCTGACATCTTGATCTCAGACTTCTGGCCTCCACAGCTGTGAGAGAATACATTTCTGTTGTTCCCAGCCACACAGTTTGTGGTGTCTTGTTATGGCGGCCACAGGACACTGATCCAGTGAGCCTGCAGGAGGCGTGGGCTGGTGAAGGGGCCCCAGAAGGCATGCAGAATTGGCTCCCTGGCTGCGCACAGCCTGACAGCACTGGCTTTTGATTCCACTGGGAGCACTGAGAGACCCCGTTTCAGAAGAAAGCTGACCCCCCCCCCCAGCCAAGAGAAAGGGTTAATGGAATCTCCTGCCACGCCGAGCCTTCTCCCGGAGCACAGTTTATTTAAACTGTCAGTCCATTTTTATTACTCATGACACACCATCATACAAGTGACTCATAAAGTGGGATATAAAAGGAAGGTAGTATCATTTTTAATCCCTTTAATGTAATGTAATGGGGGAATCAATCATTTATTACAGCAGACAATTGAAAACCACTCAGAAAGACTATTCTCTTTTTCCTGAAATTGGCAGTGGAAGGTTCGTTTCCCACAGTTTTCTAAACTCTTTGCATTTTTTTAAATCTTTGGCAAAGGAAGCATCAGATCATTTGAATAACAGGTTTTGTTTGTTTGGGTTTTTTTTTTAAGCTTCTTTATTAAATATTGTGCTAAGAAGCAAACTGCAAAGCAGGCCTGGAGGTGAGGTTGGCATCGCAGATGGTGGCACCCTGGGATCCACACTGCAGGGTGGAAAGAGAATACATTACCTGCTAGTTACCCAGAAGAGAGGGCTCAAGTCTAATTTATTAGTCATATTTAACAATTACTCCCTCATTTCTACTGAGGAAATATTTTGTGAAGGGAATTGAAACTTCACAATGACTCAAGGGACAGACATATGTTAGCTAAATTTGCAACAAAGGAGGGCAAATGAAGACACAGAGACAAGGCCAGAGGCGCCAGCTGGGCCACCCAGACTGGCCAGGCTCCTGACCCTGTGCCTTCCCTGGCCAGTGTGGCCTGAGCAAGCAACCCTGCAGCTGCTCACAGCAAGCGCTGGTGCCTACCAGTCAAGTGTTACAACCCCAGGGACATGCTAATTACTCTTTAAGACTAGTTCCTGGCTTTGTTTCAAAGAGGACTTCCTGGCCGCTGGTAAAGCCATGCTCATCTGGTCACTGCTCAGGCACAGTCCATAGAAGCAGCTGAAAGAGATGTGGCTGTCACCAGCCACCATGCTGTCTGCAGGACTACAGCCAAGGTAACACCGTGGCACCTGGCCACCAGCTGCTGAGGTTGCTTCCTAAATAGAATTCATGCTATGTACGAGGTTTCTGCTGCTATGCCTGTCACCACGCTCACCAAGGGGAAATTGAGGTCTGTTTCCAACAAACCCAGAACCCCAAACCTAACAACAACAAGGGGACTTGTAAAAGCTACTGGGAAAAAAAAAAATCTCTGGTCTTGGCGGCGTATTATGGATTCAAATGGCAAAGCACAGTCGTCTTTCCAAAGAGTTTTTGATTCAAGGATAAGTGTTGATTCCAAGAGTCTGTCCCTACAGCGTTGGAGCCCACGGGAGTTTCCAATAAAGAATGTAATATGCTGACAAGAGGTGTACGACTCTGGCACCTCCTTGGTGGTTTTCCCAAGCCACCTCCTGCCACTTTTGTTGACAAGGGTGTAAAAATTGGCTAGAAGGCCCCAGAACAATCACTGCACCAGCTCTGGGGATGCTCTTGCTCACGTCTCCTTATGAATCTCTGTGGGGACAGGATGGTGGTGAGGTGTGCTGTGCACAAGGGTTCCTGTGTCTCATCAGATCCTCCTTTCTGCCCCCCACCTTGGGATGCGTGCCAATCTGGAGGACACAGACCTCCTCTCCTTTCCGTCAACAGCTTATTGGGTGTCTGCCGTGTGCCCACTCCAAAGCAAAACGGAAGACTTGATTATAATCGGTTCTGAAAAATGTCTTCCCCTAGATCCACATATTTCATATAGAAGCATGACTCAGTATTCAAACCTATTCATTTTCTGAGTTTTGGAAAGTGATAGCTAGAGATAGCAATGGATACTCTTTTCTCCAAACAGCTCTATTTCAAAAAATTGTATCTAAGTGATCCAGTCTGTGAGTAATGAGGAATAGGACATATCAGATGAAGAGAGAACTAAGATGCTTCCAGAAGAGATAACAAACTAACATCCCAGCAAAAGGTTAGGTATCTACCCAAGTCTTTACTTCTAACTTTCTGAAACATTAATTGGATACAGAGTCCCTCCCAGGAATGGGTTTTATTGTATTTATTTTATTTTTTTGAGAGAGAGTCTCACCCTGTTGCCTGGCCTAGAGTGCTGTGGTGTCAGCCTAGCTCACAGCAACCTCAGACTCCTGGGCTCCAGTGATCCTCCTGCCTCAGCCTTCCAATTAGCTGGGACTAGAGGCGTGGGCTGCCATGCCCAGCTAATTTTTTCTATTTTTTAGTCATCTGGCTAATTTGTTTCTATTTTTTAGTAGAGACAGGAGTGTCACTCTTGTCGCGAGGCTGGTCTCGAACTCCTGACTTCAAGCGTTCCTCCGGCCTCGGCCTCCCAGAGTGCTAGGGTTATGGGCGTGAGCAACTGCGCCCAGCCGACACTGTATTTTTAAAAAATGTTTTATTGCTTTGAATATTAACAAATAACAGAAATACAAATCTTAAAAAATGATGCAAAATTCCCATCCCCTAACAAATCAATTACTTCATTTGCCAAGTTTCCTAATAGTCTTTTTAAAAAATATATCTGTGTTTTATACATAATTGCACTATATAGATGCAACTTTATTTTCCATTTTACCTTAAATCATAAACATTTGTTTCTACCTAGATTTTGTACTTATCAATGTTTACCAATTCATTATAATCAATCTAGTAAATATACTCTGATTGACCTACCATCATTTGCTATTAAAAATATCTATAATAAGGATCTTCATGTGTGTATTGTTTATTCCTTTGTTGGAATATTTCCTTTGGAAATTTCCTAGAACTAGGGTTATTGGTCTAAAGGGTATTTTTATTTTATTTGTTTTTAGTGAATTGAAATGCATTTTGTTTGGAAAATTTCACAATAGCATTTGAAGTCGTGGGGAACGCGAGGCTGTTGCAAAACCAGCACTGGTGATCCCAGAGTGCCTGACCCCGAGTCTGCTCAAGCTATATCCGTGGTCTAGACACACACTAGGCTGGCTTTCATGCACAGAGGGGTACCTTTAAGAGGCAGACAGAAAAAGAGTGTCACGTTGAAAACAATACAGATATGGCATACAAATGACTAGGCTAGAAAAATGATCTTTTGCCTTATTGATTTTTTTCTGCTGCTATACAGCATGTTATGAAAATGAAGTTCCCAGTTTTCATTTATCTGTGACTCATCAGAAAATCTTTTCAACTGCATTCAGAGCTAGCAGCAAGCCTTAATGATGACAGGTGCTCAACAAATATTTGTTGAATCAAATTGCAGGGAATTGAATTTTTATAAGACTTTATTGTATTATTCTGTTTTTATAGTGGACAGCCAAAAATGAGCAAAAAATGTACCATTGTGGCTGTAAGCACAGAGATGGGAGTTGTTTGTTACTGTAGCATTATCTAGACCCTCTGGGCTGATCGACCACTGTCAAGTGCTTTCTTTGAAAAATAGTTAAATGTATGAAGGTATCTGTTGTAGCATTACTTATAATTGCAAAAGAAAAGAAACTACTGTAGGAGTTAGCAAATAATGGAAGTCCATTCAATTTATTATACAATTATTAAAATCAATGTTTATAAAGACATTGAAAGTACATGGAAAATTCTTATAAGATTAATTTTAAAAGGAAGACCCAATTGTATATGTACACTGTTAACATTACATTTCAGAAGCTATGCATGCGGAAAAAGAATGAAATCAATGTAACAAAATAATGATAGTTTTAAATTTGAGAGAATGGAGTTGATTTTTTCTTCCTTTTTTCTACTTTTCTCAATTTTCTTTAAGAGTGCATATTTTTCTTAACAGAATATTTTGTAAGAGGCCATTTTCCCCGTGGAACACTTTTCCCCTATGTCCTTCTTTTACAGTAACTCATTCATTCATTCAGCCCACATTTATGCAGCTCCTAATATGTGCACATCCTCATGGTTCTACAGCCACGAACAGTACAGACAACTGAATTCCTATTCTCGTAGAGCTTACATTCTAGTGGAAAATTATAAGCAGAAAATTTCTATAATAATCATTTTGCTTAAATTATTTTTGAGACTTTGGGGGAGGAAGGAGAGAGGTGTCTAAATGAGAAGCTTGACTTTTCTTCTTTTACCACATGTTTAAAAATCTGGGTTAGTCATTTTCTGCTTTAAAGTCCTTTTCCTAACACTTTTTAAAAAAATCTGCAATCACTGTTAGAGTTGTGTCTATGTTTTGCAGCATTAGTTCATGTTAATAAATTTTTATTAAAATCTAGAAAAGAGGCCCCAGGAAGAATACTGCTGTTTATTAACCAGTGTTTCATTAAGCTTCTGGCCATGGACATGTACAGAATGTGACAGGTACACATTTACTGGAATCCAAGTGCCACAGAAACATTCAGCCTGATTCTGCAGACTTAGAAGCAGAAGCCAGACCCCAAATAGCAGAGAGGCACAGTCCCACCGGGCAGGAAGCGAGGAAAGCAGGGATTTTCTCTGTTGCTCTTAAAGGTGTCTGACTATGCTCTCCAAAGCCAGCAAAGAGAATAGCTCTGATTAACAAGGGTTTTTCCTTAAAAAAGTATAAAACACTTAGAAATTAAAACTTAAAAGAATTACGGTGGCACTCCATCTGGGTTTTTTTTTTAATAACCTTTATTATTTTACTGATTATAAAAATAATATATGTTCTTCATAGGAAGTATGAATAATGCAGAAAATTAAGAAGAATATAAAGCTCATCTGTAATCCTGCCACACAGAGATAACCACTGTTGTTATGATGGTGCACCTCTGTGCCGTCCTTCTAGAGCAGGGGCTGGTGAGCGTTTTCAGTACAGGGCCAGATAAATATTTTAGGCTCTGCAGGGCCTCTCCCTCCCTCTCTCTCTCCATTGCAGCTCCTCTGGCGCTGTGGAGGGAGAGCAGCCATAAACAACACCTAAATGAATGAACGTGGCTTTGTTCCAAAAAAACTGCATTTACAAAAACAGGCAGCTGGCCTGACTGGGACTCATTCGTAGCTTGCTGCCCCCTGTTGTATTAATAGAACGTTCACTTTGGAGAGGAGCAAGCATGAATTGCAAAATTTGTATTTCCCTGTCCCTTCCTTGTCTTCCCCATCGTCATCATCCCAGATGAAGGACCTCATTCCACATCCAGCAGTCAGCAAGTCACCTGACAGCCAACTACTTAGACTCCAAAGAGTGGTGTCGAAACCCACTGAGTTCCTGCCCTCCTAGGCCTATGGGCAGTAAGCAAATGATTGCTAATACGTTAATAATGACAAGTGTGCACAGGAGGGCTCCGGGGTGCTCTGGGAGTGTGTGGTAGGCAGACCTCCCCTGATGAAAGGTTCTGGGAGAGCTTCCCTGGGAGGTCGATTAAGCTGAAATCTGAGTGATGAGTAGGGTTACAGGGCCACGTGGTGGGAGGAGACCGTGCCAGGCAGATGGGACAGCAAACATGAAGGCCAAGATTTGGGACAGTCCAGACAGCCTGAGGGACTGAAGAGAGGCCTGTGTGGCCAGAGCCCAGAGATACCAGGTGGGAGGAATAGGCAGGAGCCAGACATGCAGCGTTTTTAGACCAGGGAAAGCATTTGGACTTGATACTCTGGGCAGTGGGAAGGCACTAGGGAGCTTTTAGCAGAAAAGTAGCAAAATCAGCATTATTGCAATAGATCCTGAACTCAGTTACCCCACCCCATCCCGCCCCCAGCCACTAGGAAATCTCCCTTTCACTCCCTTTTATGCATTGCGACAGAATAATCTGTGAGTATCCTCATCTTTCATGTCCCTGCTAAGAAAGATATAAAATCAAGTCCAGGCTCCTGGGCCCAGCATTTAGAACCACCCTATCTCCTGACTCTCCCCTGACTCTTCCTTACTCCTTATTCCCCTTCAAACGAGGTAATTTGCTATTCCCTGGACATGTCCCCTGTTTTCCCATTTTCATGCTTTGGCTCAAGCTGTTTTCTCCACTGGGAATGTCTTCACTTGTCTTAGTCTATTTGGGCTGCTGCAACAAAAAGCACTTTGGATTGGGTGGCTTATGGACAATAGGAATTTATTTCACAGTTCTGGAGGCTGGGAAGTCTAAGATCAAGGTGCCAGCAGATTTGCTGTCTGGTGAGGTCCCACTTCCTGGTTCATATGTGGCTGTCTTTTTACTGTGAGCTCACATGGCAGGAGAGGCAGGAGAATTCTCTGGGGCTACTTTTATAAAGGTCCTAATCCCATTCATGAGAGCTCCACCCTCAAGACCTAATCACTCCCCAAAGGCCTCACCTCCAAATTCCATCACATTAGGGATTAGGTTTCAGCATATGAAGGGAGGGTGGAATAAACAGTCCATAGCATTCCTCTAAATTCCATAATCTAGCCTGCCTCAAATGTACCCCATAGTGAACCTTGTGCCTGGTTCAGGTTCAATTACTACATGTTGAGTGAACACCTGATTTCAAGAACCAAAAGGTAGAGAACCTCTCTGCTCTAAACTTCCATAACATGGTACCTTCCCTCTTTCCACATACATCATTTATGTCTTGTATGATAGTCACTTGTGCATTTATTTTATATCCTTTCCTTGATTGTATGAAGGAAAGGGACCATGTATCTTTTCCAACAATAACAAGAACTGTTCTTTGTCAAGAACTTTACTTTATGGCAGGTGCTATTTTAAGTTTTGACATATATTACAAACATTATTGACATATAATGTTTATGACAATATGGAAGGCTTGTGATGATATATTACTATTTTACAGATGAAGGTTGAGTTACTTTTCCAACGTCATAAAGCTAATAAAAGATGATCCTAGGATTTGAACCCTGGGTAACTGACTCTAAAGCCCATGCTCTTCTCTGTGGAAGTTTCCATCATTGCTTGGTACTTACAGTAAGTCCTGGCTGAACAGAATGAGAAGAGGAGGACTCATTAGATCTATGCCTACAGAACAATTCTGTCTAAAGCTTGACCATCCCTTGCATTTCCTGCCTACCAATTTCCTACTTAACAGGAGCTAATGAATCTCTTTCTAGTGAAAACAGTGACCCACAGAAAAAAGATCCACAACACTAGCATTGCCAGGTTTTGCAAATAAAAACACAAGATGCCTGGTTAAAATAAATTTCAGATAAGCAATGAATAATTTTTTAGTGCATGTCCCAAATTCATTGCTTATCTGAACTTCAAATTTAACTGGCAACTTTAATCAACAATTGAGGAAAAAGTAAAAAGAACCTCATTATTACGTTCCATAACATCAGAGAGGAAAAATAGAACTGGTTCAAATTTTTTTTCCTAACAAATTTAATTTCCAAAATTGAAAAAGTGTAAAACCTAACAGAGAAACTCCAGCTGCTGTAACAAAATACCATAGACTTGGTGGCTTAAACACCAAACGTTTATTTCTCACAGTTCTGGAAGACAGAAAGTTCAAGATCAAGGCACCAGCAGATTTTGCATCTGGTGAGGGCCTGCTTGCTGGCCACAGGTGGCCGCCTCCTTACTATGTCCTCACATGATGGGGAGAGAGAGGGAAACCTAGTAATTTACCTCAACATTCTTTTGGATTTTCTGATGTACAAAATCATATTATCTGAAAACAATTTTATCACAATTTTATTTCTTTCTTTACAATACTTGCAACTTTTGTTTTTCTCACTTTATTGCACTGGCTAGAACCTCCCCCTCAATATTGAGGAGAGATAATGATAGTGGTCATCCTTGTTTCCTTCCCAATTTTAGGGGAAAGGTGTGCTACTCCATTGAGTATGATTTTTTTCAAGAGGTTGTTTGCAACTACCTTCTGTAGTAGCTTCCCAAGGCTGCCATAACGAATTATCACAACTATGTGGCTTAAAACAATGAAAATTCATTCCCTAACAGTTATGGAGGCCAGAAGTCTAAAATCAAGAGGTCAGCAGGCTTGGTTGCTTTTGGAGACTCTGAGAGAGCATCTGCTTCTTGCATTGCTGCTAGTTTCTGGGTATTGTGGGCAATCCTTGGCATTCCTTGGCTTATGGAAGCATCACCCCAATCTCTGCCTCCATCTTCCCATGCATCTCTGTCTGTGTCTTTTCCTCTTCATTGGATGTAGGGTACTCCCTAAATCCAGCATGACCTCCTTTCAAGGTACTTAACTTAATTACATCTGCGAAGACCCTTGTCCCAAATAATATTACATTCACAGGTTCTGGGAGTTATGACTGGAATATATCCTTTTGGGAGTCACAATTCAACCCACTACATTCTCTTTAAGAAAACTGTCTTCCATTCCTAGTTTACTGAGAGTTTTTAAATAAATGGCTGCTACATTTTATGAATTTTTTTCTCCATCTATTGGTCATCCATTGTGTGATTTTTCTTCTCTATTCTGTTGATGTGCCGAATTCTATTAATTGGTTTTCAAATGTCAAACCAATATTGCAGTCCTGGAGTAAGCCCAATTTGGTTATGATGTATTATCCTTTCTATGTATTGTTAGATTTAATTCTCTATTTTTTAAAAAGATTTTTGCATTTATGCTTCTGTGAAAGATTGGTCTGTAATATTTCTTTCTTTTACGGCACTTGTTTGCTTTTGGTATCAAGATTACGCTGGATTCATAAAATGAGTTGGGAAATGCTGCTTCTTTTTCTATTTTTCAGAATATTTTGTGTAAGATTGATATTCTTTATTTCCTTTTTTTTGAGACAGAGTTTCACTTTGTTGCCTGGGAGAGTGCCATGATGTCAGCCTAGCTCACAGCAACCACAAACTTTTGGGCTCAAGCAATCCTCCTGCCTCAGCCTCCCGAGTAGCTGGGACTACAGGCATGTGCCACCATGCTTGGCTGATTTTTTCTATTTTTAGTAGAGATGGGGTCTCGATCTTGCCCGCAGGCTGGTCTCCAACTCCTGAGCTCAAGCAATCCTCCCACCTCGGCCTCCCAGAGTGCTAGGATTACAGGCATGAGCCACCATGCCCAGCCGTATTTCTTTCTTAAATATATAGAAGACTTCACCAGTGGGGCCATCTCTATTAGCAAAATCCTAGAGTTTTTTTTAATAAAAGTATTACATTCCATTTCCTCAAGAGATATCGAATTCAGATTTTCTCTTTCATCTTGTATCAGTTTTGGGAAGTTATATTTACCTGAATTTTGTCCATTTGATCTAAATTTTAAAATTTATTGATATAAAGGTATGCATGATATTCTTCTATTATCTTTTTCAAGTTGTTAAGATCTTTAGCAAAGTCCCCTTTCTAGTCCTGATATTACTAATTTGTGCCTTTCTCTTTTTTCTTTTTCAGTCTTACCAAGGATTTATCCCATTTTTGGTCTTACCAAAGAACCAACTTTGGCTTTATTGATTTTTTTCCTTTTGTACATTTGTTTTGCATTTTATTAATTCATGCTCTTTATTTTTTTTTTTCTTCCCTTCTACCATCTCAGGATTTAATTTGCTCTTCGTTTTGAACTTCTTGAGATGATTAGTTTATAAATTTTTCATCCTTTCGTCTTCTCTAACACATGCACTTAAGGCTATAAATTTCGTTCTAAGTACATCTTAGCTACATCTCATAAGTTTTTATTTGCCAGGTTTTTTTTTCAATTCAAACATTTTTTCACTTCTGCTATGGTCTGAATGTGTCCCCCAAATTCATATCTTTATGACCATCCTTTTGAGCTTCTGTGAGCCCCTGGGCCACCCCTTATGTACCCTTACATTCGACCTCCTTTATCAAACATACTCTTCCCTGTTATCTGGCTAGAAATGTTGCAAAAGGTATAATGCAAAGCCAGATAACATTTCTCATTTCTTCTTTTTAGATTATAAAATATCTCAAACACAAAGAAAAGTATAGGAGAGTGAGGTCAGCAAAAATGGCAGAGTAGGATGCATCCCGCTGCAAAAACATTGAATAAATAAGCAAAAAATGCCATAATCAACTTTTTCAGAACTCTGGAAAATAGTCAACTGCATTAGTCTACAATGTTGGTCTCCAGCAACCAAGTGAATGCTGAATCAAGGCAAAAGTGACTTAAACATGGTAGAATAGCTTTGTGGTGTTTTAATGTAACCTTGTCCTACTCCTCTCCCCTCCCCAGCATGGTGGCAGTTTTAAGATGCAGCCTGTATTCCTTCCTCCCAGAGGGAGTTCCAGAGGGAGCAGAACAGACCTTGTTTCCAAGGAATTGTGTGTGTTTGGGGGTTCCCTGAAGTGCTAACATTGGGTGCTTGCTTTTGTTTTGCCTAACACAGAACTCTCTCAGTGCAGAAAATGGCTTAAGCAGAGGGAATTCCGTGAAAACACTGATAGGCAAATAAAGAAACTTCTGCTAACTGGACCAAAAGGTTACAGTTGAGTCAACAGTAGACATGCCAAAGTCTGGGAGGAAAAGCCAAGAAGAGAGTTACTTTGGGGAATAAGGGTTTGGATAATCTCCTGCATGTAACAGAAAGTCTAGAAAGCTGTGTCTATGTCCAGGGTAGGATGCATGCCCAGAAAAGAGCTGAGAAAACCCTTAGCTCTCACCTCTGCCTGACCTTTAGGCTCAGTGTGAGCAAGAAGTGAAGGCCAAGGCAGAGTTGCAAATGGCCTGGATACGTGTTCAAAGAGTGTCTCTAACACAGAGCCAATCTGCAAAGACCAGGAGAATATTTTTTCTTTTGCCCCTATGGGTTTAAGGAAATCTCTGTCAAACCACTAGCTGACCAAAGGGGAAAGGAACAGAGCACTCAGAGACCATCCACAGCAGGCAACAACAATAAACCCTGAGGGAAGTAAAGAATCTGATTTCTAGAGTTGCTACATTTAAATGTTTAACATGTCCAACTTTTAACACAAAGTCATGTGGCACACAAAGATACAAGAAAGTATGGCCCATTTGCAGAAAAAAAAAAGCCAAATGAATAGAAACAATTCCTGAGGAAGCACAGACATTGGTCTTACTAGACAAAGATCATAAATCAGCTATCAAATGTGGTCAAATAGCTAAAGGCAACCATCGACAAAAAAATTAAATGAAACCAAGAAAATGATGCTGCAATAAATATCAATAAAGAAAAAGAAATTATATAAAGGAAGCAAATAGGAATTCTGGAGCTGAAAAATACAATAATTGGAATGAAAAATGTACTAGAGTGTTTTAACAGCAGATTTATGTAGGGAGAAGAAAGAATCAGTGAGCTTAAAGACAGGTCAATTGAAATTATCCAGACTAAGGGGAAGGAAGAAAAAAAATGAAGAAATGTGAACAGAGCCTAAAGAAATGTGGGATAACTTCAGGTATACCAACATATGCATTATGGGAGCCCCAGAGGAAAAAAGAGAAAGAAAGGGACAGATATAATATCTGAATATATAATAGCCCAAAATTTCCCAAATTTGATTTTAAAAACATGAAGCTACATATGCAAGAAGCTCAAAGGACTTGACTTATGAAAGAAAGAGATCCATACTGAGACACATAATGAAATTTTCAAAATACAAAGATGAAGAAAATCTTGACAGCAGAAAGAAAGAAGAAAAACATTCCCAAATAAACAAATGCTGAGAGAGTTTACTGCCCACCTAGAGCTTTCCTACAAGAAATGCTAAAGAGAGTCCTTCAGGCTACAATGAAAGGACACTAGATAATCCCTCAAAGCTGTATGAAGAAATAATGAATAATAATAAGAATAAAGAACAATGGTAAAAGTAACCGCACAGGTACTTTTATCTTATATTTTGGGTTTGTTGTGCCTCATTTATTTTTGCCTAATGATAGGCACATAGACCAATAGAATAGAATGGAGAGTACAAACCTGTACATCTGTGGTCAGTTATTTTTTGACAAGGATGCCAAGACCAATCAGTGAGAAAAGAATAGTCTTTTTAATAAATGGTGCTGGGACAACTGGATATTCACATGCAAGAGAATAAAATTGGATTCTGTTTCACATCATAGACAAAAGTGAACTCAGAATTGATGAAAGACCTAAATATAAGAGCTAAAACTCTAAAACTTTTAGAAAAATCCTGGTGGTAAATCTTCATGATCTCAGCTTTGTCAATGACTTCTTAGGAATGACACCAAATGCACAAGCAACAATTAGACTTCATCAAAATGAAAAACTTTTGGGTTCTAAAGGATACTATCAAAGAAAGTAAAAAGACAACCTACAGAATGGGAGAAAATATTTGTAAATGCTCTATCTGATAAGAGTCTAGAATCCAGAATATATAAAGAACTCTTATGACTTAACAGCTAGAAGACAAACGGCCCAATTTAAAATTGGGCAAAGGATTTCAACAGACATTTCTCCAAAGAAGATACACAAATCATGAAAAGAGGCTCAACATCATTAGTCATTATGCAAATGCAAATCAATACCACAACGAGATAACATTTCATACCCACTACGATGGCTACTTAAAAAAAAAATGGAAAATGACATGTGTTGGTAAGGATGTGAAGATGTTGGAACCTCCATACACTCATGTTGGAAAAGAATTAAAACTAGTGCAGCTCTTTGGAAAACAGTTTGGCAGTTCCTCAAAAGGGTAAATATAGAATTATCATATGATCCAGCAATTCTACTCCTAGGCATGTACCCAAAAGCATTGAAAACAGGTATTCAAACAAATATTTATACACAAGTGTTCATTGCAGCACTGTTTACAATAGGTGGAAACAGTTTGGAGGTTCCTCAAAAAGCTAAACGTACAATATGATTCCTACATATAAACTTAAAATAATTGAAAACAAGGGCTCTATTTGTGTGCTAGTGTTCATTCCAACATTATTCACTGTAGCCAAAAGGTGGAAACAACTCAAGTGTCCACAACAGATGCATGGATAAACAAAAGGTGGTACCTATAGAGTGGGATATTATTCAGCCATTAAAAGAGTTGTAGTTGCACTGCTCTATGAATGTATTAAAAACAATGTGTTGTACACTTTAAAAACTTATACTCAGGACTCAAATTGAAGCTCATTCACTAACCCCAAAGTTGGTGACCAATATACAGCTTACTTTGTTATTTCTGGGAGAGAGTGAATGAAAAAAATGGTATAGAGGGAGGGTGCATTCTAACAGGAGTAGAAATTTAAATTAAGGTACTGAAGTTCTAGATAAATTTCCAGCATCAACCCATGGGCCGAAATGAGGTTTGGGGTCTCCTGGAATAGCATTTGGCCGTCCCTGAAGGGCAGGCTCATCAGCTTTGCTAAAAGCCATTATAATTTGCTTTCAAACCTGTTCGATTTCAGCTAGGAAAGTGTTGCAGTTAACAAGTCTGAATGTGAAATGTTTATAAACCCCAATATAGCATTTACACTGCTGCTGAGATGTGGTGATAGTGTTGAGACTAGCTCAGGGCAACACGGCATCATAAGGATCGTGACAGACTTAATACGCGGCTTTTCTCATCTCACACTCAACTGTTCCTTCCACTTTTTAAATTAAATATTTCTCCTGTAGCATTCTTTTATACTCTTCCCTTCCCTCCATACCACAGCTTCCATCCTTGATGCTTTTCCCCTCCACCAGCACGAGATCATTCCAGCGTATCTGACGAGCTCTCAGACATTCAGAAAAGCGATTCTTGGAATGCCATCTGGCTAACCATTAGATATGTCCAGACAGACATTTTGCGGATTATCTCCAGGAAGGAAGAAAAATAGAAGAGAGTCTCAGAACTATTTATACAATTATCCTGCAGGCTTTGGCCTGGAAAATAAGAAACTAGGACTTTCAGGTTTTTGATTGCGTTTCTTCTTTCCTGTGTTTCATGAAGTTTAAATTATAACCATCTGTTTCAGAAGATATAAAAATCCTGGCTCCATCTTCTTTCACGTTACCAGAATACTAACCCTTCAGGAAACCTTCTATTGATGGAGGTGCTCAGTGATGACTACTAGAGTGAAATCACAGTGTAAAACAAGCACCAAGCTACAGTTCATCGCCTCGCTACCTCATTGGCCTCCTGCATCTAGTGGGGGAAAGGGCATTGATCTCTAAAATGCATTATAATGTGGCTGTTCCCCTGTGCAGTTATGGTGACACTGACGTGTTTTCTGTTTGTTTGATGATGGTGTTGAGGAGGAGGATGGTGATGATAGTAAAATCTCCCTTTTTTCCAACTCTTATTAGAGATCATTATTTTTTTCTCTTTTTAAAAATTTTTAATTATAATGGGTACATAATAGTTGCATATCTTTATGGGGTGCATATAATGTTTTGATACAGGTATACAATGTGCATTAATCAAATCAGGGTAATTGGTCCATCACCTCAGGTATTTACCATTTCTTTGTGTTAGGAACATTCCAACTCCACTCTTTTGATTATTTTAAGTATACCCTAACTTGTTGATTATAGTCACTTTGTTGTGTTATCAAATATTGTTCTCCAGTTCCATCCATGTTGTTGCAAATGTCAGGTTTTCATTCTTTTTTGTGGCTATATTATATTCCATGGTGTATATGTACCACAATTTTTTATCCATCATTCATCCATTGATGGACACTTAGGTTGATTCCACATCTAAGCTATTGTGAATAGTGCTGCAATAAACATGGGAGTGCAGATAGCTTTCTGATATATTGAATTCCCCTCATTTGGATATATCCAACAGTGGAATTGTTGAGTCATATGTAGTTCTATTTTTAGTTTTTTGAGGAACCTCCATACTGTTTTCCATAGTGGTTGCACTAATTTACATTCCCACTAACAATGTACAAGGGTTCCCCTTTCTCCACATCCTCACCAGCATTTGCTATTGCCTGTCTTTTTGATGAAAGCCATTTTTACTGGGGTGAGATTATATCTCATTGTAGTTTTGATTTGCATTTCTCTGATGACTAATGATGTTGAGCATTTTTTCATATACCTGTTGGCCATTTTTATGTCTTCTTTTGAGAAATGTCTATTCAGATCCTTTGCCCATTTTGAATTGGATTATTTGATTTTTTTCCTATTGAGTTGTTAAGGCTCCTTGTATATTTCTAGTTATTAATCTCTTGTCAGATGAGTAGTTTGCAAATATTTTCTCCCATTCTGTGGGATGTCTCTTCACTTTGTTGAATGTTTCCTTTGCTGTGCAAAAGCTTTTTAGTTTGATTTGATCCCATTTATCCAATTTTGCTTTGGTTGCCTGCGCTTTGGGGGTTTTACTCAAGAAGTCCTTGCCCAGACCAATGTCCTGGAGCATTTCCCCAATGTTTTCCTTTAGTAGTTTCATAGTTTCAGGTCTGAGATTTAAGTCTTTAATCCATTTTGATTTTGATTTTTGTATATGGTCAGAGATAAGGGTCTACATTCTTCTGCATATGTATATCCAGTTTTCCCAGCACCATTTATTGAAGAGACTGTCCTTTCCCCACTCTATGTTCTCGACATGCTTGTTGAAGATAAGTTCACTATAGACGTGTGGATTTATTACTGGGTTCCCTATTCTGTTCCATTGTAGAGACCATTATTCTTTTGCTCATCTTTAATTCTCCAAAGATCGCCAAATCATTTCTGGCGAATTCAAAGGCATTTCACACTTGGTGATTAATTTAATTTGCTCTCAATCTTACAGCCTATAGGACAGTGTGGGTGTGAAAAACACCAGTCTCAAATTCACCATCTGCGATGAGTCTTACCCTATCCTCCACTCCATCTCCTCTCTCCTCTCAATTTGGTATGCAATCTTTGGTATCTTTCCAATAAACTGGAGGCAAAACATGTGTCCCCAGACTTTTTTGACTGATGCCCCATCAATAAAAAAGATTTGAGCACGTACCCCAGTGTGCACTGTGGCTGTCTAACATAGCCTTTTCCTATGGCCCAGAGAGTCACGGTGCCCCTTTTGGTTAGTGCGTTAGACTCCAATTTTCCCTCTCAATAGGATTTCTCTCATTTTCTCTCAGAAACAGTTTATTTTTTCCCTCCCCTTAATAATCCTTTATTGAGCACCCACTGTTTTCTAAGCACTGTGCCGGGTAGTGGAAGTACAGAGATAAATAAAACCTGATTTTTAATCCCAGAGCAACCAGTAGTGGGGAACAAGCCATGTACAGAAATACCTACAACACAAGGAAATGAGAGCTTTACAAGCGAGGAGTTGGGTGGTGTGGAGGAGGGATGACTCATAAACTATAAAATCTTATTTTTTTTTCTTCTACCATGTATGACTTTCTAGTATTTGATGGTGAATTCCTTCTTATTTTACTATTTCATATTTCTTTAAAAAATCTCTGTTTTCAAGGCATGTGTTTTTTATCTTCTTTTATTACAACACTCTACCTTTTTAGGGGTCTCACAGATAAATATAACCTTTTATTGTGTCGGTTGGATCTGTCTGGGATATAGAAATCAGGTACAGGGAGTTGCTGGTTCACAAGAACGTGCAGGCAGTTACCGAGAGCTGGGACCAGATATGCTGTTGAGTCACATGCCATGGTTGTGTCACATGCCATGGTTGTGTCACATGCCATGGTTGTGTCACATGCCATGGTTGTGTCAAGTGCGCTACAGGCTCCTGGAAGGAAGGGATGGCAAAATGAGTCAGAATGAATGAGAAGAGGGAAACCTCCCCCTCCAGCCAGAAAGAGAAAGCCTGGAGGGCTAGAGAGGTTTCATTAATGTGTCTTTCAAGAGAACAGCGGAGACACAGTCTGATATAATTCACTGTCAGCCTCACTGTCAAGGTGAAGCAAGTTGAAGAACTAAAACTGAAAACAAGCGTGATCCCACTCCGTATATTGTTACTTCTTATTTGGACCCAAGCCCATAGGGAGGCTAAAACCTGTATCTTAGAACTAAAAGTAAACAAACATTTCAAAGTGGTTTTCCTGAGGCTGGGGTATAGAGAGAGAGGCAAGGAAATAGAAAAGTATATTACCTGGGAAAGATCAGAGAAAATAAACTCTCTTTTTATGTTGAAAATCTAATCGTGCGTTTGCATAAGAGGAGTAATTAACCGCCTATTAATGAATCGAATGAAGAAAGGAACACTAGAAAGAATTTTCTGGAAAGCATTTGAGGCCATGGCTAAACTAACAAAATGATGCACTTCTGGCTTGGGATATAGGGTTCCAGTCGCCCCTCTGTACCTGAGGGGGCTTCAGCTTCAGAAGGATCCCTCACACCGATCAGGCAAACTGGTGACGTGGCTCTGGGAAAAGAGCCGACAAGCGTCACTCATTTTTTAAAGTTAGTGAGTGAGGATGCAGACTCTTGACTGGATGGGGCAGAGGGGCTGACCTCTGCCACAAAGTGCCTCGTGGCTTTAGCAACTAGAGGGTTTGTGGCCTCAGCCACAGTGTGGGCAGCAGTAACAGGCAGGCGTGGCCAGGCCAACCCCCAGGAGCACTGGGAAGGTGGAAACCCTGTGACCAGGAGGATGCAGGGTCACAGGGAGTCTTGGGGAGTCTTTGATGTGTGGCTCTGTTTGAAACAACACGCTGGCAAGGCCTGGCGAAGGATTCCATTGCTCCAGTGCCCGGCGTGGATGGGGTTGGAAGGTGGGGAGGCCGGGCAGTTCAAGGTAGTGACTTCAGGTAGACACCATTCTCGTGTAGCACCAAGGAGTCCTTTAATGCAACAGGCCAGAGCTCCTGATGAGGGATTTCCCATAACTGTACCCAGGATAGGACCAGCCCCGGCAGGGCTCAGAGACGGTCCCTAAGGATGGGTCAGCAACACTTTCCCAATGCACCGTCCCGTTTCCCACTTTCCCAAGGCAGGACAGGCAGCCTGGTCTGCTGCTCCAGACACTCCCGTGTTCTGGCATCTGCGGGACCTTTGCCAGCCTGTTTTGAAGGATTTCCACCCTGGCTGTTTAGAACCATGTCCCCCAACTCTTTTTAGTTGACACCTCATCGATAAAAAAGATTTGAGCATGAACTCCAATGTGCATTTATTTACTTATAAATTATAGACATAAGCTCTTGTATCAGAAAGCACACACAGAAATAGAAATTACAAAAAGATCAGATAAAAATAAAGTATAAATAGAAGTTCTAATATTTCCTTCCAGCACTCCAGTGGAGTTTCTGGTGCATCCTTATAGAGCACATGCACCCATTGCAAAGGTCACAGGTGATTATAGCAGTCACCTGGTAGTGACCAGTTGGACAGCCCATTTTCAAACCAGTCTTCTGCCTTCAACACATGCACATCAGAAGCTTTGGCGACATTGGCTCAATTCTCATTCAAAACCATCATAGGTAAGACATCCGTCACCAAGGGAGTGAAATGTGGAGGATCTTGCTACAGTGCTATGGTTTAAGTTCACCCCCATGCCCAGGGGATTAGCTGTTGTTCACTACATACACACAGCCTAAATCCTGGCCTACAGACAAAGGAAAGAATTGGGAAACGTGGAGAGAATAACAGTTGTGAACTCACTGGAAAAAATAAGGAGAGGAGGGTCATTATACATATGTTTCTGAAGTTCTGCTTTGTCTATCCATTACTTCCTGAAAGGCACTTTAATGACACTAATTATATCTCTCTATTAAGTGCTTTATCTAGTCCTCTATAATTGAATTGTGATTATTTGGAACAGCTATAAGAAGGCTGTTTTTCCTCTTATAGTTATATTCATAAGTATTTGCTCAGTTTAAAAATCATTCTCTTTAAAATTACTATGTCTAGTTTTGGACTATCCCATTAAATAAAAATGTTGACACCTTTTGAGACTATCTCAAATTATCATGAATTCGTCCTCAGTTATTGGAATTGAGTTCTGGAAAACCATGTCCATACATACATGAACTTTGCCAATACTACTCGACCTGTTATTTATCAAGGTAGGAGGGGGATTTTAAAAAGATTGTTACTAATAAGCTATGACCCCTCTTATATTTTTGTTTTGGACACAATGTCTAAAGATTAAGTCCTTGACTTCTACATAATATAGTGTCAAAATGTCATCTTTGCCAATAGCTAGTTTACTGCTAATGATTCAAGAAGAGGATTTCAGAACACATAAGCAAGAGACAAACTATATACCCTTGAATTTTATTCCAAAGTAGTTTGATAAGTCACAATATATTTACTAGACTATAATTTCCATGATGATATAATTTTGTTTAGTTGGTTGCTATATCCCTAGAATCTAAAATTGTTTTTGGCACAGAAGAGGCATGGGAATATTTGTGAAATTAATAAATGAATTTAGAAAAGCCAAAATATTATCATTGATACACAGAATCACAAATTTGCCTTGGGAACAAAGAACATATTTGGGGGAAAAAAATGTGATATACACCATAACTTTTTTTAAAAAAGGGATCAAACTGAAATATTAATGGAAAGTGAAATTTTCAATTTTCTTTCAAACTATGTCCAAGGAAAGCTTAATTGTGGCTCAATGTTTAATATATAGGAAGAGTAATCCATTTTTATAATGTGATAATTTTTTTTTTAGTTGTTAAAATGGCATCTGAACTAATATTATACAAAAAGTTATGGCCATGAGCCAGGAGGTCCCGGACAGGAATCCGTCAGAGCAGAATGTGCTTTGCCTCTGAGAGCTGCAGAACGCAAGGGAAGGGTAGGTGGCAACCACCGTGCTGCGTCCATTCATCTGCTCGTTTAGTATCTGTTCCTGGGGCCCTGAGCTGGGCACTGAGGGTACGGAGAGGAAAATGATTGTTCTGCAAACTTGAAGATCTCATAACTAAGCAAAGCAGCAGATTTGTGGGGGTATAAATACCTGGACTAGATCTGTAACGAAAATGTGGGCTGAGGGTGATACAGACCCGAAGGAGGGCAGGCTGGCTCTGTCTGAAGGAACAGGGGACACATGCACACCAGCATTTGCCTGATCTGTCAGACAGAAGTGGAGGAAACAGTTTTCAAGGGACTGTTGCCACAGAGGCCTGACGTGGAGGATGGGCAGCAGGAAGACTCTGCATCCGTTTCCTGGGGCTGCCATAACCAAATAGCACAGGATGGCTTAAACAGAAGTTTATTTTCTCATAATTGCGGAGGCTGGAAGTCCAAGATCGCAGTGCTGGCAGGGAGGTTTCCTCTGAAGCCTCTCTCCCTGGCTTCCAGGTGGACGCCCTCTTGCTGCCTCTACACATGGTCCTCTCTCTGTGCACGTGTGTCCCTGGTGTCTCTGTGTGTCCTAATCTCCTTTCCTTATAAGGACACCAGCCAGGTTGGATTAGTGCCCGCCCTAATGGCCTCATTTTAATTTAATCACCTCTTCAAAGACCCTATCTCCAAATACAGTCACATTCTGGGATACTGAGCATTAGGGCTTCAACATATGAATTTTGGGGGAACAAAATTCAGCCCATAACAGACTCTGAAGCAGCGGTTCTCAAAGTGTAATGACATGGACCCCTGGAGGTCTCCAAGTCCCTTTCAGGAGGTCTACAAAGTCAAAATCATGATCATAATAATACTAAGATGATAACTGCCTTTTTCACTGTGTTGACGTTTGCACTGATGCTGCAGTAGCCGTGGGGGACACAGCAGCTGGTGCCTTATCATGAATCATGGCTGTGGTGTCCAGTGGTCCCAGTAGTCATGGTATTCTTCACTGTCACCCAGGATGGGTTAAAAAAAAAAGCCATTTTTACATAAGAATGTCATTGACAAATCAGTATAAACTATTAATTTTATAGTTTGAGCACACGTCTTTGAATATTCTGTGCGATGAAACAGCAAGTACGCAGAAAGCACTTCTGCTGAGTATCTCACCACCACGGTTACATCAAGGAGAAGCACTTGCACGGTAGTTTGAGTTGCAAGCTGAACTGTTTTCTGCATGGAACGCTCTTTTTACTTGACAGAACTACTGGCAACTATGATTGTTCAGACTTGGCTGTTTGGCAGACATTTTCTTGAAAATGAGCCAAGGGAGTTTGTCACTCCAAGGAAAAACAACTGATAGTATTTGTCTCTTTTGAGCTTGTAAGCAGAAATTAGGCTTTTGAAAATCTTGACCCGGAAGAGAACTTAAATACTATTCAGTCTCATCTCACTATTTTAGAGAGAAGGAAACTGAGGATGAGTGACAGGTGACTTGTCTAAGGGCACGTGTCAGTTTGTGGTGGGTGGGACCCACGACTCCCAGAAAAGAGTGTTTTCCAGTCACCTGGAATCACGTGAAATCGCTGCAATAACCCACGGAAGCCATGATGGTCAAAAGAGTGACGTTCACTCCACGTCTGTTTACTGTTGGGTGTTGTTTACTTGTTGTTTCAGGAATATCCCCTGTAGTAGGAATGCCGGAAGATCTTTGAGCGACAGGAGAATATCTATAATCCTTGAAGTCCTTGACTCCAGTGGCAGCAGCAAGATTGGAAAGGAAGAATTAAATCGGAAATACAAGAATTAATGACAGTTTGGAAACTGCACTAAAGAATCTGAAACACTCAAAGATGCCCGCCAAGGCTTTCAGACTCCTGGAAGGGAGATCTGACAACACACAGTTTTCTGCATGCACCTTTTTAACAACAGGTTATAATTCTTTTTTTTTCCTAACTTGATGATCTGTTTAACCTCAAGCTGGTAGCATCCCCCCACCCCCATCCCAGCACATGGGTCACACTTCCGGCAGAATACAGGCAAAGAATGTGAGAAACAAGAAGGTAAATATAGTCAGGAATCACACCAGGTATTCTAAAAGCAAGTAGTGGTGAGGTTTGGACAGACAGTGTTTTATATCATCTGTGCTCCTGACCGGATGTCAGGGCCAGATGCCATCAGACATTGGAATATGGTTCGATGATCCTCCTTCTGTCATATTGTCAGAAGGTCAATAGTCCCCTAACATTATGTCACAATGCCTACGTCATTCACCTCAGTTCATCTTGTCACGTGGGCATTACATCATCTCACTTTAACACAAGAAGAAGGGTGAGCACAGTATAATAAAATATTTTGACAGATAGAGAGAGCGCACGTTTATATAACTTTTTAAATTTTTTTGCGACAAGGTCTTATTCTGTTGCCCAGGCTATAGTGCAGTGGCTCACTGCAGCCTCACAGCCTCCCAAGTAGCTGGGACTACAGGCACATGCCACCACACCCAGTTAATTTTTTTAATTTTTATTTTTTTATAGGGATGAGTGTCACTGTATTGCCCAGGCTGGTCTTGAACTTCTGGCAGCGAGCAATCCTCTCACCTCGGCCTCCCAAAGTGCTAGGATTACAAGCATAAGCCACCATGTCTGGCAACTTAATTTATTTTTTTTAAAGACAAGGACTCACTATGTTGCCCAGGCTGGACTCAACATCCTGGGCTCAAGGGATCCTCCCACCTCAGCTTCCTGAATAGCTAACACTACAGGCACCACCCACCCTGCCCAGCTACATAATTTTTATTAAAGTACGCTGTTAAAATTGTTCTATTTTATTAGTTTTGTTGTTATTCTCTTATTGTGCCTAATTTGTAAATTAAACTTTATCATAGGTATGCATATATAGGAAAAAACAGTACATGTAGAGTTCAGTACTATATCCATGGTTTCAGGGATCCACTGGGAGTCTTGGAACATGTCCTTGAGGATAAGAGGTGACTGCTGTACATCAATAGCATGAAGAATTAAGGTAAGTACTCATTAATTTCGAGGAGAACACATTGCATGGTGTTTTCTAAAGGTTTTTGAGGAAGGCAGTGGGGTGGCTCTTCTGAATGGCTGCCTTAGTTCTACATTCACTTAATTCCTCAATGCTGTTATCTGCTTTAGAGATAACATCAAGTGGGTCTTTAAGCAAAAATAAACAAAAACCTTTATTTATAACTACGATTACCAAAGCAGTATTGTACAATGGTCAACTAATAAAAAGGGCACTCTAGAATAATGATAATAATAGATTCCATGCAAATTGCACTTTTTGTTCTAATGCTGGTAGCATGCATTGTCTAGATAATTGCATTGGATTTGTAACTTTGATAAACCTTATTTTTGGGTACAAATAGGTTTGTGGAGCATCCAGAGTTTAGCAGAAGTACCGGAGATTAGGAAGGCTGTGTGGTAAAGAAAATGTTTGAATCTATGAAGTCACTCTGCTGCCATGTGGACTGAGACTTATAATTCTTGGGCTTAATTCCATCTCCTTCTCTCAGTACAAGATTCAGTCTTAGATTGTGCTAATGGTTTCACCTTATATGTGTATCTAGGTATTAAATATTTACCTTGTCACATAAACTAAGTTCAATCGATCTAAAGCCACACCATCCAACATAGTAGCCACTACCCATATGTAGCTGTTCACATTTAAATTAATTAAAATGAAATAGAATTTAAAATTCAGCTCCTTGGTCTCACCAGCCACATTTCAAGTGCTCGGTAGCCTCAGCTGGCTGGTGGCTACCACAGTGGACACTGCAGCTATGGAATATTTCTATTGCTAAAGCAAATTTATTGACCAGTGGTTATCTAGAAGATAATTTGTAGTTCTCATTTTTAAAATATATGACTGTATAACAATCATGCTTGATTTTTAAAGAATGTGAATGATTTGAAAAATTGATTACGTGAAAAAAATAAGTTTTAGTTTTGGAATCCTGTTGATAAATTAGTGTTTTTTAAAGTAATTAACACGAATATGGCGAAAGCGTTTATTTGCATAGCAGCTGTCTTCCAGGTTGCTTATTTTACTCTGCCAACATTCATTTATTTATTTAAAAATAATTTATTGAATGCCTGCTGTGGGCCAAGCACTCTTCTGGGCTCTAGGGCAGAAGAAATAAAACTCCCTGGGCCCCTGGAGCTTACATTGTATCCAATGGGGTGAGAGGTAAATATCACCTCTGTTTTTAGGGCCAGGTACAGAGCTATTGGGGGACAAAGCAGGGAACAAAATGACAACATTCTGATTCTTAGGTTATTGCTCATTGAGAAGTCATAGAACGAGGCAAATATTAAGAACATAATTTCTGATTTTAAGACATTCTCATCAACAACAAAAGAGCCTTGCAAATAATTTAAAAATATTATTTCCGAAAAACCTATTTGCCTGACAGAATGTGCAAGGATCTTTGGCACATTTTCCAACGTCACCATCTTCCTTCATGGAATCATAGTATCTCCAGCTGGAGATGAATTTAGCCTCTTCTATTCCACCTTCCCCCTGCAACATCTAGCCAAATAACTGTCTGGTCCCTGGCTGAGCCCTTTGAGTAGCAAATAAATATAGCTCTAAATCACTATTGCAATAGCTGTATAGCATTCCATTCAATGAATACATCATGATTTATTTAAGCCCTTATTGTCAAAAGTGTACGCTGTCCTAAATGTTTCACTATTATAACCAATACTGTGTTGAATATCCTTGCACGTATCTCTTTGTAAAGCTGATTAAATGTCTGTGATCAAAATCTGGAAGTGGAATTCTGGAGTCAAAAGTTGTGCATATATTTAAGGCTCTTCATATACATTGCCAAATTCCATTCCAGAAAAACCATACTTTTACCCTTAGTCCAGCAGAAATGAGAATGCCCCTTTCCCCAAGCCCTCAGCCAGGACAGTGTTCTTGGGAGCACTTTATCTTTTCTCTATTTTTCACTCCTTGGTTCTTAGCTTATCCTAGGGACAAGCTTTCTAGTGTTTGAAAAAAAACTGTCATGTCCCTCCAAAGTCTACACCTTTTCTTGACTTAACAACCCTCCGATATGGATTAATAAATTATCATTAGCCTGGCACCTGCAGGATCAATAGTTTCGTCCTTGATCTTTTATTGCTTAGCATATGACCTGGAGGAAGCTATAAAAAACGTGCTTGAAAATTCTGCTCAACATTTATTCAGTGCCTACCAGAGGTGGGGGTGAAACATGGTTCTAAGGGCATAAATACAAATGAGCCCTCTGCCCTACCCTGAAGGAGCTCATGGAAAGATCCGGAGCCAGAAATGTAGACGAGGCTGGACGGTGTAGACGGTGATTTCTAACACGGCACACGGAGCAAATGGTAATATTTGCAACAGAAGCCAGCGCCGTGGCAGAGGACACAGCCATCCCCCCCTTGACCTTTCACAGGGCTGAGCCTCACTGGTTGGGAGACTCTGATCTGCTCAGCAAATATTTATCAAGTACCTCTGTGTGCTAGGCCCTGTTCTCCCAAACACGGATTATTTTTAAAGTGTCATGCCCTTTCTCCCGGCAGGGCCACCAGCAGAAACGTGTTTTCAGTGCACTCAGACACAAGTGCCCTCAGCTTACCCGTGCCTCTCCTGCCTCAGCTATTTATTTTCTCTGACAATTTCCCAAGAGAAATTTTGACCAGTGAATATAAAAATCAAATACATTTTGAAGAGTTTTAGGGCCCAAACACATTAGCCTTAAAGGGAGATAAGCTGCTTCAAGGCCTTCTGGGAGGAGAACAAGGCAGCGCCTAAATAAATGCCTACGATGGTAATTCCCAAAGTTCGCTGTGAAATATAAATTAGCCTGGAATAGAAAAAGAAGCGCTCAAACTCAAACACAGTCAGCATTTGGTGACTGATAAATGATTTTGTTACTAATATTAAACATCCAGAAATGTCTTCTAAATGGTACTCTGAGACCAGCTAATCCCAATGTCCTGTTTCTTCCTCTACCACGTATCAGCCCAGGTCTGGGGTTCACTTTATCCTCAGAGGATGGGGTTGTTGCGTGTATACCAGGAAACCTTCATGTCTGACAAGACCTGAAACAAGAAACAGCTTCTCTCCACTGCGGCCTCCCGGCCAGTCGTCCTGGCTAGGCCAGATGGACCCAGAGAATATTACCGTACTTTGAACTGTTAGGTGTTGGATGTCAAAATCAATCGCCTTTCTTTCCAGAGAAGAACAAACAGCTCATAGTTTGAAGAGTGAAATAATGAAGCGTATCCTGTTTTATTTCAGATTTATACGTTGTAATCTCTGGATGGGTGCCTGACATTTTGTTTGATGTCATAATCGCATGTGGATTGTGATTGGAGCAGAACGGGTGATCTTTGCCTTCATGTATTTTATGATCCACGTCCCATTCACCAGACCTATCGGAGTCTGTCAGGGGCTGGCTACACCTTCCTCTGACTGTCTTTTCCAGAACTTTTTGGCTAAAAGGAAGAGAAACAATATTCCTGCCCTCCCTCTCCCACAAGGTCAATGCCATGCAGGGTTACCAACATTCTAGGTCTTCATTTTCCAAATCAAGACCTATTGGTGTGTCCCCAAAACAGCCACCCACTGGCTTCCCTTGGGCCCAGAGGTGCACACGCTGGCAGTGCAGCAAGCTCCACTCAGGACATGGAGCTGAGGAAAAGGCCCTTTGCAGGCTCCAGAAGTGGGCTGGAGGCCGCTGTGGCAGGGAATTCCAAGACTCAAGGCTCTGTACTGAGCAAGTACTTGGCCAAACTCCTTGGCCTGTGGGCTCCTTGCCCTGTGAGAAGGGGCCAGGCAGGGGTGGCCAGAGAGGGCCTCTATAGCAAAGAGCTCATTGGGGCACCTTGACTTTGGGTCTGTGTGTCACACAGCTACACACACACATACACACACACACTCTTTCTTCCTCTTTCCCTCCTCTTTTTTAAATTTAAATTTTTATTGAGAAAATTATAGATTCATATGCATGGGTCACACGCCCTGGCGACACCCCATCCCTGTCTCCTGGTCTTTGCTCCATCGCTGCTTTATTGCAATATAGAAGATTCCCTCTCTGATGGTGATGATTGCTCACACCCTGCCTGAGTTGCCTTGGGCCACTCCACTGTCCTTACAGAGCCGTCTTCTGAAGCCAGATCAGTTGAATGTCCTCCCAGCCTGCCCCCTCTCACAGCCTCTCTCGCTTTGCTGGGGACTCAGTTTGCCTGAGCCCACAGTGGGCCCTGCAGTATCTTGGCTGCCAGGAGAGCTCACTTACACCAACAGGAACAAGCATGGCAGGACCACAGCCCCGGACCAGTGGAGGGGGCAGGACCTGATGACCTCCAAGGCCCCCTCAAGCTCTGAGGTTCCATATTTAATCAAGGCAGACACGTACCGTTACCCCTGTTTTCACAGACGGGTGAACTGAGACTCAGAGAAGGTAAGTGACTTCAGTGAGGACACACAGCTGGTTAAGAATTTCATTTTAAGTACAAAGGTAAAACTGACGACAGTTAGTGGTTTTACTTTTGGTAATATTGGCACATATACAGCTACTTGCTAGGACTCTGTTAAGATCAAGACTTTTTTTTTTTTTTTTTTAGCTTTGCTGGCTAACTTTCAGTTTCATTTTCTTTTTATCACTTAAGTTTCAGTTCTGTTTCTCAGGATACTCTCTTTCCCTTTTAGTGGTATTATTTGATCTTGTTTGTTATAATTGTTCCTTTGTGCCCTTTAACCTGATTAAAAGAAACCAGTTATTCTAGGGCAGATGTTACCAAACAGGAACTTTAAACAGATTTAAAGCTTAGTACTATGCCAATTTATTCTAGCATTGAGCAAAATGCATCTATCTACTTTACTAGATCATAAATTTGCCCAATAGCTGCTTAGTATTTATGTGTTCATGGCTTGATTTACCCTCTCTGTAATTCCTTGATGTGAAAAGGCCACTAAGAATTTGTGACACCCTGATCAGCCTACCTTTGAAGGACCCCCTACCTAGTATTTCTGCCCTTACCTGGAGGTAAGATTGATTGAGAACTTCCTGAGTTACCCAGTATTCTGGCCATAAAGTAGAAGAAAGGAATCTATAATCCCTTCTGTTCGTTCAGTTAATTCTCAGCTCTGCAGAAATCCAAACTGCCCCCAGGGGTTCCATGGGACCACAGAAAAACTAGAAAGTTTGAGGAAGGGATTCAAAATAGAACGAAGTGGTTAGATCACTTGTCAGACTTGACAACACTTAGGGAAAAAAGGATTGAACTATTTAGACAACCACATATACTTCAGACACTAAATCACTAAGATATTTTAAACTCTAAAAAAATTCTGCTTGAAACTTAAATCCCTGATGCTCCCATATTTGAAATTATATTTTTTATTCCAAAATTAATATATGCTCAGTTTTGATGATTTGGAAAACAGAAAAAGAAAGAAAGAAAAAGAAAACAATCTAAATGGCAATCCAGTCATAAAAAGATAACTCATCTTAGCATTTTGGCATATTCTCTTCCATTTCTTTTTTCTACTCATATTTTTGTATATTGTTTTGACCATGTTATATATACATTTTATATCCTGATTTTTTCCACTTATGTCATTTCTCTGTGTTGCTACAAATTTTACCAACTACATTTACATGATATTCTCTCACATATATAATGTATTTGCCCACTAACTTATTTTTGAACATTAATATTACAATTTATCCTATTATGAACACATTTGTTCATGTTTGCATATGAATATATTTGCATATAAAGCTTTTTTATTTTTATTTTTTAATTTAGGATTATTTCCCTAGGATACATTCCCAAAAACAGGTGAACTAAGAAAGTGCAAAAAATTATAAGATTCTTGATACATATTGTCAGGTTACTGTACAAAATAGTTACAGCAGTTTATACTCTAGAGTAACCTATGTAATGTAAATATTCCTGGTAAAATTGGCTAAAGTTGTCTAAAGAAAATACTCTGTTAAAAGTAGTTTGCCATATGTCTAATTTGTACAGAAAAGTTCTTTATTTTACCGATGTCTCTGCATGGTTTTTAGCAGTTCACTAATGTGACCATATTTGAATTTAAAAGCCAAGCTTTAATCGGTATATTTATTTGACACAGAGGCATAAAAAGAAGCATAAAATGTGGTCCACATCCCATAGGATAGACAAGAATTATACACAGAAATAGTTGGGGGACATCGAAGAATGGTAGGGCTTAGATAAACACAGAAGAGGAGAGAAGGGCCTTCTAGACTGGCAGAATAGCATCACAAAGACTGTTCATCATTACGTTGGAAAATACAAAGACAATAGGCTGAAATTTGCAAGTGATGTGGACCATATTTGTTCATTAAATTCTGATGTGCCATCTCCTGATTTGTATTCAAAGTCAGACCCCATACATTCGTATAATTTTAGAGCTATAAAAGACCTTAGCAATCACTCAGCCCAATACCACTCACATCCTACATTTTGCAAAGGAGGAAGTGGACGTCAGTGAAGGATTAAAAGCTTTATGTCCTTATTCCTAGGGCAGTGCTCCTTCTGTGGTCCCTTAGTACTAATCTTATTCATTCAGATACACCGTATGGAAGTTTACAGAGACCGAAATTATTTAATGCTTTATATGGTGTTATATTTGTATGCTGTAACAGAGAGCGGGGGGAGGGGAAGAACACAAAGCCTGGGAAAATAGTGGAGGGGAAAATTCCAGATAGGAGTGATTATGTAGATTTAAAGAGGTATCTGAGTTTTTAATAGCTTCAAAGTTTAGTTCCATGCCTATATTAGGTTATTTTGTGTGAAAAGATTAAATGGTATAATTAACTATTGGGACATTAGTGTCTTGCATACTGAAGTATATTTAAAGAAAACTTACAAATATAATCATCATATCGATTAAACTTTTTCTTGAACCCTTACTACATGGAGGTCACCCTACTAAATTTTATAAGGAATGCACTAAATGAGGAGGAAGTACCCCCAAGTAACTCCTAACTTAGGAAATAAGATACACTTAGGCATCACTTAACAATGGGGATATGTTCTGAGAAATGTATTGTTAGACAATTTCATCATTGTGCGGACATCATAGAGTGTACTTACACAAATCTAGATTGTATAGCCTACTACACACCTAGGTTATATGTGACCAGAGAGCCCACTGCCTCTGGGCTACAAACCTGTACAGCATGTTACTGTGCTGAATACTGTAACACAATGGAAAGTATTGTGTATTTAGACATATCCAAACAGAGAAAAGGTACAGTAAAAATACAGTATTATAATCTTATAGGACTACTGTTGGAAGTCATCAAACAATATGTCATTATGTGGCACATGACTGTACAGAAACACATAGCTACAAATGCAAAATATTTTGGTACAGATAATTTTTACGTAACTTCTATTACCTAATCAGTGTCTCAGAAAGAGTGGGCACTCAATACATATTTGCTAAACGAATGGAGGGAGGAAGGAGGAAAAGACCACTTCCAGGTAGAAGAGCCAGGGGAAAGTCCCTGAAAGAGAGTCAGTGTGAGCTGGGTCCTCAAGGGTGGCTCACATTTAGAATTGGGAGGAGATGAGAAACATTCCAGAGAAGGAATAAAACAAACCCAAAGGGCCTATTCTTGGCAAGTTAGACAAACATCTTCTCTGATGGCTAAAAATTAACTTTCCCAAACAGATAAATGTGGTATAACCAGGCACATAGCATAAAATAGCATGAACATAGCATAATATAAACATATACCTACACATAGCATAAAATTAACAGTACACTTCACTAAGAGATAGTTTTAGGGCAAGAGAAAAAAGTGTATTCTAAAAGATATCATTGAAAAATAAATACACTATTTATCCTCTAAAAAATAAACAATTAAAACCATGCACTAAAAAGTTTTCCCCAATCATAATGCTATAGATTAGAACAGTCAGAAATGGAAAGTATACTATCTCCTAAAATTTCTAAGAGATATTATTATTATTTTTTTTTGTTGTTGAGACAGAGTCTCACTTTGTTGCCCAGGCTAGAGTGAGTGCCGTGGCGTCAGCTTAGCTCACAGCAACCTCAGACTCCTCGGCTTAAGCGATCCTACTGCCTCAGCCTCCCGAGTAGCTGTGACTACAGGCATGCGCCACCATGCCCGGCTAATTTTTTCTATATAGATTTTTTAGTTGTCCATATAATTTCTTTCTATTTTTAGTAGAGACGGGGTCTCGCTCTTGCTCAGGCTGGTCTCCAACTCCTGATCTCGATTGATCCACCCGCCTCGGCCTCCCAGAGTGCTAGGATTACAGGCGTGAGCCACCGCGTCCGGCCTAAGAGATATTATTGATGAAGATCACAGAGTAGCAAAATACTGATAGATGCCAATGCTCTCTCTGTGTAAAAGACATGTAAGCTCAGTTCTGTGTGATTGCATGGGGGCAAAGGTATTGCAAGCATACACAGATCACTCACTTTACACATAATACCTTTGCCACCAATAACCCTCTGAACCCTCTATACATAAATGAATTAGAGCCATTATTTTAGGCACTAGTCTCTACAGTATAAAGCCTTTCTTTCCTCTTTTGAGAATTTTAAACCATAAGGAAAGACATGTATTAATACTATACATGTTGACCACATGTAAAGAGATGCAGAACACATGTAAAGATGCAGAACACATGTAGTTTTTTATCATAATTTTCTTTCTCCTTTAAAAGCATTTGTGGTTTTTGAATGAAAAGGGGCCTAATCATTATTTAATCCAAATCCTGAAAATTGTTTGTAGACATATGATAACCATAGCAAAGAGGATAGGAGATGAGGGAAGTGTTTCCCATGACCATATAGATGAACCTATGTATTATATTACAAGGTTTCTACATTTTGCATGAAGTAGAAACAATATTAACTAAAGGGACTGAAAAGTTAAGGATATATATTGTATCCTTATGGAAACCAATAAAAAAATACAGGAGCAGGATTGCCAGAAGGAAGAAGCATGGTAGATCCTTTCCCCAAAAAGCGATAATATAATTGGACAAAATTATCAAAAACAACCATTCCAGTATTCTGTAAATTGACCAAAGTCATACAATAAATTTGAGAAGAATTTATTCAAGGAAAACTACTCAACTCCAGTAAGATCAGTGGGGGTCTGTGGTGTTTTCACCTGGGGCTGCTCCTATCCATTCCCTTCCCCCAGCTCCACCGTGTGACAGTTCTGCCAGGGCAGAGTAGTAGGTCATGAGAGGTTGCTGCCAGAGGGGGCTGATTTTATCTGGGGCAGAGCTTGGAAAAAACCTATCTCAGGAACATTGTCAAAAACAATAGGGATCTCAGTGGCAAACAATCAGAAAAGTCCAGTATTACAGCTAGCCTGAGGTTGCAACACTGGTTGGGGCAAGCAACACACCAGCAGACCAGCCAGAAATTTAACAGTGTGATCTGGGGACTGAGACATAGTAGGCTCTGATAAGCTCTCACATATCCCTGGGGGGTCTATAAGACTGCCTGCCTGTGCATGATTGTGCACATGCACAGTAGAGAACAGAGATGGCCTTAGCTAGCTACATGAGGCTTTGTGACAGATATTAAAAGCAGGGGGCAAACTTGTAAATGGCCTAGACACTGCATGTGATCTTCACCAAAACACAAATTTATCAGTAAAGGGTAGAAGCTTTATTCCAATTACTGGCTGACAATTAAGCTATGCCTTTATGACAACAACAAAAACAACAACATTAATAATAAAAACTGAACAGAAACATCAGTAGCTGCATGTTGTGAGGAAGCCAGATTCCACAGAATTAGTCCAGGTAGGTCCCTAAACAACAAGCAAAACAGTAACAATAACAACCTACAGTTGAGGAGGATCTGTTTTCAAAGTTGCTACAGTATATTATCTAAAATATTCAGTTTTCAAGAAAAAATTATGAGACATGCAAAGAAACAGTAAGTGTGACCCATACACAGTGGAGGGTAGGGGGAGAAGTAGTCAATAGAGATGATCCCTGAGGAGGCCCAGATGTTGAATTTAGCAGGCAAAGACCAAATATTTTCAAAGAACTAAAGGAAACAATGTCTAAAGAATTAAATGAAAGGATGACAGCAATATTTCATCAAATAAAGAATACTGATGAAGAGATAGAAATTATTAAAAAGAACCAAATGGAAATCCTGGAGTAGAAAAGTACAATAAATGAACTGTAAAATTCACTAGAGGGGCTCAATAGCAGATTTGAGATGGCAGAAAAGAGTCTATGATCTTGAAGGTAGATCAAAAGAGATTATTTAATCAAAGAACAGAAGAAAAAAATGAGAAAAAATAAACAGAACTTCAGACTTGAAGGATACCCTGTGTATAAGGGGAGTACTAGAATGAGAAGAGAGGAAGGTGCAGAGAAAATATTTGAAGAAATAATGGCTGAAACTTCCTGATTTGATGGAAAACTTAATCTCTGCATTCAAGCAGCTCAGCAAATTTCAAACAGGATAACTATCAACACATCATAGTTAAGTCATGGTCAAATTGCTGAAAGCCAAAGACCATTGCTGGCTTTGCTATCACCATTTTGAAATTCTTAATTTCTGAACAAGGGACCTCACATTTTCATTTTGTACTGAGTTCTGCCAAAGATAAAGAGAAAATCATGAAAGCAGCAAGAGAAAAATGACTCATGATATAGAAGGGGACCTACAATAACAACTGACGTTTCACCAGAGTGAAGGCCAGAAGGCAGTGGGATAACATATTAGAAGAACTGAAAAAAAAAAAAAAAACCCCAAAAAACCCCAGACCTGCCAACCCAGAATTCTATATTCAACAAAACTATCCTTTGGCAATAAAGGCAAAATAAAGATATTCCCCAAAAAACAAAAACTGGGAGAACTCATTACTAGCCAGCTTGCCTTACAAGAAGAAATACTAAAGGAGTCATTGAGGATGAAAGGAAATAACAGTAGATGGTAACTCAAATCCACATAAAGAAATAGAGCACTCCTAAAGGTGGTTTATGTCAGTATAAAATATATGTAACTATTAAAGACAGTATAAATATTTTTTTTCTGTTTTCTTAAGTAATTAAAAATACAATTATATGAAACAATAATTATAGGACTGTATTTTTGGGCTTACAAAAGATAAAGATGTGATATAGATAATAATAGCACTAAAAGGAGGGAGGGAATGAAGCTACTTGAGCAAGAAAATGCTCCAAACAGTAACTCAACCCACAGGAATAAATGAAAAACACCAAAAATTTCAAATGATAAGAGATTTAAATATTTTACCTCAAATATTTGATAAGAACCACTAGACAGAAAATTAGCAAGGATGTAGAAGACTATCAACCAACAACACTATCAACCAACTTTACCTAATTGATATCTATAGAACACTCTACCCAACAACAGCAGAATTCTTTTCAAGCACATATGGAGCCTTCTACAGGATAGGCCATATGCTAGGCAATAAAGTAAGTCTCAATGAATTAAAAAAATAAAGGATTAAAATATTACAAAGTTTGTTTTCTGAATTGAATTAGAAATGGAATTGAATTAGAAATCAATAACAGAAGGGACTTTGGGAAATTAAACCACACAGGTCTAAATAACCCATGGGCCAAAGGAGAAAAAACAAGGGAAATTAGAAAATATTTTGAAGGGGATGGAGAAAAAAAGTATCAAAATGTATGGGATGAAGCTAAAGCAGTATGTATAGGAAAATTTATAGCTTTAATTACACCTTCAGTAGAAAAGAATAATAATCTCAAATCAACAACCTAAATTTCCATTATAACAAACTGGAAAAAAGTAAACTAAATCCAAAGTGATCAGAAACAAGGAAATAAAGATCAGAGAGGAAATCAATGAAATAGGAAACAGAAAAGTAATAGAGAAAAACAATTAAACTAAAAGTTGATTCTTTGAAAACATTGAAATATTGGTGAAACTTTAGCTAGACTGATGAAGAAAAAAAATTGAGAAGACACAAATTACCAAAAACAAGAATGAAAGAGAGGACCTCACAGAAGTAAAAAGGGTTGTATAGGAATACTATGGAGAACTTTATGCTAACAAATTAGACAACTTAGATGAAATGAGCAAATTGCTAGAAAGGTAAAAATTACCAATACTGATTCAACAAGAAATAGAATATCTGAATAGATGTATACCAAGAAATTGAATTCATAATTTTAAACATTCCCACAAAAAGTACCCCAGGCCCATTTATTTTCACTGGAGGATGATATAAATCATTTAAAGAAGAAATAATACCATCCTTCATAAACTGTTTCAGAAAAAGAGGTGGAAAGAATATTTCCCAACTTATTCTATGAGACCTATATTAACCTGATACTAAAACCAAAGACATCAAAAGAAAACTGCAGACCAATGTCCCTCATGAGGATAGATGTAAAAATCCTCAAGAAAGTATTAGCAAACTTATATGTCCAGCGACATATAAGAAGGATTCAACATTATTATCTAGTGGGATTTATCCCAGGAATGCAAGGTTGGTTAAACATCTGAATTATCATTTAATGTAATACACCATATAATCGAATAAAGTACAAAAAAACCACAAAAAAATTTCAGCAGACTCAGAAGAAGCATTGGATAAAATCCAACACCCTTTCATGATAAAAACCAAAAAACCCCAATTCTCACCAAACCAGGAATGGAAAGGAACTTCTACAATCTAAAAAAAGGGCATGTGGTGAAAGGCTGAATTTTCCTCCTAAGATTGGAAATAAAGCAAGGATGTCAGCTCTCACCACTTCTATTTGACATTGTACTAGAAGTACTAGCCAGTGAAATTAGGGAAGAAAAAAGAAGGCATACTGGTCAGAAAGAAACAAGTAAAACTGTCTTTATTTACAAGTAAAACTTGTCTTTATTTACAGACTCATGATCCTGTATGTAGAATGCACACACACACACAACTACTAGAATAAATGGGTCAGTAAAGTTGCAGGATACAAATTTAATACACAAAAATCAATTTTATTTCTATATGTTAGCAATGAACAATTCAAAATTAAATTTAAGAAATACATAAAGTGAAAAATGTAGCACCTTCAAAACTACAGTGTAACATATACTCTGCAAAAATCACAGAAAAATATTGGAAATTAATTTTATGTTAGCTACCTGAAGGCAGTGAAATTATGGCTAATTTAAAATTTTGTCTTTATTAATCAAAATTTTGACAGTGAACATGTGTGTCTTTTATAGTCAGAAAACAAATGGTAAATGGTAACAAATGATTATTTTAAACCTTTAATTGAAAGTATTTCATGTTATCTAGATGGTATAGTGGTTGAAACATAGCTGTGGAGTGTCCAAGCAGTGTTTGAATTATCTCAGTCAATTTCTGGCATGAGATCTTGGAGGAAACAGCTTAACCTCTTAGTCTCAGTTTCCTCATGTATAAAATGGCATGTATCTTAAGAACGTTACGAAGACTAATGGGAACTGTGTATGAAGTGGTTGGTACAATGGCACTTACTTCACAACTCAATAAATGTAATGATTATCATTGCTGTTACTCTGTGTAGGGATTCTTATGCTTTGCTGTACGGAAATGATGCTTTTCTCTGGGCTTCCAGTTCCTTGCTCTGTCTGACTTCTTCAGGTCAATGGCATAGGGAACACTCTGGCCAATAAGGATCAGGTGGAGATGAAGATCATCACTGTAACTCTACAGCTCTGTGTTTGAGCCATTCAATCGCTGCATGACATCAGCTCTTAGTGTCGTTGCTCTGGTTCACAGACAGGATATGCTAAAGAGGTGAGTTGTGGTACAGCCATTACTGGAGTTGTCCCAAAGGGGGAGCAGAAGCTAGGATGGTCCTGCAGTGTGGTTTCCCTCCTTGTTATCTGACATCAAATGTTTGTGAGACCTTGCAGCTATAAGACTAGGTGTGGATGCAGACAGGGTACTAGGGGAGAACTGCTCATGTATGTGAGTCTGAATTTAGCACCATGCAGTCATCTCCATGTGGCTGCCTGCTGAGTCCCCAACTGAAGCCCAAGACTCCTCAGAGGTCAGAGGTTAGGAAATGACAATTTAGTCAAATTTCTTTGATTACTTCTAACCCTTCTAGCATTATCACCCAAAGCCTTCTGATAGAACTGAAATAGGTGGGCAGGTCACCAAATTTCATTAGCAATTATGACATATATTACAAACTCACTAATCTTATGCAAGCACAATTAAATCTGAAAAACGAACTAGACCTACATAAATAGAGTCTTAATGTGTGGATTTAGCTTACATTTCCATAAAATAAAACTGTTCTCATGCCTTTTAAAACAGCATGATAGTTGAGACTTACAATGAAAATCCTTTAAAGATTGTAAATGTTGATGGAACATTTTAAAAGTAAATACTGCATGCAGGAAAAATAAACTTTGACTTGAGTTTTAATAGCAAAATTAATGTTTTTGAATATTTCAAGTATGGTCAGACTATAAAACCAGTGTTCTGATGTATAGATAAGCTCTGAGATAAATGTGATTAAGAGTATGGTTTTATTTAGATTATATTTGCTTAGCTTGTATCCACACAGGTCCATCATAAACTGTTGAAAAATGAAAAAGAATACAAACATATTTGTGCATCCTAAAAAAATAGGCTGGTTTTTAAGTAAATAGTTTTTAAATGAAATAAAGAAATTCACCATTTCTTTTATCATAATTTAAACATCATTTTCGTTTTAAAAGTACATTTTTAAAAAAAAGTAATTTGTTGTTTATGGGGTTTAAGTAAGAGTTTTTAGTACGTATTTCCCTCTTTACATAAAGGTTTGTAACCAGCCCTCTAAGGTTGATAAGTAATATTTAAAATTGTAGAGTTCATTTTAAAAAATGACTTCAGCAAGCTTTTTTTTTAAAAAAAATAAGAACAGTATTCTTGAAATGGTATTGTTTCAGATCTAAATAATTATTAAAGTTCACACAACATATAAATTAAAATGATGTCAAAGAACAAGAACAGCAGGCTGTTCAAGTCATCATACATAGTTGATTTATCTCAAATTGATAATATTCGGGGGAGTGACCCAGCTGATAAACTTATAAGGGACCGATAAGCCACAATGTCAATGTATTTACTTATAATGTGGAATATCCTTTGCTTGGGAATGGGCTTTATACCTCTATTCCCCTAGAGTATCTTGTCTCCCAGCATTAAGTCATCGGGAAACTGAATTGCTAATCAAAAGATTATTTGGTTCTGAATCAAAATCACACTGTGAAAATTTGATGATCTCAGATTTTTCCTGGGGGTGAGGAAAAAGCCCAAAGAACTGACTTTTCTTTAGGACAGAGTAGGTCTTTCTAGTGATAGAAAAGCCATGTCCACTCAATACAATAGCTAGTTACATTGAAAAGTGCTACATCAACCTTGACAAATGCATATAATACATACCTACAGTCCCAAACCCCTGGTTAGGAACTGGGCTCACAGCAGGAGGTGACGGCAGGCAAGCAAGGGAAGATTCATCTGTATTTACAGCCACTCCCCATCGCTTGCATCACTGCCTGAGCTCTGCTTCCTGTCATATCAGCGGTGGCATTAGATTCTCATAGGAACATGAACCCTACTATAAACTGTGCATGCGAGGGATCTAGGTTGTGTGCTCCTTATGAGAATCGAATGCGTGATCATCTGAGGTGGAGCTAAGGCGGTGATGCTAGCGCTGGGGAGCAGCTGCAAAAACAGATTCTCATTAGCAGAGAGGTTTGCCTGCACAGAGACCATAATAAATCAATTGCTTGCAGACTCATATCAAAACCCTATCAGTGAGTGGCAAGTGACAATTAAGTTGCATCTGATGGAAGGCTTTATAGTGGCAAGTGAATTGATGTACTTCAATTGTACAGCTAGCTGCCTTTGGTGGCAGGCTTTAAGTCAGAATCTGACACTTATTTTAGTCCTTGCATGGCCCGCCCATTATTTTATTTACCACTTCCATCCATGCCTCTTTCCCACACTGCTTACTTGTCTCAGTCACAGTCCTGGTAAGCCCACAAGCTAACCCTACCAAAAATGAGTAAAAAACAAATGTTACTGGAGAGCTTCTTTGAAAAGGGGGTAAAGACTCAATCATGAGACAGCAGAAGACTCTAAGACTGCCAACAAAATGAAAGATGCATTTAAAAGAAAATACCAACAGTCTTACTTCAATTACGGGTTCATTACAACAGGTGATTCACGTTTTCCAAGTCCACTTTGTATAATATGTGACAACCAGCTAACCAATGAAGGCATGAACACTTCAAAACTGCTTTGCCACGTGGAGACCAAGCACCCTGCATTAAAATACAAGCCTTTAGAGTTTTTCTTTTTTTTTTTTTTTTTTTTTTGAGACAGAGTCTCACTCTGTTGCCCAGGCTAGAGTGAGTGCCGTGGCGTCAGCCTAGCTCACAGCAACCTCAAACTCCTGAGCTCAAGCGATCCTCCTGTCTCAGCCTCCCGAGTAGCTGGGACTACAGGCATGCACCACCATGCCCGGCTAATTTTTTCTATATATATATTTTAGCTGTCCATATAATTTCTTTCTATTTTTAGTAGAGATGGGGTCTCGCTCTTGCTCAGGCTGGTCTCGAACTCCTGAGCTCAAACGATCCGCCCACCTCGGCCTCCCAGAGTGCTAGGATTACAGGCGTGAGCCACCGCGCCCGGCCTAGAGTTTTTCAAAAGCAAAAAAACATGAACACAAAGAACAGAAGCAATTATTGAAGGCCACCACTTTCATCCAATGTGTCTACACTGAAAGCATCATTCTTAGTGGTTAACCAGATTGCTAAAGCTAAGAAGCCCTTCACTGTTGATGAAGAGTTGTTCCTGTGGGCTGCTAAGGACATTCACCATGAACTTTTAGAAGAGGCTGCAGTTCAAAAGGTGGCATGTGTTCCTCTTTCGGCTAGCACCATAACTAGACGAATTGATGAAGTAGCAGAGGATACCGAGGTGCAATTGTTAGGATTAATGAGTCACCACGGTATGCAATCCAGGTTGACGAGTCTACCGATGTTGACAACAAGGCAACAATGCTTGCTTTTCTATATGCATGGAACAAGCAGCTGCCATGACTAGGTGGCTTTTTGGTTTCACTGCTTGGGTCAAGGATGTTACTTCTGAATGTGAGTCTACGTGCTGTGTCATCCATGGAGAAATGCCAGCTAGCCAAGAAAGGTCACCCAAACTAAACTATGTGTTGCAGGATGTGATTAAAATTATCAACCACATTAAAGTACATGCCCTTAACACATCTATTCTCGAACCTCTGTGAGGAGATGGACACAGAGTACACACATCTTCTCTTGTACACAGAAGTGAGGTGGCTTGCTAAAGGTAGATTACTGGCCAGAGTTTTTAAGCTACAAGAGCTGCTCCAGAGCTTTTAGAAAAAGAGTCACCACTGGCAGCACATTTCAGTGACACAGAATGGGTCACAAAACTTGCTTACTTGTGTGACATGTTCAACCTGCTCAATGAACTCAATCTGTCACTTCATGGGAGAATGATGACTGTGTTCAAGTCAGCAGATAAAGTGGCTGCATTCGAAGCCAAACTGGAATTATGGGGCAATGGATGAACATTGGGATTTTTGACATGTTTCAAACATTAGCAGAACTTTTGAAAGAGACTGAGCCAGCGACTTCTTTCTCCCAGCTGCTGCATGATCACCTATCTCAGCTTTCAAAAGAGTTTGAGGGTTACTTCCCAACCACAAAACTGGGAAGGGATGGATCCGTGACCCACCTGTGAATAAGCCAGGTGAATTGATTTTGTGCTCGAAAGATCAACTACTTGAGATCACAAATGACAGTGGCCTTAAAAGTATGTTTGAGACAACATCACATCTCCCTACATTCTGGATTGATGTCAAGGCATAATATTCTGAGATAGCCACAAGAGCACTGAAAAGCCTGCTTCCATGTCCAACATCCTACCTTTGCGGAGCAGGGTTTTCTGTAGTGACGGCAACCAAAAGAAGATTGCCCAGTAGACTGGACATAAGCAACACACTTTGGGTGTCACCGTCTCCCACCACCCCCAGATGGGACCATCTAGTTGCAGGAAAACAAGCTCAGGTCCATGGAAAACACCCTGGTCCATGGAAAAATTGTCTTCCATGAAACCAGTCCCTGCTGTCAAAAAGGCTGGGGGCTACTGCACTATACTATCCATTTTTCCTATTTTAGATTCTAAGCATTAGTTAATTAAGAGAATTTAATGATAACGTACTCCACCATGATTTCATGTAGTTTGGTTCCAGAGTGATTGTTTTGCAGCTTTCTTTGGTAACGTTTCTGTCTGAGGATGACCTTGCTTGGACTTGGCTGTGTCTCAGCTTTCCTTTATAACACATTGACAAACTGACACTTCGGACACCTTCAGACTCTGCAAGCCATTACAAGGTGATTCTAACCAGTTTCACTCTCTAATTTTTTGAAATGTCAATGTACTCAAGTAACACATTCAGGAAACCAGTTCTTCTTTAAGCTTTTAAGCTCCCTTTATAAATCTTATTATTCTAATTTAGGTGTAGTGTTAAGGGGACTTTGGTGAAATGTTTTGTCCCATTTACAAAACCAGGTAATTAAACTTTAAATGTGTTAAATTGCATTCATATATTTAACATATTATTTTTTATTCATCCTGTGGATGTGTATTTGTGATCTTCATTTTTTCTACTTTAGTTTGAAAAAAAAATCACACCTACTGAAAGGTAAAACAGTACAATGTTCACCCATATGCCCTTCACCTAGATTTGCCTATTGTTAATATTTTGCCACATTTGCTTTATTTCTGTCTATATAAATTTTTTTCTGAGCCATTTGGAAATAAGTTGTAGATACCATGCCATTTCATCCTTCAGTGCTGTAGCATAGACCTCTTGAAAACAAAGACATTTTCCTATATAACCACCATGTCATTATCTCACCTAACAAAGTTGGCATTGATATAATTAGTCCATGTTAAACTTTACTTAACCTACCTAATTATTCCCAAAATGTCTTAGAGGTTCTTTAAATATCTAGGATCTAATCATAGATTATGAATTGCATTTGGTTGTCATGTCTCTTTAGTTTTCTTTAATCTAGAATAGTCCCCTGCCTACGTTTGCTTTCTTGACGTTGGTATTTTTGAAGACTCAGGCCAGTTTTCTCATATAATGTCCCACAATCCAGATTTGTCTTGTTTTCCCACAATGAGATTCAGCTTAAACATTTTGGCAAGAAAACTACAAATATTGTATACTTCCAATGGCATCCATGACGTGAGGAAGAATATATTAGATTGTCCCATTATTGATGATAGTCATCGTGACCACATGGTTAAGGAGATATCAGATTTATCCACGTAAAAGTACCTTTTCTCCTTTTTAATTGAGGTGATACTTAGAGAACACGTGAATGTTTCGTTTCTCAGCAACAGTGCACCCAATGGTGAAAATGCCTGAATACATTATTACATTGGTTGCAAAATGATACTTTCCTCATACTCTCTTTCTACATTTTTCAGCTGGTATTCTTCTATAAAGAATTTTTCTTTTCTCTGTACCTTCCCAGTCTCTTTTTCTTTGAGAATTCCTATGGACTTGGATTATTTTTTTTATTCAAAGATACTGTCTTATTCTTTTTGATACTCAAATTTTGCCAGATTTGGCCAGTGGGGGGGCCCCTCCAAATTGGCTCATGTGTCCTTTGACATGTCCCAGTCATTCTCTCATTCTCAATCAGCTGCAAAAGTATCCGATTTCCTGATTGGTTTACTGATTAAGATCTATATAGGCTTGTGCCACTGTTCCCAGCTAGTTTATTAATTTTTAACACAGGCCAGTAGCCTGAGGATTTTCCAAACCAAACCACTTTAAAATCAAGTTTATTTCTGGACAGTCTCCAAAGATTGGCGGGGTTCATGGTTTTTCCAAAAATTTCAATGTACGAATGTAAGAACTTGACAGCCTGGTCAGTCTAAGTCCCTAAGAATCTTTCTGACAAATGGAACCACAATTCCAGGGAGACTGAATTCAATCCAATTCTAGTCTTCCAGAAAAGATGTCATATACCACAGTGCTGGGCACAGATTCCTAGGTCACCAATGGGAATACTGTCACAGTAACAATATAGATAATTCCTATCTCAAATCTGTCTTATAGTGTATTTTTATAAACTTTACAAAAATTTATCTTTTTAATTTTAATATGCAATTAATTTTTCCTTAAATTGTATATCAATGAATAATTTATCTGTGCTGTTTTCAAGACTTTTAAATCAGCTTTATAAGTGTAATCTTTAAAGGTAGTTTAATATTTAACATCTCTTTAAAAATAAAGGCTATATGCAATCTAAGCCAAAATTTATTTTTGTGGTACCTCATATCCATGACAATTTAAACGATCAAAAATTATAGATTAATGTACAATGATTGGACATATGTCGGTCATTTCCCCAGCATCCATGTTTCCTTTCTCCATTCCAAGAGCCCAGATTTCTTTTGGGGGGATCCATATAGTTCTCAAGAAGCTGACTCACTTCTCTGGCTCCAGTGATTGATCAAGAATGGGCGTATAACTTTAGTCAATCCAACAGGAGTGACTCTCAAGACTAGTCTGACAATGCTGGGACACGTTTTTCTCTTCCCCACTAGACATGAACAAGGTTTCAAGTGACCCAGGAGCTTTTGCCATTACTTTTGGTTCCTAGAACATTATTCATTCATTTGTTTATTCAACAAACATTTATGAACATCTACTGTGTGCCAAATGGGAAAATATAAAATTGAATAAGACATAGCCACTAACATTAAGACATTTATATTCTCCCTGCCTCCCCCCATATATACACACACACACACACACACACACACACACATATATTATATATATAAGAGAGCCTTGCTCTGCTGCCCAGGCTGGAGTGCAGTGGCACAATCATAGCTCAGCCTCGATCTCCTGATCAGAGGATCCTCCTCCCTCAGCCTCCCAAGTAGCTGGGACTACAGGTGCACACCACTGTGCCTGGTTAATTTTTTAATTTTTTTGTAGAGATGGGGTCTCACTATGTTGCCCAGACTGGTCTCGAACTCCTGGCCTCAAGCACTTCTCCCACCTTGGCCTCTCAAAATGCTGCGATCACAGGCATGAGCCACCATGCCCAGTAAAATATTTATATTCTAATGGAGGAAACAGGAGGGATAAAATATGTCAATATTCACAAAGACCAAGAGGACAAATTCTTGGATTGGATCAGATTGGCTGCTTCAGGTTATCATCTGAGGTAGAAGCGGATGTATCTGGGCATCTTTTTTATGGAGCCAATATCATTAAGTATAGCAGTTGGCCCTGAGCCATCAATGCAGTAACCCAGTTGCAAAATGGAAGGTTGAGCTCTCCTCAGTCACTAGTGTCTTACTCCAAAGTACAACCTTAACTTGAAACCAGTTTTCTGGTTACCTACAAATACTTGGACAATAATACCAACTATATTATGGTATAGCATGGTATGTGAATAATACTATCTTTCATTTATTTCAAATAAAACAACATATTGAATGTGCATTATAATCTAGGGACAGCCAGGCGCGGTGGCTCATGTCTGTAATCCTAGCATTTTGGGAAGCCGAGGCAGGAAGATTTCTTGAGGTCAGGAGTTCAAGACCAGCAAGAGCGAGACCCCGTTTCTACAAAAAATAGAAAAATTAGCTGGGTGGGGTGGTACACCTCTGTAGTCCCAGCTACTTGGGAGGCTGAGGCAGGAGGGTTGCTTGAGGCCAGGAGTTTGAGGTTGCAGTGAGCTATAATGATGCAGTGAGCTATGCTGATTGCACTCTAGCCCAGGTGACAGACTGAGACCTTGTCTCAAAAAAAAAAAAAAAAAAAATCTACAGACAAGAGACAATAATAGTACTTTGTGTCCTTAAAGATGTTTTTGATGGGATTTATCCCTCTATAAAAGATCTGGATACAAACCACACTCACTATTATCACAATAACACTATCTGGACCATTTGATTTTGCCGGGAATATATATCAGAGAATCTAGAGCAGGTATTCTCCACAGGTAGGGTGGGTAAGAGAAATATCTTCCTAGGGAATCTTATTAGAATCATCAGTGTAATTTTTCCCAAGAAAACATACTCACATCTCACCCTGGGACTCCTATCTGGGTCCCTCCCTTAAAAGTACTGCAGTAGTGCTTTTTCACTCGTACTGAGTGTGTTCTCTCATTTGTGAAAGGGTGGAAAAAACACTGAGGCCTGGTCTAGTTAGTTGCAGTGTGGATATAAGGCCCTGAAACTGTGCACTGGGGAATAAACAGCAACTTACCCAGCTGATGGATGATAACTAGAATCATTAAACAATAGTATATGTCATTTATGTCTATGAGCTTTGATCACTCAATGTTCTAATGCTGGCCAATGATAGAAGGACAAAAGTCATCATTATTGATTACAAATTTGAATGCTGGTGTAAAATGTATGCAATCAAGTGTTATGGAGAGTTCCTACCAAATGCCTCTTCTTGCCAAGGAAAATAACCTTTTGCCTGGATTACATATAAAAATCAACTTAGAGATAAAGCATCTGCTCACTACACAAACATCCAGATCTATATAGGTGACTCACTGTGAACCTGTGAATATCTAGCAAGATTAATATTATTATTAGTTGCCTAAAGTATTTCACCCTATGCTTTAGAAAAGTGGGACTACAAGATGAAACAGGAGTAGAAGATCCTAGGCAGTTGAGGGTAACAGCTAAAATGGGCAAGGATTGTAAATAATGCTTATAAAGTTTTCCCCTGATTGTAAACTACATCCAAAGAATATAAGGAAATAGCAAATTACATGAAAGAATGACTTTCATATATTCTGCTAACCTCCGATGTGTTGAAAATAAAATTCTCCCTCTCCCGGTTTTATCGCTGAGACTGATTTAGGCTTCAGTTCAACCTTTTCCTGAACTACAAATGAGCTTCTTGGGGCATAAAAGTTGTGAGATGGATAGAGTTCCAATGTGGTTCTTATGCTGTCTTACATACTCCTACTACATATATGTAATAAGACTTCTAAATTTAAAGCATTAAGAATTCTTTTTTAAAAATCCATCTTTCTTATTAATCCTCAAAAGAGCTCCCTGAATTTTAAAAACGTGTACTATGTCTCTAAAACAGCAACAGTATGACAGATAGACATTTTGGGAGTCTTTAAATGTTAAAAATGTGGCAGAACTTTTTAAAAAAAACCTTAAAGCCTGTGAAGGTGATAGCTTATTAAATTCCTCCAGTCACAGGAAATTCACACCACCACAAGGATTAAAAATGTTTGTGTTAGACACCCAAACGATATTTAGCGAAGACATGATGCCAGAACGAAGGAAGCTTTGGGGGGGCTTTTCCTAACCTGTTGAGGAAAGAAAAGAGCGTTACACACCAGAAGCAACCGTTAGGCTGGGGCGTCCCCACCAGCGCGTCCCCTGGTCCCGGTTGGCCTCCGCGCACCTCCGCGCCGCGCGTCCCCACCTGCGCACGGTGCCGCCAGCCTCGCGTGGGCGCTCGCCCGGGCCCCAAACCACCGCCACAACCCTGCGTGTCGGCCCACGTCCATCATCTGCCACAGAGTCAACACAACCGCTCCTTGCAGTTTCACGAGGTGCATTATCCGACCGCTGACTTTCAGACAGTCCACCGGGCGCTGGAGGACGTGGAGGAGGTCGTCCCGGGGTTCGCGCGTTCACTTCGCAGAAGTCCCCGCTCCGGGGACGCGTTCAATCGGGAGGCGCAGACCGAGGCGGAGCGGCAGCCGGCGCGAGGTGGCGAAGCAGAGAGGAGCCACTGGTCAAAAGCAGAGCCAGGGCCTTTGGGAAAGGTGAAATCGCCCACTTCCCTCCTCTCACGTGGGCCTTGACCGCTCTTCGCCGCACTCCAGCACACCTAGCCGCGGCCACACTGTCCCAGCCGACGTCCAACCCCACGACCGGGCTTTAGGACCACGCGGAAGCTACCGAGAGGGAGGTGGCTGGGCAGCAGTTGGGCGTGGCTTCTCGGAGAAAGACAGCCCCTGAGGGCGGGGAGAGCTACGTAACCGTCGGCTGGGAACGCTGATTGGCTGGGGTGAGGTGCGCGGATCCCGCAAGCGTCTCCGCCCGGGCCGGCCGCTCCCCCTCCTCACCCGTCCGCTCCGTCCGCACCGGCTCGAGAGGGAACCGCTCAGGCACTGCCGCCCCAGCTCAGTGCGGACGACGGAGAGAGGGAGGCGGAAGGAGGACACCCTCGCTCGCTTGCTCCCACCCGCAGCCAGGCTCCCAGAGACGGCGCGGAGCCCAGGGGGAGGAGTCGCCGCGGGCACGCCCCGCCTCCGGCCCGGGAAGACGACGCCAGCGACCCGACCGGCCAGCCACCGCCCCCCTCGCCGGCCGAGACCCGCCCCCGGCCCTCCCCCGGTGGCATGGAGGGGCCCCGCTCCTGACGGCAGCGCCGCCGCCTCGGCCCGCGCCCCACCTCGCGGCCCCTCCCGCCCGCCCTCGCTCGCATGTCCGCGCCGCCCTAGCCGAGGATGCTGAGGATGAAGCTGCCGCTGAAGCCGACGCACCCCGCGGAGCCGCCGCCCGAGGCGGAGGAGCCGGAGGCGGACGCGCGGCCGGGCGCAAAGGCGCCGCCGCGCCGCCGCCGCGACTGCCGCCCCCCGCCGCCGCCGCCGCCGCCGCCGCCGCCCGCTGGCCCGCCGCGGGGCCCCCCGCCGCCGCCGCCGCCGCCACCCCGGGGGCTCGGGCCGCCTGTTGCTGGCGGGGCGGGGGTGGGCATGCCGGGCGGAGGCGGGGGGCCCTCGGCGGCACTGCGGGAGCAGGAACGGGTATATGAGTGGTTCGGGCTGGTGCTGGGCTCGGCGCAGCGCCTGGAATTCATGTGTGGGCTGCTGGACCTGTGCAACCCGCTGGAGCTGCGCTTCCTCGGCTCGTGCCTGGAGGACCTGGCGCGCAAGGACTACCATTACCTGCGCGACTCAGAGGCCAAGGCCAACGGCCTCTCCGACCCCGGGCCGCTGGCCGACTTCCGAGAACCCGCCGTGCGCTCGCGCCTCATCGTCTACCTGGCGTTGCTGGGCTCGGAGAACCGAGAGGCCGCCGGCCGCCTGCACCGCCTCCTGCCCCAGGTGGACTCGGTGCTCAAAAGCCTGCGCGCGGCCCGGGGCGAGGGCTCGCGGGGCGGCGCGGAGGGCGAGGACGGCGACGGCGAGCAGGACGCCGAGAAGGACTGCTCCGGCCCGGAAGGCAGCGGCGCCGAGCCTCGGGCCGGTGGCGGACTCGGCTTCAGGGCCCAAGAGGAACTGCTACTGCTCTTCACCATGGCTTCGCTGCACCCGGCTTTCTCCTTCCACCAGCGGGTCACCCTGAGGGAGCACCTGGAGAGGCTCCGCACCGCGCTCCGCGGAGGCCCCGAGGATGCAGAGGTGGAGGTGGAGCTCTGCAAGTTTGCCGGCTCCAGGGCCCAGGTAAGGCGCGCGGAGCCTCGCAGGACTCGTGGTGCGGTCACCGCCCCAATGGGCTCTGCAGTCTCGCTCTCGGACGCCCCTTGACCGAGCCCCAGCCCGGCGCAGGTGGCTCGGAATCCCCCCCGTCCGCCAGGGCTCCCAGCCCAGGAGTACTCTTCTTCGTTTTGCTGCGCCGCTCAGTTCTATTCCCCCACCCCCCACCTCATGCACACGCAGCCACCCGCCATAACAGAATGCTCTAGAAGTCTCTTCCGTGGCATGGAGCTCCCAGCCCGGGGTTCCTCTTGGATGAAGAGTCTCGGGACATTTTTGGCTTTGAGCATCTCTCAGCACTAGGCTCGGGGGGAAAGCGAAGCGATAGAGGAACCTGTCTGTTAGCCGCAGTCAAGCCTCGGGCAGCGCCGTCCCTTTCTGGCCGACCGGCGCTCTGCCTTCCCATGAGGTGTCCTAAAGGTGCGCTCCCGGCGTGCTGCCCTAGGCTTTGGCTCAGAGGGACTTTTTTGCTCAGTGTGTGCCTGAGTTTAGAGCGGTCGTATGGGTCTTATAGGTCTTTTGGCCCCTGCTCAGAGAGCTGGGTGTTCCCAGAAGAAATCTGATGTGGAGACTTGCAACTTGACTGGGATAAGTAGTAACGCAGGTTGTCTGGGTAGAGACGTCTCCTAGGGCGGCCTGGTTATGCCCTTTACCTCTGACATACTCGGCTTTCTGACGGGCTTGATTCGTGCCTACAGATTTGGGTCCGGGACATTTGTTGGGCCTTTATACATTAATGTTGTCTAAAAAAGTTATTTAAACACCACGTTGTAGTAGATGAGAATCCAGATGAGCCACTTTGTCGCAAACGTTAAAGACAAATTTTTATACAGCCATGAAAGCAATTTAATAATTTAGGTCCAATAAAGTCTTTGAGGAGAACTTTTTAATGGAGGAGGTGGAGTAGGGTTCAGTTAGAGTTAAAACTATGTACCATAAGAGATTATTTTTGTGGATCACAGTCTTTTTGAAAGGTATTGATTTGGATTCCATGCTTTTCAATTTTGGTGATCTCCATATAGTGGAAGAGGGGATTTCCCCCCTCCTTGCTTGCAAGTTAATTCAGCTTGCATATCTGCTGTCATTCAGTACGGGAACGAAAATTGGGCATTGTATTTCACTAATGGCTGTGTGGACTCACCATGGAATCAAGGAATTTGGGGGCTGGAAGGAATTTAGAGATAATCTGGGCTGAAATCTTTTTAAAACGAGGCTTCCGTGAAGGAGTCTTATGTTTTAGGACGTGTTTTATCGAACTCAGATGTAATGCTAGTACCCAGCATTTTCTTAGTGAGTTTGAAATTTTATTATCTTTCAGTACCTATTTACTATTAGTATGTAAAGTGTGTGCACAATGGAACAGCTTGTATCATTCCATTCATACCATTCCAACAAGGATACCCAATTTCTGATTTTAACTGCTGGTAGTCTTTTTTCCCTTTTCTTTTTGTACATTTTGCTTTTAATGGGAGTGTTGCAAGGCAGCTAGGCGAAGGGGAGGGATGCGTGCAAACGAGAGCAATGAGATTTTTATCTTGACTGCAGTGCGTGGCCTTTTCTGGCCAACAGTGAGTGCTGGGAGGAGTGGACAGAGTGAAGTTGGGCATCTTGCCATTAATTTCAGCATGTCATTACTTCTCAGGAAGTGCCCTGTGCTGTGGCCATCTATCGAAGTAGGGAAATAAATCATAGGGGGTACGCGTACTACAGGTGACACTGAAGGCTATTTCTAGACACTTGGTGTGGAGAACTTTTTTCTCCAGCAGTAGTTTAGGGTTACCATAACATTTACGTCTCATTGAATTGTTACGACCTCGCATTTTCTGCTTATTAGAGTGGCCTCTGAGTCCCAGCTGTGGCTTGTTCTGGCCTTGAAGACATTTTACCGGGTCTGGTTGCTCCCGGGCTGTCAATCCAGTGGCCGCTGATGCGGGTGGGCTGATTTAAATCCTGATTCGCTGCAGTCCAACCCAGCTGTTCTTCGGCCTTCCGCCGCTGAGATGCATCCGGGGAGGGAGTGCCCACCTCCGGGTCTCCAGAAAGGAGCCCAGAGCTCGCGCGTCCCTCGCGTGGAGGCTCCGCGGCCCTCCTGAGAGCCCCGGTGGTCACGCGCCGCCGCGGCCGAGCAGACTGCGATTTGGGGCCGGTCGCGCGGGGCTCCTCCCCTCCCCCGCCCTGCAAGATGGCGGCCACGCTCGCCGCCCACGTGACTGGCGCGCCGGCCCCGCCCCCGGAGGGCGCCCCCGGAGCTTCAGCCAGAGGAGGCGAGGGCGCCGGGCTAGCGTTGGAGAGTTAGGGACAGAGCCGAGGACCACGTGGATTGTATATTCTGGGGGTGCTTGGCCGCGACGACAACCCTGGGAAAGGGGAAATTCGCGTGGCTGCATTTTATTGCCCCGGAAGTAACCTTTTAGATCCAATATGCTACTTTTTAATTGCTTAGGAATCATTCTTTTTCTTGCTACTGTCTAAATGAAGCTTTGTGTTGCTCCCTCGTATTTTCATACATGTTAAATGAATAGCGTGAAACTAATTTCCTTTTAATTTTCCTTTCTATTAAAACAAGAGTATATGCTAGCCGAGAATAGTGTTGCTGGCTATCACAAGACTTGTATCCAGTGCCTAATAGGAATCAGCCTGTTAGGGAAAAGAAAATTAAACTAATGACGTTTACAGGTAGAACATGTGCTTAAATGCCAATTTTACATTAATTATATGCCTTGAAGTTGATCAGGTGCAGCAACTATTAGTGATACACTGTAGTTAATAGTTGAAGTGACAGGTCCACAAATTGCCACTAAAATATGCTTACTACGTCACATTGGAAACACAAAGGAAGATTCAACAAGTATGTTTTTTCTTTTAAAAGCAACATTTCTAGAGTTTTTCTTTGTGATTTGCATGATTTTATAGTAAATGTTACATTGAGTTACAACTTGAATGTTGGCATTCTTTTTAGGAGGCTTATGCATAAATCTCACAGGAACTACCTGTAACTTGCATACAATTCAACAAATAGGGCAGTAAGTGAAAGCACTCATTAACAGTGTCCTAGGAAATGTGTGTGATTGATGTAGCTCTGTGTTACAGACTTACAGACTGCATATATAGCATAGCTGAAAACACCTGGTTTTAAAAATGGGTCTTTTCCTATTTTTAGGAAACCAAACTATAAATTGTGTGTTAGCAACAAAAACACTGTAGAAATATTTTTAAGTGATGCTAGTTTTGTTGCTGTTTCATTGAAAAGGCTAGAAGCAAAACAGGCAGGCTTCCTATGTTTGCAGGCCTAAAGACATTTTTTAACTGTTCATGAAAATGGATATTCTAATTTTGGAGGTTTAACCCCCAACTAGCAACACAAAGGTGTAAGAAGCAAAAAAAAAAAAAAAAAAAAAAAAAAAATGCATAGACTATCATAGTAGTGATTAGTGGTTTATATTGTTAATATGGCCATTCTATGTTGTTTTGTTTGTGTTTTCAGGATCCTCAAAGTTTAGGTCCTTGTCAAGTAGTAATGGTTGAATGAAATAAAATGTAAACTTTTCATACTAAGGCACACACAGTCATCTTGTGTTTTACAGTGTCATTTGAACTCTCAAAACATATTTGAACTCAATTTTTGTGAGTTCAGATGGTACTAAGTGGCCAGGTCCTTATTAAAATTAGTTGTTAGTTTAAAAAAAAAAAGGCAAAGAAACCTCGTAAAATTGTTACTGTTTCATAGCTTAGGTTAGTTAGCTATATTGTACTTGATAGACTAAATACTTTGACTCATTTTCAAATATAGATAATGTATTGGTGGTATTTTCTAGTTTTAACATAAATGATGCTATTTCAAGATAACTTGAATGTGTATGTGGCAGCCAGAATCCTAGCGAGAGAGCAACTGACTTAAAATGAGAGGGAAAAGATTGATTGTCAAGATTTCAGTTGTTCTTGTATTAGGCACTAAAAAGATGCTTTTTAAAAATGGCCTTTAAAAAGAACAGTTCTAATGCTCGCTGATAATAAATATGTTTATTAATTTGTTGGGATAGTTGATATTTTAAAGTGCATAGTGTCATTGGGCAGTGGGTGCTGCCTGAGGCTTTCCTCACTTAAAAATCAGGGATGATAACAGTACTTATGCCTTGTTGGGAGTGTTAAAATTTAGTGAAGGAGTACTCATAGAATAAGTGCCTGGCGCATGGCCTTCAATAAATGTTAGCAATTATGGGTAAAATTTCAGCCTTGAGTGGAAGGTGGTGGTATAGGAGTGGTTACAGTATCTTACAGATTGAGAGTGGGGAGCAGAGGTAGCAGTCTTTCTTGGGAAATTTTAGATCGGTTTGGCTGCAGCAAAAAGTAAAAGCAATTCAGTTATAAAAGCCTTTTGGAAGAGGCTTTTTAGCCTGTCAGAGTTAAGTAGTGATTGTTTTAGTAGCAGATAATCACTAAAATATTGAGTATCCTTCCTCAGTTACATTTTGCCGTGCAGTGATTTTCTCAGGTAAGAACTTGGAAAAAGTCTCATTCATACCACAGTAGGAAGAGAGGGGAGCGAATGTTGGTTGTGGAGAGGAAACACATTCTTTTCTTCAAGTTAACTAAAATCTGTGTCTGTACATACAGTCGGCCCTCTGTGTCGGTGGGTTCTGGATCCATGGATTTAATCAACCTTGGATCAAAAATATTTGAAAAAAAATTGTACTGAGCATACAGAGACTTTTTTGTCAACATTCCCTAAACAGTACAGTATAACATAGCATTTACATTTTATTAGGTATCATAAGTAATCTAGAGATATTTAAAGTATACAGAAGAATGTACATAGGTTATATGCAAATACTACATCATTTTATATCAGGGACTTGAACTTCCTTGGATTTTAGTGTGTATGGGGGAGGTCCTGGAACCAATCCCCCACGGATACCAAGGGAGGACCAACTGTGCACATATATATATATATATATATATATATATAAGTATATATATGTAAAATCTTTGTATACACATTTTTATTTACGTTTTTTGATTTTCTTCATGAGGAGGGGACAAGAAAGTGTGGTAGAGGCTATCAGAAGGCCTTGAAGAATGATAGCCATGTTTAGTACAGCGCTAGACTTGGAGGCCTAAGTTCCAGCCCTGTCACTAGCTCTGCAATGTGAAGCAGGGCACCTAAATCTCTGAATGTCAGTCTTATTTGTAAAATGGGGATAATAACTTCCTTTTGAGGTTGTGGTGATTGAATTAATGAGATAAGATGCACAATAATTCACATACTGTCTTGAGCATGAATTCTCTCAGAATAGTCTCAATACATTTTTCTTCCCCACTAAGATACAACCTCCAGATTGTTTTTAGGAATGTGTTTTCTTTTTTTCATATAATACAAATTCTTACAGTAGAGTACTTTCTGTATTCTCATTACCACACCTGTAAATAGATTGGTGTTCAGGAAGGATGCATAATTGAAGAGGTGGTATTCGAAACACATTTACTTGGAACAGTTATTATATTTTTATTAGTACTTAATTATAAAGATCTGGTATGCTACAGATAAACCTAAAGGACGTTCTCTGGGTCACAGGTTATTAAAATACATATTTTTCCCATATTGGATTTAGGGATAATAGCGAAAATACATATTTTGAATTTAGATTATCATTAACTCCATGCAACTTAAATATTTATCCATTTTTCACATTTAGCCAGAAAACTTCTATAATTTAAAACTATTTTGCAGTTTTAAATGACATAATTCTTTGTTAGTTCAAAGCACAGACTAGAATCCATGGATAATTAAGGAACATTTTAATGTCTTTTTTAATAAAAAGCTATTAAATTCGCTAATTTTTTTTAGCTTACTTAATATATTTGTTTTTCCTTAAGAAATGTTAAGCTAAAATTTAAGAAGAGAGAAGCAAAAAGGCCCATGCTACTAATCTCAGAGCAGACTGAACTTTAATTTTATTGACTATGTTTTTCGTTATGAAGGACTGTGTATAACAGTACTCCTTTTACTTACAGAGAATTCTTTGTCACAAAAGCCTCATTCATCCACGAACTTTTTTTTGGTTCCTATCTATGTAAACAGTCAATCTAGAAGGGAAGTACCTAATCGGGTGTTTATGTTACAGGTGGCTGGGCTGGAGGTAGTCGGTTTCCTTCTGTTCTTCCTATGCTCCAGGGAACATTTGACCTTTAATTCCTTTCTAAATGTCTTAGCTCATTAGAAGTGTTTTATGCTCATTCAAGAAGTAATTTATTTGAGGTCAGATTTAGATTTTGAAAAGGTCATTTTGGCAAGTTATTTAGTCTTTCCAAGCTCCAGAGTGCCCAGTATAAAATAGGGATATCACTCCCATCTACTTCATTTAACTGTTGTATGAATGTGATAATATACATGAACATGCTTGATAAACAACACATGCTATATGTATTATTCAGAGAGTGATTAGCACAATTTGGTTGCAGTGGATGAATAGAAATGACATTTGAAGAGACAGTAGGGGTTGGGTTACATAGGGCCTTGAAGGTCATATTAAAGGAATAATAGGTTATCAGCAGGTTGCAGTGGAAGCCAGTGAAAATTTGTGTTTGCCTATAGTATATATCTCACTGAATGTCAGCTGTCACTTTAAAGTTAATCTGTGTAAAAAGAATTCATCATTGATTTTTTTTTTTTTTAAAGTTCCAGACTCCTCAGTTCTCTCAGTGGTACCATTATACTCTGGTCACCATAATTTGCTTGATAACCTTAATCATCATCTCCTGTCATAACCCGAATCCACCCTTTCCTTATCCTTGCCTGACACCATGCTCTTTTGGGATTTTATGCTTAGACTTTTACAGTAGCCTAACTTAATGCCCTGCTTTTAGCTTTTTCACCTCTTATCTTTTGGATACTACTGCCAGATACATCTTTTTAAAGCAGTAGTTAATCATATTACACTTTCTTTCAGTGACCAATGGGCCCTGACCTCTATTAGGTCTTTGGACTCAAAATCTCTCTTGCCCACTCATTTCACTCAAGGCTGTGCTCATGCCATCCCCTCTTGCATAGTGTTCTCTGGAATTGTCCTTGTGGCAGTCTTAATGATAAAAGATTCTTTGCAGCCGATGAATTGAAGAAGCATGTATATTATAATTTTGGTACTTCTACTGTGCTGCTTGGTGTTACTAAGCAGTAAAAGTTGGCCCTCCCCACAAGATTTTAAGTTCCCCAAAGCCTCTGACATTGTGCTTCATTTTTCTGTCAGCATTGCATGTATCATAATTGCTCAGTCATAATTTCCTGTGCTTAGGCTTTTCAAATGTAGCTTTGAAAAATACACTTAGTCGTAAAGCAATATATCATATTGGTATCAGGCAGTGATTTTGTCTTATTTTGAATTATACTTAACAGATACGTACTACATAAAAACATTTGCAGCTATATAGGATAGGCACAGTTGTGGCAATAATAAAAGGAATTATTTCTTTAGATAAAAAGTGTGGAACAACAATATAGTTTTGAACTGAATCTTCAATGGGTGTATGCTGAATAGTTGTGCTTATTAAATACTCTTTCAAAAGCAGACTGTACTCTAAGTTAATTATGCTTTTAGGTAGTGGGTGCATAAATTGGTGCAAACCTAGCAATAATGTTTTGATAGAATGGAAAAGTCATATTACAAACTATTTTCTTACTGTTTGGTTAATTGACTCTAGTGAGTCTTTAGTGTTTGATCTCAATTTATAATTAACTTGAGGGATGGTGTGAGTCAGCTATAGAGTTTTGGGATACTACCTTGCTTGTGATTAGAAAGTTAAAAATTTACTTTTAAGGTCACTGAAGTGAGCATTCTATAATGTAAATATCGTGGAATGTTTATGTGTCTTGTTAGGAATGTCTAAATTCCTGAAGTATAATTGATTTTTGTTTTGGATATCAAATGATTGAAATTCAGTAGTGGGTCCTGTAAGGCTGCAGTCCCCAACCCCCAGGCCGCCAACTGGTACCCCTTGGTTCCTACTGTTAGGACGGGCCACACAGCAGGAGGTGAGTAGCCAGCAAATGAAGCTTCATCTGTATTTACAGCCACTACCCATTGCTGGCTTCACCGGCATAAGCTCCGCCTCCTATCAGATCAGCAGCAGCATTAGATTCTCTTAGGAGTGAGAACCCTGCTGGAAACTGCACAAGCACCTCTCTAGATTTTGTGATCCAGTACAGAGTGTGGATTTTTCACCAGTCCACCTATCAACTAACAGATGGTACTATTTAGGTTGAAATAACAGAAGCATGGAGAGAGGGTTTTTTTCTCTTTTAGAGACAGGGTCTCGCTCTGTGGCCCAGGCTGGAGTGCGCTGGCAATCATAGCTCACTGTAACCTCCAAGGATTCAAGCAGTCCTCCTGCCTCAGTCTCCTAGATAGCTGGGACTACAGGCACATGCCACCATACCTGGCTAATTTTTTTTACTTTTTGTAGAGACAGGGTCTCACTATGTTGCCCAAGCTGTTCTCAAACTCCTTGGCCTCAAGTGATCATCCCACCTTAGCCTCCTCCTAAAGTGCTGGGACTTACAGGCGTGAGCCACCAAGCTGGGCCATGAAGAGAGTTTTGCAAGAAAAACGTCAAGGCTTGTTCTTGGATAAAAATTGCTGCCCTCACTACTCTTTCAGAGCCTTCACTCCCTCCTCCCCAGTAGGCTTCTGTGTCAGCATTGTTTTGCTAGAAGAAAATCCATAGAAAGTGATAGTGATGACTTTCCCTGCCCCCTCTCGCTACAGCTGTCCAATTCCATTCCACCCCACTCTGCACAGGGTAAACACTATTAGTTCACAAATGTCATTTTAAGAACTTGTATAGTTGTTGTTGCAGTGGCCAGGTCTGATCTGTGGGCTATCATGCCAGAGAGGTTATAAAATTCAGTAAATGGTTTGTCATCCCCACCCCTCCAATTCAATACCTGGAGTGCATTTGCTCAAGCTTTAAGATAGCTAATTCTGCCACACTCTGCTTGGTGAACCAACAAGTTACATAGGAAGTGCAGGATCATAGCCGAAATCCGTATCCTGCTGTTTCTGAGCCATTGGATCATTGGGCTCCCTCCTGTCTGAACTGTTGTGTCAATTTGGTTGTTCCGATGCAACTTTAATACATTACTAGCCAACTTTATTCTCACTCCAGAACTTACCTTTTATCAGATGCTGTAGGGTGATTCAAGGCATCACTTTGGGTTGAGTTGTATGGCTTTATTAAGTGGAAATTGGACAAACCTCTGCCTCTTCTACCACATCTTCCTCAGTAAAAAGACAGGCAGTAAGTAATTCTTAAATTTTCTTCCCTCTTCTTCCAAAAAAATGGATGAAATTTGACATCTAAGTAATGTTTCTGTTTATGAATCATCTTCTAACACTCAAAGCAAGACTTTCTGTGACTCTTGCTTAAATAATAGCAGGTGCTTTAGTTGCATCCCTGATGATTTAGCAGCGGTCCCCAGCCTTTTTGGCATCAGGGACCGTTTTCATGGAAGACAATTATTCCACGCACCAGGGTGGCAGGGAATGGTTTCAGGATGATTCAGGCCCATTACGTTTATTGTGTACTTTATTTCTATTATTATTACATTGTAATATATAATGACATAATTATACAACTCAACATAGGTTGGGGACCCTTGATTTAAAGAATAGAATTTAAAACATACAACTGTGTAACAAATTACCCCCAAACTTAGTTGCTTGAAACAATGACCTTTTTCATTACCATCTGGCACAGTTTTGTGGGTGAGGAATTTAGATGGATAACAACCACAGAGGAGCTTGTCTCTGCTCTAGGGTGTCTGGAGACTTAGCTGGGGCCTGGAAGGCCTCTCTGGACCCCTCTCCTCTTTCCACATGGTGTCTTAAGAGTGGCCGCTTAGAGGAGAGCTGCACTTCATACGTGGTGGCCCAGGTGTCCTGGAGGCCCAGGCTGAGGCATCTTAGGACCTAATCTCAGTGGCACATCGCTCCCGTCACAGTCTGAAGCCAGCCCAGATCCACTGGGTAGGGAATTAGTTTCCATCTTTCAGTGGCAAGAATATCAAAGAATTTTTAGCTATCTTTACCACAGAAGCTTAATAGAATGTCGTTATAAACCAATGTTAATTTTCTGGGTCTCATTTGACAAGTGTGAAAACTTCAAAAGAAGTTGGTAAATTTAGTTTAAAGAAAAAGCTAAGAAACTCTTACTGCTTGTTTTTATATTGGGAATGTCTTGGCATTTTTTTAAATTTATAGTCTACATCAAGGAACTAGAGGAACCATAGAATATTGTTAGATGAGTCGAAATAAACTCCTACAGTTTGACCTTTGTTAACAAAATAAAATGAGACAAGTGTGACTTTTATTATAATATAATGGTATATTTTCACACAAAGGTTTTTTTAGGACTGTCCAAGCACTTGACTATTTCACAAGGTTTTCACATTTAAGAAATCTCAAGTGTGTAATTGTGATGAATCTTAATGCGTGAAAGTTAGATCTGAGTGATCTCTGACAAAACTCTCTAGACTACCTGAATCACACATGATACGTGGATCTGTGCTAACCAGTAACTCTTAGAGGACACAAGCCATGGGACAGAGAAAGGTGTACCTCACGGAAGTTAAAAAAGGAGAAGACTGCACACGCATACTACAGTTCTTTGTGTGTTTGTGCATGTTTTTGCAGTCTTAGAATTTTTAAACTCTGTCTTGATCCAAGCAGAGAAAAATTCTCCACTTTTCACATGGTCCTGACTCTTCCTTCTAACTAGTCTTTGTGAAATGCTGACTCTGGCACGTCATCTGTACTGCATTTCCATTGGAATCGGAACTAAATAGAAAAAGTTGGTGTAATTCCTATCTGTACAATTTCATCAAACCGGCAGTTCTTAGATCTTAAGGCACCCTTCCCCCTCCTGAGCACAAAGACAGGCGTGTGTGACAGTCACACAAGGGGAGCAGTGTGGCTGAGCAGCCGCCCACTGGTGAGGCTGCTGAAGGCCGTAATTCCGATCTCTGTAACTCCTGCGGCTTCACATGTGTGAGTTTATAAATGGCTTCTAAACTTGGTCTAAATGACTTTACAGCATTGGTACATGCTGAGACTTGGGGAGGAAAAGAAACATTTAATTAGTAGATATTTCATGGGTTGATGAGCGTTGGTCCTCAACCCCCATTTTTCTCCCTAGGCTGTTAAACAGGAGGTTGCTTCCTGATTGTTAAATTGTGTTCTTTTTTTTTTTTTTTTTTGAAACAGAGTCTTGCTCTGTTGCCTGGGCTAGAGTGAGTGCCGTGGCGTCCTCCTAGCTCACAGCAACCTCAAACTCCTGGGCTCAAGCAATCCTTCTGCCTCAGTCTCCCGAGTAGCTGGGACTACAGGCATGCGCCACCATGCCCGGCTAATTTTTTCTATATATTTTTAGTTGTCCATATAATTTCTTTCTATTTTTAGTAGAGACGGGGTCTCGCTCTCGCTCAGTCTGGTCTCGAACTCCTGAGCTCAAAGGATTCGCCCGCCTCGGCCTCCCAAGTGCTAGGATTACAGGCGTGAGCCACTGCGCCCGGCCAAATTGTGTTCTTAAAGTTAACTTCAGACTTCAAAAATACGATTTTGATTGTGAAAGTAAACTGCTTTCTTATGGTTGCTTCAGTGTTTGTGGAGGCAGCGTGATCATTTCAATTTTTTAAACTGTGGTATAATATACATACATAACATAGACTATCCTATTTTGCCCCTTTTTGAGGGTACAGTTCACTGGCATTAAGTACATTCACATTGTTGTGCAATCGTCACCACTGTCTATCTCCAGAATTTTTCTGTCATCCCAAACTGAAAGTCTGTACTCGTTAAACAATAACTTTTTATTTCTCTCTCTCCACCTCCAGCCCCTGGTAACCACTATTCTACTTTCTTTATGAATTTGACTACTCTACGTAACTCATATATGGAATCATATACTATTTGTCCTTTTGTGTCTGGCTTATTTCACTTAATATACTGTCAAGATTCATCAAAATCATATTATGTATCAGGATTTCATTCTTTTTTAAGGCTGAATAACATACAACTTTATGTATATACCACATTTTGTTCATCTGTTGATGGACTTTCTAGTTGTTTCCACCTTGTGGCTATTGCACATAATGCTGCTAGGAACATTGGTATTCAAGTCTCTGTTTTCAGTTCTTTTGAGTATATACTTAGAAGTGGAATGGCTGGGTCATGTAATAATTCTGTTTAAATTTTTGAGGAACTGCCATACTGTCTTCCACATTGACTGCACCATTTTACATTTCCACCATCAGTGCACAGGGTTCCATCTTCTTCACTTTCTTGCTAACACTTTTCTGTTTTTGAAATAGCCATCCTAATAGGCATGAGTGGTATCACATTTTGATTGGCATTTCACTAATGAAAAGTCTTGTTTTTTGCACATTTTGTATTTATTTATACTTGAAAGTGTTATTTTAAATTTATGAACCACATGTGAGTAACAAAAATATTCCACTATAAGAAATAGTTGACCCATTCAACTAAACTTCCAATTAACACAGCTATTTGAAAAGATTAATTTATTTCTTGATTTTTGAAGTATTTATAGCAATGTTAAATTTTTTGAGACACAAAATCTCTCTTAGGCAAATATGGTTTTACTACTTTGTAATAAAAGATTATCTGGTCTGAGTTAGGATATACATGATTTTATTTAAAAAAAATTGTAGCCATATTTTTAAAAATCACTAATATCAAAAATTAGTAAATGCCATCAGGCTAAATGTTTGAAAATTTGGATGTTGACCGAAGGGATCTGTGCTCTCCCATGTAGACAATCTTTATTTCCTTGACTGTCTAGAGGAAGACAGACAACAGGACTCAAGCTTATAGCTCCCAAGAGTGTCTAATGTGGTGCTTTGTTCTCAGAGTAAAGCTGTCAATTGATAACCCATACTCATTGTCAGACAGCAGAACAAAGTATTTTAGATTGAGATTCTTGGGAAATTTAGGATCTTCTGTTTGCCTCATTTCTTTACACAGTTAAAAAAAATCAATATATTTACTGCAGGTTTGTAAAATTTTAATTGGTTCTTGAAACTGAGCTGATTTTGTTACGTTTTCAGATTCTGAATATGAGGGGGAATAAGGTGTGAATTGTGATAGAAAGGTGACATAAGGCTGTTTTATTTTCTGGCTTAGCCAGCATGTGGCAGTAACAGTTCATATGTGACAGTGCTTGACTTCTGGAGATCTGTAAGTTTGGCGAGACCTTTTATTACTCCAAGCAGCAGATCTGGGAGTCCAGCTCACTCCAGTTCACTAGTGGGTTGGCTGGGCAAACTTAGGGTTAGAGCACCAGTTGCTGTTAGATTACTTAACTTTAAACTCACTGTCCACACACGTTCTTGTTTAGAAAAATTTGGCATATATTAACAATACCTTTTGTAAGACTTGTTCCTAACAGAATATTTTTACACTGTCACTAAAACCAATGTAAAAATTGTGTAATGATTAATATAAAAAATACAAATGTCCTTACCTATGGTGGGTTAGTGTAAAGGGTACCATTTATTATATATGTTCCTTCGATTCTGGTTCATTATAGCACAGAACTGACATCGTTGGCAACTCTGAATAATTATGTGCAATTTTTTATCTCTCAAGAAAGCTGAGACAGTAAATAATAGAGTGTTACTATTGAATAGAAATATTGATGATTCCTCTTTTATTTGCTGCTGTGACACTTTGTGCCTTTCTGCACTTTGTGTGCCGTCACCTATTTGATCTCTAAAAATTGCTACTAAAATATGGTTATTAATACTGGAAGATTTGAGTCTGGCTTATTTTTATGGGATTCATTACTCTTAATCTGTGGTGTAGACTAACATGTCCCTCTCTTTCTCCTATAGAACGACTCTGCTCATGGTGATTATGTGCAAAGTAACGAGACCAGTTTAATAGAACAAGCCCCAATACCTCAGGATGGACTTACGGTGGCCCCTCATAGAGCTCAGCGAGAAGGTATGCTGTATTTTTTAAAACTTAAAGCATTAATGCATCATAAGATTGTAGGGTACTATTTATACTGATTAACTCTTAACTTCACTCCCATGTTTGGAGTAGAGTGATCCTACGGTCCAAGGTTTTGCTCAAAAGCCAGTCCTCCCAGTTTTGCCCGTCTGCATTCTGGACTCCGCAGCCCTGGGCTTGTCCTAGCATACACTTACTTGGTCTGCCTTTTGTGGTTAGTTTTCTTGGCTGTATCTTTAACTTGGTTGTATGCATACTTTTAGAGGGCAAAGACCTTATCTTATTCCCAGAGTATTTAGAATAGTGCTTTATCTGTAGAATGAGCTCAGTGTCTACTGAAAAAATAAATTTCACAGACGTTCACTGTAAGAGTAAATAAATTCCTTACAAATCCATTCTTCCTGCAATAATGCAGTTTTTAAGGGGGTTGTAGTAGGGGAATGAAAGAACATTGCCATCTAAGAAGAAATAAGTTTGGATAGTCTCTTCTCTTTTTATTTGGAGAATCCATTAACCCCTGTTGGGAGAAGAATTGGAATGGAAAATGTAGACTGCCATCGAGGCTTTAGAAGAGCCAAGGATATTTGATAAGCATCACAATTATAACGGTTTTCAAATTATGTCTCCTTTTAGTCCCAATAATTTTTTGCTTAATACATTTTTCCTCACAGAGGAAAAATAGGTCTGTTTACTGTTAAAGTTTACATAGTGACCACTTCAGTTCAAGATGATCACAGTACTCCTGTCTCTCCAACTAAACTACTCTAATCGTAGACGACTACACCTGAGCTCATTGGACACATGAGTAACCTATAGCAGAGTTTGGTTTTACAATGAAGGTCCCTTTTGTTTTATAAAAATATTTTAGAAGAACATAAAGATTATATCAAAATGCTAATAATTAACTGTAAGGTGGTATTGTAGATGATTTTTCTTACATCCTAACTTTTTAAAAGGTGTATGTGATACATGCTTTTTAGTTTTAATTTATGGGAGTTGGAGGCACCCTCATTCTTAGCCATCCCTTGCCACATACTCTCTCGTCTTGTCTTGATTCTGGTAGACTAGAGTGGATATAACTTGAAATCAAGGCTGAAGCTACAGCCGTGTTCCTATATCCTGTGATGTCTTTCTGCTAAGCTAAACTGGGATCTGACCCAAAAAACCCCAAGATCCCCACCCTTAGGCCCAGTGATTTGCAGAAGTAGAGCTGGTTTATTTCTTTCTGAACATAGATTAGTTCAAAAGGTTTTTCCTTAATAGCCTCATCCTTTAAATAATTTAATGTAACAGCTTTTGGAAACAGCAGACCCTCCCATCCCACTTTGGCCTTTGTACTGTTGCACTGAGATACAGGCTTCTCGCCTGGCTTCTGAGGTTTACTTTCATTTCTGTCGTCAACATTTCTGGCTTACAAAGGGGAAACTGGCCCAGAAACAGACCACCAAATGCTCTATATTTGGAAAGCTGGCACAAAATGATGGTGATAGTATATCCTTTGTCTATTATAAATGTCTGTTTCCCTGCATATTTCTGTGTCTTACGCTTCCTACCTTCTTGTTGCCCACCTTCCATGGTCTTATTTCCTCCTCTATACTTTCATCGCTTTGTATACTCTACTCCACCTGTTTTTACTTCTTCCTCTAAGGCAAAAATGAGCAAACTTCCCTTTTCCCCATCCCTGCTCCCCTGAATCCAGCAGTGTGACCCATCCTACTGTGTTGAGTTACCTTGCTAACCTCTTCCCTGCAACCTTTGTCACAGTCGTGGTTAACCAGGCTCGTTACTATGTAAGTACTGTTTCTTCTGTTTATACCCAAAGCAACAGTCTCCTTTTCTTAAGTCCTAACGAGACACTCAATAGATTAGCTCTTTTCAAATTGGCTCTTTTTCAATTTCATTTATTTGCTAAGGAGATGCTTTTATATAAGGAGGTGTTGGGGAATTTGTATGTTTGCTTACCTCATGAACGAGTTGGTTATTTAGTTCAGTTCAGAGTAATTGTTTTTAAGTTCAATATGATTTATGTCCACTATTTTCTCCCTGTAATAAATTGTGAAAAAATTTGCTACAGTGAACCTTCATAGTTCATTACAATGTTCAGTTTGTATTTACCATTATATGGTATTGAGGGTCACATTTGAGAAAAACAATTTTTACATGCCCAATTAGAAATTTTTACCAGCTTGATATGTTGCCTTTTTTTTTTTTTTTTTTTTTTTTGAGACAGAGTCTCGCTTTGTTGCCCGGGCTAGAGTGAGTGCCGTGGCATCCTGGGGCTCTGTGAAGTATGTATAACTCACACGTCTCTTCACTTTGGGAGCCTAAAAAATAACAAAGTTTTCATTAAATTAGAAAGGATCAGTTTGTTTTCAAAGTTTTTATTCTATTTTCATAATAAAACACTGTGGCCCCAAGGGAAAAATTTTTTTTTCTAGTGTGGCAGTCGATGTGTTAAAAATAAAACTAGATATTTTCTACTTTATACCTACTATGTATAAATAATTGAATGAACCAGATTTAGTTGATCCTAAAGTGCTATATTTATGGTAATTTGAATAATAATTTTAAAGATTATCATTTAGAAAAATATCTTAAGCGCAGGCAATTTTTATTGTTTTAAAATCTTTGGTGTTAGCAGATTGCTTGAAAGGACTTAGGTGATCAGCATGTCGAATAGATGTAGAAATAATTACTACACGGGTGTGTGGCACATTGCTGTGAGGCTGGTGTGTTTTTTAATCTTGATTTAAAGCCACTAGTAAAGATGAAAGTATTAAATAACTTAATCAGCGTAATTGTTAAGTATTTTTCAAATTTTAGGGTTACTTCAGGTTACTGAAATATGTATCCAGTCTTTGTAGAAGTCAGTGTGTGTGTTTTTTCTTTCAGCTGTGCACATTGAGAAGATAATGTTGAAAGGAGTCCAGAGAAAAAGGGCTGACAAATATTCGGAGTACACTTTCAAAGTAAGCTATTCTCAGCCACAAAAGATGCCTGATATACACTATGTTAAGTGATCTTTGGAAAAACTTACAGCAAGTTTGCTAATTTAAAGGAAAAAACTATATATATGCTTGTTTTAAATTAAGGGAATATACTGTTTTTAGTATATACTGCATGGTTTGCAAAGTATTTTTGAAGTTATATCGTATTAAAATTACTCTGGCTATTTTATTAAAAATAAATAAGAGCCTTAGATTTAGGGAGACAGTTAAGATATAAGATGTATCTTTAAAAAGTAAAAGTAAACCTTTTGTGCCAGTATTTTTAAACTCAAGATCAAAGGCATTGTCTTTCCTGGCATTGTTTTCCCTGGCATTTTTCTCTTCCTCTCCTTTCTCTGTGATGTTTTTATTCCCTGCCTTGTTGCTTTGTCTTCTTAGGTAACGGCTCTCCTGTCACCTGTCCTTCTGATCAGCTGTAGAGCCCAGCTCTGATTCTGTCACTCCCAGGATAACACTTTCCATATCTCCTTTTTGCCTGTCAGCTGTAACATGATTCCTTGTCCACAGCTTCCTTATTCCTCCCTGCTTGGGCCCCACCATCTGGCCCTTTCTCTTCAAGTTAGACTGTACATACCCTAAAGCCAAGTGGAATGATGCCACTCCAAAGCATTTCTTGCCAAATTTTACCTGTACCTCTCTCATGGACTGATTTCTGATCCTCCAACAAAATGTTTTCGCCTTCTTCCGAGGTGTATACTACCCTTTTACCTCTCACAGATCTTTCCAGTAGATTATGCTCTCATGGAGAGCAGGGGATCTTCATCCTCTGCCATCCCACCATGTCTGACTTGCTCGGTACATCTGTTGAATGAGTTTCAGAACTCTGGCTTCTGCTTTGAGGGAGAAAGATCCTCAGTTGGCAGGTTTCAGTCCTTATCTCCACGTGTCTCATTGTGGCACGTGTCTCAGTCTTTGCTCTCTGCGCTCACTCATGTCCCTTTCAGCTGTGGAAGTCACAGCTGTACTTCCTGAAGGCCTCACTGGGCCCTCACCTGGAAAACTCTTCCCCCAGACTGAGGCACAACTGGCTTCCAGCTCAGGAAACTCCCCAGCTCCTTTTTGACCCCAGCTAATGTGTTCTCCCTACTCTTGTACCGTGCCCTATTCATTTTCTTCAAAGTACCAATCACTTATGGAAATTCATATGTTCATTTGCTTTCATCTGTCTGCTGCACTAAACTGTGAACTCAGCCAGCAGAGACTCTGATTGTCTTGTGCATTTTTGTGTCTCCTGACGCAAGAGTCAGAACAGTGCCTGACATAGGTAGCCATTCAGTGAACATTTAAATATTTAAAAATCGTTTAAGAAATGTGCCAGTTAATATAGATTGTTTTGAGAGTTGCTAGATAAAATTCCATATGTAGTTTTAAGTGTCTGATTAATTATGTTATGATTAGATGATAAGGCTTAGGTATTAGCATCGCCCAAATATTTGTTTAGCTCAAATAATTGTAGGGTAGAAATTATTAGTGGGCCACAGTTGAATCACTAAATGAAAGTACCCAGGAGACAGGCCAGCGCAATAGATGTTAGTTCTGGCTCTTACACTTAGGGTCACACCTCAGTAAGTTAACCTTTTTGAACTCTAGTTTCTCCACCTAAAAATGGAGGTAATCATACCTGCCCCTGGCCTCTTAATAGGATTTTAAAGCTCTGACATAAACATGAAATCTCTTCATTAACCATCAATTCCCATAAAAATAGGAAATGCTGCTACCAAAGAGGGGCAGTAAACTCTAGTTATTCTCTTAAGAATGCATATATAGTAAGTTTCATGAGATAGAATTGTTATCTTTGGGTGGTATAGATCTACACTGTCAAAGTGTCATTTTAGAGTCCTGTAACTTCACAAAAAGAATGTAAGATATTTCCCTTTCTCAAAAATTACTAAAACATAGTAACATTTTAAGATAGCTTTTTTAAAATACTATGCAATTTGAAGTTATTAGAAAACTTTTTTGAGTAGAATATGTCAATGTAGAGTTAATTTTAATAATTTTGAAGAAAATATGACAATGCTAGATTAACTTTATGTTTCTAATTGTTAACCTTAATGAGATTTAAGTAAGGCCCTTTGTTTTACACATGGCTTTTTTCTAGCCGGTTCCTGCCTAAGGAATAACCATATAATATGTGTGTTTTTTTTAAATCAGGTAAATTGGTCTGATCTTTCAGTCACAACAGTAACAAAAACCCACCAAGAACTACAGGAATTTCTACTGAAGGTAAAAATATAGATTTTGTTGTTCAAATGATTTTTAGATAATATGCAGGATCCAAAAACTTCAATGTCAAAACAAACACCAGGAAAATTAAAACACATAAAGGTTGGCTCAGAACTCTGAATGACCGTTAGCTATAGGAGACATGGTGTTATTCTAAACATGTTTTCTTACCTTACATTACTAACATAAGGAGATGATGAAGGGAGTTCTACATTTTAAAGAAATGGAACCTGATTCCTAGTTCCTTGCAAAAGATGTACGTTGTTGATGGCTGCTTGCAAGGGTACTTCCAGTGAGAGAGTGTGTCTGCAAAATGAGATAAGGTTCGTTTTTGTTTGGTAGTAGTTCTCAGACCTGATAACTAGTCAGCTCTCTCCGGAGACTTCCTTTAAATATTTCTCCATTTCTTTCTTCTTTGGGTTCCATCTCCCCCCTACCCCCCTTTTGAGAGAATCTCCAGACTACTGGGAATAAGAAGATAATGGAAACAGTACAGACTTGCTGAGGTGAAAGGTATCTTAGATCATTTTGTTCAAACTGTCACCTGTTTCTTTTTTTTTTTTTTTTTTTTTTGAGACAGAGTCTCACTCTGTTGCCCAGGCTAGAGTGAGTGCCGTGGCGTCAGCCTAGCTCACAGCAACCTCAAACTCCTGGGCTTAAGCGATCCTCCTGTCTCAGCCTCCCGAGTAGCTGGGACTACAGGCATGCACCACCATGCCCGGCTAATTTTTTCTATATATATTTTTAGCTGTCCATATAATTCCTTTCTATTTTTAGTAGAGATGGGGTCTCGCTCTTGCTCAGGCTGGTCTCGAACTCCTGAGCTCAAACGATCCGCCCACCTCGGCCTCCCAGAGTGCTAGGATTACAGGCGTGAGCCACCGCGCCCGGCCTAACCTGTTTCTTTTATACTAATTTGATTTTATTGCAAGGAGGAATGGGTAGAAATAAATATGAAAAGGAGGGAATAGGTTTAGATAATCAATAAATTACTGTTTCTCAATAAGCAAAATATTTTAAAATTTATTAATAGATAAAACAGTCCAGAAACACAAAACATTCCCAACTCAGTTACTAAGTTTTGGGTAAGGGTGTAGTTATTAAACCTATAGCATCTGAAATTTTCAGGCCCAGTGCTGGTTTGTAGGTTTCTCCTTATCACCATAAGTATGTTCTTTTCAGATCATTCTTAAATTGGAAAAAGGCTGTTTTTCATCAACTTGGAGAGCTTTGAGCAGCACATTAGGTGCTGATTCTCTGAGGAGCACATAGTTTGATATACTGTCCAAGTGTTAGTTCAGTTGAATTTCTTGTTAGTTCCTCTGCAAGAAGTCACACCCAGGGATGACTTGAACAGTTCCATTTTCTTGTGACTTATTTTAAACTAGGCTCTCTCAGTGAAGGGCCAAGGAGTCCTTCACCCACCTGTTAGTGACCTGCCTGCAGGTAAAGACAGGGGGTGAGTTTCACTTATTTCCAGTTGCCAAAGGCCACTACCTAGGGCATACCAGCTCTGGACAGCTTGGTGAGGGGGAAGGAGTGGTCTGGAGCCCTGGCTCTGTCTGCTGGACTCAGTCATGGTAGCAGTCCAGTTGTAGATGTGGCTGGGAAGAGAGGGGCCTGGGCCCAGGCAGGCATCGTCTGCAAGGCAGTGCACCCCATTGGAGAAAATGAGGCCCTGGCTGACAATCTGATTATAGAGGAAATTAAGGAGGCCCACTCCACTTCCAATATACACATTTAAAGTCTCTTTTACTTATTTCTAACTTTTCTGTCTCTTGATAGGATAAATTTATCAAAGTTTAAGGACAAATGATCATGAACAGGCTTCACTTGGGTTAGGGAGCAGCATGCTTTCGTTTCCCTTCTTCTGTTGCCCTTTCCATGACAGAATTCTAATGCTGGAGGGAGAGTTGCAGGGAATAAGAGCTAAGGCTGAAAAGTCTTGGAGTGCGGGTCCAGTACTTGCCACCTGTCTGGGCCAGGGAACCTGGCACGTTTGTGTGTGGGGTCCTACCTCCCTGTGCACGGGTCTGCGAAAGTAAAATGAGAGCACATACCAGCCGAGCCCCCCTGCCCCCCTGGACCCGGCACCCAGCGGTGTCCGTTCTCCTCAAGCATCAGCTATTGTATGTCTTGACACATTGCATTTTTTTTCAGTCACACAATTTTTCTAGAAGCTTAGGTGCTTTTAAAAAACTATAACCCCAAATAAGTAATTCAGTCTTTAAAATCATGCTAATTAATACTTCCCATTTAGCCAACATTTGAATATAATATTTTTCTAAAATGGTGTTTATGCCTTTTTACAGAAAATAATCTGCAACATTATATACTTCTAGAAATGTATTGCTTATTATAAAATATCCTTTCAAGTTTCCCGTATCCTTCTTTTCTTTTTACCTTTCTTTTAACATCATCTACAAAAGTTTAAGAGCAGAACCTGTCCTTTTGACAACCTGTACAGACTGACACCCTTTAACTGTGTGGTTGCTATTGAACTGCACTTCTAGTTTGCTACAGTGGGGAAACGTGAGTTTGAGGTCAGCACTTTCAAGTCCTTTTTTTCCATGTATGTGGCAGCCTTTGTCCTCCACATCCTGTCCCCTGTCCTGTTTTGTTTTTCTTCTTAGCAGCTACATCTGTTGTTTCTCATGACCAAAATGTCAGCTCCTTGTAGGCAGGGATTTTATTTCTTCCTTCACGGTGTGTCTGCAGTGCCTAAGACAGTACCTGGGGCACAGTAGGAGTTTGAGTGTTTGCTGCTGACTGGATGAATGAATGAGGATTATTGCAGGAGCTACATTGCAATGAGGTTTTATAGAAGGTTATCCACTGACTTCAGGTTTTTTTTTTTTTTTTTAAAGATAAACTTGTAATAGCTAGGTACAAAAACATTCCATTACTCTGAGTTTATTCTGAGGCTGAGCTGGAGCTCTGGGGGTGGGAAGCTGGGTATATTAGAACTGAGAGGGAAGAAAATTCAAAACAAGTGACTAAAATATAAAAGACATGATTTGAAGCTGTATTTTTTTTTTTTTTAGCAAATATGCCTTCCCATAGGACTAGAAATAGGCTCTGGAAATTGAAGATGAAAACCACATGAAAATAAATCAGTTTGCAAATACTGATGACCACCTATCTGCACTCTGCCTAGTAATGTGAACAATGTCATTGACTTGGTGAACATTTATGTACTATTGCCATCAATATTTAGAAGAACCATCAGGGATTCGGTAGTTGAAATAGACTTCTTCACTAAAGCTGGTTTTCTTTGGCTGTGCACAGATATTCGGGAGAAATCATGTTTAAATGGGTAATGTGATACATGCCTGGTGTCATAAGTCTGTATTAAAAAGCTAATATCAAAGCATAAATACTGAAATGAAGAGTGATTTCTTTTTTGGAAAATGTGTAGATCCAGAACTTGTTTCTTCCCCGCTAGTCAGATGATGTGATTTCCACGGTGAGTGTGTGGAATGCCAACAGAGCCTTTGATCTTACCCGGTTAATAGAAGAACCAGAAGGAGCTTCATTCTGACAGAGCATCTTGATTCCATAGTCTACTGTGCCTAAAATTAGTAATGTTTTATGTTTCCTTTGTTAAATTTTTCATGTCTAAATTGTTAGAATACTTATTTTTCAGAAAGTATTTACTTGGATTTCTCAAAGCTCCGTATGTAAATCACCAATTTGTACAGATTTTTATATTCCTTTGGCTTCTTAGATACTGTCAGTGGTTCTACTCTGAATTTTAGTGAAAGTGCCAGTAATTCAAGAGTTGATAGCAAAGATTAGTTATCAAAACTCAAATTTAAAACTTTGAGTTCTTGAAAGACTCGGAAAGTTGGTTTTATAAAGAATCAATTCACTAGGAATTTTTTAAAGTTAAACAGTCAAATAAAATGGCAAAATTTTGTTTTAAATTTTTCTTGGCCAAGTGATTATTTTTTATTTATTTATTTTTTTTTTTGGTGGTTTCTAGCACATTGCTCTGAGGGTACTTCCATTACATTGAGGACAAGGTTACCAAACCTCCAGTTGGTGGCTTGTATTCAAGTGAGATTGAGAGTTTCTCACCCATCTTTCATACTCAGTTCTGTATTGCTGCACAGCAATGATAGTCTGACATTGCCTGAGATTAACATGTAAAACTGGAGGCATGAAAGTAGTGACTATAAAGGCAGAGATAGCACTTCAGAATACTATTCCAGGATAAAAATAATACCAGCTCTGCTCTGCAAAATGTTCAGTTTAACTAGAGAACCCTAACGTGGGTGTCATTTCCATGTGGCATGTGGAACTTAGAGTGTGAGGTGCATGCAGGTGTGTCAGGAAGTGCGTTGAATGCTGTGGGTTACTCTGCACCTCGGAGAGCCCTGAGGTATGATCAGAAGGAGATGTTGCATTTCCTGGTGGAAAGACCTATTCTGCTTCAGTATGGTGCCCTATGTCATGAAGATTTGGAAAAGGAGCTGCTTTTGGGTGATTAATGAGCAGGAGGCATTTAGCTTCATTTAATGCATCTGATTTGTAACATATTTACCAGTAAGTGAGAAACTTAACTTTTGACGTTATGTTTTTCTTTTGTAGCTTCCAAAGGAATTGTCTTCAGAGACTTTTGACAAGACCATCTTAAGAGCCCTGAATCAGGGTTCCTTGAAAAGGGAAGAACGGCGACATCCTGACCTAGAGACCATCCTAAGGTAACGGTTTACCCGACACTTAGCACAGCACGGCAGCATTACAGACAGGATAAAGTGCTGCTTAAGGGAGGGGGGGGTCACAGATTCTTTCTTTGGGGTACTTTTTAAAATGAGCTTTTATCCTTGTGCTATTTATAGGTTTATGCTCATAGTAAAAGTTACCAAACTAATTTCATATTGTACTCTTCAGTTCTCTGATATTATAAAATTTAGTTGCTTCTAAGATATGCAAATACTGAGTAAAACCTCTTATTTTCTCCATAAAATACATATTGAAAGATGCCTTTGTCGAAGAGCTCAACTTTGGAGATGTTTTTTGTTTTGATTAAGTTGTCCAGTAGGAAGCCCAGGCTAGAAAGTGCGGGGCAGCAACACTTGCTGAGCGCCTGCTCTCTGCTATTTGCCCTTCTGAAGCCGCAGTGCTGGTTAAGTAAGGTCAGGGTCTTCCCCTCTCGAGGCTATTGGGCCATTGGGAAAGACAGGTGTAGGTGAGATGAGTGTTAAATGTGCTGCCAGGGGCGCATAGACCTTATCTTGCGTTAGCCCCTAGAGCCTCCTGTGGGCCCATAGAGAGAGGAGAAGATTGAAGAAATAGACAAGGTGGACATTGGTGACAAGAGGTCCCTGCAGAGGCAGGATGGGTGTGTAGGTATAGATGTGATGGGTGCAGGTAAATTTGCTTATTTTGTGATGGGGAGTTGAGGCATCTTTTGCCTCATGGCTCATATTTTCTCTGAAGTAAGAGGTTTGCTTAAGAAGGGGTAGGTAGAGGGTACAGGATCAAAAGCTTAAGAGTAGAGGGATTTAAAATTGTGTAAGATTTGGAGGACAGCCTAATAAAGGAAGACTAGTAAGCTGGACAGGGTACGGAGTCCAGTTGAGATGATGATCAGTAAATTATGATATTGGTTTGTCCTGTTGTATGAAGTTTTTTGTTTTTTGTTTTGTTTTTAAAAATCTTTCCAGCAGTGGGGTTGAAAGTAGATGGTTGGATTTGTCCTGGACTGGGGCTTTCTTGGATGTGACAAAAAGATAATAGGGCAAGGGAATTCAGGAAAAAGATATGTTCAGTTTTTAACAAATGGTAGATCTGAGCTGGACTGGGAAGTGTGAACATGGGTGAGTCTGATAGAGTGGAATGTGCTGTGCTTGGAGAACGGGCATCTTGGGGGTGATCATGTTATCAGGCAGAAGGAATCAAGCTGGGAGTGGGTCTGGAGTTGTTGATGGAGGTTGGAGGCAGTTTTGGCAGTCGTGGCGCTAACCCTTCTCTGAGGGCTTCTCTTTAGGAGGGAGATACATTCAGGAATAATGGCCAAGGAAACATGCTGGAAACTTGCAGTTATTAATAAGTAAATGAAGTAAAAGCGGTGATAGAGCCTGGGTGGCTTAGGGTCAAGGCTTCAGTGAAATGCCGTGTTGTCTGCCCTCTGAACCTCCGATGGCCCAATTTGGGAGACAGACTTGCCGAGGGGGAGCAGAGAGGTGTGCCACTGGCTGCCCCTCCTCCCCCTTCTGGGGAGGGAGGTAGGCCCAGTGAATATTCTTGAGGTTGGGGAGCTGAGAAGAAGGAGGGGGGTGAATGTTTGCTCCTTGATGGAGACAAGCAGAAATCTGGGAGGGGAGAGTTTTTTCATTATATAATAACACAAATTCAGTAGCAAGGCCTCAGCTGTTGGTGAGCACTGAGACCACCGAATCTAGAAGTGGTGGGAGGAGGGAGTTTCTGCAGCTGTGTTATTTGTGGGGGACAGGGTGTCTGGCAGCAAGAGCCTGGTGGGCTTGGTGTGTGGTGAGCAACAGATTATGATTCTTACAGATGAGCAGTCAGTGCGTGCTGTTACCCTGTCTGTGTGTGCTGCGACCCCCACCCGGCCATGTTGACTGCTTGGCCTCAGAGTCAGACAAACGGCATTAACTTATCTGCGGTCACATGGCTGACCAGTAGTAGACTCAGCTCCACTGCTGTCCTGCTCCAGTTGAATAATAACCATAAAGTTATTATTCAAGCTAATTGTGAAGAATGAAAGCAAAGTTGTAATGTAAAAATTCCCTAGTGTTCCCTAGGGTTCGTCTCTCCAAATCTAGTTTAGAAGTAACCTTCATTAAGAATCTTACGAAACTTTTCAGAAATTTTCTGTGTATGTACATACCCTTGGATTTATGTATATGTATATCCAAATGGAAATATCTATACTTTCCTGCCACTTTTAAAATTAAATGTATTAAAGGTAACACTTTAGTACATGTAAAAAGATTGCTGCCTTGTATTACTGTTTGCTACATAATATTTCACTTTTAGCTGAACCTTGAATTAATCATTTATTGTCATTTTAGTTCTTAAATATTTTTAAGCTTCTATAAACAATTCTAAAATGTTTGGGTATATGTTTCTTAACACATTTACACACATTTATCTGTAAGGTAAATTTATAGAATTGTAATCATTCAAAAGTTATACATGCAGTACGTATTTCCACATTACCTCTAAAGAGGTAACAGCACTTTGTCTTCCGAAGCCTCGAGTTTGTACTGCCCACCTCTACAAACGCAAAACATTCTCCGTTTCTCGTCTTTGCCAGTCTCAAAAAGAAAGGCTGTTATTTCATTCTATATTTGAGTGGCCTTTTCAATCCTTTCCATTTTTTATTGGTCTTACTGATTTATGAGAGTTGCCTGTTAGATTAAAGAAAGGAGCCCTGCTTGTCATTATTTCTTGACTCATACAGATATTTTAAATTTTTATGTAGTCAGATTTTTCCATCTTTTCTCTTATGGTTTCAGGGTTTTGTGTCATGCTTAGAAAGACCTTTTATCTTCAAAGACTATAATTTTTAAATGTTCTCTTCCAATTTTTAAAAAATATTTGATTCGTTTGGTTTGTCATTTATTTGGTGTAAGGGGTATGATAGGGATCCGTATCTTCTCCCGAATGGCAGGCCGGTGGTCTCAACACCATTCATAGGATGTTAGGGCACTTCATTCTCAGTCTGTGAATTTTAGATTGGTAGATCATCATTCATGTTCCTTAAGAAAAATATAACATTTATAAGGGAGAGGGGAAGAAAAATGAAAATGAGAAACAGGAAATGAGTTTATAAGTGAAATAGAGATTGGTTGGTATAAGACACACTGCATTTGGTCTCAAATATGCTTAAATTAGGAAAATAAAAGTATGGCCCTGAAATGTGTATTTAGGGATGGATGATTTCTGTCATGTCAAAATGTAATCCTGTTTTTTTTACTCATTTATTAAGTGGCTTATGGCCACTTTGATTTTTTAACATAGGTATAATCGCCATCTTGTGGTTATGCGTTAATGAGCCTAGACTTTAGTCTGTACGCTGATTTCAGTCCTGTGCCTTTATCTCATGTCAGAATTAAGTGTATAACTCAGCATTCCTGGAGTGGATATGCACTTGATAACTTGGAGTCATATCTGGGCTGTCCCTTAGGGCTCAGGCCTTAAATAAAGGTGTGCCTGTGCATTTGACCAGTGATTTGTGCATGTAACTGGGTGTGGGTTCCGCTGCCTTTGGATTTTAATCTCAGCCTAAGGTGACGTGTTGAGACATGGGAATTTAGATCGGCTCCTCATTCAGATCTGTTATTCTCTCATCTTTTCATTTCCCTCGTGTCTTCCTGTTGAATGTTTCCCTCCATATTGGGAGTCCCAAGAAGCAGTTTTGCCTAATATACCAGGAACCTTGGCCCATATGGGTCTTCTGTTGGTATGGTAGTTAATGTTTTTATAATTAATCTGAATGATAGGCCAAAAACCTTGGGGAGAAGTTAAGAATTAAAATTTTAAATAAGCATTAAAAGTGTTCAAAAGTAATAGAAGGGGGTTTGTATGTTGGGCATCTGTGTAGCAGGTAGGGTGCAGTTTATTTGCATGTACTGTTTGAGTCTCATAACCTTGAGGAATTGGTAGAATTCCCTATGAGGAAATTGAAGCTGAAAGGCTAAGTTGTTTAGGGTGATTCAGCTTATAAGTGGTTGAATTGATACTCAAACCCAGAGTAAACTTTCCATTAGACCACGCTCTGCTGTATGCTTGAGACCTTTTTACGGGTACTGCTGTAGGGAAGACCTTCTAGTTGGAATCTTTTAATTAATAAAATATGAGGAAAGCTGATTTTCAAAGATAGCTTAGAATCATAGTATGATACACATTCAGAGTGAATTATACGTGTAATATGTTAACTGTTAATACATAACTGTGTTCCATGTTTTCCAGGAATTTTAGCATCCCAAACTTTTCCCAACCTTTCAGAATATGAGAATGTCCCTTAATGGTACAACCAAATGATGAAATGTAACATCTATGGAGAAGAATAAAGAGATGGCAGTTTTTTCTGAGCAGGAAGGCAGCTATTGGACCACTGGGGCAAAAGGCTGAACTTACTTTTTTTGCCAGAATTGAAACCTTACCATCAGATTATACAAAATTAAAAATAAAACTGTTTAGTTGATTCTTGCAAATGAGTTTTGTTAAATTTTACTTGCTTTTTTTCTATAGGAAATGCATTAGGAAATAATATTCTTTAGGAAAAGACAGTATTTTTCTAAACCTGAATTAAACTGCCACTTATATCTGCATTATAATCTAAATTGGGTCACTTATAGATTTATATTGTCTGAAATTAACAAATCTCTTTTCTGTTCATATGCAGGCAGCTATTTTCAACTTCATCGCAAGCTTTTCTACAGAGTCAGAAAGTGCACAGCTTTTTTCAATCCATCTCATCAGACCCTCTACACAGTCTCAGTGAGCATCCTCTTCCCTCTGTGGAAATCTTTTTTCTTTGCTTGGTTTCTTGCTTTATTGTATCAATGCATATAGCTTTGTCATTTTAGTTAAAGAATTAGTGACATACAATTAAGAAATACTTGCCATGTTTAATAAATTATACGCTGCAGTTTTAAAGAAAATAATCCATAAAAGCTAGTGTAACAAAGCGGACTGATTCCAAGGCAAGGTCTGAGTATCCCTAGGCTTTGGGACATGGCCGATCCTTCGGTTCCTTGTCAGAGCTGGCTCACAGATCGGAGAGATGCTACAGCGTTTCATGCAGGGTGTACAACCTATAGTCTGCCTTCCTCCTCTGTCACCTGTTCCCATAATGACCTTCCTGACCTCCTCGCTGCTCAAGTGGAAAGCAGTAGCCTTCCACCTTCTTTTGTTTTCAGTGACTTAAAGGCCAAGCAGTGCTAGACAGGGATGTCTTTCTTTCTGTCCCTTCCTTACTGTCCCATCATTCTCGGTTAGGCCCTTCTTTCATGCGTTGACTGTTTAGTTGTGAAGCCTCACTCTTCTCTCAGATCATATTTTCTCATTCTGCTTTAACCTATCTGAGGATTATTGTAGTAATAAACTTGATTTTGTTAATCCCCTGCTAAAAACTTTAAAAGTTTGGTATGAAATTCAAGCCCTGCTGGGAACCTTCTCAAGGTTCCTTCTGCTGTCCTGTGCTCTGTCTGCTCAAAGGCTCAGCGTCTCTCAGTGTATCCTGCCAGTGTCTGCCCAGTGTCTCTGCTTAATTATACCCTTACTTAAATATCCATCCTTTGGTCACAGCCCATTAAAATCCCACCTGTTTTAAGTCACAACTGTAATATCACCGCTTCCTTGAAGCTTTCTCAGTTTTTTCTTATGTTCCTGTGTGTTTAGTTTTACCTCTTTGTTCAGCGTTCATCGCAGCCTGCCTGGTGTTTAATTTTATACATACCTGCTTCAGCCTTCCTTTTTAATAAATATTTTGCGAGTAACATTGATGTGTCCTTAAGGAGCATTTCTGCCCCTTGTAAGCACAGCTACTATAGCAGGGAACATTTTTTTCTTTAAATTTACCCTTCGACAGAGTCATATTTTCTTGTACTTAAAAGAAAGAGAAAACACATATTTCCTTAATTTGAGATGAGCAAGAAAGAGGTGAAAAAAATATGATTGGAGGTTACATAGGTTTATACAGGGCTAATTTTTAAAGTTTCTCTGTTTAAGTATATATAGATACCTTAAATATTTTAAACATAATTAGCAATTAGAATTAAAAATATGGGTCTTTATGACAAGTTGACCAAGACAAGATGCACAGCTCCGTGGTTTAAATTTATGTCTGAGTAGCGTCAATAGCATTTGCTGAAGAGAATCCTGATCATTCTAGAGCTATGTAGATTTAACAGTCAGCACCTTCTCCCTGAGCCAAGTGTAAGTACTCTTTCATGAATATCTGTCCATTGCATCTGTTTAATTCTAAAAAGATACTGAATTGAAGCACAAAATTAAACTTTTAATTCAGATTAACAGTCTGCTCAGGAAAACTCACCCTAGTGAGGAGTACACATATAAGTAATGGAAAACTCATCCTGAGGGCTTGGCAGTATTTAAATTACATGAGCAATGCTAAAGAGGTTGGTAGATTTTGTTTTAAGGTTGTAAAATTAAAATACTGTGGAAGTGGAAGTATATGCTTTGAGATTGTGAAAAGTCTTGTCAGCATTAATGTTCATGCATATCTGAGTTGTCTCACCAATGAACACATTGTCAAGGTTCATTTGCGTAGTTTTTTGTTTTTTTTTTTAAAGAGACAGGGTCTCAGCGAAGTGCAGTGGTGCAATCTTAGCTCACTGCAGTCTCAAACTCTTGGGCTCAAACACTGCTCCCACCTCAGCCTCTTGAGTAGCTGGGACTACAGACACACATCACCACACCTGGCTAATCTTTTTTTTTTAAAGTTTTTGTAGAGACAGGGTCTCGCTGCATTGCCCAGACCTGTCTCTAACTCATGGGCTCAAGCAATCCTCCCACTTTTGCTTCCCAAAGTTCTGGGATTCCAGGCATAAGCCACCATGCCCGGCCTCAGTTTTTTTTTAATTGATAGCTTTACCTTTTTGTTACTCTGGGACAGAGAGCAGTACTCCATATCTTAACAACTAAGACAGAGAAAACAATGTTAAACTAAATGAGTGAAGATGTGGAACTCTGGAATCCCGCTGATCTGTGTTTTAATAGGGAAATAATCCATTGCTTACAGAATGTGTCCCAGGGGACAGTGCTGGTCCACAAATTGCTCTTCACTGGTCTGTAGTAGAACAGAAACAGAGTAGACACTGAGAGACTTTTATAGCAATTTGACATTGCCACAACGTTATTGTGTTTACAAAAGTAACAATCCACAAGAAAATGAAGATTTAAAAGAAATAACAAAAACAGAACCCTTACCACACTGCAGAAGTTTGAGAAGCGCCTGTCTAGTCCATTTCCCCACTTTGCACATGAGCACACTGGGCTGACAGATCCGAAATGCCTTGCCAGGTCACCTGGCTCTTCAGGGGACAGCTGGCTCCATGATTCAGGGTCCCCCCTCAGGTCCCTGCTTTGTGCTCTGTCATCTTGCTTTCTCAAAGGTCCAACCAGTAGAAATGTTTTCTTCACCACTAACCCTCCCCTCTCATCTTGTTAGGTAGAAAATAATCATTATATTTGTTTTCTTTATATCTCTATTGTGGTTTTCGTAAAAAGTTAATAGTATCGAATACTTCTACAGATAACTTACAGTCCTCTCTGAAGACTTCTAAGATATTAGAACACTTAAAAGAAGACAGCTCAGAAGCTTCAAGTCAAGAAGAAGGTAAATGTAGATTCACTAGAACAAGTCATTCTGCCTGATGTTGGCACCTGCATGGAACAGATTAAGGAGCTGAGACACAGACGGATAGGGGATTAGAATGTGACAAGAGGTTGCATTACAAATAAATGGGGAACGAATAGACTGTTCAATAAATGGTGTTGGCACAATTGACTTTCCATAGGAAAAATACATATAGTTAGATTCCTAATTACATCATGCAGAAAAATTTCAAGTGAATAATAGTTATATGTAAAATTTAAACTTCTAAATGTTAATCTGTGAAGAGAAGCTTTTCTTGAACAAGACAGAGCATTACCACAGTAGAGATCTTACTAATCTAGATTAGAACTTACATGTGACAAAAGGCATTGAACAGCTAGAAGATAATCCATAGACTGGGAGATGATGTTTGCAGGACATTTACAGATAAAAGACTACATCCAGACTATAGAAGGATCCTCCTAAAAAATCAATAAGAATATCAGCCCAACAGAAATACGAGTGAAAGACATAAATGGGTAATTCATAGAAGAAAAGACTTGAACGGCCATTAAACAGTTTGCAGCCTCAGAAAATGCAGATGAAAGCAGTGAGGTATCATTTCACACTTGTCAGATTGGCAGAACATTTTCACGTCTGACTTTATCAAGGAGATAAAGCAACGGGAGCTCTCATGCACTGCTGATGGGGCTATGAATTGGCACAACTATTTCGGAGAGAAATTTGTCACTGTGTAGTGAAGTTGGAGATAATTTTATGCTCTGTCCAGTGATTCTGCATCTGTGAAAATTGTACGTGTACATGCCCAAGAGGACAAGGATAGGAGTCCTTGAGGTGGCATTGTTTATGCAAGCAAATACCAGGAAATTGCCTGAAGTTTCAAATGTTATTAAAGTTATAAATAAATTGTAGTGTAGTAAAGGACATTCATGGTACAGTTGGCCCTCTGTTTATCTGTGGATTACTCATCCATGGGTTTAACCAACTGGAAGTTGAAAATATTTAGGGGAAAGAAATTGGTCCTTACTGAACAAGTACAGACCTTTTTTCCTTGTCATTCCCTAAACAATGCAACAAATGTTTATGTAGCATTTACATTGTATTAGGTATTGTAAGTAATCTAGAGATGATTTAAAGCATACAGGAGGATGTGCATAGGTTATATGCAAATACCAAGGGACAACTGTATATTCATACATGTAAGACCTGTATGTGTTTATGAGCACATATATATGGTGGTTAAAAGAAAAACTTGCACTAGAATGTTTCAACAAGTAAGGATAACCTCTGTAGAGGGCCAGAGGTAAATGGATGGAGGAAGTCCTTTAGTCATACCTGTGATACTTTGTTTTTTTTTTTGTTTTTTTTTTTTTTGAGACAGAGTCTCACTCTGTTGCCCAGGCTAGAGTGCCATGGTGTCAGCCTAGCTCACAGCAACCTCACACTCCTGGGCTCAAGCAATCCTCCTGCCTCAGCCTCCCAAGTCGCTGGGACTACAGGCATGCACCACCATGCCCAGCTAATTTGTTTCTGTATATATTTTTAGCTGTCCAGGTCATTTCTTTCTATTTTTAGTAGAGACAGGGGTCTTGCTGTTGCTCAGGCTGATCTCGAACTCCTGACCTCGAGTGATCCTCCCGCCCCAGCCTCCCAGAGTGCTAGGATTACAGGCATGAGCACCCAGCCGATACTTTGTTTCTTAAAAAAAAAAAGAAAGGCAAATAAATAGTATATGTGCTGTGGATGCAAGCACTGGGAAAAAAAAAGAAAAGCAAATATAGAGAAGTCTGGGAGGTAGATGTATATGGGTGTTTGTTATAGTAATAGCTATGTTTTTAAAATATTCGAATCACTTTATCTTTTAATGGTTAAAAAAAAGTTCTACCTTAAATTGAATGTTGTAGTTTTCTAGGGGTGTGCTCATGTTAGACTTCTGGAGAAAGATTGATTTGCTGTTAGGTGGAACACATTTGAGAGGATATTTTTAAGGTAATTAAATAACTTACTGTGTCTTTGAAAAATTGCTTAAGGTATTTTGTGTTGAGAAATGCTTAGAAGTGCTTCACACGGTCTATCACCACTGTTGTGATCACATAAATTAGTAGCTATTTTTGGATTTTTGCTGCAGCATTTAATATAACAAATTACTTTTTCCTCTACTCTAGATGTGTTGCAGCACACCATAATCCACAAGAAACATACTGGGAAGAGTCCCATTGTGAAGTAGGTATCTAATTTCTAAAACTTAAATCCCTTTGTACATTCTTAAATTGGCGTAACATTTAATTAAATTACTGATGTATTTGGCTGTAATTCTTCCATTTTGCCATTTGCTGCTTATTTGTCCCATCTTTTGTGGTTTTTTTTCTCTCCTTTGTTGCTTTCTCTTGGGTTTTTTGTTTTTCTCTTCTTCTTGATGGTTTTGCATTGATTTTCTATTCTGTTAGTGGTTATCCTAGAAATTATACATTTTGACCTATTAAAGTCTGATATTAATTTGTGCTTGTACATTCCCAGTGTGAGATAACTGTAATGTCATTTGTCTCCTCCTGACTTTAAATCATAGCTGTCATGCATTTTAATTCTCTCTATGTAATTTCAAGCCCCATGAAACCTTTTTCAGTGTTCACTTAGATTTTACAATTCCCTTGCTCTCATTCCTTCCTGTGTCTTAAGCATCCACCTAAGTACATTTTCCATCTAACTGAAGAATACTTGAATATTTCCTATAGTAACATCTGCCAGTGATGAATGCGTTTAGCTTTTATCTGGGAAAAAAAAGTTTACTTTGCCTCCAATTTTGAAAGATACTTTAGCCGGGTATGGGATTATAGGTTGGCAGTTACTTTCTGTTAGCTCTTTGAAACTATAGTTTCCTTGTCTTCTGGCCTATTGCCTTTGGTCCCTTGCATCATATCCTCAGCTCACCTGGGGTTTCTCCTGCAGGTCACATAAGTCATTTATGTGATTTCTGACTCACATCACATTAGTGATGTTCCCTCTCAGGTATGTGCCGCAAGACTGTCTACTCTGCCTTGGGGCCTTTGCTGATCCCACGGGAGTCTGCTTCATGTCCTTTGGGTAGATCATTCTGGGAGGGCCCAGCACCCTGGAGGCCGTGTTGCTTCTAACCTCAGCAGTGGATCATTCACTGGGGTCCTTTGCTGTTTCTCTCCACTCCTTTGCTCCTTCTTTTTGGGATTGCCTCCAGGTAAACTCTGTCATTCCAGACTCTGTTTTTAAGGGGAGCTCACACTGAAGATATCTGGCATCCATCATTTCACTCAATCTTACCATGGCTCTCTGAAGGTAATAGGCTTTTTCCCCTGACTGCTTTTAAGTTTTTCTCATTGGTTTCCAGAAGTTTTCCTATGATACATTTTGTAGCTTTCTTTGCATGAATTCTGCTTCTTGAATCTATAGCTTGATATCTTTTGATTTTAGGAAACTCCTGTTGTTATCTCCTCAAATATTTCCTCTGCCCTATTCTCTTGCTCCCTCTTCTAAGACTCCAAGTCCTCATATATTAGACTTTTCATTTTCACTCTGTCCCACACGCTTTTTAAACTTTTTCCTGTTTTCCATATTTTTTCCTCTCAGTGCTTCAGTCTTTTTTCTTCTGATAAAATGTTTTCTTTGCTGATTTTCTTCATGTTTCCCCTTCACTGATTTCCTTCACCTATTTCCCATACATTGGGTTCTTAATATTAGTTTATTTTACAGCTCTAGAATCTAAGTTTGTTGTTTTGGTTTTTTTTTTAATATTTTTCTGTACTCTTCCAAAATTTTCAGTCTTGTACTCATTGCCCATGTTAAGCACTGTTATCTGAAAGTCCGTGTTCAGTAACTTCATCACCTGGATTCTCTTTTGGCCTATTTCTGTTTTCTGTTTCTTTTGGTTTCAGTTGCATTATCCTGTCCCTTCATGCACCTAGTTATACATAGTACTTAACACAGCAATTCTTTCAAGATACAGGGTTATATTCCGAGCTGTAAGTGGTGCAGAATAATCACCAGAGTGTAGAGTCTAAAGGCAGAGTGTGCATTTGTTTTTACTCTTCTTAGAGATGATAAATGATATTAATGATAAAAATAGATGTGTACTGGATTATTTCTCATGGTATACTTTTTTCCTTAGACCTATCACTACACATTCTATGAAAAAACTAATACACTGAAGCTTCTTCATTGAAATGATATAGCAGGTTAGATTCTTTAGGGTAGATTTTCATACTTTCATAAACTTTTCTTTTGATAGCACTATTGGTACGAGTTGTTCTCCATTGGACGGGCTTACCATGCAATATTCTGAACAGAATGGAATTGTGGATTGGAGGAAGCAAAGCTGCACCACCATTCAGCACCCAGAGCACTGTGTGACCTTAGCTGACCAGGTATATGGGGGTTTGGGTTTGTTTTGGTGCCATATAGTTAAGTCATTGCAGTGTATTTACAAAGTTGAGTTCTGTAAGCATTCAGTTAGATAGTATATCTGGTAAGAAGAAATGAAGGATTATTTAAGTGTTAGGCATTATACTTAACTGGTATATATGATCTAAGCTCTTCTGAGACCTGAAAAAGTATATTTAGGTTACCTTTATTGCTCATGTAAAATTAGTATACCTTTTTATGACACCTAAAATGTTTATTCTAACAAGTGGATGTTCAATTGTTATGCCAAAATTTTTTGATCTTAAAAGAATTATTCACATTTCAATCACTACCTTGCTATTTATGATATAAATTTTCAAACTTCCTTTTCTTCATAAGTAGTTGGGCCAATTTACTGACACTTCAGAGTGTGATTAGGGAATATTTGCTTTCTTAGGAATTGGGTGTGATCATAGAATAGAATGTTGTCAAGTATGTTTAGTGTAATGTGGCATCACAGATACGGGAGGAAGTACCTGTGTGTGTGTGTGTGTGTGTGTGTGTGTGTGTGTATGTTGCAAATATGGAATGACCCTTCTATCTAGAAAATTGATTTGTTAACCTAATTACGTCTTTGGCCACAGCTCAGATCAAAATGTTAACTCTTCCTGGAATGTGTTTTTATACAAGCATATTTTGAGAAATTGTAAATTATTTCTGTTGTACTTAGCTAATGACCTATTTTCAGAGCCCATCTGATTCTACTTTCCTGCCTACATCCTCTCCTTGGAGTTGACAAAATTGTGTGTTGTCAGTTTTATCAAACTGAACTTTAAGAGAATACTATTATAGTAAACCTGTAACAAATACTAGTCACTTGACTGTGTTTTATTTTGTAGTCAGAAAAGAATTCTGGTCGATTTTAAAGGAAAAATAGAAAACAGATATTTTTTCTCATGATTAATATAGTATTAAGTATTTATCACCAAATATATAAATTTTAGTGGTTCAGGTAGGTAAATTCAAAAATAAGTTAGAAATCAAAATTTGTTAGAGTATACAACTGGAAATATATCATTTTAAAGTTTGTTACCAGAATGAAAGGATACCTACATCAGTATGGTTTACCTTTTGTCTGTTTGATTTGTCTTTTAATTTTTTCCACTAGCATTCTGCTGAAAAACGGAGCTTATCTTCATTAAATAAGAAGAAAGGAAAGACACAAATAGAGAAGTAGGTTCAATTTAATGTTTCCAGTAATAGAAATTGGTAAGGAGGCCGGGCGCGGTGGCTCACGCCTGTAATCCTAGCACTCTGGGAGGCCGAGGCGGGTGGATCGCTCAAGGTCAGGAGTTCGAGACCAGCCTGAGCAAGAGCGAGACCCCGTCTCTACTAAAAATAGAAAGAAATTATATGGACAACTAAAATATATATATACAAAAAATTAGCCGGGCATGGTGGCGCATGCCTGTAGTCCCAGCTACTCGGGAGGCTGAGGCAGTAGGATCGCTTAAGCCCAGGAGTTTGAGGTTGCTGTGAGCTAGACTGACGCCACGGCACTCACTCTAGCCCGGGCAACAGAGCGAGACTCTGTCTCAAAAAAAAAAAAAAAAGAAATTGGTAAGGAAAGACAGCATGTAGCATTTAATTATGGATACATTTAGTTTATATGGTATAAATAGTATTTTTTTCATTTGTTTGCTTTATGCTTTTAATTCTGGGCTTTTTTAGTTCAAAATATTAACATGTACAGATGATAAAAATAAAGCTGTTGTCGAATACTATATTCAGTTTGGTGAGTCAAAACTCTCACAACTCTAAAGGGCGAATCTTATATTTAGATTATTTCTTACTAAAATTTCTTTTTTTAATTTTTTTTTATTTCAGCATATTACAAGGGTACAAATGTTTAGATCACATATATTGCCTTTGCTAAATTTCTTTTTAATTACAAAAAAATATTGAGGGGAATTTTAGTAATACTGTACTTAATGTGTTTGGTAGAGAACCTTATTTAAAATGATACTATGTATGTTTGGTTTAGGGAGAAAGTTAAGAAAACTGACAACAGATTGAATAGTAGAGTAAATGGTATTCGACTCTCCACTCCTCAGCATGCCCATGGTGGTACTGTGAAAGGTAAGAAAGTTTATTTTTCTTTCAAATACCCATCACCTAAATATATTCAGCATGATACTTTATTAATAGATATTGAGCTGTCATGTCAAATCCTAATATCAGAAATTTACCTTGCATTGATGTGTATAGCAGTTTCCAAATTACATAATTCTGGAATCAATAATTAATTTAAGGAATATAAATCAGCCATAGAGATAAACATTCCCTCTGCTTCAGTCGTACTTACCCACCTTTTTCTTCCTCTCGTGGCAGCAGTCTCCCAACTTGTTTCCTTCTCAAGCCAGTCCCTGTTCCAGAGCAGGCAGGTCCTGCGGTCATGGGGGGTCTTTTCTACAGCTTTGGAGGCCTCGTGAGGTCTGGATGTGTTTTTATGGAAAGTCATACTTCAGAATATTGTTGACCTTTTCAAGATTTAAGAACTGTCCTCTGAGAAATTTATGGGGCTTTAGGAGAATTCTGATCCTCAGATTTTTTTTTTTTTTTTCTGTTTTTTTTTTTTTTTTTTTTTTAGTAGAGATGAGGTCTCACTCTTGATCACGCTGGTCTCAAACTCCTGAGCTCAAGCAGTCTCCCGCCTCGGCCTCCCAGAGTGCTAGGATTACAGGCGTGAGCCACCGCGCCCAGCCCCTCAGATTTTTGTTATACTGCATTTATATGGGTTCCATTTCCCCACCATTATTTTAAGCTTCCTTTATTTTTAGATTCAAGGTTCATTGGACTGAGAAGTGCCCCTTTTGCAGCTCCATTGTTTACTTTTCTGTATTTTGGTAACCTTTACTATTAATAGTAAAGATTAAAAAAGAATAAAAACCCACAGACCTCTAGGGGAATGTTCGGTGGGTGCCCCTGACACATTTATTGAGTAGTCCACAAATATCGTTATTTTAACTTATATTTTATTCTAACGTTAATACATTCAGTTGTGATGTAATATAAATAATCAGACTGTTTCTTAAGTGGAGTATATTTTTAAACTAGATATTTGGGTAGAGAGACTGAATAGTCATGAAAGAAAAACAGTTACCTTTTGAATCTAAAATCATCTGGCCAACTCATTGAATCAGCTGAACGGGGGGAAAAATGACCTGAGAAAAACCCATCTCATCTATATAAGGATCTAATTCCAGGAGGATTTTGTAACACTTTACCGTCTTTGAGGTTCCCTGTGGTGATGGCAGCTAAACAGATGAAGAAAAAGCTAAATAAAGAAGACAAAAGTTTCTGTTGGTGGACAGTTGGAAATTGCTTCCGCCACGTCTCCCTATGTCTGTTGCTGTCATTTTTTTTTTTTTTTTTTTTTTTTTAAGAGACAGGGTCTCTGTGGCCCAGGCTGGAGTGCAGTGGTGCGATCGTAGCTCACTGTAGCCTCCACCTCCTGGGCTCAAGCCATCCTCCTGAGTAGCTGCGACTGCAGGTGTGCACCACCATGCCTGGCTAATTTTTCTATTTTTTGTAGAAATAGGGTCTTGCTATGTAGCTCAGGCTGGTCTTGAACTCCTGGCCTCAAGTGATCCTCCTGCCTCAGCTTCCCAGGGTGCTGGGATTACAGGCATGAGCCACCACACCTGGTGTGCTACTGTATTTGTCTCCTAAAGTACATACTTAATTGGGTCATTTTCCTGACGAAATTCCTATCAGGTATATACCACCCTCCACAAGATCACTCTGGCTCTTGTCTCACATCGTTTAGGAACTACTGCTTGCAAAAGAGGTTTGTACTGTTCTTTCCTTTTTAGCCTCATTTCTAGAAGAGAAGCACATGGACTTTTATCAGACAGCTGTGGGTTTGAATCTTTATTAAACCTTACTTTGTCCTTTGTATGTCGCTGATTCATATATATTTACATTTACGGAGTGTAACTATGAGTAAAATACATCTTACTTATAGCTTGTCTTATTGATGTCACATGTTGCTCAGATGTATGCCAAGTCTAACATCTCAGAAACCACCTGTTTAATAATTTTCCTTTGAAATATTAAGGTACGAAGAACAAATTGCCTTGTGAGCATTCAGTAAACACAAGACATGTTTAAGGTTTTTTTCCTCTTAGGGAACAGCAGCTCATATAAAATGTAGATACTATATTGAAGCTGAAAATACTGAGTCCTGATTAGTAGGTTGTTTGGATTTTTAAATAGTGCATTCTGGCCTAAGATACGTATTATTTACTTTTAATTTTTTAAAATTTATTATTGATTTTAAATTTTTACTATTATTTTGAGCGATAATACATTCCTGTAGCTCAGAATTCCAAAAGGGAACAAAGTCAACATCCCTCACTGCCTCCCTCTGTGTTGTCTCCTCCCAGGAGGCTCCAGGTGCTATTACTCATCTGTATTCTTTGCAGTATATTTTCTTTTAAAACCCAAGCTTTTTGTCTCTCTTCTAAAGAGACTGTGCATTACCTCAAGTAGTTAATAGATCATTGAAATCACTCACTGTTCCAGGTTATCATTCAGGGTTTCTTCCAGCCCACTCTTCTGTTGCTGATTGTGACACCAGAAAGTTTGGGGGAAATGAGGTGATTGACCTCTCGGCATGTTTTAAAAGGTTTAGGACGATGTAAGGTCTCCAGCTTCTTTTCATATTTCAGATGATAGATGTAGTTCTGTTACCTGTGATTTATCTAAACAGTTCTTAACTCTGTAACTGAGTTCTGTTGTTTATAATTACCAATAACCAATATTTTTATTGATAAAATAGTGGCTTAGGTTTTTGTTTTTGTCTTAATTATGTGCAAGACTTCCCATCACTTGAGCCATGACAAAATTTAAAGTTTGCATTTCTTTTTAAAAGGGCAGTTTGTGGAATATCCTTTGGCATAATTATTTCACCCTCAGCGTCTACACCTGGATCAGATCACATTATTTCTAAGCATGAAGTTCTCACTCTACCCAATTCTGAAATACCTTCTGAATCATCAAAAAGATTACATGTAGTATAGATTTAGATTTAAGTATTTAGTTCTTTGAAAGCTGCAATTTAATATGGCAGTTTGGTGATTAGAATATCTACTAGCTAGTATAATGTAAAGAAAATAGTTTTGTAAATTATGCCCCTTGGAGAGAGAGCTGCTTTTTTTTTTTCCCCACCCTTCATCATATTCTGAAACTTGCTGTTTGAAGTTTTAAAGACTTCCACTACAGTTTCCATGCCTGAGTTTTGGTGAACACTACCCCAGGGGTTCCCTTTTAGTCCATCCTTTCTGTTTTGCGAAGAATATCTTGTTGAACCTTGGATTCTCTTAATCCTTGGATTGTTCATTTTGTTATATGCTGGTTGAAATAGTCATATTCAGGATTTCCGTACGTGCTACAGTTATAGTAGTACAATTTAATGCCAAGTTGTTTGGCTACTGTGGCACATTAGCTTGTCTTCAAATAGCCATTTGTGTTGACTTGCATCCCTTTCTTTGGACATGTTGTGACTGGTAATTCAGAGCCTGTTGCTTTGTGAGTGTTCTCCAGATTACTGTTCTGTAAAATTATCACTTGCCCTTGTAACTCCTCTGCCACTTTCCTTATGCCCTCGTGAGACTTTGTGCAGTTTTCCCTTGGTAGTTTGACATATAATTTATTACCCAAAAGGAATTAGTAACGTCTGCATTTCCTAATGACTTTTATTTTTCTTCAATATTCAACCAACATTTGAGTGGCTGTTCTAATCTAGGTCTTCTTTAACAATCTTAACACTGTTCTATTTCTACCCAAAAGACACAGGTTAGTCAACTGAATTGCTCATTACACAAATCATGTCTTTTTTCTTACACAAGTGATTAATAATGATTACCTTTTATTTGTTCTACCAGGTTGCCATGGAAGTGATCACTTATCTGTAGTTTTTAGGCACTCTCTGGAATCCCTTATGTGGGGATTTGTACACTGAATGTGTATTGGGTGGATGCTTGCTGTGAGGCAGGAGCTGTGCCAGCCACCAGGTGTACGGAAGTGAATAGAGCAGTTCCCTAAGTCTGGGCCAGCATGGGAATGTCCAATACTAGATACACCAGTTGTCTGTCCTTACGTGCTCAACACAGAGAGCTAGTTGGTCATAGTGGGGACAACACCCCAGTCCTACCCTACCTTGGTGTGGGTGTGGCCTTTGGGCAGAACTTAAGGGGCTACTCAGTCTACTAGATGGGAAGAATTTGATTCCTAATACTCAAGCCGAGTAATTTTAACTGCATAGACATTTTGGCAGTCCATTCTATTCTTGAGTTCTCTTAAAGAAAGAGTTTTTCAATAAGCTCTGAGGTATTAAAATATTACTATCTAGACTTAGTGCCTCAAAGTAATATTATTGGACAGACCCTACAAAGAACCTTAACTCCTTTTTGAAGTCAGTAAGATTGACTTGTTCTTCTGTACCTTTGCTTTAAGAGTATATTTGTCAATTATTTTCAATTAAAATTGTGGTTAATGAACATTCATCTAGATCAGAAACAGCTTTTTAGGTGGTTGTAGGAAAACTGGAAAAAAATTATAGCTACAACTAATTTCTAATGGTTCAATTTAGAAATTAAGATTTTTTTAAAATAGAGTTGTTATTTTTAGATGTGAATTTGGACATTGGATCTGGACATGACACATGTGGAGAAACATCTTCAGAGAGTTACAGTTCTCCGTCTAGTCCACGACATGATGGAAGAGAAAGTTTTGAAAGTGAAGAAGAAAAAGACAGAGGTTTGCTCTTTGGAGAGGGTAGAGGGGGAGAAGTGGGGAGGAGGTGGTGGAGGGAATGTCATCTCTTCAAATCAGAGTCAAACAAGGAATTTTATGTTCCTATAGATTCCATTACTGATTATAAATTTAATTGGTATAAGGGGTGTCACATAGACTATTGCCTTAGCAATTCCTAGCAATGTTGACTTTATAAGCTTATTTCACTGCATATAAAATTAAATGTAAAGAAGACAGGATCCTGACATAATACAGAGTTAGTATAGAAAGATTGAAAATGTGTGTGTTGTTAGATGTATGTATGTTTATACTTTTTATATCTTCTTGATTGATCCCTTTATCATTGTAAGAAACCCTTCTTTGTCTGTAGTTACAAGTTTTGTCTTAAAGTGTATTTTGTCTGGTAGTAATATAGCCATTCCAGCTGTTTTGCTTGCGTGGTACTTCGTTTTCTATCCTTTTACCTTAGACCTAGTTGTGTCTTTAAAGTGTATCTCTTCTAAGCAACATGTAATTTAGGATATGTTTTTTAATCCATTCTGCTGAGCTCTGCCATTTGCCCATTTATATATAATGTAATTACTGATGAGGTAGAATTTACATCTGCCATTTTGTTGTCTTCTGTATGTATCATATTATGTCTTCAATTCTTACTTGCACAGAGGCTTAAAGTCAGCCAGCAGTGAGAGCTTAGGGCCTTCTCGGTCTTCCCTGGGAATGCACACAGCCAAAGCATGATCGTAGCCTTCTGGATTCTCAGGAATATACCGAAGCTTTTCAGATCCCCCTCTGGACATCTCACTCCCTAGTTTTTCATTTTGTTTTTTGGTCAGCCTCTTGTTAGCCCCAACTGGTAATACTGCCTCAGGGAGCCTCGTTGTTAAACAGTTGCCACTGATTAATTATGACAAATGTCCTTTGGGTAAGAGGCTATAACACAGAGTGAGCTCGAGCTGCCAGACTGGTCAAATAGAACATGACAGTTCCTCGATGATGGGGCTTTGGGGTAACTCCAAACCTTTATTTCTTCTAGTGGCTGCTAGGCCGCTGGTTTTCATAGCTACCAAGTGGTTGAGGGACTGCTAGTTTCCAGGGCTACTTCAGAGCTGGAGAAAGAAGGAATTGGGAGTATGGCAAGGGAAGAACTCCATGAGGCTTTCTGTTCTTACAGATGCAGCTGTTTTTCTTAAACACTCCTCAGATAGCTGTAAGCCTTTAGTTAATTTTCAGAGTTCTTAAAAAGTTAATTTTGATAGTTTTTGATAGGGTTCTCATTGCTTTTATGGAGGAGTGGATTATTAGAGGTCCTTATTCCACCATTCTGATCTGTCTTTGCACATAGTAACAACATCTGATTAATAACAGTTTGGTTATAAGGTGGACCCATGCTGGTGGGCACCATCAAGTGATTTCTCTTGGGTCACCTATGGATAGCTAGAGATCCTTAGACCTCATCATTTCGGCTACATGCGGTTTCTCCCTGGGCAGTCTGCAGCACTCCGGGACCTTAGCTTCTGTATTACTGGGTCCTGTCTTAAGGAGCCATGCAATAGTGTTGCTGCGTCACAGGCAGTTAAAGTCAGTCTTTACTTTGCAGTTATTTTGTAGTCATACCAAATATAGCATGCAGTGACTCTACCCCCAGTTCTAATCTGAGGCAATGCTGCATTTCTGCTCTGCAGTTTTCCTCATGAAAGAAAAAAATGAAAGTAATTTCACAGAACTATTATGAAGCTTAAATGAGAGAATTTTTGTGCCTTACCCAGAATAGGCAAGCTTTGAGTATGTTTCATTGCACGTGTTCTACGTGATTCTGTAGGATGTACAGGAGATTCCGTGGCTCTTCTGCTCATGCTGCAGACATGGCCTGGTGGTTACAGTGGAAACTGCGCAGCCTTTTCTGTCGTCAGCGTGATTTGGTGGTCTGTATGGAGGAGCTTGCCCGTTTTCAGATGGGCTAAGTTATGAAGTGACAAAATAAGCCTTCCCTAAATGAAAGAAGCACTTAGGGCTCTCTCAAACCAGAGAAATATCCCTTAGTATAGAGAACTTTGATCATGTCTAGAATTCAGAGGGGATGAAAAGGCCACTTTGAAAAGCACATTGGCTGGCTTTGCTGCTGTTCTGGGTGGGGTGTGCTGGTGTTCTGTTTGGGACTTGATGCTTTCTGAAGTCGGGGCAAAACACGGGCAAGAGCTATCTGATCCCGCCTGGATGAGTCCTTACAGTGCTCAGAAAACCATCTGGGACCATTGAAAATTGTAGGGCCATTTACTTTGACTTGAGATTTAAACAAAGCGTATTTATATAGAAATTTAACTGACTATCTGAAAACATCTCAGCTTCTTTTAAACTTGTATTTTTTTAATTTTTTTAAAAAAAATTTTAACAGGCAGCTCAAGCAGAAGCTTCTTTTAAACTTATGTTAATATTTTTGTCTTTAACTCCACACTGGTGTGATGGTATAGATATAATGCTTTAAACAAGTTATTGCTTTTTGGATACTTTTTATTTTTCAAAGTTTAGCAAGAAATACCCCAATTATTAATCTATATTTGGAAGTTTATGCTAGAACCATTTACTCATTAATTAATTAGTTGAATTAATAACATTGATGTTCTGTGTCGGTAACTATATTTCATTTCACCATTCTTCAGGAAGACTAATTTGTTTTTAGTACTCTGTTTCAAAAATTTTTGACATCTTAAGGTGAATATGACAAGTTTCTTACATTAATTAAATACAAATATTTTAAGTACCTGGGCAATTCAGCATATATTTTTGAGCAGAAAAATTTTAAAGGCACCACATTTGACTGAATGATCTGTGTACACATCAGTGCAGTATCTGGGTTTATGGTGTTAAACATTGTGAATTAGATTTTATCTTTTGCCCCCTTTATACCAGAAGTCAGGACATCCAGGGGAAGGCTTGATTGAAGTTATTTCTGTATACAAGCATAAGAATGATGTAGTAGCAGAAACAGGCCAGGCACAGTGGCTTACACCTGTAATCCCAGTGACTCAGGAGGCTGAGGCAGGAGGATCACCAACACCAGGAATTTGAACCAGCCTGGGCAACACAGTGAGACCCCATCTCTACACAAAATTTAAAAATTATCTGGGCATGCTAGTGTGTGCCTGTAGTCCCAACTACATGGGTGGCTGAGGCCGGAGGATCGTTTGAGCTTAGGAGTTTGAGGCTATAGTGAGTTTATGATTATGCCACTGTACTCCAGCCTACGTGACAAAGTGAGGCCCTGTCTCTTTAAGGAGGACGGGGTGGGGTGGGGGAATGCAGTAGTAGAAATAACCGTGCCATTTTGCCAGTTTTGATTTTGGAGAAATGGCAACACTCTAATATTTTCCTGCTTCTTGTATTCTATCATATTTTATGATTAGTAGATGCTTTAAATTTTCTTTCTCCCATTGAAATATTTAGTAATAAGAATATTTATTTCATTCTGAGAAACTCATTTCCATTCCCTACGTTTAGATATTTGAGTTAAATAGTGTCTTGATTGAACTCTTTAAATTATGTCATTTATCTGAGATAAATTGAAGACCTTGGGTTTGACAGTGCAGAATCTAAATAAAGTGGATTGCCTAAAATTGATAAAGGTTGAAAGTAATAATTTTCTCTGTTATGATAAGGTAGTATTAAATAAATCTCTGTTTTTATACTGTGCTTCATTCAGTCTCCAAATAACCTTTTGTTTTGATTTTTTGTTTATATCCCCATATTTTTTAAACAAAGCATGTATGTAATGATTTACAGAAAGCCAGAAGTTAAAAGGTGGTCAGCTTAGACTGTTAGGAAACACAGTGGAGGGACACCTTCCAAGCTTCACAGTTCATTTTAGATTTACTTAAATTTTACTTCTAGCAAGAAAGATGGGAGTTATGCTTATGTCAATATCTATATTTGTGTGTTTTCTTTAGACACAGACAGCAATTCTGAGGATTCTGGGAATCCATCAACAACTAGGTTTACAAGTTATGGTTCTGTCAGCCAGACTGTCACTGTCAAGCCACCTGTTCAAATTGCTTCACTAGGAAATGAGAGCGGAAACCTTTTAGAAGATCCCTTAAACTCGCCCAAGTATCAGCATATTTCTTTTATGCCAACTTTACACTGTGTCATGCACAATGGTGCCCAGAAGTCTGAAGTTGTCGTTCCTGCACCCAAATCTGCTGATAGTAAAGCAATAGGGATGCTTGTTCCTAGTCCTGTTGATATCTCTGCAATAAGGGAGTCCACAAATTCAACCCCTGTTGGAATACTAGGGCCGGCAGCTTCTACTGGAGAATCAGAAAAGCACCTCGAATTACTGGCTTCCCCCTTACCTATTCCGTCAACCTTCCTTCCACACAGTAGTACTCCTGCTTTGCACCTGACATTGCAGAGGCTAAAATTGCCACCACCACAGGGATCTTCGGAGAATTGCACAGTTAACATCCCACAACAACCAAGTGGAAGTCTGAGCATCGGGTCACCAAACACTGCCTTTATTCCTGTCCATAACCCAGGTAGTTTTCCAGGATCTCCTGTTGCTACCACGGACCCCATCACAAAATCTGCATCTCAAGTGGTAGGACTAAATCAAATGGTGCCTCAAATTGAGGGAAACACTGGGACAGTCCCTCAGCCTACCAATGTAAAGGTAGTTCTTCCAGCAGCTGGCCTCTCAGCCGCACAGCCACCAGCTTCCTACACCTTACCAGGCTCCCCCCTTGCCGCCAGCGTGTTGCCCAGCCAGAACTCCAGTGTGCTCAACACAGCAGCACCTTCCCCCCAGCCGACGAGCGCGGGCCTCAGCCAGGCCCAGGCTACTGCTCCTCCTGCGGTTCCCACCCACACCCCAGGCCCTGCCCCGAGCCCGAGCCCTGCTTTGACCCACAGTACTGCGCAGAGCGACAGCACATCTTACATCAGTGCTGTGGGGAACACAAACGCTAACGGGACGGTAGTGCCACCGCAGCAGATGGGCTCAGGTCCTTGTGGTTCTTGCGGGCGAAGGTGCAGCTGTGGGACCAACGGAAACCTTCAGCTTAACAGTTACTATTATCCTAATCCAGTGCCCGGACCAATGTACCGAGTCCCGTTCTTTACTCTGCCATCCATTTGCAATGGCAGCTACCTCAACCAAGCACATCAGAGCAATGGAAACCAACTTCCTTTTTTTCTGCCTCAGACTCCGTATGCAAATGGACTGGTCCATGACCCAGTCATGGGGAGCCAGGCCAGCTATGGCCTGCAGCAGATGGCAGGGTTCGGGAGATTCTATCCTGTATACCCAGCACCTAACGTGGTTGCCAACACCAGTGGTTCGGGGCCCAAGAAGAATGGGAATGTCTCGTGTTACAATTGTGGTGTCAGCGGACACTATGCACAGGACTGTAAGCAGTCATCCATGGAGGCCAATCAACAAGGTAATCACAATAACTCCCAGAGGACTTGTTTTTGAGTTCACCCGTTTCTCCTTCCTTTCCTTACTGATCATGGGATTCTGTTGTAGCAGAAAGATCTGTTTGTATGTTCATTTACGGATATTCTGTTTTCAGTGACAAATCATAAAATACAACCGGAAAACCTAGTGTAGACCCAGGTCACACAGAGCACAAGGAAGTTCAGAGGAATTCAGTTTTCAATTAAGGAATAAACTCTACAGGCACTTTTCAAGGAATGTTATGGGAATTTACATTATTGTAATGTTAAATTTCTTGCTTGCAGCACTTTTTTTTAAAAGCTACAATCCTGTTTCATAGAGTAAGCAAAATTTTTAAATACTGAAAAAGTAGGAAGTAATCCAGGCATCCTGACATGTAAGGTTTCTAGTAACTATTTAGTATGTCTGCATAACCAGCTGGCCTCACGCATACACCCCCTGTTACACTTTTCCTTCTCAGCAAATGTTTAAAAAAAAAAAAAAAAAATCCAAGATTCTGTTGCATTTTACAGGAACAAAATAGTTCAGCACTGATTTGGCAGTAGGGGAATTTGAACTAAGTTTAATATTACTACCATCAGAAAGAAGGTGCTCATACATAGGTGTGAGTGAGATACGAAATTCACTGTCGACCTTTAACTGTTGTCTTTCACTTGCATTTGGCCTTTGTCATTTTGCCAAATCTTACCCAGGGGGAAAAAAAAAAGTCTTGAATTGGGAATATATTTACTTGGCATTCTTAAAAGAAGATCAAGTTTGATAGCTTTAGATTGAACTTAAAGCACAAACTTCATATTACTTTTTTGAAGTGATTTGAGTGACCGTTTTGGAGTGGTACTAGTGCTGAAGGTGCCTTGTGAAGAGCATGCCCATTTGCTATCTTGTAGTAGTGGTTTGTGATGACGTTTCCTTGTAAGCGGTGACTTAGCAGTTCTGTCTTTCCCGTTTTAGGCACTTACAGACTGAGATACGCACCTCCCCTCCCCCCTTCTAACGATACGTTGGATTCTGCAGACTGAGACAAGTAAAGCTTGCCTACTTAATACACTCAAGTGTGGGGAGTCATGGGGTGTGGAGGGGAGGAAAGGAAAGGTATTTTGTTTGTTTCTTTGTCTATACATTTCCTAGATTACTATGCAGTTGGGATTTTTCATTTCTCTGTACCGATGTCCAAAACAAGAGAGAATGCAATGCTTTTGAGCCTCTGGTCTCCTGGTTCAACAACAGGCTTATATGTGTGATACGTGTAATTTAAACTTCCAGACAAACTATCAAAAGGAAAATGTTGATGTGTGCTTTTTTTTTTTACACTGAATACTTGCTGTGTGCAATGTTTACTGAATCTTTAAAACTGTGTATTTGACCTTTTTTTACAACACTGGTGACAGTCATATGGTTTTGAAAAAAAGAAACTTTGCTTCTTCCCCAGCTTTTCTCACTTTCACCCTAAACTACACCTTTCTCCCCACCACCCCTCACTCTTTCCCTAGCCTGCGGCAGGAGTGGCCGGCAGTGTTCTTGTCCACACTTCTGTAAACTGCTCTGCATATAAACCAAGGGCAAAGTGTTTCACCTTAATCTTATGGGAGAAATCAAACTCCCAAAGTAGTGTGTATATATGTAAAAACAGCATCACGTAAATACATATATGCAGTGCTTGTCCACATAAAAATGAAAATAAGTGGAAGAGGGAGGAAGAAGTCAAACCATATGAAACTGAAAAAACAGGATGTATGAAATGGACAAAAAGCTTTTTCTTAAAAAAAAAAAAACAAAACAAAACTTTTTACTTCTATCATACTTTTTTAGCCTGTTGCTTCAGAGAGACACAAAGTGAACACACTGGTGTGAATGTTGTTCTCTGTGTGCTTGTGTTTGTAATGAGAGTCCACAGCCAGTTTTACTTGTCGTCTACCACCGTCTCGTGCTCAAAGAGACACTACTTGAGTAAAGATTTCTTCCCTTCCTATACCAACTGTTACAGTGTTATGTTGTGTTTAAATTGTGTGTGGTTTATTGCAATCCAATCAGAAGCTATGAGTTTCTACAAAAAGTCAGGTATCTGTTCCCTAACCTGTCTCTCATAACAAAGTCACTTTTATAACAGTTTACCACTATGCTTGATTATAATGTGAAAGACTGAATTCTGAGTGTGTTAAGATGGTATTAATCATGTCAGTGTCATGTCACTAAGTTTAATGCTGCTGTTAAAAAAAACAATTTTTTTTAAAAGCCAATCTATGTACTAAATTGCTTCCAGGTAATTTTTGATTTCCTAAAGTGCACTGAGGTTATCTGGAAGACTGGGTGTATTTTTTGGTGACTGCTGCATTCAACAGCGATAAACAGCTACCACTGTATAGTCATAGGTCTAAGGGGTTAGGGGTTTTGTTTTTCCATTCCTCAGTACAGAGCAGAAATGATAGATTTTTGTTGTGTGGGGTAATGTTGGTATGCAGCAGAGGAACTTAAATATTTGGTCTTGGTTCAGAAGCCTAACAGATTGCTAGACAAAAGAAAAAACTTGAAGAAAAAGAAGCTTAATGCTTCGTAAGTAGCATTTATATTTATAGCACCAATGTACATTTTGAAACTTTCAGGGGTAGGAGTTATGGGGAAGGGGATGGGGTGGGTGTGAAGGGGTAGATGAAAGCTTTAATTTAGAAAGAAAAAAAGTTCGAGTAAAGGAAATTATTTTGATTAAATATATTTTATTTGATCTGGGTATTTTTGGACCACATGATTAAATTAATTGTTAAACTGCAGTTGAGTTGTTCGAGTGAGAGTTTTGATAAGCCACATACGGGCTGATTGTGAACCACTTGCCAGTTGTACTTTATGGAGCTTATTTTATGATTTAAAATACTGTACTGTACATAGGAGGTATGTTACCTTCTCCTTATTTGTATGTTTACCATATACTTTGATATTTGAAATGTTATGTACTGGAAAGGCCACTTATATTTCTAGAACAGATTGGATTTTATGCAACCTTTTTTCCTTGAATTAACAGCAATAAAAAAATGAAAAACAGCTTAAGAATTGTGCCTTATTGCAAAGTCTGTAAAAGTGAAAGGACATCAAACATGGGGATCTTTTTTTTTTTTTTTTTTTTTTTTGAAGAGTCAACCCATTTCACTTTAACGTGGGCAGTGAATCCCAGCGTTATTTACCAGCAGGATGTTCTTCCTTTGTTCCCCAAACGACCTGACTGCCTAGGGCCATCGTGTGACCACTAGAGGGGGCCCCGCACGCAGTGTGTGTTGAGCACCGCTGCGTCCAGAGGCTGTGCTATCAGCAAGCGGAGTCCTTGTCAACCCAGAGCATGTCTCTGGTGTAGGCCACGCCCACCGAAAGTGGAAAGGACCTCATTTCTCGAACTTGTTAATGTGATCTTGTTAGCCAGGCACCTATCTCAGTACAATATCAAATGTCTTTTATTTCATTATAAATTTTCTCCTGTAATCCAGTCTGCAGTTGAGAGTTTTTACACAATAATTTACAAGAGGCTGTTGGGAGGCCCGTGTGCCCATGTCCTTCCCGTAGTCCCGACACAGGTCTGGACAAAGAGGCCCGAGCCCTCAGGCACCGAGTTACTGTCTGGAGCCATCTGGTGAATGTTCCCTCTGTGTCCAGCTGGGCAGTGAGTTTGAAATAGAGATTCCCTGATTGTTTACAGGGCATCAACTTTCGTTTTCAACAGCAAATGTGCACCTGTATGTAGTGTGTATAAGTCATGAGCCCAACTTCAAATTAACTAGAATGTCTCCAGTGTCGTTGCCTATGTTCCTGACCTGTCCCATCTGCCTCCTTCCTCCACAACACCAAGGTTACCACAACTCAAATGTTGCATTATTCCTTTGCTTTTTTTTTCCTCTCACATCTCTCCTAAATATATAGTTTATTTTTGCTTTTCCTGAGCTTTATAAAAAAAGGTATCCATTCGTACCTAGTTTTCTGTGAGTGGCTCTGCTATCTGATTTTATAGTCCTACAGTTTTCATTTTCATTACTTTACAGTAATCGAATTGGGGAAGAACATAGATAAATAATATATCCATTCTGTCAATGGACATTTGGATGATGTTCATTTTTTTGGCTACTACAAACAAGGCTGCTAGGAACATTTTTGTACCCGTCTCCTGATTCGTGTGTGCGAGAGTTCTCGCAGGTATTACTGTTGGGGTGCAGTTGCTGGGTTGTAAGACACGCACATACTTAGTTTTCTAAGATTTGCCATATTTTCCAAGTGATTGACACTCACACCAACAGTGTACGAAGGGACCCCTGAGTCCACATCCTGACACCTTCCCAAGTGGGTATATCCTGGTGCCAGGCCGGGGGCACGTGTGCAGCCTGGGTATCTGTGTGAGGCCCCGTGGCGGAGGCGAGTCTGAGGCGCCTTGCAGTGTGGTCAGGGAGGGTTGACAGTCACCCCAGGGGCAGGGGATGCACAATGATCAAGAATCGTGTGTCCCAGGAACAGAAATGACGGTGTGTTGTCGGGGAGGCAGGAGAAGGAGACAGACGCAGCTGTAGTCAAGGGAACATTTTGAATGAGGAACTCTGTGAGTGCCATAGATAAAATGGGGTCAGACTGGAGAATTTGTAGTTGATTGAAAAGTCAGAAGTTACCAAGTTCTAAACAGAAGGAAAACATGTTGATGATGGTACTTGAGGAAATTACTGGATGGATGCAGAAAGCCTGAAAGTTGAGAGACAGTTAGGGTGAGGCCTGGTTAGGATGGTTAGGGGAGGGCCTAGACTAAGGTGGGCAAGGCCAGGGTCGGGAAGAATCGACTTGGTAATGCCCATTTAGAAAGGGATGCAGGAGCCAAGTAGAAGGAACCTTGGAGCTCTGAGCTTCGTTTTCCCTAGATGTAAGATGAGATTGTTCATCTTAAATTATGGCTCCGAAGGTTAAAATAATATGTGGGAAAGGTCCAGCATAATGAAATAGCACCGAGAAGGTACTCAGATGTTAGCTGACTTCAATTTTGATGAACAGGACTGTGGTACTGTTTTAAGAGACAGGGAAGATGTGGAAGAGAACGTGTTCATCTGGGAGTGACGGTGATGGTTCTTTGGGCGGTGTGGTACCGGCATGGCTCGTTAGGTTAGGGTTAGTTAATCCTGCCCTATCCACTGATAAAGACATACAAAGTATTCCTTGCCCTCGAAAGAACCTACTCGGAGCTTACCAGTTAGTTAGTGGTGGAGATGGACCATACGTACATGCAGAGTGGTGTAGTTCTGATCTTTCAGTACCAAAGTAAAATGAATTCATTGCACCACAAATTCACATTTAATTTTTTATGTAAGCACTAAAAATCAAATTTTTCTGAGGAGGTTCCAAAGAGATTAAAGCACAGTGTAAAATATCTTTTTTCTTTTTTTAACAGGTAGCATCTAGTACTTAGGAGCAACATCCATTTGAGCTTCGAAGACACCTTTTTTCAGTTCGGCATACTGATTACAAAAGCCCTCTAAGGTTAAGGCAGTGAAACCACATGGAGGCAAGCTGTGACAATAGTGCGACCCCGTAACCCTCCCACAGTTTCATCTCAAAAGAATAAAGAAAAATGCTGACTCCCCCCACCCCACCCCACCAAAAGGGCTCATTTATTTTCAGAGAAATGAGTTTCGAGGTGTGGGGGACGAAGCGAGGAAACGGAGTGCTCTGACTTGAAACACGTCACGACATCTCTGCATCTTCTCTTCGGGGGGCGAGAGCAGCTGTCCCAAGGATGAATGGCTCTGGGGTCTGAGGGTTGGGTGGCAGATGTCACCTGGGTGTTTGCACTGCAGTGCTGTAGACTCTGCAGCGTGATCGTTTGCAGAGAGGGCAGGGTATGGAGGGCACCCTTGTCTTCTCCCAGGGACGCCCATTCATACACTGGCTTGCACAGCTGGGATCCCTAAGGTCAATCTAACATCAGTATCTTACCTTATCACTGCTTACAAATCACAGCTGTTGTGCCTATACATGCAAAAATAAGTTTTCTTTGCCATATCCCAGGGAGAAATGTACCTAATTCTTAAATGCTGTTCTCTGTTGAAAATACAAGCCCACTAGACTGGAACATGGGTACACATCTGAACTCTGTGTGTGTGCAAATGTTTACTGATCTTGGCAGCGCAGGGGTTTGGGGCTTCCCTCTTTCCTGTTACGGAGAGTGGAGTACATCACACGTGCAGGGACTGCAGGCCTTGGTCACTGGAAGCTCTTAACCCCAACATCCCCTTTTGTTCTTTGACATTTGGGAGTGGGAGGTGGGGTGAGGTGGGGGGTTGGGTGGTTCTTCATTGTTTTTCTTTTTCCTCTTGCAGCTCCAATTTGATCCGCTGTAAAAGGAGGCCTCAGCCGGCCTCTCACCAGAAGAAATTGCTCGTTGGAAAGCAATGCCACCTGGTGGGAGACAAGGACAGTGCAAGCAAGCAGATGCTATTTCCTACTGACCTAATTTAGAGAAAATTAAACGTAAGAGAGAAAGCGTTTGGGATTGTAAACCTGTGCCCAAAACCTTAAAGAATGCTGGCGGCTGGCTATAAAAGCAGTGTGAGCGGTCTCCTCGTTCAGCCATTGACATCTGAGTTTGTGTGTGAACACCTTAAAGGCGTGGATGGTTCTGTAGTTCCCTTTGCACTTTTCCTCTGTGTTCCTTTGGTCATCACGACAGTGAAAGGGATGGGATGGTCCCCCTCCCACCCCGTTTTCTGTATTAGGAATTGGGGGTTCAGCAAGATTAAGTGATGAAGTCCAGGCCCCAACTTCAGCTTTGTGCTCACTTCGCTGCACCACGTCCTGCCCTCACGGGTGCTTCTACGCTGAACCAAGTGCAGTGGCTTTTTAAAACTGGGTAAGATGATAGGAACCCACAGACGCAACCACCATGTGGCCTCTGGATTCCTACAAGGGCTAGACCAGGTCATGGGCACACCGGCAACCCAAGCTGTGTTCTAGCTTGTCAGGACGTCTCTTTTCTGTGTCTCTGTTGAAGGATTAAGGACATGGAATGGGAAAGCGTTTCCAGAGATAGGAAACCTCAGGACTTTTAGAACTAAGCTTTAAATATTTGCCTGTCTCAGATAAATTCAAGGAGTATCAGTGCTTGCTGATACTGAAGGTTTTAAACATGCACAGATACCCTCATGGGCACACTGAGTTTTGGTTTGCAAAGGTTTTTGTTATCCTTGTGTCTTAAGTCGAGGATGAAGTGAATAGTCCATTAGTTTTAAAACTTCAGAAATCAAGGAATGAAGGGGTGGGGCGCAATTGCTGATATTTTCAAAGCTCTGACATTCGCAAGTCAATTGTCCCAAGCACCCCTGTACCAGCCACCCCCCACAAAACACTCCAAAGGCAAAGAATCTCCGTGGCAATAACCGCAATCGTCCCCACCCCAGCAAAGCACTGCTAAGTGCTGAGAAAGCCACCAGGGCACCTAGCAGTCAGTCAGTGCTTGCTCTAGCTGGCGTAGTGGAGTTCAGTCCTGTTTGTTACATGGTGACTCACTCGTGCCCTGGACACCCTCATGAAACCAACTTGCTGGACGTGCGGTGCTGATCCTGGCTGTTCCCAGCACCCACCAGCACTGCGCATGACCTCGTCAGGCTGCTTTAGAGAAGGGGGATAGTAACGCTCACTTCCTAGAATAGTTTGCAAGGATTAAATCTGGCAAAATAAATAAAGCACTCAATGTCTGACACGTGGTAGGCTGTCAATAAATTTGTACTAACAACACTTGAGCGCACAGTGTGGGCCAGACACGATCAGCACATTTCAGCCTCACAACCAACCTGTGAGGTAGGTTCTCTGCCCCGTCTTACAGTTAGGGGATTCGAGGCACGAAGGCTGAGGGTCGCTGTCCAGGGACACAGAGCAATTAAGTGACAGTGCACCCAGGCAGTGTGGCTTCAGGGGCGCTGCTCTGTGCCTCCTTTGGATCTGTCTTATAGATACGTCAGTGTGGGTACAGACAGCCCTGCGCTGGGGTCAGGCAGGCGGGACTCAGGTTCTGCCTTCAACACTGTTGTCTTGAACAACTGGCCCTTTCTGGACCTTTCTTTTTCTTGTCTGAAAGCTATGTGGATGGTAAACGGTGATAAGAACTTGAACTCAGTGATCTCGTGTTCCTTTCAGTTCCAAAATTCTGTGACTCACTGGAAGCTTGCCTTCTCACTTTAAATGATTTATCAAGGTTTATAATTCTTTATCTTTATACTTCTTTCTGGCTTAACCGGTTTGAAGTCCTTATTTGGTGTGGGTGAGGAACACAAACCCCAGCTGTCACAGCGAGGCTGCAGGACAGGAAAATGTTCTCAGGTCTTGAGGGAAGAGCTGGGCGGAAGGACCAGCGGTCCCCAGGGGCAGCACAGGAGCAGCGCTGGCTGCTGGCTGCGTGGCCAAGGCAGACAGCAGTTTCTGTCCCTCCCCCTCCGTCAAGGTTTCTAGGCTCCTCTCTACCTATATGTATAGAGCTGTCATCTTCAGGGGCTTCTTAGTCAAAAGATAAAGCCATGTGACTGAGTCTCGTGCCCAAGCATGTGAGGTTAAGCACAGCTCTGGGATGGGCAGCATATCCCAACGGTTGGCAGACTGCAGCCCACAATCTAAGAATGTTTTTCCATCTTTAAATGGTTAAAAAAGAAAATTTTTAATGACACATGAAAATTATATGAAATTCAAATTTCAGTGTCTACAAATAAAGTTTATTGGAACACAGCTACTCTCGTTCCTTTACCTATTGCCTACGGCTGCTTTCATCCTGTCACAGCAGAGTTGAGTAACTGCGATAAGAGACCACGTGGCCCTTAAGGCCTAACATATTTACCGTCCTGTTACAGTAAAAGCTTGCTGGCCCCTGACATTTACCAGCCTTATGTAAATAAAGTTGCCCTTTGAAGTATCTTTAAAGTCCCAATGCTCTGGAAGGAGGAATTTGCACCCTCTTTTTTGGTGCTGTTTTTTTAGCACACTAAGCAGAAGTTAGTCCTTGGACACGTTCAGTTTAGCAAACATTGGCTGGGAGCTCAGCCCAGGAGGGGTATAACCAACCACAACACAGTGACATGCCGGGGACCACAAAGAAGGGAGAGGTAGATTCTGCCTACAGAGAATTGAAGGAGGATTTTTCAAAGGACATGTTTTAGTTGGGCCAAGAAGGAACAAATGTGATTTTCCTTAGTGATGCTGTGAGAGATGGCAGAGAAAACAGCATAATCAAGGTTGTATTTCGGAAAAGTGGCTGACATGGAATGTGTTGGGTCGGGGGCGATGAGAAGGCGGTGGCAGTAGGGGCTGGCAGGGCCCAGGCCGGGGCTGCAGGGGCCGAGAGGAGCGGGTCTGAAAGAATGCCTGGGTCTGCTGCACCGGATGGTTTTGTGGCGCTTGAGTGACATGTGGTCAGCCAGTGGTTCTCAAAGTGTGGTCCTTGGGCTGCCTGCAACAGTCACCGCCTGGGCTCAAGTGAAACCCAGACTCCTTGACTCTCCTCCCCCAAACCCATTCCTACAGAGTGGAGGTTTCCAAAGAAAACAGAGCCGCCAAAGAAGGCTGAGAATGAGAATTAAGAGACATTGGAGAAGATCAAGAGAATGTGCCCTGAAGACGATAAATAAAAGATTTCAAGGGTGAAATGGCGGTTGTTATTGCCTGGGTAGATAAGGAATCGTTCAGCAGTGGCGCTGGTCACCCAGGGCTGGTGTGAGCAGAGCTGGAGGGAGCTGTACTGGGGTGGAAGGGGCCCCACCGCCTCCTGTGTCCTGGTGAAATAGGGAGGCGGGGTGAGAGGAGAGGGACCAAGGTCTGGAACTTCTGCGTGGAGCAGGAGCTGAGCAGCCTGAGGGTCGACTGAGGTAGAAACTGAAACTTGAGAGGCGGCCAGTCCACACAGCACTGTTCCGGGATCCCTTTTTCCCTCATGATGTAGGAAGCTGGGGCGAGAGAAGGTTCGGTTGATTTGGGGTGGAGATGGTGGGTTTCCTGCCAGGATTTTGTGCCGATTTCACTGCCCTTGCTCATGCAGCTACCTCTTGGGAGCTTTCACCTCCCTTTCCTGTCCCTCTCCGACAAGCCTGTTTCTGTCACTTCTGGGAGCCGCATGCCCTGTCCGAGAGTCCCCAGTCAGCACCCTGCCTGCCTGCTCCCTGCAGCCACTCTGGGCCTTGTCCCAAGGGTCCTGCTGCCACCAGACCGCTCAAGCCTTCACTTCTCCAAGCTCTAGTTTTTGCCCCAGCTTCCAGGGCACTGTTCCCAGATCAAGTGGGAAAGGGACTTTGCCCCCAGAGACCCAAACCTTGTCCCCCAGTCACTGATCTCTGGTAATTCACATCAGTCACACGAACCAGAGGGAGAAGAGGGTCTCCTAGGCCCAGGGGAGGGGTGGTTTTCCTACAGATCGTGTGTGAGCACGAGCCAGCAAGCCGAACTCCATGCCCGAGCAGCAGAGGCCGACCCGGCTGCTTCTCTTGGACCTGACTCGTTTGGGTTATGGACGTATGAAAAGGTGAGTGGCCGAAATCTGCCTTTCTCTAATGGCAGGGGTGAGGGGAGGGAGGGCAGTTTGCTGAATGTAGAGACATAAATTCTCAGACAAGTAACTTGCAAGCATTTCACAAGGATTGATTAACAAATAAGTGACATTACGGTTCTACTCTGTTTAACCTCAATCTAGTTGCTAAATTTTTTGAACAGAACTATGATGTTGACATGATCAGCTTAGACTGAGTTTGAATCCCAAGGCTGCCACATACGTGCTGGGGCCACACAGCGGCTCCCTTCCCACTGGGGTGACAGTGTCCACCCCATGGGTTTGCATGAGGGTTAGTAAGATACTGCATTTAACTGTGGTGCTTGGCATACACGGAGCACAAACACATTGTCATACTTCCTTTTAAAATGTTTTCTTATTCAAAACCTGCCTTCCTATTTTAGGGCCTGTCAAAATTAGAAATGCCTTCCTTCTCTGGATTAGACTGCATTCTTTTGTGTTAGCTATTTTTATTTTACATATGCATAGTCATCCTATACATGCTTTTTATGTCTCATTTTTATAGTTGATGAGCCAATATTGATACTTTATTACTAACTAAAGTTCACAGTTCATTGGGGCTCACTCTTTGCTGTAGGGTTCTGTGGGTTTTGGCAAAGGTATGATGACAGTATCCTCCGTGACGGTATCATACAGAACAGCTTCCCTGCCCTAGAAGTCCTCTGTGTTCTGCCTATTCATCCCTCCCTCCCCCCAACCCCTGGCGACCACTGATATTTTCATTGACTCCATAGTTTTGCTTTTTCCAGAATGTCATATAGTTGGAATTGCACAGTGTGTGGCCTTTCAAGTTGGCTGCTTCCACTTGGCGATATGCATTCAGGTTCCTCCATGTTTTTTCATAGCTCGATTGCTCATTTCTTTTTTTGCCAAGTAAAAATCCATCATATGGATTTGCCCCAGTTTCTTTATCCATTCACCTCTTGATGGACATCTTGGTTGCTTTTAGGTTTTGGCAATTATGAATAAAGCTGCTATAAACATTTGTGTGCAGATGTTTGGACATACATTTTCAGTTCATTTAGGTAAACACCAAGGAGTGCAATTGCTGGATCTTATGTTTAATTGTATAGGAAACTGCCAAACTGTCTTCTAAAGTGGCTGTACCATTTTTGCCTTCCCACCAGCAATGAAATGAGAGTTCCTGTTGCTCCACATCTCCACCAGCATTTGGTGGTGTCAGTATTTGGGATGGTAACCATTCTAATAGGTGTGTAGTAGGACCGTTGTTGTCTTAATTTGCAATGCCCCACTGAAGTATAATGTTGAACATCTTTTCATATGCTTATCTGCCATCTTATTTGGTAAGGTGTCTGAATCTTTTGCTGATTTTTGTATTGGATTGGCTGCTTTTTTATTGAGTTTTAAGAATTCTTTGTATATTTTGGATACCAGTCCTTTACTGGATATATATTTTGCAAATACAATATTTTCTCCCAGTCTGTGTCTTGTCTTTTCATTCTCTTAATGCTTTTTTCTTTTTATTGCACTGAAACTGAAATTTGGGGGCACCAAGGAACAGAAACCAGTCATAGGGTTTTACTCTGCCTTTATTCTCATCAGATGCGATGCCAGGCAGTATCCAGTGGTACTTCCTTGAACATTCAGCAACGTACTAAAGGTGGGACGTCTGAGTTGGTGCAGCTTGCTTAGCGGAGGGTGTGGACACTGGGGACTTACAAGTTCTTCCCCTGTAGGGACAACTGGACACTATATGGGGGCTGGGCCAGTGCTGATCCCTTTTAGTACCTCCCCTGCTCAGGGGACAGAAATTGTAGGCCTACAGGACTTCCCCTTATAACATTGACCTTATTTGGGACACAAAGGACTGAGCTCCTCCCCAAGGTATTTATAGAGATGTACATATTAGAGGAACAAGTACTAGGTTTCCAAACTTAGAGGTTTCAAGCAGGGATCGCAGGTGTTGCCTGTCCTCTCCCCACTGCCCAGTGCAGATGTGCCTTTTGGAAGGCACATACAGACCTCGGCAGGGCCTTGGCAGAACAATAGACAACGGTCCCAGACTATTAATCCTGTCTGCTTCCCAGGATGGAAGAATCCTTCCATGTAGGATGGAAAATCATTACATGGCAGTGGAAGGGAAGTTCGGCTCATGGAGGGCTTTTCCTGTGGGTCTCCAGAACATTTCTCCCACCGTACCTGCCTCCTGGTAACACAATGTCCTGATGCTTTAGAATAGCTAAGTGTCTTCTCAGGAGTTCAATATTAAAATATACCTATTTCTGGCTATACTGGAAAACATGGCCAAGGAGCAAGTGAATGGTCCTGGTTTCTTTGAGCTCAGTGAAAGTAAGAGCAAAATGGTGGAGACCACTGAGAAAGCCTGTGAAATGCTGAATGCCTGGGGTGAGCCTGAGTGTGCATTTCACAAGCTGCCAGGCCATTCAGATACATATTACATTTGAATATCATTAGGTTAAAGCACAAACTTCAGAGGCCTAAAAACCTGGATTTAGATCTTGACTCTGCTGCCTTTGGGTAAATATTTAAATGCCTTAATTCTTATCTGCAAAATGGGAATGATAACAAGGTTGTGGAAGAAACAAAAATCAATCCACACCTTGCACCATATTCAAAAATTAACTCAAAATGGTTCATAGATCTAACTGTAAAAGCAAAAACTATAAACGTTATAGAAAAAAAAAACGGAAAAACCTTTGTGGCCTTGGGTTAAGCAAAGATTTCTTAGCTGTGATTCTGAAAGCACAATCCATAAGAGAACAAATTAAGAAATTGGACTTCATCAGAACTTAAATTCTGCTTTTTGAAAAACATTGTTAAGAGAATGAAAAGACAAGCCATAGACTAAGAGATTTGCACATCATATATTTGATAAAGGGCTTGTATCTAGAATATGTTAAGAACCTTCAAAATGTCATAAGAAAACAGCACAATAAAAAATAGGCAAAAGATCTGAACAATTCACCAGAGAAGATATACAAGTGTCAAGCCCATGAAAAGATGTTCAACATCACCAGTCATCAGGGAAATGCAAATTAAAACCACAATGAGATACCACTACACATCTATTATAGAGTGACTAAAATTAAAAAGACTGACCACACCACGTATTAGCTAGGATGTGGAGCAACTGGAATGCTCATATACTAAAGGTAGGAATGTAAAATGATACAACCACTTTGGAAAAGATTGACAGTTTCTTTACAAGTTAAACACACACCCACCATGATCTAGCCAGTCTACTTTTAGGAATTTACCCAAGAGAAATGAAGCCATATGTCTATGCAAAGATTTGTGCAAGAATGTTCATAACAGCTTTATTTGTATTAGGCAAAAAGTGAAAATAACTCTAATCTCCATCAACAGATGAAACTGTGATCTCTAAACAATGGAATACCACTCAGCAATAAAAAGGATGAACTACTGAGACACATAGCAACATGGGTGGATCTCAGAATAATTTTGCTGAGTGAAAGAAGCCAGGCCAAAAAAAAAAAAAAAAAAAAATCAGTACACACCACATGATTTCATTTGTATAAAATTCTAGAAAATGCAAACAATATAATGACAGGAAACAGGTCATTGGTTGCCTGGATGTAGGGGTTGAGGCCAGAAATGAAGGAATTACAAGGGGGCTTGAGGAAACTGTTGGACGTGCTAGGTATATTCACTATCTCGATTGTGGCGATGGTTTCACAGGTGTACATGGGCCGTCCAGAAAGTATCCAGCCATGTAACCGTTACACTAACTATGGCTGGATACTTTCCAGACAGACCTCATGTGAGTCAAAACATCAAATTTTACACTTAATGTGCAGTTGTCATACGTCAACATAGTTAGAATTTAAAAATTGAAATAAAATTTAAAATTCAGTTCCTCAGTTGCTCCAGCCAGCCAATGGCTATGTGCGACTAGTGGCTGTCACACTGGATACCAGAGGGAGAGAACTTTCCCTCAGAGCAGAAGGTTCTATTGAGCAGTGCTGGTCCCAACCCAGGACCTCCTGTTCCAGGCTGGCAGGGAATTCTAATAAAAAACAATTATTCTTCTGGCCAAAGTGCCTACTACACTTTTTGTCTAGAGAGCAAAATGGATGCGGGAGGGGAGGGACACACGTGGCAAGCAATCGTCCGCCATCAGGACAGGCCATTGCCAGGGACCAGGTGCGCAGGTGCCTGCCTGTTTCTTCAGCTGCACCGCTGGGAACGTTGGTATTTTGCTCTCTAGTCCTGCTCCTCAAACGTAGTGCACCCCTGAGTAATCTGTTCAATGTGAAGACTCCGGTCTTCACCCAATTTGTGTCCTGCACCCTTCAGTGGCCAGGCGAAGCCACAAATCCCCTTCTCAGAATGGTGTGTTTAAGTGGACCAAGTCTCATACACAGACTTACAAGGAAACCCACCGTGTTACATACAGCATTTTGTCTCCAGAACCTGGCGATGCGGGACCACTACTGTAACTGGACGAGGCCACTCCTTGAACCTATTTTGATAATTTGGCTATTCTCACCCCAGATTCCAGAATACCATAGAGCAAGGAGTTTGTTTCCCTAGAAACCGGTCCTTTTTGGATGAACGAAGGAACTGAGACGACACCAGGACAACAAAGAAAAACCAGGCCACCTGGCCCTCCCCAGTTCTGGCCGCGGACCCAGTCAGCATTGTAGCCAAGTGCGCCCTCCAACGCCCCTCTCCCCGAATACATGTATTTTTAAATTATTTATTCAACAAAAATGTGTTGGGTAGAGCCCTCCGTGCTGCACTGGGACAAGACCGTCACGTCAAACCTCACCTGGGACTGGGGGTGGCGCCAGGACTGGAGGCGGATGGTGGGGCGGTATCTCGTCAAGATCCTCCAAGGGGGTCCCTCGGGGGACCCCGTTCGCTTTCCCGTCCCGGGCCCCTGGGCCAAACCGTGTGATCACTCGGGCTCCGTTGCCCTGGGACCCTGCCCCGGTCCCATCCCGCCTCCCTGGAGCACCCCCGCTCCCGCCCGCCCAGACCCGTTTGCAAAGCGGCCGCGGTCGGGCGCCCTCCCCCGGGAGCTGCGGGGCTGCGGGTGATCGGCCCCGATCAGCTTGGGCGGCTGCTGGGGTGCGGGGAAGGGCCGTCCTGGCTACACCCCCGCGACATCGGTCTCCCGGGCCAGCGTGGAAAGTCCTCTTCGCGTCTCCAAACCACTTTTGTGAACAGAAGAGGAGCCCAGAGGATTTCACCCGAGCGCACCGCCCTCTAGGGGTGTTGGGAACGCGCGGGGCGCCTTAATGCCCAGGGCCGAGGATGTCCCGGAAAATGCGCGCGACAGCCCGCGCCACCCAGGAGCAGCCAACAGGCCGGGGAGGGGAGGATCCAGCCCCCGCCCCAACACGAGCAGAGCCGATGTCTGCGGCCGCCCAGGACGACCCCAGGCCCGGGCCCCGGCGCCGCGGAGGCGGCGCTTCCTCGTCGCAGCGCAGGCTCGTGTCCGCCGGGCTCGCCCCAAATGCGCTGGAGAGCTAGGTGGGAGCGCAGGCTCTTCAGGGCACCACCCAGGCTTTAGTGCATCCAGCAGATACGCGACTGGAAGAAGGTGAGAAAGGGTTCTCCCCAAAGGTTAAGATAGAGCTTCCAGCACCTTCTAACGCCCCAGAAAGTGGTGGTCTAGAAATTGCTTCCCCGCTCCCCAACCCTCGACTGGAAAGGGTCCTTGAGCCCAGGCTGGCGGGCAGCCCCATAACGCCAGGAATCTCCTTTCCCTTTGGATATTTCCTCCTCCCTTTCTGCAACCCCCACCCCGGGGTGCTAATCCCATTTTCCCCTAGACTGGATTCTCCCTGAACGGTGGGACGGGGGAGAGATTTGTACCTGGGAATTGTCTGCAAAAGAAGCTGCGCCTCGTTTCTAGTGAGCACTCAAACGTGAAGCGAATGAATGAAGTGAGGAACCAGCTGCCCGCGATTCCTTTTTGTTCCCCCTCTTATAAAGAAATTCTGTGTGCTCCTAGTGGGCATTCTAGGACCACAGCCTTGATCAGAGGAAATTATGGGCCCGCGGATCTACCGTCCCTGGATCTTTTTCCCACCCAGACAAGAAAAGGACCTCCGAGGCCACTGACTTCTTTATAACAAGCAGATCAGAAAGGCAGGAAGCACCGTTCTGAAAGCAAAAGCAAATGGCTCCATTTATTTATTTTTAAAACAACACATGTAAAACATGAGGACATGGTCACCAACAATATTTTTGAAAATAGGGTAAAGTTAAAATCCCCGATCCCCATCCCCCAGTCATTCCCTCCGCAGGGATGGCCACTGTGGGTTTGATGTGCCTCCTGCCTCGCCCTCCGAATCCACCTGCCGGTTTCCTGCTGTTCCACCCTCAGGGCTTAGTGCTTATCATTGCGTCCACCTGGCATGCACCCCCTTCCTTTTCTTTTTTGGAAAGGGGTAGTTTCATTTGTATTAAGGTATAACATTCATATGCTAAAGTACACACACCTGAAGTGTGCAGCTCAATGAATTTTTACATATGCTTGTACAGTATGTTCACCCAGGTCAAGATAGAGACCCTTCGCAGCACACCGGAAAGCTCCCTCGGGCCTCCCCCAGTCAACACCCACTCCAAAGGGAACCGATATTCTGATCGCTCCCACCCTAGACTCATTTTGTCTGTTCCGGTAAATGATGTGTCTCCCGTGTTTTCTGTGGGATCACATTCGCCTCCTCCAGATCTCAGCTCAGATGTCACCTCCTCTCGCCTTCCTTTCCATGGCATTGTGCTGTTTCCTCCAAAGCACTTCACGGTCTGCAGTCTCTGTGTTAGTTTGTGGACTCGTTTACTGTTTGCTTTCCCAACAGAAAGTGTCCTCTCCTATTCACTGCTTCTCCTGAGCCCCTAAGTGTGGTGTCTGGTCCATGCACTTATTCGATGAATGGATATGTGTGTAAACGAAAGGAAGAAATACTCCAGGCATCAATTTGTATGGTCCTGAATCTAAAACTAGTTATTTGTCCAAACACTGGTCTACGACTGAGGTCTCTGCACTCACTGTTACAAAGACAATATTCACCAAATTCAAATTAGAAGGCTTGGAGAAAAATACTGGCGTTATTCCAGTCTGCCTGGAAGCAAAAAGTGGGCTCATTCTCACCCTCTATAACAGGATTACCTTCTCCACCGGGACTGGGACTTGCACTTTAAACTGTTGAAACAATGTTTTATAAAAGAACTCCACTTTGGCTACGTAAAAAGACTCTCAATAGTGGTTATCTCTATTGGGGTGATGGAGGATGATTTTTTTTTTATTTGCTTTATACTTTTATGTTTTGACATGGGCAAATATTACTTTTTTAAATAAGAAAAAAATTTTAAATTATGATAAAATACACATAACTTAAAATTTACCATCCTAACCATTCTTGATGTGTATAGTTCAGTGGTGTTGAGTACATTCACACTGTCGTGCAGTCTATCTCCAGAACAGTTTTCACCGTGCAAATCTGAAACTCTGTACCCACTAGGCAACTCCCCGTTCTCCCCTCCCCCTAGCCCCTGGCAGCCACCATTCTATTTTCTGTCTCTATGGATTTGACTACTCTACGTACCTCATAGAAGTTGAATCATACAGTATTTGTCCTTGTGTGACTGGCTATTTCACTTAGCATAATGTCCTCAAGGTTCATCCCTGTTGTAGCTTGTGTCAGAATTTCCTTCCTTTTCAGGCTGAATTATATTCCATTGTGTGGATACTTCACATTTTATCTGTTCATCTACCCAGAAGAGGAATTGCTGGATCATATGGTAATTCTATTTTTAATATTTTGAGGAACTGCCCTACTTTTTTCCATAGAGACTGCACCAATTTACATTCCCACCAACAGTGTACAAGGTTCCGATTTCTTTGCATCCTTGCCAACTCTTGCTATTTTCTGTTTGTTTTTAAGTAGTAACCATTCTAATGAGTGTGAAGCGGTATCTCATTGTGGTTTTGATTTGCATTTCCCTAATGACTAAAGACATTGAGCATTTTTTCCTGTGCTTATTGGGCCATTTGTATATCTTTGGAGAAATGTTTATTCAAGTCCTTTGCCCATTTGAGTATTGGGATTTTTTTGTTGTTGTTGTTGCATTCTGAGTACATATTACTTTTAAAATCAGAAAATAATTTTATTTTATGAAGAGAGGGTGAAAAAGCCAATCAAGAGAGGTATAGCGGTCAAAAGAGTGGGCTCTGAAATCAGAAGATTCAGTCACCACAGTTACTAAGCACCTACTGTATAAGTCAGGGTAGGCTCAGCACTCTAACAAACAACCCGGCAAGCTCAGTGCCCTAACACACTAAAAGCGCCACTCCCTACTTCAAACCCAACGTGGTCTGAGGCAGAGGTGGGGGTGGGGCAGGAGTTATGAAGGACAATAGGGCGGTGTGTCATGTAGTCATTCAGAGGACTGGGCTACATTCATCCTGTGACACTGACATCCTCAACATGTGGCCTCCAAGGTCGCCATGGGAGGAGATAAAAGGAAGGATTATACAAGGGTAATTTTTTACGGCCCCGTCTTTCCGTGTATCGCAGCTGAACTCATAATAGCCCCACCCAACTGCAAAGGAGACTGAGAAGCCTCTTCCCGTGTGCCTGAAGGAAAGGCAGCAGCAACGTCTCTGTCGCCGTCCACTCTTTTGGTCGCCAAACCATTTCGTTCTTCTTCCCACACAGACGCACTCATCCCCTTCTCTAGGGAGACAACCCGAAGTCCCAAGCAGTCCCTGCATCCGGGATCTACCTCACGCACACTCTTCTCCCTCGGGACTAGATATCGGTCCTGTTGTTCCGGTGACCAGTGGACTAAAGGGGTGCGTTACGTGCCCCCCTCCAGCACTCAGCACCCAGCACCCAGCGGTGAAGCAGAAGTGATGCAATTCCCCTCGAGAAAAGGAAGGCGTGGTGGGTAGCCCTGGTCCACAGAAGTGACAAATGCCTTGCTGTAAGGGCTTAGGAAGGAAGCGGAGGGGTCCAGGGAGGGGCAAGAAAAGCAAGGAAGGAACCTGGCCCTCCCCGCTCACAGGACGGGTGTCACTTGAGAGGGCTCAGGAGCTGCCGTGTCCTCAGGACGAGCGGGTTTGGGTTAGAACATTCAGAGGAGAGGGTTTGAAAGCAGGACATTTCGGGAGTTGGGAGGGGTAGGAGCTGAGGTCACAGAGAGGCTGCACATGCCACGACAGGCTCTGTGCCCCTGGGGAAGGGATTCGATCTTAGACATCTAGTGAACCACTGTGTCCCTCCTCAGAGAGGATCAGAAACTCACCCAGGGCCACAAACTGCTCAGTGACAGGGACACGATTCTGACAAGCCGACTCTGCCCTCTGGACTCCAGGCTGCGGCGCAGGAAGCTCAGCGGTCTCTGCCTGACTCCCCCAGAGCAACGGGACTCCAGTCGCCCTGCCTTTCCTGTCAAGGAGATTCCTGTGTCGCTGGTTTTAACCTTTCTGCGGTCACAGGTCTCTTCAAGACGCTGGGCAAAATCTGTGGACTTTTCCCAGAAAAACGCACAACACGTCCACGGGCGCTGCCTGCATTTCCACGGGTCGTGACTCCAGGCAACCCGCCCAGAGCCCCCGGGTTAGCACCCCCAGCCCTCGGGCCCCCACATCCCTCTCGCATCCCCCTTTTCTCTTGGGGCCTGAAATGGAAGTGGCCCCTGAGACGGAAGTGGCTCTGCCCTGCGGTCAGAGTGCCCATCTAGGAAGGGCGAAGTGACCACACTGCCACTGCACCGTCTCGCTGGACACCAGGGCAAAGGGGACTCCTAAGCAGGGAGCCAGTGTCCCTGCCTTTCCACGTGCTGCTCCGTCCCTATTTAGGGCTCATAAAGGTGCACCCTGCTGCCCCAGCGCCATGGTAAGTAGGCCACCTGGCCTGTCACCAGCCCTTCAGAAGTGTGTCATCAATCCAACTATTTAGCCCTGCTGGGAAGCTCCCAGGGCTCCTCTTCAGTGCACACCTGACACGACTCTCAAGGCCAGGCCTGGCCTGTGCTGTAGCCAGAACATCCAACCTCCCCCGGCGACAGGGGCCAGGGCTGGAAGGGCTGCCTTCCCCTCCCCTCCAGTCTGCAAATAAGCAGCCGTCTCCGCCACTAGCTCCAAACTGTGCCTGTGAACAGAGCAGAAAGGGCGCCGTGCCCAGGTGGACCAGAGCTCTGGACTAATTTGATCCCCATAAGTGAGTAACCCCTATGAGGCTGCAGGGTGTAGCCGAAGGGGACAGGCGGCATGCTAGGAGGCCCTCACACTCTCCGGCAAGGTCTCCCTGAGAGTCTCCCTTGGGGAACTGGCGAAACCTTGAACTAGCTCACTGGCCAAAAGCGCCCTCATTCCCTGTGTCCGCAGGAGCACCGGCTTTTTCTGTCTTTTCATTTGATGCTGGAGAGACCCAGCCACTGCTTCAGGCTCTATTGTCTCCCTGAAAAGGATGCAATCCATTTGCTTTCGCCCTTCCCCTCCGTCCCCCTGTTCACCTTAGAAAATATGGAAACCCTCTGAACAGCTATGATAAAAGAACTTTTTAATCTTATTAATGACAACAGGAATGAGGAATATGAAAGCAAAGCAGTTAGCTTAGCCATAGGATGTTGCAACGTGCTCCGGCTGGAGAGCCCAAGAAACCCGGGCTCTTTTGTGTCGGCTAACGGCACACGGGGCTCGGTTTCTGGGCAGCTGCTATCTCCCCAGATTCCCGTCACCGCACAGAGCATTATCACCTCCTGGACCAGCAGGGCCCGTGCTATTTGCTCTAGTTAGTTTTTTTTCGTAGTAAGAGTCTTAAGTCATTTTTAAAAAATGGGAGGGGGGTATTTTAAAGATGCTCATGGTGAATGACAGCTGGAGAGAGACATTGGCGGATGGGGGGCCCTGCACATAACCCTCCTGGTTATGTTGAGATCCCTTCTAGATATTTCTCTCCATTCTGCAATTCATGTTCTACATGGTTAGTGTGACCACAGCCAATATAGATTCTATATTGGAACAATACTGGAATTTCTGCATGGTTAGAATGAGAGCCACCTCCTCCCCTGGGATCCTGTGCCCATAAATTCTAGCAATGGCAGGGACAGCATCACTCGTGGTGACTTGTCCCCAGTCTGTCCTGAGCCCTGCAGACACTATCCTAGCCTCAAACTGGGACCTTCAGCATTAAACTGATTGACCACCTGTAGGTGGTGGGAGAATTTGGGGGTCCCCATGGGACCTCACTTCTTTACACTAAAGTGAGTTCTGTGGTTGCTGAATCTGACTTCCAGAGCTGCTGCCTGCTGGGTTGGTTGTGCTAAGGCTTTCAGCTGGTGCCTGTATCACAGGGGGAGCTACCTGGCTTTCCAGCTTGGTTCTAAGGTCCCAGAATTAATAAAGGGACCAAAACTCCCTGCAACATTTTTGAGCATGACATATCCCTTTTTACCAGGTTGGGGGTTTTTATGTTGATACATTCGCTGCGGAACCTCTCAGGGCTGTCCATCAAGTCCCACTTCGGAGTCTCTTGGCTCATACATGAAGGCTTTGGCATCTCCAGGCATCTGGGTCACCGTGCCCTGTGGAGTGGCCAGCTCTCAACAGCTACGATGGCACCCAAAAGACTAAAGTCCCAAGGCTTCACTGCTTGGCAGTAACTTGGGCTGGTCTCCCCATTGGAGAGTGGGGGGCACCTATAAGAGCCAGGCAGCTGATCTGATTTTGACCTTGTTGCCTGACTGTGGGCTGGACAGCTTCATCCTAGAAGTTGTGGGCCAGGCAGGCACTATGAACGCACACTGCAGACTATCGTTATGTTATATGAAATTCAAAGACATTTAAAAATAAACTCAGTCCCTTCAGCAAGCTGCCAAGGGGTTGGCATTTCCATACACAGAACCACTCGCCCCCACTGAGGGCTCCTTGAGGTGCACACTCTGCCTTCCCAGCCACAATCTCATTTGGTCCTCAAGTTTGGTTTTAGGATCCTCACCCGGTAACCAGGACTGAGACAGAGAACATTTAAGTGATCTGTCAGGGCTCAGGGCAAGACTAAGAACCTCCATTTCCTCACTTCTAGCCGCCAGTCTGGGCCTTTAGTTTGATGTTAACAGCTTCTTACAACTTTAGCAGGGGGATGTGTACAAAGCAGTATTTCTCAAGAAAGGGAGGACGGCATTAATAAATGCCTAAGAAGGTCGCCCTACTTATTCCTCCAGTTTCCCTGGGTTCTCCGGTCTTTGCTTCCTCATTTTCTTTGTTAGAAATTCCCTTTGCTGTCATCTGTGCTCATCACACGTCGTGGTGTCGCGGGGGCAGCAGAACGGGTAATGAGCTCCCAGGTTTTGCCGCCCCTTTGTCGCAAGCACTTGGCATCCTCCCGTCTTTCTCCTCCAGAGATCAAACTCTTATCCTTCTCTCTCCTTTCCTTTGATGCAAACTTTATGACTGGGAGGATGTGCTTGGCGGTTGCTGTTCTAAGGAGTTGGAGGTCATTGTCCCTGCTTCTGCAGAAAGGACGAATTTGGAGGAAGCAACCCACCAGCCTCCCCTTCCTCCACTCCGCCTGTTTGTGTGTTTGCATAATCTGTTTTCAGCAGTCATTGTCCTACATATGAAAATATGAAGGCTTATTTTGACAGCTGGCAGTGTCTTTGATACTGGAAGATGTCCTTTGGAAGAGGGGGAACAGCGGCAGATCGGAAGCAGCTGTGCGCCGTGGCGGTGGCCCGCGAGTGCAGCTGTGGGGTGGCGAGGGTGGGATTTGAGGATGAACGGGTTGGTGTTTGTCTCCGTTTTGTGCTTTGTCAAATCCCCCGGGCTGGAAAGCATCAGACTACGAGCACCACATTCTGTTTAGTTAGAACCAGGAGTCCGTGACATCAGAGAGGAGGAGAAAGAAAGAGCAAAGAGGCACCAAGAGGAGAAAGAAGGGAGGGGCACAGGAGAGGACCCTAAAAGGTGGAATGAGGCCATGAACGCAGGGGAGAGAAATCACAGGAACAGAAAGACAGAAACGAGGCGGTGTAACCGGGCGCTCAGTGGATGTGCTAATCTGAGTCGGACACAGATTTTCTGAGACCTGGACATTCTCCAGCTGTTTTTGCTGCTCAGAATCCCAGACGCCACGGCTGCCCTAGTGCAGGGAGCCCCAAAGGCTGCAGACAGCAGATAGAGCCCTACCTGTGGCCGCCACCACCCCCCAGCAGCTGGGAAGGCCCACCCCCCTCCCAGCAGGCTGCTCTGAGGCTGCCTGTCCCTGCATACGCCCATGGCAGAAGTGACTTTCTTGCTCTTTCTTGGGGTTCCAAGGCAGCCAGCGAGGGGCCCGTGAGGCTCAGGTGTTGTTCCCCTCCAGACAGGTCTGGCCTGCAGCTGCCCCGGGTGACAGTCCTACCCCAGCTATCGGATCAGGCTGTGTCCTGGACCCCACGCATGCCTGCGCACACCCACCCTCTCCTGCACCTCCTCCCTCCTGTTCACAATCTCCAGTCCTGGGCATTTCTTGTCACCACCACCAAGAAGTCCAACTCTAAATCCTGCAGAGACCAGGGCTTTGTGGGGAAATCTGACCGGCGCCACTCCTGCAGGCTAAGGATCAAGACGGGAACCGCAGGAACAAGTCTCTGCTTCACTGCAGACAGAGATAAGCCTTGGAGTAGAGTTGGACACAGGAGTGGGAGTGGACTCCCTTGCAGGGTCTGTGACAGGGGAATCGTCATGGGTCGGCCAGCCTCTCTGCTACCGGTAGCCCCAGGACTTAGGGAGGACAGCCAGGCCCTCCCTGGCCCCCTGCCCACAGCTGCCGGAGCTTGCGGCTGCAAACCCAGATTATCACGTGAAACCAGGGCAGCCGGTAACCAGCCTCTGAGCACAGGACAGAACCACCACCCAGGGTGTTGCTAGGGAGGCCTAGGCCTGGCTCAGGGGCGGCTGCTTTCTCCCTTCCAGTCTAAGGATCTGCTGCCCACCCGGCCCTGGGCGGCTCCTGCAGCCCCCCCAAGGAGGGGGAGGCCACCCCTTGTTTCCCGTCATCATCCTAGCTGCCTCTGTTCCTGCAGCTGACTCTGCAGGAGGGGAGAGGCTTGCTAGGAAGACAAGTGGGATGTTTCTCCATCCACATCACACTCAGCTGACAGAAGCCAGGCGATTCCAGGGGAAACTCCCTCATTTCCTCGGAATGGGCTGGCTATACATCAGGTGCACGGAGGCACCGTGCTGAGACCCACCTCTCAATCCCCCATCCTGGTGGGAAGAGGGAGCAGGGAAGTGTGTGGCTGGGTCTGGCTGCTTCCGCGGGCTTCCAGCTGTGGGGTCCTTCTGGTGTCAGAAGCCCCCTGCACTGCCACCACTCTCCGGGGGCCCAGCAGTGGTGGGATGAGGTGGAGGGGCCCCTCAGGGAAGCAGCCCCTTCTGCCGGGGGACGGGGATGGCTGCAAGGCTGTGGGATGCAGGACTGCCAGCCTTCCTTCCACAGGGGCACCATATGAGCTTCTGTACGAGCTTCTCCCAAATGCCGGAGAGTTGGGCACAAGCCCAGAGAAGGGAAAGTTTCAAGGAGATGAGTGGTCCCAGCATCCAGGGTTGCAGAGAAGCCAAGGAAAGCACTTGCTGAATCTCATAGCTAGGAGATCCCTGGGACAGAGGAGCCACAGGTAATACCCGGGCACTGCTCCTTCGGGGATCGTGTCGGCAAGAGGGAGAGTAGGAGGGACCCTAATGAGGGCTTTTAAATGAGAAGGAAGGAGGAAATGTAATTATTTTTTAAGATTAAAGAGATCAGGTGGCATAACGGTATTGATAATTAGGGAACAAGACTGTCACACACAGCATGACGCTTCATCAGTTCCAGCCTCTCTCATGTGACAGCTGACACTCACGCTTCCAGGACCTCGAGACACACAGCAGGGGAATGAGGGGTAGTTCTGTCCCTTCGGCCTCCACTAAAGAAGCACCTCGAAATGCAAGGGTGCGGCAGTGACTTTATCGTGGAGATAACCTTGAATTGCCTCTATTTATTAAAATATTGAAATAAACCAAAGACTGGTACTTTAGTTCACAAAGCGCTAACAGCATGCCTCTCAATAACATAAACCAATAAAAACCCAGTGAGATTGGAAAGCGTGATAGTTCAACTAATACCCCATATACTCACTCTTCCCTTTTTAAAAAATATTAATGCCAGCAACTTACAGAAAAACCTAATAAACACTGAAAAGCTATTTCATAAAAATTCCCTTTGGGTATATGTTGTACATACATCAATATACAGAGTTATAATCAATATGTACATATAATTTCATGTTCTATTTTTATTTGCTATATATTTGATATACACATTCCCATTTACTGACATATTCTCACAATTTCTAGGGGCTAAAAATATTTTATTAATTAATGTTTTCCTATTATGAAGTATTGGTTGTTTCCCACTGTTCATTTTATAAATAGTGCTGCAATTGGTTTTCTTACTGTTTCCATTTTGAGGTAAAGTCTCCCAAAGTGAAATTACTGAGTTAGGGCTTAAAGGGTTTGATACCCGATTACTTATCGCCAGATTCCTTTTCTGTAAGAATAAACTTATTGTTAGTGCCTCCAGCAGTGTATAAATGACCAGTTTCCCTTCAGGCTTAACAGATTTTTTCTTTCTTTCTTTTCTTTTTCTTTTCTTTCTTTCTTTATTTTTTGTTAGTTGAATACATATGGAATATTCCTTGGAAGAATTGTTTTAAATTTGTATTTCTCAAGTTGAAATTGGTCAACCTGAAGCCTGAGCTTCTGATGCCACCTTAAAGTGCCAGAGCCTCTTCACCCTGACAGCGTCTTTGCAGACATATGCGTGAACCCAAAGACAGAAGTTTCTCCAAGACCCAAGCCCGGACAGCTGGCTCATAAATGCCCGTGACTGGTCAAAAGGGAAGGGTGCAGCCAGGCTGGAGCCCGTCACAGCAACTATTGATTCAGCACCTGCTGAAGGTGGACAGTCCGTGAGTAGGCATGGAACCACGTGCATCCTGGGAGTATTGAGGAGAGGGTGGCATCGTGAGCCCATCCTTCCCACAGCTGCCAGCAACTACACATACCTCCTAAAGAGCTACTCTTACTCTGTCTTCTGTTCTCTGTTCTGAGTATGGCAACGACATGTCCTAAATCTGCTAATATTTCAAACAGGTCATCCAGTTATCCCCATGAAGCGTACCCATTCTTTTAGACCACGTGTCCCATATTTGGATTGGGAATTCTGGTCACTACTGTTTTGGTACATCACTCTCACACACTCTACTAGAATGCAAGCTTATTAAGAACAAAGACTATGTCTTAGTCATCATTCCAAACCTAAATCCTCCCTTTCCTATTACCTACACACCATCCTTTAATTATAAAGTTGGTTCTACTTGTTCTCTTGTCCCTTTGAGAGTTGCTATTCTTTGAAAATATAGGTCCTAAAATAGCATCATCTCTCTTCTTTCTTCCAAGCTCTGTGTGTGTGTGAAAGTGGGTTTCCAAAATATTATCTATCCAGTAAGCATTGCCTATCAAATTAATTCTCGCTGACAGCTGACCAGTGGTATTTGAAACTCACAAGTTTCACAGCTTTAACTTAGTATACAAATTAAAGCCAGCGTGGCCCACGAAAACTATCAGCAAGAGGTGTCAGTCATATAAAGAGTTTTCAGTACTATGAATAGGTAAACATCCCTCATCAATCCCACTTGTGGTTCCCAGGAGAGCTGTTGTGAGTCTAGGGTAATAGAAAACATCTCCTGGCTCGCCCTGGGCCCCCACCCAGAGCCTTCTAAGTCTGCCTTTCAAACTTTCCTCTGCTGCCCAGCCGGCCTGTGCAAAGGCTACTGAGTGGCAGATCAACTGGTGAGTGTGTCTTGTCCTCCCAACTTTCCCCGTGACATGAGCTCCAGACCCGACACAGCAGCGTGGAGCAGGCTGGGACTTGACCAGTGCTAACGCTGAGCCGTGGCTCCCAGAGGCCAAAGACAAAGCCGGAATGTGGCTGGCCTTGGAGAATGGAGGTGGAGAATATGGCCGTAGAAGTCCAAAGAGTGTCCACCAGGAAGCTGTCTGCATGGCAGAACCCCAGCTGGCCATGAGCACCAGGAAAAGCAAGGCATCGCCACCAGGAAAGGGGTCTGGAATGACCACGAAATGCTGAGCCTTGGGACAGCAAGGAGGGCTCCAAGCTGAAAGAACCGGCTTCTGGATCACCGGTTATCAGAGTAAGTAGAGAGGGCTGACACAGGAGGTTGGTTCTGGACACTGGGTGAGGAGGGAGAGAGATTCTGTGACCCAGCAATCTCCACTGGGGCTCCTGGGCCCCGACTGTGGTTCACTCATTCACATACGGACTGAGCTCCTCTCATAGCTGGCCAGGGTGCCAGGGGCTAGGAACTAGCACCGAATGAGCAGACATGCTCCTGCTCCTGTGGAACATTCATGAGGGAGGAGTTTTCAGTAGGAAGTGAGAGCAAAACTTACATTTATAACTAGAGCTCTGTGGCCAGGCACAGTGGCTTGCGCCTGGAATCCTAGCACTTTGGGAGGCTGAGGTTTGAGGATGGTTTGAGGTCAGGAGTTCAAGACCAGCCTGGGCAACATACTGAGACCCCCATCTCTACTAAAAAATAGAAAAGAGAAATTAGCCAGGCAACTAATAATAGAAAAAATTATCCAGACGTGGTGACAGGTGCCTGTAGTCCCAGCTACTTGGGATCAACCTGAGGTTGCGGTGAGCTGTGATGATGCCGCTGCATTCTATCCGGGGTGACAGAGACTCTTGTCTAAAAATAAATAAATAAATTTGTACTTCGCAAAGCTTCTCTAGCTGATTCTGATGCGGTAGGTTCTCATTCCACAGGCTAATAAATGCTGCCCCAAGCGTGCACTAATTAGCCCAGAGGTGCTCAAGGTATGGTTTGTGGACCACCGGCAGCATCACCTGGGTACTAATTAGAAAACCAGATTCTCAGGTCCCAGCCCAGACCTACAGCATCAGACAGCCCGGGGGTGGGGCCCGGCAATCTGGGTTTTAACCAGCCCTTTGGGTGGTTCTGAGTCACACTGAAGTTTGAGAACCACTGAGCTAGATCTTTTGACAACTCTTTGTTCTTTGATATACCGATGGCTAAACCAGAGCCTTTGGATAATTGGATATGTAGTTTCACCACATATGTGACCAATTACTGGAAAAAGGGACGATTTATTCTTTTATATCGGCCTGGAAATGTGATTTGCATATTACTGAATTGGAAAAGTTAATAAAGAAAATCAGAAACACTCTGGTACTGGGGGACACACCTCTGGCATAACTGATAGAAACCTAGAGGAGGCAAATTTTGGCTTCGTAAAAGAAATCACTGTCTTCTGTTCGGAGGGCCGTGGCCACGGGATGTGGCCACGCACTGTTGTTGGAGGCGCGCCGTTTGCATGTTGTACGGACATCCAAGAACAAACTAGGCTGGGCCAAGCCTTCCCAGACGCCTGTCTGAACAACGTCAGTATCAGTCACCTGGGATTGTTCAAAGTACATTCTGGGGTCGCACTCAGTAAGACTCTGATGTGGCACATGTGGGGTGGGACCCTGCCATTGCATCGATTCCCAGGGCATTGTGAAGCACCAGATCTGAGAAATACCAAACCATGTATATTTGACGTCCTTTTCAAATTCTATGGCTGTATAAAGGAGGGTGGAAAGATTAGTTTCCAAGCATTGGGAAATGAGAAAAGATTAGAGAATTTTCTCCTTCTGATAAGAGGTTTGTATTCAAAACTAATATGGAGAATGGTGTTTTCAGCTCTGCTAAGGGTGCCCCTAAGAAACAGGTTTAAACTACAGAAAAGATTTGCATTTAAAGAAAAAAATTTCTTGGCAATAAGGATTATTAAACATTCGGATGAGCTAAAGAAGTTGACTGTGGAAGATTCTTGTCTAGAGATTTTAAAAAAAGGTGACTTCTCATCTGTCTGGAATGATGCCCGGGGATCATTTTAAAGTGCCTTCTAGCCGTGATTCTGACGTTCACATTTACGTCACAGTGTATTAGATTAATATAGACTCTGTGTCCCTCAAGCTTATAAAAGAGCCATAATGGGAGCTTCCCTCATTAATAGGCTGCTAATAAAACAGAATTAGCAAGTGGTGAACAGATAAAATATTAATACACTACAGAGACCTTAGTTTGAAGGAGGAAAGCCCAGTTTCTTGTTTACCCGTCACTTCACCCTCCGTGAAGGACATAAGGGCATAAGCTTTTGTCCAAGCATTCGTCCTACGGTGACCAAGTCGTCAATAAAGAAAAATAAAAGAAACTTCTACCTATAATATCTTTCTGTGGTTCTGATGTTGAGGTAGAGTTGGAGTTAGATTCAAGGCAAAAGTTGCTAAAAAGGGAAGATCTTAAAGAGGAGCCGGGAAGGAACCCTCTGAACACATACAGACATGAGTGGCCGCGTGCAAAGACAGGCCCCCGCCCGGGGCATGAAGTGAGCTGCTGACAGCCAGGACAGAGGCGCCGGACCCAGCAGCCCGCCCAGCTGGGACCAGGCCAGGAGAGACACAGCATTGTCTGGGCTTAAATCTCTTAAGTATTTCTGCTTCAGAAAAGATAATCCCAGGCAGACGCTTGTATTTTTTCAGTTGGAGTCTTAACCAGCACAAACATAGAGCTTATGAAAACTTTCCAAGCTGTCCAGAAAATGCAGAAGACTCCAGTGAAGGAGCAGGTGATGACGTGCAGTATGGTGGCCCCGGAGTCAAGGGACTTGGATTAAAACCTTCCTCTACCACTTGACCATGGGCAAGTTTCTTAACATCTCTGGGCCTCAGTTTCCTTATTTGAAATAGGAAGACAACAACTAGAACTGGGTTACTCAGGCGATTTCACAAGACAATGACTGAGAACAGGGAGGCACATGGCCTTTTACCATCTTTCTGCAGAAATGCATGGCTGGACTCCTCCGCTCGCTGACGCAGTGCCTCCCGCACGCTCTGGTGAGACCCGACACCGTCTGTGACAAAGTTGTCAGCATTCCTTGGCAAAATGGGAGAAATGAGGGCAATGTTATGAGTGCACGGGGACATTTGGTTGCCAACAGGAGTTTCTTTCTTAGGAAGTAATGCCCTTCCCTCTGAGGATGTACGATGTCCTTTGCTTTTGGAAAAAATGATCACAGAAGATACTTTAAGTTTCATGTTCTTTGCAACTTTAAGTTAGTCCTTTTTTTTCCCCAGTACATGAACTCCAAGAGTCCAGGAGCCGTTCTAAAGGGTGTGAGGGAGAACAAAGAGGGGCAAGCAGGGCAGCCTCGCGTGACTCTGCCTGAAGCTCCAGGGGTGTGAGTTTGGCAGGTGTAGCTTCTATTTCTCTTACTGCCACAGGCTTTTCTCTGAGTTTCTCATGTTCTTCTTTCTCATTGTTTGTTCCTTCAACAATTTCTCCCTCTCTTTGAGCATGTTTCTAATCTCATTCTCCCTCTTGCTTTTGTTCCAGCCTGTTAGGCTTGTGGCTTTTTCCCCTTTTCATGCCCTGTTTCTCCTCTGGCTCACACACTTTGTATCTGTCCCAGGTTTTGCCCTTGATTCTTTTTTTTTTGCAAGCCACAGGCGCTATGTTCCCAGGTGTGCCTGCTTGCCCAGGTGGCAGGAGTAGAGGACACACACATGCTGCACGCATTGGAGCAGACACTGTTTGTCCTCGCCCAACAGAGGCCTGTGCTGAGACACATCAACAAACATGGCCTTTGTCTCGGTCTGTTTTCTGTTCCTAAGACAGAATGCCAGATACTCGGTAGCTTCTCAAGAAAAGAAGTTTATTTCTCACAGTTATGGAGGCTGGCAAGTCCAAGAGCACGGCGCTGGCATCTGGCGAGGGCCTTCTTGCTGTGTCCTAACCTGGCAGAAGGGCAAGTGAGCACGTGAGATAGAGAAAATTGGGCTGAACTCATCCTTCTAATCAGGAACCCACTCTCAAGATCTAAGCACTCCCTCGATAACGGCATGAATGCATTTGCGAGGGCACGGCCCTCATGGTCTAATCGCCTCTTTAAAGGCCCCACCTCTTAGTGCTGTTACAGTGACACTTAAATTTCAACGTGAGCTTTGGAGGGGACATTCAAACCATAGCAGCCTTCAAGATTGAGCCTCTCCCCACATTAGTGATACGGCATTAATTGAGGGATTCCCCTTGAGCACTGGAGGATCATTGCTCCAGTGGTAACATTTTTTTTTCCCCGTAGAGAGAGTCAACTAGGCCAACTTGTGCTGGTTTGTCCGGAACTTTCCTGGTTTGAGCACGGAAAGTCTGTCCCGCATCCTGGCAAGCTGGGACAGTTGGGTACCCTAGAGCCAGCGGTAATTTTCTACTGGACTATAGGTCAAAGATTAGTCACAGGTAGGTCTAAGTTCAGAGAATGAGACCAATGGGGAAAGATTAAAGGGTCTGGGATGGTTTAACCCAGAGCAGAGAAAGCTGGGCGGGGATGGGAAGGGGCTATTTTGGTAACAACCTTCACGGGTGTTCGCTGGGTGTGCTCGAATGTGTCCAGCTGCCGTCCTTCTCCACCCGAGATCAGAGCCAGAGGAAATGGGTGTGAGTGGAGCCCGAATTTACTCACAAAGCTGAATTTCCTGACAGTAAGTATTCTTAGACACTAGAATGAGCTTCCGAGACAGATTAGGCATTGTCCTGGGAGGGCTTCAGCACAGTGAATTCCCGAGGGCTTTAGGAGTTTGGGTGTGGCCCAAGGGCTGAGGGGGCCAACAAAACACATTTCCAAGATGCCTTCCAACCCTAGGATTCTGTTTCCATCTACCCACCTGTTATGCCTCTAATTATTTTTCTTGTCCTCTTTTGCCTGTACTTAAACCTTACAATGACCAGGAAGAAAGTGGCTTGTTTATAATTTCCTAGGGAATGGGTCAGTCTTCCCCAAAGCATGATGGAGAGGAAAGATTAGCATGTTTGTTTGTTTTTCCATAAGGAAGGCTTAAATTTAGACCATGTTATTTATTGGTCGATTTAATGATAACAATATCAGAAGTTTAAAACAAGGAGAAAAATTCCCTATGGTCCCACTGCAACAAACTGAGGGACACACATCTCTTCCCACTCGTTGTCCTGCGATTTCCCCAGGTCTTCGTTAATGTTTGACCTGGCATCCAACTTCGCCCATGTAGGTGGCGACTGGACCTTGTGGAGTAACTAAAGTAAAAAGCAAAGCAAACTAAAATAAAAAGAAAATCCTGGTTGAGTTATTTCTAACTTTTAAAATCAGCGTATTTCCTTCATGGAACTGTCTCACATTCCAGGAAATCAGCTGAGCCGTGCGGTGAATCGTTGTGGTTAAAACTGATAAGCTTTGGGGTTAGCGGTGGGTTCTTGTTGTTTTAGGGATTTTCTCCCCTTCATATAAATAGTTCCATTTGTTGGAAATGGAGAACAACCTCCACTAATCTGAGCATCGCTTTCCACAACGCTGTTAAGCTGTCCTACCCGTCACCGACCCTGACAGCGCAAACTCTCGGGCGTATCAGTCAGCTCTTTGGCTCCGCACAGGACTGGCTTGGATTCTCTGTCCCTGTCCTTAGCACACCCCCGCCCCAGCCCACCACACCTAGAACCTCATCGTGGGTTACTCTGTGTGTCCACAGACTCAAATGACTATGCAAAACTTAACCAGTTGTAACCAAAGTGATAAAACTGAGGCCCCCAGGAAAAATCCTTAGATCACCTTGATTCTTGCATGAATGGGCTTTTTTCAGGTAAGAATATAAAATAGTTTTGGTTTCAACTTTGGAAACTAGATAAAAGAAATTATGCTCCAGAGTGGTATAAAGTATGAGGTCCTGCCTAGATATTGATTTTGTATTGAAAGAAGTGGTGGTTATTACACAAAGCGGCAAAGCCATAGAGCAGAATGCGGGGTAGAAACCAGGGAAGGGTTTGATGTGATGCTGTTTGTTACATGAGTTAAGCAACAAGCCTGGGGTTTTTCCCCACGTGGATTCTTCCCTTAAGGAGAGAGAATTGCCTTTTGTCTTGTTTTGTTTCTCACTGGGCACCCATTTACAGTTTCAGGTTAATATGATGTCACAGTCACCAATAGAATGTTGTCAAAGATGGGAGATCACTTTGTATTTTGTATTCTACTTACATAAGCCTCTTTCTTTTTGTTTATATTTTTTCCACTTGGTTTTCCAAATCACAGCTTTATCCATAAAGTTCATGCAGTCAGAAGCAGTAGGTACACATAAAAAACTAATTTTCTGATTTAGTTTTATTTTGTTACTGTCCCTTAATTACCCATCCCCAATCTTATTCTCTTCTCGTGAGTACCCATGTTTTATTTTTTTATTTTATTACTCTATCCGCCAGGCTAAAGTGCCTTAACATCAGCCTAGCTCACAGCAACCTCAAACTCCTGGGCTGAAGCGATCCTCCTGCCTCGGCCTCCCAGAGTGCTAGTTTTACAGTCATGAGCCACCGTGCCCGGCTGGGTACCCGTGTTTTAATGTGTGCTCTTCCAACTCGCCTTCCATACCTTCATATATGTAAAGTAGACTTCAGTTTTACTGTGGGTATTGTGCTATACATCTCATTCTGCTTATTTTTTTTCATTCAACATGTTTTTGAGATGTAGCCATGTCAATACAAGCAAGTCTTATTTGTTGCTTTTTTCCATCCTATGTACATACCACATTTTACTTATTCACTGACTAAAGGACAGATTGTTTCGAGCTGTTTACACTGGCAGATAATGCTGCTGCAAACATGCTGACATGAGTCTCTTTGTGCATCTGTCCGAAAGGTTCTCTGGGGTATCACCCAGGAGCAGTATTGCTGGGTCACACAAGAATGTACATACACATGTTTTCACTAAGTGACACCCAACTGACCTCCAACAATAACAGCAGAAGGTGAGTCCTGCCCATCTGTAGTGCAAGGAGGAGTTCCATTTCCCCACATCCTTGTCAGCACTTGTTATTATACAACTTTTTATTTCTTGCCAGTCTCATAGTTGGAAGGTAGTATCTCACTTTTAACGTCATTTACATTTCTCTGATTTCTAATGAGTTCAAGTCTCCTCTTATATTTATGAGCCATTGCAGCTTTATTTCTGTTATTTCTTATATTTTTGCATATTTTTACATTTTTTTTACTGATTTGCAAAAGTTCCTTAGATATTTTAGATTTTAGTCCTTTGTCCTAGTTTGCAAAACATCTTCTTCCAGCCCATCTCCTGTCTGCTACCTTTATCTAAAGTGTTTACTTTTGATACTGTTAAATCGATTCATTTTCCCTTTGATGTTTGTACTTTTTGTACCCCTACTTGAATTAGTTAGCTTTTGCTATGTAACAAAACACTCTAAAGCATTAGTTAGCTTTTGCTGTGTAACAAAACACTCCAAAGCTTAACGCAACAAAGTCTTACTGCTGTGGGTTGTTGGGGTACTGAGCCTGATTGGCTGGGGCCGGGTGGCCGGGGCGGGGGAGTGGCTCACTCATGTGGCGGGGCTTCCGCTAGGTTGGCTGGGCCTTTCACTCCACACGCCCTCTCATCCTCTAGGGGACTAGCCCAGGGTGCATACGGTGTGCCAGGGTTTCCAGCAGCAGAAGAGGCCAAGCCCAGTGTACATGGGCCCTGTAAGGATTTGCTTCTTCACATTTGCTCATGTCCAGGGGACCAAAGCAAGCTATATGACCAAGCCCAAACTCAAGGAGCCAACGAAAAGACCCCGTTTCCTAATGGGAGAAGCTGCAGTTGCAGTCACTGTTTTTCCCAATCTACCGTGCCACTCTAAGCTCCTAAAGCTATTTCTTCAATATTTCCATTTAGTGGTTTTGTGGTCTTAAAACTATTTGGCATTTCTTTCTTTATACTGTTGTGATTTTTACTTTATCAAAATAAATTAAGTCTTTTAGTCTTTAATTTCTAATCATATAAGTAATATTTATGGGCTGGGGACGGTGGCTCACGTCTGTAATCCTAGCACTTTGAGAAGCCAAGGCAGGAGGATCGCTTGAGGCCAGGAGTTCGAGACCAGCTTGAGCAAGAGTGAGACTCTGTCTCTACAAAAAACAGAAAAATTAGCCAGGCATGGTGGCAGAGGCCTATAGTCCTAGCTACTTGCGAGGCTGAGGCAGGAGGATTGCTTGAGCCCAGGAGTTTGAGGTTGCTGTGAGCTATGATGATACCACTGTATCTAGCCTAGGCGACAGAGTAAGACCCTGTCTTAGGAAAAAAAAAAGTATTATATATTAATGTAATTATACATTATCATGTATTAAAATAAATTTAAATTTTTACCTTTTAATTTAAATCTATTTTTCCACAGAGCAAACCACATTTCTATTAAAATAATCTGTCTTTTCCCCACCATGTACAAATTACCCATATAGACGTGACCGTTTCTAAACTTCCTGTTCTGTCCCCTCAGTCCGCTGTCCCGCCTATGTTTATGCGTTGTCGTGTGGGTTACTGTCTGATAGAGCTAGTCCTTCTTTGCTTTTCTTTCTCAGAATTCACTTGGCTACCTGTGGACTTTTACTCTATAAATTTCAGAATTTTTTCAATTTAAATATCTTGAGAGCTTTTGATTAAAATTGCATTGACTTAGAGATTAATTTAGGGAGAATTAACATCTACTCTGTGCTAAGTTGTCCCTCAAAAACATGATATATATCTGCCTGTTTACTTTTTTGGTCTTTACATTCTTTATTAGAATTTTAATTTTTTCCCCTAACTTTGTGATTTTTTTTTTTTGTTAGGTTAATTCATAGATACTTTATAGTTCTGGGCAGTATTTCCCAACCGTTCTGGCACCAGGGACTGGTTTCATGGAAGATAATTTTTCCATGGACCAGGGGCTGGTGGGGAAGGTGAGCGGCTGTAAATACAGATGAAGCTTTGCTCGCTCACCCACCGCTCACCTTCTGCTGTGTGACCAGGTTTCTAACAGGCCACAGACAGGTACCAGTTTGCAGTCTGGGGGTTGGGGACCACAGGTTTTGCAGATACTTATTCCATACTGTCAAACAGTGTTGCTTTTTATCCCCTGCATTTTACTAGACTTCAAATGTTGTTGGTGTGGCCTAATGGAATTGTTGACATGTTATAATCAAACTTTGAGTGAAGAGCATGTCATCCAGGGTTATGTTAATATTTGAGATGACATCATTTATCATGCCTTCTAAAAATGCACCAAATGATTAGTTTTAAAATGAAATCAGCCCGTTGAAGTATTCACCCAAGAGATTTTAATAGAGTTTTCTTTCCCAGTAATGCAGGAGGTCAGTTCTCAGTACAACACACAAAGGCATAAGGTCATGAACTCCTCTCTCTGAAATCTCCTTTATTTCAGCAGCTCCCAAGTGTTGGGGAATTAATTGCTCAGCTGTAAAAACTGGGCCCAGAGAAGTTTCAAAAACCAGCCAGATGGGAGAGAGAGAGTTTTATGACACACGTGGTCTTATACCCTAGCAACGAAAAACCAGAGGAAAAAAAAGAAAAGCTTACGTTTCTATTGTCAGCACAATGTCTATAATTTTCCTTTGTTCTGGGGCATAAAAATTGAGACAGACGAAGGGCTAAACTTATATACTCGGATTTTCATAATGTTGGGTGCTCAGGTTATCATCACTTGCTCAGAAAAAGATTATAACTGCTTGTCATTTCTGCGTAGAAAAAAATACAATGAACCTTTTGAGAAACACATGTTTAGACAGTTTGAGAGTGCTTTGTCTTTGGGATGCATAAATGTGTTTAGCAGAATGAAATTGCTAAGGAGCAAATATTACATTCATTATATTTTTAAGACTTTTTTTCCTTATTTTTGCTTTTTTTGTTGGATTGCTTTTTATTGTATTTTTAATCCCCCCTTTTTTGCATTAATTTTTAATATCTGGATCTATTGCAAGTATCTCCGTCAATGAGGAGACACGATATGGTAGGTAGAGCCTGGATTGCTCAGTTCAAAGCCCCAAAATTCCACTTAGTTGAAGGATCTTAAGCAAGCCACACTTCTCAGAGTCTCAGTTTACTCATCTGATGCTGGAGGGGTTTATATGGTCCCAAACATCCTCTCAAATTCTAAGATTCTAAATATCTTCTTGGACTATTGGCCTTTGGAGATCATTCTTGGAGTTCCTATAAATAAAATTGGAAATTGGCCACCTCCTTAAAGCCAATGAGAAGCTTAGCGTGCACAGCAATCATGATGTTTCTGTAATCCCCAGGGAACCGAATCAGAAATTGCCAGGACACCAAGGCACTCATGTGATAGCAAGGAGCAAAGTGCAGACTTAATATATCTTTCCAAAGTCCACATTTCTTCTTCTAGCAATTTCTTAAACTGCCATGAAAATTGGAATAGATGGGAATTTAGGGTTGTCAACAAGATAAAAGGCTCACAGATAAGTGAGTTATCTGCTTTTTGTTTGGACCGAAAGGTGACTTTTCCAGAAATTATGCGGAACATCTAAGGAATTAATCTGGATGAGTGAGCTCAGCCCAACATAAAGATGCTCTGATGCCTTCTTAGCAATGACACTGAAACAGCAGCGGTTTTAGTTTGCTGAGGCAGTGACAGCTGCCAGGGGGTAAAAGAAAAAAAAAAAAAAGAGAGAAACCAGAAAACCAAAGCCATTCCAAAGGTATAAGGTAAGAATTAGGAGGCTATCCTCTTGAAAGGCTTGCTTACTTAAGTAATCAATCAACCAATATCTATTATCTACCGATCAAGATATCATATCTGTATTCTCTGCCTTCCAGGAGATTATGATTTAGTTAACAGCCACCACCTTTTCTCCAGGATAAGGAACCCCAGTTCCTGCAACTCTGAGATTGCACCACCCCTCTTAGAGCCAAGGACAGCCCCTAATCTATGTGTCTTTGCATTATTTGATGTTTGATTTTTCTATCCCTTTCAGTTCTTGTTGGCTTTTAGTGGCCTAGGTCCTAACATATTTCTGGCTAACCATTTTTCATTCTTGGAATCCACTTTACTTGCTGTTGTGTTTGCGCTTCATATATTTAGCCACTGGCTCTGAATTCTGCAGCCCGGGACCCTCCAGGCAGATGTGGCACGCGAAGCCTCCCCCACATCCTAGCTGCCTTAGCAGAGCCCCATCTGCAGGCTGGAGCCACGCTGCAGCCTGTTGTGTCCTGGAACTTGACTCTTCCTTGGACCCACAAATGTGCCTTGACACGACAGATGTGGTTTCAAGTCCCTTCATCACTCTGTCATGTCATCCACAACTGGACATGCCCAATGTAGTGTCCAGAATATGGCTTGCTGTTGTCTGAGCAGAAAATACCAGAGCAAGAACCATCTCTCTTTTGTTCTAGGAAACTGCTTCTTCGGGGCTCCCACTGAGGACTCAAACTGAGACTTTTCTGGAGTTTAAACTATAGACCAACCTAAGCAAGAGCAAGACCCCATCTCTATAAAAAATAGAAAAATCAGTCAGGCATGGTGGCACGTGCCTTTAGTCCCAGCTATTTGGGAGGCTGAAGCAGGAGGATTGCCTTGAGCTCAAGGAATTTGAGGTTGCAGAGCATAGAACCTGTCTCAAAAAAAAAAAAAAAAAAAAACTAGAGAGATCAAGTCATTTGTGGCTGGGTGCAGTGGCTCACACCTGTGATCCTAGCACTTTGGGAGGACGAGACAGAAGCACATGAAGCCAGGGGTTCAAAACCAGCCTAGGGAATGTATTGAGACCCTGTCTCTACAAAAAATTTAAAAATTAACCAGGTGTGGTGGCTCACACCTGTAGTCCCAGCTACTCACAGTCCTTCCCTGAGTCAGGAGGATCTCTTGAGCCCTTGAGTTGGAGGCTACAGTGAGCTATGATTGCGCCACTGCACTCCCCGTCTCAAGAAATAAAGAAGAAAGAAAACCATTAAGTGTGTCTGTAAAACGTGTCACCATTTGACCCCTCATTATCTCTCACCTAGACAAGCAATAACCTCTTCACCCTCAACTTTCCAGCCCCACCCTTGCCTTCCCCTTCTCCACTCTAACAATGGCTTCCCTTTGCCTGGAGGAAGGAAGTTCACATTTGTAAGCACAATAGTCAGAGTTCTCCACAAATTGGCCATCTCCCATCGTTCATCACCCCGTACCCTGTGAATGTGGTGAAGAATGGCCAGATGTCATATCTGATCTGATGTAACTCATGTTCATTTCTGTGCTGGACACAACAAATGCCCCATTGCTTAAACACGCCCTGTATTTCTACCTCATGTTATTCCTGTGCCTGGACTGCCCTCCTGTCACCTCCTGTCTCCTCTCAAGCTGACCTCAAATGTTCCTGCCATCCCACAAAGCAGAACAATTCTCCTCTTCCTTGAGTTATTATGGCATTTAGCATCTTTGGTCTTGTCCTGCACAGGGTTGCTCATGTGTCCATCTTTCCAAGCTTCCAAGCCTTTTGGGTCCAGAGAAATGTAATATTCCTCTTTATGGTCACCACAGACATTGGGCATTGTAGATACTCAAGGAATGTTTGTTGAAATGAATCTGCCCAAGCAAGGAACCCAGCCTGGTTCCAAAGCTTGATACATACACGCACACATCCCTATACTATAGACACATGTGTGCACCCACACACACATTCATGCACAATTGCACACTTACAAGCTCACGTGCAAACTTACAATGCACACATATGCACATACACTTGCACCACAGGCAAACTTGTATACACATTTGCACACACATGCCCACAAGCGAACTCATGTATGCACATATATATACATTCATGCACCCTCACATACATCTGCACATATCTGCCTGCTCATACACATGCAGGCGCATATACACAGTTTATCATCCCTGGAAAGATGTGTTCTGCCAAGGGCGTTTGGGTGTGGGACTGGAAGCCACAGTCCCTGGGGAGGTGTGGCCTCAGGTTGGATTTCGGGGTGGCTTACTCCTCCCATCGGATGGTTCCTTGAGGAGGAAGGGGCTCTATATAACATCCTACCCTGTCTCTACCTCTGCCCAGAGAAGATGGAGCAATTTGGCTAGTAGGAAATTTAGAACAAACTGGTGGGGTTGGCTCAGCCCTCTGTTGTCCTCTTGGGGAGCTGCCCTGCGTCAGAGGGCAGGACTGGGCGGGGCGGGGCTGTTGGGGTGTGGCTTTCATGTCAGGAGGTTCATTTGCTCACGGATCGATGCTACATCTTCAACGTCAGTGTAATGAAAGTGACAAATCAGGCAGGGAAGGGAGTGGTATCTGTTGGGATCCCTCAAAGACCCTAATGAAAATGGGAAACCAAGGGCAGAACTTGGGTAAATCACATCTCTGTTCTGAACAGGCGGCTTCAAATTCACAGAAGGGAAGGAGGCTGAGGACATCCCTCCCGTTATCAGTCAGCATGTGTATTCATTGCTTGTGGTGTTTAAGATGCCACTGTAAGTAGTTAGTGGGCTCCAAAGACATATCTGCTACTTCTTGGCTTTCCCAGGACGTGGAATCTCGTTGAAAAAAACGCCACGTCCATATTTACCTCTGTTTGTTTACAACTGGTTTTGCTGGCTGGGCTGGCGCTCTGCTGGCTTCATCTGCCCAGGGAGTTGGTTTCACGCGCTGGGATGTTCGTTTTCCTCCCCTGGGCATGACATCATTGTGTTGGCCACGCCTTGGCAGCTGTCTCCTCCGGCAGGAACTGTGTTTTCTTCACTGTAATAAAATACTGCTGAAGACATGGCAGAGTGGCCCTGATTTCAGCAGCGTGCACAATTCCAGGGTGACATGGTTCCTTGCTTTGTCCCGCTGCTAAAATAGGCACCACATTCTGTTCTTCTTTTGGGATGATTAGCGGGGAGGCAAATCCTCACCCCTAATCTTAGGAGATTCTGGGATAAGGGTGAGGGTTGCACTTAGGGCCAGCGAGGAAATGCTAAAGGGAAGGGGACTGTTGTAGAGAGAAGGCTGAGGAGCGGGTTAATCACTGTGGCACCCAGTACCTGGGTGGTTACTTTACAGAGCTAGTGAGCAGCTAGTGTCCATGGCCACTAAGGAAAGGAGAGCGAATAGCCACAGGCTGCCACAGAGGGGCTGAGCTCGGAATGGGGGACACAGGGGCTCAGTGGCTTCATCTTTTCTTGAGAGCTTGACAGTCAGAGGTGTTAGTCTGCCTGGGACAGTTGGCATTACTCTTCAAATAAGTCTCAGAAAGAAATAATCAGTCTGTCACGCTAAAAACATTTTACCAACTCCATTCCCATCAAAAGAGAGTATTTTTGCTTTTATTTCGCCCTGTAGTTTCTGCGTACTGCCCTCTCCCTGGATGCTTTCAAATATGAGTAGCACTGTGGAACCCGTGGGTCTCAATCTTACAGCTGTTTACATCTCCAGTTAAGAGCGCTGCCCGCCTTAGAGGCCTGCCAGTGTCAGCTTTGGAGGCAATCTATTTGTAGAGCGTACATTTACTTGTAAAATTATACCTACGTGAAACAAATATGTCTAGAATTGTGTGCTGTTTTTGAGATTTTGAAACTGGAATGGGAATCTCAGAATGTAGATCTCAAAGGTTACACCGATTATGTGACGTATTCCCCATCAGACGTGGTTTCTCACACCAGCTCAGCGTTTCCAAAAATGTGACATGTGCCACTGCTGGTGTTCCAGACAATTTTAGGGACACACAGATGACCTCTTTTTTTCTTTAATACTTGTGTATTTACTTTATTACACATTAGATAAAAATAATCAAAGGGTAGATATTCAAAGAGAAGTGAGGAGAGGTATGTGGGGAAACCAAGTTAAGATACAGGAGAAATAAGTTTAGATAGAAAATGTGGAGTCTGCCAGGGAGGATCTTGAAAGCAGTAATTAAGGTAAGAAATGGCATCTTGGTGATAATTAGGCTTTGGAGAAAATAAGATGAAATTCTGAGGTCGAGTTACTTAACTCTCTAACTGTGAATGCAATGATGACTTTTTCTGTTGCAAATGGAAAATGGGATACGAGTGATCAATGGGTGGAGATGGTGTCACAATTCATTAAATTATCACTGGTGGTAGTTATGTTTCTGGCAATAGCTGAATAGGTTACTCTGTATCAAACTTGTTTCTGAGAACAATTAGAAAGCTGGACTAAATATAAAAACATCTTTTTTAGAACACCAGAGAGCTACCAAGGCACTGAGAATTTGCAATACCAAGGTTAGAATATTTTTTCAGACTGCATTGAAATCAAGCTAAAAATTTAAAAAAAGGAGAAAATTCCCATCTGTCTGGAAATTAACCAATATACTTAATAATACCAATAGGTCAAAGAATAAATAACAATTGAAATTAGAAAATATTATGAATTAAGCCATAATTAAATTTCTACATTTCATAACTTGTGAGATGCAGCTAAAGTCAAGCTTAGAAGGAAATTTATAGCTTTAAAAAGCACACATTAGAAAAGAAAAGAAGGCTGAAAACCAATGGTCTAAGAATCAGAAAAGCAAATCTAACTCTTTAAAAAAACAAAGAAAAAAGCAGAAATTAGTAAAATAGAAAACAAATCTATAGTTGATAAAATCAACAATGCCAAAAGTTGGTACTTTGAAGATTGATAAAGGCCAAGACAAATTAACATAGAGAAGACACAAATAATACAAGAAATTAAAAAGGACATCACTATCAAACCTACACTTAAAAATAATAAGAGAATATCATGGAAAACTTTGAAAGTTTTAATGAAGTGGACAAGTTCTTTTTTAAAAAATGACTTGCAAAAACTGACAAAAGAATTAAACCCAAATATATAATATTTGGTTCTCCATATATAATAAAGAAATTAAATCCACCAGTTATAAAAACCTATGACAAAACAAAACTTCAGATGGCTCCACTGATAAATTCTACCAACATTTAAAAAAGCTCTTTCAAAGAATAAAGAGGAAACACTTCTCTACATGTTTTATGAAGCCTAGTAAAACTCTGATGTCAAGATTTTCAATTTTATTGCTATTTTTGAAAGAACCAACTTTTGGTTTTATTAATTTCTGTTTCCAATTTCATTGATTTTCTTTATAATTTTTTATTCTTCTGCTTGCTTTGGGATTTATTTACTCATCTTTTTCTAAGTTTCTAAGATGAAAGCCTAGGTTAAAAAATTCAGATCTTTCTTTTTTTCTAATATATGCTATAAATTCTCCTCCAAGCACCATCTTGGCCTCCCTCCGTAAATTTTGATATGTTGTTTTTGTTTTCATTTAGTTCAAAATATTTTAAAATTGTTCCTGATATTTCCTTGTATACATTGGACTCTATTAAAATCAGGACTTCTGTGCACCATTAAAAGAGTAAAATGACAAATCACAAGGTGAGAGGAGTTATTTATAGCACATATGAATGACAAAGGGCTTTGATCTAAAATATATAAAGAACTTCTACAAATCAATAAAGAAAATGTAACCCAATAGAAACATGGACAAAAAACTAAAAATATAAACCCAGATATTTCACAATAGAGGACATCCAAATGGCCAACACTTATATGAAAAGCTACTCAACTTCGATATTCATCAAAGATATGCAAATTAAAACCATAATGAGATGTCTCTATATAGTCACAATGGTTAAATATCAATACTAAGCCCTGGAGAGGATGCTGATCAACTGGAACTCTCATGTGCTTGTGGCAAGAATGTAACGTAGTACCACTTTGGAAAACTATTTTTGCAGAATCTACTAAAGCTGAACATATGCACACCTATAATTCAGCAATTCCATTCTTAGGTATATACCCAAAATAAATGCAGAATGTGTGTGCCAGAATACATGGAAACGGAACATGTTGCCTTACATGGCAAAAGGGACTTTGCAGATGTAATGAAGTTAGGGATGTTGATATGGGGAGATTATTCTAGATAATGTGGGTGGACCCAATGTAATCACAAGGATGTTATAAAAGGGACACAGGAGGGTCAAAGTCAGAAGTGAGGATGGAATCAGCGTTCAGATAGAAGAAAAGATTCTATGTTACTGGCTTTGAAGACAGAGAAAAGGACCAGGAGTCAGGGAACATTTGTGGCTTCTAGAAGCTGTAAAAGTCAAGGAAATGGATTCTCTTCTGAAGCCTCCAAAAGAAAAACAACCCTGCAGACCCATTTTAGACTTCTATCCTCCAGAGCTGTGAGATAATAAATGTGTGCTATTTTGTTATAGCAACAATAGGAAACTAATACACACTCCAAACTGGAAACAGCCCAAATATCCATTATGAGCAGAATGGATACATAAATGGTGGTATATTTCTGTAATGCAAAGCCATACAGCAATTAAAATGAACAACTATAACTTCACACAACACCATGATGGATGGGCTCAAATGTGAACTTGAGCAAAAAAGCCAGATGCAAAGAAATATACACTGTATGATTCCATTTATATGACATTTAAAGCTAGTGCCCTGCCCCCATGGCCCGTCTGGGTGTCCGGCAGGCAGAAGAGGTTCAACTGTGCAAGTGAATTCAATGGTATGGAGGCTGAGTGTCCTACAGTGACTTGGCAGCGCTGGTCATGGAAATAAGACCATTTGAACAAGCACTATTTGGAAATTCTTGTTTATATTGGGGTCTTGGCTTCCTCAACAACATCTGTATTCAGAAGCAGTCCTGCAAAAAATTCAACAATAGGATAATGGAAGGAAAGGCATTCCCTTTGATTACCTTTCAGAGGTGAATAATGGCTAAGAAAGTTCACTGTTCTGCTTTCTTTCTAAATTGCCAAGCAGGAAGCAGGCCCGAGGGTGGAGTTGGCACTTCCTCACATAATAGGGGCCCTTTCAAGGAAGAATTTAAGGGAGTTTTGGCTGTTTTACAAGATTTAAGTCCTAAGAGCAATTTCTTAGGCTGCTGTAACTGAGGGCTGTGCAAATTAAGGGTTTGGAACAGATGTTCCCTTAGAGAAAGCCGGGGAGCTGCTTCCTACTCGATGGAACCTCCCACTACCTGGCTGGGCACGTTCCACCTGAGTCCCCACATCTGAGGGAAACAAGATGATCAAGGGTCTGAGAGTTCAGTCCCAAACTGTTTTACAGAAAAGCAAGTTTGGAGGATGAAAGTCACTGGGCGATATAGACTTTCTCGTCTCTTTCACGCATGAGAAGTAGCCGGCTCTGGTAGAATCCAGCGCTCATCTTGCTACGGGGTCTGGGTTCCCACCAGGCGGTCTCATTTAACACCAGCACTCCTTGCCTTGTGATGGGGCCATGTCCTGACACACCTGTCATAAGTCAGAAATATCGTTTAAGTTGCAAGTGCATTTAATACGCTGACAAACCCATTGTAAAGCTGAAAAAGCCTAAATCAAACCACTGTCAGTGGCACCATCCGTGCTGCTTTTCGTGGCTGGGCTGCCAACATTCTCAGGGGCTCTCTCTGCTGCTTCTTTCCCCACTCCCAATTTATTCTGGATGATTCACGTTCCATCTGAGTGCAGCGGTCCCTAAAAAGTGGTCTAGATGTTTCTCCTGGAGATTCAGTCCGTTTATTCCCTACTTATATAGTCATCCCATAGAATGTCATGTTGCTCCACATTTTTACAAAAAGACTTCAGATTTACCTGTTTTTCAAGATTTATTGTTGGTGTTTTCTACAATGGTGATCCTACACCAAATTGTGATGTGAGCCAGAGTTTTCTCTGGAGTTGTTTCCCTCCCCCTACCCCATCATTGGAGTCTGCGTCCCATATTTTGGGTCTTAAACTCTTTCCCAAACAAAATCTCTCTCAAGACAAAATCTGAAACCAAGTCACATCAGGTTTAACTGACTGTCACCAACTATCAGCTCAACTAGTTACCTCTACCATTTTGAAAGAAGCAGGGTCTAAAGCAAAGGAATTGCATCCAAATTGGAACTTTTAGGGAATAGAAAACAAGTGAGAGAGTTTGTTGCTCAAAGAAGCTTTCCTGGTGCCCCAGAAATCACATTAAATAATCAAATGACAATTTGTAATGTTCCCTGCATCCCTATTCTAATATCTCAGAATTGGCAAGTGGGGATTTAAAACAATAATGACCATTGATTCATTAGCTGATTCAATCCCAGGTTTTAGACATTATAAGGCCTCTCTCAACCCTCAATAGAACAACAAGCAATTTAAACACTGTATTACCTAAACGTCAAATCTTTCCTTATGAGAAAAAGTTATGCTTATAAATGGAAATGACAAATTTTTTTTCTTATTCAATCCTCCAACGTGTTTACCACAACAGGCTGAACATTATAAGCATTCAACAACTTTCTTAGATAAATATCAGAATATTACCTCCTAACGGATTCTCAGTCACAGCCTCGATGTCTTTCTCAACTGTGTATTAACATACATCAGTTGAAATTTCATATAGTCTTATCTACATATTTATCTTAAGGAAAAAATGTTTCAGAAAGAAAATATTCACCATTTTTAATTAAAATTTTGAATATTTTCTCAGGAAACCAAAAAATGCCTATTTATTTAGACCTCTTAAAATTCAACATTTTTGATACTAACTTGATGTATTTATGACCCGTCTTCCAAAATCATGTTCAACTGTATTCTTACATTGACCTCTATTTATCAGCAATTTTTTTTCTAGTTCTTAGCGATACTATCTCTTTTTCTTATTGTTTTGGAAATGTTAATAAATATTTATACTTTGAACTCTAGTGCTTTTTTTAGATTTTAAAAGTCTTCATGTATAGTATTATTGATTTCACCCTCACACATATCCATGAAATAGTGAGAGGGATAAAGAGCTGAATGTTTATCACAGAGAAGATGGAAAAGTACACAAGCTGCTCTTCCAAAAGACCTGGTCTGGGGTGGAGACTAGGGTGAGAAATGTACAACTGAGGAGGGTCCTGGGAGGGTGCCACAGTGTTGCTCTCTTCCCTCACCAGAGAGATTCAAAAAACTGAGATGGCTTCTCATCAGTCAAATACCCATTTGCTTTTTGAGCCAAATGTGATTCTAAAGAAAGTACTTAAGAGTTGGAACAATCACAGCACAAAGATTATTAATAACATTTGGTCGCATACCAAGCCTCCCTGATTTCTTGACAAAGCTTGGAAAATCCCTGGCTTTGAGTTTCTATGGACTCTCGACATCCATTGCCTCGCGTCTTTCATGTGGCTCCCTTTTCAGTGTTTTAGAGTTGGGTCCGGTACAGTGGATAGACATATCCAGAAAAGTCAATTTGCAAGGCAAAAATAACCATACAATATTTTGAAAGCTGCCTAGGAACAGATGACACATCACCATAGTTTTGCATAAGTTGTGCCTATATTTTGGCAGATCGTAAATGGATATGAATGTAACATTCCTCGGGTCATTTATGGGGTGTGACCCTCAGAAAGTCCTGTCAGAGTGTACATGGACTGTTTCCTTTGTTACAGAGCACCCTGACAATGTGTCGTACAAATTTACCTCTTACACTGGTCATGTCCCTTAGGACAGTAATTTAGCTGAGCTATCAATAACCATTATATCTGTTTATCCCCTTTCACACAATCTCACTCACTCCTGGCAATTGATCCGCAGAAATGTTTTTTATTAAGCTTAAAGATGTTTATTGCAGTGGAATCTATAAGGAGCAATGGGTGTGATGAAAGGGACCCATAAATTATTCAATATTAGTACAATAGCTGCATAAATTGTAGCATATGTATGCACTGGAATTTTATGCTACAACTGAAAATTGTAATTATAAAACAACATAGGAGTATGTTGACAATATAATATTAAGTGGAAACAGCAAAATATAAAATTATACATGCCCTATGATTAAGAATATGTAAAAAAAATGCTAATGTCTGAAGAACAGACCCTGGAAGGAAATAGAGAAAACCAGAACAGGTATACTCAGAGGATAGAATGGAGGTGGTGGTGGGGTTTCTTTCACAAGACCTTTTCCTGTTATTTTTATAGAGGTTTTTGAATAAGTGAAAATTTAAAAAAATGCAACATTGCAAATACTATGAGGAGAGTCCAAATAAGAAGAAACAGATGATCAGTCCCAGAATTGTTTGGTTCGAGTCAATTTTGTGACATGATTGACTATAGTGCTGTTTAAGTGCCATTTGTCACACTGGATGCTCCAAAGCTAGAAGGGGTAGAGGACATCATTAATTGCAGGGAGGACTTAGTATGAAGTGCTTTAATAAAGATATGCCATCATGTTTTTTTCTTTCCAGACACATCATATGCTGACGACATTTATGGTACCTTGGAGTTAATCATGGGACTATTGTACTGGGATGCAAAGAATGTTCCATGAGGAGGAGAAAGTACAGGCAAGATCCAAGCTCTGTAGGGGAAATCAGAGCATGTCCTAGTCCTGGCAGGTTCACAGGGAAGAGATAGATCAGATAGCTGCTTTCAAAAGAAGGGAGAGACGTTATCTTGTTTCCCATGGTGCTTGGCACAACCTGACACATAGTGAGTGCTGGGCGAGGGAAGAAGTGAATGAAGCAATGCACGGACCGTGGCTGGCAAAGAGAGGAAGCGGGAACACAAGGAAAGTTGCAGGAACCTGGACGAGGGCAGCTGGGGCAGAAGGGAAAGAATAGACAGGAAGGTGCACAGTGAGCGGTAGGACTGATAGGAGAATGAAAGTGGGGAAGGGAAGACGGTATGAAGGTTGGAAACCTGGGAACCTGGGAAAATAGAATTGTGGCTAAAATCATCTAAGAAACAGTCACTCGTGGTTATTTCCTCTCGGAAGCATAGTTAACCTCTTAATTCAGTCTCTTAACTCATAAAATAAAATGGAAAAAGTATATAAACAAAAAATTTATTGCAAGATACCAGTCTGGCCACGTGAGACCAAGGGAAAATGAGAAGATGGAAGTATCTCCAAGGTAAATGGGCAGAGCTGCTTGGGAAGAGGGATGAGGAGCCGTATCTCATGTAAATGAAGGGATCCCACGAGTCCCTAAATATTTATAAATTATATTGAGGCACAATCATGTTGCCACCTGGTAGAGCTGTTTCTTTGTCCTCTGTCTGTTGTCACGGGCTACCAATCCTGGAGGGAAAACTAGCTCTGAAACAACTGATTAAATAAATTTAATTAACTTGGAAAACATAAATGGGACCTCATGGGACTTCTGTTTGGCCCAGCTTCTGAGATACTGTCACAAGGCTTTCTGTTTTCTGCCCTGAGCTACCCAGATTGTTGTGAGTTTTCCCTGAAGGTGTGTATCTGGTCCTAAAATACACATTGCTATGTGTCGAGAGACTTCGTACTCAGCCAAGGGGGTGTTCTTTTTAAAAGCATTGGTTCAGCTGCACACAGCTAAAGGCCAGCCACGATGCAGAAGGCGATCCTGTTTTACAAGGTGAGAGTCAACTCAATTTTCATTTCCTGGTGGAACAGAATACTCACTCCAGTGCTGTTTTCTGTCTCTTTAAATTAGAATTCAGGTGAAGGTTGCCTATTTAATAGGCAAGTCCTAGACCTCAGATGTAGACTAGGCCAGCGGTTCACAAACTGTGGCCCTGGGCCAGCAGCCTCAGCCTCACCTGGAAGTAGGTTGGCAATGCAAATTCATGACTCCCCCCAATCCCCCCAAACCCCCCAACCCCCAACCCCCGCTTCAAACCTACTGAATCAGGATCTCAAATAGGTGTTTTCACAAGCCTGCCAGTGATTCTGATACAGGCTAAAGTCTCAGAACCACTGGGTTACAGTCTAGAAAACTAAAACTAGATTTTTAGATTGAGATTGAGCATCATACAAACTGATACATTTACCGCCCTTCATTCCTTCAATTACTGTTTCATTAAGCATATTTTATGGGGTGCTTGCTGTATCTCAGACTTTCATCATCACTTATTATCAGACCGGGGTGATGGACAGTAGGTGAGACTTCTGCTCTTGCATGGGGATCCCAGATAAAATACAGGATGCCCAGTTAAATTTGAGTCTCAGATAAGCAATGAAAATAATTTTTTACTATAAGTATGTCCAAAATATTTCAAGAGACATACTAAAAATTATTCTTCATCTATCTAATTGGGTGTTCTGTATTTTTATTTGCTGAATCTGGCAACCCTACTTTGCTGTGTGTGGCACTTACATTTTAGTGAGGAACACAGACAATAAGCAAGTAAACTAACATAAAGTACCAACACTTTCCCATGGTGATATGTGAAAATAAGAAAAACAGGCCAGGCAGGGGCTCAAGCCTGTAATCCCAGCACTTCGGGAGGCCAGGAATTCAAGGTCAGCCTGGGCAACACAGTGACACCATGTCTCTACAAAAAGTTAAAAAATTAGCTGTGTATGGTGGCCCAAGCCTGTAGTCCCAGCTACTTGGGAGGCTGAGGCAGTAGGATCTCTTAAGCCCAGGAGTTGGAGGTTACAGTGAACTATGATCACGCGACTGCACTCCAGCCTGGGCAACAGAGTGAGACTCTACATCTTCAAAAAATTAAAAAAGAAAAGAAAAACAGAGTACCATGGTAGAGAGTGGCATCAGATAGGCCTGTTAGGGAAGGCGTCTCTGAGGAGCTGGGGACCAGCTACGTGTGGATCTGAGGGAAGAACACATCAGATGAAAGGAGCATCTAGTACCAAGTCCCTAAGATGAGAAGGTTCTTAATATGCTCTAGGAACTGACCAAAAGTCAGCGTGGACAAGCACAGCAAGCTGCAGGGACAGCGGAAGACAGGACCTCAGTCATGGAACCTTAGCAGGCCACAGCAGAGAGCGAAATTTACTCTCGCTGGAGAATTTTTAAGCACACAAGAGCCGCAAGATTGCATTTGTGTTTTCAGACGCTATCCTAGCTTCTGTGAGGAGGAGGATTTGTAGAAGAGGCAAGCACGGGAAGCAGGGTGGCAAGGTAGGCAGGGCCGTGAGGTCCAGGCAGGAGATGACAATGGCTGGGACGGGGGTAGTCACGGGCATGGGGAGAAATGGGCAAATCCGGGACAAGCCGCGGAGAGAGTTGAGCACCAGAGCACGTGGGTGATGGTGCTTTTTACTGAGATGGACAGAGGCTGGGTGAACTAGATTCTGACCAGAGGAAATGGAATTCTTTTTTGGACAGGTTGAATTGATGATATCTATTAAATATTTAGGTTTGGGTATCAAATACATGTCTGAATATATTAATCTGGAGTTCAGAGATTTCAGGACAGGAGATATAAACTGTTAGCATGTGTGTGGTATTTATGGAACTGAGGAATGTTACCCAGGGGAGCAACCGCAGATAAGGAGCAAAGGGACCAGGACCAAGCAGGGACACTTCCTACACTTACAGGTCAAACCACACAGGTGAGCCAGCAAATGAGGCTGAGGGTAGGATAAAATGGAACCGAGACATCTCAAAAGCCAAGCAGAAAAGCTCAAGAGGAGGTGGGAGTAGTGGATTGTGCTAAAAAGCCAAATAAAATACAGAAATGTGACATTGGGTTACAACAAGGAGGTCATTATAATCTTGAAAACAGCAGTGTTAGTGGAAGGGACAGTGAGGACAGAATCCTCCCTAGAATAGGTCCAGGAGACGGACAAAGATGAGTAGGTGGAGGCAGAGCTTTGGGAGAAGATTTACTGCCAAAGGAAGAGAAATAGGATTGATAGTTGGAGAAGAATTTAGGATCAAAGGAAGAACTTTTTTTAAGCAACAGAAGGTACTAGAATGTATTTTATGTTGGTGGCACTAATCCGAAAGGGAGGAATTGATGATACAAGAGAAAAGAAAATTGCAGGAGTGAAGTCTTTGAGGAAGAAGAGGGATGAGATTAACAGCACCGGCGAAGGGGACAAGAAGGCCCTTTGACATGAGCAAGGACGGTTTATCCATCGCGGTGTGAAAGAGGGCGTGGGGTGTGGGTGCGGATGCAGGCTGAGTGGCTCAGGACATAATGAGCAAGTTCCAGGCAGAGGTACTTTTTATCCATCAGCTTTATCACAAAAATTTTTTTTGTGTATATATATTAATAATATCATAGTTCTTTGTATATATATTTGTAAATTATGTCAACTACCACTTCTATTTAAACTGAAAGCAATCACAGCTTGATTGCATGCAATTACAAATTACGTGTATGCCATGAACAATTCCAAATACATTTCAACTCCATTTGGCTTTTTAAAAATTATGGTAAAAAATACATAACATGAAAGTTGCCCTCTTAACGAATTTTTAAGTATGCAGTGCGGTTGTACAGAAGATCTCCAGACCTTTTTCATCTTGCATGGCCAAAACTCTATACCCACTGAATAGCAACTCCCCGTTTCCCCCTCCTCCAGCCCCTGGCAACCACTATTCTACTTTCTGCTTCTGTGAATTTGACAACTTTAAATACCTCCCTCATAGAAATGGAATTATATAGTATTTTTCCTTCTGTGACTGGCTTATTTCATTTAGCATAATGTCCTCAAGGTTCATCCATGTTGTAGCATCTGACACAGTTTCCTTTGTTTTAAGGCTGAATAATATTCCATTATATGTATATGTTACATTTTCTTTATCCATTCATCCATCAATGGACATTTAAGTTGTTTCTAATTCAGCTTTTGTGAATGATGCTGCAATGAACTTGAGAATGCAAATAGCTCTTCAATATCTTAATTCTTTCAGATAAATACCCAGAAGTTACTGGATCGTATGGTAGTTCTGTTTTTAATATTTTGAGGAAACTCCATACTGTTTCCTTAGCAAGTACACATTTTACATTCCCAGCAACAGTGCACAAGGGTTCCAGTTTCTCCACATCCTCACCAACACTTATTTTCTCTTTTTCTTTTTCTCTTTATGTATAATGGCCATCCTAATAGGTGTGAGATGAGATCTCATGGCTTTGATTTGCATTTCCCTGATGATTAGTGATGTTGAGCATGTTTTTATATACCTATTGGCCATTTGCATGTCTTCTTTGGAGAAATCTCTATTCAAGTTCTTTGCACATTTTTGAATTGGGTTATTTATTATTTTTGCTATTGAGTTGCAGGAGTTCCTTATATATTTTGGATATTAACCCTCATCAGGTACATAGTTTGCAAAAATTTTCTCCCATTCTGTAGGTTGCCTTTTACTCTGTTGATTGTTTTCTTTGCTGTGCAGAAGCTTTTCTGTTTGATGTAATCTCACTTGTCTATTTTTGCTTTTGTTGCCTGTACTTTTGGTGTCATATCCAAGAAATCATTGCCAAGACCATTTGGTTTCTTAACACAGTATGAAGAGTGTGTTATTTTTTCCACAGTGCAGTGCTCATCCAAAAATTGCATTTATAGTATCCCTGCAAAACCAAATCATTTTATTTTGAATGGAGACTTTTTAAACTGAATTTATAATAGAATTAGCAATAATGTCAGACATTTCACCTTTGACGGAATGAACCTCTTACACTGATTCCATGAATGGTAGGAGAAAAAAAAACATTATTGGGCTGAACTGCTTTTCTTTTTGAAGCATCTGATGATATTATCAAACCACCATTATTAGCCATTTGCAAACTTCTGTTGCTGCTAATGGAGCCAACATAAATGGCCATCTTCCTGTTTTTTTGTATCTGTAAGAAAATTTGAAATAAAAAATAAAAATTAATTTAGGAGAACAATTATTTGATATAAACAAAAAGTCAAATTTCACAGAGTGAGATGTAAATGACAGCTGCATATGTCAAATTATTGTCTTTGGGAATAACTACTTAAAGTAACTTCTCGAAATAAATACTAACTTATTTATTTATTTTTGAGACAAGGTCTTTCTCTGTTGCCCAGGCTGCAGAGCAGTGGCTCGATCACAGCTCACTACAGCCTCAAACTCCTGAGTTCAAGTGACCCTCCTGCCTCAGCCTCCCAAGTAGCTGGGACTACAAGCACGCCTAGAATTTTTTTTTTTTTTTTTTGGTGGAGATGGGGGATCTCTCTATGTTTTCCAGGCTGGCTGTGAACTCCTGGCCTCAAGTGATCCTCCTACTTCAGCCTCCCAGAGTGCTGGGATTACCAGCATGAGCTACCGTACCTAGTCATTAGAAACTTTTTAAAGAGATCCTGCTATTTCTTCCACAGGTCTGTGCCTTCTGGTTTTCATGTGGTCAGTGATCAAATGACACCTCCAATAGTGGATGGTAAATGTCAACAAACATCTTGACCATGCTACACATCCATCAACAACTTTCGTAAGACATACTAATTTAGTACTTACTGTAGAACTCTAGGATAAAACAAACTTCTGTCAGATTCTGAAGGTACAGCAAGTCTTCAATAACTTCACTTGGCTCAACACCATTTCATTACAATGCTAATGAGAAAAAAAACCGATTCCAGCTGAGGCCACTGTCTGTGGAGCTTGCGCGTTCTTATGTCTGTGTGGTCCTGGGTCCTCTGGTTTCTCTGGGTCCTCCGGTTTCCTCCCACATCTTGGAGCTGTACGTGTTAGGTTCATTGGCGTGTCTACATGATACCAAGATGAGCAAGTGCGGGTATGTGTGAGTCTGCTCTGCAATGGGACAGTGTCCTGTCCAGGGCAGGTTCCTGCTTGGTCCCCTGCTCTGGCCACCCGGGACCCTGAACCGGAATAAGCAGGTTGGAAAATGAATGAATGAATACAATTGTAAAGTCTACGATAATCATTCAAATGCACAGCCATAAATGATGCCATATGAAAGCGCTCAGCGAGCCCGCCATATGCATGACTGTTTTTGATTGTGTGGCGGAAGGAGGGGCTCCTTGGAATTTTCACTTTGGAAACATTTATTCCTTGATTCAGCCCATCACACCTACGACCACTGTTATTGATTCACCAAAAATTGGGTAAATAATTATCTCACTTGTTTTTATTGCTCTTTCTTAAATGCATGTGTAGCTCACATGTATTTCCATGTTTAATATTAGAAGTGTTTGGGGTCTTTAGAAGTTTGGTGATGTTTTTGTGACCAGAAATATGTTGTAGGAACCAAACTCTAATTTGTATCAATTAGCTGATGGTAAAATTGTTTCCATTATATACATTGTTTAGCTTAGAAGTCACAGTTTCCAATAACTTATTGACAGCATTAAGTGAGGATTTACTGTATTGTTCCAATTCTGAGAGCTTCTGGTGTTGCTATTGAGACTAATGTATACGGATTCTAGATCCTTCCATGTGACTTGCTTGTTCTCTCTGAAAGCTTTGAGGATTTTTTTTTTAAAAAGTCTAGTATTCTTAAATTTTACAGTGTTATAGTTTGTTGTGGGTCTTTTTTTATTCTTTGTCCTAGGTGCTAAGTGGGCTCTTTAAATCTGGGAAATCAGTCTCCTAGTTCTTGGGAAACTGTTCATTTTTGCAGTTGAGATCACTAATTGTCTATGAAATCCTTCTTTCCTACTAAGAGAGTATTGATGCAGGATGGCAATGTGTCTAACTAAAGCTTCGCAGTCACCTTTGTTGGTAGATGAAGTCATGTGACACAGTCCTGTCCAATGAGATGTAAGGTGAAGTCATAGTTGGCACGAATGTTTTTCCCCTCATTTTGCAGCTTGACACATAGTGACAATGCCCAAGTCAGGAAGAGGGTGTGTGGAAACCATTTTGTATGAGGATGAGAACAAAAGTAATGATGTCAAAGCCCAGAGATATTAATAGAAGGAACCCGAGTCTCTGTTGACAACATAGAGACCCTGTGTCTGCTAACTACCCATTATATCATAAAAATGAAACCAGTAATTTGTTTAAACCACCATTATTTGGGTTTAGGGTTCTATACAGTCAAACTCAAGTTCTAACACAATTTATTTGATGATATATCCTCTTAATTTTCTCTGTTCTCTCATTCTGGGGCTCCTATTAGCCAGAGGGTAAACCTTCTGAATTAACCCTCTAATTTTATTTCGGTGTTTATCTTTTGTCTTTTTATTCTAATTGTCTCCTCTTTGTCTTCTGACCCTCTGTTGAAATGTTTCATTTCTGCTATCCTATTCTTTTTTACTTTTTTGAATGGTTTTATTGAGGTGTAATTCACATCCCATACAATGCACCTATGTAAAGTGTAAAATTCAGTTGTTTTTAGTATATTCACAAAGTTGTGCACCTGTCACCACACTCAATTTTAGAACATTTTTCATCACCCTAAAAAAAATCCCATACTCTTTAGCTATCACCCTCCATTCTCCCTGTCCCCCTCAGCCACTAAACAACCGGCTTCTCTGTGTCTCTGCAGAGTTGCCTATTCTGGACATTTCATATAAACAGAGTCATAAAATATGTGTCCCTTTTTGTCTGGCTTCTTTCACTGAGCATCGTGTTTTGAAGGGTCACCTGTGTTGCAGCATAAATCAGTAAGTACTTCATTCTTTTTATAGCTGAATAGTATTCCACTGTATGGGTAATACTGCATCCTATTCTTAATTTCTAAGCATTCTTTCATATTCTGTGAATTTCATTCCTTTTCATAAGATGCTCTACTTGTGTCGTGGATACATTGTCTTCTCTTTCTGATGTTGTCTTCTTCCTGCACCATCTGTTTTTGTCCAAGTTCTTTTTTCTCTTTTGTTTTGATCTCTGGCCTTCATATTAGAGGCTTTCCTTGAGCGTCTAGTGATCCTTGACTGTCTGTTCACCAAATTGCTGATCAGTTGAGTGTACAGGGTTGTCAACTGGTGGGCCTCACCATAAGATGATGGGGGAATACTGGCTTTTTCTCTTGAGCTAACTAGTTCCCCCAGCTGCTCCAGAGAGCATTACTCACATTTTGGTCTATGAAATAATGGTTCCCTAGAGTTCTGCAATGCAGTCACGCTGCACAGAAAAAGCAGTAAGCCAGTGTACCACCTCAAGTGGTGGGGTGAGACAGTGGCCAGTCATATATGACTTCTGGGAGCCTTATTCATTTCAGTAAGGCTTTGTAGGTTTTTTTCTTTTTTTTCTTTTTGGTAGAGACGAGAAAAATCTCATGTTTGCTCAGGCTGGTCTCGAACTCCTGAGCTCAAGTGATCCTTCCACCTCAGCCTCCCAGATGACTAGGATTATAGGCGTGAGCCACCATGCTCAGCCTAGGCTTTGTGTTCTTGCCCTCTGCTATGCCTCACGTCTCCTGGATCAGAACATCTCTGGTTCACCCACTTCAGATAGCAAATCTGTCATCTGCTAGATGGTAGAGGAGCAACATCTCCCGGCCATGTGGAGCGAGGGGGAAGATCTGGGGTCCAGCTCCTTCTTACACAGCCTTTCGGTGAATCCTCTTGTCTTCAGCCCCATCCTGATCCCCCTGGGTTTAGAGATGTCAGGTGCTTCCAGTTTCTGAGCCTGCTAAGGATCCACGGTACATTCAATCTACATTTTGTTCGCTTCTCCAGGTGTAGACACTCAGGAGAGTGAAAATAGCTGAAACTAAACTAGATGCCTTTGGTCCAAACACTTACATCTTTTGTTGACATATTTTGCATCTCCCTCTGCCATACACTTCTTCCTACTTTATTCCTTTATGGCTATCTCAGCGGGTGTGAAGAGATAGAGATAAAGGAATGTGTTCAGTCTGCGGAGTTAACTGCACATTGACAGCTCCAGGTGAGAAGGCAAGCCTAGGTGAGTCCTGAGAATGCAGCCTGAGAATCCTGGGGCTGGGGCCACCGCAGCATGGGGACTTAAAAAAAAAAAAAAAAAAAAGAATAGCAAGTTATAAAGAAAACCATTAATCTACTTCACAGTTTTATCTAGAGATGCCTAAGCCAAAATAAACACATATCTAAAATAGCTCCCAAGTTTCCTCTTGAGTGACCAAGAAAGCAGCTGCATATAATTACAACAATAAAAAACACCCCTGCAGGCAGAACTGTCAGATTCCAGCCTTGCTCTGTCCAGGCCATTAACTGTCCATTAGGCCAGGTCACTTGTCACAGACGCTGCTGGCCCACTGCTGGGGCTGGTACTCACTTAGCACTCGTGTGCCCAGGCACTTTACATATTTTAACATTTCAATCCTCCCAGCCGTCATGTCCTACAGTTAACTATTATCATCCCCAGCAGGATAACACAGTCAGTCGGCCCTCCGCCCTCCGCATCCCTGGGATCCAGAGATACAAAGGCTTCACCAAACCTCAGATTGAAAATATCTGGAAAAAAATTGCATCTGTACTGAACAGGTACAGACTTTTTTCCTTGTCATTATGCCCTAAACAATACAGTATAACAACCATCTACACAGCATTTACATTGTATTAAATGTAATACATTGTATTAAATGTAATAAATAATAAATCATAAGTAATCTAGAGACGATTTAAAGTGTACAGGAGGATGTGCATTGGTTATATGCAAATACTATGCCATTTTATATCAGAGACTTGAGCATCCGTGAATTTTGGTATATGCAGAGGGGTCCTGGAACCAAGCCCCCATGGATACTGAGGGCTGATGTCTGTGGCACAGAGCAGTTGAGTAACTTGCACAGGTTCACAGCTAGAATAGTGCAAATAGAATGAATGGTTAGCAGTGCAAATAGAATAGAATGGTTCAAAGCCAGGATTTGAACCAAGGAAGACCCTGTCTAGAGTCTTTGCTCTTACAAATGCACTATGGATAATGATACTTGAATTTATGTATCACCCTACAATTTCAGGAACATTTTTCCATGATCGCATTGGATCTTATGCTTCAATTTCACAGTTGAGAAGGCTGAGGCCATTTGACCTCTCCACGATCTGCAGTTTACCTTACTATTTTACCTAGTGATGACACTGATGTGCTTCGTTTTGAAGATTTATAGTATTTTGCAGCCCTAAGCTCAGCCCTTCACTGGTTCATTTTGATGATTATGGACATTCCTTTCCATGGAATTCCAAGAAGAGGCATTATAAAGGCAATATAAATATTCAAGTGCAGGGTGTAAATTGTTGGTTTAAAACTCGGAAGGGGCCGGGCACGGTGGCTCACACCTGTAATCCCAGCACTTTGGGAGGCCAAGGCAGGAAGGCTGCTTGAGGTCAGGAGTTTGAGACAAGCCTGAGCAACATTGTGAAACCCTGTCTCTACAAAAAATATAAAAATTAGCCAGGTGTGGTGGCAAGCACCTGTAGTCACAGCTATTCAGGAAGCTGAGGCAGGAAAATCACTTGAGCCCAGGAGTGTAAGGTTGCAGTGAGCTATGATGCCATCACTGCACTCTAGCCCCAGCAACAGAGTGAGACCCTATCTCAGAAAAACACAAACAAAACCTCAGAAGGTATTTTCCCATAGAAATAATGGGAGTCATGATCAGTAGGTATATAAGCTAGCTCACAAATGCTAGAATGTTCCTTACTGGCACCACAGTTTGTGTAGCCCTCCAGGGCCTGGGGTGAGGACAGGTAGTGGCCATAGCACCTCCCCCTGGGGGGATGAAACCTGGGGCTAAAGGGTCTCTGCAAGGGGCTGAGCAAAGGCAAGAGGTCAGCTGAGTGGTGTGACGTGGGGGCTGGCCAGGCATAATTTATACACATGGCTCTGCACAAGCCCAGGCCACTTAAATGCAAGGGAATAAAATTTGCCATTTAATCAAAGAGATTTTCTGGAACAACTGACACTCCACATCTAAGGGACATGAGCACCTTGGTTCCTATGCCTAGCAAAGATAGAGACAGTTGAATGGCAGGCCCGAGGCCAGCTGAGAGCCATGTGCAGAGGGAACATCACATCCAGATGATTTCCCCAAGGAATTCTGCTCCTGTGTCTCTAGTCATTAGGCCCTTATTTGACTGTTAGCCTATAGGCCTTGTATTGTTAGAGGCTCTTTTTGTCCCAGGGTGACATTAGAAGACTCTCATATTCAGATCTAATGGAATCAATCATTTTTAATGACAACTTCTGAGTTTTACATGCTTCCAAAATAGGGATCTTTTTGGGATAAAGCACTTACAAGCTTGATAAAGGATAAGAGCTGGGCATAATCATGTTTTCATTGATTAATTATAACAATTAAAATCATATTGATCATTTAGTTACTCATCTATCTCTTTTGCTCACTCTAAAAATGTGAGGTGACCAAAAGTGTTTTTGCTTGTTGGTTTTTCGTTTGGTTTTTTTTTTTTTAGAAATGGGGTCTCACTCTGTCACCCAGGCTGAAGTACAATGACACGATCATAGCTTACTGTAGACTTGAACTCCTGGGCTCCAGCGATCCTCCTGCCTCAGCCTCCCAAGTAGCTGAAGCTATAGTTGCACACCACCACACCTGGCTAATTTTTTAATTTTTTGTAGAGATGGGGTCTCGCTATGCTGCCCAGCCTGGTCTCAACTGCTTGGCCTCAAGCAGTCTTCCCACTTTGGCCTCCCAAAGTGCTGGGATTATAGGCATGAGCCACTGTGCCTGGCCTGTTGAGTTTTTTTGTGTCTATGAATTTTCTGCAATTGTGGAAGAGTAAAATTTTCTGTGCAGAGGGCTGTTTTCCTTGTTGCCAGTGTTCAGAAATTGTTTTATTTTATTTCGTATTTTTTCCTGAGAGAAATTAAACAGGTCTTGCAACCAACCCAAACTGCCTGCTGGCCACAAAGTGTCCCTTCTGTTTATTATCAGCGAGGAACTGATAAGAGAGCTGCCATCTTAAATTCTAGAAGTTTCTTGATGACTTGACCAGAAGCCAGGCTGCCAGGGCCTGAGGCTCAGCAGAGCCTTCTAGGCCCTGAAGCTGCAGAGCTGGAAGACTGTAGTACCTTTTAAAGTTTCGGAATAAGCAAAACCCACTCAAGGGATTTTTCTTATTTTAAGCTTAAAATAAACCACAGAAAAGCAGTTGCAATTTGAATCATCTTCTCCTTGCTTGGAGGCATTTGCAGCTATAAATTTCCCTCTGAATGCTGCCTTTGCTGCATCCCATAACTATCAGTATGTTGTGTTTTTTTCCCGTTTATTTTAAAGTATTCTAATTTTCCTTGTAATTTCTTCTTTGTTCCCTTTGTTGTTTCAAAGCATGTTGTTAAATTTTCATATATTTGTTCTATAACTGATTTCTAACAACATTCTGTTGTGATCAGAGAAGATACTTCTAGTATTTTATCGTATTGTATTATTTCAATCTTTTAAAATGTATTGAGACCATTTTGAGGGCCTAATATATGATCTATCCTGGAGAATGTTCCATCTGCACTTGTGAAGAATGTGCATTATGCTATATTTGGTGGGGTGTTCTATATATGTCTATTAGGTTTAATTGGCTTATAGTGTTATTCAAGTCCTCTATTTCCTTATGGCTCTTCTATCTAGATGTTCTACTCATTATTGAAAGTGGGGTATTGAAGTCTTCAGCTATCATTGTAGACCTGTTTTCCTCTTCACTTCTGTCCATGTTTATAGCATATATTTTGGAGCTCTGTTGTTAGGTGGATCTATAGTTATAGTTGTTATATATTCTTGATGAATTAACCATTTTATTAATATATAATGGCCTTATTTATTTCTTATGATAATTCTTGACTTAATATCTCTTTTGTGTCATATTACTATAGCTACCCCAGCTCTTCTTTGGTTACCATTTGCATAGAATATCTTTCAACTTATTAGATATAAAATGAGCCTTTTATGGAGAGCATTAGTTATGTTTTTTAATTAATAAACTTTATTTTTACAAGCAGTTTTAGGTTTACAGAAATACTGAGTAGAAAGTACAGAGGGTTTCCATATACCCACTGCTTCCCCTACACACAGTTTCTCTTATTACCAGCGACTTACATTCTTGTAGTACATTAAAGTTCAGTCTTTGTGTTGTACATCCTATGAGTTTTAAAAACTATATAATGACACGTATCCACCAGTACAGTATCAAACAGAGTAGTTTCATTGCCAGTCTGCCAGTCTCTGTATTTTAATTAGTGAGTCTAATCCATATACATTTATAGTTATATGAATATTATAAACATATTTAATATATTTATATGCATAATTATTATGTTATATATTATGTTACTGAAACAATACTTCTATCACTTTGCTATTTTTTCTGTGTTATATCTTTTTTGTTATTAATTCCTTTGATCTACTTTCTTTTGTGTTTTATTGATTTTTTTTTTAGTGTACCATTTTGATCTTTTCCTTTTGTGTAATTTTTGAAGTTACTTTAAAGTGGTTACCATAGGAATTACATTTAGTATCCTAAATTTATAACAATGCAGTTTGTTTGAATTGATCCCAACTTAGCTTCTGTAACACATACAATTTCTGTTTCTTTACAACTTTGCACCCTTCCTTATGTTGTTATTGTCATAAATTACATCTTTATACATTGTGTGCCTATTAAAATAGATTTATAACTATTGTTTGATGCACTGTAATTTAAATCATATGGGGAAACAAAAAGAGGAGGTATAAACCAGAAATACAATAATACTGGCTTTTTAATATGTACCTATGTTGTTACCAGAATTCTTTACTTCTTCCTATGACTTCAACTTACTGTCTCGTGTCCTTTCATTTCTGCCTCAAGGACTTCCTTCAGCATTTTTTGCAGGGCAAGACAAGTGGCAACAAACTCCCTCAGCTTGCTTTTATTTACCTGGGAGTGTTTTAATTTCCCCCCCTTTTTTTTTTGAGACATGGTTTCACCTTGTTGCCCAGGCTGCAATACAGTGGCATGATCATAGCCTTGAACTTCTGGGATCAAGCAATCCTCCCACCTCAGCCTCCTCCCAAGTAGCTAGGACTATAGGTGTGCACCATTGGATTTTGACAGTTTGATTATAAATGTGATTGATTATCATGGTTTGGATATGTTTGAGATTATCTTACTTCGAGTTTATTAAGCTTCTTAGATGAGTAGATCCATGTCTCATCAAGGTGAGATCTTTTTGGCCATTGAAATATCTTTCCACCCCTTTCTCATATGCTGGGATGCTCGGTCGTATCCCACAGGTCCTTTAAGCTCTGTTCATTTTTTTAATTCTTTTTTCTTTATGCTTATCAGCCTGGATAACTTCAATTGTCCTATCTTCAAGTTCACTGATTCTTCTGCCAATTCATATCTGCTGCTGAACCTCTCAGTAAATTTTTTATTTCAGCTTTCATACATTTCAGCTCCAGTTTTTAAATTTGGTTTATTTCATAATTTCTATTTATTTATTGATATCATTTACTTGTTCATACATCAGTTTCCTTTAGTTCTTTATCCTTGGTTTTCTTTAGTTCTTTGAGCAAATTTAAAGTCGTTGATATTTAAAATTATATCATTTAATATATTTATATACTTAAACTCTTTCTCTAGCAATTCTAATATCTGGGCTCCTCTGGCATGTTTTCTGTCAACTTACTTGTTTATTCATGTGAATGGGCCATAATTTCCTGTTCCTTTGTATCCCTATAATTTTTTGTTGAAAACTGGACATTTTGAATACTATACTGTGATAACTCTGGAAGTCAAATTCTCTGCTCTCCGTAGGGTTGATGTCATTGATTGTCGAGGACTGCAGTCATCTGTTTGTTTAGTGACATTTCCCAAACTGTTTTTGCACAGACCATGTTCCTTGTTTTGTGTGGTTACTGAAGTCTCTGTTCCATTATCTCAGTGATAATGGTCAGCCAATGACCTGACAGAGATTTCCTTAAATGCCTGGAGCTAAAAAGAAGAAAGAAAAGAACTCTATTGGTCTTTGTAGATCAGCTGAAGTACTTCTTCAACTCTCCCTTAGCCTTTACCACCTGTTTGCATGGAGCCCAAAGATCAGCCAGAGATGCAAGTGTACGGTTTATTCAGGTCTTTTCCGAGCATATATCTGGCTTTGGGTATGTGTGTTGTACTCCAGATTCCCCAGTATAGAGGTAGCTACTCAGAGCATTTATTCTCTCTGTCGCCCCTACCAAGACTCTTCCTCCTCAGTGTCCTCCTTTTCAGGCTTTTAAGTCTGTCTGCAGCTTGCCCAGTCCTCCACCCCTTGCCCTAGGCAGCTCTGGGTAGCGTAGGTCTTTACATGCTTTCACCATTTCTGTGACATCACTCACACTTCTGCCAGATTTTGCTCCCCCTTCATTTCTCTAATTTTTTTTCATTATCCCCCCTCACTAGTTTCTTCCCTTAAATGACAAATGATTCTAGTCTCACTCATCTAAAAAGAAAATCATCTCTGTCCAATTTCTTTCTTCTCCAAAAATTTTTGACATTCTCTTTCTCCATCTTTTTTTTTGCCTTACAAATTCCTGTATGCTGGTTTCTATTAAAATTCTGCTCCTTAAAGACCTCTGATGACATCCTGCTTGTTCTGTGCAATGAGTATTTTTTAGTCATCATCTTGCATCTTACCTTGGCATTGTTCATTGTGACCTTACCCTTCCTTCCTGAAACAGTTGCTCGTTTTGACTTCCATGATATTTCCTGGTTTATGTTTCCTGACATTTATGATTCTTTTGATTCTGTCTTTTATGGGCCTGCCTCCCTCCACTCACTCCTGAATTCTTTAAACTCCAGGGTTCCCCAAGGCTTAATCCTCCACCCACGGTCTTTGTTCCAGTCTGCTAGGTGATCTCGTCCACACTCACTCATTGTTTCCACATCATCTGTACGCTGATAACTCCCAAATCTGTTTCTCTAGAACTTTTACTTTGCTCCCTAAAAAGAGGATTGCCGACTAGATGGATAGAGAAATAAACATCACACATGTACCAAAACAGAATCTAAACTCTGTCTTCCTCCTATACTCTCAATCACAGATGGTAGCACCACCTGTCACTAGGTTAGAAATTGGGTTTCATTCTAAACTCCTTCCTGTTCTTCATCATCAACATCCAAGTAATCACTCAGTGCTGCCCATTTAGCCTCTTGGGCATTTCTCAAGTTGGTCCAGTTTTCTCTATCCTCATTACCCATGTCCCAGTCCAAGCCTACATCTTGCTCTCTTGGACCACCTGTCAGCATCCTCAGCAGTGTCTCCTGCTCAGTGCTATCAGCCCCTAATTCCTTCCTCAGCTGCAGGAGAGATAATCCTTAAATGCAAGTGTAATCATATCCTTCCTGCTTTCAGTTCTTTGGTCGCTGCCCACCCACAGCTCCTTCATTGACCAGGTCCCTACACACCTCATCTGTTGACATCCCCTGCATCTGACTTTATGTTCTAGAAATTTTGGACTGCAGCCATCCCCTCACATTTGCCAAGCCTTTTCTCGCCTCTGTGCCTTCCCTCCCTCTCCCAGTCCATAATGCCCACTCACATCATCCTTGAAGCCCTCCCTGGCTCCATCTTCAAGGTCATTGCTCTGTGCTCCTGGGACACATTAGGCCTGTTCCAGTGGTTACATCCTGACACTGTTCCACAGTGATCTGTCTCCACATCATTCTCTTTTACTGGGTTGGAAGCTCCTTTTATACTCATCACCTCGCTCCATTCCTGACACATTGTTAATCCTCAGTTAAAGTTAACAGAACAAATGTATGAGTAAATGAACAAATGATGTATGAATTTTTTTCCCCTTCCTGTGGGAAAGAACTGGCAAAACAGAAGTTAGAAGCAATAACTGGAAACGATTATGAGAAAACATTACACTGCTGGTTAATTTGATTCTTTTAAAGTCGTGGTATTTAAAGCATGTTTTAGAGTAGCATTTGAACTTTATGGAATTCTAAATTGGGAGGGATTATGAGAGGTCATCTGTCTCAACCTCTAGTTTCTAAAGTACAATCATTAAAAAGAAAAAAACCAAATGGTCATTTTAAAAGATGCCTTTGAAAAATAGTTTCAAGAATCTTAAACTGTCCCTGGACAATGAGTCTTCCAATATCTGGACCTGCTGGACTAAAACAGCTCAATCCAAATACTAAAATAAGCTCAAAGGAAAGGTGTAGAGAGGTTTGGTGTAGAGAAGAGGTGGTATCACCCAGTAACCTACAGGCATCTCCCGCAACGGGCTTGTTCCTGCCCGGCATCCCAGGTGGCCAGGAGCAATGTACCTTATTTTCAAGGTACTGATATCTCTTTCTTTCTCTTTTTACTTTTATTTATGGTGGTTTTTTTTTTTTTTTTTTGAGACAGAGTCTTGCTCTGACACCTGGGCTAGAGTGCCATGCCATTAGCCTAGCTCACAGCAACCTCAAACTCCTGGGCTTAAGCAATTCTCCTGTCTCAGCCTCCCAAGTAGATGGGACTACAGGTGTATGCCACCACACCTGGCTAATTTTTCTATTTTTAGTAGAGATGGGGCGGGGGGCAGGGGGAGGTCTCGCTCTTGCTCAGTCTGGTCTCGAACTCCTAAACTCCTGACCTCAAGCAATCCTCCCGCCTAGGCCTCCCAGAGTGCTAGGATTACAGGCGTGAGCCACGTGGCCCAGCCTTTCTTTCTCTTTTTAAAGAGCCCTACCCTTAAACACCCAGGTGAAAGTCACTAAATTCTAATCCCTCTGTTTCTAGCCAGTGATTCGCAACCTATAGAGTATATTAGAATCACCTAGAGGACTTGTTAAACCATTGCTGGGTCCTACCTCCAGAGTTTCTGATTCAGCAGGTCTAGTTTGGGGTCCAAGCATTTGGATTTTTCACAAGTGCCCCAGGTGATGTGGCGATGCTGGTCTGGGGACCACATTTTTGGGAGCCACTGTTCCATGCTGTCTCCAAGAATGGCCGTGATGACTTAACATGACCATCTTCAGGATGCAGTTGAATGGAATTTAAGGCAGGGCTTTCATGTCTCTCAGATACACAAATAAATGTAACATCGCAAGAGGTAAACCATCATCTTATTTGGGCTGCCTTTTCTGTTTTTTGCTTTTAGTTGAGTAGTTTTGTTTTTCTGGCCTTGGATCCATTGCAGATAGATCACAGGTTGATTGTGTGTTACAGTTAATGAAATAATCACAAATGTGCAATGCTGAGTAATAGGGCAAATTTTCAAGCTTCAGACAGGGTCTGTATGCATTGTGGCCAGTGGCCTAGGAACATATGTACTTTTTAACAAGCAAATTTTCTTAAAAATATGAAAGTAAATATTCTAAAGTGAAATAATTTTTAAAATGGAAAGTTTGATGTTAATTTTTTAAAAGGAAAAAGACAATAAAAAGCTGAGTGTTCAAAGTGCTGAAAAGAAACCATGTGGCTTCCAAGTGTTATTTCAGGGGGCCAGGTGCCACAGAGACCCCAGATATGGCTGTGTACAGACGTTCTTTGTTCATGCTCCAAACCGACTTCAAAGCAGGACTCTGTTCTTCCGTTTGTTCCCCCGGGAAAAGATGCCAACCTGAGGCAGGAGTGCACAGTGTAAATTTTATAGACTGTGAGAGGGTTTACGTTGCGTGCCACTCAGCATTTCACTCCAAAGATTCCGCATTCATCATCTGTTCCTCTCTCTCCTTGGCCCCTGGCTGCAGGGACTTGCTCCTTCTTCATTCACTCTCCCTGCCTGCAGCCCTGCAAACCGTGGCCACCTTTTTCCTGTGCGATGCTAAACAGCTCACTCAGTCTGCGCTCTCTCAAGTCCAGCCACCAGCTGGCCTGGGCTCAAAGAAGACTCAGGAAAGCACATTATCAAAGCAGGTCACTTGCAGAGGGATTTTATCAGTAAGGGTCCTGGCAGGAACAGATGGAAGACTCCAATGGGTAATTTGAGGAGAATTGAATGAAGGGGCCATTTAAAGGCATAGGCAGGGTTTAGGGAAAACAATTTGAGGGCTAGGAACAGTGGACTGACTTACTACTCTACAGGAGTCAGAATTCTAAGACGACCTACGAAGAGTCACACCCTTGTATATCTCTGACCCTTAAATACAGACGGAACTTGTGATTTGCTGCTAGCCTATAGAATAAGGCGGGGGTGATGGGCTATCACTCCTGTGATAATGTTACATTACGGGAGACGCTCTCTTAGCAGACTGGAGTGAGAGATTCTCCTGCTGGCCTCGGAGAAGTGAGCTGTCACCTTATGAGATGTTCTTGTAGCAGGAAACCATGGGTGACTTCTAAGCCGAGAGTGGTCCTTGGCTGACAGCCAGCAAGAGAGCAGGGACCCGAGTCTCATGACTGCAAGAAATCGAATTCTGCCAATAACCGTGTGAGCTTAGAAGAGAGCCCCAAGCTCCCGAAAGGAACACAGTCTGGCTCGCACCTCAGTTACAGCTTTGCGAGACCCAGAGCAGAGGACCCAGCTAAGTCGTGCCCCAGACTACTGACCCACAGGAACTGTGAGATAATAAATGCGTGTTGTTTTAAGCCACTAAGTTTGTGGCAATTTGTTGCCCAGCAATAGACAGCTATTATTAATACTTACCCCTAAGACCCCAAGTTCTGCTGAGACAAAGGCAGAGTGTAGTTACCAGAACCCAAAGAGAGGGCGGGCTTCGTGGGCACAGCCAACCTGCGGTAGCCTGAGGGAGGGACAACAGGGACCCTGACCCCGCTCGCCCTGTTCTCTGGTCCCCTGCCCGTGCTCCCATTAGTGAACCAGGCCAGAGGCAGCCGAGAAGGGGCCAGTTGGAACAATCCCATGGGTCAGCAGATGTGGAGAGGCAAACAGAATACACACCCAGCTCTGTTGTATTCTCAGACCAGCTATAAGAAAAATAAGAATTTTCCTTCAAATAAATTCAATGTTTGATAGCAGAGTAGGGAGACTATACTTATCAAAAATGTATTGTACTTGGGTGATGGACACCCTAAATGCCCTGACTTGATCAGTACACGTTATAAACGTGGAACAAAATTTCATATGTACCCCATAAACTTATACAAATAAAGAAAAAGAAAAAAAAAAAGGAATTTTCCTTCATATTATTAGCTATAAAATGGACAGTAAAAGGAAAAACAAGTGATAATTGAGGGTTTGGTTCCCATGGTGAAACTAAAGAAAAATATCCTAAAAACCTTAAATGACTTAAATTTCCACTTTCTTCCTTGTTAAGTAGGCTAGTGAAAGCATATCTTTGCATAACTTGCTCTACACTGGAGGCCCCTGCAGTGTAATTACACTTTAGATCCCAGCATTTTCAGGGTCTAGAAAGAGACAATTCATAAAATAAGGCTGGCCATAAGTCAGACAGCTCTGTAGTTACTGGTTAAAAGGAGATGGTCTCTAAAGGACAGTTTCATTGTTAGTTTTTCCTAGTCATTCCTTAAAAGATACACATTATTCACTGTTCTGATAAGAAATGGATTTGTTTAAATACCCTGTGACTTATAGCCATAGAGTTGTGGATCTGTAGTAGTTTGCTAGTGTTGCCATAACCAAGCACCACCAACTGGGTGGCTTAAACAACAGAAATTTATTGTCTCACAGTTCTGGAGGCTAGGAGTCCAAGATCAAGGCAGAGTCGGGTTTTTATAAGGACACAGTCATATTGGATTAGAGCACACTCTGATGACCTCATCTTAACTGGATCACCTGCAAAGACCCTATTTCCAAACAAGGTTATGTTCACAGGTATTGTGAGTTAGGACTTGGAATCTTTTCTGGGGAACACAATTCAACCTGTAATGGGACCTAGTACCAACTTAAGGCAAAGCCCACTTCTGGTAGCCAACTTGAAGACCCCAGTAAATTCTTATTCATTGCCAAAGAGAATGCAAAATGGTGCAGTCACTTTGGAAAACAGTTTGGCAGTTTCTTGAAAAGGTAAACCTACACCTGCCATATGATCTGACATTGCACTCCTCAGTTTCCACCCAGGAGAAATGAAAACATGTCCACACAAGAACTCACACACTTGTGTTCATAGCAGCATTATTCACTGTGGCCCCAACCTGGACACAACTCAAATGTCTGTTACATGTGACTAGATAAACAATATGTGGTATAGTCACACAGTGGAATATTATTCAGCCATCAAAAGGAACGAACTACTGACAAAACTATGACATGGATGAATTGTAAACACATTATGCTAAGTGGAGGAAGCCCGTTACAAAGGCCACAGACTGGTTCCATTTATGACATGTGCAGGGAAGGTAACCCTACAGAGACAGAAAGCAGATTAGTGGTTCCTGGGCCTGGGAGTAGGAATGGGGGTTAACTGGAAACAGCCATGAGGAATCTTACTGGGATGATGGAAATATTAAAAAACTGAATTGTGATAGTTGCACAAGTCAGTAAATTCAGTAAAAGTCAAAACTGTACACAAAATGGGGGAATTTTATGTTTTATAGATTATATCTCAACAAACTTGTTTAAAAACAAACCTCTCAGTGTCCTTAAGGTGAAAGCCAAGCATTTTACATTTATAGAATGTTCTTCGACAGCATGTTAAATATACCAAAGTCCATTCGCATGTACAGGCACGGAACCATATCCAAGATAAAGAGATAAGTGAAAAGAAAAACAAACAAGGTTTGGGACAATATATATTTGCTGGTATGTGCAGAGAAATTTTTCTAGAAGGTAACACAAGAAATTTATAATAGTAGTTTTGCTGGAGAGTGGGAATGGGATGGCGACTTTTCCCTGTAAATCCTTTTGTATCTTTTAAATTTGGTGTCATGTGTACATAAAACATCTTTGAAAACATGGGTAAACATTTTTTAAAACATCAATACACCACAAACCAAAATATGTACTCAACATTGGAGATGACCTTCCAAAAAATAAAAATAGTGGATTTTTCTCCCCACGCATGGACAGCACTGTCACTTAATAAGCGATCCTTCCAAATCTGACATTTGTCCTCATGTGCTAAGAATAGCTTATTCACCTCTACCAATGAGCCGATTTCCTCGAGAGCTGCAGAATTTTTAATTACTTGGCCATGTTTGAGATCAGAGACTTTGTGTCTCTCTAGTCTATCCTACCCACTTTATACCAGGAAATTGGGGAACATTCTTCCATGCAAACTGTTCCAGGGAAAGGGACCACACAAACATTGAATCGTTAAAATAAAAGATGTGATGGGGAAGTGAACGGGGTGGCCATATTCACATATTTGTATGATTTTTGGAGTACTTTCTGGGCCATAGTTAAAAGGGGAGCTATCTTATACTATTTGCTTTTCCTTTTAACAGTATAGGCAGTTGGAAATGATGCTTATGTTATTGTTTATTGATCTCTCTTAATTCTCTCCTTGTTCTATTAATAGCATCATGCAAAGTGAGGATAAGGTAATTTTTTCCTAAGTGCAATAAAATATCATCATAGAAGAGATTCCTATAATCAAGCAGTTGGTTTCTAAAGTAAACAAGGAAGACTTACCAGTCCTTTCTTAGAATACTTTAGAGACCCAAAATATATCAGTCACGAATTCTTTCCTACCCTTCCTGTCTGGCTGTGTGGTCCTGGTTGCTGCAGGCTCTTGTACAAAATGAGCTCTTTGCACTTGAGCTTCTCTGCTGAAGTTATATTCTGTAGTCACTCGGCCCTCTATGGCCTGAGAAAACGCACAAGCATCACATTTGGGAAACTGTCTTGCTTGTCCAGATCCTCATCACGTCTGGTCAGTCAGCCAAGCAGAAAATCAAAAGGCTTTCAGGTCTTTGCACGAAGCTGCTGTCGTGTGTTAATAGAGATTTTTTTGGTTGACTTGGGAGTGGGGTAGGGGGAAGGGGATTATTATTTCCTCAAATATGTATGTCTTTAATCTAGTGACTTCCAAATGGCATTGTTATTCAAATTAGTTGTAGCCAAAGGAAAGAAAGTAAAGAAAAGCCTTCATTAATGACAAGGTTTCCTGCTGTTCACAAGCAAGTCGATTTCCAAAGCAGGCTGCATAAAAATTGATCCGGCCTCATTGTGCCCCGTTACATTTACTAGGGCATTATTAATTTGCTTAATGGTGAGCTGTCACACAGTTCTCATTTGCACCCCTCCAAAAAGCAAAGATGCTGGTAACTTCCAGTTTATAACTGTGCTTTGGACTTTATTTCAGGGAACATGGAAAAAATGGAAGATAGTTGATCAGGACATCTAATTAAGGTGTGTCCTCGTAATTTCTTTTTAAGCAGCTTTCATCCTCTTTGAATTCATGCTAAAATTAAATGTTCTTCTGAATAAATTGATGTATCTGAATACATAAGTGTGCATGTTGGGGATTTAACCATCCACTTTTCTATAAAATAAAACATATTGGTAGCTCACGTTACCTGCTGAAACAACCTAGAAAGATTGTTTTAAAGTAAATTCTTTCTCAAGCTTTTTTTCCTGATACTTCCTGCTCTAATTATATTTGATTCCTGGTTCCTAGTCCTTATCCCAACATAGAGAAATGCGGAGGGGGTCGTGTGACAGTTCAGTCACGGGAGTAATTAGATGCACATCTATCTATGCTTCTCTTATTCTCCAACTCCTAACCTTTAACTTTTTTTTCCTGTAATGTAATTCTTTTCTTTTTTCAGTAGAATTCAATTGAGTTACAAATGAATTCAGTGTTTAATTGTAATACTCTGAAATTACAATTTTCAGAGTAATACCACCAAAGAGAAAAATGAGTCCAATCTGATTCACATGTATAACAAAAAATTATAATTTTACTATAATAATGCATAATAATAAATTATAAATGTTTTATATAATAGTAGTGAATAATTTAGCACTTAGAATATATTGGCATATCCGTTGCAAAAATTCTTCTAAACCCCAAAGTAATGTTATTCAAAGCTTTCATATAGCTCTTTGTAGTTCACAAACCATGTTCACATGTTACCTCATTTGATTCACTCAATAACCATTTTTTATTTTGTTATTTTTAAAATTATTTATTTAGTTATTTTTTAGAGTCAGAGTCTTACTCTGTCACCCAGGGGCTGGAGTGACGCGATCACAGTGGCACGATCACGGCTCTCGGCAACCTTGAACTCCTGGGCTCCAGCTATCCTCTGGTCCCCTCGATCCTCTCAGACTCAGCCTCCCCAAGTGCTGGGGTTACAGGTGTGAGCCATGCGCCTGGTTCAATAACCATTTAAAATACAGCATTCCCATTTCACAGATGGGGAAACTGTCTTGGGACGTGTCCATAAATGGCCCAGAATCACCTGGCTAATAAGTGGCAAGATCACATGTGCATGTGCTTCTGAAGCAAAACATGTTTTAGCTCCTGCACTCGCTTCTGCTCTGCGCCTCGGTTCCTTCGTGCTCCTTTTCTTCTCACTCCGGTCTGAAAAAGGAATTCATACTCAGATGTGAGTTCCTAATCATGACTTGGTGTGTAACTCCTGCTAGGGTATTTTGGTTTCCAAAGATCAAGTCAATAACCAGATGAATCCTCTCTAATGGTGGACTTCCAGGCACTAGATCAAATAGTGATTGAACAATGATAGTAGCAGTTATTATTTTTTTAGGATTTGCCCTCAGGCTAAGTGTTTTGCACACGAATTTAATTGACTACTTATAGTTTCTCTAAGGTAGGTGTTATAATGACCACTTTTCAAATGCAGGAGCTGAGGGGTTTAGAGAAGATAATTCCCTTTCTCAAGGTCTGGTGGGTTCTCGGTGGGGGGAAGAGCAGAACCGACCAACCAGCTGTCTTCCCAGTTTGGGGGCAATGTCCTTGCATGCTTGTTTGTCCTTTGTAATCAGCAGTGACACATGAAGTAAAGAGCATTAGACTTGCAATCAGGAGGCTTGGATAAGATCCCCAGGCCCCTGCTCATTAAATTTTCCTGTAAATAAAAATTAAAATAAATAATTGAATAAAATATAAATTACAAAATAATGAAAAAATAAATTTTCCTGCAGAAGGAGTTGCTCTTTCCTCATCCAAGCTCCCAACTTTCTCTTCAATAAACAAGGACTCCTCTCACCACACCTCAATAACTAAGTGGCAGGATGGGGGGATCATTAAAAAATATCTTCAAACATATTACAGTAAACCAAACTACCATTATTTAATATTTCTTGAGTTTCTTTTGGGAAGCATGCTGAATTTTTCTCTTTTGTATCCCTCTCCCCCCTTCTCTTAGTAGATACCCGTGTAAGGATATCATTAAGTGGTTTCTATGTCAGGAAGAAAAAAAATGTTCCATCCCATGATCTTTATTCATGGTTTGGAGTTACTTTTTAAAAATTATTTTATTTTCAAGAGTTTAGAGAACACTGCATTCTATTATTGGAAATTTGTTGGCACTCAGCTCTTAAATTGAGGCAAAGTCATTAGCATTTATAATATTTTTCTTTGCCGCTAATCACTAACACCCTATTTGCAACATTAGGTCTCTAGGTTGCGGGATGGAGGGGGTTATCCATGAGCACATAACTGGCCCTTCCATGGGCTATGGGGAGATCAACCAGGGGTGAGAAAGAGAACAAAAAACACCTCGTAGGTAACAACGTGTATTAATCTCCTCTTGTTGCCACAATAAATTACCACTAATTTCATGGCTTAAAATACAAATTTAGTGTCCTACTTTGGGAGGTCAGGTGTGGGCAGGGCTGTGTTCTGTTTTGGAGGCTCTAGTGGAGTATCCTTTCCTTGCCTCTTCCAGCTTCCAGAGGGCTGCCCCCATTCCTCGGCTTGTGGTTCGTTTCCATTTCCAAAGCCACAATGGCCTAATGCTCTGGGCACCAGAAACACAGCAGTGAACAACAACATAGGCCCTTATCTTAAAGACTGTATGTCGCAGTGGGGAAAGAGAGAGACAAACCAACCAATAAAAAATATATATGTCAGGTGGTGACAGATGCTGTTTCTGTTTCCTTGGGCTGCTGTAACAAAGTACCACAAACTGGGGTGGCTTAAAACGCAGAAATGTATTCTCTCAAAAAGAGAAGTTCTGGAAGCTAGAAGTCCAAAGTCAATGTGTCAGCAGGGGCCGTACTTCCTCTGCAGGCTCCAGAGAAGTAGCCTTCTAGCCTCTTTCTGGCTTCTGGTGGTCGCCGGCGATCCGTGGCATTCCTTGGCTTGTAGCTGCATCGCTCCAGTCTCTGCGTCTGTGGTCACACGGCATCTCCCTGAGTGTGTATCCCCAGGTGTCCTCTCCTCTTCTTATAAGGACGCCAGTCATATTGGATTTAAGCCCCCCCAATCAGGTGTAACCTCATTTTAACTAATTATATCTGTTAGGATCCTATTTCCAAATAAGGTCACCCTGTGAGGTTCTGGTGAACATGAATTTTGGGGGGACACTATTTAACCCAGTACAATTGCTATGAAGGAAAATAAAGCAGAGTGAAGAGATAGATAGAGCGTGTGGGCAGCGCCATTTAAATAGGGAGGTGTCATCTGCAAGGAGGCCTGGATGGAGGGAGAAAGGGAGCCAGGTCGCTAATCCAGCAGAAGGGTACCTAGGTTGGGGACAGCACAGCAGCACAGAGATCCAGAGGCGGAGCCTGTTTGGTGGCTTCCTAGGATGGTCAAGAGAGCAGCACGGCTATGGCAGAAGAGCCAGCAAGCGCTGAGGACGTGGGAGTGAGCCAGAGAGGTGCCTGGGAAATGGATCCCTATCGCCGTGGAGACCAAGGTGGGGATTTGGGAGTCAGCTTCCCTCCCAGGAATTTTGTGAGGGTGAAGTGAGGGGCACTATTTGGTGAGCACTTTAGAGTACCCAGCGAACAGTAGGCATGTGCAAAGTGTTAGCTCTCTTCTCCTTTGCTCATCGTCATCCCAGCTCTTAGCACATTAAGACATTTCTCTCTGTGTTTGGTTTGACTGACTTCTCCAACCAAGAAGTTCTTTTCTACTCATCTGGGATCTGACATTTTCCATTGCTTAAGGCACCTCATTTCTGGGCTTGTGTCAGATAAACTTCATCAAGGGCCCTTTACTAAGGAGAACATCTGCTAAGCCACCTGCAGGCACAGGTACAGCTTCCTGTTGGATTGGAGCTGAACCACTTCTACGCTCTGTCCTCACCCCTGTTCATCTCTGCAGATCCGCAGTGGACACTGGGGAGGAGCATGGCTAGATTCTAGAAAAGCCTCTTCTGTCTCTGTTTTTACAGTAGCCCTGTCATTGGCCTAAGTCAGTGGACTCTGAATGTTCATGTATCATTTAAAACATCTTACTGTAGTCCTTTTTGTTGGGAAAGCATTTCAATGAATGAGGAAAGTGTCAGATCATGTTGCGTCTGAATACCTTCCCCACAGATGTCTGCTTAATCTATCCCTGGGACTGTTTATCAAGCATCACAAATATTTGCAAATTTCTAATTAATCTGTGTCAATTTCATCACCCCCTCGTTTGTCTTCAAAATATGCATTTTAGGATGACGTTTCATGTATTTCCTGCATTACGGGAGTTCCTATAATGTGTTTGGGAGAGCAGGCATGTAACAGTGGTATTGTGGGGCCTCATCCTGTGCTCCAGAAACTCTGACCAGGGGGACTCAGGACATACGGTTCTGCCCCCTGAAGACTATTACTTTAGTTAACACTTTAGGGGGAAACTGGTAAATATACTGGCACAAAAAATGTCTGCCAACCAGGCTCTTTGGGGTGTTGTTAATGGACTTGCGTAAACTTTTTGAATTCCAAATTGATACCATTCTTCTATGTGCACCTCTGGTATGTCTGAGATGGAAATGTCTGGAAGGCAGCAATAACTTCCACAGGCAAACGGGAAAATTCAGCCTTAAAGTGTTACGATTTTCTTTTGAAAAATACAAAACCAGACTTTTCTGTTGGTCTTGCATGTGTTTGGAGGGTGTAGAAGTGTATAGCACAATGCACGCTAGAAAGAGAAAATGAGAAAACAGTTTGTAGAGCGATTAGGGAACATTTGCTACCAATTATACTTTCAGTCCTGAAGCCAAACCCTGAACTCGACTCAGCAAAATGAAATAATGAATCTTTCGCCCAGTTTGCTTTCATCTCAAGTTGAGATTGAACATAACATTTGGTATTTTGAATGTAGCGTTTGACGTGCCAGGAAGGGGAAGCAGCTTCGTGGTGTTTGTTTTCCTGCACTTCCATGTTGTTTGGGGTGTCAGTGGTGCCATGGCCTGTGACAGGCAGCTGATGGCTGGGGAAGTGCAGCCAGAAGGAAAATCCCAGCCAAGCCGTGAACTTTAGTTCAAATGCTCATCTCTGACAGACAATGCCATCCCTTGTGTGGGCAAAAAACAGGGACAGAGCTTTGTATGGGAATGGTAATGACAATATGCCCTCAGCTTCACTTTCTTATTAATGCAGGGTTTGTGCTATCGCACCATGAAAGACAACTGTGTATTTACTGAAAACAGGGTCATATTCATTGTGTGGTGTCCTGGAAAAATACAAGATCTTCCCAAAACTCAAAACCTTTTTTTTTTTTTGTAAATTTAAGGCTTATTAAAGGATATGAACTTAATCCTTAGATTAGAATACCCTGGTTAGAAAATTTTTCATTGTTTATTCTAATGGTCTGGGCGTTTTTGACCCCCTGAGCACTTGACCTTGATCATTACTTCCTACCCCTTCGTGAAACACCCGTTTCCTTGGGTTCCCTGGCTGTCCTCTTCACGGATCTCCCTCTCTCCTGACACTCCAAATGGCACTTATACAGCGTTTGCCTTCGAGCCCTCTTCTCTTGTTTCTCAACACTATCTTTCCTAGGGAGCGAATTCTCTTCCAATGTAAATAATTACAAAATCTCTACTGCAAACCCTGTCTTGCCTCCTGAGCTCTGGTTTCCCATTTCTGATCACCTGAATATCTTGCTTCCGCTGCAAATGAGATTTGATTTTAAAGCCAACTTGCTTCCCCTTTTCCCTCCTTCCAACAAAAATATGGTCCTTCTGATTTTTAAAATGTAATTTTTTTTTACCATGACACATCCACATTATTTAATGAGTCAAATAGTTTTACGTCACACATTGGCAGTTCCCTGCTCTGCTATTTCCTTCTCCTAAAGGCAAAGCTTTCAACATTTTTAGTTATTTTGGGGTTTCCTCCATAGCACAAGATAACCTGTTTACACTGCTCCTTTTTGCTTGTTTCCATGTTAGGTACTATCCATCTTCCCACCAGCACATGTGTGCACTCTGTCCACCCATCCTCCCCAAATCATCGAATCATGAGTTTGGTTAGATTCATTTTTAACAGTTATTGTGACGATTTAACTCCATACTGATGAGTAATGTAGTAATTCCAGGACCACTTTTCCTTTCTCCTAAAATTTTGTTTTCCCTGAAGTTAATAATTATCTTGAGTTTTTGCTTATAATTATTGCTAATTAAGCCCCAAACTCTTCACTAGATGAGCAAATAGCTTCTCCTTGTGTGGGAACCCACCAGGCATTTGGTGAATTTCATCCGTGGAAGCATCTACTGGGAACCTTCTGAACTGCTCTCCGGCAGACAGGTTGCCCTCTGGGCCTGGGCACAGCTCCCATTTGGGACCTCTCTTGGCCATCAATTTGGAGATTATCTTCCCCTCTTGAGTTAGGGTCTGTGTTTCCTGGGTCCCCTAACTTCCTATTTCTTGGCGTATTCCTTCATTTCACCGGAGCAAATTCTCCAGTAGCTTCCTGAGAAACAGAAAATGGCAGGTAAAGTTTGGGAGACCTCAAACATCTGAAAAAGTACCTATATTCCACCTTAACTCTTTTTTTGTTTAATTAATCAATTAATTTCTACCCTAACTTATAACTAGTTCTTTGAACAAGTATAGACTTCTGAATTGGGAGTCATTTTCCTTCAGAAATGGGAGGGCACGTCCCATGTCTTGAGATTTCTAAAGCAATTCTGATTCCCCAGGCTTTGAATGTAATTTGTTATTTTTTTTCCTTTATGAAAGCTTTAAGATTTTTTTCTTTGTATGTAATATTCTAAAATTTCATGAGGATGTGCCTTGATATAGATCTAGCTTTTAATCTACTATTCTTAAACTTGATTAATATACATGGAATCATAGAGTGTGGGCCCTTTTTTGTCTTTTCAACATAATAGTGTTAAGGTTCATCCATGTTACTGCATGTTTCATTGGTTCTTTGTTATTGCTATGTAGTACTCCACTGTAGAACTGTATGCTACAGTTTATTTTCTCATTCTCCTGTCGATGGGCATTTGGGTTGTTTGCCATTTTTGGCTATTTATGAGTGAAGCTGCTTACATATTCATATATTTGTACATATCTTTTGGTGGGCATATTACTCATTTCTTTTGAGTATCATACCTGGAAGTGGAATTTCTGGGTTATCTGGTAGGCATATCTATCAGTATTAGACATTGTCAACCCATTTTCCAGAGCGGAATACATGAGAGTTCTAGTTATACTATCATCTTGCTGTCACTTGGTATTGTCACTCTTTAAATTTTAGTCTTTTTAAGATGTATAGGGGCATCTTATGTCATTTTAATTTATATTTTCCTCATTAAGTCATGATGGTAGAGCATCTTTTCACATGCTAGTTGGCTTTTTGATATCTTCTTTTGAGGAATGCCTGTTTAAGTTTTTATTTGGCCTATTTTGAAAGGATTGTCTTTTTCTTGTTGATTTTGTACGAGTTGCTTGTATGTTCTGAATATAAATCATTTGTCTCCCATTTTCACTCTTTCAATGATGTCTTTTGATGGGAAGGCATTCTTCATATTAAAAAAGCCCAATTCACCATTTTTTCTTTTATGTTAGAGAGTTTTTTGTCTTAAGACCTTTGCCCACCCCAAGGTCACTTTCAGAAGTTATTTTATCTTTCACCTTTAGATATAAGATCCATCTCAAATTAATTTTGTGGTGTGGTGCCCCATAATATTTTAATTGTCGGCCGGGCACGGTGGCTCACGCCTGTAATCCTAGCACTCTGGGAGGCCGAGGCGGGTGGATCGTTCAAGGTCAGGAGTTCGAGACCAGCCTGAGCAAGAGTGAGACCCTGTCTCTACTAAAAACAGAAAGAAATTATCTGGCCAACTAAAATATATATAGAAAAAATAGCCGGACATGGTGGTGCATGCCTGTAGTCCCAGCTACTCGGGAGGCTGAGGCGGTAGGATCGCTTAAGCCCAGGAGTTTGAGGTTGCTGTGAGCTAGGCTGATGCCACGGCACTCACTCTAGCCCGGGCAACAAAGCGAGACTCTGTCTCAAAAAAAAAAAAAAAAAAAAAAATTTTAATTGTCACCCTAGAATGATGAGCTCTCTGGCTCTCTGAGAAATCTTGCTTCTCACATCTCTTTATCTGACTGTGGCCTTTTTAAGTCAAGCTGTGGAGATGTTTTTGGGAATGAGGCCTTTATGTCAATCACATCTCCTTAAGCTTTTGCTTTCCCAGCTTTGAATAAACTGTGTCTAATTTTTTTCTGGGGCAGTTCTAACTTACAAGCTTGTTGCCAATGTGCAAAAATTATAACTTGCTTAAAAGGTGAGGGAAAGTCATAAATTAGAATTTCCCTTCCAAAGCAAAAATTGCACCAGAAAAAGTTAAACAGGCAAGGAAGGAAGAATGTATTCAAGGCTATTGAAATAGAAGAGAGAGACCAAAACTAAGTCTGAACTCAACCCCGCTGAAGCAGGGGGCAGTAGGGTTTTTAAGGGTTGGGGTGAGCACATGGAAAAGTACTGGGAGGAAAAATAAACTTCTCCCATCTTTATGAGATGAGGTAGTTTTACAACTGGGAGTAAGACACCCACGGAAGTTAGGCTCCTACCCTCCCGCGGGAACTAGGAGACAGGGGTGTTAACTCCTTTGATGATTACATTTCAAAGAAGTGGCTCCCAGGTCCTTGAGAAAGACATTCCTGGGTTGTAAACCTGGCAAGAGGCATTTAAAAAGATTTACATACATCTCAAAGAGGTGGGGGAAGACTTTAAAATGACAAATTTTCTAAAGTAAATGCTCCAAGAAAAGGGGGGTCAAGGACTAAAGGCAGGAGGAAGGCTATTTTCGTTTAGTGAAGCAGAGGGGAACGCTAAGGCCATCTTGCTTATTATGCTGCCCTCTGAGACATCGTGAAGATGTGATTAATACGGTCACACTGGGGTCACTCCCTGCTCCCTGCTCATGCCACCTTGTGTGCTTACAGGCTGGTTGGGCTTTGCAGGAGAGACATCTTGGCAAGCATGCCAGGACCCTGAACTGCTCTAGGGAGTGACAGGAAGCAAGTCTGAGGCCGTGGGGACTTAAGGAGGGATGTGCAGCGGTAGTTGCGCCCAGACGCGGGGTGTGAGTCTCTCAGTGCAGAGACTCAGTCCCTCTTTGGTTCAGAGCTAGATGCCACTGGGCACACGTTTGCCTGGAGAGAGGGCTGGGGACCCAGTGGTGGCACCGCGGGGTCTGCATGCTTCTCCAGAGTCCCACCACAGACCTCATCTGGGCTTACCCAAAGAGCCACACCCAGGGGAATCTCAGCAGGATAGCTGAGGCTTGGGGACTCTGCCATTGTTCCTGTTCCAGCTCGATTTCATCTCCTGCACACACTCCCCTCAGTACCGGTACTTCTGTCACCTGTCAGTTTGGGGCTAGGGGAAGTTTCATCTCCCTGACCAAGAGGTAGTGACTCTGAGGGATTTGCCAGGTGGCTTGTTTAGGAAGAACCTGCTAGTGTGGGGAAGGGAAGTAGTAAGGTGCAAAGGGATCAGTGAGGGGATGCCAGAGAGCCACTTCTGGTCATCCCGGCAACCTGGCCCGTGCCACGCAGTGGGGCTGGGGTCATGCCTGGACAGGAGGAGATGAAGATAACTTACACAGCTTTGATCGTGTTTCCTCCCACACTCCAGATGAATTAGTCCTGGAAATTTCACTCTTTGCATTATTTATTCATTTTAAACCAAAATACATTTTAAAAAGCACCCCCCCCCCCAAAAAAAAAACACCCCAGAATCTTTCCTGGAGTTTCTAGGAGCCAATGAAATAAAACTGTCTCATATGATTGTCATCAGAAAGTGTGATGATGGGTGAGTCTCCAAAGCTTGGGGTGACGGGGTGTGTCAGAGCTGCCTCTTGCCTCTCTGTAGCAGGGAAAAGCCCCTTTTCCTGGGCGTGGTTTCTTAGTCATGTTCAGTGGCTTGGCCTTGTCACCGGGCTCCAGTGCTCTAGCACTCTCCCCCTCCTACTCATTTTTAACATAACAGTGCAAAGGAGTGACGAACAATTTTTAAAAAGAAACCATAACAAATGAAAACCAAAAACACCCCTTTCTAGGCCGGGTGCAGTGGCTCATGCCTGTAATCCTAGCACTCTGGGAGGCCGAGGCAGGAGGATCATTTGAGCTCAGGAGTTCGAGAGCAGTCTGAGCAAGAGTGAGACCTCATCTCTACCAAAAATAGAAAAATTAGCCGGGACTGCTGGCACGTACCTGTAGTCCCAGTGCCTCAGGAGGCTGAGACTGGAGGATCACTTGAGCCCAGGAGTTGGAGGCTGCAGTGAGCTACAATGATACAATGATGCCACTGCACTCTGTCCAAGGTGACAGAGTGAGACTCTGTCTCAAAAAAAACAAAACAAAAAAGCAAACATACAAAAAACCAAAGCATCCCTCTCAATGAGGGACAGTTGGCTCCATATTAACCAATCACTATGGTGTAGGTCACCAAATTTGGAGCCCTAATCTTGGTGTCAGAAAGTTTGGGTTTCTACCCTTTGCCCCTTTCTAGGTGTGTGACTCTAGGAAAGTCATTGAACCTTTCTGCACGCTTCTTTAAAATGAGAATCAGGTCAGTTGCAGTGGCTCACACCTGGAATCCCAGCACTTTGGGAGGCCAGGAGTTTGAGACCAGCCTGGGCAACACAGAAAGACTCCATCTCTATAAAGAAATTTAAAAAAATTAGCTGGGCTTGGTGACACGCACCTTTAGTCCCAGCTACTCACGAGGCTGAGGCAAGAGGATCACTTGAGCCCAGGAGTTTCAGGCTATGAAACCATGATTGTGCCATTGCACTCCAGCCTGGGTGACAGAGCAAGACCCCATCTCAAAAAAAAAAAAAAAAAAAAAATTTTTTTAAAAGTTGACTAAATAAAATGGGAATCATATGTAACTTTCAAAGGGGTCAGAAGGATTATGTCAGAATATATACCTGACGGCTCTGGGCATGCTCCTGAAATAGGCTTGCCAGATGAAATACAGGACACCTAAATAAATTCAATTTCAGGTAAATAAAAAATGTTTTCTTATAGTATGTCCAAATATTGTAAAAACTGAGCGTCCTGTATTTTTATTTGCTAAATCTGGCCACCCTACCCTGGCCTGTTATAGGCACTGGTAACTGTTTCCTCATTTTGACTTCCTCATACACTCATTTGAAAAGAGCTTCAGACACTGTCTGATTTAAACATGGCTACGTTGTGGTTTGAAGGATGGGAGATAAGGAAAGATGAGGGTGGCAAAATTGGCTATGATCTTATTCTTCCTTCCACAAGTAGAATAGCATAAACATAGTATAAAAATATGGAAAGCCAATATAGTTTCCTCCCTGATCACCAATTCACCCCCTTTTGGAGCTCTTACCTAAATTACGCTTCTTCCAAATAATGCATTTTTATTTAGAAATTTAAAATTATGCTTATGGTGAGCTTTTAACAACATGGAAAACTGCTTATGGCATAATTTTAAGTAAGAAAAGCAGGATAAAAAATTATAGCTACATTATGATCTCTATTATATTAAAATGCACAGAAAAAATCTGGGAGGACATATGTGAAAATAACTCTGTGGGCCGGGCGCAGTGGCTCACGCCTGTAATCCTAGCACTCTGGGAGGCCGAGGCGGGTGGATCGCTCGAGGTCAGGAGTTCAAGACCAGCCCGAGCAAGAGTGAGACCCTGTCTCTACTAAAAATAGAAAGACATTATATGGACAACTAAAAATCTATATAGAAAAAATTAGCCGGGCATAGTGGCGCATGCCTGTAGTCTCAGCTACTTGGGAGGCTGAGGCAGTAGGATCGCTTAAGCCGAGGAGTCTGAGGTTGCTGTGAGCTAAACTGATGCCACGGCACTCACTCTAGCCTGGGCAACAAAGTGAGACTCTGTCTCAACAAAAAAAAAAAAAAAAAAAAAGAAAATAACTCTGTGTCACAGGATTTTTTTGTTCATCCCCAAATCTTTATGCCTTGCAATATTGTCCAAACTTTCTATAATGAATTTATGACTCTTACAATTAATTTTGAAGTTCTCTCTTAAATTATGTTAGATTATAACTTATCTATTGTTTTAAATTATCAGTAAAATTCTAAATGAATTAAACAAGTTGTGGGAAACATAACTTTAAACTCTTAAGAATGGACAGAGCTAGGAATTCAGGTTGTAACTAAACCATACAGTTGATCTTTAAAAATATCCTGGTTATGAAATATATCGCAAACTGGAAAGTGTAGAAAACAAGAATGTTCAGCTGACACGTTTTTATAAAACAGAGACCCAGGTAACCAGTGAAGTAAGAAACCAGAACTCTGTCAGTGTCCCTGAATGGAGCCCCAAGTTCTCTCTCCCAGTCACAGCCCTCTCACTTCTCCCTGGTTGGTTTGTATCATTTACATCCTTTTCCTGTCATTTCAGTTTTCCCACCTAAGTTGCATCCCTAAAAAATGTAGATGAGTTTCGTTCGTTCTTGAACTTGGCATAAATAGAATCATATGGTAAGTATTCAGTTGTGTCTGGCTTCTTTCACCTAACACACTTTTAAGATTCATTCGTACTGCTTAACGCTTCATTTTTGTTGCCATATTGGTATTTCAAGGTAGGACTATGCTACCATTTCTTTGGCCGTGCTACTGCTGATGGGCATTCGGGCGGATCCCAAGTTTGGGCATCATGAACTGCTGCTGCTACCAACGTCCCTGTTTGTGTCTCCTGGGCCCGTGTACTCACTGGAGCTGACCTTTTAGCTTCCGTGAGATGAACTTACTTTATGCTAATGAGATTTATACCTGTCCATGGCCATTAAAAGGGAAAACTGATAAGGACCCGGGAGCTCGGGGATCTGAAGCTATGGATCTTGTTGTCATGAATTGGTTCCTATTTATGACAAATTCATATTTCAAAGGATCAAAAACCCAGAAGTTTTCTTATATCTCAGAATAAACCTGCTGTTATTATAAAAGTATTATAAATTCTTTTAAATGGCAAGAAACAGTCTTAAAAGTCTTTTTATTTCAAATTAATAGTATCTAAATGTGAAGGTCTCTGCTTTGTGACAAAAACATTTGTCAATATTCCAAGTTAGAAAATTTCGCTTTTGGTCAGAATCAGGAATTTCTTTGAGCCAGAAGAGATTTTAGAATCACTACCTAGTTCAACCCCTTCATTATATAAATCAGTAAATGAAAGCTCTTGAAGGTCAAATATCTTCCCAAGGTCATACTTATCTCGTACGTATAGAACCAGGACTTCTGACTTCCATCCTTGAATATTACAGAGCTCCCCCAAAATATCCCATGGAGCTGCCTTTCAAATTATGGCGTGTGCAGGAGACTGAGAATGTGGAGATGAGAATGTGGATTCTGCCATGGCCAGCACCACTCTGACTTATTAATGCACCCACATGAGCAGGAGCCCTTCTTGATCTCCCTGGCAGCTCATTTTTACAACAGAGATATGGTAAGATCACAGATATTGTATAGCACTGGGGCAGTGGCTGTATTTTGTAATGTTTTGATACTTATGGCAGCAGATGGTTAGAAATTGTCAAATTCTTGAAAGTCACAGCTCTGGGTTTTTTTTGTTTTGTTTTGTTTTTTTGAGAGAGTCTTCCTCTCTCACCCCAGGTAGAGTACATGGGTGTCATCCTAGCTCACTGCAACCTCAAACTTCTGGGCTCAGTGATCCTCCTGCCTCAGCCTCCCAAGTAGCTGGGAGTACAGGTGCACTCCTCTGTGCCCAGCTAATTTTTCTATTTTTTGTAGAGATGGGGGTCTCACTCTTGCTCAGGCTGGTCTTGAACTCCTGAGCTCAAACAATCCTCCTGCCTTGGCCTCCCAGAGTGCTAGAATTATAGGTGTGAGCCACCGTGCCTGGCCCATGACCTTCTACTCCTGGCTATAGAACAGTAGTGTACTAGAGACAGCCACTTCTTTGAAGCTCTAGTGGTGTGATGCTCAAATGCCAGTCTGAAATTGGGTACTGTTCTGGGATGGCATTTTCTTGATCTGTAGTGACATGAAAGAAAAAAAAAAGGACAAGTTAAGGAGTTTTCCATAAAATTAACTTTGTTCTATTGAAGGGACCACCTTTTATGCTGAGATTTGTCTTTCCCACTTTTTGTGTGTGTTAAAAATGGCCTCTTTAAAATAGTGTTTTTGGCCGAGGATGGTAGCTTCCACCTGTAATCCCAGTATTTTGGGAGGCTGAAGCAGGAGGATCCCTTGAGGCTAGGAGTTCAAGACCAGCCTGGACAACATAGCAAGACCCTGTCTTAATAAATAAATAAATAAAGTATTTTAATGATATTTATAGTTTAAAAATGTTTTTGAAGACAAGAATTGCAACTGTCTTGTTCACTGTTATATATTCAGTTCCTTTTATGGTGCCTGGTATATAACAAAGTGTCAATAAATATTTAAATGAATTAGTAAAAAGTTAATAAAACTAGTTTGGTTATGTGCACGTGCACGTGTATGCGTGTGTGTGTGTGTGTGTGTGTGTGTTTGGGAGATTTTACTAAGCCCCGAAGTCTACAAGTCTGATAAATTTCAGATTGTCATCCCTGAGGAGAGGTACAAAACACTCAGTATACTGGGTTAAAGTAGTCCCCACAAATTCACATCTACTCAGAACCTCGGGAAATAGGGTCTTTGCAGATGTAATTAAGTTAAGATGAGGTCGTGATGGTGGCCTGATCCAGTGACTGGTGTTCTTATAAGAAGAGGGAAATGTGGACAGAGACGTTGGGAGAAGGCCACGTGATGACAGATAGTGGAAGGCAGAGGGTGGAGTAATGCAGCTACAAGCCAGGGAATGCTGGCAACCACAAGAAGCTAGAAAAGGCAAGGAAGGGTCCTACCCTAGAGACTTCAGAGAGAGAATGGCCCTGCCACCATCTTGATTTTGGACTTCTAACCTCCAGAACTGTGAAGAGATACATTTCTGTTGTTTTGAGTGACTCAGTTCATGCTACTTTGTTATGGTAGCCCTAGGAAGCTAAGGTATTAGGAATGTAGACCATTGGGTGTGGCAGGTGGTAGAGTGGGAAAGGATGAGACTCCTAGGAACTGATGGTGTCTCCTATAATCTCTCTACTGTGGGGCAAAAAAAAAAAAAAAAAAAAAAAAAAAAGAAAGAAAGAAAAAAAAGAAAAAATACCCATGCTGCTTCTTCAGGGTTAATGACTATAAGTATGGGGAATGAAGACCTGGAGGATACTTTTCTATTTTTCGCCATGGAAGAATCAGAAGAAATGCTTTGGGATGATGTAGGATGGATTTTGGATAGATACAAATCTTTTTTTTTTTTTTTTTTTTTTTTCTTTTTCTTTTCTTTTTTTGAGACAGAGTCTCACTCTGTTGCCCAGGCTACAGTGAGTGCCGTGGCATCAGCCTAGCTCACAGCAACCTCAAACTTCTGAGCTCAAGCGATCCTCCTGTCTCAGCCTCCCGAGTAGCTGGGACTACAGGCATGCGCCACCATGCCCGGCTAATTTTTTCTATATATATTTTTAGCTGTCCATATAATTTCTTTCTATTTTTTTAGTAGAGATGGGGTCTCGCTCTTGCTCAGGCTGGTCTTGAACTCCTGAGCTCAAACGATCCGCCCACCTCGGCCTCGCAGAGTGCTAGGATTACAGGCGTGAGCCACCGCGCCCGGCCAAGATACAAATCTTGATGGAAAGAGATATTAGGTGCTTGGGACAGGTTAAAATCCAAAATATGTTTCTAAAAAGCTTGGGTACAAATTAACTTTTAAAATTAATATATTTTAAAATGTATTAATATTACAGAAGTATTTAAAACAATTTTATGATGAATTCATTTGGAAGGGAAAGAATAAATGATACTCTAAGAAGAAATGTTTATACTCTAATATATAATTCATACATCTAGATTTTCATATCTCCCACTTGGTTAAAGCAAGAACTATCTATACAAAAGAAAAGAGTAGGTTGATTTTAACAGAGGATTTTCTTTTAAAAAAATGGCTTCATTAGGGCAGATATTTTTGTCTATACTATTTACTTGGGTGAGTGATGCCTACACATAAAAGTTTAATAAATACTTGTTGAATGAATGTCCCAGGTAATTTACATGGTTAGGGGAAGGGGGTGGGTCTACATGGCCTCTATTTCTGGTCTAAAACTTCATTGTTGTAATGCACAGAACATCTGTTTATTTCAGCAAGGCAGGATGTGAGAAATAAGAAAAAGATAAAGAATTATGGGATTTAAAAGGGTGCACTAAAATTTGAAAAGCTATCAAACCATATCAATAAAATGGGCTACCTAAGATGATAGTAGCAGTCTAAGCTCTTGATAGAATTCAAATTGTAAGTTTTATGAGGGAGGGGTGATGTTTTAGAGAGATCATAAGGTCTCATCCTGCTAGTGAACAGGGAACATATTAATTCAGTTTGGCCACCTGGGGCCCATTTAGTGCACTAGAGCAGTAATTTGCTAAATGGGTCCCTCATAGTAAAAAAGAATGAGTAAACAGTGAGCAATTTAGGCATGGTAAACCACTAGTAGCTCAAGGGATATAAAAATGTGAAACTATAATTAGATCCCTTGTTCATAATGTACTAACTAAATGTATTACATTGTATATTGCATCTTTCTGAGTTTATTTCTGGACACAGCTGAGCCCTTGACAATTCAGATTGAAACCATCCCTGCTATCAATTCATGCTTCCATGAAAATTCCAACTGCTTATATTAGAAAAAAACCTCCAAAGATGATTTCTTTTATCTTAGATCTAAGGATGCAGACAGGATTAACCTAGATGCAGAACACAGCAAGTCAGTTATAAATCACACAGCAGAAAGTAAACTGTGGCCATAAATTGAAAATTATGTTCTCTTTTTCTAAACTTAGCTGTGAAAATATTTTAACAAGTTGGCATCGGGATTTACAACTTTTACATCTGATGTTTCTTTTCACGATTATCTTTTAAGCATTTTAAGATCGGATTCTTTGAAAAGTGTGGATAGTCAGAAATGCGGTATTAGATTATACATTTGGAACACTTTAAAGGGGAGGCATTCATGACTTATATGGTTTTAGGATACTGGCATATTCCCCACTCTACTTTTAAGTAGAAGCTGCTATTTCATGGGTATCTGGAATACATTTGTCTTTTATTGAAATCCTTTCCTTATTCAGAGAAATTGTATAGTGTGGGCTGGCACAGATGGTCTGGATGATGTTTCACAATACTAGCAATCTCTAAGCACAAGTTTCATTGCCCTTTATCAATTTGTTATTTCAGCTACAAGGCTCCAGTTGATCTCATTAGGCAGACTGTCTATTCTTCAGGAACTCCCATTTTCTTTCTCTTTCTCCTCTCACCCCAAGTTTAGTAACTTCACTGAAGGTTTGGGGTAGAATAAAGGAAGGATTGCATTGTGGACCTTGGCCGTTTTGCTGTCCTCTCAACTCTGATTTTTATTATTCTGCATACAATGGAATATGACATCTTTCAGATTACAGACTCTATGCATGAATTCCCGTAAAATTGTATTCTATATACCCACCTCCCCACATTGTCTTTTTGAGGTGGAAATGTATTTCCTTTTTCTTTAACATTAACATTATTTCCTGCCCCCACACCCCTAACTTGGTATCAGGTATCCCTGGTACTAAGTCCCTATCTGCCAGGAGTGTATGATGGCTCCCCAGACCCCCCCCACCCCCCGCAATACTTTGGATACTAAATTCTCTGAGCAATGACTTTTGTTCAACATTGTTTCCCCTTGGAAAAGATGTTTTGGTGATAAATACCTTCAAAGGGTAAACAAAATTCCTAGAAGATAAAAAGGCAGAATGCAGTGATTGTGTAAAGCCAAGTGACAGGAGCCAGACGTAGATTAAGTACAGTACTGTAATTTCTTGGAGAAGAAGCAATGGTGACAGAATTTTTTATTTTATTTTTTGAGACAGGGTCTCGCTCTGTCTCCCAGGCTAGAGTGCATTGGTGTGATCACAGCTCACTGCAACTTCAAACTCTCGGGCTCAAGTTATCGTACTTCCTCAGCTTCCCAAGCAGCTGGGACAACAGGCCCACACCACCATGCCCGGCTAATTTTTTTATATTTATTTTTTGTAGAGACAAGTCTCCTTCTTGCTCAGGCCAGTCCTGAACTCCTAGCCTCAAGCCATCATCCCTTCTTGCCCCCCCAATGTGCTAGTATTACAGATGTGAGACTCTGTGCCCAGCCCAGTATTTATGATTAGAAGAAAATTTCTTAGGGCTTCTTACTTTAGCTAAAGGAACATAACTCTAGAAAGCAGAAATATGAGAGTTAATATACATTTCTTAATATAGCAAAAATTAAAAAGGTCTGTAGAAAGTCAACTAAGGAACATGAAGAGGTATAAAAATTCTATATTTTAGTACTGAAATTTAACATGTGCCTTGTTTTTTCATCCTCTAAAAGATGCCTAAATTAAAATACTATTCTTTCAATCTCTAGAACAAATAGTTTGTGTTAGGGGCTACTGAAGGCAACATATAGATTAGCGTAGTTGAAATTTATCTTCAATATAATTACCTCTTTGCTTATTTTTTTTCTTTTTTTCACAGACTAATCCTTCAACAAGCACATTTTCATTTACTCCAAAAAATTTCCTTCAAAGTTAGGACCTAATTCTTGGAATTCCTAGACTAGGCTAGTTCCTCTTGTTTTATGTCTATTTCCATGGCACCTTGTATTTTCCCATCTGTACATCCACCTCACTTTGTTGAACATCGTTCTTTCTAATCTATAATTTCTATGAAGGCAGGAACAGCGTATGACTTACTCAATTGCTGTAACACGGTGACCGGTACATAATATAGGTTTATAATTATTTGTGAAATTAATAGACTTGAATATGTTTTCTCTTGGGAGAACTTGCAATCTCCTTAATTTTAAAAATGTTGCTGCCGATAAAATTTACATGGAATAAAAATTAGTTTCATGAAGCCAAAGGGAAAAACTTTAAAAGAAAATACAGAAAATCAACAGGAATTTCAGGAGTCATTGAGAAATATATGTATATTTTTTGTCCGGGTACCTTCTTCCATTCCTGTTCAATGAAATTGTGTGGAGAACCTACGTACAACTTTCCTTGCTGTAAGTTCCAGTCGATATTAATATCTTTCTCTCCCTGGCTGTCTTCATCTCCAAGTTTAGTTAACTACTGGGGTTAAGGCAGCTCCTGGATAGTAGTATGTAGTTTAAAACTGTTTAAAAGTCTCACATGTGAAAATCCAGATTTATAAAGCAATCAGGGAATAGTAATTCAATTAAAAAGGCTTACTAAATTCTTTTAAATAGTAAACTGCCCTAGCCCAGCCTACAATATTGATTCAACTGACCAAAAAAAAAAAAAAAAAAAAAAAAAGGCAACTTTTCAGACCACAACTAAACATTGTAGCAAACATTGTAGCAGTAGAAAATAATTTTTTTCTAGATGTTGAAAGAAAAAACCAGAAACGACGTTATTAAGAGAGAACAAGGAAAAAGCCCATCTCATATCCCACGATGTCCCATTTCAACATTTCTTCTACTTTCTACTGCTTTCCATGTCATTGAGCTACTTCAAACTTGAAGATCAATGGGAAACAATGAGATCCTTGTCCTTTGTCATTTTCCTTTTCGATACAGGAGAGGGAGAGGATGGGCTCAGGACTGTGCGACTTCCACCAAGCACTCTCAACGATTGCCTCAGTTACAATTTCCAGAAACTGCCTCTCTTCTCCTGACTTAAAAAAGTGAGAAAAAGTGAGGTTGGCCCACTCTGACGGCGAGTGATCCTGTGTGTTTTGGGTGTGTATTTGTATCTCATACAATGGACAGAGGCGAGGACCAAGGACCCGGGACCTTCGTACTGTTTACAGTCCCTGAAAGCCATCACTTTCCATTAGCAGAGAAAATAAAAGTCATCTAGCGAGCGGGAGCGGGTGGGTAAGGTACAAGTTAATGAGTAAGAGCATTCCGAGGCACATAGTTCAACAGCAGAGGGCACAATACTCCCTGGCCATGCCCAGCTGCAGACACAGAGGTGGGGCGGAACCTAAGGGCCGCTGGGACTTGTAGTTCACTTTGTTTCCCACGGACACTTCGGCCCCGTACCAGAACCACAACCCCCAAGGTGCATCGCGCGCCCCTTTGCTCGCTCCCTCCCCTCTCTGAGGCCCGCTCGGGAACCTCCAGGGAAACTGCCCCCGCTCCGCCCTCGTACGCACGCGTCACGTTTGTTTACCCTGAAGCCCCGCCCCCGCCGCCCTCCTGGTCGCCCCACTCCGCCCTGGAATGCGGTCATGCTAACGATGCATATTCATGAGGCCCACGCGGAGCTCCCGCCCTCCCCGACTCCCGCCTTCCCGCTCCCGGCGCTTGATTAATATTCAATGAGCCCAGCTCCGCGGCTGGTTCGCCCGGGTGAGGTGGGGGGAGCGGGCGGGGCCTGGTGCTGGGGAGCCTGCGACCCGGGCGGGGAGGGCGTGTGAGGGGGGGCGGTGGCGGCGAGGCGGGCGCGCGGGATGGAACACCGAGACACCGACGGAATGCTCCGAATTGCCACATAATCCCCTGGAACGGCCGCGCCGAACGCCATTGGCTTCGCCCTCTCCGCGCGCCGCCGCCGCCGCTGTCTCCCACCTTCGCCTCACCTCCTCCCTCTCCGCCCGCTGCCTCCGGAGCTGGGGGGGAAACGCGAAGCCCCACTGCAATGGAGCCCGCCGCCGCGGCCACGGCGCAGCGACTCCCCGAGACCAGCAGGGAGGACCGAGCTTCAGCTCCGGCAGCGGCGGCAGCGGCGGCGGCAGTGGCAGCGGCCGCGGCAGCTCTGGCGGCGGCGGCCGGGGGCGGCCGGAGCCCGGAGCCCGCGCTGACCCCGGCGGCCCCGAGCAGCGGGAACGGCGGCGGCGGCGGCGGGGCGCGGGAAGAGGCCCCCGGCGAGGCGCCGCCGGGGCTGCTGCCGGGCAGAGCTGGGGGCACCGGGCGCAGGAGGCGGCGCGGGGCGCCCCAGCCCACCGCCGGCGGGGTTGCCCCGGTGTCTGGGGTTGGCAGCGGCGCTAACTCCCTCCTGCTGAGGAGAGGGCGGCTGAAGAGGAATCTGTCCGCGGCTGCCGCCGCCTCGTCGTCGTCCTCCTCCTCGTCGTCGTCCTCGGCCGCTGCTGCCTCGCACTCCACCGGAGCCGCCGGCCTCCCCGCCTCCTGCTCGGCCTCGGCGTCGCTGTGCACCCGGAGCCTGGACAGGAAGACGCTGCTTCTGAAGCACCGGCAAATAATGCAGCTGCAGCCGTCGGACAGGGACTGGGTGAGGCACCAGCTCCAGCGGGGCTGTGTGCATGTCTTCGACCGCCACATGGCTTCGACCTACCTGCGCCCGGTGCTCTGCACTCTGGACACCACCGCGGGCGAGGTGGCCGCCCGCCTGCTGCAACAGGGCCACAGAGGCGGCGGCGTGGTGAAGGTGCTGGGCCAGGATTCCGGACCCGCCGCCGCCAGGTCGGGCGCTGAGCTGCCCCCCGATACCGGCCCTCGGCTTACGCCGCCCGAGCCTCGGGACTTGGAGCCGCTGCCCGCGAGGAGCGCGCTACGTGCCGTCGGGGCCCCTCCGCGCGCGCCTCCCGCCGACCTGCCTCTGCCCGGCGGCGGCCGGGGCGGGTGGGCGCGCTGCACCTCCCGCGCCAGCCCCGCACCCTCGGACTCCAGCCCTGGCGAACCGTTCGCGAGGGGCCCTGCTTCTTCTCCTGGCACCCCGCGGCCTCTGGATGGCGCGGTCGCCGGCCCGGCCTCCGACACCGAGAGCTTCAGCCTGAGCCCCAGCGCCGAGAGCGTGTCCGACCGCCTGGACCCCTACAGCAGCGGCGGCGGCTCGTCGTCGTCATCGGAGGAGCTCGACACCGACCCGGCCCCGACGGGGGCCCCAGGCCAGCCCCGCCGCCCCGGCCGCCCTGCCCCGGCCTCCCCGCCTTGGCCACAGCAGAAAGCCCCGAGGGGCGTCGACGGCCCGGGCGGGGTCGCCCGCGAGGAGTCTTGGGCGGAGAAGGTGGCAGCAGCCGCGACCCCAGGCGGCCCCCAGTCGACCCCCGGGAGGAGCGGCGCGGCCGCGGAGAAAGCGCCTCCGCCGCCCCCACCACCCACCCTGTACGTGCAGCTCCACGGAGAGACCACCCGGCGCCTGGAGGCGGACGAGAAGCCATTGCAGATCCAAAATGACTACCTCTTCCAACTGGGATTTGGAGAGCTGTGGAGGGTGCAGGAGGAAGGCATGGACTCGGAGATTGGCTGCCTCATCCGCTTTTATGCAGGTAAGGAAATCACCTGCACGTTGACAGGTGGGTGCAAACGACTTCCAGGGACCGAGGAATGATTCAAATTGCTCGTCTGTTTGCCCTACCCAAGAGTAAATGCGGGTCCTGGTGAGTCTTTGTCTGATACTTCTTTCCAGATTTTACGTAGAATCCGTGTAGTACTAAATTGAGCAATCTTTAAATCTGCGAGTTTTAGTCAATCTTGAGGGCTCAGAGGTTGGAAAGCAATGTGGAGGAGGTGGCCGATCACCAGGAAGTGCAGGAAGCAGATACTCCTGAAAGAGGCAATAGCACCTTTAACAATAAAGGTGCTTCCTTCAGGCCTCTCTCCTCAGGGGCTTGTTGGGTTTCAGGCAGTTTGGGATTTCAGGTAAACTATCACATGAACATAATACCTACCGAGGAAAATGACCAACCAACATGCTCTAGAACACCCTTGCCTACATTTGACTGTCCAGTCTACCTACCATTCTGGCTGTTAGGTATATGCCACCAGGAACTCGTTCCTTCTCAACTGGTGCCCTTGTTTGTTCAGTTCTGCCATGCATATTTACCTACGTAGTCCTCGTTAAAACCTGACAAATATGATCCTTTTTAAAGTAATGTCTTTCCCCAGCGCTTTTTTGCTTTATTTCAGTCTCCTCTGCAAGTTTGAGTCTTGCATCAAAAATGATTTTATCTGTTTCTTTCTCTCATTTCTTTCTTCCAGCCTTAGCAGTCAGAACTGACCATTGCAATCGGACCTGCAGTAGGATTCATAATAAGAATTTAAATGGTTGCTGTTTCTTCAGATGTGACCTAAAGTCCTCCCCCATCTTATTTCAAAACTTTATCAAATTCTTGACTAGAGGTGACTAACATAAGGTTTCTCCTTTGGCTGAAGACATGGCTGGTACTAAATTAGGTAGCTGTAGGTTCTGGTTATTGTATTTGAGCTTAATAAGTAGTTTGCATCCTTTTCCTCCTCTGGTTTGAAGAATTTTATTCTCAGTGGTAAGGAATTTTATTTAAAATAAAGTTAGCATAACAAGATTAAATCAGGAGTGATAAATCTTTGCCAACTTTAGGTTTTATGTTGTAGGTGATGGTGTAAAAATAAGCATACTTGCATCTTCATTAATCTATAGCTATTCTTTCAAATTAAATATGTTTTTTGGTTCAAATTGTCTCCTGGTAGTAGTTTTAGTTAGTTTGCATGAAGAAATCATTACTGCACGATGAAATATGCAGGACAGATAGCATTCCTGGTGGAGATTAATTGAAGTGTTTTTGAAATTCTTAAGTGGATTTCTGATGAATCTTTGCCTTATAAAGAAAACCAAATCATAATACAATAGCATTTGCAGTATCTGAAGATAATATCTCAACTAGATGACATGACTTTTAAAGCCTATGGCCCAGAAATTGGTGATTTTATTATGTAGGAGCAACAACTATATTCTTTTCTCATATAGCTCATGTAATTTGTAAAATACTGTTATTTTACAAAAGCATTAAATGGTATTCACACTTGGAACGAGAATATTTATTTTGTTGACATGAGAACCACTGATGCCCTTATTACTGAAATAACTACGAGGAAGGAAATATGTGTGAAATAAAGGATATATTAAATAAACAGTATTTGAACATATTTTGTGTGGAAAGAGCTCTGCATCCCTTGTTTTGCTCATGATTAGATATGTTGATCATAATAAATGCGCATGAGAAAGGTTTTGGTGTCACAGTCAGGAAATTTCAATCTTTGATTTTCTTTGATTGTCTCTTCAAGAGTGTCTAAAATATTCTAAGTGGATGTTAAGCATTTTTGTTTATTTAACTCATCTCAAAATAAAAATGACAAGTCCTTTTTCTGGTTAAATTTTAAATTTCTGGCATGATCATTTAAATCTTTTTGTCTTGTTCTTTACGAAAAGCAGTAAATGTTACCTCATCCTGAACTTACTGCTTTATTTCTGTATGTACAGCATAAATATATGTATGTCTCTGAGTATATGCTCGTAAAAATAACTAATAAAGTGGGGATCACACACAAGAATAGTATCCACCCTATTCTTGAATGTTAATCTAGTGTACAAGTGTCCTAGAAGGAAGATGCCTGATTGTTACAAAAATATCTAATTGCTTATTTTGGTTGTTAAACAAAGTTGAGCTTATTTTTAAAGCCTAAGTTAGCCTACCAGACATTCCTGTGCTGATATTCATTTGCTATAGAATAAAAGTTAGCATATGGTGAGTCCACTTGGACTTTTGCAAGGAAGTTTAGTTATTGACGAACAAAAGGCCTTGATAGAAGGTAGTCTCAATTATGGGAACATTGTCAGGACTTCACATATGGTGAAGGTTTGCACCAGGCTGGAAGAGATTCCTAGAAATTACCTGTGTGCTCCAGTGGAAAATAGGACACCTCAACAGGAGAGTGTTACATTTTGATATTAATTCTTTTCCTTAGGAAGAGGATAATTACTGTTTGTTTTACATGACACCCTTTAAGAGGGTGTTGGAAAATTTTGTAACCTATTTGCTTTTATAATTTTATGTGTAACTTATTGCTGCATGTTTTATTAATATTTATGTGTAGTTGGAGTTAAGGATAGCTAAGAAGTTGCTTTTAAATCCTTTTGAGTATTTTTCTTTATTTAAATTTAGTTTATCTCTTGTCTATCTAGTTTAGTCAGCTACTTTTTTTGAGAAGCTTCTATCCAACATAGAACTTTCATTCTCTTAAGGGTCACCTTTCAATTAAATTTTAGTATATATAACCTGACTCAGGTTGCTCTTTAAAGGCTTTGAAAGCCATTTGTGGTTGCTTTGAATATTTAAATATTTATTTGGGTAGAGTAAAATGAAAGTCTTTAATGAAGTAGAAGGCGTTGGATAAAAGGTACTATCTAATTATGGAGCTGTTAATGAAAACTTAGTTTGAAAATTGTTATTGCATCTATCAAGCAACCATTCTGAGTTAAAATATGAGAAAATTTAAGTGGCTTTATCTGAAGTTTCTTGTCTTTAATTTACTTTTAAAATCAGACATCTTAAATTTTACCTGAAAGAGAGTAATTTTAGGTTCAAAAAATTAAAGAACTTAGATTGCCTGACATAAATTATGGACTTCTAAACATGAATGAACTTTTGTTTTGGACTCCCGGGGGAGTCTGTGTCATTGATCAAGGGCAGTATTAAACTATATCTTTAAATATTTTTTTGACTCTTTTCTACTACCCATTAGATCTGAGTAGTCTTGCTATTTCAGTTCCAATCGCAGTAATGAGAAAGGGTGTTGACAGAATGCAGAGCACACCCACTGTACCTAGTGAATCTTGCACAAGGTATTTTTGTGCGTGACTCTTTAGGATTGTAGGGAACAATCTCCCTACCCCTCTCGTATTTCTTCTCTTTTTTCTCTTCTGGGAATGATCAAACCTTATGTGGTTTTCTACATGGAAACCAAGAAGGGGTGGTTCACCATTAAGCTATAATATTGATGGGCAGGTTCTTATTACTATAATTACAGCAGTATTGAGTAATGTGGTTTGAACATGTGACACCAGTGTGTGCTTGAACAGTCTTCTTAATTTTAAGGACAAAGGGTTTAAATTTATTTTTATTGTTTTTCTATTTTCTATTTTTTATTTTTGATATAAAGTACATGCTGTCTTTTTCTTTATAACTATGGTTTGATAACATTTATAATATCTTGGGTCTTATTATCTTTAAAAAATCTTAAAAAGGCTTTTCACATAAAGTATTTCACTTGTTCTTTCAAAAACATTATTAGGGAGGAGTCAGTGTCAATCTTCTTTTCAGATGGAGAAACTGATGCACAGTGAGGGTTGACTGTCTCTTGTGGTTTTTCAGTCTTTGGCAGAGCTTGGTATTCTATTTTGCAATTCATATCACTTTCCATGAATCGATGCTGAATTTCATTTACACTTGAATTTTTCACTTGGTTAAAAAGCATTCAGAAAATATGCTATTTTTGGTGGTAATGAGGTGATACTTTCCTCTAGTTCAAAGTGGTATTCCTTGTGAAATGTGGATGGCTCTATTTTTATCATGCTGCCCTTAAAAACGTAAAGAGCCAAGGCTGGCAAATAAGTAGGCAACTCGGAAAGAATACTAAAGTGTTCTAAATATTCTGGTTGCAAATGGTCGTACTTGCATTTAAGTTGATATGAATTAAAGTTTACATGATGATTCTTTATTCACTTATTCAAGATGCCTCATTTGTTAGACTACAAATTTTCATTGGGAAGTAGAGAATTAACACTTCACCTGAAATGTGGGTAATTTTTCAGAGTGTGTGTCGGGCGGGGGGGTATGTGACAGTTCAGTTCCTTTAAAACATGGCTTAAAGGAACTGAACATGCCGTTAAAGATCTTATTTGCCTAAACATTTTATTGTAAAATGGAATTGTTTGTCTTTCAATGATACTTTATTGGTGTTACTATGCTCTAGTACAGTTTTTATAATTCATATGTTATATAGAGCTAGAAAGTGAGTTCTTGAATGTCATAGTTATTCCTGCATTGATGTGTCTTTTGTATACATTGAACTAATTGTAGGGAGAGGAGATGAGTGTAAATGAGTTGTGTAAAATTTCAGGTTGAAGGTTAAATCTCTTTGTTGGTATAAGATTGTCAATTCAGCTACCTTAAACAATTGGTTATGCAAAGATGATAATTATTTTTTAATGTGTAAGATGTTTTTGTGCTTCTCATTCTCTTTTTAGAATCCTGAATTTAGCTTTTGGTTTATTGGTAATATAACACTCACTGACATTGTATATGATCCAAGCCTTAGTATACTTGGCATTTCAGTTTTACATGTGTTGAATTGAATTTGTGGAATTTTGTTAAACAGCTGGTGATATGTGCCCTGATTCTTCAACTTTCCATCCTGCTTGGGTCCCCAGGGATGTGTTAAGCACACATATATATGGAGGCATTTCTCCCATGGCAGGAGATTTTAGATGTACCACATACTATTAATATCTTCTGTTGCACGTGAGTGAACTCTATGTGGATTTTGAGAGAGCAGTTCTCTCTCAAAGTTTTCTTAGAGTTAACAGGTTTTTTCTTTTCTTTTAAAAGGCATCTCTTACCTTAACTTTGAGATGAATTTAATGAGACATCTGTCAAATGAGGCATCTTAGATTTAATGATTTTGTTATGTGCCAGAGTTTTAACATAGTTCAGTCTGTCTGGACAGGAGAAGGGTTTAATTGTAACTAGAAAGTCAAGAGATCCTGAAGCCACTCAATAGAAAAACTATTCTTTTAAAGATGCCTGACATTTTGAAAAAGAGAAAAAGATGTTATCAAAAACGTCTAAAACAGTCTGGGGAAAATGAAGCCTTTTTTTCCTTTAAAATCCTACCTTCTACAACCAATTCCACCCCTTTAATCACAAGCATCTGGTGGAACACTGGTAATGAGGGGTTTTGAATCTGGCCTAATGTCACTGTGCTTCTAGGGCAAACCCTTTTTTATGCTAACCTTTGGTTTTCTAAAGATAATATAATTGTAACAAAAAAATTGACCATGTGGATTCTCTTTAGGTATATTAGGTATTTATAACCTTAAGGCTGTGTTAGTGACTATGTTTTTTGTGTGAAACTTCAACTCTAGGCTTTAGAAAATTTTGATAAATTGAAACCCAAGGATCTGGAAAGAATAGATTTTAATGATGCTTGATTAAAAAACATCAGTGTATTTGTTTAACTGTGGAATAGCAGCTCTTTCAGGTTGTGTGATATTGTACTTTTTATCAAGCATATAGTAATGTTTATTGGATTAATGAAGTGTTATTACACTTTGATTTTAGAGTTGAAATGGTTTTGTTACCACGAGTTGGCCTTGGTATACCTCTCAGTATTCAGTAGTCCCCAACCTTTTTGGCACCAGGGTCTGGTTTCATGGAAGATGATTTTTCCATGGACTAGAGGTGGGTGGGTAGGGGGCAGCGGAGCTCTGTGGCCTGGTCCGCCCAGGGGTTGGGGACGGCAGTGTTAAATGAATCAAAGCATGGCTATCCTATAATGCCATATTCATGCTGAAATAATTTTTTTCCTGTTGTATTTTTACATTTGAGATTGTTTTTATATATTGTAAATGTATTTAATGATAGAATAAAGTGACTTGTTGAGGTATAAATCTAGTGATCCCTGAGTTTATAACCTAGAAATTCTGTTGGAAACTGGGTAAAATACTTTATTTGTAGTTTGTACATATTGTATGCATTTGTGGATATTAATACTTCAGCAAAAAACCAAAAAATATCCACAAGTTTTGGCACATACTTTCCAAATTGAAGCTTAGCTAAAAGTAAATTAGTCTCATTTCTAGTTTGTGAAAGCATTCAGTTGAAGATTGAATAATATTTGGTTTTGGACCATTTCAATAATGAGTGAAAAATCTAATTAGAAATTTGAAGTTTGAGATAATTTGAATTGGTTGTGTGGTTTTTTTTTTTCCCCTCATTCTTTCCAAGCATGAAGAGATTTTATTTGTTGCTATTTCTTCTTACTCATGTATCTGATGAAGAGCAGTTGGAGAATGATTCTTTTCATATACCTGCCTCAGTTAATAATATGTTAGAGGGTTTGGGCTTTTTTCCCCAAATACCAGGCATGTTTTTAAATACAACATGAGTTTGGCTGATATGTGGGAGTGGGGGTGGGGTGGGGTACTGGTGAAAGCAATTCTTTGCCTTTCAAAAACAGAACTTTGGGAAAGAATTTGTATCTTTTTATCTTACACTTTGATTGAGAGAAAATGCATTGTATTTTATTTTATTTTTTAAGACAGAGTCTCACTCTGTTGCCTAGACTAGAGTGCCGTGGCGTCAGCCTAGCTCACAGCAACCTCAAACTCCTGGGCTCAAGCAATCCTTCTGCCTCAGCCTCCCAACAGGCATGTGCCACCACGCCTGGCTAATTTTTTCTATATATTTTTAGCTGTCCAGATCATTTCTTTCTATTTTTAGTAGAGACAGGGTCTCGCTCTTGCTCAGGCTGGTCTCGAACTCCTGACCTGCGCCAGGCCAATGCATTGTATTTTAAAGAAACTAGTCTGGGAGTTGGAAAACTTGGTATGGCTTTGGGCATTCATCTTAACTTATCCTGAGCTTTGATTTCCTCATCTGTAAAACAGTGGGGTTGGAGTAGGATAAGTCTGAGATCTCTTCCAGCTCTCAACATTCTGGGGCTTCATTAGAGAGCCTGTTTTTTGAAGGGCTTTGAAAGTTATAGTTGTTTTGAGTTCTGTAAGACCTGTCTATGGATTTAAAACTGTGAAATCCCCTGCCTTTTCTTATGGGCTTGGACCTAAAATATATAAGACAGGCTGAGGTTGCCAACAAAGCAGACCTCCTTTTTGGTGTAGATTAGGACTAATGAAGAGCAGATAATGTTTGATTACCCTCTCCTTGCCATTGCTACTCCCCAAAGTAGAATTCAGCATGCTAGAGATGGATTTAAAGAGCTACAACTTTTTTAAGTTAAAGTGAAATTCTTTTCTTAAATGGACTTACCAAAATATATTCATAATCCAGTTTATAAAGTTTACTGTAATAACTCTGTATTAGAGGGATCCAAATGTGCAAAATTTATTGGCTAATTAGCTTTAATTCTTGGTAAGCTGTGTGCCTGTCTACCCTTGCCTTGAGTCAGTAGGTGAAAAAGCACTTAATGAAAATTAAACTTTTGCACTGTTATTTTGATTAGGTTATAGAATTTAGAATCCTATAGAGATAATTTAGCCCAATGTCTGTATTTTTATAGATGAGGAAAGTAAATCCATAGAGGTTAAGTGTTTGGTCCTAGATCAAGTCAGTTTCCGAATTAATAGGAACAGTACTTAGGATTTTGATGATCTGTCCAGTGTTCTTTTTTCACATGCTGTGAACTTGTATACTTACTATCTTTGGATGTTCCTTATATTTATTATTCAGAATGAAACACTAAAAAATGGTGTACTTCACACAGGTGGTGGTTTCCCAATTCAAGGTTTTTTGAGTTTCTTTTCATTCTGATCAGTGCTTTTAAGAAGTTGCATGTCACTTTGATATCATTTTGACAGATTATAAGGGAGGAGCTTCTGATGGAACAGCTGGGTATTTTAATTGCACAGGGGGAAATTAGATTTCATCAGTGATTTTACCCTTTGGGGGATTCATGATAGAACTTTTGACAGTTGACTGAGAAGAGGTACAATGCTAGAAAATCAATGTTGGTTCATCCAGTATTTTGAAGTTTAAATTGTTGCATAGAAATGTTGGAAAAAGGAATCATTGAATTTTACAAAAATATTTGAGAGAGAAATTTAGGAACAGATTTAAAAATTTCCATCCAAACATATTTGTAATAAAAAGATTCAGTATTCATTATATTCTTTATTTCATTTTTTTTTTAAAAAAGTCATCTCAAAATTAATTGCACTTAGCTTATTCTTTAGGTACGTATACACAGTTCTTCCTTTGTGTGACACAAAAAATTGAAACAACTCTGTTCAATAATCTTTGGGCTTTTGTTGTGTGCTGATTTTGGAAGTCTTTATTATGAAATCTGCCACTGCCTTGCATACCTTCTCTCTCTTTTTATTTCTCTCTTTTAAAAAAAAAAAGAAAACTATCCTGCTGCTGGTAGCAAAAAGACAGTTTGTGGACTCTGGAAACAAATACTCCCAGATATTTTTAGGGGTGTGAGAGAGATTTAATCATTTACCTTAAGCAAAAGTTTTAGCTTCCTTTCTAAGAAAGTTAACCTACTGAGTCAATTAATTCTCCAAAGATTACTGTTCATTTTTAATATGAGGAAAGGAACTTTTTAAAGTGCATAAGTACAAATGGGTAAAAATACTTTGGATCTGGCATATTGAATATGTACTCCAGGTGCTGAAACAGAGGAGAAATTTCTCTTGATGGTCTCTTAGAGAGATGGTATGGCTGGGGTGCAGCTGACATTCAGTTTTAAGTAACAAGGAACTCTCCTGCATAAACACTGCTGTAATTTTTAGACTTATTCTCTTCCCTACACACACACACACACACACACACACACACACGATACGTGCACGTATATATGTTCCTCACCAAGTGTTGAGGTAGAATGTAATGGGAGGGGTAGTTGTATTTATTGATGGGAGGAGGTAATTGGGGGAAAAATCCCAATTAAAAAAATTTGCAGTTCTTAATTTTTTAACCTTTTTTTTCCACTTAATTGGTAATTTATTATGAATAACTTGTTCTATCCCTTGCTCACTTTTTTATTGTTGTTATTGTTAGATGTTTGCTTTTCTCCTACTGATTTATAGATTTCTTTGGGAGATGTATTTAGGGAAACTAATTTTGCTTTCTAAGTCACTAATATATTCTTTATCTTGTTCACTTTTACGTTATTCTTTCCCTGTAGGTTTTTAGGATCTGTGTCATGCTTAGGAGGCCTCCCTTACCCCTAGATTTAAAAAAAATCTTTCATATTTTCTTGTAGTGTTTTATAGTTTTATTTTCTATACTTAAAATTTTAATCTGCTGTTTAAGTAAGGTAAGAAGGAGGAAAGATAACAAGTTGTCCCCACATTTTTTTATTGGATAACTTTTTTTTCTTTACTGGTTTAAAATGCCACTATTCCCCAGAGTTTATTCTTTTTTTTTTTAAGAAAACTGACCAGGAAGGGGATTTGTTTTCTTTGGTTGACCTGAGAAGGAGGTTTCATGTGTAGTAATGAACTGATGACAATTCTTGATTACAGGAATATAATCTGAAATAACTCTGATTTGAGATAGCAGAACATCGTGATGCAGAGACAAGTGTTCAAATGGTATCCATGGTGCTTTAGTGCTATTAAGTAAATGAACTCCCAGAAAAGATGAGATAGTTATAGTAGGGATGGGGGAGGGGAAAAGTAACAGATGTCAAATAGAAAAGTCAACTTAGAACATTTACCACCTTTGGTAAGCAGGCTTTCATGGTCTAGTGACCAACTCTTAAGTTATTATATGTGACCACAAGACAAATTGGACTACTGTTGGATTTTGTGGCATTATAAGATTATTGGTGGAGAACTGGGTTTCTCTTCTGCATGCTTTTAGTTGTATTGCTGAAGTTCCAAATTACCTTTGCTGGAGTAGTCTCTAGATTTAACACACCAACGCTTAAGGAGAAAATTTCCAGACTGATTGCCTTAAAATACTAAATGAAATAAAACTGTGGTCACTAAACTTACTTAGTTATTTGCAAGTAGCATTTCTTTCTTCCACAGTGACAAACCAGATGTCATTTTCAAAAGATTTAAATAAATAAGTGTGAAAGAATTAAATTGCCTCAGCATAATTACATCCTGCTGTATGATGTTCAAGAAATTGTGTTGTATTTAGTGACTTAGCAAACATTTATATCCGCCTTACTATATGCTAAGCACTGTTTCAAGTACTTTACAAATATTAATTTGATCCTCATAACAACTTTATGAGGTAGATAATGTTACCACCTCAGTGTTACAGATAGAGAAACTGAGTTACAGAGCAGTTGCTAACTTGTCTGGATTTGTACAGTGAGAGTGAGCAAGACAGAGGCAGGATTCAAGTCCAGGCATCTGACACCAGAGTAAGTGTCCCCCTTGATTTGCTGAATATGGAAAACTTATTCTTAATAAGCTTCTGTGGCCAGTTTGGGCACATCAGTATTTTAGAAGCACAGACTTTGAACTAGTTAGGACCTGGATTTGATTTCTGGCTGTGCCACTGACCCTAGAGTTCTACTTCATCCTTTCCTACCTGCTGCACCAGGTTGTTGAGAGAATCAAATGAGGTAATGAATGAAAGGATTTAAGACAACAGTACTAGTTATATGTGTTGCCACTTTTTCTTTGGGTGGAAAGAGCACTGACTGAGGAACTGGAGACCCATGTTTGTGGCTTCTTTACTTGATGTGAGACCTACAATAAACCTCTTAACCTCCTTCAGCCTCATTTATTAGAGAGAAAGAGAAAAGATGATAAAAAAAAAATTCTGTGTCAGAGAATATTGTGAGGTTCAGATCTGATGATATATATGGAAGTGCTTTGTAAACTGTGAGATGTTATACAAATGTAATGTGGTTTTATTATTTTTAGCCATAGTAAATTGCCACAGATGTTAATTAGAGTTAATTAGGGCTCATTAAAGAAGATGGGATATACTGTTGTTGGGCACTGATGCTCAGTTACATGGATGAATATACAGGCATACCTTGTTTTATTGTGCTTCACGGATACTGTGTTTCTTCCAAATTGAAGGTTTGTGGCAACCCTGCATTGAGCAAGCTTATTGGTGCCATTTTCCAGTAGCATGTGCTCACTTTGTGTCTCTGTGTCATGTTTGGGTGATTTTTGCAGTATTTCAAACCTTTTCATTATTATTATTATTATTATTTTTTGAGATAGAGTCTCGCTCTCTTGCCCAGGCTAGAGTGCCATGGTGTCAACCTAGGTCATAGCAACCTCAAACTCCTGCGTTCAAGCGATCCTCTTGCCTTAGCCTCCTGAGTACCTGGGACTACAGGCATGTGCCACCACACCCAGCTAATTTTTTCTATTTTTAGTAGAGAGGGGGGTCTCGCTCTTGCTCAGGCTGGTCTCGCACTCCTGACCTCAAGCGATCCTTCCACCTTGACTTCCCAGAGTGCTAGGATTATAGGCGTAAGCCACTGTGCCCGGCTTTTTTCATTATTACTATTATATCTGTTATGGTGATCTATGATCAGTGATCTTTGATGTTACTACTGTAGTTGTTTTGGGGCACCACAAACCATGCCCGTATAAGATGGCAGACTCGATAAATGTGTGTGTTCTCACTGCTCCACCAGCTGGCTATTTCCTCTTCTTTCTCCCTCTTCTTGGGCCTTCCTATTCCGAGACACAATATTGAAATTAGGCCAATTAGTAACCCTATAATGGCCCTTAAGTGTTCAAGTGAAAGGAAGAGTTGTACGTATCTCACTTTAAGTCAATAGCTAGAAATGATTTAGCTTGGTGAGGAAGGTGTGTTGAAAGCTGAGATAGGCCAAAAATTAGGCCTCCTGTGCGAAACAGTTAGCCGAGTTGTGAATGCAAAAGAAAAGTTCTTGAAGGAAGTTAAAAGTTGCTATTCCAGTGAATACACAAATGATAAGAAAGCGAAACAGCCTTATTGTAGATATGGAGAAAGTTTTAGTAGTCTAGATAGAAGATCAAATCAGCTACAACATTCTCTTAAACCAAAGCCTAATCCAGAGTTTTGGTCCTAACTCTCTTTAATTCTGTGAAGGCTGAGAGAAGTGAGGAAGCTGCAGAAGAAAAGTTTGAAGCTAGCAGAGGTTGATTCATGAGATTGAAGGAAAGAAGCCATTTATATAACATGATAATGCAAGTGCTGATGTAGAAGCTATAGCAAGTTATCTGGAAAATCTAGCCAAGATCATTGATGAAGGTGGCTACACTAAACAGCAGATTTTCAATGTAGGTGAAGCAGCCTTCTGTTATTGCAAGAAGATGCCATCTAGGACTTTAATAGCTAGAATGAGATCAGTGCCTGGGTTCAAAGTTTCAAATGACAGGCTAACTCTCTTGTTAGGGGCTAATGCAGCTGGTAACTTAAAGTTGAAGCTAGTATTCATTTACCATTCTGAAAATCCTAGGACCCTTGAGAATTATGCTAAATCTACACTGCATGTGCTCTAAAAATGGAAAAAAAAAGGCTGGATGACAACACATCTGTTTATAGTATGGTTTACTGAATATTTTAGTCCACTATTACAGTTACATTACATTGTAAATACAGTTAGGAGTTGGTGATGTAATGAATGAAGGTGTGTCTTCTCTTGGTATTTACAATGTAATATTTATTAAATAATTGGAGAACTGATTTTGCTGAGGCATGGGTTTGAAATGGTAATACATGTTAAGCTGACTGCAGCCATTCGTTTAGCTGGTAAATGGACCTGGCTCACCACCCAGCTTCCAAATATTAGTGGAGCTTTGTTGCTTCCTACTGGTTACCATATGTGTGGTAACTCTCAGGAAGGTGATAAAAACATTATTTACTTGGTTTTCATGTGAGAGTCATTCTTTCCTCATACACAAAATACATGCTAGTACTGACTATGGCTATGGAACAAGCGAAGAGGTCTGAAAAGAATGTATTAAATTTATGAAGCTCCTAGGATGTATGTCTTTTTGAATGGTGAGGCTTTTCTATCTAGTATTTGTGGGAGGATTTACATAAACAATTTTATAATACAACTTGAAATGCCTTAATGGAGGCATTTATACAGTGCCAGGGGAACCCAGAAGGCTGACAAACCAACTCTGCCTGGAAGTGAAATGCTCCGGAGATGCTTCCTGGGAACGATTCCCTGTGTGAATGGGACTAGCATTGTTTGAAAAGGGTATGTCAGGTATTAAAGCATGAATGAAAGTGTGTGGGGAATGGTGAGTAGCTTGGAGTGGTGAAGTGTTAGGTGGTGAGATTAAAAGTGGTAGGAGATGAGACTAAGAGGGAGGTTGGGTCCACACATGCTAAGGACTTGACTGGATGAACAATATAGTGGAGAGTGACATGATTAGATTAGATTTGTATTCTCCAGTGTTAACTGGCAGCCAGCTGGAGCACAGATTGGAGAGGGAGCTGCTAGACAAGACTCGGAGGCTGCCTTAGTGGGGCCTTGAATAAACATTTTTTGACTTCTATGTGCTAAAGCACTCTTAGGAGCTGGGGATACAATGAAAGAATGGTATACTGCCCTTGCTTCAAGGAGTTCCGCCTAGTAGGGGAGAAGGAAAGAATTGCAGTACAGAGTGAGCTACTTTTGAGGTATGTACAATGTGGTTGTACCAGATAGGGAAATAACCACCTCTGCTGCAGCTGGGAGTAGGTGGGAAAAGATTTTGAAGATTAAAAAGAGTAGACCAGGAGTAGGCGTGGATGGGATAGGGCATTCCTGGCAGGTCACCCAGGACCTCGATGAGGGAGGTCTACATGAGATCAGTTCAGATGAAGAACTGTGGACATGGAAGAATTGTTTAGAATGTAGAATTGTTGGGTCTTAGTGAATAATTATACATGGGGGGAGAAGGAGAGGTTCAGGACTTTTTATTCATTCCTGAACTAATTTGAGTACAGTAGTTCCCACTTATTCATGGGGGATATGTTTCTAGATCCCAGTGGATGCCTGAAACCAAGGATAGTACCTATCCCTATATATATATAGAACCATAGATACATAGTCGGCTCACTGTAACCATGGGTTCTGCATCTGTGGATTCAACCAACTGTAGATCATAAATATTTGGGGTAAAAAAATTTAGTTAAAAATAACAGTACAACAATAAAAAATAATACGAATAAAAACCAACAAAGTATAACAACTATTTACATAGTATTTATATTGGATTAGGTATTATAAATAATCTAGAACTTAAAGTATACGGGAGCATATATGTAGGTTATGTACAAATATATAAGAGACTTGAGCATCTGTGGATTTTGGTATCTGCAAGGGATGTAGGTGGATGGTGGTGCAGGGTGGTCGTGGAACCAATTCCATTGGATATCAAAGAATGATTCTATTATGTTGTTTCCTATGCATACGTACCTATGATAAAGTTTAATTTATGTAGTATACACATTAGGAGATTAATATCAATAACTAGTAGTAAAACAGAACAATTTTAACAGTATACTGTAATGAAAGTTATGTCAATGTGGTCTCTCTCTTTCTCAGAATATTTTATTGTAGTATTCTCACCTATTTTCGGACTGTGGTTGACTAGGGGTAACTGAAGCCGTGGAAAGTGCAACCACGGATAAACAGGAGACTACTGTACGTCTTCCATGTCAGGAACTAGGGACATAGTGTGAACAAGACCAATAGGGTTTTGTATGATAGGATGACTTGGAGGTTTCTAGTTTGGGCATGACTGTCATCCCATTAACCAGCAGGCAGAATATAGGAGCAGGAATTGGGTTTAGGGTGAGGGAGAGAGATGATGAGTTAGAATTTGGATGTGTTAAGTTTGAGGTACCTGAAGGACATCTAAGTATTTGTGAAGAGCTCTGGGATCATCTGTATTTAGGTAGTAGTTTAAGCCTTTGAATTGAATGAAATTGCTGGATAGAGTAGACAGAATGAGGAAAGGCCTTAGGAAGCAACTCTGAGAAATGCCTCGGTTTAGAACGTGGTAGTAGATTGTGTTGAGTAAAAGAATTCAGACACAAAAGAGACATACTCTATGAGTATATTTATATGAAGGTCAGTTAACTGGCAGAGCTAATTTTTGGTGATAGACCATAATAGTGGTTACCTTTCAGAGGGGTGTTGATGGGAAGGGTGTGAGGAGCCATTTGGTCTTGATATTATTCTTCATTTTGATCTGGGTGTTAGTTATCTGGGTATATAATATAATACGTACATGAAAATTTACCGATCAGTACCCTTATGGTTTGTGTGCTTTACTAAATGTAAGTTATACCTCAGTGGAAGAAGGGAAGTGAAGGAAGGAAGGAAGGAAGGAAGGAAGGAACTTGAACAATATTGAGCAGTATTTCTGTCCTGAAGGGAAAAAGAGAGGGAAGGAGAGGCCAAGGACGATGGATGAGTGGAGAGGGAGAAATAAACAAAGGGAAGTCCTGGAGGAAATTAGAGGGGGTGGAATTATGAATACCCATGAAGGAGTTAACCCTGGGTATGAAGAGGGCTACCTATTTCCTTGAAGCTCTTAGGAAGGATTGGTGGAGGTAAAGATTCTTGTAAGAATTCTGGAAGTTTCTGGGTCTCAATGGGCCTCAATTTTCTTCATGAATTAGAAGGTAAGGAAAAGCTGAGTCTCAATATTTATTGTAATATGCTTTTTCTTGAGCTAATTGACCAACTAATAATAGTGTATACCATTTGTTGGGAATTTGTGACTGTGATTTCAACCTATGTTAATTTTTCTGAAGGGTGATCCTTTCTTGGGCCATTCTAAAGCAGCTTAGGGCACTGGAAGCTGGGTGGGGACAAACTAGAGGTGGAGGAACTGACTGCCAAACTTGGTTTTACAGGTTTGTCAGTGCTTTCATTGGGCTTTGATTTGTGGTTCCCTGCCCCTATTTTCTAAGGGGGTGTGTATTGTGTGTGTGTGTGTGTGTGTGCAAGAGTAGGTGGGGGAAGCAGGTTGGTCCAAAGCCTTCAGGGAAGTTACAAGTAGTAAATGACCAGACTAGATTGTGCCTTCCATTATATTCCATTTCCTTTCTGTTTATAAAATCACATATATATATATAACTTCTGAGACAGTTTTGATTTTTTTTCACATGACCTATTGATTATACTTGCAGAGATGAGACTTAATTCTGAAGAATGCATTTTCCATTCATATATTATCAGTGACTTATGGATTAAATCTATTTATAAAGTGAGCACAAAGACATGGTAAATTTTCAATTTAGATAGATGTAAACCAGATGGTATAAGGACAGTTATTGTAAATAATAAACACTGTTAAGAGAAACCATGTTAAACCTATCATTTTTCTTCTTGTTAGTTGTAGTAAGCATTGAATTTCTGTTTTGTGCTCAGTACTGGGCTAGATGCTGAGATTTCAAATTGTGGTTATTGAAACAAATAAAAAACTAGCTTTGTTTTGTTTATTTTTAAGAATATAATTGCTCAAATATTTACTGAAGTCTTATTCCAGTTGCAAAGTTGGTTTTTGTAAATTTTTAATATAGATGTTTTGAGGACTAGGAAAGAAACTCTTGAGAAAGAACCGTAATTGCTAACTCTTCATATCAAACATGAATTGACAAACACCATAATAGTGGAAAAAAATAATGGACTGTTCCCCTAGATTTTGTATGGGGCCTGGTTGAATGGCTGTGGAGTTTTGTTGTTGTTCTTTTACTTGCTTAGAAACTTCGTATTTATTGGGCTATCATGGCACAAAGTTTTGTTTGTGTTCAAAAGTCACTGATTGATGATAACAGAAACTTTTTTTTTATGTGGAATACTGTCTTTTTTTACTTCTCATCTGCTTAGTCAATTCAAACAGTTGTGGAGTGCCTTGCTTCCCAAGGTATAAGGTGCTTTGAAGGTTGGGGGAAAAGATGAGTCAGCCACAGCCTCTGCCTTTTCTAAGCTTAAGCCAAATTGTACAAGGACACAGATTATCATAAAAACAGTAGAGTAAGACCATACTGTAACAGTTCTCCGTCTTTTCTTTCTTACAGATATTTCTTGAACTTTGTTCCTGTTATGTGCCAGTCTTTAACAAGATAGATGTGGTCCCTGCCCTTGTGATTTCACAATAAGGAGGAAACTTACTAAGTACCTGTATAAATAATCACTTAATTGTAATTTTGATGTGTGCCACAAGGGAAAAATAAGTATGCAGTGAATAAGCTGAGACCTGAGGGTTGAATGGTGGCTTAGGGATACATGAAAGAGTGTTTCATATGGGGGAACAGTGTGCGTGAAGGTCCTGAGGTAGGGAGCACAGCAAGTGGAAGGACCAGAGTATAGTGTAGTGATTGAGGGTATCAGGAAACAGCAAGGGCTGTATCATGGCTGTGTGTGGTCTGAGGCTAACTTCTGCCTGCACAGTGCTTTGGTTATCATGGTCCCCCCAACTCCCTCAAATTAAATGCCAAATAGGTAGATATGCATTCTCCACAATCCCTGGCTACAAAGGCCTTAGAAGGCCACAGTTAGTGTTTTGGAGTTGATTTTAAGAATAATGGGAAACCCTTCCATTCAGTTATCAAATGTTGTTTAGATTTGTCTTTTTCAAGGGCAGGTGCCATGGCTGTCATTTTATAACTAACTTCTTTTTATCTTATCAGTAGGAGGGATAAAGGGAGGATGAAAGTAACTTTGTGTCTTCTATATTTCTAAGCCCAACATTTTGGGCACTTAAGAACAGCTGCTTTTCTATCCTTACTATGTGCAGGACTTTCTTCATCTTTCTAGCTTTCCCTAGCCAGCCCCCCCCCCCCCACCAACTTCCCTATACAGCTACAGTGATTGGCTCTATATTCTCTGAGACCCCAAGATACTCCCAACATACAGGGGGCCATGATCTGAAAATAAAGGCCTACCCTTTTTTCCTGGTTTCACAGCAGTTTTTACAGGAAGCTCTGTTTTACCCTCTCTCTGCCCCATCCCAGCATATTCATTTTCCCTTTCTTAGAAAAGAAAAATTAGTATCTCTCATTGAATGAGTATATATAAACATCCCCTGTTGTGTACTCCACTTTCCCCTAACTCATCCCCAGCAATAATAAACTGTGCTGAACGTCAAGCATGTTTGATTGAGGAAATTAAAAAGCACCAATTCAGTGTGTTCTCTTGGCACTTTAGCAACCAACTTCCATTTTAATGAAGTTGGAATACAGCATTCTGATTTTTATCTCCTGTTGGGGAGACATTAAATGAGATTATACCTGCTTAGAATTTTTTTCCCTCTTTTTATCTATAAACAAGAGAGGTCCCAGGGTCATTTGTGCACAGTCAGTTATTTTTAAATTAAGGGGCAGGTTAATTAGTTTCTTTAGAGTTATCATGGAAGCTATTATTCTCTGTTCTTTTTTCCTCTCTTGGTCTTCTTAATCCTTTGAATCATTTTCCTACTTTTGAGCAGATCAAGTGATAGTGAACAGGAAAAATCTAAAAAACAGCCTTTTATTTTAGGATTTTTTTTTTTTTTTGATAGAGTCTTACTCTGTTGCCCTGGCTAGAGTGCCTGTGGTGTCAGCCTAGCTCACAGCAACCTCAAACTCCTGGGCTCAAGCAATCCTCCTGCCTCAGCCTCCCAAGTAGCTGGGACTACAGGCATGTGCCACCATGCCCGGCTAATTTTTTCTATATATATCTTTAGCTGTCCATATAATTTCTTTCTATTTTTCGTAGAGATGGGGTCTCGCTCTTGTTCAGGCTGGTCTCGAACTCCTGAGCTCAAACGATCTGCCTGCCTCGGTTGGCCTCCCAGAGTGCTAGGATTATAGGCATGAGTTACCTCGCCCGGCCTTATTTTAGGATTTTTTTGTGTGCGGAAAATTTAAAAACAATCACAAAAGTAGGCAAAATAATAACTGTCATGCAATCGTCACCCAGCATTAAATATTAGCAACTTATGGCCAGTCTTGCTTTATTTGGAATTCACTTCTTTTGCCTAGATTATTTTGAAGCAAATTCTAGACCTCGTATCATTTCATCCATAGATATCTCTAAACTATCTCCAGACAGAAGTGCTTTTAAAAAAAAGATGACATTGTTAATTTCTTAAAAATTAACACTAATTCCTATTTTTGAACAAATATGTAGTCAGTGTTCAAGTTTCCAGTTGTCCTACATTTTCAGTTTACATTGAAAGTTTGGGTATATATGTTGGTGGGTTTTTTTTTTTTTTTTTGAGTTTTACCCAACTTTTACTATCTTGATAAAGAAGAGTTGAGTTGGATCTTCTTTTGCTGTACTTAAAGCTGAGGTCTACAACTGGGCCAGCCACACGTGGCTCACTGGCTCGTTTTGTTTGGTACACACAGTTGGAAATATTTAAAAATTAATTGTCATCAGGTAAACATTGTAGTTTTCCATAAGTCCTGGGCAGAACAATGCAAAGAGAACATGAAAGGTTTAAGTAAAATAGAGAAAGGAAAAAGAGAGAAACCTTTGGGGGTTAATTTGTATGTGTGTCTGTTCACTTTAAATGCTGTTTCTCAGGTACATCAGATTCTTTAGGTGCCCAAAGTGAGAGATGAATTAAAAAACTATATACAGTGTTAGCTACATTTGATTTTTCGGTACTGCAGCTCAGATGTCAGTGATCCAGAGTGAATCTTGGATTGATTCTTAGAATAGCTGCACATCTGAGATGTGTGATAGGTTTCTCCGCCACTTATTCATAAGCCTAGTAGGCAGAATTGGCCTGGAAATATTTATTATTATTATTATTTTTTTAAATAAGTGTTATGCACATAGAATGTATGTATGGGGAAGGAAGTAGTCTTTCCTGTCTAAACTCTCTCTAGAATAAATAATGTGTGTGGGAACTTGAAGGAGTAAAATTTGAAGGTACCTCAGAATTTGACCTCTAGGTAAGAGAGAATTTGAACTTGAACTTCCTCCTGAAATGTTTGTCTAAGAGTAAGAGCAACATCAACTCAAGGAGAAAATGGCGAGCATGTAGGGGAAAGTCGGTTGGCCTTGTTAGTCCAGTCCAGCTCCTTGGAAAAGGCTTTCATTTGTATGCTGCCTAATTATACCGTAAAATAAAAGACTGAATCCATTAAATAGCCAGGCCCTTTGTGTGGCTCCTGAATCCTTTTAATTTCGTGGCTGCATAGAAGCTTTATTCAGAGCATTCCTAGTCCTGCACTATCTTTCCTGTCTGGATGCCAGCCCTATTCATGGTGTTCTTGCTGCAGGAAGTTCTCACAGTCATTTGGGGTGGATGGAGGGGGAGGGGAAAGATGGGGGAGGCAAAGGACTGTGGATCTTCCCTCCCTCCATTTCCTGCTCTGCCCCTTAAAAACAAAACAAAACCCCAAACAAACAGCAAACTCAGGATGATAGCCATCAAGGAGATTCTCAAGTGACTTAATGGGTTGATAACTCCTGGTAAATAACAGAAAATGTGTCTACTTCTGGCATCTGTTTACAAATAGTACTAAACCACCCAGAAAAAGCATTTCAGGTCAGATGAGGGTAGGAGGCATTGGAAGAATAGATGGTAATGTTCTCCAAAGGATTTATTTCCTTCAACTGAATGTATTTTAAAGGACTTTTTTTTTTTTTTTTTTTTTTTTGATGAAGAATAGCTCTTATGGTTATATTAGCAGTGAAGTTGGGAGGTGACACAGAGAAGCAGGGGTTTGAGTGAACATCTTACAGTCTAAACAGAGGAAGATAAAGAGGCCAAGGCATGCTTTTCTCCCCTCTCCCCCCTCTTTCTGCAGAGTCTTTAAAAATAAGTAGTATTTTAGGTCTGGTTTAGAATATGTGACCTCCTACCAATAGATGCTAATTGTTGCTTATGTTTACAGTCTTTTCAGTAGATGTGCACATAAGCAGGGAAACCAGAATGATTTGAGTTTTCTTTTATTTTGAGAGGCCTGTAGATGAAGAAATGATGAGTGTAGATGGATTCCTGAGAGTGTTAGTGCACTAGTTTTGAATTGCCAGGTTATCTTGGTTAATAGTGTTTTGTAATCCAAGGGAAGTTTGATCTTGTGGGTTGAAATCTTGAAAACCGAATGAACAAGTTATCAGGGGTTAAGGTTAGAGTCTACTTTTGTTACAGATTTAATGTCTTTTTCAAAACTTTTGGGTACATGGGATCATTTCAAGTATGTGATCTCTTATTGTTTCAGTAAATCATTACTGAACCTGGCCATGTGGTTAAAAAACAAATCAAAATTAAACAACCCCTCAAATCTCTATAAAATCTTTAGCAGAAAATAGGAGTAAATAATTGGATAAAAACTAAATGAAAGTGAAGAATGTGGTTGTGTGTCATTGCACCATGTTTTCTACTGTGAAATAAATTTTTAAAAGTTATAAACACAGAAAAATAGCTATTTAAGGATATGACAAGAAGAATTCTGACATGTGGAGTGAGCCCTTGACTAGATGCATAGGAAACCAAGTAATTGAACGAAATAAAGATGAAGAACTGAAGATTCAGTAGTTTGCATTGAGAGAAATAGTGCAGAATTTTGTCATTTTGCTTTTTAGTGAGGTGGGAATAATAATGTGCTCCTACATTTTATTATGTTTAAGCAGGTAATTAGGTAAAGTTCTCACGTCTTTCTAATATGGGAAGCTAACAAAAATGTTTCTAGTTAAATTTGAAATATAGTTTATGAAAGAGAAACATCATATTTTCAGATGAGATTTCCAAGCATTTTTGTTTCTCTGCCTTGGAAAAATAATTTCTCAGGTAAAACCCTAATATTTAAATTAATTTCCACCTTTTTCTGTTCTGTATTATCCTTTTCTTTATCATTAGTAATATTTGCTAATAAATGCTATTAGTGGGAAACAATCTTAGCTATTATGTGTATGCTTTATAGCTATTCATGGTGTGATGTTTTTCTTCTAGGGTATGTACTTGTACAAATGACAGTGCTTAAGTTTTAGATCGCATCCTCATAAAGTGTGGTTCTCAGGGTACTAATCTAAAGGGGGTGCTATGCTGCCAACAGGGTTGGCTTTCCAGTCTGATGATGGAGATTGAAGTACAGTGGGGCCAAGAAGCTCTGCCCATGTTATCCACTCTGTATCCCTAGTGCCTAGAGTGAAGAGGAGGCTCCCCGTACATAAGAGTGCTGATTTTGTTCTTATGCTCATTTTCACCTACCCTTTGCTTTAAATTTAGTGAAATTAAGACTTAAAACAGGAATAATTAAAATTTTTTTCCTCTTTAATCTGAAGTAGTCTTGTTAAAAGATTTTTCCTGGGACAATTGCTTTTTAAGATATTTGTAATTTAGTTCAAATTATTGAGCACCTGTACAACAGGCACTCAGTAAGTATTAGTGAAAAATAAAATGATTTCTACCATTTTGAATGGAACTTTTAAAAAATATTAATGCCAGGATTTTTCTTTATTTCATTTCACTGAAGCTGTAATTTTCATCACAGTGAATTAAAGTTTTCAATTTCAGATGTAAAATAGAAATATTTTGTTGTTTTCAGGAATATTGTCTAGAATAGTGGTCCTTAACCAGGGGCTGTTTTGTCCCCCAGGGGACATTACAGTATCTGGGGACTTATTGGTTGTCACAACTGATGGGGGGGTGGTGGCTAATGGCATTTTAGTGGGCAGAGGCCAAGGATGCTGCTAAACACCCTACCATGTACAGGATAGCCCCCTATAACAAAGACTTACTTGGCCGCATCATCTCTCACCTGGGGTTTTTATTATAGCCTCTTAACTTTTCTGTCTCCTTGCTTCCACCTTTCTAAGCAAAATGATCCTGATAAAATTAAAATCAGATCATGTCACTCTTCTCAAAACCCTCTGATGGTTTCTGTCTGAGTAAAAGCCAGTCTTTACTAATTCCTAGAACAGTGCTTGCTTGTCGTGGGCACTCAGCATTTGTTGAACAAATGAATGCTTCCCACTTTAAAGAAACAGAAACTGAGTGTTTTAGAGAATGAATTGTGTGGTTTATGCAAGAACCATGAGTTTATGCTTGGCTATACAAAAAATTGACAGATGCATACAAATTTATGTTTTATATTAAAATGTAGTTGTTTAAGGTATTTATGTTCATAGTATTCTAAATGTGTTATTTTAAAGGGTTCTTTTCTAATCAACTGAATCTATATAAGTCATATGAGAAGACTTTTATAATATGGTATATATAGAGAGTTTGATTAGAGGAAAATAACTGAGGGCTCATTCTAATAATAGTAATTATAATAACTATTATTTATTGAACCCAAACAATGTCCCATAAGCACTTTACATTCATTGTTGGCATCTGATATTGTTCCCTGGCAGATGTCTGAATCCTTTATTCATTGCTAGTAATAATTTCAGTGTCATCAGTTCAGTGTCAGGAGTTGTGTGTAGCTGCATTCAGGTGCCCTGCTAAGTAATGGGACTTTAGAAACTCATTAGTTAATACTATTACCATTGAAATAGGATCATGCCCTACCCATGTTACTGACTCTAGGATGAACTTCATCCTTCTTATCGGAATATGACATGATGTGACTACTGTTTATGTGCCTTCCAACAAATTAGACTACTAAAAGTGCAGTTTCCTCAAGGTTATGAATTTTAAAAGTTGGGCATTTTTTACCTACAAGTTTGATTAGAGAAATGGATTGTTTTTGTAAGATTTCTTATCATGGTCCAAAAAAAAAAGAAAAGAAACCATAATAATTTTTGATCCTGTGGGATTGAGGCTATTGCTTTTCCTTGAAGTCAGCCCTTTTGGAGTTGGGTTGATTATTTCCTTGAGCTGTCACCTACTTTTGATTCCCACGGAGGGCTGTGTGGTAAAAGTATTTTGCAACAGTCATGTAACTGGCTGTTCAGCCTGCAGTTCCTACCCCTCTTGTCTTGAACACAGCTGTTCTTCTGAACTGCTTTACCATCTTGCCTTCTCCAGAGTAGAGAGAGTTTGCCCATTGTACTGTCTTAGCTTTTGGCTTCTCAGTTGTGCATGAGTTACTTGCTCAGCTGTTCCCGTTCTGCTGTGGAATTCCTTTCATCCTTGTGCAACAGGCATTCCCATCACCTGTCTTGTCACTCTGGCAGACTGTGCTTAGAGAAAGGACCAGGCAGTTTTTGTTGGGTGTAAATGTTGGGGTAGCAATAGTGTGTGTCTCTGTGTGCACAGGAATGTGTGCAGGGGTCCTGTCTGCACATTTAGCCATTATCCTAGAGGTATGGAGGCTGCTGCCTTCATACTTTTCTGAACTGTTTCTCTTCCAGTTTCAGTGTAATAAAATATGTTTGTCTGTCATAGAGGCTTTCTGGTAAGAGGGACAAGTAGATTGCATTTTGCAGTTACGCTGAGAGAGAGGTATGATGCTTTGGAGAGTATGATGGAATGGACTAAAAGGTGTTTGAGAAAGCTTAGTCTACTTTGGATCAATAGTGTCAAAAGTAGGCCTCCCTGCCCCTGACTGAAATATCAGGAGGAGGAGGGCTGCCCAGCTGTTGTATCAAAGAGTAGTGGAAGTTGTCATTTCCCTCTGTAATTTGCTGTGAGGTAACAATGACATATATAATGTACCAATTTTCACATGTAAATTAAGAGAGAAAAAAATATGGGTTGAGGTAGTAATTTTTGCATTGTGCAAATTGCTGTAGTCAGTTGGGTAAGCTCCTCGGGAGGCTGAGGCGGGAGGATGCTTGAGCCCAGGAGTTCAAGGCCTGGGCAGCATAGTGAGACCCTATCTCTTTAAAAAAAAAAAAAAAAAAAAACTGCAGTTTTTCTAGGATCCCTAATATGTGTCTCTGGGACCACAATAAGCTTCTTGAAATTAACAATTGACAGATTTTTTTGTCTTTGAGTTAGCTAGCTAGATTACAGCATTATTTTGCAGTAACTGATGTAGTCAAATGAGCTAATATTTTTGTAGGATACATAATGAGTGCAATGCACACTGTCTAGGGCTTGGACACGTTTGAAGCTCTGACTGGGGGGGGGGTGCGGGGGAGCAAGGGCAATATACGTAACCTAAACCTTTGTACCCCCACAATATGCTGAAATAAGAATTTAAAAAAAAAGTGTTTCACAAGCTAAAAAAAAAAAAATATTTTTGTAGGTTATACAAGTTTAGACATTTTATATCCCTTTCTTTGTTGTCCTCTGGATGCTTTGTCAGTCCATGGGTTCATTCTTTTCCTTTCTTTAGGCTCTTACCAATACCAATCTTCTCCATAAATAACTCCTTTCTCTCTAATGACTCCCATGGGGAATGAAGCTGGAAAAGTTTAGATAGTGCTGTGATCTGAATGTTTGTGTCCCCACCCAAATTCATATGTTGAAATCCTAACTCCCAAGATGATAGTGTAAGGTGAGGCTTTTGGGAGGTGATTAGGTCATGAGGGCTCCACCCATCCCATCCAAATCCGGAATGGGATTAGTGCCTTTGTAAGGGGCCAGAGAGAGACCTCATGCCCCTTCTGCCATATGAGGACACAGTGAGAAGGTGCCAGATAGGAACTGGGAAGTGGCCCCTCACCAGCTACCGCCTTGATCTTGGACTTCCCAGTGTTCAGAACTGTGAGAAAGAAATTTCTGTGGTTTATAAACTACCTGGTTTATGGTGTTTTTGTTATTACAGCCCAGACAGAGTAAGAAAGATAGAAAATTGCTTTATTTTGTGCCAGTAAGATAGGTTGTAACTACTTTTGAGTGTACTGGGCAGTTACTACTAGGGGTTTCTTAGCAGGTATTATTCTCTCTTCAGGGGCAAATCCCTTTTTTTACTTTCTCTTAGCAAACTCTTCTTTTCAGCATTTCTTTATGTCTGAGTAGGGCAAAAAGAAACATGATTTGTGAGAATATTTTGTGTGTGTGTGTTTTTTTCTTCCAATTTGTACCAACTGGGAACCAAGATTAATGTTTCTTTCATTTGTTTTTATATATTTTTAAAATAAAATGTACTATGATGCACTAGGTCATGCTACACTGGCTAATAATTCCCAAATGATTTTAGTTGCTTAAAATAATAAAGGTTTATTTTCTGCTCAAGTTGTATATATAATTATCATGGAGGGAGAGGGGAGCTTTGCACATCATTATCACTCGGGGAGTCAGGCTGGTGGAGTACACCTTATCTGCAGTGTTGCTGCTTACCAAAGGGAAAAGAATTCTAGAGGGTTTCAATCATTCTGCAGAAGTGGCATGGCCCCACCCATCACCCAGGGAGCCAGGAAGGGTAATCCTGCCTTATGCCTGTTGTGTGAGTCCTTCAGCGTGCCGTTGGCTACAATCGATGGACAGCCTGAATCAAGCAAGCTTAAATAATAAGGGGATTTATTATTTTACAACATTGAGAATCCATACGGTCATGGGATCCATACAGTGTATGGTGTGATGAGGAACTCAATGATGTCCTAAGGACTTGACTTCTGTCTCTGAGCTCTGCCTTCCTTGACCTGGAGCTCTGCTCTCAGGCAGGCCTCTTTTTGGTCTTAAGCTGCATTAGCAGTTCCAGATGGCACTTCCAGAAAGGATAGTCTAGAGAAGAAGGGAGATATAGAAAAAACATACTTTTTCTTAGAAAATCTTTCCCAGAAGCCCTCACTTAGATTTCTCATGTTTCATTGGGAAGAATTATAATATATTCATGCTAAACAAGTTACTGTGATTGGTTCAGAAATGAGAATCTCTTTGTTGGAGCTAGGGCCAGGGTTGACTTCTCCCTGAAGCTCATGGCTGTATGTAGGAAAGGTTAGATACTTCAATATAAGTGGTGTTCAATCAAGAATGTGAATGTAGAATGAGCTACCAGCAGTGTCTACCATACTCTTACCGTGTGTGTGCAGATGTTTGAGGCTTTTGTCCAGAGAGGTGATGAGAGATGCTAATTTCTCTTGGGTGTAAGATGGTGCATATAAAAGGGGCTCTTGAGTGGACAAGGGGTAACCTTAACTTTAAAACTTCTTTTTCAAATAGCTTAGTAGTTATAGAAAATGATCATTTTCTGTACTGCAGTAGGTGCCAGGTTATACGTTATAGGAAAAACAAGGCTTCAATACATCTTGTCATTAGTTTATAGAACTCTTACTGAAACAAATAGAAACCTACATGAAGCAAACCAGAAATGGGCTGTTGCATCTAGTACCTCTGAAACTGTTCACATCTTGTCTGAGATAAAACTCAAGTGTGAATTTAATTAGTTTTTATTTCATCTCTTGCTCTCTATTAGAGATGTATTAGTAATGTTGTACTGATTTGTCCTGTTGTGTTTCAAATAAAGCTTGGTGTTTCTTTGATGTTTTGAAAAAGGTGTACTCTAATTTTTCTCTTATCTCTCTAGTACAGACCAGACTGGAAATACCTCTACCCATTTGTATGGTGTGGGCCCATCTTCTGCAAAATTTGCTTCTTTTCTGTTCTGAAATGGCTGAACTTTACTCTTTTTCTAACATCTGAGGTGCCTGGAAAAGGTGCTAACCCCTAAAACTGGCAATGTGCTAGTAGAGGTATACTGTCCCTCTTTATAGCTTTACCTTTGTTTTTCTTATCTAAATTGTTTAGCAGGACACCCGTGGTCCTCACCTGGCAGAGAATACCTAGTTGCCTTGGTGTTTGCTCAAGGGCCACCACTGTGCTGTTTTCCAGTTTTGCTTTTCTAGCTTTTGGTGCTCCTCGTGGCTTGCTCTTTCACCTGTGTGAGGAGATCAGCCTGTGAGTACTTCTTGCAGAAGCCTTTTCATCTTGCCCATTTGGCTCTAGGCCCTTAAGGTATTTATTTGTTTTTATGAGCAAGGCCTTTTTCATTTGTGTGTTTGGGGTTTGAAGTAAATGTGTTCAATTAATTAGTTTTCATCTGTGGAAAGTTCTAGGTTAGGGACACTTTTAAATAAAACCACATAGATTATAGTTTGGTGGAGACAGCTTGTGTTTGACTCCAGGAGCAATTTCTGCATATATAAAATGTCTTTTTCTCCAAGTGCTTTAAAAATTACAAATGTAAAAGTTCATTATTGTTATTGGAAAGTAGAAATCTTTTTTCCTATTCTAAGAAAATTTGTAACTTTACCAAAGTAAAGTTACTTGATTATAGTTGTAACTCCTTTCCTAAGAAACCTTTTGGGCTACGTTTACCAAAGTAAATCATATCATTGGTATCCAGTAATTAATAACACAGCTTTTAACAAATTTATTTTATTTTTTTTTAGAGACAGGGTCTTGCTCTGTTGCCCAGGCTGGAGTGCTGTGGCGTGATCATAGTGCACTGAAGCCAGAAACTCCTGGGCTCAAGCCATCCTCCCCCCTCAGCCTCCCAAGTAGCTGGGACTACAGGTGCACTCCACCATGCCTGCTAAGTTTTATATTTTTTATAGAAATGGAGGTCTCACTACATTGCCCATTCTGGTTTTGAACTCCTGGCCTCCAGTGGGTGTCCCAAAATGCTGGGATTATAGGCCAGAGCCTCCATTCTCTGCCAGCTTTTTTTTTTTTTTTTTTTAAAGTAAAATGAAACACCTCGTTCAGAGACAGTAAACTGACATTTCAAAGATAAGGAAACCTGAAGGCTAAGTAACTTGATCAAGATTCTTCAGTAGTAAATGGGCCTCCTTTTGTACTCAGCCCATGCTGTTATGAGAGTATTCTTTCCTTACTCCACTCCTGTAGCTTTTCTTTTTCTTTTTGCTTGTTCTTTTTTCTTTCTTTGTTTTTTTGATGTAGTTCATAACGTGTTTAGAAAAAGTGAGAAGGCCTGCACTATACATTTCTTCTACATTTTTATTCTTTTAGGTTGGTGACCATTAGAATTTTTTTTTTTTTTTTTTTAAAGATAAAACAAAACCAAAGCTTTTATTCCTTTGTGCCTTTTGGGGTAGTCAGAGAGCCCATAATTACTGAGAGAAGAAAAAAAATTAGCTTCTTTTTGCTGAGGGAAAGAGCCTCTGACATCTTAACTTTGTAGGTACTGCTTAGTGAATTGCTCTGAGGCAAAGATTAGGCATCTTGTTAAATTCATAACTTTCCCCAGTAAACCCATTTCAGAAAAGAAAATTTCAGTTAATGACCACACTTGCATTTTGTATGTGGAAAACCTATGCCAGTGGAGCAATCTATTTCTTTTAAGAGTTTAAAAAAAATAAAATCTTTCTTCTCCGTCTTTGAAAATTCCTGCCTTTTAAGGATAATGAACCAAATGCAAATTAGTTTCTTTTCATATGGTGATTTCTGCAAGGGGAGAATGGAGGCTCTTGTTGAATCTGTCTTTCTAAACTAAGAAAAATGGAAAATTTTGTGTCTGATTCCTGTGTAATGTTTGTAGAACTGTGATGTTTGTGAGTCAAAAACAAGATTTATTTGGAAATGTTTAGTTGTTGAATTTGTGAGTCTACTTTGTGGGAAATATAGAGGGTGGAGAGAACAATCCTTAAGGTAACTTATAGACACTTTAACAACAACAAAAAAATCACATAAATATAATGACAGAAAGTGATTTAACAGATGTGGTAGGATCCATAACAAGGGTTTGAGTACCTGTAATGGTATGGCACATATGAAGTGGCCATGCCATTTATCGAGAAGATTTCTGCAGAAAAAACACAGGGAAAAATAATTGTCTTGAGGCCTCAAATAAAGTTTGGAAAAATGTTTTCCTTGAAAGCTTAAAAATCACCACTTACCTATAAGATAAAAACTCTTTTCAATCTTATGTCACTTTTCACCGTCAGAGATTCTGTTGTGTTTGCAGCTGAAATGTTTTGAGTTTGTTCACAAACATGTTTCTTTGAAAATGCAAAAATTGAGACTGCATGGAGAGATGGGAAGAGGTAGCTATACTGGTTATTTTCTCATTTTATCTTTGGCTTAAGTAATACTTGTCAAAAATCTCTTAAACATGAAATATTTGTCTTAACTTCAAGATACTACTTGAAATGAAACCACACTGATAGCCTTACTTTCCCTTGGCTATGCACTGTTGACTAAAATCAAGGCCTAATCAAAAATGACTAATTCTACCTACCCAAATTAATCTTGTTCAGAATTGGTGACACTGTAGTTTCTGTAACTGGTGGTTGAGTCAGTTAAGAGTAGGTTTTGCCTGGACATTAAAATCATTACTACATTGCCCCTCCCTCCTTTCTTCTCTCTTGCTTGCTCTTCTTTCTTTAACTTTGGGAAATTGAAAACTAAAAAACTGGGAATGAAACATATAACTAGTAACTAATTTCAGCTTAGGTTAAGCAGATATGATGATTCATCTAGTTTTGTAATCTTCCAGCTGTTCTCAGGCCTGTGCCTGTTTGCCCCTTAGGTTCCACACTTGCCTTTTTATTTCTACTTCTGTTAGAATTGATAGAATAGTGCCTCCAGAATACTGCAGGTTAAAAGCTGGCAGTTCCAGGGGCTGGATACTAGTGGTAAACAAATTTATATTGTTTGGTCAGTGGAGTGTTTAATTTTTTAAAATTAGTTGTCAATACCTAAAAATAATGAGATTAAATCCAGTGTCTCTTGAAAAGAAGCAGAAAATCTGGCAACACCGGGCTCACATTCCCGCGTGGAGTGAAACAGCAGCTGCTTCTGAGGATGATACACATGGTCTTCTGTTCCCAATCCCAATGAATTCGCTCCATTTTATATTACTTGCCTGGCTCCTGTGGGCATTTTCAGTTAGCAGTCAGTGCGCCAATAGTATTCTTGTTACAAGGTGTTTCCCTATTTTCATGGCATTAGATTTTCTACCTTTATTGCTGTTGATTCTGTGCTTACCATGGCTGCTTGTGAACTGATGAAAGAAATGTATGGTTTTGGCAGCCAAATAGACTTAGTTTTGAATACAAGTCTCACCATTTACACGTTTTACGTTACCTTCTTAAGCTTCAGGTTCCTCCTATGTGCAACCAGTGAAATCCCCCCTTGTGGAGTGCCTGTGGCCTCAGTGTGAGGCTCTTTCTATTGCCTGCCTTTATTTTTTTTCTTCCACTTCCACATTGTAAGCTAGATAACATGATTTAATTTTGTTGGAAACCCAGAGTTTGAGGGTGATTATAAAACAAGATTTACACATAGGTGGGTTTTTTGTATGTTGTTATTTAGTGGCCTGCTTAGCACAACTTGATGAAATTTGCACAGCAGTACCCCTCGGAATGGGTGTCTCACTGGTGTTTTTAATAAGGATGGGGCTGCACATGGGCATATTCTCTGGGGATGGAGAAGTCTTAAGTTAAAGCAATACAACACCCCTCTCAATATTCTTGGAAGAATGGTGATTGTCAAATAGTACGTTTTCTAAGCGAGGTGCTAAAAGAATATGGTTTATTGAAAATGAGGGTATCAATAAAGAAAAAATATAGGCATTCTATAAATTTGAAGTAGAGGTACTAAATGTGATACATCTCTATAAGCAGTTTAAAAAAAAAGATTTAGAAAACACTAACAAAAATTTCCTAGACACTGTTCTCATTTATAATCAGATCTAAAACCTAATGAAGATTTAATTAATACCTTTTACTTAGTATGTGATAACTGACAGGATTTATTATTATAACAATATTGATTTTTTAATTGATATAAGTGCTATGAGTATTTCTCACTGCTCAGCTAAATAGATTATCTGCATTTGTAAAGCTGTGGTTTGATGTACTTTGAATCTAGTTCAGCTCACTCATATTCAGTTGAAGAGACTGAGTCTTAAAGAGGGAATTGATTGTTTAGGATCCCATAAATAATTATCGGTTGACCCTGGGCTATGACCCATGTCTTTTCCACTTAGTTTACATATTTCTGTAACTCTTTTATAAAAAACTAAAAAAAAAAAAAAAAATGTTTTTTTCGAAATCATTCCTGTTCTCTTGGTAGTACAGGATTTTCATGTAGGTTTATACTTTGAATTTAAATTTTAAAAATTCGAACAGTTCTTTAATTTTATGACCTTGGTTTTGTATGACTAATTCAGGTAGTATATATTAATACACTGCTCAAAGGACATATCTATATTGCATGTCTAAAATTCATTTTAAAATACTGACCCTTTTTAAAATTTTATCTTAATCGTTATGATAGAGGTGCCTATGGGGAAGAATTCTTAGTGTTTTTACCCAGGAAATATAAATTGTAAAATAAGATATCAAAACACAGTTGTTACTTTTTAACACCTCTTTGAGTTTAATCCACAAAATCCACCAGCCCAGGGATCCACCTACCCAGTTAAAATTTTCATCCAGCAATTTTCCCAGTGTGACTCAGTTATTCATTTTTTGTTCTCTAGCAAGGAATTCTGCCTCCAGGCCATGTGTGAGCTTCCCAAACTGCCGAGGGAAGTAGCCAGCCTGTTTAGCTAAAGCGGTTGCAGTAACTTGTCTTCTCCACTGCTCTGAGTGTTCTTTTCTCTCCATAACTCTGCATGCTTCTGAAATAATGGTAGTGTAATGGCCTGTTACTGTGATCTCTGACCTCATGTGGAATTCATGAGGAGGCAGGGTGCTACCAAAAAGAAGGGGAAGATCACTGAGTGCTTTTCCTATAGGGCGAGTGGGCCCTGGGTTCTGTCCTTTTGTCAGGTTTTCACATCTCCCTTGCAGCAAATCATGTGATTGCCTCTCTCAACCTCTTGCAGTCTGTTTTGAACTGCTGTCACCCCTGTGTTGGGGTGGAAGGAAGCCTGAGACTGCTACCCAATGGCCATTTCTATCTGATCCCCTCTCAGATCTTACTCTTTCTCAGTCCCTCCTTTTTAGTTTCTCACTTTCAGAGTCCACCTATCCTTGGCACTGTGCTGTTGGCTACTGTGTGTCCTTCCCTGTCTGCTTCCTGGACCCTTTGATGTGTCCCTCTCCCCGCTAGCTGTGACTTTTCCCAGTGGTGCCCGAGTTGTTTTTACTATTGGGTAAACCTTGATTCTGTCACTTCAGTTCATAATCATTTTAAATGCTCAATTAGCCTCTATCTTAAAAATAAAAAACAACAAAGCAAAACCAAAATCATTTTTACCTCCAGCTACTGTTCTGATTTCTTTCCTTTTGTTCGTTTGTTGGCAGATAATTTTCTCACTTATCGTTCTCAACCTCATCCAGTTTGGGTTCTGCCTCTTCCTTACTATATATTCCTTATTATTGATATTCTGGAGGATCACCAGAATATAGGGATAGTAATAATACTTGCCTCATAGGGCTCTGGAGAGATTAAATGAGTTGTAAAATCCTTGGAATGGTGTGCCTGGCGCATGGAAAGCACTCAGTAGATGCTAGCTTTTGTTATTATTAGTTATTTGCCATATCCACTAATGTCTTTGTCCCTTGTCTCATTTACTTATTGACAGTATTTTACACAAATAATCATCTCATCCTTTTAAAATGCCTTTTCCTTCCCTTGGCCACAATGACACTTTACTGTCCTTGTTCTTTTCCAGTGTCATTGACCATTTTCAGCTCCTTCATTAGTTTCTATTCCACTTGTCCTTTAAATATAAATATGTCTCAAGGTTCTCTCCATCTAAATGTCCTTCTCTCAAATTGCTGTCTTATACATTTTCCTTTTTGGTTAATGCTATTATATTTTCTGAGTCACTCCAGATTGTTACTTTGAAGTCATCAAAATTCTGTCTCCTCCTTCACTTCTCTTCTTCAGACCACCCCCAAATATAACCCTTTTCCAAATTTATTGATTGCACCTACACCATTGCATGCATGGCCTTGTCATATTTTTTGCTGCTACCCATTTTAAATCTCTGATCATTCACTTTTCCCCTTTTCTCATTACTTCCAGAGTTCTCTTAAAGTTCAGCCCTGATGTCACTCCCCATTTCATGAAGTGGTGGTCTCCAACGAGGGGTGCTTCCATCATAGGAAGCATGCAAATAAATACGTTTGGATGTGTGAAGAAAACATTAAAGCTTGTATTTATGCTTAAATTAAACTTCACTAACATTTGATGTGAGCATTGGCATTGGTACCTTCACTGAATCTATAAGTCATTTGGTCATATACCTTGAAGTACCCAGGGAAAGAGTATGAAATGAGTTAATAGCCCTCCATTGTTTGTTGCCTCTCAGTTTATTACAGTCTGTGAAGGTTTACATGTGCCTGCTTAAGTGGCTGTACAGAGTATATTGCTTAGTTTTTAATAAGCAAATGTTCCTAAAGTGGGTAAGTGACTAAAGATTCCTATAAAAGAAGGAGAATTGAAGATGATATTAATAATGTGAGATGAATAAGGTTTAGATATGGGGGGAGGAAAAGTGTTTCAGTCAAGAATTATGTGCGAGGATTTGGGAATGTCAGGCTGGGTTTGGGGGCAGCTTTGGTGCTGTGGGTTGGGGGAGAACTCCTTCTGGTTTCATGTTTGCTTGCTTTTATGGGATGGGCATTCACTGAGGTAATACTCTTGGCCTTTCTAGGAACTCTCAATTTACCCTTTCTCAGGGAGGAGAAGTGACTTATCTCCCTGGAGTTTGGAAAAAGGAATTGGCCTTTCTAGTTCAGCTCATCCTTTCCTGCAGAGCCTGCATTCTGCCCTGTGCGCATGTGCTTTGAGTTTTATAGGGGCAGGCCCCGGAGGAGGGCCTCTGTCGTTGAACTCTACTTGTGACCGCCACTACCTGCCTTTATTAAAAGGATTTGTTCTGTAAAATTTGTATTCAGTCAAAAGGCCACACTCAAGGATCCATAAAGCCACACACACGTGACCCCAGGGATGGAGGTTCCCCACCCCTGGAAGACCACTCAACTAACTGACCTAAGCTACCTTTTCCAACCTAGGCCTTATTAGTAATAAAGCTGATTTTAAAAAAAGTCTCTGTTTGCCTGGGTTTCCTGTCTGTCTTCCGCTGGTTTTGAATTTGGTCTGGAAGAATAGGAGTGTTAAGTATTGAATCTCTTTTTCTTCAACACCAAAGCCTTCATCTCTAAAATCAAGTCACCAGTCACGAACTCATAGTTGTTATGTGAGGGTGAAGAATATAGAATGAAAAGTTTTGAAAAATAAACCATCTACAGATGTATAGATTTATACATGTTCTTGGAGGCGGAAAGTAGAAACAAGCTGGGACCTGTTGCTTTTATAATTAACTGCCATCCACAGATTAAATTCTAGCTCCTGCCAGCCACTCCCTGCCAGATCCTTGGATACAGGAAGCTGTGGAGGGGGTGGCAGTGAGTGCATATAGCAAATGAAAAATATCTCACTTTGAACATAAGGTGGGTATCGGGCCTTAAATCATACATTGTATTAGGATATCACAGAATATGGAAATAAAAGAATATCAGATCAAGAAAATTAATGAGTGGAGAAAGTTAGAATAAATAATTTCAAAGGAGACCACTAAAACAGAGATTCCCTCAGCTTTTCAAAAGTACCACAATGTTATTTGGTCTTCTCTCAGTTAATGAACAGTGGGAAATGTGCTTGCGTTGGATGAAGGGAGCCAAAACCACAGTTCCTACAACCACTTGAGAAAGTCCTAGAATTTGGGAGAATATGCCCATTACTGCATAAAACTAGAAAGAAAATCATTTGCAGTTTCCTGTTGGATTTGATCCTTTTCTCCATGCATGAAAAGATACAGCCCATATATGGCAAAACCCAATTCAGTTTTTGAGAGCTTTATGTGAAATGATTTACTAGTTTGGAGCATGACTCACCTGTGGCATAGGCATGAAATCCTAGGTAATGACTCATGAGAATTACTGCTGCTACAAAGCTTTAGAATGCAGGGACTGATCTGTCTCTGAAAATATTTATGTTTAATTTCATTTTTAAATAGGTAAATGGTAACAGCTGTGGTGGTGTGTGTTTGGAGGAGGTGATGGAGTGTACTGCTTTTGTGTTAGAGAAATTATACTCTTGTTTTTTCCTGTCTGGTTTAATAGAATGTAATAGCAGAAAACTAACCAGTTCAGGGAGTTGCCCATTTCAGTCTGGCCCTCTTTATCCACAAAGTGGTTTGGAATGAAAGAGGCTAAGATTCAGTATTTGGCTAGCACTTGGTTAACTACATAGACAGTAGAAAAGAGAGTTAGTAGGAGACTCAAGTCATCTTAGGGCTCCTAGGAGAGGGATGAGAATCCATTAGCGCCTCTATATCTGGAAAAGGTGTGTTGCCAAGAAGGCCTGTTTTGTAAGTTTGTTTTCATTGACACTCAGTTTAATTTCTGTCTTAGAAACTATCCAGAGAAATCTAAAGTCAAAAGTTTGAGAAGCCACAACTTGAATGAAAAAGTTCAGCTGCTATAATTAAAGAAAAACAAAAACAAATTAAAAACCAACATTGCCTCCCATTTTTCAAGCCCCAGATCAATGAGTAGGCACCTTGAGAACCAAAGGGATTGAATACAATGGAGAGGAACCAAAAACAGAACCAGACATGACCTGTGAGGCGGGAAGTACAGCTTGAACTTATATTGAAAACAATTCAACAATGATATCATTGGCTGACGATGGAGAGAATATTTTATAACTCTCTGGAATAGTAGTTTAATAATTACGTTACTCTGTAAACGACAGAAACAACACAAAGGTTCTGTAACAACCATACCTACTTGGAATATAGGCAAAAATGAGAAAATAGGTCAGAAAATTCTCTGAATATCTCAAGTTGAAATCCCTAAACCTTAACTAAGATCAGATTTCATTATCTTTAAATATAATTCTGCTAAGCTTGGTTATATGGTTATATTAGAAATATGTAAATGGTAAAGAGGCAGCTATATGCATTTGCAGTGACAGTATCAATCAAGTATGTGGGTGGGGATGAGAAATTTTATGATTATCTAACAATGAGAAAAGAGATGAAAAAAAAACTATAAAAAGCAAATACAAGGATTTAAAATCCCAGAATGTGGGTTCCATTAGGATAAAAGCAAACAATTTATACCTTAGTAAGCCTTTAAATATCAGAATTATAATTGGGTTATTTTATAGATATTAAGAAAATGGTTTATATACTGTATTCTCTGGGTGATGCTGGTGGGGATGACAGTCTGTTAGTGATGACTGCTATCCTCTTTGATCATCAAGGTTGAATTGGAGATAAACTTTGAATATTTAACATATTATCTATAAAATGATTGCTAATAATGATGGAATCCTTACAAGAATAATGTCTAGAAACTATTAAGAACTGCTCATTCACTTAGCATTCTATATACAAAGTTTCAGAGATTGTTTAATTGAAAGAAACAGAAAGTCAAGTGTGATTAGGAGTTGTAGATCAGAAATACATTTGAATTTTAATGGAATGTTGGATGTAAATCTTGACTAAACCCTTCAGTATTGTGGAATCAGAAGTCTGGAGGTAGGAATGGTCTTAAAGAGAATTTAATATAATCCCTGGTTTCTGCTAGGATGTTTTACAGAGTTTTTATGCCTATTATTTTAGAGGTAAAAAGTATTGATCAATTGAAAAAATGATTTCTGGTTTTGAAATGAGTAGAATAATTAGATGTGATTGCTGTGGGAAGGGAAGGTAAACAACAAATTTAAACAAACTCTTGTTTAATCATGCTAGGATTCAAAGGATGGTATTCTATGTTTCCAAAATGTATCTTTTAAAACATACACAGAAATGTTGCAAAGCTGCTTTATCTTTCATATACCAGAAGAATAGTCCATTACCATTTACTATCTGGGTCCAATGGCTCGTTTTTAATTTTCTTGCATTTTTCACTTTACAAATAATTTACAGAACAATAAAGGCATAGGAAAAACAGCTTTATAAGACTAGTTTAACAAGAATTTAAACATAGTATACCCAAATTCTTATTCTAGTATATAACCAAAACAAACAACATTCCACGAATGCACCTAACTGCTCATTAGCTATTATACATGAATGTAAAACATATCCATCTTGTTAATGCTGATTCCATATTTCACATACATCTGTCGTAGGTTCTCGTTTGTTATTACTTCTTGTTCTTCTTGTACTTGCATCATCAAATGCCATGCTTGAAATTTTGGACAACTCATAGTTGTGTTGAAGAGAAGGGGGCCATCATCCTCACTTTGTAATTGCAAAACATTTTTATTCCTAGGCTTGTAAAAACCAATTAGCATGGTCAATCTAATGAATATTTTTCATTTCATTGCGTGATTTTCATTTAGTCCTGTTTTCAGCATATGTCAACTTGCCACCCACTAATCATATCAAATTTTGTCACTAGCCCTTTTAGCAAAATGGTGTGGTTTGGTCCAAATTCTTGTTGCAGAATATCGCATGATGTAGTCCTTCCTGTTAAATGACTTATTGGATGAGAACACCATACTTTTTGTATTTAGGAATATACTGGTGATACATCATTTCTTGAATTTGAGGAAATCCATGTTGGGTATCTTCGTTTGAAGACTTATAATCTGGATTTTGCTTATACAGGTTGAGTATCCTTTTTCTGAAATGCTTGGGACCAGAAGTGTTTGAATTTTGGATTTTTTGGGGTTTGGAATATTTGCATATACATGAGATATCTTTGGGATAGGACCCAAGTCTAAACATGAAATTTATATTTCATATATACCTTATACACATAGCCTGAAGGTAATTTTATGCAATATATTTAGTAATTTTATGTATGAAACAAAGTTTGTATACATTGAACCATCAGAAAGCAGAGGTGTCACTATTCACAGCCACCCATGTGGACAATCTGTCGTGGTTCGGCATCACCATCATTCCTGACTCTGAATTTTTGTGCTACTGATAAGTAGTCATTTTCTTATACATAAGTACTTACAGTAAAAACTCTGACATAGCAATACAGTAAAGAAATAATGTGTTGGCTGGGCATGGTGGCTCACGCCTGTAATCCTAGCACTCTGGGAGGCCAAGGCGGGTGGATCACTTGAGGTCAGGAGTTCGAGACCAGTCTGAGCAAGAGTGAGACCCCGTCTCTACTAAAAATAGAAAGAAATTCTCTGGCCAACTAAAAATATATACAGAAGAAAATTAGCTGGGCATGGTGGCACATGCCTGTAGTCCCAGCTACTTGGGAGGCTGAGGCAGGAGGATGCTTGAGCCCAGGAGTTTGAGGTTGCTGTGAGTTAGGCTGACGCCATGGCACTCACTCTAGCCCGGGCAACAGAGCGAGACTCTGTCTCAAAAAAAAAAAAAAAAAAAAAAGAAAAAGAAAAGAAAAGAAATAATGTGTTCAGGGTAACTAAGCACAGTAGCATCACCAGAATACCTGTATTAGCTGTTGTTAATACATCATGCAATTGGCAAGTTGACGTATGCTGAAAACAGGACTAACATGTCTTCCTTTGTCACTTTTCTTCTCTTCGCTGTTATAGGCGGAAAATGAAAAATTCTGAATTCTCAGCTGTGTTCAGTGAAAGCTAAAAGCAGACTATGAACTTAGTGCCTTTAGTCTAAAACTATTTTGGAAGATCATGGGCAATGCAATAAGAAAATTGAAGGATGATACAATAGTAACAATTCATTGTTACATCATCCTTCTATAGGTGCTTCCACCGTTTTTCCGTTTTCTTATTTTAGTGTTTTTTTTTTTTTTTTAAAGCATACTTGGGAATAAGTGATGAGTAATAATGAACTAATGCTTAGGGTGATGAAATAGCAAAGTGTTTTAAGATACAAGAAAGTAAGATCACTAAGGTCTCATAATGTACATTAGATTCATAAAATGGTCCTGTGGACCCATGTGGCAATGGAAAGATACAGTGAATTTTATTCTGTTTTTAGAAATAATTAGATTTTCTCTTTGTGCTTTCGAAGACTTAAAGAAAAAATAAAAGTCATGAAATACAATCCTTACAATTAGTTAGAACTACTCAAAAAAGAAGCTAAAAGACCTAAAGTTGAGTACAATGGACTCTTACGGTATGCTGAGAACCAATCAAGATTGTAGGCAGTATGTGATGTTTTTGGAAGCAAAAGGGAAAGGATGGGTATAGGAAATAACATGAGCAATAAAGGCTTTGGTTTGATTATTTGGGAACTTTAGGCTTCTGGAGTTTTGAGAGTACCCTTATTTAAGCTTTAGTTCCTGTGGTATTGCTGAATTGGGTCTACTGTAAGATGCCCACCCACCTCACTTTATTTTTTTCTTTTTAATATATTTCATAGCTTTTAGCTGCTGAAAAATTTAAAGAAATATAATGGAACATTTGTGTTAAGTAGTCCAAGTCTTGCTCTTAGGTAGAAGGTAGGACATTGTCAAAGCCCTTCAAAACCTATAATGTTCTTTGAGCTTTGTACATCATTGAATAATATTTTGGAGCTTCCCTTTGGCCTTGACTTAGTTTACCTTAATTGTCCCCCTCAGATAAAGAAGTAAATTTCAGCCACAGGTATTAGTGTCTACATGTAAAATTCCCTTGTTGTTAGTATATTTGTGTGTTTTTTTTTTATTTATACCTCTTTGCCACTACAACGTGCCAGATTTTTGGGAAGGATTACTGAAAATACTTTTGGGGAAGAGAGGAGTTGGATTCTATCTGTTGTTAGCCAAAATTTAGAGTATTTCTACTCTAAAGGTTGAGAAAGCTCAAAGAAATGAAATTTGAAAAGCCATTACTCCTGTTGCTGTGAATTTGTTTGCCCTTAGTTTGCTTTTGTCTTCGTTTGTTCAGGCTGCTATAACAGAATACCATAGAATGAATGGTTTTCTAAACAACAGAATTGATTTCTCACAATTCTGGAGGCTGGGAAGTCCAAGATCAAGGTGCTGGCAGATTCTGTGTTTGTTGAGGCCTGCTTCCTGGTTCATAGATGGCCGTCTTGTCATTGTGTGCCCACATTGCAGAAAAGGCAAGCTCTCTGGGGCTTCTTTATTGAGGGCATTAATCTTCAGTTCATGAGGGCTTTGCCGTGGTGACCTAATCACCTCCCAAAGGCCTTACTTCCTAATACCTTCACATTGGGGGTTAGTATTTCAGCATGTTAATTTTTTTGGGGGGTGGGGGACACAAAATATTCAGTCTACAGCAACCTTCCTGTGATGTGTTGATTTATTGGCTCATTCTGCCTATTGTCCAGAATCTGATTAGCTTGGCTAGATTCAAGGCCATGTACAAGATGTGGTCTCAGGCAATTTTTTCTCCTTCTCCCGCATATAGTTCACTAAAGCCGAATGTAGCTATTCTTGCTCCCCTATGATACTTAAACGTTGTTAGGCACAAAGCATGGCTTGGGGATGTGCAAGGAGATTGGAGTCAGACCAACTTCATTTTGAGTCTTACTCTGCTGCCAACTGGGTTTTTGGCCTTGGGAAAGTCACTTGACCTCTCTGAGCCTCTCATTCTTCATCTACAAATGGATTGCAAAGTTGTGATGTTTAAATGCTTTGATAAATGTGAAAGGCTTTGACATAGAGGTCACTCAGTAACTCTTCTCTTCCTTTGTCCTTGACTGAGCTAATATCATAATGGTTCCCTCCTCTTCTTTTAAAAGAGGCATTGTACATATACCGTAACTTTGAAAGTTTTCTTGAGAATTTGTAGTACCCGTTGAGATGATTATTTAAGGTAACAATTCCATCTGTGTTCTTGATCTTTCATTTAAAAACCACACCCTCTGTCTTGTCACATCAACCCACCGACATTGTGGGCTAATTCTCTCAGGCTATAAGTGTTCTAGTTTTTTCTGTGTACAAACAAAAAACTAAGTAAGATGTCAGACAAATGAATAGCAAAACTAAATGCAAGCCAAAATACCTCCTCAAAAAATCCAAAAAACAAAACCCTTCTTGGTTTTCATTTCTATTTATCAACCTCTTTTTCTCTTCCTTTTATAGGTTGCTTCTTCAAAAAATAATCCATAATCACTATAGTCACTTTCAAAAAAAAATTCCTTTCCTTTGTAAAGCCGATTTCAGTGCAACTTTCAGCCTTCCTGCTGTATTGAAACCGTACTCCTTCAGGTCATAAAAAACCCAATAGCAGAGTCTATGAGACACTGTGAGGCATTTTTTTTCCCCTTCACTTGCCATCTTGTTCTTATTGAATCTATCCCTAGCCATTCTTATCACTTTTTGTGCGGACAGCTCCCAAAGCTGCATTCAGCCCAGGTTTGTCTTTTGAGGCCTAGACTCACATTCATTGGCTTTCTTGGCATTACCATAGGATGTCCCAACAGAACCACAGTTTAATGTGATTAAAGCTAAATCCACTTCAGCATGTATTCCTACATTTTTGATCTTAGCACTGTTGCTAAGCCAGTTGCCCAGTGTAGATATTATTTATTGAGGTATAATTTATGTATAGTAAACTGTACCTATTTAAACTATGTATATAATTAGATCAGTTTTGACATATATACACCTGTGAAACCACCACCATAGTCAGGATAGGAAATATTTCTGTCATCCCCAGAAGTTTTTTCCATGTTACTTTGCAGTCAGTTCATCCTTTCTCTACTCTTGGCCCCAGGAAATGAAGATCATTATCTGCATTTAGTCACTAGAGATTAGTTTATACTTTCTATTATATAATTTTATATAAGTTGTATAATTTGTGTAAATTTCATATAAATATATGTTGTATTAGGGTTCTCCAGTAAAAGAGAACCAATATGATATCCTGTCTGTGTTTATGTATCTATAAAGAGATTTTTGAAAATATATGTAAATATATAAATAAACTTATTTTAAGGAATTGGCTGACTTGCGGGAACTTGCAGGCCCCAGATTGCAAGCTGACAGATTTTAAACTCATGCAGGAGTCTGTGATGCAGTCTTGAGTCTGGACTTTGTAGGGCAGGCCAGCAGGCTGGGAACTCAGACAGGAGTTGATATTGTAGTCTTGAGTACAAAATCTGGAAGGCAGGCTAGAAATGTAGGTAGGATTTCTATGTTAGAGTCTTGAGGCAGAATCCTTTTCCCTAAGAAACCTCAGTTTTTGTTCTTATGATTTTCAGCTGATTGGATGATGCCCACTGACATTATTCAGGGAAGTCTACTTAAAGTCAGCTGATTGTAGATGTTAATCATATCTATAAAATATTTTCAAAGCAACATGTAGACTAGTGTTTGGGTACCAAACAGTTGGGTACCATAACTTAGCTAAGTTGATGTAAAAAATTTAACCATCACATATACTATGTGTTCTTTTTGTGTCTGGTCACTTTTACTCAGCATAATGATTTTGAGATTTATCCATGTTGTATTCAGCAGTTCATTCCTTTCTGTTGTATATATACATACATACATTCTATTGTAGGATACTGTTTAGTCATTCTCCTATTGATGGACACTTGGGCTATTTCCAGTTTTTGGCAAATATGAATACACTATGAACATGGGTGTACAAGACTTTCTGTGAACGTATGTTTTTATTTCTCTTGGGTAAATATTAGCAGCACAATGGTAGATGTTGTTTAACTTTATAAGAAACTTCCAAACAGTTTTCCAAAGGATTTGTACCATTTTGTATTCTCATTAGCAATGAATGAAAGTTCCAGTTGCTCTACGTTTTCTGCAGTATTTGGTGTAAATCTTAAGTTGTAGTCATTCTAATGGGTGTTTTGGGGTATCTTACTGTGTTTTAAATTTGCATTTCCTTCATGGTAAGTTTGAGCATCTTTCCGTGTGCTTATTTGCCATTCAGTTATCTTCATCTGTGATATGTGTATTTAGATCTTTTGCCCATTTTTCCTATTGGGTTATTGAGTTAAGAGTTCTTTATAAAAGCTGTATATAGGTCCTTGTTAGGTGTGCGCGTGTGTGTGTGTGTGTGTGTGTGTGAGATATTTTATCCTATTCTATGATTTCTTATATATTTTCTTAATTGTGCCTTTTGAAGAGCAAAAGTTAAAATTTTTATGCAGTCTAATTTGGTATTCTCTTGCCTATCCCATAGTCACAAAGATTTTTCTCCTGAGTTTTCTTCTAGAAGCCCTGTAGTTTTAGCTTCTACATTTAAGTCTGTGATCCATCTTTGACTTTACCTTTTCCCTGGATATCATCCCTCGATTGGATATCATGTGTTGATACCTTTTTGAGAAAGGACTCCCCAACTCCTCAAAGTAAGGGACTCTTTTTTAGACTCTTATTTTTGTTCAAGCGTTCATTGTCATTGGCCTTCATATTAAAATATCCTTCTCATTGGTGTCCAGCATGTGGTATCTTCCTTCTCCAGTCTATTTCCATAATGCACAAGTTATTATTCTAAAACTCAAATCTGTTTATGTCACTACCCTGCTGAAGAGTTCTCAGTAACTATCCATTTCCCAAGAATTGCCTAAGTCTAGGTGATGTTATTTGATGTGATTCCAATGTTATAGGACATAAAAAAAGAGCATGAATCAGCCAGTTTCCTATGTAAAGGAATAATCCCAAATTTGGAGGATTTAGGCATAACTTCTTTTATTGTATGTACTACATTCTATTTTCATTATTTCTTTTATTAGCCTGAACTCTTTTTAATATATTGCCTTTGATAGTCTTCCTAGCATCCAGCAGACCGAGGTGACATAGGAACAGAATTTAGTATCTGTTTTTTTGAGGGAATAATTGGAGAACCTTTAGCAATTAAAAAAAACAGTGTTGGAAATGACTGGAAGAGCAGACTAGGCAGCCAATAATTTTTGGATGCTATATATGTGTATATATTTTTTTAAATCATGTAATTTTATACTTAGAGTGCCTAATTTAAAGAGACTAATCTGGAAGACTAAATATAGCCTTTAATAGAAGTAGCTTTTGTTAAACTGGCAGTGGAAGATGTGTTGAGGAGAATGGAAAGAGTGTTGTTGATTCATTATTCTGCATTCTGACATATTGTATACCATGGCTATTCCATCAGGACCTTGCTGTTGTTTTGCCTTGAGACATAGATTTCCAAGCAGTAAGAGTACATATTTTTAGAAATATAGAAGCATGTGTTCAAATTAAGTTTGTTCTTTGGAGGGTTTCAGAGTTCCAAAAGTCACCTTATAAAACTTTTTTAACTGCTGTTCTAGGTAGTACATGGGCTAAGTATCCAGAAGATAGAATAGTTTAGCCTGTGGAGTAACTGTGTGTTAGTTTCTTGATTTAATGTTTATAGCTTGATGATATGGTTTAGATTTTGAGCCATTCTTTAGCGTGTTTGCTCATACTATGCTTTGGAAATATTTTCAATTAAACCTTTTGACTCCTATGGTCCCAGGAGGTTAGCTGTGGGCTTGTACATCTTTAATTCAGGGCATGATGCTGGCTGCAATAATAAACTCAAAGGTTGTTTAGAGTCTGTAATGATTTTGTTGTATTTGTGTGTAATTAGATCCTGTTGTGCTCCTGTTTAAGCCTTCCAGGGGTTTCCCGTTGCACTTAGAATGAAATCCAAACACCCTCTGTGGCCTACCTGCTCCTGGGCCTCTCAGCCTTATCTCCTGCCCCTCCTCCCTCAGTAGCCTTGCTTCAGCTGCTCTGCCTTTGAGCACCAAAGTCCCTCCCTCCTTTGTACTTTCGGTCACCTTGGTCTGTGTAATCCTCTTCCTCCAGACCTTCAAATGTCTTTTTCAGGTCTCAGATCAAATGTCACCTCCTCAGAAAGGTCTTCACCAGTCTCCCCACCTCTCTAGTCACCTATTCCATTACACTATTTGTATTGTCTCCATAGTACTCATCACCCTCCCTCTCATTGGTCAGTGATCCTGAGGAAAGTCTTTGCCTTGCTGTTTGGTTCACCTGCTGCAGCATCCTCTGTGCATGGAGACACGTAGTGGGTGCTTTTTAAGTGTTCAGAGGGATAAATGTCATCTTATAATTATCCTCCTTGAAATAAAATGAGTCAAAAACAACTGTGACTAAACAGGTACTAATTTATACAATTGTCTGTTTAAATTACTCAATAATTGATTCATCATTTCATTACATAGTACAGAATTCAATTATGGTAGAAATGGATACTGTCTCTTGTGGCTGGAGCTGGTATGCAGATATGGGGTACTGTCTCGTATTCAATTTGTCAGGTCATGGTTTCTCTATCAATTCTTTAAGACAGCTGAATAATAGTCTTTTTTTTTTTTTTTTTTTTTTTAAGTTTCTATTAATTCCAGAGGCTTTTTGGAACTTGCTGAAGCATCACCAGGTCATGTGTTCTGTTTTTTTTTTTTTTTCATTAAGTTAAATCATGGCTGAGGCAGGGCTGTGGGTTGAAAGCAGTCCAGGCTAGAGGTCAGAAAGCCCAGCCTTTAGTTTTAGTTCTGCCAGTAGCCAACTCTCTGCATGAGTATTTTTGCCCTCAGTTCCCTAATTTATAAAATAATAGGGTTGAATGAAATGATCTCAAATGTCTGTCTTCTTTTTACAGTGTATAATTATATAATTCTGGGCACGAACCAGTCATTTTTGCACTTTGGGGAATTTTTATGGGTAGTATGAATATGTAGTATATATGATAGTTATCCAGATACTAAGCTTTTCAAGTATGAAAAGTCAAATTCGTTTCAGTTAGCTGAACATTAAAACATCTGAAGGATTCAGAAGTGGTCTCATTTATTTCCCTTTGCTTTGTTTTTGTTTTTGGTAGAGGCCACAGTAAGAAATACTGTACCTGATTTATTGAAAGTATTGATTTTAAAATTGATAGTATCAGTTAAGTGGATAATGAAGGTTTGTCTTTAGGACACTAATGTTGGCCTTATCACTGTTTCAAGGATCCCAGCCATTTTCTTCTTTGGAAATCATTTATGAGTTTTATAATTGACTTGGCCTAATGGCCTAATGTGTACTACTTCTGCACATCAGTTTTACTTAAAGTTCATATCATTCTTCATTAATACTAGATATGTATCAGTTTTAAGAAACATTGTAGAATACTGTATGTTCCATTCTATATTCTGTAGGTTAATGGTCTTCAGACTCTAGTGTAGTCATCAGAATCCCTGTAGGATTTGTTAAAACACCCACCCGTTGATGGTCCCCACCCTCAGTTTCTGATTCAAAAGGTCCAGAGTGAGGCCTGAGAATTAACATTTCTAACAGGTTCCTAGTTTATATCAGTGCTTCTGGTCTGACAGCCACACTTGAAGGACCTCGGCTATAGTTTGTCAAGTTCTTTATTTGCATGTGCCGGCAGCATTTCTATGCACAGGAGTCTAGGTTCCACCATATTGTATACCGATGCATCTCAATTAACACCTAAGCCCATTCCTCTGTTTACCTTGTGGTCATTAGATTCCCTCATATTATGTGATAACCTCAAATCCTTTCCAGCTTCCTGGTGTGATACACAACACACTTTTATATGTCAGTGGAACTCTTAACAGAATGCTGCCAGTAACTTTAACTTTTTCAATTGTGTGTTTAAATGGGAAGAGCATACATTTAGAGGTGATAAGCAGTTTATTCTTGAGAACACTGGCTTTGGAATCAAAAAGGCCTTGGCTCAACGGTTAGTTCTACCATTTATTGGCTATTTGAGTTTGGGAAAACTATGTAACTTTTCTAAATCTTTGTTTTCTTATTTTTAAAATGGAGTTGGTAATATTTGCCTCATAAGATTTTTGCAATGACTAAATTAGATAAGGTATATAAAATGCTTCACGGGTACTGAATAATTGGTGGTTATGGAAAAGTTTATATGTCAGTCTGAGTGGTTATAACTTCAGTGTAGTTTTGGACCATATTAATTTCAGAGCACTATTTATGTCTTCCTTAATGTGTGCTGCCCACCTAAACTGCTTCCTGGGGCCTAGCCATGGGCAGTAGACAGATGTCTCCTATGTTTGCATAGATCCCACTTCACCTTACTTGTTTGGAAATGCTGTGTCTTGTTCCTGTCTAACCTGGCTCTGCATCCCTGGGCATCCCTTGGCTTTGGCTCCTGGTTCCATATCAGGCCCTTCCTGCCCTGGTGACCTGTTGAAGCCTGTTTCTCTGACTCTGACCTTCACTGTGTGCTGGTGTGATTTTGTGCTCCTCTTTCAAGCTCCACATGAAAATCAGTGTGGTTAGAGTTATATAGCTCTACCCACCTGGGATGGGGCGATTTTTCTTGTGGTCACAAAATTAACCATTTTTATCTTTAAATATGTCTTCCAAAATGTAGATGATTTTAATTTTATTAGGTTTATTAATTTTCTTCTGCATTTTAAGCTCTATTTTTAATACTGAATGTTCATTAGAAGCATAGCCCCATGGAGAGACCTTTGATTTATTGTGTTTTCTTAAAAAGGACCTGTATTCACCAGATTTTAGTTAGCATGGAATACATTGGGAAATTTTCAAACTGTGAATTCTGTTGATTGGGATGGAGATCCCCTAAGAAACTGTTTTAGCGACTAACGAATGTTTTGTGAGAAAGTGCCTGTTGCTTCCATCACAGATTACACTTGGTGGCAGTGTTGGAGGTTCAGTGACTAGTCGTCGTTTCACATTCTTTTTTTGGTTAGGGTCATGATTCTCCATCGTCCTAAGTCCTATTGTAATGATATATTTTCAGCCATACTTAATGATTTAATGCTTTCCAGATGCCAAAGGAGTTTATCTTTGCTACATATTTAAACAATTTGCTTCCTATTTCCTTTTCACTTTACTGATGCTCATCTGATTCAACTGGAGAGTTTCAGCGAAGGCTTATCGAGTCTGAATGAGCAGTTGTCTCCTAATCATGATTTTTGCTTGCATTTGTGAGCATGTGGCAAGCCTCTGGTACTGGACCAAGTGAAACTCATGGAGAGAGAACAGAGCCACAGATATAGACTAACAGTTATATATGGAATTATGTAAGGAACAAAATGTAATAGTTTTACTTGATTGAATCTGGATATTTAAATCGGGTAGAATAATTCAAGGTTGGCACACAATATTATTGCCTAAAAATATGTGACTTACTATGAAGGATTGAATAATAAATAAAGGAGATCTCCCTACCATTTCCATATTCTTGCTTAAAAGTATCTTAGTACAGTGCAGACATGATATACAAATTTAATTTACATGAATTCAGCTATATATACTCCATCTTTTGTATTAACTATAAATGTTGTATATGTGAATTTACAAATGAAGGAATTTACAGGGATAATTTTAATGTGTGACTTTATCCTATTCTTCACTGACTTTAATATCTATCCCTGAGTAAGATGCAACTTCCCTAAAAATTCTTTGAGGGTAGGAGAAGAAACACGAAGTAATGATGTTCAGTGTTGTTAAAGATGGCATAGCAAAGAGCAATGTAGTGGTAATTTGACGGATTAAGATCAGATGTTTTCGGAGAAAAGCGCTGTTTGGTTTTTGACTTCCAGTGGTCTGTTTTTTGACATCTGTTTTGCTGGAGTAAAATGAATTTATTTACTTTTATAATGTTTTTAACACTTAGCCATAGTTTGGGTTGATTCCAGCTCTCATAAGAAAATGGCTTTGATGAGAGTTTATAAGAATCTCTAAATAGGTTAGGGACCAGTAAAACATTATTCTTGCCAGAAGATGGAACTGGTACCCATCAGTGGTACTTATGCTAAAACTTGATGAGTTAAGAGCATTTGTTTTCAGACTTTTTTTTTTTAAAGGTGAGTCACCTACAATTATTGGGTTTTGATTCTGTTCCCCACAAGCCTTTAAATAAATGCTATATTGTAATGGTTATTGCAACAAGAAGCTATTGTGTGGTACTCATGAAATGAGTATCTTTTCTGATACATGAATAGCACCATTATCAAAGTGACACTTGAAGCCTTGAAGAAACGCTTTTCTTTTGCCCTTTCTTCTTGATGCACTTTTTTCCCCTCTCAGAGCAGCTACCAGTTTGTTTGGAAGATAGTCTAATAACTTGTACCTGAACTAATTCAATCATCTTCCTTACAAGGTGAAATGAAAAACTATAGGCATAATAGTCCTCATAATGGAAATAAAAAGAAATACTGTATTATAATTATCTTTTGGGAAACTCATACTTCTCACAGTTTTGGTATGCTTTCTCATTTAAGGGACTGAGAATGAGAAGAAAGCTTGGAGGGGCCTGTTGTCTGCCAGCTAGTCGGAGCCTGAGCAGCTGGGCTAGAGCTGGGAGGACTCATAACTCCAGATCCGGGCTTGTGGGCTTCAAGGTTGTTCATCTTTAAGATTCAAGACAATGGGAACAATTTTGAAGTTATTCTCATTCTCTGATTACACACTTTTCTCATCCTAGACTTCATATAGAGGCAGACAGACAGTGGGATATCTCTAAAACAGTGATTCTCCTCTGGAGAGATTTTGCCTCCCAGGAGACATTTGGCAACATCTAGAGACATTTTTGGTTGTCACAACTAGTGGGGTTGCTCCTGGCATCTGTTGTCATCCTACCATACACAGGATAGCCCCTCAAGAAAGAATTATGTGACCCAAAATGTCGAGGAAGAGAAACAGGTGAAAAACATCATCATCGTCAAAGCATCATCTGGAAGAGAGGAGCAGAGGGATGAAAAGTTTCTAGTATAATGTTCTTACTGTGAAAGGTAGCTCTAGGAAGGAAAGCAGGTTAGAATTCTTATTTTAGGCCTTAGAATGAGGGTAATAGAAGTTGGTATACTATGATAACTCATGACAGATTTTAGGGCCTTATCCACAAGTCATCTTTAAGAGGAATAGAAATTTAAGGGCTTAGTTTCAGTGCAAGCCAACTTGCATTTAAGTGAGTGGTATAAATTCAGAAATTTATGAAGCCACAAATTTATCTGTGTGCTGAAGAAATAGGAGAATCACACCAGTAAAACCTCGTTTGGTTTGCAAAATGGTATACAGCCTGCTTCAGTATGTGTTTCATTGTTGGACCTATACTTTCCTGTCCTTTCATTCAGTCCTACTTGGACTTTTTGAGAGTGAATTTGAATAGAGCAGGAATCTACTTTCACTGACACTTAAATTATTAATAACAGAAGATTATAGGGATCCTTTTTAGAATTTTGTAATTGTGGTTTCTTTTTTTACATAGTTGCCATAAATGAGAAATTGAAGCCTGGTCTGTTCAGGGCAAAATAAGTCATGAAGTCAGAAAATATATAGATATTTGTGAAAAAAAGATTAATATAATGAATGCTAGAGGAGGGGAAGAATGATTTGAAAAACTCATTATTTATAACATAAGGCAAATAAATCATAGTTCCAAAATTATGTTGTTATAAAACATAGAAAACCAGATAATTGGTATGTTTTTCTGTTTGGCTCTCAATTTTAAAGGACTCTAATTGATGTATTGTTTATATCGTTCACTAAATACAGTGTTTGGATGATAGGGAGGGCATAGAGAACGCATGTGATAGCAGCTCAGAGATATGCAGTGCTTCTCCCCAAAAACAATTACAGTGCAGTGACTGCCAATGGTGATGTCACAGTCAGTAGATAAAGAGCCATTTAAGACTCTTTATAATCATCATTAGACAGGGAGAATTTATGTAACATCTGAAGCAATGTTAAGATTCCTACTGTGTTCCTCTGTTCTGTTGCTTTAAATGATAATGTTTTCAACATTTAATTACTTATAATTTACAAATTATATTTAACATCATCTAGGAAAAGAGAGAGTACTGCGTACCAGAGGAGAATTAGTCACTTTGTTGGAGTAGAAACAGAATCTCAAAGCAGTACCTTGGGATTGAAATAGAGAAAATAATGCTGGTTTCCAGCTTTGTACTGTGGCTATTAGAGATGGTGTTGGGAGAGATTGATCTACCTAGATTGCAAATTCTAATACTGTTTATAGATTAGTAACATTCCTTTGGGCAGAGGCAAATGGCATATAGACTTAAATTATGTCTGGAGAAAAAGTGGTGAAAAAAAAAAAAAAAAAGCTTCTTTCTAGGCTAGAAGAGCCTAACTTAAAACTGATTATTCCAAACGCCAAAGGCCGCCTCCATCAGATGCCTATGCTGTCTTGCCAAGATTTTGTCTTGTGTGTTTTTTTTTTTTTTTTTCCTGGATCATTACTTATCATGCTGGATATGGGGCCTAATTGAGAAAGGAATATACTGCATGGCAGTTCTAGTTAAGAGTTGAGGAAACCATGCCACCGTTTGGTATGGAAGAGTGGCCATGCGGGGAGGACTAGGCAGATAAATTAGACCTTGAACTGAATTGTATTCAGTATTTTCAGTCTGTAGCTCAATGCTTGACCCACAATAAGTGCTTAATCAGTGACTATAGTAATAATAGTTAAATACTTACAGGGAGATGACTGCTTCCTGAATATATCTTTTATCACCCTCTTTGATTTTTTTTGTCCCTGCCTTAGCTCAGGCCATCGTTAATTTCTTGTTTGATCATAGACCAAACAGCAATGACCTCCAGCATGCTCCACCAGTTTCTAGTCCCTTCTGCACTCTGAGAGGCATTCCATTGCTTAATATAGGCATCTGTGGCTAACGCTCACAGGTGAGAGTGAGTTTTTAAAGTGTTCCTTGCTGCCTAAGGGGTGACTGATATTTAAAAAGATAAACATTATTTTTATTCTGTTTCTCCAAGCTCTCTCCAGTGGGCTGATGAGTCTGATGCTTTTCATTTCTTGAACTTTCTGAATTGAACTATCAGGTTTGTTATTATTTATTATTGTCATCACCACCTCCATTTCTTTTCTTTATCATGACTCTTACTATCGCTGTTACTTTTGGTTGAGAGTTGAGTCCATGGAATCTGACTGTTTTGGCTGTATTATTTCCTAGCTCTGTGACCTTGGGTAAGTTATTAATCTCTCCATGCCTTATTTTCAGAGTTACTGTTTGCATGAGGTTTTCTGTGATGTTCTCTTTTAGCAACCAACTTTTCATTTAGACACTCAATTCTTCTTGATCAATATTAAAGAGAAAAAGCCACCTGTAATTTAAGAATGCTGTTTACAAAGCAGCTGTCGTTGACTTTTTTGTATCCACACTTAAAGGCTCTTCTGAGCTCCTGCCCTTACAGTACCTACACTTGGTAGAATTAATTTTGAAAGAGGGCCCTGGTGGCCCTTCCATTTATAGTCTAGTCTGACTTTTCCCTACTGAACAGCCTCTTCTGAAAGCTGCTGATTGTGTCAAACATGTAATGATATTTGTCTTTGTGCCTTGAAATGGTTTATGCTAAGTTTATTTAGTATAAAACCTCTTACCTAACATGATCAGAACTAATATTTGGTCAGTAAATTGCAAAAGCTGGTTAAAGCACAGCAAAAAATATTTAAAGTAATTTTTTATACTTATCCTAGACTTTGTATGGAGGCAGGGAGGTAGGATACTTGTAAAGCATCATTTTGAAGAAAGGAACTGAGGGGAACAGAGAGTGACAATTTCTGGAGTAATATTCTGAAGCCAACACAGTCAGGATTGGAATTGTTATTTTAGTTCTTGCCTCAGAATCAGGGCATAGATTTTTATCAGCCCTCCCCATTTATAATTTCTTCCCAAACTTGTTTTAAAATTTTATTAATTGATTCACTTATATTGAGTTTCTCCAACACATTCAATTTAATTTTCATAGAAATAACTTTACTTTTGCCTTCATATTTCACTGGTCCATATAAAAATTAATATAATTACAGAAAGTACAAGTAGCATTACAGGTTTGGTTTGACCCCCTGTTGCAGTGAGGTATAGGGGATTAGAAATACGCTGTGCATATAGTGGGGGGCCCACAGTGCTGTGGATTTCACTGGTGTATTTTACTGAAGGAATAGAGATGTATGGTTAATCTGGTGGGTTGGTTAAGTGGAACCTAGTTAAGAGAGCATTTGCTCTGTTCAGTCTTTATTGAGTCTCCTGCTTTTGGGAGAATATTGCTAGTTTTATCAGATGTAAACAGCATAGTATTCATTCAGTATCCGCCTGTCATAAACATTTCATGTCTACTTTATGTTATTTGATTTTTTTCCCCAATAATATGTTAATGAAGAAGTTATACCAATAGCATTTTCTATCCCTTTGAAGCTGTGGTCTCCTGAGGCTCAGCAACAGAGAGGCCTTTTATGTTAGTTTTCTTTAAATTCCTTCGTTTGAATTGGTTGTTAACAGAGAACCCCTAGGCTGTATCTCTGGGAGGTGGAGCGCTTATACTGCCAGCATGTTGTGTAGGTTGGCACACTTGTATTTTTCTGTATGAGCCGGATACTGGGAGTGCAGGAAGCCAAAGTGGTAAGGCAGGAGCTGGGATGGTGGGAATAGGGAGGGACGACTGTTGTCAGAGACAGCCAGGACTTGCAGTGCTCCTTCTGTAAGTAACAGAGACAAGGCTATCATGAAATCAGCCTTTCCCTTCTCACTTTTTTATTGGGATTGTGTCTTCTGGCAAAAAGTGAAAGCTTTTTCCTTTTGTATGCTATTTATTTTGTGTGATTCTAGTGTGCCTTCAAAAACAGATGGGTAGTGAAAGTTGGTTTTTGTTTTTTTTCCAAACCCCAAGAGCTGTTCTCATTCAGACTAGTGAGGTGTGTCACCATAAATTGTAATTAAAACTTATTACATTTTATGTTTTTAAAAATATATTTAAAAATATAAAAAATATTTTTAAAAATATAAAAATATTTAAAACTCAGTAGTCTTGAGTTTTAAATAACCATACCAAGCCCTTGATAAGGCACAGCTTCTGTTTTTGATACTGGATAGATAACCACAAACAGAGTATTCTGAATTCCAGAGAAAAGGTGGTTTACTCAAGGATGGCTTTTTTTCTTTCTCCTTTTTTCTTTTTGGCGTAATAGATTGCTCCCAAATTTTGAAATGTGGTTAACCCCAATTATCTGTATGTGAAATATAGGCAAGTAGGAACTTCCAGGATATCTTGGCCATTGCTTCCCACCGTTTCCGTGCTGTCTTTTTGGCCCAAGCTTCAGAAAATTACAATGCATTAAAAAGTGATTTTTTTTTTGAGTATCTGAAATTTTACATATTTTTTTCCTTTTAGTGTGTTTAATTATATACATAAATGTCTTATACCTTATATTCTTTTACCTATTTGTATTCTTATGTCTGTTTCTCTATTGTGCCAAAGGAACCAGTTCTACCAGGCCCTTCCATCTTGGTGTTGGCAAATAAGGGGAGAGTTAAAAAAAAAAAAAAAAAGAAAAAGAAAAAAACAGCTTTAACCAGCTATTGAGGTGGCTTGTTTTATTTCCCATCACTGGGGATGTTAATGTTGTGGCAGGGAAGCCCATAAAGCTAAATTAAACAAAGCCACATCAAGGCTTTGTGTCAAGGCAGTAAACCAGGCAGGGAGAGCCACACTGATGCCAGGTCAGAGGAACACACGTGGGGATGTGGGGGAAGAGCAAGATGAACTGAAATACTGTGAATCTGTACTGTGCTGTGTAATTTCTTTCCGTGAATATATGTAAGACTTTGTTGTTGTTGTTTCTATAGAAACAAACAATAGCAGAGAACATTTTCATGTGAGTAGGTTGCATTTTTGTCCTGAATTACTGCTTGAAAAATCTCAGATGGCTGTGTGTAACTATAGCCATCAAATGATAGTCTCAGCTGTTTCTGAGTGAAAGTAAAATAATGCATTTGTTTTTGAAGAATCAGACAAATACATCGCCAATTTGGGTAAAATACCTGAACTTTTACCAAAATTTTCTAGGCTGTATTTTAAAAAGCTTTTTTGCAGAGGTGAAATGCTAATCTTATTCTCTGCCGGATGGTGTAGGTGCAGTAGGAAGCCTGGCAGCAGGGGGTGGGCCTGACTCCCTCCACTCCTCACCAGCATCTTCTTAACACACCACAAAACCTTCTGCACCATGTCTAGTCTCCAGGTACCACACTTTTTATCTCCAAGTTCCTGCTCTGTCTGGCTTGCATTTCATTATGCTACAAATCCCTGAAGCCCGTTTGGAATGCAGCTTTTTAGATCTGTGGCTGGGAAATTTCTGACTGATGAAGGCAAATAGTTCAAGGCTGCACTTGAGGTCAATTTTATATATACATATATATGCATATATATACACACACATAAATAAAAGAAAACCAAACATATAAATCTTCAATGCTCTTCATAGCAACAACTTGAATTCTCTTTGGCTTTTTCTTTAAAGAGCTCAAGTCCTATGTGTGTAAGTATATTTATTTTTTAGCTGATTTTAAAAAATCAATTCTGTGTGAGGCTAGTGATTTCATGAGCTATATGATGATGAAACAGTGGCTAGGAATAACAGGAAATTGCATAAAAGGAAGTCAGTGCCTTCCATGAATTTTTTAAGAATTTGGAAAGGCAAGACTTACAAGGTTAAATATAGGTACACCTCACCTGTTTGATGTTTGGTTGGCATTCAGTATTATCAATTGCAAGCATGCCCTTAGGCCAGGAGGCTAGCAGAAAAGGCCTCCATGCAGCCTGAATGGACCAGACAGAGTTTAAGTGTAAACACATGGGGTATATCAGAATTAGCACTCACAGAGTGTGGCAGCCTGCCAGCCTGGGACCTGAGTAGTGTCTGTGGATGTTTTTGTGAATAGAATTTATACTTCTATATATCCCTGTAATGGTGATGACCCAAGGCCATCAAGAAAAGGTAGTTGCTATTTATTTGATTTTTGACAGGGCAGGACAGGTTATGGTATATTCAAAAGTATTGAAATAAAATTTATTGCCAAAAGAATAAATTCTTGGGGATCTATAAAGCTTGGTAATCTAGAACACCACATGATTCCCAAGTTTAGGAAAGCCAAGATATTATTGTTAACAGCCATAGGGACTTAAAATGTTCTAGAAAAACTCAGACTTTAAGTGGGACAAAAGAAGGTACCCACAGTAATTCCTGGTGGTTGCATGTATGCTGGTGATGGTATGTAGTGGGGAGAAACTGGGGACAGAAGTAGCTAGGTGGCTGTTACTGTAGTTGAGTGGGGAGTTAAGGTCAAGGAGCTGAGCCTGGGTAGTGATCTGGGAAGAGAGAGGATGGGATGGGTGGATCCAAGAGATGCTGTGACTAACTTGGTATAGATGGCAAAGAGAGAGGGAGTTAAAGGTGACCCCAGGTTTTGTAGCTCTGAGCCTGGGAGAATGTTGTTTACTACTGCAGAAGTGGGACAGCAGCTGATTTTGCAGGGAGGAAGACTGGCTTTGTTTTCAAGGTGCGGAGTGGAGGAGCTTGTACTTAAGGGCCTGGAGCCCGAAGAGAGGCTCTTTTCAGCAGTTCCCAAGACAAGCAGAGACAGGCATGCTTTCATTGTTGCCCTGGTAATTGCTTTAGTAATTATTGGTTGGTTTGTAGGGTTTCTTTCTTTCTTTTTTTTTTTAATTTTGTGGGATGGTTGGATTTGCTTGAAAACAAACTTGTTCAGATACATAGGTTTTATAATACTTACAAATAAAAAGTCAGTAATGAGACTCGCTTATGTTCTTGGAGGGTGGGAGCGGAAGCAGAAGCAGGCATGCTGGCCTGTGACATCAGTGTGAATGAACCCACATGTTTTTTTCTTGAAATGTTGTGTAAAATGTTCATTCTACTCCATAATGTTTATTTGAATATAATTTAAAATATATAAAAGTATTGAGAATTGTCATTAACCCCAAATGAAAAGTTTCCGACCCTGTTTCTGTCGTGGTTTTGCCTGGCTCTTTTGCTTCTATATAGGGATGGATGCTTTGCTCCTGACTTTATTCCAACTACAAAAGGAAATGCAGTTCCCCCCAGCAATATGACAGCTCTTTTGCTACATCATTAAATGTTCTTTATGTTATTCCATAATCTTTAGGCAAATATTATAAATTTATCAGCTGAGCATTATGAAATGCTGTTAGGAAAGCAAGATAGCACAGCTTCATATCATTGAAACTTTTCTTGTGGCTGTATTTAGAACAGAACAATAGGGAACTTCTGAAGTGACTGAAGACTTGTCTTCATAGAAAATAGCGCTCTTTATTGAAGTGGCTAATTAATAATTGCAGATACTGTCTTTGAAGGGTCAAGAAGAATCCATGTGGTTAATAGGTAGGCTTGAGGGAAGTCAACCTTAGGTAACTTGAATTAGTACCTATTTTTCTGTTTTATAATTCTAATTATTACCCTACTAATTGAGGAGCACACAACTTTTTCCTGGAGTGAGACATTTTCTCTCTTTCTGAGTAAAGAAATTATAAAGATAACATTTTTTTTTCAGTCTGGATATAGTTTGGATTCCTATAACCAAGCAGCTTTTGTTATAAATTTAAACACATGTTTTTCTAATAATGATTAAATCAAACCCCTCTTTTCATGCTGCAAACTATCATTTCCAGTGAATGCTATAGAAATAGAAGAATAAAGTCCAGGGGAATATACAATACTGACTAAGCCTTACTTCTAGACTTGGAGGGTTTCCCATCTTTCAAAATGCTGGAACCTAAAAGCAGTTTAGAAAAGTATTTTTTCAGGCATTTCTTATTGAATCTTTAACAATTAATTTTTAGTGCCAGAGTAAAACTGTAATTTGCTATCTTGCTTGTGCTCTGTGGACACTGATGTGAAACAGTTGATTTTATTGCTGAGGTCCTTTTAGTGTAAATGATTTTTTATATTTTTTGGATGGCATCACTTTTTTCTGGGGAAAACAAATTCTGATTCTGCTACTTTTTCTCGTACTAAATTACCACTTTTGCTCTTTTCTTACTTCCGTCTAACCTACTCCTTGCCTTCTAATCAGTGGATTCTGATGACTTCTTAATATATTTACTTACCTAAACAAAGGAGTACCCACTGATAAACAAGCTTAAAAATTTTCTTTCCTTCTACTATCAAGCTCTGAGTTTGAATTTTAAAAAAAAATTGAACAACTCCAATAAAGAATTTTTAAATTAATTCATTTCCCCTTTTTCTCACTTCTCTTTTGAAAGAGAAGTGGATTTTCCCCTTTTTTTGATGCTTTATAAGTGGCACACACAGAAATTCCCTGGCAATTAAGAATACAATTTATGTTGTGGAATAGTGATGATAGCATAGTTCCATCAGAAAATCTGTATAAGGCTTATCTGAGTGAATGTAAATTGCAAGAGGGTGCTTGTCATGACCTGCAAGTTGCCTAGATATTTGCATAGAAAATCAGTTCTGAAAAATTTAGTAACAGTTCTGATTCTTTCTAACCGTAATGAATGTGTCTTCAGAGCTGGGTCTTTACCACCTGCTCTTGATTGACCTTCATGTCAGCGTCCCTGCCTGTTTAAACCATCTCATTCTAACTGCCAGACTTACCTGGTGATGGAACTTGATCTACTTGATTATTTAGCATTGGTCATTCTTAACACTGTTCCTTTGTCCAGTCTCCTATAGCCTGCTCTTCAGCTCTTCCATAGTGACAAACATACCCTGTGCCAGGCCAGGCCAGGTAGCTCACGCCTGTAATCCTGGCACTCTGGGAGGCAGAGGTGGGACGATCATTTGAACTCAGGCTTTTGAGACCAGCCTGAGCAACAGTAAGACCCCATCTGTACTAAAAATAGAAAAATTAATGGGCCTTGTGGCACACACCAGTAGTCCCAGCTACTTGGGAGGCTGAGGCAGGAGGTTTGTTTGAACCCAGGAGTTTGAGGTTGCTGTGAGCTATGATGACTCCACTGCACTACCTACTGCAACAGAGAGAGATTCTGTCTCAAACAAACATATCCTGTATTTGTTGAAGATAGAGCTTTATATGCACTGTAATATTAATTAACAGTTACCAAGTGCTTGCTATGTATCAGGCACTATGCCAAATACTACAGATTCGTAATTTAGATCAGCGGTCCCCAACCTTTTTGGCACCAGGGGGCACCGGCTTCGTGGAAGACAATTTTTCCATGGAGTAGGGGCAGGGGTGCTTGTCCGGGGTGGAGCTGAGGGAAGGAGACGGAGCTCAGGTGGTGATGCTAGCTGGGGAGGGCTGTAAATACAGTTGAAGTTTTGCTGGTTTGAGGCTGTGGTTCCTAAGTTTCATGGAAGACAGTAAGACAATTTTCCATGGGAGTGGGGCGGGACTCGGGGGGGGGGGGCCCAGAGTTCAGGCCATGATGTGTGGCTTGGTTCCTAACAGGGCATGGACCAGTACCGGGGATTGGGGAGCTCAGGTTTAGATGGTAGTTTTATCTGTTTTTACAGGTGAGTAAACCGAGGCTTGGTTTAGTAACTTGCCCAAGTTCACACAGGGAGAGGTGGAGCCAGGCAGGACTCAAACACAGGTCTGTTTGACTCCAAGGTCTATAATCAACTCCCATACCATGTTGGTAATTCCCTGCTCCACTCGCTATGGTTTGGACTAGTTGAATGTTTCTCAAACTGGGGTCCATTGGCCTGCTATTTGGGTCTTAATTTCTTTCTTCTTCTTCTTTTTTTTGTTTGAGACAGAGTCTGTTGCCCCAGGTAGAGTGCAGTGGCATCATCATATTAATAGCTCACTGCAACCTCAAACTCCTGGGCTCAAGCGGTCCTCCTGCCTGAGGCTGCCGAGTAGCTGGAACTACAGGTGCATGCCACTGTGCCCGGGTAATTTTTCTATTTTTTGTAGAGACAGAGTCTTGCTCTTGCTCAGGCTGGTCCCAAACTACTGAGCTTAAACAATCCCCCCCCCCCCGCCCCCTCAGAGTGCTAGGATTACAGGCTGAGCCACCCAGCTGGGCCTTATTTTCTTTTATGTTCAATCCTACATCAAACCTGAGTTAAACAAGTTTGGTTTCCCGATACTTCTGGGTCTCCTGTGTTGTTGCTATCCACTATAATAACTTGTTTTCCTGCAAGATAAGTTTTGCTATGCATACATGTATACATACACATATACATACCTACACACGCTGATATATTTGAAGTGCTTTTTTGCTTGTTTTTTTCTGAGCTTCTGGAAAAAAACAAGCAAAGTCTTTCCCTAGAACATTTTATAAATCAATGTATTTATTAGTCTGTGATTTTGGAGATGGGAAAGAATGACTTTTCATTCCATGAATATATTTTTTGTGGAGAGTTTAATTAATACTGTTTTAATCTAAAGCTAATTTAAAGAACATGTTTTTTACACAAATCACTCAGATTGTATTTGTAGATTTATTGTTGACAGAAGATGATGAAGGATACATAGGAATTGGACCTTGTTATTTAAATGCTTAAAATGGACTCAGTAGGCCTGATGTTTGCAGTGCTGGGGAGGATTAGTTTTTAATGAATATCAATACTTTTACTAACATAACCACATTCAGAATTAAGTAGATGGGGATAGGGAAGAAAACTCTGCTCTTAAGGAAACAAAGTCTGGATCATGGACTTTACACTGTGCAACTCTCAACTTCTTTACTGTCCATCAGTTCCAGCTTATTTTGAAATCACTTTGATATTGCATTAAAACAAGAGTCAGCAAACTTTTTCTGTAAAGTGTTGATAGTAAATATTTTATGCTTTGCTGGCCGCATAGGTCTCTGTTGTATATTCTTATTAGTTTTGTTTTTTGCAACTCTTCAAAAATTTTTACTTTAAAAATGTAGAAACCATTCTTAGCTCACTGGCTATTCAGAAACAAGCCATGGGTAGACTTGGCCCCTAGGTGGTAGTTTGCTGACCTCTACTCTATAGGAATCTTTTCAATTGAGCCCCATGTTCACCTGCATTAGAAATGTGAGCTCGTATTCTGTCCCATCCTGCAGAAAGCACAGAAGTCCCTTTCCACCTCTTGTGTCCTGTTGTTCCTCGTCACTCTCAGACTTTCAGTATGACCAGTCTATCTCTTCCTCTTTTTTTTTTTAATTTATTAGTTTTTGTAGAGATGGGGTTTCGCTATGTTGCCCAACTGGTCTCGAACTCCTGGCCTTAAGTAATCCTCGACCTTCCAAAGTGCTGGGATTACAGACATGATCCACCATGTCTGTCCTACCCCTTCTTTTTCAATTTCACCCTCTAAGCTAAACTCTTATTGACCTATTGCCTGGATTATTGCAGGATTACCTGCTGTTCAAGTTTCTTGCTAGTTTCCTGCTTCCAGTCACTTGTATAAACTGTGGTATACACAGCTGTTAAAGTGATATTCTGGAGATACAGTCTCACTGTGTCATCCTTCTACTGAAGGTACATTAATGGCTTCCTAATTTCTTGTTGTGTGACATTGGCACTTAAGATGGCTACCTTTGAAAGGTTATTGAGCTTTCCATACACTGACCGTTTTTCTTATTAGTTTCCTACATGAGTCTACAGTTTATAAAGGAGGTTATAGCTTGTGATTAATTTCTTGACAAATCTGAAATTTGTTAGTCATAATGGATTTTGTTGAAGTACATTGTTAAAAGTAAATTCCAAGTTTGTAAAACTTAGAGGTAATATTCAGAGGTTCTGCTAATAATGGTAAATATGAAGTATCATTGTGCTTTGCAGATACATTAGCTTGTTTTGAACTCACAACAAACTAATGAGGAGAAGATACTGTTGTTTTTACTATTTTACAGGGAGGAAACTAAGACAGAGAGATCAGTAGAGGAAGTGGCAGAGTTAGGATTCGAACCCAAGCTGTCTGGCTTCAGAATCTGTGTTTTTGAACCACTGCACTATAGTGCTTCCATAATGAATTAATAGCTAAAAGAAAGACTTTGAACCTAATAGAGGAGAGGAAGGAATCGTTCAAACATAGCTTTAACCTTTCATCCCTTTCCCTGCCAAGGTTCCAGGTCTTTTTGTATTTTGTTGTTTTGCCAGATAGTTTGTGAATTTGGCCAAACTTTACAGATGGAAGTGTTTGAACGTTTGAAATAGGGAAGAGTTGAAGGTTATCAGAATAGAAAAAATTCGGCTCTTTTCCTGGAGCACAATCAGGTAGGTTCCTTTTACATAGAATGTGCCAGGAATCCTATCCATAAGCAAAGACAAGAGAAGGCCTTTGAGCATGATTATTCATTGTGGAAAATGTGTTAAAAACATCAACAAAGTACTGTTTTGGTCAGCCATCTGCTGGAAGATAGAAATGAACTTGTTATGAATTTGCAGTTGTTTCAGAAAACTGTTGATTAGTGTTTTGTTTGTGGATTGCATATTGTCATCTGGATTAATTGCTTGGGAAGAGAAATTCTATTTTCTGTTTCTTTTGCAGTCCAAGCCCAAATTGACGTTTCTTAGAATTCTGTGTATAGGCAGGTGATCTATGAATGTTGATTGAATGAGATATAAATATCTGATCTTATTGAACAGTAGTTAACGTTGGTCTATGACTCTCATTTCAGTTAAATCCTCAGATATTTAAGGTAAAGAAAGCTGATACGTAAAATTCATACTTCCCAACCTGTTGGGTAAGACGAGGTTATTCTTCAGTAACTAAAACACTCTTTATCACGATAAAACAGATCTTAAATATTACCCAGCCATTCATTTCTCAATTTTTTACTGAGGCCATTATATGTCAGGTACTGAATGACTTATCTGCCCCAGGCACTGTTGAAGGTACTCAGGATATATCTATGAATAAAACAAAGCTCTGTGTCCCCATAAAGCTTACATTCTGTATGTGGGAGGGAAGATAAATAATAAGCATAATACATAAGTAAATTATATATTATGTGTTAGGTGCTATGGAAAAGCACTGTACAGTTGCAGGCTAAGAAGGTACCAGGGAGTGGGGAGAGGCAGATTGCAGAGTTGTAGATGGGGGACCAAGGCAGGCCTGCTAGTGTTTTGAGCAGTTGAGACCTGAAGGAAATGAAATAATCCAAATAGCTAATTAGCTATAAAGCTTGTCATCTCCTCTTATTTTATTAGCACTGTTCAGCTTGTTGTAGATAGACCTTGATTAATTTGAGTCCCTGCTTATAAGACATTTATATGCCTTTAAGTATCTCAGCCTTCCCTACATTAAATGATAACAATTTTCAGTCTCTTGGTGGGGTGAAATTATGAGGAATCTGAAGATAAGCATTACCTGGGATGGAGCTTGATTATGGCTCAGTGGAATGCAATTCATAAAACCTGAGAATACCATTAGACTGACCATGATTTAAGGTTCTGGTTTATTCTGACCACTAATTCATTGTGAGGCCTTAGCCTGACCAATGAGAAGGCATGTAGGGCCACTTATGTTTGAATATCTCCTGTTACATAGTAAGTATCAGTACATGTCTTGAAAAGGAAAGAATTAGAATCTTAAATCTTGTTGAAAAGAACTTGATGTCCTTTTCTGAGTTAGAGATTTTGCAAACGTGACTTCATTCCTTCTTTACAATGCTTCTCAAACTCGAGCATGCATCACACTTACCTGGAGGACTTACTAAAACACAGGTGGCTGGGCCTCAGCCCCAGAACTTCTTCTCAGTAGTTTGGAGGTCCTGATGCTCTTGGACCCAGGACTACCACTTCACCACATGCCTCAGAAATTGAAATTATATTTTTCAAATTATTTCAAAAAGGAATCAGCTTACCAAGGCTTTGGATCCAGTTCTACATGACTCCACTCATCCTTTTTCTCTTATCCTGCATCTTTCTTAATTTTTTCTTTGGAAATGAGCAAAATACATCATCTACTTCTTGGTATTCCTTAGTCTAAAAGTGATATATTTTATGAAGCAAAATTTTAACTCTGAGATCATTTATAGGAGTTGTTTGACTCACAGAAGTTTCCATAGGACTCGTCCTACTTTTGTTAAAGTAGATCATATTAAACTAGTAACTAAGAAAGGAAAGGCCGTTTTTAAAGTCTTCAGAAACATTTTAGAGGGTTGTTGTTTCAGCGTTTACATTATGAAAGTTTATAGGCTTGCTTTGACAACTGTAGCAAAAATCATATGCAAAAATGAATCTTTACTTTCTTTTAATTACTCATTTGTTCCTTAGAGTTTGCTTCACATTCTTTTTTGGTCTCTGTGGCTGAACTATCTGGGTGGTCACTGTGTATAATTGATTCACTGATCAAGTCAGCCCTGATAAGAGCCAGAAAGGTCCCCAGTGAGATCCAGTGGTCAGAAAACAGATGTTCCTGGATCTCCCTGTGTGTCTACTTGATACCTGTTAAAGGCATGTGGATATTTAAGAAATTGAGCTCATAAAATTGACAAATGTTAGTTAAGCTATTAGATTTAAGGTCAACTCCCTTCCAAAGCCCAAGTGTTTTAGTCAAATTATTAAGTAGCAGAATTGACTTATTGGAATTTCTCATCCTTCCTTTGGCCTTGAAATACTCTCTGCTGAATGGCATTCACAGATAGTGAGGGAGATTATAAGGAAAGAAAGAGAAGCAGCAGTGATCTTGTATAATCCCACATAAGGAGAAAGAAAAGAACCAGAGGAGTGGTAAATAGTCTATTATATGAAATGGGCAATGAAAAGATACTAAAAATAACATTTTATTTCATGTACTGTATGTCATTTGGTTTATATCATTGAGCTTTCATTTGCTAACAACCAACTACTATTTTTAGGGAGACTTTGAGGACTTACAGTCTGCTGGCTGGGAAACCTCTAGAGGCGATAATAAAGGCCACGGAGATGCTGTGGTGTTCACTGTTCAGAACCTCTATCCTTTCATCCCAGGAGCCATTTAGAAAATTTTCAAGCTAGACAGGACCTCAGAGTTCATCTAGGAGAATCTATGCCTTACATTAGGAAACTGAGCTCGAAGGGTGTGTTCAGGTGCACAGCTAATTAATGGCAAAGTGTGGGATAGATAGAATGATAGTCTCAGGGTCTGTCGGTCCCCAGATTGTCCTGCTGTACATTTCCTCCCTCCCAGATCTGTCTCTCCATCCATCTATCCTAAACCATTTATTTCATGCAATGTCTTCTGCATCGATACAGAGGAACCATAATTCTGTATTTATATTGAAAATATAGCTGAGGTGGGTTTTTTGTTTGTTTGTTTGTGTCTATCTGCTTATGAAGAGAACATGGCTCTTAAATATTCCTTAAAACATTTTTCCTTTTATTGACAAGTATAACAATCAGGGTCCCATCAGGAAATAGATAGCACACTTAGGAGAATTTGAGGAGGATGTGGGCATGGTATAGGGGAACTGCAAGGTTTAGAATTGTGTTCAGTGCCTGAGGTTAGCAACGTGGAGCTGTTATCATCCCATACTCCAAGTGGATGAGTGGAAGGTGAGGTTTACAGAACCTAGCAGGAGATAGAGCCTTTATTTAGAGATGATGGCACCTTCAGAGAACTTCAGAGCAGGGACATAGTCTGCTGGAGGCCACCTTACAGGAAGGCATCAGGGGAACTGAATCCACTGGGAAGCCAGAGCACATAGGAAGTCCCTTACGCACTGGCCAGCTTCTGGGGGCACAGAGTAGAGTGGGGAAGGGTGGAGACAACAGGGGATATCCAAGTAAATTAAGGCTTTAGAATTTGTGTTGCATAAAATATATTGATAGTTTATTTGGGTCAACTGTATAGATTTTGTGGTTTGATGAGTTTTAGCCAGTTCAGTCCTTACTTAGGTTTTAAAACTGGCTCTATAGTTGTTAATTTTAGGTAACAGTGTATAGTGCTGGTCTTAACTTTTTTTTTTTTTTTTGCCTCTAGATTAGTTGTGTGTAATGCATACAAACTCACCTATAACATCTTCCATTATATACAGTTGAAATTATTGTCATGGGCAAGGTGAAGTGAAAGTGGATGAAGAATGGGGTATTTTCCTCAGGGGAGCCTATAAAAAGAAGGGTCTCTATTGTAAAAGCCCCTCTTAATTTTGATATTTACCTTGGTTTCAATTACTTGTTTTTGTTTTTTAGAGAGTTTCTGCTTATGATCCTAATAATAACTTGTTGAGGTTGGGCCTTATTTTCTGGAGTGCCTTGAAAGAATTGAATACTGAACTGGTTTCTCTAGCTACCTGCATTCTTTGCGTGACTTAGCAGTGAGTTTTCGTAAACACTAACTCAATCCTTAGGAGTAGGGATCGTTTGTCACTGCTGGTAGAAGATATACACACAGAGAGAAATTTATATTCGTCTTAATACTTTGCATACTAGAAATGTTAATTTAAAAATTTGTCCACTTATTAGTTTTCTAAATCAGTTCACTTTTTTTTTTTTTTTTTAAATCAAGTCTTTCATTAGAATATAACATTCATTCACCAAGTAGCTACTGCTGAGCTCAAACCCTCCTGGTTACTACTTCCACCCTCCTCCAAAATAACCACTATCCTGATTTCTAACACTGTAGATTAGTTCTACCTGTTTTGAGCTTTATATAAATAGAACTGTATCATATGTACTCTTTTGTGTTAACTTGTTTTCCTTAAGGTTGTATGTGAGAGTCATCCATATTTTTTCATGTAGAAGTTCATTGCTGTATGGTATTACATTGTATAATTATACTACAGATTATACTGCTGTTTATGGTCAGCTATGTTGTTTGTGGATTTTTTTTTTTCTTCCTTCCTAATTACAAATAATGTTGCCATGAACATTCTTGTGCATCTTTTAGTGCACTTTACATGTATTTTTTGCTGGGTAAATCTCTAGGAATGGAATGAATAAGTACTATGGTATTCATGTTTTAACTTTAGTAGATCCTGCAAACAATTCTAAAGAGGTTGTACCAGTTTATATTATATTTCAACCAGCTATGTATGAGAGTTCTTATTGCTCCATATCTTTGCCAACACTTGGTATTTTTGGTCTTTGAAGTTCAACTATTCTGGGTGGTGTATAGTTTGAGCTCATTGTGATTTTAATTTGCATCTTCCCATAACTAAGATTAAGCACTTTCTATTGGCTCTGTAGATATGAGTGGTGTGTATGGGCGTGTGTGTCTAGTTTTTTTGTTTGTTTTTTATTTGGGTCCTTTTTAAAAAAATAATTATTAGGGATTTGTTTTATTCTAGATACTAGCCCTTTGCTAGTTACGTATGTTACAGATACTTTTTTTTATTCTTGCCTTGCTTTTTTTCCTACTCTCTTATGATATCTTTTGATGGCAGACATTCTTAGTATTAATGTGTTCTAATGTGTCTTTTTCTTATGATTGTTCTTTTTTGTGTCCTATTTAAGAAATCTTCACCTATGTTAAGGTCGTGAAGATATTCTCCTATGTTAATGTCTAGGTATGATGTGAGGTAGAGGTCAAGATTCTTTTTTCCCCCCACCCATGTGGATTGCCAGCATTGCTTTTTTTAAGTGTCAAATCATACAACATAAAAGATTTCAAAATGTTTTATCTAATTAAGTCTGTCCTGCAAATATTAATAATTTTAAGTGACTTAAAATGTTCTCTTTTAATAGAAATAGTGGTGGTTTTATTTCTGTAACAGTACTCTAAATTGCAAACAGACTGGTTTTTCTGTCTTCGCATGGACTTCTCTTCATTTACTGTAGAGAAAACGAAACAAAACACTTTAAGAATTTTATATAGTGTCTTTGCTCTGAGAAGTCATATCTTTATGTTGAATACAAGAAAATCCTCTACATGTATGTATGTATGTATGCATAAACACACCCAATATGTGCATTGAGCATGTTTATGCATACATAAAAGAACAGAAAATTGGTAGATAAAATATGTAAGTCTATCAGGAAAACTAGTAATTTTTATTATTTGACTCCTTTTTACTTCTTCCTTTTAGATTGATTTCTTATAGTGATTCCAAAAGGGATTTATTAGAAGGAAAGGAAACCTTATGTGTTATTTCTTTCTAGTATTTATTATTTATACTTTTTATTTTCTCCTCCAGGAAACCTTCTATGTTACTTCCTTCTAGCATTTATTATTTATACTTTTTATTTTCTCCTCCTTTCCCTATTTTTCTTCACAGGCATAAAGCATTAAAATGGTTATAGCAGTGGAACGGATGAACAAGCATTATACTTTCAGGGAGGCTTATTATTTGGTTAGTTGATACTTACTTTGCTATTTTTATTGGTCCTAAGATTTAGAGAAAACCCTTTTCTTCTGAAAGATAGATGGTACTGTACTTCCAAGGCAAACATTATATAGGAAAATAAAAAAGGTAAGAATTTTGTGGTGTACTGCGTGTACACTGCTTTCTATAGTTGGACTATCAAAATAAGTGTTGTTTGTAATGTTGAAATTAGATCTTTGAGGATTAGCTTAACATCTGTTTTGAAATCCATAATTTTCTGTTTATCTAAACAGAACTTTGTCCTCAGATCTTAGTATGAGATTATATTCTTCCGCTGTAGAGCTCTTAAATACAGTTTTGTTTTCCCTAAAAATTTGTTTGGGATTATATGAGCTCAAGTTTTGTCTATAGGAGATAAGATAAAGAGAGTCACAACTATCTGAGGAAACTCCAAGAAATAAGAACCTTGAGGTGAAGGCTCAATTCATCAGGATTTAGTTTTAAATTAGTATGTTATTTACATAAAAGTAGTCAGCTTTTAGTTTAGTATCTTTTTTATGAATAAAGTTGCCCTTACTATCTTTCATAATGAAATCTTCTGGTTTAGTGTAAGATAAATATATTAATTACAGTTTTTCCAAGTTAATCTTTAAGGATTATGGCAGTATGTGACCATAAGATAATTTTCTTCTTTGTTGTATGAAAAGGAAACTCACACATTTTCTTTATTACATAGTTATTGGCAAAATATAAGAGATAGTGATAGTGAAGGAGAGTTCTTCTTAATTGTAATCAGTCTTGGTTTGTTCAGCAAGTTTTATTTTCCATTAATTGTATTTATTCTAAAACTCAAGGATGTAAAATTAAGGGACTACTCTCATTTTAATTAAATTTCAATTGTATGTAGTGAGCATTTGCTCTAGCACTTATGATTTCTGGGGAAGAAGTGTAAATAAGAATACCGTTATGATACTCACATAGCTCGTAAATGAAAATAGGACTAAGACGTTTATACAGATAGTGTCGCTTAATGTTTTGAGAAACGTGTTGGTAGGTGATTGTGTCCTTGTGTAAACATCATGGAGTGTACTTACACAAACCTAGATAGTGTATCCTCTACACCTGTAGGCTATATAGTGTAGCCATTGCTCGTAGGCTACAAACCTGTATAGTATATTGTTGTCCTGAATATTGTAGACAGTTGTAACACAATGAGAAGTATTTGTTTATATAAACATAGAAAAGGTTCAGTAAAAATAGGGTATCATAATTTTATGGGACCACTTTTGTATATGTGGTCCATTGTTGACTGAAACATAACCGTATATGTGATATTCTGAGGTGGGCAAATAGAAATAGATGATTCAGTGGCATATCCCAGAATTCTACTTCTGCTGTGTGGGAGGAGGGGGCTGGGTAAGTCAAATGTGGTGAAGACAGGGTGCAGTTGTGTAAGATGACACACTAGGATGGCTCCAGCCTGCATTCACTTTCAGAGGTAAGCTACATTTTGTGCTCACGATGGGATTGGAGAGATTTCCTCCAGCTTAACCTGTAAGCTGAATGGCTCAAGCCAAACCGAAGGTGCAGATAAGTGGTGGCTGATAAACAAGAGCTGAATGAATGAGCAGCATTCCTCCTAAACTTGGGGTGGAAAAAAACTAGTCATATGATTAAAAACTTAATAATACTGCCCTAAAGGAGTTTTGTCACAGTTAACAGTGGTAAATGTGGAAAATGAAAGTATGTTTTTTTTTTTTTTTTGGATTTAGCATCAGAAATGGATGGGTTTTATCGTAATCAGAGTCTTAGAAAGTTTTTTATGCTTGTCTTTGATCACTGTAGTATATAATTTTGTATCCATAACTAGTATAATAATTAGTTTTTCTTTGCTCCTAAAAATATAAAAGTTTTAAATTGAATGTTTTATATATTTGAGGGACAAGTTATGTAATAGGCTTGATTGGATGAAAATATACACTTCTTTCTAAATAGTTTATTAGCTGAACTATCTTCAGCTTTTATACCTTTATATCTTAGGTAATTGAGGCAGTTTCTTTTATATCTAGTTTATCGTTGGAAAATATACATACACTGAATTTTTCTCATCTTTAGAAGTAGTTTATTTTTTAATCTTCACGTTATGTAGACTTTATTGAACAGTGTATTTGTCATTGGTCTAGGTCCTCTGAGAACACAAAGGTGAATGGGCATGATTCTTGCTCCTGAAGCTAACAGAAGATAGGAAGTTTAATTAATCTGTGAACATTATATGAATCATACTTTTTAATACCATCTTAGTCTGTCTTGCATTGCTATAAAGAAACCTGAGGCTGAATAACTTATAAAGAAAAGAGATTTTTTGGCTCATGATTCTGCAGGCTGTTTCCTAATCATCTTTGAGGGCTGCTATAACAAATTACTACAAACTGGGTGACTTAAAACAACAGAAATTTATTTTCCTAGAAGATCTCCCTCTGAAGGTTCTAGGGGAGGATCCTTCCTTGTCTTTCTTAGCTTCTGGTTGTTGTCGGCAATTCTTAGTGTTCCTTGCAGCTGCATCACTCTAACCTCTACCTCCATTGTCACCTATCCTTTTTCCCCTCTGTGTGTTTATCTCCAAATTTCTCTCTTCTAAGGACACCAGTCATTGTATTAGGGCCCATCCTAGTCCAATATGACCTCATCTAAACTGGATTACATCTACAGAGACCCTATTTCCTTATAAAGCCACATTCACAGGTACCCAGGATTAGGACTTGAGCATACCATAGTTCAACCCACGACAGGGGGTGTGGATGGCTGACACAGTGACTGAGAGTGGAGCAAGAGAACTATTAATAATTGGGGGGTTGTTGCTCTGTGGGTGAGAGATGATGGCTGTTAGATTCAGGATATATTTGGGGGATAGAGCTGAGATGATTTGCTGAAGATTATGAGGGAAAGGGGAAGATTGCCAGTGACTTTTCTATTTATATGTATAAAGAGCTGCTAATCCAAGGGAGTGAGAATGATAGATTTATAGTGATAACCTTGAATACATTTAAGTGATTAAAAATTTTATTGGCATTTCTGAGCATGTCCTACAACTAATTGAATGTTACACTATTTTATTTTATTTTTTACATATTCTTTACCCTGGATATTGGTTAAATGAATGTGTATCCTACATAATTATGTTGTGTTCAGTGTTTTATAACTAATATGCAGGTCTTTTGTACATGTGTTGACATTTTAGTTCACCTTTCAGTGGCTTATTTAATTAGTGGATCTAATTCTATTTGGTGTTATAAGTAGCAAAAATATATAAAATCGTTGAATATGTAACACTGTGATAGTCTGCAGAGTTGATCTTCATGGTTTTTAAGTCCTTTCCAGGTTCTAAGAGCTTCTCTTGAAGATAGCTAAGTAAACAATAAGGTTTAACTTAGAACTGAAGTGTTAACTCTGGCACAGGTTAATATACCAATTATTGGACTTTAGCCAACCAATTGCCTTACACTCAGCAAAAATCACTGTATGTTTCGTGTGTCTTCAGTAGTTTTAATGTCCAGAGACAGTGCCTAGGGGCATAATACTTTTGTCTTCTAGGGCATTTGCCTTTAACATTTAAAAGTCAAGATGCCATATTGTGCCTAGCAATTCATTTGGAGCTATGATGACAAGAATTGCTTGATCTTATGTGAAACTGGGTGATTAAGTAAGTTTTATTGTAAACTTAATAGAGTATTCCTCCCTTATCTTCAGGGGGATACATTCTAAGGCCCTCAGTGGATGTCTGAAGCCATGGATAATACCAAACTCTGTATATATTAATACTAAGTTTTTCCTATACTTACTCAATTATGATAAAGTTTAATTTATAAATTAGACACAGTAAGAGATTAACAATAATTACTAAGAATAAAATAGAACAATTATAACAGTATACGCTAATAGGTTGTGTGAATGTGGTTCACTTCTGTTATGATTACAAGTATGTAAATTTTAAACATTGACAAAAATTAAAAATGTTAATACAATAAAGAAAGTGGGATTATGTTTTTTTAAAATTTCCTTTTATTTTAAACTTTTGATGGGGCTGTATTTATGATAATAATTGGAAAAATTTAAGCAGAAACTCTAGATTTTGTGTGTGGTTCTAAGAAGGTTAAAATAAAGCTTCTGGGCCGGGCGCGGTGGCTCACGCCTGTAATCCTAGCACTCTGGGAGGCCGAGATGGGCGGATCATTTGAGCTCAGGAGTTCGAGACCAGCCTGAGCAAGAGCGAGACCTCATCTCTACTACAAATAGAAAGAAATTATATAGACAGCTAAATATATATATAGAAAAAATTAGCCGGGCATGGTGGCACATGCCTGTAGTCCCAGCTACTCGGGAGGCTGAGACAGGAGGATCGCTTGAGCCCAGGAGTTTGAGGTTGCTGTGAGCTAGGCTGACGCCACGGCACTCATGCTAGCCTGGGCAACAGAGTGAGACTCTGTCTCAAAAAAAAAAAAAAAAAAAAAAAAAAAAATAAAGCTTCTGAAATTTCCTATGGGTACATCATAGGAATGGGCTAATTATGGAAAGTTTTGTAGTTTTTTAAAAAAGATTCCTAGTAAGTTGAGAAATAATCATTTATCTGGACTCTGTAAGTTTTAGACATTTCTGAGGTGAAGTCTGAGTTAGCTTCTTAAGGTCAGTTTTGGAACTTTTGAATCTAGACTCAACATCTTTATTGTAATCAGCTTTGTAGGGAAAAGAGTAGTTACTGAATATTACCTAATGCAGTAAAGAGGAGTGGAAGATAAAGTTTTTAAGGAATTGCTTTGCTCTTGAAATTTTTGTATTTGTTTATAAAAGTCAAATTTAAACATTATTAGTATGTATTATAAGGTGGAAAGTAGACTCTATAACTCAACATTCCAGAGAGAACCACTGTGGAAAAGAATTTTGAATCTTATTGCAACTTATGTGATTGTGTAGATGTTGTTCTTTGTGATCTTCTGGAGTTATCTTGGCTGATGTCTGACCTTCGCAGGAAAGGAAGTTGAAATGTAGTCAGTTTTTTCACTGTCTTTGGAGAGAGCAATGGTGGTGTGGATTATCCAAAAATCATTCATGCCTGGCTTTAGAATTTTTGTTTTTGTATTTACTTAGAAGTGTGTGTTTGCTTGGATGGAACACTACAACACTTCTAATAAAAGCATGTCACCGTGAAGACTTGACTCAGCTGGAGCTGTGGAGCTGTCTAGCTTCATCATCCTGATTTCCACACCCACAGCAGTGTGCATCACCTCTGACACAGTCACAGTTTCTACCTAAAGGAGGTAGCTGAATATGTTGTTTATTCTTTTTGAACAGTTAAGAGTAAATAGGGATATACTGGACCTTGGGCGGTCTTAGATTTAAGATTTAGTCATCCCTGAGGCCTCTAAAACCTCATGATATGTAAGTTGTAGGCAACTTAAGAAGGTTGAATGTGGCAGAAGCTTAACAAACCCATGGACCTGAACAAAGTCTACCACTCATTAAAATGACAATGACAGCAATAAAAAGTTAGTGAAAGTATTTCAGTGATTGTTCCAGCCAATGAAAATATTGCTCATCAAATAAGAAAGAAAGCTTAAAAGAATGCTGAAAAGACTCTGAAGGTATTGTATGAAGTTATACAAAGGAAATGTGAGACCACCATTTCAGAGAAGTAACAGATGGTGAAGACATTCAACTGACAAGTGAAGGTTGATTTGAAAAATTTCAAATGTGTTTTCTTTGCCAGATATGAAGTTAAATAGCAGGAGGCTGTCCCTAACTAATTCCTGGAACTGAGCTGAAGCTGCTTGTTAAAGAGGGGAAGGTTTATGGTCTGTATGTACACAGAATTATAATGAAGCCCACGGTTGAGCAAGATGCCTTCTCACCTTCTCTAAACACACAGCCCAAGAAGAGACAGGAGCATCAGGTATTGAGGACAACTAAAGAATAATTTTGATCTGTCAGTGGAATCTTGGGATGGAGGGAACTTTAAAGATGCCTGAGAACTGAATCTAGCTCCTTGTGAGGACAGGAGATGGGGAAGGAAGGGAGGGAAGAGGGGGGTGGGAAAGGCAGTCCCTTCTGCCCTGCACTGGCCTCTCATTTTCTCCCCAGCCTGGTTCACTTGATGCTTTGGTCCAAGTTGATCAACCAAATACCAATGATCCACCAGTTCAGGAAGTATAGTGGTACTACAGTGTTAGACCCAGTGGGTCTCAAATTGTGGTCTCCAGATCTTCAGCATCAGCACAATCTAGGCCCCCACCCAGAACTGTTGAATGAGAAACTTCTGGGTGTGGAGCCCTGCAATCTGTGTTTTAGGACGCCTTTCAGGTGGTTTTGGTACATGCTAAAGTTTGAGGCCTTCTATTCTAACTTATCTTCATTCAGCATTTCCTTTCAGCATTTTATTATCTTCTGCTATACATTACATGAATGTACAGTCAGTAATCATCTTTATAACTTCGATTTTGCATATTTTAATAGCTCATGGCTAATGTTACTATGGATTATGTGAGAGTTTGGTGTTTCTTCCCCCTTTTTAATTACTTTAGCCCTGTGTTTACAGAATCTTTAAGTGTATAAAGGGTCAGTTCACATTTTTCAGGTACTATTTAATCAGTATTATAAATGAAATTATAAGCTCTAGGAACATTAAAGAATTTAAAGATTAAAGAAAGACTCAGGGCATGCCATTTGCCTAGGATAAGAGTCTACAGTAATTTGGGAGATATAAACAAACCTAATCAAATTGAATACTTGTCAGTAACCAGTAAGATTTACTGGGAAGTTGACTTTATATATTTTGATCTGATGCATACATTAACTCTCCCAAATCTATTTAGCAGCTGGTTGTCATTTCCATTAGCTAAAAAGCAGCTAGTCTTAAATCTGTTTCAAATCTCCTGCCAGCACTCCTTGCTGAGCTTCTTTAGCCTTTCAGCTTCCAGACAAAATTCCCAGATGCAGTTCAGTGCTCAGGTCCCTAGACCTCTTATGGAGTCATTTCAGTCCTTCTGCTGGCTCTTGAAATGACCCTAGGCAAGTAATTTAATTCATTCTTTCTGTCACTGGTGGTAGTCAAGAAGGATTTAAGGATTTATATGCAATAAGAAACATGCTTTAGAGTTTTATCAGTCTAAGCTCTAAAGGTAAAGAGGGTGAGGTGAGTGACAGTTGAGTGTTTTTACTCATTCCTAACAATTTTCAGGTCCAGGGACATGGTGAATTCTTCCAGTAACTTTAGTGATCAAACTTTTCCTAGTTTTTGGTGCTGTATTGTCATGAGCACTTTCACTCTGTAACGTTTTGGAAGTTGTTGTGATTGCTTAAATATGCCATTCTTATTCTTGGTTTTGACCATTTTTGCTTATAGTAGACCCTCATTAGTTTATACAAAGTCCTTTAAGGGAAGTATAGTTTATTAAAGTTTTAGTAAATAGAACTAAATAAACACAGTACGTAGAACTAAGTGAAACCAACATAGTAAAGTTGCATGAGTTATTGCCCCAAAACTTAGTGGGTTCAAACACCAAACATTTCTCTCTTAGGACCTCAGGAGTGGCTTAGCTGGGTAGTTCTGGCTCAGGGTCTATCCTGAAGTTTGCAGTCAGGGTCCTAGGGGCTGGAGTTTTCTAGGCTTGACAGTGGCTGGAGGATCTGTTTCCAGTGTGGCTTGCTGTCATGGCTGTTGGTAAGAGGACCTAGTTCCTTGCTGGCTTTTGGCACGAAGTTTTGGTTCCTCACCCTTGTTGCCCTTTTCATAGGGTTGTGTGAGTATCCTCATGACATGGCAGCTGGCTTCCCCAGAGGGAGTGATCCTAGAGAGAGAACAAGGAGGAAGCTATATGCCTTTTATGACCTAGTTTCAGAAGTCAGAAGCTGCAGCTGTGGCTTCTATCACATTGTCTTTGTTAGAAGCATGTCACTGAGTGCAGTCCATACACAAAGGGAATAGAAATTAGACTCTACCTTTTGAAGGGAAGGATTTCAAAGAATTTTTAGACAATGTGTTCACAAATATTTTAGATTTCTATTTTTAAACTTTAAATATATGCTATATTTCCATGATATTTGAATGCATACATGTATTTATAATGCTGGAATTACATCATACCTGTAGTCTAAAACAGACATTTTCGTGTTAATACTCTATTATAACCATCTTTTCAGGTAAATAATTGTCTATCTGTAGTATCATTTCAAGTGACGCCTTAGGATTCTATTTATGGATGTATCCTACTTTAATCAGTTCCCTTCTGTGAGATGTTTAGGAGAGTTTTTAATGTTTTATCACTGTAAATAACATTACATGGATTACACTGCTGATATGCATGTACATTGTTACAACCTTTCTGAATGGCAATTTGGAAATAAGTATCAAATTTTTGTAACCCCTTTTCAACTTGTAAAAATGTAATCTAAGGAAAAAATTTAACAAGTTCACAAAAATTTTAATTGGTGAAATCAGCAACGTGACCAGTTAGTGTCTCATTGAATTAATGGAACTTCACAGATGCTAAAAATCTTTCTATATAAAAACATATTATTGAGGATAATTTCTTTCTCTATAGAATGGTGTATTTTGATTCTAAAAAAGAAAGAGAAAAAAGAGAGATACCTAGACTCTTCTTTTAGGAAATGGGGGTGTTTTTAAAGCATCATGGTGATTTCTCTATTTCTGACTGGTATTTATATAGGCTTTATGAAAACAGATTGCTGGGCTGCACCCCCAGAGATGCTGATTCAGCAGTTTTGGGGGAGAGCCTGAGAATTTGCACTTCCAGTAAGAGTCCAAGTGATTCTGATACCACTACTGGGACTACACTTTGAAAACCACTGTGGCTGAAGCAATTCAAAGTCTACTTTAGAATTCTCAGTCAGGATTTTTCTACCAAAGTAGCTCTATCCAGTATTAGGTATGTCTGTTCAGGTCAGAGTCCTAATATTTGTGGTGGGGTAGAGAGATTAATGAACTATTCATTATTGTTCTATTTACATTCGTTTTTGAAAGGTAGGTAGGATAGTGACACCCAATTTAACCATAAGCGAATTGGTCAGTAGCCCCCACTACTTAGATTAATACCTGCAAATAGGAAAATCAAGAAAGGCCCCTGAGTGTAGAAAGAGCTACCACAAGTTTTACTTTGAATAAGGCTGGAAGGCTAACTTTAGGCCTATCATTGTAGGGTTGAATATGAAGTAAAGCAGCAAATTAGAAGTTGTTTGTATACTCATCACTGTCAGTCATGGGAAAGAAGAGCAGAAGAACTATGTTAATACTGATGTTTAGAACCATTTTTTGGACGAGGACAGATAGCTGTTCCAGTCCGCTGGTCCCACAGGCTTCTCTGAATTCCTGATTATAGTAGTATATTTATAATCAGCATTCTGAAGAAAATCTTTAATTATGTTAACTATACTCTTAGAAATTAGAAAAATAAATAGTAGGTATTAAAGTTAAATTAAAAATATAACACTTTGTTCCAGCCAAGATGCAGTAATAGGGACTGCATTTATTCTTTCACCCACAACTAAAAATGGGAGGAAATATATGAAACAACAGCTTTCAGACGCTGGGCATCCGTCAGCACAGGGCACAAAAGCCCACAGCAAATCCAGTCCTTGAGAGAGGGGAACAAATTAGTTAAGCCCTATACGTGCACCAATATGCTGATGGCAGAGGGTTCTAGGCCTCAGTGCAGGAGAAAGAACCCAGATAGAACCTGGTATTCACCCTGAGTTCAGTAGACAGAGCTGGGAGTCTGTTGAGTCGAGGCTGCTTGAGTTTATAGGCCAGAGTGCTGGAGAAGAAAGAGCTGCTGTCAGAGGTAGAGTTCTGGACATGTGCAAGGGGTTACCACTGAGCCTAAACTGAGTTCTGATCAGTGCATGTGTGTGAGGAAACCATGCAGGGCTAGGGAAACACCAAAAAGGAGTAGAGGGAACAAACCTTGAAGTTCATACAGGACCAGGGATACTTCATGTTCCTAGGAGCCAGAGGAGAAAACCTTATAATTTACAGGGCATCCGGAAGAGTACTCATCAGGGTGTTGCTAGCTGTTAGTATTATCAGCTCTAGACTTAAGACTGCTCTGATCCTGTATAACAAATCTTAGAACCAAGCCTTATAAGAACCAAACTGTTTCCAAACAACTTAACTGTGTCCTAGAACAAAGCTCTGCAATATTTCTAGAAATACAAATATATGCAGCACTCAACAAGGTAAAATTCATAATGACTGTCCTCCAAATGTGCAAAATATGGGGAGAAAACTCAATGAAACTAAACAGACACAGAAATGATGCAAATGATAGAGTTAGTTGATTTAAAAAAGGCAAACATTTCTGTCATGGCAAGCATTTTGCAGAAACCATTCATAGTACTCAAAAAGTACTTCAGTTCACAAAAAAATTGACTTTCTGGCTTTTACTCTGAAAATAAATGTTTCAACCCTTCATGACATAAAATAACAACCCAAAAAAGCCAGTTTTCTTAGTTTTCTTAGTTTTACTTATAATGAACTCATTTTCTTAAAACAGTAGTTAAATGAACCAATATGATGATGTATGTTCTCAAATAATGTTTTATTTTTTGGTTAAGGTATTAGCTTTGGCTTTCTCATTTAAAATTGTAAATACATTAAAAAAACAGACATTTTCAATGATAGGGATTGTAATAGACTTGTCACTGTGATACTCCATGAGCATTTTTTGGTGGAAAAAATAAATATCTATATACATATTATCTATCTAGATAGTTTGTTAGGTAGGTCGGGCCTCCTAAAATAGGTAGAATATGTCAAGGAAGAAATAAGAAAAGTCAAAGATTCTTTGTTCCTTCTCCACTCCCACTGCTTCACTTGACTAGCCAGAGAGAGAGAGGGGAGTGGGGGAAGGTCAAAGAGACAGAAATAAGCCAACAAGAAAGGAAATATGATAAGAGTAAATTCAGCTATAGGAAAAATTAATTTTAAACCATTACTTTCCCGTGTTTGGAATATGATTTGTGCAAATGGGAATAGGCCCTTGCCATTGAGTGATTTCACCATCTTTTTATTCCATTGGGGATGGTTAAATGAATCTACTGCCATTATCTGCCAAATTTGATGTCTGTGCATGTTTATATGTTTTTTTTCTTCCAGAGGTCCATAGCTTTCATCATATTTTTCAGGTGTCTTTACATGACACAAAATCATTTAAAGTAGCTGACTTAGGGAAGGACAAAAATTAAAATCCTGAATTCATGAATGTGAGGAATATTAATACATTTGTTAGGAAATAAGCTGACTTTGGGGAATGAGTTGATCATTTTGTTTTTAGATTTATGGCCACAAAACATACACGAGATGGTGGTTGCTGAAATGCAGGTCTCAGGCCTCGGCTACCAAGGTTCCAAATCTGTAGGGTGGTTGTAGTGGACAGAATCCAAATGATTCTGATAAATGTGGTTCTTAGGCATTTTGAGAAATTCTGCTTCAAGCAATTTGGTGCAGAGAACATATTCTTGATATCCCCAGTATCTAACATAGTGGATTGTAGTAGACATTTCATATTCTTTTTCCTCTTTTTTAAACAACAGTTTTACTGCGTGAAATAAGTAAGAACTGTCAATTTGGTGTGGGAGAGGAGTCTCTTGAGTAAGTAATTAGGACCCAGAGGTCCTAGTGTGATCAGCATCATGCTATAATTTTCTACAAGTGGGCCTTAACCACCTGTGGGCCAGTGTCTGTTTTGTAAATAGACTGATACAGTTCACGTTATCCACTATGTGTCCAGTGAGTAAGTAAAAGAGAAAGTATATGAGTATGTTTTTAAATCACTCTCTGTTGTGGTCGTGTTTCTGTCTCAGGTTGAAATGTTTGCTTTTGCTGTCTGTTTTTCGTCCTGGATCATGTAAAAATGCCTTAAACCTGAAGGGAATGAGAGTAACATTTCTAAAGCAAAAGTTAGGACGACTAACCCAACTTTAAACTGGGAGACATTGGTTACTCTGGTGTTGTCAGTGTTTATTAGAGCATAGGGCAATTGGAATTCCTCTGAATTGAAAGTATTGAGAATTGGCAGGGAAAACAAAAATAATTTCTTATGTCATAGAATAAGAAAGTTGATACAAAGGAGGGTGCTCCTGGGTGATTGCCCAGGTATATATTACCTCATTTATCTCCGTATTCCCCAGAGCCCGGTTGGTACACAGCCTTCAGGGTGTGTCTGATCTGGAACACCCAGGGAGCGGATAGAAAACAAAGGTATTGAAATTCACTCAGATCAAGACCAGAGGGATTTGATTTAGACTGGGATGTTTAGGGCTTTCCAAGGACAGACTGATCTTACCACTGGGCTCCAGGACTATTCAGAACTCTTGGGAATTTTTCTGACTAGGCCATAAAAAGCCAGTCTCTGTTGATATATCCATACTCTTTTCTGAAAGATCCCTTCCGGTCTTAGTCCAGTCTGTCTGGTGATTTGCTCTAGAATGTATATGGAATTGGAGAATGGAAGGGCTGTTCCTTATTTACCTAGTTGTCTTTCCTCTAATTATTCATAGATCTGCATAAATATGATGGGTTAACAAGTGTCCTTGAAGCCACTCTGTTATGTGGCTGAATAAAACATCTGTTTCTTTGCAACTACTAGTACGTGTGTGTGTGTGTGTGTGTGTGTGTGTGTGTAGATCAGATCAGATACCTTGTTAGAGAACGTTAATTTATTATAGTCAAGGAAATTGGATTTTTGACACCCAGTTGCCCGTTGTCCATTGTTTTTAGTCGTTTACTTACCTTTCCTTTTTCTTGAGTCTTGTCTCCTTCAGGAAGAGTTTGTCATTTAGAAAGGAGCTCTTAGACTGGAAACTTAGACATCTTCCTCTCTAGGTATAAATGCACTTGTGCAGAATGGGGCATGTAAATGACTCTTTTCTGATCTGTCATTGGTAGCTCTTGGCAAGTCATGTCTGTTTTGAATAGTCCCCTGGGCTTCCTACTCATTTGTGGGAAAATTAACATCTGGTAAACAAACAACTCAGTACTTTCCACTGAGAGTTTTAACAGTTGTTTGCTGGCCACCTGGCTGAAATAGCTGAATCACTGTTATACTTTATTCTGGTTTAGCAACAGCAAAATTATGTAGTGTGAAGAATTTAATTTGTAAAACATTTTGATATATTAGAAGAAAGAGGAAATAAAATTCAAACCTGCTGGTTTTGTTATTTCTTAAGATCTCTACCCAAAGTGTGTATTGGGAGAGTTCGGACACTCTGGATCTTCTTGAGATCTCTTTTTGGTGCTGTTGCTCTTCCTGGTCCCTGTCTAATAGGTACTAAACATCTATCAAAACTAGTTGGTATTTATGTTGGTTTTTAATATTAATAAGAATATAATTTTTCTTGAACCTATTTCTTCTGCTAGCTCTTGGCAACTAGTCAAATTTCCAAATAAATATATCACTTCTGTATCTGTACTGTAGTACATATATCTCCCATTAATTTATTTCTGAGCACGAGCTTCAGTATTCTTTGGTATGATATATTCAGTATCTAGAACTGGGGAAATACTTTTCTGGTTGCTTATACAACCCCATCACTATGTCATGTTAATCGCTATAGTTCTCCCATTAAATTAATAGGACTTGCCTGAATGTAATTCTGCCAAATTCATTTCCATTTGGGAAATGAAGGCTCTTTAGATCTTTCTCAGATCTGTCTCCGTGTCTGTCTCCGTGCTTCTCTCCTTGAATCACAAGCATCACAGTACCCATCCTTCATGGTTTGCTGTTAGATTTATCTTTGAGGATTTATCCTATGGTTATGGATATTAAAATAGGATATATACTATTCCTATTATTTCTAATAGGAAGTAATAGTATTTTCCTATTAGAAAAATCTTTAATTTTTTATGTCTCCTTTATAGTAAATATGCATTGATTGAATATTGAATACCTGTAGAAGGAAAATATCAGCAGTTAATTCATTATACCAATTAGTTTTTTTGTGGTTTTGTTTTGTTTTGTTTTGTTTTTTGGAGACAGAGCCTTGCTCTGTCACTCAGGGTAGAGTGCAGTGGCATCATCATAGCTCACTGCAACCTCAAACTCCTGAGCTCAAGTGATCCTCCTGCCTCAGCCTCCTGAGTAGCTGGGACTATAGGCGAGTACCACAACACCCAGCTAATTTTTCTATTTTTAGTAAGATGGGGTCTCACTCTTGCTCAGGCTGGTCTTTGAACTCCTGAGCTCAAGCAATACTCCTACCTCGGCCTCCCAGAGTGCTAGGATTACAGGCATGAGCCACCGTGCCTGGCCACCAATTAATTTTAAATGCAAGATACTGGGTGTTATTTTCCTACCTCAGTCTAATATTTTCTTCTTAGTATACTTAAATTAACTCTGCTATCCATGAAAATCTTGAAGTCATCTCTTTCCAAATTTAAAATTAAATCGTGAAAGATAAGAAAATAAAACAAGGTAAAACAGAGGAGTTAAAATGGTCTTTTCTTATGGTTTTAAGGAAAAGGTCCTTCTTCACCCAGTATTAACAAGTACATGTGGGATAATTCCATTACCACAGTTGTCATATTCTCTTAATTATAAATTAGATTGTCTATAATTATTCTCTTGTCAACTTAATATGTTTGGTACGTAGATGAGTAGGGGAAGAAAGCTCATTTTTGGAGAATAACGTCTTTGTTTGTGTTTATTTTAGGGAAACCTCACAGTACCGGTAGCTCTGAACGGATTCAGCTCTCAGGAATGTATAATGTCCGTAAGGGCAAAATGCAGTTGCCAGTGAACCGATGGACAAGACGCCAAGTCATCCTTTGTGGGACCTGCCTGATAGTATCATCTGTGAAAGACAGTTTGACCGGAAAGATGCATGTTCTTCCACTAATTGGTGGAAAAGTAAGTTTAAAACAATCAAAATACTGACAGGTTTCCCAGCATCAGTAAGGAACTTTCTTTGAGCCATTTCTGATATAAGAGGTAGATGATTTTTGACTCATCTGAGGTTTTATTCAGTTCCTCTTGTGCTCCCCCAGTGGGCATTGGTGGTTGGTGGAGTTGTGGAAAATAACCATGGCATTGGCTCACATGAGGCCTGGGTGATGGTTGCTTCATTAATATATGAACTGGACTGAAAATAGATCAAATAGAATTTCATTGTTATATTTTAGAATGTAGATGATAAATTCATTATTTATGAGTAGATATCTTTTGATATCTTGAACATATATTTTGTAATAGAGTATACTGATCCTTAAGTTGGTGACCTCAGGAACATGCTTACCAAGAGTTGGACTCTATAGTGCTTAAGTCTTTGATCACACTTTCTGTTACCTTTATGTGTTTAGTGATGAGTGGGGTTAGCATTTTTAGTTTATTACTATGGCTAGTCATAAAGTGTGACTCTTAAAGGTTTTTCATTTTGGAGAAAACATGATACAACTGGCCTATTTCTGATACTACTGGCTGCTTTTCTTTGCACATGTTAACTATTTTATTCCTATCATTTATAAAATAGAAAGAACCAGATTGCTTGGGAAAATGTTATATTCTTTTCTTTGTCAGATTTATTTATAAACTCCTAAGCATTGGTAGGGGTAGCATCACCATAATTATGTGTCACTATTTCTTGATTTTTAAGTGATGTTAATAATTGGGAAGGAAGATTTGGATGAGAAAATGGGTTGTTGGAAATTGAGGACATGTTAAACAAATATTTTCTTTACCATTTTTTCCCCTTTGAATAAGCACAGGAAAGGAGGCAAGAGAGGGAAAATCTAAAGAGAGGAAAAATAGGAAACCAACTTTTGTTAAAGTAAACTTTTTTTTAATTACAAATGTCTGATCTGTTCCAGGGGTTATAAATGAAGAAGGTGAGATTGATGTATGTAGTATTAAATAGTTTCACCTGCTGTGTAGCAAGTACATTCTTCATAGTTTTTTCCTTGCAAATAAATAGCCCAGGTCAGTTTTTTTCCTCTCTACTATTTTTATATTCTAGTTCTAAGAAGGCTTGATCATTTTCAAAAATAGATTTTGGTCGGGCTGCAAGGTACAAATTTAAATCTATTTTAGTCATCCATTTTGAAACCATTGCTCCTTAACTTTTGTCTGAACATTGAAGAGTTAGTGACTGATTACTTAGCACTTAAGATTTTGTCCTTTGGATGGATTACTGAAAAATTAGTCATCAATATTACCACCATAGGTCATCATAGAAGTGCATATTTAATGTTTGATGCTTTGTTAAGTCGATAATCTATCTCTTTCTTCTCTGTGACGCTGGGTGTTTGCACAGGCAAATGTCATATAACTATTCAGTGCCCTCAGTGAGTAAGGCTCTGTGCTTGGCACTGCAGAAATACTAAGATGGGTAAGTCCGCATCCCTGCCCTTGAATAGCTTATAATTTTTTGTCAGGACATGAAGGATGTACACAACAATATTTGCTATAAGAGAGGTGCAGAAAAGTACCATGGGTGGTTAGTGGAAGGAGAGATTGTATTTTGTGTGGGGTAAGGGGAAATTTTGTAGTAAAGGAAGTAGCAATTATCATAGAACTTGAAGGATGAACAATCTTTTGACATATGAAGGAGATGGTCAGAAAGATTATTATGCTCAGAGAGGCAGAGGCAGGAAAGCATGGGGAATGTTCAGATAAGGTCAGCGGATTCAGTTATAATTAGCATTTTCATTCAGAACAGAGACTTGTCCTGTTTCCCAGGCCTATTATTGGATGGACTTCTACCATTGAGTGAATTGAAAGTTAATAGCTTCCTCTTTTCACAGGCAAACCTTGTAAAACCTGTTCTTCACTATGCCTTTAAAAATAATTGAGTACATTGAAAAATTGAGTCTTTAAAACCTGTCGACCAAGTTAGGGAAAAATAATTCACTTTTTGCAATCTGAGCTTTCATTAATGTTTATCTATTACTTTTTTTCATCCTGTTCTGTTGTTAAGCGAAAAGCTGAGAGTAAATGGAAGGGATTGTATTTTTTATTTTTAATTTATATGTGGAAGAACTAGAAATAAGATATGAGATAAACTGGTCAAAGCCTAGCTATAATTGCTATGGTATCTAATTTGTACACCACTTTAGCATGGTCATTAGTTTACATTTTCAAATAATAAATATTTTGCTGTTAAATAAAGCTCTCTTAATATTTTACTTTATTGAAAAAATATTTATTTTTATTCATCGTATAGTTTTTATGTCATGTTTAATTTGTCTTTTAGAATTTGACATAGATGTTTAGATAATAAACTTTAATAAATACTTAATGTCTGTTAAATTATGGAGCATAATAAATTGAATAATTGTTAACCTACTCCCCAATTTAGGAACTATAGCAATATCAATCCCAATGTTTCTTCTACTTGTGTTCTCTTTATATTTGTCCCATTGCCTCCCCTGACCCCAGAGGTATCCACTTTCCTAGAATGTGTATTTGTTTTCTTTTTTTTTTTTACATAAATTTTATCATGTAACTATATTTTGCCTGATCTGTATAAAAATGTTATTGTACTGCATATTCTATAATTGAATTTTTTCACTCAATGTGATATTTTATAATAAGATTCCATGTTGCTTATATGGGCTTTATTTCTCCATAATGTTCCACTGTGTAAAATTCCATAATTTCCTAAGTAATTTTCCTGCTGATGGACATTTGGGTTACTTCCAGTTTTTTGTTGTTATAAACAGTGCTGCTGACATAGTCTTATGTTGATAGGCCTCCTCTAAGTACTTTTTCTAGGGCAGTAGTTTGCAACTAGAGTTACTGTGCCCAAGGGACAGTTGGTAATATGTAGGAGTCTTTTGATGGTCAAATGATTGAACAGTCAACTATCAGTTAATACAGGCTTACGTTATGCCATGGAACCCCTCAACCCCCATCTCAGTGACTTATAACAGGTATTCCTCACTCACATTATATGTCCACTGTGGGTCAGTAGGGTTGGGGGGTGGGAATTTTTATTTTCACACAGTTGTGCAGGGACCCAGCCGGATGGAGACTCTGCTCTTTTGTACTTACAACATTTGGGACATGTAGCCTTCTTTGTTGCTTTGACAGGAGAAGAGGTAACTGGAGGATAATTCACTGGCTAGTCTATGTTTAGATGCAGAGGTGACACATGCCACTTCTGCCCACGGCTCATTGGCCAGAGCCAGTCACATGACTGTGCCTTAATTGCAAGGGGTCTAAGAAATGTAGAGAAGTAGATAAAGTGCTTGGTGAATACCACTGTCTTTGCTGCACTGGGACACTCTTGGCATTTAAGGGCAGGGGCTTAGAGAGTAAAATATGCAAAGTATTAGATGGTCCTACACAACGCACAATGAAGAACTATTCAGAATTCCTATAATGACCTCTTTGATAAATACTGCTCTGGGATACATACTTAGGAGTGCAGTTACTAGGCTCTGGAGCATATATGCATTTACTTTTACAAGACGATATCAAGTTGTTTTACAAAGTTGTTGTACCATTTTACATCCACATCAGTGTTCAAGTGTTCTTATTTCTCTACGTGACCACTGACACTTTACTGAAGTATAATTGATAATGATAAACCACATTTTGATAACAGTTTAATAACTGCATACCCCTATAAATCCAATTTGCTGGCTGTATACCGTCCCTAAACCATTGCCACAATCAAGATAGAGAGTATATGCATCACTCCCCAGAGTGTCCTGTGCTCTTTTGTGTTCCTTCTCTCCCATCCCTTCCCACTCACTCCTCACCATCCCCAGGAAACCTTCAGCCTGATCTCTGTGAATAGAGATTAGTTTAAATGACATTTTTAAAATATTATGTTTTTTGTTTGGTATATAGAAATACAGTTGATTTTTGAGTTTTGATCTGATATCCAACCACCTTGCTAAATTTTCTGGTTTATTCTAGTATGGTGCCTACAGATTATTTTGAATTTACTGTGTAGCTAATCATATCATACTCATAGTGACAATTTTCTTTCTTCCTTTTCTTTACCTTATTATAAGGGCCAGGACTCTTACAGTGTTGAAAAGAAAAAGTAGATATTTGAATCTTATCAATGTGATCTAAAAGAAAGTGATATCATTTACACTGAAGTTTGTTTTAGACATTTATTAAACACCCTTGTTTAGCTTAAGTGAGTTATTCGTGTTCTGAGTTGCTAAAAGTTTTGATCCTAAATGGTGAATGGGTGGTGAATGTTACTAACTGCTTTTTCTGCAATCGGAGGGATGATCATAAATGGTTTACTTCTTTAATCTGTTAATGTGGTTACTGATTTTATAGATCTAATAATGTTAAACCATTTTTCCTTACCTGGGGTAAATTCACCTTGGTGGTTTTTTTTTTTGTTTGTTTGTTTGTTTTTTTTTGCGACAGAGTCTCGCTCTGTTGTCCGGGCTAGAGTGAGTGCCGTGGCATCAGCCTAGCTCACAGCAACCTCAAACTCCTGGGCTTAAGCAATCCTACTGCCTCAACCTCCCTAGTAGCTGGGACTACAGGCATATGCCACCATGCCCGGCTGATTTTTTCTATATATATTTTAGTTGGCCAGATAATTTCTTTCTATTTTTAGTAGAGACAGGGTCTCGCTCTTTCTCAGGCTGGTCTCGAACTCCTGACCTTGAGCGATCCACCCGCCTCAGCCTCCCAGAATGCTAGGATTACAGGCGTGAGCCGCCGCGCCCGGCCTTCACCTTGTTCTTGATACATTTTTTCTGTATTACTGGATTCTGAGGAAACGTTTTGTTCAAGATAAGTCTCCATGACTGAGGTTGCCTGTAATTTTCCTTTCTGTTACTATTCTGGTATGGTTCTAGTTATACTGGTCTCATAGAATGGGTTGGGGTATTTTCCTTCATTTTTGTTTGCTGGATGAGTTTGCATGAGTTTCTTACAACTTTGGAAAAATACCTGTGAAACTGTATGGGCCTGATTTTTTTTTTTGAGAATAAAAAAATATATTCTATTTCTTAAATGGTTATATAAGGTTTTTTGGGTTGGCCGGTGCCAAAGAAAGAAAGATGAGCAGAGTTGAAAGGGATAAGTAAAGAGGCTTTATTGGGGCGTTCCTGGGTTGGGGTAACGGGTCCCAAGAGAGGGACCCGGGCGAGTCTCATGGTCCCACGAGTGGAACCAGAGAAGCTGCCCCGCCCAGAAGTCTGGGTGGGCTTATATGCATTTTTAGGGGTGGGGAATGGGAGTTTCTCTGGAATTTCTTTGTTTCAGCTTTAGGGCAAGTATGGAGGAGTAGGAGGGGCTTCTTCCTTTTCCATTAGGGAGGGGATGGGTGCCTGCCACCAGCCTTACAGGTTATAGGGCTTATTTAGCCCTTCTGCTTTGTCTAGATTTAGTAGTGTTGGCAAAATATATTTTTTCTAAGAATTTGCCACAAAATTATTTATAATATTTTCTTTTTAATCTCTGGTGAATCTGTAGCTGTGTTTCCCCTTTTCATTGTTAATATTATTTATAAACATCTTCTCTCTTTTTTTTTGATAGAACTTGCCAGAAGATTTCACTTCACCAATTTCTGTTAAATGTTTGGTTTTCATTTCACCAATTTCTGCTTTTTATCATTGCCTTCATTCCACTTTGGGTTTATTCAGGTTTGGGTTTTGATTCCCCACCCCCAAATTCTTAAGATACATGCTGATCAAATTAATTTTCTACCTTCTTTTCTAATGAGTATTTAAGAGTATAAATTTCTCCTTATCTATCTCCTTTTATTGCATTACACAAATTTTGATGTACAGTATTTTTTATAATTGTTTAATTCTAAGAATTTTAAAATTTTGTTTATGATTTTTCCTTTCTCCTGTGAGTTGTTTAGAAGTGTATAATTTAAAAGTGTGTCATTTATAAGTGTTTTATTAATTTTCTAAACACATATGGATTTTAAATTGATTTTTTTTAATTTTTTATTATTAATAACTTAATTCCATTTTGGTCCAAGAACATAGTCTATGTGATACTGACCTTTTTGAAATTTTTTTATATTTTCTTTGTGACTTGACTTATGGTCATTTTTGTAAGCGAAACATAGGAGTTTGTGTAGTGTCAGGTTACTTTATTGTTTAAATTTTTCCCCGCTTGTGAAGAATTTACTGGGAGTGGAAATTTGATTTGACTCTAATACTGCATTATTAGGACTTGAAAGTTCTGGTAGTAGCGTTTTATTTCAGGTTAATTTCAGTTTCACAATTAATTTTTAAAAACTTATTTAACATGGTTGAAGACCTCTTTTTTTTAAAAAGGTTGTGATTCAGAGTAATACAAAAGTCCCCTAAATATAAATTCTAAGTAAAATCTTAAGTAAAAATCCTAAGGGGAAGTAAGAACCCCAACACCCTATTGTGAGGTTAGAGAAAGAGAAAGGGAGTCTGGAGCAGTTTTAAACAGGAAGAAGAGAATTTCAGTCTAGTGGGGAAATCTAATAAAGATAAAATTCCCCTTTTTTGGTTTCCTTGTAATTCAGATTGGTTGGTCAGACACAGGAACTTAGTTGTTTTAAGTGATAAGAGGAACATATGTAGGGAAAGATGCAAATCTGTGCAGGCTCACTGATCCAAGATATAGTTAGTGAAATACGTCAATGGTTCTGCTGTCTTACTTGTTTTTGCTTCTCTTTGTTTATTTTTATAGGTAGAAGAAGTGAAAAAACACCAGCATTGTTTAGCATTTAGCTCCTCTGGACCCCAAAGCCAGACTTACTACATTTGCTTTGATACTTTCGCAGAGTACTTAAGGTGGCTGCGACAAGTCTCCAAGGTAAGCAAGCACTTACCCAGGAATCTGTTCAGCTTCGAGCTGGCTGAAAAGTTGCTTTCTGCTTTACCCAGGTCCAAAATATAGTTATACACACAATTCCCCCCCGCTCCCAGATACTGCCAGGGGTTAGCAATTTTTAGTTTTTAAAAAGCTAATTTTGTCTGAAAAGTAGCTTTGTAAAAATTGTTTTCAATTTGCCAGGTTTTGTTTATACTTATTCATTCAGTAGAATGGCATTACTGTCTTAATGTTGTAGATAAAAAACATGAGGTTGAGAATATTTAAGGGACTGGCCCAAGGTAGGACAACTACAAACCACAAAATACCCAGAGAATTGTTACAAATTTCCCTTCTTCCTTTGACTGTTTTTTCATATAAGCAGTCTAATCTTGTGTCATATCTCTTTCACCTTTATTTTACCTTTTGAATGATTAGTTTTTTTTGTTTTATTTTGACCATTTTATTCCCCTGATTAAGTAAGATCACCATGTCTCATGAAATAATATGTAGTACCTTTGTATATGTGTGGAATGGAAAACAATAACTTGATAAATAAATAAATGCTGATATTTTTACATCTCATTTATAGAATTATGTGTAAAATGATGGGGTAGATTGTAGTACTTAGTGTGTTGGTTTTGGGTGTGTTTTTGAAATGATGAAACCTCTGGGGTGTGGGAACATTACAATGGAATTTGTTTTCGTATTTTTTAATTTATAATCCAACTTGTTGTCCAAGTTCAGTGTGATTCATATTGCTGTGTGTTGTAATTATTTGTCAAGTGAATGAGTAAGGGAATAGCTTTGTAAAACAGTTAACAGAAAATTAGAGAATAATGTGTAGAAAGTTGTTTTGAAATACTGGCCACATTTGAATTATCAGGTAAAAACCCATTCTCTGATAACGTGCTACCACTTAGGAACACTAGTTTCTTTTCTTTCTAGAGAGAAAGCAACAGAGTTTCAGTTGATAGGACTTAGAAGATTTTAACCTAACAGGTAAATGGAAGTCCTATAATGTATAGTGCAGCACCCTTTTGGGAGAAAATGTGAAAGATGGCATTTTTCCTTCCAATTTGCATGTAGAATTAATGTGATATTAGAAGGGATAATTACATCTCTCTAGCTGTTTTAAAATTACTCCTGTGATTGCAAATGTGAAGAGAAAAGTATTAAATAATATTGGGCCTTTAAGTGGCTATGCATTCTTTTAAATTGTGCTTTTATATGTATTTATATGTAAGTGGTTGTAAGAGTTCAAAGCAATCAGCCAATTGCCTTCACGCTGCTTTATTCAAAATAAAATGCCAAACTGTGATCAAAGTGCAGCAAATTTCTTTCTATAGAGAGTTGTTGATTTTTTTAAATAAACTTTTTATTTAATTATTAACTTTTCTTTATTTTGGTATACGTTTATATTTACAGACAAGTTGCAAAGATAGTACAGAGAGTTCCTATAGACCCCTCATGCAGCCAAACATACCACCACATTTGTCAAATCTAAGAAACCAATATTGGTACATTATTCTGCCTCCAGACTTTATCTGGATTTCACTAGTTTTTCCATAGTCTTCTTTCTGTTCCAGGATGTAATCCAAGGTACCACATTGCATTTGTTGTCATGTCTCCTTTTCCTTCTCTGGTCTGTGACAGGTTTTCAGTTTTTCTGTGTTTTTCATGACCTTGACAGTTTTGAGGAATACCATTTTATAGAATGTCCCATATGGAGATGTTTTGATCTCTTAGACCAAATGCAGTGTGATGCATTTTAGACCAAATGTCAGCTGCTTTACGTTCTTTTTGAAACAAGTCAGAGGTATAAATTCTCAAACACGGCTAAAGATGTAAATAGGAATAAACATAAACTATCAAGTTTACCATGACATATTGTTTTGATTGAAACAGTAATAACGAAAAGATTAATAGGCATCGAGTTTAACGGTGTTTGTAGCACTGGAGATACAGCAAAGAGCAATTCCAATCCCCCTGTCTTGGTAGGGCTTATACTGGGGAGACAGATGATAAATAAGTAAGCAGACAAGAAAGAAGGTAGCAAGTATCAGAGTGATGTAATACAAGGTGATGTGTGACAGAGAATGATGGGGGAGGAACAACTTTTTTTGAGGAGTAAACTGGAACTTCAATGAAAGTAGTATAATTATTTGACAATCTGGTGGGAAGAGCTTTCCAGGCAGAGGGTAAAGAAAATGAAGGCCCTGAGACAGCAACAAGGGAGTGGTATAGCATGTGAAGTTAGGATAGGCAGGGGCCCATAGAATAGGGTAAAGAGTTTGGATTTTGTTATTAATAAATGGCAAGCCATTAAAGAGTTTGCTTGGAGAAAGTTACATAATCTGTTCGTGGCTGTTGTGTAACGAATGGATTATAGAAGGCAAGTAGGGAGGCCTGACCCTCAGGAGGCTCTTGTGGTTAGTCTGGGCAGGAGGTGAAGGTGGCTTTGCAGGGAAAGCTGTGTTTGGGGATGTGTTTTGGAGATTGAGTGACAGGATTACTGATAAATCATATGCATGGGGCATGAGAAAAAGGCAGAAATAAAGAATGGCTTCTAGGTTCTACCTTTGAATTACTAGGTAGATTATAGCTTCAGTCAAACCATAGCACAAATTAGACTTTTTATTTTACACCTTTAAAACTTTGGCAAAATACAGTTCTTGAATTCAGAGAGCTTCTATTGCAAGAGAGGGCAGGGAGGCAAAGCTCAAGAGGTAGGTTATGAAATATCTCTTAAGTAGGGTGTGAAAAATACTGACTTCTGACTTGTTTTTAGTGATTTGTAAAGGTCAGGTTAGCTTGGTTAGTACTCTTCCTGGTTGGCTTAATATGCCATCTCTATGGTCTAGTAGTGTAGTATATCTATAATGAGGCTCTCACTCTGACTATCCAAACCATGAATAGCCATCAGACCTCTGCAACAGGAGACAGTAGAAGGTGAGGGGAGAATTGTGACACAGGAGAACATGATGGCAGGATGAGAGAAAGGAGTGTTGGTGCTAGTTTCCTTGTCCGCTGATTATTGTATAACCATTAGAAAGCGTTTGATACGTAACTGCTGAAATGTAGTGCAGTTACATGTAGAGGATAATTCACGCATATATACCTACACAAAATACATTTCATACTCAAAACAAGGGTGGGTGAGTGTTTCCAGGAGGGAGGAGGGACTTTAATTTAATTACCTTAGATTATTAGTATCAGCTAGAAGTAATTAGAACAAGAACTTTAACCTCCTTTCCCTTCAGAAAGACTTTGATTGTTTGGAGAAGATATAGAGTGGGGGGGTAGCGTTTGAGTTTCAAAGTAAGGCAGATGGGAATTCCACTGCTTACAGGCTGTGTGGCTATATTCCAGATTTCTCAATTTCAAGCTTTTTCATCTGATAAAAGGAATAATAATGACAGCACTTACCTTTTAGGGCTTATATGAGATATACATGTAATGGACTTATACTGACACATAGTAAGTAGATGTATGCCCATGTGTATGTGAATGACTAAATTTTAACTAAATATAAACTTTATGATTTATTCCTGCTATTATCTATTGGTCAATTTTTGAAAGTATTATTTATTTGTACGTTTATTTTCAGCAGATAAGGACACTCCTGTCTTATTTTGTCTGAGCAAATTACCTTTTGCTGCTCTTAACAACTATAGCATCCTTGTGGGGAAAGTGATTAAGGATGGCAGACATTGGAGAGAATGAAGATTTCCTCCCAAAAGTTAGGGGTGGGGAACAGAAGGCAAAACATTTTAGTAAATTCAGATTTTAGATATGGTGTCTTTCCCTTCTTTAATCTTAAAAACTAAATATGTGTTTCAAAAATGTTTAGAAGTTGTTATAGTTAGTGGATTAAAAGGCAAATGAGTTTTAAAGGGCTGACTAAAGAGGTTAGATATTATATAAGAAATGAGTGAAGGAACTCCCTATTTGGGTTTGAATAACATGTAAAATATGACCACAACTTTGTTTAAATTTCATATGTTGCAAATAAGTTTTAGTAGCTTTGTGACACTGTGATAGTATTTTTTTCCTTTAATCTAGCATGTGGATAGGGTAGGTTGGGGCTGCTGAAAAGAGGGTGAGAATCTCAGTCTATTTGGGAATATGGGCTTATAGGGAGGGAGTTTGATGTGGATAAGGCTGACTGTTAAAAGCCCTTTCTACTTCCAGCTTCCCCTTCAGTTGTCATCTGGTCTTCCTCCTAAGTAAGTATTAGGAAGTTAGACAATTTAGTTCACACTCAGGGTTACTATGGAAACATTTGGTTTCTTTTTCTTTCATATTGAGAAATAAAACATACGGAGAGTGAATTGTCTTTACATCCTGATGTTTAAATGAAGATCCATTTGATAAAGATCTGAAAGAAAAACAAACCAACAACAGAAAGGAATATCTGAGTTTCTGATTTTCACTCACCATCCCCACCCCAGTGAGGGTGGGAGGACAAAAAAGAATTCCAGTTATTTTTAAATTAAAATGAGGTAAGTAATTTAAAAGGAAGGTTCTTTATTTTCAGTTCCTTTTTCTGGATTTTAGATACAAGTGAAGTGTTAATCTTTGTTCTAATTTGTTTCATTTCATTTGGGGAAAACTTGTAACAGTTGATTAATCAAATGTGTTTCTACCAAGATAGGCTCTTATATACTTTCAAGCTTAATCTTAGCACTTAATATTGCTTGCCAAAATAATACCCAACACAGTCCATTTAGAGTTTTTATTTTGGGCATGCGTTAGTGGTAGATACTGTGGAAGAGCTCCTTTGGGAGGATTACAATATTGGTTGTAAATTCATCCCTAAAATATTAATGCATGACATGCTTTAAAAATTCAGTAAACATCCTATTGTATGCAATGTAAAAAAAAAGGACTCTGTTTGCTCAATATAGGTACATGTGTCCGGCCTGGTTTCAAAGTGGTTGGTCGGGCAGTGATGTACAAAGGCAGTGGGTGGTAGCTGAGGGAAGAACAGGAATTGCAGAAGAGCTCCTTTCAAATACACGAGTAACTTCATAGAACGCTGACCTGTCTGTCCATCTTTGTGGCCCACTTTTTAGAGCGCATTAATTTTAGACATGTTGTTTGATCCTATGAATTCTTTTCAAAGTTAGTCTTTCATGTGAATCTATAAGCCTCAGCCTTAGCTTTAATTTAGAAGTTTTAGTAGCTTTGTGACACTATGTTATCCCACTTTAAAGTCTGTTTCTGTATTTCATGGAAGATTAAAAGTGGATTCAGATCACTGAATTAGTATTGTATGCTTATGTGTTTTTAACTCTTTATTATGGAAACTGTCAAATATTCAGAAGTAGAGATAATAGTAACACCCGCATACCTGTGACCCAGCTTCCACAATTACCAGCTCATGCCAAGTGGTGTTTTATCTGTACTCTCTGTCTCTTCTGGATTATTATAAAGCAAATCCCAGACATCTGTTATTTCACTCACAACTATTTGTGTGTGTGTCACTCTAGAAGATGAGAATTCTTCTTACAAATATAATCACAATACTATTATCTATGGGTTTTTTTTTTTAAAGAATGGACAATTCAGGTAATTATGGTAATTTTCACAAATCTTCTGTTCAAATTACAAAACTTAGAGTTGACTCAGATGTCTTATTCTTGAAATAATGATGTAGCCTGCAATACCAAAGAGAATATACAGCAGTTGTAGAAAAGGGCATATTGTGAGTCGCTTTTTTAACTTTTTATCAGACAGATTGAATGTGTGCAAGCATTGATTAACTAAATGATGATGAACACAATTTACTACTTGGCACATTTCAAAGTTTAGTATTTTGAATTTGAATTAGTAAAATGACTGAATTGAAAGAGATTGGAGCCCTGTAGGTAGGAATACTGTATTTAATAATACACATTTTTGAGAGAATTGTCCTAATTCGGTTCTGTAGGAGAAACGAAAAAGGCACAGCATACTCTCTTCCCAGGACCTCAAACCTGGCCAGTTCAGTTGGTTATAACATGGTGATAATGAGCCCAGTGTTATTAATTCAGGCCTCACGAGGGCCGTTTATTTGTCTGTGTCTCTTTCTCTGCTGATCAGTGGCTGACGTGATGAAAGTTGCAGGTGACGGTGACCATCATGGTCATTATTCTCTCCTGTGTAGCTCTCAGTATTAACCATAGTATTTTAATTCTGGGCCATTGACTTGAAAAAAAGTCACCACAGTGAACTTTTGGTTGCCCCGATGTATTGGGTTCACCCTTAACGTGTGCACAGTGTAGGGAAGTTGGGGCCACATACTATGCTGAAAGATCCCATGAAATGATGGGTAAGCATCACCCTTTAAGTAAGAGTGAGACATATGGTGAATCACAGTTGAACTTTTGGTTTCATTTGCTTAGAAATAGTGTTTTACTGTTCAGATTTTAGTCAAAGAATACTTAACCAACCACTTAAGTCAAATCATTCTGGTGTAATAGGATTGAGGTTTCCAACATTATAGATTCATATCATTAGATGTAGTTGCAAAGAACACTTTAATATGACGTGGTTATCTTTTATGCATGTTTTGCTTCTTGCAGCATAGTTTAGGGAGTCTGCTGCTTTTTGTCAGCATGATCTGTCCCTTGTCCTTTTAGGATTGTGCTGTAGTTGGTTGCATTAGGGTTATAATGGTAAGAATCTTTGTTCTCAATACTGTTCTGCTGAGAAGTCCAGGGATTTTCTGGAAACACTTCACATTTTATACCCATTTTTTAGATAAAATATCAAGGGCCCTTTGATTTAACCTATGATAGAATCTGAAGTGGAACTGAGGGTCTGAATGACATGAATTTTAGCTTATAAAATGTGACCTGGTATCAATTCTGTAGTGACAATGTGAGGAAGGTTTGGATGTTTAGTATATGAGAACTTTGGGTGTCGGAAGATTTCAAGGAGGTAATGGGCAAGCTGAGACTTTTAAAGGATACATAGGAGTTCACCATGAAGACAAGAAAAGAAAGTTCATTTCAAGGATAGGTAAATCATAGGCAGTTTGTAAAGATGTACTCTAAAGATGTAATCATATCACAGGGGTCTGAGCAGTGTGGAAAAAAAAAACTGAAGCTAAATAAAGCAAAAGAATGCTGGCCAGTATAGATTGTTTCCTGCTAGTTGCATTTCATTTCCTTACAGAAATGTGACTAGAAGTTGCCCAGTATTATAATTAGCTTTCCAGTACTGTAATGGGTTTGTTATATATTATAAAAATTTATATTCTGGAATCTTTATTACAGATATGAAGTAGCAGTCTATGAAATTAGGAACTTAGAAATTCTGCTTTGAATTTAAGCTAAAGGTGAAATATTTTGAATTGCGTTAAATTTTGCTTTTCTTATGCATACAACTTATTAAGTTAAAAGAGTAAAAATAATAGAATGGTCTCTTTACAGTTAGAATTATGTTTCATCTACCCATATCTTATTTCCACACTGCTAATCTTTTCTATTCTTTTATTTTCCTGTGGTAGCTATTCTTTCGGAAATCCTAGTTAATATTTTCCTGAAGAAGTTTTTACTTTGGTTCTAAAGCTATTTCAGTTTAAAACTATTTGATTTTATTTTTTCCAAAGTTTTATAATCATGTTTTATACTAATAACAAAGCTGCCTAGATTGCTTAACATCTCATAATGAAAGAAGCATGCTTTTGTGAAGCAGTGCATATTTGTATATTTAGACTATTACCATTTTAAACTCATCCTGTGCACCTCCATCTCCCTTCTTCCTGTTTTCTCATCCCTTCCACTTGCTTTCTCCAGCTGTGTTGGCATTAGCAGGGCTGTTGTTCCCCCTGCCCAGCAGGAAAAGGGAGGGAGGAGAGGACTCTTACTCTGACCTTTCTTTGTGGCAGGCACTATTCTGGGCTCCATGTGGGTTGTCAGGTGCCCAGCAAGTGGAAATGTGTTCCTCGTGTTCCCACTGGAACTCTGGAAACACTTTTCTAGGAATCATGAAAGAAGCTTGGTTGGGGTCTGTACTACTATTATTACTATTTCCAAATACATGTGCATTTTGTCTGTATGTTGTTATCTTTAACAAAATACATTCTGGGTTCTGGGAGGAACTTACAGCTACATTTTAAAGTTGCAACATGTTATTTTAAAATTCTGAAGGGCCCTTGTAAGGTAGTTGCCAAGAAGATAATATTAATTGTTGTCGTTTTCTGAAATAATTGTGTTATTTGGCATTTTCTTTGAAAGTGTTCTTTAGTTTAACCTTGAATTGTAGTTGTCATTAAATGGCTTTCAGTTCAGAGACTTAGAATAGAATTTAAGATTTGAAAAAGCCCTCGTAGATTCCCAGACTTCCCTCTCCCTCCAGTGTCAAGAGTGTTTCAGACATCTGTAGTGTCTGATAAGACAGTTCTTCCTTACAATTGAGCTGAAGTCTTTATTCCTATAGCTTTGACGCATTGATCCTAGATTTGCTCTCTGGTATGACACAAGATGATTCTACTTAATCTCCTGTTTCATAACTTCTAAATATTGTTGCCTTACCCTGATCTGTGTCCTTCCTTGGTCCCACTCCCTCCTTAGCAGTCTCTTTTCAGGAGAACCATCTCTGGTAATTCCAACAATTCCCTCTGTCACTTGGTTCTCAGATCCTTTATCTAGTAGCTTCCCTTCTGGGTGCTCTCTGGTTTGTGCACATACTTGCAGGTGTCATCTGACCATCACAGAGTATGTGACCATTATTTTTCTTACTTTAGACATTATGTCCAAAGTAAGTATGTTACGTATTTGTGAGGTCAACTCGAAAAAAATAAAAACACTTTTGTTTTGCTTTTTTTCCTCCCCCAACTTGTTGAGAGTTATATTTTGTTGATAATAAAATTGTTTACCATACCAAATTGATGGTGTAGTGACAATAATAGTAACTAAGATTTTTGTAAGTTTTTGCTATTTGGCAAGCATGGTTATAGATACTTTATATTAACAGTGGCCCTGTGAGGTAGGTGCTCGTAACAACAACAGATAATCTCTTGGATATTATCATCTTCGGTTTGCAGTTGAGGGAATTGAAGTATGAAGTATTCAATTACTGCTTTATGCAATAGGTTCTACTGCCTTGCTCCTTTTATTTAACTGTACTTTAAATGTTTTACAGTGATCAGAAGGGTCTAAAACCAAACTAAGATTCAAATAACAAGTAAGATTTACTGACACTGTCAAAATAAAGTATTTTATGTACAGAGTTGTCTGCAGAATCCAGGCAGCTCTAGTTGTATGATAAAAGGTGGTTTATCAAGCCGTTACTAAAGGACACTTGAGCACAGCCACTTTACATTGATCACAGATCTTCATAAATGATAATTATGAAGTATTTAAGGAATCTGAGATGCCTTCTGAGTCATCCAAGGCAGACTAAATTGTTTTCGATATTGAGGGGACTACTGTTGTCTGATTCTTTGCAAAGTGGTCAAATATTGATATGTCAGGAACTTAGCATATATAATTAATCAGGTCTCTGTATCTGGTCATGTTCTATTTTGAAGTTAAATCCTTTTAATCTCAGGGTTAGACCAATTTAAATATATATATATTCTTAAAAGTTTAGTGTTCCCATTATATAGTAATACTTACTTATCATGGGGTACCCAGTATTTTTAAACCCAGAGTATTGAATTTTCTCCAGCTATTCAGAAAGGTTAAATTCTTCTACCCACTGGTCTCATTTATAATTTTATAAAGCAGAGAATTGTGAAATAATGGGGAAAAAAAATCTGCAAACTCTATAATAAACATACTGGACCTTATATGTTAGACTTGGAACTTAAACACTGATGTTTAAAAATTTAAATACAAAGCAAGTAGCTTATTTTTAGTAGTATAACCGATCAAATATGTATTTATATAATTTCTTTTACTAGAGAGTTAGAATGTAAGATTTTTGTGGTTTGCTTCTCCTTTGTTAAGGAGATACCACATTTGGGAGAATGTGGCTGTGATTTTCTGAAACATTCCCAGGTAAAAACATTCTAAAGAGATTGTTTACACATATTTTGCCAATAAGGAAATGAAAAAGGAACTCTTGAGTTCAGATTTGATCTCCACCCAAGCTGAGCTCTATTTTCTTATTGTTATCAAGAAACACAATGACGTTTATGTGTGTGGAGGGGAGATAACTGTTAGAATGACACCACCGGTGGTTTGTGATTTTGGAAAGCTATTGGTGCCATCTCCTCTGTCCCTTTATAGTTGCTTCTGACTCATGGAGAATGAGGTGCCAGGTCCACATTTTCACTTTTGGCTACACACTGAGCTCACTGGACAAATACAGCAGAAGTGCCTCTGAATCCACAGCTCATTTTGTCACAGGCGGGGACTGTGCTGGGATCTGTTACTGTTGACGTGGAGCTCTAAGGATCGCGTTCTTGGCTCTGTGCTTGCCCTCTTGGCACCATTGCATGTACATTGTTCCATTATAGTTGTTTGGATGTCTCTGTCCTCAAGAGACTAAGCTGGTGAAGACAAAGACTGCATCTCTCCAGTCCCAAGTACAGTGCCTGGTTCATAAAAGGCCAATAAAGAACGTATATAGAACGATTCACTCAGGTTAACATGATGGCCGTAAGCATGGCGACTCCTCATCTCTATCCCTGTGCCCCTCCTGGCAAAGAGAGTGAGGGATGCCTAGGAGGATCTCTTAGTCTAGATTTCTCTACATTGGTTTTTCTATATTGTTATAGCTTGGTGCTTGAACAGTGAGTCAAGTGTATGGTTTCTTCTCTTGCCTGTAGCTCTTTCCATACTCTTTTATTTTGGGGTTTGTTAACTATATTTTCACAGGTACCTTATAGCCTGTCATCTTAAAATCATAGGTACCCTCCTGCACCGCTAACCACTCTTGTCCTCATAGAATCCCATCTCTCATTTTTACCTATTAATGACAGACTCTCTGGATTTTCCTGTTATCTTCATTGATTTGCCACTTCATTACCTCTAATAATTTAAAATGTTATGTAATTTGCATATTTTATTTCTTATATTTGTTCCATATCGTTTAACATTTTTAAGGAAAAGAAATGGTAAGATACTGAAATTCCAGGTAGAATTTACTAAGTCCATAATTGGTAGCTTGATATGCTCCTATTAGGACATTATTAAGGTATATATTATAATTAATTTTATAGGAAGATTTTCTGTATCTGTTGTTAAACAGATTTTATAGAATGATAATTAGTACAGAATCAAGACATGAGATGTCATTGTGAAAAGCTCTGGGGTCAAGCTAAAGGCATTTTTATAGAAGTTTTTAAAAGAAATAATTGTGTGTTTGGAACAATAGGGATTAAAATTTTTATTAAAGTTGAAATTTTTTGTTTGATAAAAAACACAGTAAAATTGTATTGACAAAGATGAAATTGAAACAAGTGAAGTTAGAATGCTTAACTGATAAAGATTAATAAACTGTATTCTAAATCTATACTCTCCCACCTCATGCCTTCCCAAAGCATTTTTGGGAGGGATGAGAATTAAAACTAGGTCAGTCGAGGTTAAGAATTATTTACAAAAGTCTGGTGAACTCCCCAGAGACTATCCCTGTAGCCAGGGGCGTAATTTCCCAAGCCACTAAAGGCTAGGCCGGAGCAATTAATGACTCATAATGCCAGTTCACAGCAATCTTTTACTTTACACAGGCAGAATTATTTGTGCTATTTCAGCTGCTTTGACCAAACCTTTCAGAGTCATTTTGCTTAATTTCGAGCATGCTATGCACATAATAAGGATAAATACAACTTTACTAAAGTATAGAGGGGACAAAAAAATCAAATGAACATTACTGTGAACTTTCCCTTGTCTATAAAAGATGATCATCCACTAAGTGAACCATAAAGAGTAATGTGAGTGATGCAGAATACAGTCCTATTGCCAGGGAAGATAATATTTAATAATTTTGACAGCTTGGTGGGGATAGGTTAAGGATAGGACAGATACATTGCTTTGGAAATGCAACTCAGCTAGACTTAGAGCAGAGACATTTTTTGACATAAGGGTCCTAAGGATAGGCAAAGAAACAACTCAGGAAAGTGTCAAGCTGAGTAACATGTTAGAAAATTTGTGGATTCCCATTTAAGTAATCTGAAAATTTTGTTGTTCATGTTATTATTTTTATTTTTACCCTACAGTGTTCTTTGGGGGAAATAGTTTGAGAGCCAAATGAACTTCTCCCCCCATATTTGTTTACAAGTCATTTGGAAAAGAAAACAATCTGGGCAGGTAGTTGGGATTCATGTTCATTTTCATATATCTCCCAGAGAATGTAGGATCCTGCGGGAAAAGTCACATTTAATTTCTAACTCTAAATGATCAGCTTTAAACATTTTCTTGTTGTTAATACAGACTAGAACTGATTTCCTAAGCCATAGTTACCTTCAACTGATCTAAAACTTGAATTCATTCATTTGTAGTTCATTGATGGTTTGTCTTTGATTGCACTTTATCTGTGTAACTGCTCCAGTTGACAAGAGCAATGGTTTACTTGGTCTTCAGAGCCTCTCCTGATTTTTTAAAATGAGAAAAGTATTTACTGTAGCAACTTATCAAGTTGATCAGTGAAGATATTATTTATTCTACCTTAGAGATGAGGAAACTGAAGGACAGGTAGGTGAAATGCTTACCCAAAGCCATAAAACTTGTAAGTGGAACCATTCACACACACCCTGCAGACTGTCAAGCCTACGCCCTTTCTTCCTTCTATCTGTCGAGTTACTTGGGCCTCAGCTTTGTGTCTTTTACTGTCTTGAAATTCGTGAGTACAAAACAAGTGTAGTAGCTTTTCCCAAAAGGAATTGATAATCTAATTATGAGATCCTTTAGAAGTCCTTTTTTATAACAAAGATTTGAGGCAATTCTGTATGTGCTTGTTTCTTTCACTTTCTTTCCAAATGTCTATAACCTCTTACACTTTTCCTGTAACCTTTAAAAATTTGATTAGATGCTTACCAGGTGGCATTGCTATTGCCCAGTTGGACAGGCTGTGTGAGATTGGAGCGGGCAGAACCCGTGATGTCAGGGAATGATGCCCAATAGGGCTTCCCTCTTTGAAATCTGTATTTGGTCAACAGATGGTCTCTTGTGTTTCTCTCGAGGAGGACTCACTGTCTGTCACCACCTTGTCTTCATTTCTAAGGCTTAAGCTTATCCTAGAGACTACATCTAATTTTCTTTGCTCTAGTATGTTATTATTTATTATTGGGGTTGGAGGTGCCTCCATGCTGGTCAGATCTAAACTTCCCTTCCAAGTCCTGACCTGATGGCATTGAGTTACAAGTACAGGCTTTTGTTCAAACCCTGATCCTGCTGCTTTAACCATGCGACCTTGGGCATACTCTGTGACTCAGTTTAACCTTCATCTCTGAAATGGGAGTAAGCCCTTACTACACGAAGTTGTTGTGAAGATTAAGTATTATGTCTTAAGTTCTTGAAACAGTGCCTGTCACAAAGGAAATACTACCTAAATGTTAGCTATTATTATTGTGGCTACTACTACTTGGAAAAAAAAAAAAAGAACAATAAAGGCTACTTGCTCTGAGATATGTAACGGTAGTTTTCTGATTAATATTTATTATTTATGTAGGTCTTTTTCATTTTAAGAAGAATCTTATCAACTGCTGCGTAGGTGGGTCAGAGTTTCTTTGGGTCACCCAACTGGAAGGTTTTTCATTTGGAATTCAAGCAAACCCTTCTAACCAGAGTGCTTTTCTCTCTGTGGTGGAGTCCTGGTGTACCCAGGTGGGGCTGGGTGGAAGCACTTAGATCTCCCATTCTGTGGCCAGGGCAGGGGACTGGGCAGATGTACAGCCAGTGGTAGCTTTTGCGGTCACTTTGGCTGCTCACTGCCCCATGGCCATCATGACATGTTGAATTTATGTTGTCACTCTAGATGTTCCTGGTTCTGCTGCAGCTCCGTAAGACTGCTCTCGCTTGTTGTAGCCTTGTTACTGTGGTTTCCTCCCCCTTGTTTCCAGCAGAAACAGCTTGTGGTCCAGAATGAGGAAAGGAAGCAAATACAGCTTGACGTTTAATCATTTTCTCTTAGTTGTCCAAAGGGAGTGTTTAGCATGATGTTTCAGTTGAAATAGAATTTGTCTTCTTTAAAGTGGTCTCCACGTGAACAAATACATTAAGTACAGAGGCAAACTGGTGAGAGGGAAGAGTTGTAAAGCAATCTAGTGGCCATTCTTCCAGCAGGTAAGTTTTGAGGACAGAATCCACTCCTTGCCTTTCCTGGTTTCTGGTAGCTGCGGGTGTTCTTTGACTTATGGCCACATCACTCCAGTCTCTGCCTCCATGGTCACATCTCTTCTTCCTCTTCTGTCTTACAACCCCACCTGCCTCTCTCTGAGAAGGATCCATGTAGTTGTATTTAGGGCCCACCTACATCATCCAGGGTAAGCATCTCCTTGTCAAGAGCCTTAACTTAATCACATCTTTCATCATATTAGATAATGTTCACCCTTTTGCCATTTAAGATAATATTCATAGATTCTGGGGATTGGGACATGGATGTGTATTTCTGGGGGCTACCATTCACCCACTACAAAGGATTAAGGGGATCCTTTGATTACAGGAGGAAGAATTGTCCCTGGTGCACCACTCAGTAAAACACTGAATTGGGAGGAAAGCCAGAAGACTGCTTTCATCTTTTTTTCCTATCTTTACTGAAATTTTTGTTGTGATCACATTATTTTTTTCAAATTAAAACACACACACATGCACACACACACACACACCCCTGCACACACATGCAGAAGAATATAAAAGATAAGATAATTTCCATGTACCGGCTTCCCAAGTTGTTAACATACTGATACAGTTGCTTCCTATCTTCTGTTGTTCCTTTTATAAGGAAATCAACATTACAGATAAAATCCCCTATCTTCCCTTTCGTATTTCTATTTCCCTCCCTTCCTATCTAGAAACAGTCACTGTCCTTAATTTGGTATATAACCAATCTGTGGTTTTATAGCCTTATTGCATGCATAACTATTTATACATAATACGGAGTTGTGTATATTCATGTTAAAAATGTTTTTCCTAAATGGTATTACACTGTGTGTAACATATTGCTATTTGCTTTTTTATCAAGTTGGGCTGATACCTGATCTAGTATTCATTTTAACTGCAGCACTAAGCAGCTGGTTCTCTCTCTCTCTCCTGGCTTCAGAATATGTAATCCTAGAGAAGTCCTCTGATTAGCCTAGCTTGGGTCCCCTGCTGGCACCTGTTGGATCTGTGACTTCAGCAAATGGAGCACTAGGATTGCTCATGTGGGAGTACATGCCTACCCTATACACGGAACACCAGGGTACTTCGTTTGCAGCTCCCCTTAGGATCACATGTGTTTGAAGGACTGTACCAGGAAAGCCTAGAGAAAGGATTTGGGGCAGACACAAAACTCAGATTTCTACTCATGCTTTCAAGTTTGGGCTTGGATGTTACATCCTCTGGGAAGCCTTTCCGGATCCCTTGGGATAGTGTTCTGTGCTCTTGCACTTTCTATTATTGTAACAACTATCATGTATTAATTGCCATCTCCTCTTGATGTGTACTCATTCAGGACAGAATGTGCGTCTGTCCTGTTTTACGGTTGTACCTTGGAAAATATAAGGTCTGGCACATACCATTAGATAGGTGCTCAACACACAGTTTTGAATGAATGATTCCACTGACTAACAGAACTTTCAACCTAACTTTCTATAAACAGGTTCCTGTCAACTCCATAGGAGTTCTGTGTGGCTGTGGTGCTTTTGCACCTGTCTTTCAGGCCCATTAAAATTCTGTCTCTTTTCACATCTCTTGGTTTATATGAGTGGTTTGGCCCTGTTTGGAATTTTCTTTTTCTTATTTAGTGGTAAAAATTCAAGGAAAGATAAAACTGCAGAAATACAAACTCAAGGCTTCCTCTGTAAGATCTTTTGGGATGAGCCCTGCCTAGACCTTTTCACCCCAGTGTCCCTTTATATTTCATGTGTGCGTAGTCATTTCTTTCCAATCTCGAAGTTTTACATAGAATACTTACATGAAGCAAAGCACAATGAATCTATAAGCATCTCACTGAAACTTTGTGGGAGAGGCAACCTGAGAAGTTTATAGCAGGTAGGTAATGGAACCTGATTATACGATACCATTATTATTGAAGATGTGTACAAGGCCATTGATAAACTGCTTTTTTTTTGTTTGTGCTATTTTAAATCAGTGTATACAAGGGCTTTCATACATTCAGTTTACATCTTTGTGTCCATCTCCCGACACTCTATTTACCCTAAAGTCTTGTATTATTTAGCTCTGAATTCTCTTACCATGAGATAGAATTATTCCTTATATTTTCAGGAATAAAACTCCTGCATCAGAGGAAATTACTGATATCACTAAACCTGATGGAATAATCTATATTATTTCAAACTAGTCTCCTATGCTAGGTTACTGTAAGCACCCTCTAGGCAGGGGCACTGTTTTCTGCTTTTATAGTACTTTGGCTCAGTTCTGTACTAAGTACAATCACGCGTCACTTAATGATGGGGATATAGTCTGAGAAATGTGTCATTAGGTGATTTCCTTGTTCTGTTAACATCATAGAGTGCACTTACACAAACCTAGATTGTATAGCCTACCACATACTGAGGCCATACAGTATAGCCTGTTGCTCCTAGGCTATAAACCTATACAACAGTTATTGTACTGAATGCTGTAGGCAGTTGTAATACAATAGTAAGTATTTGTGTACCTAAACATATCTAGACATAGAAAGGGTAATACATAACACTACAGCATTATGATGGCTACCAAATCACTAGGCTATAGAAATTTTTCAGCTTTGTTTGAATTTATGGGACCACCACTGCATGGGTGGTCTGTCATTGACTGTAGTGTTGTTATGTGGTGCATGACTGTAAATACTCTATTGGTTATGTTTGGACTAATAGTGCTACTTGCATAGTGTGTCTGTTCCCAAATGTGGTTATCTTATTTCTATTCATAGGAAGTAATTATAGGATAAGTGGATGGTATTAAAATTAAATTGTACTTTTATCCCCACTCTAGGTTGCATCGCAGCGCATTAGCTCAGTGGACCTCTCGTGTTGTAGCCTGGAACATCTGCCTGCCAACCTCTTCTACAGCCAAGACCTCACTCATCTCAATTTAAAACAGAACTTCCTAAGGCAAAACCCTAACCTTCCAGCTGCCAGGGGGCTCAATGATCTGCAAAGGTGAGCCTGCAGAAAGGGCGCTCCCTAGGGAGGCTGGGGGGCAGAAGCAGCTTCTGGTTGTTATCTCCTGAATGTGCTGACTGGAAAACCAACAGTGTGTAAACTTTCTCTTTCAGAGAGCAGAGTAATAGAACTTTGCTTATTAGGACATTATCAGTTCTCATTCTGAATTTTTTTCAAAGTTTCTGCCTTTCAAAATAATGCTTTATGATATTTATTAACTGGATAGATTTGTATAAGAACAATCCTCTTTCAACCACTTTTATTCCTTAACCTATCTAAAAATGCATCTGCAAAAAGTTAATAACATTGAGTGTGTTACTTCTGAATTTCAGGGGGTTGTTCAGATTAAATTATTTCTTTTGAAATTTGCAGAAGATCTGTTTTTTCCATGAAAAGACATTTCCTTAGAAATTTAAGAACCAAGGTTCAAATTCATTAACACCATGTCATGTGTGTGATTAGTGTATATGTTTGAAGGGTCACATGTTAAATAAATAGAATTTGCTCCTTTATAATCAGAGAGAAGGAACTTGACTTGCATGTCTCCAAAAGAGATGTAAGAGTTTGCCATATTCATTTCCTTTCCTTTTGGAGCAGTAATCAATCTTGATTCTGCAGTAAATGAATCCTCTGATATTTATATATTTATTGCAAACATATAAGACTGTAACTTGTAAAAGACTGTGTTTTAAATAAATAATGGCCAGTTCATTTGTTTTTAAATGACTGGTATGACCAGAGATTAAACTATGGTAATTAGCCATTGTGATTCTGTGTTTATGGTTTTTACCATCCAGAAAGAATAATCCAATAATTGCTTATTATAAAGCTTGTGGATATAATTAGAAATGGAAGAGTATTTTAATTGCCTTTTCAGATAATTGTGAATATTCTTCTTTGATACTACACCGAAGTTGACAAGTGGTCATTTCTTAAATGTCAGTTCTAATATGAGATCTGAAACCTTTTTAATTCTTTAACATTAAGATCCATTGAATATCCATGCCCCATTTTACTGCATGAAGTGTTGGTCATTTGGAAAGTACTGCTTCATTGTGTAATACAGATATTCCAAATGTTAACACATTCATTGTATAATTTCAAGAATTCACGTATGTTAATATCACTACTGGTCTTATTAGATAAGTCTTTAAGTATTAGGAAGTTTCAAGCTCACTGTGGAAACAAATTTTCCAAAATTTTAATTTTCTATCAAAAGCTTAAAGGTTATCATTGGCAACAAACACCATCAGTTTTTTTCTGAAGCAACTTTCTCACTTCATTTTTAAGAAAATGGCTGCCAGATACCCAAGCACAAATAACAGTAGTTTATCAGTTGTTCTTGCAAGTAAAAATGGTATTCCATGTAAATAGTGATTGGTTTGGCTTACAATTCAAATCATCATACAAGTGTTTTCCTTGAGATAACCATCATACTTTAGTATGCACCAGAAGTGCTTTATATTTACTACCTATTTTATCACCCAGAAAATTAAAAAGACAGGTACTCAGGGGTTGAGATGTAATAAAAATAACTTACCTGTATCATCAAGGACATTCTTAAGTAAAACTGGCATTACAGACTTTTTAAAAGAATATTTCTACTGCAATTGCTTGGCAGAGAAGAACATAGAAGAATATAATGACAACTGGGACAGCTTGGTGCTACAGTGAATTAGTTACATAGACAGTAGAGACTCCAATAAGAACGTTGTACTCAAGCAACTCATTGTTCCCTGTAGCTGATGGGTACTATGAAAGTAAACCACAGTGGACTTCTTAAATTTAGGTTTTTATGTGCCCTATGTATTGATAATTCCCCATAGGAATAAAAGACCTAAAGAGATAGCAAAACCTAAGTGCTCATGTATGGGGTTGAATTAAGAGAGGAAATCATGGAAAAGTAACTAATATATGGGGAGACCAAATGAAGGTGAGAATTATTATTACAGGATCTGTTTGTACAGAATTCTCAGCCTTGATTTCCAGTCTCTGCTAATAAGAATGTTACCTTCCTCCTGGTATAGGGAGGGCATCTTTCACTTAGGAGTTTTCTCTTTTGATTTCAGGAAGAAAGCGGGAGGTCAGAGTACTCTTCTTATACCTGCTGTTCTTAAGTGCCTTTTCACCAAAGTAATTCTTATGCCAAAGTGGCATAATTTGGGGTGGCATATTCTACCATCTTTCATAAGGGATAATAGATCAGATAATTCTTTTAGGGTGATATCGTGGCATGTTTAGAAAGAACAGTATAGAGAATGGACTCAGAAGCAAAATCTGATAGTAATAATTTGTGCACGTGTACATGGTTTTGGTAGCTTTGTTCATGGTACTTGAAAAGTTTGTCACTTAAGTTGAACTTAAACGTCTTTATCTTAGGCTATTTTACTTTACTAATCATTTCTACCTACCACTTTAAGAGAGAAGCCTGTATTTTTTAGTAAGTACTTTACAAATTGATAATGAAAATACACTTAAATTGCTTAATTCTGTGTGTGGGAATTAGACAAATTATAAGGTAACTACTTTATAAATAGAAATTTGTTATAGTGTTTCAGCTGTTTTTGATGGTTGGTGGTCATCACTTCCATCCATTAATAAGGGAAGTGAATCTGCTTTCTAGCTCTTGCTATTTGTAGGTAAATTGGTACAGAGAAACAAAGCTAGCATAGCTAGCTGGTTCTAGGAATAGAATTACTTTTAGAGGGAGAGCACTAACTTTAATTTCAGTAGAATTTGGTATTTTCGATGATGCAGTAAGTCATGTACAGTAACTCCTCATTTAACATCGTCGTCAGTAGGTTCTTGGAAACTGCAACTTTAAGCAAGACAGTGAACATGAAACCAGTTTTTACCATAGGCTAATTGATGTTATAAATAAGAGTTAAATTCGTATGTCATATTTCTGGCCACAAAAAAATTACCAAACTATTAAATAAAAACCAAAACACTTAATATTAAGCAGTGAAATAAATGTGAGCTATTCATACATTTAAGAAGGATTAATAAAAAAGATAATTATTTACCCAATTCTTCTAGTTCAGAGTCTTGGGTCAGAGAGCCTCTCCCAGCAGTTCTGGGCACAAGGTGGGAACCCACCCTGGACAGGACATCATTCCCTTGCAGGACACACTCACACACACGCTCAGACTGGGACCATGTAGACACGCCACTGAACCTAACGTGCGTAGTATTGGGATGTGGGAGGAAACTGTAGTACCCTGAAAAAACCCACATAGACTTGGGGAGAATGTGCAAGCTCCACAAACACAGGGGCCCCGTCGAGGGTAGATATTTTTTTCTCATCAATGTTATAAGAAAATGGTGTTGAATGAAGTGACATTATTTGAGGACCTGCTGTACATCTGTAGAATTTTAATGTGATTTTTACCACATGTGATACTGAAGTGTACCATCAGCTTTTCTTATTGTTTTTTAACATTCTCCTATGAATACTGAATTTTATTATGTTGTTTCTATTGTCTTCTCACAGTTTCTCAAGATTTTATGCAATAGATTCACAAGATTTAATGCCTGTTTTTGTAATGATATTATAGTGTATAGGAATAGCAGCACTGCTTTGACTTTTAGATACTTGATGTCACATTTAATTTTTGCCTCAGTGACTTCAGTCTATCACCTTCGTTACTTCACCGGTTTCTGTATTTATCGTATTTGCTGTGCTTGGCTTTGAATCCCTGGAGGGCAGGAATCAGGTCTTCCTCAGAGGTCATTACTGTTGCTAGGTGAACCATTAAAAACATACTTCATAAATGTTTGAACGCATGAATGAGTGATGGTGGGAATTGTCTTTATTCATGCAGTTATGTGTAAGTATACCCCACTTCTTTGCAAAAAGTATTTATAGCAACTTTCAGAAGGAAGTGAGACCAGTAATTTTATCATTGTATTTCTCTTTGGTTGAAGGTATGATGAGAAGGCAATGTTCACAGTGAGATGATTCAGAAAACCTTACATAGAAAAAGATTTGTAAGAAAGAATTTGAAGTTGGAAAAGGAGACATTAATTTTAAAATGGACAGTATGAAATTGGACTTTCTAAAAACAAAAGTCTGTGGTTCTGTTCACCATTCTCTACACACACCTCACATCCTCTTGCCACTGACCTTGCAAGAATGGGCACCCCTGGAATCCTACCCCACCCTTCAGAGTGTATTGGTAATGACTTTCGTTTCTTGAAGCTTATGGTTATTTCCCAATTCCATGTGACCTTTTCCTCTTCTGCTTTGTTAGCTTTCTTTATACCTATTGCACTTATCAGTTATACCTTTTAACAAACATCTGAAGACTTCTAAAATCACCATCTAATTATAAAGTCCTTAATAAATATTTGTTGAATTGTTGATTCCCACCACCAAGGATAATCAAAAGGATGTGATCATAAAACTTACAGAAGAGAGTGTTCAAATGCTTTCAGCAGTGGAGCCATTTCATGTATTTAGCATTCAAGGTAACTACTGTAAGGAGACATCAGTCATTCAGAATGATTTCTAATCAATCACATTACCTTATATGGTACCTAGAGGTCAATGTCAAGGAACCTAGTAGTATATGATTGTGTTTTAGAGGCTGTGGTATAAATGAGTATATTGTCACCTGAAATAAGCGGGGAGTGAATTAAAGTCTTAGAGGAAAAAAGTGATTAGAGCTCTGATTAGATCTGAAATTTGTTTTAGCCAAAAATAATAGGAGAAGAGGGGCTGGCTTTCTGGAATAGGAGAACAATGGGAAAGAGGGAATGAAGTTGAGTTGGGTGTGCAAAGATGTGGGTGTAAGAGAATGAAAGTTATGGAGAAATGAACAATGAGAAACTCATAATTATGCATGGCATTTATCAAGTACCTTTCTTCTTTAAAAGCTCAAATTTCTACATTTTTAATCCCCATGGAGTGGAAAACAAATGACCTTATTTCCTATTCTATTCTTTTGGGGATCTTGGCATTCCAGAGGTACAAAGTTGTTAATGTTAATTACTCATCCTTAGCAAAAGCCCACATTTCCAGGTTTTTATTGAAAGAGATATTTTAGTTTTTGTTAGTAATTCCTGAAAACTCCTTTTAATGGAAATACAGATAATTCATTAGCATAATGGAATAAGGAGTGGCATGCTAAAATATTTTTGCAGCTCATGTGCCAGATTAGACAGCAGTGCCTAAAACAATTTCAGCTTCTTTGAAGATGCTCTGTTATATAAAAAATGTTATAAGCAAACCAGCTGCTAATTGCTAAAGAAAGGATAAAGCCCAATGTAAAAGAAAAAACACTTAGCACAAGTGCTGCTTAGGCAGAGAGATAACCTTGGGAAGCAGTTTCCACTACTGAGGTTTGGTGAGGGTTGCCAAGTGTTCAAGGAATTTCATGGAATGTATGGAATGTCCTTTTTTCAGTTAACTGTTCCTAACACTGGGAAGTTCCTTTCTTACACAGCTTTGCTTTTCAGATGGAATTTTGATCCTCTTGGGAAGCTTTCCATTTCACAAGATTCCCACTTTCCTTCCTGGAGCATTTGATCAAAGGAGGCCTTTACATGGTGCTTGGGGCTCTGAGATTGTGTAGCCTTTGGTCCTCTCCTTGGCAGATGCTGCCAGCCTCATTTCTGGCAATAATGGTCTATTTTCTTCTTCCGTCATATAGCACATTTTGAAGAGGGAGCTCAGAAACAAAAGATTTATTTATCAGCCAGGCTGCATTAAATTGCAGTTCACCCTGTTGACTTCTTGGGATCATTTAAGATGTTCTTTAACTTTTTTCCCCACTTAAATACAAATTGGAGGGGGCGGGGTATGGTAGGTTCAAAAGCCTTAGCCTGGTTCTGATTCTGCCATTGTATTCTGCCCAATTCCATTCTTCTGTGGTTTAGTTGAGTTTTTTGTTTTATTCTCTGAGCTTTATCTTAACAGCAAGGGTTTAATGCTAGACATTGTATTTGTAGATATTTGCTATTCTGAGTGATAATCAACTTTTCACTCTGCACAGCTCTTGGGGGGGAGGCAGTAATAAGTCTAGAGTAAGGGGGCCAACAGATGATTATTTTGTGGTTGGTGGTGGTGAAGTACCGTTGTAACTTGGGAATCTGATTAACATCTTTACTGATGATTTCTGAAGTAATTCTCTGGTTGCCAGTGTGAGAACGCTGATGGAGACTGGTAATGCTTCTCTTTCTCCCTCTCTCCTGTACCTCATATCAAACAAACACATCTAACTCTGCAGCTCATACTGACAACACAAATGTCAGTTTTGAACCTAAAGCCCCGTGAGTTTCTGTTTTTCCTGAGTGACTATAAATTTTGATGTCACTCACTATTCTCCAAAGTCATGGAGCTTTGAATGGGAGGAGTCACATGCCTGTTGTTATTTCTCCAGGGTGGGTTAGATGATGACACTAGAGCTGGCAGGATATTTCACAGTGACCTCTGTGAATCCAGGACACACCCACCCCTCCCTGATGATGTCTTTTAGACTTATAATTAACAAGAAAGTCTTAGGGACAGTCTGACTTTCCAAATAGTTTTTCTTTCCTCCAGTTTTAAATTTTTTGTTAGAATGCATACTTTCATCCCATACTGTGTGTGTGTGTGTGTGTGTGTGTGTGTATGTACAGGGGAAGTGCAACAAAAGAAGGGGAGATATTATCTGATTTATGTGATATACCAATCCAAGCATTCTAGAATGGATTATTTCACTACTTCAGTACCAGCGTCTTCGTGTCGAGGTGCTCTGTGATTAGGCGTTAGGCATCCTTTACAACCATAGGAGTTCTTTCTCCTTAATAATTTGGCCTACTTAATGTTTCCCAAGGACACCCTCTAGTTTTTGCCCTCGAAATCGGTGTTTCTCAAAATGATTCATGAAATGGCCTGCATCAGAATCACCTGGGGTGTTTATTGGTGCTGTGGTTTGAATGTGTCCACCAAAGTTCACTTAATCCCCAAGGTAGCAGTATTGAGAGGCGAAACTTGTACGAGGTGACTGGGCCACGAGGGCTCTGCCCTCATCAGTGGATTAACTCTCTGCTCTTCCCCCATGGGATGACACAGCAGGAAGGCCGTACCAGATGCTGGCACCTCGATATTGGACTTCCCAGCCTTCAGAAATGTGAGAAATAAATTTTTTCTTTATAAATTACCCAGTCTGTGGTATTCTGTTACGCCAACACAAAATGGACGAAGACAACTAGAAGCACAGATACTTATTTTTCATCACAGACCCAAATCAGAACCTCTGGTGATAGGGCCCAGGAATCTATATTTTTAACAATGCATGCTAAAGTTTGGGAAACAGTCATACCACACTATTCTTTTTAAATGCTGTCTCCTCCAGTACCCGTCTGCCTATTGAACTCTTGTTCATGTCCCTTAGATAAAAGTGAGTTTTCTCTTCTGTGAGCACTCATGATATTTTTTTTCCAGTAATTTTTCATCTTCTGCTTTATATTATAGCAGCTTTGTTCTCAAATTGTTTCAAGTTCTTGGAGGGTGAAAAGTATGTCCAGTTCACATTTGCATGCTTCAAACACCTTTGCACATAGTAAGAACGCAGTAAATGTTTAGTGAACGAATGGTTCAATCCTAGCATCTGAGTTTTATTATACCTAGTAAACTTTTGGGTGTTGGTTTTTTTTTTTCTATTTAGCTATCAGACATATATCCTTGGCCTATTCGTGATGTGGAGTTTAAGCTACTCGTGTCTAAGCACGTTTTCATGACACAGTTATTCTCTCTGGCTCTTGTTTATTCTCACTTTCTCATTCCTTTAGTAATCTAGTATCCTTGATATAGATCTGGTCTGGTTTTTATTTTTATATATCTTTGTATGACTCAAATGGAATTTTATCCAAGTATATATACTTGTGGATCTTCTCACCTTTGCTTTGAGAATAGGAACAGAAATAGTGATGCATTTTCTGCCTTTTATAGAAATGTTCTTTTTACTTTTTAAAAATTTGTCCTACTAGTGTGTTGGTTCATATTAAGCATCTGTTGAATAGTATCGGTGATTAAATTGGCTCACTGTGGGCAGATCTGTTGTTGAGAAAGTGAAAAAATGCAGTCATGAATAAATTGAGTAAAGAAACTGTCTTGAAAGATGTTTAAGTGTAGCATACTGCTTGTCTTTTGATTCTTATATTGCTAATTTATAAAAGAATCAGAAAACGACAGATTTATGCTTATGACTCATTGTTTTAATGAATTTAGTTGCTGTGGGGTTATTGTAGATCTAGTGACTGGCATTTTCACATAATCACTGTCTTATGATTTGGAGTAGTTTTCCACGTAATGTGCTTACTGGATTCACAGAGCCTGCCCCTGCACACCCACCTCCCCCATCCTGTCGGCAGGGGCTCTGTCTCGTTCACTGCTGCATCCATAGAGTTAACCTAGCCTAGCACCTGGCACATAGTAGGTAACAAGTAAGTGCCTCTTGTTTGAATTATTTTAAAATAGGGATTAAAATAAGAATTTCTCTCTTCAGGGAATGCTTTAATTTGCCATTATAGCAATATGTCCATTGTATTTACTGCCAACACTCTCTGTTTCTTTGATTATTACTTTGAAAAAATTATGTCTGTGAGTTTTAGCTTTGATTTTCTGATTTTTAGCATCTGCAGCAATTCTTTCTTTTCTTTCTTTCTTTCTTTTTTTTTTGAAACAAGGATCTTGCCCCTTTGTTGCCCAGGCTGGAATGCAGAGGTGTGATCATAGCTCACTGCAGCTTCAAACTCCTGGGCTGAAGCCACTCTCCTGCCTCAGTCTCCCTAGTAGCTAAGACTATAGGCATGTGCCACCATATCCAGCTAATTTTTTTGTAGAGACAGGGTCTTGCTGTGTTGCCCAGGCCAGTCTTGAACTCCTGGCCTCAAGCGATCCTCCCACTTTCGCCTCATTATAGTCATGAGCCACTGTGCCCAGCAGCCATGAAGCAGTTCTTTAGAACATTATGATGCAATCCTTCTGTGACTGTAAATTTTAATTTTTATCAAGTAAAATATACATGTGTTTATTTTTGTTTTCTAGTCATTTGAAAAAGTGATATGCTTCTTTTGCTTATCCCAAGAGTCATTTATGGTGATTAGGTTCCAGATAGGATGGTTTCTGTTTATTTTGGCTCAAGTGTTAAGAAGCTAGTCACGTGCCACATTAGCACTCTATGCACCTGTGAGCCTCCCAGAAGACAATGGCAGATGCCCACTGGGTGGACTGCTTGGCCCTTAGAACAGAAGGGCATGTATAAGTTCATGTGCATTCATTTCAAAAGTTATACAGGGATGGACAGGCAAAGCACTGCAGCAAGAAACTGAGAAGAGATGAAAGTTCAGTTACAGGCCAGCAGAGTTTAGGGGTGTGGACAGCAGTGTGAGAGCCAAAGGGAGTTGAGTCATGCCTTCTACAGGGTAGGTGTTCCCAGCAGTTCTGAAGCAGGCACAGCCAGTCAAATGTTTCTCATGCCAGTGCAACCACAGACAAGTCCAGGAGGAACATGGGGCAAAAGGTACTCTTTCTTTTCTTCTGCACCCAGGAAAGACAGCCTTTTATGTCTTTTGCAAATTATTTTGCTTCCTTACATAACTATTATAGCACATGCAGGTTGCCCTATATCATACCTAGATAGGGGCAAAAATATTAAAACATGGCTGTAGGACTAAGTTCCTAAGCTATTAAAGCACCACACTAAGGGAATCAGAATTTGAGGAGTGTGTGGGAGATAAATCAAGGAAATTGTTGACTGGTGATCTGTCTCTCATTCATTTCTTAACTATTGTTTAAGAGCAAGCATATTCAGTACACATTTTATAAAGTACTTTGATATCTTTTTCAAGATTGTTCCTTATAAAGCTAGAAAAGTTACTCTGTCAAACTAATGGTCTTATTGGAGCACTTTACCTGCTGAAAACCACAAGGTGTGCTCTTAGGAAGAACAACAGCGTGTACTTGGTTTTATAAAATCTCTTGAAGAAAAGAGAAACAAAAAGTAAATGTAACTAGTTTTTATCTAACGTTTTCTCATTGTCTATTTGATCAGAACAGCACTAAGCTTTCTCTTTTTGTTCTCCCTTCTCCTAGTATATGAAATTTATTTAAATTGAATGGATATCAGAAAGGATGATTTATTTAATAAATTATATTAACACAGTTAGCTACCAAAAAGTAAATAGTTAGACCGCTATGTAAGATTACATGTAAAAATAAATACCATATGGAATTTAGATCCAAATGTAAAAAATGAAATAGCTAAATATTAGAAGGAAATACAGGAGAACATTTGTACCACTTTGGAGTGAAGTGAGAGGAGCTTCTCAAGCAAGGTGAAAAATATATACCCTATAATGGAAAAGATTGCCAAATTTGAGCAAACAAAAATCAAAAATTAGTGTGTAGCAAAAGTCACCATTAACAGAGTGGGAAAAGCTAAACAGTAGGCTGGGAGGGAATATTTGTAGCATATGACAATACATGACAGGTAGTACTTGGGGAGCACCTCCAAACTGATAAATGGAAGATGAATAGCCCAATAGAAAAATGGGCAGAGGATGTGAATCTGTATCTCAAAGAAGATTTGCAAATACCACTCCCTTCTTCACAAAGAGAAGCTCAACTTCACTGAAAAATAAAAACTGAAATAACCTGGTATCATTTTTGCCCATTAGATCAGCCAAAAATGAAAAGATCTTGACATTAAATGCTAGTGAAAAAGTAGCATGAGGAAAGAGATCCGCGTTCACGTGGCTGATTGGGAGTATGAATTTCTGCGACCTTTTTTGTAGTTTTGCAGTACATATTAAAATTTAAACTGTATATACTCTTGGGCCCATTAGTTATACTTTAGAAGTAGAGAGTCAGTCCTTTATCCAAAAGTCTTAAGGCCATTTGTGTTTCAGATTTCAGAGGTTTTCAGATTATATAAAGATAACATGGTGCATATACTGTATATTATATAACACCTCTAGCAGAGTTTAGGACAGCAGCCATTAGCAAACACATTCATATTTCTAGAGAGAACAAATGCATATTCACATCAGTTCAGGTCAGCTTTTGCTACCACGTAAGTCAATGAAAAATGTGTCAATTTCCAGAGTCTTTTGGATTTCAGAATTAGGGATGAGGCATTAGGTATACATGCTGCAAAATAAAATCATTGATGCACAAGTGGATACGTGACTGGGATGTTTCTTGCAGAATTTTAACAGCAGAAAAACTGGAGGTACTCCTAAAGGCAATCAGTGGAGGAATGGAATAAATTTTCTTACCACTGTACTCTGTGTATTACGCAGCTTTGAAAAAGATTGAGTTAGATTTTTATGTACTGATTCAGAAAGATGATCTGTTTGTATTAGACAAGAAAACAAGTTGTAGAAGAAAATGTGTGGTATAATCCCATTCAAAAAAATAAGGAGGGGGCTGTCCTATCTATGCAAGTATATGTTTTACAAGGAGGAAAGCTTTGAAAGGATATATACCAAACCATTGACACTGGCTATCTCAGAAGGATGGGATTCGGAAGGAAGTAGGAGAGACTGTTTACTTTTTCCTTATATGCTGCTGTAGTTTGACTCATTTTGTTAAAATAAGCATTATTGTTTTGGTAATCACACAAAATCAGTCTGTTCTCTTAAAAGCAAATATAGTGAATCTTATTAGAGCACTGACAGCCTGGCAACTCTCCACTGAGATAGAGTCACTCTAAGTCATCAGGGATCCTGCTTTTCATAATTAATGCAAAGCAGGGGTCTAAGCCCAAAGCTAGGCTTACAAGTCCAGCCTTTGAGCACCTCCTTCATAACTTAATACTGAAGCCCAATAATTTCTGAAGTGTGTTAGCGTGTTCCTCCACAAGGAAAAAAACAAAATAAACATGGGCTGTTACTGTGAAATAGAAATCCATTCATCTAGGGAATCTCTTTTAATTGACCCACTTGTGGTGAGTATTAATTTTTTAAGAAAATATTGATTTTTCTCTGTTAGATTCATTGAGGAAAAACAACGAGGGTCATCTGTGAAACTCATTTTAAGTACATTTGGAATACATTTAAAAATAGAACTAGTTCCATCATACTGTTATTTTATAGTCAAGCTTTCCAAGTGTGTCATGTATATCCTAAGTTCCTGGAAGGAAGTTACTAAGGATTTAGATGTATCTAAAACAAATTAATATCATATCTCCAAATAGTCATCATGCTATGTATTTGTTTTTATTTCCTAAATACTTACAAGTATATATAGCTATTCCTGTAACTCAAGTGCAAAATATAAACTTCGTACATAAATTTTTGAGTGTGGATAGACTGAATGAAGAAATACTAAGAAAGAAAAAAGGATTAAGCATGCCTTATCACGACAGAACAAGCCCAGGAGGAAGTATATAGAGATTGGCTACATTTGTGTATATTTGTTTGTTTCTTTCAACTTTGATATTGTAGAACATTAGCTTTTTTTATTCTCTACCCTTGGACAAAAACGACCTCACTTCATTTTCTAAGGAGCACTCACTCCCAAATAGTTTTTTGGAAGCCAGAATGAAATAAGCTGTTGAACTGTGGTTGACCTATTTTAAAACTTTTACGTATTACCTCATAAATGTAGGGAAGTTGAACTCATGAATTTGGTGCATTTTAACTTTTCTGATTAAGAAACTAAGCACTTATCTCTTTTGTAGAGTTGTGTAATTTATTTAAGGTGGTAATAAGCAAATTATTCTTGAAAGATTGGAAGACTATGCCTCAAAATTTAGTAACTGAGCAAAAAAATCCATTTACAGCTAAGTGTAGACAGTAATACGTGTTGTCTAGATTGAAAGGGAAACTAGATAAATACAGGGACAAAACGAATGATGGCTCTGTTGCCTCAATAGCAGTTTTAAGGTGTGAGCTATTCCTGCTTTGCTTTGCTGTTAATTAGTTATGACTGTGAAGTTGGAGAAAGGAAGGAAAAGGTAAAGATGTTAATAGATCACACCCCTGGATAGTTTGGCACATTTTGTCTAGATCCAGTGTCATTGTTACTATACTTTTGTTTTATGATGTAAATACAGTAGGAGATACAAATTAAAGAAAATACCATTACTTTGTCAGAGTGGTGATATTATTGGCTCCATTCTACCATCTTTTCCGTGTCCCTACTTTTGACTTTCTACCACATCAAGACCCAACCCTGGGCAAACGGTTATGTATTTTGTTATGTGGAACTTAGGATGCCTGGTTTGAAAGAGACTTTAAGGTTTGTTTGTAAACACATTACAGTTATAGTTTTTTGTCTTTGTAGGTTATCAAGTATATTTAGCTGATTGTGCTTTTCTGTGACTCTTGGTATTAAAAAACAAAAGTATGCCTTGGAGCTTTGGAGTAAGTCAGACCTGAGTCTAAACTCCCACAATGTTATTGCCATTTGCTAAATGCAAAACTGTAACATGTGTCATGTTACATGTTATATGTACCTTAAACTGGGTAATGTGTACACTGTAGAAATTTATTGCTTACAGTCCTAGAAGCTGGGAATTCCAAGTTCAGGGCACCAGCAGTTTTGATATTTAGTGAGGGCTCAACCTCTGCTTCAAAGATGCTGCTTTCCCCCTGCACCCTCAGGTGGCAGAAGGGGCAAGGTAGTCCCTCCAACCTCTTTTATAAAGGGCACTAATCTCATTCCTCAATATAATCTCACCTGCTCAGGGCCCCACCTCTTAATACTATCATATTAGGTATTAAGTGGAGAGAGAAATTTTGGGGAGACAAACATTCATACCACAGCATCTACTTTAATTTTCTTTAGTCTTGGTACTATGTGTGAATATACATGTGTAACAAGAAATGCTTTAAAAAAAAAGTAGGTTCCTTGTCCTTTCAGTTTCTGAAGCATTAATTAGAATAACGATTACCTTGTTATTACTAATCTGACCACTACAGTTAGAACAGTCATCATTAAAATATGTTTTGCTTATCTTAAATTCTGTGATGCTCTGATGCTCTCTACTTTCCTCTGTTGGACAGCTATGAGGAAGTATCTGTAACCTGAGTGAACTGAAATATTAGTTTAAAATAATTTAAACAATGTATTTAAAAACAAATGTATTTCCCCCAAAATAGCCAATTTTATTTTATAATCTGGGTCTGTGCACATTTCATAATTTATCTGGCTTACCTATTACCATGGCAGAGCTAAGTCTTATGTTTTGTCATAGAGACAGATTTCTAGTCTTTTCTTCCGTAATAGCGTGCTGTCACCTTGCTCTCTCCTCTTCATTCTTTTAAAATGAAGGCAAAGTGTGGAAAGGTCATCCATCCACTCACCATTTTGCTCTCATATCTCTCATAACTTAAATATCGTCTCCAGGTATCTGTTTCACCTATTTTAAGTACCAAAGGGAGGTGAATTCTATGTGGACCTTCCCTTTGTCTTTTCTCTGAAAGGGTTTTTTTCATCTGCAAATGCCTATAATGTGACTGTTTTCCACATCTGTAAAGAAAAAGTGGAACTCTAAGAACACTAAGGCTTAGAGTTACCAACAGAGATGAATTTTAATATTGATTGATGTGTTCTGATCCAGAACTCAGGTTCTCAGAAGCAGTCCATGCTTTATTTGGTAAACAAGTCTCTGCTGAACACTGTGTTCTTCCCTGGGAGGAGTTTGGGGGCATTGGCTGCATGGGGAGGAATGTGAGGGGAGTGAAGAATGTGGTGAGAAGGAAGGAGACATTGAGGATACTTGTAAATCACATCAGCTCTTAAAATTTAAAGGTCTAGGGTAAGAGTATAAATGGAGACCCACATACCATATAATGTCCTGGAAGCATAGATTCAAATTTAGAATCCTCAGACACCTTGGGATTCCTCACTGAATATTGAGCAGCGTGGGCAGAGCTAGGCCAGCAGCCCCCACTCTTCTCTTCCCATCTCCAGCTCCATCCCTCACCTTGCAAGGGTACGGACACTGCAGCCCACAGGTCCAATCTCCGCCCACTCTAGGGCCTATGGGTGCACCTAAGTGGGAGGATGAACCCAGGGAAGGGGCCCGTATAAGCTCTGCAGACAGTATTGTGATCAGTTGGGTAGGGAATTCCAGGGTCCTGATTACTCATAGGAGGGGGAGAGAGTGCTTCTCTAGTAGCAATATAATGTAAGCCACAGAATTAATTTTAATAGTGTATTTTATTTAATCTAGTATATCAAAATTATTAATAGTTCTAAGAAATGTATGAGATAGTTTACATTCTTTTTTTGTATTAAATCTTTGAAATCTAGTCTGTATTTTATAATTAGAGAGCATCTGGATCTGGACTAGTCCAGTTTCATGTGCTCAATAGCCACCTGGGGCCAGTGGTTTCCTACCAGGCCTTGCTGCTCCAGGAACAGTGTGCCGACCCCTTGTTCTCTGGGGGCACTTGGCCCCGGGACTGAGGGCAGGTCTCTTTATGTCTGTCTGGTAGTGTTTTATCATTGGGTTGATGTAGAAAATAACCTCTTTCTCTTTATATTTAGAACTGGTGGATACTTTAAAATACCAAATATTTTTATATACATAAAACAAATGGGAAATAATTAAGAGGTTTTTTCTCCCTCTTCCTTTTAAGTTTGTCAACTGCGTTTTACTCATTCAACTTGCTTCTGCTTTCCTTTGTCCTCAGGAGTGACATGGTCCTAGTAAATTTGTTTGCATAGATGAATTATACCTTCTCCACCCTCTGTTACTGACTTACACTTTCCCAAAAGCCAATACTTCTGTTTCCCATCTTGAGTAATTACTGGCTCTGAAATCCGTCCATTTCCCCACTTTCTGAAAAGTCTGTGTACTGTATTGTGTTGGATAATGTCTAGTGGATCATTTTCCCTCCTAGAGGAACTTCCTTTTAAAATTCAGTTTAATTGCATGTAAATTTAAAAACTGTGGCCAGTTCTATCAAATGAGTAAAAGCATCTAGAAAAGTAGGATGCTGTTTTTGTTTGGACTGGAACAGCAGTTTCATCTGTGATGACTAGAACAAACATTTTATCTCAGAGTTGCCAGATTTAGTAGAGGGAAAAATGAGCACCAGTTCAATTTGAATTTCATATAAATAATTAATTTTTTAGTATAAGTATGTCCCATGCAATATTTGGGACATATTCATATAAAAAATATTTATTGTTTATTTGAAACTCAAATTTAACTGGATGTCCTGTGTTTTATCAGGCAATCCTATTTCAGGACTCATTTACCCTCTCAAAAATTGTGGACCCTAAGCAGCCATCCAAGAAAATAGGTATCAAGGTAATACTTTCAACCTGTCAAATAGGTACATTGTCAGCTCTCTGTTTAGAATAAACTTTTATTATTTATCTATTTAGAATAAAGCTCAACTTTTTTATTATAGAATCTGACAAGTAGGTCACATGATAATTTCTTTAAAACTATCATGTTGCATTGGATTGGGTTGAATTGAATTTATTTTTCGGATGTGTGCATCTGTTCTAGGCAAGTACATACTGCCTAGTATTAGACTTGGACAGTTTTTAAAAGAATTAGCATAATGCAGCCACTGATCTGATTCTTATCTAGAAATGGTGTAGAGGTCAGCAATGGATCCAATGTAAGGGTGCACAACAAAATAAAAAGTAAAGTAAAAAAAAAAAGTAAAGATAGCTTCTTTCATGCTTTAGTTGCTTGGGCAACTGAGAAAATGAAATGAAAGAGCCATCAACAAAAATAGAACAGGAGGAAGTGCTGGTTTGGAATAAAGATGGTAAGTTCAATTTTGGGCTAGAAATGTTGTAGGGCAGATCCGGAGAGGAGCTGGAGTGTGATGGGATTGACAGAGTTGTTCCCATCATAGTAAAAAGATTTCCAAGGAAGACAATGTAGAGAGACTAAAACTGACAACGGATCTGTGAGGAGTACTTCAATTAGGAGTGAGGAAGAGGAGATGAAGAAGAGAAAAAAGAAGGTAAAGAGGAGAAGAGGGTTTAAGAGAGCTGGGAAGAAACCACGTGAGGAAAATGCTGTTAAACTGAAATGAGAAAAGCTTTTCAAGGAGGGGTGCGTGGCCAGCAGTATCAAGTGTTGTATTGAGATTGAGAATGATAATTGGTTTTTAAATCCGGAACAAAGTCCTGGTTCCCTTAGAGTGTCGTTTCGATAAATTGTTAAGTTTTTATTATTTCGGTTTTGGGTTTTTGACTTGTCTGTAACAACACAGAATCCAGAAGGGCCAGCTCCAGCCCCCCCTCACTGGGACCATGTACATGTGTGTTAATTAAGCCGGGATACAGCTAGAAAACTTACTCCAACAGAACTCACTTCCTCAAATATTCAACCTTATTTAAGAGTCACAAGTTTGTTTTTAAATAGAATGTTTACATTTTAGGTAAAAAACACTGGCCTTAAGGGTCAGAAGATGTGCATTCTGGCTCTGCTCTGTCGTCCTTAACCTCCGAGGGCTCCATTTCCTCCACAGTTGATTTTGGGAGTCAGGCTAGATTATAAGGCTATGCTAAATTATGTGATGTTTGCATCTGTGACATTTGTCTTTTTTCCTTTTTATTGTAATAGGTTCACCAAGTTGAAGAGTCTTAACCTTTCCAATAATCATTTAGGAGACTTCCCATTAGCAGTCTGCAGTATTCCAACCCTGGCAGAGCTGAATGTGTCCTGCAATGCCCTGCGAGCAGTCCCAGCAGCTGTTGGAGCTATGCACAAGTGCGTACTTTACACCCCACTGGGGGGGCGTGTCCAGAAAGCCCAGGGAAACTGCATCATGAGATTAGTTAACCTGTTCTGTTGGTCATGTAAGGCTTGGCCCCAAATCAAGAAATTAGGCAGTTAGGCACTGTGTGGTCTGTGTGGAGAGTTCATTTATTAGGTTTATATATATATATATTTTTTTTTTAAGACAGGTCTCACTCTGTTGCCCAGGCTAGAGTGCCGTGGCATCAGCCTAGCTCACAGCAACCTCAAATTCCTGGGCTCAAGCAATCCTCCTGCCTCAGCCTCCCAAGTAGCTGGGACTACAGGCACATGCCACCATGCCCGGCTAATTTTTTTCTATGTATTTTTAGTTGTCCAGCTAATTTCTTTAGTAGAGACGGGGTCTCGCTCTTGCTCAGGCGGGTCTCGAACTCCTGAGCTCAAACAATCCACCCACCTCGGCCTCTCAGAGTGCTAGGATTACAGGCGTGAGCCACCGTGCCCGGCCTTAGGTTTATATTCTTTAGAATTTTGTAAAATATTAAAATATTCTTGTTTAGAACTGAAGATTCCTGTGGATGACTATGTCTAAACATGTGGGAGGTTGTTACTTTCTCATTTTCTGAGTTATGTTGAATTCTAAGACTTAGAAATTAATTTTAAGAAATAACAAGGAAAGGTGGGTATTTGGGCTGATTCACACCACAATTAGTTCACGTTGTTCCCATTTGTGCCTATCCAACTTGGGAAAATTGGTCATACCTCTCATTTTCAATAAGATTAAGATGCCTATCTCTGATAATTTCTCTCTGGTCCATTATTGCCTCGGGCTCTGCCTTTATGCATTTTGCAAAGAGTAGTACATTTTCTAGTAATATGATCTATACTTATGGAACTTGTATGTTAATAATAAAGATGTGAAATTTACACATTCTTTGTGATTCTTATGTTTTCTTTAATAGCTTACAGACATTTTTGTTGGATGGAAACTTTCTTCAGTCCCTTCCTGCTGAGTTGGAGAACATGCACCAGCTTAGTTATCTTGGTCTTTCTTTCAATGAATTTACTGACATTCCAGAGGTATTGGAGAAATTGACTGCTGTGGATAAACTTTGTATGTCTGGAAACTGTATGGAGACCCTTAGGCTACAGGCTTTAAGAAAAATGCCTCACGTTAAACATGTGGATCTAAGGTAATCATTTTTGAGAAATATATCTCATTTGAGTGGTTGGTTTATATTTGGGGGGGGAGGTTGGTGTTATATCACTTTTGGTGAGATTTTGGTGTCCTAGGGTCCTACTTTGTTTTGCAAATTTGAACCGAGTTTTATATGATAATAGATACGGCCATTGAGTGAGAGAGCTATTTATGGTGGATGAAAATCAAATCGTAGAGAGCAAAGTGGATATTTTTCTCTTTCAGTCCTTTTCTGTGGCTTACCTGAGGCATCTGACTTCAGTTAATCATCTCCCCTTTCTTAATTTTTTTTCTTTCTTGGCTTCCTTAAGATAATGTATCTATTAAGTTAAATTTATTTTACTTATTTATTTTAATTTCCTCTCTTTATCCAGTAACTCTGCCTTAGTTTACCATTGTTTGCTAAAATATGAAACTCATAATCTCCCGTAAAACCAAAGTTAGGCTAGAAAACCTCCATTCTCACCCTTGCAAAAACAAGGAACCTGCATTCTGAATCCTGATCACACTAAACCCTAACTGGAACTAGTAGCACAGTCCTTGCTACATGATCAGGAGTCTGCCCTTCGTAAGTAAGGTTCAGCTTTAGTTTCTAATACATAGAGAACCAGTGCACAGGGGGACGCTGTTCTAAGTTTCTCTGTTTTAAGGAAAAACAAGAGCTTTTCATGCGCTTGAGTTCCTGCAAAGCAACATATAGGGCTGGCCTTAATACTGACTTGCCCTGTATGATACTTTTTCAACCAAACTATTAATAATTCCCCCAATTGGCAGGGATTGATGACCACATACTAGCAAAGTTAAATTTTGGGCAATATATTTAATGTTTCCATGCCCCTGTGTTTCCATCTATAAATTGTGGTTAATAATAGAACTTAATTCACAGAGTTGTAGAGAGAATTAAATTCCCTAGCGCTCCCAGCAAGTGATATGTTTTGTTATCCTTACCTGATTGAGGACTCCTCTGTGTTTGTGGAACCTGCTCAGCTGTCATTCCTGGCATCTTTACTCCTTTCTCTTTGTCAAAAGGTGGTTCTTTCCTTGTGTTGTGTCCACTTTCCTCTCCTGATAACCCCACACCCTTACGCAGGCTTGCTCAGTTTCATCAGCATGAAGTAGCATCATCTTTCGCTCCCTGTTCTCCATTCATATGATTGGGCCTAGAAACCTGTATAGTTCAGTCCCTCAAAGAATTGTTTGGCTTCACCGTTCCTCAGACTAAAGGAATAAGGCCTGTCCCACCTGGGGAAATGTTAGCAATTTGCAGTTCTAGAATTCTTAATTTGGAGGTACAAATGGTTATAATTTATCTGACTTTGAGAACTTATTGGATGTGACAAGACAGAGAACTAAACATTTTGTCATATTAATTTATTTTCCAAATTATTAACCTTATTTGCCTACGAGTCACTAAGATTTAGCAAACCCTTAGTCGAGAATTTAGGCCCTTTTTATTCAGCCACCCAGTGGTACAACTTTGTTAGAGCCAAGGACAATGGGTTGCATTGACATTAGGTAACAAGCATGAGATGATTTCTGAGTTACCTGGTACTGTAAGAAGATATTTTTCTTGACCTGAATTAGCTTACAAATAAGATCAATCTAATATGTCCAAAAGTAATGATTCTTAGTAAGTGCTTTATAAGTTCTTCAGATTTCTAGTTCTAGCTTGAGTCTCTTTAATGACATCACCTACAAGATATTTAAATATCAGAAGAGACACTGGACACTCTGTAACTGTTGAATGACTGTGAGTAGATAACTGCTTCCTTCCTGAGGTGAGGAAGGAAAAACCAGATCAGATTTTGCTCTGATTCTGCCTTAATACTTTAAATTGAAGCTAGTGGAGACATTTAAGGGGAGTTTCACTTAGTTTCTCTAAGCAAAAGGCTAATTTTATTGAATGTTTTATTCCTTTAAATAGAAATGTTGCATCAGATTAAGTGATCATTTTTAATCTTATTCTTTTCCTTATATATATAAGTACTTAGAGTCTGATATTTCTTTTATGGCATCATAATTCCTCTTCCTCCTTCCCCTCCTCCTTCTCCTCCTCCTCTCAGCCCAAAATGTGGCTGTTACCCTCATCTCTCCCCTCGGTCACTTCTCTTTCCATCCCTGTCTTCTCCCTTGGTAGTTGCATGTATTCTCGGGCTTCATCTTGCAGTTTTCATCTCAATGTTAAACATCCCTCAATCTTTCCCTAACTCTTCTGTTCTTGGGACCAGTTTCACTTCAGCTGCCAGCTGGATAATTTCTCCTTAGTTTGCCTTACTGACACATTCAGCCAAGTACATGCGAAACGGAGTTCACTGTCCTTCTTTACTCAACCAGTTCTTTCCCCTGGATTCGTTTCTGCTGAGAGCAGCACCACCTCATTGGTTTCCCAAACACACCTTTTGGCTCTGTTTCTAGTCTACCATCAGAGTCTATCTGTTCTTCTTTTACACTCGTTTCACTCACGTCCCTTCCTTTTTCTTCTCACTGTGACTGTTGCCTCCGTCGTACAGCCTCTCGAGCAAGCACAGCCTTGCTCAGAGCCTCCCCTCCTGTTCTCTAGTTCGAGGTATTCAACACTCACGTTTGGCTTCAGCCCACTAGCCTGTGAGTCCCTTGAGGATGAGGCTCCATCTCAGAGCTGCTCAAGTGCGGTCCTCCAGCCCGTGCTGGCAAACCAACTATTTGCTACTTTTCCACGATGACATGTGTATAGAATTTGAGACTAATATTTTAGAAATGTATACTGATTTGACATTGCCACAACATCCAAGTGATTTATGAGTAGACTCATCTCATTGTACAGGGAATTCACTAGTTCAGGTGTCGTCAGACTTGCACGGTGAGTTGCATGTGGTGTGAGGGCGTGAGCTGGGTACTGGTTGTGTGCAGTGGGCTGTACATCAGCCTGTGATGAATGACAAGCTTAGAAAATAGGTCCTTCACCAGAGATAGTTTAGGCACTGCTCTTATTTATCCTTGAGCCCCAGTGTTAGCAGGTAGTAGGCACAGTCCTTGATAAATATTGACTGCCCCATCTTCCTAGCCACATTCTCTCTCCTCTCATATCCCCTGTGCTCCTGAGGAATCCGTGCGTGCCGGCATGAGGTCACCTTGTGCCCTGCTCTTCAGTGCAGAGGCCATTCTGCCACTTCCTCCTGGGCTGCTGCTCTTCTCCCATTTACAACTGGTTAGATTCCCAGTACTCTTGGGATTCAGATGAGATGCTTCCTTTTTCTTAGGATCTTTTTTGACCATTCTCTGTGTTTTATACAACATTTATGACACTTATCACATACTTGTAGTCCTTATATTGTTTAAAACATGTCTGACTCTCCTCACGAAATGATGAAATCTGTTTCCAAATGCCTTGTGTTATTCATCTCTTACTGTCAAAAGCTGCAGGTTGTCGTCATCACCATCATCACCATCACCCTTCACAGTTTACAAAGTACCATCACATATTTCTCATTTGATCTTCCCAGCTGCTTCGCAGGACCAGGAAGGTGTTGTCCTCATTTCACAGATTAGAATTAGACTCAGGTGTTAGGTGACTTGCTCACGATCTCATTTGCAAAGGTCGGGCTGCCAGCTGGGGCTAGGACCTGGTGCTTCCTCACACATCTGAGCTACTCAGTGAATGTTTATAAAGTAAACAAAATAGCTGTGTTAACTGAGGGGATTATTGGAAGGGAATTTTAACCACATTTTGCTTCTTAAAAAGTTCATCCTAGTACAACATGGTGAGTATAGTTAACAATAGATTGTATTCTTGAAAACGCTAAGAGAGTGGAGGTAAAGTGTTCTTACCACAAAAATGATAATCTGTAAGATAATGCACATGTTAATTAGCTAGATTTAATCATTCCACAATATATATATATATACTTCAGAACATCATGTGGTATACTATAAATGCATATAATTTTATCAATTTTATAAATAATAATAATAATACAATTCATCCTAAATAGGTAAATTACTGTGTGAGGCTAAAAACTTGATATTTGAATTATGGTAAGGGTTGGCAATTTAAGCCAAATGTTAACTTTTCTTTGATTATAGATTTTCTTTTGTCTCTTCATTAAACCAACACTTTCATTATTTTAGTAGTAATATAATGAAATTATGTGTGTGTGTGGTTATTTCAAATGAAGATGATGCCTCATGAAGTTTATTTAAAGTGTAGATTGGGAAGAAGATGGGACATCTTTTAAATTCCTGCAGTCTATTGTATGCAAGATGAGATTTGTTTTTTCTTTTTTATTCTGTGTACACATTCTAGTAATCTAGTGAGCATTTGGAAATAGGCAAATTGCTGGGTTGAGGCCAGTTTTTTAATCCTACAACCTGGAATAAAAAAAGAGAAGGAGCCAAAAACACATTGTCGTAGGGACATTTGAAGAGGCCATATGTTATACTTGCATGTGACGAGGCCTGGCTCTTTGCTGTCACTCATCCTTGTGTTTCAGTGGCTTTATGATGTTGCTCTTAATAATTCATTTACCATAGTTTTATTTTCTTTTTTTAAAGGTCAGAAATTCACTACAGAGAAATTTTGGCTTTTTCCTATACTCCATCCTGGTATTAATTCTCTTTTAATCAAGTACATAATCTCAGCACTTTGTTGGCTTTGTAATGAAAAGTGGAGGGGTTTTGTTGTTGTTTGTTTTTAAAGGAATCAGGCATGGCCTAGCAAACTGGAAATTTGAGATTTTCAGCTGTTTTTCTCCCCTTTGAAGCTAAATGTATCTCTGTTATATTGGTTCCTAGGCCCCATTGCTGCTTAGTTATCTTGTGCTGGATCATCCACAGCAACTTGAGCCCGTGAGCTACCCAGTTCTCATGGCAGGGGTTTTCCCTGTGCCTCGCTCCATCCTGGAGTTATTGATTCCCATTTTTGTCCTTCAGTCTGTCATTTCTTGGTGAATCTTAGATGCCACGTTGTCAGTGTTTTCTGCACTTTACTCTTTGAAGTAGTGTTTTATATGTGGAGATGGCTTTGGTAGTCATCCCGGGCCTGAGCAGCTGGGAATCCCAGTACTCGGGTGCCCGTTCTCTGGGGCTCTGTGCATTATGCTGCTGTCGTTCATTGTTCGTTATACGACTCCCATTCATGATTTTTCCTTCTCACCCTTTAGTTCTGTCCTCCTTCATGCTGCCCATCTACCTGCTTACTCATCCTCTCTCCTTCCTTAGATGTTCGTTGTAGTTGTGATGTGCTTAATGGGTTATTCTGGGTTTTGTTTCTTATGTTCTTTTCAGTATGCTGTAAGTAGTTTTACAACCTAGTTCTTTGGAAATAAATACTTAAGTGGATTTTTTCTCTCTTCAAATGAGTTAAGGCAAAGTCAGTGGGGCTTGCTCCTTTCCTAGCCTTCATGGTCTAACTTGTGTTTCAGAATATATTGTGAATTGTAGCTAAAAATAACCAGAGAATCTGGTTAGTGAAACAAGGCCAGATGCTGAGATTCAAGAAATCATGGAGAACTACAATACAGAGAAAATCGTGTTCTTTCTTGCTAGCTCACCGTATTAGGGTGTGGCCATTTACTCACAGCACTGGACTTAACTGTAACCTCTATTTGTGTTTCTTCCCCTCAAGATTGAACGTAATTAGGAAGCTAATAGCAGACGAAGTGGACTTTCTGCAGCATGTCACTCAGCTTGACCTCAGAGACAATAAACTTGGTGATCTAGATGCTATGATTTTCAACAACATTGAAGTTTTGCACTGTGAAAGGAATCAATTGGTGACATTGAACATCTGTGGCTATTTCCTAAAGGCACTCTATGCCTCTTCTAATGGTATGTAACATAGACCACGTCGAAGCTTCTCTTTTGATTCCAAGAATTTAACCAGCAGCATCATGTCTGCCTCCCTGGTTTTTCTTTCCCCATTTAGTTAGCAAAATAAGTGTTAAGTTTTGCTAAGATAAAAGTTATAAAAGAAAAATGCCGATTTGGTATTTAAAGGAATCAAAAGGAAAATTTTATTGTTTCTAATTTATTTCTCATATTGTGATGTTTAGTTAAGTTATTCCCACTTTTGCTTTGGTCCGTTTGCTTAAGGGAAGGGGGGAAAGTGGGCTACCTTGTTACAGTAAGATAGTAAGTCCAGAACCTTGACTTAATACTGGAGAATGGAAGGAAATCCCATTTTGGACTCATTCCTTATTTCCAGTTTCATGTTCCACTAACAAAGACCTCACCGAAGATAAACCTGAATTATATACCCACATCGTAAAGCAAGAGTCTTAATCATTCAATAAGATCTCTTAGAATTTGAAAATCATGGTAGTTTCAAAAAAGAAAAGATCATATGGGCATATGTTTGCTAAGGTGAAGATTTCAATCCCCTACGATCAGCAAACTGAATGAGAGCAAGTAGTTACTACTATAGGTTGAACAAATGTTTATCAAGCACTTGTCTAAACCATATGCATAGTATGCATAGTGTAGCTCATGAGTTCTGAAAGATAAGGGATTTTTTTTTAATGTGCTTACTGTCACCTGATTAGAAAAACAAGCCAAACCTCAAATAAGCATAGATTCTAATGTAATCAGTTTCGCTGAGCACCAAAGGGTCATAGGATTTGGATAGCCAGTGGGAACAAAATGGGAGAAAATGATCTGAATGTGGCTTGCTCAGCATTTGGGAGAAGACAGGGAATTCTGAACTCATAGAAGTAATTATGGGATGCATATCTTGGGGTCTGATGGTGAAGTGAAACATTGAACTTAGTACAGTAAGCTATAGAGAACCAGTAGAGATTGTTAAGTGGAGGAGACATGATGGAAATGATGCTGTAAGACTGTTAATTTAAAAGTATGGCACAGAATGCATTAATGGTAGAAAAGTGAGTTAATCTACCACTCTACTAACCTAAGTTATTGTGATGGGCTTCATGTGAGCGAATGGGAACTTATAATCAGGGTTATAGATGTTGATTTAAGACTCATCTGCTCAGACATGATACCTGAAGCCAGAGAAGTAAGGCAACTGAAGGGGCAGAGAGACCTGGTACCAAAAGTCAACTTACAAACCCTCACAGTTAACTGGGGCCAGAGTGGGCAACTAGATAGGAGCTAAAAACGTGAATTACTTGCTAAGTGTTTAGAGAAGCAGAAGGACATTTAGAATCTACTCTGTCCAAGAAACAAAGCCCTAGCTGGGTAATGGTGTCATATATCCAAAAGTTTTGAGAAGGAGTTTCAGATTTGAGAAGTCATTTGTGACCCTCCAGAGTGCTGCTTCAGTAGAGTGATGAAGATAAAAGACAAGATGCATTTGGTTTTATGGAAGAAACCCTGAGTGTTAGAGCATTTATTCAGTTAATCTTCTGGATATAATTTAGCATGCATAACATAAGAGGAGAACCACAGGAAATGGATAGGAAAGAGGTAGGAAGGTAGAATGAGTGATTTATTTCAATCTCTGAATAAGATCTTGTGATTAAATTGGAAGTTTTTTACTTTCCTGTGGTTTCAAAGTTGAACAAATGGATGTATTGTACTTCTTAAACTAAACAAACAATGGAGAATAAAGCACAGTAATGATATTTGACATACAAAAAGAGTCTTTGTATCATTGAGATAGTGATGTTTTTGTGGGTTTTTTTCCCTCCTAGAACTTGTTCAACTTGATGTTTACCCAGTTCCAAATTATTTGTCCTACATGGATGTTTCAAGGTAAGAAGTCAAGTCTTAGAGTACTCTAGAGTCTGCTTGAAAATTATTTAGATAAGTCTCTCTGAGCTTGTGTATAATCACTTTTTTATATTTTGAAGTTAAATAATAATTAAATTTAATGGTTTTTACTTATCCTCTAAAAATGTATGTAAGTATCTTTCACTTAAAATACGTTTTGTTTTCTGTAGTTCACCAGACCATAAAGGTGTCAGTGTGTGCGCCAATTTGGACATTAAGTTTGGGCTTGAAAGATTTGTGAGTTGAGGGTTATATGACTTGAAGGTCCAGTAGTTCCTCAATCTCTTTAATTATCTTAACCATGTCTTTGTGTCTTTCCCTGAAATGATATTAATTTTATTCTTTTAAGTGCTGTATTTCTTTTAATTCCTCCTCCCATTTATTATTTTGTACCTATATCTCCTTGGTAAAAATTCTTAGAAAATAGCAACCACAAGATAGGAATTCTGTACAACCTGTTCAGTTTTCTTAGCTCCTTTTTGAATAGGCTGACCATCTTACCCTTTATGCAAATTTGCTTCTGTGGTGTGTCATACTTATTCCAGTTCATACAAATACTATGATAGACTTTTTCCTGAGGGCACAAAGATGTGACTATACATATATGAATACAGCATATATTTATATAAATTAAACTTTAAAAATTTTAATGTTGAATTTTAAAATTGAAACTCAAGAGAATTCTAAAAGAAATACATAAAATTTTCTCAGTACATGGGAGTCTGTGGCCCACTCCAGGTGACAACTGTTACCTTGTGTCAGTGTATAAATTCTGATAATTTGTTAACAGTCATCATACTTTGTAATCACAACAGCTATGTGATTTATCATATACAAAAATTTACCTTTTGTCATGAAAGTACACAGACTGGCTATTTTAAAAATAATATAAGAATGTGTCAGCTATTAGGAGAATTCTTACAATTAAAATTTTATTATAAGTTTATAATTATAAAATTCTTTGAGCAGTGCTTCATGCATTTTCTACTATCTACATATATCAGACAGTTTAATGAACTTGAAGTCACACATTGCTTGATTAGTTTACTGTTTTTTCCTATTAGCCCTGGATGTTGTTATTTTTACCTTTTAAATAAAAACAGTATAGGAATGGGGTTTGCATCCATACGTGCGTATAAGTATCTTGAACAGACGTATTTCAAGTATACACATTACAACTATTTTCCTTTTTTCTTTAATATCTTATAACACTTGTCCCAAGCGTCATATTTTCATAGAATTTTCATGTCTATAAAGAATTATAGTCATAATTTACATACCATTTTAGATTCCTTGTGCCTGGTCACTTAATATATTTAAAAAAGAAGGTAAAAGGCTAACCATGTCTGACTAGGGACATATCGAAATAGAGTAGATGTGTTTAAGTAATTGTCAGTTCATTTAATGAAGTCAACATTAGTTTAGTTCACTTGTTTCTAGTAATTATTATTACTGTCTAATGCCCAAGTAAATGTTTTGAAGTAATTAAATCTGAGTCTTAACCGTCAGTGCACGTTTTCACTGCTACTGTTTTAAAATCGCCTCTCTTCCCATTTATCCATGGCTATGTTTGCATGATGCCAACTGCAGCTGGGAAGTATTTTAATGTTAAGGGTTAAAAGGTACATTTGAAAATAAAACTGTTATGCCATTTGACTCATTGACTTAACGGAAGTGTATGTGTTTTTATTAGCAATATGACATCCTCTCCCTAAACTTGACATGGATCTATAGACTTTATAGGAAAGCAAGTTTGGGAACTTGACCTTTTTTAATATTTTTATTTATTTTTTATTTTTATTTTTTTGAGACAGGGTCTCGCTCTATTGCCCAGGCTGGAGCACCGTGGCATAATCACGTGGCATGATCAAACTCCTGGCCTTAAGTGATCCTCCTACTTCAACTTCCTGAGTAGCTGAGAACTGTAGGCATATGCCACCATACCTGGCTAATTAAAAAAAATTTTTTTGTAGAGACAGGGTCTCACTATGTTGTTCAGTCTGGTCTTAAACTCCTGGCCTCAAGCGATCTTCCTGCCTCAGCCTGTCAAAGTGCTAGGATTATAGGTGTGAACCACTGTGCCTGGCCTAGACTTATTTTTAGACTTGAGATGATACAGATGATGTAACCATGTCCTTTTTTACTTTTTCTTTACTACTTCTCCCTATCACAATTCATCTTGATTCTAGAGTAAAGTGAATGCACGTAGGATTTTGCTTCATACCCACTGTACTTTGGTATTTCATTTAAAGTTTTATTTATTTTTTTGTTAATTATTTTGAGTTTAGAACTACATTTGAGGCCAAATTCAATCAGAAAATCAACTTTATGTTCTTGTATTTAGGAACCGCTTAGAAAATGTGCCTGAGTGGGTATGTGAGAGCCGAAAGTTAGAAGTTTTGGATATTGGCCATAATGAAATATGCGAACTTCCCGCCCGGTAAGTATTACAGATCCAGTGAAAGAATCTCAAAACAGATGAGCAATAAGAAAAAAAATTGCTGATTCAGTGTTTAACTTGTTATTATAAGCCCTTAAGAGTTTGTTTTAAAACCTTATTTGGTGTTTTTACCCCATGCCGTGTCTTCAAGTTACATACTTTCTTCATGCAGTGAGTAGAGTCAGGTTTTGACTCTCAGTCCAACTTTTTAAAGCCATGCAGAAAGTGATGCTTGGTAGAAATTTTTTAAGAAGTTAAGAGAAGTGTTCAGAGATTCAGCAAACAATACAGTTAGCCTGCCTCTGGGACCTTAATTCTTTCAGAATCTTCCACTTCTATCTGTTGACTTAGTATGTCTGCCTTACCAAGAAATAACTTTTGTTTTCCATAGAATATAACTTTGAGCAGAAAAAAAGATTGTTAGATCATTAAAACTAGAAAGAGCAAACTAGATTATCTTTTTCTTGGTGTGAAATTTGGAGTAAAAAGTTCAAGAACTTCTCTTTCCTTCTCTCTTTTAAATATGTTATTATTTCTATTTCATAATTTTCACTTTAGTGGCAAGATTTGCAAGACAGCCATGTGATGACAACTAGTGCCCATAAATACAGAGAAATATTTTCAAGTTGACTAATTGTGGTCCAGATATTATTGAACTATTAGTGACTAGCCATGCAATTAATAACCAAAACAGTAGTCTAGTCGGTGCTGTCCTATAGAACTTTCTGTGATATCTGTGCTGCCCAATAGAGTATCCATGAGGCACATGTGGCTGTTAAGCACTTGAAATATGGCTAGTGTTACTGAGGAACTGAATTATTTATTTAATTTTAATTAAATTTAAATAGCCACTTGTGACCAATGGTTACCACAAATCAGGTCTAGTTAATTGCCGCTGTTCTCAGCCAATCACCAAACAGAGGAAGTTAGTTGTTTTAAACTATGTATGGTCAAAAATAGCAATGAAATATTATAAAAGTATGTCACCATCATGGAGTAAACTTTTACTTTAGGCACATAGTCTTTAAAGGTATGTGATCAATATTCCTCTGTTTTCTTGTAAAGAACAAGGATGGTGAAATACAGGTGATTGATAAACCTAGGACGTATGTTGGAGTTGGGCTGTCCAATTTGGTAGCTCCTACCCATTAGCCACGTGACTAGTGAGCACCTGAAATGTGACTAGTCTTAATTGAGAAGTGCTGCAAGTGTAAAGTGTACACTGGATGCAAATTATAATAGTGTATATTAATTACATGTTAATATTTTGCTTATATTTGGGGCCTAGTAAAATACACCCTAAGCATTAATTTACTTGTTCCTTTTTACTTTTTTTATGTGTGGCTCTTAAGAAAATTTAAAACTACATATGTGGCTTGCATTATATTTCTGTCGGATAACACTGTGTTAGAATATGGCTCTCATAAAAGAAATCTGAGTTATATTTTCAGTCCCTGAAAAGCTCAGCTAATTTTGCTTTGTTCCTCAGCCATACATTATCCCTGTAAATTTGATTTGTTTGAAAATGCTCTCTGCCCTCGAGTATTATGTTGACTGAGCATTTAGGTGGCCCAGTGGTGAGGGTCAAGAGTGTATATGTCTGTGTCTGTGCCTGAGCCTGTTAAAAGAGGACCAGCAAAGATGAAAACAGGCTACTACCGGTAGGGAAAAAATAGTTTGTTGAAAAAATTTCTTACCATATCTTTCCTCCTATTTTCTCTCTTCTCTTTCCCTGTCCAGCCCTTCAATCCAACAGATATCAATCACATTGGTGCCTAAGTCCTCTCTTGCTGTAGGCTAAAACAAAGATATTTTTAATATATTTGTGTATGTGTGTAAACAAGCAGTAAATACAAGATATGATATTTTATCCAATTTTTCTCCAAATTCGTTAATCTTAGATTTGCTTTATATCATTACAGGCTTTTTGGGGATCTAGACAAATGCTTATTCAAAGCAAATCCCAAATGCTGTATTGTCAAAGAATTTAAACCGTGTGTGTGTGTGTGTGTGTGTGTGTGTGTTTTAACTCGTGGGACAAAAAGAATGTGTATTGTTTTCTTGTTTATGGTGGTATTCAGTTGCAAATTTTGTATGAGCCCTATTGTTAATGTATTAATAACATTCAGGCAAGACAGTGATTCATTAGAATTGATTTAATATTCAGACTGTGTTTACCTAAGTAAGGTTTATGAGAAGTTTGGCAAAATAGAAATTATTATTTAGAAGTGGAAATGTATTAAAAGGGAAAATAAGTATTTTCATGCTTAGACAATATTCAAAAGAATTTAAATCCAATAATTAGCATTTAATTCTCATCCTGTAGTTGATTAAATCTACTTTTTTATTTGTAAAAATCAAGAAAAAGAATTTGTCAACTGTCTTTTACTTTTTATGTATTAAAGGATAAATAATATATATGATAAATCATACGTGTGTGTGTGTGTGTATATATATATAAAATGAACCAAATGCTGAATTATTGGTTTGGACTGACCATTTCAGAGACTGCCTGTGATAACTGTGAATGTGAGGATGATCTGACTGGCCTGAATCATCTGTCTTGTCACACTGATACCTAAATCTACAAAGTCAGATAACTTTAATTGTGGTCTGTGGTGTCACAGGGTTGAGACAGGTTGCTAGCATCTTTGTGAGCAATGAATCTAGATCTGATATTTAAAGTAAATTTATGCCATAAGATATGGTGATTTTTAATGATTATGAGTCAAAGGATACAAAGTTTTAGTTAGACAGGAGGAATAATTCAAGAGGTCTACAACATTGTGATTATAGTTAATAACAATGTGTTGAATTCTTGAAAATTGCTAAGAGAGTAGATTTTAAATGTTCTCACCATTAAAAAGATAGGTATGTGAGAATACATATATTAATTGGCTTGATTTAACCATTCCACAGTGCATACATATATCAAAACATCATGATGTACACCAGAAATATATGTAAATTTTTTGTTAGTTAAAAATTAAATTAGTTAACTAAAAAATAATCGTGAGCATCAATAAATGAGGTCAGAATGGTGGAAAGCAGGAAATGGATGACAGTATAACAGGAATTCTTTCTTTCTTTCTTTCTTTCTTTCTTTCTTTCTTTCTTTCTTTATTTATTTATTTTGTGAAAGAGTCTCGCTCTGTCACCCCAGCTAGAGTACAATGGCATCATTATAGCTCACCACAACCTCAAGCTCCTGGGCTTAAGCAATAATCCTCCCCTCAGCCGCATGCCACCACACCAGGCTAATTTTTTCTGGAGGCAGGATCTCACTCTTGCTCAGGCTGGTCTCAAACTCCTGGCCTCAAGGGATCCTCCCCTTGGCCTCCCAAAGTGCTAGGGCTACAGGCGTGAGCCACTGTGCCCAGCCATGAATTCTTAATCTAAAGTGATCATGATGCAATTATAACCTTGCTTTCCCACAGCTCCCAGATCCAGGTGTCTGTTTAAACCTAGGGTCTGTTTTATTCTCTGCAACTCTTGAAGACATCTGAAGTGGTCATAATGCAGATTTATATTAGATTAACAAGTATTCATCGTTTGTGAAAGTTCTGATTACCCTTAGAAGAAACACAGCCAAGCTTCCAAATGGCTGTATCAGACTCATAAGAAGGTAGTGGATTAAGTGCATTCTACTTTCTTTAGAGAGAATCTCTACCTTGGTCTAGCATTAAACTAAAAAGAAAACAAAAATACCAGCCAGGGAAGTGAGGCAAGGGAGAAACAGTTTTGATTGTGAAATGCAGCTGAAGGAAAATATAACATTTTCTCAGTTGACATTTGTAAAAGTTTAGTTGAATAGAAGAATCCTTTATTTAATGTGGATCCTCTGAGTAAAGATTGCTCAGCTATGTTTATTCAGAATCTGTCGTGGGTAAAACACCCAGCATTCTAGTGTAATACAAGACACAAACCGTACCTTGAAGAAGCATACAACCTTTTAAAGCTTGCCTTGTGAATCGAACAAGATTAAACCGATCTCTTCAGTGGCTACTTTTATGAAACCCTTTTTTGCTATGTAGAGCTTCTTTGTTCAATATTCCTTTTCATAGTTTTTCCTTCCCCCCTTTTTCTTAAACTGTAGAAAGTATTGAAACATAAATAGCTGCAGGTTTGAACTTATTTTAAAATGAATTTGCAGTTGCTCTGAATGAATTTATGATTTTTGGAGAGTTAATTTTAAGTATTCTCCTACTCTTACTTATTTTTCAAACTTTACCCCAAATTAGCTCTAAGTAAGTTGCCTTCTGTCTTTTCTTTTTGGTACAGCTTATTTTGTAATAGCAGTCTCCGGAAACTACTGGCAGGACACAACCAGTTGGCAAGGCTACCTGAAAGGCTAGAAAGAACCTCGGTGGAGGTCTTGGACGTGCAACACAACCAGCTCCTTGAGCTACCGCCTAACCTGCTGATGAAGGCTGACAGGTAAAGCGGTTTGTTTGTCTGGTTTATTCATCTGAGTCTGTAAATACTCCCTCATTTGCATTTTTGTCTTCTATGATCTGAGACCGTTTGTGTAAACTTTCTGATTATATGTCTGTTGTAGATTTATGAAGGGAATAGTTTTACCAGCCACTTCTCTAACCATTTTGGAGGGGATGGAGTCAGGGGCATCCTATAGATTCCTTATTAATTTTGCTGCTCTCTGAAGAGAAGTAGGTTATGTTGTGCATAGAAATGTGTTGTGGGGATATCAGTGTAAAACAAGGATGAGAGATATACTCCTGTATCACTACCTGGTCAAAACTCGCACACGCTGCTGCATGCTTAGTGTAATTATCTTACAATTCTCTGTTCCTGCTTTCACAGTTTGAGACTTTTGGTGATAGGGATAGATTTTCCTAGAGTTTGCTTAGTTCTTTTTTTTTTTTTTCTTTTATCAGTCCTCCTTATCTTTACCAGTTTTCTCTTCATATTTAATTTATTTTCTTTTGAACAAACAAAATTTTTCTAAATAATTCATATACACTAAGCATTTGAAGAATTCTGTTTTGAATGGGGGAGAGGTAAATTTAAACATTAAGTGAGGTTCTATTTTCTGTGAGTTGCCACATGCAGAACTTTCTTTAAAGAGAGGTTGAAGTAACAGTGGCGGTTCACTTACTGTGGGGCCTCTTGTGTGCACAGAGCCCTGTGCCTCATATTAACATGTTTCCTAGACAATTGGCACAAACCATCTCAACTTCTGTTCATGTTTATTTTTAGCGAGTGACCATTGCTTTAGAGACAGTATGAGGGATCTGACGTTTAGTGTATCTCATGATGAAGACCAAAAAGTTAAATTTAATTTTGCTTCTACAAGTACAGAGAAGAGAAGGACATGATGAGGGATCTTTTTACCTTAAAAAATAAAAGTCCGATGTGTTTCACCAGGTGTGATATTATGTGTGTAAAACAGCAGTCTGAGAACTCTGGCTCTCTGGAGCTGAATTACATTCCCCACCATGTGTCCCCACATCCCTGTGCTTACTCCTGTCACAGTACTCATCACACACTGTGTTATGATTTCTCGTCTCTCTCCATTATTAGGTTATTAACTCTGTGAAGCCAGTGACTGTGTTTTAACACATTAACTGCCATGAGCGTTATATTTAACTCTAGTTTTGACCCTGGGGCTGCCTGAAGCATATATAAAATCTTACTTGTTGATGTTCTTATTGTTACAATTAATATTGACAATTTAATTCTAAAAACATGTATTAAATGACTAGAAGTCAATAAAGTTCATTTTTCTATTTATGTTTACCTGTAAATTACAGTCAAACTTTTTATTTTCATAATAAAACACTGTGGCCCCAAGAAAAAGTTTCTGATTTCTGTCTACCTGGGGCGATAGAGCAAGACTCTGTCTCAAAAAAAAAAAAAAAAAACCTATAATTTTTTTTTTTTTTTTTTTTTGAGACAGTATCTTGCTCTGTTGCCTGGGCTAGAGTGCGGTGGCATCATCATAGCTTATTGCAGCCTTGAACTCCCGGGCTCAAACAATCTTCCTGCCTCAGCTTCCCTAGTAGCTGGGACTACAGGCATGAGCGACCATGCCTGGCTAATTTTTTTATTTTTTGTAGAGACATGGTCTCACTGTGTTTGCCCGGGCTCTTCGTGAACTCCTGGCCTCAAGTGCTCCTCCTACCTCAGCCTCCCAAAGTGCTGGGATTACAGGCATGAGCCACCACGCCCAGCCTTAATCATAATTTTATCCTCAACATTTTATACTGTGTGTGGAATAAAGGAAAGTACTCAACAAATATTTGTTCAGTAAACCATAGAAAATTTAAGAAATTTTAAATACTACCTTCATTCCTGGCTTCGTATTTTTTTTCTTCTTCTCCTTTTCCTTTTTTAAAAAATCTTATTCCAAGATGTAACTTATATTCGGTAAAGTGTACAACTCTTAAGCATACTGCTCAATGAATTTGTATATATATATATATATATATAGATTGATACATAGATACACCTGCAACCACCATCCATATCAAGACATAGAACATTTCCAACTCCCTTTTCCATGTGTTCTGTTTTCCTCATTTAAAAAAAAAAATATCTTCAGTGCACTTAGGTAAATTATAATGACTTCCTACTAGAGAAATTATAAAGATATAGTGGAATTGTGAGAAAATGGGATTGCCATACTATAATTGAGCAGTGCCATGTCATTCTCCTGACAGAAAGTGAAATGTTTGAAGATCATGTAAAGAATTTTTCTTGTTTTTACATTCATAGCAAAGTACAGTGTGCAGCACATGGGTAACTTTAGACATGTGCTTTTTGTTGTGAATACTATAGAATTTGATTTCTTCCCCTGTGGAGGATTACAAGTTATGTTACCATCTTGTGTTTCTTTTATAAAGCTAAGTAGGCAAAATTTGGGTGCAATTTTATAATGTGAATCCACTTATTCCCCTAGAGTTCTACACTAAATCTATAGAACCAAATAAATAGATTGATTCCGGTTTCAGGAGTCTTTGAGGGAGATAAAACTATTTCTGAATCTTGCCAACTCTGGTAAGTCACAACCAGTAGGTGAATAGTGCTGGAATTTCCACTTGATAATAATCATTCTTTATTCATTTCTGAGGGCTTGGTTTTAAAGGATAGTTCTAGTGTTCACTATCTGGAGGCAGTCGGTAAGCAGTCGTTGAGTATGCTTGATGCCAGGAAAGATGTGCAAACAGATCCCTGGAGGAGCTCCTTGCTTAGGAGAGGTGACTGTATTTTCACATGGAGGTGGGTTTGGTCAAGGATTCGAGCAAGGGCAGCTGTAAATTCAGGTTGCTTCACGGGGATTCTGATGACTCCCAGGATGGAGGACCACTGCCTTCACTGTTGACTTTGTGACCCCAGGCAGGTCACTCTAAACTCAGTTTTCTCATTTTGCTTATTTTGTACATTTTGTAAGTTGAAAAAGGAAGGATTGTGTGAACTAGAATGTTTCTAATAATGCAACGTGGACAAATTAGGATGTGAACTGAGCCACTGAAAGAGGACATTGCTGTAATGAATGACATAAGCTAAGCTGGCCGTGTCAGCTAAAGGCATTTAGGCAGAAATCACCGTAGTCCAAATAGACTGACCTTTCTAGCCAGCTGCATTTTGGAAAATGCTGTAGGGAAAATTAACCAGCCTCTGTAGGCCTTGAGAGGAGGGCAGGGCATGCTAAATGCATTTCAGACACAGGGGAGTTCTGGAGTAAGGGGTTGGGTGAATTAGAAGGAGCAAGTATCCTGGTTTTCTTTTATGAGAGAAATGCACATGACCAAAAAAAGGCAGAAAATTAGAAACTTTTTGAAGAAGTTATATTCCAGTGTCTTTATTTTCCAACCATTGTAATAGCTATGTCACCAGCATGGTACAGCAACTGATCTAGTAGAGTCAGAAAGAAAAGTTAAGAGAGTTGGTTATCTCAGGCAGATAGGATTATGGTGGGGGTAATATTGGTTAGTTGTTTTTTTAAAGCACATTTTTGTATTATTTTTCTTGTTAGAGGGTTAAAAAATGTTTTCTAATAATTTCCACCAAATTATGCTTCTTAATGGGTTAATACTTCTACTTATCCTGTTTGTACAGCCTAAATAATGGAAGTTTTACTTTTTTTTTCTTGTCAGTCAACTAAAAACATGTACTGAGTATCCCTTTTGAATCTTCTCCTTCTGTATGCCTTAATTATACAGGTAGTTATAAATCTTATGTTCAGGTAAGTATGGCAGCACCAACTACCTTACCTATATTCATCTTTTGAGTTTTATTTTGACTTGCTTTTCACTGGCAGCTCACAAATTATAGACATACATGAAATATGATGGACTGTATTATCACCCAAAAGTTGACTGTGATTTTGTATCTTACGATCAGGGCAGGATTTGGTTCTGTTGGGTAACCTGGCACCTGTTCTCACCTGGATCTTACTGGCCTGAATTTCTCATCTTACCTGTTTTAGCTTTGAGTTGAGGATTTTCTTGATGGAAACCCCAGAAGAGTTTCAGATAATTGGTTGTCATCAACAGATGGGCAGGAGAGGAGGTAGATTCCCCATGGGTCACGAGAGTGGATGAGACATTGCCAGAGGTACTGCCATCCTTCTGTTCCTTCCTGAAATCTTGGCGATGACTGACTCCCTGTCCACCTAGCATCTGCATGCACATTTGATGGCCAGACAGCTCCTCCTGGGGAAGTCAGTCTAATTAACAAAGCCAAAACAGACCCTTTAAGGGAAAGTTATAGATCCCTGTTGTGTGTGGGCATCTAGCTCTGTTTTTTCCCTAGTTGGACCAGTACATGGTATTTTCAGGGGCAGAAATAGGGGGAGTATGTGTGCAAATGAAGTTCATGGTAACTGCTCATTTGTTTTTATTAAATATCCCCAGAGCATTAGTCACATTACAAACCATAAGTTTTAATGACTCAGACAGAATACGTGTAAATATCAAAGAGACTAAATGGGAACAGAAAATTTAGAAGAGCGTGATCGATTGACCGTGACAATTGGTACCTTTTGGCAAAGACAGATATTTCTGGCATTTTGAAGAGCTAAGTTGCCTACACTTGTTTTTTGTTGTTGTTGTTATTTTTTTTTTTTTTTTTTTTTAAGCAAAGAGAGCTGTCTGGTGATGTTTTGATGATTTGAGAGTCTCGTAGTGGACTCAAGATAGTTTTTCTCAAAGTGGGTCTTCAGAATCCCCTAGAGTTGTTCTCAAACGTGCAGATTCCGGCTCTTACCTCAGTTCTTGTCACTTAGACTTTAGAGGAATAGCCTGGGAATGTGCGTGTTTAACAGCGCTCCCCCAATGAGTTCAGTGCAGAGGGTCTGCCAAACACACTGGAAGCTAAAGTTGACCTCAGGTGCTACTGCTGAAATAAATAGATTTCTATGAAAGAATTTTAATACAAAAATTGAATGTGAGTCTAGTGATGTTTCTGGATATCACATACATTCCCTCTCTGCTTTTTAAAGTGTTGTGTTTCTCAAATATTTTAAGGTAAGTGGTTCTTAGCCAGGGTTATTAAATCAAAATTAACAGACAAGGTTTTCAAAATTGGAGAATCAGTCAATGGAGTTTAGAACACTATGAAGAGGAGGAGAGTGTCCATCCTTTTCTTCCTGCCAACCCCTCAGACCCCCCAGGATTTACCTCAGTCCTGGAGAAGAGATGGGTTGGGCCACTGGAAAGTGGCCGATTATGTGATCTCAACAGGGGTGGAGTTCTGGTGGCAAACTCAATTTGTTGTTAACCAGAACAAACCAGAGGAGTTTAACCAGAAGTTTCTAAGCACTCCTGTCTGTGAACAGTGCTCTGAGCCTGAGGAGAAGCCATTAATGGATTATCAAAAGAGTCCTGCCAACACTCTGAGAAGCTGCTTTTGTAATCCTTGCACTGCTTCTCTGATGCTCCTAAAACAGATGAGATGGGCGAGTCTGCCTCGCCAGTGGGGGGGGGGAGGGGGGGAGTGTATAACCAAAAACTACTACAGTGCATCAGGACAGGGGTTTTTGCACTGCAATGATTCTCAGTCGTCAGAATTTTTTTATGTAGATTTTGGGGCCTCACTCTGACCTACTTAGCAAGAATATCTGAGGGTTGAAGTTGAGAATCTGCACTAATAAAGGCTCCCTAGATAATTCTGAAGTGTAGCCAGATTGCAACTACTGACCTAGAGCATCTTGTGTGAGAAATGTTGCTCCTTTAGCAGCTCCAGTCTTAATTCAGTGAGAGTATAAAGTGTAAATAAAAGAAGAAATAAACACCAAATCCCTGCAAGCAATCTCTCACATTTGCACTTCACCCCTGCTTCACCCTTGGCACTTTGTGTCAAGCAAAGGCACAGTGAGAAAAAGAGAAAAGAGGGGAGCTAGCAATGGGACTTAAGGTGGGTCTACAGCTACCACCTAAAGCTTAGGCAGAAGTATGTGCAGCTTGAAGGGGCAGCATGCAAAAAATATGGCTGTTGAAGGACAATTGGCAACTGAGTTGGTGAAGGGGAAGAGAAGCAGATGGGAAAACTAAAGATCCTACACGACAAAAGTAAACCAGAACATCATAGGACACACAACACTTCCACACTCAAACAAACAAAAATACATTATTGTATCTTGACTTTGCTATGCTAAAATAGAAGATGACACGATTGAACTAAGCATATTATAAAGCAACCTGATACTATGAAAAGGAAAAGGAAAAAGATGAGCAGATCCATATTGAGGTATTATCCCCCAAAATAAGGAAACAAAAACCAACAGGCATCCACTGTGGAATATTCTCCCCCAAAAAATCTTTTGTGAAGCCTAAGGAAACTGTAAGAACACATTCCAAGCAGAATTAAATATACTCAAACAAGCATTTTGAGATACAGAAAACAAAAAATTGAGAAACTAAGAACAGCAATGGACAAACAATAAGGAATAAAAAGAGAAGTAATTGAACTCAGAAAGTGGAAGAGAATGGAAGTGATCTCAGAAATGAGGAGTATATTGCAGGGTGCCCAGGGGAAAATAGAGTCAAATAAAAAGTTAACAAGGGGCATTAAAGACAGGAAAATGAAAAGAATGAAAATGAGATAAAGAAAAATTTAAAAGGTTAAAGTAGTGGAAATGGAGAGACCAAAAAGGAATAGCATTTATATATGAGTCCTTGAAGAACAAAGACAAAACCATGGAACAGAACTAATATTTAGAACTATAATCCAAGAAATTTTTCCAGCGACAAACAAAAGATCTTAATGTACATCTGAAAGAGACTACAATTGAGTACCTGGAAAAAATTAACCCAGAATGTTCACTTTTGAGATGTATTCATTAGATTTTGAAGATATAAATCTTCATGGCTACCAGGAAGAAGATCAGATAATTTTAAAAGGCACATATTTAGACTGTCATCTGTCTTCTCAAAAGGAACATTTATCTCCACACAGTAGGCTCTATGGACAATGATACGCCAGAGGATGAATGTTATCCAACCAAGAAATAACTAGTAAATTGCTAAAAGGAATGACAATGAGCCTTGGGGTATATATAGATGTAGCTCTGAGACTAAAACAAAGGTAAAGAACAGGGTGGAAAATTAATATACAAAAGTTTTAAGTGGTGACAAACTATAAATAATGCTTAAAAATAGGAAAAGGGGAAAAAGAGAAAGTAAAGTAGAAGGAGTTTATTGATTGATGTATAGGCAATAGATGTGACTTAAAGAACACTATCAGAAACTGATAAGCTAGACAGTAAATGATTAAATAAAAAGCCAAGGGACTAAGGTCATTCAATAAAGCATAAGTAAAAAGGTAACCACTAGGACAAAAATACAAAATTCCCTAAATACAAAAAAGTAAATGTGTTGAAGAAATAATATATATCCAGAGAGAGAGATACATAGCAAATACATATAAATATGAAATATATGATAGAGTTGAGACCAAACCTCAGATATATCAATACATATGCTTGAACTTAACTTACCCCCAAAATGGAAACAACCCAATATCCATCAGCTAATGAATGGATAGAAAAAATGTAGCATATTCATATGTGAATTATGAATTATATCTCAATAAAGCTGCTAATAAAAAACATCGTCCCCAAGTATTAAGGAATACTTCCTTAATGTTGTACATATATACATACACTTAATCCTAAAGCCACTTTCTTAAAGAGGAAACCCCAGTTGCATTTCTGTCTACTAAGATCAGTAGTAACAGTACAAGGATGCCCACTATTTCTACTGTGATTCAATTCTATACTGGATGTATTAGCTATGCAATTAGACAAGAAAAAATCAATTAGAGGCGTGAGAATTGGTAAAGAAAAGATAACCTATCTCTATTTGCAGTTAACATGATAGTATACTTGAAAACCCTAGAGAATCACTTATGAATGAACTCAGACAATAAAACATTTTAGTAAGGTAGCAGAATATAAAATTAATATATAAAATAAAAGTCTTCATGTACACAAACATAGCCATTAAAAGATATATTAGTAGCGAAAATCCCATTTAAAATAGCATCAAGGAAGATTAAATACTAAGGAATAAACTTGAGAAATGTACAAAAGCTATATGAATAAAATGTTAAAATTCTTCTGAAATTCATAAAAGCAAATTTGAACAAATGGAAAGATATCCCAGGTTCTTGGATAGAATGACTTAATATTATTAAGATATCAAGTTTTCTGTAAGTTACTTTGTAAGTTTGACACGATTTTCATATAAATACCAAAAAGCTTTTGTAATGAGGTTAGATAAATTGATGCTATAGTTCATGTGGGAAGAAAGGAACATACAAGAATAGCCAGGAAAACACTGAAAAAGTAAAACTACAAAGGGGAGACAAACCTTACCAGATACCAGAACGTGTGTGCTTTGGTTCTTCTGCTGAGAAAGCCTAGAAGCAGTGACACGCCAGCTCCAGTGAGTATATCGAACACCTAGACCTCAGTTTCTAAGTGCCATTCTCCAGGACAGGAACCAGGTACCCTTGGAAACAGAACTGATTCTAGGGCTAGAATAGGGTTAACATAAACGAGCCCAAAAGTAAAGAAGTCCTCCAAAAATGATGGGAAGCATGTCAAAGGATACAGGAGCCAACTTGGAGGAGCCCCCAAAAGCCACGTCTGGGACAATTTGAGCAACAAATGCACAATGATAGTAATGAATTATATCCAGTAGAATAAAATAAATATCTGTAAGACCATATTGATATAAAATAAGTAATTTAATAAATAAATAGGGACAGGTCTTACAGAATAATTCCAATTAATAAACTGAAAGTAGAAGGAATCGTGGAAATAGAAAAATCACCATTTGGCAAATACGACAGAAATGACTGTTGAAAGCAAGAATCCTAAATTAATGGGCAAAAGTGTGATGAGAAACAGGAGATTTTTGTAGTCTCCAGTGATCTACCTACAGGTTTATTAATTACAAAAGAAAAAGTTTACAGTGAATATACTTGGAAGGCACCACCTTAACCCAAATGATCAAAATTAATATTGCCAATAATAAGACATTGGTATCGTGTACCTCCTGATATGATCTACCAGGAAGGGCACAACTTCTGTGATATTTTTTCTAAAAATGCATGACCTTATTCTAATGAGGCAAAACATGAAACCTAAATTGAGGGACATTTTACAAAATAAATAAATAGAACTCTTCAGAAGTGTTAAGGTCACTTAAGATAATAAGACTGATCGGAGGAGACTAAGACATGCAATGTGAGACCCTGAATTGGATCGTAGACCAGACAAACGACGTTAGTGGGATAATTGGTACAATTAGGATAAAGTCTGTAGATTAATTTATAGTACTGTATCAGTGTTGATTTTAATTAATCTTTAAAATTGATTTTTGAATTCTTGTTCAACAATTCTTAAATCTGTATTTTTGCCATTTTTTCTGTAGGCATATAGTCTTTATTGTCCAAGCCAGACAGATTCTCAGACCTTCAAAAATAATGGTGATTCTGTTAGATTGTATGTACTTTTTCTTCATTTGCAATCCCCACTGTTAGGTGGCATTGCTAGACAAATAATTGTGGTCCTTTTTTCACACTGATTAGTGAGATGTAACATTAATGTAGTAGGTTATAACCAGCACTTTAAAAAATTAAATAGGATAGAAAATATCAGTGTATATCACAGAGTAAGGTTAAGTATTATTTCATGAATCTTTTTCTTTTTTTTTTTTTTTTTTTTTTTTTTGTTGAGACAGAGTCTCACTTTGTTGCCCAGGCTAGAGTGAGTGCCGTGGCGTCAGCTTAGCTCACAGCAACCTCAAACTCCTGGGCTTAAGCGATCCTACTGCCTCAGCCTCCCGAGTAGCTGGGACTACAGGCATGCGCCACTATGCCCGGCTAATTTTTTTTTTTTTTTTTTTTTTTCTATATAGATTTTTAGGTGTCCATATAGTGTCTTTCTATTTTTAGTAGAGACGGGGTCTCGCTCAGGCTGGTCTCGAACTCCTGACCTTGAGCAATCCACCCGCCTCGGCCTCCCAAAGTGCTAGGATTACAGGCGTGAGCCACCGCGCCCGGCCTCTTTTTTTTTTTTAAAGAGGGTCTCACTCTTTCACTCAGGCTGCAGTACAGTGGTACAGTCATAGATCACTGTAACCTGAAACTCCTGGGCTCAAGTGATCCTCCTGTCTCAGCCTCCTGAATAGCTAGGACTATAGGTGTGCACCACCATGGTTGGCTAACTTTTAAATTTTTTTGTAGAGACAGGGTCTCACTATCTTGCCCAGGCTGGTCTTGAACTGCTGGCCTCAAATGATCCCCCTGCCTCAGTCTCCCAAAGTGTCATGAAACTTTTGTTTCAGTTACACGTATATATGTTGGATGTGTACTATCTGGTCATATAAAATGTACTTTGTACTCTTGGTTCCCATCATAAAAAGTTTGAAAGCCTCTTCTTTAAGAGCTAATCAGTGTTGTGAAGGTAGATGAAATTGTCAGAAGTGTTGTGTTATGAAGACAAGCAATAAGAAATTCAAAGCATTTTGTTTGACATTTCTAGGACATTTTGGAGACAGAACCCAGGGGATTGTCTAAAAGTAAGAGAGTTTTGCTTGGCTTAGGCAGTTTTAACCATTTGGATTTTTAATGGAATACAAGTCCTAATACTGATCTCCAGAAAAATCATTTAAATGCCGAATGCCTGGTGTGCCTATTTGTAAATAGGTAAATCTGTCATGGTACAAAATCCTGTGCTCGGTTTCAAGGACAGAATTTGGCTGTAAAATATAAGCGTGTGCTGGAAATTACTAAAAAGCAAACAAAACAAAACACCACCACCACCAAAAAAAACCCATAGATGAGCCAGATGGACAGAATGTGCCAAGGCAGAGGAACAGAGCAATTGCTCAAGAAGCAGGAAATGGATTTGTCTCACTGCTGTTGTGGGCGACTTTCCAAATGCTTTAGGGCAGGAGCCATATCTATGTAACTTTTCTTTGTGACTTTTGCACTTTATGCCAAGAAAAGTTTCTAAGTACTATGCTACTTACTAACTTGGTTGAAGAATTGAGTTTGAAGTGCTGTCTATGCACACATGATTTTCTTGTGACCTAGCAGGTGCCCTGCTTGACCTCTTGCCTTTTTGGAGAAAAGGGACCTATGAAAATGTCACCAGGAAAAGATTTTTGTTATTATTATTATTTTAATGTTTGAGTTTTGGAGAGGTATTTTTGAGAATTGTGGACTCTTCAGATTGTTGAGAACTGGGTTTTATTTCTGGCTCTGCCACTAGTTACTATTGAACCATTCCCAAGCAATTTGACTTTCTCAGCTTTAGTTTCTGTCTTTTGTGAAATGTGAGAGGGGGGTATATTTAGGATGATGGGAGAATTCAATGAGATAGAAAATAGGGAAGATCTGGGGAATCTATAAGCACCTTATAAATGAAAAGACAGCAGTGATACCATGTTACTGCCTGTTCTGTAATCAGAAGAGAGTTGCATAGGGAAAAAGGTTATATGGATGAAACATCTTTTGGCACATTAAACCATCTCTTTGCATACAGTTACAAAATTTTGTAAGGGAGAAGCTTGAGGATAGTTAATTGCATCATACTGAGTTGAGACCAAACTCAGTCCTTTAGGAATTTTGCTTTTTTATGGGGTTAAAAATAGGGAGTGTGGTTCTAAAGTTTATTTATTGAGTAAAACTGTTATCCATACTGGAGAAACTTTGTAAAACTAAAGTGGTCGTTCATTCTGGTGGAAGGATGACACCTAGATCATTAAATCAGTTTAATTTGTCTCCTGCTGTGAAAACATCGTGAAGTTTTGGAGAGTGTTTTAAGAGGGTGGATATTAAATTTAATTTTCCTGAAACCATTGTGATAAAAATCTTTTTAGTACAATTGTTTGCTCTTTGTCAACCAACAAGGTGATTCAGTCAGACTTCATGCAATTCAAATGATGTCCTTTGGAACTAGCCCATGTAGTTTCAGCTAACTTAGTTTTAATTCCTTGGAGGGGGACGATGTGGGACTTTTTTTCCCCTTAATTTTGCATAAAGAGTATATATACTTCCTTAAGTACAGGCAAATTTCAAAAAGATGAGAGGATAAGTCTTTTTGGAAATCACTTTCTTCCCTTTATTCAGATGCTGTGAGGGGTTTTTAAGTCCCTTTGGCAGCTTTGTAGATGAGCATTCATTTGTATATATTTTTAAAATAGCATTCCCTCTTTTTCTGGCCTAAAAATATGCAAACAGTCATGAATTCATTCTCTTTTCTTTTCTTGTGTCCGTAACTACGTATTTCCTAGAGAATTCTATTTTAATGAGATTGTTAGATGATTTCCCAGCCAACCCTAGTCCATGATATTTTAGGGCAATAAAATGTATTTCTTTCCTTTTAATATATTCTAATTCTACACTGATGAAATTCTTAACAGGAAATTTAAGTCAGAAGGAATAAATGCGACCTGAAGAAACAGACTCGTGAAAATACTCTAAAGACCTATGGTGCTGAAACTGGTTTCCTTCCTAGTTCAAAACCATTTCAGAAACTGCATAAGTGACCTTTATTTTCTTCTCTGTAGCACACACGACTATTATTTCCCATGACTATTTATGGTCTGTACAGCCCTTCTCTAACTTCCTTTTTTTTTTTTAAATGTCAACGGAATACGTGTTTCTTTAATGGAAAATTTTCTATTTTGGGGAAGCTGCTTTTCCTCAGATAAGTAATGGAGTTGGTGTGTGTGCATGTGTGTGTAAGTTGTGTGGGTTGTGCAAGATTGAGTAGTGCTAAATTAGTGGATCAAGAGCTTGGAATATATTAGGAGTCCTGGTAAAGACTCCTAATATAAAGCCTTTTTTAAAATCCAAGATGAAACATCACTGTACCTGGTATTCCATACTCTCCCTTTTTAAGGATGGTTTTATTTTTATTTCTAACCTATGGCAGAATAGTCCTGATTGAATCCTGAAAATTTCAAACCAAGGTGAATTTTGAAATGAGAGAACAGAGAGGCTTGGTAACAGGGTATATCTGGGTGGAAAGATAAGGCAGATTTGACCCTGCTGACTCGCACGGGTGAGTCCTGTGCACCGAGCACTCTGTTCCTGGTTGCTGCAGCTGCACAGGTGGACAGCCACCTGCATCGGAGAGGGTCCTCTCTGACCGGAGCCATGACACAGCCCATCCCAGCTCTGCCCTTCCGGTTCCTTCGGAGTGATTTGGAACCTGATCACAGCAAGGATTTTGTTGCAGTTCCCTAGCTTTGCATTGTGCATTATCTACGTTTCCCAGTAACTGTGGAGGATTATATAGTTGTTGACGGGTTTAGTTAGGTGTGAAACTGTTCTTTGTGTTTTATCCATTGTTCACTCTATCTTCTGGAAACTGTGACAGCATATATGTTATCTTGCTTATTTGTTTTAATGTAAATTTTATTGAAGTATAATATAAATACAGAAAAGTGGCCAAATCATAAGTGCAACACTTGGTGAATTTTCTCAAAGTGAACACATTTGTGCAACCAGCACCCAGAGAAACAGAACATTACAATGTTAGAAATGTTGCACACTATTTCCTGGATACTGTCGCCCTCCCCACCTCAGAGTTATATCATTCTGACTTGTATTACCGTAGATTAGTTCTGCCTAACTTTGATCTTTATAGTTATGGAATCGTGCGGTGTATCCTCTTGTGTCCAGCTTCATCTGCTCAGAATTATATCTGTGAGGTTCATCTTGTTGACACATGCAGTTGTAGTTCTTTGTTCTCATTGCTTTATTGTATCCTGATATTTTAATACAGAGTAAATTTTCTCCTGCAGTTGTGAATGTAAGCCTGTAAAATGTGACTTGGACATCATGCTAAAAAGAACCTAGTCACTACATGATTTAGTTGTATGGTGATCTAATGCTTAATTGTTTTATTACTACAAGAACCCTCTTATTAAAAAATAAGGAATTGTTTTTCTCTTCCTAAAGTCAGAATATTAACTTTACTGTACCACTTTCTCTTTCACTGCCCATCAGCTATAAAAATAATCTCTTCTTACCTCTGTGCTTCCGTAAAAATTGATTTTTATCTATTTGTATTGGATGCATATAGATAGCCATAGTATTCATCATAGATAGTGGGTCAGAGATCCATATGCCTGCTAAATTGAACTCCTGGAAGCCGGGGCTTGTCTTTTCATTCATGTTTCCAAAGCTAGCTTCTAATATGCCTGGCATTGACCAGAAACCCTTTAGGTTTGTTGAGGGTTCTGAATTAGAGCTCTGGCTTATCAACAGCGTTTTATTGCATTTTGTCATTGTAGCCTGAGATTCCTGAATGCATCTGCAAACAAACTGGAAACCCTTCCTCCAGCTACACTTTGTGAAGAGACAAACAGTATCTTACAAGAGTTGTATTTGACAAATAACAGCCTCACGGATAAATGTGTACCCTTGTTAACAGGACACCCCCATCTGAAGATTCTTCACATGGCCTATAACCGACTTCAAAGTTTTCCAGCAAGGTAAAGGAGGGTCATAAAGTGATGTTCTTAATTGCATTTCTAAAAATGTATGCATAGATAGAAAGGGGAAAGGCAAAAGCTGAAATGTTTATTTTCCAGGTAATGTAAAGCTTGTTTGCTTGTTCCCTGTTCATTCACAGTTGTCTTTTATGCAAGGTATGATTCGCATTTCCCAAAAGAGAAATAAGGGTTAGAGGATACATTCTCAATATGAATGTATCCAAAGATTCAATCATAAGAATGTTCTTAAGATTTTGAAGGTGTGTTGTTTAATAGGTAAATTTTTTTTGCTTCTTTTTAACCAAATTAATTTTTTTTTTTAAAAAGTTAATCTATATGGAGGAATTAAAATGTAAACCAGGAACCTGAAGGTGTTTTGTTATCTACCAACTTTTGCATCTGTGTTCATGTTGTACAAAGCAGTGGTGGCCCGTACAACCATAGAAACTGTGATGTTGCGTATTATGGCTCTTGGAAGATTCCATTTTTAATCTGTTTTCATTTTAATCTCTAATTTTGGGGTAGTGGGGTGGCATTACATCTAGGCCTTAAGTGAATTTACAGAGTCTGCCATGAGGATTTACTCCACTTCCATTTCACTGGCATTTGTCCATCTAACAAGGTAGGACTTGGAACAGACACCCACACATCAAAGAAGCAAACACTAACCCCTCTGCTATTCTGCTCGTAACTCGAACTCAGTGTTGGGACCAAATCCAATACTCACACAGCCTCCCTATGCTGCCAGCAGGGCCACCAGTCTGTGCAAGCCCTTGCTAACAGGAAGGCAGCCCAAATATGTGTTGACTTAAACTATTACTCTGTTTTTGGCATAATAAAATATTTTTAAAAAATTTCCCCCATTTGATATTAATGATTAAACTGTTTTATGTTTACTTCCACATACTTTATTATGGAATGGAAATATGATATTTTTGGGGGAAAAAACACGGTAATCACATAACAGTAAAGCATCTGAAAGTGCTCACCGTCCTCTCTCAGACGGTGAATGTATAAGCCTTGCAGGAGAAATGATGTCCCCCATGCCAGGTGTAATCACCCACCCTAAGTGCAGAGAAGTTTTTTTATGCACCGTGTAAAAATCCACCTGGCAATAATTCTCTCTCTCTGGGGCTGTGATGTGGCTCAGTAGCTCCACTGTGAGACCTCAGAGCCTCAGAGCCGGGTCTGTGGCTTTCTTGTCTCCTTCAGCCTCGTGTCTCACACAAGGCCTGGCCCACAGTCAGCACTCAACAAGTGGTTGCTGAATTACAGAGCATGCCCCAGTGATCAAGTCATTTTGTCTTCAAGTCTTTCGCTACCTTCTTTCTATGTCGAGAGATGGAAACTTCTTTAACTTGTTCTTTCTTGAGCCTGTTTTCTGTGCTTCTAATCATTTTTCCTGCAGTGTTACCCATTAGTTTCTCCATATTTCTTTTCAAAATATGATGACAACGTATTTAAATAATATTCTTACAAAGTCAGGCAATCATAGATGGATTGCTTCACAGTCTGTATATGTAATGTTGTTGGTAGTACATCCTGATACCACATTGGATTATATTAAAAGATCAGATTTCGTGAGATCAAAACTTAGTTCTTGTTGTATCTTAGGCACATATTTATTTTACAGATGAGCAAATAAGATAACCTTTGTATTTGAAAGATGACAAAGAAAAATTATGAAGAGTTTCTTGTTAAGTTGTTTAAAGGTGTATTGTAACAAATGAAACCATAACAAGCTAAAAGGATACCAATAACTGTAAACCAAATGATTTGGATTACAAGTTTGAGTTACGCTATCTGGGAATCCTGTACTTCTTGGAGTCCAGCATCACCAGTGGTAGGGCGAGGGTTAGAGGATTGCAGAGGTGGAAGGGTTGTTTTTTCCTCCAAATTTATAGAAAATGCAAGAAACTCTGATTCTCAAATTTTTCTTTAGTTGGTTTCTGTACTTAAGATTGTAGACAAAGATTGAACAGTAAAAGACATTCAGAAGTATTAAATTACATTAGAAGACGTTATTTAGGCAAGGTTGGAGAGATCTTCTTTGAAGACGTTTAACAAGAGTTGAGAGAAATTTCTCTGGGACCTGGTTTGAACACGGGATCTGCCAGAAACCAAGAGGTGATCCACACGGCGTTTCAGCTGCACCTGCTCTCGTCACCAGCTGTCACCAGCCGGTGTTCATCATTGGTGCCTGAGGAATTTGGGGAGGGGCTTTGAAGGAAAAGTGTATCTTAGTTTGAGCTATAGCCATATTCTCTATGTCCCCTTGATATTTCAGTGCCACTACAAAGAAATCGTACTCTCAAACTAAGCTTTTTTAAGGCAGGTATATTGGATTAATGCTGGCTTTTGATCCATTTAAGTAGGATTTTCATTAATGTTCAAACTAAGCTACATAGCAAAGTGATTGTTGCCGGGGTGACTTAGTTTACACATAGATTTTTTAGGAGGAAAGGGGCATCCATTTTCCTTCTTGTTGCCAATTTGAAGAGTTAAAGTTAAGTTTTTGTTCTGTGGTAGGAAAGGAGGTGTTAAAATACTTTGCATACTCCAAAACAATAGTGAAAAATTATCTTGATTGTAAAAGTCTATTACAAGTGAATCTTTAAAAGCATAGTAAATTCATCTTTTGATTCTCATTATACATTATTTTTTTAAATTGCCTTATAATTATTTTGTAACTCCTTCCCCCATGGATTTTCTCTTTTTTAGTAAAATGGCAAAACTGGAGGAACTTGAAGAAATTGATATAAGTGGGAATAAACTGAAAGCCATCCCAACGACTATCATGAATTGCAGGCGCATGCACACAGTGATTGCTCACTCAAATTGCATCGAAGTCTTTCCTGAAGTTATGCAGCTCCCAGAAATCAAGGTTGGTGGCTTGATTCCATAAACTCTAAGCTTCAAGTCAGCAAGGAGAGTTGATTCCCCCAATTCATCAGTTCAAGATGTGTCACCTTTGTTGGATTTACTCAGAGTGGAGACCTCAGTAGTCCTTGCTCTATCCTTCCTAACCAATGGGCTCTACCGTTGAGCCAGCAAAGTTAAAAAAAAAAAAAACAAAACCAACACTGGACTAGGTGTTGGGAAAATTATATTCCTGGGCTCTGTCCCTAACAAGCTGTGTGACATGAGACTAGCGACACAACTGCCCCATACTTCTTTCTCTGTCTATTAATACTTGTCCTACTTATTTCCAAGGTGGTTATAAGGCTCAAAGGATGATTCTGGCGCAGTAGCAGTTTGAAAAAGCGAAAAGTGCCACTGCACACCCTGCCCTTCCTAACTCAGCTCATCAGATAGCATATCCCCCACAGCAGCCAGTCAGTAATGCCTCTCTGTATAGACTAGCATCATTGCTGTCGCCATACATTCATTTCAATTGAATGAAATTGGCAGAACAGATATTATTCTCGTTTGATAGGTCAGAACACTAAGGAGCTGAAAAATGAAGAGATTTGTGTAAATTAACATAGCAAATTGGTGGCAGAGACAGTCTGCAATTCCTGACTCCTGACTCGAGGTAGACTCATGGGATGAAACCAGTTCACTAGAATGAAAGCCCCCTAACAACTTTGTATTCCTGCTTTATCTCCTTTTTGGAATTACAGGGGATGCAAAAGTGAGAAGTTCTTTATATAGAATGTAGTTTTTCATTTGTTTCTTAGCATTTCTAATTATCATCAATTTTATGCTTAATAAAAAATAATTTGGCAGTTTCAGACTCGGAGCATATTCTAATCTAACAAGGAACAAGTAGCCCTTAACCATTCTTCACTTTTCAGTCACTTTCTGATATAAACCTGGTGTATAAGATTAAGAAATTATATAGACATTTGAAGACACTTTAAATAGCATGCATAGTTTTTTATCTCAACAGTTTTTATATGTTTATGTGATCAAGGTGTGTACAAGCCATTTTCTAAGTGTGTGCATGTGTGTGTGCTTTAAGCCATGAAATGTTTTACCTTGGGCTTTAAGAGCACTATTATCTCATACATCACAGTGGTATTTTAGAATGTTTATAAATTTCCAGAAATATTTTCCTTTCACTTCCTGCGTAGTACCTTTCACAGTGGGGAGTGGCAGGGCTCTGAAGGGGGCCAGAGCTCAGAGTTGGATCCCAGCTGAAAATTCCTGCTTCACTGCTCTGTTTCCTCATATGTAAAGTGAGGAAAAGAATGATACTTCCCTTACAGGATTGTGAAGATGAAAGAATATAAAGCATTTGAAATAGGAGTGGTGCATAAGAAGCGCTCCCTAAATGTTAGCTGTTATTAATACAAGTCCTCCATAGGGTTCAGCTGTGATGTTGATTATATGGAGTAACTGTTTTGGCTGAAGCTCAGCAAAATCCAGGAAATTTACTACTCAAGCAAATGCTTCTTTGCCTCTAGCACAGGAAAGATGCCAGCTGAGCCTTCCAGGAGTTCCTAAGCTGCCCATTTGACATAGGGGCTGTGCTGTCTTATCTTTTACAGGGGGTTGTTAAACTGGTCTCAGTGTGAGGTGCAAGGTGATACAGTAGCACAGAAGAAAGTAAGAGTCTCAAGATTAACCTCCTCTTTGCTGGTCTTAGTGCCTATACCTGTCTTTTAATGTTATATAACTCTTAAATGTAGATTAGTTCATTTTAGTTTTTTGTTTTTATTTTTTTACTTTCTGGTTTAAAATACAAATAGACACTTAAATGCTTTTAGGTTTTGACTAGACTTTGCAAACTGTGAATCTTGCTATATGAAAGCTAATCCTCTCCTAGACTCTTGCTTGGATTTCTGGAGTCCAGAATCAGTGTCTTCTATTTCTGTTGAATTTCTTCCCCTGTTGTCTTCCCTCTGTACTGTGTTTTACAACTCCTTTTAAATTTTACTTCTGGAATTGCTTTTTAAATGGTTTCCATTCTTTTTCTTTGATTGATTTCTCGCCAGCTATTACAACTTAGCATTTTCCTTATGTTACCAATGTCCAGTCTTTGAGATGTAGCTCTTCCATTACCAATAGAGGTTTTGTTGTTGGGGTTTTTTTTAGGGGGATGTGGAGTAGTGAGCAATGTCAAGTAATCTTTATGTATAAAAATAAAAATCTTCCAGCCATGGACAGATGGTGTTCTTGAAAAAATAGTAGGTATATTATGTTAGAACTTTGAATTGATATTTTAATGTACTTTCTTGTGAGAATATTTTAAGTTGCAGTGCAAGTATTTATGCACATTGAACTGTCTAAAAGAAAGTTCCTGATAAAAATGGTTGCTGTATCTTAAATGATAAATATACCTATGAAAGTCTTCACTGCAAATTGAGCCCTAAAGCATGTTTTTAATGTAAAAGAAAGAATTTCATTCCTAGGATAAGATAATGTAACCTATATTAAAATTTTATTATTGAGTTAATAACCCTAGATTACATTCATATTGCTTCTTAAAAATAAAATACAATAGGTGTTGTGGAGTATCTCATAAAGGTATTAAGATCATTGTAATTATAAAAACTTAGCAGAAAACATTTTAAAGATATAAGATCATGGTGTGTGTAACTAACTAGCTCTCTCCAAGCAGTTTGATCTTTTCAGGCACTAAAGGAAAGTGTTTATTTACAGCTTTGTTACCAAAGCTTTAAAAGCAATTATTATTTGAAAGGGTAAATAAGTCTCCATACTAAACTATGTGTGCTAAAGTGTGTTTGTAAAACACTTAAAAAATTAGGCCATTATTCATGTACACCTAAAACTTGGTTTGGCTGGACCTGGGTCTACATCCATGCTTAGACCTCTCATGGCTGATGAACCCCGGAAGCAGAGACGGCTGTGGATGTGGCACTTGGTTGTCCTTCTCCTGAACTACATAGCAGTCACACTGGTGATGTAGTAGTTCTGCAACAAAACCCAAGCTGTTAGTTGAGTAATTCCTAATTAGGGACTTACTCTAACCTTTTTTGAAGTGTATTTTAAGCAGATGAAATAAATGCGTGATACATATGGTAAATGAAATTTGTAATTTGGGATTTAAACACCATATCAGCAACTTCTTTGGCAAATTTTCATGTTCCTGTGGCTTCTTGATTCCAAGAACAGCATCTTTTAAAATGTTTTAATTCTCTTCAGAAGATTATTTTCATGTTTGTGCTATGTAATAAACTAGATAAAAGTTGGGTGAGCTCATACTTAGAATCTTTGTTACTTTAACTGGGAAATGGAGTATGTATGAATTATTTTTAATATGCTATACTCTTGAGGACAATGTCTACAGGAAGTTTCAAAAATGAACAGACCACCTCCTGGACACAGATCAGCTCTCAGTCAGCTAGAGAGGAAAACACAGCCCCAGAGTGACCATGCAGCCAGACTTGGCATGGCTGGATCCTCGCAAGTCCTGTTTGTTGTTCTTGTCTCTAAAGTGAGATGAAAGAGAGAGAATCAGCAACCATAAAGACACAAAGAACATGGGGAAATGGCTGGGTCAGAATGGATGAAAGAAAGTGGATTAGTTCTTTGTCAAGTAGGATAATGGCAATGAAGACACAGGGCAGGAACCAAGTTAGGTGTCAGTTGAGTGGCACAGTTGACCTAGTAGACTTAAAAGGTCATCTAGGCATAATGCATATTCCCCACACCAGTGACCACGAGCGGTCATCATCATGGTCCTGGAATTGGGTTGAGTAATAGGAAATTTTCTAACACTCAGAAGTCCAGTGTCAATTCCTCTTTGAGACAGGGCTCCATACAAGGGCCAAGGAAGGAGGAAGCAAGCAGTATATAGTTGGAAGTACTATTGAAACCCCTTTGCTCCCTGCCTCATGAGGAATAGACTCACAGAAAGCTAGGACTGTATATTGTCTGTCTTTCAAAATTGGTGTAATGAGTTAACTCACACTAGCTTTGTTATTGTGTTTGTTTTTGAACTCTCGTTTCAACAGATCTTTCTAAATTCAAAGCCATGCCCTTTCTGACAAAATATTGCATACATCTTATGGAGCAGGTTATGTAATATGTACAGGTAAACGACTGGTCCTGTGTGGGCTTGTGCATGTTAAAAGCTCTCTCTTTAGAGATGCACCTGGAGAAGGGAGCACTATGACTGTGAGTCCTCAGAAGCAGTGGGCTGTGAGGTGGTCACTGTCGTGCTGTTCAGATCCCTGAGAGTAAAGGGAAATGTGCTCATGCACCCAGCAATCTAGGAGACGAAGTCCCGTCTTCCATCTAAGTCTACTTTTTACTGTTTCTGTTTGTTTTAATGTAAAAATAATGACTCTTCCTCGCCACAGTCTCTGAGTAAAACTGAAGCCCTGGGAACCATGTACCAGGTGCCCTGTAACTTTGTAACATACCACTGAGTACCACTGAGGGCACACAAAACTTTTAAGAAGTAATAATGTAAAGGAACTGTTTATACAGGACTATTTTCTTAAAGTCAAATTTTGTAAATAATTTAGTTTTAATATTTGAGAAAATTCAGTATTTGGAGGAATAGAATACTGAGGATTTTTTTTAAACAAATCTTTATTTACCCTGATTGTCATTTTTATCAGTTCAAATTCTTGCCAATAAGGTTCCCTAAATCTAAAATCCAGTTGAGAAAAATCAAAGAGAGTTAGTATATGGAAATTTAAAAGGAAGGCTTTCTGTAAGATTAATCTTTTACAACTCCCTGAAAGGTGAAGAGGTTTAAATGTTAATAAACATTTCTGAATAATTATATAAGTATGACTTTATATAATAAAATAGTACTATACTTTGGCTTTGGGGTCTGTGTTTGAGGTATAAGGTAGGTTCAGATGGACTCATTCAGTTTATAGGTTTTACTTAGGTATATGACTATCCCACAGTAATGATCACTTAGCCTTTTACAACAGTAGGAATATGTAGTTGTTTAAGGGAATTTGACTAAAAGTTATATATTGAGAAATAATATACATATGTGTATATTTATTTTATTATTAGGTTACAGTGTTCTAGTTCCTATATAGCTGTAATAAAGGGAGATAGTATAGACTGCTTCTGTGAGACACGATATACAGTTTTATCATTTGGTCCATCTCTCCGGAATAAGCCTTATCTTCTGTTCTTAGACCCAACAACGTCCAGCCACACCGACCACTCGTAGTGATCTCCTGGCACACCATCCATACCCTGTTCCCGTCTCCTTCCTGGTGTGTGTGCTGTTAGCTCTCCTGTTCTCACATGCCTGATTAACTCTGATTCTATACAAAAATCTTCTCTTCTGGGTCTTACTAGCTGTCCCTGTGCTATCATAACCTCTGCACATTTCTGCCATACCATTGATCATAGCAGCTAAATGTTGTATTGTTTACTTCACCCACTAGCCTGAGGGTTCCTTGAGGGCAGGGACTGTGCCTGCTGCCTCTGTAGTTCCCTGATACCTGCCTTATTGCCTGCCAATTTATAGGTGCTTTAATACATGTTCTTTTGAACGAATACTTGAATTTATTTGCTTATGAATTCAGAATGAAAATTAGTGAGGCTGTTCAGTGTGGAAATATACACCAGCAGCTTTTACCTTGTAAGGCCAAGAAGTGCCAACTGTGGCTGGGAGCCCCATTTGTGTTGGGGAGCACAGTTGAGGTGGTGGACTAGTGGAGTCTACAGGAAGGAAGAAAGCAAGGTGTTGCAGAATCTCTAGGAGCTAGTTGCCATTGCAGGGCAGTATAGTCAACTGTTTAGCAGATAATGTATGATACACTGCTATGGAAATTGATATGCCTGTTTCTTTGGTAATGTTTTATGAGGAAACAAAGATATGCTCTCTGAAGCTTTTGTAAGAATTACACTTAAATTATCCATCAAATTGTATTCCTTTTTCTCTGAGATAGACTGATTATTGTTATATGCTCTTCTCTAAGTGTATTTGTAATAATTTTCTTCTAAATCATGAGTTCTTTCTCAGCTATGAGTTATCTCACTTTTTCTGGGGATTGGATATTTTGTTTTGGATATTCTTACCAGAATTTTTATTACAACAAAGTAATTTTTGTTAGCTGCATTATAGAATGGGCCTGAAAGGGGAAAAGGTAATTTTATGTTAGTCATGTTTTAGCCAGATTTAACATTCTATTTAACAGTGCATTTTTAAGAAAATTGTGCCTTGTACATAGAGTTACATTCATTAACAAAATAGAATGTGTTGGTACTATTTTTTTTCTCCAGTCTCACTCAAATATTTTCTGTTTTCTTAGTGGTAGCCTTTATAATTATTCAGCCAACAAGTGTTTGTTGAGTGCCTTAACAGTAAACCAGTGTTGAGGACCATTAAAAAAATATGAAATAGTACTTGTGTGTCACTCACTATGTTAACAGTGGTAGAGCGGCACCAGATACCAATCTCCTATAATTATTTTTCAGCCTCTTACAATTTTTATGAACAAACTTCCTCCAACGTGCAAAAGTATAAAAGGGTGTTTCTCTGCTTATCTGCCGTTAAAGAAAATAGTTACATTCTCATGTAGAAATAAACAATGACATTTAAAATATATCAGAATTGCACTACAATGCTATTTACTCTAGGCTGAACTCAACCTAAGCACTTGTATTTCAGTTCCTATCCTAGCAGATTTAATTATTGAAGGACCTTACGAGACTCCTTCATTTATTCATTCAGCAAATAATTGTCTACAACATGCCAGGCAGTTCGGTTGTTCATTTGCTCACCCTTTTAATGAAAGCACTTATTGAGCATCTGCTGTTTCTGATGCACTGCACTTAGCATATACTGGGAGAAGCAATCTCTGCTCTCTAGGAGATCATAGTCTAGTAGAAGAAATAAATAAGCAGATAATTATAGCAAGGGACATCTAATTGAAACAGAAGTTGTAGAAGAGTTGACACTGAGTTCAGTCTTAAAAGGAATAAGGCAGATTTTACCAGGTAAAAGGCAAGAAACACTTGGAGAGTTACAAGCACAGAGAGTAAGCATGTGCAGAGGCGCACAGACAAATGAGAGCGTGACCCCTGCAGGAGCTGTGATTACTCTGACAGGCTGGACGTGGAGTGTGAGGAAGCAGGTGGGGAGAGCAGGGAGGAAGGGCTTTATTGGACATCCTGAGGAGTTTGGTGGCAGTTGAAGGGCAGTTGGGAGCAGCAGAGAGACTGAAGCTGGAGTGAGAGCAGATGGAATGAACCACAGTAGAGAAACCACCCTGACAGCGTGGAGGAATGCATCTAGTGGAGCGACACCCAGAGCAGCGTTACAGTATAGCCAGAGCCTGGGGCTGGGGTGCAGGTCAGGCCGGAGTGTGGGCCAGGGTAGCAGCACTCCATGAAAGGGAACTGGCTGACTGAATCAAAGCCTCCATCAGAGAAGCCTTGACGAGCCAACGGCCTGGAAGCATCATCTCTTAAGATCTGCATTACGACCTCCAGCATTACCTTCGTACATAATTACCCTACTGAACTCATTTCACACTTTGGTAATTTACAGAATGAGCTATTTTATATCTGTAGAACTCTGAAAGTTTAAATCTTTAGGTAACATCTTATTATAAAAAGTTTTTATCAATTTTGTAAAATTCAGTATTGTTGTAGAATGTCTTTAATTCTTCACCAAAGGCATTCTCTGACCCCTGGATTTGTTTCTGTCAATGACTGATTTTAGCTCATGATGCATCGCTATCCAGTAGATTGTATTTATCCCCATAGACCTCAAGCCATTCTACCCGCAGTAGATTGTCTTACTGTGCTGATATGTACTGACTGTGCTGGCAGCACGACCCATTATTGGCCAGTATTATCACAGCTTTTCCTTAAAGTCTGGTTGACTGTTCATGCAGCTGTTATTTATAATTGAAAAACAAACCAAAAAGGAGATGACCACTTCTCTGTTATTATTGCTTAGTTGAAGTGAATCCATGTACACCTACTAGAAGTAGTATGGAGCTATTAAAGGTGGTAGTGTCTTAGACCATTCGGGCTCCTATAACAAAATACTTTAGACTGGGTACCTTACAACAGAAATACATTGCCATGAACAACAGAAATACATTGCTCCAGTTCTGGAGGCTTGGAAGTCCAAGATCAAGGTGTCAGCAGATTTGGTCTAGCGAGGGCCCATTCCTCGTAGATGGTACCTTTATGTGTTCTCACCTGACAGAAGGAGTGAGCAAGCTCCACCGGGCCTCTTTTGTAAGGGCACGAATCCCATTCCTGAGTGCAAAGCCCTCAGGACCTCATCACCTCCCACAGGCCCCCTCTTAATACTGTCACGTTGGGGATTAAGTTTTAACATATGAATTTTGGTGAGATACAACATTCAGACCACGGTGATGGGAATGAACATAGGGAAAATGGTTGCAATAGAGTGATAGAAGAGTCAGTGAAATGTAATGAAATTGTACCTACATTTATGGTTTTTAAAGTTGTTTTTTTTTTAATAGCTAAAATAAGGTTACAGGGAAAAAAAACCTCAGAATACTAAATAACACTGGTTTTATTAGGGTGGTAGATTTAAGGGTAAGTTTTCTGAGCTTTTATGTTTGCCCAACATTTTGGGGGCAGTGTGGTTATGATGCTGTCATAATAAACTGTAATTATTTAAAATGGCACTGTAATTGTATATCGTTTCTACTATTTGGAAGCAATGGTACAAAACATTTTATGTGGAAGCATTGTATTGTTTGAAGTCTATTGAAAATATATTTCTCCAATTAAAAGTACAGATTTTCATTTTACCCAATCTCTACCCCTCCCCAATCTCTAATAAATTCTTTAAGAATTTTTCCAAATAAAAGGAAGATTTTGTCCACTTTTAAGATCCTGACATTCTTGAATAAAATTCCCCTTTTAATAGGCTTTTTACCATTTTAAAAAAATTAGTATAATAAGGTGCTAACTCAAGCCATATAATTGAAAGCTTCCACCCCATTCTGTCGGATCGTAAAGTCCACAGCACTGGCCAGTCCCCCGTTTTCTCTTGTGCGTAGTGAGCTTTCTCTACTCAGCTCCCTGCTCCCCAGCCACAAGGGCAGCACCTCTTTTTAGAGTGGCCTCATTTAAGCCTTGATCCATTTTGTGAGAGAGAACGTATTACTCCCATTTAGAAGTAACTTATAATTTTTTTTTTTTTTTTTTTTTTTTTGAGACAGAGTCTCACTCTGTTGCCCAGGCTAGAGTGACTGCCGTGGCGTCAGCCTAGCTCACAGCAACCTCAAACTCCTGGGCTCAAGGATCCTCCTGCCTCAGCCTCCCGAGTAGCTGGGACTACAGGCATGCACCACCATGCCCGGCTAGTTTTTTCTATATATATTTTTAGCTGTCCATATAATTTCTTTCTATTTTTAGTAGAGATGGGGTCTCGCTCTTGCTCAGGCTGGTCTCGAACTCCTGAGCTCAAACGATCCGCCCACCTCGGCCTCCCAGAGTGCTAGGATTATAGGCATGAGCCACCGCGCCCGGCCATAATTTTTGTTGTAATCAACATGACCACCCTTTCTGTGGTTGTTTCTCAAGCTAAATTAGGTAGGCCCTGTTGGAGAGTCCAGGTGTTGATGCTCGAGGGCAGGATCCACGCCTGCCTCAGCCTTTATTTTCCTTTTTTTTTTTTCCTTGCCTACAGTAGGCAAGTCCACCTGCTAGCTATCTTTTACCAACTTATTTAGCTCCTTTTGAAGTATCTTCTCATTTTGGATGTGTGTTCCCTGCCTTTTCCTCACTTTGCATGTGTTTTTTTGTTTGTTTGTTTGTTTGTTTTTTATTTTAAGAAAGTCCCTCCCTGTTCATTTTAATGTTTGTGCTATAGCTCAGCATTACAGCCACAACAGCCACAGAGATTTTGTGAGCAATAAGAAAAACTCCCATCCTTAGGATTTTTCAGTTAAACTGCTTCATGTTAAACATAGAGATAAACTTAATGGGAAAAGTAGGGAGAATAAAGAACATGGATGTTCTCTATTATTCACGAAAGTAAAAAATTTTACTACATTTAGTGAAATCTGTTTTAAAGGTTTATGGCAAAGCAGCGATCTTTTTTTTTTTCCTGCATTTGACCAGTAGATTACAGTGAATGGTCAGACTGATTTGCCTGCAAAGTGTAGGAGTACAGAACTACCTGAGGAACTTCTCTAGACCATCTCTTTGTTGTTTGCAATTGTTCTTTCAGTGTGTGGACCTGAGCTGTAATGAGCTAAGTGAAGTCACTTTACCAGAAAACCTGCCTCCCAAACTGCAAGAACTAGACCTCACTGGAAACCCTCGCCTCGTTCTTGATCACAAAACCCTGGAACTACTGAAGTAAGTATTTTGTGAAGCTTTGTAGCCCCGTCATTGTTTACTGGCAGTGGGATTTATAACTTAGTAAAAAAAAAAAAAAAAAAAAGAAAATATGGAGCATCGTTGGCTTGCTGTCTGCATCTGCACACATGCAGGATATAGAAGACACAGGGAGAGCAGGGAACTGCCAAGATGCAAACTTAATTCTAGTAGTTACTGACAACATGGTTGTGACACTTGATACAAATGTTAAGAAAGGATTTTGAAAGAGATGGATGATGTAAGGAGAATTAACAGTTTGGTACTGAAATCCAAATCCAAAGTATTTAAACAGAAGTAGCAATGTGGAGTAGTTAGATCCTGCTAATGTTCTCTTTGTGTTTTGGGAAGTAGTTCATTGGTACCATTTTCTTGGTATTGATGAAGAATTACAGGTTGAAGTTTGCTATGTAAAACATTAAAGGTTACCTCAGTAGAAAAAATGTCTTTATAAGAATGTTCATCACAGAACTCTAAATGTCTACTAGTAGAATTAAATAAATTATGCTTGACAACTGAATATTATGTATCCATTAAAAACGATGGTATAGAACTGTATTACTTGAAAGAGCTCTGCAGTATAATATTACGTGAAAAGAAAATTTACAAAGGAATCTGTATAGTACAGTGACATTTTTTGCAAATTAAATTAGTGTGCATTTGGGTATATGTGCATGTGTTTACATGCATACACCTAGAAAATGCCTGAAAGGATGTGTAACAAAATGTTAAAGTGGTGTTATTCTCTGGATACTAGGATTATGGGTGCTCTTTCTTTCTTTTAAACTTTTCTAAATTTTTCAGAATGTTTTGTGACATATCAGCAACAATCTAAACTGAGCTCATGTGCATCGTGCTCTCGGATTTAAAAAGAATTAGTATCAGACAATGAAATCATAACATTCATATAAAAATGTTACCTTCTGTTTAGCATCTAGAAGGTTGTGGGTTCTTAATAACTGGGAAGAGTTTCTATCTGTTATTTGCGCTTTTAGAGGGTTAGCTTATTTGATCTGCAGGAGTCGGGGTAAGTACATGTGGGATTGAGTGCCAGCTCCCGGACTCTCTCAGACTCAGTTAGAGATGAACAAGAGTGACCATTCAGAGCACTTCAGAGAGCTGCACAGCCACTCCGTATTCAGCTAGGCAGAGAAGAGAAATTGCTGCTTCACGAGAAAGGATTATTGGGGAAGAGGGGAGAGTAAGGATTATTTTTCCCTTTAATAATCAGGCTAGCAAATGGAATTATTTCTTTTAAGATTCTGTGTTCTGTAAATATTATGTGTCTTTAGAAATGCGCCCTCACTTTCCCCTAGGATTCAGAAAGGTAGCAAAGATGTAGTAAGAACCTTAAGGTATAACTTAAGCAGCCCAGTGCACTGTTTACCATTTCAGATGAATAAAATTGAGCACCAGATCATATGGAGAGCAAATACTGGAGGGCTGTTTTGTTTTGTTTTTAATGCCTCTCTTTTATTGATAGGATTGAAAACGTTAAAGGGAGGATTTATAGCTATGGCCTTACTGTAAAATGAGATATTAACTTGATTTGGGGATTTTTTTATTGACACTATCTATGATTTATATGTTTTTCAGCTTTTTTAGGATATGAGGGAAAGTGAATGTTTGCTAGTAATTGAGAATAGAAACACTTTTTTAACCAGATATTTTTAAATTTCAGAGAAATTGCTATAAGTTATTTCTAGAATCAAATCGAATGCTAGTTAGATACTGATTTACTTCTTTGAGTTTTAACTGGTTTCTAGGATGTATATATAGTACTAGTATTAAGTTCTTGTGGTCAAGACAAAAGTATTTAGGTGTTGAGTTGTCAAGAGATGATGCATATATATTTTTTTCTCTTGTTTAAATAATGGAGGGACTTATTAGCAATTTACAAGTAAGCAGAATTTATTTCACCATGTGGTAGCCAGCTTTTTAACAGACTGCTTCACATCTGTTATGACTTCCTGTTTTGAGGGCATTAAATGGTTTCTGGTAGGCTGATTTTTAGGAAACCCCATTTGAGAGTTTATCCTTTTAATATTTCTGTTTTGGGCCCTGTTGGACCAGTTATGGCATATGAGAGCTGAGGTGAGATAAGAACTTAAATCTCCCAGTTTAAATACATGTAGCTAGCTTGTGATTTATTAAAATACCCCTCATTAACTTTGTAATTTTACACGTACATTTTATTTTATGATATTAGTCTCAGCATGAGTGGCTATCCACATGGGGAAAGAATGGAGAGTTCCAGAGAATGGCAAGTCCTTGATAATATTAGTTAACTATTTGAAGGAGTTATGTGGGCAGAAATTGGATTTGGAGATGAATATTTGTAGAATTTTCTCACATCACCTAAACACAATATAATTGTGGCTTAGGCTTTGTTCTTTTCAAGTCTGGATGTTTATGGTGTAAGAATACACCCAATGCAATACTTAAATTTTGTTTTCTCATGCCAAGGCTGAGAGCTGTCGTTTTCGTTCCCGGAAGAGAGCAGCCATCTAGTGTGGAGTGTGTGAAAGCCTCTACTAGGTGCTCATGAAAACTGATTTTCATGCTCTGTGTATATGCCCGTTGGTTTTCATTACGTTGAGTAGCTGGTTCTTGTTGCTGATAAATATTTCACTCACATTAAACACAGTAAAAATGATAAGTACAGCATGCTTAGCAGGTGTTTTTCATTTCTCAGATAAAGGTAGCAATTTGCACATGTTTAGTTTTAATGATTCCTGTTCCCTCCTTGTTTCTCTTGTTAGTAATATCCGCTGTTTCAAGATTGATCAGCCTTCGGCAGGAGACACATCCGGAGCTCCAGCTGTATGGAGTCATGGTTACACTGAAGCTTCAGGGGTAAAAAACAAGTAAGTCGGATGAAACTTTGGAGCAAGAACTGCCTCCTGCCTGCCTCGCTTCTTTAATGCCATAGAAAGAAACCCAGTGCTATAGCACACGTTTTTCTCATGTAAAATTTCTTTGAGTATGTTTCCCCAAAATGAGGATCCCTTATGACTTATGTTTGAACATTCAGCTAAGGCCCTGTTTGGCATCATATAAACTCCCTTTGTGAGAGACGTTGCTAGGATACAATGTAACTGACACGTTATATCTATGTAAGACTCCAGTGTTTGGAGAAGGCCTAAGTATTGAAATGCATCCCTGCTCCTTTGAAAAGCCCCTTTCTCTTTCTCTGAAGCCTGTTTACCAAGCAAAACAGGGATAGTATTAAAGGAGAAGTAGCTTTGATTGTCTGTATTCAAGATCACTCATGTTATTGACTGTGGAGCTAATTTTACAATCTAAATTAGCTTGGTAGGAGTTTGATATCCATTCCCTGTAATGTCATCTGCTTGTCTTGCCACCAGGACTTGTCCATTTTAATTTCTTTTTCTTCCCTATTTTCACCAGCTGTCCTTCTCTTAGATACAAATGTTGATTTTCCTGAGAAATGTAATCAAGCATTTCAGGCTTGCTTACATTGTGTGACGAGGTGCTCATAATTAGTACTAGAAAGGTAAAGAATCCTATAAATTAGAAGAGTCATAATTTAATTAGCTAAGATATAAGAACACAGTATTGAGAGTAGGGGAAGAACAGAAAGTGGAGGAAGATCTAATAATAGCTAACATTAGTATTCAACCCTGGGTGCACATCAGAATTAGTCAGGTAAGGAAATTTTTTTTTTAAAAAATCCCCCAGCCTAGACCCATTGAATCAGAATGTTTTAAAATCTCCCCAGGTGACTCTAATACGTATCTAGGACTGAGAACCACTAACTTGCTGAAACCCTTCATGGAAAATAAAGGTGGCGTTGTTGCTGCCATGCTGACTGCTTTTGTTTGGGACAAAACACAGCATTAGCTCAAGTTCTGAATCTGACACATGGATCTTTTCCTCTTTCCCTAAAGTGTGATTTGGCCTTGTGCTAGCTAGAGAAAGGGTAGCCCGCATTTCAACACCTCTGTTCTATTTGCTCAGCAAAGGCAAAATAACCAGAGGGGGCCTGCCTCAATTCTGCCTGGTCTCTAGTTAACGCCCTACTTCTGTATGCTTTGCACTGTATGTCATTATATTGGGGCAGGGGTAGTTAACATCTTCTGCAGAGCACTCAGAGTTCCTTTCTGGAGATAATCACTTTTTGGGTCAAAGGACCTTGTGTCTTGTTTACAAACACCAGTATGTGAAACTGCTTTCTAATTCCAGAACACTGATGTGAAATCCAAGATTGGTTTTTAAGTATCTCTAGATATTAGAATTTATTATCTACTCATACATATTAAATAAAGCAAGTAGCCAATTAGATCTGGGGTTTTTTTTGTATAATTTCCTCTTCTATAATTACTTTGTAAAAAACTCTTGTTATATTATTAAAGTATAACATGGGTACAGAAAAGTGCATAAATAAGTGTACAACTTCTGTGAATTGTCCTAAGGTGAACACCCCTGCAGACCACCACCTGGATCCACAGACAGACGATGAACAGCACCCCAGTCTTCCCAGGCCACCCTGGCCCTCACTTTCGATTTCCCTTTGCTTTTGTACCCTTTGATTTTGCCAGTAAAAGTTTCTCAAGTGTTTATTTTTTGGTATTTGTTCTTGTTGTTTGCATTGTAGAAAAAGTGGTCATTTAAACAAAGAGCATGCTGCTTGCCATCTTGAAGGAAGGGGAGAACTGCGGTTGTCCCTGCCTCCAAATCTCAATAGATGTCTATTCTCGTCTGTCCCTCCATCCTTTTCCCTGGGGTGCAATGTTGCCTCCCTGTCAGGCCATTTCAGATCCTTTGGGGAAACCCAAGAAGGGAGCTGCAATTTGATAGTCTATGCTCTTCCTTAGACTAAAAAAAAAAACAAACAGGAAACTTCAGCAGAAAGAAATCCTAAAAGTGATCACTACTGTACTTTTTTTTTTTTAATATCACACACATATTACTGTATGTTTTTCTCTCCTTCACACTCCCTCATTCTGACTAGCAAGGGAATCTTACAGAAGAAAGACAATTATAAGATGATTATAAAATTTAACTTTGCTACACATTGCCATATAATTCTGGATGACTTTTCTTGATAAATGGAGGCAAGAATTTCAAAGTACTGAGACAAGAGCCAGACTGCCTGGCTTTGAATCTGGGCTCTATACTTACTGCTATGTGCCAGGGGCAGTTTCCCAAAGTCTATTTAGCTTAATTTCCTCCTCTGTAAAATGAGAAAAAAATACTACCTGTCCTCATGTGACATAGGTAGAACAATGTGTGCCGTAAACCCTATTTAAGTGCTAGCTACTATTATTATTAATGATAATGGTTATTACTATTATTATTTATCCCTGAACTCCCTAAGGGCAGGGATTATATTTTCAAGTTTATATCTCTGGTATTTAGCCATGATACATAGCAGATGCTTAATAGTTTTTTTCTTTTTATTAATTTGTATGCAGTAAGAAGTTATCTGTATTCAGTAAAATTTACCCTTTTTAGTGTATAGTTCTACAAGTTGTTCTGTTTTGTTTTGTTTTGTTTTGTTTTTTAACACATTGACTGCCACACAAACAAATCAGAAACTTTTCCTTGGGGCCACAGTGTTTTATTATGAAAATAGAATAAAAACTTCGAGTGTAATTTAAAGGCAAATGTAAATAGAAAAACAAAGGTATTGACTTCTATTCCTTTAATCCATGTTTTTAGAATTGAATTGTCAATATTAATTGTAACATTAAGAACATCAATAAGTAAGATTTTGTATATGCTTCACGCAGCCCCAGGGTCAAAACTAGAGTGAGTTAAATACAGTTCTCATGGCTGTTAATATGTTAAAACAGCAGACATTTATTTCTCACAGTTTTGGAGGTAGGGAAGTAACCTCATATGGCAGGAAAGTGGGTGGGGAGGGAGGAAAGGAGGGAGGGAGGGATGGATGGATAGATAGGTAGGTAGATCTGCAAGTTTTGATGAAAGAATATCATCATGTAACCACCACACAATCAAGTTATAGAGCAGTTCCTTTATCCCCCAGAATTCACCCATGCCCTTTTTTTGTCAATTCTCCCCACCCCCAGTTCCTGGCAGTTCCTGATCTATTTTTTATCCCATTAAATTTGCCTTTTCCAGAATGTCATACAAATGGAATTATACAGTATATAACTTTCTCAGTCTGACTTCTTTCACTTAGCATAATGCATTTGAGATTCTTTTGTATTGTTGCATGTATCAGTAGTTGTTATTGATCTTTATTGCTGAGTAGGATTCCATTGCATGGATGTATTATGGTTTATTTTATGCACTCATCATTTGAAGGATATTTAGATTGTTTCAAATTTTTAGCTATTAAGAATAAAAATGCTACAGATTTTAGACAGTTACGTACAGGTTTTTGTATAAATGTATGTTTTCATTTATTGGTAAATGCCTAGGGGTGGCATTGCTGGGTCATACGGTAAGTGTATGTTTAGTTTTATAAGAAACTGCCCAACTTTTCCAAAGTGTCCGTACTATTTTGCATTCCCAGCAGCAATGTATAAGAGTTCCAGTAACCCCACATCCTTACCAGCACTTTAGTTATTGTCAGTTTGTTGTTGTTTTGGCTATTTTAATAGTAACATCTTATTGCAGTTTTAATTTACGTTTCCCTAATGACTAATGATGCTGAGCATCATCTTTCCGTGTATGTACTAGGTTATTAAGTATGAAATGTCCGATTTCCTTAAGTGCTAGGTTTGACAGTTGATATCTGCGACATTTCACTTTGACACTTCTGGTTTTATTTTTATTGTGAAGGTACATGCTCAGTCTTTAAAATGCAAATTTTGGCTTGCGATTATCTTTCACATTTTTTAGAGCAATTTTTGTGAAACCGTGGATAAGTCAAAAATTCATGTTATTTTTTAATATGAGTTCTGTCATGGAAATAATGCAGTGCAGACAGCTCAAAATAGCCACGAAGTGTTTGGGAAGGATGTGGCTAACGAACACACAGTACATTGATGGTTTGCGAGGTACCATTCAGGTGATTTTAATACTGAAAATGAGTCACGTGGCCGACCTGAGACCAAGGTCGATAATGATGAGCTGAAAGCTGTAGTGGAAGTGAATCCATCTCAATGAATTAGCAGCAAGATTTGACATTACTATTCCAACATTATTGGACCATTTGAAACAAATCGGCAGGGTAAAGAAGCTAGATAGATGGGATCCACACGAATTAAACAAGCATCAGAAGAGAAATGGTCTCGAAGCTTGCCTTTTTACTATCACAACATAAAGGTGAACCATTTCTACACCATATTGTTATGTGTGATGAAAAATGGATTCCTTTTGATAATCACAAGCATTTGGCACAATGGTTGGATAAAGATGAAGTGCTGAAACACAGTCCAAAACCAAATATTCATCAAAAAAAGCTAATGGTGTCTGTTTGGTGATCCAGTGCTGGTATCATCCACTAAGCTTCACGAAACCTGGTCAATCCATCCCAGCACATGTCTACTGCAACCAGTTGGATGAAATGATGAGGATGCTTGCAGTTAAGCAGCCAAGATTGTCTGCTGCCATTCATGTCCTTGTGCCCCCGCCCTCCCACCTTTGCTCCTGGTTTTTAGCAATTTGATTTTGATGTGCCTCAGTTAGGTTTTTTTCATGTTTCTCTAGCAGGTAGTTGAGCAAGTGTTTTCTGTCCCTCTCTCCTCTTTAAAGAGTCCGATTCCCTGTATATCAGGCTGCTTGGAGTTATCCCACCACTTGCTAATACCCTGGCTTTTTTTTTTCCAGTCTTTTTTCCCTCTCTTTGTTTCATTTTGGATAGTTTCTGGGACACAGTTAAGTTATATGGAAATAGTTTGATTCTTTGGAGCTGGGGCAGGGAGAGTCTCTGCAACTCCGGCACTTGCGGGTGCCGCTGTCCCGCGCCAGTGCTCTGCCTGTGAGCTCCCAGCTCCATCTCCTCCCGCAGGCAGACACGCCTCTGCCTGGATTCTTCCTCCCCGTGCCGTGCTGCGCCGCAGCCTGGACCTTTTCCCCAGGAGTGAGCTGGGCAGGCATGAGGCTCTCCCAGGGACCATCAGCCTATGCTTCTTATTGTCCAGTGTCTGAACACTTGTTTTTTGGTTTTTTTTTTTTTCTGTTGTTTTTTTTCTGCCTTTTAAAAAAGTTGTTTGAGGCTTTTCATATATTTTTACATACTTCTCATGTATGTTTCATGTATTTTTCCCAGTGTTATAGTTGTCAGTCTGTTTTGGCCAGATGTGGACGTTCTCCTTAATAACTCTTTATTGAATTAGTATGTAGGTATGGATTCATAATTGTGTATGGAAATCTGTTCTTTCCCATGTCTCTTATTCCCCTCCTTCACTGCCATGTAAAAATAAACTCAGAAGAGAAGAGTGGAGGAAAGCACGTGCAAAGCACAGCATATGCCTCATTCTCTGCTCCTAGAGATTGGCTGGTACAAATTATCTGGGCTCAGTTTACCTATGCTCAGTCTGTCTGCAGCCATGAAGAAAGAGACAGCACTGGGATAGGCAAAACAGAGTCGGGCTAGGCAGGGAGCAGGCAAGCCAAGCAGACTCAGCACAGAAACGTTCTTGCCTTGCAGGTTGTGTGTTGCGGCCCTGTCGGTGAATAACTTCTGTGACAACCGGGAAGCCCTGTACGGCGTGTTCGATGGGGACCGCAACGTGGAGGTGCCCTACCTTCTCCAGTGCACCATGAGTGACATTCTGGCTGAAGAGCTGCAAAAAACAAAAAATGAAGAGGAATACATGGTGAATACGTTCATTGTTATGCAAAGGTAAAGCTCAGAGCCCCTGCTGTGTTTTCTTGTTCTTTGGGTGTTTGCACTCTGGTTAGAAAGTAGGTGCCCAGTGATGTCCATGCCTGGTTTTGAATGTGGGTATCAAGGTGCATTCAGGCGAGTTTGGTGTTACCTAAGCCCTGGGGCTGGGCTGGGCCTCAGTCGAGACATACTGGTGTTCAGACGACTTTGGAGAAGCCTGAGTCAATGACAGGGATTTAGTTTCTCCTAGAACTGGACTGCACAGGTTTGTACTGATTCCAGATTTTCACCAGATTGTTTGCAATACCCTCCTTCTTCCTAAATCACGTGAGTCCCGGAGGCTTTTCAGACCTTCTAGTAGGTGGACTGCTTCTTGAAATGTACTATTTCTATTTGTTGACTCTCTTGAAATACTGTCACTGGTTTGAGATGGTGCAAACCTGTGTGAAATTGAGATGGTCAGATTTTAGGCCAGGAGTTAAATCATTATTTATGTGATGTCTTCCCCTCTTATTAAGTGTTTACAGCAGTGTTACTGACAGAATCCTAGGCCATTGCCTGGAGCTTCCACTTGCAACAGAGCCTTATAGGTCATTGTGAAAATTGTGGAATGTTGTTTGTAATAACTTTTTAGAGCTGAATGTTAGAAGGATTCCCTCATTCAAAGAACTGTTCATTCATGACACCTTAATGGCTTTATAGGATGTAAAAGACATGCCTATTTATAAATATCGTACTACAGACTCTCGCTTATGTGGGCCCCAGAAGTGACAAGTGTACTAGTGCTCCAAACGTCATGGGAGCAGCAATGTTCTTCTCTCCCTCCCTGGATAACCTGCCAAAGGAAGTAGCTTTGTATCAGGGTGGAATAGTGTCTGCTGAGGAATGCTGTTCAGAGCCGCCTTTGGAGTTGCACCTCGTCCTGGATGGTTCCTCTCAAAGAGCTCAGCAGAGGCAGGCCCAGTGTGGGTCCTCGCTGCTAGACTCCCTCTGTCTTTCAGATTCTCAGTGAGCACGTACGATTAGCAATTGAACAATGGTAGTAGCTCATACTGAGCAAGCGCTTAATATGTACCAGTCATTGTTCTAAATACCATACATGTCATAAATGTTTACCAGTTAGGTAATGTCGCTATTCTTATTTTACTGATGAGGAACTGAGGTGCAGAGAGGTGAAGCAAAGTGCCCTAAGGGCCCGTAGTTGATGCAGCCAGGATTTGACCTTGGGCAGTAAGACTCCAGAGAATGTTCTAACTTCCGAGCACACCAGCTTTCTGTTTATATCACCTTCTTGTCCTAGAAGAAAAGCAAATGTGTCACACACCGAGACACAGGAACGTGCACACACACCACACCACACACACATATACCCTTCGCAGCCCCTAAGGGGTCTACTTTTTATGGACCCTCAAGCACTGGATAACAATTAAAAACCGAGAACCCCAAACTCTGTTTACTAGCTGTACTTTTTACAAATCATTGTGCCTATGAAAGGAAGAACATAGAGCTACCTCGGTAGGGCCTAGAGCCAAATCTGGTCCTGACACTGGAAGCTGGAGTTTAGAGGCCCAGACTGTAGGCCGTCTCCAGGGGCTTCGGGAAGCCTCTCAGCTTCCCTGTGTGTTAACAGGGTGGATGCTGTGCGATGAGCTCACGGTCCTTAGCGGACCCGCGTCCTCTCTGTGAGTGACCTTCTCATGCATCCACGCAGGCAGCCCTGGTCTCCATGGCTGCTCTTGCCACTTGCTTACCTCGGACGCCTGACCGGAGCTGACAGTACCTGAGGCTCAGCTTATAAAGCCAGGGGGGCCGTTTTTCTTAACATACCACTCAGGCACAGCAGGGACTGGGAGGTATCACCATTTTGTGGGGCTTGTGATGGGAGCTGTTTGCTCCTTTTGATTTTCACATCTTGCAGGTGCTTCATATATTCAGTAAGTCTGTGGATTAATGTCATGAATGAAAGGATAAATCACAAGCCTTTGGTGTTCGATCACTAGAGTGTTCGTTTTGTGAATTTTCTGGAATAGATAGTTCTGGTGCTGAAAGTCTTCATTGTAGAGGGGCAAGAACAGGAATAGTCCAATACTTAAAGGGTCATACCAGCAAACGTTCTTATAAAAGGGGAGGGGGCGGTCAGGTTATTCTGAGTGTGTCTGTCAGCGGGGCTGTGTGTTCCTACCTGCTCCTGTGTACACAGTCCCTTCAGTGTTCCTGTCCTGGGAGCAGAGGGAGCCGAGAGGTGGATGGAGAAAGCAGGGGTCATTTCCCTGCTGCCTTTGGAGTGTGCTGATAGGGCAGAGTGGGGACAAGGGGCAGCAGGCTGGACACAGCAGTCCAGGGGCTCCTGTGGCTTTTAATGGTAAAGTGACACTGTCTCCCAGTTGTGAGCAGCTGCCGCTCAGGGTGGGTGTGTGTGATGTCCGACTCCAGGGCTCCTTTCCTCTGGGCAGCTGAGCAGTGTGTGCTCTGATGAAAGAGGCCGGCCGAGTCCCGGGTTCTGCCTCCCTCCCGGCCCTGTCCGGTGCTGAGTCTTCCCGCGGAGTTAAGCCCGGCGTGTGACAGGGTGTATTGGAGTTTTCACCCTCTTTCTTCCGGTTCCAGGAAACTTGGAACTGCTGGGCAGAAACTTGGAGGTGCTGCTGTCCTTTGTCATATCAAGCATGACCCTGTGGACCCGGGAGGATCCTTCACCTTGACCTCTGCTAATGTGGGCAAGTGCCAAACAGTTCTCTGTCGAAATGGAAAGCCGCTGCTTCTGTCCAGATCTTACGTCATGAGCTGTGAAGAAGAACTGAAGAGAATTAAACAGCACAAGGCCATCATCACTGAGGTGAGGGCAGGGATCTTCCTCGGGGTGCGGGGAGGAGAGGACCAGGGCGCGGCAGAAACCAGCTAGGGAGCGTGTGCCTTCAAGGAATATTTTTGAAGTTGGTGTAAAATGAGAATTCCAAATCCATAATGTCACAAAGCACACTCGTGGCATGGGCTGAGGACACTGCGCTGTGTAGAACAGGAGAGCACGCTTGGCTGCCGGTGGTGGGCACCGTGCCGGATGCTGCACCGGCACCACTGCACCGCCCTCTCCGCGCTGTGCGAGGTTTAGTGGCCGAGGGCTCCACCCCAGATTCAAACTGCTGGTTTTCGTGCCCTAGCGCTGCCACGTATAGGCTGTGACCTTTAAAACCTCTCTAAGCCTCAGTTTTCTCACCTGTCAAGTGGAAGTGGCAATGCATCTGCCTTATCTTAGAAGGCTGGTGCGACTATAAACTAGAAGTGTCTGTGTAAGTGTTCACACCACGTATTCCATTTGGGTAACGTGGGGGCAGTGGTTGCCCCCACGGGCCATTTGGCAACGTATGGAGACGCTTTTGGTTATCACAGCTGGGGTGGAGAGTGCTACTGGCACGTGGTGGTAGAGGCCAGGGAAGCTGCCGAACACCCTACAATGCACAGGACAGTTCCCGCAAAAGACTTATCTGGCCCAAAATGTCAGTAGTGCTGCTGTTGAGAAACCCTGCAGTGAGTCTACATTGTGACAAGATCCATCACCAGCAAAACTTCCCTAATGGCTTCCATGAGTTCTCCTCCATTCACTAACTCATCATACAATGTCCATCTCCTGCAGTGTCCTGAAAAAATGATGTGGGATTCATCAGTGACCCCCACAGATGCACACCTGCCTTCAAGAAGTTTCCAGTCTTGTATTATTGATAAAACCCACAGAGCCATGCGTAGTTCATGGTAGACTCTGGTGAAAGTTTCTAGTCCAGTAGAGAAAAAGACTGATTCTGGATGGCTTTGGTAAGAGTCATAAGAAAGAAAGATACAGAAAGGCTCAAGGTACACCATGGGATTCTGTGGAAAGGAGTCTGTGTGTAAACTTTAGCTCTCTGCGTATTCTGGGAGCGGAGAGAGTTAAAGTGGACACTATGTCAGGGAGCAGACAGTCTCATATTGTGCAGAGTGTGTTGAATTAAATGCCCAGAGTTATGCCAACATGATTGGAAGGTTAGTGATTTCTGCTACGTAAGTGAATCACAGTTTGTACGTCAGACTTCTCTTGTTTTCTGTGTCTCTCCTCTTCACTTTTGTCTGCATCGCTGAATACTCAACAATGAGGTTTTGTTTTGTTTCTTGAGGCACACTCTGGAAACACATACAAATACACAAAACCATTGGTTCTAATGGACAGACATCTAAAGGAGAGAGCAGCACAGCAAGAGTAGTTTTTGCCAGAGTTCACGCTTGGGGGACAGATTGCACTACTACAGTCAAGGGAGTTTAAAATTGTGCTGGAAGCCCCATCTTACCCATTTTACTTCTAGGAGAGTGGCCTGCTTGTGAGTGGCGTGGCAAGGTTATGTGAGGAGTTGGGATAGCCCCCCCCAGAACAAGCAAGCACCTTACAAAATCCCAGAGAAAGGAAGGTGGTAGGATTACAAAGGAAGTAGGTGTTCTCTGGAAGAAGTGCCTGCTCATCCTAGACACACAGAAAGTTGCATTTGTCCTAGTGGAGCCTTCTCTGGAAGGAAGTGTTAAGCCAGGCGCACACAAAGGCACGTGATGGACCTGAGAACCCCAGGCTTGCACCGAGCAGGTACTCAGAGGAAAAAATAAAAACTCAGGTCTCATCGCTGGCAAATGGTCTGGAACTTTGGCTGCTGATTTAAATGGCACGAGCCCAGCTGAATTAAAGCCAGTCGACTTTGCCTTCTCCATTTGCCACCAGGAAATGAAGTTCAAGGAAATTGTAAGAATAAGAATTGGCACTTCTCCTGTAGCATCTGCCTCTCCACACATGGACATTCTTACCCAGCTAGTCACACCAGGATTTTCTCCACCATTTGAGTACTTTCAGTGTCTGTCCCCTTCAGGTCCCTTCTGGACCTTTAGACACAACTGCCACTCATCCATGTCCTGTCGGAGAGGAACATAAGATTTGGGGGCGTTATCTTGAAACATACCTGCCTGGTGTGTCTTTGCTCAGGACTGGCTTATTTCAGAAAGTCTCGTCCTGGGTTTACAGGAGGAGCTACTCAACCATGCTCTAAATGGCTTGCTTTAGAGAAGTGACAGAACTTGCTACCTAGTGTGAACATGGTGCCACCAAAGCAAATAGCCAAATCTTTTCCTTTTGTCCCGACTGCTGCTTACCTGTGCAGGCCCACTACCCCTGGGGCTTCTCATGAAGGGGACACGGTGACTGCTCATGTCTTCCTTGTGTGGGCCACACAGCACTTTCCCTGTGGTCCCCAGGTGGGTGGCCCAGAGGGAAGCTTCGCAGTTGCTCCAAGTGCTCTGTGTTAACTCTGTCTGGAAACCCTTCTTCTTCCAGGACGGCAAGGTGAACGGAGTGACCGAGTCCACACGCATCCTGGGCTACACTTTCCTCCACCCCAGTGTGGTGCCTCGTCCCCATGTGCAGTCCGTGCTCCTGACCCCGCAGGACGAGTTCTTCATCCTGGGCAGCAAGGGGCTGTGGGACAGCCTGTCCATCGAGGAGGCTGTGGAGGCCGTGCGCAACGTGCCGGATGCCCTGGCTGCTGCCAAGAAGCTGTGCACCCTGGCCCAGAGCTACGGCTGCCACGACAGCATCAGCGCCGTGGTGGTGCAGCTCAGTGTCACTGAGGACAGCTTCTGCTGCTGCGAGCTCAGCGCCGGCGGGAGCGTGCCACCACCCAGCCCGGGCATCTTCCCGCCCTCGGTCAACATGGTGATCAAGGACCGGCCCCCCGACGGGCTGGGCGTGCCGTCCTCCAGCAGCGGCATGGCTTCGGAGATCAGCAGCGAGCTCTCCACCTCCGAGATGAGCAGCGAGGTAGGGTCCACAGCCTCCGATGAGCCCCCGCCCGGGACCCTGAATGAGAGCAGCCCCGCCTGCCCCAGCGAGCAGCGCTGCATGCTCCACCCCATCTGTCTGTCCAACTCCTTCCAGCGCCAGCTGTCCAGCGCCACGTTCTCCAGCGCCTTCTCTGACAATGGCCTTGACAGTGATGATGAAGAACCCATCGAGGGTGTCTTCATCAACGGCAGCCGGGTGGAGGTGGAAGTGGACATCCACTGTAGCCGGGCCAAGGAGAAGGAGAAACAGCAGCACCTGCTTCAGGTGCCCGCCGAGGCCAGCGATGAGGGCATCGTCATCAGCGCCAACGAGGATGAGCTGGGCCTGCCCAGGAAGGCAGACTTTTCTGCCATCGGGACCATCGGGCGCCGGAGGGCTAATGGCTCTGTCGCACCCCAGGAAAGGAGCCACAACGTGATAGAGGTGGCTACAGACGCACCTCTCCGAAAGCCGGGAGGCTATTTTGCTGCCCCAGCCCAGCCGGATCCTGACGATCAGTTCATCATCCCCCCGGAGCTGGAAGAGGAAGTCAAGGAAATCATGAAGCATCACCAGGAGCAGCAGCAGCAGCAGCAGCCGCCCCAGCCCCAGCCCCAGCTGCAGCCGCCCCCGAGGCACTACCAGGCGGAGCAGCTGCCGGACTATTACGACACACCGCTATGACCCGGTCCGGGCCTATTTACAAAATAAACTAACCGAGAAAGACTGAGTTGCGAGAGTCTCCCAGGCTCCCATTAAACCAGGGGTTTTACTCCACGTCCTTATCCCAGACACTGTCCCCAACCTGTCTTTGCAGCTAATCTGTAGGTTCTCTTTCTGTTGTTTATTTTTTTTAAATACTGCTTTTCTTCTAGTGATGCTTTACCAATATGATTTAAATTTGTTAACTTCGTCCCCTAACATATCAGATATGTAAAGACAAAGAAGAAAAGGTTTAATATATTACAGAGAAACAGTTAATGATAATGTAATATTTTTTAAAATGGCTTTTTGTTTGGAAGGCAGGGCAGGTTGCCATTGCTAAATGATTTATTAATATTGTAATTCTGTATTTCTTGGGGGGGGGAGGCCTTTTTTTTTTTTTTTGTCTTGAAAATGATAGACATTTGTAGAATATGGAGACTAACTCCTAGGAGTTGCTTTACTCTGTCAGGTGACTTAAGTCACTGGGATTCACTAATTTTCTCTGAGAGAACAGTTGATTGAGAAATTTCTATTGTAAATAGCTCAGTGTTGTATAGTGATGCTTAAAATGTTTTGTAGTCTTGGCACAAGGACACAGCCTAAATAACTGACTTTTCTCTTCCTCTCCTTTGAGGAGCCCCCTGCCCCACCCCCCCACCTCACAACCCACCTTCCTTCATTGAATGAAGAGGCTGAGCAGCTGGGGGGGGTTCTGTCCAAAGGAAGCGGATCATAGGCCACGGGACAAGAACCTGCACACACAGGGCCCTGAAGCTGTTTTCCTCCCCTCCTGTCCCCAGCCTCCTGACTCTGCAGACACTTTTTAATTGTGTTCCTTACTGCTGCCACAATCAGCATGATTGTATAGAATTCCATTAGACCATTTACATACCCAGAGTTATATTAAAGCAGAATGCACAAATGGACATGTCATAATTTTTGTTATAATAAATACAAAATTTACAAGTATTGGACCCATCTGCTTTTGTCTCAGCAGCCAGATGTGTCTTGCAGACAATCACACCAGCTTGGGTTTGGACTGAATGGATGGATGTTGGGGTTATCAGATACTTCTGACTTGGCTATTTTTTTAGAAGGGAAAAACACCCAACAAATTAACCTACACTGAATGAGGTAGTGAAATTAACTTTATGGCTAGCAGTATAAATAGCTGATCTTACAGCCTTTGTAATTATGATGATGATGTAGGGTAGATGTTAAAAGGGGAATAGATAGAGGTTGCATAGAGGAGATCCCTGGAAAACTTCTACTCCCACAAAGCCAAGTTCATTTTCAATTTTCCCAGGGGCCCATGGATCACATAAACAGGTTAATACTCCTTTTATTTGAACAGTGAAAAAATGAAGAGCTGGTTGGCTCACACTGCAACGCCAGCGGAAACCGTGTGGGCGCAGTGGGGTGCACGTAAGATAGCCAGTATTCCTAACTGACCCGGCCATCTCCAGACTGGTCCTCCCGCCCGCACCTCCCTCCCTCCCTGTGCGTGTGGACGATACCGTTGGTTTTCATCTCACTTGGACCAGCTTTCTGGGAGACCTGTACTCCCTTTTCAGGCCTGCCCTTGAGTGGTACCTGGCTAGTTCAGTGACTGGCAGTTCATAGTTCTTACCTTGCAGACTTGGTGGTGGGCTCTCTGTCCCTCAAAGCCAGTGGACTGGCTTTGTTGTGGTAATGACCATACTTCATTTCCCTGTGGGGCTACTTGCACATGGTGCTCTTTGGAGATCACTAAGGAAGAAAAATCTGCTCATCTCAGCCCGGTGAGGGACCCAGTGACCAAGGGAGTTGAACTCCCCAAGTGCAAGCAGAGTGCTCTTTTACTGGAAGCCAGACTGTTTCGGGACCCCTGCCCCAGCTGCACTCACCAGCCCCCCTCGCCTTCCTCTGTCTGCCCCACTCCACATGGGTCAGAGCAGGCTGGACAGATCTCGCACCAGTGCTTAATTGCCCCTCAGAAGCCACTTAGTTCTTGAATTCCCCCCTGGGCAGAGGTCAGCTGTTACCGTGGGTGGTGCCGACCCAGGCCATCAGTGTGGGTATCTCCTACTGAAGCTCGCTCGCAGGGGGCAGAACCGGGGTGTGGTCATCAGAGGCAACGATTTCTTTGCTTCGGGGATTCTAAAACGGGCCCTGCAGCAGCTCCTGTGCCAGGGGCAGACCCTGGACTGAGAAGGTCTCATGCAGAGACTGGCCTCATTTCCCAACTCTTACCTCTGATATGGGAAAAAGGGATCTGAGACTTGGAATGGGTGTTTTTCTAAGTCCTCCAGGCAGTGCTTACTGCTGTGTTTCGTACTTCCTCGAGTCCCCTTGTGCACACGCTACATACAAGCTACTGTGGGGATTCAGGATGAGACTTTGCCCTTTGGGAGCTTGTGGGAAATAGGGCGGGAAGACAATTCAGTGAAGCACATGGTGAGTGACCAAAGAGGCACAGACTTACTAACGGGTCTCCACACTCTTGCATAGGAGCCTCTCCAGTTATTTCTGAGGAGTTTCTTTTCATTTCTGCTGTACAAAATAGCATCTAATTGTAACGGAGAGCTGCTTATACAACTGTAAAGCCCTTTCAGAATATTACAGTGCTTGATATGTGAAGATCCCTGAAGCCATGGTATCTGCAGGGTAAGTGTCAGGGCGAAGGGCACGCCTGCCTGCTGTGTTCCTGCTTCCTGCTGGGACGTCCGATAATTGGGAGCGGGAGGGGAGAGGGAGGAAGAGGAGCAGACGCTGAGAAGCCCTGGCGAGGCTACAGCCTTGCGAGCGGAGTGAACATTCCCAACCGAGCTTTTAGAAGCTGGTTGGTGTCGGGTCGGTTGCATGCTGCCCTGTGCGTGCCCGCAAGCCTCTGCGCTCGCCGGCCGCTCCCCGAATACCGGCTTGGACCGGGCACACCCGGGCCGGCGTGGGGAGACCCAGCCCGTCCGACCGCGTTTCTCTTGATCGCTTTTGACTCAGCGCCACCTGCTGGTAAGTTAGACTTTGGGTGGAAATGGGCTTAACTCCTTTTCGTTCTTTATCCTTCCTCCACTCTCCAAAAAGAAACGAAGCTTAGGAAGTTTCTTATGACTGTATTTTCCTAGACGCGTGATGGAAAGCAATCTTCCTGTGCCACTATTAAGTACAGCGGAGAAGCTGTATCGCATTGTATAGTATTGTGTATTGCACCTGTGGCGGTTTCTGCTTTGCAAGGTGGTGTAACTGAAGACAGCTGGTTGGTTCCTGTGATAGGCACCTGTTTTTCCATGGGAAGCTGACATGCAGAAATATTAAGATGTATAAACAGAATCATATAGCTTTGCTGGGAGAGAAGTCTATCTAATGTCCATTCAATTCGCAATTCCCCATTATCCATGCTTAGAAAACAAAGCAAAACAAAAAGCATGTGTTGTATGCTGTTGTATGCTCATAGGGTAACACCTGAGGGTCCACTCCCTGCTGGCATAGGGCCCAATGGGAAGGAAAAAAATAATTCCCGTTTGATCATGTGAACACTCATCAAAGGGTTTTTTGAATTCGTCCTTGACACATACAAGAAGATAGAATTTCTATAAAGTGTGGGGTTGTGGTATCTGCCCTACCTATCTCTACAGAGATCAAATTGGGTAATGTATTTAAAGTAATTTGTAAATAGGAGGGCCTTATTAAGAGTAAGTGTTGTTTTCATTGTTATAAATTAAGAACTAAGGGCGGTTTGAATGAAAATAATTGGGAACACAGCAAAAGTACCTTTATTAAGGTGGGCGAGATAGCGCACACCTGTAGTCCCACCTATTCGGGAGGCTGAAGTGGAAGTATCGCTTGAGCCCAGGGGTTCAAGTCCAGCCTGGGCAACATAGTGAGACCCCCCCCCGCCCCCGTCTCTTTAAAAAAAAAAAAGTACCTTGTCAAATGGAAAACTCTTAGAGAAACATCTACTGGAATTGTTATAGGAGGGAAAGATATGGTAATGGTAGAGAAAGTAGGCTTTTCTCATTTCTTGCCACTGAATTTCATTTTTCTTTCAATGCATCCCTCAACTCACTATGCAAATTAGTCTATGGAAACCTTGTTTTATTTCACTATTGTCATTCATCTGTCATGAACTGATTCTTACTGCCGAGTATTTGAAAGATGATTCTAAAGTTTGTTTTTTTTTTTTCCCCTAATCCTCACCCCAACCAGTACCAAAATTACTACAAAGCTCAGACTTAGTTTGGCAAACCTGTTACCCTGGGCACTAAGTGAATGTGGGAATTACATCCAGTGGGTGCGGCTTGGGCTAGCCAGGGAGAGCGAGCGCCCAGCTCTGACTCGCACCCACCTCATTCCCCAGGTGCGTTCATTCAACAGTGTTTAGGAAACGCCAGCAAAGAGCTGGCCACTGTGCTTGGCTTTGGGTCGCCCGCACAGGGCCTCGAATACACGATGTAGGTGTGATGGTGGCTGTGCCTCGTGAGAGCGTGAACCAGCATAAGGATGGCACACAGGTGCACACAAATGTCAGAAACCAGTCTGGAGGCCTGGCCTGAATTCAAGTCCCCATAAACAAGCACAGCATGTATGGGACTTCAGTTCATTAGTCCCTCCATTGTATTCTTAATCAGAAACACAGGGTTCCATCCTGTTCAAAGGAGAAACAATAGAACACTTGGAGAATTTTCTTCCATCTGCTCCTGACTAGAATTACTCCTATTGTCATTCCTCTCCTTTTCTAAGGACAAGGAAGGAGAACTGCTTCATACTGCAATTTCAAGTACTTTCTATTTATTACTGTTTCTTCAGTCTTATTCCAATAAACTTGTACTTTCCCCTAATTACCAATCTTACCTACTGCAAGACTTGAAATGGCAACTCAGATGATTTTCCCAATGCTGCACCTCCAGATGTTGACTTTCCTTGAACTCATTTATAGGACATTTGCTTTTCTGAGCTTTAAGAAAACTGCTCCACAATTAACATTTGGAGGTTCTTAAACCAGTTCCCGCTTAATAGAAATTGCCCTATACGCCAGGAATAAATCAAACACACAAAATAAATGTCTCTTATTTGCCTTACTATCTACGATACTTTTTAAGACCTATTCAATACTCCTCCTGGGGCACTTCTGTAGGTTAAAAATAGCTTATTGAAATGTGTGTCACATGCCTGCTCACCTTAAGAACAATAAGCCACACTTCAGCAATGCACTGAAACCACCAAGCAAGCCCATTAGGATTTTTTCCCTAGAAATGTCGTTAGGCATGTGTTACAATGTTGCCTGCATACAATTTGCATACTGTTTTCATGTAAACAGTCTTGAGAGTCCTCAGTTTTCAAGTTTAAGTGTCATCATTGCATTCCTAGGATTGCAGTGTGCAGGGTGTGTGTTCCGCCACTGCTCCTGGCACATGTTGCAAGAGATGAGCTGGGGCGAGTTGAGAAAGGGCAGCGGACGGAAACGCCGAGCACACCAGTTTGACCAGAGAGGGCTGTTTCCCTTCCATTTCGTTCCAGTCTGAGCACCAGTCTGGACACCTCGTCCCCACTTCTGGGCAGAATCCAAACTATGTTGTTCTCCCGAGTGGCTTTCTTGTGTTTTCCTGCTGGAGCTCCAGAGAGAGGCTCCGCGATGCCCCTTAAGAAGCTGCTGGGCGCCCACGTGACGAGTGGAGCACGCACTGCGAAGAAGAGCCGCACCAGGGGCTGGGAGAGGGCGGCAGGGACGGATAACAAAACCGCATTCCAAACGTGACAGCCCACTGGAGAGACCTGGCAGCAAGGAGTGCAGCGGGGTGGAGAGCGTGGGGTGGGAAGGGCCGGGACGTGCCCCAGTCTGAGCTTGCCAGTGGGCCGACTCAGGGTTCCAAAGGGCCGTTAAGCCCCAGCCCTGTGGTGTGTCCATTGGGAACTGGCTCAGTGTGAAGTTCTTGCTGTCCAGACTCTTCTGTCTGGTGACATTCTGAGAGCTGATACTAACTTTCCATCTCTGGTCATCAAAGAGGGACAAGTGTCCACATCCCTCAAGCTGCTGCCTCCCTGCTGCCCAGACGAGGCTTGTCCCCACAATGGAGAGCCATCAGCCACTGCACTGCCATGCCCAGGAGATGCTTCCTAATACACCCAGAGCTCTGAGGACACAGGAATAGATAAGAGAGACCCTTGATCTGCTGCTTCTCTGCTCCATTTTGCAGGATGTCCCCTGCCTGATCCTGAAGGTTGGGGGGTCCCACAGCCATTCCCTTTGCCTCCCCTCACCTGGGGCTCTTGGTCACTTCTGTGGCTGCAGCTGGGCTCATCGCCCACCCTCCTGGACACCCCCCACCATAACGTGGGCACCACAGCCCCAGTGGGGCCAAAGCCCTCCCCTCCCACCTCATCCCCACCCCACCTCCTGTCAACTCTGCATGCTCAACACCCCCGTGAGCCCCTCCTCTCCTTCGCCCCGCCTGTGGAGATGCTCGGTTTTCTTCCAAGTTATCGGAACAGATTCCTGGGGCTCCTCCCAGCCGCTTTCACTTTTACCCAGTTTGACTCAGTCTTGTCCTCCATGTGATGGCCCAGGAAATCTTTCCAAAACACTGAGTTTGCTCTCTCATCCTCCCTTTCTCCCAGCCCCCGGTACACACACCCTTTCCTCCCATCTCCTGATATTGTTAAAACCATGTTCTATTAGCTCAGTAGTCCGTGTTCATACCTTTGTGAACATGTAAATACTATTCATGGCTGAGCCGTGTAGTGTATTCTGATTATATTTCCTTTCATAAACAGGTTTTTATTTGTTTTGGAGGAAATACTTGTCTTTTTTTATTTTTTATTTTTTTACTCTCTTGGCTTTGTAGGTAATTACCATTCATTCATCCCTGACCTCTCCACAGAAGTGTGAGTATGTTCAGACACATTCACTGCTAATCTATCAGTTCCTCTTTTTCATAGCGACATCCCTCTAGCACCTCTGTCGCCCGTCCAGTCCAGACTCTTCCTCCCCAGGCTTGGGACAAAGCCGTCATCCAGGTGCCTGTCTCATCCCCAGGGACAGGATCACCTGTCCGTGAGTTCACACTTCCTTCATCTGGAGTGTTTCCCTTCATTTTACTGGGAAATGGTCTCCAGCAACTTCCTTGGAAAATATGCATAGGAAGTACATTTAGGAGACCCTCCCTGCCTGCAAATATCTTTATTTTCCCATAACACTTGATTGATAGCGTGGCTGGACAGAGAACTCGGGCTGGAACCGTTCTCCTTCTGCGTCCCCACAGCCTTACCCTGCTGGCTTCCGCCTTCCGCGGTTTCCATGGAGTCTGATGCTCTTCAGATACGTGGTCGTCCCAGAAAAATGATTGATTCTGTCTTGTCTCCAAGACAAGAAGAATGATTCTGTCTTGTCTCCAGTTCTGCGAACTAAAATAAAAATTTAAGCCCCCTCAGAACTGAATGGTATCTGCTTGGCCACAGATACCCTAAAAGTTGAGTTGCTGGGTATGAGAAGAGAGGTCAGACCTGCCTCATCATGCCCCTTCCCTTGGTGGGGGTATCCTTGCTAACGCACTAACAGGCCCAGGGCCATGCAGGACAGGGCTTGGAACACCCCTGCAGGTCATCCATTTACTCAACAGATCACTTGAGTCTCAGTATATGTCCAGTGGCTCGTCTCTGATTAACAGACTTCCTTATCTTAAAGCATTCCAAGCCTTTAGACAAAGCTTTATTTCTTTAACCAATTAAAAATCAAAGAATCTTTAAACCCACCTATAATCTGTGATCCACCCCCCCATGTCCCTGGTGCCATTTCAGGCCAGACCAATGTATGCCTTCCATGTACTGATGTATGACTTTGCATGTAATGCCTGTCTCCCTGAAATGTATAGTATAAAACTAAATTGTCACCCAACCACAGCAGTCCACTTGCTCAAGGCTTCTTGGGTGTGGCTCTGGACCATGATCACTCATACTTGGCTCAGAATAAACTCATTTAAGTTATTTTGCAGAATTTGGGTTCTTTTCCATTGACAGTTTACCTATAAGATAAACTTATAATTTATTATTAGTGTGGAATGGAACAGGCTTTAGATATAGGTGTTGGGCATAGGTATCATTTGTATGTCCTTGCTTATGGGAGGTTAGAAAGAAATTTCCTTAATGAATAATATGTGGGGCCAGTTTTTCACAGGTGCCTGAGGCTTTTACCGTCTCTTTTGCATAAGGAGTTGCGGGTGGCCCTGAGACTTTGATATTCTTTTGCATAGCCAATACAGTGCTCCCAGTGTGACAAGGACAAATGGAGATTTCTAGCCAAGGAGCTAGGGGGAGGGTTTAGTGGACAGAAAATTAAGATGAAACATCAGCAGTGAGGGGGATTCTGACCCAATGACACAGCAGGATTCTTGCTGAAGGAGGCCAGGGAGGTAAGATCCTGAGCGTGGTGAAGAGGAATTTGATCGAACATCAAGGATGAGGCATTTTCTGCCAAAGCAGCCCAGCAGGATTCTTGCTAAAACTGGACTGAATGGGCCAAGCACAGGGCCCAAGGTCAGGGACCCAGAGCAGCCTGACTCAAGATTGGTCAAAGGAGAGAGTGTGTCGCTCTGACCCCAACAGTGGGAATTTGGGCAAGTCCCTTGTACTCCAAGGACTTTAGTTTGTGAAGGAGAGCTTTGGGGCAGTGACCTGGGGTCATTTCCAGCTGTGTAACTCACTGTTCCCAGGAGAGCACTATTTCCCGGGGCACTGCCCCAGGGACAGGCATCCATAGTGAATTCATCCCACTGAGCGTGAGTTTAGGGAGAGGACAGCAGTTTCCCCTGGTATTTGACTGCCTGTTTCACTGGGAGTGCTTCAGTGATGAAGTAAGCACTTTGGATAGTTTGGGACCTTTTCATTCTAGATGGATGTGATTTGGCAAAATTTAGCTTAAAAAGGAAAAGACAGAGGGCTTTGGTTTTTTTGGTGTCTCTGGGTCTATTGCTAGTGACAGAAATGTGGTGTCACTGTGCCAGTGAAGTCCAGGGAACACTCCCAGGGACAGCAAGTAGGGAGGGGGGTTGGCTTGCACTTGGGGAGGATCCAGGGTGTCACAAAACAAATCACAGGGCGTGCTTGGAGAGGTCTCCAGTTCATTACTGCGGAAGGGAAGATCTGTCGGACACAATGCAATTTATGGGTAGAGAGCTGGTGTTTTTATAGAAGGAGGAAATATAACTCTGAGGTAAGGCTTGAGCACAAACCATATTTGGGAAGGTCACGGTGTCTTCCACCACCTTCCTGTGGAGCGCATTTGAGGGGGAAAGAGGGATTACAGCCAGCCCTGCAGAAGTAGCGGACAGGTTTAGGAAAAATATCTGAGATCCCATTTAGTTTATCACGTTTACATTTGGTCAGGATTGTTTGTTTAAATCCCTGGAAAGTTTTTTTTTTAAAAAGGGAAAGTATTCATCTTTAAGGATTTTGGTTCATACGTTTTAAACATTTTTTTTTCTCATTCCAAGATTTGAAATGGGCATCGCACATCTTGTAAGCGCCTCCTGTGTGGCAGACCTTGCCTCCCTAACATTTGTATCGAGGGCCTCCCACCGCGCCTGGCACGTTATAAGCTTCCAGCATAATTTTATGTATAAAAATGTACCGGCTTTGCAAACAACATGATCCTCTTCTTTTTGATTGGTACTCTTCTTGTTTAGCACTAGATACGACTAACCAAATTTACAACAGTGCTAGAAATAGAATGAAGCCTTTTTGCCCTAGAAGCTATGGACACATTTTAAAATATAACCAATAACACTTTTTCCCAACTATAAAATAATGTGCATGTAAAAGTTGGAAATATAGTAACGTGAATGAAGAAAAATGGCTCGTGATCTCACAATCTAGAGATAAACACATTAACAGTGCTTAATTTTCTTCCAGCTTTTTTGCTAAGCGTCATTTTAAAATACGTAATTGTGACTATGTTATATTTGATATCCTTTATGTTTTGTGCAACTTGAATTTTTCTTAAAAATTGTTAGTACACATTCCAAAACTGTGTAACATTCTGTCAGGTGGATTACTATATGTGCAAACAAAGCAATAATGCTGGCCATGGGGATGGTTTTCAGCTTTTTGCTATTGTAAATAACACTGCATTGAACATCTTTGCTATTATCTTCATTGGAGTTTATGAACAACTGGAGCAAGAGGTGGGGATCTAAGGCTGTTCTTCCCTGGAGCCTGGGAGGATGTGGCCTTGGATTCCAGAGGAGAGCAGGTGCAGCCCTGCTAGCAATGGTGACAAGTGGGCTGGCCCGGGACAGTGGGAGGAGAATGGTGAGGCCTAAGCACCTGCCACAAAGGGAAGTGTAATATAAATTTATTTTTGCTTCTGCAAGAAACAGGAAAGTCAACAAAGAAAATTCTGGTATAGCTTTGGGCTGATTTTTAAAGGGTTAAATATCTTAATTTTGAGAAGGAAAATCAAGGTTTTATTTTTCCCCTTTACAAAATGTTCCTTTAGTGGCTGCTGGTGGATAGTAGATTTCAATGGCATGGCTTATGTATCCAAAAGACTGAAATCTAGTAGCTGCAATTTCATGGTAGATTTTAAATGTTAAGGTGAGTTCCAGACAGGTGGCTCTTTGTAAACCTAGGACATTGGTATTCACCTCAAACCCAGCTTGGCATATTTTGTTCCTCAAGGACTTCACAGTCTAATGGAGGAAAAGCCATTTAAAAAAAATAATAGGAGCAGGGGTTCTGGAGCAGACAGCCCTGAGTTCAAATCCTGGCTCTGCCCCTAATGAGCTAGGTCTGACTGTGTTCTCCTGCTAAAATTCATATGCTGAAACCTAATCCCCAATGTGATGGTATTAGGCAGTGGGGCGCTTGGGAGGTGATTAGGCCATGAGAGCTTTGCCCTCATGAATGGGATTAGTGTCCTTATAAAAGAGCCCCAGAGAGCTGCCTTGTCCCTTCCACCACGTAAGGACACAGAGAGAAGGTGCCCAGAAAGTAGGCCCTCACCAGACACCAAATCTGCTGACACCAAGCCTCCAGAACTGTGAGCAGTAACTTTCTGTTGTTGATAAGCCAGCCAGCCTCTGGTCCTTTGTTGGAGCAGCTTGAATGGACTGGCACAGCAGCCTTGGCAATGTAACTTCCAAGTGCCTTAGTGACATCGTACACAGTCAAAGTACACAGTCAAAGATTCGATGATGCACGTGACATCATCAGTACAGGTCTGGCTTGTGGGAAGGGCTTATTTCAGAGTGTCTCACATGCACAGGAACAGCCACCCAGGTCAAGAGCAGAGACAGCTTCACGCAGGGGCACTTTCTGTGGTTCTTAGAGGATATCTGGGAAGTGGCCCGTGGAGAAGTCAGGTAATAGCATCCCTGCCAGGGGAACAGGTGTTTCAGGCACACGAAGTTTGAACGCCAGCGAGAAGTTCAAATTCTCTGAGCCCTGATTCTTAACATGATTTTGCATATTGCATATTTTGTCACCACTGTCCACCTGTTTGCTCTGCCCAGAACCCCAAGGATCATCCTTGATGGCGTTTTCCCTCACCACTCCACCCAGATGGTTCCACGACGGGTCTTATTTTTAAGACGTATCCCAACCACCCACTTCTGTCCATCTCCACTGCTCAGCCCTGCTGCCGTTATCTCCCACTCGTGCTTCCGGAGGGGAGCGCCGGGGTGGTGCCCAGCCCACCGGCTAGTCACACCGGCGTCCTTCCTGTGGAGCAAGCCAGGCTGTGCCCCTTGTAGATCCCTGGAGCTGCTCTTCCCTCGCTGTGACTGGCCTCCCCGTCTGGCCTCAGCCCGGTGTTAGCTCCTCAGACGGTAACAGGAGGGTCTCCCCTGACCACCCTAACTTGAAGGTGCCCCTTCTGGGTCACCCTGCAGTACATTACCTCATTTCAGCGTCTTCATCTCCTTCCTCACTATTTGAGATGATCTTGTCTGTCTGTTCACGATCTCCCCCGCTGGGCTGTAAGCTTCCTGAGAGTGGACATTCGTCCGTCTGAAGTGTCCCTAATACGACAAACAGCACCAGGCATGTAGCAGTTGTGTGACAAATAACACATGTTGAATGGAGGCACGAACAAGTTCCTTCTCCCTCAGTGAGGTCCTGTGAAGGCTGGGGTGGTGGCCTGGGGTGTTACAGATGCTTCGGCTCTTTCTGGGACGTGATGATTGGAGCAGGTGGGGGGCTGTTGTTTTGCTTGGTTTCGTCGGCATCTTCCAGCCTCTGCTTTGTCTGATGAGCTAAGTGCCAGGGGTCCCAGGTGAGGGACTCCCAGATCCAGTCTTCTTACTGAGGAGGTTCCACTCCGCCTCCTTGGCTCTGACAGAGGGGTCACTTCTGGGACAACCCACGCGGAAGTGCAGTGGGCCAACAATAGTCTGGTCTTGGGGTGGTGACTGACTAAAGGGGCATGGAGTGTTCTGCCTGGTGCAGGAAGCTAATCCGGGAAGGGGAAGCGCCCTGCCGGGAGCCAAGGCGCGGAGGCCGGAGCATCCTCCTCCTGACCGCCGCGTGGGCCCTGCCCTGCTCGCCTCGGCTCATGTGATGCCTTTGTTTGTGGCCGAAGCTCTTGACTCTCCTCTTTTTGCCAAATACCAAGGGCAGCTCTGTCTCCTTCTGACCTCTCCAAAGCTGCGGATACAGTGAATCACTTTTTCTCCTAATTGTCTCCTCCACTCTTGGCAGCCTTCCTTAAGGAAAAAAAAAAACCCTTTGCGAGATTAATATTAACCACAAAGGATATGTTTTTCCACTTTTTTTTTTACGTCTCATTTTTCAATTTTAATTGATTCAGCTTGTTGCAACTACAATACATTACAATTAAACATTAAAGGCAGGAGCTGAGGGGGAGAGGCATATTGACAGAATTTGTGTCAAATATTGAAGTTTTCAACATAAAAATGAATCACTTTATTATGTCCTATAGACAGGCAGCTGCTCAGAACAGCACGCTCCCCGGCTGCAAAAGCACCTATCGATCAGCCTGGAACACATTCCCGTTGGGCTTGAGCTGAGCATCTACGACTCTCTGTGGCTTTTGTCCCCTCGGGGGAGGAAAGCCAAGCCAGTGTCTGAGGTTCTCACTGCAACGGCATGCGGGTGTGCGCCAAGGCTGGGATATCCGGTGTCCTCGGGCTCATGAGAATTCGTCATTTTTGTGGCACCGCAGTGAGCTAATGCTGAGGCAGGCTCTCGCCCCGCCGCTTTTCCACCGGGTAGATAGAGCTCGGTGGCAGTGCTGAAGGACGCAATTGGAAAAGGAATTGGAGAATTGCTGTTTGAAGGCGGGATTGCAGATTATTTTACCAAAGGCTATTTAAACTGTGACACACACACACAGACACACACACACACACGCACCTACACCCTGGGTGCCACGACTAAAACTCAACTCTAAGAGTTTTGAAATCTTGGTAGAATATAGCAGATTCCATGGGAGACTTTTTGTCCCCAGAGAAGGCCAAACCTTTCCTTTTTGAGGCTGGCTGCAGTACAAAATCCACTTCCAATACACACACATTTATAAAGATGGCGCGAGATCTCTCTGTATCAAGGAAGATTAGAGGCGTGCACAGGACTTTATGGAGCGTGTGTGTACCTGGTTTTATTCCATCTGTTGATGAGCATTTGGGTTGTTTGTAATGTTTTGTTGTCGTACGTAATGCCACATTGCCTCGCACAAACATTGTTTTGCTTTTTTTCCCTAGTATCTCTTTGAGATAGATTTCTAGAAGTGGAATTACTGAGTCAAAGGGTAAATGCATGTGCAATTTTAGTAGATATCGCCAAATTCTCTTTCAGAGAGGTTGTGCTGTTTTGCATTCTTCACGATAATATATGAAGGTGCCTTTTCTCTACAACCTCACCACAGAATGCGAGTCATGTTCGTGAGTGTGTTTCCCAATCTGATAGGTGAGAAATAGCATCCCAGTGTGTTTTTAATGTGCATTTATGTTACTGTGAATGAAGTTTTGTATCTTTTCATGCCTTTAAGGGCTACTTGCTTTTATTTTTTTGTGAATTATCTGTTGTATTTTTTGTCAGTTTTTTTTCATTCAAGTTGGTCCATTTCTTCGCAGTTTTTCAGCTCTATCTATGTTCAGGAAACGAGTCCTGTGTCTGTAATAAAAATTACAGATATTTTTTCCATTCTTTTGACTTTTAAATGTTGTTGTTGCTTTTTAATTAATACAGTTTATTTTTAAGAGCAGTTTTAGATTTACAGAAAAATTGCACAGAAACTACAGGGCTCATATATGCCCACTCTTTCCCTTGCACACAGTTACAAAATTTGATAGTTTTGTAAGAAACTGTGAAACTATCTTCCAAAGAGGCTGCGCCATCTGTTCCACATTTTCACCATCAGTGGATATTTTCAATATTTTGGATTTTAGCCATTCTGATAGATGTGTAGTGGTATCTCATTTTAATTTGCGATAGTCTAATTATATGTGATGTTATAAATGTTTTCATATGTTTAATTGTCATCTGTATAGTGAGGTGTCTGTTTTAGATCTTTTGCTCACTTATTTTGTTATGTTGTTTTTCTTATTGTTGAGTTTTAAGAGGATTTTTAAACATATTTTGGGTATAAATCCTTTATCAGGTATGTATTTTGCAAATATTTTCTTCCAGTCTGTGGCTTGTCTTCTTACTTTCTCATCAAGTATGATTTTAACTGTAGAGTTTTTGTAGATGTTCTTTATCAAATTGAGTAAGTTTCCCTTTATTCTTAGAGTGCTGAGAGTTTTCATCATGAATGAGTGTTGGATTTTGTCAAATGATTTTTCTGCATCTATTCCTTTATTCTGTTAACATCTATGCTTGTGTTATTTTCTTGCCATGCAACAGTTTTTTTAATGTATTAACATTTATAAATATCTTTTTTTTCTTTTTTACCGCTTCTGGATTTTGAAAAAATGTTTCCTCTTCCTGGTAATAAAGCAGTTTACCCGTGTTTTCCTTTAGGATTTGTATGACTGACTCATGGCATTTATCCTGGTGTGTGATGCAATAAGCAGATTCAATTGTATCTTGTCCCATATAGTATCCAATTGTTCACACATCACTTATTAAAAATGCCATCTTTTCTCTACTAACTTGAGATGTTACCTGTGTAGTAAGGTATATTTTCCTACATATTTAGGTTTATTTCTGGATTTCTGATTCTTTTTTGTTGGTCTGTCTAGTCATGTGTCAATACCACATTGTTTTAATTATAAAGATTTTATGCTGTTTTAATATCTGGTAGCCTCCCCTGTCTAACCTACACATATTATTCTTTTTTTGCAGAATTTTCCTAGCTATTCTTGTTTGATTTTTCTTCCATATGATCTTTATAACTAACTTGGCTAGCTCCAGAAAATAAAATAAAGAAAACCCTCACTATCACATTGAATTTATACATAACTTAGGAAGAGTCAACAGTTTTATGACATTGAATCTTTCTATCAAAAAAAAAATATATGATTTTCAACCAAGTCTACTTTTATCTGTTTCAGGAGTATGTTATAGTTTTCTCAGATAGGTTTTACACATTTCAGGTTTTTGTCTATTTTATTTAAAATATTTTTCATATATAAATGTATTCTATTATATATCTCCTAGTTAATCATTGTTTACTTGAAAGTTATTTTCTAGATGCTAAGTTTCTGTTATTTTTGCTGAATTCTCTTATTGTTTATAGTAGTTTTTCCATTAATTTTTTGTTTCCCAGATATATAGTCATATCATCTACAAACAGAGATAGTTTAACCTTTCTGTTTCTGGTTATTATACCTCTAATTGTTTTCTCTTGTTTGATTTATTGGGTGATATCTCCAATACAGTTGTGAATATGAACATCCTGGGCAACCTTGTGTTTTTCCCTACTGTTAGTGTTTTCTACGTCTAGTGTTTCTCTATTAAGTAAACTGTTGGCTTTGGGCTAAATTTAAAAAAAGTGTAGAGAATATACACTTTTTTAAAGTAAACTTTTCATTGAAGAGTAACACACAAAGAAAAGTGCACACATTATTAGTTTGCTGACCAAGGAATTTTCATAAAGTGCAAATACTTGTGTCGGCAGCACCCAGTGAAGAAGTAGAAGGTTACTATTGCTCCAGAAGTCTCCTTCGTGTCCCCGCCAGTCACCACCCCTGCCAGGGACCACTGTCCTCCTAACTGCCAACACTGTCAGCTACTTCTGCCTGGTTTTGGACTATATACCCCAATGTATTTATCCATTCTACTGTTAATGGACATTTGAGTTATTTCTAATTTGGGGGTTTTCACAAATACTGGTGCTATTAACATTCATGCTGAAAGTTCTGTTGGATTCATTCCCAGAAGTAGAATTTCTGGGCCGTAAGATATGCATATTCTTAGCTATTGTAGATAAACAATTTTCTGGACTATTTGTACCAAGTTATGCTTCCAGCAATATATGAGAGTTTTAGTCGTTCCAAAATCTCATCAACCTGTGATGCTGTCTGTTTGATTTTATTTGTTGTCATGTCTTTTCGTAGTGTTATTTTGATGTTGAGCAACTTTTGATGCATTTATTGGTCATTTGGGTATATTCTTTTGTGCAGTCCCTGTTCAAGTCTTCTGTCCATTTTTCTGTTGGGTTGTCTGTCTTTTTTAATGATTTGTAGCACGTTCTGTACATTGTTGGGTGTGTGTGCTGCAATTATTCTCTCACTCTGAGACTTACCCTTTCACCTTCCTAATGTGATCTTCTGAGGAACCCGGGAGGAGGGGGTAGGGATGAAGGGCGGAAAAGAATATAAATGTATTTATTACCACTGAACTGTACACTTAAAAATGGTAAAGATCGTAAATTATATATGTGTATTTTACCTCAACAAGAAATAAATTTAAATGAAAAAAAGTTCTTCATTTCAGTTAAGTCTAGTTTACCAGCCTGTTCTCTTAAGGTTAGTGCTCTTTAGATATTCTCCCATGTTTTCTTCTAGATGACTTCGTATTTCGTCTTTTACGTTTAGATCTATGACCCCTCTGGAACTGATTTCTGTGTGTGGTGTGAATTAGGTATCCAGGCTCATTTTTTCTCATAAAGTTATCCAATTGATCCGACCCCATTTATAGAAGAGACCAGTTTGTCCTTATTATACTGCATTGTCACCACTGCCATCCATCAGGTGACCGCGTGTGTGCGTCTGTGTCTGGACTTTCTATACTGTTCCATTGGTTTACATGATCTTGGGCCTTTATCACACTGTCTTAGCTGCTGTAGCTTTACAGCAAATCTTTTTAAAATTATGGTAAAATATCCATAACATAAAATTAGCCATCTTAACCATTTTTAAGTGTGTGGCTGAGTGGCATTAAGCATATTTGCATTGTCGTGCAGCCGTCAGCACCATTCATCTTCAGAACTTTTTTCATCTTCCCAAACTGAAACTCTGAACTCATTAAACAGTAACTCCCCTCTCTCCCCCGAGCCTCTGGCAACCACCATTCTGCTTTCTGTCTTTCCACATTGGATTTCTCTAGGTGCCCCACGTAAGTGGATCATACTGTGTGTGTCCTTTTGCGTCCGGCTTATTTCACTTAACACAATGTCTTCAAGGTTTGTCCGTGTTGGAGCATGTGTAAGAATTTTCTTTCTTCTTAGGGCTGAATAATATTTCGTTGTATGTAGACACCACATCCATCTGTTGAGGTTCACTTGGGTTGCTCCTACCTTTTGGCTACTGGGAATCTTGCTGCTATGAACATGGGTCTACAAATCCCTGCTTACATCCCTGCTTTTAATTTTCCTGGGTCTGTACCCAAATGGGGAATTGTGTACAAAGCCTTAATATCTGATAGTGTAACTCTTTTAGCCTTGTTCTTTTTCTTAAATCATATTTTACCTACTTTTCATTTCCTGTTGAATTTTTAGAATCATCTTGCCAAAAAAAAAAAAAAAAAATCCTGGCATTTTGATGGGGATTAGTGTAAATCTATAAACCAATTTTGGAATAATTGACATTTTTTACACTATTGAGGCTTCCATACCATGAACTTTGCATATCCCTCCATTGCCTTAGATCTTCTTAAATTTCTTCTAATGATGTTTTGTAGTTTTCAGCTTAAAGATCTTAAACATCTTTTGTTAGATTTTTTCCCCAGGTATTTGATGTTTTCTTGATGTAGCTGTGACAGGTGCCATTTAAAAAATCCATTTTCTAGTTATGCTTGCTGGGACAGAGCAAATCAATAGATTTCATCTATTGTGAATTCAGCAACTTAGTTCACGGGGCAGTTCTTGCACCTGACCTTCCAGGGCACAAAGTCAGATCTCACAATGACCACAATCTCCTTTAATTCATCTACAGCATTTTTGATTTTGCGAAGCATGTTGATTAAGCTCCACGGAGCTGGGGTGTGTGTGCGTGTGTGCACGTGTGTGTGCACATTTCTGTGCATGCGCGTGTGGGTCCCACACGTGCACGTCCCTAAGAGCAGTTTCTTGTCTGGTGCTCACTGGTGTCCTCGGGCACCCTGCTCCCCTGCACAGGTGTCTACGTGGTTCTGACTCGTTCTATTCTCTGCTTTGGGCCGCCCAAAAGCATATCACTGTTCTCAGTGGATCTTAGCCCTCAGGTCTCACTCTGGACTTTCCTTAGTGACAGGAATCTCACAGGTGGTGACAGGCAAAAGGGTCTTTGGCCCTTGGACTTCAGGGAAAGGAACCCACTCTGCCCTCAAGTTTCCCAGAACAATTCCATCCCGAGGGCAGGGAAGCCCCATCCTCCCTGCCAGCTCCTCTGGGACTTTGGGTCACAGTGACCCTGCCCAAGCATGTGGTCACTTCTTTCTTCCTCAGGAGAGACTACGGACCTCTCCCTGCCCATCTCTTCCTGAGCTCTGACTTCTCTGGCTCGTGCTCTGGGCTCTGTGTCCAGCTCCCTGTATCTGGCTCTGACTCTGGGGACCCCAGCAGAGCCCAGTTGCACCCAGTCACCCGCAGGTCCCAGCAGCGCCGGCTGAGGAAGGCAAGTGGCTTGGGACTGGGGGTGGAAGAGAGAAGGGGCCGCATTCAGGTCTGCGGTCCCACCAGTCTGGCTCCCTGTGTCAGTGAACGGCCTCTCGGCATGTCCCGTGGGTGCACAGTCGGACCCGGGCAGGCTGATCCACCGACATAGCGCTTTGTCGTTCACCCTGAGTATTGCCCTCCCTCCATTTCCTGCAAGTAACCCGGCTCTGAGTGGCCTCCCCTCTGGGAAGGCTTGAAGATCAATCCACTTAATGCCATGGCTCTTTCAGTCTTTTGAAATGGCTTGAGGAGTTGCCTTTAGGAGCTTCCAGAGGGAAAAGGAAAGAGCTTGGTTGGGTCAAGAACAGCAGGCCCGGGTGCTGGTGGGGCGGCAGAAGTGATGCCTGTGCGGGGCGCCGCGCTGCTCCGGCCCTGGACTCTGGGGCTGCCAACGGTGACAGAGGAGTTTGGGTCCACAGCTGGGCTCTGGCGTGGGGAGACCGTGCAAGCTCGGGCACTGGGCAGCAACCAGGAAAGACAGAAGAGCAGAGAGTCCTCCCAGGCACTTCGGATTCCCCAAAGCATCAGAGACTCAGTTCTGGGCTACAGGATATTGGGGGGTTCAGTAGCTAATGGTAGTCAAGGTGGGTTTTCTGCTAACTCAGCAGAATGGAGATTTTTGTGCCCCCCCCCCCAAAAAAAAGATACACTGAAGTTCTAACCTCTGGTGCCTCAGAATGCAACCTTATTTGGAAATAGAATCATTAAAGAGGTAATCAAGTTAAAGTTAGGTTTAATCAGTGGGCCCTGATCCTGTATGACTGATAGCCTTATAAAAAGGGAAAATTTGGACAGAGGCATGCACACAGGGAGAGCACCGTGAACTCCAGAACTGTGAAAGAATAAATTTCTATTATTTAAGCCAGCCATTTGGTGGGACTTTGTTATGGCTGCCCCAACAAACTAGTGTAGAGATTCATTCAGAATTGGATTTAGGGAAAATAAAAAATGCAATCTTTCTTACACACCCATGTTTGTGGACAGAGGTTCCCACTATCCAGAGATAGAAGAGCTAATATCCTTCAGGCCAATGTGGTTTCCTGGAGGAAGATTCTATTTTTTTTTAATTTATTTTTTTGAGATAGTGCTTCACTCTGTTGCCCAGGCTAGAGTGCAGTGGTACGATCATAGCTCACTGCTGCCTCGAACTCCTGGGCCCAAGCCATCCTCCTGCCTCAGCCTCCCGAGTAGCTGAGACTATAGGAGTGCGACACCACGCCCGGCTAATTTTTAAAGTTTTTTAGAGACAGGGTCTTGCTACACTGCTCAGGCTGGTCTAGAACTCCTGAGCCCAAACGATCCTCTTGCCTTGGCCTCCCAAAGTGCTGGTGTTACAGCCGCCACGCCCAGCCCCTGGGAGAAGTTTCTAAAATTGTATAGTATCCGTCAGCTGTCTGCTCAAGATTGTAACATCCCCTCCTAGAAAACTCTTTCCCTTCCTTGTGTCCCCTCATGAGTGTGGAGAAGTAAATTCCACATCAGGATGAGGAGGCTGGAGGCCAGGGAGGGTCCAAGGTTTGCCCAAGGATAGGACTTCTGCTTCCTGGGCCCAGGGCTGCCCCGTCCCCCTGTGCCGCCAGGACGTTCTCTCCTCTGTGGTCAGAGTTCTTCAGGCTGGAGTTTCTCTTTATGAGTCAGACCCCGATCCAGTCTCCTGGCAAGCAAGAGGGATGAAAATCAAGTTTCCAAGCTTATGTTGAAAAAAGGAGAAATAAACTATTACGAGGACAGATGAGAGAGGCCCGGCTTGGCAGGAATAGACAGCAAGATGATCTGGGGTGTCGGAGGCAGAAACCCAGTAGGAGCCGATTGGATTCTGTGTCTGATAAAGGAATGAATGCGGAGGTCCGTGGCATAAATGAAGACGTGGTGTCAGGGTCTACGCTGACATTGGTGTTGGTCAGACACTGGGAATGAAGCCTGTGTCTGAGTTCAGGATCCAGTTTCCTTGGGGCTCCACCCACTAGTGTTTATGCAGAGAGCACAGGGGTGCTGTCTGCAGGGGGTGGGACCTGGACAGGAGACTGGGGCTGGGGGAGCCGGGAAGGCGGGCTGGGTCTGCTGGGGGAGGTCCCGGCAGCAGAGTGCAGCTGGGGAAGGTGTGCCTGTTTCACGTTGGATCAGATGCAGCCGTGGAACAAGGGTTCCCAGAGTGGGGACCAAGTGTCCCAGGAAGTATTTACACCAAGGACAATGGCCACAGATGGGTCCTCTGTGTCTAGGACGGTGTCTCTGACTGCACACGTATTTTCTAGAAAAAGCACACTTAAAATTCATTTCATTTAAGCACAGGGAACCTTGAGGTTGTGCAAGTTTGAGAAAGTCTCTGTTCACAATGAGAGCAGTAAGAATAGGCGAAATGAAGAAAATGGTCTTTGAGAAGAAACGACGCAAAGGTTTTTGCAGTTTGTCAAGAAGCCACTAGGGGGCAGGGGACGATAGCTGTTGGAGCCACAGAACACCACAGCAAACCCAACCTTTCTTTTCCCACCAAAAAATGCTTAAGTATAAAAGAAAAAGTATAGCCCAAACCCAAAATGGCTTTATCGTTATCAAGAATTTCTAGTTTTCTGAGGTAGCTTCTATTTTACATTTAGAGTGCTGAGCATCAAATGCAACTCTACCTTTAACTTGAAATTCAGTGGGTAAAAATTCAATCAAACCTACTGTTTAGCACCATGCGTCCAGCTTGACCGTGGGAATGTGCACAGACGTGTGTGTTACGGTCACTGCCCTAAAGAGCGCTCAGTCGAGTTGGGAAAGTGAGGAGCGGACAGTCGACATTCAGAGTTGACACAGCTGCGTTCTTGGTCGCAAGGATTTTGGTTTTGAAGGATCGTGAGTCCAAGGTAAGCCCAAAGGGAACCAGCCTCAGGTGCAACCTTGTTCTGGTCTCAGGAAAGTTTGAAATTGTTACTACATGATGGCTCTTTTCCACTGGAACCATTCCTGGCTCACAAAGCGCAACGCAAGACAATAGTGTCAGGGTGGCCCAGCTGCCAGGTGCAGTGGAAAATCACAGTCATTTACCTCTGTTGGTGCTTCACAGCTCGTGAGGGCCTTTGGGCTAATTGTCTCATGCAGGGAATGAGGCATTCGATGTGGTCCGCCTGTGGGTGGAATGAAAGCACCTTTTGACCCTGAGAGGCTGTGATCTCCCAAAGATCTTATGCAATAGGGATGAAAGATCATATCCCATTTAAAGAAGCTGAGGCTCTGAGGATGTGTTTCTCCAAGTTCATTCACTCAACAAACCTGAGGAAAGTGAAGGGGCTCACAGAACAATACAGAGAAAACAGACACGTCAGCTTCACACCAGTGTGATCTGAGGTGCCATGGAGACGAGTACAAGGTTCCAAGGCTCAGCGGATGGGAAGGGACCGGAGGAGGCAGCACAGAGGTGGTGATGTTTTTAGTGGCCCTGACCATCCCCACACCTGGCAACAGCAAAACCAAAACCACTACGGAGGGACACATCTGTGATCCAAGCTGCACAGGACTCCCACAGAAAACAAGACAGAATAAAACAAGACCACCCCTGTGGAGACAAGCTTGCAATAAAAAAAATACATATATTTAACACGAAAGGGACACATTCCATCCTGAGTGAAAGTAAGCAATCACCCCAAACGTTGTAGCTTTCAGATAATAAAATGCTCAGATAATGAGCATAAAGTAAGATGTTAAAAATAAAAACCATAGAAGAGAGACTAACTAATGAGGATAAATATGACCAGATGTATTTGAAGAACAAAATAGGACTTCTAGAAATGAAAAATAGGATCATTTAAACCTCTCAGTGGACGAGGTTAAGCAGCTGGTTAGACATAGCTAAAAAAAGAGTTTGTAAACTGGAAGATGAAGCTAAGGGGAGATAGGGAATATTAAAAAAATATTAAGAGACATGGAAGATGGAAAACAAGAGCTAGCATATCCCTAATTAGAATTTAAGGAGAGAATAGAAAAAATAAGAGGGCGGTAATCCTCAAAGAGATCATGGCTGAGGTTGTTTTGTTTGTTTTTAGAATTAATAGAAGATATGATTCCTCAAGTTCACGTAGCAGGGAATCCTGAGACAAAAATAAAGGCACATCTAGACACATGAAAATGAAACTGCAGAATACCAGAGAGAGAGAAGGGGATTAAACTTATCCTGATTAAGCAGGGTGGGCGGAGAGGCTGCTTATCTACAAAACAATGACAGGTAGATTAACAACAACCTCCTTAGTATTAACAAGAGAAGTCAAGACAATGCACAAGCTGACAGAAAATAACTACTAGGGTAGAATTCAAAACCTAGTTAAATAATTATTCAAGATTGAGGGCAAAATATGGTCCATCCTCCATATTTGTGGGTTCCACATTTGTGGATTCAACCAACCACAGATTAAAAAATATGGGGGAAATAAACCAATAAAAAATAATACCACAGTAAAAAAATAATACATATTTAAAAAGAATACAGTATAACAACTATTTACATAGCATTTACACTGTATTAGGTGTTATAAATCATATAGAGATGATGTATGTGTATAGGTTATATGCAAATGCTATGCTATTTTATATAAGGGATTTGAACTTCTGCAGATTTTGGTATCCACAGAAGGTCCTAGAACCAATCCCCCATAGACACTGAGGGAGAACTATGAAGAAATCTTCAATCAAATTAAAAATTGAGAATTTACTCCTAGCAAGCCCTCCCTGAAAGAAATACTAAAAAATATACTTTGGAGAAAAAAAAATTAGTTAAATCTAAAAGGACTGAGTAGGAGGCAGGAAGACTTCTGCTTTTCCCTGTCATTTTTCTCCCTCCACTTCCTACCTTAAAAGGGACTGCAGGTGATGTTCACCAGATGGCGATGGCAGGAGAACACAAGGGTCCTCCGGTTGTGCACTGTCCCGACACCCCCTTGTCACTGTCTCTACTCTTGTGTTCTGAACACCTCTGGCTGGAGTTCCCCGTCAGCCCAGGGCTCCTGGGACTGAACATGTGCATGGCGTCCAGCTGGACCCCAACCTGCATCAGAGGAACCCCAAACGGCATGTAGCTCAGGCTATAAAACAGCCACACTTTCTGCTTTGATGAGGGAATCTCCCATAACCCGTTCCCCCATCTCTCCAGCAGCATCCCATTCCTACAGGTGGACATCTGACTCTGTGTGGATTCCCTCTGAACCAGACCCTAAGACAAAGATTCCAGATCCGGTAGTTTATTTGGGAGATGATCGCAGGAGACGCCGCCAGGGGGTGGGGAAGTGAGATGGGGATGGGAAGGCGGCCAGTAACACCTGTGTTACCTAGCCAGCTGCCACTGTGGGCGGCTGAAGCTTAATGCTGCTTGGGAAATTCCAGAAGCCACTGTAGAACACACACCTCAGAGTCCCCCACCAGGGAGACGTACACACCGACTCTTGCCAATCATTGCTGGGAGGTGCTCCCAGGGGCGTCACTTCCCTGGGACTTTGCGCTGCTGCACAGGTGGCAAAGGGAGCTCTGGGGCAAGATAAGGTCCTCAGACGAAGAAATGGGGTCTGGCAGTTGGCACTGGGGCCTGTCGGCACTGAAGGGGAAGGGCGAGGGGGTGTAAGCGGGGCTCTGGCAGCGTCTGCTATACCCCTTCATTCAATACCTTTAGGAGGATGCACTTTTCACAGGTGAAAATAATAAGACCCCAACAAACTCAGGGCAATCATTGGTTGTCTTCTTCGTAGATAAAAGGAACTTTAGAACTTCCTGTTGCTTACTGACGCTTCCTAAACGCCCCCTGCCCCCAGCTCCCGGTTCTCTGGCAGACATCGGGAGGGGTTGTGGGTAGCCTGGAACTTTTCACCGTCACTAGTGACAGAGTCTAAAAACACCCAGGTGTGTGACTGTCCGCTGGCTTTGCTAATGGCCTGGCAGGTGGTCCAGCAGGTAGACGAGGGCGCTGAGAACCACACAGGTGCAGCGGGCACTGAAAACAGCAGGCGATGAATTCCAAAGAAGCAGGAAATCCAGGACACTTAAAATTATTGCTGACTTAAAATCCAAAAATGAGGACACACTTATATATTACTGATACTTTCCCAGCTTTGAGTACTATAAAAAGAACTAAAGAGAAATAGAATTAGAAACACACCTTTTGGCACTCCTAAAATAAATTGCAATAAAAAGCTTTCTGGAGTGGCAGGAAGATGACCAGGCAGATGGTGTCGCATGCTGTAATTTAGCCTTGGCCGTAACTGCAGCCGGTGAACTGTCCTGTCCTATAGAATGACTTTAATGACCCTGTTCTTTTTCTTCTTTTGTTCATTTCTGAGGTCTACAATTTTATTTTAAATCCATGATATTTTATAAGGTCTCTAATGGCTTGGACATTCTTATTTAGAATAAGAGGGTTCAGTTACTTACCTCATCTGTGAAACAAAGATGCTGGTCCCTGGCACCTCCTCATTTCAGCTTCCTCAAAAGGAAGGATCTTAGCTGAGAGTCCTGCATGTCTTGGCAGCTGTTAATGAGACTAGTAAAACAAAACAAAACAAAACAAAAACCTGTGGTATTTCCATGCTTCCTGGAAGAGAAGAGAATTATATCAACTCGTATGTCCCTAAACTGAGACAAGCCACATCACTTGAATAGGAGTTTTGTTATATTTCAGGATCAATTTCAGCTTTCCATTATCCATTCTGTCCATCCGTCAATCTGTCCTTTCATCTGCCTATCCAGTAATCCATCGCATCCAGCCAGCCAGCCAAGCATCCTTTCTTCCATCCCAACCATCCTCCATTCTTCCATCCATCCAACCCAGGCATCCTCCCTTTCCTCCTTCCCTCCCTCCGTCCTTCTCTCATCCCTTCCTTCTTTTCTTCCCTCCTTCCTTTTCTCTTTTTTTGTCTCTTTCCATTAGTGCATCTCAATCATTCTTCCATCTCTCTCTCTCTCCACACATCCATCCATTATCACAACCATCCAACATTTCTTGAGTACCTCTGGTCTAAGCTAAGCTAAGAAATGCAGAGGTAAAAATGGTTTTACTATCAAAGAATTTATCCTTTAATAACATTTTTAAAATTTAGGAATGGGGATAATCTTTTTTTCTTTTTATTTAAGTGGAAATAATTTTCTCTAGAAATATCTGTGAATCTTCCCACATTTAGTAGTAAGCACATTCAGGGGAAAGTGAAAAGTGAATTCTTGAGAATTTTATTGCAATTCAATATGGGGCTGTCAAGCAAGTGTCTTCCAAGGGATGTGCTCTCTTGTTTTCAGCCCTTCCTTCTGTGGACTTTTATTGAGCATTATTGATGACCTTGTCCACTTTTCTAATGGAGTGGGAATTAAGATCCAGCCTTCCAGACGTCCAGGAGGATTCAGGGCATGTGTGTGTGCAGGCAGAGTGAGCAGCCCTCGGTGTTTTCTAACACGTGGTCTAAGCCCAGCCTCACTTTATTGGTTCACTCACCCCTAGCAGAACTCATAACCTCCTGGGTCTCTGGATTTCTATGTAGAGTTATGGCCCTGCCTGCTTTTGCATAAATTGTGTGCAAATGGTCTGTGAAAAGAGCATTGAAAACTACCAACTATTAGACAACAGTATTTCATTTTTAAATTGTTTATTACTTCCTAATTACATCAATGCTAAACGTCAACTATGGAAAAATCAACAGATTCAAATGCAAAAAAATTAAAACAAACAAACATAAAAACCTTGTAGTTCCACTACCCACTGACCTAAGATGTGTTTATTGACATGGAAAGACATTGTTGATGAATGCTCAAGGTGGAAAAACAGATTATATAACAGGATATGTGTAATGAGCCCATCATTAAAAATATAATTCCATAATACAGATATATCTGGAAGATTATTTTTATTAGCTTTAATTATAATATTGATACGTACTATCAAAACAGATAAGAAAAAAACAAAAATTAAAATTGACCTTGACCTACCATCTAGCTATAACTACTGGTGACATTTTGGTGTATTATCCTTACAGAGTTTATCTGTGTCTGTATCTACATATTTATAAAATATTGTACCAGGCCTTACATACAAATTTGTAACCTGCTTTTCTACTCTATGATATCAAATGGCCAACTTTTCATGTCAATACATATACTGCATGATATTTTAATTAACTTTGAGCGTTCTGTCCTATGAATGTTTCAGTTTACTCAACCAATCCCCTGATATTGGGCATTTAACATGTCCGTCTTCCAAAAATTTGGAATTTTCCCCTTTGAACAACACACAATCAGCATCCTTGCAGTTAAATTTTCATGTGCATATATGTTGTTGCATTTCAGAAATATTGGACTATTCATTCTCCCATTGTAGTATGTGAGAATTGTCCCTAACCCTCCGTGAGTCAGGATATGTTTGTTTAAGTTTGCATTGGTGATGCATTTGTATTGTTCAACAATTAAGTGTAGCAGAAAGAGGACAGTGGAAAATCTTTCTCTGAGTCCTGTCCCCCTCGGTCCAATTGGCCCCCACAGGTAATTTCTTTAAGCAGTTTTTTCTATATCTATTCAGTTTTGTTTTGCAAAACCAAGAAAATTCAAATATAGCTTCTTATCTTCCACTTTTTTTATATGAAAGGTAGAAAATTATATACACTGACCTGAACCTCGTGTATTTTTCTTAACAAGATGTGGTGAGGCTCTTTCCACATCAGTGCTCAGAGCACACCTTCCTGCCTTTTTCAGTAGCATAGTGTTTCATCCCAGAAGGCGTCAACATTGAGTACCGGCCACCCGTTTGCTTCCTTTGTTTTCTATTGCAAACAATGTTGCAATGAGTAATCTCACGCATATGTCATCTCACACGCATACCTGTAGCCATCGGATAAATTCTCAGAAGTGGAATTACGTATTTGTGATTTTTGATAAATATGGCCAAATTCCCCTCCGTCACGGATATACCAATTTACGTCCCCATGAAGCAGTCAGCGTTTGAGAGTGCCTGTCTTTCCACAGATTGGCCAACAGAGTGTGGTATTAAACATAAGGATTTTTGCCAATTTGGTGAGTGAAAATGGTATTTCAATGTTGTTTCTGTGAATGTTACCCATATTTTCTATAGCCTTCCTCCCTTCCTTCTTTCCTTCCTCCCTCCCTTCCTTCCTTTCTCTTTCTAGTAGCTCTTTGTATATTAGGAAGATTAGGTCTTGCTTGTCATATGAATTGTAAAAGTATTTTTTTCCATTTATCATTTTAAAAAATTTAGCATGTAGTGGTTGGTTTTTCCTTTTCATGCAAAGGTTTTAAAATGTAGTAGAACATGTTGGTCTCTTCCTGTATGCCTCTGAATTTTGAGTCATAGGTTCAAAAAGGGATGTTCTTTGTGGGAGAGCATACCCTGGGCCTCTAGAAGCAGGTTTGCTCTGGGAGGCCAGAAACATGGGGGCTGCAGTCCTGACCACACACCGCCCCCAGGTCACACGCGGGAGTTGCCCTCCTTGGGTTGGCAGAGGTTGGCTGCCCTTTCTTTTCTTTTTGTTAAGCCTCAGCGCTGTAAGTGTCTCACAAATCCATTTGAGAGAGAACAGAGGGAAGAGAGTTAGGAGTGGGCTCATGTCAGGGGAAACAATACCACCAAGCCTTGGAATTCTCCCCCCAGGCCTCCAGGTGCCCGCAGGCTGCAGTGAGGACTTCCCAGAGCGGGTGGCGCTGCCAGGGGGGAGGTGCTGGGCTGAGAGTGTGTGTGTGGAAGTTCTGAACACACTTCCTGTGCTGTTAGACTACACTGATCACAGCCCAATGATTTATAAACCGTGTCCTACAGAAACTGAGATGCACTGAACATCACCAAGAAAGTAGGAAGGATACGTGTGGACAACACGTCTCACTGCCATCCTCCCTGGCTCTGATACAGCCATCTAGAAGAGTCTTCGGGCTTAATCATGCAAAAGGATTCTCAGAGTTCAGCAAGCTCGGGAGCCGGGCAGAGCCTCACTCTAAGACTCTCAGCCCTGCAGCAATGAGGGCTGTGAACACCTGCACGGGCAAGGCTCCAGGCACTTTGCACGGGTCACTTCAGTTTGTCTTCACAACCCCCATGAGGCAGATGCCACTGTCACCTACCTCCTCCCACACCCAGGTGGGAAGACCGAGGGCCAGAGAGGTTAAGGAACCTGCCCCCGACTCCCCACCAAGGAAGCGGCAGAGCTGGGATTTGCACCCAGGCGACCCGGAGGCGGGAAGTCTGAGAGCAGGTGTGAGCAGTGCTGTTTCTTCAGAGGCCTCTCTCCTTGGCTTGTAGGTGGCCGTCTTGTCCCTGTGTCTTCACGTGGTCGTCCCTCTGTGTGTCTGTGTCCCGATCTCTTCTCATAAGGACACAGTCATGTTGGATTAGGGCCCCTCCATGATCCCATTTTATCTCACTGAGCTTCAAAAGCTCTATCCCCAAAGGCAGTCACGTTGGGAGGTACTGGGGGCTAGAACTTCAGCGTGTGAGTTTTGGGGCCAGGAGGGTGACAGCTCGGCCCACAGCAGCCCAGCAGTGGGGCACGGTTCCCTTTCCTGGGAGCGTGAGATTGCGCTCTCGCGCCGCAGCAATCTCGCCAGCCTCTCCCCCAGGCGACTGCTAACAGGTCTGCTCATTTGTTTCTCCTTATCTAGTGGGGAAAATTCTCAAGCCACATGGTCATGCATAAAAGAATGTGATCTGGTAGGGACAGCAGGCTGAAAGAGCCCGCCAAACCGTAAAGTTGTGAAATTCTGCATTTCTAAAATGTTAATATTTCCAGGGAATTCCAACGAAGAGATGGTGTGGAAAGGGGGGCAGGAGTAAAGAGACGGGACGCCACAAATAGAAGCCCATCCCCAGTCCAGGATGCTGTTCGTCCTAGAGGCCGAGTCCCTCGCATGGGTCTTGTCGCCTGCCCGGCGAGAGCAGACACCTTGCTCACGCGCATCTGGGCAGGACCGCAGAGCACGGCTCTCTCTCCTGGAACCGTAAATTAAGGTCTGTTCTGCGCTCGTCTGTTCTGCGCTCATCTGTTCACCAGGTCTTGGCAGGCTCTCTGGACCTTGGGGCTCTTTGAGTACTTACAGCCTTTGTTCAAATAAGCGGCCTCCTGATGGCTGGCCCAGATGTGAAGTCCACATCTGGAAGCTATCCCTAGTCTTGGCCCAAGTGTTCAGGCTGAGATGTGTGTTTCAGGTAGAACCACGCCCTGCCTGTTGATCCAAACCTAAGAGCCTTTGCAGGGGAGGGGTCCTGGAGGCTGGCGACTGGTTTGGAGACAGTGTGTTGCTTTAAGTCCTAATGGGTAGTCGTTTGGAAAATGCCGGGACCACCTGCCAACAGCACTGCACTGTGTTCCCATCCTATCAGCCTTCCTTGGTTTTGGGGGGGCTTTTTTTGTTTTGGGGCAGGGCTCAAAGTGCCAGGCCTGCCGCAAGCATCCAGCATGTGACCTACCTTATCTCACTGATGCCTCCACCTTGGCTTGGCCCATGGTGGGAAATGGTTATCTGAATTGGGTCTCCCAGTTTGGGGGTTTACAGCTGAGATTTGTGGCACAGGCATGAGGGTGAAATATTTCTACATTACCACGTAATGAGGGTGAAATATTTCTACATTACCACATGCTGAGTTTAGGGGGCACCTTTTCTTAAGGAGAGCTCCATGCTACAAAGCCAAAAATACAACCTGGCCTGCTTCAGACCAGCACAGCCTGTCCAAGAAAGGAGACGCTCTGTTCAGCATCCCTAAGGAGGGGGAATTGCCAAAGAGGGGTTCAGTACAGGCAGGAGGGTGGTATTTCTGGGACAGTGTGTCTTAGTAAACACTTGGACAATGGCAGCTGCAGCCGCCTGCCTGCTGGAGGCTCTGGGTAACATCATTTCCCCTTTTGCTTCTCTAGTTCTCCGGGTAGTGACTCCCTGTAGCAACTAATCCTGGAAAACTCTACCTTCCTCTATTTTATCTTCCTGCCTTTCCAAAACCTGTTAACCAATCCCCCATATTAACTATCCTCTGTTTGAAATACCTAGAGTGGTTTGTTTTCCTGATTGGACATATATGGATAAAAAATGTTTAGAATCTTGCCTATAGTATAGTCAAGCCATTAGCTACATTTTTAAAAAATTATGCACTTGGGTTGATATATTACCTATGAATGTAATTTCAGGATAACAAGGGGGAGTATTGCAAAATATTTATTACTGTAAAAAAGGGGTGTTGAGCCTGACAAAGTTGAAACTCTCTCATCTATGTCATCCTTTTTAGTGACCTCCTATACATTCAGGTTATTGTTCCCATGTCACCTGCCACTTATACTATATTAGTGAGTTGTTTGTTGTTGCCTGTCATCCTCCACTAGAATGTAAGCTTCATGAGGGCAGCTGTTTTGGTCTGTTTTTTTCACTGCTAGACTACCAGTATCTGAATATGTCAACTACTCTATAGAGACCAAATCAGTATTTGCATATGGTAATTACGCAATAAATATTATTTAATAGATGGATGAATCCTTTAGATCTTGGCTTTGACATTATTTCTTCCTGTAAATTTTTTCTGACTTGACTTGGTCAGGTGATGCCCATCCTTGTGAATATGATGAGAACAGAATTGTGGCTGAGAATCAAATAACAAACAGACAAAAACAAAAAACAACAACAAAAAAACCCACAATAGCACACAGCATCTGCAGTATCCAGTAGAGAGGTTATTAGAGTCCAAACAAATGATGAAGGAAACTGGTTGCCATATGGGTAGAGGTACATCTACTCAAATCAGGTAATAAAGAATTGAAAGAGTTTTGATTAAAAAGTAGGTAAAATTGAAATTTGAGGTATGTTCAGAGAAGACGTGATACTTTGTGTTGAAAACTAAAACCCAGTTGGAAAGCACGGCCCTGGGTTTCCTGTTGACAGAATTGGCCAGTATGTTCACCCAGACTTAGGCAGAGTCAGTCTAAAAGCACGCAGCGCCCATGCCCACATCCCACTCCAGCTGTGACCAGTAAGGAATTACGCTATGGTTCTGAAAGTTCATCCCAATAATATTAGTGCTACCTGAAGTGCTAGAAATCTGTCCCTTTTACTAAGTGGCTTGATAATTCCAAAATTATATGAAAATTAGTAGCAAGATGGTGAACCTGTGGTATTAATACTTTGTCTTAACTTTACTAAAAAATTTTATAACCAGGATGACCTGCATAATAAATAAGGGACAGAAACAATATATAATACATTTGAAACTCTGATATATCAATCTTGTGATTTCAATTTGAAATATTTCATTGGTATTAGATTTGCAAATTTAATTTGCAAAATCTAAGAGAATTTGATTAAATTTTTAAACCGTATTTGAATGTTTAAGAAAAACTGAGCTGCTGCATTTATAAGTTTGATTAATTAAATTTGCAAGAGTTTCTTAAGCACTTAGAAGATTTTGTTTTATAAATCTGTCCAGTCAGACATTGGAAATGCTTGAACAAATTAAATATATTAAATATATAAGTGTGTTTAGAATGTTTAAAAGAATGCAATTATGTTTCTAAGTTGGATTTAATTGTTTAGAAGACTATAACTATGATGCTTAAGTTAATCTAAGATTAATCAAAGAATGAGTGAATGTAATATTTCTTATTTTTGAACAAAAATTATTAGATTTATAAATAAAATACAATTTGTAAGTTACACATAAAGGTGTAAGACTACGTACATTTTAAAATTTACTACTTTAATAAATTGAATATTAATTTTAAACTTTAATTATAATAAATAGGCCTATCTGTTCACAAACTCTCTGAAATATAAAGAAATTCAGAAGATACTCCTTATAGAGTATTAGAATCTTTAATTTTCTGTCTTCCAAATTTATCTCTAAATTCTTTAATTTTCCTAGTGTAATCAATTCTTTCTATCTCATACATATTTTTAGATGATTTGTGTAATGGATAGCCTCCATTAGCACAAATAATTCACTTTTCACCTACTTACTATACAATTGGTCTTCTACGATCCTGGATCCTGGATTAACAATAAAATTGCCCTACAACTGTGACAGTAAGGTGCATGTGGATGATCTTCACAGCTTCCCTTAAATCTCATCTCTCAATGGTACCTGATAACTTTCTCTTCTAGCAACATGGCAATTAAGTACTAAATGACCCTCATGTCTAGAACTAAAATGATTTAAGAAAAAATTTTAAGCCAAATTTTAAAATAATAATTACAAGTGAGGAACACACCAAGCCCAAAAGTGAAATGAACAGTAGGAGCACTGGGAGGTTAGCAGGTTCCAAAGCCAGCTTCTCCTCCAAGGGCTTCTACCAAACTCTGGAGATCTTGAGATTTCACCTTGACAAGTGGACTGGGTGTGGGAGCCTGGAGATAAAGCCTAGATCCTACTCAAGGTGGGGATATAGTGGAGAACCCCAATATATAACTGGGACCCATACTATATGTGTGGGAAGTAAACACCACTGCACAGAAATTCATAGCAAAGCAATTTGCTTCTCTCAGCCCTGCTGCCAGGTGTAACAGGAAAAAAAATATCCCCTGAGAATTTGTAACCATATGCCAGCCTCATGCAAGATTTTATCTCAGCTCACCGCTAGTGTGGTCTGGAAAACATCAAGCAGACTTTAAATTAAAATCCTTGGTTAGCAGCACCTCTAGGTGATTCATAGAAATTAATGTCCTTTCTGGAAAACACAAAATTCAACCCAGGTCTGCAAGAATTCCCACAGGTGAAGTTGCAAAGAATATAAGCAGCTCAAAAAATTATGAAATTTATGAGGAATCAAGACATCATGAATGAGAAGAGGAAGAAACAACAGATAGTAAAAATAGATCTTTTAGAAAAGTTCACACACTTATTTTCAGATAAGGAATACACATTATCTACATCTAATATGTTTTTAAAAATTAAAGGGAAGCTTAAAAATGTGAACAGGAAACAAGCAGATTTGAAAACAAACCAAACCCAATAGCACTTCAATAAATAAAAATTGTAACAATTATATGTTTTTCAAATCAGTGGACAAACTAACTGATTAGGTACAGGTGAAGTGGCTATTTGTAAACTGGAAGATGGATCTGGAAAAATTTAGAATGCAGTCTAAAATAAAGCTCAATGGATGAGTAGATAAAGAAAATGTGGCATGTATATACAATGAGATACTATTTGGCCATAAAAAAGAATGAAATCCTGTCATTTGCAGGAACATGAATGAAACCGGAGGTCATTATGTTAAGTGAAATAAGCCAGGCCCCAAAAGACAAATATCACATGTTCTCACTCATTTGTGGGAGCTAAAGAAGTTGTTCTCATGAAGGTAGAGAGTAGAATTAGAATGATAATTGCCAGAGACTGGGAAGGATGTGGGTTTGGGTGGTAAAGAGAGGTTGGTTAATGGGCACAAATACGCAGTTAGGTAGAAGGAATAAGTTCTAATGTTTGATATCAGAGTAGGGTGAGTATAGTTAACAATAATAGGTATTGTATATTTCAAAAGATCTAGAAGAGAAAACTTGAAATGTTCTCAACACATAGAAATGATAACTACTTGAGATGATGGATGCCCTACATACCCTGACTTGATCATTACACATTTTATACATGTAACAAAACATCACATGTACCAAATAAATATGTATGAATGTTGTGTATTAACAAAAAAAAAATTAAAAAAACAGGCAGCCTATGGAAGCTTGAACATGTAGACTCTTCACAGTGATATTAGACTATAAATATAATAAATAACAGAAATGTAGCTAGAAAATTTTTAAATGTTGGGAAATTAAGCAACATGTTTCTAAATAACCTGTGGGTCAAAGAAGAAATTACAACAACAAAAAAAAAGATATAGAAAATATGAAACAAAGGTTAGGAAACATGGCTTACAAAGTGAGACTGTTTAACATGTGTCTAATCAGAGTCCAGAAAATAACAAGAATGAAGAATAGGTAGTACTCAAAAAATAATTGCTGCAAATTTTCCAGAATTTTGGAAGTGTAAAAATCCTAGACCTATCACAGTAGAGTTAAAGAGGAGCAAAGGAAAGGAAAAAATCGTAAAGCAGCCAGAGACAAAAGAAAGATCTCACCTATAAAAAGCGATTGTTAGACTACTGATTTCTCAGTCACAATATTGGAAGCCAGAAGACAGTAGAATCAATCTTCAATGTGTGAAATAATTGTCAACCTAGAAACCTATACTGGAAAAATATCTTAAGAACGAAACCAAAATAAAGAAATTTTAATATCAATAGAAACAGAGAGTTTATCATTTAAAAAAAAAATCTCTGATTAAAGGAAATTCTGAGGGATGTATTCCAGGCCAAAGGAAAGTCATTTTACTTGATTGATAATAACAGTAACATCTAATTTGTAGGGAAAGGCCAGGATTAAACAATGGGCAACAATAACATATAAGTTGGGAGGAGCATGTCTGGAGTTAAAGCTTGATAAAGTCCTCAATGGGTGCTAAAGTCATTAACTTTGAATTTTGTTAGCATGTTAATGCTAGAGTAACCACTAAACAAAGGGACATGTTGAACATAATTTCCAAATAAGTGGAGCGGGGAGAGATGAAATGACAAAAAGAAGAAAACATTTTAGAGGGAGGAAGAACAAAGACAACAAAATAGAACAAATAGAAAGAATACATAATAAGATGGTGAATAAAATCCAAGTATATCAGTAATCACTATAAATATAAAAGGACTAAACTCTCTGTTGAAAAGACAAAGATTGCCAAACTGGATTTAAAAAAAAAATTGCAGGTGTTTGCTGTGTAAGAGAGATACTTCTTAAGCATAAGAGAACAAGAGGATAAAAAGTCAAAGGATGGGGAGAAAAAAGGATATGTTAAAGAAATACTAACCAAAAGAGAAATTAAGTAATAATATTAATATTAACATCAGACTATGTAAATTTTAAGGCTAAAAGCATTACTGGAACTAAAGGTCACAACATAGTGACGAAGGGTTCAGTTTTCCATAAATATACAAGGGTTCTAAATTTGAATGTAACTAATAACAGAATCTCAAACACACATAAAACAAAAATTGACAGCTTTATAAGGGAAACTACCAAATTCACCATCTTTGTGAAAAATTTCAACATATCTATTTTGATAAATATTTCAAAGAATTGACATCATATAGACATAAACTTTAATCATAATTTAATTAAATTAGAAATAAAAAATATAACTAAAAAACATCATCCACTTGTCAACTTACATATAACACTTCAAATCTCTTACTATATTAAAAATGAAATCACAGTGGAAGTTAGAAAATATTTGTCACTAAACAGTAACTGAAAATTTTGTATGAAAATGTGTCAGGTGCAGCTAGTATGATACTTAGAGAACAATTTATAGCCTTAGATGTTTATATTAGGAAAGAAGAAAATCTGAAACTTAATAAGCCTAAGAACCAACTGAAGAATTAGGAAAAAATGCAAAATAAGCCCAAACAAAGAAGATAAAGGTAAGAGCAGACATTAGTAAAATAGAAAATATATATTAGAGAAGATCGACACAGCCAAAAGTTGGTTTTTGAAGGACAAAAACCCAAAATAAACATCTAGCAATATTAACCAAGAAAAAAAGAAAACAAACAAAGATAAACAAGGAACAGGAATTTAAAAGGGAATTATAACTACAGGTGCTGCAGAGGTTGAACAGACAGAGGACATTATAAACAACAAAGACTGGCCATATTGCCAGTTAGCGACCTTGGATAAAATCATTCTCTCCTTTGTAAAATGTTTGAATTAGCTCTGATCTCAAAAATCTCTTAAAGCAGCGTTTCTCACAATTTAATAGGGGTTTCATGAAAATGCAGATTCTGACTCGATAGGTCTGGAGCTGGACCTGAGAATTTGCATTTCCAGCAAGACCCTCAGTGATGTAGGTGTCGCTGGCCCACTTTCTCAGGAGTCATTATCTTATATACATCTGTGTTACGGTCCTTTTAGACAGATTCTATCTTGCATTCCTTGTTGCCTTTTTTCAACACTCACTCCCAAGTTCCCAAATTCCTTCCCACGCCACCTAGATATAGTAAAGCTAAGATTCATCACAGTCAAAACCTTAAATCACCTTTAAGAAGCCGAACAAAGAATAATATAAAACAAGCCCAGCGCACTCTAAGTTACTACAAGCTGCAACTAAAAGGACGTCATTCCTAAAAAAGGACACCTACAATTAAGGCCTTTCTTTCTTTCTTTTGCTTTTTTGTTTTGTTCTGTTTAGATGAGCCAATTTACTCTGTATTATGGGAAATGGGTGAATTGAAAACTGTTATATGGACACAATACCTGCCAATAATTGACTTATAATGATATACAATTGCATAATGCATTCATTGACAATAAACACTCTGACAATTTTCTCTTTTTAACTATATAAGTGGAATTTCTACTTGTCTCCACACAGTGTTTCAGAGGCTTATCTTAATTATCCCAACATCATTAGCAGTTGAATAAAAAGTCAGTTTGATGTGCAATGTGGGAGAAAAAAAGTCTCCACAATAAAGTCTTCTAAAGCATGAACTTTAACTTCAAACTCCCTTTGTGTAAGTCAAGGAGAAATTGATTAAGTCATTTTGCTTGAGTGCACAAAATGAAAATTTTCTTCTACTCACAATTTCTAACTGTAATAAGGGTTGTCATCTTTAATATTTTTAGGCCCAAAGCTAGAGGGGAAAAAGCATTTCTGCACATCTATGTACAGCCTGGCAAATATTAGCTATCTGTCCCCAAATACCTGGACCCAAGCGGAAAAATACAGCAGGATGTTCTGGCTACTCCAGAAAATGTGTAAGGAGAGTTTTTAAACAAAAAATGACATAGTTACCAGCATGGCAGCCACCTGGTGTCGCTTTCTTATTGCTGCTTGTGCTTTTCACAGTGTCCTTACTCCAGCCTAAGGCTGGGGCTGGATGAGCAAAAGCAGATATTTGGTAGAGGTCAGGACTGTCATTGGAAAACAGCAGGAGACCCACTCTAGGAAGTACCCAGTTATTCCACCATCTTCAGATGGTTTCTAATTAGCTGCACCTCAACACAACACTCAACCTGGAACCAAGTATGCCATTTACAAACTCCAAAGAGCAAGCATCCAAGGCAAGCAAGTTATAAATGAGTCTAATGCACCAAGCACGGCGTAACGTGAGTCAGAGACCCAGCGCCTGGACCACAAAGCACTCAGCTGCTGAGAGCACAGTCTTCAGGTACCCTCCTTTCTGGTCGTGCAATCCCAGCAGAGACGTTGGTGACCAAGGACTGGGTGGACCAGGATAGGAGGGAAACCACTTTCCACAGACACAGAGAAATCGACAAATCATTTCTTCTGCCTGTGTTTTCGAAAATCTAGCCCCTCTCAATAAGCTTTTCCAAGGAAATCTAATCTAGTATCTAGTATCAGGGGGTTTTGTGAGCAAACCACAAGCAAAGAGAGTATATTAAACACATATATTTTTCACCTCTCCCTTCTGACACTTTTGATAAGATGATAGTAGCGAAGTCGAAAGGAATAAACCCCTAAGAACAAAGAATATAGAAGAAGGGAAGAGAGTTCAATGAAGATAGCAGGATGAAAACTGGAGGGACAGCTGTTACCTGGCTTAGCAGGGCTGAGAAAGCCACAACCCACGGTGGATGGAGAGAATGGTATCTCTAAGGAGAAGGCCCGGATGCACCCCAAGAGGTCAGGATGTGGGGGTACCAGGAATGGCAGAGAGAGGGCTGAGATATTCAGTGGAGGGGAGGGGCCTGGGTTGAAGGTCATAGAGCCTTTAACCCCCTTCTGCTGTCCCTGACTGGGTGCTAGCTGCCAGCAGGAGGCCTGGCATTTATTTTCTGAAGGAACTGAATGGGAGGAGTTTAGCTTCAAGCCATTGCAACAGTGGAGGTGGGGGTGAGGTACCCAGGCTGAAACAAGGGAGGGAACCCCCATGAGTCTGCACAGGGAAGGGTCTCCTAGCCTAAGGCCAGGTCACAAGTAACCAACACCCAAAATATTTTCCATAAATTAAATGAGCTAGATTAGTAGCTCCAACGTCTTAAATAAAATAGATGTAAAGCCCTTGATAAGACAAAAGCATTTTATCAAACTAGTCTATTGGCAAAGGCTTACTGAAATTAACAGTGCTTAGATTTTCCCAACTCTTTCTGGTAATATTGGGTGAATTTTTTTAAATGCCTAACTGAAAGAATAAATAGGTATAATTAATCATCATTTACTAAGTCTTAGTGTAGAGCCTTTTTGGTGATATTTTTCCCAAATCGAGACACTAAATGACTCCAATGATTAAATAACCAATCTTTTGAATCTTTTGTAAATCAGACAGTTTCCTTTTGCGTGGGGAGGGAGTTGGCTTTTACTAGAATGGAAGGAGAAGCTAATTGAGTTGTCAGCTGATAGATTACTAAAAATAATTTTGATGATGGATTATTAGGTGATTTTGGAATATCCTTTGGAAGGAGTTCAAAGAATTGTGTCATTTGCTGTAACAAAACGCCTGCCGTTTATTTATGGAAACAAAGATTTTTAGAGCTTACATATGCAAAAAAGAAAACTAAGAATAGAATTAAAGCTGAACCCTGTCTTACTCCAGCAATAAGTAATAATTCACCTATGGATGAATCCGTCTCTTTAAGAGAGGCATTTCCAACAGCGTTTTACTTTTATATGTAATAATTATATATCAACATTTGAAATATATGTATGTAGTTTTGATCAATTGTGAACTAATAATAATTATAGCAATAAATCAATCCAGATAAAAAGTAATGCTCCGTACCCTATGGCTACTGGAAATTTAAACAGTTTAAAATTTCAATTTATATGCATATTTCTGTGGCAGAGAAGCAGGGTAGGGTGATCGATTAATACCTCGAAGCACACAGATATTACAATGGGATAAAATTCTGTGGGAGTGGAACAGAAATGTGGGTTCTAGAAGAAACAAGGAAGGATACAGAAGTTCTGAGCATTAAATAAGAGTGGTTCACATCCTTTATAAATGAATGACGGGGGTTTTCAACTCTTACAATATTTAGACTTCATTATTTTATATTTTAAAACATTTTGTGTAGCAGTTTGTTTTTTAAATGCCAATGTTTATAACACTGGCATGGAAATAACAATATTTCCATGAAGCTAAACTGTCGTTCTTCATGGAAATATTAACATAACACTAATTGCTGTGGCACCTGGTTTTGTCTTGTTGTTTTAATTTTGACAAACCCATATTCTTGGGGGGCATGTAATGGCTCAGTGATTTCCTCGCCTCTTCTCTGTTTGACTGCTGTGAGATCTGTGTGCTCAGTAGCCCAGGTGGTGTCACGGGTGTCACCTGCTGAGAACCCTCCTTTATCCCACCCCACTGTTCTTGCAGTAGCCCAGGACACTTGCACGTTCCCCGGTGACAGGAAGATTGTAAATGCTGATGGAGGTACCGCATTCATGGGGCGGGATTCTGTTTTACAGTGGTCATCAAATGACCCTGAGTTCACGTCTATGAAGATTTTTAAAAATTAGCATCAAAATGAAAATATTAATATGAAATTTTACAAATACATATTGTAGAGAATTGTGGCCCCGTCACATCCTGGGATCCCCGGAGTTCTGTAGATCCCAGTGTGAGACCCACACCGTACGGTCTCAGCTGCCATCTACGACCTGAACGGGTGCAGATCTTCCCAGTCTAGGCAGGTCCAAGAAGAAACAATGGAAAGAGAGTTCATGGAATGGAATTTTCCGTCTCATCCAGTCTAAGCAACTCAGAGCAAAAGTATCTCTGAATTGCTCACGGTGCCTGGCAGGGGGCCCGGTACTTGTGATAAGTACTTGGTAATTTGTTTGTTAAAGGGATTTGAATAAAGGATCCAAGTTATTAAGTCACTCAGGATGGACCTCCGATGATTGATTTTGTTTCCAAATATTTCAAGAATAGTTTAATCTGGGCTTAGGGTCTCTATAGATCCCAACTGGACCCTCTGCAATCAGATCACTGTGGTTCCTGAGCTCCTTCTATGGGTGTATATATATTACATAATATACTATATCATTATAATATAATAATATATAATATAATATTTATTATTATATCATATATTACTAAGCTCCTCATTTTTATATAATATTACCGTATAGCATGTAATGTATTATGTTATATAAATATATTATCTGTTTTATAGTATATATTAAATGTATTTTAATGTAGATATATTAAAATTACATTAAATACACAATATATTAATTATACTAATACAAAAAATATATATACATGAGCCATATCACATGTATGATATGTAATATATAAAATCATATTCTAATTCATCCACCATATGACAAAGGTCGTGGACACTGGGGCAGGGTGGAGCTCTGGCAAACTCATCTTGAAGCCTCCAAAGCCCAGCGAGTTCACTCGCGTGTGTTTCTGTGCAGTGTATTCAGAGGGAGTAGAGGCTGGAGCCGCTATTACTAACCCCTGGCGGGAGCCTAAACCTTTGGGTGTTGTGTATGTTGTTCCCACACTGTCTTCACAACAGCAGCTTCCGTGTCCAGGTCTTCTGTGGAAAAGGAGTTTTTGCCATTGACTAATGGCCTAATACAAATAAGGTTGTTCTCAGAATGCCTGGCACAAAAGGAAAACGCAATAAATAACAGCTGCTTTTCTGTGCTTATGTTCTGGAACATAAATTCACACACAGCTTTGGGAGTAAAGTCCTTTGAATGAGATTTCCAAAGCCTTTATTAGATGTAACTCATTTTCTGTAACTGAACTTCTTCCTGGGTCCTTCTAGAATGCAGCGTAGAACCGTCTACACACATCTGTGTGTGGTGTCCTAAGACCAGAGCAGCGGGCTTGCTGTACTGCTGTCGCTCACGCAGCACTCACGTTTTTGGTGTCTGCTCTGCACTTCAGAAATAAGGGATCAACACATGACTGAAAGTAAGATAGAAGATTCTGTCAGACTTGAGAGCTAACTTGTCGTAATTTGCTCATTTGAACCTTAGGACTTTCTGAGACGCAAAACCTTGAATTCTTTCATGTTTGACTACTACTTCTTTCACTTTTAAATTATACAATTTCACTTTTAAATTATAGAACTTCCAAAAAATTCTGAGTTGAAATCTGTGAACCCAAAGGGGACAGACTGGGTCGCGCTGACAGGAAGGCACACCAAACGCACTAGCGTGGAGCCCACAGCCTGGCTGCATAATCTTGGGTGACCCACCGCCCCACTTTGGGCTGAGTTTCCTCTTCTACCAAATGAGAGGACGGACCACATGAACTCCAAGCTCCTCAGCTCCCATTCTGCTAAAAGCAATAGGTAAAGTCTACTTATAATCCCAAGGATAAAGTCATTAAAATGTTCCCAGGGCTCTGTAGTTTACAAAGCACTGTCGCAGTTGGTTTCTGTATCACCGCCATGGCGTATGATCATCATTCTCTTCTAGGAGGGCTTCCCTTCGGTACACCACACGGGGCTCCTAACTCCTTTCTCTCTGCTCCCACTGCGGTAGCACATACCACACTGTGGTGGTTTGCCTTTAGTTTGAAACTTTTTATCAAAGTCATACATATATAGAGTAAAAAATCAAATTGTGCCCAAAGGCTGGAAATAAATCTTAGCCATCCTTTCCCCTCCCTGAACCTCCGCACACACTAGTTCCCGTACCTCGAGGCAACTACTTTGAACCCTGTCGGCTGCGCTCTGGCGATTACCTGCACGTCACTGTATGAGATGCCCGGACGGCTAGTGCTTCATCTGTGCGTCGTAGATGCTATCTGTTGTCTGCTATGATGGATCGCCATTTTAAATTAAATCATATTCTTAGGATTATGGGTGAGTATGACTTATTTCGTTTCAGACGTTCCATCATCTCTGCCATCTGTCTGTCTCTTACCGCACCCTGGTGGTGCCTCAGATATGCAGGGAGCCCCCCTTTTTCTGACCCTGTGCTCCTGCTCCAGGTCGGGCTGCTGCTCCTCTGTCTCTTGGAACCTTCTCTTCACCTTGCTCCTGGCAAACATCCACTCTTTCCTGGTCCCAGCCATTCATTTTTCTTGGTTGATTTCTTGATCTGTCTGGAGCATAAAACTCCATTCACTTCGCATGACACAATGAATGGAAGGTAGAGATTCTGAGTCCCAGCATGTCTGAAACTCTTTTGCCTACATTCGAGAGAGTTTAGCAGAGAGCCAAAGTCTAGATTCAGTTCATTTTTCTGAGGATCTGGAAGGCGTTGCTGCCCTATCTTCTACAGCCTGGGTTGAGAAGCCTGATGCCAAGCTCTGCTTTCTATTCTCCTCAGAAAACTTTTAGGAACATTCCTTTATCTTTGCTGTTTATAGTAATGTGCCTCGATGTGGATCTTTTCCCTTTATTGTGCTGGTTACTCTGTCTGCTGTTTCAGTCTGGGGACTTTTGGGTGTCTACTGCTATGGAATCCCAGTGACTTCCAGGGAAAGATACAAAGAATTGGGTTAATAGAAACACACTTCCAGATTCCCCAACTTCCTTGGGAATCTTGCCTGATACTGATGTGCCGACGGAGTTCCTAACACCACCCAGAAGGTTAGCAAAGCAACCCTTCTGTCAGTGCTATAGGCTTTATGAATGAGCTCCTGGAGGCTTCCAGACCCTTTCCTCCACCTCGACCCCCTGCCTGTACTCTACCCAATCACACACCCAGGAATGGGAAGAATCAGGTCCATGGTACCTTTGAAGATGAGACTTAGAACGCATTGAGGGTTGCAAGTTAGGGCCAAAATGATTTAAAACATGGTTCTGATTCTAGTAGACACTGAGTACTAAAATAGTACTGCAAATTTTACTTCAGCCTAAAAAAATTTCAAGATAATTATTGGTCAAGGTTCTAATCCAAATTGTGGAAAAAGACTCTTTGCTAGATTTACACATCAGTGGTTTTATAACAAGGCATGAAAGCACAGTAACCAAGAAAAGGAAACCCCAATAAAATAATGCCAGGAGGCCTTCACTCAACCCACCTCCAATGGCCTTTCACAACAGACACAAGGAGGCAAATGACACACGAAACACATCTTTCCTGGAGCAAGGGTGAGAGCGTGTTTCTGAGAAGGGCTTTCCTTGGGTTTTATTTCAGAGGAGCAGCAAGGCGCAGGGAGGGCTGCAGGTGCACTTGGCCTGCAGCAAAGGGAGATGGGGTTGTCTTGAGCAGGGGCTTGGAGGATGGGGTGGTGAGATTCTGTAGGAGGGAAGAGAAGAATGTGCTTGTCAAGTTTCGGTGTCTCAGTGCTTCTGAAATAGGTGGAAATTATAGCTCGAGTTCCTTCACCATGGGAACATCTGGAATATAAGTACTTCTGTGCATATTAAGAAGACTATTTATAGTTTTCTACGAATGTTAGGGAAGGCAATTATGTAAAATACTACTGTATTATTAGGTATGTGAAAAATACCAGGCTTGCAATAACTGTTTGCAAAGCTCTAAAAGCAATTCAGACGTTCACAGATCTGTCTACTCCAAGTTGGTAAGTACTAGTTTATTTTCCCCATGCAGCAACACCAGTAAACTCGAGCTCAAGTCTCTGCTGACACCGATGAAGTGACGTCATCAGGCGTGTCCATGCTGCTGGAGTCGTGTCGGGGCTGGTTACACAACTCACACCGAGCCAAGTCGAAATACGAGCCCACTTCTGGGATTATTTAAAAAATTCTCCAGCACACAGCCATGGCTGTTCTATGGCTAAGTCAAAGGGGCTACACATGCACACAAAGGCCACAGCCACTAGATTCACACAGAGACCACACCCATGAGGAGCTTGCTTTCTCCGTGACATCCTGATCACTAAGACCTTCTCAGGTGCTTAAGACCTATCTGCACCTCTAAAACACGGGCAGCATTTCAATTGTGTGAGGTTGTCATTTTAGGCTTCAAAGCATACTTTTGTGGTTGTCACAGCCCATGAGCCTGGGGCAGCAATAGTAAAGTCACCAATACTTGTGAAAAGCCACCAAGATTTGGCTCTTTAATTGATTCGCTGGTTTTGGACAAACTTTTGTTGTAGTATCTTCTCCTGTCTTGCAAGAATCGATGGGGGGTGGGAGGAAAGGCAGATGAGTGCTTTGACATCTGAGATTCAGGCGACCCCCCAGCATTGCACACTCGAGGCTCTGTGCCTGCTCCCAGGACTTGGAGATGGGGGGTGGGGGTTTGGGGGCTGACAGGGGCTTTCCTGCCTGTACCTTGGTCCCATCTGGAAACTTTTCAAGGATATGAACTGTAAGTGTAGGATTATTTCATGCTATTAATATAATATTGTACTGAGATTTGTATAATATTGTAGTGAGTGTTTTTTGAGTGTTTTTTTTAAGTAAATGACATTTTGTCATTAGATATATATGTATATATGTGTGTATAGAGACACACACACATAAATGTTTTGCTTTTGCATGATTCTGAAAGTTTCATTTTCAGGCACTTTGGGAGGTGATCCAGTAGGATGGAAAGGTCACTGAATGGGGACCCAGCCATCCTGGGTTCCAGTCTATGCTTTGAACTCACCTGCTGTGAGACTTTTAGCCAATTTCTTGGCTTCTCTAGGGCATGTTTGCATCTATAAAATAAGTCACCTTGATGCTTGTGGATTCCTGAGATCACGTGTAAGCCTGAGTCATTTGTTGGTGAGATAAACCATACTGTTGGCTTATCTAAGCAACATCGCTGCCAGAGAAGTGCTTCAACCCACAGTATGGAGAACGAAATCAGGAAGACCAGGAAGCACGGGAACAGAGATGGACATACATCACATATTGTTGAAAAAACACACAAAAAAACTGGGAACACATCATTCAATAAATGACAGACCACCATGAGATGGAATAATATGTAACCATAAAAAGATATTATAAGGCATTTAATTATAGGTAAAAAAGTTCATAATATACTGTTAAGTAAAAAAAAACAGGTAGGCTATAAATAGTACATACAACATATTCTCATTTTTGAAAAATACATGGGGTGGCATGGGACAGGGTGTCTAGGTATTGCTAGTCCAAAAGAATATTTTGGCAAATTTACAAATCAGAGCTTGCTTTACACCATAGTTTTGCCACCATTTACTGGAGATTTTTTTGCTTCTTAAATGTCTCCACTGCAATCAAGCCCAATTTTCTAAAGCAACACAGGACAACTAACAGCTCTTACTAACTTTCCACGCTACTGTTGCTTAAGGAAGCATGACCCAGGCCTATTAAATAAGAATGTGAATCTTGATCACGTTTGGAATAGGAGTGTGCAATGCTGAGTTCTCTTTTCTCACCCCTTACTCTTCGAATTACATAATAAGAAACCACTAGAAAAAATAATTGAATTCAAAAGTGAAAGAGTAGAGCCATGAGATGAGAAAAAGAGGCGCAGGAGAAAGGTTGTTTAAGTCCTGTTCACTTAATAATGAAACAGAAAAGTGTGGGTGTGGAAGGAGGATTACAGAGCTATTAGGGAACTGGTCAGTAGAGTGGCAACGAAACCACTGGCTGCCAATGGAGAGGAGGAGCAGCATGGAGCAGAAGGAAACCAGAAACTAGAAAATCCAAGAATGTAGCTTGGAGGTTGCTAATAATGCAGCCTACCCAAGCATGTGATTTAATTTCATCTTGAACCACCCAAATCCTCTCTTGAATATTAAGTTCCACTGAGTGGCATTGTTTGCAGAATTCTTGTCTTCGTTCATGAAAGAGGAACAAAATTACAAAGGCTAAAAGTAATTACATTTTCAATAAACTAAAGCTACCAATTCTTAAATGGGTCTTCTTAATTTCAGTGCACAACTTTAAAAATATTTAACTATTATCTCCCCAAGTTCTTCTTCACTTTAGCAGTTGAGGATGGAGCAACCAAATGGTTATTATTATTTCTGCAAATCAGAAATATGAGAACATTTAAAATACTGTACTGCCACATCCTAAATCAAATAAAAAATGCAAGTTAAATGTCGTAGAAAAACTGCATAGCGAACCTAGTGCCAGGGTCCCAGGCTGGCCTTTCCTCAAATGCCAGGGGAAGCCTAGATGGTTGAATGGGGCCTGTGCTGTTCAATCCAGCCCCCAGACATACACACTTCCTCCATGTGGTGTCACCTCGTCATTCCTGAGAACAGCTAATGCCTTCCCTGTGCCAGACACACAAGAACTGACCTTCAACCTTCCATACCCAGAGCCTGAACATTCCCCTCTTGGACGTATAAACAAAGAGCAGCATGAGCCAACAGGAACCGGGGAGGCTTCTTTACTATAGCATAATGAATGAGAGTCTCCCAAGGAAAAGACGATTCCCTAAGAAAAAGTCACCCGGAGGGTCTCACTTAATAGTAAATTATTGTTTTAGTGCATTAAATTATACCCTGGAGGCCTAAGGGAATTACGGAAAACGGCCTGATTTACTTTTACAAAGTGATTTACACACCGGAGTGTAATCTGTCTCAATAAATCTGAAGCCTCTACAAAACAAGCCACTCCTCAGGTAATACAAAGCAGGGCGATTTCAATTATATAGTTATTTACCACCGCTCGATTCTACTTCCCTCAGAGTCAAAGCCGGGGAAAATAAACACAGGCCTTCTCTTTAATTCATTCTGTCACATGAAGACCGTGTTCTCGTGTAGTGCAAAAAAAAAAAAAAAAAACAAGGGGAAATGCTGTAAAAGAAGAATCTCTCACTCTCTCTCTCTCCCCCTTCCTCCTCTGCACCCCTCGCCAACCCCCTCCCTAGGCACCATCCTGAGATGCTTTGAGACTGGTATGTTCCTCAGACACGGTCAGGAAGATTTACAGAGGACACGAAGCCCTCTTGCCCAGAGATGATGGAACAAAGTATGTTTTACTTGCAACATGACTGCTCGTCAGTTCACATTTACCTGCCTGTCCTCTGGTTCTGCAATTTGATGCACAATTAAAAGGTGAATCTCAAGTTCAATTAGTAGGACAGTTCATTACCTTGAAAACAGAAATGGCAGCTGAAAACAGACTTTGAATAAGGTGACTCTTCTGTGACTTCATGTATTATAGTATCTTGAGTTCACAAAACTCTTTTCAAAGTTAATATTTATTGAGGGTATTTCCCCAAAGAACATTTGCTAAAGTTGCTACTGCCAGAAGCGGAAAATATAGTTCACTTAAAAGCAGTTTTATTTATGCAACGTGAGAGTATTTATGTAACTATTACTGACTGAACGTTCAGCCCATTTTCTTATCAGCAGTGCACGTCCCCAAAATGAGAAGGGGGAATAAGAAGCTGTGTGCACTGAAATATCCATCGAGTTAGAACCGCGTTTAGCAAGAGATGCTGCAAGTCTGGAAACGGCTGCCCAAACAGAAAACATCTCATCCATATAGTAAATGATAATAATAAAGCACTGATCAAATTCAAAATCATAAAACACGCACACTCAGATTCATTCAAATTGGTCCTCTTCCCAAAAAATGTTTTTTAAGTCCGAAATTTCAACAAGGAAAGGATTCTAACCATTTCAAAATACATTAAAAAAAAAAAAAATCTTTCCCCTTCTCATCCCCCAATTCTTCCTACTCGGGTGGCTGGAAACTCCAGTCACCGGCCTCACCCCGAGGCCCATTCTGTCTACACCTGGGTTGTGCCGTATGGCACCCGCTCTCCATGTGTGGTTACTGAGCACCTGGAATGTGATTAATCCAAACAGGAAAGGGCTGTGCACATCAGATTTCTAAGACTTGCACAAAAAAAAAGTGGACAACATCTCACTAGATTTTAATATTGACTTATGTGTGGAAATATTTTTGATATATTGGACTAACAAAAATATATCATTGAAATTAATTTCTTCTGTTTCTTTGTCCTTTTTAAAATTTGGCTACTAGAAAATTTTAAATTACACCTGGGGCTCGTGTAGTTTCTATACCGGACAGTCCGGGTCTACACTGTGAGGAAAAATACCGGTTTCTTAAAGGGAAACATCCCACACATTGTCATCTGCTCTTCCTCCTTCCTTTCCACTATCTCCCCACTCTCCCAGCACCCTGCCCCCTTCCCATCCTCTGCCCCAAATTCATCACAGGCACGTTTAAAGTGTCTAAGTCCCACGCATGGGGGTGGTGAAGGCCCTTCAGAAAACCCCATCTGGCCCCAGTCTGCCCGCGTGGACGCCGCCTAGCTGAGCCCCGCAGCACCGGCCAAAGACCCGGTCTGGCTCCTGCCCTGCTGCCGCGGCCCAGCCTGGACCAGAGGAAGGAGAGGGGGCGTCTTGTCGGTGGATTTGGGAGCGCTGAGGTCGCAGGGTGCCCAGCATACAGTAGGTGCTTAATAAGCAGGTGTTTGACATGGGACACATCAAAGTGCCCAGGAAGCTAAAGCAGCCATGACCCAGCCCCGGTGGCGCCCAGCGTGGAGCCCCTGTCCCGGGCCTCTCAATGCCTCCATGTCCCCTTGGGCTCTGGGGCCTGGCGCACCCAGGCAGCGGCTTCTGGGGGCAGCGAGAGTGCAGCAGGGCTCCCCAGCTAAGGCTTTCTGCAGCTCTAGCAGACAGGAAAGCCCTGGGGGCCACAGAGAAGCCATTGCCAGGCCCAGGAATCACACCACAAGGACAATCGGCGAGTGGTGGTGACCATGGAATCACAACAAACCCGGCTTAGTCTGTTATGGGCTGGGGATGCGAGAAGGGTGGAACTGGGCCCGCGCCCACGGGCCCCTTCCCGGCTGGAGGCTGCCTTGTTTCTCAGCCGGCAGGAATGACTCGTGGCCACGCAGGTGAATGTTTGCTTATGTGATTTGCGAAATACCAGCCCTGGGACTCCTGGTTGCACTCGACCTGCGGTGGGTTAGAGGACACCCCTCAGCTGAGTGAGGTGTGTCTGGACCAGCGACCATTCCTGGACCCTTCAGAGGCCACATTTGCAACCGCTGTGCCCACTGTCCTCGGCTTTGTGTCTCAGTCCTGGAATTCGGCTTGTAAACTCACAGCTTGTAAAGATTGGGTTTTTCTGTGTGCAAGGTGGTGGTTGGTTTTAAAAGAAGCTTTTAGAAGCCTCCTTGCTTATGGCCAAATTAAGAAATCAAAAAAGCTCATGAAAATTATATTGAAAGATATACTGGGCTTTCATCACACATAGAGGCAATTAAAAAATACAGATTTGTTTACTGTATGGTTTAATTTTATTTATTAAAAATAAGTTGGCAACTGAGTGATCAAACATAGCATCCGGACAGCCTAACAGGACCTGTTTTCTGATACGAGGCTGTAAGTACATAGCATCGTCTATACGGCTTTCTTGCCCAAAATGTCTAACCTGAATATATTCATCAGGGACTAATCAGACAAATGTAGGATGTGGGAGATTCTACAAGACAATTAATGTGGACTAAGAAAAATATCCAAGTAATGGAAAACAGATGAACCAGGCAAAGCAAAAATAAGGGGATTATTCTAAGTTAAAAGACACTGAAAGAGACATGAAAGCATAATATATGAACCTCAGCTGTATGATAAAAATTGTTAAAGTTGTAAAAGACATTTTGAAGACTCCTGTGGAAATTTGAATATGGACTATATTAGATATTATAATATTAAATCAATGTGGATTTTCTTTGTGATAATGGTGTGGTTAGGTGGGAGAGTATCATCTAGGGTAGATGTTTGCAGAAGTACTTAGGGGTGAAGTGTCACACTGTCTGAAACTTACTTTCAAATGGTTCGGCTAAAGCACACATAAATCAAAGAAAAATAATATCTTGTCTAAGGGAGAGATAAAACAAGCTGCAATTTCTTTACAGGTATATTCTAAGGAACTGGGCCGGGTTCTCACCTCTGTTCCTGGTGGAAGAGATAAAGAATGGTTGGTGGTTTTACTCATACCTGGGAATGAATTTAATGCTATAAAGAACCAGACAAGCAACTTTAAGTGCCAAAAGTGGATTCGTCCTCCTTGGCAATGAGAATTCTAACTGTGGCTGTATGACAAGTATGCTGCTGGGTTTGTTTTTATTTCTCAGTCTGAAACGAGGATCGATCATCTTTCAGAGGACCGGAAGAAGACAGGTTCAAGCTGGTCAAAGTAAAGCCCGCCATGGTGGACGCCTTGACAAGGGCTTCTGCCTACTATGACTCATGTCCATTTGGAGAAAAATGAAGCGTTCTCTTACTATTTTGAGGATGGGGTTGGATCAGGAGGGGACAAACTATTTTTGAAGTGGCTCTCCATTTCTGTTATGCACTAGGCACGTTTTGGATGCTGGAGCCCAGGCATCCCTGTCTGTCTCTTTCTGCACGGATCACGGTGGGACTGGTTGGGATCAAGGAGGAAGAAGAAAGAGACTGGGAAGGAGACCCGGTCAGATGCTGCGTCTGAATGCTGAGTGTCAAGTGATGCCCTTTTGTTGGATTGCTTGTGAACTGCGTCAAGGATATACCAGATTTGAGATGTGAGACAAAGGCACTGGAGTTTAGAAAGCAATCTTGCAAATGTTAGGAAAAACAAATGCTCTTTCCGTTTGTACCACTGGATGCTCACACAGTCCCCAAGTGGCTATGAAAGTGTTGGTCTAGGAGGGTACATGTGCGTGATTAGTCCAGTCAGTAAATCAATAATTTCTGAAAATAAAAATCATAATTTGATTGAAAATTAATCTCTAATCATTGTATTTTTGTAAATATTGGCAAGTTTTGTGCACCAGGATGCATTTTTTAAAAATATTTTTTCCTTTAAGAATTTTTGTATATTTTTCCCAAATTTCACCAGTGGTCTTGCTGTTTTTCACCCCCTCCTTATTTTCATCCAGTTATTCTGGCTCTGGTGGTTTGTTTCATCCAGTTATTCTGGTGTTGGTTTATTAGGGCCAAACTGGAAGCAACCAAATGTCTAACAATAGGAGTTCAGTTGGAGGTAACTCAAAAGTCTAACGATAAAGGATTGGTTCGAAAAACTGTAAAAGGTATTTTGTATTATGCACAAAAACTTTTAAAATGTGAACTGGTAATTTGTAATATTCAGCTTGGCCTAATTCTAAAATTTCATCAACACATTGGCAGATAAGTAAAACAGGTTAAAAATAAATTAGAGGAAAAAAAATTAAACTCTGAAAAATCTCAGATAACTTTTTTTCTATTTTATCATATAGGGTTTAAGATTATTTTATTTTTATAAAAGAAGCTGCATATTCATTACATTAAAAGATATACAATGGAGGCCTGCACGGGCCCCAGCCTGCCCGTGGCTGGGGTGGCCTGCTTGTGGCTGGGGTGGCCTGTCTGTGGCTGGGGTAGCCTGTCTGTGGCTGGAGTGGCCTGCCCCATGGCTGGGCTCTGCTGTCTGCCTAATGAAACAGAGTGGAGGGTTTGTTTTCTGGGAAGACAAAGTCATTTTCTCCTCCGAAAAACCCATGTGCCTAGTTGGCTTTGCCATTTGCCAGGAAGAGGAGGGCAGGGATTGAGGTCTCATGAGTCTGGGGTTTCAGTTGAGGTCGAGAGAGAAGACAGGGGTTGGAACCAGAAAATTCTAAATGGAATGTGCTTGCATTCAGAACTTGCCAGTGTTAACTCAGCCAGAGCTTCCTGACAGTCATAGATGTGGATTCCTTAATAAAAGTAAAAATAGCCCCTGCCCCAAAGGGAAGAGGTACAGTCAAGCAAAAGGAAGATAAAAATGACAGCAGTCCCAGGCATCCGCACCCACCACCACTATCATCTTGGCCTGTTTCCCACCAGATGATTTTCTGTGCACTTCACTGGCTTTGACCTCCAAAACTCCATCAAAATGGCTTTTGTCAAGGTCACCAGTCACTTCCGTGTGGCTAAATTCTCAGTCCTCATTCCACTTGACATATCCATCAGACACGGATGATGCTCCCTCCTCCTGGAAACACTTTCTTCACGGAGTTTCCAGAACGGCACAATAGCCCGATTCTCCTCCCTCCCAGGCTGGCCTTCTCATCTCCCTCACTGCTGGACGTTGGTGCTCCAGAGCCCCGTCCTGGGAGTTCTCAGTCTTCACTTGCTCCCTTGATGCCCTCATGCCGTGTTTTTGCCTTCAAACCACTTATTCTATTCTGCATTCATTTACTGAGTCAACAAATATCTGTTGAGTATCTGTTAAGTGTCAGGCACTGTTCTAGTCACAGATGATTTAATGAAAGAAAAGATGGGGAAAAACCCCCATTAGGGAGCTTGTAGCAGGAGTCTTTTCATGGGGAGGGAGACTAGTATTTTCTAGGCTCCTAGAACTATTCAAAGTAGTGTGTGTTAAGGGGTCAGGTACTGGGTTAAATTGTAACCCTCCAAAATTCATGCCCACCTAGAACCACAGAGTATGAGCTTACTTGGAAATAGGGTCTTTGCAGACCAGTTAAGATGCATTCACACCAGATTAGAGTGGACCTAATTCCAATGATTGGTATCTTTATGAGAAGGCCGTGTGAAGACACGGAGAGACACAGAGGAGAGAAGGCCACGTGAAGAAAGGGGCAGAGACTGGAGTTGCAGCTACAAGCCAGGGAACACCAGGGATTGCTGGGAGCCCCCAGGATCCAGGAGAGAGACGTGGGACAGTCTCTGCCCCAGGGTCTTCAGAGAGAATCAACTCTGCCAACGCCTCGATTTTGGACTTCTGACCTCCAGAACTGTGAGAGAATAAATTTCGGTTGTTGTAAGACCCCCAGTTTGTTTTTTGTTATGACAAAAGTTTGTTATAGCAGCTCCAGGAAACCAAAACAGGTGAGAAGTGCTATGGAGACCATCGGAATTGAGGGTAGCACGTGTCCAACAGTGGAGGTTTGAAACTGTCGACAGGGTGGCCAATGAAGCCCTCGTTGCAAAGGTCATATTTGAATACGAACCTAAAGGAAGTGAGAGTGAGACTCTTGGAGAAGAGCCTTCCAGACAGTTGTCCACAGCGGTGGCTCTGACAGCCTGGGCCTGGACCGGCAGCACCTGGGAATTCATTAGAAATGCAAACTGCCTGGCTCTGCCCCAACCTACAGAGTGAGAACCACCGGGCACGAGGCTCTGTGTTTTAACCCTGCTGGGATTCTGCTGCACCTCCAAGTTTGAGACCCACCGTCCGCATCACTCTTGCCCATTCTGCTACGGCGCCAGGCTGTCCCCGCAGGGCTCTGTCCTTGCTGTGGCCTTGCCCTGCACGGGTCCCCTCTCGCCGTCCCCAGGCCTTGCTTCCTCCCTCCACCTGCTCTCTGGGCAAGCACCATACTGCCACTGAGGGGCTCCCTGACCACCCTCGTCAAAACCACCCCCCACACCCTGACACGCCCTTTGCTTTTTCCTGATTTATTTTTCTCAGTAGCACAAATCTAGATTTATCAGACACCCGGGTTCTCAGTCTTGGCGAGCAACAGGTAGGGAACCCGAGGAGCGAGAATGACACACGTGTTTAATAAATCAAAGTCACGGAGCGGGGGGCAGCTTGGGCTCAAAAGAAGGAAGAAATTATGTCAGCACTTCAAGGAAAATGAGAAATCACCTAATCCTTGGGCTTCCAAATTTATTCAGATATTTGTTTTTAAAAAAGTCGTATGAGTGATCATAACTAGAGCCGAATTCATCTGGCTGGCAGAGCGTGAAGGGCCTCGGGGGCGTCCCGAACCCCAGCGTGTTGTGGGAACTATTGACTTGGTTATCTCATTTGTTAATGGGGAAATTGGGGCTTACAGTTGGATTTAATTTTACTTAGAAGAAATTAGGTCATCTCTAAGGCATTGTTTAAGAAAAACATGCTGTAATTTAGGGGCCTCTCAGATCTGCTCCGTCAGAATCCTGTGCTTGTTAGGGCCTGGCGGGTGGAGCCCCCATCACCAAGCGTCCCTCGCGCATTCGCCAGCCCCGCCCTCCTCCTGCCTCTCAGCGGCATCCTCAGTTCCTCCAAGTTAAAAGTGTTGACTTTTTTCCTGCCTTTCGTCCTCTGAATCCAGATTCCTTCAGTTTCTCTCTCCTGGCTCCAAATTCTCCTTCATTACACCTGAGCCTTCTAAGGTGAGAGACCATGTTTTATGATTCCAAATGTTTTGAGCTCAAAGTAAGTGATTCAGGCATTAAATTGGCTTAAAAACAAGACTATTGGGGAAGAGGGGAGCAAATGGATAGAGGAGGAAGGGGAGAAAATTGATTCATTCTACGAGAGCGAGACAGAGAGCTCTTGTGGCAGTTTGCTGTGTTGAGATGTTGTGCCGTTTCCTTATGATGCAGACATAGGCATTGGGACATAGCATATTCCATTCCAATGTATTTACCCAAGATAAAGGAAAACATATGTACACATAAGGATTTGTACATGACTGTAACGGCAGCTTTTAAAAGTAATAGATAAAAATTGGAAACAATCCAAATGTTTATCAACAGGAGATTAGGTAAGTTGTGGTACATTCATACAATGGAATTCTGCTCGGTAACAAAAAAGAACCAACCACTGATTCACTCAACAACGTAGATGAATGTTATGTCGAGCTAAAAAAGTCAGAACCAAAAGAATGCAAATTGTATGATTCCTTTTATATGAAATGCAAAAATAGGCAAAACTTCGCAGTGGTGATATAAATCAGAGTGATTGCCTCTGGGGGGCGAGGGTGGGTTGCCTGGAAGGCAGCACCGAGGAAACTTCCCGGAGTGATGGAAATGTTCTGTGTTTTGATTGAAGTGGTGGTTAACATGGGTATATAATTGTCAAAACTCATCAGACTGAACACTTAAGATCTGTGCATTTCACTGTTTTTATTATACCTGAATAGAAATAGAACGTTGGCAAATGAGAATATTCAGCCTTGAGGATTATTAATATGGATTTCGCTTCTCTCCACGGCGTCCTGGGAGGCAGAGGTGAATGCATAATTCACTGAGGCAGATTTCAGGAAGGACAAGAAGTCACATTTCCCTCTGTCTGTCTGAAAGCTACCCACATATGGCTGCTGCGAGTGGTTGTGCTGGTGAAACACAGGTCATAGGAGTCAGTCTTGAATCCTCATTGCATTTGGGATGGGAAGAAGAAAGAAATCAGCCATTCAGATATATGTATATATATGTGTGTGTGTGTGTGTGTGCGCGCGCGTGTGTGTGCTCATGGGTGTATTTTCATATGTTTAGCTAAAGTTTCCAAAGATATGCCATTTGGTCATCATATATTCCTCTGTGCCATGTCTAACTTTCAGTGGGGCCGTGCACCTGCAGACGTGGGTCTTCTCCACACCTGTCTCTGTCCTCCACGTCTGCCAGGATTGCAGAAGGGAAGAGAAGGCAGCTGCACCAGCGTCCCGCATCATCTGACTTAGGGTCCTCACTGGCAGCACCGTGACTCACTCCGCACGTTTGGTAGTTCCCCTACACGTGTAGGTTCCTAAGTTCCTCCAGAAGAAAGCAAGCTGCCTCTTCTTCAAGGACTGTTTGGGCGTCCGCATTGTGCTAAGCCCCGTGGGGCCTATCAGAGGTGCTAGAGTTCACAGTCACTGGAACCTTCTTCATCCTCCTCCCCCTCTTCAGACAACTCACCTGCGCGAGGATGAGTCCCAGGTAGCGTGGTGTGAACAGCGGTAAGCAGGGTGCCTCCTGGGCCTTTCTCTAAGAGCTTACGGTCTACCTGAAGACACAAAGAGCAAGATAATGACACAAATCTTTGGCCGGTGTAGCACAGTGGGTAGACATCACTGGGTCACTGAGCTCTGACCTGGGTCTTCAAGGAGGAAAGGACGATGAGATGCATGCGGCCCTGAGAAACCAGTCTGGCTGGAGAGGAGAGCTCATACGTGGACACAGAGGCTGAGACAGAGAGAGGACTAGAACGAACGCAGAAAATAACACGTGGCGAGCGAGGCACCAGGTGAGTGACGGAGGCATTTGAGCAGAGGCACTGTCCTAGAAAAATTAATCAAGCGTTGGAACAAGACAGAGGAGAATGACTATACCACTGTGAGACTCCACCTAGGACCTTGCCAAAAATGTCTAACTTAGCCAGAACACTGGTGCCTCTGAAGGTCAGCATGAGTGTTAACAAAAAATGATTTTTTAAAGTTGCTAAAGATGTGGTTTCTTTGTTCAGATAATTTCAGTCACCTGAACTGCTGGCTGACAGGTATTTCTTACTAAAATATTTAGCTTTACTGTTGCTCTCACTCAACTAATATTTCTTTTTATCTCTTAGAGATGGCAGTAACTTTTTCGCAGAGCATCTTACTATTTTTAGTGTTGTCATGAACTAAGTTCATAGGAGCCTTACAACATCTCTCCCTTAAAGAGGGCAGTCTGAGGTTCAGACAGATAAAGTGAGCTGCCCAACGAGGTCACACTATTAGTGCAGGGCAGAGCTGAGATTAGGATGTAGGTCTTCTGTTTTCTAAACTGTCTGAGATTAGAACTTCAGTCTTCCTGGACCTTGGACCTTGGTCATGGTTTTCTGTTTTCCTTTGATATGGACTTGTTGATAATTTCTCCATGCTGAATTGTGTTTGGCAGCCAACAACTAGGGTGCTAGTGCCCTGTTGTAAAACTGTAATAGCTCTATTTTGATAAGACTAGCCAAAATTTATTGCTGCTTTAACCTCTCTGTTGCTTAGGCAACCAATATCCTGAATTAAGACTTGGGCTATTTTAGTTAAGTTTAAAAATTTATTACCTTATAACCCCTCAGCCCATCACTTTGCTCATGTTCCACTCCTATGAGTCACACTGACCCCCTAAGAGTCGCTTCAAACTCTAAATTAACCAAGACCTGTGGCCCTGGTGCACGTGAAGATCAGGAACAAATGCCTCAGGACTCACACCGACAGCGCCTGCTTGTCGCCTCGCTAAGTCGGTCAAATAGAATGGGCAGAGGAACATTCCATGTCGACTTTTCAACACCGCCTTTTATTGCTGCATCACTGTCTACTGCAGAATAGAAGAGCTCATTTCATAACAACTAGCCTGGCACAGGGTTAATTCTGGAACAGAAAGGTTGCTAGTGCCCATGTGTCTTAGTTTGTTTAGGCTGCTATAACAAAAAACCAAAGGTTGGGTGGCTTATAAACAATAGAAATGGCCAGCTTTGGAGTAGTTTTGGCTTGATCCTCTCCCCGACTGCTTGCAGGAACATCAAGTCCCCTTGCTTTTCCATCTTGTTTGACTGTCCCTCTCTCCCATCAGCACTCTGTCACTCTGATCTGAGCTCCCAGCACCTCTTGGCCAGTTGACTGTGCTAACTTCTGGCCTTCCTCCTTCTACCTCACCCTGGCATGTCACTCGCAGAAGCAACATTGCGTCTCAGTCTGCCCCGCTTCTGGGGATACGCAGTAGCTCACCATCCTGTAGAAGAGAGAGATGAATGAGCAAATAATTGCAATGCGTTTATTAGACCATGAGCTACCAGGACAGACCTTGCCGGTCTTGTTCTCTGTGCCTAGTATTCGTTGAATAAGTAAATGAATAAGCAAATGAACAATTTCTGAGGGTTATGACTAGACACATGTTCAAAGAGCTTCGAGAATCTACAGAAGACAGAGACTGACCGAGTCTGCAAAGGAAAGGGACCTGCTCGGCTGGGTGAAGTGGAGGGCAGGTGAAACTCGGCAGGTGACACTGAGCCTGCAGGGCACACGTTCTGCCTGCTCCAAACCTTCTCCTGGCTGCTTCGGCCCTCGAGGACTCCCCTCATCCAAACTGAGCAACTTAACTATCTTGGCACTTTGTATTCCTGGCAGTGTTGTTCTCTTTTTCATATAAATGTGTCCTGTACCCCTGATTAGACTGCATTCTCTTTGACCGTCTACAATTGATTGATTCCCTGTATGCATGGACAGGCATTGAGAAATATGGTCACTTTTTAATAGAATGTATTCTACTTTAGTAACACCTTCCTTTACATTTTATTTACACATGAGACAAAAGGAATGCTTCCCTTCAAATAGGAGTTTCTTTGGGACCCGGAATGGTTAATTTACAAACCTTTAATTACTTGCTAGGGAGTCTGAGACAGGGTCAGAAAGAAAGTGTAAAGTGCCAAGTGTCAGTTGTGGTTCAGTCAGAAATGTAAATAAAGTATCTTTGGGTAAGGCAAAGGAAAACTATAATTTGATTTACCCAACAGTTTTATTTCAAACATACATCGACCCCATTAAAAATAAATAATTTTAGAGAGGTTTAAATACTGGTGAATATATTATCTGTCAGTTGTAGCAAGTAATATATCACAGAGATCTCATGAGTCTACAAACACAGGAGACTTCACATGGCCGGCATAGACATCTCTTGTGAGAATTTAACTCTCAGAGGGCTTTGTTCTAAGCATTTGTGGGCACTCACATTTTTTAAACTGTTTCCAAATACTTTGATTTAGTTTGAGTCTGGAATGTAATTAATAAAAGACTCATACAACTTCAATACGTGATGTGTAAAAATCTAATCTAAGGGGATTTTAAAAATTAGCCATAACTAATAACTAAGATAAGGTTTGACTCTTAAATCTTAACTAGTTGCCATGTGTCTATTTATTAAAAAAAATAGTTTTTTCCCTTTTGGTCTTTCTTCATTCATCTTAGCTTAAGTAAAAATCTATTATAGCAAAAATGCAACAGTGGCATCCTGTGGCTTGGCCTGTGAATGACAGGTGTGTGTCAAAATCGTGGTCTTGGAGGCTTAGAGCCACAGCTACACGGAGGTACCACATCATTGTGAAGAACATGGCAATGCCAGGAGGGAAAACACCATTAGTTACTTTTTTAGACCTAAAATCATTATAAGTGAATCATTATGGTTTCTGTCTTTATTTCATGAAAATAAAGCATATACAAAATTTAAAATTGAATTGAGTATAAAGCTAGAGAAATTTACTTATTGTTTTTCTTCAAAAGTATATTTTTGGGGGAATCCAACATGGAGTTTGCCCCTGTAATTTTTATACAGAGAGTATGCCATTATTTCTCTCATGATATTATGTCACACCCCACAATATATAGGTTAAACGATGTATTTGTCTTTCTCACATCATATTAAAGACAAAGAGAGAAAACAGGGGAACATTTTTAAAACTGTAATCCTTATGTAAGTGTCGGAATGCATACCAGACCACTGACCATTGTCTTCCAGCCCTAGGGAACCACTAATCTACATTCTATCCCTACAGATTAGTCTGTTCTGGACATTTCGTACAAATGGAATCATGCCGTTAGGTTCGTCTGTGTGGCTGTTCCCTGGTCCCCTGGTCCCCTGGTTCCCAGTGTCAAGAATGAGTACTGGTACCAAGTAGAGCCCATGACAGAGTGATCACAAACATAGAACAACTTAATACAGTTTATCACATAAAAGAAATAATGAAAGTAAAGGAAGCTACACAAAGGGAAAATGTGTTCCAGAGAGAGTGGAACCGGTCAGTTTCCAGGAGTGGAGAAAGATGATGGAAACTGAGCACACGCTGCCTTTTATAAGCTCACTAGTTTGTCTCGCCTTTCCCCTGGCAGGATTGGTTGCTGTTTTCCCGCCTTTGGAAGTGATTGACAGGTTGTGATTATATGACTTGTTACGTAACAGGCTAACTTATAGAACAGTTTCCATTCCTGCACATAGGTCTTTTCTAGAATTTTCCACAAAGCTCCACCCATGTTATGCTAATTAGATGGTAATGAGCTTAAGGTTACTAGGAACTTTTTACTATGTATGTTCCCCCCAGGGTACAGTTCCTCGCCACAGTTTGGTTCCTAGCTACAATTCGGTTCCTGCTCTCTGGCCCTAGCCACCTCCTTGCCACCTGTTTACCCTCTGCCAAACCTAACAATGCAATGTGTGGTCTTTTATGACTGGCTCTTTTCACTTAGCATAATATTTTAATGGTTCATCTGTGTTGTAGCATGTACTAGTACTTCATCCCTTTTGACTGCTGGATAATTTTCCATTGTATGGGTGGATATACCACATTTTATTTATTCAGTTATCAGTTGATGGGTTTTTGAGTTGTTTCCATTTTTGGCTATTATAAATAATGCCACTGTGAACATTTGTATACAAGTTTTTGTGGATATATCTTTCATTTGAGGGGGTAACATACTGAGGTGTGTAATTGCCAGGTCCTATGGCAACTCTGGTCTCAGCTTTTGAGGAACCACCAGACTGTTTCCAAATGGCTGCACCATGTCAGTGCATGAGGGTTCCAGTTTCACCACATGCTCACCGACACTTGCTATATCTGTCTTTTTTATTATAACCATCTTGGTGGGTGTGAAGTGGTATCTCTTTGTGGTTTTGATTTGCATTTCCCTGATGGATATTAAGGGTACTCACTGACACTGGGTTGATCCTTTATTTCTAGGCTATTTCATTTCTAGATAATTTTTTTCAGGATAGAGCTTCCTAGGAAGTGTATTTCCTAATATATTAATTTTTTAAAAGAAAAGTCATCATATGATACTCATATTTCCAGTTTAAAATCACAGGTTTTATTTTTTGCTTTGTATTTGGTTCTCTTCTTACACTGAAAATATGGTTTATAATGACATTAACATAATTACATACTTGTTTCATTCTACAAAATATATATAATAGTTTCATAAGAACAAATCAATCTTTAATTTTTTTTTCAATTCTTTTTGTCCTTATTACATATCCTACTAGGGATGTATAAGAGATTGCGATGGCCCAAATTGGTGGTTCTTGACAGGAAACACCTGCAATCCTAAGAATCTCTGAGAAGCTTCCATCAACTGCCTCAGCTTGCAGCAATGAAGCAGGTGGTTCTCATATATTCACTGGGCATATCAAATCTGCCCAAACATCTGTTTACATCCGTATGTGGAGAATAAAACCCTCAACTCCTCTTCTACCTATGAGAGCTCACTGACTGAAAACTTATGCAGAGCCGTGCAAAGAAGGAGTCTCTGGGAAATGCAGTTTCTGGCTTCTCCTATGCAATTCAGAGACAACTGTAGAAGGAAGTGGTGATGATGCCAGGTGGATGTAGACACATCAATCTTTATATGTTTTCTCTTGTCTTACTGACCAGCCTCTAGGAAAATGTTGAAGGAAGTCCTGAGAGTGGACATCGTTGTCCTATTCTTTATTTTAGAGGGAACACTTCTAACATTTCTTCTTTGAGGGTGTTGTTTGTACATATTCTCTATCAGGTTAAGGAAGTTTATTAACTTCTAATCCTAGTTTATTATGATTTTTTACAAATCATGAATTCCTGTAGAATTTATCAAATGCTTTATCTGTAACTATTGAGAGAATCAGATGATTTCCTCCTTTAATCTGCTAAAGTGGTAAATTACATTTGAATATCTTTTCCTCCTGAACCATCCTTACATTCTTGGGATAAATCCAAAGTGATTTTAAAAATATATATCTCTAGATTTAATTTGCTAATATTATGTGAAGACTTTTATAATGTCCATGATTGAGACTGGCCTGTGATTTTCCCTTCTTATATTCCTGTTTGGTGTTGGCATCACAGGTTTACTAGCTCTATAGAATCCTTACTATGGTCACAGGCTCCAAGTGATACAGGCCCTCCCTGCTTCTCCGTGTCATTTCCTACCACCCTCTCCCCATTGCTCACTCCACTTCAGTCTCACAGGTTCTCTTCTGCTCCTCAAACAAACCAAGTGCACGTCCTTCTCAAGGCCTTGGTGCCTGCCGTTCTCTCTGCTTGGAATACTCTTGCTTCAGGGAGGCACATGGCTTCCCTCCTCCTTTCATTAAAGTCTCCACTCAAATAGCTTCTTATCACAGAGGCCTTGCCTGGCCATCTTATCTAAATTAGCATCCCTACCTTAAAGCTCTGTCTCCTTAATCTCTTTCATTTTTCCACTTAGCTCTTATCATCACCTACCATATTAATATTATCAACTCATTGTGTGCTGTCTTTCTCTTCTAGAAGGCAATGTCTATGAGGGCAGGGACTTTGCCTATTGCCTGCCATTTCCCCAGCACATTGAACAATATCCATCACATAATATTTATTGATTAGTGAATGAATGAATATATTTTTCCATGTTTGAAAAAAAGAGGAAGGTTTCTGTATGTACTCCACATAAAATTCCGAGTTTTTGCTTGAAAAAATTGTAACTTCTATTTAAGCCAAAAAGGAGAGGAAAGTATTACATGCAGCATGCAGAGAAATATTGGTGAAGACGTCAGTCTGCTTATCTGCGGTAGGTCACAGGAGGAGGTTGGTTGAGTAACTCTCCATCCAGCTCCACACTTCCCCTGCCTTTTCTCAGCAGCTCAGTTGCTTGATGAGACCTAAACTTTTATTCCTGAGGAGTTTTCTGAGTGATTCTGCCCATGTGGGGTTGATGCGGTGCTTGGCTAACCCTGACCATGAGGCAGGTGGTACAAATGGACACCCCCAGGGCTAAGCCCCACCCTGAATGTCCACGAGTGCTGTTCCAGCTTCCGCTGCACCGCTCTCCCTACGGTCAACGGAGATCTCTCCAGCAAGCACTGGGGCCTCCGTTTTTGCTTATTCCCTTCCTGGCCTTAGGACACCGAAATGCCAGGTAGCAGTTTCAGTTCTCATTCAAGAGAACTGGTGACAGGGCCACTGCTCTGGGGATGGTTATTTAACTTCCTGTGGGTGCGTTATGATGTTGGGGAAAAACAGGCACGTAGAGAATAGTTACAGCTCTTTCTAGCATCAAGTGGTTTTTTAGCAATTCCACTCCTAAGTGTGTACCCAGAAGAATTGAAAATAGCCAGGCAAGGGTGGCCCGCACCTGTAGTCCCAGCCACTTGGGAGAGTGAGGTGAGAGGATTGTTTGAGGCCAGGAGTGTGAGGCTGCAGTGAGCTATGATTGTGTCCATGAATAGCCACTTCACTCCAACCTGGGCAACAGAGTGAGATCTCATCTCTTAAAACAAAAAAACAAAAAGAGGCCAGGTGCGGTGGATCGTGCCTGTAATCCCAGCACTTTGAGAGGCAGAGGTGGGAGGATTGCTTGAGGCCAGGAGTTTGAGAACAGCCTGAGCAACACAGCGAGACCCCGTCTCTACAAAAAATGAAAAAACTAGCCAGGCGTGGTGGTGCACACCTGTAGTCCTAGCTACTTGGGAGGGTGAGGCAGAAAGGATTGCTTGAGCCCAGGAGTTTGAGGCTATAGTAAGCTAAGATTGTGCCACTGCACTCTAGCCTGGGTGACAGAGCAAGACCGTATCTCAAAAAAAAAAAAAAAAAAAAAAAAATTTTAAAACCCAACAGAATTGAAAACAGGTGGTCAAACAAATGCATGTACACACGTTAATAGCAGCACTATTCACAATAGCCAAAAGGCAGAAACAGCCCAAATGTCCCCAAATTGATGAATAGATAAATTGTGGTATATACATATAATGGAATATTATTTAGCCATAAAAACGAATGAAGAACTGATTCATGTTACAATGTGGATGAAGCTCAAAAACATGTTGCTAAGTGAAGGAAGCCAGACACAGAAGTCACACACTGTACGATTTCGTTCATCTGACATATCCAGAGTAGGCGAATCCATAGAGACAGAAAGCAGACTGGGGGTTGCCAGGGGCTGAGGAGAGGAAAGATTGGGGAACAACTGCTCGATAGGGATGGGGTTTCCTTTTAAGATGATGCAAATGTTTTGTAAATAGACAGGAGCAGTGGTTGCACAACATCTCGAATGTCCTAAATGCCACTGAATTGTTGTTCACTTTATAACAGTCAATTCTATGTTATCTGAACTTCACCTCCATAAAAACAAACAAAACCCTCGATGTTCTCATATGCAGGGATAGTCATTGCACATTTAAGAGACCGATTGAACGAGCATTGTTTTTGATGTCATGTGTGCTATAGAAACTCCTTTGAGAGAGCTGTGTTTTTAGTTAGAAATTAACACATAAGCAAAATCATTTTTACTTATAAGCCTGGAGCCGTCCAAGACATCTACAACTGTGCGGAATCACTTTGTGTAATGAATGACTTAAAACATTTTTTAAAGGTTCGGAGGTTTATTGTTCACAGGCCCTGGCAGACAGAGACTCCCCTGCAGGGGAGGTGGGGAGGGGCCCTGTAGCAGCATCCTTGGCACCCACAAGTTCAGCTGAAGTCCTGGTTAGTGAGGACAAGAGGAGCCACCAGGGTCCAGACGTAGAGGTGGAGGCAGACGCAGCTGGAGCTGATCTTCACCCAGACAGCTGGCCACGTGCTGGTCATGTTCCGGAACTTTGCATCAGGGCTGTACCCGCTGGTTAGGGTCATCATGATGTACAAGGAAGCCAAGCAGAGCATTAAGTGGAAGCAGGAGTAGCTGTACTGCACTCCCTCTTTTTCATTGTCCACAGCCCGCCGAGGCTGCCCATCTTCTTCATCACTGGCACCATTGGTAGTTGTATCACCAAGGATCATGCTGTCACTCCCTGACAGGGTCAGCTTGTCTACTTGGCTATCGCTGGAATTGCGGATGCTAGAATTCAAAAGGCAGAGAACAAAGACCAGCAGCCCAGTGAAATTCTCTGAATCCAGAAAAGGCCTACTCTTTGATAGTGGAGCAGAGGCAGAGGCTGGAGCGGTGGAATTTCCAGGAGCCAAAGTTGGTGCAGTTATGTGTGTAATGATGCTCAGTAGGCTGGGGTTGCAGGAACGATCAGGTTCATTGGACATGGCTGACCAGTGAGGTACATGGTGTAGAAGGTGATTTAGAGGACTACAGGAGGCCGGAGCAAGGCTGGTGTTCCTGAATTTTTGGGTGGATTGATATAAGAGAAACCCTAGTGCAAAGGATCAGATTAATACTGATGAGGTAGAGGTACACCCGGACGTGTCTCGATTTGTCAGAGCCTTGCTTTGTTTCTACATGTGGTTGGCATCCGATAAAATCCATATATAGTTTGGCCCAGTGCATTCTTCTCAGTATTTACATCCCAAGGGGAGATTTAAGGGACATTTAAGGTTTCTTTCCCCTAAACTCATCAAAACAAAGTTATGAAAAATTGCTTTGATCCCTAATAGGAATTGTTCACGAGACACATGAGACCATTACTTTCTAAACAGAAAGCTGTGCTTTGCCAAGAGTCTGGGGAGTTCACAGCACGATGTTGAGCACCTGACACTTGAGATGCAACTGGGTCCTAAACTTGGCTCGGGGAGGCCTCCCAACCTCCAGCCTAATAAAGCCTCTTAATTAACTGTCAGGCCTGCCATGTAACAAGTGAACTTTTAGTTTCTGTGCCTTGTTCTTGGTCCCAGGCCAGAAATGATAGGTATAAAACTTTACCACTAGTGAGACATTTCGGAGAGAAATTGGTATTTGCATGATAAAGGGTTGCCTTCTGAATCAAATGTGCATCACAGAACATGCATTTTTTAATAAATTAAAATGTAAATAAATCTGTTCCCAGCAGCCTTTTTTGGGTCTTTCCAGATAGCCTGCCCCTTGAGGATGAATTACTATGAGGCTGATCTGAATCTCTGTCCGATTGCTTTAATGTTTATAGAGTTCAGTGCTCATGGTACACGTGGGAAAATAAGGATATTATAAAATTATGACCCAAATTCCTGCTTAAATAAACTTGAAGTATCTTATGGTGAGAAAATATTTAAAAGGCAAGTGAGTGGGGTTGTAGTTAAAGTTCTTTAATTTGTTAGAAGTAAAAACCAAGTCAGGTCAGTGTGAACAAAAAGAGGAATTTGTTGGAAGGGTATCGAGGTGTCTTGCAGTGTTAAAGCGTGAGTGGGACACAGTGCTTGGACAGAGGCCAGGACCAGACACCAGAGCAGCTCAGGGGCCTCTGCGGTGGCAGCCCCTGGTGCTCCCTCACTTTCGGATTGTGCTAACAACTAAAAGTATGAACCTTATAGAGAGGTAGGCATGGCAGAAGCTTCTCTGAAACGTGGAGAGAACAGACTAGGTAATCCCAGTTGTCACCCAAATGAAGTGGCTACACAGTAGTTAAATGTTTAAACAACCAGAGAAAATCTTAGAATCCTTGATGTTATCCCTTCTTTTTTTGCCCCAAAACTTGGGAATTCAGCATCTGTTTGAACATCTTCTGTGATGGTCCACGTACTACTTATGAGGACAACCTATTCCATTATCAGATCATATAAACTATGAAAAAGTCCTAATTTTAAAAGGAAATTTGACTTCTACGCTTTGGGATGCCATTTAGCACATAGATCAAGGTTTACACCATGTACACATACACGATAATCCTTTGTATACTGAAGACAAATCAATACATAGTCCTCCTAGAGTTTTCTCTTCTAGCTAAGCATATTTAATGCCTTCAAACAGTTTTCCTGTGATGGTAGCATTCACTCTGTCCAACCACTTCTGCACATAATTTAGTCTCAAGTGGTCCTCTTAAAATGTAGTATCTGGGATTGAATATATACTCCAGACATGGTCTGAACAATAAGCTTCTGTTCCTGTGGCTTTGGATTGCATTAGCCTCACTGCATTGACTTGGGTTGTGCTTGTAGGCCGTTCAGGAGCCATTGCCAAATCAACTCTCCCCTGTTATACTCTTGTACAAGGAATTTTTAAACATAAATGCAGGAGGGTACATAAGTCAAGTCAAAAAGGAACAATGAATAGTCATTATTGAGAATATTTTTATTTTTGACTGTGCCTTCCATTATATTAGCTGTCTTCCTACCACCAATTAATAGGCATAGATTCTACACCTTACTCCAAGTCATTGATGGGGAAAAAAAAATTGAACTGTCCAGGGCCAAGTACAAAGCCTTTTCATCCAGATAGAACTAGCCATGTCTCTACAAATTGACACTGAACAGTAGTCTTTGAGGATAGTTATTAAACTATCTATGAATCAGCCCAAACACAGGGTATCTCAGAATGTGTCTGATGGAGGAACTGTTCCTCTAAATATTGATAAGATTTGCTTTAAAAAAAGTCCTTAGTCTTTATTATTGTGCTCAGTGAATCATTAATAATGTTGAATACTCTGTCTGTGTGTGTCTGCGTGTGAGGGTAGCATCTCATGGAGTCCTATCAGACCCACTTGGGAAACACTGATCTCATTCTGTTACTGTATCATGCGGCATGCAAGCGTCCAGTGAGTCCCCCTGGGATTTAAATGAGACGCTTTACCGAGTATTCCGCTGTAATCATGATACACTGTGCCCCCAGCATGCCTGTGTCCCTACAGTCTGTTAGCTCTGTCAAAGCAGGAAATAAGGGAAGAGAGTTAAGAACTGAGCCCAAAGGTTGGAGACTAATAAAGGCACAGTTGACTGGGAGAATTAGAAGACATGCAATCCTGGGTCTTGAATTATTAGCACCTACATTTGTTCTTGGATTTAGCTAAATAGCAACGTCCTATAGCTTGATGTACTTGTAAAATGGGTGTATTCTTGGGAAAAAATGCATTTTAGTAAATTGAACAATATTTTTTTTTGTAGGAAGCTTGAAATTTATAGATACTTCCTAAGGATCTTTTTCTTTAAAGTTGAAGAATACTTCTGTAAATCACACAACCTCTAATTTGCCAATTTTGTGAGTCTATAGATTTAGTTTTCTTAAATCAGTTTAATCTGATTCAGTAAATGGTGCATTTTAAAGTTTATCACGTAGCAACTGACCAGTTGGCCAGAATTAATCGATGTGATTTCAGGACTGCGTTCAGCTTTACAGTGTGATTTAAGATTGGCACTTAGTAAATTAAATGAGATCATTTTATAACTACTCATAGTACAAGGCTGACTCCTAACATGTGATGTGCATGATGAAATAATGAATCTACAGTAGCCCAGATAGTACTTTCTATTGCTGCCCTTAACATCACTTATCCACCAAATGTTATTGAGTGCCTTAGAATATTCTGGAAACTGGGAATGCAAATGCCTTGGTTTTATGTACATCACACAATGACTTAGAGTAATTCATTGCCAGGCACCCAATCCTAAATCCCTGCAAATATGTTAATTACTAACTAGATGGGGATTGACACACTCTAAGGAATCTTGCGGGCCTATAGGCATTCTGGACTCAAGCTGGAAAGTAGCACAAATAGGAATTCACAGCTATTGGAACAGAGGCTCTTTCCTTGGACACGGAAGGGCCAAGAATCAATGATGAGTCTATGGAAAAGTGACAAGTTTAAGTGCGATTCTGGCCACGTCTTGGTAGCCAGGGGGATAATAACAGGAATAGCTAACATTTACTGTGTGCCAGGCACTGTTCTAAGCACTTGGCATGTATTCATTCATTTGGTCCTTATAATACCCTTATGATGTAGGTTCTGTTATAATTCCTGTCTTATAAATGAGGCGTCTGAAGCACAGAGAGGTCAAATATTTTACCCAAGGTTGCACAGCATGTAAATGCCAGGGGTGGGGCTCGATCCAGGCGGTCTGTTGGTGGTCACAGGGCTCGAGTGAGGTGACAGTTGGTGGCCAGTCTCTTGGCTCTGCGAAGCCTCACACATGGAGACATTATTAGGCACTGCTGCAAATCACTGACATCGGGATCACAGACTCACCCACACAGATGCTCTTGATTTACCCGGTAATAACTTAATCGAATGATTTATACGCATCATCTCCTGCTGGCACAAGTATACAGCAACTTAGTTCTGGTGTGTATGAAATAGAGATTTTAAAAATCCAAAGGACTTGTGGGGAAAGTACATTTTCCCCTGGGAATGGGGAGATGAAAACCTCAGTTCTGAGGAACTCACAGTCCCCCCGTTTAGAATCCCCCACCCCTATCCTACACTTGACTGTCTCCCATGTCCCCATAAATCTGAGTGCCCTGGATGTCTGGATAATGAATCAGAGATGGGTATTGATGGATGAGTACCTAGGAGACAGGACCTGTAAAAAGTGATTCATTAACCTAGACAACCCTTTATGGCTAAAAATACCAAAGCTGGGGTTATCTTCCCAAAACACAAATCTAGCCATTTATCTCCTCTGCTTAAAACTCATTAATGGGTGTCCTCTGCCCACAGACAAAACTCTCAAGGCCTGACCCCTTCCTGGCCGGTGTGGGCCCTGTGTGCTGCACGTTCCCATCAGCCCCTGCTGCCCGATCGCCTTTTCCTCCCACCTGGGCATCTCACCTCCTGGGCTCTGTAGCTTGGGGGCTCCTGCTCCTTCAGCCCCAGCTCAGATCTGCCTTCCCAGGAAGCTCCTCTCTCAGACCCGATGTTGAGACCGCAAGAGCATCTGGTCCAGCGCAGGACGCAGCCAGGAAATCCCTGTGATCCAGAAGATTAGAAACTCAGACAAGATCGGGACCTGGAGCTGGGCAGGCCTGTGTTGGGCCCTCCCAGCGGGGAGACCCCAGGAGAAGGGAGGCCCCACAATGAGATCTTCACTGGGGGCAGCTTGCAGAGGAGCCAGCCTGCACTGTCACCTGCTGAGCTGAGAGGAGCCGCAGGCATGACGCTGAGGTTGTCCCCAAACACATGGAGGAGGGAGGAAGCCCCATATGTGGCCGGGTGGAGAGCTCATGGGTTCTGGAGCAAAATCTTCAGGCATAGCTGGGACGGGGCCAGAAGAGGCCAGGGCTCAACCACCCAATAAAGGCAGGAGTCACACAGCACGTGGGAGGCACAATGCAGGGCCGGCTGGCTCCCAGTGGACATTTCCTGGACTCCTCATTTTGTTCCCCTGTATACTGAGAGCCCATTGGATGGTTCTTAAGGACACAGGAGGTGATGGTGAATCAAAGACCGCCAAGGACAGGCTGGCAGGTTTCCTACCAGGTGCCCACTGTGCAGTTCATGTTATTCTCAGTCACTCACTTATTCAATCAACAATTCAGGCCCGTGGCAGTGTGTCCCAGGCGCTGTGCCCTGGGCTGCCCCTGCAAAGTAGGGAGACGGGCCCTGCCCCCCCCAGGAACTCCAGGACCCCTGGAGTGACACTGTGCTAATCACCAGAGAACTGGGCACAGGGAGGCACAAAGGGACTCATGGCCCCCTGCATGGTGTTGAGGGAGGCGTGGGAGCCCATGGGGAGCCTGGAGGCTCTCAGTTGTCTCTCTCTTTCTGGAATTCCTACAGCCATCGTTCCCCATGGCATTAAAATGCTTGAATAAATTACGTTTGGCTTTTTTGTTTCCTGTGTAGATCAGGAACGACTTGAGCATAAGTTACATTTTCTACTTTATCTGCAGCAGTGCTTAGCACATAGTTAGTGCCCAAAAAATATTTGGGATTGTCGAAAACAGTGGGAAAGAAATTCTCTTTCTCTTTCTCCTCCCTTCCCTCCCTAACCCCTTCCACTCTCTCTGCCTCTTTCCCTGTCCTTCCCTCTCTCTCTGTCTTTCTCCCTCTCCCCTCCCTCTTTCCAGGATTTCAGCAGGAATTGTGCACAGGCAAAGCTGACCAACGGTGAGCTCGCCCAAGAAATCCTCATTGGGGAAGAACTCTGCTTCCCTCGCTGGGGGGGGTGCGTTTTGCAGATGGAAAGCAAAATCAGGCTGTGGGCTTTTGCAGGAGGCAAAATTATAATTTGCATTTCTCTGTGGAGTGAGAAGTCTGTAATTTAGGATTTTGCCTAATTGCTGTTTAGAGTTCCCAGGGACTGCTTCTCTTCAGCGGTCATGCATTTTTTGGAGAGGTGCGCTATTCATGGCTCTGCAGCCCCGTCCAACTACGGCTTAAAGGTGAGATGACTCAGACATGGAGCAGGTCAGTCCAGAGTTCTGCTGTTTTTCTGGAGTACAGATTTGTTGAGCAACAAGGAGGAGAGGGAGCAGTGCTGGCGCCGTTGAGGGGTTGCGAGCACTTGCTTGCAAGCAGCATCTTTGGTCTGTGGCTGCTCTAGTTGCAGCTCGGAGCAGCTGGTGACGGGCACATTGATGTTCTCTCTGCAGCTGAGGGCTCGCCTTGGACAAGTGCTCAAGGCTGCAGGACTCTCTGTTTTTCATTTGCACTCTGTGGACATTTTGGAAAGTTACCTACTTCCTTTGAAAATTACTTTCAAGTGTTTCTAAGTGGTAGTAAGGATGACATGCAGGCTGCCTGTGCGGGCGGAGGGACCCGGCGGCCCCTCCCTGGGCTCCTACTCAGATTCACACTCGACCAAACCAAACCTGCTTGTCTCCCTCCGTCTGAGTTTGGGTTGTCACCAGCAATTAATTTTTTTTAAAAAGCACATTAAAGGACCAGAAGTTATGGTCATATTTATCTATCATGGGCAAACATCTTGGCTAATGTAAAACAAATGCACTCTTCATTCAACTTTTCTATAACTGGCAACTCCTCGTGGTTTGAAGTTCAGGCCACAGATGTTAAAGCCACAGGGAGTAGTTTTCAGGTGGGACGAGGGCCAAGCTAAGCGCAGGAAGCTCTCCAGAGGTCCCCTCTCCAGGGCCATCGCTGGACTCGGATGTTTGCACCTGGCTGAACCTTTTGCGCAGCCTGAGCCTGGCCAAACTGAACATCCCAGAAGTTTTGAAAGGGACAAAGGTACATCGGAGTTTGCTATCATAGAGCACAGGGCCACTGGGCTGTGTGTGTGTGGTGTATGGGCTACTGGGCTGTGTGTGTGTGGTGTATGTGGGGTGTGCGTGGTGTGTTTTTGCATGTATAGTGTATGTGTGTGTGATTGTGTGGTGTGTATGTAGTGTATGTGGCATGTGTTATGTTTTTGCACGCATAGTGTATATGTGTGTGGTGCATGTGTGTGGTGTGTGTGTGCTGTATGTGGGGTGTGTGGCATGTTTTGTGTGTATATTGTACATGTATGTGATGTGTGTGGTATGTCTGGTGTGATTTTGTGTGTATAGAGTGTGTATGTGTGTGTGTGTGTGTGTGTGTGTGTAGGGAGACAGGCACTGTCGACAGGCAAGGAGTCCTGTCGAGAGCCGGTGCCCTCGACACTGTAGAGTGGCGCTAACAGTGACATGTCCTATTTGCCTTCTCGGTGCCAGGCGTTTGGCATACGTTACCTTATCTTAGTCTTCAGAACAACTCTATAAAGTGTTACTTTCCCAGGTTTGCAGATGAGGAAACTGAGACCCAGATGACATATTAGTTTGCTAAGGCTGCTGTAACAAAGTACCCACACTGGATAGTTTAAAATGCCAGAAGTTTATCCTCTCGTTACTCTGGAGGCTGGAGGTCAGAAATCAAGGTGCCGGCAGGTCCTGATCCCCTGGCACTCTGAGTAGGATCCTTCCTTGCCGGGTGCTCTCAACCCTTGGCAGTCTTTGGTTTGCAGCTGTGTCACTTCAATCTCTGCATCTGTCACTGCGTAGCATTCTCCTCCCTGTGTGTCTTGGTGTCTGTGTCTCCTCGTCTTCTAAGAACACCAGTCATGTTGAATTAAGGACACCCCCCTACTCCGGCAAGACCTCATCTACCTACCTAAATATATCTCGATGATCCTGTATCCAAACAAGTTCACATTCTAAGGTACTGGGGATTAGGTTCTTAATATATATATTAGGGGGACACGATTCAACCCATTAAACATGAACAAAGTATCTTCCTCAAGGTCACACTGCCTACAAATGGCAGAGAAAATCTGGACCCAATCCTGACTTCAAAACTCCTTTCTTTCCTGTATACTAATTTATGCAATTGCATTAATCAACATGTATGATTTTCTCAGGTTTATTTTAGCTGTGTATTGCCATACCCACAACCCTTTTTGCAACCCCAGGTACTGGTCCCCACAGTGGGAAGATGAACAGGAAGATGGAAAGTTGGGGCCAGGAGCTGGGTCAGATCGTATCTGTGCCAGACACCAGGTGGGAGCACAGAGATCAAACTAAGTATTTCAGACAGAGAGGATTTAACACAGGAATTGGTTATAGAAACATCAGAAGGGTTGAGCGATCCTAAGAGAGAGAGAAAGAGAGTATTAATACGTAGTACTAACAGGAACAAAAACAGAAAAAGAGTCTGTAGTAAGAAAGCATATGAGGGCAATATGGCAGCTAAGGTATCTGGAGAAACCTCCCTTATATAACTAAACGTCCTTTATATAACAGCTTGTATGGCTGAGGGGAAGGAAAGGAAAAGAAAATCATAAAAGCCCCCAAATGACATAAGAGAAGACCAAAGTTGCTGTTTGTTCCACAGGCATTTGCCATTCATGGTGGGCTTAACCTTGCTCTTCCCTGCGGTGGCAGGGGATAAAGGCTATGACCATGCAAGACAGATGTCAGAACAGAGACACCTACATAGGCCAGACCCCTGAAGAGTGCCATTCTTGAGATAGAAACCAACTACCAAACAGAGGAACAATAAGAATACTTGGTTGTCTGGATCTTAGTGCTTGGTAAAGCAAAAAACAAAACCAAAAGTCGCCCAAGAAAAGACTCCCAAAAAAGTCTATTATGAAAGAGGTTGTACCTATTTATTTTCATTCTGACTCTTCCTGATTGAGAGCACTCTTTACTTACACTTGGTAGGAAGGAACTTACTACCTAGAAACTTCCTACCTAGAAGAAAATAGATTTCTTGCTTGGGAAAAGAAAGATCTAGAAAATCAAAAATTTTGAGTGAGTGTTTTTTTTTTACTTGCCTTTTTTTTTTTTGTTATTGTTACTTGTTTGTTTTATACCATTCCTAAGAGAGATTTTCATACTTTTTTCCACATATGCTTATTTCTTGATGAAAAAGAATATTAGGAGTTAAAAAAAGAGAAACATATTAATTGAAAAGGGTGTGTGTTGTACATATATCTCTACTTCTAATAGTTGGAGAGGAGGAAAGTTAGTAAATAAGTCTCAAGACCCCCCCAGCTTCTTTCACCAGTTGTCCGCTTTTGAACAAGGACCTGAACCCTTGTTTTGATGTCGTAGAGATATGGCAAGAAGCTCCTAGCTTATCTTTAATGCCAGTGACTTATACTACAAATTTATTTTGGGCATTTCAGTGATGCCTTGTGGAGCCTGAACTAGACCATCAAAAATAAATGTTTAACAGTATTTTCCTGCGAGGAATACTGATGTGCTTAACGCAAGACATACTTGGCAGGCAGTGTGAAGTCAAACGGGGCTCCTGCCTGAAGCCCAGGGTTCCAGCTAATAAAGCTGCAATGGCGTCACAGCTGCAACCTTAAGGATTTCCATCTCCCACCTAGACTAATAAATTGATCTCTTAGAAACAAGCTGTGAGCACAATTTTAAATTTAAATATTGTGTCACTCTGAACGTGCTTTCAGTCAAGATATTAGCTCAAATGAAGGACGTACTGAAGTGAAGATCTGGATATGTTGGCAGAAGCCTTTAACGTAATCAAGAAATTTATGGGCGGACAAATTTGCTGGGGAGCCAGACATCTTCTCTAAATCTAGACATACAAGTCATTTAACCGCTGATCTACAGTGTCCCTGAGCTTCCTCGAGGTCAATTAGAGGACCTTATCCATTTAGTTCTGCTTTATGACTTTAACAAATGACTTGCTATTTTTTTTTTTTTTCTTTCTTGGTTACCAGAAGCTAATAAAAGCTTCAGGAGATTTAGAGACAACTAATGAAATCAGGAGCGTTGGACTGCATGCCCACCTGTTCTAGTTCTTGTTTGGAAATTCCGCATGCCCAGCCTTGAAAAGCACAAGGGAAACCAGTCAAGGAAGGGTTCGCACCGATATGTAGCCTATGTGGACGGGAAGACACAGGGAGATACGAAGGATGACATCACAAAACACTCAGTGTCTTTCCGTCCACGTGGAGCCAGCCGCTCAGATGCAATAACCCTGCTGGCTCTGCCTCTGCAAACATTCGGTGGAAGCTGGTGACTTGGTTGGTATTCCAGACGTGAAGGCATGGGCTGAGAGGAGACATGGGCTTTAAGAGTGGCAGCTTTCTGTCCAAATTCCAACAAAAATAGTTACCAGCTATTTTTTTTTCCTCAAAGGCAGCAGGAGAACATAGACCCCCCCAATTCTGGGTAATCCCACTCAACTAAGACCCTAACAACAACCATCCTGTAGTGCGGTTTATGTTATTCTTGGCAGGGCTCAGATCTCAGGTGACATCAAAGGTGACTGTATAGATATATATGCAATGAAGTCAGCTTACAATTACTGTTAGGTTTACAAATTTAACTGCATAGGGTCTCAAGTTTATGTGAGGCAAAGGATGCCACAAACGAGGAGATAGATGCCCATGGCACACGAAAGACACAGAGTGCTGATTTCCTGAATACACAAAGAGCTCTTAAGAGTTAATAAAAAGATAAATAGCCCAATGGAATCATGGGCTCTTGCGTATGTTACAAATATTTTAATCTGGTGTGACGTTTACTCTTTGATTATATTATTTTTGTGATTCTCATAGGCTTGGATGTTATGGGGTCCAGTCTCTCTGTCTTTCTCTCTATCACTTTTCTGCTTAAAAAAGACATTCCTCATTCCGAAGTACATATATTTGATTTGGGATTTTGGAGGGCATTAATTTCTGATCCATATGTAAAGTTTTTGGTGTGTGGTTAGAGATAAAAATAGACTCACATTTTCCTAAATAATTTGCCAGTTGTTCCAGCTCCATTTACTGAGTGGTCCTTCCTTTCCCCACTGATGTGCGGTGTAACCTTTATCATATATTAAAGACTCATGTGAGCTAAAAATAAAAAGTCATTTCGGTTGAGTGCCCTGAATTAATCGGAGGAATTTGCAGAGGTGGTGTTCGCAACATGTGGACGTCCTTCCTTTCTTCTCCTCCCCAGAGACTGAAAATAGAGGGAAGGAAGCCAGGGAAACATTAAACAAGGTCTGCTGCTCTGGATAATGTCTATGAAGAAAACAAGCAGGCAGGGATTTTATGATTTAAAGACTATTATGCTGCTTAAAGAACCCTGCAAAAGTAACAATAACTGCCGTTTATCGGGCACTCACTCTGTGCCAGGAGCTGTCCTGAGCAGGTCCACGGATGACGTCACTCCATCCTTACGACCTAACCCCAATCCATGATGTGGGTGCTTTTATCATCACCCGGATTTTAGACATTAGAAAACTGAGGCCCAGAGATACCATGTCCCTTCCCCCAGAGTCATTCAAAAGGACAACTGCCTAAAATGTGGCTAAACCAGCCAATCAGCAAGGGCGCTGGGATTATTACCTTCTTCAAAACAGCACCTCTCAGCAAAGACATCAGATGTCGACAAACACACCGAGAAGGTCCCGGCAGATGGAACACAAGGATGCAGCCTCGTGTCACGGGAGGACGGAATGGAATCAAGCCAGTGAATTCTACGGTTCTGAGAAATGTGGACCGCTGTCAACTTCCAGGAACTCATTTAACTCCCATCTTTTCACACCAGTGTTTCTCCTTTCCAGGAAGGCCAAGCAAGAGGCTTTTCGTCTAACTGGCTTGAGAGGGGAGGATAGAAACTTTTTTCTCATGAGATCCTATGGTAGCTCGGAGAATTCTGTACCTAAATCATTGGAGATTAGTGGCCTGGGGGTGTTTCTATTCTTTGTAATTAACTGTTCGTTTACCAGATGTTTATTGAGTGTGTCAGTGGGCCAGCAAGGTGTTAGGCGCTGGGAGCACAGGCAAGACCTTTGCTCTCACGCAGCACCCAGTCGGGGGAACGCAGCCCCAAATCCAGGCTGGGGTGTGTGCTGGGATGTCACGGGGAGGGGCTGCCTCGGGGCCTGCTGCTCTCTCCAGGCGGGCTCTGTTTACACAAGTCCAGAAGAACCAGACGCTGGATTTGGACCAGGGAACAGGAGTCCTGGATTCTTGGGCCCATTTTGTCACTTTCTGCCTTCACAACCGTAACCCTAGTTCAGCATTCTTGTTCTGAAAATGGGACTGTTAACGTAGCTTTACATGTATCTGTAGGTCATTACAAGCATCAAGTGTACGTGAAAATTTCTTGAGTGTGTTAGTTGCCGTACAAATGTCATGCTTTACTACTGAAAGGAGAAATACTGTCAGTTGATTTGGTTTTGTTTTTCAGTGGCTGTGCGTGTGTGTTTTGCTGTTGTTGTTTACCGTCTTGGTACCAGGCAGCTGGTTCAGCTGGCCCAGACTTCATGGCCAGTTGGCTCCAAGTCAGAAAGACACAGTCTCTCTCCCACCCCCTTGCCATTGCTTCAAACTCCCTGATGAGGAATGGGCTGCCTCGGTGTTTTGTCAGTTCAAACCACATCCTGCCCATTTCCACTTTCCATAAGACAGCTCGAGACACCAGTGTTTTCAGATGTGGCAGGCTTGCTGGTGAGGCGATAGCAGAGGGCCTGTTCGCAGAAGTGAAAATAATTCATCCAGTGGTTAGCACGTCATGGTGGGCATTGAGTTTACCCTGGATCCCAACTTGATCTAAGTCCTTGGCTTGGGGAGTGGATTCCACTCAGCCTTCCGTCGCTACCTGGACCCACAGAGCCTTCTCCTGGGTGAGAACTAAGCCAGAGGCAGGATGGACAGAGGTGACACAGGGAAAGGGCCACATGCTGTCCAGACCTGGGCCTGAATCCAATGGATGGCAATGGCATAGCCCACAGTAGCTGGAAAGGACCGCAGCAGCCTCTTAGTCACTTTACACAGTGAGGAAACTGACCCCGGGGAGGGGTGGCTGGTTAGAGACAGAGCCTGGACTGGCACCTGGGTCTCTGGGCTCCTGGCTCAAGTTCATTCTAAGAAGACAAGTTGTACCCATAGCTGTAAGCTAATGACTTATTGGCATCACCAGAACTGGTTCTGGAGACCAACAACGGCCATCTGGTGATCAAGAATGGTGACCAAGGAGCACATGTCGCCGCTGGAAGCTGTCTGCTAAGTGCCAGGGTGAAGCCAGCACAGGGCACCCAACAGCAGCTCAAGCCCATGCTTAGGGCACCAGGCAAGCAGGGACACCAAATAAACCGTTTGAAAGAATTTGACCCTTGAAGAAGAAGAGAAAGAGGAGGAGAAAGAGGAAGGAAGAAGAAGAAAAAGTCAGGAGGAGCAGCAGCAGTGTGCAAGTAGGCACCAAGAGGAAATGGGAACTCTTTGGAATTTGTAAACTTACGGTTTGGAAACAGTTTTGATACGGAGATGCATGATGGCAGACACCACGATCTCTCAAATGTTCATGGGAAGCCAGAGAAAGTGATGGGAGAGCCCCCGCCCAAAGCGGAGCTGAGGGCAGAACCAGACCTGGGCTGTTGGGGTCCAGGAGAAGGATTCAGCACTGGCCTGAGTGACAAGTGTCCCTAAGTGTGTACCCCATGGCCTACTATGTTCAGTGGGCAGCCCAGGCCGGCAGGCTCGTGGGACCTCTGTCTTTGTCCTTCCTTCTGGGAGAGCCTGGAAGACTAAGGTAGCCCTGACCGTAGGAAACACGGATTTCCAAAGACACCTCCCCCATAGGCTTCTGACTTTGAGCAATGCTTATCACACGGTTGAGGGCTTTCCTTATCTTTCAAGGGTATGGGATGGCCTGTAAACGCTCAACTTATTAACTCGGCTTCTGATTCTCACTGGGAAGCCAAGGGCTGCATGAAACGTTAACGTGGGCGTGTGGACAGCTTGCGGTGCACCGTGGGCTGCCAGGTGCACGGCCTGTCCCGTGGCTTCTCCTGGAGCAACACGAGTCCTGCGCCTGGGCGGGGAAGGAGCACCCAGAGGAAAGAGCAGCTGCCGGAGCCCGTCCCTTTTGAGCAAATAACCAGCACCTGGGAGTGCCCTGTCCCAGGCCTGTCCTGGCTCAGGGTCTGAGCTAATTACAGCTCCGTTGTGGGGAGAGTTACCCTGTGTCAGTTTAACTGACAGCCCAGATAAGAGGTACTGGGCGAAGTCTCACAGGTTGCACAATAAACCACTCTGCCAACCGAGGGAACAGACAAGCCTTTTCCAACCTCTATGGTCAAAAACGAATTTCCTTTATGGCTGTCTTCTCCACCATCTCCTATTTTTAGTTTTCAGGTTGGTCTTAATTAGGTTTGGGTTTGGGTTTGGGGGTGGGGCCGGTGGGTGATTTTCCCTTGGACTCATTCAAGCATCAGCCTGGTATCTGGTATCTGGCCTCTGGCTTCCTGTCGTGGTTCAGGATGTGCCTGGGGCTGTTGTCCACTGCTGATCGGGGTTGGCATCCATAGGCCAAGGCCGCTGATCCCACTGTGATGAGCTTGGCCATGTGTCAGTGAATTTAATGCCATAGCGTGTTCAGCAGATTCATGACGCCTTCTGCTCATTCAAGAAGGAATATTCTCTCTGACAGCTGCATCCCCAAACCCACACCCAACAACTTGCCAATTGGGTCCACCCTACCACGAAGCTCTCACCATGGAAGATCAATTAGCCTTCCTCCCCAGTGAACACCCCCTGCACCCCTCTCTCCAATGCCATCTGCACACCCCGTTGTTGCAATTGCTGTTCCTGCATTCCCTCTCCACCACAGTGGTCTACCCGGACAGCATGTGCAAGACTTCACCAAAGCACTGAAGTTCTACAAATTGTTTTTAGCTGGCCACAAGCTAATTCAGCAGTGCCATCTGAATTAGGAGCCTCTGGCGCTTCCGTCTCGCCCACGGAGGTACTGCAGACCTCAAGGCAGCGTCAGGGTACAGGGCAGGTGGCAACAATTTTCTGTTTGAATTCCAAGGTAGGTTAAGCCAAAGCTGAGAGTGCATCAATAGGCTTCAGGGTGAAGCAGAATGAAAAAGCGCAGGAGAGGCGAGCAAGCCCACAAATGACCAGGGAGGGGAGAGAAGGCAGGAGAGGGGGACAGAGCGAGGGAGGATGGGAGGGGACACCCACAGTGTGCACAGGTGCCACACCCAGTGTCATGGGGTGCCGTACCTGATGCCGAAGCCCCTGGGGCACAGCCAACCGACATGCGGCCCTCTGAGGCCCCTTCTCCTCCAGCTCTGGGCTTGAGGGCACTGAGTGGATGGGATCGGCCAGCCCCTTGGACCTGTGGCTCTGGGCTCTCTGCTCCTCCAGGCTGGGCCGTAAGGGCAGGTGCAGGCTCTGGGAGGCTGAGCCCCCTGGCCGGGCTCCCTCCTGTAGGGCAAGGAGAGCCCCTGGGGCTGGAGCCCCTGGCGGTGCTGCTGCTGTTCTTTCAGATGTCACAGGGAGGCTCAGTGAAGCACCCAGTCCCGGACAAAATGGATTTGACAGATTCAGTGGCACATTCAAGGGTGTTAATGCCCCACCCTGAATGAAGTCTGTGAGGACAACACGATGCTGTAAAATAAGCCTCTCTGGCGTGTGTGGACGTGTGAACTAAAGACTGAGCTCATCCTCCTGGCGTGGCAGAGTCTGGATTCATCCCACACCCAAATCCCTTCTGGGGGGTCTCCAGGCAGCTCGCCAGTGTCCTGCCTGGTTCCAGGTCTCCCACCCCAACTACAGCCGCTCTACCTGGTCTCTACCCAATTGACCGTCCCTGCTTCCTGCTGTGTGCTGAGCCCTGGGTTTTTTTTGTGGGGGTGGGGGCACAATGAGACAGCTTCCTGTCAATGGCCTTTCACCGCTGCTGAATTTAAACAGATGTGGTCAAGGATGGCGGTCCCAGGTCTGACCTCCCGGCTCTGCCAGGCAAGGCTAATCCCCTCCAATCCATCATTCCCTTGTCTCGCCCCTTCCTCCCTCTCCTCTGCCACCACCAGTTGCTCACCAATAATTAGAAACTGTCTTTTGCAACAGAGACAGCAAGTGTTGGCAGTTTATCTGCTGTGCATGATTCTAAGAATTAAGGTTAAAAAAAAAAAAAAGTCAGGAGAGTGAATGTTGATAATGATGGAGTTCGCTGGTAACCTGGCGTAAGAGTCCTGGAAACCTACTCTGCACCCTGGAACTGGGGGAGGAAGCGAACACTTCTCCATGGTCCTGGAACCCTCTGGCCTCATGGTGTCTTGTCCACTTTGTGTTTCGGGCTCCTCGTAGGCACGATGCCCGGCCTGCTCCTCCCTGCCCACGACAGCTCCCAGCTCACTGATGGGAGCTTCCCCACCGGGCACACCGGGGAAGTCACAGGCTCTTATCATCTGCTGTGGGCACGCAGATGAACATCTGCTGGGTAAGAAGATCCTCCCGGGGTAGGGAGGTGGGGGGTGAGACGTCTGCTCATTTCAGATTAGCCCAGCCATAATGAAGAGGTGCTGACAGGCAGATGAGGGGACCCAGCCTCTCCCGTGTGGCATTCCAATTTCTGCCATGCGAAGTTGTCTACACCTAGGATAAAAGGTTGGAAGGACGGTGTCACAGATCGAAACGGGGACTTGGTGGGTGACTGCGTGTGCGAGTGGGAGTGTGTGCCTGTGTGTGTGCATGCTCGGGGAAGAAGGTGCAGTGGATTTTTGCTGGAGAGTGCCAGGGTCCTTATCTCAGAAGATCTTGGCCAGTGAACAGGAGGAGAGGGGAGAAGAGGGACAGGGACAAGGATCTCTGAGCCCAGTGGAGGACTGAGAACCAGAAAGAGAGCAGGAAACCTCTTTGCTTTGACCAGAACCTGGCTCAGGAAGGCTCCTTTGGATTCCTTGGCATTCCATCTGTGTTAGGAAAGACCTGATTTTTTAAAAATAGAAGTTAGAAAAAAGACCCTCTTGCATAACCGGCTCTCTGCGTGGGGGCAAACCCAGGCCCGCGCCGGCAGGAGGGCCACGGCAGCTTCGGGAAGCTTCGGAAGCTCCCTAGCAGGAGAAGGAGAGCCAGTCTCCCCACGGCCCTCGGGGGAGACGTGCTGGCTGGGAAGTCCCAGGGGAACCCCTAAAATGATGCAAAGCTTCCATGGGGTTGTTACTGGTGCGGGCATCAGCGGGGAAGCGTGTTTCTAAGTGGAACAACACAGTAAAACGAGAGCGACGCCTGCAGGCATCGTCCCGCTTCAGAGAAAAAAAATCCCTGGCCTTTGGCGTCTGACTTTGCTGTTCTGCTGATACGTGGGCCAGTGTGTGGCGGCACCAAAAGGTCGTGCTCCCTAGGGCTCCGCGATTGTGTGTGAGTTGGGCAAAAAGGGAGAGGATTCCTGACAGGAAGCCCGATGAAGCCAAGGTCTCGCTCGCGTGCGAAGAAGCCGCGGCGCGCAGGGTGGGCCCGAGGCTGCCGCCCGCGGCCGGCCCTCTCCGCTGCAGGGCGAGCGAGGACGCGCGAGGCCCCGCTTGGCTTCCAGAGAGGAGGCCTCCCTGGAGTTGCTGAAGCCTTCAGGTGGGAGAAGCAGGTGGGATGGGGGTCCCCCCTTGCATTCTAGCACCCCCAGTGCCGCCTGAGGTGGGATTTCTGGACGTCTCCCCGGTCATTTCTCTCCACGCTCCTCTCCCGGGTGCGACGGCGCAGGCCCGGGCTTCCTGCGGGTCCCCTCACCTGCGCCTCTCAGCTGAGGCTCCTTCCAGCGCAGGTGTTTTCCGAAGCCCCGGGGAAGGCGCTCACGGAGTGTGTGTTGACGAAATTCCCCCAAACCAATTCGTTGATTTGCATTCTGTTCTGTGGGATATAAAAAAGGGCAGGCTTTTGAGTTTGTTCCTTCTTCCCTATAACGTGCCAACAAGGTGGGGGTTCAGAAGTTGCAGCACATTGAGAACCAATAAGGCTTTCAAAGAGGGGGGAGGAAAAGACCCCGGGTTCCTCCTGAGTCGGATGCACAGCCAGGCCGTCGGCTCTGCAGAGCACAGGTCTGCGGGGCCACGCGGAGCAGGAGGAAGAGGCCCCTGCTCGCGCAGGTTTGCAGCCCTTCTGCGGACCAGGTAGGAAACGCTATGGAACGTGCGGAAATGATAGAGGACGGCTGAGGCCATGGCTGCAGGAGCAAGGCAGGGTTGGGCAGAGCTGCACAGGCCTTTGCGGGGAAGGATTCAGTGGGGAGGTGGGAATGAGTCTGGCCCAGAGCATGAGGAAGGTCGTGTCGTGGGGAAGGTGGGGGGGCGGGGGGAGGAATTCTAGAAGGTACATGTGTGGGAGTGTATATGTGTCAGAATAAGCATAAATCTGGAAGTGGGCTTAGCAGGGGATATTTGGCTCAGAGGAAGAATGAGGAACATTCGTTGAGCTTCCCGTGTGCCAGGCTGCACACTGACATGTGTTAGCTCTCCCCATCCTTGCGACAGCCCTGAGAGTCGGTTCTCACCATGTTCATTTTGCAGATGAGAAAACCAGGGTTCAGAGGTGCTTGAGCCATGTGGTCCATAAGAGGAAGAAAGAGGGCCCAAGCTCGTGTCTGTCTGCAAAGCCCCTGCTCTTATACCCTCTCGTGGGACCCGCCTGGTGGGAGGCGGGAAGGGGGTGTTGAGTGGGGGCAACGCGGTCGCAGAGAGAGGGTGATGTGTCGATGTTGGAGGCTTGAAAAGGGGACAGAAGATTCCAGTCTTATTGCAGGAGGCCATAGAGAGTTGTGGTGGGTCTTTGACCATGGGAGGCATGAGGAGAAAGGGGTTAGGCTTAGCTAGAAGATGCCAGAGGGTAGGGAGACTGCACAGGGGGGGCAGCATGGGCCTGGCCCGAGGTGGAGGGGCCACCAGAGAGAGGAAAGGACAGAGCAGTCGGACATCGCAGGAGACAGCACCTCCCAAAGCATGTTCCTTACATAAGAGGAGCTACGAGTGTCCGCATCTGGAGAGCTCTGGGTTGAACAAAATAGGGTTCTTTCTTGTGGAACTTATAGCCTGTGATATGCCAACAGCACGCTGGGAAGAGGGAAGGATAATCTGTGGTATTTCTTGAACTTACCTGACAATGAAACCAGTTTCTGGCAAGTGCCTCCTGGAGCTGGTGTTGCACAGAATACTCTTTGGGAAACGCTTGGTGCCCATCCCCGCTGTGTTGTGGGTGACGTGGGTGATTCGCTAACTTGGAGACTTGGGTGCAGAGCCGAGGCTCTTGTCCGACTGGCCTGTTGAGTCTTCTTGTTTGTTTGTTTTGTTTTCTCAACCTTGCTTTGCTGCTCCCTATCAGCTGGGATCGCTGCCCCAGAGTCTGCCGCTGAGGGGGACCTTGGGGCGATGTGTTTGCTCTCGTTGTGGCTGGCCTGCAGGCAGGAGAGGACTCACCTTGACAACAGCCCTTCTCTAGCCTTCCTGAGGACAGCAGTGTGCCTGCCCTGCTTGGCAGCTCGGGCCAGGCTGGGGGAGCTGTCCCTAACTGTCTCCCACACACCTGGACAGGCAGATACAGGAGCCATTCTCTCTCTGAAGAACGTTCTGCCTCGGGGAAGACACCAGCGGGGACTTCAGAACAGCCTGGGGGGCATGGCCAGATCATAGCAGAAATAACAATATGACTTATTTGCTACAGAAGAGAATTCAGAGTAAGAAGGATCTTGGACTCCATCCAGCGGGTGTTAGTTACAAAGAAACCAAAAGAACCACCTCAGAAGGTCTCACTGGTGAGGCCGTTTTGAGCCCTCAGGGACTGCCAGGCGGTGGTGACACTGGGGAGTATTTAGGGAGAAAGACTTGTCTGTCGGCATAGTTACTAGCTACATGCTGTCCCCACCTGGACGTTTGGAGCAGGCTCCAGCGACAGTCCAGCCAGCAGGTTGCGAGTTCAGAGACCAGAACTGCTAACCCCAGCCCAGCCACCCAGGGGCCGACTGACCCCAGGGCAGATCACTGTGTGTGCTTTCCTTTTTTGGAAGAGAGAGAGGGAGGAGGGGAGAGAGAGAGAGAGAGAGATAAAATCTGATCTACCTCTTAGAGGTTCAGGGTGGTTTCTGTTTTGCTTTTTGTGAAGAGCAACTAATAAAAATGATACCAAACCCTCTGAAAATAAATACAGGCTCTATGCATTTCTAGCAATAATAGTAAGTATTCTCGTTGGGATTGTGGCTCAATTTACCACGATAAAATCGCTGGTAAATTTGTAAAAAGTTCCTCCTTTGTGCACATACCTTCTCCCATAAAATGGTTTTCTGTTAGAGGAAAATTAAAGGACACTCAGAGACATTCATTTGGGAGTTTATATATTTCCTTTGCCCCCAGTTGAAGAGCTCTCTCTCCAGGTTTCTATGTTAGTCATATTTCAGAAATGACTGGACGTCAGATTCTGCACTCTCACTGACTGAGAACGAGTTTAGAAAAAATAATGAGATTAACAGATAAGTAAACAAACATTTTAATTGAGGCTCAAACTGCAGAAGTACTTTGGGCAGTATGGAGTTACATGTTTCCATATTCTTTGTTGGTCTGCGTGAAACCCAAACCCAGAAGGTTATATTAAACATAATCACCTAACTCCACAGGGCCTTGGGAAGAGTTTTTAATGTGGCAATTTAAAGGCGTGTGATTGTGCAAAACACAATGGCACGAATGAGTGTTTTCTGTTGTCTTTGTTTCTTTTTGAAAGGAAATTAGCTCTTAGGAAGAGTACCAAATTTCAGACTCCCGCCCCCACCAAAAAAGAGGGAAAATACCCTGATGGACCTCCCTGATCCCTTAGGAAGGTGGATCTGAGTCCGATCTGGGATGAGGTCTTAATGCAGGTTTTATGCTGTGAGAACCTGGCCCCTGGCTCCCAAGAGTGCTTTTAGTTGAAAACTTCATTGCATTCTTTTTTTTTTTTTTTTTGTATTTAATACATATTTCATAGACTCCCATCTTAAAAGCTTTCTGATTGATTGGCGGCAGGGAGCCAGCTCCCTTATCTAACTGGACTAAGTCCTGCTCTCTCCACAGCTGCGGAGTCCTTGGTGTCCACAGCTGTCTGGAGTTAGGCAGAGAACATCGGGGAAGGCCAGGCAGGACGTGGAAGAGGCTGCTCTGTTCTTTCCCGCCTGATGTCCGGCCGGCCGCTAGGTAGCTGTACCTGCTAAGCACCCACCCAGCTCCTCACACCTTTCTCTCCTTTGGATTCTCGGTGGTCTTGCCGATGATAAAGCGGGTGCATAGTGTACTGGACCCTGCAGCTTCTCTTCCTCACCCTCCTCTTCATCTGACAGCGTCCGTTCAGCAGAGGAGTAGCTCTCCGAAGCGGGGTAACTATAGACGGGGATCCCAAGGCTCCTTAGTCCTATGGCGTCATTCACCTCTGCCTCTCTTTTCATAGTCCTTACCTCAAGAAGGGACCCCTTAGAGCTGCCCTGTCCAATACATAGCCACTAGCCACATGCAGCTATTTTAATTTAAATTAAATAAAATTGAACAAAATTTAAAATGTTGTTTCTGATATAGAAACAAAATATATAGAACATTTCTGGCTGGGCGTGGTGGCTCACGCCTATAATCCTAGCAGTCTGGGAGGCCGAGGTGGGAGGATTGCTTGAGCTCAGGTGTTTGAGACCAGCCTGAGAAAGAGCAAGACCCTGTGTCTACTATTAAATAAAAATAGAAAAAAATAGTGGGGCGTCGTGGCACAGGCCTGTAGTCCCAACTATTTGGGAGGCTGAGGCAGGAGGATTACTTGAGTCAGGAATGTGAGGTTGCAGTGAGCTATGATGATGCCACTGCATTCTACCCGGGGCAACAGAGCGAGACTCTGTCTCAAAAACAAACAAACAAACAAACAAAAAAAACAATTCTGTCACTGTGGAAAATTCTATTGAACTGTGTTGCCTCGGAAATAACCCAGCCAATGCCTTGATTTTTCCAGAATTTTAAGAAACAGAGACCCATAAGGGAAGGTTAAATGACTTTTTCAAGGATATTCAGGAACATATAAGAATATGTTTCTTGGCCATTTTGGAATTTGGGGGAGGAGATGTTCTTTATTTCAATCTTGATTTTTGAAAGAAATTTTCCATATCAAATATATATTTGATTTTTACAAGTAAAATAGTGTAATATAACAAATGGTCTTAAAGTATAAAAACACGGTCTCCTCTTTGGAGAGGCTCATCATGGTATATTCAATTCTGTTTAAATTATATTCTTATTTTTATTGGCCTGTGGAAATTTACAAGAATGAAGAAGTCTGGATTAGTTTTGGCGGACCAAGAAACATTGCTATATTTACTGCCTATGCAGGAGTGTGCTAGTAATACTGTTACGCTCCGAAAGACATTTGGAAAATTGGGCTCTGCTATAGAAGTAGGTCAATGGATTGGCTGTGCCCTGGAGTCAGAGGAACCATCGTTCCAGCATCCAGTCAGTCGACCTCACTGGCCAGATGCAGGGTGATAGGACGTGGACAGGCTGACCACGACATGTGTGTCCTGAACATACTTCATAAACACCTAGCCTCACTTAGAGCCAAGACAGACAATAAATGTCTCCCTCACTCAGCCATGTCCAGGATTTAAGCAGGGCCTTCTGCAATGTCTCACTGGGGGCCAGAATTCATGGTGGGTGGGAAGGCTGGAGCCTTGCTCAACTGCAGAAATCAAACACAAAGAGTCATAGTGTTAAAGATGGGGAATTCAGCGCTTGGGGACTCTTAAAAAAATGTCCTCCCATAGAAGGGGCCCAGAAACTTCCTCTGAGAGTCACCTTTCCTGCTAAGCTTCCTTGTATACAATTTATTCCTGTGGAGAGAGATCAAAGGGAATTCTGGGCAATTGTTTTTAGTTATTAACTAAATGAAATTGATCTGCAGTTATTGTAACAGGTGACTGAACCATGGTCTAGAGAGAAGATAAAAGAAGAATCTGGGTTCGCTGTGGTCTTTATTAATTTCTTATTTACCATGAATACCTCTCCTGTGTTCTCCTATGCTCCCGCCCGCCCACATGCAACGAGGAAATGCAGAAGAGAGCAGCAGAGCATCTCCTCTTGGCGCAGTGGGTTGTGTTTCTTTAACTTTGGGGCCTTGACTTGTTGGAGAAGATACCATGAAAGGCTCATATCTGTGATTTCATTGAAGAGACCCTGAGAACTGGGGCAGCAGTTCTGGCAGTCTTTTGGGTAAATTACATGATAAGTGGTTGCGTATCAGAATAGCCAACCAACTCGTAAGGACCCAGAAGACAAGATACCAGGTCCAGATGAGGCAGGGAGCATTGATCAGGTAACGCAGGTCTAGGCAAGTACAGTTCAGAGCCCAGAAGGTCAGAGAATTAGCAAGCCCAATACTAGTGCACTTTCATAATTCTGCCCTGTATAAGTAAGAGTGCCTTGAGTTTCCTGATAGTCAGGAGGGAGGGTAAAGGTAGGGCAGAAGGTGAGGCCTTCGTGGTGGTAACAAGAATCTCTCTTCCTCCTCTCACACAGAACCTTTATCCCTCCTGGGACTCAGCCTGGAGATGTGCTCTACAGGTTTCTTGAGGGGTCCTGTTGTCCACAGCACCCTGTTCATTCAGGGGCTGGTATACTGGCCTTGCTTGACAATAATTATTGGTCAAACCACGCATTCTTTCTAACCCTTGATTTCCTATGAAGAAGAAATGGGGACAAGAACAGCTGTAGGGCAGGCACTATCCCTGTGTGCATTGACGATAGAGCTCAAAGCACTAGCTAGGGAAGCTAGGGAAGAGTTTCAAGGGGTCCAGAGTCAGGGTGAGAGCAGTACATGGAAGATGCACAGGGAGCAAGAAGAAACGAAACCAGAGGAAATTGCTGGGCTGTGGCTGTGGAGCTGGAGGAGGCTGAGATTTGGAGGGAGGCATCTCTGGCTACTGGAACTCCCCACTGCAGACCATGGTATCCCTGAAGGTTGGAGCTTCTGGATTGAATGGTGTGGATGGCTGGGCACTGACTGCAGCGGCTGGTGGTGGGGAGGACCCACATGCCTGGGGAAGGTTAGACTTTACACATGTGGCACCTCAAGGGCCAAACTGGTGAACTCAGAAGGGAAATCTTGATGTAGTCAGAAAATTCAAGCTCCACTACTACTAGCTATGAGGCTTTGTGAAAACAGATTAACCTCTCTGAACCTCACTCTTTACCTATTGTGGTAGGCTGAATAATGGCTCCTCCAAAGACGTCTATATTCTTATCTCTGAAACTGATGAATATACTACGTTACGTGGTAGAATGGACTTTGCAGATGTGTTTATGGTAAGGATCTCCAGGTGGGTGTGGTGGCTCACACTCAGAATTCCAGCACTTTGGGAGGCCAAAGTGGGAGGATTGTTTGAGGCCAGGACTTCAAGACCAGCCTTGGCATCATAGCGAGACTCTGTCTCTACAAGAAAAATTTTTTTAATTAGCCAAGTATGGTGGCAAGCACCTGTAGTCCCAGCTACTCAGGAGGCTGACGTGGGAGGATTGCTTGAGCCCAGGAGTTTGAGGCTCCAGTGAGCTATGATCAGACCAATGCACTCCAACCTGGGCAGCAGAATGAGACCCTGTCTCTAAAATTAATAAATGAATAAAATAAAAAAAGTTAAGGATCTTGAGATGGGGAGATTATCCTGGAGAGCCCAACCTAATCGCAGGGTTACAAGAAGGAGGCAGGAGCAGCAGAGTGAGAGTGAGAGAGGGGATTTGATAACAAACATAGAGGTTGGAGTGATGGGAGGAAGGGTCATCAAATGCAGAGTGAAGGAAGCCCCTAGAAGCTGGAAAATGCAAGGAAACAATTCTCCCCTAGAGCCTCCAGAAGGAACATAGCTCTGCCTACAGCTTGATTTTAGCCCAGAGAGATCTATAAAATTCAAAATAAAGGTACCTCTTCATAAGGCTGTTGTGACAATCCACCTAAAGCATTTAGCATAGTGTCTGCCATGCACTAGGTGCCAAGTAAAAGGTAGATTATTTTATCCTTTGTTTTTAGAAATTATATTATCAGATCCAGGGATGGATCCCATCTGAGTGAGTTAAAGCCCGCTCACTACATCATACTAAAGACAACTTGGGGTGGTTGGAAGTGGATGCAGCTTTTCCAAAGCATCTATGGTGAAGCATTTTAGGATTGCTGGAATCCAAAGAGATGCTTCCTTTATTCCAGAAAGCCTTGGGGACCCCAGTGTGCCCCTTGAGTACCTGTTGCATCATCAGTCCTGCAGACATGTGTCTGAATTCCTGCATCCGATCTCTGCAAGTCCAAGTCCTTGGTGGCTTTGGCAGGACTGCACATGCACTTGAGGCACTATCTCATATGAAGACAATGAAGACAATGAGTATCACCAAGCTGTGTGGCTGTGAAGTGGGTGAGAAGGACTTAGAATGTCTTTCACAAGTTCCTGGGTGGCTGTTAGGGTGTTGCATAAGTCTGTTGACTTCATTTCATAATTTTCTGATCATTCCTGTTTATCCCTTTATAGGTTCCTGCTATCCTCACTGGCTTTTTTTAGTTCTGAGAGACTGAATGTACAAATGGACATTGGCCAGATCACATATGAAAGTAGAATCTGACCCATTACCTGTAGCAGCCAGCCCAGAAAACCAGCCCATTATCCATGGTAACCAGCCCAGGAAGCCAGTCCATCATGATCAGATCACTATCTCTAGTAACAATCCAGGAAGCCAAACAATAACCCCGGTAACAGTTGGCCCCAAATGGCCAGGATCTGATTAATAACTGACAGCTTTCTTGACTTTTTTCCACCTGATTCCAATTTAGGACCAACCAGAGAAAGGCAAATATGCACCTCTAACTGCTCATGTAGGACATCCTGCTTCTAGTTAGCCCACCTCTGTGTAGGTTTCCCCATGACAACAACCTGCATTCCGGGCGAACCCAATGCCTTCTCTTTTTTCCATTATAAATCTTTCCCACTCTTCTGCCTGTCTTTGAGTCTCTGCTAAAATGCACGGGATAGTGGGTGGCTGACTCCATTGCTATATATAGAAAGCTCTGGATAAACGGCCTTTTTTCTTCTCACTTGGTTGGTCTTTGTTTATTTCCAAACACCATACAACTAGTGAATGTGCATTTGGAGGTGAGAACATGTTCTACACTCTTGGACCCGGACAAATGTGTTGTCATGTTATGGGATCAGAGTGACCACAGTTGTGGCCTCATGAAGCCCAAGATACCTCTTAGCTCCTGTCTTTATGGAGTGGCCGGTTTGTGGAGTGGCTTCCCTAGGGGCAGGAGATGAGTGTGATGAAATAATGACTCAGTTCTATTTGAACTTGAATTAGTTATGGAACATAAAGGAAGTAATTAGTAAAGGCGAGTGGGAAAAGTTCAAAATTGGAATTTTGTTTTTAAGTAACACTTGGGAGAGAACAATTTCCCGATATGAGAAGACAACACATTTCCCTATTCCCCAGATCACAGATCTCATTTTAAAGAAAACAATGAGAAGGTAAGTTTTAAGTGGTGTCATAGGGAATGTTAGAAGCTAATGTTACTAATCTAAAAACTAACAGTACAAGGAAATATACAGGTGGTTATGGGGCAGAGATATTGCAGGAACTCTCTGTAGACATCTCAAATTATTGGTCTTTGAAAACAAGGTCCACGTGGGATGCTCTCTGCAGTGCCATTGTCAAGATCATAACTAAGTTTATTGCGAGGTATTATCAAGATGCATTCTCGTGATGTGTACCTGGCTCCAAGGACCACAGTTGATTATTATCTTGGGGAGTAATTTATCATTCTCTCACACACTCACTCACTTGCTCGCTCTCTCTCTGTAAATAAAAGTGACAAGTCAAGGTTTGGTAGTGGTTAAGAAAATCATTGACATGAGTAATTAAAAATTTTTGCTTCTTTGGTTCAGTTTCTTAATTTGAATCCTTATGCTGTCTTTGCAGTTATTGTGGGTTTATTATTTTCTGTAGCTGTACAACTTTTAATGGTTTGGCATAATAAATAATATTATTTTCCCTTTTATGTGGCACCACAACCCCTTCTCATTTACCATTTTGCTCTCTCTTACCTCATTTTGAGGCCGGTAGAATATGGTAGGACAAACCTCACACTCCCACTGAATTGAGGAAGCAAAAGATTCAAAGAGGCCAAATACTTTGCCCAAAGTCATACTTAGCAAGCTGGGATTTGAACCCTGATCTTCTGACGTCAAGAGTTCCCTGCCTGCCAATAGGACTTGCAATACTTTCATTGGACACAATTAGGACCTAGTTTCCCCTTTGAACAGACAACAAAAGTTTCAAAAGTAAGAATTCCTTGGGGTAAGCTTGCAAAAGGCGAGTTGAAGCAGTTGGATAGGAAGGCTTACAACTTAATTAGCAAGTATGGGGTGAGGTGGGGGGACATGGCATGCAGAGGAAGGCAGTTTGCGGACACATTGCTTGTGTGTGAGCTGTAACATTATCTGTACACTGAGCCTAATGCTGGGTTGGCCAACACGGTGGTCACCACCCACGTGTGGCTGTCGAGTACTTGAAACGTGGCTCGTTCAAATTGAGATGGGCTACAACTGTCAATTCCACATCGAATTCTGACTTAGGTGAAAAAAGAATATGAACTATCTCAATAATTTTTATATTTATTATATGTTGATGTGATAGATTGGGTTAAATAAGATATATTATTAGAATGAATTTCATGGGGTTATTTTAAATTTTTTAATGTGACTGCTAGAAAATTTAAAAGTACACGTGCGGCTCACGTTTGTGGCTCACACTTTATTTCTGTTGAACAGTGCTGGTCTGGAGTTCTCCCCTCTGCATTGCAGCGGTTACTTGGTAGGTGAGAGTAAGTGAGGCCAGGAGCCCGGCTGTGGGTCAGAGAGGACAGAGACTTGCAGTAGAGGGTGGAAGGAAAGAAAGCTGGCCCCAGGGAATGGGGCCCTCATTATGCAAGAACATTAAAGAAGGAGCAATAGCTCCATGTGGCAATTTCAATGGAAACATTTTCACTTCTGAAACCTAAACTCCACCCAAGGCAAAATGGATTATTGCTTCCTGGAAATCGAACCAGGGGACTTGAAAGTGTTTCATATTAAAAACAGAAAAACCCAAGAAGGAGAAAAATAATTATATTTCTAAAAGCTTTTAGAACAAATGTTTGCTTGTGAGAAATAGCTTTCCTATAAATATTTCATTTCTCCTTTTTTTTTTCCTTTTGTTCTCCAGCTGAGAGATTCCACATGGATATAGAAGATGATGTTCCCCTTGGGAGAGGGGATCAAAGCCACCCTACATGGGTCCACGTGCTGCTGAGTTTTACTCACGATCTTTGCAGCTTCCACCTCCACCCGCCTGCAGGGCTCTGAGATAGAGAAGGCTCGAGACTGTGGAAAAACAGACAAATAACATGGAGAAAAATCCATTGCTACATAGCATCCAAGCCAGTTCTCCCAAGGCTTGTCGAGAGAGAGAGAAAGAGAGAGAGAGAGATGTGTTTATGGTTTACCTATGGGGACCTGGACTGGGTGTTAATAATTACTAAATCCTAGAGTCCAGGCCACACCTGTCTTCCTCGTGGAGCTCAACAAATATTTGTCAAATAACTGGATCCATTAATCAACCCACTAAGTGAGCATTGAGTGTGAACTGATGTGCCCAAGGTGTTTAATCTGAGGAAATGATGAGACCACTGATAGAAAACAGGAAGCTAAGGAAGGACCTAGACTTGGGAGTAGATTGTACATTTGATTTGGCCCATAGCTGGCCTTAGTTGAGATGAGAGTAAATAATCAGGTGTCCATGGGAAGCAGGTGGCTGAAAAGAGAAGACTCAAGCTTATCTTTGATGATCAGCAGCATTGAGCCAGTTCTTACCTAGGGAACCAGGGATGTATTTGTAGTAATCCTTCTAAAAAGATGTTGGTGTATGGCATGAGTCCAAATGGAGGAGCTAGGATGGTGCAGGGTTGGAATTGTGGTTAGAATATTCAGCTTCAAGGAGCAAAGCCTACAGGGATATATTTTGTGTCTGCATTTGGTGGCCTGAATGCAGCAGGGTAGACGTGTTCTGTGTCACTGCTGGGAGATAATTCTCCATGGATCTATGTTGTTTCTGTTCATGTTGCAAGCAAGGCACTGATTGCTCTTTGTTCCAGACTATCTTTTTAAGAATATTCGTACCATGAATAGCCTCGGAAGACAGAGATAATGTCTCCTTCCAGAACAAAGGGCAGACATGCTTACTGCCCAATATAAAAGATTCAAGTTCCCTAAATTCCAACTTCTTCTCCTATATGACAACCCATTTTGCCTGCAGGGATCACCTGGCCCTCTCCATATTGCCCCGTGGGAATCTGGGCTTGGGGACCCCGCTTAGAAATGCTGATAACTCTGGCAACTGCAATTACTGTGAGTAATAAACTGTCCTTTGTCTCTGACCCAGGAGTCTCACGTTTTCAAGCAGCACCCATAAAGTTGTGGCAGACTGACCCGCTAGCTTGCAAGTAGGGAAAAATTCAGGCCCCTCCGAGTTTTTGATGGTCACCCTCTGAGATTCGTATTCTGGGGACCATGGAGGAGCTGCAGGAGACACTGAAAGGAGTCTGTAGTTAAAGTCAAGCCAGAGAGAGTTCTCCTGTAGTAGGTGAGAGAAGAGAAAAGAAAAGAGCAGGCCCTGATTGCTTTTGGGGTTTGTCTTTCACTGTGGACGTGGGCTCAGAGAGCACGCGATTAAGAATACAGACAGAGACTAAGGACACATGGGGTGAGGTGGGCAATGAGCTGTAGTGTTTTTTTTTTTTTTTTTTAATGCAAAATAACAAAAAGGGATTTTTGACATATGAGAGCTGTCCGGAAAGTATCCGGCCATTGTTAATATAACAAGAACAGTTACATGGCTGGATATTCTCTGGATAGCCCTCGTATATTTGCAACAAAAAGAATACAAATAGGCAAAGATAGGGTAATACTTACAGACCAAACAGAGAAGGGAGAAATCTCATGTCTTCTTTTGCCTTTATTCAGCAAATTATGAAATGCAAAAAGAAGAAACTATAGCCTACTTTTATTGGAGAAATATTAGGAGAGCAGCCCAGGGCTCTACTTTTGACCTCGACCTGTTTTGTAATGTTATCAAAGACTTAGACAGAGGCGTAGAAGGCTGTCTTATCAAATTTGTGGATGACACGAATTTAAATTTTGAGGGCTTGATGGTGCGACAGAGGTAAGAACCAAGACTGGGAATATTCACATGACTTGGCAAGCAGGGCAGAGACCAGGAAAAAGAAATTTTACAGAAATGTCAAGACTTGAGTTTGGGCTAAAAGAAATCAATTGCATAAGTATCTGGACACTTCCTAGTGGTTCATGGGAAAAAAAAAGGGCTGGGTCAGTGTCAATCTCAACTTATCAGACAACAATACAGAGCACTGGCTGAAACATGAATGTGGCTCTGATCTATATTATCAGAGGTGTGGCTTCCAGGTCAGGAAGGGAATAGCCCCAAAGCAGTTGGGACAGGAGAGTTGCTGACCAGGGGACAGTATTCTAGCTTGTTGTAATCTTCTAAAGGCATGTTGAAAAATAAAGTGCATCCAAATGGGACAACCAGGATGATGAAGGCTTGTGAATGGCTGAGACATTCAGCTTGAAGGAGAAAAGCCCACTGGGAGACATTTTGCCATCTTTGCATTTGAGGATCTGACACCCAGAAGGGGGAGGCTGCTTCCTCTTGCTGTTTTGGCAGCTTCAGATGTCTGCTAACCTCTTGTCAAAGATGATGGCATCACAGAACAGAAAGAGGCTGGGTTCCCGAGTTAATTCTTGGATGAGAGGTGCTCAGGGTCACCCAACTTGCATCAGATCATGCATGAGCATAAATCTTTTTGTTAAGGTACTTATACTGGAAGGTTTATTTGTTACTGCAGTCTAATTTAGCCTACCTTAACTAATGCATCTCTTAGCCTCACTTACTACATCAATACAATGGGGATAATAACACCTCATTCATGGGATTTTTGTGAGATTTAAATAACATGATGACACCATAATCATAATAAGATGTTTGCCTCCTCCTCTCTGGCCATAACTTCTCTCTTCTCAACCTCCCCCACCCTGCCGCTGGCTTCATTTTGAAAGTTCTATGTGTTGAAGTGCTCCATGGCTCTAGCCTCACCTGTTCTCCCTTTCCTCAGGTGACCTCATCCAGGTCTGTGTCTGCATACAATCTACAGGCTGATGACTCGATCAGATTCTCTTTGGGCCATACTAAGCTTGAGACACCTGCTGGTTACTCAAGAAGAGATGCTGACTGTTCAGTTGGACATGAGTTTTGTGCTCATGAGAAAGATACAGGACGAAGTTATCAGCCTGTAGTTTTCTCTTGATTCTCCTCCACCAGATCTGATCCTTGCTGCTGACCTCACTTTCTCAGTCCTTTATGACACCACTATCCACCCCATTGTTCAGGCTAAAAACCCAACAGTCATCTTTGAACTCACCAGGGCAGGTGGACAATGCCTTTCCAGGGAAGGTCTCTTGAGGGTGATGTTAGTGGGCAAAGAGACATATGTAGAAAAGGATGAGAGGCTAATTAATCACTTTTAAACATTAAGAAATATAATCTAGGATAAAACCAGGGGGTCGAAAATATGCATTTGAGGAGTAAAAGGAACGATGCTAAATTTCCATGTTAAAAAAGAACTTGTTTCTGTCTTTTTCTTATAGACAATGTTTGAGAGTCAAATCACTATGGTACTTAGAGTCCATTATATACATTTTACAGTTTGTAGACAGTTGTGTCTAGATTTTTCTATATGTGTCTCTCGTTCAAAAGAGAATCACTGAATTGGTTGAATTGGCCCTGGAATGGTTCTGTCTGGCAAGTCCTCTCTGCTTGGTAGGGACCTGAGTTTTAATCCTCCCCTTGGTGGCATGTGTGGTGGGACACCAGCAAACACAGTCACTCTAAACCCATTGCCTCCTCTCCTCTTCCCATAAACATGGGGTAGGAATACCAACTAAATCTGTTTCATCACTTTTAAAATGTATACAATTCACATTTTCACCCCGTTTTAACCCAGATGACATTTTTAAACTAATGTTTAAAACTGATTAGCTTCTCATACTTTTCTACAACAAAGGTTAAGTCTATGCATTTTAATAAATTTTAGTGACCTTAAGCCTTTACTTTTTTTGTTTCTGGATTGAGTAATTATTACAATTATTATTACTGTCCAATTACCTGTTTCCTTGGTGCTGACAGAAAGATGAATTTAAATAAAAAGCCCTGCTAGGTAGTATCTGCTGCCTCCCCTGCACATCTGCCCTGCAGATTCCGGTAAAGTTGGGAGGATTTGCCAGGAGGGACTTCCAGCGAAGGGGTCTTCCAGCAGGTTGGCAGGTGTGCCACCTGAACGAAGTTTGACATGTTCCACCCTCTCATGTGTTAAAGTTGGCATTTAATTTTTAAAATTTAAATGCAAATAGTTGCTAAGGATAATTTCCAATGCATTGTTAATAGTATGAAAAAGAAAATTGTCCCCAAACTGTCTGTGGCAGAACTTTTTTGTATGATGTAACTTACAATCCCTTCCACCATGAAGTAATTGTGATTCCTGATAAAATGCTTGGGCAATTTCCGGATATACTTTAATGGGATTAAGAACTGCTGAGAAGTTAGGGTTCCCCACTCTGCTATCTTAAACCACGTCACCTAGGTCCCAGCCATTCTTTTGTTGTGGTGCCATTTCTTTTTTCTGTATGTCTCTTTCAAAAGAGAACCTCTGAATTGGCTGGCTTGCTGGGAGCCTCTTCCCTTGAGGACGGTTCCAAATAGAATTTTGAGACATGCTAATAACAAGTTTGTCTGGCAAGTTTAACAACTGACATTTTAAAATAGATTTGTTACATCACTTTTTAATAATACACAGTGGAACCTAAATACCATAATGAAGTGATACTCAACATCCTCCACGTGAAAAATATAGGAGTTATTTTGTCACACCTGGAAAGTTTACATCTTCCCTTTTGTGCCTTGAATTCATAATTCTACCCCCCAATCCTAATATGGTATTTCTTACAACTGAAGTTGAAAATTGATGAATCTATCATAATTTTCTATAGCAAAAGTAAGTCCATGAATTTTTGAGACCATAAGTCTTGACTTTTTTGTTCCTGGGTTGGTTGGTTAATTATTGCAACTATTCTTATTACTCAATTGATAAAAATACACAAATATATTACAATTCTGACAAATAATTATTAAATATAAAATGTAAATTTTATTAGAAATACATGTTAAGATAAATGGGGCTACTTTATTCCCCCCACAAGAAGGACATGTATCCATAAATAGAAATTACTTGTTGCCAGAAAGAGCTAGGGTTCCCAGCAAGTCTATTCATGTTTTTCATTGTTATGGATGAAAGCTCTGACAAGTGTTGTTCATGTAACAACTACATGGGAGTGGAAGGAGTTTTGTTATAGTGACGTTCCTCAACTCTTTGAATTTCTGAGTTATATTCCAAAAAAAATCACATTAGAAAAAAATCTGTTGGCTGTCTTGACTAGGTACTCTTTCAATTTTGTTGAAAGCAAAGCATTGGAAAAACAATTTACAAAAAATTTTCTCCCTAGTCATTAGAGACTAATATAGCCCCAGGATTTCAAATCATGCCTTTTGGTAACCTAAGGATTTTAATACCCCAGGGCCATCCCCAGTGGTGTGCAGGTAACTTTTGCTCATTTCCATGGTATAAATGTTTCTACCACGGCCAATTTCAAGCTACCAACCTGACTTCACTGACGTGCACTTGGGAAGACAGGTGCACAGTTGTCTCTGCTGGCCAGTGTGAGGCAGTCCCAGCCACTACTGCAGTGCCTCGCAGTAAGATTCAGAGAGGGCGAGCAGAGGGCCTCCCTTTTAAGAAGTTTGACAGATGACCGTGAAAGGGGAGGTGGGTGAGGAGAACTGGTCTGATTTCAGAGGTGTTCTCAAGGAGATCAGTTTATGAAAAAGTACCCATGGGTGTTGAGAACCTTGGTTCCTTTAAGCATCTCATGCCTGGGTACCTCTTGGAAAGGCTGTGTGTCCCCAGGGTTCCATATGCAGCAGTTTGGAGACCACCAATTGAAAGAGTGAAGCAGGGCCCTGGAATGAGACACACCAGGCCTCAAATCCTGCCTCTATAACTTATGATGTTTGAGAACTTGGGTATATTAACTTCTGAGTCTCAGTTTTCTCCTATAAAATAGGAGAAGCCAGTACCTACCTTCCAAGGTTTGAGAACAAATGGTAGTACACACACAGTGTTGCATCCAGCAGATGTTCGACAGATAGATGTTACTATCAGAGTCCGTTTAATTGAGTCTAAGAGAAGAGACTTGGAGTGTTGAGGCTTAGGGTATCAGGACACAAACTAAGTGGGAAACACTGGATCCCTTGTAATTTAGGATTTACTTGCTCCAAAGCAAGTGGCTGCTTTGGTTATCTAAAAATGTTAACTTCAAAACAGAACTTTCAGCTTGTTTCCCTCCTTTGCATACAATCTTTCATCTTAGGGAATGCAGAGGATGCGATCTCCAGTCTACACGGAAGAACACACCATCAACAACTGTGGCTCTCCTAGGGAGTAAAACTCAAGACTGGTCCATCTTAGACATAACCAGGAGGGTTAATTACCAAGAAACAAAAGGGTCTCCTTCTAAGGTGGTTTCACCTGTAAGGCAATTCCTTAGCCTGGTCCCTGAGGGTGGTGGTTTCACTGTCTTGTTAAGAAGGCTTTTCAAAATCTTGTTTAATGATGATGAATGGCAGGGAAAAATCATGCGAACACACTATAAACAATTCCAGGGCACAACCAATATCTCACACTGTACTTTATTTTTCTTCACAATATTAACTGGAAAGACAAAGAAAGTTTAATGGCAATGTGACTTTTTCCAACAACACAAACAAAGTGCCATTATACTTAATGGTGGTCAACTGGAGACTTATTTTACCTTAACTATGTAAAAAGTATGCTTACCATATATTTTTTTTTGTGTGTATAGCATTGCAGGATTATCAGCCACCCCTAAAAAGTATCAATCTTAAAAACAGCCATGGAAGGTAAAAGTATGAAAATCTTGGTAACAAAAGCTTTCAATACAAAAACACTTATTGTACACTTATTTTATTTAAAACAAAAATAACCGCAGTAACTCAAAACAAAACCAAATCTTGGTTGAGAACTTAAGAAGATATCATAATAAACACAATCACCAAAAGAAAGTTTTCCCCAAAGAAATTCAATCTTTTATCACTCCTTCAAATGCTACCCTGAAGGGAAAAACTTAATGAAATGAGCTATCTGGAGGGTCCACTGCAGATTTCCCAAAAGGTGTAGGTGTATGGCGTTACTGAGTATTACACTATAATCATATTTATTAACAGTCCCAGGATTTTTTGATTAGGCTAGCCTTTCCATTTTCCATGAGTATTTTTGTCTTCTGTGGTGAGCTTGGTACGCAGAACAACCTTGTTATTGATGGGATGTTGGCTTTAAGTTATTTTTCTGGGGTAGTCAAGATGAATTGGTGCAATACCATCTATACTCCATCTGGTTTTCTTTGTACCCAGTGAGATGCATATTTCATGGTTGTTCAAGGTCATGGTTGTCCAAAGACATGGAACAGAATGATTCATTGGGTAAGGTTAAAGGACTTGTATTATCACTTACCCAATTCAGTTTAACACTGTTTTATTTAATCTCATTTTATTAAAATTTTTTCCCCCTGTATTGTGCATAATAAGCATTTAGAAACAGATGTCCCTGTCAACCAGAAGGTTGACATTAAGTATCATATTGGTTAAAATTGCAAATTTATTGTTTAAATACCTACTAGACATATCCAGCTTGAAATGTACACCATTGCACTGCCAAACTGCACTGCACTTTGGAATCTAAATGTTTTAGCACAGAACTTCAAAATGTTTCTCATTTGTCACATTGACCTTACTGAAGGTATTTCATACCCTACATACAGCTCTGGCTATTCTGAAAATTTTCACTTGCTGATCCAAACTTGGGAAGGTTTTACTTATTTAAAAATTCTTCCTCCCACCCACCCCTGCAACAAATGTCCTTTGTGCCATAATAATTAAAAAAAAAATTCCCTGAAAGATCCAAATTGAATAACAATAAAGATCTGATTGGAACCTTCATAAGCCTGACAATGTAGAATTGTATTTTTTAAAAAGTGTGTAACCACATTTGTCTGGGCTGCAAAAGACACTGCAGAATAAGATCAGAATAGAATTTCAACTGACTCCCTAATTTCCTTAGAAGGGCTTATATTTCAAGCCCTTCCTGTTTTTCTCTGATAGAGTAGGTGTACATTACTAACTGTAAGTGATAAGAAGGTATAAAAACAACCACTGCCTTAAAAGTACAATTGGAATTAGTTTAAGTTCACATTTATAAATGATTTGTTTTAGGATAAGTTTCATTACAAATATAGACCATTTGCAATTCTGTTCATTCAATATATTCTTGATGTGAAAGCTAGACATGTGTTGGGATTGCCCTAATTATGTACGTTTAATCTTGATTATTATAACACCTCTTGATTTATAATCACTTCCTAATTTTTCCCACCGGGCCAGAGCTAGGTCTTTAGATGGTAAGCAATAAGCATTTACTAATGAAATAAAAGTCACATGTAAATGGAAGGCCACATCTGAATATCATAGATAAGTGAGCTGCAGCAGAGATGTTGGTTTTTTGTTTGAACTAAATCAAGGTGCTTCCTTAATTCCAAATGTGACTTTTATCCAAATCTTAAGACTACAAGAATTGTCAGCTCCTGAAAAATCTTCTGGGATGAACTGTTTGCCCTAGAATCCATCAGTTGCCATTTTGTTCTCTTAGGGGACTTGTGCAACAAGGGCTTAGGAGGTCCCAGAAGATTCTTAGATGCTCTTCTCCTTGGGGCTCTTTTTAGAGACCCAACTCCAATTTGGAAAGTATGTGTGTTCTGTTTAACTCTGAGCCTACCCAACACAAAAAAGAGTACTTCCAGAGGACTCCCTTTCGTTTATAAAGAGGAGTTAAGATGCAGGTGTGACCCCCTTCTCAACACTAAATATGGATGGCTCTCTGTTGCCTAGTTGCAAAATAATTTGATACCATGAAAAAAAGGAGGAAAAAAATGACTAGTTGAGGCTTTTATATACATTCATTGCTTCTAACATGTTTTTAACAATAAGAAAAATGCAACATCAACTACTCTTGAGCTAGTGCAGCCACAATACTGTACAGTTCTGGAGTCGGGCGGCTGGCACATTTATCATTAAAACCAGATAACAAAACCCCACAGCCAAAGGAAACCAGCCAGAAGTTAGCTCCCCCCGTAACTTTTTTTATATATACATTTTTCAAATACTCTGTGAATCCCATTTGAACAACAACAACAACAAAAGACAAATAGGCTTTATATTAAAAGTGTCCATGTTCTTCATTGTTACTTCTAAAGCAGCTTGGAGGATCTTGCCACTTGGAGTGTACTGCAAACTGACTCCATTAAAATGATCTTGGCAGGATAGCAGCACAGGATTTGATATTCCGTATTCATCACTTTGACAATGTAAACCTTTCATAAAATAATATTTTGCTTAAAAATTAGCATCATTCAAGGGTCTCATCATTCTGTTCCCTGAGGCCCGCCAGGGAGGTCTGGCTTCATACCACAGGTTTCCTGCTTTCTTGGTGGAGTGTAACCACCACTGCGGTTCAGGAAGGCCCAATAGGAGAGCCGTGGAGACCCCTGCGGAAGGAGGGCAGGAGGGCTCTAGGTGGGTCTTGCTGATTTCAGGCCACGTAAAGCAACTCTCTAAAGGTCAAAACCACCATAGCCAGATTTTAATTCTCTGGCCATTTCCCATCTGGATTTTCAACTGAATGAACCTCATGGGTTTAACCAAACATGCATGTAATCCTAAGTAACATGAGTTAAATGCTGGATTGCCCAGGAACAAGTAAACCTTCAAGAAACAAGGTCAAAGGGACAACAGATATATCCATCACAATAAACAATTCTGTTGACATGGAAATGCACACAACTTGGTTAAAACAAAGCTCCTCGGTGGCCAGTGAAATCCAGGGTCTCTCAGGTAGTTGAGACTCAGGGCTCATCTAACCTTCTCAGAAATGCTTCTGAAGAATCAACAGACAAAAATCTCAACTGGAAAATGATCACTTTTGCTAACAAATAGTGTAGAGGCCATAACTAAATACGATTTCTTTAAAAACGCTGAGATGCATGTATCTTTTTTTTAAAGCAGCTTTCGAAATATCAACCACAGCATTAAACAATGAACATAGTACATTCCAGAGTTAATACAGATAAATGGTATATAATGTGATAATGCCACAAAGTTAATGCACAAATGTCTCAAGGCTGACTCTAAACTTGAAAAAAAAAAATACTTTCTAGTTTATTAGCTGGAGATTTTTCTTCTTTCACTATTTCTCTATAGTTTTCCACCTTTTTTTTTTTTAATTTTTATTTTTTTTAATGCCCCAGGATGTACAGATAATCCCCACATTCCACACCTGGAACTCTTTTTTTTTTTTTCTGTCAAGTTTTCAAATAAAACCAAACTACAATGACAAGATAATGTTTTACATGTAATTCCATAGCCACAGGTCAATTAATCCATGACACCTCATTTCAACGCTTCCTTTAGGATTTATGACCCTCCCCAAAGTCATTTAAAGCCTTGCTTTAAGCCGCACAGGTGGGCTGATGGCTGCACAGCCAGTGCGCATGTGCCGTGGCCAAAATGGCGGCAGTCATCTCCTCTCATGTTTCGTTTCCGTGTAGGCTTCCCAGTCTTCACCGTCTCCCTCTGCTAGGAAAGGCACAGCGCCTCTGTTCCTTCCTTCCACAGTGATACATGTCTTGAGAAGAGCCGTGGCTTCCAGGTTCCACGTGGAAACAGGCCTACCTGGGGGGCCCCAGGCTAGCAGGCCCAGGCCCAGCCCCTCTATTGCTCTTTCCTGGCGGTGGAATTCTGAGCTCCGTCAGCTTGCAGACATTCAGAGACCACACTGCTCTGTTTAAAACCCCTGGAGGAGGCCCGCGAGTGCCCAGGCCAATTTTCAGGACCAGGCCTCTGAGCTGGGACGCCGGGCAGGTTCTGCAGACTTGGGTCTCTAAAAGCAGGCACTTGTGGCGGCCTGTTGCTCTGGGTAACTCTTAGCCTTTCTGAAGCTGAAGATGTGGCCGAAACGCTCAATTCTTCAAGTTCCAGAGGATCATTTCCTACTCAGACAGAGTCAGTATTGGGAGGAAGGGGGGGTGTTGCGTATCTAAAATATATGATTATACACAATCAGGGCTTAAGGTACTGGATGATATTGTATAAATTGCTAAAATGCTTCTCGGCACAATTGGTAGCTTAAAAAAATACTTTCCTATGGTTTAAGGGCATTTCTCCCATCGCTGTCCTTCTGCGTGGAAATCCAGGAGGGTACCGTGTTCATCTGAAATTCCCAACTTTTTTCCTTGAACCAGGTATGTACCACGTGAGTTATATGCAAAGAGTCTGTTCTTCAGGCCAGGAAAGATTGGACTTCCTCCCAGCACCCTCCCTTTGTTAATATCCCAGCCCCCAGGGCAAAGAAATGCAAGTAAAATGAACACCTTCTCCCCAGCCTTCCCCACAGTCAGGTCTTTGTCCATGTGTCTGCTCTTCAGATGGTGAGTTAGTCCAGCCAACAACATGGAAAACAAATCTGTGTTTATTGGCACCAGACACCCAGGTGGAGCCACACGAAGTGGTGCTTTGCAATTCATGGTAGGGCTTCCAAAGACAGGAGTTTCGATGGGACTGTCTTAAATAAATAAATCTTTTTTCTTAATAATGTAAAAAATAAATGATATTTCCCTTTGGCAGTAAATAGCTGATTCGACATTTTGTCTGAAAGCTGTTTTGTGTGTGTCTGTGTGTATGTTGTTTATTGGGTTTTTTTTGTTTGTTGTTTTTTTTGTTTGGTTTTTTTTTTGTTTTTTTTAGAGAGAGCACAGCTTTGTTACATGGTACATCACTGACAATGCATATTGTTTCTACTGCTTTAGTGAACCTTTTGCATATTTGTTTGGGGCAGGCGTGTTGACTTCACTTGTGGCCCAGATAGGCACCCAGGGTGATGCAAGCTCCCACCAGGGCCAGGCTGAGCAGAGTCTTCAGAGACAGCCAGGAGAAATCAAATAGAGGCCGCATGCTGGGGCCATACAATTCCACAAAGGCGTCCTGCAGTGGGGGAAGAGGAGGGAAGAAAAAGAAAGACTATTAAAGAGATCATGCACAGAATGCCACCCCACCGAGAAAGAGGCATCCTGCCACAGCAGCCTGGGCACCTTCACAAGGGCCAGAAGGGAAAAGAAAAACACTCTTTGGAGAGCATGATTCAGAAACCACTTTTTTCACTCATTCAAGAAATATTTATTGAGAACCTGCTCGCTTGCTGGGCACCTTAGCGATACAGCAGTGCATAGAATAGATTAAAGGTTCCTACCTTTTATCTAGTGAAGCACTATAGACAGCAAACAAAATAAACACATCATATTAATAGTGTGTTAGAGAGTGGTAAGTGCTAAGGAGAAAAATAAAACAGCAAAGGCAGTTAAGAAATATTGGAGGTTTTGCAATTTTAGCTAGCATGGTCATTCACAAAAATAATAAAATGCAGCAATGATGACGACTGTCATTCCTTTATCGAGTGCTTGCTATATGCCAGGCACTCTACTGAATGCCTGACATGCATTATTTTACTGAGTCTTCATACCAATTTTAGGAAGTCATTTTATGTGTTCCTGTTCTCCAGTTGAAAAAACAGACTCAACAGAGGGTAGGGGACTTGCCTAATAAATGGCACAGCCAGCTTTGAAGCCAGATCCAAACCAGCCCCTTCACTCTGCTGATGCCCTGGCATGGCTACCGGCAGCTCTGTGAGAGTGGGTAGCCTGGCGGGGTGCTAGCTGGTGGGTGAGGAAGGGCGGGGTGCCTGGCCCCTGAGGTTGAGAAGACGGTTCTCCCAGGGAAATGCAGCTGTCGGAGGGTTTCTCTTGGGGGTGGCTAGACTGGACGCCCACCACTCTGCATTTAACTCAAGTTGTGAAATGCAGAAAGCACGCGCTCTGTGAGGTGTCCCTGGACACGCAGGTCCCTGAGGGTAGACAAGGGCTTCTGCTTTCTGTTCCTATTGCTGCATCTGAAGTCGGGGGTGAAGTGTGTTGTAACAAAGTTCACCCTCCAGATTGTCTTAGATTGAACAAATCATTGAGTGCTCATTTCCTAGATTTTGGAGAGTTAATGTTTCACATTTGGAACCAATGAGTATTTGAACAACTCCCTGCATGAATATTTGAATGTATAAATCAGTAAATGGATGCTTTTTGCTTGCTGTGATTTATTCAGGTATGAAGAGGAAGACAAGGCATAGTTGCAGATTATTCCCAACAACCCTGAATCAAAACACGTGATTTTATTATAGGAAACAGTAACAATACTATGACTCCGGGCGCTGCTGTGAGGAGGAAACTCTAACAATGTTCACAGTGATTTTTGTCTACCTGGGGCAAGTTCTACAGTGAATGGACAAGGTAGCTGTGCATGGTCTTGGTACGTTGTAGGTGCTTAGTAAATGTTCAATGATGATTAAAGTTTTCTGAATTCAGTCATTGTTTTAAAGTCTGTCTCTGGTCTAACACTTCATCCAGATGCTTGTTAATCTGTTTGAAATTATTCCTTCCATATGTAACAATCTCTTGGAATCCTGCAGAAGTCTTGAAGTGAGGGTTTAAGGCACTGTTAGGGGAACATCCCACATTATTACATATAGATTTAGACAAGTTACTTTTCGTGTGTGCATAGTAGTCCATCATATATATGTCATACTTTAGCCAATTCCTTATTTAGGCTGTTTAAAAATGTTGCTATTATAAAAAATATCATGATTTATCTTTGTACATAAATGCTTATCTACTTTTTCAGTTGTTTTTTTGAAATAAATTCCTAGAGGTGAACTCAGTCATCAAAATGGCTTCCGGCAATGATGAAGGGCCTGTGTGAGCTACCCTCACTCTCTGGTGGGGTGCCCTGTGACCAACGGCACCTTTTGCAAAAGGCGGGCAAGCGTTTAGGTCAGCGGTTCACACTGAGGGTGATGTGCCCCGCACGGGACATTTGCAGTGTTCAGAAACATTTTGGTAGTCATGATCTGGGGTGAGGGTGCTACTGGCCGCTAGTGGGTAGAGGCCAGGGATGCTGTTCAACATCCCACAACGCACAGGGCAGCGCCCACCACAGAGAAGTCTCCAGCCCCCAAATACCAAAAGTGCTGACGATGAGAAACCCTAGTTTAAAAGATACTCTGTGATCACAGACCACCGAAGAACAAACGGTCCATCCGGTGTGTCACCAGCGTTGGTCAGATTCGCAGAGGTTGGTTAGTCAGCCCGGACAAGTAGCTGCACACCAACCAGTGGGCGCTCTGTCTCTTCAGACGCACCAGCCTGACTTGTACCAGGAGAGGGCGTAAGGGTTTTCTTCTTCTTTTTTAATATCTATTGTTAAAAATTTTTAAATTCGAGTCTTAGAAAATCGAGGTGATAGACATAAATGAGATATGCGATTAGTGCTCTCAGCACAAACCTGAGGTATAATCATGATTGTCCAGAAACACACCTCGAGGACTTCTTTACACGCAGGAGAAACTCCATTTCCTCCAAACTCATGGCAGGATCCCATAGACACAGCTTCAAATGTTGAATAGCCCCTCTCCACGCTTCTCTCTCTGAGGGATAGGCAGGCCAAACCCCCATCAGCCCAGCCAAAGGACACCCTGAATTCTTCAGGGCCCTGGAACGGGGTTGTCTGCAATTCAGCTTGACATCGAGAGGGTCCATGGCTGGGCCCTGAATTCTCAGAGTCATCAACACAGTTTTCTTAGGCAAAATCTGAAATGGACGAAGCCCCTGGCCCTTTCTGGACCGGGAGCATCCTAGGAACGTGCAGGAATCAGGACAAACTCTGGTTGGCATTTTCTCCCAGTCTGCCTGGCACATGGAACCAGGGGGCAGACGAAAGGCCTCCCCAGACACCCCTACGCCTCTGGAGCTGGCATAACTCCCTTTCACAACCTTCACCCCTCACACAAATAACAGTGCTTCTAATGGACCACACAGGCTGTTTCTGATGTGCATTATAAAGAAAAATGTCATTTCTAGAGTGAGATGAGCTAAACTAGCATCTCTTGCTTGACCCAAAGCGTGAGCACAGAAGTGCTATTGCAGTCCCCGGGGCTGGGAAAGGCACTGGGCTTGGAGAAGTCTGGGTGAAGCCCAAGCTGCGATGTTTTATTCATTGATGACCTTGAGCGTATTACCCAACCCTGAGGCTCATTTACTTCACCCATCACCACAGAATTGGTGGTTGGGAAGATTAGTGTAGGTCACTCAAAGCCATTTGTAAATGCGATATAGAATGTGAACTAGTGGAAGGACAAATGCCTTGTTCTCGAGTCTGTGGTCCTGCACACCTGCTAGGGACCTGCTCAGCCCACACTGCCCCTCCAGGTTCTGCCGAGCCTGCCATTTCACAGCAGCAATCTCCTAGCTCCTCTAAGCTTTTGGTTCTGAAGATGGTTGGTGATTTCCATAGAAATCATGAATTAAAATGTGCACGTTCATGTTCTGGTGCAAGACGGGAAGTGACAATACAATGCCCATCTATAGATCTTCATAAATTACTGGTCAGGTTGAAGGACTAGGGGACGAATCATTTACCCCCCTTGAGCTTGGATCTGGCCCCTCCACTTTGCCCTTCTGTGATTCCAAAGTGCAAAGGAGACCCTGCGGCTTCAGGACAGAACGTCCTAAAAGCTACTTTCGTAGGGAGGCTTCTTGCTTTTTCAAACATCCTGATTAGGGTGATTTTCGAAGTCTGTTTGAACAGTCTGTCATTATTTGTTTAACTTTGAAAGCTGTTTTAAATAAACACATGCTCATTTTATGTATTAAAAGCAACCAAGAGGGACAAAGAAAACCTGGGTCGTCACCATGTGATTCAGACAAAATCCCAGGCTATATATTTGGGAGGCTCCGCATCTCTCGCTCATGTCAGGACTGGCCAGGGCTTACCCATCATCTGCGATGCGCTCAGGTCCCCCCGGGAGGGCTCCTTGTGCCCTTTGTGGGCCCCTCACCCTGGGGAGGTGGTGGGCAGGGCCCCAGCTCTGGCTGCTTTTTCGACATTGGCTTTTCCACAAACTTTAAATTCAGAGGCCACAGAGGCTCTAAGTTCCACCCGGGGCAGGATGGCCAAACTCCCACCCCGGCCTCTACTCTCTGCTGCAGGGTGGGAAGCAAGCCAGGAAGCGGCGGACAGGACAGACCCGAGTCAGGACTCCCTAACTCAGCAGAAGTGTCCTCATCCCTCCTGCACTGCGACTGTGACTCGGTCATGGGACCGCTCTCACCCCCTCTCTCTGTCTCTTCCTCTCTCTGCTCGCCTGGAGGCAACACACTCTCCAAAATTCCTTTTCCCCTTTAGAACCTTTCAAGGAGTTTCATTTAAACCTGATTGCAAATAAAATGAGATTAGAAAAACAAACCAGTCAGATTGGCAAAAGCATAAGAGGGTATTGATACCGAGTGCTGAAAAGGATGAAGTGGGGTGGATTGGGGGTCCCTGAAACCCTTACATCCAGGCAGGGGGCAGTGGAGAGACCTTGAGAATTGGGTAATGCACATCCAAAGCCTTAAAATTATGACCCTTTGGTTGGTAATTCCACTCCTAGTTATTGATCTTGAAAACAGAATCAAATGCACTATTTATAATAGCATAAACCCAGAAACAACTGAAATATGATTGGTTAAATGAATTATGCACAGGAGCGCTGTTTGCCCATTAAAAGTCATACCCTATATTTATTTGTTGGCAGGGAAAGATGCTCCTAACATTATACTGAGTGAAGCAGGACAAAACAGTAAGCAAAACATAATTCCATTTTTGTGAAAACCTAACACGTGTGTGTGTGCATGCACACACATGGAAAAAAAGAATATAAGGAGAAATGCCAGGATGTTAACAGTAATTATCACTGAAGGCAAGAGTGGATGTGAAGAGACAGTATTTATGAAGCTATTATGACTTTTTTCTTAGGTGTATTATCTAATTTTTATGCAAAATATGTATTACTATTTATGAAGTATACTTTAGAATATACTATATGTAATAATAATATATGCTTAAGTGCCTATTTCATCTGAAAAAAAAAAAAAACCCAGACTCCGTAATCTGACAGACAAAAATATTGGGATACGTGGGCTCCCAGGCAGGAGCAGCTTGGCCCACATCCACACAGCGATCCCCGGGGAAGTGGACTCCTCCTCAGACCCAAGCCCAGAAGAGCTGCCAGGAGCTCTGCCCAGCTATAGCAGTGTCTGCAATAAGAGGTTCAGGCTCCAAGCTCAATGCTGATTTTCAACTCTCTTTCTACACCGGGGAAAATTTAATATGGCTTGGCTAGCTATAAAAAATTCAAAATTCAGCTACATTCTACAATCTTTGAGCCAACTGTGCATGCAGGCACTATATAATCAAGGGGGGATTGGAGGGGGGAAAGCCATCCTGTCCTCAAAGAGCTTACAGTCTAGAGAGGGTCACACCTCCTCGTGCACATCTAAACTAGACTAAATCAACGTGTGCTGCCACTTTGCACCCTTCAGAGTGGAAGGTCCCATCAGAAGATGAAAGTAAAAAGAAAATCAGATGGTGCCAACAGGAAATCAAACACTGCTACCAGACTCCTTTGATATTTTCTATTTTTCATGGCTTTATAATTTTGTCTCCAGGAGGATCTCCTCTCTCATGACAATCTTAGGGTTTGGGAAGAAAAAGAAAGAAAAGGTTGAATCAAAGTAGCAGAAAACTTTGAGCTAGAAGGAACCTCTAGGTGTGTTCAGATTTCCTGCCCTGGTGTAATTACGCCTAATAAAGAAGCAGATAAGCGGTGGAGCTCTTCACAGGTTAGAGCACTTCACAGGTTAGAGCACTGGTGAGCAGCTGTTTCTTCTTGCTCCCTGCTCCCCGCTCCCCGGGGCCTCTCCCTGCCTCCCTCGCCTTGCTCTCCCCCTCCCCACCCTTCTTCTCTGCCCCAACCTTGACTCCATCCCACAGGATCCTCATCTGGGCTTCCAAGTGGTGCTGAAGAAAGTCGCCCAACCGTGCAGACTGGTGCTGCTCTAAACTCGCAGTCTCCAAACTCGGTGAGTTCTTGAACCCTCTCAGCCATTACCTTTGTCAGATCTTTTCTCCGTTCCCTTCGATGACTGTTCCAAACAGCCACCACTTTTCTGACGTGTCCTCCTCACCTTTCAGCAGCTAAAGCCACCCTTTTCTTCTCTGAGAAAATGGAGGCCACTGGGCAAGAATTACCATAACTTCCTCTCCCAGCCCAGCCACTAGCTCCCATCTCTGCCTGTCCTTCCCTGCTCCTCTCTGTCCTTCATCCTGATTCTACCATCTCTCATTGCTTCGGGAACCTTCGTCTATCAACTGTCCCGGCTGTCAACTACAACTTCAACATCATCCTTCCTTCTGCCTCAGATTTCCTCTAAGTGTTCATGCCGGTGCGCGTCCCGCACTAACCATCACCTTCTCTCTCCTTCCCCTCCTGGACAAGCTTCCGACCCACCCTCATTGGCTCACTTCCCACCCGCCCGTCACCCACTCGGTCTGCTGCCTTTTCTCTTGTGCCTCTGAAGCCACCCCCACAGAGGCCACCAGCAGCCTCCCTGTGGCTAAATTCGCCTGATGCTTTTCAGCTTGTGTCTTGCTAGGTGCGTCGACGCACTGAGAGTCTTCCCTGCCTCCTGGAGAACTTCCGCTCTGTCTCCTGCGTGGGCACCTCCTCCTCCGCCTGCCCTGCTATGTACTCTGTGCCCCGCAGGCTCTTTCTGGATCATCTTTTCTCTCTTTGGCCAACCTCCTTCCTGCTCCCGGTCATAAATACCCTGCCTATGATGACATCCCTGAAATCTTTATATTCAGCCCCACTTTCTCCTCTAAGCACCAGATTCTTATTCCAATTGCTTTCTAAGATGTTCCCCAGGAAGGTACAATCAACCTGCCCCCAACTGAAGCTGTCCTCACTCCCTGCACCAAGCCTGCCTCTTCCTGCCTTCCTCGTGCCCATGTCGTCAAGTAAACCTATGCCCCAGGAGTGTCCCCCACATTCATTCATCAGTAAAGCCTGCCGTCCTAGGTTGGGTTCCCCCAGAAGCAGACCCTAAGACAAAGAGTTGAGTGCAAGCAGTTTACTGGAGAGACGACGATGCCAGGAACTCTAGGGGAATGGGTAAATGAGAAAGAGTCATGCACGAATTAACTTATCAAGAAAGTTATTGCTACTGGCGAGTGGAGCTTAATCCTGGTGGGGAAATCTGAGGGCCAGTGTAGAACATGCACCTCTTATTATCCCACGGAGGGGCCAGAGAGCCGGGGTTTTTATACACCAACTCCTGCCATTCATTGGCTGGAGGTTGCGCCTATGGAGCATCAATACCCAGCAGGTATTGTGCACAGGTGAAGTGGGCTCTAAGAGCCAGAGAAAGCCCTCAAGAAAGAGATGCAGATGCTTTATCTCTTGTAGCTGGAGGTCAGCTAGTGAGCATTGAGCAAAGGGTGAGGGGACAAGATGGGGCTGTATATGCACCCTGGATTTTGCCACCTAAACATTTCTCTCTCTTGATTGCCTTGTCTCCCCAGGATGACTGCTGTGATTTCCAATTTTATCTCTCTCCCAGCCCTTGAATCTCCTCTTTGTGTTGCAGCCAGAGAGATCTATTCAGAATCAAATCTCTCATTTGCAAGCTTAAGCCCAGAGGTTCCCAGTGCTCTGGCCCCAACCTAGTTCTGCTCAGCTTCTGACACTTTTAAGTCAACTTTGGTTCATTCAGAGATTCGGTGCAATCATTTTCTGCAGGCAACTTTCTCCAGATCCCTAGGATGAGTTTAATAATCCTCAGCTGTTCCCTGTAAACGGTGTTATATGAAGATCATCTGTTTACATGTCTGTCTTCCCCATTCAACTATTAGCACCTGGAGGTGCAGGACCATGTTTTATTTATCTTTGGATCCCTGGAGCTTGCGTCTGCCATATTTTACGCACTCAGCAAATGTTTGCGGAACTGAAATAGACTGATTTCCTTTACTACATAGCAGGTTTTCCAAACATATCCTAATAGATGATATTTTTTTTTAGGGGATTATTCAGAGGCCAAATACATGACTGGCTTAAACAAAAGTCAGTGACCTTTTTTTTTGCAGAAGCCTCTGGTGTCTTCCTCCCAGGGACTTATGTTCAGGCAGTTTGTTAAGGGCACGGTGCACTCATCGGCCTGGGATCTGACTGGTCAGGGTCCATGCCACACTGCTTACTAAATATTTTTAATATCGTCCCACCCATAGACAGTGTGGTTCTCCAAGGGAGGGATGAGCTGAGCAGCGTGCACCAAAATCACTTGACCACTCAGCCCTCTGCCAGGGAAACTCCTGCTGTGCTTTGAGTGTTATGAAGACCCATCTTGACAAATGCTGCCTAGAGGTGAAAGAGCAATAATCAGGGCATTTGGCAACAGGGGCAGTATTGGTGCTGGTTGTACAGGACAGGGGAGACGATCAAAGGCCAAAGGCTGTTTCTGGACACGTATGCAAACATAAAGACCACCGGATGGGTCCTGACCCTGGATTCTACCAAGGGGGTGTGAGGCTCATTCGTGATACTACCTGAGACGCCTGCAGCCCCATAGAGTCTGCTGACATGCAACTGCCGGGTGAGAGAGGAGGAGAAAGGAGGAGGTGAAGGAGGAAGGGAGCGAGACAGACATACGCTGGCAGAGATGAGAGCTCTCCGTGAAGCTAAGGAAGTGGCGATTCTCATGACACCAGGCTTGGCCAAGAGCAGAAGGGAAGCAGCGGCCCTGGCTGTTGGGAGTGGTGGCCGGCAGAGCACACGCGAGGAAGTGAGGCCTTTTTTCTACCTGAATAAAGCAGCTGGTGAGGAAGTGACTCCATTTCCCCCCTTATCATTGGCTCGGCAGGATTTCCTCTGCAGCCACATTGTGCTGAATGAGTCTAGAGGGTTCCGTCTGCGGAACAGAGTGGCGCTGGCAGTTGCAAGCTTCTGTCCCCTGTGACGATTCCTCCCTCACCCTCCCTTTACTCCCAAAATATTAATTCCGGGTTTGGGGGAAAAGGAAAAGGAAAAAAATAACCCTCGAGCATATAACTGAAGGACACACAGCTGCCTGGCCTGGAGATTGTGAAGAGACACACACAAGCGTGAGAAGCACAAGGACTGTCCTTCCTGCACCCTAAAGCCACGTTCAGTAAATGGGGGTTGATCCTGGAGGAACTTCGGGCCCAGGGGGAGGGGCTAGTTGAGTCACAGGCCAACAACAGACGATGAAACCTAATCTGAACGTCATTTGGATGTAACTAGAAACCTGCTAGAAAAATGGCAGGAGATGAAAAACCCAAACAAAACAAAAACAAAACTTGCCCGCCTACCAGCGCAGGTCCAGCGAAGTTTTGGTGTATTTTGTTATGCAAATTTAGCTGAGGATGCAAATTAGGCAGAGGCCCTCAGGAGCCTGGGAGGCAGAAAAATGAGAAGCCTCAGTGGCTGCTTCCTTTCTCGGGCAGGGCACAGTTTGAAAATAATTTGCAAAGGTGTCTGACTCTCCTGGGAACCTGCGGCCACAGGGCCAGGTCAAAGGATCCTTGGCCACGTCCGCCAGCTAGCAGAAACCTGAGCTGGGAGCCCGCCGTTCCCCAGGGCCGATGCGCAGAGGATTCCTAGTCTAACTAGCAGCTGGGCTGGGGCAGGAGGTGCTATCGGGAGGGAAGCACAGAGACAAATTCCCCACTGCTGCACTAGCTATGCAAATACTTCAGGGAGAGGCTACCCAGCCACCTGTGGGCTCAGGTCCCTCTTGCAAGGAAGTGTGACCAGTCCAGTATTTCAAAATACAGATATACTTTTGAAATAAGCAAAGAAATGCATTTATAGCAAAATGTGCTAAAATATGTTAATGATTATGCTACTTGATTCATCAAGTTCATGTAATAAACCATAACAAGGAAGACGAAAGGCTGTGTCCATACTAGACCCTGAAATCTCGCCGTCGGTAGCTTATTCATTCGGTAACCACAGATATTTTTTGTAAAGTGCTGAGGAATCTCAAAGCTAAACAGGACACAGGCCCTGCCCTACAGTAATTGCTTGGTAATACTCTAATCCTTCGCAGCCGCTGTAGTGGCCGTGAGCGTGTTCCCAATACAGAATTCAAAGCACTCTGTACACATAGGCATGTTTTTCCTGCAGCGCCCTGGCCAGGAGCGAAGAGACTGATGCTGCTGTCCTCACTCTGCCGCACACCTGTGGACGCCCTAAAGAAGGTGCCGTCCTCAGGAGCTCACACGCACAGAGGCCTCAGTAACCTGCCTTCCGGTGTTTTGGCTTTAAAACAAAGTTTATTCATTTTTCTTCTTTACCTTCCTCATTCCACTACCTTCTTTTGGCTAGAGCCCTGGACCGCCCTTTCTTGCTTTGGGCTTATTCTATTTTTTACTGTTTTAGGGGAAATACCACATTATGATATTGTGTTGGGCATGAAAGTATGACCAGTAAAAAAATCTTAATTATTACAACTCAATAATGAAAAAGCTAAGTAGCCTAATTAAAAAATTGGTAAAAGATTTGCATAGACATTTTACAAAAAAACATATACAAATGGCCAAAAGTACATGAAAAGATGCTCAACATCATTAGTCATTAGGGAAATGCAAATTGAAACCACAAGGAAATATCACTTCACACCCACTGGTATGGCTGTAATTTAAAATGGACAAGAACAAGTGTTGACGAGGATGTAGAGAAACTGGAGCCCTCACACAGTGGTGGTGGGAATGGAAAATAGTGCAGTTACTGTGGAAAACAGTTCGGGGTTCCTCAAAAGGTTAAACAGAGTTACCATGTGATCCAGCAATTCACTTCCTGGGTATATATACCTGAAGTAATTAAAAATGTATGTTTACACCAAAACTTGGACACAAATATTCACATCAGTGTTCATTATTCCTCACAGCCCAAAGTGGAAATGACCCAAATGTCCATTGACTGATGAACAGATACACAGAATGTGGTCTATCCCCATAACGGAATATCATTCAGTCATAAGAAGGAATGAAGCACATGCTACCTGCTACAACACATGCTACAACATGGATGACCCTCGAAAACATGGTGCTAAGTGAAAGTAGCCAGTTACAAAAGGTCACACATTGTATAACTCTATTTATATGAAATGTCCCAAATAGGCAAATCCATAGAGACAGAAAGCAGAGCAGTGGTTGCCGGAGCTGGGGAGCAGGGAGAGGAGGGAGTCAGTGCTAATGGGTCAGAGCTTATTTGTGGAGTGATGAAAAAGTGCTGGAATTAGATAACGGTGATAGTTGCACAACCTTATGAATATGCAAAAAACTAATGAACGCATCATCTTAAATGGAATTTGTGGTATGTGAACTATATCTCAATTAAAAAACCTGAATTACATTTCTTACACTACACGAAGAGGGACCATTTTTATACTGTATGGAGTTCGACAGAAGTACTAGTTTATTCTGTAACCCTTGCCCATAAATATACCAGGAATGGGACTCTTTTGGTTAAAAACTTTGCACCATTGTCATCCTCAAAAAAAAAAAAAAAACAACAACGAAAAAAATGTATGGGTGGCACAGTTTGTGTCCCGTAAGCGAAGTCAGGATGGCCGAGCACCAGCCTAGGCTCCTCCTCACGAGATGAGCAGCTCATCTTACCTCTCAGGACTTTGATTTTCCTCATCTGAAAGCTCTGCAGCAGCTCATCTCCAAGGACTCTCCGCTCCACCGCCCGGGCTTACAGAGTTAATCGTCATACTCTTCCCCCTTTCTCGTGCACCCTTTAGGACGTCGTGATTTGGGATATGCTGACGCATGTCAGAAACTGTGTTACTGTAGCTATTGCCGATGACGGATCTCCTGGTTCTTCCCTGCGTGGCCCTTCCCTCTCTGCCACACGCTGCTTGTACGCCCCCCCTCCTCCCCCAAACCCACACCTGGCCGCAGAACCCCCCCACGTGAAGCAGGAGGAAGCCGCCTCGGCATCGTGGCCAAGCTGCTGTGGCCTCTCACGTGCTTCTGTGCTTTTAATCTGTTTGCTTTTATGAGCATAATCCAGTTTATTTGTCCCCTAGTCCCCACCCCTCGTATTTCCACAGAGCCCTCTGCCGCTCACGCCAATTTTAATTAGACCTGGCGACATCAGTGTTCCTCAGAGTGAGGAGAAGGGGGGAAGCTTTGCTTATCCTCAGGGCCAAACAGGGCCCTCCACTGCCTGTCACGGGCTGGGGATCCCACGGGCAGACCAGCGTCTGAAATAGATCCACCAACTGTTCTTTCTGGGGCTCTGCGGCCACAGGTGTGGCTCCCTCCCCAAACCTCGCCATTGCCCACACCTGTCTCCGTGTGTGTGAGCATGAACGGAATCACCGCACACTCCCCGGGGCTTGGCAGCAGGGGACTACACTACCTGTAGGTCATCGTTTGGGCCGAGGACACAGGGGTCGGGTGCCTGCCATGTGACCTGGGAACGTAGGGCACAACCAAAGCTGCCTACCTGTATCTCTGCCGCTGCAAGAGTTAATTCATGAAAATATGCCAAAAATGGGAACTGAAAGCAGATGCTTGTTAAGTTCTGCAGCGTGGTCTAATCGCTGTCATCAGGACATCACTGCTGGGGGGTGGTGGGGAGAGGGACTCCTTCATTTATTAAACATAGAGGGCCGCAGTTGGGGGCCAAATGTTTGGTTCTCACTTGTTTAAATCAGTAAGTGTTGACTGAGGTTGGCAGGAGGGGAGAATACAAAGAACCTGCATTTCCTAATAGGAACCTGCTGAAAGTGGCCTCAGACCCAGCGGGGGATGTGTCGGAGTGAAAGAGCAAAGCAGATCGGGTCTGGCCGGTGGCATCCTCGGGGGGCTGGGTAGTGCCAGGACTGGTTAAGAAATCAGCCTGGGTGTCTTTTCTGGAAGCTTCATGCTGCACTGGCTCCAGGGCTCTGGGTGACCTACCGCAGGCTCAGACATCTGTCCAGGACCAGATCTGCCCCCGGACGGTGCTGGTCCTGTTCTCTGTTTGAGCAGGTAGGTCACAAGCTGCTGAGCCCTCACCGCCTGCTAACACCCCCTCAGCAACACCCCGACATGTGGTGAGTCTCACCCCCTCTCCGCTCCCCATTCTGCAGCCCAGTGAGTCACTCCGTGATGGTCAAAATGCCCACGAATTCTCCGAGCAGCCCCCGGGAGAAGCGTCTCGTCCACACTGTCAATCCCCCCATCAGTAAGAGAAGGATAATTATCTCCTCTGTGCTGGGGGCTGACGTCCGCGGCGTACTCTCTCGGTGTGCTCCATGTGGCCGCGCTAAGAAGAATCTGCTTTCATTTTGCAGTTTATGATTGAGTTCAGTTCACCTGGAAAGACTCAACACGAATAAAACCAGATGCAGTTTAAGGCACACTGGCTGGCTCTTTGACAATCCTCTTCCTTCCTCCCCAGATAGTCTTCCTGTGCCCAGGGAAGGCAGCAGACCTCTCTATCATGAGGAAAATGCAAAGTCCCTGTCAATGGCAACAGCTGTTGGTACTGAGACCTGCAGATGCCGGGCGAGGCCGGGGCTGTGGTGTGGGACGCAGGCTCGTTAACACACGGCCTCTTCACCGTGAGGGACCTCTGAGTGCACGACTGCCAAAATGATACGGCCGTATATACGGAGAGAGGGAGAGAGAGAGAGGGACTGGGAAACACAGAGAGACACAGAAAGATGGAGAAAGACAGAGAAAGCGAGAGATGCTGAAGGCAATCAAGGATGAGCTTCAGATGAGCAGAGGGAATGAAAACTCTTCCATCAGCACAACGTCCGGGGGGACAGCTGACAGCCGGCTGACCTGACACAAGGACACCCTCTCACAGTGAAGTGAGCCTGCCGGGGGCACGAGCAAGGTCAGAAAACCACACGTGCCCACCGTACGAGGCCTGTCAGTGTTGTCGGCAGCGGGCACTTAAAACGAGGAAAGTCGTGCCCCTGGGAGCTCGACTTCCAAGGCAACCGTCACTTCCCGTCAAACGCTCAGTGTGGGTCAGACACATTGGCAGCTCCCAGCACCGAGCCGGTGGGACTCAGCCTGCAGAAGGTACTCAAGTATGTGCTGGCTGGATTCGAATTGCACCACGGGGCCTTCATACACCGATTACTCCTCAGGCGAAAAGACAGGGCCAGCATGTCCCAGGAGGGACTGGCAGCTCAGTGGCCAGTGTCCATGCCTAGGTGCATGGTCTTGGGGCACCTGCCATGGTCGAAACCTTGGAGCGAGTCGGCTCCAGTTGCATTTAGTGACGCAAACATTTAGTGAACATCTGCTTTGTGCACGGCATTGTGCTGAGTGCTGCAGGGGAAGTCGGGTGACCACGGCTCTGTATGACAAGGAGCTCCTTAAGGCAGGGATGATGTCACCCTCATTACCCAAATCAGGTACTCCATAAACACTCCTCCAGTGGGACAACTCAGAGATGTTCACTCCAAGGTCACAAGAAGCAGCTCAAGTTTATACTGGTGAAGGCTTCAGGAGGGACTGTGGGTCGAACAGATTTCTATTTCTACCGAGGGAATCCTGTGGCCTGTCTTGGTTCCACGGGCAACGGGCTTTTCATAATATTCGTTACAAACTTTGGATGGCTCTTCCTAGCACTGCATGGGTCTTCTTTCTCGAGTGTGGCCCTGGTTCCTCTTGCTTTGATCTCTCCTTGGGACACATCGACTCAAGGGATCCAGTTGCAGTCAAACCACTTATCAAAGTATTTATTTAGTGTCTACGTCTGGCCAGGCACTGACTCTCGGATGAGAAGAGAGAACTAACTGTGGTGCCAAGCCCCATGAGGTGGCTTTTATAAACAACACTAGACAGACGAGACGGCCATCAGAGAGGTCACACAGCTTGCTCCTCATCACACAGCTCAGAGTAGCAAAGCTGGGATCTAAACCTAGGACTGTGCAAGTCCTAGAAATGTGCTTTTTGGAGGCAGAAAAGACATAGAAGATCCAGTCCCCGGGGAGACAAGCAGTACATCTGAGAGGTTAAACAGAAGTCCTGAGGAGTGACAATAAATGCATCAAGGGTTCTTAAGATGGGCTGGGCTGGAGGGGACAGCGAGGGAGACAGGAGCTGAGCCTTAAGGACTTTGAGTAAAGGAGGGAAATGGAGGATTTCAGGGCATGGAACAGCACGGAGTTTGGGCCCCACCTGGGGGTGCTAAACTGAGCCGGTGGGTGCAGGCCGGGGACGAGCCGGGGAGTGCACAGGGCAGCACCAGCAGAAAGAAGACCCGTGACCAAGGAGAAACCACAAGTCACAGGACCCACCGCCATCCCCCCGGGCAGCTCTGTGGACTCAATCCCACGGGAACGTGCCCTGCACACTCTGGAACCCCCTGTCTGTGGTTTGGCCCTGTCGGCTGGGGCTGCACGTGCCTCCGCAGGAATATTTTAAAATGCCGTGTGATACGGACTCGCATCCCGACAGAGAAAAATTTTTTTCCTTATTATTCAGGAAAAGCCTTCCCTTGTACAGGGGATTCTGGAATGTGAAAGATAATAAAAGTTCCTTGAGTCGCAAAAACAAATCCAACTTGAGGCCTATTTAGAATATTAAACTATGTGGCTGCAGAGCGTCCACGGCGGCCACCGGATTTCGATCCTTTCAGCTGTTCTGGCTGGACCACAAGCAGTTGTGTCTGCGACGCGCGTGAACAAGAGGGTTCCCACGCCACGGGCAGGGCCCGAGCCCTCAGCAGAGACGCGGGGGGAGGAGGCAGGCGTCGCTGGCCACCTGCCACACCGCCCTGCTCACTGTGTGGGCTCCTTCTGCCGTATCCCCCGTTATTCCTCATGACAAGTAACCGTTTTCTCTGCTGACTTACGCTTTTAAGATTTTTTGTAATTTAACAAAGGCAGAGACCTTTAAATTCCTAGGAACATGCCCAGCAAGCATTTTACAAGAACCTATCTATGCTCTTGGAGTATTTAATCCTCTAATGTTCAGTTCGTTTCCAGAAGGCTGGACGTAGGTGGGGCAGTTTGTGACTGTCGCAGTCGGGAGTTGCACGCGGAGAGAGGATGCGTTCAGTGTGGTCTCCACTACGCACAGTTAAAGATGAGCAAATAGAAGCAGAATTGCAGAGTCTGTCGCCTACCACAGCTCCATCCTCAGCACACACAAGGCCTTCAACCCTGCTTTTCGGGGTGGCTGAACAGCGAAGAGTTGGAGGGAGACAAAACAGGCTAGACATGGTCCAGGTCCTCTGAGACCTCCCAGCCTGGCTTCCCCTGCTCCACCATAACTCAGGCAGGATGCCACTCCTACATCTCAAATCCCTTTGCCCCTGAAATTCCCCTTCTTTCTTTTCTTTTCTTTCTTTCTTTTTTTTATTTTTTTGGAGATAGAGTCTTGCTCTGTTTCCCAGGTTAGAGGACAGTGGCATCACTGTAGCTCACTGCAGCCTCCAACTCCTGGGCTCCAGCGATCCTCCTGCCCCAGCCCCGAGCCTCCCAAGTAGCTACAGGTGCATGCCACCACACCTGGCTAATTTATTTATTTATTTATTTATTTATTTATTTATTTTGTAGAGACAGGGTCTCACTATGTTGCCCAGGCTGATCTCGAACTCCTGGCCTCCAGCGATCTTCCCACCTTGGCCTCCCCAAGTGCTAGGATTACAGGCGTCCCTTTCTTTTTCTCTCCTTTGCCTTTTTCTTTTGCTTCGCTTTCCTGTTCCCTCCTTGTCTTGCATTTTATCAACGGAAGTTCATTCCTCAGTTCTGATCCCCCCCACCCCCATTCTCCATTTGCTTGCTGTGTTCTAGGATAGAAAATTCAGGCTCTAAGTTTTCTGGAAGACAGTAATTCCCCACCGTCTCAGATATGTAAAGAAATAAACATTGCCTGAGTGGAACAAGCGGGACCTCTGCAGCCCAGGGACAGACTTGGCCACGGCTGTGTGGGACCTTCCAGCCCTCCTCCTGGTTTGAAGGCCCCTGGCCGTGGGCACCGTTGGGAGAGTGTGGGCTGTACCTGAGGCCCCCAGGTAACGATGTGAAGCTCCGCAAGGCATCGTGGTTACCGTCTGACCATGAAGTCTGACAGCACGCCAGGCCTGCGATTCGGCCTGCAGTCAGCCAGAGGCTTGCTCTACAAGCCTCCCTTAACCCCTGGGAGCTAAATACTGGCATTGTGGTTATGGGACAACGGGAGAGGGATTTGTGTTGGATAAATGAGCAGAATAAAAACGTCTACATTTCATCTTTTCTTTGTGTGTTTTCGCCTCTGCCAAATTCTTGGAATTCTTAAGACTTCCAATTTTATGTGCTTTTCATTTCCTTTTGAATCTGGAATGTCATTTAAATGTCTTTTGAGGTAATCCTAACCTACTGAAGCACCCTCGAAAAACTGCGAAAAAATATTAGGGTTATTCCCCACACGCACCTGGAGAGTTTTAAGAGATTTCTGATCCCCGGGCATAAATTCATGGTTGATGGATTTATAGATTCAAACGGGTATGTTTTACTAACTCAGTACATCACTTGGAAAAGGTGATTTTATTAAGGGTAATTTTAAATGTTAAAAAATTATCATTTCACTGCCACATCGTGTCTGCAATACCATTTAACGAGAGAACAAGAGTTCCAAGGCTTTCAGGTTTGGCCATGGCACACACCCTTTCCAGGGCAGGAGTCCCAGCAGCCGGCACCCCTGGCTCTGCAGGGCGTCGTGTTATCTCAGATCCATAACTGCAAGTTGTTCTGTTCTGAGGTCCTCGGTTTTATCACAGTCCACACAGTGGCAACCTGTGGGGTCTGAGTGTCCACAACTCCCTTCTCAGGTCCTCTGCTTGCTGTCTAGGGCTTTACCTCCCCAGGTTTTTAGAGTCCCATTTGTAACAGGAAGAGAATGCCCCACGGTCCCCTACAGGCCCTTGGCAGTTCTAAGGTAACATGATTTTTAGATTCAGGGACTCCGTTTTATGTTTGTGCATCAAAAGCAGGGAGGATGACAGGGTTGTGCAACTGGGACACTGGGAGAAACAGGCTACTATGGCCTTTTTGGCTCTCATTAAAAATCACAGTGTTGCCATCACATTTATTACTGGTGCAAGCAGAGGCCTGAAGCCCACAGGTGGTTTTACTAGAGCAAACCACGTGGCGTGCTGCCATCTAGAAGCTAGGGATGTGCTGGGTCGTCTAGACATCGAAAGAAACACGTGCCAAAACCTTCAAGGCACCAGAAATCAGAAACCCAGGCAGGGTTTCTAAAGTCCCGACTATCTATTTCTGCTTAAGAATGCACACAATAGATATTTAGACAGTTCAAATGGAATGAAAGCCGTATTTCAATAGCACTGAGATGATTTTATGAAAAATTAGGGGATGCCTTCCCTCTTTATCAGTCATAAATAATATTTATTAGTGGTAACTTTTGATGATAAGTTAATACATCAACCAAAGGAGTTTTATGGTTTTCATCCCTGGTACTAGAACCGCACGATACTCAAGATGACTGTGTGCTATTCCCTTTTGGCCCCTCCGGGCGATGTTTCTTGTGTCTCCCAGAGCACCCTTGAACTGAAAGTTCCATGGTGAAGTCCTTTCTCAGAACATTTCCTTCTCCATGCCCGCCCCTCCCCCCTTGGAAATTGCAGCGAAAATCCGTCAGTCATTTTTGGGTTATCAGACTGTGAAAAATTTGTTTTTCAAGCTTCAGAAGATTGTTGAACTGCCTTTCCCCTCCCCCTCCTGCATTTCAGATAACTCAAAACTGGTTTGGCTCCATGACATCAACCTTGGCAGGTATGAAGAACGAGGAACGAAGACTTTGCCTTGTTTGGAACCAAAAGAGACGAATATCCACTTTCCCTCTCTCTTTTTTCCATTTTTATTAAGTCAGTATTTTTTCCTTTTAGCTGGATGATGTATACTTTTAACATTCCAGGAAAAAAGTGTCAGTGATATGCAAGTCATAATAAAAGAAAATCAAAAGAAATGCAATTACAAGGGACAGGGAACTATATCATTTTTAGTATGAAATGCCCAGAGGAGAATCTAATTTAAAAAATTACCAGCACCATATAAATGAGAAGAGAATATAAGAAAAGATTTGTTATTTTAAAAATTAGCCTAATCCTTAATCTTTCTGGCTCTTGGACTTTGATCTTTATTTTTTAAAGGCCAACAATGATTATTTGGTGCAGATCAGGAATAAGCCTCACAATGAGGCAATGCGATACTGTGAGGTGGCAACGGAGCTGCCTGGCCTCCAGCCTGCCGCCTGGAACATAGCGGGCTGGAAAAACAGTTGTTAAATAAAAAGAGGGAACATACATTGAGGATGAAGTGACAACCTTCTCTCTCCTGCTATTACAGAGGTACCTATTGTAAATGAAAACAAACACTCCCATGGCTCACGGTGGATTGATAAACTGCTTCCATCTCTATGAACTGGTGTGCCCCTCGCTACAACCCACAGGTAAGTTATTGCTATTGTCACTCCTGTTTTACAGACCACCAAGAATACGTAACTTTCCCGAGGACGCATAGTTAATCAATGATGAAATCAGGACTCAGACCTAGAATTCTGACATAAATATCCTGCCTTTCCACTCAATCCTGTGGCCTTCCTAAATGTAGCTATGACTCCCAGCTAAATGGGTTTTCCCAGAGCCAGGATGTCGTGAGCTTGAATACGGCGGTGGCTTGCTTTTTCATAACATCTCTTGCTTGTTCATAACATTTATATCATAACTGTTGACTGACATTAGAGGACCTTGACTTATTTCTGCCTCTGTTTCTCCTCTAGCCCAGCGAGATAGAATTCTGCCACCCTCAACCCATGTTAAAAGAAACTGTAATCATTCAAATATTTACAGTGAGACTCCAAATCCAAATAATAATGCCATAACTCAGCCTTCCTTTAAAAGCCTTTTCTTGATGGAATCTCCAATTTTCCTTTCAGGCATGAAAAATAACACTTATGATAGTGACCTGGCGCAGGTGGCAGTGAGGAAGAGGGGAGATGTCACTAGTAATACTGATTTCTAACCCTTTCTCTTGCTTTTGGTTGGAAGCAAGCACAATGATTAACTACATGGCTCTCTACAGAAAGGGTTCTCTTGACCAACGCTTTCAGATTTGGGGGGAGAAGTTTTCTTTGTCCAGATGCAATTTTTCCCCATTTTCTTGGGTCAGCCTGAAAAATGAAAGAAATTTGGTAGAAAGATTGCTAAGGTTTCTCTCCTGTCCCTTCGGCAACACCCACTTCAAGCATGGACTCCAGAGAAAACACTCTGCTCTCACCTTCTACCAAGAGTTATGGGCCCAGGAGAGCTGAAAGAAAACAGAAAAATCACTTTTCTGCCCATCGGGTGTTGTAATGATTTTTCTTCTTTTATTGCTGTGTATGTGCATCTACTCTTGTTTCTTCTTCCCATCTCCCTCTGAGCTTGCCATCCCGGCTTCCCCTCAGCACTGCCTTTGCTCTCACTGGTCCTCCTTTGAGTTACTCTCCCTGCCCTTGAACCCATCTTCCCTGTGCCTTCTCTGTGCCCCACAAGCCTGCCACAAACTCTAGATCTAGGCTCTTTCTGCTTGGCCTTCTCATGAGCTGTTTTCGTCTGATATTCCAGCAGTCTCCATGTAGGGATAAAGCAGTATTACTATTTAATATTAAATTTATTTAATAATAAATCTATTTCTTTATCCCGACACAGAGAATACAAAAGCTGAAGCTTAACTAACACATTTTGGAGACTCTTCTGGCAGAAAATTGTCTAGAAATGTTGGACTGCAACATAAAATTTGATGCTTAAGAAGGAGTTATCCAGGTTGGGGCTGGGAAGGGATGCTGGATCTCCAGCCTCCACTGGGCGACTCGGGTTATATTTTCCTAGTTTGGCAGGCAACATGCCTCAAGGATTACCACGCCATGTCTCCCCTCGAGAAGGCTAAAGGGCCTTGTTTCACCCTGACTGCACTGAGCTCTCAGAGTATGCTCAAAAAATTACTTCTGAAGTCATCTTGGTTTCCTCTTCTATAATGCAGTCGGGGGCATTCCCTGCTTCTCTTTCACCTCTCTAATTGCTAAAAGGGATTTTTCCCCCCTTTTTGTACTCTTTTCTATAAATTAGCTGTATAGATTGGTCAAATCAATCTGTCCAGATTTCCCCCCAAAATTCCCTTCCCCCTGTCGACAGTGACTGTCATGACCCTAAGCTACTTTTGCATATGGCCCAGCCACCCACCCTGCGCCCCTGCCCCAAGCTACCCACGACTGACTAACATCCATCCCAGCAGAATTTACTGGGCCTCTGTTACATGACGGGCGTGACTAAACTCTGGGGTGGACTTGAGAGAAATACAACCTCTCCCTCTACTCAGAGACAAAGGTGTGAAGTCAGGAGGGAGAGACAGGAGAAGCAGTGCCCCACTGGCAGAAGGAGGGGCCCTGAGGGTTCAGAGAAGGGCCAGTTCGGGGATAGCAGGTGACGGGCTGGGGGCGGGGAGGTAGACTGCAAAGGGACACACAGGCTGGAGGAGAGGGACGAATGTGTGCATGGGGAATGCTCATGGCCTGCCCTGACTTCGTGGGCTTCCAAACAAAATCTCATGGAAAAGATAATTGAAATGAAAATAGGAGCTTATTACATTTCTGCAGGCCCAACCCAATTTCTCATAGTTCCCAGTCATGTGGATACATGCTAATTTCCTTGGCAGCCTAAAATAAAGCTCTTAATGTGATTTGAGTCCCTTAGAGATTAGCACTATTATAAATATAAATGTTCAAACATAAGCAAGTTGAAACCAAATGCCCCCCAAACACTGGCTTGCTGTTATACGAAGGTTTTCCATTGAGCTCGTGGATACACGAGCTAGAAAACAGAGAGTTAAATGGGCTCGTTGGCTAATTCTCAAGGCCAGGCTCCTTCACAGGAGGAAGCAAACTTAGTTTTTGCTCCCGACATATATAATCTGCGGTGGTTGGCGGGACAGTTTTGGATGACAATCAGAGAAACACTAATTCAGAACTTCGAGTAGGGGCTTGGGTAGCGGACGCGGAAACCCTGATCAAAACAGAAGGTCTTTACTCAACAGCCAACCTGCAGAACGTCTCCTTCATGTTCTTACTGCTCTGTACAGCTTACAAGAGACTCACTAACAACTAGTTATAAATAGACATCAAGGAGTTTGTTTATCTAACTGAGAGAAAACAACGTTTGGGTTCTTTAGAAGCGCGCATTTGACACCACAGCAATGTAACTGCTCTGGGAGCAGAACCGAGCTCGCCTCAGCCAGGCTGGTGTTTTGATGTGGTCATCGTTCGCTCAGCAGAGCCTCTGTTTGGTAACACCTTGTTTGCCCAATTCTAGGTACTTGAAAAATTTAAAAACATACCTCTTTGAAGAAAATTTTAAAATGAAAGATTTTTTTTTCATTAATTCGTAAAAAGCTTCCCCAAAGTTACTCTAAAAGTGCCTGAGATCTTCCAGGACCATTCCTAAGACAAGTGAGGGCAAAAAGACATAACATCGACCAAATATATTCTTTAATTTTCAGATATTTGTGCACAAACTAGCCAACCACCATACCTAAGACTGCAACTCCTAAACGTTCTCACTACTGAAAGATAAAGTGCCAAGTATCTCCAAGAGGCAAACCAGTCCTACGTCACGTGTCTGTCCTCAGCACTTACTAGAGGCTTCTTTCTGGAAGATGGAATCACTCGGGTTTGGTGAAATTGTACGGCAGCTGTTGTAACAGCATGGTGAATTGGTCAGGTGATAACACTTCACCATTTCTTCCATTTTCATCTTTTCTACCTGTGTGGTAACGGCTCCTTCAGCAGAGATTGCGAGAGGCTGGTATACCCAAGTAACTTTCACTCTGATTTCGGATGGCGTCCAATTCTCTTGCACAGATATCCTCCCCCAGCCCACTCTCTCTCACCTGAGGAACTGTTTGACTCAGCTGCTGACTCTGCACCTCCACCTTCCACCTCTCCGGAATGCTCACATCTAACTCCGCTAGTCGTGCCGGGAAGGAACGTTACTAGCTGTGTCAGTGCCCTGGAGGAGCTACCTGTTCTCTCCTTCCCTGCAGTGCTTACATCTAACTCATGTTAGAAGTGTTCTTCAACCTCTCTGAGCCTCCACTTCTTAATTCGTATCACAGGGAAAATAAAAGACTGTAGTCGTAGAGTCGCAAAGAGGATGAAATGACTCTGGGAAGGGCCCAGCACAGGGACCGACATTCAGTAGTGGTGACTGTCTCTCGTCCCTTTCTTATTTTTTCACTGAACTGTCCAGAGATTTCAATTTCCCTTTCCTAGGGATGCTCTTGATTTAAAAGGAGATTACAGGGAATGCATATACGAAAGGAGTAGTATAAAACATTTGAAGCTGGTAAAGCTCTTTGTGCAGAGTTGTAATTTTAAATTTTAGGATCTTATTTCCTAACATCATTAGTCAAGGTAAGCTCTTAAAGAGAAGCATTCAAGCTAGACTGAATACCTGTGAGCTATCCGCCTGAGCCTGGGGAAGAGTTCTGGAGTCAACAGAAGTGATTTCTTAAAGACATCAGTGCAGAAAGGGCAGCTAAATTCTGGGCCTAATCAGCGTTGGTTTCCATCCCAACAGCAAGAGCCTCAGACCCTGTCCTCAGCCATGAGTTCCCCTCTGGAATGCTCTAAGAAGAACGCTCTGCGCAGAGCTGGCTACTCCGAAAAGCCAGTGCTGGCTCCAGAGGAGGGCAGGCAGCTGAAATCGGGGAGGGAGCCTTTCACAAGACAATAGTATTTACAAATGAAGCATCACCCTGGAAAGGGGAGACCTGGATGTGGATGTTGGGGATATCCATGGACTCCTAATGTTATAGAAAGGACTAAAACCATCTATTCCATCACATACCTAAATTCTCCAACTCTGGGCTACTTTTGTCAACCTGGAGTAGGTAGTTTAGGGACAAAGATACAGGCAATACTGTTCTCCATTTAGATTTATGGAAACTGCTACCCCATTCGAGGTAGAGACCTCGTGCCCTCCCTTGACTTCAGCTATAACCTTGTTATGGGGCCTTGAGGCTGATGCCTCTCAAATCTCTTATGAGCCTCAAACCCTGGTTTGCTACCAGTTAGATCTGTGGACACATCAGGCGCAGCAAACCCAGCATACCCCAGAGGGAACTTACTGAGCTTCCCCAAAATCTGCCCCTAAGGGTCCACCCAGCCCCCCTGACAGCCTACAGCTTGCAGCCTGGCTGAACACTCTTCTCTTCCCACTGCCACGTCACTGCTATCATCCCACCTCCGGGATGTCTCTTACGATGTCTCCTCTGTCCACCCCACTGCATCGCTTACCCAGACAATGGCAAGAAGCTCCGAAGTGACCTGTCCTCATCTTGCTGCATCCAACCCCCCTCTGCACTGCTCCCAGGGGGTCCCCTTAAACCACAAAGCGATTGGGTCCCCCCTCTCATTCAAATGCCTCAGTGGCTCTCATTATCTCCGGCGAGCTGGCCCGGACCCAGGCTCCAGCCTCCCCTCTCCCCACACCTGCCTTGTGCCTTAAACTCACGTGACTGCTGTCAGCCTGACTCCTCGCACCTCCGGCCGAGCACGCGTGTCCTTGAGCTGGGAAGCCGCTCTGCCTTTTGCTCTCAGACTCAGCTCAAACATCACCTCCTCTGAGAAGCCTTTCTTGACCAAGCCCCACCTCCCCGGCGCGCCCTTTTCTTACTCTGCTGTTGAACTCCCTGCTACCTGTCCTCTGTCTCCTCCCCGAGGGCAGCGCCTGCACTCTATTCATCGCGGCCTTTCCAGGTTCTGATGCAGCAAAGGCTGTGTAAGTGTTTGTGGAATGAATGAATAAACGAATGGAAACCAAAACTATTTAAACAGGTCCATAAAGGTTGTGTTATGCTCAAGGAAGAGGGACTCATTACACATTTTAAAGGAACCTCAGGACTTTCTGGGACTGGGAGGGCAATTAGTGTGGGGCAAAGTCTAGGATGTTGAGTTAGGTTCCCAAGTCTACGGTGTCATAGCTTTACCTCGGCCAAGGTACCTAACGTCTCTGAGCCTCAGCTTACTCATCCATGCAAATGAGAGGAGGACACAGCATCGATTGCAAGGGCTGGGCGGGAATGACACAGGTTGGTGTGTGCCAGGTGTCCGGCGAGGCTGTCACAGTGTCCTCCTTCCTCAGTCGACAGGACTGAACAGAACACAGACTCTGGGAAAGGAAAGGCACTGGCCGGGAGACAGCAGGGGCACAGCAGCGCTCCTGGCCTCAAGGGGCGGACAGTCAGCTTGAAGAGGCACCGTGTCTTCACTCAGAAAGCTGAGAAAGTGTACAGCAGTCAACGATATCAGATGAGTCACGAGGCAGAACAGGCTCGAAGCCAGGTTGGTGTGGGACGTGCTGTGCACCGGGTGGGGAGGGCTGGGATGGGGGTGAGCCTGGGGGAGAAGGAGGGTCTCAGAGGGTCCACCTGCTGGGGTGGAGGCTATAGGGGCCTGGGGTTGCAGGGGAGCCCGTGGTTAAGAAACTGGGTTTGTTGCGTTTAGACTCGTCTGCTGCTCTCTGCTGCCCCCTGTTGGCGTGGAGAGGGAAGAAGAGGACTGTCGGTGAGAGGGACGGAGGAGGGCGCAGGTGAGAAGAGGCCCGGGAAGGGGCAAGAAATGTAGCAACCCCGAGCAGGTGCTGGAGGTGGGGAGAGAAGAGGAGGAGAGCTAGGCCAGTGGTCTTGCACTGAGCTCTGGGTCACCTTGAACCCTCCTCTCCTCCTGTTTTTCCCTGGAATGCTTGTCATACCCTGTCCCCCACCTATTTTCCTTTGCTGGTCAGGGGTTTGTTCTTTGTCTTCCAGGACTCCCTCCCTGGCCAGCGTGAACCACTGGTGTGACTAATGTGAGGGGCACTTAGCATTCTTGGGACTCTTGGCACTCAAGCATTTCTTAAGGCCATAAACCATTTTAGCTCTAAATGCCCCTGTTAATATGACGAGGAGACGCAGTAGGAGATGCAATATTTGTGGAGATGCAGAAAACAAAAAACAAAAGCAAAACGGCTGAGGGGCATCAGATAGGGAGGGGCAAAGTGTCGAAGGAAGCAGGTGCTAACACAAAGCTTGTCCAGCAATAGAGTGGAAGACAGTGGCGGCCAAGTATCCCTTGGGGAAAAAAGTTGCACATAACGTTTCCCATTTGCGTCAGCCCTGTGCTTTCAACTTACGAGATGTTACTGAGCTTTCGGACTTAGGTCCATTGACATGTTGGGTCAGATAATCCTTTGTTGGGCGGGGGAGGGCCGTCCTGTTCACTGCAGAGTGTTTAACAGCATCCCTGGCCTCCACCCCCTAAATGCCAGTAGGAACCCTTGTCTAGTTGTGACAACCAAAAATGTCTCCAGACCTGACCAAATGTCTCCTGGGAGGCAAAATTGCCCCATTGGGAACCACTGCCTTAGATTATTGTTAGGGGCTACCCACACACCCAACACTGTACTTCCCCCGCCAATGTCACCCTCACCTGAGCACTACAAGAATGCCACAAGCTGGCGTCCACCTCCCCATCCACTTGATGTTCCCAGAAACAGCAACAGAAGCTTCTTTCAGAAACCCAGGATTCTCTTTCCAAGTCCAGATCTGAGGGGCCGTCTCTTGCCATGCTCAGAAACTGCAACCCAGTGGGCTTCACGACCGCCAAGGGGGCTCCACACCCAAAGCCCTGATCCCCCAACTTCCTGGGCAACCAGAGATCTAGGCTGAAGTACTTGCCCAAAGCAGATCTTAGGTAAACCTTGGAGATTGTTTTTCCCTTTGCTATCTATTTTTTCCCCTCATTTTCTCCTCCTTTTTCTCTCCCCTGAGCTCACACAGAGTAGAAGCCACAGTAGCTTCTCATGTGAGCAGGAATCTGGGTCCACCCTCCCTCAAATTTCAACAGCAAGTCCTGGAGTTAAACAAGAAAGCCTTCGCACAAATAAACAATTAAGTTAATTGTGGGTCTGACAAATATTTTTTTTCCTGAGGAATTAAGTACCCATTTGGGGTTAGGCCTCCACGCCGAGCCTCTGCCTGAAAAACAAGACTGCAAGAAGCTGATGGAATATGGTGAATGTTGTCAAAGTCCCTTATTTTTAAATCAAGGACAGTGAGTCCCAGAGAGGTGAAATTCCAGCCAGCGCTGAAGCCAGGACCAGACACACGATTCCTTGTTCTGAGTGACGTTACCTGGAGCTCCCCTCCCACCCAGACAAGGATCAGGGATGTGCGGGTACCCGGGAGGGCAGCAGGGAAGGGTGTCCTCAGAGCCTGCGTCACTAAGCATTTCTGTACCTCAAGAGATGACTTATTTCATGGAAACCCTGCACCTGGGGCTGTTCCTAAAACCACGCACGAGGCAACTGAAAAGAGTCCCCTAACGGGGCACCCATGCTTGCTCCGTGACATTGTTTTCAGTGAAAATTAGCATTAGCTGTTTTCAGCTTTAACCTTAAACTCCAGCTGGCTTTATCTTCTCTCACTTACTATCACTGTATCGCAGTGCACCGTGTAAAGGTCACACCTGTGTTTACACGCCATACGCCGTCAAAATACCATGAAGAGAACACTATGTGGTCTCTATCGGAAGATCAAAAAAGAAGAGGTGAGAAGCAGGCCTTCCTCCTAAGGCAAGGCCATTCAGTCCTTCCCGAACACCGCTGGGCCCCGCACGCGGCTGCTGCCTCTGCAGTGTGGGTCTGGGCGGGGTACGTGCTGTTTTATTGACGGAGAAACAAACACCGCTCAGCACCTGTCCGGTTTCAGGGTGACTAGGGAGTTTCCAATCTGGATATGAGAACACTTTTACACTGTACCCAAACATTCTTTTTCTTTTCTTCTTTTTTATTTCCCCCTTAAGCCAAAATTAGAACAAAAACAAACATATACGGGGCTCAATGTCGCAGGAAAAAGAAATTCAAAAGTTAAGACATTTCGTAAGCAAAGCACTGACCAGGTCGAAACTCACCTGGCCTGGAACCTTGGGATTCCTTTGACTGGGGAGGGGAAGAGGGTGCACCCCAGGGGCCTGGGAGGCGACACTCTCCTTAGAAAGTTCCTCCTGGTTTCCCAAGCTGTTGGGGGAGTAAGGAAGTCATACGGAGAGTTGATGGAGACGGAATTTTTCTGGTCTAACCTAGTGGTGCCTTGAGGTGCAATTAATAAGTAACTGCAAAGAGCAAGTCTGCAGTGAAGGCATTCAGCCCCCCAACTCCCTCCACCCGTGCAAAGATAACCTGATACTCTTCACCTGGCCGCCCAGTGACCTGACCCCAGCAGGGACCTCGCTAATTAGCATAGTCCCTCCTAGCCCAGCCTTGGGACTGGCTGTCACACACCACTCTCCTACACTCCAGCATCAGTCTGCGCTGGGCCCCCGGAGACCCCCAGATAGCCTGCCAGCCAGTGAGCAGTCCCCAGGGGCCACCGCCCAAGCTGCGAGCACAGTGGCCACAAACCTGTCCTAGCCCCAGAATCCAATTCATCTTCAATACTGCATCTCCCAAAACCAAGTGGGGAAAAAAAGCCTTTTCCTTTAAAATAATCTTCAATGAGGCCAGGCTATTACTGGAACTGGTCATATATAATAACACCTAAAATGCCAATAGAAATGTATAGGGCTGCTTGTCTACTCACCATTTAGGCAGCGGTGAGTCATTAATTCATGTGAGATTTATCAGTTTATAAAAGATGCTAGATAAGTTATTTCCAATCATGTGAGTATAGATTTATGCTCTGGTTATCTACTGTGGAAAGGATTTATAGTGGGCTGTTCTCCCCAAAGCAGTGCCATTCCGCCACCTGCCCACCCACCGCCTCCAGCCCGTGCCCTGCAGAGAGCTGGGAGAGTGCAAAGTAAACTGCAGGCGACCAGAGGTGGGGCTGGGTGTGCTGAGTGTCACCAAACATTACAAAAACACAACCGAAAGAGAACTATTCTGAAAGACTCATGTACCATAAAAGGGGAATTTCCAGAAGCCTCCGATATTAGCAATTCGCCCTTCCATTCCCTTCCTCTCTAGTTTCAAGATGAGATGATGACAAAAAGACTGACTTGTCAGAAACAACACGAAACTCCATCTAGAAACGTGCAAACCGACATAGAACAACTTGTGGGAATTTCCACACCTGCTCTTCTGATTTGCCTCACAGAGAGGGAAAGAGAGAGAGAAAGGAAGGGGGCCTTCGCCTGCATCTGCCCCAGAGAACACATACGCATGATCTCTGTTCTCTTACTTTAAAATGAACATCCCTGCGTAGGGAGTACCTGTTTTATTTTTTTTCCTGTTGGACCAAAATAGTTTTTCCAAAGTAAAAGTTCTGAGATGGATGTTTTAGAAGCAGAGACAGCTGGGAATTTTCTCTAAACTAGTACAAGTATGGATATGTCTCCTTTCACTTTCCATTTTTATGTATGCATTTAAGGCCAAAGGCGCTGGGTAATTTCGATAGAGTGTTTCCGAGAGGAGACGCCCTCCATCTCGGCGGGTGACTGGACATTTACTGGGCATTCACTTTTGACTGGCCTGAGACATTAGGTGGTGTGGGAGAGTTCTATTAAGGAAATAGAAGTCAAAATCCAACGGAATAGGGAAATGAGCCAAACAAAAATGGACATAAAGATACAAAAAAAAAAAACAAAACAAACCCACCCACACAAACACAGATGAATGTACATCACCGGCTGTAGTTTCTACCAGCTGAGCCGAATCTGCTCACCTTGCAAAGATTTCCCGTACAGTGGGGACTGCCCACACGTGCACATTTCTTAGTCTCTGGTGGCCAGCTCTAATGTTTCTGAATCCCTTTGGGGTCATTGACATCATATCCACTTTTTATATTTTCCCCACTCAACCCACTTTCATGTCTTAAAATTTTTCATTTTGGGTATCATTTACGTAACGGCAACAGGAATCCATCTTGTGTGTACAGCTTGATGAATACGACAAACGCATACACCGCTGTAACCCGCTCTCCCCATCAAGATATGGAGCACTTCCATCCTTCCAGAAAGGTCCCTCGAAGCCACTTTGTTTTTAAATTATTGGCATCTGAATGTTTCTGCGTGGAGATTATCAAAGCCAATGTGTGGGAAGCAAGCCTAATCATTAATCATCTACTGCAAACACAGGTAGGAAAGGTTCTGAAGACTCTGAAGACGGTGCATGAGACCGCGTAGACCCATCTGCAGGGATGGGTCCTGTTGTGAAACACCAAAGGGGCTTTTTAGGGACAGGCACGTGGGCCCCTCTCGGCAGTCCTGCTGGCACTTGACCATGTAACTCAGACTGAGTGGGTTTCTTTTCTGGTTTTGTTCTTTAGGCATCAGGATTTATATGTTTAGAAAGAAGGAAGTTGAGGCTGAATAGTCAAATCTACCATATTCTCGTAGGAGCAAATGCTCCAATGCTCTCTGATTAGGAGAGTTCAACCACAGCTCAGAGTCCTCGCTTCCAAAATTCTGTTGCGACACCGAAAGAGGAGTTCACATGACTAGGCAAATTAAAAATTTTCTTAGCATTTCCTGTTTCCCAGATTTCAGAGTAGCCCTTCAGGGAATGTCTGGCCCAGGGTAGCACATTCAGGATGAGGGAAAATGGTTACTTTTGGGTCCCCACCATCATCATCACATTCCCCCATGTTGCCCCTTGGGCAGTGCTGCCCTCGTGGCCTGCCAAAGAGGAGGCAGGCAGGGCTGGGAAGAATCCCATGGCTGTACATGCTCCCTTCAGGGTGGGGGCGAGGATACCCCTGCTCCAGTGAGCCTGCACTCCTCACTGTCCCTTCTGCCAACATTTTGCAGCAGGACCAGTAGCGAAAGACCTGCTACGGAGCAGGAGACAGGCACCTCTCGACTTCTGGGCATTAGTTTTTCATAAAAGATTAAAATACTTCACAGACGTCTGAATTGTGTGTCTTCAAAGCAAAAACAAAATAAAACACGTCCCAAAATATTATGCAGGAAGTAATTTTTTTTCTTTTTTAAATCACTTTTCCAAAATGGTACCCTGAGGTGATCCTTTCTTAAATCTCCCAGCAATCAAAACAATGCGGTTGAAAAGTTTACAACTTTCAACCCTTGAAAAGGTCACCTCCCTGCCTCACACCCTCTCGTATTAAGAGCATAACGGATATTTTGAGTCACATGTATTGTTCTTTGTTCATTTGCATTTGGTGAAATCCCCCCTTTGGACCAATTTAGTAAGCAGTGCCTTGGGCTTCCTAGGTGATTGTTCTCTTATCTTTTGTGTATTTTTTTGTGTCAAAAAAGTTTAGACTCCCAACCAATGAAATGAAATCATGGCCTTTGTCATTTATGCTTTCCATCTCGCTTGGGATGGAATTCCTCCTCCTTTGCCATGAACTAAGACCTTCAAGGCTCAGTGGAAGTCCTTGTGCTCCAAGATGCTCCGAGAGCTCTCTGTGCCTCAGCTCCTGCCCCTCTGACCTGCTGCTGAACGGACAGACTTCTCCATAGTTCAGTCTCAGGTGGGTTTGGTACCCACCACTAGACTGTGTTATTGAAGGTCTTAAGAGTTCTGGTGCCATATACAAAGTGGCACCGTAAGAGAAAGACTTGCCAGATGGGAAATTTGTCCCAAGCACCCACAGCCCCAGTGCAGGGGCTCCCACTCAGGGAGAGCCTCACCTCCAGATATGCTGCCCAGCAAAGGGTGCTCGGGCCCCAGGCCGCTTCGTGCCGCCTAAAGCACTGTGCATCTCAGCTGTCATGGGAGGCCTGAGGGCTTTCAGAAGCCGCCTGCTCACTCTCCCACCTCTGTGTGTAAGCCGACCGTGCTGCTTTCAGAAACATATTTCTTTCTCTATGAGTAATTTAAAAGTGACTCATCCTCAGCCTCACCAGCCGGGACATGTGACCTGCAGTGCTGCCTGAGTGTATCTATAGATGTGTAAACCAAAGCAGTTCTTAGAACACAGATTCCCCCTCCCACGTGCTGTTTATGTCCTTGCACTTCACAGGGACACAGCCACGACAGAGAGGAGGAGCTGGGACTGCCCTCTCCGCACTCTAACCTGGGATGTGCCCGTCAGGGGAGACCAAGGACATCACCCAGTGACAGCAAATAACAGAGACAGGCAAAAGGCCTAGTATACTTATTTCGGTATCAGTAGACCATCAGGAAGTTCTGAGAAAAACCCACAAAAACCTAATTCGATGAGGATCCATAGAAACAAAAAACTACTCTAAGTTCTGTCTCTTTCTGCCTTAGTAGAAATTTAGACTTAATGAAGTAGCGATGACACCCACACCCACTGAAACCCCACCAATATATCTTCATTTCCAAATCAGAAAAACGTCCCTGGGATCTGCTTGTGCTTTGTCTTGGTAACTCATATGCATGAAAATGTTTTTATTTCTCCAACTTGTCTTTATTCCTCCATCACCAGAGAGTGGTGTCAGGCCCTGCCCGGGGACACTGCTGTTGCAGGAAGGCACGCGGGTGACACAGCTGGCAGGCATTCTAGAGAGTGCTTCCTACCTCTTTCTCACTTCCTATTTTTATTCAACCAAAGCTGAACTCATTTGCCTGCTTTGTGAAGATCTTCATAATCTGGCCCCTCGTCTTATTTTCTAGCACTATGTCGATTGCACAATTTATCCATGGCTGCCACCAGGGTAGCCCCTCCGAGGAAGACATCAGAGCCTTTATTCCTATCCCAGAGCCTCCACCCTCCCAACCCCCCATGCCTTTCTTCCACACTCGCCTACCTTCATCTTCCCTCCTGTCTTCATCACCCAACTCTCACCCCATTCTTCCAGCTTAGCTCATCCCACCTGAAAACGTTCTGGGAAGCCTTCCTTACCTGCCTACTCACGCTGTCTCTACTGCCAACATCTCCTTAATTTCCCCAGTACTTCACGATCTCTGCCCTCCAGTTTTGTTTTGCTAGCTACTACACAACTTTTTATACTTTCCAATGTTGTTTGCCTGCAACATGGTTTGATTGCAAGTTCCTTCAGGGGCGTATCATATATTTCACTCCCATGTGGCCCCACCGTGCCTAGCTTCACAGCAATGGGCAAATTGAGCTTCAGATTAAGAGAAATAATATTTTATTTTTGCCCAAAAGGTATACTATGTAAGGTCTTACCAAACTTTTGGCCCTCTGTTACTTTTGAATGCACGCCACCTGGAAGATAAACTTTACTTTTTATCCTAGAATGAGGCTACATGGAGAGGAATAAATGCACTGAATATTCAACAAAGTGACAAACACAGGCACTGATAGGCATTTATGTAGCACTATGTGCAAACATTGATTTAAGCGCTTAACAAATAACAATTCTTCTAAACTTCACACTGACCCCCCAAAAGTGGCACTATTATTATCCCCACTTTACACATGAGGAGATTGAAGTATATGGTAGGTAACTTGTCCAAAGTCACATATATAGAACGTGGCTGAGCTGCACCTAAACTCAGGCAATCTAGCTCCGGGGTCTGTGCTCCTGGTGGCTGTGCTACATTCCTGTTAACGGGTGTGTGTTTTTACATGGCTTCTTTCACTGCAGCAAAAAGGAGCCTGTCTTCAACACGGACACCTTGTCGCCGTTGTGTATACTAAACCCCATCACCACACAGGTCCAGTGTAAAGAAAACTGGTGGTGAGATGTAATCTTCCAGGGACACTTCAGAAAGAAGAATGGCAATATGGGAGCTAAATAAATAGAGTTTTCTTTGAACTGTAGGAGGTAAAATCTGCCAGTCTACTCTCAGGACCCTGCAAAATGGCACCACCCATCCACTCTCTGTAGAAATATCAGATTCGAACTCCCGGACAACCTTCAGGTAGGCTCCCTGCAAATATTACTACACACAAAGCAGAATCTTCCCGAATCCTTAATTTCTCGACATAAACTCAGTAAAATCCAAATCATAGCTGCCTTTAAATTTGTTTACTATAGTTTAAATATGATCTTGAGACCCACACATGGTACGCTTGAGAACTCCAGATTATGTACAAGAAGAAAACCTCATCCTGGTGGTCAAATCACGGCAGGAAATGATGCCACCGACAATTATTCATGTATTAGCAGTTGCTTAAGTACCATAAGGCTTTTAGGGGAAAACACTGGGAGGTAGTGGTTGGAAATGAAGCCCCATTATTAATGTAGTCAAGCTATTCAGCTGGATTCAATAAAATAAAAAGCCCTGCCCAGACCGATGTCTGTAGTAGAAGATGCTAAGAGCTGTTTTTCAAAAATCTGGTTTTATTGAATCCAGGCTTTATACACAGCATTCCTTCTTCCTGAATGGCTAAAAAATCATCCCATGCATTTGAAACCACTCAAGGAGAAATGGACTTAAGCCGTGTCAAGAAAGCACAGTTAGATTTAAGGGAGAGAACTTCATAGTGTTTAAGGTGATTGAAACCTTGCTAGCCCTGTGTATAGATTGTCAAGAAAGGTTGTGAAATCCTCTTCTGTTAATTCAGGTCAGGTTAGAAACCATGACTGGGAGTCTACTATGTGCCAGCCCCGATATGGTGCCCTGCAAGGCCCTGGGGACACTGAGAGGAACAAACACAACCCCTGCTCAGGCGGAATTTACAACCCAAGGGAGGGCTGACCAGCACTGGGAGAAGTGTTTGGTTTGGATGAACACCATCTAGTGTAACCGTCAGTCTCTGGGTGTCTGTCACTCTTCCTGGGCTTGTTGCTGTCCTTTTTCACGTCTCTGGCTCCATCTTCATTGTTCCCGGACTGTTTGTCCCCTTCTCCCAGGCCCCATGCCGCAGACCTCCCCGGCCTGGGGAGCCGCAGGCATCTTCTGTGTTTATCCCTCCAACCACATCCTTGGCCAACAGCTGTGCCTGCCTCCACTGCCCTGCTCGGCGGCCTGACCCACGCTTGTCGGTGGTGCTGGAGAGACCTCTCCGATCCCAAATCTCTCTCATGCTAACTGGCTGCACCACCTGGAAGGGAGCCAAAGAGAAGTGACTCATCTGGGTTAGGGCATCAGGCGCTGGAGTTTCACATTCACCTGCGCCATTAACATTTACCGAACACCAAGGGCCGAGATACCGAGCGGGAGACAAAGAGGATTAGGCAAGACTATGTCCTCAAGGACTTGATGAGCCAGAGAAAAGGGAAAAGAAAGATTTAAGCCCAACGGAACATCCCGATAACAAACAAGCTATATGACAATGTTAAAAACAGAGATAACTCCCAGGGAGGGTCTAGTTCAACCAGTTATTGTTGAAAATCAAATGCCTTAAAGGGGCAGAGTTCTTGTGCCAAATCACCCTGAAGCTGTGCTGCCTGCCTTAGAGCAAGTCCACTGTCTTTTCGTTCAACTGGGTCCTCAATCCAGTATCAGTGACCGGCAGGGTTGCAGGCTCAGGGGACACAAAGCCGGGACACAAAGCTTGGCCCCGCAGCAGGAGTTTTATAGATTGTCCAGTCCTGTGCCCGGAGAGAGGTGGTTAGCAGGGAAAAGAGGGACAGCAGGAGGTGCTAAGGAGAAAGACCAGACAGCACCAAGGGAGGGAGAAGGACACGCCGTGGAGGGGGAGAAGCTGGACTAGCCTTAGGGTGGGCTTGGGAGGATGAGGATTTGAACTGGGGAGGTCAGAGGGGGGTCATTCCAGAAGAGGCCAGTTGCCAGGAGCCCTCGAGGGGCAGAGAGCACCACGCACAGCCAGACTGGCAAACGAGGGTATCTGCACAAGGTGCACGATGTCACCGGTGGGGAGGACGCCCTGAGTTTACCACGCTGGCTCTCACTGGCCCAGACCACACAGTAACACTCTACGTGTGCTAACAATGAACCCCAGTGAAATACATTTTTGGGAGACAAACGGTATGATAATGAATTGGTGTGTTCCTTAGCATGATGTCAAATAGGAGTATTAACAAATTCCTCCAACACTGGGCAGATTATATAATCGTATTGGCTTTGCAGCTTACTGAGTGCGGAAATGGGGTACCAGATCGATTAAGTTTGGGTAGGAAAACATTAATGACTGCAGTGTTAGGAATGATGTGCTCCTGAAAAGGTACAGTATTACCTTATATGAGTTTATTTCTCACACTGGTTGACTGACTTACCTCCCTTCCTCCCTCCTTTCTCCTTCCATCCTTCCATCCACGGAGCACTTCCCTAGTGCTGGGCCCCGGGCTAGATGCTGCGACCACACAGAAGGATGAGACATAATCCCTGCTTTAGGGCGCTCACTCTCCAGCCGAGGAGACCAACAGCTAACAAGTTCTAATGTTGCAACATGACAAGGTGCTATAACAGAGGAATGTGGAAAATGCCATGGGAGCACCACAAAACAGACGGTGGCTTCTGTTTTGAACTGGTTTTAGAAGCCTCCTCTGTGTATAATGCTGTAATAAATATGTCTCATTGCTAAGGGTTCAGCTGTCTCTCACAGCCACCTCCTCGCTCTCTCTTTCCCTCCATCACCTATCACCCACCTCCCTCGCTCTCTCTCCATCCATCCATCCATCATCTCTCTATCTAAAACATTGTAAACACATAATTTTCATTTCTAAGACAGGTTTCTCTCCTTGCTACAGGGGAAGCCTCGCTACCCAAGGTCATTTTGCCAAAGTGAAAGCTGACAAGGGAGGTTTAGAATTCCTTCTCTGGGGGCCTTTAAAAACAGGATTGTTCTCCTCTGGCTGGGACGGTTGGGTGGTCCTGCCTAAAGGCAGAGGGGCCTATTACAGAACTTCTCAAGAGTTCTCATTTGTCCTTACTTCCTCCATTCCTGAGAGCCTGTAAGTTTCCTTGAACCATGAGCAGCTCCTACCCTTTCAATACTGGGACTGATCTGCCATGGACAAACACTGAGGTGAGGAACGGCGGCCCGGGAGGGCACATTTCCACAGTCTCAGAGGTCACCACCGCTGGCTGCGGTTCTAGTAGGGACTGCCCACCCGGCACGGACAGTCACACCAGGCTACAGTCATCCGTAATTGACATCAAGGGCCAAAAATCCATGAGATGCTTGAACTCAGAATTTTGTTCTGTAGCTAGCATTTTCTAATGTCCTAAAGCTTCTGATCTGTTTCCAATTGGAGGGAGATGGGGACTACTCCATTTATTGTTAAATTTGGCCTCTGCAGCGTAAATTTCCAAAGGTTCCCTTATCTTCTATCAGGTAGGAAGTCCTCCCAGAATGCCAGGGCTTTCTAGGAGGGCTGCAAGTTGTGGGGAGAGGAAAAGTAATCCGAGGGTGGTATCTGGAAACATTGCTTAACAACAGTTACTGTACTTTCCCCGCTGGAACCCAAACCGAAGGGTTAGCCACCCTCAATGGCTGAGTTGCAACAACCTGGATGCTATGCATTTAGCAGGCTCAGCGGGCATCAGTCTTTATCTTGGGGTCTTATCTGTTTTTGATAAGAACTGCTTATTGGCCTAACAGCACTGAATAAATAGACCTTTAGGAGGTTCTGGTTTACTTTCCTGAAGTATCTCCTGATTCTTAAAGTCCAACAAGGGCTTCACAGGTGCAGGTGGGCACGCGATAATCCCTGGTGACACTTATTCCTTAACTGATTCTATGGAGGGCTTCTTCTGGGCTGTCAGAAGCAGCCCGGCCTCATTTTCTAAATTAAATGCAAACAGAATAGTTTTTCCCCTTTGCATTTTCTTTACTGGGTAGATACCAATGGCCATCTTCAAAGCGATTTTAATGCTATTTTAAATTTTTATCTGTTGGGAGGAACAGAGATGATCCACTTATGTTCTTTTACACATTTTTCCATGTTTTCTTTGTAATTACAACAACCAAGCTAATGTAATCAATAGCCACATGCTTTCTGTAATCAGTGATTGGTGTACAAGAGGAAGCCAACATGGCAGCCAAGAGCACAGGCATGAGTTTAATCTCGGCACAGCCACCTACTACTGTGTGACCTTGAGCAAGCTGCTAGCCATCTCTGTGCTTCAGTTTCTTCGTCTGCAAAATGGGGCTAATGATAGTACCTACCTCATTAGGTTCTTGGGAAGATAAAATGAGTTGTTATATGTAACATGTTTAAAACAGTAACTGGCACATGTTAAGTACTCTGTGTTAGCTCTCATAATGATGAATGAATAAATCATTGAACTGATCAACACCAAGCAGATAAAGCAGTATCTAGGAACCCTGGGTTTTAAATGGAGTAAAATAATACATTAAAGAGCTTGGAATGGTGCCTAGTGCATAGTGAGTGTTCAATGTTAGCAATTGATAACTTTGGGCACCTGGGCCCCGTTTTTACTTTGAACTGTTTTCTATGACCTTGACTTCATCCTGCTAAAGCTCAGTGGTGCTACATTACATTTTGCTTCCTTTCTCTCACCTTTGGTGCTCAGGGGGAAAAGGCCCAGCCCCCACCCCAGGTCAGAGGGAATCTTATTCTGACACTGTGAGATTCAGAGTTATATTCTGAAATAAGCCCAGTAAGTTGAGTCTCATTCTGGAGTTCTTCTCCCATTTCATTGCCCTTCTACAAATTTTCCCACACATTCCTCTTTATATGTACTTTAGTCTTCAAACCTTGGGGGCATTTGCACCCTTTAAAACCCTCATTCACTAGTACTTCTATTTTTCACATTAGGAAACATACACGCAAATGACAACAGGATAAGGGGGTATGAAATTGATCAGGCTAGTCATGGAAAGCCACTGTGCTCACAAGACGCAGGTCTCATACGGGCTGCTATTGGTTGGCTGCACATTGGTCCAAAGGGATTATACCAACTGCGTGCCTTCCTCCAAAGGCCTTAGAACAGGTGGAAGCCAATCTTTTCATTTAGGTCTTCTTAGTAAATAGACTTTTTTGAGAAGATTGGAAAAAGATTGATTTATTTTTGAAATAACACTAGCAAAATATTATAAATTGAGTGTCTATGAAATCTTCTCACCATTATAATGTTAATGTTTTCTTCTGTTCTGAATTAAAAGTGAACTTTTCTATAGAAGTCTAAAAACCATGCTTTGTCTCAGTCTTCATAAGCCGTGTGCGATGTGTATCCGTCATCTGACAATGGTCAGAGTTCACTGCTTACTTTCCAAGTTTTAGTCCCTCTGCCAGCTTAATGGATTTCAGAAAAAAACCCACCTTAATTTCTAAGATCTGGCCTTTTAACCTTTTAGGAAATGAAAGGGTTTAAATAGCCTGCTGATACATCTCGTAGTGTCTACCTTGCAATTCTACTAGCACGGTGTGAATGAGCCTGATTCACAGCTGGAGTTGGGGAGGTTAGGAGATCCTGATAAATTCAGATAAAGTATAAAAGAAAATGCTTAGCAACTGGTGGCCCAGCAGGGTTCAAAAGGCTTCCGAGAGCAAAGCACTTATAATCATGAGATGAGAAGAGAAGTTACTGACAATAGCCAACAGATTGATCATGTCATTTATTCTTGCAAGAGTCTCGTTAAGTGCTCTCACGAAACAGCTATACGATGCAACAGGTAAAGTGAAACTCTGGAAGAAAGCTAGTCAACTATATATGGCAAATATGCTTCAAGTTATAGGAGATAAAAGTAATAAGTATATTAGATAGAATATTAAATGTGTTTGTTGTATTTCAGAGTTAGATTTTAACTTTGACCTATAGTTGGGCTGTTACCTACAAGGCATAGATTATTCTAACTGGCTTCCTTGGTGCAGAGCATGTTGGGCTTACCACGGACTCTCATAGAACACCCAGCAAAGGAATGCAATCCCAACGAACACTTTCTATAGATGGATGGAACACTTTACCAGGTAATGACTCCACATATACTTTCATTCATTCACTCACTTGCTGAATGAGTATTACTCACTCATGAGTATTACTCCTCACCTATCTGTTTTTTTTTTTTTTTTTTTTGAGCAGGAACAATGCAAACACTAAACATTCCTGGGACTGCCTTGGCCCTGATGAACTGGCGAGACAGATCATGCTTTTTTAATCGAAATATTATTATTTTCCCACTTGGATCTTTGGGGAGTCAAGAATCATGCCCTGAGAGTAGGAATCAAAATGATGAGCAAAGGGTTCTCATTTAAACTATCAATTCTGCTTGAAAATTTAAAAAGCTTCCTATGAAGTCATGAAGGCAGAAAAGTCCTGGTGGGTTAACAGGTCTCAACTTAGCATTCATTCCTCTTCCAGGTTATCTTTTTCTTCACTTGCACCATTATCTGCATTTCTACTGACTCTACACAGGATATCTATAAATAGTAATTAAAAACTAAAAAAAAAAAGCATCCTACTGTTTAACTTGAAATATCCTTTCAAAACAATAAAAAGCTTAGCTCCAATATAAAAGTTGTGATCAATTACCCTCTTTGTTTTATTCCAGAAAGAAATTGGCACATCTAAGATGATGAAAAAAACTATGTTTTCAGGGTATATTTTACCAGGCTCACTGTTAAAATACACACAAGCCCAAAACACCAACTCTACCTGCATATTTTGGGTGTTATTTGTTTAAACCTGTTTGTTTTCTTAGTTAAGCTAAAGATGTTTTCCCCTGGTGTTTCTGACGGGACAGTTGGACTAAAATAGAAATAAAAATAAATGACATGTTTAAAAAGTTACAGTCATCAGACCTGGAGCAAAGTACAGAAAATGGATGGAGGAAGTGAATTTTAGGACTTGTGTAGTAGTTTTCCTATTTTGGTTGCTCTAAATAGACATGGAAAAACAAGTTGCAAGAAAAAAGTGCATCTCCACCCTGTACAAATGGGAATGAAAAATTATTCCTCATGTGGAGTTAAGCTCAGAAACAAATTAATGTATGTCCATATAACAATTTTTCCTATTATGATGGACCAAACCTTGTTACTATAAACTATAAAAATAGTTGTATAAGATCTCTTATTTGTTCCAGACTTTTTACCATTTGGTATATTCTTGAGATGACTGAACTTGGAGATCTTAAGGGGTAGCAATCATAAAGAAATACTTATTGTAGAATACTGACTATAATCAAATTTGACTTGAAGTTTCCTTTTAAGTGAGAAAAACATAATAATTTCAGCTTAGAAAGGGCCCACCGCAATTAGATAATAGACTCTTCTATTAGGAGGTCTATGGCTTTGGGGAATCTATAAATTCCTGGACACTATTAGGCTAAGTTTCTTGTGTTTGTGAATTTTTCTGGGGAGAAGGTAAATAGCTTTAATTTAATTTTCAAAGATACACACACACACACACACACACACATATCTATAATAGACATATATATGACTCTATCAATACACATACATACACATGTATATATTTTACCATTTAGTTCTTAAAAACTCTATGAAATAAGAACTATTTAGAGCCCCATTTTACAGACAATAAATTGAGGCCTAAAAAGGTAAACAATTTGTCCTGAGTCATGTGTCGGTTTGTAGCATGGTCCATTCCAGAACACAGATCCCTTATTTTCTAGGTTAGCAGTTGTTTCGCTTGATGTTAAGGGACCCCACCAAGACTGTGAACCCCAAACGTTGCTCACTGAGAAACAAAACTGGAACTTAGACTTCCCAGTAGGTGCGTGAGCATGCACAGAGGGGTGGATGCATGGATGTTTGGGGTTGCTTTTTGTTTTTGTGTCTCTACTTTTCTTTTTTTCATGCGTGCGGATGGGTCTCTGCTCAATTCACATCATAGTCTAAAGTTAAACAACAAGTCACACTTTTCTTTTCTGAGACCCAACTAAAGAATGGGACATTTGTTTCCCAGTTATAAGCATCCTAAAGAGGTTCTATGGCCCTCCCTCAATCTAATCACATCTCCCCCCAAAACTGAATTTCGTGGCATGCCATTAAGAAGCATAGAGCATACCTCCTTTTAAAAACATTTCTTGTCTGCCATTTTCACGTAAGATGTCACACTGACCCACAAATCAAAGTTGAGGGCTGTCTGTCTTGACACCCTATAGAAGTCTACCACATTTTGTCAAAAGTCACCTTCCTCAAATATCTTTAGTGACAAGGCCGCCATGAGTGGTCCTCCAATCACCTTCCAAGGCTCAGATAGAGTTCTTTCCCCGGAACCTCAGGGGCCAAATCAACAATCCACATGTATGAAAAAATCCTGGAAAAGAAGGTTTGGACCTAAATATTGCAGCACTTCTCCTTTGTTAAGCTTCAAAGGATACAGGCAAATTTGAAGACTTACTAATTTGTCTGTTGGTTAAAAAAATGTATATTGGAAACATAATTTAAGTTAGACTTGGAAGTGGCGACTTACCTAAATGCCACAGTCAAATTAGCTAACAGGGTGTTGTGCTGCCTCCAGACTCTTTCACATATATCATTTCCAAGAGTCATCTTCAAAATATTTAGCAACCAGCGTGGCAAGCACCCAGCCCAGTCAGACTACTGCAAATAGCTGGCACAGGTGTGCTGGGGCATCCCAGGTGAATTCCAGCCCTGGGTAGTTCAAGGTCCCTACTGGTGCTAAATCTGTTTTGCCAATGGATTTAAAAAGGAACCCAAAGGTGGGGAAACCCAGGCTCCAGGAAGGTAAGCGGTGGCCTGGACCAATCAGCTGGTGAATGGTAGAGACGAGATTCAAATTCAGATTTTCTGAGCCCTGCTCTATCCTCCTCCCACTACACAGGTGCCCGTCTATTTAGACGCCTTCTAAAGAGTGCCAGGGGCCCGTGGTACAAGTGTCATCCACCTCAAGCTTTCTACGGGGCTTGCACCTCTCAGAAACGTGTCACTGTCATCTCCGCTGCCTGCGACGTGGGAGGCACTTGCCTGGGAGATGTGACTTGGGATGATGGGACAGGAGGTGAAAATTGTGGATGGTATTTTCAAGCAAAGGTAAATCTACAACACAATCTCATCTTGAACTCCTGCCGTTGTCGTTTGGTGACGTCCCTTCCCAGACGAGCCATTCCGTTTGCTCCCATCAGCATTCCGCGAGGCCCACTGGCAGAATGTTACTTTATTAAGACGAGAGCAGTGGCAGGATGAAAATGAGTGTTTTGAGAACCCTCAAGATAAAATCACTTGCAGACTATTCAGTACTTTTCTATTAATATAATGACGAGACTCGGCCTAAGACATTGGTCTCTTGTCCTCGCTCCATATTTTTCTGACACTGGAGGTCTACTGGGCGTAAGCAGGGAAGCCCAGGAAGCTGACGCGGGTGGCCAGGGACCTGGGGACCAGGGTTCCAAAACCTTCCTGCTTCCAGCTTACAACAGGGTGCTTGTCTGCCTAGTACAGTGTTTGGTGCACAGTCAGCACCCGTTCAGGGAATGTTTGTTGATTGAGTGAGAGGATGAGCGTGTGCATGAATGAGTTAGTGAATCAATGAGTGAATGAATGGTAGATATGTGGGTAAATGGGCAAGGGCAGGAATACTCAGTCTTTTCCCCCTTTTTTTAAGTGACACATAATAATTGCACATAATTACTGGGTACTGTGATATTTTCATAATGTATACAATGCGTCATGATCACAGCAGGGTATTTAGCAGATCTATCACCGCAAACATCTATCATTTCTGTGTGTCGGGAACATTCCAATCTTCCAGCTGTTTTGAAATATACGATGTTATTGTTTACTACTGTCACCCTACTGTGCTGTCAGACACTGGAACTTACTCTTTCTATCCGACTGTATGTTTGTACCATTAACCAACCTCTCTTCATCCCCACTTCCCGAAGAACTTGACGTTTCTGAAGAGTAAAATATAAATTAAAATAGTCTTCTGTTGATTGCTGGGAGCCCTCGGGCAGGATGCACCAAAGGGCAGCATGCCCTTTTCTAAGGGCAGGGCAAGGGTGAACACTCAGCCGCACCTTCGTGCAGTTTACACGACTCCCCTCCTCTCAGGGTGCCTCTCCTCAAAATGAACAACAGCACAAAGAACACAAAACTCCAAACCTATCCCAGGGCCTCTGATTCTGGGGACAGGCCCCCTATGTGACGCTCTCCAGAAGGGCCTGTTGCAGTCCTCTAAATATCCACCATGTGCTTTCCGACTTCAGCCAGGTCCATTCCCGCCTGGGAGGCCGTCCCTGGCAGCCAAAGACCACTTATTGTCGTGCCCCTCTCCTGGCCAATGCAGGGAACTGCCTGGGACTGGAATTTTTGCTCATGTTTTGAACAGGACAGCTACTTCTCCAGTGCCAAGGAACCTAGCACAAGGTGGGACAGATCAATATTTGTGGATGAATAACAAAGACATTTTGGCAAGTTAGACTTTCCTCTTCCAATGGTTTGGCTTTTACATTTTCAGCGACAGTCAGGAAATCAGAGGCCTGAAGTCCGGGGTGAGAAGTAAGTGATGGTGGCCCCTCAGAGGGTGACGGGACCCCATGCGAGGTTTCCAAGCTGATTCTGCAGTCACTTAGTTGACTCGGGATAGCTGGGTCGGCCCCCCCACAGTACAGGGTCCCCACCTCCAGGAAGACGCGTGTCCCTGCACACACCTCCCAAGAGCACCTGGTCACCTGCCACTCTGGGGGTGCACAGTCCCAGCGTGAGCTCAGGGAACAGACTCCAGTGTTAGCCGCGAGCCAGGTCCCCTGAGCAAGAGGCCTCATGATAAACTGACTGGAGACTGGAGGCCACCAAGCGTTGGCTGTGGCAGAAACTACCAGCTAGTCACAGTTTATGCTACTTTGCCTCCAAATGACACTGAGGAAGGGATTTTGTTCATTCTCATCCTCGGGAGATCACGCACCACCTGGACACGGCTCGCTGCCGAACAGGAAAGGACTCCGAGATGCCAAAAGACTAAAAGGCTCATGGCTGTTGTTTAGAAACGAAAACGGCCCTAAATCATAACCAGAGATGGAAACACGTCGAGGGGGAGGGCGGGTCACTCTGAACGGGGGCGCCAGGCGGATACGGACGGTTTATAGATGCCGGCGAAGGTTCTCAGGGCGAAGAATGTCCATTTCCATCAGATTAAAATGCAGTTTGGGAAAACAATTACCTGCCTGAGATCCTGGGAAAGTAAAACTTCCTGGTTTCTCTGCCAGCAAGAGCGATTGTAAAACAAGGGCTGAGAATCTCCCAAACAAGATTCTAGAATTTTGTCCAAACAGCTGCAGTTCACCTTTGAGGAGCCCCAGACTCACTTGAGTCTGATGGATGTCGCAACACCAAGTTTGAGGTCTCCCCAGTCTGGTGCCAAGAGTCGGCCCCCAGGGACAAAGAGGGAACAGTTGCTCTCTTAATCGGAGCAGAAAACAAAACTCCCTCCCCCTCTCTCCCCCACCCAACCTCCCTGCTTTGTTGTGAAATTGTCACTGGGCCTTTGAGGAGCGATTAAAACCCCAGCCATGTCCAATTTAAAGGGCAGGTTCCCAGGCGGGGAGGCGGAAGGGGACTCAAGGGGAAAAAAGTCAGTTGCAATGAATTTATGGAGGATTTGGGGATCGCAAAAGTCATGGGACTTGACTCAATTAAAATTAATGGAAAAGCACCAACACACAATTTAAACATAATAATAAAATAATGTGGCAAGGATATTCTGGCTCGTTCTCTGGTTCCATTCTTGAGACTGCTTGGGAACCTCAGAGCGGACTTCCTGGAGCACAGCATGGGTGCCCAGTGGCTGTTTTTTACCTACTTTCCTGCCCTTAACACACAAAGATTCTGCAACAGAGAGTGGGAATGAGTGGCCCACCCACTCCTGGACATTTCCTGAGAGGTGGGAAGGCACTTAGCAAAGCCACTGGAGTGGAGGTGAGAGAAAAGGTGTACAAGTTCTCAAGGCATGGTGCAGAAAAGGCTGCAGAGTTTGAAGCAGGCTGTGAAAAAGCTGCCCTGGTTGGGTGGCGTGGTCAGATTCCTGGACACATGGTGCACCCCAGCTTTCAAAAAGGGCCCCTGGGTCTCCCAGCTGGTTCCCAATCTTTGGAACTGACCATGCCTGCTATACACAGGGGCCCTCCACGTTTTCTCCTGGTGCTGTTTGCAAAGGCGAGGAAAGGTGGCCACACCAATGCCGCTCTGACCCCATGGCGTGGTGCCTGAGAGCCCCGTGCTGGGGTGTGAGAGGCAGGTAAGGCGGTGACGGCCCCCAGCTCCACCTTAGGGAGAAATCGCCTCTTGGCGAGGGGCTGGGGCTTTGCCCAGTCTGCACATTCCCAGCGCTCTTCGCATAGAGACTCGCATTGAAGAAATAAATATTCCTTGATTAAGTCCAGTGGTTCTCATCAAGTCGGCTCACCCTCAGTTCTAAGGTGGTGGCAATAATAGTACCTGCCTCACAGGTCGGGGTTCTTGGGAGGATTAAGTGAGTTGCATGTATAGCACTTAGAGTGCAACAGGGCACACAGTAGGTGCTCAGTAGATGTTCGATTTCATTACTGTTGCAAGTGTCTGATCATTCATTTAGCTTCCTGTGTCTTCAGTGCTATTTCTATGATATTGTGATGAATGTCTGCGCGCACCGCCCCCCATCCCTGGGAGGCCCCGGGGTCCTCAGTCGCACGGGCAGATGGCGACCTACGCAGTCAATTAAGCACCGCGCTTCACATGACTAAAACACCCTCAGCTTTCTGCCACGTTCCTTCTTTCCTTTTTCTCCCCTCTTCCAAATCCACTAAGGATTCATAGCCAATATTTTATTAACCCCTGACAGGTTATGCAACACAAGTTTTAGCAGTATGACGATAAATGTCATTTAGTAAAGTGGCTTTTCTGAATCAGACGCCAGCTCCCCAGCCAAATCGTGAAGGGCAGGGAAGAGAGATTAAAATCCGGTGATAAAGCAGAAGCCCTCGGTGTTGCTAGGAATTCTCGTTCTTCAGTAAAAATCGCAGCCGCATCCCCTCTTGCCCTTTGTGCAACGGAAAACAAACGGCTCGCCCGGCTCCCTTGCTCTGTAGGGGCTCCTGGGGCAGCGCTGCTCCCCCGGGAGAGAGAAGAGGGGGCAGGTGGCCGCCCAGCCCACCCCACGCTTAATCTCCATGGCGTTTTCCACTTTCCCAGGCCGGCCACGGCAACGTGAATGCTTCGCTGCCAGCCAGCTGACTGCTCCCGGTGAGAACTCTGCCTCGGAGAAGCACGAGGGACTGGAGCCGCATTAGAGGGTGGGCAGGTCTCCGGCCGGCATTCCTGGACCTTCTGCGAGCCATGAGGCTCCCAGACCTCCAATGTCAAGGTCCCTTGGCCCTCCGGCTCGTGGGCCTTTCGAGCAGAGCCCCTGCGGTAGCTGCTCCTCTGGGCAGACACATCCTTTTTCCTATTATAGTTACAACAAAAACAATAAGCAGTAAATCCACCGAGGGGCCTTGCGGGCTCCCACGGACCAACATTCTCACAATGCCCAGTGGAAACGTGTCCATGCACAGACCCTTTGATTCATTGTGATCCGAGTGGCTTTTCATGCCTTTAAAAATAAATATTAACGCTGAGAAGGTGCTTTGTTTCACCATGCACTCTCATGGCTGAGGATGGAGGCTCCAGATGAAAAACTTTCAAGGCAAACCAAATACAAAAAGCTGCAGAGACAACTCGTGTTTGTCTCGTTCGATGAGAGGTTACTAATTTGGAGGATGCCCGTTTTAGAGCTGGTCTCAGTTTGACTTGTAAATGAAAGGTGGAACCTAGCCAAAATTACCCCGCTGTGTGGCTGCCGCCCCGGCCGCCTCTCAGACCCCCGTTCCCTGTGCTGGGGACGGACAGGAGTGCACTGAGATCATGAGAAAGAGAAGCCAGGAGGTGTCAAGCGAGCAGCGGAAGGTCGAGAAGCCCGGTCAGTGGCGCAGAATCCCTCACTCGGCTCTGCGATCCCATGGTTTGGCCCTTCCAGGTCCTCACCTGCGGAGAGGGTCCCAAGCATCCCAGAATCACCTGCAGAGCTTGAGAAAATGCAGATGCCTGGGCCCTTCCATGATCCTGGGCCTCTGTGTGTTTTTATTAGTTTTCCCAAACCGACCTTTCAGAGCCACTGCCTTTCAGGACAACAGAGAGAACCAACGGATGGGAAGAGTTGGCAAAATTTTTGAAATAGAGATGGAAAATTCTTCTAGTGCTTATCGCTACCAACTTCCATTCGCAGCGTGCCTGGCACGTGCCCAGTTTCACCATCATCCTGTCCAATCCACAAGACCACCCTCAAGTGACACCTCTGCTCTGTTGACAAGGGGACAGAGCTCAGACGGGTTCGGGTGAGCTCTGAGGAGACCCCAGCTCATCTGATGGCAAGACCAGACACACAGATTCCACAACCGGAACCCTGCCCTCTTCCAGCACAGCCCGTTCCTCACATGCAAGTCTAGGGGACAGGGGCGGGCATGTGGCCCTTGTGCTGCGGAGAGCGCCGGCACCTGCTGGGGGCCCTGTCCCACTCCGCCACCCCCCAGGTGGCCCTGGTTTCAGCTCTTCTTCCTGGTTCCATTCCCCTCCTCTCACCTTGCTTTGCTTTCACCCTTTCTCCTTTCCCTTAGCGCAGTCGTGAAATCACTTGGGGGGTTCTGGGTCCCAGCCCCCGGGAGCGTGGCAGAATTGGTTCGGGTGTGGCCTGGGCATCAGGAGTTTTAAACACCCCTGAGTGACTCTCATGTGCAGCCAAGGTTGGGAGCCACGCCCTGCAGAGACCTGTCAGCCACAGCTGCAGAATCGGGAGGCTCACCTGGACATGCTCAGGTTGAAGCGGTGGCTCAGGCCACTGGCCACTGCTTTAAACAGGGCACTGTGAAGAAGCACCAGGTGGGCCCAGTGCCAGTCCAGCCACACCAGCTGCGTGCTGAGAAAACACCTGGCTGCCACCAGCTGACCGCATGGAGCGAGGAATCCCAGCACCTGGTGGGCAACCAGTGTCCTTGGCTGGCCTCTGCAGAGACATCCTGGGAAAACATACGCTGCTCCCTTGAAACCAGGGGGTGACCACAGGGTGAGTGACAGGAAGGGCAGCAGCTACCACAGCCTCTCTGCATATTAAACAGCCTGAAACAAGGAGCGGCTGTGCAAACTCCCTTCTCCTAGTGAGATCCGTGCCATAAAGGAGACCATAAAACTGGCTTCATCGGCCCATTCTGCAAATCAGGCCCCCAGTTTCTTACGCGCACAAACACACAAACCGCGTGGAGGACAAGACATTCCGCATAGAGCTCTGCTTTGCACCAATCTCCTTAAGGAAATATTGCAGACTGTAAGAAAACCTCATGTCCCCACCTGGGAAACTTGCCTGAAGACAAGCACAACTCATTGCGAAAGGATTCCCGTCGGGGAGAGCAGGCTGGACACAGAGGCCTACTGAGATACTGGACGGCTTCTGCAAACCGTCGGAGTCATGGCACTGCCCGGTGTGCTTGGCACCCAGCTGGCACCCGTAGGTCACCAGTGAATCTCTGTCATCGTATAAGTGAGCAGAGCGTGTCACGTTGAAGGTGGGGCTTAGACCCGCCACCTGCCACAGACAAGGAGATGGTGGGGAAGGTGGTGAACATGAAGCTTTTACACGGAGCCAGGTCAGCTGGCAGAGAGGGCAGGAAATGGCCCCTCTGAACAGCCCCACCACCCCCTGGCTGTGGGCCAGGAGCGAGGGAGAGAAAGAAGAAAGGCAGAGGCGGGTGTCTGCTCCTCCATTGCTCCAGGTGGGGAAAATGGGTGTCCTGGAGGAGCTGGTGTCTCGGGGCACGGCCCGAGTCACACAGGCTTCAGGGGAGCTGAGCCACCACTGCAGGGACAGGGAGGCGGGGCGTAGAGCTCTTTGGGACACAGGCCTGACTCGCTCGCTCGCCGGGCTCGGGACAGCTGTTCCTCACGAGAGACAGCTGCAGATGGGGCCCCACACTTGGCCACTAGCTCAGCTGTGCCCATGGGCACCTCGGAGAGTGGAGGCAGCTTCTAGATGACAGAAGGTTCAAAGACATCAACAAGTAAACCCTCTCTGAGAAAGGTGACTGAAGACGAGGGGTGGCAGTGGGACCATGACGTGTGTGGCAGGCGTTCAGAAGAAAGGGAAATCACGACATCGCCGTCTGCATGAGGCAGGGCGCAGGGGCGGGACGGACGTGCCCGAGAACTGTATGTGGACATCTGTAACCACGCAGTTCTGATGGTAAACACTGGCCTGGAGAGCATTCCCGTGCTCTCTTCTTTTTCCTATCTCTTGTGTATGTTAAGCGGTGTAATTTATTTTAGCAAGAATAACTGTGCTCCTCTCTTACTGCTTTTCTTTGAGCTTCTTGCCACAGAGCACTGACACTCCATTCCTCTGTGTAGGACGCCTGCACTGCGGCCCTGGCCTCCCACACCCGCCGTCTCCAGGACCACACAAGCACAGAGACGTGACGGGGCAGAAAAGAAAAAGGCACTTCCAAGAAACAGAGCCGATCCCAGTCCTTAAGTGTTTGATAACAACGCGACTGGATGCATTCAGAGGACGGCTGCACCCATCAGAACAGGCGCCTGTCAGCTGCTGGCCAGTGAGCGGGGGAGGCCGCTGGCCTTGGCCATGGAAAGGGAGCTTTGTTCAGCCATCTCGGCAAACTTAGGCACTCACGTGTGACATCAGCTTGACACCAGCCCAGTCTCCTGACTTCCTGTGGTCAGATCTTGTGCTCCCCAAGCTATCTCCAAAGCACATCTGGCTTCCCGGGACAGCCTGTCTGCAGACAGAGCACAGGCTGGGCAGGTGAGCACACATATTCACCTGGCGTGTTCTCTTTACAAATGAATATACTGACGTCTGGTTTGAACACCTGTGAGGCGGGCTTTTAATAGGAGACAGATCTGTCCTTTGAGGGGGTGAACAGATCAGGTCTTGCTTGGAGCATGCCAGGATGAAGCTCGGATTCTAGACCGTAGTGAATTCAGCAAGCAATGCCATCCTCGGAGGCTCCTGGAGGTCGTACTCTTAGTTTCCCCTTGGGTACACCCCAATGCATTGTTGACAGCCTTCCATGGCTACTTCTTGAATTTCTACCATCTTCTTGAATGAAGACTGTAGACTCAGAATCAACGTGAGTTTTGCAGAGTCTGGATGTCTGGGCAGGATTGGTGTGGCCTGAGGAGTGGTGGACACCTCCATCCCACTCCTTAGCCATCTTCACTGTTGATATCCCTTCTGACCCGTGGAATCCTTCAGCCATGCCCAGTTCTGACCCCATCAGACTGAAAACCAGTCAAAAAGGTTAACCAGAAGGAGTTATGAGAGATGCTTGTTTGCTTGGGGAGACATAATATATACATATGTACATGAAATGGTGATATCAAACATATCCAATGTCACAAATAAAAATATAGCCCAAACTGATAAAGAAGTGAGTGAGCCAGATTGGGTGGCGTTAATCTTGAGAGGCTTCCTGAAAGACATTTCTAAGGAAGAGCCATTTAGTGTCGTGATAAAAGGCCAGGTCTTGAAGACAAATAGTCTTGGGATGCAATGCCTGACTCTTTGTGACTTCACAGGGCTAATAAGCAGGGTGGGAGCAAAGTGCCCGACACACAAAAGTGCATGAAGAAATAGTCATTAAAAATATCCCTGCATATTTTTATGGATGAGGGGAGACACTAAGAAGAAAACCTTCTTCAACGCTTCCTTCGGGCAGCCGCTTTCCATATGGCATTTCATTTGATCCTCAGTCATACTGTGAGGTGTTTGACTATTCTTTGCATTTTACAAAGAAGAAACCAAAGATCAAGAAGGTTCAGTAACTTGTCTAAAGTCACTCTGCTGGTCCATGGCAGAGTCTAGGTAGCTAACCTTCACTCTGTGTCAGGCACTATTCTAAATACTTTATTTGTATTAACAACAATTCGATGAGGTAAGTACTATCCTTAACCCCATTTACTGATGAGGGAAACAAAGGCACGGAAAGGTTAAGTAACTTGCCTAAGGTCAACACAGCTAGTAACAGAGCTGGGATTTGAACCTGGGCAATCTGGGCCCTCAGTTTGAAATGTAAACCACTTTACTGTCTTTTTCCCTTGAATATGCTACACTGCCTCTCCTTGAACCATATTTATTAAAAGACAAAATTGTCAAAACAGCTTGGAGTTTGAGGATGAATATTTTAAATATTATAAATCCCTCGCTCATAGGGGAGTGGTTGTTTGATACAGTTTCTGCTGATCACTCAGTAATTTATCCAAGACAGTGATGTGCACAGACTATTTTTGTCTCAGTTAACATACAGCACCATATAAACATTGACTCAACTGGAGAGCTCGAACAATAAATTATCACTAGCCGAAGTGCTAAAAGAGCACTTGATTTTCTCTGTGCCTGAGCACACTATCTATTTATACTTTGCTTACTTCTGTGGAGTTCAAACTGCTTTATACGCATTTCATCACAGCTATACTTATGTAGATTTATTGTCTTTATTATATGCATGTGACTAATATACCCCACAATACTTAATATTTACTACAGGACTCTCAGTTTTCAACTAGTTTTTTTAATCTATGGATGTTACTGGCTGCCTTTAATTTATAATTAGTGGAAGTTTGCTTGCTGACTATTAAAACAGTAGCATTTTACTATTTACCTGTTAGCTAAATTCATTTTGTATATGATATGACCATTCTTGTTCCTGAATATTAACCATATATTATTTTTGTATCTTTTCTTTACAATTGCATTTATGGCTGACCTTGAACTGGAATAGATCTGTTATTTTACTTTCCAAAATCCAATACATATGTTTTTCTTTTTTCAGGTTGATATGTGCATGGGCACATGTGAATTTCCAAATTTGGTCTTCACCTTTTCAGTTTTCCTGGGCAAAGAATACATTTAGATGATGAAATAGTAGTCAGAGGAAAGAAAAGAACTCCAAACAAAGCTTTCCTTGACTAGCTGGAGAACAGATCCCCAACTATGGCATATAGGAACTGGAAAACTAAGTTTATGCATTGTCAGGAGTTAACAGAACTTGAGATTTGGTAGCGTGCCTCAGTACAGCATGCAGAGACAGAGATGAAGAAAGAACTGTCATTTGATGTTTTTGTTCCCCTGGCTGGGGCATTGTTTTCTTTTGTCCTCTTTTCATGTGGATATCCTTCTTCATTATTGAAAACAGAAACTCCAGTCTTAAGCACGTCTCTGTTTTTGCAGAAAGGATATTATACCAACAGTCCCATTTTAAGAAGGGGCAGTTACCATTTCATTCTGCATGAGTCCCTAAAGTTTTCCTCTTGCCCAGACATATCATTTGCTGGTATGAATTTGGGAAGGTGAGACAGATATGACAAGATACAGAGATAAAAAGTTAAAGTCATAAATACCCACAGTGTTAGTATTGGTGCTGGGTCGGGGGGTGGGGGAGGGAGTATTTAGAAAAAAGCAATTTATTTGAGGAATGTTTTTGTACCCTGGTAATACTGATATGATGAGCCTTTAACAAGATCAAGTAACTAATCTGTAGTCAATATCCTCATTCAAGAGAGGTCAGATACTTGAGGGGTTCACAGCTTATATAGAGGTACTGTGTGCTTTTATATCTGGCTTCTGCACACACTGTTCTCTCTTTCTAGATAAGTAGACACCTTTGTTATTTCTCTTTCAGGACTCAGTATAGTCATCATTTCCTCTAAAAAGCCTTTCCTTATTTTGGATGCTTATTTTGTGGGTATAGCCACCCCCCCAACTCATCCCACTTATGCTAATGAGTTGAAAATACCGGGAACAACTTCAGAGAAGGACCACATCTCAGTAAATAGCAGAATGAAAGAACAGATGAAGGATATCCAAAAAGCAAGAAAGAAGAGAGGGGCTTGGAAGGGTCTTCCTAATATTGTTATCGTTACTTCTATGTGGCCACCCTCGGGGTACCCACTGGAACTGTGGAAATCTCTTAAATCGAAACCAGGCCAAGCCTAGAATTAGTTCAACTAATAAAAAGTACATTACTTTGCTCTTTTATTTTTCTTGGTTCTTTATCTCCAGAAAATAAACAATGGTATGGCGTTCTCATCTGAATCAGCCCAACCCTGAAAGCCGGAGCAGTGTTCAGATGGCATGCTCCACTTGGCCCTGTTCGCGGGGTTGGCCTTCACGCCGTGGAAACGTTAGCGCAATCGAATGCGCTTGGGAAGTTTCCATAAACTTTTCTAAGTATGCGATCAAAGTCTGGACAAAGGTGAAGCATGGAATAAGTAATAACAATAGTGGTAGAAAATGCTAGAAAGCAATAACAACAGCAAACAATCCAAAGCATGTTTTCTGTTATATCTACTTTTTTAAAAAATTGTCTGTTTTAACCTCAAAACAGACTCTGTGAGAAATGATTAATTTGCCTGCCCCATATCTAAGGCAGAACGTCATATGGAAACAGCATGGTCTTTGGAGCTGCACCCAAGTTTCAGTGCTAGCTCTGAAATTTCCTGGCTACACAACTTCAGCAAGACCCTGAAGATGGTAGAACCTCTGTTACCACATCATCTTTCAGGACTTTGTGAGGTTTAGAGAAAATACATGCACAAGTATTCAGGACACCATAGAGGTGCAGTAAGTAACGACTAGTGTGATCACCATTATCTTCAACACTACTGGAGAAACAGTAAAATTATCAATCTTGAAATTATGAATGACCCTAAACTGGATTGAAGTTTAATTATATTCGTGATAGGAATAAAGATTTGAATAAGAAAACAAGAATGTAAACTAGAAAATATCCAATAAAGGTAAGAAAGCAAACTTTTAAGTAATTCAACCCTACCCATTTTAGCATGAACAATATGTTTATATCAACTCATCTTAATTTTTATTCATTTGTAATAATTATCAATTTTAATGTATAATCCTCATAATACTTACATAGTATATATTAACTTAACAGTATACTATATATCCTTCCAGAAAATGCTAGGCATATACATGCATTTATATGTGTATCTAATTTTTGTCCTCCTTAATGAGACCATATTGTCCATACAGACTTCAACTTTTTCCCTCTCCAATAGATCTCGGGCATTTTTAAATGTGAATTCATATATATCTATCACTTTGTTAATAGCAGCATTTTATTTTATAACATCAATTTACCAATTTAGCCAGTCTCCTAGACAGACATTTCTTTTCTTCCCCCAGTTTGTTTGTTTTTTGTTTCTGTTGCAGAATCAAAACAAATAATGCTGCCATGGACGTCCCTATACATACATAGAAAAAACTCTGAGAAGTGAAATTACTGAGTATGTAAACTTAGCATTTTCACAATTAAGGTCAAATTGCCCTCCAAAAAATTTACAAGAATTTACCCTCTCATGAATAGAGTATTAAAAAGAAAGAAAGAAAAACAACCTAGGCTTTTTTACACTCGTTTCTCGTAACTCTCTCCAGAATTGTCCCAGAGAAGGTATGATTTGAATTCATAATAATAACTGATCTCAATATTTCACCAGTCAGCACTTACTCTTAATTAATTAATGGTGTTCCTTGCAGTTGTCCTCTGTGGTTGCTTAGTTTAAAAATGAAACAATGTTGGAGGTCATGCAGTTTCTGCTGGTTCTGGGTTAGGCATACCCAGTTCCTCCAGCTGAGGAGCCTTGACTGTGTAGGAGGAGCTCCCCTGCCCCAAAAAGAAAAAAGCAAAAATAAAGCAAACTAATCACAGATGAACATATTAAAGTCACCTTGCATTTGCTGACTGTGTCTCTCTGTGTTAGGCTCAGCACTGGGGCCTTTACGTACATTAGCTCATTTTAGGGTCTGTGTAATTGGAGCAAGCCTCCCAGATTGCCTGATGACACTTGAGAAAATAAGAACTGGTCTTCACTGTACCCAAAAAAGTGCTGCTTTCAGTCAGCAATATGGGGCCAGGCCACGCTCAGCCAAAAGTCCCTACTAACAGCCATTTCCGAGATAACCGGGGTTCTTTCTATGGCTCTGAGGCTTGGGGAGATCTTCAGATGTCTTCTAAATCATCAAAAGAGATAAATGTGTGTTCAGTATAGTGTTGGTGTCAAGTATGTTTTGTTGTACTTGAATTCTTTACAAATCAGTCATAGAGAAGTTTGGTCAACCTCTAGATTAAACAGAATGTTGAATTAACGGGAACACTTCACTCTTCTAGCTAACTGAGAATTTACTGTACTTAAGATAAACTGGGATTTACCATATTACTCAGCCCCAATCTCACCGTGAAGACTTCACTCTTACTCTCACGCTGAACAAAAGAGTGGATGCCCTCCTCCCAGGGTAAAACATTTGAAAAAGAGTTCTTTCCCATCCTCCTCCCTAGAAAAAATCCAGTGGAAGACTGTTAAATCCACCCTTAATCACAATCTCCACGTTAACAGTTACATCACTGAGATTAGAGCAAATACTCGGTCTGGAATGCAAAGCTTGACAAAATGATTCTACGCCACAGGATATGCTCTGTGATTTGCTAAATACAAAGCCTCTAATTTAGTAAAAACAAAACCAAAAAAAATTTTTCTAAAATCAGGTTTTTGAAACTCAATCTACATCTTTTCCCTCCAAATTAATAACATTAGATCCCCAAGTACGAAAGTATGTTTCATAAAGTCTCAGAAGCTGGACACCAACCGTGTTGTGGGATTTAAGTCAAGACTTGCGAGTCCACGACTCACTCGCAGACAGCAGGAACACGACCACCACCCACCCCCGCTTCTTGCAAGGGAAGGGGGTTCTGCTCCCTTTCTGAACGTCAAGCCCCAGAGACGGTTCGCAAACCCCAGAAACCACGGAGATGCCCCAGCAAGTGAGAGTCTTTATTTTAGTAACTACGAAATAAAATAAATAAACTAATTACTGAAATAACTTGGTTTTCTACAACAGGCCTATCTTCAACTGAATTCCACTTTCTAGTCAGAAAAAAATTTTGTGAGTTTCCAGTAGATTTAAGAACAGGTCATTTGTATTCAGGACTGTCACTAACTGACTCAAATGAAAAAGTGATTTTTGTGTGTGTGTGAAATACATCAAACTCTATTTAAGTAGCTGAGGTGGGTTTCTGGTGCAGCCACACACTGTGGGTATCCCTGCATGAGCAGCTGCTCACTCAAGAAGTTAAGCTAGCCTTGGAGTTCAGGATAAGCCCTAACAGTTTCTGATGCATTAAGTGGAGATTCTGAAATTGGTGCCAGAAAGTAAGGTTTTAGGCCAGTGTAATTGCAAATCCTTGAAAAGAGCAATTGGATCCCCTTAGGACAGTTGTTGAATGTGATTAATCTCTGACCAATCAGGAGCAGCTAAGTGTTGAGGTGAAATATAAAATTAAAAAAAGAAAATTGGCCTGGTCCTCATTTCTTTTGCATTGTTAAAAAAACGACCCATACATACATTTGTTACATTTAAATCACCTACAACTTGAGTGCCTCCTTCCTTCATTTGACACCTAATCATTCAAGCGCTGTGAGCTGGGTGCGCATCTAGGTGGTGGGGGTGCTGTGAAGAATAAGACAGGCAGGTCCCTGCTTTCACGGAACTGAAAGAATAAGCAAGCAAAGCATAGGCTGCATATGAGGAAAATATCCAGAGAATTAAAGGTGGGCAACAGGAGAGGGAGTGACTGGGTGGTCAGGAAGAGCCTCTTGGAGGAAGTGACACTGCAGCTGAGTTTTAAAAGGCAAGGAGGAGCCAGCCCCAGGAAAATTAGGGGTAGTACAATGCAAGCAGAGGTCACAAGTAGCAGAAGGCCTCAAGGAAGGAGCGACCCGATCAGGAATTCAGCCTGAGTGGTCCATGCACAGGTGGTGAGAGACGAGGCTTGAGACTCCGTGTGAAGGCCATGTGAGATTTTGGACATCACATGGAGAGTTTGGATGTTATTCTGAGGGTGATAGGAAGTGTTTGGGGTGATAAGACAAACGGAAAAGTATGGTTCATACAACTCTTCTGCAAAGACCCCAAACTAGGGAGATGGCTGAAGAGAGTGGGTAGAAGGTGTGGCTGAGGTGCTCAAGCATCTCTTGGGGCCTTTCACCCAAGGAGTGTGGCTCTGGGGAGAGCTGAAGACAGCTGGGTTCTTGGAATGACATCATCAGGTGACACCAGAGCCACAGTGCATGCCATTACATCAGGACCCACTTGGTCAAGACCTGAGCCAGCAAGATGTTCTCCCTCACCCCTCTCCCAGCATCCAGACTTAATCCAGCCTCTAACTCCTCTCCAGAAATGTGCCCTGGTCTACGTTTTGTATTTTAGATACACGGAAGGGTTCCGGTCCCCAGACACTGGCAGATTCCACACTTCTGTGTAACTAATTTTGGGTACAAAAATTTCTAATATTTTTGACATTCTTGATGAATTTCATTAAAGAGACGAGGATCCTTAACTCTACAGCTATACTTGTTTCACGTATGAAAATAAAAACTCCCAGATAACAGCCCGTGATGAATGTCATACTTAACCATTAAAGACCTATTTTTAGCAAAGTCAACCACTAAGTTCTGAGCCAAATGAAAGGTCATGTGTTATCTGAGAAGCACATGTTATTGTGGTCATCAAATAGCTAATCTGGGGTGAGGTGTTCTATGGAAGATGCTTGCTATGAAACTAGAGTGTAGAATAGTGATTCCTGCTATTCAGAAATTTAGATCATTCTACATAAATGGTAAGTGGAACATGGACTTAGTAATTAGATTTCAAATGATGTTTCAAACAATTTCGATGAAATGACATTTTTGTGTGTGTGCATGCGAAGCACACTTAACGTGAGATCTACTCTCTTTATACCCACTGAAATAGCAACTCCCCACTTTCCCCTCCCCTCAGCCCCTGGCAACCGCCATTCTGCTTTCCCCTTCTGTGAGTCTGGCGACTGTAGACAGCTCACATAAGTGAAATCATGCAGTATTTGTATTTCTGGGACTGGCTTCTTTCACCCAGCATAATGTCCTCAAGATTCATCCAAGCTGTTGCATATGGCAGGATTTCCTTCCTTTTTAAGGTTGAATGATATTCCATTGTATGTATATACCACATTTTCTTTATCCGTTCATCCGTGAAATGACATTTCTTGAGATATATTATTAACGGGCAAAAACGTGCCTTGAGGTTTCCCACCATAGTATAGTAGTCCATACATCAAATACATGGCTCTAAAATTATATAACCACTTCTAGCAAGGTATTGAAAACACCTTGTAGATGGAAATGTAGATTTTCATTTCTTTACTAGTGTAACCCTAAGCAAGACATATTACATTCCTAAACCTTGGTTCCTCATCTGTAAAAAATAAAGATAATCATATTCATCTTTCCTGGGCTTGTTGCAATGATTAAATGATATCTGAACTGATATCTTTATCAAGCACCCAACACAGCACATGACAAAGTCACAGATATTCAATGAATGTGAGTTCCCTTTTCCTTTAGCTTTCTGCTCCTATGCTAATCCAAATTTTTTGTAAGCTAATAGTTTTTATTTTTTGATATAATTATTAATATCATCCAATGGCATACAAGACACAAAAGAACTGGAATTTTTGTGTTTGTTCACTGCTGTATCTTCAGCGAGCAGAAAGTGTCTTCCATATCGTAGGTGCTCAATGAACAGTCATTGAATGAATGAATGGGAAGTTATAGTGAAATGAGGTTGAATTTGAAGGTTGGTCAACTATCTTCACTGAATTGTCTGACTAATATATTTATTTTGGGACAGCATCTCACTATGTTTCCCAGGCTGGTCTCAAACTGCTAGTCTCAAGCTATCCTCCTGTCTCAGCCTCCTGAGTAGCTGGATTATAGATGCACACAACCATGCCTTGCTCGCTGATATGTTTTTAATGGAAGAGACGCATTCTGACAGGGCATTCAGATCATCAACTCACAAATGGAGCCATCTTACCAAATAATTAAGTATCAAAACCAACTATTAAAGAGAGCAGTGGTCCAACTATACACTGTCATACTTAAAACCACAAATAAAGCATTAATGGGAAAGGTCTGGTCCCAAGGGCTCCTGAATCAGCAGTTTAAGTCAGCGACCCCCAGGAGAGCAGGAACCATGGTGGGTAAGACTTGCTTTGAACTCAGCACCGGGATAGCTCAGAGTCAGCCTGAGGAAGTCCTGATACCTACTAAGTCACCTTTACCAAAGAGTCATCAGTGGCAAGCATCACCTCTCCAGGTTTTCCAGCTTATTTTTCCATGATAGTATGGTGGTCCACATAGCCAATGTATGATTCTAGAATGATACGATCACATTTGAGGGCTGCACCCAACACAGAGGGGTTGGAAATCGACCAGTGTGAGCCCAGAACAGAATAAAACATCATGGCCAGGGAATAGAGGGTTCCTTGGTCACAAAGCTGGGGCTGAGGAGCTGGCTCTGCCACGGGCAAGCTGCGTGGCTTTGGGCGAGTCATTTAACCTTGGGTCCAGCGGGCCTTGGTTTTATCATCTGATAAGTTCTCAGCACTGGCCTGTTTTATCTCTAGGGTCTCCTCAGTTCCGAAGTCCCATGCCTGGACGGTGGCAGCCCTGCCTGCTGTCTCTTCCCATGCCTTGCAGTTTTGAAAAATTACATGTGTAGAAACCACAGATGATAGTAGGGGGGAGAAAACAAGGAAGAAAAAGTCACTCCTTTACCCTCTTTTCAAGAACTACTGCTCACAATTGCTCACATCTGGCACGCCTCAATGGCAATCATTTGCAAGGTTCAAAAACCTTGAACCTTGAAAGTGAAATAAGGAGCTTTATCTTCAAAAGGAAAATTAAAGACCTGGAGAAGACCACTTGGGACCTTTTTATTACACCTGGATAATGGCAGGTATTATTACTCTATGCAGTGGTATGTTTTTGTGAATAGGCTAACACTTACGGCTTAGGCTGTAAAATAGTGCTTAGGATATAACATGTTGATTCAGATACAAAATAAAATACTGTTTGTATTGTAGGCTTTTAATGAAAAGTCTAGAAACACGCCTATTTAACGAACCTCTATTTTTATAGGGCCCGCCTAAAAAAGCCTGCTTAAAAAAAAAAAATCTAACTATGGGTGGCCTCACACCTGGAAGTGGCACAAGAATCCTTTGTCAGACCCTGTGTCTTAATTTTTGGTATGGAAAATGTGGTCACCATAATTATAACCCAGAGAAAATAAAGGGGTTTGAAAATTCTACACAGGAGGGGAATAAGAGTTCGTTAGTGTTCAATAAAACTATAATTTAACCAGCTTTTAGGTATATAGTAATCAGTAATAAAATTACAGCACTGAACAATTTTCTATTTTACCTTATGGCTACGTGTCTTATTTCCTCTAGTCGACGTAAACTCCTTGAGAACAAATGTGTGTCACCCATCTCCCCATAACCTCTACCAAACCTGGTACCTGGTTTGTTTTTTGTGTTCCATGAACCACAAAGAATCTTTCAGGAAAATCGCTTGAGAAATATTTCAGAGTAAAAGGAAATCAATGCATAACTTGTTTAAAAACTATTTTTTTCCTTAGGCTTAAAGATACTTCAAATATATACTTTAAAAGGTTCATTTATGGAACAAGTTCATTTGTGCAGGTTGCACAATGAGATTTAGCCAAGAAAAGAGTCAATACTAATAAAGTATTGATAAAGAAGGGGAAAGTTTAGTCGTATAATTTAGTCACTTGGTTACTAAAACCTTCTCCCCGATGGGAAGACACTGTTAGGGGCTGAGCTACCCGTATTGGAGGAGGAGATAAAATGTGATCGTTTTCTCTGTCTCTCTCTCTATGGTCTTTTTTGGCTTTGAAATAGAAAGATCAAAGGCAAATAAGCCTATGGAAAATTAATGAGAGCTGAACACTGCACGCAGTCAATATGCTTAGTTAACTCAAGCAGCAAAAAAGAACTGCACGGCCCTTTATCACACAGGATAAAACACAACAGCCTTTCTATATAACTTTTAATTTGTCAATTACAGATAAATAAATAAATAATTTTAAAATCAATTTAATTAAAGAAAAAAGCCTTCCAGGAAGGCTGGGGTTAGAGAGCGACGTGAAGTTTCCCACACCGGGAAGCATGATAGTTACGGATTTCTCTCGGCTTAGATTTCCTGAATTTCTCGGATTTCTTAATTCCACAACTTAACTTTCTCTCTAACCATGAGTAGGCATCTAAATTCCATTTCCCTGACTGCATGTCACCACCAGAAGTGGTCCCCAAACCACCTCTTCTTCAACTCTATCTTCTTCACATGCTTTGATTTGGTGAAAAGAAAATAGGATTATAAACACAAGTGAGAGAAAATAAGGTTTTCCTGAACTAGGTAAGAAAATTAGCTCTTGTTGACACGTGGCTGCCACATACATGTGTGTTGAAATGGATTTTAATGTGTACCTAAGGGCTTGGGTCTTTGTAAGGATGCTGAAGTCACAAATTGTGGCCTTCGGAGTCCAACCTGGCTCAGGCCCTGACCCACCATTTCCTCGCTGTGTGACCCCTGACAGATCATTCACTTTCTCTGAGCTTCTATGTCCTCATCTGAAAATGGGGAAAATGCTCGTACCTGCTAGAAGGTTTCCAGACTCAGTGCAAGTCAAGAGCTTAGCACTGTGTCTGTCGTGTGATGAGAACTCACTACCTGGTGGCTATTGCTGTTGTCATCTCCTGCTGCAATCTGCCCCGCTTGAGAAGCGCAGGACGCAATCCAATGCCACCCATTCCTGCGTTCTCAGTGATGCCTTCCTGGCGGCAGCAACCTCAGAATAGTACTGGGAGGTGCCCGTCCCCTTCACAGTTGGCTTCTGCATGTTCACATCTGGTCCATCAGGGGAACGATCACAAACAGGAACAGAGAAGAAGGAAGGAAGAGAGGGAAGGAGGGAGGGAGAAAAGGAAGAAAAGGAGGAGGAGGGAAGGAAGGGAGGAAGGGAGGGAGGGAGGGAGAAAGCTTTCACAGGACAGTGTAATATTCTAGCTCCCACCCTCATACTTCTCCAATCATCACCAAATATTTTAAATTCAAATGAAAACCATTATCAGTCAGCTGTTGAGTCAGATGCTGAGGGCTGAGACGCGTGGCCTGAGAGAAGCATTCTTTTGTTGGCAAAGGGGGGTGAAGGGCAGAAAAGAAATGCAGAACAAGCAAAAACTCAAGTTAAATTGGCCTGTCTTCCTCAGTCTGGTGCGGGATTTTCTCCATGGAAAATTTCTATGTTTTTTAATATTGTGTCATAAGGTGGATTTTATTTGAGCTTTTCTGGTTATTTGGTCTTCGCTTTGTTGTAAAAACAAATATGTAGTAACTAATTTCTTACAAAATAACCTGGCTTCAGGTTAAGGAAGGAGAGAACTATGACGCTGAACGAAGACAGTTTAGTGTGATTATGCTGTGTGTGTTACACATGTGCGTGCACACAGACACACACATATAGGGGCAGGCACACAACACATGCAAGACACAAAGACCCAGGCAACACATGTAGAGACATGCACAGATGCTCACAGACACACAAACATACACAGACATGCACACAGACACATGTATAAACACACAGATACAGACACACACAGGGACACACAGGCACAGGGACACACAGGCACACATACAGGCAGGCATAGACAGAGACAAAGGGACACACAACACATGTAGAGACACTTGCGTAGACACAGACACACATGCACAGGTATATACACAGAGACACACAACACATGCACAGACACACAGACACACATGCACAGAGACACAGGGACACAACACACATACAGACAGGCATAGACAGAGACAGAGACACACATAGACAAACACACTAAAACAGACACACGTAGATACAAAGACACAGAGACACAGGCACATGGCACACAAACACAACACATGCACAGATACACACAGACACACACAGATATACACACAGAGACACACACACATGTGTGCACATTATAATACTTAGGCTCATCCCGTTCCTCCTGTGGTATGAGTAGCAGAATCTCTTATCTCCTGCCCGCTTTTTATCAAGAAAACCCTGACATTTCCAACCACACACGGGGTAAATATGGTAGTAAGGACCAAAACCAAGATGATAACAAACAAAACAATGCAAAAACACCAAAAAAAAAAAAAAAAAAAAAAGGGTCTTTTGAAGCAACTAGGTTTCTAAGGAACGCTTTGAGGATCAGTTCATAATCTTCACTGTTCCAGAAGCACACATCGTGCAGTTTTCAGACATATTCCTGTCTTGTTTGTTTGGGTTTATTTTTGCCTTCGTTCTGCAGGAAGCCTCACAGATACGACCGGGTGATTTAATGCTGTACAAACCTCGCCTCCCTAAATTCTTAGAATGAAGATAGATACCACTACCGGTATTCTTAGAGTCAGAGCTGCACGGCCTCCCACACCACACATAGTGAAGTAGAACCCACATTTCATTGGAATCCTTACTTTTAGGTATTTGCAGGTTTTTCTTGATGACACAGGAAACCAAACATGAGGCACCGCTGTAGATTCTGATAAATGGGCTTCTAAAATGTTCTCAGTGACTGGCAGAAAAATAATTGATTTATATCCCCAACAGGGCCATACGTCTGACCCCTTGCACCTTGTAGAGGAAAGTAAGATTCTAGACAGTCTTAGGCCAGGTATCAGCATTTATTTATGACAATAGTCTCTACCAAATGCATCTTGGAAGGGATTGGCAAGAGCTACCCTTCCAGGCAGGAAGATAATCAAGGACTAAGATGACAGAGAACTGACAGTGGCCCATGGGATGGGAAAAAGTCAAGCTTTGAATGAAGGGGGGCGGCATTCAAATGAGGCCACTGGGTCTGCGGTTCCCTAAGCTCCACCCAGCAGGGTGTGTCTGGAACAAGTCGGGCACCTCCTGTGTTACCCGAACAACGGGCAGACCGCCCTGTGGAGGAGAAGTCAAGTGAAAGGCTGGGGCCCTCTTTCTTCATGATTTCTGCTCCTACCGAGATGCTGACACCCAGTTTACTAACGTGCATGTAAAGACCACTCTCAGCCTCAGGCTGAATTTTCCCTACCAGGCTCTCTCTCTCTGCCTACCAACTCATTGTTATATGCTCAAAGTCCAATTTTTTCATCCAACTCTGACATTTAAGACTTCCTGTAAGATGGCCAAAATGTCTTCAGACCCAGATTCCTAAAAGTCTTTCAAAAGACACTAGTCAATTCATCCTATAAGCCCCCCTTTCTCTACCACCCCTGACAGAATGTGCCCAGGGTGATCTCCTAGGGTTAAGATGGAAGTAAATTAAGTAGATGATTATACAGGATTTTACTGAATTAGTGGCTTTTAAATAAGTTTCTCTAAAAGGAAATTAATTTATTCATTCACATAGCATTGGTTAGAATATTAGCAGCACAATTTTACGAAAACTAACTTTAGATTAGATTTAGAAGACCTAGTTCTGCCTAGGAAAACAACTTGAGGCCACTGATCTCACCTGCCTGTGCCTCAGTTTACTTATTTCTAAAAAGGTGAGGTCTGGACAAGATGGTTTCTAAGGTTACTTCCAGCCCTAACATTTTGTGACTATATATTTACACAGATTACGGTCTGTAAAAGACACTCTGTTGGATGCCACGAAGGAGACAAACATGCAAAGACACGATCCATCCCTCATCCTGTTTATAGTGTCATTGCTTGGCTGCACTTCCAGGCTTCCATCATAGGCTACTTTGATTAGGCACCAAATTTCCATCTTTCTTTAAATTTATGTCTCTCTTTGATGTTTAGAGATTCTCATTCCTATTTACACAGGCTTTGCCTAAACATCCTTACATTCACCTTCCCTCTGTGTGTCTCCTGCAGCCAAAGTTTTCTTGGCGCCTGACACCATCAGGAGCTCTCACCATCAGGAACTACACTGGCCTGAGATGCCGTGTCCCGGCATTCTAGAATGTGGGGTAATTCCTGCTCCCCAAAGTGGATCCCTTCTCCTCTCTTCTCCTTCAAGCACAAACGTCCTGGCCCACAGCCTGCAGCCCGAGGACTAGCGACCTGTTTTAAAATCTGTGCATGTCGGACCTGTCAACATCCCGGCTCGGGAAAACAGGCTGCCCTTGAGCAGAACAGCTTTGCTAATCAATCACACTTCAGGGAAGAGGGTGGTTTGTACGTGGGGCCCACTTCGCCGTGACCAAGCCCCTATGAAAACGTCTGAGGGTGAATTAAAAGAAAGAAAACAGTCTACTTTCCGTGTCCACTGCAGGAAGGCCAAGACAAGGTTTTATTTAAAAATAACTCCTCTTTCCTGAAGGCTGAAACTCCTGGAGGCTGAAAGCAAGCCTTTGGGCTTACAGCAGATTCCTCTGTCGAGATATACTACTGAGTAAGGTCGGGAGATGGAACTCCCAACTTGGATGACGATGTCATGTGCAAAATAAGAGAAAACTTTAGGGATGTTCCAGGTAGTCAGAAATTAGAAATAATTTTTTAATAAAGACTCTCCTGAGAAGATATCACACGTGATTGTGATTGGATTAGTGTGGCGATTAGCAAGTTGAGCAAATTTATGTCATTGGAAACTAAGGCAGATACAAGATGCAAGTCCCTACTAATAAGACACAGTATGTGAGAAGAAGTTAAATATGTTGTCACAGGCTTGGGTATAACTTGCTAGCTGGGGAAGTCAGGCACCTTCTGTAAGCTTTTAAATGCATACATATACATAATATGGATACACATATTTATGACATATAAAATGAGGCCAATTATACCCTCAACTCATAGAATTGTTCTGACAATTAAGTGAGATACTATCAACAAACTGTGTTTCTATGCTGTAAACAAGATAGAAACGTAAAGCATTGTTATAATAATAGACATATTTTTTCAAATAATATACACATATTACTTTATTCAAAACTACTTTATTTCTAGTCTAGCTTTCATCTTTTTTGTTATTTTAGGAATGGGTTTCTAATTAATTCAGGTTATATGCATTTCCTAAACTCTTTTCACATTTGCAAAGCTCCTGTGCAAGTGACATAAAAACACAAGCTTAAAATAACCAGACAAACAGCACCACAGAAATAGAATAGATAGATAATTTAGAAGGCATTTGCCCTTTGACCCAGCAACCACTTCTGATCATTTATCCTGCTCACATATGAACTGACTTATGGACAAGGTTATCCACTGGAGTATTATTTCTAATACCAAAAGATTGGAAACAAACAGATGTCCATCAATGGGGGGGCTGGTTAATTACACGAGGTGTAGAAGATAGTTACATAATGGCCTCCAGTGAATGGCTCATCTCGACATCATCCCAATGTTTCTTCCCATGTTGACTCTGGCTTGACCCTGTGACCTGCTTTTGCCAAGGAACATCAGCAAACATGATGCAAGCAGAAGCCTAGTAATTGCCTCCACAATGGGGCATAACCCCTCTTGGCTTTGGGGACCCAGGTGCCATGCAGAGCCACTGGGGGCAAGTCTGCCAGAGTCACATGTTCCACCTGGGGTCAGAACCTCCCGCTGACCTGTGAGTGAGCCCATCTTAGCCCAGCTAGCCCTAGATGACAGCATCTATGTGAATAAATTCAGGCAACACCAGCAGAAAAACGACCCAGCTGACCCCAGGCCAAATAGCTCACCTATAGAATTATGACTAATAAAATGGCTGTGGTTTTAAGCCATTATGTTATAGAGTAGTTTGTTACTCAGCAACATGTAACTGATACACCCTGATATCTCCAAACAATGCAATACTAGCATGCTACCTATGCAGAAAGGAAAAAGATGCATTCATAAACTGACACAGTGGTAAGATCTCAAGATATACTGTTACATTAACAGGGCAAACAGGGGGCTATCTTTTGTGTAAGAAAGAGGGAAAATTTTAAAAAATATATACTTTTCATTTTGCATGAAGACACACTAGACATATACTGAAGAAATTAACAGACATGGTTACCTGTCCCAATGAGGGAGGGTAGTGAGTTGGCCCTGGGGGACAAGGGTGGGAGTAAGACTCATCAAGAAACATCTTTCTAAAGTGTTCCGGTGTGCAGGCCATGTGAATATAGTACCTGTTCAGAAATCATAATTTCTAAAAAGTGAAAAACAAGGCTAATACAAGATAGAAATGACAAAGCTTGAAAAAGCTGAATTTCAAACTGATGACTGTAATTCTATGAAGCCATCTTCATAACGAATGGCCCTCCTTCGAACCAGAATAATCCTTTCTTTATAACACACATGGTTATTTTTGCACATATTTATCTACCCTCCTAGATCGTAAGTGCCGTAAAAGCAGGGAGCACGTCTCAAGTACCTTTGTTTCTTTAGTGACTGGCAAGCGTAGTGTCGGGCACAGAGAAGTGCTCAGTAAATGCTTGTGGAGTCAAAGAAATAAGTAAAGACATTCTGGCGTCACTAAAAGTGTCCATTGTTAATGCTGGTGAGCTCTGTAAAACCTTCAACTGCCTAACTTCTGTCCGTACACACACGCCACATACCAACTTGCAGGAAAAGGGTGAACATTCATTACAACGTGGGGCTCATTAATGTACCCTGAACTACTGGGGAAAGTATATGCAAAAGCTAAATTTGAATGCTACAAAAGGAAAAATGCCAAAGAAGCTCATGTACTTAAAAAACAACATTTGACTAGCAGTATTAAAAAAAGAAAGGAAGGAATATCTTTGATTATTTCTCATAAGTAACAAATTTGACTTCTGTGGTTGGAATAAGCAGCTCCTCTGCAAAGCAAACGAAGCAATCCAGAAAAGTGGACCCTGGGAATGCGGAGCCAGAGGCTCCCCGCCCATCCTCAGGCCTCCGGAGAAGTCGACACACAAGCCACCGTGGAGAGCTCGTCGGTTATGACTTTAGCATTTCTGGGAAAGAGGAGACCACAAGCTTTCTCCGAAACCCATTTCAAGGGTTTGACAACTCTCGCTGGAAATCTTCACTAACTCTGAACCTGTGCCTTTCCTACGCTGCCTCAAGGCCTCTCCCTCTCCATGTCTGGCCCCCGTGCAAGTGCAAGCTCCTGCAGGAGCAAGTCTGGGTCACTGTCACAGCTGTGTCCACATCTCTCCCTCGAGGACGTGCAGAGCCATCAGCCCTGTGTGTCCTGGAACGAACCATCGGGCAGCATCACGGAGCCTTGGTGCCATGTCTGGATTAATACAACAGAAGACAAAGGCCATGTGCAGTGACTAAGGAGACAGTAAAGCACTAAGTATTAAAGGACATGCCAAGGATATGCATGACTGACGCATGAAACTAAGGATGTGCCTGCACTTGTCTCAAGAAAGACGGGGCACTTCACTTTCTCACGATCTCTCGTGGTCTTTCTCTCTCTTTCCCACATCAAATAATTCCAAGTCCTTAACTTCCCTCCTAGATTCCATTTCCCAATGTTTTCACCAGTTTCACTATTTTCTGTGATGCTGCATTTCCCCCATAACTAAGGCAGTGGAGACTGCCACTGTGGAGATCACCATCTGGAGGCCCTAGGAGGTGACAACAAGACGGAAGCAGAGACGTATCTGAAGCCCAGGCATGCTTTGGCCGCGACAGCCCAACCAGTGCTATTGACACGCCCCCTAAGTGGCAGGTGCCAGGTCAGATGCTGCTGGAGATATAAAAGGTTAAGACATTGTCTCTGCCACTTATGTTGAGTGACACTGATCAGACGGGATTCAAAGAAGAGAATCCGGCTTGGGTATGAGGAGCATATTGGACAGGGCGAGGCAGGGCAGCGGCTTTGAGACCAGGGTAGGACGAAGGCAGCGGGAGGGAGGAAGGCAAGAAGGAACAGGCAGGTCAGAGGCTGATTCCTGGACACAGGGAAAAAGGGGCAGGATGACTTAAAGATGGTTTCCAGACGAGGGGGTCTGGCAGAGAGGGCTCGTGGTGAGCTGGTTGAATTTGGGGAAAACAAGAGGAGATTTCATACTTGACCTCAGACGAGAACTTAGGACTGGGAACATAGTTTTGTGGTTGAAGCCATGAAAACAAGTTTTCCAGAAGGAGCACAGGGGAGGAGGGAATGAGAGAAGAGTGTGGGGGCCGCTCAGAGTCACAGGTGGAGGTGGCAGGAGGGAGCCTTGGACTTCAAGCCCCTCGTTAGACGGGCGCGGCTTGTCTCATTCATCGTTGTTCAGATCCGTGGAACCCGGCGCAGCTCGGGCCCCCAGTAGGTGCTGGATAAATGTTTCGTAAGTGTTTGCTGAAGGAAGGGGAAATGCAGGAGTCAGAGTAGCAGAGTTATGCTGCATAAGTCACAGAATAAGAGCTCAGAGATGGCTAAGGGCTAACTGCATAGAAAGTACAGTATTCCCTGAAGACCAAGGGCAGCACCGAGGTCCGGACTCTCTGGGTGCACCAGAGGGTAGGGGCAGTGGGGGGGCCGTGAGCCAGCTCACCTGGAAATTCTGCCTCGACTGTACTGAGTTGGTGCAGACCCCCAGGGCTGACACTGCCTTATTTTGTATGGAAAAAAAATCCCCGTGATATATAGTGTTTTCAAATTAAATTCTGTGCTGTTTTTATTTTGGCTATGAAATTTGGAAACTTCAAATAAAAGTCTGAAAGGAAACTTGGAATATTCACACTTGCACAGACTCCACTGACACTGTATGGTTATTCTACCCTTGACTTTGGAAAAAGGAGAAACTGGCATAGGAATATACTATTTTGAAATAAGACTATTCAAAGATACTGGAAGTTTATTTAACATCTAAGGGGTGGTACTTAATTAGAGGGACACTCAAAAAGGAGTATTGAAGATCTAAGTAAATATTCCCCATCTGCTCCTGGGCCCACCACCGGGCCATTATTCCTCCTTCTTCCCTGGTAGGTTGTAGCCAACCAATTTTGTTTTATTTGTGCAAGTTGAGAGGCCACCTGTTGTGGAATATACTTACTTACACATTAAACAAAGTGAATATTTCATATTTCTGCGCTTCCCATACGATTTTTTAAACGCAAAGCACTCACTTTCACCTTAAGCAGATTTAAGAAATGTTGAACAGGTATAAACAAGGCAATCTTTTGTTGACGAAAATGGTTAACGACCCACCCGTGGAAAGAATGCCCGCCCACCCCTCCTTCCCCAACACTAGAGAATTAATCCACCCGCACGTCTTTGCTCACTTCCCTGGCTGTTATAGGCTACAGTGAAGAAAAGAAGTTTTACAAGGGGACATGGTATATTTGTGCTAAAAACAGGCGCCACACGAATCCAGAGAAAGGGGCCAAAAAGAAATGCCAGGCACGGGGAACGGCGTGAATAAAGCAAACACGAGGAGAAGGTAGGCGTGCTGGGCTGAGGGGTGAGGGGAGTGGAGGACAGAGTATTGGGCGGAGGATTTACAGCCCAGGAGGCTGGAAGGGCACTTTGTGGAGGGTTTTAACCATCAGGCTAAGGCGGGCTGGCATTTTCCTGATAACTGGGCACCAGTGCAAGTTTTGAGCCAGGGGCTATAAATGTCACCGAGGTGCTGTGGCACCGAGAGGGGGGAGGGCAAGGCTGCAGGGAGCCCCGGCAGCAGTGGGGCCCAGCCACACTGCCTGCACACAGTGCTGCGGCACCACCTGACCTCCGTGAGATCCTGCTCTGACGGGGAACAACAGTGATGTTTGGGTCTCCTGGACTCAGTGTCGGCTCAGAGCCAGCGGGCAGCAGGTCCCCAGAGGGCTGATTACTTCCTTTTCCTCGATGCAGTCACCCAGGAAAGACTGCAGGTCCCTTTGGGGGAGGCTGGGAGGAAGAGTAAGAGTACATTTTTGGCAGTGTGGCAGGGTCCTTCCTCGAGGGGACCTGGCCTCCCCTTCATTCAAGGGGTTCTCGTAAACTGGCTCAAGTTGGGGGATTGCTCCAGGGGCTGTGACTATTTTTATGGTCCATGTTGAACTTCTGTTCCCTTGAGCTAAAGCTCTTCCACTACAGAGATGAAGTAAGGATTCAGTAAACTGCCCATCTATGCCACTTCTAGGGACACCACGAGGACAGAGTTTGAAATGGGGAATATGGGGTGTTAGTGAGCATTTGGATATAGGAGAAAGTGAGACAATGGAACCAAAGATGACTGAGGTGTGGGGACCAGGACTGGGTGCTCCCATCACCGGGTGGCCCCCAACTGGCAATGTGAGGGAGGGGTAGTGTGGGGGAGGAAGAGGAAGAGCTTGGTTTGGAGAGGTGGGGGCTTCCAGGGTGATGTGGAAACGTGGGATGGAAACAGCGTCTCCAAGAGAGAAAACACAGGGAAGAACATAAGGCCTGGGCTGGGGCCAATGTCTGGAGAAGGGAGAAGAGCTGGCGTGCTGGGTGGAGGAGGAATCAGGCCGTGTGACAGGAGCAAGAGGGTCCAGCGTTTAAAGAGAGACGGAAAAAGTAAAATGACGTGGCTCTGGATGCCAGCTGACATTGGTGTGTAACCCCCCCAAGACGGCGTCTCTGTAGAACGCCGGGGACAGGAGAGCCCTGGCGTGCCGGAGGGTGGTGGCAGGGGGCTTAGGGAGTGGACACATGGAGTCAGAGAGAAACGATCCAGCCTAAAGGAGCTAAAAGCACAGGGAGGAGAGACCACGGCAGCCCAAGGGAGCATCGCGTTCAGGGCAACCTTCTTCCAGGACGTGTGGGCAGTGCAGCTGCTGGAAGGTCTGGGCTTTCAGATGGGGACAGGAGGTAGAGGGGACAGAACCAAATATACAGAAGGCGACTTGTGGAGGCCTGGGGGCATGGGACACCTTGGGGTCTACCCTGTGCCTATAATCTTGGGGGGTGGGGTGGAGTGTAGACTTCAGGCCCAAGGAAGAACAATCTTTAATTCTTTACAAAACAGTGCACGTAAGATTAGCACTGTGTCTTCATGATCTTATCATTGGCTTGAAATTTCATTCCCGTGTTATACTTTCCAAGTATATTTTGTTGAAACTCCCTTAATTCATAACATTCTAATCAGCAATGAGTTTCTATCCACACTTCTATGAGCAAATCTATTAGTTGAAATCGACGTTGCTCTTTTATGAATGAAATGTAAAGAAACTGAATTTCTTGCTAATGAAAGACACTGGATTAGAAGATAATATTTTATCTGAGTTTCAGTTCAGTCATATGTCGAAGAACCAGCTTATCTTATCCAGAAGGCTTCTGCTTTCCTTTCAGTTCTTTTTTTTTTTTTTTCCTCCTGCCATTCATAGGTTTTTTAAAAAATTTCTTTCCATTCACTTCTGCAGGACCCTGCGAAATAACTCTGCTGGCGTGGTGCTTGGCCCCGCTCTGAGGACGGGGCTCCTGGGCAGCCCTGTGACCCCCACTCTCATCTCCGCCCTGATCGCATTGTTCTCTGACCCACTTCCGAGTTCTCCAGCCCTTCTCTTTACTCCATCTCGCTTAATCCCAAACAGCAAGCCTCACGCTCAGACGCGGCTCTGTTCTCACTTTCCGCCCCGAATCTGTTCATTGGTCCTTTCGCAGCTTTTATTTCTACACATCTTTCCAAAGCCCGCAGAAAGCTGCCGCTTGAGAGAGGCTGGTCTTATTTTCTCTTGACCTAAATCTTCTTCTCCTGGTTTTCTGAGCCCACAAAAGTCTCTGCGTGGCATCCTTTCTTTCCAGTTTTAAGCCATCTATATTTTTAAAGTCTTCACCTTCAAACCTTAACTAAATTCCTTTCGGCGGAGCAGCGCAGTCAGGGTAACCCCTTACTTTCTGCATTATGTTTGGTGCGTATGGGGGGGACCTGGCTTCAGGTTAGTCCTTCAGACACGGACCGTGAAATCAGTACTCGACAATAATCTATGCTGCTAATGGTAGCTCTTTCTCTCCCGAATGACAAATAGCATGGCATGTGGCATTGTTCTAACTTGGCTGCAATCTCTGTTTCTGCACAGGTGATGATGCATTTGCCAACACACAGGAGCCACGCCGTGCAAAGGCCCCACCAGAGTGATCTTCAATCATGAAAATCAGGGAACACGTCACCGCTGATCGTCCCGGTCCCTGCACAGGTTTTATCAGAAATGTAATAGTGTGACTCCTCCTTTCTCTATGTGGTCGGGGGATGGTTCTAGTGAATGTAGTGACAGAATATGACATTTCTGTTGCCCTCTAGCATTAGGGGCAACTTCCAAGTGGTCTTATTTTTTTTTTTTTTTTTTGTATTTTATAGTTTTAAAAATTCCAAATTTCTCCAAAGGAAAGGAGGAAAGGAAGTTATGATGTTTTTAACAGCCACGTGAAATAGAGTGTCCCATTTTAGAGATTAGAAAACCAAAGCTAGGGAGTGACTTTCACGGTAATCAGTGGCCGCAAGCCACAATGGAGACCCAACTGTCTTAGGTCAGGATTCCAAGCTTTTTCAGAGATTGCTACCTTTACATGAAGGATGAAAAAGTAGGAAAAGGATTCAGGCAGCGGGTGTGAAAGAGAAAGAACAGAGAGAAATTCCACATTTATTAATACACCTGTCCCCCAGTTTGTGTGCTGCTCTTGACTCGGACTAAGTGCTGAAGCCAGAAGTGACTTGAGTTCTTATAACCAGAGGAGAAAAGCAGGTGACCAGATCCATGCTGGTTGTATATGTTACTTTCCCTCCCCGAACTATAAAGGTTGGTTTCAGATTCTCCCATAAAAATGTATGTAAAAACTGTAAAAACAATAAAACAGGCAAATCTCTTACACTTGCCGCCAACTGTTACCACGTAGGTGCTTTTCTTGGCAAATATTCAAATGTCACATGCCAGCATCACGTGCTTAATACTATTTTAGTCAATATGATTTGTGTTAAAGTCACCTGAATTGGCTGATTGCTTGATCTTATTATCACCGACAAGTCCTCACACAACACCCCTCCCTACTGCTGATGAACTCGCAAGAAATACTTTAGTTTAGGAAACTAGCATTTTCTTAGAAAAGGAAGGGAAAGAAACCAGTTCTTGGTAAAAGACAACCACAGAGCCACTGCGTTCAGACGAGTTGTACACATTAAACCACACACACACTCTCTCTCTCTACGAAAATGATGTTGAGGCTTTATCGAATCCAAAAATGTGAGCAAATTCAGAATTAAGGAGTTAAGAACAGAATCCTACTCATGACTTTCTCCGACACTGAGAACATATTGAAGGATGATGAAGTCACATTCCAGATTACTCCGTTTGTTGTCCTGACAGCTCTATGGACTCTTGTAACCCAGCAGCTCTTTACTTGGTGGGACACCAAGTAACAGGCAGGTCGGAGTTCTCTCAGTGACAGAATCTACCTGGCTTATCCCAGGTACAAGGAGCCTCAGGCCCTCAGGGACCTCAAGGTCCCAAAATGGCATCAGATAAAAAAATCAAAAGGGGGCTGGGAGATGCGTTTCAGTCAGAAAGAAAGCCCAAACAACAGACAAATTACCGATAAAAATAGCTAAGATGAGCCAAAGACCTTGAGGTTGCAGCCCAAAGGACGCAGGTCGGTGGGTCTGCTGGCCAGCAAATGGCATCGCCACGGCAGGCAGCGGCTGAGAAAGCCAAGCCTCTCGTCGGGAAGGCGGAGGTATCTGGGAGAAACGGAAGGAAGAAGGGTAGAAGAGACAAGGAACAAGGGAAGCAAGAGGGTCACCAGAAGTGGTGACAGATACGGGCGGCCAGGATGAGCGCAGAAAGCATCACTTGGAGACATGCAGCGAGGAAAGAACAGGTCTACACTGCTGCGGGAGAAGGGTGAGCCAAACGTGTCCACACAGCTCGGGAGATGGCCTTCAACCAGCCTTCCACCTGTTTCCAGACTCCTCATGCCACCACACATACAGTTACTTTAAAAGGATTTAAGATATAAACCATGTTCGTAGGAACTTGCAGTCAGCTCTCACCCTGACATTCATCCATCTGTGTATTTTCAAGGTTGACTCAAATGTTCAAAAATCGGGTGTGACATGTTTTACCTTTCGAATTTTTGACAAAAACTGTAAAGAAACAAATTAAAGCCGAGAGGGAAATTTCTAGCTAGCACGCTAACCAACTGATGTTGGGTAGTTAAAAAAAAAAGTCACCCTAAAAATAAAATTATACTTCAGGCCCTAGTGCTCATTTCTATAAATAATACTTCCCCAGAACCCAATTCTAGTAAACCATAATCATCTCTTAATGAATTCTCTTATATATATTACTGCGATGGTCTTATCATGGGCCTGTATTTGTCTTGATGTTTTGGATTTCAAAGGGACAAGGAATCCCATCCTCTCTTGCAATTTAGAGGCACTCTCCTTTGGCAGGATGTAGAAAGATTCCTTGCATACACTGCGGGTAGAAATACTAATTGCCATACCATGTAAAAAGCAATCTGGAAATATCTGTCGCAATTTAAAAATATATCCTGTTCTTAATCAAGTCATCTCATGCCCACATAAGCACAGGGATGTTTACTCTGGCATTGCTTGTGGTAGACCAGCCCAGTAAATCATGCCACAGTCAACCAAGGAATAGTATGCAGCCAGGAAAAAACCAGTAGAGATATTTCAACAATGTATCATTGTTAAGTGAGAAGAAAGCTATAGAAAGGGACATATGATATGATCTGATTTTTATAAAACAGTGACAAAAATCACAACACATATGTGTGAATATATATCTTTATACTTCTCTCTTTCTCTTTGTCTAAAAATGTTTGGTGTAATTGTAGGAGCATGGAGTAAAGTGTGGAAGGGTATACACCGGCAACCTAGGGGAGAGAGATTCGGGTGGAAGAGGGAAAGGATTGGGATGGGAAAAAAAAAAAAAGGTGAAAAATGAAAGAAGGTGTCGACCATAAAAACCACATAGGTGCTTAGATCTCACTTATAGGAAATCATGTGTGTGTGGACTTACATACATATACAGACAGATGATGCTGGGATGGGTCCCCCAAAATTTCAATGGTTTTCATTTCAGGATGGTGAGATATTTTAAAAATAATTTTTACTTTATTCCGTATCCTCATATGTATTTTTGGAAATATATACAACCACATGTCTTATTTATGCAATCAGAAAAAACTCATTGAGAAGGAAATGTGAAAAGTCCTACCCAAGGCAACACAGGTGCCCAGGGCAGAAGCAAGCAGGCAGGTGAGGTTGCAAAGTCAGGTTGGAACCAGACTGGAAAGGTTCTCACCAGGCAGCGACAGGAGAAAATCAGCTTGGAGGATGCAATATCAACATATTAAAAATAGGGTTGTGTTTTCATTTGTTTCTTTTCAGGGGGTGGGGGGTAGATTATGAGTGATTTCTTTTTCTTCTTTTTGCTTTTCTCTATTTTCCAGATTTTTGGCAAAAAACAATCTTGCTTTTGTAACCAGAACAAAAGTATTACGTGGAAAATAATGCAGTGAAAGTTTTTAAGTGGAAGTGGATGATCATCACAGTGATGTTTTGGGATATTATTCTGCAGTGACCCCCAGAGAAAGAGATGAAACCCCATTTTTGAAGCCGTGGTGGCAGTGTGAGTCGATAAGGGACCCAAATAAAGAAGAAAGAGTGGAAGTGGAAAGGAATATAGTAGGCCTTAAATGCTTTCTAAATAAAGGGGCTGGGTGCTCATGTCTATAACCCCAGCACTTGGAGAGGCTCAGCCAGGATGATCACTTGAGGCATTCAAGATCAGCCTGGGCAACACAGCAAGATCCTGTCTCTACACAAAAACTTTTAGAAGTAGCCAGCACTGTGGCACGTGCCTGTAGTCCGGCTACTTAGGAGGCTGAGGTGGGAGGATCGCTCGAGCCCAGGAGGTCAGGACTGCAGTGAGCTGTGACTGTACCACTGCACTCCAGCCCGGGCAACAGAGAGAGACCCATCTCTAAAGAAAACAATAAATAAATGAATAAAGGAATGGATGAGAGAGACATTGCTAAGGAAGAGCTGCAAAGGGTATATGGATACCTGTAAAAACAGACTTAGCCAAATGTCAAAGCTGGTTAATTTGATCCAAAAATTAGGAAGAACTGCAACAGTTTTAGAGACTGGCCCATTTTTAATATCAAGCCTCCAAATACAGCTACATCTTGGAACCCATATCAAGGAAAGTTATAATACCTAAGGGAAGAGACAAAATAAGTGTTAGAAACTCTAGAAGATATAGATGAACTATGTGCTAAGTTGATGTAAAAAGGCTTCCTCCAGGCAGAAAGGATGCACATCATTAAAAACTTTGCTTCAAACATACACTGGTATCTTGTAGATCAAATAAAAATATTCCAACATAATTTTGGCTTGATTTATTTTCTACTGAGGTCCACATAACATGTTTATTACGATCGGTGTTAGGAGAAATTAATTTTAAAGTTTGTGTTTGCCTTTTTCTACCAGTCTGCACGTTCTGAGAACTCCTTTGTTGACGCATTCGGGGGAGGATGGTGGCATGGTGCTGTCGAAGGTGGCAGCAGAGGCTTCCAGGGCACCTCCCAGCTTCAAGATCCTCTGATCCAAGATGATCCAATTGAGGTATTTTACTAAATAAACAGTGTTTATGTTTTCTAGCATTCCTGAAGCAGATGTAATATAACTGAAGGCAAACAATTTTAGTAATACAATTCATGCATCGCCATCTAAACACCATGTAATCACGAAACTAAAATGTTTACCAAATAATCAAAGACTGAGACAAAGAAACCAAAAGGCATTTTGTAAGACGAAGTACTGGCCAGCACTTCCAACAAGAGAAGTTATGGAAGGTTGCCCCAAAGTGCCTCATCAGAAAAATTCAACGTGACTTGGTTTCTAATCACAGAAAGGATTGTCCTGTTATTATTCCCAATGGTCAGGAAAAAATGAGGAGAAATTGCGTTGGTTTTTGTAGAGAAATGGGATTTTCCTGGTAGAGTTTCAGGACAGGCTGATCAGAAAACAACACCCTCCTCCAGGGGACCCCGTCATTCACCCAGGACATTTCTCCCCATGCGGAGCCAACCTCCAAGGTCAACTGGCGTCCTTCTCCTCCTCCTGATTCGTGACAGGGGACGTGTGCTCCTGCCTCCTGCCTTCCTGCCATGCCTCTCGCTGTCTCCACCCGGCCTCTTCTTCAACCCAGTTCTCTTCCTTCAGATTTGGCTCAAAACTCCCCTCTTCTCTGTCTGACACCAGCACGTTCTGATCTTCCATTCTGTCTGAGTCCTCTCCTGGTTTGTACCCTTAATGAACATGAAGTCATCAGCAAGTCTGTTGGCAGGAACCGCCCCAGCGCACGACTCCCACTGGACCTCCTAGAACCCTCAGTCCCTCCCCCTGCCGAGGCACAGCGGGGACGGGGGAAGGCTCCTTCCTCCCTTTTTCCTTCCTTCTTCCTTATTTTGCTTTAATGTTTATTGAACACTAACTTTATGCAAAGCACTGTTCAAGGTTCTTTCACATACCATTTCATATAGTTTTTTTTTTTCAAAGAGGGTTTCCCTCTGTCTCCCAGGCCGGAGTGCAGTGGTGTGATCATAGCTCACTGCAGCCTGGAACTCCTGGGCTCAAGACACCCTCCAGCCTCAACCTCCCAAGGTGCTGGGATTATAGGCGGGAGCCACTGTGCCCAGCTTTCCTTTCACCTCTCCACAAACCTCCCTGGAAACCCAGAGGTCTCAGCAGTTGGAATGCTGCTCCTCTCCGCGTCTCTGGGAACCAGCCTCTACTCATCCCCATCCTCTCCGCCCCTGGTGTTGCATTTGGCGCTTCTCTCCGCCTCACCCTTCTTCCTTCCAGGAGAGTGGTTGATACAGAAAAATGAAGGCATTTGTCACTCAGCAGCACTAATCTTCAAATCCATAATCTACTTTAACTTCAGTTATAATGAACAGTGCAAGACATGAAAGTAGCTGAGAAAACAAAAATGTCTGGAAAAACTAAAAATTTTATTAGCTGTAAAGTTGGGCTGGTGGATGAAAACTTTTATAAGGGCTGATTTTTGTTTGAGAGACTAGTATCAAGAGCAGCTGTGCACAGCACAATTCACAATTGCAAAGATGTGGAAACAACCCAAGTGCCCATCAATCCATGAGTGGATCAATAAAATGTGGCATATGTATACCATGGAGTACTACTCAGCAATAAGAAACAATGGTGATCTAGCATCTCTTGTATTTTCCTGGATAGAGCTAGAACCCATTCTACTAAGTGAAGTATCCCAAGAATGGAAAAATAAGCACCACATGTACTCACCATCAAATTGGTTTTAACTGATCAACACCTAAGTGCACATATAGGAATAACATTCACTGGGTGTCGGGCAGATGTGGCGGGGGAGGGGATGGGTGTATACATACATAATGAGTGTGATGCACACCGTCTAGGGGATGGACACGCTTGAAGCTCTGATGGGGGGAAGAGAGAGCAAGGGCAATATACGCACCCCCATAATATGCTGAAATAAAAAAAAATTAAAAAAAAAAGAGCAGCTGTGCTACTTCTTCAGAAGAGCTCAAGGTGATCTATAACATAAGGTGACCGACCGTATGTCCCAGTTCATCAGGGAAAATCCCAGTTGACACCTGTTGTTCCTGAAAAATTATTAATAGCACCCCCTTTCACTTTCTAAACTGCCCCAGTTTGCATGATAAATTATGAGACCACCTATCAGTGCTACTGTCAGACATCAGTGGTCTTTCCATCCAAGGTTTGATGATTCGCTCAGGTACAATAGGAGCAGAGAAATTGGGCAGAACGCAGGCTTCCCGATGCCAAGCCCCAGCTCTATCTAAAAGAACATATCTCCTCTAGGTTGTTTCTTCATCAAGTAATCAAAAGAAAAACACTTTGGAAAATGGTAAAGATATTTAAGCCATGATTTCTACAAACTTGCACTTACAATCTTATTGGGGAGAACACACATTCAATAATTAAAGAGACAGATAAATTCAAAATACAGTGCTTAATTATGTGGTTCAAACAACAATTTCAAAAGGAGTTAGAGAAGGGGAAAAAATGCTCTATGGGCTTCAGACTTCAGGGTAGGTTTCTGGAAGGCTATGGATCCTGAACTAGGCTTTAGAGGAAGGAAAACACAGAAAGGGGAGGAAAAGGCATTTTTCTTTAAAAATAGAAAACAAACAAAATTGGGACAGGAATAACCCACTTGAATAATTCTACAAGCATTTTACTCTATATTCCAGAAGAAAAAAAACCAAAAAAAAAAAAAAAAAAAAACACAAAACACAAATGGTCTTCGGGGCTTTCCCAAAATATCACAGTGATTTTGAAGCTCAACAAGCATTGAATCTAGGTGTTTTGACAACCAAACAAGTGACAAGTGCTAACTGCTAGATGACAGTGTTTCCTCCTCCTTGTGATGTGGTGAGAAAAAAGTGACCACCCTTTGCGTTCTATCCCAGCTTTTCCACTAACTGGCCATGTGTCTTTGGGCAAGTGGCTTCATCAGTTTTGAGCCTCAGTTTCCTTAAATTAAATGCTAGGGTTGGACAAAGTGATTTTTAAAAACCTTGTTATCTCTGGCAATCCACAGCACTCTACAATCAATTCCAGATTTGGTTTAGTATGTTGTAGGTTTAGCTCAAAAGTAGACACGAGTGTTCATTTCCAGCAAAATGGCAAACACTGGGTTGATCCTACAGTTCCACTACAAAGATGTAAAATTCCCAAGAAAATATCACAGAGTCGAGCTGGAAAAAACGAAGGGAGGAGGGAAAGAGGGAAAGAAGGAAAGAAAGAAGGAAGAGAGAGAGAAAAGCATAGGCCCCAGAAATAAAGATAAAAATTGAAGCCAGAGCTTTAACAAAAAGTTGACTCCATGGTGCCCAAGGGAGTTTCAGACCCACTTGAATGCCTAAGGGTCTGGGGGTAGCGGTTAGATTCTAAGGCCCACACAGGGACATGACCTTGGTCCTGCATGAGGTAGGAGGGGGCAGAATTGAGCTTTCTTCATAAATCTCAAAATCTCAAAAAGTCACCCTATCCATGAAAACAGGACAAAAACACTCTGCCCACTGGCCCAGAGATAGAGAGCAGAAAATTCCATGATATTCCATAGTTCAAGACACCTTTGAGAAATGAAAGCCCCAAGCATGAACCACATTCAGTTGTAGGATCAGAATTTATACTACTTGTGTATCTGAGTATGGAAATCCCATGACAAGAAATTAACAAAAACACCATTCCAGGACGGTTGAAAATTTTTAGATCTCCAGAAACAACAAACATGTGGCCACTACGTAGGGACAATTTCACAAGTCAGGACTCTTACAAGAGTCCCATAGAAAAGAAAGATCTTTGAAGATAAGCTTGGAAAAACATGCACACATGGGAATAAACTACCATGAGGGACAGTCATAGAGGGAAAAATTTAAAAATTAAATCCTAAGAACTGGAAAAACCAACAATCTGAAATGGACTACAAGATTGCTTAAAATTATGAAAGCGATAAAGAAAAGACTAAAAACTATAATGAAAAAATTAGGATTAGATGAAACACAAAAAAAAAGAGTAAGATTTTTAAAAAGAACAGAACAGAACTCCCAGAAATAACTCAGTGGAAAGGTTAGATAGTAGAGTAACACAAAATAGACAACCAGTGACCTGGAAGACAGATATGAGAAAATTAAACCAAAATATAACATAGGACTTCCAAGCAAAAACAGAGAATCGAACACACGGTATCTAATATTGGTTTCCCCTGAAACTTCACTAAAACTAGGGAAGGTGACCTTTTAAAAGACAAAAAACCCATGAGGACAAGGAGAATGGGTGAGGAGATAATGGTAACCAGATTTTAGAAGACGGAGAGCAGATGGACAAGTGGGAATAGACCGAGCACAGGAAAGGAAGGTGAATCCCAGGTCAGGAGTAGGGAACGTGAGGAACAACCAGCAGATACTCAAAGGGTTTGGGAACAGATAGCACCAGTGACCTCTGGAACTGTGGATGGGGAGGAAGGAGTCACTAAAATAGGAAGAATGGGATGGAAGCTGTTTAAGAATCAGGTAGATCTCTAAATCCCCTCTTCAACTCCACCCTGCTAGGCAGCAGCCTCTATCTCAACCGGTAATACCTGAAGGCTGGTTTTTGGAGACAGGGTTCCTGGATTGGGAGATGCTATACGTTCAATAAAATAGAAAATATGCATACCGAAGGCCGAACCCTCCAATCTTATTCCTTATCTCAGCTCCCAGCCCTGGGACAGGCAGGTCTTCACCCTAAGGTGGGAGTTTGGAAGAATATTCTCTGGAGAGTTTGACCATCCCCCTGGATTCCCCGTTAGGAGACTTTGGGGGTTGACACTAGGAATTACCTCAACAAATGGCATCAACATATTATTCTAGAGATGCTCAGAGTTGACAACACACATCCTCAGAGCTTCCAGTAAGTTTATTAGTTCTTCATTCCCAAATATGGTCAGACAGACAAGACTGCCAGACATGCAAAGCCTCTCTCTACATGAAAGACAGAGTTCGCAACAGACAGACAGAAACAGGTGACATGGAGGAGATAGAGACGATGGAGGGTGAAGAAAATTAAAAAAAAAAAAATATTTTGCAGAAAGCTAAGAGAATGTCATGCATCCTGAAAACAGAACAGAATGTTTTAAAAAGAAAAACCTAGTTATAGATGAAAAGAGGAAATTTAAAACAATAACAGAAATGAACCCAACAGATAGGTTGAAATTTGAAGTTAAAGAAATTGTCCAAAAAGAATGCAAAAAAATGGAAAACAGGGTAGAAAATTAGAAGACTGTCCAGGAAGTACAGCACCCAAATAATAGAAGTTCTGGAAAAAAAGACTAGAGCTAACAGAGAGAAGCAAATATTTTTCAGATTGAAAGAACACATTGATTGCTCAGCACAATAGGTGAAAACCGACCCAGCATTAGGACAATCATTGTGAAATTTAGAATACAAAGGGAAAGGAAATGTTCTACAGGTTCTAGGGGAAAAAAAGGTCAGGTACAAAACATCAAGAATCAGAACTATTTTAGCCTTTTAACGGCAATACTGGGAGATAGCATGCAAGACGGCAGTATCTTCAAACTTCTAAAGGAAATTGATTTTTGACCCAGATTTTCTTGCACAAGACAGATGAGCCATCATGTAAGATGGTAGAATAATGACATTTTCAGACATTCAAAGTGTGAATGTGTGTCTCATGGATCCATTTTCTACAGGCTACGTACTGTAGGCTGGGAGCCACAAAAGTGAGAGAGGGAAACAAGGGAATCTGATGAGCTCCAACACAGACTGATGCAGAGAGATGGTGGCGCTGAAGTGAGATGCCCCAGGGTGATAACTGGGCCCAGACACAGAGAGCAGCCACCCAGACTGGACCAGGGGACCCAGAGAAAGGCATATTGTGGCTGTCACCACTGCACTGGGTTCCATTCTGAGGGGCTGCTGGAGGGTGTGCTCCCCCGAACAATGGAGTAAATTGAGAAAGGGATCCGACTCAGAGGAAAGGCAATGGAAATTTCTAGAATAACACGGACGACAAATCCTAGGATGACAGCTGTGCAGCAAGCCTGGTGAGAGGTCCAGACATAAGAAAAAATGTTAAGTCTCCAGGGGAGATGTCACCACAGAAGAAGTAGAACTAACAGATTCCTGATGTGCTCAGCCCTGTGGAAAAAGTACTTGAGAGACTGTGGAAGATACAGGAAAAATCTGCACCAGGTATGGAGAAGACCAGGGAAATGAAAAATGAAAAGGACAGATATTAACTTCATTTTTTTAAAAAAAAAGGTTTAACTGTTAATGTTATTTACATTGGCAAAATAGGGAAAACTCTGATGACCAACTTACCCCAAAATTGTAATATAACTATATTGGGAGGAGGGAAAGCAGGGGATATGGTCGTGTAAGAGAGCTAAATTTTTATTTACTATAATAAGAGATTAAGATATAAATAAAATTGACTTTAAAAAAGATAACAGTAAATACATTACTTAGAAATGTGGATATGTAAACATGCAGAAGAAAAAGCTACAATACAGAAAGCGATGTTCTTTGAGAAGGGGCACTTGGGGGTGTAGGGTGGCACGGAACTGGCTTCCACAGAAACTAAGGAAGCAGGACATACGGAAATATGCACAAGGACGTTTGGGCTATGATGTTGGTGGTGACATAAAACTGAAAACAACCTAAATGCTCATTAATAGTGAAAAGGTTGAATCAATTGTAGTACAGCCATACCATAGAATTTACTTAGCTATTTTTCAAAATGAGTTAAATTTGTATCCACTTATCTGGAAGGATATTCTTAATGTACTATTAAGAGAAAAATAATCTGTTAAAAGACAGAAATTCTAAGATTAGATATTCATTTATTTATTTACTTATTTTTAGAGACAGGGTCTCACTCTGTTCTCCTAGGCTGGAGTGCAATGGCACAATTATAGCTCACTGCAACCTCCAACTCCTGGGCTTAAGTGATCCTCCTGCCTCAGCCTTCTGAGTATCTGGGACCACAGGCATGCACCACCACACCTGGCTAATTTTGTTTTAGAGATGGGGACTTGCTATGTTGCCCAGGCTGGCCTCAAACCCCTGGCCTCGAGCAATCCTCCCACCTTGGCCTCCCAAAGTGCTGGGATTATAGGTACAAGCCACTGTGCTCCATCCAGATTGAATTTTTTAAAACTACAGATGTTTACGAGAATGAAGCCTAAAACATAATGTAACAACAAGGATAAATGTAAAGGCAGAGAAAGAAATATCCCAGAGAAATGCCCAGAAGAACCTGGTATAGTAATTGCACTCGTCAGCTCAGGTTACCATATCAAAATACCACAGACTGGGTGGCTCAAACAACAGACATTTATTTCTCACAGTTCTGGAGCCTGGAAAGCCCAAAATCAGGGTTCCAGCTCATTTGGTTTCTGGTGAGGGCTCTCTTCTTGGCTTGGAGATGGCCACCTTCTTGCTGTGTCCTCATATGGCCTTTCCTCAGTGCACATGAAGAAAGAGAAATCTCTCTCTTTTCTTCTTAGAAGGCCACTAATGACATTATGAGGGCGCCATGCTCATGACCTAACCTAACTCTAATTACCTCCCAAAGGCCTCATTTCCAAATAGCATCACACTAGGGGTTGGAGCTTCCTCATATAAATTTGGGCGGGGAGCATAAACATTGAGTCCACAGCACCAATATAAACATCAGGTGGCTCACTTCCTGTAGGCCTCTGCTCAGATGTCATCTGATCCAAGAGCTGCCCCATGACCATGTTATATAAAATGGCACTAACTCCCAGAGTAACTCTTTCTACCTCAACTTGCCTTATTTTTCCTTATAGCACTATACCACCTGGCAAATTTTATATCTGTTTGTTTATTGTCTGTGATCTCCAGATAAAATATAAGATCTGTCAGATCCAAGAGAGTAGAGACTTTCTCACTTTGCTCACTATTGTATCTCCAGTGTTTAGAACAGTCTGCAAATAATAAGCGTTCAAGAACTCTTTGTCTTAATGGAATAAGTGAATGAATACATGAATGAATCTGATAAAACAGACTTTACAGCTAAAAGCATTTTGGGGGATAAAGAGGATCATTGCTTAATGACAAGGTACATTCTCCAAAATCCTTTTGTATACTTCACTATACAATGTCAAATTTATATGGTAAAAAATTTATTTAACTATAAGAAGGTAACAAATTCAAAATTATAGTGAAAGATTTTAGCATACATCTCTATGAAACTGATAGATCAAGTCAAAAAAAAGAAAACAATTGAAGATTTAAATAATGTATTTTACAAGCTTCATCTAATGGACATGGAAAGAGAAATGCTCCACCCAGTAGAGAATACACATGAAATGTTTATAAAAACTGACCAGGTTCTAGGTCACAGAACAAATTTCAACAAATTTAGAAAAACTGCTATCATACAGACCACATTCTCTAACCAAAATACAGTAAAATTCAAAATCAATAACAAAACCACAGCCCTCAAACTGTGCATTTTGAAATTTCAGAAACACACTGCTAAATTATTAATATGAAATCAAAATGAAAGTAAAAAAATATTTAGAACTGAACAATTGAAGCTCTAAATTTCAGTAGAAGAAAATGTTTAGCATTGAAAGCAATATCAGTAAACAAGAAAAATTTAAAATTAATAAGAGGAAGAGCAAAAATATAAACTCAAAAACAATAGAAGAAAATTCTTTTCCACACATAAAGACAAAGTAGTAGGAAGATATAATAAAGATAACAAATCAATACAATTGAAATAAAAAATAATAAAGAGTAGAAACCAAATAAAGTAATTCTCTAAAAAGACTAATAAAATAGGTAAATATTTGACAAGATTGAACAAGAAAAGGAAAAAAGGCACAAATAAACACTATTAGGCATGAAAAGGGGCCATAATTACATACAGTAAAGATTTTAAAGTATGAGAATTCTATTTTCTGCTTTAAAGCAATAAATCTAAACACAGAAGAAATGAAAAATCTCTTGGAAAAATAAGTTACCAAACTTGACACACAAAAAAGAGAAAAAGCCCAAAGGCTTCTGAATGTATTTTTGTGAGTCTAGTCTAAACCTAGATTTTAGAAATAGACTAAGACAGCGCAAAAAAGGAAGATCAATCTCAGTTTGAAAATCAATGCAAAAATCCTAAATAAAATGTCAGCAAACATTCCAGCCATGCAGTGTGTGCATAAATATATAGAATTTCTTTAATATACATATGTTTGAGATGATATATATCATATTTATCACATGATAACTATATGGGATGTGTGTGTTATGCCCCAGTTTATCCCAGAAGGTTTATCCCAGAAGCTCAAAGAAGTTTCAACATTAGAAAAATCTTAAGATAATTCACCACACTGACAGACTGGGAAGGAAAAGTCATATACATATAATCATCTCAGTAGATGAAGAAAAAGCACTTAATATAATTTAATCCTCATGCACAATTTAGAAATACAATAAAATGCCTTGCCGAATGGGAGCAGAAGAAAATTTTTACAAAGAAGTAGTTTCTCCTAAGAACCTACAATAAACTTGAGGACCATTTGTTTTTCAAGTCAGGAACCAGACAAACATGCTTTCTCTCTCCCACTCCATTCATCATTGTGTGAGATACCTACTTGATACAATAAAACAAGAAAAAGGGGTAAGAGAATCAGGATTAGAAATGAAGGGGGAAAGGTGGCATAATTTGCAAGCAATAAGATTGTCTACATAGAGAATCCATGAGAAACTACCAATAATTACAAGTAATTAGAGAGTCTGGTAAGGATGCTGGAGCCAGGATTAATATGCAAACATCCATGGCGTCCTATACATCAGTAACAACCAATTAGAAAATGTAATTTTTAGAACATCCCATTAGCAATAGCAATAAACTGTGAGGTACCTAAGAATAAACCTAAATAAAGAGGTGCAAGACTACATGAAAAAAAAATGATAAAACAACATTGAAAGTCACAAGATAAGACCTAAATAAACAGATATATATATCATGCTCAGAGGTGAGAAGATTCAATATCAACATCAATTCCTTCTAAGTTAATATATAAACTGAATTAAATTCATATTAAAATTCCATAAAGGTTTATTTATAAACATTTTTAGCTGGTTTTAAAATTCATACAGAATTAAGGTCCAAAACCAGCCAAAATATTTGAAAAAGAATAAGATGGGGACTTGCCCTACTAGATATCAAGACAGTGACATCTATAAAAGCCACATAATTAAGACAGTGTAGTATTGGTGCAGATATAGGTAACTAGACCAGTGCCAGCCATAGAAAGAGCCCCGCAATGTGTGGGAACTTGGTACGTGACAGAGACTGAACTATTTAATAGGTGGTTCGGGGACAACTGTTATCCATATGGGAGAAAAAATATATCTCTAACTCACACTATATCCAAAAATGAATTCCAAGAGAATTACAGTTAACTTTAAAACATTTAGAGAAAAATGATTTTTAGACATGGTTATGATCTCAGGCTAGGACATGACATAAACACACAAACCATAAACTCCAAACGTATATAACTTCATGAGTAATTAGAGAAATGTAAATCAATACCATAATCAAATGCTTTTTCAATTCATCAGATCTGCAAGTCTTAAAAGCTTGACAATACTAAGAATTGGAGAAGATGCCAAACAATAAGAACCCACATATATTGATGCTGAAAGTGTAAATTGAGAGCAATTTGGCAATACCCACCAAAGTTTACAACGTCTGTACATGAAGACCCAGTAATTCCATTTCTGCTTCTATATCTTTGAGAAGCTCCACATGTCCACATGGAAACACATCCAGAGAAGTTCACAACAGTACTGTTTATAACATGAAAAACTGGAAGCAATCCAAACCCCATCAATTAGGGAGTGGATATATTATGATATATTCACAGAAGGGAATTGATATATGTCTTACGTCTGTTCAGGCTGCTATAACAAAAATACAATAGGCAGGGTGACTTAAACAACATTTATCTCTCATTTCTGGAGGCTGGGAATCCAAGATCGAGACACAGGAAGACTTGATGTCTGGTGGGGACTGGCTTTCTGGTTCATAGATGGCCTTTTACTGTGTCCTCACATGGTGAAAGGGGTGACAGACCTCTCTGGGGTCTCTTTTATAAGGGTACTGATCCCACTCACAGGGGCTCAACTCTCATAATCTAATCACTTTCCAAAGTCCCACCTTCTAATAGTATCACATTGGAGGTTAGGATTTCAACATATAAATTTTGGGGAGGCTGGCCATGGTGGCTCATACCTGAAATCCCAGCACTTTGGGAGGCCGAGGTGAAGGATCACTTGAGGCCAGGAGTTCAAGACCAGCCTGGGAAATATAGCAAGACCTCATCTCAACAAAAAATTAAAAAATAAATTATCCAGGTGTACTGGTGCATGCCTGTAGTCCCAGCTACTCAGGAGGCTGAGGCAGGAGGATCACTTGAGCTCAGGAGTTCAAGGCTGCAGTAAGCTACGATCATACCACTGCACTCCAGCCTGGGCAGAATTTTGGGGAGACACATTCAGTCTATAGCAATAAAGCAGTTAAAGGAACTAGTTCTACAGAAATTACTTAGAATAAATCTCAAAAACATAATTTCAAGCAATAAAGCACGTTGCAGAAAGATGGATTACTAAGTGAGAACATTACTGTAAGTTTTTTAAACTCACAAAATAATACTAGTTATTGTTTATGAAGAATGGGGTCATGGTAGGATATCAAAAAGGCTTTAACTATAATATTTTCTGTTTAAAAATCTTTTTAAAGTGTGACTAAATGTCAATATTTATCAAATCTGAGTTGTGGGTGCCTGATTGTTTGCTATATTATTCTCTGTAAATTTTTGTGTATTTTAAATAGTTCATAATTTTTTAAAGTTGCATTTTTAATGTGGTTGTATGTGATATTTATCTGCTCATTTCTCCCATCTTTCAATCTAGGTATACAGTTGTGTTAGCAGTCTGGGGATCTGAGGAATAGTCCTGGTTTCAATGCTACCACACTATGTGACCCTCAGCAAATCACTGAGCCTCTCTGGGCCTCAGTGTGCTCACCTGTAAAATTGGGATAGTCATAGAGCTTATGTCTTAGAGAGCAGTAGTTAAGAGCATGGGCTCTGGAATTAGATCTCGACTTGATCCCTGGCCCCACTCCTTACCAGCTGTGAGACCTTAGCCAATTTATTTAAACTTTCTAAGATGCACTATCCTCATCTATAAAATGGGAACAGAGACAATATCTAGTTCACAGACTTGTTATGAGAATAAAACAAAATGAAGAATGAAAAACTCTAAGCATACCACCATCAACAAAATAAAATTACAAAACCAAGGGAAGATATTTGCCATGCATATAATGGACAAGAGGCTGGTATCAAGTATACATTACATAGTGCAGTAAGTGAATTAAAAAATCAACAAATCAATAGAAAAAATGGGCAAAGGATAAAAAGATCATGGAGAAAGACACCTGACTATATAGTAAGCAAATGAAAAGATGCTCAAACGCACTGGTATTCAGGAAATTGCAATCTAAGCATTAAACAACTATCAGGTTGGCAAAAGAAAAAGTTTAAAAGATGACTGTAACAAGTATTAGAGAAAATATGGAACAACAGGAATTCTCAAACCCTGCTAGTGAGAGGGTGAATTGATACTTTCACTTTGGAGAGCAATTTGGCAACATCCAGGAAAACTGAAGATGTGCTAAGGTTATCACTTTGCCACTGGCTACATACCCAAGAGAAACTATCAGACATGGTGTGCAAAGAATATGTGCATGTCGTAGCACTCCCTCTATTATCGAAAAGCTAGAAACAACTATAACGTCCTTCCAAAGGACAGTTTAAAAGTTAGAAATGACGTTAATATCCTAACTACGATAGAACACGACACAGCACGGAAAACAAATGAAGTGGAGGTAGGTGTTTTGCAATACACAAATCTTACAAACATAATGTAGAACACAAACTCTATATCATTTAGATAAAGTTTAAAGAAATTTTAAAAAATATATATTGTTTATGGATATACATGTGTAAAAGGTGAAATCATGCATGGTGATAATGAGCATCACAGTTAAACTGATGCCTGTGATGGATGCTAGGGAAAGAAGAAGGGGGTGGGAATGAAGGAAAGCTTTAGGTCTTTTTTATCAAAGAAAGAAAGAAAGAAAGACAACTAACCTAACACTTTGGTAGGCCAAGGCAAGAGGACCACTGAGGCCAGGAGTTCAAGATCAGCCTGGGCAACATAGCAAGACCCCATCTCTACAAAAATAAAAAATGAAAAAAAAAGTAGCCAGGCATGTTTAAAAGTTAGACTACACACCTGTAGTCCTAGCTACTGAGGAGGTTGAGGGGAGAGGATCGCTTGAGCCCAAGAGTTGGAGGTTACATTGAACTATGATCAGGCCACTGTGCTCCAGCCTGGGCGACAGAGCAAAACTCTGTCTTGAAAAAATAAAAAATAAGCTAGGTTGGAAGATCTGAAGCTAACACAGACAAGGACATGACAAAACAGCGGAGGACACATGTGTTCAAGATCTGATTCTCTGTATTTCCTGCTTGCTGGAGCTATTTCATAATAAAAAGCACTGTGCTTTGCACATTTATTAAGACATCAATAAATATTATCATTTGTTTTTGGGAGGCCCCTAACGTAGGCAGGCGGGTGTTACTATCATCATTTGGCAGACAATGGAGCCGGGCAAGGCCTGTGGCATACCGTCCCAGGACTCAAAAGCCCTACTCTTCACAGTAGGGTGTTCATTCCACTCATTGAGTGGATTATCTAACGCAGGGAACGGGAACTGGATGCCACTTAGGGCAGGCGGATGAAGGAGAAGACAACCTCTTCCTTTCTGGACCAAACCGCAGCCAGAGGCAGGGCAATGACATAACTCCATCAAAAAGGGAAGAAGCTAGACTGCTCCGGTCACCTGACAGCTCCTCAATGAATGTGAAATCCACTGGAGGAGGGGCTGGCCGTTCACTGCGCATCTGCCGAGGAGGAGGAAGAGGCCGGAGGAAGTGAGAACAGTGGCCTCGGGTCCAGCATCCTTTTGCCTTCGGAGCAGGCGCCCCAAAGCAGGGACAGCTCGCTGCGCTGCCGTGGGGGGCCCCAGACCCGAGACCTCGTCCGGGACTGGTCTCTTCCTTCTGCAGCGTTGACCTCTTCTTATTCAAAACCGAGGAGTGGACTACCATCTCCAGGCCAGTGAAACGCCAGACTCTCCTTTCTGTTTTTCAGGACTTTTTTTTTTTTTCTTTTCTTTTAAAATCTGAAACAGGAGCTTCCGCATTTAATCTGTGCCCGTGGTTTCGAGGCTGGCCCCGGACGTGTCAGAGCTGTGTTCTCTGGCCGCTGGTGAATACAGAAAATGCCTAGCAACAGTTCCTGGTGACTGCCAGTCCCCATAAACGCCACCGCTCGGCCCCCGCCCACCCTGCACCATTCCCACTCCTGGGGCCTGGGCACTCTTGGCCGCAGAGGGCCGAGAGATTGTCGTTTTAAGGAAGAAGCAAGAGATACGCTCCATCCCATGGAAGGAGCAAACGTGGGCAGGTGGGCGTGGTCTCCGTCCATAACTTACCCCCGGAGCAGCACCACGTGCACATTTTAGGTTGGAAATAAGGAAGAATTTCCTGGCTGTAGGAATTGCTAAATAATAGGGTGGATAACCAAGGGAGGTTCCGGAATCTCCTCTAGAGATCTTTAAAAACACGATACAATCTCACATCTGAGATGATTTTTTTGCAGTCCTGACTAGAGACAGATGGACTCTGCCTTACTGACCCTCTTCCCGGGCACATGATCCTGACTTTTGCTTTCTCCTGCCCTTGGCAGTCTTCTCTGTGCCTTTGCCCCTGATGGAGAACACTTACTGCCTTCACTTCGGCTTGTTTTCATTCAGTCCCTGCCTCCTTGCACCTTTCCTTGTTATTTTATGGAAAGCTGGTCAGAGGTCAGAGTTGCCCAACTCTCCGCACATAGTTTGGTGGTGGCATCAGATACCCAGGCAAAACAGAGACAGTTCCAGTGCCAGCCTGTCAAAGCCGAAACTTCAAATCTGGATGGAAACAGAGAATTAGCTGTTGCTAACAATCCATTGTAAATGAAAATATGATCCCAGTAATTGATTTTAAATAGATTTTTTAAAAGAATCCTTGGCTGCATTTCATCGAGAATACAGAGTTTCAAAAGTGTTCATTCCAGGGTTGGATTTTCCCCCCCTTTCTTCTGGCTTAAACCCCAAATGGCCAAGATCCCAGTCTGAATAAACAGTGTGGGTGGTGACTGTTCTGTGAGGCCCAGTAGAGGATGCAATCACTTTCTTATTCGGTTCAGCATTAAATCATGTGAAACTAGCCTGATTACTCCACGTAACTTTTACTCAGTAATGGAGGGCAACATAACATGTATTCTTCCTCCGCTTCTTGGGGAGGAAAAAAAAAAAAAGAATTCTCCTAACTGTGAGTGTTTAATTATGTATAAAGTTCATTGACCTCACAGGCGGCTGTCAGATGATCTTGCTAAGGCCTGTGAACGGCATTTCAGGAATGCAGTGATGTGGGCAGAAACCGAGTGTGTTCATGCCACCGAATGCTTTAAATGGGACCGAATCAGCAGCCGTCCAGAAAGACTCCAGTGAAAACAGAACTTTAGGACAATCAGTAATTTAATCTCACCTAAGCATTTCTAGGCCTTCAAAAGTGATCATTATAAATCAGAAACTTAGGAAAATCCCGCAGGGACGGGGCCCATGACGATGACGGGGGGGAAGTAATTTTGTTTGCTGGTTGCGCAGCTGGTGGGAAATCTATGTATTTGCAGTGTTCTTTCCCCATTTTAGAGGTAATGCTTTCTGACTTCCCGGCCTGCTACTGACATTAAAAGAAAACGATGAAGCAATCTCATTCATAAATACACAGTGGGGCTTGAAGGAGTGAGCAGAGTCTATGTTTATTTAGACAGTTTTGATATAATACAGCCCTCACATGGGTATGCAGTAACTATACCTACTGTCAGTAAATGCCCTGAAACGTGTTCTTCATACACAGAGGGCTGGATTTTCCTCCTCTGGGAGTGGAAGGGGACCAGCAAGATGAGTTTACAGACTGTGTCTCCCTCCTTTGTCTCTCCCTGGGGCATCCTCCTGTGTGTCTATGGTGAGAGTCCCAGGGAACACTGGGAACCAGGCTGGTGTGTGCTTCCTGATAGAGGGAGAGCAGAGGCCTAGGGGACACTGTCGATGGCTCACTGCAGGGTCTCCCACTCACAGGGAGCAAATGTGAAACATTCGGGCTTGGTGCTTCATAACACATTTAAATTACCTGATTGGGGGTCCGATATTATTTTCTTTCGGTAGCTTTCTGGCCAAACACATTCACACTTTATCCATCAAAATATTATGCTTTCAGTGGGTAAAACAGCACAGGGCCGTATTCTAAAACAAAACTATGGTACATTAGCTCTGGTACCATCATTGTTATGAGTCTAAAGAATGGGTGTCTGGAATTTAGCCAATAATTTTGCTACCCTGCCGGAAGCAAAATGGAAGGAGTCTCACTCTTTTAACCTGAAATTCTTTAATTCTTCACCAAATCAGCCACCTAGATTTTGAATGCAAGATGTCTGTCTGCATCCAGTTCAAGTTAATTCAATAGATAGTTGGAAAACACAAATAACGGACTAGGCACTACTGGTGATACAAAAATCAAAAAGGCATGAACCTTCAGGCAGGTCACAAATGAAGGGGCAGACATTAATTCTAACAGAGAGGATTCAGGTGGGCTTCATGCACGGAATCCTCCCTGGGTTAGGGGGCTGAATCCTTAAAGGGTTTCAACAGGCCAATGGGAACTTACCAAAAGTTCAGTTCTTGCTTATACACTATGGCATTCTGGAGAAGAAAGAGATATAGCTGTCACTGAGTCATATTATTTCCTGGCTGGTGTTCTATAATTTTATCTTGTTTTTATAATCCATTTGATATTTGAGGGATTCCCCCTAGAGATCCTTTCTTTAAGACTCATAGCATTTAATATTACTTTGTTCTGTGAACAGTCAGTAAAAAAAAGAAAAGGAATTCTGTCTTCCTACCCTGAAGAAGGAAGCCTTCCTTCAAATCTTCAAAATTTTTCTATAAATATGATTATCCCCATAGTTACAGGGGAAATATGCTTCCAGATAAAGGAATTTGGACAAAAACTAATATCCTAAATCATGTCCACCCTTTGGATACCACAATGTATAAAATCTATGAAGGAAATGACTCTTATTTCTCATGAAGCTCCTACTGGGAAATCACCGAGAGCCACAGTTATGGAGGCAATATCTTTGTGCACGTCCCAATTCCCTCTCACTGTCAGTGACCCTCACCATCTCTGAGCTACCACAGCAATGTCATTATTTCTTGTCTACAGTACGCGTGGCACTCTGCTTCATTGGACAGCTATTGGAGGACATTTCTTGTCTCTGTGACATTATAGCAAGAAGTTCTTGGACATCCGAGACTGCTTTATTCCTCTTTATATTCCCCATTAACAGAGTTGATGCCCACTAAAAGAATGAATAGATGAATGAGTAAATAAATATCATGAAAATGTCTATAGTGGCAGTTGGAAAACTTTCTTAGTGAAGGACCAGATAGTAAATATTTTAAGCCATATAGTCTTTATCGTAATTACTCAACTCTGCTGTTGTAGCATGAAAGCAGACATAGACAATATATAAACAAATGGGCATATTCTAATAAAACTTTATTTACAAAGCAAATGGTGAGCAAGATTTGGCCCACAGGACATAGTTTTCTGACCCCTAATCTTTGCCATAAATCTTGGTTTGTTCTTCAAATTTGGCATCTGTATTTTTCAATAATTAGATAAAGAATCGAAAACATAAATGTTAAAGAGTTGTTTTGTAACTTATAGTAATAAATTCACTTAAAAAAAAAACAACAACACGAGAGCACACACAGAAATTAGCTGTTCCACCAAGCATATTTCATGGTCACTTATTTTGTATATTGTATGCATTTAAAATTCGTATCCCCAGAAATAAGGGTAGTAGTTTTGACATTTACATCATCCTACTGAGCTAACTTGATATGATAAGATCTTGGAGTTACTGAGTGAAGGGTCTGGTGCTAGGTCATGCTGAACTTGACACTCTTCTGGGAAAGGGGGAATAAATGTTTCCCCATCCTGCTCTCCACCAGATCATATGGTCTCTGATTTTACTGCTAAAATCCTTCCCAAGGTTATTAATGCAGAAGATACTCCTTTTTCTTGATGACCCTCTGGAAAACATCCAGCTACAAAGAGCACAACAGAATCTCAAAAGCTCAGCAAACACACAGAGAAGTAAAGGGTAACTACGAGAATTTGATGAAAACAAGATGTCCCGGCCTGCCACCCCGGCCGGATTGGAGGACGCCTCGCCCGTCATTACTCTTTGCCCCGCTATCAGGTCATGTAACATACAATTTAAAAAAGAAGCTGGATTTGAATTGTGGCTGACGCTAAACGGATGCAAAGTCGTAGGTCAATTGCTTGGTTTAGAAAAATGCAACTAGTCCTTTCCAAGGAATGAGAAAACGTACAGCAAACATTGTCCCAACAAGCACCCCAGCGGCATTTCCTGAGATGGGCTACTCTAAGGTGGGGATCCTCGAACTCCATCAGCTATCCCCAGGTTGTGATGAAACCGTCCTAGAGATTTCTTCTAAGAAAGAAAAAAGAGAAATTTGAGCCCTTCCATTATGCCATGTTCCTCTATAACACCAGACCAGGTTAAAAACGTAGAAGGATTCCGAGCTATCAGCAGCTTAGAGATGGGAGGTGTCATCAGGGAAGGCAAAAGACACCTGTTCACATCTACTGCTTTCAACCTATGTGCCTTGAGGCAAATTATCTGACTTTAATGTAAATTGATGTGCTAATTTTCAACGCAGGGCTAGGATATACATATTATTAAGGAGAAATCAGAGAGACAGAGGGCGCGTAATATAGGGCCCAATTTATTTCAACAAATGCTGAGAGCGTATCATGTTCTTGCGTTGGAGAGTGGAAAATGAATGTCACAGACTCCGAGCACAGAAAGCAGGCAGGCACTGCGTTGTCAGAGCATCACATGGTGCTTTTTTTGCAGCACTCCAGTGCCCAACCATCCTGGGTTCCTCTCTTTTGCTTATTAAATTTCCTCCCTTTCCAGTTTACCACGATGTCTAATTACCAGTCACTCCTCATTCAAAACATCCCCTCCTCCTCCCTGCCACAAAACAAGGAAGGCATTCCCACCATATTCACAACAGGGCTCTAGCAAACAACATCATGTACATGAAGCAATGCTATTTATACAAGCTTCATTCATTAGGTAATATTTCCACTTGCTTAAATCACAGGTGGCAATGATACGTAGGAATCTTACTGCAATCTTGGTTTGGGGTAAGATGTATAAAAATAAAGACAGGCCAGGTGTGGTGGCTCACACCTGTAATCCCAGTACTCTGGGAGGTCAAAGTGGGAGGATTGCTTGAGGTCAGGAGTTCGAGACCAGCCTGAGCAAGAGCAAGACCCCCGTCTCTACAAAAAACAGAAAAAATTAGCCTGGCATGGTGCGCGCCTGTAGTCCCAGCTACTCAGGAGACTGAGGCAGGAGGATCACTTGAGCCTGGGAGTTTGAGGCTGCAGTGAGCTATGATGATGCCACTGTACTCTAGCTGGGGTGGCAGAGTGAGATTCTGTCTCCACAAGGAAAAAAAAAAAAGAAAAAGACAAAAGTTAAAAAGAGGGATCATGTGGGAAGGACAGTGAGAGGGACTAAGAAGGTACGGAGCATTGTGAAATCCCCCAGAAGCTGTTTCTGATAATCAAGACAACTTTGTCCATCTCAGTTATGGTAGTCTTCAGTACACGGATTGGTCATTTAAGTTCTTCAAGTTCTTCACTGAAAATGGAGTGTAAATTCATCAGCAGCCCACTGTGAAGACTGTGCAAGGAGAAGGGATGATATCCAAGGGCGAGGGGTGAGTCTACTCATAACCCCTTGGCTCCCACTCTGAGAAATCGAGAACTGGCCTGTCTATGGAGAACACCTGATCTCTATTTCCCGTAATTTAGCCTCTTAGGCTTTGTCTACAGAACACAAACAAATGGCTCAAGAGAAAAAATATATGACTAAGTCAAGGTACTAATGTGACACATTTTAAGCTCATTCCAGCTTTGAGATAGATGCTTTTCATCTCCTCGGAGCCTTCATGAGAACATTACCTACTGCTTTCTTCTGGTTTCCAACTTCATTATTACTGAAAACTTCTACCTGAAATACAAAACATTTGAAGAGTCTGTCTCAAGATTTCCAGAAATTTCAGTAGGCAAAGTAAATGGACCCCTCCGATCAGCATGTCTAGAACAATACAAGTAAAAGATCTTTTCAATCAATCTAAAGTTAACTTCTAAGGCGTGCTACTTTAGCATCGAGAAATAGGACCAAATGAGCTCATTTCTTTATTCCCTGGCAGCATTCTGGGCACAGCAAACAGAAAATCTCGAGGAAAAAAAGAATCTTTCAGAGCCTGCTTTGGGCCCCTTTGCATTCTTTTTTTAAGCATTACAAGATTGGTCCTAGGCCACAGATGCAGCTTTTGGATGTCAGATCCAGCAGACAGATGTTTTCCCTTAAATCTGTTGTCTCTCTCTCAATCTGTTTATAGCGTGTTTCCATTTCAGCCTGCACCTTACTTAAGTTCTCACTGCTAACTGCACGTCCTAAAGGTTTCTTGCCTCCACACACAAAGGGCTATTTTTCTATCATTTGTTCTGTTTTCTACAAGGGACACACCCACTCTTCAGGTAACTCGCGTTACCCCATTGCTGGTGTGTTTGCTTCCTCAGCCATCTTCAAGAAATGTAATCAACACCCCACATAAATTACTAATCCCTTACGTTATGTGGCACCAGAAAGGGTTTTGTGCTTCTTAGAAGTAAACCTCTGAGGCCACATGACTGGTATTAGCTTCTTAACCCAGCCGGGTGTCCACGCATAGGCTCCCATGATGTGGTCAGGGTTACTGACTCAAACCTGGATGCTTCTGCTCTGGGCTTGTGAATGGTCTTCATGTAGGACAGACCAAGGAACTCCATGTGTATGCCAGGGAAGCAGTTTCCTGGTGGCCAAACCAAGCAATAGATTTCAGAGATGTGTCCCACCTCTCTCACTGCAGATTCATCCAGAATAGGATCCAGACCAGAAGCAGGGTAGCATCTACTGCTACTTCTCATACACAAAAGTACAGTGAGACAAGGGAGTTTCTTGGTGGTGATGGAATAGCTGTGTGTCCTGATGGCAGTGGTGACTACAGGAATCTAGTTATGGGCTAAAATACACACACGCGCGCACACACACACACACACACACAGATAAGTGCATGTAAAAACTGACAGAATCTGAATAAAGTCTGGAGATGACGCTAATGTCAATCTCCTTGTGTTGATAACGGTATGCTTTGCACGTGATACTACACACTACTGTTACACAAGATGTTACCATTGGGGGAAGCTGGATGATGAGGACATGCGACCTTTCTTTACTATTTTTGCAAATTCCTGTGAATCTATAATTATTTCAAAATAAAAAGTTAAAAGGTTTTTTTTTTTTTTAAGTTCTAGGAGAAAGTTACTCCCAGTCCGGAAGTAGCTTGCGCAATTTATCCTGATTATATTTGGAGCTCTACCCTGCTTCTGTCTTCTACTCACAGTAGTTTTAAGTATTTCCTACAACTTTCCCCTAAGAAATGAAGTCAACCTACTTTCTGATCTGTAAAAGGTAGCTTCTCTCAATATGAGAGCTGTAGAGAGGGGATGGAGAGGGATAACTAGGTTTCTGAAAGATTCATACTAGGTTCAGCAGTGTCCTGCATTACAACCAACATTCTAACAAAAATACGGCATCTTTCTGTTGTTTCATGAGTTCCCAATGAGTAATCAGGCTGCAGCCCCAAGTGGCAAACATATACATGAGGTCATTCAATAAGAACAGGAAGGAATGAGTAGTCTAACTTAGTCCACGACTTTGTTCTTCCTTCTGTCTCGACATTTTCCCCAGGACTCTTCATGGCTGGCTCCTATCTTACAGATCTCAAAGCAAAGCAACATTTCCTGTGAAACTCTGATTTAAACTAGTCTTCCCCCTCCCCAGTTACTCCCTACATTATCCTTTTTGTTGTCTACCACTACCTTATTTTTTGGTTTACTTATTGTCTGTATCTGTTGACTGAATGAAGAAACAAATCTCTAAAGCCACAGCCCATTATTAGACTTCGATAATTCTCAAACACACAGATCATTATTAAATGACACATCCAGGCTAGTTTATCTATGTGATGATCATTTTATGTTTGGCTAAGAGAATGAACATGACAAATTTGAATGATATCTTTGACACCAGCAGCCGAGTTCAAATGCTATGGGAATCCCAAGGAAAAGACATGATTTCTGTTGAATTTTTGGACTGAGATAGAATGAGATTAGTAGGTAAGTAGATATATGGAGAGATAGGAACAAACATATATCTAAGTACACACACACACACACACACACACACACATTTTTCTTCTTCAAAGATACATTCAGATCTTGATACGTCTTTTACCCTTATAAGTCAGTCTGCAGTGAATGAAAATCTTCTCTCAGGGGAGAGGCAGAAAAGCACCGAGGAGACAGGTTTTCTGGGCACAGATAGGCAGAGAGTGGGGGAGAAGCAGCCCCAGAGATGCCGTTGTGGCCTACAGAGGGTGTCCTAAATGATGTCATCACCTCAGCGGTCTAGACTGACAAGGTCATGAGAGGCTAGGAGTGAGGGCTGCCCTGTCACCAAGTGACCAGCCCAATGTCGAGCTATCCTCCCGTGGAACACATCGCATCACTACTCAAAACAGGTGAGGCTTCATATAACCCACCGTACCCAAGATATCATAGGAAAACTCTTAGAGGGTTGTGTTTTTAGACGTGGTGAAATGTTTTAAACGAATTACTAACCTTACACACATTTGCTTTAGCAAGGGAAAAAAAAATTCCCCCAGAAGACTAGTTAAAAATCACGGGAATAAGAAACAAGGAGGCCAATGACCCTGTAACTTTAAAAGTATACATGGTGCCAAGCAGCCCAAAAGTTAGCCTTCTGATACCAAAAGTCAGCATGTGCTGACTGACTCCCCTTTGTTTCACGCTTCTCTTAAAAGAAAACAGGCTGGACTGTTTCAGTAAATAACAAAAGGTCAGAGAAATGCTACTCACAACATGAGCAAAATAACTGCTCAACCTGCCAAAACGTTTCCAAAGGCCTAACAGGCAGAAAAGTCCGTGGCGAAATAGTCCACAGATCTGACCAGTGAGGGAAAAGGGGCCTTCCCAGTAAAATCCGCCATCAGGCCTCTAGTTCCTAATTCATCAATGAGAAATAAAAATAAAGATGATGCTGTCAGGTTCAACCGTCACTGACTTACCATGTCCGTCATGAAGAAATAGGTAAATAGGATGCTAATACCATTGTAGGTGCTGTGTAGAGAGACAGAGAATAAACACATCCAAGGCAGAAACCTGGACTCTGCACCCTTAGGACACTGTCCCAACTGGTTCTGAATCAATAATCCCATGGGATGTTGTTTCTCCCTGGCATCGCTGCTATTAGCCATGCAAACCACAGCACCCTTGAGGTTCTGTTGCCAGACTTGTTGCAAAGATGGGATCTTACTCATCTCTGGCCTCCACAGGACCTCGCCAGTGACTGATGCTCAGCATATTCATCTGGTTGAGTCAACGGCACCCATGTTTTACCATGTTCCTGGTTTAAAACCGTAGAGAAGCATTTCACAGAATATTTCTCATGAAATACTGGTCCTGTAATATGCTACTTGGGTGCAAAATAATTCTGATTCCATGATGAAATAAGCTTTAGAAATGCTTTGTATGATCACTACGTTCCCTAATTTTGGAATCATAATGCATAAGAGCATATTAAGATTCTGAGAAGTCCTCAAGGAAAGAAACCTGTTTAAGTCAACATTCCCAAATGATTTTCAAAAACCTTTTTAAAATTAATGCCTATTACCATCCTCAGGAACTGGTAGTTTCTAGAAGGCATATTGGAGAACACTACCTTAGAAGAGTTTCTAATTCCCGTCTAATCACATCTCATGTGTTACTAAGTCCACGTGGTTCTTCCTTCACGACTTACTATTGTGGTCAGTACAGCCCATGTCACAGCCTATTGTTAATCTCCTAGTCTTTAACTTATTGCTTCACAGTACTGTACATTCACAGAAGGTTGGATCTGGATGTGCTCTTAGAAATCATCACAAAGTAAAGGTCAACCCCCAAATTTGAAGGAGGAGTTAACCAGGGCACCCCCAGGGCGAAGCAACTGGCCCAAGATGTCACAATGTGACATGTTTGGCTCACCTAAGACCAGGGGGGTTTCAAGTGCCTCCTCCCTGCCTCCCCATCTGCTCTGTGAACAGGAATTGCCACAATGGGCGCCCAGTGGGAAAGGAAAGGGAAGCCTGAGCTGTGGAGCACCCCTGAATGCCACACCCCACACGTGCCCATACATCTTCCCACTTAACCTTCTCAACAACTCTGCAGGTCAGGGATTTCACAGACCAGCAAGCTCGAGACCACATAGTAAGCAAGTAGCTGTGCCAGGATTTGAGCCAAGAACAGTCTGACTCTAAAACACATACTCCTGCTAGTGTATTATACTCCTTCTCAACAGAGAGGCCCCCGATAAAAGCATGCGGAATTACATATTAAACTAGCAGTTGCATATCTGAGGTTGCTGGCAGCGACTGCTACCACTCCTTCACAGAAGAACACAAAGCGAGCCTTTGTTTTTCTGTCAAAATAGTCTATCATTTGTGAATGTGGGGAAGGTAGCAAATTTTTACTATTAATGAAAAATGAATCAAGTTAATGAAGTAATGAAAACTAATTTATGATATTATTGAATATCACAAATAATATATCTGGGAAGTTTTACAGGACCATTTAATGTTAGAGTTTATTGGCTTCTCCTGTCAGGTTATTATTGATGGTTGGTTATTTTTCATGAAATCTATAACGGGCACAGTTAATATGATGATGGTGGTGGTGGTGGTGGTGGTATATTTTCATTTGATACACAAAAACATACCTCCCAAACTCCTGAAGTCCTAATGGGAAACAAAAACTTTCCCCAGGGATAATCAATTGATAAATTATAGGAATATTCTTTTTCATATTAATCTTTCCATAATCCAAGTTAATAAATTCAAGCTTCTTTATTTGCATCTTTTGAGATACTTTCAATACTAAATGATTTGTTCCACTTACTAGTAGAACACTAGAATTTCTGTCATTTAGAGAATTTCTGAAATAAACATGTGGTCTATAAGTCCAAGTAAAATACTCAAAACAACAACAAACCAACAAATGCCAAATAATGGTCACAGATCCATGAATAATCAAATTAAATAAAATACTGGCATGGAAGGATTTATATTGCTCATTACAACAATTAATATGCAACCCAGCTTATGAATACCACAGAGTTTCAACTGATGGAAGGGAAAATTTTTAATTTTAGTACTTAAAAGTTGTAGAGGAGAGAAAAGTGGCTTCCCTCCACCCTTCTAGGTTCTTTGGCTGGGTTATGAATTAAACTGACATAAGACAGATTAATAGGAGCAAACCCATATTGAATTACGTAGGTACTTATGGGAATCTCACAAAATATGAGACTCGAAGAAGGGTCAGATGATTGAAGCTTATACAGTATCCTGAGTTACTGAAAGGAAATGGGGCTGGGGGACTTTCGGGGATGGTTGGGACCCAGGTTACGGGACTTTGAGGGGAGGAAATGTATGGTGAATAAAGGTTGTCTTGCTGGCAGATGAAGTCTCTCAGGTAACAGAAGAAGCAGCCCTTGGAAGAGTAGGTGATAGTCCGTCTGGGGTAGTGTGTCCTGAGCTCCAACAAAGCCAACCACCGCTGTGTAACCTTAAGAAAAGGAGTGACTAACACAAAGAAAGGTATTTTATATTTGATTACCAAGGCAAAATTTTTAGTCAGTCTCTAGTGAACTTTAGCTTTAGGTTGACCCTCTGAAAATAAAAACAAAAACACAAGTCACAAGGGTAAATTTACGTCTCTACCAATCTTCTACTCCTTAAATACAAGTAATGCAAATTTTCCTAATATCTCAAAAAAGATGTCAATGAGATCTTCATGCACTAAGGTTTTTAGCTATAATGAAGAAGGGAATGTTTCTAAGGACACAGAACTCGTCACAGCTTATTGCTTTCAAGTTAACTGAAAGCAAATTGAAAGTTGGCACCTACTTGGCTTCGCCACTTGATTTTTTTTTTTAAACATTCCCAACTCCCTTTATTTCCTCACTTTCTGCATATGTCCTCATGTCTTAGTGGGAGAGTTCTTGTTTTTTTTTTTTTAAAAAAATAGTATTTTTCTTCCTCCTGTACCCAAGTAAATCTGATAGGGTTAGTTCTGCATGGGAGAAATTCTGCACAGAGGAATATCTCAAATCTAGAACTAGAATAGATATAGATAGCACACAGAAAGTAAGGAGGAAGAACAAGCAAAATAAATAGCTTCCTAGCATCTGCTTTCCTGATCTTTTTTAAAGTGAATGCACAGACAACAGACACCAACTCTTATAAACAAAAAACATATTTTACTGGTAACTAAAATTATTCCTGGGATGCACACAGTTTGGGTTTGTTTGCTCACTATGCAGCTGCCATTTACACAGTGTTTATTATGTACCTGGCATTGTTTTAAGCACTTGGCTCATGTGAAGGCATTTAGAGCTCACAACAACCCTATGGGGAAGATGCTATTATACTTGGCACTTTGCAGCTGGGGAAAAGGAGCCACAAAAACCTCGGGTGGGAAAGAGCAGAGCTCAGGTTTGGCTCCAGGCTTGCCAGCTCGAGTCCATGCTGCTCACACCTGACACCACCCTGACCATCTACAAAATTAGCTGTGCTCGCTGTTCTGATGTGCTTAGATAAGAAGCATATTCAAAGTAATTAATAATCATTTCTCACCTGAGAATACACTGCAACACTCAAAAAAGGGTTAAAACATTCTATGATCCTAACACTATATCACATGTCTGGGGCAGCCTCATCACCGGAGAGACTTCACGAAAGAGGCTTCTAAATCCGATTCCAAAACATCAGTGACGAGAGCAAAAACTCCTCCCTAAGAACCTAAGCCATTTACAGCATGAATTTGGGAAAGAAACTATTTGAGATAGACATTGGAGACTTCTATTATAACAATTTGATTATTTCTTTTGCTGTCTACGTAGGAATAATTGAATCATTTAATTGCCAGAGTTAAAAGACTTGTCTGTGTTTAGGAAAATGAGATTTTTATTTGGGATTCCCCAGTATATTAGAAAGATGATTCTCAGTAAATTGTGGGCAAGAAGGAAATAATAGACATATTTGTGGCTATGACCAGCTAACCAGAATTAAAAAAAAAAAAAAAAAAAAAAAAGGAAAGGAAAGAAACTCTCTGGACTTGTACAGTTCCAAAAACTGCTGAATGTTTTCTTTTTTTCCACCCTACTAAGCATTTCTCTTTTATCAAGCATTCATTTCCCACCTGTGTCTTTTATGTCCTTGAAAGTACATATAAAGTTAGTGTTTATTTTCTACCCGCTTGAAAGCTTGTTCAAGTTATTCTTTCTTTGGTCTTTACTTTTAGGAGTCACAATTTTGTTTGGAAAACTTGGTGTGAGAAAAAGCTTCCTTTTATGTACAGCAAACTCCCAATTGCTTAGAATGTTTGCTCAGGAGATAAAGAGATGCCTGGTGGTTTTTCAGCTTTACAATAATGACCACATATAACATGACTGGACAAAAACTAAAATGTGCTTAGACTGAACTCCGTCTTCCTTTGATGAGTACTTCTCAATGCAGTGATGATTATCGATGCCAGTGTTTTATGGTCCAATGTTATTTGAAACCTCCAAATGTTTGTATTACAAATGAATGCACATATTCAAAATATGGGTTATGGAAAAAGTACTATATGTAGTGGTCCAAAACGTTGAGTTGTACTGTCCTTATTCTTCATACTGAAGTATTCGATTTCAACTAAAACGAAGACCATATCTTCAAGTGGGATCACTAGAAGGCAGCATCCTGGAGGCACACAGGTTGTACTCCTGGATCTCAGCAAGAACCATCTGATGAGAACATAAAGACAGTGAGGCACGAAGTCTTCCAAAGCTCAGGCGGAATACAGGCAGAGAAGAAATGTAGAGGAGACAGGATGTAAAGTGGCAAAATGTGGGCCCTGTCTGGACCTGGATCTGGCCCTCGGGTTGTGAAGTCCAACTGTTGAGTGTATAGACCTGAAGAACATATGGCTCGATTCCTATTAAGGGCATTTGGAAGAATCGAAGAATCAAGTACAATGGGAAGAGGGTCTGGCAGTTAACATTGTCCCCATTTTACTGAGGGCACTGCTAAGGTCCAAAAGAGCTAAGAAACACAGAGTTAGAGCAGTACAAGGCCAGCACTTGTCCCCTTCTCCAGCTCTATAAATTGTAACCTGACTTTTTCTGTAGTATGTGCTACTGGTCACCAATAAAATGGGACGACAGTGTGGACAGCTCCATCCAAACCATGGCTTCTGATACACAGACTAAACTTGGTGATGCTACCAGTTCAGAGCCCAGTGCCTCCTCTATGGGGACTGGCCTGTGTCCCAGGGTCTCGGCAGCCGTCTCTACCTTCATTTCTGGGTACACTGAACCCTCCAGGGACATGACTGTCTAGGCTTCTAGTTGGAAAGCCATATCCGATTCATTCGAACGTTCAGGTCTTCACAAACCAAAGTGGCCTCCTCGTGTGAAATCCTGAAAGTCGAGAATATGGACTCAGAAGGATGCCCTTCCCTAGCCAGGAGAGGCGATGTGGTTTTAAGAGCCTGGACTTTTTTTTCTCACTTTGCGATTGACCTGCTGAGTAAACCTGGGCTACTCACTTCTTAACCCTGGCCTGTCTTGGATTTCCCCTGTGTAAAAAATGTGGGAAGGCAACGTCTGTCTACCTCTCAGGGATGTTGTGGTTCTGACAAGTCAACTTAACCATCCCCAGAGTAGGTAGAGTAATTAACAGTTATAACTTAAAACCGAATACATGACCACTAAACAAGGTTAATCCAGGACAAACTCCATCCAGACTGTTTTCACCAATCTACACCAAATGGGAAAAATTAGGGAAAGTAGTAAGGTTTTTTGAAAGTTACATTCATTCAATTTTAAAACTGTGTAACTTATTCTGAGATTATGTCCTTCCCATTTAGCTTTTTTCTTTTCTTTCTTTTTTTTTTTTGGTGTTAAATGTTCTTTATTTTACCAATGAGGGTAAATAATAGATGATTTATTGATATCTCATTTTAGCAAAAAAAGAAGTTAGCATCTCTGTATTGGTCTTTAAACTAGGGAAAAAAAGAGCTTTGAAATCCAAAGGTTTGGCTACCACTACCTTAGAATGAGTTACCTGTTGCTAAAAACTCATAAAGAGACCCATGTGGCTGTTGTGATCAAACATGTCATAATAAGACACAAGCACAAGCTTCACATCAATATGCAATGCAAAAGGATTTCAAGATATACTAATAAAAGGAGTTTCCAAATTCAGAGCTAGAGAAGTATGCTGCCATCTAAAATCAAATGCAATATAGATTCTAAAGTGCTACACAAACAAATTACATTGCCATTTTTCAAATGGTATAAAGTATTTTAATTAAAACCCAGAGGGCATGCAAAGGCAATGCAATCCAGTATACACAGTCGTAACAACAAGGAAAAAGAAAACACTGTTTATTGGTTTTCAACTTTTAGATTCTATTCACTGAAGCTATAGACAAATATCGATTCTTCATCTGAGGACAAACGACAGAGGACTTAACCATTCAGGGAACCAACCTTGGCCTTGTCAACCTTGGCACTGGTTGACAGCTTCCAGGTGGGAGAAGGGAGCTGAAAGAGCTAATGTTCTCGTTGTTTTAGGTAATTAAATGGTGCTGTCTATGGTTAATAGGATGAGAAATGAGGTTACAAGAATCTGTTTGGGATTCAAGCAATGTCCTTTAAGTGGAGGGACATCGCATGGAGGGAAGAGGCTTGGGAGAAGAGATGGGGCCGAATAAGGGAGAGAAATCTCATTTACTACAAAAGGAAGCCAACAAAGTCAAATGTTTATAAACTGAGAAATGGTGGTGTTACGGGTTGACTTGTGTCCCTTCAAAAGTTATGTTCAAGTCCCTGGTATCTGTGAATCTGACTTTAGCTAGAAACAAGGTCTTTGCAAATGTAAGTTAAGAAGTTATCAGGGTGAGCTGCAACCCAATATGACTGTGTCCTTATAGGAAGAGGAAAATACCTCGTAAAGCCAGAGACATGCAGGGACACACAGAGCAAGTCGAGGAACAGCAAGGATCTCAGGCTGCCACCAGCAGCTGGAAGAGACAAGGAAGGGTCCTTTCCTGGAGCCGTCAGAGGAGCGGGGTCTTGCCGACACCCAGACTTCCGCCCTCCACAACTTCCAGAGAATAAATGACTGGTGTTTTAAGCCGGCCCATTTATGGTACTTAGTCACAGCAGTCCTAGAAGACCAGCACAAATGGTATACATATATTATTTAAAGATATGAAAGTAACCACCCAAAGAACTTTAAACAAGCGTGGGAGGGTTAAAGGTGTTGCCTCCGGGAAGTGGAGCTAAGGGAGGAGAGGATCCAGGCAGGGCTGTTATTTTTTCATTAAAAGGCTTACATGCTATTTGGCTTTTTAACCACACACGTATGTTACTTTGATCTTTTAAAAAACGGTAAATAAAATATCCATGTGATGTGATCAGAGGAAACCCTGGTCAGCTTTCTCTATAGCGGAGGATGTGCTCTGACGACTGATGGCCCCTCCTCCCCCTCTCGTCCCCCTGGCTTCGCCCCCGTGGCTGCCAGACCCCTAGATGCTGCCCCACCCCACCCCCAGCCCGCCCGTCTTCAGGGAGAGTGGAACTGAGCCAGGAGGGCATCACCTGGACCTCAAAGCAGCTAACTGTCTGGGCACGTGGTTGCTCACATGCCTGCTATCTCCAGCTCAAAATCAAACACAAATTATTTTTGGATTTTTTGTGGGTTTGAAACATCAATGATGGTGATTTTCTCTATTGACTTAGATGATTAAGTGTCAACTACATTGAAAACAGAGAACAGCAGAGAGCTTGTCAATGGCTTCCTTTGTAGATTAAAAATGCAAAACAATGCCCGACAAAGATTTCCGTAATTAGGTTATATATCATCAGAAAACCTCACAATAGAGCTTCATCCCAAACGTTTGCTCATCGCCGATTATTGTACCCACAAAAAGAAATTCTAAGTGTCCCCATGGTCTGCATCAAGCATCTTCGCCCTGTGGTACAGGCGGTGACCTTCCCAGCCATCAGAAGTCCCATGCCCTTTGCTCATTCTAAGAAGAATGTGCACATTGAGCCCAGCAGCCTGTAATGTGGCAAAATGTTGTTGTCACCTCCCACATGAACAGGCCTATTGATGACTGTGGGGACCTAGTGCAAAGGCACCAGCCCCCATCACAGAAAGAGCACAGGGGAGCGTGTCAGTGTCCCCAGCAGGGCCCAGAGAGAGAAACAGAATGCAAAAGACAAACACAGTTTGTGCGCACAAAGGGCTTTGCTGAGGTCTGTTTGTACACGGCTCCCCGTGGCAGCTGGGGAGCACCTTGCCATTTGTTGGCGCTGAAGCAGTGCCAGGTGGGTGAAACCTGAATGAAATGCCGAACAGCTATCATATGGATGAACACGCAGGAAGCAGAACAAAGGGGCGGCATTTTATCAGCAGCAGAATCCTGATTGCAGTCATTGCCCAAGGGGAAACCGTTTGCTTTTATTTTCATCCTAGCCTTCAGTTTCCCTGGGTAATACCTTCCAGCCACCCAGGTGATTACCTTACCTGCCTACTTGGTTATCAGACGTCTAGACTCAGCCAGTGTTTTCCCATTCCATGTTGCAGGTGGCAGGGTCACCCTGGAATGGACTTCCAAAGGCAGGTGGGAATTATGCCAATGAGAAAGCAAGTCACAATTCAAGTGCCCTCTGCATGTGCAAATCTATATTGAACAGAAGAATAAAATGACTCAATTTTTATCCCGTGAGCTCTCCCTTCCGGTCCCTCATACAGAAGAGAGCATGGATCCATTTAAGGCCGACTACACTCAGTTGCACACTTCTGCTTTCTAATCGTCTCAGCTGCCACTCCCCACAGCTGGCCTTTTCTCCTTTCTCGCTTTTAAAACATCACCTCTCGACACATCATGAAGAAGACCAAACCCTTAGACTCAGATGTTCCAGAAACCTGATGTATTAGTTGTGCCTTGAATGCGCCTGGCTACTTCTCATCTACTTTTTTTCCTTGGTCACATGAACACTGCTATAAACAAAGTCTGTATTTTTAGTTATGATATCCATCACATAAGCCTAACAAGGTTAGCACCATAGTGCCTAAACATGAAATATCTCATTTTTCTCATTCCATACATACATGCACATGCACGCACACACCGCAATGTATCGTTTGAGGACAGAGATGGAGTTCCCGTAGCAACATAACCGAAAACATGTCAATACCCTTTGGATCTCCAAGTTCTGGATTTATTATGTAAATTGTTTGGGGCACATGATTGAAGGCTTTGAGACCTCATTTTACCAAAAAAGATTTTAGTAGCTACTAGTCTATAGAACTGTGTCACACAGCAAGGTATCTCTGTGAGGAGGTGCCCGTGTCATGAGCCTGGCTCGACCTGGTCACAGCACAGCCCACAAAGGGACAACCAGGCCAGGACAGTTCCTTAGTCCCTAAGAATGAACATAATACAACTTCTTCAGAGTCAGATTTATAACTAATGAGGCTCTGCATTCTGAAACACACTCACCAGGGAAAAGGTGACTATTTCTAGAAGAAGTCCAATTGATTTTAAAAATAAAGTTAAAAAAAAAAAGGATGGAAAAAGTGTCCCATATCTTCTCCCATTCCCTTGGCAGAGGATGGAGATTGATGTAGTGGGGAAAAAATAAGAGGAACAACAACTGCCTAAACAAGAAGAAATAAAATGAAAAAGAAAACAAACATGAGCTGGATCAGAAAGAAAAAAAAAATATGTCAAAACAAGCAGAAATGATCTTTTGGTAACGGTATTACATAATACAGCACCCATAACATGTAAAGCCACTTTGCCCTACAAATCACTTTTCCAAAAAGAATTAAAAGAAGCAGAACGAACACAAAAATCAATTAAGTTCCGGAGAAGGGCCCGTTCCTCCTTGAGGGGCTTCTTCTTATCCAAACACCGGCTGACTCAAGCAGGTACTGTCAGGTGGACTCGGGGAGGGTATTTTTTATTACCACTTCAGCTTGTCTGTCCGGAGAGTGATTTTCCCATTTTAGTTTACAAGGAAAGGTTAAATAGGAGGAGTAGAATGTTATTCCACTTAGAAAATAATCCAGTCCATCCCAGGGCCTCAGGCCGACCGCGCCTCCCTTCAGCACACGGTCTGCCAAGAGCAGAGGCCCAGCTCCTGGGCTGTGAGTGCGACAAAGCGTTGCCCCTTCCTCCAAGGGAGAAAACAGCACCACTATCCCAACTGCTGCCACTGGGAACAAGGCAGACAGGGAGAAACCAGCACAATGCTTGGCCCAGAGGAACCAGGAAATAAATACTGAAGGAAGGCAGAGCAAAAAATACATCTCTGACCCAAAGTGATTGAACACAAGAGCCGACACGCTCCTGTCATTGCCACAAGAGAACCGTGCAGGGCAGCTTTCACCCTCATAGGACAACTCACCATGTATTTGTTGAACGAATAAGAAAAAGGGATAGCTTTCAAACTTCCATAGAAATAAAAACATTCTTGGGGGATAAATGTTATTTTTATTATACTACCTATGCCATTTAAGGAATGTGGTGATAAATTTTCTGAAAAATAAATAAAAATGTCCTACTTTGTCTTACAAAACCGGACTTGCATACAATTGGGTTTGCCTAAATATGAGAGAAGGTATACTTATTTTCTTTGGAGTAAAAGTACAAGTACTTTTTATAAGTACAAAATAAAGGAAAATAAATCAGTAGTGCTTTAACGTTAAAGGGTATTTGTTATCAATTCGTTGTGGCTAATGTAGGTGATCAAACTCCTTAGGATGTGCAAATGTGGTTGATGGAAATAGAACTGGAGGTAGGGCACTCAGACCAGGGTCCCAACTCAACCTCCTGTCCAGAGTAAGTGCCAGGTTGCCGACCAAATTAGGTCTTCTTGGACCGCCAGAGCAGCCATTCTGCATTTCCAGGAAGGAGGTGGAGAAGTGGCTATTTTGGTCTGTCTGCCCATCTGGTCTCTTTGTGGCTAGCTGGTTTAGCCACTCAGCTCATGGTTAGGCCAGTAGATTAGGTACGTTTGCTCTGACCAGTCAGTCATCCCACTATGACATAGGCCACTCACTCACTGCATACTGGAACGACCCAACGAGAAAGTCCCAGGGGGTAGGAAAACATTCACCACTACTACATAAAGTACAATTCCAGGCAATGGGTCAGTGGCACCCTCTTCTTAGGAGAAGGGGAAAAGACATCAGAATTTGACAGAGGAACAAGCACCAAACTGTTGTCCCCAAATAAAGAACTCATATCAACAGGGAATATAAAAATGTTATTTAGAACTTCTGTTCTCAGATGTTTAATACAAAGGAGAGATTGTTGTGCCAGGGAACAAAGTGATCCAATATCCACAAAGCCAGAATTCTCCCGCTGCACATTTTGTTTCCAAAACACTAAGGAATACAGCAAGATTTCAAGTTGGGGTAAAGAAGTTACTTCTGGAAACAAGAGAGGAGATAACTGAAATCTTTCACAGAGGGGCTGAAATCCTCCCAAGAAAGCTCCACGCTAAAAGTGAGCTTCAGCGTATGTGGGCAGCCAGTGCGGACGGTGAGCTGATCTACCCGCAGGTATAGAGTGGGGGCAATGAAGGCTGAGAGTTCTTAAAGCTACAGAACATTCTAGTAACATACCAGAGGAACCCAACAACCTGAAGCATTTTTAAAAAATTAACCCCTTGTGCCCAGGGGCCCAGACAGTCCAATGGAGTTTTACTACCACTGGGATTGTGGCCAGAAAGGAAGAAGCAGTGCTGCAGCGTTCCTGGAACACCTGCTTTGCTACCTGCAGGTGTGTCAGATCGTAGGGAGACTTCTTGTGCCAAGGTGGGGGCTCGGGGAGCAGGATGGCTGATGGGTAGCTTCTCCCCTGTGAATGTCCACCATTTTCAACTGCATTACAGAACACAGAGCCAAAAGCCGCAACCAGAAAGAAAACTCAAGGGTAACAAAATGTTTCTCCTGTGTTTAGTTCATTCTTTCTTTCTTTCCCACTGACAGCAGTCGCATCCCTGTCTTATCGCCCCTCCCCTTCACTGGACTGTAGGTTTCTGGAGGGTGATGCCATGTGGCTGAAGACCTGGGGCTCTGGAGCCAGGTCCACCCTATCGAATCCTGCCTCTGCTACACTCCGGGATTCAACTTCTCTTCAACTCAACCTTCCCACCCATAAAATTGGAGTCAAGGTGCCCAACTCTTAGAACTGTTGTGAATTTTACATGTAACTGTATAAATAAAATGCTCAGCATGCGGTAGGTCCTGCTTTGAGTTCGGGGACTACGCCTTACCCTTCACCGCATGCTCTGTCATACTCGCCCATAGTAGGGGCTTATGTTACATTTAACAAAATAGTAAAATGTTTTATTTCCTTTAGATTTTTTTTTTCCTTCTGATAACATGTCCTCTGCCTTTGCCCCCAGACTCCCTCCCTGGCACTGCACTAGCGTGCTGCAGATTAGTCACGATTAGCATTTTATATCCCTCCTGTAAAACTTGACACTTATGCTCAAGCATTATTTTAATTAATGGCCAGGCTAGTGGTAAAATTAAATATGAGATGACCTTACTTACTGCTCCACTGCTTCTCCTACCCCTGGAATTTCAAGGGGCCTTTGTGAAAATTAAGTATACAAAGGAAACACTTAAAGAGGCAAAGGAGAATAGAAGAGAGCAACAGAAATAAAAGCCAGGAAATTAAAGCCTAATTCTCAGCCCAGTCTCCAAATTATTGGTGTCTTTGAACAGCTTGCATGATATTAAACATTTTTAAGTGAGCTACAATCTACAGCAACTGAAACTTTGAGTAAATAGTAACAGAAGCTGACATAGTAGAAACTCTAAAAAGCATGTTACTTTGGATAATTCCTTCCTATATGGTCGATGGGAATGAGGGCAGAGCCAAGTGATTTATGGCTCTTCCAGTCAATACCACACCCTAACCCTCTGACTTCTCCCAACCCATTTGGTCAAAGATATTTATGGGGCACCTCCGGGTGGGGCACCTCCGGGTGGGGCACACCGTCTCAAGTCCTCTCTGGATGTGGAGGAGAACCAGGTAAGGCACCAGCCCGCGGAGCACAGCGATGGGAGAAGATGCGACGGTTTCCAGGACCACAGCAGTATGTCCACAGAGCGGAAGGCACAAGGGCAACGGGACCTCCAGGGCAAGGGGCTGCAGGGTGGCTCAAGGGGAGGACATGACTCTTACTGATACCCCCTGGCAAGCGGGGCCAAGATTTGGCAAGGCACAGCTACACAGCAAGTGGAGAAGCACCTGTGGCTCTCCAGGTGGCTCCAGACAGAACTCCAGGCCTTTCCGCCTCTGATCAAAATAAACAGAGAAGCGAACACAACGAGCTCACAAGGAGCGAGCACTGAAGAGCAAGCCAGCAGAGCGCCACACGAAGGTCATATCGGGACTTGGCCTGGGGCAGGGAAGAGCCAAGGTGACTAGAGGAACACAAAAGAAAGAGAAGGAAGAGCTGCTGTTCTCGTGGAAGTATTACTGAATTTGGAGAAAATAATCACACCACAAAAACAGCTATCTGTAATTGAATATGGGACACTTTCCCATATTGTGGCATTCGATCTTCACAGCACCCCGTAACCCTAGGATGTAGATATTACTAACTCATTAAAAAATGTCATCCAAGATTAGAGAACGAGTTAGAGATGAAGCCAGGGCAGTTAGGTCAGTCTGACTCCAGAATCTATTTTCTAAGCTATTATGTTCCACTAATTCTCTATTTGAAACAACTTCGCACAGGCGTGCAAGCACAGAGAAGAGAATTTTATAATCTAGGCGTGGGGAAAGTCAGTCTAACTATGACTCAAACCCCAGAGGCTATAAAAGAAAAAAACTGATAAATCTGATTGCATGAAAATAAAAATTTTCTGCAAGGGGAAAAATACACCATAAACAAATGACAATCTGGGGACCTATTTGGAACATAAATCACAAACAAAAGACTAATGTCTTTAATATATAAGAAATACCTATAAATCAATACTAAAAGAGCCAACAAAGCCTAATAAACAGCTAATAGAAAAGAAAGTCAAAATAGTTCATAAACACATTGAAAGACACTTAACTTTACTCATAGTAAGAGAAATGCAGATTGAACATATTAGGATGATGAACATCAAAACGTTTTATTATCCACGCAATGGTGAGGTTATGAGGAAAGAGGCACTCATAAATTACTAATGAGAGAATAAGTGGATACATCCGCTAGGAAGGACAAGCTGGCACTATCTATCAAAATTACAAATGTGCTAACCCTTTGACCTAAAATTCCAATTCCAGGATTTTATCCTACACATAAACTCATATGTATGCAAAATAATGTCTGTTGGAAGCCAGCTTTTGCAGCATGGTTTGTACTGCCAAAAGTTTCAGAACTACCTAAATATCCAACAAAAGGAGACCAATTAAATAAACTATGGTACATCCCTATAAAGGCCTATTGTTTGCACATAAAAGAGAAGAGGAAGTTCTTAATATTAATATGTTGATATGGAACAAGCCCCAAGGTATGCTCTTAAGCAAACAAAGCAAATTAAAAATAGCAAGAAGAATATGCTATCACAAATGTAAAAACAAAATCATACAGTGTCTTCATATATATTTGTATGCACCCTGGAAAGATACTCAAGAAACTGGTAACAGTAGCTGCTTTTGAAGAGAAGAGGGATGCAAGATTAGGAGAGACACTTTCTTGTCACTGTGTACTCTTTGTATCTTTTGAATTGTATGGTATGTGCTTCTATTACTTATTCAAAAATAAATGATATACATAAGATATATATCAATGTATACATATGTTCTGTATCACATACAAATCAAAATCAAGTGCCAAACTGTCGCAAAAGTGGCATCTGGCCCACAAAGCTGTGTGATCTTGCACAAGTTGCTTCACCACCCAAACAAGGTCTCAGTTTCCTCATCCATAAAATGGGGGTTATAATCCTTCCTTCCTCCTAAGGTTTTGAGGAGTAAATGAATGAATATATGTAATGCCTTCAGGTCAGTGCCTGGCACACAGTAAACTTATGCAAGTGTTTGCTAAATAAGTTTGTTCAGTTGGTCGCGGACAACGTCTCTGGAAAGTACCATCGCAGGTCAGATCAGAAGGATAAGCGGGAGTTAGTCAAGGAAGAGGGAAGTAGGGAAACAGAACGTGTCCCTCAGAAGGAAGAGCCCGTGCCAAGGTCCGGGGGAAGACACTCTGGTGCACCGCGGGAGGAACCTGGGAGGGTGGGGACAGCAGAGACATGGCTAAGAAGTGAGCACAGACCGGTCCCAGCAGGGTCTCTGTGGGTGGTGGGCAGTCACTGGAGCATTTTAAACAGGGGAATTCCGCGACTGAACAGGCTTTCCTAGAAAGATCTCTCCGGCAACAGCCTGGAGGACAGGCTGGAGAGAGGCAAAAATGGGGTGGCGGAGAGGCCAGTTGCAGACTGCTGCAGCAGCTCAAGGAAGAAATGACGATGCTATGAACTAAGGTGGTGGCAGTGGCCAGTCTGAGACGAAGGATTTGGAAGACACAAAGGAGGTGGAGTCACCCAGGCTTGCTGACCTGGATGGGACCTGGTGGGGGCAACAGAAGAAGCGATCAAGGATAATTCCCAGAGTTCTGTCCTGGACCATTTGGAGGACTGTGTCGCAGCTCACTGAGATGAGGAGAGAAACGAACTGGAGGGAGGGGAGGGGTGTGATGCCGGGTTAAGTCCTGAATCTGTTGAGGTTCAAAGGTCTCACAGGTCATCTATAGTTAGCTGTAGGTGTCTGAATTTCAGATGACAGGCCTGGGATGGATATTTGGCTTTGGAAGGTATCAGACAAGTTTTTAATACGAAAGACCTGGACGATGGTTAAGGTAGCTGCCACCAGTGGTCCCTTTGGTCCAAGCAAGAGACTTTGGAGAAGGTATATTACTTGTAATGTGTATTACTTGTAAATCCCACTCCCTCCCTCATCCTCTCTCTCCTCTTCTCACCTCTCTCCCTTCTTCCTTCTCTTTATCTGTTTTTCTCTCTTCCCTTTCTTTTTCTTCCTTTCTAAAAATATAATAAAAGTCCTTACAAGAAGTTTCCTTAGACGCTTCACATGAAATAACCCATTTCTGACCAGTCCCAGCTAATTAGTGGTGATGTCTTTTTTTTTTTTCCCCAATATTCCTGCATCCCTTTTGTGTCTCTCCTCATGCATGGCAGAAACCACTAGAAAGCTGACACAGTTGTGTAGGCACATCTCCACAACACCATGAGCAGCCTGAAGACTTTATTTTTCCAACAGGGGAGTATTTCGCAGCCTACCAATTAAAAAGAGAGAGAGGGAACACCATGTGCCTGCCTCGTGTGTGCTGTCTAGGTGTTTCTTAGAAAGAGCATTCTGTGGTTTTCTCTTCTTCTTCTCTTCAGCAAAACCAGCCCTCACTAAAGGATGACCTACCAAAGTGTTTGACTAAGAGACCTTACAACTTATTTCTAAAAAAGCATACATTTTCTACTAGAAAAAAAAATGTTTAAGCAAGATTTCTGGAACAATTTCTCCAGGTGAGGTCTGGGGTCAGGACTCCAGGGTGCCAGCTTTGTAACTTAGTCACTCTCTCAAATGATCCCAACTTTTTCTCACCTTCAGTTTTCTCACCTATAAAATGGAGATTAACAGCTGGACCATCTCCAAATCTTCTCCTGGCTCTAAAACTTTGTGAGTTTAGATCTGGTTTAATTTGGTTTAACTTGGTTTCATGACAGTAAGGAATATTTCAACAATTCAAAACCACCCTTACACATTCAAGGCAACTTCATTTTGGAGACTGGTTGATTTCCTGGCTGGGCAATAGAAACACTGTCTTTTAGTATTCACAAACTTTGTTGCAATGACAACTATATTTATCCCAAAGGGAAATCCCTATTATTATCATTCAGCAGATACTCAATTTTCAAATTTCATATTTTCCAGAGAGGCCATCTCCTTTCCTGGCCAGAAGAAACCACAGGTGTGGACTCGCAGTGGAGAGAACATGGCATCCAAGCTGTGGAATTAGTATTCAGTCTTTAGCCAGGCAAAGGATGGGCTTACAGTTTTAAAATATAAGATAGAAAGTTCAGTGTACCAAGAAATAGACAACTTATTTTTCCACTTGTAGAGATTTATGTGACTTTTGTGACAGCAAGCAAAGAATACAGACAAGGAAATAACACGAATGACAGACCCTCTGACTTCTCTCTCTGATGGGGGCCATGCATGGCGCCATCCAGATGAATTCAGTCATTATAGCAAAGCAGTAGTCATTAAAAATCCCCACAAGGGATTCTCATCTAAAGCTCAACACAGAGAACAATATCAAGGAGAAAGTGGCCATTTTTATCTAGAAGAATATTTTTGTTTCGTCGTGTCAAACTGTGATTTCCCTATAATCTGTGAACTTTCAGTAAAAAGCAACATATATCAGAGTTTAATTGACTTAAAATATTGTATCTTGAAAGATAGCATGTAATGTACCCTTACAAATCAAAGCCTGATTAGATTAGTTTGAAACGCATCATTCTGAAAAATAATTTCAGTTGAAATCAGATTTCAGCAATATGTTTTTGGTAACTGTATGAAGGAGAATATTAGATATCTTCTAACATTTGGAGTGCATTTGATGGTAATAACACAGCAGTATAGAAATTATCTGTCTAATTTACTAGAACCAGATATAATTTACTAGTGTTTTGAGGGGTAGAGGGAAAAATGCACAAATAGGTTTCCATCTTTGATATATGTATATATATATATATATATATATAAAACACATCTATCTATAAAAATTTATCTTTTTAGAGTGTTCATCAAGCTCAACATAACTCAAAAAAAGAGAAAGGACAAATTAAACTATAAGCTGGAACAGTTATGTCACCTATTATTTTCACAGACATGAAAAAGGCTGATGACTATTCATACTGTTGGCGTGACTGTAAACTGTTACCTTCTATGGAAGACAATTTGACAGAATCAATCAAAATGATAAACGTACTCACTTTTCAGCTGCAGCAATTCCATTTCTAGGATCTTTTTCCTAGAGATTTACAAAATAATGTGATACAAAGCTACTCACTGCCTCACTGTTTGTCCCGGCAAAAGCTGGAACAGCCTCATTGTCTATCAGTCACGGACCAGTCAGTCAGTCACAGTACAGTAACACAATGTAGCCTTAACAAAGAAAAATGAAGCTCTTAACTTACTGATATGCACTAAATTCCAAAATGTATTTAAAATGCATATGCAGAACAGCATATATGTTTGCCACTCTGCATAAAAAGGGAGAAAGTAAGTATACACACATATATATGTACATATGCATATACCCATCTATATACATATGTGTACACATAAGTATGAATATACCCTCACGCCAGACCCTGATAGATTCTGGGAAAGGAAACCAATTGTCTGCGGACAGTAGTGGGGGAAGACTTCACTGAATACCTTTTGGGACCTTTTGAATTTTGAACCATGTGAACATACTACTTATTCAGAAATAAATTTAAAAATGTGACTAATAAGTTGTTCACTGGTAAGCAGTAAACACATACTTACATGTATTACCATTTAATAAGAACTTGAAGGATTATATCTTTTAAACACCAAAATATTTAGGCCAAGATTTTTTTTTTAAAGAAAGAAAAAGCCATACAATTAAAGTTATGAAGAATAAAGATGAGGTACTTTTCCTCTTTCTTGGTCTCTTGGAATTCTTATAAAATAATGAATTAAATATAATAGTTTGGAGGAAAACCAATTAAAGGGACATAAATCATCATTAACCCCTTCCCCAGATGAATGACAAAGAGACACATGTTCTAATTAACACCGAGTAACATTGTGCAAAGAGCAGTTTGCAGTGGAAATGAGCAGATGGCAAACATGCATAAGAGGTATTGAGGAGCAAGAAAGAAAACTTGATCTGATACTGAAAACTTCAAGCAACTAAAAAAAAAATTATACCTGAATGAAAATGGCTCTAAAATATGGATGAACTCACTTATTCAACCTTCTCTAGTTTTCAGGGACATCAGGTTTTGCTTTTTGTGTTCAGTCTCCACAATGCAAATACTACTCCAAACCCCATCCCACTTCCTACGTCTGCAAACACACCCACACATCAACCAACCAACCAACGAACCACCTTTGTACAACAGAAAGATTTCCTATCCCCAGGCAATGAATGGCTCAGTTATTTCAAACCAATCTAGCATTTCAGTTCAACAAAAGGTTTTGGACATCATCTTGAGTTTGATGTAACAAGAGCTGACCTGGAGGTTTATGCTTTAACAACCATCCCTTTTCTTTCCTTTGAAGCAGAGATTTATGACAGGAGGCAGGGAAAGGGGCAACCATCCCAGGGTTGATGAAACCCTCCTATGATCCACAGTGCAGGTAGCAAGGGCTTCGTGCTTCTGGCTCCTCCTTGCTCCAAGGCAAAATAGAGCTAAAGCTGTGAGGAGGAACAGCACTAGTGCCTCTAGTTTTCAAGTTCATCTGGAGTTCTTAGGCTCTGCTCTGTGGAAACAAGGGTGTTGTAGGCAGTTCAGTTTCATTAGCCGAACCCTCAGCAAAGAACCAGTGACTGACTCCACATGCGGGAGACTTCAACCCAGCTGACAGATGCTACTTCTCTCTGTCCCCACTGACCTAGGCTGAGGACACAGCACATTTCGGACACGACGCAACCTTGAACAGCAAAAAAAAAAAAGTCTGTTCCAGATCCCAAACCAGGATCTGGTTTCTGCCAGTTCAGATCAACAGGGATTGGTGGCTAAGACACTGGCTATTCCAGAAGGTATCCTGAATTTACACATATTTAACAATAGTAGACACTTAACATTCTCGGGCCTTTTATTAACATACATATATTTTTATAAACATATATATAAAGTTTTAAATTGTACATTCTGTAGTGAATAACAGTTGGATATAAAACAAAACTTTTGGTACACCACAGAGACAGTTCTTGCTTTACACATAAAAGGCAGAAAAGGTTTTTTGTTTGTTTCATTTCTGAACTCCAAATAAGCTGCTCAAAGAGAAAGGGTAGACAGTCGGCCAATCAGATTATCTTTAGCTCTATCAACAACATTTACAGCTGAGAACTGTAAGTACAAATGGTACATGCAATCTGAATCTTTGGATTTAAACTGACGCTTGAATTCACGTGTTTAGGGAGGAATATATATATATCATAAATATACACACACAGCAGATTTATGGATATATTTTATACAAAACAGGCGATTTCCACTAAATTATTTGAGGCATTGGGATTCAAACTCAATTTCATCCTCTATCTGAGACAGCAGACTCCTCTGGTTTGAGGATATTTTGAAATATAAAAACTAATTATCCTATCTCACTGCCTATAAATTCAATTTCTATTTCTGAGCCTGTTTCTGTTGTGCATTTCTTGGTAGTCCCTTTGCATTACGGCTTGTTTACAACCTAGTCTGAAATCTCAGGAAGGAGAAATTTAGACAAAAAAAAAAGCTTCTTAACCTTTTAGGAAGATTTGGTAATGCAGCAAGATTTCCATAATGAGATATATATATATATATATATATACACATATATATATATATCTCAAGTCCATTTTCTATGAAAGGATAGTTCTTAAGTAGAAAATTTTATTGACAAAATACAGAAGGTATAAAATGGACGCATGAAGAGGGAGGCTAATGGCAGAGTTGGAATGCTTTCTCCTGGTTAGGTTTTCTAGCAAAACCAATCAATCAATGCACATGGAAAATGCACCCTGCAAACTCTTTCAGATCAGAGCCTGGGCTTTGCCTTATGTCAGCTAAGAACTTCCAAGGCCGTTCTGGATGGAATCTCGGAGTAGGGGGATGTAATGTGCAACAAACACTCCTCCCTTCTAAACTCTACTGACTCCTTTAAAGGAGAGTCCTTCACAAACAGGTCAAGGGAAGCAAATTAAAAACGACAATTTACACTTCCCAGCTGGGGTGGTGAAGGTCAAAGGCAAACCCAAGTAAACTGACACTGATAAAGAATTAAAACAGCCTGTGCTTTAAAAAAATATATATACTCAAGTCCTTTCTACTCTCTCTGTGTCAGTTATGTGAGCCTATCTGAAAAACTTCAGAAAGTTCCTCATGAAAAACCTACCCTTCCATTGCTAGCTCAGCCATCGATGAGCTGTACAACCCTCAGCAGATCCTGATATTCCTTTTAGTACTAACTGTCCATGGTTTATGATCAAACAAAGAAGCTGTGGCTATGCCCCTGACTCTGAGCCCTTGTACTTGACGTGTCTCTTCTAAGGCTCTGTCTACACTGTGTTTTCTGGACCTTACAGGTGATGGTAACAGGTGAAGACACGAGACCTTTTTCATCAACATGCTTCCTGTTGCTTGGTTTGCATAAGCATCTCAGAGCAAATGAACAGTAAAGAGGAGAATACTAAGATGAACTAAGACGATTGAGATGATATTCTTCACACGGGAAGAAAAACACATATTCCTCAAAAAAAGGAGGAAAAAGCCACTTTTGGAAACTCTCTGGACATTTTTTCCGAGAAGGGAGCTAAGAAGCCATTTTTACATTCTACTTTCTCAACCCTCATTCTTGAGGCTCTGATTCTTCTTATTTCCCGTCTCCTGTAAGATATTTTTCTCTTTATCCTCTGATTTGGCCAAATCTGGATCACTCTCCTGCATGCCTCTACGGTAATTTCATACCCTGATTTCTGAGACTTGCCGGTAAACTTTAATTAGGCGCATCTATCATGAGAGCTGACCTTTTATAAAGATTTTCCAAGTAACACTTTTCCCACACTGGATGTGCACCAAGGTCAATATCTGAACTCGTCCCACTCTTATTTTTGAAGCAAATGGAACTACAGGGCAACGAGATCTCCTTCAACCCGCCACTTGGGAGCTAACAAAGCCCTTGGTGTGGAGTCTGCAGTGATTATTTCCGCCTCCAATCCCACCTGCCCCCAGGGAAGAAACTTTCAGGCATTAGGCTGAATCCAGGTATTTGTTGACTGAATTGATAAATATAAATAAAAGCTTAATATTTTAAACAGAAAATCCTAAATCCAGCTATGCACATGTTGTCGAGTATACCACTGCTAAATTCTCGGACCCAAACATTCATTCTCCAACACATCTAAGGACAAAAATAGACTCTTCCTTCATAATGTTGTGTGTGGTCCCTGAGGAAGTATTTACTTGATCACTATGGTATAAATATGCACTATTTTGCTCCACTGTCCTTTTATACAGAAACACCGGGAAATAATTTTTGATCACCGAAGTTTGTGTGACTTGAACAGTGAGTTACTGAGGCCATGTTAAATAAGGCTAGATTTCATCAACACACACACACACACACACACATACACACACAGCAATAATAATGCCCATCACTCCTGTCACTCCTTCACCCAAGCATGGCGACTCACAGTGGCTCTACCTTTACTGTCCTCCTCTGCACCCCTAAACCTATTGGTGGCTAAAGAATAGAAGAGAACTTGGAACAGGCGTTTCCATTCTGGTGCTAAATGCTATATAGCCCTGACCCTTTTCTTAAGCATATTTCCAGAGTGCCTCTGAGTGTCACAAATAATGAGCTTCATGGTTCATACATAAACTAGCTCAGAGTAGTTTATTGTTTGTAGTTTCCAGTTTAGGATCTGTACAATTATCTATCTACTGTCTGGAAGGCCAGGCATGAGGGACCCCAGTTACAGGAAATGCTTCTGCCATGGCAGGCACCGCTGGCCCAAACCAAACCCTGGCCCAGATGGCAGCAGATCCTACAGCGGTGCCTGCCTGTTGGGGAGGGTCACGTTAGGAGGGAGAGGTCCCCCGGCAAAATAACCCGAGTGTGAAGTTTAACTACAAAACTTGTAGTCACTTTGCGAGGATCTGTTATTTATTGCAGGAAGGGGAATAAAAGCAGATTGGGAGTGTTTGGAGGGAAGGGAGTGATGGCTGAAAACTGCTTGAGGTGACGGTCAACACCTGTATTTGTAAAGGGTTTGGGGCACAGTCAGAGGACACCACCGGGTGCCCCACCGTGCTCTGCATCAGAGGGTGGCCTTGGGCGGTGATTTAGACTGCTCTGGACAGACGGACAGACTTCTGTCTGGGCTTGAGACAGACAGGGAAGATGGAGGTCTGCTGGGCGCCTCTGCAGCTCAGTTTCGGGGCCGGGTCCTCACTGAGGGACACAGAAACCTCAGTCTCCACATCATTCCTTTTATGGACAGCAGATCCCTTTAAAACCTAAGCAGATCACTTCACCTCCCAGCTCCAAACTGTCTGCCGGCTTCTCGTTACACACAAACAAAATCCCAAACCCTTGTGAGGGCATCCTGGAAACCCGTGGGGGCTGTTTGGTAGTCACGTGATAATCGGGGTTTATTAGTGGCATTTAGGGGGTGGGGGACAACCTGAAATGCATGGATGGTCCTGGTCCGGCACAACCCGGAAATGTCCCCTAGGATTTTCCAGCATCCACTGGACATGGCTGAACAGCCTAGCGCCATTTTCCACGTCAACACAAGGGTTCCCTCCGCTCTATTCATCAACGCTGAATTTCTAGGAATGCAATGAGGATGATGTACTTTGTTTTGTTTCTAACTTTACTAAGAAGTATTCACCATTTCAGAAATACCACATCACTGAAGTCAACACCGGTTATGTCATTTGAGTCGCCAATGTAACACATCTGCAGCCATCTGTATTTATAGCTGCCACGTTCACGGTGAGCCCTACAAGTGGGTGCAAAACATATGACCACACTGTTAAGCCTTCCAGTGTAGTCGCACCTATGCAGACGTGCTGAAATACTTCTTATTTCATTATCAATTTCTCTCCTTTTGTACTTCCTTTATATCGCAGTTAAGGTATTATATTGAATTATGTGGGTAGGTAGGTTATATTTCCTACGAATTTCATTGCAGAAGAGTCAAAAGAGTGCTACTAAGTATCTGTCACAAAAAGTGAGGTTTGGGTCTGGCCAGCGCTGCTTCCCTCCACCTCATTTCCCACCACTTCCCTGCCCTCACGCTGTGACATCTCTTTCTTCTCTGTCACCAGGCCAAGTGCCCCTGCCCTTGTCTGGAAGGCGCTGCTCTCAGATACCTACAGGGATCCTTCCTCGCTTCCCTTCCCCCCTCCCCTGACCTTCCTTTTTCTTTCTACAGAATTTATCACTGCCCAACATAAAATTTGGTACTTAATCATTTATCAACTTTCTCTACTAGAATTAAACTCTATGAGACCAAGGGCTTTGTCTGTCTTGTTCCCCAGCACCAGGAACAAGGCTTGACACATAAAAGACACTTATTAACATCAGTGGATGAATAAAAAAAGAAACACACAAGCAAATGGAAGTTTGGCCTGCACAAGAGCTCAGCTTCCCTGGGAACCAGCAGATTCTACCCCCACCCCCATAACTGCTATTGCCAAATGTGCTTTTTCTTCCACTGTGCTTGTTCTTCCCCACCCTTTCCCAGATAAAAGAGCAGTAAAAGGGGAAAAGGGCCATGAAAGGGAGGGAGATGTAATATTTCAAATCCACATATTTCCGGGACAAGCTCTGCGTGGGATACACTCTAACGGGGGGTCTCCCTCCATCAGGACAACCTTCCCGTCCTCTCTGCTCACTGTACAGAAACACACTGTGGAGGCACATATTTGGTTCTTGAAGGCAAAGTCCCTCAAAAAATAATCAACTTCTATAATTCCATATCCAACTCAAGACAAAATGCCACTCAAAAGCAAAAACAGATATTTTAAGATCATAAAATACTGGCTTGTGATGGCAAAAGTTCCTTATTCTTTTTTTTCATTTTTTTTTTTATCATGCCACTGACCCACCTGCTTCCTTGAGATGAATTTTATTCAGAAATGATCAGAAAGAAATGCTATTAAAATCAAAATTCCAATAGGTATTTTTGTGGATCTGGATAAACTTACTCTAAAAGTCCTGTGAAAGCCTGAAAGGCCAAATACTATCTGGATACACTTGAGGAAAGGAAAATGAGGTGAAAAAGTTACCCTGCTGGATATTGACAAAGACTCCCTCCTCTGACCAAACTCAAGTCAGGCTCCTCTGAATCTTCTTTTCGACTAGACCCCGACCTTGGGCATCCTTCTCTGAACTTGTAGAATCCACTTAAGCAAGAATCCCACTAAGTCCATTTGGCAAAACTCCCCCACCCTTGTACTAGTCTTCATCCCCCCACCCTCAATAACTCATCATGTGGGCCCGCCTTCAGCCAGAGTTTGGAAAATTGGTCTAGCAAGAATCCCCCTCACCCCTGATGTCTCCTCTGAGTAGTTTTCCATCCACTGACCCCACCTGCTCCTTGGCTGTGACTCCCCACTTGTCCTTTTAGAAGTTAAAGTCGAACCGATCTCTCCCCCACTGCAGGACCCCATTGCAGTGGTCCCCACACCTATCACAATGGTCCCTTCTGGAGTGAAGTCTCCTTTGCTGTCCTTAACAAGTGTGACAAAAAATTTTTGCTTTAACACTATCAAGACTTGGTATAAAGCTGTAAGTTAGAAAGACACCGTGGCATTGGCACAAGCTTAGGTAACCAGACTAGAGCTTGGTAATGGAACAGAGCCCATAAATAGACCCACACACACACAGACACCGAATTTTTGAAAAATATAACACTGCAGAGGATTAGGAAAAAGATGTTTTCTCCCAGTAAATGTGGCTGAGTCAACTGAATATCTGTGTGGGAGAAAGGAAACTGGACACCACCCTTCCCAAACTCACACCATCTATCTGACTCAATTCCAGGTGCATCAGATACATGAAAATGTAAAGGCAAATAATACAACTTGTAGAAGTTCACATACGAGAAAATCTTCATGACTTTGGGATAGGAAGCATTCTCAGACAAGACACAACAAGCACTAACCATAAAGGAAAAGAGTGATAAATAAGAATACATTAAAGTTAAGAAATTCTTTTCATCAAAAGATTCTGTTAAGAGAGTAAAAAGGCTAATCACAGAGCAGGGGAAGATATGTGCAATACAGAAAACTAATGAAGGGTCCATAGCCAGAAGCTGCACAGAACTTCTACAAATCCACAAGAAAAAGACGACACAGTTGAAGAATGGGCAAGAAACTTGAATAGGCATGTCAAAAGAGAAGATAATCAAAAAGCATATGAAAAGATTATTAGTAATCAGTAATTAGTATCAGGGAAATGCAAATTAAACCCACACTGTTATACTAGGATGAACACACCAGAGTGGCTAAAATTAAAGAGACTGACAATTCTAAGCTTGGAAAGGATGCAAAACAACAGGAATTCTCACACATGATATCACATCTACCACCATTTCACTATTTGGTATGTACCCAACAGAAATATATGCATTATGCCCCAAAAGACAGGTATAATAATGTTCACAGCAGCATTATATATTATAGCCAAAACAATAGGATGGATAAATCCAGTGGATGAATTTTTACAACACAATACAACAAGGAAAATAAACAAACTTTAGCTTCACTAAATCTCACAGGCATATAAATAATATATAATTTCATCTAGGTATAGTTAACAAGCGCAACCAATTTATATCATTTAGGGTTACATACTTAGGTGGTAAAAGTATAAGGAAAAGCAAGGAATTGACTGTCATAAAAGTTAACAAAATTTCTGCCTTTGGTGGGAGGTACAAGGCTGTGGTTGTCAGGGGACACGAGGATGGCTTCCAGGTGCTGGCAATGCTCTGGTTCTTTTACCTGGATGACGGTTACAGGATGTTTACTTTAAAATAATCCAATGGACTATATATTTGTATTGTATGTACGTTTTGGTATATTTATTATACTTCTAAATTTAAAAAAATTTTTTAAGGAAGGAAAATCATAAATCTAAAAGGTAGCAGCAGAGTATCCACCCCAAACTACATAAGATCCCAGGCTTTGGAGTAAGGCATACCTGGGTTCCAGACCTAGCTCTGCCATTTACTAACTGTACGATCTTGAATAAGTATTTAAACTCCAAACCCTCAGTTTCCACATCTATTAAATGAGGATGATACTACCTAACTCTCAGGGTTACAGAATGGATTAAGGTCCTATATATAAAGCATTTAGCAGAACATCTGGCACTGTAAGTCTCAAGAAATGGATGCATTTGCAAATCGTATATCTGGTAAGGGATTAATGTTCAGAATATGTAAAGAACTCCTACAACTCAACAACAACAAAACAAATAACCTGATTAAAAAATGAGCAAAGAACTTGACTAGACATTTCTCCAAAAAAGATAAACACATGGTCAATAAGCACATAAAAAAGATGCTCAACATCACTAATCAGTAGGGAAATGTAAATCAAAACCACAGTGAGGTACCATTTCACACCCATTAAGATAGCTATTATAAAAAAAAGAAAATAACAAGCATTGGTTGGTCAGGAAGTAGAGAAACTGAAACACTAGTACACTGCCGGTAGGAATGTAAAATGGTGCAGCTGCTATGGAAAACACTACGGTGGTTCCTCAAAAAATTAAAAATAAAATTACCATATAATCCACAAATTCCACTTTTGGGTACATACCCAAAGGATTTGAAAGAAGGACTCAAGCCAATATTTGTACGCTGTTCACAGCCGCGTTATTCACGTGGGGAAGCAACTCAAGTGTCCACGGATGAATGAATGGATAAACAATATGTGGTATATACATACAGTGGAATACTGTTCAGTCTTCTTTAAGTCTTTTTAGGAAGGAAGTTCTGACACATGCCACAACATGGACGAACCTCGAAGACCTTATGTTAAGTGAAACAGCCAGTCACAAGGCTGATTCCACTTACATGAGGTACCTGGAATAGTCAAATTCATGGAGACAGACAGTAAAATGGTGGTTGTCAGGGACTGGGGGTCGGGGGGTGGGGGATTATTGTTTAATGGGTACTGAGTTTCTGTCTGGGAAGACAAAAAATTCTGCAGATAGGTGGTGGTGATGGTTTAATGAACAATGTGAATGAGCTTAATGGCACTAAACTGTACACTTAAAAATGATTAAAATAGCAAATTTTATGTAATATACATTTTATTCCAATTTTTTAAACACTTAAAAAAAAAGAAGAAATGGTAGCCACTGTTATTGTAAGATGCCTCCACAAACCAGAGAAGTTAATGTTAACATGTTTAGAATATTAAGAAGCCAACATGACCACCATAAGCTGATGGTTTGTTTTGCTGTTGGCAGTTGTTTTTTTTTTTCTATTACTCTATCCAATACTCCATTAACAATTTTCGTAAGTTATTTCATCCTTCAACATAAATACAAACAGGAATTTCTTACAGTAAAGACCAAACTAAAATTTGTCCAGAGCAGTAACTAATACTAATAAATATCAAATAGTATTATTAAGTATTCTATTTGTAGTTTGACTATAGCCCATCACACTTATTAAAGTGAGCTAATGCTGATCAGATTAATTAAGGATTATAGTTGATTAAAAGAGCATAAATATTACCTGACTCAATAACTCATTTCAATTAGGGCTGTTAGCTCAAGTTCTTGACGTGTGTAATTAAGAAAGTTAAGCTACAGGTCACCCTTTGATGATGTTTAAACTGCAATTCCAATCCATGAGTTGTAAGTAGTAGTTATTTCTCTCCTGTGCCAAAGGATCAGAATTTACCCTGGAAGTTTATCAGAATTGCTTTCAAGTTTCAAAAAGTCATATTTGCATGCTACAGCCTATAGTGGCCTTGAAAACGATCTGCCCAAATACCCAGTTTATCCCATGGTTTAAGCAATAAAGAAAGTTGACTTTATTTATTTTTCTTTTTTTCTTCCTAAATGGCAGTCCGATTTGTAAAGCACGGCAATGGAATGCAAATTTTATTTTCAAGGTTAGCTTTAACATACATCTAAACAGTATTTCAAAGGCCATTACAGATTTTACTTACTGAAAACACCAAAGAGGCAGCATTATGACCCTTCCAAAATTTACTTATGACTTCTGTGAAAGGTACTGACTCTTTGTAATCATCCAAAGTAAGATCGTGAATGTCAAAACACAGGCCCCAGCTCATGGAAAATGCTTAATAAATGGTAGTAAAAAAATATAATAATATCATGAGTTGAATAGGCATGGTCTAGGTAAGCTAAATTTATTATCCCATTTTAGCTGAACAGATTTTAGAACATTCAATGATTCCACTCCATTTTGTAAATTACTGAGCTGCACCAATTCAAAAATTCTGAACTCAATTCCCAGGCATTTGGCTTTTGTTCCCGGGATTTCCACTGCTTTAGAGAATCCAGCTTTAATGGGCTCCTTTCTGAGAAATCCTCCATCGGTTCTGAGAAGTACTTTTATTGACTGCTCCATTTAACTTCATTTTGCAATTAATGAAACTTTCAAGACATATTTCCTCACTTTTTAAAAAAATCCTAGTTATTTTTCCTTGCCTTTTGGGTAATTAGGAGCAGAAAACTACTCCCACTAGGAACTAAAAGCAGTAAGTATGGCAACAAAAATGGCAAATGACAAAACAAATGTCATTTGCAGAGTTCTAAAAAGCCCTTCTCTCAGAATTCAAAACATTCCATGTCACCTCTAAGGGTCTTCGGTCACTGGCTATCAAATGGTCACTGGCTATCAAATGGATCGCTTTCTGATTTCAGTAAAATTCAGCCAATAGTAACGTTTTTAGAGTCTTTAATCTTCTTGGACAAAAATACTTAACCTTTTCCAGTCTGGGAGGTAGACTCTTTCTAGCCTGTGAAACTCCACCAGTTTGGTAATAAAATAAACCACCAATTTAGTTGTTTATTTTCTTAGCCTAAAAACATTTGCGTGGTTAACTGAGTACAAATGTACTGTATCTGCTCTCCTTCTTTTAAAGTTTTAAACAAATAATCACTAACATAATCAGCCGGGAATGATCCTCTGCCTGGAGACACCTATCCCAACGCAGAACTGCCTTGTAGTTTATGGAGATTGGTGTCTCGACCAAAATCACTTTTCAGTGTGGTGAAAAACTGGTTAAATCACTTTCCCAGTGCCCCAGAATTTTCAGTTCAATTCTATTCCTCCTAAGTCACAGGGCCCCTTTGGTGATGGGTAAAACCATACGGTTTGGTGCAGAGGAAGCAAAGAGGCATTCAAATGTGGGAATAAACTGCTCCCAGAGGATTCTTTATACTTCCTAGTTTTAGGTAGATTAAGAGTACTTTTTTTTTATTTTTTTATTTTATTTTTTTTTTTTTGAGACAGAGTCTCACTCTGTTGCCCAGGCTAGAGTGAGTGCCGTGGCGTCAGTCTAGCTCATAGCAACCTCAAACTCCTGAGCTCAAGCGATCCTCCTGTCTCAGCCTCCCGAGTAGCTGGGACTACAGGCATGCGCCACCATGCCCGGCTAATTTTTTCTATATATATTTTTAGCTGTCCATATAATTTCTTTCTATTTTTAGTAGAGGTGGGGTCTCACTCTTGCTCAGGCTGGTCTCGAACTCCTGAGCTCAAACGATCCGCCCACCTCGGCCTCCCAGAGTGCTAGGATTACAGGCGTGAGCCACCGCGCCCGGCCAAGAGTACTTTTAAAATAAACTTGGCGTTTGTTTCCTATTCCAATGGAAAATGTGACTTCAGACTCTACAGCGACGGCAAAGAAGCCTTACCTTTCTGAGCAATCAGAATGCGGCTTTTGTCACTCAGCACAAGGGTACTGAAGTGCCCTGAGAGCTCTGAGCTGGTGTGGGCAGCCTTGGCCTGGAAGAGCTTCTGGGAGCTTCCCCAAATCCTGATTCCTGGGTCCCGCCCTCCACCCCCAGATGTTCTGATTAGATTGGTCTGAGATGTGGCCTGGGCGATTTTAACGGAAGCCCTGTGAGGTAGAAGAACAAAGACAGGACTGAGTTGGAGCTCCCGATCAGTCACCCTTTGTCCCCACTAAGGAGCCTCAGAATTCCCCAAACCGGAGCAGTATCTCTCTTGCAAGGACCCAAGTGTTGTACTGAGTAAAGTCTCCCCTATTTGGGGACCCCAGATGTCCGTATTCCCGGGATCTGAGTTGCACCAAAGGTAGACAGAGTCTAACTGAGGGTGACTGACAACAAGGTGGGTTTTGCCCGGGCGGTCCCCGGCCCAGCTAGTCCAGCTAGTGCACCAGATACACCCCCCACCACGGGTACTTAAGCGGCTCCCAGAACTCGACAGGGAAATTTAAACAAGTTCATTTATTTTGAAATTTTAAATCCAAAAAAAAAAAAAAAAAAAGGTACCTTCACCATGACTCAAGAGCATAGAACTTCGGAGCAGAGAACTCCGTGCTGCTCTGGTAGGTGGCGTATCTGATTTTAAAATGGCGTGGGGCACCTCCAGTAATTTTTGGTCGCGGTGTATTCCAGGGGGCTGTGAGGGAGACAAGCTGTAGGTTTTTCCTCAAAACCACCCTCCCTCCAGGCCCAGGTGGGGTCCATGCAGCTCTGGCTCCAGACTAGGAGAATTCTGGAAGGCCACAGGGGCTGGCTCCCCGCAGGCTCCACTCCAGCCAGTGTAGACGCCAGGAAAAAAGGCAAAGGGGGAGTCAGGCAGGGAAGGCTTCAGACTTGCTGCTGGCAAGGGAGGTCTCCAGTCGGGGCCCCCCACCTCGCCGCCTTTCGTCCTCATCTTCACGGCAGCCCAGGGCCTGTGCGCCTGCAGCTGCGCCACCCCAGGGACAGGGAACAGCGAGGGCTGCGTACAGCAGCTGGAGCGAGGGGCTGGAACAGGGGTCCTTTGTAAATGGAAAAATAAAGATCATGCGGGAACCGCTCACTCGTCCAGCAGTTGTGTGTACTCAGCTCCCCTGGCAGGGAATGAGGGCTGCTGTTCCCTGTGGAAGACATTGCCCTGGAGATGGAACGGGTGGGAAGAAAAATGTCGGGGGGGGGGGGGGGGGCTCTGTCCTTGCTGCCTTCTCTCTCTGGCTGACCTCTGGAACTGAGTTCCAGGGGGATCGAAGGGGCCCTGTGATTCTCCTGCCATGTCCCCAAGGATGCACGGCCTCAGCTGGAGCTGTCTCTGGGTAAGGAGGCGGCTGCAGATTGCATCCTCCCCACAGTCTCGAGAAGGGGGAACATATGCAAATGCAAGATGGGTGATTGCCGGCGAGGTGCTGGATGGGAGAAGCCTTCCGGAGGCTTGTGCGGGCCACAGACTGAACATATGTCAGCCATGTGGTAGGGCTCTTACACAAGAGCGGAATCCTGAGCTTGGGTTTCACAAACAGGCTCATCTCTCCTCTCTGAGCGGGTACAGGGAGAGATGGCTGTGTGACGGTGGTGCAAGTTTATGCGCAGGGCAAAAGTGTCTGTGTGGAGTGGGGACCTGCATCTCAGCAGGGTTTGGAAGGTACTGGAAGCTCAGCTCACTCAACCTGATTTAGCAAGTATGTCCTTGTGTGCTGTGCCTTCTGTTGGCAACTGAAACTTGGCAGCACACAAACTCTTGGATGGGGATGGAGGGAACGAAAGGTGACCCGCTTCCAACAGGGGGCATTCTCACCATCCTTTCTGCGAGAGTAGCTGGCCAGGTTTTCAATGCCCTTCCTTCTCCTGGGCATATCAAGACTGCGTCCTAATCTTGTGCACATAAGAGGACTATCTGAGGAGCTCTGACCATGTGACAGCTGTTGGGAAACAGACTGCCTTACGCACTCGCAACTTTCACAGTCCTGGGGAGGGAGGCATAGAGACATATGTGAGTAACTATGATAGAAAACCTACTGTGCTTTATATAAAGCAAAATGAATGCAGACAAAGAAGAGGTTGGTTTTGGTTGAAGGGGAGAGAGGAGGGCTCCACAAAGGAGTTGAATGCAGCTGGAACGTGAGATTGGGGTGGGACCAGCCTGCTGCCTCACTGAGAAGATGACGTTATCCCCATTGTAGATCTGGGTCTCCTGCCTCCCTTCTCAACGTGAAGACTCATTCACAAGACACCCCGTACAACACAAGTTTCTACTGCAGGTTTGCTGAGGCCACTGAGGAAGGATGATGGGGACATTCCACAGCAAAACTCCCCCAAAACATTGTACGCAGGCATTTATGCCTCTCCTTCACTTTTCCCTCCTTGTCATAATTGATCTCATCTCTCCCTCTCTCTATCCTCTTTCTATCCTGCCCCCTTCCTGGATCTTTTTTCTTTACAAGGGCTCCGAGCCACCATTTCCAATGCAGAGTGACTTCCTGCTTCCTCGTCAATTAGCAAAGCAAAGGGTCTTCCTCAGGAGCCAACCTCCTTAGAAAATATTAGAATTCCTTATACTCATAATTTTATACACCTGCTCAGTCACATACTAACAAGGAAACTGAAGTCTGGAGCAAGTAAGTATTTCTCGAAGTCTACAGCACAGATGTGTTTTAGGAAGACAGCACTGGCATTGAGGAAGAGTATGGACGGGCTGGGAACAGGTGCTCAACGGGAGGGAGACCAGTTTATGACAATTTGAAAATACAAAACTCTGGGGATAGAGAAGACAGAAGCAGGTGTCCAGGGCTAAGGGCAGGGGAAGAGTCTGTGTACAAAGGGGGCAGCATGATTATTTTAGGGGTGTGGGACCTGTTCTATATCCTGATTATGGTGGTGGTGATTTCTCTGTGTATCTATCAAAACTCAACAAAACTACACAAAAACAATTAATTTTACTGTATGTAAATTTTAAAATAAATTTTAAAAAGTGACATGGAGACCAGCTGGGAGGTTACGGAATAGGCAAGAAGTAATGAGAGGTTGAGTTAGAGCAGCAGCAAGATAAAAAAAAATAATCGTAATCAGGGATGTAGGGGAGATTTTAGAAGTGGGAATCAGATATGTGGAGTAAGACTGAAGAAACACAGACACACAGATTTTCAGGCCTGGAAAGGACCTTAAGAGACCATCCAGGAAAGTTCTATCTCACAGATGAGAAAACTGAGTTGAAATGATTTAAGAGTTTGGGGTTTTGTCTGGGTGGACGGTGATGTCACCAACCAGACAGAACAGACATTGAAGAACAGGCTGAAGGAGGAAGCTGATGAGTTCACTTTTGGACATCTTGATTTTTGGAACATTTATGTCATCAAAATTTCTTTTTTTAGTTTTTAGGAATTTGAAAACAAAATTGTTGGGTTTTGGCATTGAAAGCAATATCTTTCCACAAATACTGTTTCATTGCAGCTACAGTAAAAAAGAACTTGTGACGATAAGATTCCTACGTGAAGATGACACATCAGATTATTCTGAGTTGTTTTTGTTTTGTGACTGTCCTTTAACATCACAAAGAAGGAATGCTACTGATCCAATAAAGATTGTAGGCACATTCTCCACTAATGCATTTGCTGTTAACACTACCGTATTTCCACGTATCTACACAACAAAGCTTTTTCTTCCTTACTCACAATAATACAAGCCAAACTACAAAAAAACAGTTGTTTTCCATTCTTATCGATGTCAGGTTAGAACTCACTGCTGTTTTGTTTTCGTTTTGTAACGTGTGGCAAATAACCCAGCGAAGACGGACATGGACTTGCTATCAGTCAACAGGCGCCAGCCGGGTGAAAATTTCCCTGCTGCATATAGGGCTGAGACTAAGGAAGCTTCTGTCCATATTTCAAAGCAATCTGGGAAATGACTTGACTTAGTAGTCAGGGAAGGAAGAGGATTAGAGATTTCAACCCCCGCACAACCATTGGGATACGTGACCCATTTTAAGGACCAGAACCTCAAAGCTTCAGACTACCAAGAAGGCATGATGTTCTTGGCAAGCAAAGTTTAATCACAGAATAGAAAGCGAATCGCATTTCAAATAACTGCCTACTATTTCTTCAAGAGCTGAAGAGGGTGGCTACAAAAATGGCGAATCTTAGGAAGGAGCTAGAACATTAGTGCTTTGGGGCAGGTTTTGGAGGGATGATGATGAGTTTAGTCCTGAATTAAATATTTTGATTATATGTTTAATTTGAGCTGCCAACAGGAAATCCAGATAGAAAGGGTCGTCGGGAAATAGTATATAAGCAAAACTGGAATTTGCAAAAATACCCATTTGAGGATCAGCTGCATATAGGTGACACTGAAGCTGTGGGACAGAGCAGGGCCCTGCAAGAGAGAGTCAGAAAAAAACAAAGGGTGAGAATGAGTCAAAGTAAGCAGTATTAAGAGAACTTGCAAACCATATACTCAGCACAGAAATGGAAATGAGGGTAAGTTTAGTTCCCTCAGAACACGTTTTTTATAGCAAAAGAGAATTGCTAACCGTGGTTTTCAACTTGAAATAAAGAAAACGCCTCAGCACCTCATTGGTAATAAGGGCAACAGCAGGAATCCTTCATGACAAAGCTAAGGACAAACGCCACTGCAGGAATTTCACTTGCGAGAGAGCAGGACAGGACGGAAGGAGGGAGAGAGAACCCCTTGCGTTGTGCAGATTGCCTTTCGTGGACTGAGTTCATGCTTCAGTCAGTAGGAAAAAATAACCCAGGCTTAAATCAGTACTTCTATTTGGTAGAAGGCAATGGAAAAGAATAGCCTAATTCATTTAATCTGCATTCGCCACAGACACAAAAACAAGAGCCGATATGAGCACAGTGTGGGATGAATGTTTCTTTCCTACTCCCACCCTTATGGCTCTCTTTCCCAGGTCGTTATCAACACATTTCAAAAGCCTCTGAGATGTTGATAAAGCAGCTCAACATCTGCACACTCCTCCTCCACAGCGATTCGTCTCAAGACCGAACCTTTCCACCTTTGCATGGAACAAAAGCCTGACTTTGACACTCGGCACCCACAGCTGTTTTCCACTAAGAGAAAGAACACAGCCAACCCAAGTGGCTCTTTGAAGGTACACCATCCTTTTCCTGTGGCCTAATTTAGCTGCACATAGAGAAGTGCAAAAAAGCCAAAAAAAAAAAAAAAAAAAAAAAATGGATAAAATTTTCACAAGAGACACTTAGCAAGATAAAGCTGATTTTCTTCCAATATCAAATTCTCAGGGCACGTAGGCTTGGTGTTCACTCTTCTGTATTTGTTGAATCTCTATATTGTTCCCCCAATGGATTATTATTTTGACTAGAGAGAATGAAGTTCATGGTTATTAAAAAACAAAAAAAAATAGAACTACATTTTTCAAAAAGTTATCACTCTTCTTACCAAAGATTCACAATACGGTGCTGGTGGGAACATTACCTAGGTGGATGGCTACCTTCACATGCGCCTTCCGTTCTTCAACAGAGCATCATTAGCGCTGGAAACCAACACTCCTCAAGTGTCAACTAGTCCGCAGCCCTGCACCGGGGATCTTTCACAGAAAGTTAAACAAACAGAGCTCCCACCCTCTTAGAGTTTGCAGTTTAAACGGGAGAGTAATATCCCAATCTGTAAAAGCACACACAAGAGCACATTAAAGTGGACAAAGGTAAAACAAACAAATAGGCTTCAATTACTTAGTGCAGCTGGAACTATACTTGTCACACTATCACACAAGGCCCTGGAGTACTCACGAGGATTCTTTTTTCCCCATCAATGAAATGGAAAAAATTGCTGAAAGAATTCTTTAGATGTATTCCTTTCTCATGGAGGAAAGGTGGAAAACCACCTTACTGAAAAAGTTAGACAAAGACTCTAGCATATGTCTCTTCTTCCTATTCTTAGAATCCTACACAAAGAAGTGAACATCTAGAAGGTGGTTTCGGGAAACAGTTAGAAGAATCCCATGGGAAGGCAGTTCAATTAGAGTCCAAGAAAGCTAAAAACCACTTTAAAGCAGTGCTGGGCTCACAGGAGAGCTAAGTCACAGGAAAAAGGGCCAACAACATGGACAGATCATGAGGACACCAATGAAGAGAGTCCAGATAAGAGCTAGTGACAACTTAATAGATCAACCAGAGCAGTTCTAGTAGATATGTCTGCATGTTTATAATGACAAAGAAACTTACAAAACAGTTCATTAGGTTTCAGGAAAATACTGGAAGGACTCATCACAACCACCAACACCCCTGGGGAAAAAAAAATCATGTCCAAGTCTTAAAAATATGTTGATTGTATGTTTAATTTGAGCTGCCATGATAGGTACCAGCTTGCCTGGGACTGTCCTGGTTTACTTTGATGTCCCAGTATAATGATTAGTAACACCTCTTTTCCCTCTCACAAGTATCTCAGCTTGGATGATACATTTTATGGTGATCCTAGACACGAAAGAATTGCACCCTGGTAAGTTAAGGTGAACATCAAAACAAAATACCTTTAGAAGGGTTTTCCTTCTGAATTGTGATTCCCAACTTAATCTACCACACTTCCACATGCAATTCTAGTCCGGGAGTTGCGCTCTGATAACGAAGAGCTGGGCTTGTGCACAAAAGGAAAAGGGCTAGTGTGTGGCACCAACCAGGTGCTCGGTAAATGGACAGCAACGGAATGGTCTTTGAAGGCAGGCCACTAGGAACCCTTTTCACCAATGTCGTGAGTGAATGGTTCTTCAGTCATGAGACATAATTCTGAGGAGTGGCTTTAAGTTCTCCCTGGTTCTGTGGGTGAAGTAGGTATGGGGGGCAGAAAGTCTCAGAAAAGGTTGCTGCTGCAGAAAACTCGCTGAATAAAGCATTTTCACATACCCACCCAAGGTGACAAGGAATGGTGATGACGGCTCTCATACCCAACCTGGTAGCTGCTGGCCCTCACTTTGGTTGCAGGGTGTGCTCTGACAGGGGAAGTTCAGAAGAGTCAAGCAGGGCTCAGAGCCTCATGCGACATGCAAGATGTGCACAGAGATGCCCTCGCCCCTGCCTGGACTCAGCCCTGCGAACAGCACTCCTGCCCAGCAGGGCCCCGCCAGGTTCTCAGCAGCCACCACGCCGCACCCCAAGAGAGCACACAGCAGCAGGGATGGAGAAAGGAGATTTAATAATATGAAATCGAAATACTCCTCCAGCCCTCTGCACTGCCCGGAATGAAATTCTCTCTGATCTACTGAACATTTTAAACCAAAACATACTCAAACCCTGAACACCAGCAGTGCTCGTACTTCTCTTTTTTGGGGGTTGTGAAGGGAGGGTGGGGTGCTGCACAGAATAACAATTTTCAGCATAGGAAAATCCCCAATACACAGGCTGACACCTGCTTTATCTGCTCTCCTCCCAACCCAGTTAAATAATCACAAACAGCTCTTTATGAAATATCCTATACAGGTTCACAGAGGTTAAAGGAATGACCAGCAAGAAACTGTAGAGTGCTGGGGTGTGGGGGGGAAGGGTTGGGAAGGGGGTTGACTCCTGAAAGAGGGAACAACAGGCTCCAAGGAAAGGAAGCTTCATGAAAGAGCATGGCATGTGCAGAGGACCCTGGCATCTGGAATATTCACCAGTGTGTGTTTGTTCAGGGGCTGCGGGAAAATAAGGACATACAGAAATACCAGTATCCACACCAACACAATGAGAAATGGGATCAACTTGAAAAGTCCCATTTCAAAACTTAAAGTAGGATTTCAAAATGGAAAATGCCTTCCTAGATTATGGAAATTTACGGAAATGCTTCCTCACCCTGCTCCTAACCTTTTTACAGGTACCAGTCATGAAACAGTTCGGCTTCAGATCTCTTTTAAGAACCAGCTGGCTACCAGAGATCTTCACTTCCAGGCTTTTTCTTTTCTTTTCTTTTCTTTTTTTTTTTTTTTTACAAATCTAGCATCTCCTTTCTAAGTGATGCACTGTGCTTAGAGCTGGCAGAGCCAAAGCCTGTCATTCTTAAAACATGAAGAGAATAATTCAGCGCCTTTTTCGTGATCACAGAGAATGCAATTAATACTTTGGCTGCCTTGGTATGTAGACCAAACCTTCTGCCACAGTGTTTTGCGGTGCTGTTGTCCAGGGCAGCTCTGCCAATCTTTTCATTCCAACAGAAACGATGGCAGACTTCGCAGCGCTAAGCAAAGTATAATGAGGCGGAAGACGTGGCTGGAACCCTCAGTGAGGGAATGTGCTCCTGGGACGCTTCTCTGCAAAATACAAAGCTATTCCAACATCCAACGGTTTTTGTCTCCCCGCGTTTAGGAAAACCAATTAAAATAAAATCTTTAAAAAAGTAAAATTGGTTAAATTCTTATATTATTCATCTATGGCCCCAAAGCTTTTTTAATTCATAGGAAGTAGAAGGCAGAGAAAAGAGTTCATGACAGAGAACAGGCAGGATTTGCTGTGGCATATGCTCAGTGGGGGCATTACTACCGGTGTAGCACTAGACTCTGAAGATGGGAGATGGGAAAGTGTAGGGAGAAGAACAGAGAGAACCAAGAAAGACAAGTGGGTATAAATGTTTTTAGATATTACACTGTAATATGTGGGATTGACTCTAGTTGTAAAGAAATCCTAGACCCAACCTGGGTCTCAGGCAGGCCCAGCAAATGGTCCAGGCCAATGATCTCATTTGCCTTGGATCTCAGTGCCCCCAAGAACAAGAGACGACACAAAGAGCAGCAGTAAGAACCAAAACCTCTGTGCTGTAATTCACAGATTATTCATATCATTTTTGCTGATTCTCTGGCCTTCAAAACTCACAGGTTCACAAAATGTCAGTGAGAGACCCTTCAACTCAATCCCTCGTTTGCAGATGAAGAAACAGAGGCTCAGAAAAGAATGTGACATGCCCAAACGGTAAGTTCCCGGTGGGGCCTGGAGGATACGACCCCAGGTCCTCGTCCTGAGTGCCCTCAACCCCTACACAGATCTCCACTGCCGCATCGACCTCCGATTCTTGGCCTTGATGGTTTCTCTCTTCTTCCCTGGAAATGCACCTCCCTGTCCTTTGTCCTAAGCCATGCCCCATACTGGGTGACTTCCTAGATCTGACTTTTTGCCCTGCCTCGTCCTTCCAAGCCATCAATGACTGAAACTCAGTCTCAGACTTGCTGACAGGTGGGACCCACCAACCTTGATTCAAACTGCCTGGAATTTGATATGATGGTTGCTGACTCCCAGCAGAAGAAAACAGCCCCTTGTCGGGATGACATGCCTGCTACTTGGACCCTGCCCTTCCCCTTATGGGCCTGAGAACTCAACAGGAGTCAGACCTTTACATTGAATATTGGCCATAACTTTTGACTAATGTGTTATTAGCCAGCTGCGGGACACGTTTGTGTACATCTATACACACATGCACACATAAGCACTGCTAAATGGACTGTGTTCTACTATCTCTGGTATAGAAATAAAAGTAAGTATTTCCATGGGTAAGTTTCAGTATATCTCCAACAGGCATTAGAATAGAAGTTGAAAGGCTGAAGTCTGATTCCCAGCCCAGCTCTACCTGTGCAGGCTGGCAAGAGTCGGAGACCACTGAAGTTCTGCTCCCGGCTCTCGCTCTTAGAGCAGGCTGGCAGGAGGGACCTCTTATACTTGCTTATACTCACCTGTAAAGGTACAGTGAGGCCTCCCCCACCCACCTCAGCGGACTGACAATGGAAGCCACAAGAACCCGGACATGGATGCACTTTGAGAAGGGTTATACAGCTGTACCCTACCTGTGGCAAAAAGGAAAGGTCTTTCTACCCTCCTAGATAACAATATCCAAATATGGGAACACAAAGGTGACCACATTGTGCAATACATGGTTAGCAGCCTAGATGGGTGCTGTCCAACGGTAATATAATGGGAGCCACAGATGTAATTTCAAATATTCTAGTGATCACATTTAACTTATTTTATTTCAACTACCATTTCAACACGTAATTGATATAAAAATTACTGAAGAAATATTTTGCATTCATTTTTTCATAGTAAGTCTTTGAAATCTGATGTGTATTTTACCCTCCAATCATATCTCAACTCAGATTAGCCAAACTTCACGTGCCCAATAGCCACAGGTGGCTAGTGGCTACCCTCCTGGAGAGTGCAGGAGTAGATTTTAGACACAGTGTTATGGTGTCACTCTTTGGTGGCACACAATGGCTTTTTTCAGTGCCTAGCACAGTGCCCTGTGGTGACTCAATGAGCTATGAGTATGCGTGGGATGAATAAATGTTTGGATACATACTGTGATCACAAAAAATCGATGGGATAAGAGCAGGAATAAAGGACTCTGCAAAAGCATTAGTCTGTGTTGACCTTTTCCTGTTTCCAGAACACGGAAGTCTTGGCTTGCGGGCTGCCGATGGGAAAGCTGCCTCCAGTGATGAAATTCCAGGCGTGGTGTCTACTGATGGTGTGAGCTGTTCCTTCGCAAGCCGTCTTTAACCTGCCTCGCTGCAGACTTGCCCTGCCTCTAAAGTGGCTGCTTTTAAAAGCCCAGGGACACTGCTGGGAACAGATGAGCACGTGTCCCTGCGATCCGTAGTACTGTGAAATCATTTGCATTCTGTTAGGCAAATTTGCATAAAATTGGAGCCAAGAGAGCTTGGCTGGGTTTCTAGGCTGTGCTCTCTCTCCGTGCTGCTATGGCCACCACTGTTTATCACCGTTTACCAGGGTGGTCGAGCAAGGCACACCCTCCAATTAAAACCAGCTTAAAAATGGAATCTCTTCCCTATACTGACATGAAAATCAGGGGCCTCTAGGGGAAACCGGTGAAGGGACTCTGAGACGTAATCTGGCTGCTGCATCCTTTGTTATGACAACAGTTTATTTTACGTGACTCTGACCTATGGCATGAAAACACAGCTTCAGTTGGGGTTGTAATGACCCATGACGGCACACACACCTGAGCGCCGAGGAGCTCAGATTCCGGCCCGTGGGCCATCTGGGAAACCAAACTCAACAGCCTTCATTCCAGAAAGCCATGGGCTGCCATTCCCAAAGCCATGTTTACCCTGAAGGATCTCTCCTCCTTTTGGCCAGGTATGTAGAGGGCAAACTCCAGGTAAGGTGCAAATAACTGCCTCTAAATGCACACTCCCATCTCTCTTCCTTCGGACCAAGGGACAAGTGAGTCAAATTACAGTGAGCCCCAACCTAGGATGCCAAGAGAACAAGGTACGTTACACAACGGAGAAGGTCAAGGGTGGAAGGGAAAACACAGAAAAGACACTGTGATGCTATTTTACATTTTGTTATTTATTTGTATTTCAACTGCCTATCTCTTTCTAGGACTATTCCCCAAATTCCATTTTCATTACAAAACTGGTTTCTCATGCCAGGGAAAAAGGCTGTGGCACTGTTATCACTGCCATTGTTATTTCTGCTAAGGTCATCTCAGATGGCATGTCTACGTGAGATAAATGGTTTCCTAAACAGGCTTCTCTGCATCCGGCCACTGCTTATGTTTGCCCCGAGTCATCACTTCTGGGGCCTTGATAGAAGCGGCTTCCTGGCAGCTCTAAGAGCAGAGCAGCAGCAGAGCAATGTAAGTAAGAGCACCACGTGTTCCAAGACTGCCCGGGTTCAAATCCCAGCCCAACCACCAAAGCAGCTATAATCAGTCATCTCTCCCTCCAAGCCTCAGTGTCCTCATCTGCAAGACAAGGGTAAAAATCGCACCTAAAAGAAGTGCATTAATAGAGATAGAACACTTAGAAAATGTCAGGCACAGGGTACACACCCTATAAACCTCAGGTTTATCACTGTTATGAGCGTAGCCGGGGTGTCCTTTTAACACTTGCTAGTACTGCTGTGACGTCAACCCAGCCGGCTGTCCATTCATTCATTCGTTCAGTCGGGGTTTACTGAGAGCCTCCTAGGTGCTTGCCATGTGCTAGGCACTGAGTATCCAGTGATGATCGAATCATATCCACATTCCTCAACTCCTGCCCACAGCCTTGTTGGTTCTACCTTAGATATGCCTGTTCAGGTCGTCCCATCCTGGCTATTCCTACCTCCAGGCCTTGGGGCAGCTGCTCAGCACTCTTTCTCGGACACCTGCCCCCACCTTCCCAACTGGCCTCCCCGCCACCCTCTCCACCACCAACACGCTGCTGCCAGCAGTAGCTTCCTCAACAAAAAATATGGTCCTGTTACTCAGTATCCTGCTGGAAACGTTTGCTGGCTTTTCCACTGCAGCAAAGACCAGATCTAAACTCCGTAGTCTGGCCCCCAGGGCCTGATAAGTGAGCCTCAACTATCCTCCCAGCTTCATCTCCTTCCATTCCAGCCCCAAACCCCTATATTCTGGTGACTCTGACCTTTTTGCCATTCCCAAGCTTGTCAGGCTCCTCAATGACCCTGTATATTTGCATATGGTACGCTTTCACATTCTCTGCAGAGCAAGCTTGCTTTTCTTTCTTTTCTTTTCTTTCTTTTTTTCTTTTTTCTTTTAATTACTAACAAGCTCTTACTTATCCCTCAAGACCCAGGCCAAACAGCACCTTCTCCATGACACCATCCTTAACTTTCCCAGGAAAAAACTCACTGGATGGTGACACACCTGTTCGTGTGTGTGTTTCGCAGGAGCCTGCCCGCCCCAGGCCAGAAATCAAGTCCAGAGACCTAATAGGCACGGAGAATGCTGGGTGAACAGATGACCACGTTTTATTGCACAGTGGTTTCAAAATGAAGGCATGAGGCAGAGGTAAGGCTGCAGGGCAGCTCCTCCCACGAGCCCCTCTACGCATCATGCGGCAGGGCAGGCGGCTATTCTAAATGCGTGCAGTTTAGTTTATGCACAGGCAGAATGGTTTAGATACAGCAACGCAGCCAGAACTGCCCCAGAAATAACATCCACATCCACTTGAGTCAAGTTCCTACTAAGTCTCCCCTCTAGAAGGTGAAGCGGGAGGAGAAAAAGAACGTAAGAGGTAAGCAAATGCCATTTTAGGTCTCTTAGTCTATTTAATTTTTTTTTTTTTTTTTTTTTTTACATTGCTATTGCTTGCTTCCTCTCACTGTATTCTGGAATGAATCATTTCACATAAGTAAGTTTTTCAGATGACTGAAGCCTAAACTTTTAAAAAATTTCAGTCATTTGGAATGGAGCTATTTCTGCAACTTATTACCGACTTTCCCTGAACTCTTCAACTGATGTAGGGAACATAACCCTGTCCTGCTGACTCAGCTGCAGCATTAGGGAGAGCTGAGATTGTCTCGTGCTACACCCCAGCGATACCCTCAAGAGCTGTTGAGATCTTCATGACTGTCTGCCCGACGCAGAAGAGCCTCAGAGGGCTGCGCTTTGTAGTGCCTGGGCTGGTATTAATAGCATTTTTGTCTTCTTCCTTGCTGTCAGACTCTAAAATAATGTTTCAAATCATTTGCAGCCCTCCATTACCCCCACTGCCAACTCAGTTCTAATTTAATGTATCGGCTGGGGAAAGAATGATAACCCATCTTGTGAGAAAAAAGCAAACTGTATGGCATATTCAGCCTTAAAAAGGAATACATGCTGACGCGTGCTACAACGTGGATGAACTTTGAAAATACGTTAAATAAAATAAGCTAGGCCACAAAAGGACAAATACTGTATGATTCCACTTATACGAGGTACCTAGAAAAGTCAAATTCATACAGACAGAAAGTAGAATAGTGGTTACCCAGGACTGGAGGGGGAAAAAATGGGGAAGTTTTTGCTTAATGGGTAGAGTTTCGATTTAGAATGATGAAAAGGTTCTGGAAATGGATGGTGGTGATGGTTGCATAACAATGTGAATGTGCTTAATGTCACTGAATTGTACACTTAAAAATAGGCCAGGCACAGTGGCTCATGCCTGTAACCCCAGCACTTTGGGAGGCTGAGGTGGGAGGATGGCTTGAGGCCAGGAGTTGGAGGTCACAGTCAGCTATGATCACACCACTGCACTCCAGCCGGGGCAACAGAGGGAGACCCTGTGTCTTTCAAAACAATGGTTAAAATGGTAAATTTTATTTTGTGTTACATATATTTTAACACACACCTCCCCACACATACATACATATGTGTGTGTGTGTGTGTGTGTGTGTGTGTATGTATTTTTTTAAGAAAATAAACCGGTTGAGAATGATGGCCAAGCTCTTACAAGTAACAGGTGTGAACCTGAGCATGTGAACTTCGTGACATCCTTCTGCATAGAAGAGGTTGAAATGACTTCCTAGTTCGCAGTTGTGTTTAGGATCATCAACATTAAACAGAAATCTCTGAAGGTGTTAATGTACTTTGCAGTCATAAAGGTCTTTTGCTCACAAATTCCAGTGCTGGTGACACACAGGCGCTCCTTGCTTCTCAGTGGACATTACGAATAATTCCAAAGAGAACTGGGCCAGAAAGGGTGGGGAAACTAGTGAGCCCGTCCAGGACACAGAATCCCAGTCTGCTCTTCCCTTGTCCTGAAGTCAGTTTCTGTAACTAAGAGGTCATATAGAAAGCTGTTAAAAGAACAAAGATACTGATTATCTGACTTCATTAGGATTTTAAGGATTTGTAAAAATACATAAAGCAGCCTTTTAAATATTACAGTGTTGGGTTATAGCTTATAAATGAAACATTTTAGATTACATTGGACCAACATTTTTAAAGCAGTCTGGTCCATAAAAGAGAGAGGAAATAGTTGGTGGCTTGTTCAGTTCGACTAACTCAGAGCCCAGGGTTTGGGGAGCCTGGTGGTGAACTCTGTCTCCCTTAATGAAAGGTTACTATTGTCCCTCTGCCTGAATAATAATTTCTCTTCCTTTTTTGCTTCCTTATGAAATACCATGAGGGTCTACTCTAAAAAGACATAACATGTTGTGCCTGGGAAAAATGTTGAATTTAAATTTTTTTATATACGCTTTATTAAACCACTTAAAACGTTAGTTTTTTTCCTTCTGAATTTGAGTTACCAATTCTGCACATGAACTTAGTTAAATATTCTATCTATATATATTAAATAACACAGGACGTATTATATAAATTAATGAGAAAGCAGGGAAAAAAAGATAGGCTTAATAAGGAAGTAAGTTTCCTATTTTGTCAAACTTAGTGTTTAAGTTTCTTTTAAGAAAACAGTTTCCTGGCCCATGCTGAAACTCCTTTAGCCCTGCAAATCAACACAAGGGCATCCTGTTCAAATGTTATTATGGAAACACTGCGCTGTTCTAGGCCAGATGTATCCAAATTAAACTGAGGGGGATGGAAATAACTCTCCCTTGATACACCCGAGGTTGCTGAAGGTGGGTTTGTTTAGAAGTAGAATAAAATTTACAGCTAAATATAAAAACAGACACATCATCATCTTGTAAACTTTGAGGAACATGTCATTCCACCTCTGGGCTCTGGGAAAAACACTAAGGTCATGCCTAAAATAAGAACAGCGAAGGGATGAGGACAACACCAGAGATAAAACCGCAGACTTTTCCCACCTTTTTATTAAGGCATTAGGCAGGTTACAATTTGACAGTGAGATCATTTCTCTAAAACCAGGAAAGCACCGTGGGTTTGTTATTCCAACAAACCCTCTGACCCCTGCAAGAGCTTCTGAATCAGGTGTCTGGTCTTGGTATGAAGCAGCGATTACTACTTATTTTTCAAAGGCTATTTAGACAGACTCTTGGAGTCAAAGGGGAGAGAGAGAAAAAAAACAAAGTTTCCCTTAAAAGTTTCATTTAATTTTTAACTACGAAAAAACTTTTAAAAATCTATGTTGTGAGAAAGATTTCACCTCCTAGTTATTAAAATAAAGATAACTAATTGGCTTCCTAAAGAAACCAAAAAGTCACATGCATCGAATTGTTATCTTTAATAGGTTTCCGTTTTAAATTTTTAAAAATTTCTTTAAGTTCCAGAGGACATTAATGCCACTAGCACTGCCTAAATAAAGGATCCTGATTTTTGACTCTTATGAGACAAAGTTACTTGACTTTGCAGAACTGTTTCCTCATCTATAATTCCACTTCCTACCCTCAGGGAGAGGTCATTGAGGTTAAATAATCTATCCCCAAAAGTGTTAAACCCAGGGTCTAACGTATATTGGGGTTCAATAAATGCTCATTTCCTTCCTTCCTGTTGACTTTCGAGGACTGAGGTCAGTGACCATTGATGGGATAAAGGAAGCGGGGACAAGAAGGATAGAAGGATTAGTAGGTAAAGGAAAGAGTGCTCCAAACATCTTAGCCAAAACCAGTAGAAGTCTCTTTAATTTTATATCGTGCATGGTAACTCATTGTAAACTGATATGAGGGCTATATTATACTAATACATATATTGATTTTAAGGTATTTCATTTCAGCTGTTAATGAAGAAAAGCATTAAACCTCCTCTGTGCAAACTGTCATACTGCTAGGAGGACCTCAAACACTAACAAAGAAGTTCATATGGCCCCATCAGAACCCTTGCATTGCATTGCCCTGTTTTCTTTACTTTGTAGCCCTTATGTTATATTGCTAATTATTTCCCTATTGACTGTTCTGACTTCCCCACAACCTTAGACTCACAAGAGATGATAAGAGTTCTTGACTGCCATGTTTCCTGTTGTACCTCCAGCCCCTAGAATATTGCTTGGCACAGAGTAGGCTCTTTATATAAAATATTTGTTGAATGAAGGAAGTCGAACATACCTTGAACACTGTGGAAACCCTATGAAGGCTCCACCATTTTTTAAATTCAATACACACTGGCCAAATTTTTACCAGTCACTTAAAGAGAGAAGCCTAGTTTTATTTATTTATTTATCTATTTATCTATTTATAATAAAGGAAAACGGTGTCTCAATGCACTATGAACAAATTTGCTCTGCTGCAAGCATGGAAAACCCTTCAACAGCTGAGTCAAAGGAGGGAAAATAACCAGAAACAAAAGACTACATTGCAATTTTCTTGAAAATTTTTGGGATAGAAAGCAGTAGAGTATACTAGTTTTCAAAATTAAATATATTTGATTAACTTGTTATTGAGCAATGTTGTGTCCTTATAAAACATACCCAGAGAAGCAGCACAGGATAAAGAAGTATAACCCAGACTCCAAGCCGGGAGCGCACACCAGCTCCTCCTGCGCTTGCTGGCTCTCACGTAGCTTTGTGAGCCAGACTTTTCTCTTCATGTGGAAATAAGCAAATAACAAAAAGTGTATGGGGAGAGGAAGACAGGGAGAAGTTGGAATATAATACCTGCCTTGCTCAGGATTGATTCTATCAAATGGGCCAACAGATACGGACAGAATTCATGTGGAAATTTTAAAATCCCAAATAAAGGCAAGAGACCCCTGTAATTTTTTTTCACTTTGGGAAAAATTCTATGAAAACTGCCTTTTGTAATTGAATTATTTCTTCAAATACATTTTTGCTAACTGATTGTTAATGAAGATTTATTACAATGTGAATTCTAACAAACTACGGTTTTCTACCAGGCATTATTAATTTTAAGAGAATCAGAAATAAGAAAAATAAATACTTGTATATAATCAGAGCAATGATCACATTCTTTTCAAAATAATTATAGAAAAAGACCAGAAGAAGAAGAAATATGCCATGTTGTGAAGCATTTAGTCAATCATTACCTCTTCCTAAAATCGCTTCAGTGTAGTCCTAATCGTTGCACAAAGCTATCAATTTCTTGCCATTCCCACTACCACCTGGTCGCTTGCTCATTTACTGAAAGAGCCTCCTCTCTGGTCACCAATTTCTCCGTAGGCTCTTCAGTGGTCTGGAGTGGAGTCAGAGTGACCTATCTTACGTAAACCCTCCCAGGTGGTACATCTCCAGCATCATCCTTCTGATCCATCCTCATCCTTCTGACCCATCCTCTTGCTCTCCCCACTCCAGCCAGGCTGGACTCTGCAGTCCCTGCAACCCACCACGTGGTCTCTTGCCTCTGGCCTTTGTTCTCAAAGTTCTGTCTACCGACCACACTTTGCTCTTCCCCCCCGCTTCACAGGTTAACTCCTGCTCATCCTTTGGGCTTCAGTCCTCTTCCTGGGAAGACTTCCTTGATGCCAGTGACTGCTCTTACTATTGTGGCATTTCTTCTCTCCTGGCTGTAAGCATGCTCTCCTGCAGCTGCTGTGGGGTGGTCCCCACCCCCTAGACTGTCAGCCGTGCCTCTCTGGCTCTCACCTCTTCCCACTTCTCCAGGGCCTGGCTCACTAAAATGTGTGGTATAAATGAATAACTTATCTCTTGTTCTTTCTGCTTTAATCGTACGACCCAGTGCAAAAAGCAATTATTCACTAAAAAATGCAGGGATGCAGCGGGTCCTTAACAATACAATGAGGACACTCCTCTATAATACCCTGCTATGCCAAACAGAGAGGTTTTAAAGAAGAGTCAAGTGTTCCAACTCATATTAAATTTCCCTAACTTCTTCATAGTTTGACACCACTAATTTATTCATTGGTCCTTATCCCATTGCCCTTTAAGTATTCCTTACAAAAGGTATTTTCAAATTGCAATGACATGTACTTTCATCAGTTAATTTTTAATTGAGCCAAATATCAAATACTCACATTAACCAGACAAAGTGTGTTTAGCTACTGATTTGCAGTGACAGCTTGTGTTATTCTCACACACAGGCCAAGCATGAAATAGAAAACTAATAACCCCTTAACTGTATTCTCAAAGTATCATTTATGGGAAAGAAAACTACACTCAAAGAAAACTTGTGCAATGCCTGTCATTTTTTCCCCTGAGCCGCAAGCTGTCACAAAGCAGGGGAGCTCATTTTCTCACGGATACGGACCAGCTCAAGAATCCCACTGTCACTGGATGTGTTCATTAAGAAGGAATCTGGCAGCAGCACAGGGGACAGATATTTGGAGAACAGGCCAATTATCTGGGTGTCCTTTATAATTTGAAGTTTCTGAATTCAGTCATAGATAAGCCACTTGAAGAGGGGCCGGCAGTGGGGACATAATGCACAGATGGCCACTGAGGAAACGAGAGGGAGGAAGGGAGGATGGGAGAGAGAAGAGAATTTGCTTGTGGTTTCATTCATGGGGACAAATCTGCAAGCTGACACATTCATCTTTTTAAAAAGGCCCTGGAGAAGTGTGGTCCAGCCTCATTATAAGTAAACAAATCATACAATCTTTCTCAAACAGATGACGGAATACAAATTCCAAAACACAAATTCCACCAGTTCTTATAATCACAGATAGGCTGCGATGCTTATTTGAACCAGAACAGAGAACTTAGCCAAACACTGCCAGGCTGATCGTTTTATCCGAGACAGCCCTGGTGGTCTTCTTGATGATCGGTGTCTTTAGAAATAAAATCTTAGGCTCTCTCACCTCTGGGCATGCTGTACTGACTTCCACCTTCAATTGGCTGCTTGTGTTTATGGGAGAAGAACTGGGGAATCCTCTATCCTTGTGAGTTTTATGCTATAGTTCTTTTCATATTTGAGCTACAACACTGATCAGGGTTAAAATCCACCTTGCTCCCACTGGAGGACCTTGGGCAAGCCCTGCTTTCTTTAACGATAAGGGGATAAATAATCTCAGGCTTCAAGACCTTCTCAGTCTGGGTTAGGCTTGAGATGGGAAACACGAGGAATGAGAGGCACATATATGAAGATTGTGTGTGTACAACCTTTGTATAAACAGATACAATGGGACAACCAGCAGGCTGGTGTCTAATATTAGCATTAAGGACTAACAAATGTTGAATGTTTGATATAAAGCAAAATCTAGAAGATTTCTCTTTAGGTATATACGACAAACTTTTTCAATTAAATGAAAAGGATGAACTTAAAACACTAGGTATTTTTCCTTTTTCATTTCTATTGAATATTAATGAACCTATAGGATGGGATATGTGCGATATATACACATACTGTAATAAGAGAAGTGGGAGAACATTAGCTGGTTTGGGTGAATTAGATGCCCAAAGTCCCTCTCACATAATCAGTCTATGAATTCACCCATTCAGTAAACAATCATCATGTGTGCCTATTACCTACTATGATAAGTGCCAGGCTGAATTTAATAGGAGAAATATTTTATTAAATGAGGAAGTCCCAGTGAAGTAGGACACCTTGATTTTGTAAGAACAAGAGCCACAAGTGGAGGATACTATCAGGATATTTTTTAAGAATACTAATTTAACTCAAGTTGAATTATTTGTTAAGTTGGCAAACTGGTGGTGGGAAGCCAAGCTTTGAACAGTAAAGCTTCAAGTTAACCACATTAATCCCATCCATACAGGTCTACAGAGGACCTTTGGGGGAAAGGTGGTGTGCAAACAGCAAAGAAGGCAGAATCAGCAGTAGCAATTAGGCCCACTTTTGGAAATGACAGAAGAAAAAGGGAAATCTACATGGTTTGGGGGGAAAAGGCATATTATATTCCAACCTCAGGTTCTCTTTTGAGCTCCAGATCCTTATGTCCAACTGCTTATAGGGCATTTCCACTTGGATATCGTACTGGAAGCTCAAGTTGAAAATGTCCAAAATCAAATTCATCGCATGTACTGCACAAAACAGTAACTGTTCTTATCTTTCCTTTCTCTCTAAAAGAGACTATCATTCTTTGAGCCAGCTGGGTGGCACTTGAGTCCTCATCCCTGTACAGTTAAACACAATCGTCCCTTGGTATCCTCAGGGGACTGTTTCCAGGACCTCCCTCAGATAACAAAATTCAGGGATGTGTAAGTCCCTAATATAAAATGGTGTAGTATTCATATATAACCTCTGCACATCCTCCTGTATACTTTAAATATCTCTAGATTACTTATACGACTGCTTATACAATGTAAATGCTATATGGATAGTTGTTACAGTGTATTGTTTAGGGAATAATGACCAAAAAAAAAAAAAAAAAAAAGTCTGAACATGTTCAGTACAGACTTTTTCCCTCCCCTAAATATTTTCCATCCTAGGTTAGTGTAACCCACCAACTGTACAAACCGCTCAAGTTAGGACCCAGTGATAAGTTCTCAAACTACAGTCTTATCTCATGAGAGCTCTCTATGCCCCAGTCAAGTCAGACTCTTCACAACTCCCCAAACACCTCAGACATTCCTGCTGGTTCCCACCACCTGAAATGCCTCCTCCCCACATCTCCTACCTGGTCTCCAAAGATTGTCTCAAAATTACCTCCTGCAAGAAACTCTTCCGATATCCTGCTAGCAGGATCAAATCTCTTTGTCCACAAAAGATTGTTGAGGATGACAGCGATTTATATACTTGCCTTAGTCCCTTACTGGTTGGGAAGTTACTTGAAGAAAGTTATCTTACGCATTTTTTACTTAAGTAAAACACCTGGCATAGAGCTTTGCACATAGTAGGCCCTCAATAAATGTTTTTATCAATGGAAAAAGTTAGTGTGTGTGCTTTCCAAAATAACCAGTCTTTACAATCCTTTCCATTCCCATCACTGCCCTGGTTACTGAGAACTCAGGGTTAAGTTTCATGGATAATTGCTCATTTTTTCAATGAAGACTTCTTCAAATCATTTTCTTACACTGTCACTTTAATGTTTGGTAAGTGGTTCTGTCTCACCGTACTTATAATACCTCCAGGCTCCTCTCTGTGTTTTTGGTGTTTAAAAAAAAATATATGCTGGCTGGAATCCATAAAGGAAATGGCCAGGAGATAGTGCTAAAATTTGAGAGCCGGAAGTGCCAATGCAGCCATCCTTATGGAGTTGCTTTTTTAAAAGAGGGAGATAACAAATCAATATTTAAAGCTGATGATATAATTTGTAATTAATTTCATTCCTATTATAGTTGTAAGAAAGATATCTGTATATAGAGAGAGATATCAGATAGGCATTGAATTAAGAGGACTAAGTATTTGTCTCATATTTTCATAGAAAATTCTAATGAAGCTTAAAGGAATATTTGACTGCAGTTCAATTTCAGGGTGAATACATAGATATAACATTCATCATGCCATAAAGCAGAAGGAATCTCAGTTATCTGCTATGGAGAGCTGGAAACAGTCAAGAAAAGACAACGTGCAACATTGATCTTTTGTTTGGTGTTCTAAGCATTAGAATTCACAAACTCTCCCTACTCCTTTGCAGCTTAACTGTCTTTTCAACATTTAAAAATAGAGAAATGCAGTAATTGGAACTGTCACAAGAAAAGATGTATTAGTCTCAATGGGAAAAAATCTCCTTTGAAAAATTAAAGCTTCACTTGACACGGTGGGTTCTCGGGTTGTTTTCGGGAGACATAAGAAAGAACAGAGCGGAGTCAGTCATAAGCTTCTGACTCATTACGTTGAAGCCCCAGAGAGCTGATTATTAACTAAAAATGGAATATGGTTCTATCCCTGAAATTCGGAAGGCAAAACAAGCAGCAGAATGGAAATGCAAATGTCCCCATTGAAAGCCTGTGCCCCCAGTGCAAGGTGTAAGAGAAGGAGCATCCCACAGTTAACCTGCTCGTGGAAGGTGGCGGATCACCCAAGAAGCTCTCAGTATACTGCTACAAATGGCCACACCAGCATAGCATGTCAGGGAGATTCCCTTTCTAACATGTTTAAGAGGGTGTTTGGGGAAGTAGTCCTAACTACAAGCTATTTTAGTTTAGTTAGTCAAAATTTATCTAAGGTACAAGTATAACCCCACTATGATCTTGCAGTATAGGGATCGAAGCAACTAAAAATTTTGCCAGCAGATACTCATCTTTTCCCTGCACAAGGTTGAAATTTTTAACCTCTGGAGGGAAAGAACAGTTTCTGCTAACAGAAAGGATAGTTTGTGTAAACAGAAGTTTTTGGTTTTTTTGAGACAGAGTCTCGCTCTGTTGCCCAGGCTAGAGTGCAGTGGCATCATCATAGCTCACTGCAACCTCCAGCTCCTGACCTCGAGCGATCCTCCTGCCTCAGCCTCCCAGAGTACTAGGATTACAGGCATGAGCCACCCTACCCAGCCATGTTAACAGAAGCTTTACTTGCCCAACTACCTGTAGTAAGTCTAGAGTAGGGATTATACTCTCACTTCAGTTAGATCCCATTTCACCCTCTTGCTGGTATCTAGGCATATTGCTATTTTCTTCATGTGAAACCCACCCTTCACGTACTGGAAGATTAACAAGGAGCCACACCTAGGAAGTCTCCCTTTGGTGGAATGACAAGACAGGTAGGGACAATCATGGCAGTGGTGGTACTTATAAGAAACACCAAACAGCTTTGAAGAGATGAGAATAATCATTCAATCCTCATTCTCACCAAAGAACAGGTGGGTTTATCTTTTGTCTGGCAAATAAAGAGCAGAGAAACTGTGTTGGTACTATAGATCTGGGCATATATCAAAACAAGTGGCAACCTACAAAAATATGTTTTAAAATGAAAACAGCTTTGTTGTCATTTTAAAAGTTTTACGATCTGCATTTAAAGAAAGAGGACCATGAGTGCAAGAAGTCAGAAGATAAACATCTGCTCTTTAGGAACATAAATGGTACAGTGGACTGTGAATTTCTGTAAATAGCGTTGTGAAAGAGAGGCATGTTGATAAATAGAATAGTAATATAACCTAAAAACAAAGCAAAACAAAAACTTTTTTTTTTCCCCAAAGGCAGAGCCCCTATTCTGGTTCTAAATCTACTTGTAATTTTCTGCATACAAGAAAGAGTTATTTAAGAAAGATAGCTCTTCACATTACCCTGTTCTAATTGGTCTAATCAGAACCTTGACTGTCCTTTACTTAAAAAGAATTAATGAAATACTTTAGAAACTGTGGACTGGTGTTTATTAAGTCTTCTTAATGTGCATAAAGAGTGCTTAGTGGGTTAATGTTTAACAAAGGGAACTCCCCTTCCCTTTCAGTTCTGTTAAGTATATGTCTATGTTATACAGTATTTTTAAAGCTATCTATATTTTGCACCCTATTTAAATTAGGCCTAATGCACACATGAACAGCCATATGGTTAGAAATAACTTTTTTAGGCAAAGATCGAAGTGCATGCAAAATAACATATACCCAGGAATTTTCTTTCTCCCTCTAAGGCTCAGAGTCTAGGATGATGCTTATTGGGCTGTGTGGTAACTGTGAGTTTATTAAGACGCCTACAACACAAGCCTGGGAGTTCATCCAGGGAAGGGGCAAAGCTCTCCTTCCCATGCCCCCAACCTCACCCAGGGCCAGACACATGTAAGACTTGCAATCACGTCTAGTCGAATAACTGTCTCAGTCCCAGGATGATTTTCATCATTAACCTTGTTTAGACGACAAGCATTAATGTCTGGACCAAACCAAGAGGAATGAAAGACAAACCTCACAGTGAAGTAAATTCCCTGAGTGCTCTCCTGTATGTAGTTGGGGAAAAGGGTGCCCAGACTGAGAGTTTACTACTATACCTGAATAAGGTGATATTAGATTACCTTAAAAAGGTTTAACAACCTTTGAACCTCAAATACAATATATCTCTGGGGGAAAAAGAAAACTTTCTACTTGTACACTACAAAGACAGTGTTGTTTTCCAGCACAAATGCACTTCTGCTGAGACACTGCTTTGCTAAACTACTGCTAAGACACGATGAGTGACCTTAGAAACAGGTGGGGTGGTGTGCTGGGTGGGAGACACCCATTATTAACATGTGCAGCACCCACACACTTGGTTATTAGTGGGATTATCATCCCTCCAAAAAGTGGAATAGGACTGAGAGCAGAGATAAGAAAAAAACTACAAGAATTTGGCCTTCTTTCTTTCTTTCTTTCTTTTTTTTTTTTTAAATCTGTGGCTTTCCGTTACCTGGTATGCTGTGCGGCCTCATGACACTTAAGCAATCTGAAATGTACCAGTTCAATCAAGGACTGCTAAAAAGAGCAATCAGTTCTCATTAGAAAGCACAACTAAAAATAATAGGATGCACAAAAGAAAAGCCACGTTTTCAACAGATATTAAATAGCAACTAAGGCCTTAAAACAGAAAAGAGAACTGAGTGAACTATAAAATTTTATGAAGGTCCAGAAATATAATCACTCAACAGCACATGACTGAAAACTCTAGGAGAAATAATATGTTTTTTTCCTACAAAGTAAATTATTGAAAGGGGTCATGTGATTCTTAGCAGGCAGAAAGATACACTTTCCCAAGGAAAGTTCATCATTAAATATATTATTTAAGACTAGATCATCTTCAGGCTATTTTTAATCTTATCATTTTACTGCCAAAATGGGCCATAAGCAGCTGATACTTAAGCCACCAGAAAAACGATGCTTTTTCATGTAATTTGTACACTGGCATGAGTTAATCAAATGTTTTGCTGGATGTGGACTGCATTCAGAAAAGAAAAACTGCTTGCTCACTAATAAAAAGGAAGCTGACCTCTACTGGGTGAGAAGTTCCTATCTTCCTAAAGAACAAAAAATAAATAAATAAATAAATAAATAAAAACAACAACAACAAAAAACCCGTCAGACTACCATCTCATCAACAACATGAGGCCAATCTCCTCCAATCTCTGGTTGAATCATCTCATTCCTCTAGTTGTCTCCATCTCACTCTCCCATAAGACCTGAAGGGGAATGTCATCACAGCTCTCAGTTTGAAGGATGTTACTCATTTTCACTCACCGTCACTTGCCCATATGTCAACCCTTAGCCTGCAAGAGTCCCTTTGTCTCAAAGCAGTGGCAAGGTTACTAAAGTTACTTACAGAATTTAAACTGTGTTATGAGGGAACAAAATCATAACTTGTAGAGCTATTAAAAGAGCTAACTCTCTTGCCTTTAACTGAAGAAGGAAAGCTATCTTACTTTTTAATAGGACCAGTGATGCTAATACAAATTGTGTAACTACCATGAAAAACATTAAGACTGGGCGTACAGTAATTGCCTCCTATCTGTCCTTCATTCCAATCTATTTCTTCCCAGGGTCAGATCACTCTAGTGGACACCTGGGAAATATTCAGTATCCCAGGCAATTCCATGGACCTGTGAAAGGCCACTGGAAAGGGACAATGCAGAATCCATCCCATGTTGTGATTCTTCCAAAAAGATGCCCCAGGAATGAAGAATAGTAGTCAGCATCTCTAATGTACACACGAACCGCAGATTCTGACTCAATAGCTCTGGGGTGGAACCTGGGGTTCCACATCTCTAAGAAGCTACCAGGAGATGCACATGTTGCTGGTCTGTGAGTCACACTTTGAGCACCAAGGTCCTCGACATTTTCTACAACTGCTGCTCTCTTGCTGCTCCCTGTGTCCTTTCTCTGGATGCCACACAATGCCTTATTCAGGCTTAGGAATAAAGCCACACACTGCTCTACACTCAATTACTTCTTTAGTCTTTATTTAATTTGTAGGCTTCTGGGACAATCCATCAGAGGCTGATCACTCCAAAGACCTTATTTCTCCACATTATGGAACACAGAATGCAAACAGCGTTCCTCAGCCTCAGAAGGTTCTGATTTTCCAGGAGCAGCAGCAAAGAAAAAGAAGCGACGTGAAGTCTAAAGCCTGGAGTATCCAGAATGAGCTGATCCACTAAGCTCTGGAACAGTGCAGATTATTCTTCCATGTCAAGAAAATATGCTAGCTCTTTTCTGAAACTTTACCATTAAGACCATTTTACACTGTAAGATGCAACATATTATTAGAGATGCAAACCTGACTGGTACAAATTTGGAGGAAACTCTGTCTGTATGCCAAATACCTAAAATTAAAATTAATAATGTGCATGTGAAATGATAGGCAAATCATTCATAACTCTCACATGTTACCACTTTTATTCCAGTGTCCACATATGATTGTATTTCCTGGTATTTTTTTTTCCTATCAAAAGGAATCAAAATTCCATTGTTTTCCTATATAGTCATCAACCTATGTGTTGTTCTGAAAACTATTACTCATTTTACCAACAGCCATGTGTGCTTTTGTATGATTTATTTTTACTATAAAAGCTTTTTTTTCAAAATTTTTTATACTGTTCTACAGTATGTCATTGTGGTTTGGCATCATAAAATGTAGCCTCTACATTTATCAACCTCAGATACCTGTTGACCACAAAGATAAGCTCTACTATGAAAACTCTATTTTGAAAGGAGGAAAAAGTGAGACTTGTACTTAAAAAGAAACCTCAGTTGTATGAGATGTTAACATTCTGCAACTTGACAACAAAGAGCAAGGTCGTATCTTAATTTCTATTGTAAACATGTCACTGTTTCCCACCTTTTTATTAACTTACTTGATAGATGGCCATTACCACCTTGGATTTCTTTCAACTAGAAAGAAAATTTTTAAAAATGATTTTTTCCCGTAAAAATATGAAATAGTAAAACTATTAAATCAGTTTTACTTTGGTTTTAAAATGATCCTTTTGGAGTCGGGAAGTCCCTATCTCTTTGGTTATGGTGGTTAAAAATCAAACTACCTACTTAACCAAATATTTAACAAAAATATTCTTTCCACCCTTTGGCAAATTCTTCCAGAATTACTAAAGATCTGATAACGTGTGATCTCAACAAACAAACAATTCACAAAGAACATTCAACTTTTAGAGATTTAAATTGGAATATTTTAGTTAATTTTACTTTTAAACACTGAACAGAGGCATAAATATTTTGTCAACTTTGGTCAAATAAGATCGTATGTTCACATCAATCATCTACTTTTCTTGGCCTTTTCTCTTTTTGGCCCCTTAATATTAGCACACTTTGTAAAATGTAATAAAAACATGTAATGTGCTTCTTGACATCTAATCTGCTTGCAGTCATTTCTAGGCTTTTTGCTCCTGTTTGGTCCTATAAAATAATAACATTAGTCATTCTCCCAAGACCCTATAAAAGGAAGCACTAAATTGCATCCCTTTTCAAAGATAACTCTTCAGATTAAAACAAAAAGCCTAAAAAGAAACTTCAGAGAAGAATTATTACTTTTTCAAAAATTAATCATTTTAGATATAATATGTAGGTTTTAATTATAATCTTCGCGTCTTAGGATCGGTACCCCTCCCCCAAGAATCACCAGCAAAGAGAACCGCAGGGTAAAATGATGGAAGCTCTATCTAGCTCAGTACCAGAAAAAAAAAAATCATCTCACAGATGTTCTTCAAAGCCGCAGGTATCAATCACTTCAACTAAAGTCAGGTCATGAGAGAATCCACAGCAAAGAATCAATTCTTCTACACTTTACATGGATACCTTGGATGCATGTTTTCTCAGCAGAGACCACAAAATTATGTAGATTCTAGGTGATGCAAGGTAAAAGATACTAAAATTCCAGTAAACTTTTAAATCACACGTGATTAGAACACAAAGTAGGCAGCCAATGTAAATACTAGCACTGATGAGATAAAGCATCCATAGCCTAATGTTCAAGACACCTCATCGTGCCCACTGGGAATATGGCACACACTGTAGATTCCAGTCCAAAGACCTTGGAATGTCAAGTGACCTCTTTACAAACACAGCTAAGTTTTCCAGGGAAAGGGGTTATATTGGTTTCCCTCTTTTGGAAAATTTTACCAAGTGAGTCAGAAAAAGCACATCCTTGGTCCTCTGGTGGAGTCTGTTCTTCTAATTTCTAATTGGAAAGTTCTCAAATTTTAGTACACAAGGAGCTTGTTCAAGGGGAGATTGTTTAGGACGCAGGTTATCAAGACTCAACCTAGGGGTCTGGTTCGTAAGCAGTCCCTAAAACCTCTGGTTTCAATATGCAACTCAAGTCATGTAACTGTGATGCTGGGGACCCCTGGACCCAGAGTTTGATAAACACTGAAGGGACACCATTTATCACAAAATCCTACTGGATCGCAAACGCTGGATCTCTGAACCTCAACGCCTGGCAAGCAAGTTACACACTTTTGGCTGGAAAGAGTTATCACAGTCGGGTTGGCAAGGAGCGCTGTGTCCAGAGGAAGAGGGAGGGAAACCTGGTATCATTTCACGGGCTCCACAGCCTGCCCTGGCCCCTGGAGTCCACCCACACGCCAACCGCCGCATCGCAGACCAGAGACCTCAGCCCAGACTCACATTCAACCAGACATGCACCTACCCAGCCTCCGTTATCCTGGATCCAGGTGTGCAGGTGCCGGTTCAGGTACTCAGTCATCCACAGGGCGATGTTGTCCACCAGGGGCGACATCTCCCGGTTGACGCTCTCCACACACATGACCCCACCGAACTCAAAGAAGGCCACAATCCTCCCCCAGTTCACCCCATCCCTGAAGAGCTCCTCCACCACCGTGGCAAAGCGTCCCCTCGCGGTGAAGGGCGTCAGGTGCAGCTGGCTGGACATCTCGGCGAAGTCGCGGCGGTAGCGACGGGAGAAGTCATCGCCCGCCTGGCGGAGGGTCAGGTGGACCACAGGTGGCACCGGGCTGAGCGCAGGCCCCGCGGCGGCAGCGGGGGCGGCCGGGGGCGAGGTCCTGGCGGCCGGGTCCCGAGGCGCAGCGGGAGCGTGGGTGCGCCCGGGCTGGGAAGAGAAGATGCCCGGCGCGGGGGCGGCCCCCAGGGGCGCAGCGCCTGCGTCTCCGGCATCCCACTCGTAGCCCCTCTGCGACAGCTTATAGTGGATGTACTTCATCACTATCTCCCGGTTATCATACCCTGTTCTCCCGGCGTGCGCCATCCTTCCCCCGAGGAAGAGCAGCCGGGTACCAACGGCACCTCTCGCCCCCGCTCCCACCCCACGCCCCCAAAGAAAGAAGAATAGTTATAATCCAGCTATTTTATTGGATGTGCTTTGCATTCTTGAATGAGGGGGTGTCTTCAGTCACGCGGAACACTTGATTCTGGTGTTTCCCCTTGGCAGGAGATGCAGGAAATTTTTATTCAAATTCCTTTCGGATCTTTATTTCATGAGGCACGTTATTATTAAGATTGCTAATATCAGTCTACTTCCTCCGTGATGCTGAAAGGTTAAAAGAAAAAAAACTAGTAAGTCAAAATCAGGTGCATTTTCCTTTATACACTGGGTGAAAGCAGGGCGTACACACTACAAGTTACACAGCTAAAACGTATTAAACTGCCTGGTAATTAAATTTACTCGAATGCACTTAAAGTTAAAATCTCAAAGGTTTCCATTGAAAGTTACATTAAACCAACTTCCTGTGCAAAGAACTTACTTGTATTTTTTTAGGACAGCATGATCCTCTGTCAAGTTTCCTTTTTTGTCAAACCAAAAACAAATGCATAAGGCAACGATCCCATCAATCTTCAGAACTCTCCGGTTATAGCTGCTTTGAAACTTCCAAATGAATCAGGAGTAGGGGGGAGTAAAAATTAGGAGGATTTCCAGATTGATTCCCAGACTTGGGCTTCACAGAAATGTCAGTCCGTAGGAATCCCAACCGGAGATCTCAAGAGCACGAGAGAAGAAGGCAGCGGCGGCGGCAGATGAATTACAATTTTCAGTCCAATATTTGCAGAAGTCCTGTGATTTTTCCCCTTCTCGGCAATTTACACACGCACAGACACGCGCGGGCGCAGACATGGACCTCCATCCACGGGACCGCTTCACGCCTCCACGAGAGAGACAGGGGAGGGGGGACGATGGACGAGCCAGGGACGGGGGCAGGAATCCTCTTCTGATTAAACTCCGAACGGCAAATGCATTTTCCGAAAAGCTGCTTGATAAATGAAGGCAGGACGCGCCCGGCCCGCCGGTGCCGAGCGCGAGAAGCCCGCGCGCTGTGTGTGGTGCGGCGAGGGGTGGGGAGGAGGAGGTGGTGGGGGAGGGTTTTATTTTTTCCCTCTTTTCCTAAAAAGGATGACTGCTACGAAGTTCTCCCCCCTGGACCCCCTCTTCCGCTGCACCCCACCGGCGCACCCCGCCTCCGGGCTGCGCACCCTTTCTCCTCCTGCTGCTCCTGCGCGGCGGCGGCAGCGGCCGCCTCCCCGAGCTCCCGCCGCGCAGCCCGCTCCGAGCGCTGACGGCCGCCGCGGGGAGGGCCCGGCGCCCAGGCACCTTCGCTGGCGGCGGCGGCGGCGGCGGCTCGGCGGGGACACCGAGAGCGGCGGGCGGGAGCGCGGCGGGCGGGCAGGCGGGCGGGGAGGGGGCGGGGGCGGGAGGAAGGGGGCGGGCGCGGGGCGGGGGGGCCTGGCCTCTTACTTCATTCTCCGCACAAACCGACTGGTTTCCTGTACGTACGTCACACCGTTCATTCAAAAAAAGAAGAAAGAAAGAGCCCTCCTCTGAGCCGCCGACCGCCCCCTCCGCCCGGCTCCCCTTCCCCGGTTAAAGGCGCCGCGGCCGGCCCGGAGCGGCGCGCCCCGCCGGGGACGCATGGCGCGCAGGGCCCGGGCTGGGGAGGGCGCGCCCGGGCCGGCCACCCGCCCGCTCCGCTCCGCCCGCCGGGCCCGGCCGGTGGGTGGCGCGGGCTGCGCAGGCCTCCCGCGCGGCCGCGGCGCGGTGGGTGTGCGAGGGGCCTCCTCGGGCCTGCGGCGCGGGCTCGGGGGGTGCCGCGGCCCGCGAGGGGCTGGGGGCGCCCGGGAAACCGCTCGCGGCCGCGCCGGGCGGGCGGCGGGGCGCAGAGAGGGCGGCTGCCGGGTGGGTGCGCCAGGAAAACAAGGGCTGGAAAAGCGCCGGGAATCGCTTCGACCCTTTCTACCCGCGTGTGTGCGCGCGCGAGTATGCACACACACACACACACACACACACACACGCACACCCCGTGTCGCCGCTCGGCCGCCGGGGAGAGGGCCGAAGCCAGTGCCGACCCCCAGCAGTGGGACCTCAGCGCTGCCCTGCCGTGAAGGGAGGCGACTGCACATTCTTTAAGGAGTGTCGAGGGACGCCCCAGCGTCGTGTTTACTTTCAAGTTGCAGTCCTAGGTGTCCACGCAAAACACGGGCGCGCGGGCGCGCACCCCGGCCGGTTTCCACCTGAACACCCCAAATGTGGCTAAGGCCAGCCAGAACTCAGCAGGCCAGTGAAGGGGCCGGTGGGGGCCCATTGGGGCTCTAAAATAGTTAAGTCCATGTTTTTCCTCTGCCCCTAACACTTGGGCACCGGGTTAGGGCTGGGACGCTGAGGAGTTCTATAGGCAACCTTCAGGCCCACAGTCCTGACGCCGGGGTGGGTGGGTTTCTAAAGGTCTCCACCTTTGCCTGGCAGCCAATCCTGCCATAGATGGCCGCACTTTCTCAAATGATACACAGACTCGTACACGCGCACGTACACACAAGCAGATACAGTTTTAAATTCATCAGCAGGAATAAATCCTGGGAGAAAAGGACAAGAGGACAAACAAGTTGCACGTGTTTAACTATTTTTATCTCTAAGAATCTTTGACAAATAAAGCACCAAGAGAAAAAAAGTTTACTAGAAGCACAGCAGCTTACATACTAGGGCTCAAGAACAAATATAGAGGGACCCCGGACTATTATGGTCATAGAAACATGATCAAGGAGTATTACGTTCTGACACCTTCCTTATTTTGTCTCATTCCTAGTCTAAAAGCATTTATTCCTAAAAATAAATAAATAAATAAATAAAAAGAGACAGAGAAAAATGAATTATTTTTAGTTATGATTTTTTTTTTAAGACATGATATCTCACTATGTTGCCCAGGCTGGACTCTAACTCCTGGGCTCAAAAGGTTCCTTCTGCCCCAGCCCCAGAACAGCTAGGACCACAGGCACTTTCCACCCACCTGGCTATTTTTATTTCTTCATTTATCATATCCAATCAGCCAAGGTGCCAACTTCTCATGTAGGAATGGGTGCCTTGGTACAAATTTCTTATCCAGGCATGAGGAAATGAAGGGAGAGTTTCCTTCCTGCCCTCCTGATGGTTGAGACAGAGTTCCCTGTTGTCCACGGGGAGTGGTAAGGAGGTGTTCTTGCCTGGATGGACACAGGGTATAGATTGACCTGGCGTGTAAGTTCTCATAGAAATCCATACTAATTCTACAACATTTTGGCTTAGAAACCTTCTCAGAACCTTATCTTAAACCTCCAAAATTACTTAAGAGGAATTGAAAGACTTCATGCTGCTTACACTGAGCACGCAAGTGAGGAAATGAGAGGACAGAGCTGGAAAAGAAATTGTACTTCTGCAAAGGGGGCAGCCAGAAGAAGATGGATCCCCTATTCCCAGAGAAAGAAAAGCTTCCTGGTTTTTCTCTTCCTTTGCTCCCATAGAGCCTCACTTTATGGATTTTCCCAGACTAATTCCTTATGTGACATCTTGGCTATAACCAGACAGTTCCAGGACAGGTCATTGACTAGGGTTATATACCCTGGGAATGTCCTGGGTACTCTTTCAGTTGTGAAGAGTGAAACCGTTCTTTATTAGATTCCATTTTAAAGCATAAGGGTAAGCATTCCCAGGAAATGTGAGACATTAACTATTAATATTTGTCTTTGGGTAATGGTGAGGCAGTGGAGGGAACATCAGCCTGAGGCAGGAGTCCTGGATTTGAATCCTAGATCTGTGCCTGAGACCTTCCAACGATGCAACCACCTTCCAAACGTATACACAGCGGACTTTTCACTTTCCAAGATGTTTCCCATTTCTCCGAGCCAATGAATGATCATTTTGGCAGCTTTGTCTGGTTGGATTCTATAAGCAGGGTGGCACCAGGAAGAGAAAAGATCAGATGCAGAGAATGGAGATTGTATCAAGAGTCCGAAAGGCCTGTGTTTTCTTTCCGTCTTCATTCTCCAGTCTGCCAAACAAAAAGCTTTTTATCACCAGTTTCGCCACCTACTGGTTGATGTTAACAGCATTATTCAGAAAGTTCTCTTCATCCATAGTCAATATGAATGTTCCCTAAGTTTATGAAATTCTATGTAACATTGTTCTAATCTGAGCATACTAATGTTTCATATAGGTATGTATCAAATCGTTCCAGCTATTAAACTCTTTATTTAAATGAGAGTATAAAGAGATCATTAACTGAGGAGTTGGTAACTGATAGGTCAGATGAAAGAGTTAAAAATATAAAACACGACCACAAACCATTTATTTTAGGTTAAAAATATAAACTGTGACTTCAAACGGAAGCAGAAATAAACCCATAAACAAAATGAACTGACTAGAGAGAGTAAAAACAAGTAGTCCATATAACTTACATAAAAGAAAAATGTGAACTGCTTAAAAAATAACATCTCACAAGGCTTAAATAAGCAATCCAAAATGCTAGTTTCCAATTTCAAGTCCCCTCTACATTGTGGACTCTTGTGCTGAATAGTGCCACACTCTCTCAAATGGTTTGAATATGATGTAGACAAGCATTATATAAGGCCCAAGCACACTGTTGCCAATTCATCTGTGCTTCGGAACCCATCCTGTAAGCGGTCACATCCAAGTTGTTGGCTGTGTGCTCTCAGATCATTCTTGTCTTAATCAGGAAACTCTTTTATCAAATTTAAACCAAAAAGCCTTGGTTTCACTTAGAAACCCACCTACCTAATTTATGGCGGGTCCTAAACTTTAAAAAATATTCAGAATATTTAGGCAACAACCTTTGAAACTGGGCAATGGACCACAAATAAATCATTCTGTTGTGGAAGTTTCACAGTGGGTAAATAACACTTACTTCTGGTTTATAATGGAAAGCACGGGAAACTTACTTGTGATGATTTTTCTTCCTTTCAAATTAGCAACTTGGTGTTTAAAATGAAATAAACTAAGCCTAGGAACTTGTCTTGTATATTTCAAATGCATGCTTGCTCTTGTTGGATTGAAACTGCAGTAATAGAACCAAACAGGGTTTAATACCATAGTATCATGTGGGATAGGGGAAGAATTAACATTATTACGTGCAATAACTTTTATTCTATTATGCTATTTAGCACACAGTGCAATATCTCCCATATATTAATTGCTAATGAACATAATTAGAAAAATCAAGGTTAGTATGTTTGTTTCCTAGGGGCTGCCATGACAAAGTACCACAAACTGAGTGGCTTAAAACAAAAGACATTTATTCTCTCACAGTTCTGGAGGCTAGAAATTCAAAATCAAGGTGCTAGCAGGGTCCTGATCCCTCTGAAGCTCTGGGTAGAAGAATCCTTCCTGGTCTCTTCCTAGCTTCCAGGAGTGGCCAGCAATCCTTGATATTCCTTGGCGTGCAGTTGCATCTCTCTAGTCTCTGCCTCTGCCATGACATGGCATTCTTCCTGTATGGAATATCTTCTCCTATTCTTACAAAATCATCAGTCGTATTGGATTAGGGCCCATCCTAATAACCTCATCTTAACTCAATTACATCTGTACAGACCCTATTTCCAAATAGGGCCACATTCACAGGTACTAGGTACTAGAGGTTAGGTACTAGGTACCTACTACTGGTACCTACTACAGGTACTAGGAGTTAGGACTTCAACATCTATTGGGGTGACACAACTCAACCCATAACAATATGTATCAAATATGATATTTTTCAAACTAATGAGGTTTTACCCCAAGGCCTAAGGACTCTGCAACATTAGAACTGAATTTCAGGGGGTACCGTGACCTTTCTAAAGCTAAACTCTGGCTATTTCACATTTCTGCTTAAAGTTCCGCAAAGGCTAAAATCTCACCTCTTCAGAGGGCATGATCTGACCCAAGTCTTCCAGCTCAGGCTTCTCTTTCTCTTCTTGCAGCTATATTAACTTTCTGTGGTTTCTGGAATATGCCGAGATCCCTCACATCTTCTGCCTTTCTGTTTGTCTCCCTGAAATGCACCCACCCTTTTCACCTGGCAAATTCATACTCATTCCTCAAGTGTCAGCTCAAGAACCTCCTCTGTGAAACCATCCCTGACTTTCCCGGGCAGTCTTAGGATTCCACCTGTGCTGCTAGAAGATGTTTAGTACAGAGCCTAGAAGCTTAAAAACCAAAAGCAGGAGTGTGAATCCTGGCTCCATCACTTAGTAGCCGTGACCGTGAGCTAGTTATTTAACCCCTCTGCTCCTATTCCCTCATTTATGACATGAGCTATAAATAGTACTACTCTTAGGGTCAGTGTATGATTTCAATGAGTTAAAACATGTAAAGCACTCCCAACAGTGACCGACCGGCACCTGTTAAGTTTTCAGTGTTAGTTATGATATCTTAATCATAGCTATTCTCGGATCACAGTGTAATTTCTGGCGTATGTTTTTCTCACTGGGCTATAAACTATTTGAGGGCAGAGACCATATTTTTCCTTGGTGCATTCCCAGCTTAGAACTGTGTTTAGCATTCAGATATTTGGGGCCTAAAATTCAGAGGCTCCAAGCTGAAGAAGCGAAGCGGGAGTGGTTCCTCTTTCTCCAGGAAGACTTGTAAGGACATAGTAGAGCCATCAGAGGGATGAGAGGGGGGTGAGGGAGGGTGAGGAAAGAACTGTTAATTGCCACAAGAGAGGGACAGATTGTTTATGTGGAATTGTATCTCCAGTGCCTGATACAGAGCTCAAAATTGGTGCTCAACAAATACATGTTGAATGAGGAAAAATGGAGGTTATAAAATCAGAAGTGGAACAGAAATCAAAAAATAATTTTCTTTTTAAGATCCAAACATAAAAACTGTAGGAGTATCACATGCTATTCATTGCTCAAATGTAAAGAAAGGTTAAGCTTGCAAACCAAGATGTCCAAGAAATCTCTTCTCAGTGTGCCAAAATTCTTCTATTTAAAAACTGATAAATAACAAGGCACATTCTTTTACGTATCAGTCTTGTATCATTTGCTGCCCATCGGGTCTAGAAGATATTTCATTGTTGGAATATGCAGGTTTAAAGTATGCTCAATATATTTGTATGGAAAACATAATTACTTAAGAAATTTTACTAAATTCCACGTTTCTTAAACTCATATATCCCACATCATAGTTCACACGAACAGAACATATTTGAAACAAGAGGTCAGAATAATAAGTACTCCAAAAATAATAATTCCTATTCCTAAAAAAGGATAAAAATCAGGCCTGGTGAAATGCTTAGGATGGAAAGTCAGAATAACATTATAAAAGACATTTATGTTTTGCTTAAATGGTCTCATAAAAATGCAAATTCCCAGAAAAATAAGTTTTCAAATCTGTAAAGCTTGTTCCCCATTTATTTTTTGTTGTGATTCAGAAATACAAGATATGAAAGTTAGGTTACAATTCTGCCACAAAAGCTTCTAAAGTAGCAAACACAAGTTCTAATATGTATCAAAATAGCCATGTACAATTTTATCAATTTAAAAATGTCTTTAGAGTTGTCACATCAAGCAAGTGTACAATATAACAGCTACTATCTCCTCCCCAAAATACCAAATCCACAGTCACTGTACTGAACTACGATCTGAACCGAAAATCTTAGTCTGGAACATGGAAAGTTATGGTTAGCAGGTACTTTTTAAAGCTGACTTACTTAGAACTAAAGGAAATGAGAAAGATACAAAGCATCTTATGTCAAAAAGTATGAATATGTAAAAGTAGCCTTAAGTGAGTAACACATGTTTAAATTAGAACATGATGTAACAAAATTAAATCTGTTGATATAATTCAGCAAAAAATTATGGTATTGCCTTCTTCTACAAAGAAAAAGACACACAATTCTTCAAATTGAAGCAACTATTACCAAAATTCTTTCATAATATAAATGTTAGAAACAGTCTCCCTAAGTTTCACTGGCAAGAATCAATAATATATGGTTTAACAGATCCAGATAAAGATTTATGATATACAGAAAAGAGTAATTCCCATGATTTTGTTTTTTTAAAAAGAAAAGAGGATTGTTTTCTATACATGTTTTAATTATGAAAGGTCCTTGAACATATTTTGGAATTTCTATGGCTGAATGATGTTAATTTCTAAAATAAATATGCTCACAAAGACATTATAATAAAATAGTACAACCAAATCAAAGAGCAGGCACTTCTGAACTGAAATTCACACAATAAGCTGTTGTAGGTCACATTTACAGAGCCAACAGAATTATAATTGAACTTCTACTCCCACACGTAAGATTTACCCACTTGTATGTCCAGTAGAATGTGCTGAATCTACGTGATCCTTAAAAAAAAAAAAAAAATCGATTCCCTAATAATCAGACTCAGGGTTTTGTTTTGTTTTCTTCCCCAGAGCAAAAAACAAGTTGTACAAGAACTGAACCAAAAAAGATAAAAAATATAATTTGCCTTGTAAAATTTTCATGTTTTAGACGAAGTCAGACCATTGTGTGATGCTACTTAAATGTCTACAACCCCTTATCCAAAACTTGTAGGCCAGATGTGTTTCAGAATTCATCATCTTTGCATTTTAAAAAGGTAATATGGGCATATTTTAAATATTATAAAACTCCAAATATCTGTAACCACACCCACTGATATTTCTTCAGGTAAAATTAACAAATAGTCATGTGAAGTGGCATAAATAAAAAAGTACAATAATCTCACATCAGTTTAAATCAGGTTTTGCTACCAAATGAATTATGGCATCAAATTTAGAAAAAACCAACCAACTTAGATTTCCGAGTTTTTTAGGTAAGGGACTGTGGACCTTTAACATCTCTGATAAAGAAGCTCCTTGCCTAACATCATGAGCTCTACAAATCTGCTCGTGTGCTAGAGTTTAAACTGGGTTAGGGGCAACTCCTCCCACTACAAAACAAGGGCGCTTATATTTGTTTAGGCGGTGGATTATTTGGAGGGGATAGCACTCTCTATAAGGATAATCTGAAAAAATATATACTGAAATAACTATAGTTAAATAGTTAATTTTATTATATCAGACACCATCCTGGAGTAGATTTTAATACAGATCAGCAGAAGGTGCCAACATTCAAGGAACATTTATGAGAAAAGAATAAAATTGAGAAATGTCCAGACATTCATGTAATAGCTTTCTGCAAATTAGGAAAAGCCATTATCCCGTGTCAGTGGTTGCAGAGATGCAACTCAATATAGTTTGCAAACTTTGGCTATGTAAGACTGAAAGATTCATGAAACCATTTTGGCATCAACCCAGCCCTGTAAACTGTAATGAAGTCATTTCAAGCAATTTATATATTAAGTAATAATTTCTTCTGTATTTATCAGTGTTTAAAATATGCCATTCTCAGATCTTGATAAAAAGATACCATGGATTAAAGCCATTACACAAATCATTATTTAAAAATTAAGTCATCAAGAGCTTCAAAAACTCAAGAGCAAAAAAGATTTGCTATAATTTTTAGGTCTTCAATCTTATTGTTGTAGAGTTTTTTTGGTTTTTTTTTTTTAAACAATAAAAAAGTTTCTTCTTCAAAAGCAGAGGTCTTTTCTCACCAAAGTGAACTGGAATGTGCTAGTGTATATGCAAGGTGGAGGAGAAACCTCAAGACGAAGGTAAGTCGGAGGAGTGTGTACAATGAACAGGATGAAACAAGGAATGTTTGCTAAAACTCATCATAGGCACTTGCTGTAGAAATCCACTAAGTGAACAACAGATCCCGTAACCCGGAAACAACATTCATGGGGCCAAGAGGAGTTCCAGGGCTATATGGTTAGAGTGATGTGTGGGCTTCCTAAACACACGGCATGAAGAGAATTTTGTTAGGGTCAGTAGGAGAGTCACGGAAAGAACAGGTGATCATTTTATTTCAAAAACGAGTATCTTCAAAATCAGCCTCATCTTTCTAAATGAGTAAAATTTAAATATACAATCATCGGCCTTTCCTAAAAGCTACATATCGCTACGAGAAGAATGTCACACTTTTTTTGTTGTTGTTTGTTTTAATTAATTCACAAATAAATTTAAAAAGTCAAGTCAAAAATTTTAGCTAGTCTTTTTTCTTTGCTTTTTTTTTTTTTTTACAAAAATATTACAGCAGTGTAAGCAAAATTGGAAAGGAAGAGATGGGAAGCACAAGTAGACACTAAACTGGAATAGGTGAACTTTAGGTCATCATGGCTATTGAAGAAATTGTAAACTTTTAAGCTTCTAAGATTTTATTTCTCTTCAGAAAACATTTAAGGAGGCTGCCTTTCCCCATGAGAGAAGAATGAAAAGTTCCCCACGCAGTCGAACCTAAAGAAGACAAGAAACTACTGCTTTTCCTACGGGAAACTATCCATCTCCTGAGCTTCCACTGCTCTGTCCTCTCCCATCCCCCTTGTGGCTTTATGGGATCAAAGAGAGAGAGAAGCCACGAGTTCCCACCAGCAGCACAGGTGTCAGTGACATTCAGACTCACTGGCAATGAGTAAAACTAGTCTTGAATAAAATACACCAAGTTAAAAAAAAAAAAAAAAAAAAGGTCCCAGAAACCCATACACTGCCTTTCATGGAAGGTTAAAAAAGTTCTCAAGACTTCTTATGGTGCCATAAACTACCTTTCTGGACTTGATCTCTATGGTGGTGGGGGGCGGGGGGAGGGCAGGAAGAATAATCAGAAAAAGAAAAATTTAAATTAACATTCTGGAATTCTGTTCTTTACCTTGTTCACATGCTACTAGTTCTCACACCATCACTTCTCCATCTCAGAGCCCAGAAGATCAAATGGTCTCCTATTCCATGTTTGCATAGTATTAATAATATTGTCTGGAGTTGAGCTTCTATCTCCTTGCGTGCAGCCAGATTTCTGAAGAGCACCGGTCCAATCTCACATATTCAAAAACAATATGTAAGTGTCTATAGGCCAAAAATTGGGTCCCATTTAGCAGCAAGATGTTCAAATTATTTGGAAACAGTCTTCTTCCAAGGGGTAAGACTTAGGCAGTTTTATCTGTGATTTCAGATTTTTCTTTCTGCATCATGCAGCGGCGAACAATGCTATCGAAACTTCCAAGGTAAAACAAAGCAATGGTGCGGAAAAGGCCCATGGTGACCACCTGCACGATAGAGAGAGACATTTTAGCTCATCCAAGAGTCCAATACAGTAGTTTATTTCAAGGCATTTAGGTCCCTAATAAATAGTTTCTAGGACATCTTCTAATCTGCTCCAAGGATAAGTATAGTGAAAACGTTGGAAACATCAGTAAGCCCCAAGAACAAAATACGTGTGCCCTGCACCACTGTACGGCACACGGCCTGCCAGATGGATAGTAAACTCTTCGTCCAATTAGGAAATTCAAACCATAAACAGAACAAAACACATATTCTTAGTAGTCTTAGGGTTATAATAGCTAGGGAAGATCCACGCTAGCATCCCAAACTACAATCAAGGCCTTTCGGTTTAAGATGTATGTTCTGAGCACAAAAGCGAGACCCTATATTAAGTGCAGAAAAGCTGTGGCGAGTAACACACAGTCCCCACCCCCAACCAACTTATTCTCAGACTGTACGGGCAATCGAGTTAAAAGGCAATTCCGGTTTCAGGGGTAAGACAGCAATTACCCACATCCATTTACCTTCACTCCTTCCACTAAAAGACACTCACTGGAACTCCAAATGGGACTTTAAAAAGGCATAAAACTACAAAGAGAAACATTTTCAAATACGCAAGGTCTCAACAAATTTGCCTCCTAGGCCCCGTTTTCAGAAAGCTACTAGAAGAGGTAAACGACTAAAGTGAGGAGGTCAACACAGAATGCCAATGTCACGTGATAGAGGAGGCAGGGGACCCAGTACTGAAGAGAGGCAGAGGCCACTGCCCAGCATGACCGTGACAGGGGAAGCCAGCTCCTGGGGGTGGTGCGCCCAGGGAAGGCCCGGAAGCTCCACACCCTTCCCCACGTGCCCGGCCCCATCTCTCCCTTCATCCGGCTGCTCATCCGTATCCTCTGTAACATCCTTTATAACCAATCAGGGAACGCAATTAAGTGTTTCCCGGAGTTCTGTGAGCCGTCCTAGCAAATTAATCAAATCCAAGGAAGGGATTGTAGAAACCCCAATTTGTAGCTGATCAGACAGAATTATAAGTGACACCTATTACTTGTGATTGGTGTCTCAAGCGCAGGGCAGTCTTGTGGGGCTGAGCCCTTAACCTGTGGGTCCGGTGCTATTTCCAGGTAGACAGTGTCAGAACTGAAGTGAATTACAGGACACCCGACCGGTGTCCGCTGAAGAATACACCCCTGGAGAACTGACTGACTGGTTGTTGGTGGGGAGAAATCCCCACACACTTCCTGGTGACCAGAGGTCACCCAAGCCTTCTATGTTGATTGTCCAGTGAGAAAATAGAAAAAACACTTTGGTTCCCCCCCCCCCGCCCCCACATATCCTCAGAGCACCGAACTCAGTCCTAGAGTTGTCTGGAAAAAGCAACATTTAAAGGTGAGAACTGAAGGAAGATTAGAAGTTGGTAAGCCACAGATCAAGTTCCAGAAAGAACAGGAAGGGTAGGGAAAGAAAGAAAAGAGGCCCAAAACGTAAATGGGGTAGGAGGTTAGCGGGCTTGTGCCCTGCAATGGAATTTAAGCTTCATCCCAATGTTGGTACAGGGGAGCCACTGAAAGGCTTTCAAGCAAGGTAGATGCGCAGTTTAGAAAAACCAGTGTGGAAAACGTGATGGCACACTCCAGCACATCTGGGGGCCCGGGCACGGGGCTGCAGACCACAGTGACTGGGGGGGCTGTGCCCTGTCCCACAGGAGCAGCTGCCACCTGTGCCCACTGATGACCACCAGGTGAGAATGCAGACCCTGTGCTACTGGATCTTCTCATTTTCTAAGAAAAGTCTAAAATCTGGACTTTTTATGTAAAATCTAATTTTAAAACTGTTTTACTTGAACACACACGCTCATGCCAGATGGACCAAACAAAATGCTTTACAGGCCCTTGGGACCCCATTTACAACCTCTGGCTCACAAAGTGTACAACTCAGGCAAGCTGCTACAGCAACCTAGGCCTGAGCTCTGGGACCAGCAACAGGATTGTAGAAAACAGAATGGATTTGAGGAATAGAGTGATGAGGGTGGTCCCTGATATGAGGGACAGAAGCAGAGGAGTTGGGGACGACAACACCGTTTGTGGCTGGACGCTGTGTGAATGAGAACACAGATCCCAGAGACAGACACAGGAGGAGGAGCGGGTGGGTGAGGCAGGCAGCAGGATGCACACTGAATAGATGTCTCATCACTTCCCAGGGAAAATATCTAAAAACGTTTATACGGAACTGGAGTTCAGAAACAAGTTGTGGGCTGGAGTTTTATCCTTAGCATCATGCGTGTAGAAGTGGAAGTCATGAGAAGGGATGAGATCACCCATGGAGAATGTGCAGAATTCACCCATTCAGGAGGGGAAGGAACACAGGTTGGTGAAGGAGTACAAATATAAAGTTAGAAGGAATAAATTTTAGAATTCAGCAGTACAGTAGGGAAATTATAGTTGCCGGTAATTTATTGTATATTTAAAAATAGCTACAAGAGAAGAAACATAATGCTCCCAACTCAAAGATAAATGTTTGAGGTGACAGATATCCCAAGTACCCTGATTTGATCATTACACATTGTATACAGATATTAAATATCACATGTATCCCCAAAATATGTACAACTATGATAGAGCAATAAAAAACTTTTTAAAAAAAGAATTCACACTTTGTTCTACTCAGTTGTTCTAGAGTTTCTGCTGAGCACTGGCTACTAGAAGTACAATGGCAAACAAGAGAGACATGGACCTGTCCCCAAAGAGCTTATATCTAATAAAGTGTCAACCTCCAAGAGAGAAAGACAAGACCATGGGTATACTACAGAGTGAAAAGGAAAGAGGGCTTCGGAAAGACCCCGAGGAAAACCAACAACTAAGTCATTTGCATTAGTCTGATCACGGTCTACTGCACAGAATTTAGTACGTGTCATGAACTAGCCCACGGCTTTGTCCTTCCAGAACAATCCCTCTAATGAAACTCTTATAACACTGTACTACTATCATCCTTGTTGTCAGTCTCTCCCACTATACGGTAAGCCTCCTGAGGTTGGAGAGGTTGTCTTACATCTGATTTTCCAGGAGCAAACTCGGCACCTCGCCCATCAACGAACTCTTATTACCTTTTGTGTCTTGGATAAAACAATAAATTCCACAAGGGTAGGAACTGTGTTTAATCCTTGACTTGTATTGTTACCCGACTCACCTAGAAAAGGTTTTCCAGCCTAACATCCCAGGACTTTCAGGCAAGGCCACCCCTAAACTACTTTAGACAGAGGAGAATTCCATTTTTCAGAACACTTTGGAGCAGCGATTTTTAGATGAAAATCTGGATTAACACCTCAACAGCAGACATGGTGTTTCAGCTTTCTATCTGCAAGGCCTGGCACTGAAGACTTCTTCCCAGTCTAAATTCCTGAAGTTGTATCTTTAACCTATTTCCTGTTTTCTTATTCCCGGTAAAGAAAGAGGAAAAGTTGATAGCTCCATAAAAATTCTTCACACTCAAGTACAGTTACTTAGTCTTCCCTTGTCCTTTTCCCATTGAGGCTGGTGAGAGGCCGTCTGTGTCCTGTCCACCCATCTGTCCGTCTGTCTGATTGTCGGTCCAGGCAGAGCTTACCTGCTGAAGCCCTTCAGTAATAGAAGTTACTGGAGCCATCCCACAGGTCAGGGCCGAGAGCATGTACCCATCTGAGCCAATGGAACTGTTAAAATTTCCTTGCTGAAAGAGAAGGAAGAAAAAAGAAAGAGGGAATTGTAGTATACAGGTGGAAAGAAATCAATTCAGCATATCAGAAATAATGCAGTGTGTTTGTTTACTTTAGGCGGAATAAGATAGAAACAAAGCACATTATCAGAACTCATCAATGGATACACAGACTTGGCAGATAGGTGCTTCTCAAAACGTGAGTCCACGGGCCCCTGCAGGTCCCCGAGGAAAAAATGATTGTCGTCATAATCCTAAGACATAAATGGTATTTTTCACCAGAGTGACATTGTACTGTCAGGCAAAACTGCGGGGGCATCAGCACAAGTTTCAGTGTTGTTGCCAAACTGGACTAGCAGTCACCATCACCTCCCCTGCCACATGCACTTGCAGTAAGAAATAAATACATAAGAAAATACAACTTTTAAAAATCTTTAAAAAATTAAAAGTGTCAGTTTTGTTTTAAAATGTCCTTGATAAAGTAATAAAATTCATCACTTTATTAAATCACAACCCTTGAAGACATATCTTCTTAATACCCTGTGTGACAAATGAGAAATGGGCACAGAGCAATTCTGCCAAGTTGCAGATCAAAGGATGATGGGCGCCCGGAAGAAAAGCCCTTGTGCAACTGTTTAGCAAGAGCTAAACTTGCTGCTTTTTTCACACTTGGGAACGTAGCAGACTTGGGGAAAAGAATAAAGTGAGCCTGTCGCTTCAGGGGAAACAACTGGCCACACATGCAGTCAATGTTAAAATCTGAGCTTTCAAGAACAAATTAAAATTTGTGAAAACTAGAATCCACCATTGTGAGACTGTCAGCTTCTCAATACATATAGACTTTTATGATAAAACCAGCAGTAATATTGATGAATGTCATTTTTTTTTTGGTCATTCAGTGAACCCATATTTTCCAAATGACTAATGCATAATGTTACAAAATCATGAATGGTTAAAAGATCCATTCAAAGTGCAAGACAGACCAATGGAATTTAATGTAACAGAGAACAAAAAGTTCATTGATGCGGTTTCCAATTCCATATTGCAACTAACCTTTAAGAAACTACCATTTGTTGAGTTTGGGTTTGATATCAAAAAAAGAATGTCTACAATGATCTAAAAAGCCTACTAAAATACCCCTCCTTTTTCCAACTCCGTAGGTGTATAAGGCTGGATTTTCTTCACATTATTCAATCACAATAATGTATTACAACAGATGAATGCAGAAGCAGCTGTGAGAATCCAGCCGTCTCCTATTAACACAGACCTTAAAGAGACTGGTGAGACTGTGAAAGATGCCACTCTTGTCACTGAATTTTTCTTTTGAAATATAGTAATTTTTGTTTAAAAAAAGTCACATTAAAATGCAGTTTATTATTATTTTAAATAAATTAATATATTTTTTTAAATTTCACAGTTTCAATTCCTAATATGGCAAATATCAATATAATCTGTAAATAAAGTTCTCTGGGATTGTCAACAACCTTTATGAGTGTAAGGTGGTCAAGAGAAGAAAAGGTTTGAAAACCACCAGATTAAATGAATCCTGCCAAAACATTAAGAGCTACTGAAGATCAATAAAAACATTGAGTGGTTTTTTTTTTTTTTATTTGAGATAAGCAGGAAAAACAAAGTCCCACCCAAGCCACTTATGCCATTTTCCTACGTCTTTTAGTGCACTCAGGGCAGAGTTCTTCACACCTGTACATATTTTCACAGATTCGGTATTTCTTTTACTCTGCTCAGTGCAGCCTGAGGCAACAGCACTCACACTACCTCAGGGCTGTCCCCGGTATGCTGATACCCTCATTCCAATGGGCCTAAAGATTTTCCAAATTCAATATGGTTTACAGATACTCCTCATAAATGTGTATTTTTCTCCATGTGGGGTTAACAGGAATGTTGTAAAAAAGCATGTGGCACATATGTTGTTCTATAAAATAGCACATGGCTTCTAAAGATACCCTTTTTGATTCCGAGTAAACTCAGTAGCCCAAAAAGCACATGATCTGGGAGGACGGGTGATGGGCCCAGTGGGCTGGTCGTACTTTCTTATTAGTTAACTTTTGGGAAAATGATACTGGGAAGCAGGAAGGGGAAAGAAAAGTCCTTAAACAAGAAGTCTGGCAATAAGGTATCTGAAATACTCTAAAACTAAAAACATTGTGAGGAAAAAAGAAAGAAGGCAACAAAAAAAATATATAGTATATAGTATAAAATATGTAGTGTTTACACATTATAGAAAAATCTCTTCTCAAAAAGATTTTTTATTTTAGAGACAAAGTCTTGTAGGAGACCCTGCCCGCCCAGGTTGGAGTATAGTGACACAATCATAGCTCACTGCAGCCTCGAACTCCTGGGCTGAAGTGATCCTCCCACCTCAGCCTCCCAAGTAGCTAGGACCACAGGTGTGGGCCACCATGCCTGGCTAATTTTTTTATTTTTTGTAGAGATGAGGTCTTGTTATGCTGCCCAGGCTGGTCTCAAACTCCTGGCCTCAAGCAATCCTCCTGCCTCGGCCTCCCAAAGCTGTGGGATTACAGTCATGAGCCATCACACCTGGCCTCATTTTCTTTTTAAATAACCAAAGTCCCCAGACATCCTTACCGGTAAATCTGTTCCTGAGGTTAGGGTACATAATTAGTTTCCAGGAACCTACTAACAATAAAATCTCGAAGTGAAAAAAAGTACAGTCCAATATTAGATATAATGAATCTGACTAAAAAATTACAATAATTTATGTTTTGAAATAAGTCTTTGGACAAATATCTTTTCAGCAATGTAGTACTACAACTACAAATAGTATAAAAAACACAATAAGGATTTTACTTACTATGGCATCTTTAACAATTTGTTTGGCCACCTGTTCTGGTTTGCAAACAGATGAGGTCTCTGAAATGAGTCGAGTCTCCAAAGGCTAAAGGTGGAAAAAATGTACATATCAATATCATTATTGCCCATTACATCAAAAAATAAATTAATCTATAGTTTCATGATTTACAAATAATTCCAAACTTCCACTTCCGATAAGATTCCTATTTTTAGAATATGGCCCATCTGGATTCTAATCAGTTTCTACCTGGTTAATATGTAAAATTCAGCCTAGTAGCTGAGGCAAGACAAGGAGGCCCTTATCATTCTCTTAGGACATGTGTAGTCTCAGCGCCAGTGAGGACCACGGAAGCTGAAGTAAGAACACATCACTGCATTCAAGTTCAGAAGGACCCCCTCTTTGACTCCTAACTGATGGTGCTTATGCAAAGGCCAGGCCCTGTGTCCTGAGCAAGTCTGCTCCCGTGACCAGCACTCCATCTGACCACACTCTCAGGCCAGCAGAGGACTGCACTATGGGGACAGAGCTAAGGCCCTGGACAAGGAGAGCCCCAACCCAGCCCCTGTTCAACTGCAGCTGTTTCTTAAAGGACCTGCAGAGGTGGCAAAGCAATAGGACACTAAAAGGAGCCACTTATAAGACAACATGCGTTGGTCCCCAGTTTGGCTGCATGCTTTAGGCTGGTTCTTCAGACCCCAAACCATGGCCTTTTCTTCTTCAATAGGTCATCTCAACTCTCATCTAGCTCAAAAAGCCTTTCCTGAATTCTTAACTGGGAGTAATATCTCTCTCTCTTTTCTTTGAACATTTCTGCCTTAATATACATTGTAGCCATGTGTGTATTTGCATTTTTACCTCCTAAGTTTCTTATGGGCAAGGTCTTTTTTTTTTTATCTTTGATTATCCTTTGTGGTGACTTAAACGTGTGTGCTCAAAAATTACTAGAAAGACTTTTGATTAGGAGTTTCAAATTAAAGCCTCAAACTGCATGAGACTGTAAATTATATTTACTACATAGGCTTGAAAAAATTAAAGAAAACAAAAACCAGAATATATTTTCTTAAAATAGAAAAGTAAAGCACTTCATAAAAGTCAAGTATTTCTTGATGAACCTGAATTAAGAGAAAGGCCCTTTTGAAGGTGCCACTATTCATTCTCCCAGACCACCAAGTTGGCATGACCATGTAGATACACATTAGATTTAAAAGCACTATGGCGCCCCCTAAGGGGCACACAGAGCAACATCAAATTTTATTTACCCAAACAAGTCTGACCCAAAATTTTATTACAGGGGAAAAAAACCCAACTTAATCAACATCAGAAGCAAATCTTAAGAGAGAAATCACCACCCTTTGTCAGCTTTGGCTCCAAACTAAAAGACTGCGTACCAAATGTTGCAAATCTGCTTAGCAGATCTCTGCTTATTCTAAGACAGCACATTTGGCTTAAATTTACTTCTTTGAAATAGTAGTAATTTTAAAAGAGGCAGAGCCAAAGAGAAAAGAATAGCTTTTAAATCATAAACATCTTTCTGCAAACATACAGTCTATGGAGCCTAAGTGCCAATTTTTATGCTATGGAGATTCACACTTACAAAGCACTACTATAAAAGAGAAGAAAACAAAAATCTACAACTAAAATCGACCACAGTGGAAGGTGGTAAGTTCTGATTGATTCTTTTCTTCCCACTTTACTTACTGGTTTGCTCAGAGAGTGACTACTGTGTCACTAAGGCAAAGAGGGTGTTCGTAACAAAGCCTGACACTTGTGTTCAGCTCAGGGTGGTTGGCAGTCATTTTGTACAATGGGTATGTCCGGCTGTGGTAAGTGCTATGGAGACCCAAATCATCAGACCCCTAAATCATCTCCCCAACAGTGGCAGAAGATTAGAAGTTCACTAATCAGAGGCTCTTCACTCTAGAACAGCAGCCACCACTAAGAGTAGATATAAGGCACCTTGTGGGAAACTGGCACTGAATGGTGAGCTCTCCAGCCCCCTGGCCCTGCTTGGTTCTCACAACACAGACAGCAGGTCTTATTCTTCCCAGGGCTGGAGACTACATGATTCCTCACTAGGGAAACTGATCAAACCCGGAGAGAAGGTGGGCAGCTGCTGACACAGAGGAGTCTTCTAACGCTAACGAAGTGGCTGCGTTTCTCCTGATCCCCCTGTGGTAAAATGAACCGTTGAGAAGCCAGAGCTTTACGACTGGCATTTTAGTGCCTCACTCTTAAATATGGACAACCAAGGATCACCAGACATTTGAGGAAGCCTAAGATAACAACAGAGAAAAAGGAACTCAGAGGACACAGATAATACAAGTTACAGTGGGAAATTTTAAATAAGAAAATGATAATAAAAACAAGACTAAAAGCCCAGAATAAATATCCTTAGAAATAAGACAAAATATAAAATCCATAAAACAAGGCAAGAAGCTATAAAAAAAATTTCTAAAATATTCGGAGAAATGATATCTGAAAGAATTGTTATATAAGTCAGCAGAAATAAAATTTCGACAGAAAAGTTTAAGGATAAACTTAATAGAACTAGAAAGCAGAACAAAAAGACCAAGAGATAGAAAATGAAAGAAAGGAAATTAGAGGATCTATCTAGAAAGTTCAATATCTGAATAACACAAACTCCAGAAAGAATGAACACTTGAAATAATTTGGATGGAAAGAAATTATCAAAGTAATATAAAAAAAAGTCCCAGAACCAAAGTTCATGAGTTGACAAAAGAGCTCATTTGAGTATCTCGTATATGAAATGAGACGATTCCACACCAAAATACATTAAGTAAAGACAGAAAGGGATAAAAAACTTCCAGAAGATACATGGGTCCTACACAACGAGCTGGGACTTCACATGGCATCAGATTACCAGTGGAAACTCCGCAAGTTAGAAATCAATAAACACCCACAAAAATCTAGGAAACATTATTTCCAAACTATAATTCTATACCCAAAGAAACAATCCATCAAAAGTAAAGGGAAAATAAAGGCATTTTCACTCTAAAAAAAAAAAAATGTTACCTCTGATGTGCCTTTCTCAGCAAGTTACTGGAGGATAGATCCACCAAAACAAGCAGATAAACCAAAAAAGTGAAACATAACGGGATCCACCAAAGGAAAAGGCAAAGCAGAACTTGCAGAATGACGGTGAAGACAAGTCCTGAGACCACCGCTGGGTCTAGAATGACCAGGAAGCAGGAGGACCCCAGAAGAAACTTCTTTCAGGAAAAAAGAGTGAAACAGAATACCCATGTGCTCAAAGGGATCAAAAGGAGATTCTCAGTTCTGCCTGAATCTGGGGTTGAATCCGTTATATTCATAGACACACACAAAGCTAAGCAAATGAAAAGGCAATACAGGAAACGTCATTACAGAGTGGCTCAGGTGTGAAGAATGTTTATAAAGTCATATCATAAAACTTTAAATGCTGAATCTGATTTAACCAGCGATGGGGGGAGTACATAGGGAGTGGGGAACAGAAATGATTCTTAAATTTTGTCTTCTACAGCAGAAAGTCAATGAATAATTTCTATATCTTAAAAAAAAATAGCAGTATAAACATGTTAGTTAAATAAAGGGGCTGCCTGTTGGGAGCAGAAATTAGGAATGGGGGAGATGAGGCCAAGGGTTGATATTGGACCTCTAAAACTGTGTGACATATGTCTCTGATAACAATTTGAAAAAAATTTAAATTAAACTTTAAGAAAAGGGGGTGAGGGAAGAGAGGAAGGAAAGAAGGAAGATTTGCCTGGAGAACCGCAGGAAGGTCGTCAGAAACCAGCTCAGCGCTCTGCGCGGGACAGACACTCCATGTACGCTGCTGGCTGATGAAAACGAGTGTGAGCTGAAGAGCAGAAAGAAAGTCAGAAAGTGGTTCACCACATTAAAGACTGAAAATGGGACGCGCAGGAATACTGACCTTTGTTTTGTTTTCTTCGGCTAACCCCGGGGTGTCCGTGTCTGGCGGGTAGGCAACTGTGACGTAGACGTTATATGGCTTCACCTGCATTCAGAAACAACACGTGCACCTTCAGTAAACGGGACACCTGAGGCCCTGCGCTGCCAGCCGCACTGGCTGTCCTGATCCTCAAACTGCGGCGAGGCCGACAGGCTGATTCCATGAGTGGAGAACTACCATCAACCGCGCCGAGAGACTCCGCTCCACGAAGACGGCTCTGAAATGGCAGCAAAAAGCTCACCCCTACCTCAGCGGATCCGAAACACGGCAAATCACCTCCTTCTCAGTGTCCTCCACTCCAGCCACACAGGCAGAGGCCCGGGGAGCCGAGCAGACAGCGTTTTAAAAAGAAAAAAGCGGTCTGTTCACTTTCCCCGTGCGCTGCATACCATTCAAGCACTTCGCCAAGGCAGCGGGACTGGCCTGCTCCTCCCTCCTCCCCCAGACTGCAGATTTGTTTTCCCTTCAGGCTGCTTCTGCTGTTGCTATCGTCTACAAAATAGGCTGGGGTCATTAAAATCCCTTCCCCTGTGGCCTTGCTGTGCCCCCCAGGCCCAGCCTAGCACTGTACCTGTCCCTAAGAAGTTTGCTTATCTGAGAGCTCCCTGCCCAACCTCCCCTGACCATGAAGAGGTCAAGAGTCACTCCCTTCTCCACAGAACCAACAGAGAACACTCTCCTACTGGTTGCAACCCCCACGTCGGACCAGCCAGGTACCTCCCCTGTGAACAACCTCAACCCACGTTTACGTAAGGGAACTCTTTTGTCTTACCTAAAGCTCCATCTCACTCCCTGATACTCGAAACTCCACCAGGCCCCCACACCTACTCATAAACACGCCCCCCAAAATTACGGTAGACTCTTCTGCTGGGCAGGCAAGACTCGCCCTTCCCGAACCTCTGCTCAGCAGCGGCCCTGCTGCACACTCTTACCTTGCCCTGGTAATTGGGGCAATGGCTCCTACCATCAAAATCTCTTTGCCATGATCTCTGTTTGCTATTGGCTCGTGTTTGGTCCCCATGAAAACACCCAGGGGATCTGCAAGTGGACAGGCATAGTAGGTCACTGCACATCTTCAGTGGGGCACCTGAGCTGAGAACAGACAACACCGCTGCCTCATGCGACAGCCTCACAGAGTGAGCACCCACGGTCCTGTCTGATCATGTAGCCTTTCCTCCCTAGTTCCCTCAGGGAAGCACAGTTCCGAGCCCTGTGGCGGGAGCTGCAGGGGTCGGGGAAGCATGCAGAAGCGTATCAGCAGAAGATCCTGGCCAGCCACCCTGGAAAGCGCAGTAGCAAAAGGGAGATGTCTTTGTTGGTTCTGTTCCAATGCAACTAGGGCGTGGGACAGCCCGTCCGCTCGGCATCGCTGAGGCGTGCAGCTGCACGGCCCAGCTACACTCAGAAATAGCTCTGGACTGGGGCCAGGCAATGAGGCTGATGAGCAAGCAACTTCTCTTCCACTGTTTTTGAGATAGTGGCTTCATAAAAAAACTTATCTCCCACGGCCTTGCCCTGCATTGTACACAGACCAGAGAAAAACCCCACGAAACAGCCCATCCGCGGTGGTTAGCCCCTGCAGAGACTGACCCTGACTGCTCAGACACAGCTGTTTCTGTGCTGCTCCTCAGAAGTAAGGATTGTGGTACCTACACTAATGTCAAAACACTGCTTCTCAAACTCAAGGTTGTGGCTGAATTGCCGGAGGTTATACAGAGCTTTTCAGAACAGCTTTCTCATGGGGTGGGTCCACAGATTGCTGGGGTTAGGAGAAACCAGTCCAGCCCCGTCCTGGGCTGGTGTCCTCTCTACGACCAACAGGCCAAATGACGGCCAGTCTATGGCTGAATACCTTCGGTGGCTAGTCACTTAACCATTTATGCAGTCTTGTATTTATTCATGCAATGAATACTTATTGAATTACTACTATGTGCCAGTATCATTCTTAGAATGAAGCATATGAATGTGAACAAACAAACATAATCCCTGCCCTTGTGGAGATTCTAGTCTCCTGAAACTCTTGCTCAAATAATTTGCTAAAAGCTGAATACACCAATCTATATCTACACCTTCCTTCAATCTACTGATCTCATAACCCTATAAGAAAAGGAAATGAGGGTAGCTTGGCTTCACTTGCTCATTGTAAGAAAATGCTGACTCCCTGAGATACCACTTTTTCTAAGAATAGACAAGCCAGGTCTTCACTAGCTGACCTAGCCACTGTCTGCTTCTCCTCGTGCCTGTCACCTGGCCACTCTGTCCCCCGCTGTGTCCCACTCCCATCCTGCTATCACCTTCTCCCTTCTGCCTGGCCTCAACCTTAAACAGAAAGATAACTGACTGCTGGCTCAAGAATGAATTTATTATCAAAATAATACACCTAGAATGTGTGGTTCTTCATTCCATCAGAACAAAGACAGGGGGCTGGGTGGGGAGAAGATTATAGCTGTTTACACAAACAAACTCCAGAATTTAAGCTTTAGCTTACTCTCAGATTACAGTGGGAAGAGCTGAGAACCGGGGAGGGACATGATGGAGTAAGATAGGCAGAAAGGGGACACCTATCTTTTTGGTTTTTTTGGCTTGGTCTCTGCTAACATGTCTTTGGCTATTACCCACCTTAGAAGTCTGCTTTCCAAAAAGATAACCTTTTAAAATCTTTAAACAATATATTTGTTCCTAAAAGACTGTGTAAGAAAAAAAGACCACAAAAAAAAAAAAAAAAATCCCAACAAAGTATTCTTTCAAAATTACTCATTGTACCTACAACACTGCCAGGGCCCTACCTCAGTTTGAGGGCAAGGGGAGGGAGACAGGAAGACTTCAAAGTTAATTGAACTAAAAAGGATCACCAAAAGCACTTAGAGTTTGAGCAATTATATAAGATTTCATTTACAGAAAACATAACCACCTTGATCAAATTATCCAGGTTTCACAAAAAATACTACTATAAATTCGTAAGGAAACAATTGGTTTGATGCAAGCCTTACTACAAATGAAGTAGATTCTGAGGACTGAATTTATTTTCCCCCAGATCTACTTTTCATGGTATAAGTTAATTTTAATTTTTGTTCAAGTGAGGGCTTTTTTTTTTTTTTTTTTTGAGACAGAGTCTCACCCTGTCACTGGATTAGAGTGCAGTGGCATGATCATAGCTAAGTGAGGACAATTTTAATGGGGTCCAAATACTGACAGAAGTCAAGCCAACTTGAAAGTCCAGGCCAGCTCCCTGCAGCATGAGAATCGCATTTCTCACAGAGAGGCTGAGAGGACTCTCTCTGTACTAGCAATTCACTTTCTTTTTCCTCTTCTTTATTAGCATCTCTGCTCTACCCGAAGTGAAACCAGGCCACCCAGATTATATGCTTTGCCCTAAAATAGTGAATCCTGATACAACTCTGCAAAAAGCCCTAATGGGCAAATTTTTCATCTCCAAAACACCCCTTCACCTACATGGATTTGGAGACCAAAGTAAAAGGCTGAGGCAACTAACCAGATGAATTAAGCAAGCTCTGGCCTGCATCACCTGCTGCAAAAGAGATGTGCAGTCAAGAGCTTGGGCGTTGTTTCTATTTCTGTCACTAAGTAACTATGTGCCTTTCAGAAACTCATTGAATTTATAGAAAACTCACTTTTCTCATTTAAAAGGTGGCATGACAACATCTACCTCACATATTTCACAAAACTGTGACAAAGTTGGACGTGGTAGCTCATGCTTATAAACCCAGACTTGGGAGGCCAGGGTGGGAGGACTGTTTGAGGCCAGGAGTTTGAGATCAGCCTGGGCAACATAGTGAGACCCCTCTCAAAAAACAAAAACAAAACCCAAAACTGTGATAAAAAATAAAATGGTTATTCACAAAGGTACTTTTCAAAGTAAAGACTGTAAAAAAAATACCAGAATTCTTTGAAATTTCATAGCCATGTATGCCCTACTGGCTAAGCATATTGTAATGATCTATTATTGATTAAGAGTATTAAACCAGTTGTTAATGATGCAGTCTGTGGCTGGTTCCTTTGCTACGATAATGGCACGTTCTACCAGTCCCCAAGCAGCACATCAGGACTCAGCCACTGATCCACCAACTCGTCTGTACTGCGGTGCTCGTCTAACATCCAGGCAGTGTGGCTCTCCACCACACACCACCACGGTCTCTTCTGAGGATCTTCTAAACAGGGTTGGCAAACTATGGCCTATGAACCAAATATGGCCCTCTGCCTGTTTTTTTTTTTTTTTTTGAGACAGAGTCTCACTCTGTTGCCCAGGCTAGAGTGAGTGCCGTAGCGTCAGTCTAGCTCACAGCAACCTCAAACTCCTGGGCTCAAGCGATCCTCCTGTCTCAGCCTCCCGAGTAGCTGGGACTACAGGCACGCGCCACCATGCCCGGCTAATTTTTTGTATATATATATTTTTAGTTGTCCATATAATTTCTTTCTATTTTTAGTAGAGCCGGGGTCTCACTCTTGCTCAGGCTGGTCTCGAACTCCTGAGCTCGAGCGATCCACCCGCCTCGGCCTCCCAGAGTGCTAGGATTACAGGCGTGAGCCACCACGCCCGGCCTACTCTGTCTGTTTTTATAAGTAAAGTTTTATTGGAACACAGTCCCACCTGCTCATTTATGTATCGCCTACTATGGCTGCTTTCCTACCACCACAGCAAACTTGAGTAGTTGTGATAGACACCATTCAGCCTTTAAAGCCTCAAATATTTACAATCTGGTCCTTCACTAAAGAAGTTTTACCAACCCCTGATCCAAGTCATTAACCAGGTTTCCCAAAAGCACACTTAGTACAAGAGGGCTGGCCACAACGAATTCTCCTCTAGGTTTTGAAAATCATGATGTAGTGTTATGTTTCAGTATACAGTAGTCCCCCTTTATCTGCGGTCTCTCTTTCAGTGGTTTCATCTACCTGCAGTCAACCAAAGTCCAAAAATAGGTGATTACAGTAGAATAAGATATTTCGATAGAAAGAAAGAGAGAACACATCTACATAACTTTTATTATAGTATTTTGTTATAATTGTTCTATTTTATTATTAGTTACATCATTAATCTCTTACTGTGTCTAATTTATAAATTAAACTTTATCATAGGTATGTATATAAGGAAAAAACAGTATATATAGGGTTTGGTACTATCTGCAGTTTCACGCATCCACTGGGGGTCTTAGAACTGTGTATAGCAATAACAAAGTACTTTACCTTGCCTTTTTCAGTCTGTGATATAGACAGATACATATGGGATGCTCTCTAACCAGCCCCATGTGCCAATGATTAAGAAGTCTACTCATGCAGCTGAGGTGCAAGGTTCTATACATCATGACACACACTTATTCTGGTGCTAATCCTAACTACGCCCTTCTTCCACAAAATGTTCTATTAACTGTGAAAATACAAAGCATCTACTTTCCTCAACATTTCCTGAAGATATGAAAATATAAGTAGTAAGAAAGCCAAATGATTTTTTTATTCCAACCCTCTCATCTGACAGATGAGAAAACTGAGAGCGAGTTAAAATGACTTGTCTATAAGCTAAGAATTAGACAATAGCTGATTCAAGCTCTTCCCTCATTTTATTATTCAGTCACAAGAACAGATCTTTTTGTTGAAGAAAAATCTCCATAGAATAAAATGTCTGGTTAACTTTACCCATACTTCATACAGTATTGGACCAATACAATATGAAGATATTACTAGTACTCTCTGTGTATCAAATTAAACAGGCAAAAACCCCATAACCATTTTGCATCTGTCATAACTATAATTTTCATGCAATGAAAAAATGTTAACTGCAAAACTCAGGGTTGGAGTCAATTCTCTTTCATTAATGTCAAATCTACAAATCTCTAATTTAATACAGTAAAACGTAAAGAAGCTCCGAAGCTAAAGAGGAATGTAAATTGCTGAGCTGGGGGAAATAAATATAAAAATGAATACAACGTTTACCTCCATCTGCAAAGCTTCGGCCAATCCCCTTAAGGCAAACTTGGATGAAGAGTAGGCCGTGAAGCCGAATAGTCCTAACTGTCCCGCCTGGGAGGACACAAACACGATCCTGCCCACTCGGCGCTCCTTCATGGTGGTGATCACCGCTCGGCTGGGGTACACGCTGCCCAGGTAATTGATGCTCATTAATCTCTGCAGGGAACAAAGAGGCCACATGAGGAGTGAATGAGGTTAAAAGCCTCAAGGATGCACTCACTGGGCATTTAGTCTGCTTTCCAGATTTAAGTTCTTCAGTGAAAGCTCAACCGATCTGGGGTTTTGGGGTTTTGTTTTCTTTTAAGAGATGGGGTCTTGCTCTCTTGCCCAGGCTGGAGTACAGCTGATCATAGCTTACTGCAGTCTTAAACTCCTGGGCTCAAGAGATCCTCCCACCTCAGACTTCTGAGTCGCTGGTATCACAGATGCGAGACACCCTGCTCTGCTTAGATTTGTTGAATGAATGAATGATTAAGTGATGCTGCAAATGGGATGTGATATGAAGCCTACCACTGAAGCCTCAGGACCTACCATGTAAAGGCTATTTCAATCTAGTCTCGAATTCTCATGATGACAACAGGTACATCTTTGCTGAAAACTGGTCAATATTAGTTTTCTCCTTATAAAAAGTACATAGCATGTTGCAGGTAATACTTCTTTTTGAAAGATAGTTTTAGGAAACAGCTTCCAAATATTTCTAGCCCTTAGTTCTAAGCTTAAAAAAGACCAAAAAGAGAGTAGGACAGTGGTTAACAGTACAGATTTTGGTTTCAGCCTTGGCTCTACCATTTATTGGCTATTTGATGATGAGTAAGAGAGTCAGACACTTCACTCATTTTCTGAGCTGAAAACAAGGTTAATATTGGTACTACCTCATAGAGTGTTTGCAAGGATTCAAAGAGAAAACACAAGTTAAGCATTAGCACAGTCCCTGGCTTAAGTAAGAATTCACAGAACACTGGGTAAGAGCTCACATAGAAACTAATAGTATATATTTTCCCTCATCCTAAGAGCTCTTAAAAATCTTAAATCTTAACTTGAAAATCTAAGAATACTCGCATTAAAATGTTTCTCTATTACTTGCATTAAAATGTTTCAAATATTCGTAAAAATATTAGATCATCATGTAACACTAAACACTTCAACTGGTGACTTGAAGTCAATCATGATATAGTAACTTAAGAGAATAAGTAACTTTTTGAAATGATGACTAGAAACACTGGGAGAGATGGGGAAATATCTATGCTATAAGTTGAAAAAAACAGAATGCAGACTGTATTCACACTGTGACTGTAACTATTTTAAACATTAAATAAAAGTATACAAGCTCAGATGCAAAACCAGTGAAATACAGAAAACTGTGATTGCGTTAGGATGTTGGGATTCTCTCTTTTTTTTTTTTATCCAAAATGTGTTTTAATAGCATTATATTATTTTGATAATAAAAATGTTCTTAAAAAATATTTGAAAAAAGATGGTACACTAAATTCATGTATTTATATTGGCACCCTTTAGAGAACCCATTAAAATCTTAGTGAGGAAATTTTTTTTACAGCAAGATACCACAAGAACAATGAATATAGGAATAAAAATAATAGCAACAGGCCAGGCACGGTGGCTCATGCCTGTAATCCTAGCACTTTGGGAGGCCGAGGCAGGTGGATTAAGGTTAGGGGTTCACGCAGGACCAGCCTGGGCAACACAGCAAGACCCCATCTCTACAAAAAATAGAAATACTAGCCAGGTGTGGTGGCGTGTACCTGTAGATCCAGCAACTCGGGAGGCTGAGGCAGGAGGATCACTTGAACCCAGGAGTGTGAGGTTGCAGTGAGCTATGATAACGCCACTGCTCTCATGCCCAAGCAACAAAGTGAGACCCTGTCTCAATCAATCAATAATAAATAAATAAAATAACAGCAGCAATAACCTTTAGGAAGCTGAAGAACAGAATGACAAGTGATAACTAACTTAGCCAACCACAGGAAAATGAACGCTAAGTGGGAGAAACCAAAAAACAAGATCGCACCAGAGTCCCAACAGGCTCGAGCCGCACCAAATATCTCCGGGATGGAAGGTAGGGGTGGGTGGACACAGGGCTGAAAGTCAGGACTATAGACTACGCATCTGTTTAAAAAGCAGTCTTCTAGAAACAGCCCAAATGTCCATCCACAATGGCTAGATAAACAAATGTGGTATCTCCACACAATGGAATATTATCACCCTCTGAAAAGGAAGCACTGATACATGCTACAATGTGGATGAACCTCAAAACATTGTGCTAAGTGAAAGAAGCCAGACATGAAAGGGCATATATCATATGATTCCATTCATACAAAATATCTGGAGGGACAGAACAAGCTTCATGGTTGTCAGGGGATAGGGGAGGAAGTGGGGAGTGGGGAACAACTGCTTAGTAGGCACAGGGTTTCCCTTTGGGGTGATGAAAATGTTCTGGAACTAGATAGAGGTGGAGGTCACACAACACTGTGAATCTGCGAAGCACCTTTGAACTGCTCACTTTAAAATGGTTATTTTTATGTTATATGAATTTCACCTCAATTTAAAAAAATCAATGTGTGACAATGACAGAAAGAAAAAAGCAGTCAGATCCTAGGTGCCTTTTCCCTCTCCATAGAGCAAATCTGTGCCCCTCTTCTGGCCTGGAGGAGACGGGAGATTTAGCTTCTGGAGAGAGCAAGTCTAGCTAAAGTGAGAGGTTTAAGTGAAAGTCTGTCCAGACACTGAACACCCAGAGGCCAGCTGTCTTCCCCAGCTCCACCATGGACGGGCCTGTACTTCCTATGTAGGAGCTGGAAGACTCTTCTCAGGGCTTCTAACCAACCCAGGAGGCAAAGTCTACAGATACTGACACTAAAACTTCCCCCTGAGATAAGGCCCGGACAATAACCCTTCAGAAAGCCACCAGAGCTTCCAACGAAGTCTCTAACACGAGACTGAGACATTGGCCTCTTAGGTCAAATAAACACACACACAAAGCAGAGACAAGGAAAGAACAAAGGAAAACTTAAAAATTATTCTACTGCTTATGTGCTTGCCTGTTACAGCCTGTCCTTCCTTACTTAGGCCAAGACTTTATTTTCTTGCTCACCACGGCACCCCAAGAACAACACTCATACATTAGACATTCGCTTGAATCTACTCGGATTGAGTGAATAAAAGGGGAGGAGATTAGCATTTATGCAACAGCTGACATGGGCAGACATCATGCTACTTAATCCTCACAGCCCTGTAAGCTCTGTATCCATTTTACAGAGATGGAAGCTGAGGCTGGAAGAAAACAGAATGCTTTGCTAGTAAATGGTCAGACTTGGAACCATTAGAGTTAAGATTTGAAACCGGTTTAACCTGATCCCAAAGCCCACCTTTTTATCTGACTGTGTCCTGCCGCTGGGAAACGGCACAACAAATAGTCCATGTGGGTGGCACCGATGTGGAAAGATGATAGTGGTCATGGAAAAGAAATAAATTGTGATTTTTTTTTTTAAAAGAAAGAGAAAGAAGGAAGGAAATGGCAGTGTGAATGGAGACTAAAGGTTAAGAGTAAAGTTATTTTTTTTTACAAAGATTGGAATTGTGCATGTTTTTACATTTCAACATGCTTCGTGTTACTCTCTCTCTATAGATTTTTATGTCTTCCTTCATCTTACCTGCTTTACATTTCTCCTTGTCATGGACACCTACACACTCACCTGTTATTAAAACCTCAGTTTCTTCTCTTCCTGTTCACAATCATACACCTCCACAAAGCCTCTCGCTTATCCTGGTGCTTCCATCAGACAATCCCCGCTCCTGCTGCCCCCAACGGACACACCCCACTTCCCGAGGGCCTGACATTACAGCTGTGCATTTATTTATCACAACCATGCACCTCCGTATCCTCAATCCACTGAATTCCCCACATTTAGTCAAGTGAGTCTGCCGATTCTCCTCCCTATCATCTTGCACACGTATGCACACACACATACACCCTCTCACACACGTGTGCACACACACATATACCCTCACACACACATTCACACAACTACTCCTCTTTTTCTGGCTACCTTCCAAGTCTTCTGCTTGATCACTGAATGTCTACAGTACTATAAAAACTATTTTTCCTAATTGATCCTACATGTAGACAGTGGCATAATCTTGGAAATCTGCCTTCCGTTCCTTACAGATGAAGGTACACGGGCCTAGACAGCTATCTGTTATGCCTACTTGATGAAGGAGTCCTACGATATTCGAGTTCCACCACTCTGTGTCCACCTCTTGACTCTCCTGACTTGCCTTAAGTAAACCACAGAGTTAATGGTGCTTTCCCCAGCCGACCACAAGCAAGAAAGAGGTCTGTGCTGCTGGTTCAGCGTCTCTTTTCCTCCAAAACTGGAATGTGATTTAACTTCACAAGGTCAAGCATTTGAAACCCATTATTACAATGAAGACTCAAGAGAACATTAAGAAAAAGATGGCTGATGTGCTGCCAACTAAAAAATGTTGTGCACTTTAAAAAGATTTCAAATCTAATGTCCATTTTTTGATGCTAACATAAATTACTAAGAGAGATTCCTTGGCAAATCTGTTTAAAAATAGAAACATCAATAGATGCATTATCTTTTTACCTTCATTTGAGAAGTCTAGCAAGTCTGTCCTCCAAATGTTTTGGTTTCTCCTTTCTAATAATACATGATGTGAACTTAACCTGAACATCTAACATCTCTTGGTTTATCAAGTGCTCTCTGGAAAATATGACCTCAGGAAATTGTTGAAGTAATCTGTGTCGCGTTAGAGGTTTCAATCCCATTTCATAGCTGAGAGGACCAAGGTTGAGAAACTTGTCTAAATTCTTAAGGTTAGATGGTCATGGCACTGGGGCCAAAATCTTGTTCAGTCTTCTTCTGGTCCTCTCAAACTTCCATGAACACCTGAATGCATTCATCATCTGTTTCAGTCTTAAAGCCTTTATCCATGGCTTATTCTACTTTTAGTATATGGGCTACTCTAGTGAGTGAACATTTTTACTTACTTCAAAAGTACTAACTTCAAGATCTTCAAATTTTCCTGACAGTGACATTCCTGCACAGTTTACAAGCATGTCCACTGGACCCAGTTTCTCCTGTGCCTAGAAAAACGTATCAGAGCAGACATTAATGAAAGAGAAGAGAAAAACCACAGCAGCAAGTAAATGCTAATAAATAACATCTAAACTATTAAACCTACAGGGAAGATTTACCAATTCCAAGTCACACAGCAAAATGGTAAAAACCAATCAAAAGTCAAGCACGCTATTTCTGATTAGCCCAATCTCTTACTTGTTTTATGACATTTTCTACTTGGTTATAGTCTTGACACACATCAACTGATATACAAAGCACCACCTGTTAAAAAAGAAAAAAAAATGATCAAAAATATGCAGATGTCAAAACCATTTTTAAAAGATGTTTTTAAAATTAAAGGCAATTCTTTCCAATAAAAAAGGCCAATTTTGAATGTATACATTGTAGTCTTTGAAATCTGCTGACAATGCAATTAGTAGAGTCTAATTTTCTTAGCAGTTTTCAGAGTTAAGCAAACTCCAAAGAACATTTTAAGAAATGTAAAAAATGCTCCTCTTGAAATGCCACTAATCTATAGTGACAAAAGGTAGATCAGGGGCCACCTGCAGCCGGGACTGGAAGATGGAAAGAACTTCGAAAGGGCATGAGCAGACTTTGGGGAGTGATGGAAATGCCCCGTGTCTGACTGCAGTGGGGCTTCATCTGTCAAAAGCCATCGAGCTATATGCTTCAAATGGGTGTGGTTTATTATACACAAATTATATCTCAATGAAATTGTTAAAAAGAATAACAATGAACCTAATAGGTAAGTTTTTAAAAATACTCCCCTTGAAGCAGTACTGGCTACCCTGTTGAGATTCAATATCAGCAGGTGGAACAAAGTGTTGAGCAAACACCTATTCCAGAAGTCACCTCAGCATGGGCCCATGCTGGGGACCGAGTCAGTGATGGCCCAAGTGGACCATGAGACATTATCTGATGAGGAAGGTTGAGGGTCAGTCTTGGTCCGTCAGACCTGAGCTGGGCACAGAGTGGCATCTGAGGTTTGCCCGAGACCCCTGACTCTGGAGCTGATCAGGCCACTCACAAATTGTCTGGACAAGGGACACCAAGCAGAGCCCAGGGCCCACCCAGTACAAACCCTGCCACGCTCAGGGGTCCTCAGCAGAGTGATGGTGGGAAGAGCACAGCCTGTGCTTACCACAGACAACAATTGCATTTAGACTTTGAAAAGAAAAAAAGAAAAGAAAAGGAAGGAGAAAAAAGGGAGGAAGCACAGACTTGGGTGCTTACTTTGATAGAAATTTATGAAAAAGACATCAAGAGCCCTTTTGATTTTTCTTTTCGAGTAGTGTTTTCAGATCCAGAGCTTAGATCCAGAGCTTTCAGATGCAGAACAACAGAGGAATGTTCTATGTTCCAAAGGAGGTCACTGCAAGCAGCAGAAAGGTGTTCTCAATTTCTCAGCCTTTCCATTAATTCTTCCATTTTGAGATTGGCTGGCAAACTAACAGGGAGAGAGAACGAGTACGTACAGATGGCACATCCACGCGGAAACAATACACACCCACAAGGGGTCAGGAGTCCAGTGAGAAGCCTGGGCTCCAATCCTGGCTCTTCACTTTCTAGTCGAGCAGAACCGGAAAAGGGTGCAGTGGCCGCCACTGTAAATAAGGCCATCAGAAGCCAGTGATGACCAAGATTCTCTCCGGCTCTGAGAAGGCATGCCAAAGGGCTGAATAAAAAGAGACTCGCTGCCTTAGGGGCAGGAAGTTTTATTAAATGCAAGAAGGAGCCCCGCCCCTCCTCCAAAGGATCTAAATTTCTAAGAAAAGTAAACGCCCCCTTCACAAACATAACCTGAGGTATTCCAGTCTAGAGGGGTTGCCCTTGGCTGAAAGTGGATTCTATCTCTACATCCTCACACAGAAAACATTTTTTAAAAGCAGTAGGAATCATATGATTACTTTTAAAGGACACCTTTTCATACGGTATTAGATCAGTTACTGTAAATAAAATCTATACCACAGACAAAATTTTTTTTAAAAATGTTAACAAGGCACAAAAAAAAAAAAAAAAAATGCCCACACAAGCCTGTGGGACGGCCAAAGGATCAAGCTCGCTTTTGCCCACCCCAACCCTGATAATCTCCCACCCTTGATATAAAAGAAAAGAAAAGAGTTTTCCACCTGCCCTAATGTGCTTTGATAGACGAAGAGAGGGCAGAGATGGTCTTGGCCATGAGCATTCAGGATCTGTGGTTCCTCTATCAGAAGTTACAGGAGTATGGAGAGAAATGGGGGGGGGGGGCGGTTGGTGTTCTTCCAATGTTTGTGGGTTTCATAGAAGGAGGTACAGGCAGAGGCCACAGTCAAAGAGAAAAACTCACACGTATACAGGAGATACGGACAAGGAGTTTTACCTGCGTCATCGATTGCAATAGCAAAAACAAACAAACAAAAAATAATGGGAAACAGCTCAAAAACAGGGCACTGATTTAAATAAACTCTGGTTTATTTAACTCTGCTGCAGCAGTTTAAAAAATGAGGCAGATTTATTTAATTGGCATGGAAAGATCTCTAACCTATTCTGGAGAGGGGAAAAGGCAATTAAAACCACAGTGAAATACTATCTAAAACTCATCAAAAAGGCAAAAATTAAAGTCTGTCAATACCAAATGTTGGCAAGGATGTGGAGCAACAGGAACTGAAATCCCAGTGGTGGGACTGTGACCACCTTGGTGAGGCTGAAGACCCACATCACACTACAACTCAGCAGTTCCATTTCTAGGTATGTACCATTCTTGTACATGTATACAAAGAGACATAGTGAAAACTCTTCTGAAAGCAAAAAGAAAACAAACAAAAAAGCTGCAAACAATCTAAATATCCACCAATAGTGGAACCAATGACCGAAAAGTAGTCTATACATACCAGATAGCAGTTAAAGAATGAACTCCTACTTTATGTGGCAACATGGATGAATTTTTAAAATAATATCAAGTAAAGAAATAAAGTTGCACAAGAAAGCATGAAGAATGATGTTACACCGATCTACAGAGTCAGAAAGTAAACTGGTGACGGCCCAGGGCTGGGAGGGGCTTGGGAGGGAGTGGGAGTGACTGCTAACGGGTACGGAGATTCCTTATGGGGTGACGAAAATGTTCTAAAATTGATTCTGGTGATAGTTGTACAACTCTGTGAATATGCTAAAAACTACTGAATTGTACACTTGAAATGGGTCAATTAATTGTATGGTGTGTGAATTATCATACATCTCAATAAAGACTGTTAAAAAAAAATAAGAACTGACCAGCCTGAGCAAGAGCAAGACCCCATCTCTACAAAACATAGAAAAATTAGCCTGTAGTGGTGCGTGCGTATAGTCCCAGCCATTGGGGAGGCTGAGGCAGGAGGATGCTCGAGCACAGCAGTTTGAGGTTGCAGTGAGCTATGATGACGCCACTGCACTCTAGCCTGGGCGACAGAGCGAGACTCTATCTCAAAATAAATAAATAAATAAGAATACCATAAAATTCAAAAAGAAGCAGAACTGAACAGCAGACTATTTAGGGTCACATGCATACTTGGTAAATTTGTAAAGAAAACCACAGGAAGGAGCAACCCAAAATTCAGGGTGGGGGCTGCCTCTAGGAATAAGATGAAGGAGATGAGGCTGCCATGGAGCACACAGGGGGCTTCAGAGACCCTCATAAATTCTATTCCTTAGGCTGGGCGATGGGTGTGTGGTGATTAATTTGTTATTATGTTTTATACTGAAATATATGTGATAAATGCCATTTTATTCATCAAAAAATTTCCATAATCCAAAAAGTTTTTAAATACCCCTTTCCTCGTAAGCATTTGTATAAAGTTTATTTAAATAAATAATTTAAAGGAAATCATTTTCTAGTAAAACATTCTGTTATTTGACCATTTGTGGATGTGTATTGAGTCTATTCTTTTTTTTTTTTTTTGGTATAACCTGAGTTCCTAGACAATTCAAACAATTTTACTTTTTAAAAAGAGTGTCATATGTGTTTTAATTAGGAAAAGCATATATGCTTTCAGTTAACTATTCGCAGTTGAAGTAATCCTTTTTTTCCTTTATATAAGTGTGTTGATTTCAGAAAATACATTCTGAAGACAGAGATTTACCTGTTTATCATTGATAGAGTGCTTTTCAATTTCCTTCTTTGCCTGCAGCAGCTTGTCCTGAAAACAACACGGAACAGTTAGTTCTGGTGATTGTCTATACCTATGTCTGTTTGTTGAAAATGAAAGAAAAAGCAATTATTTGTCTAAGTATTTGTTTAAGTACTATTTGTTAAATTCTAGAAAATACACAAAACAGTCTCTACACTGCATAGGTGGACTGGGCCACAGTCCAGGAAAGAAAAGCTATAAAGTATGTTAAGATATGAATAAGTGATAACAGGCTTTTAAATTCACTGCAGAGAAAGATAATAGAAAAATAAATGAACCTCAAAATACCAATTAACAGTATTAACTGCTGATGGTCATGCTACAGTTCTAATTGGTTTGATCTGACATCATTAAGTTATGAACTAAAACAAAAGCAAACATATTAATGTGCAATACTTTCAAATTTAAAGGTATGTATGATTCCAAGTCAAGAGCGCTTTCATAAGATAGTGTCCAAAATTTTCCTCCTCTACTATAAAAGCACATATAGTAAAGATCACTTTCTAGCTGAAATGGGTAAACTTCTACCTGGCTACTTTAAAAAATACTCTCAACAAGCAAAGCTACCCAAGTAACTGAGTAATTCTTCTAAGGTTTCAATTTTGTTTGTTTTATTTACTTTCAAGAAAACAGATGTTAGATTATAATATCTTAATTTGCTACAAAAATAACTTAATAGTATGATATAGAGAAGAAAAAAAGGGAGGAAAGTTCTTCCAAAGGACACGTAAGGTTTCTAAACCTGAACACGTCTATAATAAAATAACATTGTTCTATTACTAAAGATACATAAAACTTGACTTTGCTGAGATTGTAATGAAAAAGCAGCAGTCCCCAACCTTTTGGGCACCAGGGACAGGTTTTGCGGAAGACAATTTTTCCACGGACTGGGGAGGGTGGGCGAGATGGTTTCAGGATGATTCAAGCACATTACAATTATTTTGTAGTGTCAGACCTCTTGATAAATCTGTATTTGCAGCTGCTCCCCAGCACTAGCATCACCACCTCAGATTGTCAGGCATTAGATTCTCATAAGGAGCACGCAACCTTGATCCCTCCTAAGCACAGTTTAAAGTAGGGTTCATGCTCGTATGAGAATCTAATGCCGCCGCTGATCTGACAGGAGAGGGAGCTTATGCGGAGATGCTAGTGATGGGGAGCGGCTATAAATACAGATGAAGCTTTGCTTGCTCACCTGCTGCTCACCTCCTGTTGTGCAGCCCGGTTCCTAACACTGGCACCACAGTGAAAAAGTACATTGGATTAAAAAAAAAGAAAAGAAAGAATTTCTTGACGCTAGAGGCTCTTCAGCTCACTCATTTCTAACAATGCAAGGACCCTCTATGAGCTCCTGAGCACCTGAAACACTGGGCTCCTCTGCCTCCATTTTTATTTACCTTGAGTCAAATAATGGCATTGTTTAAAACTCACAAAACGCCATTTTATTAAATTTGTGTCTTCATTTGTATAAGGGGGTTTCGATGCCAAAGCAAATTCATTGTTAGAGAAGTTAAAGCTATAAATGAAAGAGAGGTAGCTAATTCTGCCTTTCTTGGTTTTTAAAAGAAATTGTGGACGACCAGGCCTCATTCTGTGTCATTATTCAAACACTTTCCCCCAAAGGCCCTCCCTGACCTGCCATTCCCACTGGGCTCTGTTCAGCTGTCCATGCCCTACCTGAGCAGTTACCATACTGTTACCATCCTTTGGCGTAGGTGAATCCAAAATCCCCGAGCAACGATGCCACGCTGGCATTCCCACACTCTCCATCATTCCTCCCTTCAGTTCTTCATTCAGCAAATATGTTTGAGCACGTGCTATGTGCCACACACAGAATAGCAGCGGTGCACAAGGTAGCTATGGGCACTATTCCCCAGACCCCATATGGGGAGCAAGAGGACTTCATGACAGTTCATGTGCGCACAGTATCTCTGCTTTGCACTCCAAAAATAACTTTGGTAAGAATAACAGACTCTGACAAAAAGAAAAACAAATCCTGCATCAACTTGACTTAGAAAAACATGTTATGCTAAACTTCTAGGGAAGAATGAGACTCCTCTGTGGTGTCTAGATTTCACTAGAGATGTCTATCATGTCATAAGTAAATTACACAGAGAAACCACAGATAAACACCTACACACCTTCAGGTATGAGCTCCGAAATCACTGCTTCCAACACCTCTGGCCTGACAGAGGGCCCTGCCTGCCTTCCTGTGGCCAGGTGTGCTACTTAACTATGCCTCGGCCTCTTCCAACTCAAGATCTGCGGTATCTATGATGATGTTGCCTAATATGTTAATGGCATAAGTAATTATCTGTTGAGCTGACCTGACTTCAGTTGAGAAGTATTCGGCCTACATATGAGAAAGAACCAGTAGTGCAGGAATCACATCTCAAATTAAGGAAGCCAAGCACTTTCCAGTACAGAAGTGAATGCTAAGAAGTTTAGCAAGCCTCTTTGACTAATGTAAAGCTGAATAAGTGAGTTAGGAATAACAAACCCAGAAGACTTACCTCATTTCGTGCAACCAGAGTAATAAATGCTCCTTGTTTATAGCACTCAATAGCAATGCACTTCCCAATGCCACTGGAACCTCCTGTAACCTAAAAACAAAAATCATAAAATCATCTTAGCACTTGAAATTTCCCCTCTGTAGGAAGATTTTTAAAAATCTTAATTTAAAAATAGTTATTTTTAAAAATAACTATGATGTACTCTAAAAATGAATCTACAAGACCTAAATGTTTAGCTATTGTATCTTCTTCCTACCAAACTTAACAATTGGAATAAGTACAAGCATGAAAGACTGTCAGTAGAGCTTGCTGCTTTGACAGTTTTAAGTACTGAAGCATAAATTGCACACTTAAGATATTTTTCTGAGTTCGCTGGCAAAAAAGTAACCTATAAGTCTCGCTACTTAAATAACACATTAATCTGCCTCTGATTCCAAATCCAAATGAATCTTATTTCCTTACTGTACCTCTGGGTATGACTATAACAGATTTTAAAAAATGGTCACCTGTATATATCTTATGATATTTGAAATGGGTGCTTTCTATAAAAGTAATATATAATCATAAGAAAAATCTGAAACGTAAAGGTTTCCTTCTTATATTACTTTTCCCCTCATTATCTACAGCTCAGCCATACTGGCTGCCTTTCAGTTCATAGTTCCATGTACCTTCCAACCACAGTGCCTTTGCACATTCTATTTCTCTTGCCAGGAATGCTCTCCTCCCCTCTTTTCATCTAACTGGCACCTACTCATCTATCAAATCTCAGCTCAAATATCACTTCCTCAGGAAAGCGTTTGCTGCCTTCTCGGCCCCACCCCACCTCACTTTTCAGCACTGCATTCCTTCCTCTCTACTTTATGGCACACACAAAATCAAACAGCCATACATTTATTTGTGTGATTATTTGATTCACAACCATCTCTATCACCACCCCATAAACTCCTCCCTTAGCACAGGGAGGATTCGATATATATTTCACTGAATAAGACAAATGCAACATTACCTTTCTAGTCATTTTGTCCCCATGCACATTATATAATATTGCATGGTACTGTATCCTGCTTTTAAAAAAATTATATCGTAATGTCTTATGTCAAAAAACTAAAAGGCTTCACAATATTGCATTAAATAGCTATATCCAAACGTAATTCTTTCCCTATACTCAAACATTTAGATTATTTGTTAATATTTTTCTGTTATACATAAATCATGCTGTAAGGAACAGCTCTAACCCCATCCCAGGATTTTCAAATCATCGTGGAGCGCCTCCTACACAAATGCATCTACTTCCATGTGACTCACAGGCATCCCTTACTTCTCTTTAGCCTCAACTTGCCACCACCGAAGAGATTTCTTTGGTGGATAATTAACCAATTATCTACAGAGGGTTGCTGTAAAAATATACCTGTTGCTTAGGCTAACAGTTGCCTCTGAGGAGGTCTTTGCTATCAGGATAGTTCATGGGTTGTTTTTGGCTTATTAAATTTCACCAGATATGATAATTCCATAGCAATTGGCAGGACCCCCGCCCCCCAAATGTTCCTGTTTTATGACATTACCCCTGCTGCTTAGATGTCCCTCCACCCACATGCCACACACACCTACATTTCCAAACCCTACGCATCCTACAGAGCCCAGCTCAAACATCGCCTCCTCCATGAAGCTTTTCCTGACTCTGTTACCCAGTCCTACCCTTCAGCTGTCACATCTACCTTGAGCAGTTACTTACGTATCTCAGCTCCTTTGCCAGGATTCAGTTCTCTAAGGATGAGAACCAAGTCCAGCTGATTTCACTCATTCCTAGAACAGCACTTGGCATAAGCAGTTGCTAAATAAATACTTGCCTATGTTAATTTGCAAACTGGTGTATGATGCCATTTCTCTGAGAAGTACAATGTCAAAAAAAACTTGTAAATAAAATTTCCCTATTTGTTATTCAATGAGAGTGATTCTGGAAGTTATGAGGTTATTGAGAAAACGTACATGCTCTGAAGTGCTTTGTAGATTTTAAGCTATTGCTATCATTGTCCTTTTCCTGGACCATATATAGGTAAGCTAGTTGTGTAAATTTACTGCAAAGCAAGAAACAGGTTTAAACCTGATCACAAGAAGAGTCTGACGTCAGCTTTTGGGTCGTGATTCTTGGGAAACTAACCTAGTCAAGTCAGGTAATTCTTAGAAGGTATCTAAGAATACACTTATGCCAATTGGGCTATGTCATTCTGAATGTTATAAGAAAATATAAGGGATTTCCACAAGGGCTGAAAAAAGTGATAAATGTCTATTGAGTTGCCTGACAACTGCTGCTAAATCGAGCCCAGATGGGGCACACTAAAGATAATAGTTCAATTTCCTTTATCATTCCCTCTTACTATTCATTGCAAATATTTTTTAAGTGTTACTGTCTTAATCACATCATATAGCTCTTATTAAAGGCAACAGAGGGGACTGTTTGCTGCCAGGAGAGCTACTCCCAGTCATCTCCAAAAAGGGGGCATATATAAATAACTATATACTGTGTGAGACTTGCTGCAGTTTTACTACTGCAGTAATTAGATAGATAACACTAATATATAAGAATTTTTCTAAAAATGAAACAATAGTTATAAGTTTGTTCATGCTTCCACACAAGCAGTCTAAAGATTAGCTCCCCCTCCTAAAACCACCCAGTCTGGTCTTAAAAATTCTCAGGAAAAACAATTACACCTTCACTCTTCTTGGGACATTAAAAAAGAAGACAGATGGTGACATCTGCATGAATTATTCAGGTCATTTTCACCTTACTTATTATAGTGTGAAATAACAATGCTTTGTTTTAAAGTGGGATGGTAAAAATAAGAAATTCTTCTTAGTCTATCCCAACCAGACACGATGTTCATTCATCTTACCTATGGCCTGCAGCTTCATGGGGCTGGAAGGACTACAGTCAAGGTTAAGTGAAAATGTCTTATAAACAAGGAATCAAAATTTTCATTCTGCTTTTGGCATTACTTTTTTCCAAATCATTCTCTGCAAGCACAAGTTCTGAAAGAATCCATGTTTTTGTGGCAGAAGTTTTCTTGTGGCTCTGAAACTTTCAGAGTTTAGTATGATTATATAGTTTTTCTTTTCTTTTTTCTTTTATTAATGAATCCAGACAATCCCTCACCTACCTTCCACAATCAGGAATAGCAGGAATTGCAAATAGTTTTTTTTTTTTCAAAGCAGAAATTAAAGAAAATACATGATCTCATTCACAAACTCTTTTCCAGATTTAAAGCACACTAAAAGAAACGATCATTTTACCCTACAACAGCTCGGTGGGGAGGCTGGGAGCGCAGATTCAGAGCTGACGAGCCAGGAAGATACGTGCTGCCAGCTTAGTTAGTAACTAACTCTCCTTACGCCTAACTACCCGCCTCAGTGTGCTTTGGGGGTGGGAGATCCGAATAAGAAGGCTACCGCACACGGTCAAGTGCTGGGCGCCGGCGGGGAAGGCACTCTCTCTCAGGGTAAGGAAGGTGCCACACATGCAGAATACGGATCATTGAATACGCGAGCTTCCGGCAGGACACAAACCAAACCCATCCACATCTCCTTCACTCCCAAAGCACCATCCGTGTCGTTAGGCTCACCCTTTTGAATCTGAAGTAATAGCAAAGGATTGCTTTGAAGCAGCAATCAGCAGCCCCCGAAGTGAGCTCGGAGACAAGTGTGTAGACGGGACAGAAGCGTCCCAACACCACTCGCTAACTAGGACCGCCATCCCACTGGGTTCAGAGTCACTTCCTAGAATCCTTTGGCAACCGCTCTTCCTGTCACTCGCACAGGCCATATTCCAGTGGCAAGCTGCCTCAGCGGGTCCCGGCGGCTGGGACCCGCCCGCCCTCTGGTCCACCCCCTCGCGACCCTGCGGCGTCTGCGCCCTCTCCGCGCGCTCCGCACCCCGCGCGCCACCGACCGCTGTGTCCTTGGCAAAGTTTCTCAGCCCCTCTGTTCCTCAGTGGACTCATCGGGAAAACGGAGGACAAAATATCCACATCCCAGGGATGCTCGTGAATTAACAAGCAGCTGCTGTGCCTCCGGAGCTCCGGGAACCCGGCTGGCTGGCGCTGTCCCCCGGTCGCACCGCTCTCCAGCCCCAGGAGGCGCCAGGTGCAACGGAGGGAGGGTCCTTGAGGCCCGGTGCTTGGCCTGAGGTGACAGTGCCGGAGTGGACGGTGGCAGGTGACCCTCCCCATTTGGCTGTCCCTTCCTGGGGACCCTGGCCTGGAGAAAGGGATGGCGGCGGCCCAGCCTCGGTGGCCGGCTGGCCGAGCGGGCCGGGAGGTCGGGACGAAGCAACAGGAGGCCACTCACCACCACATGCGCCCCAGGCAGGGCGAGGGGCTTGGGGCTGATGAGCGGAGACACCATGTAGAGCAGCAGCACGAAGGCCACGAGGAAGGCGGCCGCCAGCAGCAGCATCGCTCGGCCGCGGCGGCAGGGGCCGCGCAGGCACAGGCGCGCTGGGCTTGGCGGCGGTGGCGGCGGCGGCGGCGGCGGCTGAGCGTCACGCGCGGCTCGCGCAGCGCGGCGCAGTGTTTGGGTTCGCAGGCGGGGCGGGGCAACGCGGAGGGGAAGAGGAGGAGCCAGGCAGAGGCTCCGCCCAGGCGGGGACGGGCTGCCCGGGATGCTCTGAGGCCGCCGCCGCCGCCTGCAGAGCTGCTTTTGGCGGGGCTCGGGCGTCCCTAACGGCCCCCAGAGTGGGGACGGGCCCTGCAACCTGCCCTGCCGAACCGGGGCGTCCCCGAGCGAGCTCCGGGCAGCGCCACCTGCGAGCGCTCCTGGGAGGGGCTGGGTGACTTGCTCCTGGGTTGTTTTGAGGGTGCCTCTTAGGACCCCGCAGAGCAGGTCTGCAGACCTCCCAAAACCTCCTGCTGAGCGTCAGCAGCGCCCCGGCCCCGGGAGCACCGCCATTTCGTGAGTACCGGCGCCCGGACTGTGCCTCGGAGCGTGATAAACAGTGGAAGCCCGGAGATTAAGCCCTGAAATTCCGGCTTCCATTTCATATTTTCTTAGTGTACTGAGAAAATGGTCACAGCCCACTTTCGCTTTTCAGAGGACCGGAAAGCCTTAACCTGAGTTTTGAAAAATCACTTAGATGATTCAATTTCGTTCATCTTCTTTACCAAAGCAGGTTCAAAACAAAACAAAACAAAACAGCTTTATTGAAATCTAATTCACATAACTCTGCCGTACAGTTCACCGATTTAAAGTGCATAATAAATGGTTTTTAGTATAGTCACAGAGTTGTGCTACCATCACAACCATAAATTTTAGACCATTTTTGTCACACTCCCAAAGAAATCCTGTACTGTATTTCTCTTCTTGATTTACTGTCCAGAGTTAGCCAAGCTGTAACACTTGAGAGCGCAGTCTCCAAGACTTCTGACAAGGGTGCAAGTTTGGAACTTCCTAAACCACCTTCAGTTTTGATAATTCACTGGAAGGACCCATAGAACTCACTGAAAGCTCTGAGTATTCGTGGTTACAGTTTATTACAGGGAAAGAATATAGATCAAAATAAGCCAAGGAAGTAAATGTATAGGGCAAAGTCTGGAGAGTTCCAAATGCAAATCTTCTGTTGTCATCTCCCATGGAGTCAGGATGTGTGACCCTCTCAGCATTGGTATGTGACAATATGCTTGGAATGTTGCCAGCCAATGAATATCTTTTGAGTTTCTGTGTCCAGAATTTTTACTGGGGACTCATTACATAGGCTTGGTTTAATTGTCCACGTGGTTGAACCTTGTCTCCAACTAGACTGATAGTGCATGACACAAAGCCCCCACCTAAATCACTGGTTGGTTTTTCTGGCATGGCCAATCCCTGTCTAAACAAAGACACTCCTATCAGGTATGACATACATGACCTCCCAACAGCCAAGGGCAAAGGCCAAACCTTTTCAGAAAAGGCTGAATTCTTTACTACATAGGCTGCCACCTGGCCTTTGGCCAAAGCTATCTTACGGAAAAATGAACGTATGTCCAACATTTGGAGGAACCACTGTGGGTGGAGTAGGAGGCTTTTAACTCAGTTTCCCAGTACATTTGACCATCAATATTATTATAATCAGTATTATAATCTCACCAACACTGCTAGGTGTTATACTGTATGATATGGTAGTAAACATACCCTGAAAAATAAGAGTCAAAATGACTGATAGTGACATATGACTAGCATTCTGCTCAGCCATCATTATGTTAGGTAGATAGTTAGGATCTCTGGCTCTTCTAGGGACAAGGGTGCCCTGTTTTGGTTCTGTCTTAAGCAATTGCACCACTTGGAAAGAAGGGTAAGGGTGGGCATGCCATTTTGGTGTTGCCCCACCCTTAATCCTAGCCCAAGCAACACTTGGGATAGAGGGAATGTTTTCTCAATTTGGGAATTCCCTAGCCTAGGCATAATAGGATTTCCAAAGTGACCTAGAGTAACCTAAGGGTAATTATTATGCCATTAGATTCAATCTGCATCATGGTTCACCCCCCCCCCCCCGCCCCCCGCCGCCGTGGGCTTTCAGAGAGAGAGCTCTTATAGGCAGATGGAATTTTGAGGACACCTGTGGATCATTTAGTAACATCCCACACCTCCTGAGAGCCTTCCCTGGGACTGGGCTAATAAAAGGAAACAATCCGAGAATTCAAGGAGAGTGAATCAGTGAGTCAATTGGTCTGTCTCTCTCCACTCACAGAGACTAACCCGTTTTGTTGTACAGTTATGAGCTGCTCATGTGAAACTGCTTCCTGCCTGAGGTTGGCATTGGCCCTACTGGTGATTTTTCCAAGCAAGGAGTCAGAGAACCAGGATAATAGTCTGGACTTGGCACTTTGGTGTGTCTGGTCATTCTTTGGCCAAGAGCACACCAAGAACCGAGGGCAGACTGCCACCCTGACGATCGTAACGTAGGACCAGACTTTCCCAGAGCATTGCAACTCAGGCTTGCAGGTTCCCATTTAACTCTTACCAGTTTCCAAAAACAGGAAAACCGTTTCAGGCACCAGACACTGAACATGTTTTGGCCATCAGGTATCCTCTACTTTTTAGAATTAACAACTATGTGGGCTCAGCAATCTTATTTGTTCCAATTTAGCATGTCCAATCAAATTGCCTCAAGGGCAGATTTACCTGCCTTCCGTTTTGTAATGCCAGGTAAGGGAGACTCCTTGGGGAGGCACAATATCCATCTGCAGAGTACATTCATGATAAGGAGATGCAACCACTTCATACAGAGTCTGTTCAAATGTTCCGATTTTTATCCAAATTTCACCTTAATCCTACCAAACCTTGTATTTCCACATCTTCCCAATTTAACTGGAGCCTCTGTTAGGACTTTACCAATAGGTTTTAGAACCACAGTGCATGGGGCTACCATGCCAAGGAATTTCAGAAATGTTTCTTTGCCACCCATGACCATTTACCTATTCATGTACATTTGGCTTTGGGCCCCCAGTCAGGGGTTGGACCAATGGACCCAGTTTTTCTCTTTAGTTCTTATCTTGATTACATTGCATATCATCACCACAGGCCATTGGGGGGTCAGGTTTCTCCTTGTCGTCTTTGCTTTGCAGCTTTTAGGATTTATCTCAACTAGGATGGATTTGTTTAGGGGCCTTCAATGTTAGTGGACCAGCAGAGGCTCCCACTGGGCCACCCAGCCTCTGAGAGTGCTGCATCAAGACTTTTGTTTTGACACCACCAATGCCTGCTTTATTCATACCATTTCTTAATAACTGTTTAAATATTTCATTCACTCTCTCTTTTCTGTTTCCCTATTGTCTTGGAATCAGTCTACTATATGTTGTTCAGCATAACTTTTACCTTTGGAGGTGGCCCTGAGGTAGCAGCTGCAGCTCAAACTGGCCAGGATTCAAGCTTGGCCCAGCCTCAGGATCTGCTCCAACACTATCCCTTACTTTCAGCTGTTACAGATAATAATAATAATCAAAGGATTACATGTTCAGCCTTTTTCTTTTTACTTTGCATTTATTTTGGCATCCAATGAGCCAACTCCCTGGGAGTGGCATCCATCATTTATAAATTCCACTGGCGAATCTTACTTCCAGTAAGGTAAGTAAACCCATGATCAACTGGAGTTTATTCCAGGGATGCAAGGCTGGTTCAATATTTGAAATTAAATCAGTGTAATTCACCATATTATTAACAAGCTAAAGAAGAAAAATTGCATGATAGTATCAATGCAGAAAAGACATTTGACAAAATCTGACATTCATTCATAATCACAACTCTCAGAAAAACAGGAATACAGGGGAACTTCCTCAACTTGATAAAGAACATCTACAAAAAAATCTACAGCTAACATTATATTTAATGGTGAAAGACTGACTACTTTCCCTGTAAGATCAAGAACAAGGCAAAGATACTTGATCTCACCACTTCTTATTCAACAAAATGCTGTAAGTTCTAGCCAGTATAGTAAGGCAAGAAAAGGAAATGAAAGTCATATAGATCATAAAGGAATAAATAAAACTATTCCTATTTGCAGATGGCATGATTGATCATGCAGAAAATCCCTAGGAATCTAAACAAAAACAAACTTAGTAGAATTAAGCAACTCCAGCAAAGATGCAGGATACAAAATAACTATACAAAAGTAAAATGCATTTCTATATAGTAGCCATGAACTTGTGGACACTGGAATTAAAAATATAATTTCACTTACAATTGTTAAAAGAAATAAATTGGTGTCACTCTCACAAAAGATGTACAGAACTTGTATGCTTAAAACTACACAATGCTGATAAAAGAAATCCAAGGAGTTCTAAATAAAAAGAGAGACACATCATATTCATGAATTGGAAGACTCAACATAGTAAAGATGTCAATTTTTTCCAAATTGATTACTGTTTAATGCACTTCCTAGTCTAACCCCACTAATATTTTTGTAAATACAGACAAGATTACTCTAAAATTTATATGTAAAGGCAAACAAACTAGAATAGCTAACACATCTTTTTAAAAGAAGAATAAAGTGGGAGGAATCAGTCTACCCGATTGTAAGACTGGTTATTTAGCTACAGTAATGAAGACTGTGTTGTACTGGCAAAGGACAGACACATAGATCAATAGAATTTGGAAATAGGCCCACACAAATACACCCAACTGATTTTCAACAAAAATTAAAAAGCAATTTATTGGAGGAAAGTGTCCTTTTCATGAAATGGTCCTAGGACAATTGGACAGCCATAGACAATAAATAAATAATGAATTTTGACCCAAAGCTTATACATTTTGCAAAAATTAACTCAAGAAGGTGTGATAGCTAATTTTATTTTTCAACTTGACTAAGCCATATAGTGCCTAGATATTTGGTCAAACATTATTCTGGGTGTTTCTGTGAGGGCATTTTTGATGAGAGCATCATTTAACTCAGAAGACTGAGTAAAGCAGATTGCCCTACCTAATGTCAGTGGGCCTTATCCTATCAGTTGAAGGCCTGAATAGAACAAAAAGACTAACCCTTCCTTGAGTAAGAATTCTTTCTGCCTGATGACCTTTACACTAGGACATTGGCTTTTTCCATGGCCTTTGGGCTTGACGTGAAACATTGGCTCTCCGGCTTGCCAACTTGCCCTGCAGATCCTGGGACTTGTAGCCTTCATAATTACATAAGCCAATTCCTTACAATAAATCTCTATTATGTATACATCCTATTCATTGATCATGGACCTAAATGTAAAACTATAAAATGTTTAGAAAAAACACAGAAGATGATCTTTGAGAGCCAGGATTATATAAAGACTTTATAGATTTGGCACCAAAAGCACAGTACATAAAAGAAAACACTGATAAATTGGGCTTCATCAAAATTTGAAAATTTTACTCTGCAAAAGACCCTGTTAAAAGGAAGAAAAGGCAAGCTGCTGACTGGGGGAAAATATTTGCAAACCATGCATCTGATAAAAGACTAGTATCTAGGATATGTAAAGAATTCTGGGCCCACACCTGTAATCCTAGCACTCTGGGAGGCCAAGGCAGGAGGATTACTTGAAGTCAGTCGTTTGAGACCAGCCTGAGCAAGGGAATGTCCTGTAGCTAGATGATACCAATGTCAATATCCTAGTTGGGATATAGTGCTATAGTTTTGCAATATAGGAATATTGTGGCTTTGAAGATGATTCTTACATGATAAATCCAGTGCAGCATTTATATTTCCTAATGATGTTGGGTTCTTTCTTTTCCCTTGGGGGAAACTGGGTGCAGGGGATCTCTGTTTTGTTTCTTGCAACTATATGTGAGTGTACAATTATCTCAAACTAAAAAGCTTAATAAAAAAGAAACAGAAAATTCAAGTGGAAGAGGAAGGCAGGAAAATGGGTCAGAGAGATACAACAACACAAGAACCAGGAAAGATTTTAAGCATGAGAGGGACTCAACTTACCATTGCTGGCTTTGCAAATGGAGGGAGGGGGCCAGAAGCCAAGGAATGTAGGTGGACTCTAGAAACTGGGAACAGCCTTCAGCTGAAAGCCAGTAAGGACACAGGCCTCAGTGTTGCAATTGCAAGGGATTGAATTCTGCCCACAACCTGAATGAACAAGGAATCTATCGCCTAGAGCCTCCAGAAAGGAATGCAGCCCTGCTGACATCTTAATTTCAGCCCAGTGAGACTCATATTGGACTTCTGACCTACAGAACGGCAAGATAATAAATCTGTGTTGGTTTAAGCCTTAACTTTGTAGTAATTTGTTAGAGCAGTATTAGAAATCTAATACAAGTTCCCCTTGCCCACTCAGACTAATATAGTTTGGAATTTTTGCATGGCAAGTCATCGTTGAACTTTATGGCTTAAAACAGCAATTATTTTCTCTTTCAGTTCCTGTGGGTCAGGAATTCAGGAAGCCTTTGGTTAGGGAATTCTAGCTAGGAGTCCTTTGCACGGTTGCACCCACATAGTGTCTGGGGCTGGTGTAGCAGAGGGCTGAAGCATCTGAGGACAGCTCTCTCCACGTGGTTTCTCTGCCTGGGCTAGTCTGGGCCTCTACACAGAACAGCAGCCTCAAGGCAGTCAGACTGCTGACAGGAGACTAGAGACTGAAGCTTCCAGAGCAAGTATTCCAGGGAGCAAAGTGGAGGCTGTATCACCTGTAGTGACCCAGCCTAGGAAGTCATAGTGTCACTTCTGCCGTATTCTGTTGGTCTAAAATATTCACAAAAGCCCACCCAGTTTCAAGAGGAGAGGAAGTAGATCCCACCTATCACTGAGAGGAATGTTGAAGTGACATTGTAAGAAGAGCATTTGAGTGGGAAGATATTGTTGTGGCCATTTTTGGAAAATATAATCTTTCACAAGAACCAAACCTAAAAACCACTGAAAGTGATTACCCCTGGGAAGTGGAATCAGCGTTGAGGAGGGTTTGAGGGGAGGGAACCACTAAGTTACATCAGGTGGTACCTGAGTCTGTGCTGTGCTTCACGCTCTGCCTGTCATGATGGTTCTGGTCAGGTGTCTGTTCACCAGAGTTGGGAGTATTTTTGGTCATGCTAAGGAGTAGCATCTTAGTGAGCTGAGCAGTCATTTTTTTTTGTCCTAGGGACCTCATCACCAATGAATCATTGCTTAAGATCTCTGTGGGAGAGACCATTCTGATGACCACACTAGCCCTGCAGCCTAATGTGGTGCCCAAGTGCATTAGACATGTACTGGTCAATTGCCACTACTTGGCTTTCGCAACCGACGGACCTTTCCAGCCCCGATGAATTGAAAAGTCAGTAAAGCGCATTAGAAAGTGTTCCTTCCACTTATCAAAGCCTTGGCTAAGGGATTGGATTCTGGGTCTTTTCTAGGAATATTGTGGCTCTGAAGATGATTCTTAAATGATAAATCCAGTGCAGCATTTATATTTCCTAATGATGTTGGGTTCTTTGTTTTCCATTGTATGCTACTGGAGTTCAAAAAGGATCTACTGTTGAGTTCAGTTTCTTCAACCAAACAAACCAAATCACTCTCAGCAGCTCAAACCAAACTACTGAATGCAGCATCTGTTGATTGAACCCATATTGATAAATTCAATCACCTCTGAAACTTGATTCTCCTTTTTCTTGATCAACATAACCCATGTTATACAAGCCCCAAATATTTGCTGATTATTCAGAATCCTCCAAATTCTTGAAAATATACACATTTCAGTCCTATGAAGCCTTCTCTTTTCCTACTAAATTTTGTTACTTTCACAACCAAATTTGGTGAATCTGTGAATTCAACTGATATAATTTGGCAACCTGCAGGATCAAATGCCGAGTTTGGCTTTTCATTACTTAGGCACTGTGGTTGCAGGAAATGTCTCTTTTAGCACAGTCATAGATCCTTGGGTTTCCATCTCTGCTTTGACTTCAACCAGCCACTCTCATGCTCTTGTTTTGCACTCCAGCAGCTGTAAAGTGGCTCCCCAATGTCTTGTCCTCTCTGGGCGCTTCATTCCATGTGACCATAGGCAGTAATGTAATTAGTTGTTTCACCATGAGCTACCAGATTCCCATCTGGCTAGATGCTGCGGATGCAGCTACAATCCTATTTTTAATGTCCTACCACCTTTGTGTTACTTGCTCAAGTTTGAAGGACCTGGGTGACAGTACATGATATGCCAAGGCAAAGTCAAGGGCCCATGGACTGGCTGTCAAATGATGAAGAGAAATAGGATCTTTCCACTTTGGTTCTTGCAGTGGGAAGCCAGGGGCATTGCCAAAACTAGGAGAGCAGTCTGGATGAAATATACTCTTCTTCAGAGTGCATTTGTTTGATGACTATCTTTGCTATCCTAGTTTTCTCTTTTTAAAAACTTTTGTTATTTTATAGCATTCCAGAGGAGGAGACTTTAATTCTTGTGATTTGCTGTCAATCAGACTGTAATTCTTCTTTAAAACTTTTTTTTTTAACTTTGGGAAATTAAAAATATTTAAAGATAAAACTATAAGGAAAAAATAAGCATCCATATTTACGTCACCCAGATTTAGATGGGGTTCTTACTATGTTGCCCAGGCTGGTCTCAAACTCTTGGCCTCAAGCGATCCTCCTACCTCAGCACAATTGGTTTTTATGAGACAGTGCAAGTCGTCTTTAGCACATCTCTAATTTTGAAGTCCCCGATAACCTAGATAGAAACATATCACAACTTCACTAGACCAGTAAGAACAAAGCCACCTTATAAAATTGACTATTTTATAAAAAGTCTCACAGATAATCCATCAGGTAAATCAAAATAAAAGCATAACTCCCTTATTTTTTTCAAGCCTTTACTAAGTATCTAATAAGTAGTGTCCAGTACTATGTTAATTGGTAGGGAAAGTTTAATTCTCAGTTTATAATCTCAATGATCTAAACAAGATGAACAGAACATGCTTGAAACAGAAAAATCTTAAGATAGTAGTAGCAACTTAGGGCTAAAGAAATCCAAAAGTAGGATGAGGATAGTTCAGGGATTCTTCCTAGAAAAGATTACCTGGTTCGTCAGCTAGGTTTTAATGGAAGTATGTGATTTGGACTAGCAGAGAAAATGACACTCTATTAGAGACTGATATAAATGAAGGAATGGAGGTAGGAAAGAACATGGCACCTGTGAGGGCTCACGAACTTGAGGCAACACCAGTGTCAACACCATGTACCATGTTGCTTCATTTGCAACCTGCTGCACCAGTGTTAGGTAGGTATGCCTCCATTTCTTAACCATGAACGTGGCTGAATGGAGCTTCCATAGCATTAATAATCAAATTCACTCATTCTGTTCTTCTGCATGTCGTTGACAGTGAACTCAAGACATCAATTCTCTGTTGATATGCCTTGTAATTAGAGTCCCTATACATTTCTCAGGCTGAGACAAAGGCTCTTAAACATCCAGGGTGCAGCTCATAGAGATGGTCAACAACAATTTTCTGTTGGCTCAGAAAATGTCTACCCAAAACTTTATAAGGGTCAAGAGCCAGAGAGCCAGATCATACCCATTCCAGTTCCTTTGAGTATCTGTTCATAAAGAACACATGGATGGATATGGCCTATTAAGTATGCTCTACTATTCTAGAATGAGTCTAAAGTTATTAGATTCCATAATTAGCTTTAGACCCGGAAATTCAGAAAATGGAGCTAAGGCTAAAAGAGATATGGATAGTAAGACATAGCTCTTAAAGCACATGTAAGAATGAAGTGTGATAAAGTATCCACTTATCATCAATACTATGCTTATATATTACTTGGTCAAGTATTTTGATCAATTTAAGTAGAATACTTCATCAACTTTTTGATTCACCAAAAATTCTAGATTTCAACTATATTATGTATAATATATTAATTCCCCTAATTATATAATTAATAACAATACTATATAACACTGAGGCTGGTAAGTAAGGTACATTAATTATCTTATCCAGAAAGAATTCAACGGTGGTTTGTCAAGTTAATTCCCAACCCTTACATAAAAGTTGTTGAAAAACAGAATTTTCAGGTGTATATTCTTAATAATTTTTAATTATTTCTTTATATCTAATCAATTTAGATAATAGTTTCTTCTGCACAGAAGGTCCCAAAATAAAGAAACATACACAGAATATAGCCAATGGTAGGTTATATCAATTTACTTCACATAAGAACAGCGTATTTCAGGTCTATGATTTCCATTTAATATTAACAAAAACAATCTGTACAGAAAACCCAAAGGCAACCATATAGCATAATATGTAAAATGTGCAAATATACTTTAAAAATGCAAGTTATTCTATAGCATTTGCAAGGTAGAACTTCATAGTAATTAAGGAATCTACCTCATTCTAGCTAACTTAGTAATTTTTTACATGTAGAGCCAATGCAAATGTACAAGGCACAACTTAGTGTTGATGCTAAAGTGTATAACACACATCCTCAGATTATTTGAAGATATTAAAATAATATCATGTTTGTATTTTATTAATGAGTCATCAGCTCATTTCTAAAGCTTTGTAAGCATTATATTGATACATGTGTGGCCAGGACAAACTGTTCCCTGAACTTAAAGGTGAAAGACAAGACCCTATACTGCTACCCTACATTAAAAAAAGAAATTTATATATTTATGTACACACACACGCCAACATCACAAATGGAAGGTTCCCATAATCCAAAGGGAGGCCATTTCCTCATGAGGAAAGGTTCCCGTTACAGTATTTATGACAGTTATTTAAAAATTACTTACTTATTTACCACCTGTTTTGGTCAATCTTGCTACAAAAAGACACTGAAACAGACAATTTTCTTCTTCCAGGTGAAGACAAATCCTAATTTAGAAGTGTTTCTCTTGAGATTGCACAGTGAAAGGTATTTAATTAAATATAAAAGCTTGCTGCTTTTAAAGAAATTATTTAAATCTACACAGGAAAAAAATCAACCTATTAAAAACCAAGAAGAGCACCAGCTGTCACTCAATTCAAAATCTTTCAAATCCAATCACAGTGCCCTTTGCTTTTTATTGCCCATCCCTGAGAGTAAAGATTCTATCATTTTTAATTTTTTAATAAAGTAAATAAATTTTACATTGATAAGAATGTTTAAGAATTTTTTTCAAAATATAAAATAAGCCCTGTTTCATTTTAGTCCAAAAGAAATGATAAATGCTCTTTGCAAAGACCACCATTCATAAAAATTTTAAACATTTATATGTCATTCAATTTCTAATATTCTTCTTACTGGGTAATTTCTTTGTTTGCCATTCATATATTGCTCATTTCTTTATAACTCGTTATCTTATACTTTTCATTAATAGGAGCAATTGATAGGTAATGGAGAAAAAGTACAAAATCAAACTTAAAGGAACTCTGAAGTAAGATGTGTATTTCCCCATGGTGAAAGAGTTTTACTGGAAACAATCTGAATGCTATTCAAGAGAGGCAAAAATATCTATGAAAAAAACAATACATATGGTAAATGTCTTCCTCCTCTTTGGTTTAACCTTCTTGACCAAAATCTTCTGTAAACTTCTTTAATTTCAACAAGTCGTGTTCATTGACTGTGGGTTTTGTACTAGAGAGTGACCGCAACATATCCGGCTGTCAGAGAAAAGAAGTGGGGAGGGGTATATAAATAACAGATTACAGAAAACACAAAATCATCATCCTGTCATTTTTACTAACTTTAACCTGAATCTGCAGTGTGCCATAAGATACTGACAATAAACTCCCTTATTCTTTCTAAAAGATATCTTTGACATGTTGTTATTCCTTTGCATAGAAAATTCCAATATCTTCCCTTGAACTGATCAAAACCTTTCAGTGGCTCCCCGTTACCTATCAGAAGTACAATCCTTTTAGCCTGAGGACCAAGGCCCTCCAAAGTATGTTCATGATCTAATTTCTGGCCTCATCTGTTTTTCTTAAACAAGAGATCAGTTTTCCAAGTAAATACAATTCAAAAGAATGTGATCATTCACTTACACTTAAGTGAAGCAGAATACCATTTTGTCAAAATCAACTAACAAGAATTTAAAAATATAAGATCAAAATGGTAAGAAAATATGCTAATATCAGAGGTTCCTTAAAGAACTAACATCTAGGCTATGTCTCTTATAAAATAGTAAGGAAAATAATAAAAAGGACTACTCGTAAGTTATTGTAAATTTTTCAGAGCTGGACAGAGAACAAAAACTTAAAAACATAATCAATGTAACTTTACAATCACCCTAAATTTCCTAAAAATAATACACCTTACAAACTGAAGTCCTGTAAATTATTTTAATTCCTCCAATAGAAACCATAAAAACATTCTTTTTTGTAATAAAAGTTGTTTAAACTCAGTTAAAATTTTTAAGAACTGCATTATTTAAACTTTCTATGGAACCTAGAAAAGTAAAACAGAAAAACACCATTTATGAATGCAGCGATACAAGCATTAGCATTTCTGGTTATTTTTAAAAGTCTGAGATTTAGGGAAAAAATTTTTCACCAATTCTATTTTTTAGTTAAGACTTAACAATAACTTACGTAATATATATGAGCATTTTGAAAATAATATTCTAGCTGTAAGACCTATAAAGTCAGAAACCTGTGTTTTTAAAAAAATAGCCTTTTCACTTAAAGTTTCTTCAAAGCCCAAGAAAATGTTTTAAAAATAATTTTTGGCTGGGCACGATGGTTCATGCCTGTAATCTCAGCACTTTAGGAGACCAGAATGGGAGGATCATTCGAGGCCAGGAGTTTGAGACCCCATCTCTACAAAAAATTTTTAAAAATCAGCTAAGTATGATGGCATGTACCTATAGTCCCAGCTACTCAGAAGGCTGAGGTGGGAGGAGCTGGAGGTTACAGTGAACTATGATCCTGCCACTATATTCCAGCCTGGGTGACAGAATGAGACCCTGTCTGTATTTTATTGATTGATTGACAAGGTCTCACTCTGTTGCCTGGGCTAAAGTATAGTAGTGTCATCATAGCTCACTACAAACTCAAACTCCTGGGCTCAAGTGTTGTTCCATCTTGGCCTCCCCAAATGCTAGGATTACAGGTGTGAACCACTGTGTCCAGCCAATCTTCACAATTTTTAACATGAGTCAATAGTATTAAATAAACATGCCTGTTCATACTAACATTTCCCAGCAAGTCTTATATAAATGGAAAATTTTATCTTTGTCTGGCAAATTACAAAGTATAATGTTTTAAAATTTTTCTTAAAAACAAACAAAATTTCAAACCATGGAAACAACTGGCTCCAAAAGTTTATCCCCAGGGACATCCATCCATGTCATTTCAATGGCACCAGGGTCACCTGGAGAGCAGGGTGTTAGCAGATCATCTACGAGGTTGTTAGGATCAGCTCGGGAAGGTCCACGAACCTGGAATAAATAGCAATCTGAAATATTTATTTGAACAAATTAAATAAACATTAGGCCATCATCAGGAAAGCTGAAAGTGTATTAATATTTTTATGTTTTGTTTAAATGTTTACTTCTGGAAAAAAAACTTAAGAATATACAACAAAGAGTAGTTTTCTCTGACTAATGGAATAGACTTTGGCTGGTTTTAGTTTCTTTCTTGATGCTTTTTTATATTTTGAAATTTCCTACAATAAATTATAATACTTACCTGGGGAAAATGAGTTAAAAAAAAAAAAGTTACTTGTGGCTAACCTTTCCCTTTTTTTGCTCTACTGCTTAATAAGTGGTAGTAATCTTAGAGACCAAAAATAGACCTAATAAAAAATTCTTGTAAGTTGCTTTATTATCCAGAGCTGAGAGAATTCTGTAATATTTGGCACCTTTAGTCCGAAATTACTGAATCTTTGTTTTTCAACAAAAATTCTTCCAAATGTAGGTACAAAATTAAATGTTAAACATAACTGCAGGGTCATTTTATGATATATAACTTATTTAACAGTTTTAAGAATATCCAGAAAAAGAACTTTTGTGACATAAAGTCACACACAAGTATTTAGATGGCAATAAATTTGTATCATATTGGGGGCTATTTCCTATCTGTTTTAGAATGATCAACTTTAAATATTATCTCAAGATTGGTGTAGGTATGGAGAAATACACATTCTCACTTTACTTATTGTATCTATTTTATCGTCTGTCTTTCCTCATAAAAATTTCAGCTGCGCGAGGTCAGAGATTTTTGTCTTTTTTGACTGCTCTACTTTCTGATCTTCCCCTGGGCCCAGATTAATACGTTAGACATTTGATAAATAAAAAAAATAAACAGGCAACCTGTTCTTGCTACTTGAAACAATTAGCTTTAAAAAGAGTAAAGTAAAGGATGGAGCCATAGAGAGGTCTACTATAGTTGGTGACCCAAAGCCACTGAAAAATTTAAAACATGTTAGGACTATTAATAATGGCTACTAATAAACTTGATTGGAGAACTTATTTCAATGAAATAGAAATATGTCTGTTATGTAAACCTACCTATCATAACTATTATACAACACTGAAACTCTTCCAAATTCTTTGAAGACAAAACATACAAAAGGACAGATAAAAGTGACTTACCTTTTTAAAATGAGTAGCTGACTGTACTTTTCTAACAGGCTGCATAAGTGCATCCCGTACAATGATACTTATATCTGCCCCTGAATAACCATCAGTTTTCTTTCCAAGTTCTCGGAAGTCTGTCTCTGTTAGACTGTTCTGAGTTGTCCCCAAGTGCAGTTTAAACATTGCTGCTCGGGCATGGGCTTCAGGCAAAGGAATATAAATTCGCTTCTCAAATCTTAAAATAAAAGATACATTATATCAAAGGTATTATACTTAATTTTAACTAAAAATTAGGTTATTTTCAGGAAGAAACAGCTATTTAGATATGCTCAATTATAACAAGTTGAGTCGAATAAGTTAAATGTGCCCATGTGGGCCAAGGTTAAACAATTACATTTAGGTTAGACAAAGGGAGAATGCCCAGAACACATTAAAAACAAACAAATAAAATAAAAAATAGCCAGGGAACCAGCTTGGACGGTTTAGTCTTTCTCACATGATTTTTGGGTTATTTTGGCCATATTATTTATATGTCTAGAATTCATTACATAAAAAGACATGTCCTACAGGATTACAGTTTCTCATAAAAATTGTACTCTGAACTCTTGATCAAGGAGTTAATGATTAACAATTTAAAATAGGAATAGAAATGACACATTGTCTAAATTCAAAATGGTAAAATTACTCAAAATCTTATATAATTAAATATATATTACACAAAATGTCCATTCTATTATAGTGAGTATATTCAGAACAAATAATCCTGTATTATAAACATTTTGTTTTATCAATAATAATTTTGCTTGCCGCCTTAGAATTTCAGTATTTGGAGATAGGGAGAAAGCAGTGAGGGACAATTTAAGTGGCCTGTGCAGACTTTTCTCCTCCAGGTAACTCTCTGTGGCAATGAGAAGAATTTAAAAAGTTTCCAGAGGGAGGGGGCTAAAAAAAAAAAAAGTTTCCAATACCTCTAGAGATGGGTTTGGAATTAGGCCATTTTTCAAAAATACCCAGCACATTTCCTTTCTTAGTACTGGGAGGTAATCTAGCATACTGACAAACCATCGAGTGAATGTGATAAAAGTGGCAAAACTGAAGTGCTAACTTTTACCATGTAAAATTAAATGAATGGAGTAGGGAATTGTGAAACAGTGGAAAGTAAAGTGTCTGTACACCTTTCCTACAGCTGGTTTCATATTCAACTTAAAAATTAGAGACATAAATTTTTTTACTAAAAATGTATCTTGGTTATCTTACTTGGACTTATATAATGGTCATTTTACTAAAATTTTATACATGAAGGGTTTTTACTGAAATATGACACTATATTTGTAAATTTTTGAAGCATCAGTGCCCACTAAGCTTAATTTGAACTTAAGGTAAGCATTAGCTAATATAGTTTTCAGTGTGAAAGACTACAGTATGTAGAAATCTTTTATCTTCAATATAGAAGGCAAGCAAACAAGAAAATGACCAGCTCTCTTCCCCCAAGGCAGGGAAGCAACAAGGTTAGGGCACATTAAAACTTCTGTGAAAAGTTATCAGAATGCCTCCTTGCTACACAAAAAGGGAATTATCATGTCCTTGTTACATCTGCAGCTAGAAGTAAGATATTTACTGGATCATCATACCTTCGCCTAATGGCAGAATCCAGAACCCATGGTATATTTGTGGCTCCCAGAACCAAAATTCCATCATTGTCCACACCAACCCCTGCATTAAAATAGGCAATATTTTAAATAATTTGTCATTTTGGTGCTCTTTAAACCTCGCCCCATTGTTCTGTTAAGAAATGTGGTGCTTTAACATTAAAGTGCCTCATCTTGAGAGTATCTCTCTGAAAAAAATTGTATTTTACTCAAATATTAATATCACATTATTGCAATATGATACAAATATATTCCGAAGAATAAAATATTCTAGATTGTGGACAATACTATTAGGTCATTAAATATGAAATGTCTGATTTCGAATCAAAGTATAGTTTATCATATCTCAAACAAGCAGCAGTATAATTTATCAAAGTATGTACCTAAACTATTGACACAGTTTTGCCATCTTAACAGTAGCTTGTTTATGCCAGCAGTGAAGAAGGCTAGACGGCAAGTGGCAATGAAATTGCAAAAGGCATTTTCCACAGCTCATTGAGAAACTGAGTTTCTAAGTCCAGCCTCTGTAGTTTGAGCAGTGTTGTTTGTGCAACATGTGGTTGAGTGTTGTCTGGCAAGAGGATTGGCCCATCTCTATTGACCAATCTCTGCTGCTTGATCACAAGATTCTTCATCATTTCATCCACTTGGTTGCAGTAGACATCCACTGTAATCGACTGATCAGGTTTCATGAAGCTGTAATGGATAAAAACACCGCTGCACCCCACCAAACAGACACCATTAGCTTTTTTGATGAATATTCGGTGTTTTGGCACTTCTTTATCCAACCATTGTGCTGAACGCTTGTGACTGTCAAAAAGAATCCATTTTTCATCACATATAACAATACAGTGTAGAAATGGTTCATTCGTCTTTATGTCATGACAGCAAAGAAAGGCAAGCTTCCAGACGGTTTCGCTTCTGACGCTTGTTTAATTCATGCAATACCCATCTATCCAGCTTCTTTACCTTGCCGATTTGTTTCCAATAGTCCAATATTGTTGGAATAGTAACATCAAACTTTGCTGCTAATTCACATGTAGGTTAGATGGATTTGTTTCCACGACAGCTTTCAGCTCATCATTATCCACCCTTGGTCTCAGGTCACCCACATGGTTCATTTTCAAGATTAATATCACCAGAATGGAACTTCTCAAACCATCAACATACTATGCACCCATTAGCCACATCCTTCCCAAACACTTCGTTGATATTTTGAGCTACCTGCGCTGTATTGGTTCCACAACAGAACTCATTCGAAAATAACATGAATTTTTGACTTATCCATGGCTTCACAAAAATAGCTCTAAAAAAAAAATTGAAAGATAATCACAAGCCAAAATGTGCATTTGAAAGACTGAGGATGTACCTTCACAATAAACATAAAACAAGTGTCAAGGTGAAATGTTGAGAGATATCAACTGTCAAACTTAGTAATTCAAGAAATTAGACATTTCATACTTAATTACCTAATATTCTTTTCAAAATATTTCTTGAAAGATTTCATTTGAAGTCTACATATTACTTTTACTGATATTATTCCTGGCATGTTATGGAGAAATATTAATCTCTTTACTATTTGTATAAGTGAGTCCAACAAGATGATTACAACTGGGGAAAAATTATGTATGCACATGGAAACTATCAGAATGAAACATGGCATAATGAAACTGTTAGTTTATTAGTGTGGAGAAATTCTGCTTGAATTTTTTCCATTATTGTTGTAAAATAATGCGTATACAATAAACAGAAACTATTTTAAAAATCAGTAATATTACCTTGCATTTGAACTAGGAACTCTGTCTTAATCCTACGTGCAGCTTCACTTTCATTTTCACTTCTTGAACCACACAAAGAATCAATTTCATCAATGAAGATAATAGAGGGCTTGTTCTCTCTGGCAATTTGGAATAAATTCTTAACTAATCTAAAAATAAAGAAAAACTTTCAGTCTCTAAAAAATATTAACAAACTAAGACAAGACAATATACCAATATTACAGGAACTATAGATTAAAAAGCCTACTCATGTTTCAGGTACAGAAAATAAGAATGCTACAACTGGATAATTCACTTTACAATTTACTAAGTTACACAGGTGTACTATCTTTTTTCTACAAAACAAATTCCAAATTAGGGTCTGATATGACAGATAAATGAGTATTTACATTATGTCAAATCTCCGAATATCTATTAATGATGTGAGAAACCTATTACTTTACAGACTACCAGGCAAAGACAAAAATATTTAAAATTGATTTGCCACTTACTTTTCACTTTCACCTAGCCACTTTGAAACAAGATCAGAGGAAGATATTGAAAAAAATGTTGAGTTGTTTGCTTCTGTTGCTACAGCTTTGGCTAAATAGGACTTTCCTGTTCCAGGAGGCCCAAATAATAGGATTCCCCTCCAAGGTGTTCTCTTGCCTAAAATTTGCATTAGAAAAATAACAAGAGAATTTCAAAACTTAATTTCAGTTACTATAGACACCATCCATAGCGAAGAATACTGTGAAAAGATTTTAACTCTAAAGCAATCAATATTTTTAAAACATATCAATCTAAGGTATGTCTTGAATTTATTTTATTTGCTTTCTCTAGAGCCCATTTTGTTAAAAGTGAGTACATATAAATATAAGCCTTCTAACAGGAAGTTCATTTGCTTGCTCATTCATTCATTCAACCAACATGTAGTAAAAGCACAATGTGTGGACACAGACAAAAGGATTTCTGCCCTTCATGAGCAGAAAGTTCCTTTGATATGCACTTTATCCGAAGCTATTAAATCTCACTCTTTTTAAGAAACAGAAATACTTTTTAAAAATTAATACATGCCCATTGCAAAAAATTCAAATGAAAGTCAAAAGAAAAAGTAAAAATTACCTATAACTTTATCTCCTAGGCACACATTAATGTTTTTAAGTCGATCCATCTATACTTACTTCTCGGCACACACACTAACAAATGTGGAATCGTACTATACATATTTTATAACTTGCTTTTTGATCTTTATAATAAATGTGGACATTTTTCAATGAATTATGATGCAGATTTAAATTTATTAATATAGATGTATACTACATTTTATTAAGTGCATAGCATTCTATTACATGTTGGTGAATTACCCTACTGGTTGACATTTAGATTGTCTTGAAATATATCTATTGCAAATATGTATAAGAAATAAAACATCTTTGTGTAAAGATGTATCACTGCCGTATAATAGTCACAATTTATTTAAGATAATTCATGACATGGTGACAAGAATTCACCGTGCTTTACCTCAGTCATCAATGTGTTTTTAAAATATCATCAAATAAAATTACTTAAAAGTCATCTCACCTGTAAAAAGATGAGGAAATTTAATAGGCAGAATCACAGCCTCTTTAAGTGCTTCTTTGGCTCCTTCAAGACCAGCAACATCACTCCACTTCACATTTGGTCGTTCCATAACAATGGCACCTACAAAAAATTTTGTCACCTTTAAATTGAGGAAAACTATTTCATCAAAGTTAGAAGACAACATGGAATCATGACATTAAAGAAATGCACTATAAAATTGTCTGGGTAAGTTTTATGTGTTAAAGCCCATTCTGAAAAAGTGCGATGGGGAAGTAGTTGCTAGGGAGGAGTCAGCAGGAGTCAGGAGCCTGGGAGAGTGCCTCAATTACCTGGGGCAGGTCACTTTCACCTTTTACATTTCTACTTCCTCATTTGTGAAATGAAAATAATGCCATCTGCCCAAACTATTTAGATAGGTTAGTGTAAAAACCAAAAGACATAATGAATATTAGAGTGTTTGGAAAAGCACCAAACATTTCATAAAATGGTTATGATATTTGAATATACTGATTCTGGAGTATCAGAAGTACTTGTTCAATGGGAGTTCATCTACCTTTTCTTCTGTTAACCAAAAGAAAAGGTGATCTAATCTTCTCAACCACAGAAAGACAATATGCTGAAAAACATTAACTGAAGACAGGCAGATAGACAGGAGAAGATAGGAAAGAAGGAGAGAGGAAAGGCTACAACAGAAGCAGATGATGGAAAAGAGAGAGTATACGCCTGTAGATTTGCAATACTTTCCTGAGATTTGCCAAAATTTCTATTTGGCTTCTAAATAGATTTACCATTTTTGTAAATTAACAAAGTTACTTAAAATCAATGATTTGGTTTCTAAATACAGTATATTCAAAAGCTATGACAACTGTTGCAGTTAGAGTCCAAGAAGAATTTATTTTAATATAGCTTACTGGCAAAATTTTCTAGTTATCTTTCATTAAAAGCTTTTCCAACTTTCTAGTATACAGAAGTTGTTCAACTATAAATTATTAAGCAGCCTGTTCTAAGATGACATGTGGTTGCAGTAAGTACAACAAAACACCTCCACTTATATAATCTAATTATTACTTCATGAAATTAGTTTTATCATTTCTTCTGGTTAGTAAAGATCATCTATTTACTATTCTAAGACTAGTTCTACCTTAGCAACTTCCTTAAACTATGCAAATCTTTAGTTTCCAGATTAAAATGAAATGAAACCATATATACTTTTGCATTCTGTTAAGTTCAGACTACTATAAAGCAAGAAAAAAGTCAATTCACTTTTTCTTTCTTATGTTCCATGAAGATTAGTAATCCTACATGAGAAAATATCTACATGATGACAGGATTTTTAGTCAGTTAAATGAAAGTAAATTTACTTTATAAGTGTGCATCATCTGGCTAACTCAAGATTTTTGCTATGAATTTTAAAAATATGCTGTAATTTATTTTCACATTTAATTAACACTTTTCTCCTTGAAGTTTAAAGGTAACTTTGGAATGTTTGCTGATAAACAATTAAATGCTAGACATTACTTGTTTGTAAAATTAAAAATGGGAAGTGGGATTATTAGACGATATAAATAAAACAATTGTACTTCTAATTATGTAAGTTTATCCAGTTTTTGATATTACACTAACACGTTATTTAACCACAAAAAAAATCACTGAATATTAAAGCCAACAGAAAAATCAAATCATAAACCCATTTTTAACTATCAAATATTATACTTAACATCATGATCTAAAACAGAAGTAAAAGATTTAAAATACTGGTTCAGAAAAAAAGAAGAGGAAAGATTCAAAAAAAGATATTATACCATGAAATACATCAGCAAACTATTAAATTAAAAGATGGGAGAAAAAGGATTCTCAGATATGAAAGGCAAGGACACCTTTCATACACTATTTCACCCTGAAATTCCAAATAAACTTCCTCATTTAAACATTTGAAGCTTTTTTTTCCTAACATTTCAAGCCCTTATCATAACCGACAGGTAATTTAGAGAAATCCCTATTAAAAACATTGTTAGCTTTTTCAAAATTAAAGACAATCCAATTTTCACTTGGGGGTGGGCAGGTGCGATGAGCCAAACAAAACCAAAACCAATAGCGGAGACAGAAAAAAGCTTCTTGCCTTAGAAGTGGAATAAGGCACTTGGTGGGGACTCCTGAGTGACCAGCACTTACTGAGTGTGCAGTGTGCCAGCACCACTGCAGGTAGTGGGGGTGCAGCAGTGGAAACCGAGAGTCTCTGCCCTTGAACTGCATCCACCACTGAAATTCTCGGCATATAAAAATACTCTCTATCCTCATTAACTGTACTATTATCAACACACTATCCTTATAGTGTTCTCCTATAAATCCTAGTGGGGTAGGGAAGATAGAAATATTACCAAAATGAAAAGACTAGTATAGTAAAGTTAAAGAGGTCTGGCTAAGCTAGGTATATTCACTGTTCAGTAACAAAGGCTGAACCTGTCTAATGGAAATCCTTTCCAAGTTATGCACTCTGTTTGGTATAATTCAAATGAACAAAAAGCATACTAATGGGTGAAAGTAAATTCAATCTGAAAAATCATTTAATAGTTGTATCTAAGAACAATTAAATCTCAGCAATTAAAGAAATCAGCAATTAAATAGATGCCTTTTTAGATGCACAGAGCTATCATTTATTGAGTACCTAAAATTTGTCAGATAATATTAGGCAGTTTTTACATTGTCATTAATCTTTTGGCCCTGAAAGAGAGGTATTACTAATTTCCATTTTACAGATGGGGACTCAGACTCCAAAAAGTTCAGTAACTTGTTCACGATTAGAAGGCTTCTAAGTGGCAGACCCTAGAGTGGAACAGAGATCTGAATTGAGCCAAAATCTCTACCCTCCCCATTACACCACTACACTGTAACACAGCAGAATGAAAGGGTGCTTGCAGGTATGGAATGTAAAAACAGAAAGTTTAAAGAGATAAATGTAAATAGAAACACTAAGAAGCAAATGAAGAACAGTAGGTAGGAAACATGAAATAAAACATCAGTGAATGAGCTACAGCGATGGCCACAAAAGCCAAGTGTAATTCCCAATTAGTTCTGCTCCTCTGACAGTAGTGAATTTTAATACCATCAGATTTTGTAGTGTGCTAACAGTATAAATGCTACCTTCTCTAAAAGAGGGCAAATAAATAAAATGAAAGAGAATAAGTTGACTTACAGCCTTTTAAAGGTAGATATAAAACCAAACAATATTTTTATTACATGAAAAAACCAAGCCATGAGGCCGTAGAGGGCTACCCTATGAAATGCTATAAAGAAATCCAGCACATAACCACTGGGAACCAAAGCCAGTTCTTGAACCTCACTGAAATAAAAGGGGGGTGGAGTGGAGATAAAACAATTCAAATAGGCAATTAACTATGAGTCTTTTAAATAAGATAGTAAGTTTAAAAAAATGAAATCTAAAGCAACCTTGAAGTTGATTCTGTAGTTTCTTTTTTTCAGGATCATCAGATTCTCCTTCCCCATCACTGTCATTCCTAATAAAAAGAATTTAATATATTCAAATGATCACTCATTACTATCAAATAAGGCAAAAATAAAGGAAAAATTAACCTGAAATATTTGTAATGTAAGTGGCAAAAGAAGACATTCCCATTATAAGTTATGCTTATGTTATTATTTTTAAGTATATATTAAATAAAATAGGAAACAGACACATTACCAATTAATAGAGAATCATGAATAAGAGAAGGACAAAAAGACCAAAATAAAGTCAGGAACTAGCTCCAAATTCCCATGACATACCTACGTATGTATTAACTCATAAATGCATGTCCCACATATCATTCCATGAAGGATTTAAGATGAATTACAGGAGTTGCAAACAACAATACAAACACCAAGACTGGACAAAATATAAATTAGAATGAGAAATCACACCAGTAGGAAAAAATCCAGAATACTAAATTATCTAAAGTACAAGGATCTATAACTCTTAGTCTGGGATTCCAAAGGATTGATGAAGCTTCCTGATGACAATGAACTGAACCCAAAGAACAAGCAAGTCAACCTAGGCATTTCACATCTAGGAATTTATCCTGAGGAAATAATTTAAAATGAGTTCAAGGATTTAACTATAAGGATGATCACACCCAAAATGTTTGCCAACAGAGAAAAAATAGAAATAATTTATGTTCAGTTATAAGGGTTAGCATATGATAAAAAACATTGCAACCTTTAAAAATGATGTTGTAGCAATAATTTATTGGAAAGGTGTTCCTGATACAATGTTGAGTGAAAAAGTGATAAAGCAAAAAATATGGCATAAAATAATTTTTAAAACTGTAAGATATAACGGGGGATTAAAACCTTAACAGGTTTTATACCAAAATGGGACCACCTTATAGGATGGTGGGGTTATGGGTGAGGTAGACATCAAGAAACTGATTCACTGGACACTCATTCCAACCTCTTGTATCACGCTGTCCTGTACTGTAAAGGCTGTACTTATTAATAAACTGCCCTTTTTCGGCTCCCTTGCAGTTAGGGTTCCACATGAGATCTAAGTTCCTTCAAGAAGGTGGGGGCTGCTTGCAAGGAGACCAAATCTTCATGCGAAAGCACCAGTTTTGCCAAGGGAACTGCGCAGAGGTTCTACTGTCTCCTCCCAAGCACTGTGATGCTGAGCAGGGCGGGTGGCAACAGGGGCAACCCTCCTTGAACAACCCGGACATGGCTGAGCACTTCTCCTAGTGATATGGAATCCAAGCTTGACTCTCTTGCCCCAAAATTCTGTAAGGTAATCCTGCATAATAAATCCCTTTTTGCTTAAATAAGCCAAAGCAGGTCCTACTGTTTGTAACTAAGACTGCTCTTTAGTACAGGAAAAGAATTGGCATCCTCTAGTCAGGTAACCACCTCAGGAGAGATCATTACAGGGTCTTCAAGCAAGACGAGAAGAGCTTCAACAGATCGGGGAAGAGAGAACCTTCTGCTGGCAAGGGAGTCTGAGCGACAGTTGGACATTCCAGGCACCCAAAGTTAACCGAATTTTTCCCAATATTTTCATTGTATGTTTGGAGCCCCTATCTTACACTAAATGTCTTTATCTGCATATAGGTTGAAATTCAATAATCCATAAGATCAGACGTCATCTGATTTTTGTTATGTCAATGCTACAGGTGTAAAAGATAAACTATTCTTAAGGTGCCACAGAAACTCCCTGGTTCCCTGATCACATCTTGAACAGAAAATATAAAACTGTGAGCTTATCATTTTCTACAAACTCTGCCGCACAGTGTGAAGCAATATGTCAATTCTATTCTTAAAGTCTTTGTATTCCTCTCAATGGTCTACGGTAGCAGCCATAAAGCCCCAAAGCACTGCCTGAAAGGCACTTCCTTCCTTGTGACCACTGGGGATCATTTAAGTAATGTGTGCCACTGTGTGCCATCAACTGTGAGTATCACATCCTCTGAAGCAGAACCTCAGTGCTTTTAAGCCCAACCAGGCCAGGAATTCCATTCCAGACTCTCATTTTCTTAAGAATGTGTCACTTGGAACTACCTCTGGAACTAATTAATAGAATAGTCAGAGAGGATCTGCTTAGAATATGTTCCCGTTGCTTATGACAGAACTTGACATGCATATATTACATGTTGAATAAATAAATTCTGCATCTAGAAGTGATATATCTCCAGAAGACATTCCTAAAAAGGGTTTCAATGTTTACAAATTATGCTGTGTTTTTCTTTACAATAACAGAAAGCAAATCTAAAGCAAACCCACATCTAAAAACTTTGTATATCAAAAAAATTATTTATATTGTTGGAATTTTCTTTTTGTCCACATGGGCAAAGATTTAATTCACAGATTACTCCTATAACAATTTTAAACTTCAACATTACCCAATGGCCAGAAGGTAACTGAATGCCATTCCTTCAAATGTTTTCCCCTACTATTAGCAAGCAGTCACGGAGGGTTATTTAAGGTATATCATGTCCTAAGCTTAGTAAACTAGGTGCTGGCAAACTTTTTTCCATAAAGGACCAGAAGAAAAGCAAATATTTTAGGTTTTGTGGGCCATGCAGTCTCTACTGCAACCACTTAACTTTGTTGTTATTGCATGAAAGCAGCCACAGACAATAGGAAAATGAATAGGTAAGGCTGTGTTCTGATAAAACTTATTTGTAAAAACAGGCAGCAGGTCAGGTTCAGCCCATGAGCCATGGTTTGCCAACACCTGGTTTAATCAAAAGAAATTTATTTCACAAATTATAAGTTAAAAGGTACAATAAAAGCTAACGCTTTTAAACACATACCCTTTCTCATCTGCTGGACTCGGCTGTCCCTCCTTCACCGGCTTCTGTGGTTTTTTCTCTTTCTTTTTCAGGTACTCCTTTAGTTTTTCTGCTCTGTCAAGATATTCTGTACACTTTGCCCTGATACTTTGCTTGGCTTTATCACCCTGTGTTTCATCTATTGAAGGAAAATGAGAAAGATTTTTCCATGAGAATTCTACATAAAAAGGTTTAGACGCTTAAATATATTTTTTTAAACAAGGAAATTCTATGTTGGGAGAGAGAGGGAAGATCATCTCTGACTCATCATTGATAACCAATGATTACCAAGTCTTTCCTACGTTTTCCCCAAGCTGGGTTGGAGACCAATAGTGAGCCTGAGTCAGAAAAAAATCTAAGCAAGAGAGTAGGTTATTTTAAGGTAATGTTAAAGAATAAGAAATTATTTAATACTCTGTAGGTTTCATATTCTTCCCCTACGTTGTGCAGATAGTGGAAGGCTGTTTGTCTTACACAAACTCAATTATAAGAAAGAAAAATAGAGGCAATAATAACCATTTCCATTAATGTCTCTATGTAAAGTTTATTTCAAAGAGTATGAAGAGTGATGGAAATCCCATATATTACGCGTAACACCAACATAGTAGTTTTACTACATCAAGGCCTCTGTCAGGGCTATTTTCAAAAGTCAACTTTGGCAAAATATGCAATGCATGGGATCAGCCCCCTGTATCTTACACGTTATGATTCATTCCTAGTTTCACTTTAATTTGACATAAAATCTCAAATTAAATGAGGAAGCTCTAAAGAAAATCTTGAATTATCCAACTGCATTAGGTTTAAGATCCATGAGGGCAGGGGTCTCTATTTTTGCTCACTGTTACATCTTTCATGCTTGGAACAGTGCCTGGCACATGGTAAACATGCAACACATACTTGTAAAATACGTGAGTAAAATGTTTCCCAACCTGTTTTTTTTTTTTTTTTTTTTTTTTTGAGACAGAGTCTCACTTTGTTGCCTGGGCTAGAGTGAGTGCCGTGGCGTCAGCCTAGCTCACAGCAACCTCAAACTCCTGGGCTCAAGCGATCCTACTGCTTCAGCCTCCCAAGTAGCTGGGACTACAGGCACGTGCCACCATGCCCGGCTAATTTTTTCTATATATATATATTTTAGTTGTCCATATAATTTCTTTCTATTTTTAGTAGAGACGGGGTCTCGCTCTTGCTCAGGCTGGTCTCGAACTCCTGACCTTGAGCGATCCACCCGCCTCGGCCTCCCACAGTGCTAGGATTACAGGCGTGAGCCACCGCGCCCGGCCCCAACCTGTTTTTTAAACAGAATATTTTCAAACATAGGCTTAGACAAAATGAGCAAATCTAGATTATATAATTTGGGTACATTATCAGTAAAATAAAAAAATTATTTCCATTGAGATGTTTAGGTATACAAAGCAGTAACTATGACAGCTCTCACAGTTGGGACCTAAGTCTGAGTACTTAAAATTAAAAGCTACTAAGAAAAAAGTAGAAATTTTTTTGCAAATGGAAAGTTTAGCATTTTCTGGCATTTTATTTCAATTTTTATAAATGAAATAGAGTAATTTCTTCTTATAGTGTTTAAAATAAATAACCCATGACCTTACATTTAACTACATGGAGAAAATACTGCACAGCATTTTGATAGAGTAGAAGGGCTTCTTCATAGTTTCCAGCTTTGTCTTCTTGGGCTGCTTTGCTAGCAAGATCTATTGCTTTCTGTTTGAGGGAGGCAAAACAATAATATTAAAATCAAAGCATAAACCTAAGTGTGAAGTAAATAATCAAACTGAAGGTTTTCTTAAAATACAAAAGCAACCTAAAAACCAATCCATCTTTTTTTCTAAATGACAACTGTATTTTATTATAAATTACAAATTTATAAAATGCAAATTACACTTGTTATGTGAATAAATGCTATCTGAATACTACTTTCCCTAGTACTAATCACTAAGATTCACACACAATTTTCATTCAGTTAAGGTAAAACTTAGGGCTACTAAGGAATAATCAAATAATTGAAAATTCAAATTAAACAAGCATTTAGGGAAATTCTCAAAAATTAAATGCTGCTATATTTAAAGCATATAACAATAATGAAAATGGAAATGTCAAAAGCGATGTGACAATGAAATATCAAGAACCTAAAAAACACCTGAATCTTTTAACCCAGTAATAATTTTTAAAAGGTTTATTGACTTTAAGCAGAAAGATCTTTTAACAAAAACAAAATCTGGAAACTTAAATTGTAAAGAGCAAAAGGATGCCACACAATGGAGTATTAAAGGATCACTATAATAGTATTAATATATATATATATTTTTTGAGACACAGTCTCACTGTTGCCCAGGCTAGAGTGCTATAGCATCAGCATAGCTCACAGCAACCTCAAACGCAAACTCAACCTCAAACTCTTGCCTCAGCCTCCCAAGTAGCTGGCACTACAGGCAAGTACCACCATGCCCAGCTAATTTTTTCTATTTTTGTAGTTCCTGGCTAATTACTTCTATTTTTAGTAGAGACGGGGTCTCACTCTTGCTTAAGCTAGTCTTGAACTCCTGACCTCAAGGAATCATTCTGCCGATGCCTCCCAGAATACTAGGATTAAAGGCGTGAGCCACCGCACCCAGCCCCAAATTCAATTTAAAACACAGCTGTCTACATCACTTCTGTGTTTAAAATCCTTCTTCTGTGTGTGTGCACATGTGTGTAAGTGGGGTTTGTCTTTTGACTCTCTCCCCACTGGAATGCACACATGCACACGTGGGTTTTGTTTTATTTGTGTTTTGGTTTGTCTCCCTCTTCCACTAGAATGTGAGTGCCACGAAGACCAGGGTTATGTCTGCTGTCTTCACTTTTTCATATTCCCAGAGACTAGCATAGTGGCTGGCACAAGACTGAATGACTTTATTACCCCCGTGAGTCAGGATCTGGTCATGAATAAGGATATAAAGGTTGGGAACACATGGGACTGTTTTTTCAGATTAGGAGATCCTGACATGTCCACCTTAGAAAACCCTGGGAAATGAGGTAAATCCTACAATCATCTACCTCAAGAGAAAAGACATCTCAGCCCCTGTCTGTCAAGATGAATTCTTTCTCCTATCCTCTGGAGCCCATCCCCACCTTCCTACTCTGATTCCCTCCATCAGTGATAGGCCAATTAGGGGACTCTACAGCAGGAAAATGTGTTTAAGTCCCATCTCCTATTCATATAAAATACACCAACTCTCCCCAGTTCCTAGGTTCCTCTCTATCATCTACTTATCTCTTTGCCTTCACAGCAAAATCCCAAAGAACATCCCAACTTCATCTTGGTTTCTTTCTTTTTTTTTTAGTGACATAGTCTTGCTCTGTCGCCCAAGCTGAAACTCCTGGGCTCAAGCTATTCCTTCCACCTCAGCTTCTCAAATAGCAAGGACTACATATACACACCACCATGCCCCGATAATTTTTCTTATTTTTTGTAGAGGTGGGGTCTCACTATGTTGCCCAGGCTTGTCTTGAACTTCTGTCCTCAAGCAATCTTCCAGCCTCAGCCTTCCAAAGTGCTGGGAGGGATTACAGGTGTGAGCCACCAGGCCTGGCCCATCTTGGTTTCTTGAGCTCCGAGTCCTTCCACAGCAATGCTTTCTGCCTCCTGATTGCCAAATCTCACAGAGAGGGAGTTTATCTAACTCCATCTCTGCTGCACTTAACACTAATAACAAATACCTTGATAGTGTCTCTTTTCTTGGCCTTCACAAAATCATTCTCTTCTTGACTATTTAATGATTCTTTCTCAGGCTCCATTTTCTCTCTTCTTAAATGTCAGTATTCTGTAGGATTTCTATCTTGGTCCTTGTTTTTCCTCATTCTGTAAACTCTCCAAGATGTGACTCTCTATGTCCACAACTTCTGCTACCATCTGTATGCTAGTAATTCCCACATCCTAACTCCAACCAACCCTCTCTCCCTAATTTTATACATACGAGGGCTGTCCGGAAAGTATCCAGCCAAATAGAGAGTTATTATATTAACAATGGCTGGATACTTTCTGGACAGCCCTCGTATGTATCCAAATGCTCACTGGACATTTCAATTTGATTGTCTCCACAAGCACTGTAAACTCAACAAATTCAGAACTTATTTTGCTCCCCAACCCTGACCCCAAATATACCCCTTCTTTTATATTCCTAGAACCAATTCCTACCCACTCAGATATCCAATCCAGAAATCTCTGAGAAAAACGCAGACTCTTTCTCCTCCCTCCATTTTTAGATGCAGGTAACAAGCCTGACTATTTTTCTCCAACTTTCCTCTGGCCAATCCTCTTCTTTATTTGAATAGGCACTCCACTAATTTGCCCCCTCATCGTCTCCTGTCACACAGACCCCTGCTTCCTAACTGGTCCCCCTGCTTCCAGGTTTCCTACCAGTCAAGTTTTTTCCTGTACACAAGATAGCTTCATTCTAAAACAAAAGCCTGAGCATATCACTCCGCTGTTTAAAACCCTTCTGTGACTCCCCATCTACAACAAAATAAAGGATGAGGATCCATCATTTATGTGTGGCATGCATGGCCTAACTCTTTAGGCTTGAGTTTCCATCTCGTACATTAAGTTCTAGTCATACCAAGCTACTGGCACAACCTGGACCAACTTGGACTGCATGCCTTTGTATATAGCATACTCTCTGTGTGGAATACCCTGTTCCACTGTCTCCCCATCAAACTCCAGCTTCTCCAGGACTCAGTGCAGTGCTGGTCCTCCTGCTGCAAAGCCCTCCCCAACATCCCTGGGCAGCCTACCCTGAACTTCCTCTAGCTTCCCCCAGCCTCCTGTACATACTCCCACTGATCACACTGTGGTGTATCTATCCTATGTCTTTATACATCTGTTTTCACATCAGAACAAAAGCCATGTGAATTCATGGATGATAAATTATTTTTGATTCCCTGGGACTTAGCAAAATGCATGGCATAGTAGACACTCAAAAAATATTTAAGACTGAGTAAACTCTGAGTTCTATTTCACATTGTATTACTTGTAGTTTCCCCCAATCCTCTCTCTACAAGTTTTATTACAATTCTAGACTGAGGCACAAGATGGTTTTCTCTGCCTGAAAAGCAATCAACTTTCTTGCTCAAGGAAGCAGAATGTTATCACTGTTGTAATTATAATATTTTGTGAAAGATATAAAACAATTATCTTCATAATCTTTTGGGTCATTTTTCAATATAAAAGTCCCAAGTAAGCCTCTCCTCCCACTCTTTTTGTGAATTTTTGATGTCTGTTTAAATGGGTCTACTTTCAGTGGTCTTTCTTCGGGATCAATTATCTTGCGTTAAGGAGTTCTTCCGTTATCTTCAGTGCCTGTACCCCCTAAATAAACACCTGTCCAACAAAATACCATAAGTCCAAGACAAGGATTCAATACAGGTATGTCATGGTATTCTTTTGTATCAAATAGGCTGTTTGGGAGTAAGTCTCACTAAATTCTAAACTCCACCAATGCCCTAGATCCATTCTGGGGACAGGAGACACTGTCACATAAATTTCTTCTCTCAATGAATTCCATTCAGCAGAAAGCTAACGATTAAGTCTAATATCTTAGGCCTCCATGACTTATGTACAAAACATTGTGCTCACTACGGTGGGGGTGGGGAAGTGGAGTCACAAAATAGTTTAAGAATACTCCATGATCTTATATACTACAATTTGGGAGACACAGGAGAGTCCACATAAACACATACGTTCAATTAATTCACGGTGACTTTATGTAGGCTGGTTCTAATCTCAGATTGCAGGGCTGTTTCCTTATTTCTACTTACCTGACAGCTCGGTAGGAGGGCTTTGCTATAACAGCTTTAGAAACTAAGACAAACTATGACCACCCTATTTTCAACTGGTCCAGAGCAGTGCTTTGCAAAACTTACATTCTTTCCTTTCTCTCTTACACTAAGTGGAGAGATCTGCCCAGTTTGGCTCAAAATTGGCTGGTTTGGGGGAAAAGAAAAAAAAAGCCCCAACAAGTCAAGAGTCTCACAAAGCCAGTGGCTCGGGAGACCTCCAGGGAGAGCCGGAAACAACATTTCCGCTGGAGAGCGCCCACTCTCCCACCTGCGGCTTCGCCTCGGACCCGCCCTCCTCCGCCCCTACCAGAGGCGCAGCCGCTTCCTCCGTCCTTCCCGCCCCGCACCTCACTTCTCGCGCCTTCCCCAGCCCCAGCCCTCCAGAGGGACGGGAGATGAGTAGTGATACCTGGAGGTTGGTCGAAGTGGATGCCATGGCGGAGATCCGAGGCGGTTCCCTAGCGGGGAACGAGGGCCGAGGACAGCCAACAGCACCAACGTCGAATCGCGCCGAGTATAACAGTCCCTAAACTGGGGAGGCTAAGTGGCTCTCAGACCCCGACACGAGGCCTCTTTTCCGGAACTTATCCTAAAACAACACCGCTCTACGCCCAACCCTCCTCACAAAACTTCCGCAATCCCGAGCCCCTCTGGGTTCTGATCCCGCCTCCGGCTGGGCACTTCCGCTTTCGTCATCAGCACGCGCGCTACCCAGTCACCGGTATTCCCCGCATGGGGCCACAGCCCGTGCCATCCAGAGGCTGGGAGAAGCAACCTTGAACCCGACGAGCCCTGGCGGAAGTCAGGCTTAGCGCAGGCGCACTGCGACTCTGGACTAGGGGTCGGGAGGCGGCCTGGAGGGCCAAGAGGAGCGCAAGCGCGGAAGGGCAGTTTCCTTTGTTTTTCCGGAAGTCTTTTACTTGGAGATGGGTTATTGGCCCTGGGTCGTTTTCCTCTTTGTCTGCGTGAATTGTCCCTCCGTGGCGTTTGAGTGAAAACGTCATCCCATCTCCAAGACCTACCGGTTGAAGACTTTGGGCCCCTTACTATTCCTCATCCACTCGGTTTCCTCTTCTGTGAAATGGGGACAATCGTGGTACCTATCTCGGAGTGGTGAAGAATACTGGAGGGAATGCTCTAGAAGGCGCACGGCCCAGTGGGGGGCGGGGGGGGCGAACAGTCAGGCCTTAGTCGTGTCCGCGCTTGTTATTGCTCATAGTTTACACATCATTCAACAAACATCTTTCACGTGATTATTGTGTTGACTCTCGGAGGCTTTGGAAATATTAACATAAATAGGGTATGTATGGCCACTGCCCTCGAGTTTACAGTCTGATGGGGAAGCAGGCTCGAACTTGTCTTGTAAAATGGGTATATCACATTATTTATGCTGGTTATATTTACAAGATAAGTTGATGGCTCTATTTGAGATGATATAAGGCAGGATTAGTGGCAGAACTAAAATAAAACCTTTTCTCAGCCTACGGTTTTCAGCCACAGTCCTCTTTTTCTTCTTTTTGTAGTTAAGCTTCTCAAAGGAAAGCAAAACAGATGTTTAATCACTCCATTTTCTTTCCTAGTCATTCCCTAATTCTTTCCAATCATCTGGTATCTCCTAAATAAAGTAGTCACCTCCCCCCTCTTAGCTGGTATTGTCAACTACTCAGTTCTTCACATCTCTCTTGTCTAACTTCCTAATGTTCCTTCTCTGTCTCTTTCATTGTCTCCCCTTACTCCTCTCTAAGAGCAGAATTTCCTCAAGAGTCTAATGTCCTGTTCTCTCTCACTACTCCGTCTCTCTTCATCTTATCCTCTTCCTGGACATCAGCTGTTAATAGAGGAGAAATGACTTCAAATCTGGATCTCTAGGCCTGCCCTATCTTCTGTCCAGCATTTATTTACAACTGCTTCCCAGAGATCTCTATCTCAGGATTTTTCTGCAAGATCAATTCAACACATTCAAAACCAAATTATTTTCTTTCTTTTTTTTTTTTTTTTTTTTTTGAGACAGAGTCTCACTTTGTTGCCCAGGCTAGAGTGAGTGCTGTGGCGTCAGCCTAGCTCACGGCAACCTCAAACTCCTGGGCTCAAGCGATCCTCCTGCCTCAGCTTCCCGAGTAGCTGGGACTACAGGCATGTGCCACCATGCCCGGCTAATTTTTCTATATATATATATTTTTAGGTGTCCATATACTTTCTTTCTATTTTTAGTAGAGACGGGACTCGCTCTTGCTCAGGCTGGTCTCGAACTCCTGACCTTGAGCGATCCACCCGCCTCGGCCTCCCAGAGTGCTAGGATTACAGGCGTGAGCCACCGCGCCCGGCCCCAAATTATTTTCTATCCCAAACTTCCTTCTGTGATCTCTCCTTCTTAGAATAGTATCACCAAATGCTCAGGCTGGTCTCGAACTCCTGAGCTCAAACGATCCACCTGCCTTGGCCTCCCAGAGTGCTAGGATTACAGGTGTGAGCCACCTCGCCTGGCCTGTAAGTTTTATTTTAAAATGGAAGTTTAAAAAAAAAAAAAATCCTACTCTCTGGGACCTTACATTCTAGTGTAGTAGAAACTTTTTACCTTTTACATGTTTAAAATGTAAAAATGTTCCATGTGTAACATTTACAAAGTACTTTTATATACATTATCTTACTGAATTCTGTGAAGTAGATTTTAAGTATTCCATTTTTACAAATGAGGAAACAGCCTCCAAGACATCAGTAGAAGTTCCCCAGTCCCTGCAGCTATTCTATGGCAGAACTGGAGTTTGAACCCAGGTCATCTGACTGCATGGTGACAAGTGCTGGAATAGAGGCAGGGTGCACTGTGGGGCCACAGAGAGAGAAGGCTTAATTCTGAACGAGTGGTTAGAAATATCTTAGGGAAGTGTCATTTAAAGTGAATCTTAAAATCTTACACTGATTTTGACAGAGGCCAAGCCATTTCAGGCAGAAGGAAGAGCATGAATAAAGGTGTGGACAAATACAAACCTTACATGACATGTCTAAGGGGTGGCTGGAGTGTAAGAAGCAGAGGAGCTATAGGGACCAAGTGGCAGGAGAGGAAGCTAAAAACACACCAGGCAGAATTGCCAGGTGCTCAGTGCTCTGAAAGATAAGGAGTTTGGACTTTATCCTGGAGGCAGTAGGGTTTGTGGAAAGTTTCCCGCCCTCACTCTTTCCCACCCTTCCTCCTTGCCTTTCTCCCTTCCTGTCTTCCTTCTTGGTAGAGTTGTAATTTGGTCAGATATTGGTTTTATGAAGATGGATCTGACATTCGCTTGCAAATGGACAGGAAGAGAGGAGGCAGGAAGATCAAGTAGGAAGATCCCAAAGCAGTGTTACATTTTAGAAAACGGTGTGCAGAGCCAAACAGGGTATTTCCGATTCCTGGAGCACAGCCCCTAGTTCCTTGCCTCTTGGGCTTTGATGACTACATCCTTGCTTCTTCAGTTGCTTTCACCAATTCAGTCTGTTAAAATCATAGTTATTCTTCAAGTGCCAGTTTGAATGTCACTTCCTCAAGAAACTCTCATCAAACTTTGAACCTTGGATTACCCTTGATAATACATGCTAAGTGCCTAATACAGTGGCTGGCACAGAGCAGCTACTAAACATCGGTAGCCTCACTAGCATAGTGTTCTACCTTTCTAGACTGTAAAATCCCCAAGGGCTAATCATTTTTGTAACACATCCTCCCACCCTGTGCACTTACCAGCCACATATACACACAGGTATGTGCTTAGAGAGCCAAGATTTATTGAACAAAATAAGATTTTCATTCTGTGACTAAGGATTTTGGAAATTAGGGGGGTCCGTGGGCTAGCAGGTGGCATTCATGGATTCAGCCCTCAACAGGGTCTCACATGCAGCCCGTCCAGGACGGAATCCATCTCACTCAGACCATTTTAAAGGATATGCATCATACTAAGGCCTACCATACCTGCCCTGCACAGACTCATGTGAGTCAGCTCTGTTTGTTGAGTTTCCAGCTCCCTCCCTGACCTGGAGTATAGAAGGAAGGCAAAGTGCGGACAGGGTTGGTCCCCCGAAAGAAGTGACTCACAGGCAGTTCTTGGGCAGGAAACCTGTTGGGTGATATCAGGGACATACTTTTCTGAATGTTCTCAGATGCCCTGAGGCCCAGCCCTTTCTCACTTATTGCTGTTCATTTTATTCACGTGAAGCCACAGCCAGCTTGTGGACTGATAAGTGGGTCCAGGAATCAACCCACGGCAGTCATTCAGCCTTGTGATGGAGAGTGTGGAGATGAAGCAGCCATTCCTCACTGCTCATTATATAAGGGCAAGCGTGCTGTAAGGCATTAGCACAGAAGAAGAGATGAGGGCCTGTCCCCAAGAAGTTTGCAGGCTAACAGCATCCTCCCCGAGACAATGGATACTTCACAGAGATAATCAGCCTGGGAAGAGTTGGTTTCAAACACCTTTCCCCTCTCCTGCTCAAACTAAGTCTTTTCCTGGACTTTCCCCCCCCCCCCGCCCCCCCAGAAATGCCTCCTTAACTCTTGGTCTAGATTCTGTATTCAAGCAGTTGTGGCTAATAGTGTTCTCCTTGTTGAGGGAAGGTAGAAAATACTTGCTTTCTTCTCAAAACTCTCTTTTTTCCCCCTTTCAGAGAGTATCAGGTATGATCCAAATTCTTTCTGTTTTCTCCCACGTTCAAGGCCCTCTGCAAAATTAATTGATCTTTGCCAGTACGATAGGAAAAAATAGCATCTTATAATATTAGATATACAACCCTCCATAGTCATTGGTTCCACATTTCGTAGATTCAATGAACAGTGGGTGAAAATTGTAGAGGGGAAAAAGGATAGTTGTGTCTGTACCGCACATGTACAGACTTTTTTCTTGTCTTTATTCCCTAAATAATACAGCATAACAACTATTTACATATCATTTACATTGTATTAGTTGCTGTAAGTGGTCTAGAGATGATTTAAAGCTGAACTCCAAGTCAGCTAATTAGGTACCTTAATTACACCTGCAATCCCTTCACCTTTGCCACATTCTGTTGGTTTGAAGCAAGTCACAGGTTCTGCCTGTACTGTTGTATGAAGAGGGAGCATTTCATTTATTAAAGAGGAATTAGCTCTCCATACCTTTGAAATATGCTGACCAATCCGTATTCCAGCAGCAAAATTCATTTGGACATAGAAGCTCTTAATGTCCACTGAGCTTTCCCTCTCCAGAGAAACTAATTCCAGTTGTCTTTTCAACAGGCAAAATTCCCCAAGATTGCTGTCACTAAATTAGCACAGAAGTCTGGGGTAAGGGGATTGGGGTGAATCATTTTAAGTCCAAAATCAACCTCCATTTATTTACTTCTGGTGGACTAGTTTCAAGAGAAGGATTTTAGAAGAATTTCAGGACGTCCCCCAGCACCAAATAGCACAATTTCTCAAATAGCAACAGTACCATCATCAAGCTAATGACTGTCTAGATGAGCAAAGAAATTTGCATTTTGTTGTTTAACTGAACATTTTCCCAGGAATTATAGTACACATTAGTTGTTCATTGTCCCATTTGATTACTAAAGCAAGTAAAAAAGATTAAGCAGAAACAAAATGAATACATCATAAGAGTAGTAATGACGTGTTGTACCAGAGAGGGCTCAAATATAATGTCTGTTTAGTAATTTTTTTTTTTACTTTTAAAATTAGTGTAAAGCTCTCCTCACCTTTTTATTTTATTTATTTTATTTTATTTTATTTTATTTTATTTTATTTTTTGAGACAGAGTCTCACTCTGTTGCCCAGGCTAGAGTGAGTGCCGTGGCGTCAGCCTAGCTCACAGCAACCTCAAACTCCTGAGCTCAAGCGATCCTCCTGTCTCAGCCTCCCGAGTGGCTGGGACTACAGGCATGCACCACCATGCCCGGCTAATACCTCACCTTTTTAGAAACTCATTTGTATTGATTGCAAGCAGATCTCTGCTGAGACCTTAAGCTTTGCTTCCATCTTCCTTTTCTTCCTTTTCAAAGTACATAAACTTATATCATGTCTAGATACTGCAAACATTTTTAAGATGTGATTGTGTCAGAAAAGAAATAGGTTAGTTATGGTTTTGTGTAAAATACACAGAGAAGCCTCATGATTTAATTACTAGCTAAACATTTAGTAAATGGCCCTTTGGTGAATTTCTGAGTGATGGGTGAGGGAGGTATGGGAACAGGACTGGAAACCCCTGAAGAAAAGGTCACCCAATTAAAACCTCAAGACTGAAAGTCACCTTCCTCTGCTGACATCACACAAACACACGCACACACACACACACACACACTCACACACACAAATATACACAAAAGGACTGAAAATTGGCTGGTAACCTTCTTTGTGATTTATCAGTTTCCCTACCAAACATTGCCAAACCTAAAAAATATTTTATTGAAAGCTACTGTTTTAGGGTACCTTAAGGTCAATATTTTAACTAAATAAGACATTCAATACTTGTGTTCCTCCTACTTTATCTGTAACAGCATTGGGCTTTGGAATGAACGTATGTGGGATGGAATTCTTATTTATATGTATAAATAGATGTAAAACTGGAACTCAAAGAAGAGACAATAGAATTGGTGACACGGCTGTATTTGAACTAATAATGCAATCCGCTGGTGTTAACTGAGATTCTATCTGGTATGCAGCACTTGAATTTGATGTTCAAAAAAAAAAAAAAAAGAATCTAAAACCAGAAGTTAAACATGACCCCTTTTTCCTGAAAACTTCTAATACAATTGGAAAAATAAAGCAGATATAAACAGAAAACAGTCTTTACTAGTCAAAATGAATGATAAATACCATGTGCACCTTATGAGTTAGAAACAATTAGTGAGAAATGTTGGCCCTAGTGATCATAAGAAAGGTTAGGTCTGAAATATGCCTAGAGAGGAAACCAGATACAGCGAAAGAATTTACTTGTTCCTATAAAGACACTCAGTGCTACTGAAGAGAGTTGTCTATTCATATTATTCAAATTGTAATTACAAAATGGAAGTCTTGAAAGTCCAAACGTTTATTTATAATCTTGGCCAAATTCCACTTTGTAAGAGTAAGAATAAGTTAAAAACCACAGCCAATTCAATTATTTAATTTCACTGTATTAAAGCTCAAGGTTGCCAAATGATCTCATTACCAAATTATATCCCAAGTTCATCCTGGGAAAATAAGCTATTCTATGCCAGACAAACTATTCCCAAGGGCAATTCCTGGCCAATGATATTTTTGAAGTTGCAAAATGGTTGTGTTTTTCATTGGAAAATTCCATCCTCCGCCCCTGGTACTCTTAGAGAATTCTGTAGCTTACCTAACTTAGCACAAAAAAAAAGCATTGGGCCAAAATGTGTCATGCAAAACACACTCAATAACATATGAATGACCCTTAGTAGCAGTCTGAAAGGCCAATTTGTAATAGATTTAATAAAGACAAAAGTTGGGTCTATAAAAATCACATGAGAAGTAGTGCGTTCTAGTGTTAATCAGAAGTGCCTTCCACATAATCTTATGATCAGGTCCTCACAGGTTGTCAAAAAGCTATACTAAGAGATATTATGCTTGGAAACATTACAAATACAGATGTGAAAAGAGAAATGTTTAGCTTTTACTCTTCATGTCTTGGAGCCTATTTTTTCAATGGTGGGGCATTATAGCAGTAAAAGGTTCAGGTTCCCACTTAAAAAAAAGGTACACTACCCCTATCAAGGCAAGGAATACCCCCAAACAAAGTAGTTTTATTGTGCTTGCGACAAGTGAGAAACTCCAGAAGAGGGATATTGTAAGAGCCCCTAAGGGGTAGATTTAGGTCAGGGGAAATCTATACCTTGGAGGGAGATGGAGACATTAACTTATTTAGAAGTTGGCTCTCTTTAAAGACCCCAGAGTGTAAAGTATCATGTAATTGATCCAAGTGGCCAATATGTCAATCAACAAATCTAAAGTCAGTTGACTATTATGTGAAAGGCACCTAACTCTACAAGCTCCTTCTAAATTTCCCAAATGAAAAAGAGCAGCATTGTGCATTGATTGTCTAACTCAAGGGTATTACAACACAAATATATTTTAGAAGTGCCAACAGTGACATTGTAATTTTATTATGCTGTGTCTGCACATTTTACTGTGGTGCAAAGAACTTTCTCTGGGCTTGGAGTCCAGAAGTCCTCGGTTCTAATCCTGACTCTTCTACTCAACAGCTTTGAAGCCTTTCTTAGAGATGACAGAGAAGAGTTTGGATGAAAGATGGTGTGATGGAATCAGAAGAACCTAGTTCTATACTCAGCTATCCTAGTGTCTTGTTTTTTAAATTTTAACTTATTTTTATTTTTTAGAGGCAGGGTCTTGCTCTGTTGCCCAGTCTGGAGTGCAGTGGTGCAATCATAGCTCACTGTAGCCTCAAACACCTGGGCTCAAGCAATCCTCCTCCCTCAGCCTCCTGAATAGTTGGGACTACAGGTATGCACCACCATGCTCAGCTAATTTAATTTTTTTTTTTAGAGACAGGGTCTTGCTATGTTGCCCAGGCTAGTCTCAAACTCCTGGCTTCAAGCAGTCCTCCTGCTTTGGCCTCCTAAAGTGCTGGGATAACAGGTGTGAGCCATTGCCTTGCTTTTTGACTTTGGGAAAGTCACTTTTTCGTTTGTCTTTAGTTTGCTGTCTGTGACAAGGATGAACTACACCACCTCTGAAGTCTCTTGCTGCTTTAAACCAGTCCCTTGAAGCAAAGTATAATTATATTACTTGAAATTACTGTAGACGTTTAGAGTTGCACTTTTGCTTTTATGCTCGACTCTTGAGACGCTGTTGTATAACAGAAAGTATCAGAGATTTTGAAATGAGACCCAAGGAAAGGCACTTAGCTGCTCTCAAACTTACTTTTCTTATCTTTAAACCAGGACTAATAATTCCTACTTTACAAGGTGGCTGCATTGATGAGAGATAATGAACTACGATGTCTGGCCCATAGCGGACACTCAGTAATTGGTGCTACTCTTTATTTTCACCTCTGTGAACTACTTGATGCCAAGGTGTAGCATTATTCCTAGGGGGAAATAAAATAGACTTTAGAACAGTCTACCATTTCTAGGGCATTGCTGTGGCAGACACAGTATAATGCTATCTTTTGTAATGTGGACTTTCGGGTATGAAATTTTAGGAAAACTTACTAATGGAGCCCATTACTTTACAAAGGTATCAGATGTTGCCTTTATAATAATGTCTCTCACTCAGATCTTATGGTTCATTCTGACACTTAAGCCTAAGGTTTCCACGAGTGGTTGGGCTAGCTCCGACAGGCTTCACGCCAGGGGGACGATACTGAGTGAATGAAGCTTCTTCTAATCTTGGCATTTTCTCCAATTATTCTTTTCAGGTTCCTCTTGGTCACCATCATCCCTGGCCTGTCGTGCCCCCACTGCTCCGTGCTCCTCCATTTTTATCACATTGTGGATACAGCTGGATGCGTCCTCTTTCTTCCAGGAAAACACAGACCAGCATGCAGGTTTCTGCCAACCCTGGTCACTCGTCTTCATCTCCCGTGCACCACCAGGGATCCTTGTAAGGTGCAAAGTCATAGAGCCCTTATGTCTTACACAGCAATGCTTGCTTCTGGGGCCAACTATGGGTTAGTGAATTTGTCCTGCTTTTGAGCACCTGTCATTCTCTATTCTTTGACCTAAGATTTCTTGTTGGCACTCACAAACGAGCATTCATTGGTAGTGTTTCCAGATTTCGGGATTTCATGAGCAACTCCCTGTGTAAGGCACGATCCCTGTTCTCAAAGAGTTTACAGTCCATTCGCATATGGACAAATCAGCAATATGTGATCCCGTGTGACAAGGGTGAGCAGAGCATTACAGGCAGTGGTGCTTCAGGAAGGAGAAGAGACTGTTCCGGGCTGGGCTGGGCTGGCTACTAAGAGGAACTATCGAGTTGCCCCTTCACGGTGGGAGAGGAGAGGCTGAGATTTTCAAGAGTGGACAGGCAGGAGCCAAGGCGTGGGGTCAGGATGCTGCCGAACACGTGGTTTGTGCGGATTCCCCTCCAGAGAACTTTTAAAGATTATTTCCCAATCAGTTCATAAACTCATCTCTGCTGTAGACATTCTGTTTAGTCTAACCCGGAGAAGGAAAGTGGGTACCAGGTACTGGATGTGTGAACTTGGTTAGACCACACATCCACATCAAGTCCAGTTTCAACAGTTAAGGTCAACGTCATAGGGTTAGCGTGGCAGCTAAGGTGTGGCACATGACGGTATCGGGAGGGGGCAGGTTCCTGATGAACGTGAGATGCCGCCTCTCTCACTGCTCCACATAAATATATATATATGTGACAGGTCGGGGTGGGTCATATTCATCTCTGTTATTTATTAAGCTTATGTAAGCATTTATTTGCAAATTAACTCACATACTTAAGTGAATAAATCCAAACATAGATTTCTTAGCTCTTTGTTCTTTCTGAAATATTCCTGTAAGATATTGAAAGAACTTTTTAGAATAATTTCAAAGAAATCTAGTCCAATGTTTTAGCACATAACACAGGCATTGCGTCTGGGTTTTGGGTGCCCAGCTTTCAGACCGCCCTTCCTTAGTGAAGAGACCCCAGTGTTTTAGTCCCCCCGGGGTTGCTGTGACAAACTGGGTGGCTTCAAACAACAGAAATATATTCTCTCACACTCCTGGAGACCGGAAATCTGGAATCAAGGTGTTGCCAGAGCCAAGCTCCCTCTGAAGGCTCTAGGGAAGGATCCTTCCTGGCCTCTTCTAGTTTCTGGTGGTGGCTGGCAATCCCTGCTGTTCCTCGGCTTATTTAGGCACCAATCACCCCATCTCTGCCTCCGTCATGTTCTCCCTGGGTGTCTGAGCCTCTGCATCCAAATGTCCCTCTTCTTACAAGGACACCAGTCAGCAAACAAGAACTCTGAGTATCAACCTAAACGAATTTATTATCCAGATATTACCAGAACGTTCCTAGGAGAAGCAGAACCTGGGGACAATGGGTGTCAGAAGAATAATTGCCATTAAGAACATCAGTTGTGACTGGACATTAACTATGGACTACCAGGTCACTTTTCTGTTGTAAATATTTTATACAAACAATAGGCTAAAGCTCCTTTGCCAATAAAGTAATTACATCAGGAAGTTTCGGATTTACTCTTTAGTGTCTAGTGGTTTCAAAGAGGAATTCAAGTTATTTTTAAAATTGTAATTCAAAGGATTTTAGAAAAAAATTAAAAGAGAAGGAGTTAAAGTATTATCACTCCTTTTAACGATGTTTTGGTTGTTGGAGCAGTTCCCCAATATCAGGTCCATCTGCAAAAAAAGAAGTTCTCCCACTCAATATGCATTAATTTTATTTGCTTAGTTCACTCGATCCATCCATTAATCAATTAACAGCCCAGATTTGGTTGAAGAGAATCTTCATTCCAAACAGAGTGAACAATTAGTGGCCTAGGTTTCCAGTCTTATGTGTGGTAAGAGGTCCCTCTAGTGGCAATTTGCGGAAACTACAGTTCCCTGCCCACGCAACTGTTTAACGCAGGGATTCGAAAGTACTAACAACAACTCACCTGCTGTTATAGCCACCTTAGAAAATTGTCAGAGGTAGTAGCCTCAGGGCAGGAACATAGAAGGACAGCTTAGGAAACCCACTGTGAAGTAAGTCTTGGCCCATTGCTCTCTGGGTTGAATTGAAAAATGCTTGCTTCTCTACAGAGCAATGCTGTTGAACAGAAAAATAATGCAGGCCACAAGTGTGAGCCACATATGTAATTTAAAATTTTCTAGTGGCCATCTAAAAAAAAAAAGTAAAAATAAACATGTGAAATTAATTTTAATAATGTATTTTAATTTAATATAATGTATCTAAAATATTTCAGCATGTCATCAATATAAAAAATTAATGAGATATTTTACATTCCTTTGTTGCACTATCCTTGAAATCTGATGTGTGCTTTCTACTTGCAGCACATCTCAGTGTGGACTAGCCACATTTCAGGTGCTCAGTGACCCCACGGGGCTAGTGGTTGGTGTATCGGACATCCCAAATCAGAGGGTCTTTTATTTTATTGGAGTGAGGGTGGGGCCTAGGAGAACTGGGTCTTCTCTGTTGTACCTCCTTTCAAATGTTTTCTGCCCTACTCCTTTCAATATCTTTGTTCACTAATTCTGGCCATGCTGGGGCTAGTGGGATGGGCTGAGAGTGTAAAAGGAAGATGCATATGGAGGTGGTGGCCACACCCAATAACACCCCCCCCCCCCCAAACACAGATACTCCACTCTGTTCACAAGAGAACAGGAATTCTGAAGTGGCCCAGAGTGGTGGAGTGGTGGGCAGGAGTGATGTGGGTCTTGGGAAGAACTAGAGCCAATCAGGACAGAAGTGGACTTGGGAAGAAACAGTCAAGGTGAGAGGTTTGCGCCTGGAGGGCAGGGACAGCAGGTACCTGCACTGAGGGATGTTGAGTCCAGGGGGTGTCATGCTAGTAGAGGTGGGGGCTTCAGAGTATGTAGAACTTAACTTTATCTTCTATAAATCATTAGTACTATGGTTCTAAAAATTTATTTTTCCTTCTTTTTTTTCATGTATTCAATTTAAGGAGTGTTGTGCTTGGAAACATAGATGGCTTATTTTATTTCTTGGGTATTAAAAATTTTCTTTTAATATTGAGTAAATGCCTAGATATTTGAAAATGCAATAAATTAAAAGCATGTAGTAGCTTATAAAAATATTACCCCCCCCAACACACACCCAGGATGTCTGAGTGGGTCAAGTTGAGTGTCTCTTCAAAATGTGCTGTCTGAACGAGACAGTGACTATGTCACTCATTGGCAATAAACCCTTGCAGAGCCGTCACTGAGGCTGACAGGAAGTTAACAAAAAGAGTCCTCGGGGAAACACGTTGTTTGGCTTCTAGTTCCTCTAGTTCCATGAGATGTAAATATGTCTCTGGAAATGCATATATATATATATATATATATATATTTTATTACTTACTACCACATAAAAATTTATCCCTAAGGTAGAGTGCATGTCATGACAATAGATTTGAGTATTCCACGTCAACTCCACTCCCGGGGTAAACAAGTGCCTGAGATGTGAGCCTTTTTTAATGGCCAAAAAAGCTCCCTTCCAACAAATTCCTTCCCCATTCTTCCTCGAAGTGTGAATTCATTCTCTTGAGCCAAGATTCAGGGAAGACAGGGCGTGGGGCGTCATGTAACAGCGATGCATTCATTCCTAGACACTGGAATCCGGAGATCTTCTTGTCGGGGCCTGCTCGGGTGATCCTCTACTGGAACAAACCCCACTCAGAACTGTGCCCAGTTCTCGGGCAGAGAACCTGCCTAATCACATTTGTATCCTGAAGCCAAATGTCTTGTCTTATGAGGAAATGAACGAGTTCCCCCACATATTTTAAGGCAGCAGCGCAAGGGGTGGGTTTGACTGAGGTGAGAGAGACGAAGGAAGGCAGGGAGAGAGGACAAAAGCTCTATTGGCTTAGAATTATTGGGAAAAAAAATTGAGTTTAGATAAAGGAAAATTCTGAATTATGTAATATTTAAAGAGAAACATAATTTCATATTTTAAAATCCTATATGTAATAAGCTAAAATACCTATGGTGATTAGTCAACTAGATGAAAATTTATGATTTTTCTTTGTCTTGCACTGTATATTAATATATCATAAATATTAAAAATGATTTTGAACATTTAAGCAAATACAAATTAGTACTATGTATACATAAGAATCAAATTCAGATGATCGAAGTAGAAATCAAGGAAGATCTCTGGCTTATTATTAATATTAAAGTAATTATTGCTTAATCGTTACAATGATAACTGCTCTAAGGATTCTGAGAGGACATTTGAGGGATGTTTCCCGTTGCAATGGAGTAGTTTGAATTCAAGGATCTGTAGGCCATGCTCTATTGGTAACAGACTCAGCTGGCAGTCACTGGTCTGGAGATGGACATGTGACCAGAGCCAGGCCAATCAGAATACTGTCTTGAGGTCTTTCTGACTGGAGTTGGCAGCATAGAGCTTTGTGCTCTGGGGATGGGGTATGATGATGTGTGGGTGAAGCTGTGGGGCCCCTGTTCCCTGCTGCCCAGGGAAAGTCCACCTGCAGCAGTAGACTAAGGCCAACATGCAGGGAGAAGCAGAGATGAGAGGAAGTGAGATAAAGTCCCACTTGGGTTGAATCCCTAGTCCACTCCTGCCCTACCCACTTGGTTAAATGGACTTATACTATCCCCTTTTTGGTTTAGGTGAGCTTGTGTTTCTGTTACTTGCAACCAGAAGGATCTGCCTGATCCAGTACTCATTAGTACTAGTTCCTTTAATTTGCAAATAGAGCACTAAGGCACCCCAAGTGTTAAGTATGTGGTCATGCTGGACCTCGGATCTGTAGCTTTATAACTTGCTCCTGTAGCCTTCTCTCTGGGCATACTTATTGCTAAGGAAGGCGCTGCTGATTGGAATGGTACATGATATCCAAAGGCATATTGTTAAACAAAATTGGACCAATTGAAGATTTGCTTTTTGTAACTGGAAAGTTCACCCAGTTGTTTGTGCGTGTGCCCAGTTCCCTGGTTAGACTGGGACATCTCTAAGAGCAAGGGCCTGGTGCTTTTCAGGTTCATATCCCCCAGTGCCCAGCAGAGTCCTGCCCCATAACAGGCACCCAGCAGAGTGTGGATGTTCTTTTCTCACACTGTGGTACTTCTCCCATTCTGCTTTGTACTGGAGATAATGGGCACACGCCTTAGTTCTCTGACTGTCACAGGAGTATTTGCTGTGGAGTCTGGGTTCCATGATCTGCATCCATGCTACAGTGCATGGCCCAGTGGGAGGTGCTCAGTAAGCACGTTGATCTGCTCCCAGAAACTTGTATTTGGGATCGGTGTTAAAATTATGTACTTTTGGCATCATGATGTCGGGGAAAGAGGGGAGCATATCCTTTACCTTCAAATATATTCTAGAATGTGCACAGCTTATACATCCCAGGCATGCTTCAAATAAACTGGACATGCCAGTTCTCACAGGTGCTCCACTGTATTTCTTTTTAACTTCTAAATTTTGAAATAATTATAGATTCAAAGGAAGTTGCAAAGATAGTACAGAGAGGTTCCATTTATTCAGTTTTCCCCATTGGTTATATCTTATGAAGCTATAGGACAGTATCAAAACCAGGAAATTGACATTAGTACAATGTGTGTATAGATCTATGCTATTTTATCATATGCGTAAATTTCTGTACCCATCATTGCAATCAAGACCCAGAACTGCTCCATCACCACACAGATCTGCCTTGTTCAACCCCTTTATAGTCACACCCAACCACCTAACCCCTTGCACCTACTAATCTCTTCTTCATATCTATACTTTTGTCATTTTGAGAATGTTATCTAAATGGAATCATACAGTATGTGACATTTCAGGATTTCATGGCTTTTTTTCCCACTCAGTGTAATTCCCCGGAGATTCATCCAGGTTATTGTGCATATCAATTGTTTGTTTCTCTTTATTGCTAAGTAGTACCTCATGGAATGGACGTACCACAGTCTGTTTAACCATTCACCCACTGAAGGACATTTTTGTTGTTTCCAATTTTTGCCTACTATGAACAATACTTCTATGAACATTTATTCATGTACAGGTTTTTGAGTGGACATGTATTTTCATTTCTTCAGAGTAAATGCCAGGAGTTTAATTGCTGGATCATATGGTGAGTATATTTTTAGTTTTCAAAGAATTGCCAAACTATTTTCCAGAGTGGCTATGCCATTTTATATTCCCACTTGCAATGTATGAGAAACCCACTTTTCCCATACTCCTACCAGCATTTGGTGTTGTCACTGTTTTCTTTTAGCTGTTCTAATCTATACGAAGCTCATATCACGAGCTATGAAAACCCAGAGCAAGGAACAATTCCTTTAACGTGGTACTGGAAGAAAGGAGAGTGGGCAGTGGTTTTCATGACTCAGTAGGGAATAGCTTGAGAGGGCAGCCGTGGTGCAAACGAGAGAAAGAGGACCACTCGTTAACGATGGGCACCACTTAACCTGGAGAATGTTTCTAGACTCCTCTGAATCCCAGGGTTCTCCTCTATAAAAATGTCATAGCAATATTTAGGTTTATAGTGTTATAAATCTTCAATACATTATGTAGAAAAAAAGTAGTGGCAGTGGGAATGGTGAGGAGAGGACTGAAGAGAAAAAGTGGAAAGAAAAAAGAGTGGAAGAAATAGGACATCACAAGAGATGGGCTACGAGGGGTGTGGTGGTCCAGGGACCGCCCGGGGTTCTGAGCCTGCGGAAGAGGATTATGGCAGTGTCATTAACACACATTGGGCTTTCAGAGACCTAGGGAGGTGAACTGATTCACAAGATCTCCCTGGAGGTCTTGTTAGTTGATTGTAATGTTTATAAAGCTTTCATTCCAACACTTGAAGTATTCTATTTGAAGAATATATGTGTAGCTCCCTAAAAGTAGTAAGGGCGTTTTGTTGCTTTCTTTCCCTAGCAGACTCTCCCTCACTGACACCATCCTCTCTTTCCTTCCAAGTAGACTCAGCCCTGCCCATGGCCCCCGAGAGTGCGTGGGCAGCGTTCTGGGCAGGAACGTTTTTTCACTCTGACTGCTTTTTTCATGGACATTTGGCTCTCAAATTTTGTCCTTTTTTTTTTTTTCCTTGAAGCTGGGAGAGGTGGAAGAAGTTCCAAAGAGGAGAGGAAAGGATAGCATGGGAGGGAATCCCAACATATTATTAACTTATATTCCTTCTGGATTGACTAGTCTGCTGTGCCTCATATTGAAATGTGATAAATTCTCATGTTGAAATGATAGGTAAATTGGTTTAGGAATATCCTCATCCTGAATATAGATTTGGGATCCTGCATCATGTAGTTGGTTCTTTATGCCTGAATGATAGAACTGGTGGAAGTCTAGATGAGTGGTTTCCAGGTCACAGAACACTTGACTAAATTATCTATCTATCTATCTATTTATAAAAGATCATCCTTTCTGGGAATGGGGTTCAGAGAAGTATTTTTTCCAACCAGATTTAGGAATCATTGGTTTACACCCTCCTCTCCTCTTCTTCACGGTGTTGAATTTTAGTATACATTCTAAATACCTGGGGAAGTTGTTAAAAATGAAGATTTTAGGGCTCCTCCCAGAGATTCTGACGCGGTAGGCATAGGGCAGGGCCCTGCCCTAGAATGCTCATTCTGTGATCAACCCTGAGATCCTGTTGGAACTGATTCCTACGTCTCTACTTGAGAATCTCCTATCCATTGATTCTGAATCCTGGCTGCTGTCTAGAATTGCCGGGGGAGGGGGGGCACTATTTAAAAATAATGATGCCTGGGTCACACCCCAGATCAATTACATCAGAATTTCTATGGGTAGAGCTTGGGAACTGTATTTGTTCAATGCTCTCAGGAGATTTCAAAATGCAGCCAGGGCAGGGAGGATCCCAGCTGGACAACCAAACGTCTAGGGCGATGTTGGCATTCAACTGCGTGCATCGAGAGAATGGTGTTTACTCACAATCAAAAGATGTTTATTTAAACCTTACAACAATTCTATGAGTTTGGTATAATTAATCCCACTTTTGTTCTTTTTAAATCTATTTTTTATTTTTTAAAAATATTTATTTATTTATTTTTAAAGACCAGTGAAGTGCAGTAGTGAGAAGGGGAAGGGAAGAGTAGAACAAGGAGTTTGATCTGTAACCGGCTGTGGAACATCAACTGAGGTAACTCACTACTGAAGGAGTGGGGGGAACTTCACCCCAAATACAGCTCCCTGGTATAATGCATATTTTAAATTAGAGATCCTTAGAGATCAACAAAAGCCGGAAGAGACTTTTCTCTTGCACTCCATAAAGACCAGACAGACCCACACATAAGAACAATCCCGTGCCCTGCCTCAATCCTCTGCCCCTCCCAAAGCACAGGCTGAAGCTCCCTTATCTGTCTAAAGTCCTGACCTGCCAAAGAAGAAAACAATGACTTCTGGTCCCTTCCCTTAGTTTTCAATAACTGAACCCGTATCGCAGGAGAAAGACTGAATTCTGTCAAGACACCTGGACAGCCTTTTGTCACAAACCATTGTTTGGGGTCTGCAGGCTCAACAGACTTTGCCTCAGATCACTCTATGTTCTTCAAGCCCACTGAATTCGACTAAAAATAATTTATTATCCCCCTACAATCATCCACTTTGAGCTTTCCCTCACTGGTACACTACTTTCTGACCAGCCTATCCCCATTTTTAGATTTAAAAGATTGAGGCTCAGAAAAGTTGTATAATTAATCTAAGGACATATGAGTGTTGGAACCAGCGCTGGCTTTTGGGGCCAAAGACCTTTTTAATACATTTTGCTGCCTCCTTCCCCTGAGAGATGCTATGGAAAAAGAAACAAAAAACCAAAAATTTGTTTAATTCATTTTTAGAATTCAAGTGAACTGATGACTAGAATTCCTTAACCAAAAAAAGAAAAAAAAAAAAAAAAAACAAACAAACAACAAAAAAACTGCCCCCATTGAAATCTGTTTTTAAACATTGTTTTATAAGCTTAGGTAGGTCACGTGATGAATGATCAATGAATTGGACACAACCTTGTGAACGGATAAAAAGCACTGCTTTATCAGGATGGTTGGTGATGTGGAAAGAGGGTGAAGTCCATTCTCCCCATACACGCCAGAGAGTTCCACTTGCTGTGGCTGGAGACTCTTCCAGGAAAACCAGTGAGTGCCTCTTAGGCTTGGGTGGGGAGGGGGCTGGGTCCCTAGAACAACTGTCTCTTGTTTCTCCAAGTTCAATAGCTGTTTTAAATCTCAGTGGAACATTAATTCATGTGTAGAAATTGAAAGAAAATATTGAATCTGAGTCCCCTCCACAGGTTCCTCCCTTGCGGTGTTTCACACCTCACACAATCTCTGGAGGCTGTGACAGCGGCCCAGACAGCTTTCTTTCACTTTGACTGTGATGTTGAAGGAAACCAAAATATTTCTTTCTAAAATACTGAGGATTGCTGAGCTGAAGAAGGTTACAATGCAGGGGGGGCACTGATTTCCTTGTGCCTGCCTGATGGGAGGACAGCAATCCACAATCACAAAAGGTCTTTCTACCCTCCCCACTTTTCCTGCCTCCAGACAGATTAAATTCTGTCTTCACAGGAGATGGCTCTGGGCTCTTATCAGCTCAGAAACTGGCGCGGGCGTGGCTAGGGGAATCGGAGAGCAAACCTTACTCCCTTCCCACGGTTTTCCCGCCTTGAGAGACTGGAGCTTCTCTCCCTTACGTCTTGTCGCCGCTCTAGAGTTGTCGCTCTTTGAGCAGGTACTACCTAAGCAAGGCCCCCAAGCTACCGCTTCCTGAGAGTCGCTTTCTCCTGTGCGGTGGGCGTGGCACGGGTACATTAACAATGCTTGTTTTTCTCGTTAATCTGTTTTGTTAACAGGAATCTGCCCCAGCAATGGATTTATGAGGGGTGAAAAAATAAATGAATTCTTTCTCCCCTTCGACGTCACTGTCTGCCAGACTCCCCTGGGCGAGGCTGTGGCTTTGGTGGACCCAGACTTACTCACGGAGAGCGCACAGTAGCCTGCGGCTGTTTGGACGCCGCCATTGACTGCCACACCCACTGCTCCATTTACCCCTGGATTAAGGGAGGACTCCTTTCAATTAGATACGGGAATCTCATATATTTCCTGCACTCACATAAGGTTTGATTGGGTGCATTTTTCTTAGTAAGTCATGACACAAAATCTTTGATTTTAAAGGTAGACTTTGAGTTTGAAAGAGAGATTAGTATTCTAGGTTTTAGAGTTTTCAGTAGTATTCTGGAATAACTAGAATGCTACTGAGAAGCATTATATTTGTGTGATGTAAAATTGCAAAACAAGCCACTACCCCCGTGCAAGTTCCTCCTTCCTCCTTGGGCATGGTCTGCAGTGACAGCTCCTACCAGAGGGCTGAATGACTGCTGGCTCCACCCACCCATCATCCAGTGCCGGCCTCAGGCATCACCTCATCTAGTTCTTATCTTTTCTCTAGGGCCTCTAAAATAGCCCATGATCTAACAAGGCCGGTCCAGCAAAGCATGGCTTTCCTGCAACCTGCAGTGGGCTCAGTACTAGTATTTATGTGTCACTCTGACTTTCCCTATAGTATTTAATGTATATGTTAAGAACAACAGCTTTATTGAGATATGTCAACTGAACAATCTCAAAACTCTTCCAATCTCTACCCATTACCCAGTTCCAAAGCTGCTTCTATTAATACATACATAAGCATTTGTTATAGCAGGACCCCATCCTTAGTACCAAAGTCTGATTAGTCTGGGTTCTCCAGAGGAACAGAACCCATAGAATATGCATATATTTATTACAAGGAATTGGCTCATGCTATTATGGAGGCTGAGAAGTCCCAAGATCTGCCTTCGGCAAGCTAGAGACCCAGTAAAGCCAATGGTGTAAGTTCCCGTCTGAGTTTGGGTCACAAGGCAAAACTTGTGTTCTCCACCTAGACAAATGGCCCTAACAGCCTATAATTGCCTGGACCTGGGGTATGTTTGCTGGATCAGCACAAACCCCACTGTCAGTGGGGCCAGAGTGAGGGGAAGGTAAACCAACATAAGGGGTTTGCAAAAGTAAGAAACCCAGAAGCCTCTTTCTGATGTTAGATTTTTCTTATTAGTCACCTAACAACACCCTCTGATATGGCCAATTGTTCTTGATTCCTTTCAAGCTTTAAAGACTATCAAAATTTTTTTTCCAATTAAAAAGTAATCTACCTTCTACCTAATACAGAGGTAAAACTAATCTCTCTAAGGTTTGTAACTTCACTACAGCTTTTAGAGGGTAAAATTGTTATAGTTAATGTTTATGGAATATTTACTGGTGGCAGGCAATATTCCAAGCACTTTATGTGTATAATCTTATTTGGTCCTCATTATAACCCTATGAGGAATTGCTAATGTCACCTGTTTTACAGATGAAGGGACCAAGGCAAAATGAAATGTTGCAATTTGCTCCAGGCCACGGAGTCAGTAAATGGCAGAGCTGGAACCAGCCAGTCTCTGGACAGCCTGTGTCAGTGTAGAATCTGCCAGAAGCCTGGGATTCTGAACATGTGGTCAGTTCTGAACCACTGGAAGGAATTCAGATTCCTGGACTTCACCCTCGACCTACTACATCACAATCTCTGAGGATTTAGGTCTGGAAATGCGCAATTAGATTGTACTTCTCCCGTCCTCCCTCCTACACACATTCCCCCCACCCCACGTGCTTCTGATGCCCAGTGATGCTGGAATCAGGAGCATAAGTATTTCGATCTAACTGGATAAAAAAATAAACCTTTGAATTCCTTACCACAGTTTAAAATTTTTTCTTTATATTTTAAAACATTAAAGTGTCAATACTCTTTCTTGTACACCTCTTCCTTTCATAACAATCATTGTCTGCACCATGCCATTGCAACAGATCATTTACTGGTTTCTATCATTATATATATCTGCTCCTGTGTCCCTTTGAAAATTTAAGACAAGTTTATTTAATGTTTAGTGTACAAAGCACTGTGTGAGTTCCAGGAGAGGGAGTAGGGATGTGCAGATAAACTGTGGTCCCTGCCCTCCAGGTGACTCAGGGTCTAGGGAGGGACCAGGCCCAAGTGCAGGTAATATATGGGCATGGACGAAGGGGTGGAAATACAGAATGGAGCTCAGTGAAGAAATGTCTGGTCTCAAGGTTCTATATTGGAAGCACTTGGAGCTACAGGTGAATCCCAGAGTCCTCAGGATCTGGGGGTAATTGAGGATGCTGGACAGAAGGAATCACTCTTAAGACCCATTTTAGAAGGTGGAGACAAGGATAGAGTTCTCATCTGAAGTCTAGCATGGTGCCTTACACACACAGTATAGGTTGATTGATACACTGTCCTGCCCTCCAAAAAAGTCCTTTGAAGCCCTCATGAAAATTTCATCTCTTCCCTTGTGAAGCCAGTTAACTTCATGTTTCTGAGCCCTGTAAATTCCTACATTCTCTCTCATTGAATTGGTCCTGCCATCACACAGAACTGAGTGCTTACTGGAGGAAGGAGTATTTCTTAGATTCCACACAGGAATGGGTACGTTTAATCCCATATTAAACACAAGAGTACTACGGTGTTTAACACAAGAGTATGGTGCATTTGTTAAGAGCACTACCTGGATTTAAGTCTGGTTCTTCTACTCACTAATGTAACTCAGAGGAAGTTACTCAATAGCCCCACGCATCTGTATTTGTCTCCTCCTCATTTATAAAATGGAGTAAAAATGGACCTTATATAAAATGGTTATTGCAAAGCATATATAAAAGATCTTCCTTATATCACTTTAAATAATGTCTACATAAGGCACTATGGGCCTCCCAAGGTTTCACCATTTGGAAACAAGGAATTTGGACTTAGTGATTGCCAAGCTTCCTTTAGAGATGAGCTTTACTCCTCTTTGACATGCTTTAGTTGCATAATGTAACAAGGCAGAGATCATGGCCTGAAACTGAGTCAGCACGTTGGTTGATGCTGCGGGGGAGGAAGAGGAAGGAGAAAGAGGTCAGGCCTGTTCCCACTTGAGAAGCTCTGCTCTCAGAGGTCCTCCTGTCCTGCCTGGAGCTCAGCCCTCCTCAGCCTGGCTCACCTGGGGACATGTCAAGGGCTGGCTGGTCTCTGAGTGACACGGGCTTCTGTGGGCAGCTGAGAGTTCCTACACCTCACAGAGATGCTCTGGAATTTCTACTGCTTAAGAAATGTAACTTTTTATCATAAAAAATGATAAAGGGTAACTGTAGAAAATTGGAAGATATAGCAAACTTATGGAAAAGAATCATCTTTAATTTTGCAAGCCAGAAATAATTATTGTTAAAATTACTTTATGTATTTTCCTCAAGTCTTCTCTTATGTAGTTTGCTAATATAAAATTAAGCAACCCTTGAGTGCATTCTAACAAGAAACACAAGCTCCTAAATCCTACTCTCCAGATGTTACTATTAATACAATGTATTTTTTTATCAAACAAAATTGGGATTACAATTTGTATATATACTTTGTAACCTACTTTAACATAACCTAATCTTGTGAACATTACTATGAAAATATGTATTTAGTTATTTTCTCATTGGCAAACATGCAGCTAGTTTCTAGTTTTTCTGTTATAAATAATATTACCATGAACATTTCTATATCTTAATCATCAACCTTATCTGTAATTATGTCCTTAAGAAAGATTTCTAAAAGCTGTATTACTGAGTCAAAGGAGATGAATATTAAAAAAGTGATTTATTGCCAAATGTTTTCCCAGAAGAGTGGACCAATTTACATTCTTACCAGCTGTATTGAAATTCTTATTTCTACTGAATATTTTGGAAAGGTTGTATTTTGATTCTTATATTTGTTCCTTTTGTCTTATGAGAATTACGTATGAAAACTAAAAAATCTTTTACAGATACAAGTACTTGAATAACTGAATATGAAGTAACTGAATCACATAGCTCTATTTCATAATCAAAATTCAGTCATTGATGAACTAAGATGTTTAATTTTTATTTCACTTTTATTTCACATTCAAATGCATTCCATACTACTCATTTTTAAGAGTAACTAAGCTTTATTTGGTAAGGTAAAACCAGGATTTTACTCTTTGACCTTTACATCTGAAAGGAACATAAGGACAACCTGTTCAACCCTCCTCCCCTCTACTCCTTCCCAGTATGGAGAAGACTGAGGCTCAGAGAAGATAAGTTTCTCACTAAGGGTTAATATTAAGTGTGGATCAGAAATGACTCCTAGACGAATTCTCTTTCCTACACTGTCACTTCACTCTTTTCTACATTCCTCAACCAAATCTCAGTAATTTGTTTTTGAATTTTCTGCTCAGCTATGCCTTTACACGTGGTATTAAGCATTTTAAAGGCAAATTGTGCTACTTTCCTTATCTGGTTGTCCATAGTTTAACTCTGGGGTCCAGCTTTAACTCTTTTATTTTTTCACTGTTGTCTTTTTTTTCTTTAAGTTCACTTCTTAGTAGAAAATTTCACAGAAGTTATTTTCCATAACAGCTTATTATTTGATATAAGATTTCTTCACTACTTAACATTATTGATAACAGTTCTTTTTAGACATTTCCTTGAGGATGTGTATTTTTTTACAGTATAACAATTATTGTACATATCAGACTTGTGGAAATTTAAAGTTAAACCGTCGTCAACACTAGAAGTTGATAAGACAAAAAGCATGAAACTGTTGGATTCTCACAATGAAATAGTTAGGCTAAAGGATTATAAATCTGGGGCTTTTTAAACATTTTTTTCTGTCTCAGTCAGAAGCTTCAAGGTAAGGTCACTTTGTCTTTCCTGACTCAGTTTCTCCACCTGTGAAAAGGAGATCATAGTCTTCAGTGACTAGGTGGGAGGCTTTATCATGAACTTCCTGTGAATTGCTGGAAATGTGCAAAGCTAACATCATTCCACTATTGTAAAGGAGAGCTGTCATGTGAATCAGTGGGGGAGGGGGGGACCACTTGATGATTTGTAGATATCCGGGGAGAATACTCAGGAATTTGTGGCTGAAACTTCTTAGGAAAGGAGAGACAGCGGGAGGGGATGGGGAGAGGAAGGGGGAGGACGGGAGAGGAGGAGGGAGAGGGAGAGAGGGAGAGACAGAAAGAGAGGGGAGATCCTAAGCATGCTACAACAAAGCTCCTTTCATTTGCTCCCGGGAGTGGCTGGGTGTGTCAAGTCATCCCTCAGCCAGAATGCTGAGTAATCAAGTTATAACGTTTGCAAAGTTTCAACCTATAGGTAAGAAAAAAGCACCAACAAAACAGTCTCCTAGGTTATCAAATATTTGGGCCAATGATTACTTTGTTGTACTAGAGGAAATTATTGTTTCATAAAATCATATAATGAACAAATGAATTATTCATTCTTTAAGCTATATTTCTCCCCTCTAAAAAATCTACTCTTTTAAATATATGGTCAATAAAATGGCTTTTGTGGCAAGTAAAAGACAGGGAAGAACATTATGGATTATTTTTGAAATTACAGAGCAAGTGCTTTTTCCTACAAATAGGTATATCATTTCCCACTAAATATTTTTTAGAGAAACATTTATTTCACAAATGTTAAGTGTTTGAGTTGAAGCAGATGGAGTGATTTTTAGTATCGATAAAGAGAACTGTAGGAAAGGTAGCTGGTATTAGAGAAATGTCAAACCAATTTTAAATTTATGCGTTGAATTCATCACTATTGGAATTAACAAAATTTTATGTGATTTGACTGATTTTCAGATAGGGTTATCTCCCATTCATTCATTCTACACCTACTGTGTGCCAGATAGTGTTCTAAGTTCTTGGGATACATCAGTGAATAAAACAGAAGCCCCACACTCCTGCTTAGATTCTAGCTGGAAGAGGCAATCAACAGTATATATAAGAGAATTGTATAATATATAGAAAACTGTAAAATCTGGTTTTGTATGTGCTTCTTACAGGTTCAAACTTCATCAAGAGGAAGGAAGATCAAAAGAGCTTAAGAGCTGGCTTTTCACGAGGCCACATGAAAGGCTTTTCATGAGGCAGGAGATTAAAGATTACACATGATAAAAATAACACATAGTTATTTGGATATTGCTGCTCTCTGAGTTATTAGTATGAATAGAAAAATTTTCTTGTAAGTCTCATGCCTCTAAGCCCACATGTTAACATAACTGACAACATGTTTTTTTCAAGCATTTCCTTCAGGATATGTGTTTTTGACACTATAACAGTTATTGTAGATACCAGACTTATGGAAATTTAAAGCTAAACTGCAGTCTCCTTGAGCTCCATAACTAGGTCTTCTTATTCTTGGTATCTACCTGTTCCAGGGTCCTGCTCAGGGTCTGACACATTGAGCAAGTGCTTATTTAATCAATCACAGACTCCAATCATAATGAGCAATTGAAATGGGGAGGCAGAGGAGAAACCCACGTGGTGGATGCAGAAGAAATTCTTGAAGACATTCTCTCCTGAAGTTAATCATGTTCTCCAGAAACTCGTTTGAAAATGTGTGACTTTTATAATGTGAAGTACTTGTATAACTCCATCCCCTCCCACTTTTCTCTTTTCCAGTCTTTTTAGGTGGAATTTTAAAGAACTTAAAATTATGGCCATTATGGAGAAGAAATATTACTGTGAAATGGTTCTTCTCAGTCACATTTTAATACTCTTCCCACTGAATGGGAGTCACTATTTTGCCTCAATAGTTTGTCTTGTATTGATGTTACACTTGAAACTTGTGCAGCCTTCCCTTACTTGGGTTCAATGAGAAGGTGAGAACACTCAGGTATGTAGTCTTATCTCCAGAGACACCTCAACAAGTGAAAGCTTTTGACAGGAAATGCTCTATTTAACTGTTTGTTAACATATCATCCCAGCTATGGACCTTTGTTCATGCTTTGTTCCCAGGCCTGAGTGGTCTCCTCATGTCTGATGACACCACCTCCATGATCCTTCCCCAGTTACCCCCAGACTGAAAGGGCCACGCTTGTCTCTCAACTCCTTTTGTCCTTTGCACGTCTCTTATGTCCCTTATTATATGCTGCCAGGTACTTTAATACTTTTGTTTTTTATCTTCTTACTGTATTATTTGCAGGTTCTTTGGGAAGAGGAAGCATGTCTTATATCCCTAATTGAACGGTGACTTTAACTTTCAACCTGTCAGAATCATCCAAAAACATTAGATTTGGGCTTCCTTGGGTGTTGCTGAATTCCTGCTGTGGAAATGTTTCTGCCCAGGCTGGGCAAGCACTGAACAAGAGTGCTGTAGATGGAATTAAAACATTGAGAGGGAGAATAGACAAGCTTACGATTTAAGTGAAAGTCTCTTTAATTCTTTGGATCACAGTATCAAGCATGAGTAGGTACCCCACAAGTAATTGTGGTGAATTAGGTGTCGATATCATGCTTCAGCCTTTTGTCTACTGTGATTATTCCCTGGGCCTTACTGATGAATAGGCAAAGTGGTGATTGCCATCATTAGGAAGCACATGCTATGTGCCAGATACTTTATATGTCTCCTCATATTGCTCTCTCTCTATAGATCTCATTTTACAGATGAAGAATATGACTCTAGAGAGATTAAGCACTTTGTTCAGGATTTCTCAAGCAAAGAGTTGTAGAGTCATTTTGCACATTTTTGACTCTGCCCCCAAACCCTCATCTTCCCCACCATAGCTGGATAATGTAATTTTTCTTTCTTTCTTTTTTCTAACCCAGTCAAGCTTAGCAGTGGGGGTTGAATACCAACTTTAGTGACACTGTTAATAATTTCTGATAACCCACTACCATTGGACCAGCCTGAATAATGTAATTTTTAAGAGGTATCTTGCCCACAGCCCCTCCTATGACTTGCCCTCCACTTGCTCTCTGGATACCTGAAATTCTGCTTTCGGAGTTCAACTCATTTAGTTTATGACTTTGATCTTGGTTAATAATAAAATACCCAGGATGTATGGGGAGGGGAAGCTCTCAGTTAATTTTAGTTTAGTATGATGAATTGCTCTCATTCATTCTGTCAGCATTTATTGACTACATATTGTCAAGTCAATACCAAGCATTGGTGTTACAAAAATGAATGAGGCTTGGCCCTTACCTTTAAAATTCTTGTAGTCACATGGAGGAGACTGTAAGATAACTAGGTCATTATGAAACAACGTGGTAAGTGAACAATAGGGAATATTAGATGAGCACAGCAGAGAAGCAACTGGCTCAGTTCTAGGTCCTTTCTTGAGAACTGATTTGGCAGGAAGAGAGTAGGTCCCACCGAATGAAGGAGCTGCAGGAAGGCAGGAAAACAGGAATATGCCAGGAGCAGGCTCCACAAAGAGATTTCAGAGCAAAACTGTGTAATCCTCTGCCCATATGGCCTATCTCACCCAAATGGTCTAAAGACACAAAGTTTGAGGATTATTGGCTTAGATGCATTAAAAACTTAGAAAATCTTTATGCAGGGGCCAGTGACAAGCTCTGAGTCTAGAGAAGTGAGCACCCCCTCTGCCATCCCACTAAACAATTTCTCCTATCATTTGATATTAAATATTTTGCTAATAATGCCTAATTTTAGGTATATACATCATGTATATATATCCGTTTCTCTCTGTAGCTACCTCTTTTGGCATCTAGCAGAATGAGCTACTGCAGTTTACCTACAAAGGATGAACATTAGAGTACTTTTTGTGCCACCATCATGTTTGAAAAGTTTGTAGTATTACTATCATCACATATTCCTTTTATTTCCTATAATCTTTCACTTTCCGGTCCTGCGTGGGCCACTAGGGTTGACCTTATGTATGTATGGTGAATGTATTTAGCCCAAAGCAGGATGTGCCGACAGCCCCTTCCTGCCTGAGCATGTTGGAGGCCATTAGAAGCTGTGCAGACAAAGCAACTTCAACCTGAATCATTTCTTTCAATCACAGACAAGCTGCCAAGCAGCATGAGTAAGAACTGAGGGTGCAGCGACGGGCGGCGCGGAGAGAGCCCAGGCTGGGCGTGGCCACGGTGGGCGTGGCCCTGTTCAGGTGAGCTAGCTGCAAGCTGGGCGTGGCCACGGTGGGCGTGGCCCTGTTCAGGTGAGCTAGCTGCAAGCTGGGCGTGGTCACGGTGGGCGTGGCCCTGTTCAGGTGAGCTAGCTGCAAGCTGGGCGTGGTCACGGTGGGCGTGGCCCTGTTCAGGTGAGCTAGCTGCTCTTTCCGCCAGGGTTGTGCCTACCTCAGGTCTTTGTGCTCCTCGCTTGCCTTTTCCTTTGCCGCACGTTTTCCAGGATAACTGGAACTCCAGGTAAGCAAAGTGGGGTAGCAGGGCTGATGATTTCCCTTTTTAGGGCAATTCATAAAGTAGTTGTTTGAGCTGATTCGAGTTGGTGAACAAGGTGGATATAATGGGCTGTAGGTTTCAAGGATAGGTTGTCGGGCTTCAGTACTGTCGCCTCTCGCCTCCCAAATCGGCAGCATTTCCAGCTCTCAGCCCTTTGGGCGTCAAGAATACCAGAGAGGGAGTAAAATCTCTTAACCATACAAGGTAAGAATGGGAAGAAATAACATGGCTAGGACGTTTTGGTGGGGGTGGCGGTGGGAGTGACAGTGATTTGTGGAGGAGAAAATATTTCTGAGGACATTTTCAACTCTACCTTGGAACACGGAATGAATTGACAATGCTAATTTCTGAAAAGGTGTGATACTCACAAACTGGAGAAAGTTGAGAGGTATTTGTGTGTCTGCCTCACCTTCCTGGTTGGCAGCGTGGGGTTGAGATTCAGACTTAGGAAATGCTCTTCTTTTTGGCATTTTAAAGTGTCAGGTTAGAGTTCATCAACTTGTAACTGCATTCTTCTAGGCAGAAAGCGCTCTCCCTCTGTCTTTCTGTATTTCAGCATAACTTTAAACAAGTTATACATTTCAGATGTGTATTCTTGGATCTTTAAATTAGGCTGCCCATAGTTTTCTTACTCATTGGTGCCACACTTTTTTTTTTTTTTTTAATGGCTTCATTTAAGCGCATCATACTAAAAACCAATTTAACCTGCCAGGTGACTCCACAGACTCTTAATCAGATTCTCAGCACTAGGGGTTCTTCGACATGTTTCAGCCCAGCCCCCTCATTTTGTAGATGAGGAGAACTCACAGAGGTGAGTGGTGTCCAAAATCAGAGGGCGTGTAAGTGGCACAGCTGAAAGAGAATCCAAACTTGCCTCCAAACTTGCAGGATGTTTCTGTGATGCCATGGGTTCTCGTGACATCTGTTTCTTCCCCTACATCTCCCAGGAGGTTTCCAGTACAATTAGGTCCTCAGTCCCTGCCAGTAAGTGCAAGTGTTTGATGAGTCCTTGATGGGCAGAAATGGAAGCCTGTCCGAGGAAAGGATTCTCCGTGGAAGATGGGTCAGCAGGTTTTTATCTTTGCTTCCTAACACCTTGAATTGTGCCGTTTCAATTGCTCTGGGTTGCAGATTGACTTTGAGGCTATGCAGTCTCAGCGATTCTACTGAGTCTGGCTCTAAGTTTACTGTTAGGCAACAGTGGGGTGGGTCAGCAGTCAAGGTCAGGCTTTGAAAGAAATAGGAGCATATATGATATTTCAGAAAATGTGAGGAAAGCAGAGGCTCCCCTGCCGTGGGAAATTAAAGCAATTAACCTTATTACTAATAGCTGCACTGAACTTTCTTGCCCACAAAGGACTTTCCACATATGTTTATTGACTTACTCACTTCCTTTACCCTCATAATATTCTTTCACACTGCAGAAGCTATAAAATCTATTTTCTTAATCTGGCACTACCATCCACCCTCATAGACTTAGAATGTGGCCAGCACAGGTTGTGTTTTTAGGCATTCCATTATAGCTATAACAGGCAAGGTTTCTCATGGCATTGCCTAAGGACCAGTTACACCAAATACTTAAGACATTTTTTTCACCACATCTCTCCATCTGTAAAACGAGGCAGGCCAGGCTAAATGATATCTATAATACCTTATTACAGTGAAAATTTAGTTTCTAAGGGATGAAAAAACTATGCATATAGCTGTGTGTGTGTGTGCACGCATGTGTATGGTTGATGGCCATAAGTAGGATGAACGTTGTTCAAATCAGAACATGCTAAGAAGTGACAGGGGCACTGTCACTAATGGCGGGACAACAGACGTAAGTCAGGACTTTCTCAGATGAAGTGGGACACATGGTCACCCTATGCCATATGGCCTTTATCTCACCCAAATGGTCTAAAGACAAAAAGTTTGAGGATTATTGGCTTAGATGCAATAAAAACTTAGAAAATCTTTATACCAGGGCCAGTGACAAGCTCGAAGTCTAGAGAAGTGAGCACCCCCTCTGCCATCCTAGTACAGGCATTTCCATTCATTTGGGGCTACTTGCAGTCTCTGAACTGTCAGTTCTCTCTGGCCAACTGCTGCTTATCCTTCAGGGCTCACCTATAGTGTGACTGACTTACATGTCACTGTCTCTGAAGAGGCGTCACTGAGGTTTCTACTATGGGTTGACTGTTGCTGCTCGGGGTTCCCATGGTGACTTGTGCACCGCATCAAAACACTCATCATGCTTACCACGCCACTAGCCGACAGCTCCTTGGAGGCAGGAGCGCCTGTTCATTTTGGATTTCTTAATGCCTATCTCGGTGCCTGACACACATTAGGGACTCAGGTAACACTTGTTAGATGAAAGCAACATAATATTAAGAGTTTGCAATATCAGTGGCAGCAAGAACAAGAGCTCCTTCAAGTAGGAAAATCATAGAGAAAAAAAGTGTGTTGATTAAGAAAACATGCAGGATATCTTGACATCTTTAAAGGGATAATTCAGGACATGTATGATTTTTGGAACTCTAGAGACTTCCGAGAGAACAAACGCCAGCAAAGATGAAATCACCAGGAAAGCAGGCGGTAAGGTGTGGTGGGGAGGTACCAGGCTGGGAGCTAGAAGAAGTGAATTCAGGGCTGGTTTTGCCACTCTCACTCCCTGCGTGGGTGGCCTGGGAGACGCAGTTCATCTCCGTCTGCCTCACTTTCCTCATCTGTGAAATGAAGGGGTGGGGCCTGACTAGATCCTCTCCAAGATCTTGTCCCACTGCAAAGGTTTCTGATTTTAGGCCATATTGCACAAGCAAGGTACTCTGAAATAAATTCTTCAAACTGCATTTGTATTACTACTTAAACTTCCATCTCACTTTTCTCTGGTTAAAATAAAATTTCCTTTTAAACTTTTAAGTGACTGAAAGATGTAATGTTTTCTACATTGTAACTATAAATGAAATTCTCTTATCAATTAAGTTTATGTAATAAATAAAACAAAAAATAAATGAAATTCTCTTTGTTAAAATTAATACAGGGTTTTCATAAAATGAAAGAAGATATCTTTGTAACCAGATGGTAAAATGGAAAAAATCTGTTGTGATTTTTAGCATTTTGAACAGAAGTCATTAGGCATGTAAATTTACCATATAGGAACTGCTAATCCCTTGCACCTGTAATTTTTATAGCAGTTGACCATACAAAATTGTCTGTGTAGGAACTTGATGCTTTTTCTTGGGTGTGTATTGCTAACATTGCTGAGATTTGTTGAAATGCTTTGATTGTCTGGCATCACAGTGAGGTGGCAATTGTTGTGGCCAAAGTCATCATTTGAGTTACCTCAGACCAGATCATCTTTACAATGTTTTTAGGTCACTTGGGACTAATCATGGAGTAACTGATAAAGATTCATCATGCAATATTTGATTGATTACTTAATGGGTGATTGTTTGTAACTATGACAGTTTCCATTCCTGACCTTTTCTGGCCTTTGGCCAGCATCAAACAATGCTGCTGTAGCTGGAATCTCAGATATTAAGGGCTGCATGACCTTCCCTGACCTGAAGGAGGATTTTTTGAGAAAGGAGCCAGTTAGCACAGGATCAGGAAGGCAGACCTTTTTGCATTCATGCACTGAGGACTACTGTGCAGAGGAACAGACTCACTCAAAGGGAGGGTGTGCAGCTGGTGAGAAAGCCCCCGAGAGGTTAGGTGTGGACTGACCTACATTCTCCAACAGGGACCTGGATCTAAGCCTTGAATTGCAACACAGTGTTAATTGTGCTGTGTAATTAACTGTACTAGATGCCACAGTGATCTTGTATTCACAGAGTCATTTAGGCTAAATGTATTCCAAAATGTTATGAGTGAATGAATAACACTTTAGTTCAACAAAATGGTAAAATGAACATTGCCTTTCCCTTTGATCCACTTCCAGGATGCATTTCTAGGTGTTTGCAGTCAAACTCCCTCAGCAGATTAATACAAGGTATTAAACACAGTTTTTCTACACAGAGGAAATCACAAAAAGTACAGTTTGTTATCGACTATGGAAAATTATTCTAATTTTTCTTTTGGAGAGGAGTAAATACATGCCAGGGAGAACTACTTATGTTTGTTAAAACACAGTCTGTATATTTTCATATTATTATCAGTGTAATTGGGCCTCAAGTTGTGGCAGCGTTAAGCAGCTTGCAGGAACTGGTTTAGCTATTTCTATTTGGTGAGGAAATAGCTCATTACTCCATGTACATGAAGAGTTGTAGGTGTAGACAAACTCAGCATTATCATCGTGAAACTTGCCGCTGGAGGAAGCCAGACTTCTTATTCTGAAAGTCTGTTCCACAGATTCCCCAAACCTTTTGTGAAGAGATTCTTTTAATTTCCCCAGTGGTGGGCACACTGGTTGAAACACTCCACTGGCTCCCAGCTTTGTCTCTGTACACTCTGCTGGTCTCAGTACACACCTAATGCTGGGCAGCTTCCACTGGGGTGTGAGGTCACCCCTTGGCTCCTGTCCCTGCACCAAGATGAGAAGGGATAAGGTTGTGGGCTTTAAAGAAAAGTAAGATGCCCACCCTGACTTCAGGCTACCTTTTGACAGGTTTGTAATTGGAACACTGGCCTGAGTGCACTAGCTGTACTTATCAGGGACATAAAGAGAAGGAGGAAGTCAGTGGAGATGACCAGGGACCATAAATGGGGTCAACAAAACATTCTGCTTGCTAATGAACTTGCTGAGACTCTGAGATATATTGTATTTGAGTCCATCCTACACATAGGCCATATATCCCATAAAAGGGAGAATTCTGAAGAATTATTTGAAGACCAGAGGCTCACTCTTAGATCTTATTCTCATGTCTTTGCACTTTGAATTTCTGTCCAGGTACAAGGTGCAAATTGCTATCCTATTCATGCGTTTGACTCTAACACATTCTTGGGTCCTGGCTAAAGGAAGCCCTGTATCCTGAGTAGTGGAGCTTCCTTGGTGATGCCAGGGCGCAGGTCCTACCTGAAGCCCTTCAGTGTTCCATTCACTCTCCACCTGCCGTCTGTGTGCATGTGTCTGACTGTTTAGGGGGAAAGCTTTGAGCCCTGGTCCATGTCCTAATCACCCAGGGGTAGTAATATCAATTGATGTCCCTGCGAACATGCTGTTCCGGGGTCAGGCAGAGCCTGGAGAGTCTATGCAGCTCAGTTTCGCTTCCAGAAAGGGAAGCCCTGACTGTTTGAACTCACCCAGGTGGCTTTGGAATTAATCAGTAACTACTAGACTAAACAGGTAGGTAGACCTTTCATTAGAGCTGTGATTCTCAATCTTTTTAAATCTGAGGACTACTTTACTCTTCTAAAAATTCCTTTGAGGACCCCAAAATGCTGTTTTTTAAAAAAAGTGTGTACTATATCTGTCAGTATTTACCAAATTAGAAAAATTTTGAAATATTTACTAATTTATTTAAGTATAACAATAATGTAACTATTATATATTAATATGAATAACATTTTAATAAAAATAACCATTTGCTAAGGCAAATAATATAGGGAGAAGAGAGACATTGTTTTTCATTTCTGCAAATTTCTTCAATATTTGGCTTAATAGAAGACATATCACCTCTGGAAAACACCACTGTATACCTGTGAGAGATTGAGCATAAAACAGGCAAATAATGTCTAAGTATTATTATGAAAATGGTTTTGGCCTCATAGACCCCCTGAAAGGGCCCTGGGGATTGCCAGGAGTCAAGCGACAATACTCTGAAAGCTGCTTTGTTAGAATTACAGAGCTCTGACACGTTGCCAGTTGCCCACTTGCTCCTATATCCACTTTACCAGGCTCCATATATTTTAGCTGAAGCTGTTCTCTCTTTTCTTTAACTCCCATAATACTTACTATGTCACAAATATGGCAGGGGCAGCCCTGCATTCCAGTTATTTGTCTACATATCTGTCCAAACAGATTGCCAACTCAGAGAAGGAGGAACTCAGTTCATCCTTATAGCGTCTTACACGCAGTAGATCTGTATTAGTAACAAAAACAATAACAGATCTGCTTATGAAATACTGCTACATGCTTAGCGTGCTGCTAAAGCACTACTTACTGTATTCGTTTCCTAGGGCCGCTGTAACAAAGCAACATAAATGCGGTGGCTTAAAACAGCAGAATTTTATTCTCCCACAGGTCTGGAGGCTAGCACTTCGAAGCCTCCAGGGGAGAATCTGTTCCACACTTTTCTCTTAGTTTCTGGTGTTGCCCGCAATGCTTAGCTTTTCTTGGCTTGTGGAAGCATCACTGCAACCTCTGTCTCCAACGTCACATGGCATATGCTCCCTCTGTGTCTGCATCTTCTGCCCTCTGTGCTGTCTGTTTGTGTCTTTTCTCTTATTCTCATCAGGACACCAGTCACATTGGACTAGGGCCCACCCAACTCCAGTATGGCCTCATCCTAACTAGTTAGTTAGGGAACGGAAAAGACCCTATTTCCACATAAGGTCACGTTCACAGGTACTGGGGATTAGGACTTCGACATATTTTTTTGGGGCACACAACCAACCCATAACATTTACTAAATATTAAATTGGGCCACACAAAATTGCTGTAATTTGACTGGTTTTTTACATATAAAAGTTTAAATTTGGTATGGCTTAACTGTAATAGTAAATAAAATAATATGTGATAAATAAAGCCAGTTTTGATGAGTGCTGTCAACTCTTCTGGCCACTTGCTGAAGAAGAGGCACGACCGCCGGGCTCCGGGCAAACGGCGCTGCAGCTGGGCAGGTCGGAGTTTGGAGATTCCGGGCAGAGCTGCACACCCGGAGGGCCTCACAGACCTCAACTGGCTTGCTTGTTGAATTTACTGAAAGTTCCTTCCTCTCTTCTACTCAAGATCATTACTTTGTTGAAATAGAATTCTTTTTTTTAATTAATTAATTTTTTTAATTTCAGCATATTATGGGGGTACAGATGTTTAGGTTACATATATTGCCTTTGCCCCACCTGAGTCACAGCTTGAAATAGAATTATTATTGCGTTGGCAGAATGCAGCTTAGAACACCTTAAAGATGCTTTAGAAATTAATCCCTCCCTTGGTCTTCCTTCCAGGCTCACAATGGATGCCCTGCAACTGGCAAATTCAGCTTTTGCTGTTGATCTTTTTAAACAACTGTGTGAAAAGGAGCCGGTGGGCAATGTCCTCTTCTCTCCAATCTGTCTCTCCACCTCTCTGTCACTTGCTCAAGTAGGTGCCAAAGGTGACACAGCAAGTGAAATTGGACAGGTAAATGCATACCTTGTTTTGTCTTTAAGTGGGGATACAGTTATTTCTAGAACCCATAGGCAGCACCCAGGGGAAAAAAATGAATGGAGACTTTGTGGTCAGAATTGCTCAGGATTGAGAGTCGTGGTATTTCTAGGACTCTTCTTAGTCTATTTTTAAATGTGAAAGTTCATTTATGTATCCAGTAACCCATGTTTAGAACAGGCACCAGGCTGTGATGGAGAACTTGGAGATCTGCCAGGTAAAATCACATGCTTTTCATTTTGACTTAAGATATTCTCAATTTACAATGGGTTTATCAAAATGCAACCTCATTGTAAATCAAGAAGGATCTGTAATTTTTTAGGATTTCTTTGATTATCTAGTTTTGTAAAGTTCTTAGACCTTCAAATGAGATGATTTTCCTGACTGTTCCACTTTAAGTCCTCATGTACATTTAGGTAGTAGGTGAATGTTCTTCTAACTCCATTTCATTATTATTCTTTGGTTAATTGTTCTAGTTTGAACAGATTTTTTTTTTTCATGAGATTATGAGTATTTAAAAAGGGAACACCTTCTTCTTCTTTTTTTTTTTTTTTTTTTGAGACAGAGTCTTGCTCTGTTGCTTGGGCTAGAGTGCCATGGCATCAGCCTAGCTCACAGCAACCTCAAACTCCTGGGCTCAAGTGATCCTCCTGCCTCAGCCTCCCAAGTATCTGGGACTACAGGCACATGCCATCACGCCCAGCTAATTTTTTCTATTTTTAGTTGCCTGGCTAATTTGTTTTTCTATTTTTTTTTAGTAGAGATGGGGTCTCGCTTTTGCTCAGGCAGGTCTTGAACTCCTGACCTCAAGTGATCCTCCCACCTTGGCCTCCCAGAGTGCTAAGATTACAGGCATAAGCCACTGCGCCCAGCCATGGGAACACCTTCTTGTATCCATAAATGCCCAGAAAGTATGACCCATAAAATGTTATTAAGGTCAGGATGAAGAATTTACGTGTGGGACTTGAGGAAACAGCTTCAGTCCTGGGAAGAGATGTATTTTCTCATCTGTCCTCATCCCAAACACCCCAACCTCATGTTCCCTGCTCCATCTCCCACTCCTCATGTCTTATCTCCCATTAGGGAAGGGCCAGAAACGAGAACTTCCTGGTGGTGGGTATGTCCTTAAATAATAACAAAGATCTTCTCAGTACATGTAATTGATTCCTCAGCAGTTACCTGGGCTTTTTAATTTTCTGGTCTCCTTCACCCATCATTAGGCATGAGAGTTTGCACCACCTGGGACTGGCCAATTTGACCTTGAGAAGCTGAGGCATTGTGATTCACTGGTGCAACGTGCCGGTTTGGTGGCGTTACCTGAGGTGTGGTGTCAGGGCGTGGCCATTATGAGTTATGGAGTGAAGAGAGAACCATCTTATGCTGACATCACACGTTGTGGTGCCACAAAATAGAGAAGACGCTAGACTATAATTAGTTGGAACAAAAAAAAGTTAGGGCCAAAATAAAAGGATTTAGGCCCTGAAAATGATAGCACCCTGGTTTTAAATGGCTTAAAATATCACTATAAGAATAATAATTAACAGTTGAGTGAATCCACATAATGTTTTAGGTTTTTTACATATGATATTTGGAATCCTCATAACAACTAAGAAAAGTAGGTATCCTCAGTCCATTTTACAGAGGGGAAAAGAAGGCTCTGAAGAATTGGACGAGATTCCATTTCTAGGAGGCGAAGGCTGGAATTCAAAGGCAGGGCAATCTGACTCTAGCCCACCCAGGGCAGCCCACCGTGGATTATAGTTGCCTGTCATAAATGACATGTTAATTCATCTGGCACTTTTTAAAGCATTTAGAGGGAGCAGATAGACTCTGGCTAGAGGCACTTCTGTTCTGGAATCTGATACTTGGCTAATGATTCTCTCTCTTGGTATTAATCTCTCTCTTCTGGTTTCTAAATTGGATAGAAATTACAACCTAGCTTCATCTTTTTTCAAATGTTCCTGTGTGAACATTAAGGGCATCACTTTGAAGAAAGGACAAATGTTCCCTATTTCACCATCAGGAGGAGTATCTTTATGGTAGTGTCTCTCAACGGGGACAATTTTGTCCTTCCCACTCTGGGGACATTTGGCAATGCCTGGAGACATTTTTGGTTGCCATTAACAGGGGGAGGAGTGCTATGGCATCTCGTAGGTCAGGGATGCTGCTAAGCATCCTGCAATACCCAGGACATCTGCCCACAACAGAGAATTAGCAAGCCCAAAACATCAATAGCACTAAGGCTGAGAAGCCTTGCTTTACGGGAACAACTGGGCAGGGAGATTCTGTACGCCCCGATAAGACTGGCCATTATCATGTGTCCACTTTAGTGGGAAGAGGCAGTGCTTTCTGGGTAATGGATTTTTCTCTTAACAGGTTCTTCATTTTGAAAATGTCAAAGATGTGCACTTTGGATTTCAAACAGTAACATCAGATGTAAACAAACTTAGTTCCTTTTACTCATTGAAACTAATCAAGCGGCTCTATGTAGACAAATCTCTGAATCCTTCAACAGTAAGTTCTTTAAAACAATTAGAATGATTTAACTTTTTACCAGAAGTGGCATTTTTTCATTGTTAGACCTACAACTTTTTTTCAGTGAATCTCTAGGATGTTCATTTATGATTTGAGGCTTCTTAAAATAAGTAAATCCCCGTGGAGAGGTTGAACACAGCAGGAAATCAACTGCAGTCACATCTTCTAGCTAAAAATATAGAGAAGCTTGTGGGCTTCCCTTTCCCTCTCAAACACTCATAAATCTTTGCCTTCCTTTCAGCTTCCTCTGAGAGAATGGAGAACATAGTAATTAACTCCCTAATAAATGTATCTGCTTGTCTATTTAGACAAGGAGTGCAAGACAGCTCATGATTTAAACTTTTTTCTCCATAAACATCAGGGCATATGGACTGGGACAATGTTTTGGCTCTTTACCTAATTTGTTTAGGCACACAGTATTCTCCTTATGTTTCTCAAAATCAATAAGAAAAATAATAACTATGAATCAACAGTTTTCATCTGTCACAAATTGGTTTTGTTTGTTTTACTAGGCTGGTCAGTTGGAGATCTATACAGGGAAGCTCTGGTTATTTAAGTTCAGCCATTTCTTGACAGAATCATACAAAGAACACTGTGGTACCCTTATATCTGGCACCAGAGTATATCGTAATATTTTTAAAATTTGTATTGAAACACATAGCCAACATTCTAGACTACATGGAGGTTCTCTCTCTACTTTAGTAATATAGAGTTGATTTGGTCCCTGTTTGGATGGTCAGAATTTCAAGCTTTCCAAATCTAAAAGCTAGACTGCCAGTTAAATATTCTGTCACAATTTTACACCTTTCTGCAGTAGGTATTTGTTTTTGTGTTTGAGATCTTTTGAGGACATGGGTTACTAGATATGGTTGTGAGTTTGTTATTGCTTGAAGACATGGATACACAACAATTTTTCTTCCAACAATCACCTGGGGAATTAAAAAAACCTGAGATGTGATTTGGAGCCTGAGCATGGAAAATTTCTAAAAGCTCCCGAGGTGATCCTTAAAGAGATGATTAATACATTTTTGTTGCTCCAGTGAGGACAATGGAGGTCCTTCATTCAACTGAGGCTTTCTGAGGTTCTTAGGTAGCACCAGCTCTCTCTGTCAATGGGAACAGTCAGTCTCAAGGTTGGTCTTCAGTTAACTGAAGCTAAGTTAATTGGCTGAGGCTGTAGCTGCTCTGAAGCAATTTAAGGAGTCCTGTGCTTAGAAGTGAAGTGACGTGATATTTAATCAAGTTACGTTTAGTTTTGTTGAACTTTTATTCATTCAACATTTGGAATTATTTCAACCAGACCAGGAGTTGTAAATATTTAAGACTCCTTTCCATTGCTCCTGTTGGTTGCATAACATCTGCAAATTTACTAGCTAATAGCACAAACTATTAGGTGGTCTTTGGAGGACCACCTGCATCAGAACTATGTGGGGGTTAAAAGGGCAAATTCTTGGCCTCAGATTTCTTAAATCAAGGTCAATGGGGATGGGATTTATGGTTTTGCATTTGTAACAAGCATTAGAATTAGAACCACTGCTATGTTCTCTACAGCACTGTGTTTCTGACTTTAATGTGCAGATGAAACACCTGGAAATCTTGTTAAAATGCACATTCTGATTCAGTAGGTCTAGAGTGGGGGCTGAGGTTCTTCATCTCTAACAATGTTCCAGGTGATGCTGTAGTACCACCTTGGACCACACTTTGAGTAACAAGAGCCTATAGAATATTTATTTGTTTTAGTGAGGGTAAGAGTTTTCTGCTTGTAGTTCTCTTTTCCGTACATTTCCTCTATTCTAATATATATATATACGTATACACATATAAGATTTTAAGGTTTCTGAAATTGGAATCCATATTATAATTGGGCACACTTAACATGGTGTTTCTTTTGTTTTCCCCAAAGTGGATACTAAATTGATGGATGCATTTAATAATTGAAATTTTCTTATAAATGATAAAAATGAAACATCAAATACAAAGAAAATTTACTGATTTCTACATGAGGTTTCAACTCATTATAGTGTTACCGATCCATGGTAATAGATATTTAAGAATTCTTTTGTTAGAACAGGGCAGCAACAATACAATAGCTTGACTACAGACGTTAAGTACTTTGTGATTTTATGAACTGGATATTTTTCAGGAGTTCATCAGCTCTACTAAGAGACCCTATGCAAAAGAATTGGAAACTGTTGACTTCAAAGATAAATTGGAAGAAACAAAAGGTCAGATCAACAACTCAATTAAGGATCTCACAGATGGCAAGTACCCTTCACTTGTTCCGCTATAAATCCCTAAGTAAACAGATCCTCCTTTTTATGAATTCTTGCTCCAAGCATTAAAAAAACGAACATCTGGAGGATTCCTCAGATATTTTTAGTACACAAGCTAAATTCTTGCCCTGTCTAGCCATGTCAACAACTTGGATTTCTGGGCCTTTCGTGCATCATCTCATCACTTGGCAGAAACTGCTGGTGCTTCAGTTTTAGTCTCCCTTGATCTCCCTTGATCTGCCACAAGCCCTAATGCAGCCCCAGCTGGGCCTCTAACAAAGTATGACTTTGGGCATATCATAAAGCCAGTTTTTCAATTTGGAAATGGAGGGATTGGACTATAACTTCATGATTCCCAACGCCGCTTCCAGCTCATAAATTCTACAAATTTATGACGGAAAAAAGGACAAAAGGTCTTAGGCAAATATACATATAGCAAAAACAAATAAACCGTAGCGTAAGCTTACCCTCAGTGCCACAGCGCCCCCTGCTGGTCGTTCCTCTGACAGACCCGGGGTCCCTGGCGGCGCTTCCCGAGGCCGACCTCTGCCTCAGAGCTCCCCCTGGCGTCTCTCTTCGCGGACACCTCCTCCTTCCGTTAAAATGCCCGGGGAGTCGTCTTCCTTGTTAGAAAGGAATTAGAGCTAAGATGATTTTAAGTGCAAATCAGTGACTATGTCCCCCTTCCCAGGGGATATATTTATATTTGTATAGTGAGGGACCCACTAGGAGAAAGCACCTAATCATGAACGAATGAAGCTCACGGGCAGTCACTGCTGTCTACGGAGAGATACACTTCCGGTGCAAGGGAGACCCACTTCCTGTGAGAAAGACCGGAGTCCGCAGCTGCCCTCCCTCTGAGCTGATTCAGGAATGATGTGGTCTGTCAGGGCAGGAACTGCAGGGTGAGGACTGGGAACGAACTCTGGAGTCATTCAGGACCTAGATTCAAATCCAGACACTGACACTTATTAACTGTGATATTTGGACATGGTGCCTCAGTTTACTGTAAAATGGGGCATATATTACCTGTTTTAATTTACGTGGTTGCTGTGAGGATCAAATTAGATAATATATACCAGCAAATAGTACCCATAGATATATATGCACACACATATACATACATATATATCATGTACATAAATATTACTGAAATGAAGTTTCTTTGGTTTCACATGTAAAGCAAAGACTTTGGTATAAGTAACATCAGGTTAAGCACAATTTTTAAAATTATAAGCAAAAAGCAGCTCCTGTTTAAATTGCTAAGAGGTTTGCTTTTAGAATTTCTAAATGATTGTATTTTTGTTCAATGAGCTTTTTATTTCAAAATCTTAGTACATTTACGGTTTTGACTGGAGAAGGTAGTTAGTGAAAAGACTTCTAAAATTGAAGTCAGAAGTTCAGGATTTAAGCTGAAGCCTTGTCACTTACTGGCTCATATGCTTCTTTGTTCTTCAAGTTTCTTCAGTAACACTAATACATATTCACATAGCATTGGCGAGACCAGTTACATATGTAAATTGTGTGGTTCAGTGCAAACATGAAAACGCAGGGCCCCTTATTTAAAAATTTATTAAGAATTTTAAGATGATGACAGATGAACGTTAAGCCAAGAGTAAGGCCTTTCACACAGGGGTCACAGGCCTGTGATATGGACTCTGAACATTGGTGTGAAAATCAGAGGAGATTAGGAGATTAGGAAAACGCTTTGTAAAAAACTCAAATTCTGTTCAAATATGAGAAGTTCTTTTTATTAAGAGATTATCACCTTTGAACTATTTTGGCTGTTGGGGATTTGAGCTCTATAATAATTACAGCTGTGTTTGAGACCCATGGTGATTTCAAGTGACATTGAGGCAAACAGCTTGCCAGCAAGGAATGCAATTGTGGGAGTGGATGGAGAGCTGTGGGGTAGAGAGAGCCTTCAGACATGCTTTCCAGCTAAGTGAACTAGGACAACCCCTTGGCCTCTCTAAGCCTCAGCTTACTCCACTGTAAAATGGGGATAATAATCTTTGCCTTAAAGGACTGTTGTGAAAAAAGTGAGATAATATATGAGCAAATGTTGAGCACAGGGCCAGATGTAAAGCCAGCAATAATACATTTTCATTTAAGAACTCAGGCTATGGAGTCAGAAAGACCTGGCTTTTAATCCTTAATCCACCTTTGCTTGTGTGTCATCTTGAGCAAGTAACTTAACATCACTGATGAGTCTCTGCTTCCTCATCTGTAAAATAAGGACCAATATGTGATATCATATATATCAAATATCTTGCATACTGCCTGACACAGAATAGGCATTTAAAAATGATAGCTGTTCTTCCTACTTCTCTTACTTTCTTCTCCCTACCCTCCTTCATTCTTCTCTCTTGCCCTCTTTGGTAAATCTGATTGTGTCAAGGTAGAAGAAGAGAAAAGAGTCCTTTAAAATTAGATGGTCTGGGCTACCAGGCCTTACATGATGTGACTCTGGCAAGTGGTAAACACTCAGTGAACCATGTGCATGTGAATATCAGATACAGTTTGGAATAATAACTCTGCTATTTTTGGTTTTCTAAAATTGTTGCAGGCCACTTTGAAAACATTTTAGCTGACAACAGTGTGAATGACCAGACCAAAATCCTCATGGTTAATGCTGCCTACTTTGTTGGAAAGTGGATGAAGAAATTTCCTGAATCAGAAACAAAAGAATGCCCTTTCAGAGTCAACAAGGTATGTGGGGCAATGCATAATAGTAAAAGAATCTCAACTATAGATCTGAAAAATGATAGCAACAGAGTGGGGCATAGGAGCTCATTCCAATGAGGGATCTGAGGGAATAGGAGGTGTCTTTCCTGAGATTAACGGCTGGGAGGCAAGAGGTAGAAAAAGAACCATAATTCAGAGACCCTCCTCCACTCATTTTCAGAATGTCTTCAAGGGCCTGAGTGAAATTTTGTAGAAGTTATAACCCAGTGGGGAAAGCTGAATCTTCAGCTAGAAAATAGCTACAAATACTTGGGAACTTTAGCAAGAAAGGAAAAGAAAAGAAAAGAAAACAAAACAAACCCTACCTATCAGAGGCCTTTGGATTATCATGGAATCTTGACCATTTATAAATCTTGTTCCTGATTGATTAACTTCTCTATGATCTCATTTTCTCACCTATTGATGGTGAAGTACATGGTTCTGTAATTTTAATTTATAATTTATAAGATGCTTTGAGGCACTTGTTGGATGTAAAATAAAAAGTATAGCTTCTCATCTGCATTACTAGGAAGTCATTGAGGGCAAGAATCAGAAGCCTGTTTTGCAGGCCAATCTCATTATTACTATTGAGGTAAATATGTCAAAAATAATTAATAGAAATAGATAAGGTATTTCTTTTTAAATGAAACCAAAGAACAAAGACTGGAAATTTGACCCATTTCAGTAGAGAACCTAGGAAAACCCAGAAATTGATATGATGTGGTCTCATTTGGTGGGATCTGACTAGTGTTAAGAACTCAGACTCAAAGCAATACTTCTGTTAGCACAGTACTTGAAGGTAGCTTATTTATCTTTTCGTTCCTTTGCATCAGTTCTAGTTTTCATGTTTCTCCCAGCACCTAGAATACTTAGCATCAACGACTTTTTTTTTTCATCAAAAATAGTAGCATCTTTTATGCTAGAACCCAGGAGGAAAAGCCCTTCAAGTGCAATCTATACCTAGGTTAGCTGGCTTCCATTACTCTCTCTGTTTCCCTGGAGTTTTTATTCATACTCTCTTGCCCAACTGTGCTTTCCACAGTGAAATCTAACTATTTACTTACCTAGATCTTTACTAGTGCATGACCTTTTTAAGGACAGGGACAATGCCTTATCTCAATGTCTATAATTCCTGGCCACGTCACTGACACATTAATACATGTTCAGCAAATTTGTTGAATGAATGATCGATCAATCCCTAAGGGGCAGTTTGATTAAATAATCAATAGCAGACAAAACCTGTTTGGCCTTTGGGGTTACCATGGGTCCCAATACAAAGTCCATTGGGCATTTTGACCAGGACAGGATAATAACGACTGTTATTTCTCCTTACCTACTTAAACTATCCATGGGTTCTGGAGGTGGGGGTGGGGAGCCAGGAGATCCTCCTTCTACTTTCTTGTCCTGAGCTTAGCTTCTTAATGGCAGTGGTCTTCTCAAAGCTGACTGCAGGGTCAGGACTGACCTTGCACATAAGAGATGTGTCCGAGATTCTAAGGCCACAACCTGGTCTTTGAGTTTTAATCAGGGCTTTTTACCTTCTTAGTGTGTCTTACATCTGGAGCTGACAGGGAACATGACTTTATACAACCTCTGCAGTGAATTGGGGAGGTGTGTTGGCCCCAGCGGTCATGACAGTGTCCACACAGCCTTTCCCATTGTGGAGTGCCCTTGCTAGCTCATTTGATTGGTGGTTGGCTCTCTACCCTTGGGTGGGCTGGCAAAGGGTTCCTAATGGTATTTAAATGAAACCTGAAACATGTTGTTAATGGAGCCTCTTCTCAAGGCTCCAACACCAGCCTGGAAGGAACATCATGAAAATGTTGCAAAATGTCAGTGAGTAGAACATGGACTCTTGTGTCCACCACACTAAGATTTGTAGTTTTTGCATTTAAGAAAGTGTTAATGGCTGTCTTTTGAGAAGGGAGGAAGAATGTATGCTATTCCTTCATTTTTATTACTAAATCATAAAGCTAGGTTATATCAGATCCTGGAAACACAGACTCTGTGAACAGAATTAAAAAGGACTTGAAATGTCATTGACCTCTCAGTGTTTCTTTTAATAAAGCAATAAAATGCTACTCGAGGCTTTGTGGGGATACACCCTCCTTTTGAATGCAGATGCTATTACTTTTTTTGAAATCTTTGAATTGCTGTGGTCAGTCCCTGAACTTTTTGTGTGACATTATTAAACTGTTTCTCATGTCCTGTGGTCTCTCCTTTAAGGGTGAGGCTAAATTAGTGAAGTTACATTATTAAAAGTTTAGTATAGTATCTATACTGACAAAAATATATATCCATATATATGTATATATATATGGTACTATATTTTCTGGGATAAATAGTCTTTATATGGTCCTGTTTTCAGAAGATATGTCTCAACTCGTGTTTCAGAATTGTTGTACCCATATTCAGTGCTGTTAAGTAAAATGGATGATATGCTGTATCAGCTGTATGCTGGGTTTAAAAAATTAGTATTTTATTAGGAAAATCCATATAAATGGATATATAAGTTTGCATTAGAATTTACTTTCAAGTCAGTTCCACCAGAAATAAAGATCTCATAATTATAGGCACCTATAAAGACTAACTTCAACTTTGCCTATATTTTCGGCCATATTGTCTTATTTTTAATGTTTTATCTATGCAGTATAGTATGGTATATGGTTCCTGTAATTTATAACGTGGGATTATAAAGTACATGAATAACTTTTCAAAGTCAGTCATAAACTCTTCACAGGACAATCTCTGCTGGTTTGGGTACAGTACAGTTTGGATCCCAGTGGTAGGATCATAGGCCATGACTATCTGACACTATAACAAGAGCAAATTGTGTGTGTGTGTATATACATACACATATTTGCATATATATGTGTGGGTATATATATGTGTATGTATATATGTGTGTGTGTATGTATGTATGTGTGTATGTGTATGTATATAAGGTGTATGTATATATGTTACGTGCATATATATATATTTATGCCTGTGTAAATTGAAAAGTAAGCAGTCCAAATTTTGCCTTTTACAGACAGACACCAAACCAGTGCAAATGATGAATCTGGAGGCCACGTTCTGCCTGGGCAACATCGACAGTATCAATTCTAAGATCATAGAGCTTCCTTTTCAAAATAAGCATCTCAGCATGCTCATCCTACTACCCAAGGATGTGGAGGACGAGTCAACGGGCTTGGAGAAGGTAAGGAGGAGGTGGGTATTCTACATGTAGGTGCCCCCTGGCAGAGAGACGTGTGGACAGAGCTGCACGGGGCTGTGAGAAGTGGGGACAGCCTGGCCTTACTGCCACTGGCTCAGTGACCTCCAAGGGCTCCATGGTCTTTTCTGGGGCCTTTCTTCCTTAATATTAAAAATAGCCAACATTTATTCTGCACTTACAATGTGCCAGGAACTGTGTGATAAGTTGCTTGTGTGTGTTATCTCATTTAACTCTTACAGCAGTCCAAGGAGTGAGAGACTATTACTATACTCTTATTTACCACTGAGAGAATTGAGGTACAGAGGGGTAGGGTAGGTAACTAGTCCATGGTCACATAACTCATCAATGGTATGCAGAATTAGGATCTAAGCCCAGGAAGGTTGGGGGCATGTTCTTAACTCTAGGCTAGAGCTTCTCCTGCATCTCCTCTGCAGTGAGGCACCAAATTACTATATACTGCCCACTCCACTGTCTTGAGAACAGAAGCCCTCTCCCTCTCTCTCTCTCTCTGGCTCTCTCTTTTTAGTTAGTAGAATTTATTTTTTAGAGCAGTTTTTGGCTTACAGAAAAATGAACAGAAAGTACAGAGTTACCATATACTCCCTCTCCCCTCCCAATCCTCCAGTTTCCCCTATTATTAGCATCTTGCATTTGTTACAATTGATGAGTCAATATTGACACATTATTATTAACTCAGGTCCACAGTCTACATCAAGGTTCGCTCTTTGTGTTGTACATTTATGGGGTTTTAATACATATACACACATATATGAGATTTTATTATGCTTCAACTTTTTGTATGATACAGATTATTATATTATTATACTATACTTTATAATATATAGTATATATAAGTGTTTTATATTATAAAGTTATTATATCATTTATTTATACAGATTATTAAGGCATAAGGTTTACATAAAAGTAGCAGTTCGATCTGCTGGTGAATGGAATTTTGGTGTCCCCCTCTTCTCTCCCCATTGGCCCAGCTGCCTAAGGCCTGCTCTCCCGCAGGTCCCCTCCCTGGCTTCCCTTCTTGCTCCACCCACCTGGGCCTCTGCCCTTGGCCTGGAAGGAAGAGGCTCTCTGAAGAGCCAGGGATCACCTTGCGGCCTCAGTTACCTGCTGACTTTCCAGGGGACGGCCTGACCCAGTCCCCATCTTAACTTTAGTTGTCATTATGTTTTATGCATCACTTTATTAACTGAATAATAATTCCTGTCCTCATTCCTTCTTTGGTTTTTGTTCTCTCTCTTTTTTAACTCTGTCTCATGCCTTAATCTTTCAGCCATAATTAAGCTATCTTGGATTTTACCTTACTTGCTAAAATACCCTCAGACAGGTGTCATTTTTTCTCCCCTTAAAGTATAAAACTACGGAAAATGATCCTTTGAGTCTCAGAAAGGAATGTTTAAAAATACATGTTGTATTAGTTTGTTGGCTGCTGTAACAAAGTGCCACAACCTGGGTGGCTTAAACGACAGAAATTGATTTTCTCACAGTTCTGGAGGCTGCAAATCTGAGATCAAGGTGTTGGCAGGGTTGGTTCCTTCTGAGGGCTCTGCCCTTGCTGCTGGGGGTTGCTGGCGATCTTTGGTGTCCTCGGCTTGTAAACGCTTCCCCCTGATCTCTGCCTTCATCCTCATGTGGCGTTCTCCCTGTGTGCACCTGTGTCTCTGGGTCCAAATTCCCTGTTTTTATAAGGACACCAGTAACATTGGGTTAGGGCCCACCCTAATGACCTCTGAGGATCTTAACTGATTACATCTGCAATGATCCTATTTCCAAATAATGTCACATTCTGAGGTACTTCAGTTAGGACTTCAACATACGGATTGAGAGGCACAGTTCAACCCCTAACACATATACAATGGAGGGAATTTTTTTTTTCCTTTTGTGTGGTCTTTTTGAATTATAAATTATTTTTTTCCCTCCTCCCACTCCTGCATGGTAAATATAAAATGGACAAGGAATATACCTGCTGGCTCAAAAACTCTAGTTACTTATGACAGTTTTTCCATTCTAATAATTTGTCCAAAACTTGAAACAGTTTCCATTGACAAGCAATTATAATAGGGTAGCAAGAGAATCCAATGGTTCTCTTCCCTAGTAAAAAACAAAACAACCCAGCTTGTGACCTTGGTATGTCCCTGATTTTTACAGGGTTCACACCGGTAATGCCGGTATAATATTGCTCCAAGATAGTAAAGGTCCAGGTATTATCATTCTCAGTTGTACATGTGTTTCTCCTCTAACTAGCAGGAGGTTGCAAGGACAAGGAGCAATTTGAGATTTGCTCAGTGAAGAATTTTATGACACAGTAATTTTATGCTTCATTGCATATCTCTCATTTTCTAAACCAGCTGAAATGGATGCATCTACCACCTATGATCTTAAAGAACGACTCAGAAACAGTTCAAGTTCCCATTTTTCAAAAAGAGTAACTTTAGCTTTAAGTTATTAAATTTGATGCCATACCCAGTACATGAATATTTTAGATTTCCTTATAGAAAATTTATAATAAGCATTCAAGAAATCTGCATAAAAACCTTTCTAATTTTACATTCTTTTCACTATTGTGTCTGCAACATCATAATCCATGCATTTGTTTCCCTTAAGCTACTCTATAATTTAAAACAAAATAAAAAACCCCTGCCCTCATAGATTTCAGTGCAAAGGGAGCATTGTTGTACGGTGGGGGGAGGAGAGCAAAGCTGGTGGATCTTGCAAGAGAAACTAGTCACTTCTACAACTGCCGGGCCGTCTTTGATGGTCCATCCAGACTGCTTTGAAACTGGGCTTGTAATAAAACTTTATGTTTTTAGTCAAGCAAGATCTCATACAATTAGAAATAAATAAAAATAATTTCTTCTCCTTTTTGTGTTTTAGATTGAAAAACAACTCAACTCAGAGTCGCTGTTGCAGTGGACCAATCCCAGCACCATGGCCAACGCCAAAGTCAAACTCTCCATTCCAAAATTTAAGGTGGAAAGGAGTATTGATCCCAAGGCTAGTCTGGAAAACCTAGGGCTGAAAAATATCTTTAACGAAACAACATCTGATTTCTCTGGCATGTCAGAGACCAAGGGAGTGGCCCTATCAAATGTTGTTCACAGAGTGTGCTTAGAAATAACCGAAGATGGTGGGGATTCCATTGAGGTGCCAGGGTCACGGATCCTGCAGCACAAGGATGAATTCAATGCCGACCACCCATTTATTTACCTCATCAGGCACAACAAAACTCGGAACATTGTGTTCTTCGGCAAATTCTGTTCTCCTTAAATGGCATGGTGCAAAGTTAAGTCCCCACCCCGCACCCTCGACTTTTCTGTGGATGCAGATTTCTATAAATTCTGCATCCGGAGAATCCATCTCTAAATACAAAATATTGTTAATGTTGCTGGATCAGGAAGCACCTAGTACTTGTCATATGTAGCCTTTGCATTAATAGGCTCTTCTTTTCCAATTCTTTCTTTTCCCATAAAAATGACTTATGCTTTTAATGAAAAGGAAGTACCTCAGAGAAAAATATTTATTCATTATTTGACAAACTGTCCGTGGTTGTTGGCAGAAATACAATCTTCCACAAAGAAAATTCCTATAAGGAAGATGTAGAGGATCTTATTCTCAGAGCTTTGCCTTCCTTCCCTGGGATATAGAATGTTCCAGACATTCTTATTTCCCTGAAAGACTAAAGAAACTGTAGTGCACAGGACCCACAAAACTTCCCTGGTGCCCAGGAAACCTGGGCACGTGCTGAGGCTACTGCAGGTCCGGAGGCAGATGTTTTTTCGAACTCTGAATTTTTAGAATTTTAGAAAGATAATACATCACACATACTTTATGTTATGGAACTCCATTGATAGGATCTGAGAAAGTACCCTATAAATCAACACCTATATATTTCTGCAGCAAAATGTTGAATATTTACATAAAATGGATAGATAAAGACTCTAAGTAGCCCACAAGTGGTTAAATTCTGCTGCCAAATGAGTATGCCACCAGCTTGTGAAAATCCTTTTTTGCAGAACGTTTTAGATTGTGGAATGGTAGGTAAGGAATTAAAGACCTCTAGTAGCTAAAGTGCAAGACCCCAAGGGGAAGGCCAGATCTTCTTGAAAACTGACTTTCACTTTTGATAGGTGTCCCACCTCGTCATCTGATTGGTGCTAGACTGGTGGCAGGGGCTTCTAACTGACTCACAAGGTTTTGGATGTTGGATGCCAGGGACTTGAAATGCACAGGGACTCTCTCAATAGCCAATAAAAGAATTTTGTGAATGTTGAAGGAACCTGTCTCTTTGTTTAATGTGATAGTGGGAAAAGGAAAGGAACCTAATACCTTTAGAAAATATAAGTCAAGCTATTAAGTGCTCACACTGCCTTGACACATATTTTTTCAAACTCTATGTAACTCGCATTAATAGTAATTTGTAAAGTTGGTTTGATAAGCTGTCCATGCTGGATGTTCATGTATTAATTCGCTACCCAAAGGATATATATTTACTGAAGATTTTGGGACATTCCTTCCCTTATCTCTTCTGTCCCATTCATTGTAAATAGGTTTTTCTTGCTCCAAGGTTCCATATTGAATTTCTCCTACACTATTGACAATAAAATATTATTGAACTGCATGTCTTGTTTTTTTCCATTAAGTTAGACTTACTGTTTTGGAATAGAACCAAGCCATTCATTTACAAAAGCAACCCGGTATGTAAATGTTCTTTGGGGGATTGATACAGTCTGAAAAGGAGTAAGAATTATTACCACCCCTTCCCCTTGTTTTCCTTATTCCTGGCCCTCAGCTCTCCTTTTTCCTCCCACACCCCTTTCATCCTAGGAGGGAGAGGACCAGGGAGGTGCTGGATTGACTCTCAACCACATGACAGTGTTCAATGAAATCAGAGGCCTTGCAGGGGGGCAGGGAGATTTTCTCCAGTCCTTTTCACTCTAGGCCCACCCTCACAATGTAATTAATTTTATTAAGTAAGCTGTATATGTTTAAAATATTTTCTTTTCTTATCAAGAGCATTTTGAGAGTGAGTCCAGAGCTAGACCCTTCTAACCTCTGCACTCGATGCCACCATCTTCCAACTGGCCGTAACCTGTGACTAATGGACCCCGAATGCCCCTGAAAGAATTCCTCCCTCTTTAAAGAATTCTTCTCTATTTAGGAGTTCCCAAATGTTTGTTTTATCCTGGAAGTCCTTCTCCTGTCAAACAAAACATCCCTGCAGTCAGAGACTGGTCCTGCAGTAATGGTCTCAACTACGTCCTTTGTTTATTCTCACAATGACCTGAGAGTTAGAGGCTGTGCCTAACTATTGTAAGAGGAAATATGGGCTCAGATGAATTGGATAACGCATCCAAATTGGTAATAGCGGGGTTCGGATTTGGCTGCAGCTCTGTCTGACCCCAAAGCCCAATACTCCTGCTGTGCCTCATGGCCTTTGGGGCTCCCTCTGGATGGCTTTGCTGTGACTCATGCATCACATGGGACCCCTGGCCACCCAATGTTTCCAAAGCGATCAATCTGTCCCTGCCTTTAAGGAAAAAACAAAACATCTCTTGGCCAGAACCTGTGCTGGTCCCCACCGGGACAGCGGGAGCAGCAGGACCTCCTGCCTGCCTGCTGGAGGGCACAGGCTGCTGCAGTCCCTGGCAGGACAGGGCTAGCTGCGCCCAGAGAGCCGTGAGAAGCAACTAGATGTTAGCCAGGCCTGGAGCCTCAGTAGGGCACAGACAGGCAGGGACGAGGCAGGGCGCGCCTTGAGGGAGAAGCATGTGCAGTGGCTGTGGAAGGAAAAAGCCAGGTGACACATGGAGGTCTCAGAGTGGCTGTGGAACCTGAAGGGAAAAGGCAGGATCCGAGATGGAAACTGCGACTGTGCCACAGTCAGCAGCTTCCCCAGGCCCGACAGTGGTGCTCACACCTGTGCTCACTTGTGACGGGCAAGTGTGTGGCTCGATGGCTTCTGCTCCTCACTTTAGACCAGAGTGACAGCCACGTGCACCATAATCTGCCCCTTGGTGTTATAGAGAAATGGCAAATTACAGGACAGTGCTTCAGTTAAGTATCTGAAATCCGGAAGGTTACGCTGCTGAGAAACCGTGGGGAGCCGGTGCCACCTCAGAGCGGAGTGCATTTACCTGAAGGGAAGGCGCCGGGCCACGTGGTGTCAGGCCTGCCCTGGGACCCTGAGGCAGGTCTAGGTGAGAGGGGTTAGCCTTTGACCTAAGTAATCAAACAGCTCAGTAACTAAAGCCCCCACCTAACAGGAGGCCTCGGGAACACGACGACCAGGGCTTTAGAAGCAAAATTCCACGAATTTGAATTCTAGGTTTCTGAATTCAGGCTTTTGAAATCTCAAATGATTGTGAAATTTAGATGAAATGCTATTTCAAATTCTCCCACTTTACAAAGATGACATTTTAATCATCTTAAAACTGCCTCTGAATAATTTTTTTTTGAGATAGGATCTTGCTCTGTAACCATATGTCTTTTGGTGAAATATGTATGCATTCCTGATGGTTGTATATATGTACATAAAAATATAACATATACATGCACACATACATACATGGGCTTGCTGAGCCATAGATTATGCAAATATTCAGCTTCAGTAGACAGTGTCAGTTTCTCAGAGTGGTTCTACCAGTGCCCTGCTATCTTTTACTATTATTATTAAATAATAATTATTAATTACTTTTTCCAACTATGGCTCCTGCCATCACCACTGCCACTCTTGGAGTAATTATTATGAGCTGGGCACTTTGATAACCATGACATTTATTATAATTCAGCTTCATAACAACCGTGTGAGGACCTGTTTGAGAGGAAAAGGACTGAAGTTCAGACACGTGACACAAAAAACCTCGCTAAGCACAGACGGCCGGTGAGTCGTACGGTTAGGATTAAAACCTCAGCTCTCTCCCTCCGCAGCCTACACTTCTAATCACTATGTTTGATTCCATTAAAAGCTTACTTGGTGAATTAAACCATCTACCTTCAAGGGCAGATTTTCTTCTGTTTATGTTAACAATGAACTATTCGGTTAAATGAAAGACAAATGAGTGTAGATAAAAATAAAACAGTTCAATGTTTACATAAAAAGTAAATCTTCCAGAAGTGTTTACTTTTCAAATATTTCTGGCTAAAGATAATACAATTTTTCAAAAATTCTGTTTTTTTCAGGGTTCTGGTCAGTCAGCTGTAGGCCCTTTGCAACTGGCACCAGATGGAAAAGGCTTCTCTCTTTTCGTCTTAGCTCTGGGACTAGAAACCACCTGTACAACATTCTTACCTTCAACCCCACCCACTCTCACACAAGATTCAGGAGATGAGAATTTACCTGTTCAATGGCTTTTGTCCCTGTCACCATCGTCTGCCCAGACACTGATAGCTGCTCCAGTTTGTCAGAGCCTTTAAAAACAAGAGATCAAAGCATTTCACTAACCATAACCATGAATGGCTATTCCCGTCCCAAGTCCTGGCACAAAGTGAATGGCGTTATTCTCCATTAGTGACGAGATAGACACAGATGTGTCCCTGGAAATTTCAGCAGCCTTAGAGGAGTCTTGCCCGACCCACACAGCCAGAACTGACAGCTCTCCCTGTCTCTGCCGTGGGCTCCTTCATACCTTCCACGTAGCTTGGTATCCACGCTAACAACCAGCAAATATCAACACATAGCTTTGATGGGTGGAAAATAGAGTGTGATGGGGTGGATGATCCATGTGTTTTTGCTGTCTTGGTTGTCCATTGGACCTAACAAGGGCTTCTCTGAAGACGTAAAATTGTTCAGTGCCTCTAAGCGTGTGTCTGGAGGAACGGTAGTTCTGTGGGGGATGAGAAGCTCTGTGAAAATAGGAGTCCGTGGTTGAAGAAAATCTTGAAAAGACTGTTGAACAAAGCTAAACAGATTCTTCAGCACTTTTCTAAGTGTTTGTGAAGTTAATATGTTTTCTGAATCTCTGGTAGAGGGTGTAGTGCTTGGTTTCCTAAATTTATATGACCTCTAAATCTGCTAGTCACACTGCATCTTGGAGGACTATTGTTCAGTGGAGCCAGTTTGGGGAAAAGTCAACTCACCTGGGAAACAGACTTGGGGAAGAAAATCCAGATTTCTCAGGGTGCCATGTGGGTGCCGTGGAAAGAACTCTGGTGTGGGAGACAAGAAGCCCTGGACTCCAACATCCAAGCTACTCCCCCATCTGTGGCTCAGCTTCTACCGGGACACGAGGGAGGGAGGGCCTTTAAATCAGCAATCTCTGAGATTCCTCTTGACGTCTATAGTCCACAAGGCTGAGACGCATCCTCTGTCCTGAGCCAGTCCTCACCCATCCATCTACGAGGAGCCGACTGCCACCTCCATCCCTAAAAGCATGGTCAAGGGTCTGACGCTCCTCTTTGACACTGGGAACAAGGCTGGGCTCCCCGAAGTGAAGGGGCATGATTGCTGTGGCCCCCGCCCCCACTTTGGCAGGAGAATGGGAACATCTGAGGCCAGGACTCACCTGTATCAACTCTAGAACCTCACCTTAGTGGTGAAATGACTCTTCTCCCCCCGGAAATCCCAGCAATGCTACTGAGGAAGGTAGGAAGTGTCAAGGCAATACGACCAGCTGCTTCTCTCCCACGCTGTGTGATTGTTTTTTTCTGTCCAACTATAAACTCAGGTCTGTCTCGTTTCCTGCCGTCCACTCAGTGTTTTGCTCTTTCTTCAGGCTTCCTCCTACATGAGCACCATCACATAGGCTGTGTGGTTGATCCCTGCACAAGAGCACCCTACAGACAGGTGATCAGGGACTACAGTCAAGCTTGTGCTGCCCTCGCACAGCAGGCCACCAGGGTGTGGGACCGTGTCTGAAGAAGGATCGTCTTTTTTGAATTCACAAAAAGGTGCTGTATAGGTTAGCAGTGGCCCTGTTCAGTACTCAGTAAAACTTGCAGAAGAAATAAAAGCATCATCACATCGTTAATATTACTGTCATTATTACCATTGCTGACATCATCATCAATTCAATATTTTACTTTGCTAAGATAATGATCCTATGCAAAATTAGACCAATTAAAAGTAGGTAAATTTTTAGGAGCAAATAAGCTGATGAGAAGTAGGTCACGCTTCGGAGAACACTCCTATCCTGGGGGAGAGGGCTGGGGAGGAGCCCGGGGCAGTCACAGCAGACGATGTTGCAATGCACATTCTGTTTGCTGCAATGACAAGCCGAGACTGGACTCCTTGGCTGTCACCCTGGCCTCCACCTCAGACAGCCCGTGGTCCAAAAGGGGTAATTATAATACCATCTGCAGCTCCACCATTCCGCAAGGAGGACATCCGGGTGAAGGGAGTTTTATGCCTAAGAAGCAAAGCTTGGGTGCTGGGGAGATGGGCACTTACGCACTGCACCCGAATAAACAGGCTTCTCTCCTTTGCTCAGAGGCTGGTGTGGACGCTAAACTTGGTCAACTGCCAAAAGCTGGTTCTGGAAGTTGGGATGAGCTGTTTTCCCTTGCCCTTAATTTTCTTCTTTGCTGACGTAGGGGAAAGCAGGAAGTCAACAGATTGGGTAACTAGGTCAATGGCTTTCCATGCACAGAAGTTTTCCCATCCTTGCGGAGGCATCATTGCAAAGGTGCTGGCGTTAGCGCCTGCCTCAGCTGGGGGACACGAGACCATCCCGAGTGTCGTTCTCTTTGTCACCAAAATTCGCCACCTATAATGGACGCACAGGAAGCAGCGGATTAGATTTCCACTCTGTATTCCACAATTTTAGGCATGCCATGCTCAATAATGAATTTATTTCTTCATTTAATAAAATTGTATTGAGCATCTAATAGACATTGACCACCTAACTGTGAAACTCCTAACTAGACTTTCATTTCCTATCTCTGTCTTGTCCACAAGGTTATCAGGGAAATTGTCATCTATCCAATCCTTCACGCATTCAATTAATTCTTTGGATAAACGTTTATTGGCTGAAGTGGGGGGGATGAAAATAGGAATAAGACACAGGGGTCATAGTCATGTCACAGAAAATGGGCAGGAAGCAGAGCTGTGACGGGGTCACCAGAGGGGAGCTGGGGCAAGAGGTAAGACTCCGGCTCAGTCTGAGCTGAGTCAGAGAGGTTCATTCCAACTCAATGTTACATTATCAGCAATCAAGAAAATCGGCCATCGCGGCTCTTCATCTTACCTTCCACTAGATGGCGCTGTTCGTCACACTATAACAGTGCTGCCCGGGGTCTCAAGCTACCAGCTGTCAATGGCTCTTCTTTGAGATCTGTAAACTCCCGCCATGCCTCAGACCTTCTGCTCCTGCTTTTCTGGGGACTTTCTTGAAGCGCTTTCTTCCCCTTGACGCCACGATGCACACTCTTCAACTCTCCCTCTGCCTGCCCCTTATATGTTAACATTCTTTAAAGTTTTATTCTAGGCGCCTCCCACCCTGCCTTAAAATATTTTTTTTTTATTACGGTAAGAATGCTTAACTGGAGCTCTAAACGCTTAACAAATGTAAGTGTACAACAATGCATTATTGTTGACTATAGGTACAATGCTGTACAGCAGATCTCTAGAGCTTACTCATCTCGCTTAACTGAAACTTTATGCCCCTTGATTAGTAACTCTCCATTTCCCCTCTCCCATTCCACTGATTCTATGATTGAACTATTTTAACTGGAATCTACCATATATATGATAAAATATGCCCTCCACTGAGTCCTCCAGGTTGAGGGGAATCTACCATATATATGATGATATACACCCTCCTTTGAGTCTTCTAGGCAGAGGTGCATCTACCATATATATGATAATATACTCCCTCCTTCCCGTTCTCCAGTTAGAAGTGGAGTCTGCCACATATGTGGAATCATGCAGTGTTTATCTTTCTGTGCCTGGCTTATTTCACTTGGCGTAATGTCCTCCAGGCTCATCCATGATGTCACATATTGCAGAATTTCCTTCTTTTTTAAGGCTGGATAGAATTCCATTTATGTCTAGACTTCATTTTCTTTATCCATTTATCTTTCGATGGACATTTAACTTGTATCCACATCTAGGGTATCGTGAATAGTGCTGCAATGAACATCAGAGTTCTAACATCTCTTTTGAGATCCTGATTTCAAATCTTTTGGATTAATACCTAGAAGTTGGATGTCTGGACCGTATGGTAGTTCTATTTTTAATGTTTTGAGGAACCTCTATACTGTTTCCATAGTGGCTGCACCATTTTACATCCTCACCAACGGTGTACAGTTTCTCCACTTCACCCTCAGCTCTGCTTTGAAGGGTGAGGCTCTTGTTTTTCTGCAGAGACAGATTCCATGAATAATCTTATCCTTTGGGTGAGACCCATTCCCTATAAGCAGGGTGTGGCGTCACCCCCTGTGCAGGCTCGGGAGTGACCTAATGCCTTAATTGTGGAGCACACACAGGACCAGAGTTACCAGGATGGGACAATGTTAGCAGAAGCTATGCTCCCACCCTGCCCTGGAGGACAATGAGGAGTTCTCAGGCAGGATAAGGGCAAGGTGGAGGCTATTTCTGAGAGAGGAAAGAGCAAGGTGTGTTTGGGAGCATAGAAGAGGCCCGTGTGACTGAACTGCACGTGATTGGGAAGAGTGGGGAATGAGGCAAGATGCAGGTGTGGCTGAGTAGTACTCTATGGTATACAGATACCACATTTTGTTAATCCTCTCATGAATTGATGGGCATTTGGGTTGATTCCATATCTTTGCAATTGTGAATTGTGCTGCAGTAAACATTCGAGTGACCTAATGCCTTTTACAACAATTTGGATGGAACTGGAGACCACTATCCTAAGTGAAGTATGTAAAGCATGGAAAAACAAACACCACAAGTACTCACCATTAAATTGGAACTAGCTGATGAGCACACATGTTCACAGAGAGAAGTAAATCTCAAAAGAAATGAAGCAGGGGGAGGGGGAGGAGGGGATGGGTGGAAACCTACCTAATGGGTATAATGAACACTATCTGGGTGACGGGCACACTTCTAACCCTGACTTGGGCATTACAAAAGCAATCTGTGTAACCAAACACATCTGTACCCCCATAATACTTGAAATTTAAAAAAAAGAAACTCAGATTTATATTTAATAAACATTTACTGATCAGCTACTAAGTGCCAGGCACTTCCATATACATTATTTTTGCTATAAGAAATATAATTCATGCTTAGATATATACTGCATGGCAGAGAGGAACAATAATTCTTTAAAATCATAGGGTTTCCCCAAGACACTATAGACCTAAATCTTTCATTACAATATTGTAGCCTGAAAAGTGTAGCATGCTTGCCCTAATGTGCAGGGGTTGTGAGAGGTTTGTCAAACCTCAAATACTTGGGAGAATTCAATTAGTGTTTGTTGGTAGTAGTGAATCCATGCACACTAATAGATTAAGAGTGTTCTTTTGGGTAATTTAATTTTTCCCCTCTTTGCTGATCTTGAGATCTTTAAGCTTGAGTTGCTGTGGCCTTTCTTAAATTCTAATCAACATACAGGTTAGTAATTTGTACTGACTTCAGAAGAAGGGACAAGAAACTGTCAAAGATATGGGCCATGCCTGTGGTTTTCAAACTTGTTCAGGGGTGAACTGCTAGATAATTTTCACCATTAAACTCAAATAACTTATTTTTGGATGTAAAATACAGGCATATAGTTTTTGAGGCAGCATAGGTTTGAGTAAGAAAGATGTGGGTTTTGAATCACACTATTTAGACTTTAGTGGCCTTGGGCAACTCATTTAACCTCTCTGAGTTTCCATTTCCTAATCTTTAAAATTGAGTTAATATTCCCTATCTCCTATTGAGGATTGAGTAAAATGAACTAATAAAGCATCTAGTTCAGTGCTTGACAATAGTAAACATTCAACAAATAATTGTTATCTCTGCTTTTTCCATTCCTCTAAATTAAATACTGTCTTATACCTGTTCTTAATATAGATAACTTGCAACTAATGCCAAAGGTTTAAGAAATTATTTAAATGAAATAGTCATATGTATTAATATCTCATTTCTGTGAACTGGGGAAATCTTTTTATTTAAATATGGTCAAGGAACATTTTAGTCCAAACTGTGGCACCCAGGGTATTGTGGGAACACAGTTTGAGAACCTCCAGCCAGTGTGATGTAGGCGTGCTTGTGTGCCATACATGAGGTAACCATGTAATCACACAATTCTCCCTGATTGAAAAGGTTATTTCTAGGATCTTGGGAATGGTATCATTGTAATCAACACAAACCTATCTGATGGTTCTCAAGGCTATTGGGACTCTAGTTCATATGTTTGCGTCCTTATTTCTTATACTCTACTGGGGAAGACTGAAGAAATCCTTTTGGTGGTAGACACCCAGCACAGATATAGGGCACAATCATACATTTTAGTTCAAGAGACTCAGCACCAATTTATTGGATCAGCTAGCTGACATCTTCAATTTCAATGGGAGTGATGGAAAGGTCAGTTTCTGGTTGGGGCCTTAATATTGGGGTTTGAGATACGGCGAGAGAATGCTGATTAAAGGAACAGGTATTACACGATGTAGTGTTGGGCTGTGTGTCTATAGGAGTCTCGGTGGAGATTTTGGAGGTGGAGATGAAGGCTTTGGAGAAATTGTGCCTACTCTACAGTTTTGTCTTTCATATCTCCTCTGACTCATCTTCAAGAACAGGGTTGCTTGAGATTAAAGAGATTGTCTCTACGGTAGATGCAAATGATTCTTGAAATTCAGTAGGAAAGAGTTTGCTGAAGGGTTGCTACCTCTAAGTGTGTGTCCACAAATCAGATGGTGCAAATTCCGGCTTCTGGGTGATGTTTGAAAGTGAAGATAATTGAATAGTAAGGGAAAAAACAATAGCAGCAGAAACAACAGCAAATACCATTATCATTTTTGCTTTTAGAGACTAGGATATGTTTGTAGTGAGTCCCTAAACCTTTCTGAGCCTGAAAAAGTTTGACCTTGGGTGTAATAGCTTTTCATTCCATAAATACTTGTTATATAGTAAGCACTCAGTACATGTTTATGAACCAATGAATCAAAAGTTAAGTTTTAGTGGTTGGAGGCGTGTAAGAAGGTTGAATCCTGAGTATGGCATTTAATGAGGTCTTTCAACCTTGACGTCTTGATAGGATTACCAGTTAATCCAGTCGTCATCCTCCTATTCAATTATCATGGGAACAAATACAGCACCCTGTTACTATTACACCTCATGCCATGTTTGAAATTGCAGAGTGAAAAAGCTGAAAAGAATCTTAGAGTTCCCTTTATCTAACCTCTTAATTTACAGATAATGAAATAGAAGCATAGTTTTAATCCTTTTGAAAGCATGTTAATCCAGATTCCCTTGTGGCTGTAATGAACAGGTGCTGATCTTCATTGCCGATCTGGAACTAGGGTTTTAGAGATTAGTTTGCGTAACCCCATTTATAATGAAGTATTTGTTGCTTTGGCACTCTTCCACTTCCCTTTTCGGTACCCCTTCCTAACTCTTGAATTTTTATGGCAAAAGGAATATATCTACAAATGTAGAATTACAGAAATCCACACAGGCAGTGGGAAATGTGTGTATTTGGAGAACGGGAGATTTTCTTTTTTCTCCCTGTTATCTGTCTAGATCTAAACCTTTATGGCCTTTTGAAATTTGGGGGCTATGCTATAGGTTTAGATAAAGAGAATACTGACTAAAGAAGCATGAGTTTAATTCTTCATTGATGTATATCACCTCTAAAGAACAAATCTGTGAAGTGAGACGGTTTTGGGATGCACAGAGACATCATTGTGTTCAGAGTTTGGAATCACATCAGCACAGGTTACTACTTCTAACTTTGCTTGTTCTAGATTTGATTCCGTCTTTGCTTTGTTGTATGGTTTTAAAAGTTGATCCCTGCTCACTAAACTCATAGGCCTTGTTGAAAAATTCCTCACCAATATTTTAAAATTAATATATCTTTACTGCCAGTCTCAGCATCTAAATAAAGAACAAAACCCATCACAAACAACTGTAAAATCAATAGTAATTTATGCTCTATTTTTGAAGGAGAAAATTTATTAAGTATAAAAAAACTATCTGTGGATGTCTGTAGGTACTTACTGAACTTAGAGGGCCCTAGGTTTGTCAACTGTGTGTCTTTGATGCCTTATTGTATCATCTGTCACACAAGAGGACCAGATTTTCCAAATTACTTATTACTCACAAAATTGTTTTATGAGCTCTCCATAAACAAGCATGATGTTGGACAGCCCAGAAGAGCTAGACTCTGCTGATTTCAATTGTGCGCTTGAGTTACGAGGTTTTAATATAACGGAACATGGAAAGAGCTTAAAACTCACAAAAGGTTGTTTTTTCCTTTCTCATTTTTCCTCCAGTAGAAAGAATCGCTCTTTAAGAGAAACCCAACCAACCAGAGTTCCCAGTAGTTTGTACTTATATTCTAATATGATGTCTCTGCACATTATTCATCAGAGTTGCTTTTCCAGTAGTGGAAACCCTTTGCAACCACACTTTTTCCTTAATAGCTTCTCTGATATAATGACTGGGTGGCTGAGGAAGGTGTGTGCCTGAGATCAGGCTTATTTGGAAACTGAAACTGCAAAACACTGTCTCATTCACACCACGTCATGACCAACAGACTAGTGCAGACCAGAGTCGCATATTCATGTGACTTAGATTTTCCACGAGCAGAGCCAGTGTCTCAAAAAAGGAGAATATTTTCCTAAAAATATAATATTTTAGATGAGAGTTTGAAAGCAAAATATAGACAAGCTATGCTCAGTCAGGGTTTCTCTAATGGTTTACTGATTTTAAGAACAGGTTTTCAGATTACCAACTAATGAATACAGATGGAATGCTGGTTAGAAAAATCACTGTTTGGAAACATTATAGTAAGCACTGATTCAAGCAAGAAATCATTAATGGGTGCTAAAATTTCAAAATGATTAATGATGAAAAGGATATTTACGTAGTCTCAGAATATCTTTCTCTCTTATGTTTTATCCAATGAAAAGGACAGTAGTAACTTTACAGTGGAGAAACCTACGGGACATTGCCCAACCAAATGACCAAAGGTAAAATCACTAGTCATGGGAAAAATGAACAGGATGTGTCTCCTGAGGTGATGCTGGGAGAAAGGGCGTTATATTGCTTCGGCACTGTTCTTGCCAAAAGTGCATAACTTGAATCTAATCATCAGGAAACTTTAAAAAATACCCCAAACTGAGGGACATTTTACAAAATAACTGTTCTGTACCCTTCAAAGTGTCAATTCCATGAAAATCAAAGAAAGGCAGAAGAACTTTCCTAGATTAGAAGACAAAAGAGACATAACTATGAAATGCAATGTGCAATCCTGGATTGGATCCTGGACTGAGAAAAACTGGACATTTTTGGGACAATTGGTGACATTGGAATATGAATTATGGACTATGGATTATGTTAAATTTTCAGATTTCAATAATTATGACCATGACTCTTCTGAAGAGTCCCCATTAAGTAATTGTCAGTGGCAGCCACAGCCCTTTCAAAGGCCATCAGAGTGGATAAGGAGATATGAAAACAGAAAGCACACTCTCTGCATTACTGCATAACTTTGCAGTAAATCTAAACATGCTCTAGAGAACATAAATTTTATTCCATTCCTCCAACTCTCCCCCTAAAAAAAATAGAAATAAGAAAAGTTGCACAAAATTTTCACTCCAACAAATCCAGGTAGGCGCTGAATGTCCCAGTGGTTTTATCCCTTGTTTTTCCAGAAGTAGGGAAAGAGGAGATCTAGGATTTGGGAGAGAGGGGAGAATAGCAGGGAGGGATGTGGGAATGCTTTTTCCTGGGACTGTGCCAAGGAACTAATGTCTGAACTCTCAATTTTCCCTCCACTTACCAGGCACCTCCTCCCTCCACTTTCAAATAAAGCACAAGCAAAATCCTGTCATTCTACTTGGGTGCTCACACGAATGTCTGGTGTAGTGTTTTTCTAAAATGAGTTCTATTCCCCAAGCACACTGGGAGACAGATGTGGGGTGATCACTTTCCCAGAAACCCTCATGGTAGAAGGGGAACCAACTGGCCATTTGCCAGAGTGCTTGCCACATGGGTCACCTCCATGGGCACAGTTTCTTTTTAGCTGCCATTCTGTGCACTAATATGACCAAATAAGTTTTTCAGGCTTGTCTTCTTCCTTAACTTTTTCAATGGCATATCTTATAGAAGCCATTGCTGAGTGCCACTGGAGAAACTTAGTATGTGGACATACAGAATTGCAATAGGATGAAAGAGTCACAGGGAAAAATATAAGAAAGGTAGACTCCAATTGTCTTTGGTATTCACTTAAGGATACTCAGAAAATTAGGTGGTTACACCCTGTCCCCACCCGATGGTGAGAGACTAGCTTGAAGGATGCTCGAAACCTGACTTGAAAATGTTTAAATAGTCACTTGTCTGGATGTGAATAGCAGTGATTTATGTTAGAGAAGCTGTAAAGAATGCTGATCTTTGTATTCCTCTCTGGAACCTTCTTTAGGAAACTTTCCTAAGGTCTTCCTTAGGAGAGACCTTACCAGGTTTTAGGAGAAAAAAATTGGTTAAAAAATAACGTAGTGTTCCTCTCTCTGCATCCATGCCAACATTTGTTGTTTTGGGACTTTTTGCTAAAAGTCATTCTCACTGGAGTTAAGTGATATCTCAGAGATAGAAACACTCATACACTGATGGTGGGACTGCAAACTAGTACAACCTCTGTGGAAAGTAGTATTGAGATACCTCAAAGAGCTATAAGTAGAACTACCATTTGATCCAGCAATCCCATTACTGGGCATCTGCACAAAGGAAAAAAAGATATTCTATAAAAAAGACATCTGCACTAGAATGTTTATAGCAGCACAATTCACAATTGCAAAGATGTGGAAACAACCCAAGTGCCCATCAATACATGAGTGCATTAATAAAATGTGGTATATGTATACCGTGGAGTTCTACTCAGCCACAAAAAACAATAGTGATCTAGCACCTCTTGTATTATCCTGGATAGAGCTGGAGCCCATTCTACTGAGTGAAGTATCCCAAGAATGGAAAAACAAGCACCACATGTTCTCACCATCAAATTGGTACTAATTGATCAACACTTATGTGCACATATGGTAGTAACATTCATTAGGTGTGGGACAGGTGGGAGAGGAGAGGAGGGGATTCACACCTAATGGGGGTGGTGCACACTGTTTGGGGGATGGACATGCTTGTAGCTCTGACTCGGGCTGGGCAAAGACAATATATGTAATCTAAACATTTGTACCCCGTAATATTCTGAAATTAAAAACAAAGTAACATAGTGGAAAGGCAGCCCTTACCATGCACTGTTGGTGGGATTTCTCTGGAGTACAATTTGACATGAAGCATTCAAGCTTAAGAGTGTTTATGCATTTCTCCTGTAATTCAAAACATAGATATTCTATGTTAAGGAGACCATCTGAGATTCAGATAAGCAGGGTGAAACCAAAGATTTTTAATAAGACTCTTTATATAAATGGAACCACCTGAATGTTTAATTAATAAAGAAATAGTTGACTAATTTATGGCACATTCACAAAGTCATTAAAAATAATTCTTATTAACAGAATTTTAAAATACGGAGAAATATTTAGTTTAAAGTATTAAATGAAAAAAGGACATAAAATCACAAATGTGGTATGAGCTCAGCTATGTAAAAAGAATGTATAGAGAAAAAGGAAATTGGATTTTGATAGGCTTACAAATTATCTTTATTTTTTCCTTATATTTTTCAATATTTTTAATTTTCTCAAATGACATGTATTATTTAAAATTCATTTATACTCTACTACCCCCAATTTTTTACCATCTCCCTAATGCAAAACTTTGTTGCTGTTATAGTTATATTCTCAGTTACACTATTATTCTGTGGGTTAAATGTGGCTCATGGGAACCCAATTTCATGTTTGCAAGTTGTATGCCGCTCTAAGTTCTTTTGAATTCTCTTATTCTCTGGTTTATAGGTTAGATGTTCACAACTTTAACATTCCACAGAACCACAGGGTTTTCCCATGTGGTGGGATAAGGTCTTCATTTCTGATATACTTGCAGAGAGTATGTGCTTCTTGAATTATGATCCTCACTCAGCATGGCCCAGGGTGGGTTCCCACAGAACTTGAGTGTCCCGTCCTGAAATGACATAAAGAGGAAGAGCCTTTAGGTGGAGGTCCAATGGCATAGCTTTTCTCTAAGCCTGCAAATTGAAGTAAATGACCTCTCTATGTCTCAAAAAGCCTCCAAGGATGTGCTATTTTTCTTAACAAAATACGAACCACATTTTCAAGAAGAGCCAATGTTGTTCTATGATGATAGATAATACCTGGTGAGTTTTGCAGGTGAATTAGTTCCTCTGAAATGTCCTTACTGAGAGGGGGAGAGGAGGAGGAGGAAGAGAGAGGAAGAGAGGGGGTGGCAGATGGGGAAATGGGGTATGGCGGGACAGAGAGGTAGGGAATGGAGGAGACGAGGAAGACAGAGAAGAGAGAAGGAACCAGGGTGAGAAGGGCAAAGCCACGGGTTGGGGGCTAGAGCCTTCAGTAAAGGGCAAGCTTCATATCTCTGTTCCTTATTCTCCCTAAACAACTTACATAGCCCATAAGACGCTATGGAAGACCATGAGTTCATAATTTGTAAATGGAATACACAACTCCAAGAGGAATATTTTTCATAGCCTGTCTCAATGCACCACCATCAAACAGACTGAGACAGAACTATATGGTTCTAAGCCAAGTGTGAGGCTACACTTTTCAGGTATTATCAACTGTATTTTCTACGCCTCTAGTATCTACTTAATCATGATGGCAATGCCACAGCTGTCCAAGGTAATTCCCTAAGCATCCTCACCAGTTAATATTGTTTCTTTTGACATCTCAGACAGACCTAGCAAATAACAAAAAATCTGGAAAGGGTCTTAGAGTTTCGCCTGCAGTTAACATCAAACCAAAGTGCACATTTTAAATTTAAGACACTGTATTTCTTATGAGTGAATCATAACATTTATTCGATGTAAAGAGAGGTTATATATCTAAGGATATAAAAACATCACAGGTTTTAAAAACCACATTGTTTCATTATTTAAAGCAGAGATCATAAACTTTCCAATAAAGGGGCATATAGTAAATATTTTTTTGCTTTGCAGGCCATGTGATCTCTTCTCAAATACTGCCGTTCAACTCTTCCGTTGCGGAACAAAAGCAGCCATAGACAGTAATAAATGAGTGGGTGTGCTTCATTCCAATGAAACTTTATTTATGCAAACGGAGGGTTGCATTTGGCCTGTGGGCTATAGTTTGGAAATCCTGATTTAGAGGATAAATCCCTGAGTTACAATTTTGGAAGAAATAGATATATGTCATAAAGACTTGGCTAAGAAATCTATATAATTATATTAATAACATAAACGGTTGTATAACACATACGAGCCTGGAAAGCACCAATATTATGTAATTATATTAATAACAAACAGTTGTGTAACACATAAGAGCGTGGAAAACCATATCATTATGGCTATTTTTTTTAATAGGTGAGAAAATTGAAGTTCAAGAGGTATTTGCTTGGTGTCTCAGGCTAGTAAGATCCAGACCAGGATCTGGGTCCCCTGATGGCAAATGTGCTGCTTTTTCCATGCTGTGTTCTCTGCCATCGCACAGCCTTGCCTGTCTCTGTGGTCTCTGTCTCTGTCATATCGGGGGAATTCACATTGTTTCCAATCCTGGAGGCTTTAATTTTGGATCTGAAAGAACTGAAGGCTTTTATGAGATGAGTAATTAATATCTTAAAAGTGCTAGCAAGTTTTAAAACAAGTTTGTTGTGTTTTGGTCTTTATTATTGTTGCTATTTGTTGTTTCAATAGATTTTTTTTTCTTTTTTTTGGATTTTATATGTTATGAGGCTTTTAAGTTTGGAGGATAAAATGATGACCATCAGGAAAACTGTGTACTTTAGGTAAAAGATACATTTTTAATTAGACTGAAAGTGTCTATGATGATACTTTTCTTATAAACACATTTTGTTTCCTCGGTATTGGGTTGTCAAATTAAATGCAAAAGAACCTCTTTACAATGTTGCAAAAGTACTGCCTTTACTAGCAAGAGAATTTTAATAATATCTTTTTGCATCATAAGCTGGCAAAGATTTTTATTGGTGAGTCATTCTGGCATACATGAGTTTTTAATTTTAGGCAGAAAAAGACTAATTATAATACTACAAGATCAATTGATTGGCTCGTAAGTCATGTTGAGTAGTAACTGTATAAGCAGAATCATCTAACACTATACTTGATGAAGTGGACACTATTTTTACAATCTGACACAGAAAAAATTTTTAGCTTGTCTTGGATAGCACTGTCAGGCTAGTTAACCTTCAAAATTCCTTCCAACTTTAGCATAATTCTCTGATGCTTGAAGTCACTGATATTAGAAGGTTCACTTCCTTCAGCCATTCAAATGAAATTATGTATGTAAAATACCAAATGGTGCCTGGTATACAGTAAGTGCTCTAGAAATTCTCATCCCTTCTTTAGCGATTTATCAAGTTGCTTAATATTTAGCTACATTTAGTGGCATGTTTCATCATCACAGCTTGAGCAATCATACCACACCAAACTCTAAGGTTTGTAGAGCAAACTCATCTGTAGTCAGATCTTTGTTGTATTATCTAAGAGGAAAAACAGATGCAAATCCTAGGTTAAAGATATTCAAACAAGCTTTGAAACTGCTCAGGTACCCAGGAGCCCAGGGGAATGTGACTATCAACAGCCAACAGTAACAAATGTAACATCCACAAATCCAGGGAGTCAAGCAAGAAATCATCCTGTTCTAGACGTAAATGGCACCCTTTCTGGAAGGCTGTGATGGGCAGCAATGACATGAAGTAGTTAGTGATCACCTGGAATAGGTATTAATTGATTCACGTGTTAAAATTTTCTGACCTCCTGCAAATCATAACCAATGATTAGACCAGTTTTTAGAATTTTGTAGAAACATTTAGAAAAAAAAAAAAAACACTTGCATTTCCTAATGATCATGAAGTAAGCTATTATGACAACATATTTGTTTTCTAATCTTACTATTGAGAATTGAGAAAACCTCTCTAGCTTAGCCACCAATTTCCATTGGTTGATATATTACCTTATAAAAATGGTTGTTACTTGTTTATTTATATGCTAGCTACATAAGTAGCTCATATTTTCTATAAAGGCAATATCCACCCCTCCCCTTTTTAAAAAAGTTTTCTTTTGAATTTCCCTGTTTAATGTACTCATATTGGTGGGGTTAACCCTCATGTTACAGTCAGTAACACATCAACATCACAGAATGTTAAAACTAAAAGTAACATTGGAACATTATTTGGCTCAGTTTTAAAACTTTTGTTTTTTCAGTTGTGAAATATATTTGTCAATAATCAAATAGTAATTCCCACCCCCACCACAGCTCTGTTGCAGGAAAAAAACACAAAACTTTGAAAATAGCTTTAATACACTTTGCAAGTCCTATGTAATAAATTTTAAAAAAGCTTAGGATAATATAAAAATTCAAAAATAAGAGATCATCCAAGGCAATAAGTATATGAACTAACACAGATTTCTGCTTCACTTTTTTTTTTTTTTTTTTGGAGACAGAGTCTCTCTCTTTTGCCCTGGCTAGAGTGCTATGGCGTCAGCCTAACTCTCAGCAACCTCAAACTCCTGGGCTTAAGCAGTTCTTCTGCTTCAGCCTCCCAAGTAGCTGGGACTACAGACATGCGCCACCATGCCCAGCTAATTTTTTTTGTATATAATTTTGGGTGTTCCGATAATTTCTTTCTATTTTTTTAGTAGAAATGGGGTCTCGCTCTTGCTCAGGCTGGTCTCGAACTCCTGACCTTGAATGATCCTCCCACTTCGGCCTCCCAGAGTGCTAGGATTACAGGAGTGAGCCACCGCGCCCGGCCTTCACTTTTATCTAGTATAGAAATTTGGGTAGAAAAGTGTGGGTCAAATATTCTGTGGGTCTCTATATATGATCCAATGGCAACAGCAAAGAAAATATAAGCATATTCAGTTCAATATTTGATTTAGTTGAAAGCATAGAACATGAGAATTTGTTTTAAAGTGTCAGCCTTTCTTTTATTTTCTTTCTCCTCTAATCAATCAATGATGATTTCACCCAGGATTCCAAAATAGCACTTGGAAAAGTGCCTTTGAGGGAGGAGCAGAGTCGATATATTTCCACCCTAGGGAGGGTGTGGATTGCAGCTCACCTGGCCAGCTGTTAGCAGCAACTCTGAAGGCAAGAAGGTAAATGCTAACATTGCTGAATATCATTTTTAACAATCAACACTGCATTGGAAAATTATTTTAAACAATAGAAACCCAAAGGACTTGTAATTGAAACCGAAGGATATGCTATTTTTATTAAGTTAAATACCTTTTAAAAAAAGAGCAATTTGTTTTATGATGTTTTGGATTTTCTTCAGATGTGACAGTACTCACTGAGAGATATTAATAATATCTATTTCCTCTCTCAGTCCCCAGCTACCTGGTCAGACATCTGACATATCTGATTGATTTGTTAAAAATGTGGATGGCTGAATAATTTTTTTAAACTGTCACATACTTGACAGCTTGTATTTCATCTTTTAACAAATTATTTCTGAAATATAAAATGGTAGAATATGTAGAATATCTGTATTTTAAACAATGTGAGTTTAGCTTTCACTTTGGCACTGTAAGCTGGAAAACACTTTGATTATATCTTTCACAAATATTTCTTTGTTTTTAGGTATTGTTTATTATTTAGTTTGCTACAATCATGTTTGAATATTTATTTCAGCAGAATAGCATCTACTTGTGTAAAGTTGAAATTGTATTCTTGGGTTATTAGTAGCTTTGTGGAAATTATAGAAATTATAAGACATGAAATATTTTTGGACTATGAAGATTTTCTTCCTACTATACATAGAAAAAGACAATATTAAACTATTTTGGGTTGTTAGAACATCTGTTTGTCTAAGTTTTTACATTTTGACTATAAAGGAAACCATATTTTAATAAATGAACTATTTCTTGTTTAGTAGAAAATTAATCGAAAGCCAATTCTCTTATGTAGCATCTCTATTGATTACAGCTGCCTGCAGAATATATATAAAATTAATACAAGATGCTAAATAATCTTCTAACATTTCAGGTATTAGAATTATCTACAACGAAAAAGGGGCAGATGATAGCAAATAAATCCATAAACACTTATTAAGTGCACCTATGTGCTGCCATTGTGTTCCTTACCGAGGAGATGCAAAAATAAAAAGCATTGAACCTACTTGCAAAAGAATTATGTTTTGGAAGTGACGGCAGAAGTATAAAAAAACAATTACCCTACAGTGTGATAGGAGAAATGAGAGAGCCAAATGCTGTGTGGTTATTGTATACAGTGGTGACTAATTAACTCTTTGAGGGGAGAGGGTGGAGGAAAGTCAAAGAGGGTTTCACATGAGCAGTAAAGCCAGAGGGGAAAGAAAACAAGCAAAACAGATCACGTGTTGATGTCTCAAAAACCATAAAAGGAAAAACTATCATTTAATATCATCTTAAAACATGTTAAGAATATAAGACAATTAATATCTAGGAATTTATTTTCAAAGCTAGCAATGTAATTTAAAATCTCACAAGGAAGATTGTCTTCCTTACAATAAATCGGAAGTAGATGGAGTTTTAAAATTAAATTAAAAATCTGATACTTTCAAAGTTTTGAAGTGATAGAAGATAGCACCAAAAAAATATTGACAATTTTAGGTAAGTAAGAGTAAAAATAATTCTATAACAACAACAGTAGAAAATAAAATAAAGGAGGCTACAGCAGCTGGGGAAAGTATTAAAAATTTTTTGAAAAACATGTCTATATAACATGAAGAGTTCATAATAATCAGTCAATAAATTGCCAAGACTCCAACAGATAATTGACAATTGAACATGAAAAGACAATGAAAATGAGAGAATCTACAAACAGAAAAGACCACATGGCCAAATGTTCAAATGTTAGCAAGTATCAACGTAAATTTACAATTTAAATGATATAACCTTAATAATATAAATGAAATGTAAATTTAAAATGATATAACTTTTCTTTTTGCTTTTTAAGTTATCAAGAATCACAGACAATGATATTATCTGAAAACAGTGAGATTATGACGCAGCCATTTCATCTGCAACCTATGGTTGACAGTATGAAAGTTAAAAATCTTTATAATGTTTGACCTAGAAATCCCATCTCGAAGAAGATATCCTGAACAAATAGTGTGAAAGGAGATAAAAGGTATATTTATGAAGATGTTTACTGTAGAATTATCCATAGCAGTGAAAAATAGGAAACTAATATAAATGCTCAGCAATATGATATTAGTTTAATAATTTAGACATATCAATATGGGGATATCCTTACAATGAGATATTGTAAGGACATTAAAAGGAAAAATATGAGGATGGTACCCCGTGGATAAAAACTTAAAATGCAATTTAAAGTGAAAACAAGCAAACATAAAATATACATACATATATCCTCATACATATGTTTGCTATCATTGCAAGATTGGAAAGCACATGGCAAAATAAAGGCAATTGATTTGTCCGTATAGTTAGAGCAAAATTCCTCATTATTATTATTCTGCCATTTGTACAATAAATTAGAATTTGAGAATAAAATTCTTTCTTTTACTTCATTAGTGGTTAAATAATGAATCACTTACTTAGAAAGTATTTTAGGCAAAAGTATGATAATATTTATATTGATATAAAAATGATTTCTCTTTTTTCTGAATAAGAATTACTTATCTCCTTCCTATATTGCTATGGTCAGTAGGAGGTGATATTGGGGACAGTACATATGAAATTATGTAAGTCACTCCCAATTGGTGGTAAGGTTGTTTGCAATCTCAAAATCTCAATGTATATTTATGATACATTTGCATACATTTCAGTGAAATTTGAAAAAGATTTTCAAGCAAATTTTTAATTTAGAGAAGCAATAGCCATGTAGGTCACAGGAGTCTTGGAAGAAGGGGTCTGAGCTGTCCCCTTGGTGGAGAGGGAGTTTAGGGCAGTCCTGAGATGGACTCTCAGTGCTGGGAGGTCCTTTCTACAACCTGTGGCCTTGGTGAGAGACACGAACAAGACATACACCTGCTGGCAGCATCTTCACACCGTAGAGCTGGGTGGTGCGCCACTCAGGGCATGGCCTTTGAGAGCACAAGTGCTATCTGCTCCAGCTTTGAAATGAGACTGAATTGACTGATCTGCATACCACCTTTGTCACTTAGTGGTTAGGTGTAAAATGAGGATAATTTTGAGCTTAGAGGATTTTTTGAGATTTAGAAGCAATTATTTGTGCAATGCCAAGTACAACATAGGCTTAAATTAAATGGTAGCTATTAGTATTATAAAGTCATTGTGGGTGAGGATAGTACTAATTCCTTGAGCTCAATGGATTTTGGGGGACCTTATTATTTTGAAAGGTTACTTCAGGTCTGTTTGAAAATAATGATGACTGAAGTAAATTATGTACAAGTTTTTCAAGCTGTAGCTCATTAGGAGGCTGCTTGCATCAGCAATCATCTTGAGACTCAATCAAACAGTAACTTCTTTGTGTGGTGAATCTTTCCAGAGTGGATGCAAGGTGCCTCCTGTTAATGCTTAGGGGAGCATGCCCTAATTGCATCTGGAGCCTAAATTTCATTGTGCAAAGTTATTTTTCAATTTTTCATATATATTATTCTTAGTTTTCATTTTAGACACAAACTTGCAATGACTTAAAATTAACTGCCATGTTTAGTAATATGTCTACAGTACATTTTAAAATTAAACTTGATACACATACATATATATATGTAAAAGTTATATATGAACACACACACATACAAATTGCATAAGAAATAAGCGTGAGTTTGGTGTGTAACCAACACCCAGATCATGAAACAAAACATTACCAGCTTCCTAGAAGTCTCCTTCTGGCCTGAGCCCTGTGGTGGCCTGGAGCCAGCTCCTACCAGCTCATGAGAGCAGATTCTGTTCATATTTTCCTGACTCTGGGTACAGTGATGCCTTCTTGGTAGTTTGAAATTGGCCTAGTGGGGAGAATTTACACCATGGAAATCAGCAAACGCTACAAATCATGGATTTTCTTGGTGGGGGTGGTTAGTTTACTAGTCCACCACTGTCCCTACTTGTTGCTAAACCATGGTTTCCCTGCCCATCCCCAAAGGTAACCACTCTCCAGAATTCTAAAACTGCAGACTAGTTTTGCCAGTTTTGGAACCTTATGTCAGTGGAATCACACAGTAAGAAAATTTCCATGTAGGGTTTCTTTCACTTAACATCACGTCATGATGTGATGTGAGATCCATGTTATTTTGTGTTGACTACAGTTCAGTCTCATTGGTGTATATATTCCACCGTATGACGAAAGCACACTGTACTTGTTTATTCTACTGAGGATGGACATTTGTGTTGTTTCTGAGTTTTGGCTATTAGGAAAGTGTTACTGTGAACATATTTGTACATATAATTTTTTAAAATCTGAAAGAAATACTTCTGAGAAATATCTCTTACAAATACGTTTTAGTATTGTGATGTCTAGATCGCTACTTTTTCTATTTATTGCTAAGTTAGTCCTATTTACAAATCCAATGCATTTGGAATTTTTGGGTTAGTCATTACTGTTTTCAAACTAGTACTGATGTTAAGGGATTTTTGATAAGAATGAGAAAACTAATCTTACATTTCTTTTCATTTTTTTTTTTTTTTTTTTTGAGACAGAGTCTCACTCTGTTGCCCGGGCTAGGTGCCGTGGCATCAGCCTTGCTCACAGCAACCTCAAACTCCTGGGCTCAAGCAATCCTTCTGCCTCAGCCTTCTGAGTAGCTGGGACTACAGGCATGCACCTCCATGCCCAGATAATTTTTCTATATAGATTTTTAGCTGTCCAAATCATTTCTTTCTATTTTTAGTAGAGACGGGGTCTCACTCTTGCTCAGGCTGGTCTCAAACTCCTCAGCTCAAACAATCCACCTGCCTCGGCCTCCCAGAGTGCTAGGATTACATCTTTTCATTTCATTTCATTTTTTTTTTTTTTGGCAACAAAACATCATACTATGACTTTTATTGACCATCTAAGCTTATCTTTAATAAATAAAAAGTGTTAAAAAGCTTAAACTTTTTTTTTTTTTTTAAGACAGGCTCTCATTCTGTTGCCTGGGCTAGAGCTCAGTGGCATGATCATAGCTCACTGCAACCTCAAACTCCTGGGCTCAAGCGATCCTCCTGCCTTAGCCTCCTGAGTAGCTGGGACTATAGGTGTGTTCCACCACACCTGGCTAATTTTTCTATTTTTTATAGAGATGGGGTCTTGTTATGTTGTCCAGGCTGGCCTCAAACTCCTGGACTCAAGGGATCCTTCTGCCTTGGTCTCCCAAAGTGCTAGGATTACAGGCATTAGCCACACACTCGGCAAAAAGCTTAAAAATATTTTTAAAATTATTATATTTTTAAATTGCCTATTGGACTCTGTATTATTAAAATTACAAAATCATAATGAGTGCTGTTTAAGAAACTCTTCCTATATAATACTCCCTTGCCTTTTCCATTTCATTTTGTAAATTAATACCTTGCTCCTCTGTTTCTTAGATTCTAGCCCTGTAGTTGCTAATATTGCATTATTTGCTCTCTTAGGTCATGGATCTCTCAAAGGCAGAGATGTGTCTCATTCAGTTCATCCTTTTATATACAGTGATTGATCCAATGGGAGAACTTCATAACTAGGTTACTGTCAGATTTAGGCAGTTTCTAATATTAAAACTAACTCCCTCTTGCAACAAACAAACAAACAAAACCCCCAACCAATCAACCAAACAAACCATCAGAAGATGGTTATCAGATGACATTTTAATCGAGTTAATAAATGTTCAGTTTTTCTATATTTTAGTCATTGGTATAAAACCAAGAAGGGTCTTCCTGCTTAATGTAGTCATGCATTCTTACAGTAACTCTCTGGCTATTTCTTTTTCTCGGGTAGTTTTGTATTACTACCATTCTCACCTCTCTCTTAGAAGATGAGGTAGTGTTAAAGCTACACGGAACTGTAATGAAAGCTTAGAACCAGTCTATGGAGTATAACCAGATAACACTCAGAAGAGGGAATGGCTGCTGGATGAGTGCATCAGCCATTGCAGCTAGTTCAGGAGACTCTCACAAAGTTTATAGAAGTTTTATGCAGAAACGGACAGAGAGAGAGAGAGAGAAAGAAGAGAAGAGAGAGTTCGGGAGCATCCTGTAGCTCACAGAGTGAGTAAGGATAGTGCCAAAATTAGAAACGAGTGCCAAAAGTATATGATCCAGTAGAAAGCAGGCCTGGGCATGGAGAGCTCTTGGCCTTGCTTTGCTCTTGCCCAGCTACATGATGGTGTGCAAGTCACCTCACCTCATCTGGCCTCAGTTTTTAAATCTTGAAAAGAAGGGAGTTGGCCTACATGAGTAGTCATGTTCTTTCTAAAGCAGGTCAGATGCCAATTGTTCAGTTCTGGGCATGCTCGTGGCAGAAAGAAACACCTTCCACTCTGATGCCAGGGTGCATCCGCAGGAGGGAGCAAGGGTGAAGTCCAGCAAATAGCTGGAACCTCTAAAGAGCCAGGTCAGGATCATTCACTCTTTCCATCCAAACTCCTCTTTTCCTTCAATATTGTCTGTGTCTAGTCTTCTTTCAATAGTAATGCAAAAATAGCCAAGAGGTCCATTACCTTCTCCTCTTTGATGCAAAGATTTTGATCAAATATCAACCTAAATTATATACAAAGGCTTTAAAAATGTTAAACTACATTTCATATAAAATTTTATGATTAAACAAAAGCCTGTGAAATCTCAGGCCATCTCAACTCAGACCATCTTTACTTGGTTGGTTTTCTTTAGTAGACTTGTTGCTAAATGGGTAATGCAAGCCATGTGCAGAGAAACTACCTTGGACGTGAAGATATTTTCCAACATATGCAAGCATTGGGTTTTCTGAGGTATGAGGTGTTATTGCATTTCTGGACACACCAAGGACATTCATTACTTGGGAAACACTTACCTTGTCGGGCAGATTGCTCCTGAAAAAACTCTGATAGCCGCAAATTAGTTTCAAAGTACAAAATACGTATCAAACCCAGCTTCACAGGCACAGAGTGAGAAATACAAGTCAGATACTTAGCAGAAAAAAGTGTCAGGATGAAAATAGACTGTCAGCTGAATAGGGGGTGAAACTACCAGTGTATGGGGGACACGTGTTGGATCAGCCTATCCTACATTGAGGGGACACTTAGCAGAAATAGTAGATATAGGAGGAAGAGTACTTAGTTTGGGGCCAAGTACATATATGATTGATTCCTCAATTTTCTGATCTAAAAAAGGGAAGGGATAATATCTGCCTGGCAGAATGGTAAGATTAAAGCTAATACAGGTAAAATATTTAACACACATCAGGCACATTTTTTAAAAAGTTACATAATGTTATCTTTTTGAATTAAGTTTTATAGGCTAAAAAAGCCTATATTAAATGGGGAAAATGTTAAAACCAATGTATACCATTTAACTCGATGCAATAATGATTTTTTCATCTTTACAATGTGCCACATGTCTGATGATAAAAACACGAATAAGGAGACTTACATTTCCATCTTGAAAATACACACTACCCATAGGCCAAGGCACGAAAGACATTTCATGGGAGAGGCATAGGTCCAGAACAAAATCTACATAAGGTTCTCTTTATACTTCTGAAATGGATTGGGTAGGGGGAGGCAAGGAATCTGTTCTTAGGGAAGTCATTCTCTCACTTTGGTTCTATATTATCTGTGATTCTACAATGTCAAAGAGCATATTAAACCCACTGATTTCTAAACACCCAGCATTTTTCGAGATCTGTTATTTCTTGAACAATATTAATGACTGACTGAAGTGCCTCAAGTTCTGTAGGTTGCATATGGGATGAGTCAAAAGGGAGTGAGAATGTTAACAAGGGATGTGACACGTGACAATCTGCTGGGCATCTGCTTAGTCACAGAACACCGAGGGGAGAGAACAGGCAAGATTTTTCTGCAGAACCAGGCACAGCCTGTGGAGAAGGAGATGAATGGTGTTTGCCTGGCTGCTAACTTGACCGTGGGGAACGGTAGCCTTTGACTTTATCTGTAAAGGAAGTTCCACCACAAAGAGGGTAGAACTGTGTTCCCCCAAAGCATCTGTTTAAGTCCTAACCCCTATATCTGTGAATATGATCTTATTTGAAAGTAAGTTCTTTGCAGATGTCCTCAAATTAAGATGAGGTCGTACTGGTTTAGGATGGGCCCCAGTTCAATGACTGGTGTCTTTAAAAGAAGAGGAAATTTGGATACACACACGGAAGATAAAGGGAAGAATGTGAGGATGGAGGCAGAGATTGGAGTGATTTGTCTACAAGGCAAGGAATGGCAAAGATTGCTGGCAGCCACCAGAAACTGGGAGAGGAAAGATTTTCCCTGATCATGTCCAGAATAAACTAACTCTGCCAACACCTCGACTTTGGATGTCTGTCCTCTACAACTGGGGGAGAGCTTGTTGTTTAAACCATGTGTTTTGTGATAATTTGCTATGGCAGCACCAGGAAACTAATTCACTCCACTACATGCAAATAGATCTGGATCTCTATCAGTATTGACACCAATAGTTACATAGAGGGATGACCATGATCTTAGTTTCCCAGTTGTTAATAACATATTGGGTAACTGTGTATGGTTGTATTTTGGGTACTTAAAATAAGAATTGTTTGTTTACCTATTTTTTTCCAATCACTGTTTTCTCTCTTTTTCTCTTTTTTTTGGTTTTAGACTATTAGGAGTTTTACAATGGACGGTCTTGTTGCAGCAAACACCAAATTTTGCTTTGATCTTTTCCACAAGATAAGCAGAGATTATCGTAAAAATATCTTTTTCTGTCCTCTGAGCCTCTCGGCTGCCCTTGGTATGGTCCGCCTGGGAGCTAGAAACAACAGCGCACATCAGATTGATGAAGTACGTATCGGTTAAGGTGCCGCCCAGGCTCCCGAACTCCAGGTCCACACTCCACGCCAGACACTAACCGCACTCAGGAAAGCCATGGTGCTCACCATGCCCTGGACTTGCTCGGAGCCGGCATTGGCATCTGCCTCTGAGCCCTCATTTGTATTAATATTCCCCACACTTTGCTTTCTCTTCAATCCTACCATTCTTCAATGTTCAATTAAACTTCTACCTCCTTTAGGGTGTTTCCCCATCGTCTCCAGTGACTCCATCTCTCCCCCTCCCCCTCTTCCCTCACACCTGTCACACTGGTCCCCCACTTCCTCGGGGAAGCTGCACCCATCCTGTCTTGGGGCCTTTGCTCTGGCTGCCTTTGCCTGATGGCTCTTCCCCCAGATAACTGATCTCAGCTTTCTTTCTCCTTCAAGACTTTGGTTAGGGTTTGCTCCCCTAGGAGGCCTACTCTGACCTCCCAATCTAGTGCTGAATCTTGGATCCCAATCCCATGAGGAATCCCTGCTACTTCTCCCATGTGGCATTTTCCACTATGTAACATACTGCACACAGTAATTAATGACGATGTGTATTGCTTTTTGTATGTCTCTTTCACTAGAATATAATCTCCTAGAAGGCAGGAATCTTTATCCTAGAACAGTGCTTGGCTTAAAGTAGGCACCCAATAAATATTTGCAGAATAAATGAATGAAGGTGATAACAATGACTGTAAGCTCCTGAGGTTGGTCTTATACTGCCTTGGATTAGCACATAGCACAAGGTTATGTGTGAATAAGGCTGTTGCCCCTGAATACGGACGAATCAAATTTATGGATTAGGGCAGAATGTCTTTGGGGTCATTCTATGTTATTCATCTACGTAGATTCAGTATATTATTATTTTCTTATTCCATTAGAAAAACAGCATTAGAGTGTGGTTTGCATCCTCCAGCTCAGGTTTCAGACGTTCGTCCTTCAGGCACTTGGGGGTCACCTGCCAACACACTGGGTTGTGTGCAGGATGTGCCACCCACCTCCTACCTTTCTGTAAGGCTCTGGACAACTTGCCTTTGCTGTCCTGGCTCCCTTGATTGGTGCAAAACTCTGGGACAGTGCTGTCCAACACAAATCTAATGGGAGCCACACAGTAATTAAACAAATCTTAGTAGCCACAGTAAAAAAGTAAAAAGAAACAGGTGAGGCTAATTTTAATAATAAATTTTAATTAGCCCAATATATCCAAAATACTATCATATCAACCTGTAATCAACATAAGGATTTTAATGAGATATTTTACATTCTTTGCTTTTCATATTATATTTTATATCTGGTGTGTGTTTTGCACTTACAGCCAATTTAGACTAATCATCTATGCAGTGCTCAATAGCTACACGGAGCTCGAAGATACCTCTATATTCTTTTGGTTTGGTTATATCCATTCATAAATGCATTTCTGGGGCGTAGTGTTCAATTACTTCCTCTCCATTCTACCTCACAACCCAAGAAAAGAGGCATCCACTTTCCTTTAAACTATTGTTAATTGTTTTGTTTGACTATGTAATCAACGTCATTGTCACATTACAAAAATGTTTCTGAAACTATTTAGACTTCGTGCTGTCCATATTATCTGATAGACCCTATCCCATTATCATGCAGGTACTACACTTCAGTGAAATTTCTCAGAATGAAACCAAAGAACCTGACCCCTGTCTGAAAAGTAATAAACAAGAAGAGCTGGCTGACAGCTCTCTGGAAGGACAGAAAAAAACAACAGAATCTCTGAGTCAGCAGGTGAGCTGCCACCATGAACTCCTGCTCCTCTTCTCTACAAACTGCTCATTCTGGCTGTACCATTTGGTGATGGTTGTTTATCCCCAAACATTAGATCCTGGCTGCCTTCAACAGCAATAGCCTCATGTGATCTGTAATTTCTTTCCATGTGTCTTATATGTTCTTGGCTGTGAGCTTGTTTCCTTAAGAGTAGGATCTAGTATCTTCTGCTCATGATAAAGAAACTTAGATCTTTAATAATAAAGCCCTATCACTCACCTCCTTCTACAGGCCACAGGTTCCCAGGAAGGAAGGAGCATGGTTGAAGACGAAGGGCAGTAAGGGGTAGGATCCGCCGTGGAAGTCTTAGTCTCTCCTTCCACCTCTGCCTGTTCTGGTTCATGCTGAAATCTGTACTGACACACAAAACTTTTATTGACTGTCTTGTACCAGAAGCAAGAAAGATATTCTCCTACCTTAGAAAGTTTAAGAGGAGGTGGAGAGATGATTGTCTTTCATATGCCATTTTTTTTTTTTTTTTTTTTTTCAGAGACAGACTCTCGCTCTGTCACCCAGGCTAAAATGCCGTGGCATCAGCCTAGCTCACAGCAACCTCAAACTCCTGACCTCAAATGATCCTCCTGCCGTGGCCTCCCGAAGTGCTAAGATTACAGGCATGAGCCACCGTGCCAAGCCACATATGCTTTTTCGAGTACAGAGAAAACCAGGGTGCACCGTTCTGAAATACAGTGTACATCGCTGAGTCCCCAGACAATTTTCCTGGAGGATCTTTTTACACGAATGTGGGAGCCATGACCTCCCACTGGGACCACTTCTCACCCTTTCTTCCTCCCTTTTTCCCAACTTGCTCCCTGACGTGGTAACAGAGAGAAATGACATCTTACTGAGCAGCTCTGTCTTGCTTCTGTACACAACACCCATCCTTTAGTGTGTTTAGCTCTTCTGATACATACGTTTCAGGTCACATTTTGGTTCTTCTTTTGTTAGGCTGAGTCCTCAAATGATGAGAGTGCACTGCTCGGCTGCTACTTCGGGAAGCTTCTCTGCAAATTAGACAGGATCAAAACTGATTACACCCTGAGCATCGCCAATCGGCTTTATGGAGAGCAGGGATTCCCCATCTGTCAGGTGAGTTGCACACACCTGGCGATTAAAGTTACTACACGGCATACAATGTAAAGAAAAGTGAGTATCTGGATAACTCACCTGCTGTCTAGAACGCAAACCCCTCTGACGGGATGTTGTGCTGGGGACTTGAGGGGTGTCGAGGACTCACCTCTTTCAGCCCCTACTTTTGTTTCGCTCCTCCCAGTCTTCACCTGGAGCAGTTGATGAAGTCTCTCCGGAGTGGAATTCAGTGGGTGGGGAAGGGTCCTATTAAAAACGGCCTTCGGAGCACATGGGGCTGGTGATGGCATTCTTTCCTGATGTCTTTCCCTGTCAAAGTGCCTGGTAGATGCACTTTGTACCTCCCCTACCTGTTGGCTGTCCCCCGAGGCACTTCCCTAAAATCACCTTTTATGTCAGTGCTCATTGCGCTTTTTCTAAGTAGAGTGTCGTAGCAGAAGGAGACTGCACTTTGCCATTTGAAAGGCCCAGGATTTATCTCTGTGGCTAAACAGCTTTGTACTTAGAGCATGATGTGTCTCCATCTGGGCTCTGGTTTCCTCTCTAATCACTAGAAGAGCCACACACTAAGTGACAAAGGTGAGGGATGTGGCCAGAGGCAAAGATGTGGCACAGACGGTTAGGGCTGGGGAGTCAGGGAGGGGGACAGCCCACTTCTGACCAAAATAAGTGTTTTTTCCTACAATGAAAATGAAATTTTATCTGTTAAGTTTTTTTTTTCAACCAGCTTCTTTTTCTGAAATACCAATTTGCATATCATACAATTTACCTATTGAAAGAGTACAAATGAATGGTTTTGATATATTGTGGTATACTTTATTTAAAAATTGTGATAAAATACATATAACATAAAATTTGCCATTTTCACCATTTTTAAGTATACAATTCAGTGGCATGAATTACATTCACAATGTTGTGTAACCATTGCCCTATCTATTTCTGAAATTTTCCATCACCCTAAACAGAAATTGCAACCGTTAAGCAAGGTTTTAGTTCTTAAAAACAGAAGCATTTTACAGCTGAGTCTCTCAGGTTACTTGATATTTATCTTGTGATGCCTCCACAAATGGATTGTCCAGATAAAATTGCATCTGGTAGGAAAGGTTCATGCCATTGTAACTGCAGACTGCATCATGAATAAAAGTTCTGTACCCTACATTGTCAGCACAAGAGCAGAAATGTCTCTGGCTAAACTAAGACTGGAGAATAGATAGAAACTGACATGCCTGTTCCTCCAGTGTTAATGACCAGGCTTGTCTGTCTCAAGGCTGCCTCACACTTAACTAGTATTATCACTATTATGACTTAATTGCACAATTTCCCCTTCATTCCTGAACAGGAATATACAGATGGTGTGATTCAGTTTTACCACACGACCATTGAAAGTATTGATTTCCGGAAACACACTGAAAAGTCCAGACAAGAGATTAACTACTGGGTTGAATCTCAGTCCCAAGGTAAGAAAGACCAAACACATGGTAACTGGTATTCTTTTCATTTAAAAGAAAACCAGTTTTTTTTTTTTTAATGCCATGCAGCCATAAAAACAATAAAAGGTGAACTAATACCTTTTGTAACTACCTGCATGGAACTAGAGACCATTCTTCTAAGTGAAGTATTACAATAATGGAAAAACAAACACCACATGTGCTCACTATTAAATGGGAACTAATTGATCAGCACACGTGCACATGTGGTAGTAAAACTCAACGGAAACCAAGTAGGTGGGAGGGGGAGGAGGGGATGGGTAAATTTACACCTAATGGGTACAATGCATGCTACCTTGGTGATGGGCACACGTATAACTTTGGCTCAAACTGCACAAAAGCAAAACATGTAATCAAAACATTTGTACCCCTGTAATATTCTGAAATGAAATTAAAAAAGAAAAAAAAAAAGAAAGAGAAGAAAACCAGGCAGCCCAGCTTTACAGATCACTAGTCTGTTGGGGCCAGAGGTTCCCATATGTAGACTATGTTCAAAGTGTGATTTGAACAGCATCAAACAGTTAAAATGCTAGCTATCACTGTCGCTTATTATTAGTCCTTTAGTCTGTGGTCTTGTTGGCCTTCTGTGGAAAAGAAGAGAGGGCACCAGCTCCAATGGGTGCTGATGCTCCAGATAAGGCTTAGAGAGCGTTCCCTTCCAACATTGCACGTGTGGATTTGAAAAACAGAATAAAGTCTTCCCCACAGGCCTAAAGGTTAGTGACCTGAAGGGACAAGTCAGGCTGCTGGATGCAGATTAGGGCATTTTTTGATTGCTAGTGTGGGGCTGGGGAAGAATTTCATGTGCAATGAAAAGTTTGGAGTACCCGAGAGAACACAGGTCGTGCATTGCTTCCCCACGACCCAGGGCATTGGCGCAAGTTCTGAGTGACTGACGGCCTGGGAACAACAGCCGACTGACCTTGGCTTGTCTTTGGCACAGGTGCAATTCCACTCTTCCATTTGGTGGCTTTCTCTCCATGTCTCCTCCTCTCCTCACACTGACTTAGGGCTGGAAAGCCTCTGCCTGGCCTTTCCTTCAGAGAAATCCCCAAATTTCAAAATTTGTTCTTCCTTCTTCCATCTTCCACATACCACAAAAATTCCCATTTCTTCAAGCCTCCATTCAGGTGTCAGGAGGAAAACAGTTCACTAAAGGAGTTTATCCTGAGTATGTAGTTTCTCCTTAGTGAGCTAAGTCTCCCAAAGCATTTTAAGGGCAGATGATGTCAACATACTCTGTTATTATTATGGGATTCAAATAGAGATCTTGAGGTGGAAGGAAGGGTCTCTTCTTAAGACCTCAGCAAGCATTCAAGTAGCCGGTGACTTGGTACTTTGAGGTAGAAAAGGACGCACTCTGGAGATGAACTATTGACCGATGGCCTGGGGCTTTTCCAGGCAGCCTCAGAGCTGTGTTATTGTGGACGTGTTACTGAAACTGCGCGGGGGCTCTGCCCTAGGTCTGGTTGCTCACTGCACAGAAAGCCAATTACTGAGACAATGAGGATTACTAAGGAAGAAAGGAATTTTTAATACGAATGATGTTAACTGGGTGAGGAGGGAAGTAGCCTTAAATTCATCTCCCCCACTAATGGAGACGGGGAAGGGATTTTATAGGGGTTAAGGAGCGTGGCTATGTGCATCAGGGCAGGTTGTGTTGAAAGTCACTCAGGAGGGTGGTTTGATTCAGAGGTCACAATTTAGTGAGGGATGGTGAGTCCTGGTGTCAGGAAGTCTGCAGCAGGGACCTTGGAATCTCAACTCTTGCAGAAATTTTGCTGTCTCTGGAAAACAACTTAAAAGGTCAAGTAGTTAGTTAAATGTTGCAGGGTTCTTGTTGTCAAGCCCTACTGGCTGGGGACTCCAAGGCACAGAAAAGCTATGGGGAAAACATGTCAGAGGGTTCATCCTGCGTTTGTTCACAGGGCTGGTTGCAGAAGGAGCCCCAGAGCTGAGCCCAAAGTTGGAAGGCCCAAGAACCCAACCTAGTTAGTCCTGTTGTTTCCTGGCTATGTGGCCTCACCTCTCACTGGATGCAGTTTATTCTTTTGTAAAGAAGGGATAACAATATCTTCTTCTCATGGTTTATGTAGGATGGAATGAGAGAGGGTATGTGAAAGTCCCAGTAAAATAGGCTTTATATCATGGCCTAGTACATTTATGTGTATTTTGGTTTATATGTAAGCATATATACTATGCTGTGATGAGTGCTTGAGATGGGAAGTTTATACCATAGTTTTTTTCTGAAAGAGGTTATCATACAGTCAGGTGACTGGATCTATAATTTGAAAGACAAACCATAGTATGAGATGTCTAAGGACAGTGCCAATCACAAATGATAGAGAGAATCAGAGGAGATTTCCCCTGTTACAGTGCTCTGAATCAGATGCCCCCAGGGAGAAGGTTCTTCCCCACCCCATCACCCCCATGCTTACCTCCACTTCCCCCCACCTAGGACTAGAAGGGGTTTAATCTTCTCAGGTTAGTTCTTGGATGAGACACTCTCTAGTGTTGAGGTTGTTAAGCTGTATTAAAAAAAATCTGCCTACATGAATACCTTTGATACAATTCATACTGAGGATATTCTCTGGGACCTTTTCTTTAGGTAAAATCAAGGAACTCTTCAGCAAGGACACTATTAATGATGCGACTGTGCTGGTGCTGGTGAATGCTGTTTACTTTAAGGCCAAATGGGAAAAATATTTTGACTGTGAAAACACAGTTGATGCACTTTTCTCTCTAAATGAGGTACTGTATTAGAGCTCGTGGTTTTCTAGCTATTCAACTCATAATCTTCACTAAAAGTAAAACTTAGCTCTCTGAGTTACAGCTTACACCTATAATAAGAACATTTTGCTATTAATAAAAGCACATGAAGTTCATTGGGCATTTTTGTGTCAAATACCTATGACACTGCATATTTTTCCATTCATTATTTCATTATTTCCCCCAAATAACATTATTAAATGAGTGTTATTATTTTCACTTAGGATTTGGGGGGATAAAATGCAAAGGCTAAGTTAGTTAACCAAATTCACCCATTAGGATTCACATCTGAAGGTGTTTGCCTGAGAAACCTGTGTTTTAAGCCCCTGGGCTTAGAATGGGAGGAAAGGACAAGGGCTGGATCCCAGCCAACCACTTGTTATCTGGTTAGCTTGTTATGGGGACAGGTTTTTCTCTCAAGCGCTGAATGTCCTGATCTGTAGACTGGTGACTCCTCATCCTCCACCTAGAGGTTATTGTGAGGTTTAAGGTGCCTGGGGGTGTCCTTCCTCTGAAGGACGCCTTTGGAGCAGGTATTCTTATTTAATATGTAGATGATTATCGCTTAGCCAGGGCTCCCATCAGTGCAGTGGTGGGCTCCTCCAGGCCAGAGGGGACAGGCTGGTGTGAGGCCAAGAGGCAGGGTGGGGCAGGCATTGAAGATGGACAGCTGGCAGGGCTCCTTTCTGCTGACCAGGCAGTGGGAGGTGGTTGGAAAGAGAGTCGACTAAACAACTGGTTAAAAACACGGAAAGATACAGTATTGGGCACATAAGGGCCAACCGATCAGAGGGCAGACTCTCTCGGGCTGGATCACCGGTGTGGCTCAGGGCTTCTGCTGCAGACCCATCTCATCTTACAGAACCTCTGTTCTCAGGAGAGTTGGGGTCCTGTGAGTTTGTGAGCTTCCCATGGCCATCCTGTGACTTCCTGCCTTGTCTCCTGCAGAATGAAAAGAAGAATGTGAAGATGATGACTCAAAAAGGTCAGTATAGAATTGGCTTCATAGAGGAGCTGAAGGCACAGATCCTCGAGATGAGATACACCAAGGGGGAGCTCAGCATGTTCGTCCTGCTGCCGTCTTACTCGGAAGATAACCTGAAGGGTCTCGAAGAGGTAAGTCTTCATTTCCATGTTTCTACAAAATATGTAATTACAGATCTTTGGAGAACAACACCATCTACCATCTATCATCCTGAGGAAGGATGGTACTCGGGTGGTACCTGAGCTATCAGAGATATCAAAGAGTATAAAAATCTGAATTAAATGAGATATGTATTTCTCATCTGTTTAGACCTAAAGAACAAATGCCAAAAACACTGGAATCGACATTTCCTCTCTAATCTCATAGTTCTCTGCAACCATTTTTCCAAAGCAAGAGATCTGGGTTCTCCCTGTATATCCTGATTTCTGGCCACATACTCAGACTATTTTTCTCTAGCTCAGTTAAAGACCCTTTAGCTGAATCTTGTTTTTGGGCACATGTACCTTGACAGAAGTAAAGATTTTGACACTGGAATAGATTGATTGTTAGGTAGGAATTAATGAAGGCTGGAGAAGCTCAGCTACATACTATCCAATGGGGTAAAGAGACAGGGATAGAGGGAGAAAGTGACAGAAATGCCTATATAGCAGGTATAGTAATTATAATATCAATAACAATCATTGTTCAGTATTTACTATGTGCCTTCACTGTGTTAACTACTTTACACACATTATTTTGTTAATCTTTGCAAGAGCCTAATAGTATTACCTCTATTTTCTAGAAGAGAAAATTTAACTTCAGAATATTAGGGCTTGGGCAAAGCACCCAACTAATCTTGGGCTTTGAACACTCGTCTGTCAAACACCAAAGCATGCCAGAACTCAAATTGTCCCATAACTTCTTGTAAAGAGGAAAGATGTTTGCTTGGAGGAGTTTTAAATGGAACCAGACTATTCTGAGACTTAGAGAAAGATCTCAAAGGTTGTCACTGACTGTAGAAACAGACTCATGCACCTTAAAGTAACTGGGATGTTCTTTGCAGACTCATAATCTGACCATGAATATTACTTCCCTCCTCTTGTAGCTTGAAAGGAAAGTCTCCTATGAAAAAATAGTGGCCTGGAGCAGCTCAGAAAACCTGTATGAAAAAATGGTAGCTGTGTCCTTCCCCCAGTTCACCCTGGAAGACAGCTACGATCTCAATTCTGTTCTACAAGACATGGGCATCACGGATATCTTTGATGAAACGAGGGCTGATCTTACTGGAATCTCTCCAACTCCCAATTTATATTTGTCAAAAATTGTCCACAAGACCTTCGTGGAGGTGGATGAAAATGGCTCAGAGGCAGCGGCGGCCAGCGGAGTTGTCAGCATGGAAAAGTCAATGCCATCATGCGTGGAGTTTAATGTCTGCCACCCTTTTCTCTTTTTCATCAGACACAACAAAACCCAAACCATTCTCTTCTATGGAAGGGTCTGCTCTCCTTGAAAGGGGCACACTCTCTAGTACTTGGGGGCTGGAGGAAAATGGCCATACACTCTTCCCCTCGTATAACAAGGGCAATTTGCCTTTTTGCCAAAATCTAAAGCTGACTGCTCCCTTCCTCCGGCCATCAGCCGGGCCTATCCTTGTCTTCCTCTCACTCTGCATCTGTTTTCATCTGAGTCTGTTGGTATTGAAGGGCCCTTGCTCCCTCCCTAACCTTTCCCCGCCCTAAACATTCAAGCCCATAAATTCACCCTCTGCGACCTGAAGGTCAGCACCATTGAGAGTAGTTTTGGTTTTATTTGTTACCTACCTCCTATCCTGAAAGTTCAGGTCATTAGACCCATTCTAAGAGATGGCAAACTCAGAAGCCACTTTCACAGATGGCAAGAGAAAACGTTTGACTGGAATGTCTTTAGGAAACTCAGCTCTATTTCTAGGGTAGTTATAATTGTGGCCATCACTGGTCAGGATGCTCTGCCTCTTCCTCTTCTGTCTTCTTACTGCATGGAGGATGCCCTGTGAGGACTCTGAGAGGGCTTGGGGTGTATCTAAGTGACAGCTCAAGAATATATGAATCCCCCAGCCAGCACTCATTTCGCACAGAGCAGGAGAATGAGATTTGTCTTGTGACCCTGACACTGACCCAGGAGTTGGCAAGTGGATTTAGAGGAGATCGGTCTCAGTTTTCCTTGTTGAGTCCCCTAGGGCTGCAGTCCCCAAGCCCCGGGCTGCAGACTGGTCTGTGGCCTGTTAGGGACCAGGTTGCAGAGCTCCACCGCCCACTCCCCCACCCCGTCTGTGGAAAAATTGTCTTCCATGAAACTAGTCCCTGGTGCTAAAAAGGTTGGGGGCCGCTGCTCTAGGCCACCATCATCGAGCACTTTCCTCTCTCTCTTCTTCACTCCCTCAGAGAATTCCCAGCTGTGGCTCGTTGCTCCTACATCCCAGGTGTGTTCAGGTGTGGGGAGCAGCGCTGCGTCCTGCTGGACTGCTGGGCCCCCCGTTCCGCTCTCTCCGCCCTCTGGGCCTATGTGTCCTCCCTGAGCCTCATGTCTGACCACATCGTGACAGCAAACGTGGGCCTGGGCACGATGCACCCGGAAACCCTTGTCAGGAAGGCCACTGGCTCCATCTCAAGCCCCAGTCTGCTGAAGCCCGACGCCCGGGTGTTCCTTCTCCCGGCGTCGGGACCTGTGTTCTCTGCTGTGGCCGTCTGAGCTCTGGAGTTTGCCTTACCTGAGCGCTCTGGAATGATCACGGACATGTGTAACTCAAGTCTCTTTTGAGTCAGTCTCTTTTCCGCTGAGGCGAATTTCTGGTCTTGGTTGTGGCCCAGTGTTCCTGCTCTGCCCTGGACTCTCCTCCCGACTGCTGCCGCGCGGGTTAAATGTGGCTGTGGAGGTGCTCGGGGGAGGGGACAGGTTAACTGCACCTGCTCTGAGGCTGGCCTCCCTCCCCGGTTCTCGCCCACCCCAGGGATCTCTTTGTGCTGTGGGAGACAAGCCCCAGGTTCTCATTGTTGAAGCTCATTTACGGTATAAACGATTTGTCCTTGGTAATGTGAAGCAGTTTGAGGCAGTGCTTTTCCCAGAATGCACGTCCCATGGGTCAAATTTATCTCGGATAATCAAAAGCTTAGTGTCTCCCGGGGTTCCTTTTGGGGCTGACGTTTGGAGGGCTGGTTCCACGCTTGCCTGGGCATGGCTGCCAGGTGCTGGGCGGGGTAACCACGACCATATATTGTTGGCCTGCACTGCCTGGTATTTCTTGTGTTCTTATTCTTTTACTTGGTAGACGCATTTTTTTTTTTTCATTTATATTGGGATTTCTCAGAATTTGAGGCATGAGAGGGAAAATGTATCTGTTTACAACGTGAGAAATAGTAAGATTCTTAAATCTTTATGTAAATCAGTAAACATATTCTTTACAAACCTGTGATCATAATGTTTCTTCTTAACGAATAAAGCACTTTTGTTATTAGCTAAAAGGCATATAATGTGTTGTCAAGTGACTTTTTTCTGGTGATATAACTTTAACCTGAAAACTTTCATCCAAAAATGCAGAAATACGTATTTCATGAAACTAACAATTCATCTGAGTTACATAGGGAAAACATATCTTGCCCCAGCAATAATTTCTGCCAACTTCCCATCATAGTTACATATGATGGCATATAAAAAAAGATGAAAACTCACCACAATGCTAAAACCGAAGAGCAACAGCAAACGGATCATCAGACTATAGAAGATATTTCTGCTGACTCCAAGTTAATGTGGCTGGATGGGGGGGCATAGTCGAGGGCTCACCTGTGTCACCCCACCTGCGCCTCAGTCTGCCTTGTTTCCTAGCACTACTGCCTTCCCTGAGTTCAGAGACATGAGACCTCTGCCAACCTAGATTCTGGACATCTCTCTCTTATCCCTCTCTTGTACTCACTGCTTTCTCTCCCCTTCTGTCTTTCTTATCAGGTTTTTTTTTTTTTTTTTTTTTTTTCTTTTTCCTGCAGCCATTTGAAGACTGAACGAAACTCTGCAATTACGACTTAGGGAGAATGAGGACAGGCATTGGCTCTTTCCATCCTAGCGACCATTGTGGTGGCTGGTTCAAGGACTGCGTCCGACAAGTCTGTGTTTTTCTGCCCCTGTTTTGTGCCAGGAAATGAGTGGCAGATGCCTTTGCCCCAAGGCTGGGGCAGTAAGTGTGTGCCGGAGTCATGGAGGCATAACAGTGTCCGTGGTGACTGGCAATATGAAAGAATAGGAGAAGTTTCCACAGAAGGTTTATAAACCACTTGTACACTTGCCTGAAAGCACAGTCTACCCCTCCTAGTGCTAAATTGCCAAGGCAGGCTGTGGTAAACCTCAAAGCAGTATTCACAGACAGCCCTAACGAGGAATCTCAAATGCAAAGATAAGCCTATAACCTAGCTACCAAATATTTAAAGGAAATAACCACATGAAAGAAAGATACCAACCTCAACAGAGTTAATAGGTCAAACAGTGTTATGTAGGTGTTTGTTTTTCTTCCTGATGTTAGAGAGGTCTTTATGCGTTGGGAAGATTAGCCTTCTGCATTAGAATTAGCAAAAACCCTTTTCTCAGTTTGTCATTTCTTTTTGTCTTTGCTTATTGAATCTATCTTTTTAATTTTTGTAAGCTGAGTTTACCAATCTTTTATTGCCTCCAGGTTTTTTGAATTGAATTGAATTAATTTATTTTTGAGACAGGTTCTTGCTCTGTCACCTGGACTGGAGTTCAGTGATGTGATCATAGCTCACCGCAGCCTTGAGCTCCCGGGCTCAGGCGATCCTCCCTGCTTAGCCCCTGGGCAGTTGGGACTACAGATGGGTATCAGCACGCCTGGTGTGTTTTTTAAAAAAATTTTTTGTAGAGGTGGGGGTTCTCATTATTTGCCCAGGCTGGTTTAGAACTCCTGACCTCAAGTGATCCTCCTCCCATGGCCTTCCCAAATGCTGGGATTATAGGCGTGAGCCACTGCACCGGCGCTTCCAGGTTTTAAATCAGACTTTGTCTCCTTCCAGGTTTGTAGGAATTTATCCGTGTTTTTTTCTTTTACTTGTATAGTTTCATTTCTAAAATTTAGATCTCTGATTCAATTAGAGTTTGTTCTGGCATGTCAGGTAAAGTATGGGTCCTATCTTATTTGTCCCAGGTGGCTCTCCAGTTGTCCAATGCCACTTATTAAAACATTTGTCTTTCAGGGATTTGAGATATCCAGTTTATCATATACTAAATTTTGTATGTGTCATGTCATATACCAAGTACACATGTGCTTTGGTCTATGTATGAACTTTCTGTCCTCTTCCTTTGATCTCTCTATTCATGTGCCAATATCAGTGTTTTAGTGACTGAAGCTTTATTACTTTTCCTTTGCAGTGCTTCGCTACTTATTCTTGTTTGCTTATTTTTCTATATGAGCTTTAGAGTCATATTATCTTGCTATTTCACTATTTTTTCTCTTTTTAATTTTTCCTTGTGATATCAGAAAAGTTTGTGTTTTTTTACTAGATATTACTTTTATACCATCTTATTATCTAGTGGCCTCACACTACTTTTTTCCTTACTCAGGTTTTTATCATTTTTAAGTGATATCAGTTGCCTCTTGTCTATTGCCTGGGCAATAATCAATGGACTTATTGTACCTTCTCTTTCTTCCTAGCATCTCCTCCCACTTTTTGCAGTCATTTTTTTCTATTTTGGAAGAACATATAAAATATATAACATGTATTATTTTCTACCCTTATTCCCATGTTTGCTATGTCTTAGAGCTACAATAAAACATATTTGTGTACTTTATAAGTCTTCTGCCCAAGTTTGTCCAATCATTTTTGTTGTTGTTAGATGAAACACATCCTCTGGTAGATTCCTCAAGAAAGACTAACAAGTCAATGTTCTCTAAATTTGTGACAGCTTAACACTGTTTCTCCATGGTCTTGATTTATGAAAGAGTACTTGTTGGGTTATAAACTTCTTAGTTTGGACGTTCTTTGAGTTTCTTTAAATATTGTTCTGCTGATCTGTATGTTGCTCTCAAGCAGTCTAATGTCAGCTTGATTATTTTTTATAATGATTTGATTCATTCTTTCCTTCTCTCTCTCTCTCTTCTCTCTCTGGAGATGTTAAAAACTAATAGATTTTCTAATAGGTCTTAGACTTCATCATTCAGGGCTAATTTTTCGAGGTACATTGTGGACGATTTCAATATATAGATTCAGTATTTTTTTTTTCATTTTTGAAATACTTTCTTCGATTATAGCTTTAAATACAACATCATTTCTACTCCACTCTTTTGTTTTTGTACTTCAGGGACCACAGTTGACCCTTGAACAAATGGAGTTAGAGGGTCAAAAATCCACACATAACTTTTGACTCCCCCAAAACTTTACTGCTAACAGCCTGCTGTTGACTGGAAGCCTTACTGATAGCATTAACAGCCGATGAACACATGTTTTGTGTATTATACATTGTATTATATACTGTACTCTTACAATAAAGCAAGCTAGAGAAAAGAAGTGTTATAAAGAAAATTGTAAGGAAGAGAAAATATGCAAAGTTCTTCATTGTTGTCATCTTCACATTGAGCAGGCTGAGGAGAGACTGGTTTAGCTGTCTCAGAGGTGGCAGAGGTGGAAGAAAATCTGCAAAAGTGGACCCTCAACCGTTCAAACCCATATTGTACAATTACACGTATTATAGATTTTTTTTTTGCCTGTTTCTATTTCTTTCTCTTTTATCCTTTTAGTCCTTTCTTTATTTTGTTTTTGTTCTCTATGCTCCTTATTGTACTTTTTCTTATTTTCGAGATGATTTTGTTATTTCTATAATTTCTTGAGTTCAGACAGATCTCTTTACACATCTTTCTTTTTGTTGTTGTTTTGTTATTCATGTTTATTCTGGGTTTTTGAAAGTATGATTTGTAGCATTCTTCCCGGTCAGGATCGCTTTTCAAATGATATTTAATCCATAAGGGAGTGTTACGTTGCAGCTTTCTCCGCCGCCAGGTATGGTTGATCTCCTGGGCAGTATTTTCGTCAGCTGAAAAGTTTTGATTCTCACTGTTTTCTTCTTACAGCAGTTTTGCATATTTCTTGAGTAACTTTTCCTGTTCGTACTAAAATGTGTTGGATTTTTGGACTAAAAATGACAGGCAACTTTATGAAGGTGAGTGGGTACCATACTCTGGTTTCTTGGTTCAAGAGTGCCCTCTTCTGTTGGTACAGTTAAGTGCAGTTTTTAAAACAAAATAAATGCTGCCTTGCTGCTTTGCTTGTTGATCTATGTGCACAGAAATTTGAAATTAGGTGTCTTTCATTGTATTGAGAAATGGTTCTATCAGAGGAATAAATATTGGTAAAGAGAGACCAAACCATTAAGCAGAGATTTTATGATCATGTTTCTAGAAAATCCAGTGAATAAGCTGACAATTTAGCAAAAAAGAATGTTCTTCAAGATGATTTGCTAGACATCCCCCCCCCAAAAAAAGTTTTCTTATACACCAGTAATAACTATTTACAAACATAATGATTTATTTAATTCACAACGCCTAATTCTATTTGAAATTATCTTATTTATTTATTGTATGCATCTCCCCAATACAATGTGAATTTAAATGAGAGAAAGGACCCTTTACACCATATTCATTGCTGTATCTCAGTAGCTAAAGCAGTATCTGAGGCAGAGTAGATGCTTAAATGGATAAATGGAAAAACCAAAGACCTTATTCATAACAACATCAAAACTATAAAACATCTATGAATAAATTGAATAAGAAATTTTTTGTGATGAATAACACAAAAATATGGAAATATTACATATAGCTCAATGTATTATCACAATGAACGCCCACACGGCCACCACCCAGGTGAAGAAATGGGGCATTAGCATCACCCCAAAACACCCACTTGTGTCCCTTTCCAATTATTACCTTTCACCTTCTTCAAAATATAACCACTGTGCTGGTTTGAAGCACTATAATTTAGTTTTACCTGCCTTTGAACTTCATATAAATAGAATCATACAGTATGTATTCTTTTACATTTGGCTTCTTTTTTTCAATAATGTTTGTGAAAATCACCTATTTTGTTGTCTATAGCTTTAGCTTGTTCATTGACATTACTATGTAGTATTTAATTGTGTGAGCATATTATTTATTTACACATTCCACTGTTCATGCATATTTGGGTTTTCAGTATTTGGCTATTATAAATAATTCTGCTATGAACATTCTTTTACATGTATCCTGGTGCCCATGGACACACATCTGTGTTGGGTGTACAACTGAGGTGGAATTGCTAGGTCATGGGGCATATACATGTTCAACTTTGATAGTGTCTTTTGATTAATGAGAGCTTTTAAATTTTACATGGTACAATTTGTTAAACTTTACTATTATTGTAAATGCTTTTGTGTGCTCCGTTTAGCTCTGCAATCCATTTATGATGGGGATTTGTATATGGTGTTAGATAGGAGTCAAGATTCCTTTTTTTCCCCCATATAGATATTCAATGAACTCAGTATAATTTATTAAAGAGACCACTCTTTCCCCACTGCTCTGCAACAACACTTTAAAAAAAATTAAGTGTGCACATATGCAACAAAACTTTCCTGGGCCTCTGGTCTGGCCTATCCTTTGCCAAAACCATACTGACAATTATTTAATAAGTCTTGTGACAGATAGAGCAGGTCTTACCACCTCCTCCTTCACCATCGAAAGTGTTTTGGCTATTATTGGCCCTTTGCTATTTCATAAAAATTTAGAATCAGATAGCCAATTTTTTGAAAAATGAACTTCCTGGGATTTTGATTGAGATTGCAGTGATCAATTTTGAGAAAATTGGCGTTGTTACAATATTGAGTCTTCCAAATCATAAATAAAATATATCCCTCCACTTAGTCTTCTTAATTTCTCTCAATTATGTTTAATCTTTTTCTGTATACAGGCTTACACATTTTTCATATTTACTAGGTATGGGATTTTTTTATTATTTTATTTAATTGACAGATAAAATTGTATTTACCATGCACAACATAGTATTTTGAAGATTAAGAACATTGTGCAATGGCTAAATCTAGATAATTAACATATGCATTACCTCACATAGCTTTTTCATGCTCTTCTAAATCATATATTTTAAAAGTTTCTAACTGTATGTTGCTAGCATATTAAAAATACTTGGCTTTTTAAAATTGACCTTGCATTCAGCAATCTTGTGAAATTCACTTTCTAAATTTTAATGTATGTCTCAATTTCTTTGTGAATCATGATTTTATTTTCCCTTTCAAATCCTCTTACCTTTTAAATAATAAACTAATTAATCAATTAAATAATTGCCATACTCTACTTGCCAGGGTCTCTGGTTCAATTTTGAATGGAAGCAGTGATAGCAAGCTTACCTCGCTTGTTTTGATCACAAAGAAGGAACTGGTTTACCCCCCTCTCTCTCCCTCTCTCCCTCTAGCTCTTTCTATCTATAGACTCTATTGATGGGCATGTAAGATGAGCATGCTCTTTGCTCAGTATACAAAGGTGATAATTTTTCACACTTAATTTATTAATTCTAAAGATTCCCAATCCAAGAGAATTTTTCCTAGGTCTTTATAAACTGACTAAAATATTATCTAAAGAATGCAAGAATTATAAAAAGAAATGTTTGGAAAGCAAAAACAGCAAGGGGCTTGGGCTAGATATTAAAACACTTTCATCTTAGGTCAGGTACCCTAGAAGCAGAGCCAAAGAGAGAGATTTTTGTTCAGGTAATTTGTGTGTGGGGGATGGTTTGTGGGGAGTGGAGGGCAGGGGCTTCTTTGAGAGAAGCAGGACACGGTGAGGGAAAAGTTTTGATCAGTCCTGTGGTTTGTAGAGATTGGCTTCAAGGTCTGGAGCAGAAAGTGCCCTACAAAGTTGTTTTACCTGACACGAGAGGGCTGTCCTTTTATACCCTTATGCTGGTGAGTCATGTCTGAGGTGTGCCTGGCTGGCGGGTGGAGGAGTGGTGTGTAGCTTCCCAGGCAGGTGGCTCCTGTTTAGCTGAGAATCAGTTGCCTGAGAAAAGGGCATCTCTGAATTTCAAGCCAAAACAGCAGGGTGACAGATGTACTGGCTGCGAAAGGGAATCTGGCTGGAACACCAGCAGCACTCACTACATCATAGGGTCAGAGAAGAAAAACGTTACAAGTCTGTGTCGGTAACAGACATGCAGAGGTTTTACCAAAACTGAGAGTTACGGAGCAGAATGGGGAGCCCTTCAGTGATCTGCCTCAGGGCCTGTTTGCTCTCCTCACTTGTACGCATACGAACCACTTTTATGATTCTTGATCTTCAACGTATTTTCTACCTCTGGGTCAGTTTTGATACTAGAAAGAAGAGACTGATAAAAATAGAAGAATAGGGAGGGCTCCAATGATTGGAGGTTGTGAAAACACTGAAAATGAGGTTTAGAGAGAACGCAGATGAGAATCTGTCACCAGATGGAGATATTTTGGTGTTCAGAAATTTAGGACAGCAGCAGTTCCTGGTGATGACAGCAGCCAATGCGTGACCACGTGAGTGGGCTAGTACAGGGTGGGGAAGGGGAAGGTCAGGGAAGTGGGAGGCGCCACAGGCAAGAACAGTGAGGGCGTACAGAGTGGCGGGAGCAGCTGGGGGGACAGGAAGGCCCTGTGCAGAGCACCAGAGGGGCCTGTGGCTGGGAAAGGGCAGGCCAGCCTGACTGTGCAAGTCTTCAAAGGGGAAGGAACGTCGAGGGTGATTGAAGGAAGAAGGGCTTGGAAGAAGTGAGAGTAGGAGGGAAAATGGGAGTTGTGGCCTTTCTTCCTTACCCCAAGGTATGAGTGGCTGTCCTCAGAGAAGACTTTGCGGGGATATGGTTGTCCTCAGGGAAAGCCAGGTTTCCCTGTGAAAGCAGGATGGTAGAGAAACAGCTTTAGGACAAAGCAGTCGGCCTATGGAAATGGCTGGGCAATAGAGCAGGAAGTCTAGGGGCCACAGAGAAAGAAATTAGAAGACATAAACTGATAGGGATATTAAAAATGAGCATTATTGCCAGATCAAAGATTTTATGTCATTTAAAAAGCTAACATTTCCATTTCATTGGCCTCTAGGGTTAACTCCATAACTGTTAATTGTTTCTAAATCTTCCTCAATTTGCATGTTTCTTGGTGACTAATTAAAAGGCAAAATGAATTAAATACTGCTTTGAGTTTGCTTAAAGAGCATTAATCAAAAAATTTTTTTTTGAGAAAAACAAATTTTGAGTATGGAGACTGGTACATACATGACCCATGCCCTTTTGAGTCTGCGTCTCTGAGGAGTTTCTTTAGCTGGGGGTCTCTGGCCTGAGAACGGGCATCCCAGCACCGGGCAGAGCTAATGTGCCCTGCTAGGAGCTGCAGCCCAGCGATGACCCTGAATCTTCACATCCTGTCCTGAGGATCAAAGCTAGAATAATCCCTGGGCTGTTTCTTTTAATGAGCTGGTAGAGCCAGTAGACATGCTCCAAGGTTAGCAGGAAAAACTGGAATCTGGAGGTGTAATTTCCTACTGAGCTCTTTGTTTTCTTTTTTCTTTTTTGGTTGCATTGTTTTCCTGAAATCAGTGAGGGTGTTGGGTGTTTATGAATTATTGGAGTCTAGCACAGTGTCTAGTACATAGTAGACTCAATAATTGTTTATTGAATGAGTTAAAATGAGAGATTTCGTAATTAGTGGACTTGAGAACAAGTGTGTGTGTGTGTGTGTGTGTGTGTGTGCCTGAGAAAACACTTCTCACTCCTTTTTCTTGTTCTTTTCTAGCAAGGCAGTTTTCTTTCATTTTTTTTTTTTTTTTTTTTTTTTTTTCACATTTGGCACACCAAAGTAATGCAACTGCGGAGGTAACTCTATTACAGAGAATGGCTTGTCATGATACACCTCTGTCCATCTGTGGTACGGCAAGTGTACATTTGATTTACGTCTTCAGCAGGATGTATACCAGTGGTTTCCAACCTTGCGCATGTGAGAATCACCTGAGGTAATAAAAACTCTGTTTTCCAGTTTCCACTCCAGAGATGCTGACTCGGTTGGGGGTGGGGCTTGGGCATAGATTTTTTTTTTTTAAAGTTCCCCAGGGGAATTTAATGAGCATGCAAGGTGGAAAACCAGTGCTGAGGCAGAGAGAGCGAGCTATAAATTAAGGATCTGGCTACTCCATTTACATATGCTTCCGTCTTCCTTGCCCAGCCACCTCTGTTTCTCCATAAGTCGGGTAAGTTCTTCTTTTGGTTCCAATTTAAGATTTTTGTATATAAAAACACTGATGTTTATTGACTTGAAATAAGTACTTTTATTGTGCACAGATTTTCCTTGGGGTGGTTTTATTTAATTTAGTGCCTACACGGCTATGAAAATTTATCTTCTTCATCTTGCTTGACAATAAGTTGATTCATTTTATTTCTGATTTAATCTGCATGGAAACCTGAGGTTGAGACTGAAGCTTTAACATCAGATGCAGGACGCCCTAGCAGGGGTGAGCCCTTGAGAGCAAAAGCCCCAAAAGTATGTGGGCTTTCAAAAACTTTATTCTGCATTAATCTTATTTTATTTTCTTTAGGATTCTTCTTAAAGCCTTTATTCACTAGTTATAAAGTAGCTGGTCATGAAGAAAATATAAAACCTATTCTACCTGTTTGTTTTTGGTAAATGTTAATTACTCTTTAAAAATTATTTTTTTTTGTGAGATAAAAGTAATATAAGCTCGTGGACAAGCCTAAAACAATGCAGAAAAGTATAAAAAAGAAAATGCTTTCACTCCCACCTAATAATCCATGAACAGGGACATGTCATTGCCCCTTAGGGAAAATTCAGCCCAGAGTCAAGTTTTCATGCAGTTAGGGATTGAGATTTCAGAGAATTGATCAATCCTGCTACTCTTTGGACTGGATTTTGAGTGAATTGAGAAACAGAAAGTAACAGATAAGGATGCAACTGTTGGCCTTATTATTGTTAGGCTGGAAGGGAGAGCACTGCCTGCACTTGGGGCCCGTGGGGATCCCCACGCCTTGTCCCTGCCTTATCCCGGCCCGGCAACTAGACAAGCGCTGGGTCTGCCCAGGGCAGCTTAGCACAGGCGGGAGGCTGCGGCAGGCAGAAGCAGGCAGGAGCAGGCAGGTTTGGGCAGAGAACAAGTGAGAATAAAGCCATTAAGGTGTCAACCCTGCTCCCTGGGGAAATGAGAACTGACCATGACTGCGTGATGCCAGACTCCAGCTGATTGTTGTCCCCTGGCAAGAGGAGGCCAAGAGAAGGGGTGAGAAGCAGGCAGCAGTGACCTTTCGCTGAGAGTGGAATCCCTAGTTTCTGGGTCGGTGCAAGAAGAGGGATGGAAGTGGGAAATGTTCCCGTGACACAAAGCAATTCAAACGCTCACTTTTGATTGTTTTGTTGCTGTTCTAGATCTCGCGAAAATCATCATGGATTCACTTGGGGCAGCCAGCACTCACTTTGGGTTTGATCTTTTCAAAGAGCTGAAGAAAAGAAGTGACGGCAATGTCTTCTTTTCCCCTGTGGGCATTTCAACCGCCATCGGCATGCTCCTCCTGGGGACCCGAGGAGCCACCGCCTCCCAATTACAGAAGGTGGGGGGACTTCCTTGCTTTACATACACAGACTCATTTCGAGGGGTCAGGCTTTTGGCATTACGTTGAAGCCATGCTTGTCTTGACCCGTGGGCCAGGAAACCAAAACTATCAAGACATGGAGCAATTTCAGGTCTATCAGGGAAACCCTCTTCCCTCTCCAAATACCATCACGCCACCTGCCCCTGGGTGCTTGAAATTGCTTTCGGTGGGACTGGGTGAGTGACCTTGTCTAAAGCCATTACACTCATAGTTAGGCAGAGCATGAAAAGCAACAGTCACTGGAAAAAGTGACATAATCCTTATAATAATCCTTTTTTTTTTTTTTGAGACAGAGTCTCGTTCTGTTGCTCAGGCTAGAGTGAGTGCCGTGGCGTCAGCCTAGCTCACAGCAACCTCAAACTCCTGGGCTCAAGCGATCCTCCTGCCTCAGCCTCCCGAGTAGCTGGGACCAGAGGCATGCGCCACCATGCCCAGCTAATTTTTTCTATATATATTTTTAGTTGGCCAGATAATTTCTTTCTTTTTTATTAGAGACGGGGTCTCACTCTTGCTCAGGCTGGTCTCGAACTCCTGACCTCGAGTGATCCACCCACCTTGGCCTCCCAGAGTGCTAGGATTACAGGTGTGAGCCACCGCGCCCGGCCTATAATAATCCTTTGATGTGTTTAAAAGACACATGAAAGAGGAAAACACAAATGGATAAACCAACACAGGATCCTCAAAAGACATCCGTGGGAAACCCAGACCTTTCCATGATTTTGAGAGAAGTGTCGGAGCTTTCTTTAACAAGCATCCACTTTGCCCTGACGGACTGTGTGAGATTTTCTCGCTCTGACCACCACAATATTTTCTGTCCTTCACAGGTGTTTTGCTCTGAAGAAGATACTGAGAGCTCAAGAAGAAAGGCTGAAGAAAAAGAGGTGAGGAGACACGTCTTACACACTTCCGTAGGGTTGGTGTTTTTCAGCTGTGGACTCAATGGGGAGAAGGACTTGCAAAGGCATGAAAGAGGTAACACTTCACACCTATTATTAAGCAATAATAATCCCTGTAGCCGAATAATGTTGCTTAATATTCTTAATATTAAGAAGAGACCTTAGCTTTAATGGATAATAACCACTATGATATAGCTGGCAAAGGCTACTACATGAAAAGTCCTCATGGCAGAGTGCCTGGGTTTTGTAGCGATTGGTTCAAGCCCTGGCTCAGTCACGTAAGAGCTATGCTATTTTGGGCAAGGTATGTTCTTTCAGCCTCTGTAAAGTGTCTGTAGGAGCATCTGGAACACATGGGTAACTCATCCAGTGGTGGCGGTAGTAGGTGATATTATTACTAAATTCCATTCATATTTTTAGCCGCCTGCTGTTTTCTCTAAAAAAAGGTTAGCACAGAACCAATGACTTCCTGAGGTCTTTTCCTGCTCCAGCGTTCCTTCTGTTAATAGTATTCCTCACTCAAAGGACAGTCTGCTCAAAGCTGGTGGAGGAATAAGTCCATTAGATCAGGGCTAGCATCAGGAGATGATCAGAGTTCTCAGGAAGGGCACACAACTGCTGTGACAGTATTTCTAGTCCCATGTCAGGCCCCTCGTAAAATCATGGCTCGAATCACCCAGCAATGGGAGCCATTCATTATCCCGAAAGGCTAGGCTGCGTTTTCTCTCTGTTGATGGTTTCCTTTGTTTCACATTTTTCAGTTTGATGTAGTCCCCTTTGTTTATTTTGCTTTTGTTGCCTGTGCTTTTGATGTCATAGCCAAGAAATCATTACCAAATTCAATGCCTTGAAAATTTCCACCTATTTTTTTTAGTAGTTTTATAGTTTTATGTCTTACATTTAGGTCTTTAATCCATTTTGAGTTAATTTTTGTATATGGTGTAAGGAAAATATCCAACTTCGTTCTTTTGCCTTTGGATGTTCAATTTTCCCAGCACCATTTTTTGATGACTATCCTTTTCTAATTGTGTAGTCTTGGCATCCTTGTTGAAAATCATTTGGCCAATATCCAAGGGCTTATTTCTGGGCTCTTCATTCTGTTCCCTTGGTATATAGATTTGTCTTCATGCTAGCAGCACATTGTCTTGATTACTGTTGCTTTGTAGTATGTTTTGAAATCAGGAAGCATGAAGCCTCCAACTTTGTTCTTTTTCAAGATTGTTTTGGCTATTTGGGATCCCTTTAAACTCCACATAAACTTTAGGACTTTTTTTTCTGTTTCTGAAAAAAATGCCATTGGGATTTTGACAGGGATTTCATTGAATGTGAAGATTGTTTTGAATAGTGTGGACATTTTAGCAGTATTATGTCTTCCAACTCATGCACATGGAATTTTTCCCATTTATTTGTATTTATTTTTATTTCTTTCAGTAACATTTTGTAGTTTTCAGTGTACTAGTCTTTCACCTCCTAGTAAGTTTATTCCTAAGTATTTTATCCTTTTTGATGTTATAGTAAATGGGACTGTTTTCTTAATTTCTTTTTTGTATTGGTCATAGTGCATAGAAACACAACAAATTTTTGTGTGCAGATTTTGTGGTCTGCAAGTTTGCTGAGATGATTGATTAGCTTTAACAGGTTTTTCGTGTGTAATCTTTTTTTTCCTACATATAAGATCATGTCATCTGTGAACAGAGATAATTTTACTTTTTTCCTTTGGATTTGGATGGCTTTTATTTACTTTCCTTGTATAATTGCTCTGGCTAGAAATACCTTCTCTTTGCATCAATCCACTCATCCCCAAAGGCTCCAATACTACCTTGATCTGCTCATACCACACTCCAGGCAACCTAAGCAGCCAGAGAATGATTGCCATCTCTATTAAAGCTCATAGTAGCAAGAAAGTAGCCAAAGGTCAAATTCAGCCTCATATATTTTGTTAGAGCAGCATACTTTTACATTTTCAATTTGAATGTATTTAAAACTTCATTAATTATTTGCAAAAATTAACTATCTATTATGAGTCAGATACTACTTTAGGCATTGGGGAATCAGTAATAAAGGAATAAAATAAATAACTAAAAACTCCATGGGCTTCATATTCTAGAGGAAGATTGTCTTTCTGTTCTCATATTCGATCAGGAATAGGTTTTTCAGACATTGTTCAACAGGCAATGAGACAATGTTCCTCTCTGTTCCAGGGAAGTGTGCTGGGTCAGCCAGCTCTGCCCTGAAGACTCCTCAGCCCTCAGTCAGAAAACTGATGCATCCTACAGAAATGTCTGGAAAAGTTTGTTCCCCGCCCACTGCCCCCGAGACAGGGATAAATCTCACTTCAGCCCAGTGTGTAACTCTGATAAATGGTTAACTCATACCATTAGGATTCACTTTCCTTATCCACTGTCAAGAACAGAAATTTTCAAGATTTAGTGGGTAAAAATTATCTGGGAATCCTCTACTTTCCTGATGTGGTTAGAGTCTTATGGGCAGCTAAAAACAAGTTTATGAAACATTTGGTGGGCAAATACATTTGAGACCCAAAATGCAACCTCAGAGAAGCAAGATCTGTCGTGTTGGGCTGACAGAGAAGGCGTCTCTCTGAAACTGAGATTGGTCATGAGTTATATTACAATGCGATTGGAGTAAAAGCCACCTGCTATACGGGGGCCACACCAAATGCATGGACCACCCTCAAGGCTGCCAGACTAAGGGAGAGACACAGCAGCTACCCCCTCTTACGGGAGAATCTAGGCTTGTTTTTGCCAAGATAACCCATTGAGTTTTTATTTTCATTTTGAAGATTGAGAAGACAGAAGAGATACACCACCAATTCCAAAAGTTTTTGACTGAAATAAGCAAACTCCCTAATGATTATGAACTGAACATAAGCAACAGGCTGTTTGGAGAGAAAACATACCTCTTCCTTCAGGCAAGTTTTGCGGGGTCTACCACATCTGTGTTTGTGAGTGGCCAGGTGGCCCTGCTGGGTCTGTGGCCTGGGGACATGTGCTGCTGGCTGTCTGGCTCCACCCACATCACTGCTGTGCTTTCCTGGCCTGCTCACCAGACATTGAGAACCGTAGGAAGCTTCTTTTTAATCCTGGCAATTTGAATCTGACTTTTGCCTTAACTCCATTTTACCTACATTAAAAGTTATGTGCCCAGGGCCTTAAAATCTCTCTTATGACATGAGTCATCCCTAATGTACAGATAACTTTATTTGGAAATGTTGGGAATTGATAAATTGATTTTTCAACCTCTTTCTATTCCTTCCTTGTTTCTCCTAAAGAAATACTTAGATTATGTTGAAAAATATTACCATGCATCTCTGGAACCTGTTGATTTTGTAAATGCAGCAGATGAAAGTCGAAAGAAGATTAATTCCTGGGTTGAAAGCCAAACAAATGGTAGTGTATGTGTGGGTCATTCATCATAAAAACACTTTCTTGACAACCTGCTGGGAGTGAAGCCCTGGGCTTCACACTGCATGGGGAGCCAGGTGAACAAGCTTTGGGAGGCAACTTGAGATGGGTTTTGCAGGATTGGAAGGGCAGGGCTGGGGGTAGAGGGTGGGGGAGGGCACTGCAGATGGTGCAGTGGTCTCAGCAAATGTGGAGTGGGCCAAGGTGAGCCAGGGAGGGGACCACAGGAAGCCAACTCCATGGAAATACTTGTGGAGATTTGTTTGCATATGACCATGGATCATAAATCTTGAGGGCTCCAGAGAGTGGGCTCACACCTGTCTTGGGTTTACATTCTTTCCTTTATACTAGAACCTTTGTTTCTGAGTCTGACACCTTAAGTGGAAATGTCAGAGAATTTTTCTTTGTTAAGTGAGAGACATGTAACTCTCCCATCAAAACCTGTCTGTGCTACCTGTAGCTGGGGCCATGTGGGCCTCGTCTCCACCTGAGCATCCTGCAGGGTTGATAGCAACTTTCAGGCCCATCCACAACTGAGAATTTGACAAACCCTGTACCCCATCCTCCCTTCTCAACCACAAATGTTAGACAAACACATAAGAGATAGCAAAGAGGAATTTTAATGTGGAAACACACTTTGAGGAGCAATAGCTGATACTTTGGTGTTAGAGTTTTTATTTAAAGCTGAATTTTTTATCCTGGTTATCAGGGAGACCTCTGTTATTTCTGAGTGCATTTTTTCCCCTTCATCCTTAGTCCAAAGAAAGAAAATTAAAAGAAGCAGAAAAAAAAGGGGTCTATCAAAAGGTTGGTCAAATGGTATTTATTAGAATTTAGTGTGGAACGGGCTGAACCCAGAGACAAAAATATCAACTTCTATTCTAATAGAATAAATAGTCTCTAAATCTCATGTTGTAACTATATCCAATGGGTAAGAACAGTAATAGCTAACACTGAGTGCTTACTATGTGCTAGGTAGTGTCTTAAGTGCTTTCACGTATTAAATCATTTACTCCTTTCAATAATGCTATGAGGAAGGTTTTATTCCTATTTTACAGATTTGGAAACTGAGGCACAGAGAACTTAAATAACTTACCCAAGATTCTCAGCTGATAAGAGGCAAAACTGGATGCTGACAGAGGCATCTGACCCCCGAGTCTGGACTCTTAACCATCAACCTCCATTTATCCAGTGGGATAAATAGGCGATGGGCAAAGTGAGAACCTCCCTACCGATTCTGCCAGCAAACCCTTGTCAGCAAGGCCTTCAGGTGCTGACCTGGCTGTGTTTTTAATGATCAGTCAAGTCCATGTGCATTGATTCTGCCACACATATCACCTGCAATTGGAAGGATGGGCCAATTTGTTTTTGTTGTTATTTGTTTGCAGAAAAAATCAAAGACCTGTTTCCAGATGGCTCTCTTAGCAGCTCTACCAAGCTGGTGCTGGTGAACACAGTTTGTTTTAAAGGGCAATGGGATAGGGAGTTTAAGAAAGAAAATACCAAGGAGGAGGAATTTTGGCTGAATAAGGTACAGTCCTTAATTTATTTATGTGATGTGCTCACACATGGAATGTAAAATCTAAAGTCATATTTGAACAAACGTATACTGGTAGATAGCAAATGCTCATTCTGAGACTCTGATCTTGAGCATTATTTTAGGTCGAGCTATTATTTTGGTGAGTTCACTTGGTTGCCTTATGTCTTTGTTCTTGTCTTTTGACATTGTGCGCTCTGTTAATTTGTTGCAGAGTACAAGTAAATCCGTGCAGATGATGACACAGAGCCATTCCTTGAGCTTCACTTTCCTGGAGGACTTGCAGGCCAAAATTGTGGGGATTCCATATAAAAACCAAGACCTACGCATGTTCGTGCTTCTGCCCAATGACATAGATGGTCTGGAGAAGGTAAACACTTGCATCTCCCTATTCTTGCTTTCATTTCCTGAGGCTTTGTGTTCCAGAGCTTGTTCTGGGTGAGCCTGGAAACAGGGTTTCTGAGTGGGAGCTGGTGTTCGGCAGCGTAAAGTAGAAAGTGTTTCTGACTCCATGCAGCAGCTACAGGTGGATGTCCAAAGAGGAGTATTAAATAGTATGTGTCTGGTCTGTTGAGAACAAACAGTACTAAAATATTTGTGGATGAGCTAAAATGAGCATTTAAGAATTTTATGGAAGTTTTAAAGATGACCTACCATTCTGAGAACTGGTTGATACCTGTGGGCTCCTTTCCTAGAAAAAACAATCACATATGCACATATTCAGCCAATTTTGCATGGTATTCAGTTAACTCTTGGACCTTTTGAATTTCTTAGACCCTTGGTCTTGAACCCATTGATTTAATCTCAGCCATTTTGCAGTTAAAAAATTTATGGAGCTAGGGTCCCATATTTTGAAAATTAGGAAGGCTTTGTTTCAAACTCTGTTCCTCTAGTAGCTTTCTGATCTTTGAAGCCTCTTAACTTTCTTGAACTTCAATATTTTCCCTCTGCAAAGTGGGCTCCATGGTGCTTAATGGGCAGTGTTGTTGTAATGATTAGAGAAATGTAGCCTAGAGTGGGTTTAGCACTCAATAAATGATAGCTGCTATATTATTACACTATTACATGCTGTGCTATTGCTGTGAAACATTGCTAGTAGCATTTTAAGTTAGAAAATATTTTGGGACAACAAAATGGCACTATGTATGAGAGGTTTAAGAGGATTTATACTCTGACTCAAAAACCCCAGTTGTGGGAATTACCCTAAAGAAATAATTCAGAAGAAAAAAAATTGCCTTTTGAGTCAAATCAGTAATTTCAGTATCAAATACACTAGGATGCCTAGTTTTAAATTTATAGTACTTGTTATTTTTGTACCTGCAGTATCCATCAGCATCTGTCATAATGCCTGATACATACCACATGCTTGTAAAGTGAATGAATAGATGCATATTAGGAAAAAATTATCAACTGAATGGGAATATTATCTAGCAGTTTAAAGATGTTTAAGAGAGAGATGCAGTTGTGTGAAAAAGTTCATATTATATCAAATAAAATGGACATTCACTGTGATTGCAACTATGTAAATATATATATGCGCATACATAGACTAGAGGAGGATAGTAAGAAATGAAATAATTTGTATTAGATTGATGGAATAAGAAATGACTTACTTTTAATCTTTAAAAATTCATTTAATGTTATTGGATTTTCACATACACACAGATAATTTAACTAGAGAAATATGACAACTGCCTACTATATAAAGACAAGAGTCTAGTGAAATGAAAATTTTACTTTTATTTATTAACTAAAATTAATAACTTTTGATAAATACAAATCAGTGTTATACTGTTTTAAATTTTTATTGATAAGCATGCTATTCTGCTCTCCTTTTTTTTTTTTTTTTAAAAAAAAAAAAGATTATAGATAAAATAAGTCCTGAGCAGTTAGTAGAGTGGACCAGCCCAGGGCATATGGAAGAAAGGAATGTGAGCTTACACTTGCCCCGGTTCCAAGTGGAGGAGCGTTATGACCTTGAGGCAGTCCTGGCAGCCATGGGCATGGGCGATGCTTTCACTGAGCGCAGAGCCGACTATTCAGGAATGTCCCCACGCTCCGGGTTGCATGCCCAGAAGTTCCTGCACAGCTCCTTCATCGTGGTCACTGAGGAAGGCACTGAGGCTGCAGCTGCCACCGGTGTAGGCTTCAATGTCACATCAGCACCAGGTGTTGAAAATGTTCACTGTGATCATCCCTTCCTGTTCTTCATCAAGCACAATGAGTCCAACAGCATCCTCTTCTTTGGCAGATTTTCTTCTCCTTAAGACAGTCATTGCCGTGGCATTGCTGCTCTTAGAAAAGACAGCCACCAGTGTTAGAGTAGTCATGTGATTATGGAAATCGTCTGTTCTTGCAAATTCTGTTTTACTCTCTTGCATGCCAATCCTACAATCAAATCAATGATTTAATGACTGTAATAGTGTGTGTGTGTGTGTGTGTGTGTGTGTGTTTAAAACTTTTCTTTGAAAGTGAAACGTCCTTTTGTTTGTGCCAGGCATAAGGCGAGTAAACCAGAGCTCATTGATAATCTCTCCTTGATTTCTCTTGAAAGTAAATCAATGTCTTGCAGTTTTGTGCACTAAAGAAAAGCAGCAGTCTCTTCCGTAATGAGAGTATGAGCTAGTGATTTTGGGGGTCCTAATTCTAGTATTTTGGCATATTGTAATATACAAGTAAAATAAAGTAATAATTTACTCAATTCCTGTGTTACTTTTTTCTTTTTCAAAAGATATTGTGGCAAACTGCAACATAGGAAGGAAAATTTAGAAATACAGTGGCAAAATGTAAATTAAAACTCAAATGTTAGAATAAGCTAATAAGAAATCACTTCCCATTTTACTTTTTATTTCCTGCATATTAAGAACAAAACTGTATAATTTTTTTTTAAGAAACTTCTTCTGGGTTGAGAAAAATGGCCAATTCGTACTCTGTTGTTTGAATTGTAAATTAGTATAAACTTGAGAATAATTTAGAAATATTGATCAAAGATATTTTTATAAGAACCCTTTAATTTAACCAAATAATTCTATATTCAAGAATTTATTCAAAGCAAATAATTTGAAATGTAAAGATTTATATAAAAATGTTCCTCACAGCATTAATTATAATAAAAATATTTTAAACTCCAAATTCAATTTGTTAAATAAATAATGAGATTTCTCTATGGTGAACTTCTAATATAGCTATTAAAATTATGATGTAAAAGAAAAAAACCTCAAATGTCAGAACAAAATAAAACAATACATTAGACAGAGAGGATTCCCGTATTTTCGTCTTCATTTTAACTGAGTATATTATCCATTGTCAGTTACATGAGCATTTTTTTCTTTAATTTCTTCCCTCCCTCCTTCCTTCCTTCCTTCCTCCCTCCCTCCCTCCCTCCCTCCCTCTTTTTCTTTCTTTCTTTCTTTCTTTCTCTCTCTCTCTCTCTCTCTTTCTTCTTTCTTTTCCTTGTAGTATTACAAGGGTACAGACATTTTGGTTACATACATTGCTTTTGTACCATCCCCATCCCCCAGATAACGTGCATTGTACCCATTAGGTGTGAATTTACCCATCCCCTTTTCTCCCCCAACCCGCCTGACACCCGATGAATGTTACTACCGTATATACACGAAAGTGTTAATCAATTAGTACCAATTTGATGGTGAGTACATGTGGTTCTTGTTTTTCCATTCTTGTGATACTTCACTTAGTAGAATGGGCTCCACTCAGCATGATGTTTTCAAGGTTCATTCAAATTGTATCATGAATCAATACTTCATTCCTTTTCATGGCTAAGTAACGTTCCATTATAGGATATAACAGATTTTGTTTATTCATTAGTTGATAAACATTTGTATTTGACTTTTTGTCTCTTATGAATAATGATGCTATGAGCATTTTGTATACAAGGTTTTGTGTGGACATATATTTTCATTTCTTCTGGATATATACTTAGGAATGGAATCGCTGGGTCATATGATATCTCTGTGTTTGTCATTTTGAGGAATTGCTAAATTATTTTCCAAAGCAGCTGCATCATATTACAATACAACAGCAATGTATGAGGGTTCCAATTTCTCTACATCTTTGCCAATACTTATTATAGTCTTTTAATTTTTGCTGTCCTTGTAAGTGTGAAGTAGTGTCTCATCATGGTTTTATAGCATCTTTTGAAGTGTGACTGGAGTCCAATTTATCAGTATTATCTTTTAAGGAAGATGCTTTTGGTGTCAAATGTAAGAAAATTTCCCTAATGAGTAGCAATGTTGAACATTTTCTCATATACCTGTTGGCATGTGTATGTTTTCTTCTGAGAAATGTCTATTCAGATTCTTTGCCCATTTTTAAAATTGTGCTTTTTGTTCTGTTGCTATTGAGTTGCTTGTTATTTATATATTTTGGATATTAAGCCTTTATCAGATAAATGGTTTGAAGATATTTTCTCCCAATCCATAGGTTGCCTCTGCACAATCATAGCACCATGTATCAAAAAGATGATTTTTTTCTGCATTGAATTGTCTTTGTATCTTTATTAAGAATCTTGAATGTTATGGTGTACTTGACAAAACCAAAAAGAAGCAACTGACCATAAATTGACCAGAAATATAAGGATGTTTATTAAGCTTATGCCTAGGCATCTTGTTTTCTTTTGCTATCATAAATGACATCTTCTGTTTCATCATATTTTCCAATTTTTTTGTTTGCATATATAAAGGTTATTGATTATTATATAGATGTTTTAAAAGCTGTTACCTTATTAAATTATTTTATTGCTTGCAGTGGTTTTTCCTTAATTATTTTGGGTTTTCCAGATATTTAATAATATCATATATTAATATTATATCAAATATAGTGTATATAATTTTCAGGTTGATTTTTATGTCCTCTTTTCTAATTCTAAGCTTCTACTTCCTTTCTTTTCTCTGATTGCATGGCTAATACCTCTAATAATATGTTAATTCAATTCAATTCACCTAAAGTGCTTCCTATGTTTTATAAACTTCCTATTTGTTTGTTTTTTTCCCCTCAGCCTTTTCTGTTATTTTTTATTCTAAACACTTATATTATAATTAATATTATAGAAATTTCCAAAAATAAATTGATTCTAAAAGCAGAGATTGTTATGTATGCATATGGCCATGTTTAAACATTTTTGTAATGTATTTATTTAGTAATCAATGTATTTGATTTATTTATATCTCCAACTCTTCTTTGAAAGAGTTTATAGTGGCAAAAAAATTTTTATTTACCTTTTTTAAGAGAACATATGGACATTAAACTATGAAGTAAAAAGTTAATAAATTGGACATCATCAAAATTTAAAACTACTCTTTAAAAACATCATCGAGAAATACAATCCATGTATCTCACTCTTATGTTTAGAATACATTAAAAAACAATTACAAGTCAATAATAAAAAGATAAACAATTTAATTTAAAAATGGGCAAAGTTTGAATAGACATTTCACAAAATAAGATACATATGGCCAATAAGCATAGGAAAAGATATTGGGGGTGCCAATAGCACAGCTAACATAGTTTTAGAGAATATAAATCTTGCCTTATATTCTTGCCTAGAGAGAAAATCATCTATTATCACAGGCAAAATAAGAAGAGAAAATCTGAGTTAAGCCTTAAAATATTTTCAACTTAGGTAATGGTTTGCAAATAACTCTCTTGTGTCTTCTTCTTATTTGAGATGGTTTGATTGGGATAATTCACATCTGCTTCGAAGTAGTTAGGTTGGTAAGATTTAGTGGACATATAATTACAATTAATCAAACTTTACGGATGAGAGTGTGTTCATAAATGAACACAAATTCACCAAAATGAGCTCTGAGCTCTGTGCATGGAGAAAAAAAGATCCAAGATGAGTGAGTATCGAGTGTTCTTTTTGCATGTGAATTTAGGACAATGTCATCTTGGCTTCCACAGTGATGAATCACATTTACAGAAGTATTTGGGTCAAATGTCAGCTCCTGCCTATATTACATTCTTTGGAAGCTATTTGCATCTGAAGGAAGAGCAGAGTGGCTGAAGCAATGGATTGGTGTTGTGGAACCTGTGGTTTATGACCAAGAGGTCTGAGGGGGAAACGCTTCCAAATGAGGACTCTGGAATCAGGTTACTTGAATTTGATTCCCAGTGCCACCACTCAGTAACGATGTGACTTTGAACAAGTTATATAAACTTCTCTATCATAATTTCCTCATCAGTAAAATGAGGAGATTACCCAATAAAATAATACCTCATAGGGTTGTGGTGGAGAGTAAATGAACTTGTTTATGCAAAGTGCTTAAGAAAATGCCTGGCACTTGATAAATGCTGCTGTTTCTTCCCTCTCCTCCATCTCTCTGAATTATTGTTTATAGTAATTGAATATAGTGATTCTATCAGTTTTTGTACCAGCAGGAAAGAGATGGTATATTTAACTAAGATTTTCAAAGAGAAATTTTTTACGTAAATTTTTTATTTTAAATCATTTTAGATTTACAGAAAAGTTGCAAAGACAGTACAGTGAGTTCCCATACGCCCTCACTCAGTTTCAATTTCCCCTAATTGTTATGCTGCATTTTTCAGATCAAAGATGAACATTGGTACATCACTGTGGCAGGGAGAATTCTGAGATGGCCATAAGATTCCAGGCCCCTGGTGTACACATACCTTCTCCTTGATATTCAGTCATATGCTAATCAAGGTGTTGCTGTAAAGGGATTTTGCAGAAGTAATTAAGGTCCCAATCAGTTGACCTTTCTTTCTTTCTTTTTTTTTTTTTTTTGAGATAGGGTCTTGCTTTGTTGTTGCCCAGGCTGGAGTACAGTGGAATCATCATCATCATGATCGCTCACTGCAGCCTCCAACTCCTGGGCTCGAGGGATCCTTCCTCCTCAGCCTCCCAAGTAGCTGGGAATACAGGCATGCACCACCACACCTGGGTAATTTCTTTTTATTTTTTGTAGAGACAGGGTCTTGCTATTTCCCAGGCTGGTCTTGAATTTGAACTCCTGGGCTCAAGCCATCCTCCCACCTTGGCCTCCCAAAGTGCTTGGATTACAGGTGTGAGCCACGGTTCCCAGCCAAGTTGGCCTTAAGACAGGCAAATTGTCAGAGTGGACTTGATCCAATCCTTTGACCCCTTTATATCTTGGTCTAGAGGCAGGAAAGTCAGAGAGTTGCAAAGCCTGAGAGAGATTTGGCAAGACTGAAATTCTCTTGCTAACTTTGAAGATGGGAGTGTGTTGTGGAAAGACTCTGACAACAGCCTCTAGTTGCTGAGAGAGCTCCTACTGGCAGCTAGCAAGGAAATGGGGAGCCCAGTCCTATAATAGCAAGAAAATGAATTTGGCCAACAACTCAAATGAACTTGACAGTGTATTCTTCCCCACAGTCTCCAGAAAGGAGCACAGTCTGGCTGATACCTTGATTTCAGCTTTGTAAGACACCGAGCAGAGAACTCAGTCACACTGCGCCTGACTTCTTCTGAGCTATGGAACTGTGAGTTAATATACTCTGGTAATTCGTTAGGCAGTAATAAAAAAAAAAAAAACTAATATAATTACTACTAGGTAAACCCCAGAATTTATTCAGATTTTATCTTTTAAAAAATTAATGTTCCTTTTGTGTTGTAAGATACAGTCCAGGATATAACAATGCATTTAGTTATCACGTCTTAGTTTCCTCGGATCCTCTGATCTAGGAGATTTTTTCAGGCTTTCGTTGTTTTTCATAACCGTGGCAGTTTGGAAGGGTACTGCTCAGGTATTTGCATTTTGGGCTTGTCTGATTTATTTTCTCAGGACTAGATGAGGGTTATGGGATTTTGGAAAGGATGTCACAGAGGGGAAGTGCCCTTCTCATTTCAATTGAGGGAGTCCCTGATATGTACATGACGTCTCTGGGAAGTTAGCCTTGATCGCTTGGTTAAGGTGGAGTTTGTTAGATTTCTCCAGTGTAAAGTTTCTGTTTTTCCCTTTCCATACTCTGTATAAATTGAAAGCAAGTCACCAAGTCCAGCCCACATTCCTGGGGGAAGGATTAAGCTCAACCCACCAAAAGGGAGAGTATCTACATACATTATGTGGGATTTTTCTGTGGGGAAAATTCAGAAGAATATCTTTAAATGTTAATATTTAATCAACTTTCTTAAGATGTAATTTATAGGATATAAGGTGCATTCATGTCAAGCCTATAATTTAATGCATTTTGACAAGTGTATACACTGACGAAAATGCCACCATAATGAGGATATAGAACATCCCTCCAAGTTCCCTTGTTCTTTTTCCTGGCCAACCACCCCCTGCAACCCCAGCCCAGCAACTCCTGATGTGCTTTCCATCGCTACAGAGCAGACTTGTCATTTACAGGTTTTATTAAAAGGGATTCATATAGCATATGCCCCTTCGTGCTTGACTTTTGTTCAGTGTTATGTTTTTGAGATTCATTATATGTAATATTTCTTTAAAAGGTATACATAGATTTATGTGTAAAATTGATCAGACGTAGAGTCAGTGAACTTTTTGAGAATTTAGATTTTATTGATATTTCTGAATAGATGATACATTCCTAAGTCAAGATACAAAAGGGAAAAGGGTTCACAGACTGCACAATCTCTGCAGCAAACATCCCCAGGCTACTCAGTTACCCTCTTCTTGAATCCATGGTATAGTTTCTTCTCTAGTCCTCCAGAGCTATGTTATATGTATAGACACAAACACATGTGTGCAAATTAGTTTTTGTTTCTTTTTAGCACAAATGGTGTCACACTCTATAAGGTTATCTCTGTTCTGTTTTCACTGGTTTTTGACTGGTTATTAATAATTATCTGGTACTGCAAAAAATATTGGTTTTTTTTTATCCTTTGAATTCAATGCTTCTAGTGTTTCCTATTAAACTTGATTTTGGCTTCAAAATTGAGATAGCTACATTTTAATATGTTAAAGAATCAATCTCTATTTTATTTTAAAGAGCTGTTATAAAACATATATCTTAAATTTTGTCACATAATTTTCTAGGATTTATTGAAAATCAGTGTTGTTGAATAGAATATTATGTGATGATGAAAATGTTCAATAATTGAAGTAGTCAGTGGCCGAAGTAGTGAAGTGATCTTGGGAAGCATAGGTTTCTCTACAGGTGGGGCATCAGGTGAGGTTGTATAGTGTGTCTAGTGTGGGAGTGAGGGAAACTTCCCCTTTTCCCTGAAAGTTCACTGAAAGATCAACTCACAATTAAGCCAGATCAATAAGAGAAAGAGGTTTATTTACTGTGTGAATGGGGAGAATCTCAGAGTGATTACCCAATATCCTATCTCTGAATTCTACACTAATATTTTCAAGTACCTGCCCGACAAATCTATTTGGATCTTAAAAGAACCTCAAATTCAGTTCTAATTTTAACCCATGATCCTCTCTTCTCTCTAAAACAAAATCTAGCTGGCTAGGTCAGAAGCTTGGGTGTCTTTCTTGGCTTCTCTTCACTTCCCTATATCTAATCTGTTGCCATAATTCTGTGTCTGTTGCTTCCTGAATAATTCTCACAAGTCATCTCTTTCTCTCCATCTCCACTACCAACACTCTAATGGGTTCCTAATTTAAGTCACAGTAACCAGAGTGTTCTTTATTCTCGTTCATTTATATCAGAGTAGCCAGAATTGGATGTTCAAGATGCAGATACAATGATTTTATTTCGGTCTTAGAGAAACAAATAATCAAAGCGTGTAATGAGCTTCCCATTCCTTTCAGGATAAAACAGAAAGTTCTTAATGTGGTTTACAAGCTCTTCATGTTCTAGCATCTGCCTACCACTCTGGACTCGTCATGCCCTACTCTAACTGAGAATTTTTCTGTCTATATGATTAATATATTTCCAAATTATCCTTCCTAAGTGTGAATGGCCACTTGCATTTTGTGGAAAGAAAAAAGGCAAAACAAAAAATAATTTAAGTCATTATTTTATTGATAATGTATTTTATAGAATCACAAAATTTAGATATATTAGAAGGGTCCCAGATATCACCTAAATTCAAAGAATCGTGGCTGTCTAGGTCAATGAGTTTGAAGAGAAAGTAAGATTTGGTTTGTTTCATTTAAAATAGGTTCCAAACAATTATATTTCAAATTTAGAAGATACTGTATTGAAATAACCTTTTATATTATCTTGAAGTTGAACATTTTTTCCCAAAGGAAATTTTTATTGCAGAGAAAGTAGATTAATATGTGTGTTTAGAAATAGAAAGAGAGAGACATGCTATTTCAACCATTAAATTCTTGGTGATGACTATGAGATTGAAAAGAAAAATGAATCAAGACAACCCATTGTTTCCAGCAATCAGTTTACTGGAACAACTCTCTGAACATCTTCCAAAAATTACAGGCTAATCACATCTAAGGGGAAGAGACTCTGGCAAAGAAGAGGATGCTGTTGGTCTTATTTTGCTTGATGAAGAATAGGAAAGGGTGATTACAATGGAACTCTTCATGAATCGAATAACGAGAAGATGTTTTATTCACAACTATGCCCGTGGCAGAAGCAGCCTCTGCTCCCTCCTCTGTGACCTCTACAAATGACTTGTGTAGGGCTTTAGTCACTGCAAGATGCCGGCTCCCAGTCATGCCTGAGAGGTCAGCATCCTGTTGAGAGAAAACATCCACCATCCCAATGGCCATCAACATGTCCTTGAGGTCATAGCTCTTTTCCACTTTGAACCGCGGTAAGTATAAATCCACATCTCTCTTGCTCATATTCTGTGAGCTTGTCCATTCTATCAATTTCTCAGCAGTGAGTTTATCTTCAAGCTATAAAAATGGAAAAAAGAAACTGACATGATTTACTATAGATCTCTAACATACCTTAATGAATTGAATATGTGTAAAGTTTTTATTTTAGCAATAAATAAAAATACAAAAGGTTCAGTTCATTAGATATTATAGTAAGCAAAAAACAGTCCTGATTATATAAGTATATTTGATTATATATATATAAGTATATATATATGTACATACATATATATGTAAAAACAGAACCATTACATCATTTTGTACTAAATGAACTCTATTTCACTATTCCTTATGCCAACAGTCTCCTACATGTGTCAATTTTTAATAGACTCTTCCTTTCCTGTACACATTACTTATCACATACTGCAATTACAGTGTCTACCCTATTATAATTCCTTTTTTTGCTTTATGTATTTGTAAATTTTTCTCACATTGCTATGTATTTCTCTCAATCAAGTGTAAATTATTGCATAATAATACCATCAAATTGATATCAACTGTATATAACTCTAATTAATAATTGCTTAAGGCAGTTTGTAGCAGGTCTTCGTTAAAAGATGTGTAATATGAAAGTGAATTATTGTTACTCATTTTGAGTTTTTCATTAGTTTGAGGCTCCTTTGTCTAAAACCTTTTGCCTTGTTTAGACTTGGTACCTTAGGAAGAAAACCAGGCAATAGAAGGATTGTGGATGCAAGGTTTTACCTTCTGCAGACCATCTATTTCATTCGGCAGCAGCACAATCATGCTTAGGTCTTTGCCTTTGTATGGTATTTCCAGAACTTTGGCCTGCACATCCTCCAGCAAGGCAAAATTGAAGGATTTTCTTTGACTCATCATCTGTACAGATTTGCTTGTATCCTGCAATAAATTAATGTGCCAAACAAATACCAAGTGAGACATAAGCCAAAAATGATAATATTATTGAGTTGCCACCACATCCTTCTCTTTCTAAGAAATAAGGCAGGAATTTTGTGAATAGGAGAAAAGATTTTCTGTAGGTATTCTAACTAAATAAAGTTATAAGAATGGAATGTTTTACTTTGCATGGTACATTCCATCAGAAGCGTTTAAATTTAACATGAGTAGATTAATAAAATATGGTATATGTATACTATGGAATATTACTCAACTACAAAAAACAATGGTGATCTAGCACCTCTTATATTATCCTGGATAGAGCTTGAGCCCATCCTTCGAAGTGAGGTATCACAAGCATGAAAAAATAAGCACCACATGGACTCTCCACCTAGTTGGTACTAACTGATCAACACTAAGGTGCTCACATGGTAGTAAGATTCACTGGATGTCGGTCAGGTTGGGGGGTGGGGGTGGGTAAACTCACAACTAATGGAGATAGAGCACACTGTATGGGGGAAGGGCACACCTCTAGCCCTGGCTTGGGTGAGGCAAAGGCATTACTTGTAACCAAAATATTTGTACCCCCATAATATTCTGAAATAAAAAAATTAACATTCCCTGTATAACTACATTACATTATATAAATAAAATATAGGCAATACCTTGTTCAGCCAAAATTCTCCCTCTTTGGTATCTTCTTTATTAAATTTCTTCTCCCACTGTCCTTTGAAATAGACTGCATTCACAAGGACTAGTACAGTGGTGCTGTCAAGAGTCTTTTTAGGAAATAGGTCTTTGATTTTTCCTGAGAGGAAAAGAAAAAAAGCATCTGTCATGCAAGGTACAACTGGTTTGTCTGGAAGATGTTTTGCAAAAGTTCATGACTGATCATTAATTATTCACCAAGTCACTACTTTAGAAACTCGCTGACCAACAGTTCACCGACTCAGCTGTCCTCATGGCTGCAGCCCGACAGAGTTACCCCTGCAGGAGATATCACTGCTTGTGATGGGAAAGGGGTTCAGGTTCTCTGTCTGTGGGTGACTTCAGTCATCTACACTGAATACTGATAACTGATTTTATCTGCTCCTTCAATATAGAATTCATTTCTCCCTCCCTGCCTGTCTTCCTATTTTTGTCAACTTTGGGTGCACTCACAGAGGAGTAGGACCTGATTGTTCTTTAGGACAAATATGAGCTCAATGCTCTGAAATACATGCCCTGTGCTGTCAGACACCACTTCCTGGGTGTTTTTTTGTATTTATTCTCATGTTGAATTGCTGTAAATTTGGCCTGTAATGAGAGTTGGCAGGTAGGATGGATGTTCACAGAAAGAAACCTTTGGTAAGTTGTCTACCATGCATGAGAAAGACAGCTGTGACAATCCCTGCAGACAATATGGGTGTAGGTATGGTCCATGCCACTCCAGCTAAGGTGGTAAAAAGAGTGGCTTACAGGAGGGCTGCTCATTTCCCAGTTAGTAAAGGAGAAGGGAACCCTTTGTAATGTTTTCTCTTAAAGATCCATAGTCAAACATTGGCTCTGATTCAATGTGCAGAGACTTGGGATCCACAAAGATACAGTCATGTGGGGCCCTGTGCAAACAATTCTCCAGCTGTGTTTCCATGCAATTGGCTTCTTGTGATTCCCTCCCTGTTTCCCCTTGGCTCTCCCACATTAACGTGGACCGTTTCATCTTCTGCAGTGTCCTCCTGCCTCCTCTCTGCAAATCCATCTCAACACCCCACCCTCAGAACCCCATCCAGTGTCAAGCACAGGGCTCACTCACACAGGATACTCAAAAGTGTTCCTATAATGGGCAGTTCTCTTACCATTTGTTTGAGTTTCCACCCAGGAGTTAATCTTCTTTTCACTTTCTTCTGCAGCATTTTTAAAATCAACAGATTCCGCACTGGCCAGGTAAAATTCCTTAGTATTAGCTAAATATTCCTTTGAGATGTGAAGGAAGAAAAGAGGAATTAAGGGTAACGTATCAGCAGCTATGTAGTAATGTTACCAAATTTAATTATTTATAATTATAGTAAGTCGAATCCAGACCCTGAACGAATCCACTATCTCCTGCCCAAGGCTATTTTCGTGCAGCTGCCATGCCGTCCACGTGAAAGGGGTGCAGGCTGGCACAAGAAGGAGGTAACTGGAGGTCAACGCCATCTGGCAAATGGCGGGGGTACAAGAGGCTGTGGTGCGCAAGCTCCGAAGCACATTGCTCTGAGGCAGGTGAGTTGCTTGTGAGGCTTCTTGCCAGTAATTCCAACCAAGTCATTTCTCACCTTTGTGTCTTCCTCAGGCATTCAATATTTCCTGGTACTTCCCCAACTGTCACCAGGGACTCACCCAAGCCTGCCCACTCCAGTAATATCCCATTAGCCTTACATTTTGCATCAACATGTGCTCCATATTACCGGCATCTCATGACTCACTGTGCTGCCCCACCTCCTCTTTCCTCATCAGATTATCCCTAAATCTACACTTTCCTGGTGCATTGTCAGAGTCTGGGGTGGAGTTGTGGCAATGGAGCTAATGCACCCTGAGTGAGTGCTCCCCACCTGAGAGGACCAGGCTCATTTCCCTTGCTCTGCCACATTAGGCCATTCAGACACATAGGACCCAGGAGGCAGATTAAAGGTTTGGTAGGTCAGGTGAAATTTACCTGAAGGAACTTATAAGTCTTTTCTCCATAAAGCCTGTTGGCAATCTTCAGCTCATATGCATCTGTGGGTTTGTTTAATTCAGTCAGAAGCTTTTGAAATTGGTGATGCACATTTCCTGGCTTTTCATCCTTCAAACATCAAAAAGGAGCTCATTGAATTACCTTATCAATGAAATTACTAAACCCATGCTCAGTCTGTGATATCAATACCTAAAGGTGGGTAGTCTCAAAGATGACCTTTTGTGCCAGTTCCCTGATATTTGGTGTATTTTTACCTCAAATGCCCTTCAAAATCTACCTTACATTTTTCTTCTTCCAGAAAATTCTTTCTTCTTGCTCTAACATATCCAATCTTTTCTCTTTAGAACTAAAGATGTAACACCATTCTACCACTGACTTGTCCCCTCATTGGTTTAAGTGGTTAAGTGTAACTTCCCAGCTAAACTCTAAGCTCCTCTAGGGGTAGAACGATATTTCATTTCTAACAGCCATCATGGATATGATTATGTTGAAGTTTCGATTTTTTAAATATGTTATAACATGAAGCGCTGTTATACCCTTGATGGAATCATCTTCTCAGACACGTTGACTGTGATTTATGGCTTTTTCCTCATGATGGTCATTCTTTGCATGTGAGAGCAGTGTGTGCCTGGTACTCAGTTGAGGGCGTTACATGGGTAGCTCCAAGTCTTTAGTCCAATTCGATGAAAATAAGAAAGCTTAGAAAGTTAAAAAAGTCTCTCTAAAGAGAAATAAATTAGCAAAACCAAGGTTTGAAGCTAAACCTGTCTGATGCTAGAACCTTCTACTTTGTAGCTAAGAATTTTGCACCATTGAGGCTCTAAATCAATATATCTCATAGGTATCATTTCTCAAAATATACTTGGAGTTTTGCTTATTCTTCTTGATCTCATTGATGACAATTAAAATTAAATTATTTTACCAACATTTGTGTGATTAGTATAATTATTATTTTATAATAACTTTTATTATGGCTTTTTATAGGCCAGGCACTGTTATAAATGTTTGTATGTATTTGCATGTATTGAGTCAGATTTTTTATTAACCCTAGTTTATTGGTATGACAGCAGTGTGACTGAGCAGTTGTATCTTGCCCGTGTTCCCTATTTGTGAAGAGCAGAGGTGAAATTTGAACATAGCCTATGTAGCTCTAGACCCTTGCTCTTTAAGTACTATGCTGACCTTCTTATAGTAATGCAAAATGTGAAAATAATAATTATGTGACACAAACTGCAAAACCACTCTGCATGTCCCAATCTTTTTTGTCCAGGAATATTTCTAAAACTTGCCTTTAGTTTCTTAATTTATATGAAGTCCCAGGGTAAACTATGACCCACTGAGACATCCAAAGCTATTTCTGAACTGCATTGCTTTGTGACTCACATGACATGCTGCAGTTCTTTCTTTTGTGTTTTCTGTGACTTCATTAAAGTGAAGGACCTGGAAGAGAAATAAAGTGGGACAAGAAAACTTCATTCAGAAAATCTGTTTAAATCAGTAGTCACTGAATTATGGGAATTTCTGCTCAGCCCCTGTGTCATCCATCAGGCCCTGCACCACCCATCAGCCCCTGCACCACCCATCAGGCCCTGTACTACCCATGAGCCCCTGCGCCACCCATCAGACCCTGTGCTACCTAACAGGCCACTGGATCTGGTGCCATCCGCATGCTCACTGACACAGTGATGGAGAGCAACGTTCAGACAGGTCAAGGTAACAAAGCTGACACCTACCTTCTCAATTTGTAGTGCAGTGTTTTCTCTGCACCCTAACAGCAGCATCGCAAATGCTGATGTGATGCTTAAAGGGGAATAGAAGATGTTGTCCTCCTTTGATTTTCCAAACTGTCGGAACATATCTAAGGCAAACTGGGTGTTTGCTTCACTGAGTGACTTCATGGTGACCTTGGTGTGATCTGGAACTCCTGGAAAAGAATCAGATTCATTTTAAAATGACTTTACTGAATGAAGCATCACTTTGTAATAAAATTTTCTAACAGAAAATGACATATCTGGATTACAGGATTCTGGCAACTAAAGTTTTCCTTCTTTTTACTTTTCAAGGCTTTTACAATGTCATGTATTAATCTCATAATTAGAAGATTCATGAAATTACTATTTTCAAAGACTTTGTAAACAGGAAATAGAACATCTTTATCTTTTCTTCATTGCTGGCTGTACTAGGTCTAGGTAGAAAGGCTTTATAACAAACGCTAAGATGAAGGTTTCTGGGGATGCCATCCAGCCAGCTCTCAAGAGGCACCTCTGACTTTTCCTTCAAGGTTCTGTGGCTGCAAGGCACTCTTCCCCTAACTCCATGCTTCTAAGGGTGCATTTGTTCACTTGGAAATAAATAATTGAAAGGATAAATCCGATGAAGTAGGTATTTTAATTTTAAGCAAAATACAATTAGACAGAATGAAGTAGATGCATGATATAAAACACATTATCGTTATTATTCTAAAACATAATTCATATTGTTATGTGGAGCATCTGGAAGCACTCACCTGTGTTCCTGGAGGAAGCAGAGGTTGTCAGGAAGCCTATCAGAGTCTTAGTGTTCTTAATGGTGAGATCCTGAATATATATTTCTTCTTTCTGCCCCTCCCACTTCATTGCGGTTGGTATTTCCAGTAAACCAACTTTAGATTTCATCACCAGGATAACAGTCACCTTTATCAAAGTGAAAATTTATGAAAGATGGACAGGACTTTTGTTCTACCAATGTATTTCCTTTCCTGTGGGAAAAATTGCAAATCTGCAATCACTGCCAATCATTGGCTTATTTGAAATGAATGTAGGTGCCTTTCTAATACCAATGAGAATAAGTTTAAAATTTCAACTTCCTCTTATTCCCTTCAGCTCCATCCCTTTGTACACTTCCCCAATTGTAAAAACAATTCTTCCTGTTCTTGATTGTGTAATTGTCTTTAAGGCATACTTGCAATACCAAATGGCTAAAGAGCTTACATTTGCTATTTTTCACTTCTGAAAGGTTTTGTTCATCCTAACAATTTCCCTAGTAACTGTTCTGTATAACCAGGAAAATAGTTCTAATTCTACATCTGAAGAGATACTGCGGAGATGTCTCAGCAAACCGTCGAGAATAGGTTCTATTGCTTTCCCCTAAATGCTCTGCCTTGGCAATGATCCTCTTACTTACCTCCCATGCCCCTTGCAGCCATTCCAGTGTTTTCTTTTGCTTAAGGTCAGTGAGAAGGTTATTTACCTTGCTGGGTTAACATGCTGACAATGAGAAGAACAGGTAGGGAAGAAAACAAAACAAACCAGAAGCCATTTTGAATGGCAGCTTTCTAATTTTTCATATAAAAATGAAACAGAAAAATAAGTTGTTTGAGCTCTCAGGATCACAGTATTTCTCTGTCAAGCTCACCATTGATCACTCTGGGCTGGATGCCAGGATCCAATGCCCATAAGAAATAACAAGAAGGGGGAAAATGTTCTTTGAATGCTACCGTTAAGTCCATTTTTACTGGATCCTTATTCTCTGCATATGCATAGTGTTTCTATACGTAGAACAATATTAATGCTTGTTGACCTTTACCGAGCTGGAATATATGTTTGCTTACTTGCACCTTACAGAGACTCATTAATGTAGGTGCATTTGTTATCCCTATTTCACCAATGAGAAAACACATCTGTGTGTAATGGTGCAGAGTCTGGGTCATATAGCTAGTGAATAGCATGGATGAGGTTTCAAGGCAGATAATCTGGCTGAGGGACCTGCATGTTTATCTGCCATCCTGCACCACATAAGACAGCCTTCAGGTTTAAAATGACATATTTCCCTCCTTTTTAAGTGATAAGGCCCTTTTTTCCTGTACTCTCAGAAGAGAAAATGTTCCCCCTGCCAAGAAAAAAAAAAAAAAAAAATCTGAGGGGGAAAGAGTGGATCAAATACTAAGCCCTAGACCTGTCCTCTGTGGGGTCTCCCAGGAGCCAGGGGAGAAGGCTGGGCCCATAGACAACCTGAGTTGTGATGGAAAGAGGGTAATTTCTTCTGACTGCAGGGCTCAGAGAGACAGTCAAATCCTTCTCAATCTTGCCTTTCCCAAAATGCTCTATCAAGCTTGGATTTAGGAGAAGTGGGCAATTTTGAGAGGGGGAAAGTGAAGGGCAAAACCCGCCTCCCCAAAACCCAGTGTTTCCCCTGGGATACCCCATACCCTGAGGGATGTCTGTGGCCAAGGAGAGGGCTGTTGTCCAAGGCCATTTAACCCAATATCTCCCTGACCACCAGGAGTGGGGGATGTTTGTTCTATGGAGCCCTTTTTTTATAATTTACACACCATAAGGTTTACTATTTTAGATTGTGCAGTTCAGCATTTTTTAGTATATTCACAAAGTTGTGAAATTATCACCCAGATCTCATTCCACAAAAATTTTATTACCTCCAAAAGAAACCCCATATCTCATTCTTCCTTCTTTCCAGACCTTGGAAATCACTGATCTACCTCCTTCCTCTATGGATTTACCTATTCTAAACATTTCATGTAAATGGAAACATACAATATTTGTCCTTCTGTGACTATTTTCACCCAGCATTATTTTCAAGTTTCATCCATGGTGTTGCATAGATCAGTGCATCATTCCTTTTTAAGGCTGAATGATATTCCTTTGTATGGATATGCCACCTTTTCTCCTTTTTTCTTTTCTTATTTATTTTTTAAGCACATTTTCTTTATTTCTTCATCAACTGGTAGACATTTGTGCTGCTTCCATTTTTTGGCTCTTATGAATAATGATACTCTTACCTTTCACGTACATTTTTTGTGTGGCATATGTCTTCAGTTCTCTTGGGTGTATACCTACAAGTGGAATCACTGGGTCATATGACAACTCTATGTTTAACATTTTGAGGAAATGCTGGACTGTTTTCCACAGTGGCTGCACCACCTTAGATTCCAGCCAGCAACGTATAGGATTCTGATTTCTCCACATCCTCCCCAACACTTGTTATTGTCATGGGCCCATTTTAATACCAGCAATGAGTTTGTTGTCTTAGCACATCACAAAGTCACAGAAGATTCATCTACAACAAAGTTCCAGAAACATATAAGGTGGAAGTAGAGGATGATGGGGAGAAAGCTAGCTGGGTTTTCAAAACTGAAAGTTTCACCTGCTTGCTTCCCCAACCTCTGAGACATGCTGTTCTTAGGTTTCTTTTATCAATGTGCCCTGAATGAGATTGGGAGGTACAAGTTCTCTGAGTTGAGCTGGGGAATAGAGTAATGGAGTGTTGATGGAATAAAAGTTAGTCCAAAGACAGAAGAAAAAGATGGGAAAATATACAAGATGAAGAATTCTAAATATGAAGAATGTGGTCTTCTCAGTTGAGTCTGTATTCAAGGCTACAGTCACAAGATGAAAAAGAACTTGCCTCTGTATGGAGCAGGATGAGTTTACTTGGGTCCCAAAGAGAAAGAGATCTAACTTCCCCATAGGAGAGAAGCAAGAAGCTCAGTCTGGGAATGGAGGGAACAAATTGGATGACAAATTAAGACAAATCGAAGTGTCAGGGGGCCAGTCTAAGGAAGGGAACTTCAGACTAAGGCTAAATCTCCTGAGACGCTTAGGTTTGTTATGAAGAGGGTGAGTTTGAGGAAGAGGTACTAATTGATAATGGCCAGGAGTTTGCTTAAATTTTGAAAGAACTTGGAGTAGTTCAAATGACAAATCATTTCATGAATTTTCTGTTCCCAAAAGTGCTCCTGGCATGTGATAGACAAGATTGTGACTACCCCATATTATACATTGAAAAAGGAAACTCAGCAATTATCAGAAGTTTTTGCATATGTGCACTTGCCAATTTATCTCTATCAGTGATTCATAAACATACGCCAAATTCATTGGTTCCAAGTTTGCAGAAATAATTAAAAAAACACTGAACAGGAAATTGCACTTTCAGGAATCATCCTGCTATTATTAATGCTTTTACAGGTTGGTTAAGAAATATCTCCTAGATTTTTCTGAACCTCACTTCCTTGTGAAGGGTGTGAAGTTTTCTCAGCATTGTTACATTACAAATTAAAGGGAACATTTTATTTCTTTTCTCTTATCAAGTTTGTGCTTGTGGCTGTCTATATGGAAACTGGTTAGTGTTAGGTAGGGATAAGGAGGAGGAGGAGGAGGAACAGATGTCTTCTCCAGGGGACCTTTAAGGACTGAATAGATATTTGGTCTATGATAGGCAGTTTTTAAGGACTGACTAACCAGAAAGAGACAGAGAAATCATAAAGAGGGGATATGATCCAGGCCACAAAGGGGGGTCTTGGAACGTGTACAAACCAGGTGACAGTGTACTAGAGTGACTTACCCTCATTAGCATAGTAGAAATCGCACCTACCCATGACATGACAGTTTACAAATGCTATGGCAACTCCCAGAAATTGCCTTACAGGTTAAAAATGGGGAGGACTGGCCATTCTGGGAACTCTCCAGCCCTTTCTGAAAAAATCCATAAATGTTCAGCCCCCAACTTAAAATAGAATTAAAACCTTAGTATGAAGGAGAGCATCCCATTCAATCTCAGGGTGGTATCCACTTGCGGAGATAGACCCGGACCTTCTTTGGAACACACTTTCGTTTTAAGGGTTGTCTCTACTCAGGGAGTTAGACCCGTTCCCTCTTCAGAATGTTCTATACATAATAAATAAGTTTTACTGTTTGGCTTGCTTGCATTTGTTTGGCTTGCTCATTTATTGCATCAGCTCGATAGCAGTAACCATTCTTCGGCACTGGAAACCAAGAACCAGGGAACACAAACCTGACATTTTGACATCAAACCTAACAGGGGAGAAGATTCTTCAAGCATTAAATAACAGGATTTGTGCCAACTACTGTATTCCCAAGGATCTCTCTACAGATATAGATATGAATATATTGAACAACCTCAGAACAAGGTCAATTAGCTTTCTTTTATAAGTCTTCATGAGGAGAAACAACTCCAGTAAGGTTTAAAAAGAAGTTGCTTAGGAAAATAGTCTTATCTAAGTATGTCATGGAACATCAACAAAATGATTTTATGTCTATTGACCTTCCCCACTTTCCACCTTAACACAACTCAGGACAGACATCATACATACTCTATGCTTTCAACCAAATCTAACCCTATTTTCTCACTCATCTCCTATAACGCCTTGATTCTTCTTGACATTCTTGTTCAATTGCCAAAATACATCAATATAGATTTTCCCTTTTGTTAGAACTGTCCTTCTTCCTCAGTGCTTTATGTGAAATAGGAATTTTCCCCAATGACTGCACATCCCTTGATCTTTTCTCATGGGTATCTATTCACTTCCCTGTCCTTGGACCATGAAGCCAGGCGTGGTCTTCTCTTTTATTCCCACTGCCTTTTCTAGCCACTGTCCTTTCCCGGTCTTCAATGTCCTATTGTAATTATCTGGCCATGCAGGTATACCATGTGCCCACTTGGTACCCTCTGTGCTACTCCTGTGAATATTAATTCACTAGGTAATTTGTCACCTGTCTACCCTTCCTTGGTTTTCCTCTTCATCTTAACAACTTCCATTATTCTGGGTGACTTCAAAACTTTCATTTGATTGGCAACAAATGACATCTCCTTGCTCTTCTTGATACTTACTTCTCATGTAAGAAAAATACCCAATCAGGTAAAGCAGTATATGTTATACAATGGATTATTTTAGATTTAACTGGGATGTTTTACTGAGTATAATTTTTTTAAGCTACATTGGATAAAACTCATGAATTAAATTTTGTGATTTCTTTCAGGTTTGGTGTGCATTATTTAATAAACATATAAAAACTATTTTATCAAGTAGCATGAAATGTTTACTCCTATTACAGGCAATTCTAATTATATTTCATCTTATAAAATGATTAATGTTTCAATCTCCTATTAATAAAATCTAAGATTCTGTGTTAGATACAGGGTCAATACATTTTTGGAAGTGCATTGGCTGCTAGATCATTGTTCTAAATGAAAGACCACAGAAAATTTTTTGTTCTCATTCACTTCATTAAAAAATGTAGTACCAATAAAAATTTAGCTTTTATGCTTAGCAACTATTTACCAAAATATAAGTACATATATTTTTGTTTTTTTCAGTTGCATTTTGATAGCAAGTGTAGTGATAACTCAATCCAGAAGAAACTTTTAAAATATCTAGAACAATGAACAAGGGCTACAGGAATATTTCATGTTTTAAATTTATATACATACTTTCATTGAAAAGAAATATGACCTGATTATCAATAAGACTTTCAAATATAAAAGTATATTAAATTAAGAGAAAATTCTTTGGAGGAAGAGGTATGTAAATATAATTTCAAGGTAAAAAGGAATGATGTAAAATAGCTGAATGTTGAAAGGTTTTTCCTGTGTTTTTAATATGGATGATGGTGGGTCTTATGGTTAGATTTCACTGGATGCATTTAAAGAAGATGAAACTGCTTTATTTTAAAATAGCAGCATTCATAATTTGTCAGAATTATATCCTCTGCAACTATTTACATTATGGGAAGAATTTTGAGATGTCAGTTTTAAAATGTACAAGGAATATATGGTTTTTTAAAAAAAGTTATAAGGGTGTTCTTGAGCAAAGGTTTCAGGGATCACCGGTACCTTGGTGGTGGGGTGTACTTTCAACAAGGTTGGTCACACAGCCTGTGACACTGTGTGTCAATGGCTGCAACAGCAACTCAACAGCACAAGACTTCCTGGGGACACAGAAGGTTTCTACCTTTTCCTCTTTAAGGCAAGAGCATGGCTAACAAATCTCCTGCTCACCCTGACTGGGTAAATGCCCTGAGGTTCTTAAGTTACTAGCAAACGGAAGATCGTGGCAAGAAAAGAAAAAGACATGATGCATTGACAGGATGGGGAGGAAGCTATTTCATCTGATTATGAGAAAGAGTGTTGCATGTGGCCCCATATGTCCACAGGACGGGGAGGAAGCTATTTCATCTGATTATGAGAAACAGTGTTGCATGTGGCCCCATATGTCTTAACTAAGCTCAAGAGTGGATGGCCAACCTAGTCCAGAGGTAAGTCCAGCCTTAACCAATGTTTTATCTATAACTAATAGACTGAAGCCTTCTGGGGAATTGTCCTTCCAGTCCTGAGTCTGCCTGCCTGGGTATAGTTATTGAAACCAGAGGTAGCATATTCTCTGAAGAGAAGTCTTTAAACCAAAGGATTCAAAAGTTTGGCCTAAAATAGGATCAGCTCATAATATCAGAATTTATTGAAATATACCTGATCTTTGAATGACAGGTGGGAAGAAGTTTCTGAGTCATTTCCTTCACAATTTTAAGCTGAAGAAAAAATTCAGGTTTGAATGCAAGAAAATCTGGGAGGGAAAGCTCATATAATGATCTTTTCATCTTTTTTTTTTTTTAATTAAAATTTTAATTTTCATGGAAAAGGGAGAAAAAGGAAATCAGGTTTTCACTTGGCCCCTGCAGTTACTTATATATTGCATTGGACAAAGAATAGTAAATTGTGAAGAAGCTACTAAATTATGTGGGGGGACTTAAAAGATAAGAGTTACTTTAAAGGCCCTGTACAGAATTCTTTTAGTCTTAACTTCTCATCCTTGAGGATACAAATGTTATTCCTTTTGGTATAGGAAGGGTATCTTTCACATGGGAATTTCAACTGCTTTTAGGAAACAGCACAAAATTCAGAATAATCTTTTTGTACTTGCTGTTTTCAAGAGCCTTTAACTTAAATAGTCAATATGCCAGAGTGGAATAGTTTTAACTCCTTCACCTGGATCCTCCCTGCTGGTGCTGCCTGGCCACCTGGTACCACGCAGACTGGCAGGTGAGTTCAGGAAGAGGCGAGAACTTCCCCTGGCTAATCGTGATTTGCAGCGCTTCCGATGGCTCCCTCTGCTGGTGACTCACTGTTTCACCAGTGGAAGGAACCAGCCTACTTGGGCTGCCAAGAAATGCAGGATCCGGATCCTTTTTCCTGTTGAGTGAGGGGCTGTCAGGTCACTTGCTGCTGTGCTGTCCCTCCAGTCCTGCAGGCACAGATCACCTTTATTTTTTCTTAGCTGCTTTCAGAATGTTCCATTGGTTGTCTCTTGTGTAATTTTTGCGCTTCTGTTTGTACTTAGCAGGGAGCATTGTGGAGAAACAAGTCCACCTCATCTTGTCTGGAACAGAAGTCCCTCCTTCACTTTCAAAAATCAGATATATAGTAGTATAGGAGGGTTCCTTTTTTTCTTTTTCCTTTTTAGTATGTTAATGTTTTAAACGAGAAAGGATACCCCCGGACTTTCACAGGGGGCTTGTTTGGTTGGACACAGGCAGCTGCTGAAGGAAAGACGGATTCAGGTAACAAGGTAAAGAGCTCTAGTGGTCAAGGTGGAGACTGAACACTAACTAGTTCCAGTCCTAACTCAGCCCCTCACCAACATATTTGGTTAGGTCAATTCTAAGCTTCCTTTTTCCTTCTGTCAGATGAGCAATTTGGGGTCCTCCAAGCTCCCATATCTATAAGCCAAAATCCATCCTTTTTACACTTAACTGAGGGTAATAGGCCAGGTTTCCTCTAGAAATTTCTCTCAGCAGTCGAGGAAATTAGGTTTGGAGAAGACAGGACATACAGACCAGTTCCGGTCTATCTGCTGGCACCAGAGCCACAGTTGGATCATTTGTTCATTCATTATGTATTGTTCATTTGGTTCATTATCACTAATTTATCAAGTATGTTTTGTATGCTTACTGTGTGCCAGGATTGGCCTAGGTTCTGTAAAAGATAAAAAGTAAAATGAGACATTCTACCCTTGCATTGTTGAGCCACTTATTTGGCATTATCTTCCAATAAATACACATTAAGTAATGTGAGTAAGTAAGTTGAGAGGCCAAGACATCAAATGTGTTTAGGTTCACTGTGCCAGATATCAACACTGGTTCTCTGTGAAGCTGCACAGGAGATCTGGGACCATTGTTCAAATACAATCTCAAAGCCTTAGCACTCTTCGCACCATTTGGCCTCCATGAGCAAGCCCTGGTGATTCTGTGAGCTTTTGTTCTTTTAATAAGTTGAGCAAACATGAACTACAAGTGCTGTCATCTTGTCTCTATTCATTGTGCTGTGTAATTGGAAGAAGAAATTCTAGTTTGTCTCTTCCCTGTGAAGCAGTCAGTTAGGCAACAGACTAGTCTTCTGACATTTGTACTTGGGACAGTTACAGAATCTCATGATTCAGTGCTTTATAGACTCTCTTGATTGGTTAATAGCATAGTATCTTATGTTCCAGAGTCTATGGGCTGATACTATAATCTGTGAGAAGTGGGTAATCAGATAGCTCTTGGTTCCAGAATCATAGACTCTTGAAACCAAACAGGGCCTTAGAAGCAAAATAAGCAGCAACCATAAATTAAGTTACAAAATACACTTTAAGGGATAAAAAAAAAATACAAGCTAATTAAAGGTGTAGCAAAACAAACAGCAGCATAAGTCAGTCTTAGTAGGTCTGCTGGGCTTCAGTCATGGCATGGGTCTGCTTCAGGACTCAGGGATGGGCCAGCACAGGGAAGGGACTCCGGAAAATCCTTGGATACAACTGCCTTGATTTGCAGCTGAAGAAATAAGGCCTAGAGGATTTTCCCAAGGTTGCCCGGAAAACAGGACTAGTCAGTCATCTGACCTCGATCAGAGCAAATGTGGGGGACATGGTCTCCACCTCCTAGAACCCTGCTGGAGCCTCTTGTCCAGCTGTCCTTTTCTCTTTCCCTTTGGCTCTGCCATGTTCTCTTCCTCTTCATCTGTCCCTTCTTCCCCTCCCCACACACTCCCCTCCTTTTACCCCTCCATTTTGTTCCCTACACATAGACTATGAGCTCCTTTCACTCTTCTTTCTTTGTCTGGTATATTATAGAAATTTCTAGTAGCCTTATATTTATTAACTCAGATATTCTGTTTTGAATCTTTTTTACTTTATGAGTGGATATGTTAAATGTTTTAGTTATCTGTTCCTGAGTAAACCCAACATATTTAGAGATGATTTTCTCTAGTGGTTTTTTTTTTAAGGTTGACACTGTGAACGCCTGGCAACTGCTGATCTTTTTACTATCTCTATAGTTTTGCCTTTTCCAAAATATTATACAGTTTGAACCACACAGTATGTAGCCTTCTCAGATTATCTTCTTTCACTTAACAATATGCATTTAAGCTTCCTCCAGGTCTTTTCATGGCTTGATAGCTCATTTTTTAAAATTATGAATAATATTCCCTTGTACAGATGTACTGCAGTTTATTTATTCATTCATTTATTAAAGGATATTTTTGTTGCATCCAATATTTGACAATTATGAATAAGTCTTCTTATAAACACCTGTGTTCAGGTATTTGTGTGGACATAAATTGCAACTTATTTGAGTAAGTACCTGGGAGTGCAATTGCTGGATTGCATGGTATAAGACCATGTTTAGAGTTGTTAAGAAATTGCCAAACTGTCTTCTAAAGTGGCAGTATCATTTTGCATTCCCCCGAAAATGAGTGAGAGTTCTTGTTGCTCCATATGCTCAGCAGCATCTGGTGTTATCAGTGCTTTGAATTTTAGCCATTCTAATAGAGGTGTAATGGTATCTCATTGTTGCCTTAATTTGCAGTTTGCTAAGGGCATAATATTGAGCATCTTTTCATGTGCTTATTTTCCATCTGTATATCTTCTTCTGCTGACACTTCTCTTCAGATATTTTGCCTTCTTTTTAATTGGGTTGTTTGTTTTCTTAATACTGAGTTTTAAGGGCTCTTGGGTTGTTCTGGATATAAGTCCACTATCAGATGTGTGTTTGGCAAATATTAATATTTTCTCCCAGTCTATAGGATGGTCTTTTCATTCTCTTAACGTTGTCTTTTACAGAACAGAAGTTTCAAATTTTAATTAAATCTACCCTCAATTTTTTTCTTTCTTGGATCATGCTTTTGGTGTTGTATCTAAAAACTCAGACATGGTTTGGCCAGTGACTGGTTAAACATACTGTGGTGTATCCATATCGTGGAATACTACTCAGAAATATAAACGAAGGAACTATTGATAAATGAACAATCTGAATGAATGTCCAGAGAATTATGCTGACTAAAAAAAAAAATCAATTCTAAAATGTTACATACTGTATAATTCCATTTATTTGACATTATTGAAAGGACAAAATTAAAACTGTGGAACAGATCAGTGGATGCCAACGTTTAAGGATGGGGCTAGGGTGCAGTAAGTGTGGCTACAAAGGGTAGCATGAGAAATCCTTGGGGTGATGGATAGATTCTGTATCTTGACTTTGTTAATGTCAGTATCCTTGCTGTGACATTGTACTATGATTTTGCAAGATGTTACCATTGTGAGAAACTGGCTAAAGGGTACACAGGATTTCTGTATTAATTCCTACAACTGCATGTGAGTGAATCTATAATTACCTCAAAATAAAAAGTTTAATTAAAAATAAACACCATTATTGACTTATAATTTACATGTAGTGAAATGCTCAAATCAGTTCAGTGAGTTTTGACTGTATGCACACAGGTAATCGCACCCCTATCAAGAAACGGAACATTTCTATTACTCCAGAAAGCTTCTTCTATCTCTTTACAGTCAATCTTCCTCCCAGTAGCAATAACCACTGGTCTGATTTTAATTATCATATATAATTTTTGCTAAAAGTTTTGTACTTTTTAAATGCCTGACTTCTTTCACTCAGTGTGATGCTTTTGAGACTCATTTATGTTATTGTGTGTATCAGTAGTTTACTCCTTTTTAATTCTGTGTATGGATGCAACATAGGATTTGTATGCTTTTTCTTCTTGATGAACATTGTGTGGCTCTTATGTTTAAAGTTACTACTAACATTTTTGTATAAGGCTTATTGTGGATATGTTTTCATTTCTCTTGGATAAATACTTTGGAGGTATTGCTATTAATACATCATAGGTAGGGTATGTTTCACTTTTTATGAATCTAGCAGTTTTCCAAAATGGTTGAGCATTATAGAATAGGAGTTCTGATTGCCCCATACCTTCATGAACATTTGGTATAGTCAATCTTTCTTAATTACTCATTCTAATGGGTGTCAAGTGGAATGTCTTTGTGTTTTTAATTTGCACTTCTCTGAAGACTAATGATGTTGAATACCTTGTTATGTGTTTCTTGGCCATTCATACATATTCTTTAATGATGTGCCTGTACAGAGATTTTGCCTTTTGATTTATATTTAACTTTTTGAGTTGTAGTTCTTTGTGTGTTCTGTATACAAACACTTCTTTGGGTCTGCAAGGTGAATATTTTCTCCCAGGTTATGGCTTGCTTGATTTCTTAATAGTGTCTTTTGATGAGTTTTATAGGATTTTTTTTAAAAAGACTAGTTCTCTTTCAGTTTATGTTTCAAGTAATAGATTCTTCTTGACTCACCTGAGGAAAATTTTCCAAGTGTATAGACTAAATTAACGAGGTTTGTGCAAAGCTTAAAGTTTCTGCCTTTCTAGTACTTAGAGTTGCTCATTAGAGTTGAACAACTCTCTGTACCTCCTGTAGCATTGTTTGTTATTTTTCTAGGGTCTGTGCTTCACACTTTCCATTATATTTCATGTCTGGATCTCTGTCAAGAGTTGTCTGACTAAATGGAAAGTACTCTTGGTGTTGTTTTTAAAATCCTTGATATTCATATGACATGACTTCCTTTGGAAGAATTGCTTTATGTCTAGGAAAGTAAGAGTTACAATGTCTTATTGAAAAAGTACTGTCTTTTTTAAAACATTCTGTCAGAAAACTGTGAACCTTTTGCAAAAAATGGAGTTTGACTGTAAGGATCACATTCCAAGGATCTGGGAAGACTGGCAGGTGGGAACTTTGCAAAGCACAGCAGGATGCACTCATCAGCATAGCCTTCGCACTATCTGTTACTGATAACCTGTGGTTCCAGCCTCTGCTGGCAGTCAGTGAGGAAGCCTTTTGCATGTTCTCGATCAGTCCTGTCTCCATTTTTTCCAAATTGCTATCCAAATCTTTATCTCTTCCTGCCTCATCCCAACATGAAGCACGTCCCACTCCCATAAAAAGATGATCAGTTTAGTTTAACAAATGATTTTTGAGTGCTTGCTAAATATCAAGCAGTTAGCAAAAAACATTGTCCCTGTCCATAAGGACTTTACAATCTAGGCACAACTTCTAACTCTCATAGGTGCAAATTTATTTAAATATGTGTCTATCCTTCTTTATTCTTATGTTTTTATGTTTGGGAAGTGCTGTCTCTCATTTTGTGTAAAGTTGGTTCGTCCTCCTGCATTGTGTTTTACCTCTTACATCTCTTTTCCGCATCCATTGTCCCTTCTCTTTCCTGTAACAGCAGCCATTTGTGGTCCATTTGTTTCTTCCCTTCAGCATATATTTAAATTTAGCACCCAGCTCAATACTGAACAATCTTATGGATTTTTCTTAATTCTTGTGTCTGGTTCAAAGGAATGTAAGTAAATCTAAGTACTTGCTACCGTTTCTCAAGAAAATGCCAAGAGGTAAGTGTTGCTAGATAAAATACAGAACACCCAGTTAAATTCAAATTTTGGATAAACAATGAATACATTTTTTAATATAAACATGTCCCATACAATATTTGGGATATACTTATAAAAGTATTCACTGTTTGTCTGAAATTCACATTTAGCTGAGCATCCTATATCTTTATTTGCTAAATCTGGCAATTCTACAAAGAAAGATGACATTTATAATGCAAATAAAAACTCCCAAATGTCATCGTTCTCTATCCCTTTCTTTCTCTTGCACATAGAACAGGTGCTCCCAGAGTCTTCTGCACCTCCACTCCCATTCCAAGCTCCCAAGAACAATTCACTCTGTCTAAACAGCTTCCTCTTTGTCCAATTCTATTCTTTTTAAAGAAATTCCCACCAGAATCTCTCAATACCACAGTAAATCTTTTTCATTCTCCCTTCCATACTCTGACCCACCCTTCGTGAATTTTGAGTCATCAGCTCTGGTGAGTGAAGGCAGGGGAGGGGGTGAGGTTGTGAACACACATTATCCACTGGGTTTTCCTGTCAGAATAGGGCAAAGTTGCACTTAATAAAATTCTTTAACTTTGCTTCCTTTAACATCATCTTATGTCCCAACTTAGCTTTACTGCCAAGGTCTGAGAAAGCGTGTGGTCTTCTCTGGTGTGTTCTACAATGCATTGCAGCCTAGATTCTGCCCACAGCACACCACTAGAGTGACTTCTGCTAAGATCACTTATGCCTCCTGGCTGCCTCAAGGTTCTTCCTTTAAATTCTCCACCCTTATCTTCTGACAAGGGTCATCAGTCACAGGTGGTGCAGGTGGTGTCCTGCCCAAGACTAGGGAGTAGCTGGGGGCAGAAACCCAGTCTACACTCTGCTCTCCAGCCCATGCTCACTGTCCTCAGAATCGATCCTCAGAATCGATCCTCAGCATCAGACAGATGTACAACCTACTCACCAGATTACTGGAATTTCAATGTTGAGCTGGGAAAACTCAGGGCAGGAGAAATAGATGAGAATGTGAATTTCCTTTGGACACCTGGCTCCTCAAAAGGAAACTGGAGAGAAACTCCTCTCCAAACCCACCAATAGGCTGTGTCATAGACTGATGTGTTAGACACCTCTTGTGAGCCACTTCAAATTCTGTCACTCTACCTCTTAATCTAGCTGTTGCAGTGGCTACCAGTTCTGCACAGGCTTTAAATAATGTTGTGCATTGCAACTTGACAGCACCTCCCCTCACATCTTGCTTCTATAATAGCTTTAGGACTTTCCTGATGCTTTGGAGTGCGACGTGCACAATTGACACTCACACAAGTGCAACCTGAGTTAACACCCATGGGGCCCTCCTTGACCAATGGGGATGAAAGCTAGTAGATATTGCTTTCCTCATTTTTCCTCTGGGTAGGCAGTTCTGAGATACATTTTGTTTGCCAGTGGCCAACTCGATAACAACCAGTGTATTAGTTTTCCCTCCTTCCCTGTTCCATTCTTCTTTCTCTCCTCCTTTTATTTCCTGAGACCACTTCCCAAATAAATTAAATGCATGTGAGCCTTTGTCTAAGGCTCTGCTTTCAGGGAATCTAGCTGGGCTTTTCTCACGGTGTTGATTCTGGCTACTGCACATCCCAGACATTTTGTGTCTCCAGCTCTCACCTCCACCTCTAATCTATAATTTTTCTTCCTCACTCCTGAATCATACCTCTGAACTCACTTTAGGTTGGAGTGACTTGTTGCTCCTATCAAGCTTTTAAACTGAAACCATAGAATAACTCCTGCTTGAACACACTCTGGTGTTCTTTTTATGGAACAGGATTTACTTGCCAGTAGGTTGTTGAAGCTCCACATAAAAACATATGCTCCATGTAGGACAGCCCAGAGGATCTTGGGATGAATTTGCCTCAGGACAGGAAGCCTCTGTCACAACTGGGATCTTTCGTGTTGAGTAGCTTTGTACCATGTACACCGACACTGGCAATCCCTGGGATTTTGGACATGGCACTGCCAATGTGATGGATTGATGTTATTCTATTCAGAAAGACAGCTTGTTTCTCTTGAATAGAGACTGGGCTTGTTGGTGTTTCCCCATCATTAAAGCAGAAGGAGGTTAAGAACTGGGTGCTTCTCCAGAAAGCACTAGACATTCTGAGAGTCTCTGGGGATTTAAAGCAGCTCTCAGGGGCCTTTAGAAGGACTTCCTCTTCAGGGCTGTGCTTTCCACCCAGAAGGTGGAGAGTTGAGTCACTATGGACACAAGGAGAAAGGGAGGGGCAAAAAGTGAAGGCTTTATATTTCCTTTTGATTGACGCAGCTCCAGTCTAACCTGCCGGACTGTCCACTTCACTGCCCGAAAGCGACAGAGGTAAAGAGAAATGTTTCTGTACTTTACTATCTCAGCCGTGCTTGTTTTCAAAAGAGAACAGATAAGAGTAAAATGTGGCATTTGGACAGGTTGTGTAATAAACCAGATGAGGGGTTCATTAATTGAGTGTGGCTTTTGCTGACTCCTTGGTAAATATATCAACACGTCTGAGTGTTCTTGATAGTGAGCATTTAAAAATGTTTGAGGCAGGCTGACTTGATTTCAAATCTCTGATTTATTTAGTAAAATGGAGCTCTCTTGATATTTTTAGTTATTAATCTCCTTATTCAGAACAGAGCTAATCACACAAAGCTGTGGCCTCTATATGATGAAGCACTTCTTAGCTCCTTAGAAGATCTTAACTGCACTGCACTAGCCTTATTAATTGTTATGTGTTGGAGAGGAATTCTTTATTTTCCGAGCTCTCAGTTTCCTCTTATGCCTTTAAAATTAGTCTCCTAAATAATACGTATATTCTGTACATGGATGTAAAGTGTTGTGGTTTGTTTGTGTGAGCATTCTGAAATTTCTGCTAGTTCCAGGAATGAGCTTATAACAAGTTTAAATAGTTTGAAGGACAGAGAGTGAGCACTAAAGAGTAGCTCTGATTTAGGGAAGGGGAGGTAGACACTAGATCAGTTGTCAGGAGAAAACAGTCTTGTGAATGGGTAAGAAGCTACCCAGGCTGTGTTCCAGGTTATAAGAAGCTGGTGTCTTAGCCACCCCTGGAGATGTACTTCCCCAAGAAGGACAGACTCAGACCCTCTGTCCTCTTGCAGTCCTTTAGTGTTGGTATCCCATTCTGAGACATATTCCCTTCCTTAAATATCCTGAACTGTGTTGTTGCTTCTGTAAATCCTCCTTCTTAACCTAGAGGGGCCATAGCCTTAGACATCTTTCTTTTCCTCCCTGTCTCCTGTAACAACTTTCAGATGACACATCTCATTTGCTTGGCACTTTCTGTGGACCATAAAACACATAGAAAGTTACACTCAAGGAAGTCATCTGCGATTCTTTCTCCCTTTGAGAACTCAGTTTGAAGCTCTTCTATCTACAGGACACACCCAACTTTCCCTCACCACCTGAGTGGGTCCTTGTTGGGGAGTCCATGCGTCTTTGATAGGATTCTATGTGCCTTAGGACTTCCATCTTTCATGGGATCTGCTTCCCTGAAACTGACTAGGCAATATTAATTAAACCTGACATTGTAAAATATTCAGAATGTTGATTTCTCTAATTTATATTGATTCCTGGGTGATTGTGGAAGACACTCCTTCTGTTAAGACTACTCTTCCTACAGGTATACAACCAGATGAGCAGTATTTTATTCTTCAAGAAGCAGCAGGGACATTACCTCTTTCGGGAAGTCCATCTGTAACTCTCAAGTTGGCTCTGTGTCTCTTGTCTGTACTTTCACATTATTCTGTGCACACCAGCATATCGTAGTACTAATTGGATTAAAATTCCCTTCTTCATTTCTTCCTTCCACAGATGTTTACTGAGTGGCTACTCTATGGCCGGGGCTTATCTAGGTGCTGGAATAAAGCATAAAAACCAAACAAAGTCCTTGCTCTAATGGAGATGGTACACTAGAGGGAGGGGGATTAGACAATGAATACATGTATAGTAAGTGGTAATATGAAGAAAAATTATGATAATGGGATGGAAGAATGTGGGCTGACATTTCAGATAGAATGCTCAAGGAGAGCCCTACTGATAGAACCCTACTGAACAGAGAGATAAGTGAACTGCCGGAGTGGTCTATTTGAATATCTTTGGGGAAAGCATCCCAGAAGAGGAACAGAAAGTGCAAAGGCCCTGAAGTAGAATGTAATTCACATGGTAAAGGAATTCAAGGAGCTGACATGGCTGAAGCAGAGTGAGCTGGTGGGAGAGAGGTAGGACATGAGGCCTGAGAGGTGGCCCGGGCCCGGTCACAGAGGGTCTTGTTGGTCTTGGTAAGGACTTCGGCTTCTTCTCTGACAGAAAGGGAAGCCATTGGAGTTTTTGAGCAGAGAAGGGTGGGGGACATAACTAATTGTTTTAAAAATCTTCACTCTAGCTTCCCCAGAAAATGTCACGGAGGAGGGAAAAGCCTGGAGTAGGAGGATGAGTTAGGAGACTATTTCAATAATCCAGGAGAGGGAATATGGTAGCTTTGACCAGGCAGGTAAAACTGGAGAGGGTGAGAAATGGGCAGATGGTAAATCTTTTGGAAGATAAGGAAAACAGGATTTTTTGACAGATCAAATGTGGATAAGAATGAGACAATATTTAAGGATGATCCCAAGGTCTTCAGCTTGAGAAAATGGAATAATGGAATTGCCATTTACAGAGGTGAAGATGGCTGTGGGGACAACGTGGGCTGGTGAGAGGAGTTAGAAAGTCGAAGTTTGTCTCACACATGTTAAGTGTGAGATATCTATTAGACATCCAAGTGGGGATGCCGCTTAGGTGGTTGGATATATGGGTCTGGAGCTCGGGGGCAGTATAAACTCAGGAGCTAAGAGAATATCAGTGACACTGAAGGCATGAGGTTGGATAAGATCACCTGGAGTATCAGTGTAAATAGATAAGAGGCCCAAGATCTTAATTCAGTTGTATTATGACGAATACAATTTGAACATTGAAAGATTCTGCAAAAAAGACTGAGAAATGGTGGCCAAGAAAGCAGGCTGTGAACTGAGAGACCTGGAAGTTAAAGGAAGGAAGTGCAGGATGGCAAGGAGGCTCCTGTGAGGGCAGGAACTATTCCTAATCATTTTTATAGCTACCCCTACAGTTAGCTACAGGTGCCCAATAAAGGTTTGTTTGTGGAACTGAGTAGAATAAACTCTTCCTTCCTGACATGCTCTTGTCATAAGATAACACATATTCTAGCATCATCTTTACATCTCTTGAAGTTTCCATTTCCATTCATTTATTTTCACGACATCACAGCTGTGACCCAGGGCTGAGGGCTCTGACCACCTTCTTATGGCATGACTTACTCGTTGGTATCCCTCACTTTTGTGGAGGAGTGTAGGGAATGAGACCTCACCAAGGACATGAAAATATGCAAAGAATTTTGTCCAAGTTTGATTTATTGACTATCAATTTGTCTGTGCAAAAATGACCACGATGCAGATGTTCTTCTCCTGTGAGGCTGTGAAGGTGGGCAGTCTAGTGGGAAAATACCTGGCTTGGCTGAGCTTGTGTAGCTCAAGAATTTTTCTGCACAAATTCCAGAATTAGGAATGTCTTAAAGCATGGAAATTAAGAGCATAAAGATACAATGCCTTCTGCGCTTTTGCTTCAGAACAGTTACAGATGATTTTACAATATACACAAATGAGCCTGGGAAACATAGTGAGACCCCATCTTCATAACACATTTAAAAATTAACTGGGTGTGATGGTGTGTACCTGTAGTCCCAACTTCTTGGGAGGCTGAGGTGGGAGGATGACTTGAACCCAGGTGTTTGCAGTTACAGTAAGCTGTGATGAGCCAGACTGGGTGAGCTTGCCTCTAAAATACATGCACACACACACACACACACACACACACAAATGATAGTGAGATAGCTTTGAAGTATTAGAAGAAATAGTAAATCTTCTATTTGTTAGAATCTAAAACTACTATGAATTCCCCCTTTTAGCATTTTCTAAATTTCTTAGAAATTATGATAAGGGTATGTAATTTTTTATGAAGCAGTGTGCTTAGACACTTAAATTCATGAATTGTAATAACTGAACTTTAGATATTATCTGTACCTTTAGGGTGATATTCTGAGATATTTTCCCTTTCTGTTCACAGGCAGTGCTTGGCATACAAATGGGTTCCCTCAGCACAGCAAATATTGAATTTTGCCTTGATGTGTTCAAAGAGATGAACAATAACTATGTAGGAGATAACATCTTCTTCTCTCCGCTGAGTCTGCTTTATGCTCTAAGTATGATCCTCCTTGGTGCCAGAGGAAACAGCGCAGACCAGGTGCAAAAGGTATGGAAGGCAGCAGAGATTTTCCCAGACCCCAACTTACTTCTACCTTTATGCCAAGAAAACTCTGTCATTTTGTGAGAGAAAAAACACACCTGAGAAAAATCATATTTCTTAAAAATGGATAATGTCTTAAGTAATGTAATACATTGTAATGCAAATAATGCAACATATGCAATATGTATTCTCTTTCTTACTATCGGTGGTATCACAAATAAATTTCTGTAGTTTGCTTTTGGAGTTCACCCTTTCAGGATTTAAATATGATAGAGAACACAGGTATGGTACTACTATTGTCCTCTAGAAGGTTAAACTTATGATAAAACCTAATGATATTTTAGAAGTTACCACATTTAAAAATTTTTTTTCATTATTGCATTTGAACTTCATTGTAACCCTGTGTAGCAGGTAGCAACTGTTATCACCATTTTACAGATGGGAAAACTGAGACTCAGAGAGGAAAGGTGACTTTTCCGGTTACATGGGCTAACATAAGTGATTTTTCCATTATATATATTTTTATTGCTGTGGAAAGTCTAGAAGAGTATCACTTAACAACTCTTGGGATACTTGCACATCTTATTATTGTTCTTCCTGGGAACCATGTAACATCTTACGTGGCCCAAAATGGTGTTGTCCTAGTTAATGGCCTAAGGACAGTAGGAGAGGAGCAGAAGAGCCCGGTGGATAAGAAGTCAGTTTCTGGAACCTGACGACAATTGTCTGGGGAAAGCTGCTTGATCTCTCTCGACCTTAATTCCCCTAACTTAAAATGAGGACAATAGTATCTATTTATAAAGTTGTTGGGAAGGTTAAATAAGATATGTAAAGACTTAATTCAGGGCTGGGCACGGTGGCTCATGCCTGTAATCCTAGCACTTTGGGAGGCCAAGGTGGGAGGATGTCTTGAGCTCAAAAGTTCGAGACCAGCCTGAGCAAGAGTGAGACCCCATTTCTACTAAAAATAGAAAAATTAGGTGGGCATGGTGGTACATGCCTATAGTCCCAGCTACTGGGGAGGCTGAGGCAGGAGGATCCCTTGAGCCCAGGAGTTTGAGGTTGCTGTGAGCTAGGCTGAAGCCACACACTCTAGCCTGGGCAACAGAGCCAGACTCTGTCTCAAAAAAAAAAAAAAAAAAGACAATTCAGGATTTGGAACATAACAATATTAAATGTTAGCTATAACTATTGGTCTTTATCTGAAATAGAAAAATAGATACTTACAACTGTCCATTGCTTTTGGTGACAATTGATCCCCCCTCCCTTTTTTTTTTTTCTTTTTCTAGGTGCTTCACTTTCATCATATTGTGGAATGGTTAAAACCAGAATTTAAGGACTCACCTCAGGTATGACAATATCATTGCTTAGTTGTCAAATGCTCTTTAACACGAGCGAGCCAAGAAATAACAGTCCAGGGGTTGAGTAGCAGAGTCCCCGCTTTGCCCCATGAGGGAACTAGTCATGTCTCCTTCTTTAATCTTCCTGATAATCACTACAGCCTAGAGTTTAATACAATAATAATATGATAATAATAACAATAATAAAGTTCTCCAGATTTTATTACCTGATTTATTGTCATCCATACTCAAACTTTCTGTTCTTTTTATGGATGTGCCCCTTGTTCAATCTGCCAGGCTTGTTTTTGCTGTGTTAGATTTTTTTCTGTGCAGTGAGAGGAATGAGAAAGGAGCCCAAGGCATTGCCATATAATCATATACTGGGAAAACCTGGCCTGATGCTGCTCAACCCACATGCTCTGGGACTGTGGTCTCTAGTTTTTGCCAGTAGAAGGATTCATTTTGACATCAAAATTACATAGAACTCCTACATGAAAATAGTTGTGTTTGATTGTGATTGGTTGAGAAAATATATAAATGAGCATAGATTCACAGAACATGAGCTTCACAGAACCCAGCTTATTATTTGGAGTTCTAAGCCCATAATTTGGGAACCATTGCTTTAGGAAATACAGGCATAACCCCTATAATGTCCGTGAATTCTTGGCTATCTTTCAAGTACATCAAAGCTTCATGCTTAGCAGAATTGCACTGCTGCAGATGACTGTGTAAAGTCAGGTCAGTTAAGGGCTGAAGTGTTTGAGTAAATGGCCATACAGAAAACTGAAACATTGAAAATGTGTGATACTAAAGAGAAATAATTCTCTAAGTACAAAGAGGGCAATAAGACTTAGATTATTGCCTTGAATACCCCACTAGGATCTGCTTATTTATGAAAACTGCTTTTGTTTTTTTGGGGGGAGGGGAATTTTTAAAATTGTATTTTATTTTTAATTGACAAATAAGAATTGTATAAATTTATGGGGTACAATGTGATGCTTTGATACACATCTACATTGGTATACACAGTAGAATGATCAAATCAGGCTAATTAGCATATTTATCACCTCAAATACTTATCATTTGTGAAAACTGCTTTTGAATTAAACCATTAGAACCGACAAGTGCATGTGTGTTTTGCAATAGCTTACAATTCTGCACACAAACTGCAACCAAAGTCAGAGAGTGATGAGATGTGCTAGAGAAAATCTAGAGAAAAGAAATGCTTTAAACTCTTTGATTCCTTGTATCTATGGCCTTTTTATTCAGAGACAAACATTTTACTTTTTAGATGTTGTTTTCACCTTCTTATAGCTCTTCAATGACAAAAAAATCAAGAAATTTAATACATTATTATTTGTTTACTAATGCTTCAGTGCAGCCAAGCTGGAAGGATTCATTCAGAGCTTAGTGTCCTATTCTCTCAAATCAACCAGCCGGACTCTAACTATACCCTCAGCATTGCCAACAGACTCTATGGGAAAAAGACAATGGCATTCCACGAGGTAAGTTCATCTGGAATGGTGGTCAACAACTTCCTTGGCATCCTCTGGATTTCATGCTATAAAATCAATGAAGAGTGAGAAGAGTCACATGTTATTTATCTTTAACAGATTGAATTTGAGCCAACTTAGAATTGGCTGGGGACTCCAAGGCACAGGAAAGCTATGGGGAAAACATGTCAGAGGGTTCATCCTGCGTTTGTTCACAGAGCTGGTTGCAGAAGGAGCCCCAGAGCTGAGCCCAAAGTTGGAAGGCCCAAGAACCCAACCTAGCTAGTCCTGTTGTTTCCTGGCTATGTGGCCTCACCTCTCACTGGATACAGTTTATTCTTTTATAAAGAAGGGATAACAATATCTTCTTCTCATGGTTTATGTAGGATGGAATGAGAGAGGGTATGTGAAAGTCCCAATAAAATAGGCTTTATATCATGGCCTAGTACATTTATATGTATTTTGGTTTATATGTAAGCATATATACTATGCTGTGATGAGTGCTTGAGATGGGAAGTTTATACCATAGTTTTTTTCTGAAAGAGGTTATCATACAGTCAGGTGACTGGATCTATAATTTGAAAGACAAACCATAGTATGAGATGTCTAAGGACAGTGCCAATCACAAATGATAGAGAGAATCAGAGGAGATTTCCCCTGTTACAGTGCTCTGAATCAGATGCCCCCAGGGAGAGGGTTCCTCCCCACCCCATCACCCCCATGCTTACCTCCACTTCTCCCCACCTAGGACTAGAAGGGATTTAATCTTCTCAGGTTAGTTCTTGGATGAGACACTCTCTAATGTTGAGGTTGTTAAGCTGTATTAAAAAAAATATGTCTACATGAATACCTTGGATACAATTCATACTGAGGATATTCTCTGGGACCTTTTCTTTAGGTAAAATCAAGGAACTCTTCAGCAAGGACACTATGAATGATGCGACTGTGCTGGTGCTGGTGAATGCTGTTTACTTTAAGGCCAAATGGGAAAAATATTTTGACTGTGAAAACACAGTTGATGCACTTTTCTCTCTAAATGAGGTACTGTATTAGAGCTCGTGGTTTTCTAGCTATTCAACTCATAATCTTCACTAAAAGTAAAACTTAGCTCTCTGAGTTACAGCTTACACCTATAATAAGAACATTTTGCTATTAATAAAAGCACATGAAGTTCATTGGGCATTTTTGTGGCAAATACCTATGACATTGCATATTTTTCCATTCATTATTTCGTTATTTCCCCCAAATAACATTATTAAATGAGTGTTATTATTATTTTCACTTAGGATTTGGGGGGATAAAATGCAAAGGCTAAGTTAGTTAACCAAATTCACGCATTAGGATTCACATCTGTGGGCATTTGCCTGAGAAACCTGTGTTTTAAGCCCCTGGGCTTAGAATGGGAGGAAAGGACAAGGGTTGGATCCCAGCCAACCACTTGTTATCTGATTAGCTTGTTACTGGGGACAAGTTTTCCTCTCAAGCGCTGAATGTCCTCATCTGTAGACTGATGACTCCTCATCCTCCACCTAGAGGTTATTGTGAGGTTTAAGGTGCCTGGGGGTGTCCTTCCTCTGAAGGACGCCTTTGGAGCAGGTATTGTTATTTAATATGTAGATGATTATCGCTTAGCCAGGGCTCCCATCAGTGCAGTGGTGGGCTCCTCCAGGCCAGAGGGGACAGGCTGGTGTGAGGCCAAGAGGCAGGGTGGGGCAGGCATTGAAGATGGACAGCTGGCAGGGCTCCTTTCTGCTGACCAGGCAGTGGGAGGTGGTTGGAAAGAGAGTCGACTCAACAACTGGTTACAAACACGGAAAGATACAGTATTGGGCACATAAGGGCCAACCGATCAGAGGGCAGACTCTCTCGGGCTGGATCACCGGTGTGGCTCAGGGCTTCTGCTGCAGACCCATCTCATCTTACAGAACCTCTGTTCTCAGGAGAGTTGGGGTCCTGTGAGTTTGTGAGCTTCCCATGGCCATCCTGTGACTTCCTGCCTTGTCTCCTGCAGAATGAAAAGAAGAATGTGAAGATGATGACTCAAAAAGGTCAGTATAGAATTGGCTTCATAGAGGAGCTGAAGGCACAGATCCTCGAGATGAGATACACCAAGGGGGAGCTCAGCATGTTTGTCCTGCTGCCGTCTTACTCGGAAGATAACCTGAAGGGTCTCGAAGAGGTAAGTCTTCATTTCCATGTTTCTACAAAATATGTAATTACAGATCTTTGGAGAACAACACTATCTACCATCTATCATCCTGAGGAAGGATGGTACTTGGGTGGTACCTGAGCTATCAGAGATATCAAAGAGTATATAAAAATCTGAATTAAATGAGATATGTATTTCTCATCTGTTTAGACCTAAAGAACAAATGCCAAAAACACTGGAATCGACATTTCCTCTCTAATCTCATAGTTCTCTGCAACCATTTTTCCAAAGCAAGAGATCTGGGTTCTCCCTGTATATCCTGATTTCTGGCCACATACTCAGACTATTTTTCTCTAGCTCAGTTAAAGACCCTTTAGCTGAATCTTGTTTTTGGGCACATGTACCTTGACAGAAGTAAAGATTTTGACACTGGAATAGATTGATTGTTAGGTAGGAATTAATGAAGGCTGGAGAAGCTCAGCTACATACTATCCAATGGGGTAAAGAGACAGGGATAGAGGGAGAAAGTGACAGAAATGCCTATATAGCAGGTATAGTAATTATAATATCAATAACAATCATTATTCAGTATTTACTATGTGCCTTCACTGTGTTAACTACTTTACACACGTTATTTTGTTAATCTTTGCAAGAGCCTAATAGTATTACCTCTATTTTTTAGAAGAGAAAAATTTAACTTCAGAATATTAGGGCTTGGGCAAAGCACCCAACTAATCAACTGAGCTTCGCTGGGCTTTGAACACTCGTCTGTCAAACACCAAAGCATGCCAGAACTCAAATTGTCCCATAACTTCTTGTAAAGAGGAAAGATGTTTGCTTGGAGGAGTTTTAAATGGAACCAGACTATTCTGAGACTTAGAGAAAGATCTCAAAGGTTGTCACTGACTGTAGAAACAGACTCATGCACCTTAAAGTAACTGGGATGTTCTTTGCAGACTCATAATCTGACCATGAATATTACTTCCCTCCTCTTGTAGCTTGAAAGGAAAGTCTCCTATGAAAAAATAGTGGCCTGGAGCAGCTCAGAAAACCTGTATGAAAAAATGGTAGCTGTGTCCTTCCCCCAGTTCACCCTGGAAGACAGCTACGATCTCAATTCTGTTCTACAAGACATGGGCATCACGGATATCTTTGATGAAATCAGGGCTGATCTTACTGGAATCTCTCCAACTCCCAATTTATATTTGTCAAAAATTGTCCACAAGACCTTCGTGGAGGTGGATGAAAATGGCTCAGAGGCAGCGGCGGCCAGCGGAGTTGTCAGCATGGAAAAGTCAATGCCATCATGCGTGGAGTTTAATGTCTGCCACCCTTTTCTCTTTTTCATCAGACACAACAAAACCCAAACCATTCTCTTCTATGGAAGGGTCTGCTCTCCTTGAAAGGGGCACACTCTCTAGTACTTGGGGGCTGGAGGAAAATGGCCATACACTCTTCCCCTCGTATAACAAGGGCAATTTGCCTTTTTGCCAAAATCTAAAGCTGACTGCTCCCTTCCTCCGGCCATCAGCCGGGCCTATCCTTGTCTTCCTCTCACTCTGCATCTGTTTTCATCTGAGTCTGTTGGTACTGAAGGGCCCTTGCTCTCTCCCTAACCTTTCCCCGCCCTAAACATTCAAGCCCATAAATTCACCCTCTGCGACCTGAAGGTCAGCACCATTGAGAGTAGTTTTGGTTTTATTTGTTACCTACCTCCTATCCTGAAAGTTCAGGTCATTAGACCCATTTTAAGAGATGGCAAACTCAGAAGCCACTTTCACAGATGGCAAGAGAAAACGTTTGACTGGAATGTCTTTAGGAAACTCAGCTCTATTTCTAGGGTAGTTATAATTGTGGCCGTCACTGGTCAGGATGCTCTGCCTCTTCCTCTTCTGTCTTCTTACTGCATGGAGGATGCCCTGTGAGGACTCTGAGAGGGCTTGGGGTGTATCTAAGCGACAGCTCAAGAATATATGAATCCCCCAGCCAGCACTCATTTCGCACAGAGCAGGAGAATGAGATTTGTCTTGTGACCCTGACACTGACCCAGGAGTTGGCAAGCGGATTTAGAGGAGATCGGTCTCAGTTTTCCTTGTTGAGTCCCCTAGGGCTGCAGTCCCCAAGCCCCGGGCTGCAGACTGGTCTGTGGCCTGTTAGGGACCAGGTTGCAGAGCTCCACCGCCCACTCCCCCACCCCGTCTGTGGAAAAATTGTCTTCCATGAAACTAGTCCCTGGTGCTAAAAAGGTTGGGGGCCGCTGCTCTAGGGCACCATCATCGAGCACTTTCCTCTCTCTCTTCTTCACTCCCTTCCTGAGAGAATTCCCAGCTGTGGCTCGTTGCTCCTACATCCCAGGTGTGTTCAGGTGTGGGGAGCAGCGCTGCGTCCTGCTGGACTGCTGGGCCCCCCGTTCCGCTCTCTCCGCCCTCTGGGCCTATGTGTCCTCCCTGAGCCTCATGTCTGACCACATCGTGACAGCAAACGTGGGCCTGGGCACGACGCACCCGGAAACCCTTGTCAGGAAGGCCACTGGCTCCATCTCAAGCCCCAGTCTGCTGAAGCCCGACGCCCGGGTGTTCCTTCTCCCGGCGTCGGGACCTGTGTTCTCTGCTGTGGCCGTCTGAGCTCTGGAGTTTGCCTTACCTGAGCGCTCTGGAATGATCACGGACATGTGTAACTCAAGTCTCTTTTGAGTCAGTCTCTTTTCCGCTGAGGCGAATTTCTGGTCTTGGTTGTGGCCCAGTGTTCCTGCTCTGCCCTGGACTCTCCTCCCGACTGCTGCCGCGCGGGTTAAATGTGGCTGTGGAGGCGCTCGGGGGAGGGGACAGGTTAACTGCACCTGCTCTGAGGCTGGCCTCCCTCCCCGGTTCTCGCCCACCCCAGGGATCTCTTTGTGCTGTGGGAGACAAGCCCCAGGTTCTCATTGTTGAAGCTCATTTACGGTATAAACGATCTGTCCTTGGTAATGTGAAGCAGTTTGAGGCAGTGCTTTTCCCAGAATGCACGTCCCATGGGTCAAATTTATCTCGGATAATCAAAAGCTGAGTGTCTCCCGGGGTTCCTTTTGGGGCTGACGTTTGGAGGGCTGGTTCCACGCTTGCCTGGGCATGGCTGCCAGGTGCTGGGCGGGGTAACCACGACCATATATTGTTGGCCTGCACTGCCTGGTATTTCTTGTGTTCTTATTCTTTTACGTGGTAGATGCATATTTTTTTCATTTATATTGGGATTTCTCAGAATTTGAGGCATGAGAGGGAAAATGTATCTGTTTACAACGTGAGAAATAGTAAGATTCTTAAATCTTTATGTAAATCAGTAAACATATTCTTTACAAACCTGTGATCATAATGTTTCTTCTTAACGAATAAAGCACTTTTGTTATTAGCTAAAATGCATATAATGTGTTGTCAAGTGACTTTTTTCTGGTGATATAACTTTAACCTGAAAACTTTCATCCAAAAATGTAGAAATACATATTTCATGAAACTAACAATTCATCTGAGTTACATAGGGAAAACATATCTTGCCCCAGCAATAATTTCTCCCAACTTCCCATCATAGTTACATATGATGGCATATAAAAAAAGATGAAAACTCACAACAATGCTAGAACGAAAGAGTGACAGCAAACGGATCGTCAGACTATAGAAGATATTTCTGCTGACTCCAAGTTAATGTGGCTGGATGGGGGGGCATAGTCGAGGGCTCACCTGTGTCACCCCACCTGCGCCTCAGTCTGCCTTGTTTCCTAGTACAACTGCCTTCCCTGAGTTCAGAGACATGAGACCTCTGCCAACCTAAATTCTGGACATCTCTCTCTTGTACTCACTGCTTACTCTCCCCCTCTGTCTTTCTTATCAGTTTTTTTTTTTTTCTGCAGCCATTTGAAGACTGAACGAAACTCTGCCATTATGACTTAGGGAGAATGAGGACAGGCATTGGCTCTTTCCATCCTAGCGACCATTGTGGTGGCTGGTTCAAGGACTGCGTCCGACAAGTCTGTGTTTTTCTGCCCCTGTTTTGTGCCAGGAAATGAGTGGCAGATGCCTTTGCCCCAAGGCTGGGGCAGTAAGTGTGTGCCGGAGTCATGGAGGCATAACAGTGTCCGTGGTGACTGGCAATATGAAAGAATAGGAGAAGTTTCCACAGAAGGTTTATAAACCACTTGTACACTTGCCTGAAAGCACAGTCTACCCCTCCTAGTGCTAAATTGCCAAGGCAGGCTGTGGTAAACCTCAAAGCAGTATTCACAGACAGCCTAATGAGGAATCTCAAATGCAAAGATAAGCCTATAACCTAGCTACCAAATATTTAAAGGAAATAACCACATGTAAGAAAGATACCAACCTCAACAGAGTTAATAGGTCAAACAGTGTTATGTAGGTGTTTGTTTTTCTTCCTGATGTTAGAGAGGTCTTTATGCGTTGGGAAGATTAGCCTTCTGCATTAGAATTAGCAAAAACCCTTTTCTCAGTTTGTCATTTCTTTTTGTCTTTGCTTATTGAATCTATCTTTTTAATTTTTGTAAGCTGAGTTTACCAATCTTTTATTGCCTCCAGGTTTTTTGAATTGAATTGAATTAATTTATTTTTGAGACAGGGTCTTGCTCTGTCACGTGGACTGGAGTTCAGTGATGTGATCATAGCTCACCGCAGCCTTGAGCTCCCGGGCTCAGGCGATCCTCCCTGCTTAGCCCCTGGGCAGTTGGGACTACAGATGGGTATCAGCACGCCTGGTGTGTTTTTTAAAAAAATTTTTTGTAGAGGTGGGGGTTCTCATTATTTGCCCAGGCTGGTTTAGAACTCCTGACCTCAAGTGATCCTCCTCCCATGGCCTTCCCAAATGCTGGGATTATAGGCGTGAGCCACTGCACCGGCGCTTCCAGGTTTTAAATCAGACTTTGTCTCCTTCCAGGTTTGTAGGAATTTATCCGTGTTTTTTTCTTTTACCTGTATAGTTTCATTTCTAAAATTTAGATCTCTGATTCAATTAGAGTTTGTTCTGGCATGCCAGGTAAAGTATAGGTCCTATTTTATTTGTCCCAGGTGGCTCTCCAGTTGTCCAATGCCACTTATTAAAACATTTGTCTTTCAGGGATTTGAGATATCCAATTTATCATATACTAAATTTTGTATGTGTCATGTCATATACCAAGTACACATGTGCTTTGGTCTATGTATGAACTTTCTGTCCTCTTCCTTTGATCTCTCTATTCATGTGCCAATATCAGTGTTTTAGTGACTGAAGCTTTATTACTTTTCATTTGTGGTGCTTTGCTACTTATTCTTGTTTGCTTATTTTTCTATATGAGCTTTAGAGTCATATTATCTTGCTATTTCACTATTTTTTCTCTTTTTATTTTTTCCTTGTGATATCAGAAAAGTTTTTGTTTTTTTACTAGATATTACTTTTATACCATCTTATTATCTAATGGCCTCACACTACTTTTTTCCTTACTCAGGTTTTTATCATTTTTAAGTGATATCAGTTGCCTCTTGTCTATTGCCTGGGCAATAATCAATGGACTTATTGTACCTTCTCTTTCTTCCTAGCATCTCCTCCCACTTTTTGCAGTCATTTTTTTCTATTTTGGAAGAACATATAAAATATATAACATGTATTATTTTCTACCCTTATTCCCATGTTTGCTATGTCTTAGAGCTACAATAAAACATATTTGTGCACTTTATAAGTCTTCTGCCCAAGTTTGTCCAATCATTTTTGTTGTTGTTAGATGAAACACATCCTCTGGTAGATTCCTCAAGAAAGGCTAACAAGTCAATGTTCTCTAAATTTGTGACAGCTTAACACTGTTTCTCCATGGTCTTGATTTATGAAAGAGTACTTGTTGGGTTATAAACTTCTTAGTTTGGACGTTCTTTGAGTTTCTTTAAATATTGTTCTGCTGATCTGTATGTTGCTCTCAAGCAGTCTAATGTCAGCTTGATTATTTTTTATAATGATTTGATTCATTCTTTCCTTCTCTCTCTCTCTCCTCTCTCTGGAGATGTTAAAAACTAATAGATTTTCTAATAGGTCTTAGACTTCATCATTCAGGGCTAATTTTTCGAGGTACATTGTGGACGATTTCAATATATAGATTCAGTATTTTTTTTTTTTTCATTTTTGAAATACTTTCTTGGATTATAGCTTTAAATACAATATCATTTCTACTCCACTCTTTTGTTTTTGTACTTCAGGGACCACAGTTGACCCTTGAACAAATGGAGTTAGAGGGTCAAAAATCCACACATAACTTTTGACTCCCCCAAAACTTTACTGCTAACAGCCTGCTGTTGACTGGAAGCCTTACTGATAGCATTAACAGCCGATGAACACATATTTTGTGTATTATACATTGTATTATATACTGTACTCTTACAATAAAGCAAGCTAGAGAAAAGAAGTGTTATAAAGAAAATTGTAAGGAAGAGAAAATATGCAAAGTTCTTCATTGTCGTCATCTTCACATTGAGCAGGCTGAGGAGAGACTGGTTTAGCTGTCTCAGAGGTGGCAGAGGTGGAAGAAAATCCGCAAAAGTGGACCCTCAACCGTTCAAACCCATATTGTACAATTACACGTAGTATAGATTTTTTTTGCCTGTTTCTATTTCTTTCTCTTTTATCCTTTTAGTCCTTTCTTTATTTTGTTTTTGTTCTCTATGCTCCTTATTGTACTTTTTCTTATTTTCGAGATGATTTTGTTATTTCTATAATTTCTTGAGTTCAGACAGATCTCTTTACACATCTTTCTTTTTGTTGTTGTTTTGTTATTCATGTTTATTCTGGGTTTTTGAAAGTGTGATTTGTAGCATTCTTCCCAGTCACGATCGCTTTTCAAATGATATTTAATCCATAAGGGAGTGTTACGTTGCAGCTTTCTCCGCCGCCAGGTATGGTTGATCTCCTGGGCAGTATTTTCGTCAGCTGAAAAGTTTTGATTCTCACTGTTTTCTTCTTATAGCAGTTTTGCATATTTCTTGAGTAACTTTTCCTGTTCGTACTAAAATGTGTTGGATTTTTGGACTAAAAATGACAGGCAACTTTATGAAGGTGAGTGGGTACCATACTCTGGTTTCTTGGTTCAAGAGTGCCCTCTTCTGTTGGTACAGTTAAGTGCAGTTTTTAAAACAAAATAAATGCTGCCTTGCTGCTTTGCTTGTTGATCTATGTGCACAGAAATTTGAAATTAGGTGTCTTTCATTGTATTGAGAAATGGTTCTATCAGAGGAATAAATATTGGTAAAGAGAGACCAAACCATTAAGCAGAGATTTTATGATCATGTTTCTAGAAAATCCAGCGAATAAGCTGACAATTTACCAAAAAAGAATGTTCTTCAAGATGATTTGCTAGACATCCCCCCAAAAAAAAAGTTTTCTTATACACCAGTAATAACTATTTACAAACATAATGATTTATTTAATTCACAACGCCTAATTCTATTTGAAATTATCTTATTTATTTATTGTATGCATCTCCCCAATACAATGTGAATTTAAATGAGAGAAAGGACCCTTTACACCATATTCATTGCTGTATCTCAGTAGCTAAAGCAGTATCTGAGGCAGAGTAGATGCTTAAATGGATAAATGGAAAAACCAAAGACCTTATTCATAACAACATCAAAACTATAAAACATCTATGAATAAATTGAATGAGAAATTTTTTGTGATGAATAACACAAAAATATGGAAATATTACATATAGCTCAATGTATTATCACAATGAACGCCCACACGGCCACCACCCAGGTGAAGAAATGGGGCATTAGCATCACCCCAAAACACCCACTTGTGTCCCTTTCCAATTATTACCTTTCACCTTCTTCAAAATATAACCACTATGCTGGTTTGAAGCACTATAATTTAGTTTTGCCTGCCTTTGAACTTCATATAAATAGAATCATACTGTATGTATTCTTTTACATTTGGCTTCTTTTTTTCAATAATGTTTGTGAAACTCACCTATTTTGTTGTCTATAGCTTTAGCTTGTTCATTGACATTACTGTGTAGTATTTAATTGTGTGAGCATATTATTTATTTACACATTCCACTGTTCATGCATATTTGGGTTTTCAGTATTTGGCTATTATAAATAATTCTGCTATGAACATTCTTTTACATGTATCCTGGTGCCCATGGACACACATCTGTGTTGGGTGTACAACTGAGGTGGAATTGCTAGGTCATGGGGCATATACATGTTCAACTTTGATAGTGTCTTTTGATTAATGAGAGCTTTTAAATTTTACATGGTACAATTTGTTAAACTTTACTATTATTGTAAATGCTTTTGTGTGCTCCGTTTAGCTCTGCAATCCATTTATGATGGGGATTTGTATATGGTGTTAGATAGGAGTCAAGATTCCTTTTTTTCCCCCATATAGATATTCAATGAACTCAGTATAATTTATTAAAGAGACCACTCTTTCCCCACTGCTCTGCAACAACCCTTTAAAAAAAATTAAGTGTGTACATATGCAACAAAACTTTCCTGGGCCTCTGGTCTGGCCTATCCTTTGCCAAAACCATACTGACAATTATTTAATAAGTCTTGTGACAGATAGAGCAGGTCTTACCTCCTCCTCCTTCACCATCGAAAGTGTTTTGGCTATTATTGGCCCTTTGCTATTTCATAAAAATTTAGAATCAGATAGCCAATTTTTTGAAAAATGAACTTCCTGGGATTTTGATTGAGATTGCAGTGATCAATTTTGAGAAAATTGGCGTTGTTACAATATTGAGTCTTCCAAATCATAAATAAAATATATCCCTCCACTTAGTCTTCTTAATTTCTCTCAATTATGTTTAATCTTTTTCTGTATACAGGCTTACACATTTTTCATATTTACTAGGTATGTGATTTTTTTATTATTTTATTTAATTGACAGATAAAATTGTATTTACCGTGCACAACATAGTATTTTGAAGATTAAGAACATTGTGCAATGGCTAAATCTAGATAATTAACATATGCATTACCTCACATAGCTTTTTCATGCTCTTCTAAATCATATATTTTAAAAGTTTCTAACTGTATGTTGCTAGCATATTAAAAATACTTGGCTTTTTAAAATTGACCTTGCATTCAGCAATCTTGTGAAATTCACTTTCTAAATTTTAATGTATGTCTCAATTTCTTTGTGAATCATGATTTTATTTTCCCTTTCAAATCCTCTTACCTTTTAAATAATAAACTAATTAATCAATTAAATAATTGCCATACTGTACTTGCCAGGGTCTCTGGTTCAATTTTGAATGGAAGCAGTGATAGCAAGTATACCTCGCTTGTTTTGATCCCAAAGAAAGAACTGGTTTACCCCCTCTCTCTCTCCCTCTCTCCCTCTAGCTCTTTCTATCTATAGACTCTATTGATGGGCATGTAAGATGAGCATGCTCTTTGCTCAGTATACAAAGGTGATAATTTTTCACACTTAATTTATTAATTCTAAAGATTCCCAATCCAAGAGAATTTTTCCTAGGTCTTTATAAACTGACTAAAATATTATCTAAAGAATGCAAGAATTATAAAGAAATGTTTGGAAAGCAAAAACAGCAAGGGGCTTGGGCTAGATATTAAAACACTTTCGTCTTAGGTCAGGTACCCTAGAAGCAGAGCCAAAGAGAGAGATTTTTGTTCAGGTAATTTGTGTGTGTGGGGGGTGGTTTGTGGGGAGTGGGGGGCAGGGGCTTCTTTGAGAGAAGCAGGACAGGGTGAGGGAAAAGTTTTGATCGGTCATGTGGTTTGTAGAGATTGGCTTCAAGGTCTGGAGCAGAAAGTGCCCTACAAAGTTGTTTTACCTGACACGAGAGGGCTGTCCTTTTATACCCTTATGCCGGTGAGTCATGTCTGAGGTGTGCCTGGCTGGCAGGTGGAGGAGTGGTGTGTAGCTTCCCAGGTAGGTGGCTCCTGTTTAGCTGAGAATCAGTTGCCTGAGAAAAGGGCATCTCTGAATTTCAAGCCAAAACAGCAGGGTGACAGATGTACTGGCTGCCAAAGGGAATCTGGCTGGGACACCGTAGGGTCAGAGAAGAAAAACGTTACAAGTCTGTGTCGGTAACAGACATGCAGAGGTTTTACCAAAACTGAGAGTTACGGAGCAGAGTGGGGAGCCCTTCAGTGCTCTGTTTCAGGGCCTGTTTGCTCTCCTCACTTGTACGCATAGGAACCACTTTTATGATTCTTGATCTTCAACGTATTTTCTACCTCTGGGTCAGTTTTGATACTAGAAAGAAGAGACTGATAAAAATAGAAGAATAGGGAGGGCTCCAATGATTGGAGGTTGTGAAAACACTGAAAATGAGGTTTAGAGAGAACACAGATGAGAATCTGTCACCAGATGGAGGTATTCTGGTGTTCAGAAATTTAGGACAGCAGCAGTTCCTGGTGATGACAGCAGCCAATGCGTGACCACGTGAGTGGGCTAGTACAGGGTGGGGAAGGGGAAGGTCAGGGAAGTGGGAGGCGCCACAGGCAAGAACGGTGAGGGCGTACAGAGTGGTGGGAGCAGCTGGGGGGACAGGAAGGCCCTGTGCAGAGCACCAGAGGGGCCTGTGGCTGGGCAAGGGCAGGCCAGCCTGACTGTGCAAGTCTTCAAAGGGGAAGGAACGTCGAGGGTGATTGAAGGAAGAAGGGCTTGGAAGAAGTGAGAGTAGGAGGGAAAATGGGAGTTGTGAGCTTTCTTCCTTACCCCAAGGTATGAGTGGCTGTCCTCAGAGAAGACTTTGCGGGGATATGGTTGTCCTCAGGGAAAGCCAGGTTTCCCTGTGAAAGCAGGATGGTAGAGAAACAGCTTTAGGACAAAGCAGTCGGCCTATGGAAATGGCTGGGCAATAGAGCAGGAAGTCTAGGGGCCACAGAGAAAGAAATTAGAAGACATAAACTGATAGGGATATTAAAAATGAGCATTATTGCCAGATCAAAGATTTTATGTCATTTAAAAAGCTAACATTTCCATTTCATTGGCCTCTAGGGTTAACTCCATAACTGTTAATTGTTTCTAAATCTTCCTCAATTTGCATGTTTCTTGGTGACTAATTAAAAGGCAAAATGAATTAAATACTGCTTTGAGTTTGCTTAAAGAGCATTAATCAAAAAATTTTTTTTTGAGAAAAACAAATTTTGAGTATGGAGACTGGTACATACATGACCCATGCCCTTTTGAGTCTGCGTCTCTGAGGAGTTTCTTTAGCTGGGGGTCTCTGGCCTGAGAACGGGCATCCCAGCACCGGGCAGAGCTAATGTGCCCTGCTAGGAGCTGCAGCCCAGCGATGACCCTGAATCTTCACATCCTGTCCTGAGGATCAAAGCTAGAATAATCCCTGGGCTGTTTCTTTTAATGAGCTGGTAGAGCCAGTAGACATGCTCCAAGGTTAGCAGGAAAAACTGGAATCTGGAGGTGTAATTTCCTACTGAGCTCTTTGTTTTCTTTTTTCTTTTTTGGTTGCATTGTTTTCCTGAAATCAGTGAGGGTGTTGGGTGTTTATGAATTATTGGAGTCTAGCACAGTGTCTAGTACATAGTAGACTCAATAATTGTTTATTGAATGAGTTAAAATGAGAGATTTCGTAATTAGTGGACTTGAGAACAAGTGTGTGTGTATGTGTGTGTGTGTGTGTGTGTGTGTGCCTGAGAAAACACTTCTCACTCCTTTTTCTTGTTCTTTTCTAGCAAGGCAGTTTTCTTTCATTTTTTTTTTTTTTTTTTTTTTTTTTTTTTTTTTTCACATTTGGCACACCAAAGTAATGCAACTGCGGAGGTAACTCTATTACAGAGAATGGCTTGTCATGATACACCTCTGTCCATCTGTGGTACGGCAAGTGTACATTTGATTTACGTCTTCAGCAGGATGTATACCAGTGGTTTCCAACCTTGCGCATGTGAGAATCACCTGAGGTAATAAAAACTCTGTTTTCCAGTTTCCACTCCAGAGATGCTGACTCGGTTGGGGGTGGGGCTTGGGCATAGATTTTTTTTTTTTTAAAGTTCCCCAGGGGAATTTAATGAGCATGCAAGGTGGAAAACCAGTGCTGAGGCAGAGAGAGCGAGCTATAAATTAAGGATCTGGCTACTCCATTTACATATGCTTCCGCCTTCCTTGCCCAGCCACCTCTGTTTCTCCATAAGTCGGGTAAGTTCTTCTTTTGGTTTCAATTTAAGATTTTTGTATATAAAAACACTGATGTTTATTGATTTGAAAGAAGTATTTTATTGTGCACAGACTTTCCTTGGGGTGGTTTTATTTAATTTAGTGCCTACACGGCTATGAAAATTTATCTTCTTCATCTTGCTTGACAATAAGTTGATTCATTTTATTTCTGATTTAATCTGCATGGAAACCTGAGGTTGAGACTGAAGCTTTAACATCAGATGCAGGACGCCCTAGCAGGGGTGAGCCCTTGAGAGCAAAAGCCCCAAAAGTATGTAGGCTTTCAAAAACTTTATTCTGCATTAATCTTATTTTATTTTCTTTAGGATTCTTCTTAAAGCCTTTATTCACTAGTTATAAAGTAGCTGGTCATGAAGAAAATATAAAACCTATTCTACATGTTTGTTTTTGGTAAATGTTAATTACTCTTTAAAAATTATTTTTTTTTTTGTGAGATAAAAGTAATATAAGCTCGTGGACAAGCCTAAAACAACGCAGAAAAGTATAAAAAAGAAAATGCTTTCACTCCCACCTAATAATCCATGAACAGGGACATGTCATTACCCCTTAGGGAAAATTCAGCCCAGAGTCAAGTTTTCATGCAGTTAGGGATTGAGATTTCAGAGAATTGATCAATCCTGCTACTCTTTGGACTGGATTTTGAGTGAATTGAGAAACAGAAAGTAACAGATAAGGATGCAACTGTTGGCCTTATTATTGTTAGGCTGGCAGGGAGAGCACTGCCTGCACTTGGGGCCCGTGGGGATCCCCACGCCTTGTCCCTGCCTTATCCCGGCCCGGCAACTAGACAAGCGCTGGGTCTGCCCAGGGCAGCTTAGCACAGGCGGGAGGCTGCGGCAGGCAGAAGCAGGCAGGAGCAGGCAGGTTTGGGCAGAGAACAAGTGAGAATAAAGCCATTAAGGTGTCAACCCTGCTCCCTGGGGAAATGAGAACTGACCATGACTGGGTGATGCCAGACTCCAGCTGATTGTTGTCTCCTGGCAAGAGGAGGCCAAGAGAAGGGGTGAGAAGCAGGCAGCAGTGACCTTTCACTGAGAGTCAAATGCCTAGTTTCTGGGTCGGTGCAAGAACAGAGATGGAAGTGGGAAATGTTCCCGCGACGCAAAGCAATTCAAATGCTCACTTTTGATTGTTTTGTTGCTGTTCTAGATCTCGCAAAAACCATCATGGATTCACTTGGCGCAGCCAGCACTCACTTTGGGTTTGATCTTTTCAAAGAGCTGAAGAAAAGAAGTGACGGCAATGTCTTCTTTTCCCCTGTGGGCATCTCAACCGCCATCGGCATGCTCCTTCTGGGGACCCGAGGAGCCACCGCCTCCCAATTACAGAAGGTGGGGGGACTTCCTTGCTTTACATACACAGACTCATTTCGAGGGGTCAGGCTTTTGGCATTACGTTGAAGCCATGCTTGTCTTGACCCGTGGGCCAGGAAACCAAAACTATCAAGACATGGAGCAATTTCAGGTCTATCAGGGAAACCCTCTTCCCTCTCCAAATACCATCACGCCACCTGCCCCTGGGTGCTTGAAATTGCTTTCGGTGGGACTGGGTGAGTGACCTTGTCTAAAGCCATTACACTCATAGTTAGGCAGAGCATGAAAAGCAACAGTCACTGGAAAAAGTGACATAATCCTTATAATAATCCTTTTTTTTTTTTTTTTTTTTTTTGAGACAGAGTCTCACTTTGTTGCCCAGGCTAGAGTGAGTGCCGTGGCGTCAGCTTAGCTCACAGCAACCTCAGACTCCTCGGCTTAAGCGATCCTACTGCCTCAGCCTCCCGAGTAGCTGGGACTACAGGCATGCGCCACTATGCCCGGCTAATTTTTTCTATATAGATTTTTAGTTGTCCATATAATGTCTTTCTATTTTTAGTAGAGACGGGGTCTCGCTCAGGCTGGTCTCGAACTCCTGACCTTGAGCAATCCACCCGCCTCGGCCTCCCAGAGTGCTAGGATTACAGGCGTGAGCCACCGCGCCCAGCCCCGTGGTGTCAGTTTAGCTCACAGCAACCTCAAACTCCTGGGCTCAAGCAATCCTCCTGCCTCAGCCTCCCGAGTAGCTGGGACTAGAGGCATGCGCCACCATGCCCAGCTAATTTTTTCTATATATATTTTTAGTTGGCCAGATAATTTCTTTCTATTTTTATTAGAGATGGGGTCTCACTCTTGCTGAGGCTGGTCTCGAACTCCTGACCTCGAGTGATCCACCCACCTCGGCCTCCCAGAGTGCTAGGATTACAGGTGTGAGCCACCACGCCCGGCCTATAATAATCCTTTGATGTGTTTAAAAGACACAAATGGATAAACCAACACAGGCTCCTCAAAAGACATCCGTGGGAAACCCAGACCTTTCCATGATTTTGAGAGAAGTGTCGGAGCTTTCTTTAACAAGCATCCACTTTGCCCTGACGGACTGTGTGAGATTTTCTCGCTCTGACCACCACAATATTTTCTGTCCTTCACAGGTGTTTTGCTCTGAAGAAGATACTGAGAGCTCAAGAAGAAAGGCTGAAGAAAAAGAGGTGAGGAGACACGTCTTACACACTTCCGTAGGGTTGGCGTTTTTCAGCTGTGGACTCAATGGGGAGAAGGACTTGCAAAGGCATGAAAGAGGTAACACTTCTCACCTATTATTAAGCAATAATAATCCCTGTAGCCGAATAATGTTGCTTAATATTCTTAATATTAAGAAGAGACCTTAGCTTTAATGGATAATAACCACTATGATATAGCTGGCAAAGGCTACTACATGAAAAGTCCTCATGGCAGAGTGCCTGGGTTTTGTAGCGATTGGTTCAAGCCCTGGCTCAGTCACATAAGAGCTATGCTATTTTGGGCAAGGTATGTTCTTTCAGCCTCTGTAAAGTGTCTGTAGGAGCATCTGGAACACATGGGTAACTCATCCAGTGGTGGCGGTAGTAGGTGATATTATTACTAAATTCCATTCATATTTTTAGCCGCCTGCTGTTTTCTCTAAAAAAAGGTTAGCACAGAACCAATGACTTCCTGAGGTCTTTTCCTGCTCCAGCGTTCCTTCTGTTAATAGTATTCCTCACTCAAAGGACAGTCTGCTCAAAGCTGGTGGAGGAATAAGTCCATTAGATCAGGGCTAGCATCAGGAGATGATCAGAGTTCTCAGGAAGGGCACACAACTGCTGTGACAGTATTTCTAGTCCCATGTCAGGCCCCTCGTAAAATCATGGCTCGAATCACCCAGCAATGGGAGCCATTCATTATCCCGAAAGGCTAGGCTGCGTTTTCTCTCTGTTGATGGTTTCCTTTGTTTCACATTTTTCAGTTTGATGTAGTCCCCTTTGTTTATTTTGCTTTTGTTGCCTGTGCTTTTGATGTCATAGCCAAGAAATCATTACCAAATTCAATGCCTTGAAAATTTCCACCTATTTTTTTTAGTAGTTTTATAGTTTTATGTCTTACATTTAGGTCTTTAATCCATTTTGAGTTAATTTTTGTATATGGTGTAAGGAAAATATCCAACTTCGTTCTTTTGCCTTTGGATGTTCAATTTTCCCAGCACCATTTTTTGATGACTATCCTTTTCTAATTGTGTAGTCTTGGCATCCTTGTTGAAAATCATTTGGCCAATATCCAAGGGCTTATTTCTGGGCTCTTCATTCTGTTCCCTTGGTATATAGATTTGTCTTCATGCTAGCAGCACATTGTCTTGATTACTGTTGCTTTGTAGTATGTTTTGAAATCAGGAAGCATGAAGCCTCCAACTTTGTTCTTTTTCAAGATTGTTTTGGCTATTTGGGATCCCTTTAAACTCCACATAAACTTTAGGACTTTTTTTTCTGTTTCTGAAAAAAATGCCATTGGGATTTTGACAGGGATTTCATTGAATGTGAAGATTGTTTTGAATAGTGTGGACATTTTAGCAGTATTATGTCTTCCAACTCATGCACATGGAATTTTTCCCATTTATTTGTATTTATTTTTATTTCTTTCAGTAACATTTTGTAGTTTTCAGTGTACTAGTCTTTCACCTCCTAGTAAGTTTATTCCTAAGTATTTTATCCTTTTTGATGTTATAGTAAATGGGACTGTTTTCTTAATTTCTTTTTTGTATTGGTCATAGTGCATAGAAACACAACAAATTTTTGTGTGCAGATTTTGTGGTCTGCAAGTTTGCTGAGATGATTGATTAGCTTTAACAGGTTTTTCGTGTGTAATCTTTTTTTTCCTACATATAAGATCATGTCATCTGTGAACAGAGATAATTTTACTTTTTTCCTTTGGATTTGGATGGCTTTTATTTACTTTCCTTGTATAATTGCTCTGGCTAGAAATACCTTCTCTTTGCATCAATCCACTCATCCCCAAAGGCTCCAATACTACCTTGATCTGCTCATACCACACTCCAGGCAACCTAAGCAGCCAGAGAATGATTGCCATCTCTATTAAAGCTCATAGTAGCAAGAAAGTAGCCAAAGGTCAAATTCAGCCTCATATATTTTGTTAGAGCAGCATACTTTTACATTTTCAATTTGAATGTATTTAAAACTTCATTAATTATTTGCAAAAATTAACTATCTATTATGAGTCAGATACTACTTTAGGCATTGGGGAATCAGTAATAAAGGAATAAAATAAATAACTAAAAACTCCATGGGCTTCATATTCTAGAGGAAGATTGTCTTTCTGTTCTCATATTCGATCAGGAATAGGTTTTTCAGACATTGTTCAACAGGCAATGAGACAATGTTCCTCTCTGTTCCAGGGAAGTGTGCTGGGTCAGCCAGCTCTGCCCTGAAGACTCCTCAGCCCTCAGTCAGAAAACTGATGCATCCTACAGAAATGTCTGGAAAAGTTTGTTCCCCGCCCACTGCCCCCGAGACAGGGATAAATCTCACTTCAGCCCAGTGTGTAACTCTGATAAATGGTTAACTCATACCATTAGGATTCACTTTCCTTATCCACTGTCAAGAACAGAAATTTTCAAGATTTAGTGGGTAAAAATTATCTGGGAATCCTCTACTTTCCTGATGTGGTTAGAGTCTTATGGGCAGCTAAAAACAAGTTTATGAAACATTTGGTGGGCAAATACATTTGAGACCCAAAATGCAACCTCAGAGAAGCAAGATCTGTCGTGTTGGGCTGACAGAGAAGGCGTCTCTCTGAAACTGAGATTGGTCATGAGTTACATTACAATGCGATTGGAGTAAAAGCCACCTGCTATACGGGGGCCACACCAAATGCATGGACCACCCTCAAGGCTGCCAGACTAAGGGAGAGACGCAGCAGCTACCCCCTCTTACGGGAGAATCTAGGCTTGTTTTTGCCAAGATAACCCATTGAGTTTTTATTTTCATTTTGAAGATTGAGAAGACAGAAGAGATACACCACCAATTCCAAAAGTTTTTGACTGAAATAAGCAAACTCCCTAATGATTATGAACTGAACATAAGCAACAGGCTGTTTGGAGAGAAAACATACCTCTTCCTTCAGGCAAGTTTTACGGGGTCTACCACATCTGTGAGGTCTACCACATCTGTGTTTGTGAGTGGCCAGGTGGCCCTGCTGGGTCTGTGGTCCTGGGGATATGTGCTGCTGGCTGTCTGGCTCCACCCACATCACTGCTGTGCTTTCCTGGCCTGCTCACCAGACATTGAGAACCGTAGGAAGCTTCTTTTTAATCCTGGCAATTTGAATCTGACTTTTGCCTTAACTCCATTTTACCTGCATTAAAAGTTATGTGCCCAGGGCCTTAAAATCCCTCTTATGACATGAGTCATCCCTAATGTACAGATAACTTTATTTGGAAATGTTGGGAATTGATAAATTGATTTTTCAACCTCTTTCTATTCCTTCCTTGTTTCTCCTAAAGAAATACTTAGATTATGTTGAAAAATATTACCATGCATCTCTGGAACCTGTTGATTTTGTAAATGCAGCAGATGAAAGTCGAAAGAAGATTAATTCCTGGGTTGAAAGCCAAACAAATGGTAGTGTATGTGTGGGTCATTCATCATAAAAACACTTTCTTGACAACCTGCTGGGAGTGAAGCCCTGGGCTTCACACTGCATGGGGAGCCAGGTGAACAAGCTTTGGGAGGCAACTTGAGATGGGTTTTGCAGGATTGGAAGGGCAGGGCTGGGGGTAGAGGGTGGGGGAGGGCACTGCAGATGGTGCAGTGGTCTCAGCAAATGTGGAGTGGGCCAAGGTGAGCCAGGGAGGGGACCACAGGAAGCCAACTCCATGGAAATACTTGTGGAGATTTGTTTGCATATGACCATGGATCATAAATCTTGAGGGCTCCAGAGAGTGGGCTCACACCTGTCTTGGGTTTACATTCTTTCCTTTATACTAGAACCTTTGTTTCTGAGTCTGACACCTTAAGTGGAAATGTCAGAGAATTTTTCTTTGTTAAGTGAGAGACATGTAACTCTCCCATCAAAACCTGTCTGTGCTACCTGTAGCTGGGGCCACGTGGGCCTCGTCTCCACCTGAGCATCCTGCAGGGTTGATAGCAACTTTCAGGCCCATCCACAACTGAGAATTTGACAAACCCTGTACCCCATCCTCCCTTCTCAACCACAAATGTTAGACAAACACATAAGAGATAGCAAAGAGGAATTTTAATGTGGAAACACACTTTGAGGAGCAATAGCTGATACTTTGGTGTTAGAGTTTTTATTTAAAGCTGAATTTTTTATCCTGGTTATCAGGGAGACCTCTGTTATTTCCGAGTGCATTTTTTCCCCTTCATCCTTAGTCCAAAGAAAGAAAATTAAAAGAAGCAGAAAAAAAGGGGTCTATCAAAAGGTTGGTCAAATGGTATTTATTAGAATTTAGTGTGGAACGGGCTGAACCCAGAGACAAAAATATCAACTTCTATTCTAATAGAATAAATAGTCTCTAAATCTCATGTTGTAACTATATCCAATGGGTAAGAACAGTAATAGCTAACACTGAGTGCTTACTATGTGCTAGGTAGTGTCTTAAGTGCTTTCACGTATTAAATCATTTACTCCTTTCAATAATGCTATGAGGAAGGTTTTATTCCTATTTTACAGATTTGGAAACTGAGGCACAGAGAACTTAAATAACTTACCCAAGATTCTCAGCTGATAAGAGGCAAAACTGGATGCTGACAGAGGCATCTGACCCCCGAGTCTGGACTCTTAACCATCAACCTCCATTTATCCAGTGGGATAAATAGGCGATGGGCAAAGTGAGAACCTCCCTACCGATTCTGCCAGCAAACCCTTGTCAGCAAGGCCTTCAGGTGCTGACCTGGCTGTGTTTTTAATGATCAGTCAAGTCCATGTGCATTGATTCTGCCACACATATCACCTGCAATTGGAAGGATGGGCCAATTTGTTTTTGTTGTTATTTGTTTGCAGAAAAAATCAAAGACCTGTTTCCAGATGGCTCTCTTAGCAGCTCTACCAAGCTGGTGCTGGTGAACACAGTTTGTTTTAAAGGGCAATGGGATAGGGAGTTTAAGAAAGAAAATACCAAGGAGGAGGAATTTTGGCTGAATAAGGTACAGTCCTTAATTTATTTATGTGATGTGCTCACACATGGAATGTAAAATCTAAAGTCATATTTGAACAAACGTATACTGGTAGATAGCAAATGCTCATTCTGAGACTGTGATCTTGAGCATTATTTTGGGTCGAGCTATTATTTTGGTGAGTTCACTTGGTTGCCTTATGTCTTTGTTCTTGTCTTTTGACATTGTGCGCAGAGAACAAGTAAATCCGTGCAGATGATGACACAGAGCCATTCCTTGAGCTTCACTTTCCTGGAGGACTTGCAGGCCAAAATTGTGGGGATTCCATATAAAAACAAAGACCTACGCATGTTCGTGCTTCTGCCCAATGACATAGATGGTCTGGAGAAGGTAAACACTTGCATCTCCCTATTCTTGCTTTCATTTCCTGAGGCTTTGTGTTCCAGAGCTTGTTCTGGGTGAGCCTGGAAACAGGGTTTCTGAGTGGGAGCTGGTGTTCGGCAGCGTGAAGTAGAAAGTGTTTCTGACTCCATGCAGCAGCTACAGGTGGATGTCCAAAGAGGAGTATTAAATAGTATGTGTCTGGTCTGTTGAGAAGAAACAGTACTAAAATATTTGTGGATGAGCTAAAATGAGCATTTAAGAATTTTATGGAAGTTTTAAAGATGACCTACCATTCTGAGAACTGGTTGATACCTGTGGGCTCCTTTCCTAGAAAAAACAATCACATATGCACATATTCAGCCAATTTTGCATGGTATTCAGTTAACTCTTGGACCTTTTGAATTTCTTAGACCCTTGGTCTTGAACCCATTGATTTAATCTCAGCCATTTTGCAGTTAAAAAATTTATGGAGCTAGGGTCCCATATTTTGAAAATTAGGAAGGCTTTGTTTCAAACTCTGTTCCTCTAGTAGCTTTCTGATCTTTGAAGCCTCTTAACTTTCTTGAACTTCAATATTTTCCCTCTGCAAAGTGGGCTCCATGGTGCTTAATGGGCAGTGTTGTTGTAATGATTAGAGAAATGTAGCCTAGAGTGGGTTTAGCACTCAATAAATGATAGCTGCTATATTATTACACTATTACATGCTGTGCTATTGCTGTGAAACATTGCTAGTAGCATTTTAAGTTAGAAAATATTTTGGGACAACAAAATGGCACTATGTATGAGAGGTTTAAGAGGATTTATACTCTGACTCAAAAACCCCAGTTGTGGGAATTACCCTAAAGAAATAATTCAGAAGAAAAAAAATTGCCTTTTGAGTCAAATCAGTAATTTCAGTATCAAATACACTAGGATGCCTAGTTTTAAATTTATAGTACTTGTTATTTTTGTATCTGCAGTATCCATCAGCATCTATCATAATGCCTGATACATACCACATGCTTGTAAAGTGAATGAATAGATGAATATTAGGAAAAAATTATCAACTGAATGGGAATATTATCTAGCAGTTTAAAGATGTTTAAGAGAGAGATGCAGTTGTGTGAAAAAGTTCATATTATATCAAATAAAATGGACATTCACTGTGATTGCAACTATGTAAATATATATATGCGCATACATAGACTAGAGGAGGATAGTAAGAAATGAAATAATTTGTATTAGATTGATGGAATAAGAAATGACTTACTTTTAATCTTTAAAAATTCATTTAATGTTATTGGATTTTCACATACACACAGATGATTTAACTAGAGAAATATGACAACTGCCTACTATATAAAGACAAGAGTCTAGTGAAATGAAAATTTTACTTTTATTTATTAACTAAAATTAATAACTTTTGATAAATACAAATCAGTGTTATACTGTTTTAAATTTTTATTGATAAGCATGCTATTCTGCTCTCCTTTCTTTTTAAAAAAAAAAAAAAAAGATTATAGATAAAATAAGTCCTGAGCAGTTAGTAGAGTGGACCAGCCCAGGGCATATGGAAGAAAGGAATGTGAGCTTACACTTGCCCCGGTTCCAAGTGGAGGAGCGTTATGACCTTGAGGCGGTCCTGGCAGCCATGGGCATGGGCGATGCTTTCACCGAGCGCAGAGCCAACTATTCAGGAATGTCCCCACGCTCCGGGTTGCATGCCCAGAAGTTCCTGCACAGCTCCTTCATCGTGGTCACTGAGGAAGGCACTGAGGCTGCAGCTGCCACCGGTGTAGGCTTCAATGTCACATCAGCACCAGGTGTTGAAAATGTTCACTGTGATCATCCCTTCCTGTTCTTCATCAAGCACAATGAGTCCAACAGCATCCTCTTCTTTGGCAGATTTTCTTCTCCTTAAGACAGTCATTGCCGTGGCATTGCTGCTCTTAGAAAAGACAGCCACCAGTGTTAGAGTAGTCATGTGATTATGGAAATCGTCTGTTCTTGCAAATTCTGTTTTACTCTCTTGCATTACAATCCTGCAATCAAATCAATGATTTAATGACTGTAATAGTGTGTGTGTGTGTGTGTGTGTGTGTTTAAAACTTTTCTTTGAAAGTGAAACGTCCTTTTGTTTGTGCCAGACATAAGGCGAGTAAACCAGAGCTCATTGATAATCTCTCCTTGATTTCTCTTGAAAGTAAATCAATGTCTTGCAGTTTTGTGCACTAAAGAAAAGCAGCAGTCTCTTCCATAACGAGAGTATGACCTAGTGATTTTGGGGGTCCTAATTCTAGTATTTTGGCATATTGTAATATACAAGTAAAATAAAGTAATAATTTACTCAATTCCTGTGTTACTTTTTTCTTTTTCAAAAGATATTGTGGCAAACTGCAACATAGGAAGGAAAATTTAGAAATACAGTGGCAAAATGTAAATTAAAACTCAAATGTTAGGATAAGCTAATAAGAAATCACTTCATTTTACTTTTTATTTCCTGCATATTAAGAACAAAACTGTATAATTTTTTTTTAAGAAACTTCTTCTGGGTTGAGAAAAATGGCCAATTTGTACTCTGTTGTTTGAATTGTAAATTAGTATAAACTTGAGAATAATTTAGAAATATTGATCAAAGATATTTTTATAAGAACCCTTTAATTTAACCAAATAATTCTATATTCAAGAATTTATTCAAAGCAAATAATTTGAAATGTAAAGATTTATATAAAAATGTTCCTCACAGCATTAATTATAATAAAAAAATTTTAAACTGCAAATTCAATTTGTTAAATAAATAATGAGATTTCTCTATGGTGAACTTCTAATATAGCTATTAAAATTATGATGTAAAAGAAAAAAACCTCAAATGTCAGAACAAAATAAAACAATACATTAGACAGAGAGGATTCCCGTATTTTCGTCTTCATTTTAACTGAGTATATTATCCATTGTCAGTTACATGAGCATTTTTTTCTTTAATTTCTTCCCTCCTTCCTTCCTTCCTTCCTCCCTCCCTCTTTCTTTCTTTCTTTCTTTCTCTCTCTCTCTCTCTCTCTTTCTTCTTTCTTTTCCTTGTAGTATTACAAGGGTACAGACATTTTGGTTACATACATTGCTTTTGTACCATCCCCATCCCCCAGATAACGTACATTGTACCCATTAGGTGTGAATTTACCCATCCCCTTTTCTCCCCCAACCCGCCTGACACCCGATGAATGTTACTACCATATATACACGAAAGTGTTAATCAATTAGTACCAATTTGATGGTGAGTACATGTGGTTCTTGTTTTTCCATTCTTGTGATACTTCACTTAGTAGAATGGGCTCCACTCAGCATGATGTTTTCAAGGTTCATTCAAATTGTATCATGAATCAATACTTCATTCCTTTTCATGGCTAAGTAACGTTCCATTATAGGATATAACAGATTTTGTTTATTCGTTAGTTGATAAACATTTGTATTTGACTTTTTGTCTCTTATGAATAATGATGCTATGAGCATTTTGTATACAAGGTTTTGTGTGGACATATATTTTCATTTCTTCTGGGTATATACTTAGGAATGGAATCGCTGGGTCATATGATATCTCTGTGTTTGTCATTTTGAGGAATTGCTAAATTATTTTCCAAAGCAGCTGCATCATATTACAATACAACAGCAATGTATGAGGGTTCCAATTTCTCTACATCTTTGCCAATACTTATTATAGTCTTTTAATTTTTGCTGTCCTTGTAAGTGTGAAGTAGTGTCTCATCATGGTTTTATAGCATCTTTTGAAGTGTGACTGGAGTCCAATTTATCAGTATTATCTTTTAAGGAAGATGCTTTTGGTGTCAAATGTAAGAAAATTTCCCTAATGAGTAGCAATGTTGAACATTTTCTCATATACCTGTTGGCACGTGTATGCTTTCTTCTGAGAAATGTCTATTCAGATTCTTTGGCCATTTTTAAAATTGTGCTTTTTGTTCTGTTGCTATTGAGTTGCTTGTTATTTATATATTTTGGATATTAAGCCTTTATCAGATAAATGGTTTGAAGATATTTTCTCCCAATCCATAGGTTGCCTCTGCACAATCATAGCACCATGTATCAAAAAGATGATTTTTTTCTGCATTGAATTGTCTTTGTATCTTTATTAAGAATCTTGAATGTTATGGTGTACTTGACAAAACCAAAAAGAAGCAACTGACCATAAATTGACCAGAAATATAAGGATGTTTATTAAGCTTATGCCTAGGCATCTTGTTTTCTTTTGCTATCATAAATGACATCTTCTGTTTCATCATATTTTCCAATTTTTTTGTTTGCATATATAAAGGTTATTGATTATTATATAGATGTATTAAAAGCTGTTACCTTATTAAATTATTTTATTGCTTGCAGTGATTTTTCCTTAATTATTTTGGGTTTTCCAGATATTTAATAATATCATATATTAATAGTATATCAAATATAGTGTATATAATTTTCAGGTTGATTTTTATGTCCTCTTTTCTAATTCTAAGCTTCTACTTCCTTTCTTTTCTCTGATTGCATGGCTAATACCTCTAATAATATGTTAATTCAATTCAATTCACCTAAAGTGCTTCCTATGTTTTATAAACTTCCTATTTATTTGTTTTTTTCCCCTCAGCCTTTTCTGTTATTTTTTATTCTAAACACTTATATTATAATTAATATTATAGAAATTTCCAAAAATAAATTGATTCTAAAAGCAGAGATTGTTATGTATGCATATGGCCATGTTTAAACATTTTTGTAATGTATTTATTTAGTAATCAATGCATTTGATTTATTTATATCTCCAACTCTTCTTTGAAAGAGTTTATAGTGGCAAAAAAATTTTTATTTACCTTTTTTAAGAGAACATATGGACATTAAACTATGAAATAAAAAGTTAATAAATTGGACATCATCAAAATTTAAAACTACTCTTTAAAAACATCATCGAGAAATACAATCCATGTATCTCACTCTTATGTTTAGAATACATTAAAAAACAATTACAAGTCAATAATAAAAAGATAAACAATTTAATTTAAAAATGGGCAAAGTTTGAATAGACATTTCACAAAATAAGATACATATGGCCAATAAGCATAGGAAAAGATATTGGGGGTGCCAATAGCACAGCTAACATAGTTTTAGAGAATATAAATCTTGCCTTATATTCTTGCCTAGAGAGAAAATCATCTATTATCACAGGCAAAATAAGAAGAGAAAATCTGAGTTAAGCCTTAAAATATTTTCAACTTAGGTAATGGTTTTCAAATAACTCTCTTGTGTCTTCTTCTTATTTGAGATGGTTTGATTGGGATAATTCACATCTGCTTCGAAGTAGTTAGGTTGGTAAGATTTAGTGGACATATAATTACAATTAATCAAACTTTACGGATGAGAGTGTGTTCATAAATGAACACAAACTCACCAAAATGAGCTCTGAGCTCTGTGCATGGAGAAAAAAGATCCAAGATGAGTGAGTATCGAGTGTTCTTTTTGCATGTGAATTTAGGACAATGTCGTCTTGGCTTCCACAGTGATGAATCACATTTACAGAAGTATTTGGGTCAAATGTCAGCTCCTGCCTATATTACATTCTTTGGAAGCTATTTGCATCTGAAGGAAGAGCAGAGTGGCTGAAGCAATGGATTGGTGTTGTGGAACCTGTGGTTTATGACCAAGAGGTCTGAGGGGGAAACGCTTCCAAATGAGGACTCTGGAATCAGGTTACTTGAATTTGATTCCCAGTGCCACCACTCAGTAACGATGTGACTTTGAACAAGTTATATAAACTTCTCTATCATAATTTCCTCATCAGTAAAATGAGGAGATTACCCAATAAAATAATACCTCATAGGGTTGTGGTGGAGAGTAAATGAACTTGTTTATGCAAAGTGCTTAAGAAAATGCCTGGCACTTGATAAATGCTGCTGTTTCTTCCCTCTCCTCCATCTCTCTGAATTATTGTTTATAGTAATTGAATATAGTGATTCTATCAGTTTTTGTACCAGCAGGAAAGAGATGGTATATTTAACTAAGATTTTCAAAGAGAAATTTTTTACGTAAATTTTTTATTTTAAATCATTTTAGATTTACAGAAAAGTTGCAAAGACAGTACAGTGAGTTCCCATACGCCCTCACTCAGTTTCAATTTCCCCTAATTGTTATGCTGCATTTTTCAGATCCAAGGTGAACATTGGTACATCACTGTGGCAGGGAGAATTCTGAGATGGCCTTAAGATTCCAGGCCCCTGGTGTACACATACCTTCTCCTTGATATTCAGTCATATGCTAATCAAGGTGTTGCTGTAAAGGGATTTTGCAGAAGTAATTAAGGTCCCAATCAGTTGACCTTTCTTTCTTTCTTTTTTTTTTTTTTTTTTGAGATAGGGTCTTGCTTTGTTGTTGCCCAGGCTGGAGTACAGTGGAATCATCATCATCATGATCGCTCACTGCAGCCTCCAACTCCTGGGCTCGAGGGATCCTTCCTCCTCAGCCTCCCAAGTAGCTGGGAATACAGGCATGCACCACCACACCTGGGTAATTTCTTTTTATTTTTTGTAGAGACAGGGTCTTGCTATTTCCCAGGCTGGTCTTGAATTTGAACTCCTGGGCTCAAGCCATCCTCCCACCTTGGCCTCCCAAAGTGCTTGGATTACAGGTGTGAGCCACGGTTCCCAGCCAAGTTGGCCTTAAGACAGGCAAATTGTCAGAGTGGACTTGATCCAATCCTTTGACCCCTTTATATCTTGGTCTAGAGGCAGGAAAGTCAGAGAGTTGCAAAGCCTGAGAGAGATTTGGCAAGACTGAAATTCTCTTGCTAACTTTGAAGATGGGAGTGTCTTGTGGAAAGACTCTGACAACAGCCTCTAGTTGCTGAGAGAGCTCCTACTGGCAGCTAGCAAGGAAATGGGGAGCCCAGTCCTATAATAGCAAGAAAATGAATTTGGCCAACAACTCAAATGAACTTGACAGTGTATTCTTCCCCACAGTCTCCAGAAAGGAGCACAGTCTGGCTGATACCTTGATTTCAGCTTTGTAAGACACCGAGCAGAGAACTCAGTCACACTGCGCCTGACTTCTTCTGAGCTATGGAACTGTGAGTTTATACACTCTGGTAATTCGTTAGGCAGTAATAAAAAAAAAAAAAAACTAATATAATTACTACTAGGTAAACCCCAGAATTTATTCAGATTTTATCTTTTAAAAAATTAATGTTCCTTTTGTGTTGTAAGATACAGTCCAGGATATAACAATGCATTTAGTTATCACGTCTTAGTTTCCTCGGATCCTCTGATCTAGGAGATTTTTTCAGGCTTTCGTTGTTTTTCATAACCGTGGCAGTTTGGAAGGGTACTGCTCAGGTATTTGCATTTTGGGCTTGTCTGATTTATTTTCTCAGGACTAGATGAGGGTTATGGGATTTTGGAAAGGATGTCACAGAGGGGAAGTGCCCTTCTCATTTCAATTGAGGGAGTCCCTGATATGTACATGACGTCTCTGGGAAGTTAGCCTTGATCGCTTGGTTAAGGTGGAGTTTGTTAGATTTCTCCAGTGTAAAGTTTCTGTTTTTCCCTTTCCATACTCTGTATAAATTGAAAGCAAGTCACCAAGTCCAGCCCACATTCCTGGGGGAAGGATTAAGCTCAACCCACCAAAAGGGAGAGTATCTACATACATTATGTGGGATTTTTCTGTGGGGAAAATTCAGAAGAATATCTTTAAATGTTAATATTTAATCAACTTTCTTAAGATGTAATTTATAGGATATAAGGTGCATTCATGTCAAGCCTATAATTTAATGCATTTTGACAAGTGTATACACTGACGAAAATGCCACCATAATGAGGATATAGAACATCCCTCCAAGTTCCCTTGTTCTTTTTCCTGGCCAACCACCCCCTGCAACCCCAGCCCCGCAACTCCTGATGTGCTTTCCATCGCTACAGAGCAGACTTGTCATTTACAGGTTTTATTAAGAGGGATTCATATAGCATATGCCCCTTCGTGCTTGACTTTTGTTCAGTGTTATGTTTTTGAGATTCATTATATGTAATATTTCTTTAAAAGGTATACATAGATTTATGTGTAAAATTGATCAGACGTAGAGTCAGTGAATTTTTTGAGAATTTAGATTTTATTGATATTTCTGAATAGATGATACATTCCTAAGTCAAGATACAAAAGGTGGAAAGGGTTCACAGACTGCACAATCTCTGCAGCAAACATCCCCAGGCTACTCAGTTACCCTCTTCTTGAATCCATGGTATAGTTTCTTCTCTAGTCCTCCAGAGCTATGTTATATGTATAGACACAAACACATGTGTGCAAATTAGTTTTTGTTTCTTTTTAGCACAAATGGTGTCACACTCTATAAAGTTATCTCTGTTCTGTTTTCACTGGTTTTTGACTGGTTATTAATAATTATCTGGTACTGCAAAAAATATTGGTTTTTTTTTATCCTTTGAATTCTATGCTTCTAGTGTTTCCTATTAAACTTGATTTTGGCTTCAAAATTGAGATAGCTACATTTTAATATGTTAAAGAATCAATCTCTATTTTATTTTAAAGAGCTGTTATAAAACATGTATCTTAAATTTTGTCACATAATTTTCTAGGATTTATTGAAAATCAGTGTTGTTGAATAGAATATTATGTGATGATGAAAATGTTCAATAATTGAAGTAGTCAGTGGCCGAAGTAGTGAAGTGATCTTGGGAAGCATAGGTTTCTCTACAGGTGGGGCATCAGGTGAGGTTGTATAGTGTGTCTAGTGTGGGAGTGAGGGAAACTTCCCCTTTTCCCTGAAAGTTCACTGAAAGATCAACTCACAATTAAGCCAGATCAATAAGAGAAAGAGGTTTATTTACTGTGTGAATGGGGAGAATCTCAGAGTGATTACCCAATATCCTATCTCTGAATTCTACACTAATATTTTCAAGTACCTGCCCGACAAATCTATTTGGATCTTAAAAGAACCTCAAATTCAGTTCTAATTTTAACCCATGATCCTCTCTTCTCTCTAAAACAAAATCTAGCTGGCTAGGTCAGAAGCTTGGGTGTCTTTCTTGGCTTCTCTTCACTTCCCTATATCTAATCTGTTGCCATAATTCTGTGTCTGTTGCTTCCTGAATAATTCTCACAAGTCATCTCTTTCTCTCCATCTCCACTACCAACACTCTAATGGGTTCCTAATTTAAGTCACAGTAACCAGAGTGTTCTTTATTCTCGTTCATTTATATCAGAGTAGCCAGAATTGGATGTTCAAGATGCAGATACAATGATTTTATTTCGGTCTTAGAGAAACAAATAATCAAAGCGTGTAATGAGCTTCCCATTCCTTTCAGGATAAAACAGAAAGTTCTTAATGTGGTTTACAAGCTCTTCATGTTCTAGCATCTGCCTACCACTCTGGACTCGTCATGTCCTACTCTAACTGAGAATTTTTCTGTCTATATGATTAATATATTTCCAAATTATCCATCCTAAGTGTGAATGGCCACTTGAATTTTGTGAAAAGAAAAAAGGCAAAACAAAAAATAATTTAAGTCATTATTTTATTGATAATGTATTTTATAGAATCACAAAATTTAGATATATTAGAAGGGTCCCAGATATCACCTAAATTCAAAGAATTGTGGGTGTCTAGGTCAATGAGTTTGAAGAGAAAGTAAGATTTGGTTTGTTTCATTTAAAATAGGTTCCAAACAATTATATTTCAAATTTAGAAGATATTGTATTGAAATAACCTTTTATATTATCTTGAAGTTGAACATTTTTTCCCAAAGGAAATTTTTATTGCAGAGAAAGTAGATTAATATGTGTGCTTAGAAATAGAAAGAGAGAGACATGCTATTTCAACCATTAAATTCTTGGTGATGACTATGAGATTGAAAAGAAAAATGAATCAAGACAACCCATTGTATCCAGCAATCAGTTTACTGGAACAACCCTGTGAACATCTTCCAAAAATTACAGGCTAATCACATCTAAGGGGAAGAGACTCTGGCAAAGAAGAGGATGCTATTGGTCTTATTTTGCTTGATGAAGAATAGGAAAGGGTGATTACAACGGAACTCTTCATGAATCGAATAACCAGAAGATGTTATATTCACAACTATGCCCGTGGCAGAAGCAGCCTCTGCTCCCTCCTCTGTGACCTCTACAAATGACTTGTGTAGGGCTTTAGTCACTGCAAGATGCCGGCTCCCAGTCATGCCTGAGAGGTCAGCATCCTGTTGAGAGAAAACATCCACCATCCCAATGGCCATCAACACGTCCTTGAGGTCATAGCTCTTTTCCACTTTGAACCGCGGTAAGTATAAATCCACATCTGTCTTGCTCATATTCTGTGAGCTTGTCCATTCTATCAATTTCTCAGCAGTGAGTTTATCTTCAAGCTATAAAAATGGAAAAAAGAAACTGAAATGATTAACTATAGACCTCTAACATACCTTAATGAATTGAATATGTGTAAAGTTTTTATTTTAGCAATAAATAAAAATACAAAAGTTTCAGTTCATTAGATACTATAATAAGCAAAAAACAGTCCTGATTATATAAGTACATTTGATTATATATATATAAGCATATATATATATATATATGTACATACATATATATGTAAAAACAGAATCATTACATCATTTTGTACTAAATGAACTCTATTTCACTATTCCTTATGCCAACAGTCTCCTACATGTGTCAATTTTTAATAGACTCTTCCTTTCCTGTACACATTACTTATCACATACTGCAATTACAGTGTCTACCCTATTATAATTCCTTTTTTTGCTTTATATATTTGTAAATTTTTCTCACATTGCTATGTATTTCTCTCAATCAAGTGTAAATTATTGCATAATAATACCATCAAATTGATATCAACTGTATATAACTCTAATTAATTAATAATTGCTTAAGGCAGTTTGTAGCAGGTCTTCATTAAAAGATGTGTAATATGAAAGTGAATTATTGTTACTCATTTTGAGTTTTTCATTAGTTTGAGGCTCCTTTGTCTAAAACCTTTTGCCTTATTTAGACTTGGTGCCTTAGGAAGAAAACCGGGCAATAGAAGGATTGTGGATGCAAGGTTTTACCTTCTGCAGACCATCTATTTCATTCGGCAGCAGCACAATCATGCTTAGGTCTTTGCCTTTGTATGGTATTTCCAGAACTTTGGCCTGCACATCCTCCAGCAAGGCAAAATTGAAGGATTTTCTTTGACTCATCATCTGTACAGATTTGCTTGTATCCTGCAATAAATTAATGTGCCAAACAAATACCAAGTGAGACGTAAGCCAAAAATGATAATATTATTGAGTTGCCACCACATCCTTCTCTTTCTAAGAAATAAGGCAGGAATTTTGTGAATAGGAGAAAAGATTTTCTGTAGGTATTCTAACTAAATAAAGTTATAAGAATGAAATGTTTTACTTTGCACGGTACATTCCATCAGAAGCGTTTAAATTTAACATGAGTAGATTAATAAAATATGGTATATGTATACTATGGAATACTAATCAACTACAAAAAACAATGGTGATCTAGCACCTCTTATATTATCCTGGATAGAGCTTGAGCCCATCCTTCAAAGTGAGGTATCACAAGTATGAAAAAATAAGCACCACATGGACTCTCCACCAAGTTGGTACTAACTGATCAAGACTAAGGTGCTCACATGGTAGTAAGATTCACTGGATGTCGGTCAGGTTGGGGGGTGGGGGTGGGTAAACTCACAACTAATGGAGATAGAGCACACTGTATGGGGGAAGGGCACACCTCTAGCCCTGGCTTGGGTGAGGCAAAGGCATTACTTGTAACCAAAATGTTTGTACCCCCATAATATTCTGAAATAAAAAAATTAACATTCCCTGTATAACTACATTACATTATATAAATAAAATATAGGCAATACCTTGTTCAGCCAAAATTCTCCCTCTTTGGTATCTTCTTTATTAAATTTCTTCTTCCACTGTCCTTTGAAATAGACTGCATTCACAAGAACCAGTGCAGTGGTGTTGCCAAGAGTCTTTTTAGGAAATAGGTCTTTGATTTTTCCTGAGAGGAAAAGAAAAAAAGCATCTGTCATGCAAGGTACAACTGGTTTGTCTGGAAGATGCTTTGCAAAAGCTCATGACTGATCATTAATTATTCACCAAGTCACTACTTTAGAAACTCGCTGACCAACAGTTCACCCACTCAGCTGTCCTCATGGCTGCAGCCCGACAGAGTTACCCCTGCAGGAGATACCACTGCTTGTGATGGGAAAGGGGTTCAGGTTCTCGGTCTGTGGGTGACTCCAGTCATCTACACTGAATACTGATAAACTGATTTTATCTGCTCCTTCAATATAGAATTCATTTCTCCCTCCCTGCCTGTCTTCCTATTTTTGTCAACTTTGGGTGCACTCACAGAGGAGTAGGACCTGATTGTTCTTTAGGACAAATATGAGCTCGATGCTCTGAAATACATGCCCTGTGCTGTCAGACACCACTTCCTGGGTGTTTTTTTGTATTTATTCTCATGTTGAATTGCTGTAAATTTGGCCTGTAATGAGAGTTGGCAGGTAGGATGGATGTTCACAGAAACCTTTGGTAAGTTGTCTACCATGCATGAGAAAGACAGCTGTGACAATCCCTGAAGACAATATGGGTGTGGGTATGGTCCATGCCACTCCAGCTAAGGTGGTAAAAAGAGTGGCTTACAGGAGGGCTGCTCATTTCCCAGTTAGTAAAGGAGAAGGGAACCCTTTGTAATGTTTTCTCTTAAAGATCCATAGTCAAACATTGGCTCTGATTCAATGTGCAGAGACTTGGGATCCACAAAGATACAGTCATGTGGGGCCCTGTGCAAACAATTCTCCAGCTGTGTTTCCATGCAATTGGCTTCTTGTGATTCCCTCCCTGTTTCCCCTTGGCTCTCCCACATTAACGTGAACCGTTTCATCTTCTGCAGTGTCCTCCTGCCTCCTCTCTGCAAATCCATCTCAACATCCCACCCTCAGAACCCCATCCAGTGTCAAGCACAGGGCTCACTCACACAGGATACTCAAAAGTGTTCCTATAATGGGCAGTTCTCTTACCATTTGTTTGAGTTTCCACCCAGGAGTTAATCTTCTTTTCACTTTCTTCTGCAGCATTTTTAAAATCAACAGATTCCGCACTGGCCAGGTAAAATTCCTTAGTATTAGCTAAATATTCCTTTGAGATGTGAAGGAAGAAAAGAGGAATTAAGGGTAACGTATCAGCAGCTATGTAGTAATGTTACCAAATTTAATTATTTATAATTATAGTAAGTCGAATCCAGACCCTGAACGAATCCACTATCTCCTGCCCAAGGCTATTTTCGTGCAGCTGCCATGCCGTCCACGTGAAAGGGGTGCAGGCTGGCACAAGAAGGAGGTAACTGGAGGTCAACGCCATCTGGCAAATGGCGGGGGCACAAGAGGCTGTGGTGCGCAAGCTCCGAAGCACATTGCTCTGAGGCAGGTGAGTTGCTTGTGAGGCTTCTTGCCAGTAATTCCAACCAAGTCATTTCTCACCTTTGTGTCTTCCTCAGGCATTCAATATTTCCTGGTACTTCCCCAGCTCTCACCAGGGACTCACCCAAGCCTGCCCACTCCAGTAATATCCCATTAGCCTTACATTTTGCATCAACATGTGCTCCATATTACCGGCATCTCATGACTCACTGTGCTGCCCCACCCTCTTTCCTCATCAGATTATCCCTAAATCTACACTTTCCTGGTGCATTGTCAGAGTCTGGGGTGGAGTTGTGGCAATGGAGCTAATGCACCCTGAGTGAGTGCTCCCCACCTGAGAGGACCAGGCTCATTTCCCTTGCTCTGCCACATTAGGCCATTCAGACACATAGGACCCAGGAGGCAGATTAAAGGTTTGGTAGGTCAGGTGAAATTTACCTGAAGGAACTTATAAGTCTTTTCTCCATAAAGCCTGTTGGCAATCTTCAGCTCATATGCATCTGTGGGTTTGTTTAATTCAGTCAGAAGCTTTTGAAATTGGTGATGCACATTTCCTGGCTTTTCATCCTTCAAACATCAAAAAGGAGCTCATTGAATTACCTTATCAATGAAATTACTAAACCCAAACTCAGTCTGTGATATCAATACCTAAAGGTGGGTAGTCTCAAAGATGACCTTTTGTGCCAGTTCCCTGATATTTTGTGTATTTTTACCTCAAATGCCCTTCAAAATCTACCTTACATTTATCTTCTTCCAGAAAATTCTTTCTTCTTGCTCTAACATACCCAATCTTTTCTCTTTAGAACTAAAGATGTAACACCATTCTACCACTGACTTGTCCCCTCATTGGTTTAAGTGGTTAAGTGTAACTTCCCAGCTAAACTCTAAGCTCCTCTGGGGCTAGAACGATATTTCATTTCTACCAGCCATCATGGATATGATTATGTTGAAGTTTCGATTTTTTAAATATGTTATGACATGAAGCGCTGTTATACCCTTGATGGAATCATCTTCTCAGACACGTTGACTGTGATTTATGGCTTTTTCCTCATGATGGTCATTCTTTGCATGTGAGAGCAGTGTGTGCCTGGTACTCAGTTGAGGGCGTTACATGGGTAGCTCCAAGTCGTTAGTCCAATTCAGATGAAAATAAGAAAACTCAGAAAATTAAAAAAGTCTCTCTAAAGAGAAATAAATTAGCAAAACCAAGGTTTGAAGCTAAACCTGTCTGATGCTAGAACCTTCTACTTTGTAGCTAAGAGTTTTGCACCATTGAGTCTCTAAATCAATATATGTCATAGGTATCATTTCTCAAAATATACTTGGAGTTTTGCTTATTCTTCTTGATCTCATTGATGACAATTAAAATTAAATTATTTTACCAACATTTTTGTGATTAGTATAATTATTATTTTATAATAACTTTTATTATGGCTTTTTATAGGCCAGGCACTGTTATAAATGTTTGTATGTATTTGCATGTATTGAGTCAGATTTTTTATTAACCCTAGTTTATTGGTATGACAGCAGTGTGACTGAGCAGTTGTATCTTGCCCGTGTTCCCTATTTGTGAAGAGCAGAGGTGAAATTTGAACATAGCCTATGTAGCTCTAGACCCTTGCTCTTTAAGTACTATGCTGACCTTCTTATAGTAATGCAAAATGTGAAAATAATAATTATGTGACACAAACTGCAAAACCACTCTGCATGTCCCAATCTTTTTTGTCCAGGAATATTTCTAAAACTTGCCTTTAGTTTCTTAATTTATATGAAGTCCCAGGGTAAACTATGACCCACTGAGACATCCAAAGCTATTTCTGAACTGCATTGCTTTGTGACTCACATGACATGCTGCAGTTCTTTCTTTTGTGTTTTCTGTGACTTCATTAAAGTGAAGGACCTGGAAGAGAAATAAAGTGGGACAAGAAAACTTCATTCAGAAGATCTGTTTAAATCAGTGCTCACTCAATTATGGGAATTTCTGCTCAGCCCCTGTGTCATCCATCAGGCCCTGTGCTACCCATGAGCCCCTGTGCCACCCATCAGCCCCTGCACCACCCCTCAGGCCCTGTGCTACCCATGAGCCCCTGTGCCACCCATCAGGCCCTGCACCACCCATCAGCCCCTGCACCACCCATCAGGCCCTGTATTACCCATCAGCCCCTGCACTACCCATCAGGCCCTGTGCTACCCATGAGCCCCTGTGCCACCCATCAGCCCCTGCACCACCCATCAGGCCCTGTGCTACCCATGAGCCCCTGTGCCACCAATCAGGCCCTGCACCACCCATCAGCCCCTGCACCACCCATCAGGCCCTGTGCTACCCATGAGCCCCTGTGCCACCCATCAGGCCCTGCACCACCCATCAGTCCCTGCACCACCCATCAGGCCCTGTACTACCCATCAGCCCCTGCACCACCCATCAGACCCTGTGCTACCTAACAGGCCACTGGATCTGGTGCCATCCGCATGCTCACTGACACAGTGATGGAGAGCAACGTTCAGACAGGTCAAGGTAACAAAGCTGACACCTACCTTCTCAATTTGTAGTGCAGTGTTTTCTCTGCACCCTAACAGCAGCATCGCAAATGCTGATGTGATGCTTAAAGGGGAATAGAAGATGTTGTCCTCCTTTGATTTTCCAAACTGTCGGAACATATCTAAGGCAAACTGGGTGTTTGCTTCACTGAGTGACTTCATGGTGACCTTGGTGTGATCTGGAACTCCTGGAAAAGAATCAGATTCATTTTAAAATGACTTTACTGAATGAAGCATCACTTTGTAATAAAATTTTCTAACAGAAAATGACATATCTGGATTACAGGATTCTGGCAACTAAAGTTTTCCTTCTTTTTACTTTTCAAGGCTTTTACAATGTCATGTATTAATCTCATAATTAGAAGATTCATGAAATTACTATTTTCAAAGACTTTGTAAACAGGAAATAGAACATCTTTATCTTTTCTTCATTGCTGGCTGTCCTAGGTCTAGGTAGAAAGGCTTTATAACAAACGCTAAGATGAAGGTTTCTGAGGATGCCATCCAGCCAGCTCTCAAGAGGCACCTCTGACTTTTCCTTCAAGGTTCTGTGGCTGCAAGGCACTCTTCCCCTAACTCCATGCTTCTAAGGGTGCATTTGTTCACTTGGAAATAAATAATTGAAAGGATAAATCCGATGAAGTAGGTATTTTAATTTTGCCCTTGCAGAATAAGCAAAATACAATTAGACAGAATGAAGTAGATGCATGATATAAAACACATTATCGTTATTATTCTAAAAAATAATTCATATTGTTATGTGGAGCATCTGGAAGCACTCACCTGTGTTCCTGGAGGAAGCAGAGGTTGTCAGGAAGCCTATCAGAGTCTTAGTGTTCTGACTGGTGAGATCCTGAATATATATTTCTTCTTTCTGCCCCTCCCACTTCATTGCGGTTGGTATTTCCAGTAAACCAACTTTAGATTTCATCACCAGGATAACACTCATCTTTATCAAAGTGAAAATTTATGAAAGATGGACAGGACTTTTGTTCTACCAATGTATTTCCTTTCCTGTGGGAAAAATTGCAAATCTGCAATCACTGGCAATCTTTGGCTTATTTGAAATGAATGTAGGTGCCTTTCTAATACCAATGAGAATAAGTTTAAAATTTCAACTTCCTCTTATTCCCTTCAGCTCCATCCCTTTGTACACTTCCCCAAGTGTAAAAACAATTCTTTCTGTTCTTGATTGTGTAATTGTCTTTAAGGCGTACTTGCAATACCAAACGGCTAAAGAGCTTACATTTGCTATTTTTCACTTCTGAAAGGTTTTGTTCATCCTAACAATTTCCCTAGTAACTGTTCTGTATGACCAGGAAAATAGTTCTAATTCTACATCTGAAGAGATACTGCGGAGATGTCTCAGCAAACCGTGGAGAACAGGTTCTATTGCTTTCCCCTAAATGCTCTGCCTTGGCAGTGATCCTCTTACTTACCTCCCATGCCCCTTGCAGCCATTCCAGTGTTTTCTTTTGCTTAAGGTCAGTGAGAAGGTTATTTACCTTGCTGGGTTAACATGCTGACAATGAGAAGAACAGGTAGGGAAGAAAACAAAACAAACCAGAAGCCATTTTGAATGGCAGCTTTCTAATTTTTCATATAAAAATGAAACAGAAAAATAAGTTGTTTAAGCTCTCAGGATCACAGTATTTCTCTGTCAAGCTCACCATTGATCACTCTGGGCTGGATGCCAGGATCCAATGCCCATAAGAAATAACAAGAAGGGGGAAAATGTTCTTTGAATGCTACCGTTAAGTCCATTTTTACTGGATCCTTATTCTCTGCATATGCATAGTGTTTCTATACGTAGAACAATATTAATGATTGTTGACCTTTACCGAGCTGGAATATATGTTTGCTTACTTGCACCTTACAGAGACTCATTAATGTAGGTGCATTTGTTATCCCGATTTCTCCAATGAGAAAACATATCTGTGTGTAATGGTGCAGAGTCTGGGTCATATAGCTAGTGAATAGCATGGATGAGGTTTCAAGGCAGATAATCTGGCTGAGGGACCTGCATGTTTATCTGCCATCCTACACCACATAAGACAGCCTTCAGGTTTAAAATGACATATTTCCCTCCTTTTTAAGTGATAAGGCCCTTTTTTTCTGTACTCTCAGAAGAGAAAATGTTCCCCCTGCCAAGAAAAAAAAAAATCTGAAGGGAAAAGAGTGGATCAAATACTAAGCCCTAGACCTGTCCTCTGTGGGGTCTCCCAGGAGCCAGGGGAGAAGGCTGGGCCCATAGACAACCTAAGTTGTGATGGAAAGAGGGTAATTTCTTCTGACTGCAGGGCTCAGAGAGACAGTCAAATGCTTCTCAATCTTGCCTTTCCCAAAATGCTCTATCAAGCTTGGATTTAGGAGAAGTGAGAAACTTTGAGAGGGGGAAAGTGAAGGGCAAAAAAAACCCCCCCCAAAAAACCCAGTGTTTTCCCTGGGATACCCCATACCCTGAGGGATGTCTGTGGCCAAGGAGAGGGCTGTTGTCCAAAGCCATTTAACCCAGTATCTCCCTGACCACCAGGGGTGGGGGATGTTTGTTCTATGGAGCCCTTTTTTTTATAATTTACACACCATAAGGTTTACTATTTTAGATTGTGCAGTTCAGTATGTTTTAGTATATTCACAAAGTTGTGAAATTATCACCCTGATCTCATTCCACAAAAATTTTATTACCTCCAAAAGAAACCCCATATCTCATTCTTCCTTCTTTCCAGACCTTGGAAATCACTGATCTACCTCCTTCCTCTATGGATTTACCTATTCTAAACATTTCATGTAAATGGAAACATACAATATTTGTCCTTCTGTGACTATTTTCACCCAGCATTATTTTTAAGTTTCATCCATGGTGTTGCATAGATCAGTGCATCATTCCTTTTTAAGGCTGAATGATATTCCTTTGTATGGATATGCCACCTTTTCTCCTTTTTTCTTTTCTTATTTATTTTTTAAGCACATTTTCTTTATTTCTTCATCAACTGGTAGACATTTGTGCTGCTTCCATTTTTTGGCTCTTATGAATAATGATACTCTTACCTTTCACGTACATTTTTTGTGTGGCATATGTCTTCAATTCTCTTGGGTGTATACCTACAAGTGGAATCACTGGGTCATATGACAACTCTATGTTTAACATTTTGAGGAAATGCTGGACTGTTTTCCACAGTGGCTGCACCACCTTAGATTCCAGCCAGCAACGTATAGGATTCTGATTTCTCCACATCCTCCCCAACACTTGTTATTGTCATGGGCCCATTTTAATACCAGCAATGAGTTTGTTGTCTTAGCACATCACAAAGTCACAGAAGATTCATCTACAACAAAGTTCCAGAAACATATAAGGTGGAAGTAGAGGATGATGGGGAGAAAGCTAGCTGGGTTTTCAAAACTGAAAGTTTCACCTGCTTGCTTCCCCAACCTCTGAGACATGCTGTTCTTAGGTTTCTTTTATCAATGTGCCCTGAATGAGATTGGGAGGTACAAGTTCTCTGAGTTGAGCTGGGGAATAGAGTAATGGAGTGTTGATGGAATAAAAGTCCAAAGACAGAAGAAAAAGATGGGAAAATATACAAGATGAAGAATTCTAAATATGAAGAATGTGGTCTTCTCAGTTGAGTCTGTATTCAAGGCTACAGTCACAAGATGAAAAAGAACTTGCCTCTGTATGGAGCAGGATGAGTTTACTTGAGTCCCAAAGAGAAAGAGATCTAACTTCCCCATAGGAGAGAAGCAAGAAGCTCAGTCTGGGAATGGAGGGAACAAATTGGATGACAAATTAAGACAAATCGAAGTGTCAGGGGGCCAGTCTAAGGAAGGGAACTTCAGACTAAGGCTAAATCTCCTGAGACGCTGAGGTTTGTTATGAAGAGGGTGAGTTTGAGGAAGAGGTACTAATTGATAATGGCCAGGAGTTTGCTTAAATTTTGAAAGAACTTGGAGTAGTTCAAATGACAAATCATTTCATGAATTTTCTGTTCCCAAAAGTGCTCCTGGCATGTGATAGACAAGATTGTGACTACCCCATATTATACATTGAAAAAGGAAACTCAGCAATTATCAGAAGTTTTTGCATATGTGCACTTGCCAATTTATCTCTATCAGTGATTCATAAACATATACCAATTTCATTGGTTCCAAGGTTGCAGAAATAATTAAAAAAACACTGAACAGGAAATTGCACTTTCAGGAATCATCCTGCTATTATTAATGCTTTTACAGGTTGGTTAAGAAATATCTCCTAGATTTTTCTGAACCTCACTTCCTTGTGAAGGGTGGGAAGTTTTCTCAGCATTGTTACATTACAAATTAAAGAGAACATTTTATTTCTTTTCTCTTATCAAGTTTGTGCTTGTGGCTGTCTATATGGAAACTGGTTAGTGTTAGGTAGGGATAAGGAGGAGGAGGAGGAGGAACAGATGTCTTTTCCAGAGGACCTTTAAGGACTGAATAGGTATTAGGTCTATGATAGGGAGTTTTTAAGGACTGACTAACCAGAAAGAGACAGAGAAATCATAAAGAGGGGATATGATCCAGGCCACAAAGGGGGGTCTTGGAACGTGTACAAACCAGGTGACAGTGTACTAGAGTGACTTACCCTCATTAGCATAGTAGAAATCGCACCTACCCATGACATGACAGTTTACAAATGCTATGGCAACTCCCAGAAATTGCCTTACAGGTTAAAAATGGGGAGGACTGGCCATTCTGGGAACTCTCCAGCCCTTTCTGAAAAAATCCATAAATGTTCAGCCCCCAACTTAAAATAGAATTAAAACCTTAGTATAAAGGAGAGCATCCCATTCAATCTCAGGGTGGTCTCCACTTGCGGTGATAGACCCGGACCTTCTTTGGAACACACTTTCGTTTTAAGGGTTGTCTCTACTCATGGAGTTAGACCTGTTCCCTCTTCAGAATGTTCTATACATAATAAATAAGTTTTACTGTTTGGCTTGCTTGCATTTGTTTGGCTTGCTCATTTATTGCATCAGCTCTATAGCAGTAACCATTCTTCGGCACTGGAAACCAAGAACCAGGGAACACAAACCTGACATTTTGACATCAAACCTAACAGGGGAGAAGATTCTTCAAGCATTAAATAACAGGATTTGTGCCAACTACTGTATTCCCAAGGATCTCTCTACAGATATAGATATGAATATATTGAACAACCTCAGAACAAGGTCAATTAGCTTTCTTTTTTAAGTCTTCATGAGGAGAAACAACTCCAGTAAGGTTTAAAAAGAAGTTGCTTAGGAAAATAGTCTTATCTAAGTATATCATGGAACACCAACAAAATGATTTTATGTCCATTGACCTTCCCCACTTTCCACCTTAACACAACTCAGGACAGACATCATACATACTCTATGCTTTCAACCAAATCTAACCCTATTTTCTCACTCATTTCCTATAACTCCTTGATTCTTCTTGACATTCTTGTTCAATTGCCAAAATACATCAATATAGATTTTCCCTTTTGTTAGAACTGTCCTTCTTCCTCAGTGCTTTATGTGAAATAGGAATTTTCCCCAATGACTGCACATCCCTTGATCTTTTCTCATGGGTATCTATTCACTTCCCTGTCCTTGGACCATGAAGCCAGGCGTGGTCTTCTCTTTTATTCCCACTGCCTTTTCTAGCCACTGTCCTTTCCCGGTCTTCAATGTCCTATTGTAATTATCTGGCCATGCAGGTATACGATGTGCCCACTTGGTACCCTCTGTGCTACTCCTGTGAATATTAATTCACTAGGTAATTTGTCACCTGTCTACCCTTCCTTGGTTTTCCTCTTCATCTTAACAACTTCCATTATTCTGGGTGACTTCAAAACTTTCATTTGATTGGCAACAAATGACATCTCCTTGATCTTCTTGATACTTACTTCTCATGTAAGAAAAATAACCAATCAGGTAAAGTAGTATATGTTATACAATGAATTATTTTAGATTTAACTGGGATGTTTTACTGAGTATAATTTTTTAAGCTACATTGGATAAATCTCATGAATTAAATTTTGCGATTTCTTTCAGGTTTGGTGTGCATTATTTAATAAACATATAAAAACTATTTTATCAAGTAGCATGAAATGTTTACTCCTATTACAGGCATTCTAATTATATTTCATCTTATAAAATGATTAATGTTTCAATCTCCTATTAACAAAATCTAAGATTCTGTGTTAGATACAGGGTCAATACATTTTTGGAAGTGCATTGTCTGCTAGATCATTGTTCTAAATGAAAGACCACAGAAAACTTTTTGGTCTCATTCACTTCATTAAGAAATGTATTACCAATAAAATATTTAGCTTTTATGCTTAGCAACTATTTACCAAAATTTAAGTACGTATATTTTTGTTTTTTTCAGTTGCATTTTGATAGCAAGTGTAGTGATAACTCAATCCAGAAGAAACTTTTAAAATATCTAGAACAATGAACAAGGGCTATAGGAATATTTCATGTTTTAAATTTATATACATACTTTCATTGAAAAGAAATATGACCTGATTATCAATAAGACTTTCAAATATAAAAGTATATTAAATTAAGAGAAAATTCTTTGGAGGAAGAGGTATGTAAATATAATTTCAAGGTAAAAAGGAATGATGTAAAATAGCTGAATGTTGAAAGGTTTTTCCTGTGTTTTTAATATGGATGATGGTGGGTCTTATGGTTAGATTTCACTGGATGCATTTAAAGAAGATGAAACTGCTTTATTTTAAAATAGCAGCATTCATAATTTGTCAGAATTATATCCTCTGCAACTATTTACATTATGGGAAGAATTTTGAGATGTCAGTTTTAAAATGTACAAGGAATATATGGTTTTTTAAAAAAAGTTATAAGGGTATTCTTGAGCAAAGGTTTCAGGGATCACCGGTACCTTGGTGGTGGGGTGTACTTTCAACAAGGCTGGTCACACAGCCTGTGACACTGTGTGTCAATGGCTGCAACAGCAGCTCAACAGCACAAGACTTCCTGGGGACACAGAAGGTTTCTGCCTTTTCCTCTTTAAGGCAAGAGCATGGCTAACAAATCTCCTGCTCACCCTGACTGGGTAAATGCCCTGAGGTTCTTAAGTTATTAGCAAACGGAAGATCCTGGCAAGAAAAGAGAAAGACATGATGCATTGACAGGATGGGAAGGAAGCTATTTCATCTGATTATGAGAAAGAGTGTTGCATGTGGCCCCATATGTCCACAGGACGGGGAGGAAGCTATTTCATCTGATTATGAGAAACAGTGTTGCATGTGGCCCCATATGTCTTAACTAAGCTCAAGAGTGGATGGCCAACCTAGTCCAGAGGTAAGTCCAGCCTTAACCAATGTTTTATCTATAACTAATAGACTGAAGCCTTCTGGGGAATTGTCCTTCCAGTCCTGAGTCTGCCTGCCTGGGTATAGTTATTGAAACCAGAGGTAGCATATTCTCTGAAGAGAAGTCTTTAAACCAAAGGGTTCAAAAGTTTGGCCTAAAATAGGATCAGCTCATAATATCAGAATTTATTGAAATATACCTGATCTTTGAATGACAGGTGGGAAGAAGTTTCTGAGTCATTTCCTTCACAATTTTAAGCTGAAGAAAAAATTCAGGTTTGAATGCAAGAAAATCTGGGAGGGAAAGCTTATATAATGATCTTTTCACCTTTTTTTTTTTTAATTAAAATTTTAATTTTCATGGAAAAGGGAGAAAAAGGAAATCAGGTTTTCACTTGGCCCCTGCAGTTACTTATATATTGCATTGGACAAAGAATAGTAAATTGTGAAGAAGCTACTAAATTATGTGGGGGGACTTAAAAGATAAGAGTTACTTTAAAGGCCCTGTACAGAATTCTTTTAGTCTTAACTTCTCATCCTTGAGGATACAAATGTTATTCCTTTTGGTATAGGAAGGGTATCTTTCACATGGGAATTTCAACTGCTTTTAGGAAACAGCACAAAATTCAGAATGATCTTTTTGTACTTGCTGTTTTCAAGAGCCTTTAACTTAAATAGTCAATATGCCAGAGTGGAATAGTTTTAACTCCTTCACCTGGATCCTCCCTGCTGGTGCTGCCTGGCCACCTGGTACCACGCAGAGTGGCAGGTGAGTTCAGGAAGAGGCGAGAAACTTCCCCGGGCTAATTGTGATTTGCAGCGCTTCCAATGGCTCCCTCTGCTGGCGACTCACTGTTTCACCAGTGGAAGGAACCAGCCTACTTGGGCTGCCAAGAAATGCAGGATCCGGATCCTTTTTCCTGTTGAGTGAGGGGCTGTCAGGTCACTTGCTGCTGTGCTGTCCCTCCAGTCCTGCAGGCACAGATCACCTTTATTTTTTCTTAGCTGCTTTCAGAATGTTCCATTGGTTGTCTCTTGTGTAATTTTTGCGCTTCTGTTTGTACTTAGCAGGGAGCATTGTGGAGAAACAAGTCCACCTCATCTTGTCTGGAACAGAAGTCCCTCCTTCACTTTCAAAAATCAGATATATAGTAGTATAGGAGGGTTCCTTTTTTTCTTTTTCCTTTTTAGTATGTTAATGTTTTAAACGAGAAAGGATACCCCCGGACTTTCACAGGGGGCTTGTTTGGTTGGACACAGGCAGCTGCTGAAGGAAAGACGGATTCAGGTAACAAGGTAAAGAGCTCTAGTGGTCAAGGTGGAGACTGAACACTAACTAGTTCCAGTCCTAACTCAGCCCCTCACCAACATATTTGGTTAGGTCAATTCTAAGCTTCCTTTTTCCTTCTGTCAGATGAGCAATTTGGGGTCCTCCAAGCTCCCATATCTATAAGCCAAAATCCATCCTTTTTACACTTAACTGAGGGTAATAGGCCAGGTTTCCTCTAGAAATTTCTCTCAGCAGTCGAGGAAATTAGGTTTGGAGAAGACAGGACATACAGACCAGTTCCGGTCTATCTGCTGGCACCAGAGCCACAGTTGGATCATTTGTTCATTCATTATGTATTGTTCATTTGGTTCATTATCACTAATTTATCAAGTATGTTTTGTATGCTTACTGTGTGCCAGGATTGGCCTAGGTTCTGTAAAAGATAAAAAGTAAAATGAGACATTCTACCCTTGCATTGTTGAGCCACTTATTTGGCATTATCTTCCAATAAATACACATTAAGTAATGTGAGTAAGTAAGTTGAGAGGCCAAGACATCAAATGTGTTTAGGTTCACTGTGCCAGATATCAACACTGGTTCTCTGTGAAGCTGCACAGGAGATCTGGGACCATTGTTCAAATACAATCTCAAAGCCTTAGCACTCTTCGCACCATTTGGCCTCCATGAGCAAGCCCTGGTGATTCTGTGAGCTTTTGTTCTTTTAATAAGTTGAGCAAACATGAACTACAAGTGCTGTCATCTTGTCTCTATTCATTGTGCTGTGTAATTGGAAGAAGAAATTCTAGTTTGTCTCTTCCCTGTGAAGCAGTCAGTTAGGCAACAGACTAGTCTTCTGACATTTGTACTTGGGACAGTTACAGAATCTCATGATTCAGTGCTTTATAGACTCTCTTGATTGGTTAATAGCATAGTATCTTATGTTCCAGAGTCTATGGGCTGATACTATAATCTGTGAGAAGTGGGTAATCAGATAGCTCTTGGTTCCAGAATCATAGACTCTTGAAACCAAACAGGGCCTTAGAAGCAAAATAAGCAGCAACCATAAATTAAGTTACAAAATACACTTTAAGGGATAAAAAAAAAATACAAGCTAATTAAAGGTGTAGCAAAACAAACAGCAGCATAAGTCAGTCTTAGTAGGTCTGCTGGGCTTCAGTCATGGCATGGGTCTGCTTCAGGACTCAGGGTTGGGCCAGCACAGGGAAGGGACTCCGGAAAATCCTTGGATACAACTGCCTTGATTTGCAGCTGAAGAAATAAGGCCTAGAGGATTTTCCCAAGGTTGCCCGGAAAACAGGACTAGTCAGTCATCTGACCTCGATCAGAGCAAATGTGGGGGACATGGTCTCCACCTCCTAGAACCCTGCTGGAGCCTCTTGTCCAGCTGTCCTTTTCTCTTTCCCTTTGGCTCTGCCATGTTCTCTTCCTCTTCATCTGTCCCTTCTTCCCCTCCCCACACACTCCCCTCCTTTTACCCCTCCATTTTGTTCCCTACACATAGACTATGAGCTCCTTTCACTCTTCTTTCTTTGTCTGGTATATTATAGAAATTTCTAGTAGCCTTATATTTATTAATTCAGATATTCTGTTTTGAATCTTTTTTACTTTATGAGTGGATATGTTAAATGTTTTAGTTATCTGTTCCTGAGTAAACCCAACATATTTAGAGATGATTTTCTCTAGTGGTTTTTTTTTTTAAGGTTGACACTGTGAATGCCTGGCAACTGCTGATCTTTTTACTATCTCTATAGTTTTGCCTTTTCCAAAATATTATACAGTTTGAACCACACAGTATGTAGCCTGCTCAGATTATCTTCTTTCACTTAACAATATGCATTTAAGCTTCCTCCAGGTCTTTTCATGGCTTGATAGCTCATTTTTTAAAATTATGAATAATATTCCCTTGTACAGATGTACTGCAGTTTATTTATTCATTCATTTATTAAAGGATATTTTTGTTTCATCCAATATTTGACAATTATGAATAAGTCTTCTTATAAACACCTGTGTTCAGGTATTTGTGTGGACATAAATTGCAACTTATTTGAGTAAGTACCTGGGAGTGCAATTGCTGGATTGCATGGTATAAGACCATGTTTAGAGTTGTTAAGAAATTGCCAAACTGTCTTCTAAAGTGGCAGTATCATTTTGCATTCCCGCGAAAATGAGTGAGAGTTCTTGTTGCTCCATATCCTCAGCAGCATCTGGTGTTATCAGTGCTTTGAATTTTAGCCATTCTAATAGAGGTGTAATGGTATCTCATTGTTGCCTTAATTTGCAGTTTGCTAAGGGCATAATATTGAGCATCTTTTCATGTGCTTATTTTCCATCTGTATATCTTCTTCTGCTGACACTTCTCTTCAGATATTTTGCCTTCTTTTTAATTGGGTTGTTTGTTTTCTTAATACTGAGTTTTAAGGGCTCTTGGGTTCTGGATATAAGTCCACTATCAGATGTGTGTTTGGCAAATATTAATATTTTCTCCCAGTCTATAGGATGGTCTTTTCATTCTCTTAACGTTGTCTTTTACAGAACAGAAGTTTCAAATTTTAATTAAATCTACCTTCAATTTTTTTCTTTCTTGGATCATGCTTTTGGTGTTGTATCTAAAAACTCAGACATGGTTTGGCCAGTGACTGGTTAAACATACTGTGGTATATCCATATCGTGGAATACTACTCAGAAATATAAACGAAGGAACTATTGACAAATGAACAATCTGAATGAATGTCCAGAGAATTATGCTGACTAAAAAAAAAAAAATCAATTCTAAAATGTTACATACTGTATAATTCCATTTATTTGACATTATTGAAAGGACAAAATTAAAAATGTGGAACAGATCAGTGGATGCCAACGTTTAAGGATGGGGCTAGGGTGCAGTAAGTGTGGCTACAAAGGGTAGCATGAGAAATCCTCGGGTGATGGATAGATTCTGTATCTTGACTTTGTTAATGTCAGCATCCTTGCTGTGACATTGTACTATGATTTTGCAAGATGTTACCATTGTGAGAAACTGGCTAAAGGGTACACAGGATTTCTGTATTAATTCCTACAACTGCATGTGAGTGAATCTATAATTACCTCAAAATAAAAAGTTTAATTAAAAATAAACACCATTATTGACTTATAATTTACATGTAGTGAAATGCTCAAATCAGTTCAGTGAGTTTTGACTGTATGCACACAGGTAATCGCACCCCTATCAAGAAACGGAACATTTCTATTACTCCAGAAAGCTTCTTCTATCTCTTTACAGTCAATCCTCCCCCCAGTAGCAATAACCACTGGTCTGATTTTAATTATCATATATAATTTTTGCTAAAAGTTTTGTACTTTTTAAGTGCCTGACTTCTTTCACTCAGTGTGATGCTTTTGAGACTCATTTATGTTATTGTGTGTATCAGTAGTTTACTCCTTTTTAATTCTGTGTATGGATGCAACATAGGATTTGTATGCTTTTTCTTCTTGATGAACATTGTGTGGCTCTTATGTTTAAAGTTACTACTAACAGTTTTGTATAAGGCTTATTGTGGATATGTTTTCATTTCTCTTGGATAAATACTTTGGAGGAATTGCTATTAATACATCATAGGTAGGGTATGTTTCACTTTTTATGAATCTAGCAGTTTTCCAAAATGGTTGAGCATTATAGAATAGGAGTTCTGATTGCCCCATACCTTCATGAACATTTGGTATAGTCAATCTTTCTTAATTACTCATTCTAATGGGTGTCAAGTGGAATGTCTTTGTGTTTTTAATTTGCACTTCTCTGACGACTAATGATGTTGAATACCTTGTTATGTGTTTCTTGGCCATTCATACATATTCTTTAATGATGTGCCTGTACAGAGATTTTGCCTTTTGATTTATATTTAACTTTTTGAGTTGTAGTTCTTTGTGTGTTCTGTATACAAACACTTCTTTGGGTCTGCAAGGTGAATATTTTCTCCCAGGTTATGGCTTGCTTGATTTCTTAATAGTGTCTTTTGATGAGTTTTATAGGATTTTTTTTAAAAAGACTAGTTCTCTTTCAGTTTATGTTTCAAGTAATAGATTCTTCTTGACTCACCTGAGGAAAATTTTCCAAGTGTATAGACTAAATTAACGAGGTTTGTGCAAAGCTTAAAGTTTCTGCCTTTCTAGTACTTAGAGTTGCTCATTAGAGTTGAACAACTCTCTGTACCTCCTGTAGCATTGTTTGTTATTTTTCTAGGGTCTGTGCTTCACACTTTCCATTATATTTCATGTCTGGATCTCTGTCAAGAGTTGTCTGACTAAATGGAAAGTACTCTTGGTGTTGTTTTTAAAATCCTTGATATTCATATGACATGACTTCCTTTGGAAGAATTGCTTTATGTCTGGGAAAGTAAGAGTTACAATGTCTTATTGAAAAAGTACTGTCTTTTTTAAAACATTCTGTCAGAAAACTGTGAACCTTTTGCAAAAAATGGAGTTTGACTGTAAGGATCACATTCCAAGGATCTGGGAAGACTGGCAGGTGGGAACTTTGCAAAGCACAGCAGGATGCACTCATCAGCATAGCCTTCGCACTTTCTGTTACTGATAACCTGTGGTTCCAGCCTCTGCTGGCAGTCAGTGAGGAAGCCTTTTGCATGTTCTCGATCAGTCCTGTCTCCATTTTTTCCAAATTGCTATCCAAATCTTTATCTCTTCCTGCCTCATCCCAACATGAAGCACGTCCCACTCCCATAAAAAGATGATCAGTTTAGTTTAACAAATGATTTTTGAGTGCTTGCTAAATATCAAGCAGTTAGCAAAAAACATTGTCCCTGTCCATAAGGACTTTACAATCTAGGCACAACTTCTAACTCTCATAGGTGCAAATTTATTTAAATATGTGTCTATCCTTCTTTATTCTTATGTTTTTATGTTTGGGAAGTGCTGTCTCTCATTTTGTGTAAAGTTGGTTCGTCCTCCTGTATTGTGTTTTATCTCTTACATCTCTTTTCCGCATCCATTGTCCCTTCTCTTTCCTGTAACAGCAGCCATTTGTGGTCCATTTGTTTCTTCCCTTCAGCATATATTTAAATTTAGCACCCAGCTCAATACTGAACAATCTTATGGATTTTTCTTAATTCTTGTGTCTGGTTCAAAGGAATGTAAGTAAATCTAAGTACTTGCTACAGTTTCTCAAGAAAATGCCAAGAGGTAAGTGTTGCTAGATAAAATACAGAACACCCAGTTAAATTCAAATTTTGGATAAACAATGAATACATTTTTTAATATAAACATGTCCCATACAATATTTGGGATATACTTATAAAAGTATTCACTGTTTGTCTGAAATTCACATTTAGCTGAGCATCCTATATCTTTATTTGCTAAATCTGGTAATTCTATAAAGAAAGATGACATTTATAATGCAAATAAAAACTCCCAAATGTCATCGTTCTCTATCCCTTTCTTTCTCTTGCGCATAGAACAGGTGCTCCCAGAGTCTTCTGCACCTCCACTCCCATTCCAAGCTCCCAAGAACAACTCACTCTGTCTAAACAGCTTCCTCTTTGTCCAATTCTATTCTTTTTAAAGAAATTCCCACCAGAATCTCTCAATACCACAGTAAATCTTTTTCATTCTCCCTTCCATACTCTGACCCACCCTTCGTGAATTTTGACTCATCAGCTCTGGTGAGTGAAGGCAGGGGAGGGGGTGAGGTTGTGAACACACATTATCCACTGGGTTTTCCTGTCAGAATAGGGCAAAGTTGCACTTAATAAAATTCTTTAACTTTGCTTCCTTTAACATCATCTTATGTCCCAACTTAGCTTTACTGCCAAGGTCTGAGAAAGCGTGTGGTCTTCTCTGGTGTGTTCTACAATGCATTGCAGCCTAGATTCTGCCCACAGCACACCACTAGAGTGACTTCTGCTAAGATCACTTATGCCTCCTGGCTGCCTCAAGGTTCTTCCTTGAAATTCTCCACCCTTATCTTCTGACAAGGGCCATCAGTCACAGGTGGTGCAGGTGGTGCCCTGCCCAAGACTAGGGAGTAGCTGGGGGCAGAAACCCAGTCTACACTCTGCTCTCCAGCGCATGCTCACTGTCCTCAGAATCGATCCTCAGAATCAGACAGATGTACAACCTACTCACCAGATTACTGGAATTTCAACGTTGAGCTGGGAAAACTCAGGGCAGGAGAAATAGATGAGAATGTGAATTTCCTTTGGACACCTGGCTCCTCAAAAGGAAACTGGAGAGAAACTCCTCTCCAAACCCACCAATAGGCTGTGTCATAGACTGATGTGTTAGACACCTCTTGTGAGCCACTTCAAATTCTGTCACTCTACCTCTTAATCTAGCTGTTGCAGTGGCTACCAGTTCTGCACAGGCTTTAAATAATGTTGTGCATTGCAACTTGACAGCACCTCCCCTCACATCTTGCTTCTATAATAGCTTTAGGACTTTTCTGATGCTTTGGAGTGCGACGTGCACAATTGACACTCACACAAGTGCAACCTGAGTTAACACCCATGGGGCCCTCCTTGACCAATGGGGATGAAAGCTAGTAGATATGTGCTTTCCTCATTTTTCCTCTGGGTAGGCAGTTCTGAGATACATTTTGTTTGCCAGTGGCCAACTCGATAACAACCAGCATATTAGTTTTCCCTCCTTCCCTGTTCCATTCTTCTTTCTCTCCTCCTTTTATTTCCTGAGACCACTTCCCAAATAAACTAAATGCATGTGAGCCTTTGTCTAAGGCTCTGCTTTCAAGGAATCTAGCTGGGCTTTTCTCACGGTGTTGATTCTGGCTACTGCACATCCCAGACATTTTGTGTCTCCAGCTCTCACCTCCACCTCTAATCTATAATTTTTCTTCCTCACTCCTGAATCATACCTCTGAACTCACTTTAGGTTGGAGTGACTTGTTGCTCCTATCAAGCTTTTAAACTGAAACCATAGAATAACTCCTGCTTGAACACACTCTGGTGTTCTTTTTATGGAACAGGATTTACTTGCCAGTAGGTTGTTGAAGCTCCACATAAAAACATATGCTCCATGTAGGACAGCCCAGAGGATCTTGGGATGAATTTGCCTCAGGACAGGAAGCCTCTGTCACAACTGGGATCTTTCGTGTTGAGTAGCTTTGTACCATGTACACCGACACTGGCAATCCCTGGGATTTTGGACATGGCACTGCCAATGTGATGGATTGATGTTATTCTATTCAGAAAGACAGCTTGTTTCTCTTGAATAGAGACTGGGCTTGTTGGTGTTTCCCCATCATTAAAGCAGAAGGAGGTTAAGAACTGGGTGCTTCTCCAGAAAGCACTAGACATTCTGAGAGTCTCTGGGGATTTAAAGCGGCTCTCAGGGGCCTTTAGAAGGACTTCCTCTTCAGGGCTGTGCTTTCCACCCAGAAGGTGGAGAGTTGAGTCACTATGGACACAAGGAGAAAGGGAGGGGCAAAAAGTGAAGGCTTTATATTTCCTTTTGATTGACGCAGCTCCAGTCTAACCTGCCGGACTGTCCACTTCACTGCCCGAAAGCGACAGAGGTAAAGAGAAATGTTTCTGTACTTTACTATCTCAGCCGTGCTTGTTGTCAAAAGAGAACAGATAAGAGTAAAATGTGGCATTTGGACAGGTTGTGTAATAAACCAGATGAGGGGTTCATTAATTGAGTGTGGCTTTTGCTGACTCCTTGGTAAATATATCAACACGTCTGAGTGTTCTTGATAGTGAGCATTTAAAAATGTTTGAGGCAGGCTGACTTGATTTCAAATCTCTGATTTATTTAGTAAAATGGAGCTCTCTTGATATTTTTAGTTATTAATCTCCTTATTCAGAACAGAGCTAATCACACAAAGCTGTGGCCTCTATATGATGAAGCACTTCTTAGCTCCTTAGAAGATCTTAACTGCACTGCACTAGCCTTATTAATTGTTATGTGTTGGAGAGAAATTGTTTATTTTCCGAGCTCTCAGTTTCCTCTTATGCCTTTAAAATTAGTCTCCTAAATAATACGTATATTCTGTACATGGATGTAAAGTGTTGTGGTTTGTTTGTGTGAGCATTCTGAAATTTCTGCTAGTTCCAGGAATGAGCTTATAACAAGTTTAAATTGTTTGAAGGACAGAGAGTGAGCACTAAAGAGTAGCTCTGATTTAGGGAAGGGGAGGTAGACACTAGATCAGTTGTCAGGAGAAAACAGTCTTGTGAATGGGTAAGAAGCTACCCAGGCTGTGTTCCAGGTTATAAGAAGCTGGTGTCTTAGCCACCCCTGGAGATGTACTTCCCCAAGAAGGACAGACTCAGACCCTCTGTCCTCTTGCAGTCCTTTAGTGTCGGTATCCCATTCTGAGACATATTCCCTTCCTTAAATATCCTGAACAGTGTTGTTGCCTCTGTAAATCCTCCTTCTTAACCTAGAGGGGCCATAGCCTTAGACATCTTTCTTTTCCTCCCTGTCTCCTGTAACAACTTTCAGATGACACATCTCATTTGCTTGGCACTTTCTGTGGACCATAAAACACATAGAAAGTTACACTCAAGGAAGTCATCTGCGATTCTTTCTCCCTTTGAGAACTCAGTTTGAAGCTCTTCTATCTACAGGACACACCCAACTTTCCCTCACCACCTGAGTGGGTCCTTGTTGGGGAGTCCATGCGTCTTTGATAGGATTCTATGTGCCTTAGGACTTCCATCTTTCATGGGATCTGCTTCCCTGAAACTGACTAGGCAATATTAATTAAACCTGACATTGTAAAATATTCAGAATGTTGATTTCTCTAATTTATATTGATTCCTGGGTGATTGTGGAAGACACTCCTTCTGTTAAGACTACTCTTCCTACAGGTATACAACCAGATGAGCAGTATTTTATTCTTCAAGAAGCAGCAGGGACATTACCTCTTTCGGGAAGTCCATCTGTAACTCTCAAGTTGGCTCTGTGTCTCTTGTCTGTACTTTCACATTATTCTGTGCACACCAGCATATCGTAGTACTAATTGGATTAAAATTCCCTTCTTCATTTCTTCCTTCCACAGATGTTTACTGAGTGGCTACTCTATGGCCGGGGCTTATCTAGGTGCTGGAATAAAGCATAAAAACCAAACAAAGTCCTTGCTCTAATGGAGATGGTACACTAGAGGGAGGGGGATTAGACAATGAATACATGTATAGTAAGTGGTAATATGAAGAAAAATTATGATAATGGGATGGAAGAATGTGGGCTGACATTTCAGATAGAATGCTCAAGGAGAGCCCTACTGATAGAACCCTACTGAACAGAGAGATAAGTGAACTGCCGGAGTGGTCTATTTGAATATCTTTGGGGAAAGCATCCCAGAAGAGGAACAGAAAGTGCAAAGGCCCTGAAGTAGAATGTAATTCACATGGTAAAGGAATTCAAGGAGCTGACATGGCTGAAGCAGAGTGAGCTGGTGGGAGAGAGGTAGGACATGAGGCCTGAGAGGTGGCCCGGGCCCGGTCACAGAGGGTCTTGTTGGTCTTGGTAAGGACTTCGGCTTCTTCTCTGACAGAAAGGGAAGCCATTGGAGTTTTTGAGCAGAGAAGGGTGGGGGACATAACTAATTGTTTTAAAAATCTTCACTCTAGCTTCCCCAGAAAATGTCACGGAGGAGGGAAAAGCCTGGAGTAGGAGGATGAGTTAGGAGACTATTTCAATAATCCAGGAGAGGGAATATGGTAGCTTTGACCAGGCAGGTAAAACTGGAGAGGGTGAGAAATGGGCAGATGGTAAATCTTTTGGAAGATAAGGAAAACAGGATTTTTTGACAGATCAAATGTGGATAAGAATGAGACAATATTTAAGGATGATCCCAAGGTCTTCAGCTTGAGAAAATGGAATAATGGAATTGCCATTTACAGAGGTGATGATGGCTGTGGGGACAACGTGGGCTGGTGAGAGGAGTTAGAAAGTCGAAGTTTGTCTCACACATGTTAAGTGTGAGATATCTATTAGACATCCAAGTGGGGATGCCGCTTAAGTGGTTGGATATATGGGTCTGGAGCTCGGGGGCAGTATAAACTCAGGAGCTAAGAGAATATCAGTGACACTGAAGGCATGAGGTTGGATAAGATCACCTGGAGTATGAGTATAAATAGATAAGAGGCCCAAGATCTTAATTCGGTTGTATTATGATGAATACAATTTGAACATTGAAAGATTCTGCAAAAAAGACTGAGAAATGGTGGCCAACAAAGCAGGCTGTGAACTGAGAGACCTGGAAGTTAAAGGAAGGAAGTGCAGGATGGCAAGGAGGCTCCTGTGAGGGCAGGAACTATTCCTAATCATTTTTATAGCTACCCCTACAGTTAGCTACAGGTGCCCAATAAAGGTTTGTTTGTGGAACTGAGTAGAATAAACTCTTCCTTCCTGACATGCTCTTGTCATAAGATAACACATATTCTAGCATCATCTTTACATCTCTTTAAGTTTCCATTTCCATTCATTTATTTTCATGACATCACAGCTGTGACCCAGGGCTGAGGGCTCTGACCACCTTCTCATGGCATGACTTACTCATTGGTATCCCTCACTTTTGTGGAGGAGTGTAGGGAATGAGACCTCACCAAGGAGATGAAAATACGCAAAGAATTTTGTCCAAGTTTGATTTATTGACTATTAATTTGTCTGTGCAAAAATGACCATGATGCAGATGTTCTTCTCCTGTGAGGCTGTGAAGGTGGGCAGTCTAGTGGGAAAATACCTGGCTTGGCTGAGCTTGTGTAGCTCAAGAATTTTTCTGCACAAATTCCAGAATTAGGAATGTCTTAAAGCATGGAAATTAAGAGCATAAAGATACAATGCCTTCTGCGCTTTTGCTTCAGAACAGTTACAGATGATTTTACAATATACACAAATGAGCCTGGGAAACATAGTGAGACCCCATCTTCATAACACATTTAAAAATTAACTGGGTGTGATGGTGTGTACCTGTAGTCCCAACTTCTTGGGAGGCTGAGGTGGGAGGATGACTTGAACTCAGGTGTTTGCAGTTACAGTAAGCTGTGATGAGCCAGACTGGGTGAGCTTGTCTCTAAAATACACGCACACACACACACACACACACACACAAATGATAGTGAGATAGCTTTGAAGTATTAGAAGAAATAGTAAATCTTCTATTTGTTAGAATCTAAAACTACTATGAATTCCCCCTTCTAGCATTTTCTAAATTTCTCAGAAATTATGATAAGGGTATGTAATTTTTTATGAAGCAGTGTGCTTAGACACTTAAATTCATGAATTGTAATAACTGAACTTTAGATATTATCTGTACCTTTAGGTGATATTCTGAGATATTTTCCCTTTCTGTTCACAGGCAGTGCTTGGCATACAAATGGGTTCCCTCAGCACAGCAAATATTGAATTTTGCCTTGATGTGTTCAAAGAGATGAACAATAACAATGTAGGAGATAACATCTTCTTCTCTCCACTGAGTCTGCTTTATGCTCTAAGTATGATCCTCCTTGGTGCCAGAGGAAACAGCGCAGACCAGGTGCAAAAGGTATGGAAGGCAGCAGAGATTTTCCCAGACCCCAACTTACTTCTACCTTTATGCCAAGAAAACTCTGTCATTTTGTGAGAGAAAAAACACACCTGAGAAAAATCATATTTCTTAAAAATGGATAATGTCTTAAGTAATGTAATACATTGTAATGCAAATAATGCAACATATGCAATACGTATTCTCTTTCTTACTATCGGTGGTATCACAAATAAATTTCTGTAGTTTGCTTTTGGAGTTCACCCTTTCAGGATTTAAATATGATAGAGAACACAGGTATGGTACTACTATTGTCCTCTAGAAGGTTAAACTTATGATAAAACCTAATGATATTTTAGAAGTTACCACATTTAAAAATTTTTTTTCATTATTGCATTTGAACTTCATTGTAACCCTGTGTAGCAGGTAGCAACTGTTATCACCATTTTACAGATGGGAAAACTGAGACTCAGAGAGGAAAGGTGACTTTTCCGGTTACATGGGCTAACATAAGTGATTTTTCCATTATATATATTTTTATCGCTGTGGAAAGTCTAGAAGAGTATCACTTAACAACTCTTGGGATACTTGCACATCTTATTATTGTCTTTTCTGGGAACCATGTAACATCTTACGTGGCCCAAAATGGTGTTGTCCTAGTTAATGGCCTAAAGACAGTAGGAGAGGAGCAGAAGAGCCCGGTGGATAAGAAGTCAGTTTCTGGAACCTGACAATTGTCTGGGGAAAGCTGCTTGATCTCTCTCGACCTTAATTCCCCTAACTTAAAATGAGGACAATAGTATCTATTTATAAAGTTGTTGGGAAGGTTAAATAAGATATGTAAAGACTTAATTCAGGGCTGGGCACGGTGGCTCATGTCTGTAATCCTAGCACTTTGGGAGGCCAAGGTGGGAGGATGTCTTGAGCTCAAAAGTTTGAGACCAGCCTGAGCAAGAGTGAGACCCCATTTCTACTAAAAATAGAAAAAATTAGGTGGGCATGGTGGTACATGCCTATAGTCCCAGCTACTGGGGAGGCTGAGGCAGGAGGATCCCTTGAGCCCAGGAGTTTGAGGTTGCTGTGAGTTAGGCTGAAGCCACACACTCTAGCCCAGGCAACAGAGCCAGACTCTGTCTCAAAAAAAAAAAAAAAAAAAAAGACAATTCAGGATTTGGAACATAACAATATTAAATGTTAGCTATAACTATTGGTCTTTATCTGAAATAGAAAAATAGATACTTACAACTGTCCATTGCTTTTGGTGACAATTGATCCCCCCTCCCTTTTTTTTTTTTTCTTTTTCTAGGTGCTTCACTTTAATCATATTGTGGAATGGTTAAAACCAGAATTTAAGGACTCACCTCAGGTATGACAATATCATTGCTTAGTTGTCAAATGCTCTTTAACACGAGCGAGCCAAGAAATAATAGTCCAGGGGTTGAGTAGCAGAGTCCCTGCTTTGCCCCATGAGGGAACTAGTCATGTCTCCTTCTTTAATCTTCCTGATAATCACTACAGCCTAGAGTTTAATACAATAATAATATGATAATAATAACAATAATAAAGTTCTCCAGATTTTATTACCTGATTTATTGTCATCCATACTCAAACTTTCTGTTCTTTTTATGGATGTGCCCCTTGTTCAATCTGCCAGGCTTGTTTTTGCTGTGTTAGATTGTTTTCTGTGCAGTGAGAGGAATGAGAAAGGAGCCCAAGGCATTGCCATATATTCATATACTGGGAAAACATGGCCTGATGCTGCCCAACCCACATGCTCTGGGACTGTGGTCTCTAGTTTTTGCCAGTAGAAGGATTCATTTTGACATCAAAATTACGTAGAACTCCTACATGAAAATAGTTGTGTTTGATTGTGATTGGTTGAGAAAATATATAAATGAGCATAGATTCACAGAACATGAGCTTCACAGAACCCAGCTTATTATTTGGAGTTCCAAGCCCATAATTTGGGAACCATTGCTTTAGGAAATACAGGCATAACCCCTATAATGTCCGTGAATTCTTGGCTATCTTTCAAGTACAACAAAGCTTCATGCTTAGCAGAATTGCACTGCTGCAGATGACTGTGTAAAGTCAGGTCAGTTAAGGGCTGAAGTGTTTGAGTAAATGGCCATACAGAAAACTGAAACATTGAAAATGTGTGATACTAAAGAGAAATAATTCTCTAAGTACAAAGAGGGCAATAAGACTTAGATTATTGCCTTGAATACCCCACTAGGATCTGCTTATTTATGAAAACTGCTTTTGTTTTTTGGGGGAAGGGGAATTTTTAAAATTGTATTCTATTTTTAATTGACAAATAATAATTGTATAAATTTATGGGGTACAATGTGATGCTTGGATACACATCTACATTGGTATACACCGTAGAATGATGAAATCAGGCTAATTAGCATATTTATCACCTCAAATACTTATCATTTGTGAAAACTGCTTTTGAATTAAACTATTAGAACCGACAAGTGCATGTGTGTTTTGCAATAGCTTACAATTCTGCACACAAACTGCAACCAAAGTCAGAGAGTGATGAGATGTGCTAGAGAAAATCTAGAGAAAAGAAATGCTTTAAACTCTTTGATTCCTTGTATCTATGGCCTTTTTATTCAGAGACAAACATTTTACTTTTTAGATGTTGTTTTCACCTTTTTATAGCTCTTCAATGACAAAAAATCAAGAAATTTAATACATTATTATTTGTTTACTAATGCTTCAGTGCAGCCAAGCTGGAAGGATTCATTCAGAGCTTAGTGTCCTATTCTCTCAAATCAACCAGCCAGACTCTAACTATACCCTCAGCATTGCCAACAGACTCTATGGGAAAAAGACAATGGCATTCCACGAGGTAAGTTCATCTGGAATGGTGGTCAACAACTTCCTTGGCATCCTCTGGATTTCATGCTATAAAATCAATGAAGAGTGAGAAGAGTCACATGTTATTTATCTTTAACAGATTGAATTTGAGCCAACTTAGAATTGGCTGGGGACTCCAAGGCACAGGAAAGCTATGGGGAAAACATGTCAGAGGGTTCATCCTGCGTTTGTTCACAGGGCTGGTTGCAGAAGGAGCCCCAGAGCTGAGCCCAAAGTTGGAAGGCCCAAGAACCCAACCTAGCTAGTCCTGTTGTTTCCTGGCTATGTGGCCTCACCTCTCACTGGATACAGTTTATTCTTTTATAAAGAAGGGATAACAATATCTTCTTCTCATGGTTTATGTAGGATGGAATGAGAGAGGGTATGTGAAAGTCCCAATAAAATAGGCTTTATATCATGGCCTAGTACATTTATATGTATTTTGGTTTATATGTAAGCATATATACTATGCTGTGATGAGTGCTTGAGATGGGAAGTTTATACCATAGTTCTTTTCTGAAAGAGGTTATCATACAGTCAGGTGACTGGATCTATAATTTGAAAGACAAACGATAGTATGAGATGTCTAAGGACAGTGCCAATCACAAATGATAGAGAGAATCAGAGGAGATTTCCCCTGTTACAGTGCTCTGAATCAGATGCCCCCAGGGAGAGGGTTCCTCCCCACCCCATCACCCCCATGCTTACCTCCACTTCTCCCCACCTAGGACTAGAAGGGATTTAATCTTCTCAGGTTAGTTCTTGGATGAGACACTCTCTAATGTTGAGGTTGTTAAGCTGTATTAAAAAAAATATGTCTACATGAATACCTTGGATACAATTCATACTGAGGATATTCTCTGGGACCTTTTCTTTAGGTAAAATCAAGGAACTCTTCAGCAAGGACACTATGAATGATGCGACTGTGCTGGTGCTGGTGAATGCTGTTTACTTTAAGGCCAAATGGGAAAAATATTTTGACTGTGAAAACACAGTTGATGCACTTTTCTCTCTAAATGAGGTACTGTATTAGAGCTCGTGGTTTTCTAGCTATTCAACTCATAATCTTCACTAAAAGTAAAACTTAGCTCTCTGAGTTACAGCTTACACCTATAATAAGAACATTTTGCTATTAATAAAAGCACATGAAGTTCATTGGGCATTTTTGTGTCAAATACCTATGACACTGCATATTTTTCCATTCATTATTTCATTATTTCCCCCAAATAACATTATAAAATGAGTGTTATTATTATTTTCACTTAGGATTTGCTGGGATAAAATGCAAAGGCTAACTTAGTTAACCAAATTCACGCATTAGGATTCACATCTGTGGGCATTTGCCTGAGAAACCTGTGTTTTAAGCCACTGGGCTTAGAATGGGAGGAAAGGACAAGGGTTGGATCCCAGCCAACCACTTGTTATCTGATTAGCTTGTTACTGGGGACAAGTTTTCCTCTCAAGCGCTGAATGTCCTCATCTGTAGACTGATGACTCCTCATCCTCCACCTAGAGGTTATTGTGAGGTTTAAGGTGCCTGGGGGTGTCCTTCCTCTGAAGGACGCCTTTGGAGCAGGTATTGTTATTTAATATGTAGATGATTATCGCTTAGCCAGGGCTCCCATCAGTGCAGTGGTGGGCTCCTCCAGGCCAGAGGGGACAGGCTGGTGTGAGGCCAAGAGGCAGGGTGGGACAGGCATTGAAGATGGACAGCTGGCAGGGCTCCTTTCTGCTGACCAGGCAGTGGGAGGTGGTTGGAAAGAGAGTCGACTAAACAACTGGTTACAAACACGGAAAGATACAGTATTGGGCACATAAGGGCCAACCGATCAGAGGGCAGACTCTCTCGGGCTGGATCACCGGTGTGGCTCAGGGCTTCTGCTGCAGACCCATCTCATCTTACAGAACCTCTGTTCTCAGGAGAGTTGGGGTCCTGTGAGTTTGTGAGCTTCCCATGGCCATCCTGTGACTTCCTGCTTTGTCTCCTGCAGAATGAAAAGAAGAATGTGAAGATGATGACTCAAAAAGGTCAGTATAGAATTGGCTTCATAGAGGAGCTGAAGGCACAGATCCTCGAGATGAGATACACCAAGGGGGAGCTCACCATGTTCGTCCTGCTGCCGTCTTACTCGGAAGATAACCTGAAGGGTCTCGAAGAGGTAAGTCTTCATTTCCATGTTTCTACAAAATATGTAATTACAGATCTTTGGAGAACACCACTATCTACCATCTATCATCCTGAGGAAGGATGGTACTTGGGTGGTACCTGAGCTATCAGAGATATCAAAGAGTATATAAAAATCTGAATTAAATGAGATATGTATTTCTCATCTATTTAGACCTAAAGAACAAATGCCAAAAACACTGGAATCGACATTTCCTCTCTAATCTCATAGTTCTCTGCAACCATTTTTCCAAAGCAAGAGATCTGGGTTCTCCCTGTATATCCTGATTTCTGGCCACATACTCAGACTATTTTTCTCTAGCTCAGTTAAAGACCCTTTAGCTGAATCTTGTTTTTGGGCACATGTACCTTGACAGAAGTAAAGATTTTGACACTGGAATAGATTGATTGTTAGGTAGGAATTAATGAAGGCTGGAGAAGCTCAGCTACATACTATCCAATGGGGTAAAGAGACAGGGACAGAGGGAGAAAGTGACAGAAATGCCTATATAGCAGGTATAGTAATTATAATATCAATAACAATCATTATTCAGTATTTACTATGTGCCTTCACTGTGTTAACTACTTTACACACGTTATTTTGTTAATCTTTGCAAGAGCCTAATAATAGTATTACCTCTATTTTTTAGAAGAGAAAAATTTAACTTCAGAATATTAGGGCTTGGGCAAAGCACCCAACTAATCAACTGAGCTTCGCTGGGCTTTGAACACTCGTCTGTCAAACACCAAAGCATGCCAGAACTCAAATTGTCCCATAACTTCTTGTAAAGAGGAAAGATGTTTGCTTGGAGGAGTTTTAAATGGAACCAGACTATTCTGAGGCTTAGAGAAAGATCTCAAAGGTTGTCACTGACTGTAGAAACAGACTCATGCACCTTAAAGTAACTGGGATGTTCTTTGCAGACTCATAATCTGACCATGAATATTACTTCCTTCTTCTTGTAGCTTGAAAGGAAAGTCTCCTATGAAAAAATAGTGGCCTGGAGCAGCTCAGAAAACCTGTATGAAAAAATGGTAGCTGTGTCCTTCCCCCAGTTCACCCTGGAAGACAGCTACGATCTCAATTCTGTTCTACAAGACATGGGCATCACGGATATCTTTGATGAAACGAGGGCTGATCTTACTGGAATCTCTCCAACTCCCAATTTATATTTGTCAAAAATTGTCCACAAGACCTTCGTGGAGGTGGATGAAAATGGCTCAGAGGCAGCGGCGGCCAGCGGAGTTGTCAGCATGGAAAAGTCAATGCCATCATGCATGGAGTTTAATGTCTGCCACCCTTTTCTCTTTTTCATCAGACACAACAAAACCCAAACCATTCTCTTCTATGGAAGGGTCTGCTCTCCTTGAAAGGGGCACACTCTCTAGTACTTGGGGGCTGGAGGAAAATGGCCATACACTCTTCCCCTCGTATAACAAGGGCAATTTGCCTTTTTGCCAAAATCTAAAGCTGACTGCTCCCTTCCTCCGGCCATCAGCCGGGCCTATCCTTGTCTTCCTCTCACTCTGCATCTGTTTTCATCTGAGTCTGTTGGTACTGAAGGGCCCTTGCTCCCTCCCTAACCTTTCCCCGCCCTAAACATTCAAGCCCATAAATTCACCCTCTGCGACCTGAAGGTCAGCACCATTGAGAGTAGTTTTGGTTTTATTTGTTACCTACCTCCTATCCTGAAAGTTCAGGTCATTAGACCCATTCTAAGAGATGGCAAACTCAGAAGCCACTTTCACAGATGGCAAGAGAAAACGTTTGACTGGAATGTCTTTAGGAAACTCAGCTCTATTTCTAGGGTAGTTATAATTGTGGCCGTCACTGGTCAGGATGCTCTGCCTCTTCCTCTTCTGTCTTCTTACTGCATGGAGGATGCCCTGTGAGGACTCTGAGAGGGCTTGGGGTGTATCTAAGCGACAGCTCAAGAATATATGAATCCCCCAGCCAGCACTCATTTCGCACAGAGCAGGAGAATGAGATTTGTCTTGTGACCCTGACACTGACCCAGGAGTTGGCAAGCGGATTTAGAGGAGATCGGTCTCAGTTTTCCTTGTTGAGTCCCCTAGGGCTGCAGTCCCCAAGCCCCGGGCTGCAGACTGGTCTGTGGCCTGTTAGGGACCAGGTTGCAGAGCTCCACCGCCCACTCCCCCACCCCGTCTGTGGAAAAATTGTCTTCCATGAAACTAGTCCCTGGTGCTAAAAAGGTTGGGGGCCGCTGCTCTAGGCCACCATCATCGAGCACTTTCCTCTCTCTCTTCTTCACTCCCTCAGAGAATTCCCAGCTGTGGCTCGTTGCTCCTACATCCCAGGTGTGTTCAGGTGTGGGGAGCAGCGCTGCGTCCTGCTGGACTGCTGGGCCCCCCGTTCCGCTCTCTCCGCCCTCTGGGCCTATGTGTCCTCCCTGAGCCTCATGTCTGACCACATCGTGACAGCAAACGTGGGCCTGGGCACGACGCACCCGGAAACCCTTGTCAGGAAGGCCACTGGCTCCATCTCAAGCCCCAGTCTGCTGAAGCCCGACGCCCGGGTGTTCCTTCTCCCGGCGTCGGGACCTGTGTTCTCTGCTGTGGCCGTCTGAGCTCTGGAGTTTGCCTTACCTGGGCGCTCTGGAATGATCACGGACATGTGTAACTCAAGTCTCTTTTGAGTCAGCCTCTTTTCCGCTGAGGCGAATTTCTGGTCTTGGTTGTGGCCCAGTGTTCCTGCTCTGCCCTGGACTCTCCTCCCGACTGCTGCCGCGCGGGTTAAATGTGGCTGTGGAGGCGCTCGGGGGAGGGGACAGGTTAACTGCACCTGCTCTGAGGCTGGCCTCCCTCCCCGGTTCTCGCCCACCCCAGGGATCTCTTTGTGCTGTGGGAGACAAGCCCCAGGTTCTCATTGTTGAAGCTCATTTACGGTATAAACGATTTGTCCTTGGTAATGTCAAGCAGTTTGAGGCAGTGCTTTTCCCAGAATGCACGTCCCATGGGTCAAATTTATCTCGGATAATCAAAAGCTTAGTGTCTCCCGGGGTTCCTTTTGGGGCTGACGTTTGGAGGGCTGGTTCCACGCTTGCCTGGGCATGGCTGCCAGGTGCTGGGCGGGGTAACCACGACCATATATTGTTGGCCTGCACTGCCTGGTATTTCTTGTGTTCTTATTCTTTTACTTGGTAGACGCATTTTTTTTTTTTCATTTATATTGGGATTTCTCAGAATTTGAGGCATGAGAGGGAAAATGTATCTGTTTACAACGTGAGAAATAGTAAGATTCTTAAATCTTTATGTAAATCAGTAAACATATTCTTTACAAACCTGTGATCATAATGTTTCTTCTTAACGAATAAAGCACTTTTGTTATTAGCTAAAAGGCATATAATGTGTTGTCAAGTGACTTTTTTCTGGTGATATAACTTTAACCTGAAAACTTTCATCCAAAAATGCAGAAATACGTATTTCATGAAACTAACAATTCATCTGAGTTACATAGGGAAAACATATCTTGCCCCAGCAATAATTTCTCCCAACTTCCCATCATAGTTACATATGATGGCATATAAAAAAAGATGAAAACTCACAACAATGCTAAAACCAAAGAGCGACAGCAAACGGATCATCAGACTATAGAAGATATTTCTGCTGACTCCAAGTTAATGTGGCTGGATGGGGGGGCATAGTCGAGGGCTCACCTGTGTCACCCCACCTGCGCCTCAGTCTGCCTTGTTTCCTAGCACTACTGCCTTCCCTGAGTTCAGAGACATGAGACCTCTGCCAACCTAAATTCTGGACATCTCTCTCTTGTACTCACTGCTTTCTCTCCCCCTCTGTCTTTCTTATCAGTTTTTTTTTTTTTTTTTTTTTCTGCAGCCATTTGAAGACTGAACGAAACTCTGTAATTATGACTTAGGGAGAATGAGGACAGGCATTGGCTCTTTCCATCCTAGCGACCATTGTGGTGGCTGGTTCAAGGACTGCGCCGGACAAGTCTGTGTTTTTCTGCCCCTGTTTTGTGCCAGGAAATGAGTGGCAGATGCCTTTGCCCCAAGGCTGGGGCAGTAAGTGTGTGCCGGAGTCATGGAGGCGTAGCAGTGTCCCTGGTGACTGGCAGTATGAAAGAATAGGAGAAGTTTCCACAGAAGGTTTATAAACCACTTGTACACTTGCCTGAAAGCACAGTCTACCCTTCCTAGTGCTAAATTGCCAAGGCAGGCTGTGGTAAACCTCAAAGCAGTATTCACAGACAGCCTAATGAGGAATCTCAAATGCAAAGATAAGCCTATAACCTAGCTACCAAATATTTAAAGGAAATAACCACATGAAAGAAAGATACCAACCTCAACAGAGTTAATAGGTCAAACAGTGTTATGTAGGTGTTTGTTTTTCTTCCTGATGTTAGAGAGGTCTTTATGCGTTGGGAAGATTAGCCTTCTGCATTAGAATTAGCAAAAACCCTTTTCTCAGTTTGTCATTTCTTTTTGACTTTGCTTATTGAATCTATCTTTTTAATTTTTGTAAGCTGAATTTACCAATCTTTTATTGCCTCCAGGTTTTTTGAATTGAATTGAATTGAATTAATTTATTTTTGAGACAGGTTCTTGCTCTGTCACCTGGACTGGAGTTCAGTGATGTGATCATAGCTCACCGCAGCCTTGAGCTCCCGGGCTCAGGCGATCCTCCCTGCTTAGCCCCTGGGCAGTTGGGACTACAGATGGGTATCAGCACGCCTGGTGTGTTTTTTAAAAAAATTTTTTGTAGAGGTGGGGGTTCTCATTATTTGCCCAGGCTGGTTTAGAACTCCTGACCTCAAGTGATCCTCCTCCCATGGCCTTCCCAAATGCTGGGATTATAGGCGTGAGCCACTGCACCGGCGCTTCCAGGTTTTAAATCAGACTTTGTCTCCTTCCAGGTTTGTAGGAATTTATCCGTGTTTTTTTCTTTTACCTGTATAGTTTCATTTCTAAAATTTAGATCTCTGATTCAATTAGAGTTTGTTCTGGCATGTCAGGTAAAGTATGCGTCCTATCTTATTTGTCCCAGGTGGCTCTCCAGTTGTCCAATGCCACTTATTAAAACATTTGTCTTTCAGGGATTTGAGATATCCAGTTTATCATATACTAAGTTTTGTATGTGTCATGTCATATACCAAGTACACATGTGCTTTGGTCTATGTATGAACTTTCTGTCCTCTTCCTTTGATCTCTCTATTCATGTGCCAATATCAGTGTTTTAGTGACTGAAGCTTTATTACTTTTCCTTTGCAGTGCTTTGCTACTTATTCTTGTTTGCTTATTTTTCTATATGAGCTTTAGAGTCATATTATCTTGCTATTTCACTATTTTTTCTCTTTTTAATTTTTCCTTGTGATATCAGAAAAGTTTGTGTCTTTTGTACTAGATATTATTTTTATACCATCTTATTATCTAATGGCCTCACACTACTTTTTTCCTTACTCAGGTTTTTATCATTTTTAAGTGATATCAGTTGCCTCTTGTCTATTGCCTGGGCAATAATCAATGGACTTATTGTACCTTCTCTTTCTTCCTAGCATCTCCTCCCACTTTTTGCAGTCATTTTTTTCTATTTTGGAAGAACATATAAAATATATAATATGTATTATTTTCTACCCTTATTTCCATGTTTGCTATGTCTTAGAGCTACAATAAAACATATTTGTGCACTTTATAAGTCTTCTACCCAAGTTTGTCCAATCATTTTTGTTGTTGTTAGATGAAACACATCCTCTGGTAGATTCCTCAAGAAAGGCTAACAAGTCAATGTTCTCTAAATTTCTGACAGCTTAACACTGTTTCTCCATGGTCTTGATTTATGAAAGAGTACTTGTTGGGTTATAAAATTCTTAATTTGGACGTTCTTTGAGTTTCTTTAAATATTGTTCTGCTGATCTGTATGTTGCTCTCAAGCAGTCTAATATCAGCTTGATTATTTTTTATAATGATTTGATTCATTCTTTCCCTCTCTTTCTCTCTCTCTTTCTTCTCTCTCTGGAGATGTTAAAAACTAATAGATTTTCTAATAGGTCTTAGACTTCATCATTCAGGGCTAATTTTTCGAGGTACATTGTGGACGATTTCAATATATAGATTCAGTATTTTTTTTTCATTTTTGAAATACTTTCTTGGATTATAGCTTTAAATACAATATCATTTCTACTCCACTCTTTTGTTTTTGTACTTCAGGGACCACAGTTGACCCTTGAACAAATGGAGTTAGAGGGTCAAAAATCCACACATAACTTTTGACTCCTCCAAAACTTTACTGCTAACAGCCTGCTGTTGACTGGAAGCCTTACTGATAGCATTAACAGCCGATGAACACATATTTTGTGTATTATACATTGTATTATATACTGTACTCTTACAATAAAGCAAGCTAGAGAAAAGAAGTGTTATAAAGAAAATTGTAAGGAAGAGAAAATATTCAAAGTTCTTCATTGTCGTCATCTTCACATTGAGCAGGCTGAGGAGAGACTGGTTTAGCTGTCTCAGAGGTGGCAGAGGTGGAAGAAAATCCGCAAAAGTGGACCCTCAACCATTCAAGCCCATATTGTACAATTACACGTATTATAGATTTTTTTTCGCCTGTTTCTATTTCTCTCTCTTTTATCCTTTTAGTCCTTTCTTTATTTTGTTTTTGTTCTCTATGCTCCTTATTGTACTTTTTCTTATTTTCGAGATGATTTTGTTATTTCTATAATTTCTTGAGTTCAGACAGATCTCTTTACACATCTTTCTTTTTGTTGTTGTTTTGTTATTCATGTTTATTCTGGGTTTTTGAAAGTGTGATTTGTAGCATTCTTCCCAGTCACGATCGCTTTTCAAATGATATTTAATCCATAAGGGAGTGTTACGTTGCAGCTTTCTCCGCCGCCAGGTATGGTTGATCTCCTGGGCAGTATTTTCGTCAGCTGAAAAGTTTTGATTCTCACTGTTTTCTTCTTACAGCAGTTTTGCATATTTCTTGAGTAACTTTTCCTGTTCGTACTAAAATGTGTTGGATTTTTGGACTAAAAATGACAGGCAACTTTATGAAGGTGAGTGGGTACCATACTCTGGTTTCTTGGTTCAAGAGTGCCCTCTTCTGTTGGTACAGTTAAGTGCAGTTTTTAAAACAAAATAAATGCTGCCTTGCTGCTTTGCTTGTTGATCTATGTGCACAGAAATTTGAAATTAGGTGTCTTTCATTGTGTTGAGAAATGGTTCTATCAGAGGAATAAATATTGGTAAAGAGAGACCAAACCATTAAGCAGAGATTTTATGATCATGTTTCTAGAAAATCCAGCGAATAAGCTGACACTTTACCAAAAAAGAATGTTCTTCAAGATGATTTGCTAGACATCCAAAAAAAAAAAAAGTTTTCTTATACACCAGTAATAACTATTTACAAACATAATGATTTATTTAATTCACAACGCCTAATTCTATTTGAAATTATCTTATTTATTTATTGTATGCATCTCCCCAATACAATGTGAATTTAAATGAGAGAAAGGACCCTTTACACCGTATTCATTGCTGTACCTCAGTAGCTAAAGCAGTATCTGAGGCAGAGTAGATGCTTAAATGGATAAATGGAAAAACCAAAGACCTTATTCATAACAACATCAAAACTATAAAATATCTATGAATAAATTGAATAAGAAATTTTTTGTGATGAATAACACAAAAATATGGAAATATTGACATATAGCTCAATGTATTATCACAATGAACGCCCACACGGCCACCACCCAGGTGAAGAAATGGGGCATTAGCATCACCCCAAAACACCCACTTGTGTCCCTTTCCAATTATTACCTTTCACCTTCTTCAAAATATAACCACTGTGCTGGTTTGAAGCACTATAATTTAGTTTTGCCTGCCTTTGAACTTCATATAAATAGAATCATACAGTATGTATTCTTTTACATTTGGCTTCTTTTTTTCAATAATGTTTGTGAAACTCACCTATTTTGTTGTCTATAGCTTTAGCTTGTTCATTGACATTACTGTGTAGTATTTAATTGTGTGAGCATATTATTTATTTACACATTCCACTGTTCATGCACATTTGGGTTTTCAGTATTTGGCTATTATAAATAATTCTGCTATGAACATTCTTTTACATGTATCCTGGTGCCTATGGACACACATCTGTGTTGGGTGTACAACTGAGGTGGAATTGCTAGGTCATGGGGCATATACATGTTCAACTTTGATAGTGTCTTTTGATTAATGAGAGCTTTTAAATTTTACATGGTACAATTTGTTAAACTTTACTATTATTGTAAATGCTTTTGTGTGCTCCGTTTAGCTCTGCAATCCATTTATGATGGGGATTTGTATATGGTGTTAGATAGGAGTCAAGATTCCTTTTTTTCCCCATATAGGTATTCAATGAACTCAGCATAATTTATTAAAGAGACCACTCTTTCCCCACTGCTCTGCAACAACACTTTAAAAAAAAATAAAGTGTGCACATATGCATCAAAACTTTCCTGGGACTCTGGTCTGGCCTATCCTTTGCCAATTATTTAATAAGTCTTGTTATAGATAGAGCAGGTCTTACCTCCTCCTCCTTCACCATCGAAAGTGTTTTGGCTATTATTGGCCCTTTGCTATTTCATAAAAATTTAGAATCAGATAGCCAATTTTTTGAAAAATGAACTTCCTGGGATTTTGATTGAGATTGCTGTGATCAATTTTGAGAAAATTGTCGTTGTTACAATATTGAATCTTCCAAATCATAAATAAAATATATCCCTCCACTTAGTCTTCTTAATTTCTCTCAATTATGTTTAATCTTTTTCTATATACAGGCTTACACATTTTTCATATTTACTAGGTATGTGATTTTTTTCTTATTTTATTTATTTAATTGACAGATAAAATTGTATTTACCATGCAAAACAATATTTTGAAATTTAAGAACATTGTGCAATGGCTAAATCTAGATAATTAACATATACATTACCTCACATAGCTTTTTCATGCTCTTCTAAATCATATATTTTAAGAGTTTCTAACTGTATGTTGCTAGCATATTAAAAATACTTGGCTTTTTAAAATTGACCTTGCATTCAGCAATCTTGTGAAATTCACTTTCTAAATTTTAATGTATATCTCAATTTCTTTGTGAATGATGATTTTATTTTCCCTTTCAAATCCTCTTACCTTTTAAATAATAAACTAATTAATCAATTAAATAATTGCCTTATTGTACTTGCCAGGGTCTCTGGTTCAATTTTGAATGGAAGCAGTGATAGCAAGCTTACCTCACTTGTTTTGATCACAAAGAAGGAACTGGTTTACCCCCTCTCTCTCCCTCTCTCCCTCTAGCTCTTTCTATCTATAGACTCTATTGATGGGCATGTAAGATGAGCATGCTCTTTGCTCAGTATACAAAGGTGATAATTTTTCACACTTAATTTATTAATTCTAAAGATTCCCAATCCAAGAGAATTTATCATAGGTCTTTATAAACTGATTAAAAATATTATCTAAATATTATCTAAAGAATGCGGAGAGAAAAAAAAAAGAATGCAAGAATTATAAAGAAATGTTTGGAAAGCAAAAACAGCAAGGGGCTTGGGCTAGATATTAAAACACTTTCATCTTAGGTCAGGTACCCTAGAAGCAGAGTCAAAGAGAGAGATTTTTGTTCAGGTAATTTGTGTATAGGGGGGTGGTTTGTGGGGGTGGAGGGCAGGGACTTCTTTGAGAGAAGCAGGACAGGGCAAGGGAAAAGTTTTGATCAGTCCTGTGGTTTGTAGAGATTGGCTTCAAGGTCTGGAGCAGAAAGTGCCCTACAAAGTTGTTTTACCTGACACGGGAGGGCTGTCCTTTTATACCCTTATGCTGGTGAGTCATGTCTGAGGTGTGCCTGGCTGGCGGGTGGAGGAGTGGTGTGTAGCTTCCCAGGCAGGTGGCTCCTGTTTAGCTGAGAATCATTTGCCTGAGAAAAGGGCATCTCTGAATTTCAAGCCAAAACAGCAGGGTGACAGATGTACTGGCTGCCAAAGGGAATCTGGCTGGGACACCTTAGGGTCAGAGAAGAAAAACATTACAAGTCCCTGTGGGTAACAGACATGCAGAGGTTTTACCAAAACTGAGAGTTGTGGAGCAGAGTGGGGAGCCCTTCAGTGTTCTGCTTCAGGGCCTGTTTGCTCTCCTCACTTGTACGCATAGGAACCACTTTTATGATTCTTGATCTTCAACGTATTTTCTACCTCTGGGTCAGTTTTGATACTAGAAAGAAGAGACTGATAAAAATAGAAGAATAGGGAGGGCTCCAATGATTGGAGGTTGTGAAAACACTGAAAATGAGGTTTAGAGAGAACACAGATGAGAATCTGTCACCAGATGGAGGTATTCTGGTGTTCAGAAATTTAGGACAGCAGCAGTTCCTGGTGATGACAGCAGCCAATGCGTGACCACGTGAGTGGGCTAGTACAGGGTGGGGAAGGGGAAGGTCAGGGAAGTGGGAGGCGCCACAGGCAAGAACGGTGAGGGCGTACAGAGTGGCGGGAGCAGCTGGGGGGACAGGAAGGCCCTGTGCAGAGCACCAGAGGGGCCTGTGGCTGGGCAAGGGCAGGCCAGCCTGACTGTGCAAGTCTTCAAAGGGGAAGGAACGTCGAGGGTGATTGAAGGAAGAAGGGCTTGGAAGAAGTGAGAGTAGGAGGGAAAATGGGAGTTGTGAGCTTTCTTCCTTACCCCAAGGTATGAGTGGCTGTCCTCAGAGAAGACTTTGCGGGGATATGGTTGTCCTCAGGGAAAGCCAGGTTTCCCTGTGAAAGCAGGATGGTAGAGAAACAGCTTTAGGACAAAGCAGTCGGCCTATGGAAATGGCTGGGCAATAGAGCAGGAAGTCTAGGGGCCACAGAGAAAGAAATTAGAAGACATAAACTGATAGGGATATTAAAAATGAGCATTATTGCCAGATCAAAGATTTTATGTCATTTAAAAAGCTAACATTTCCATTTCATTGGCCTCTAGGGTTAACTCCATAACTGTTAATTGTTTCTAAATCTTCCTCAATTTGCATGTTTCTTGGTGACTAATTAAAAGGCAAAATGAATTAAATACTGCTTTGAGTTTGCTTAAAGAGCATTAATCAAAAAATTTATTTTTGAGAAAAACAAATTTTGAGTGTGGAGACTGGTACATACATGACCCATGCCCTTTTGAGTCTGCGTCTCTGAGGAGTTTCTTTAGCTGGGGGTCTCTGGCCTGAGAACGGGCATCCCAGCACCCGGCAGAGCTAATGTGCCCTGCTAGGAGCTGCAGCCCAGCGATGACCCTGAATCTTCACATCCTGTCCTGAGGATCAAAGCTAGAATAATCCCTGGGCTGTTTCTTTTAATGAGCTGGTAGAGCCAGTAGACATGCTCCAAGGTTAGCAGGAAAAACTGGAATCTGGAGGTGTAATTTCCTACTGAGCTCTTTGTTTTCTTTTTTCTTTTTTGGTTGCACTGTTTTCCTGAAATCAGTGAGGGTGTTGGGTGTTTATGAATTATTGGAGTCTAGCACAGTGTCTAGTACATAGTAGACTCAATAATTGTTTATTGAATGAGTTAAAATGAGAGATTTCGTAATTAGTGGACAGGATACTTGAGAAGAAGCGTGTGTGTGTGTGTGTGTGTGTGTGTCTGTGCGTATGTGTGTGCCTGAGAAAACACTTCTCACTCCTTTTTCTTGTTCTTTTCTAGCAAGGCAGTTTTCTTTCATTTTTTTTTTTTCCCCACATTTGGCACACCAAAGTAATGCAACTGCGGAGGTAACTCTATTACAGAGAATGGCTTGTCATGATACACCTCTGTCCATCTGTGGTACGGCAAGTGTACATTTGATTTACGTCTTCAGCAGGATGTATACCAGTGGTTTCCAACCTTGTGCACGTGAGAATCACCTGAGGTAATAAAAACTCTTGTTTTCCAGTTTCCACTCCAGAGATGCTGACTCAGTTGGTTGGGGGTGGGGCTTGGGCATAGATTTTTTTTTTTTTAAAGTTCCCCAGGGGAATTTAATGAGCATGCAAGGTGGAAAACCAGTGCTGAGGCAGAGAGAGCGAGCTATAAATTAAGGATCTGGCTACTCCATTTACATATGCTTCCGCCTTCCTTGCTCAGCCACCTCTGTTTCTCCATAAGTCGGGTAAGTTCTTCTTTTGGTTCCAATTTAAGATTTTTGTATATAAAAACACTGATGTTTATTGATTTGAAAGAAGTACTTTATTGTGCACAGACTTTCCTTGGGGTGGTTTTATTTAATTTAGTGCCTACACGGCTATGAAAATTTATCTTCTTCATGTTGCTTGACAATAAGTTGATTCATTTTATTTCTGATTTAATCTGCATGGAAACCTGAGGTTGAGACTGAAGCTTTTTTTTTTTTTTTTTTTTGAAACAGAGTCTCACTTTGTTGCCCAGGCTAGAGTGAGTGCCGTGGCGTTAGCCTAGCTCACAGCAACCTCAAACTCCTGAGCTCAAGGGAACCTGCTGTCTCAGCCTACAGGCATGCGCCACCATGCCTGGCTAATTTTTTCCATATATATATTTAGCTGTCCATACAATTTCTTTCTATCTTTTAGTATAGATCGGGTCTCGCTCTTGCTCAGGCTGGTCTCGAACTCCTGAGCTCAAACAATCCTCCCACCTCGGCCTCCCAGAGTGCTAGGATTACAGGCGTGAGCCACCACTCCCGGCCGAGACTGAAGGTTTAACATCAGATGCAGGACGCCCTAGCAGGGGTGAGCCCTTGAGAGCAAAAGCCCCGAAAGTATGTGGGCTTTCAAAAACTTTATTCTACATTAATCTTATTTTATTTTTTTTAAGATTCTTCTTAAAGCCTTTATTCACTAGTTATAACGTAGCTGGTCATGAAGAAAATATAAAACCTATTCTACCTGTTTATTTTTGGTAAATGTTAATTACTCTTTAAAAATTATTTTTTTTTGTGAGATAACAAAAGTAACATAAGCTCATGGACAAGCCTAAAACAATGCAGAAAAGTATAAAAAAGAAAATGCTTTCACTCCCACCTAATAATCCATGAACAGGGACATGTCATTGCCCCTTAGGGAAAATTCAGCCCAGAGTCAAGTTTTCATGCAGTTAGGGATTGAGATTTCAGAGAATTGATCAATCCTGCTACTCTTTGGACTGGATTTTGAGTGAATTGAGAAACAGAAAGTAACAGATAAGGATGCAACTGTTGGCCTTATTATTGTTAGGCTGGAAGGGAGAGCACTGCCTGCACTTGGGGCCCGTGGGGATCCCCATGCCTTGTCCCTGCCTTATCCCGGGCCTGGCAACTAGACAAGCACTGGGTCTGCCCAGGGCAGCTTAGCACAGGCGGGAGGCTGTGGCAGGCAGAAGCAGGCAGGAGCAGGCAGGTTTGGGCAGAGAACAAGTGAGAATAAAGCCATTAAGGTGTCAACCCTGCTCCCTGGGGAAATGAGAACTGAGCATGACTGGGTGATGCCAGACTCCAGCTGATTGTTGTCTCCTGGCAAGAGGAGGCCAAGAGAAGGGGTGAGAAGCAGGCAGCAGTGACCTTTCACTGAGAGTCAAATCCCTAGTTTCTGGGTCGGTGCAAGAACAGAGATGGAAGTGGGAAATGTTCCCGCGACGCAAAGCAATTCAAATGCTCACTTTTGATGGTTTTGTTGCTGTTCTAGATCTCGCAAAAACCATCATGGATTCACTTGGCGCAGCCAGCACTCATTTTGGGTTTGATCTTTTCAAAGAGCTGAAGAAAAGAAGTGACGGCAATGTCTTCTTTTCCCCTGTGGGCATCTCAACCGCCATCGGCATGCTCCTCCTGGGGACCCGAGGAGCCACCGCCTCCCAATTACAGAAGGTGGGGGGACTTCCTTGCTTTACATACACAGACTCATTTCGAGGCGTCAGGCTTTTGGCCTTATGTTGAAGCCATGCTTGTCTTGACCCGTGGGCCAGGAAACAAAACCTATCAAGACATGGAGCAATTTCAGGTCTGTCAGGGAAACCCTCTTCCCTCTCCAAATACCATCATGCCACCTGCCTCTGGGTGCTTGAAATTGCTTTCGGTGGGACTGGTTGAGTGACCTCGTCTAAAGCCATTACACTCATAATTAGGCAGAGCATGAAAAGCAACAGTCACTGGAAAAAGTGACATAATCCTTATAATAATCCTTTTTTTTTTTTTTTTTTTTTTGAGACAGAGTCTCGCTCTGTTGCTCGGGCTAGAGTGAGTGCCATGGCGTCAGCAACCTCAAACTCCTGGGCTCAAGCGATCTTCCTGCCTCAGCCTCCCGAGTAGCTGGGACTACAGGCATGCGCCACCATGCCCAGCTAATTTTTTCTACATATATTTTTAGTTGGCCAGATAATTTCTTTCTATTTTTAGTAGAGACGGGGTCTCACTCTTGCTCAGGCTGGTCTCGAACTCCTGACCTCGAGCGACCCACCCACCTCAGGCCTCCCAGAGTGCTAGGATTACAGGTGTGAGCCACCGCGCCCGGCCTATAATAATCCTTTGATGTGTTTAAAAGACACATGAAAGAGGAAAACACAAATGGATAAACCAACACAGGCTCCTCAAAAGACATCCGTGGGAAACCCAGACCTTTCCATGATTTTGAGAGAAGTGTCGGAGCTTTCTTTAACAAGCATCCACTTTGCCCTGACGGACTGTGTGAGATTTTCTCGCTCTGACCACCACAATATTTTCTGTCCTTCACAGGTGTTTTGCTCTGAAGAAGATACTGAGAGCTCAAGAAGAAAGGCTGAAGAAAAAGAGGTGAGGAGACACGTCTTACACACTTCCGTAGGGTTGGTGTTTTTCAGCTTTGGACTCAATGGGGAGAAGGACTTGCAAAGGCATGAAAGAGGTAACACTTCACACCTATTATTAAGCAATAATAATCCCTGTAGCCGAATAATGTTGCTTAATATTCTTAATATTAAGAAGAGACCTTAGCTTTAATGGATAATAACCACTATGATATAGCTGGCAAAGGCTACTACATTGAAAAGTCCTCATGGCAGATTGCCTGGGTTTTGTAGTGATTGGTTCAAGCCCTGGCTCAGTCACGTAAGAGCTATGCTATTTTGGGCAAGTTATCTTCTTTCAGCCTCTGTAAAGTGTCTGTAGGAGCATCTGGAACACATGGGTAACTCATCCAGTGGTGGCGGTAGTAGGTGATATTATTACTAAATTCCATTCATATTTTTAGCTGCCTGCTGTTTTCTCTAAAAAAAAGGTTAGCACAGAACCAATGACTTCCTGAGGTCTTTTCCTGCTCCAGCGTTCCTTCTGTTAATAGTATTCCTCACTCAAAGGACAGTCTGCTCAAAGCTGGTGGAGGAATAAGTCCATTAGATCAGGGCTAGCATCAGGAGATGATCAGAGTTCTCAGGAAGGGCACACAACTGCTGTGACAGTATTTCTAGTCCCATGTCAGGCCCCTCGTAAAATCATGGCTCGAATCACCCAGCAATGGGAGCCATTCATTATCCCGAAAGGCTAGGTTGCGTTTTCTCTCTGTTGATGGTTTCCTTTGTTTCACATTTTTCAGTTTGATGTAGTCCCCTTTGTTTATTTTGCTTTTGTTGCCTGTGCTTTTGATGTCATAGCCAAGAAATCATTACCAAATTCAATGCCTTGAAAATTTCCACCTATTTTTTTTAGTAGTTTTATAGTTTTATGTCTTACATTTAGGTCTTTAATCCATTTTGAGTTAATTTTTGTATATGGTGTAAGGAAAATATCCAACTTCGTTCTTTTGCCTTTGGATGTTCAATTTTCCCAGCACCATTTTTTGATGACTATCCTTTTCTAATTGTGTAGTCTTGGCATCCTTGTTGAAAATCATCTGGCCAATATCCGAGGGCTTATTTCTGGGCTCTTCATTCTGTTCCCTTGGTATATACATTTGTCTTCATGCTAGCAGCACATTGTCTTGATTACTGTTGCTTTGTAGTATGTTTTGAAATCAGGAAGCATGAAGCCTCCAACTTTGTTCTTTTTCAAGATTGTTTTGGCTATTTGGGATCCCTTTAAACTCCATATAAATTTTAGGACTTTTTTTTCTGTTTCTGAAAAAAATGCCATTGGGATTTTGACAGGGATTTCATTGAATGTGAAGATTGTTTTGAATAGTGTGGATATTTTAGCAGTATTATGTCTTCCAACTCATGCACATGGAATTTTTCCCATTTATTTGTATTTATTTTTATTTCTTTCAGTAACATTTTGTAGTTTTCAGTGTACTAGTCTTTCACCTCCTAGTAAGTTTATTCCTAAGTATTTTATCCTTTTTGATGTTATAGTAAATGGGACTGTTTTCTTAATTTCTTTTTTGTATTGGTCATAGTGCATAGAAACACAACAAATTTTTGTGTGCAGATTTTGTGGTCTGCAAGTTTGCTGAGATGATTGATTAGCTTTAACAGGTTTTTCGTGTGTAATCTTTTTTTTCCTACATATAAGATCATGTCATCTGTGAACAGAGATAATTTTACTTTTTTCCTTTGGATTTGGATGGCTTTTATTTACTTTCCTTGTATAATTGCTCTGGCTAGAAATACCTTCTCTTTGCATCAATCCACTCATCCCCAAAGGCTCCAATACTACCTTGATCTGCTCATACCACACTCCAGCCAACCTAAGCAGCCAGAGAATGATTGCCATCTCTATTAAAGCTCATAGTAGCAAGAAAGTAGCCAAAGGTCAAATTCAGCCTCATATATTTTGTTAGAGCAGCATACTTTTACATTTTCAATTTGAATGTATTTAAAACTTCATTAATTATTTGCAAAAATTAACTATCTATTATGAGTCAGATACTACTTTAGGCATTGGGGAATCAGTAATAAAGGAATAAAATAAATAACTAAAAACTCCATGGGCTTCATATTCTAGAGGAAGATTGTCTTTCTGTTCTCATATTCGATCAGGAATAGGTTTTTCAGACATTGTTCAACAGGCAATGAGACAATGTTCCTCTCTGTTCCAGGGAAGTGTGCTGGGTCAGCCAGCTCTGCCCTGAAGACTCCTCAGCCCTCAGTCAGAAAACTGATGCATCCTACAGAAATGTCTGGAAAAGTTTGTTCCCCGCCCACTGCCCCCGAGACAGGGATAAATCTCACTTCAGCCCAGTGTGTAACTCTGATAAATGGTTAACTCATACCATTAGGATTCACTTTCCTTATCCACTGTCAAGAACAGAAATTTTCAAGATTTAGTGGGTAAAAATTATCTGGGAATCCTCTACTTTCCTGATGTGGTTAGAGTCTTATGGGCAGCTAAAAACAAGTTTATGAAACATTTGGTGGGCAAATACATTTGAGACCCAAAATGCAACCTCAGAGAAGCAAGATCTGTCGTGCTGGGCTGACAGAGAAGGCGTCTCTCTGAAACTGAGATTGGTCATGAGTTACATTACAATGCGATTGGAGTAAAAGCCACCTGCTATACGGGGGCCACACCAAATGCATGGACCACCCTCAAGGCTGCCAGACTAAGGGAGAGACGCAGCAGCTACCCCCTCTTACGGGAGAATCTAGGCTTGTTTTTGCCAAGATAACCCATTGAGTTTTTATTTTCATTTTGAAGATTGAGAAGACAGAAGAGATACACCACCAATTCCAAAAGTTTTTGACTGAAATAAGCAAACTCCCTAATGATTATGAACTGAACATAAGCAACAGGCTGTTTGGAGAGAAAACATACCTCTTCCTTCAGGCAAGTTTTACGGGGTCTACCACATCTGTGTTTGTGAGTGGCCAGGTGGCCCTGCTGGGTCTGTGGTCCTGGGGACATGTGCTGCTGGCTGTCTGGCTCCACCCACATCACTGCTGTGCTTTCCTGGCCTGCTCACCAGACATTGAGAACCGTAGGAAGCTTCTTTTTAATCCTGGCAATTTGAATCTGACTTTTGCCTTAACTCCATCTTACCTGCATTAAAAGTTATGTGCCCAGGGCCTTAAAATCCCTCTTATGACATGAGTCATCCCTAATGTACAGATAACTTTATTTGGAAATGTTGGGAATTGATGAATTGATTTTTCAACCTCTTTCTATTCCTTCCTTGTTTCTCCTAAAGAAATACTTAGATTATGTTGAAAAATATTACCATGCATCTCTGGAACCTGTTGATTTTGTAAATGCAGCAGATGAAAGTCGAAAGAAGATTAATTCCTGGGTTGAAAGCCAAACAAATGGTAGTGTATGTGTGGGTCATTCATCATAAAAACACTTTCTTGACAACCTGCTGGGAGTGAAGCCCTGGGCTTCACACTGCATGGGGAGCCAGGTGAACAAGCTTTGGGAGGCAACTTGAGATGGGTTTTGCAGGATTGGAAGGGCAGGGCTGGGGGTAGAGGGTGGGGGAGGGCACTGCAGATGGTGCAGTGGTCTCAGCAAATGTGGAGTGGGCCAAGGTGAGCCAGGGAGGGGACCACAGGAAGCCAACTCCATGGAAATACTTGTGGAGATTTGTTTGCATATGACCATGGATCATAAATCTTGAGGGCTCCAGAGAGTGGGCTCACACCTGTCTTGGGTTTACGTTCTTTCCTTTATACTAGAACCTTTGTTTCTGAGTCTGACACCTTAAGTGGAAATGTCAGAGAATTTTTCTCTGTTAAGTGAGAGACATGTAACTCTCCCATCAAAACCTGTCTGTGCTACCTGTAGCTGGGGCCACGTGGGCCTCGTCTCCACCTGAGCATCCTGCAGGGTTGATAGCAACTTTCAGGCCCATCCACAACTGAGAATTTGACAAACCCTGTACCCCATCCTCCCTTCTCAACCACAAATGTTAGACAAACACATAAGAGATAGCAAAGAGGAATTTTAATGTGGAAACACACTTTGAGGAGCAATAGCTGATACTTTGGTGTTAGAGTTTTTATTTAAAGCTGAATTTTTTATCCTGGTTATCAGGGAGACCTCTGTTATTTCCGAGTGCATTTTTTCCCCTTCATCCTTAGTCCAAAGAAAGAAAATTAAAAGAAGCAGAAAAAAAAGGGGTCTATCAAAAGGTTGGTCAAATGGTATTTATTAGAATTTAGTGTGGAACGGGCTGAACCCAGAGACAAAAATATCAACTTCTATTCTAATAGAATAAATAGTCTCTAAATCTCATGTTGTAACTATATCCAATGGGTAAGAACAGTAATAGCTAACACTGAGTGCTTACTATGTGCTAGGTGGTGTCTTAAGTGCTTTCACGTATTAAATCATTTACTCCTTTCAATAATGCTATGAGGAAGGTTTTATTCCTATTTTACAGATTTGGAAACTGAGGCACAGAGAGCTTAAATAACTTACCCAAGATTCTCAGCTGATAAGAGGCAAAACTGGATGCTGACAGAGGCATCTGACCCCCGAGTCTGGACTCTTAACCATCAACCTCCATTTATCCAGTGGGATAAATAGGCGATGGGCAAAGTGAGAACCTCCCTACCGATTCTGCCAGCAAACCCTTGTCAGCAAGACCTTCAGGTGCTGACCTGGCTGTGTTTTTAATGATCAGTCAAGTCCATGTGCATTGATTCTGCCACACATATCACCTGCAATTGGAAGGATGGGCCAATTTGTTTTTGTTGTTATTTGTTTGCAGAAAAAGATCAAAGACCTGTTTCCAGATGGCTCTCTTAGCAGCTCTACCAAGCTGGTGCTGGTGAACACAGTTTGTTTTAAAGGGCAATGGGATAGGGAGTTTAAGAAAGAAAATACCAAGGAGGAGGAATTTTGGTTGAATAAGGTACAGTCCTTAATTTATTTATGTGATGTGCTCACACATGGAATGTAAAATCTAAAGTCATATTTGAGCGAACGTATACTGGTAGATAGCAAATGCTCATTCTGAGACTCTGATCTTGAGCATTATTTTAGGTCGAGCTATTATTTTGGTGAGTTCACTTGGTTGCCTTATGTCTTTGTTCTTGTCTTTTGACATTGTGCGCTCTGTTAATTTGTTGCAGAGTACAAGTAAATCTGTGCAGATGATGACACAGAGCCATTCCTTGAGCTTCACTTTCCTGGAGGACTTGCAGGCCAAAATTGTGGGGATTCCATATAAAAACCAAGACCTACGCATGTTCGTGCTTCTGCCCAATGACATAGATGGTCTGGAGAAGGTAAACACTTGCATCTCCCTATTCTTGCTTTCATTTCCTGAGGCTTTGTGTTCCAGAGCTTGTTCTGGGTGAGCCTGGAAACAGGGTTTCTGAGTGGGAGCTGGTGTTTGGCAGCGCAAAGTAGAAAGTGTTTCTGACTCCATGCAGCAGCTACAGGTGGATGTCCAAAGAGGAGTATTAAATAGTATGTGTCTGGTCTGTTGAGAAGAAACAGTACTAAAATATTTGTGGATGAGCTAAAATGAGCATTTAAGAATTTTATGGAAGTTTTAAAGATGACCTACCATTCTGAGAACTGGTTGATACCTGTGGGCTCCTTTCCTAGAAAAAACAATCACATATGCACATATTCAGCCAATTTTGCATGGTATTCAGTTAACTCTTGGATCTTCTGAATTTCTTAGACCCTTGGTCTTGAACCCATTGATTTAATCTCAGCCATTTTGCAGTTAAAAAATTTATGGAGCTAGGGTCCCATATTTTGAAAATTAGGAAGGCTTTGTTTCAAACTCTGTTCCTCTAGTAGCTTTCTGATCTTTGAAGCCTCTTAACTTTCTTGAACTTCAATATTTTCCCTCTGCAAAGTGGGCTCCATGGTGCTTAATGGGCAGTGTTGTTGTAATGATTAGAGAAATGTAGCCTAGAGTGGGTTTAGCACTCAATAAATGATAGCTGCTATATTATTACACTATTACATGCTGTGCTATTGCTGTGAAACATTGCTAGTAGCATTTTAAGTTAGAAAATATTTTGGGACGACAAAATGGCACTATGTATAAGAGGTTTAAGAGGATTTATACTCTGACTCAAAAACCCCAGTTGTGGGAATTACCCTAAAGAAATAATTCAGAAGAAAAAAAAATTGCCTTTTGAGTCAAATCAGTAATTTCAGTATCAAATACACTAGGATGCCTAGTTTTAAATTTATAGTACTTGTTATTTTTGTACCTGCAGTATCCATCAGCATCTATCATAATGCCTGATACATACCACATGCTTGTAAAGTGAATGAATAGATGAATATTAGGTAAAAATCATCAACTTAATGGGAATATTATCTAGCAGTTTAAAGATGTTTAAGAGAGAGATGCAGTTGTGTGAAAAAGTTCATATTATATCAAATAAAATGGACATTCACTGTGATTGCAACTATGTAAATATATATATGCGCATACATAGACTAGAGGAGGATAGTAAGAAATGAAATAATTTGTATTAGATTGATGGAATAAGAAATGACTTACTTTTAATATTTAAAAATTCATTTAATGTTATTGGATTTTCACATATACGCAGATGATTTAACTAGAGAAATATGACAACTGCCTACTATATAAAGACAAGAGTCTAGTGAAATGAAAATTTTACTTTTATTTATTAACTAAAATTAATAACTTTTGATAAATACAAATCAGTGTTATACTGTTTTAAATTTTTATTGATAAGCATGCTATTCTGCTCTCCTTTTTTTTTTTTTTAAAAAAAAAAAAGATTATAGATAAAATAAGTCCTGAGCAGTTAGTAGAGTGGACCAGCCCAGGGCATATGGAAGAAAGGAATGTGAGCTTACACTTGCCCCGGTTCCAAGTGGAGGAGCGTTATGACCTTGAGGCGGTCCTGGCAGCCATGGGCATGGGCGATGCTTTCACTGAGCGCAGAGCCGACTATTCAGGAATGTCCCCACGCTCCGGGTTGCATGCCCAGAAGTTCCTGCACAGCTCCTTCATCGTGGTCACTGAGGAAGGCACTGAGGCTGCAGCTGCCACTGGTGTAGGCTTCAATGTCACATCAGCACCAGGTGTTGAAAATGTTCACTGTGATCATCCCTTCCTGTTCTTCATCAAGCACAATGAGTCCAACAGCATCCTCTTCTTTGGCAGATTTTCTTCTCCTTAAGACAGTCATTGCCGTGGCATTGCTGCTCTTAGAAAAGACAGCCACCAGTGTTAGAGTAGTCATGTGATTATGGAAATCGTCTGTTCTTGTAAATTCTGTTTTACTCTCTTGCATTCCAATCCTACAATCAAATCAATGATTTAATGACTGTAATAGTGTGTGTGTGTGTGTGTGTGTGTGTGTTTAAAACTTTTTGAAAGTGAAACATCCTTTTGTTTGTGCCAGGCATAAGGCGAATAAACCAGAGCTCATTGATAATCTCTCCTTGATTTCTTTTGAAAGTAAATCAATGTCTTGCAGTTTTGTGCACTAAAGAAAAGCAGCAGTCTCTTCCGTAACGAGAGTATGAGCTAGTGATTTTGGGGGTCCTAATTCTAGTATTTTGGCATATTGTAATATACAAGTAAAATAAAGTAATAGTTTACTCAATTCCTGTGTTACTTTTTTCTTTTTCAAAAGATATTGTGGCAAACTGCAACATAGGAAGGAAAATTTAGAAATACAGTGGCAAAATGTAAATTAAAACTCAAATGTCAGAATAAGCTAATAAGTAATCACTTCCCATTTTACTTTTTATTTCCTGCATATTAAGAACAAAACTGTATAATTTTTTTTTAAGAAACTTTTTCTGGGTTGAGAAAAATGGCCAATGCATACTCTATTGTTTGAATAGTAAATTAGTATAAACTTGAGAATAATTTAGAAATATTGATTAAAGATATTTTTATAAGAACCCTTTACTTTAACCAAATAGTTCTGTATTCAAGAATTTATTCAAAGCAAATAATTTGAAATGTAAAGATTTATATAAAAATGTTCCTCACAGCATTAATTATAATAAAAAAATTTTAAACTCCAAATTCAATTTGTTAAATAAATAATGAGATTTCTCTATGGTGAACTTCTAATATAGCTATTAAAATTATGATGTAAAAGAAAAAAACCTCAAATGTCAGGACAAAATAAAACAATACATTAGACAGAGAGGATTCCCGTATTTTCATCTTCATTTTAACTGAGTATATTATCCATTGTCAGTTACATGAGCATTTTTTTCTTTAATTTCTTCCCTCCCTCCTTCCTTCCTTCTTTCCTTCCACCCTCCCTCTTTCTCTCTCTCTCTCTCTCTCTCTCTTTTCTTTCTTTCCTTTGTAGTATTACAAGGGCACAGACATTTCGGTTACATAAATTGCTTTTGTACCATCCCCATCCCCCAGATAACGTGCATTGTACCCATTAGGTGTGAATTTACCCATCCCCTTTTCTCCCCCAACCCGCCTGACACCCGATGAATGTTACTACCGTATATACACGAAAGTGTTAATCAGTTAGTACCAATTTGATGGTGAGTACATGTGGTTCTTGTTTTTCCATTCTTGTGATACTTCACTTAGTAGAATGGGCTCCACTCAGCATGATGTTTTCAAGGTTCATTCAAATTGTATCATGAATCAATACTTCATTCCTTTTCATGGCTAAGTAACGTTCCACTATAGGATATAACAGATTTTGTTTATTCATTAGTTGATAAACATTTGTATTTGACTTTTTGCCTCTTATGAATAATGATGCTATGAGCATTTTGTAGACAAGGTTTTGTGTGGACATATATTTTCATTTCTTCTGGGTATATACTTAGGAATGGAATCGCTGGGTCATATGATATCTCTGTGTTTGTCATTTTGAGGAATTGCTAAATTATTTTCCAAAGCAGCTGCATCATATTACAATACAACAGCAATGTATGAGGGTTCCAATTTCTCTACATCTTTGCCAATACTTATTATAGTCTTTTAATTTTTGCTATCCTAGTAAGTGTGAAGTAGTGTCTCATCATGGTTTTATAGCATCTTTTGAAGTGTGACTGGAGTCCAATTTATCAGTATTATCTTTTAAGGAAGATGCTTTTGGTGTCAAATGTAAGAAAATTTCCCTAATGAGTAGCAATGTTGAACATTTTCTCATATACCTGTTGGCATGTGTATATTTTCTTCTGAGAAATGTCTATTCAGATTCTTTGCCCATTTTTAAAATTGTGCTTTTTGTTCTCTTGCTATTGAGTTGCTTGTTATTTATATATTTTGGATATTAAGCCTTTATCAGATAAATGGTTTGAAGATATTTTCTCCCAATCCATAGGTTGCCTCTGCACAATCATAGCACCATGTATCAAAAAGATGATTTTTTTCTGCATTGAATTGTCTTTGTATCTTTATTAAGAATCTTGAATGTTATGATGTACTTGACAAAACAAAAAAGAAGCAACTGACCATAAATTGGCCAGAAATATAAGGATGTTTATTAAGCTTATGCCTAGGCATCTTGTTTTCTTTTGCTATCATAAATGACATCTTCTGTTTCATCATATTTTCCAATTTTTTTGTTTGCATATATAAAGGTTATTAATTATTATATAGATGTTTTAAAAGCTGTTACCTTATTAAATTATTTTATTGCTTGCAGTGGTTTTTCCTTAATTATTTTGGGTTTTCCAGATATTTAATAATATCATATATTAATATCAAATATAGTGTATATAATTTTCAGGTTGATTTTTATGTCCTCTTTTCTAATTCTAAGCTTCTACTTCCTTTCTTTTCTCTGATTGCATGGCTAATACCTCTAATAATATGTTAATTCAATTCAATTCACCTAAAGTGCTTCCTATATTTTATAAACTTCCTATTTGTTTGTTTTTTTCCCCTCAGCCTTTTCTGTTATTTTTTATTCTAAATACTTATATTATAATTAATATTATAGAAATTTCCAAAAATAAATTGATTCTAAAAGCAGAGATTGTTATGTATGCATATGGCCATGTTTAAACATTTTTGTAATGTATTTATTTAGTAATCAATGTATTTGATTTATTTATATCTCCAACTCTTCTTTGAAAGAGTTTATAGTGGCAAAAAAATTTTATTTACCTTTTTTAAGAGAACATATGGACATTAAACTATGAAATAAAAAGTTAATAAATTACACTTCATCAAAATTTAAAACTACTCTTTAAAAACATCATCAAGAAATACAATCCATGTATCTCACTCCTATGTTTAGAATACATTAAAAAACAATTACAAGTCAATAAAAAGATAAACAATTTAATTTAAAAATGGGCAAAGTTTGAATAGACATTTCACAAAATAAGATACATATGGCCAATAAGCATAGGAAAAGATATTGGGGATGCCAATAGCACAGCTAACATAGTTTTAGAGAATATAAATCTTGCCTTATATTCTTGCCTAGAGAGAAAATCATCTATTATCACAGGCAAAATAAGAAGAGAAAATCTGAGTTAAACCTTAAAATATTTTCAACTTAGGTAATGGTTTTCAAATAACTCTCTTGTGTCTTCTTCTTATTTGAGATGGTTTGATTGGGATAATTCACATCTGCTTCAAAGTAGTTAGGTTGGTAAGATTTAGTGGACATATAATTACAATTAATCAAACTTTACGGATGAGAGTGTGTTCATAAATGAACACAAACTCACCAAAATGAGCTCTGAGCTCTGTGCATGGAGAAAAAAAGATCCAAGATGAGTGAGTATCGAGTGTTCTTTTTGCATGTGAATTTAGGACAATGTCGTCTTGGCTTCCACAGTGATGAATCACATTTACAGAAGTATTTGGGTCAAATGTCAGCTCCTGCCTATATTACATTCTTTGGAAGCTATTTGCATCTGAAGGAAGAGCAGAGTGGCTGAAGCAATGGATTGGTGTTGTGGAACCTGTGGTTTATGACCAAGAGGTCTGAGGGGGAAACGCTTCCAAATGAGGACTCTAGAATCAGGTTACTTGAATTTGATTCCCAGTGCCACCACTCAGTAACGATGTGACTTTGAACAAGTTATATAAACTTCTCTATCATAATTTCCTCATCAGTAAAATGAGGAGATTACCCAATAAAATAATACCTCATAGGGTTGTGGTGGAGATTAAATGAGCTTGTTTATGCAAAGTGCTTAAGAAAATGCCTGGCACTTGATAAATGCTGCTGTTTTTTCCCTCTCCTCCATCTCTCTGAATTATTGTTTATAGTAATTGAATATAGTGATTCTATCAGTTTTTGTACCAGCAGGAAAGAGATGGTATATTTAACTAAGATTTTCAAAGAGAAAATTTTTACATAAATTTTTTATTTTAAATCATTTTAGATTTACAGAAAAGTTGCAAAGACAGTACAGTGAGTTCCCATACGCCCTCACTCAGTTTCAATTTCCCCTAATTGTTATGCTGCATTTTTCAGATCTAAGATGAACATTGGTACATCACTGTGGCAGGGAGAATTCTGAGATGGCCATAAGATTCCAGGCCCCTGGTGTACACATACCTTCTCCTTGTTATTCAGTCAAATGCTAATCAAGGTGTTGCTGTAAAGGGATTTTGCAGAAGTAATTAAGGTCCCAATCAGTTGACCTTTCTTTCTTTCTTTTTTTTTTTTTTTTTTTTTTTTGAGATAGAGTCTTGCTTTGTTGCCCAGGCTCGAGTACAGTGGAATCATCATCATCATGATCGCTCACTGCAGCCTCCAACTCCTGGGCTCGAGGGATCCTTCCTCCTCAGCCTCCCAAGTAGCTGGGAATACAGGCATGCACCACCACACCTAGGTAATTTCTTTTTATTTTTTGTAGAGCCAGGGTCTTGCTATTTCCCAGGCTGGTCTTGAACTTGAACTCCTGGGCTCAAGCCATCCTCCCACCTTGGCCTCCCAAAGTGCTTGGATTACAGGTGTGAACCATGGTTCCCAGCCAAGTTGGCCTTAAGACAGGCAAATTGTCAGAGTGGACTTGATCCAATCCTTTGACCCCTTTATATCTTGGTCTAGAGGCAGGAAAGTCAGAGAGTTGCAAAGCCTGAGAGAGATTTGGCAAGACTGAAATTCTCTTGCTAACTTTGAAGATGGGAGTGTCTTGTGGAAAGACTCTGACAACAGCCTCTAGTTGCTGAGAGAGCTCCTACTGGCAGCTAGCAAGGAAATGGGGAGCCCAGTCCTATAATAGCAAGAAAATGAATTTGGCCAACAACTCAAATGAACTTGACAGTGTATTCTTCCCCACAGTCTCCAGAAAGGAGCACAGTCTGGCTGATACCCTGATTTCAGCTTTGTAAGACACCGAGCAGAGAACTCAGTTACACTGCGCCTGACTTCTTCTGAGCTATGGAACTATGAGTTAATACACTCTGGTAATTCGTTAGGCAGTAATAAAAAAAAAAACTAATATAATTACTACTAGGTAAACTCCAGAATTTATTCAGATTTTATCATTTAAAAAATTAATGTTCCTTTTGTGTTGTAAGATACAGTCCAGGATATAACAATGCATTTAGTTATCACGTCTTAGTTTCCTCGGATCCTCTGATCTAGGACAGTTTCTCAGGCTTTCGTTGTTTTTCATAACCGTGGCAGTTTGGAAGGGTACTGCTCAGGTATTTGCATTTTGGGCTTGTCTGATTTATTTTCTCAGGACTAGATGAGGGTTATGGGATTTTGGAAAGGATGTCACAGAGGGGAAGTGCCCTTCTCATTTCATTTGAGGGAGTCCTTGATATGTACATGACGTCTCTGGGAAGTTAGCCTTGATCGCTTGGTTAAGGTGGAGTTTGTTAGATTTCTCCAGTGTAAAGTTTCTGTTTTTCCCTTTCCATACTCTGTATAAATTGAAAGCAAGTCACCAAGTCCAGCCCACATTCCTGGGGGAAGGATTAAGCTCAACCCGCCAAAAGGGAGAGTATCTACATACATTATGTGGGATTTTTCTGTGGGGAAAATTCAGAAGAATATCTTTAAATGTTAATATTTAATCAACTTTCTTAAGATGTAATTTATAGGATATAAGGTGCATTCATGTCAAGCCTATAATTTAATGCATTTTGACAAGTGTATACACTGACGAAAATGCCACCATAATGAGGATATAGAACATCCCTCCAAGTTCCCTTGTTCTTTTTCCTGGCCAACCACCCCCTGCAACCCCAGCCCAGCAACTCCTGATGTGCTTTCCATCGCTAAGAGCAGACTTGTCATTTACAGGTTTTATTAAGAGGGATTCATATAGCATATGCCCCTTCGTGCTTGACTTTTGTTCAGTGTTATGTTTTTGAGACTCATTATATATAATATTTCTTTAAAAAGTATACATAGATTTATGTGTAAAATTGATCAGACGTAGAGTCAGTGAACTTTTTGAAAATTTAGATTTTATTGATATTTCTGAATAGATGATACATTCCTAAGTCAAGATACAAAAGGGAAAAAGGTTCACAGACTGCACAATCTCTGCAGCAAACATCCCCAGGCTACTCAGTTACCCTCTTCTCGAATCCATGGTATAGTTTCTTCTCTAGTCCTCCAGAGATATGTTATATGTATAGACACAAACACATGTGTGCAAATTAGTTTTTGTTTCTTTTTAGCACAAATGGTGTCACACTCTATAAAGTTATCTCTGTTCTGTTTTCACTGATTTTTGACTGGTTATTAATAATTATCTGGTACTGCAAAAAATATTGGTTTTTTTTTATCCTTTGAATTCAATGCTTCTAGTGTTTCCTATTAAACTTGATTTTGGCTTCAAAATTGAGATAGCTACATTTTAATATGTTAAAGAATCAATCCCTATTTTATTTTAAAGAGCTGTTATAAAACATATATCTTAAATTTTGTCACATAATTTTCTAGGATTTATTGAAAATCAGTGTTGTTGAATAGAATATTATGTGATGATGAAAATGTTCAATAATTGAAGTAGTCAGTGGCCGAAGTAGTGAAGTGATCTTGGGAAGCATAGGTTTCTCTACAGGTGGGGCATCAGGTGAGGTTGTATAGTGTGTCTAGTGTGGGAGTGAGGGAAACTTCCCCTTTTCCCTGAAAGTTCACTGAAAGATCAACTCACAATTAAGCCAGATCAATAAGAGAAAGAGGTTTATTTACTGTGTGAATGGGGAGAATCTCAGAGTGATTACCCAATATCCTATCTCTGAGTTCTACACTAATATTTTCAAGTACCTGCCCGACAAATCTATTTGGATCTTAAAAGAACCTCAAATTCAGTTCTAATTTTAACCCACGATCCTCTCTTCTCTCTAAAACAAAATCTAGCTGGCTAGGTCAGAAGCTTGGGTGTCTTTCTTGGCTTCTCTTCACTTCCCTATATCTAATCTGTTGCCATAATTCTGTGTCTGTTGCTTCCTGAATAATTCTCACAAGTCATCTCTTTCTCTCCATCTCCACTACCAACACTCTAATGGGTTCCTAATTTAAGTCACAGTAACCAGAGTGTTCTTTATTCTCGTTCATTTATATCAGAGTAGCCAGAATTGGATGTTCAAGATGCAGATACAATGATTTTATTTCGGTCTTAGAGAAACAAATAATCAAAGCCTGTAATGAGCTTCCCATTCCTTTCAGGATAAAACAGAAAGTTCTTAATGTGGTTTACAAGCTCTTCATGTTCTAGCATCTGCCTACCACTCTGGACTCGTCATGCCCTACTCTAACTGAGAATTTTTCTGTCTATATGATTAATATATTTCCAAATTATCCTTCCTAAGTGTGAATGGCCACTTGCATTTTGTGGAAAGGAAAAAGGCAAAACAAAAAATAATTTAAGTCATTATTTTATTGATAATGTATTTTATAGAATCACAAAATTTAGATATATTAGAAGGGTCCCAGATATCACCTAAATTCAAAGAATTGTGGGTGTCTAGGTCAATGAGTTTGAAGAGAAAGTAAGATTTGGTTTGTTTCATTTAAAATAGGTTCCAAACAATTATATTTCAAATTTAGAAGATACTGTATTGAAATAACCTTTTATATTATCTTGAAGTTGAACATTTTTTCCCAAAGGAAATTTTTATTGCAGAGAAAGTAGATTAATATGTGTGCTTAGAAATAGAAAGAGAGAGACATACTATTTCAACCATTAAATTCTTGGTGATGACTATGAGATTGAAAAGAAAAATGAATCAAGACAACCCATTGTATCCAGCAATCAGTTTACTGGAACAACCCTGTGAACATCTTCCAAAAATTACAGGCTAATCACACCTAAGGGGAAGAGACTCTGGCAAAGAAGAGGATGCTATTGGTCTTATTTTGCTTGATGAAGAATAGGAAAGGGTGATTACAACGGAACTCTTCATGAATCGAATAACGAGAAGATGTTGTATTCACAGCTATGCCCGTGGCAGAAGCAGCCTCTGCTCCCTCCTCTGTGACCTCTACAAATGACTTGTGTAGGGCTTTAGTCACTGCAAGATGCCGGTTCCCAGTCATGCCAGAGAGGTCAGCATCCTGTGGAGAGAAAACATCCACCATCCCAATGGCCATCAACACGTTCTTGAGGTCATAGCTCTTTTCCACTTTGAACCGTGGTAAGTATAAATCCACATCTGTCTTGCTCATATTCTGTGAGCTTGTCCATTCTATCAATTTCTCAGCAGTAAGTTTATCTTCAAGCTATAAAAATGGAAAAAAGAAACTGAAATGATTAACTATAGACCTCTAACATACCTTAATGAATTGAATATGTGTAAAGTTTTTATTTTAGCAATAAATAAAAATACAAAAGCTTCAGTTCATTAGATATTATAATAAGCAAAATAACAGTCCTGATAATATAAGTACATTTGATTATATGTATATAAGTATATATATATATGTACATACATATATATGTAAAAACAGAATCATTACATTATTTTGTACTAAATGAACTCTATTTCACTATTCCTTATGCCAACAGTCTCCTACATGTGTCAATTTTTAATAGACTCTTCCTTTCCTGTACACATTACTTATCACATACTGCAATTACAGTGTCTACCCTATTATAATTCCTTTTTTTGCTTTATGTATTTGTAAATTTTTCTCACATTGCTATGTATTGCTCTCAATCAAGTGTAAATTATTGCATAATAATACCATCAAATTGATATCAACTGTATATAACTCTAATTAATAATTCCTTAAGGCAGTTTGTAGCAGGTCTTCGTTAAAAGATGTGTAATATGAAAGTGAATTATTGTTACTCATTTTGAGTTTTTCATTAGTTTGAGGCTCCTTTGTCTAAAACCTTTTGCCTTGTTTAGACTTGGTACCTTAGGAAGAAAACCGGGCAATAGAAGGATTGTGGATGCAAGGTTTTACCTTCTGCAGACCATCTATTTCATTCGGCAGCAGCACAATCATGCTTAGGTCTTTGCCTTTGTATGGTATTTCCAGAACTTTGGCCTGCACATCCTCCAGCAAGGCAAAATTGAAGGATTTTCTTTGACTCATCATCTGTACAGATTTGCTTGTATCCTGCAATAAATTAATGTGCCAAACAAATACCAAGTGAGACGTAAGCCAAAAATGATAATATTATTGAGTTGCCACCACATCCTTCTCTTTCTAAGAAATAAGGCAGGAATTTTGTGAATAGGATAAAAGATTTTCTGTAGGTATTCTAACTAAATAAAGTTATAAGAATGGAATGTTTTACTTTGCACGGTACATTCCATCAGAAGCGTTTAAATTTAACATGAGTAGATTAATAAAATATGGTATATGTATACTATGGAATATTACTCAACTACAAAAAACAATGGTGATCTAGCACCTCTTATATTATCCTGGATAGAGCTTGAGCCCATCCTTCGAAGTGAGGTATCACAAGCATGAAAAAATAAGCACCACATGTACTCTCCACCAAGTTGGTACTAACTGATCAACACTAAGGTGCTCACATGGTAGTAAGATTCACTGGATGTCGGTCAGGTTGGGGGGTGGGGGTGGGTAAACTCACAACTAATGGAGATAGAGCACACTGTATGGGGAAAGGGCACACCTCTAGCCCTGGCTTGGGTGAGGCAAAGGCATTACTTGTAACCAAAATATTTGTACCCCCATAATATTCTAAAATAAAAAAATTAACATTCCCTGTATAACTACATTACATTATATAAATAGAATATAGGCAATACCTTGTTCAGCCAAAATTCTTCCTCTTTGGTATCTTCTTTATTAAATTTCTTCTCCCACTGTCCTTTGAAATAGACTGCATTCACAAGGACCAGTACAGTGGTGCTGTCAAGAGCCTTGTTAGGAAATAGGTCTTTGATTTTTCCTGAGAGGAAAAGAAAAAAAGCATCTGTCATGCAAGGTACAACTGGTTTGTCTGGAAGATGTTTTGCAAAAGCTCATGAGTGATCATTAATTATTCACCAAGTCACTACTTTAGAAACTCGCTGACCAACAGTTCACCGACGCAGCTATCCTCATGGCTGCAGCCCGACAGAGTTACCCCTGCAGGAGATACCACTGCTTGTGATGGGAAAGGGGTTCAGGTTCTCGGTCTGTGGGTGACTTCAGTCATCTACACTGAATACTGATAAACTGATTTTATCTGCTCCTTCAATATAGAATTCATTTCTCCCTCCCTGCCTGTCTTCCTATTTTTGTCAACTTTGGGTGCACTCACAGAGGAGTAGGACCTGATTGTTCTTTAGGACAAATATGAGCTCGATGCTCTGAAATACATGCCCTGTGCTGTCAGACACCACTTCCTGGGTGTTTTTTTGTGTTTATTCTCATGTTGAATTGCTGTAAATTTGGCCTGTAATGAGAGTTGGGAGGTAGGATGGATGTTCAGAGAATGAAACCATTGGTAAGTTGTCTACCATGCATGAGAAAGACAGCTGTGACAATCCCTGCAGACAATATGGGTGTAGGTATGGTCCATGCCACTCCAGCTAAGGTGGTAAAAAGAGTGGCTTACAGGAGGGCTGCTCATTTCCCAGTTAGTAAAGGAGAAGGGAACCCTTTGTAATGTTTTCTCTTAAAGATCCATAGTCAAACATTGGCTCTGATTCAATGTGCAGAGACTTGGGATCCACAAAGATACAGTCATGTGGGGCCCTGTGCAAACAATTCTCCAGCTGTGTTTCCATGCAATTGGCTTCTTGTGATTCCCTCCCTGTTTCCCCTTGGCTCTCCCACATTAACGTGGACCGTTTCATCTTCTGCAGTGTCCTCCTGCCTCCTCTCTGCAAATCCATCTCAACACCCCACCCTCAGAACCCCATCCAGTGTCAAGCACAGGGCTCACTCACACAGGATACTCAAAAGTGTTCCTATAATGGGCAGTTCTCTTACCATTTGTTTGAGTTTCCACCCAGGAGTTAATCTTCTTTTCACTTTCTTCTGCAGCATTTTTAAAATCAACAGATTCCGCACTGGCCAGGTAAAATTCCTTAGTATTAGCTAAATATTCCTTTGAGATGTGAAGGAAGAAAAGAGGAATTAAGGGTAACGTATCAGCAGCTATGTAGTAATGCTATCAAATTTAATTATTTATAATTATAGTAAGTTGAATCCAGACCCTGAACGAATCCACTATCTCCTGCCCAAGGCTATTTTCGTGCAGCTGCCATGCCGTCCACGTGAAAGGGGTGCAGGCTGGCACAAGAAGGAGGTAACTGGAGGTCAATGCCATCTGGCAAATGGCGGGGGCACAAGAGGCTGTGGTGCGCAAGGTCCGAAGCACATTGCTCTGAAGCAGGTGAGTTGCTTGTGAGGCTTCTTGCCAGTAATTCCAACCAAGTCATTTCTCACCTTTGTGTCTTCCTCAGGCATTCAATATTTCCTGGTATTTCCCCAGCTGTCACCAGGGACTCACCCAAGCCTGCCCACTCCAGTAATATCCCTTTAGCCTTACATTTTGCATCAACATGTGCTCCATATTACTGGCATCTCATGACTCACTGTGCTGCCCCACCTCCTCTTTCCTCATCAGATTATCCCTAAATCTACACTTTCCTGGTGTATTGTCAGAGTCTGGGGTGGAGTTGTGGCAATTGAGCTAATGCACCCTGAGTGAGTGCTCCCCACCTGAGAGGACCAGGCTCATTTCCCTTGCTCTGCCCCATTAGGCCATTCAGACACATAGGACCCAGGAGGCAGATTAAAGGTTTGGTAGGTCAGGTGAAATTTACCTGAAGGAACTTATAAGTCTTTTCTCCATAAAGCCTGTTGGCAATCTTCAGCTCATATGCATCTGTGGGTTTGTTTAATTCAGTCAGAAGCTTTTGAAATTGGTGATGCACATTTCCTGGCTTTTCATCCTTCAAACATCAAAAAGGAGCTCATTGAATTACCTTATCAATGAAATTACTAAACCCATGCTCAGTCTGTGATATCAATACCTAAAGGTGGGTAGTCTGAAAGATGACCTTTTGTGCCAGTTCCCTGATATTTGGTGTATTTTTACCTCAAATGCCCTTCAAAATCTACCTTACATTTAACTTCTTCCAGAAAATTCTTTCTTCTTGCTCTAACATACCCAATCTTTTCTCTTTAGAACTAAAGATGTAACACCATTCTACCACTGACTTGTCCCCTCATTGGTTTAAGTGGTTAAGTGTAACTTCCCAGCTAAACTCTAAGCTCCTCTAGGGCTACAACGATATTTCATTTCTACCAGCCATCATGGATATGATTATGTTGAAGTTTCGATTTTTTAAATATGTTATGACATGAAGCGCTGTTATACCCTTGATAGAATCATCTTCTCAGACACATTGACTGTGATTTATGGCTTTTTCCTCATGATGGTCATTCTTTGCATGTGAGAGCAGTGTGTGCCTGGTACTCAGTTGAGGGCGTTACATGGGTAGCTCCAAGTCTTTAGTCCAATTCAGATGAAAATAAGAAAGCTCAGAAAGTTAAAAAAGTCTCTCTAAAGAGAAATAAATTAGCAAAACCAAGGTTTGAAGCTAAACCTGTCTGATGCTAGAACCTTCTACTTTGTAGCTAAGAGTTTTGCACCATTGAGGCTCTAAATTAATATATCTCATAGGTATCATTTCTCAAAATATACTTGGAGTTTTGCTTATTCTTCTTGATCTCATTGATGACAATTAAAATTAAATTATTTTACCAACATTTTTGTGATTAGTATAATTATTATTTTATAATAACTTTTATTATGGCTTTTTATAGGCCAGGCACTGTTACAAATGTTTGTATGTATTTGCATGTATTGAGTCAGATTTTTTATTAACCCTAGTTTATTGGTATGACAGCAGTGTGACTGGGCAGTTGTATCTTGCCCGTGTTCCCTATTTGTGAAGAGCAGAGGTGAAATTTGAACATAGCCTATGTAGCTCTAGACCCTTGCTCTTTAAGTACTATGCTCACCTTCTTATAGTAATGCAAAATGTGAAAATAATAATTATGTGACACAAACTGCAAAACCACTCTGCATGGCCCAATCTTTTTTGTCCAGGAATATTTCTAAAACTTGCCTTTAGTTTCTTAATTTATATGAAGTCCCAGGGTAAACTATGACCCACTGAGACATCCAAAGCTATTTCTGAACTGCATTGCTTTGTGACTCACATGACATGCTGCAGTTCTTTCTTTTGTGTTTTCTGTGACTTCATTAAAGTGAAGGACCTGGAAGAGAAATAAAGTGGGACAAGAAAACTTCATTCAGAAGATCTGTTTAAATCAGTAGTCACTCAATTATGGGAATTTCTGCTCAGCCCCTGTGCTACCCATCAGACCCTGTGCTACCCATGAGCCCCTGTGCCACCAATCAGGCCCTGCACCACCCATCAGCCCCTGCACCACCCATCAGGCCCTGTGCTACACATGAGCCCCTGTGCCACCCATCAGGCCCTGCACCACCCATCAGCCCCTGCACCACCCATCAGGCCCTGTACTACCCATCAGTCCCTGCACCACCCATCAGACCCTGTGCTACCTAACAGGCCACTGGATCTGGTGCCATCCACATGCTCACTGACACAGTGATGGAGAGCAACCTTCAGACAGGTCAAGGTAACAAAGCTGACACCTACCTTCTCAATTTGTAGTGCAGTGTTTTCTCTGCACCCTAACAGCAGCATCGCAAATGCTGATGTGATGCTTAAAGGGGAATAGAAGATGTTGTCCTCCTTTGATTTTCCAAACTGTCGGAACATATCTAAGGCAAACTGGGTGTTTGCTTCACTGAGTGACTTCATGGTGACCTTGGTGTGATCTGGAACTCCTGGAAAAGAATCAGATTCATTTTAAAATGACTTTACTGAATGAAGCATCACTTTGTAATAAAATTTTCTAACAGAAAATGACATATCTGGATTACAGGATTCTGGCAACTAACGTTTTCCTTCTTTTTACTTTTCAAGGCTTTTACAATGTCATGTATTAATCTCATAATTAGAAGATTCATGAAATTACTATTTTCAAAGACTTTGTAAACAGGAAATAGAACATCTTTATCTTTTCTTCATTGCTGGCTGTACTAGGTCTAGGTAGAAAGGCTTTATAACAAACGCTAAGATGAAGGTTTCTGGGGATGCCATCCAGCCAGCTCTCAAGAGGCACCTCTGACTTTTCCTTCAAGGTTCTGTGGCTGCAAGGCACTCTTCCCCTAACTCCATGCTTCTAAGGGTGCATTTGTTCACTTGGAAATAAATAATTGAAAGGATAAATCCGATGAAGTAGGTATTTTAATTTTGCCCTTGCAGAATAAGCAAAATACAATTAGACAGAATGAAGTAGATGCATGATATAAAACACATTATCGTTATTATTCTAAAACATAATTCATATTGTTATGTGGAGCATCTGGAAGCACTCACCTGTGTTCCTGGAGGAAGCAGAGGTTGTCAGGAAGCCTATGAGAGTCTTAGTGTTCTGACTGGTGAGATCCTGAATATATATTTCTTCTTTCTGCCCCTCCCACTTCATTGCGGTTGGTATTTCCAGTAAACCAACTTTAGATTTCATCACCAGAATAACAGTCACCTTTATCAAAGTGAAAATTTATGAAAGATGGACAGGACTTTTATTCTACCAATGTATTTCCTTTCCTGTGGGAAAAATTGCAAATCTGCAATCACTGGCAATCTTTGGCTTATTTGAAATGAATGTAGGTGCCTTTCTAATACCAATGAGAATAAGTTTAAAATTTCAACTTCCTCTTATTCCCTTCAGCTCCATCCCTTTGTACACTTCCCCAATTGTAAAAACAATTCTTTCTGTTCTTGATTGTGTAATTGTCTTTAAGGCATACTTGCAATACCAAACGGCTAAAGAGCTTACATTTGCTATTTTTCACTTCTGAAAGGTTTTGTTCATCCTAACAATTTCCCTAGTAACTGTTCTGTATGACCAGGAAAATAGTTCTAATTCTACATCTGAAGAGATACTGCGGAGATGTCTCAGCAAACCATGGAGAACAGGTTCTATTGCTTTCCCCTAAATGCTCTGCCTTGGCAGTGATCCTCTTACTTACCTCCCATGCCCCTTGCAGCCATTCCAGTGTTTTCTTTTGCTTAAGGTCAGTGAGAAGGTTATTTACCTTGCTGGGTTAACATGCTGACAATGAGAAGAACAGGTAGGGAAGAAAACAAAACAAACCAGAAGCCATTTTGAATGGCAGCTTTCTAATTTTTCATATAAAAATGAAACAGAAAAATAAGTTGTTTGAGCTCTCAGGATCACAGTATTTCTCTGTCAAGCTCACCATTGATCACTCTGGGCTGGATGCCAGGATCCAATGCCCATAAGAAATAACAAGAAGGGGGAAAATGTTCTTTGAATGCTACCGTTAAGTCCATTTTTACTGGATCCTTATTCTCTGCATATGCATAGTGTTTCTATACGTAGAACAATATTAATGCTTGTTGACCTTTACCGAGCTGGAATATATGTTTGCTTACTTGCACCTTACAGAGACTCATTAATGTAGGTGCATTTGTTATCCCTATTTCACCAATGAGAAAACACATCTGTGTGTAATGGTGCAGAGTCTGGGTCATATAGCTAGTGAATAGCATGGATGAGGTTTCAAGGCAGATAATCTGGCTGAGGGACCTGCATGTTTATCTGCCATCCTGCACCACATAAGACAGCCTTCAGGTTTAAAATGACATATTTCCCTCCTTTTTAAGTGATAAGGCCCTTTTTTCCTGTACTCTCAGAAGAGAAAATGTTCCCCCTGCCAAGAAAAAAAAAAAAAAAAAAAATCTGAGGGGGAAAGAGTGGATCAAATACTAAGCCCTAGACCTGTCCTCTGTGGGGTCTCCCAGGAGCCAGGGGAGAAGGCTGGGCCCATAGACAACCTGAGTTGTGATGGAAAGAGGGTAATTTCTTCTGACTGCAGGGCTCAGAGAGACAGTCAAATCCTTCTCAATCTTGCCTTTCCCAAAATGCTCTATCAAGCTTGGATTTAGGAGAAGTGAGCAACTTTGAGAGCGGGAAAGTGAAGGGCAAAAAAAAAAAAACCCAAAAAACCCAGTGTTTTCCCTAGAATACCCCATACCCTGAGGGATGTCTGTGGCCAAGGAGAGGGCTGTTGTCCAAGGCCATTTAACCCAATATCTCCCTGACCACTGGGGTGGGGATGTTTGTTCTATGGAGCCCTTTTTTTATAATTTACACACCATAAGGTTTACTATTTTAGATTGTGCAGTTCAGTATGTTTTAGTATATTCACAAAGTTGTGAAATTATCACCCTGATCTCATTCCACAAAAATTTTATTACCTCCAAAAGAAACCCCATATCTCATTCTTCCTTCTTTCCAGACCTTGGAAATCACTGATCTACCTCCTTCCTCTATGGATTTACCTATTCTAAACATTTCATGTAAATGGAAACATACAATATTTGTCCTTCTGTGACTATTTTCACCCAGCATTATTTTCAAGTTTCATCCATGGTGTTGCATAGATCAGTGCATCATTCCTTTTTAAGGCTGAATGATATTCCTTTGTATGGATATGCCACCTTTTCTCCTTTTTTCTTTTCTTATTTATTTTTTAAGCACATTTTCTTTATTTCTTCATCAACTGGTAGACATTTGTGCTGCTTCCATTTTTTGGCTCTTATGAATAATGATACTCTTACCTTTCACGTACATTTTTTGTGTGGCATATGTCTTCAATTCTCTTGGGTGTATACCTACAAGTGGAATCACTGGGTCATATGACAACTCTATGTTTAACATTTTGAGGAAATGCTGGACTGTTTTCCACAGTGGCTGCACCACCTTAGATTCCAGCCAGCAACGTATAGGATTCTGATTTCTCCACATCCTCCCCAACACTTGTTATTGTCATGGGCCCATTTTAATACCAGCAATGAGTTTGTTGTCTTAGCACATCACAAAGTCACAGAAGATTCATCTACAACAAAGTTCCAGAAACATATAAGGTGGAAGTAGAGGATGATGGGGAGAAAGCTAGCTGGGTTTTCAAAACTGAAAGTTTCACCTGCTTGCTTCCCCAACCTCTGAGACATGCTGTTCTTAGGTTTCTTTTATCAATGTGCCCTGAATGAGATTGGGAGGTACAAGTTCTCTGAGTTGAGCTGGGGAATAGAGTAATGGAGTGTTGATGGAATAAAAGTCCAAAGACAGAAGAAAAAGATGGGAAAATATACAAGATGAAGAATTCTAAATATGAAGAATGTGGTCTTCTCAGTTGAGTCTGTATTCAAGGCTACAGTCACAAGATGAAAAAGAACTTGCCTCTGTATGGAGCAGGATGAGTTTACTTGAGTCCCAAAGAGAAAGAGATCTAACTTCCCCATAGGAGAGAAGCAAGAAGCTCAGTCTGGGAATGGAGGGAACAAATTGGATGACAAATTAAGACAAATCGAAGTGTCAGGGGGCCAGTCTAAGGAAGGGAACTTCAGACTAAGGCTAAATCTCCTGAGACGCTGAGGTTTGTTATGAAGAGGGTGAGTTTGAGGAAGAGGTACTAATTGATAATGGCCAGGAGTTTGCTTAAATTTTGAAAGAACTTGGAGTAGTTCAAATGACAAATCATTTCATGAATTTTCTGTTCCCAAAAGTGCTCCTGGCATGTGATAGACAAGATTGTGACTACCCCATATTATACATTGAAAAAGGAAACTCAGCAATTATCAGAAGTTTTTGCATATGTGCACTTGCCAATTTATCTCTATCAGTGATTCATAAACATACACCAATTTCATTGGTTCCAAGTTTGCAGAAATAATTAAAAAATCACTGAACAAGAAATTGCACTTTCAGGAATCATCCTCCTATTATTAATGCTTTTACAGGTTGGTTAGGAAATATCTCCTAGATTTTTCTGAACCTCACTTTCTTGTGAAGGGTGTGAAGTTTTCTCAGCATTGTTACATTACAAATTAAAGGGAACATTTTATTTCTTTTCTCTTATCAAGTTTGTGCTTGTGGCTGTCTATATGGAAACTGGTTAGTGTTAGGTAGGGATAAGGAGGAGGAGGAGGAGGAGGAACAGATGTCTTCTCCAGGGGACCTTTAAGGACTGAATAGATATTTGGTCTATGATAGGGAGTTTTTAAGGACTGACTAACCAGAAAGAGACAGAGAAATCATAAAGAGGGGATATGATCCAGACCACAAAGGGGGGTCTTGGAACGTGTACAAACAAGGTGACAGTGTACTAGAATGACTTACCCTCATTAGCATAGTAGAAATCGCACCTACCCATGACACGATAGTTTACAAATGCTATGGCAACTCCCAGAAATTGCCTTATGGGGAGGACTGGCCATTCTGGGAACTCTCCAGCCCTTTCTGAAAAAATCCATAAATGTTCAGCCCCCAACTTAAAATAGAATTAAAACCTTAGTATAAAGGAGAGCATCCCATTCAATCTCAGGGTGGTCTCCACTTGCGGAGATAGACCCGGACCTTCTTTGGAACACACTTTCGTTTTAAGGGTTGTCTCTACTCATGGAGTTAGACCCGTTCCCTCTTCAGAATGTTCTATACATAATAAATAAGTTTTACTGTTCGGCTTGCTTGCATTTGTTTGGCTTGCTCATTTATTCCATCAGCTCGATAGCAGTAACCATTCTTCGGCACTGGAAACCAAGAACCAGGGAACACAAATCTGACATTTTGACATCAAACCTAACAGGGGAGAAGATTCTTCAAGCATTAAATAACAGGATTTGTGCCTACTACTGTATTCCCAAGGATCTCTCTACAGATATAGATATGAATATATTGAACAACCTCAGAACAAGGTCAATTAGCTTTCTTTTTTAAGTCTTCATGAGGAGAAACAACTCCAGTAAGGTTTAAAAAGAAGTTGCTTAGGAAAATAGTCTTATCTAAGTATATCATGGAACACCAACAAAATGATTTTATGTCCATTGACCTTCCCCACTTTCCACCTTAACACAACTCAGGACAGACATCATACATACTCTATGCTTTCAACCAAATCTAACCCTATTTTCTCACTCATCTCCTATAACTCCTTGATTCTTCTTGACATTCTTGTTCAATTGCCAAAATACATCAATATAGATTTTCCCTTTTGTTAGAACTGTCCTTCTTCCTCAGTGCTTTATGTGAAATAGGAATTTTCCCCAATGACTGCACATCCCTTGATCTTTTCTCATGGGTATCTATTCACTTCCCTGTCCTTGGACCATGAAGCCAGGTGTGGTCTTCTCTTTTATTCCCACTGCCTTTTCTAGCCACTGTCCTTTCCCGGTCTTCAATGTCCTATTGTAATTATCTGGCCATGCAGGTATACGATGTGCCCACTTGGTACCCTCTGTGCTACTCCTGTGAATATTAATTCACTAGGTAATTTGTCACCTGTCTACCCTTCCTTGGTTTTCCTCTTCATCTTAACAACTTCCATTATTCTGGGTGACTTCAAAATTTTCATTTGATTGGCAACAAATGACATCTCCTTGCTCTTCTTGATACTTACTTCTCATGTAAGAAAAATACTCAATCAGGTAAAGTAGTATATGTTATACAATGGATTATTTTAGATTTAACTGGGATGTTTTATTGAGTATAATTTTTTTAAGCTACATTGGATAAAACTCATGAATTAAATTTTGCGATTTCTTTCAGGTTTGGTGTGCATTATTTAATAAACATATAAAAACTATTTTATCAAGTAGCATGAAATGTTTACTCCTATTACAGGCAATCCTAATTATATTTCATCTTATAAAATGATTAATGTTTCAATCTCCTATTAATAAAATCTAAGATTCTGTGTTAGATACAGGGTCAATACATTTTTGGAAGTGCATTGGCTGCTAGATCATTGTTCTAAATGAAAGACCACAGAAAATTTTTTGTTCTCATTCACTTCATTAAGAAATATATTACCAATAAAAATTTAGCTTTTATGCTTAGCAACTATTTACCAAAATTTAAGTACATATATTTTTGTTTTTTTCAGTTGCATTTTGATAGCAAGTGTAGTGATAACTCAATCCAGAAGAAACTTTTAAAATATCTAGAACAATGAACAAGGGCTATAGGAACATTTCATGTTTTAAATTTATATACATTCTTTCATTGAAAAGAAATATGACCTGATTATCAATAAAAGACTTTCAAATACAAAAGTATATTAAATTAAGAGAAAATTCTTTGGAGGAAGAGGTATGTAAATATAATTTCAAGGTAAAAAGGAATGATGTAAAATAGCTGAATGTTGAAAGGTTTTTCATATGGATGATGGTGGGTCTTATGGTTAGATTTCACTGGATGCATTTAAAGAAGATGAAACTGCTTTATTTTAAAATAGCAGCAATCATAATTTGTCAGAATTATATCCTCTGTAACTATTTACATTATGGGAAGAATTTTGAGATGTCAGTTTTAAAATGTACAAGGAATATATGGTTTTTTAAAAAAAGTTATAAGGGTGTTCTTGAGCAAAGGTTTCAGGGATCAACGGTACCTTGGTGGTGGTGTGTACTTTCAACAAGGTTGGTCACACAGCTTGTGACACTGTGTGTCAATGGCTGCAACAGCAACTCAACAGCACAAGACTTCCTGGGGACACAGAAGGTTTCTGCCTTTTCCTCTTTAAGGCAAGAGCATGGCTAACAAATCTCCTGCTCACCCTGACTGGGTAAATGCCCTGAGGTTCTTAAGTTATTAGCAAAAGGAAGATCCTGGCAAGAAAAGAAAAAGACATGATGCATTGACAGGATGGGGAGGAAGCTATTTCATCTGATTATGAGAAAGAGTGTTGCATGTGGCCCCATATGTCCACAGGACGGGGAGGAAGCTATTTTATCTGATTATGAGAAAGAGTGTTGCATGTGGCCCCATATGTCCACAGGACGGGGAGGAAGCTATTTTATCTGATTATGAGAAAGAGTGTTGCATGTGGCCCCATATGTCTTAACTAAGCTCAAGAGTGGATGGCCAACCTTGTCCAGAGGTAAGTCCAGCCTTAACCAATGTTTTATCTATAACTAATAGACTGAAGCCTTCTGGGGAATTGTCCTTCCAGTCCTGAGTCTGCCTGCCTGGGTATAGTTATTGAAACCAGAGGTAGCATATTCTCTGAAGAGAAGTTTTTAAACCAAAGGATTCAAAAGTTTGGCCTAAAATAGGATCAGCTCATAATATCAGAATTTATTGAAATATACCTGATCTTTGAATGACAGGTGGGAAGAAGTTTCTGAGTCATTTCCTTCACAATTTTAAGCTGAAGAAAAAATTCAGGTTTGAATGCAAGAAAATCTGGGAGGGAAAGCTTATATAATGCTCTTTTCACCTTTTTTTTAATTAAAATTTTAATTTTCAAGGAAAAGGGAGAAAAAGGAAATCAGGTTTTCACTTGGCCCCTGCAGTTACTTATATATTGCATTGGACAAAGAATAGTAAATTGTGAAGAAGCTACTAAATTATGTGGGGGGACTTAAAAGATAAGAGTTACTTTAAAGGCCCTGTACAGAATTCTTTTAGTCTTAACTTCTCATCCTTGAGGATACAAATGTTATTCCTTTTGGTATAGGAAGGGTATCTTTCACATGGGAATTTCAACTGCTTTTAGGAAACAGCACAAAATTCAGAATAATCTTTTTGTACTTGCTGTTTTCAAGAGCCTTTAACTTAAATAGTCAATATGCCAGAGTGGAATAGTTTTAACTCCTTCACCTGGATCCTCCCTGCTGGTGCTGCCTGGCCACCTGGTACCACGCAGAGTGGCAGGTGAGTTCAGGAAGAGGCGAGAACTTCCCCTGGCTAATCGTGATTTGCAGCGCTTCCGATGGCTCCCTCTGCTGGTGACTCACTGTTTCACCAGTGGAAGGAACCAGCCTACTTGGGCTGCCAAGAAATGCAGGATCCGGATCCTTTTTCCTGTTGAGTGAGGGGCTGTCAGGTCACTTGCTGCTGTGCTGTCCCTCCAGTCCTGCAGGCACAGATCACCTTTATTTTTTCTTAGCTGCTTTCAGAATGTTCCATTGGTTGTCTCTTGTGTAATTTTTGCGCTTCTGTTTGTACTTAGCAGGGAGCATTGTGAAGAAACAAGTCCACCTCATCTTGTCTGGAACAGAAGTCCCTCCTTCACTTTCAAAAATCAGATATATAGTAGTATAGGAGGGTTCCTTTTTTTCTTTTTCCTTTTTAGTATGTTAATGTTTTAAACGAGAAAGGATACCCCCGGACTTTCACAGGGGGCTTGTTTGGTTGGACACAGGCAGCTGCTGAAGGAAAGACGGATTCAGGTAACAAGGTAAAGAGCTCTAGTGGTCAAGGTGGAGACTGAACACTAACTAGTTCCAGTCCTAACTCAGCCCCTCACCAACATATTTGGTTAGGTCAATTCTAAGCTTCCTTTTTCCTTCTGTCAGATGAGCAATTTGGGGTCCTCCAAGCTCCCATATCTATAAGCCAAAATCCATCCTTTTTACACTTAACTGAGGGTAATAGGCCAGGTTTCCTCTAGAAATTTCTCTCAGCAGTCGAGGAAATTAGGTTTGGAGAAGACAGGACATACAGACCAGTTCCGGTCTATCTGCTGGCACCAGAGCCACAGTTGGATCATTTGTTCATTCATTATGTATTGTTCATTTGGTTCATTATCACTAATTTATCAAGTATGTTTTGTATGCTTACTGTGTGCCAGGATTGGCCTAGGTTCTGTAAAAGATAAAAAGTAAAATGAGACATTCTACCCTTGCATTGTTGAGCCACTTATTTGGCATTATCTTCCAATAAATACACATTAAGTAATGTGAGTAAGTAAGTTGAGAGGCCAAGACATCAAATGTGTTTAGGTTCACTGTGCCAGATATCAACACTGGTTCTCTGTGAAGCTGCACAGGAGATCTGGGACCATTGTTCAAATACAATCTCAAAGCCTTAGCACTCTTCGCACCATTTGGCCTCCATGAGCAAGCCCTGGTGATTCTGTGAGCTTTTGTTCTTTTAATAAGTTGAGCAAACATGAACTACAAGTGCTGTCATCTTGTCTCTATTCATTGTGCTGTGTAATTGGAAGAAGAAATTCTAGTTTGTCTCTTCCCTGTGAAGCAGCCAGTTAGGCAACAGACTAGTCTTCTGACATTTGTACTTGGGACAGTTACAGAATCTCATGATTCAGTGCTTTATAGACTCTCTTGATTGGTTAATAGCATAGTATCTTATGTTCCAGAGTCTATGGGCTGATACTATAATCTGTGAGAAGTGGGTAATCAGATAGCTCTTGGTTCCAGAATCATAGACTCTTGAAACCAAACAGGGCCTTAGAAGCAAAATAAGCAGCAACCATAAATTAAGTTACAAAATACACTTTAAGGGATAAAAAAAAAAATACAAGCTAATTAAAGGTGTAGCAAAACAAACAGCAGCATAAGTCAGTCTTAGTAGGTCTGCTGGGCTTCAGTCATGGCATGGGTCTGCTTCAGGCCTCAGGGATGGGCCAGCACAGGGAAGGGACTCCGGAAAATCCTTGGATACAACTGCCTTGATTTGCAGCTGAAGAAATAAGGCCTAGAGGATTTTCCCAAGGTTGCCCGGAAAACAGGACTAGTCAGTCATCTGACCTCGATCAGAGCAAATGTGGGGGACATGGTCTCCACCTCCTAGAACCCTGCTGGAGCCTCTTGTCCAGCTGTCCTTTTCTCTTTCCCTTTGGCTCTGCCATGTTCTCTTCCTCTTCATCTGTCCCTTCTTCCCCTCCCCACACACTCCCCTCCTTTTACCCCTCTATTTTGTTCCCTACACATAGACTATGAGCTCCTTTCACTCTTCTTTCTTTGTCTGGTATATTATAGAAATTTCTAGTAGCCTTATATTTATTAACTCAGATATTCTGTTTTGAATCTTTTTTACTTTATGAGTGGATATGTTAAATGTTTTAGTTATCTATTCCTGAGTAAACCCAACATATTTAGAGATGATTTTCTCTAGTGGTTTTTTTTTTTAAGGTTGACACTGTGAACGCCTGGCAACTGCTGATCTTTTTACTATCTCTATAGTTTTGCCTTTTCCAAAATATTATACAGTTTGAACCACACAGTATGTAGCCTGCTCAGATTATCTTCTTTCACTTAACAATATGCATTTAAGCTTCCTCCAGGTCTTTTCATGGCTTGATAGCTCATTTTTTAAAATTATGAATAATATTCCCTTGTACAGATGTACTGCAGTTTATTTATTCATTCATTTATTAAAGGATATTTTTGTTGCATCCAATATTTGACAATTATGAATAAGTCTTCTTATAAACACCTGTGTTCAGGTATTTGTGTGGACATAAATTGCAACTTATTTGAGTAAGTACCTGGGAGTGCAATTGCTGGATTGCATGGTATAAGACCATGTTTAGAGTTGTTAAGAAATTGCCAAACTGTCTTCTAAAGTGGCAGTACCATTTTGCATTCCCCCGAAAATGAGTGAGAGTTCTTGTTGCTCCATATTCTCAGCAGCATCTGGTGTTATCAGTGCTTTGAATTTTAGCTATTCTAATAGAGGTGTAATGGTATCTCATTGTTGCCTTAATTCGCAGTTTGCTAAGGGCATTATATTGAGCATCTTTTCATGTGCTTATTTTCCATTTGTATTATCTTCTTCTGCTGACACTTCTCTTCAGATATTTTGCCTACTTTTTAATTGGGTTGTTTGTTTTCTTAATACTGAGTTTTTATTTTATTTTTTTTTATTTCATCTTATTGTTATGGGGGATACAGAATTGCAGGTTACATACGTTGCCCATGTACCGCCTTTCTCCCCAAGTCAGAGCTCCAGGCGTGTCTGTTCCCCAGATAGTGCGCGTTGCACCCATCATGTAGGTATATATCCCTCCCTTCCCCACCCCCCTTTCCCGAGTCAGCACCATCAAGCGTTACCATTCCCCAAAGGGTGCTCAATGCACTCATTGGTAGGCATACACCCATCCCCTCCCCCGCCCCCCACCTCAGTCTGATATCCGATTGGTGTCGTTCCCAGATGTGTATTTAGGTGATGATCAGGGAAACCAATTTTCTGGTGAGTACATGTGATGCTTGTTTTTCCATTCTTGGGATACTTCACTTAATAGAATGGGTTCCAACTCTCTCCAGGAGAACCATACTGAGTTTTAAGGGTTCTTGAGTTGTTCTGGATATAAGTCCACTATCAGATGTGTGTTTGGCAAATATTAATATTTTCTCCCAGTCTATAGGATGGTCTTTTCATTCTCTTAACGTTGTCTTTTACAGAACACAAGTTTCAAATTTTAATTAAATCTACCCTCAATTTTTTTTCTTTCTTGGATCATGCTTTTGGTGTTGTATCTAAATACTCAGACATGCTTTGGCCAGTGACTGGTTAAACATACTGTGGTATATCCATATCGTGGAATACTACTCAGAAATATAAAAGAAGGAACTATTGACAAATGAATAATCTGAATGAATGTCCAGAGAATTATGCTGACTAAAAAAAAAATCAATTCTAAAATGTTACATACTGTATAATTCCATTTATTTGACATTATTGAAAGGACAAAATTAAAACTGTGGAACAGATCAGTGGATGCCAACGTTTAAGGATGGGGCTAGGGTGCAGTAAGTGTGGCTACAAAGGGTAGCATGAGAAATCCTTGGGGTGATGGATAGATTCTGTATCTTGACTTTGTTAATGTCAGTATCCTTGCTGTGACATTGTACTATGATTTTGCAAGATGTTACCATTGTGAGAAACTGGCTAAAGGGTACACAGGATTTCTGTATTAATTCCTACAACTGCATGTGAGTGAATCTATAATTACCTCAAAATAAAAAGTTTAATTAAAAATAAACACCATTATTGACTTATAATTTACATGTAGTGAAATGCTCAAATCAGTTCAGTGAGTTTTGACTGTATGCACACAGGTAATCGCACCCCTATCAAGAAACGGAACATTTCTATTACTCCAGAAAGCTTCTTCTATCTCTTTACAGTCAATCCTCCCCCCAGTAGCAATAACCACTGGTCTGATTTTAATTATCATATATAATTTTTGCTAAAAGTTTTGTACTTTTTAAGTGCCTGACTTCTTTCACTCAGTGTGATGCTTTTGAGACTCATTTATGTTATTGTGTGTATCAGTAGTTTACTCCTTTTTAATTCTGTGTATGGATGCAACATAGGATTTGTATGCTTTTTCTTCTTGATGAACATTGTGTGGCTCTTATGTTTAAAGTTACTACTAACATTTTTGTATAAGGCTTATTGTGGATATGTTTTCATTTCTCTTGGATAAATACTTTGGAGGAATTGCTATTAATACATCATAGGTAGGGTATGTTTCACTTTTTATGAATCTAGCAGTTTTCCTAAATGGTTGAGCATTATAGAATAGGAGTTCTGATTGCCCCATACCTTCATAAACATTTGGTATAGTCAATCTTTCTTAATTACTCATTCTAATGGGTGTCAAGTGGAATGTCTTTGTGTTTTTAATTTGCACTTCTCTGACGACTAATGATGTTGAATCCTTTGTTATGTGTTTCTTGGCCATTCATACATATTCTTTAATGATGTGCCTGTACAGAGATTTTGTCTTTTGATTTATATTTAACTTTTTGAGTTGTAGTTCTTTGTGTGTTCTGTATACAAACACTTCTTTGGGTCTGCAAGGTGAATATTTTCTCCCAGGTTATGGCTTGCTTGATTTCTTAATAGTGTCTTTTGATGAGTTTTATAGGATTTTTTTTAAAAAGACCAGTTCTCTTTCAGTTTATGTTTCAAGTAATAGATTCTTCTTGACTCACCTGAGGAAAATTTTCCAAGTGTATAGACTAAATTAATGAGGTTTGTGCAAAGCTTAAAGTTTCTGCCTTGCTAGTACTTAGAGTTGCTCATTAGAGTTGAACAACTCTCTGTACCTCCTGTAGCATTGTTTGTTATTTTTCTAGGGTCTGTGCTTCACACTTTCCATTATATTTCATGTCTGGATCTCTGTCAAGAGTTGTCTGACTAAATGGAAAATACTCTTGGTGTTGTTTTTAAAATCCTTGATATTCATATGACATGACTTCTTTGGGAAGAATTGCTTTATGTCTGGGAAAGTAAGAGTTACAATGTCTTATTGAAAAAGTACTGTCTTTTTTAAAACATTCTGTCAGAAAACTGTGAACCTTTTGCAAAAAATGGAGTTTGACTCTAAGGATCACATTCCAAGGATCTGGGAAGACTGGCAGGTGGGAACTTTGCAAAGCACAGCAGGATGCACTCATCAGCATAGCCTTCCCACTTTCTGTTACTGATAACCTGTGGTTCCAGCCTCTGCTGGCAGTCAGTGAGGAAGCCTTTTGCATGTTCTCGATCAGTCCTGTCTCCATTTTTTCCAAATTGCTATCCAAATCTTTATCTCTTCCTGCCTCATCCCAACATGAAGCACGCCCCACTCCCATAAAAAATGATCACTTTAGTTTAACAAATGATTTTTGAGTGCTTGCTAAATATCAAGCAGTTAGCAAAAAACATTGTCCCTGTCCATAAGGACTTTACAATCTAGGCACAACTTCTAACTCTCATAGGTGCAAATTTATTTAAATATGTGTCTATCCTTCTTTATTCTTATGTTTTTATGTTTGGGAAGTGCTGTCTCTCATTTTGTGTAAAGTTGGTTCGTCCTCCTGCATTGTGTTTTACCTCTTACATCTCTTTTCCGCATCCATTGTCCCTTCTCTTTCCTGTAACAGCAGCCATTTGTGGTCCATTTGTTTCTTCCCTTCAGCATATATTTAAATTTAGCACCCAGCTCAATACTGAACAATCTTATGGATTTTTCTTAATTCTTGTGTCTGGTTCAAAGGAATGTAAGTAAATCTAAGTACTTGCTACCGTTTCTCAAGAAAATGCCAAGAGGTAAGTGTTGCTAGATAAAATACAGAACACCCAGTTAAATTCAAATTTTGGATAAACAATGAATACATTTTTTAATATAAACATGTCCCATACAATATTTGGGATATACTTATAAAAGTATTCATTGTTTGTCTGAAATTCACATTTAGCTGAGCATCCTATAGCTTTATTTGCTAAATCTGACAATTCTACAAAGAAAGATGACATTTATAATGCAAATAAAAACTCCCAAATGTCATCATTCTCTATCCCTTTCTTTCTCTTGCGCATAGAACAGGTGCTCCCAGAGTCTTCTGCACCTCCACTCCCATTCCACACTCCCAAGAACAACTCACTCTGTGTAAACAGCTTCCTCTTTGTCCAATTCTATTCTTTTTAAAGAAATTCCCACCAGAATCTCTCAATACCACAGTAAATCTTTTTCATTCTCCCTTCCATACTCTGACCCACCCTTCGTGAAATTTGAGTCATCAGCTCTGGTGAGTGAAGGCAGGGGAGGGCGTGAGGTTGTGAACACACATTATCCACTGGGTTTTCCTGTCAGAATAGGGCAAAGTTGCACTTAATAAAATTCTTTAACTTTGCTTCCTTTAACATCATCTTATGTCCCAACTTTGCTTTACTGCCAAGGTCTGAGAAAGTGTGTGGTCTTCTCTGGTGTGTTCTAGTGACTTCTGCTAAGATCACTTATGCCTCCTGGCTGCCTCAAGGTTCTTCCTTGAAATTCTCCACTCTTAACTTCTGACAAGGGCCATCAGTCACAGGTGGTGCAGGTGGTGCCCTGCCCAAGACTAGGGAGTAGCTGGGGGCAGAAACCCAGTCTACACTCTGCTCTCCAGCCCATGCTCACTGTCCTCAGAATCGATCCTCAGAATCAGACAGATGTACAACCTACTCACCAGATTACTGGAATTTCTCCTACAGGGCAGGAGAAATAGATGAGAATGTGAATTTCCTTTGGACAGGCTCCCTCAAAAGGAAACTGGAGAGAAACTCCTCTCCAAACCCACCAATAGGCTGTGTCATAGACTGATGTGTTAGACACCTCTTGTGAGCCACTTCAAATTCTGTCACTCTACCTCTTAATCTAGCTGTTGCAGTGGCTACCAGTTCTGCACAGGCTTTAAATAATGTTGTGCATTGCAACTTGACAGCACCTCCCCTCACATCTTGCTTCTATAATAGCTTTAGGACTTTCCTGATGCTTTGGAGTGCGACGTGCACAATTGACACTCGCACAAGTGCAACCTGAGTTAACACCCATGGGGCCCTCCTTGACCAATGGGGATGAAAGCTAGTAGATATTTGCTTTCCTCATTTTTCCTCTGGGTAGGCAGTTCTGAGATACATTTTGTTTGCCAGTGGCCAACTCGATAACAACCAGCATATTAGTTTTCCTTCCTTCTCTGTTCCATTCCTCTTTCTCTCCTCCTTTTATTTCCTGAGACCACTTCCCAAATAAACTAAATGCCTGTGAGCCTTTGTCTAAGGCTCTGCTTTCAGGGCATCTAGCTGGGCTTTTCTCACGGTGTTGATTCTGGCTACTGCACATCCCAGACATTTTCTGTCTCCAGCTCTCACCTCCACCTCTAATCTATAATTTTTCTTCCTCACTCCTGAATCATACCTCTGAACTCACTTTAGGTTGGAGTGACTTGTTGCTCCTACCAAGCTTTTAAACTGAAACCATGGAATAACTCCTGCTTGAACACACTCTGGTGTTCTTTTTATGGAACAGGATTTACTTGCCAGTAGGTTGTTGAAGCTCCACATAAAAACATATGCTCCATGCAGGACAGCCCAGAGGATCTTGGGATGAATTTGCCTCAGGACAGGAAGCCTCTGTCACAACTGGGATCTTTCCTGTTGAGTAGCTTTGTACCATGTACACCGACACTGGCAATCCCCGGGATTTTGGACATGGCACTGCCAATGTGATGGATTGATGTTATTCTATTCAGAAAGACAGCTTGTTTCTCTTGAATAGAGACTAGGCTTGTTGGTGTTTCCCCATCATTAAAGCAGAAGGAGGTTAAGAACTGGGTGCTTCTCCAGAAAGCACTAGACATTCTGAGAGTCTCTGGGGATTTAAAGCAGCTCTCAGGGGCCTTTAGAAGGACTTCCTCTTCAGGGCTGTGCTTTCCACCCAGAAGGTGGAGAGTTGAGTCACTATGGACACAAGGAGAAAGGGAGGGGCAAAAAGTGAAGGCTTTATATTTCCTTTTGATTGACGCAGCTCCAGTCTAACCTGCCGGACTGTCCACTTCACCGCCGGAAAGCGACAGAGGTAAAGAGACATGTTTCTGTACTTTACTATCTCAGCCGTGCTTGTTGTCAAAAGAGAACAGATAAGAGTAAAATGTGGCATTTGGACAGGTTGTGTAATAAACCAAATGAGGGGTTCATTAATTGAGTGTGGCTTTTGCTGACTCCTTGGTAAATATATCAACATGTCTGAGTGTTCTTGATAGTGAGCATTTAAAAATGTTTGAGGCAGGCTGACTTGATTTCAAATCTCTGATTTATTTAGTAAAATGGAGCTCTCTTGATATTTTTTAGTTATTAATCTCCTTATTCAGAACAGAGCTAATCACACAAAGCTGTGGCCTCTATATGATGAAGCACTTCTTAGCTCTTTAGAAGATCTTAACTGCACTGCACTAGCCTTATTAATTGTTATGTGTTGGAGAGAAATTCTTTATTTTCCGAGCTCTCAGTTTCCTCTTATGCCTTTAAAATTAGTCTCTTAAATAATACGTATATTCTGTACATGGATGTAAAGTGTTGTGGCTTGTTTATGTGAGCATTCTGAAATTTCTGCTAGTTCCAGGAATGAGCATATAACAAGTTTAAATAGTCTGAAGGACAGAGAGTGAGCACTAAAGAGTAGCTCTGATTTAGGGAAGGGGAGGTAGACACTAGATCAGTTGTCAGGAGAAAACAGTCTTGTGAATGGGTAAGAAGCTACCCAGGCTGTGTTCCAGGTTATAAGAAGCTGGTGTCTTAGCCACCCCTGGAGATGTACTTCCCCAAGAAGGACAGACTCAGACCCTCTGTCCTCTTGCAGTCCTTTAGTGTCGGTATCCCATTCTGAGACATATTCCCTTCCTTAAATATCCTGAACAGTGTTGTTGCTTCTGTAAATCCTCCTTCTTAACCTAGAGGGGCCATAGCCTTAGACATCTTTCTTTTCCTCCTTGTCTCCTGTAACAACTTCCAGATGACACATCTCATTTGCTTGGCACTTTCTGTGGACCATAAAACACATAGAAAGTTACACTCAAGGAAGTCATCTGCGATTCTTTCTCCCTTTGAGAACTCAGTTTGAAGCTCTTCTATCTACAGGACACACCCAACTTTCCCTCACCACCTGAGTGGGGCCTTGTTGGGGAGTCCATGCATCTTTGATAGGATTCTATGTGCCTTAGGACTTCCATCTTCCATGGGATCTGCTTCCCTGAAACTGACTAGGCAATATTAATTAAACCTGACATTGTAAAATATTCAGAATGTTGATTTCTCTAATTTATATTGATTCCTGGGTGATTGTGGAAGACACTCCTTCTGTTAAGACTACTCTTCCTGCAGGTATACAACCAGATGAGCAGTATTTTATTCTTCAAGAAGCAGCAGGGACATTACCTCCTTCGGGAAGTCCATCTGTAACTCTCAGGTTGGCCCTGTGTCTCTTGTCTGTACTTTCACATTATTCTGTGCACACCAGCATATCGTAGTACTAATTGGATTAAAATTCCCTTCTTCATTTCTTCCTTCCACAGATGTTTACTGAGTGGCTACTCTATGGCCGGGGCTTATCTAGGTGCTGGAATAAAGCATAAAAACAAAACAAAGTCCTTGCTCTAATGGAGATGGTACACTAGAGGGAGGGGGATTAGACAATGAATACATGTATAGTAAGTGGTAATATGAAGAAAAATTATGATAATGGGATGGAAGAATGTGGGCTGACATTTCAGATAGAATGCTCAAGGAGAGCCCTACTGATAGAACCCTACTGAACAGAGAGATAAGTGAACTGCTGGAGTGGTCTATTTGAATATCTTTGGGGAAAGCATCCCAGAAGAGGAACAGAAAGTGCAAAGGCCCTGAAGTAGAATGTAATTCACATGGTAAAGGAATTCAAGGAGCTGACATGGCTGAAGCAGAGTGAGCTGGTGGGAGAGAGGTAGGACATGAGGCCTGAGAGGTGGCCCGGGCCCGGTCACAGAGAGTCTTGTTGGTCTTGGTAAGGACTTCGGCTTCTTCTCTGACAGAAAGGGAAGCCATTGGAGTTTTTGAGCAGAGAAGGGTGAGGGACATAACTAATTGTTTTAAAAATCTTCACTCTAGCTTCCCCAGAAAATGTCACGGAGGAGGGAAAAGCCTGGAGTAGGAGGATGAGTTAGGAGACTATTTCAATAATCCAGGAGAGGGAATATGGTAGCTTTGACCAGGCAGGTAAAACTGGAGAGGGTGAGAAATGGGCAGATGGTAAATCTTTTGGAAGATAAGGAAAACAGGATTTTTTGACAGATCAAATGTGGATAAGAATGAGACATTATTTAAGGATGATCCCAAGGTCTTCAGCTTGAGAAAATGGAATAATGGAATTGCCATTTACAGAGGTGAAGATGGCTGTGGGGACAACGTGGGCTGGTGAGAGGAGTTAGAAAGTCGAAGTTTGTCTCACACATGTTAAGTGTGAGATATCTATTAGACATCCAAGTGGGGATGCCGCTTAGGTGGTTGGATACATGGGTCTGGAACTCGGGGGCAGTATAAACTCAGGAGCTAAGAGAATATCAGTGACACTGAAGGCATGAGGTTGGATAAGATCACCTGGAGTATGAGTGTAAATAGATAAGAGGCCCAAGATCTTAATTCGGTTGTATTATGATGAATACAATTTGAACATTGAAAGATTCTCCAAAAAAGACTTAGAAATGGTGGCCAAGAAAGCAGGCTGTGAACTGAGAGACCTGGAAGTTAAAGGAAGGAAGTGCAGGATGGCAAGGAGGCTCCTGTGAGGGCAGGAACTATTCCTAATCATTTTTATAGCTACCCCTACAGTTAGCTACAGGTGCCCAATAAAGGTTTGTTTGTGGAACTGAGTAGAATAAACTCTTCCTTCCTGACATGCTCTTGTCATAAGATAACACATATTCTAGCATCATCTTTACATCTCTTGAAGTTTCCATTTCCATTCATTTATTTTCACGACATCACAGCTGTGACCCAGGGCTGAGGGCTCTGACCACCTTCTTATGGCATGACTTACTCGTTGGTATCCCTCACTTTTGTGGAGGGGTGTAGGGAATGAGACCTCACCAAGGAGATGAAAATACGCAAAGAATTTTGTCCAAGTTTGATTTATTGACTATCAATTTGTCTGTGCAAAAATGACCACGATGCAGATGTTCTTCTCCTGTGAGGCTGTGAAGGTGGGCAGTCTAGTGGGAAAATACCTGGCTTGGCTGAGCTTGTGTAGCTCAAGAATTTTTCTGCACAAATTCCAGGATTAGGAATGTCTTAAAGCATGGAAATTAAGAGCATAAAGATACAATGCCTTCTGCGCTTTTGCTTCAGAACAGTTACAGATGATTTTACAATATACACGAATGAGCCTGGGCAACATAGTGAGACCCCATATTCATAACAAATTTAAAAATTAACTGGGTGTGATGGTGTGTACCTGTACTCCCAACTTCTTGGGAGGCTGAGGTGGGAGGATGACTTGAACCCAGGTGTTTGCAGTTACAGTGAGCTGTGATGAGCCAGACTGGGTGAGCTTGTCTCTAAAATACACACACACACACACACATACAAATGATAGTGAGATAGCTTTGAAGTATTAGAAGAAATAGTAAATCTTCTATTTGTTAGAATCTAAAACTACTATGAATTCCCCCTTCTAGCATTTTCTAAATTTCTTAGAAATTATGGTAAGGGTATGTAATTTTTTATGAAGCAGTGTGCTTAGACACTTAAATTCATGAATTGTAATAACTGAACTTTAGATATTATCTGTACCTTTAGGTGATATTCTGAGATATTTTCCCTTTCTGTTCACAGGCAGTGCTTGGCATACAAATGGGTTCCCTCAGCACAGCAAATATTGAATTTTGCCTTGATGTGTTCAAAGAGATGAACAATAACAATGTAGGAGATAACATCTTCTTCTCTCCACTGAGTCTGCTTTATGCTCTAAGTATGATCCTCCTTGGTGCCAGAGGAAACAGCGCAGACCAGGTGCAAAAGGTATGGAAGGCAGCAGAGATTTTCCCAGACCCCAACTTACTTCTACCTTTATGACAAGAAAACTCTGTCATTTTGTGAGAGAAAAAACACACCTGAGAAAAATCATATTTCTTAAAAATGGATAATGTCTTAAATAATGTAATACATTGTAATGCAAATAATGCAACATATGCAATACGTATTCTCTTTCTTACTATCGGTGGTATCACAAATAAATTTCTGTAGTTTGCTTTTGGAGTTCACCCTTTCAGGATTTAAATATGATAGAGAACACAGGTATGGTACTACTATTGTCCTCTAGAAGGTTAAACTTATGATAAAACCTAATGATATTTTAGAAGTTACCACATTTAAAAATTTTTTTTCATTATTGCATTTGAACTTCATTGTAACCCTGTGTAGCAGGTAGCAACTGTTATCACCATTTTACAGATGGGAAAACTGAGACTCAGAGAGGAAAGGTGACTTTTCCGGTTACATGGGCTAACATAAGTGATTTTTCCATTATATATATTTTTATCGCTGTGGAAAGTCTAGAAGAGTATCACTTAACAACTCTTGGGATACTTGCACATCTTATTATTGTTCTTCCTGGGAACCATGTAACATCTTACGTGGCCCAAAATGGTGTTGTCCTAGTTAATGGCCTAAGGACAGTAGGAGAGGAGCAGAAGAGCCCGGTGGATAAGAAGTCAGTTTCTGGAACCTGACGACAATTGTCTGGGGAAAGCTGCTTGATCTCTCTCGACCTTAATTCCCCTAACTTAAAATGAGGACAATAGTATCTATTTATAAAGTTGTTGGGAAGGTTAAATAAGATACGTAAAGACTTAATTCAGGGCTGGGCACGGTGGCTCATGCCTGTAATCCTAGCACTTTGGGAGGCCAAGGCGGGAGGATGTCTTGAGCTCAAAAGTTCGAGACCAGCCTGAGCAAGAGTGAGACCCCATTTCTACTAAAAATAGAAAAAATTAGGTGGGCATGGTGGTGCACAGTCCCAGCTACTGGGGAGGCTGAGGCAGGAGGATCCCTTGAGCCCAGGAGTTTGAGGTTGCTGTGAGCTAGGCTGAAGCCACACACTCTAGCCCAGGCAACAGAGCCAGACTCTGTCTCAAAAAAAAAAAAAAAAAAAAAAAAAGACAATTCAGGATTTGGAACATAACAATATTAAATGTTAGCTATAACTATTGGTCTTTATCTGAAATAGAAAAATAGATACAACTGTCCATTGCTTTTGGTGACAATTGATCCCCCCTACCTTTTTTTTTTTTCTTTTTCTAGGTGCTTCACTTTAATCATATTGTGGAATGGTTAAAACCAGAATTTAAGGACTCACGTCAGGTATGACAATATCGTTGCTTAGTTGTCAAATGCTCTTTAACACAAGCAAGCCAAGAAATAATAGTCCAGGGGTTGAGTAGCAGAGTCCCCGCTTTGGCCCATGAGGGAACTAGTCATGTCTCCTCCTTTAATCTTCCTGATAATGACTACAGCCTAGAGTTTAATACAATAATAATATGATAATAATAACAATAATAAAGTTCTCCAGATTTTATTACCTGATTTATTGTCATCCATACTCAAACTTTCTGTTCTTTTTATGGATGTGCCCCTTGTTCAATCTGCCAGCCTTGTTTTTGCTGTGTTAGATTGTTTTCTGTGCAGTGAGAGGAATGAGAAAGGAGCCCAAGGCATTGCCATATAATCATATACTGGGAAAACATGGCCTGATGCTGCCCAACCCACATGCTCTGGGACTGTGGTCTCTAGTTTTTGCCAGTAGAAGGATTCATTTTGACATCAAAATTACGTAGAACTCCTACATGAAAATAGTTGTGTTTGATTGTGATTGGTTGAGAAAATATATAAATGCGCATAGATTCACAGAACATGAGCTTCACAGAACCCAGCTTATTATTTGGAGTTCCAAGCCCATAATTTGGGAACCATTGCTTTAGGAAATACAGGCATAACCCCTATAATGTCCGTGAATTCTTGGCTATCTTTCAAGTACATCAAAGCTTCATGCTTAGCAGAATTGCACTGCTGCAGGTGACTGTGTAAAGTCAGGTCAGTTAAGGGCTGAAGTGTTTGAGTAAATGGCCATACAGAAAACTGAAACATTGAAAATGTGTGATACTAAAGAGAAATAATTCTCTAAGTACAAAGAGGGCAATAAGACTTAGATTATTGCCTTGAATACCCCACTAGGATCTGCTTATTTATGAAAACTGCTTTTGTTTTTTTGGGGGGGGGAATTTTTAAAATTGTATTTTAGTTTTAATTGACAAATAATAATTGTATAAATTTATGGGGTACAATGTGATGCTTGGATACACATCTACATTGGTATACACCGTAGAATGATCAAATCAGGCTAATTAGCATATTTATCACCTCAAATACTTATCATTTGTGAAAACTGCTTTTGAATTAAACCATTAGAACCGACAAGTGCATGTGTGTTTTGCAATAGCTTACAATTCTGCACAGAAACTGCAACCAAAGTCAGAGAGTGATGAGATGTGCTAGAGAAAATCTAGAGAAAAGAAATGCTTTGAACTCTTTGATTCCTTGTATCTATGGCCTTTTTATTCAGAGACAAACATTTTACTTTTTAGATGTTGTTTTCACCTTTTTATAGCTCTTCAATGACAAAAAATCAAGAAATTTAATACATTATTATTTGTTTACTAATGCTTCAGTGCAGCCAAGCTGGAAGGATTCATTCAGAGCTTAGCGTCCTATTCTCTCAAATCAACCAGCCGGACTCTAACTATACCCTCAGCATTGCCAACAGACTCTATGGGAAAAAGACAATGGCATTCCATGAGGTAAGTTCATCTGGAATGGTGGTCAACAACTTCCTTGGCATCCTCTGGATTTCGTGCTATAAAATCAATGAAGAGTGAGAAGAGTCACATGTTATTTATCTTTAACAGATTGAATTTGAACCAACTTAGAATTTCAAGGGAATGGTTTTACCAAAACTCTCATTTGTGTTGTGTGCTGTCTGGGGGATGGACACACTTGAAGCTCTGACTAGGGCGGGGCAAAGGCAAGATATGTAACCTAAAAATTTGTACCCCTGAAATATGCTGAAATAAAATAATAAAGTTGTGAAATATCATATAAAAATTTTATTTCTGAAAAATGCCTAAAGCTGTCCAAAAATCAGGGTCGGGAATGAAGTACTAAACAAAATCGGTAAGAATTATGCCTTATGGACCAGAAGAAAAACAAAACACATTTTTCATATCTTCTTCAAAGGTCCTTAGTGGCAAAATATGAAGAAATAGTTAAAGGTGCACCACACTCGGAGTCAAGAGATGAGAGTTCTGTCCCCGTTTAGACATATGACTTTGGGAAAGTCATTTCTACCTTTAATTAGAGAATTAGGCTAAGTTCTTTCTAGCTCCAAAATTTTAATACTCTTTATGCCCTTTCCCAACAGCATTGTAATAAATAGTTTTATTGAGTGTTTACCATGTGCCAATCATTCTACTTAATACATTACAGACATTACCTCACATAATCCTTATGTTGTGCTAAGATATAGGTACAAAATTGTCATTAATTCTATGGACTATGAAGCAGATTCTGAAGAGTCAAGTTGACAAAGTTCGCAGAGGTACCTAAATGGCCAAACCTGCATTTGACCCATGTCCAAATCCATCTTCCTGTTTTTAATTGCTAGGTCATCCTGCTGTGATTGAGGTGAAATGCTTTTGTTTGACCAGTGTTTTGTTTGACCCAGTGCCAGTGAGGTGAAGCTAGATTAAGCCCTGAATTTCTACTGCTCTTCCCAGCCTAGTAGCCCAGATTGTGTGTTAGATGTGGCAAGCTTCTGATAATTAGAATTTTTGCAACTTGGAGTGGGTAGCCCCTCTTGGTACTATAGACATTTCTGGGCTGTTTCTTCTGTTGCCCTGGAAGCATAAAAGGAATGTTTATGGGGAGCATCTGAAGTGGTAGGTATTAATAATGATGGTCCTTTGAGCTGGAATGCTCTCTCTCATCTCTTTGCCTTCCCCAAACAGTGTCCCAGACATAGTAGTAAATGTTGATTTGGGATGATGATGATTGCATCTGTTCCTGAAATGGGAAACTCCTCATTAGTATCATGAATATTGTTGTGAACTATGTCATGAGATCGACTTTACTCTCTTAGGATTCTGGCTGGAAAAAGTCTCATTTTATGGGCTATGGGGAGTTACTTACGGATATTTCAGTCACAATAGGATCCAGCTCAGGAAAAGAATCGCCTTGAGGCCCAGTTTTGCTCTTAGTTAAGCTTTACTTTTTTCCTACCCAGGATTTAGGCACAAAAGAAGCCGGTTAGGCAAACAGAAACCAATCCACAGGCAGCCACTTTCCCAACTGTTCTAAGTCCTGTATCATCCTATTCAGTTCATGGTGGGGCGGTGGGTCCGGCACGGCTGTGGAGGTCTCCAGAATGGAATCGTGGACAATTTCATTTGCGTCCGTGTAGATTTGGCTGCTGCCTCGGCACAAGGCAGTGGGAATTTACCAGTTCTAGGAATCAAGTGCATGAGTGGTAATCAATGGTGGCTCCAGGATGCTACTTGGGACAGGCGTGGAAGTAAGAATTTAGTTAGAAGAGTGGGCTAGTTTCTTTATACTGAGTTTGCACACCACTTCCACTTAAATAATATGTTATAGGTGAACAAAAAGTAGTGAGTTCCTTATGAAATTTTTGTTTATACTTTGCATAAATTTGAAAAATAAAAATTGTCTACATCATAGAATATTAATATTAAATTTATTTACAGTGGCTTATGGGGAGATTGATATATACCATGGAGAGAACTTCTGTTAGACCTTAGACAAGCAAGTCACTTAACCCTTCTGGTTCTCAGTTTTCCTGTCTGTAACGTGAGAGCAGTAACTCCCGTTTGGCTGTTTTGAAGACAAAAAAGTAGGGGTAGAGTGAAAAGGCACTCACTGTATTGCTATTAAATATTTCTCATTTTGTTTTGAATATTTTAGATCTAAGAAAGCCAACGACATAACAGAAGTAACAACCAAACATTTCTGAACACTCCTTTTGGAAAGGTTTTGGATTTTGTTAAATTTATTTGTTTTATTAAAAATAAGTACATATGAATTCTATTCCCTTTCAGCTTTGTATTAATATATATGAGCTGCTTTTGTCTCTGTGTTAGGATTTTAGAGTACATTGAGCTGTAGGTTTTTGTTTTCCTTACACTATTTTTGAGTTGTGTTTTTCTTTTTGACAGCAATATTTAAGCTGTTCTGAGAAACTGTATCAAGCCAGGTTGCAAACTGTTGATTTTGAACAGTCTACAGAGGAAACAAGGAAAACTATTAATGCTTGGGTTGAAAGTAAAACTAATGGTAAGGATAAGTCACATATGTGTCCTCAAACTTTATCTGTGTTGTGATGATAAACTCCCTGAGTCAACGTGCTAACAAGGAAGTCTAACACCTGACATAAGCAGATCAACAATGAAGGAAATTGGGCTATATTTTGGATTAGCCCTTATAATCATTTGTCTTGAATAATCTATGCAAAGTGACTCTGAGAATGAACACCATTTAAAACTTTACAGAAGTGTTATTGTAGGTTCTGCAATTAAATTTAAATCTACATTTTACAATTTAAAAAACATACATATTGTTAAATATTTCCTTTTTAAAATGGTGCATTAAATATTTGATAGCAAAGATATGTTGATTTCTTTATTTAAAAACATTTAGTTAAGTTAAAAATTAAGGATATACAAAAATAGAATATATAATAAAATCTTATTTTGTCATCACTCAATTGCAACATTTACCACTAATGTCCAGTCTTAGTCATCTGTACTCTCACCCTTTCCCACCACTGATTTCAGATTATTTCGGAGCCAATCCCAGATGCCATATCATTTTTCCTATTCATATTTCAGTTTGTGTCTCTCAAAAATATAGACTTTTAAAAACTACAACCATTACACTATTATCACATCTGTTATTTTATCATTCTTCTTTTTTCTTTTTTCCTTTTTTCTGACTTCAATGAGCATCAGAATCATCATTCATTTATATATTTATTTATCCATTCATCCAAAAATATATATTAAACACCTAAGGTTAGATATTGTTATCACATGCTAGGATTGTGTTAGGCCCAGGGAGTTCAATGAAAATTAAAACCTTCGTCAAGCTTAGAGTCTGATATTACAGCTGTCCCTATGTTTCATATGGTATGACGAATTATATTCCAAACTGGTTTGATAAATTGCAATGTGCCAAAATGCACCAAAGAGAGCTGAGTGTTCAATTTTGATTAGTATATTTACAAAGCAAAAAAAAATTCTGGTATATTTTTATAAAACTTTTTTTCATTTTAGCAGTTTTTAATGAAATTTGTACATAAGATTACTCCTGCATCTCCTCAATTGTTCTGTCCTCGTATTTTCCCTTCTTCCCTACGTGGCAAGATTTGGCTTTCTGTTCCAGGATCTTTCTATGGAAAGATCTTTGCCCAGTTTTAGCCTAGTGATAACCACCTTGCTGGAGTGAATGCCCACAGGGACAGTTGTGCCATTCGCCTTTTCCTGATGCACATGTTCAGCGTAGATGATGTCTTTCTTCCTTAAATCCGTACTACTTTGCCAATCTGCTGACCTTGCTAGTGTCGTTGCACAACCTGAACTTCATCATCCTTTTGGATGGGCATGAATTGAACATTGTACTTCTGTCTCAGCTCTTTGGAAAGAGGGGAAGAAATAACCTTCCTGCGAATGTGGGAAGGTGCACTGAAATGCCTTTTGTGGTTTTTGCTTTGGTCAGAAATCACAAAAGGATTCAACTTTATTTTGGCTGCTACCACTTTGGCAATGGCTGCAAAAAGGAAGAGCCATTTTTATAAATCTTGATTCTGAGATATGCGTTTACTTCAAGTGCTGTTGTATATTTGTGATACACTAACTTTAGTGTATTGAAAAAAATGAGTAAATCTTAATATATTTGCATGTAGTAGTTAGTATAAAGCCTGATACATACTAAAGGTAAGCCACAAAAAATTATTAAAAATTTTTCTAAATAACCAGCAATGTATAAGAAACATTGGATGTACGTAGGTATAAGACAAGTTGATCCATCAATAATATGCTAGCTACTCCCTGGATGCCATCTTCTAATTAGACTTAACAAAGTATTCAATATTCTTTGAAATAAACTTCATTTGGTAAGGAAATCTCTGTGGCCAAGAGATAAAGGAGTTCTTCTGGCATCTCAGATTTACAATTATCTTAAGAAAGAAATGGCTCCAAATTGCTTGTGACTATTCAACTCTGTATTTCAATAAGTTTAAATCCAAATACAATTATCTTTTTTTTTTTTTTTTTTTTTTTTTTTAATACAAGGGAAAGTCAAAGACCTCTTTGGAAAGGACACAATCGACCCTTCCTCTGTAATGGTCCTGGTGAATGCCATATATTTCAAAGGGCAATGGCAAAACAAATTTCAGGAAAGAGATACAGTTAAAACCCCTTTTCAGCTAAGTGTGGTGAGTATTTCATTTACAGACTGATGACAAATTTTGGCTAATGCAATAATCACTTAAGGACAATTTAAAAAGACATTGTGGTTTAGGTTTACATCAGTTCCTTTAATTGTGTTTTCTATGAATTTTCATTTTTCCCATATTCAGTTACAGTAGTAACCTTTTCACAGGGCACCTAACTGGAGCCTTTGAACGCTAAGATTCCACGGCAGAGAAGAAAACCTATTTTTTTCCTAATGTTCTGTCTGTACATTCTTTCCATATATACTGTGGTTATTTTCTCTAACAGCACAATAAAACTATGTGTTATTTTTCTCTAGAGAGTGTCTAATTAGATTAGAAAAATGATCCAATAATATCATTTTACCACATAAATTATTATAACTAGAAACCTTGGCTTTGTTTTTGGTAGACCTAAATTAACTATATATATTATTAGAACTATTCAGTCTCTAAATATGCCTTATTTTTAATAAAAAATACCTTTTGCAAAGGAAAGTAATAAAGGATATACTTTGTAGTTTCTAATTTACTCATGCCTTTAGAGTGTTAATGCAAATATTCATGTTATACAAGAAAATCAGTATATGTACATAGGAGGCCTGTCTAGAAAGTATCCAGCCATAGTTAATATACATAGTCACATTACATGGCTGAATACTTTCCAGACAGACCTTGTATACGCTCACATATGTAACTTTACCACCTAGTTAGAATCTTTTTTCTTAAATAGGGTAAAAGTGTAATTGTGGAAATGATGTATCAAACTGGAACATTTAAACTGGCCTTCATAAAGGAGCCAAAGATGCAAGTTCTGGAGCTGCCCTATGTTAACAGCAAACTAAATATGATTATCCTGCTTCCAGAAGGCACAACTAATCTAGAACAGGTAAAGTTATAAGAATGCTAGCATGCAGCTAAAGCATGTATGCACACGTATGCACACACATGCGCGCACACACACACACACACACATTGTATCTCATGATGTCAATGCACCAGTCACTGATTCACAATCCAGGCTTAACTGCATTGCCCTTAGCTGTGAAAGTGCAAAAAAGGGTTGGGGGAACATGGTCCCTGCCCTTCAGGACAATGTATTTAGAGAAGACAAGCTATTCTCACATGAAAAAAAGCATATGGAGGTAGAAGTGCCAACTTGTACAAATACACACACATATTGGTCATCTGATAATTGGGAGACATCATTCTATTGTCATGAAATTATAATGCTGGCTGAGTTCCTAGTCCGCAGAAATCTGATCAAGCCATCTCACTCTCAGGGCAGGATTTATGATCCAATTGTAACTTACTTTCATAGACTAGCCATTTTTAACATCCTGGTTTTGTGAGGAAGTGAGCACAACCACCATTAAGAAGAGGTCATGGTGGTGGCTGGAGTTTGGTCCAACCCCCTCCACTCCTGGCTGCAGCCAAAGCTTTCTAGCACAGAGTAGGCAAGTCTGTGGAGTGACTGTGCTCCTCCCCCACCTAACTGGGATCCTTCAGTACTCTGCTAGAATGACAGTTTCTTAGGAAAACAGCTGCGTTTCTGGAAGCCGACAGAAGTCAACACAGTCAAGGGTTTCTAAGTCAGGGGGTACTGGCTTGAGATAAAAACCATGTGGCACAGATGGGCAAGAGGGTGTGTAGGCAAGGCCTCTTGGAAGAGCTGGGCCAGGATGTATGCATTTGGATTAAGAAGTGAGAGGAGTGCCCGTCGGGAGGGAGCTGTAATGAGAGAAGTACAGCGGTGGCCATGAGAACAAGTGTGCTTACAGGTGTGGCCAATTCAGAGGGGATCAGGCCCCCAGGGGCCTGTGGTTGACTGGCGTGGAAGGTATCTGGAGGATACAGCATTTGGAAGTGGTTTAGACTCTGCAGAAAGTCCTGTGGAAGTAGGGAGGGTATAAATTAAAATGAGGAAATCAGGAAGGGTTTCCTAGTAGAGCAATTTTGATGCCGTCCTCACCAGATGAGTAGAAGATGAATAGATGAAGTGTGGGGATCCTGCCACTCCAGGAAGAGCCAAGAGCATGTCCAAATGCCCGAGAAATGAATTTGAAGTCCTGGTACCTGGAATTAGGGCACAAAAGGACAGAAGGAAAAGACACTTTGCAAGAAAAACAAGAAAAAACACCTTTACTTTATGACTGATTTTATATGGTCAGGGTGGTAAGAAGATGTTGAAGAAAAGTTTTAAATTCTTGGACTGGAATGATGGGATGTGATGTAGCGTGGTGGCTTGGAGCTGTGGGAGGGATGGCGGGAGGGTTCAAATGCCGTGCCCAAGGGGAGACGTTTGGAGGGTTTACTAAAAAAGTGGTGAAACTGGACGGAGAATGAGAAGTCAGCGTTCTGAGGCTGCTTTGGGAAATCTGAACATGGATGTGGGAGCTGACACGCTGGGCACAGGCAGAGGGGCGTCGGGGGAGTTGAGCGCCCAGAGTTCAGCTTCAGGAGCTAAGGAGACAGGAAAGGAGACGGCCACAAGAGGACGAGCGCTGTCAGGGTGGTGCAAGGGGACCCTGGCTCACAGATGCCAAATGAGCACCCGGTCCATAAAGGAGGGTGCTGTTAAATGTTTCAGATCTGAGAACCAAGAAGAAATGATTGAATTCATTCAGGAAACAGGAACACCATGACTTCAGAGGCAATAGGCGGAGAAGGGTAGGCAAAGCCCACATGCTGAGGGAATCAAGGCAAAAGACTGTGGGATATACATTTGACAAGTTTAATTATGAAATTTAGATGGGAGGTAGGCAATAGAAAAGGCAAGATGGGGCTAAAGGTAAGATTTTTTTTTCCCCCAGGTAAATAGGACATTTTAAAGGTGGGAAATAAAGCGATGAAATGAAGCCGCTCCCACTGAGAATTATAAAAACAAACAGCATTTAATGCAGAGGGCATGTGCTCGGCTCACATGGGCTCATCTGTGTTTTGTCTCTTAGGTGGAAAAGCAGCTGAACGTGAGAACGTTTCACCGGTGGACCAGCTCTTCCAACATGATAGAAAGAGAAGTTGAAGTGCATCTCCCCCGATTCAAACTTGAAATCAAGTATGAGCTAAATTCCCTGTTAGAATCCTTAGGGATGACAGATATCTTCAACCAGGTCAAAGCTGATCTTTCTGGAATGTCACCAGCCAAGGGCCTGTATTTATCCAAGGTCATCCACAAGTCATACTTGGATGTCAGCGAAGAGGGCACCGAGGCAGCGGCTGCCACTGGGGACAGCATCACTGTAAAAAGACTCCCCATCCGGGCTCGGTTCATGGCCAATCGTCCCTTCCTGTTCTTTATAAGGCACATTCACGGCAACACGATTCTCTTCTGCGGCAAGCTTGCCTCTCCATAAACAGCTGGGGGCGAGCAAGGCTCAGGGTGACAGGGGAGGTGCAGGGGCAAACCCGTGACTACCCCGTGGCCAAAAAACTGTTCATACCTCACACACCTCTGTGCCTTGGTTTGCTCATCTGCAAAACAGGTCTAGGATCTCTTCCAACTTGTTTCATGAATTGGTGAACCTAAGGCTGTGGTAATCATGGAAGAAGGTACATTTACGCAAAAGCTTTCTTACCTTTGGGGCTTCATTTGAGTGCTGTCTGGGTGACATGATCAAATTAATGGGTAATATATTAAAGAATTAGATTTTCGTGACTTGGATATATCAGTGAGATCTTGATTAAGTGACCTGACTGCACCTGACTGTGCTGCCTTCAGAAAATCAACCTAAGGGCTTCAACTTTGGTTGGGTTTTTAAATATTATAATTTTCCTTGCATGTGTAGATACAACATGGTGGATTTTAGTTCAAAATTCTGTATTGACTTAAATAAACGCATGAAATGCCTTAAGCTCTTTGAAGACTTGTAATACACTGCAGCTTATAAGAGGAGACTTTGAATACAGTGAAGTCTAATTTGGCGAAAATTTTAGTGGAATTTTTGGCCAAAGCCTTGTCAGGTACTAAATTGAATAACAAATTTCTCCTCCTCCTTCTCCTTCTCTTCTTCTCCTTGTTAAATAACGCAGTGAGTAAAAGTTCGGAATAGCAAAAGACAGAAATTAATTGGAAGATTTTATTTTAAAGAAAGCCTCCTTATTTTCTACTCAGGATAATATGGGGCAATAATCAGATAATAGTGGCCATAATACATACACTGCCTTGTCAGTGCTGTCTGGGTGAATGTTTTCTCCCTGAACTCTCTTGGAGGTCTCAGCATTCACTTATTAGAATAACTAAAATCCAAAACACTGACTACACCAAATGTTGGTGAGGATGTGGAGCAACAGAGGCTCTCACTCATTGCTACTGGGAATAGAAAACAGCATTTTGCAAGACAGCTTGGCACTGTCTTACAAAACTAAACATACTGTTACCATACAATCCAATAACTGCAGTCCTTAGTATTTACCCAAGTGAGCTGAAAACATGTCTACACAAAAGCCTGAACACAAATGTTTATAGCAGATTTATTCATTTTATTGCCAAAAACTGGGAGTGACCAAGATGTCCTTTGATAGGTGAATGGATAAAAAACCTGCGGTACATTCATGCAATGGAACAGTATTCAGCAGTAAAAACAAACAAGCTGTCAAGCCATGAAAAGATATGGAGGAAACTTAAATGCATATTGCTAAGTAAAAGAAGCCAGCGTGAAAGGCTACATGCTGTATGATACCCCCTTGTAACTTTCTGGGAGAGGCAAAACTATGGAGACAGTAAAAAGCTCAGGACTGGAGACAAGGGAGGGATGAAAAGTGGAGCATGGAGGATTTTTAAGGCAGTGAAACTATTCTGTATGATACTGCAACGGAGGATACATGTCATGATACATTTGACAAAACCCATAGAATATACGGCACAAAGACTGCACCCTGATATAAACTAGGGAATTTAGTTAATAATGTATTTAATTAATTAAATAGTAATAATATTGGCTTATGAGTTATAACAAATGTATCACACTAATGCAAATGTTAACAATAGGGGAAACTGGGAGGGGGCCCAAGGGGGATATGGAAACTCTGCACTCTCTTCTCTATTTTTCTGTAAACCCAAAACTGCTCCAAAAATATGAAGACTATTACTTTTTGAAAAACGAAGTTGGAGGGAAAGTGGGGAGGAAGATCTCTTTGACTTGGATTTCAGGAAACAACAGAAAAGGGTTATTTTTTTTCCTCAGATTTTCTTAGATAATATGTGGGTATTATTTCTATTGTTTTTATTCCTGCTGGAGCTTAAATGTTCTTCTGAGTTTATCAATGGTCTTTTTTTCCCCCCGTTCTTATTGCACAAACACCAAGCCCTTGGATCTCTGCTTGGTACCTACGAGTCATAGTGAATCAGGAAATAGCTGCTTGCCTAATAGCGCTAATAGCATTCCCATCCACACCTTTAATGGGCTGGGAAGCGTGGTATCCCCCGTAGCACCCAGCCAGATTCTGAGTCACAGTGCATCTATGTGACATAGAAAAGACACAGTGCATAAAGAGGGCAGCTTTTATAGGTTCTCTCTGCTCGAGGTGGCTCCTCCAGGTTAACTTGCTGTAAATTTAAAAGACAAAGTGGAAAAAAAAAAAAAAGCCATTTGGACAGTGGTACAGTGAGAGATTTGTGTGTGTACTTACCGAGTCTAGTTTTTTCTCTTTACTTCTAGATTTTCCCCAGAAATTTTCAAGAGCAGAATGGAAGGGCAGAGTGAAGGCTTAATGGAGCCAATCTCTGGGGGAAAAACTCTGAACTCCTGCTTTTGAGAAATCCAGCTCCTTCCCCCCATGTTGTCTGTGGGAATGTCTGGACAGCAGGTGACTGGCTGCCTGTCTGCCAGCCCGGACCCTGGCCTACTCCTGTTGTCCTGGCGTAATGGTCAATCGCTTCCCACTTCACTCTCAAAAGTGGCCTGATTTGGATGATAAATTATATGGTCGCCTGACCTTAATACTACTGGGTGCCACGCCCTGTTCTGAGGTCATCCTATCAGCTGTCCATTGGTCACCAAGGGCGGGAGAAAAGGGCTGCTAGTGTGAAGCCCCAGTGCTCCTGGCAACAGCCACCCCTGGCATTCTACTAGACACCCAACTCTGCCCCATACTCCTGTCACTCTCTTCCTGAAAGTGCCCCTGTAGCCTTTGTGCTGGGAGATCCTCTGTGACTTGGCTCTGATCTCTTTATTGCACAAGGCTCAAGATTTCTACTTTCTAGCAAACATCCAGTTGCCTAAGAGATGTCCATCTCTCCCACTGGCAAGCACCTCACTCTCTATAAGTGCTTTTCTTTCTCTTAAATCCAGCGCCCCACCCAATGGTATGGGGAATTCACCCTCCTTCCCTTCCCTACATGGAGAGAAGCAGCATTCCTTTCCCCCTTTCCTCCAAAGAATCCCTCATTCTTCAACCTCCACAAGCGAATCCTCAGCATCCTTGCTGGTACCTTGGATGCTGGCCTTTGAGCCCAGGGTCACCAGACCATGCCCACAGTCTCTCAGCCTTTCCTGAGTGGACAGCCAGGCAGCCTTCTTTACAGCATAGCAGATACTGGTTATCTGCTACTATCTGCTTGGGGACCTTCAGACAAACTCAGAGGTGGGAAAAGTCTCATTTAACATCATTACATATACATATTATTTATTATAGGCAAAAGTTGGAATTGGAGTTTTCTGGGGTAGATCTGGAGAGGGCTTAGTCTACAAGTAAGACAGAAACCAAGTAGGGTTTACTTATTTATTTATTTACATTTCAGAATATTATGGGGGTACAAATATTTCGGTTACATACAATGGCTTTGCCCCCTCCAAGCCAGAGCTACAAGTGTGCTCTTCCCCCACACAGTACACTCCGTACCCATTAATTGTGAGTTTACCCATCCCCCACCCCCTGTTCGTCCGGCACCCTATGAATGTTGTTTCCCTGTGAGCACCTTAGTGTTGATCAGTTAGCACCAATGTGATGGAGAGTCATCTGGTGCTTTTTGTTCCATTCTTGTGATACTTCACTTCAAAGGATGGGCTCCAGCTCTATCCAGGATGATATAAGAGGTGCTAGATCACCATTGTTTTTTGTAGCTGAGTAGTACTCCATGGTATACATATACCACATTTTATTAATCCACTCATGTATTGATGGGACTTGGGTTGTTTCCACATCTTTGCAATTGTGAATTGTGCTGCCATAAACATTCGAGTGCAGATGTCTTTATTATAGAATGTCTTTTTGTCCTTTGGGTAGATGCCTAGTAGTGGGATTGCTGGATCAAATGGTATTTCTGTTTTTAGTTCTTTGAGATATCTCCAAATTATTTTCCACGGGGGTTGTACTAATCTGCAGTCCCACCAGCAGTGTAAGAGTGTTCCTATCTCTCCACAGCCTCACCAGCATTTGTTGTTTGGGGCCTTTTTGATAAAGGCGATTCTTACGGGAGTTAGATGATATCTCATTGTTTAGATTGTCTCTGAGAAGGTGGGGAGCCTGTAATGCACCCAAAGCCCTATTTGCTTAGCTGTACCAAGCAAAGTGGGCTGAGCACCTTGAAGGTCTTTATCTCTCTATTATGCAGGCAGCCCCAAGGGACAGGGGCCTTGAACAGAGGACAGCCAAGGGCACTGTGGGCCATGGCTTGGGCTGATGAGAACAACAGCTACAAATGGTCCTCAAAGAAATTACAACTGTCCTTGCCCTTTTGTGCAGACTGCTGCAGAGGCAGATGCCTTGGCTATAAGGTCCCCAGCAGCAGGGTAGACAAAAATACAGTGAGGTAGCAATTGCCAAAGAGGTATATCACTCAGTAGGACATCATAGCAAAATGCTTACAATTGTTACTTAAGCTTTTGATTATCCCCAAGGATGAAGAAAGCAAGAAAAACATGGGTTTTTAAATATACAAAAATAATCAACAATACATTAAAATGTATTGTATCTTTAAGGGCTACATAACAGAATCAGATAAAGTAATAATTAATAATAATAATAATGGTCTATATTTATTGAAATCTTACTCTATGTCTGGCTTGTGCTAAGTGTTTTATAGTCATTTGTTCTGCAAAACAACCCAAGGGGGTCGGTGATACAATCAACCCCATTTTCAAGTTTAGAAAATGCAGGCTCAGAGAGATTAAGCAATTTACCTGGTGACACACAGTAAATGGAAGAGCCAGAATCAAAACTCAGGTCTCGTTATAGTTACTATTGCTGCATATCAAATTATCACCAAATTTAGTGGCTTAAAACAACAACATTCATTTCATTATCTCTCATGTTTTTTATGAAGGGCTTGGCTGGTGGTTCTAGCTAGGGCTATCCTAGGCAAGTGCAGTTAGATGGTTCTGGAGCCGGAAAAATGAGGGACAGTTGGGCGCTAGCTGTGTATATCTCTGTCTCCCTTTTTATGCAGTCTCAGGGCTTCTCCATCTGGTCTCTCCTCATGGGCTCTTTGGTCTTCATGGCAGCTTCAGGGCAATTGGATTTCTTAGCTGGTGACATGGGTTTAGCCGACAAGGTAGAAACTTGAATGCCTTTAACGACCTAGGCTTAGAAGTCATGCAGCCCTAATTCTACCACATCCTGTAGGTTATAAATAAATCCCAGGGCTACTCAGAGTCAAGTGAAGGGGAGTTAGACTCTTCCTCTTACGGCCAAGTGGCAGAATTTTAGAAGACCACGTAGGATGGGAACTTTTGTTGTGAACAACTTTGAAAAAATAAAATATACTGCAGATCTCTTGAGTGCAAAGCCTAGGAGTATTACCACCAGGCTATATTGCTTCCCTGAAGAGGTTTCAGAGTTCAGCCATACCCTGTATTTTCTAGCTTTGATATATCATAGTACTATATTTTTAATGAAGTCAAAGTGATTGGTTAACCATATAATCAAAAGTTGCTAATTCTTAGCCCTTTAAGAATATTTTATGTAATATTCATGAGTCAGGAAAAAATCCTTTGCAAATTCATGTTTCCTGTTTTTGGGTTTACACAGTATAGTCAAGGTAGGTACAGGAATTAAGATGAAGGAGAGGTTTTTGTCAGGGAATCTCTGTGCAGCTGTTGTGACTTCAGCTGGTTTTGCAGCAGTAAGATTAGGATGTGAACTGGTCCTCCTGCCAGGAAAATAAACAGTTTAGAGACAAAAAAAAAAAAAAAAAAAGATTAGGAGGTGAAGATGCAACAGGACATGATTAGGATAGAGGATGAGGGTGATGGGAGCGTCATACCTGAAGGGAGGATTTCTGTAGGGAAGGAGGTGAGAGGCAAGAGAGATACATGTGGATCATACTTTATCCTATGGCCACGACTGTCCTTTGAGATCATTTGTTCTAAATATCTTCATTTAGATATGTCACCTAAAACTCCAAAAGGGTGAAAGATTTGTTCCAGATCATACAGGAGTTAATATAAAAGCTGAAGCTCAAATACTCAATTCTTTTTTTTTTTTTTTGAGACAGTCTGGCTCTGATGCCCGGGCGAGAGTGAGTGCCGTGGTGTCAGCCTAGCTCACTGCAACCTCAAACTCCTGGGCTCAAGCAATCCTCCTGCCTCAGCCTCCCAAGTAGCTGAGACTACAGGCATGCGCCACCATGCCCGGCTAATTTTTTCTATATAGATTTTTAGCTGTCCAAATCATTTCTATTTTTAGTAGAGATGGGAGTCTCGCTCTTGCTCAGGCTGGTCTCGAACTCCTGAACTCGAGCGATCCTCCCGCCTCAGCCTCCCAGAGTGCTAGGATTACAGGCATGAGCCACTGCACTTGGCCAATTCCTGATACTCTGTAGAAAGAGACCAGATTGTGTACGCACTTGAATCCCCAACCTAGAAATTTAAACTTTATTTGAAAGTGGAGAACACCTGACATTTCTGATTGAGGAAGTGGCCATATTTAATTCACATGTGCTGTCGGGTTAAAATCCCCAGAACCATTTTGTGTGGATTCTGTCGAACTATGGGTGGCAGTTCACCGTCCCATCACTAGATGGCAGACTTGGTCGCAGGAGGAGGAGAAGGGCGTGGTGGGTGTATGGTATTTAATTTATTAATCTTATCTTGAATCCTCCTGGCAAAATAGTTTATGGGCTATTTCCATTCAGGCATTATACATATCTGTTAAAATTCTAAATAAATTTTCTTTTATTATGAATTTAATAACTCAACTTTTTCTGTTTGTTTGTTGTATACCAATTCGGTAAAAGCAGTGTAAGTCATAAAATAGGGAATTTGGCTGTCTCATTCATGACTACATCTAGAATGAATCTTGCCTACATTAGGGACTCAAAACTATTTGAGCTTTTGCTTCCTTTCTTTCTTTCTTTTTTTTTTTTTCATGTTCCAAGCACTTCATTTTAAAAAAATCTGTTTTATTTTTAAGAATTTTAATCTTACAGAAAAGATGCCAACATCATACAAAGAGTTGCCTTATATCTCTCACTCAATTTTCCAAAAAATTAACATCTTACATAATTATAGTACAAATATCAAGAGTAAAAAGTAGTATCGGTACAATTTTCTTAACTGAACTAAACATCTTATTTGAATTTTACCTATTTTTTCCCATTATTATTCCCTTCTGTTCTGGGATCTTACCCAAGATTTCACATTGCATTTAGGTATCATTTCTCCTTAGTCTCCTCCAGTCTCTAAGTGTTCCTTGGTGTTTCCTTGTGTTTAGTGACCTTGACAGTTCTGAGGAGGACTGATCAGGTATTTTAAGGATTGTCCATTAATTTGGATTTGTCTGATGTTTTCTTCTAATTGGAGTGAGGTTATACATGTTTGGAAAAAATTCAGAAAAATGGTGTCATGTCCTTCTCGGTGTAGTGCCTCAAGGTATTTATGATGTTGACAAGTCCCATTACTGGTGATGCTTACCTTGACCAGTTGGTTGATTTGATAATTGCTGGGTTTCTCCACTGTCAATTTACTCCCCTTCCCTTTGTAGTTAATAAGTACTTTTGAGGAGATTCTTTGAGACAATGTCAGTCCTGATTCTCCTTAAACTTTTGCCACAAACTTTTGCATCTATAATTTACCAAAGAGTATTCCAAAGTAGTTTTTCTAATTTGTACTTCTACCAGTAATTTATGAGAGTTCCAATTGCTCCATATCCTCAGTGACACTAAGTATTGTCAGTCTTATTAAAAGTATTATGCCAGTGAGTATGCAGTGGTACCTTATTGTGCCATTAATTTGCATTTCTCTGGTGACTAATGATGTTAAAAATTTTTCATATGTTCTTGGACATTTGGATTTCCTCTTTTGTGAAGTTTCTGCTCAAACTTTTTGGGAAGCTCCTGTTTGACATTTTTCAATTGGGCTGTTTTTCCTTTTATTATTGATTTGTGGAAGTATTTTACGTATTCTGGATAACAGATCTTTGTCAGAAATATTTACTGCAAATATCTTCTACCAGTATGTGGCTTGTCTTTTTGCTCTGTTAAAGATGTGTTTTGATGATCAGAAGTTCTTGATTTTGGCCAGACATGGTGGCTCATTCCTGTGATCCCAGCACTTTGGGAGGCTGAGGAGGGAAGATTGGTTGCAGCCAGGAGTTTGAGACTAGCCTGGGCACCATAGCAAGACCCCATATCTTTAAAGAAAATTAGGAAGGCATGGTGGTATGTGCCTGCAGTCTCAGCTACTTGAGAGGCTGAGGCAGGAGGATCCCTTGAGCCCAGGAATTTGAGGCTACGATGACCTATGATCACATCACTGTACTCCAGCCTGGGTGATAGAGCAGGACCCTATCTTTAAAAAGCAAAAAAAGTTCTTACTTTTAATAAAGTCAGTTTATTAGTCTTTTTCTTCATAGTTAGTGCTTTTTAAGATCTGTTCAAAACAATTTTGTCTAAAGCACGTTGATGGAGATAGTCCCCCCTGTTATCTTCTAGAAGCCTTATTTAATCTTTTTCCTTCAGATCTAAAACTCATCTGGAATTTATTTTTGTGAATGCTGTGAAATGTGAACTAAATTTTATTTTTTTTAAAAAGTATGGATATCAAGGTGATGCAGACATTTTATTGAAAATACTCTCCATCCACCTTTCTTCACTTGATGGTGACTGTATTAAAGCAACATCAAATTGGTTGGTCTGTTTCTGGCCTCTCTATTCTCTTCCACTTATCTGTTTGTCTATCCTTGCATGAAAATCACTCTCTTAATTACTCTAGCTTTGAAGTTTGGCATCTGGTAATATAAGGCTCCAACTTCATTTTTATATTATACGTCAAGATTGTCCTCATTATTTTTGGCCTTTTTTATTTTAATATAAATGTTAGAATCAATCTGTCAATTTAAAAACACACACACACACACAAAAACTGCTGGATTTTAATTGAAATAGCAAAAAAAAATTGATGGAAAAATTTTGGAGAGTTGACATATTTACAATATTGAGTGTTCCAATCCATAAACATGATATATCCTGCCACTTAAGTATTCTTCATTTCTCTCAATTGTATTCTTCAATCTTTTGTGAGTTCTTGCACATACTTCGACTTTTTGCTCTCTTTGTAAATGCCATCAATGTTTAAAATTTGTTAACTGAGTGATGCCAACATTAAGGCAGAAGAAATTCAGAGTCACGGACAGGTCTGGTAGGGGAATTCATTTTTGTGCAATCACTTCTTTGTTTTGATTTGTTTTTGTTTTGTTTTGCTTTTGTCTTGTGGTGGTGGTTGTTTTCCAAAGCCTCAAGCTAGGTGCAGGATCCTCTTTGGCCAGGCATCCAATCTATTTTTGTCTGTAATAACTCTGCTTTATTCACTAATTTATAACAAAGCCACCGTGGGACTTCCCTCTTCCAAAACCTTGCCAATGATGTATTATTTTGTACCCTTGGTTTTCAATGCCACTTTTGTCAGCCAACTACTCACTGTAAAGACATATCTTGTCATCTCAGGAAATTCCTCTCTTCAAGGGCTTTCTGCCCTTATATCCCTGTGAATTGCTAGGTTCTACCCTCACTCTGCCTTTGAATTCCATCACTTTGCAAGCAACCAAGAGATTCCATATGAAGCCATTCTTGGTCAGTCTTGCTGTCTGTGTCATCTCCCCCTCCCCATACTTCCATACCTCTCTTTTCATGTTCAGATGTGGAGAACAGGACCTCCATTACTTGCTTCCTCACTGCCCCTTTTGACGTTGATTTGCAAGTGAACTCTGGCTATCTTTCCATGAAGTTTCTGAAGACATCACATTACCCGACTTCAAATTATACTTCAAGGCTGTAGTAACCAAAACAGCATGGTGCTGGTACGAAAGTAGACACATGGACCAATGGAATAGAATAGAGAACCCAGAAATAAAGCCATATAACTACAACCAACTGATTTTCAACAAAGCAGATGAAAACACACAGTGGGGAAAGGACACCCTATTCAGTAAATGGTGCTGGGAAAACTGGATAGCCACACACAGAAGATAACTCTCTTATCAACAGTGATGTAGTTTTTTCTCATTACAAATTTCATGTCATTGCTAATAACATTATATTGGGGTTGGGATGAGATTTACTTTTGTGTTTTCAAGCCTCATTTTCCATCTTGAGTTAATTTTTGTAAAAGGTGAGAGACAGGGATCCAATTTCATTCTTCTGGTCATACAATGGTGTGATAGACATTGGAAATTAAGAAAGGGATGAGAATCTACCTATTGGGTACAATGTACATTGTTCAGGTGACAGGTGCACTGAAAGCACTGACTTCAGCACTATACAATTCATCCATGTAACAAACAACACTCATACCCCCTAAATCTATTGGAAACAAAACAAAACAAAACAAAAAGCCCTCTAATTTTCTCCCACAGGTTCGAAACCATTTTACTAGTCAATACACGAGAGTCTCGTGATCCACAGCTTCACAAACTCTTCCACCTACTTCTGATACTGAAATCCTTTAAGGAGGGATGAAACTCTTTACTCCAAAATTAAAGGGAAGACAATGTGCAAGTTTCTTTGGGAAACTGGTGTTGATAAACTCATTCATATTAAAAAATAATGCTAAATATCGCGGCTTTTGGTAAGAATAGCTTTTGTTAGAGGTGAAAGGGTCAAAACAGAGTGGAGATTTAGAGGGCACTGGGCTTTTGAATGAGAGGGGATGAGGAAACGGGATGCATGTTTTATTATTTCCTAAGTCCAATCTTTGCCACAAGTCTGATTTTTCTGCACCCAAATGGGGTGTGTGTGTGTGTGTGTGTGTGTGTGTGTTGTGGAGGGTGTTACTTCTGTAAAGGAGACTTGCAATCTTTGAACAGCTTTCTATATTATGCCATGTTATCATTCTTACCCTTTTTAACTTGACAACCCCTGAACCAGGGCATTTGGTAAGATGAAGATTGAGTATCCTGAATCAATATAAATGGAAATAAAGAATAAAAATGGTTCCATAAATTAGTGATGCTGGTTGTTTGTCACGAGCAAGGATGTCTCATTATTTTAGCATATAGACACTGCATCTCCATACTCCCAGGACCATGACTGTATCTAACATCAAAGTTAACATTACAATATTTTTGCAAGGTAGATAAGATTTTCATTTTCTATATAGATCATGGTGCAATGAAAAAATAAAAGGTCTTTTTCTGAAAGATAATGCAGGAACTGTCCAGTGCTTGCCAGGTTTCTTATAGTGTGTTCAGTACAGTGGGGATTTTAAAAGAGCATGGCTTTGTTTCTGTGCTTGGGAAAAGATTTTGTAGGAGTGACTTATGCGTGATGGTATAAAATTAGATATAAATAGAAAAATTAGTAAAGTCACGTGATCAAAATTACTATCAAGAAATAAAGAAATCAATATAGACTCATGGTGACATGGAAGATAATGGAAATGGTGAGACTTAAGGTGGCCCTTGAGTAATGGATAACATATAGCTAGGTGGAATACTCATACCTCCTAGATTTTCCTGGACTGTCTCAACCTGTTACTATAGCTATAATATACAGCTATAGCTATAATATATTTATTAAGTGCTTACCCTATATTAAGTACTATACATGTCACCTATAGCCCTCTCACCCATATTATATAAAGTTATGAAAATTCTCCCCATTTTTCAAATGAGTAAAGTAAGACACAGAGAGGCTGAGCAGCTTGTTGAAGGTTGCACAGGTACAAGGTGAGGAGCTGGAATTTGAAGCCAGGTTCGTGTGGCTCCAAAGCTTTAGCCACTACACCACATCTCATGTGTTCTGCATCCCAAAGCACACTTTCTGGAAGATGTATACTGATGTTTGGCTCAGAATACATGGTCTCTATTGTGTGTGGGAGCTGTCAGTGTTCTCCAGAGCTGTGCATTGCCACTTGTTATTGGTAAAAAAAATCCATATGTTGTAAGCTTATCATGAGATCTAGGACTTGAGTCACTTCATCTTTCAGGGACACCATTTGAACCCGAGATAATGACTGCTCTGGAAATAGACAAAAGCCAGGCCATCCAACCTTAATCCTGGGTGGAGGACTGGATCTTCTAAATTCTATACCTTGCACTTGTCCCCTCTTGGCTCTGGCTCACTCCTGTGTTCATCTTTTCCCTGTGTTCTGATCTGCTGCCTCTGATTCCTGACTCTTAGCCTCTAACTTGCTCCATGACCAGGTACACACAGTTTAGATGGGAATGTGAAAGGTGAGTCTTTAGTTTTTTGCTTTTCTGGTTTGATGGGTTTACTTCCTCATGATCAGTGGAAGCATGAACAATAGGACTCCATGGCACTCCTTTCTGCCTCCTGCTGAGCAAGGAGAGGTACCCTTACCTGCTGAGCTAGACAGGAAAGCCCATTTGGAGCCTTTCTTTGGGGTCCCCTCCATGATATTTTTTTCCTCTTTGTGCTGTCTGGGAGAGGAAGGGACTCCTCATTCATTGCTGTCACTGCTGCTGCTGCTGTCACCAACCTCTCCCTTGGGAGCTGAGCCAATGGGAAGTCTGGGGAATTTTCTCTGAACCTTGGTAGAGGTGTACTGGGAGGAGTGAGGAGTCTTAGGAGGGAGGAGGCAGGAGGAACTGAAGCCCAGCACTGAAGGCCGCAGAACCGCAGGGAGAGGAGGTGAGTGGCATTCTGACTGCATGCTGGCTGGGTCATTCTAGGCTAAGCGTGCTCAGACCCCCTAAGATGACGAATGGACAGCTCCTGGTGCCAGGGGCGCTGCAAATCCTGAGCATCATCTTCCTTTCCTTAGGAGAAAAATGCCTACCAATTGCTGAATATAAGCTACCAACCCAGAAGCTTGTAAAAGATTATACAGAATATATGTAATACCTGTGTCTGGGCTTTCCATCCCTAGGTGTCACAGCCATACTGAATAAATATATGTGAATGAATGGATGAATTGATATTTATAAGCTAGTTTTTACTTTTTTAAATAGAAAATTATCTAAAACCTTGTTGACAAGTTACAAGCCAATCCCTATGTCTAAAAGCCATAATGGAGTGGTGATAATACTTTCCAAAAAGGTCTGCTAGGTGTTAGCCACTCCTTGTTGATTACATTTACATTTTTATCAGTGATATTTGGCAACTTTAGCAACAACTGTGAGAGGCTTGAGGTTTTTTAAAAAACATTTTTTTAGTAATATTAGACACTTTTGAATACGTGGTAGAATGATTCAGAACCAGGGGATCTCCAACACATCCAAAGCTGGGCATAGCTGAGCTTTCGAATGTCTCTGTCCTATAACTGTTTCCGTCTGCAACGATTTATGACCTTGACATCTCTGCTAGTATTTCTGCACTCAGTAAAAACCAGCCAGAGTGTGGGCTGTTCATGGACAGGAAAAGGACTATTTATATTCGTGAGGCCCTCACATCTGTGGCAGTTAGAACAGACATGGTGACAACAGGAAATCTGCTCTGGAAGATTCTGATGCAAAATCTGTGGCAGGGTTTTCAATGCTAATATACGAGTAGAGAAGTTTACATTTATGTTAATAAATAAAATCTCATCGATTCCTTGACAGGGATTAAATAAAACTATTCTGGAAGTTTTTCTTAAAAAGAGGTGCAAACTCTCCCTTTTGCCTGTAGAGTGTGTCAGAGATGGACAGAAGCTAGAACGATCTCACTGGCAGAAGGCACGATTTCCTTTGTGTTTAATGAATGAAGGCTGGGTTTGGGTTTGTTACATGGTAAAATCAGGTTGTCTCCTTTATTGCTTGAGAACTAATCAGATTATATTTTCCTGTCTGAACTTGGTTGTACTGCCATGAGTAATGCCGAATAGAACAGTAGTAAAGCGATAAAAGCTTTATAAGAGGTGTTTAGCAGGCACTAGCCCGACAGTCTGAGGATTTTCTCTAGAGGAGCAAAGGGAAAATGCCAGGCGAGGAGGGCGACAGGTCCCTCCGCCCAGTGGTCCACCTCGCCAGCTTCTGAGCTTTTCTCTGCCCAGTGGAGTCTGAGCATCTTTTCCACGCAGAGGCCCCTGTCACCCTTTCACCTCCCCAGAGCACTTTACAAATATGTCCACCATCACTGTTCATACACTGTAGTCTAATTTTCAAATTTACTTCTGGATCACCGACTTTTCGGGGAGGGGCAAGGAAAATGCCTTAATAGTTTTCTCCTGCCCAGCAACGTTTAACCTGAGGTGTTAAGCTGAGGAGGTATTTCAGGCCATAGTTTTTAATTTTTTTTCTATTTCTTCTGAAATGATGAAAAACACATTTTGCTGTTTCTTTTTGTCTCATTTCCCCCTTGTTTTCAATTTTTCCTTTCCTGTGAGAAGTCAAGAGCAATTCTGGGGTTGTAGGAGGCATGAATAGGGACAAAATGAAAGACAAAAACAAAAATAATACTAGTATCTTTCTACTGGTCTTGTTATGTGATTAGCTTGTTTTAACAGCAAACACTGGAGTTTGGGGTTAGCTTGCAAAAGTATCCTTTTGAAGGTGAGCTAATGAGGCAAGCTATGCTGAACAGATCTACAATTTGAAGAACTTTTAAAATCCCTGTTCAACTATTAATAGGAATTGGATCATTTCATCAATATAAAGTTCACTATATAAGGTCACTATAATGACTTACCAATACGTTATTACCTATCGTAAAAGGTGGAAACAAACAGTGACAATGTTCTTTGATATGTAAATAGATACATCATATCTAATCTAATATAAATATATACATATTTAGGGTTTATACACACATGCATATATATATTTAGTTTTACACATGAGCCTTCGAATTTTAAAAGTAGACGCTTTGCCTCAGTGCTCAGATGTTATGTAACAAGAACTTGCCTTGGGGGATACAAAGTAAAGGCCAGAAATATTTTCTGCTATGTGTTGTTACCTGTTTCAGTCTCAAATTGTGAACTTAACCATGTACCAGGTACCATAAAATCATTGCCCGGTGTGTGTGTGAAATGTTTGGGCAAACTGGTTTGGACTGGGTTTTCCTGTGTATCATACAGGGACTTGTCATTTCTGTCCACGGGACATGGAGTGCGAGTCTGTGAGTGTTTTATCCCCAGACTCCCCTGCAGCCTCCAGCAGAGGGATCCAGTGAGGACACTGCAGTGTAACAATAAACCCAACCCAGCCTCTTGTTAAAGGTCTGTAAAGTCACGCAGCCAGTCACTCTCATCTGACATAGTGGATCCAGGTCTCCGCTCTGTCCTGGTGGAAATCAGGGCGGGTAAGTGGGGGTTCCCACCTTCATGCCTGACATGTTTTGAGGAGCCAGTGCAGAAGAGCCCGTGAGAGTGGAAGGCATCAATAACCATCTGGGGCGGCAGGCCTCGCACCACGCTGGCTTCCTCCCAAACTCCTGTCCTGTTTGCCGTGTTTTGCTGGTTGTTTTCAGGGTCCTCGAGTGGACTGTGGATGTGTGTGTGTGTGTGTCTGTTGTGTGAGGAAATAGAAAAACTTATAATGACTTTGATTTCTTTGTAGTTGGCAGTAGAGTGAATTAAAAGCCTTCCTTCCCTCAAATTCTCTACCTCTTCCCATATTAATCATGATCATCATTTTGAAAGTGTCTATTCCATGTTAAGAGTTAGTACCACAGAAGGTTCATCTTCCTTGTCTAGGAAATTAGTTAGCACAAAAAGAAAACTTAGATTCTGAATTTTCTGATTATTACAAAATTAAAGACTGTGTATTAATTCTGTTCCCTCCATTACAACACATATATCCTTGGAAAAGCAATTGAATAGCTTGAAATCTCAATTCTCAGCTACAAAATGGGAATAATAACAAACTAAATAGTAGTAATAATATCAATGCTTGTGAGGGTCAAGAGAGATGCTAATTTACTATTATTGTTGCTAGACTGAACTGGTGCAATAGTGTTAAGCTGTAAAGTCAGGTATAGTTCTGTCAACATTTTACTGTGTGATTTGCCAAAGCCTTCAGCCCGTGTCTGACTTTCAAAGTGCCGTTTAAGACTTTAGGGTAGGTGTTGGCAAACTCTGGCTCTCAGTCCAGCTCTCTGGCCGGCTACCTGATTTTGTAACTAAAGTTTTATTGGAACACAGCCATATCTGTTTACTTATTTTCTGTGTCTGCTTTCATGCCACTACCAAAAAACTGAGTTGCCGCAGATGACAATATGGCCCGCAAAGCCAAAAATATTTACTATCTACCTCTTTACAGAAAAAGTTGGCCAACCTCTGCTCTTGGAAGTTCTTGATGAAACACATTCTGTAAGCTTCACAATGCATTGCTTAATCGTTCGTTTGACAAAGCACTGGGCACTATGCTAAGCAAAATAATGGCAGAGCTCCTTTTTAAGTCCTGAGTCTAGTTTACCTTCCTGATAAGTTTTGGTTTCTAAGGAAAGCTTTCCTGATTGATTCTTCGTTCTTAATCTGCTCCCTTAACTATAAGTGGCTTCATCAGGAGGGTGTGTTGTCCTCATATTTCAATAAGCATTTCTTCATACCTGCTGTTACTGTCACATTGCCACATTCTCATGGCACCTGGCTTTTCTCTGTCTCTCTCCCTCTCTCTCAGCCACCCCCCTCCCCCCATATATGCTGGGTCACTGCCATGGCCAACTTTGGCCTATACAGCAGACGACAAAGTTGTCTTTGATCAGTGTAATATTAAAATGTTCACAGATATAAAACATCAGAAATGTTTAACAATATCATGACCGTGACTTATCCCAACTGACCAACGGTGCCCAGAGCCAGACACCACCACCAACAATGAGCTCCTTTTCCCCAGATATTTGTGCATGTTTTAGCTGGTGAAAAATGACACATAGGACTTAAATTTTATAGTGACTAAATTTTGTACAGTCTAGAACAGATCAGTTAACATAAAGTGAAGCAAGAAGTCATGGACTTCTTTCTTAAGGATGCTCACTGGAGCACTCAGAAATCTAATCATGTCTAGAAGCTGGTTCTAGATAACAAAGATGTGTCTATCATTAGCCAGTCTCAAATCTTCTGTGTCTGGCTCCTGGACAGGTAGCAGTTGGCCGTAGAAAGGTATTTCAGGCACAATTATAAGGAAATAATTCTTTAGGACCTGCCCCCTCCACTGCCCAGACCCTCATATTATCTGGCTATCTGGTGTAAAGCTTAAAAGAAAACTCTCCCAGTAATCTTGGTGACAGTGTGTGACACATCCACTCCCTTTCAGCCCCCACCCCTCTCACCAAGAAGAATGAGCACCATGAGCCTTTCACTCCCTGCTTTGGCAGAAAGCCCAAGTCTTCATAGGCCTCCTCAGAGTCCAGGTGCACTAAAGAGCACAGAGAAAGAACTTTGCTGTGTGGCTGGGGTCCAAGAGTTTAAATATGAAGCCCTAAATATTTAAGAATAATTTCAAGGGAAGGTCAAGACTTGAGTGGAATCATCCCTAAATATGAACCCACTTCTTGCACAGTGGCTATCAAGTAATTTCGACCATGACCCCCCAAACATTGTACTTGATCATACTCATGGGTGCACAACGTCAGCAATACCTGTCCATGCTATGAGTAGGGTAGGCTCTACGATCCATCCTGTTCTATTCCACTGTTCTGACCTACCCTATCCTATCCTATATTTTACTGCATTTAATTTTTTAAAAAATGCGGGTGTCTATCTACTACATTTATTTTATTCCCCCAAGTGGTTTGTAACCTGCAGTTTGAAAAATGATATTCCAAGTAATATGAGCATTTCTGACTCTTGCTTTCTAAAATTGATGTTTGGGAAACAGTGTCTACTTTGCTTCACACAGAAACATGACGTGGGAACTTGACCGAAAGCACATATGCTCGCTGGAGTTTTTTTTTTTTTTTCTTCTAAAATTAAAAAAAAATCCTCCTTTCATTTTTATTCTCTTAGTTTTCCTCTTCGTGTCTTTTCTCCTATTCGTCTTTTGTCTGATATTGACCATGAGCTCCCTTGGTGACTGGAAGGGCTGTCCTCGAATCGGCAGGTACCACTCTGGCCACCTCTCCACTTCTCTGGACCTGACCAATTCCGGCCTGTCTTTCAGGTCTACATTTCTGTGGGAAACAGTTTCTGGTCCCTTCGGCACACAATGATCTCTGTTTCCAGGTCGTCCAAACGGCATGGGGTGTGCTACTTCTGTGCCCGTGGAGGGCAAGAACGGTGTCAACTTCTCCACAATGTCCCTACCCTATGGCACTAGTTCCGCACGGACTAGGCTCGTGATGGAAGTTTGTTCAGTCAGTGAGTGGATGAATGAATCTACTGACTGGGAGAGGAAAAGGCCATCAGGTGAAGGATATGACTGGGCAAGTTAGTTCTGCTGCAGTGCTCTTTGGTTTCGTGCACAATGCCAAAATATCCTTGTTTCCCTCTGAAATTAGATTGTGATATTTTCCCCTTATCTCTGGAGTTATAGTTCTTGTGGCTGATTCAGAACTCATTCGCCCAAGACAGTCCACTATTACTGAGTCTGATTACAAATTGTTATGTGTATTAGTATTTGTATCAGGCGTTCGGAGACACTGAGGCCTCCTGGATATGCTTATGGGGTGAAAGGAAATGGGAATGGACGGTACAGATTGAGGATCCCGCTTCAGGCACATTGATGGAAAGCTGCATGCGCCAAAGATCCGATTTGCTCTGTTTTCCCTGGCATGGTTTTGAGTTGTGTATCTCAGATGTTAGCCAGCTCACACAACAGTGGTGCATGCAAGCAAACAATTGGCCTTGATTCTGCAGCAGACTAATTGTCAGTGAGAAAGTATTTATTTTTTGCATAACATCTGTGGGGCAGGAAGCTCAGAATTAGAAAACCTGGTTTATGTCGATACATTTGACACTTGCTTACTCTGTGGTTTTGAGTATTCTCTCTCCACAACCAAGTGCTTTGAATACTATTACTTTTTTTTATTGTATGGATACGAAAGTTTATTGTAAAATTGGAAATGATCTAAAAGCCACACAAGAGACTTTGGTTAAACTTGTCATGATAAATTCATACGATGGAATATTATGCACACCTCAACATGAAGACATTAAAATGCCCCCAGTATGAAATTAATGGGAAAAAAAAAGTTACAAAACATCATGTTTAATATGATTTCTTTTGGTTTTTTTTCCAGATTTTTATTCTTTTTTACTTTTATTTATTTATTGAAAAATATTATGGGGGTGCAAATGTTGAGGTTACATATATTGGCTTTGCATCCTTTGAGCTGTAGCTGCAAACGTGCCCAACCCCGGATGGTGGACGCCACACCCATCAGGAGTGATTTACCCCTCCCCTCCCCCCCTTGCCTGACACCCCATGAATGATACTTGCATATGTGTACTTAAGTATTGATCGATTAGTACCAATTTGATAGTGAGTACATGTGGTGCTTGTTTTTCCTAAATATTATTACTTTTAAAAATAGGTGTGTAAAATAGGGTTTTACTAATCTTTGACTTTTCATGTACAAATGTTTATGAGAAGAGTCACTTAATGTGATGACATATTTCGTTACATTCAGCAATACATTCTGGATTCATTTTTATTTCTCAGTCACCACTTATTTGATCATAAAACAAGAGTTATAAAAATAAAATAATGGAATGTTTTAAATTAAGTAAATTTTTAATTGCTCTCATGCACATAATATTAGCAGATAATTGTGGATTAAGGTGTAGGTGAGCTTTGCTTGGGTTTTAGTCATATTTCTATTTTTTAGATTACATCAGAAAAATGGAGTTTAACATATTCTTTCACTTTGGGATTTGGGTGGATTGAGGTTAGACCAAGAAGAATGGGTGAAAATCCAGTTCTGGACTGAGACTGGGCACCGTCACTAATGTCACAGGAGCCTCTGCTTTTCATTATCAAAATGTCAACATAATTTTTCTGAGTTGTTACAGAAAGTTGTTGAAAATTCTGTATCTCTGCCATACAGATTTGTGCTTCAAATTTTCCTGCTACTAATTTTTTTGAATAAGCATATATAGTATGCTAGAAAATGAAAACACTTGCTACATCTTGCAGAAAATAATTTTGTCACTAGAATAAACTGTTCTATAGGGTTTCTATTGTTATTGGCCTAAGTATTTAAAAATATTCAACCTAAAATAATTTCATGTTTGAGCTGGTCTAAGTATTTTAAAATTTTAAAAATTGGTAAGTAATCCACTCTAAATTTATGAGAGTATCTAAAAGTAGGTTTTTTTTTTTTAAAAAAAAAATTTAAGATAGTCCTGATGAAGTAACAGCCAGAAGCTAAATTTGGTAATGTTGAAATTCATCAGATGACTGACCTACAGGATGATTACTAGTCCAAAATTTAAATAGTTGATGTTAAGGTGTTATGAAAATATAAAGCATTTATGAAGAGTATTTTAAATAATAAAAAGTGAGAGGAGGAGTTTAGAAACTAAAAAAACATAACTTAGGTGAGTTGCAGCTTTTACTGATGCCTTGGATTTGGGTTTAGTGAGACAGAAACGATTGGCCATTGGGCAAAGAATACTGCAGCTAATTTCCTATGTTAAACATCATGTCCTTTGAAGATGCATTAATTATTTTACTAAATCAAGGACTCATTTTGGGTGTCTTAATCCTAATCCCTCTCCATGCCACACATTGAGAATTCCATGACTTGGGAATGTATTCCAGGTCAAGGAACCCAGAAAAGAACAAGTTTGACCTGTGTTACTAAATGGGTCACTGCGAAGAATTGCATTACAATACAATTACAATTGTGTCGTATTTCCCAAGTTATGAAAACAGAAACTCTGCATGCCACTTGTGTGGTATGAGCTAAATTAGAGGCAGAGCCTAGAGTGAAACTTACCCAACCTTCAGGGGAAAAGAAACAAATTCTCCCAAGAGTTGGACTCTTAGGAGCAATGATGGATCTGATACACTTGGATGAAGCTGTTAAGAAGATGTTACTTCTCTGCTCTTCTGTAACCTTTACCCCTATTCTTCTGTGTTGGGGGGTTTCAAAGACAAATTTGTTTTCTGACTGATTCGTATTCAAGTGAACCCTGAGTGACTAAATTGTTTGGCCCTTTCTTGAAGGAAGCCCGGTTTCTCCTTGCTTGAGCTCTGGCTGTCCTCATGCATTTCTCCACCCCATGTAGCTGCTTCCTGCTCCTCCTGGGCTGCTGAATGGAGTATCCCTAGGAGGAAACTTCTTACTACTCTTCCAGGAGGGGCTCTTCCAGAGCATCAAGGCCAGTCTCCTTAAGTAACACGTGATCAATGTATTTTTAAAATCATAAAAAGTAATAATTCCACTATACTCTATAATGCAATGTTTTTCTTGAAAAATAAATCTAAAATGCCAATGATAAATTAAGAGTAAAAATGGTGAAAAATATTTTCAAAATGATGAGCAATCATGAGAGACTTGCCCTATAAAATACTGAAATGTGCTTTTATTAAACAATTTTATTTGACAAAAAATAAATGAATAGATGAATGGAACAATATAGCTCAGAAATAGACTATTACAGAGTTAAAATTTAGCTTGTGAGGAATGAGTAGCACACATCTTTGGGGGAAATAGAGTTTAAAGAAATAATAGTGGTATAAATGATGAACCATTATTATTATTAAATGTGTATATCATCATCTCATACCTCAAAATTAACGAAGGAAAGAAAACAAAACAAAGCAAAGTAGCAAAAGAGATGCGTGATTAAGCTTCAGATCAGAGAACAGAGAAGGAGTTTTTAAATCTAAGAGTTATAGAAGAAATTATATATTTTATAAAATTTTAAATTGTGTTCATGTAAAAATTATCACCATAAAATTAAAAGGCAAACAACAAATTGAAGGATTTATTTATGACAAATAGAATAAGTTTTATATCTTTAACTCTGTAAAGAATTAGCATAAATTCATAAGCTAGGCAGTAAATTTCCTATGGAAAAACAGAAGAAAAGAGAAATATAAATGACCAATAAAAATATTTAACTTTTGTTAGTCCCTTTTTTATTCATCTTCGACCTTCTTCTACTGAATCAATCATCAACTTTCGGCATTTAATTGTGTTCTAGTATTACTTATCTTAAAGACACAGTGTTGATCCGTTGACTCACATTCCCTTCTGGGCAGCACTGTATCTCTCTGCTCACCTTCGCAGCAAAACTTTTGAAAGAGTGGTCAATCACATACTTTCTTCATATCTTCAATTTTCATTTAATCTTTAGCTTTCCCAAAACGGGCTGCAACTTACAGCACTGCATCCAAACTGTCTTGTTAGGTCATCACTCCCCCTAGATTGCCAAGTCCAATAGACATTGCAGCAAGAGTGACCTGGACTGGGAGCCTTCACTCGTATGCAACATAGTCAAGACAGTATTGTATTGATCTAGAAACACGGAACACTAAATCAGATGGCCTACCTGTTTTTGACAAATGTGCAAAAATAATTTAATGTTGAAAGGATAGTTTTTTTCAACAAATGGTCTTGGGGCAATTGGATACTGCTTTGGTTTCAATGTGTCCACCAAATTTCATCTGTGGGAGACTTAATCCTAAGCTTTATATGTTGATTAGAGGTGGAGTCTTTGGGAGGCAATTCGGGTTAGATAAGATCATCAGGGTGTGACCCCCACATTGAGACTAGTGATTTTATAAGAAGAGAAAGAGAAACCTGAGCTGACATGCACACCCTTGCTATCTTGCCATGTGATGCCCTCCGCCATATTATGACATAGCAAAAGGCCCCCACCAGATGCCAGGAGCATGTTCAAGGACTTTCCAGCCTCAAGAATCATGAGCTAAAGAAACTTCTTTTCCATACAAATTACTCAGTCTGCAGTAATCTGCTATAGCAGCAGAAAATGGACTAAGACAGATACACATAGGGAAAAAAATGAGCTTTGACAAAAACCTCACATCATACACAAAAATTAAGTTGAAATGGATTATAGATATGAACCTAAAATATAAAATGTAAAACTATAAAACATAGCAGAATATTTTTATGAAGAATTTTAAGACATGACACCAAAGGCATGACCAATAAAAGAAAAATTTGGTAAATTGAACTTCATTAAAATTTAAAAGATTTGCTCTGTGAAAGATATTGTTAAGAGGATGAAAATCTACACCTTGGGAAAAAAATATTTGGAAATCACATATCATGCAAAGGACCTGTACTCAGAATATATAACATTAATATGTAGAACACTATAAATTCAACAATAAGAAAACAATAATCCAGGCCAGGCACAGTGCCTCACATCTGTAATACTAGCACTTTGGGAGGCTGAAGTGGGAGCATTTCTTGATTTACATGATATCTAAAGTTTCCTTTAGCTCAGTATATATTTATCTGTTAATAAAGGAATAATTAGATTTATGTTTACCTCCAAGGTCACTGAATTTACAGATTTAATTAGAATGAAAGTAGATATTTAAAAATTACACTACACGTAGAAGAATGTAAGTTGATGTTTTAAGCTTCCATTTAAAACAAGAGTGATAACTTTAAAGTATAAGAAAATAGAATCTTATAGAGAATTAAATACATTGTTTACTTTTAGCTTTGCCCCTAGACCTAGTCAAGAGAAAAGCTTAATAAATTTAGAGATTTAGATTATTCATTTTGCATGAAAAATAATGCTTTTCAAGATGTGGTGTTAAAATAACTCAGAAATTCAAATGGGACCAATTATTGCATTTGCTTAAGAAGTTGAAATTCTGGAGTTGAAAGTAAACTTTAATTTGCTTCTTAAGAAATTAGAATTGGGTTTTGTTTGGGAAACCTTCCTGTGTTAGTCTGTTTATAAATCTCATAGAACTAAAAGAGTTCAAATAGAAAAGTACACTAATAAGCAATAGTAGTGACTTTATTCTTTGAGAATTTACCATTTATTATTCTGTTCATTTCAACAATGATGACATGATGAAATGACATAGCACAAATAAGTGGAAACCAAGAAGGCTTCTAGCATTTGGAATTCTGATGAGAAGAGATAATAAGAAATTCCAATGTTTGCATTCTTTTAAATGTCTGGGAGAATAATATATTATATTATTTATTGCCAAGTGAAAGCTAATTATATTCATTTCAAAAGTAAAAGAGAAATAGCAGAAGGTGGAGGAAGTAGAGCAAAAAGAGAAGACAGGCTAAATATTTACATGTAAACAAGAGAGGTAGGCTAATTGAATACTTTTGTGCCCTGCCCATAGTAAAACAACAAAGAATACACCAAGAAGTAAAAATAGACCTAACATGCAATCACTAAGAATGTATTAAACATGATACAACATGCAATTAAGCCATGAAACTTACTACAACAAGATTTTATTCAAATAAATGCCTTATATAGATTAGAAGAACTAGATATGGTAAACATAGTTGACATAAAAATTTTAACACCTGGAATTTGGAACAAACAAAATATCCCCCCTCCCCCCCAAAAAACAAACAAACTAACACCACCAACAAATAAAAGACAAATGACATTAACTTCCAGGGAATAGGTTTATATGTTTTAGGATGTACAGGGGATTTCCCTTAATTTGAAACAACTAGAACACCCTTAGACCTTGTTTTTTTTCTGAAAATGGTTTACTTTTGAAATTCTGAGCTCTTTACCTCCAATCACAGCTTACTGAACTTGTGTACTCCACACTGCCATTAACCATGCTTAATAACATCTGCTTTCCAGTTTAACAATGTCTACAATCTTATAGTCCATCAAGCCCTCTTATTTTCTCTTCTATTTGACCTATAAAGGCTCACCATGCTCACCACAGTTACAAGGGTTTTGGGGTGGGAATCCCATGGGCTGATGTCTGTACTCCTGGTCATGCCCCTTCTTTATCACGTTGTGTTTAACCTGGACTTTATGGGCCACCATTTCAACTGCACTCTCATTAACACTGAATTCTAACCCAGCACATCTACATTCATAGTTCATGTGACCAAGTGACGGTGCTGACCCTGGGGGTTGGCATCTGTGAAGGCACCAGGGAGGACATTCTTGGCAGAGACACGGGTGCTCCCTGGAGACTGAGAACATTGACGAGGGCCTAGAGCAGGAGAAGAGAAGCATGGAAGGCACATGTGGTGCTGTAGATGACAGGCAAACTTGTTTCCTTGAAAATGCTTAAGCATCTTAGCGGGCTTCAGCCCTGGGTAAGTGAGGGCAAGAGACAGTAAAATGTAGGCTGTTATAATTCATGTGACTCATCTGTACTCATGAACTGGTAAAGCCTATGGAAATTTAGATTACCATTATAGGGCAAGGGAGAAGAACTGACATGACATGCCAGTCCCCATGGCTAAGTTTCCTTCCTGGACACACGCCACTTTGGGATTGGCCACGTGTAAATGAACTGTTGCAAACACAGCAGTGGGAGGGATGTCTGAGTTAAAGTGGAGAAGAAAACAATGGTGAGTAGAGCTTTAATTAGGGTTGACTCTTGGTAAATGCCAGGAGGATTATTCAGTTTGTGTGTCACTTGGGTCCCTTGCCTTTTACCTGCTGACCATTTGACCACTTGAAAGTACTTTACCTCTACAGAGGGAATAGAAAGGATGCGGGATTGAGAATATGTCAGCTCACTCTAGTCAATTAACACTGCGATTAGAGCACAGAGAACAGGGAATCCATTTGTAAGCTTATATTTTCCTTATTAGCAACAACATTCTGTATCAGAAAGCTTACTGCAACTGCTCGATCGAGTTTCACAGACTACCTTTGACTTTATTTTTCTCTACTGTTATGTTATTCATAAAAATATCATAGAGTTGAGCAATAACTACTCTATTTGATTTTCAATAAGCGAGGGGGATACCCTTCCTCTGGGAAAGAGGCAGCACTAGACAAAATTGAGAGCCAAGCAACTGTAAGATGATGGGTACGTTCTAATCCCAAGTGCTTTTTACAGTAGGGGACCCAGTCATTCGAGCAAATGTTGGCTATATTTCAGGAAACATTCAGCCAGAAGAACCAGGTTTGCCATCACTTCCGTGCAGGGGAGGTGAAGGTGGGTGCAACCCACAGCTCAACGTCGTGGTGCTGGAGCCTGGACTGGAAGACATTGTTGTCCCCGTGTGGCATGCTATGATCGCAAATGTGTGAGCAGCCAATTGATCCCGGCCTACCTGTCCTTATACTTGGACACTTTTCAAGGGGCGAACCTACCTTAACAAACTCTAGCCTGTATTACAGCAGGGAGGATCTGGGTGGTGTGGACGTAGCTTTCCATTACCAGATCAGAAGGGCGGAGGAGAGGCTGGCCAGGTGACAAGAATGAATGAACACCCCAAGTTTCAGCTCCTATCTGAAGCTGCTTCAGGTAAGCATGTAGAGAAGCCAGGCGAGATAACTAACCCAACAGATGTATCTCTGGAAAATTCCAAGCCCAAGCGACTTGGAAAGAACAGGGGGTAGGGAGGGATGGAAAGCAGTACAAAGAGAAGCCAGCCAAAATATTCAGGGCTCTAGATGAACATCCAAGATTAAAGAACCATAAAAGAACATTGCACTAAATTTCATTTTAGGTCATTATGCCAAGTGGATTTACACAGGATAGGGTGAATGAAATTAGGCTATAAGAGATCAAAGACAAATTGCAATAAAATTGGATGCTAAGCTCACCAAGTCACTGCTGTCACTGCTATCTTGATTCAGTCAGTTGTTGTCTAGTTAGTTTATTAATGCTCCCTCTCACAGAGGGTATGTTTTGAGACAGGCTGATAAATACTGTTTATCCCAGAATTTGTTTTTATGGTTACCTTAATATTATTGTCATTATAAGGAACAGAGATGGGAAAATTACTTCTTCATGTCTGATTCACGTACAAACTGAATGAACCACATAACGACTTCCTTAGTCAGGTACTATTTTGAAACCTGGTTCAAAAGCTAAATGCTTATAAGCTTCTTTAGGGGCAGTGCTGTGCTCTGAGTCACAGGCAAACCATCCCAGAAGCTCGGTCTACACATCAATGAGCAGGTGCCTGGGTAGGGTGCAGACTGCTTCTATGGACAGACTTTAGAACCCAATTCTAAGGTTTATAGAATAAATTTTTGTTTAGAAATGCTTACTTTGGTTCATCAGATAGTGGTAAATTAGGCTTCTATCTCACCTCTTTTTTGTCACCTTCCTAAGTGCATGGGGAAAGCATTTAGGGCTGAATAGTCCTGAAAAGTGTTTAAACATTCTTTTTTTTTTTTTTTTTTTTGTGAGTGAGAACTGATCACCGAGAGAAAGGAGATAAGATTCTCATCACTGCTTCTGTGTATGAGATGCTAGCGTGAATACCTTGTTGATTTGCATGTTCAATTATTGATTTACATTATTGCTCCTATCTTCTGTTGTAGGTGAGAGGTAAGCTCACTGCTGAAGCTCAAGGAAGATGTCAATGGCCAATGACCATGCTTAGGGTCATTGGCCCTGAAATCTCTCCAGGTGGTTTCCTTGGAGGGATTACTCTTCTGGGGGGTCAGCGTGTATCACCACCAGCAAATCTGTTTCCATTTGGGAATTGCTGGAGGGAACACTGGGACCTCTGGTCTCTTCCATGGGCCACGTCCGTCAGTCCTCTCAGTCTTAGTTTGCACCCTGTTCTTTACCTCACTGCCACCTGTTTATCCTCAGCTCAGGGTCTGAGCCCATCCTCCCATCAGAACTTGCTGTCAGGAATAGATCAATTATCAGTTATACACAGTGTGCCATGATCCTATCTCTGAGGCATTTGATTTCTTTATGTGTTTTGGTTGACTTTTTAAAATTATGAAATATAACCTAAAGGTGCACTTGATATATGCATATGATGTAACAAATAGAACTTTGCCAGAACCTCTAAAGTGTCCCTCCCTGTTCCTTTACCAATAAAACCCCCCCTCTCATTAGCGGTAACTAAGGCAATTAATTATTTCCTTGGCTTAGTACGTCCACCCCTGAAAGCATCCTTAAAAACATGGTTTTCTTCCTTTTCATGAAGGGATTCATACTGTGTGTACTCTTTGGTGCCTGCTTTATTTGGCTCCTAAACCTTACTTCTGTCAGTGGCATGGAAGCCCATGTCCCCTGCCATGGTGATTTTGGGCATCAATGAGCAGATGATTGCACATTTTTAGGGTCGGAAATACTTTCTGGTGTGCCTTAAGACAGGCAGAATTGAATGACCATGTCCTGGTGTGGGACATGGTTTAGAGTGTCCTAGGGAAGCAAAGGTCTTATGAGAAGCTCTGGGAACTTTAGATGAAGGGAGGAAGTTGGTCCCAGTGGACATCCAACCAGGACTGAGGGGGCTAAATCATTACAACTAAGAGAATTTTATCCACAGTTGAGCTATAAAGTGTGCTATGATCCACATTTCACTGTATAATCTTTGTTTTCTTTGGAGTTAATAATTATCACATTTCACATCTTTTAAAATTATTTGTTTAATTTTCCATGTTCCTATCCCTAATGAATTCTTCTGTTAGAGATAGACTTCTCTTCCTGTGTGTTCAATGTATTTAAACATATTTATCCTTCTGATGACATATTCACCTTCGAGAGCTTCAAATGATCAGTATATTCAATTTTGGCATTAAATTATACAATTAAAATAGATGCAGGGTAGGCTAACACTTGTAGGAATAACGTGTAAGGTAAAATCAGAAACATGGAGTAAAGTACAACTCTGCTGGGCTACCTCCCCCAGACGCAGTATTCCCCAATTCCCAACCCAAACACCACGCTGATGATTATATACATACACAACATACATAACGTAGTAAGGAAAATATAATCGATCTGAATTCTTATTTTATGAATGAGAAAATGCCCACTCTGTTCTCTAGCACTTTGCTTTCTTAACGTCTCTAGGGCTGCACTGATACTCTTCTATGATAGTTAAATTTATAGATGCAAGAATATAAATTCTTGAAGGCAGGTTTTGGCTGTATTCCTCCCTGGAGAGGGAGGAATCAACAAACAGCAATAACAAAAATCAGTAATTGAATTTGCACATGTAAAAAGTACCGGTCATACGACAATGTAGGAATATCTATATCTACTCTATAAAAATACCATGTGACATTAAATATCAAATTAAATAAAATTTCATGCAAAAATTTGATTCACTAAAAATATGTTTTGACTACTTTGAATTGGAGTTGTAGCTAATACTCTACAAATTTATTTTAGTTTGTTCTGTTAAGGGCCTGAACATATTTCATTTTAATGACATTATTTAAAACTATCATGGTCATCATAAAAGGAAGTAGGGAGTGTCTGAGTCAGAGGCTTTATATTTCAGAGTAATGCAAGGAACTCTTTCAGACTCACCCAGCCAGCTGCTAACTTCCTCTATGAAGACAGTAAGGTAAATATTTCTGAAGTCCATAATTTAAGTCACTTCAAAAGAGAAAGAGAGAGAGAGATGGAGAGAGAGGGAGAAGCTGAGAGAGAGAGAGAGAGAGAGAGAAACGAATGAATCTTGGCTGCTTCTCTGTATCTGAGACATGAAACTTATCAAACGATATTAAAATTGTTACCTGGTCCGATTCTCTGCCTCTCTACCTGATAGCTTGTCTATGACTGATTTTAAGTGGTGTCCTGGGAGAACGCATGTACCACAGTGCAGGGGATTGGACTCCAATGAGAAGCCTTATGCTCCACCTTTGAATAGATAAATAGGGATTATGTGCAAATCTAGATTCTGTAGGTATCTTTAGTGTTCTTATTTAAGGCATTATGGGTTGGAATATACTAATTTTTGAGATTAGAATTGAACTCTGTTTTAATTGCATAGAGGGGTACTCATCCGATTAGGGAGTTATCAAAATTTGAAACCACGTTTTTAAAAGAAATGGAAAGATTTTAAACTACTTCTGTAGAGTAGTAACTATCTTTATAGCATCACATTTGATTTATTGATAAGAATAAAAATTAAGCATGTTCAAGCAGTTATTCATTTCCTTCCAATATGTATTTTTTAATTCAGTAAGCATGAAAGTTTTTTTTCCAATAATGTGCCAGGCACTATAATTAATTTTCTTTGCACAGTCAAAATTACCCTAAGATGAGATAGTATTTTTATCAAGCATTTAAGACATATAATTTATCAGTTAGGTATAAGTTTAGGCCTATAAAATATTATCACAAGAATTTTTCATGTTTTATTGACTGTGTTTTGTGCCTGCTTTTTCTTATACTTTATTTTAAAATTATTTTTTTAATTTTTTCATTAGACTTAAAAAAAGCTTCAATGAATACATATTTTTTTTAATTGTTTGACACGAATAGTATATTGACCATAGAAACAAAGGGATAAAAAAGTTCTCAGATTGAAACATACCACAAGAAATCTAATAGGCTTTAGGCTGACATGGACTTTTAGATCCTCAACTCTAAACACTGGGATTTTAAAACCTCCTTGAGTGTTTTCTAATTTGTGTTAATTTGAAAATTATAAATTAATTTCATACTTGTATATTAAGCTAAAATATTTATGTAAGAAACATGAGGATGTGGTTTATGTTTAGTGAAATGAAAACTTAATCTCTAAAACCAAGTTCTTTATGATTTGAAAAGACTTTTCCTCCATTGCTACGACCGCACAATGGTATACCAGGTAGGTTCACACAGACATATTCTTCTATAGCTTTGATACAATTTATGTCCTTTTCAGTTTCCTCATTTATTTGCCTTGTGATCCAAGAGAATTGGTAGATGTTATGGATTATTTTAATTTAGTTTATTTTGGTTGGTGTTTAATTTATTTATTTTAAAGTTGCTGTGAAGGTATTTACAGGAGAAAGGAAAATCAATTTTTGTTCCATAATAATTTTTACTCATCTGCCACCTGATGGAAATTTGAGGTGCAAAACGATCAATTCAACTTTAAATATTGTCTATTTGCCAAAGAGATTCAGACTTTATTTAAGAGAAGGAGGAACAAATCTTGCTTTCATTCCTGGAAACTGCAGTGTAGCTGCATAGAAAAAGATAATAAAAACAATTATGTGAATTAAAACATACTTTTTGGTATTTACTTTCAACATAGGTGAACATGTCTGTACAAGAGTGTGTAAGTCTATACGATTTAGTATCATCCATCATTTTTAAAGTTATGGCTTGAGAATTTATAATTGTCTAGGAATGTCTTGGCTCACATTTCTCTGTGATGATTTTTTATGTAGTATGGTTTCTCTGCCATAAAATGTACCTAAGCCAAAAAAATTATGTGCCCTCTCTCCTGAATGAACAAATTCTTGTTTAGCTTCTCTTCTCTTCAGTCTGATCTTAGTTTTGTGGATACTTTACCATGGAACCAAGATGACAAAGTTTAGAAAGTAAAAATTTATGATTTTTGCTTAGAAAGTGATTAAAGGATAATATTCAAAAATATGAAAGTGGTTTTTTTTTTTTACCCCAAGGGATAAAATAGTTTGACATAATTTGTAAAACAACAAGAATAATTGGGGCTTGACCAAAGAAAAATGTACCATAAAGTGTGTTTTTGCACTTTGGGATGTATATGATGCTACTAATACCAGGGAGCTTCCTGACAGCCACCAGACGGTGCAGGCAGGTCCCTAAACAGGGTCATTTAAAAATGTTTTCACTTCTCCTGTTAAAGGCTGTAGCCCACATTTTATCAATACATTAAAATATACCCACGGTTCTCTATTAAATATAATTTTGACTGTAAATATTTTGAAATAATTATTATGATTTTGCTTTTGAAGTTACTTTCTTAAAAGTGATTAATTTCATTTGCTATTGTCTAATTTTCAGCCATCAACAAGAAGTCTTGGAAATTCTTCAGAAGGGAGAGAATCTAGCACACATTTCCCCCTAAAATTAAAGAAATTCTTATGACTACTGAATTTAATATAAAAATCAGGCCAGGCGTGGTGGCTCATGCCTATAGTCCCAGCTACTCAGGAGGCTGAGGCAGGAGGATCCCTTGAGCCCAGGAGTTTGAGGTTGCTGTGAGCTGGGATGATGCCACCACACTCCAGCCTGGGTGAGACCGTGTCTCCCAAAAAGGAAAAAAAAATGAAGTGTGTTTTATTTTCCTACATTTAATTGTACACTTGTTAATTTTGGTTTAATTTTTCAGGTCTAAAATGTGATTTGAGTCCCTGAAAATGTTGGGGCTTTCGGCACTGCCAATATCACTCACTGTGTAAAGCTGCCCTGGACCGACCCACTCCCAACCTCTGCCCCTGCCCCAACTTCTGTGCTTCCTTCTCTTTTTTGCTGCGAGGGGTTTCTCCTGTAGCTCCAACCACAACTGCCGCTGCTCTTCACCCTGGGTTACTTGGATTAGACATACACTCAATTTTTCTCTGGATAACTTTTAAAAGAACATTGATTTTGTTTCTTGCAGTGAAGCATTTGTGGGGTGTGAAGGGTTTCCTCTCTCTATGTTCCTGGGGTGTGACTGAGCACGGAGACCAACTGTGAATTACAAATAGTTGAATTTGACACTAAAACCAACATCGTTCATGGCCTCCTGCCTCAGTCTGTTCTCTGGGCTTAGAATTCCACAGTGCAGAGTATGTATTCCTCAGGAACACTCTTTCTGGAAATGCTGAATTTGTTGTCTTTTAGGACAGACCAGGTTATTATCATTTTACAGAGACTAGTAAACATAGCAGCTTCGGTTCATTGAACATCTGCTACGAGTCTGGCATTATGCAATTGCTGTTACTTAACTTTTTTAAACTCAAGCTCCCATTTGGCAAAATACAAATGGAAAAATTTACTTTAATCTCATTTGTAACTTTAAAAGACAGTACGTATTTGTGACTGCAACAAAGTCAATGCAATGGCAATTTTAGAACATTATTTTTTCAGATTATGTGTATCTCCCTCCTTGTGACTCTCTTCCTTACCCACACCATGCCCTCCCCTGTGCCCTGATACGATGACGTGCTCGTTTTATGGAGTGAAAGGTAGAAGGATGCATGATTTTCTGTTGAGAATCGCTATGCTAGATCCTGTAAACAGATCTTCTCTCTGAATAAGATGAAACTTAGAGGCTCAGAGAAATTAAAAATTCTACCTAAGTCCCACAACTATTAGCAAGAGGGTTTGGACTAGGACTGGGTTGCCTAAAGCTTCGTGACTCTTGGTACCCGCTGCACCATCAGATTTAATATCTTAGAATATTCAAGGGGAATAATTTGGAGAATCCAAGTAAATTCATTTAATCTGAGGCCATCCCAAATGTGGTGTTGAGATCAGTTTGAGCTGTGGAGAAAGTTTGCAAAGAAATACCAAAGCAGATCCTTGAAGAACTCCATGGTGGCGGCAACCCTCCGTATTTCAGAAACAAAAGAATTTGTAAATAATCTAATGTTCATCCTTGATTTTAAATTTTCCACTGCACCCTAGATTCTCTATCAAGTAGTAGACCTATGTGGTGGAAAGTCTTGTGCAAGTTCATGATACAGATTAGATAATCTCATTTTGCAATCCAAAAAAAATCAGACAGACATTTCCTTCCTTCCTTCCTTCCTTCCTTCCTTCCTTCCTTCCTTCCTTCCTTCCTTTCTTTCTTTCCTTTCTTTCTCTCTTTTTCTCTTTCTTTCTTTCTTTCTTTTTTTTTTTTTTTGAGAGACAGCATCTCTCTTTGTTAGCTGGGCTAGAGTACAGTGGTGTCATCATAGCTCACTGCAGCCTCAAACTCCTGGGTTCAAGTGATCCTCCTGCCTCAGCCTTCCGAGTAGCTGGGACTACAGGTGTGCACCACTACACTCAGCTAATTTTTTTCTATTCTTTTGTAGAGATGGGGTCTTACTATGTTGCTCAGGCTGATCTTGGACTCCTGGCCTCAAGTGATCCTCCCACCTCAGCCTCCCAAAGTGCTAGGATTACAGGCATGAGCCACTGTGCTTGGCTTAAAAATATGGTCTTAGAAGAATAAATACACTTATAAGGACCAGAGATGCATAGTATTTGAAATTAGGATAATCCTGAAAAAAATTAGGATGTATGATTGCACTAAGAATGTATACAGAAGCCATAGAAGAAGGAAAGATAAAGAAATGATATGTTAAGCTTCCAAATTTTAACATTTCATTGAATTACAGATGGTTTAGAAAATAAGGGCTATCATGCCTTTAATAGACTGTCTAATGTTGTAATATTTACCTTAAATAGCCCTTTTGCTCTATTTCAGTTCAGAAGTCTGGGGCGATTTGAGAAATAATAAGCCCCATGAATGTTTCTGCTTGGGAATTGAAAACAAAGGTCATGCAAAGGCCGCTGAGGTTAGAAATGCCACGTCAAGGAGAAGTAGGAATATGACCTGGATGTGAATTTGAGAACATAGGTGATGTTGCACTATGAATATCGATGTGAGAAAAATGGGTATATCAAAATAGTTTTTCCAGAAGAGACAAGGATGTTGAGCCAAAAGACCTTTTTCCTTTTGTTCTAAATTATTTGGTGATTACATCCAAGGCTGAAGAAATGAAGCTTTAAATTAAAAAAAAAATGAATATAAAAACCAAGATATTTATAGCAAAGGTTCTGTGAACTGACGTCATTTCCTCGTTGTTCTCCAGGCTGCATCCCATTTCACAATGGCCTCCCTCGCTGCAGCAAATGCAGAATTTTGCTTCAACCTGTTCAGAGAGATGGATAACAATCAAGGCAATGGAAATGTGTTCTTTTCCTCTCTGAGCATCTTCACTGCCCTGGCGATGGTCCGTTTGGGCGCTCGAGGTGACTGCGCTGCTCAGATTGATAAGGTCAGTCCTGCCGTTTGCAATTAACTATCAGGGAAAATTGTTTTGCCCAAGAGAGTATTTCACTGCAATGGTCCCCATGTGAATGGAGGCATCACGAGGGCACAAGGTGTCACATCTTCACGCACTTCCACAAGCCCCTCTTTAGGTGTGGAGAGACCACACAGCTTGAAGCACTTGTTTTTGAGCTGGGAGGCAGCAGAAATAATCCAAGAACCACAGCATTGATTCTTTTCCTTAGTACAGTGGTTCTCAAAGTGTGTTTCCCAGACCAGGAACATCACCACCTGGAAAACTTGTTAGAAATGCAAATGCTTGGGCCCCACCCCAGGCCTACCGAATCAGAAACTATGGGTGTGAGGCCCAGCAATCTGGGTTTTAACGAGCTCCCCAAGTGGACGCTGAAGTTTGAGAACCACTGCCTGAGTAGATACGGGTGAGACAGGAGAGCCAGAGGGAGATTCCAATGACGTCCAAGTTTAAACACTGGTTACCTGGGCACAGATGACTTAATAGTACATTCCAGATAATAGCATCCTACCTGAATGGCCATCACATTGTCACTACCACCACCTTCAGAAAGTGCATATTAATGTGCCCGTGCACACTGTTCTGAGCCAGGCTGTAGTGGGAAATGAAATGCTCAAATCTTCCCTCCTTCTCTCAGGAAATTGCTATTGAAATTCAGTAGCTCAATAGCAGGTGAAATACCAGGTGCAGGCTGCACTCAGAGGCCTTGCTGTTGTCACTTTCTTGCCACCCAGACCCCTTTCCTCTGATTATTTTAGTTCAGAAGTATGTGCTAGAGAAAGTTAGTCCCCATTGTAACCTGTCACACCTCAGTACTTATTAAAGATTATTAGTATTAGTAATATAGATTATTAGTATAGATAATTTAAACTAGAAGAATTCTTTTCTTTCTCTGGCTAGCTCAGTGGATGTTTGCTGCTAGGGAGCACTACAAACTCTAAGACTGACATTTTTTCAAGAGCTTGAGAGGTTCACAACCCAGTATGCAGGATACCTCACTTTAATGAGATGATAGTAACAACCAACTGCTGAGAACTTTGTCAGCGTCAGGCTCTGGGATAGGCCTTAAAAATATGATCGTATTTAACACTCACAGTAACACAGTGAAGTGGCATCCCTATCTTGATTTTATGGAGGGGTTGCCATACTAACTATGTGTTGGTAGATGGCAGACCTGTTTATTCAAACTCGGGGTGATCTTTTTTGAAAGAGGGTTTCTTAACCTTGGCTCTACTGCCCTTTTGGGCTGGATAATTCTTTGTTGTAACAAGCTGTGTTGTTTATCCTCAGAAGTTTAGCAGTATGCCTGGCCTCTCCCCACTAGATACCAGCTGCGTGCCTCTCCTTAGTCATGACAACCATAAACATCTCCAGATATTTCCAAAGAAACCCCTGGCAGGCAAAATCAATCTGCAGTTGAGAACTTCCCTGAAACCACCACAATTTATGGCTTCCATCTGTATGTCTCTTTTAAGGATTACCATGGATCTGTGGGTTTTTTTTTTTCTTTTTGATGCTCAAAGAGTCACAGCTGGGCCAGCAGAAATCCCTTTAACCCATCCTTTTTAAATAATCCTTCGTAATAACTCTAAAATATTTTTGCTTTCTGATAAGATGTTCTGGGCTTGCCTTGAGTTGTCTTGGCTCCGAGAAGGGCTCAGCTGTTCTATATGAAGCCCTGGCTCATTTACTGCATTAAAGTCAAGAATCTGTGTGCTTGAGGTTCAATGCAGTTGAAGTGCCATGCAGGCTGCTCACCATTTGAATGAAAGAGCTGGGAAAGTGCTTACTTACAAGGTCATCTGTGCGGGCGCACATTTTTTCATTTGTCTCTAATATTACTATTCTTTCTTATCTTGTTCTAATATAAAAGTTTTAAAAATTTATTTTCCCTGGTTTTTTTTTTTTTTGGATTTACTTGCTGCTTTCTTCTCTCTTATATAACATTTCCATTGAAACATATTATGCTATATATATTTTTATCCTAAATCATGTGTTTGGAGTACAATGTTATTTTGAAGTTGTTCAAATCCGAATTTTTTAAAACACAATTGGGTTTTACCAAAAACATTTTAAAATAGTCATTGTACTACTTACTCTACCATTCTGTATGAAGAAGTAATAGTTTTATAATTTGGCATGAATACATAGGTAGAAGTCCAAGGGGATGTAGATGATTCAGCCTCTTTGTTTTTTTCACCCTTAATCCAAATATCCTGAAATTGCTTACATTGTATGGACCCATTATTTTTCTCTCATTGCTGTCATTTAAATTTGTTAGCCAGTTATTTGATTTTCCTATATAAGGACATGAGGGAAGATGAAAATAGAAGACTCTTAATATTTTGGATAGGAACACCAAGGAATTGGATAGGAAAAGTAAGAAGAGGGAGAATTGTGATAAATAAGCCCTTTGAAATTTTATTCAACATTTATCACATATAAATATTTACTACAGGTTGAAGATGCCTTATGCGAAATGCTTGGGATCAGGAGGAGTGTTTTTTGAATTTTTTATTTCAAATCTTGGATTTTGTCATATTTTGGAATATATGCATGCACATAATGAAATGTCTTAGGGATGGGACCCAAGTCTAAACATGAAATTCATTTATCTTTCATACACACATAGCATAAAGGTGATTTTATACTTTTAATAATTTTGTGCATGAAACAAATGTTGAATTACCATATAAGGTCGGGTGTGGAATTTTCCACTTTGGAGTCATTCTGGTGCTCCAAACTTTTCAGATTTTGTAGCATTTCAGATTTTGGATTTTTGGATTAGGACTGCTCAAACTGTAGTATCATTATTTATCTTTAGCCATGGTAGTTTTATTATTGAATCTGCAATTTCTTAGATTTTTTAAAAGATAAAAACAGGTATGTGTCACTTCAATATTGTACCAGTCCAGCTTATTAAAAAGCCAATTAGCAATATCATAAAATCAAATTAATATAAAAATGGGATATTATTAATGATCAAAGAATGATATTAACTATTATTATACTTCTTAAAACTTTATTAAAAAAGTTAAAAAGAATGACTTCCAGATATTCATATAATTTTTATAATATTGCTTGGATGCTGCAAGAGTTAACTCAGAATAGATATTAGCATGTTTCAGTCTTGACACTTTATCATGGTATTTTACATTTCTGTCCATCTGCATATTCCTAAATAACAGCCTATACAATGGTGGCTTTAGGACTTTTTTAAAAATGAGAGCTGCAGGAAGTTTAAAAGTTAAGTCTGCCTTAGAAGAAATCTTGGCCAAAGAGGAGAGATTCCTTTCCCCTGGCTAGCTTCACATTAATTACTAGGCTCTTTTTACAAGGTACAGTCATGCATCATATAACAATAGTTTTGGTCCAGGACAGACCACATATACAACTGTAGTCCCATAAGATTATAATGGAGCTGAAATATTCCTATTGTCTAGCGATGCTATAGCCATCATAACACCATAGCACAATGCATTACTCATGTGTTTGCAGTAATGCTGGTGTAAACCAACCTATGCACTGCCAGTTGTATAAAAGTTTAGCACATGCAATTATGTACAGTCCATAATACTTGATAATGATAATAAATGACTGTTACTAGTTTATATATTTACTATGCTATATTTTTATTGTTATTTTAGAGTATACTTCTTCTATGTATAAAAAATAAAAAGTAGCTGTAAAACAGCCTCAGATGGGTCTTTGAGGAGGTATTCCAGAAAAAGGCATTGTTATCAGTCATGGGAGATAACAGCTGAATACGTTATTGCCACTGAAGACCTTCCAGTGGGACAAGATGTGGGAGGTGGAAGACAGTGAAATTGATGATCCTGACCCTGTATAGACCTAGGCTAATGTGTGTGTTTGAGTCTCAGCTTTTAACAAAAAAGTTTAAAAAGTAAAATAATAATAATAATAATAATAATAAAAAGCTTATAGAGTAAGTATATAAAGATGTTTTTGTACAGCTGTACAATGTCTTTGTGTTTTAAGCTAAGTATTATTATTACAAAAGAGTCAAAAATTAAAAAAAAAGAAAATGTTTATAAAGTAAATAAGTTACAGTGAGCTAATGTTAATTACTGAAGAAAGAAAAATATTTTTTATAAATTTAGTGTAGCCTAAGTGTACAATGTTTATAAAGTCTACAATAGTGTATAACAATGTCTTAGACCTTCACATTCACTTACCACTCACTCACTGACTCACAGATCAACTTTTGATCTTGAAAATGCCATTCATGTTAAGTTTCCTATGCAGGTGTACCATTTTTATCTTTTATACAATACGTTTACTGTACCTTTTCTATGTTTACATACATTTAGGTACACAAATATTTGCCATTGTGTTACAATGGCCTACAGTATTCAGTACAGTACCATACTGTACAGGTTTGTAGCCCAGGATCAACAAGCTGTACCATAAAGCCTAGGTGTGTAGTAGGCTACACCAGGTAGGTCTGTGTGAGTGCACTCCGTGATGTTCACACAATGATGAATTTGCCTAATGACCCATTTGTGAGAAGGTATCTTCATCATTAAGTAAGGCATGACTGTAGTGAGTAAAAGGTTTAAAACTCTGAAGAACAGACATCAAATTAAATTTTATAGTTTATGTTTATATAATTTTGTAAAGCCATTTCTATTTTACTCTAGACAACATTATGTGATATTCAAACTTTTCTCCCTGAACTGTTTCAAAGATCAGAGAGCTGGTCCCTCCCATTCTTGATGCCTCGTTTTAGGAAACAAAGGTACAAAGGGACCACCCAAGTTCAAGGTCAGCAGACAGGAGCTGGCCCCTGCTACTTTCCCTCTCCTTACACTGAGATGATTGACAGTGATTACTTCCATTTGCAACTTTCCCTTTTTATTTTGGGAACACTGAGAGACAAATATCTCTTTTCTAATGTATATATTACAATGCAAAAAAAATGAAATAATTATAATCATGTCCAAAGTATGACTTTATTTCTTCTCTGTAGAAGCAAAAATAAATAATTCCAAGGAAGTGGAAGGTCCTGTTCAACCTTTCTTTCCCAGTGACAAGTTACTAACTCCATTGTTCACCAATGGACAAGTCACGGTCACCATGAAATGAACCACAAAACAAAGGCAGGCTTGTTCAAGGACTATATTCTACCCCTAAATTCTTTCTATCAGTTGGGGAGAGATAATTGCCATATTTTTAAAAGCATTGAAAGTCTATATTTTCCACCAAGATCAAATGGTAAAGAGGGCAGGTATTCTTCATACTTCACGACAGCACAGAACTGGGGGAAAATGACTCCCATGTTGGCAACAGAAGTCTAAGCTGCTAAGCATGGTGCCTTGATGCCTGCAGAGACCCCATTTATGAATTTTAAATAACTACTAATTTATATATCAAATTTGCTTTGTAGACTTTGCCTTATCTCTCATTCCACCTTATATTACTATTCCAGATTAAGAGGATGTAGAAATTAAGACAGGTTCCAATTCTCTGTGACCTATTAAGAATAAGGGCGATAGTCATAGTTTTTGTAAGTGTTCATACCTCTTTCTGGGCTCTTCCATTCCCCCCTAGTTAATAAGATGGTGCTATGGATTAGAAGTCTGAGGCCTTGAAGTTGAAAGCCATCACAGGGGCATTTAAAGGCAAAAATGTATCGGCATTTGGAACAGCAATGCTAAGTTAGGTTTTAAAATTTCCTTTAATCACCAAATTGATTGGGGGTGGGGAATACAGAAACTATCAAATAATTAAACAATTTTCAACATTAAGGGTATTTGTTACAATAGGGCAACTACCACCTTTACTCGACAGCCCGCAAACATTTGAAATTCATTCTTCCATTGAGGCAGCCTCATCAGAATGTTTTAGAAGCTTTTTTTTTTTGGCTAAAAAGGCAGGGAAGCCTCTCTTATCCTTGCCAAGCTCCAAATTATAATATGATTTTCCTTTTAATAAGGTAGTAAATGAACAATTCAGATGTCTCCTTTCCAGCCTACCGATGCTCATTTGGAGTTGTGGGGAGAATCCCCTCTAGGACGCTAGTGAACTTGGAATGGCAATTAGGCAAATGTATTGGGAAAGAAATATTTTAATTTTTAAAACCTCTCGCCAACTGTTCTCCTGGTAACCTCTGATTCTGATAACTGCTTTCCTTGTGTCCTGTTTGCAGTTGCTTCACTTTAATGACGCCTCGGGACACGGAAGCCCTTCTAATAGTCAGGTAAAGGCAATGTGTTCTTTTGGAAAAAGAGAATGTGAGACTCAATCGAAAACAAATTACTGTATCCTGAATATATTTAAGTCCGTTTTCTACCTCTTTAAAACAAAAAAACTGTTTTCAGATTTCCAGATTGTGGAAATTTCAAATAAAATTTTGACAATTTACTTGTTAAGTATAAATTTATTAATATTTTACTTAAGTATTGGCCAGATTTTGACAAGACAGTGTAGAACTAAATGTTTTGCCTCTCTGCTTTGATATTCGCCGCCAACTAATATGGGTAAAATTAATTATTTAGTACACATTCATTATCTTCTGTTAACAATTTTATTCTAAGTTTAATTATTTATTTAGTAAATTCTTTAATTTGACCACAGACACTATTATGAGAAAGGGCAAGCCATCGTAAATGTATGTGGCATTGTTTGCTGTTTTTATAGCTCATTATTTTTTAACTTGTATGGTATAATATACATATTTTATTGCATGTGTAGATGAGACTATGCATATCTCTGCAGTCCAAGAGCAAATTTTTATACATCTTTTTAATAACAGCCAGCACTCCAGTCTCAACTGAAAAGAGTTCTTTCCGATATAAACACATCCCACAAGGATTATGATCTCAGCATGGCCAATGGTCTTTTTGCGGAAAAAATTTTTGACTTTGACAAGGTAAGCAAAACTGCTTATGTCAGAAGGTTATTTCCACTCTGGACCTGAAACTTCTTAATCCATTATCTGAATAAAGGCTTGCCCCTTTCTACCCAGGCAGACAAAGGTGATTATTTTCCTTGTGACTCCTAATTATGTTCCCAGGTAGGAACATAACCACTATCTTTGTATCATCACTGTTTCCAAAATTCAACATTTCACTCAACTAATTCACATATTCAGGGTCACTAGACTGATGGGTTCCAAAACAGAAGAGAAGGTGCCCATTGGCAGTGATGTTGAGCTGTCATGGGAGGATGGGATTAACCAGCCCACTTAGGGGTGTCCAGGACAATAGAGGAAAAAAGTCTATCAGTGTTTCCTCTGAGCTTTCGGTCTCCTGAGACAGTTTTGAATCCCCAGTGTGAGTTCTCTCTTTTCATCTTTTTTTTTTTTTTTCCTCATCCATGCTTTTCATCTCTGCTTCTAGCAGTTACTTACTTATCTTTCCAGTGAGGTTGTTTACAAAAGAGTTCCTGGTGGGAGGTATGACCACATAGGGCCAGCCATTGGCACAGGGGAAGCTCAGATTCAACCGAGGTGGAAAATGGGTTCACTTGAAATCAGTAGTCTAATGTTTAGTGTTTCTGCATGGTGTGGGTGTATTATCAATGAACTCATCATAGAATCCTGCCTACCCAAAGGGAAGTTAGGCCCAGAATGAAGTCTACATGCTAGTATGCTCAACCCATGCTTTGTAACCATCATTCCTATGACTACCAGAACCTTCTTACCTAGTTAATGTCATTCAAAAAGACAGTGATGGTGGTTCTCTGGGCATGGAACCCAGAGAACCTTTTAATTCTTTTAATTAATTCTGCATTAATTTTTAATTCTGCATTCCCCAGACAACTGTAAAATTTCACCTCAGTGACATCTCTGGGCTAATCTCCACTTGCATCTTTGCCAACTCTCTGTGTTCCACCCAGCCATTACTGTTCCCTCTGTGTGCCACCCACTCAAATTCTTTGCCCCTTCCAGCACCACTCCCAAATCCTTTGCTTGGTAGCCTGCCAATTATGAAGCATTAGGCCACTTTTTATGGATGAATGGATGGGTGGATGAATTAATCAGTAGCCCTATCCATAGACGTTACATGCAAAGCTTGCATTAGAGAGCTAATCTCCTCCTGTGAGTGTAGACCATGAATAAGTAGTCAATTTTCATCATTATAGTTGAAAATCCTATAAAATTTAATAGCACACCTATTGATAATACAAAACCAAATGTGGTTTGTAATAAATCATTTTCTCCCAATTCTGAAAATCTTTCCTTCAAAAAATATATGTATTTGTTGTATTACTGATGTATTAACAAATTAGATCACTATTAAAAAAATTTTTTTTTTAATTTCAGCATATTACAGAGGTACAAATGTTTAGGTTACACATATTGCCTTTTCCCCACCCAAGTCAGAGCTTCAAGCGTGTCCATGCTGGTGAGACTGAAAACTAGTACAACCTCTGTGGAAAGTAATATGGAGATACTTCAAAGAGCTGCAAGTAGAACTACCATGTGATCCAGCAATCCCATTACTTACTGGGCGTCTACCCAAAGGAACAAAAGACATTCTATAAAAAAGACATCTGCACTAGAATGTTTATAGCAGCACAATTCACAATTGCAAAGATGTGGAAACAACCCAAGATCACTACTATTTATTTTTATAAAAAATATATTTCTTAAGTGTCTTTTATGTACAAGGCAACATGCTATGTGCTAGGACTACAATATTAACAAGGCATATATGGTCCTGATTTCACAGAATTTGCTCCTTGTGAAGAGTTCAGAAAATCTCAAATGTAAGGAAGATGCATTATGATATAATAACAGCTCTTAAGAAAAATGAAGGTAAAGAAATTATTAGAAGACATAGGAGGAACCTAGGGAAGATGTGTGTCAAGGAGAGGCAGCTATTCTAGAAACTGCAAAATGAGAAAGACATTATCATGAGAAATATGGGACATTCTGGGCAGAAGGAATGTTGTTCAAATGCCTCAAGTGAGAGAGGACACATGGCATTTTTGAGAAACTGTAAGGAATTGGGTATGGGGAGAGAGCAGAGTAGGAAGAGGAAAGTGGCTAGAAATGAGGTAACAGGGTATAGATCAACACAGAATTGTAGGCGAGGTTCAAGGGCTTGGGCTTTATATTAAGCATTGAAGGTTTTCAGCAGGAAGCGGGTGACCAAGCAAGGGAGACTAGTTAGGAGGCTATTGAGGTATTTATGATGAGAAAAGCCATGGTAAAGGAAGGGAGTGGGCTTCAATCATAATCTCTGTTAGCCTCCCCAGTCCATTTCAGATAAACTTCAGTTGAAACAGTGTTATTTGCTGCACAAATTCAATTTCAAGTTCACCAGATTCCCTTCCAACCATATTTTCATATTTCTGGTTATATTTATTTACTCATCTTTGGAGCAGGTCTGAGTCTTGGAATAAAGCAGTGGAAATGCAGAAACAAGTTCAAAAATACATTTCTTCTATGCTCAGTTGGTGGTGATTTGTAAATACAAGGCCTGTATGCTTATTTATAGAACTACATTCAGTGTGCTGAAAAGTTATACAATGCCAATGTGGAACGAGTTGATTTTACAAATGATATGGAAGATACCAGACATAAAATCAATAAATGGATTGAAAAGGAAACCCATGGTGAGTGCAATATCCTATTTTTCTACAAGATCTCTCAGTTATTTAAAATTATGTCAGTATTTGTCTGCAATATGGTTTTAAGTAATCTTAATAACTTGAATGCTTTATACTTTTCAGAAATTTTGCCTTTTACAGTATCTCATATGATTGGTAAACAACACTGAAACAAACAGATATTATTGTAACCATTTCATAAATTAATTTCAAGTTGAGATAATTTAATTAATTAATCTCAATATCTCATCCTAGTAAGTGAACAAAAACTAAGAGTGGTTTACAGGACATCATTTTCAATAACCACAATGTTGTATGTATTTCATTCTAATGACCAATCCATTTTGTTAGGATTAGGTTGATTTTAATACTTTAAAATGCCATTGCTTTTTTAAAGGTGATATATAGTTTATCTGTCATTTTAAAATTATCTTCCTTTATCAAAATAATGTATGTGGCAAAGGTTGTATCTTCCAGAAAAAGTACAACTTTTTTAGTGGTAAGTCTCTACCTAAGGGTTGGTCTTGATTTGTACTCTGAACATTATAAGATATTTACTGAGTCTGGCTCTGCCTCAGAAATATGAGTGAGACATGTGAATTGTACTCTTAAACACCAACATTTAGCAACATGCAATTAATCATGGGAGTAAGAATACAATGTCTCAATTTTTTTTGTTTATTCATTCATCATTATATCAGTAGTGGGATATTTTGATCTTTAGCCATCACGTTTCAAATATAGCACTTATAAATCAAGAGAAACTATGTAATCGTTACTTTTCTAATAACTGGGTAGTATTCTATTTAGTGGTTAATATCTAAGGATATCAGATTACTAATGCCTCTTTCCATTTAGACCAGTGATTTATTTCTCTTCCTTCCTTTCTCATGCAAATCTGTGTGTAATTATTCTCATTTTCATAAGCATATATACTAACTTATTTGAGGAAACACTTTCAAATGTTGCCAATATTCTAAACAGCCCCACCTGGGTCTTACGTGCCATTCTCTACACAATACCAGAGTCATCCTTTGGAAAGGCAAATCTGATCCATCATGACTGTGCCTTTCTTTGTCTTTCAGCAGGTCCTGAACAATCATTTTCCATCACCTTTGGGATAATCCAAAATTCTTACCAGACATTCAAGGCTCTTCACTATCTGGCCCCATAGGAGTATGTTTGGGTTTCCTCAATACACTTTGCTCTTCTAGGTTCCCATGTCTTTGAATTAAGAGTCCATGCTTTATAGAAGTTCTCCTTGCCCCCCAACTTTCCCCTAACTAAATCAGACAGGCCCAGCCAGAACTGGGTGCCCCTGATCTGTGCTCCCACAGTGCATGGATCACATCCCTATGCTACTGGTGGGTTACAACTGTTTTTTTGATTGTTGACTTTCATATGCTAGACTGTAACCCTAACCCTAAACCTAACCCAGTGATGGCATGGGCTGTATCTTTCATTATTGTAATTCAAGTACCTAGAATAGTACATGGAATCTAGCAAAAATCTCATTAATGTAGAATGAAGGAGGGGTTTGACCTTTTCAACTGGTTGGAGCTAAATTATATTCAAAGTGCTGTAGTAACCAGAGGTGGCCTAGTCAATGCAGTAAAGGCAGTTTGGTGCCTATAAGCAGCAGCTTTGAGGATTGTCCTTCTCAGTTAGAATCCTATTGTCATCGTTCCCTCGTTGCATGGCTTTGTACATGTTACATAATCTCTCTCTGTCTCAGAGAATCTGTGTCTCAGATTCCTCAACAGGAAATGGAAACAATAATAGTGCCTTCCTCCTAGGGATATTACATTGTGAGAATTATTGCACCAAAAGGACTTAGAAACATTAGTTGCTCATAGGTGACTACTAATATCCTTATTAATATTGTAATTATTATGAGAGAAGAAAAAACTTCATGCCCATTAATGGGCTTTAAAAACATTTAAAAGAATTTACATCAAAAATTAACATTTTGCTCTCAATTTATTTTTCAAAAGGCAAAATCAAGAGCGTGCTCTACGAAGGCAGCATCAGCTCATCAGCTGTCATGGTGCTGGTGAACGCTGTGTACTTCAAGGGCAGGTGGGAGTCAGCCTTCACCAAGAGTGAAACCGTGAATTGCCGTTTCAAATCTCCCAAGGTATGTTGTAAATCTCCTATTTAACTTAGGATTCTTTTCCCCCAACACTATTCCTTTGCAGGAAATTGTATTTACCTAGGCAATTGCTGGGTTCGCCACTTCTTTACCCATTTTTTCTTCTGTGTCACCAATACTGTAGGGTAAGTTGCTTTATAAAGCGAACTTTCTAGTTCCCTAATGCAGCTTATGAAACACAACTAAGGGTGTCCTGTAAATTGATAGCTCTTAAAATATATTCAAAATTGAAAGGATTGAATGTATTTTAGTTGGTGGCCCATAAGAAGAAAATATGACCAAAGTTTACCTTTCATTTTTCATGATTTTAACTGTGGGGTCTACAATTAGAGTTGTCTCCCAATGATTTTCTTGAGTCAAAGCAGAGATGTGTTTCCTTTTATAAGGAAAAAAAGTTATATTATGCATTTCCAAGGAGAAGTGATAACTATTTCTTTGTTTAATTCTGTTTTGATCTTGTTGCTGACCTTCATAAAACATCTTCTTGGCTTTTTACCAACTTGTACATAGTAATCTTAGTAGAGTAGAGATATTAAAGGCCTTGGAGTTGAAATACAGTTCTGGGGTCCTTGCCTTGCTTCATAGAAGCTGCTTTGTGTTAGGCAAATTAACCACTGTGGATTTCCCCCTCCTGACGTGTCAAATGAAGGGATTCAATTAGTTGATATCTAAATTTTTCGATCAGTCTTTCATATTGAGAAATTTAGATTTATTAGTAATTTTAAAATAGTTTTATTTTTCAAGTGGTATTTTTCATCTATTGAAATAGTCTTTCTACATTTTCCCACATCAGAAGTTTTAGATATGGGGGTGCTGAGAGCTGGTAGCCATTAAAGATCACTGAATGAGTCAGGAGTTGAGAATAGAGGGTTACCTAGGCAGCCATATCTGCAAGTGTGGTCACTCTCTGGGAGGAACACTTGAGTGCAGAGTAGAACCAGGACAAGGATGAGCTTTAGCTAGGCTGCAGGGGCTGCAGGACAGCCCTACTCTGTGTCCTACAGGCCCAGTGGAGCAAAGTTATGATGGAAGTATGTCTAGGGGAAGAAAGAGATGGGCACAGAAATATTTTGGAAATTATATATGGACAAATAATAAAATATGATAAATCCTAATACAATACAGCTCTGTCTATACAACAGAGCTTATATTTTCTGTGTAATTGCAATATGAAGCATGTTAGATAGTATTAGAATTTGAGTGCCTGGGACTTACAAGGTTTGGATGTGAGTTTGCAGTTTGCCATATCTACCCCAGTAGATGTGGTCTACAGTAAATTGCATTTGTTACCTCATTATCAACAATGAAAACAAAGCATAAAGTCTTCCTGTCTCCTCTATTGGGGTGGGTTTGTTTGCTTTCCTAAAGTTTTTAGCTAAAAAAGTACTACTATGTAACAACATTGTTTCAAACTCTCTTTCTGCTGGTTCACACCCCCTATATAATATGGCTATAACAGATAGATTATGATGTAACAGGTTATAGAATCTAGATCGCTGATGTCAGTGTTGGTTTCATTGCATTAAAAATTGGTGAAATTACATCTCCAGCATAACCTGGCTGTGCGATTCTTTCCCTGCAGGAGTGAGGCATTGTGGCTATGACATCTCAGCCTCCATTCATTGATTCCAGGCTTAATTCTGTTGCCCTGTCTCACTAAGCAGGTGGATGCTCCAAATGTTTTCTTTCTGAGGGCTGGACTCAAAGTCAAAAAAGGCAATCGTTCCAGAGGGAGAAGGACCTTTTGCTCAAGGACATAGAATTATTTGTCCTCCCCATGTAGAACCTTTTGTCCTAAAGTAGGATATTACAGAAATGTCGACAAGTGTGCAGATCATAAATCAACATTAGGAAAAAGACAGTTTAGTGTAGCTCTATGGTGTCTCTAAATCTGTAAGTGGTATTCTTAAAAGCCATTATGCTTTGCCCTAGTTAATTTGAGAGACACTGCCAAATATCTTGCAGGGCTTTTAAAAAATTTTTCTAAGACCTCAGTCTTAAATTGTATAATTTTGGTAGTACTAATCTGTATTTTACTTCAAATTAGAGAAAAAAAATCTATGGCATTCATTTTCCATTGTAATATAGACATTTTCAGCTAAAACACCAAGTGCAAGGCAATGTTCCAAGTGCTAGATATATAATTCACATAATCCTCACCGCAATCCTATGCAGCAGGGACAACTATCATCCCCATGATACAGACGAAGAAATGGAGGCACAAAGAGGTAAAGCAACTTACCCAGAGTCACACAGTGAGGAAGTTTTGAACTTAGAGAGCCAAACTCTAAGTCTTTGCTTTCACCACTAAGACGTGTTCCAAGGCAACCACTATTGGCAACATGTCAGGAAAAATCTACAGGATCAACTGAGCAAAATATAAAAATATTGTACTTGGTCAATAAGTAAAGTGAGGTGGGATTATTAATGATTTGTGTGTGTGTGATTGGACTTTCAGTGCCCTGGGAAAGTAGCTGCCATGATGCATCAAGAGCGGATGTTCAATCTATCTGTTGTTCAGGACCCAGCTATGCAGGTCCTTCAGCTCAAATATAACGGCGGCATAAGCATGTACATTCTGCTTCCGGAGAATGACCTGTCACAAGTAAGTCACTGCTGTCACTTTCATTCTTGGACAATAATAAGACTTTTAGAATACTGTTGGTTGTGTTTTCATCCATAAACTTTAAGATTTCACATGGTTGGGATATTAGAGACTCACCCACTTATTCATTTATTTGACAAATATTTAAGGAGTACCCACTATGTGCCAGATACCGTTTTAGATGTTGAGATTGACTTACCTCATTTTAGCATAATTCTAGTTGAATAGCTGTAAAGTCAGAACCCTCTCAAATCTCAGCTATGGAGTCAAAAGGCATGAGTTTAGTTCTTCTTGGTGCTTGGCCATGAAAACAGTCTTTTACGTGTTACTGACATTTTGGCAGACCAAGCGTCTTCAGGTAGGTATGATACGGTGGAGTCCTGATACTTTGAGAATTAAAATGCGTGGTCTCACTCTGTGCTGCTGTGTCTCTACTGGAAAGCAGAGGGTAGGACTGCCCTGTGGCTGCGGTGGCAGAAGAAGCAGACGAGCACAGTGCAAGGGGCAGACTGTGGGGCCCATGTGAACCGGACGCCATCACTGCATCTCAGATCCTCATCTCCTTTTAGCCCTCTTCCTCCGTCCTTCCTCCTGAACTCCACTCTTTGAGTCTAGAACCTGCGTTCTCAGAGGCCTATGCTCATCGCCCTTCTCTGTTCTCCCAGTCAAAAGGAGTAACAGACATCGCTCATGGAGAATCTACTACATGCCAGTCCACATGCTCTGAGCTTCATTTATATCCTCTCATTTGATGTTGACGGCAACCCTGTGAGATAGGGAAAGGAGGCTCTCGGGATTTAATCAATTTGTCTGACAGACACTCGTGTACAAATGTGTGTATTTGTGAGTGTGTCTGTACATACACGTATGTACCTCAGCTACACTAGAAAATTACAATTACATTTTAAAATGTTTATTTTATTTTGATTTGGCAAACAATGAGTGTTTATTGTAGAATAAGCAGAAAGTAGAATATAAACAAATAGATATTTTTACTATCCAGAGGCATTATTTCTACCCATATGTTTCTTATGATTTAAAAACATGACTTTAAAGCTTTGGAAAGACAGTTTCTACCTAGACAAAGACCTCTGAATTGTTGTAATGACTTTTACTCACTAAGTTTTCATCTTAATATCCTTTTTTGACATGAGAAGCAAGAGAAATGTCATAAAATTGGCATTGTTAAATCTAAAGTATGACCACATTAAATATTGCTACTCAATAATTCACTTGGTATAATCTTCATAACAATCAGATTTTAGCACACATTATTGTCACTTGAAATAATCTATAATAGAAAAAAGTAGCCCAGATGAAACAAACTCAAAAATAGATTTATTCTTATGCTTATTGTCTGAGTTTTCCTTTTCTATAATACATTTACCTAATAACGTTTGGATCTGACTAGTGTAAACTTACACACTATAAAATCCTAAATACCTACATAATCCTACATAACCAGATAATGATGAGGAAGTTGGCTGTCAGTGGGCTAAATGAAAAAAAAAAATTCCAACTCAGTGTAAAAAGTTATTACAGTTTAACCACAAACTGGATAATTAACACACAAAATTCAAATTAGACTAAAATTGACTATATAAATTTAGGTCCTTGATAAGAGTGCAAGTTTCATGCTGGTAAAAAGTTGTTTAGGATTGCAGTGAGCCTGAATTTGAGAAGAAATGTCCTTATATAAGATTTCTAAATAATGTTCATGAAAAATCTTCTCATTCTAAATCGGAAAGTATTTATGATCAATTCTCTCCCCAGTGCTTGCCTTGCACCCTGGGCATGTCTCCCTATAACCTCATGAGCTTCAGCTGTCTCATCTGTTGACTAGGAGAGTTGACTTGGATCCAAGCTTCCCAGACAGTGTGGATGACTGTGCTGGACATATTGGTCACCCCAACCCTCAGTACTGGACTCACGCCACCTGAGGTTCCATTGGTTTACTCCAGCAAGCTGTGCAAACGTTATTATTTTCTCTGCCTTTCATGATGGGGAAATGGTCAAGAAACACTGATTTAAATGACTGCTGAGCTTCTTTCTTCCTTTGATGATCTCTGATTCCCAAATTCCCTCACCTGTCCTTTGTTCCACTTGGGATATGAGGAATATTTGCCCATTGTTTGTATGTGGGCACAGAACAGAATTGCCCTGAAGTGCAAGTAACTCATGCCTTCTCAGAGAAGAGCAAATTAAATATGTGATTTATTAAAAAGTACTTGAACTATTCATTTTAATCCTCTTCCCTTTTGAGGATCCCCAGCCCAGGACCCACTCACATGCTTAAATACAAATATCCAGGAAGAGAAGATTACGGAAAACCATTTACCTTTGAAGTTGTTGTTTCATCGTCACTTAACCACATGATTCTAAATTACCTTTTAATTATTTCTACAGGTTGAAAACAAACTGAACTTTCGGAATCTAATGGAATGGACCAATCCAAGAAAAATGACCTCTAAGTATGTTGAGGTGTATTTGCCTCAGTTCAAGATAGAGAAGAATTATGAACTCAAACACCATTTAAAAGCCCTAGGGGTGAAAGATATCTTTGATGAGTCCAGAGCTGATCTCTCTGGGATAGCTTCAGGAGGCCGTCTGTATATGTCAAAACTAGTGCACAAGTCGTACATAGAAGTCACCGAGGACGGCACTGAGGCTTCTGCTGCCACGGGAAGTAACATCGTGGAAAAGCAGCTCCCTGAGTCGACGGTGTTCAGAGCCGACCGCCCATTCCTATTTTTCATCAGGAAGGAAGACATCATCTTATTTAGCGGCAAAGTCTCTTGCCCCTGAAAATCCAATTGATTTCCATTACAGTGGTCCCTGCCACATCACAGAACCACCACAAGTGAATAGATTTGAGTATTACTGGAAATGTACACTGTTTCCTTTGAGTTTATTTCTCTAACATTGGTCAGCAAGTGATTTGGGTGCCTTGACCCTTCTCAGACACCTGGTTGACTGCCCTTATCCCTACTCTTAGTGTTTCTACCGCCATTCGCCTCACCCATTTCTAATTTCATTGTCTTTCTACACATGCTCGTGTCTACCATTCTCGCCCATGGCCCCACTGGTGACGAGAATGTAGAAGCAGCAGCCCTAGGAATCTCTTCTGAAACTCTACAGTTATCACAGATAGTCTAGCTTCATTGTCAAAGATCTAGGAAATAAGCCCAATGGCTTCCTAGAAATAAATGTGAAAGATGACTTTTCATTGTTGACCTACGAAGACATTAGAGTTTACTTTCATGCATTTAATTTTAAACCAATGTATAATCTCGATGTTAAAAAATACAGACTTGGGATAGGGGACCAACCAAAATATTTCATTAATAATTGCAGGTTGACATCTTTTGGCCTTTCCTTGATAATACCGAGTATGTACATAGTTTTTCAAATATTAAAGATCTTTTAAAGATTGGCAGTTGTTATTTACAGTATATTATTTCAAATGCTATGGAGTTTACAAGTTTTTTCCCTATTTATCAGAATAAAGAAATAAAACACATCTGTCCAATGTGATTCTTCTCCTCTGATCAATTGTGGGACGCTAGTGCTTTCTTTATTTTCTAAACCAAGCAAGCAATGAAAGGAAAGAATGCTTTTTTTAATACGCTTCATTTGGTTCAATGCTGCTAATTTATTACGCATAGAGTTACTTATTTTATAGATACAGGGGCTGGTGAGCTAATTTTAAATACTAGGATTTAAATTCATACAGGAAAATGATTTGCACATATGAATATTTATAATAAGCCGTATGTAACTTTATAAATAGATTAAAAAGAGAGAATCAGTAGACTGTGCTGAACTTACTTAGGAATTTATAAACAATAAGTCTACTGAATTGTGTTTGCATCACAAAAGACTTTGACCTGAATAGGAGCTTTATAAATCAGGGGTAGCCTATTGCATGGCATCGTGGTGCTTAGACCTAGACCTGGCAGATGCTGCTCCTTGCCTACAGCATTGTGAACCAAAACAAGAACACCATTGTGCTTGAAATATGAGAACACTTTGTTGAAATTAAAGAGACTAATATTTTGTAAATAGTTTGAATCTCATAATAGGTGTGTGATTTAACACATTGACTGCCATACTAGAAAAAAAAAAGTTTTCCCTAGGGCCACAGTGTTTTATTACAGTGTCTATTTATTTAAATAAAATAAAAACTCTGAAAACAAAATGATCCTTTCTAATTTAATGAAAAATTTGTTATTTTTTATTGTTTTTTGTGTATGAGTTACATGCAGCTCATGCGGCACTAGAATCAATTTTTACACAGCACGTCACTTGAGTCGTATGTGACTCACAATATACTTACTGAACTTGTTTCAAAGAATTGAGTCTCCATATGAGGACCCAGGGTTAAAACTAGCATGAGTTAAATACAACTCACATGGCAGTTAATGTGTTAAACAAAGCAAACAAACACACTTCAATATAATTAGTGCATTGGGAAGAAAGGAAAAGCAATCAGAATGGGAAAGGAACAGAAATTCTTTCTAGATGTTTTAAAAACAATCCGCTGTAAAATATGAACATTTTTTCCAAGTATACCTCTTCAGACAAGACTTGTCAATGCAGCTGAGAGTCTGATTTCCACATGTACAGCAGGGTGCTGTGCACGGTGAATGAGGGTGGAGGGGCTATGGGAGTGGGAAGCAGGGGTCTTTGCACCTGTCCTGAAGGTTGGGAAGACATCCTGGAGGAAGGATGCTTTGGCTGAGACCCGGAGGAATAAGTAGGAGTAGGAAGGATGGGAGGAGAAGGAAAGAGGGGTCCAGGAGAAGTGACAGCATGTTCCAAGGCCCAGTAGTAAGAGACCACAGTGAGAGACCAGCCCCCTCACTCCCAGCTATTAGTCAGAGTCCTTACAGACTCCTGCAAGTGCAAGATGTCGAGTCCAGAGGGTAGAGGGAGGTGGGCTGGGGTAGCAGGAAGTGGGCCATGGATGGCCTTGGACATTAGATGAGAAGTTTGTCTTTGTTCCAAGCTTAGTGTACAGGCATTGAGGGCCCTAAGGAGGGGGATAACCCTCTCAGGTTTGCATCTTTGAAGGATTGTGTTTGATGCTGCGTGGACACAGGGCTAGAATGTCACGAGACTGCTGGCAGGGAGAACTGGCCTGTGGTCCAGCTGAGAATGAGGAGGCCTGGACTGGAGACAGGCCTGGGGGATGCACAGAGTGAATGAAGGTGACAGATTTGGGAGGTGACCTGACTAGTCAGGACTTTGTGACTCAATGAATGTAGTAGTAAAACAGGGAGGAGATTTCCTCAAGATTCCACATAGACTGACTGTACATCAGTCTTTACATGACAGTAACATCAGCAGCAGGAGCAGAGGGGATGGAGGAAGGAACGGGGAGCTGGACTGCAGGGCCATCTGTGTAAGGCCACCAGGGCTTTTATTGCAACAATCCTTTACTTTTTGAAATAAACATTCCCTTTGAGAATCAAATTAAAGAGTACAAAAGTGCACATACACAAGACTTTAGGAATATAATTTTAAGAAATTCAAAGAGCTCCTGAATTGCATTCATAGATCCTCTAGGTTAAAAATCCCTGCCACGTAAATATCTCAGTTGGGGAATGCTGGGTGGAAGCCATCCACTGCAGCACAAAGAAAACCCAGTGCAAGAGCCATGGACACTGGACAGGTATAATTCCTGTGGGACCAGTGCTCTAGGGGTGACCACATAAGTGATCTGTGCCTTTAAACATCCAGGACAATGGGCAGGGACACACCCCCTCACTCCTAGCTATTAGTCACAGTCTTTATAGACAATATAATTATAGACAAGAGAAACTGGTAAATTTCCCTTAGTTAAGGGTATTTACAGGTAATAATAGCCCAGATGTCATTGACCACACCCACCCATCTCTTTGCAAATAACCATCTGGTTCTGTCACCAGCCATCTAGTGAATGAATTATTTACTTTTTAAAAAGTATCTGTTCCTTGGGTCTCCTAGAGAACATCACCTGTAGATGAATGGAAGTCTCTGTGAAGTTGATAGAATTCAGTTTTCTTTGTGAACTGCTCTTTTTTCCCTCTTCCTTGTTGAATCCAAATCTCCCTTATTAAGACTGCATGTCAGGGAAGAGAAGTTCTCCAGATTGGTGGACAATCTGATTTAAGGTGTGTTTCTTTGAGAACCTAGAGGAAATTTTCAGAGTCATTTATAAGCTCATGTCTCTCCAGAGCATGATGAATACTGTCCCCTTCCTTCACACAAATGTCCCTGCCCAAGTCCTTTGTATAAATATTGTAAATCACTTCATAATGCAAGGAAAAACGGTGAAACCAAATTCTAAGATGACCGGGGAGGAAAAAGCACCGAGCGCTGAGTGCTGGTGTGACCGTGTGTTACTGACTCGGCTCTGGGCTCACCATGCAGAACTTTGACCAACCTGAGGACAAGGTAAACCCTTGTTCAGAATTTAGACCCTAAATTCTACCTTCTTGGAGATGATTTTTGTAACCGGTGATGACTTTACATTTCTCACAAAGTACCGGAGAAAATATTTGGGTGTAACCAAAGGCAAAAGGCTATGAGAGGCTCCACGGTGTTGGGGGCAGATGGTGGGGCGGGAGACACACGTTTATTGGAAGCTGTTGTGCTAGTCTTCCCAGCTGTTGAGTGAGCACTTCGATGTCATGCTTTCCTGTATTGTTAAGAGCCTTTCCTATTGCCAATCTTTATTCTCAGGTGAACGTGAGGATTGTAAAGATGACAGAGCTAAGACTGAATGATTAATTTGTTTGTCAATGACTACAAACACCTAAGGAGAAATTGTGCCATGTGGTACCAAAATTTAGATCTTCTTTTTCTAGGTATGTCTCTGTCTGGAAAATTAGGGAGAAAGGTGCTGGACAGGGAATTGGGAAAATTTGGTTTTAATTCTGAATTTGGTGTTTTCTAGCTGTGTGGACTTGAGCAAGCCATGTAACCCTGCTATGCTTATCTCAGTTTCCCCATTTGTAAAATGAATCTTGGGACTGATACTTTATCAAATCTATGACTCATTTTTGAGCTAAATCTATATTTCTTAAAAGAGTTAATGAAGGGCCGGGCGCGGTGGCTCATGCCTGTAATCCTAGCACTCTGGGAGGCCAAGGCGGGTGGATCACTCGAGATCAGGAGTTCGAGACCAGCCTGAGCAAGAGTGAGACCCCGTCTCTACTAAAAATAGAAAGAAATTACCTGGCCAAATAAAAATATATATAGAAAAAATTAGCTGGGCATGGTGGCACATGCCTGTAGTCCCAGCTACCCGGGAGGCTGAGGCAGGAGGATTGCTTGAGTCCAGGAGTTTGAGGTTGCTGTGAGCGAGACTGACGCCACGGCATTCTAGCCCGGTAGCCCGGGCAACAGAGCAAGACTCTGTCCAAAAAAAAAAAAAAAAAGTTAATGAAGATAACAATATTGAGTAACTTTTCTATTTAGAAGCTTTATATTCATCGTCATATTTAGTGGTCACAGCAGCCAGGTAAGCTATCTGCTGTTTTTCCTACTTTATACACACAGGTTCAGAGAAGTCAAATTAAGCTACCGCCTATATACCAAAAGACAAAGTTTGCATTAGTACTAAAGTGTGTCTAGTTTAAAGGCTCTATCTGATAAGGACTCACGATTGGCCATTTCAACCAATTATCTCTTCAGCAGAGCAAACATGCTCCTTGGATTCTGTGGATCTAATTAGAATTGTCTGATGTTGCCAGAAGATGGTTTTTGATCGTTGAGTGACCCATGTAAGTTACCAGGGACAGGCTTCTCAAACAGTTGAATGAGGAGTAAAAATCATAAGCCCATGTCTCACAAGCTCTCAGAAACAGAGTGGCATCCTGACATTTATTTCTATCTTCTTGTGACTCCAACCCCATATGACCTGTATTTCCCCCTCCCCCACGCCTTCCCAGTTGTATGACATTCTAGTCCTGTGACAACTAGGCAACAGATACATATGGCTTTCCCAGCAAATGGTAAAATTTCTGGTTCCTACGAAATGTCAACCAGCCAGCCAGACAAATTATTTAAGCTGACTCTGAGATGATTTCTCTGTGCAGAGATTCTTAATGCTGTTTTATTGGGACCACACCTCTAGTTTGGGAAAACTGCTGTGGGGCCTCCGGATGTTGGCAAGCCACAGTATAATTTAAATATTTCAGAAGAAATGGATTATGACTTCCCTATTAATATTCTCACCCAAACCTGGCAACTATAATACAAGTTTTCCTTTTCATGTGTGTGGTTTTTTTTTTTTTTTTAGGAAACTTACCATAACGAGTTTCTTTCTTCTTTTAAAACATGCAGGATGAACAAGGCATCTTCCTCAGATTTTTTACTTTCCTAGATTGAAGGGCTCCATTCACAGCAACAGCAGACGAGGGGAGAATCACTGTAATTCCAGTATTTTAGTGGAAGCCCCTTGAAGTATCTATAATGCTGTAGAAGATGACACTACAGCCACCAAAAATACAGACTTGCTGCCTTCTGTATCCAAAACCCTGACCAGGTGTCCCAAGCAGGGCCAGGAGTAGGGCCCTAAGGGTACAAAATTTAAGAAGTGACTGACTCTCGGGTGCTGGTCCTGTAGTTAAATGACCCTGAGTGCAAGTGCTCCTTAAGTATTACACAAAGGGCAGCACCTTCTAAAGGGGAAGCTCACTCCCAGGGTCTCAGGGTCCTACAAGCACAGAGGTCACACAGTAGAGTCAGTGCTTCCTTAAATTTTGCATCCTATGGTCTTCTCTCATCCTGGTCCCAGCACTAATCCCAAGAAGCTATAGACCCCACAGTGGTTCTTCCAAATAAGCAGCCACAGACAAGGGAACGACATGCAGAACACAATTCTACAGTACATGGTCTTCCATTACCTGATTCCACCTGGTGCTGACGTCAGTGCCAGGTGCCAGGTAGAAGCAGCAACGCTGAGCTTCCTGAGTCACTCTCCAGCCATATTCCTGCACACGGTGTCCGGTGCAAGGGAGGATTTGGTGAATGAAAGAAGGAAAGCAGGAAGGAAAGAACGTTTTTCTTCCTGGATTCTCCTCTTACATGGCTTTGTGCTCACTCCTTCGAAGAGACGCAGGGTTCCTAAGCCCTGGTGTGGTTGTGAGCAGTCACTTGAGCAAGACACCAAGCTAAGGGGATCTCTGCCAGCCTCAAAGACCCTAGCACAGGGCACTCTGTCTTTCTCAACAAATATGTGAAGATGATTCCAAAGAAGAAAGTGTAATAATCATTCAACAGGACTCTAATTTGATTGGTTATATTTCTTCTGCCCCTTAAAAATATATAAAAAGTAATACTCTCCATTATATATGTTGATGGCATTACCAACCCATTGTGAGGGGATGTGCACTTTGAGATATTTTTCCAGTGGTTTCAGAATGGGTTTTGGCTGGTGAATCCTTAATCTCCCTCTCTTTTGTGCACTTCTGCAAGACTCAGTGGGGTCATGTGTCTATTGGGATCAAAATTATAACCTTGTCCTTTTTGTTATCCTGACCAAAGGGACTAACCTAATCTACCAATATCAATAGCAATAATAAGAACACTGCCATATTGACCACACATGCTAGCACTGTCCTGGGAACTCCACAAACATTAAATAATTTAATCATTGCATTGATCCTGTAAGGAAGCTGTCATTTAACCACTTTTGCAGAAGAGGAAATAGAAGCCAGTAGAACTTAAATAATTGGTCATAAAGTTAGAAGGTTGTAGAGTTGGAAATCCATTCAACTCCAAAATTCGCGTTCTTTTGCTTCCAAAAAGCACCTCTTTGAGCATGTAGGTTGACAAAACAGAAGTAACTCTTCCCCTAATTTGAAATAAACTGCTAAATGATGGTGTTTTGGCCTATATTTTTGTTGTTGATGATATTTGCCTTTCCATTCCAGACCCCAGGTAGACTGATGGACTCTCTCAGTGCTGCAAATGCACAGTTCTGCTTTGACATCTTTAAAGAAATGAGCTGTGATCACATGACCGAGAATCTCTTCTTTTCTCCCTTGGCTTTCCTGTCTGCTCTAGCTGTGGTGCTCTTTGGGGCCAGAGGTGACAGTGCATCTCAGACGGAAAAGGTATGTCACAATGCACTTTCAGTCATGTCTAGAAAACAATCCAGTTACAATTTCAAGCCCTGTCATGGTCTGGAGATTTCATAAACACTGGCCTCTGTAAACACAAGAGAATGTCCACCCTCACTTGAGGTTTCCTAGGAAATTGGCTCCTTCCAAATGGGGTGTGAAAGATACGAGTTCCCATAGCTCTGTTCTGAGGAGCAGGGGAAGAGGGCGATGGTGGAGGCTGGAACAGGGAGACGCACTCAATGAGGCAAACCTGGCCCATGGAAAAGTTGGGCATCCCCACCTCCGTCCCCACCTGTGCATTCTTAGCCACCTAGAGCCCTCCTGCTGGGTCGGCATCCCAAAATGCTTCCCCAATTTAGGACCTTTTAACATCTTCCCAGGTGAGACCTACTCCTTCTTATGTGTTCTGGTTTCTGAAAACACAATCCTGTGCTAGGCGAACCGAAAGTACTATGTTTTAAGACACAAATGGATAACTCAAGTCAGATAATAAGAATGAAAGAATTGTTCAGGGTTTTGCTAAATTGTACCCTGTGCATAGTAAGTGACCAGTGCCTCTAGCACCCAGTAGTTAGAAGCCTTTCAAAAACTATATTTGACCGTTGACTAAATAATTGCTGGTCGAATAAATGAATGTCTGTGGATGACATAAGGAATATTTCACAAGGAACTGTCCCCAAGAAGTTTATAATCTAAAGAAAGAATTTAAAATCTAAACAATTACATTTCCAAAGGGATTACTGGTGCTTTGACTCAACTGAGAATTTCAGGTGAGTGGAGAAATATTTCTTAGTAGGGATCTTTCAACATGCTTTAATTATCTCTCTGCTTATTTTATTTTATTTTTTTGAGACAGAGTCTCACTCTGTTGCCTGGGCTAGAGTGCTGTGGCGTCAGCCTAGTTCACAGCAACCTCAAACTCTCAGGCTCAAGCAATCCTATTGCTTCAGCCTCCCAGGTAGTTGGGACTACAGACATGCGCCACCATGCCCGGCTAATTTTTCCTATATATTTTTAGTTGTCCAGTTAATTTCTTTCTATTTTTTAGTAGAGCCGGGGGTCTCACTCTTGCTCAGGCTGGTCTCGAACTCGTGATCTCAAGCAATCCTCCCGCCTCGGCCTCCCAGAGTGCTAGGATTACAGGCGTGAGCCACTGCAACCGGCCTCTCTGCTCATTTTAGAGGGAATGATTAACTAGTGGAGCAAGGTTTCTCCCAATTGGGGATTTAAACTGGAAATTAATTTGAAAAGCTGGAGTCTAACACTGAATTTAATGATTTTTTTAAACAGAAGAAAATTTAAATGTATAAGCTCTTTTGTTCCTTTTGTTTCTCTTCCCATGCATTGGAAGAGTAGGTCCCGAGTGGCTCACCCATAACAGGTGTTTGATAAGCACATATTTGTGGAGATGGAGGAAGCTGGGGGAATCTTTACAAGTCATGATAGGATGTGGACTCACAGGGTGAGGTTACTCTTTCCTTGTCCCCTTTCTTCAACGTGAGAGACTGGCTGGTGGCTTTGGCTACACTTCTGCATGCTTCAGGTTTTGCAACCAGAGATCTGGCATGGCCCACAGTGCTCGAGGGCACAGTCAAGCAGAGAGTCTGGAGTGGAAATAATTCTTTGGCTCTTCTGACAGCCAAGCAGTCTCAGTGAGAAGAGAACCAAATAATTCAAATTTTTCCTTCTCTGATTTTCATACAAAATGAAGAAAAAAAATCCTCATATTTTCATCCTTTTAATGATTCTCTCCTGAAACACTGGAAAACTAAGTCAAATGGTCAAAATTCCAGGTTCAGTTATTGTGCTTTCTTTGGATGATGATAGTGATGATGATGATGACGATGCAAGTGACACCAGAGGGCGCCATTCCGGCAGTCCCTGGATTATGGGACAATACTATGTTTTATTACATAGGAGACTATCAGGCTATCTCAGAAATGGAAAGAGTCATAAAGTTCCAACTCTCCACTCTGGGCCTAGATCTCCACTGTAGCAGGCGAGAGGTTGTTCAGTGTGTCTGAAATCCTCCAACAAGGCAGAACTGAATGGTGTGAAGTAGTTTATTGACAAACATTTAGACAGCTCGAAATGTTAGAAAATTCATCCTCATTTTGAGCCGAGGTCTACCTTTTCATAATTATTGCTCCATTGTCATTCTCCTGTTTTAAAAAGACACACGCACAAAATTAAAAACTTACGTTGTCAGAACTGGAGGCTAACAGGTTCCAAAGATACCTGTTAATGTGGCCAACGGAAAGGGCAGGCACTTCCATAAAGGGTGAAATTGTAATACGTAAATTGTGTGAGTTATAGGGGAATCGTTGAGAAAAAAAAGTAGAAAAAACCCAGGATTGCTGTTTTCTCAAGTAACTCTTGGATAGTGTTGCAAGGTGTAGATTCCAGGACTATATGCTTCTGTTGCAATTCTTTGCACATCACTGAGTTTCCCCAGAGTTTTGCTTTGCTTAGAATCTGCTTTCCAAAATGACAATGAGAAGTAGCTTTATCTATTCATAGCTTCACATCCAGCCTTTCGATGTTTCACATTTTAGTATATTTTATTTTCTAAATAAAATTTATTCATATTTGGCTTCTTGTTTCTTTCCCCTAGATTACCAAAGAAATCCCTTATGAGAAACTAAAAAACTGGATAGAGTCAGCCAACGTGAAAGGCACGGCTGTGGATCTGCATCTGCCCCAGCTCAGACTTGATGAGTGCCAGGAAGATCTAGTTTCCATACTGGCGGCTTTGGAAATGACTGATGTCCTGGACCCCTCCAGGGCTGAGTTGTCTGGTTTAACCACAGGAGGAGGTCTTGTGGTCTCCAAGATAACCCATACGGCCACACTAGAGGTTACTGAAGGTGGTTCGGAGTCATCACGTACTAACCAAACAAGCAAAGTGGCAAATTTTGAAATCTTCAAGGTGGCTCGTCCTTTTCTCTTCTTTATCCTACACAAGAAAATTGAGATGATTATTTTTTATGACAGAATCTCCATCCCTTAAAGAAGGAAATAAATGTATATTTAAATAGCTCTCTGAGTCTTCAAATTAGCTGGATTTTAGAGATTGTAGAATTCACTTCCTATAGGTAGAACTGAAAGGGATAAACCATGTTTCTTAGCAATGTTTTCCTTTTAGCTGTCTCATGTAGATATCCATCCCATTTGTCCTTGATTTAGTTTACATAGATTAAATTTCTAGCATACCATTAACTAAACTTATTTCAAAATTAAGATCAACACCATTTCTTAGGTGGCTTACAACTTAATTAGAACCTTGTTCACAGGTTCTCAAAATTCAGAATGACTTTTCCAATAAAGCAATATTAGGTGACCAAGTAATTTCATAAAAATTTTATTTACATCACCTGAAGCCAAACTAATGACACTAGTAAGAGGAGCTAACCCCTCATTTGGTGTATGGTATGTGCCAGGTACTCTGCTAAGCGTGTACATGGATGACCTAATTTAATTCCCATCAAAACTCTGAAAGGCACTAACTATTGTTTTCTCCATTTTAAAGATGGAAAACTGAGACTTAGGTTTAGTAATTTAACACACAAGTGGAAAATAACAGACTAGGTTTCCAAACCCAGAAGTTTGGGTACAAGACCTCAGCTCTTGACTGCAATCCAACCCTGGTCCCATGCATTAGTCTTTGTTCTTAGATTCAGAGCCAGGGCCAGGGCCCCAATGGTAGAAGATGAAGCAGAAAAAAAAAAAAAAAGAATGGAGTTGTTGTTCTCCTTTTTCTCATATATGACTGGGCACAATTTGGAAATAACACCTGTAGAACACTGCCAAGTTTACAAATATGTTTCATACTTGACATCATTTAATAGGCAAAACGTGTTTTTATTTTATGCTCGTTCTTTTCTGTGTCCCTCTCTACTTCTTGATTCTTGCTTTGTAATTGTCAAGCTCTTTCTCCTTGACTCCAGGTGCTCATGGTCTCAAGCCCCTCTCCACGGAATCCCACTGAGAATATGATGGAAAAAGCACTGGGTTTGGTGTCAGCAGATCTAAGTTAAAATCCTGACTGTGCACTTAGTAGCTGACAAACTTGAGCAAGGCAGTAACCTCTCAGAGCTCAATTTTCTCCTCTGCAAAGTGGACGTCCAACATTGCCTCCTGCACAAGGCTGCTGGGAGAATCAAAAGTAAACATAAAAGGAAATGCTTGATAAGTTGTTAACTTTATAATTACATGCTGCTCAAACGTGTATCTGTCTAGGAGCGCTGGGCAAGGAGTCCCTCCTAGGTCATCGCTTCTTGTGTGTATCCCTCCCTTTTTCCCTCTCTACTTTTTCTCTCTCTTTATGGGAAGAATTTCACTCCTGCTTCATGTTGTCTGCAGGCTTAATTCTCTAACGCCAATGACTGACTTACCCTGGTGATATAATTTTGGATTCATTCTGCATTTCTAGGAATGATTCAGAGGAATAGTTTTGAATGTTTGTCCTGGATTTTTAAAATTCAAATTGTATTTCTATTTTCAAGTGAGTTGGGGACACAGTCCAACTCACAGCTAATTCAATTTCTTTGCTCATGCCAGAACTTTAAATTTTATTTTTTACCATTCAGCTTTAAATTTACTGATACAATAAATTTAATATCAACCACTTCCCTTAACTCATTTGCTTGGTCACTTTTGTCAGATGAATCAGACCAATGATACCCGTTCTTCGTAATGAGACTGTTTGTCAATTTCCTCTACCTCACAATTTAGATTTTAATAGCTTTGGGTGGGATATGGCAATTATATTCTGACAGAACTAAAAAAAAAAAATCTGTAATGTATAGCTACTTAGGTAGTATTGGTAATATTGTTCTATTAAACATTTATTGGTTGCCTAGAGTGTTTCTCATTGAGTAACTTTGCACACCCTCTGCTATACAAAGGACTTGGTACACTTTAATAACATAGTCCCAGAATTTGTTGCAAATACCTTCCACTGCCTAAGCTGACATTTGAGTCACCATAGTTTCCAAATTAAGTATTTCCAGAAGCATCCAAAGAGGTACAAGGAGACAATTAATGCTGGCCAAGCCAAGGAAGTAAAAAGATGTGGATAGAGAGCAAGAGGAAATTATATAATACATTGACACATTTCAACTTTTTGATATTCCCATTTAAATGCTGAGTGATTTTTTTTCTTCTTTTTAAAAATTTTACACCCATGCCACTGGTCCACTCTGTAGGAAAAGAAGGAAAAGAAAAAAATGTTATTGGGAGAAGTGGGACTCATGTGAATATGGAAACTATTTTCTGCAAAAGTAAAGTTCTTAGAGCCTAATGGTCAGTTCAAGTGAAACGCACAGAGACTGAGCACAAAACCATTCTCCCGTTCTGTCTCTAATGTCAACAAAACAAGCAAAAGAGAATAAACAGATTCCCAAGAACTTGACGATATTTTAAAAAAAGATACACTTGAGGAAAAAGAGTGCTCCTCCCCATGGCTTTTCATTGCCAGGAACATATTTCTGGCAGGTGTGGCAGCCAGTCCTGCCGAAAGGAAGCTTGTTGGCCATGGAATGCCAGCCCTTGCTCTTCCCAACGAGTAGAATCATGAAGCTTAATTGGCCATGATTTTTTATGTGGTACCTTTGGTCCTAGTTACAAAAATAAATAAACAAATGTTGTTGATAAGCAGAAGGGATACTAAAATAGTTTTAGTATTTCTTTCATAAATGAATCCATTAATTCATAGATTTGTCCCTGATTTTCTCCTATTTGAAATCTACATGGGTTATGTCACCAGTTACCTGATGAGGTGTCTTGATCCATTAGTAATATTTTTTCTCTTCTAAAATTCAAACCATTCTGACTTCCTTCCCCTGGTCTTGCACTTCAATGCTCATTGGACAATATGTGTTGTAATTTCATCTTTACATTCAATATTTTATTCTTCAAGTTACTCTGTCTTCTCCCTCCAAACTCTGCCTCATTTCACCCCTCCTTGCTACTCTTCACTAATGTCATTCTTCTGCCATACCCCACTCTTCCATGGTCATTCTCTTAACCATGTTTCTTTCTGCTTCTCCTCTGGGGAAAGAGAAGTTGTTCTGGGTGTACTAGAATATCACTGATGCCCTTATAGACCTATATTTAAATATTACTCAATGATACCAAATAATGTCAAATATTGCGTCAGAATAAGAAAATTTTCTTTCCACTATAAAATGTTAGAACTTAACCTTGATCACAAAATCATTGATGAATATATAAGTACTTTAACATTTTTGATTAATATATTTTTTTAAAACAGCATGGAAAGAAACACAATGCACTCAAAATTAGATTGCAGTTTCTATTTTGTGAAAACAGGCATAGGTAAGCATGTGGCATACAGAACACACCAAAAGTCACATAAGCTAACCACCACCCATGAATACACTAAATTTCTTAACACCCAAAGACTAAAATTTGCAAATAGAATTCTGTGACATACACTTGCCTAATGAGGACAAGTAAAAATAGAAGAAGCACATCCACCTACTGAGAGAGAGAGAATCTGTAAAAGGCACAGGAGCACACCCCAAAATCAACCACTAAAAAAGCAATAAAGAGAATTTACAAAGCTGAATATCATTTAGAATTACCCTTAACAAACACTAATTTTTGAAGATAAATGCTTTAAAAAAAACTGACAATGGCTTCTGATAGATAGCATGGACTAAGGAAAAATGGCTGTGTTTCAAATACAAAAGATATACTTCAAAAGAGTCTGAAATGTATGTGGAATACACACAGACAAAAGTAGCCATGAAGTTGAAAAACACCGTGATGTTTTCAGTTCATTCGTTTGATTCAAAGAAATTCCTTCTGTTGTGTTACTTGATAAAATTATTTTATTACTGTTCATGAACATGTACGTCTTTACATGCCTCATCTTGCTATAGCTTCCTCACTCTCTGAATATATATATAGCTATACTTGGATCTACACTAGACTAGATTAGAGTATTAGTGGAGTTAGAAAGTCAGTCAGCTCCAACCTGCAGTTTGAGCCTCAATAGAGGACACGGCACCACCCAAAGATTCTCAGCCTTCAACACACCAGCAAGGAGACTCTCCATCATACAAGAAATCTTCACGCCCTCTCACAGCTGTCATTGCAGGGTGGAATGCCCAGAGGCTGCTTGAGGGCTGTTGCGGGTGCAATTCGGTTCTAGCAGATGTATGCTGAATCATTGTGAGTGTCTCTGTTTTAAGAAAACTTTGGCACAAGATGAAAGATAAAATTTGAAATGAAATATTTTATGAACTAATCTCTTTGATCTTGACATGTAAAAATTGAGAACAAGGAATGAGGGGAGAAAATATGCCAAAACAATAAATAAATCATTAAATTGAATGCTTGAAATAAGCTTCACCTGGCGCTACCTCAGACCAAGAGACCTAGATGGCCAAAAGATCAGTAGTAAACCCTTGTAGTTAATTTTACAATAATAATTAAAAGTTCAGAGCAGAAAATCACAGATTTCAATACAGGAAATAATTTTGTCTGAGAATAAATAACAGTAAATTTTTTCTGGAAGCAAGTATTCTATTTAGGATTGTTTCTGGAACAGAGAACCATAAAAGCTATGGACCGGCTGGGCGTGGTGGCTCACACCTGTAATCCCAGCACTCTGGGAGGCCGAGGCAGGCAGATCGTTTGAGCTCAACAGTTCGAGACCAGCCTGAGCAAGAGCAAGACCCCATCTCTACTAAAAATAGAAAGAAATTATATGGACAACTAAAAAAAAAAAAAAAATATATATATATATATATATATATACATACACAGAAAAAATTAGCCGGGCATGATGGCACATGCCTGTAGTCCCAGCTACTCAGGAGGCTGAGGCGGGAGGATCACTTGAGCCCAGGAGTTTGAGGTTGCTGTGAGCTAGGCTGACGCCATGGCACTCACTCTACCCTGGGCAACAGAGTGAGGCTCTGTCTCAAAAAAAAAAAAAAAAAAGCTATGGACCATGATATCTACAATTTCACATTTTTCCTATTGAAACACAGAATTTTCTAGAAACCATCCATCCACTCCTGTGACTATTCTACAGAATTTTAACAACCCATACCATACATTCTACTGTCATATTGACAAGCAATTTTTAGTATAGGCAATAACTATAAGAATAAGTAATAATGATAATAAAGTAATTAAAACAAAAATAAGAGGAACGGTATTTATTTGCTTTCAATTTTAACTACCAATTTTGTCTGAGTCATCATTTGCTGAGGTCAGAGGCTAGCATTAATATTTCTAAAATTGAGTAAGACAAAGAAACACAGAGGATATAAAATAAAAGCTCCACATCCTGGATTTATCTGATTGTTACCTCACGGTTAGATTCAGGTTAAACATTTTGGCAAGATGAATACATGGATAGTGTGTCATCCTCAGTGTGTTCCATCAGGGACACGTGAGAACAGGTTGACCACTGTTGATCTACCACTGTGGAGCTACGTTTGACCACCTAGTACAGGAGTGATGGGGAGATCTCTCTGTTGTAAAAGAACATTTTTCCTTTGTTATTAATGAGTGGTCTACAGGGCTTTGAGACAGTGACATACTCTTCCCCAACAACATTTCATCTGGTGGTTTTATCTTTGGTTGATGATCCTTGCTAAAGTAGTAAGTCCATTTGGGATTAAAAATCATAAAATCATATTGTAAAATTTTATCCTTTCTTCAATGTTTATTTAGATAGCCTTCTATAAACAATGGCTTTTCTCTCTTTAATACACACCTTTTTATTAATTCAAGGTATTGTATCCATTAGCTTTTCTTTATCATTCACAAGTTACCCCAAATTTGGCCATTGGGAGCCCCCTCAAGCCAGGTCTGGTGCCCTCACCATGCTTTGAGCAATTCCTCACTCTCTGACCCAACAAGATATCCTAAGCTCGTCCTGTCTCATTCCTGGAATCAGCTAGTGCTTTGAAAAGTTCTATTTCTTTTTAGTAGAGAATGGTATTATTTATAATAGAAAACAAGATTTGGGTGTCAGGATTGTTCCTTGCTTTATGAGTGTCCTCATTTCTAAGCCTTTTCTGTGACCAGAGATAGGAAATTAATATGATATACTAAGATAGGATAAGATGTGAAATGAAATTAATATAATATAATATATTCCTGTGTTTAAACTGACATCTACAAATCAAATCCAACCCCACAGGGCTCTTCCTCACCATTCCCTATTTCCTATTTGTATCTCTGTCCTCCCACGGTGAAAAGTCCTGATTCCTAACATCAATATATTAACTTGTTTCCTACAATACGTACTAGGAAAGTTGTAGAATCACCGTGGCAGTCTGACAGGTTGAAGATGGCTTACAAAGTGACAGTTCATGACTTCCTACTGACCCCTAGTGGTTACTTTGTTGTTTTATAGTTTTCAAGTGGTTGTCCACAAAAAGGTTGCCTGTTCTGCATCAGATTTTCTCAGCCTCAGCGCTATTTGGCATTTTGTGCCGGATAATTCTTTGTTGCGGTGGGCTGTCTACGAACTGAAAGATATTTGGCAGCACCCTTTGCCTCCATCCACCAGATGCAAACCACGCCACTTCCTCCACCCTGCTAAATAAACTGTGACCATCTAGAATGAGACCAACAAAAATGTCTCCAGACATTGCTAGCGCCCCCTGGTGGTCAAATAACTCCTGCTTGAGAACCACTGCTCTACCTAGACACATGCAGTGGAGAGGAATGCTCTTACAAATAATTTCACTTTCTAAACACAAATATTTAACTCTCTGATTTAAAAAAATGAATCATTACTAGAATGTTTCACTTTGATTCATTTAATGGCGTTTTCCAGGGTGCTCAGGATTATGGTACGTGTTAATGTAGAGTTTGATCATTTGTTATGCAGTTTTTGAGAAGAATTTTAAAATAAAAACAATTGTGGATTATGACTATGCCCTGAAAGTTATCATTTAATCATTAAAATAGACAAGCAAACTAGGCAGGGAGGGTTCTTTTCTGCTGCTCCGCAAATACGATCCGTCACTGATTATCTTCCCAGTGATTACCAGTTTGGCTAATCGCCAAAGGCACTGGTTAAAATTTCCTTTTTGGCTTTGGAAGCATGTCGTGCTTCATTATGCTTTTACTTTACTTTGTTATGGCTACTCTGATATTTTGGGAAAAGAACTCATTTCAGGGAATATAAGTGTGGGGGGCTGTAAAGGACAAATTCAGAAGGAACTCACCTAATTGCCTATTTTCTTATCCCAGAACTGAATGACATCACTTCTTAGAAAGACACAAACCACTCACCTGAACCGAGGGAGGTAAACAGGAATTGTGCTCTCTCCAGGTAACATACCTGAGAAATAAGAGGAAATCATAAAATCTTCTCTTTGCTTCAAGAAATGTTTATTAAGAAATAACTATGTGAAAAACACCATGTGAGATACAAGGAGGATGTTGAAATGAGCAAAGATAATTCCTGCATCTGGGGATTAATGGTTTTTTGAGAGAGATGGGCCCAGTAGTGTGTCACATGATGAAACAAGTGCAACAATAGAGACGTGAATAAGGGAGAGATTGGACCTAAGTTTGGGAGGTGAGGGGATGGTGGCTAGGTGTGGAAACTAGGGCACAGGTCACAGGGCACTGGGACTGACTGCACCTCGATGGACACATAGCATTTGCACAGGCAGACGGCAGACAAGAAAGGCCATCCCAGGCCACAGGCAAGGAAACTCCCTGAACAAAGCTCCAAAGATGTGAGCGTGAAGGGCATATCTGGGCCGTGGGTCCAAATGCATCTGGGAAGGAAGGGAGGGCTGTGGGACAGAAGCCCGGCGGGACATGCTTGTGGAGGACCTTTGACACCGTAATACACTGTGGTGTATTATGAGTTGCTTCATTCCAGGACCGTGAGGAGATACCCGAATAGGGGAGGGATCTATTTAAGCATGAATACCCTGAGATGCCCCTATTCCTGTGCCAACTAGCACTTAAGGCTGCATCCAGGTGTGGGCCTGACATCCCCCTTGTCTATCCACAGGGCCACCTGGCGACGGTGTGCTCCCTGCTGGTTCATCTTTGAACTTCTAGGGTTTCCCTGTTCACCATAACCCTTCAAAAGTGACTCAAAACCACTCCAAACATGAAGATAAGTGGCCAGCCAGTTAAAATCCAGGTATTGGATTAAAGAACTTAATGAAGAAAATCAGAAAAAAATTCAGTCAGTATATATTTAATATCTGGATGGAAGAGCAGTTTCTGTGACTGTGGATGAAATCTCAAAAGGAAAAAAATCAATATACTTAACTCCCTAAAAACAAGGGGAAAAACTTCAGAATATTTTTCAAAAGCAAAATTAAAGGAAAATTAATACCTGAGAGGATGTTTACCACCAAAACCAACAGACAAAAGGTTGGCATTCTTTACCTAACATGAGCTCCTGCACATTAATATTTTTAAAAATTAAGTAGGAAAAAGGGAAAAATGTTTAATGAACACGACAAAATAATTTACTGAAGGCAAACGAGTGATTAGTACATGTGAAAAATACCTGTCATTTTTAGTAATACAATAAATGTAACTAAAACAGTGAGATTATATATTTTACCTGTTAAATAATTTTTAAACATAACACTAAATACTGGCCATATGCAAGCACTTTCATACAATATTTCTGAAAGGAAATATGAAAATATGTATGCAGAGATTTTTTAAATTTTATACCTTTTAACTCAGGAACTTCATTTCTAGGCATCTTCCACTCAAGATTTAACCATGTGTGTCCCCCAATTTTTATCCAGGCACCATTTTGAATGCCAGGAAACAACCTAAATGCCCAGCCACAGGATATATGTGAAATAGTTATGGCATTAAGTGACACCAATTACAAGAGGCACCAATATTAATATTAAAGCCTATTTATAATGTATATTTATAAATTAGATTGGGTTAATCTACTTGCAGTAAGGTGGCCATATATGTCATCATTGCTTATTTTGTTTTGTTTTCACATATCTAATACAGTTGAGGCTTTTAGGGGTACTCATCATACGTCTTAATTCGCAATTATTTTGAATCAAGTAAATTGGAGTTTACAGATGGATACACACACGTATGGTTCATTCTTGTACCACAGTAATTTTGTGTACACCCACATACACAGAGATATCTACTCTAGCATTTTACTTTATGCAGGCCATAATAAATCCACTATTCAGAATATAATGTAGGAAGGAAAATGCTTTCTCACTGATACGCACTTTCGATAAGATAAATAATCCTATCACCTATAAACTGAAAACGTTACGAGTTCTGACTATTGCAATTTAGTCAATTATTTATTTAATCAAGTATCACTTTTTTGGGTGTCTACAATGTTTCAGGCATACTATAAATACAAAGGTAAATACAAAATTAACAAGCTTTTGAGTAGATTAAAATAAAAAAGAGAGATAGGCCCCTAAAAAGTAATCACTGAAGTCAGTTATGATGATGACAGAGAAGACAGAGGCTGTGACTGTATTTATGGAGCCTCTGCGAGGTGCCAGACATCGAATAAATGCTCTACATATTATTTCATCTAATTTTCACACGAAAAGCTAAATAATAGCTCGTATTAAAGCCCACTTTACAGATGACGTTATGAGAGAGGCAAGGAGGTGGCGCAGAGTTATCCGGGGGGAGGGTTTGAGCCTGGCTGGGACCATGTTACCATGCAGTGGTTAAGAATCAGGCTTTGCAGTCCTGGGTTTGCGTCTCACCTCTGACTTTTACTAGGTGTATAGCCTGGAGCAAGCACCTTGTTGTCTTCAAGCTTCATATTTGTCTTATATGAAATGGCAGGAATAATGGCACTAATGCATATGGTTATTGCACAAATTAAATTAGATACTACCTGTAAGTTGTTCAGTACAGTGGCTGTACACGGGAAATAGTCAATGACTGTTATCCATCACTATGTTGTTATGAATTGATTCAAAGCGTGTGTTCTTTTCGCTATTAAAAACTGTATCTGTCCATAAGTACAAAAACAGGGGCGTACAAAGGAGGTGGTTACTTCAGCCCAGCGCTGGGCTGTGGGAGGGGAGGGAGGAGGAAGGAAGGGGTGCAGTGGTTCCCCCAGGGTTTTCGGAGAAGGTGCAAAGGATGATGACGATGGCATAGGGTAGATGGGGAGGCTGACTCAGTACTGTGAAAAATGATTCAATTAAATCTGATTCACCCAACATCTGCTGAATGCTTACATTGCTTAAAGCAAAGAGAAACGTGATTTAGCCTCCACTGTAAAATTACAGCCTAGCAAACAAGATAGACAAGTCTACCATTACCTGTTTGAATTTAGGGTGAAGGAACCAAGTATGTGTTGAGGAATTTTGAGGAAGTTCTTATTCCAGGAAATGGTAATATAAAAACAAAGAACAAAAGAGCAAGAAGAAATAAAAGTTAAATCCAAAAAAAAAAAAAAAAAAACAACACAAAAGCAGAAAGGGAAATTTCAGAATTGCCAAAGCCAAAGGAGGCCAAAAGCAATTATTAAAACTGGGATATGAAACCAGAAGCTAGGAGTCAGGAAGATAAAAATGTGTTGAAACAGGCTGAGAGTGACTGGGTGGGGCAGGGAATAGGGAGAGGTGAATATTTCCCATAGCTGTTTGTGCTCATTGGATGAGTTTTATGACTTTAACATAATGCTTTTTAATTAATGTACTGTAGATCTTCATTTTAAATTGAATTAGAACTTACTAACGGTTTTTATTCAGTTAAATGAATAAATTAAATTCATGAATGATTAATGGCTGAGTGTTTACAATCTCCCCCACGCCTCCACCTTCCTCTGTTCTCTTTGCTTCTATTATATGGGGAGGTTTCTTGCTTTATGGATTAACTTCTAGGCGGGAGGAGCTGGGGTAATGCATATACCCCAAAGGGTAAATGATTTGATGGGATAAAGAGCTGCTAAAAAGGAGGGAAGGAGAGAGGACTGAGGAACTGTAGTAGAGCAAGGGGTTTAGCTGTCTGAGAGAGAATGTGAGGGTGGAGAGCAGAGAGGGACACAGAAAGCAAAGGCAGGAGGGAGGTGCAAAGGTCCTGGGGCAGGGCTGGTGTTGACAGGATTGGAAAAGGGTTGCAAAGAGATGTATGAGGTGGCATTATGTGTTCTCAATTGGAAACGTTTTAATTTTCTTTCTAAGAAATGGAAGTAAAGATTGCAATTGCTTCTTGATTATTTCTGGTTTCTAGACTATCCAGATAAAGTATACTGTAGTTATATATTTTTATTGGTGGTAACAGTAGAAGTCAGGTGGGCTTTTACTCTTGGGGAATAGGCATCAAAGAAAGACCCAGCGACAGAAACATTTAGAAAAAGAGAGCAAGTTAACTTCAGGCTTCAGATGGAAAAAAAAATGTGCAAAATTACTATGGTTTCCAAATTTACATTAATCCATTCATGGTGAAAAAACAACTTTCACATACCAATGTCATACTTACGAAGTTCATGACATGGCTTCTGATGTCAATAAAGCAAAAAATCAGGAATACAATTGTTTCTGTTGGGAAGTCCAGGCTTATTCAAGGCTTTACTATTTGAGAGAAGGACCATAACCAGACCTGATGACCATGTTATTAATTATATGAAAATGTAATTTTTTCTCCCTGTACACAAATCATATTAGAAGCAAGGACAAGTATCAGTTTTCTTTTCTACACTGACAAGGTTTCATAGTCTATTATAAAAGCATGAAGCAATAGGCAGAAATGAACTAGAATGGGCCAATGCTACAATAAACTAGGAAACAAGAGAAAACTGTAAGGAATCAGCCGATGTAGACAGCAACACAAAACGTAAAATAGTCACTTGCTACTCAAGTGGATATGAAAGAGTTTTAGGCAAACATCTTTGGTCATTAATTTCACTCCATTGGAAGTCGAAATAACATGCCTCGAACCTCTCCTCAGGAATGGAAACTGTTACTTGAACAAAAGCTTTGTTTTACTTTTTTATATTTTATAGTTGTGCGTTTACAATATCAACTGCATTTATAATTCTATTATTTTGTGTTGTGTTCATATGGGCCATGATACACGTTCACTTTCTCTTTTATTTCTTCTTATTCTATGCAATTGTTTGAAGGAAACCATAAAAAATTAGCTTTTGTGAACATTTTCTTCAAAGTGCTCCCTGCTGACTCGTTTCGCCGCGTGCGTGCTTCCGGGGCCTGCGTTCCAACAGTGTCGCAAGAATGCGTGCACTGCAGGGTTGCCACATGCTCTGGCAGCTGCGTGATGTGCTGCCATGACAAATGTGCAGGAAACGTGGTTTGCGTGTGGCGTGATCTTCCTGTCTTTCCTCAGGTTAGAAGGATGCAGCGTACACGAGGAGTTCTGTGTCAGCAGCTCTGTGTTGATGTGTCGATTACTAAATGCTCTGTTGCCCTTTCTTGGAGCAGGGGTGGAGGGAAGGCCAGAGGAGAAGGGGCCAGGGGCCAACAGCTTATGCCTTCAGCACAGATCTTATGGTTAATAAAGGAGGATCTGGGGACATTTGTTGCTGAAACTTCTATACCACCTAGAGCTCCAAAAATAGTATTTGGGTGGTTTATAGGTGAGGCCAGCCCTGCCCGCCGCGGCTGGTATTTGGGTATGATGAGGGCTCTGGTTTTGCCACAGTTCCATGATCAGAAAATCAGGTAAAGTTTTAAGTCAACTCTATCAAGAAATTTGATTCCATCATGCACTCAGTGATTCAGCCAAAATACATGTCAGGCACTAGCTGGGTCCCCCGAAACATCAGCGTGCAGCCCCTTGATATGGAATTTTCCTACTAGGATCCCTCTCTTCTTAGATTCCCTTAGCTCCAGGAGCCACTCTGGAGGAGGTCACCTGTTTTAGGTTGAATTTTCTCTAAAGCAGACCTTAAGCCCAGAACCCGTGAAGGGACTGCCCCAGGAGAAACCAACGGGGGTATAAGGGAAGCAGCACAGGGAAGGAGAAGAAGCCAAATGAGGGTGTGATTTGGGGTGAAGCTCCAGATTTAGACTGATCCTTAGGAGAGCTCTGGAGCAGTCATCCCCAGATTTTGATACCAGGGAACGGTTTCATGGAAGATAATTTTTCCATGGCGTAGGGGCAGATTGAGGGGGAAGGTAAGTGATGGGGAGCAGCTGTAAATACCGATGAAGTTTTGCTCGCTTGCCTGCCACTCACCTCCTGCTGTGAGGCCTGTTCCTAACAGGCCGTGTACTGGTACCAGTCTGCAGCCCAGGGATTGGGGACTGCAGCTCTGGAGGGTAACATGCCTCAGAGTTTGTACTGTACCAGCATGAAGGGGTTGGATTTTTGCAGTCCCACATCAAGTCAACTATGCATTATGGGCTTACCTCGAGAGATGTAATAGACCCAGGCACTTCCAACTCTCACACAGGAGACGTGGCTCCAGCACCCAGTGGAGAGTCTCTGAATGCTGCAGGTGCAAGCCATTAGCAACAAAGCAGAGAGAAGCTGTGGTACGAGCATGTGGACAAGACACCAATAGTGTCCGCTACACCCTGACGGTGTGGGAGGCTGTAGACAGGGTAAAAAGAAAGACAGAAGACAAAAACAGAAGAAAGAATAAAAAGAAAGCTAGCCCTGCTACTCAAAGTGTAGCCCTCAGACCAGCCGCAGCTGGTCTAACGGTGATCCATCACCTGCCAGGAGCTTGTCAGAAATGCAGGAGCTCAGGTCACTAAAGACCTAGTGCATCAGAATCTGCATATTCGGAAGATCTCCCAGAGATTTATATGTGCCTTAATTTTAAGAAGCTCAGTCTCAGAGTGTTAGAGAGAAGAAAATGATTTGCTGAGTTCTTACACTGGCGGGAAGAAAAAGGATCCAAATCAAAGTTGCAATGTGGTAGACTTGGAAAGTTCTCAGACTGAAGATTCCCTGGCCTAGCAGAGGAAACGAAGACAAAGAGAATGTGTTCCCAGCGGGAAGCAGGGCAGTGCCCACTTTCCCACCCTGTGCTGTCATTCTAGGTTTGCAGGTCCCAGATTGCAAGACTTGCAGTCTCCATGACTTCACCTAGAACCGATATCTTTTGGGGGTGGTGGAAGGGTGGGGGCGTTGGGGGAAAGACACTGAGGAGGAAGGGTTTGGGTATAGACATAGGAAATAGCAAATATAACATAAGGCAAGATTTAGAGCTCACCCTACAATTTAAGCTTGAAAAGCATTTTGAAAAGTCATAGGTAAATCGCTTGACTCAGATATGCATCATAAAGAAGTAATGACACAACTTATACACGAGGGAGCTGGGGTAAAATATCTTGGCCACCAAAAGACCCCCAACAGTGCAAAAATTTCTCTTCCACAATGTTGGAAATTCCTGCTATTAGTCACGATGGAGACAGTCAACTAACAGGGATGTCGTCATCTTGGGATCGCTACTACAAGGAATTTGGGGAAACATCTGGTTGAAGATGGCTGATTAAACACAACTGTTTGAACCCAGGTCCCTCCTGAAATCACACAAGAAAATAGCAAAGATCTCTTATTATTGCTACTATTGTTTTGAAGCATTAGCCTAGGAAAATGAAAGGAATTGAAAAGAATATAGCAGCCATAACTTTTTTGATGCTGAAAAGTAGATTGGTTATTAGGAGTGATAATTGACTTAGCAAAAGCAAAACCAAAAAGGTTGAATGTTAGAAAGTGAGCTATGAAGAAAGTTGAAAATCAATGTAACTTACACAGAATGTTTCTAAAAACTGAAGAATTAACACCAGTTACCTCTGGAATGGAGGGTTGAAAATGAGCTGAAAATAGAAGATTGGCTGTCTGTTGAAGGAGCAGTTGGGCCGCCCCCAGATCCCCTCCCACACCCTACACAGTCAGTATCTGCCCCCACCCCCACCCCGCTAACAGAAAGCAGGTGATGGAGGAGGATTCCCTGCAGAGGGTGAACTTCTGGATTGCAGTGCAGCAGACGGAGACAAGATGAGGGTTGCCACAATGAAAATGAGGAATAAATTAAAGTTTGAATTCCGAATAGTATAGGCTCTGCTGGGCCCCAGAAATATGACATCCATTATCCTCCAGAGAGAAAAGTAGAAAAGTCTTTTCAGGGGATCCAAAGATAAGAATAATAGGATGTCCTCAAGAAACAGCCCAGTTAGATCATCCTGCATTCAACACTTTTGTCTCCTCTTCCCAGGTTCTCTTCCAAGCAGAGCTTCCAATTACTACTATGCAAGTATCCATAAGCATTTAAGGAATTCATCTAAAATGAAAGAATGACACCAAAATATTTTTCATGTTAGAGATGCTTCTCCCAGAAGCTGCCCAGAGGGTCTGGGAAACACAACCCAGAAGGGTAGAAGAGTTAGTGCTCCACAGAACAAAAATAGGAGACTGGAATAAACCTGTAGATAAATTCTTCTCTTTTTCATTTTGAAGGACTGTTCCAAGGTGCTTTATTTCCATACTGCTTCTCTGAGATGTCCTATGGGAATGAACAGCTGGCTGGTTTTTTTTTTCAAGCAATAGCCAACTAGATAAAGAACCACTTGGGATTACTGTTTCCTCTTTTTTTGTAGCATTTCCATTCTTCCTTTTCTCTTGATGCCCTGGAATTGCACCCTAGAATAACCATTAGCATGCCAGCCTTGCCTTAGGCTCTTTTGCTAGGTAACACAAGATAATATGCCTGGGTCTCTGAGTGAATGCATGGAGCAGACCACTCACCCTTTGCCCACTGACTTCCACTGGACCATGGAGCAATTGAAGAATAATATCTTATTATATTAAGGTATTGGTTTTTTACTTTTACTGTAGAAAATTCTAAACGTGTACAAAAGAAGAGATAACAGTTTAATTAACCTCCGTATACACTTCAACCAATTTCAATAATTATCACTCCGTAACCTCTCTTGTTTCATTGATATATCCACTTCCTTTCTCCCTCCACCTTGATTGCTTTGAGGTAAATCCTAGGCATCCTCTCATTTTATCTACAAAACAATAATACGTCTCAGCAAAGGTAAGGACTCGTTAAAATCACAACACAAACCCTTTATTGTAACTAAAAAATATTCTTTATATCATCAAAAAGTCATTGTTCCAATTTCTTCTCTTGACTTAATTTTCTTCTTTTGCTGTTAGTTGGTTTATTCAAATCAGAATCCAAATAAAATCCACAAATTGCATTTGTTTGATACAGTTTTTATTTCTCTTAATCTTTTTCCCATTCCATATAATTTTTGAAGAAAATGAATAATTTCTCTTAAATATTTTCCCATAAATTTCCATAATTTTGCTGATTTCATCCTCGTAGTGTTATTTAACACGTTCCTCTCTCCCTTGTGTTTTCTGTAAACTAGCACTGAGATAGAAAGCTTGATTAGATTCAGCTCTCTCTCCCTTCCATCCATCCATCCTTCCTTCCTTCCTTCCTTCCTTTCTGGCTTTTTCTTCCTTTCTCTCTCTTTTATTTTTTTGGTCAAAAATACATCATAGGTAGGGTTATACACTTCCATCAGAAGGCATTAATATATGGTTGACTTTTTGTGATATTAAGATTGAACAGTGGATTAAACTGTGGTCAGCCTGACATAAATTTTTTTAGCCTTTTTATCTAATGGACTTAGCAGTCATTGAAGATACAGCATAGAGAGCATAGAGGCATTACTTGAAGAATACTTGAATAATTCACATTATTTACTAGTTTTCAGAATAATAGTCTGGTCTCTAGCATCCTCTGAAATTGACTAATGAGGTATTATTTTTCCCTTTAAGTGTCATTTTTTTTTTTTTTTTTTTGAGACAAAGTCTCACTCTGTTGCCTGGGCTAGAGTGCCGTGGCATCAGCCTAGCTCACAGCAACCTCAAATTCCTGGACTCAAGCAATCCTCCTGCCTCAGCTTCCCAAGTAGCTGGGACTACAGGCATGCGCCACCATGCCCGGCTAATTTTTTTCTATACATTTTTAGTTGTCCAGTTAATTTTTTTCTATTTTTCAGTAGAGACGGGGTCTCACTCTTGCTCAGGTGGGTCTCGCTCTTGCTCAGGCTGGTCTCGAACTCCTGACCTCGAGTGATTCTCCCACCTCGGCCTCCCAGAGTGCTACGATTACAGGCATGAGCCACCGCGCCCGGCCTACGTGTCATTTTTAATTTGTGGATTTTAATATATTTGAAATATCATTGCAGTAATTATTTTTTATGCTCATATTGCCTCAATTTTGGCTAGTGGGAACTTTTCCAAGTTGGCTCCTGGGTCCTTTGGACATGACCATAGTAATCTTTGATGGCCTCTTTGTTTTCTGGTATGATAAGATGTTCCAGACTCATATATTTCTTGCCTCAGATATAGAGTTAATAATTTTTTCAAGTAGCCCTAGTCCTCTTTAGAGGCAAAAGTGTCAGATGTTAATATAGAACAATATAGAAGAATATAGAAGAATATCTTTCTGACTTTGGGATAGAAAAGATTTCTTTAAAAAGACACAAAATGCTAAGCATGTAAGAAAGTATAGACGGAATTAACAAAATCAAAAGATAGCTTAAGCAAAAGTTTAAAGATGCCAAATTAGAATATTTTTGCAAATTTCATAGCTGACACAGATTTAATAGCAAATATATATAAAGAACTCCAATAAGTCAATAAGAAAAAGACAACAAAAAAAATGCCATCTTAACCTCCCCCCTTAAAAAAAAATTTTAAGCAAGTATTTCACAGAAGAGGAAATACACATCACCATGATATTATGAAATAATAAGAGATGTTCAATCTTTTCAGCAATCAGGGAAATGAAAGTTATGACATACTATTTTATACTATCTGGTCAAAAATTAACAAATTCAACAATATTAAGTGCTGGAGAGGTGTGTATTAGGGATGTTTTTGTATATTGTTGGTGGGAGTATATATTAGAAAAAGCACATCAGAAAACAAAAACTAGAAACAAGGTTAACTATGTATTGACAGGAAAATGGGTAAATAAATTGTGACAGTTTAATTCTTTCAGTGGAGTAGCAATGAAAAAATGAAATATACCTACAAGAAACAATCTGGCTAAATTTTAAGAACATAATGTAGAATGGCAGAACCTAGATCCAGAATACTCTATAGAACATGTAACATTTTAATAAACAATTTGGCATTGTTTTGTGTATACTCTAGAGAAACTCTTGTATTTCCTGTGCCTATGTTCAGAGTTTCTCTAGAGCAAGAGGCAGCAAACTGTAGCATATGTCCCACCACCTGTTTTTGTAAGTAAAATTGTGTTGGAACACAGCCACACCCACTTGTTTACCTCTCCTTGCCCACCACGGGGCAGAGTAAAGGAAACAGAGATCTTATGGCCCACACAGACTAAGATATTTATGATCCAGCTCTTTACAAAGCAAGTTTGCTGACCCCTGCTCTAGAGTATTTATAAGATAATGCCAAATTTTTTAAAAGCACCTACACAGGCAAAACTCAACAATATACAATTTGGCCAGACTTTCAGGTGATAAAGATATGATAATAAAACTCCAGAATGATGACCATAAATTCAGAATAACGTTTGCTTCAGGTAGGGATGGAAAAGCAGAGAACAGAACGGGGCAGAATTCGCAGTAAATGGAAATTAATGGCAATATTCTCTTCTGTGCATTAAATAATACATTGGAAAATATGAAGAAATAAATTGGAAAGACAAAACGAAATAATTCAAGAAAATATCTCAGGACTAAATGACATGCACTTCCAGGTTAAAAGGACCTGCTGAATGCCAGTAACATGGATAAAAATAAGCCTGTCCTGAGGCACATCACTGTGAAATTTCAGAACATTGGAAACAGAAAAATTCTATGAGCTTCCAGAGACCAAAATTAAGTCCCATACCAACGATCAGAAATTAGAATGACATTGGACTTTCTAACAGCAAGACTAGAGACTAGAACATGATAGAAAAGGCCTTCAATTTTAGAGGGAAGATATCTTTTAGCCTAGAATTCTATACATCGCCAAACTGCCAATTTGGTAATAGGGAGAGAAAAGATATTTTCAGACATTTAAGATCTCAAAAAGCTTCTCCCGATGATTTTTTTTTTTTCTCCAGCAGCTGCTAGAGCATGTGCTGCAAAAAATGAGTCAGGGAACTAGGAAGAGGATGATACAGGATGTGGGAGAAAGAGATTCCAGCCCAGGAGAGAGGTAAAAGGAATCCTTATAATTCTATGTTATTACAAGCAGTCGGACCTTCAGGAGCTTGGAGAGCAAACTGGTTCAGTCCGAAGCAGTCCAGAGGCTCTGACTGTGATTATTTTAAGAAAATGAAATTGATTAGGTACCTCAAGTGTTTGAATGCATTAAAATAAGACTTATCCAGCTAGAAGCAGCATTGTGGTCAAGTTAGTGATAAGTGTTTATATAAAACTAAGCAAATTAAAAAACTCTAAGATAATTAATAATGCTAGGAAAACAAAACATGCTGTGATTATAGAATACAGCCCAGCTGTGAATTCCATGTACATAGTCATAATAAGGTAAACTACAAATGTTGGTCTAACTAATATGTTGATATTACTACAGATATATTTGAAATATGGCAGGATGGGAAATGTTCATGTGTGTAAGAGGAGTAGCCAATGCCTAAAACTGTTTAAGAAGTAGCAAAACAAGCATATTCTTTGGAGATATGGAGGTAAATACCAAAAGAATAGCTAAAGAAATTTTTTAAAAGTTGCCTTTGAGAAGTGGGAAATGTGAGAGGCAAAGTTATGTGCAAATTACAAACATGACACTGTAAACAAAACCTGATGTATCAAATATGATCATCCGCCACCAGTCCAGCCATCAACCCATCAACCAACAAACCAGCCAAATAGAGCAATACCTGGAATTAGCTCTTCTCTTAAGAGAAATTAATTAAACAAGTTGTCTGGAACCCACAAACAGGAGATACCATCTTTTGTAACCTCTTCAGCACATTACACAGTCCTTGAGTTTATGTGAAGTTTGTTGCTCCAGAAGTAAATGCTATTTGTCAGTTAGAAAGAAAAAAAAGCAGCATCTCCTGATATTTGGAAGCTGGGCTGACACAGCTAGGCTGTGTTATTCTCCTGTTAGACATAAGCCATGTCACAGAATACCAACCTAAGAGAAGGTTACTGTGGGACCATGATAAAATAAGACAAAATAAAGCCATTTCATAATTTTAACTAAGCACAGATAAAAGCATCACTGTACCAGCCATAAAATGCCAAATACCTTGTCTCTCACTCAAAAAATGATTGCCTACTTCTTCTATAGCATTGACAATTTTATCCCCACTCTAGTCTTTCCTCCCTGTAGATAAGATTTACTGAGATGTCAATCAAAGAATTCCCCCCACTTTCTGGCATCACCCAAACTAGAGCAAACCCCAGCCATAAGTGGAGGTGGGATGTCCAACAGTTCCTTGTTAGAGGCGGCATGTCCAAGGGGAGATCCAATTGAGCACGTTTATTGAGGACTTGCCATGTGCGGATTACATTGCCAGGCTCTGGGGAAATCCAGAGAAAGACACTGTCTCTGTCTTTGAGGTTCTAATAGCTCCTTAAGCAGTCACAGAAACAGAATCGCACATATTAAAATTGCAAAGAGCAAGCAAGTCATTGTCAGTGGGAAGAGCATCGGGCTAAAATATTTGGGTTTAATATATTCCTTCATGATTCATTAACAATGAGGCATGTTCCTCCACTACTCGACATGTCTGCTTCCTCAGTACATGCACGGCATGTCATTTATCTTAAACAAATATTGAAAAAATTAAATAAGGTCACATACATTGTAGTATTTTATAAGTTGTGTGGGATCATGATAATGTAATGAAAAGGAAGCCCAAAGAAGTTAAGTGGTCCACCTGAGATTACACGGCTATTATCAGACTTCAGAACAACACTCAAATGAAGGTCATGACCAACAGTGCTTTTATGATAATAATGATATCATCAAATGCTTATTATGTTCAGCATTCTGCCTAACATTTCACCTACATTATTTCATTTATAACAACTATGCTTTAGTTTTACATATATAGTAGATGACTCTTTTCCTATCTCTCCTACTTCATCATTTTATCTAGAGTTACTGGAACCCATGAGCAATATCATGTTTTAAGCAACTATATCAGAAATTTTGGAAATGCAGGACATGTGCTTATCTTTCCACATTAATAAGATAAGAATAAAGAGGATCTTACTTCAAGATTATTATGACATATTAGAAAATCATGCAACATAATTTCAACATGAGTAACAGTTTGCAAGATGAGGGGTCATGACTCTTCATTAGAAAAATATGATGACCAGAGGCTCTTTATTGATGCTAAAGTCTTCTAAAATTTTTTTGAAATGGGCTTTATGTGCTTGTGCTCAGGCAAATAGGAATTTGTTGTGGAGTAAGAGTAATGAAACATTCGTTATTTCAAGAGATGGTCACGAAGGTATACATACTTGAGTACTGGGGAAAAGTCTAGAACTCTTCTTGAGTAAATGGGGTATGCTTTATTTCCTTTCTCTCCATGTATTTGGGTTTCTTAGCACAGCTTGGTGAGACATGAGACATACAATATGTAGTCAGCTCTGATGAACCTCAGGGACATTGAACACGAAGAAGGCAGTACTATAGAAAAGTTAAATTATCATACTCAATACCGTGTCTTGCCCATGTGTGAAAAGAGTGAGCAACACTTGCATGATTGCAAGTAGCAAACATATGGGTGAGAACACTGAAATCACCAAGAAATATGATTGAAATAGTGTTGGATGGGTGATAAGAGTAAAAAACCACTGAGAAATGATATGCTTTGGGGAATATTCATTCCTTTGATGCAGACTCCAGATAAGCAAGCACTTTGAAGAGATAGATTTAGTATCTTAGAACCAAAAGTCAGGGAGAAAAATAGGCCATCACAAGTCCTGGCCTGATGGAAATCTGAAATGTTCTGATTTTTGTTGGGTCTCATCAGCCTAGTCACTTAAATACCAAATACATAAATCATTTAAATTATTTCTTATCCTGAAGCCAATGTTCTTGCAAATCCTATGTAATCTATTACCTGGAACAAAGTGTTTAGCAGCACCTTCCAATGTTGTTTTTTTTTCCCATTAAAAGTTTTATTTATTCTATTTATAGTCAGGTTTCCAATATAAAATTAGAAAATTAAGGCATGTAGGGTAGCTCCTTCGTGACTTCTTTTGTTGCCTTTAACCCTTACCAGTCTCTCTTTTCTTTTTGCCTTCTTCCTTAGTACCTAATACAGTTCAGAGCTGGGGTTGGGGCTCCTGGGCAGCCCTTCCCCAAACCCAGGAGTAGAAGAGATACTTCCCTTGCCACTGGCCTGATGCCCTCTGTGCCTATTGCAGCCAGCCAAGATCGAAATTCCTGTGTCTTTGCCTGTGGAGTCCTACCCCAGGTCCTGGTCCCAGGATCCCAACAATGACCCACATCCAGTTCATGGCACTCACCCTTAACTGCTTCCTGTCCTGGAAGTCGGTTTTCTGTCCTTGTAGCAAAGGGAGAACAACAGGAAGGCCATACTTTGAAGCTATCTCAGGAGTGCTAGGGAGGATCAAAATTTTAATATAAAAGATTTTTTCAGTCTAGTTCAAAAGATATTAAGGGGGCATCCCCAATGAGTAAATACTATACTATGTTCTGTGTGTGTGAAGAATGCAATACACAGCTTCTACTCTTGCGAGCCTTACAGGGGAAATGAATGTATAAAAGCAGAACTTGGATACAATTTTCTAGGTACAGTAATAAAGGTAAAAGTAATAGTGACCATTAATGCTAACAATTTTTGAGTATCTGCTGTGTGGCAGACATTGTGATAAAGACCTTATGTAGAGTATTTAATTTAATGTTAACTGAAGAGGGGCCACATCACAGCAGGCTTTGGACTCATATAAACCCAGTTAAGATTTATCCTCTATTTAATGGGGTCTGCTTGAAGGATTTTAAGAAGAGTCATAGTTGGGTCAGATTTATACTATTAATAGATTGAGTTTATAGATTAAGGAACAAGACACAGAGACCAAGCCAAAGACGATGAAAACTAGAGCCAGGGCAATAATTTTAGAGACAAAAGAGGAGCACACTGACCTAAAAAATATTTCGAAACTAAAATTGTTGGGACTTGTTTAATGGTAGATAAGAAGGAAAGATTTAAGGATGTTGCTTCAGTTTTAATTTGGACAACTGGTAGACAGAGGGGAGGTAGATGAGGAGAAACAGATTTGGGAAAATGATGAAGCCGTGACGTGTCCATCTTTGGACAGCGGAAACCGGAGCAGCCATGACCAGGGAGGGGTCTTGGCTGGACATAGAGCTGCTTTTGTTGTCTGCTTTCTTTTCCTCCCCAACCTACCACTCACATGTCATTCACATTCTCTTCTTCCTGCCCTGCACTCTGTGTATTATGACTAATGAACAGGGAAGAACTGAGCAATCATTTCTTCTGCCTCCTCATTTTTACACAAGTCTAAATAAGGCTGTTATGATTGGAAGGCGATGCAAATTCTCTGGCCCCACCCTGAGATAAAATACATGACAACCTCAAAATTCATTTAATTTCTCCTTGACATTTCCTTTCTAGAAATCAAGGGATTCCCCCATTCGTTTCATATAGGACCAAATCTGAAATCTGTGGGCGAGTCATGTATGTCTTTTAGCAGCAAGTGTTGATTGGTCTCTGGTCTTTTATCTCCCCTCAATGTAAAAAGATACAGAAATTCATGAGAGGGTAAAACACAAGTAATAGACATCTGGATTTGGAATGTGTCTTATAATTATGTAGTTATGTGTTTATCTTTTGAGTACATATGCTTTATGAAAGTTAATGTTGAATGGGCTACTTTTCCTAGGCATAGAACATTGGCTGAGACATACTAGAAACATGCTAGATAAGAGAGAGACTAAATTAAGACTTGTTAAGTAATATAAATACTCTATTCATCCGTATTTAATCCATAAGGATAATAGAGAGTTGAGTGATGCATAGAATTAAGGCTATATGAGTTCAATATTATATCATCAGACCCGTGTAAGCACAGAGTTTCACCTGGTGTATCTGGTGAGTGAATTCATGATTCACAAAGCATTCTGAGGCTGCTGTGAACATGCAGTCTCTCTTGGCATGCTTTCGGCATGACAGGTCTTAAGAAGGTTATTGGCTTTCTCAAATAGCTGAATCACAGAACACCGGATTTTTGTTCCCACAGCCTACCAACCTGGCCTCTGTGTTGGAGTTGTCACTTGGTAACAAGATAAATACTCTGACAGAGGTGTTACACTCCCTAACAAAGCTTGTTTCATATGCAAACTTTCTCACACTCCTGGCTGGCTCAGGGCCACGTCTTAAAATAGGCAAGGTTTGCTTTCTGGTGCCGAGGATCTCCCACCCTTCCCTCCTGTGGCTGAGGCCCACCCTCATCCAAAGCCTTCTCATTCTTTTGCTTATCCTCTGCACACACCCCGAAACTCCATGCTTGACCACCCTTCTCCCCTCAAACCCTCTTCACAGGAATTTAGATACACCTAATATTTCTCCCAGAGCCATTAACATGCTGTTTTATTGCTAATCATAAAGAAGAATTCTATTGTCTGATAAAGATATTTCAAGAAGTGTATATTGGGGAATATTTTAGCCAATGTGCCCCAAATTTACACCATAGAGGTGACTGCCTTCACCTGCATTTGGTCTTGCTCACATCAGCAGCAACTTAAGTTTGTAGGATGAACTGTGCTATCCAAATACTAAGGCTAATTAATATTAATGATCTTTGTAATAAACAGTGTTTCTATATATATATATATATAATGTAAAGTCATTAATAAAACAAGGTTATCATATGGAATTTTATGTCAAAACGGGATTTCCATTTTGAGCTACAATCGTATCATATTTGGGATAATTTCAGTGGTGATATTACCACTCATGCAGAGATGATGTGTTTTCCTAATGTGTACATTCCCCATCTATCAGTAAATTATGTAAAATGGGAAATTATGGAAGTACTGGTGGTTGCTCATTCAAAGTGGAGAGAATAGAAAGGCAGTGCAATGTGCTAAACATCAGCAAGTCATTCAGCAAACACTTAGTGAGCACCTAGTATGAGCCAAGTGCCTGTTCTGGCCATTGGGGAAGACTGTCATGGTCTTGGAATTCATGGCTGTTACCATCTATCAGGAGAGATGGGCACCGAAAAGTTAAACACAGAGGCTATTTAATCACAGTTGGATAGGTGTTTCAAAGAAAAAAGCACAGTGTATGTATGCAAGTCTCAAATTAGAATATTAGAACTTTACTTATAAAGTTGTGTTCTTCTGGTGAATATTTCTCCTTTATATTAATACATGATTCACTGTAGTGCTAGTAGGAAGAAAAAATTTCTCAATATAGACACTTTGATAATGTATTTGTGATTTTAAAAGTAATGCCTGCTCATTATGGAAAATGTGGGAAATTTTTAAGGTATAAAGAAAGAAAATGATAAATCTAGAAAGTTATCACCCAGAGATAAACACTTTATGTTTTGACATATTTGCCTCATCATTTTTCTTCTGCATGTATTTTATTTATATACTTGAGGTCGTACTGCCTGTATAATTTTATTTCCTTACTTTTTCCACTTATGATTATCTCATACACATTATCCTTCAAGATGTGTTCTCAGCCTCCATACAAGTGATCTGCCCTACAATTGTTGCACATGCTATTTCAGGTTGAGAAAACTCAATCTATGCATTTTATAATGACAAGGAACACTTGGTGGTGGCTGTGCTATTTCTTCTAGTTGAACTACTGGTGGTGTTACTGCTGTGGTCTCCTAATAGGTTTCCCACCTGTTGGGTTCCTTCTCTTTGGATTTGCAGATTTTTCTTCTGAAAACATCACTCTTTACAGGTTACTTCCTTAGAGTTTACGGGAGATTGCCTTTAGATTAGATCTCAACTGAGTCTGGTATCAGAGGCCCCGCTATAAGATCTGTCTTCTTTCCTCTCCTACCAGCCCTATAACACCGTCTCTGCTTCAGGCAGATCTCAGAATGCTATTCAATGATCTTTGCTTCTCACTTTTGTAATTTTAGTGCCTTCTGCTTTCTGTCTTCCATTTTTTCATTTATCTCAACCCTTTCCTCAACACCCTAACACATGTTATCAATCCTTTCCTCTCTTTCCATGACACCTACAATTAGCACCACTCAAGTTGAGTTTTAATTATATACTGTCTTTCACAACTTTCTCTAGTCGTTTGATATGTGAAAGCCTTATCTTCTTATAATGAGCTTGTAAAACTGCTCTAATCCAGGCAGGAAAGCAACTCCCCAATCTGACTACCAACAGCCACTCTGTTATGTATTAACTAACACTATACAGTCCTTACTATATGAAGGACAATATTCTAAGATCTTGACAGACATTATCTTATCGGTTTTTCACAAAAGCCTGTGTTATGTAGGAATGTTCTTGGCTGCAAATGACAGAGGACCTAAGTGTCTAATAATGCTTAAACAACACAGACTTAGATTTTGTCTTATATAACAACAACAGCAAGAACAGGAATTGGAGGTAGGTGGTTTATGGCATTGGCTTAGGAACTTTCACATGTCAGGGCTCTTTTCTGGCATCTCTGCAAATTTCTTAGCCTTCCTGTATGGTTGAAATATGGCTGTAGCATCTTTTGGCATCACACTCTAACACAACCACGCTCAAAGTCGGGCAGGAGGAGATGGTATAGAATACAGAGTTTCTCCTTGCATGATTCCTTCCTAACCGGAAAGAAAAATTTTCCTAAACATTCCCCAACAAATTTCTCCCACACTCATTGCCCAGTGCTGGGTTTATATGTCTACCCCCCAGACCAGTAGTGAGGCTCTCCTTCCCTGAGATAAGGAATCTCTGAATAATACCTGAAGAAAGTAGAAATTTGGAAGAAGCATAGCAGAAAGAGATTGATTTGGAGTAGGCAATCAACAATATCAGCCGTGTAGTGTTATTAGGAAATCAAAAGCTAGAGTAGCTGAAAAATGTGTGCAAGATTATACAACTATTATAGTAAGTAGCAGAAAGAGGATTCATATCAGATCTTCTAATTCTCTCCGAATTCACATCCTTGCTTACCATATTACAGGGCCCCTTTAGAGAGTTTTAGCATCTTATTCAATTTGTCATAAAATATTTAGTAAGAATCCACTTGATGCCCAGCACCGTTCTTGCTGCTGGAGGGAAACCAAGTGTGTAGTTTCTTTAGGGATAGAAGCCTAACTCAAATGCAACAGCCAGAATATACAAGATTATTACATTGCACACTCAACTCTAAAATGGGCAGTTCTATGTAGAAATTCACTGAGGATTTAGAAGTCAGACTGGACTCATTGGAAGTTACGGGGTGTGAATCAAACCTCATAAATTTGAATCAGTTGAAAGAAGGAAGGATGACGTTTCTGTTGAGAAGAGTAACTTGAATGAAAGCAATATGGTGGGAGACAGCAGAGCCTGAAAAGAGAGTGAAGCAAAGAGTGGCTGGAGTTCTAGGAACATTTGATATCTCTCCCCAATTGTTGACCTGCCAATGTATGGTTAAAAACAGTTGAACAGATTGGTCACACAGACATTGCCAGTGGGGCTCCCCCAGGGGACTGATGAAAAGGGAGGGGAGACAGAGACCACCAGGCTACCGAACTCTCACTGGAGAGTATCGAGTACCAAGGGATGTTAAAACTTGTAAGACTCAGTAGCTCTTAATAAAAGGTTTTTATGTTCTAATCAAGGGCAAATGTAAAGTTCTTTGGGTGTGGCTTGTGACAGGCTGTTAGGGTGGAACCCAGGATTATTTAGGAAATTATATCTTGAGAAAATGTAAGACAGTTTAAAATAGAGAATTTCTAAGAAGGAAAATAATGTTTTTTTTTCTTTCTTCCCCTACCCAATAGTTCGCTTAGTTCTGCCTAGACTCAAAAGAGAGAAAAGATCCCATTGTCTTTATATATCTGTCTTTATATATCAGAAAGAACCCTCAGGCCGTGGCTGTTCATAGGTAGCAGGAGTGTAGTGGAATTTGATACTATCCTTGAGTTATAGCAGGGAAAGTCTTGAAACTGGGCTTGATAAGTTTTAGCTAACTTTGACAGGCATATGGAGATATTGACAAATCCTTAAGTTTCCGAGTGATGTCATCCTCCCAACAAATTTCTCAAACTATGCCTTTACAGATAAGCATTTCTCTTCTAATGATGTCTCCCTGAGTAAAATGTTGAATCACTCAAAGGATATCGACTAAAAAAGAGAGAGAGAGAAATGCTGTGTGGGAGGGGCAGGGCTTTATAAACCCAGTCATTACCATGTCTGAACTGTAGCAACTCTCAGAGGAGCGTTTCTTGTCAGACGGCAACTCAGAGAATAAGGTATTTCAGTGATTTCCATGGCCTTCTCTATGGCAAATATGATTTCAGTTTTCCTCCTCTTTTATGTTGGTATTAATATATTGAAAATTAAGTTGTGGGATGTTTGTAGCAGGTGAGTAAAAATTAAGTGTTTTCTTGTTTAGTTGTTTAATTGAAAATATTTTAGTTCGAGATTTGTGTTAAATTTATAGTAAGGCTTAATTTTGAATCTCAGAAGCCAGCCAATGCCTTATGTAGCATTAATCAAAACAAAATGTACATTCAAATTATGATGTCAACTTTATTGAACAGGTTAAAATATATATATTCTATACCAGCTATAATTTTGGCGCTGAATTTGATGGAAATAGCTAGATAAATTAAAATATTTTCATTTAAGCAATTGAAAGTAATCTACACATTGTATATTAATAAGAGGAAAAAGGACTCAGTTTGCTAAAAAAAACTGTCAGAAACTGTAGAAATTAAGCAGCAGCTTGGGTTGGGTCAATGTAAAAAAAGAATATTTTTTATTGAATTTTATCCATTTTATTCAATAATGGATCAATTTAATAGAAGAGAAAAATCAGCCAAACTAGCTATTGCGTTGACTCAGTATGGTTCAATAAATAATTTAATACCCCATAAGGAGACAACTTATTCATTATGAAAGTCATCAACTAAGATACTGTTTTAAATTCTGTGGGTGTAAAATATAACAAATTTTGATGAGATGTTTCCTTGAAACTATTGTTTTATCTTAGTTCTCATTGATTTTTGTGGTCGATTTCAAAATATTTGCACTGTCTAGTTGCAAAAAAAAAGATTGCTTTAAATGCTAGAGGAAACTCCAATCTAACCTCCAGGGCCAATGGGAAGAGGTACAGTGGCAGTGTTCCTGGTGGCTCCTCCCAAATTCTTCATTACCTGTGCCAAGTTTCAGTGGTGCATTTGTCAACTTGTGTTGCAGGAACCAACACAAGCATCAGAGAGCCCAGCCCTGCGTATGATTTCCATTCCCATTCCATTGCCATTCTTCCCAAAGATAATATTAAACATTAATTAGGAGCATAATATTTGGAAGTTGATGAGGTTGTATAACTTATTATAGTGTTAAGAAATTACAGGTGTACCTGTTCTGGAAGGCTGGGACTTTAATTTTGCATTACCTTGGTAGGTATTCATCCAACATACGCATGGCCTTGTCTCAGAATCAGGAAACACTGTATATGCATGCTTCACAGATTTCTAAAATTAAGAACCTCTCAAAACTTATTAATATTTGAAAAATTTATAGGAAAAGCACCAGACTTGGAATCAGAAGGCTGGGATCTGCTCTAGGCTTCTGAAATGAACTAGCTGTGCAATCTACATCTTCAAATTTTCATTTGTATAACAGAAATTGCTAAGCTTTACTGGATAAGTAATTATGCAAATTAAACAAAAAGGAAGGAGCTGAAGGAATTTGGTAACTGCCATATAGACATCAAATATTATTTTTACGTTCAATGCAATTAATTGCACCTCATTTAAAAATAGAATTCAGTTTTTTTAAAAAAGTAAATGCATCTAGGACAATTTTATTCTGTTCTTACTAATTTTTATTTTATCAAGTTATCTTAAATCCTAACTTAGTATTAACAGCTCTTTCTGATAGCTTGTCTTGACACTTCAATTTTTCTTAGTGTCAAAGTGACTATGCAGATGGTTACAAAGAACTAGGTATGGGAGAAGTCTAAATTTACTTTCTTGGCTCTGATCTCTTATTTATATATTTTACATAGAGATAGAGAAATATTTTATTTGTATTATAAATATTCAGTTCTTTTCCAAACGGTATTGAGATAATTAATTTTGAAAACTCATATAATAAGCCTAATTAGCTGTAAAGACAATTTTAAATTGTGGAAGGAAGAGGAAACACATTTCTGAGCCACTCAAGTTAATTTAGTGCCTATGATGAAGCAAAAGAAAAGAAATAGTGATTTTTTAAAACTTACTAAGCCTTCTAGTAGGATTACAGAGTTGCTACTTTTCTCTTTTTGTTTCTCTCTTTCTGGCATTTCTCACACTGTAACTGACTTAAACTCTTACACGTCACAGTGAATGTATACATCAGCAAGTGAGGCAGTATGGGACATTGAAAAGAGTGGACTTCCTTAGGCAGACCTGAGCCTGAAACCCGCTCTGTTACTTATGAGCTATGTGACCTTATACAAATTACTTAACCTTTCTGAGCATAAGGATATAATCTATAAAATAGAGACAAACATATCTGCCTCATACAGATCTTACAAAGATTAAATCAGGAGACAAAAGGAGGTAGGAGAGTTTCAGGAATAAATTTTATTTAAATTACTATTTTTGTCTCAGTAAAGTACAATCAGGTCATATTTCAAATGAGACATTTTGATACACATTCCAATTACTTTCTTAAAAAAGAAAAGTTCTTGAACCAAGGGTTTACACAAGACCCCCGTAGATGAGAGAAATAAGTGACAGCTGACTCTTGCTGGGAAACCCTGCTAAGTGAGACCACAGCTGTAAACAGTCAAGACAACAGCTGCAGAACATGCTTCATCTTGGGGGACTTCCCCAGCCACTCTCTGGTTCTGGGAAGCCACTGTCACAAGGAGGGTTCCTGAGGGATGATGAGTCTCAGCGTTGATTGGTATATTTATATATTTTGTTAGTTGTAAGATATGTTTTAAGCTATGATGAAAGCAAAATATACAGCTAGAAAGATGAGCAATAGCCAGTACCAACAATACACACACACACACACCCCTTGGGTGTGTCCAAGCATTCAGTTGCATGCAGAGCCTTAGGTCATGGAAGGTGTGTCTGCCATTTATTTTCAGATAGTTGATAAGTTTGTGTATGTATGTAATTCATATAACTGGGATTATCCCTGCAGTCCTGCCTGGCATTGACTTCCCACCTGGGGGGATGGGGTGGCAGAAGAAGGGGGCCCTTCTAGGACTCCCAGTAATGAGCTCCCCAACATAGGAAGTCCTTTTACAGCAACGCTGTGGTATGGGTAGGGCAGGGGTTTGGGAGTAGGGCCTGGGTGAAGTATAAACCTTCAAACAATGAGTCTGAGCCTCTTCTAGAACGGCAGGGAACTTGAAAGGAGATTGATCATCTCAACTGGAGCCAACAAGACTGTGTATGAACATGGCATATACTTGGGTTTGTGTGTATCTGTGTGTATGTGGTGTGGGGTGTGCAGTGTGTTTGTTGGTGCAGCACAGAGGTTGAGAGCATGACCCTACCTGACTTTAATTCCTACTGCTGCTACTATTTTTCATTACTGCTGTTATTATCATTGTTATTATATGGAGTGCCATAGAATGTCACTACTCATCATATAACTATGTCAGGATATAGTGTCTCATGCAAAATGGAAATGTGGACCTCTTGTTTAAAACTATTAAGAATTTCAAGGCAGTGATAGGAGAGCTAAGCATAGGGCCCTTTATGGCTACACAGATCCCATGACCATGAAATTGTCCCTGCCCTACCTCACATTGTCCCATGAGGAGGAAGGGAGAGGGAACCTCAACCCTATACACGGTACAGCTTGTCCCACTCTGCTGACCTCACCCAAAATGTTACATCATCTTTCATAAAGCTGGTTTTTTCTTCTTCACTTTCCTTCTAGATTGAAACAATGGAAGACCTTTATGTGGCAAACACAATCTTTGCCCTCAATTTCTTCAAGCATCTGATACAAGTAAGCCCCACCCAGAACCTCTTCTTCTCTCCATGGGGCATTTCATCCACCATGGCCATGGTCTACATGGGCTCCAGGGGCAACACTGAAGACCAGATGGCCAAGGTGAGTTTGAGTTAAAGCTCCACATTAGGACCGAGTGGTTCCTAAACTGAATTGTAGAATTGCTCTTGTTTTACACTCCGGACATTTTGACTAATGAGGTCAGCAATCATCGCCTGCTAATAAAGCACCAGCCCTTAACAGCATGAATTCCTTAGACTCAAATCTGTAAAACAGCCAAACCACAAAACCCCCAACTGCAGATGCCAAAGGTGTAGAGGAGTTGAATAGCCTGTAAATAGTTAATGGTGACAACATCATAAATTTTTACAATATAATGTTCTTACTTTTCACAGTGAGTGTTTTGCACCCATTATCTCATTCAGTTTTAAGACAGAAATCATTTAGCAGATGAGAACACTGGCAGCGTGCACGAAGCCTCCACTGTTTCCTAACTCCGAGCTCAGGCTTCTCATTGCTCTGCCTGCCTTCCTCGGTGAATGGCCACAGACCCAGCCAGGGAACATTTCTACTGAGTCTGAGGCCTTGAAAATATGCTGAACTTACACATTACACACTGTCGTAGTGTTAGGGCTTTTGTTCAGCATATGGAAAATTCTTGTGATCCATGTTACTTCCTAGGTCAGTGACCTGGACATGGTTAAAATATAATTAAAATTCCTTTGTGTTCACACACACAAATATTAAAATTGAATGCTTTAAGGACAAGCACACATTGTGCTTTTGGTCACACCAAAATGCCGCCAGCTGGTTTCTGGTTTCCCATGAGAATTGTACCTGAGCACATACACATCCTTTCCAGGCCCACAATAACCCATGAAAGGTGAGCCTCATTCGAAGTTTGAAGTTTCACAGAGAGAACATTGGCCAATCTCACTGCAGGAGGACAGGGGATGGATGAATCACTCTCTGTGTTTGTGACAGTTTAAACATGGAGACGTACAACAAACTTCAATTGCTCAACTCTCTGATAACAGCAGTATTTTGCAACATTCCTTCTTCTTCATTATTATTATTTGTTTTAAAAAATAAAGATAGTAAACTGCCATGAAAACTTTAGAAAACATCGAGGTCTTAAATTATTTTTAATGTAAAGGAATCAGAAGCAATATATTTTGAGGGCAAATGCTAAATGAAGTTCTCTGGGTTGTTAAAGTAAAAAAACTCAATTGTGATACAAAAGGAAAATTAACTTATTGGTCACTCTGGACACAAGATAGATTTTCTGTACCTAGAAAGTGCTTTAAGCACTAAAGACTATGCAAGGCTTCTTATAACTCTGCTGCATGTACAGATTTTAAAATTCACATAGTAATTTGATTGCTTCCTGAATAATAAGAAAGAGAAGTTCCTTGGCTTGGAGGAAGAAGTGCAGGCTTTAGGGACAGGCCTATCTGTGTTGGAGTCATGGCTTTGCCACTTACCAGGTGTGTGAGTAAAGGCATTGAAACCCTCTGCACCTCAGCTTTCTTGTCTGTAAAGTGGGAATGAAAACGTATAACCTGCAAGACAGTTGTGAAGACTAGAGATAATATGTAAAACACTTAGCCATAGTTGTAATAATAGCTAATACTCTCTAGTGCTTTAGCCAGGCACCTTTCTAAGACCTTTATGTGAATTTACCTACATAATACAAAATCCTATGAGCTAGGTGCTGTGATTAGCATACTCGTTTTACAGATGAGGAAATTAGGACAAGAAGAGGCCACACAGTTGGGAATCGGTATAGCTATTACCGGTATTAGAGTTGCAGTGAGAGAAAAGAATAAATAGAAGGTATAAACTCCTAAAGAGCACAAGCCCATGCGAGATTAGTGTGCCAGTTCTTACATTTAGGGTGCGGCAAAAGACCTGTGCAGGCCAAACTGCCCCTTTGGGCAGAGTGCCTGCCTCACCTCTGCAGCCTTAGCATGGACTGGGAGCACCTGGCATCCCCAGTCCTGCAGGGAGCTCTGTCTCCCTGAGAGAGTTTACAGCGATCAGGAAGGCTTTAGTGCTACCTGAGAGAACGCTGATTTAAGGGTCCATTTCCTTGGAAGAGAGGAAAACCAGAGAAGCTGTTGCGGGAAATAGTCTTTCCTCATGTGAGGGTGGAGTAGGGCCACTTCCTTTCAGAGAATGTTAGGCAGGGCTTACGATGTGTGACTGGAAGAGCAGAGAAAGTCCCCAGCAACCCTAACACCTCTCCCTCCGGCTCAGAGATTCACCAGCTGGCTGGACGGGCTGCTTTTCCTACATTAGCAGAGCCCCAGCCACCAACCCACTCACCAGATCAGCTCTCCCTCACCAGGGGCCCACGGGACCAGTGGGTCCCAAGGATGTTAGAGGTGGGAACAGCTGGGTGGCAGGGACAAGGGATAGCCTGCAGGTGCTGCATCTGGCAGATCGGCTGAGCAGGTGATAGTGTTGTGGGGACAGGGCCTGAGCCAGTTTTCAGGGCCAATCTTCACCGGCCAGCATCACTGGGTCAGCTGAAATTGCCCACTTATAGAGAGATCCATGCTGTCGTCAGACCCCTGTAACTTGTCCCCTCTATGGACATTAATTTCTCTCTGTGTGTGAATGTGGTATGTGTAAATATTTTAGGTGAGCCCTGTTAATATTGAGCAACCTGTTTTTAGGCTTAGCTGACTTTGGCATGTAGTTTTTCACAGATTAGAAGTATATTTCGTGCAGCAGGCCACTGAAAAGAAAGAAAGAGGCACAAGGTTTTGAGTTAACCTTATTACTTTCTTCAAAATACTGGCATTTTCTTCCCAAGACAATTTATGCTTATTCCCTGTACATGAAGGCAGGAAACTAGAAACCAGACACTTAGAGGTACCTGGTAGCCATTGCTTTTTAAAGTTCAGTAATTCAGCAGGAAAGTGTAACCATTCTCTGTAATCGGGATTGTAGGTGTTTCAGTTTAACAAAGTCGGAGTCCGTGAAGTCACCCCAGGGACCCCAGAGAACTTCACCGGTTGTGAATTCATGCAGCAGATCCAGAAGGAGACTTATCCTGATGCTATTTTGCAGGTATCTGACTCATTTGCTCATATTTCTTTTGTTTCTAGAATTTTCTGTCTTAAAGTCACAGTGTTAGAATGGATAGGAACTTTGTACCCTTCCCCCATTCACAGAAAGAAAACTAAGACTCGGAATCATTAAGAAAATACCCTTGGGTCATACCTATGATGAAGGGCAGACCCAGGCCAGAATCCAGACTTTGTGACTTTTAGAACAAGGCTATGTCTAAATTCTATCACACCTGTCTGCTATTAATTGGGTATGTGTAATTAGTTCTAAAGCCATTGTGAAGACTCCCAGAAAACACATGTATGGATGATGATTTGCAGTGACAAATAACTGAGAAATGGGGAAGGCCAGGCCCAAAGACTGCATGAGAGGCCACTGATGCTCAGATGTGTCTCTCCCCACCTATCTGTCCATCCATCCACCCATCCATCATTTCTATATCTTATCTGCCAATCCTCTGTCTATATCTGTATCTATCTATGTATCATCTATCTCAGGTAGTAATACCTTTCCTCACTACTCTATTTCCTTAAATGTCAGCTAAATTATAGAAACTGGGTCTAGATGTGCTCCTACTGGAAACCAACTTCTACAGTCATGCTCATGAGGTAGACAATGGAGTCTCCCAAAGCTTCCTTCCTGGCACCCTGATGCTCCATCTACCATCACGCAGGGAAGTACGGGCCAGAGGAGGTGGAGAGGACCCCTGCAAGGCAGAGGCACTCTCCTGCAGCAGCCGGCAGCCCGCCTGGAGGGTTCTGTCCTCCCCTGCAGCCCAGGCTGCTGTGACTAAGCCCTGTCTCTGCCCTAGTGCTTACAAACTGCAGGTTGAGGATGGGATCCTCATTCACTTTTATGGTTTTCCGAAACCCATGTTTTCCACTGCATAGGCTACTCCCTAAGACGGGTACCTATAGAAGCTTTTTGACCTTTGCTAGACCATTGCTTAGGTAACATTGTCTCCCCCAGATTCATTGAGGTGTAACTGACAAAAATTTTATATATTCAAGGTGTACAATGTGATGATTTGCTATCCGGATGCATTGTGAAATGATTACCACAGTCAAACTAACACATCCATCGCTACAATTAGTTACCATTTGTGCTGTGCAGGGAGGACACAAAATATACTCTCTTTGCAAATTTCCAGTAAAGAATACAGTATTATTAACTAAAATCAACTCGCTGTACCTTAGATTCCCAGAACTTATAATAAAAATTCGTTAGAGACCTTGAAGTTTAAGAAATTGAAAAGGAGCCTTTCTTCTAGGCTGTTGGTTACCTCCTGCTTAAATCGGATCCATAGACACAGCAAAATTTGAAACAAATTAAAATTTATCTTAGTTTTAATGCACTATATCCTTATCAAAATCACTTCCTCAAAGATTCCTCTAAAGAACCAAAAAAAAAAAAAAAAAAAAGAGAGAGAGAGAGAATGTATTAAAACAGTATTTTACTGTTGTATTGAGAAAACATTATCATCACTGAAGAAATGTCTTGGTAGTCCTGTGTTATATACCGAGAATCCCTTCTTTCTGTTTAAGGCACAAGCTGGAGATAAAATCCATTCATCCTTCCGCTCTCTCAGCTCTGCCATCAATGCGTCTACAGGGGGTTATTTATTGGAAAGTGCCAATAAGCTGTTTGGAGAGAAGTCTGCAAGATTCAAGGAAGTAAGTGAAATCTGTAACTGAAACGGGTGGGCTCCAAACCAGCGGTGAGGTCACTTTCAAAGCCATTCTCTACAATTCTACAATTCATACAAACAGAGTCAGAATTCCACTCTGGCTCCCAAAGGCTGGCCTCAGGTCACAGCTGTCCCTTCTGCCCCTCTGTGGGTTCTTCCTCTTCTGTTGCAAATGTCCCAATTGCAGAGTAATAAATCAGGGCAAGGAACACAACTGTTTTCCCGAGACACTATCCTCCAAGCCAAACGTCTTTCCTCTTGTTCAGTGTCTATAATGCAAAGAGTGCAAAAGGGTGGACAGTGTTGGGGCTGGAATGTGGGGAAGCGGGTCAATGGAGAATTTGTAATCTGCACTATTTCCTTCCCTCAGCCACCCCCACCACAGCCAACCTCTGCTCCTACCCTGAGCCCAGGCCTCCCATAATCTGCAGTTACGCCATGGCCTGTTCAGTGTATACTGTATGTAACTATTGACATTTTGTTGCTTTAAAGGAATTCATGCAACTCTGTAAGAAATATTACTCTGCAGAACCCCAGGCAGTTGACTTCCTAGAATGTGCAGAGGCAGCCAGAAAAAAGATTAATTCCTGGGTGGAGACTGAAACCAAAGGTAAAACCAAGGAAATACTTTCTTTTCTTCCTTTCTTTCTTCCGTTTAGAAAACTGTGAACTTTTTTATTAAACCATCCTTGAACTTAGGTCTCCTCCCCTTACAATTTGTCAAACTTTAGTTACTTTGGTTAACCTAAATTTATGTCTGTTTAGCTGAGTGGTGTTTTAAATGAGAAAAAAAAAAAAAATAGCTGAGACCCAGTAATAGAAGACCAAATAGAGATAAACACTAATCCAAAATTTTAATGCTTAGTTAATATGTTGAATGGACCCATTAAATGGATATATTGAAGCTGGGACCACGGTGATCTTTTTATCAGAATCTTATATCTGTCAGCATATCAGAGAGTGGTGGGCTGTGGAGGCAGAATTTTTACAAGTTTACCAACATTGTAAGCTTAGGAACATTGCTCACCTCTCTCACCATGGTGTCCTTTTGTGAAAAATGACACTAATAACACCCAACTAATAGAGTAGTTGTGAGGATTAAATAAAATAAGGTATTTTAGTGGTTGGAAGACTGCAGAGCAGGCACTCATTTTAAGGGACTGTTTCTTAAATCAATTTCTATTTTTTTAATGACCACATTCAGATGTGATCATCTCTGAGAACCTTCTCTGGCTCACTCCTTTACTTCCTTCTCTGTACTGTCATAATATTTTAGCTCAATCGTAGAACTTATCATACATTGTTTCCCAACTGACTTTGAACGTCTCTTCCAGTATTCTAACCTTATCCAGCATAATTCTTCCTTTGTCGTCCCTTATATCTGCACTACTCCTACTTTAGGTATAGCACAACATAAAAAAAATGTTAATGAATGAATGAGTGGGTCAGATCCATAGACTGACTAGACCAGACCTAGAAGTACTGACATACTTTGGAAAGGCACTATCATGTTCCTTAAGAGCCTCGCTTTCACTTCCTTCTTGAATTGAATAACTCTCAACTGCAAAACTTTGAGAAAACAATATAAAAGGAAGTGAAAAATCTCCTTGCCAAATTTGATAGACACTGTAAACTTTAAAAGCATTATTTCTTCATTTTTCTCTTGGATTTTGCAAACTTTCTGAGAAATTTTTTTTCCAATTTCACTTATGCTTTAAATAAATCTAGAGAAAACCTTGAGCTTGAGGATCAACATCTCTGCAGCTTGACAAATGTAGACACTGAGTTTGATGGCTACTCGAAGAATACAAGATATCATATTCATAGTTTCACAGTGCTTGATCATGAAACCTAAATATATATGTTTTCTGTAGGTAAAATCCCAAACCTGTTACCTGAGGGTTCTGTAGATGCAGAGACCAGGATGGTCCTGGTGAATACTGTCTACTTCAAAGGAAAGTGGAAAACTCCATTTGAGAAGAAACTGGATGGGCTTTATCCCTTCCGTGTGAACTCGGTATGAGACAACTAGATGCATTTTCTTAACATATAATTTAAGGCCTTTGACAAGACAGAGATAGAAAAATTAGAGACGACTCCTTTATTCTCCTACATGACTTGCTAGTTATAAGTCCTGGATGTTGAGCAGTTGATTGACTCTTTCAAGCTACTGCATATCATTTGATAATTTCCCAAGAGGCAGTATGGGTAGAGGTGAAGACCATGGGCTTTTTAGGTATACACACCTGGACTCAAATGTTGGCTCCACCGCTTACCAGCTATGACTTTACTAATCTTCCATGTATTCTGTTTTTGATCTGTAAAACTAGGGTAATATAATATTCAATTCAAAGCATTATAAGTATACAGTGAGAATTAGTAGGGTTTCTGACCTATATTAGATACTGAACAAATATTTTAGTATTATCGTCTATATTATTATTGTCTATCTTAGTAAATAGTGGATGTAAACTTGAATGAGCTAATATTAAATAAGATCAGAGTACCCACTGTAAGGATATACAAATAATTTATTTTGTTGACTTTAAAACACACATTTATTCAACACTAAAGTAGAACCCATTCTCTTTCATGTCTAATTGTAAATCTCTTGGCACCTTAGAATTGACTTTCATATTTTACTTTTTAATAACTTTAGACTCAGCGTATACCTGTACAGATGATGGTCTTGCATGAAAAGCTGAACATTGGATACATAGAAGACCTGAAGACTCAGATTCTAGAACTCCCATATGCTGGAGATGTCAGCATGTTCCTGTTGCTTCCAGATGGAATTGCTGATGTGTCCACAGGCTTGGAGTTGGTGAGGCTTTCAAACATCACTTGTTTTAAATTTCTGGGGCTAAACCTACCTTTCATAACATGAGCATCTACACCTATCACAGAAATATGTGAATCAGTTGATAGATAGTAAATGTGGCATGTCTCAAAACTTCATTCAAACCCTTAACTGTGTCATACATGTTACCTTCTTGCAAAAATTGACCAATCTATTAACTTTGTCTCACCCACAATATAGTAAAGTTAAAGTAACTGGTTTTTAACCTTAGACTTAGCCTTGTTTTCCTTCTTCTCTACCATTCGCTGTGTTTTCTGTTTGTTTATTTTGTTTTGCTTTTTGTTTTTATGTGCAGCTGGAAAATGAAATAACCTATGACAAACTCTACAAGTGGATCAGCAAAGACACAATGGTGGAAGATGATGTTGAGGTGTACATCCCCCGGTTCAAATTAGAAGAGTATTATGAACTCAAACCCATTCTGAGAAGCATGGGCATGGATGATGCCTTCAGCAAGGGCCAGGCCAATTTCTTAGGCATGTCAGAGAGGAACGACCTGTTCCTTTCTGAAGTGTTCCACCAAGCCACGGTGGATGTTAATGAGGAGGGCACCGAGGCAGCTGCTGGCACTGGAGGTGTTATGACAGGGAGAACTGGTCACGGAGGCCCACAGTTTGTGGCAGATCATCCTTTTCTTTTCTTTATCTTGCACAAAACAACCAAGAGCATTTTATTTTTTGGCAGATTTTCCTTACCCAAAAATTGAAAAGTTTTATTTCTGCACAGGATTTTGTAGCATGAGCTATAGGCCTCAGAACTGCTATCTCAAGTGCCAAAAATTTATAGACTTTTTCTACATATTTCTGTTCTTCTGAAAAACTTCTGCTACACACTAAATATAAACACAGAAATGACTAGACGATTGTCAATAATAACATGACAACCCTATTAATCCTTAGTTTTTCCTTACTTTATTTTACAGCATTAACTTTTTATTTATTATTTTATATAATGACAGATTTTTTATTATTGCTCAGTATATTTAATGTAACTGATAAAGTTACAGAAGCAGGTGATCAATTACTTTTCTATCTAAAGAAATTCATTTACTTATTTTTATAATAAAGGATGAGTAGGTGACCCTCCACACCCTTCTATGATAAATACCTAGAAGAAAGCATTGAACAATTGGCTGACAATAGTTATGTGACTTTCTAGCATTGTGTATCACATATATGTGTCTGTGAATTATATAAAATTACAAATATATAATGAATAAACATATTTCCACACAACCATATGTTTGTTGTCATTCTGTTAGGTCTGAAGATCATAAGACCTGTTATACCTTGATTCCCAGGAGTTCAGCATCATGGCTGGCTTGTGGAAACCCAGAAACAATAGACAGGATAAAGGATCCAAGGGTGTAACCACCCTCTTGCAAGAAGATACAGTGTTGAGAGTGAGTGGGCTGGGGTTGTATAAAAAAATAGTTGAGAGCTGTCTTCTCACAGCAGCGAAAGGCATGGCAATTCAGAATAGTCTAGGTCAGAGTGAGGAAATCAGTGTCTAAACCTCAAGGACACCAGAAAAACCCCCCAAGTCCAGTGGTCCAGACACAGAATAAGGTCACAGTCATTGAACTGAGAGCTCAGAGCAGTGGAGATGGGCTGGCTGCAAGAGCAGGAGGGGAAATATAAGACAGCTCATTTTAAGTGTGTTTTGTTTCAAATAGCACTGAGTGCTTTTGAGTGAATCAGAGGAAGAGCAGAACATAATTTAAGATCTGAGAACTAAGGGAAATCATATGTCTGAGTGTCTGGACTAAGAGCAGAGTCTGGCTGCAAAAGTGTGGCTGGATCCCAGAAATGGACCCCACCCCCGACCACAGCAGGCACGGATGCTTGGCTGACCAGAGCATGGTGGCTAAGAAGTAGTCTCAGGACTATCTGCCTCCAGATCCCAGTTCTAACACTTACAAGTGGTCCAACCACGGGCCAGGCATAGTGCTCTTTTTGCTTCAGTTTATTTTCAGTGTAAACTAGAGAAAAGACTGCTTTTGTCATAAGGTTGCTATGATGATTAAATGGGTTTGTATGTACCAAGCAAAAATTAAAAGAATACATGGCATACATAGTATTTAATAAATACTAGTGATTATGGCCCTTATTGTGTTTGTCAGTAATAAAACTGTTTCACTGTCAGCTGGTCAAGCACACGCATAGAATCCCAGAAAATTATTCAGTTAATTTTTTAATGCTTGAGTCATGGTGGATTTCCTCTGATCAGAAATTCTTAAAAATTAAGGGTTGTTGCTTCTTGCATTCTCCTACTTACTTTTAGATTTATCTTTCTTAGTACTTTAATGATTCATTCTGAAAGGTGGTAGATGGCAACTTTTTGAATCATTGCAAGTCTTAAAATATCCATATTTCACTCTAATTCTTGAGTTAGAGTATGGGTGTAGAACTCCAGGTTCTAAACACTCTTCAGCACTTTGAAGGTATGATTCTATTGTCTTTTGGCACCCAAAGTTGCTCATGGGAAATTTGAGACCAAGACAATTCTTTCTTCTTGTAGTTTTAATAATTTTCTTTTGTTCTTGACGATACTTTTTGATGTTCCATTGCCTTGAGTGTATTTTAAAAATTGTGTTGTAAAAAATATATCGTATTCATCAGCAGATTTTTCCATCTGGAGACTTGTACCATGCTTCAGTTCTAAGAAACTTTCAGCCATTGCTATGGGCTTATGGTCTGTACTCCTCAAAATTCATACACTGAAATGCTAATCCCCAATGTCATGGTATTTAGAGGTGGGGACTTCGGGAAGTAATTAGAGTTAAATGAGGTCATGAGGGTAGAACCACCACGATGGAATTCGTGCCCTTAATAAAGGAGAGGAAGGCACCAGATCTTTTTCTCTCTGCCATGTGAGGATACAACAGGCAGCTATCTGTGAACCAGGAAAGGGCTCCCACTAGAACCCGACCATTTGGCATCCTGGTCTCAGATTTCTAGTCTCTAGAACTTTGAGGAATAAATGTCTATTGTTTAAGCCACCCAGTCTATGGTATCCTGTTGCAGCAGCCTGAACTGACTAAGACACCCGTTACCCATTCAGTTGCCTCTGCCCTGTTCTTATCTTTTCCCTTCTTCTGGATCCCCATTAGAATAATAGTGATGCACCTGGGACTCTTCTCTGTTTCTGAATTTTTTTGAATGCCTAGTAAATTCACATGGCCCAAACATTAAATATCGTAAAAAAGACCAGAGCAAAAAATCTTTCTCTTACCTCTGTTCCCTATTCATTTAGTTTCTATTCCTCTAGCTTTACTAGTAATATACGTACATACTGAGATATATATACACACACACACACACATACACCCAGAGCAGGCCATATATAAAACATGACTAACTAAATTGTTATAGATACTATGTTATTTAACTTAGGATAGGATCATCCTTTCCTCTTTTCTAGCTCCCCAACAGGAAATAAAATATGCACAACCTTGATTTTATTAATGTAGGCAGTATATCTACCTATAGGAGTTTTAATCAAGAAGAAATGCGAAAGGGATCTAGAGAAGGTTTTGGGGAAAAAGGAGTGAAACTTAGTCTGTGACTTTCAAGAAGATGAAACTATTTCTTGCCTGACTCAGCAGAAGCTACATACTGTGCACGGATGCAGCCCAAGTCACTCTCCGGTGAACTGCTGTCAGTCAAGGTGAGCAGTCCTCATACCTGAAGCCTCCATATGACACTCTCATCTAATAACAGACCTGGGGGCAACCACAGATAATTGCTTCTGCTCAGCACCAGCCTGGAAGGCATCCTAGCCTTTCCTAGCACGGGTCTCATTTCCTAGAAAAGTCCAGAGCAATACTCTGCTCTGCTCTCCACGCCAACATTTAAATACTAAACTCTGAGCCAGCTTGCCAGAAGATATGTGCACCTCTGTGAAGAGAAAAAGGGAAACTACATAAAGAAAAATATAGCAAATATGATATAAATAGAAGTTCCTCCTTTCCCTTAATCCCTTGGATTTTTCCTCTTGTGCCCATTTTTCCCCTCTCTCCCTCCACTATTCCTCCAGGCACACGCAAATGAAACGACTGACCTATCATTGTCCCTTTACAGTACGTAAGGAGTGAGGAAACATTCACAGGGAAAAATAAAAGAGAACCAGAAAGTGATGAACGGACACCCCACTCAGTAACTGTGCCTAAAACATTGACCCAAACTTCACGTCCCTGCTGGTGGGGAGAACTGACATCCCACTCGCTGCAGTTACGCCCTGTGTTCTACACCAGCCCTCCAGTGAGCACAGGGAATCTTCCTGGCTTCCTCTCACGTAGTACTCTAAGGGCAACTTCCACAGGTTCACAGTACATAACTCACCAGCAATATTTTCCATTTCATTGCTCATTATTATTTCAGTAATTTGAAGCTTTCTACTTTTTTTTTTAAAAAAAATCCACCAGGGAAACCCATATAGTAATTGTTGTCAGTTGGCAGACTAGAGAAGGGATTAAGCAAAAAAAGAATGAGTTACAATTTGTCAGAATTCAGGTCTCTACATGTGGATAGACATGGAAAATGTGAGTAATGAAATAATTGAGACAAAACCTCAACTGTCTATCTCTCTGTCTTTTTATTTGAATGTCTGGCTAAAATAAGCCTGAAAGAAAGAGTGTGTACACATTTGTGAAAGTGAATCAAAGGGTGGGGCTAAGAAGAGGGAGGTGCTAAAAATTTTTTTTTTTCCCTTTCTTCAGTTAAAAGTTACCTAACTCTTTAGCCACAATCTCTTACTAAAGGAACAAATTTCCCACTCAGCTCCAGTGGAAGAAAATAAGGTATTGTAAATATTTCTTTGATTAATAATGTTTATTTCTGTTTTTCTTCTTTGTTGAAGTGCCTAGGTAAATAACAAATAATGAAGGCCTCCCCCTCAAAAAATAAAAATAGTTAAGGCTTCATCCCCTAAGAATTTTTCTGTACAAGTCAGAGAGAATTAACCCTGAGCTGGTTCAAGTTTGTAGTGCAAAGAGGGCTAAGGGGAAGAGAGCATTCATTTCCAAACAAGTTAGAGAAACCGTTTTACTAGGGATTGTGAAACCGCAAGTGAACTTTTCCCCAGTCACATTTTTGGATTTGCTACCTCTGTATCTATCAACACAGGGGAGGAGTAACAGAACATTCTCAGAATAATTGAACCGAAATGTTTCCAGTTCTTTAGAAGAGTGGGCGTGGCAACATGAATTTCAATGCCAGTCATCAATGTATGGAACTAATGGTCTGACTCTCTAACTGCGCCCCCATCCAACACCCCACTCTTCTGTCCTGGCCACTGTTTCATGGTCCATTAGCTTTCTCCTCTTCTATGGGATAATTTAAGTCCTAATCACTCACCTTGCACTAGGTGCTGTTTGTAAACCATTCTGAACCATCACGTCCCTCAGAAAAAGCCTTTAGGTAAATAGAGAGGTTCTGAGGAGTGGGGGAAGATGTCATCTTCTGATATGTACAACTCCATGAAGGAGGTAATATCAGTATCACCAGCAAGAGGCCGTGAATAGTCTCTTATGGAAAAGCGGACAAGAATCCTTCCTGCTCCCTCGTCCTCCTCTTCCTCTTCATCTCTCTTCTGATTTTCTTTCTTCTCCTGTTCTAGTCTTCTGCTGTGAGTCCTTCATCACCCAATCCCTTTCTTTTACCATCAAAATCTTAAAGACAATGGGAAATAATGACAAAAGCAATTGTATTCAGAGTCAAGAGAATGGGGTTGCAATTTTCACTCAGCTGTTAGCTGTGCATCCTTCATCAGCGCATTTAACCTCTCTGGGCTTTAGTTTCTTAGCAGATAACATGGGGGAGTTGGGTTAGGGGAACTCCGAGGTTCTTTCCAACTCTGATATGCTGGGAGCATGTGTATCTTTGATGAGACATTTTGATGAATGACATTATCCTTCTTAATTCTCTTCAGTTTCTCTCCTAAGTCTATTGACAGATTGAGTTCATATACGTATTTTTTTCACATATATATATTTCATATGTATAAAATCAGTTTATTGCCCTGGAAAACTTCAAAAGAGCAATTTATTTTGAAAATAACATAGTAGGCTTTGGATTTAGACGCTTAACAGTCTTCTTTGAGAAGATAATTGTCCAACATTTGTATGAGAAAATAATTTCCTATAAAATCTCATCCTAAAATTCTAATACCCTTCAGAAAGTACTTTTCACTATTGGGTTAAATATTCCTAACAGCTGGCTTAGTACTTCATTAAATTTCTTTAAAAAAAAGGAAAATCAGAAATTGTTCCTCTTGTATGTTCTGGGCTACACCTGATATGTTAATGATAATATTAATGAGGGAATTTATAAAGCTTAATACAATTGGATATTAACTTTTTATGAGAAATTAGCTTTCATTAGAAAGAATTATTGTTTTTAGGAGTTTGTTATAAGTAAATAAACTCTAGAATAACCACAGACTGAGGTAGAAAGATAAAAATTCCAGGCCCTAAAATATTACTTTCTCCCCCGCTTCATGGCCAGGAAGCCAAACATTTTCATATTAATTTAATTCATGAGTTTTGAAAAGATAAAGCTTGATATATACTGTATACAGTTAGCAAAATGTCATTTAAATGGATATGGCCTTAAAGGAAGTGGAAAGGTTATTTCCAAGATGACATTTGATCTGTTAAAAAAAAATACTCACAGGCAAGTTTTCAACATTTTATGAGGGTATAGAATTACTACAAAACTAGTTTTGTTTTGTTTTCTTAAATCAAATAAAGTCAGCCTGGGATTATCAGCTTTGGGAGTGGGCAGGAGCCACACCTACAGCATGTTTTAGAGGTTGGAAAGCTGTTTGGTTAAGAATAAGCCTATGGCCAGGAGGGATTTTCACAGCATCATTGCTAACTCCAAGTTATGATGAAACCAAGCTTTGTCTACACACGCCTCTCCCTTGATTCAGTTATTACTATTTGACTATAGAAAACTGACATTTTCCAAAGCTCTCATTCTCGCTTTCTCAGAGGGCCAGGTGACGTCAGTGCAAGACAAAACCACACAACCTTGGCTTTAATGGGAGTTCCTAGGTCTGAGAATTTGATTTAGTTTCAATCATTAAACCAATTTGAGAAAGTCTTTTGCCATAAAATGACAGTACGTTGAACTAGCTATGTTTTTGATAGGGAACTGATTTTAAAAGACTTTTAAATTATTAGAAAAATTAGAGATGAAATTTAGGAGTTGAATGTAATATCTAAAAAGATGAGGAAACCTGAGTGCTCTTGTTTAAGGAGACAGTTTCAGAGAGTCTCGAATGAGTGAGAATAAAGGCAAATGAGTCTTAAGCTCTCAACTTCTTGGAAAGCATTTCTCACTTAATTGTGCATGATTTCAAGTTCAAATAAATAAATAATGGTGGCTACAGCCCAAGCAGTGAACACATAAACAAGAAATAAACAAGTATTTGTAACTGCCCATTTTGTGCAAAGTCCTGAGCTAGGTGCTGTTGTATGTAAAAAGCAATATAAGAAGACAATTCTGTTCTCAGGAAGCTCACCCCAGAGTTGGAAAGACTAAGTATAAACATACAGAAACAAAACTAGTGGTATGATAAATGCCAAGACAGTAGCAAAAACTATATTATGAAACTCAGCTGCTAACTGACCCAAATCCAACTGTCCTCTGGTGCATATTAGCATTAAAATTTGAGGTAATTCTCTTAAATTCCCCTGCCTGCAGTGTTCTAATATATAAAATAATATTGTTGGACTAGAATTTTGCTAAAATCTATTTGGCTTTTATGAACACACATATGGATATGTATATAAATATGGAAGGATACTGTTACACAAGTAAAATAAGTGGAAAGAATTATTAACATGTTCTCTATCTTTTGCTTTATTTTTCTTAGGTTTGTCCAATGGACTCCCTAGCATCATCAATCAACCAGTTTGCCCTGGAATTTAGCAAAAAGCTAGCTGAATCTGCTGAGGGTAAAAATATTTTCTTTTCACCCTGGGGCATCTCAACATCCTTGGCCATGGTGTATTTGGGCACCGAAGGTACCACTGCAGTCCAAATGGCCCAGGTGAGTGGAAAACGTCGACCATCATCTGTTGCCTTAAAACTAAAAGCTTTCTTTGCCCTTTAACTTAAATTTTCTCTTGAAGACCCAATAGCCCATATTTTACAACAATGTTGTCTAGAACAAAAGATACACTTTAAAAAAAATTCTAGACCATAAAACATAGCCTGATAAAGGGAATCAATTTGAAAACTGTTGCTAGGAAAACCATTTAAGATCCTGTGTCCTTTAGCAAAATAAAATGAAGAAATGATGAGGCTATCAATTTTGGTTGAACACTGAAACCAATTTTATTTTGTTAATTAAAATATTTCATGAAGCAATGGGACAAATTTTAAGTAACAGAATTATTTACCATATTTCTAATCAGAAGGATTTTCTTGATGACACAAAAAAGAAAATTAAAAGAATTCTGTTCCTCTTGCTTTGTTTGGCTGTTTCTCTGTTCAATCCCTGGTTGTCTGAATGAATCTAACTCTCTCTCTCTCTCTCTCTCTCTCTCTATATATATGTAGAGCCATAGATAACAAAATAGCCATTTATGTATGTATATATGTGTGTAAAGATATATATGAATACATGTACATATATGTACCTATATGTATATATAAATGTTTTTTTAAATAAAAATAACAGAAAAGAGTAAATGCATCCTTAAATCATGCAATAATCAAAAGGCTGAGTGACATAATTTTCACCCAAGAGGGTGTCCTCTGTGCCAAGTATGTAAATGAGCACAGCCAGCAATTCTGAGTGAGGTTGGCAGAATACATACATGTCCTATCAGTTTGGGCCAGGAATATCACCCTTCTCTTGTAGTTCACAAGATATTGGGTGGTTTAACAACAACAACAACAACAACATCCTGGTTCACAACTTGTTAATGACTGGTTGATTAATTCAAAAGGCTTAACCATTAATGTAGTAGACTTAAGTGCATTTCAATTTGAATCTATTTCATATAAATATATCGCTGAGTGTTGCTTGTTCTTGTTTTAAATATTAACAGTTTGAGCTGCAAATGATCCTAATGAATTAGTCAGGTACCTCTTTTTGCATGGCAGATGGTCCCTGTTCCATTACCGTGGGTCAGTGCAACCCTTGATACAATATACTGTATTCCTTACTGTGAGCTGGGTCCTGGGTGTGGGAGAGGGAATCATGGCCTTCTGTCCCACTGTTGTACAACTCAGAGGAAACAGGGATATCCACAACCTTCCTGTTAACTTTCAAATGAAATGCTGGGGTGAACACAAAGATTATGTCTATGTACGTCCAGTGGAAGTAGACAACGATAACTGAAGTACTTAACTATAAAAAAACAACTGCAATCTCTTAATTTTCCAAATAATTGGAGCAATGATGGATTTTGCTTAAATTGTCTAAATGATGGTCTCAGTTGGACATTTAGACTTCTTCTCAAAACAACCATGGATAAAAGGGAAATATGGAAAATAAGAGAATTTTACCTCAGGGTATTCCCAATATCAACCTAAATATCTTATAAAAAAGTGTTAAAACAAAAGACTAGAAACTTAAATTATTTAAAAGCAGCTCATGACTTACTGTATTAGTTTAACGTATCATTTAAATCAAATCAGAGTTCCTTTGTTTAATTAACTATATGTTCTGCAGTTATAGGAATGACTAGTTTGTAGTTATGGATATGTATTTCATATGATTACTTCTCTGCAAAGTGTACTCACTTATCTTTTTATTGAAATTACAGGTTCTTCATTTTATCAGAGACCAGGCTGTCAAATCTGGTCCTGAAAGTGAAAAGAAAAGAAAAATGGTATATATTATCTTTTAATATCCATTTGATAATTAAGGAGAAAGCACTTTTAGCACATATATTTTAGTGGTTAATTTAAGCAACCTTTAAAGGGTGACTTTTAAAAAATATACATATGAAAATTATAGAGACATTTTCAGAATAAAAAATATCTGCACATTTTGAAAAACCCCTTGTCTCCACCTCCTTTTTATCTCTCAAAATGTCTCTACTTTCAAACTTGTTCCTGCCTGCCTTTGCAAACTAGATGTGAAGAAAGAGATACCCCGAAAACATTTAATTTTGTGCAGCGATAACATTAAAGAAACATTTTTAACTACTTTAGAATTGTTTTCAGCTTTCATTTACAAAACACCGAATAATTTCATTTAGCTGTAGGTTGCTGACATTTATGTAGCCCTTGTTCAACATTTTTATTTGACTAATTCCTCTTCTTTTAAAGGAATTCAACTTGGGCAAGGCTGAAGAAATACATTCTGATTTTAAAACACTCATTTCAGAAATCCTCAAGCCCACCAATACCTACACACTTAAAACAGCCAATGCCATATATGGCGAGAAAACGTATCCATTTCACAATGTAAGTGGAAATGTCTTATTTCAAGATAATCAGCAGGGGGGCGGCAGAGCCATGTGAGAGCAATCAATTAACTCTGTGCATTTCTCTGGGGATCCCAGGGACAATCTTAATGAGATCAGTACTTCTCTGGAAACAATCATTTAGACAATAGGTGTCTAAGTAGTAAAGGAAACCCATAATGAGTCTCAAGCCAGATCTAGTGATCAGATCTGTATTTCTAGAATAAAGAGGTAACCCCCAGGAATAGCCTGTGAACATATATAGAAATGTGGTTGATATAATGCCTGGGCCAATGTTTGTTTCACAAACAGCTGACAGGAGACACTGTGGAGCAATGAAGTAAGGTCAGTCTGAAGGGGCAGAGGGTGGCGTTGATCACAGGACTGTGGCTGCAGACTGTGTACTTGAGGGAAAAGCTACCTTGGGATGAAAGGAGTGGGCAGTTTTCACATCAGGTCTTTAGAGACCGTGGGGACATGAAATATGAAATAATATCAACTCACCTTTGCAAATGGCTTAAACTCCACCAATACAGACCACGATGACTTTGTCCTCTGTAGAGACTGAAGCACTCCTCAGAGCTGTACAGCCCAAACAAGTTCAATTGTTTACTTCTTTCAGGTTTGTCCATCACATCCTTTGGCACATATCGAAAGGGAGCAGGAGGACCCAGGTGTCCCATGGGCAAAGAGTGAGAAAATTAGGTAGGGTAGAGGGATAGTAAGATAAAGCCATCTTGTGATTTTAAGAAGTGCTATCCATGTCCATATCCAGTGAATTCTGGGGAGTTCAGGACTTGGGCTTTGCTATTATGAAAGACAGAAAACCAGTCAAATGGAATCTTAAAGACAGTTCCATTACTGATAGGTTTATGGACTCCTGTTTGAGCCAAAAGTAGCAGAGATGATTCAGCTCAGTGGGCACTAGAAAACCAGAGGGACACAGAGAAACAAACCTCTTTTGACATGTTCACAAGCCCTGGGTTAAGACAGGAAATAGTGCCTTGAGAATATTTAAGTTTTCTTTTTACTAGATTATAAAATCCAAGTAATTTGCTTGGACTTCATAATCTTCAAACCACTTCCTGGAAGAAGAATTAACTCACCACTGTTTACTGCCTACAAGCTCTCTATAAAGTAAGAAAACTGAAGGGATATCACAGCTGTCCTTAAGAATGAATTATGTCCCCAGGCTGGTGCCCAGTAACAGCACCTTCAGTCACAGCCCGCATACGATGATTGCCACAGAGTGACATCAAAGGGGAAGGAGGAGGCCTTGCTTTTTGTCTCCAAATGCCTAATAAAACCTTAGACCATGCTTAGAAATCCATTTTCAAAACCTTTGACCAGGCTTAAGATCAGTTTTCATGGCAGAATATAGTTTTCTTCAGGGGCCCTCCACAAAACTCCTGAATGTTTGGAGTTCACAGAATGAAGCTGCCAGACCCACAGGTCTTACTTTGATTCCATCCTGCCACAGAAAGCCAAGTAGACTCCCAATACCTACTGGCAAGTGGGATCACGCCTGTCATTCATAGCGTCCTCCATTTCTATTCTAGCTTCATTCCCAAGCATGACTAAAAGTAGAAAATAAGAATATGGGGAAGCCCCAGAACTGTGGGCATCAGACCTTCCTTCCATGCCTGGAGTTCTACGTGGCCAGTCAGTACCCTGCTAAGTTTGAAGATGGTGGTGTTTAGTTTTTGACCAAAACTGAGAGTAGGGAAAAAAAGAAGGGAATGATGCATTGGGAGTTTGCAATTGTCCATCTACCTAGTTCTTTTGATAATCTAAACAGGTTTGATTTCTCAGTTTTGGGCAAACACTACAAAAGGGGATTTTTACCTATGTCTTTCAGAAATATTTAGAAGAAATGAAAACATATTTTGGTGCAGAGCCACGGTCTGTTAACTTTGTGGGAGCTTCTGACCAAATCAGAAAGGAGATCAACTCTTGGGTTGAAAGCCAGACTGAGGGTAAGCTTAAGGAGCTCAGCAGAGTGCTTTCTCCAAGCGTCATTGTATTTACTGAATTGTATCATGTGTAACTATGTGCCCCTATCTTGCCCTGACCAACTTACCAGCACACCATTAGAAACATAAAATCAGAACACTAAGAAGAAAGACACAATTCTAAAGTCTGCTAGGAAGTGCTGGATGTTATTGTCTAGAGGAAAAATGGAATTTGAACTTTCTATATTTAGCCACTCCATTAATATAGTGGAAAGAAAAATAAGGACATTTTCAAACATTGGATTTCTCAGAAATTTTATCACCTATAGATAATCTGACTTTAGAATTGTGTCTTTCTTCTTAGTGTTCTGAGGTTTCCACAGTGTGTTCTAGGCAGGGATCATTTTTGTTTTTATTTTTTTAATTATTTATTATTTAATTCTGCCTTGCACTGATTTTAAATCTAAATTTAAAGATTCCTTCAGGTGAAGGAAATTGTGGATATTATTTATTTCATGATTTTCTTCTCTTCATTCTCTCCATTCTTGCCCTCAGTACTCCTAATACACAAACTTGAAATTTCAGGATCTATCCCACATGCTTCCATTTTTCATTTATTCTTATTTTTCATCTCTTTGTCCTGTTACACTTTTTCATCTCATGAATTTGCTACAGCTGTGTTCATTTAGCTACTCAGTCCATCTAATTAAGAATTTTACTTCCACAAGTATGTATGTTCTACTTCAACAATTATTTTTTTCCCTTAAAGACCTATGGTTTTTGGTTATTTCTTTTTCATGGGTGCAATCTCTCAACTCTCTGAAGTCTTTGCCTATTTTTAGATCATCTTCTTGCTGTATTAATTCTGTTTCTTATTTACATGTGTCAAGTTTGGCGCTTTTCTTTCATAGGGTTGGTTTTCTTAATTGTTTAATCCTTTTGGCTTTCTGCTTGTCTTTTCATTTGAGAATCCCACATCATCTGTCTGTAGTTGGTAATTCTGATCACAGTCACTTGTCTGTAGTGTCTATTGGGCTGACACTGACGTGCTTGTGTCCGTAACTTGTCTTTTGGGTGTGGGAGGCTCCCAGTCTTTCTTGGAAATACCTAACTCCTTGGGGATGCAGCGACATAGTGTGCCTTCACTCATTACTCCAACCTGTCAGCTGACATATTTGCAGCCCATTGCCAGCACCCAGGAAGGTATATAAAGTCAATAGCCACAGTTGCTGTTAACCAGTGGCTCTCAATCCTGGCTACACATTCAATTGAATATACTGATTTCTATGCCTAACTCCTGATGAATTAATTCAAACACTTGGGAGTGAGGCTTAGGCATCAGTATTTTTAAGTCCTTGGAAGATTCTAATTGGCAAAGTTAAGACCCACTGCTATAAATGGAATTATTCCATTAATCTCACTGATGCCCTCCACCTCCAACAAGCTCCATGAATGCATGGCCTTTGAGTTTCTAACTCCCTGGGCAACACGCTGACCTCCCCAGAGGTCATATGTGATGCCTGTGTGTGGACACTCTAATTTCCACTATCAGTCTCATCCATCTACATTTTCTCTTTAGGGATTCTTCAAATTTTCCAGTCCTTTACTGGCATCTTAGTTTATAGCACTGTTTCAGAAGTATTCTCTTTAACAAATATTTGTTCTAGAATTAACTTTGAAAAGCAGCATTTGACCATAAATATGAAGTCTAAAAAAAACAGTACTTTGGCTATGTATTCTAAGACTGAAAAAAAACAAAACAAAACACATGAATATTGTACACTAGTCATTAAATTTGCTTTTCATAGAATAGGGTAGCAATTCTGAAACTGCTTTATGTGTAATCTAGGATGGAGCAAGTAAGTAAATATATTGGGAATCATGTGAGCCAGAAAAAAAGAATTACAAATCAAGAAAAAGTAAAGTCTAGAATGAACCCCGTGGTCTTGGATTGGAATTAGAGGTATCAATATGACCTTCTACTCTTTAACGTATATACGGAAACATAATTGAATAGATATGGAAATAGATATAAATGTGTCCATAACACAGATATTTCCTAGCTCTGTTTGCTGAGAGGGCCTGGAAGCAATGAAACCCCCATGGTAATCAGTATATCTAACACCCAGATCTTGATTTCTCAACTCTATCCTTCAAAAAAGGAAGCAGGGCTTCTAGACAAAATGCCAATAACAGGGCGGCAGAGAGGAAGTACAAAATAAGGATATCTTGTGGTACCAGGAGATAAGGAAATGCTCAAAATATTTGGGAATATGTGAAAAGGACAGAGGAGCCAACAGAGGAGGTTTCCAATGGTGAAATCTGGGATAATTTGAGCAAGAAAATAAATGATAGTAATGAATTATAAACCATAGAATAAAACAAATATCTCTGAGTCTATACTGATATAAATAAATAATTAAATATTTAAATAAATGAAGAAGGGAAAGCTCTTCTTTATAGTATAATTCTAGTTAATAAATATAGAAGGAATGATGGAAATAGAAAAACACCATTTTTGATAGTAAGCACAGTAGTAATTGTTTTAGGCAAGAATCATAAATGGATGCTAAAATAGGTGGGCAAAAGTCTGATGAAAAACAGGATATTTATATGGTCTCAAAGTATCTTCCTACATGATATTTATTCATTATTATACCAAAAAACCCAGTCATTTTACAGTGGAGAAAGCAAGTGTTCAAATTAATATCACCAGTAACAGGACATACAGGCATCATGACCTTCCTGATATATTCATTGAGAAGGACACAGCATGACTTTCGTGGCTATATTAGTTTCCTAGGGATGCCACAACCACAAAACAGCAGACGTTATTCTCTCACAGTTCTGGAGGGTAGGTGTCAAAATTGAACTGTCAGCAGGGCCATGCTTCCTCTGAAGGCTCTATGGAGGAAACTTGCCCCTGCCTCTCCTAGCTTCTGGTGGTTGCTGGCAGTCCTTGGCATTCTTTGGCTTGTACAGGCATCATTTCAATTTTTGCCTCTGTCAGCACATGCCTTTTTCCTTGTATCTGTGTCTCTGTATTTTCATGTGGCATTCTCCTTTCTGTGTGTCAGTGTCCAAATTCTCCTTTTTTAAAATAAAGACACTAATCATTGAATTTACGCTCACTCTTATCAAAATAAAATATGACATCATCTTAACTTGACTACATCTGCAAAGACTATTTCCAAATAAGGTCACATTCACAGGTACTGGGGGTTAGAACTTGGACATGTCTTTCTGAGGGATAAAATTCAACCCATAACAGTGATATTCTCACAAAAATGCATAACCTGAATATTATTTTAAGGAAATATCAGAGTAACCCAAACTGAGAATTCAGGGGCATTCTACAAAACAAATGGTAAGTCTTTTTCTAAAGTGTCCAGGTCATGAGAGGCAATGAATGAATGAAAAATTGTTCCAAATTAAAGGGGATTAAGAAGAAATTACAACTAAATGCAATGTGAGGTCTTGGATTCATTTCTGTCCCTAAAAAAATAAGACTTTATTGGAACAATTGATGAAATTTAAATATGACCTGTTAATGGTATTCTATCAATGTCAACTTCTTGCAAAAATTCTCAACAAAATCCTAGCAAACCAAATTCAGGTGCTTATCAAAAAAATAATCCATCACGACCAAGTGGGCTTCATTCCAGAGATGCAGGGATGGTTCAACAAAAGCAAATATATAAATGTAATTCACCATATAAATAGAAGCAGAAACAGAGACCATATGATCCTCTCAATAGACGCAGAAAAAGCATTCGATAAAATTCAACACCCTTTTATGATAAGAACGCTTAACAAAATAGGCATAGACGGGACTTACCTAAACATCCGTATCATTTTAAAATTAAGTCCTGAAGCTATCCCTTATAACTTTTAAATCTCTCCCATGTCTGTATTTTGGCAGTTTAAAAGATCAGCCTTTTATTTTGAGTAATCTCTGTTGCAGGTGGAAGCTGGGTTGGCTGGAGGTTGTTCTCAATTCAGTTCTATTTACCTCAGGTGTCAAATATATTGCCTCTACTACAAACCTCTTAGACTTGATTTTATACACACACACACACAGATAGATAATATTTTTATAACTCTTTTAAGGTGCTTTAATGGGGAGTTTGGAGAGAATGTATTGGGGGCTGCCAGCCAAATGTCAGTTTAAACAGTAATGAGAACAATCTGATATAAGTGATTGCAACAAGCAGTATTTTGGGTAACAGAAAACTATTGGCACAACCGTTCAGATGTTAATCAGAGCAGCTTACAGTTTATGGCTACAAACAGAAGTGAAAGAGAAGGAAGCATTTCAGTCCCTTCAAAATAGGGGTAAAAATCAACTCATATTGGAGGGAAATTTTTATAATTAAAAAACAAATTTTAATCAATATGGAATATTATTCAGCATATTATCTCCCCAGTGTTTCTCTCTTTACTCTTAACTATTCTGGACAGAAATAGTACTTATCCATAAGTTGCTCTGTTCCTGGAAAATCTAACATCAGAACTTTAAAAAGAAAATATATATGGTTCCAGAAAAATGGAAGTCTGGTTGCCTTTAATTAAAATGTGCATATTTCTACTGACCATTTGAAACCCGTCCTTTTGCTCTTGTAGGTAAAATCCTGAATCTCCTGCCCAGTGACTCTGTGGATGCTACTACCCGGATGGTTCTGGTGAACGCCCTTTACTTTAAAGGAACCTGGGAACATCAATTCTCAGCGCAAAACACCTCAGAAAAGCCTTTTAGAATAAACAAGGTAGGAGACTTTTAAAGATCAGTTTGGATTTTCACATGGCATTGTAAAAGAAATTCTATTTCAAATTCGCTCTTCTTTTTGGTTATATGTTCCTGTAAACGGAGGCTCTTACTAGGAAAGAGATGCATGGGTTAAAAGCCTCCAGCTCTATCCCACCTGGAAATTCCCCTTTCATTGTTGTTCCCTGAATATAGATTACTCATATAATGTTATCTCTCAGAACTTGCTACAGCCGTGTGAGCTGGCTAGGGTGGTTTTTAGATTTGTTTCCCAGGTGAGAAATACAGTGTAGCCAATTGACTGGAGGCATCTCTGAGTCAGAAGCATTTCAGAACCGGAACCTAAGTTTTGTTCACTATAGAATTTCTGTTCTTGTTCTACTTACTAAACCAATACTATATTCTATCAAATTCTTATCCTTACATAAGTAAAAGAAATAAACAATTTAAACCTTACCTTGTTCATTAAGGTTTCTCTCTACGTTAGGACACACACACTTGTTCTATAGCAAGTAACAGGAGCTCACTTCAGTGAAAATGGAGACTAACGTAAGTTTAAAGGTGTATCTCCCATGGCTTCCATGGGCTAGAGTGTGGCTGGGCCTTGGGACCTGCATGGAAACAGGGACTCAAATGTTGTCAGGATTTTTTCCCTACCTTTTCAACTCTGTTTCTTCTATCCTTCTTCTCTCAGACTGAAGTCTAACTTTCTCTGCTTCCCAGTTCATAATGGTGGAGAATGGATATTCACAATACCTTCTCCATTCTAGAGACGAATTTCATAAACACTATTCCCAATTCCTAGGAAAGGGACTGGTTGTTAAGGTATTTAGAGTTGTTTAGTCCAGGGATGGGCCATAGCATACAAACAGTGCTGCTGAGGACTTGTTGCTGTAATTGTGCGGCTGTGTGCAATAGGCATTTCTCAATCAGGGGGATGAGGAAGAAGAAACAACTGAACACATAATCGAATAGGCTAATGAGAAATGAGCTGGATAGTTCCCTGGGTTGGCATAATCACCAGGAATTTTCAATTGTAAGTAATAAAAAGCATTCCAAGCCAGCTGCAGCAGATGGGAATTATATATCTAAGTTAGCTTACGTAACTTAGAGGAACTGGGAAGTCCAGCAGTGAGTGAATGGGGTCTCTAGCATCTCGAAACATAACTTCAGTTCTCTCTCTCTCATTCTCTCTCTCTCTTCCCCCTCCTCTTCTGGTTATTATTCTCATTCTCTAATAATGAAAATGGAATTTCACATGACCAGGAAATATGGTTGCCCTATATTCGGCCTTCCAGCTTCACTACCCTAGTACACAAAGTCTTTGCTGTTAGTTCTAACATAATGACACCAAGGAGGATTCTGGTTGGTGCCATTCATAGGCTTTCCCCGGAAACAATCACTGTGTCCTGGAGTCTTCCTGGTAAACAGCCCTGGTCATGTGGCCGCCACCTTAGCATATGAGTAGGGCTCTGAGACCGACACTCAGCTCCACATAGAATGGAAAAATAACCTATATCTACAAGATCTTAATTGCAGAGGGTTTTCCTTTGGGTTTGGTTTTTTTTTTTTTTTTGGCAATTGGTTTTATTTAAAGATAGACTTTATTTTTAAGAGCATTTTTAGTTTACAGAAAAATTGCACAGAAAATACAGAGTTCTCATATGTTTCCCTCTCAACACTTATACACAGTTTCCCTTGTTATAATATTAATATTATTATCTTGCAGTGGTGTGGTACATTTGTTATAATTAATGAGCTAATATTTATATATTATTATTATTAACTAAAATCCATACTTTACATTCAGGTTCACTTTTGGTATTTCACAGTTCTATGAGTTTTGACAAATGCATAATGTCATGGAGCCACCATTACAGAATCATTTAGAATAGTTTCACTGCCCTAAAAATGTCCTGTGCTCAACCTATTCATCTCTTCCCCTAAACCGCTGATAATCCCTGATCTTTTTTGTTGTTGCTTGTTTCTACAGTTTTGGCTGTTCTGGAATGTCATATAGTTGGAATCATACAGTATGTAGCCTTTTCAGGCTGACCGATTTCACTTAGCAATATACATTTAAGGTTCCTCTGTGTCTTTTCATGGCTTGATAGATCTTTCTGTTTTACTGCAGAAATGGAATGAGTGACATGAATGAATAACATTCCATTGTACGGATGTACCATAGTTTGTTTATCCATTCACCTGTTGAAGCACATCTTGGTTCCTTCCATTTTTGTTTGTTTTATCATTGTTGAGTTATAAGACTTCTTTGTATATTTTGAATACCAGTCTTTTATCAGATAAATGTTTTGAAAATATTTCCTCCTAGTCTGTTGCTTGTCTTTTCATTCTCTTAGTGAATTCCAGTTTTTATGATACTAAAATATTATACTTTCTCAAGTGTTTGTATGTGAGATACACTTTACTCAGTTTCTGGATCATTGCCATTTACGTAGTTTACATAAGAATATATATTCTTTTAAGTATTTGGTAGACTCTATCATGCTATGATTCATAGAGGTTGCCACAATAGTGTTAGAGAAAGAAACTCACATATCCCACATGGGTAATATTATTCAGTGGAATACATATTTCTAGAAAAGAAGGTCTGGATAACTTTATTCAGCATTTAGCAGAGGATCATCAATTTCACCAGGGTCCCAGACAACTGGGAATACTTGATGATAAAGAATTAAGGATTAGTGGAGCATCTCTTCAATGACTTTGGTATTTATTTTTTATAGAGTACAAGCAAACCAGTGCAAATGATGTACATGAAAGAAAAACTTCAAATTTTTCACATAGAAAAGCCACAAGCTACAGGCCTTCAACTCTACTATGAGAGCCGTGACGTCAGCCTGCTTATACTACTGCCAGAAGACATCAGTGGCCTGGAACAGGTAAATACATCAGTCTGACCGAGGTGAGGAAGGTGCTAGTGTTACCCCGGTGTTTTTCTGGGAAAAACATAAGGACATGGTCTCCCTTTTTAAAAATTCCTATATAGGAATCCATTCAACATACTTTAAGCCCTAGGTAATTCACCTTCACAATATCCTTTAAACTTTACAAAACTCTATTAAGTTGATATTACTATTCCTCAGAAAGATTAAGTGATATATAGACATCTCTAGCATGTGGTGGTCACACAAACAGCCACATGTACAACAGATACAGATATTCTTTGTCAGTCACAAAACTGTTCAACACTGTGTGGATTGATCATAACAATAATTCAGTCAGTCCAGGACACAGACACACATTAAGCCATCTTTCAAAACTTATTTTTGAAATATTTTTATCAAGTGAACAACCTTTATGAGACAAAGTCTGTGTCAACACCATCTTCGAGTATTATTTAAGATATTTATCATCCAGATTTCTATTAAACCTGACATAACTTTGGTCAGACCATGTTTCTGAGCAATTTGCATGCCTAAACTGAACATTAGTCTCTCATACACAGGTCTTTCTTTGCACAGTGCCTAATTTTTCATATGTGCCAGACTTAATACTTAGAGGTTTCCAAGGCCCTCCTAGTATGTAGAAAAGGCTTCCAAATTGTATCAGAAAATTTGCGGAACTGGAGAGGATGGTAAAAATAAGACTAGTGTGGGCAAATAACCATTAGAGTCATGCCCTTCTAAGATAAGGCCCTTTTCCTAGGAGTGCAGGTTCCTGAGCTGAAGATATTTTCACATTATTAATGTAAATATTTTACAGGTATGTCATTGATAGCCAAAGCTTTAGTCTAGAAAACTCTCACAGTAGCAAAAGCATGTGCTTTGAAACAAATGTGTTATTTAAAAAAATCAAATTTATATACATATATACATAGTATATATACATATATATTATTTAATAATTTTAACATATAAAGAGGAGAAAAAGCACCCTCAAAATCACTATAAAAATCGTTACTCTTAAGAGTTGGGGGCTTTCTTTTCTTTCTTTTTCTTTCTTTGTTTTGGCATAGTATACAGTTATTAATTTTATATTGTTGTGATTATAGACACTTTATTTTATACCAGAGTTTGGTTTCAAAGAACCATCTCTCATGTTGATAAAACTAGTTTTTTTTGTGCCCTGGCATACAACTTGAACTAGAGTATATGCTTTTGTGTAGACAGTATCTAAATGTATGCTTACATTGATGTATTTGAGTACAGAGTTGATGTCTTGCATACTGTCGTAGAAGTACTTACATTTTGAATCAAAGTTTAATTCTCCTATATCCTGAGAGCTGTTAATCTGCAAAACAAAAATCCTGAAGGTCAACAGTGTGAAGGATCTCACTATACAACCAAAGGATTTCCAAATGTGTGTTTCGTTACCCTGGGTAATGGGAGTGATCATAGTTCATATATGTAATTTCTAGGAGATCTCACTCAACCACTATTTCTCACTGCACTTTGGAATTACTGATTCTTTCTTTCTTGGTTCCAAACTTGCAGCTGGAAAAGGCCATCACCTATGAGAAGCTCAATGAATGGACCAGGGAAGACATGATGGAGTTGTATGAAGTGCAACTGCATCTTCCTAAGTTCAAGCTGGAAGAGAGTTATGATCTTAAGTCAACCCTGAGCAGTATGGGGATGAGTGATGCCTTTGACCAGAGCAAAGCCGATTTCTCAGGAATGTCTTTAGAGAAAAATCTGTATCTGTCCAATGTTTTCCATAAGGCTTTTGTGGAAATAAATGAACAAGGTACCGAGGCTGCGGCTGGCACAGGGAGTGAGATAGGTTTTCGAATTAGAGTCCCCTCCATTGAATTAAATGTAGATCACCCGTTCCTCTTCTTCATCAGACACAATAAGACCAATAGCATTCTCTTTTATGGAAGATTCTGCTCCCCCTAAACTCTGCATCTTTCTTGCTCATCAAACAGGACCAATTTACAGTGTGAAAAACACATTCATAAGATGGAAAAGCACAATTTTCACAAAAATAAGTTTGTCGACTAGAACTTTTTCATGTTTGAATATAAGTAAATAAATCTTGAAATAATGCATTCTAGTGATCCTGTCATATCTGTCCAGCTGGAGAGAATGACAATTTTTATTTTTACCACTTAAATAATATTTTGTCTTAATGTGACTTTCATTTACATTTCAGAAGTACTACATCATTCAATTGAATGCCTGACAATTCTTGAGATACTTGATCACTGTGTTATCATTGTCACTTATCATATTTCACATACATCATTTAGTGAAAAACTAGAAAGGAGATATGTATTGATAAACAAAAGTTTCTCAAGAATATCATTTTGGTGGCTTATAAATTACCACTGTAAAATTAAATCCTTCTACTATTTAAAAATACTTACATTGACATTAATGGAAAAACTAGTGAAATCCAAATGAAATCTATAGTTTAGTTAACAGTAATCTACCAATGTTGTTGTCTTAGTTTTGACAAATGTACCATGGTAATGTAAGATGTTACCATTAGGGGAAACTGTATTAGGGGTATTTGAGAATTCCCTGTGTTATCTTGGCACCTTTTCAAATTATGAATTATTAGTTATGAATCTAAAATTATTCCAAAATAAAAATTTTATTAAAAATAATTATTATGCATTGCTGAAATATTCAAAGTCAACATTCCCCAGTAACCTTAGTCCTCGCAATCTGTCGAGCACCAAGCAGGCAGGAAATTTCCCCCTGATTCATGGTTTTTACACTGGAAGAAGTGAGATCAAGGTGGACAACCAGCTTCCCAACCATCTTGGGTTCTGTGGCAGGAGACCTGTCTCTGCCTCAACCCATGGGGAGCACTGGGAGTGTCTGAAGGGAAAAATATCCCTGAGGACAGCCAGACACAAAGAGGGTAGGTGGGACTACCATCTCCAGCCCTGGCAACTCTGCTCTGTAACTTGTCCAAAAGAGACACCAAATCAGAGTGGTTGTTCAGCAGCACCATGCCATAGGAGGTTGGCTCCACAGGTACCCTAGGCACAAACCCCTAGTCAGCCTTCCAACGCTGCCTAGACATCCATCCCTTTTTGGGACCTCCACCATAGCGGGACCAGGATGGATTGTTTACTACAACTCAGGCAAACCTGGGCTTAAGGCACCATCTAGTGGTACAGAGAACACAGCAACTTAGTGTCAAAAAAAAAAAAAGAACCAAGAAAGAGAGACTTCAACAGGTAAATTACAATCTCTAAGCAAACATATCTAATAAAAAACAAAACAAGCCAGACATGAAAGTACATATAAGACACTGATGAAAGAATGTGAAGAGGACACAAAAAAAGGGAAAGCTATTCTATGTTCCTGGATTGAAAGAATTAATATTGTTAAAATTATAATGCTACCCAATCTACAGATTCAATGGAACCCCTATCAAGATACCAATGACATTCTTCATAGAAATAGAAAAAAAAATCCTGAGATATGTATGGAACAACAAAAGACCTCCCCAATAGCCAAAGCAATCCTGTGTCAAAAAAAAAAAAAAAATGCTGAAAAAGTAGGAGGCGTTACATCACCCAACTTCAAAATATACTACAAAGTTATAGTAAACAAATCAGCACAGCACTGGCATAAAAACAGATATACAGACCAATGGGACAGAAGAGAGAACCGAGATATAAATCAGCACATACACAGCCAACTCATTTTCAACAAAAGGTACCAAGAACATACAATAAGAAAAGGACAGTCCCTCCAATAACTGGTGCTGTGAAAACTGGATTATTATATGCAGAAGAATCTCTCACTCTATACAAATATCAAATAAAAATGGATTAAAGATTTAAATCTAAGACCTGAAATTATGACACTACTAGAAGAAGACATTGGGGAAATGCTCCACAACATTGATCTGGGCAAAGATTTTTGTACAAGACCTCAGAAGCACAGGCAACCAAAGCAAAAATAGATAAATGAGACTACATCAAGCTAAAAAGCTTCTGCACATTAAAGCAAACAATCAACAGAGAGAACAGACAACCCATAGAATGAGAGAAAATAGTATTTGCAAACTATCCATTTGACAAGGGATTAATGACCAGAATATATAAAGAGTTCAAATAACTCAATAGCCAAAAAGAAAAAAACTGATTTAAAAAATGGGCACAAGATCTGAATAGACATTTCTCAAAAGAAGACATATAAATGGTGAAAAAATATATGAAAAAATGCTCAACATCACCAATCATCAGAGAAATGCAAACCAAAACCACAATGAGATATCTTCTTATTCCAGTTAAAATGACTTTTATAAAAAGATATAGGGAATAACAAATGCTGGCAAGGATGTGGAAAAAATGGAACCATCACACAGTGTTGGGAATGTAAAGTAGTACAGCCACTATGGAGAAAAGTATGGAGGTTTCTGAACATAATATAGAACTACCAAATGATCCAGCAATTCCACTACTGGATATATATTCAAAAGAAAGGAAATCAGTATATTGAAGAGATATCTGCACTTCCATGTTTATTGCAGCACTATTCATAATAGCCAATATATGGAACAAGGCTAAGTGCTCATCGATGGATGAATGGATAAAGAAAATGTGGTATATATACACATGGAATATTATTCAGCCATAAAAAGAATGAAATCCTGTCATTTGCAGGAACATGAATGGACTGGAGGTCATGCTTAGTGAAACAAGCTAGGAACAGAGAGACGAATATCCCATGTTCTCACTCGTATGTGGGAGCTAAAAAGGCAGATCTCAGAAAGGTAGAGTAGACTGGGGGTTACCAGAGGCCAAGAAGGATAAGGGGATGACAGAAGAAATAAGACCCAGTGTCTGATAGATCAGTAGAGTGACTACAATTTACAATAACCTATTGTATATTTCAAAATAACTAGAAGACAATAATTTGAATGTTTCTAGCACAAAGACAAATATATAACACAGTGGATGTTCCAATAACCCTGATTTGGTCTTTACAAATTTTATGAGTGTATTAAATTATCACATGTACCCCAAAACTATGTACATCTATTATGTATCAATTTAAAAAAAATAAAAATCTAGTTAGCATTTTCCTCAACCCCAGTCATCTGAGCCCTTCTGTTCCCCATGCCGGCTCCAAAACGGTGATCAGGGTTTTCATAATCATTTTACAACTTGTCAGTGCCCTGGAGTCTAATTCTTATCACTAGGTGATTGTGATTTGTTCATTTTTAGTTTCTGTTCTGCAATGTGCAGCAGCTTAAATCCATGTATCAGGAATTGGCGCTTTTCTGGTCACTGGAGTCCTACTTCACAGTTCTCTACGAAGACACATTAACTTGGAGTGGGAGGGTGGCATATTAGCATTTCCTCACTGAAAATTCCAGAGCGAGTAGGGGCTTCGTTTTATCCGCCTGAGCGTGTGCAGAGCTTGGCGCAGCAAGTGCGGGACTGCGCCCCCCACCCCCGCCCCACCACCCCGCCCTGCCGCTCCTGCCCCGCGCCGCTGGGCTCCAGGTGGTACCCGGGCTCGGTCCGGGACTCCGCCTGTCCACCCCGCCAGCATCTGCCGCCAGCGGCTCAGTCGTCTCCATCCCTGCCACTCGGGCCCTGACAGCGGAGCCGAGAATTTGGGGCAGGCGTCTGGCTTTGGGCGCTGCTCTCAAACGCGGGCATCAGGTTATGGGCTCCAGCGCCTAGGGAAAGTGCGGGAGCCGGCGAAACCAGCGCGCCTCCCCGGGCTCCCCACGCGTCCCCTGCCTCCCGTTCTTCCCGCGGTCGGGTCCTGGCTGGGGCGGGGCGGTGGGGCGGGGCGGTGGGGCGGGAGGGGAGTGGGCGGGGAGCTAGGGGATGAGCATCCGGGCCTGACTCCCCCTGCAGGAGCCGGGAAGCAGGAGCGGACAGTGACACCTCTCAACCCACCCCGGGAGTTGAGTGGGCTTGGGGGGGCCAACAAAATAAGACACCTCTCACAGTTTTGGAGGCTGAGAAGTCCAAGATCAGGGTGCCAGTAGATTCGGTTTCTGGTGAAGGCTCTCTTTCTGGCTTGCAAAAGGCCAGCTACCCTTTAGCTGTGTCCCCATATGGCAGAGAATAATCTCTCTCTCTCTTCCTCTTCTTATAATGCCCTTAATCCCATTATGAGGGCCTCACCCTCATAACCTCATTTAACCCTAATTTACCTCCCTAATGCCCCATCTTCAAATACCATCATATTGGGGGTTACAGCTTTAACATAAGAATTTAGTGGGGACATAATTCAGTCCATAGCATATGTCCTCTCCTAAGTCTTTAGGTCTTTCATTGTCTACTCACTCCCAGCCACGAGATAGCAGTTACTCTTTTGCATCTGCCACTTCAGTTCCCATTAGAGTCTTTTTTGAAAAACACCTTTTATTAGTTATTTAGTCTTTATATCAGTTCTCCCCTGTTCAAATAACTGATGTGACTTCTGTCTCCAGTGGACGGTGACTGAAGTAACTGCATAGGCATCTCACACACTATCTGAAAAGACTATGGCAGAAGCCTAAAGTACAAAGTGCAGGTTTATCACACCCACCCTGTCTTGAGTTAATGCAACTTGTAGAAAAAAAATGCTCCATTAAAAATGAAAACTCTGAGATAAATGCTGAACCAGACAGGGCACCAGAACAACTAGTATAAATGGGCACTGTCTGTGGAAAACCAGCTTGTATATTCACCCTATTGACATGTCAGATTGAGAGGATGTCAAGGAATTCTATTTCCCTCCCATCTTTCCTATCTGTGGTACCTCCAATCAAAGGAAAAAATATACTCAGAAGCCAAAGAGACCTCCTTAATTGCTACCCAACTCTTCATTACTTAATACTTCCAGATAGCATCCTTGGAATTAATGGAGAGGATGGCAATGCGCTATTGAGGCACTAATGGCAGTTACCAGGTAATATCCTATCATGTTTTTTTCCCTCATAAATTCCTTGAATATAAAACCAGGCATAATTAATGTAATGCTTTTCAAATTTAGGTCCACTGGGTTCTACATATTCCTTGGCCAACAAGTGCTCCACAACACTTCTCTTTCATTGCTTGCTTTGGTTTTGATAATAATCTAGACATTTTAATATAAACATTGCGTTAGTCCATTTCATGTTGCTGCAAATGAATCTGGCTCATGGTTCATGTACAAGAAGCACGGCAATAGCATCTGCCTGGCTTTTGTGCCGTGTCAAAATGTGGCATAGAAAGGCAGACGGGAAGTGGGCACGAGTGAAGAGGAGCCAAACAGAAGGAAGCTTGCTTTCTAACAACCTACACTTGGGGGACGAATCTATTCTGTGGGAACTATTAATAATTCTGTCTCACCAGAATGAGAACTCCCCGACTACCCTGAGAACAGCACCAAGCCTTCCATGAAGGATCTGCTCCCATGACCCAAACACCTCCCCAAGCCCACCACCACCACATTGGATGAAATCAGCAAAGTTGAAACTTGAACATATGGATATAGCTGAGGTCACATAAGAAGAACATATTATAGTATGAAAAGTGCAGGCTTAGCATGGGAGGAAAGGAATCTGTAGACAAAGTGAAGGAACCAGGAAAGAATAGTGCTCTGGACACCCAGGGAAGGCCAAACACGAAAGGGCTAGAGGTTACCAACAAATATAAAATAAGACCTGGCACATACCTTTTGGCTATGGCAATTAGAAGGTGATTGGTGACCTTGGAGTAATGTCAGAGAATGTTGGGGTGGAAGTCAAACTGCAGTGAAGAGTGTCTCAAAAGTGAAAAAAGACAACAGTTTATGTATAAACTTTTTATTAAGAAACTTGACTGTGAACAGAAGGATGAAAAAGCAGGGCAGTAGTTACAGGTATTAAAAGTAAAGAAAGCATAGTTTTTTTTTTAATATGGGAGATATTGATCAAATTAATGAGCTAAGAACACTTTCCAAAGGACTGAAGAGATTCAAGATATGGGAGAAAGGTAACTCGAGCAACCACATCCTGGAAGGAGGAGGTTTACTTCTTAAAACAGAGGGGTAGATATACGAGATCAGCTAAAGAGGACAGTTGGTCACTCCTCCATAGTGGGAGTAAAGAGGAATCCCTAGAGGTACATGTGTTTCAGATTAACACCTTCCCTTTACCACCACCTGCCTTGAGAAGTAATCCCTGTGTGCTCCTTATCCCAATCATGGTCAAAGATGTGTCACAGCTGAGGTTCCTTTAAGATTTTTTTTTTTTTTCCGGAGTAAGAACCTTCTGAAAAGAACCTCTGAAAAGTAGGGGTCTAATATAAACTTGAGGTGGCAAGGATTGCTCTTCAAAATTGTCTGTGATACTCTAAACCTGACTGTCTGTGTCTATCTCTGATCCCTATGTAGACTTTCCATTTCCTCTCTAGAAGAGAACAGTACAAACTTCAGAATTGGGGATACTTGGGTTTAAATGGAAACTTGGCTCTTTGAACCTCCACACAGGAACTGGGAAGCACTGTTTCATAATGAACAGGGTTGACAGTAGCATCATGCCTTTGCTTCCACCAAGGTATTACAAGGGATGCATGCCACCAGATGGTATCACTGTGATTCTAAAAAATAACCTGGAAATTTACATAGCAGAACTTTTATAATACTTTGTAATAAGCAGCATAGCAGCCATCAGTATCTTTTGAGAAACACTGAGGCTTGCTTATTATTTCATTAAAAAGTGCTTTAAAAGGGGAGTTAATTATATAGCTGCATATTTTTTATTTTTTAAAAGGCCACTGTTCCAAATATGCTGACCTCTTCTGTGATGATAAGGGGCTAACAGTAGTTGAATGCCTAGAAAATATTTTTGAAAAAATACAATTGATTGCCTTTCAGGCAAAGGTGCATCTTATCCATGAATGATAAATTAATTACTTTTTGAAAGAGTCTGGAGTGATCATTTTGAGAATATCTGTTGGATATTTTTCCATAATTGTATAACTTTGTTGCTTAAGAAGATGTTAAAACTATCAAATATGGATGCTTAAAAAACTTTGAAATGTAATTTCTAACCTTCATAAAAATCTTTCAAAAAGAAGAGGTGTGGTGGGCTTCAAACTTAGAAATGTAAAAAGTACAACATTAAAAAAATTGGTTTGTAAAAACAACTGGTTTTCAAAAGGACATATTTTTACTAGTTAAATTTTAATGAAAAAAATCTTTAATTAGTATATGGATTGAAAACCAAGTGTCAAGATTTAGTAAGTACAACCAATGCTACCTTTACTCCATTTTCCGTCTAAATCAACTCATGAGAGCCTTTCTCCTATGCTAGATACAAATCCGAATTTAGAAATAAGCCAAATTTAAAACCTGGTCTTCGAATGGCTGGCTGTATTTCACAGCATTATACTAAGATAAAAACAAACACACATGTATTCAATCACATTGCTCTTTTTAAATTTTTAAATTTCTGTGAGCACAAAAATGTGTATTTTTAATAAAAACGTTTTTCTTTTTCATTCTTTTAAATTTCTGTTTAATGTGTCTTATAGCATTCACAAGTTAGTATTTAGTACATTATCCCATCTAAATCCATAGAGATCAACTGGGGATGCCCGTCAAAAATCGTGTTGATGGGTGTCCCGCCAGAAGTTTGAAAACCGCTTACTTCAGCAACTTTAACCTCTGGTTTTGCTTTTAGTTGAATTTCAGAGTTAAGTTCCAGCTTTGAAACTGCTCTTGCATACACGCACCAAACACGAATACTGCACATACTAACCCAGAAAAACAAACCAATCTATTGGGTAAAGCCTTCCACTACCACCCTCCCAGGAGCAGGCACCGGCCCTCTCCCGCGTCACCTCCAAGCCATCTGCAGAAGCCACCCGCCTCTGGCCAGCGCAAAAGGATGCCATGCGAGGCTCAGGCTCCTCCCAGGGTCCGGCACTGGGTATTCGGAGACAACATTGCACCGGCCAGTGCAATCAGACTGTTCTGAGTCACTTGCCCGGAAGCCTTGCCCTTGATCAATGCGGATGTCAAGCATCCACGAAACAGGAATAGTAGCAGCGGCGGCAGCAGCAGCAGGAATCTCCCAGGTACCGGGAGGGGGAGGCACGGGGGTCCTCGGTTCCCACCCGGATACCACTTCCCTGGAGCTTCGGGGGAGCGCGGGAGAGAGGAACGGGAGGGAGGAAGGCAGGGGCAGGAGCCAGAGGCAGGAAAGAGAGAACTAGGAGAAAGACGGCGGGTAACCGGGAAGGCGAGCCGAAGGGGCTGTAGGGGTCTCCGCGGCACCAGCCGCGTCAGGAGCCCCGAGCTCGGCGCTGCCCGGGCCCTGCGTGAGTCTGCGGAGGGCCGCAGGCCGGGGGAAGCAGCGCGGCACGGAGACCCGCCGGGGACCAGGAGCGGGGCCGGGGAGGCCGTGTCCGTGCTCTGCCCGCGAGGCGCCTACACCACTGCCCTGGGGTTTGCCAACGGGGTGGGCGTGGCAGGGACACCAGCCTGCAGTTTTGAAGCCCGAGATGCGGGCGAACTTTGGGGAGGGCGAGTGGGAGGAGCCGCGGGTGCGGAAGGAAGGCGGGGGCGCGACCCGCGCGCGGCCTTCTGGGATTGCTGCGAGCCGCGGGCGGCTTCCGGGGAGGTGCCGGGTGGCTTCTGCCTCCCGCACACAAGCCATCCCTCTGCGATACAGCTCATTGGTCCTGCGCTCTCTCTCAATCTCTCTCCCCCTCTTTCCCTCCTTTCTTTTCATCTTTCAGTGTGTTCCATATTTCTTCTTCATTGGCTGCCTCCCCTCAACTTGGGGAAAAAAACAAAACTGCTTCTCCACCTACTTCCTCCCTCACGGCGCAGCCACTCTAGTCTCCTTAGTTACTCGAATCAATCCCTCACTTCAGGAGCTGCGCAGTCCTCTAGCTGCTGCCCTCTGCTGGGCGGAGGTTGCCCCAGGCCCAGCCTGCCTCACCGAGTGCTGCTGTCCCGTCCTCCGGCCGCAGCCTCCCTGCTTGGGCTGGGCGTGGAGGAGGCTCCCTTCCCTCGGCCCCCTGGGCGGGGCAGACCCGCCCTCCCAGTTCTCCCAGCATGTCCCTGATCACTGGGTCGCAGTCTCTTTGGTTCTTCCTTTTACTATCTCCAAATACTGGAAATTCCCCAGAATTAGATGAATTTTTCTCTACATTGTACGTTCTGAGTAATTTCATCCATTCAGATAGAAGCTCCCGGAATCGGGATGCTGATGACTCCCAGTCTCTGGCTCTAGAACCTCTACTCATCTCAAGTTCCTGCCTATATTTACAAACATATCTGGGCTTTGCTACAGGTTCAGCTGGTATGGTGTGTTCCACACATCTCAAGTGGAATGTATCACCTTCCCCATTCCAAGCTGGCTCCTCATGGAAGATGCTTATGGTTCATGGCCCACCCTAAGTATGAATTTAGCTAGGAGCCTCAGGATGCTCCTTGACCCCTCCTGCGCTGTGTCCCTCTGTGAGCAGTCACTCTGCCTGGCAGTTCCATCTCCCACTACTCTACTGCAGGTGTTTCCTCTGCATTCATTAGTCACTGGCCCATGGTTAGTGGTCCACCAGCCAGTTCCCCAGTCTTTTTCCACACCAAATGGTGAGCATGCCGTCTTTCTAAAACCACAACATACTCATGTAAGACATTTGTTTAAAAACCATGCATGGCCTTCCAGACTATGAGCTCAAGTTCAAACTCCTAAACCTGGCATAAGGGGCCCATCCTGTCTCACTACTGCGTCTGCTCATAGGAAACCATGCCCTCCACTCCCCTGGGCCCCAAGCAAACCATGCTCTTCCTGGCACATTCTTTGCACCTGCCAATTCCTCAGCCAAAAATTTACGTCTTGAAATGATAGCCCAGGTTTCTATAAGGTTTAATAGAAATAAACAAGTAATTAATGGTAATAGTTAATATTAAGCTGGCATAACTTTTTACCACTTGAAGCAAGGTGTCTGCCTATGTTGGGCTCCTCCCTCCCTCCCACAGAGACTGGTTAGTAGATGCAACAACCGATGATTACATTTCAAAGGGATGGCTCCCAGGCCCTTGAGAAACGCTTGTCCTGGAATGTAGAACTGGCAAGAAGTCTTTAAAAAGATTTACATCTCAAAGGGACAGATAAAGAATTTACAATTACAAGTTTTCTAAACTAAATGCTTTAAGAAAAAGGAAAACAGGGCAGGAAGAAGCCTGTTGAAGTTTGTTTATTTAGTCAAGTTTCGCTTGATTACAATTTAGTCATTCTAAGGCTCTTGGCCAGGGTGGATCCAAAATCAATGCACCCAATTCAAAGTATTTACCAGATGACAAGATTTAGGCTTCATATTTTCTATCCATGCCCATGTGCTTTCTTTCCAGGTCCCCAACCCACTTTCAGCAACACTTATGGAATATGGGGTATCTTTTTGAAGTCACCCTGAAAAGTAATATTTTTCTTTGTCTTCCCAGTAGCCCATATTTTAGGTCAGACTATCCCAAATAAACCCTCCAAATTTGGTGAAATCCATCTAACTGTTTCTCAGGACATGATGACAGAAATGGTTTTTATTTATAAAGAATTATTTATAATTCTTAGAACATTCTTTATAAATTACGTTAGAGACACCAAACTGAAAGAGAACTAGCAGCAACAGCAACGGGGGCGGGGGAGGGTGTTGTATAATGATCAACAATCTGGGCTCTGAAATTGAACTGTGGTTCCAGTCGTTGGTGACTATCTGAGGGATCTGGAATGAACTTAGCCAGTAAACCTCACTCACTCTTCTCATTCCTAAAGTGGGGCAATAACTGCACTGACCTCAACGTGTTGTTGGGGTTAAATGAGATGATACATGGAAAGTGCTGAGAATGGTGCCTGGCACCAAGGTATGTTGGCCACGGTTACACTAAGGTAGGGGGTACACAGCTGTCAAAGGGTGATTGCACCACTATTGCTAAGAGTGGTACTGCCATGGGCCCTGGGATTGGCTGTTTTGCAAATAAACCAGTGCTTTAGTTTCCTATTGGTGCTGTAATACTGTACCCAAATTTAGTGTCTGAAAGCAACAGGAGTTTATCATCATACAGTTCCGGAGGTGGTAAGTCCAAAACGGTACAGCAGAGCTGTGTTTTATTCTGGAGGCTCATAGGAGAAAAATCTATGTCCTTCCCTTTTCCAGATTCTAGAGGTGGCCTCATTCCTTGGTCAGTGTCCCCACATCATTCTGATCTTTGCTTCCATTGTCACGTCTCCTTCTCTGACTCGGACCCTCCTGCCTCCCTCTAAAAAGGACCCTTGTGATTCCATTAAGCCCACAAGGATATGCCAGGATAATCTCCATATCTCAAGATTTCCAACTGCATTTGCGAAGTCCCCATTGCCAAGTAAGATAATAGCCACAGATTTCAGGGATTAGGAGTGGAAGTTTTGTGGGTTGCAGTCATTCTTCCTTCCACACTCGGTGTCTGCTGACTGCATGACTATGGGAGGGCTCGGCTGATGTGCTTCTGTGTTGTGCCTTTGATCCAGACTTTCCCTGATGGATGATATCTGTGAAGCAAATGGCACTTTTGCCATCAACTTATTTAAAATGTTGGGGGAAGAGGACAACTGTCGAAACATATTCTTCTCTCCTCTGAGCATAACCTCTGCCCTGGCCATGGTCTTGTTGGGAGCAGAAGGAAACACCGCAGCCCAGATGTCCCAGGTATGTGTGCCTGATGCAAAGGAAGAACACGGCATGTTCCTTTTGTGCTTCCATGGAGCAGGTTTTTCCATCCTTTCACTCCAGCTGGTGAAAGCCTGTGTGGCTGGCAGGCGGGAGGAGGGGCACCTCGGTGATGGAGAATGGGCAGACATGGGTAGAAAGGTGAATTGTGTAGGACATTTCATCTCCTCTAACGTTGATGGGAGAAATCAAGTCATAAAGTTATTTTCTGTAGGTAAAATCATCAATACATTCTGGCAAAATCACAACTTTGATAAGTAAGGCAAACTATAAATCATAATCTGGTGTGGAGAACGTCTGTAAAATTGCAGATGGGACATTTTTATTTCTGCTCTCTTTTGCATTCCCTGGGTCATGTTAGATTCATCCCAGCTACCTCCTTTTTTCTGGTCTGCTCCCTCCTGAGTTACTGCACACGGCCTTGCTGGCCTGGATAAATCTGCTAGATCAGTGGTTCTCACCAGGGGTGAGGATTTTGCCTCACTGGAAACACCTGAGGAGAGCTGAAGAGTTTTACTTCTCATACCTGAGGTGCTACTGACATCTAGTGGACAGAGACCAGAAATGCTGCAAAACATCCTCCAATGCACGACAAAGTATCCATCCCCAAATGTCAACAGCACTCAGATTGAGAAACCCCGCTCTAGACAATTAAACCAAACTCCTTTTAAGATAGTATCCTGTGCGATTTTTAGTACAGAGATTTGTTTGGAGATAGTCCTTTGGGGGAGTGTTAATGGCAATGTTAAAAGCTGGAGTTGTTTTCTATTCCCAGGCACTTTGTTTGAATGAAGACGAAGATGTTCACCAAGGTTTCCAGTCGCTTCTCGCTGAAATTAACAAAACTGGCTCTCAGTACTCGCTTAGAATTGCCAACAGACTCTTTGGAGAAAAAACGTGTGATTTTCTTCCAGTAAGTAGTACTCACATGCTGATGTAAAAGAAATTGAAAATAAGGTAAAAACTATAGAAGAGCAGAGCATACAGTATAACAATTTCAAAGTTCCCTAGTTCAGTCACAGCTTGCCATAAAGCAATGAGGTCCAAAAAATTTTGCCACGTAATATGCTGTCTTGAAATTAATGAAATGATATCAGCAAGCTTAGCCATCTTAGTGACTGAGAGTTTGGAGGATTCTGATGTAAGATATTCCTGTCCTAGCCACTGTTGGGAGCTGCCCCATGAAAGTTGCCTGTTCTGGGCTTACCTACCTGTGGAGATGATCCTGGATCTCAGAAGTCTCCTGGGTAGATCAATGTTCATTTCTGAACACCAGCCTGATCTTTGACTGTTCAGGGACACAGGGAACCAACCACCACTGTTTTCCGTAGCTTAGCTCCTCCTTCCTTCTACATCCTCTTTCTTTGGTAGAAATTAAAAAATTAATTTCAAGACAGCATATTATGTGGCATAATTTTTTGGACTTCATTGCTTTATGGCAAGCTGTGACTAGACTAGGGAACTTTGAAATTGTATGCTGCAGTAAATAGAATCTACCCAGATTTAAAAACCTCAGCTTTATGAACAGATTTTCATTTTAGAAAGACTACTCTTCTGTCAGTAATGTGGATTTAGGGGACAGAAGAAAGGACCAGGCTGGACTTGGAAAGACTAATTAGAAGCGATTAATAATAATGTAGAAGATACAGCCAGAGTTTGAGCCCAAACAATGCCAATGGTGATTCAGAGGAGGAAGTAAATTTAGGTGACCTTGAGAACAGGGAATGGTCAGAGGATGGGAGCCAATTGCCAGGTACATTATGTCTGAAGCCAGGTTTTTGTGGGGTGAGTTATCTGGATTTTAATGTATTGGGTACAGTCCTTTTCTGATTAGACCCCAACTTACATTTCAAGGCTCATCCTCTGGCACTATGTTTTCCCAAATCTTCTCCCTGACACACAAATACACACACACACACACACACACACACGTGTACACATGCACATATGCAAAAACATGCACACAGTCTACACACACATATGCACAGCACTTACCTATGTGTACACATGCACACACTCATGTATGCATGCTCACACACTCACACATGTACTCACTGGCACACACACTATGATCCATGCCCATCACACTTCACCCTTGGAGGACCTTCTTTGCTCCATATCCTCCCAATCAACCATGGTGACTTAGATCTAAAATGCTGTGTCCCTCTTTGTCCACTTACAGATCTACACAGTTTCTTGACAATCTAGTTCCCCTATGGAGGCTCTCAATCATTCAAAAAATATGTTTCAGATACTGTGGTTGGTGGTGATACAAAAATCAGTAAAAGAGAGTTAGACTGCGTAGTGGGGGAAACAGAAAACCAAAGTCAATGAAGACTGTTTGAAAGGGGCATTCCTGGACTGTTTTGTGCATGGATGGTGACAGCCGTGACATCTTGTAAGTGTCTGCGTGTCTCCGTTGCCTTTCTCACCAGGCTCTGAGCCATCTCAAGCCAAGCACCTTGCAAAGTGTCAGGTGCGAGTAGGTGGCCCAGACATTTTTGTTAATTGCATGAATACATCTTAAAGAGCGGTGTGACCTGTGCAAGCATTTATGGTAAACATGTGTTAAGAGGGAAAAAAATTGTTTTCATAGTTGCGGGAACCTTTGGTTTAATGTTTTGTGTTTTCAGACCTTTAAGGAATCCTGTCAGAAGTTCTATCAGGCAGAGCTGGAGGAAGTGTCCTTTGCTAAAGATACTGAAGGATGTAGGAAACACATAAATGACTGGGTGACAGAAAGGACTGAAGGTAAGAGGTTTTCATTTCAGTGGACTTGGAATTACAATGGAATGAGGCTGGGATTGGCTGGGACTGGACCTCTACGGTGTGGCCACTGTGACCTGTTACCATGGCCTGCTTGTATGTGTTTCCTGGGTTTTCAGGTCAGCGATGCAAATGCAATCTGTTATTTATCTTGGGCTTACCAGATTATGAAGCAGTGATTTTTAAAAAATTCTTAAGCCTAATGTTAAAACCCTCCCCTCTGGACTGTTCTGGAAAATCTTTGAAAAATGTTTCCTCTTGGGAGCCTTGTTTGTCTTCTATCTTGGGGGTCCTCCCATGCTCTGAGGAAGGATGACATTCAATTAGGTTGCAGCTTAGATACAGCAGCATTTCCTGTCACCGTGACATCTGCCTGTGGTGATGCGAACAGCTCACTAGTTTGATCTGCAGCCCTCTCCCTCCTCTCTAACATGGCCATAGCTGCATTTGCTTTCACAGTGTGGCCCTCTGTGAATTTGCTCCAGTTTCCGGAGGTGCAGCTAACGTGGAGCCTGCAACATCCCCGTCCAGACCCTACTCTATCCCACCAGAAATAGTTCTGCCAATTTTTGACTTGAGTATGGGGGGGAAGGGGCATGCTTTTAAGCCCCCTAAGTACATAACAAATGATTTATATACTTCTAAAAATTGGAGAAATTAAGTCACTTGTTTCAAGTGCCAACCAAGCAGTCATTGTTTGATCTACTCGATCTTTATGGTACATGTGTTGGGCAGCAGCAATGCCCAACTGATTATACTGAAAGATGATTATAAAATGATTACCATGGGGAGGGAAGAGCCTTACATGGTTTCATACGTCATCTGTCCAGTGGCCTCTTACTCTCCAGTTGATCCAACACTAAGTCACCTGAGGAAGTTTCCGCACACTTTGCCCTTCTATACCTGTTACTTCTCCAGAGCTCTTCCTTCCTTCCTTTAGGCCGACCACCTGCACTTTTACCAAGAACATTAGAGCTGGCGAGACCTTGGAGATCACCTTGTTCCTCCTATCATTGGACAACTCAGCTTCTACTCCATTCCCCTAACTCCTCTCCCCCAGTCACTCCTTTCAGGTTGCCTTCCCCCTCCCAGCGAGAGATCTGTGCTCCCCCATCCTTTGGGAGCTGCTCCTTAACCAAATGAGATCTGAAGATTGGCATAGAGCAGTGATCTTCAACTGGGGGGTGAGGGGGGTACCCTCCAGTCGATGTTGACAATGGCTGAAGATATTTTTGTCTGTCACAATTGAAGGAAGTGCTTCTGGTTAAGCATCCTGTAATGCACAGGTGACAGCCCCCATAACAAAGAATTATCTGGCTTAACATGCCAGTAGCTGTGTGGTTAAGATGCTATAGGGCTAAGGTTGAGAGTCCTGTAGTGAGAATCAAGACTCGTGGGTTATTTTCTTAGCTCAGCCACTTGCCACCTGTGTGAACTTGGCAAAAAGTCAGGCAAATGCTCTGATCCTGAATTTCTACATCCACAAATTGAAGGCAAAATGATACTTGCCCTACGTACTTCAAGATTGTTGTTTAAGGGCAAAAGGTACCCTGTGTGTGACCACATTGCTAAACACCATCACCCCAATTTACCAGGTGGCCAGAAAGATGGGACCCCAACCTGACTCTTAACCAAGGCTTGGCTTTATATATCAAGGGGATTTTTGCACAATAGTGCTTATTGGCGCCCCCCCCCCCAATGGCAATAAACTTCTCTCATGTTCTTTACAGGTAAGATTTCAGAGGTGCTGGCTCCTGGGACAGTTCATTCACTGACTAAGTTGGTCCTCGTGAACGCCATCTATTTCAAGGGAAAGTGGAATGAGCAGTTTGACAGAAAGTATACAAGGGGAATGCTCTTTAAAACCAAAAAGGTAGGGAAATATTTTTCATATACTGCTACTTTCTTAAAGTAATATGATGGGAAAGATTATGAGTGGAAAAAATAAATAATTTATTTCACACTATCTTGATTCTTAATCTATTCCTGAATGAATGTAATGCTGTTTGAATATGTTTAATTGGAGTGAAAAGCAGAGAAATGAAAATAATTTTTGTATTGATAGTTTTGTTTTTTCATCTTTGGTCAGATATATCTTTCATCTCTGGTCCTATGATTTGGATTGGAGGAAAATTTCCTCTAAGCCTTGGGATTATATTTGTGTTATGCCTTCATGGTTTTTATTTACTTAGATACCTTTTTGCAGTGTTAGTGGAAACTATGCCTATTTATTGCCTTAAAATTCAAGGCTATACAATGCTGAACACAAGAAAAAAATGTTAGCAGATGTTAAGACTAACTTTAAAAACACTTCTCTGCATTTTGTTTTGAAAATGATAATGGTTGAAGGCCAACAGTTGTTAGCCTGGGATTTCACTTTCATCAACCTGATAATAACATATTGCATGAAGACATGAGAGTTAAAAATATATTTGACTCAAGCTTTAAAAACAGCTGAACTTGCACATATTGTCAAGGTCCCTTCCCCAGGAAAACTAAGGCCATAAAACCAATTATAAAACTGGGAAACTTTTCAGAATAAAAACATAACTCCCTTTGGCTGAACATCTTTTCTATCTAAACAGATCCTTCAGCCCAAGGGCCTGGTTGTTAGTTAATTAATGTTCCTCTTACTCTGGATAACTACTTTTTAATTATAAGGCCATGAGAATGCTTCTCTATGAATCTTCTCAAAAAACCAAATATAGCTTCTTCCAAAAACAATGTAGAGATTTATGTTCTTTTACATTGGCCAAGCTATTCTCTCTCACCTGGTGATATTTGATCTGCTGGAACAATTGCGTGTTCTATTCAATACTACAACGTACTAATGAAGATTTTATATCTATCAGCTTACATGTGCAGAAATAATTAATATATGTGCCTAGGGGTTCTGTGAGTTAGATGTATCTTAGTTTTGGTAAACTGTGCTCATTTTTTGGTACTCTAATTTTAATTTCATGTTTGTATTAGGAGAAAAAGACAGTGCAGATGATGTTTAAGCAAGCGAAATTTAAAATGGGGTACGTGGAGGAGGTGCACACCCAGGTCCTGGAGCTGCCGTACACAGAGGAGGAGCTGAGCATGGTCATTCTGCTCCCAGACGAAGACACCGATCTTGCCGTGGTGAGCCCTGGGTGATGAATCTGAGTGTCTATAAAGTCCAGCTGAGCTCATTTCTTTTGCGCTCATCTACCAGATGGCATTTGAGGAGTTTCCAATTTGGAGTTATTGCAAGTAGTTCTGGGTGAACACTGCTGCGAATCTTTTGGTGAACATATGTATGCATTTCTATTGAGTGCCTATCTAGGAGTGGACAAGATTTGATGAAACTAAGAGAGATTTCCAAAAATGTGAGAACAATGTTCTTTATTCTGAATGGAGGGGCTAGTTGAGGGCCCAATAATTATTGAACAAAAGTCCTAAAAGAAAAGCAGTAATTGATCAGGGAAGTGCTTCTCAAACATTAATGTGGGTATAAGATCCTGGGGATCTTGTTAAAATGCAGCTCTTGAATGAGTGGAGTGTGGCCTGAGACTTTGCATTTCTATCAAGATTCCAGGCGATGCAGTTGCTGTTGGTCCGTGGACCACATTCTGAATAGCAAGGGTCCAAAGTGCAGATGGGAAATTTACCTTAGACGTGAGGAGAGAGAAGTCTTACTGTGACAGAAAAGGAACAGAGTCCAGGAAGGGACAAAATAAACTTGCAAGGTAGGAGATGCAGATCCAATAGTGTGCTAGTAAGCACCTCTCTGGGAGGTGGGGGAAGCCTTCATTTATAAAGTTTTCTTCTTCCCCTGGTGTAAATACTCCCACCATGGCTGACTTTAAGCTGCCAAGGGTTTGACAGTTGATAGGAGCCAGCCCCAGCACACCAATGCACAGGATGTTGAGGGTGGGGCTGCCTGATTTCCCTGGTTTCTCTATGGAATCAGAAAGCTTTTGGTATAAATTGAGGATGACATGTGTCATTTCCACTTATGAAAAAAAAATAGGAAAGTCTAGAAACAGAGCCAAAGTCAAAACAACCGTCACTGGGGAGGAGCGCTCCTCTGGACTCCAGTCGGCAAAGGGAAGGGGAGATGCAAGTGGAAGTCCTCTCTCCTTTGTCTGCTTCTTCCTTATGGATAAAGAGAATAGGTGATGGGTCTTGGAAGATTTGAAGCTAACTCCAGGACAGGCAGAAGTCAAACAAGGATTCCAGAAGCAACAGTCTCTTTGAATTCCCCATTTCTGCTCTCCTTTCCCCTCTCACACCTCTTATCACATTCAGGTGACACCTGGTCCTCCCCTATTCAACCCTGAGTAGCCCCTGGTTCAACTCAGAATCAGACTTCCCAGCCATGCTCTTTGTCTTTCTTTTGTGAAGCAATCTCGTCCACTCACAGTAATGCATACTGCATGAATATTAATATAATCAGTTTGGTGCAGATTGTTTTTATTAAAAATTTCTACCCATCTCAGGTATTTTCAGCTCTTCTACTCATATACATAAGACAGGGAAAAGACAAGAATTTTGGGGAACATCTTGGTGTGTTCATAACAAACAAAATATCTGTGGGTTTTCTTGGACCAGAACTCACCATGTAGTTGCTTATCATGGGGGTGGGTGTGTAATAAGTGGGCGGGTAGGTGCCAGGCTATTGTCACCTAGATTTGAAGATCTGGCTCTTATTCCAGGTGGAACAAACACTTACATATGAGAAGTTCAGAGCCTGGACAAATCCAGAAAAGATGACGAGGAGTAAAGTTCAAGTTTTCCTTCCCAGACTAAAGCTGGAGGAGAGTTATGACTTGGAGTCTTTCCTTAGAAGTTTAGGAATGACTGACGCTTTTGAAGAAGCCAAGGCTGACTTTTCTGGAATGTCAACTAAGAAGAACGTGCCAGTGTCCAAGGTCGCCCACAAGTGCTTTGTGGAGGTTAATGAGGAAGGCACAGAGGCGGCCGCGGCCACCGCAGTGGTCAGAAATTCCCGGTGCATCAGACCAGAGCCAAGATTTTGTGCAGACCACCCTTTCCTTTTCTTCATCAGGCATCACAAAACCAACAGCATCTTGTTCTGTGGCAGATTCTGTTCTCCGTAGAGAGGTGTGATTGCTGTACACGTCCTTCTTTCTATTCTGCCTACCTTGCCTTAATTAAAATCTTATGGGACTGAATTGGTGGGGTGGCTTGAATGCCAAAATAAAGTGTGTGCACCTGGGTAGTTTGTGAATGTTTTTGCTGAAGATTCTAGAGCCACTGAGAATAACTGAGGCTTCAGATGCGTGAAGGTCAGGGCTGAGAAGGCGGTGCTAGTTTTGGAGTGTTTGGGGTGCCTCTCATTGCCTCTGCGCTCACCCAAAGTCTGTGCCCATTGTCCTTGGGCATCATTAGGAGCATCCCAAGGCTTCACCAGCCAGCCCTTGATGTGCTCTTCCATCCTGCAGTGATCTCCAAGCTCTGCCCAGCACCACTGACAGGCTCACCAGGGGACGTGAGTTTCCGGGCCCCACTGCACACAAAGCCAGAGGTAAACCCTACAGAGTGGACGCTGTGGCCACGCCATGTCTCACACACAGCTGAGATGTGTCTCTTTTTCCATTAGCATCACACAGACAGCTTGACACGTCCCTTATCTCATATAGTCTCTCATGAAAACAGCTCCTTCAGATCTTCTTTCCACAACCCACAGATACAACTTCAGCAGCTCTGAAGTGAGCTTCAGGACTGAGCTAAGAGGGAAATTTCTGAAACGTGCCATGTTGTCCTCCCCATCCCCCTTCCCTCTGAAACACACACAGAAGGCCAAAGGAATCTTCGTACAAAACAACTCTTGGAAACAAAGACCCCTCCAGTTAATCATATATATTTAGACATGGCTCGTGCATATGCCTTGCTTAAGAGAAGACCTCCCTGTGTTATAGTTTTCTGACAACACAAGAGAAAATTTGCATTGTGGCAGCAATTTGACAACTATAGAAAAGTATGCAAAAAAAAAAATTTGTCACCCACAATTCTAGCACTTAGGAATTATTGCTGTTAACAGTGACATGCATCCTTCTCTATGCATACAAATATAAATTTATGAGCATTTAGTACAAGTTAATTGTATACTTCTGTAGCTTGTTTCTACCCTTACTTCCTTACTATAAACCTTCCTCAGGATCTTTCCAGGTTATCAATTTGAATGTGTATAGTATTCCTATAGGGCTGGATTTCTATAATTGAATCTACTTTGAGACAGTTTGGGTAATTACAATTATTTATATCATATACTGTTTTGAATATTCTAAATATTTGCTCACATTGCTAATATTTTTAAGTAAATATTCCTAAAAATAGTACTAGATAACAATTCAGCACATTTTGAGACTTCTTGCAAATTGGTCTCCAGGAGGTTGCATTGATTTACATGCCCACTTACGTCACCATGTACACCACCCTCACTGCTGCCTGCCTTATTTCTGTTATGAGTTGAACTGAACAGTGATTACTCTTGACTCTACTTTTGACTTACAGTTCACAGTTATATGAACTGTGCATATTACAGCTTTTATTTGAATTTATTCTTAAAATTTTAAGAATTTAAAACTTAAAATTAAAAACTAGAGTTTATTCTCTGGTAGGCCACATTCATTTCAGGGACCACGTTTGCTAAAGCAGGTTTGGCCAAAAATTAATCCACAGAACTGAAAAGTGTACATCTGTGAATGTTGGTCTCATTTCACCTCTAATTTTTAAAAATTCACACTTTTATTGAGGTATAACTGATGAAGAATAACCTTCACATGTACAATGAATGTGTAACATGTACAATTTGATAAGTTCTGACACATGTATGCCCATGAAACAAACCATCACCACATTCAAGATAATGAACATATTTATCATACCCCTAATTTCTTCTTGTATCTCTGTAATTCCTCCTTCTTATTCCTCCCTGCCCCATCTCAATCACTGATCTGCTCAGGGAACTATTGATCTGTCACTATAGATTAATTTGCATTTTCTAGAATTATACATATATCATCTACTCTTTTTGATATGATACCTATCACTCAATATAATTATTTGAGATTCATCCACATTGTATATGTATCAATAGTTTATCCATTTTTATTGGCAAATAATATTTCATTGTGTAGATGTACCATAAATTGTTTATCCATTCACCTTTTGATGAACATTTAGGTTGTTACCAAGATTTTGGCTATTGCAAATAAAGTTGTTATGAACATTTATATGTTTATCTTTGTATGAACATATTTCTTCATTTCTCAGTGGAATAGCTGGTTCATAGGGAAGTTGTATGTTTACCTTTTTAGAATCTGCCAAATTGCTTTCCAAAGCGGTTGTATCATTTAACATTCCCAATAGAATTTATGAGAGTTTCAGTTGTTCTGCATCCTCATCAATGCTTGGTACTTCTACTTGGTACTTTTCACTTCTAGGCCTTTCCCTGTCCCTCCCCTTGGCTCCTGGGTCCATAAAATGGCAGGAGCCTTTTGTTTGGGGCTCCCTAGGCAGTGAGACAGCCCCCTACCTGTCCTTCCTTTGCCCGGTGCTGTTCCATGGGGGTAAATAATGGCACCATGCGCTCGGTAGCCTCTTGCTTCTACCGTCACAGTAAGGGAGTAAAGGCTTGACTGTTGCTTTCAGTGTGGCCAGTGTGACAGCCGAATGTGCTCCAGGCACTCTGTCTCTTTCTCTTTCTTCCTCTTTATCTCTCTGTCAAATCCATAAGGGAACAGGGTGATCAATTAAGCACAACGGCCTTTTTGGAAAAGCAAAAAGCCAGAAGCCCTTCAGGGCACTCATGGCGGTGCTAATATTTCATTTATTTGCAAGAGTCTGACAGTGCTGCAGGCGCTGTCTCTGGGACGTGCTAATGGATTGTTTACATAAACTTTTCAGTCCTGAATGGGGACCACTGGTCTTCCTCTTTAGCCCGGGACTGTCCAGCCAAGCTCACCCCAGGCGTCACGTGAGAGACCCGGACAGAGGGCTGTCAGAAGGCGGGAGGCAGCCCCGGCCACCGCCGCAGTCCTACAGCGACGCGGAGAGCTGAGCTGCACCGGGGGCTATTGCTAGTGCTCAGCGGCCCCTGGCAGGGATGCACGACTCGGGCACAGCGAGTTTCTGACAACCCTGGGACTTGTGCTTCCGGTGGAAGGGAGTGCAGAGCCCTCCCAGGTCACTTTACTCAGCGACCTTGAGCGACCTTGGAGACTGGGCCAGCTCGCCTCCAGGAGGAAGGCGGTGATCTTGCTGAGCTTAGCGAGGCAGCGCGGGCTGGTGGGCGCCCTCCTTCAGAGCGCCCTCTTCTTCCTCAGCTGGGTACCACGCGGGATCCCACAGATTTGGAATGTGTGGTACACAGCGACGAGTCCCCTGCCACTGAAAAATACGTCCGGACCACGCTCGCAGAGACCACAGCAGCCACCTTGTGGTCCCCTAGGTCTGCAAAGAGGGCTCGAGGGGAGCAGACGAGACTGTTAACCAGACTCAGCTTTCTGGGCTTTTCACGCCACGCTTGCTGGTTATCAAGCCCCATTTAACCTCACCAGGCGAGGTCAATCAGCCTGGGATACAATCCGGAGATGTTAACAAATTGCAAAAGCATGGGAAAAGCTGCCACTTCAAGAAAGCAACGATTGCAGAAAAAGCGAGGCAAAGCTGCTCGTGGAGCGCCCTCTCCTGGACGATGCAGGCAGCGCACTCTCGAAGAGCGCTCTGGGCCGGGCTATTCAACAGACTGGTTTCACCCCCAGGTTCCAGGCCCTGGGGGCCCCCCTGCAGGCAGCGGGGTCTCCCTGATGAAAGCCACTGTGACTAATTCAAGTGTTATCCCCCTGTCCCTCCCAGTGACTCTGGAGATGAGTCTAAGAGCCTTATCAACATTTCCTCACACCTGTAGGCTTTTAAAAATAAACAACACCTGGGGTTAGGCTGAGGCTCCTCCGCCCCCAAGGGGGACTGGAGGCCGTTGCCAAGGTCAGTGGGGAGGTGGAAAAAATCAGCTAAGAGAGATAAGACTAAATTATGTAAATTTAATGATAAAATTAAATGTAACTTTTCTATTAAAAGGCAAAAATCTTTTAGATTGGAAATGAACAACAGTATTTTGTCAAATGCAGTTTTCAATTAGCACACCTCAGATAAAGTGACACAAAATATGAATGTAAAATGATGGGCAAAGATATATCAGGCAAATTTAAACAAAAGGGCAGCAGGTGTCAAGCTATTAATATAAAAAAGTAGACTTTAAAGACATAAATTAAAATAGAGAAATGCTATCATTTTATATATAAAAGGATTCCATTTACGGTGAGGGTAAAATTTAAGCTTCAATGTGCCTCTTTCAATACTGGACAGATGAACATAAAAAATAATAAAAATTAATTTAAAAGCTATATGTTACATTGTACGTCACATGACCCATTTTTGTACATCTTTGCAACTCTGAAGTTAAGATATGTCTTGATGTAATTGTCATATACATGCATGTATTTCATCATGGGTGCTCATGTTGTTGCCACTTCAAGTTATTGTTGATGCTGTATTTGTTGAGTAGAGTTGCCATTAATTTTTAAAGATTAGATTATTATTTGAGGTTGAAAAGATTATTGTGAATGTTGGAAATTATTGAAGTGAAACAGTCGTGTGGAATTAGACATTAGAGAAGCAAATACTTAATGTTTGAAGGAATGATTTAAATTTCTTATTTTCTTGCAAAGTAATTACTATGCTTTACAGAGCCCAAGAAAGGCAGACACCATCCCTACAGTCAAAGAAACTGTGCCATAGTATTACCTATCATATACCGCCTGAAATAATGCCAACATCAACACTTGCAGAGTGTCAGTAGCTTGCAAGAAAATCCCAGAGGCAACAGTGTTATATTTGGTAATATTCGGAAGTGTTTGATAATTTACATGACCCAAAGTTCTTGATGGCTAAATAAGCAATATTGAGATTAAAAACACAGACATCTATGATTTTAAGACCCATAACTATTTAAAAGAGTGGTACTCTGAATGTGTCTTAAAGTTATCTTGCACATATTTAATTTTACATATGAACAAAAATAATGTGTACTAAAATATGTGTCTAAAAGACCTCTAAAAGAGGTCTTTACATATTTATAAAATAAAAATTCAAGTGAAAGAACATATGGTATCATAATTCAATTGGCAGAGCTTTTATTTCTTTAGTAATGCATGAAATAATAATGGATTCTAGAGCTGACGTCATTTTAGAATTGATGAAATGTGGCACCATTTATTTGATTATTTTTTCCCTTCCCATTTTACTGTATAGAAAGTATGCACATTGAGTGTTGGGCCCCCTGAATTGATCACCCATAGCTCAACTTTTCTGTTTTTCATTCCTAAATCCTGAGGGAGTTCTTGAACTTTTTCTCCTTGCCCTCCTATTGATTTTTTGTTTTTTTGGTAACAGTGTTTTAAATTTCACAAACATACTGTTTTGCCTTTTGGTTATTCCTTTCTCCTATCTGTGTGTCCACCCCTTTGTGCATGTAAAATAATTTTGTGAATTAGCTAAGAATATGAATTGGAATTTATAATGTTCTTGTCTGAAATTCTTCTTCCAGAGTGAACAACGGAGTGAACAACCAACAGTGTTGGTCCTTGTGTTAGAAACTGATGATGTTCTTCAAAGCTCCTTGTAAATTTTGACTGTCCATTCATATCTAGTAATGATGATTTTGATTATTGCTGTGGGGAGCTGGTTTATGTCACCTCTACTGTTGTCTACGTAGGGCTATTTCCTCACCAGGCCTCTATCAACAAACGTGTCAACCTGCATTCTGTGCAGGCAGAGAAGCCTGGCATGCCTGCCCCCTTTTTGCCACCTCTACTCCCCCTCCTCCTGACTTGACTCTCAAATTTCAGAACAAGATGATTTCTACGATTGGGCTGTAGCATCCTTTTCTCTCAGGGCAGATTTTAAAATTTATTTACAAATAAACTTCACAATTTTATTTTTTCCCCCTAGGTAGCAGTTCTGGATTGCCAATCACTCTGCCAATGGGAAGATGGCAGCCATGGAGCCAATTGGAACCGCTCCTTTCTGCCCTCCCTCCATCGGTACCTGCTGACTCCTGCTCCTGTCTGGGAATTCTGATTCCCACCAGTGCCCCGGCATGTTTCAGTGTATACTCAGCTGCATGTTCCTCCCCTTTGATTTAGTCATCAATATTCTGCCATATACATTATGACTTCCAGAAATCAACCCAAACCTGCTACCTGCCATTGAACTCCCTCCCATCCTTCTTATTTTCACTGGTGGATTTCCTTTTTTCTCTTCTTTTACAGTCATTACAATAGGACATTTAGAGGTAAGAGAGGCAAACACATGTTCATTGTCTACTATTATGTGCCAAAAGATTACTATATTTGAATTGTCTACGTGTGCCATTCCCTATTGTGGGGGTGAAGATTATAATAATGAACAAAAAGGATGCAAAACAATATATTGTAAGCTGTCCTAAGTGTTAGGAAAGGAACTAAAGAATACTATGAAAGGGTAACCTGGATGACTTATTTAGATTGGCAACGAGGAAAGATCTCTCTGCGGAAGTACTATTTATGATCTAAATTTTGAGCAGGGTGATGTGAATGGAGAAGGGTGTTCCAAAAAGAAGGAACAGCGTGTGCAAATTCCTGAGGGTGAAAGGTTCTTATTGAAGAAGGACAGAAACAGCGCTGATTTAGGATCAGAGTGGTAAACCAGAAGGGAGGTGGTGGCAAGTGAGGTTGATGAGGCAGGTAGATTTGTCATGAAAGTTGTGTTAAGCCATGAAAAATATTCATATTGAATTATTAATGCAATTATCACCTTATAAGAGGTTTTAAATTCAGAAGGAAAATTTGCAGTTTCTAAAGATAATTTAGACTACTATATGGAGCATAAAATAAGAAGAGGCAAAAACAGAAACAAGAAGCCCAATAAGAAAATGATTTTAATAGTCTTGGCGAGAGATGAGGACTGTTCGCACTAAAGCATCGGAGGAGTGGATGTAGAAAAGGGGAGGTGTTAGAGACATATTTTAAAGAGAAAACATAGGCCCTGGTGTTGCATAGAATGTACCAGGATATGTGTGGGGGTGGTGAGGGTGCATAAAATCATAGAAGGATTGGAGACGACAAAAAAGAATGGAAAAACGTGCTTTTCCTGCTTGGGGGGAGGAGAGAGAGGCAGAGGTAGGAGGTTTTCAGTGAAATAGAGGCCTAGGATTCCACTTTGAAGTTGTTAAAATTGAGATGCCTGCAATATATACATGTTTAAATTTCAAGAAGACAGCTCCATAGTTGGGTCTGGAGTTCTGGGGAGAGTTCCAGATGGATAAACAGCCCTGGGAATGCCTGGGAAAACAGAGGACCTCGGAAGAGGAGAGAGTGGGTTGAGATGCTATCAGCAATCCTCCCTTGTGCCAATTTTCTCAGTCTTCATACCAGACTCTTCTCACCTTGATGGTACTATTTCATGAATAGTACATCTTGTTTTCTGTTGTATATGCCAAACAGTTTCCATATGTTATCTTTACATTCTGTAGGAGATCACACTCAGATTATCTTTTTCTGAGTATTTTTGACACTTCTTTTTTTCCATTTGGTCTGAAGTTGTTTATCTCTATAGGCCCGGTGCCATTTAAAAAATTTTTTTACTTATTCTTGAAAAATGTCAGATTTGTATATCTAGAAGATAGACTGAGTTACACGGTTTCAAGTCCTTTTGCCAGTTTTTAAAAGGCTCGTGGTCTGACTATCTCACCTATTAACTCATCCTCAGAACTAAGCAGAATTTTAAAAAATCATTTATCTCATACTAAGCAGAATTTTAAAAAATCATTTATCTTCCCTTTCTGTCTTCCCCCCTATGTTTAATTCTGTGGATTCCGATTTCTAGGATGCACCATGCATTCTCCAGCCCTCCATTCTTTTTGCCCATTATTTTTCTGGAATTTAGAGTTTTTTGTTCCTGTCCCCATTGCCATACGTCAGACAGACCTAACTGCAGAGGGCATCAGTCTGCACAACTGTGGGAGCGGCTGTGAGGTGGGTGCCACAAGTCTATGGCTGAATGCACACAGCGCAGAATGGATCAAAGACAGCAAGACAAATACCAGGTCCCAGCATCTGGTGAGCTTGAGCCCCGGTGACCAGGGGTGTCTTAGTAACCAGGCAATGGTGGATGTGTAGAGAAGATTTCAGAGATTGGTTCCACAGAGGCAGAGAAGGCAGCTGCTAACAATTCCGAAGTCGCTAACTAGTTGTATGACCTTGAGCAAGTTACTTAGAGTCCTTTGGGCTCAGATTCTCCCCCTTTGAAACATGAAAGAGTTTGCCTGGATCATCCCTGAGTGGCTTCCAGCTCTGACGTTCCCTAAGAAATGTGCAGCACAAGACTATTTTGGGCCATATGCTTTGCTTTCTGCATTGAGATTTTTCATTACTTTGTAAGTTTTCTTATTTCAAAGATGACTTTCGCTGTTAGAAATCTAAGTTGGCTCTGGTGTGCTTGTTATGTCGATACCTTTTTCATTTCCGTTAAGGACTTTGATGATAGTTTCCAGTGAGAGCATGGCAAAATAAAATCATGTTTTCTGTTCTAACATTTGTTTCATCTTCATCTTTTGTCAGCGGAAATATTGCTATTTGTCATTTCAACATTTTTCAGCGACATCTCTTTCCTCATCTGGGGCCTTTGAAGTTTCTCTCATTAGAATGAAGGCCTTTGCTAATAGTTCTCCAGGGCTGCTTCTCGTGCCAGTGAAAGGGTTGAGGCAAGCCTACTTAAGTGTTAAACCAGGTCTCTAGGCAATCTCCTTCTCCTCCTAATAAAAAGAGTGACATTCAATTAGACAGCCAAGACTTGGAGGAAAAAACTGCCACAGGGCTTGGGGGCTCAGTTTGCTTCAGTGCTACTGTATGGTAGAAAGCTTATTTATATTAGACAGACCCTATGTGCCTTTGTTCTGGGAAAGGGTCGGCAACCCGACAATCCCCTCCCTGGGAGAGGGCTGGAAGTCCAGGGCCTGGGCTGAGAGGAAAGCTGACCTGGTCATCCCATTCTGAGGAGCACAGAGGGTGACTGGAGCATGCCGAAAAGTCCTTCATCTGGGAGAGGCCTCGCTTAGCCAATAGGTCACAGAGCTTTCAGCAGGTGCATAAAGAAAGCTTTCTCGCTGTCCCTATGGAGACCATTTTTCTCATATCCTGAATTAGGGCACAATGCAAGTATGTTTTTATAGACAACAGATTTGAAATCAGGTTTGTTCTATAAAACACAGGAACTCTGATACTTCTGCTATTCAGGAACAGTTGAAGTAAGGCCTGTTTTTTTTCTACCTTTGGGTAGAAAGAAATATCAATGGTGATAAGAGGAAGGGATAGTTACATTTTGGTATTGTTAAGGGTAACAGGTGATTAAATGGGAGGTTATTGGAAAGTCACAGAGATTCAGTATTTGAATAGGGAAGTATTTTAGGAATATTCTAACCACTACAGCTATTTTATGAAATCTAAGACTCAAAGAGTTTGTAAGGCTTGCCTGGCCCTCAGCACATATCCTTATACATAGGTGTCAATTACATATTTGAGATTGCGTCCAGTAGCACAAATCTTGTTGGGAGTCCTGAATTATGGGTGTGGAAGAAGAATGGGAGGCATTAGACTTTTGTTGAAGTTTAAAATTCCTCTTTTCCGTGGTCTATTTTGAACCTTGCAATAAGCGCTAAGATTTCCACCATTAGAAGTAGTAACAAAGAGCTGTTTTTACACTTCCTTCTATATTTGTAGATCTTCATCTGCCAAGGCACAAAAAGAGAAATCTAGGAAGGATCCTTGATTGCTGCCTCTCTGGTGTCCCCACATATAGTCAATTAAAATCTTGCCTGTTCCACAACTCCATGTGCGGCTACTCAGCTCTCAACCCCTAGCTAGTTCTTCTGCTCCAGTCTGAAAACTGGAATTCCTTCTCTTGAATCTATTCTTTAAATTGTTATCTGGGTCCTCATTTTTAAAAAGTAAATATAGTCATACTACACTCCACTTTTCAATGCCTTCATGATAAAACTCAAACTTGTTGGAGAGACATGGCCTTTTATGATCTGTTCCATCACTCATTTTTCATTCTCATCCCTCCCCATTTCTTCTCACTTTTATATAATATTCCAGCTGTAGCAAACTTGGGAGATTGATTAATATTCCACATTCCTTCATATCTTTGTGCCCATGGATACTGGTCAAATTGTGTGTGCTTCCTTTCTGCTTCTTGCCATCTCACACCTGCCCACTGGAGCCTCCTGCTCCACGGAGAACTACCTGGGTAGTCCCCAGGTAAAGACAAAAGAAGAGGAGTCCAGCCATCTGAAAGTGATAATGGATCCACTGTTCAGGTCTGGCCTCCTTCTCTCTTCCCACAGTCTGCGACATCTCCTGGCCCAACTCAACTAATGAGTAAAAAGCAAACAGTCTTCTCCACTATAGCCCAGGATGATACAAACTGGGATTCTGCTATTGTTGGAGATATTACTCTGTGTACTACCTGGTCATTAGTATCATTATCAGATCAGAGAAGCCTCTGGTCTTATAATTGATATCGATCTCGATAGTGTATAACTTATACTTTAATTCAATATCTCCCCACCCCCACTGCCTCGTTCTCATGAAAGCAAAGGCTGGGGCATTAAATTTCCATGCTCTACTCTTGACTTGGTTACAAGTAGAACTCCAGGAATCCTTTAAATAGCGTCAAGATTTGGTCAAAGACCATTTCTTTCTATATGAATCCTTGTGTGAATTGAAAAATGCTTTAAAAATACTCAGGTACATTTTTGAGGAGATAAAGCCTGATTCCAAAACAACATTTTTCTTATGAGGGAAGGAATCAGGTATAACTTTTGTTTTATTCTATCAGTGAAGAGAGATGAACTTTGCGTATAGATCCATAGATCAACCTGATTGATTTGATGATGATGATGATGTAACTATTTTGGTTTATTATACTAGATGCTGTATTAATACATCCTGTACATGAACTAAATGAATCTTCACAAAGACCCAACGAATTTAGGTCCTCTCCTCAATTTATAAATGGGAAAAAGTTTATTATTGAGAGATTTTAAATAATGGGCCCCAAATCTTACTTACTAAGGAGCAAAGGAAGATTGACTTCATTTGGGTGAATTTTCCCATCAATACTTCCGATCATTAGGGCCCCTGTTGTGTCTGTAGTAAGCTGAAGTCACACTGCGCAACACCAGCCTCCTACTGTCTTTCCAAAAAGATAGGCAAAATTATTTATGTTCATTTATATAGCAATTATGGTTGTCCACATGGAATTTCTTATTTGACTCTGGTCTGGACTGAAGGCAAAACTCTTATTACAGAAGCATTAGTTATAATTACAATTTTTAAAACTCCATCCTGTTAAGAGCCACATCATAGACCATCCTGGTTACAATCACAATTTCCCCAGGTTGTAATTTCTTCCACAAAAGTTCAAAAACAGACTAAAAACATTTCCAATATGATGCCACTTGGTGTCGCTATGAGTCTGTGTGTAATTGACTGAGCAATGATGTCCTTTTCGTACATTCTAGATAAATGACAACTTTTTCATTTTAAAGAAATACTTTTGGTCTAACCTGGAATGGATCTATCAGAATTCAACAAATATTCTTAATTTTCAATTTTATTTTTTTTCAAAACTTAACAGTGATCCGCTTTTGGTTTATTGCAGAAGACACATTCCTGAACAAATAAGTCTTCACTAATTAAAAACAAAAAGCCTTAGCTATTGCATCCAAGTCTCTTGGTGCATTGAATGGAAACAAAAGAACCACAAGGAAACCCTTAAAAATGTTGTCCAGGGCAAATCAATGCAAACTGGATTGGAATGTTTAGAATTGATTTCCTACAACTAGTAATTTGATTATTATTACGGATCTAGTTTTATTCTATAGAAGATGTTGTAAGCACTTAGATCGATTAAAGTGGGTAAGAAAAAAATATTTACCAAATATTTATGGTGTGAAGACATTGTGTTAAGTGATTTACATGTATAAAGTACAATCATCATCATTCTTGCCATTTTAATTCTTTTCTTTTATTTAATGTTTTGCAGCTTACTTAATCTTAATGACTCCTATGAGGCAGAGTGCAAATGTTCGAAGTACTCAGGGAAACCATTAGAAACAAAGGAAAGACAGGGAAAACATCTCCGAGTGACACTTTCTATTTTTATGGTTTTATAAAGGCATTCTGAAGTTTGTTAAGCACACCGTGTTATATAACTGCATATTTTCCTAGCACTTGCTAAGATCATCAGAATACTTCACACAGCTTTAAAAAGAAAACACTAAAAACAAATAAAGTCAGGGAGAAAATGAATGACTGTTTCTAGTTTTTAGTTCTGAGGATTCTAACCTCTATTCAGGACCAAACACCAGCTGGGTGAAGACCCAAGGGCAGCCCAGATGCTTGAGTGCCAGCTACACCAGACTTTCAAAATCTTGACGTTAGCACAGATTTCTCCCCGAGGTGTAGACCCGTATAGAGAACTGCCTATTAGAAATTGTCTTTCAGATGTCTCACACTTAACATATTTCAAAATAAAGGCATTTTCCATCCTTGCATGTGCTGCTCCCCACCCAGCCCCGACCTGACCCGCCTCCTGTGAGTCTAGCCTCACTGAACGGCACCCGCATCCAGCCAGCGCTCCACGCCAGAAACCCAGCAGTGATTTTAGACTTCCTCTTTTTCTTGCCTCCTACATCCCATCACTCCTGTCTTCCTGCCTCTCTGTCCTGTGGTACTGATACCTCTCACAGTCTGTCTTCATCTCTCCATACCCATGGCCAATGATCTGGTTCAAGTCCCCATCATCTCTCTCTTGCATAAGGTGTATCATTTCTTAACTCTTGCTCCAACTTCTCCTCTACTCTGGCCTTCAGATTATTGCCAGAACCAGCCACAAGCCTGCTCAGAATTTTCCAGTAGCTAACTATTAGCTGTAGGATAAAATACTCTCTTTCGTGTTATATAAGGAAAGCCTTCAGTATCTATCCCAGTCTAACATCTCACTAATCTGTTAAGATTTGTGCTACAGCAATACCAAAGTACCCAGTAAGTGTTTAATAAATTCTGGTTGAATTAATAAAGATAAGTGACAGTGTCACTTGATGGTAATGAATTCCCATATCAATATCACCAATTGTCATCTCACCACCACAACTATTTTCTTTGCGTCCTAAAGGTTTTACTGGGTTCAAGATTCCTCAAAAATGAATGAAAAATGAATGAGTGAATACGTGCAAGAAGCTCTGGGAGTATTGAGCTTTCCTAGTAAATACATACATTTGTAGTTAGCCAGCAAAGGAGCTTCATTATGCTGAGATGGATTCTGTGTTTAGAGTCTGGGGTGTGGCCGGAGGATACTGCAGGTACCCTTGACTTTCTTCACAAGGTGGCTTGGGGCCATGGCTGGGAAGAACTCTGCTTGTATAATTCTTACTTCCAGAGACTGCTGGATAACCTTGGTAAGTTATTCTACTTCAGTTTCTTCCAAGCAAAGTTAAAATAGCAACATTAACCTACCCCCCATAGGCATGTTAATAAGTACATTTTTCCCCAAAGTGCAATGTACGAATTTTCATTAGTCATAGGACTACAATAATAGTTAATTGTCCCTAGTTCTCCTTGTTATTTACTGCTCACTCAAGCAAAATATGTTACAGAAGGGACCAAGGGGGGTGGGAGTTGCAAAATATGCTGATGTACCAAATCAGTTGCCAAGATAATTAAAAAAAATGTAATCAGAACTGCAGAAGACCTTCTGATTTCCATCCCAACTAATCATTAGAGATTCTATTGCAAACTCATTTTCCTATCTCTTATCTCTAAGTCAGCTCCTCTGCCAAGGACTTAAAGACTCAATTTATCATCTCCCTTAACAGGTACCTTGGCTGCCAGTGTGCCTTGGCTCTGGCCCTACCCAACCGATTGAAGGCAAAATTGATCCTGACTCACAATACTGTGCTCTGGGTTTTAAATACAAATGCCTACATGCCAAAGTAATAGGAAATGCAACACTTACACTACACACTGTATGCAAAACGTTTGCTCTCCTGGTCTCCTCTTCTGAAAAGCCAATATTATTGCCTTTAGAGTTAAACAAATGTATTATACCACAAAAGATCCCCCCTTTCTCCCTCCTTCTACCAGGACATGAGAAGAAAAAGGTAGGACAAAGGGAACCTTCAGGAAGCCGTACCTCTAGACATCAAACATCAATGCAGCTGACCAAGGCATATGTTTCAGTTGATCCATCTCAGTCTTTCCGATAAACTCACTGGACAATTGAGAGGCCCACTATTCTGACTGGCTCTGTACGTTAAAGAAACAGAAACAAATCAGTCATTTTACTGAGCTTCTCAATAGAGATGGATCATCACGGCATCAGAAATACGAGAAAGTAGAGAGAGAATGCCTTTCAGGAGGTGTTCACATTCTTGACCTAACTAACTAAATATATCGTGTATCCAATACGGTTTTGGACTAGGTTGGATATATGCAGCCCAAAAATCTAGCCCGAAATTTTCCTTTTAAGTCCAGTAATATCTTCCTAACAAAATGGTTCTCTCTCTTGATATTTTGTCTTTATTCAGATTTACAGCCACCTCAACCATCTTTTTGCATTTCTCCTTTGTTGCAAATTAATTGAAAATCATATTGATCTAGAATTACTAATTCTTGAATTTTTAGATATTAGTGATAATAAAGGTAGTGATTTTTGAAAATGAGAAAATGGAGGCTTGAAAGAGTTTGCCCAAGATGCATAGTTCACACCCCAGACAAACTATGAGAGTCGTTCAAGAAAAAAAAAAAAATAAGATTTGAAGGGGAAAGTTTCATTTCATTTGGAAAATAATCTTTGTTCCAATTTTGATTCCAAATAAAATACTGGTCTATTTCATTTATGTGTTGAAGCATATGGACTGACAATTTTGTAGGTTTAATATATTGTATGTTGTCACTTGTATTTTACACTAAGCTATGATGATCAGAAATAGCATGATTATTTCATAGTAGTTAAGCATTTTTAAAGACAGTATCAGATCTAGCTTATTGATTTATCTCCTACTCATTCAACCTATAGTAGACATCTTAGACTTATCTATTTTTCTTCCTACTCCACATTCCATCAGTCACAAACTGCCAATTTTGGCCCGATATTTCTGAAATGCTTTCTCTTTCTCTCCAATTCATCTATTTTTTTTTTTTTTTTTTTGATCAGGGGTTTTTGGTCAGTGCCAGACAGTAAATATTTTAGGCTTTGGGGGCCAGTCTCTGTTGTGACTTCTCAGCCTTGCCACTGTCTCACCAAAGCAGACATAGACAATATGTAAATGAATGTGTCTGTGTTCCAGTAAAACTGCCTGGGCAGTGAAAGTTTGCACACTCCTCCTCCCTTTGATCATTTTCCTACTATATCTCATCTGGATTACAGCAATAGTCCTATTCTAAATCCTCAATCCAGTCCTTAATAATGCTAATCTGATCATGCCATGACCTGCTTAACACCCTTCATAGCCACTGTTGTCTACCAGAGGAAAAGTCCATGCTCTGTTGTATGTTGTAAAAGGCCACTCAAAATTTGGTTTCTCCAAACCAGATACATAGGATTACACTCTTCATTTTACCTAAACTGAACTATGCTCAGTTCCAAAAATCTGCTATGAATGTCTGTCTCCTCCAGGTCTTTGAATATATGTTTACTAGGCTGTAAACATATATTCAAAAACACCTCTCACTCTTCTAAATTTTATACATACTTTAGTTCTCATCTTAGATGTCACTTCCTCCAGGAAGCCTTCCTTAACCTAAGACTGGGATAAGTGTATCGCCATGTGCATGCATATTTTTTTTAGTCAGAATCATTGTTACATTATATTATAATATCACCCTCTCTCCTAGAATATAGATTCTGAGGGTAGAGAACTCTTTTATTAATCATTGTATTCCTGGACCCATTGCAGTAATACAGTATTGGGAGATACCATAAATGTTTCTTAAATCACCCATTTGGGAGGGTTGTATAACTATAATCTAACTAGAATGATAAGGATGATAATGCATATTAACACTTCAAAATCTGTGAACAACTGTACTATGGGATAGCTCAAGTAATTTAATTTTTACACTTACCTTGGTAAGTAGATGTTTTAGAAAAAAAATCATCTCTATTTTACAGCTGAAAGACTGAAAGCAGAAATGCAATGAAACTAAAAGGTTCATCTAAGATTGGGGATAAGTTAACATCAATACATTTAGATTTTTTGGGGGGGGAGGTAAAGAAACATTCTTCTTTTTTGAATTGAGAGGAGAAAGCTGCTATTAGTCTTAAACCTAAAAATAACCTCACAAGAATGTGATTTAATATCATATAAGGTAGCCCTGTCTTTATCCATCCATGCCATCCATGTCTAATTTTTCTGCCTAAGAATGTTGACATAGGTTACTGTCTATTTTCAACAATATGAAGGTAGTTTTCCCAAATCTGCCACAGTCTGCCTCCCCTCAAGGCTTGGCCCAGTGTGCATGGAGACAAGTCTGGCGTAGCCATTGCCTTTGCCCGGAACTGCAGAGAGAGGAGAGGACAGCTCCCAGCAGGCCCTGGGCAGCGTCCTAGTGAATAATTCATCAGATTGCCACTGGCTCAGGAACATCCTTCTTCCACAGATTACTTGCTTTTATCCACCCATTTATCTTCATTAAAGATTTTGTTTCCTTTCAAATACTTGTTTCCAATTTTCCTATTTAAAGCTATGTTTTCCCTGGCTTTGAGGTTTGAGGTATGTACTCTTTTCTACCCGTACTGATGCTAGCCACAAATTCCCAGTGCAATGAAAGTTTACATCCTAAAATTACTCTCACTATTGAGACATAACCAAATGTCACAATGTTCGGTCTTGACATCATTAGTAGAGGGTATAGACTAATGGAAATCAGCCCTCTGGTCAACTATTGTGACTCTTCACTAGAGATTTCTTTTATGTGAAGATAATTATCAGTCTTCCCTTGTTAAGTACATGTTTCAACGTACATAGCTGAACTTCTAAACACAAGTCAATTAAAACTGATTTAGCAAGTAAATGTTTTGAGTGCTCACATTCTAAAATTATAAAAAAATTTACATATTCAGTAGCCAATGTACATTTTATTTTCCTTCCCTCTGACTGGATTTCAATGGTGTTGAGGGAAAAATGAATATTGTTTTGTTATGTGTGCTCTTTTAACATGCTCGTGATTATTATGATTCTGTTGCCATAACTTTTTTGTCATGCACTGAGTTTCTAACCTTATAATTTTACTAATGATTAATATGATTTGTGGGAAAATTACCACCTGGCATTATCTGAGCTCATTTTTCCTCACCTTTTCCTGAAGATGGATACTGTGCTGCCAGTATCCAAACTACTATAAGAGCTTTGAAAAAGCATTATAAGTTAATTAAGTTTCTTGACTAATTTCCTTAATAGCTCAGGATGTTTGTCATTCAGACCTATTGCTTGATATATGTCCGTATTTCCCAAGCATTTTCTAACTTATTCTTTGTAAATAGCAATTTTTACAAAGTATTCATTAGCTCCTAATTGTTCAAATTTATCTTCTCCATTATACCTGCTGAAAACCAATTTTAAAATGAATTAATTTTTCCTGCTATTTTAGAGTTGTCATTATATCTTATCTCCTTTGTTTATTATACAATTTAAATTATTCCAGTGTATTTTGCCTTTGGTTTTAAGAACAGCTAAAATAGCCTTTGCATGTCTTTAGCATAATCCATAATAACTAAAGTTAGGCATTTCAAAAATGAATTTTTTTTCTTCTTTAAAAGTGTTATGCAGTAACATTTCATCTCCAAGTTGTTAAATAAAGAATGTGTTAAACAAGTTTGGCTGCTGAATCTTTTTTTTTTTTAATTTCAAAATATTAAGGGAGTACAAATGTTTTTGCTACATGGATACCTTTTATATTAATAATATAATGCTTAAGTCAGGGCTCTTAGTGTGCCCATCACCCAAATAGTGTTCATTGTACCCAACAGGTAAGTTTTTATCCCTCCTCTTCTCCCCCTCGTCCCTTCTTGATTTCCAATGACCTTTACCTCTCTTGTAACTCACTCAGCTTTTATTTTAAATATGTCTTGCTCTCAGTCAAACCAACACGGTTTAGTCTAGTATCCATACTAGAAGTTTCTTTGACCACTCCCCTCAGAAAATCTAGTCCTAAGTAATGACATTTTAATTCTTTAAAAGTAACTTAGGCAATTTTTATCTTGATTTAAAGTTTTTGGATCTTTACATTTTAATTTTTTTCATCCGTAACATTTATTTCCATTTCTTAATTTTAATATCTACATCTCAATGAATTCTAACATAAAATAATTAAAACAAAGCATTTTAAATTTAATAAATATCCTCAAAACTATGTTTTCTGAGTCTGTACATTGTGGAGGGCAGAGTCTGAATACATAAGTCTGCATTTGATCTTAGCCAAAAGGCAGAGGAGTGGTGACGACTCCATCAGCCTTATTTTCACATGTGAAGGATCAGTGTCCGGAAGAGCCTGTTAAGTCTAGGCGCGCACAGCAGGCAGCTTATGCAAGGTTTGCAACAGTGCCATAAACGACGCAGAATGTCATTAAAGACAGCACTAACGCATAATTATTAAACAAAGAGGATCCTTATCCAGTGTTGATTTTTAACTCTCATCCTCTATGAATAAGGAGCCTCTCACTATCCTGCTAATTTTCCAATTCCAAGCCTAGGCCGACCACCTTGCATTACTGGGCAAAATATCTTTCTTCCTGGGGTCCCAGATTCACCCCCCTTTTTGGCTGCCAGTCAAAGGTAGGTCTCACCCAGTGCTTTTGGCGCCTCGAGTTCTATTTGCCCCCGCGACTTGAGTCCCACGCGCGTCCCCGCTGCCCACAGCCCTCTCCTCCCCGCAGCCACAGCCGGGCCCTCCCCGCGCCCACGCGGTCCGTCCAGCTCTTCCATCTGGAGCAGCAGATTCTGCTTCCCTCGCGGCTTCTCTTAGAATTGACAGCTTCACTAAAAACAAACTAAAAAAGCCCCAAACTAAAACAAAACAAACAAATAAAACAGTTAATATCTCCCTTCCTGCACGTCTAGAGCTTCTCTCCTGCAGGTGGGCGCCCTCCCTCCGCGTCCTGCATCCACGCGCTCCCCGCAGTCTTCCACCAAGCCCACCAAGCCCCCGCGTCCTTCCCAGTCACTCACAGAGTCACTCAGAAGAGCTCGAAGACCCAATTATTTGATGTGAGTTAAACATACTCCCTTCCCCTTTTTCATGTCACTACAATCACCTCGGACCCGCCTCTCAGATCCCAGCTCCTTAGGGTGGCACAGCCCTGGGGGCTCCTGCAGTCACAGAGTCCCGACAGCACATGGGCATTGAGCGCCAGGTCATCTGACTTGGGGATGTGTTTCCGTCCCCTTCAACACCCACTTGGCTGTCACCTGTCTGTCACTCTTGCCATTCTGTCACTTCTGGGAGCAGCTGGAGCTATGGGTGGAGAGTAATGGCCAGTTTTTTTCCATAGATTTCCTTGTGAAATCTGTTTTCCTTCCTCAATTTCTTGTGTGTGTGCCTAGCCCGACAGCGTTTTCTTTTCATTCTCCTCGCACGTTTCAGCTCTGCGGTGCCTCGCCCCCGTCAGATGGTCTATGATGGTCTGATTGCCGCCCACGGCTGGGTACCGCCTGGCTTTCATGTCCTCATTCTCAATTTGCTTCTAAAATGCGAAACCAGAAATTCTGGATGATACTTTACAATCATTTATGTCATATCAGAGGCGTTTAGTCGGGGAGCTCAAAAAATAAAGAAAGAAAAAAAAAATGCTTCTTGTGAAGAAAGTTGCTTTCCCTGCCCTATAGGCATGTAGGTTTCGCTATTATTCTGATCAAGGCCTCCCGTTCCCGGGGCTCAGTGCTTTGGGTCCCACTGCTTCTCATTCAGAATCAGAGCAATTCATGGTGGGGCCAATCCTCCCCTGATAGTGAGGAAGGACTGTGTGGCCGATGAAATTTTGAATACCTATTTGACAGTAAATAGCAGGCCTGGAGTGGCATACAGGGATACATTTTTGAGTGCTATTAATATCTTAGAGTGGTTGACAGATGTATTATTTCCATAGATACCACAGGGCAGAAACTGGGTTAGGTACTCTTTTATGCACTATGCACACCCTAGATGTTAATGCTGTTCTAAAACAGGGATGCACTGCTGGTGACAAAGAACAAAACAGTACAAGATGCAAAGGTTAATGCTGTTGAGAACCAGAGTACAATGTAATAGAGAGCAAACTCTTCATAGAAAATGTATGCTGCTCTAGATGTTTTAATAAAACCTTGAATTAGCTTTAAAAAAACATATTGCCTTGGAAAAATACGTATGTCAGACGAGTATGAGGATGTCAGGCAGGATTGGAGGCTACTGAGAAGGGGGTTATTTTGACTGCCCAACCTCTCTGAGCCTTCCCCCACCCACACACTCACACCCCATGGCACGAAAGAATCCCAGCTTCGTGAGTGATCTGTGATAGGAACCAGAACTGACGTCTTGAACCCAATAATTCTAACTCTCTCGCCCCTCCCCCATCTCTTTCCTTCTCTCTCTATACATAGTTGTAGGGAAGGGGTTACTCTGGACACAACCCGTGGATATGTATCAAATTCTTCCTATCCACACTCCATTTTCAGGGTCAAATTTCTTCCAGTCCAGTTACCCTTGCACCTTGGACATGGCTCAAGGAACGGCTGTGTATGTGCAAGTCAAGGACATCGAGCTTCCAGAACATTTTGACATCAGAAGCCCATTCCTATTTTGGTACATGGTGACAAAATTAGAGCATGAAAGGCTACTTTTTCCCTTTTGCTTCTAGAGAAACTGTTTTTAGGCCAGAAAGTGTAGTGAGTCCATATGGCCTTCAGTGAATCTTTTTTTTTTTAGATTTCAAAATATTAAGGGGGTACAAGTGTTTTTGTTACATGGATGAATTGTATAAAGCTGAAACCAGGGCTTTTAGTGTGCCAGTCACCAGAGTAGTGTACATTGTACCTGATAGTTACATTTTTATTCCTCACCCCCCTTCTACCCTCTCCCCTTCTTAGTTTCCAATGTCCTTTACAGCACTATATGACCATGTGTGCCTATCATTTAGCTCCCACTTATTAGCGAGAACATGTGGCATTTGTTTTTCCATTCCCAGGATACTTCACTTGGGATAATGTTCTCCAGTTCCATCTAAGTTGCTGCAAAAGGCATTACTTCATTCATTTTTATATTTGGGTAGTACTCCATGGTATGTATGTGTATATATACATATATATATTTAATATATATACTCCACATTTTCTTTATCTACTCATCAACACATGTTGATTCCATATCTTTGCAATTGTTCTTTTTGCTTAGGATTGCTTTGGCTGTTTGGTTCCACCTGAAGTTTCAGATTATTTTTTCTAGATCTGTGAGAAATGATGTTGGAATTTTGATGGAAATTGCATTGAATCCATAAATTATTTTCGGGAATATGGACATTTTAACGATGTTGAACTTTCCAATCCATGAGTATGGGATGTTTTTCCATTTGTTTTTGCTTCAGTGAATCTAACACCTCAAACACATGTGCCACAAGAGTCAATGACCCTCAGCAACCGGGACTGCTTTTCATTTCCTCTTCTGTGAAGAATAACAGCCAAACTGACTTTTTGGATATGAGGAAACCTAGAGAAGGTGCTCATTCTCTGGGAAGAAAGGAAAACACTCTCACAAGAGGGAACTGGGGCTCAGAAAAATTTAATCTGATTGACAAGAGGGGTTGGCACTTTATTGTACTGCTCAAGATATATCAGTGGCAAAATAATTAAAATCTTTTTGTTCCTGACATTTTTCTTCCTGTATAGTTCTTGTCAAATAAACCAAATTATGTGATAAAGTAACTCATGAGATTTTTATTTTGATATTTTGTACTAGAAAATTCATGTATCTTCACACTGCACCTGCTTTACTAAAATCCTTATTAATCTAGATTATCAAATAAAATTGGACAAGTTAGTTCTCTTTTACTTGCTAATAACAAAAATCAGGAACTGGCAAAAAGGAAAATTGATAGCTTCAATGACTGCTATTGATTTCATCAGAGTTCAACGTTACTCTATTACTCGGCTCTGCTTCCATTTGGTAGCCTTCATTCTCAGACTCTGTCTGGGGCCCCCAACTATTATAGGTTCATATATTTATAAGTTAAAGTCTATAGATTTGAGAACATTCTTCTTTTCCAATAGTTTCAGAAAAAGTCTTATGCATGACTGAATCACACACCCATCACTAAAGCCATCCATATATATGGTGAATCCTCTGCTCTGATGGGTTGGATGTGAGTCACACTCCTACCATACCACTGGAGACTGGAAATGGGGAGGGTGTGATTTTTGATGGAAAACTCAGAGGATTACAGGGAAAGGAAGGGGAAATGGATGCTGAGTACTATCTACCTCTCCTTCCAAAAGAAAAATAACTTGTAAATATCCAGTATAAAATATTAAAACTTCCCCAAATATTAATTATTATATAAAGATAACTTTTGATGTTGTTTTGGGGAAAATTTATTTTATAAATGGAACTTTAGAGAGATTTTCATCATCTACCTCCATGTTATTGATTTTACTTAGTAGGCTTTAAGTTCGTGTCAAATGATAGGTCTTCAAAATGATATGCTCTGAGTAAATTCTATGATTTTTTCCTAGAACCACTTAACATCTGTATCAAAGAGGGTTGGAAAGTCAATCCAGTCCAAGCATCTCATTTCATAGTTGAGAAAAACCTAGAAAGGTAAAGAGATTTGCCTCACATGGTAGACCTGTTAGGGCTATTGCTAAGACCAGAATCTTGATGGAGGCATACGTTTTTATTCCATGATCTTGGGAACATCAATTCTCTGGAAGCCCCTGTTCCCCACTTCTGATCCCTTCTTGGTCTGAGTCATGATTGCTCTAAGCAGGATCACATTTAGTTTCCTCTGGAGTTGGGTTCCTTTTTGTGAGCTGGTGGCCAGTAGGGAGAGGATCTCCTCCCTCCTCTCTGCTCTGCCCTCCCCACCCCTCACTCCTATACCTGTACTCAGGTATCAGATAATTTGACAGAGAATCTAGATGAAGAGAAGGCTTTCCTAAACTCCTTATTCTGACAGAGTCCCAAAGCTAATTAGAGAGATGTTAGGTTTTCTCCCTCATTTTCCTTGAATACATTGGCTTCTCTTTTTTAACAAGTAATTAAATAATTGCACCCATCTGATGCTGATGCTATTGTTGTAAGATTTAAAATGAGATAAACATGGAAGCACATTGAAAGTTATAAAAATAATTCAATAATGTCAAATATGCATTGATGTGTAAACAGAAGGCTGATCCTTTCCAAAACACTTGGGAGAGTTCCACTTACCAATTTTGGAAATGGCAGCAATCTGTGTAATACTGGGTATGAAGATTTGCAAAAACCACCCTCTTTTAAATCTAAAAATCACATCACTTTCCCCACCTCTTATTCTTTTCCTTCACTTCTGTGGGAAGAGAGGTGAGTGAAAAAATGATTTCCACCCTTAGATTGGGCAAATTGGTGAGAGGTCTAATGACAAGTAGTAACTGCTAAGAAACAGGATTAAGGGTTCCCAGCCCATCTCTGACAAACTTATGCATTCTTCACCCATTCCTGATTAGACAAAAACCTATCTTTTTGATCCTGTGTCACTGCAGCTCATGGATGCGAAAGGGAAGATCCAAGAAAAATAATTTTACAAATATACTAAAATAAAAAACCAAACAAAACATAACCAAAACCAACTGTAGCAGAACAGGGTAAGAATGTGAAGTTGAAAACCAGCAGCTAAGGCACCAGCCCCGAGGCTGGCAGCTGCCTTTGATGGTCCCAGCCCTGTTTGCTCTGCCCCAGGCAGAGAGTGAGGAAGGCTTTTGAAAACTTCTTTTCACACTCAGAGCATCTGTCTGCCTGAGGGCCCCGTGTCCTGGGGAAGCAGCTCTGAAAGGCTCTTCTTATCCTCCTCACTAATGAAGGGGACGATCTTGTCACCCCAGGAGGAGCCCTTTCCTGGAGGCATGTACCCCCTGTGAGGCAGCCTTGACGGGAACATCTTTTTGACTGTTCACTTGAAATTGAGATGCGTTCATGAGCAAGCGCCTTTCATGTGGTAGGGCAGACAGACCCCACAGAAATGAAGATTTATTTTTCATGTGACCGTCCTTAGCAATTAAGTGTGAAGGGAACGCCAGAGAAAGAGCCTGCAAAGAGATTGTGCTTTACCTCTCTCCTACACCCCTCACACAGGTTAGAGGAGAGTTTGAGTGCAAGGGATTGCCTTGGCTGCTAATATCTGTCCTGTCTTGTGTGAGGAAATGCTAGACCTAGGGGCCCTCTGTGGACTGTAGGGAAAAGAACAGACCTAGGGAACAGATGGCATGATGTTAACTTGCTCTATGACCTTGATAAAACCCATGTTCCCTCAGGATCTGATGTCAGTTTCCATATAGATAAATGATAAGATTTGATTAGGCAATTGCTAAAGTCCCTCCCAGCAACAGTACATTTTATGTCCTTTAGTTGGATCTCAATGTCCTCGTCACATCATCACTGTTGTCATCTGCTGGGCATGGTGCTCCCACCTTGACATACACAATCCCATTTCATCCTCACTTCAGTCTTACATGGTCTATATTATTATTGTCATTTCACAGATTAGGATACTGAATCCCAGAGAAGTTCCATGACTTGCTCTAGGTTACTCAGCAATGAAGAGGCAGAGCCAGGGAATATAGCCAAGATCTCTTTGATTCCAAAATCCATGATGCCTTCTTAGTGGAAGGCAATTTCTCTGCCCACGATGGATTTGTTTTTTAAAATTCATACATTAATTTATGACAATCCTTCAGTCAAATCAATATAAAGTCAAATGCAGGTCATTATATTTTTGAACCAGGAACAATTGGCTTTTTAAACAATGTCTATTAGCTTACCTGTAAAAGGAGAATAATGATACCATGATTTGATAAGAATTAAATTAGGTGATATAAGAAGTGCATGGAAACAAGATGACACATGGTTCGTGTTTAACAACTTACAGCTCTTTTCTTTCTTCTTGACTACACAAGGGTAAGACTGTGTAAAGAAGCCATCACTTTGACATTGCTGTGCTGAGCAATTTCAGTTGGTTTTCTAACAATCTTTTATTAGGATTTGTAAATGAAAAGACTTAAAACCAGTAACAAGTTGAGTCTGAAATCAAATATGGCCAAGCAAGGCTCTCAAATCAAAGGCAAAGAATCTTCTGACGGATTGTATTTTATTCATTGGAAGCCCTAAGGGCACAACTAGAATGTGTAGAAGGAAGCCAGGGATGTCAGCTCAATAAAGTAAACAAATTTCTAATTTAAGCTGTTCAAAGATGAGTAAATGGCCTCAGAAGACAGTGGGTCTTCTAGCACCCTAAGTCTTTAGACGGCACAGGGAAGAGAAGGGCCTTTGTTGAGTGAAATTGCACCTGAAGGCCTTTACTGACCTTCTCACTGTTATGCTGCAGAGATCCTACGGTTCTGCTAAGATGTGATGGACATTTTGGAGGAGCCAAGTATCTCAGCACGCATTTTTAAATTTATTTAGCCATTCATTTATCTTCTTTGTTAAGAGTGTCTGTGTAGCAGGCCCTGGTCTAAGCACTAGGGAGATAAGATGAATAAGATATATACCTTCCCCTTAATGAGCTAATAGTCTCACAGGGGAGAGACATATGTAAAATACAAAATACAATAAAATATGACTGGTGTTACATTAGAAGACTGCATAAGGTATAATGGAATGTACAAACGTGGAGGTAATCAGTGCTATCTGTTTTATATTTAATGCTTTATTTTCTTTGTTATTTTGGCCTAATCTCTTGATTTTGGACATTCTGACTCAGGCACTAGCTTTTTCTGAACCAGCTCTGGATATCTGCTTTGCAAATTGTAAACAAGGGAAAAAGACATCCCTTGACACCACCCCAGTGGAAATTGTCCTGCCGGCTCTGGTAGTGAAAAGAGAACTGGCTAGCTCTCTGGACTCTTCTTATAAGGCCGCTAATCTCATTCATGAGAGCTCCACCCTCATAAAAAAATTACCTCCCAAAGGCCCCACATCCTAATATCATCACATTAGAATTAGGATTTTAACATATGAATTTGGGGTGGGGGGACAAATATTCAGTCCATTGCAGCCACTAAGTGATTGGTCAGTGTGCTCGAGAGAGAATAGCTTGGCATGGTCACGAGGACGGTAGGCAGAGAGGTGAGAATGGAGTGATTTAATTAGTTCATATTCATATTATTGTATAAAATAGTTCAGCTATGAAAGGAAGGCAGATGGCGGGGTGACGATAAATAAAGAGCGTGGGAGACATAAATGAGAATGATTATTTTTAAGATGGAAAGAAATTTAGCAAGCTTGGATTTCAGGGAGTTGCCCAGTTTAACTGGTATGAGGCACAATAAAATGATGCTAAAAATGGCTTCAGTGAGGCTAGCATCCGAGTAGCAGACAAGGTTGAGGGCACAGTGCATTAATCGTAGGTTAAAAATATTAAATTAATCTTCAACATTTTGTTCAGTTGAACAAAAACTAGGAAGGAGCTTGTATAAGGGAAACAAAAAAAGTGACACTTATTTTTGTGATGTTTCTTTTTATATTGGAAGTGCTTTTGTGACTCACTTACAACTTAGGTTTCTGGAATTTTAACAGCTAAACTAGGAAGTTTAAAGGTATTTATTGTAAAGACCTATCAGTAAGGTAGAGGGCTATATTTGTGTTGGACCTCATTAAGAAAAATAAACCACAGGTAAAGTACTCGCTATTTAGGAGTTCGGATCTTTATAGAAACAGAGACACAGCCAGGGGATATAAGTTTACACAGAAGCCTTGAAGCCAAAGAACTTTTAATGATCTAAAGAATTGCTTTAATAAGAGAAAAAGGTTCCTGTGCTATTTTTTTTGCTTTAGCATCTGCTCCATAGAATGTTTTTTCTTTTTATTTAGCAAGAATACTGTTGTTACTTCTAAATTTTGGTGCTTTGTCTACTTTTTCTAATCAGAAAAGTCAACTAGGTGGCTTGAGAATTTTCCTATTGCTTATGTGAATGTCAAGTAAATATATTGGAAGTATTTTAATTTTAACTAGTATTTAGTGTTTTCCTGAAAGATACTTTTAAAGATATTTTTGGGTTTATTACATTTACTGTATTATGATTTTTTTCCCTTCCTTTTCTTCATCCTCCAGAAATTTGTCATTAGCAGAGCAAGCTAAAAAGGCAAATGAAGATGTCTAGGGAAGAAAACTGCCCTTCGCTTTTCAAACTCTGGATAAATTATACAACAAGGTTACTCTCCCAATTAGATAATGTCTTGGGAGATAACCAGTCACTTTCTAAATACAAGCACATTTTAATTTTAAAATGTGAGCTTTATAAAAGGTGATGCTTCTTAAATCTCTGTCTGGGCAAAGTATGAAGGATCGTAGGCCAATCTGGGTGTGGAAAATAGTATTATATAAGCCAAGTCAAGAGACTTTTGCAATAGTAACTATAGATACACACAAATACACATACATGCATGCATAAAATATAAAAATTTATATAAAACCTTTTTAATATTTTCCTTTGATCATTTTATTTTCAAGTCATTGTTTGAATTTATTTACTTTGATGTTCCTCTATTAGTTTTTGACTAGCAATAACTCCATTAGCATATTTTTGAGGGGGTGAGGGTATTTACAGGGAGAATCGCAAGAATCTGTGTGCCATTTTTAGGTTGGATGGAGAAGATACGCTATTTCTAGGACAGGAAATTGCTAAATATTTTAATATCTGATTTCTCTTTGAAAGATATCTACTTTTTGTGAGTAATTAAATAACCATACATTTTTGAATATTTAGAACTAAGATCTAAAGGTAATAATAAATATGTTGAGTATATGTATCTTTGCAAGTTTAATCTAAACACACATTATAAACAAGGGTCTTAACTTTTTAATTCAAAAAACTTTCCTCCAGCTGCTTTTGTATCTTTAATGAAGATATTAAAATAATTCATATACTTTAAAAACTACTTTTACTTTAAAGTCATTTCTGGAAATATTTACATTTTCAGCAATATAAATCATAGTCTTCATTTAGCCTGACACTGCCGGCTCAGGAATATAGAATACAGTATTAGTTTCTGTAAGAATGAATTGACTTCACTATGAAATAAGGCTTTCTCGGTATCAGCCCTGCAGAAATATATTGGTTACAGCTAAAATGTATGGCTATGCTTACGCTAAAACATACAGACATTATAAAACTGTATATTGGTTTCCGTAACTATGTATTCTTTCCAATGGATTCATGTGGCTTTCAGCAAGAATGTATTGATTTCATTAAAATGTGCTCCTTGAGATAAACAAAAATTCAGTTAAAATGCATTGGTTTCTGTTAAAGTTCATTGACTGAAGTGAAGAACACTGTTATTGGGTAGCCTCAGGGTTTGGTAAGTATTGAATAGAGAAGTATACATAAGTAATAATAAAGGCTGGGGAAAACAAAGATATTATAAACCGTATAAAGATGTAAAAATATTCAACACACATTATTAGACTGAATTTTCTCATAGGCACTAAGAGTTGGCTCAGGTACTTTTCACAAAGTCACTTCAACCTCAGTGTATTCTGAATTCATAGGAACTCAAGTAACTTAATGTATAGAAAAACTCTGGTCCTCTCTCTGAATTGGGCATTAGGCCCACGAGGATGTTCTTCAGATCACATAATGTCTGAAAATGCCACTTAAAAACAGAGTATGGTGCTTCCAAGAGTTGCATATACATATATATGTGTGTGTGTATTATGATGCTTCAAATAGTTAATACATATATATACATTTATTATACACACACACACATTGAGAGGTGTATATATGTATATATGCACACTCTCCAATCCCCAGCCCTAAAATAGTTGCAGAGGAGGCTACACTCCACGAAAACCCAGTTTATTTTGTTCAATCCTGTTAGGTTCGTTTGGACGTGGATGTTCCCTCGTACCCCGGTTCCCAGCGTCAAGAATGAGTGCTGGTACGAAGTTGAGGCGATCAAGGAGTGATCACAAACACAGAGCAATTTTATACAAATAGTTTATCACATAAAAGAAAGAATGACAGGAAGGAAGGAAGCTACACAAAGTGAAAATGCGTTCCACAGAGAGTGGAACAGTCGTCTCCATGAGTGAAGAAAGACCCCGAAGGCTGAGCACACACAGCCCTTTTTAGGCTCACTAGTTTGTCCTGCCTTTCTCGTGACAGGTCCTGCCTTTGGGGGTGATTGACAAGTCGGTGTTATATGACAGGTTACCTAACAGGGTAGGTTACAAACAGATTCCTTACGACCCAAGCATCTTCCCCAGAATGCTCCAGGAGGCTCTGCCCATGTTATGCGAATTAGGTGATAATGAGCTCTAGGTCGGTTAAAGGTTACTAGGAACATTTTACTGTGTATGTTCCCACCAGGGAACAATTCCTAGCAGCAATTAGGTTCCTAGCTACAATTCGGTTCCTGTTCTTCTCTGTTAGCCATTTTCTTGCCACCTGTTTACCTTCCACCAGACGTAATAATCCCACTATACATTTTTATGCTTGCTGTAGAAAAAAGAAACAGAGAAAAGAAAGACGAAGGAAAAGTATGGTTACCACACTTGTGACTTGCCATCTGTTTTGGTAAATAAAATATTATCGAAACACAGCCACAATTACTTTCATGCTATGATGACAGAGTTTAGTAGCTGAGACAGAGGCTGTATTGCTTGAAAAGTCTGAATTATTTACTTTCTGGCCCTTTAAAGAAAAATTTGCTGACACTTAGCCTACAATAATTCTTTGCTGGTACATGTTTGGCAAATATCTTTTAACATTATGGTTTGCCTTTTCACTTTATTAATGGTATCTTTTAAATAAACACGATCTCTTAATTTTAATGTGCTCATCATTACTGCCTTATGCATTTCAATTAAAAATAAATCCTCCTTATCCTAATTCGTGAAAATAGTCTCTGGCATTATTTTCTAAAGAAACATTTTGATTTTCTTTTCATGTATAGTTTCATAATCTAATTGGAATTATTTGTTAATAGTGTTAGATAGGAGTTAACTTCAATTTTTTTTCTAATGTATACCAAAAAGTCCCAAGCACTTTCGTGCCTGAGCAGTTCCACCTATTAAAAAATAAAATGTTCATATATGCATGGTATATCTTTATACTCTATCATCTTCCACTGGAATATTTTCTATCCTTACACCAATATCAGAGTACTTTAATTACTGTAGTTTAATTGTAAGATGTGATAACGTATATAAAGTCCTGCTATCTTTTTCTTTTTCAAAGGTGTCTTGAATATTCTTGACCCTTTGAATATTCATCTAAATTGTATAATCCACTTGTCAAATTTAACTAACTAATTGGGATTGTGGCTAGGATTCCTTCAACCTGTAGGTCAGTTTGTAGAGAATTGACATTACAATTGACATATCACATATTGAATTTTTAATGCATGGGCTTGATATTTCTCTCTTTTTATTTTTCTTTTATTTCTCTTAGCAACATCTGATAAATTCCTTTATAAAGATCTTAAATATATTTCATTAGGCTTACTCTTTGATATTAGTATTTTCGATGCTTTTGAAAATGGTACTTTTAAAATTTCATTTTGTTTCTTGCTGACATATACATATGCAATTCATTTGAATATACTGACCTTTAATCAAGCAACTTTGATAAAATAATTTGTTAATTCTAATAACTTATCTGTAGATCAGTTTAGATTTCTTATGTGGTATAATAATTCTATCATCCATAAAGAACAGCAGTATTTTTTCTCCTTTTTAAATCTTTATAACTTTCATTATATATACATATTAACATGGATATAACACTATTATTATTTTTTTTTTGCTGTACTGCCCTACTTAGAACATATAGTATGTTACTGAATCTGAGTGATGACAGTGGGCAAACTTTTCTTATACCTAATAGCAAAGAAAAAGCTTTCAATATTTTTTAAGAATATTACTTATCAAATTAAGGTTCTTCCCTTCTATTGCTAGTTTGTGTGGAGATAAGTTTTTAAAACCATAAAGAATGTTGGATTTTATCAATTTTTTTTCAGTTTATGGTAAGATTGTATAATTTTTCTTCTTTATTCTGTAAATATAGCCAAAGTTATTCATTTTCATATATATATATTTATCAATTATAACTAAAATTTGCCTAGAAGAAGCAATTTTCTCTTTATACACATTCTGGAACAGAAATCTTCTCCGTGGCAGTCTGGTGGTGTGTGTGTCGATGAGTCTCCACCCTGGCTGCACACTGGAATCACCAGTTCAACGGCCCCATCCAAGACCAATGTAATTACAATTGCTGAGGGTAATTCTCAGGTTCAGGTATTTTTAAAAGGTTTTTCAGATGATTCTAATATACGATCAAGATTGAGAAGCCTGGTACCCTGGAATACTGAATTCAATTCCTACTTTTTAGGACTAGAAGCAAATCACTTTATCTCTCTGAGCACATAACTTCATTTATAATGTAAAAGGAAGGTTCAGGCATAGCAACCTCAAGGCTTTTAGGTATAAGGAAAGATGGCAAATACTCTGGGATACAGCCAAGGATAAGGTATTAGACAGGGATATTTTCTGGGATGAACTGGAGGGCTTGTTTCACCAAAAGTATTTAAATCTTCCTCTTCTTTTAACATTGTAATGACTAAACAAAACACATCTGAGATTAATTTGACTCTTGACTCCTGGAATAGATGACCATCTAGGTTTCTTCTAGCTTCAACACGTGCCATAAAATTAGGCCCATTGCTCTAGGGAATTGGTGTATGATTATGGATGTTTAATTCATTCTCATGTAGTTACAAAAGTGGTGAGAATTTGCAAGACAAGCACAATCTAAATAAAGTGCCTAATACATTTGGAAATAATTTTAACTTTGTTTTCACATTTTTTCATTCAAATTGGTCATTTTCTAAGAAATGGGATGGAAATTAGAGAGGCTGTCAGGTACTTGGACTCACATCATTTTTTTTTTTTTTTTTTTTTTTTTGAGACAGAGTCTCACTCTGTTGCCTGGGCTACAGTGTCATGGCGTCAGCCTAGCTCATAGCAACCTCGAACACCTGGGCTCAAGTGATCCTTCTGCCTCAGCCTCCCAAGCAGCTGGGACTACAGGCATGCACCACCATGCCCGGCTAATTTTTTGTATATATTTTAGTTGTCCAGCTAATCTCTTTCTTTTTTTAGTAGAGACAGGGTCTCACTCTTGCTCAGGCTGGTCTCAAATTCTTGAGCTCAAACAATCCACCCGCCTCGGCCTCCCAGAGTGCTCACATCATTTTTATTGGAAGATGTAAGTATGGGCTTTGTCAAAGAGAAATTGCGCTGGTCGCTTGTGAAAAATAGCAAACAAGTCTTTTTTCAAGACTACCGCAATAAGGGAGAGAGATGGACCTCAACGCCACTGAAACAAAAGGCAAGAGAGTTTGCAAGCCTTGTGATGGGCCAGTGGAAAAGTGCTGCAGGACAGTAGGTGAGAGGTTGGTCAGTGTGATTAGGCCATCTGTGTTTGCTGATGGTCACTTATTGAAGTTAGGCTCTGACCCTCCCACAGAAACTAGGAGACAGGGACACTGTCTTTCTTTATGATCACATTTCAAAGGGATGGCTCCCAGGTCAGAAGGTCTGTATCTCAAAGGGGCAGAGAGCGGGTTTACAATGCCAAGTTTCTAAAGCAAATGTTCTAAGAAAAGAAAGAGGTCAGGGGCCTATAGTCAGGAAGAAGCCTGTCTAAAATTTAGCCAAGCAGAGGGGAATGTTAAGGCCATGTAGGTCAGCTTTTTAGAAGTAAGAAAGAAAGAAGATAGAAATTGATCCTTCTCTGCTGAGGATCTATAGGCAAAGCTCTATTAACATTATTCTGCCTCTGTATGTGGCATATGTATGTGTGCGTGTGAGCATGTGAGCACGTGAGTGTGCTTAACTAAGAAAACTGCAAGGTAACACCTGCAGTCCATTGGGAAGGTCAAATAACCATGAGGCAGATTTCTAGAGGTTTGGGGCCAGAGTACTGCAAGTCTGCTTCAGGGAAATACATAATTTTTTCCTGTTTTGTACACAGTGTTCTTCCTTATCTTTGAAAATTTGTCTCCTTTTGCGTCTACATTCTTTTACTCTGTAAAAGAACCCCAAATACAGAGCTTTTCTTATGTTGTTAATGCGGTATATGGGTCAAAAGCAGATTCGTTTTATGTTAGCTCAATGGAGCCCTAGAAACGTATTTTTATAAATTCAGTCACCAAGGCCATGCCATTGACTCTCTCCTCAAATGGCTTTTCTTTAATACAAAGGTTCTAAATGAAAGGTTTTGGTCTGGAAAAGCATTGCAAATTAAATTAGCCTACATTAAGTTCTAATTTTCTGCTCAGTGATGGTGGTCTGTAATTTCTATATTGTGTTTAAGATTTTTCAGACATGCAAAAGCTGAAAGTATTTATCACCAGCAGACCTGCACCGCAAGGAATGTGAAAGGAAAGCCTTGAGGCAGGAGGAAAGTCATACCAGGTGGAATCTGGACTTACACAAAGGAATGAAGCTGCTGGAAAGGTAACCACACAGGTGACTAACTACATAGGACATTTTTCTTATGCCTTTTACCCAATGCACAGTCTGTGTGTTAGTTAGCACAATAGCAATAGGAGGGTTCTATGTACCACCCCCAAACTTCCACAGCCTCAAAGGCCTGCCCTCTTTGTGCAGAGAAGCTCTAGGGGAAGAGTTCATTAGAGACAAGGTTACCAGAAACCCTGAATTAATGTTTCTAGTAAAGGCGCTTCATTGATAACCAGAAAGGGCACTGGAAGCCTAATGAGAGTTCAAGCTGCGTTTTTGATAACCATCCACATTTGCTGCTGTTTATACAGTGAACTATTGACAGGGACAAATGTTTCCATGAAAGGCCAATCTTGTTGTAAAATTTCATCAGAATTTAAAACCTTCTGATGCCGACCCACTTGCATTTCTCTGCTTAGCCCTGGACTTTTATTTGACAGTTAATTACAGTAAGCCTGAACTGTTGAACTGCCTCACAGACCAGTTCAAATTCCCCAACAAAATAACTTTAACATCACATCATCTGAATTAAAAGGTTGACGCTTTCATCAAGAAACCGGACTCTGCCCTCTGCTTTGGAAAATGAAAGTTCACGCTTTGAGACATTATTTTTCTCTCTTGAATACCCAATTGCTGCAGTAGTGAAAAAGAAGCAGAAAACATTCACGTGAAAAGAAAACCATGCACTAATTACTAAATGTGCTGTTCTAAAGTCCCAATTTCAAGAAAAACTCATAGCCGGTATTTCTAATGAGGAATGAACTAACTTAGAGACTGGCCAGGTTTTTGCATCTGTAATTTGTACTTGGTGCTTTTGATATTTCAGGCCTAGAGAGAGAAAGAGCAGTTGAGACAATAAGCAGGTGCCACGGTCCTTTTCAGGTGCTGCTTTCTCACTGGGATCCTAATTACAGACTCTTTCCATGAAGAATTCCTTTTGAAGCTAATCACAGTGCTGAAGGTGATGAGAGTGAAGGTATCCAGAGGATGCTAATGAAAGAGAGTTGAGAAATCTCTTTCGAGGATGTCTTAATTAAAAGGTCTGTCTGTCAGGGAAAAGAGAACAAACATTTATTATTGAGGACCTACTTTATGCCAGGCTTTGTGCTTAGTGTTTTATATTTGAGACCTGAATTCACCAAGTCTCTCACTGACTGTGAGCGCAGAATGAGGTCACCCTACTGTATACACTGATTTGGATAGCCTTTCCTATCTCACGTACCTACAGGAATCTGGGTCCATTTTCAAGGTTTCTTCCCTTCTATCATCCGTGAGGATTCTTAGATCCTGTTCCCCAAGCTCTCATGATCCTGTTCCCATCTCTGTGGGCTTCTGCTGCCCACTTTGGTTCCACTGGCGAGGAAACAGTTCATCCCTCCATAGTGTAGCATATCACTTACCGAAAGTGACACCGCAGCAGAACTAATTAGAACCCGGAAGTTCGGAGTCGACTTTCTAGGTTACACGCACTTCTTAGCACCTGTCTCCTCAGATTTCTGGTGCCACACTGCCTTCCCTGTTGTCTTGTAGAACAACTTCAAATTTGCCTTTTGTCTCTGTCTCCTCTGATACATTGCTATACAATCTATGAACTGCCATCATTAAACATTTCAAATTTATTTTCTATGGTAAACTTCAGCTCTTTTCACTCAAAAGGAAATCCTTGCCTATAATAAATAGTTAACTTTACATGCCAAGTTTATTCAAATTTTAACTCCGTCCTAGGTAAGCACGCTGCTCGAGAAATACCATCTCAGTAAATTCTTGCAATAACACTGCAAGGAGGTGAGTATCCTTATCTCCTTTGGCAGGTGAGGAGCCGATTAAGTGGTTTTTCCAAAGTCGGCATCTTATAGAGCTGAGATTTGAACTCTAACATCCATATACATTTTGCTTCAAAATGTTTTGAGATAAATGCAGACTCTGAGTTGAGAAAATAAGAGTAACACATGTAGCTTCCCCAACTAATAAGAATAAGCTTTAAGGAAATACTTTCTTAAGGAGTGGCTGATAGTTAATTGTTTTATACTCACTAGATGGTTAGTCTTCACCATCAGGTTACTCACTCAACATCTTCCTTTTCTGTGTCATGATTAATATTCATAAGGCTGAGTATTTGTGGTTTATAGAGAACAATTTTAGTCCTGGTGAAGAGAAGGTTGTAAAGAGGGACCAAGAACTCACATAGATAAGGAGAGGGTAAAGAGAAAGCATACGAAACAAAACGATTTGAAGCCCATGATCAAATTTTGGATCTTAATGTCATAAAAGAGCTACCTTTAACAAAAGGCATCATTGGCAGTGGGGCTTCTTTCCTCACTGCGATGGGAGTTCTGAACCTTAATAATTTCCCTATCATGTATATAAAGCATTAAAGCACCATAGCACCTAGATGGGGAGTTTGGGTAGTGTAGACATTTTAACAATGCTGATTCTGCTGACCCATGAGCATGGTATTGTTTTCCACCTGTTTATGTCCTCTGCTATTTCCTTCCTCAGTGTTGCATTGTTCTCCCTGTAAATATCTGTTACCTCCTTAATTAAATATATTCCTAGGTATTTTATTTTCTTTGTTGGTATTGTGAAGGGTATTGAGCCTTTGATTTGGTTCTCAGTTTGACTGTTGTTGGCATATAGGAATGCTACTGATTTCTGTAGATTGATTTTGTAACCTGAGACTTTGCTGAATTTGTTTATCAATTCCAGTAGTCTCATGTGCAGAAATGCTATTATTCTTGTAATTGACTCAGTGTCTGTCAGGCTTGCTAAAATCTCTTATCCATTCTAATAATTTGTATATTGATTCTACTGATCCTCTCAATTTTTTTCTATCTTCCTTATTTCTCTAAGCCAGTGGTCAGTCAACTATGGCCTTAGTGACAAATCCACCTTGATGGTTGATGCCTATTTTTGTAAATAAAGTTTATACATTGCCTATAGCTGCTTTTGCCTTACAATGGCAGAGATGAGTAGTTGTGACAGAGACTCTAAGTCTCCCACAAAGCCTAAATACCTACTAGTTTTCCATTTACACAAAAAGTTTGCCAAGCCCTGCTGTAAGACTTAATTATTCTTTCCTCACATAGTTTATACAAGTGGGAGTAGCTGGTATACTTTTTAGAGTCTTAAAAAATAGCCAGAGACCCAAAATATTTACCTCTGCCTAAAGTCCATTAATTCTTACAATACTTTCTTAAATCATACAAGTTTAGTATGATAAGGGTTAATACATTTCTTTTTAAAATTGCAACTTCCCTTAGGCTGTAAAATGTAATTTTGAAGCATGAGGCAGGTATTACAATGCTCAGAGACTTTGAGTAGTTCATTGACAAAATGAGACTGCCAGATATTTAGGTATTGGGAAAACCTACAGGTGGGATCTCACAGAAATGGGAAAATTGATTATTCCAAACTTAACAGCTCTGCTGTGTTGTGTAGGGCTGCCCTGCCCTCTAATTTAGAACCACTAAACTTGTATTGCAGAAATGCCCTCTCTATAAAGAATGATAATTATACTGAAGTAGGTACTGAGAGAAATACTGCTTGAAGAGCTTGGAGTTTACCTCCTGTGCCTCCTCAAGTGGTCTTGAATTGAAAGACACTATTGCTGCATTGCTAAATGTGGCATACTTAGAAATCATAAATGAGTTTTTAACAAACAATTCTGTGAGTTGTATAAAAAAAGGAGAACTTAGATGAAAGAATATGTGGGATAAGCATCTAGAATAAATTGTTCCACTTTCAGCTTTTGTCTTGGAGGGGGCCAAGGTGAAAATGTCTTTGGTTGTCCCACATTTAGATTCATCCCACACCAACAACCTCCACCATGCTGCCTTACGTAACCTCAAGACTAAAGTTGTATGCCTGAGATATAATTGTTGGAAAGTCAGGGCCACATCAGTCCTGGTCCTGAGATTGGCCCTGTGGGTACATCTCCAAAAAAAATTGATGATGACATCACCAAGGCAACCAGTGACCAGAAGGGTCTAAAGATTACAGTGAAAATGACCATTCCGAACAGACAGGCCCAGATGGAAGTGGTGCCTTTTTCCTCTGCCCCGATCATTAAAGCCCACAAAGATCTGCCATGAGACAGGAAAATAGCAGAAAAATACTAAACACAGTGGAAATATCACTTTTGATGAGATTGTCAACATTGCCTGATAGATCACCACTAACCTTTAGCCAGAGAACTATCTGGAACCATTAAGGAGATCCCAAGGACTTCCTAGTCTATGGTCTGTGGGCTGAAAAGTTGTTGCCACCACCCTCACGACATCATAGATAACATCAACAGTGGTGTGGTGGAATGCACAGCTAGTTAAAAAGTACAAAGGAAAATATTTTATGTTTCATTTGACAACCTCTCTCCCCCAAAGTTCATTCACTTTAGCTTGACATTTAAAGTCCTCTATAATTTTCCCATATATTTGTCATTTCCAAATTGGCTGCACATCAGAATCATCCAGAATGCTTTAAAAAATTATATATTCCTTGAGTTCCAGTTCTAAACCTAGTGAATCAAAATCTTTGGAGGTATGATCCTGGAGTCTATTTTTTAAAAGCTTACCGTAGATTCTTATGTATCTAACCCAAAATAATGTCCTAAAATGTCTCTTCAATCTTGTTCTCTTGTTATCCATTATTACTCATCATATAACTTTTATTCAGAAAAATTAGTTTATTTGTCCTCCCCTTTTCAAGCTTTTTGTTTTTTTCTATTACTGGGCAGCCCCTTAAAATTTCCTCACTCTGTTGGATTTTTTCCTCTCTCTGAAAGTGTAAAAAATTTGAGCCAACTACAAAGTTAGAGAGAACAATTCTCACAAGACTGCTCGTAATTCAGTTTGCCAGAAGGACTCACAAAACTCACTGACAGCTGCTATACTCATGGTGCAGCTTATTATATCTAAAATACAAATTAAAATCAGCCAAGATAAGAAATTCACAGTGCAGCAGGGTCCAAATGCAGAGCTCTGGTTACCCTCTCCCTGTGATGTTTAATGGTGGCATTACCTTCCCCTGGTCACAATGTGTGATGATACACACAGAGAATTGCCAATCAGAGAAGCTCACCCAAGCCTTTAGTGTCAAAAATTTTATTTGAGTAAATCATACATTACCTGTGTGGCTGAACTTTAGTCTCCAACCATCTTGGAGGTTGGGCTAATATCTTTAGTCTTCAGTTCCTTTGGAGTTTTGAATTGATAAGGCTTGGCACTAAGTTCCCATCATAAATCACATTGTTAAATTGCCTGGAGGCCAAAGCCCCAAGGCAAACAAAGCCACTCTCATCAAGCAGGACATTCTAAGGGCCTGGAGATCAGCCCCCAGTAGCCAAGGGCAAAGACCAGATCTCCTGCTTCCCTCATTTAGCCTGTTGTCTCTCCTCTGCCTCAACATCTCTTCATAGAGCTTGATTCTTTCAAAATAGGCATATTTTTCTAAGTAATAGTTGATAGCAGTTAGGAAACAATTGGCAGAACCCAGCAAGAAGTGAAAGGGTATTAACATGTACTCCCTCTCCAGGATACTTCCAGCACACATGTGATTTAACCTTTTCAAAAGTCTTTAAAGGTAGGTATTATTTTCTGTACGTATATGGAAAAAGCCTCAAAGTGATCACAAAGATAGTAAAAGAGCTAGAATTTGAGCTGTGTTTTGCTGACTCCAAAGTCAATGCTGTTTCCTCTCTACCAGATGTGAACCTGGGTTGTTGTTACTCTCCCTCATCATGAATGGGTGTTTCAGTGGAAGGGATAGCTGCTGCTTCTAAGAGTGATGAGAAGGGATAATAGTCTAGGTCAGCCTGAAGGTCAACCAAAGCCATTGGGCCAGCATGGGCAACACTTTAGCTGAATATGATGAACCACATTTTTCTCTCTGACCCCTAAATCTACTTTATATAAAGGACCAAGAGACCATTGGGAAAACTCTCTGCCTATGACTTTGTGCTTACAATTTCCATTTATTGGAGAAAAGACAGAAAAATGCAACTATTAAAACTTACTATTAATAAATGCCCATACATTGTGATCCTTTATTACGATGCATCATAAAGTAGCTATGCTTATTTCCAACTTAACGCATGAGCAAACTGAGACTCAAGGGAATGGAGGACTGATGAACAGTAGAGCTGAAATCAAAATCAGGGTGAACCTGACTCCCACGCCCCTGTCTGTCTGCTATACCACACTGCCTTACTTGATCTCTGATCATAAATATTTCATGAAACAGAGGTTAAGTAGGTCACCAGGAGTAACCTTTCCCATTTCATTTTGTTACTTATATGGAGGGGCACTGACACTTTTCCAGTGATATATACTCCTAGTATCTTTTGGAAAGGAGCCCTGTCCTTGTTGTCAAGCTTTCAAAGCAAATGAAGGTGGTATCCACTGTGTTTTGAGTTAGACCAGGAGTTATCCTTTTCTGCAGAGATAGAGTTGGTTAGACCTGTGGGAGGGAGGAATGAAGGAAAGACTATTTTTCATGGCATGATCTAAATTTAGATCCTAATTATTCTATTACTTAACCTTCTAATAAAGCAACACTTCTGCAGCCTTCTTGAATTTGTAATTAAATTTGGAATTTAATTCCTCCTTAGAACATGGTTTCAAATATAGGGGAAAGTAAGAGGAAAAAGTGTTTTGAAACGCCTAAGAGTTGTACATAAAGCAATCTATCCTACCAAGGTTTAGAGCTCAGAGCCCAGAGAAGGGTCCAATGCATTAATCTAAATGCTGGATACCTCTGAGTCACCCAGCCCATATCAGTGTCCTCCTATAAATCACCTATTGCCCCTAGAGGAGGCAAAAGCAGCCAAACACTATATTTAGGAGATTCTAGACTTGTAATTAAATGACAAAAAGTGAAGCAGGAGACAAGGTGACTAGCTAGAAATATGACTCAGCAGGATATACAATCTCTACTTTGGAAATATCACACTATTGTTATTTTGGGAGGAAAAAATGATTTGAATGAATGTAAGGTCCCCACCATTCATTTCTTTAGGGATCAAGTCATATTTATTTCAGGGAATGAGCATAAAATCAATGAGTAGTATTTTTTGCCAGAAAACAAAACTTAAAGAGAAGCTATTTAAAGTAGCCAAAAGAGAATTTTCTGGAAAGATATATTTTCTCTTGTATTAATTTGAAAATATTATATCCCAAATGATTTAACTGATCTTGAGAGACACTTTACTGAAACCATCATTTTGATTCTTTTCAAGAGCCTCCCATGGGGAGGAGAACTTTATTTTATGAAATTCTCGAAAACAAATTAATATTTTATATTAATTCCATTGTGCAATATGTAATTTTAATTAGTATAGTTCATATTATACTTTAGCATATTGTGATGCAAATATATTGCTTTACTTTGTTAATTTATGATTAAAGTCATTTAAAATACCTTGCATGGTAAAAATGTGTAATAAATCTTAATAAATCTTCTCATATTAGTAGTATCTTCATAATAAATGTCATTTTTCAAAACCAAATGTGAGGAAATGATAATTTAGATTTAGATCGATCTTTGTAGGGAAATTTTTTTGCTTCAGCTGAAAACTAAGCATGTTTTGAGGAAACACTTCTGAGTTATCTCATCCTGATTCTATGGGGACTCTGGGCCTTTCACTGCCTTTGATATGTTTTATAACTGTGTAAATTGTAGATAACTAATATCAGTGCACAAAAATCCTTGTCTATAGACATGCAAAAAAATTCTGTCCGGTGGTTCCATTGACTTCTCTCCCTCCATGGAAAAAACCAGGTTCCTCTCCATTTGTAAATTCATTTCAACATTCTTTTACTATATATAACTTTGTGCTTCTTTAACCTATTTTTTTAAACTGGTTATAACAACTTATTGTTTCGGTAATTAATAATGAGTAAAAAATAATCTTTAACATGTATTCCTTTTAAATCTATGTGAGAGTCATGATTTTACCCTACTTTTGAAAATTATCCTTTAACAGGTGACACTTAAATGTCATCTCTTTAAGAAGCCAGAGTAGTCTCTTTCTGTCCTTGCTCTATATTGAATCATATTGTTGCTTCTATTTTAATAACCTCTGATATTGTTGCATTTAGTCTGTCATATTACTATTTAAATATTCACAGGTGTATGTTTTGTTTTCCTACCCCCATTATAAGTTCTTTGATGGTTAATGCCTCTCTGTATCCCTTGCTGTGCTTAGCATAGTATGTTACAAATAGCATGTGATCAGCTTGATAACTGTGAGCTGAATAAAGTAAAAGCACTGGATTTCATATTTTATCTAGTCTCAGTACTTTATCTGTGGCTCTTTGCAAGTGTTATAAGACTTGTAGCTTCGTACCATAGATTGCAAATGTCTTAGAAGTCCTATGCTTCAAGTATGAAAAAGGCAACTGGGTATTTTGTAATGGCTTTTTATTTTAATTTTTTATTATTTTAAATGTTATTTTTATATGAGAGTAGTAGTCAGTGAAAAAAAAATCTATCCTACACTTTAAATGGATGTCATTCTTTTCAGATGTTTGCTTTGTGGTTTTAAATTACTTGGAGATGTTTCAACTCTAAAGTGTTTTGTCTTTTCCTTCCATACATCTTTCAGTGGATTCTGATCACACTCAAAATCCAAAGTCCCTGATATTTATACAAAGGTGCTTCACAGTGTGACCTATGGCCCCTCCCAATCTTGTCATGGGCTCTGCCTTCATGGTGTGCCCCAAACCTTCTGCCTTCTTGCTCCTGCCCTTTGAGAGCGCTGTGGCTTTCTTCCTTGCTTCCTGCAGGTCTCTGGTCAGATGCGGATTTAAGAAACCTTCCCGTTAATCTTATATTTGACTTTACCTCCATCGCTCTTTGCCCCTTACTTTGCTTTACCTTTTCTTCAGAGCTCTTATCATCTAGTGCCCTGAGTACCCTGACTTCATATTATTTATCTCTTTGTTTAGTGGTTTTGACTCTTTTATGCAAATGTGCCATAGGGAAGACTCTCAGTATTTTTCCACTGCTGTGCTATTTCTAGTGAGTGTCTGGCTCATGTCAGGTATTTGATACATATTTGTTAGACAAATGAATGGATGAATGATATTTAACCTATACTACAAATTCGATGAGATGCCTCCAACCAAAATTCCAAGGGGTTTTTAAAAACTTAATCAAATGATTCAAAATTTAACATACTATAATGTAGAATATGCATATTTTTGAAAAGAAATTCTAATTGCAGGAAATTACTCTATAAAAATAAGTAAATGTTCAGACATCTATACAAGGATGATCGTCACAGAATTACCCATAAAGTAGAAAACAGAATATAATTTTAAGTTCATTAATTGGAGCTAGGTTTTATAATTTATGGTATATGAAATTTTAAAAAATCTCCTTGATAAGACATTATAATAAGTGGAAAATGTCATCAAAGAGAATATATAGTGTAAGATTATTGAAATATATGGTTATATGTATACTTATATATATGACAAACATATCTTTTTCAAGAATGTATATGAAGATATGAAAAATAAGTATTTCTTATTGGTGGGACTAGAATGACCTTCACTTACCTAAAATCACTTTCTTTTCTATCATAACCATAAATTGTTTTTAAAATGAAAAAAATCATTTTTATTTTGGAAAAAAAATGGTATCTAGTCCAATCCCTTCATTGTGCAAATAAAACAAATTGGTCTCAAGATACAAATTATATGTGTGTGTCTGTGTGCTTAAGTATTGAAAATAGGGATAAAGATATTTATCCAATATAATCCATCTGGAAAAGAAGAGCGGTTTGGTTTTACTGAAAAGCTGGGAGTTGTTTTATTTTTCTTGAACCAAATAGCTATTTTTTATGAACCTCAAGCTCAGCTGTCATATTGCCTTTTGGCAAGACACTAGATTTGGAGGAAAAAGCACTCTGCAAATAGAGTGTATCTACCTCAGACTACTAATGCAGCAAAATGAAATCACACAAATAATCTCTTTAGATAGATTCCAGTGAATCTTCTAGCTCATTTCAATCGAAATCAAATCTATATTAAAATATTAATGCAAGGATTAAACTATGTAAGTAGCAGGTCAGACTGGAGGAAGATTAAAGAGAATACAAGAATCAATCCTCAGGCATCAAGTTGTAACTTCAGGGTATGAGCTCTCAAGAAATAGCTATTTGCATAAACCAACAATCACAAAGGAAAAAAGTTCTCAAAAGATAACAACATTAGTAACTCCCTGGGTTTATTTACTGTGCATAAAAAATAGCTATTTATTGTTAATCTTAGATGGCTTTTGTTCAACATACTTGTTTGAATTTCATTCCTTGATAATTTCAAGTGATTCATATAATGTTGGGTTAAAAGAGTTTGAATAGCCAAGTACTCAGGATGTTCAATCGTGAGAAGCATAAACTGTGAAAACTTTATGTGAGATTATGTGGTCAATTTAAGAGAAACATCTGAGGCTAGAGCGAGGCCGTACAGCAACTTTGTACACAGCGGAGAAAGGTGTGCTCTTTGGGCGGACGTGGCCCCCACGGGGAACATGGATTAGGAAACCTATTCTCTGAGCAGCTTAGGGAAAAAACAAACAAAAAACAGCATAGCCATGGTAAAGACTAAGAGAAAAGGGGCCTCCTTTAATCTCAGTCTTGAGGTTTTGTGAGGAATAAATCTGTGAGTAGCAAAGACAGAAAATGGATTGCTCAAAGGCTAACTAGGAATTCACGTCGCTGCCCTGCTGACAGTGTAAATTCTGTATGTCTCTCAGTCTGTCCCAATTTTTCCAGTTTTGTTCCCTCTTTCATCCCCGCATTGACTGTATTTTCTTGTTTCTTTAATGCTCTCTTCTGTTTTATTGGTTTCTCAACACAGTTTTAAAACTTTCTATGGTCTTGCTATATGCTGATTATTTTACGCTTATTTTCTATTTCTGCTTTGGTTAACCTCATCTGTTCATTCTTTAGGCTTCTGGTTTCTTCCTCCTCTCTTCTAATTTTTCTTCTTTTAAAATTCTTGTTTCTAACACATTTGTAAAGCATTCTATTTTAACTCCATGTATAAATTTATAACATCCTAGTTCACGTTTGATTGGATTCTTAAAAATTTAACTTTTTAATATTATTGGGTTTTTTGTTTGTATTAAAAATTTTACTCCATGTAATTTTCTCTTACCTTGTTCTTAAATTTACCTTTAGTCTTCTGTTAGCTATCTACCATCTGGTATCACCCTACTTTAATTTTCTTTTCTCATTTTTTTCCTTTTCTTCCTTCTCCTCCTATAAATAATTTTAAAGTGAACAATAGGATGTTCAGCCAAAGCCGTGGTGATAATGCAGACATTCCGCACCGCACCGCAGACAGGAGCTGGTGGAGCACTCTCCTACCCCCGTCTTTGCAGCTTCCCCCCGGCTCCCCCTAATGGATTTCCTGGTCCACTTAAGGCTGGCTCTTCAAAAACCTCACCGTGATACCCCAGTTTTCCCACTGGCTATAATTCCGTTAGTGTGTTAGATATTTTTGATTTCCTGGAATAGTGTTTCTTCCTAAATTCTCACACCGTCTGATCTTTACCTAAGCAAGATGCATTTAAAATCCATTGTCTCAGATATACTCACATGCTATTAACTTTGAGACGAACATCTAAGAGAAAATACTATGTGGCAGAGCTAATAAATCATTCCAGAGATGAGACACTTCAGGCAACAGCCCTGTCTCACAAGCCTTGCCCTTGGAAAAGAACGAAGTGGTGTTGAGCTGCACATGGGTACTTAAAGAGTAATGCCCTCATCTCCACGTTGGTTTCACTTCTCTTCTAGTGGAGCAGAAGTGAATCCTACTTTTTAGCATCTCCTAGAGCTCTGGCTAAATCTCTGGCTCTCATTACAATGCTTGAAGTAAATCTATTTAGAACAGCTTTTTTTTTTTTTTTAAGTGACAAATATAAACTCGATTAATGATAATCTTGATTTGTTAGGATTTGTATTTAGCAATTTGAATATGCCTGGTTTGTCATTACCTAAGAAGAAGAAAGCCCCATTTTCTTACACATGGGCCTTGTTCCCCAAGGAAAGTTCCGATAGGAAGGAGGCCTGCCCTGGGCTTCTCCTGTCTCTAAGGAAGTGCAAGTCTGCGGACCTCAGAGTCCCTGCAGCTCCATGGTTAACATCATTTGTTAGTGGAAACACCAGCATTGAGCACATTGTCCTCATCCAGATGACTTGTGTTTTCACACCTTGAAGCTAGTTCCCTATTTTTCTTAATCTGCTTAGCAGTGTCTCACACATACATAGTGATCCAAGAAAGGCAATTTCTATGTTTAAATAGCTGAGTAAATTTTCTTGTGTCTTTTCTTGTGTGCATGGCATATAGTGTTAACTCAATATTAGGCTTCCTGAGGACAAGGGTGATGCTTTTTAGTCTATCCCCGTAAGAATCCAATTCATTAAGCAAGACACAGCGAGTGCATAGAATGTTATTGACCTCCTTTCTTTATCCTCCATATTTTTGGATATTTTATTGCATGTTATAAATGTGGGTGAATAGAAAGCATCATTTGAACAATGTCTTGCAGGGTGTATCAATAAACTTTTCAAAAAACAACCACAGAACCTCAGTTGTGTACAACAGTAAATATGAATTTCTCATGCATCTGTGGGGTTCATCCCATCCAAGCTGGGCTTGCCTGGAGGGCTCTGCTAATTTTGGCTGTGCTCATTTAGGGAGCTGAGGGTTGGATGATCTAGGCTAAACGTGGCTGGTGAAACTCAGTTCCATATGTCTCCTATCTGACAAGGGCCAGCCTTCTCATGGTACCAGTAAATGTGCAAGAGAATGATCCCCAAGCAAGACTCTTTTCAAGTCTTCACCTCTTGTAACATCATGTTGGTCAAAGCAAGTCCAGGGCTGAGCCCAGAATCAAGAGTCAGGGCAGGTGACCCTGATCCCATGGGAGTATTCTACACAACTGTTAGGAAAAGAATATGGGAACAGGGAAGTGTGAAGAATCAGGGCCAAAGGATGCCATAGTGTGGAATGTTAATGACTAGTGACCTAAGAGAAAATTGTAGATGTGCATTCAAGGAAAGCTGACTCTGGTCACATAGTGCCTTCTACTGTTGTACCGCTGATAACAACTTCACCGACTCTTGGTCAGACTGACTGCTTATGTTTCCCAAATCGACAAGGCCCTTTTCATCCCTTTCTTCACATTGCTCACTCTTAATCCAAACATGCAGGGATTGCCCCTCCTACTCACATCCACCTGTCTAAATCTTACACACCCTTCTTCATTCTTCAAGGCACAGATTAAGACCCATTTTCCGTATGAAGTCTTTCTTGAGCTTCGTACTAAAAGGTTCCTACCATTTTGTTAAACTTCCATATCCTTTCCATCTCCAGCGTACTACTTATTTATAACTTGTGTGCTATTTTATTCTAATTGCTATATATGGTCATTTTTATCTGCCCAGATAGAATGCAGGCTGCTTAAATAAGAAGTGGGGAAAACTCTATCTTTGAAGAATGGAAATTTGAGTTCTGGTGCCGACTCTGCCATTGGGTGGCTGTTTTAATCTGTTTGGGCATTGCTGTTTTAATCTGTCTGGGCATTGCTGTTTTAATCTGTCTGGGCATTGCCTTTCTTAAACTGAGGGGGTTAGAGCAGATGATATCTAATATAAGGTGCTCCATTGTGTTTCTTAGGTTTCAGTTCAGTTCACCATAATATCTCATTTAGCACACTGTTAGGCACAAGGTAGGTTCTTAATACATGCTTTTTGTTGGCTGGTAAAATGATTATTTTATATGCATTGAGATTTATAAAATCTAATTTTACACAGCATGCAAAGTTAGGGCTGAATCAAGTACAGTAAAGAAAGTTACTCAGTGGGGAAGACTGAGCTGGCCCAGAAATGTTATAGTTTGGTGACTTTTTATTAGTAATAATCACATAAAGTCATAGTAAACTTAGCCAATCATCTTATGGCTACATTGTAACCTATTAAACTTTCAAGAACCTAAAGATGCCATAATATTTTTAATCAATGGATTCATGATCATAAATTGGTGAAAAAATGCACATTCTAGATTGAAATACAGATCATATGAAAACCTGACCATGGTGGGGATACTACAAAGTTATAGAAAAACAGTGTGGCTAATGAGATAATGTAGCTAGGAACACTGCCACGTTTTCCAAAAATTAAAAATAAAATAGAGGCTCTCTTGATAGTTATAGCTTTAGCATTCTTGTAAGGTTGCTTGTAAGGGTAACAATGGCTCCTCGTTTGATTTTTTGGTTCTCTACCCATTGAAATAGAGAAAGTTTACCCTCTATTGTTTGTCCTCTATAGAGAACGTGCATCTTTCTCTCAACTATAAACTTTGGCAAGCTAGCTATTATCACTTCGTGTCAAGTAAGATTGGTGGAGCTTGTTTTAGTATGGAAGAGTCTCATCTAAGCTATTCTTGCTTGGATTTCCCCCTTGCTCTCTTAGCAGGTTACACACCATTTTTTGATTGTTTAGGCCCCTATGATATGTGCAGCAAACGAGAGGTGACTTCTTATCTATAAGCAGAAGCTGCCTGATAAACAGGAGGGATGAATAATTTATAAGGTAGCAGTATGGAAAGTGGCATTTCACACTTCTTTCCATGTAAAATGTCGCATGAATTCCAAACAGGCTAAACAGTTTAGTAGGAAATGGAAACCTAAAATTGCTAGCAAAAGAGAGAGAGAAGAGAGGGTTCTATAATGTAATGTGGTAATTATGATATTACTCAAGAAGAATTCTGATCCAAATATTGCTTTCCATTGATTAAATGTGAAAGCAAATTACAGTTTCTCAAATCAATGTTAAGAAATAATTATTATACACATGGAAATAGCATCAATAAGACAAATAGGCTTGCATTTTCTTCCACTCAATTTCAGTCAATTTACAGTAAATGAATCCTGAAAAACTGCATTTTTCATTTTCTAATCATGCAGTAAGTCCTCCATTAAAAGAGAACCAAAAAATGGGGTTTGATATATTATTATGCATCATATTGCATAGTTAACATTAGTCCACTTAATCAGAAAATCCAATCAAACTGGGTCTCTGAATTCAAATCATCAGGCTGTTAATGGCTCTTTATTACAAAAGATGGTTAGTAAAACTAAACTGAAACCATAGTAGATCAAACTCTTAAAAGTAAGATTGCATTTTTATTCCATTGGATAATTAATATTTAGTAAATTGATATTTTGGAAAGTTAAAAATTTAGAGTTACCGTATTAAATTCTTGAAGTTATTACTTAATCTGGCTTATAGTAATATGTTATTTTTGAAAAACATGTAAAAAATTTAAATTCCCCAAAGAAATCTGTAAAATACCTTTACATATGAAATATAGGGAATGCTCTGGGGTATAGAAAACTATTAAGTTATTAGTTTTGTCTTTAGAGACCCATCAGTCAATCTGGGTGCAGGAAGGGACTAATGAATTACATGTAATGAAATGGGTTACTGTTTGGTGCTAAGGATTACTCATTAGAAATTCAGAGCAAAGCGAGATCAAGCAGCTCTGGAACAGTAACGAAAGACATCATAAATGATCAGAAAGTTTGTAATTTTTTCTCAACCCTTCTCTTTCTCTCTCCAGTTTATCAATAATTCCAGATGCTACTGGCAAAGTACTTCTGCCCCCATCTCCTCCTCCCCACTGCCACCAACCTGAACTAAGGCAGTATTATTCTAAATGGTGGACTTGAATCCAGTCAGACATTTCTAACTCATTCCAATACTCCAGCTTGGGCAATCTTCCCCTGTCATGCAAAGACCACGACCCAATCTAGCTCTCTAGGCCAATGCACAAGGTCCTTCTTGAAAGGTGCCTAACTTGTCCACATTCACAGAATCAGTAAGTGGTAGAGCTAGGACTCACATCCATGTGGTTTGCTTCTAAAGCACATGTGTTTATCTAAAATGCCATATTGTAATCACACCTGGATTTGTCTGCCTCCCATGAAACTGTAAGTTCCTTGAGGACAGCAACTGGACTGTATCTTATTCATCTCTATATCATCAGTGTCATGCCCTCAATAACTACCTGTCTGTTGCATAATTGTGGAAAAAATTTTTTTTTTAAGAGACAGCGTCTCGCTCTGTCACCCAGGCTGTACTGCAGTGGTGTGATCATAGCTCACTGAAGTCTTGAACTCTTGGGCTCAATCACTCCTTCTGCTTCAGCCTCCCAAGTAGCTGGGACTACAGGCACACACCACCACACGCCTGGCTAATGTATCTTTTTTTTCTATAGAGACAGAGTCTTGCTATATTGCCTCGGCTGGTCTCAAACTCCTGGCCTCAAGCTATCCTCCTTCCTGGGCCTCTCAAAGTGCTGTGATTACAGAAGCTACCATGTCTGGCCTGAGAACTTGCCTGTTGAAGGTAGAGGACCCCATCAAGAAAACAGAGTCTATACCACATACATTAAGAGGGGATATTTAATAGGGAGGACTCGCTGCAGAAGTCTTGGAAAGGTTGAACAGATTAAAAATAAAGGGATAGGCAGGCAATCAAAAATCAGCATCAACAGAAAGCTGGACCAGCCTTACTTAGGGCTAGGGGCACAAGGAGAAGATGAGGTTACCAGAGCCAAGTGGACAGGGCTTCCTGCGGGAGCTGTGGTCACAGGAGGGACCGTTGGGCTGAAGCAGGAGACGTGGTGAGAAACAGTAGCTCCAGAGGGGGAGACAGCGCAAAGACACAGTTTCTCTCCTCCACTGCTCTCTATTGGCTAAATGCTATTGGCTAAACCCAAGGGGAATCCAGTTGTCAACGTAGCCTAAGAAATGTCATTTGCAGAAGTCAGAAGGAGGGGAACGGCAGGAAACAGATTTTACTAAATCATACCTGTTTCCAAACAGGTATAAAACTGGCAGAGGGGAAGGCAAGCAGTGGGCTGGCTCTAAGACGTGGGTGGAAACAAACATCATACCATGTCAGGGGTAGAATGAAGAAAGCATTCAGGTTGGAACCGACATACAAACATGTGTATGTGGAAGAACAGAAGCATACGTTTCAATGGGCAGGGAGAGGCCAATTTTGGAGATATCTTTAAACCTATGTGAAAATTTATACACAATATCACTAAATGTTTGGAAATGGAAAGCATAAGTGTACTTTTTAGTAGAATATGAAAATATCATGGATACAATAGACGCTAGAGGTAAATTAAAATAGTTGCCAAGCACAAAATGAAATCCCATAAGACTCAAATAATAGAAAGTTGTGATATCATCTCTTACAACCTCCTTCTTCTAAAGAGGCATTTTCTGAACTCGGTAATAAAATTCAGCTTGTGCTCCTGTGTAGCGTGTAGACACACACCTACCATATCAACTCTCCAGAAAAGGGCTTTTGTAATCTGTACTATTAATAGTGTCAATGATGATTTTCATGATCAGGCAACTTGAGGAAATGCTACCCAAAAGGGTTTGACAAAAATATCTAATTTTTCGTGTGGTATTCAGTCTGCACCACTAGGGCTGGTTACATGATTTGCAGGGCTTGGTGCAAAATTTTGATCCCTTGCTAAAAATTTTGGAAAATGGTGTGATGATGGTACCAAAATATAAAGCTTCTTCCTTTCTTCTTCAGTCTCTCTCAATGTGTCATGGTATTTTTTTTTTTTTTTTTTTGTTACTTGATGTTGTTATAGTTAAAAAAATAAAAATATAATTTATTTCCATGAATTATGCCATTCATCTTTTTATTGTGCAATGCTGGTTTTAAATGCAAATATCAGAGCATTGAATTTGAATGTGGAATCACTGATATTGCACCATTTGTATTTCATAGCTTGTACATGTGTATGTATAAATGCTGCACAAAACTAACTCAAATGTTTTTATTTCACTTCTTGATAAACATTCTGCAAATACTTTTGACCTTTGACTTACTGCGAACAAGGCAGGACTGACAAGAAAAGGAAGTACGTGTTGCCCTGACTCTCCCTTTTCTACTATGTGGTCGTTTGCAATGTAAGCGGTTGTCTAATGCAGGGAATTAGATAAGTAAGAAATAATATGATAGGGTTCCTTGGTTGTTCATGTTTCTTAGCACACCGTTGGCTCTTTCTGCCTTAAAAGCAAGTTCTGGTTCGAACAGAAAATGTGACCTCTCTGGGCTGTCACTCCCCTCATTTGCACCCCTGGTTATTGACAGACATAATGTGCTTTCGCTGTCCTTGCTTTCGGTCTCTCTGAACTCCCACACACCATGGGTCCACCAGAATTCTGCGTTCGTGGAGCACGGCCCACACAGTGGGCCAGTGGGGCAGCAGACAGCACCTTGAGGGTCTCTCCTCTGCTCACACGCACGCTCCATGTCCCACTGGACTTCACGTACAAAACACATGTTCAAAGGTATCATTATTAGCGATTTCTATTGGGATACAGCAGAAATTTAAACCAGTGTAGGCTGTCCTGTGGGGTGGCACAGGTCACATGCTTAGGAAGCTGTCCTCGTGCCAGGCAGGTGCTATTATTATCCCCATTTCATAAATCAGGAAACTGAGGTGCTGTAACTTTCAAGGCACTCAGCTGGAAAGTGGGAGATCTGGGATGGGAATGAGAACATTGGTCTCCAAAGCTCATGTGCTAATGTAGAACCTGCTCCCTCAGTTTCTCCACACCCTGCCTTGCACTTGCTGCATTTGGAGCTCTCTGAAGGCAGGTGACCCAGCTGTGGGTAGATTGGTCCAATGACTGATTAGACACTCCACAATCAATATGTGATTATTTATTTTAATTTTTCAATGCCCTTCCCATTCTTCAAAACTTTATATGAGTAGAAAACATTTGCTTTGATACTGGCATTTACTTAATTTGATCTCTCATTTCCACACTAAACCACTTCTATACTCCAAGGTCTAAGTGTAAAAATAGATTAGTTCTCAAGGCAAACATTCTGTCCTCAGGAAACTTGAATATGACGGAAAAACGAAAATTCCCCTTAGAAGAATTTCACCCATTTCACCTCCTTTGACCTTCCTTTACAGGTTTCATTTCTCCTAGTTGCTCCTTTGTTCTTAACAGGAGCATTTTCTAAGTTTCATGATTTTTTCAATGTCAATGTCATTGTGCTTTCACAATTTTCTGTGTCACTACATTTTTATGGTTTGTAAAACCTTTGTTGACTCATCTGATTTTTCAAATTAAGCATGTCAGGGTGTTTCCCTGTCCCCTGGGCTTTGATGCCCCCAGCAGAGATGAGATGTGGATTCTGCTTGGGCGGCTCTTCCCCAAGAATCCAGCGAATTCTCTCCTCTTCCGTGAACTCCTCTGTGGCTTGCATGCAGTGATTATGCTGACAGCAAGACTTGTTCTCCCTATTTAAAGATAGAAAGCCATTTAAAATATTTTAAGCAATGAAAAACTGCTCAGAACACATTTTATTAAAGATACACTTGGGGGGATTTTGAGGTGGCTGCAAGGAAGAAGTAAATAGTCGCAGCTCTCGATCACTCCTTCTGAACAAAAGCTTCTTTAGGATAGAGAATGTGTCTTGAAGCACATTTAGTATATTATCTCACATTCCGTAAGTAATTAATTATAATATTTTAAATGGCTGTAGAGGGCAACCTGAGGCCCCAGTACTTTTGGAAAATAATTTGCATATCTACTGAATTGTATAATAGCTAGTTTCTGAAAATATTAGTCTTAGAGGAATCATTCCACCCATGCTTTACTCTTTGCAATTATGTCTGAAACTTGTCCAGTGGTGAGGGTTTTTAAAACGTGTAAGTATCCAGAGATCATGAACCAGGTTACTTTCTTTATAACAAAAAGTACAAAACCTCCCCATTATACATGATCTGCTAGTCAATTCACTTAGTTTCTCTGGTTAGCAGCCACAGACTGTGATCCCAATTCTATTAATACACACTTACAGTCATAGGGGCAGGGAAAACTGACTCATTCAATATTTATGTCATTAACATCTGCTATAGGCAAGACAGTTTTAAATGATGAGTGCAGGGGAAGATCAGATAAAGCCTGTGTTGACCGTGATCAGTGTAACCGTCCATCCCTGTTTGCCCAGGAATGAGAGGATTTCTGGCACAGGGGACTTTCAGTTTCAAAACATGGCAGGTCCTGGGAAAACCAGGAGGAGTTGGTCACCCTACTTTTACTCAAAGAAGTTACAGTCGGAAGGAGAAGTGCAAATAAAATATGAGAGATACAAATAAAGTGCTCTCAATTGTGAAAAAAGGGAAAGTATTTTCAGCTGAAAGGATTCTGGATCACGTGAGTGCAAATCCCTTGCTATACCTGAGGTCCAAGGGGGAAGAGTGAAATGAATGGCATTTTGGCAAGATAGAACTTGCAGTCCCAGCATTTCATTCTTCTTCTAGATCGCCTTTGAAGTGGCCAAAATGATATAAAACTAGCAGAAGAAATGTTATTACTAAAAAAAAGGAAGACAGCCAATCATCTAAGAGAAATTGCAAAAAATCCTTTGCTATATAGAGAGCATTTTGGGCCAAATTGAAGGAAAGCTCTGAAGGCTGTTTAACAAAGTCCCTTCTGAGAAGATGGTACCAGTTCGGAAATGAAGGAAAGCGAAGCCCGGCAGCACTCCATGAATATTCCTTTGCTAGGAATGGGGAAGGGAAAGGTGGGGGTTGTCTGTGGGCAGACAGAGAGCACAGCACCCCCAGACGCACGTCTGCTGCTGGGGTTAAGGAGCAATTCAAGGCAAATACTCCAGGGCACCCAGGGCGCCAGCCTCGCTATGCCAGCTGGGCGTGAGTCGGGCTTTCTTCCAGGCAGTGAGCCTTCCTTGGTAAAGCAGTTTCTTTTTGAACAGCAGACTCATAGAAAGCCTTGGTCTGTGTACCTGTCACAGAGACCAGGACAAACACAAATTTGGACACAGAAAGCTGACCTGTGAGTCACACAGAGAAGAAACCTAACGGCGTTGCTTGCCTTTGATTGTCACAGTTAAGATTTTCTTCCTATTTCTTTTATGCTGCTAGCTCTACTAAATGAGTAAAGCAAATTTAAATGAAATCGACCACAATGACCAAAAAAAAAAAAACTTCTTGAGCTTAAAATTTGAGAGACAATTTCTAACAGGAAGCAGATGGACAGTGAGGAAACACAAGGAGTGCCCACCCACTCTATTTACATGGAAACATGAGGCTAGGAGAGCCCTCTCCTCTCCCAAGGATGTGTAAGCAGAAAACAGCCAACAGGAGGCCTGGGCAGAGATTTTGCAGCTAAAATAAGGAGAGGGACATCGTATTTAACATCCAGGGAAAGAGCTAGTTTTGAAAAGATTTATTACAGGAAATAAATTCTATTTGGGCAATACCTGCTTTATGATCTCAGTAAAATATAAGACAAGAGGGGCTTTTTATATAAGAAGTGAAAGATGACATGGGATTGTGTAAGACTGAGGTAAAACAGGAGCTATCTGAAAACTAAAACACACAAAAAGGAAGCTAAATGAAGTAAAATAATTTAAGAAAATTAGAAAAGCAATTTTGGAATTTAAAACTGCATTAGAAGTCATGAAGGAACAGAACCGACACTGCAGAGCTTTTAACTACCGGATGGAAAACACATGTGAGGAAGCTAACAGATCACAAAGGACGTTTACAGAGAAAGGAAACAGCTGAGAGAAATAGTTGATAGAATAGATTTAGAGTTTCAATATATACATAGTGATGTTTGTGAATAAAAGACCAAAACAAATAGAATTATTTGAAGATGTGAAATGAGTAATTTTCTGACCTGAAAAAATACCCAAGTCCTCATATAAAAAGTGCTCAAGGAGTACTTGGAAAAAGTTATGAAACATGGAAAATGTTATGAAAAGAGACCAAAATCTAAATTTTTCCCATGAACATTTGGAATTTCAACAATAAAATGGAAAGAATGCTAGAAGAATACTCACAGAGTTTTGCAATGACCCTGACCAAAAAATAAATCTTAAAAAATGAGTAACTTTCCTATATATTAGTCAAAACAATGTATTGAAGATAAAGTTTAAAAATACAACTGATAATAGTAATATAAGATGGCCAGAAATAAACTTAAGAAGAAGGTGCCAGTGTCCATAAGAATTTTTATGCATAATACCGTAAAACTTGACTGAGTAATATAACTGAAGACTAGAATAAATGAAGATTTAGTCCTTACTCTTAGATGTAAAGATTCAATATTGTATGGATATCAATTTTCTCCAAATTTAATGCAATATGATAAAATCTCAGTAGAATTTTTAAAACTTGGCAAAAGGGTTCTAAAATATGAAATCATCAACGTGCAAAAACAGAGCAAAAATATTTTGAAAATGAGGAATAATGAAAAGTGACTTTTTATTAGACCATTAAAATGAATGACACAGCTGACTAGATAGATAAATCAATAAACAAAAATAGAAAAACCAGATACAGGCACAAACGCAGAAGTTTGTAGTATATAATCCAATTGGTATCAAAATCTATGGAAGAAATGTGAATTATTTATTAAATGTTATTGAGAGTTAACAATTCGAAAAATAGAATGTTATTTATTTCTTTATACCATACAACAAAATTAATTCTAGATGAATTACACTATCAATAATAAAACCATAAATAATGAATATAATATGGAAATAAGTATGTCCACATAGGACATACTATATGACATATTAAAATCTTTGTATTATGAAACATAATCATTTAGAGTTCAAGAACACAGTAAAAAAATTTAATGAACATATGAAGAAATACTGAAATCCACAAGAAAATCTTGAACAACCTATTAGAAAAAATGTTTAATGAACACTTAAGGTTAATTTACAAAGAAGTAAAATAATAATGAGTGGTCAAAAAACTAAAGAAAAAAACATTTTTATATGATTCTAACAAAAATATAATTTTAAAATAGCATTTTCTAAATATTATTAATTTGGTAAATATTTATTTTTTTTAAGTTTTTTATTTATTTATGTTTTTGACATGGAGTTTTGCTCTGTCACCTGGGCTAGAGTGCCGTGGCATCAGCCTAACTCACAGCAACCTCAAAGTTCTGGGCTCAAGCGATCCTCCTGCCTCAGCCTCCCGAGTAGTGAGTAGCTGGGACTACAGGCATGCGCGGCTAAATATTGTATATATATTTTTAGTTGTCCATATAATTTCTTTCCATTTTTAGCAGAGACGGGATCTCGCTCTTGCTCAGGCTGGTCTCGAACTCCTGAGCTCAAACGATTCACCTGCCTCGGCCTCCCAGAGTGTTAGAATTACGGGTGTGAGCCACTGCGCCGGCCTGGTAAATATTTAAAATACTAAGAATGGTTGTATGTGGATTGAACTCATATACTGTTGATAGAGCTGAAAATTTGCGTAATGCTTCTGACAGTGAATATAGAAAGGTATGTTAGTGCCAATATTTGCAGAACTCTATAAACTTTGGTTCAGAAATTTTATTTTCAGTTGTTTTATTAAGAAAATAATGAGAAATATTTATTTAAAGTAATAATTGCACCATGAATTATAATGATGAAAACTGAAAATAATCTAAATAAGCACCTAAATGCTATCTTTTAAGAATGTTATAATACGTGTTTATCATAGAATATTATATAGTCATGAAACATGTATTTTCAAAGACTCTAATAGCTAAATTGATGTGCTGTGAATGAAACCCGTCTTGTATATTTTCAAAATTTTCTATAAGATATTTTCTTTACATAATATACAATTACGTTATTTTGTAAAAGCCAAAGAGTCTGCCCCATCATTAGTAATTCAGTAACACAATATTTGCAGCAAAAATCAGCTTGTAATTACTACTTAAAACAATGGATTCTGATTTTCTCAGAAATACTACTTACTATAATTTTGGAGGAAATAAGTAACGTAAAGCTTAAAATTGCTATGCTTTCAGGTCAAGATTTGAGCATAAGCTGTATTTTGCATATCAGACTTGCTTGTTCTTATTATGATGACTTACAAAAGCTTTTAAAAGAATATATTAAAACAATAAAAAATTAAAAAACTAAAGAATATATAAAGATATAAAGAATTACTCCACATGGTCAGAAGAGGGAGCTTTTAGATCGCAAAGAAACTAAACATTTACGCACTCTACTATCAGAAATGGAATATTATTTGAAGTCCGCATATTGAATATTAATGAAAAAATACGCAGCCAGAGAAATATTTCTTTACAATAGCTTAAAAAACTTTTTTTTTGTTTCATGATTTAATGAAATGCTGAACTTATCTTTCTTCTTAATTGAGAGAAGGTAGTATCTCAACTCTAACCACTATCCTCCAACTCTTTGCACATTTGACCTTTCTAAGTGCTGCTGACATACAAAGCCTGGCTGACTGAGGCATTTGGCTCTTGCTTTATCTGTTCCTCTTTGCATGTAGTGGACTTTGCTAACGAGCCAGGGGACCAGATAATGGACACAAGTTAATCAACAACTAATCACCAAAAATTTAAAGTTTTATTATCTGTTATTGAGTAAAGGCACAGAGGTAAAGTCCTCTGACCAAAATTGTTCATTAAAGATAATGCTATATATATATAAAAATTGAAAATAAATCAGTCTAATCTAAATCTTTTTTTTCTATATGGACATTCAGATTTTAAAATTAGTATTTCTGTTCATAGTGCATGTGCAAACTCTTTATAAACCTAACAGTGTTCTGGAGCTCTGTAGTAAATTATAGTAAACTAAGAAGCAGAAGTGCATTCTGTTACTATAAAAATCGTGAGAGTTAGAAGTATAACCTCAAGTGCAGAATGTAACAATAATGCGGATAATTCTTTTTAAATTAGTATTGATCACACACAAATTCTGCATTCAATTCTTGCCTCTACACTTGAAGTAGAAAATTCGAAGTGAGTTCATACTACAGTCATAAGTAACATTCAAATATGGAAAATAAATTATGAAAAACTCTCTAAGTAAGGTTAATTTTTTCTTAGATAAGCTACTTTAAAGAGAGAATTTGAAATGGTTAATCAACATTTTTAGAATACAATATAGGAAGGTTGATCATGCCCAGGGGTTGGGACCGGGTGTTTTCCATTCTCTAAGTGAAAAAAGAAAATAAATGTTAATTTCAGTGAATGCTACAAAAAAGCAATGAAAGTGAGTAACCCAGGGAGTGTAAGAGTCTCCCATTCTTCAGTGTGGGTCATGCTCACCTGGCATGAAGCCTGAACCTAAACAGCCTTAAGTCTGGCCTCTTATTTGCATACAGCCTGGCTTAGATTACCCTAAACCTTTCTGAATTTAGGTGTGCTACTGACTTAAATCTGACAAAAATGTTTGGTAGGGTTAGGGCACTAAGCCAAATGACAAGGACCATTGAAGTTTCTTACAAGGTGAGGAAGGAGGAAGACACCTGGGAAAGAAATCTGTCATCTCATGAATAGAAGGAAAGCGGGATGTTTGGGCAGAGAGAAAATCGATGACTACTATATGGAAATCAAGAAGAAGAAAAGATATCCTGTTTCTTTATTTTTCTCTTTACCTTCTCTTTATCACCACTCTTTCATTTGCTTTTACTGTTTTAAGAGATGAAAACATTCTAAGAAAAGGAGCAAAGAATCCTTATAATTATATATTAAACACAACATACCTGGAGCCATTACTTTTAATTTTTTGTTTGTGTATTTTTATGGATATCTGCTCCCTAAATATGGTCACATTTCATGTGTGTGCGCTCTCTAAATCTGTGATTTTAAACATTTATTTAAAGCCCTGATTTCATGCCAAATGTTGGGTGAGGTGTGGCGGATGAAAAGATGAATGAGTAACAGTCCCAGAATCTCATTGCCTCATAGGGGAGGCAGACAGGTCAACACACATTTAAAATCTGCGGAGAACTAAGCACAAGTTTCAGGGGTCAGATGCAGGAAATCGCAGAGGCAGGACTGGGCTGGGGGAAGGAAGAGGCACTGGCAGTTTTAGAGTTGACCTAAGCTTTCAGTGATCTCTCTCTCTGGAAAACAAAACTCTTTTGCTGGCTGGTCACCTGAATTCACTTAGTTTACCTTTTCTTTTTCCTGCAGTAGGATTTCCAAGAGGATTTAACATGTAATGAGAGGAACTCGGTACCCAGAGCCAGGAGACTTGGTTTGGACCAGCAGGAAGACCAGCACTCTTGGGGCCGTCCCTTCGTTTTACGAGGTACCGGGATCTTCCTTTCTAATTGCAGTGGATTGATTTGTAATGTCTACATCCTTCCAAGTTGTTAGTTGCCGTTTCTTGACTACTTTCCTGATACGTTCTACACAACAAAGTCTGCCAGTCAAACAGCACGCAAATGTGTTCTGTGGGTCCTTGTTAACATACACGCAGCTTTTCAGAACACAAAAGTGTTCAAAGTTGTGCAAAGCTGGAAGATGTTCTGTGTGTCTCTGGGCATTAATATAAAGTGAAAGCTAATTACAATTTGTACTAAGTTTATAGCAGTCTCTATTTCTAATGCAACCCTGCTTTGATACAGCACACGTATTTGTAAAGAAAGACCTACTATCCAATTATTCTTACAAGAGACCTGGCTTAACTCTAGGAAATTTTAGTTTTTAGTTTTTAAAATTTTTTTTTGGCAGGAGGATGGTGGCTATGACAGGATTCTTTGGCCTTATAGAAAGCCCTGTGCAACAGATAAAATAATTAGCTATAGACCAAACCAGAGTTCGCTTTGTGTGGTTCTTTAACACCCCTACAAAGCTAATCAAGCATGGCATTTCATTTAATTAAGTACACAAAAAGTAAATTGGAGCTCTCTACTACATGACACTTCTTGGAAGTGTGAAAGAACATCACAGGAGGGCTGGTGTCTACTCACCACAACTTTAGCACTGTCCTTGTGCTGGACTTTGCTCTGCCTTGGGGGACTTCCCTGAACAACTTGGAGGAGTCAGGTCAAGGATTGTGAAATCAGTCCATCTTCACTACTAGTTATTAGTGAAGGCTCAGTTTAACCTACCTTTTCCCACATCTTGAAGCAAGTGAGTACAAATAACTGAAATGACTTATAATATCTTTGAATGAATTGATTTTCTGCAATTTATTTCTCAAAAATAAATGTTCTCTTTTTACCTGACAAATTGTCTCCTTTGCAATTATAGCTTATGTATTTCACCTGGGATTTCCTGCATTTGAAAATCAGCATTTGAGAGACCTGTGCCCATGTATGGCTTCCTGTTCTATCATGTTGGCAGCTGTCCACTTTGTTCAGATCTAGGGCTTTTTTGAGTGGAATAGCCATAAATGACTATCCCATGGAAGACTGCTGGTGAGCATGTCATGATTGTTTTGTCTGTGACAGAGTGCCTTTGTATCCTTATTTATTTTATGAGGGAGCAGGGCATTTGCTTTCCAGAGACCTTCCAGGAGTCCTCTGCAAATACCTCCTGTGAAAATTCCACATGGTTAGAATGACCATTTGATTCTATGGAGCACAAAGCTTGCAGTTGATCTGAATAAACTAATCTCTATTGTTGTAAAATCCTGTTTATCTTCATTCTGATTTGAGCCTCATCTTGGGTTTGTATTTGAAAAACCCATTTTAGGGTTGCCTCAGTTCAGGAGAGGAGATTGAGAAGCTGTATTTCCAGAATGAAATAAAGCTGAGCACTGATGATTAACTCAGGGTTGAGGGAAGAGAAATGACTCCCTACTTATGCTAAAGGTAACAGTGCTCCTATAGGAGCAATGCTTGCCTTCTCGGTTGGTTTTCTAGGGCTGCTGTAATAAAGTCCCACAAACTGGGTAGCTTAAAACCACCTAGTGGAAAAACAGTATTGTCTCTTAGTTCTGAAGACCAGAGCCTGAAATCAATTTGTCAGCAGGGCCATGCTCTGAAGGCTCTAGGGAAAAATCCTTCCTTGCCTCACTGCTAGCATCTGGCAGTTGTCGGCAAGTTTTGGCATTCCTTAGTTTATAGACGCTATCACTATCATTCCAATTTCTGCCTCCATCGTCACGTGATATTTTCTCTGTGTGTCTGTCTTCACATTGTCTTCTCTCCATGTATGTGTCTGTGTCCACGTTTCCCTCTTATAAGTCATTAGAGTAAGTTCCACCCTAATCCAGTATGGCCTCATTTTAAATAATTACATCTGATAAGATCCAAGTTCCAAATCATGTCACATCCTGAGCTTCTGGGTGGACATGACTTTTGGGGGGACACTCTTTAACCCAGTATTTTTTTATGGCACCTTATTTTTCCCGTAGCTGCTTCACAAAAAAAGCAACACCAACTTTCTAGGATCATTTATCCAAATGGAAACCCATCTTGAGTATAATATAAATAAAAAGACAGATTCTTCCATATTGTAGGTTATATGGTACAAATGAATATGACCTCTTGAATGTGGCTGACATTTTGGGCTACTAGTTACAATTTTTGAAACAATATTTTTAAAGCACAAAATAGATTCCCCTGACATTTCCTGAAGTTCCCAATATAATACAACACTGGAACATGTGCCTTCTCAAATCCTGACATCTAAGTCAATTCCACAAACTGACAGCATCATTCTGTGCTCAGATGCCCTCAATGACTGCCATTCACATTAGAAATATTTAAAATTTACCCTTAATTGCTGCATACACATACACAAGCACAGAACCCTGAGCAGCAACCAAAGTGCTGTCATGAGAGAATGCTAGAGGTCTATTAATTATTCTCCTTTTGCTGTACTCATTCACTGTTATTTCCCGTGATCTAGTGAGATTGGCTATATTAACTGGTACTCAGGCAATGAAAAAAAAACATAACTTAGCATTTTTATCTCTCGCCTTTTCTTACAGTTTCATAGCAACTTTTCGCTTCATTATAAGTGAATAACATGCATGAATAACCTGTGTGCCATTTTCCTTGCTCCGTGTTGCTTCTAATCCACTCCTGCCTATCAATTTGTGTCTTCCTCAAACACTAAAACTGCTCTCTCTGTCTTCATTTGTGTGTGACTTTCTTTATTTCACCATCACTGTGAACTGAAAGTTCAACTGAGGATGGGTAGACAATTATTTCTTCCGAAGCAGGTTGAGGATGGTATTCCTTATTTGCAGTCTCTCTTTTTACTGATGAAAAGCATCTTAATTATTGTCCTTTCCTGCGTACTTCTTCTTCTCACCTTAATTGTTTCCTCTTTGTCTTCAGTGCTCTCCAGTTTCTCTAAACTGGGTCTAAAAATGTGTTTGATTTTATATTCTTTTCAAGATTTGGTTTGTTTCCTGAATAGAAAATTTCTGTCTTTGTTCATTATTAGTTATGTTCTCTTAGAATAGTATGTTTCCCTACTTTCTCTCTCTCAACCCAGGAACTCCTGCCAAATGTGTGTTTGAAATTTTCATTCTAACCTCGGTGGCTTGTAGCCATCACTGTATGTTTCCAGACAAAAATGTCTACCCTATACCAAGGGGTAAATTCCTAATTTGCTCTTTTTAAGTTATTTCCTCTGCTACTTTTACTTTATCTTTCCAATCCTTATAACTCCTCTTTTGGTGTTGCTTAGACAGTGATGTTAATTTTAGCCTCACAAACACCATATGGTTTGTAGAAATGGACAGTGTCACAATTAAGGGCACAGAAAACATTGTGCAGTTTTCAAATAGGCTAATATTTCCGTGACTGTATGGTTATTTAAAAGTAAATTTCTCATGTCAGTGCATATCTTGTTTATGCCACAATGGAATCCAATGTAGTTTTATTTTTTCACAGAAAGAAATGTTCCATCCTCACAGTGCTGAGTCCTCTGCGAGGATGAGGACCTATGGATGTAGGTGGTACCTACCTGGGGACTCATTGGCTCATTAACATCTACAGTGGGTGGCAAAGCTCAGAACAAGGCTTATACTGCGAGTGGCAGGTAGTGAGCTTTTCTGAGAGAGAACCTTCCAGATGCATATTGTGGGGAGGGGATATGGGGCAACCTTTTGGAGTCTTCCTCACCCTCCTTGAATGATAACTGTGTCCCTAAGGTCTGCATCCTCCCTGATTTCTCTCTTTTATCCTCCTCCAGAAAGTTCTTTTTAAAAAATTTCAATAGATTTAGGGAGTAGAAGTGTTTTTTTTATTACATAGATGAGTCGTATAATGCCAAAGTCACAGCTTTCAGTGCACCCATCACCAGAATAGTGTACATGGTTCCCAACGTAGATTTTTATCCCTTGTCACCCTCTCACACTGCCCCTTGCTTACTTTCCAATGTCTGTCACACCACTTTGTGACCATATATACCTCTTGTTTAGCTCCCACTTATAAATGAGAACATGTGTCATTTGTTTTATCATTCCTGAGATACTGCACTTGGGATAATGGTCTCTGGTTTCATCCAAGTTGCTGCAAAAGACATTATTTGTTTCCTGTTTATGGCTAAGTAGTACTCCATGGTGTATATACATTTTCTTTATCCACTCATTAGTTGATGGTAACTTAGGTTGATTCTGTATCTTTGTGATTGTGAATTATGCTGTGATACACGTTCAGGTGCAGGTGTCTTTTTGATAAAATGAGTTTTTCCTTTGGGTTGATACCCAGTAGTGGGATTGCTGGACCAAATGGTAGGTCTACTTTTAGTCCTCTGAGGAATCCCCCTCCTATTTTCCATAACAAGTGTACTAGTTTATATTCCTATCAACAGCAGAACTGCATCCATGCCAAAATCTACTGTTTTTCTTTTTCTATTTTTTAATTATGGCCACTCTGACTGGGGTAAGGTGGTAAATCATTGTGGTTTTAATTTACATTCCCCTGATGATTAGTGATGTTGAGCCTATTTGCACATGTGTTGGTCATTTGTCTATCTTCTTTTGAAAAAAATCTGTTCATGTCTTTTGCCCACTTGTTAATGGGGTTATTTGTTTTTTTCTTGCTGATTTCTTTGAGTTCTTTGCAGATTCTGTATATTAGCCTTTTGTTGGATGTATAGAACGCTTTTCTGTAGGTTGTCTATTCACTCTTTTGATTATTTCCTTTGCTGTGCAGACACTTTCTAGTTTAGTTAAGTCCCCTTTATTTATTTTTGTTGTTGCTATATTTTCTTTTGAGGTCTTAGTCATAAATTCTTCGCCTAGGCCACTGTGCATATTACAGAGGAAGGCAGACTCCCAACTCCCTTTGAGGCAGAGGAAAGGGAGCATCCAATCTGCTAGCATTCGTAGAAAGAAGACTCTTCTGTTCTCCTAAGAACCCAACCAGGAACTTACCCAACCACTACCCTTACCTTTGGATGCTGTCACTCTGTGGCACTTCAAGTATGTTCTGGAGCTTTGGTTCAGATGTTTGACAGGTCAGTTCCCTGACTAGGATTTATTGTGTAAAGCAGCTTTTGTTTTCTTTTGCTGAGAGAGAGGTGGCAATAACTCTGCTTACCTTTAAGGAGCAAAACCTCTTTGGGAAATAAGGATGTGTTTTGCTCGGGTGCTTTCCTCAGGAGTGGCAGCTCTCTGCTGCTTCTGAACCTCACTTGAATGAGCAGAACCTTCTGTGAGGCTGCCCAGGGTCCTGTCACCATGTGGCCATTCCTCCTGATCAACACAGCCAGGAAATCTGGGCCAGGCTGCCTCCCGGGGCCCAGAGACCTCTGTGTTCTTCCTCCTCTAGGCCCTATGCAACTGTTCTATCTTCAGTGGTGGTGGTGGTGGTGGTGGGGGAACACACACCCCTCTCCCTGCTTCTCTGGGATGCCACTCTCTGTCCCCATCTTTACCATGTCAGCACCTGCTCCAGCCCCAACCCCTTTATGTCCTTCACAAACCCCGTGTGTACTCTAAGATCTTGGAGCAAAAAGCCAGGAAAAAAATGTGCAGGTTCTGCTTCCACCTGCTACATAGCCTTTATACACTGCGCACACAAAATGTTATCTAGTGAAAATGATCACTGAAAAATTGAGAAGAAAGCCCACTAAAATTGTTTAAGCATTATATATATTTCTTTGTTTTATAAACACACACACATATAGTATATGTTTTCTAAAAAATGATACCTTACCTTTACTGGGATATGATGGCAATGTTGTGCCTATTTCCCAACATTTGCATTAAAATGGAATTTTAATCCATGCAGTTACTCAACTCATTTCTCAAAGAGGCCACAGCGCATCCGATAATATCAATACTATGATAAGTATCTCTGATATTATATAGGGAGCACCTAGGTTAGTGTGTGAGAGATGTATCACAATTTTCAATAGCTTGCAGTTAACTTTTGGATGAACCAAATTAGAGAGAAATAGCAATTAAGAGTGAAAATGAAGAGATATAATTTAAAAAGCTTTTTTCCCTTTGCTTTCTCAGGCCCTGCATTTGGCCACACCTGGACATTAGTTTGTTGGAATGCACATAACATTGTTTCCAATGACATTCTGGCTTAACTGAAGGAAGGGAATGCTAGCAATCTGTCAACAGAGTTAGCCTTTGAGACGTCTACTTTTGCACACTGAGCCCTGATTGGCACCTGAACTTTAGAAGGTTTATTTAATGCTACAGAACCTCAGCGTTTTCAGCTTACCCTTCAATTCAGAAGTTTTGTGTATGTTTTATCCAGTCACCCTTTGCTCACCTCTGCTTAGCCTCCTAATCCCCTTGCTCTTGAGGTTAGCTTCTCCTGGCGTTGTTCTGTAAATCTGGGCACGTGTGCAAAGCCGGGAAGCATGGAGCCCGGCTGGCTGAATTAGCGCCTACGCTCTGGCTTTTCTAGCGATGGCGCCCTTATTCCACACCTCGTCTGGCTGCCTCACTCTTTACCACCTCTGCAAACTTAGATCTATTTTGTCACCGCCTAGAAGCTTGAGGTTCCAGAGACCAATGCTCTAAGACACCCACTCCCTCCGCCCATTCCTCTTCCCCTTTGCTCTATTGTCATTTGGAGTTTCTGGGTTCTATGACGGCACTTGCAAAATGTCTCTGCTGCTCCTGAAAAGGGAAGAAATGACACTAAGTTGTCATTTAAACAACGCTGCTTTGTTTGGGTTTTGATAACTAACCCATGGGCTGATGTCCCACCTGTGTGTTTCTGGAATGAGAATACACTGACCCAAGTACAGTTGAGATGATTCCATGGAGTCACAGTGGGGAAAGGACCCAGGAACAATGGGAATTAGGCTAGAAAGCAGAAGAAGGAAAGAAAAAAGAACCATAAACTTGTTTCACCCTTTCTTGGTGGTTTAGGTGGCAAAGCTGCTCCCTGCAGTGTTTTATACACTCACAGAAGAAACTAAGGCTCATAAGTTACCTAGAGAGTGACACCCGAGGAAAGACATTGGAAGCTAGTGAGCAAGCAGCTGTATGCAGAGAGAGACATTGCAGCTGAGGCACCAGCTCCAGGCCTGGCTCTTAAAATATTTTTCAGAATCTTATTCTCAATCTCACTTTCTCCCCTCTGCATGGCTGAACGAGAAGGAATTCAAAATAGTAGAGCCGCATGGTGAAAACAGCTCAGATCCCTGAGTCATCACTGAAAATAACAGAGTTTTGGTGGAGGTGAAGGGAGGTTTTCTGCAGTTGTGTTTGGGCTGATTAGAAGTACTTAACCTCCTCCGTCTTTCCCATCTCGTATTCTGGGGCAGACAAATAGACAAGTAGTAAAACGCTGGGTAGGGGCCCTGCGCGACCAAACACTGGAGATGTCAGAGGGGAGAGAATGTCAAGGGCAAAGATATGCACTTCCCCTAGGGGTGATAAACATTGGCAGGTCTGCAGAGTGCAAAGGAAAGAGAAAGACTGAAGGAAAATCTCTGGAGTCCTTCCAGCTTCAGGTGCTGGAGTGACTATGGTGGCACCTGAAGGCACTGGGACAGGTGGGCATGTTGGAAGCAGTGGCTCCTGCATTCTGCATTTCTGACCTATGAAAATGAATGGGGACAAGTTCTCTGCACATAAGTTCAAAGAGACAATGGTGAGGTTTCAGGGAACGGAAACCAGGCTTGCCCAAGCACGATATATACTGCAGCCTCAGTGACACTGGAGGTGCAAAAGGACTTTGAATTTTCACATCGTTTGTGTTGATTTAGCAAGTAGAAGGAAGGGATGTGGCCAATTTATCTTGAGGGTAGAGAACTATCACGCATAGTCAGAGTATTGAAATCCTCCTCCTGGAGGGAGGGTTAAAAGTCAGTGAGGCTCCCCCATCGGAGACCTGCCCATAATACCCAAGGCCCTGTGGCACTCATGGGCTGGCTCCACTTCCCCAGGCACAGGGGTTTTCTAGAACAGAATCAGGCCACTGTAGGTGGCTTTACCAACTATTTTGCTGTAACCACGGAGCAAATGAGCACACGCAGGAGAGCTGCAAGTAATCTCTGCAAATCTACATGGTATATGGTGTGATGAAGGTAAGGCACAGAGTTATACACCCAGGTTTCTGTTATTAATACTTAGAGCAGTGCTCCATATCCAGTTTGGGAGATCAGCCTTAAACAAATGGATTTCTGGATGGTGGTCCAACTCTAGGGATTAAAGAAGCAGACATACCCATTTCTGGTGTAGTTGTAGGGAGAGTGGGATTTTCCTGGACAATTGCCAGCATGTTAAGCACTGGCTTAAATCCATGGGGGAAATTAAGGATGGCTTAGAGTGCTTGGAAAATGAGGGAGGAGGGCAGTCACAGATGAGGAAATAAAACATATGGATGTTAAGAGTTAGCGTGACAAATTAACTGTGGTCCTTTCTCTCCTTTCAGGGAGGTGGAGAGAGAGAAGGGAGGCTGAAAACTCAGGTCAAAGAATCAGGTAACTGTGCTAGTTAAATCTAATTTTCATAACTTCTGCTGCCACTTTGGGGTCCAAGACTGTAGATTCCCATTCCTTGGTTATAGAAAGCCTATTAGAGCTGTCCCTGGGGACTAATAAATTAGACTGTGATTGACAGATGTAAGGTAGTAAGAAAATAAAGGGTGAGGCAAACAGGGGGTGAGAAATAACTCCTTATCTGTGCTTACATACGCAGCCCTTAGGGTGGAAGGCAAGAAAGTCACATCCACAATCTGAAAGTGTTTGGTCAGCGGTAGATACTGTCACTCAGGGACCAGCCCTGAAGAAGTATCCAAATGGCCCAAATAAATAATTTGCTTGTATATTTTCCCACCTAACCCTCAGTGAAAAAACACACAGGGTAGAGCCTTGACAAAGAATGCGAAGTCTTTATACGACGGAGGATGGGATAGGGAGAAAAAGAAAGAAATACAGTAATAATCTCTAGAGCCTTTTCCCCCATTTAGAGGATTAAAAACAAATTTCATTTCCTTGCATATTTATGTGGAGGGGGAAAGAGCTGCCTAAAAATTATCAAGAGCATATTAAATCACATCAGTCTTCCCTACCCTCGCATTTAAAATATCACTGCTGTAGTTGTGTAGTTGTGTAGTTGTATGAAATGGCTTTGCAGAACTGGTAATTTCACTTAGGATTTGAGAAAAATGGATGTGATCCCAGGGGAGGCCATCTGATCAGTAATGTAAAAGAATAACATTATCAAGTAAGCTAACGAGGTCTTGCAACACGGACCAGTACAAAGTTGTTTACTTGGGGGTTAGTGCATAGGAAACAGACAACAAGAGGGTTCCCGTCAGTGAAAGAATATTAGAAAGTGGCATGTTAGGAATTGCCTATAATGGAAGACAGGGTAAAAAGATAGAGGAATTAGATGGAATTCTTATTTATTCTTACCTTATTCTTACTGGTCAGGACAGCTCTGGTCAGAAGGCTCTTCGCTCATCAGCAGTAGAAACAGAAGTTAAAACTGGAAGTGACAAAAAATTCATGTTTTATGTGATAAACAATGTGAATTTGAGTAATTAGATGAAACGCTCATAATTTACTTACCTACATATTGAGCCACCTATTCACTGTCGTCGACATCATCATCATCATCGTCATCATCATCATCATCATCATCATCATCATCCTGTCTTCCATTTACTTAGCTTCTACCATTTTTGGAAGTATGTTGGGAACCTTTCCATCTATGACCTCATTAATCTTAACAACAACTCTGGTAGACATAAGTATTGCTACTGCTCACCAATATTTGTTTGTTTGTTTTCCTGGCACGTGGCAAGCTGCACTTTCTAGCCTCTCTGTAGTTGGAGGTAGCTACTTATTTAGTTCCAGCCACTGGACAGAGAAGAGAAGTGATGTGTACCACTTTCAGGCTAAAGCACTCAATTGCCAGTGCAAGACCCTCTCATGGAAATCTAAGGGGCAGCTTTGTTTTGAGATAGTAGGGCCAAAATTATTAGGTACCTTGGATCCCTGAGAAGCCTTCTGGTCCCACAGAGGACTTTGCATAAATAAGAAATAAAGTTATATTGTTTAAAGCCCCTGAATGAGGGATTTTGTGATCATAGCATAATCTAGCCTCTTCTTACTCTGCAAAGAATATCTCTTTATTGGTTACATTTTACAGATATGAAAACTAAGGCCTAGAGAAACAAGACACCTTACCCAGTACTAGATATTAGGTTATTGAGCTGGAGTATAAAACTGTCTGTTTTTGTTTCTACGATTGGATGATAGTAAAGTAGTTTGGGTAATGTCACCAGCTAACTGGGTTCTACTAGATCGACAGTACTGTAGAGGAATGGTAGCATAGAGAGGTAAATTAGAAAGAATTTAGGGACATAAATGGGATAGTTTTTGAAAAAGAAATGCTTGAGATTTTTTATGGTGACCTATAAAGTTACCAACACAGAGGACTTGGGAACTTTCTTTTTGAGAGTAACCTAGCATTGTCTAAACACTTGAATCTATGTCCATATTTTAGATTGGTTTTCATATGAGTTATTTTAGAAGTTTATGAAGATCTCTCTCTGCTGCTGAAGTAAGAAGTGTAGAATAAAATAAACAACAACAAAAGACCCTTTGCTTTGACCAGCTACAAACGCTGGCTCATTCTTTCAGGCTACACTTGGAAAACATTCGGAATAACTACAGCCATTATTACCTGTGTCAAGACACTTTGCTGTGGATGGGCGCACTGCTAATGACCTCCCAGCATGAAGTATGGCTCGGAAAACACTTCTCGGTTTCCAGCGCAGGGTGACTGGTTTGTTTTCCCACATCTTGATTAGTGCTTTAAACTCTCTGTGTGGTGTTTTCTGAGAACAGAGCAGGTCTCTATTTTGTTAAAACATAAAATGTGGATGATTGGCCATTGCAGGTCAAATAAGCACTCAGTTAACCCATCAGAGGAAGGATCATGTGGAAATAAAAAAGATTGCAAACTACGTCCAAATATATAGTTTCAGTTTTAGCAATTTATTTTGTCAAAATGATTTCCTTGTTATGACATAATGTGTTTGTTTTCATTTCCTCTCTTCAGAATGACTAGCAGAGCTCGCAACTCCCCTTCTTTCAAGACCAGCTGTCACTATGAGATAGGTAGCAAGGCAGGACCTGTGCATGATGAGATCATAATTTGTGGCTTCACTCACCTCTGTATGTTCAGACCCTAACCTGATACTCGGCACACAGTAGGTCCTCAGCCAATCCTCGGTGAGAGCATGAGGACGTGAGTAGCTTCCGAAGCTGCCAAGGTCAGCTCAGGTGAAAAATAAACTCCTCGACACCCCGTTATTTTTGAATGTGAGTTTTTGTTTACAGAATAGTAAGAAGAGGCCGGGTGCGGTGGCTCATGCCTGTAATCCTAGCATTTGGGAGGCCGAGGCAGGCGGATTGTTTGAGCTCAGGAGTTCGAGACCAGCCTGAGCAAGAGCGAGACCCCGTCTCTACTAAAAAAAAAAAAATAGAAAGAAATTATCTGGCCAACTAAAAATATATAGAAAAAATTAGCCGGGCATGGTGGCGCATGCCTGTAGTCCCAGCTACTCGGGAGGCTGAGGCAGGAGGATCGCTTAAGCCCAGGAGTTTGAGGTTGCTGTGAGCTAGGCTGAGGCCACGGCACTGTAGCCTGGGCAACAAAGCGAGACTCTGTCTCAAAAAAAAAAAAAAAAAAAGAATAGTAAGAAGAAATAAAGAATTGTAATATTATGTAACAGCACAAGAAAGGACTAAGGTCAGCTGCCCATGTTAGGGGTACATGTGGCCTTCTGGATCCTCAACTGAGTCCAAATTTTACAGAACAAATCCTTTTTAATAAAGAGATTTGTTGTGTGAGGTTTGGATTCGGTTGAGGGGCGGCACTTGGGGGTGTGGAGGGCCACGTGTGGCCTTCAGGCCACAGGTCCCCGTGGCCGGGCTCTCTGGGTGACTATCTGATCTCTAAATCTGTCTGAGTAACGTCGTCTAAGCTCCTTCAGGGAAGTGTTCCTGAGGCAACGTGTTTCCATGCCAGGTTTCCTAAGGATTATGAGAAGCAGGCTTTAATACTTCTTAATAGTAAAATTTAATTAAAGTAAATGTACCTCAGGGAAGAATAATGTATGCAAACTTATCACAAAATCAAGGACCATGGTGAGAAAAAGTGAGAGCTTAATGTGGATGAATTCCAAAATATTTGGCTTAAGCAACAAAACCAATTTATTCTGTATTTCCCCTTAATATCTTGTGTGGGTCTTTTAACAGTTGGTTGTTTAATAATAGTAATCTTCAAGCTTATTTCTCCGATCAGCGTGTGTGTGACAGTCCTTCATTCTCAGTAAACACTGTGATACGATCAGTCCGCCACAGATGCTCCTCATTCTATTACTGCGGCATAATCATTTGGGGAAATCTGTGAAACTAATGTAAATCTCACAAAGCTGTTCAGAAATATGGATTGGAAATGGAAGAATGCAAAAATAGCTTGTCATAGCCCATTAGCAACTACACATTGCTATTTAAGAAACTATTTTTCAAATGTCTGCCATTTTGCACATGACTTTAAAAATATCCTACCTTGTTTATTCCTGAAGAACAATGGGAACATTTACCATAGAACGTTGTCAGATTTACCAGGAAAATAATAATATTTCCACTGAGCTTGATTTAAGGTTAGCCTCTGCATTTTTTTTTTATAGAGAGAAACAATATTTTTGGTTTTTATTTGTATTGAGAACAGAGAACAATAATGTGATACAATTGAATAGTATAATTTTGTTTCATTTTGATGATCAAGATTCTGTACTTAGGGATTATCCAGCATTTATTGTTTTTTTTTTCCCTTTCTCAATTGTTTTATAAATATTTATTCACATATCTTGCCTGTCTCCAACCTGCTCTAACTCAGGTGTCTTTCCAAAAAGATCCTTTTATATGTTATTTCCCAATTAGTGACTTTTATTTATTTATTTATTTATTTTGAGACTTTTAGTTTTACATTTGGTTATACTATTCCTCTTGAGATGCCAGCAATTTTGCTTGTTTTTTCTCAATCCCTAGGAAAGAAAACAATAGTTGTTTTTTTTTTTTTTTATGCCCCATACTCTAGGAAGGAAAAGAAATAATGGTTATTGTGAGCCTATTAATACATCTTGGGCCTTCTACTGAGAACTCTCATGACAATTTCTTACATTTTATAGAATGGAAAACTGACAGTAAGAAGTATTAAACAACTTGTCTAAGGTTATACATTGAGTATATTGCAGAGTTGGCATTCAAAACCATTTTATTCTGACACTCAAACTCCTTGTCTTTCTACTCTTGCACAATATTCTAGAATTAACTACTCCCTACTCTGGTAGATTGTATAAGGGCAGAATTAGAGGCAGGATGAGCCTGGCCTGGTGGTCAGAAGGACCAGAGAACTACACATTGCTCTGTCACATACTGCCTTAGAAGTTTACTTAGTTTTCCCATTAAAATGATAGTTAGCTTTCCAATTTCAAAATGAAAACCTAATAGATAGATAATGTATTAATAGCACAATGTCTAGCTCTTATTAAAAGGCAAAAAATGAGATTATTGTAATTATTACCACGAGAAGAATAATGTGCATATTTATCCTGGAAAAGAGTCATAAATTATTTTCCTTGATTTGACTATTTCTATAAAGTTCAAGATTTCTACCCCCCTACTCACCCATACCCCAGAGGGCTTGCACATAATGGAAGGGGAGAACTTACAGGACTTAGAGGACTCACAGGTTTAGACCTCTAAGCTGGTTACACTGCCTAGACAGTGACGAGACACAATTTCTGCTTTCTTCCCAGCTCCAGGGAGAAGCATAAGTGCTGGTAGACACTTGGGCTGCATTATTCTGAAGCCCCTGTTTCGCCAGCAGGGAAAAGGTGGCCAGTAACACTCAGCCTCAGCACTGGCCCAATAACATGTGGAGGGCAGATGTCTAGGGATGAAATCAATGACCTTGACCTTGCTGCTGGAGGAACACCCAGTCATGGATAAGAAGAGGCTACTGTTTTCCGTGGTATCTCTCTGGGGATTTTGTAGACTTCCTAACACACATTGCTGACATTTGTAATTCTCGTAAAGGTGGATGTCTACTGATACATTCACAAATAATTCTTTATAAAATCTGAAGCAGAGATTCATGATATTTATGAGAAATACATAGAAATGGGAGAAAATACAAACTTCAGTGTCCTAAAGGGAAATTTTACAAAGAGATTCTCCTTGCCTTGTCTTTAGTGATGTCTTCTTAATCCTATTTTGGGAGAGGAAGGGGTGCTTTGTTTTTTTATTCAAAGCTCTTAAGCAGAGGATTGCTGAATGGGACAAAGAGTAAGTTCATTGTAAGGACCAAGGCCCTTGGCCTCATGAAAGTTTACTGAAAATCACTGACATAAGGCAGGTTGATTAATAGGAGAAAAGGCATACAACATATTTAACGTATATACATGGGAGCCTTCAGAATGAAGACCCAAAGATACAAGGGAAATTGTCCGTTTTTATGCTTAGGTTTAACAAAGTATGCACAGCCTTGCAGAAGTATGATTGGACAAAAAGGGTGTGATCTGATGTTAAGAGACCGAGTGGGAAAACCTAGCAAGGCCTGTCTGTCTAGATTCTTCTTGTCCTCTTTGTGCAACATTCCTTCCTCCCGGGTGTGGGGCAGGACCCCCACTGGAATGGGGGTCTTGTGACCAACAGTCAGACAAAGTAGGTCAGATAATTTCTTTATGGCCAGTTTTTAAACAGCAAAATCTTAAATTTTATGGCTGGCTTTTGGGTTAAGGGGTTCTGGCCTTTATGACCCACGTTGGGGAAGAGGGATTCTGTTTTCCATGAGTGGCCTCAGTGGAGAATGAGACTGAGAGGCAGGAGGACATGAGAAGGTTAGAGAAGAACTTTTGCTTCTGAGGCCTTCATTTTGGGGTACTGCTCTTTGGGCCCCAACATCATGGTGCACTGTGAATGAGAGGGGCTCTGATTTGATTGATGATGTATACTCTGAGTCTATATTGGAGCTGATTATCTCCTTTGGTACTTATTCATAAAAATGTTTATTTATTTTATGTTTTAAAAAATGAGTTTGTATGAGAAGATAGTGGGTGTGGTGATGACAATAAGAGAAAAAATACGCAAGGAAAAAAGGCCTGAAAACGTTCCCAGCATCTCTACATACTCCTCCACCCTCCTCCTGCCCTCCCTCCAATGCAGGGCTCGGGGGATGCACCAGTTTGTAGTCACCTGGGCTGTTTCAATGGCACGATTGCTTTTTAAAGAACACCTTGGTCTGTCACGCAGGGAAAGCGGTGTGCTGAAATGTAGGGGTGGCTCTGAAAACTACACTCACCTCCACCCTACCGGTGACTCAAATCATCTGCCTTGTCCACATTGCACAAGTACCAATTTTGCTCATTTCTAAAAAGGGCTGTCTAGTGAGTCAGATATTGTGTTCACATGTCCACTGTACGTACGCAGGTACCCTTAGAAGGATGATACAAATCTACCATGAACCTTCCACTAGGGCGTGAGCACAGAGGCGAGGGCATCAGGCATCCCAGTGAGAATGCAGAGGAGGTGTAGGAGGCAGGCAGGCCTCACTGAGGAACAAAATTAGAAGGTTTCCCGCCTGAGGGTTCCATAAGGAAGGTGAGGCAGGAGTGACTTGCAGGTGTATTTAAGGGGGAGTTGGCTGTCTGTGGGGATAAGTGAGCAAGGGGGCATCGGGGTGTCAGATGGGACAGTGGCAGGAGACCCTAAGACATATTCTACATCTTGAAATACCATGGATTTTATTATCATATTCAAAGCCCCTGTGATGAGTCTGACCACGGAGGCCTTAATGTTCCCTTCAGCTTTGCTAAACATTAGCCAGGCTCTCCCTGCCTCTTGGCTTCTTGCTTTCCTTATAAAAATATTTACTTTAAAAAAATTGCAACAGTACATTTTCCTCTACCCCCTTTGAGATGAAAATCTTACTAAAACCTCCTGCCAGTTTTGCAACCAGGGAGCATCTTCCTCAAGGGCCTGGGAGCCACCTTTTTGAAATGTAATCATTAAGCCACATAGCGCCCTCTCTCCCAGTTTCTGTGCCAGGGTAGGAGCCTAACTTTTTCCAAGTTGTACGACTGACTACCTCAGGATCCTAAAGATAGAAGAAAATGTACTTTTCATTTGGATAAGGCCAATTAGCAAACAGATGCCCTAAGATTTGCTTCCCCAACCCCAACCTCAGCCTTAAAAACTCTGGAGCCCTTTCTATCCGTGGAGTTGAGATTTGAGTTCCAGCCTCTCTCTCGCCTTTATTTCCATAGCCTTAAACTCTTCCTTGCGTGTTTAATTGTCTGGTGCAATTTTTTAAGCCGTAAAGGAGTTTACTTTTTGACAAGTAAGAATTCATTAACAAACAGTGGGCCTCAGGGTGAACCAGTTTACAAAGTATTTTACAGAATAAATATTGAAACGAGATAAGTAAATTTTAGAGAAGCATTGACCAGGAAATTTCTTTTCAAATGTCTTCCCTCCTAGCATGACAAAAATTTTAATTTATAAAAAATTATCTCTGCCCATAATGGTTTACGAACATATCAATTGCATAAACTATAATTCTATGTAAACATTTTAAGAATATTTATTTCATAGAATTGCTGTTGACCGTTGAATCCATTTTTATCTGCAAATGTGAGGTTAGTGTGCATGCAACTGTACTCAATATTACACATATATATCAATTATCACTTTCTTTTCATGTTTTTTTCTTTTTTTTACAGCTTTATTTTGGTATAATTACCAAAAAATTATATATATTTAGAGTGTATTATTTGATGCTTTGATATGTGTATACATTGTGAAACGATGACCATGATCAAGCTAATTAACACACCTGTCACCTCAGTTATCTTTTTTGCAAAATTTCACAAAATCATTGCAATTTTTGGTTTGACAGTCCAAAAAAGCCTTGATGTGGAAACAGCCTCTGCTGTGGTTGTGTGCTCGAACCCACACACCTGCTCCTCTACTGAAACAGAGCAGAACAAAACAAAGTCCACACAATTGCTTTTTAAACTTCATTTGCATAACAATGTATTTCATTCTGCTTAATTTATCCCCCTTAGTAATTCACTCCAAGCCCTTAGTCTTTACTCACTCTAATAAATCGAAAGGCTAAAGACAAACCTTAGAACTCTTTTCGGATTAGTAGCAGAATGCTAACTGTGGTCCTTTTGTAGAGGTCCCGTTTTTTATAGGGAAATGACACTAGACTCAAAGCCCTGAACACTTTCCCTAGTAAACTTTGTGAATTAGTTAAAGTACCATCCTCCAAACCCTCCAGGTTAACAATAATTAGACAGGGAGACTGAATGTTCCTATTGAGATAGCTCCTTTACATAATAATCTTACCCAATGCTGGAAACATTCATGGGAGTAATGCATTGCTCTCTCTGCTTTGCGGATAAGGGAGGGTAGAGAGGTTACCCATCATACTCCAGATTTCACAAGTGATAAAGCTGACAGAGCCCTATTTCAGAATTCATTCTGGTTGGCTTCAAAATCAGTGAATTTTCTATGCCTTGTAACTATTTTCTTGCCTGTAAAATTGAGAGAAATGATAACTGATGTGTAAGTTACATTCCAAGCCTGGAATTCTGTCACCTTAATTCTCAGAGACATAGTCCTGAAAGTGAGTGTCTCGGGCCCAGAGAAGTGCACAATCCAGTCATTTCAAGGAGGGCAATAGAAACAATTCCCTTTTTCCAGATTTAACAACCCTTTACCCAACTGGCTCACTACTTAGGATAGGGTTTTTTATTTTTTAATTTTGGAAATATTTATTTTTGAACAATAATTTTTTAAAGTCAAATTCTGTTCTTGAAAAATTAAATAACACACAAATAAAACAATCCATAGGCTTTAAGTCAAAATTTATATCTTTATATGCATTGTCTGAACTTCAGGGCATTGTTCTAGGGCATCTAAATGGTACGGATCACCCAGATTTAGCTAGAGAGAAGTTCTCCGTCTCTCCAGTGAGCAGGTCCAGACTTTCTCTCTGTGTTTCCATCCACTTTTTTTCTAAACTCAGAAAAATGATATTTACAGTCAAGCTCTTCTTGAGAAGCTTATAGGGTATAGCAAATGAAACCGCCCACGGATGTCAGGTTATTCCTGGCTCTGCCTGCTTCTTTTCTTTTCTTTGTCCTTCCATAAATAAGCAACATCATTTCCCTAAGACTTCATTTCACTTCTTAAAGAGTGGTGATAATAACACCCATCTTATGGAGATTTTCTAACAACTAGACAGACTAAAAACTCAGAGAGCCTTGAGTTCTTCAGACTGAGTGTATTACACAAAAGTAATTACTTAGTGTGAATGGCTAGTAGGCATTTCATTCTAGTCAGGGAGTACCTGTGGTATTTATTTTGCACAAATAAAGCAGCTGAAAGGAACCTCAGCCATCACCTCTAGTGCTCTTATTTTATAGGTGAAGAAAATGCACAATTCTGTGATGTTACAAAACTGAGATCTGTAAGGCTGGTTTTCTCAAAATCTGCAATAATAAATGCTATGCACATGTAGACATACATATACTCTACGAAGGCAAACAAAGTATTTCACTTGCTTGAGGTAATTCCTACTCTTTGTTTTATAATAAGTTTGTGTCTATTTTGCAAAAGAAGTGCTATGAAAATATTAATTTTAATTGCTTTTAATATGTCTAACTTAAAATATATACATTATCTTGATATAAAATCATTATAATGTTTTTGTATGAGTGCCAATAAAATCAGCCAACAATTTAATAGGACATAACTCCAAACATTTGGATTAGCCCTGACAATGTGTTTGTGATGGGAGGAATTTTTGCACAATGAATTATCCTACCTGGAGTGCTTGTTCCACCTACTTCCATAGTTCCACTTATACTCAAATATGTATATAAATTATATATATAAAAATTAAAATTTATGCCTATAATTTTTAATTGACTATTTTATACTTATTATCTATGCATTATTGGCTGTCTTGTATCAGTCTAGGTCTTATTTTCCTACACATAAAATAAAACTACTTGATTGAGACCCTGGTGTGTGTGTATGTGTGTGGGGTGTGTGTGTGTGTGTGTGTGTGTGTACATATATTTTCCTATGTACATAGGATTATATTTCATATAAGGTGGGTCTTAATTAATATGTATAGTTTGATGAATTATTTGTTTTTCTTTAAATATATTTAACTCACTAATTGACTGGTACAGCAACATTTAATGAATATCACCTTTGTGCAAGTGTAGAAAAAAAAAAGAATCATTCATCCTGGTCTTTAAGACTACACAGTTTAATTGAGGAGCTAAGAATTTCTGTCAAGCAGTTAATGGGTAACTGACAAAAGACAATATATATCATAACTCCAGTAGAAAGCAGGGAAAGGTGGAGACTCCTGTAGGTAAAGAATTCCTAGAGAAGAAGAAATTTTCAGTGAATCCTGTGTAGAACTGAGAGGGAGAATTGGCCATTCTCATTCTAAGCAGGTAGAATGTTCCAGTAAAGGCTGGAGCTGGTCTGTCTGGTGGGGAATCATTTAGGGAGTGATCAGATAGAAATTTGGAGAGTTTTGTGAAGTTTAAATTGGAGAAGGGCTTGATTTTTCACTTAGCATACTTGTAACATAATTTGTGAATTCACTGCAATTAATCATAATTATATCTAATTAATTACATATTGAGTTTCACTGGGCTTAACATTATAGGGGCTAAAATAATGAATGAGATGAAATAGATACTGGTGCTTTTACTAGACATGGTATGGTAAGAACCAGTATGACTTTGATTATTACAGACTTTCTGCCTTAGTGACATAAAATTCACTAATAATATTAATACTTTTTCATATTTTGTTTGGATTGAAAACTGCTATGACATGATTCCCCATAATGAAGGAATGGGAGGAGAAGCACCTCTCCCATGAGCTTTTCCCAAGACCCTTTCTCTGTGGTCCCCTCTTGCAGTGGTGAGACTGGTTTTCTTGAAACTCTTTGGCAGTAGGCCAGAGACTGAAAATCTGGATTATTCTACCTCAAAGACTAATCTACTACTTAAATCTTTTTTTTTTTTTTTCCCCTCTGGCTTCTTTCTCTTATTAGAGTCTTGGGACATAATTTTGCTTTTGCTTTTGGGTACTCTCATGCAGTCTGATAGATAGATATTGAAGTTGACAGTGATGGTCCTTGCCCATATGTATGAAATAACTAAAATTTTGGAGAGGAAGAACAGCCAACACTACAAAAAAAAATTGGCCTTGGATCTCAAGTATTTTTATTATAGCCCTCTCTATCCTTTTCTGAGAATCAGTTATATCTAATTACTTTTCTTTAAAAATAGATTTATAGCCACCAGGGGGGGCATCTTCCTACAAAGACACCAGAGTGAATAGTGAAAGCTTAGCTGTTAAAACCCCCAACCTGACGTGAAGCATTATTAGCAGAGAAACCAAGCCAATTGTGGTGGGATGTTTGGCGGAGCAGATGCTCCTCTTCCATCTTCTCTCTAAGATAGCTTTGATTTTTTTTTTATTAGTTTAAAGAGATTATAAGGTCTGAATGATAGTTAAATTTAAAGAAACATTCTGTTTGACTGACATACCAAATCTTTTTATTAACTGCTGAAGCTGGTTCAGATTAATGATCTGGTACCCCTGGGTGATATGCACACTGTGATGGATTAAATGTGCACTTTAGTGTACTTTTTTAGGCTCTGTAGAGTTTAAAGAGAAATTCCTGCTTAACATATTAGGTGTTGAGATGGTTGAGTATAATGTTTATTTCAGCTCTAACTTTCTTTTTGGATCTGTGATATGTCTGGAGGAAATTTCAGATGTTGAAGGGGAGCCAATTTATTGGTTTGTTTTGTTTCAGTCTATGTAGGAAAGTTGTAGCCTCTTTAATCCTCCATTATCCAGATTCTAAAGAGCAAGGCATGAAAGATAGCAATTCAGTTATCATGTTCTATTTGTAGCAGAATTGTTTGTAGTTTAGCTCAAAATATCCATCTTCTTAATTTTAACTGGTTTTGCCAGTTGCCAGTTAAACCAGATTGCAAGTGAAAATGAATATCATCAACACACTTAAATATTTCTGTGCACGATACAAAGCAGACTGTAGATGATTATAGACTACTGGAAAATGTGTTTCCACAGAAACTTTATTCTAAATTGCTAGGAGTGTGTTAGACTTTAAGATTACTCATAGACATGTGCTCAAAAATTTGGTAAACTTTAAAAAAATTTTATTTTACTTTAAAAGTATAAAGAGAGCAATATTCTCTAAGGCAATGATTCATCTATTCTCCTACAGTTTAAAAAAATGGCACATGTAACATTCATGTTTCATACAAAGATGAATTTGAATAGCTGTGAGTGATAATTTTAAACAAAACACATCACTAAACATTGATCATGACATTGCTGATCACCTCATCTTGGTCTCCCTAAGCAACCGCCCTACTTTATCTCTTCATTTTTCATCTAGATTGCAGCTATGGCCGAATATGCCCCTTTGCTTCTGCCTGTTTTTCATAATGAAGTTTGAATTATCTTTTTATAATGCACTACTCTTTTAGGAATCTTCAAGACTCACAAAATGCAAAATCAAGTCAGACTACTTACACTAGCAACACCTGAATGTGTGTTCCACATACTCCTCTTCTCACCCACGCCAGCTTTATCCTTTGGCTCCTCCTGGTCTTTTTTTTTTTTTTTTTTAATGATCTTTTGTTTCACATTTTTGCATGTTAATATCTTATCATTCAAGGTCCATGTGCTATGAATGTTTGTCCCCTCCAATTCTCGTGTTGCAGTTGGATCCCCAGTGTGGCAGTGTTGGGAGGTGGGACCTGGTGAGAGGTATTTGGTTCGTGGGGGCCAATCTCTCATGGATGGATTAATGTCCTTTCTCAAGTGTAAGTTCTCACTCTATTCTTTACCTTGAGAGCTAGTTGTTAAAAAGAGCCTGGCACCCCTCAGCCCACCACCCACTTTCTCTCTTGCCATGTGATTGCTTTGCACACACCAGCTTCCCTTCCACTTTCTGAAGTGAGGCCCTCACCAGCTGCAGATACTCAGTCTTGAATGCTCTAGCCACCAGAATCATGAGCTCGATAAACCCCTTTTCCTTATAAACCACCCATTCTCAGGTATTCTGTTATAGAGGCACCAAACAGACTCAGATACCATGTAAATGCCACTTCTTCCAAAAAGTCTTGTGAGATAGTCCCCTTGCTCCCCACACATGCACACATCCCAAATTAACCTTTAGATGGCACTTCTCCAGGAATGGCATTCACAGCATTTAACCTTTGCACAACAGCATGGCCACCCGCTGATCAGAACTCCCTGGCTGAATGTACTGGTTGAATGGCCAGCTTGCATTCTTGAGTATCTCTCCACTGGTTTCCCTCAAGTGCTTCAGGAATGCACAGACTCCTTCCTGACAACAGGCCCTTCCTCTGTGGCCCTGTATCACCTGTGTGTCTGTCTATCATGGCACTAATCACACTGTGCTGGAATCACAGTGTGCTATGGTTTCTATGCTCTTCCAGGTAGAACACCTGAGATATATGGACACCCAGTAAAATTTTGTTGACAAACTGATTAAATAGTTTTAAAAAACGAATTGAGGCCAAAGACCAATCTTAATTATCCTCCTATAACTGTTCCCAGTAATTGCACCCATGAAATGAAATGCTAAAAAAAAAAATTGTTGTATTAAGTTGGAACTCTTAATCTCTAATGAAATCTTACTAACCTTTTAATATTAACAATATTAATAATGATGATGATACTACCCAATTATTATGTAGCATTCACCATGTCCCAGGCACTGTACTGAGTGCTTCATATGTACTTATTTAATCCTGACATCTACCATGGGAGGTGGTTCTATTATTTTTCCCAATTTGTAAAAGAGAACTGAAGCACAAAAGGGATTAACTAACTTGTCTAAAATCCTGCACCTCATCAGTGGAATGGCTGGGCATCTGTCCTAGGCAATCTTACTCTAAATTTAATACTTCTTTGCTCTGAATTAATTTTAAGGAAAGCACTTTTTGATCAAATGAACCTATGGTATTCATTGTTTTCTCTTCTAACCACCCGTCCTATCCAATAACCGCTAATACTCTGGCTCTGCCTCCAGTGACCTGTAGAACATTTTCAATCAAAAGCATGTAAATGACTATCTTAGCATCAACATTCGTACTTGAACCCCTCTTGCTAACATCTGCAATTGTTGTCCCCGTACTTAAACTATTTCTTTCCTGCCTCTTGGTTTCCCAGCTGGGAATAATTTTTTAAAAGTCTGTTCCCCCTTCACCCTGCCTTGGGCACTCAGCTTCTTAGCAGTCCATTCATTCCTCAGGCATCTGCTACCATGAATACCCCAGTGCTCCCAATCTCTTTTTTTCTCATCTTAATTTCCCACCCACATTTCAGTTCTAAGTCTTCAAAATAGATGCTGGTTTTTCTTTCACAATTTTTTTAAAGCACCTAAAGAATATCACTTCCATCTCAATTTATACTCTCAAATATTGATCCCACAATTATATTAGTAACATGCTGGGCCAATCTTTTTAACTGAGAGACATTAAACCTATTCCAATGATAATTTCTTTTATACTTAAAAAGAAAAATACATATACACATATATGTGTGTGTGTGTGTCTTAAATCTATCTATTTATCTTAAAAATCTGTCTACCTAGCTCTTAAATCTCTGTATCTACCTACCTACCAATCTATCTCTTAAATCCATCTATCTATCTATCTATCTTTTAAATTTATCCTCTTGGCTTCTTTTTCTCAATCCTTTCACTGTGAATCTGATCCTTACTGTGTTGTATTATGATTTGAATGTGTCCCCCAAAAACTATGTGCTGGAAACTTAATCCCCAATGCAACAGTGTTGGGAGGTGGGGCGTAATGAGAGGTGATCAGGCCATGAGGGATCTGCCCTCATGAACAGATTAATGCCCTTATCAGGGGTGTGGGTTTGCTATTTATTGCAAGAGTGGATTCTTTATAAAAGGTCAAGAACCAGTTGGGTCCCCTTCTTTCTCTTGCTCTTTTTGTCTACTCTTTGCCCTTCCACCATGGGATGACACAGCAAGAACATCCTCCCTGGAGGCTGGCCTCTTGATCTTGTACTTCTCAGCTTCCAGAGCCTTGAGCCAACATTTTTTTTTTTTTTCATTAAATTAACAAGTCTATGGTATTCTATTACAGCAGCACAAGTGGGCTAAGACACTTTGCAATTGGATGGTGACAATAGTTTCTTAGATGGCCTCTCCCTCTTTAAATCCTTCCTCTGTTCCAATTCTCTCTCTCTCTCTCTCTCTCTCTCTCACACACACACACACATCTTAATAAGGATCATTTCTAGGTGGTAGTATTATAGGTGATTTCAATTCCTCTATTGATGCTTTTTTATATTTTTCACATTTTCTACAATGAACATACTTCTTAAAAAAATTACACTACTCATATTTTCCACAAAAAACCACAATAGCATTTATTTTATGACATTCCAAGGGACTATTGTGTTTTCTATAAAGTCTAAATAGGCCTTGTAAGTCCCTTTCTCAGCTACTCATTCTGATTTGCTGGCTAATGTAGACTTTTGCCCAGCCTTTGTGAACAAGGAGCTGTTTGCTAAGATGTTGGCTTGCTCAGAGCTACCCTTAATGTTTTATAAGTTCATCTCCTTCCCTTCTTAGTCTGGGACTCTGACACTGACTCCTCTATTCCAGGAATTTTATGAGGTGCATCTTAATGATGAAATGCTTGAGGTTGAGTGATTGAGTGGTGATCAAAGCATGTCCGGCTTTATTTTCATGTTGCTTACATATTTTTCATCTTTATATATCCTCTCCTAGAACAGTGTTAAGCACTCAAGTGATCTTTCTAAATAATTAATTTTGATTTGGGATTTCTATCAGTCTGTTGCATTAGATTGTCAGAAAAATTATAAAAGAATTACTTAAACCTCACCGTCTCTAGTCAGGCAATGGAAATATTTCAGACATTAAAAATTTTTGATTTCAGGAAAAATATGTTGATCTTAACATCATGCTATGTATATTCCTACTATATATAAATGAAGTAGTAATCTTTTTTTCCCTAGCAACCAATTTTGTGGGTGTCCAATCTAACATCAGAAATAATAATTTATCTCTTTTCACACTCTCTCATTTCAATAGTTAGGGTCCTTTGTCACTGCAATGGTATATTACAGGCATTATAATATACTTTCTATATTTCTGGTTTCTATAATCCCCTGTCTTGCAGCTGAAACTCTGAGGCCTTCAGAGATATGAGGTCCTTTGCCAAGGCCACACAGCTGGTAAGCGAAACTGACTCTAGAGTCTAAGCTCCCAGTGGCCAAATTCTTGCCAATTCCCATGTCCCAGTTCACCTGGTGCTTTCATATCTCTTTGTAACTAAATGGATTGCCAGCCTGGTTTCATCCATAAGAACTTGGTTTATGTCTGTTTTGTCAAGAGATGGGTCCATGCAGAGTATGCCTAGTTTCACCCTAAGGGTCAGCCTTTATGTCACAGTGAAATAACTAAGGAAGTAACACCTTGTAAAGTCTCTGGAAGCAAGCCCAACAGCCAAGTCTCTTTTCAGAGATGACTAAAAGGAGATGGGATAGTGATCATTAGTGACTTGCATTTGTGTATGTGTGTTTCTACATCGTTATCCCTATCCAACCTTCTTAAATAATAGGGGTGAACTTCTCTTGGGGATTATTCTCGTCTCTAAATTTTGGCTGCCCAGAACATGCTAGGAATGAGGAATTTTGGGTTTTGATAATTGAACTAATTTGGGGAAGGAGGCAAGAGGTTAAGTTTAGTTTCACATACTGAGTTCTGTAAGGTAGAAGTAGGTTACGACAGTGAGACATGTGCTTTTGCTTCTTTTTTGGGTTTTTTCCTATTTAAAGTTGCTATTAATGACATCCAATGTCACTGCATGATGCTAAAGTATCAGATTAATTCAAATAATGGTGTCTGTCTAATTGTTTTGCAAATGAACAACCCAAGTTGCTTGCATTCAGCGTTGCTTGACTTTATAAAGATTTAAATAGAAAAGGCGATTCTCTGGAATCGTGATCTTTTCAAGTTTTCTGCTACTTGTGCAATGGAGAAAGAACCTACCTATTCATCAGCTCGGCCTATTTGACCCAAATGAGGTGAATGGAAAAGATATATATTCTTTACCTGTGACACCACCACCTGCCACCTGTCACCTGTCACCTCCAGGTCAGAATCTTGAAACGCTCTGTAACATAAGCTGAAAAGGAAGCCAGAATAACTTTAGCTACTGCAAAATGTTATTTTATTTAAAGCTTTACAACCATAGTCTTGATGGGGTGTTCAACATGGCTGGCAATTGAACTTGATTTCCCTGGGATCTCTGAAATGAAAATCACAGCCAGCCATCACCTTAAAATGATTGGGGTGGAAGAGTGGGAGAAATTCTTTGAATTTAAGACTCATTTTCTCTTCTGGTCACAGATACTGTCTCATAGCCCAGTCTAGACTTATGTACAGAGCTGCGTGTATGAGTATGGCCATACCAATCGTTAAAATATTAAAATACTTCTATACTGGTTGATAAATCATCACTGCACTCAGCCTCCTGAGTAACCTCCCTCCAGTCAAAAGACCTATTCTCATGTCCCAGGAGATTCCCACAATCCGGCAAATAAAAGAAATAACCCTGACACAGCAGGACTGTTCTGGAACGCTGCACATATACCAAAGCTTGTGCCATTCTGGTGTTAAATATTTTAAATATATCTCCTGAAATGGGAAGTGGAGAAATTCAATGGGATGGCTTTTATGCAGAATCAATTTTAAAAATGTCCTTTTACTGGATGCTTTGGATTTTTTACAAAACTGTAGTGGAAGATATTATCTACTATGTGCCTGTTTTCTCTCATTACAGGATTTATGTGATAAATATTTTAATTTCTTCAGAGTACCTTTTTTTCTGGGAATGTATTTTATTTTTTAAGGAAAAAACCCCTCCAGTTTCTTTTAATGAGGCAGAAGGAATACATTGCAATGTGGTTCTCTTTTGGCTTTGTCTTTCAGGAATTCTAGTGCTAAAATTAATACTCATTTGAGGAATAAAATTATACAATTTTATAATTTTGATATGTCCCTCTTTCCTCTTAGAAGACTGATTTACTAATTTAAAATTTTTATTTATTTTAATGTGATTTAATGTTTGATGCTACATTAAAAGAAATTTAGGAGTATAGGTATAGTTTGTAAATAAAAGTCATATCTAAGTGGAGCATGTTCTGCACTCAGCTGTGCCAGGGTGTCTTGGATAGCATGAGCTGCAGGGATGCCCCTACACTCAACTGTGTTCTCCTGAATTACTCCTATGCTTGTGCAGTGATTCTTCTAAAGTCAGAACTGAGATCTCTCATTATTAAAACTAAAATAAGTTGGAATAAATATTGAAAACCCATTTGATTGTCCATGTTCCCTGCTTAAAAGTCTTCCCCTGTGTTGTGTGATTACAGAAATGTGGGAACTTAAGAGTTTAGAACATAGAAATAATATGTTCTTTTACTAATACGTGTTATTATACTAAAAGGGTTTGCATACCCTCGGAGTTGACCTGGCTGGCTAAAAGGAAAGGAAATCTTGAAATTATCCATTATGTCGTTATCATGATTTTACATTTTGCCTTATGTATTGAATTGCTCTATTCCTGTAGGTGTAGTTTTAGATATTTACTTAGTTCATAGACAATTATAATCTTACCAATTGCTTTTTTCCCCCCTACCTTCATTGCAGCCATTTCACATTAGCAAGACTATATTGTGGAATTAGTAAAGGCAGAAAGAAGTTAATTTCAAAACACTCATTTTTACTAAAGGTGGTTTATAACTAGTATAAGAAAAAGTGGTGTGAAATGTTAAATGTTAAGAAGATGGATTGGCGTGAATTCGGCTTTTAAATCGTCTGTGCATGTCATTTTCAAGAACATTCTTTTTACCCTTTATACTACAGATGACAGGCCAAAATAAAAACAAAACCTACTTTAATACATTCTATATATCTTCAATAGTCTGTGAATTCTATGAATTTGAAGACAATATGCTTTTATCTTTGTGATTCTCATTTTTTGTTCCAGACTTTATACATGGTATGTGCTTTGTGAATGTTTAACGAATTTTATTATAACTTGTGCATTGTGTGCTTAGCACATTGGAGAATAACTAGGTCCCTTTCTTTTCCTTGCAATTTTTCTGTGTGTTTTAAATCTCTTATTTAATGTTCTGCCATTCTGCCAATCAAATGAATAATTATTATCATCCATCTGTTCTACCTTTTCAGTTACCCAATTAATTAATAATATATTACTTAGTGTGTGCCAAACACATTTCCAAAATAATACATAGATAAAGAAGACATTTTTCTTCCAATAAATATGCCGGCTTTGCATATTAAAAGATAGGTCAGGTAAGTAAATATTTTTCCATATAATGTTATAAATTTAAATAAAATTTTATAAAAGTTCTATGGGAACAGAGAGGAGGGATTCATCAAATCTGTACTCAGAAATTTAGGAAAATCTTCAATCTTCAGAGATGGGTAGATATTTGTGCTATAACTCAATTGGTGAATATGAGTTTCTTGGGTAAAAGGAAGGGAGAGGGCAATGACATTCCAGATGGAGCACCCACCTTGTTCAATAATATTGCTTGATTAACACATGAACACATAGAGGTGTTCATGTTGTGTGGTTGGGGGAGGTGATGGATAACCTTGAAAAGGTAGGCGAGATGCTATTATAAAGGGCCTTTCCTACCATCTAAGGAATTGGAGTTTTAGTGTGTAGGTACTAACAGAGGTGGTTGGCCAAGAATCCAACTTGTACCTATCATGGCCAAGAATCTAATTTGTACCTATCAACTTGTGTTGCTAGGCATGGACCCATGAAAAAGGGGGAGCCACCTCATTTTGATTTGTCTTTGCAGCTCACCTAGCCCATGGGCTCCCATGCTGTGCGATTATGGAGAAGGCAAGCTACAAAAATGTGGGAACTTAGAGGTTAGAAGATAGAAATAATATGTTCTTCAACTAATATGTGTTACTAAAAGAGTTTCTTTTTAAATAACTTGAATAATATTCACAAGTAAACATTGGAACTATAAGCTACTATGTGGTTAAAAATACAGTTTTTATTCCTTTGTCATTTTAGATTATAATGGAAGCATTGACTCCTATATCCTCTGCCACAAATATAACTTGCACCTAAAAAGTATTCACACTTGGCTTATATGACATATGTTGAGAAATTTAAATTACCCATTGGCAAAGATCATTCAGATAGGAAAAGTTAAATCTATGTAGAAAAATTGAAAGGAGCTGAATTGGGCAGCTGTAGGAGAAAAATAATAAATCATCCATTTGTGTCAGAGCAAAGTGCCTGCTTCTGTATTGTTGGTATGTCTTGTAGTTCAGATTTGAAATACAAAGCTAATAATTTTTCTTTATATATAGCATCCATCTATGAAAGGCTCAAACAGCATTTATGTAATGGTTTTTCACAATATTTCAGTGGAATAAGGGATAGTGTATGATTGTAATTTATAGATGAGGAGCTGGCAGTGATTGCTGGAAAAGTACTAGAAAGGTTGTAGCATCACTTGTTAGGGATTTGATGCAACAAGCAGGAAAGATCAGAGAGCAAGTTTGCTGTAGGTGGTTGAGTCATAGAAGGCAATGTCCTATGTGAAGATAGCCCGGAAGTGTCATCAAAAGTGAAGATTGATTGGATAATTCTAAGATGGCCAGCATCCCTGCCCTTTTTTAAGTAAAGAAACATATAAGAAATCAATTATCTTCCCATAATTGAAAAAAAATCACTCATTTTTCTAGCCCGACACTTTGTCCACTGGATTCCATTGTGTTCTTTATTTTTCATTTTGATACTTGACGTAGTTGCAATATAAATTATCTCTCTTTTGTTTTATAATAAGAGGACAAAGCCAATTTAAAATAAAATGCAAATTTATTAGCTCAATATAAAGAATTGTTGCATTCATTTACATTAAAAAATGGAGGAAGCTGTGAGAGTGTCTTATGATTTATCTGATACTCAGTAAAACTCTCAATGTATTCAGGAAAGAAAGGTATTAATTTCAATGATCTCTCCCAAAGAAAGATAGGCAGAATTTTTCTACAGCATTTGCATGAACAAAGCAATTAGCAGTAGATTTACTGTTAAATAGATTGATAGATAATTAATTATTAATAATGAGAATTATTATATTCGCCTATGGTTCTCTGTGTTTATATGCATGTGACAATAGAGAGGGGTACCTCATTTTATTAATAATTTGCATGTATTGAATAATGATCTGTTTCAGGCAGTCTGCTGAATTCTGTACATACATTGTCTCATATAAATCTTAGATAATTTTTTCCCTAGTCCCTTGTTGATATTATCATTGTTCCCACCCTGTAGAAGAACAACAAAACACAAAGTTTAGTTGATGTTAGACCACATGTCCACTGATCGGCAGAGTCTAGGTTAGTATCCAGTGTAGCCTGGCTTTGTAGTGCATGAGTTTAGCCATAGCTCCATGATTCTTCTCACCCCAGCTTGACCTCTTTGGGGCTGGGAAGAGCAGAGAAGAGAACGTCTTGGTTTCTTTCAGAGGACTGGAGCTGCCAGCTCTGGGCACAGCAGTGGATGGAAACGTGGCTGAGGTGTCATGCCCAGGAAGCACTGAGGACATCTGCCTTAGACTTCTGAGGGTAGCACCACCCCAGTGTGATGCTATGCCCAGGATGAAGTAAGGAGGGATGAGGGCTGTGTGGTCAATGGTGCTGACAAGGAAAGTTGAGAGAATTAATGATGTCTCCATATGCTTCTAGGGGACATGCAGTGATTGGAGCACTGGGATTCCAGACAGGACATCACAAGGTCTCAGCCAGAAGAGCCCACCGTTGTCAGTGTTGCCACTTTTGCATTATTTACAACACTTTGCTCATTCCCTGGGAATCCTGGGAGAGCAGACTAAGAAAATGGAACTGATCTTATGGGAGCTGAGGTGCCAGTGGAGAATCTTCAGCCATCTGCTGACATTTCACCTGTGTGCTACTCTGGCAATCAGCGTCGGGGATGGGTAGGAGAGGACATACAGTCTTGGAAGAAATCTATTGCATCAATTGACTCTACTTCAGGTGAATTACAACAAAAAACCCAGACCAGAGATGGAGAGGATGAAGAAGAGCAGTCAGTTTTGAGGGGAGTTCAGTATCTTAAATGAATTTTGAGTTTTAAGAGCTGAGAGAAAAAAGATATGCAGGACTCCACTTCTAGACTTACTCCCCTCCAATCTGTCTTCCACTATGAGGCCAGAGTGATGTTTTAAAAATGTAAGTCACAGGTTACTCCCCATTAAAGTTGCCTACAGAATAAAACCCCTACTGTTGAGGAGATCACGGACAGGCTCCTAGGACCGAGTTCCTTTCTACCTTCCCACCCTGATCTCCAGCCACAGACCTGGAGTTGCCTAAATGAGTATCTTGCGTTTCTACTTCATTCGGCTTGTACAGGCTAATTCCTAGAGTCAGCAGTGCTTTTTCCTTCTATATTGCATCGTAAACATTCTACTCACCCCTCTAGGAATAGCTTAAATTGTATCTCCTTTGGGAAGCTGTTCCTGATTTTCCCATTTTACACAGTCACAACAAAAAAGGACTTTTAACATGTTGTTCTTATGGTTTCTAATGTAATCTTTCAAAACCCAAATCTACTCATGTTCTTTTCTGTCTGAAAACATTCACTGGTTCTCCTTTCCCTAGAGGGAAAAGTAGGACTTTGCCCCATATGAAAGCCAGCATCATATACTTGGATAATATAACATTTATCGTAGTGTTTTTAAGTATATATGTGTAATAAATGTTTGAGTAGAGAGATACTGAAATCTAGTTTTTAAGGCATTTGAGGTTTCAAGCAAAAAGCTTTTTTATTTATATTAAACCATATTAGATTCTTAAAGTTAAATATGGAAGATTATTTCAATATAAACATAGGAGGCATTCTACAATACTGTAAGAAAAATATCACTCAAAATCCAGGGTAAATCCAACACTTTTAGGGCATTCATATATGGAAAGTATGACAAACAGGACTAGCAGGTGATCATGGATGTTGTCTCCAGCTGGTCAGTGTTACCCTGAAATGAAAAAATAAAGTCCTTATTAGCCAGAAACAGCAAGCTAATTAGTTTTATAATTATATCCAGTTTTAATATAAAATAAACAACTTTTCATGAGCTGATCAAGATTTGTTTTTCTTTTATTGAGAAAATATGACTCCTCTGCTTCCTTAGCTGGAGCGAAAAACATTTTTTGTTTTCCCTAGAGTAATGGTATAAAAATTCTCCAGCCCAGCTTGGAATCTGACGTGTTTTGCATCCTTCCTAGTCAATCCTACCTCTCTCACTGAGCTGTTTCTTTGTGAAATGACTCATCATTATTTATGTAAATTGGTTTTAAATGAGAATGTTTGACTAAAAGATTTGATCTGCATATTATGACAGCTGTTATAAATATGGGTGTCCAGGTTGTATCGTCTTCTTTCCTACAATTTATTTACTTTTCAGATTTATCATTATATTCTTAATAGCTTCCTGAAACAAAAGTGTGCATTTGAAGTTTTCAGGAAAACGTTGGGGCTTAAGAATTAGGGTAAAATTTCTGAAAAGGAGCATCTGATTATAAAGTCTGAGGTCTGCTTTCTGGAGCTAGCTCTTTCAGCCTTAATTGAAACACTAAGCAGGTTGACCTCTGTGGGCCTTCCTTATCTTACTTGTCATTAAGAAGTGAATAGGTAATGTCTGCATTAGTTTGCTAGAGCTGCTGTAACAAATTCCTACAAACTGGGCTAGATGACTTAAACAGGAGAAGTTATTGTCTCACAGTTCTGGAGGCCTGAAGTCCAAAATCAAGGTGTCAGCAGGACTAGTTCCTGCTGAGGGCTGTGGGGCAAGGGTCTGTTCCAGGCCTCTCTCTTTGGCTTGCAGCTGGCTGTCTTCTCCTTGTGTCTCTTCTCATTGTCTCCCTTCTCTGTGTGTCCATCTCTCCATCCAAATATCTCCTTTTTATAAGGACACCAGTCATATTGGATTAGGACCCACTCTAATGACCTCATTTTAACAAGATTACTGTGTACAAACCCTTCTCCAAAATAAGACTACATTTTGAGGTGTTGGGAATTAGGACTCCAACATATCTTTTTGCAGGGAGGAGGGCACAGTTTAACCCAGAACAATGTCCAACCTCTTTCTTTTCAGGTGTAACATTTTGTCAAGGCCACATATGGGCCCATGAGTACCCCTTAGGTTGTCAATGACAGAAACGCAAACGTACCTGGTTTTGGCGTAAAGGGAAGAATTTGTTTGCAGAATCCAGGGAACATGGAATGATGGAGATGCAGCTCAGGCCCTTCAATGCTGGCAGAATTCTCTCTCTGCATTTGTTCAGCTCTCCTTTGTTTCAGCTTTATTTTCTTTCATTATTGATTGGCTTCCCACATAACAAAAAGTTGTGGCCACTTACAACTCTTCTGAGGGTGGACACGGGGAGGAGGGGCGTGCATGGCTTCATTCAAGTTCAACAGTGGCAGGGCTTGCACCTGAGGGCCCAGCTTGGATCAGGTGCTGACCCCAGACCAATCCCCCTAGAGGGGCCTCAGGTAAGAATTTGGCAGCTGTGGCTCCACCCACTGCCAAGATTAGGTGGGAATGGGGCAGATATTTCCCAGGAGAAAGTGTTTTATGGGGTAGGCAGTCCCGTAGCCTTTAACTACAGTAATGCTACTTAAAAATGTGTTTCATCCTCATTGATTATCTGTGCATGTATGACACAGGACTTGTTCAGGTATCTGCCTTCTGGGTACAGACGAGGGGGTTCCCCACTGGGAGAATCTTGGTCATGAAGGCTGAGATGAGCAGGAATTAAATAACAGTCTGTTGAACACAGAGTAGATGGTGAGGCTGTCATGGGAGACAGTATGGAGAAGGAAATTGCAAGGTGCGCTGGGAGCTTAGGGACCCGACGTGTGTGTGTGTGTGTGTGTGTGTGTGTGTGTAAGTGCCTCGACCCTAGGCCTTGTGCCGCAAGAAGGGGAGTTGCCCTGGCTGAGGGCACTCAGGACACAGGTGCAGGGCACGCTAGACTGAGGGACACGCCGGCTTGATAAAGGGTGGTGCTGCTTCTCAGTGCTCACTTGATTTGACATTGCATTGGGTTAAATATTGTCCTCCTAGCCCCCCTCCCCCAAAATTCACATCCACATGGAACCTGTAATGTGACCTTTATTTGGAAATAGGATCTTTGCAGATCTAATCAAGATCAAATGAGGTCCTATTGGATTCTGGTGAGCCCTAATTAGTGACGTAGGCTAGAGAAAGAAGAGGGAGATTTGGACACACAAGATACAAGGAGAGTGCCATGGGATGCAGAGGAGAAATAGAGCGATGCAGCCACAAGCCAAGAAACACCAAGCATGGCCAGCAACCACCAGAAGCTGGAAGAGGCCGGAAAGATCCTTTCCTGGAGCCTTTGAAGGATGCATGGCCCTGCAGACACCTTGATTTTTAGACTTCCATCCTCCAGAACTGTGAGAGAATTTATTTCTCTTATTTTAAGCCACCCAGTTTGTGGTGCCTTGTTACAGCAGCCCTAGGAAACCACTGCAGACATTGTACTTTAATTTTGAGCAAGAACGTGTGGACATAGATGCAAGTCCTCAGAGGCTTACAACTTGTTTCAAAAGTAAAGAGGTAAGCCACTTAAACACCTAAAATTCGTAATTAGAATTCTGAATTGAGGAGCAATCCACCTTTATAAGTCTCTCTTTGGGGTCCTGCTCCATCACTGCTTTTTACCTAGGTGTGTGAGAAATCCTACACTTTCAATGTTAAAATCAAATATGCATTGTTTAAAGAGGAAAACCTATATGAATGGCATTTACTAAAAAGACATTTCTCTGAGAGTCCAACAGAAGCCATTAAATAACACACAAATAAACAATACAGACCTCTAGTTTCCTTCCTTCTACCTCACTCTGTTTTTTTTTTTTTTCCTATAGCCCTTGGAGTTTTCTTATTTCTGGAGTATTGCCTGATTTGGATGAGAAATATTAATTTCCTCTACCGAAATTCTTCAGATTGCTTTTCCAAATGTCAGTGGTATTGGGCTTTTCCTGGGCAAAAAAAAAAAAAAAAAAAAAAAATTGCTGTCAGAGAAGCAGTTTGCAGATCAAGTAGATAACAGAAGCCTGGATGCTATTATTAGGCATGGAGAAGGCAGCGAGTTTGCAGGTTACGTAAGTAAGGGAGATGGTAGCATCTGGGAATGAGGAGAGAAATGGAAAATTGATCAGTAAGGAAGGTCTGGGCTGTTTTTTCATTACCCCCCCTTTTTTTTTCCCACCAAAAAAAAAAAAAAAAAAAGCCCAGAATTGTGCTCTGGTCTTTCTGTCTACTGTTACTTGACTTCAATTCACCAAGGATTAATATTGTCTTTATTTAAAATGTTTTCAGGTTGATTATAAAATCCTGAGTTGAGGTCAGTGGACACAAGTGAGAAGTAAAAAGTCAAGCACCTCATTATGGAAATGTTATTTATATCACAGCCCACTTGTGCTGTGTTACAGTCTGTAGAATTGTAGACAGCCCTTTCTCAAGCTTCTGTGTATTTCTTCACAGTTCGTAACAATCTGACTGCTGGTTTGCAATATCTTTTCTAATTAGATTTTGTGGCATGTGAAAATGCAGAGCTGCTTTTGTTCTGCTCCTTTTTTGTTTGTTTGTTTACCTTTTTCCGCTTTTTGGTTTATTTTTTACTCAGCAGCTGGTTTGGCACTTCTGTGGTTATTCTCTAACCCTTGGCCACGGCATACTTAGTACTTAATTTCTGGCAGAATCTTTCCTGACGCTTGTCAGCTTTCATTTTACTCTCTGTGTTTTCTTAGTATATAAAGCTCAACCATCACTCCTCGTTTTTTGAAGATAATGTTGGTTGTGAGCCTGGAACGACTTGAATAAACTGGCAGTAAATGACCCTATCCAAATGCAGCGAAGAGGATGCACGGGGCACAGCCGATAACCAGCGCGTGGAGACGGTATCAGTAAAAACTGTCAGCTCCCCGGCAAAAAGCACCCAGAACTGCCACAGGCAACTCCTCATAATAGAACTTTTGCAGGGAACGGTTTCTTTGCAGTGACACTGCTTTTAACGGCCTCCAAACATTCTTCCTGTGTGTGCACTCCACCTCCAATCAAAACCTGAACTTCCAAATCAACAGTCTGAAATACTTTTCAGCAAACAACTCAATTCTTAATCTGAAAAGCAAGGATTCAGATCTCCAGCGAGGAGAGATTCACGGCAGCAGCCTCTCAACAAGGCTACCTTTACGGTCTTTCCTCAAATCACACTCCTGTGCTTGTTCACATAATTAAGGACAAAGCAACGCCAGGCAAGGAGTATATGGAAATGAAGTCGTGCCTGGAATCTGACTGTATGAAAAGGGGCCAGGTAGAGCCTGATAAAATTCCTAGGACAGCAACTTTGGTGCTACCGGTTTACTGTTAGACATGACAGAGTGCTCCTGGAAGTTTATTGTTTTTAGTTGCAGAGTTTGAGTGGCGCACTTGTTTAATCGGACAAGTCAGGCTAGCGTTCTCTAAAGCGTGCATAATGTCTTTGGGTCAGGCAAGTTCAATAGTCTTCCCCTGGAAAAAAAAAAGTGTGTGCATGTGTGTTTTAATCTTGAAAAATCATTTATATTGAGTGAATAAAATTAAACTCGCTGTCAAATATTAAGTGGTACAGTAGCCCCAAAATGAGTAAAGCACGTGATAGGTAAGACGCAGGCATATAGTGTAGCTCCACTGTCCATAACTGGTTCCTCCTCCATGGGGTAGGTGCAGGAGGGCAGCAAGCAGCTCTGGGTCTACAGGGTGTCCTTGTAACTTCCTAGCAACAACTGCCAGATCTGGGGATGAACCTTTTAAACATGTATTATATCATGTCGGTCATGTATTCCAAACCTTCCAATGCCTTTCCATCTTATTCAGATTAAAGCTAACACCCATTCAATGACCCAAAGACTTGACATCAGCCGGCCCCAACCTACCTCTCTCCTGCCTTCATGCCGTTCTAGCCACACAGACCTTGTTTTTTTTTTTTTTTTTTTAGAAAACACACAAAGAATGCCCTCACCTCAGGGCCCTTGTAACTACTGTTTCCTCAACTCAGGATGTTCCTTCCACAGGTAAGCACACTGTCTTCTTTCCCACTTACTATAAATCTGTTCACGTATCAGAGAGGCCTTCTCCGAGTATCTGATGGGAACTACCTTGTGTTCCCTGTCCTCTCCACCCTCCGCTGTGCTTCCTTTACAGTACTGTCCTCTACATGGTATAGACCATAGAAGTGGGTTTCCTCTCTGTGTCCCCGACTAGAATGAAAGCACTATATTTTGTGGACTGTTTGATCCCTAGAGCCTAGAGCAGAGCCTGACATGCAATTGGTGTGGTAAACAGGATTTTGGTGTCATTGTTATGGTTATCTTATGTTATATAGCAAAAGAGACTTTGCAGAGGGAATTAAGGTTGCTAATAGGCTGACCTTAAAATGGAAAGATTTTTTTTTTTTTTTTTTTGAGACAGAGTCTCGCTCTGTTGCCCGGGCTAGAGTGAATGCCATGGCGTCAGCCTAGCTCACAGCAACCTCAAACTCCTGGGCTTAAGCGATCCCACTGCCTCAGCCTCCCGAGTAGCTGGGACTACAGGCATGCGCCACCATGCCCGGCTAATTTTTTCTATATATATTTTTAGTTGGCCAGATAATTTCTTTCTATTTTTAGTAGAGACAGGGTCTCGCTCTTGCTCAGGCTGGTCTTGAACTCCTGACCTCGAGCGATCCACCCGTCTCGGCCTCCCAGAGTGCTAGGATTACAGGCGTGAGCCACCGCACCCGGCCAAAATGGAAAGATTATTCTGGATTATCTGGGTGAGGCCGATGTAATCACATGGGCTCTCAAACATGGAGGAGGGAGTAGAGGAGTTCAGAGTTGGAGAGAGGGATGACCAGGGAAGACAGACACGGAGATGCAGTGTTGCTGGGGGTAGAGGAAGGGGGCACAGGCCAGGGTCAGCTCACAGGCAGCCGGGCAGTGGGGACCTCAAACCTAGCACTGCAAAGAACTGAATTCTGCCGACACCCTGATTAAACAAGGAAATGGGTTCTCCCCTAGAACCTACGGAAAAGAGTGTGGCCTGTAAGCAGAGACTCAACTGAGCTCACCAGGCTCTTAACTTATGAAAACTATGGCATAGTAAATGTATATTGTTTTAAGCATGGAAGGGTAAAGAAAAAAATTAAAGAGGAATAAAATTACCTAAAGAATATTTTGGGTTTTGAGAATTTAATATCCAGAAGAGAAGGGATTAAATATTTTCTTAAGCTATCAGTTATTACATGAGGGAGATATAAGGTAAGGGTGTACATAGGTATAAACTTGAATAGGTTTCAAATGTTTAAAATAAAAGTTGCTGTTGAAAAAGAGCGTGGATTCTCTTTTACTTAGAAGATGTTGGTGAAGGTTGAAGTCTCAATTCTATCATTCACAGGCCCAGTGACCTGTCAGGTCATCTAAAATTGAGATGGTGAGAGTATCTACCTCAAAAGGGGATTGTTAAGGACCAAAGAGACATTGTATTAGAAATAAAAAAAATTGTACATGGTAAAAAATCATAAACTGTGAGTGGTTAAAATATGATAGCTCAACTCTCTTGAATGTACTGGAACTGTTATCCTTAGAAGAGTTCTTCTATTCCAATAATTCTGAGACGAGTTTCTTTTTTCAGAAGTGCCTCTTTCCCCTAAACACTTTGGTATGGCACTCACGTGTATGGAACAATGTACTTTAGCATTATATGCATACTTAAAATGGGAATATTCTCACCTCATGATTAATGTGAGGGTGAGAAGCTAGCTCAAAATATTTATGGCATGTTTAAGGCTGATTAATCTTATGATCTAGCAAACCTGATCTGTTTCACAGTTTCTAAGCTAAAATAGGATGTACATTATTGAGCTATAAAGGTCTTGGAATGAAATTTTCCTGTATCTTCATATTTGTGTATGAACAAGCATAAGAAATGGCACTTTACTGGCTGCTGCTGGCACTTTACTGGCCAGCCTGTGTGCTCTGCTGGGTGGGGAGCTGGGGTGTGTGGGAAGGTTTCAACATCTTCCTTAATGATTTGGATACATATATCGATCTGTATGGGGCTTCTGTTTTATAACTGGCAGAAGGAAATGTAGTCTGCCTGGGTGTAGGGGCTGGGTGGGGAGGGATAGGTAGGTTCCATGGAGTGGAGGGCATAGCATCTATTCCTGCCCGGCCCCTGGGACCCTGGCTAAGCAGAGGAGTGAGGGTCCAAGCCGTTGGGATTATACTTACAGGAGTGTGAGCCTCTTGTCACAAGCAAGTGTGAAAGTAATGCCAAGTGGAAGAGGCAGTTATTCTTACCACCTGTGAACGGGACTCTGATGTTTGATGAGTCTCCGGAGACCCAATGCAAGCAAGAATGTGTGTCACAGGGACTCTGTGCACTGCTGGTGGGAGCATACTTGGTGAGAAGATGATTGCATACCATACACTCCCCCTTGTGTACAACCGCAGGAACCTGCTCTACCTAGTAGAGCAGAGAAAGCAACTTAGATTTCAAAACGAGGAGAACGAATAAGTAAAATGAGATGGATGCAAGCTATGAAATACCACAAAGCAGTCTGAAACAATGAACTGTATGAACATACAGCAACACAGATAGATTTTTAAAATAGAGTGTTAAACTAAAAAAAGTTATAAACAGAATAAATTCCATAGTTTATTATCCATCATTTATGGAAATAAAAACATCGCATATTCTAAAGGACAAACATACCCACAGGAATACACCAAGCACAGTGGGGGCCATGGGGAGAAGGGAAGGAGAGTGGGAACCGAAGCTCTAAGAGCCAGCATACAATGATGTCACCCTTATAAAACCCACTGGTAAAGCTGGGGGGAAATGCATGTTTGGCCGTGGGTCATTTGGTTACAATATAATTCAGTTCTTTATTTTAAAACCATCTACTTGTCTCCACTTTATTTATATATTTCCTTCATTTGCTTACCAAATCTGGATGGATTTTAAAAGGTAGCAATAAGAATATTAGCAAAGCACTAGGATGATAATAAGTACCTATTGATATGTAACTTGGCAACTTTGATTTCATTATATGGTAATTAGATGGCCTAGTATCTGAAAAATATTGATGATATATGTAAATTATATAATGATATATGTAAAATTATATATACTGATATATAATGATATACATTTTTATATATGTGAAATTCTTAAACCATGCCAGAAATTTGGAGAATCTTTGCAAATACAGGCAGATTTAAAAGGTAAAAAGTATTCTGTTTTCTAGGAACACCATGTGTCTCCCCTTCATGAGTTACATGCACTGCCTGGTGCTTATGCCAAGAAGATTTACCTCTTTTTCAATTTCTGTTTAAGCCGTCTTGGGCTTCCTGGGGCCAGCACTGATAGGAAAAAGAGAAACCTTGTCCTTCTATCTACCTTGCTTAATTTGGGTTTTATTTCTGCCCAATTAAGAGTTTGCATCTAAAAAAAAAAGAGTTTCTTCAATACACAGGAAGTTGACTAAAGTTGATGCGTTGTTTATGCCATATAGAGTTAGGTTTTGCTGTCAGTCCCCTTATGGGCTTTTCTTTCTGCGGTAGGCAGAATAATGGCCCCTAAAGATGTTCACATCTTAATCCCCAGAAACTGTGAATATGCTACCTTACATGACAAGAGAGAATTAAGGTATTAAGAGGATGGAATTGAGGTTGCTAAACAGTGGAATTAACATAGGGAGATTATTCTGGATTTACTAGTTGTGCTCAATGTAATGATAAAGGCCTTTAAACGTGGAAGAGGGAGGCAGAGTTTGAAATCAGAGGGAGATGAGGCTATGGAGGAAGGATTGTAGATGATGGAGGACCACAAGCTGAGGAATGTGGACAGCCTCGAGGAGCTGGAAAAATTAAGGAAATGTGTTCTCCCCTGGAGCGTCCAGGAAAGAGTGCAGTTTTGCCGAAATCTTGATTTTTGCCCAGTGAGACCTGTGTCAGACATCTAAATTACAGAAGAATAAGATAATAAAACTGTTCTTCTAACCCACTAAACTTGTGGCAATTTATTATGGCTTCAGGAGCAAATTAATACAGTCTCTCTGCGTGTTTGCTGTTATACAGGCATAATCCCATGTCTATACGATGAGATGTCTTCAAATTTAAGCTGAAGTACCTGCTGAAGCTGTCATTTCTCTTCTTATAGGGTGTGCTGGTTTTTGGAAACCATTAATTTTTGAACTCAAAAGGTAGCTTTCAGACTAAACTATTAGAAACATAGAGTACTTATTAGTCATTCTAAAATGAGGGGAAAAGTCAATGTAAAATATTAATATTTCATGAAAAGAACAAACCTGAGGCTATTCTCAGTAATTAGTAAAAAAAACCTTTAAAATATTATTAACTTTTTATTTTAAGTTTATTCTAAAGTTTTAGTCAACACTGAGTTAATTTTGTTCAAGATGATATAGTAGCCAAAATAAGCTCTGTTTGGTGCTTGGGTTTAACAAGTTTTTTGAATAGTGGTATTAGACAAATGCATCAATAATAGCACAGATTGGTTATAAGGAAAGGTATTTTTGTAGAGGACAGAATGTCCAAAGATGACAATGTGAGCTTCCCAAGAAATGGCTCCCATTATAAATTTTTTTGAGTGTAACAGTTTTTTATTTAATTGGACTGTATTTATGTGTGTGTGCATATGTAATGAAAGCTTTTGACCAGTGAATGTAGTTGTATAAAGTATTAAATATCTTAAGTGACCAGTATCCCTTTAGGTTGAATACTGGAATATTGTGCCAACCAAATGACATAGATGTGAGGAGTTTGATCCACCTTGTGCTCTGACAGTCATTCTGAAGAAAGGCAGCCTGTGCACCAAAGAACAGACCCGACCAGACCTGACCAGGTGGACTTCCAAGGGCAAAGAAAGATTTAGTTGACCTTTCCTAAGTTGCTGTTGAAGTATCTATTAATGGAGAAGAATTGGAAAACATTAAGATGCCTAAATCTTTCCAGGGATTAGAAAACAGAATGTGATATTTAAGCCGAGTCATGTTTTAACACAAGCTGTGGGGGACTAAAGCAATGAAGTGCTGAGAATTTCTCTAGCAGACTTGAACCTATTTTGAGAGGGGAGGTTTAAGTGTGTGTGTGTTTATGGTATTGAACCACTGCTAAATTAATAATTAGTGAACCTCCTGCTGAAAACTATAAGGGGATGCTTTTAGTTCACTTTCACATATTAGCAAGTCAATTTGGATGTTTTTCAGAATCTTTCTTTTTTTAAACAGAATTATTTCATTACACTATTTTCCCAACTTTTTACTTCTTAAAAAAGTACATATGCAAATTGCATAATGGAAAGCTGTATATTTAGTGTAAAGGAATCACAGAACTTACTGGGGGCCAATAATTTTGAATAACCCCCCCAATGCTATATGTAAGTTCTCTGCAATATTTAAATAGTGTATGACTGCCTTGGGAACACAGTCTCAGCATGATTAATTCCCCTTAAAAATATTAATAAAAACTAACAAATACATTTAAATTAATTGGATACCTTATAAAGAGTTACAGCAAATGGATATGGTATTCTTATATGGTAACATAAGAATTTTAGCCATTGAACTGGCATTATCTACAGTAATGTTAAAGGTGGATGAAGTATATTGAATGAGTTTATGTGAGTTGAAGTATTGAGGAAATTTACATAAATTTGCATATGCGCAACATTTTCCCCAAGTAACTCCATGAAGCTATATCTGTTCTGTCTTCTGTTTTTAAAACTGTGAGTAAATTGGACTTAAAATTTGCTGATTTGTACAACTGATATACAAATATGTAACTTTATTTTTTGTAACTAATCTCATCTTATTCTCCCCGATTCTTGCTGAAAATGTCTGGCCTTCCCATCAAAGGTGTCTCAGTGTCTCTTATATTAAAATTTAGTCACCTTGAGTTAATTACTCAGTATTTTAGGTGCTCTGCTCTGCTCCCATTCTTCCAACATTTCATCTGGATGCAAAAGGATATCTATAAAATATGATGACATGAGTTGACGGGTACAGAGTGGCCGGGGGAGAGGGCTGCTTAAGTGTCCAGAGCTGTCATAATTCACAGTTGCTTTTCTTATCTTGGTCAAGGACCAATTCTCCTGTGTTAATTCAGCCTGTGTCTTGCCCCAGTTGGTGCTGCTGGTTCCTCCACAACCTTGATTCAATTCTGGGCTTCAGTGACCCACCTTTGGCCCTCTACAATGAAGTCCTTTTGTCCCCACACTTAGTGACCAATTATTACCCTCCACAGTGGTACATATCCTCTCTGGAACACTTGGTAACATCCTAGGGAACCATCTCGGGTGGAGGAATTCGTTGCTGTGTTGACCACAGGGCCCCCGGGAGACTTGGAATCTTTCAGGATCTCCCAGGAGACATGGGAACTTCCAGGCCATGTGCAGGGAAGTAAGAAACAAGATTCCTGTCTAGGATCTCCACACACCCTCTAGTGTTTCCCAGCAGATCTCTATTGCAATCTCTCTTCTGAAATTCAATTCAAAGGCGGAAGAGGATAGTAAAGTCTTACCTCATGTCTCCCTCACTCTTTCATGCTCCAGCATCTGAACCTACAGAGGCCAGAAGAAATTTCTTACTTTGGGACGCAAACTTCCCTTGTCTCAGATATCTTTATATCTCTTCGCTAGTACTAACTTTAACATCCGATCAGATGTGTAAGCTTTGCTCTTAATATGAAAAATGCATTTTTTTGCTAGTTACATAATCATCCCACATACCCTCAAGGAAGCTAGGCTTTCAGCTCACTGTCTTATTAGGAAATGCAAAGATGTCTAATGAGGCTTCCAAAGCTGAGTGAGGTTCTCTTTGTTCTAGGCTGACTCCAAAGAAGTGGGGAGGAAAAATTGGGGGAGGTGTCCAGATTTATACTTTGTTCTGTAAGGTTGGAAGAAAAAAATCTTCATCTCTCAGGGCATTCTTAGAACCAAACGTGATTTTCTACATATAGTGGCCACAAGGTGGCTGTTGGTCGATGTGTTTTCTTTTCTTTACCTTCCAAGCTGTAGTAGAGAGGAGAGAGAGCGCTTTTGCAAGTACATTGTGAAGAGAGCTTTGGTTCCTCTGGCGTGGTGAATCGCTGGCATCCAGGACTGGAGATGCAAGCTGGCTTTAGTGGTCCTAGAACCTGACTTGGACTCAGGGCAGACTGGCATTTGTTCTTATGCCACTCTGTGTGCATCCCTGGACAGTCTGAGCAGCAGCACTTGGAAGAAGTTAATTCATAAAAAAGGGACCCTGAGAGGCTAAGCTGGATACAGGCTCACAGGAGGAGAGGGGGTGTGGAAATCAGACTGTGTCATTCCCTGAGCCAGCTTGCAGGCAGTGTGGGTGGGCTTTGGATGGTTGTGGAACTGAAGGCGTAGAAATGTTCTGAGAAGTTAAAGGAACAGACGTGGAACACAAAGCTCCGTTAGCTAATGAAATAAATGAACCATATTTACCTTCATGGCCACTGAAGGGAGAAATCTATGGGTTGTAAAATGTTTCCACCAGCCCTTGGGGAGTGGAGGAAATGAATTCTTCCCCATTGGATGGAAGAGCACTGAAGACCTCATTTGTCTAGAAAGGAGCACCCGATTCACCCTTTAGAGCAGGGAGTCTTCACCTGAAGTGCTTGGAATTCTAGGGAACCCATCAGAGGCAGCTAGGGTGACATCTCATGCAAACGTGTGTTTATGTGTCTCCATGCATTTTGTCACAGGAGAGATTCTGGAGCTTTCAGCAGATTCTCAGAGGAGTCCCTGACTCCAAAACATCAAGGGCCATTAGATTAAAGGAAGTGTTACACTGACAAGTAACAGATAACGTGATGCATCAAAACCCTTTTCTCTTTCCCAGAAATTCCAAAGACAGCAACGTCCCTAATCACAGAGTTCATTTCTATTTTCATGAATCCCTTTTGTGACAAAACTCATGCAAAAATGTCCACTTAAAAGAGAACAACAACAACAAAAGAGAACAAAGGCTTGCCTTGAGTCTCTTTGAACACTCTCCTAGGGCTTTTTACTACAAATAAAAAAGAATTAAGAATATCTTTAAATCATCGGGATTCCTTGTAGGGAATCCAGCTTTGGCAATTCATTTGTGGGCCGAGCGAGAAGCCTGTGTGAGGATGAGCGGTAGCTTATGATAAATAACTTACTGTAAAGGGCAAGTTTCAGCGAGGAATTAGTGATTCATCCTCAGGAGGCCTTTATTTACTATTAAAAACCTGAGTGCCTTTTGCTGTTATCAGGCTGATAGTTACAGGGAAATTGATTCTCTGCACAGAATTTCCGACGGTCCCAATAAACCATTAAGCGCTCCTGGCCTCACCTTCCTCGGTTTAGTAGCTGTCCTGCAGTGGTCAGCATCGTTCTCTGCAGCAATTAGCGGTAATAAGTGGGTGCTCGCACAATTGATGGTGCAATATGCCTGGACGGTGTGGAAGCAGCAGTTATGAAATGCTTCAGTGAGTAGAGCTCTTGTACTCGATGCCTCCCTCCCATCAATTTTCCAGATAGCAGAGCCTAATGAAGGCGCAAAGCAGGTGGTGCCGGGACTGTAGGAGCTCGGATGCCACACTTTCTGTCCTGGTCAGAAGGACCAGACTTTGCTTAGCACGACTGCTATGAACTCCTTCTTCTACCAGCCCAACTGATGTGACTCCTCAATTAACCCTGAGGTTTTGAATAAAAGAGGCCACAGTGTGGCGGGAGGGACACGCCCATGGCCTTTTTCTTATATCTCTTTCTCTTACAGTGTTTTTTGATTTCTGGCATTTCTTTTTGATTCTTTCTTAGAATTTCCCTCTCTCTGCTTACATTACCCATCTGTTCCTGCATGTTGTTTTCTTCTTCCACTAGAACCTTTAGCATATTAACCCTAGTTAGTTTTAATTTATGATCTGATAATTCTAATCCCCCTACCGTATCTGATTCTGTTCCCAGTGCTTGCTCTATCTCTTTTCGTTGTGTTTCTTTTGTTTGTTTGTTTGTTTTGCCTTTTAGGATGCATTGCTATTTTCTTCTTGAAAGCCAGACATGATGACAGACTGGGTAAAAGAAACTCAGGTAAATGGTCCTATCTCTATGATGTGGGAAGGTGTAGGAGGAAGGGGACATTCTGCATGCCGATGATTAGGTCTCGGTCTGTTAGCGAGCCTGTGCCCCTGGCTGTGAACTTCTAAGTGCCCCTCATTCTCCCCATCACCTTAGATGGGACAGAATGGCTCAAGTGGGCTGGGGTTCATTATTTCACTTCTCCCAGGTCAGTTAGCCTCTAGTTAGAACTGCAATAGTTTAGGTTCTGGTCAAATATTTTCTCTTGAAGACAGGCCTTGTTAAGAAGAATAGAATACTCTGGAATATTATTAAATGGTAGTTTTTATTTATTTATTTATTTTGTTTAATTTTTCCTTCCAGAAGCATCAGGAAAAACCTTGTCATATAAGAACACTGTCAATCATGTATATCAATCATTTGGTAATATTCCACACCTCCCATAAGCCCGCCCAGGACCAGGCCAATAAAAGGAGACACTTGGGAGTCCTCAACGTACTTCCCCACTCCTGGAGTCTGAGCCGTTCCTCTCTCTTTGGAATGAATTTTCACTTTGTATAGTTTCTTTTCTGTAGTGAAAGCTGTTTGTGTGGAATTGCTCCCTGTTTGTGGTCACTCGGTCGTGCTGCCTCCGCTTATGATCCAAGCAAGGAGCCAAAGAACCAGGACATCTCCGGCTTCGTAGTTCTTAACGTAGTCTAGGTCTCCATTGTCCCTCCTCTAGGCTGCTCAGACAATCTTCTTTTCCTTGCTTGCAGCCACACTTTCTTTCAGCCAATTACTTGAAACGCATCTCCAGTGATCTTTCTGCAGTGCAAACATATTCACATCTTTGTGTAGCTTAAATCATTTCATTGGGTTACCATTGATTTCTGAATGAAATCCCAATCCTTGGTGTGATTTGCAAGGGTTCCGTGATTCAACCCTTGCTTAATCTTTCTCTCCTCTTACCTTAATCTTGCCATTTTCTGGTTCCCAGAATAGTGTTCTCTCTTATCTCTGGAGCTGGGAATAGATCCCTTTTCTCCCCACACTTCAGCTGCCTGGTTCCTACCCATAATTCAAGTCTCAGCTGAGCAGGCACCTGCTTCAGAAACTCACAGTTGACCAGTTACTGCTGTGCTGAGTACCTCTTCCATGAGTGACCACTGAGAACTTTGTTTCCTCTGTCTTAGCAATTAGCTAACACATGACATTCTAAGTATGTATATGTAGGAGGGGTTAGTGGTTAAGACTCTGGTGTTGGACAGAATGGGTTTACATTAACTTAAAAGTCAGCTCTGGCCTCACTGACCTCTACTGAAATCTTCTATTGGCTTCTCACCCTCGCCCTTTCTCTCTAGCTCCGTTTGTCTACCCTGCACCTTTGAAGAGCCTCTTCAGGTCATGCCAACCAGCTTGTTTTTCTTTGTACACATCCTGCTGTGTCTTGAGGATGTCTAGGATTTTTTTTTCTTCTACCTGCCTGGAATGCTTTCCTTATGTTTCTTTCTCATACAACATATTATCTCTTCCATGAAGCCTTTCACATGTCTGGGTGAGGGGAAATCCTGGTGCAGACTTCATGGTACACTGCAAATCACCTATTTGTTAACAAATGCCCGTCTTCCATTGTAGGCTAAACCTCTCAAGAGTAAGCACAATGTCTTATTCATCTTTATAGTCATCAGGCTCAGTGATATTAAATGTTCATTAAATATCAGCTGAAAAAAGTGGGGGAGTTTCACATGTGTGAACTAAAATAAAATCCTAACACGCTCCCCCTTCTCCAGCAGAATGAATGGACCCCCTCTTGGCCAAGGGAACCCCCAGAAAAGCCTTAAAATTGAGTTCCTGGCCATGGGGAGAGGGGATGTAGGACAAGCCTTGGACAATAAGATACTAAATTACTAACAGGACCCAAGGCCACACAGAGCACAGGTTAAGTCACTTGCCGGCCATCAATTTGTTTAATTGAGCACTTGAGTTGGTATATTGCAGCTGTCTCTGATGAACAGACTTCCTTATCTTAAAACATTGTAAGCCTATAGACAAATTTTATTTCTTTAACCAATAACAAATCAAAGAATCTTTGAACCTGCCTATAACCTATAATCCTCCCATGCCCCCATTTTGAGATGCCCTGCCTTTTCAGGCCAAACAAATGTACGCTTTCCATGTATAATATTTATTTATGGTTTTACCTGCAATTTCTCTCTTTCTCTAAAATGTATAAAACCAAACTGTAATTCAACTTCCATGGAGCCACTTGCTCAAGACTTCTTAGCTGTGACTCCGCTGGCCATGGTCACATACACTCATCTCAGAGTAAACCTCTTCAAAATTATTTTACAAAGTTTAGGTTTTTTTTTTTCCCATTAACATATGAGTAAGAAGAGAGGAGGATGTTTAAAGAATGGAGAGTAACATTGTGTCTTCCTTTCACTTTCAAGAATATATTGGTTCTTTTTCTAAATAGATACAATGAAGTTTTTTGACTCTTCTGTATGTACCATCCTAGGTACTTCCTCCCCGCCCCCACCCCCACAGTGGTTAGACAAGTATGTGTGCTGGTCAGATCAGTCTACAGTATTTAGGATACTTGTTATCAATATCTCTCTTGTGAACATCCCTTGTTACCTTCCCTCTAGCCTGTCTCCCCAACTTCTCCTCTCCATGGCTTGAGTGAACCCAAGATTTTTTCTTGCTCGACCTCATAGGAGCAGAAAGAACTCCTTCAACTTTCCTATTTCCATTTTCCATGTTTTACAGATAGGAAAAATGTAAGGCTGAATAAAAAATAAGGTACGGACAACTTCCTCAGAGTATTGTTAGAAGTTATAGTTGATTAAAATTTGAAAATATTACTTGTAAAAGATTGTCTACTCTATAGAGAAAAGGTCCAGAATATGAATTCATAAATAACTAAAAGGAATAATCTCATTTCCCATAAGAGACAGATTTAAAAAATGGATTTTTTTCTTAAAACAAGTCAGATGGCAAAGAAAGAATAGAACCAATTGTGAATTTAAATGAATGCCCAAACTATTGCAATTATGACTGCATTTCTTAGAAATAGTTAACCATTTCTGAAGAATTACAAATTAAATTTAATTTCAAACATCTGTAGGGATAATTTATTAAATAGAAAATGCTATGAAAAAGGAATTATTACTTCTGTATACTATACTTAAAGCTTAAGTGTTTTCTTTTTTTCCCTTTTGTGTTCTCAAATCACATCAGTTGATTCTGGATTGAATTTTCAGAAAAGTTTCTCTAAATGAAGCACTTTTTAAAAAATAGAGAAATAAAAATATGACTTGGGAAACTGAGCCCACAAGATCGATATTGTAACTTACCAAGTGTTGGATTTATTAACTGTGCTAATGTTTCTCAAATGTAAGAAAACATTTATAAATAAACTGAGACTTAAAATTGCCAGTTCTTAGCATTCAGTGGGATGGGGCTAGCTATATTCTAGAATTCACAGTTCAGAGCATTTTTTACCCTTGATAAATATTCAAAAATACTGTTTGAAAGAACTGAATACTATTTAAATACAATGAACGGGAACAATTGGTAAATCATTGGTGCCTACACATTTTCTTAAAGAACAAATAACCTACATTCCTTTACAGTAATCTTCCTATTTGGGAGTTGGGAGAAATTGTTCTGTATCTCATTTTGACAAAACTTTGCATGTGAGTAATTATGTCTGTCAAAATCTGTGCATATTCTTCCTATAACAAAACCTTTTCTTTCTGGGATTGATAGCAAAGATGCCTTCACATGTATGAACCGAGCGTGATCTGTGGTAAACTTTTCACAACCATTCTGCATAGAAACCCGATTATCAGCTGTTTCATTTCTGTGACTCTATTGATCATGTGAAAAGAATATTGATAGTGAATGAAACAAGTAATAACACTTATTCTCAGAGAATCCAGAAAGCCTAAACTTTAAAAGATTTGAGAGTTAAATTAGGCTTTTTTCTTGTGATTGAATATCCCCGCATTCCTCTTCCAGATTCTTGCAGGTTACTTAACTTTTCCTGTGCTTTTACTTTTCACATTGTTTTTTTGTGAAAATGACACAAAATGTCTCAATCATCTCCTGCACTTTTGCGATGATTAATAATTTGGGGGAAAAATGTCAAAGCCTAGAGGGCAAGTTGGGGGCTCTCAAATCATTCTCAGAGATTCTAGGATCAACCCACAGAGAAACATTTTCTAAATTTAAAGATATTCTAAAAAATTGTGCAAAGTTACTGTACCACTGGATATTTTAAAAACTGCTTTTATTTTTGAAAAATCTTTGGAAAGAAGGGGCTTCTCTAGCCAAAGGTCATTATTTTAAATATTTGTTAAAAAGTAGTCTTCAGCTATTGAAGAAAAAATGTTTGCTCCAGGTTTTGGGAAAGGGATGGTAGAGGTGGTTAGCTGTTCCTTTAACTTTGATAAATCGCAGGTCTTATTTCAGAGGTTAAGTTCTAATGTAAACCACACTGAGCCAAGTTGGAGAAATGAGAGCTCACAGCGTTTGCTTTTGCTTCAAGCCCTTGTTAGTACCAAATTATGACCTCACAGGCAGAGAGACATTAGTGAAGAGTGACTTGAAATTTCCACTAATTACTTTGTGACTTTGGATCAGTTACTCATTGTTTCAGTAAATTCTCTCATAAATACTTTGAACTGTGATTTATTGACTTCAACTAATAGATGGAGAAAGTGAGTCAGTTAAGTCAATGTGATGTCAGGTGGCTGCTTAATGGCGAAATGGGAGCTCAGACTTCTGGAACTACCCAGTGTTCTCCACAGGCAGTGGGTGGGATACCCTGTATTCAGGAACCTTTCTGACTCCTTTCTTTTTTGTCAAAACATCTGTGCAAAAACCATGCCCCCAGAGATCTGGTTCTGCCAGGTGATAGCTTGCTAGTTTTATAAATGAATCCAAGCTAGTGTGGTATTGGGCAGTAATCAGATTATCTGCTATTTCTGAGACAATATAACTGCATTTTAATGGAGATACTCTTCAGATACTTTATTAGCAGAAAAGAGTGCATCTCATGCTGACATTAGAGTCACTTGGCCAGCAGGTGGGACAGACATTTTTGGGACATATATCTATTAATGTTCTTCAAATGGAACTATCTGATCAGAAGTCCCTACTTTGGAAATTCAAGAGGATTGACCTTTAATAATGTGTTTCTACTCTTATGTATGAATATTATCAAAAAGATATATATGTGAACACCAGTCTCTTCTGGTATAATGTTATAGTTTTGTCCCTGTTCATGGGAATTTATGGTCTTATTACACCTACTGCATATTTGGATGCCTGATCAAAATAACCCTGTTATCTTCACTAACGGTTCCTGTTCGAGGGACCTCACTGCTTTCTGATAGCCTCCACTGGCTGTGCCACGTTTCTGGTGCTTACTTGATGCAGAACAAGTCACTATTCATCAGAGCCTCGATGGAGTTTTTGCATCTGTAAAGTAAAATGGTACCTTAAGGTTCCATTCAGTTCTAACACTCAGTGTTTCAATATTTGTCCTTCCCTACTTGGTTTGTAATCAACCTTAAAACTTCCTCACATTTCTGGGTGAGAGAATGAAAAATCCTGTGGGTAGATTCAAGATTGAAAAAAATCTGATCTCAGAACTCAAGGCTCTAGCTTATAGTGGCTGCATCTCATCCCAGACCTTGGCAAGCCATTCCTTGGCCATCGTGGAACTCATTACTTGAAAGAGATTTGCTGTAGCTGCTGTTACTGTGCCTTTGGAAGAAATACAGTTCTCCCGCCTCACTCCTAATCTTCCTTTTATAGTCTCGCCAGAAATCTCGATTTCATCGACTCATTTACGAAAGACCTTACCCATCTCCCAATATTGAACCACTTCTGCATCTGGTGGATAGAGAATTGGGGCCTTTGCCTTTTGCTCTACTGGGGTAATAAATGTAGCTTACTGTGTCCACACGCCAGAGATACAGGCACCTGCAGGCCAGAGAGGGGGGTGGGACATTACAGCACAGAGATTCCTATGGCTCTTTTTCATGGTAATGGGTTTTTGACTGCCAGCCTCAATCTTGACTCTTCTTTCATTAGGCCCTCTTCTCTCCCTCAGCTCCCTACCTTATATTTTAAACTGCTATATATATTCGTATAAATCCTCAATTTTTCTTTCTTTTTTTTTGAGCTTAGTGTACTGAACATTTCTACTCATGCATAAAAGATGCCCTGAAAATTCCCATCACAGCTGCATAAGTATTTATTTTTTATTTTGGAGAATCAGGCGCGGAGGTAGTGCCTTCAAGAGATAAGCATTTATAGTTTTGTTACATGATTTGGTTCTGGTTTTTATTTTTTTCCTCCTACCCTGTTTGTTTATCAGGAGCAAAGAGGGAATTAAAGATATTACAGAAAGAGAGTTTCCCTTGATGGTTAATTTTAGTTATTTTGTGAATAGATGAAGTAGATGGGGTTTTGAAAAGAAATGGAACTGAAGGAAATAGAATGTATTCTATATAGATCAAGTGTTATAAGAAAATTCATTCCCAAGTTTATCTGAATAATGTTGAATCATTAATTTTAAATTCAATTCAATCTTGATATGAAATAGGTAATTTAATCATAAAATTTCTATATTTCATTTAGGATACTGATATAATCCTTAGAGTCAAAAACAATCATTTTTAATCATTTGGATAAATTGCCTAAATTGTATATAAATGAGTCAAGTAAAAAAAACATTTTGCATCATTTTGTAGCTTTAAAGTTATTTTTCTCCGATATAGCACTAGCATTTTGAATTCAAAAGATAAAATGGGGAAATACATGTGCTTTATATTAACATGCTAAATTTTAAAACATCTTTTTGTTCAGGATATAAGAAATCAAAAATGGTCATTTTGTTTTTTCGTAGTAAAGAATTTTGAGTTACTAATAAGACAGGCAATATTGTTGGCCTCTTCTGAAGTTTACATTTATGGACCAGCTTGGAAATTCCCCCTACAGAGATTTTTTATGGACAAGAATCAAAATCCAATTGTTTCCAAATACAGCTATGAAACTATATATGTGATACCTATTCAAAAGTATTATTTTATTAGATGAGCTTTAAACATTTTTAGTAGTAAAGTGCTAAGGTTTCATGAGAAAGATTGGTAAATGCCCACTGAAACCTTGGGCTGGCTCTGACCAACTTATTTATAGCTGACCTGAATGAAATCTCTAGGTTTTACTTAATACAACTCTGCCAGGTATTTCATATTTCTAACCCCAGACTAAGCCAACAGTCAAAGTCATCTAGGATCTTGTTGCCAGAAGAATGCAAATTTCTCGTTCTACCTCAAAATTGTTTCAAAAGGATATGTTTATCCATAAAACATTGGCCTATAAGAATTAATATCCCAGTCCATGAAGTATGCCAAACTATGTCCATGTTCTTTCCCTCTTTCCCTTTCCACTTATCAGTCAAGTCATATTTTTCTGGCTGTGGTTTTACAGAAAGAGTAAGAAGCTTGAACAACTGTTTGAGACAGGCAGTGCAATGATTGCATTTTGACATCTGAAGATTGCATAGATTAACCATAAATCATCCAAATTAACTGGATTATTTTAATATTTATACATTATAAATATTTAACAATGTTCACATTTTAAAATTGGACCAAAATACAATAGCATACTATAAACATGTATGTTCCATGCTGCTATTTCTGATGAATTTTTAGATCTTAGTTTGAAAAAGACAGACTAGTCTTTAGCAGAAGTGTGTAAAATGGAATCAGACTTTGCATGACTTTGAAGCAGTTGAAATAACCTTAAACTCCTGGAGGAGCTAGGTAGAGGATATACCTTCATAGTATTAACATCATTTTGTCAATAGAAATCTAATATCGATCAGGTATATTATATTTTGTAAAGACTGACAGCTTTTAATAAAGCAATTCCATCAATTAATTCATACACAATCTCATAGACACTGAAAGCAAGGATTTCCAGAGGTCTATGAATGTGCCAGATTGAATATCATTGTAGATGCTACTAGGAGAAAATATGCATGAGCTGAAAGAGTCTTTTAGGCAAATGACTCTTTGCCTGATAGGAGGATTCGTATGATCAATGCTGTATTTTCTGTAGTTAAGTGTTAGTTTTAATATGTCTTCTGTAGCTTGAGACACACTTTAGCTATTTCTCTCTCTATACGTTGGAAAGGAGGCAGCTACAATAGCAGTTAATCATGACCTAGTCATAGACTACTTAATCAGGGCGGAAAAAAAAAAAAGTCCTCCCCTGATGCAATTTGCCCACAAAAATTTCAAAGGAGGCAGCCCTGGAGTTGCCTAGGGTGAATGAAATCAGAATCCAATGCAATGTAGATGCAATAATTCTCCACTTCAGCACACCTATCCACCAGGTTAATATAGCTGTCATTTGTCACAAAAGGCTTTTGGGAAACCAAATGCAGGATTCTTCCCTTTAGCTAGAAACTTTCTAGGCTAGAAGGAAAATTGCTGGGGGGAGGGGGGGTGGCACAGAATAACTAATCTCCATTCTTCCCTCAGAAATGTGCTTGCCCTGAATTCTCTTGCATTAAAATAGAAGAAAAGAGAGCCCTGAGTATTTAGGTGATCTACCCTGCCAGTCCTTGGGGTTTGGAATGCTATTAAAGATGTCTTTACAGTTTCATATTAAGGCAGCCCTTTCAAGAGCTCTCCAGAGACTTTGTCCTGACCATTGCTCCCCTCAGTCTCCAACCCCCACAATATAACTCGTAAATGATTTTTCAAAGTTTTTAAATTCTCAATCCTCTTTTGTAAAACATCGATGAATGTATTTTTGAAGAGTTAATGGAATGTTGTATTCCTGGGAGGAAATGACCTAGCCAACTGAAACAGTAAAAAATGAAGACTTGTTAAAGAAATCTAGTTTCCTTTTCCAAAGTAAGAATTGAAATTACATTATTATGGCATTTCTCAATCTCTTTTTCTAATTGCTTTCCCTCTTTCCCTCTTTTCTGTTTCCTCCACCAGATTCTATGTTCCATGAGCCAGGAACAGTGTGCAGTCCTACTGAACGTTTTATCCCTAGATGCACACAAGATCAGTTGATGCTTAAATATTTGTTAAATAATTGAAATAACAAATGAACCCAAGGAATAAGACATGTGAGAAAAATATTGTGAGTGTACAGGTGTATAATTCTCTCTCTACTGTTTAAGATTCTTGAAATTTGACCAAAAAACTTAGGAAAAAGTGCTTGCTCAAACTGGAAGTGACTGTTTTTCCTGAGCCAGGTCTAATTTTTGATTATTTTTACATAGACAATGGTGCAGATATTGCAACATAACAAAAGGCCTGAAGATAAACCAAACTGCTACCATCTCTACTTAAAGCAATATTGTGCAAAAATTTAAATGGTGGCACCATGGTGGCTTCAGCCTTCTGTTCACAAAGTTTCAGCCCTTGCTTTATGCATACACCACTGGACGGACTTTCAGGTGAAGCAGGGCAGCACTCTCATCTGCTTTTGCTCTGTTTTGTGGCTTAACTCCGGGTACAGTGCTAAGCACAGAGTAAGCACTTAATATTAACATTTGCTGAATACATTCATAACTGAAGGTCCCTTGGGAATACATAAAGAACCACTGAATTTATGCCGTGGTGGTTGAGGCAAAACTTAGAAGAAATTTTTTTCTGGTCAAATTCAGTATCAGCCTATAATAAAAAATATAAAAAAACACTTAAAGTTTTAATTTTACTCTCTAGGGGAAAATAGCTGCTTTAATCCTGATGTTCCTCCAAATTCTCATTGCTGTGCTCGTGCAGCTTAAAAAATTGTATTCAAGACCAATGGATAAAATATAGTGCCAGAATAATATAAGCTTTATGTAAGAAATGACTAGAATTTTCTCTGCAAAAATATTTGTAATTTGTCCTTTTAAAAAAATTTTATACTTAATATATCATGGGTATTTAGATATAAATTTAAATCATTTGCTATTCCCCAAATGTTTTGAGTTTAGCCCATTAGTAATAATGAAAGTCTAATGGTTATATCAACCTATTCACTACATTCAGACTGTTATCCTTTGGGGGAGCTTAAATTGGATTTTAATAAGAATGGTGAGTTAAATATGATTATTGAGATGCTTTATTCTGTATATTAATTATGTGTCAAGATAATAGTGTGTGTTTTAGGTATTTCAAAGGTAGATAACAACAGAGAGGGGATACAGTTTCAACTTGGCTGTTACCAGTATTGATGAATTTCTATTTACTGGTTGGAAAGTACGTTTTTTCATTGTTTACACATTTCATAATTATCACCAGATGTGGCTTAATAAGAATGGATTATTTCAAACAAAGTAAATAATTCATTAACTTATAAATGAAATGCATATTTGGCTAGCCAAAGAGAAAGCACTAACCAATCTGGAGTTTTGTTTTTTTTTTTTTTCTTTCCCCCTAACTGCTTACAGATTGCCTCAACATTCAAATCTATAAACCACTTAGCACAAGACAACTCCTGCTGAGGCAAAGCTTTACCAATGCCAAGTAATAGATTGTTCCTCAGCACAGGAAAATATATCAGAGTTAAGGAAAGAAGGATGATGTTAGTGGTGTTAAAAAGAACAAACAGCAAAAAATGAAAACCTCCCTCTTGCCCTGCTTTACTCGGTAGCCTTTCATGCAGAGCATTATATAATAAACTTTCTCTGCAGTCCTGGGAAAGACGTGCTCTGCCCTGAGACATTCCGTCTTGTAGTATACTAGGGTTATAAAGTTAGAAAATTAATGATGGACAGAGACACATTGGAAAATAAGAGCACCTCTTTCTTTGAGCTAAAATAGTTTGTATGCTTTTTTGATAGTGAAATAAATTCGACTTGATTTTAATTTATGACACTTTACATATTAAACCTGTACTTTGCAAATTTGATGCTTTGTGGAATGTTGCTATTGGTACTATAGATTTTAAACCGCATTTTGTATTTTTTATCAATTTTATCTTTTATACTTGTATTATAACAGAACCTTTTTATATTACTTATTCACATTTTAAATTTCTAATTTTAGATTGGATAGAAATTCTTCTTAATTCTGCTTAAAATATACTAACTATTGTCCGGAGTGAGACTGCAAAGTAATACTGTAAGGAGATAATTACATTAATTACATGCATTTCAACACACTTCTGTATTATACAACGTGTTCTAGTGGAGATAACTAAGTTGATTTAATGGTCAGTTAAACTGGGGGTTGGGGGTGTGGTATGAACCAAGTAGAAGCTACCAAATAACATGATCTAGGCTAGAAAGCCAGCCTCAGTGTCAAAACTATAATTGTAGCTTTCTAATTTCCTTTGCTTACCTCTGTTTGTAAAGAATATTGAGCACACAGCGAAAATGCCTCTAATCCTTACATCCCATGCCGCTGGCTAATGAGAGGAACACAAGTGGTGTGAACACAGAGGGAACAGGCTCAGTAGTGTCTATCTTCCTTTGACAGCGAGAAAATCACTTCTAATTGAGTGTTACTCTTTTCTTTCTGGTCATCTATCTATTTTTTATGTGTTTTTTCCCTTGCTATGATCCAGGGAAGTTAATATAAATCAAGTTGGTGTTGGTTTTTGGTTATGACTGATTTTGTGTTGTGTATGAAGCAAATTACACTGAAGCAAGTTTCAGCTGTTTCAGTGCAGAATGGAAATAACAGGAAATGAAGAAACTCAACTTGTTCTATTTCTCTAACCATGATAACCAAGCTGACATTTATAACTTTGTATTGTGGCTTTTTAAAAATATTTGCAATTGTAGCAAATTAAATGTGGTGTCATTTAATTTATGACTGCTGTGGTCTACCATAGTTAGGGAATGAGATATCTTGGTTAAGAAAATAGCACAGTTGACATAAAATTGGCAATTCTCTTTAATCTCTAGATTAAAATCTTCCAGGGGCTCTCTCATTTCTCTTTGACTACTGCAATAGCTTCCTAACTGCTCTCTCTGTTTCCAGTCTTGAGTTCCTCCAATTCATTATCTTCAAGGCATAAATAGTAATTTTTAAATGCAAATCAGATCACATCAAACCTCTACTCAAAGCCCTCCAGTTATTTCCAAATGTACTTAAAATATATGTCTTTTTTTTTGTCAAGGCCTCCAAAACCCTGTATAACCTGGTTCCTGAGAAGTCCCACTATTCTCATCAAATTTCTCTCTTCCCCACTCAATCACATGGTCATCTGAATGTCCCTTTAAAGTACCAACCTTTCCTTATTCAGGTCTGTTTGTACCATAGGATAACAGCTACTTTCTTTTTATTAGCTTTCAGGTGAAAGCAGAGTGTAGAGTAACAGCAAAATCTATCAGGTTATAGTAAAAGGTTGCTTTTAGCCAACTTTATTGTATCAAGAAACTTAGCCATTCCAAAAATTATTTTGTCCCCTTCAATAAAACCTAGCAGTCATTGAGTTTCATGTTTCCCCAGCATTTGAAACTTTATTTTATGATAGGAACATTATTTGAAATTTTAAATTCATTGCTATTTCTATCATCCCCTTTATGCCTACCTCAGAAAGGCTTTGGATTACATTTTGGAAATTAAGTCCATTAGAATTTCAGAAAATGGGCTAAATATAGAGACTTCACCTTTTCTTTCATCAGTGGCTCTGAGTTTGTTGGCATGGCACCATGATATGGTGATTACCACCATGTTTACGCCAGGACTAAAATTGGAGATTTGCTATCTGTCTATCATCTATCTGTCTAATCTATCATCTACCAGTCAACTGCCCTGCGTTTAGTATCAAATGTTGACTGTCTACTTTTAGTATCAAATTAACAGTCAGATTTTCTGAACACTAAGTTTACAGTTAGGAGGAAAAAAATTCTTTTGGACAATGTCCCCACCAGTAAAATTGAATAAGATTGTGAATGCTTTAGTTTTCCACAGTCATCTGAAAGAAGCTGAGGTTTTCCCTGTGCCAATCCCTTAGGAAGATCAAGTAATTCATTTGATAGCATCTGTGAAATGTTCTGAACACCTCAGCACAGGATGTTCTACAAACACAATGTATTATTATAATCATCATCTCTATCTCTTCTGCACCCAGTAGAGCATACTATTTGCCATCCATCTTACACTGATGTTGTGGGGATTACTGAGATAATATCTCTAAGGTACTTAAAGTTCCTTGGAATCAGGAGGTTATGTAAGTACAAGGGAATTTGATTATTATTAAGCCAATATATTATATGGCTTCCTAACTGTTCCTTTTAATCAAGAGTAGATGTAAATGATTGATCAAATTCACACTGAGAGAAATAGCAATATAACATTAAGTTGCTTTGGAAACTGGAATGTGTGTGCCTGTATGTGCGTATGTGTAGTTGAAATGTCACTTGAATCCAGCCTCTTAGACAAGCACATTTCTATTCTGAATTATTTTGGTTACACTTAACGTAAAGGAATGTGGTTATAAGTCTCAGATCTTGGTTGATGAGGCTAAATGTTTTGAACCACATATTCTGTTAGGTAAAAAAGTAATAAAATGAGGTATAAAGGCATTTCAGTAGGCTTGTGACAAGACTACCTTTAACTGATTTTAGTCAATAGTTTAGTAAATCTATAGACACTTTGGCAATAAGAGCCTGAATTGATGTTTCATAAAACCTTATAAATATTTCCCTTTCTCTTCAAGAAATTTAATATTGCTCAAATTAAAAAAAAAAAAACCTTAATTTTGAATCAGAAACAGGGTATGGAGAGTATTACCATCAATCAGAAACAAATTAAATTATATATAATAAAGAATTAAAATTATTTGCCTTTAGCACTATGTTTTGAGAGCTACGTATATAAAGGATTCTATGTAACAGGCAAGAGCACTCCATGACAACTTTCAGTACCTGTATATTCTACTATCTACCTCTCTCTTTCTGTTTTTTAAGCCCTGTTTCTCTTTCTAGTCATCATTCCATCTATCTATCAATCTATCCATCCATCCTTCTGTATTAATTAAGGTTCTCTAGAGAAACAGAACCAATGGGTAGATAGGTAGAAAGAGATAGATGGATAGGTTTATTATGAGGAATTTGCTCACATGATTATGAAGGCTGAGAAGTCTCATGATTCACCATTTGCAAGATGGAGTCCAAGGAAAGCTGGTGGTGTAGATCCAGCCAGAATCTGAAGTCTTGACATTATCCTGAGAGAAATAACTCACAAACGAAAAGTGAAATACCACGTGTTCTCACTTACACAAGGGAGCTAAACAATGAATACACATGGACATACAGAGTGAAATAACAGACACTGTAGACTGCAAAAGGTAGGAGGGGGGGTGAGGGATGAAAAATTACCTGTTGGGTACAATGTACACTATTTGGGTGATGGGTACACTAAAGGCCCAGACTTAACCACTAAGCAATATATCCATATAATAAAACTGCACTTGTACCCCCTAAATATTTTTTTAAAAAAAGAACATTCATAATTCATGGAAGGAAGTTGCTCATCCATAAGAAGAAAGTCCTTATCTGTTCAAGTTTCATCATGAGATTGCAGCAATTCAGTCACATCTTCAGGCTCCATTTCTAAATCTATTTTTCTTGCTATTTGCACCACATCTGCAGTTACTTCCTCCGCTGAAGTCTTGAACCACCCGAAGTCATGTGTGAGATTTGAAATAAAATCCTTCCAAACTCCTGTTCAGGCCAATATTTTGACTTCTTCCTGTGAATCATAAATGTTCTCAATGGGATCTAGAATGGTAAATCCTTTCCAGAAATTTTTCTGTTTACTTTACCCAGATCCATCAAAGGAATCATCATCTATGGCAGGTATGTAGCCTTATGAAATGCATTTCTTAATTAATAAGACTTGAAAGTTGAAATTACTCATTGATCCATGGGCTGCAGAATAGATATGTTAGGAGGCATAAAAACAACATTGATCTCCTTGTACATCTCCATCAGGGCTCTTGGCTGACCAGGTACATTAGCAATGAGTAGTAATATTTTGAAAGTATTTTTTTTTCTGAGAAGTAGGTCTCAACAGTGGGTTTAAAGTATTCAGTAAACCATCCTATAAACAGATGTTCTGTCACCCAGGCGTAGTTGTTTCGTGTATACAGCACAGGCACAGTAGATTTGGACCCATCATTGTTAAGGACCCTAGGATTTGGGGAATGACAAGTGAGCACTGGCTTCAATTTAAAGTCACGAGCTGCATTAGCCCCTAGCTAAAAGCTCAGGCTGTCCTTTGAAGCTTTGAAGCCAGATAATGACTTTTCCTCTCATTTTGAAAGTCGTAGATGGCATCTTCTTCCAACATAAGGCAATTTCATATATAGTGAAAATCTGTTGTTTAGTGTAGCCATCTTCATCAATGATCTTAGCTGAATAACTTGCTGCAACTTCTACATCAGCACTTGCAGCTTCATCTTGCAGGTTTATGTTATGAAGATGTCTTCTTTCCTTCAACCTCATGAACCAACCTCTGCTGGCATCCACCTTTTCTTCTGTAGCTTCCTCATCTCTCTCTGCCTTCGCTGAAATGAAGAGAGTTAGAGCTTTGCTCTGAATTGGGCTTTGGTTTAAGAGAATGTTGTGCCTGATTCGTTCCTCTATCCATACCATTAAAACTTTCTCCATATCAGCAATAAGGCTGTCTTGCTTTCTTGTTATGTGTGTGCTCACTTGAGTAGCACTTTTAGTTTCCTTCAACAACTTTTCCTTTACATTTACAACTTGGCTGACTGACTGGCACAAGCAGCCCAGCTTTCAGCCTATCTCAGCGTTTGACATGCCTTTCTCACTAAGTTTAATCTTTTCTAGCTTTTGATTTAAAGTGAGAGATGTGCGATTCTTCCTTTCACTTGAACACTTAGAGCAATGGTCCTCAACATTTTTTGTACCGGGGACTGTTTTCATGGAAGACGATTTTTCCACGGACCGGGGCGGGATGGGGTGGAGTTCATTTCGGGATGATTCAAGCCCATTACATTTATTGTGCACTTTGTTTCTATTATTATTACATTGCAATATATAATGAAATAATTTTACAACTCACCATTGGTTTGGGGTCCCCTGACTTAGAGGCTGTTGTAGGGTTAATTGACCATATTTCAATATTATTGTGTCTCAGGGAATAGGGAAGCCTGAAGAGAGGGAGAGAGATGGGGGAATGGCTGGTCAGTAGAACAGTCAGAACACACACAACACTTATCAATTAAGTTTGCCATCTTATATGGGCATGGTTCACAGCACTCCAAAACAATTAACCATAGTGATATCAAACAAAGATCACTGATCACAGATCTCATAACAGATATAATAATAATGAAAAATTTGTAAAATATTGTGAGAATTACCAAAATGTGATGTAAGGACACAAAGTGAGTGCATGCTGTTGGAAAATGGTGCTGATAGACTTGTTGGAGGCTGGGTTGTCATAAACCTTTAATCTGTGAAACAATGCAAATATCTGTGAAGTGCAATACAATGAAGCACAATAAAATGAGGTATGCCTGTATGTATTATCTGAGTGAAGTTGGGCTGCATGGAAATGTGCTTGTAGTTAGGGAAGAAAACATAAATATGTCATGTATCCTTTGGGAATACATAGTCTAGAAGAGAGATTTTCAACTGCTCTCTCTTTGCTCATACCAAGTAATGCACACTATATATTTTTCAACGTAAGCCCTTCCTCTCATAGCTAATACTGTAGTAGTTTTATTTGTCTTTTTTTCCATGCATTGACAACTATGAATGTTTCCAGTTTTTTGTGTCTCTGATCAATATTTACAAAGCCTTCTTTCCTTTGTTTCATCCAATTCAAAGATCATTTTATTTACAAGTCAAAAGACATTGGCTAATGTTCTGCCTGATTCTACCACTTTGTGGCTTTGGGCAATGTACACATTTACATCTCAGTCTCTGCACCTACAAACCAGGGGTAATACTCTCCCTGCCTACCACGCAAACTTGTGTTTGTGTGTGCCAGAGCACATAAAATCACTCTCATTTAAACTCCTCAGCTGACTTATCACCCTCTCTTAGAAATTCTTTCTTTGTCAGATGCTGAGCTGTAATTAATTCACTGTGCAGGATAACTTATCCATTCTTTACTCTGCTGACACTTACTGAACATTGGCTATCTGTGGGCCTAGACCACGTATGGTTTGCTGTCTTTTAGATTCAGGAACTAGAGTTGGTTAAGATAGATCCATGGCCTAGAGGAACTAGGGAGACAGACATATCAAGTATAACAAATGTGATAAATATTTTAGGAAAGTACATATACAGTGCTATGGTGAACAATATAGGGAGTTAGAAAGGTTTTGAAATGGAGAAAATGTTGAATTGGATCTTTGCCATAGCATTATACTCTTCCAGATTTCCCTCCACTTTTCTTCTATTAACTCACTTGTGTAACATCCTTCAAATTTCAACTTTCTCCCAAATCTTTCCAGATTAGTATATCTTGGTATTTTCTGGTATTTTTACTCAATTTTTCATTTGCATTTAATAACATTTCCTTTTTAAGTGGTAGATTTGGAGGGGTTTTCTTTAGTTATTGAATAGTATAAATACTCAATGACAGAGATAAAATATTAAATTTATTTTCTACTCATTATTGCTTAGCATAACAATTGGCATCCTCTCTGGCATATTTATGTAAAGGTGTTCTCTGTTTTTCTTTCTCTCTTCTTCCCTATAGCTCTCTCCCATACATCAATATGATAATTGTCCTTAAATATATCTTTTCAGTCAAGATCTATATTCTGAGTTCCTGATGCTGGCGACTCAACACCTCACCCTGGATGTTATAAGTTTGTGTTCAAACTGAGTGAACATGTGCCCTTCCCACTACCGTCTGCCCCAGAGTACCCTGGCCAGAAATCTGCTCTCTCCTCAGGTTCTACCTACCAGTAAATACACTTGATTGTTTCTGAGAAAAACCTGGCAGACCCCTCTCCTCTTTCTCTCATCTCTTATTTCCAAATATCAACTATGTCTTATTGTATATATTCTGTTTTTCTCCATTGATCTTATCAACTGCTATAGCTCAATGAAATAAATGACTTCTCTATAGTTCTCAAACTTTCAAATCAAAAGCTTAACTATTGTATTGGTTTGGTTTTCCTCCTCTGCAGGGAATTGCCAAACCCTTAGCATCAGGTCATCGATTGCTTGATAGATCTGCAGGGTATAGGCAATGGACTTGAGATATAGTAATACTTAATGGTTATTATCATCTCACTGGCTCACCAAAATCAAGTAATTAAATGTACATGTGAATTACTGTGCTCCAAGATAATCAATTGTTACATATGTGTTATAACATTGAAAAGTTAATCTTTGGCTAAACATCTTCTGCAGTAATGAAATTTTTCTATAGTAAATCATATACTTCTCTACCTTCTTAAAACTATTCTGAACTTAATTAATAATTGAATATTTCTTTGAGGAGTCAAGACTGACATTTTGGATATCATCTATGTTAGTACCGTGTAATATGTTGATGCCTTTTATTGAGGTGTGTGGGCCTCTTACCTGTTCACTAAGTGGCCCCAGGCACCTATAATTTTAAAGTTTGTGCTTTTATTACTGTCATGTTCATATTTGATTCAGTCAGTGTGCCTGCATAAAATTACATGTTCCTAGAGGTGAGGGGTGGATCTATCAAGTTTTCTTCACACAGCTCTTAGCACAGAGCTTGTCCAAGTAAATTGTAAGATTTCTTTTGAAGGCAAAACATTTTTTTAAAACACAAAGTTATCTTTTAATTCCATTTTGGGGGTAAATAAAAATGCTAATAAAGCTAATATAAGTTAATAACTTCATACTGGTCTTTTTGTGTATATAGTTAGATCTTGGCTGGCATGTTTTAATCCATGACATAGTAACAGGAATGGAATAATGATTTGCAAGGCATAACTTTACCAATTACAGATAATTTGAATAATCTTGTCCAGTGGATGAGGAAACCCATCTTATGTAGTCTTAAATAAACATATGTGGACTCTGATGTTCCCTCCTTCCCATTCCCCTTTCACATGCTGTCTGCTATGTTTGCCATGGAGAAACAGTCAGGTGTAAAAGATCTCCATTCAAACAGAACTGCTCCACATTTTGACCCACGAGAAAAAGGGGAAAACAAACACTTATGTTGATGGGAAGCAGGATGGCTTGGTGGGATTACAACTTCTTAGCCCATCATTTCCCTTGATTTTCTGAATAAAAATTATATCAGCATCCATTTGGGATGGCTTGGTATCTCCAGTGGGAAGCTACACTAACATAACTTCCCTTCTCCTTCATCTTTTTCACCAAGCTACATATGGATTAGGATGTCGAGGCCCTGGGAATGGTCCTGCCCCAAGCTTAATGAGGGTGTGTTTGCTTAAGGGTGCACGGAGTCTAAATGTATCAGTGGGGTTGCTGCTTAATACAAGCCCAATTTCCCTGGGACAGCCCTGGAGAAAGGGCAGCAGGTTCTCTAAGAAGGTAATAGTATATTGGCCGGGCGCGGTGGCTCACGCCTGTAATCCTAGCACTCTGGGAGGCCGAGGTGGGTGGATCGCTCGAGGTCAGGAGTTCGAGACCAGCCTGAGCAAGAGCGAGACCCTGTCTCTACTAAAAATAGAAAGACATTATATGGACAACTAAAAATCTATATTCCAAAAATTAGCCGGGCATAGTGGCGCATGCCTGTAGTCCCAGCTACTCGGGAGGCTGAGGCAGTAGGATCGCTTAAGCCCAGGAGTCTGAGGTTGCTGTGAGCTAAGCTGACGCCACGGCACTCACTGTAGCCTGGGCAACAAAGTGAGACTCTGTCTCAACAAAAAAAAAAAAAAAAAAAAAAAAAGAAGGTAATAGTATAGACAGAAAATTTTTCTGACTACAGCCACAGCAAGAACAGCTACAACCCAGTATAGATTTCGCTTGCTCAGAGTGTGTTTGTCACAGGATGCCGATCTGAGAGACTTACATAGAAAACAACTGACAAAGCCACCAGCCAACACATTATACTCCACGTCAGCAGCAGGGGCAAGTTTTGACAGACTGGGGAAAAAAATGCAAGGATCATTTGTCAAGCTTCTTTTCCTTCTGTCACCCTTTCCCTTCTTCCTACCCCCAGCAAACTCATTTCATCTTCTTAGTTTTCATTTTAAAAATATGGTTACGACACAAGTGGTTTCAAGCAAAAATAACAGGGATTTGAACAAAGAAAACTGACAAAAAGGACCCTGGGACAAGTTTGCTTGAAATATAAATTGTTTTTATGGGCATATCCCAGTTTTCTTGCCGGTCTTGAGCTGTCACTCTGGGTTATTTTTACTGTAGTCACTGCGGACGTTAGCTGAAAAGCAAGCAACTAAGAATGAATGAAGCAGAGAATGAGAGAGGCAGTGAAAGTCCCCAGAAAGCCCAGAGCCAGCTACACACACAGGGGAGTATGTCCTCGGCTCCCCTAGACACACACATACACCTCCCCACATCCATACATAGCGCACGTGCTCTAAATTCTCATTTTTCTTGCCTGAAATATACAAAACGAGGAAACAAAGCCAGAAAGTTTCTAGGAGTTCTCAGCTGTGAACAAAGAAAGAAATCAAAATCTTTTTTTCTCCCCAGTCTCAGTCTGAGTTAAAAGAGATGGATGGATTTCAGTGCTTCACCTAACTATCACGAACCCTTCTCTTCTCCATTTTCTTCCTCTGCCTATTGGTCATCATTAGTGTGCTTTACCTCTGACTGCAGGGCAGAGTGGTGCCAAACCTACTCCATTAATCAAGCAGCAGATGGAGAATTAAGGCCCATGAAACTGGAAAGCTGGAATCCTTTCTATCCCCTGAGATTTATGTCCATTACCCAGAGGCCAGAGTTATTGAGAGATGATCGTGTACTAATAAGCTTTACAAATGGTGCCTCTTCGTGTGTGTGTGTGTAGTTTCGTGTGTTTAAACAGCTGAGCAGAGTATTGACTCTGTATTTTCAAAAGTACCTTGCAAAACATGTCTTAAACATAAGCTTTGTTTAACATGCCGCTGGTATTCTAATACCAGCGCTTAGTGAACACTCTTCATTCCCTGGTGTGCTTTTGAATCTAACTTAGTGCCTGAACTGGGAGAGCCTGTTTAATATTTATGGAGACTCACAATGTGTTAAGTACCAAATGGGGCTGATAGGAGTAAATGTTCAAGGATGGCTTCATCTTGTTTAATTCCTAGGTAGCAGGCGTGAAATGTGCACCTCACTGGTTAGAAGAGGCCTCAGCAGGCATTATTCTATAAAGACATTTGATGGAGTCTAACCAAAGGCTTATAGTAGTGATGGCATCTACCAAAATCAGGTATCTCTCTTTCTTTTTAAATGCACAGACCTTGAGTGGACAGCTCTTTGGTTTTAATGTGTGTATCTACACCCAAGTAACCACAGCCAGTCGAGAGCATTCATCTCGTCATCACGTCTTTTAGGTCCCTTTCCAGGTGCTGCCTCCCACTCCCCACACACGACGACTTTCTCAATCCAATCACTATAGATTCATTTGGTTGATTTATGAACTTCATATAAATAGAATCATTGAGTGTTTACTTACATGTGTTTGCTTTCTTTCACTAATTATGTCCTGAATTCATCCATGGGATTCTCGTAACTTAGATTTTCGTGACAACAAACAACATTAATACAGGAATTGCTTTGTCCTGCTTCCTATAAATTCTACTTTTGTTTCTTATTTTGTTTCTGCATGATCAACTGATGCTCTGCTATGCTTTGTCTATGCTTGATCAACTGATGCTTTGTCTATGCAGTTCTATATTCCTACACTTTTCTGCATCTACACTTTGTTTCTTTATTGCTAATTGCAGAGAAATCTTCAATTTCACGGTCTGCAATTGCTCCAAGTCACACTTTAAGTATGGAGCCTTCATCAGTTCTTGCCTCTACTTGAAATACTGAAGCCATTCCCCATCAGCTTTTAATTGCCAGCTCTCAGATACATAGGAATGTTTGCTTTCTGGTGCTCCTTTGCCCTGAGGTCTCTCTGTTTTATGAAATAAGAGTAGGTGGAATTATATAGGTCACTACTGTGTTTGCCTGGGGGAAACGACTTCTAGGTTGAGTGCTACCTAAAAGGCATCTCTACTGTGCAGAAGTCATTTTTTTAAAGTTGTATTCTCGTACTGCACTAAAATCCCACATTGTTCCCATCAGTTTTAATCTTTGATTTTGCTGTCAGGCCCACTCTAGGGGGTAAACGTGCTTGGATGACTTTGTAATTTTTGAATAAGCTACAAGTGTGCTGAAGAAGTGGAGCTGTAAGTGGGTCTCTTTGCTAAGTAAGCTGCCACTTTGCTATTCATGTCAACACTGATCAGATTCTGTGCTCGCACCGACATACCTCTGTGCAGAATACACTTGTGCACCGACTCTGAAAAGTCATAGCAGCCGATGCTCCCGGAGGAAACTTCTGATCTGCTTTATGGATATTATGCAAACTTGCTCTCAGGCCTTTGGAATCATCCTGAATTCTAGAACCATGTTTTATCCACTACAGTAAAGAAGGATGCCTTAAGGCTCATGAACTCATATCTCACTGTGTGTCACTGCTTTGGTGGCCAGTCAAGTAGCAACATCGGAAATAATTCCTGCATACATCTCAGAGTGATAGTCAAGATGCATGTTTATTCAAATGCTCAATGCCCGTACTGGCAATTTTATCTAGTATTTCCTTGACTCTGTAAGAATTTCCATACCCCTGTTTATGCTATTTCCATACCCCTGTTTATGCTATTTAAATATATCCTGGGCTGAACTGCCAATAGTAATTCAACAGAAAGACCAGCACTCTATTGTAAGCAGGAGGAAGGAACAATTGTTAAGCTTTAAAGATAAATAGTTTAGTGTGCTAAGAGAAAGCAAAGGTGATGACGTTTGCAATACAGACTCAGTGTAAACACAGCTTTCCATTCTCACCTTTTTGGAATTAAGTGATAGAGATGCCAGAAAAACTGACACCATGCCAGTAGGTTAAACATTGTAACTTGTTTGAAAGCCTTTCAGGAAATACGAAGTGTGATCCCCAACTGTGGGAAACTCTGATCTCAAAATAGAGTCTCTAATTCTTTCTGTTCTTCCCTCCTTTTCTCCTTCCCATTTTTTTCTCTCTTCCTCCCTCCTTCCCCCACCTTCTACCCTTCACCTCTTTCTTCCTCTCTCCCTATTCCTTTCTTCTTCATTTTATTTCTTTAAATAACATACTTTCAGTAAGTATTTGAGTGCACCTAGTGTGTGCCAAGTATCATTCTAGGCTTTGACAATGATCACGGTTTATAAGATGAAGACCCAATCCTCATGGAACCTGCTTTCCCCCCCCTTTTTTCCTTCTCCTCCTCCTGCCTTTTCTCTCTGATTGATTTCATGCCACACCATTGGACTAAAATTAGAGAAGCTTAGGAATGATAATGTGGTGGCCCTCAATTTCGGCTGGCAACCCCAGGAAAGCCCTGTAAGGTAAATGATGCTCCTTCCATAGTCCTCTCTGAGCCTGGGCTACGAGCACATAACACAAGTGGTGTAGAAAATCCTTTGCCTACGGTTGTGTTTATTAGTGACAAGGGATAATGCAACTGGTCTGCACCTCCACCAGGTCTCCATGTATCAAGACCCTTGTTAATTGTTGATTAGGCCTCCTGAATGCCAGTAATTATGCTGCCCAAGCACTAGCAGTGCTTCATGCCAGTGGGAGGAATCACTGTTCCTGAGCACGTCGGCTTAGAAGAATAATCAAGTAACAGTTGTGAGATATGGAAGTTGCCTGGCTCTCACTCTGATATACCTTTCATGGATTTTAATTATTTTATATACGTTTCTACTTCCTAAAGGAATCTTCAAGCCCTTAGTCAATCTCACTGCATTTTAGTTAATCTGAACTGCAGACCTTTAGTGCCAGCCCTTGCAGCGCCACAAAGACTCAGCTGAAATGAGCTTTGCCGTCGCTCTCCAGCAGGAGTGAATCTGAAAGCCGCTGGGCTGGTTAAAGTATTTCTTTTATTGTGAAAATTTCAATTTCTAAAATGTCAAAAAAAAAAAAAGACTTGACTTGAATTTCTGTTATATATTACATACACTGAAACTCACTTGTCTTCTATAATACCTGGCCCAAGTGTTGTACACGGCAGATGTTTAACTAATAATTGTTGAATTGAATGAAGTTGAAATATTATTGAATACTTTAGGTTTAATCTTTCTATATGTTCTTACTTCCTTATTTAATGTGACATTAAGAAATGCACAAATACAAAGAAATCTCTCTCTAAAAACAAAAGGAAAATTAGTGAAGCTGTTACAATTTTTTTATTATTATTATGTAAGACTCTGAGTACTTAACGCTTAGGCAAGTCAGGACACACTTACACCGGTCTGCAATGTAACTTTTATCAAAGGCTATTGGTATATTTGGTAAGATCCTTCTTTCTTAGCACTTCTAGGAATATTGAAAATACATAGCACTTTACCACAGAATTAATAATTTTAAATAATTAAATACAGTTATATTAGTGGTTCATAGGAGGCTCATCTTCCCTTCTCTACCTTTAGATTTCTGATTCTGAGAGTGTTATTAACTCATTCGGGATAGCTGAGGATGTGGTGGAAATTTCCATTTAGGAATCCTCTTGGCTACAGAATAGTTTTCTGATGCATTTTTCCTCTAACCATTATGGAAAACTGGGGCTTGATTTTCTGCCAATCTGGGACCCAAGGGCCGCTCAGTACCTACTGGTCATCCATAGGTTGGGCCTATGAACTATCAAAGAAAAATTGTACTGGACAGAATTAAGCAGGCAAGGATGACTGTATTCAAGACTGTTGTAATAGGGGTGTGGGACTGAACTCAATTTGGTTGTAAAGAAAGACAGTAAGATTTTTAGGCTCTGAGGTGAGCTAGTGGAAAAGAACTGGAGGACACTGGGGGAGGCTGGTGGATGTGACCAGGCAATCTGTGTTTGCCGACTGGTGCTCATGGAAGTCAGGCTCCTACCCACCCCACCCCCCACAGAGACCGTGAGATACGGAAGTTACCTACCTTGATGGTTACATTTCAAAGAGTTGTCCCTCAGGACCTTGCAAAAGACACACAAGAGACTGGGGGAAGATTTATCTATATTTCAGATACATTTCTGGGACAGAGAAAGAATTTGTAATTATAAGTTTCTTAAAGGTTCTAAGAAAATGGGGTCAGGGTCGTATAGTCAGGAAGGAACCTGCCTGAAATTTAGCTGAGCGGAAATGAATACTAAGGCTGTCATCCACTTACTTTGGGGTCATGGTCTTCTTCCCTCAGTACTTGCACTCCTTCCTCTTAACACCAGCAACTTCAGTTCCTCCTTTTTTCTTAGAGCAGTCACATTTTCCTCTCTGCCAACCCCCTTCTGCCCTTCTTGCTCAGAGTTTCCCTTGGGAAAGCTCTTTGCATTCTGCCAGCACCCTCTCTGGTGGTCCATGCATTTAGGAGTTCATACCTCACATTCTTCCTCAACTAACAAGAAGAAGACCAATCTCATCACTTCCAGACTTTATAGTCTGAATTTAGCTTGTGATTTCCTAGAGAACAAACGCCATGTTGTGATTGAGATCCAGTTTGAATAGATAAATGGGCCAGTAAGCCCTGCTCTACTCCAGCAAAGAAGCACTCAGCAACTCGGTGACAAGTTGGTTGACAATGAAAACCGAAGACGTGGCGTGTGTGCCTGTCTACACAATAGACGGCAGCACAGGCTGTTCTGTGGCATTCTTTTAAGTCTGAGTGTTTACTTTATGCATGTGTTAAATGTCAAGTAGAATTCACTCAAAATTTCAGCTCCAAGAAAACAAAAAAACAAAGTATCAGTATCTGCAGGAAACAATGGGGGAGGCGACCTGCAAAAGTGAGGAAACACCAGATGATTTGAAGTTTAAGGAAAGTGAGTGTCAAATGTGTAAACAAAGACAAGGCAAGTTCATAAAACATAAAACAAACTGAGAAGAATGCGTGAAGAACCTGGTATTAATAGAAAAGGGTTTGGAATGGCTATGGATTAAAGGCTGTGGAAAAATACAGTTCAGTTCAACTCGTGTAGCAGAGGAAGCCGTGAGTCTGTGTTGCTTTGCGATTGTCGGGAACAGTCACTCGCCTAATTATGAGGAAAGAAGAAGGAAAAATAATTGACAGAAGCTCACAGAGAAATACTGCTAATAAGAGATTTAGACAGTTCTCAGGAGGAAAGAAGAGCAGGAAAACTGTGCATGCCACACTAAGCTCTGTTGACCTTACTTAGCAGGGCCTCGCGCTCCCAGGTAGGAGGAGTTCAATGGCTGGGTTAATAGGAGGAACAACATGTTGATTTATAGTGCAGGTGCTTTGTGAAAATAGAAAGCATAACTGTTGACCTGTTGTCTTAGTGAGTTCAGGCTGTCTTCACAAAACAGCATAGGCTAGGTAGCTTAAACAACAGAATTTTTTTTTTTCTCTCAGTTCTGGAGTCTAGCAAGTTTAAAATCAGGGTGCCAGCATGGTTAGTTTCTGGTGTGGGCTCTCTTCTTGGCTTGCAGATGGCCACATTCTCACCAGGTCCTCAGAAGAGGGCGCGAGAGCAAGCTCCAGTCTTTTCTTCTTGTTATTGGAACACTACTCCCATCATGGGGGCCCCACCCTCATGACCTCATCTAAACCTAAGTACTTTCCAAGGCCCCACCTCCACATACCATTGCATTGGGGGTTAGAGCTTCAACATATGCATTTTGGGAAGACACTAACATTCAGCCCATTGCACCTCTTAAGGTAAACACAATAGGCTAATCTATTCAATTAGGTAGCCAGAGCCTAGAATATACATTATCTTATTCTTGGGAATAAAATATAATAGAACAGTTATTCTTTAGTGGATACTTCCTTCTTGTCCATCATGGGTGGGGAGAGAGTTGAGGTTGCTCAGCTCAGCTCATCAGATCTGCTCAACCATGAACTGACCAAGGGACTCAAAAACCAAACCTCCAAGGGCATCACGTGACTATATCTCCATCCAATCTTATTTCATCAGTGATGGAATAGGGACCAGGAAATGTTAAACGACCCCCCCTAAAGTCAGTCAGTAAGTAACTGATCTGGATCAGGATCCTGAACTTCTGATGCCGATTCCCAATCCAGTGGGTTTGTTTGGGTTTTGTTTATTCCACTGTGAAGTTTGGGATCTGTCAACTGCATGTATTTACCTTCGGTAAATGCATTTGGAATATTCAAAGAATTAGTAAATTTCTCACTTAAACTGGAACTGTGAGTCCTTGGACCTTTTATTCTTTCCTCATCTTTCTTGATGGTGAGTCAACTTAGAACAATATTATCAACTTATAGGCTAAGAATCTACTCTAAAACCATATTGGACGTTGGGGTTAAATCTATGTAAATATTTGTGTAAACCCAATTTTGTCCCAGATTCTGCTTACAAATATAACACCTCAATTTGAAGGGAGCAGAAAGAAAAAGTGGTGAGGAGACAGCAATGCATATTGAGAAAACCCAAGTTTACTGTTGTCATCTGATGTTAAAGGCTTTCCCACTGAAAGACTAATACATGCCAGGTACCTGTGTTTGTTGGGAACGTTGAACATAATCGTCTCAACAGTCCCACCTGGCAGTTACCCTCACCTCCACTTTACAGATAAGGACTCTGAAGCTCAGAGAGACCATGCAAAAAGTCGTAAGGTTATTACAAGTTGTGAACCCAATATGTATCCCATGGTTAAAAAAATGTGGCCTCTGACCACATAACAGAACTATCCAGGAGTATTAATACTTAGAAAACACATAGATTCCTGGGCCCCACCATAGATGCAAAGAATTAGAATTTCTTGGGGTGGCTCCCCAGCTTCCTTGTTTAACTAGCACCCAGGTAATCTTTATGAACATTTGCAACTGAAAATCATTTTCTGAGTCCTGTCAGTTACAACACAGACATCCTAATCTCCACGACAGAACTTATGAGAGGTTGACTATGCCCACTGTACTCTGAAAGTAATGGTTCTTGTTCTTTGAGCTATCCTGACCCTGAGTCAATTATGTATCCTTGGGCCAACTCTCCATCACCAACTTGCTGCTCCCTGATATGTGGTGAAGGTACCTTTGGTAATGACATTTCCATTCTTCAGAATTAAGAAAAATTCTTGTTTCCTTAGCATCTACATGGAATAAGGTAAAGGCTTCAATCAGAGTTTCTTTGATATCTATTAAGGTTTTCTCATAAAAATATTAATATAAGTCTTGGTGTTTTAATTGCTATCTTTTCACCCTGTTGGTGAAGGAGAGATTCCTGCCCTAAGGTTGAAGAGATGGCTGAACGCACAATACACAGTACTGGACAGAAGAAACTGGCAGCCATTATTAGTCACATACATTCCGAGCCCAGGGAGGACACAGTGCACCACATGAGTACAGAGTGAGCACCAGGGGTTGTAGGATGTAGGAGTTGTATTATAAAGGCAGGTGAGGTGACCCTGGTTCCTATGGGAAGATGTGGTTGGCGTGTTTGTATAATCCCACAGGCTGTCAGGGAACAGAAGCCCACCATTCAGGAATAAGCAGGAACTGTGCTTGGTTCCTTAGGATATTTTTTACCAGGGGACCTTATCTGCAGGAGCTGAGTGGGTAGAGAACTTTGTGGTTAAGCCATTCAAGGCTTTCCTTGTTTCACTAGATGTTAAGACAGCACATGATATTGAGCCTAACTTTTCATCTTGTCATCTATATGGATTTGTTTCAATTTCTTTTTCTATATATATATGTAAACATATGTACACACACATACATATATATATACACATGCATTTGACCTTTGAACAATATGAGTTTGAGTTGCACAGGTTCATTTATACATGGATTTTTTTCAATAAATATATTGGAAAAATTTTTGGAGATTTGTGACAATTTGGAAAAATTCATAGATGAACTGTATAGCCTGGAAATATTGAAAAAATTAAGAAAAAGGTATATCATGAATACACAAAATATATGTAGATACTAGTCTATTTATGCTTTAATTGACTGTTAGAGGTAAGACTTCTGGTGAACAGTAGGCTATTAGTACTTAAGTTCTCAGGAAGTCACAAGTTATATGTGGATTTTCTACTGTACTGGGAGTCTGTGCCCCTAACCCCCGCTGGTGGTGTTCAGGGGTCAATACTGTATCTGCATATATACATATATATGTGCTTCACTATGCTGGAAACGCTTTTTACTTTTGGTAGTGTGCTTCTCAGATATCCCTGTGTAGTTTCTTGACTTTTCAGTCACTTTTAGTTATAAAAACAGTCTGTCTTGGCTATGAACATTTAGACACATCCATTTTAAGACTTCAAGTTCAAAGCTTTCATCTTTTCTCTGCAAAGGTCAGATTACGGATTCAGCTCCCAGCTGTGTGAAGGTGGCAATGTGGAGTTCTCCTCCTCACAGCCCTCGGGTTGGGATGAAGAAGGCAGAAAGGAGAAAATGAATGTATTTGTGCCTACGTATGCAAGTTGTGTGTTCTCTTCTAGGTTGGCTGCATTTGCCCTGCCTCTGTGTGACCAACCCCACCTCACTGGAGTTTGCTGTCCCCTCTGCTGGTGAGGCTACTTTTTGAGAACTGAGAGGCCTAGTCCCTTGCTCCTGGGGTCTCCTTATTACCCTGCAGCTCTCTTGGGAGCCTCTGTGGAGGTTGGTAAGCCCCGCTGCCTTTTCTAGGCTTTCTTAGCCTCAGCTGAGCACTCTCTTGGCACTTGCTCGTTCAGCTCTCCATCCTCCTCAATCCTCCCTTCACTCCCTGAGGCATCTGTATTAGACCATGGACTCTGCCAGTTCTTTGGCTCGCAATTTTCAGGCAAGAGAAAAATCATCTGTTGCTAATGGAGTGACAGTGGTTTGCACAGCCCCTCATCTTCTAGGAAATGGAGAAACACCCCTATTTGGTGTTCCACAAACTCTATAGTCACTCAAAAGACAATCTCTTCTGATCACCCTAAGACTCTTTTTGTCATATGGCCCAAAGGTGGGAATCCAGACGGATGGAGCGACCCGATTGTTATGTCTGTTCTGCTAAAATGGCACCTTTCAGAAACTGTTGTGAAGAATAAGGACTATGGAATATGCAACACCCACACCTCCTTTTACTCTCAACTGTGGTCGCCGGTTGATAATGAATAGAAATACATCACTAATTATATAATTAATAGAAATGCATCAATGATTACATAATAATTTAGATTAATTTGTTCAGGAAGTTTTGCTTTTTCTGCTTTGATGACAATCTATGTTTCCATGATTTTAAGTCTGGAGTGTGTTAGGGGCTAGAGTATAAGAATTTTATATTGATAGAAGCATTGTTGCATAACCTACTCTTTTGCTGGTTTAAAGCATTAGTTTCTACACACTCCATGATGTATTTTTGACAACCCACACAAATTTCAAAGTGAACATTGAGGACTACAGATATGAGCATTTCTTGTTTTTCTGTGAGGGATTGATTGACAGTTCCTAAAAATAGAATACAAAGGGGAGAAGATGTCAGAAATCATTGAGACTAACCCCTGCTCCCAAGTACTTAAACTGAGACTGATTGCAGTCTAAATTTTTTTTCTTCTTATTTTTCAAATCCTTATATCTGCAATCCCCAATCCCTGGGCCGCAGACCTAGTTTCTCTCTGCAGCCTGTTAGGAATCAGGAATTGGGCTGCCTCACCTCCTGAGCTCCATCTACACCTTCCCACCCTACCTGTCATCCACAGAAAAATTGTCTTCCCATGAAACCAGTCCCTGGTGCCAAAAAGGTTGGAGACCACTGCCTATATAACGGAGACCCCGTAACCTTCTTCGGTGTTGGTTCACTCAAACATCTCTTCTAATACTTAATGCAAATCTTTCCTCCTGTGATGCAAACTCATTTTTTGTAGTCTTATCTTATAGTCTCTTGCTGTAGCTCTTTGACTTTTCCCTTATATTTGACTTCAATGGTGGATACAAGTTATCATTTAAATTCCCTTCAACCTAATATTGTGCCCAGAGGCCTCAGGAAAAGTGAATCTTTTCCCAGACCCTATAGATATGCAGGGAGAATGGCAGAGAGTGGCCACTTCCTCCTCCATCCAGATCCACAGAAGGAAAACGGGAAAGCTATGTTAGGGCGGTAAGAAAAGGGAACAAAAAGACACAGAAAGGGCACATACCAGAAAGAAATGAGGATGTGAAGTCTTAGAGTTGGAACCCATTATATTAAGTGAAGTATCCCAAGAATGGAAAAACAAGCATCACATGTACTCACCAGAAAATTGGTTTCCCTGATCATCACCTAAATACACATCTGGGAATGACACCAATCGGATATCAGACTGAGGTGGGGGGTGGGGGAGGGGATGGGTGTATGCCTACACAATGAGTGCATTGCGCACCGTTTGGGGAATGGTAATGCTTGAAGGTGCTGACTCGGGAAGAGGGGTTGGGGAAGGGAGGGATATATATCTACATGATGGGTGCAACGCGCACTGTCTGGAGATCAGACACGCCTGGAGCTCTGACTTGGGGGGAAAGGCGGTACATGTAACCTGCAATTCTGTGTCCCCCATAACAATAAGATGAAATAAAAAAAAATTATAATAAAAAAAATGCAAAAAAAAAAAAAAAAAAAAAGACCCTGTGAAGTGGCCCTCCCACAAAAGACTAGCATGTCTTCCCCTTTATGCAGAAAGTGGTGTTGGAGGCTGAACCGAACTGAAACTTCACCAGCACCTCCCTGCTCAGCCCCCTTCACAGCCTGTTGAATGATGTTTCCTGATGTCCTTTTCCAAAGGTGAGAAGAGAAGAGAAGAGATCCCAACCCACTGGCCCTTTCCCCTGTTAGGATGTATTAGCAACACATATTTAATGTACGAGGACCAGAGAGGGAGAGAAGAATGTGACCCACTAGATCTGCTAGCGGAGAAACAAGCTGAATGCATGATGGGGAAGGTATGAATAGAACATTTAAAATAGGGGTTCAAAGGAGGGATTGATGTGGGATTATGAATGAAGTGAATTTATAAACTTACACATCTAATTATTTTTAATAGCCCTACCTAGTTTTGATAATTTTTAAAAAAGGGTCATGAATACTCTTCTATTGAGTCAATAGAAAGCTTTAACATTGTATTTTTAATATCTTAATACGACCTACTTTCTCTCTGGCAAGCTAAGAAGCATTTATGTCAGCCTAACACAGAAATGTGATTACATTTGCTTTTCAAATATTCACGTTCTTTTCTTTTTCTTCTTCTTTTTGTTCATGTGTGCAGGGGTGTGTGTGGGTGTGCGTGTGCACACGTGTGGCTTCCATTATGCCAACATTATTTCCTTCATAGAAGAGAAGCCAAGTATTAAGAATGAACGACCATTTCTTCAGCATTTAATAGTTTAGAATCATGTATACCTAATGAAAGAACTAATCTGGATTACTCTCCCTAAGATCATAATTTTATACCCAAAGTTCTTCTTCTTTTTTTTTTTTTTTTTGTAATAAAGGTAAAAGAGGCTGGAGTAAGGAATCCCCTAGAGTCTTAAAGTTTTATTATTTCCAGACAAGGCAAAATTACAACTCCTATTTCTATTGCACTAGGGAAAATTTAAGACCTCTGTACCTACATTTTTAAAAGGTTAGGAAGAACTGTACACAGCTGACATTTCAGTGTATGATCAAAGTGTTTCTCAATCTTAAATATATACTTTAAATGTGTCAGACACACCATCACCTGCTCACTGTAGCATATAAACTTTCCCACATACCACCTGACGTTTCCTGACTGAGTGATTTCATTGTTTGGCGTGTCCTACTTTCTGCTTGTCAAGCTACTCTATTTAGCATTATGTCTGTCTGAGGAGGACCTATTTCACACCAGTAACAGATTATGCCTATGCTTATCTTTCAAATTCCCCTATCATTTTTAGATATTTTAAGTGATTGTCATCACCCTTTCTCTGGTGGCCAAAAAGGAGGGCGAGAATTCAAATTTTGCAACATAGTAAGTCTAGCACAACAAACAGCACTATTTTCTGCCTTATTGTGCCTTTTCTGACTCTATATTTGAAAATTCTGGGAATTAACTGTGACACTCAAATTACTACATTGTGCTTTCATTCTAAAATCAAGTCGTCAAAAATCAACAAGGAGTTTCTGAAAGATAGGAAAGAATGCCATAAGGAAGGAGATCACAAGGTCATGTGTGTTTTTATAAATCTACTTAGCCCTGCCGATTTTGGGTAAATGTGCTAATATCTCCTTTTGAATTTAAGATATCAAAACAATTTGATGGGCTAGGACGATTTGAGACTTAGACACATTGCAAGCCAACAACTCATGCGCAGTAAGTATCCTTTTACATATGGACTTCTTTCTTTTGGTGAAATGATTTTGTTCTAAATTTGTTGTGGGAAACTTTGGGCTTAAATATCTTGAGTATTGTTTCCTTTTCAAGGTGGGGTTATTTTGCTTAAATTGCACATGTCGTATTGCACACTACTTCAATGGTTTATATTCTATTTTATTGTGAGCCAAACGATACCTTTCTTTCTAGGTGACAAACCGGCAGTACGCTTGAGGAAGCACAATTGAGGAAGCACGAGAAGAAAAGTACATTGTTTACAGGGAAGAATGGCTGAGAGTCTGAATGGAAAATCGGGAATCCTGGAGAGGCACATCAACGCACTCAGTGCCCACGTGTCCTGTGCCACACTACGGAGCTGTAGAAATCCTAACCTCTCTTTGCTTTCTTTCTTCTCCCTCATGTGGAAGCCCAACGTTCAACCAGAAAGATGTTCAGTTTAGAAAAAGGGAAATTTACTTCAACAAATATTTACTAAGGGGCTGCCCTGCAAAGCACAGTTATAGTCTCTATGAAATTAAGAGAACATTTCCTAAGCTGTATAGGTTATCTCCAGAGCTTTACATCTAGGATAGGCACTATGCTATACACGTGCATGTGCAAACATGTGCTCGTGGAATATACACACAAACAACCACACAACTATACTAAAGCATTAAATAAGGTTAATAAAAAAGAGCACACATTCATTTCCATTTGAAAGAGATCCTAGGTTTATCCTGCTCTTTGTCCACTGTTGCTAGCAGTGGTTCCTGAAACAGAAAGAATAACATCTCATTGTGGATATGGAAAGCACACATTCCCCCAAGTGGGTCAGTAAGTATGATGATGAGAGGACCCACTAAGAATTCTTCTCCTTGTTTCTTTGTCTTTTATATTTTAGCTTCTGAGGGACGCAGAGTCAATATAATACTGTTTATTCAATGTACGCTGTGTTTTGAAGTGCAATAATCCAGTCTCTCAGGTGTCAGCACTTGGGCTGAGCTGTGAGAAGCTATTCCAATGTTCTTTAGACCAGCAGCTTCTGCATGATACAATGTATAAGAAAACGAAAAGATCACATGTCCATGTGCCCATTGTCACTTCTTTAACATAGAGTGGGTCTCCTGGTCCTAGGGCATACTATGCAGGATCTGATATCAATAAATCATGTCCTTTGTGAGCCTTCTCAGAGGCATTGCAGACTGGGAAGAAAACCCCCTAGCTGGAATATGTATCAGTCCTAGTAAAAGTGTGTCAGCATCCCCTCCAGGCTGAAAGGGGATGTTGTAATCTACTTGCTATTACCAAGTGGCTGGTTGGTCTCCTCGATACCATATTAAGGACTCGGAGTTAATCTCTGTGGCTTTTGGGTCAAACATTCATCAGTAACAGAGGCTTTCGAGGCAGAAAGCTCATCCTGATGGAGCCACGTAGAGCCCCACCCCTACCCCATGACCACTCCACCCCTGGGGTCTGGACCGGCTGAGAATAGAGGTTGGCTGATATCACAAGATGGATAATTTTGTGTGTCTGATTGTTCAGCTTTCATTTGTGGCAGGTGTTCTCTGATGGACATTGATATGAGACACAAAAACCACACACTTTGTACCCAATCCTATGGGTCCATTCAGACGCCTCTTCCAAGGAAGTCCTTATCTTTGCTCTTACAGTATTTCTCCCTTGGTGATGCCTCCCACCTTCCAAAACATTTGCTTCTGGCCAGGAGTTTGTATGTATCCTTATCTCAGACTGTCCTCTACCAGATCTCATTTCTTCCTGTACTTGAAGCTGATAACTAAGAGTCGTCCTCAAAGCTCTGTTCACAGGACCATTTTCCTCCCCCCAGTATATCTCAGGAATATCCTTGAATGGAGTTATAGTTTTACAACTGGCCACTCTTAGTCTGCAACAACATTTCACGCTGATCCATCCATGAATATGGCTCAGATATTTTTCCTTTTTCTATCACGTAGTTGTAGGGAACTGTTCTTCTTCCACATTTCTTCCATGAGACCATAGAGGTGAGCTAAGAGAGAGATGTCAGTTCAAAAGAAGAGGATAATATTTCATTTGGGACCCTGGTTTAATTTTTTGAGCTCTGTGGACCTGCATGGCCCAAGTCCAGAATTTTCTATTGTTTATGACATACTGGTTCAGCTGCTCTGCCTTGTGACTTTGTGGCTATGCCAGTCTCCACCTCATGACAGGCAACTCCAGTTGCAGAGCCACTTAATGCCCACTGTTTCCATCTCCATCATTAGAGCCTAGTAGCATGCTACAGAGATATTTTGTGAATGGGGAATAGTTGTCTGCTGCAGAAGGCATGGTCTTGCTCTGGAGCCCTAGAATTCTACATTACAACTTTTTTTTGGGGGGGGGGGCGGATGTTGAAGAAAACCTCACCTAGCATCCTTATATACCACAGACTCTTCTTGAACCATTGGATCTGCCATGTCCTGTGACTCAAGCTGGAGGGCAGCTTGTGTCATGATCTAAACCTCCTAAGAGTCTTTTCTTGGTCTGGGTCCTGCTCAAAATTTGCAGCCTAAGTATGGTGTACCCTGTCTTCAAAATCCAAAGATGCCTACAAAGCAATATTTCTCTTTCTTAATGATAATAGGTATAGTGAAATAAATTTTCCTTGACTTTGGAAGAGATGTTCTGGCATGCCCCCAAGCATTGAACTTCTAAAATCCTCACTGATAGAGCAGACCCAGGAATCTTTAAGAGTTTGTCTCCTACCCTCTGATGTACATTCTAGCAAATAAAGGATCCAAAGGGTTTGCTCACATTGCCCCATTAACATTGTGTCAACAATGCAGTGAACTAGGGTTCTGCTCTGCAACATACAGAGGCAGTCGAGCCCCCTTTAGACTATGCAGGCAGACCCCAGCTTACAGAGGAGATATTTTCCCGAGAATGTCTGTAGGTCAAATTTGTATGTAACTCGGGTCCCTGATGAACAACACATATATGATAGTAATAATGACGATACTATAATGCCTCATGTGTGGTAATAATACAGTGTAATACTGTAATATTAATAACATCCCTATACTGTAATAAGTTACAGAAACTCTTGTGCTCTTTCTTTTAATTCAAACAAGCAGAACATAAAAATAAACTCATACTAAAAGTTTAGATAGGAGATAGGAGAAATGTCAAAAAACAATATTAAAGGTTAACACTCATCCTGATATTGCATCAATGTGTTGCTCACTGGAAGGAATTTTTGAGGCAAGAAGACAGCTGATATGAATCGGAAGATGATGATGGAGCTGGAGAGGATGGAGCAGGTGCTGGAGAATCAGGATTTGACTCTTTGCTGCAGGAGGGAAGTTTACCACTGAAGTCGGTTTGTTGAAAAAGGGTATCTAGGGCTATTTGAACAGCTTCTTTCTTTTTTTCATCATAAATTGCCTTGTAGCAGCTGATGTTCTCACTAACTGCAGGGTAAACTTCTCTAAACTGTTCAATGTTAAGATCTTGCTCCTCAAGCTTAGCAAATCCTGCTTGAATGAGATGAAAGCCTTCAGCTAATTCTTTTATTGTAAACTTTCTTGGCTCTGGATCTTCAGATTCTTCGTGTTGTGTTTCTATCAGCTGCTTCCCTGTCTATGAGATTAGCCGCTAGCGTAAAGACGCTGCACCATTGAACTGCTTACTCCAAGTGGGTTTGTTTATACGCGCAGAAGAAACCAGTTCACGAATTATTAATTTAATTAATTATAAATTGTCCTTCTGGGGAGCCTTGGGAGCCTGCTCTTAAATACAGAACTGTAAGTCGGTTTATCTGTAACCGAGGGACTGCCTGTGTTGTGAGAGACAGCAGAATCCACATCAGTTATTTTCATTGAGAGAGTTTGCTATAAAGCCTTGGTTAAATCAGTAATGGAAAATTGAAAAAGCAAAAGGAGAATATTAAATCAACACAGAGTCAGTTACTGAAGAATGCACTACTGCCCCTATGGCGGAGGAAATCATGGAAGAGGTTGGGGTTTTAAGACCTACCTGGTAGGTAAAACCCAAACGTCTGAAAAAGGGTGTTTGCCAGATGGGGCTGGTGCCTCGCGAGCTTGGCGGGGTTCCCACAGTGCTGGTACTCAGATCACCCAGGAGGTGCTGCTGGGCCATTGCTGGTATCTCCGAGGCTGGTTCCAAGAATGTGAGGGAGAAAACCTGGAAATGGGCCAACTGTGCTTCTAGGAAAAATAACCACTGTCAGAGCAATACTGGCAGAGCAGTGAGCAAACTGGTAGAAGCAGGTCCCTTCTTCCTTTGCTAGGCTTTCAGCTCCTCTTTGTGCCATCTATTGGGAACCACTGGCAAAGAGGCAATGGGGTTGGCAGAGCCCCAACCCAAGCATCAAAGCACAAAGCAAAGGAGGGAGAGTTTGAAGCTGAGAGGCCATAATTTAATAACCAGCACATCTGGCAAAATAGTAAATAACAGATAAGGCCAAACAAACCCAAATCTGCCCAATTCTCACAAATCCAGATTCAACTCCCTCGAGTCCTTTTAAGCTGAATTTATATAAGTGCTTTCCAGGTTCTGAAATAGGCAAGTACCTCTATGCATTCATTCATTCACTCTTTAATTGATTCATTCTGAAATAGTCATTGCACACTTGCTGTATGCTATGCCTTGTGGCTGTGTGACACAAACATTTCCTTCGGTCCAACTAGGGTGGCCAGAAAGTCAGAGGAGACCAGGACAAAGAAAATAATGATGTCAGCCAAGGAGAAGAGTTTCAGTAAGGGCACATGTGTTCAATAGTTTCAACTGCTAAGAAGAGTTATAAATAGATGAATTTATGAGTAAAACCATAATCTCTAAAATTACATATTTGTTTTCAGTTAGAGTAGAAAAGAACGATTTATTATTATCAACGTTATAAGAGCTTTTGGATGCATTACTAGTTGATAGTTTCTCATAGAAGAAAAATAACTTTTTAAACAAATGTAGTTTGAATAAGAAATAGCAACACTGTTTGTAGAAGGGATCAGATAAATTCTAATGGGGAATCTACGTAAAACATGCTGTTCATCAGTGAAGGAAAAAATGTAAAATAACATGTAAATACAGTTGAAAAAAATTGAATGCCTCTAGGTTGCTGCTAGTTTAGTTATTCTGGGACACCTGAGAGGCATCGCCTTGCTTACATGGTGTTTTGTTTCCTCTGCTTTGTTTGATTTATTGTTACCTTTTTATTTATTTGTATAGTTATGTTAATTAAAACATCTTTTATTTGCCCCTCCTCCCCCAATCAAGACAGTGTAATTTGTAACAACAAACAGTTAAGTGTGAGTGCCATAGCACAGACTGAGGGCAGGTGAGGAGCAGGATGGATTCTCCTGATGTAGAAAGAGTAGCTGGGGGTCGCCTGGGGAGGCACGATTGATTCAGAGCAAGCACAGGACACCTGGGAACACCTTGCATTGAAGAAGGCCCTGGAGGCTGGGTTTTACTTGTGATAAAACAGACTTACCCTTTGTGGCTTCTCCACAATTGATTGAAAAAGATCTACCTGTGGAGGCCTCTATCCAGTGACTACCTTCCTAGCCATCCTTGTTGCAGTGTGTTTTCCAGGAGCCATGGAGCGCCCTCCTAGAGAGCATGGTCTTCACTTAGCAGACACAAAAGAGTCACAAAAATAAGCCATTTTCAGATGGACTCTTTCAACCCTGGGGTTATTGGGGCCCTTGTACTGCTTATTTTGATGCAACTGATAGCCTGCTAAAACACATATTGAGTAATGGGCTTGGTACCATTTAATGTCCTGAAATATTCTATACCAGTCTGTATCTGATTTTCACCAGATAGTAAGTGGAATAAGGCAATGAAAGTTGTGATGCTTTATCTTAAGGAAGAGTTTAACGTAAAGCTTTCTTATATTCTCATGTTGATTTGAAAACTAGGCATTTTCTTCAATGAGTTGCATTTTTTAATGTTGCTAAAAGAAATGTCAAGTTCAACATCACAAAGTAATGAATTCTTTGCTTATAGTGATAGCTTTTAATAGGAGCCATGTACCAAAGTATAAAATCTTTGATGTTGACATGTATTCTAATAGCAGTAGATAATTGTTTTAAGACCATTAAGGAATGAATATGGGGAAAGGCAATTTTCTTTGTAGTAGTTTTAGAGAGAGGCAGTTATAAAAGTGGATTTCATGAAAAGGGATGTTTGTACAGCCAGCTTCAATCATACCATCTATGTGTAGAAAATCTAGGGGACAAGATAAATAAAAGCCAAACCTTTCAGGAATCACTGGTTCTGCCCTTCAATAATTTTAAAGGTGTACCACTTTCAGCCTCAAATTTTAGATAACACTTGAAGGAGCATTAAGCCTACCCCTTAATTTGAACAAAGTGCTATTATGACCACCTTGGGTAACTTCCCTGGGAAGGCATTGCTTCCTGAAATTCAGACCCGGCTTCCCGTCAGCAGCACTCAAACATTCTAATGTCAGGTGGGACCTCCCTGGGCTTCAGAGATTTAAATAAAGGTGCCTGAGATGCCAGGTCCATGTTTGTGACAGCCCCAAGTCACCCCCACAATTTATGCACATTCTTAAAGAGCTACTTTCTTAGGCTCTTCTTGGTTGCCACATCCTGAGACTGAATATACTATGTTTCTTCCACATCCTTAGAAGGTGACATTCAGTCTCATCACTGGTTTCTACAGATATTTGCTAAAAACTCTTTTATACCAGGTGTTTCATATGTTTCACACTTCCCTGAGAACTAGTGACATTCATATCATTTACTTTTTCTAGAACTTTTCTCTCTCTCTCTCCCATCTTCATTTCCCTTCCTCTATCTTCTTTTTACAAATGATAAAAAAAAAAAAGGTGGGGGGTGGGAATGAAAGAAAGAAAGATTCATATAAGATCATCTGAGTCCTCCTCCAAAGACCTGGGGTTTATAGAACTTGTATCTCAGCAGTTTCATTGAGGTCTTCTCCTAACTAATGTATTCCCCGTATTATAAGAAGTCTCACCTCCTACCAAGAGAGCACGGCTTTCTCCATTTCTTTATATCATAAAAGTTTTTAAAATATGACTGCTTTAAAATTCAAAGTACCAACTTAGATGGTGGAAAGTGATGGGAGTTTTCTACCTGAGATGAAAAAACTGGCCCAGAGACGGAAGACTCAAGACTTCTTGTAAGGGAGGAGGAAAACCAGGCAGAGTAAAACACTACCCATTTCTTCAGTTTCATCTGGAAATGTCTCGACAATAAATTGACCTCAGTGGGGCAGCCTCTCATTCTGTACCATAGACATACAGATGTATGGATACATACCTTTCTGTTAAACTAGGTTCCGTCCTGACCGAAGAAAATTCCATCATTGCAGCGAATATAGATTTGGGTGACTACACAGTGAATGCAAATCCTGCTTTTCTTTGAAGTACAGCAGTGGTGACTGGGTGGAGAGGAGGAGGAGGCATGATGCTCTCAGCCAGTTCCTTCATTAGTAGCACATCTTGAATCAGGCAAGACATGGAAGCATCTCAGAGGATAGTGAAATTGTGCTTCTGATGCAAAGTGTTATCGCATGATCCTGTGGCTTAGTTTTAAACTCCTGATTCCTCTCCTACTCACTAGAGGTAACTCTGGATGGTGTCCTTCTCCTTCTTTCCCCCCAAATATTGGGACATTATTGCCATTCATTCTGCTATATGCAGATGATGGCTGTTTTGTGTATATGTGTTAAATATATAAATGGATAAATGTTTTTGTACTCTTTGGCTCTGTCTTTACATGGAGCATAACTTTCAATGTAATCAGGATGTCTAGTGCTTAAATTATTCATTGCTAAATTACCTAGAAAATTTCCAAATGAGACATCCACACCCTCAGTCTATTGTTACAAAATAACAAACCATCCATCAACAAATGATGCTGTGCCTTCCTGACTCTTCTCTTTGCTAGTCCCCTATGAGAATCCCATAATCAGACCTTTTATTCATGTTAAGAAAATGAGACAAATTTCATAACGTATATATCCAAGGATAATTTGGTTGAAATAAATTCTTTTAAAATGTTGTAAGGTATGACCAGTACTAATGTTAACATAAGAAAATGCTTGTGAAGAAGGGACAATATTGGTTTATTCAATATAGCGCATAATTCAGAACCACTGTGAATCCCTTGTTGAATGGATATCTTATTTTTTAACAAAACTATTGTACAATGGAAACTGTTAATTCAGGCCATTTTTCCAGGCCCTTGAGTTGTGAACGCTTTTTTTTTCCAGTAAAATTATCGATTTGTGATTTCTTTATAAAAGAAACAACTTGTATAAAGAGATAATTTATTGCACTGTAAAATTTTAGATATTTGTATAAAGAAGTTTAGGGTCACTGTATTGCACTTCAACAAAGATTTATTAAAAGCTTATTATGTGATAAATACTGGGGAATTGGGAATAAAGAGGCAAAGTTCTGATAAGCTAATCAATAGACAAACAGATTGAGTAGCTATTCATATGACATGTCAAAATAAACGCAGCTATAATAAGAGCTAGCATTCTGTAGGCACTTAGTCCCGGATATTGTTTCTAAATCCTTCATCCAGTCTTTTTTTTTCCTTAGCTCATTTAAGCCTCAAAAGAACCTCATGAAGTATGTCCTATTATTGTCCCTATTTTATAGATAAACAGTGACTGAAATTAGCCAAAATCACACAGCCTGTCAGCGGCAGAACTAATGCTTGAACCCCAGATTCTTAAGTTCCATTATGCTTTGTAGCAACAGCAAGAAATGACTGATTCTGACTAGTAGCATGGAGAAGGGTGGCGGGGAGGAGGGTTCCACAATCGAGGTGTATTTGATCTGTGCTTTGGAGAATGAAGACAATCTTACCCAATGATAAAAGGAACAAGACATTCTAGGAATAAAAAGACTAGCTACAAGCAAAAGCACAGATGTGTAGAAATGTCTGATATATTCAAGGGAGAGCATACAGCTTAATACCTGTGTGGTCGAAGACAGAAAAAAGAGGGAAAGAGTTTCTACAATTTCAAATGTTTTTATTCTAGCCTAAAATGGTATGATTTTTAAAGTCTATGGATCCTTTCAAATCTAACACATTGGGGTTTTTTTTGTTCTTTTTCACTGTAAATATTCATATTTAGCAGCATCAAGTCACACGCAACATATACAATTTCCCCACATTTTGCTACTCTGTAATGTGAAATGAATGAATGCATGGGTGTAAACAGATACAGATTGGTAGTATATATGATCAATTTTGCTAAATAAAGTATTATTTTTCTCTAGATGCATATGAGTAAGTTGAAAATACTGGCTTAGATAATGAGCAAACAGGGTAAAGTACAATGAAATAATTTTCATCCTGGGGAAGCCCAGCTTCTTCACTTCATTAGTTTTTAATTAAACCTCTGTCTGATTAAGTTCTCCATCTCTTTTCTACAACCTTTTGCTTATAAAATTTTTTCATTTGGTCCTTAGCAGCCATGGAGAAGGGTGAAAAGCAATATTGTTTGATTATTCTCTGATATCTTGTGCATGTAATTTATTATTTTTACTGAAAATATAATGCAAAAAATATCACAAGCGCAATTCAATAGGATAAGAATGGAATGCATAGAATATGTAAAATGTATAGAAACTGATAGCCCAGGACCTCATCAATAGCAGCATGGGCCCTCCCAAAGCAGCCCAGGTTCTTTAAGACTGCCCATCCTCAACCCCTGGGCCTCAGACCAGTACCAGTCTATGACCTGTTAGGAACTGGCCACACAGCAGGAGGTGAACAGCAGGTGAGTGGTGGGAAAGCAAGGGAAGTTTCAACTGCATTTACAACCATTCCTATTGCTTGCATCACCATCTGAGCTCCGCCTCCATTCCCATAGCAAGAACCCTATTGTAACCTGCGCATGCGCGGGATCTAGGTTGCAGCTCCTTGTGAATATCGAATGCCTGATAATCTGAGGTGGTGATGCTAGCACTGGGGCAGTGGCTGCAAATACAGATTATCATTAGCAGAGAGGTTTGACTGCACAATAAATGTTATGCGCTTTGAAGAACAGGAATTGATAGTAGGAAAATGTGTGCTCTCTTTGATTCTAACTGATGCTATTTGCTTCTGTGACTATGCTTGCTTTTAGTTGTTTGATAAATATAGTTAATCAGAATGAAAAACAGGGATAAAAGCAAAGGTAACTCCATGATAGGCTAGGCTTCCTGGATGTGAGAAGCCTAGTTCTGCTTCTGTATATATGGCTTGCTGGCTTGGTGCTTAGCGTATGGCAGGCTTCACTAAAGTAAAGGAAAACAAAGCCCCGGGGAGGTAACCGCAAGTTACTTCCTGATAAAGGGCTGGATAGTCCAGGGGCCCTCCAACAAACTAAGTAGATAAGAAGAGCAAGACATGATCAGCGCATGAACGGCTTGTGCAGGGCGTGTGTTCCCAGTATCGCTTGTAACCAAAAACTAGAAGGTATGCAACAACAGCCCCCCTCCCCCGTCGGAGACCCTCCTCTTCCCCTGGATGACGTTAACTACAACTGGCGCCAGCGCGAAAAGCCCCAAGCTTAGAGTCAACAAACCAGGAGCCAACGCGATCAGCCACTTCTAAAAAAAAGGACAAATAAACTAAAGGGGGGATGAAGTGCAGACTAGTGTGTTGTGTGCAGACTAGTGTGTTGTGTGCAGACTAATGTGTCATGTGCAGACTAACGTGTCGTGTGAAAACTAGCATACAGAAAAGTATAAAAGCTTAACCTTTACCCCAGGGCGGGGTCGTAGTTCCTGGAGAGGCCACTGCGTTGGTGCTCTGGAATTTGGACCCTAGCTCGGGCTAGCCAATAAACTCCTTTGCCTTTTTGCAGTCTCAATGACTCTGTCTCTCTATTCCTGGGGCCAAGGAGAACCGGATCTAACAGCTTGAATCATCCTGAAACCATCCTTCCACCCTGTCTGTGGAAAAATTGTCTTCCATGAAACCAGTCTCTGCTGCCAAAAAGGTTGAGGACTGCTGCTTTAAGACACATGGATGAGAAGCTTTCCTAGGCTTTGATTCTGATGCTTCTTAAGGACAACCAAAGGGGAGTCTCAGTTTCCTCAACTGACAATCAAAAGATGGTGGAAACCAGTCCCACAGCCAGAACTCCTGCCCTGGACCAGGCATGTTTTGGGGGTGGGGAGCTCTCTGGCTCTCTTCTTACTGCACTCTCTGTGCAGGACAAGGGGTTGTGCCTTTCCAGAACCTGCTCCATTCTCGTCTTTTACATCATGCTCCATACCTCCAAATTCTGGCCCCAAAGTCTCCAAGCTGGCTTCCACACCCTGCCTAGGCCTCTTCCCTGCCCGGCCATTCTCTCCACTTGGCTTAAGGAATAGCCGAAGGGTGGCTACTGTGACTACTGCCCGGTGGTAGTGGAAGAAGCTTGCAATTCACACCGCATGGTTCATGCCCCCGGGCCTGGCCCGTCCTGGTGCAGGCCTGAGCCTGCAATGAATGAGGAGGGAAGAGAGAAGTTCTAGGGTCTGAGGCTTTCAGTCCCACCCTTGCCCTAGGTGCTGCAAGCGCAAGGGATGGGCAATATCAAGACACTACACTCGAAGAAGCTTAATTAAAATAAAAAAAGACTGTGGTGCACCCCCCACCCCATGTTTTCTTTAGAAGTTGAATTTAGTCACTTGCTCCTCTCTTTCATTCCTTATTTATGGAACAAACATTTATTCAGAACCACTCCGTGAGCTTACATGAGATGGAGGAGTGAAAAAATATCCGGAAATACAGGAGCTACACCGGGAAGTTGTGGGCTCCTGGAAGCCAGGGGAGGAGGGGTTTAAGAAGGAGGAAGTGGTCAGTAGGGCTCTGTCATAAAGTCTCGGAATGTGCAGACTGAAGTGTCCTCAGTGGCTCAGGGGAGCGAGGTGATTGGGGCTTTCCCAGGAGAGGTTCCAGGGCCATGGCAGAGGCAGAAATAAGTGAGTGAGGAATGAGGCCCTGGAAATGGCGGGTACAGCTTACTTTTGAGGATATTGTTCTGGGAAGGTACTGAAGGGGCTGGAATGGGAGTTGGGATTAAGGGGGAAAGTTTTTTAGATGGGAGAGATTTGACTCTGTTCAAAAGAGACTGAGATCCCAAGAGTTTGGGGCACTGTAGGGTACGATGCATTCATTGCTTATAATAGTTGCCTTTGCATGGAACTCAAGCCTTGTACAACAAGTTTTATTTCAGTAACAAAATGTCTGGCTTCAGGTTTAGAAATAGGGCAATTTTTAGACAGCTAATCAATACAACTCTTCCACCCCCCTCCTCTCCTAATTATGTAATTATCCACAGAGCTATTCCGAGAACAACCGGGCTGGGCTCTTTTCTCCCCACATTTAGCTAGTGGAGTTCTATTCCCTAAGTAGACTTATCTTACTCCCTAAATTTTAATTTATTAACTGTTTCACCTGAAAGCAATCACCCTTGCAGTCAATTCCCCAAATAAAACATCTGCCTTTTCAATTCAGACAGCTATAAGTGAAGAAATACACCAGGGGAGCAGAATTATGTTCTCTTTTAGAAAGTAGAGATGTTTACAAAGACGTGATGCTGGCACCAGCCGCCTGGTCTGCATCATGAATGAGCTTGAGCTGTTGCTGCAAGAAGGCAAGGGCCTCTCGCCTGCCTTCCTCCTGCTCTGCTTCAGCTCCTGCTCCTTACTCCTGCCTCTTGTATTAATTGACCTTTTACAGAGGCTACTTGAGACCTGCAAGCTCTGAGGTCATTAGTGCTCACAGCTCTCTGTTTTTTCCATAGCATCTATTTGCATGACATTTGTGGCTTTAACATGCTTTCAAATCATTTCTCTATGAGCCTGCATGGTGCCATTTTGTGAGTCTGTTAGGAAGGCTTTGGAGGGGGTTGCCATTCCTGCTAACTTTTCTACAAACCTTATTTCTAAGTACAGGAGTTTGAGGGCAAAAGGTGGGTAGACACCTAGGTAGTATTTTTATCTCTCCTAAGAAGTGTGCATGAGACAGACACTGAAGAAGATGAAAATGTACTATTCATGTACTGCGAGTTTTTTTTTTTTTCCCTGAATATTTGAACCCTTCGGAGGTTTGGTTTTTAGCCAAACAAAGCTGGTATAGAGACCTTGGATAACAGAAACAATGGGGAGTTCCCTAGGTCCTGCCTGTTTACAAACTCCTTCTGCTTATAGGAGCTCCGCCAAGAGCACCGTGAAGCTGTGTGCAAACATTATCCCCGAGAAAGGCAAAAGTGCAGATCCCGGTCCTGGGGCTTCACAGGCAGATTTCTTTCTCTCTGCCACGTGCGTATCTTTACCTCTCTTGTCAGAAAAGTGAGCGGGGAGCAAAATGAACCTCTGAAAGGTTGTCCTTTTTTTCTGTGAAGGAAAAAAGAAAGATTCCTATAATGACTAACCGCTCAAGCAGCCCACATGAAGTTGTGCAAGGCAAAGAAGAACGGAAAATTTTGTGGAGCAGAGGTGTTTCAGGAAGAATTGGGGAGAAGGAAGTAGAAAAAAAATCTGCGATAGGAAGAAGAGTCTAGATAAGGCTCCTTTATCCCGTCACATAAAATAATGATGGCTTGTAATTCACCATAGGACTCAGGAGGGTAGAGTTCCACAAGGTCACGGGATTCTTTGCAGGGAATCCAGACACTGGTTTTTGGGGCTGCAATGGGTTAACTCTACTTAACCCATTGCAGAGCAAAAACAAAAAAGCATGCAGCAATTTCACATACCAGAAGTTACGTGAGGCTTAACTGGTTTGTGAAACAAAGCAATTAGTTCTAAGAGTGATTAAGAAAAAGGGAAGGGAAAAAGCAAATGATCTCTGTGTGTTGATTCACTCTGGAAATGATTTAACAATAGGGACAGTTGAAAACTCTCACTGCCTCCTACAGTGGGCATGTTTTATCACTGTAAATTATCAAAACTTTCTCGATTTCCTTATGTGTGTTATGCTTTAGTAGAAAAGAGTTTTTAAAAGTTTCATAACATCTTCAGTCTCTATAAACATGGTGTTTAAATAGCTATTTTCAGATAGAAAAAGAGAAATGGTATAGTTCAATAATTTGAAACAAGCGCTCTTACCTCCTTCCATGGCATTCAGGAAACTCAACTGAGATCTGTAACTTTTGATAAGTGACAGAACACAGTTAAACTTAATCTTATTTGTTATCTTTGCCTCAAATTGATTAGTCAGGAAACAGGCAAATTGCTTAGTGCCCTGGGTCATAAATATTCTGTATCTTTCATTTTTCTCATCAGCACAGAGAAGGCAATTTATGAAACGTTACCTGAATAAAGTGTATTGGATCTGAGTGATTCCTTCATAGTTTCCTTTTTAATTAAAGATAATTTTCTTCTTAAGAGGAGACTTTTGCTTCTGATTTCCTATTTCCTCTCTCAGAGAGGTGGCTTATACTCTTCTCTTTCCATATTAACCAATGGTTGCTTACGTCATATCCTCTTCAGGGCTCAGAGGCTGCTTCTTCAGGTGACAAGTTTGGAATGCGCCCCAACCCTTCAATTATTGTTCACTAGCATTTCTGCATGGAGGCACAGAATACCCATTTAAAGTGTAAGGAATTGGCTTACCTCTGTGAAGGAATTTTGGAGGGCAAACTCAAAGCAAGTTTAGGTATGGAGTGTAGAAATTTGTGAGCAGCTTTCCAGAAAAGTTGTAGCTACTTCTCCTCTTTCAATTTGCTTTTACTTTCCAGCAAGTCAGATTCCTTCTGCTTTAATCCTGTACTCACTCTAACCTAGCATTCATAGCATTGAGTGAAACTTGCATGTTTAATTCCCTTCAACTAGATTCCAAGTGCCATGAAGGCAGAGGTCATTTTGTTCTTGTTTGTTAGACACTGACAATAATAATATATCCAGCACATTTTAAAGTGCCCAGTAAGTAACATTAAAGCAAGGACTCTTCTGAAATTATGTGTGTGTGTGTGTGTGTGTGTGTGTGTGTATGAAGAAGTGCTATAGACATTTTTATAGAGTATTAGTCCTGGAAATCTCTAAAAATCATCTTCTTCAGCTGTTTTACAGTCCTTGTCTGCTAATGCCAACACTTCTATCCTATCTGGTTTGCTTCTGTTGACTCTACTGACTGCCTCCCACTCTCACTCCCACTTGGATCCCACTGTTCTGTTTCCTTGCCTGCTTGGAATTCTGGGTTGTCTGCTGGGCACCGCAGCTCAGTCTGGGTTTTGTTTTCTTCTTTTTTAAGCACTGTTGAGTTGTGTTCTGGTAGGCAATTAACTTACTGCAGATCAACTCAATTCTTTTGGGGTTTGTTAAACTTTACCAAGATGAGTCTAGGATAGCCTTGTTCTAAGACTACTACTCCAATCTATGACTTTACATATACTATTTGCCAAACCTAAATGCCTTTTTTATATTCTTTTTTCAAAACTCAGGTTAAATTATATCTGTCTGAAGAGGTTCCCTGATTATTCATCAAAAATGTGAATAAAATGCCTTGATATTATTTACATTTATTTATTATATTTATTTATTTTTAAATGCCGTAGGATTTAGATAAAAAGAACCTGGGTTTGAGCCCAGGTTCTACCATTTTCTCACTCAGAATCTTAATGTTCTCACTTACAAAATGGGTAGTATGCATCTACCCTATTTCACTTGTAAGATTTAAATTAGACAATACTAAAAATGTAACTTGCTTCATATTAATTTACACTAAAATGAAAACTGCCCTGTAAATATTCTTAAGGCTTTTTTCTCTCTTGTATAAAATATTGTAAATATCCAACCATAATTCAAGCTCCTTCAAGGTAAAGTTCAATCTCTAATTGCTTTTTCCTTCTGGTGACGCTTGTGTCTGTTATTTTAAAGTATAGAGCCAACAAATACAATGAACTCACTCATGGAAAGCATCTGAGTTTCAGGTGAACAGATCCTTTTTAATATAGTGGTATCATATCATTGTATTATTCATGGGAAGAGTAGAGTACAGGAGCATAGAAAAATCAAATATTTTCTTAAGTGAAACTTGTTTCCTGTTTTTGATACCATGTTCTGTTGCAGAGCCTCTAAAATATGAAATTTGGCAAATAATGAGGTTTACTAACTCAATGATACATAACATTTTTGTATCAACAATAGCATTTTAGTATTCTTGTGTGCATGTGTGTGTGTGTATGTGTGTGTGTGTGCCTATGCTTATGTCTGTGTGTCATAAGGAACAACCAATCCAGGCTAGAATAGAGAATCAATATTAAGGAACTGAATTGATTTTGCATTTGAATTCCCACCACTCATTCCATATCTAATCCACTCAATCCAGCCAGCTTACTTCCACATTTTGTACCCCACCCTTGCCAACATCTGTGCTTGTTTTTTTGTGTGTAGGTATCAATTATTTTAAGGCAAACCTTATTATAATGTTAGAAGTTAAAAATCTTCCAGTAAGCTAATTGTAACTAGTGTAACATATACTGTTCTACCTGATCTTAATAGCTTTGATAAAATAATGCATTTTATTTATGCATTTGCAAATGTCATCATAAATAAAATTAATAATTTTTTCTCTTTTAGATATATATTTAATGAGAACCAAGGCTCTTGAGTCTGGATTGGCTCAGGTACTGGCAAAATCCTCAGTGGGTCTTGGTGGGCGCAGGTGGGGTCCTGCTCCTCTGGCTTAACATACGACCTAAGGACAGCCACCACCTGCCTGTGGCTCTGTGTGTGGTGGGCTCAGAATTGTCCTGTCCTGGTAGCTCAGACCCCAACAGAAATTGTCCTCAGACCAGCCTACTCTAAGTTCATCCCCTCACCCAGTGTCTCTCAGGCTAGGTGGGGAGCGATCCAACTTGGGGAGTTTAACAGCACCAAGCCTGACACCTGCTGACCCTATAAGTCAAGCTCTCCTCACCCACACAGTCCACTCTCAGTACCTCTCACTCTCACACAACGCTGCCCTGGCTGTGAGACCTGGACCACTAAAGACTCCCAGCACCCTCGCCCACCATCATGCTGCGGCACACAGGTGAGGGCTTCCCGATGTAACCAGCAGGTAGGCTATGGGGATGGACTGCCTGCCTGTGGGGTCACACTCCGATCCTTACTGACAGTGTGACCTTGGCCTGAGCCTCAGGCTCTTCAGCTGTAACACACTTGTAACATTCCTTCCTACTTCAATGCGCTGATGTAAGATTTAATGAGTCTGTGTTCATAAAGTACCCAGTATAGTGCCTGGCACACCCAGAGTACTGAATAAATCATAGCTGTTCCATTTCCCTTTCCATATGACATGTAGTTATATTTCTCCGTGGTCCAGCTTGGCGTATTGTTCCTGTAATTACTGCTGCTTCCACCTCACAGGCTGAAGTGAATATATGAAAACCAAGCCCAGCTGACCTTTGGGCAAACAGAAAAGCATCATGTTGAACCATGAGACCATGTCCATATGTTTATAGGCATGGACATCAACACGGGTAAGACATGGATACAGAACGCAACATCACTTCAGTGAGGTCAGAAGTGTACCTTGCCAGGTGCAGCCTTTTGGAAGCTCATAACATAAAAAGTGAATGCCATGATCACTTTAGCTATTTTTAATTTAAACACAGATGCCTCTTCCTTCTTAGGTGCTTTCTCCAGAAATTTCCATTTGCCCACTGTGTGAAGTATCTAGTCTTGGAGATATTTTTACTAGAAGTGAGCTCCAGTTTGGGTTTATTAACAATTTACCTTTCCTTAATGCACTTCATACCTAAAAGCACTAAACTGAGGCAGGCAGATGGCTGATGGAGGAGAAGGTTTGTACAATAAACAATGTTTGTTTCTACATTAAGATTTAACACTGAATTGTCTCTTCTCAACGCACGAGGTAGTATTCCTTTATCCTAGCCTCACTTTTTGGTCAAATTATTTCACTACTCTGACCTTCAGTTTCCTTATCTCAAACTGAAATTAATAACACTGTGGTAGACAGAATAATGCCCACCCTCTAAAGATGTCTCTGTCTTAATCCCCAGAACCTGTGAATATGTTACCTTACATGGCAAAAGAGACTTTGCAGATGCAATTAAATTAAGGATCTTGAGATGAGGAGATTATTCTGTATTATCTGGGTGAGCCCAATGTAATCACAAAGGTCTTCACAAGGAAAGGGAGGGCTGAAGAGTCCAAGTGGGAGAAGACGATATACAGTGATGGGAGCGGAGGCCAGAGTGATGCAAGGAAGCGGCCATGAGCCAGGGAATGTAGACAGCCTCTAGCATCTGGGAAAGGCAAGGAAATAGATTCTCTCTCCCCCAGAGCCTCCAGAGAGGGATGTAGCCCTGTTGACACTCTGATCTGGGGACTCCTGACTGCCATAGATATAAGAAATTTGTGTTGTTCTAAGCCACTAAGCTTGTGATAATTTGTTGCAGCCACAATAGGAAACCAACACAAATGCTTAACTTAGAGTTTGTAGAAAAGGATAGAGGCAGTGTATGTTAAACATGTAGTAAATGTTCAACAAATAGCATCATCACATTTCCTGTGCCCTTCTGAGCCTGCTAATAGAATTCCCTGATCTGAAAGTAACAGCCATATTTATAAAAGTAATAATAGCATTAACACATACATAGTATTTATAGTTTACAAAGCTTCTTCATGGGTGTTATTTAATTAGAACCTCATAAGGGAATCTGTGTCAATTAGAACTGTAAAAATAAAATTATTAAATTCTAAATAAAATTCTTATAAAATTCCCTATTTTACACATGATAGAACCATGATTTTCAGAAATTTTGACCCTTTTTCCCACAGTCAGAAAGTACTGAAATCTGATCCCAGTGTTTCAATTCAGGATGTTTTTCCCCACTATATTTCGTTGTCATCTTCACATTTCTGCTGTTCCTACTTGTGACTAAAGCTTGGTTTATAGCTTCCTTTTCATTTGTACCAATTTTTTTGGAGAAGGTAAAAATTCAAAGAAAAAGACAACAACTTCCATTTCTCTTTCTTTCTTCAACTTCACCCCTAAGTCCTAAACAAAGACATTTCCTTAGTGTTTATTTTTTCTTCTAGGATTTTTTTTTTTTGAAAACTTTTCTACATTTGAAAGTAACCTTCCTTCTTAATGTTATCCCTTCACTATTAAATATCACATAGTGGCAGAACACAAAAAAGCTGGTGTTAAGAGAATTCTGGCTTCAGTGCTGCTGCTTCCCTGCTATACACATCTGTGGAACAATTCACTCAACCCCGCTAAGTTTAACCTCCCCCTCTGAAAATCAAATAGCTTTGCTATATTACTCTGAAATGTTATTTCCAGAATAACAGCTTCAAATGGTTAGAAAGCTTTTAAAACATTCCTCTTCCATTTAAATGCATGCTTCAAACTAGGCTTCCAAATGTCCAGTGATTCAAAAACACCTTTAGGTAATATCTTCAAAGTAAATTCCAGCCATTGATTGACAGAAATGAACTCCTGTGGTGTTGGAATATACATCTACCCTTTATTGCCACATCCACTCAAGCACTTTACAACATGGAGTCAAATCTGTTAGAATAGCCCTTTGGACATGTTTGTCTTGTTGGATTCAGGATGTATTCATTTCTAGCTGCCAAGGGTGTAGTTTGCTTCTCTTTAGGGTGCTCAGTGTGAACTGACATCTGTTACAGATACTGTCTGACTAACGAAGCCTTTTTATTTTCTTAAAGCGTGATGTGACCCAGGGCAGGCTAGAGATAAAAAAAAAAAAAAAAAGAAAAGAAAGAAAGAAAAATAAAACAAGAAAGACTAAGATTTCACACAAAAATACATTTTTAAAGGAATGCATGATGCATTATTTTCATTAGAATTTAGGAAAGTGAAGCACAGAATCTGTTTTGCAAATCCTTAAATTGGGTTTTCTGCAGGTGCAGTGCATGCAGCCCCGTCAGGAGCCCTGGCTGTGATTTACTGGCTCTGTCCCCTTTAACAGGGATGATCAGAGGCTTGAACTCTTTCATGAATTTCCCCTGAGGGAGAAAGTGGCTAGTTATGCAGAATAAATTAAACAGCCCAGGGAAATAAGAAAGGCTATCACCATTGTGAGGATTCCATTTAGTGTGGCAAATTTGATTTCAGAAGCAGCAAAGAGGTGTGAAGTCAAAGGTTAATCCTCCACAGACTAAGACTCCCTCAGCACCAAGGTGATTACTTATTGGCTGGGATGGTCAGAACAGCAGCTGTCCAATGTCTAATGTCTTACCTCATGACTTTTTGATTTTTATACTCATTTTGCAAATTTAGGGCCCAGGTAGACCACATCACCCCAAATAGAAAAGACCAGTGAGTACTTGGAGAAAAAAAAGTTGATCATAATAAGTCCTAATTGACAGTTGCAATCATTCTTCTATTCTTATTAATTATATCATGTGTTCACATTTTATCCTCCTAAATGACACCTTGAAGTGATGGAATAACTTTGTTGTAAAGACCAGGAAACTGAAGATTAGAAACTTTAAGGATCTTTCCTGTGATCACTAAGGCAATAAATAGAAAAGGCTTAAAACTATTTTAGCCCTGACCTTTTTGCCCTACTTGCTACAAAATAATGACATTATTATAAAACACTGAAAATAAAAGGCCAATACATGCCTTCCTACAATATTTCTCTATCATAAAGAAAAATACAATAAAATACCAATTTCACCCATCACTCAATGCATTTTCCTTACTGACATACCACAGGTGGAACTGAAAAAAATAGATAAGATACAACCGTATCATCCAGCCATTGATACAAGACATATATACACATACATAAAATAAGCCAATAGGACAGATTCTTTCACAGGCTCTTTCTAACCATAGCAGTGGTAAAAACTCATTTGATGATCAATAGGTGCTTAAAATACAACATTCAATTCTCCAAGAAAATGCCAACTTGGAATAAATGTCCATTTGAGGGGAAAAAATCAGAGAATGTGTATTTGCAAATGGGACAGTGCTTGCACTTCAAAGCTAAGGGTTCACTCACACTAACTCCGGCTTGCTGCTGTGCACCGGGGAAGACAATGGACTCCATTGGTCACCCCATCAGCTCAAGGAGGCAAAGGCAATGATAAAACATAACGCGCAGACACCCATCCAGAGACGTCTCAGAGGTCCAAACACTGAGACAACACGGAATCTGGGGAGAAACTTTGGTAGCAGACTCAAAACCCAGAATGCAGCCGTAGGATCGGGTAATCCATTTTGAGTGATGGTGCAGATTCTCCAGAAGTAAAAGGAACTAGAAAGTGAAGATTTCCCAAAGTAACAGACACTAGACAGGAACAGAATCACCTGTCTTTTTGATCTTTCAGTCATCCGTGCGTAAAGACAGTCATGGCTCTCAGCACCAGCACTTTGGATATAGGTCTTTGGAAGTGTTGGAGAGAGAGTGAAGAATAAGATGTGCCTCTGGCCTCCCTTTGCCAGCGAGACCAACAAGCAAAATGATTAGCTATAATGTGACTTTATTGCTATTGGAACGGAGGCAGAAACAGTGTTGTTTATGTCCAGAAGAGGAACAGTGCACTCTGATTGTTCAGTTAAAAATGGTTTTATTAAAAAGGTTAATCTTTGACTTGCTATTCCAGGAAGAATATTATTTTGACATCAGAAGAAACAGAGAAAAGAAAATAAAGGTCATTGCAGAGAGAAAGTAGAGAAAGTACAAATATTATAGGGATGACAAGGAGTAGAATGTTTGGTATACATCTTATTTGGGGGGTTTATTGTCCCTTTTAAGAATCTAATTAAGAAATAGAGACCTCCCCCCAGAAAAATGCACATAACTACCTCTGAATCAAAATTTAATGTATAACTTCAGGGGCATTATAGTATTTTGTTAAATGAGATTTACCTCTTCTATCAGGATAACATATTGCATATTGAATTAGCCTTCTAACAGTAGTTAGACTCTAGCATTGACTACTGTCAGAAGTGGACACAGTTATTTTGCCTTTTAAGTCCTCGTTTCATCATCCAAGACATTTATGTTTACTGCATAGTGGCCTTAGATTGAGAGAACACCTCCTAGACAGAGATCATTTTTCAAGTTTGGTGGAATAATTTCTTTCTTTTCATCAGAAAATTTTATGGCTTTTTTTAGTACTCTCTGTTCACTTTGGAGATCATTGTTTGCATTTGTAATATGTGCAAGTCTGACATCTGCCTCCAAGTGAATTCCTGTGTTCACCATTCAGTGAAGCAATGAAGCATTTGAAATGCAAGAACATTTCTCAAAACATTGTTGCTAGTTAATAATTCTTCATGCTCGGAATGTTGCATCTCTTGCACCCTGAGTCTATTAATCTTGGAAATAACACAAGTTACATGGTTCTCATTATGTGTTCTTAAAGGATACAACAGAAAAGTGGGGCGAGGAAAGAAGGAAATTCAGTCAAGGGTTTCTAATTGGAATCTTTCAGCAAATAATTTTAGGAGTGGATTTTAGTTAAGACAAAGAATAAATAATTTTATTAAAATAATATTTTATTTATTAGATTAAAAACTTGGACTGATATGCCAGTCTCAGGAACAAAGGAAATAGTCTGAAAAATCAATAAAGAATTATCATTCTCGTAGGAAAATTAAATTGCTCCATAACCACATGAAAAGATATTTAGTTCTTAGAGGAATCTCCATACTGTTTTCCGTGGAGGTTGTACTAATTTGCAGTCCTACCAACAGTGTATAAGTGTTCCTTTCTCTTGCATCCACGCATCTCTCTGCATCTATTGTTTTTGGAATTTTTAATAAAAGCCATTCTAAAGCATGGGGAAACAAACACCACATGTAGGCACTATAAAATTGGAGCTAACTGATGAGAACACATGTGCACAGGGAGAAGTATAACTCAATGGAAATCAATCGAGGGGAGGGGAAGGAGAGGCTGGGTGAAAACCTACCCAACGGGTGATGGGCACACTTATAACCCTGACTCAAGCATTACAAAAGTGATCCTTGTAACCAGAAACATTTGTGACCCAATAATACTTTGGAAAAAAAAGATATTTAACCTCACAAGTAGTTGAAAATAATAAAAGAAAATAAAAAAAGGAAATGTCTTTTTTTTCACCTATCAGATTTCAAACATGAAAAATAAAGGATAATATCTCATATTTGTTAGGGAGGATGAAACAAAGAGTGTAAATTGATATAAGCTTTCTGGAGGATAATTTGCAAATTATGCCAAAATTTTAAGGAAAAAAAATCATACTATTGGCTTAGCAATTCCTCTTTTTTAGAATTTATCCTCAGGAAATATTATATATTTATAAAAATGTTTGTACAAAAATGTTCATTGTCAAAATGTTTAGTACATTGAAAAATGGGAAGCCAATTACACTTCCTACAATATAGGATTGGTTTACTAAATATGTAACATAGGTTCATACAGTAAAAGATGCACAACCATTAAATATGAAATACGCATGTGTATTTACTGTCATATTAAGGAGTTTACAATGTTAAGTGTGAAAAAGCAATTTGTTAATTTAAAAATATTTTATATAAAAAATGAGCATAATCTTTTAAAAAATATATTTGTATATATTTTACAGGAAAAAGTTTGAAAGTATATATAGCAAAATGTCAGTATTTGTTATCTCTGGATAATGGGATTTTAGGTAACTTTTTCTATTTGATTATCTGTATTTTTTCAGATTTTTCAATTGACATGTATTTGTGTAATGAAAAATATGGGGATTGTATAACAGGACAATAAAAAAGATAATTATAGTTCATTTAATATTTTATTGCATAACCTGAATAAAGATACAATTTAACTGTGAGTATTTTTAAGTTCTTTTTTCTAGACTTGTCAGTCAATATTCATTCCTCCCTGCAGCCCCCATATCTAAGGGAAATACTATAGGAGATTAAACAAACTAAATGAGCAGCTGCAGATGAAAAGTCGGTAATAAATTCCATGTGCAAAAGCTATGGAGCAAATCTACAATGGCGTGTTGGCCAATTCAAGATTCAATTAACAGAAAATTTGCAATCTGGTCAAAATAAGTGTTCAAATAAAATGGTAATATGTTTTACGCTGCCTCATAACTAGAAATGAAATTTCTTAAAACGGATGAATAGAAGGCATACTTAAATTTTTACTTTTCTTCCAATTCTCAGTGGGGCCAGAGCGTAATTTTAATGACAGTACACAGCTGATATTTCCTATGGAAACCAAATCGTATCTCAACTCCATCAGAAAAGATAGCAGTGCCTCTGTGGCCCTTGGTCTAGTGAGTTGACAAAAATCAGGTTTCAACTCATATACTTATTGTGGTCACTCAACAAGCATGCACTGGATGCTTCTGATGCACACAGGACTGTTTTAATCTCAGGAGGAGGATTAAAATCATGTCATGGTTATTGTCATCAAGGAGTTAGGAAATAATTTGGAAGTAAGACTTACATATGAAACTGAGCAATGAAGAGGTGTATGTTTTTATGCTTCTAGACACTCGTACAGTCACTTAGCAAATAGTCAAGGGAGGATATGGGGAAAAGAAGCTCTAACTAGTCAGAACTCAAAGGATGAACTGGACGTAGAGACATAGAATGGAAGGGGAACATGGTCATGTGATAATTGACATTTTCTCTTTAAATTACTTCTTCATTTCATGAAAACGCATGCTGTGGGGAGCTCCCAATTTAATATAGACAAACCTGGATCTTCTCTTAGACTGCTGAATTGAGAGGTAGGGAAAGAGTATTCAGGAATAAAAAGGAATGCAAATAGTTGACTTTAAGCTGGATTATCTACTGTGCTATGTTTCATTCATTTATTAAACATACTTGTAGAATGTCTGCCAATTCCCAGGAACTGCACTCGTTACTGGCACTGCAGTGGTAAACAGAGCAGACATAGTTCTCCACTCCTGTAAAACCCTTAAGAATATGGTTCTGATAAAACTTTTTATGGCTGCATTCATCTTTCACTCAGCATACATATAAAGTGCAGTTTATTCTTAGCACATAGGCCCACTAAAATAAAGTAAAAAATAATGAAAAATGCATTTTATATGGTAATGTCTTTCAAATAAGTTCATTAGAGAAATAATAAATACAACTACAGATTATTCACACGAGTCTCTCTTTTAGCCATATACTGTGGTGTGATGGTTTTCAACTGTTTTTTTAATACATCCCACAGTAAAAAATATATTTTATATCAGGTCTTAGTACACACATTTCTCCCACACACAAACACATACACACACACACACGAATGAAACAAAAGTTTTATGATAAATAAAAGATGAAGTGAAATTATAAAGTGTGGGAAAAGATGGACTATCTAATATATTGAGACAACCTGTTGTGCATATGGAAAAGAATAAATTTGTCCTTACTTTACGCCATACATAAAAACTAACCCTAATATTATTAGAAACCTAATGATAAAATGAAAAATTCAATACTGTAAGTTAGAGGGACAGAGAAAAGTATTTGAGCTAGTCCTGAGTTAGGGAAGCTATCTTAAACAAGCATGAAAAGACGTACCCTAAAGCAAAGGCAAAAAAAAAAAGAAAGAAAGAAAAGAAAAAGAAAGAAAAATAAATATGACATGACCATGACCATTTGGCTACCTCCTAAATTCTGGAGTCTTATTTATTTACATATTTCACTTAGCCGTTCCTCTATAGAATAGTCTTAATAAGACTTTTCCCTCTCAAGTCCCTCTATTAGTCATTGTAACTACTGCAGGAATACCTTCCTTATTTAAGCTTCTTTTTGTCCAGCATAAAAAAGAAAATGTGTATTATTTTTAAAAAACATTACAGCTCACGCCTGTAATACTAGCACTCTGGGAGGCTGAGGTGGGCAGATAGTTTGAGCTTAGGAGTTTGAGACCAGCATGAGCAAGAGAGAGACCCCGTCTCTACTAAAAAATAGAAAGAACTTAGCTGGACAACTAAAAATATACAGAAAAAACTAGCCGGGCATGGTGGTGCATGCCTGTAGTCCCAGCTACTCAGGAGGCTGAGGCAGGAGGATGGCTTGAGCCTGGGAGTTTCAGGTTGCTATGAGCTAGGCTGATGCCATGGCACTCTAGCCCGGGCAACAGAGTGAGACTCTGTCTCAAAAACAAACAAACAAACAAACAAACAACAACAAAAAAAAAAACAAAGGCTAAAAATTTTGGCAGCATTAACATTAAAACAAACAAACTGCATCTATCAATTGATAAAATGCAAAAGAAAGGACAAACACTTCCATGGGACTAAATAGTTGTTTTCCACCCTCACCCCCAAAAATTCATATGTTGAAGCCCTAAATCTGATGCTATTTGGAAGTGGAGATTTGGGAAGTAATTCAGTTTAAATGAGGGTCATGATGTTGAAGCCCCCATGATGGGATTAGTGCCCTTATAATAAGAGGAGGAGACATCAGAACATCCTCTCTCCGTCAAGTGAGGATACGATGAGAAGGTGGTGGTCTTCAAGTCAAGGAGAAGCTCCTCACCAAAACTGTATCTGTCGGCATTTTGATTTTAGACTTCCCAGCCTCCAGAATTATGAGAAATAAATGCCTATTGTTTAAGCCACATAGTCCATGGTATTTTAATTATGGGAATTTGAACTGACACACTCCATATAACTGCAAGGGTTAAAATGCAAAATATATAAAAATTTCTTCAAATTACAACAACCACAAAAATAAAACTCTTTAATAAAAAATGGAGAGGTTATACGAACAGGTGAGTCAAGGAAAAATCCCACAAAAATGCCAATAAATACATACACAGATGCTCAACTTTACTAGTTATTAATATTACTGGGCAAATGGAGATTAAAACCACAGTGAGATGCCATTTCATAACCATCAGTTTGATACAGCCAGTTTGACCTTACAGATACTGGTTAGAATGTGGCATATGTGAGCTCTCCTACATTTCTGATGGAAAGGTAATTTGTATAACCTCTTTGGGGAGTAATTTGGCACAAAACAATATTGGAGATATTGTTACATGCATGTGTAAGTAGACCTATACAAAAGTATTTATTTACTTAAAAAACTTTTTTTGAGACTGGGTCTCATTCAGTTACCCAGGCTGGGGTGCAGTGGCACAATTACAACTCACTGCAGCCTCAAAATCTTGGGCTCATGCAATCCTCTCATCTTAGACTCCTCAGTAGCTGGAACTACAGGTACACAGCACCAGCACCTCATCTGGCTAATGTTTGTAAAAAAAATTTTTTTTGTAAAGATAGGGTCTCACTGTGTTGCCCAAAGTGATTTCGAATTCTTGGCCTCAAGCGATACTCCCTCCTTGACTTCCTAAAGTGCTGGCATTATAGGTGTGAGCCACCACACCTGCTACAAAAGTATTTATTGCATCATTGTCAAAGCAAAATGTGGGAAACAATCTAAATGTCCATCAATAGGAGAATGAATAATTACATCATGGCATATCAAGCACAGGAACACTACGCAGAAGTTAAAATGAATGAACTAGAGGTACATATATTATTGTAGATAAATCTCACAAAATAACCCTGAGTGATAAAAGCTTATTATATGAGATATGTGAAGAATAACATTTATATGTATATTTGAAATATGCACTATTGTACTATATTTTATATGAATGTTAACATTTTTATTATAAGTGCACGGAAATGATAAACTCAAAATAAGGATAGTGGTTACTGCTTATGTCAGAGGATATTGAGACTATCCTCAGATTTGATGATTTGCTAGAAGGGCTTGGAACTCAAAAAAGCTTTTATACATATGGTTTATTACAGAGAAAGGACACAGATTACAACCAGCACAGAGAAAGGGCGCATAGGGAGAAATCCAGGAAAAACCAGGCACAGACTCCAGCAGTCCTCCCCCAGCGGAGTCACATGGATTTGCTTAATTTTCCCAACAATAATGTGTGACAAGACATGGGAAGTGTTGCCAACCAGGCAAGCTCAATGAAGCTTTAATAGTTATGTGAGAACCTGGATGAATGTCCTCAGGTACAGGAAATTTCAGTATAGAAACACTGGGAGGAAGAAAATACCTTTGAATTCTTTTGTTTTACTTTCATTTCAATAAGAACATCAAATGATTATGTAAATGTGTATAAGCTACACTTATGTATTTATGTGAGCATTCACCAGATTATTTTCAGGGAAGTATATTAGTGTTTCAGTGTAGGTGTTGTGACAGTGAATTAAAAATCTAAAATTGTGTTTTCATTTCATTTCATTTTTTGTAACCAAAGGAATTAATATTTAATCATACTATTTTGATATTTAGAAGCATCCATAATACATGTTAAGCCCTCATATAAGTATATTTATTTCTGTTCATTTTATAAACATACGTACATGTAGATGTCTTTCATTTTTATTAGCAAAGCCATTTTCACATTCCATAAGAAAGGACCATTCTATAGATAACTGTGAAAAAAATTACCACTTTACCCCGTTAGTTCCTCTTGTAAATTATTGAATTGTATTGATGGTAAGAGGAAGATGTAGCTGGTATGCTGTTCAAGGGAGTCCTAGTTTCTTTTAAATTATTTTTAAGGGGATTGCCAAAAAGGATGCTGGCTTTTGACAAAACAGCCATCTTGCTTATTTCCTAAACTCAACCTCTACAACAATTTATTGCCTCAATTTTTTGCTTGTTTTTCTTTTACTTTAAACATTTTACCTGCTTATGTCCTTCAATTTGGGGTTTATTTGACTTCCCTGGCCGAGGAAATGACCCTTTCTTACATTGCATCTTGGCAATGGCAATCCAAGTCAACACATACATTTCCAAGCAGATCAGGAGTTGGGCATGAATCAAAACAATAAACGTGTGAGCCTGAACCACTGACTCTCATTTTTCTTGTTTTAAGATTCAAACCGTTACAGAAAATAAAAGCCTGAGGCCTTGGTATCAAAATTAATATTAAAAGGAACTTGTTATAATGAAAGCTCCTATATGAGTGGGTGCACGGGATTAGTCCTCAAGTAAAAGACGACACCTCAGAAAATAGAATTTTTATTTTTATCTCAAAACAAGCTCAGTTTAGAGGTGCCTGTTTGTAAACTTATTTTATTTAATTGGTTTTCTTAATACGAAATAGTATTTCCAGAACTAATTAAAATTTTGTTCTAATGAATATTCAAGACCAAAATATATTATCTTCACAGTACAGTATATAGATTTTTAAATCATCCATAAAGGTAATTATATTTTCTACATTCTTAAAAAGTCATATATTGTTATCGACACCAAATGGATTGTTTGTTTCCTGTTAGGCTGTGAGTGAGGAAGCCATCACCAGAGCTGAATCTTTCTCTGTTATGTACATACCATTTGCAACAAAAATCAGAGCTGATAAAATAGAAAAAGTAAAAGAGGTTTTTCACAAAAACTAGGAAAAAAAAATTTAAAAAAATAAAATAAAAAGGAAAGCTCGCTTTGCATTCTAGCAAACTCACCAAAGCCTTCACAAAGGAAACAGACATCATCTTCTAGCAGCCCACCCTAAATGAAAGAAAGAAAGCAAGCCTAAAATTGGTAGAAGAGTTGATTTCGCTACATGTTTATGTTAATAGGGTATTTGACTTTTGAATGCTTCATAAACCTTGTTATGCTCTGTGCTATTTGAGGAGTAAAACAGCTGGAACTCTGCCAGAAGCCTTAATTGGAATCAGCTTAGCAGGGGCTGACAAGGTTTCCTAGTGTTTAGTTTCAAACTTATTATAAAAATGCAAAATTATGTGCTATTTATTTTCTATTCCTCTTTGGTTTATGCCCGTAAAGGTAAGACTTAGCTGCATTAAGAAATAAACTCATTTTTCCCTTGTCTGCCCCAGGCTGGTGCTCTGAATCCAGCAGCACGAGTATTGTCTCTTCTAATTAGCTGTGGCCTCACTTCTCATGCACACAGGATGTCCTGGAGATCCCTCCCCCACGCGTTTTGATTATTGACTAAATGATCACTCAAATGGTCAACCCATGGTCGAGTTACTGAGCTGTGTGGTCAATCTGTCACCAATGTGGTGAGCAAGGCCACAGAAATATGTTCAAAAATGTCTCCTGGGGGCTCTTAGTTTTCTCCTACCAAAGGGTCACATTTGCTAATGGTCAAATATAACAAGTGCTCTTGGTTGGATTGCAAGCAATGAGAAATAGATGAGTTTTGTGCTTTCTGCCAAATTTTAGGAGATTTGTGCTTTTTATTTTGTCTTTTAGTTGGGCTTTTTAATGTCAGTTGACTGTAGTGTTCCAACCTGGCTGTATCTCATATTATATTGTTGCCTGCCATGGACAAAATAATTCAGTTCCTTAATAAAATGTTAAGTGGCTTCTTAATGTGTTAGGTAGTGTGCTGCGTGTGCATGACACCAATACATGTATAACACATAATTCCTGTCTTGACATTGGTACAATCTGCTTGCGATGAAGCAGAAATTTGAATAAATCATTTAGAATTAGTGATGAGTGAATTCTGATTCAAGATGTTGTCTGGTCAGCTAGCCCAGAGTCAGCCTACCCACGCTTTTGATTAAGATATCTGCAAGGACACAGAAAAGGCTGAAAAACTCAACTTAAAGCTAAGATTGATACAAACCTAATGTTACATTTTGGAAGGAATTTACTATTATTATAAGGCAAATGGAACTCAACTGTGAAAAAATGTGTACTTTTTAGGTCAAACCATACACACTGCTTTTACTTTATGGAAAAGACATCTCCTGAAATGAGACAGAGATGCTTTACTTATCCATCAACATCTGTCTTTGAATCAGTAAAATGTTGGATGGAATGGCTAACCTGGACATCCCTGCCTTGTTCCTAATCTTAGAAGGAAGGCATTCAGTCTTTCACTGTTCAGTATAACATCAGCTGATGAACTTTTGAAGATGCACTGTATGAGGCTGAAAAAGTTCCCTGCTATTCCTAGTTTGCTGAGAGTTTTGTCAGGAATAGATGTTGGACTTTTGTTAAATGTTTTGCTACATCTATACAGACTATCATACAGTTTTCTCTTTTAGTTTTTTTTTTTTTTTTGACATATGGATTACACTGATTGATTTTCAGATGTTAAATCAACATTTCATTTGTGGGATAAATCCAACTGCATATTTTGGGTTTCATTTGCCCTTTTTATTCTGGTTTCTTAAGGCAAATGGGTCTTTAATTTCAGAACTTTTCTTTGTCTAATGTAAGCACTTAATGAATTTCCCTCTAAGTGCTGCTTTAGATTTACACCACACATTTTGATATGCTATGTTTTCATTTTCATTAGGTTCAAATACTTTCTAATTTCCCTTTGGATATCCTCTTTGGCCACAAGTTACTTACAAATGTGTTACGAAGTTTCAAAATAATGGAATCCCATTAGTGTCAGAGAACATATTTTGTACAAGTTGAATACTTTTAAATTTATTGACAATTGTTTTATGGTCCAGAATATGGTTGATCCTGGTAAACATTCTGTATGTACTTAAAAAGAATGTTATATTCTGCTGTCGTTGAGTAGAATAATCTATAAGTATCAATTAGGTCACGGTGTTAAGTCTTCCATATGCTTACTGATTTTCTGTCTTCTATCAATGTTTGAAAGACAGATGCTGAAATCTCTGATTATAATTGTTAATTTTCCATTTATCTTTGCAGTTTTATCGGTTTTTGCTTCATGCATTTTGAAGTTCTGTTATTCAGTGTATAAATGTTAATGACTTCTGTGTCTTCTTGATGATTTGATTCCTTCATCCTTTATTTTGAAAAGCCTGACTATAGCTTTGGTATTAACCTTTGCTATGATATTGACTTTTCTGATCTTAATATAAGTACTCTAGCATTTTTTTAAATTTCAGAATATTATGGGGGTACCAACTTTTTGATTTCATAAATTCCTTTTGTACCATTTGAGTCAAAGTTATAAGTGTGCCCATCCCCCGGATAGTGTGCATTGTACCCCATTAGGTATGAATTTATCCATCTTCTCCTACTCCCTCCCACCTGCTTTATTTCTGAAGAATGTTATTTCCATATGTACATATAAGTGTTGATCTATTAGTTCCAATTTAATGGCTATCATTATGTATTTTTCCTGCTCTTTTAAATTTTGGAGATTAAAAGAAGAAATAGAAAGGGGAATTAGAAAGTGTTCTGAACTTTATGGGAATGAAACTATAGCATGCCAAAACGTGTGGAGAAGTCTAAAGTAGTACTAAGAGGGAAATTCACTAAGTGCCTATATAAATATAAAGACCATTTGTGTCTTTGCATTTTAAGCGAGTTTCCTTTAAGTGTTATACAATTGGGTCTTTCTTGTTTCTCCAATCTGACCAGCACTGCTTTTGAATGGGGTTTTAAAATCATTGGTATTTAATGTAATTTTTACATTGTTGACTTTAGATCTATCATCTTTCTATTTCTCACTCATTTTTTCTTTTTTCCTCTTTTTCTGCTTTCTTTTGAATGATTTCAATATATATTATGATTCCAATTTATCTTCCTTATTGATCTAATAATTATAATTGTTTTGTATTTTAAGTTTAAAATAAAGTTTGTAGTATACATCTTTTATTTATGTAGTCTACCTTAAAGCAGTATTATACCATATCACGTATAGTATAAGAAATTTACAGCAGTTTATGCCCATTTCTCCCCTTCTGGAGTTTATGCTACTGTTGCCATGCACTTCCACATATTATAAACTTAGAATGCATTGTTACTATTTTTGCTTTTAGTAGTCAGTTATCCTTTAAGGAATTTTAAGTTATAAGAAAAAATCTTTTTATTTTCCCAATGCAGATACCATTTCCAATGTTCATCATTCCTTTGTGTAGATCCAGATTTCCATCAAGTTTTGTTTTCTTTTGGAATGATCTCCTTACCTTTTCTTGTAATGTATGAAAGCTAATGATAAATTCTTTCAGCTTTTGTAATCTCTAAAAGTTTAATTTGCTTTTATTTTTGTGAGATATATTCACTGAATTTATATTGTTTATGACAAGAAAATTGTCTCTCATTCTTTTATTTTATTTTTTTAATTTTTTAAAAATTTCAGCATATGATGGGGGTACAAATGTTTAGGTTACAGATATTGCCTTTGCCCCACCCAAGTCAGAGCTTCAATGTGTCCATTCCCCAGATAATCCGCACCACACCCATTAGGTGTGTATACACCCATCCCCTCCTGCCCCCTCCCATCTGCCCTACACCTGATGAATGTTATTACTATATGTGCACTTAAGTGTTCACTGGTTAAAACCAATTTGATGGTGAGTACATGTGGTGCTTGTTTTTCCATTCTTGTGATACTTCACTCAGTAGAATGGGCTCCAGCTCTATCCAGGATAATACGAGAGGTGCTAGATCACTGTTGTTTTTTGTGGCTGAGTAGAACTCCATGGTATACATATACCACATTTTATTAATCCACTCATGTATTGATGAGCCCTTAGATTGTTTCCACGTCTTTGCAATTGTGAATTGTGCTGCTATAAACATTCGAGTGCAGACGTCTTTTTTATAGAATGTCTTTTGTTCTTTTGGGGAAATGTCTGGTAATGGGATTGCTGGATCAAATGGTAGTTTTACTTGTAGCTCTTTGTGATATCTCGATATTACTTTCCACAGAGGTTGTACTAGTTTGCAGTCCCACCAGCAGTGTATAAATGTTCTTATCTCTCCGCATCCACGCCAACATTTGTCTGGTTCTATATTTACAGGCATCATCCTTGAATAATAAAACTGTATTTTTTTGAATTTGTTTGCTTTGTCTTGTTCTACATTTTCTGTTTTTCATAATGAACATACACTGCCTTTGTAATAAGAAAAATGTTAATTTTGATTCTATAACTAAAAGCAAATGTTGTTGGGTCCAGAATATGGCAGTCCTCTGTGCAACACTAGGGCTTCAGAAAAGGGATGAGAAAGAGAAGGATGTGGAGGGGATTGGACAGAGGGGATGGAGGAGATCTACCAGAGAGGTAAATATGAAAGCCATTGCTAAAGAAAATTTTAAGAAGAAACAAACTAATTTGCAGAAGAATCTCCAAGCTGTATAAAGGAGGGTGGGGGAAATAAATCAAACTTGAGAGGCAGATTTGGGGGCCTCAGCCAGGTGTAGTTTGAGTCCTGGGAGAGGTGCATATTGACAAATGTAAATAAGTGGTTTGTAGACAGACACAAAAAGAAAATGGCAGTTATAAAAATGGGGCCATAGAGATGGGCAAAGAATGTATTATGTAGAAATTAAAATATGCTGAGCTATTATCCTATACTGTAAGGAAAGCCAGGAGTGGATATGATCTTAGTATTGCTAAGGAACAAATATGTGTATTGTGCATGTTGCTAGCCTTAAGAGATATGTTGTATAATCCTATAAAGCACCATATATTTAAGAACAAAGCTACGTAAGCAGTGTGGAAAGTGAATTGGTCTTAGGATGGTGATATTTGCATACACAGAGGGAGATGTAAATGCTATTTGAATTTGTCATGTCAGATTTGAAATTGATTCTTTTTTTGCTGGCAGGAAGAACAGCTCTGCCTGTCACATCCAAGGTGAGGTGCTGGGTACTGATGCTGACAGCCGGAAGTTGAGGTGAAGACATGTCTTGATGAAAAGAAGATGACTCCAACTGTCCAACCCAGGGCAAGGTGTATTTGACTGGCAATAGCAGATTCTTGAGTTAACCATTCACATTGCTCAAGTTTGTGATCTTCTGTGTCCTCGTTAATAATCTAATAGACTTTGAACAGCTAAGGAGGCTGCACCATGATCAGGAAAATGTCTTTTGAATTTGGCAATTTAGAGACAATTGTTCATTGTTTTCAGCAGAGTTTCAAAAGATCGATGGGATGGAAGCTACTTAGCTGGGTGATCTGAGAAGTAAATAGGAAGGGAGATGCAGAATCAGCCAGTGTGCACAGCTCTTTCAAGAAGCTTGACTTCAAAAGGGGGTGTGCAAATGTGTGTTTATGTACACACACATACATAGTCACAGGCTTCCACATCAGAAATAAATTTCTTTTCTTTTCACCTATTGTTTTAAAATCAAACACTTCTTATTGGCTCTTTTGTTAAAATGTAGATTTTCCTTCAATCAATGTAAACTAATGTAAGGCTAGACCAAGAGAACTCTGGATAGGCCTGTAATTTGGTTCTCTTCAAGTTTATATTCTTTCAGTATTTTTCAGTATGTATTTTAGGAAGATATATACAAGATTTGAGGAGAAGCCTGGGAAAAGGGGGTCTCCTGGTGACAGCACTTTTTTATATTTTATCAGCAGTTTGTCTCTGGCCCCAGATTTTGCATGCTTACTTGCATGGTGAGAATTGCAGTTCATACGCTCTTCATGAGACAGTTTGCTAAACCTCAATTGTTATAACTGGAGTATGCATCTTGAAGATTTCCTTTTCATCCCAAGTGTCTACTAGGTCATTCCTTCCAAAAGTACAGAGTCATTGTCTCCCTTACAGAGTCCCTAACTCTGGTTTCTCTCCAGATCATATAAATCTTTCACCTTACAGAGTCCCCGGAAAATATATCATTCCCATTTCATTACACTCCCTGTGCATTTTAGCCCCTCGTTATAAATGGGCCTTCAGCTGAATGACCAATTTGGGGAATTTCTGATATTCACCCCCAAAAATGAAGTTTTGCTTACAATATCCAGCCTTTAGATTATTGGATTTTGGTTGATTAACTCCTTGTTTAGCACATACTCCCTCATTCATCGCCTCCCCAGGTACTGCACCCTCCAGTTTCATATTTACCAAGATGTTCTAAGATCAAGTGATAACCTGAATGAGCATGATGCATGCCTAGACAGTAATGAAATGCAAAGATCTACTGATTTCGGTTGCCATGCTTATAGTAGTTACAACCAGACTACAGATGAATGATTAACTACATCAACAGCACAAAGAAAAGCTCTATGGTAAACATGAAGAATTATTCAACTGTCAAGAACTGATAGTAAATGGGGGAAAAAAAAAACCCTTCAAGTTATTAGGACCATAGGAATAAAAAAATAAAACTAATCACAAAAAGAAAGAATAGAAATGGGGAAATTATTTTCTTCTTTCTTTGAAAGCTGTTTTGTTGTTTTTGCCCTTTTAAAGAGCACAAGCTAAAGGCTTCCTTACTAAGACCTTTGCCTGACATTGCCATTAAAGAAATGGATTATAAAAGAGCAGAAAACGCCAGCCCTGGAGGTTCTGTGAAAATGCTAGTCACAGGGAATGGGAATTGGAAAGCAAGACTGTTTGCACTGAATTTATCTTCTCCAGTGCAAGGCTTTTTGCCTCCTCTCCCCCTCAAGCCCATGGGTGGAAGCAATGAAATTCACTGACATAACTGGGCCAGTTGCTTTTTATTTCAAGTATGCTGTGAGGAATACTTGAAAGCAATCATCTGTGTTCAGTAATTGGCTGATAAAGCTCAATATCCTCTGCAATTACAGTCACTGTTCATTCAGGAAACCCTCCATACATCATTTGAATGCAGGGCAAAGTTGTAAATTATTATACTACTAACCTGTGCAACGCTAGTAGAACATACTGTTATAGCGTTAGGAACAAAGATTAGACACTGGATGGAAATTCTAGTCGGGGAAAACACAGGTCACTGCAGTTTCAAGGGGAACTGAGAAGGAGAGGAGCTTGTTGGGAAGGGACAGCCGTGATGACCTTGAGTTATTCCCAAAGAAAATTTACACTCAGGAAAAGTCAGCCATGAATGAGATCGCAGGGGTCACGATGAGATTTACAAAAGGAACAGACCACAACAGATACCTACCTGATATTAAAACAGTAAAGTCTTGTTCAAAGTGTGTTTATTAAGCACAGGATTGGAAAGGGAGAAAATATGGGTAGTGATTGGCCTGAAAAAAACAAACAAACAAACAAACGAACATTCAACAATTAGGTGCCTTCTAAGTAGGAGTAACTGAGTATGTGGGTATAAAGCACAGGAATGAGAAACAGTTAATTTCACAAGTAAACACACGAAGCAGAGAATTTAGAGCTGGGTAGCATGTAAACTCTCAATTTTCAAACTCCAAGTTAAAAGTCTAAGACATGAGAAGCTAAGTGACTTGTCCAAGATAATAGCACCAACAGATATGAATAGCAGAGCTGAAATGAAAACTTAGGTCTTTTGATCTCAAATTCAGTTATCTTTTCAATATAATATGTAGCTTTACTTCTCATTGCTCTGTTTACTAGTTCAGATTGTTACTCAATAAATATTTACTCATTCAGGTTCATGGTTACCAGACCTGGTTTATAGATCAACATTTTAGTAGGTTTTTCATCTGCTTTGTTTCTATGGCTCTCTGATCAGTTTTCTGCCATCAACAATTCTTGCGGCTGGGCGCGGTGGCTCACGCCTGTAATCCTAGCACTCTGGGAGGCCGAGGTGGGCGGATCGTTTGAGCTCAGGAGTTCGAGACCAGCCTGAGCAAGAGCAAGACCCCATCTCTACTAAAAATAGAAAGAAATTATATGGACAGCTAAAAATATATATAGAAAAAATTAGCCGGGCATGGTGGTGCATGCCTGTAGTCCCAGCTACTCGGGAGGCTGAGACAGAAGGATCGCTTGAGCTCAGGAGTTTGAGGTTGCTGTGAGCTAGGCTGATGCCACGGCACTCACTCTAGTCTGGGCAACAGAGTAAGACTCTGTCTCAAAAAAAAAAAAAAACAATTCTTGCATGTTAAAATATTATGAATAGTATTTTGTCTCTGGTACACCCATCTTGTCTTCGGGTATTTGCTGTCCCTTGTTCTCTGCTATTTGGAGAATAATCTTATCAGTGGGATTAGCCTAAGCTTAATTTTCACCATCACACTTGGCTCACAGAGAGCAGGCAGCACAGAGCTTTGCAGAAATGCCTGTGTTTCTTCACAAATATGTTTCTCATTGCATTAATGAAAGGAGTACACTGTGGGCGGTCTAGGAATAGTGTGTTTGAGTGTGTGTGTGTGTGTATGTGTGTGTGTGTACAGAGGTGATTTGGCATGACATATCCACTTCTACATTCCAATCTCCCCAAACCTTTAGATTTCTTCCTCTATATTATACCAAGGATAACCTAGTATCTCAACTTGATTAAATTTAACTTACTAAGTCCAAGTTTTAGTCAATCAACTAAGAAAACTGTCACAACAAGCTACATCTACTAACACATCACGTCCAGAACCTTTGATAAGTGTGCACACATCAGTACATTTGATCAATAAATATTCTATTCCTAGATCTAATTGCCTTAGAATTCATTTCCGCACATATTTCCTGGGATTATGCCAGTATTGATTAGTAAATTAATATAAATTAACAAAATCTTGTAATTTTCTTGGAGTATAAGCTATTTCTTCCCAGATAAATCTTTGAACTTCCTACCCTGAAGCACACTGATGTCCAACCCTAAGTATGGGTTTAGTGGGAGAATGGGGAGGGTGGGGTAAATCTGGAGAAAAGTAAGCACCCACTTGCAAGACAATTGCCAATGAGAAGTTCTCACAGTGTCCTCAAGTAAGGCGAAGCTGTGACCTTCAAAAGTCATAGGAAGGCAGGCAGGATTCCACTGCTGAGGGAGGCCCAGAGGTTCTGTATTCTCAGCTTTCCGTATCCAAATATTGCCTCTGCAAGTCTTGGGGTCAAAGGTCACTGTGAGGATCAAATAAGTGCATTTTTATGTATGTATGTATCTCCCCTACCAGACTGACCTTTTTAAGTGTGGAGATTATATATAATTCAATTATGAATTAGTGCCTGGCAGATAGAAGGCACTAAATAATTGTTAATTGAATAATGAGATCAAGGAGGTCTATTTGACTTCTAAGTACTCTGGCAAATATCCACTGTTTATTATTCTGGAACTGTCTTCTTTTATACAGTCTGCTATAGCTCTCACTAATCTCTCTCTCTTTCCATCTCTCTTGCACGGGTCACCGATCTGTGGCACGGCGGCACGGAGACATTTATAGTCTATTCCAGCTATGACTGAAAGAACAAACTCTCAGAATGAGTTCAATTTGGGGAGAAAGGGTCTCCCCACGTGGGAAGACATTATTGACTAGTATTTTCTATTTCAGAGTGTTAGGACACTCTGCTGACTTCAGCAATGTGAGCTTTGCCCTTCAGTACTCCAGTGATGTGTGTGCCGCGGTGCACTAAGCTAGAATGGACATCGGCTGCGTTTGAATTCCTTATGGAGCTCAGGGGCCTTCTTTTCCTAATCCCATTAGGCATCTCCATTTGTATACTGTGGGGATTTAATTTTGATGAGCACCTCTATGCCCCTTGCAAAGTGTCTGTGAGGAAATCCCTGGGACCTGCTTTCCTAGGTGGGCCCAGTGGTGTCTCACACTGACAGGGAGGTCTGGAGCCTGTCAAATAGAGAAGTCTGAGACAGCGTAGAGAAGTGAAACGTTTAATAACGAGCCAAAACACGTCTTACAAGGAAATCACTCAAGTCCGATGTAAGGGATGAGGCAGGGATAAGAAAAGGAAGAATGAATGCCAAACTCAGACCCCATTCCTGGCCCAATTTTCCTTGCTCAACTGGGGACCAAATAAATACTTTCAATACTATGGTTCTTAATGTGTCCCCCAAAATTTACGTGTTGGAAACAATCTTCCATGCACAAGTGTCAGGAGATGGTGTCTAATGGGAAATGTGCCCTTATAAAAGGGCTTGACAAGGAAATTCATCCCTTTTTGCTCTTCCACCTTCTGCCATGGAAGGAACAGCATTTCTCCCCTCTGGAGGACACAGATTTCAAGGTGCTGCCTTAGAAGCAGAGACTGTGCCCTCATCAGACAACTGACCCTGCCTGTGCCTTGACCTTAAACTTCCCAGCTTCCAGAACTGCGAGACAATGAATTTCTGTTCTTTGTAAATTATCTAGTTTCAGAGAGTTCTGTTATAGCAGCACAGATGGACTAAGACATTTGCTTTTCACATCTCCTTTGTAGTAGGAGGTGGTCTTGAGATGGGTTTCTGGCCAAATACATGTAAAAGGATGCCTTAGGGAAGTTTCTTAGAAATATTTATTATCCCCCGACCTTTCTCCAAAAGAAGAAAGCTCTGATATTAGACTCTTCTGCCAGCCTTTTTCTCTGATCCCCTTGTTGATTACCTGCCTTCAAATGTCATGATGCTTGGAGCAGCAGCAGCCACTGTCGGATCATGAGGTAACAAGTTTAAGGAATAAAGGAAATACTAACTATGATAGAACAAAAGATGCAAAGAACCTATTATTAACTTCAGTAACAATAGCTTAACTTTGGTAATTGTTTATCTACATCTCTATTTTTCCTTCCTTCCTCCCACCCTCCCTCCCTTTCTTTCTTTCTTTCTTTCAACTAAAAAGTCAGCAAATACTGTATGCTGCATATTCTACCTGCAAGATTTTAGCCAAACATTCCACTTCCCTGGACCTTAGTTTTTCCAACGATAAAACAGAAATACCACCTTCTTCACAAATATAAATCATGCGAGATATGCAAGTAAAAATGCTAGATGAATATAAATTATCCTCACAAGAGAATTAAATGTATTCTGCAGGAATCTACCAATTTTGGAACACAAGTTTTCTTTATTAATGAGAGAATGACATTCACATTTAGAAAGCAGGGACTCATGAGACATTAATTATTATACCCTTTCTTTCCACAGACTCACTTTGTAACCTTTAGCAAATCGTTTAACCTCTCTGACCTGTGTTTTCTCACCAGTAAAATTAGAGACAGTAATGATTTTTCTTCCTGCATAATGGGGTTGTTCTGAAGATTAAGGATTGTAAAATATTTGAAAACCTTTCATAAATGTATTGAGGTATGTAAGTGTAAAATATAAATATATCATTAGTAATATTTAGACATGAGGATAGAATGTTCTCATGTCTAATGTGATGTGTAAATACTGAGCAATTAATTAACAGTCACTTGTCACTTTGGAAGAAACTCTTGTTTATTAAAGACTTATATTTATTTTTATGATTTTAAATATCGATTCTCAGAAAATTAGAAGGTGTAAGAGTCTTTTAAATTTCAACATATTCTATCATTTTATTTTCACAATTTATTTAATATATGTATGAATATAATAATAATTATATGTTATTTTTAAATTACTACCCAGTGATAGAGTGGCATAGGCAAGCCTTAGGAAAACTTGACAGGATGTATGAATACAGAAGACTAGAGGGATACTTAATAGCACAAAACATGACAGCAATTTGAAAAATAAATTAAATACTTTCCCTGGGAAAAAAAAATCCTGCAACCATAAGGTTTTAATAACTGCATTAACAAACTTCCTAAAATGTTATTTTATGAGGGAAAATTAATAGTCATCTCTATTTTCCTGAGACTAGCAAAAGAGGAGCTATATTTTATATATTATAGGTATATACACACATACACACACAGAATACAGGTAGATATAGACAGATATAGAATAGAATCTATATGCATATATTATATTAATATTATATATGGAATAAAATATGTATATATGACTTCTGATCTTTGCAAGTAAGGTTCTGCCACAGAATGTTGAGGAGGTGTTACGAAATAGATTAGATGATTATATTTCCCAATATTTAGCTTGCTTAGAACTCCAGTTTGACCATTCTGTAGAGCATTACAGCATGTACACTATTTGCATAAGGTGATTAGACATTCTGGACTGTGTGATATCCATATACGAGAGGCCTGCAATTCCTCACTATAATTAGTGTTATTTTCAGTGGCTTTCAGTGTGGGCTGACAATGTTCTATAAGAGCATTGAAGTACTTGTGCCTTCTCTCTCTCTCTCTCCCTCTTTCTCTCTCTCTCATTTTCCCCCAAGCACTGTCCTTTCCAGATCGAGACGTCTTTCCAGATTTAGCTGCCCTTTCTTCTCACAGAACTGACAGCCCTTGCTCTGACCATAAATGTTATTTTTAAACCTTCTCTTGCTTACTGTTACAAGTTTTGATAAGGTCTTGACCACTAGGACAATTACTGGATGCTGCCGCCTGTCTGCATTCTTATCAGACTGTTCCTAGTAGAGTTTCTACTTTTCTTATTACCTTCCTGTCTGCCTCACTCTCAGGGAGGTTTGTCATTGTTAGAGGCAAGAAGTTATACGAGATTGAAAAACACTTATCCTCTCCAAAATCTAATCAAATTTAATCCCTCAGAATATGATTATACCATTGTTACTAGAACTGCTAGAAATGACTAAAAAATATAAATTCAGATATAGATACTCCATTTGACAACATTTAGCTCATGGCACTGGAGTGTTGTCTTTCTGTAGGAAAAAAAAATCAGGGATATGCATCCAACTTCTGTCTGATGTGATCTGGGTCATTAGGTCAAGATACTAGCATTCACTGTTCTTAAACCATCTGGTCAGTTTTGATGACTATACTCAGCCTGGTTTTCCATTCCAGTTTGATTCCAGGCCCCAGATAGACTAAGTCAGAGCTAAAACACAGGTGCAGTTAGCAGCCATCAAACATTCTTTAAACTCACACAGAAAACATTCCTCCTTTGTCTTGACTTTCAAGTCCCCCAGAAGTAGATACGAACGTCAAGCAGTGTTCAAATTGCACAAAGCAACTTGCTGCTGTCTTAAGCCCTACACTGTTTAAACTGGGAAAGGTGGCTTTGAAACCCCTTTTTTGTGCATTTTCTAACTTTTCTTATCTTTTGTTATCCTACCTATCCACTTATCTGAAAACAGGCAGAAGAACCTAATGATCGAGGAGGAGTATTATAGGTTAAATTTTCCTGTAAAATTTTAGTTTGGCATGTTGTAAAGTTTGTTACTCTCGCTGCCGGTGTGGGGGATTATCCTGAACAAGTCCTTTGAACGCTACACGGAATTATGCATGTACAGTCCATCAAAGTTACCGGGTGAATAAACCTTACAGTTTGTTAAGTAATGTAACATCTATTAGGGAAGGGTGAATTGGTTAATATATGTATTAGGATCTGAATTTACCTGAATCAAGACTCTTAATGGACTACTTATTTTATGTTTTGTGCCAATGAACTATTCATTAGCACAAAACATAAAATATGCACAGTATATACACGCTCAAGCAAAGCAAATTACTTATTACTTATTAGTGGTATTTGGGAATTGATGTAAACTATTCTTTCCAACCTCAAAAGTGTCTTTCTTGCTATCTTCCAAACAATTCTAAATAAGACTGATAAAATTCTCCTTATTAATAGAACTGAGAAATATACCTGGAAAAAAGCCAAGTTTAGATGTGCAGTATTAATTTTACAACTGAAAGCAGTTTGTATAAGAAGCAACAATGAGGCCACATATTAGTGATTATTGCTGCTAATTTTGTGGTTTATGGAGCTTAGTTTTAATTTTTATATTCTATCCAATGAAGCACATTAGACATTTTTATAAGTTACTTTGCATGAAACTTATTACAAGGTAGACATAATTTCCTTGAGAATAAACTACTTGTATTCGAAAAGAAAATTATGATTGAGATCTCTAATCTCTAAGACAAAAAATCTTTTTTCTTTTCTCCTTGAGAAACAACAAGAGGCAACAAGAGGTAAATTTCCATAATGCACATGAAACTTAGTTTCTCACCTCTGCTATTTTGCTGCAATTATACTATTCCTGTTTGGTAGCATTGGCCATTTTTTTACGTCCAGTTCTAAAAGAATGTAACATGATTGAGACTACTTTCCTTTGAGGAAATTAGTTTTTGACTAAAATGTACTGCTACCATTTTTAATATAAGCTTTCTTTAGAGCTTTGGATATTAACAGCTGAGTTTAAAACCAATTTCTCATAGAAGGAATTGTTCCAGAGTTGATGTAATTTTCTCACAGGGTAGAAGAATATCTTAAACAAGACATGCATAAAACAAATGTAGTATTTCTTTTTATTTGATGAATATACCTTGGTTTAAGCATCATTTCCATTAGCCAAAAAGGCCCCTAAGGTAATGAGACCTCTTTCTTCTTCCTTCTCCTTTTGAAACTCATAGGGAAGCAATGAAGAGAAAAAGAAATTGAAACAAAGATGTTATATTCTATGAACCCTAGAGACATCTGTAACCCAATTCACAGTATCTGAGGAGACGTATTGATGATGATGAAATTTGGTGGCATGTAAGATGGACAAACCTAAATGTCTACGAGGGAGATACTGGTGGGCAGCAAGTTCATTTAACCTACAGAATCCCCAAAAGGCTCAGAAATTAGATGTACCATATACCTTAAAATGCAGGGGGAAAGCAGAAGCCAGAAACAAGGAGTTCATTTGAATATTGGTTTAAGAAGTGTTTGGACTCCTGGGAGCCCACCCTCCATGCATTTTGGGTACCTCCTCTGTCACCCCCATAGCAAATATTCTTTTGAATTATAGGAGTTCCAGGAAGACAACAGGGGAAGTGAAAAATTTTAACACATAAGGCAAGCAACATTGTTGAAACTGAAGGACATTTATTTCTGACAGAAAGGTCTCTCCAAATGCCAGCAAAATAAATGAAAATTAATACATTTCAATATTTATCAGCATAAAATTTTTAGATGTATGAAAATAAATAATGATACTCAAAAACAATAACAGTGAAAACAAACACAAACAACTAAAACAAGAAAAACTTATGTGTGATAAAAATACTGTAGGCCAAGTCAAATTTAAATGACAAACTGGAAAACACTATTTACAATTCATATCACAAAGAATTTATACCTTTAGTAAGTGAAGAACTCCTAGAAACAAAAAAGAAAAAGCCCACTGTCCAATAAAAATTTGTCTAAGCAGTTAGATCACAGAAAAATAAAAATAGTGCTTAAAATATGAAAAGAGGCTCAGCTTCACTAATAAGAAAGGCAAACTAAGATTAAGATAATATATATGTATGTATGTATATATATTCACATATTTAATCCAGATAGGTTGGAAAAAATATAAAAAATTTGACAACTCAATCTGGCAAAGCCACAGGGAAACAGATCCCCATATAAATTTGATTGGCAGAACCTCTATATAGGGATTATTATGTCAAATTTACATATGAATGTACACTGTAGCCCAATACTTACTGATTCAGTGGTGATATATGTTACAGATATATTTGTATACTGGTACAGGATTTGGAGCCATAAAAAATGACAAAGTTAATACATGACTTCCATTTAGTGAAATGCTATGTAACCCTAAAAAAATACGTACTGAAATGGAAAATCTTCAAGACAGATTACTAAGCAAAAAATCAAAGATGCAAATACCATGTAAAATGTGCTCCCTTTTGTGTTAGAAAAGGGGAGAAAAGACACAGTTTTACTTGTATTTGCATAAAGAAACTCTGGAAAAATACACAAAAACTATTAAAAGCGGTACCCTTTCTGGGTAGTGCATGTTGACTTTCACTTATCCTTTATAAACGTCTTTGTACTCTTGGCCATTTAAATTGTGTGCAGGTACTCTTGGGATAGAAAAAAAACCAATTTTAAAACCGAGTCCTCTTTTATTCTCAGAGTTTAGCTCTTTCCTGGATAGGCAAGACCTGACCATTCAGCATCTGTTTGAATGGCTGATAGGAATACAGACTTTTTATTTTGAAGAAGGGAAAGGGGTTGAGTTTGGGGGGGTGGATGGCATGGCTTGGTATATGTTGATTGGCATTTCCCTTTTAATAAAGCAAGTGGCTTAACTTCTTACTGCAGATACCAAGCAGCTTCCCTATGAAGATTATCTCCTCTCACCTCTCCCTCAGCTTGAGAATAACTGTCGTAGGCAAAAACGAAAGAATCCTGTTCATGCTCAATTTCGGGAGGCCCCAGATCCAAGAGTTACAAATACGGCATCTTCATTTCACTCTAGCATGGACAGCATGATTGCTCCAGCAAATTGGCCACCAACTGATCCCTTTGAGACCATGAGAAGTTAACAGACTTGTGGTGCACAATGATGTTCTGAGAGTGGGCACCACTCACAGAGGGAGTGGTGGGGCTACCATGTTGGGTTTCCTGAGAGGAGAACTTCCTCATGGTGGAACCAGAGTGTGGGGACAGGGACACAGAAGGTGCTCGCTGTACGTGACTAGAACAGACTGAATGCTTTGAAAGCTCATGAGACAACACTTGTGATCACCAGGGGTTAGGAGGGAGGTGGATTTCACGGGGTAGGTAATCCAGCACAAGCATAAATGGGCAGGAGAAAAAAACCTGGAAATTAATGTAATCCTCTTCATTCCTCATTCATAGGCTTGTATTAGTGATATTTGGAGACAGGAGTATGTGTACAAGGATGGAAAAAGTAGAAACAACATAATTAACCAATGCTAGAGAATTGGTTAATCACATTATATATCCACAGTATAATTTATACAGCCATCAAAGCATGTTCTGCAGGGATTTCTTTATTATGTAGAATAATCTTAATATATTCCTGTGTCATTAGTGGCTCCCTGATTGCAACAACAAAGAAGAATAGAATAAAAGTTCTGATAAACTTAAGCAAATAAGAGAATTTTTCAGTGAAATATGGAGAAGCTTATGTAATTCAAGGAAAACTTGAGGGAGAGCAGGAACAAGGCTACTGAGGAAATCTCAGGAGAAGGAACCAATGGATGTCTCTAGTCTGGTACTGTCAAAATGAATCACTTCCAAACAATTTGCATTCTTATTCATACTGGGAAGAAGTCTCGTTTGCTTAAATTGCATCTCAAGCAAACCCTCAGCTGGAGCAGAGCAGGACCCTCTAAAGTTGCATATAAGAGGAAGGGTACATTCTCAAAGGAAAATTAGGGTATTGGTCACAAAAGAAAGGTGTGCATGTGTGCGTGTGCGTGTGTGTGTGTGTGTGTGAGATACCTCCTGGTTAAAATAACACTCCCACTGAGGACTTAGTTATGTGACCCTGAGCAATGACCTTGAGTCAGTGTTCTCCAGAGAAACAGAACCAAAAGAATGTGAATGTGTATTTATAGAGAGAAAGAGACTTATTTTAAGGACTTGGCTTATAGAATTATGGAGCCTGCCAAGTGCAGAATCTGCAGAGTGGGCTGGCAGGCTGGAGACATAGGTAAGAGCAGATGATGCAGTTCAAGTCGGAAGGCAGTGTGCTGGCAGAATTTCTTCTTCCTCCATGGAGGTTCGTCTTTTTTCTATTCAGACCTCAACTGATTGGATGAGGACCACTCATGTTATGGAGGGCCATCTGCTTTCTTCAAAGTCCACCAATTTAAATGTTAATTTAATCCAAAAACACCCTCAGAGAAACATGCAGAATAAAGTTTGAACACATATCTGGGCTCCACGCCCTGACAAGTTGACACACAAAATTAACCATCACAAGTATGCCTACTCTTCCTTATTTATTCAAAACATTCACCAACACCAGAAATAAGTTATGTAGTGTATTTATGATTTACATACTTATCAGCAATAGTAAGTCCCTTTCCCAAGCAATTAAATGCAAGCTCTCCTAGAACAGAGACTGTATTAGTTTCTTAGAGCTGCTGTAACAAAGACCCACAAAGTGGGTGGCTTTACCAACAGAAACATCTTCTCTTACAGTTCTGGAGGCTGGAAGTCAGAAATCCAGGTGTCAGCAAGGCCATGATCCCTCAGAAGCCTCCAAGAAAGAATCCTTTCTTGCCTCTTTCTGGCTTCTGGTGGTTGCTGACAATCTTTCACATTCTGTGGCCTGTATAGCTTCATCACTCCAGTCTCTGCCTCTGTCTTTCCATGGCCTTCCCTGGGTGTCTGTTTGTCTTCAAATCTCTCTCTCCATATAGGGACATAATGCATTGGATTTAGGTATCACCCCAATTCATCTTAACTTCATTACATCTGCAAAGACCCCATTTCCAATTAAGGTCACAACAGTTCCAGGGATTAGGATTTGAATATAACTTTTGAGGGCACATAATTCCACCCCCACACTGCCATATATTCAGGACTCTGTCAAATGCCTAGAACATGGCAATTGCTCAATAAATACTGCTGACTGACTGGCTGCCTCAAACACTTCCTCCCTCTCTGTCCACTTGCATCAGTGCAAGTGAGCAACTATGCTGCAGTCCAGTGTGAGGAAACTCAGGAATATTAACTCTGTGTACTTGACATGTCCTGAATGCATAATATACATCATGCAGTGTGGCTTAGAACACGGTACACTGTTTCCACTTACTCTGTTCTCCTTCTCTCTAGGTTCTTTTTAATTTTTATTTGTTTATATTTTAGAGACAGCATCTCACTATGTTGCCCAGGCTGACCCCAACTCCTGGGCTCAAGCTATCCTCCTGATTCAGCCTCCCAGGTAGCTGGGGTTACAGGTGCGCACCATCCCACCTGGCTTTCTCTGAGTTGTTTTACTTCCAGCTACTTCACCTATATCAAACCCTCTTCTGTTTAGATCTCAGTAGTCCGAGCTAGGCTTCTGACTCACACAAATAACAGCTAAAGGATCACGAATGAAGCCACTTCTCTTATGATCACACTGTTGCTTGTTTTCCTCATTTCTGTGCCAAGACTCTCTCTTCTGCATGTGGATTCTGCTTTATTTGTATTCTTCTTCTTGGTTTCTTTTCTCAGCCTTCTTTGTATTACCTGGCCTCTGGCTGCCATTTATTTTGCTAGGCAGACACACAGACCTCTATTACCATATACCCTCTCGGGGATTTACAGTGCACATTTGGATGTTAAATCAACCCAACTTCTAGTGCAGCATTAAAACAAAACTTATTATACATTTAGGAAAAAAAATCCAGACAAAAAATAGTACAACACTGATCTCTAAATGTAAGCTTGTGTACGATTTTAACTCTTTATTCCTTTCTTTTGCAAATCTCTTTTCTTTTAGCTTTTTTAAATTTCAGAATATTATGGGGGTACAAATGTGCAAATCTTTTAAACTATTTTTTCCTGAAAGGAATTTTTATGGCAATCATGCTTTCCATGGTCATGGGGCATTTGAGTAATATCTATTCCTTTAGATAAGGTGGTTATATAAATGGCAATAAATCATTGAAAAATAACTCTGTTCCATTTAACAAAAAATGAAAGAAAAATTTGAAGGGTTATATAATTTCACAAATATCACATAGCTAGAAAGTGGTTGGACAGGATTTAAGCCAAGCACTGTCAGTCCCAAAAGTCTATTTATTTTCACCAACTCTGTCCTCTTTGTTTAGAAACACACTTTAAAAAAGTGCAGTGTTTACATTCGCTATGTATAATGTACATATAATGTATCCTTAGTGAATATATAGCAGGTGGATGTAGTCGAATTCACTCTTTTTTTTTGAGACAGAGTCTCACTCTGTTGCCCAGGCTAGAGTGCTGTGGCATCAGCCTAGCTCACAGCAACCTCAAACTCCTGGGCTCAAGCAATCCTTCTGCCTCAGCCTCCCCAGTAGCTGGGACTACAGGCATGCACCACCATGCCAGGCTAATTTTTCTATATACTTTTAGCTGTCCAGATAATTTCTTTCTATTTTTAGTAGAGACAGGATTTTGCTCTTGCTCAGGCTGGTCTTGAACTCCTGAGCTCAAACAATCCTCCTGCCTCGGCCTCCCAGAGTGCTAGGATTACAGGTGTGAGCCACCGCACCAGGCCCAAATTCACTCTTACTAACATAAAGAGATAATGGATATTGTGAAATCACCAGATCGTCTTGAGTTCCATAGCTTATCAATGTTTTCTCCTACAAGAGGTTCAAACCTCTCATCCTGCCAATCTTGTCTCCTGTTTATGAACTTCCAGCCTGAGCCAACCTGAAATCTCCACTGCTCCATGTGGTTTTCTCCCACATTGCTACCCTGTCTCCCCTTGCTAAGTACCCTTGCCCCAAGACGTATCTGATTCCTAATTTCTGTCATGCCCCAGCTAGAATTTGGCCCTGGACACTGATGAGTAGTTTGAGACACAGTACACTATAGCAGGAGAGTAGGCCAGTAAAGCTGTTACTGTTATTTCCTCTCGGCCTGGACAGACCATGACATATATTATATTTCTTTATATCTTCAGTGTCCCAGCATGTTGCCTGGAAAATAGCAAGTGGTCAATAATATCCGTTGAATTTAACTCAATTAAGGACACTTTTTGGAGAAAATGCATTTCCAGAGCAGTTTAAATAATACAAAAAAAGAACACTTGATAGGTACTTAGAAAAGGAATGGCATTCCAAATATATTGCTTCTTCCTAGAATGTTTTTAAAAAGAAATAAAAGGGGGGAGAAAAACAAGATAGAAGAAAGTGCCTGGATGAAAAACCAAGTAACATAAATTTTAAATCACCATGTAGAGCATTATAGAAACTTCCCATTTCTGAAATAATTTAGTCACATCATTTCAATTTTGCCTTTAGAACAATCTTCCTGGATGTCTCAATTTATGTTTTCATCTTAAGGAATTTCAAATATAAATATTGTATCCTTTGAGCTAAGAGATATAAAATTCAAGAATACATCTCAAGGAAAATACATTATTTTATTCACATAAGTAGAAATCACCACTTCTTTAGATAGCATCTGTCCCGATAATGTAAGAATGCAGGAACAATCAAATTTTAGGTTTTCAGTTTTATACCTATTTTCACCAAAAACTGCCTTACAATTGCTCTGCTAGAATTTGTGAAATAAACAGAGAAAAGCAATTATTTTCAAAGGGCATTTGTTTTCATAGAAGTCATCAGGAAATAAACATTAGTACAGGCATGATTTTATTGAGATTGAAAGTATAGTCAGAATATAATTGATCAAATGCAGTTTAAGGAAGTTTTGAATGGGAATAGTGAAGAAAACAAGATCAGGAAAACACATTAAACATGACTTAGAAAGTTTGCAAATACACGACACACATGTATATGCACACTACAAGTTATAAGAGAATCAAAGGATGCTGGAATGGAAAAGGACCCTAGAGATGAAGACTCAGACCGATATATAGAAAGGATTTTCCCAGGATCAAAAGCAGTCCAGGAAAAACAATCACCACATGTACTCACCATCAAATCGGTATTAACTGATCAACACTTAAGTGCACATATAGTGGTAACATTCATCCGGTGTCGGGCAGGTGGGAGGGGGAGGAGGGGATGGGCACATACACACCTAATGGGTACAGTGCACATCGTCTGGGAGATGGACAAGCTTGAAGCTCTCTCTGCCTCAGGTGGGGCAAAGGCAATTATGTAACTTAAATATTTGTATCCCCATAATATGCTAAAATAAAAAATTTTTTTAAATAAAATAAAATAAAAAGCAGTCCAGGAAGGGCTATGGCTGGAATCAAAGAGAAAGGAATTCAGAATATTTCTAATGAAAGTTCAAAACAAAAATTTAAGTTTCCTAATGCCTGATAATTATAAGAAATAAGAGATGATAATTTACTTTTTTTCCTTCATTTTATAGATTTTTCTCTGTCTTTTGTGAAATAAGCAGATTAAGCCAAATTATGTGTACTACAATGTAAGGTTCTTAGGTGAGGGGGGGAATGGCATCTCTTTCTATACCTCCACTGCCTAAACTTACAGTAGTTAGATCTAGTAGTCACTGACTGCTTAGCGTGCTAATTACTGGGTGCATATATTAACAAACGGTTAGGGGTTGAAGTGTGCTCCCCCAAGATACGTGTAGAAGTCCTCACCCCCAGTACCTCAGAATGTGACCTTATTTGAGAATAGAGTTGTTGTAAATGTAATTACTTAAGATGAGGCCACATTGGAGCAAGGTGAGCCCTTACTTTGGTGTGACTAGTGTCTTTATAAGACAGAGGCACAGAGGGAAAGTGACCAAGTGAAGACACAGACACACAGGGAGGGCACCATGGGAAGATGGAGGCAGAGACTGGAGTGATGCATCTACAAGCCAAGGATGCCTGGGACCACAGACGCCAGAAGAGATAAGGAAGGAGCCTCCCCTAGAGGCTTTGCTAACCCCTTGATTTCTGACTTCAAGCTTCCAGAACTGTGAGAGAATAAATTTCTACTGTTTTAAGCCACCTGGTTTGTGGTACTTTTTTACAGCAGCCCTAGGAGATGAATGCACACAATTAATCCTTATTACACCCCATGTGGTTGTGGTGCTGTTACTTTCCCACAGAACTGGTAAGGAAACTAAGTTGCAGCAAGGCAAAGCAACATGCTCAGGGTTACAGTGGCATAGCCAGGAATCCAAAACGGGTGGTTGGGCTCCAGGACCCATGCTCATAACTCTATGCTATGCAGGTTATTGCAAAACATTCGCTGGTTAAATGAATTAGTGCCTGGTTGTGTAATATTGCTCCACAGGACATGGACATATGCAAAATCATTTCTCCTCATTATATTGTGTTAAATCACATTAACAACCCAAACATCCCTGTGATGGGTTTTATGATTGCTGCCCCCAATTCCTATTAATTACTCACTAGTCAATTAGTTATTCAATTCTAATATGGTGCCAAGTCTAATTATTTTTTTAAATCTTCATATGTAGAAACCAAGAAATGACAGTTTCAGAGCTTGAAGAAGATGTTCACCTCTGAGACAGACCATTTCTTTCATTTTTTTTTCCTGAAAACCCCTTATGTAATGAGTCAAACAAAGACACTTAAGACAACTTTTTGCAACAGAGTGTCTAAGTTTCCTTTTTGAAAATAATAAATATGTGGGTAGGTTTTAGCAGAGCTCTCTATTTTTGCTTGAAGTATCTGTTCATGAGCATCCTACTTTGGGAAACTGTGTCATCCACTTTGCTAGGTGTCTTTAACTTCCACCCCAAACTCTAAATAAGAAATTTGCCAGTAATTCTAAAATTATAGGACATTTTCCATCTAATCACTCCCTTTAGACCCAGGGAGATGGTCTGTATTGCAGGAGAACCAGTTTCTGAGTTGCAATTCTCAGGCTATGGCAGAAAGGAAGAAAGCAGCAATAAAACGATTCCTACTGGTAAAGTGGCTCCCCGTCATTACCTGGTTAAGTGGAGAGATGCTCTGATGAGCTGGCCTAGTGTTACACGAGCAGCTGGGGAGCATGACCAGAAACAACTTCCAGTATCCTTTTAAAACATCAAATGACTAGCTATTCCAGTAGCACTCTGTCCCTATTGCTCATATTTTAACATTTCAAAACCTAACTACTACTGAGGCCATAGGAGTCTTAAGCCTTCAAATGAATAATTCTTCCTAGTCCAGAGGAAAGGCCTCTTAGGGAAAGGTTGAAAGAGAAAGATAAGCTCTACTTTATAAAGGTCAAGCCACTTAAAGCTTTGTCAGGTGCAGAGGGATCCTGTACTTGCCTTTCGGAAGGCCTTGCAGGTGTGAGGTCTTCCGTGCAGAATGAGGCTAGCAGGCTTGTGGGCTTTACGCAAACAGAAGCTCCTTTGCTTCTTCCTTGGTACATAAAGACTGCTGACAATGGCTTATGTGTAAATATAGACAATGAGGTCAGTGAACGGGGCTTATTAATGAGAGAAAATATAGGCCAATCCAAAGATCAAAACTATTCAGATATTATATGCCAACACCATTATTCCACATGGAGTGGCAGCATCATTTAGGAATTTTACTGGCTAGCTGGAGACCTCAGGCAACTCTATTGACTTTACTAGGGGCTTATTTTTCTCATCATATAAAATAAGGAAGTGTCATCTTTCGATTCCTGGCTTCTTTCATTTTGTGAAACTGTGACACACACTCAAAAGCCACACAGCAGAGAAGGAGACAGTCTTTGGAGCCAACATTCCCATCATTAAATCTCAGCTTATTGTTTAACTCAATGACATGGCACAGGTAATTGAAACTTCAATCCCCAATTTCATCATCTGTATTAATAACATAAAGATATTTATACTGACCTGCAGACCTGTTGTAATAGTTAACAACAGAAATAAAGTATATAAAGCAATCAGCTTATTACCTGTTGGTAAAGGGTAACTTTTATCACATTCCCTTTTTCTTTCTACTCTTTTACTCTAGACTCAAGGAGAGGGTCCACACTGAGGAAGAACCAGTTTCTGAGTTGTAATTTTCTGGTTTTGGAAGCAAATTTTAGATTTTTTAAAATGAAGTTTTGATTAACTTCTAACATAATGCCTGGCTGACTTCTGGTTTTTATACACAGGTGGCTTTTGAAAGAATGCACAAATGAAGAAATGAATGAACAAATGCTAGCTGTGCACATGTTCTTCAAGTGTCTGGTTCTGTCTATTCCTGGTCATTTATGAAAAGCCTCCCAACAGCTGCCATGCTATATAGTAAGATACATATGATTTAATTATTCATTAAAGCATCTTTTTAAAAATTAAAGTATTATTTTGACATGGGACAATTTATATTCAGCTATTGTACTAAAATGTTTTATCTGATGTATCTCTCGTAAGAAACTTATAAAATAGACATTATCCCATTGTATGGTTAAGAAAATGGAGTCTCAGAATAATTAAAATGTTTTTCCTAAGGTAACTTAGGTAGGTAGAAACTAGCAAAATTATGATTTGAACCTTGAAGTATCTGACTGCAGAGCTGTTGATCAATAGGTTATATGGCCTAAAGTCTAATCACATGGTGCTCACACTAGTAAGATAAAGTCATGTGCACACATAACTACATATAAGAAGAAAAACAAACTAAGGACTATGACACTGCAGAGGAAAGGTGACTCCTACTAGGTACTGGGTAGATTGCCAAGTGATGTTTACCTGGTATCTGGGCTTGCCTTTGAGGGATAGGCACACTTTTGACAGGGGAAAAGGGAAGGTAAGGGATTTTAGGCAAATACATTGTAAGAAATGGCATAAAGAATGATTTATGTTTAATATCAAGTTATTGGTTTTGTTTGTAACACAGAGTATGGTGTTGGGGATAGCTGGTGAAAAGGGTGGAAAGGAAAACCGTGGAGTCTTAAAGTCCAAATCGAAGAGTTTTTATTTTATTTGACATACAGAGAAATACCACATATGATATTTGATCCAGTGAATGATATGCTCAGAGTTAGTTTAAGAGGACTGATCTGGTCAAGGTGTGAAGGACAGAAGGAGGCGAGGAGACACCAGGGGTAAGAGCCAAGTTAGGAAGCAGTTGCAGTAATTGTGGAGAAAGGACACGAGAACAAACATTTGCTAAGCACCTGCTAGGGAAAGGCACTACACTAGACGTTTTACTCACATCACAGTTTTAGCCCTAATAATAATCTAATGAGGATATATTGACTCAGTTGTACAGATGAGGAGACTAAGACTTGGGAATTGAGTGGCAAAATGGTCAGAAGGAACAAAGACACTGTTGCAATCTCGGGCTTTCTGACTCCCAAGACCATTGTGTTAAGGGAGACTTGGTTGACAGTGACCTGATGCCAGAGCCAATTCTTAAGAAGGACCGGGCTTCAGTGGAGCATTAGGGACTTCTTGGAGCCAATGACTGGGGGACTACTGGATTATTTGTGCTTTTCTCTACATGTAGGAGTCATTTCCTCTCATTGAAGTCCTACTTTCTAAAATACTCAGTAATAACAGCTACCAGCAACACCCAAATTTTACATCTAGCTTTGTCAGCCATTGAGAAATACTTAGTGAATATCTTTCAAAAAATCCTGTGTGGAGACAATAGTTTCCTGATTTGGGTAGAGTATCCATCTTTAGACCAATGAACTTTGAGCAACAGAGCATGGTGTGGTATGAGCTGAACACTTTGCCCATCTCTGCAGCTGGATAACTTCTAATCAATAAGAAGTTATCTTTGATAAATATGTAGATTGCAAGAAGACCAGTTTCTACCAAAAACAAACAAACAAATAAACAAAAGAAACCCCATTCCATTCATAGCCACTATGTGTATTGTCTTTCCATGAAAAATCCTTTGGGACTGAACTTCCATCACTTGAATCATAGGATCACCATTAGAACTGGAATAGAAAAGGCAGACCTAGTGGTCAGTAATGGTCTGAACCACAAGCCTGACATACACATGTCTTAATGGTGTGTCTTTATAAAAGAATTTGCCCAAATGAGCTGCACTGATATGAAAATGTCCTTCTCCATTCCATTGAAATTCTTGTTTTTATCTTGCTATGTCATGACATTATCTTTTATAAGCAACATATATGAAACCAGTCAAATTTTTTAATATGATGATAATTGACAATACTTTTTTCATCATCTCTTCATAGGATGATGGCACACACTGCATTTTTTAAAATCAGAGATGGGGATTACTCCAGATATTTCAACAGAAAGCAACACACTTTTACCTTTTTTTCCTAAGTATGTGTTATTCTTTGGGGATACATTTACAGGAGATGATGCAATCAAAATACCAAAACCTATTTATCAGGATAAAATGTGTTACCCAGGCAACCTAAGAATATATTCAAGATTCGTTTCACAGAAAGTTAAAGCATTTATTTTTCAAACTACTTAAAGATCTTTCCATCGTGTCTAGTGGATTCTCTTATAATTATCTAACATATTTACAGAATTTTATAGTGCATTCTATTTTCACACACATTATCCCTTTTGAGATTCACAGTAACATTTCGAGGTAGCTAGAGAGGGCATTATTATTCTTATCCTGCAAATGATGAAATTGAGGCTCAGATGAACTCACTTTCCAACTTTCACAGTGTATTTATTGTGATTGTTTGTTACAAAAATCATAGCTCCTTTTATTATTAGGAAGGAACGAAATGTAAGGACATTGGATAGTTCATGGAATATCTGAGGTGGCTGATTATCTAGGCTTGCTAGCTAGGTAGCCAGCATTTTCCCAAGTGCACTAAAGAACCACTCCAATGAAGATGACAGTATGATTATTGCTGCTGGGCACAGACCTCGTATCTCATGCTTGTGACACTGGGCAGGAGACAACACTCCTGGAAGCCTGAGTGCTTCCTCAATGTTGCCTTGGGCAGCTGAACAACTTCAACTCCATCTCCACTAGAACAGGCTTATGTGTCATCTGCTTCTGCAAATCAGTCACCTCAGAATCAATGTCCTATGAGTATGTTTGAGTGGTGGCGATCAGGTGCATAATCATCTTAGGGCCAAAAGTCCTGAATTCCAAGAAGCTCCTCAATCCTAGGCAAGCCGGGATAATGGTCATCGTACTGTACCATAGCTGCCAGGAGACCAAGAAAGCAAAGTTCTACTACCCCTAAGGTAGATAATTCCTTCAAATACATCAGTAGTACTCAATCTTACCAGGCTACCAAAAAACAACGGCAAATGCCACTACCCAGAATTAATAAGTAACCTATTTCTTACTAAATTACTAATAGGAACTTAAAATATTAGAAAAACTTTTATATATGTATGTGTCTGTATGTGTGTGTGTGTGTATGTTTCATTTAAAAAAAAAGTTCTGGTCAATATTGATGCCATTCACTTGATCTCAGTGATTTCTCCAAGGATGATCTTACTAGGATGATCATAGTTTATCTGTGTTCTCCACAGGATTATATACATGTAGAGTGGACTACATCTGTGTGTCTTACTTTTCCTCTAACAAGGAGGAAAACAAGCTTCTTAACAGAAAATATGAGTAAGTTCAACATGGAGAGGGAGAGAAAAAAAGGCAGAGAGAAAGCAAGAGATGAAAAGAACAGGAGAGAAGAGAGTAAGAGAGAACTGACCTCTTGTGAATTTCTGAGACAATCTTACCTCTTAGCATATCACACTAAGTTCTCTAAGTCCTCATTTACTTACATAGCCGTGGGTTGACTTTCTAGCTCTTACAGTCATTAGAATACTTTCATGATTTTTATTTTTCCAAGCTTCTATCTATGCTTGTTCCCTGGAAAGGCCAGTTGTAGATGCATGCTTCTTGAGCACATAGCTCGGGGAAAACAATTAGAATTACTATCGTAATGGATATCTAAAAGGTAGGCTCACAGCACACAACATTATCACCCTCTTTAAAATATGCATGTGTATGGTTTATTACTTTTAGATTTAATTTATTCCCAATTAAGTTGTCTTATCACCAGCCTAACTGTTATATATTCCATTTTCTTAATACCTGCATTTGCTTGTTTCTCTATATCTCATATAAAAGTATCAAGTCCTATTCATAATTCTTTGCATCATTTATTTCAGCACACATTCCATTAACATTTGCTGTACAGAGAAACTTTTATGATTAAGGTTTGTTTCTTACTTTGGGTCCATACTACCACTAGGTTTAATTAATGTCTGTCTTTTACTATCAAATCTCCAACCCTCTATCTTTGGGGCCTCTTTTTTTTTTTGGACTTGCATTTAAGATGAAAAAATGTGCTTTTCCTAGGCTGATATAAATGATTAATTTTTAAAGCATTGCAGAGTAAAAACAAGAAAAGATAGTAAATTTTTTTAACAAATACCTATAACATCTATTTTACTTAATCACTTTAAAAGCCTTATAGTAAGATTTCCAGGTATACAAGCTGCAGAGCACACAATGCACCCGCAGATAATCAAGAACAGGTTTTGTGAGGAATAAACAATGCCACTCAAGATTCTGCTGCAGGGAAAGAAGCCCACCATTCTGTCTGAAGTGCACACCTCCAGCCCAGAGGATGAGCTGGGCAGTGATGACAGTGATGTACTTACTGGTCATTCAGTCCAGCACTACAGAGCAGTCCTGGCTCAACCTGGGTTTCAAGCCACCAGGTGTTGGCTACTCTTGGTTTAAGCTGCTGACTATCAGACAAAAGAGGAGTAGTTAAGTGATAAGGAATTCAAGACCTGGTTGTTTCCCCTGGCACTTGAAGAAGCCTTTTTCTCAGCTCGTACACCATTTCTAGGATTGGTAGATGAAGTATAATGTAGCTAAATGGCTGTCACGATTGGAAAGCCCTTAGGGTGTGTTAAAACCCTCAGAATTAGCCGCATACTTTTCCTTCTTAGGACTCTTACATGAAAATATGAATGCAAATTTGAAACATATGTATATGATATCAGTGCTCTATCAACAATTCTTTTTATATTTATCTCTTTATTTTGTGCATCCTACTAGGTCTTTCTTAAGACTAAAAACCTGTTGAAGTTCCATCTTGTTTCATCTATTCTCAAGTGAAAATCAAACTTGTCTGCATTGCTTTTTTTCCTATCACGGCCAAACTGCTTTATAGAAAAATCTGCATGTGCTTTTCCCCTTCCTGCTTATTACCTTGAAAACCAAACTGTATCTGGGAAATTCTTTATGTCTTATGAAGAAAGGTAAATTAAGCAGTGATATTGAGGGTACCAAATATAATGGATTATTAATTCTAACCTTTTTTTTTTTTTTTCACTTTCCTTCTACATTGGACACTAGTGAGTAGCCTGTCATGGTAACCCTCCTTTTTTGCCTTGATGACACTCTATTTTCATGATGCTCCTTTTATAACTCTGTATATCATCTTCTTTCTTTTGATCTCTAAAATATAATTCCCTAAAGTTCTTTTTATCTTTTTTTTCATTATTTCTTCAATGTCTATATTGTTTATCTTGGTTATCATATGCCGACAATCTTGCAAATCTATGAACTCACTCTGAAACATGTATTTGCAGGCCTAGACACTCACCCAGTTCCAGTTTCATTTCCCAAGACATTCAAGTGGACCCCCAGATATGAGGCTTGATGCTTGAAAGTTGACACTTTCTTCCCTAAATCACTCCTACTCCATCTCCTCTATTCTGTCTAGGTTACCACCCCACCTCAACCCTCCAGGCACCTGGGCATGAAGCTTCGGCACTTTTATTTCCCCTTGATTCCCCATTTTGAATCAGCTGCTAGATGAATTCAGGTGGGCTGCCATAGGCTTTATATTCTCCTCCCCTTTAAATGCTTCTAGCTCTTTATTTCTCTCCTGGATTTCTGCCAGCACCCTGCCATTCGGCGATTTTCCAGTGTGAGTTTCAGTAAAAGGTGAGACAGGGAGGTGGGATGGGTGACGCAGTCCTATTAGGAAGCCCTATCAAGATAGGCATCTGTAGTATGCAAACAAGGTGCTGTGTGAGGGCTGGCTATGAAAATGACTCTCGGGGTGTTCTCCCACTTCTATAATCTAAGGGTGCATACAACCAAAGGGGAACACAAAATGATCCACAAGGAGGAAGAAAATTTTATGTCTTCTGCTTTCTATTTATGCTATCCCATTTTCAAAAACAAAATAGAAAAAGATTATAAGTTTCACTAATGTATAATGTATGGCTTGACACTGGCCCTCTGCCTTGCCCATATGTTCCAGGAAGTCAGGAGCTCCTCAAACCGGGGGGTGGACAGTAATGCCTCTATTTGTTCCTTTGTTAGCAACATAGGGTGTGATATTTTAGGTTAGAGAGATGCTGATAAATTGATTCATAGATTATTTTATCTAGTTCTAACTAAACAAACTCTCACAAAATAAAATGTTTAAAATGCTAGTAAAGTCAGGAGACAGTATGAAAAATTAAACACAAAGAAATAAAAAAAAAAGGCAGCCTTTTTTTTACTAAAAAAAAAGGCTGATATTTTATTCCTAGTATAAACTCTTTGTCATTCACATTGCAACACAACATAATGATAATCTAACCACATATGACAAGAAATAGGCCTCAAACAATAAATTAAAAAGAAGGCTATTTGAAATGTGGCTATATTTCCACTTTAGTTGAAGATAAACTTTGCCTTAAGTATATATTGTGCCTTGAGGTATTAGCTAAAGATAACATGTAGCTGTCATGATTAGTAAGATATATAAAAACTAATCCTAAATAACAGAATTAATTATTTATGTGTGTGTGCGTGCACACATAGCAAAAGCAAAAGGATTTATTGTACCATGAAAAAAAAGTAGTAAATACTTATTTGAAATATTGCTTATTTCATCTTTTTAAATTTTGTTCTTGAAAGAATAGTTCCACATAAATTAAATAAATATGTTAAAAACATACGTTAAACTTTCTCCTGAAAGTATACATGATTAAAAAAAAAGTCTGGAGACAAAGATTCTTCATCAACTAAGACAGGAAAACTTGCCCACAGTAAGCAAATTCATTGCTTGGATTAGTACACATGATTAAAATTTATACTATGTTACATTTAAAATGAAATAAATTTTTTTCTTAAATAATATCTTGTATTTTCTGGTCAAAATAAATAATTTATTTCAAAAATCTTAATACAGTAAAAGAAAAATAGGAATTTATTTTTTACTTGTCAAACTGGGGCATGACATAAAATAACAGAAGCATTTAAGAAACAGTATTTTCAATGGTTTTTCAGTCTGTAGTCTTCCTCCTCTATTCACCTTTCTGTATCTTTGTGTTTGCTCTTATTTATAAAATTTCAAACATTTATTAGTAATGGAGAGTTTGAGTATTAGAGAAAATACAGCACAAAGAAACCAAAGAAGTTATGTAAAACCCCTGGAATTCTGAATTTGAATAAAAATAGTATGACCTTATATTTTCTGTCTTAAAAATGTTTATATTTGCTAACTCTGCCCACTGAAAAGGTCTAGAAACAGACAAATCCTGTAGAAATGAGCATCCCTATTATCTAGATTGTGGTCTGTATAGTCCCTGGAAAAGTTATTGATTTCAGATCTTAGAAAGATGTAATAGATGAGCCTAGAATATTTTATCATGCCCCAATCTAAGCAAGTTATCGAGATAAAATCAGAAGGATTCCAGAGTTATGGAATTGAAACATATCAAAAATGTTATAATCATATATTCAAATGGAATATATTGACACTTCAAAGCAATCTCTTTGGTGGCCTTAAGAAGATCCTAGAAAGCAAATGTATTCAGAAAACTTGTAAATAATGGGAAGTAATCAAGCAATAATTCAATCTTACTCTATGTACTATATCTCACAGTAAAGAAAAAGTTTTGTTGAAAGAGTTCTTTTTTTTTTTTTAATAGAAAGTCCAGCTATTAGAATATCATTGGAAAAATGGATCCAAGCAATGGCCAATGAAGTAAAAGGCCAGTGGGGATTTTTATAATGCATAAGTCAGGTTGGCAATTTCTAAACTACCTGATTAATCTAAACAAAAGAAAACCAGACACTATGTACTTCTTGATGTGATTTAATAGGAAATATGCAAGACCACTTATGGAATATTCTCTCTAAAACAAACACGCACACCTGAAACAACATTACAGCAAAGCAGTCAGCAAAATCTAGAATGAGAAAGTACAGAGTGCAAACATTCCATGGTTTTCAACAGACAAATTTCAAGGAAAGAAAAAAAAAGAGTAGTGAAAGCCATAGATTAAAAATTTGGGAGGTTCATCAATCAAATGCATACTGGTTCATTCAAACACACTGCAAGCAAAAACAAACCAAACAAAATTATGATACATTTGGGGGATTTTGACCATTGATTGGCTATTTGATATTATTAAGAATCATTATTAATTATTTGGGACTGTTATAATGGCGATGAGAACATTTTAAAAGTCTTTGCCCTTTAGAGATACACACTGAAGCATTATGGAATAAAATTAAAGAGTATCTGAGATTTGTCTCAGAGTAATCCCTGGTTGGAGAGAGTGAGTGGGGTTTTAGAAGCAAGATTTACCGTTGAATATTGTGGAAGCTTGATGATGGCTCTATGGGGGTTTATCATATTATTCCCTCTGGTTTTAATAATGTGTGTACATTTTTTGTAATTAAAAAATCAGGCATCAAAACAGGTCAAAATATTAATTTAACTATCACCCATATACATGTTACCTAGTTTAAAAAATAAATTTACAGATATCAGTGAAGATCTCATGGCATGCAATTCCAGTTTAGCTAAATAGCAAGGGTTTACACAGATATAGTTATGCTTTCTAGGCTCTCAGTTCTGTTTGTCATTGTCTCCCTTTGCTGGTAGATGAATTTTCTTTGTTGCTCTGCTCTTTTCCTGAAAGATTAGGTTTCAATTTCCCAGGTTTTCTATGCATGTGTGGAACATGTCTTGGATCTAACTCACCATCCTGCAGGGGGTTCCAGGTTTCATCCTGGTCCCCGCACAGCTGGTGGATCAAACCTCTTTGAGGGATAGTGGCTGCTGATTCTGCTTCATCTATTGTGGGCCCCTGTAGATTTCCCTTGATTTCTTGCAAACTGGGTATTTGAGGGAAAAAGTTTGTTATATCTTATTCAAAATGTTTAGGTATTTTGCAGTAGAAAGGTTTGCTGATTACCTAATATGCTATATTTTTAGAAACAGAAGACAGTTTCATCTTTCATAGAGCTGCCAGCTTAATCTTTTTAGAACATAGATCTATATAAAATTTTGTATTAAACCATCACTTGTTTCTTATTTGTTATCAATAAGCAATTTAAAAAATTTAGCCTAGCTTTCAAATTCCTCCACTATATTGTAATCCCCACATTTATTTTTCACCAATATGCATTTCTTTGCTCAGCCTCATTCATCCATTTGGGATGCTCCACCCTTCATCTCTGCATGACTCTATATTACTGCTTTCAAAAGTCATCAATTCTTCTGCAAAACTACCTCCAGATCTCTGATAACATTAGTCTCTTTCTCTTCAGAACCTTTCTCCTTTAAGAATTCATCTTTCTCTTTTTTTTAATGGCACTAACTTTTATCTATATTTTATCTAATTGATATTTCTTATTTCCTAGGCTTCCCATTGTTAGGACCTTTATATTCTTCACCGTTGCCTTCCCTAAATTACAGACCGCAGTGACTTCTACATAGCACAACTTAATGACTTTTGAAGGTACAAATAAGTATGTTACGAAAAAGAATGTCTATTACTTTAACAGCTGTATCTTTGAAAAGCAAATGACACCTGTGAACTGAGATCACCTGTGGCAACATAATGTAGATGAGGTTGTGGAGCACCTTGATCAATCTGACTTGTTTGCTCTAGGGGACTTTGCCTAGGAAAGATAAGACTATAAACCAGCAAGTATCTTCAGTATTTGCGTCAGGCAATTCCTACAGATCAATTTATTGGAGACAACACTCTTCACCTGAGCAAACAGCTTGCTTATCAAACAGTTTCCTTATCAACATTGGCTTCCTTGGTCTTTTGGACCCATTCATCTTAAATTATTTTATCACAAAATTTTCCCACTCCCTGCTTTGAAATAGCTGCCTTGAAATGACTTGAGCACAGATTCCAAAGCCCAATAACTATCCCAGTCATACTTTTCCCTTGAGAGACACTCTTAGGACTCTGCCACTGGTGTTCTTCCTCACTCCTAAATAAAGGCTGTCCAGTGATATTTGGGGAATTTAACATAGCGTGTTATTGCAAAACCAAATTAACAATATATACTAAATTTCTCAAAATCTAGGATAATATCTTTCTTAAGCTGGGCATTCTTGGTACTGATCTCAGTGCTTGGAAAATAGTAGACAGATTTTTTTCTTGAAGGACCACATTCAATATAAGATTGCCTTTTGCAAAATAACTTCACACAAAAATCAGTGTTTTTTTTTTGTTGTTGTTGTTCTGCTGAATAACATCACTTTTTTCCTCTCTAATTTCACTTATTAGAGAATTATTGATTTGATGGTTTCTAGTTCACAGAGTCACTGTTAAGCCATAACATTTGTTTTTGTCCATTTCAAGTTTATTTGCAGTGGAAATGTGGTTGAGGCAACCTTGTGATTTTAAACTCTCTTATAAAATACAGAACAGTGATCACTGTGCTAAAATTATGAAAGAAACAAAGCAAGGACCTCATTTCTATTAGCTTGAGACTCAGAATTCTGAACGAACTATGAAAGGGTTTTGGTAAATTGCAAAGCGCTCCACGAGTGCTATTTTCTAATTCTAGAATGGAGCACAGTGCCTGACACTTAAGAGGAACACGATAATGTTTATTGAGCAAATGATAGCTCTTAGTCTATGATTAGAGGGCTTTAAAAATGTCTCTGAATAATTTAACATCAGTTTATATTTCACTGTCATAAAATTGCTAATATCAGATCTTTCCTCAAAAACAGGTGTCATCAAAAGGGAAGGCGAGAGAGCAGCCAGGTGTGTGGGATTCGTGACACCATTTGTGGAGCTCAGGGGCGGAAACCGGGAGACAGGGCTGGCACAGCTCCCGCAGACTGCGGGGTACACTCCTGTCTGTGTGAATGGAGCCCCAGGGTCATGCAGGGACTGATGTCACTGAAGCCAACTCTTTTGCATTTCAGAAGTGAGCTGGTATCTGCCCTGTCAACGCTGTGTAATGATAGCCCAGGAATCTTATGCCAAGTATGGGCTTGCTCGGAGAATTGGGGGCACCTCAGGGCCAGCAAGCCTGTCCACTGAGCTCCTTCTGCCTACTGGCATGTGCCTGGAATTTACAGAATGCTTCCAGGCTGGTGCTTTGTGTGTCACCATGCTGAAGGGTACAAAATACAAAGACAAAGAGCCACTGCACACAGATCCTGGTTAGGGCCGCAAGGCAACAAACAGACAATAGACAGTCCAGTAGGGAACAGCAGCCAGAGCAGATTAACTGGGAAAGAAAGAAAGATCTGGTTTTCATGTTAATGCCTTCAAATTAGAAAGAACAAAGGAAAAGAAATAGAGGGACAGTATCATTTATTGTAAGTTTTTTTCCCCCAAGTGGATTTTTAAAAAAACCATCTGGGTATCTTTTGTCCTTGTTTCTTAAATTCTTTGTAAAGAGATAAGTACAAATAAAACCTCATCCTTGTGTGAATGTGAAAAGGGATTCCACACACACACACACACACACACAAACACACACAGGCATCTTCAACACCATTCTGCAGCACAATAATATCCCGTCTTGTCTTAGGGAAGAAAGTTATCTCATAGAGCTAATGCCGGGAGGGGGGGGGGAATAACTTCAATTCTTTGAATAATAAGAATAAAAGATATGCACAAAGAAAATATTTGGTTTTGGTATGAAGAGGAAAACAGACTGCCAAAAGTATGGCTAACAGTAGCAGATTAATCTGTGAAAATATACGGATAGTGCAGATGATAGAAGTCTCAGCAAAAGAGCCCTCTTGCGCTTTCAAGGAAAAGCTACCGAACTCCTTGCTGCTTATTTGTGGGTGCAGGAAGAGGGGTGCTCTACCAGCAGAAATACTCATCTCCTTTAACACTAATGGACGGTATATTGTTATATCCGAGGGATAGACCCATCATGATATGGGTGACAAATGACAGGAAGGCACAGTTGTCCATCACTGACAAGGGTTAAACTAAGCAAAACATTATGAAAGCCATCCATTTGATATATGCTTCATTTTCCCTTAGAATGTTTCCTCCTGCCTTCTATTCTCCGAGTATGTAATCACAATCATTCTTGGACTGTAATTAATTTGGGGAGACCTTCAGGAGAACAGGGTGATCTGGAAAAACTTTCATGCATTGGAGTGCATAGAACTTTATGGGTGTGAAGTCTAAAGCAGTTTATAATAATTACCCAAAACAATCTAAACTGTATTTCATAGCTTAAGTGAAATCTTAAAATTAAATTAATTTACTGTTTTTTTTTTAAAGTCTTCTTTACTCTTTCAGAAAAGCACCAAATATTAAACTGCACATGGCCAAGTAAAGGAGAAACATGGTAGTTTTTGAAACAAGTAATGGTCTGAAGAAAGGGGGGTGATTACGGAGGTGTGGGGTTGATGGGTGAGGTGGAGGGAAGCACAAGAAATATAAGAATTTCATCTTGATCCTTCAGGACACTGGTACTGTCAAGTCCCTTGGAAAGAACCAGAATGTCTCTGCCTTGGACTTTGTTGGCAGTCTCAACAGTAATTAACACTTGTAGAACTGTTGGGTAGATAGTGAGGGATTCTGGGTCTCCCAGGGACAAAAGTGGGTGTTGTTGTGGTTCATGCCTCCTCCATGGGCTTTCAGACAGGCTCATGGGAGATGTGCATGCACAGGAAGAGCCAGGTCATATAACTCCCAACTGTCCATCAAAGTGGTTCCATGATGACGTCTGAACCAGAAGGAGGTCCCAATCCAGACACTATAAAACAAGACCTAGACCATAGCCAAGGTCTCCCTCTCTCTCTCTCTCTCTCTCTCTCTCTCTCTCTCTTGCTAAGACAATGGGTCTGGTCGTCATCTGTGGCATGTGTATCATGCTTTGTAAACCTATATCTTGCTCCTGCTCTATAATCGTATCTTTCTCTCCTCAATAAACCTCATTTTCGTGCTTACCTTACTTTCGGTGTGTCTGGTCATTTTTCGGCCAAGAGCACACCAAGAATCAACATTTCAGACTGTGACCCGACATATTCTACCATGTGCTGGGCAAGGTTCTTAGAATAAGACCTTTAATCCTATATTGAGGGAGGGAGGTTATTATCATAACCATTTCTCAAGTGAGGAATTGAGCCCCAGAAAGTCTAAATGTCTTGTCTAATCTCACACAGATACCAAGTGGCAAAATCAGGCTTTGAATCCTGGAGTCTGGGTCTGCGCTCTGAGCTCTCACCCCCAGGCTGTGCTGCGTGGACTGTGGCGGTCAGGGCTGCTGGGCTCAGGATAGTGGGTCGCGTTTCCAGATCTGTGTTCTAGCTGGGTGCACGTTAGCCTTTATGAGCACCTGGGACTTGAATGGTGTCAATTGCTAACATCAGATTAACACATGAGGCTTTCCTATGGCTCAGGTAAACTCATTTACTGACTCTGTGTGTGTGTGTGTGTGTGTGTGTGTGTTTGTTGCTGTTGGTGTCCTGTTCTCAAATGAGGGTACACAAAGGCGGGCTTTTCATTTCCCACACCTCCGTTCCCCCAGCATCCGGAACAATGCCCAGCCTCCGGTGGGCTCTCCCAGAGTGTTTGCTGAAGGAATGAAGGACACCGGTACCGATTGTTTACGGGTACCGATTGTTGGCCATTAAACTTCCCCAGTGCAGGGTTTTGTATTCTAAACATCTCCTGAAGAAACTAATTTTGGAACTGCACTTTAAACTGACTCTTTTGAAGTTTCTTATTGAAAGGGCCCTCAGTTTCAATCTTATTTTTTGGCAGAAAGGATACAAAGAGAACAGCATGAAAACAAAAAGCCCCACTCAGCCGCTGACTGACATTCCCTGCTAAAAATGCTAATCAGCCTGCTGAGTAACCAGAGTCCCTGATATCTGTTCCTGCCTCGGTTTGAAAAGGAGCGGACTGACCCTTGTAAATGAGTTTAACTTGCTTTTTCACATGGATAGAAACTGTCAGTTTTCTGTCATCTATGCTGCCCCAAGTAGCTCTTTTATGTTCTGCGTGTCGGGCGACACAGTTTTTCTTTTTTTTTTCCTGATTTCATACAACCTCAGGAAATGTCTTCCCCCTTCCTCAGAAACATGCCACCGAGATGGACACCAAACCAAGCTCTTTCTTCCCCTCTTTACTTTTAGCCCAACTGCCAAGGTCCTTGTCTTCTCCTTTCTTTTAAAATGTCTTTAATTTCTTTGAGAAATGGAAAGGCTGAGCCTGTTCCCCATCTGCTTTTGTCTATTGTCCAGAGCACAGCGGCTCTCAGAGTTCTCAGGAAAGGTTACCTGGTTGAAAAGGGCAGTAACATATTCAGATTGTAGGGAAAGGCAGGGCATCTTCGGAAGGAGGTCACAGCTCCAGGGGCTCGGCCCGTACCAGGTAGGCTGGTTTGTGTCCTCAGCTCACTTTCCTTCTCTTGTTCCAGCCCAGCACTTGCAGTGTGACTGGCAGTTTCCTCTCCCTCAGGATCAGACCTGACCCTTTAGATGGTGCCAGAAGCCCAGACTTGGAGACATTAGCTTCTGGCGCCCAGAATCAAAGGTCAAAGCTCATAGCATTCTCTCTGACCCACTCTCAGTTTTGCAAAGGTGCCCACTTGGAAGTCACAAGGTACACCAGGGGCATCTGCAAAGAGCAAAGGTATATTTCCTTATTCTCTTTTTCTCTGTGCCTTCCCCCACCCTTTTAAAAGATATTAATATTATCTGATTACTAATGAAGACCCCATTTCTTTAATACATCCTACAAACCTCACATATAAACAGATCGTATGATTTTTGGATAAGAATAAAGAATTGATGTTTTCAGACACAAGGACCAATAATTACAGTAATTTTCCTGTCCTTGGATCTCTGATTGCCAATATCTTCAGATGACTTCAAATGTCATTTTACAGCTGTAGATATAGCTTCACTGATGCTTTTGAACATTCTGGTAAGTATTGACAATTTGTCTTTGAATGGATGACAGTGTTACAGTTTTATTCAAATGGGAGAAAACAAGAGTCGTTTTACACTGGCTTTATAGAAAGAGATGAACATTTCAGGCAAACAGTTGTGGTGAAATGTGCCCAGGAGTGATGACTGTATCCACTGTGGGATAAAGTGCAGATAGCATCATTCTCTGGAAAGGACTCCTGCATAAATGTACAAAAGCAATTATGCAACGCAGGTATTTATCCTCTTTAAAAACAGTAGAAAATGAGGGATGGCATAACTGTTTAGGAAAGTAATAGAGAAAAGCAAAGCAAACTCCAAATGCTGTATGCTGCCCTCAATCTCTTCCAGAACTTCTCTGTGACCTTCAGCAGAGATTGAGGGCAACTGCAGGTTCATAATTCTCAAACCAACTTATTTGGTTGACCTTATCCTATTCACCAGCCAATCAAGCTCCCCAGTGCTTTCTTCTCAAGTTTCTCTGGTTGGTTGATCTGGTTAGTAAAGTGAAGAAACACTTGCCTTCTCTATTTTCACTAGTAGAAGTGCATCTCTAAACCTCCGTAAATGCACTGCAATTATTTGATGATGACTTGCTGCTTGACCTTGGCAGTGACTTTTCCAGATAATGTTGTTAAATGTCAGTGGCAATTTTGATACTTCTATGGTTTTTTGTAAATTGCTAACATTCCTGTGTATTAGTCTCAATTTATTTCCTGTACTTTTTTTCCTACCACTTTCACTTTTATTTAGAGACCTTGAATTCAAACCAGAAAAGACTCAATCTCTCCCTACTGACGTTTGGGGTGTTTTTATTTTAACCCCTCAGCTGTGATTTCATGGCAGAATGATTTTTCACTTTTAAATTCTAACAATTTTCCAATTTAGAAATGCTCAGCGATCATACACTAAGGTTTCTCATTTTTCTCCCCTCCCCCTCCCATGGCAATTCTCTTTCTTCTGTGTAGGAGCCTTTGCATGATACCAGAATCTTTATTTATTAAGAGTTCATCTGCTCCTGCTGCTTATTCTCCACCTGAAGTTCTAATCCTCTGTTTGTGACAACATAATCATTTCCACAGCAACCAATTGCGAAGTTGCAAAGCAAGGATTAGACTTCAGGTGGGGAATAAGCAACAAGGGGCTGATGAACTCAGAAGAAATAAAAAGAGTGCCATTTATATGCAAATCTGCTTAAAGGTGGTGAAGGGGGGTGGGGAGGCACTGGGAAAAAAGGAATGAATAATAAAGAAATAGCATTATTTTAAATAGTTTAAAAAAAAGACTATTTTTTTTCCTTTTGGAAATTCAGTGGGCCTTTTTTTGCAGCTGCTAGTTGATTTAGTCTGTTCATTTTGTTTTATTTATTTTATTCACTCATTCGTTTTCTAGTTTCAGAAGCTTGCAGCATCAAGCTGTTAAAAAAAAAGGGATGCTTTTGGCGCAGTGTCCTGGTGAAGGTGCTCTCTGGGGAGGGATGGAGCAGGAACCTGCTTAGGGAATGTTCCTATCTTTACAGTAACTTTCAAGAAGAATTTTCTTTTCTTTTCTTTTCTTTTATTCAGGATATTGTGGGGTACAAACATTTTGGTTATGTGTAATGCTGTTTTCCCCACTCAAGCCAAGGCTACAAGCGTGTCCCTCCCCCATACTGTGCTCAGGAAGAATTTTCTGACCTTCATCCCAAATGTAGGGGCAGAACATTGCAGTGAGCACCTGGGCCTTCCTGTTTCGATTGGGGTGGGGAGACACAAAGGGGACCCGAGACTTCATAAGCAGAGGTTGTGAGAGAAACGACAAGGAATTGACAGACAAGCTTCTAGGAATTTCAGAAGTAAAAGAGGGGAAGAGAAAATCATTTGATTCTCTGGTCACGATAAGACCTCTTCGCTCAATTTTAGTCATCTACTTAGTTATTGACATCTATTTTCATGAGCAAAACTATTTAGTCTTTATTTACAGATTTGTTTGAATCCATAACTTGTACCTTCTCACTGATTTCCCAAGTTTTATAGAATGTTAGAGGAACAAGGAAACATGCAAATAATTTAACCTAGATGTTGTATTTAAGGAAAATTGCACTGAAAGAGTTAAGCAGGCAAGAAAGACTGGCACAAGTCTCTTGCAGTAGGTGAGGAAGATTGAACTCAACTCGAGTGTAAAGAAAAAAGGTAGGAGGGTTTTCAAGAGCTGGAGTGAATCAGTGGAAAGTACTGGAGGACATTAGGGGATTGGTTAGACCCACTGTGTTTACTAATTGCCACTTATTGTTGCCAATTTAGACTCCTATCCTACCAGGGAGCCCGGAAGTTAGGGAAGCTATCTCCTTCAATGATTGCATTTCAAAGGGATTGCTCCAAGGTCTTTGAGAAAGATATTTCTGGGTTGTACAACCGGCAGGAGGCTTGGGGAATATTTATCTGCATTACATAGGGGCAGAGAAAGAACTTGCAATTCCAAGTTTTCTAAAATAAACGCCCTAAGAAAGGACGGTCAAGGCCTAGAGTTAGGAAGAAGCCTCTATAAAGTTTAGGGAGGGTGAGAGGAATTTTAAGGCCCTCTTGTCAGTCATGCGATATGCTGTGAGTGTGTTGGCCCCTTGCAGGGGTGCAGGGTGCTGGGGGCAGGGGAGCACCCTGCAAAGGGCCTGTCAGCTGGGGAAGGTCCCGCCCTCCTCCCCCACCAGAGCAGATTGCCAACTGTATCTGTTTTGCATGTAAGATTTCCTGTAAGCTTTCTTTTAAGAAGAGTTTTCCTTGCTAAAGAAAGTTCGGAAACTACCAATCAGGTCCAAAACATTTTTTCCCTGCAGATGAATAAACTAAAGCTGAGAGAGGATAAACTGAAGACAATGTTGAATTTTACTTATGTTCCTGAAAAACCATGAAGGTTAAGAAATCTACCAACCCTTTCATGTTCAGAAACCCACTTAGTGCAAAACACCACCACTCCCCATATGACTAGGTAATTATGACTCAGGGCTGCTCCTCTTGTTTACCTGTGACAAGGGCAGACACAAAGCTTCTAAATTCCTTCTTTGTCTCTTAAATGATCAGTTGAAGTGTTTTGTCCCCATGGTAGTTGGAAAAAAATGTTTGCTAATCAAACGTTAGTAAATCTGCTCTCCTTCCCCCAGGTCCCTGAACTTCACCCATCCGGACCCTGAGTGGGCGTGTCCAGCCCCTCCTGAAGTGCCCATCTCAGGAACAGGCCAACCCAGGGCAAAACATTCTCTGATCCACTGTCAGCTCATTCCACTTGTCCATCTTGCTTATTCCACTTACCCACACTGGTTCTTTTTAGCCTTGCTTACTTCTCCTTGTAAAAGAAAATCCCTTTTCTGCCTAACCTTTGAGAGCCTTGCAGATCACGTGATTGGAACATGTTCCCATAGCAATAGTGTCTTTCCCCGCTATTGCAATAGTCCCTTCCCCCTTTCAGCAATCCTATAAAATCCTACAGGACCTCTCCTTACTTAAATTCAGATTGCTTTTATTTGACAGTGACATGTACAAATTCAAATAGATTTGCTAAAAGGGTTGAATTAATAGTTTCAAATTCAGTTCAGTGTGTTTCCCCCCCACGTAGTTTTCTCTCTCTAAACTGAATGCAGTGTGATTGGCACAAAGGAAAATCAGGCACAGGAGAAAGCAGGGCATGGGATACTGAAGGTGTCTTCCGCTGGGCTCCCTCAGAAGCAGATGCTGAGAAAAAGATTGATGTGCAAGTTATTTATTTGGGAGGCCATCCAAGGGAGACCAGGAAGGAAGTCCGGGGGTGCGGGAGGGTGAGAGGGTGCAACAGGGAACCATGGGAAAGAAGCTTATCTAGGGAGTGTCAGTGAGCAGGTTACTACATGAGAAGTCAGGGATTAATACCCCAGAGACTTCTGAGAGACAGTGTGAACATGCCTCAGAATTGGTCCACACAAGGAAAAGAAAGTTGAGTTATTTATTCACCAATTCCCATCCATTAGTGGTTGAGGGTTACTCTCAGGAATTTAACATCTTAGGACATCCAACCTGCCCTGCCTGTGGGCCTAACACATTTCCGCAGCAATCAAGCTCCCACCTGGAGAGTCATGAGTGTTTCATTAAGAAGCCATTGATGTGTTTTCTTAATTTCATTTGTGAATTGGGTGTTGCTAATGCATTGAAATACAACTGATTTTTGTTGTGTCGATCTTATATCCTCACCCTATCTAAACTCACTTTTTAGCTTTAAGATTTTTGAGGTCTCTTAAGGATTTTCTACATGTAAGATTATGTCATCTACAAATCAAGATAGTTTTACTTCTTCCTTTCTAATCCGGATACCTTTTATGTCTTTTTCTTGCTTAATAAACTTGGATAGAACCTCCACTACAATTTTACACAGCAGTGGTGAAAACGTGTGTCTTTGACCTGGTTCTGCTCTCAGGGAGAAAGTTTTCAGTCTCTCAACATTGAGTGTGATGGTAGCTGAAGGACTTTTGTACGTGCTTTTTATCAGTTTGAGGAAGTTCCCTCCCTTCCTACTTTTTATTTGTTTTAATTATGGAAGGGAGTAGATTTTATCAAAATTTTTTATGCTTCTATTGAAATGATTTTATGATTTTTGTCCTTTATTCTTTTAGTGTGCTGTATTACATTGATTGATTTTCATGTGCTAAAGCAACCTCTCATTCTTGAGATCAATCCCACTTAGTCATGTATATAATCCTCACTTAGTCATGTATATAGTCCTCTTAAAATGCTGCTGCATTTGGTTTGACAGTATTTTGTTGAGGAATTTTGCAATTATTTTCATAAGGGATATTGATCTTTAGTTTTTGTTTCTTTGCTTTTTTCTTTTGAGGGGAGAGGTTTCTTCCTCTTCTATTTCTTTGAAGTATAGGTGAAAGATTGATGTTGATCCCTCTGTGGGATGAGGCAGGTGGCAGGGGGCGGGGGCGGGGCAAGAAGAACATTGTAAGATCCCTCTCTATTGAGTTGTTTGTGGCTGGGCTGTCAGTTATCTATCAAGATCTCTTTTCACTGTAATAGCGTCATAGCTGAGAATATGGTCTTATAGAGAGGACTAGATATCCAGAACCCCCTGCAGGAAGTTCTTGATAATGCTGTGAGATTACAAGTGACACACGCCACTGGGAAGGCCCCTCAGCAGTGCTGTGCCTCATTTCCAGTCCTTCAGGCTCAGCCCCGAACCATGCACATGACCACTTGGCCCTCAGGAATGACAGATGCGCAAGACGGGGGACTGGAGAGTCTTCTTTAAGAAAAAAGAATACAAAATTATAAATATAGAATTAGTATAAAGGTAAATAATTAGTGTGAGAAATTTCAACAACTTAAAAATTAAAAAAAAACTGGGTATAACAAACATCATAAAACAAGAAAATGAGCATTTTTTAAAAATCTACCTTTCTGAAACACTCACAGTACTTCTTTTCTATGTTTGTTCTACTTAAAGGTGGTTGTGACTTCACATGACAGAGCTTTTCTAGTATCATTTTCTATAGGGGGAATGGAAAGATAATTAATTTTTTTTCTAGAATAATTGATTTTTAAAAACATTTTATTTTTGATGGTTTGGAAAAAAATTGTTTTAGTTTCACAGTTCCTCATTTGATATTGCTGTGTAAATTTTTAGAATTTATATTATGCTTAGGGAAACATGTATCATGTTACTTTTACACATAAGCTGTAAGATTTCAAGGCATTCCAAGTTTTCTTGTTCAGAGACAAATTTTAAATAGGTTGAAACAATGAGACTCAGGGACATTCTAATCGTGGAGTATATCATGAGTTCTATTATGGGTACTACACCTTTGGTCACGACGCCAGGAGAGCCTACACAGGTTGCTGTAGCCCTGGAAGTCTTTCCAACTACTTCAGAGCAGCTAGCAATCATTTAACTATACATCAAAGTGGCTGCAAAGCACATAAAATATTGCATAAGTTCCAAATTAAAAAATTCATAACTTGAGAATCACATAGTAGATTCCAAAAATTCCTGCAGCTACTACCAATTTACTCAACATGAGGGAATGTGACAGAGATGAAATTAGAGTGGAAAGAGGCACTGGTCTGAACTGATGACTTTTGCAAATTTTATACAAACAAATGACTTTGTGAATCTATCACTTGTGCTCCCCGTAGGGGGCTTTGGCAGGGACCTGTGTAGGTGAGGGGCTCTGAAGCCTGAGCTCAATTAGTTACATGGAAAATGTCCTCCTACCTTTATCCTGACTAATGCAATCCATAAATTTTGATCTGGAATGTCTCAGCTTCATTTTCTAAACAAATTTACAGCCTTTCACCTACTGCACCAGATCCCTACCTTTTACAGATTCTGGCACCTTTCTTAAGCATAAATACGTTCACTGGACCAGGAGATAGGAAAACTCAATTCCTGTCCCTAAACTGCTTAACTGTGTGAAAGTGGACAGATTGCTAATAGTTCCTAAATGGTAAGAACTTTTTCTTATTAATTTATCTAGTCTCAGGATCTTTTGATAACATAGTGGCTGGCACGGAGTAGGCACTTAGGACATTAAGCAACTATGTAGTGAGCACCTCCTAATATTCTTGGTGATGGGGAATTGAGCAAAAGACAAGACAGTGGCCTTGTCCTCATGAAGTTTACATTACAGCAGGGGAGGCAGAAAATAGTCAATATAATTTAATACATATCAAAATAGTAAATGTTAGATAATTATAGCTATAAGTATTACAAAGAAAAACAGAGAAAAGTGGTGTAGAGTGAAGGAAGCAGGCAGATTGGAATTTTGGTTTGTTGAGACCTACTCAACTCTGAGTCTTGGGGGCTTACCTGTAAAATGGAATATTAAACCTAAATGATTTCAAAGGTGCTGTCTTGCTATACTATTTTCTGATTGTATGATGTAGTGGTAGAAATAGAATTTGTTTTTGCTTCTGGGAGATTCTCAAGTCATTTTTTTTTTAACTTGGTTAACTTTTTATTTTATCTTTTTAATTGACAAATAAGGATACATATTTATGAGGTATAATGAGATGTTTTGTTATAGGTATATATTGTGTAATGATTATATCAAGCTAATTAACATATCCATCCACTTTATATTTACCATTGTTTTGTTATGAAAACATTTAAAATTATTCTTAGCAATTTTGAAATATATAATACATTATTATTAATAGTCATCATTCTGTGCTCTAAAACATATTCCTCTTGTCTAATTAAAACTTTCTACCCTTTGATCTACATCGTCCTAGTCCCTGTCTCCTCCCGCCCCAGCTCCCGGTAACCAAATTCTACTCTTAACTTCTATACGTTTGACTTTTTAGATTCCACATAGGAGCGAGACCATGGTATTTGTCTTTCTGTGCCTGGATTATATCTCAGTAATTCAGCCAATTCACTCGCTACCTTCAGCCAAAAGGCCTTCACGTGGGCCTTAAAAGTATTCTTAATTTTTGTGAGTAGAAAGGAAGAGAAGAACAAGGGTGGCAATAAAGATCAGTGATTTAATCCTAATTATCTTCTGTCCTATATCTGTCCACTTCTCTTTAAAAAGCAAATAGCAGAAACAGTACAGAGGAACAGGGAAAATAGGACAAAATGTACTATTTTTGTTGATACTCCCAACAGTGGCACTTTTCCCAAGGGCAAAGGAAGAAAAAAAACAGTCAAGCCTCAGACTAGCTTCAACATGCAGAACATATCAAGAATTCCTAAAATCAACTTTTAAAAAATCCCATAGAAAAATGGACAAAGGATATGATAAGGATATGAAAGGAAATCCTAATCAGTTAATAATAAAGATGCTGAACATCATTAATAATAAAAGAAATGATAATTACATATGTAAGGAGCTGCCACATCATAAGTATGGAATTAAAAAAAAAAAAAATGGAAAAAGCCCAAAAATCATAAGTGTGGTTGAGGAAGGGTAGAAATCAAACAATTCTGGGGGCAGGATTTTAACTGTGTTAAAGAAGTGTCTAGTTCTTGGAGGCTGTCCTTGTGCATAATGTATGGTAACAATTTCCCTTCTAGGGGAATTCTCACATGTTGCACACGCAGAGACATGACAAAGCATTGTTAGTATAACAGAAATCTGAAGTTACTAAAATCCCCAGCAACAGGAGAATGAGAACACTAAATTTGTGTATTCATACTATGAAATACCTTACCACATTTAAATGAGCTATGTAGATAGATTTAAAAATATGCTATGCTAATAAATAAAAAAAACTCTCAAGTTGCAAAAGGATACCTATAGAATCATACAATTTATACAACGTTTTAACCACAGAAAATAATTATGTGTGCTTATGTTCATACACACACAAACATGAAAGTGAAAAATACCAAATTCAGGAAACAGATCACCTCTAGAAGGGTGAGGAAGTAGAGTGGAGTCTTTTAAGAGCCTATAATGGGCTTCATCTATATCTGACATCCATTTTTTAAAAGAAGAAACTGTGAAAAAATGATTTAATAAAGCTAGATTGTAAGCATTTTGGTGCTTATTTTATTTGTGTCTGTGTTTTCTGTATGCTTGAAATGTTTCACAATGAAAAAATAGCATGAAAAGAGAAAAGAACACATTTGTCCTCACTTATTTGGTACTCATTGCTTCCATGAGAGCAATAGTGGCAGTTTTCCCCAGAGTAAAGGAAAAAAAAAGAGTCAAACCTCAGTGTTACATTTGTACAAAGTGTGATATGAGGTACTTCCAATTCAAGGCAGGAACTTCTCATGGTTGGAGAGTAAAACCACACACCTGTCTCTACTTGAAACATATTGTTTTTGGGTAAAGCAACTTAATACTACAAATCCTTCTGGACCCCAAGAACAGCTGACCCAAATGAAGGTGAAAGGTCTTTAGACTTAAGACTGGATCCAAGGGCAAAGAAGGGGTTGAGGACCACTCTTGTAAGAAATCTTGTAATGAAAGAGGTCATTACCCTGAGTCAACAACAAGAACATTTTGTTTTGAGATTAGAGAAAACTTGATATTATTTTTAGGCAAAAATAACATTAATTGCAAGAAAAGCTCCATCTGTCAGAAGCATTTTCATTAATGGATTAACAAGAAAATTGCTTGGAAAATTTTCTTGCCAATAAAAATTTAAATTAGAATATTTACAGAGAAATAAATGAGAGCTTTTTTTGTATCTTTGAAGGAGGCAGAGACTTCTATAAGAAAAAGAAGCAATTTGTTCACTCTACTTACTTTTCATGCTAATAAATATTGAATTACATAAGTAAATTCCAGTAAAAATAACATAAATCCAAACCTAACATTGCCATTGAAATCAATTTTAGTCAAATATCTGCTTGGACAGCTGGCACACAACAGAATAAACATTTACTTCAAAGTGTCACAAACACATTGGTTTTTATTTAGTTAACTCCTCGATGAGCGATTCAGAAAGAAAGGTCCCTTGTGTGGACCAGGGAGGAAATGCTATGGTGCCATGGGGACTGCTGAGGGCACTCCAGACAGCAGTTAAGAAAATAAAGGCAATTGCAGATGACAGGATGCAGATATAAAACTCAAGCCATAGTTTTATTGAAAATAGGCCCCTTAGAAGAAAATAGCATTTCTTCTTTTGTTATTTGAGCATCTTACAGAAGATGTGCACGTATAACTGTAGGTCAGTAATAACTACTTTCATTTCACAGCAATGGTGTCTGCATAGTAACATACATATTATGTTATTAATGGGGAGGGAAAACAATCAGTGGGACATCTAGGCTTTTTCTCTAAACAATGACAAATCACTATTTTTTTTTCCTATCTTAATTGGGAAAATATGTGTCTAAATGGAGCCATTATTTTAGCACAATATACGAAATCATTGAAGAAATAAGAGCCCCAAAGGAAAACGGTCTTCTAACCTCAGGGTACCAGGGAGGAAGCAGTCATTAATTTTACACCCAGCATGTGCGAGGAAATGAGCCGGTTGCTTTATAGGCAGCATCGCATTTACTCTTTACGGCAACTATGTAAGATGTGTGCTAGTTTCCCTATTTAAAAGTTGAAAAAAACCGGAATGATGTTTCATATGTTGCTCAACATCACACAGCGCATGAGGGACAGGGGCTGTGGACACCAGAGAGGAGGCAGGACTAAGCCCAAAGCCAGGGCTCCTGCTCTTCTCTCTAGCTTACCGCTTTCGGTTTTTACTTTGTATAATGTTCAGAGTGCATGCATCTTTTTTTAACCTTTGGTCATACCTTCTAATTACAGCTATGTATTCTCATTACTACTTTATTTTAAAAAACGCTACTCTTTATTTTTTTTATAAAGACCATTCACCATATTCATAACCAACAATGGGTATTAACCTCCTTTGACATCTTGCAGGTTTATAAATAACGACTCATGTTTATTCCGTGGTTAATGCTTGAAAGGCCTTGCGTTAAGCTATTTATATGCATTCTCTGCAACGTTTGTAATACCCCTTTGAGGTAAATACTCTTATTTTCTTATTATACAAATAAGGAAACTGAGGCTCAGTGTTGGCAGGTAGCAAGTTCATGATCTTGAAACCGGCAAGTGGCAGAGCTGGGGTTCTTCTGTCTCCCGTATGGCTGGAGTATGCACAGCTAACCACTAATTACTCCATTGCGCTAATTTTCATAGCTTTTATAACAAAGTAGAATGCATTTTCATGTTTTAAAAAACCTGTTGGCCACTTATCATTTTCCTTAGTAACTTGTTTGTTGATAGCTGTATCAGTTTGCTCTACTGTGTAAAAAATGACCCCAAAACTCAGAGGCTTAAAACCACTGTGATTTGTTATTGCTAATAACAATGGGTTGGCTGAGGGGGAGTGTGCCGAGGCTGGGCCTGGTTGGGCAGTTTTACTTTTGACTGTGGCCATGGAACACCCTTTCTTCTCTCTAGGGGACTGTGAGCTGGTCGACACTGGCAGGGACAGATCTGCTCTGTGTGTCTTCTTCCTCCTTGGCCTGGGGAACTGGACAGGTTGGAAATAATAAGAAAAGTATGTGCTGGTCTCTGCCCCCAGTTCCTGGCACAGAGCACCTAAATCCCTTGTAATTACCTGAGCTGTAGGGATGGTAGGAGAATCTTTGTTCTAATAGTTGGTGTTTGGCTCCAGTTTCTGACACAGGACTCTTAAATCCCTTAGTAGTTCCTGGGTGATTGAAGTATTTTTGTTCCAATGAGGTGACTCTTGGTGGGCTCCCGGATGGGGCCGGTTGCCAGAAAGACCAAGACATAACTGGGGGCTTAGAATTTTCAACCGCACCTTCCCCCATTCTCCTGAGACGGAAGTGGGGCTGGGAATGGAGTTAATAATGGATCACACCTAAGTGACGGAGCCTCCACAGAAATCCCAAAGGTACAGGGTTCCGAGAGCTTCCGGCCAGTAGACACAACTCTGTGCTGGGGTTGGTGCCCCCCAATTACAGGGGAAAGAAGCCCCTGTGCTCGGGACACTGCCAGACCTTGCTCTATTTGTCTTTTCATCTGGCTGTGGATCTGCATCCTTCAGCATGTCCTTTACTAACCTCAAAAGTTAGTAACTGTGTTTCCCTGAGCTCTGTGAGCTGCTCTAGCAGATTAACTGAACCTGAGACTGGGTCCTAGGAACCTTCATTTGTTAGACAAGTCAGATGGAAGTTGTGGGTAACATGGGGATCCACTGCTTGAAATCGGTGGCTGAAGTGGTGGAGGACAGTCATAGGGGACTGAACCCTCAAACTGTGGTGGGGGTGGGGGTGTCTCCCTTTAGTGACAGAATTAAATTGAATTGTGGAACACCCAGATGGTAACTCAGAGTTATTTGGTGTGAGGAAAAATCCCTGCACACACGGCGGTGGAAGTGTTCTGTAGCGAGTGTCCAGTGTGTAGCAGGGGAGTCGGTTTGCTTTCCCCTGTGCTCACAGAGACATGGCCTTCGCATGGCAGTGGCAGAGGCAAAGTAGAACACAAGGAAACAGGCAAGGCCACTAACGCCTGTACTTTGACAACACATTGTCACTTCTATCTCTTTTTTATTGGCCAAAGCAAGTCCCAGAAGTCTGTCATGTTCGCCACCTGAGCGTCAGTACAGGGAGACTGCTCCAGCTCAGCAGACCAGGGAACCCTCTGTTTTAAAATCTCTTATTCATTTTTAGTTCAATTCAGTTCAGTTCTAACCAACGTAATCACATTGTGCCCCTACTGTGGACCTGACCCTGCAGGGAGCACTGGGAATACACATGAAAACAAACTCAGAAGCTTTCCTTTAACACACCCAGACAGCAATTCTGGTCTAAGGCAGCCACTGTTAGGAACAGAGGGCACGGGGTGCCGTGGGAGCATTCGGCTGGGCGCAGAGCAGATTCCGCAGAAGTGACGCAGCAGAGGTGTGAAGAATGAGTTTGCATTGGCAAGGTGGGGGGAAAAAAAGCAAAAAGATTTTCTAGGCACAAGAAGCAGTGTGAGTAGAGACAGGGCCATGATACATTGTGCAGCATGGCCGGCATGAAAGATAATTCATGGTTACTAAGGTATGAAAAGTGGAATGGGACGATTCCAATATTCTGGTTTCTTCTGTTGTGATGGCCATGGAGGAAAAAAGAACAAACCTGAAATGCTTTCATGCATAACAGGGAGAAAAAAATATATAACATAATATAATATAATATAACAATAAAACAACTTCAACCCGTGTCCTCTCTCTGAGGGGTGCCCTGACATTGCCCACTTGGAATTCCACCTTCCTCCTGGTTCTAGCCTCATTGTGCAGGGAGCGCTAGCCATGGTGCTGAGAACTGTTAGAAGAGGAAACAGAGTTCCAGGGAGCTTGGAGAAGGAGCAAAGTGGGGAGCGGCCTGTGTAGGTAAGAGTTTCAGAGAGTTTCAGAGGTGGTATGTGGCAACAAGAATTAGAGTTTGGGGGCATAACAACCCTCCATGTGGCAAGAGAGGTGATGGGGCTGGGATTTCTGTGAGGTTTTACTGTATATTATTCATGTCTCCCCTTCCCCACCACTCATTAGGATTCTTCTGAAAGATTGTGGAAGAATTATTTAGAGTTTTCTCCTAGACTTCTTTTCCTAGTGATAAAACTCTTTCCTATGTTTACACATATGTATTTTTTAAACTATTAGGTGTGGTTGTTTGCAAAGCCAGTTTCCACTTTTTCCCCGTAGAATACTGCTATTCTCTATTACTGTTACCGTGTCCATCAAGGAGTCAAGTTCTTTATCAGAAATGGGTTAAAAAAATGTTTCCAATAACTTTAGCAAATATTTCTTCTTTAATTTATCTTTAAAGTTGATTAAAAGGAATGTATCTATGTAGTCAAAATACTTTGTAAGTTGAAACCTAAAAGAGGACAGACATTCCCCTGCCTATAGATATGAATACCAATTCACATATTCGAGCTCGATTCTGCTTCAATGAACTGAAAATTGCATATACTGTGTTGAATTGCATTCAGAGCTTTGAAGCATTTTCTCTACATCAATACATCTTCAAAGAAACTGACATGGGAAAAAAATCAGACGTGTGAAAGTCATTGAATTTCAATCAGCCATTCATTACACAAATTTCAAATGTGGAAGCAATTACATCTTAAGTTTTCTTGGGATTGAGTTTTATTAGAGAAATACAAGTGATTATATACAGGCTTAAACCATCTTATAGCCTTTAAAGAAACCTAAGCCCTTTTGGAAGTATTCATATTTAGTTATGACTGCTATTCAACTCTCAGGCTTTCTAAAGGAAGTATTTCTCCTTGTCCGCAGATACAAACGTTTTCACTACTTGTCTATTTTTCTTATTAATATTTTAAAGAGAAAGTGTGATTTATCAGTGACACATATTTTAACATTCATTTCAATAACATTCCTGTGAAATCCAATAACTAGCTTTATTTGATTTGCCCACCCAATTTTCATAAATTCTGAGAGGAATTGCTGAAAAGAATGGGGGAATCTAACTATGTATGCAGAACATTGGTTTCAGGGAGAAAATGACACATTTTTTGACTATACGTAAAAATCTGTTTCTAAATTTTGAGGGCAGCTGCCTCATTTTAAAATTACTCCTCCAAGAAAAATATGTGAAATGTTAATGCAAAAAGGTGTGTGGCGTGTATGTAATTGTTATGTGGGAATAAAGGCTACACAAGGATTGTCTAGACAGTTCAACCAACTATTTATCCTCAACAAAAATGCAGACATCATGCAGCGACATGATAATTTTGTCAAGTGGACAAAAATAATTTCTCTCTGATGGAACAGATCAGCCCAAACATTTATGGCCTTGTGGGACATATGCTAATTTTGTATCTAACTCAAGAATCTTACCATCCCATAAATACTACATCTTCTCAAATGCTCTATGAACCAGTCAAAACATCTTACTGACTCTCTATTAATTATTAGTTAAATAAAATTTTTTACATGTGATCATTTAATGGTTGTGTGAGAGATAGGATTTTCTCTTTTTGAAAATTATACTTTAACTTCTTTACCCCCTGAAACAATCAGAATTCATGATAAAGATAAGAGAAAGCAATGACCCAAATAAGATTTTCTGTAGAAAGGAAGATTTAAGATTGAGTGAAAATTAAGGGTGTTAAAGGGTTAATTCCATGAGTAGGTGGGGTTTTAATATGTAAGCAAGAGAATTTGGTCTGCTCCAAACTTGGCCACTAATTAATTTTTGTTTTAATAAGCCATTTTTTTCCAAAATGTCCCAATTTTTGGGGGGATATCTAATACATGTACTTCTGCATTTCAAAGAATGAAATTGCCTTGCTCGCAATAGAGCCACGTATATATAAGAATGAAACATAGTATAAGTGAAATTTAATGGGCGACAAGTAAAATGCTAAATATAAAGTGTGCTCCAAAGTAGTACTAATTTTTTGGATATTGTCTTTAAGTGCCTAAGACACAGAAAACTCAAGGGCAGAACAAAAAACAGAACTAACTTATGATGGTCATCTTTAATTTTTAAAGAATCTTATTTAACTTTCAAGCAACATAAAAACTTTTTCCACAAAACATTTTGTCTTTTTGACAAGTTTTACATTTCAGCAATAGGTCTATAAAAGAAGCTTTTCTATTTGACAGAAAATTAATTTTATCCTTTATGCATTTTTGGCAAAAAGAGGACCCTTCATTATTTATGGGTATTATATAATCATAATTTGTTACATATGATAATAATATGACACTGAACCACCTGGACACCATTTTAAGGTGGTTCCCTTCCAGAAACATAGTCCACGGGGTGAACTGCTGACACACAAGGCCAGTGTATGAGGCCAACTCTGCAATGCGTAAGTAGTGTGTTTCAGCTGAGAATGCAGCTCTCTGTAAGGCATGGGGAATTTAAAACACATATGATTTGCATTTGTTAAAAGATGAAAGTTAATAAAATAATAAAATCATAAATAAATAAAATTTTAAAAGTAGAGCTGTCATTTGTGTGTTCTTAGATTTACTAATATCTTCATGAATATGTGTCAAGCAAGTAACGTTTCAAGAAAAATGTTCTTTCTGTCCTTGAGTTGTCTGAAAATACTTCTCTGTTTCATTCATACATGAAAAATCATCTTTCTAGGATAGTATTCTTTATCTCTAAATTGAATGTGTGGTATGATAGCCTGCTGGCATTAAATGTTATAAAAAAGAAGTACTAAACAACAAATGATTTGAAAATAGGTAGACTTTTGCTGTGGCAGCACTATTGATTTAGATGTAAGAGACTTAGAACTTAGGTGACTTTGAATGTTGTTTTTTTTAAAAATAGTTTTGTCCTTTGTTGAATGAAACAATTGAGCTAAACGATCCCTACAGAAAATTCTGATTTCCAAACTTTAAATTTTATGAACGTATTTTACATAGCTCCAGAATGCATTGCACATGGTGAGTATTAATCACTTGTCTAGTGAATAATGAATGGATATTGAAGAGGAATTCTGCTTTGGGAAGACCTGCATCTTGCCATGCCCCTTTGATTGTCTGGTAGAATGTTTTTTTTCTTTTGTAGGAAGGGAAATTATATTGCATCTTCTCTGTCTTCTTAAATCTTATTTTATTTTTTGTGGTAAGAGCATTTACCATGAGATCTACTCTCTAGACAAATACATTACTGTTGACTATATGTACGATATCCTACAGCAGATTTCTAGAGCTTATTCATTTTGCTTAACTGAAACTTTGTGCCCATTAATTAGTAATAAAAGCACAATAAAACTGGAAAAAGCTTGTGTTTTCTTTACCCCCAATACACTATACCCTGGATCAGGGCATATCATTAGACAGTTGAGGTAAACTCCAATTCTGCAACTTAGGAAGATTATTTAACTTCTCTGAACCTCTGTCTCTTCCTCTATGATCTAGAGATGAGAAAACCTGCTTCTGATGAATATATATTTGAGGTGATGATCAGGGAAACCAATTTTCTGGTGAGTACATGTGATGCTTGTTTTTCCATTCTTGGGATACTTCACTTAATATAATGGGTTCCAACTCTCTCGGGGAATGGTAATGCTTGAAGGTGCTGACTCGGGAAGGGGGGGTGGGGAAGGGGGGGATATATACCTACATGAAGGGTGCAACGCGCAGTATCTGGGGAACAGACACGCCTGGAGCTCTGACTTGGGGGGAAAGGCGGTACATGGGCAACCTATGTAACCTACAATTCTGTATCCCCCATAAAAATAAGATGAAATAAAAAAATATATATATTTGAATGAATATAAAAAAGCATCTGGTATGTATCAGGAATATAGGAGGTGCTTAGTAAATTACATTTACAAATTTTGTGAGGAGGTAGCACAGGCATTGTCATCAACATCTAATAGATAAGAAAATGGAGATCCTAAGTGGTTTTGAGATTTTCAAAGAAAATATTATGATAATATAAAACCCCAGCAAATGACTGGATCACAGGCTTTTTGACTCCAGGGTTTCAATGCTTCATTTTCCTATAAAGTATGAGAGGTTATTATTGGAAACAAACTGGCATTTTTAACCTTTATTTGTTCAAATGTGTCAAGAGGTCATAAGAAGGATTTTGACTATCAAATTGAAGTGAAAAGTTCAATACTTTTATCATTATAATTGCACTTTATTCTGGGTAGTGTAAATCATACTTGTAAAAATAGAATAATTACATATTTGTTTGAACTTATAAAGGTCAGGGTCTAAGCAGAATACTAAGTAACATGAGTCAAATATTAACAATATATTGCAAACTATAATAAAAAGGAGAAAAAAATCAAAGCAATAAATAATGTACAATTTTTTCATGAGTATAACTTCTATGCAGAAAATTAAAGTGGATGGCATAGATTTTAGACGCTCAATGTAAAAGTAAACATAAATGGAAATATTTTATACCTTACAGATTTTAAAAACAAAGAAGAAACTTAAGTTACATCTAAAAAATAAATAATACATATAACAGAAAAGAACAAAATGAAAAATGTACAAAAGTAGCCCAAAGCACTTTGTCTGCCAGTAAAAGACTTCATTTTTAAAAATATAAAAATACATCTTTATTTTGTTTCTGGTTTCTGGGTTTTTATGTGTCATTTGTTACTAGTTATAAAGTCTCCCCAAACAATAATAATAATAATAATAAAAACTCTTGGTGAAAATCAAAATATATATTGAAATTTTTATCAGTATATACCTCCAATATATATTTCACTGGAGAGGTAGATATTAGTTTATATAGTAGCCTGTATGTCTTTGTCAACACAAATAACAGCAATAAGCTGGCTGAAGGGAAGAAACAAATCTGTCTCCAAGATCACAAGTAAAACATAAACAGTAGGAGGTCTCATAGCTATTTAAAGAACTTCATAGGCTTTGAAAGCCATTCCTTGTGGATCATGGTATTTTGTCTTCCAAACACTCTGAAATTATTTTTAAAATGTTGGCAACTTCAAAAATGTTTTATCAAAAAAACGCATTGTAAATCTCTGTTATTTTGTGGGGGAGCAACTGGAAGATTTTTCTTATAATAAATGCCCATAAACAGTTGGAACTCATGGCCAATTAAAGACAGAAAAAGTGCCTGTACTTTGTTATACAGTTAAGGGTCTAATGACATTACTAACCTATAGGTAGCTGCTACAAGTGGTTAATTTATATCACTTTGGAAAGATCATATGCTAAATCAATGTGAAATCTATCACCTGGGCATGGTATGGATGGTGAAAGGAATTCTATGTTAAGAGCCTGGAGATGTAAGGCCAAATTTTCCCTGCCTGTGCACTGCCCATATAACCTTGAGCAGGCAGGTTTAGTTTGCAAGGGAACTGTTTTGGTTACCTGAAGGACAATACACCAGAGCATCTCCTGAGGTACCTTTGCTGCTTTGCTCTGTGATTCTACCAATTTGCTCTAGTTTTCCTAGGCTGAAGAATTAGAAATTTCCTAATTTAGAAGATATGGAACCTCTGCTGTATACCTTCCTTGTTATGTCCAGGGTTATCTTTAGCATCTAGGCACAACCAAGTCCAACATATTTTATATGTAGAAAAAAGACCTCTGTGTCATCTTTGGGTTCCTAGAGAGTGCCTAAGAACCTGGATGCTGGACAAAAAAGAATCACGTGGAAAGCTATTTTGCAACACAGTCTGAAATCTGCAAGCAGAGCAAACACTGAAATAAGTCCCACAGATGGATTCTACCACGAAAACTCTGAAGCTGCCATTAGAAAGCAAAAGGTACTTTATGAAGCAAGTTTCACGGTCTACCAACTCTTCTTCAGCCTTATAAAGAATATATGGTATAAGAAGTTCTGATTTATAAATGATCAAGTTTATAAATAAACTATGAGATTTTTGTCCTTTCAGATAGAAATTTATTACACAGATATAAACCCTGGTAAATTTTTTTATTTAATTTATGTAAATATAAGGTTTTTTAAAATTTATAGATGACAAAGATAACTCTAAATTCCTTAAAATATTAGATCATAGAATCTCTGAGTGAGAAGAGAATTTGTAAATCAAAGCATTATAAAGTAGAAGTTGATAAATTTCAAAGCTTGTTTAGGTTTTGATATTCATGCTAATTCAACATTTCCTGCACATGCTAAGCTCTGTCACTATTGAATGGAATTCCAGAATTTTGCCTAATAACAACTTTTCTTAGCAAGATATTTGTCCTGCTATTGGGCTTGAATTCTGTATGACCTAATATGATTATTTGCTTTGATCTTCATTCATACGACTTGAAGAAGAGCTAGTTGATACGTTCTGTGGGAGAAACCTTTTGTAAATCTGAAGACTATAATGAAAATATTGTGCCTTAATGTATTCCTTACACCTAAATGCACATATTTTTCCATTACCTAGATAGTTCTTAAAGAGGGAAATTGTGCAGAAAAAATGATGACTTTTTAGAGTCAGATGGATGTTTTTGGTTATCAGCTGTTTTAAATGGAGCAAAGGATGAGAGAAAAATAATAGCTTTGCAGGTTGACGCATATAAAAATGCAGCTGTTGCTTATCATAGAGAAACATTAGAAAATCAAATCCAAATGTCTGGAAACATAGGAAGGATGGCGTAATGATGGCATGGAAGTGTGGTGCTAAGTGAAATTAACTGAGGGTTCAGCATATCTTAATTATTAAGAAGTGCGCTCTGATGTCACACTGTTTTGATTCAAATTCTGGCTCCACTATTTGCTAATTGTAGCATCTTTGGCAAAATACAGTAGTTGGCGTTTGTGGTTTTGCTTTCTGCAGTTTCAGTTTCCTGCAGTCAACAGCGGTGCTAAAATACTAAATAAAGAATTTCAGAAATAAATAATTCCTGAATTTTAGATTGTAGTCCGTTCTGAGTAGCATGATGAAATCTCGTGCCACCCTGCTCCATCCCACTCGGGATGTGAATCATTCCTCTGTCCAGAATATCCATGCTGTAGAGGCTACCCTTTCATTAGTCACTTAGTAGCCTTCTGGGTTATCTAACAGACTGTTGCAATATCACAGTGCTTGTGTTCAAGTAACCCTTGTTTTATGTAATAATGGCTACAAAGTATAAAAGTAGTGATGCTGGCAATTTGGATATGCCAAAGAAAAGCCCTAAAGTGCTTCCTTTAAGTGAAAAGGTGAAAGTTCTAGACTTAAAAGAAAGAAAAAAAAATATGTTGAGGTTGCTAAGATCTACAACAAAAGCAAAATAATCTTGTATCCATGAAATTGTGAAGAAGGAAAGAGAAATTCATGCTAGTTTTGCTGTCACACCTCCAACTGCAACAGTTATGGGCACAGTGTGTAATAAGTACTTAGTTAAGATAGAGACGGCATTAAAGTTGTCAGTAGAAGACATGAACAAAAACCATGTTTCGATTGATGGTAATGTGTTCCACGGGAAAGCATTGAGCCTATGTGAGGACTTTAGCAAGGGATCTCCTGAAATGAACGACACAAAAGCATTCACTGCAAGTAAGGGATGGTTACACAGATTCAGGTCAATAGTAGCCTAACAGTACATCACAATGTCTAAGTCATTCACTTCACTTCACCTCATTATGTAGGCATTGTATCATCTCATATCATCAAAAGAAGAAGGGTGAGTAAGTACAACAAGATATTTTGAGAGACAGCGAGAGAGTACATATATTTACATAAGTTTTATCATGGTATATTGTTCTAATTATTCTATTATCAGTTATTGCTAACAGCAATAACTCTAATCTCTAATTTTGCCTAATTTATAAATTAAACTTTATCATAGGTATATATGTACAGGATAAAACATAGTGTATATAGGGTTTGGTATAATCTGTGGTTTCAGGCATTCCACTGGTCTTGGAATGTATCTCCCACAGATAAGAGGGGACTATTGTAACACAAATTTTAAGTCTTAGTTTTTTTTATGTGCGTGAGGGGGATGATAATAATATTATATACACCTTATAAGTGAGATAATGCATATAAGTTGCTTAATGCCATAACTGACACGTAGTAAAAGCCTGATAAATATTAACATAGCTGGGAACATCCTAAGTGCTTTACCTCATGTATTCTCACAACCATGCAATGAGGTTGGTACTATTGTCATCCTCTGCCCATTATTAGTGAGGAAATTGGGCCAGAGAAAGGTAAAGCACTTGCCCAAGGTCACATAAATAGCACTTTGAGGCGTTACTAACGAAAGTCTTTATATTGGTGCTATTACTGACATAGTGTTATTATTTTGTCATCAGCACATGAGGACATTTAAGATGTTATGAAAATAAATATCTTCACCTTACGTGTGAATGTGAACAGGAAAAGGACAAGTCTCCAAAACTGAGACTTGGAGCACTCCGGAAGTAAGAGATCAGGAGAAATAAGGAGAAAAACCAGGAAAGGGTAGAATGAACATTATTTCGAGGACAAAGGAGTGTTAAATTTCATACTGGTGTTACACATCATTTCTTTCTTCTCTTCTCTTTAAAAGTTAAAGTGGCTCTGTTAAAAACATCTTTTGGGAGCTGAGATTATCACATGGAATATTTTGAATATTTGAAACTCAAGGCTCCTTAGTCCACAAACTGGGTCAGAGAGGAGGAGTTTCTATACTTAGAAAAATGTATTGCATTTGAGGGAGCCATGAAACCTGACCACCCGAACAACCAAAAATATTGGCAATTTCAGATCCTTTTAGTTTTCCCCCTCTTTTCATGGAAGGCAGATTTCTATAATATTTATGTGAGGTCAGCTGTATGGATCTCTGTGCCCTCAGTCAGAGAGCTTTGGAAATTACAGCATGCTGAGCACCTGGGATGTGGAGTTGACAGGCTGACAACTATTGAGAAGTGACAAGAAGCCCTGCAATATTAAATGTTTTTTTACACGCACTACCTAAGGGCTGAACATATGTTTCTCTTTTGATGAAAAGGCATTTGTTTTACCCTTGGATGTAGCCATTTCTAAAATGTTCATCAGTAGAGATTGTAAAAAAAGAATTTCAACATTTTCATCAAGAATTGAGACATAAACCAGGAAAAGACAAGTGAGAAGATATTTTATTTTCTGTAATATTTTACTGTAAAAATTTTCTAGCATACATAAAAGTTGAAAGAATTTTACAGAAGATACCTGTTTATCCACTACCTTGATTTTACCAATGAATTTTATTATACCCATTTTATGATGTATCTAAACACTCTTTTATCCATCCATTCATCAATCCATATTTTTTTTTTCTTGATTTCTTCAATGTAAGTTACCAAGATTAGTTTCTTCCTAAACACTTTAGCTTATCTATTGCTAGCAACAGTTCAGTATTTGTTTACAGTTTTTGTTTGGATTTATATACAATGCAATGGACAAACCTCAAATGTGAATTGAGTGAGTTTTGCAACCCAAATCCCTACCAAGGTAGAAAACATTACTATCACATTGCCATCATCCAGAAAGTCCTCTTTTCTACTCATTCTCCAATCCCCACCCCAGGAACAGCCTCTGTTCTGATTTTTCTTTTTTTTTTTTTCACCATAGATTAGTTTAGCCTGTTTTAGAACTTCACGTAAGTGGAATCATGCACTATTTCCTCATTTGTGTAAGGCTTCTTTCATTCCACATGCTGTTGAAAAATATCTTATTTGAAGACAGAAGAGCTTTCTTAAGGAAACCAAAAGATTAATATATTTAACTCTAAAGATCCAATCAAATGAATGGTTAAACAAAAGATGTACAGAGATAGAAAGATACAGATGCTCTTGTCTGTGGCTTTCAGAATAATACTTGTGCATGTACTTTTGTGGGTAAAATCATCTTGAAACACAAATATGCATTCTATTTAAGAAAAGTGGGTGAGGAAAAGAGCTGATATTTACAGACCACATAATATGCACCAGATATTTGACATGCACTATTTCATTTAAACCTCATACTCTAAGAGAGATTTCATGTCCATTCTACAAATGAGCCACGTACTCCCTGCGATACTTTGCTGTTTCCTAGAGCTTCCTTCTACCGTTTATTAGGTGGAATCAAGGTTCCTGACGCTAAGTTGCCATTACTAACTAGCCCTTCGTACCTTCTCCTCATAGCTTTTCCAGTCACCTCATTTTCTTGAATCTTGCTACAGACTAGATGACAACTGGTTAATCTGTGAAATTGTCATGACTTGATGTCCTATGAATGTTGGTATCCTATTATTTGCTTTCCATGCTAGATAAAATGTTTACTTAGTAGCAAGACCTTGACGGACAGAATATCTTTAACTGAAGGAAAAACTCAATGGTGAGAATTTCAGGTGCTCCTTTAGATACATTGAAATATATTGCAAGAGACAGGCATTTATGCATTTCTAATATGTATATTTACTAATAGTATAACACTTTCTAGACTGTTGCTCATAGATTCTAGACATAGGATTGTTTCCCCTATCCATCACTAGGAATTCAGGTATTGGAGATGTGGTTCAAGACTGTAAACAAGAGTTCCAGAACCTTCAGACCTGCTCAATTGCCCAATTAAAGTATATTTAGTGTCCATATGAAGAATACATCTGGTACTTCAACTCTTTATTCTTTGACCTCCTTACTTTCAACAAATTCCTTTCCACATTCCACTTCCCTCAACTGTACTCATATCCTTGGTCATCACAATAAATTCACAACTTCCTGACCGTGATTTCAAGGCTCCCACTTGCTGAACACCAACCACCTTCTGTCCATCCAGCTCCAGCTAAGTCCCTCATCCCATAAGACTTTCAAACTATTGCTCCTAAAACTGTTTTTCTTTAATATTTTTTCACACTGTGGTTCACATTGTTTTCCTTATCCACTTCAGGTTATGTAGTGCATACGTACGACCACTCCCCAAGAAGCCCAACTCTAGTTAAAAAAATGTAGGTCTGCACTTACTTCACACAACTCTGTCTCCAGCACCCAGAAAATATTCTAGCAACAACTACTAGGAGCTGTATAAATATTTGATGACTGAAGAATGATGTATTGTTGAATGGGTGGAAATATGCTGTAGGTAAGGTTTATCTTGAATCTTTAATTTTTTCAAGGGTGTCTAGAATTACTTGAAATGATATGGAAGAGACCAGATAGTACCAAACAGTTATTACCCTTGTGGTCTAATTTTTTTGTGCACCTTCCAACTGCAGCTCCATTCTACAGGGGTTCCTGCCAGTGGCTCAAAGGTGCAACACCCTGGAAGCTTCTAGAGACCACCCTTGGGCAGTTGGCAGTTGCTAAGTATCTCAGGGGGCCCCTCTCCTTAGCAACTGCCAATTGCCAAAGGCTCCTCTCACTTCTATTGGCAGTAACTTCCTGAAATATTCTGCGCTGATAATGGTGACAGTTACAAGAAGTTCCTAGGAAAAACATATGGTGACCATCTAGGATTGCTTCTCTCCTCATAAAGCTTCTGGCTACACTAAATCAACACAGTTCAGTGGGCAGCTCTAGCTTTTACAAAGGCATGTGGTTTTTAAATAGTTGCCTTGCAAGAAAATTCTTTAAGTTCCCTCAAAGTGTTAGAGGTGAAGCAATGAGTATAGTAGCACAACATATGCCACACTCTTTACCTGTGTCTTCTGTTCAATTTTAGTGCTGGGTGACCTCTCATGTTTTCTGAAGGAGCTCTTTACAGAATTTGATATATGGAGTTCATTGCTCCTTTCTGGCACTGTCTAAACTTGGGCATCACAAAAAGATCTCACATTTTTCCCCCATGTCTCCACCTATAGGGTTCAGGAATTTGAATATTGGCAATAGTGCTAGATATATCACTCCTTTCTAACTCCAAAGTTAGAAATGTGGTTAGAACCATATTTATTAGCTCTCAGTTAGTTAAAATATATATACAGTACATTTAAAATTGCTAAAGAGGGTGAAGACAGGTGTAGATGCCGAGAAGGCTGGAGACAGGTGTAGGTGCTGAGGAGTGTGGGGACAGGTGCAGATTTTGAGGTTGGTGGAGACTGGTGTAGGTGATGATGAGGGTTGAGACAGGTGGATGTGTTGAGGAGAGTGGAGACAGGTGTAGGTGCTGAGGAGGATGGAGACAGGTTAAGGGGCTGAGGAGGGTGGATACAGGTACAGGTGCTGAAAAGGATGCACACATCCCTCCCTCCTTAAACCCCTTAAATCAGTAAACACTGATTTTTTTCACCGATGCCATAGTTTTACCTTTTCCAGGATGTCACATTGTTGGATTATACAGTGTGTGGCCTTTTCAGATGGACTTCTTTCACTTAGTAATATGTGTCTAAGTTTCCTCTATGTCTTTTGCATCATGATAGATCATTTCTTTTTAGGGCTGAATAATATTCCATTTTCTGAATTTACCACACGATGTGTCCATTTATTAGTATCTATAAAAGGATTCGAAGTTGCTTTCAAGTTTTGGCAGTTATGAGCAAAGCTGCTTTAAATATCTGTGTGCAGGTTTTTGTGTGGACATATTTTCAACATCTTTGGGTAAATACCAAGGAATATGATTGCTGGATCTTATGGTAAGAGTTTGTTTAGTTTTGCAAGAAACTACCAAATTGTCTTCCAAAGTAGCTGTACCACTACAAGCAGTGAATGAGAGTTTCTGTTGTTCCATGTCCTCACCAGCACTTAATGTTTTCAGTGGTGAGTGTTTTGGCTCTTCTAATAGCTGTGTAGTTGTATGTCATTGTACTTTTGATTTTCATTTCTTTAATGGCATATAATGTGGAGCATCATTTCATATGCCTATCTGCAATCTCTATATCTTCTTTGATTCATTGTCTGTTAAGATCTTTGGCTCATTTTTTAATTGGGTTGTTCATTTTCTTATAATTGAATTTTAAGTGTTCTTTGTATATTTTGGTTATAATTTCTTTATCTGATATGTCTTTTACAAATATTTTCTCCCAGTCTTTGGCTTGTCTTTTCATTCTCTTGAAGTGATCTTTCACAGAAAGAATGTTCCCAATCTTCATGAAGTCCAACTTATCAATTATTTCTGTAATGGTTCATGCCGTTGATAGTGTATCTAAAAAGCTATGATGGTATCTAAGGTCATCTAGGCTTCTCCTATGTTTTATTCTAGGAGTTTTATAGTTTTGGGTTTTACATTTAGTATTTAGGATCAGTTTAGAGTTAATTTTTGTGAATGATGTCAGGTCCAATGTCTAGATTATTACAATTATTTTTTTGCATTTGGATGTTCAGTTTTTTCAACACCTTTTGTTGAAAAGATTATTTTTGCTTAATTGTATTGCTTTTGGTCCTTTGTTAAAGATTGGCAGACTATATTTATGTGGGCCTATTTCTAGGATCTCTATTCTGTTTTGTTGATCTATTCTTTTCCCAAGACTACACTGTCTTGATTATTTTAGTTTTATGGTAAGTCTTAAAGTCAGGTAGTATGAGTCCTCAACTTTGGTCTTTTCCTTTAATATTTTGTTCACTACTCTGGGTCGTTTGCCATTCCATATAAACTGTAGAATCGGTTTCGCAATATCCAAAGAATAATTGGGTTAAATTTAATATATAGCTTTTAATCAATTTGGGAAGAGCTGACATCTTGATAATATAATATCAAGTCCTATTCTCCATAATCATGAAATAGCTCTCCATTTATTTAGTTCTTTTTTTTATTTCTTTCATTAGAGTTTTTTAGTTTTTCTGATATACATCGTATACATATTTTATTAGATTTATACCTAGGTATTTCATTTATTTGGATGCTAATGTAAGTGATGTTTTGTTTTTAATTTCAAATTCCACTTGTTCATTGGTGATGTATAGGGAAACATTTGACTTTTTAAAAAAATTTAATATATTTTTAAAATTTCAAAGTATTATGGGGGTACAAATATTTTTGGTTACATGGATCACTTTTGTAATGCTCAAGTCAGGGTTAAAAGTGTGCCTTTCACCCAGATAGTGTTCACTGTACCTGTTAGGTACATTTTCACCCATCCCCTCTGCCCCCTCATCCTGCTTGGTTTCCTTTGAGATTTTCTCTTTCCTCTATGCACATATGTGCTCAGTTCCAATTTAATAGTGAGTTTTATATACTAATCTATTAACCTTGTATCCCACAATCTTACAATATTTGTTTATTCCCTCCAAGAGTTGTCTGTTGTTGTTGATGATAATTCTTTCAGATTTTCTACATAGACAATCATGTCATCTGTGAACAAAGAGAGTTTTTATTCCTCCTTTCCAATCTGTATACCTTTATTTCATTTTCTTATCTTATTGCATTAGCTAGGACTTCCAATATAGTGTTGAAAAGGACTTGAGAGAGGGGATATCCTTGCCTTGCTCCTGATTTAGTGGGAAAGTTTTTAGTTTCTTATTATTAAGTATGATGCTAACTATAGGTTTTTTTGGTAAATACTCTTTGTCAAGTTGAGAAAATTTCTCTTTATTCCTAATTTGATGAGAGATTTGGTCATTAAAGGGTGTTGTATTTTTGTCAAGTGCTTTTACTGTACCTATTGATATGATCACATAATTTTCCTTCTTTATCCCAATGATGTGATAGATTACATTAATTCATTTTTAAATGTTGAACCCGCCTTGCTTACCTGGGATAAATGTCACTGCTCATGGTGTATAATCCTTTATATACATTGTGATATTTGATTTGCTAATATATTTTTAGGTATTTTTGCATCTATGTTTATGAGAAATATTGGTCCTGTGGTTTTCTTTTCTTATAATATTTTTATTTCGTTTTGATCTTAAGGTAATGCTGGCCTCATAAAATGAGTTAGGAAGTATTTTCTCTACTTCTATCTTCTGAAAGATATTTATAGAATTGCTATAATTTTTTCCTTTAGATGGTTGACAGAATTTACCAGTAAACTCGCATGGTACTTTATGATTGATTCAATTTCTCTAATAAACCTAGTCCTATTCAGATTGTCTATTTCTTCTTGTGAGAATTTTTGCAGGTTGCATCTTTTAAATAATTGGTCTATTTTATCAAGGTTATCTAATTTGTGGGCATAGAGTTGTTCATAGTATTCCTTTATTATGCTTTTAACGTCCAGGGATATGTAATTTGTATTTCCCTCTTTTTTTTACTTAGCCAGTAGAGGCCTATAGATTTTATTGATCTTTTCTAAGAACCAGCTCTTTGTTTTATTTTCTCTATTGATTTCCTGTTTACAATTTCCTTGATTTCTGCTCTAATTTTATTATTTCTTTTATTTTGCTTACTTTGGATGTAATTTGCTCTTCTTTTTCCAGTTTTGTAAAGTTGATGCTTAGATAATTGATTTTAGACTTTCTTTTCTAAAATATGCATTTAAGTCTACAAATTATTTTCTTAGCACTGCTTTCACTGCATTTCACAAATCTTGACAAGTTATATTTTCATTTCCAGTTATTTTAAAATGTAGTTTTTCATTTCTTTCGAGGTTTCCTCTGAGCTCATGTGCCATTTACAAGTAGTTGAGTGTTTTTTCCATCTATATTCCTGTTATTGATTTATAATTTAATTCCATTGTGTCTGAGATCAGAAATTGTATAATTCCTAGTTCTTCACATTTTTAAGGTGAGTTTTGTGGTCTATTTTGGTGTATGTTTCAAGTGCTCTTGAGAAGATTGTGTATTCTGTTGTTGGATGAAGTGGTCTACAGATGCCAGTTATATCCAGTGGATTGATAGTGTTGCTCACCTGAGCTATGTCCTTACTGATTTTTATGCCCATTAGATTTGTCCATTTTTCATAGAGGGGTGTTAAAACCTTCAACTATAATGTGGATTCATCTATTTCTCCATGCATTTCTGCCTTTTTTTTGCCTTATGCATTTTGGTGTTTCATTGTTAGAGACATACTTATTAAAGATTGCTATGCCTTCTTGAAGAATTGATCCCTTTAACATTATGTAATGCCATTCTTTATCCTTGATAGTTTTCTTTGCTTTGAAGTCTATTCTTGTCTTAAATTAATATAGCTACTCTTTCTTTCTTTCTTTTACTTTCTTTTTTTTTTTTTTAGAGATGGGATCTTGCTATGTTGCCCAGTTGCCGAGGCTGGCCTTGAACTCTGGGGCTCAAGAGATCCTCCTGTCTCAACCTGTCAAGTAGCTGAGACCATAGATGCATGCTACCATGCCCAGTGTGCTTTCTTGTGATTAGTGTTAGCATAGTTTATCTTTCTCCATCCTTCACTTTTAATCTATATGTGCCTTCATATTTAAAGCACATATTTGTGTACACAACATGTCGTTAGGTCTTGTTTCTTGATCCACTCTGACAATCAATGTCTTTTAATTGGTGCGTTTAGACCGTTGACATTTAAACTGGTTGTTGATATTGGATTAAATTTCTACCTTATTTGATTCTATTTTCTATTTATTCTCTTTGTACTCTGTTCCTCTTTTTGTTTTCCACTCTTTTTGGTTTTAATTGAGCATTTTATATGACTCCATTTCTTTCCTTTCTTAGTATATTAATAAGACACACACACACACACACACACACACATGTATTTTAGTTGTTGCCCTGGAGTTTGCAATATATCTTGACAACGAATTCAAGTACATTTTCAAATAATACTGTACTACTTCAGAGACAGTGCAAAGTAGTTTATAATAACAAAATATTCCTAATCCCTTCCCTTGTATCATCGCTGTTATTCATTTCAATTTGCACATATGCTATATTCATTGAATACATTGTTACAATAATTATTTTGAACAAACTGTTATCTGTTAAAACAATTAAAACTAAGAAAGATAAAGAAATAATGGTTTTAACTTTCACTTATTCCTTTTCTAAGGCTTTTGTTTTCTTTATGTAGATGCATATTTCTGATCTATATTTTTTCCTTGTTTGTCATGATCTTAATGATTTTGATGAGGAATTGTCAGGTATTTTGTAGATTGTCCCCCAATCTGTGTTTGTATTTTGTCTTTGTTTGTTTTTTGAAAAGCAAACTATAGTTGTGAAGGGTCATATCATCACTTCATATCTTGGGTACCACATTAATTTGTGGTCATACATCTGTACGTTTTTATCCTCCTCGAGAATAGAACCTTATGTTAAATTGGCCATACTTGTATTTCCTAAGCACACAGAGCAATTCCTGAAATATATTAAGTGTCCAGTGTTGTATTTTATTTTATAGCACATTGCTTAGTTGACTGTCTCCTTTTCTTGATAAGGAGCCTCTTGAAAAACTAGAGACTGTTTTTGTTCATTTGTTCCTTTATCCCCTTAGTACTAAACTCAGTGCTTAGTGTAAAGAAATGCTAAGGAAAGGTTTTCAATTTTATGTTAAATTAATTAATTTTTATAGCTGTTTTCAAGGACCTGCCACATTTAATGTGTCTACACAGAGAAAGTAGTTGGCAAGTTTCAGAATCTTTTGCTTTAGCTGATAAATGGTTACTTTTTGTGGGAAGTACAAATGAGACCCAAATTAATGCTCTTTTCTGTTTATGGACATTAGTCCAGCTTGATCTTTATATAACACAGACTTACTGAACTTGTTATTTAAGCCCTGTCTTTTAATGGTGCCTTCGGGGTCTGTACTGGGATTTCTTATTCATTAGCTGTTAATTTCTTTACTAGCAGATAGTGAGTGTTTCTGGTTTAAGCTGAATTTGGCCTAGCAATTTGAGACATTGGTAACACAAAGTATCACCAATATGATAATAGTGAAAGTGACACAAAAAGACTCCAAATTAAAGAATTGGTAAAGATAATAAATAGAGTTGTCAGAAAGAACAAGGCACAGCTTAAATGCCTTCAACAGAAGGATATTTGCATAACTTATTAAAAATTCATATACTGGGTTATTAAATAATCATTACAATTTTTGTTTAAAAATTTTTAATGGCTTGTATAAGTTTTTGTTCTCAATAAGATGTGTAGTATTTACAAAGAAAAAAATGTTAACGCAGATATCCAAAAGTAGAACATATATGATACCTCAAATTCAGTGCACTCTTTTTTCTGTATGGTGATATTTAAGAGAGACAGATAGGCTGACATAGTGGCAGAATAAGGAAATAGAATGTGATTCTACTTGTTTAAAAAATATTGGAATATTTCTTATACATCGTTTTTTAGAATTCCATATTTTCTGTGAGCAATCCATACATTTTTGGATATTCAATTTGCTTCAAATAATAAATTTTGTTGAAAGTTTAGATGTTTCAAATTTTCAATCTTAAAAGTAACACAAAACAGAATAAGGGTTAAAATAAATTTGAATTTAAAATATAAAATAGGAAGATACTTTTAAAGTGATCAAAATATTTAGTAATTTTGATCAACTTAATATTCTATCTAATACCATAAATTACAAATATAAAAAAAGTTTATTGTTTAATATTTTGATTTTAATGTTGACTACTTCAATATTTAAGATACTAAAAATATCTTATGGTGAATCAAAATTGACACTAGTTAAAAGAATAATGATCAGGTGTGTTTATTTTCAATTCATCATGAGTTTCATAAAGTTCTTTCTCTTTTTTGCAATTGATCCCTTAAGATCTTTTGTCTACATCATTATATTTTGTAATATATTAACTTATTTTTAACTACCATAAGTTTCCATAAACAAATAATAACAGTAAATAACAATTTAGTATGGTATTTATTAACTGCAAAGGACTGTGCTAATGGTTATATGATGGTTCATATAATCTATACAATAATTATATGCTCTAGGTATTCTCTATTTCATTTTACTGATGAGAAGACTGATAGGATAGACTTTCCAAAGGTGATATAGTTAATGACAGAGTAATTAAAATGGAAAACTTTAGGTCTAGGTAGCCCCAGGCTTTTCAACAAGGCTATATATACTGTTTCCCAAAATTCCTAATTGGAAATATTTTTCTGCTAATTATGTCATCTGTTGGTACAGGCACATGGCTCAATCTAGCGTGTTATAGATGACAGGTCTAGCTCTCAGTTGTTATTTTACCTCTTATCCCATATCTCATCCATTCCATCCACTTTTTTATGCAGCTAAGACATTATGGTGTAGCATGTAAACATGGTTCTGAGGATAAATTTAGGTCAGGTGAGGCACTACTATTTAGTATCAATTTATTTAATAATTTTCAGCCTTACATTCCTACTCTGTGAAATGAAAATAATAGTGTTTGCCTTTGTGCAGACTAGACTCTCTTAGACTCTCTTGTCTCAGACTCTCTGTTTCTCTTTTCTCCTTATAAGGACCCTTGTGATTACACTGGGCTCACCCATTTAACTCTAAATAATCTCCCCATCTTGAAATCCTTAATTTAATCACATGCAAAGTCTTTCTGTGTTATTTTATTTTATTGCCATTTAAAAGAACCTATTCACAGGTTCCAGTGATTAGAGAGTGAACAACTTTGGGGGCCCGCCACAGTCCTCCTTTTCTCTTCCTCCAAAAAAAACAAGTCAGATGTCATCATTTTCCATCTTAATTACAGACACACACACACACACACACTTGATTGATTTCTAATATCTGCAGACAAAAACTCAAACGTTTTAACATAACATTTGAAACCGTCCATGATTCAGTTTATTCATTCTTTCCTAACTCAAATTTTCTAACTCAACTCTCACTTTTCCCACCCACCATTCCCAGCTTTTCTTCTGCCTGTACCAGCCTGCATGCTGTTCTCTCAACAGCAGCCCCAGGCCTTTGCTTACATTGTTCCCTGAGGCTAGAATCTTTCTGTCTCTCTTTCCCCTACCCCACATATATAGCTCAAATTCACCTTTTTTAAGGAAACATTTTCTGTTTACTCCAGCTGAAAAGAATCCTTCACTCCTCAGCATGGACACAAGTCTTTTCTCCCTCTTTCCCTACACTTATTTTATTATCCATTGCATATACCTGTTTCCTGGATCATGACTACATTGCCCTTTACTTTTCAGTAAGAGTAAACAGTCTTTATGGTTCTATTCTTATGGCAATTTCAGCATCTCCAGCTTTTTGAAAACTTCTCCCTTCTATTTCTGGGAGACTCATATGGCTGTCCAATTTCTGCTCATTTAAACAATATCTCACCATCCATGGAGCATCCACCATTTTCTTTCTCACCATTAGTTCTTCAGAGATCTGACATTAAGGTTTTGGAAGATGGTACAAAAGACTGATAAATATGCCAAAGCAATGTACCAAACCCCCTGTCAGTGGTGCTAGGCACTGTTCCTGACATCTTTGCTACCACAGTAAAATTATTCCAATGTTCCTCAGGGGGGAAACCTGTCCACCTTTCTTTTACATTCTTTCTGAAAGCAATAGTACTTGAATTTCTAACTTCTGACTCCTGAAAATTTAGGTGCCTCACGAAGAATTAGGTACTCTAGCTCTTTCAGTTTTTAGTAACAGTTCCTCTGGCCCTAAGGGTGGCCACAAGTTCATAGGCAATGGGTTATGTGATAATCTGAATGACCTTCCTTGATCTGTGCTCACAATAACTAATGGTCAGGCCTTGTTCTCAGAGCAATCTGGTATGTTGTGACCTTTATTCCTGAGTTATTTTGCCAAATGCTTCCCAGCCACACATGCAACTAGATTCCTAGCAGACCTGTTCTTTAGTCTTTAAGGTATGCTTAGACATACATGACTATTGGGGTGCTTTATGACTCATTTTATTATTCTATTATGATTTATTGTTATGTGCCTTTCTGCTTTGCTACTATAAAAGGTTCTTGAGAGCAGAGAATAGTTTCTGCATCCACCCTGTGGGTGTCATGTGTCATATGTTGCACAAAGTAGGGGCTAGTAAGTCATTGCTGAATAAATAAAACTGGGCCATTTGTAACATGGACCCTTTTCTCCCTGCACAGTTAAAGAAAGGGTTAACTTCATTGTTGGAAGAGTGCTAATAAAGCACACAGTAAATCCAGACAGCCAGCAGATCCTGGAACTCTATCAAAATGTTTCAGGATGTTTATTCAAATCTGCCATTTTCTCTGTGCATACACAGGCACACTTGGAGTTGATGTGCCCTGGGAGAACTGGCATTCATCAAGGTTTCTAAGCCATTACTTTTTCTATGGACCCTAGCGGATGCCTCCTTCAAAAAATGTGAGAGGCCTGCTAATTTCTTCTAATGAAAGAGCAATAGAGGCACAGAAGTTGAAACCACAGAGGTAATTCCGTAGATCACATGAGGGGGTCAACTCCCTAAAATAAGAGAATGAAAACAAATTCACCAGATAATCATTTTCTATTAATAAGCCATAATAAATATAAATATTTGGTTCCCATTGAAAAGGAATTAAAAAAATTAACATTTGCCTATTTTGAATTTGTTAAAATATCTATAGTCTTCCTCTGCTTTTTCAAAGTATCACTGATAAAAACAATAAATGGCAATACAGTTTATGGAAAATTCTTTTTCTATTATTATTGAGTCTCCTGAGGATGAGGAAGAAATAATCTGTTCAGGGATCTGAGAGCAGGACCAGGAGACAAAGCTTATCAGTGGCATTAAACTGCCAGAAACCTAAGGACAGGCAGAGACAAGGGAGTGGGGATTCTGATCTCAGAGCCCCAGCGTCTCTGCAGAGTGGGCTGTTGCCATGTGTGAGCCGTCCTTCCTCCATCTGGGGTTTCTGTAGACATGAGGCTGGGAAGATGGGATGTAAGGTAATATTTACTTAGGGGATGTAGGGAAGCACAGTGTCACTCATTCACACTACGTTCATTCCCCCACGTGGAAACTACCAGAGCTCGCCTGTTACAACTTAGTTTATTCACCATAGAACCATGCAGCAGAACAGAAGCTTATCCAATGAAATATTATCAATCTATCACACTTAAGTCTTCTTATACATACACTGATCACAGGTGTGTACTTCTTTGGGGTAGGGTTAGGAGACCCTTCCTTAGCCTCCCGTGTCTGTGTGCCCAGTAGATGTGGTGTGCAGCATTTCTCTCCCAGGGCACTGCCTGGATTCTCACCGGAGATTGGATCCCATAGGAGGTCTTTGGTAAAGGCAATGTCCAGACCTTAGCCAGAGGCCTTATTTTCAATGTTAGGAAGGCAGAAGGACAGTATGTACCCTGCAATTGGAACAATTGTCCTCAAACTATTAAAAATTCAGGATTTTTATTCTTGATGAACCCTAATGTGTTTGTATTAGTTTTGCTAGTGCACATGACGACTCACTCTTACCCTTCTGGTGGTAATTTATACAAAGTAACATGTGATCCAGAGAAGAAGTGGTGGTCTTCACTGGGCAGCTCTTATGGGTTGGTCCTGATAGGATCTGTAATAGTTTCCTGCAACTGTTGTAACAAATCACAATAAATTCAATGTCTTAAAACTACAGAAATATATTTGATCACAGTTCCGGAGACTAAAAGCTCAAAATCAAGATGCTGGCCCGGCTATGCTCCCTCTGAAGGCTCTAGGGAAGAAGCCTTCCTTGCCCCTTCTGTGTCACGTGCTCCCAGCAATCCTTGGCATTCCTTGGCTTGTCTCACTCCAACCTCTGCCCCTGTCTTCACATGGCCTTCTTCCCTCTGTGTGTACTCTCTATTTCTTATAAGGATACCAGTTATTGGATCTAGGGTTCACCCTAATCCGGTATATCTCAACTTGATCTTTAATTAATTATATCTGCAAAGATCCTATTTCTAAATAAGGTCACATTTTGAGTTTCTGGGTGGACATGAATTTTTGGGAGACAATATTCAACCCACTTCAGTGTTCAGTGGCCAGAACTAGGACCTAGAATCCAGCCACGCACTGGGCAAACAAGCATTTAGATAAACCCAGGGCCCACAGCATGGTTGGTTACAAGCAGCCCACTACTAGAGCAAAGAGCTTCTTGTGAGAAAAACCTCTCCCTCCATCATGACACTACTGCCATCTGCAGGAAAATGTGTAGATCGAGGACATCCACACACACGGCAGGGTCTCTCCTAGAGGCAGGTGGTCCACATTCTTTGCAACCACATGCAGCATTTCTGGACCCCACCCTTGCTGCATTCCCTCCCTAGGAATCCATAGCAACATTCGTGAAGAAAAGTGTTATAAAAGACTGGACTTCATGTGAGAGAGACAGAGGGGATCGCAGACCATCGAGATGTAACTGGTTCTATGCACAAATGTCAATGACTCCTATATGTTTTTTTTTAATAATCCTCTTCCTTAACTATTAATAACTACTTGATCTTTTGAGTTGTTTCCCAGAAATGGTGGATTTTCTGCAAAACAAAGGAGCTGAGATTCTGAAGACCCCTTGGCAGACTTCCTGATGCCAGGCAAGTCAAGGTTCACCACCCACCTCCAACCTGCCCCCAACACAAGTAGCTCTGTGTTAGTTACATGACAACCTGCCCCAAGTTCCATGGCCCCTCCTTCAAAAGTCCATATCTCCGTTAGTCAGGTAGGCAGATTTGATGAAGCTTCTCCCTTTCAACTGACAAGATGTCTGTCCTATATAAAAATTTATTTCTTCCTTGACAATCCTCCTTGTCCCAATAAGTGGATCTTTATGTGATGAATAACTGGACCTAGGCTGAAACCCCTTTGCAGTTTTGACAACAAAGATTGGGGGAGTTGTAGAATGTATGACCATATTTATACTCATCATCTTTTTAGAATGTGAAATGAAGAATCTCTGATGTGTAAATGTTTTTGGAGAAATCCACTTTTTGTCTAAACAATTGCAAGGGAAACTCGAAACAATCACATATTGCAAGTAATTTACATCTATGCTTCAGGCAGAGGTAGGGGGTGCCGAATTGTTTAGATAATGGCCTTATTTCTCCTTTCAGCCTTTGTGGCAGGAAATTTTTTGACCTGTTTGATCCTGGAAGTCCCTCAACTTCTCAGTGTTTCTTTTATCCTACTGCTCAAGAAAGACTAAGGGAGGCTCAGGAAGCAGGTGGTTTGGAGGTAAAAACGTTATGTGTTTTGTTTGTTCTAATTATTTGCTTGTGGCATATGGAGAGAGATAGTCAATTAGGCAGCTAGGATACCGACCACCAAGATCTTTATAGACTCACACTTGCACTTGCATCCTGATGGGACACAAACAGGAAGCTGTTTGTTTAAGGGATCCAAACATTTTAACCTCCACCAAATCTAGCCCTTTCTAAGAATGAAAAGCAAGAACTGTTTAATCGCCCTCAGCATCTCTAAACAACAATTAAGAACAGGAAGTGGAAAACACTCGGTCCAATTCAAACTCCGAAGGCAGTAATTAATGAGAAGCAAGAAGCGTTGCTTATTATTGTAATTTCTTTTGGTTCTGATGACTGACATCGGTTGGATATTCACGGTGCATTTCATTATTTATTTCAGCATACAGTTTTGACATACTAAATATGTAGTATCAGCATTGTTTGTAAAATTTTATGCAGTGGAAAATAATACGGATGACTAGTTTGTAATCAGCAAGTTGTAGTTTCCTATGAAACATTTTACAGGATTAAAGAGAAATAATCTATTTGAATAAAAAAGAACATAATTGGTGAGCCACAGGATGCTGGCAGAGAATTTTGGGGGACTTTTTTTCACTGGTATTTGAAGGGTTTATTTGCATAGTGAGGCTGTGCTGAGATTTGTATGTGTTTGACCAGACACGGCTGTGTCAGTGGGTCAGGACTCTCCACCATGGACATTTGTGTATGAGTCCAGACCCTGTTGGGTCCAAGCAGAAGCCAACCTATTGGGTCCAGCTGTGATAACCTATTTGGGTAGGCTTGGCTAGGTCCTGCTGTCAGAAAATTTATCTACAGTATCCAGCACCAACACCATTAGGGACACAGAAAGTATGCGCTAAACACTTGCCATCCATCTCACATACCTAGGGGGCATGAGTCTACTTTATGGGTTATCTATTGAAAATTTTAAAAATCTCAACAACTTGCTCTTGCCATTCAGTTGGCTTTTGGGCTGCAGACTTAGCTACCACTCAGAAGGTGTCGGGGGATACAAACAAATGTGGATTTTAATTCAAGGGGTGGAGGAAAATTAGGGTGATTTTTTTTTTTTATCCAGGCATTGGAATTGGATGCTGTGGGTGCCTGGCTATATCCCCATGAACCACCCAACTCCCAGCCCCTGGGACTCTTGGCCTGAGGCCTTGTTCTGGTGAGAGCCTGCCTGCCCATACCTGTGGCAGATCGACATGCTGGGAGCTGGATCCACCACTCTCACCCTCAGCGGCTCTCAACCAGTGACTAACAGGAGCTAGACGGTCAACACTCTAATCCTGCCCTGGGGTTAACTCCTAGGTGCGTGTCCTCACCAGAGAGAGCTCTGAGCTCTCTGGTGGGATTAAACTTCAGTGGCGATTAAGGTGATTATACAAACTTTGTTGTTGACCTTCTCTGCCATTTCCTGCTCCTTTCCCAGAACTTCCTGGAATTACCTACCCAAATAAAGGATTTGCACTTGAATCTCAGAGGGCACTTCTGGGAAGCCCAATTGCAGATATCAGTCGTCTTCCTCTTTTCCTTTACCTGGCCGGATTTATAAGTTAATTAAGTATGATTGAAGCTGATAACACTTGTGATTGTGTCCGGGGAGCTGCTATGTGCCCAGACTGTGGTGGGAGCTGCACACAGAGTGTCTCTGATCCTCACAACTTTTCCAGGATGGAATTCACAAGTCAAGTTCTCAGCCCAAATCCTTTCACAGTCCCTGCATTTCACTCTCCCAAGTTAAATATTTATATGAGGTGCATTTTGAGCAGCACCAAACAACATGAATGCACCACTTAGCAGGAGTTTCTCCTCTGTCATCAAATGTCTGTGCACAGGCAGAAATGGGGCTGTCTGCACGAGGCTCACTCGAGGCCCCAAGTCATTCACTAAAGAGGCAGTTAGAAATCAGAGAGTGCAGGAAACCCTGGGCAAGGCTGGTTCATTAGTGCCTCTGCTGATTAATCAAGACCTGGCTGCCACTTTGTTAAATGCCTCGAGGTGGAGTTGGAGGCAATCAGCCCTGTGGAAACTGCTTGATTGCTTCTCAAAGTGGCAGTTTGCTTTTGGACACTGTACTCATTCCTGTCAGATCTGTATTGTGACCTTCAGTAAGGACAATGACCCTGCCTCCAAGTGCAGAGTCTATGGGCACACTATCTAGGACTCTTGTTATACAAAGACAGTTACACATGAAGAAACAGCCGCAAAATCCCTGAGTGCAATTATATTTTGGTTTCATAAATGCAGCCCAATTATTGCATTTGTCTTCCTTTTGTATTTAGCTTGGAACAGGCGCTCCCACTAAATGTGCCAAATGCTTTATTTTTGTCTCCATTTTTAGAGAGTACATCGGGAAAATGAAGTGAGCTCTCCCTCCCTCCCACAGTAAACAACCGCGTAACTGTAATAAGAAGCCTTTCTGAATAATTTATAATTTGCAAACAAAAATTCATCTGATTATGCTGAAATGACAGACACTCTGCATAACAGTGTGTATTATCAAAGAGCGCTTTTTTCTTTTTTCCATTTTGATGACTGATTATATACACAAATTGAAGAGAAATAACTATGTACACTATTACCTTTAAATTATTTTTTAATCTACCTTTTAATCTTTCAAAACTATACATGAACAATATAATTATTCTCTGCCAATCACTGGTGATGATACATTCAAAAGCATTTTCCTATGCGGATGAACAAAACAGACATTCAGGATAATGTGCAGTTCAGGGCTTCTTTTTTCCTAGGAAATGGGTGTTTCAGGGTTTCATGTCATCAGCAGCTCATGACTATTTTATGCTCCATTTTCCTTTGTTACATGGAAAAAAGGCATATAATACATACATTTTTCTGTGGCCACACCACCTCTCCTTGTCTTCTCTTGGCTTGATGTCAAATGTGAAAATGATAGAGCTCAATCAAAGATAGGCAAAATCTTTGAATACAACTGACAATTTTGTTGGAGCCACTTTGGGAGCTAATCAGAAAATATAGAGAGCAAAAAAATGTAATAATCCTTTCAAATAAGGCTGGGGGAATATTGTCTGATTTGGAAAGACGTATGAAGTTTGGCTTAAAATTGTAGCACTCATGGTGAACCCTTTAAGGAGTCCTTCCTTTATGTTTAAATGATGAAATTTCATATTGTGTGATTGTTCAGGAGGTACAGGTCACCTCTGAGTTATAATCTGTGGTTCACTTACATTTTCAGAAGACTGGTTGCTTTTCTTGAGAGAGTTAATTTGTTTCCTCAAATTATCTAGAAGAGCAATTTGCTTTCCCCATATTAGTATCACTTAATTTCACTTCTGGTTGGTTTTGGTAGATTTCCCTGGAGTTTGCCAAAACTTGGTCTTTGGGTTAAATAGGTATGCATAGTATGGATTCAGGCCAAACATCTATTTTCCCAGAACATTGTATCAAAATATGGGAGGAATTAAAAATGTTCACAGCTGTAGAATATAATACCTCTGCCTTCTAGGACATGAGAATTCTTTTGTATGCAACAGAAAATCAGTTTCCATAGACCATAGATTCCAACTATTTGCGATGAGAGAACCTATTTCAACACTCTCTGTTGGATATTTTCCCCTAGGCATGGGGGCAGCTGCATCACTCCTCGTCATAAGCGCAGAATCCAAGAAAACTATGGGAAGCTGACCATGGAGAACTGCAGGGTCCACGGTCATCAGGATCCAGGCTTTTTAGAGGACTCTGACCAAGCCTTTAGAATCGATCATGGATTTATAAATTATTTGTGAATCTGCAGAATCTAAAGTTCATGTCCCGCATGGAAGACATCTGAGTACCACCAGAAGCCAGCTGAGAATGCTGCACCACGCCGGCACCCATCTCCTTCCTCATTCAAGTGGGTAGAGCAGGAGCATGGGCTAGCTGTGGGATTAGCTTCTATTCCTTGAACCCTGGCAGTGTGCTGGAAGGTGAGGACATTGATATATGCCAGTATGTCCATTCTGCTGGACATGGGATCAGGTCTGTAGGCTCCCATTATTCCGTCATCAGGGCCGTATAGTCTTGGCCTGGAACCATTTCATATTAACATTGTATCTAGAAATTCCATTAGACTGACATTTCTCTGTATACATTTTCACTAATATTTTGCTTGGAAAGCAGCCACTAGCATTTTTAAAACTCCTTAACAGTTGTCAGATGATGAAACTTTTCATTCCATAATAACCTAGGGTGGATTTAAGCCATGCCATATATCCTAGCTTCCAAATCATCCCATCTCTCCTGTATTAGCACATTTCTTGATGGTTAGGAGCAGGCAGACAGCCCACTAAGGACTTTCCAAATAAGAATGTCAAGAACGAAGACACCTCTGCATTTAGCAATGGCTAATGCCATTTCTCTTAGTTTGAGAAATTTGATTTCATAATAAAAAAAAAACAAACTTTCCTGCATTGGTAAAACTGCTTAAATAATAAATTGATATATTTTATTTGCCTTTAGTCTGTCAGGGTTTTCAATTTCTATGGAAAAGAATATTTTTCAGGCCTATCTAAAGTGACGAGACATGTCAAGGGACTCAGAATTATCTCATCCATAAGGAAAGTACTAAAGACGCTCAGACTCAAGCCCAAGAGACCGTCCCTTGTCCCTCGTGTTGGGCATGCCTCAACACCCCAAAGCAGCGTCAGTCCTCTGAAGGGGATTGATGTTGGCTTGAAGTCAATTCTCCAGGGCAACTCCTGGAAAGAATGATGTGTTTATGATTTTGATCCCTCTATTACTGTTCAATTGCCTTCTGATATGAGTAAGTGTCCTTGTGAAAGCCAACAACAAACCAGATGGGATTGAGCCAGACACCAACACAGTAAGACCTTTGGAGACAGACACTTCATTCCAAGAACTGAGTCTTGAATATGCTACTTTCATTTTGGTTATCTAAGCACTAACTTCATACATATACGAGTTAAATAATTGAATGTTTCCTTAATGATTTTTATTTAAAATTAGAGGGGTGCTACAAGGTGTATTGAAGATTCAGGTCTTAGACTTTTGTTAACTTTTAAGGTCCTCATTTCTATTGACCAACGACAACAACAAATAGTAATAAGCCAAACAGTGCCAGAATTAGCAGGAATCCGACTTTTCTAACATTTTCTTTCCAATCATTTATTTGGATTTAATTTTAAATAAACGAGAGGGGGGCAAAATGTATTTTCATGAAAGAGGAGGAGAATAGAAAAGGAAAATATTTTTATAGTGATGAAAATTAAAATTTACAAATTATTTCACATTTAGCTTTCCTTTTTCAAATTGGAAGCTTATGAATCTTTGCTCCCAGGAGAAGGAAAAAAAAACACAGTAATAGCTTTTGATTCCATAAAGGGGTTGCACGTATGTATGAGGACATGTCCTACCTAGAAACAAAGCCTGGAAGAGGGAGGAGGCTCGGAGGACAGAGCATCTTCGTGAGAGTGAAATGAGATCTCACGCGAATGGCCCCTAGCAAAGCACCATCACATCATGGAAATTAAGGGCTGCTGTCTCTTTCCCTACTAGCAAGAGAAGAAAGTAGCTTTTGGGGTCAGAGATATTTTCTTTTTCCCTATCAAGTTTAATGAAAAAGTTCTCTTTCTTCAATAATTTAATCTTCATCTTTCTTGGCAAAAGAAAAGGTCTTTCTGATCAGAAAAGTCTTCTTGAATAGTGTCTTTTGCTATTTCAAAGCAAAAATAAATTTTTAGAGACAGAATTTTGTTGTTGACCTTTTTCAATTTTCTTCGGACAATAGCAGTGATGGATAGAAGAATAGAAAGGACAGAAGATAAGGTGAGAGCAAGTAGAGTAATATGTATTAAAATAATGATAGCAGCTGTCATCCACTGAGCCCCTATAATACACAGAGTGTCATACACAATATTATACTTCTTAGAACAATACAGTAAAGCTGGTATTATCGCCCTTATATTACAGATGAATAAAATTGAACCTCCCGAAATTTAGAAACATTGTCACAGTAATACAAGGCACAAGTGGCAGTTAGGATTCGATCCCAAGTCAGTATTATTTCCACGATGCATTGTTACTTCTCGCTTGTTTATCTCAGCTAGTTAGAAAAGCATCTATAGCCTTCAGAATGGAATCAGGACCTTGTTCTCACTGGTGTTGCCCCCAGAGCATCTAAGTTTACCAGAGGTGAGTTCTCAAGAGAGTTGCTGTCACAGCTGCAGTGACGTGAGAGAAAAACGAACAAAGAGGAAGAGGTTAGGAAAGGCACCAGAAGAGAACTGCGCAAGGGCAGCAAGAGTGGGGAGTTCAGGGAGGTTTGACCCCCCCCAATCATTTGCACATTTTCTGTGATCCTCCCTAGATGAAACCACTCCTAGTTGGCCCCTACATTGCTATCAAGTGTCACAAGGATTGGCTTGTCACATTCTAATTTTTATAATGCACTGTCTATTGCTGCTTAATAGGTATTCTATATTTTGCCCACGTAGAAAGAACAGAATCTAACAGCTACATTACTGACCCTATTTTCTCAGAGATATGTGCCCACTCAGTCTCTTGGAGTTTCTTAAGTCCCTGTCCACTCCAGTAGGACCGAGAAACTCTTTCACTGCAAGGAGAGCTTGGCACAGAGCACCAGAGGGCACGGAAGGTACAGTGGAAGGTGAGGACATTAGAACCGCCTGCCAAGAAAGACCAAGAAACCCACAAATGGGCTTGTTTTACAAAGGACTAAAGTCTCATTCATCTACTGACCTGATTTAACCCACTCATTCAGTTTTCCTGCTGTTCGGAATGAGGTCTCTGTGGGTGCCCTATGGAGTTTTCTTGGGGTGATGTGAGTGCTTCCAAAGAGCTAGTTTCTCGAGGCCAAAGCACTGAAAATGAGGAAGAGGCTGGGCAGGAGGTGCAGAAGGCTATGGGTGCAGGGACCTTATCTCCTCTGCCTCTCTTAACACTACCAGTCTCTGTGCTAGGGAGAGGAGTAACAGTAACAAACATTTGATCCCTTATCCAGAAAAGCTTGTGGAGGAGAAAGGAAGAGCTGGAGGATAATTGCAAAGTACAGCTGCTGAAGGGCTGTGCGTTTCATCTTAATCAGCGGCACATCTCCGAGGGTCATGGTGCCAAGGTCAGCACTGCCCCGGGATGCTCCCCACCATGGTCTATGTTGGACTCCTAGTAGCTACTCCAAAAAAAACCATGCACGCTAAGTACAAAATGTGCTTCGTAAGCAAATATAGCTCTAGGGTAAGTCTCCAAACTCAGTCTTCCAACCGGACGGAGTTCTGCCCACAATGAGATTCTGAGATAGCCACTGGAGTGGATATAAAGCCTAGATTAAGTCTGACATACAGATTCAGTGATTGGGTATGAATTTGTTTACAGGAGTGTATGTGTGTATGCTGGTAAATTTGTATGTAGATAGACACACATAATTTACAAATGTACATTTCCATTTCCACTGTCATTCTATCCTTGAACAAGAAGTCTCCTAAGCTCCACTTTTCTCAAAATAGAATCACATTTAATTTAACACAATATTTAAGGTAAATAAGCCATTTTAAATTAACCAATTCTGAATCATTCTTCACTTCCTCTTATTTTGAGGTTGAGAGTTGAATTTGTAATATCCAACCTGAGGACCGAGTTTTGGAAAAGAGCAGTGACTGGTGCAGAGTATTCAATTGTTTGATTTCAGAGGTAAAAAGGCAAATTATAACAGGGATCGTGAAAAAACGACGTGTTTAATTTACAGATATTCAGCTTCAACTTGCAAAGAGAACAACAACAACAAAAAACCACAAAACAGAATTGCCTTCAAAGATTTACCCTGCCCTAGTCTCCCAATTGTGTACGGACCTGTGAAGACCCCCTACTGCTAAAACCACACGAATTATGCAAAGGGTAAAAGTACTTGATTTGGGAAAATCTGTGTGATTGAGCAATAGAAAATAGGCAGTTGTAAAGTCAGCATCCTTTAGATGAGTTGGCTGGGAGGACCTTGAATGCCAGCAGGGCAGGGTCTGTGCTGGAGATGGAGGGAGATTCTGGTTCATACCCTGAGCACACTTAATTGATTAGAGTTCAAATAGGAAGAACACTTTTTGTTTTGGGGAAAAATAGTATTCTCTCCATAATAAATATGGGGTGTTTTCTCCATAACTATACACTGATAATTAAGGAGGACCCTTTCATTGTGACTTGAAATTAGGACCTTTCTGTCATCACAGTGAAATTAATTCTAAGACAAGTTGGAAGCAATCTTGAACTTTAGGCTGTTAAGTTGTAAGTACAAAATTCTGCTGCTTTTTAATAGAAAAATAATGTTCAATAGTTTTTTTTTTCACTGTTATTTTTTCAAAAGAAAGGAAAAAATATCTAAATTTTAAGGATGACATGGATAGGGGCATCCCAACCTCCTAATGCTCCCTGTTCCAGAGGGAAAAGGAATATAGACCTGTAGGAAAGGTGATAAAGCTATCAATGTATTTGAAATAAGCTATGCCAATAGTTCTATTGTGTAGAAGTGCAAGTATGATGTTTTATAAAATAATTTTATGCAAATTTATAAAAAGTGCTTCATAGAAAATAAAACCCATTGAGGGAAGTGCCAGTCACAACCACACCAGTATGCATCTTGCCCCCCAACAGCTTTTAGTAAGCTCGCCATCTGGACAACAAGTTCATTTTGCTAGTTTGCCAAAGAGAAGGGAATAAATTTATAATAAACATATATGCAATTAAATCCATTATCTTGCCTGATACTCCAGTACTTGTGTCTATGAAAATGACAAGTGTCTCTAACTCACCACCTTTGCCCACTTTTTCCCTATGTCTGGCAACTGTTCACTTTAATAATGACCAGAATATTTACCATCAATAGCTGCTCATGGGATTCAACTGAAAATATGATTTTTCTTCTGGAAAAGCTGCTATTAAATTGCCTTTGGAATACTTTTAAGTTGTATGTGTCATTATTTGAAAGCATTTTATGTGTATTTTTGCTTTGTCTTTGAGTATTTGGTCTAAAACATAAAAATAGGTTTCTCTTTCCCCTTCAGGATATTTTTAATGCTAGAAATATCCTTGAAACCTTTTTTTTTTTTTCTTTTTTGACTTGGTAGAAATTTCCTGTGCTGGCCTGTCACTGTTGTGACCTTTCCTGCAGTTTGTTGAAGTAAAAAAAAAAAAATTATAGATATCAGAATTTTCACCAAGCTTTTGAGTAACCAGATGCCTACATGTCTGAGCATTAAACACCAGTTCAGATTTTGAGAATTCAAATATTTATTGATTATAATTTATGAGCCCACACTTATGCTAGGGTTATCCAAGGCCTCCGTGTTTGACCTCAAGGCATTTGTGCTTATCAGATAGTGCTAAGTACATAAAATAATTAGAAAGCAGTTAAATTTAACTAAACTGCACTGATTTTAATAGATATGAGCAACCCAGCAAGAAAGAACGGCGTGGGTGGAAATTATATTTTGTGGAGGAGAAGGGCTTATTTTCACTCTTGAACTTTGTTATTATTTATCTTTTAGTAACTAGCAGGGAGGTTTTACATAAATCTATGTGCACAAATGGTACTATGCTGTGTTATAATTGGACTAGGTCAGTGACTCCACTGGAATGTGAGCTGCTTCAGGCAGGAATGGTGTATTTTATTTCTTATCCCAAGGAGCTGGTCCTGTGATGGTCACATAGTAGAAATATAATAAGTATTTGATGAATAAATGCATGAATAAATATTAAAAAACACTGTTGTTTGTTGGATATTTATAATTTTTAACTAAAACAGCCCATTTGTAAAAGGAATAATTATAAAAAATCACACGCTTCAGAGAAATGATCTCTGTGTAATAATGCAATTTATTGCTTTCCATTAAACTCTTCATAATTGTGGCAGACTATTTTCCTACGGTGCCCTCAACAATAACTCCCATCCCACACAGTCTTCCAGCATGTGACCCTGCCACAACCCTGTCATGCAGGTGAGTTTACTTCCCTACCCCCTGGATCTGGGCAGACCCGTGACTGATTTCAATAAGTATGGCAGAAGTGATGCTGAAGTAGCCCTTAACTGGCCTGGTAGCTTCTGCATCCTGTCTCGTGGAAGCCTGCTGCCATGTACACAGAGAAGCTATCCAGAGACCACCATGCTATGAGATGCTCAAGCCACATGGGGAGGCTCTGGGGAAGATGGCATCGGGTGGAGACACAGGTGAAGGAATTAGACTAAAGCACTAGATTGTGAGTGAAGAGCCTACTTTGGAGTGGATCCTCCAGCCCTGGCTGCCCCAGATGATACCATGTGGATCCAAGACCAACTTCCTAGCTTATAATTCCTGACTCTCTAATCACTGGTAAATTAAAATGATTTTAAGACACTAAGTTGTACTATTTAGTTTGGTACGTAGCATTAGATGTTGAGAAGATTAGCGGAGAACTTATTAAATTCCACACACATTAATCAAAAATAGTTGTGATCTTGCAGAATCAACTGCAGGTTTAGGTGCGAGATAGTTGGTTTCTTGGCTGTTTGTTACAGAAAAGGTTAAACATTTTCTCAGACCAATCATATAAATGTGCTTGGCATCTTGAAGAGTGACCTACAGAGTACTATTTCTAGGAATCAAAACATAGCAACAGTAATCTCCTCATTCCAAATATGGACAACATGATAGCATCCCCCTTGTCTTGTGCATCGTGTCTGTTCTTTCTCTCTTCTTGGTGGTCAGAGTTATTCCAAAGTGAGTAGGTGTTCTATTTTAAATACTATATGATCATCCTTCAAGCTTCAAATAATTTTTACAAAATTCTTTATATTTTCTCAAGTACATTAAAATATATTTGTCACTTAATACTCACAACATTGTTGGAAGTTAAATACCATGTATCATTTTACCCAACAGACATGGATAAAGAACTAATTTATTCCAAGGATCGTTCTAGGCTAGATTGTAGGAAATAGAAACATGATGGCAACATAGGCAATGTTCTCAAAAACCCCTCATCTACTATTTTCAGGAATAGATGAAGAAAACTGAAGTTTATAGAGGAGTAAAAACTAAAAATCAGGTCTTTGAATTCCAAATTGCATGTTCCTTTAACTTTGGCACAATACTTTCTAATAACCAATCAGATATGTGTTTTAGTGCTCAAAAAGTGCTTCCCACATGTTATTTCATTGAATACTCATGAAAGCCTTATCAGGTACATAGCTATTTCCTTGATAAAAATGAGATAACTGAAGTTAAGTGTTTTTCCAAGGATCTGACAAAGAATAAGGAATACAGCCACTATTCAAAATTAAGCCTTTTGATTCCAAAATGTATTGCCATTTCTGTATATCACAGATGTCTTTCTATACCAAGTGAAGAGCGGTGGTTAAAATCTAGATTTAGACTTTACAGTGAGACCTTTCCAGACTAGGTTCAAATTTTGGAAACAGTTTTGTGGAAGGTCAGATAACTTCCTACCTGTGTGACTTTGGGCAAGTTACTAGGGACTAGGGCCACATCCTTATGGCCTTATTTAACCTTAATTAATTTCTTAAAGGCCCTATCTTCAAATATTGGGGGTTAGGGCTTCAATCTGTGAATTTTGGGGGGACATAATTCAGTCCATAACAGGGTGCAAAGAGTCCATGAACAGTCTAGTTGACTGATTACTATAGCTATGACTCTCATTTTTCAGGGGCTTAATCTGGGATCCTTTTCATAAGAGTGACTCTTTAAGGCAGGTATTGCTCTGATGTACTTCTGGAGCAGGGGGTGCTCAGAAAGAACCAGGAGCAGCTCAACATTTATTGCTACCACTCAGCCCAGCATGAACTCTATCTTTCTATTCTTGCCTTTTGCAATCGCTCATCCTAAATGGGAGAATGAGTCAAGTAGCCATGGAGTACGGTCAGTTCTTTGCATCAGTAGCTCTCTGGTTTCTGACAGGTGGATTGCTACTTCCTTAGAATGTCCATCGCATAATAGGGATGCTGCACATGGGAAGGTGGATTTGACATACTTAACATGCATGTCTGCAAGATGTAACCCGTAAGAAGGGCTAATAGTCTAATAGTGTGAGCTATCTGTAGGCTATTTTTAGATAGGCATGAGTAAAGCTATTACCTTTAAATGGCAATACTGTGAAATCCCCTATCGTGAATTTCATTTCTTATTCAGTTGAAAAATATATTAATGTACCATCACCCACCAGAGCTTATTGAAATCCCTGTGCCTTGTGGATGAATCAGAATCCCACAAGCAGGTTAAATGCGGGCCTTGCAATTGCTGTTCAGTGTGGCTTCTGTCCTTGCGCCAGCTCCTATCAGAAATTGTGGGACTCAGCGCTCTGGCTTCCTGCTCCTGGAACGTGTGTTATGTGGGATGCATGCTAAATATTGCCAATGACTTGTAACCTAAGAGTCTAGAAGTAGTCGTGGAAAACACTCACTTCTGTAATTTTACATTTTCTAAAGCTCATTGGCCCCTGGAAGAAATGTCATAGTGTACCCACATTGCTTTTCTCTATATCCAATTTTTGGAAAAAATATCAGGGAAAGCTGAACTGCATTGGTTCTGAAATTTAAACAAAAGTGTGAATTTAGGATGTTATTCCCATTCAGAGAAAGGTTAAGCTACGTCCCCCATCCCCACCCCCTACTTATCTGTTCACTGAATTGCATGACTCGTAGTACAGTATCTTTTGCTTTGGTTTTCATTTTTACTCTTTATACAATGGTACTTACTCTACTCCACTCTTCTAAAAATTGACTCTAAATCTAATTTTAGCATATCTACTGCATAAACATCTGAGCCTGTCTTTTGAAAAACGCAAGTATCTTTAAAACATATGCATTAATTGAAGGAGGCAAAGGAAATAAAGAAATAGGACTATAAAAGCTAGGGAAGAATTTGCACACAGTAGCATCAAACAATTTTTTATCTGAACCACACTTCAGATCCAGAGGATCTACCTTAAACTCCCCAGCACATACAGATCCACTGCTTCTAATTTTCCATTGTGATAGAGAAAGAGAGGAAAAAAGTAGAGATATATTTTTAAAATTAAAACAATACCAACAAAAACAATAGCAAATCTCATAGTTAATTCAATTTAGTTTGATCCATGTCAACTCATATTTATGGAATACCTCCTATTTCTAGCGATTGCCCTGGTAACAGGGAACTTGGAGATTGACAAGACAGAACAAGGCACATGACTGCATGGAACTTACAGTAGAGTGAGGAGAACAGACGTGGAACAAGCTGTGCTGATGTGATGAATGTGAAATGGCAGAGAAGTGGAAGGAGCTATTGGAACACAGAACAGAGGAATTTAACCTATTCTAAGGGGTTAGGAAACTTCCTTACTGGAATATGGATTCACGTACTGTTTAGGTCATAGATCAGGGCAGCAGTCCCAGCCTTTTTGGCACCAGGGACCGGTTTCATGGAAGACAATTTTTCCAAGGAGAGGGGTGGTGGGAGGTGAAACTGAGGCGGTGATGCCTGAGTTCCTGAGCTGCAGGTGGGTGGGTTATAGGGCCGTGGCGCGGGTCAGGGTGGGGTGGGGGGTGTGGAGACTGCAGGATCAGGGAATGAAACTGGGCTTCCTAAGTGCTATTAAATCATGTATATTTGGCGGGGTGCGGTGGCTCACGCCTGTAATCCTAGCACTCTGGGAGGCCGAGGTGGGCGGATAGTTTTAGCTCAGGAGTTTGAGACCAGCCTGAGCAAGAGCAAGACCCCCATCTCTACTAAAAATAGAAAGAAATTATATGGACAGCTAAAAATATATATAGAAAAAAATTAGCCAGGCATGGTGGTGCATGCCTGTAGTCCCAACTACTCAGGAGGCTGAGACAGGAGGATCCCTTGAGCTCAGGAGTTTGAGGTTGCTGTGAGCTAGGCTGATGCCACGACACTCACTCTAGCCTGGGCAACAAAGTGAGACTCTGTCTCAAAAAAAAAAAAAAAAATCATGTATATTTGGCAGAGCATATACAACAAAAGGTCATTGTTTGTTTCCATTCAGTTTTGAAACCAACTAAAGAATGAAAAGAATCCATTTCCCTATTTAGGCAGCCCTCCTTTTCTTTCAGCATAAGAGAATGTGGGGTTAAAATCCCCTTCTGTGTGCTTGAGTGGAATGATTCAGGACTTCCCACTCTCCTTCGATGTCTGAGACACTCCCTGACCCAGTGGAGAATATGTGGGTGGACCTTATCCCAAGGGAGGCTGACTCGGTGAAGGTGCTGACTCCGCCACAACTGGTGCCACAGCCTCCAGGTGTTGCCTGAGGCTCTACGGGCTCCCAGGAATGGCAGTGAACAAAATGGGCCTTTTCCTGGGTGTCTGTCCTCTCCCCGTGTCTTAAGCTCCGCACTGGCAAGTTCTTTTCTTACTTTTAATGTGAAACACAAAGTGAGAAGGCGCCTGATTGTCTTAGATGACTTTCATGCCAGATAGCACTACTGTAGCTTGTTAGCCCATGAGCACTGTCTTTGGGTTAGACGACCATGCCTGACCCAATTCCAGGCCATTCCTGAGTAAGAAAAATGTTTGTAATATTTTTCCCAACCAGGTGGCTTAAGTCCAAAGGAGAAAGCAGACGTGATGAAAATAATCGCTGTTGTAAGAGTAGAACTACAGAGCGATTCTCTTCCTTAAGGCTGACGGCAATTACAGCAACCTTTGCAGATTCTGTATAGTTTCCAGCCCAGAGCACTGGTGTGCCCAAATATGAGGCACTTTTTAAGGTTTTAAACATATAGTAATATATATTTTTAATACCTATGCTTTTCTGCATGCTATCACAGACAGGTTGAATGTGCATATTGCAACCTTTCAAGAAACTAAGACACAACAGAAACGTAACTTGAGTCCACTCACAGGTTATCTCAGAAAAATAACATATGAAAAAAGATTTTCTTTTTACACCATAACCACTCAAGCTGCTGGTAAACTCCTCTATCATGAAGTTATAGAAAAAATGTTTAACTAACAGAAAAGTATAACAGATGGTATATGTACATATTGTATACGAAAAATGAAATTTCCAGAGAATTCAAAGCTATTATATTTCATTTAATGTTGCCGCTCTTTTGCTTATCACCTACTTCTTGCTCCAGAAAAATAAGCAAGGCAAACTAAGTGAGCCTCACTCACACAACCAGAAGCAGGAGGTACAAATACTCAGTCAAGGCCCACTTCTAACATTTGAGGGGGAAAGTGGGGTAGGGTAAAAGTACAAATAGAAACTCATGTTCTATATATCTAAATATTCAAAAGCTACAAATTAGGCTAACAAAATGTTAGATAAAACATCTTCCACTCTCTGCCTTAACAAACAAACCATCACAACATTTTGAAGGCCAATTTCAAATACAAAATCCCTGAACTACTTGGAGTTCTGTGCTGGAACACAGGAGGGAGGGAGGGTCAGCCTCTGGCCTCCGGTTCCCACAGATGGATGGTCCAGACACCATCTTTTCCCACTCTCAGCTCCGTTCTGACCCACTGAGGGGCCTCAGGCTTCCAAATGTGTACACTTCAGCCTGCACACAGCCTGTTGGCTATTTGTCAACACTTGTGGTTAAACAAAAATATAACATAAAACGAATGAAAGCTGATGTACATAAACTGAAGCTGGTCAATTACTACTCTTCATTTCCTGTGTTGGCCTTGCTACACCTACAGCTCAGAGGCCCCAAACCGAGAGGTAAAGTACTAGATTTTCTTAAATACGTGAAGACATTAGAGAAGCTGATCATGGCAAAATGTTAAAACACTATGAAACCATCTGTGATGTTGACTTAACATGGAGTTCTTGGTTAGAACACTTTTAGAAAAAATTGTCGCAAGTGAGGATAACCCCATTTAAATTCAGCCATGGCATTTGTTCAAGGGAATTAAAATGTAATGCACGGTTATTTGGTGGAGACTAACATTTTCTTTCACAGCCTATCTTTGTGACATGTCCTTTTGTCTATTATGGAGACTGATTTTCTACACTGTTACCAGGTTAAAACCAAACCAAACCAACCAACCAACCAAACAAACAAACAAACAAAAAACGTCAGCTAATGATCAAGTCCTGGGATCCTGGGCCACTTGCTGTGTCTGTTCTTATCTAGAAAGTGGTCCTTTAGCCTAAAGCAACGTGTTTTACTGCAGCACTAAGCTCTTCTGGTTCCTTCTTTCTCACTGGACATCTGTTTCAGTATTTTTTTTGTTGGCATCTCCTCTTTCAGTGCTCACCTAGCTCTATCTATTTAAATATCATCTTCACACCACCGAATTTGGAATAGATATCTCTGGCCTTGACTTATCCCGTGAGTTCCAACTTCTTTGTGTAACTGTCTACTCAATATTGGGACTAGGATAAATAATAAATAGAGTATCCAAATCAACATCCAAATAAGCTTTGGACTTCTACCCGATCCTCAAACATGTTCCTTCCTCAGTCTTTCCCAGCATTCCCCCAAGTTGAAAAGTAAGAGTCATTTTTTTGCTCCTTCATTTCCCTCATCCATCCTGTCCAATTCATTTGCAAACTGTGTTCACTCTGCTCTCAACATCCAGCCTGATGCCAAACGTTTGTCACCACCTGCACAGCCATGACCCTACTCAAGCCACCATCTCTTTCCACTAATGTGGCCTCCTAACTAGAATCACTGATTCACGATTATCACCTTGTAGTCAAGTTTCTCTAAAGCAGCAATAGTATTCTATTCCAACTCCTAAAATCAATCAATCAATCAATCAATAAAACACACAAAAAACCCTCTCTGTGACTTTCTTTCACAACCAGACTAAAGCAACCTATCATGGCTCATAAAGCCCTACTTGGTTCTTAATCTTATCTTCTATCAATCTCCTTTTCTCAGTCTGTGTCAGCTTCATGATCTTCCTGAAATGGGCCAGTTGCACTTGTATGTCAGGGTCTTGGCACTTGCTGGAATGTTCCTCCTCCAGGTCTTCACCTGGTTCACTCCTCCTGTTTCCTCATGGAAATATTCTCTGACCTTTCTACCTAAGAGAACACCCAGCCCTACCTCTTGAGCACCTTATTCTACTTTGTATTCTGGAAATCGTATCATGTATAACATACACTTGTTTTTGTCTGCCTCCTTTACTAGAATTAACTTCCATGAGGTCAGGGAATTTATCTATTTTTTTTTTTTTTCTTTTTTTACTGCTGTGTTCCCAGGACTAAAACAGCTTCCCAAAGTCGGTTGCTAATAAATATCTCTTTAATGATGCATGAAAAATTTGAACATTTAGGCTGTATGCATTTTTTCCTCTAATAAACAAAATTTCCAAGCTTTCCACTCAAGATCTAATCCCTAGGATTTAAATTTTAATTTTAAGGCAGTTCGCAGATTTACTAGTAATTGGTTCTTTCCCCCGAAGTTTCACAGTATTTAGATTTATGATGATTATTATTAAGGAATATTTTATGATAGATTTGAGGAGTGCTTTTCACCAGATGAAATGAATTCAAGGAAGAACAAGAAATGCTAAAATATAAAATCACTTCTTAGAAACGTTGTTACATGGGCTTTGACTAAAGCCAGCACATTTTCACTGAAGATACTCCTGAGCTGGATTGAATGTCCCCTATACCGAAGTCATTTCTAGATCACGCTACAGGGTGAAATTCTTGGTAAGGACATTTCAAAGAGACTTATTATCTCACCCGACACATCATTTCTTAACTTTCTCTGCTGGAAGAAGTGGTGAACAGTTATGGCTAACGCAAATGTAAAACAATGCATTTAATCTCATTTTAAGTGTGCCGCATCTTTATACGCCTTATATAAAAAATACATCTCTAAAATTTAAGTCAGTTACTCCTACTTCCAATCATTGCACTTGATTTCTCATGCCCATCCTGTCCCCATCAAGGCAACTGCTTGTAAACAATTCAGTTGTGAGAGGATGCCTCTCTGAATCCTCCCTCAGGTGCACTTACAGGAGGAGCTAAGGATCCCAGACAGTTTCCCCTGGAGCCAAACAACGAGCAGCCTTGCTACAGAAAGGTGCAAAACATTTTCACAAAGGCTGTGGTTCTGTGACTTTATTGTGCATCAGAATCACCTGGAGGGCTTGTTAGACACAGATTGCTAGACCCTACACTCTCCGGGGTCTACAGTCTGACTGTTTGTGTTCCCCCAACATTCATATGTTACAATTCTAATGCCCAAGGTGATGGCATTAGGAAGTGCAACCTTTGGGAGACGATTAGGTCAGAGAGCAGAGCTTTCATGAAGGGGATCAGTGTCCAAAAGAGACAAAGAGGGATCACTTTCCACTTACCCCACATGAGGACATCAGGAAAAGAAGTCAAGAACCAGTCGCCAAATCTGCCCACTTCTTGATCTTTGACTTCCTGGTCTCCAGAGCTGTGAGAAATAAATCCATGTTATTTATAAATCATCCAATCATGATATTTTTTGTTACAGCAGATTGAGTGGACCAAGACAGTAGGTCCAGGTCATGCTACAAGTTTCTGGGTGGTGCTGAAGTTCTTGGTTGAGGGCCATACTTGGGAATCACTGCCCTAGGCTATCCTTTAGGATAGCCAAGTTTGGAAGGCCAAGTTTGCATTATAACTTTTAGACTGGGCAATTAGTTCTCTTTTCATTTCCCTGTGAATTCTTAAGGTCTTTAGAAAAAGTTCACAGAGCACTTTTCCAACTCAAGATCTAAAATAATGAGTAAAGCCTGAGCAAAGGAAGAGTGTCCTTTCCTGTTCTAATAACACTAACTTTGATTCTAAAATACAAACTTGCTCCCTTTGCAGGTAACTTACTGTGAACACAGGCAAGAAGTTTTCTCGTACAAATGTTGACTATCCAGCTCTCTTAAAATAGTTAGTGGCCTAAGAACTCTAAAGAATGCCACTTTTCCCCACTGTGACTATTTTATGAGGTGGGGAATAGCGGCAACATCAAGAATTCCAATCGCACCAAAGAACTACTAATTACTCCTGATTGCTCTGGGAATGTGGAAAGTCACCCACCGTGACATTCCTCTTGTGAGGGAGCAGGAAAGGGAGCGAATTTGGGGCCAATATATGATATAACAGATCGTTCACGCTCACTTGGGTATGGTAGTGCATGGAGTCATAAAGAAGGGATTGGAAAGTGGGGCAGTTCCCTACATTTCTAACTCGGATGTCATCCTAGTCCCTAACGCTTGCGAAGGAGGGTGTACTAGTGTAGGCATTATTTGCTTCCTGTGTAAGTTCTCTCTGAGCCTACTGGGGAAGAAATTTAGGCCACGTCTACCTGGGGGAAGATCAAAATTCCATTAAAGTATCCCTTATTCCGGGACTGTGAATTAAGTGCATCCCTCTTATGTGGCGTGAATGAAGTGGTGGTAGAACATGGAATTATGTTCAGTAGAATTCTAAGTGTAGAGGAACCCTTTTGTTTGATACAAGAAATGCACTTTTTTCTGTTTGGAACATGCACTTTTTTCCTTTTATTTTTAGTTAACACTTGATAATTACACATATTTATGGGATACAAAATGATATTTTGATACATGTATATACAATGTGTAGTGATGAAATCAGAATCATTAGCATATCCATCATCTCAAACATTTATCATTTCTTTGTGTTATGAACACTCAAAATCTCTTTTAGTTTTTTGAAAATATACACTAAATTATTGTTAACCATATTCACCCTACAGTGCTACAGAACACTAGAACTCATTTCTCCCATTTAGCTGTAACTTTGTATCCCTATCCAACCTCTCCCTATCCTCCCCTCCCCGCACCCTTCCAATCCTCTGGTAACCACAATTCTACTCTCCACTTCTGTGGGCTCAATTTTTTTTAGCTCCTACATATGAGTGAGGATATGCAGTATTTATCTTTCTGTAGAGGTACCCTTTCTAATGGCAGTGAAAGATAACAGAACTAGCACTTATCATATTATGTATAGGTAGAGTGATTGCTGAGATCAGAGTCTTATTTTTGTTTGAGTAAGTTGTGTCCAAACAAGTTAGACACTTCTGTATTAATATTTTCAGACCTAGAGAACATCATTTAATGAAGTGGATAATTTAATCAAATGCATAACCATCAGCAAACTAAATGATTCATGAGGGGAGTGATGTAGGGAGCAGTGCTTAAAGTTTCTTAACTTGCTCGTTTAGACTCTTTCTAGCCTATGAATAAAAATAAATAAATTAAATAAATACATAAACAAGTAAATAAGAAAGTAAGTAAATAAACGTGGTCACCTACCACTATGGTGGAGACTCGAGACTTTCATTCACTAACTGCAGCACATACACCTGCTAATTCCCTACTCTACAGACGTTGTACATGCTGGATTCATTTTTGAGGCAAATGCAATCATTTTGAACTGCCTAGTTTTTCAAGTAAAAATGTGTTCACATTACAAAACCACTGTAGCAAGGCATTTCTATTAAAAATAGTCCTGCTGCTTACATTTAATGCTTTCTAGACTGCCGTGTGGCCCAGAGGAGCCGTGTGAAGCACATGAAGGCATTAAAGTAATCATTAAAGATCAAGGGATTTCCAATTATCAAGTCACATTTAGTAGACAATAGGCTGGAATAAATGAAGCATGGCTTGGCAGTTTCATATTCTGAATCAAAGATTTTCAGAACAAGGAAAAAATACAGGCATTTGTCAATATATTGGAGAAAGATGCTCATCAAAACTCTCCCGTAATTCCCTAAGTGTTTCCAGTCCTTTAACAGTTAATAGAAAATTCTCATATGAAATCTCTCTGTGAGATGAAGAATCCAGAGGTGCATTTGTGAGACCATTTCCTACATTCCAATCCCAAAGCTGCTATTCCAAAGTTAGGTACATTATAATGTCATCAATGGGAATCAAATACAGTCCCAATTAACCAGGATTGTGTTTCTTCCATGCTTAATTTTAGCAACGAGAAAATTCACAAGAAAATAAGCTGTAAGAAAAGACTTTGTAAAAAAAAGAATAACTTTCAAGGTATGTCCTGGGGTAAAATAGACACAGACCAATCTTCTTTCTTCTTTATATTTACAACTACAGCACTGCACTGTGATCCTGGAGACTCCAAATGATCCCCCCAAGGCAGTGCAAGATGCTCACTCATCATAGAAAGATTCAATTATATTTTCTGGACAGTATCTGCTAAGGCAGAAAGGGGGACTAATGTGTTTTAGGAAGATTTCCAACAGCATGAGAGGAAGAAAAGGGACATGGCTGGGTAGTCTCATTGGCAAAAAGTGGTGAACGCAGTTTATTGCAGAGAACAGCAAAGCACTCAGGAAACATTTTTAAAAATTATATCTAAAACAAAGGATTGGTTAGTGTCACTAACTTAGGGACCAGGTCATCTTCAAGATTATTACCAGCTCTATCTTTCTTTCTGTTGTGGTGTTTCCTGACTTTGGAAGACCTTCCCACATCAGTGCATGAATGGAAAGAGTTTGTTTTAAAGTTTATGGCAATGTTTTGAATTCTCATCTAAGTTTCTGGTTCATCCATCAATAAGTCTCTAAACAATGGCATTAAAAATAAATCATGTTTGCCAACTTATTCAGATCCAACCAACATTTATTATTAATATATTCCTACTATGTGCATGAGCCAAGAATATTTATATACATTAAATAATTTATTTTTTATTTCAAAGTATTATGGGGGTACCAATCTTTTGGTTACATGGATTGTTTTTATAATGCTTAAGTCACGGTGATAAATGTGGCTGTCACCCAGATAGTATCCACGGTACCCATTAGGTAGATTTTTGCCTATCCCCTCCCTGCCCCCTCCCCTCTGCTTGATCCTCTAAAAATTAATGTTTTTAAGTGAGAAAAATAAGTCTTCAAGAAGTAAATTACTTGCCAAAAACCACTTACAAAAATAAATGACAAAATAAAAATTTGAAATAGTTTTTTTTTTCCTAATTGGCTATAATTGTGCCATTTGTTTCTCTGTACCACTCACTGAAATATGGCACAGTCTTCTCAACCAGACTCCCCACCCTGTGGCGTGTCCTTGGCTACTTCTCTCCTCTTCAGCCCCGGTAGTGCCCCGTCTATCCTCCCTGACTTCAGAATCACATCGCATCATTAAAGGGCCCTCCTCCAGGTTGCAGACGTTGGGGTTTTCCATAGTTCTTCTTGTTTCTTTGGACACATCATGATTGAACTAGCCTTGTTTCAGCTGTTGAATGCCTGTTACAGGGCACATCACCATTGGGGCTCTCTCATTCCTCTGGTGAGAACTTGGTGCTAGTCAGATCTTTTAAGGAGTACCCTTAGAAAGAAATTTGAAATGCCTCAATTAAGTAGAGTCTCATGCTCCCCTGGTTCAAGGTGCATGCCGATAAATTGAGTCAGTATTGTTGAGAATCTTTCATAAACTTGAGTAGTTCTGAGAGTTGGTGACGTAGAAATGAATAAGACACTGTCGCTAACTTCTAGAACTCATATGGAACACAAACTAATAACCAATAACTTCAACCTGTTATGTGCTTTAATAGAGGCATCTATGGAATGCTATATATTAAGAGGTGATTAATTCTTGTTAAGGAAAATTCAAGAAGGGCTTCAGAGAAGAAGTGACAATTGATTTAAGCTTTGATGGCTTTGCCAGGCAGAAAACAATAGACAGGACTGTGTAGGAAGAAGAAATAGTAACAAATTTGGACCCAAGAGGATGAGTAGGGTGTTGCCTCATGGATTGATTTGCAGGATCCATAATTTCCTTTTATTTGTATCACGATTCAAGTCATTACAGGCTTGTTGAGAAACTCCAAAACCCTCTGTTGGGGTATCCTTTATACTTTGGACTTCAGGGTACTTGCAAAAGTAGTGTCCTTAGAGCAGCCGGGCACTCTATGTCTGTGCAGTCAATGGCTTTGTCTGTTTTGCTGTTTTATATGCACACTCCACACAATGTCTGTCACAGGATAGCAGCACATAAACATTTATTAAAATAATTAGTATGTAAATAAAGCTAAATTGTAATAATGACCTTGGAAACAGCACCCAGTTTTGTTTTGTTTTTCATCATTTGGTGTACATTCCAGTTGATCACAGTTAAGATCTGGTTGGTTTCTGATTCTCCTGATCAACATACCAACATTTTAAAATATTTTTGGATAGTTTGCCTGTGATATACCTTTGTGCTTCAAGTTGGAACTGACTATCCGTATATTCAACTCTCTTACAAGCACAGCTTAACCCTTCTTTGCATCAGAGAAGTTCAGGTTTATTTATCAAATATGGTCACGTTGAAGGAACATATATATATATATTTTTTTTTCCGAAACCAGAATTGTGCTTCATCAGGAACAAATAATGACACATTGCTTATTGAAAGTAGTTGATTTATAAATGCCATGTGCTTTAGTTATTTCAGACTGTTATAACAAAGTAGCACAGAGTGGGTGGCTTATAAAAAATTAGAAATTTATTTCTCATAGTTCTGGAGGCTGGAAATCTGAGATCAGGATGCCGACATGGTGAGGACCCTCTTCCAGGTTGCAGACTGCGAACTCCTCATTGTATCCTCCCTTGGAGGAAGGAGGGCAAGAGAGCTCTCGGGACTCCCTTTTATACGGACATTAATACCACCCTCATGACCTAAGTACTTGCCAAAGGCTACACCTCCTGATACCATCACATTGGGGTTAGGATTTCAACATAAATTTGGGGGCAGCACAAATATTCAGTCTATTATGCCATGGAAACTATTATAATCAGGGTGCTTACTAATGTAAGGATTTCTTTAAAAAAGATGTCTCACTTCTATTAGCATTATTTTCTAGGTAATTAGATAAATAGAACTTTGCTTATCTAGAATATTCATAGAAAAAACTTACACACAAATGAAATTTCCAGAAAATTAAAGCATGCCTTTCAGAAACTGAACCTTTTTATTCTCAATCATGGTATATTTAAAAACACACAAAAATCAAAAATGCATCATGTACCCTGTTGCTTTTTTAGAGTTTGCTCATAATTATGCCTTTCTATCAGCTAAGTTTCAATTCATTTCAATTAAAATTAAAGCAACAGATATTTAATATGCTAAATACCCAATATATCCCAGTTGCTGTGTTAAAGGCTGAAGTCACTAAAATAAATACAAACTCCTATATGTCACCGTCTTTTGTAACATATTATGAGGCAGAGATATTATGTTTCTTTGGTGAGTAACTTAAAATCCCCTTCATCATGTTAAGTTAAAAAAGTTATCATAGTTTAACATAAAATTATGACATAGCATTCCTGCTGCTGTTATTTTCATCATTATTTTTATTACTCTTATTATTTGCACCCATCTCCTTCCAAGCATGGCAGTTGTCAGGATGTTTCCAGAAACCCGCTAAGGATGCCATCGTCTCCCAGTGGCACAGGATGAGGAAGAAGTTGGATCCCTTTAATTCCTTTTTTTCTGTTACTCTTCTCCCATCACTGAGCAGCACGGAGCATTTCCATCTGTTGTACCCTCTCAGATAGAGCAGAAATAATCTAAAACTAAGTCCATTAAATGATTTCAGTGAGGATCTCTGAGAGCAAATACCTTTCCAAAACCCCTTGCCTACCATCTGCGGCAGCTCTAGTACGACAGAAGCAGCAGCGTGCCAGGTGCAGTCAGTGAGGGCTTCAGACAGTACCTCTCCCCTTCGTGAGTTTCTTGGTTTCTGCAAAATGGGAAGATACACAAAAATGTCCCATTCTCTCTGGATTCCTTGCCCTCCTACTCCACCACAGAAAGATGCACAACGAGAGAAACAAAGACTACAGATGAGAATTTGGGTGCTGGCATGCTTTTTTAGGGTGCCATTGATGTGAGGGAGAAAGAACAAGGAAGCCCCATGGCAGAGGTGGTGGACAGGACAGCACACATAGTTGATTCTTAGAGGATCCATCATACCAGGTAAGGGACAGCCATCCAGGTGTGACCAAGGCAGTGTGTGGGGGGTGGGGGAGGTTGCAGGAGCTACCACATTCCCAAGGGCAACAACAACAAATTGCTTGTGCTAAGAGAATAGACCACACAACAGACAACTCTAGAAGCCATCAGTAGAGGCACAGGCCTGGAGGATGGTGCTCAGACAGAAAACCCTCTCTCAACGGCATAATGCTAAGTAAGGTCTCCTCTAATCTCAGTTTGGAAATCAGCACCATGGACGAGAGAGCTAGCGGGCCAAGCAAGAATGGCAACACAACAGGAGTTGAAATCCACACTTGACCAAACCTAAGTGCAATAATGACAAAGTGAGACAAAGTGAGTGGGCAACTTTGAGTTGTTGGTGCTTTTTTTTTTACCTGCCAGTATTGGAATACAGCCCTGGACGCTAGGTTGAGTTGACACATGAAAATAAAGAAGCTTTAATTTTGCACACTTGTGTCTGCACGGCAGTGTGGAATTGCCTGTTCATATTCTCAGGTTAATAGAGACGACCGTTCCCACTTTCCTCACACCAGCCTGCCCCTAGTGTGGGGGTTCCGGGCAGTTCTGTGCCTGTGCACGTCCACATTGAGAACAATTGCCAAAATCCATCCTGTGGCAACTTCAGGCATCGTCAGTGGGGTTCATTTTTAACAAAATTACACTGGGCAAAACTGTTTAATTATGTAATTTATTACAGCATGACTGTTAATGATACAGGAGTATTGTACAGATGGTGCCTCACCTGCTAAACGAGTGTGGATTATGATATATCTTCAAAGAGTAGTCAGGCCCAGTTATGTTCTGCCACATATTACCAATATTTTTCTGAAATGACTCATGGGTTCTTGCCAAATTTCCAGCAGCTTGATGTTGTTGAAAAAATTGTTCATAGTCATTTTAATATTGTACTATCCTCTTATGTATTTTCCTTTTTACATTTATTAAGCAGAATGTTCTAATTTTCTCTTTTATAGTCTGTCCACATCAACCGCACTTTTTTTGTCTTAAAGGATAAAATGCAAGAGGTATGATGTCAGTGGGGATGAATTTTTCTTTACATGCTTACAGAGAGTGAAAGGATTTTTCTCCATCTTTTCTGTTCCTTTTTTTCCACTATTAGAAATTCATATAATATACATGTAAGTTTATTTAAACATTGTTTATAAATTGTTTTAATAACATCTTTATTGATATATAATTCTCATGCCATCAAATTCACACTTTTTAAGTGTACACCTCAGGTGCCTCTGTTCTCCCACATCTTGGATGACAATTATTCAATGGATTTATATGTCTTTCAGGATAAAGATCAAAACCTAGAACAAGTCCTACAAGGGCTTTAATGATATGGTCCCTGTCTTTCTCTATGACTTTATTATCTTACCCTGCTAAGCATAGTGCTTGACATATAATAGATGAGCAATAAATATGCTGAATGAATAAAGAAATCAATGTCAGAGCTGGGAGCAATGGAGCATGCCTGTAGTTGCAGCTACACCAGAGGCTGAGGCAGGAGGATTGCTTGAGCTCAGAAGTTTGAGGCCAGCCTGGGCAACATAGTGAGGCCCCCATCTCTAAAACAAACAAACAAACAAACAAACAAAAGTAAATGTCCTCAGGAAGCCTTATTTTCAAAGCTGGACCATACTTTCATAATACGAGGGAAAAGTAAGCCATAATACCCTGGAAAGATTTGCTGTGGAAAAGAGAAAATTATTTTTCTATTTTACCCAAATCATCCTCCTTCCACTTTGAGAAGTGCTGATGATGAGGGCAGCACAGTGACCTTAATCAGACCCTTGCCTAATTCTCCAAGTTCTCCTATGAAGCATTTCTATAAAATCTGTTTCAAAAACTCTGCTATTTCTTTGTCTTCTGCTACTTGAAAATCTGAATTCACTTTTCTGTATAGATTTTGATTTGGGGAGAAAATACATAAATGGATCTTAGAATAAAAGTAAGAAAAATAAAAATGAAGTTCTAGACAAGGCAGTACTAAAATGATTTTTCAAATTAATGTAAAAAATACTGTCTTTCTTGGGACATGGAGACCATTTTGGTGTTAAAACATATATATATATATATATATATTTTTAATTGAGCAAGGCCTGGAAACTGGTGTTTGGTGCCCTTGAAATAGATGGGAAGGACAGAGCCATGTTCAGAGGGACTGGATGTGATAAAAAGGTGACAGGTTTCATAGCCCAGAGGAAAGGTGACAGCAAAGGGACGTCCTGAACTGTGGGATGGAGGATGCTCCTTGGAGACAGTGATTGCTGAAATTCCAGCCTGATGTTGAATTGAATTCTCTTTTCTTCCTATTTTCTCCTCACAACCTTCTCGGTTTCATTCTCCAGTAAGGCTTTTTTAACCACTACAAATTAGAGCAAGCCCTGTCTTATTTCTGCCTGGAATAAAGACAAGAGGGCCACGATCATGGTTTGGAGCGAAGTCGGACTGAAGAAAGTAGGAAGAGCTTGAGTGATATACTCAGATACCACCGAGGAAAATCTGGAACAGGAGTTGAAATTGACAGGTGACGATCAGATTATGGCAGTCATTATCCTCTACTCCCAAACACTCAAATCCAAAGAAAAATTACGGAAAAGAATACATTTCTGGAAGTAAATGTGGAGTGAGTTTTGATGTTATTTTATTTTGAAATTAAAGCTAAAAGTGAGCCCCAAATCTCACTCCTTATGCTAAAATAGTTTTATTCATAGTTGAACTTGTGGAATGATCTAAAATGGAAGACTGTTATACAACACTGTCTGACAACACACTGAAGACACAGAGAGATCATGGAGCTATGGTTTAAAGTTATAACCTCAAATATAGGAAACAAAGACAAGTGCTACTCATTTTCATACTTTTCCTATTTTTTTTTTTTTTTTTACTATGGATGTGTATCACTTTTATCATCAGGAAAAAAAGCAACGTGTAATTCAAACAATTCTGGGTAATATATATAAAAAGTTCTGGACTCCTTAGAATCATGTTTTAAAAACATATCTTTTAAAATTTCCTGTCACAAGAGATAGAGGCAGATTTTGTGACACCCTCTTCTGGGGCTCCTCCAAGCCACCTCCATCTCTCCACTGAGGACCTGGTGGGGGGCATGGGAGCCCCCACCCCAAGTGCACAGGTACCAGACCCAGGCTCACAGGGAGGAAAAAAGCGTCTGGTTCTGAGGCCAGGTGGACTCGGTGCCTGCTCCAACTCTGTCTGCTGTCACATAGAGGCAAAGAGAAGCCTGCTGCTTTTCAGAGAACTTGATTGGAATGGTTGGGCGGGAGGAGCGTGGACAGAGATGGGTTCACTCTGAGGGAAGAGCGTGGACAGAGGTGATCTCACCCAAGGGACACATGGACCAAGATGTGTTTGCCCCTGGAGAGTGTGGACAGACAGAGAAGGGCTCTGGTCTACCCTCATTTTTTTTTCTTCTCCACTACTACCACAAATTATGCAGTCGAGGTTCCCACATTTGATCTCAGGGGGTCAGCACATTGGAAGTGCAAGGGATAAACCTTGCACTGGGAATCTCCCCTGGCAGGTAAGTATTGCTCAGGCTTAAGAGTTGTCATGGCGCACATGGCAGCCAGCAAGCTGCCGGAATGCCACCCTGGTGTCTCTGTCGCTTGGGTATCTGCCTTAGCGTTCTCATAGGAATTCACTCTAGCCAAAGTTCTAACACAAAATTTCAGAAGCAGCTGTTTTCTGGCAGCTTTGATCTGTGCATGAGCTTAAATTCCATCTTAAGCTCATGGACTTTTTCGGATGGCCCACTGAGATGATGACTGATGGCTGGTCACTTTTGTAATGGAAACTGGGTCCCCAGTGCACCAGGTTGCCACCATTAACATTTCTCAACCCTCTGTTGGATAGATTACTGACTCTTTTCATAAGCTTTCTGACCTTGTCTTAAGCTTTACAATCCATGGTGATGAATTTATAGAGTGATTGTGACTATGTATGAGTAGCATAAAGAGATAAATGGGCATTAGATGTTGACAAAGCAGAGGAAAAAATATTGTTCTCCGCACCTTTTGTTAGCAAACACCTGATTCACTATAACTCTTCTTTAGTGATTTATCTATAAATCTTCTTTTCTCACTTAATAAAATGCCCCCCAACGCTCCTCCTAGGCCAACACCATGGCTTTGTAATACATTATTAAAGCCATGTCAGCCTCAAGATGCAGTGTGCTTGGGGCTTCACAGCGGTGCTATTTCACCCTCTGCTTCTAAAAAATGCTCAAAGGGTTCCACGGACATATTAGCCCCCTTCTGCATTATTCTACACAGCTTACTTGGCAAAGCAACCAGAGCCACCCAACGCTTTGGAAGTGGATATTTTTCTTTAACAAAGTTCTCATATATTTTCTATGAGGTTTGGGGAGAACTATAAAAAATGAACTATACGATTTGAGAAAATGGGGAATTGTTTTCCTAAAAATTACATTCAGAAGCATCATTTGTCCAAGAGTTCTGGATCTAAAAGGCTGAATTTTACTATTATTTTGTAGCTACTTTTCTGGCTCACTTGAAAAAGTTGTATTTTCTTTTTTAGGGTCCAGAATTAAAGGTGTGCCATTTCTATTTTTTTAATATGTATTTTTTTTTTCTTTCGTCTCTGGCCAAGGCAAGAAAGTTTATTGACAGCAATACTTTTCAGTGAAACTGTCTGCTACGTGTGAACTGTCCTGGCTACCGTCAAGACAGGTCTGTTGCTGAAGTTTGTGCCTGCTGTTGACAGCCTTTTGCTGCTCCCCTATCCTTTAGGTTCAAGCTCTGAAACGAAGTCAGCGTACATCAAAGTAGGGCAGGCCACAGGAGCAGGACGTTATGATATGCTACAGTGGGGCAAGGGAACAATGCTTTTTTGAAGATCCTCAGGGGTTTCTTCCATGCTGCTAAGTTGGAACCACTAAACAAGACATCGAGAGATGCGCAGAGTTTTTGCTCGTGGAGATACGGAGAAAGAGAAATCTAGCGAAGGGCGGCAGCAACTCTCAGAGTTAGATTTTGCAATAGAAATTTGGTCAACTCAACCTATGTTGGGTGAAGATGATCAGTAGAAAACAGGCTGAAAAGAGAGTTTAAAGCCAGATCAGGTTACTACAGAGGCCCTATTAGCAATTTTGATTTTTTGTTCTGTAAGCAGAAGATACATTACGTGTTTTTACATTGGGCAGGTGACATAAATAGAGCAGCTCTTCAGGAAGATAAATCTGGCAGAAAACGAGTTGGATCAGGGATAAAATCAGTTGGAAGGAGGGTTATCAGCTGGGAGAGCGAAAAAGTTCATGCTAGTGGTAATGAGGACCTGACCTCAGAAAATAAGGGTTTCATTAGAAAGCAGAAAGCAGAAACATGTGACCTTCTGGTAAACTGGATTGAATAATTCCAGGTAAGTTCAAAAATGCGATGCAGAAAATAATGAAGAAATTCACACAGTTCTATCATGCAATGTAAACATGTCACTCGCTCAAAGCCTGTTATCCTAATATTACACGACAGTGTCCTCTGGGTTATTTTCCACTACAAGAAGTTGCAGGAACTGAACAGCCTGTGACTAATTTAAAATGTAATTGTTGTTCAGTCTTCCTGTTACATAGTTTGTGTTTCATTTCTTTTACGTAAACCATATAAAGAATTACAGTCTCCAAACCTTTCTTCCTTTGGAAAAAAATAAAGAATTACAGTCAAGTTCAATATTAGGAGCCTGATTTCTAGGAATAGCAAAGGGCTTGAGAAAAGTTTCTAGCAAATTTGATCTTCAAATTCTCATTTTCCATCGACGTTGGCATGCTGTTGTTGTGGGGGAAGACCTAGTCCTGGGTTTTGTGCCCCTAGAACGAGCGAGGTTTTTAGGTACTGATATAAGTTAGGGATGTAAAGTAAACAAACAGGACACATGCCACTGAGGGGAACCTCCAGGTCTGTAGATCCTCGGAAGTTCATGTGAAGAAGTTTCCATAAATCATAGACTATTAGCCCTGGAAGGGATCTCAGAGATCGCCTAGTTAATTGTAAGAACTTTAGAGCCAGGCCATAGTGGGTTTGAATTCCAGGTCTTCTTTATACTATATATGTGGCCTGTATTTTACCAGCAGCCATTTCTGTGAGACATCTGTGAACTGCAGACATGCCCATCTCAGAGTCACCGCAAGGATAAAATAAATGAATAAATGGAAAACACTCAGCCCAGTACCCTCGGCAACACAACAGCTGTCATCAGAAGTAAGACCAGGGCTGTGACTTGGGTCTCCTGAATGTGGCCTGGGTCTCCTTCCATGGAACTGTAGCTTCTCCTCTTACAGTCCCACCTCAAAGTAATTATTTCAGAAAGCTTCCCCCAATTTTAACATTTATGTTGACATCACCTTCTACGTCAGTTTGTTTCCATCATTACTAAGAGGCTATTAAAGTCAACTCTACATAATCCATCATTTAAAAAATATATGCTCCTACTCAACGAAGGAGCATGCCTTTTATGATAAATGATATGCCATCATCAAAAACTTAATTATTACCCATTTCCCCACAAAATATTAATCACCATTGTTATTTTTAACCCAAATTAGGAGGCAGTGTTCTGTAATGACGTGCTCTGGGATTGGAGGCATGGGGAGAAATCAGCCCCTCGGGCGAGGACACTAATTGCTGCTGTCAGGATTCAGCTGCAGTTTGGAAGGACACATTCTGGTTATCTGGAATCCATCTTCAGAAACATGCAATTTATTTACATATCTGAAATTATTATCCAATTAAATTATCAGTAATATGTAGTGGAAACAATACAATAAAGCAAAATAAGAACTCCATGGGAAGAGGAGGGAAAGGAGGTAATGTCAGCAGAGTGGCCACTCGGGGCCGGACTCTGTAGAAATCACTGCCTTTCACTCTGAGGACAGCTCTAGGGAGTGGCTGTTCTTATTTTTATTCACATTTCTTTAGGGAGAAAACTGATACTCAAACACAAACTTGAACTTGCCAGTCTCACAAATAATAAAGTGGTGGGCTGGGATTTGAATTCAGAGTCATTTGACTCTAACTTTTGTTCTTTGTGTGTTTTATAAACCTTATTATTATAAAACACAGTTACAGAAAACCATACATAAAGAATTCATAGCTGATTGAAATTTTATAAGGTGAACACTTTTGTAACCACCACGGAGCTCTAGAAATAGAAGTTTGCTGCAAGCTCCAGAAGCGCCTTCCCTCTCCAAAAGTCAGTACTACCCTGATGTTGGTAATCCTCACTTGTTTGCATTTCTGTATGGTTTAATTGGCCAAATGAGCATCCTTAAAGTATTGTTCATTTTTATTTATCTTTTATAAGTTTGATATGTCTTTGATGTCTTATTTAATGTACAGAATTCTCTTTCCCTTTCTTAAAATTTAACTACTGAACAATCTCAGCCATTTTATCTGTAGTGTTTCCAGCAGTCTCAGTGTTGCTGTTTGCATAACTTAAATGGTGTGGTTCAAATCATTGCTCTGTTTTTATTTTTTGTTCTTTGGTCTCTGAATGCGGGGGCTTAATGAGACTCAGATTTGATCCCTTTAGGGGAGTATGGGATCTGTGTTTTTTTCACTAGGAAACACAAAATATCTTTTTTTATTGTTTCCTTTTTTTGAGACTGGGTCTCACTCTGTCACCCAGTCTGGAGTACAGTGGCATAATCATGGCTCACTGAAGCCTTGAACTTCTGGGTTCAAGCAATCCTCCTACCTCAGCCTCCCAAGTAGCTGGGACTACAGGTGTGCACCACCATGCCTGGCTAATTTTTTCCTCTATTTTTAGTTGCCTGGCTAATTTTTTTCTATTTTTAGTTGAGATGGGATCTCACTCTTGCTCAGGCTGGTCTCAAACTCCTGGGCTCAAGAGATGCTCCCACCTCAGCCTCCCAGAGTGCTAGGATTACAGGCATGAGCCACCGCGCCCAGCCTACATATGCATTTCTTATTTATCACACTGAAAATCTTAATTTTCCAGGACATGAGAGATGGCAAAATTAGAATGTACTATGACTATTTATTTGCTTTATCCCACATTATATACACAGTTTTCAGAATAACAATACTATGATATCATCACCAATTATGACGACTCAAAGCAGATTCACATTTTTAAATATGCTATCCCATTTTCCCCTCTCCCATATTAAATGGTTATATTATATCCATATCATCAGATCATATAGTCACTATAATCTATAATCTCTCATTTTTAACTCTCATTTTGTCTTAATTCTACAAGTAATTATGTAGAACACTGGTCCTTAAACTGATATTTTCCTCCTAATTTTGGTTGTTTAAAATTTGTTCTCTAATAGATTCTTTAGAAAGTACTCAAAGGGAAAAATATTTTCTGAATTACAGCAGGTTATATGTACCACTTATAATTAAAGGGCAATATTTCTGGATATAAAATAAATGCTTCATGTTTTCCTTTCTTGAGTATCTTAATCATTAATATTTTACTTCATTGTATTTTAGAATAGCATATTGTTATAAAAAAGGCTGATGAGAATATAATTATTTGTCCCTTATAAGTCACTACTCTTTTTGTCTAGATTCCAAAAAGTATTTTTTAATTTTTTTTTATATTTCAGAAGCTATCTTGAATTATATTTTTTCAGAGCCTTTTATTGTCTGTAGGTTGGATTTTCTTTACCTATCTTCAATATTTATCACTCTGCCTTGACTCTTTTTTCTCTTCCTTTTTATTTTTAAAATTTTCTTCCTTTTTATCTGTTTCTATTAGTAAATTTTCTGATGTATTTTTATTCCTGTGTTCCTTATAGTTTAGTCTTTGTTTCTAAAATAACTTTTCTTGTTTCTACTTTTTAGCCTTTCTAATTTCTAAGTATTGTTTCTAGTTCTGCTGTGTGTTGTTCTTCCATATCATGTATCATTTTCTTAAATTTTAAGCTAATTTTTAATTAATGCATCATAGTTTTAATCAGTTTTTGAGTAAGTCTTCCTGGCATGTTTTTATTGTATATAAGGAGAGTATTCTGTTATTCATTCTCTTTTTTCTTATGGTAACTTTTTATGGGATTTTACCTAAATATTTTTATCTTGCTTTTTAATGTGATTTTGGGCTTTTTTTTTTTTTTTTTTAACTTTCAGTGGGAGGCTGGAGTCAAAGTTCAAGTAACATTTTTAACTTTACATATATCCCTCTGGTTGTTTTGAGATAGTGTTTAAAAATATGCATATTTTTTCTCCTGTTATTTCCAGACCTGGTCAAACTTTAGTTTTAATCCTTTTTTTTTTTTTTTTTTTTTTTTTTTTTTTGTTATTGTTTGGTGTTATTTTGCTTCAATTTTGAATCCATTTCCAGCAGTTTTTCTTCACTATATGTCTTCATCCTGGGAGTAAGCCCTGCCAGCATATTTTTAATAATATATGTGGTCTTAACTGCTCCCACCCTTCAAACTTTACTCAGAGGCTCTTCATTCACCTGCATTAGATAAGGGAAATCTCCCATTTTTTGCTTCTGTTTTCAGACTGTTCTGCCTTCTACTTTCCAGTAATATGCATCAGGCATTCGGGGATTCTCCTCTTCCATAGTTGATCTGCTCCTTCTCTGTTTTCCTTCATTCAGATGCTGCCAACAGGCAGGCTGTTGATGGTATTTCCTAACCACTTGCATTTCGGGGTTTCCATGGATATCTTTGCACTGAGTTTTAAAGTAAATGTTGACCCTGTGTGTGAATTTGCTACCTAGTCTCTCTCTTTTTTTCTTGATATGTGGGCATTTAAGAAATATCAAGAGTCTATTTCTACTGCTGCCACCATATCTCTCGAATTCAGTATTCTAAAACCTGGGCATTTACAATCAACATGTTACCCTGTCATATGAAAGAAATAAGGATCACAGTTCAGATATTTATTGTACATGTAACTGAATTAGAATGTGGGAAATCAATCTAGAAAATGGCATCACTAATCACACTTACATATCTGGATATTTCCCGCTGTCAACCTTGAAGCTCCTGATAACTCACACAAGTTCTTACCAGGTGAGGCAAAATTTTCTTCTCTGGGCAATATGGTACACTGGGAAGTGTGTGGACTTTGAAACCAGAGAGACTGAAGTTCATGTCTTTTTTTTTTTTTTTTTTTTGAGACAGAGTGTCGCTTTGTTGCCCAGGCTAGAGTGAGTGCCGTGGCGTCAGCCTAGCTCACAGCAACCTCAAACGCCTGGGCTTAAGCAATCCTACTGCCTCAGCCTCCCGAGTAGCTGGGACTACAGGCATGCGCCACCATGCCCGGCTAATTTTTTTTTTTTTCTATATATATTTTAGTTGGCCAGATAATTTCTTTCTATTTTTAGTAGAGACGAGGTCTCGCTCATTGCTCAGGCTGGTCTCGAACTCCTGACCTTGAGCGATCCACCCGCCTCGGCCTCCCAGAGTGCTAGGATTACAGGCGTGAGCCACCGCGCCCGGCCTGAAGTTCATTTCTTAATCTATCGTTTAATACTTGTAAAAATGCAAGTAAGATATTTAAGCTTTAAATGTATTAATTTTCTTATTTGTGAAATGTACATCATTATATCTATGTCTGTTGGTACATAACACATTTTGAATAAATTTTAGTTCCTTTCCACAAACTCTAGAATCTCCACTGCTCTGTAAAGATTGAAACTTTAACAAATTGTACACTTTTTCTAAAGAATTATTTGCTTCACTTCTTTTAAACTGGCGTTATTTTTTGCTTTTTTCTTGGTACTAGTTTTGATTTGTCCCTGCCTTCTGAATTTAAGTGATGCAGAACTTGAAAAGCTATTATATAGATTTAAGCACACTTCACAGAACTGTCTTTTTCTACAGTACAGGGAAAACCCAGAGAAATTATTTTCTTCTTTTTTTTTCCCTATATGCAGATTGTCATATAATGAATTACAAACAGAATTCAACTTCTATGAACTGCCAGAAATGGGGGCGGGAGGTGCTCAGAAGATAGGCAACCATGATTAAAAAGATTTGTCAACACTAACTTTGAACATGCTGTGGTTTGATTTTTTTTTAATGCAACTATGAGCAGAAAATAGCATTTTCTCACTCCATGAAGTCACACCTCTCTTTGTCAATGGAATAGTTGATAAATCAGTGAAAACAAAATTAAATGTAAATTGAGCTTTCCATCTGGCCACTGTGACACTCTCTAATTGAAGCCAAACAACTTGTCTTTGAGGAAGTCTTTCTCTGAAGCACACTAGATTGACAACGTTTTAAGAGGTCCTTCCATAGTTCAAGCAAGTATTTTTGTGACATTTGAGGAAAAACAAATTCTGGACAAGACAAAAGAAGACTCTAAAAAGGGGAATATTTAGTTACCTTTAGACAGGCATAAGGTGTGTTTGTGTTAAAAGAATATGAATAATTCTCTAGCAGTTACCCATGATATGATTTTTGCAACATGCTTATTTTCCTTATATTCATGTTTTTCCCAGATTTATTGAGGTATATTTGACAGATAAAAATTGTATACATTGAGAATGTACAATGTGATGATTACATATACTTAATACATTACTTAACATATATCACCATATACATTAACAATCAAATTAACACATCCTTCACCTCACATACTCATCATTTTATGAGTGTGTTTGTGTTGAGACCACTTAAAATCTGCTTTTGAGGAGCAAATTTCAAGTAAACAATAAAATATTATTAACTATAGTCAGCATGCTGTATATGAAAGCCCCAGAACTTTCTCATCTTGCAACTGAAAATGTGTTCCCTTTGACCAACTTCTCCCCATTTCCCCACCCCTCCAGACTCTTTTTTGTTTTTTTGTTCTTTCCTTTTTATAGTTATTTCATTGAATTCAGGGAGTTCAAGGGAGAGAAGAAGGAGGAGCAGAAGGAGAAGAAAACCAATAGTAAATTCAGGAACTTGAAAGAGAAACGGTCAAGCAACTCAATCCTAGAGTCTACCAGACAGAGTTACTAAGTCCAGCTGATCATTTATTAACTGAGTAATCCTGAACAAATTTCCTGATCTCTGTAGGCTTCCTAAATAAATATCAAAATGTAGGTAAAGTATTTTTCACATAGTAGGATCTCATTAAAAATTTTATTTTTATCAAATATGGTTTGAAGACTACATCAGAAAATTTTTTAATTTGGTAATATATTTTAAATAATTTCATCCCTTACTATGGTGACCCATCTACATATAGTGACTTCATTTCATATTATATTAATGGTCTATCTGGTGATGTGGAAATAAATGAAATGATGGCAGCTACGTTCCTGTATGGCCAGACATAGCAAGTCACTGGAGTAGACACATAGTGTTCAGAGGAGAGTCATTTGAATTCTCCTCTTAGGCTCATAGGATTCCAGATGCAAAGCTTTGTGAACTAATGAGGAAGTTGCCAGACAATCATCATTTCTATGTACAATTCTAGAGAAAAGATGGGTCAATGTGCACAAGATGTTCTTTTCTAGGACAGAAGAATGTAAAACTGACACACATTGGAGTCTCTAAAATAAGATATGGAGATGGAATTGGGATGTGAGACCTTCATGAGGGATGAATACATGTAACAGCAAGGGGAAGAAAGAAGGATTGGGAAGAGGAAGAATGTAAACTTTTATGCTAGCTTGACAAAGTCTCTGCCAACCCACCAGGGAGTTCTGGACCAAACATTTCCCATTTGTGTCATCAGAAATGTCCTGATCTTTATTTATACTTCTGCTTTGCTCAGTCACCAAATATGAGCTGCTACAGGAAGGTGTGACCTTGGGCAAGGCGGCTTTCTCCAGCCAAGGCAGATGCTGAAGGAGCTGAAGCTGGAGGCTGCCTGCTGATTGCGCTCCTGTACTTGGCAAGCAAGTCTTTCCTCAAAGGAGATCTGCTTTTTTGTCTCCATGCTTGGCACAAAGACATCAAATAGTACCAACTGAATCTGAGAATTGTAAATCCTAATCCACTGGACCTGGTTAAGCAGACCCTAAATCATTACTCTTATAATAATTAAAGTTCTAGGAAGGAAAGGATACCAAGAACCCCAGGAGAAAACTCATTAAGGAAGAAGGGGAAGTCTGGGCTGAGTGACTAAGGTTAATGCAAGTAGCTAGGGATTTTGTTTTTGGTGGAAGAGGACTCATTCTGGTTACGATTATTCACACACAAAGTCTTTAAACACTATCAATTGTCAAGTTTTCTTTATAGCATTATTGCTGTTATGAGTTTAATTTCCTTTATTTCTCATGTTTAAAAAATGCATTTTAATGTTAGTTTTTCCGAATAATGAAAGAAATATTTAGAAATATTTTAATGCCACCACTTTTATATGTTCACACTACAATATGCATATTTACTTTTCTTTTTCTATACTAAAGCATTGTAAAGGTGCAAATACCACCAAGCATTGTATGAAAAAGGAAGTGACACTATTGATGTCATTGAACTACACACAGCACAAGTGAAAGTATAGTTGACCTTTGAACCACACAGGGTTAGGAGCACCCCATACAGTTGAAAATCCACATCTTAACTTTCACTCCCCCCAGACTTAACTGTTAACAGCCTGCTGTTAACCAGAAGCCATACCAATAATGTAAACAGTCCATTAACACATATTTTGTATATAGTATGTATTATATACTGTATTCTTATATTAAAATAAGCTAGAGCAAAGAAAGTGCTATTAAGAAAATCACAAGGAAGAGAAGATAAACTTTCTATTCCTTAAGTGTAAAGGGATCATCATACAGGTCTTCATTCTCATTGTCTTTGCGTTCAATAGTCTGAGGAGGAGGAGGAAGAGTAAGGATTGGTCTCCATCTTTTAGGGGCGGCAGAGGTGGATGAAACTCTGCGTGTAAGTGGACTCATGCAGTTCAAACCTGTGTTGTTCAGGGTCAGCTGTGCACTGTCCACCTTGGGAAGCAATGGACGAGTGTGTCATGAATGAACTAAAGGAGACACAGCCTTGGGGAACAATGGTGATGGCTCATGGCTGCATGTACAGGGACCTGGACCAGTGCTCTGCAGTGGGCGGGTAACCACGGGAGAGGACCAGGCGACCAAGCATTAGCAGCAGTGCTGTGTGGCTGTGAGTAGTAAAAGCAGTAGGAGGTAACTCGCCCAACACTTCTCTTTCTGTTCCTATAATTGGAAAGAAGGATGGGCCTCCTTTGCACTGAGAAAACATCTGAAGTTTTTTTTGTCAATTAAAGTTTGTAGGGGGGTGTACCTGGAGAGAAGATACACCTTTTTCTAGTAAGAAAGGTCAGTACTTAAATAGTCAATTGGAAAAATTTAAAAAATATTCTCATATTTATACAAGGAAACTGTGAAGCAGATCATATCTCAAAGCTCTGGGATTGGTTCAAAAAAACAAAAAGAAGACGGTGTTTTAAATCTGTTTTGTCAATTCTTTTGCTGTTGTGAGAACAAAACTCTAGCAACAGTTAAATAATAAAGTTGAAATCCAAAACAACACCTTAGGACATGGAATACAGCTCATAGGCATTCACCATGGAAATTAGATCAGCTGTTGAATTTATGCAAACTTCAGGTGTTTAAATTGAATATTGAATAAGAGAAATGCCCCCAAATTTATAGTTACCATCTCTTGTTCAACAAATTTATTAGAGTAAATATTTTAGGGCTCAACCTTGCACTACTCCTCTCTTAAAATTCTAGTAGCACCTTTAGTACCAAATTCCCCTTATTCTTGCCCCTTCACAAGTGATTAGAGTTTCCTGAATTCCTCAAATTCCTCACGACCTTTAGCCCATATTTCTGTGTCATTCCTCTCCCAAATGTGACCAGGATATTCTCTTCTAGCACATTTTGATGGACAAGGCAATCCATTTTGTTGTCGAACCTCTATATCAAAGTGACAGAAGATTCAGTGGTTTAACAGCTGGAGAAATTTTCATTACATGAATGAGATTTAGATAACACTTCCATTAACAGTACTTAAGATCAATGTCCCTAAACATACCATTCTCAAATCAAGAGTTTATTGTGTGTTTTAACACTTTAGAGCCACAAAATGTTTCTTACTCAAACTGCCCGTAACACAATTTGGCATGAAGGTTATTTAAATAAATGTTCAGATCATTTATTAGAAACCCTCAGCAAATAGCTGAAGGTGCTTCCACTCTCCGCTGAATAAAATAATAAAATGAAATAAAATAAAACAAAACAAAGGCCTTTAAAGGAGGCTGTATGTGGTTATACAGCTCCCCTAGCTCCCCCATGGTGCTGATAAAATCCGCTTTAGCTTGGAGAAGTGACTTGTTCAGTTGAACAACTCTCAGTCACTTAGGGTACCAGTCTAATCCTTCTTCCCACTCACCATCCTTTCAAACAAGGAGAAAGAAAGCCAGAACTATGACTGCTTTAAAATATTATCTTTTGACATTGCTCTTCAAGAACCCACATTCACTGAATAAAAATAATTCCTTCAATTGGCAATTAATATTTCTTTAAATAGATTGTAAATCAGTAGCAGTCCTCAAACAAGTCATATTCCTCTGTATCTGTATGAACTGGCACATAACAGACCCAACTTGCATTTTTATGAAATTGCTGAGATAAAATGCAACTGCTTCTGTATTAAGTACAAAAAAATTGGTGATATAGTGATAGTGGTTTTTGAATTAACTGTCTCAAAATTTTGTTTTGTTTCTGTGAAATTTAGGATGCACTTTAACTTTTATTTAAAGTAATTGTTTGAGTAATCTGTATGCCTAGATAAGTTTTTATTTTATGGACTTCTTTTTCTTTTAACTGATATAAAACAAAAGCAAAGTCATTGATAGTTACTTTAAGTTGAATCACAATGATTATTAAGACCAGCAGTTGCTAATATTAGAAAATATTTTCTAGAAATATCCAACCTAAGCTACTCCCATGAAATCCCATGAAATATATGGAATATTTTTCTGACATCTGAGAAAATATTTTCTAAATTTGTAACATCCTCCTGTTCTCAGTACAAGGAAGTCATTTACGGCAGCGGTGAGAGAGGGGCCTAAAGAGTACTCCACCGACCAGGGGCATGGTAAGGCACCGAAATGAAGGCTAAGAACATTGACAACCTTTAAAATATATTGAAAAAAATCAGGGATTTGCATAGCTACAACACCTGATGGGTTCTAAAATGAGAAGCAGAGTGAGGCATTAGAAAAACTGCTTTCATGTACTCTAATAAAAAGACAGTTAGCTTCTGGGGGCACTAGGAAAGAGGATTATACATTATATTTCCAATTTTTACTGGTTTGCTTTTAAAAATGGTCAGTATAATCTTCACAACATAAATGTAGACCGTAAACTCAGGTAAAGATGGATGGAAAAAAGAAAGGCAATTATGTTCCAACCCACTCTTAAGTGCATTATATCAAAACCTATGACTGAGTTGTAGAATCTGTTTGGTCAAGTGTATGTTCTCATGTGCATTGTTTGACATGTGGTGGAGAGAGATTTATCTCTGCCTTGTCAGTTAATGTAGTAACTCCCTTGTATTTCTTGTACAAACATATGGAGTTATTTCTTAATCATACCACTTTCAGCACTCTGTGCCCACTTGTTAGGCTTTCCTAGGTTGGATAATTAAACTATTGTTGATTTATTTGATGGAGATAGTCCAAGAAAATCAAACCAGATAAAAACCAATAATTGAGATTTGTCTATAATTTTATTACTTTTTAAAGTGAGACAACTTAGCCAAATGATGCTGATTATAATTTATATTAGAGCACACATTTCCTATTTTACTGTTGTGTCCTGATAAACATATTGGGTCATGTTGGCTAGTTCTTTTTTTTCCCCTTGTGCTACAGAGGCTACATTTGGCATTAACTTCAGTTTCCCCCGCTATATAATCATTCACCCTCCCCTATGCTGCAAAATGAATCTTCAGACAGCTGTTGTGCATGGAAACTAATCTGATTCAATATTCTCATCAATGACACCAACAGTCACCTGAAAAATACTGAGTCTCCTGTCTCTAGACTTCTCATTTTATCAATTACCTAAAATATTAAACTTATATTGAATATTATATTTTACTGAGTAAAGGTTTGAAAGACTTTTAGTTAATGTCTATGTAAATGATGCTGATGAAGAAATTCATATCTTCATGTTGCATGAAATTTATACCCAATTGATCCAGCCATTCTGCGGATCCAGCTTTCCTATTTTACCACTTTCTTGCATCTCTTTATTAGAAGCTGAAAATTAGCAGAATAAATTTAGGACAATAATGATAATAATTCAGAAAACTAATTATTAATTCTGAAAATTGTATTTTTTTAAAAAAGAAGAGAAACTGGAAAAAAAACTATTTCTAATTCTTCCAGTGAGGAAGAAAAATCACTGACTGATGTTTCTTCTCTAACTATCCTTAGAAATGCCAAACTCAGTATCACCACTCACTGACATAGATCTCTGAGAAGACATCAGTCTAACATGAGCTAATTTCTCTACTTCAAAAAGGGGGGAGGGGAGCATATGTTTTTGCATTTTTGGCACAGAGAGGTGATGCTGGAAAGCTCTGGTTTTCAGACGTTTTCCAAGTGACTTCTGTGCGGCTCCCAATCTGTGTGTTTCCACTGTGTGTATCTCCCTGGTGTGAAATTGATTAGGAGCAGCATGAATCTGTTACCGAGAGTTACAGTGACTGGGATTTAGGGGGACTTCAGCCTATTTTTTGTTGATGCTGTATTTTGCCCACACACCCCTTCAAGTGTGACTGGGTCTGGAAATGATGTGGTTTGATGTGTCAAGGTCCTCACAGACATAGGTTTCTTTTTCAGGAAATGTAAAAGCAATTTCTACCCCCTTGTTTTCCTCAAACAAAAAAAATCAACAGGTCAAGAGATTAACATGCCTCTCAATATGACAGTAAATATCTACAAAACCATACTTGAGGACATAGAAAATGTAAGAAAACTACTTAACAACATTAAATGGTCATAGCCATGTTTTTTTATTTGCAAACACTGATTCTTTTAAAAACACATCATACTTCAAATTCCTTATTGTTGTTATGTTCTAATAATGTCTTCTTGTAACTAAATAAAAATATCCAAATATGTAAATTTAATTTTATCTTCCCTTATAAGATTATTCAGGTCGCAGACAGTCAGTGTTTGTATCTGACATGATATGTTTACAGATACAATGATTTAGGCAGACAAAGAAACCATTATGCATATTAAAGTTTAAGAAAATCTAAGTACACAGTTTAAAAATCTTAGATGGTTTCAATTGATCAGGTAGGTTTCTGATCATGAGAGGCTGGCATTGTGTGGAGGAAGCCTGGACTGGTGGAGTTTACCTTTGTTTACTCATGACAGGTTTTTTTTTTTAAACCAAAGGTAAAGGATATGGCACAGAATACTCAAGAGTGCAAGGCTAAAAACAGGGTGCCATTTGGATATACGGGTGTCCAGTGCAAGAATGTAAAACAAGAGCCTCCTGTCTAATTTACCTCTTACCTTTGTAAAAAGTGAGAGGTGGGTATGGAGTCAAATTTAGGAGAGCAAAGCAGTGGGGAAGAGCGAAGATTGAGTAGAACAGGTAGAACTCTCCAAATGCTTGACATCTCTACTCCATACCCTAGCCCTTTCATAACAAATGCAAATATAATCCCAACTTCTACTGGGATAACTTCAGAGAAAAGCGTGATGTCTCCAATGGTGTGGATGCAGGTGGCTACTTCTTTGTTCTTGGTGAGGGGAGGGAGACACCACACCCTGGAATCACTGTTTAAGTTGGTCATCCTTTATGATCACCTTCTCAGTCGCCAGCCACCTAACACCAGGCCAAGCCACGCTGGAAGTGGAAGGGGGCGATGGTGACATAGGCAGAGATGTCAAGTCTTGTAAAATCAGTTCTGCTCGGAATCTGCAACACAGTGTGTGGCCGAGTCATTTCCTACACTGGCATTTTCTCTGTAAATGGCTTTTTAGTGAGATGCTCCCTCAAGGTGTTTCAGGTGCCTCTTTTCCTCCTGCTTCTATTTCTGGATTCTCATCCAGCTATGAAATTCTCTACTTCCAGCAGAGGACAATACTGATCTTGCTGATATCACACAGATCTCTAAATCATATGTTTCGGAGTAAATGGATAAGCTCATAAAATTCTCCCCTTCATTAGAGAAAACAAAGAAACATGATATACTACCTTTCCCCCTTGTACTGGTTAAATTCCATAGACCACTCTTAATGGTATTTTAATGTAAGGGCATTTGAAAGCATGAAGCTTTTTGTTTTTTGTTTTTTGTTTTTATTTCCCTTCTCAGTGTCTGGTTTTCATTTACTATTTATGAGTAGTCTTGAGAAGGTAGAAATTGGTGATTCAAATACAATGAATCCTTCAAAATGAGTTAAAATAACTTAATGCTCTATCAGAACTCCAAAGGAGGAGCTTGGTACAGAGGGACTGTATAATATTGCCCTGGTTTTAGTAAGAAATACAGAATAAGAACATTAGCAGAAGGGGTTTTGTGTTAGGTAAATTTTCCTCCAATTTACCATTTGGTCTACAAAACAATATATTTTATGAAGGTGAAAATCCTTTAAATGTAATTCCAAGCTCTTTTATTCTTACAGTAAAAAGAAAGAATTCATATATGTTAGGAGAAAGAGTGGGTTCTCATGAGAAGATAAACAGGTATCTTTTATTAATTTAGGAGACAAGCACGTGGTTAATAATTTACTATAATTATAAGGCTTTTGGTTTCCTGAATTCTGTCTGTTTTCTATCATTTTAATATGAAAACAGAATTTATCATAAGGGGGAAAATATGATGATTTCCTGCATTTCCTTAGCTAATCTCTTTTATCACAACAAACCTAGCTTTTATGGCCCAGACTGATAATTTTTATCTACTAAGGATGTTTAAACTGTGGATTAGTAGTCAATTTTTTTTTCTTTGCTCAAGTCCTATAGACCCAGAAAAGTTTACAACATCAGGGATCACATTCCTTTACTTTCAGAGTTTCTGTATATTCAGATTATAATTTAGACGGTCACAGTATCATGAGCCTACTATAAATTCCTTTCAATTAAATGTTCCATTTTTCAGATTAAAAGTCTACAATTTTTTTCACCTTTGCTTTTTACCAATGATTTGGACCTCACATTTTAAATTATTTTGTTTCTGTTATTTCTTTTTTCTTCCTCCACTCTTTCTTTCAATAGTCTAAAAGTCCAATAGTGTCAAGAATGTGCCAAAGTACATCGGATGCCTGACCAGTCTTTTCCTTTTTCCTTTAATTTGACGGAATTGAGCTTGCTGCGTGCATTCCCCACGGAGTAGCTGCGTGTTTTCTCACTGTTCTGCGTCCTCCCACTCTCACTCCCACGCTCACTCGCATTTGCCTTCTCTTCCTACAGCATATTTAGTAGCCGATTTTTCATGCTAAAGATGTTCCATTAGCTTTAGAAAATATTCAAATTAGAGCATGGTCACTGTAGTCAGTCTATTTCATTTGCTTCCTTTCTCACCCCAGTTAGTTTAGCCTCTGTGTCTTTTCTTCAGCTGTTAAATACTTAGCGGTTATTGAATTGGGTCTGTGGTGTTGAAGAACCCTAGTTAAAGCAATGTGTACCAACTTTTATTTTTTCTTAATAACATGTCCTTGCCACTTACTTATTTTGAATCAGTTTTCTAAGGGTTATGCTAACGGAGCAAAGCATACATCACGGAGCTCACACCACGGACTGTGAGCTCCGGGGGGGCATAGAAACCTGCCTGCCCTCTGAGGACAAAGGCAGCCTCTCATGTCCTTTCTGCTGGGCTCACTTCTCCAGCCAGGTTTAATCTGCCCTCTTTCAGAAAGTTATAGAGTAAGAAGATTTCGATAAATATATAAAGGACTTAAACGATGCTATTTACCAACTTACCAAATCAATATTTATAGACCACTTCAGCAACCACAAAAAAATACATATTCTTTTCAAATGTACACTGATTATTTACCAACATAGACCAAATTCTGGGACATAAAATAAGTCTCAAGTAATTTAAAAAATATTAAAATTAAAACAAAGTATGTTGCCTGATCACAATGCAATTAAATTGGAAATCAATAATAGAAAAATATTTGAAGTATATTCATACATTCGAGAACCAAATAACGTATTTATAAATAACCCATGGGTCAATGAAGGAATTCAAGGGAAATTGAAAAGTATTTTGAAATAAATGGAAATGATAATCTAACATTTTAAAATTTATTGAATGCAACTAAAACAGTATTTAGGAGAAAATTTATAGTACTAAACACTTACATAGTACTAAAAAAGAAACATCAATGAACCCAGCAACCACCCTACAATATTAGAAATGGAAGAGCAAATGACACCTAAAGTAAGCAGAAGAAAGAAAACAATAAAGATCAGGGAAGATCAATAAAATAAAAACTGAAAACAGAGAAAAATCAGTGAAACCAAAGCCAGTTCTGTGAGAAGGTTGATAAGATTAACAAACCTCTAGTTAGAGTGATCAGGAAAAAGATTAAAGACACAAATTACCGATGTCAAGATACATTGGCCATATGGTTTAGGCATTTCACTCTATGGCATGTAGCCTAGAGAAATGTGTGTGCTGGGGCTACAGGAGGACTTGTTCATGCACATTTATAGCTGGTTTATTTTAGATAACCACTGGAAACAAACCAAGTGAACAGCAGACGGATGGATAGACAAACTGTTTACCCATAAAGTGGAATGAACTACTGATAGAACTAAGTGAATGAATCTCAGAATAATTCAGCTGCGTGAAAGAAGGCAGATAATAGAGTACAGACTGCATGATTCCATTTATAAAATTCTAGAATATAGAAATGAATTTGCAGTTAGAAAACATGGCTCAAAGATGCCAGGCAGCAGGCAGGGAGGGAGGGCTCAGAATGGACCAAGAAGAAATTTTGGGGATGATGGATCTTATCACCTTGACTGCCGTGATGGTTCTGTAGGTGTAAACATATGTGGAGTTCATTGTATGCTAATTATACCTCAATAACTATGTGAATATGAAATGTGTGGCTTTTGCTTGCTTAAATCCTGGTTTGCTTTTCCAAGTGGGGGAGAAAGAGAAAATACTTGTGGGATTTCAGGAAAAGGAAGACGGGCCTGAATATTAATACCTTCTGTGACCACATTCATTCCTCTTTAAAGAATGTCCCTGGGCAAAGAGTTGAACCTCAGCAGGGTACCCTGCAGGCTGGCTGCTGTCCCTGATCTCAGGGTGGCTCTTCTGTTCACTGTTCACCTGTGAAAACTGTTCACTAATCAGATTAATTCCATCTTTACATATTGTTGAAATTTTTCTACCACTTTTTTTTTTCCTGGACAGTTTTTCACCTTATATTATTACTACTTTGCCTTTCATTTATGGAGGGGAATTTATTGTTAGTTTCCAATATTTTATTCTCTTTCTCACTTGACTTTTTCTTCTTCTCTCTGCCCCTTTTCCTGCCTTAAATTTCCTCTTCCTTGTTTCCATGCAATATCCCTATATATCCTGTAATTTACGTAAATTGGCTATCGCTTTCTATTTTTATTGTTAGGTCCACAATAAGCTTTTCTCAAAATAATAATTGGAAACATGAATTTTTCATTCCCAGTATGTGTCTTGCGTGTACTCTTTTTTTATATCAGTGCTCTTTTTGGAATCTATGTCTAAAAACAATACCTTTTTTTATTTTACACAGGGCCTAAAAATGTCATCTCTACGGTAAAAAAAAGTAGACTGTTGAGTACCTACATGATTCATATATACAGATTTGTGAAATAGAGATAACTTAAGTAATAAGCAGGTGCCTCTTCTTTTGTCAAATATGCTGTGTTTTTGGATGGACAGTTTATTTTAAAATCCCCCTACTACAGTCATTTCATATTTAAATTGTCAATGACATCATCCCCATCATCCTGCATCATCTTTATTAACACATAGAATTGCAATATGTCATTGCCCATCTCCAATCTCTTATTTATGTTTAATATATATGTAATTTATTCCTGCTTTAAATTATTCTTGCAAGATTAGCTATCAGCTGATATTTTCCCCCAGAGAGTTTTGTTAAAATAAATAATAAGCATTTATTTTGTCCAGCTTGAATCATATTATTTATCCTTCATATATGGATCATTCCAAAAATGTCTCAAGTTATTACCACAAAATTTATCATTATGATTTTCAAAAAAAGACAGTCCAACATGTATATTTGCTGCCTTAGCCTTTAAGTTGATCCTGGTGATACATCAGTTTCAACTGGTTTCACGGCTGTTTGCTACTCTTTTCCCCTCATGTTATTTATTTTCACTTAAAAATTAAAGAGAATTAATGGGGCAAGTAATGAAAACTATATATCCTGGACATTTTTTTAAGTTGTAAGTCCTCTTTGAACAAGTTTTTTGACAGATTCTCAGACACTTATTTTTGTTCTTCAGACTAGGGATATTTTCCATTATGTTTAGGGATGGTAACACCTGCACATATTATTTTTCTTCAAATTCAGATACTGTGGTCACATGGTATTTCTTCAGAAAGGAGAAGGTTCATATTTATCTTTGCAAAAGTTAAAAAAAGAGCCTCAGGAAGAAAGAACTTACTGTGTAAATCCCAAAGGCAACTACATGATAGGCACATATTGTAAAAATACCTGAAGAAAACAAATAATAGTGGGGATAGTTTCTAGACAATATATATTAAAGGTATTGCAGATTTTGAAATCAATTAAAATTCTTGGTGTCGAAAGGCATAAAATATCACCAAGTTTCATCAGACACTAATTAGGTTGGTGCAGTAGAAGATGGATGTGATGGTTCATTCTGTCCCTGCAGGAATGGAAGATACAAAGGTACTCAGGGAGGAGTAGGGCTGCAAGGATCAACAGCCCCAGGCTTACTGAAGAATTGGAGAGGGCCAGAGGTATAATTAGGACAACAGAACATTTAATTTGCAATTGTCTCATTTAGTATAGAAATCTCTAAACTGGGAGTGACATCAATATGCTGAGATGAGTCCCCTCTGCTTCTTGTGTGAATTTGGGCAAATCTGTTAACATCAGTTCCCCCATCCATAAAATGGTTGTGTGTGTGTGTGTGTGTGTGTGTGTGTGTGTCAATGAGGTTACAGGAAATCTCTATAGACTGAAACCTATTTGTACTCATGGTAGAAATGGAAAAGATCAAGAGGGCTTAGAGTGGCCTCGCTTCATCTCTCTATGCTTCAAAACTCTTTCAGAGAAGTCATTCATTTATTCAATAAATATTTCCTGAGTTGCCTGCAACGTGCCTGGTGCAGAGGACATAGATGTGAACATCACTGCCTTTGTGGATTTCATATGCTCTTTCTTTGTTTCCTTTGGTACTAAAGGATGTGGCCTTGCAGACACGATGACCTCCTGGAACTGTCGAGTTCATTCCTGGAATTCTCTTTTTCTAGCACAGTACACAGAAAACGTGTGAAATGCATGGGCTTATGAATGAACAAAAGTGGGAGCAGCAGAGCATTTTCCCACCTCCTCCACTTGTGCGGACTCCTGAACGCTTTGAATCAATATGGGTTTTGCTTTTCCCTTAACTGCTTCTTGCACTTCCATTTCCGGTTATACTCCCTGAACACAGGCATACATGTATGCTGTAGGGGGGGTCTGTTGCTTTAAAAAATGGGAACAACCTTTTTATCCTCCATAGCTGTTGTGTAGTCCCTTAACTCTCAGTGACTCTTATTTCCCTAGTCACCAATAGTAATTTGGTTTTTAATATATTTTTTCCATCTCCCTGGAGCACTATGAGAATTACCTTCTTTTATGTCTGATTCTGTAAAAGGCACCTTCAAGGTCCAAGGAGGAAAGGTGCTGTACATAACACAAGTAATCTCATAATGATGCATCACAGGAAGAGTGCAAGGAATAATTGAGTGCTATCTGTGAAATACGGTGAGATCCTCAGAGGACAGGTGCTACTGCAGTTTTCTTTTGTGTAACTGAGCTTTCTGGCTCATAAACAAAAAGCGCATATCTCCTTATCTACAGCTATTATTTTAAAATTTGCAAATATCATGTCTCTGGGCCTTGAAAGATGTCTGAAATAAGAACAAAAGTGGAAAAATTTTTATTTAAATGATAGTCAAACAAATTTTCATTTGTATTGTATAGCAAAGGCATACCGAAGTGGAAATTAGGAGCTATGGGCTCTAGTCTCCTTTCTGTTCTTGGATTACTATGTACCTTTAAGAGAATGGCAGATCTATACAAACCTGTAGAACCTCTGGTGTGGAGCCAAAGTTAAGAAGTGGATCTCACTTTCCCTTCCCACTGTAAGCTTTTGTGATTCTAATTCCACCCTGGTCTGGAGTACCTTGGGGACAGAGATCACACTTTTTATTCATCTTTTTATTCCTAGTCACAAGCATGGGACCAGGCAAATGGAAGGCCCTCAATAACATTTCTTGAATAAGCCATGATAGATATTTATGTAACAATATTCAGATTGAGCAATCCCTAAGGCTTGACATCACAGACAGCACTTACTGTTCAAAAGACGACTGGGAAGTTGATATCATTAAGAGATTCTCTTGGGAAAGCAATAAAAACTGTCAGACTATGTCATATGGACCAGCTCTGAACAGATGCTATGCTGAGGGATCTGGGAAAGAGCCCCCTGAATTGCATTCTAAAATTAAGTGTGTGATATTGTATGTCTTTCTGGCTGTCGGGTGGAAATGGGTTTGTATAGTTGGTCCAGCCGCTGTGTTTGAGTGAACCCAAATGGAAGCCCTCTGAGTGGTTAGCATGGAAGAGGTTAAAGGTGAGCTTGGTACTACCTTGTTCATTAGTGGGTTAACTATCATGGCATTTCAAACATTTCTACGAAAGATTGCTGCAAGTTAGAGATGGAACGTAGCATCCAGAGTTGCTTTGAGAAGCCTTAGAAAAGAAAATGTCAACATTTATTACAGCTCACATCAGGGCCTAGATTATGAAATATGTTTATTGCCTTCTGGATGCAAACAATAAGATTAAAAAAACAGTAAGTAAGATAAACAAAATAACAGATTTCACTGTTGAGAGCCTGTATGCTTTTACTTCCCATTATATTTCTTATTTCTAAATTTTCTTTATCTTCTAAGGGAAACCATCATGGAGAAATTGTGATGGGAAGAAAAATTTGTTTTGAAAACATATTAGGAAATCCAAAAAGCCTTCTGGACTTTAAAGAAATCCAAAAACTAACTATCCTAAGCATAGGGAAAAGCATTTATGATAAGAAAACACCTAGAAAAGGAGAAAGAATACAAGTCTGTTGACAGGCATGTCTTTAAAAAGGTGAGAGTGTGTTTTTTAAAATATATGCCTGGACTCCATCCTGAAAAATTCTGAATCAGAAAATCTGTTTGTTTCCCTTTTATATGAGTTTTTAAATATGAATAGCTGCCATGCCCATGTATTGTTTGCTAATGTCCCATGAGAAGCTTCTTAGGTGAGGATAAACCATACATGGCTTAAACATTATCAGCAACTTGAACCATCCCTATTCTTGCCTGGAATGTTGCCTCAGTTAGAGGCGTAAATAAAAGGAATGTGTGCTGGCCACAGCTGACTTGTGTGCTTTAATTCAGGTTATTATTTCTGGTACATTTCATAAATCCTGACCTCTATTATAACTAATATCTCTCACTTTCTCTAAAATACCCCAATTGAGAAAGTAAATCATTCTGAATATTTCTACTATTTCAAAATAGCCACGTTCATGTAATGATTTTAGAGTAAATCTTAATAGAGTTTTGGAGATTAGTTTTGCCTTTATTAGCATGCAGAGCCCTTAATCTGCTTTTAAGTAAGAATGATCTAAAATATAAAGTTTTAGGATTCACAGGTATGTGGAAAGCAAAGCATTTTAATACAGTGATAGAATAAACATAATCAGGTAAATGATTCTAATAAATAAAAGGAAATGCATCTAAATATCAGTTATCAACCCTCGATAAATGAGTATCCAGGGTAGGTGATATTTTGTATATTTTATGACTCTCGATGATTTTTAATATTGCAAGAGAATGATAACTTTTGCCACAGCCTTGTTTTTAAAACACTTCAGAAGAATCCCTGTATATCAATGGAGGCTACAGCACAATATAGCTGCATAAAACTTATGCTAGTGCAAAGATGCTAAAGAGAATCATTTGTTTTCCTAATAGCTCTATTTCAGCAGGCCATGGCCTTACCAAGAAATGCCCTGTTAGCAAAGCTGTCATTCCACAACGATCTCTGGATGCAAGAATGATGATAGAGCACAGAATTCTGCATTTATTGTAGAATATCATTTTTTCCTTTATTTTTGAAAGAATTCATAATTTGTATTCCATTTTCCTTTGGCTATAATGGACTGAGGTTTGATTCAAGGTAAAAACTCATCCAAGTAGGGAATTATACACTAGAGAAATATTTACAAGATGCACTGTAATCTTTCCAGCTAGAGTACATTAGATTTTCTTCTTATATCCAGACACTTGAAATTGATACACTGAATATTTTCTTTTCCCCAGGTCACAGTATGAGAATAATATCATTTAGTTTACAAATTATACCTTGGGAGTCAAACTTTATGTAGTACCAAACTAAAGATGGGTTGATACTGTTTTGGCAATTTACCAACCAAACATCTTCAACGCCCTTGGGCCCCCAGGAATAATGAGGGAGATTTGATTAAATAGCAGTCCCCTGTGTGAAATCCTTCTGCAGCATCACCTTGGATTTAATTCAGACTCCCCACCATGGCCTAGGAGGCTCTACGGGATCCTGGCCTAGACTCTCTCTCGGACTGTACCTGGTATCGGGCTTCCTTTTGACTACTTTCCAGGTATGCTTGTGTTCTTCATGTCCTTGACACACAACAACCTCATTCCTCCCTTGTGAAATTTGCACTAGCTATTTCCCCTGCTGAAATCATTTTTCCATAAAGTGTTTACTTGGTTTGATCCTTAATGTTCAGACATCAGTTTAAATGTCTTCATCTTTGAGAGGCTTTAACGAGAATTGTTTCTCCCAGACACTCAATTATCTTTTCCTGCCTTTTTTATAACAATTGTAACTATTTTTTACATGTGTTTATTGTTTCTTACCTCCTCCCTAAAGGGTGAACTCTGTGAGATTCGGTTCCTTGTCTGTGTCATTGCGATACCTGAGACAGTACCTGGTGGTGGTGGGCGCTGACCTGTGTATGGAAGGAAGCACTGAATGAATAAACTGAGTGGGATTTCAGTCTAAGGACAAAATAAAGCAAATGAAAGTTAGTCCTACTTGCTCTCCTTTCCTCTATATTTCTTAATACACTCGTGCTTTAATTTCACATTTAAATTCCATGAAAAGCAATATGAAAGGGTAGCTTCAATTTCCTACAAGCAAAAAATTTCGATAGTTAAAGCAGAATTTGGATTTTTTTCTATATCCCTAGAGCCAGCACTCAGGAACTTGGACCTATCTGCAGTAAGGATTGATTAAATTTCCAAAAGTCTGGCATTTAACATGAGCTTCCACGTTGGTTCTATAAATCTACTGACCTAGAAAGGTCTTTTAAATTTCTCATGAACACTTCCAGACTGTTGCAATGTCAAAGAGATGAAGTAAACACAAGTAATCCAAAGAGTCTGATGCAATATGGTGCCAAAGTGTGTCTCTGCCATTGCTTATTTGTTCTTATTTTTTTCTTTTTTTCCAAACTGGTTTGTTCGAGATCCAAAGTTTTTTCAATTTTTTCCCATTTTTATATGGTTGTTCTAAATGGTAACCAATGACATCTATATCCTGTCATAAAATGGTTTAGTAGGGGAAATAAATAAATAAATAAATAAAATAATTTAAAAAATACAAGATGCTGATAAAAAGATTAGATAATATATCGAGATATTCTATTTCCTGCTGTACAATTTCCCCTCTGGCCATACTTAGTTTTTATTTCAATATTATATTTGATTTAAGGATCAAAGGAAAAACAATGACAGCAAATTAAAAACATTATATTTCTATGATAACAATTTTTATATCAAAATTGTGGGATGTATGAATTTTAGGGGACATAAAAATTGTAGGATGAATCTAAATTAGAAGAAGGTAGAGGAAAGAATATCTCTTAGAATGCTGATATTAGAAAATAAAAGAGGTCAGTTGAATCTTAAAGTATCCATGTTAAGAATAGGAGAATAAATGATAGGATATATCCAAAGGAGATAAAAGAAATTAAATATTAAGTTTAGAAGATAAATTAATACAATTGAAAGCAAGGTTATTAAGTAAAAAATGTGTTTATAAAGCAACAATATAATTGTCAAAGCTCTGGTAAGATTTATTAAAATTAAAAATTGGAAAGACTTGAATAGAAAATATTGGAAATGAAAATGGGATATATAACTACAGATATACTAAAGAGTGAGAAGACAGAAAATACTATAAAACATTTATGACGCTAAGTTTGAAAATTTAAATAAAACAGAAAATTCCAAAGAAAACACAAATGTTTTGTTATGTTTTATTTACGATGCTTCTGAAATCTTCTATACTAATAAAGTGTTTTAATTAATTAGGTAGGAACACTCCATTTAAAGTTCATCCTTCTGAAAAACTGAGTTCTTTATTCATCTCATGCTGTTCATCTTTAGAGGGGATACAGGCAAGGGTCAAGTAGCATTCAGCTGCAGGATTTGTTTGGTGACTCCAAGTGACTCCTTTGCCAAAGACATCTATGTTGTTGGCCTGTCCCAAGGACTGTATTGTCATCACAGAACAAATTTATTGAGGTTAGTAAATCTACTAAAATGCAAACATCTAGTGAAAATGTCCTGAGTATGCAGATTCTCCATTAATGATGAATAATAAATTGGCTAATACCTAAAAGCAAACTCAAGATGGCAGAAAAAAAATTTATGGGATGGAAACATGCATGTACAGTATAAAGTGAGATCTGAGAATGAGAAGGGCTGAGATAAAAGAGGAGGTGAACAAAAGACACCTCAATCAGTGCTGGAGCACATCTGGTATCTGGGAGTTTTGGAGGTGAGGGTACAATAAAGATGGAAAGAGAGACACGTGTTGAAAGAATAGCAAAGAAAAGTATGTGTCTTTTATACTTTGTCTAGGGGCAGATAGGATACAATGTGTTTTACTGAAAGGAGAACTAAACTAAAAGTCAAAAGAATTGACTGTTTTTTAGTTGCTGTGGGATCTGTGTAAGACACTTGGTCTCTCCATAAAATAAAGATGTTTATATAGGAGTCCCCAAGGTCCCTTCCTGTTCTAACACTCTGTTTCTGTACATTTTAAAGCCACTCGCCCAGTCATGTCGTAAAGCCACTGTTTTCCAGTTATCTCTTCACTAATACCAAAGCTTCTAATTTTCAAGTATTGATGTCAATTATTTCATTGATTTTGAGGCTATACAATCTTTGTCCTGAAACTATGGAGCTAGAGCATGTCAACTCTTCATTATTTCTACCGCCATGCTGCCTTTTTGAGTTATTACTTAGCATTCATGTGTTATTATAGGCACTTTAGAGTCAATGATTAATCCTCAAAAAAGCTTTTCCAAAGAGGCCCTAAAAAGATTTTATAAATACGAATGAAATTCATCTCATGCCTCCTTAGAAAATATGCAAATGATCTCCCTATTGTATATATGTGATTCCATATCAAGTTTCAAATTTACAAATGGGGCATAGTCAATAGTGCATATACTAATTAAACTTCTGTTCCTTAGTTTTTTTGAGATATATAATTGTTTATTAGCCTCAGTAAGATTCTCTGCCAGGATGAGAACTGCCAATTTTGTAAAATTTATTGACTGAGACTTAGAACCTGGATGGGAAAAGTAAGAGTGAAATAAAATTGACAGATATTTGTGAAATTTAAGCACATTATCTCTTATTCTCAGGCACTAATGGAGGTAATAAATTAAGTAGAATTCAGTCTAACAAAAGGAGCTCTCACCTGATGATAGCAGTTAAACATGATCCAAATGGATGAATAGGTGAAGGTTTAGCTGAAATTCCATCTTTCAAATAAATAGATGTTACTTGAACATAGATCCCAGCAAATGTTTGCATTCTGGCTCATTTCCTGCAGAGAATTATAAACACATCAACAACACACTGTTTTGATGGCCCTCCCATGAAGACCATGCAAAATTACCAAATATTTCTTATTCAAGTTATTTTCTGGGAATCAATTTTAAAAATCCGATTCTACTATGTTCCTCACATCTACTTTTTTTGTCTGAGAGGACCCTAAGGAGCAGTAAGAAATCACTGGGTGGTGCCCTGTGAATTCTTCACAGGGCAGAAAATGAAAAGAAGAAAGCAAAGGCGAAATTTGGCTGAGGTGCAGACTAGGGCATTTCTCTGTGCAAGGCCTTCACTTTGAATCTGTTTCTTAGCCTGTGAAATTAAAGAAAGTAAGAATAACTTCTCTCTCACACTGGGTTAGTATGAAGGTTTAAGATAATGTATAGGAAGGTGCTTATCAAATTATAAGGTGCTAAAAAGTGTTCGTTATACATTTTTGAAATAACCAAATCTGCAGAAATTGTTGTTAAATACCTCGTGGAACTTCAGATATTGCTGAATTTTAACTATAACAGTCAAACTATAGAGAAAAATTCCAAGTAATGGAATGGTTTTGATATTTGGCACACATGTATAACCATGTCTACACACACACATAAAACTTTACCTCTCGATAACATAGTAGATTTCATAATATAGTACAAATGAACCGGCCTATTATTTATAGAAGTAGGATGTCATGGAGGTAAGACAGAAAGAAAGAAAGGTTTTCCAGTAGGGCCAGCTGACACTGTGGCTGTCATGAGGCCTAATTGACTCAGAATGCTGTGAAACAGCATGACCCTGGCTGGGTGGCACCCTGTTAAATCTCAGCCAACGCTGCATCCCTAAACCTAAGGCACCTGTCAAGCCAGCATTTTGCTTTTTACCCTGAGAGCAGGTCATGCAACGTTTCTTAGCAGGCAAAGGAAAACTGTTTGGCTTAATGCTAAATGCATTTTTATATATTCCCTTAATTGGCGATATTCCAGGCCAAAAAATTACCTTCCCTTACCCCATACAAGCCTAGATGACCAGAACTGAAACAATAAACAGGGTGAAAGTATTATGAAAAAGGTTATTTAAAAGAACAGATCACGCTTCTTATCTTGGGATGTTCAGATAACAAAAGCTCTCTTTTTGCCTATTTTAATGCACTTCTCTTAGCCTGACAGCTTTTTTCCCCCCCAAATGAGCTAACGTAGAAATACAGCCACAAGATTAGGCGTTAATTCAAATCAAAACAAAAATGATGTTAAACAAAAGATAGTTTCAAAGGTTTGCAAATATATTAAGTGACAGAATTCTGTGTAAGTAGAATGCATAGTATCTTAAATATTAGGGAAAACTGATAATGCATTGTGAAAGTAAGTTTGAATAGAGCAAGTCTAACTTCTTCAGCACAATGTAATATAAGTCATATATTTTAATAGATGTCTGAAAGATTGTGTAACTATGTCCATAGAACTAAATTTAAGGAAAAGAACCCATGTTCACATGAATCTATAGGTGCTGCAAGATTTCATTCTGAGTTGTGAAAGTTCCTTGATGCCTCAGATTGTCAACAAAAGTTCCAGTGGTTTATTATATATCATAGCAGAAAGGCATCTTTTCCCAGACTGTTTTGTGTTAAAATAGCAATATTTCTGGCCCTCTAGGAATGACATGTTGTTTGGATTACTGAGCACAGAGAAGCCTCTGGACTTGGACAGATGATTGCGATTTAGTAGGCAATATATTTGCCAACCTTTTCGAAAATTGGAATGTCATTTTTGAACTTTATCAGAGAGCATGTTCGATCTTAAGGTGGGCATCATAAAATTAGTGAACATATGGTTATACCTCATTTGTTTGTCTTCTACTGAACTTGAAGGTCAGAGATCCACCTTTAAGAAAATACAGAAAATAGAAGAAATTACTTCACAGTGTACATTTTTCTGAATATAAAGATAAGTAAGAAGTATGTTGTCAATGACATGGGCATTGGAGTCTGTATGGTAGGACACGATTGTGGTTCTGTCCATTAAAGAGTGCATGGCTTTGGGCAATTAACTCTCTATGCCCGCTTTCCTTTATCATTAGAATTCACTATCTTTTTAGTGACAAATAACTTTTTATCACTAGCAAGAACTGTATTATAGGGCTGTGGTGAGGACTAATAATGAATTTAAAGCCCCTACCTTAGTTCCTGGCATATACATGATGACTATTACTAGTTCATAGGGAACTAACAAGAATGTGAGAAGTTCAGAAACCGATGAACTAAAACAGCAGAAATGAAGACATTGAATACTTATGGCTAAACCTTGGAGCTAACTTTCTAATAAGAAAAGCCATCAGATGATGGAAATGTTTTTTGTAATATAGTGGGCAGCCAGTAGCTGGAGGGAGGGGCATTATTAAGATTGTGGTGGGGGGAACTGTAGAGAAAATTATCTTAATTAGGAGGGAAAATTAATAAGATGACCTTTGAGGTCGCTTTTCAAGTCTCATGTTACTGATATTAAGATTGAGATCCTCACTACATGGGGTGACACTTAAGTCTCTTAGTCACTGATGTCATTGTGTGATTAAATTTAACAACCTCTTAGAGTCTGATCAGAGAACAGCTGTGATCAGGAGTTGCGGGAGAGTCCAGTGCAGCTTGAGGAATCACCCAGTAGAGCAACCAAGAAGATCATTGGCCAGAAGGAGGCCCTTCGTTTGTTGTACAGGGTGGTTAACATTGTTGAAAACTGACTTTGTCTATTTTAATTTGCTTGGGTGAGGCTTGCTTTGTCCAGGTTCTGTTTAATTAGAATATCTAAATTAGTAATGATCCTTGAGAAATCTCTGGTTTTGAAATATAATTGGCAGGTAAAAATTGTCCCTGTAACCCATTTCCCATCTCCCAGTAGTCCTTTATATTTTTTCTCAGCTGAAGGAGAATTTGCTGCTTTAGTAGTTTGTGAGACTCTCAAATTTCAGAATGTTATGAAACTTCTGGAATCTGTCATTTAGATTAGGAAGGTTCAAGGAGAATAGGAGGTCGAGTTCTCTTCAATTTAGGGTCAGTTCTCTTTATGGTGATTCCAAAATAAAGAATTGTTTCAAAGCAGCCACTGGAGACCTCTGTGGAGCTCTGAATAGACCTGGTTCAATAAAAGCCACCTAAGTCCATGAGAACTCTTAGGGAGTCTTTTATTTAAGACTTTGGAAAACTAGGATTCATCTCGAATATTCTCCATCTCATGAGAAGCAGACCATGAACTAGGTGATGTATTTTGAGACACTCCGTGATCATCATAAACGTACACACCTCTAAAAACCTTTGTATTATCATAGTGTCTTAAATCCTACACTTTAGGAACTTTGCTCTGACTAGGACCCATTTTATGCAATTTGAATACGTAGTACATAAAACCCTAGGAGACAGTATGTGGCCGACAGTCATTCACACATATAATGCAAACTTACTAAGTCAAATTACTTTCTTTCTCAACTAGCCTAACCCCTGAATATAAAGGACACTGTCTTTGATTGGGAGTACTGAGGAGGCAAGAGAGAGGGTTATTTGTGCAATAAGAGGAAAACATTGGTTCATTGCATAGCCAGAGAAGGGAGAAAAGGAAAAGACAGATGTTGGGAAATACAATAATTTCCCTATGCCATGATCTTCCATGTGATGACACATGGCCAGGCTAATGGCAATAATCTATATCCCTTTCATTTTCCCTACGGTTGCCAAACTATTCTGGAATTAAAGTGCCTATATGAATTTGCTAGAGACAAAAGTCTATGGACAGTTAGGTGTAGACTAACTTTAAATATCTGAAGCTTGAAAGTGAACACTGGGTATATTTATTGAGAACCTACTGTGCAATAGCACATTTTGTTGTGGCTTTTAGTGTGATAGTTCCCCTTTTAAAATTTTATCTTATTGTCAGTAGTGGTAAAATATATATATAACATAAAATTTACCATCTTAACCATTTTAAATGTATAGTTCAGTAGTGTTAAGTACATTCACATAGTTGTGCAACCTATCTCCAGAACTCTTTTCATCTTAAAAAAATGAATATTCTATACCCATTAAACAATAACTCTCCATTGCCTGCCCCACCCCACTCCTGGAAATAACCATTCTATATTCTGTCTCTGTGAATTTAACTGCTCTAAATATCTCTTACAAATGGAATCACCCATTGTTAGTCTTTTGGTGACTGGCTTATTTCTCTCAGTGTAAGGTCCACAGGGTTAATCCATGTTGTTGCATGTGTCAGAATTTCCTTCCTTCTTAAGGTTAGACAAGGTATGTGTGATCCCATTGTATGTGTACACCACATTTGGTTCATCCATTGTCTGTCAATGGACACATAGGTTGCATCTTCCCTTTGGCAACTGTCAATAATCATGCTGTGAACATGGGCGTGCAAGTATCTGAGACACTGCTTTCCCTTATTTTGGGGGTAATACCCAGAAGTGCGATTGCTTGAGAAAGTTCCCTGCTGTAAAAACATCTAAGGTGAGGGTGGAAGACATGGCAGTGCTTCTGGGAAAGGAAGCAGAGGTGAGGGAAGAGTGGGCTGGGACTCAGCGAAGCCTTAAGCTCAAGTGGAAATGAAAAGCCTGTGTGCATTTTCATCAAAGGAGCTTAGTAAAAACACCACTGACAGGCACTCTCCGTAATATGTCTTGTTTAATTCAATCCCCACCACAGCCTCAAGAGGTAGCATGTTACAATCTCAAGACACGGAGCATTGTGTATGTGCACGTGTGTGTGTGTGTGTGAGTGTGTGTGAGTTTGGGACGAGTGATAAATAGTATTAATACCTTGAGTCATACTGCCTGGATTTCTCTCCCATCTCCACTACTTGCCATCTGTGTGATCTTAGGAAAATTACTTAACTTCTGTCTCAGTTTCTCATGGGAACGATGATGACTGTTTTGAGTATTAAATCAGCTGATGCATGCAAAGGTGTTAGAACAGTGTCTATAAGCACTCAATTGATATTCATTATTATTATGAATTTCCTTTCTTCTTTCTCCCTCTCTCCCTCCTTCTTTCATCTTGTCTTTCTTTCTTGCTTGTACAAATGAAGAACTTGAAGCTTAAATGACATGGTTTGATGAAGATCATGTATTGATCGACATAACCAAGATTTGAATTAAGATTTTATGACCCTAATGAAAAATCTGTTTCCAGAATTTCATTGCTCCTTCTTCTTGCTAATAAATAATGAAGTTCACTTTGAAATCCAAATTATTGTGTATGTACTTAATTAATTGGTATTTTATTTAGTAAATGTTTATTGAGTATCTACTATGTGTCAGGCAGTGTATTAAGTATAAGGAAAACTATTGTAGGCTAAGGAAGACAAGGGAATATATTAAATAATAGGATGTAAGAAAGAAAAGTAAATCAAATAAGATTCAATACCAGATATATCTGAGATTTAAAAGTGTTTAAAGCATCCTATTATTGGGAAAGTCTGACTAAGAGTTTTAGGTAGTCGTTAAAAGAGCTGATTTTTCTTGGATCACAAAAACACATCTGTATTTTGTATTTTGATCTTGTTTCTATCCCTACCACCTCTTCCCCTCAACTCAACACTACTTCAATGTTTGAAAGAAAATAATTTGCACAATCATTGCTTCTGGTTGCTCAGAGCACTGTCTTGTAGTGAGAGGTGATAAGTGAGAACAGTGAGAAGGAAAATGGCTCTTTACTAAACTCTGCTCCCTCCCTTAACCTTTCTAAGGCACAACGCTGCTTAATTAACCAACTAGCACCCACCACACTACCTTCAGTGTCCCAGGGCAGACCCTGGAAGCTTTACTTTATTGGTATTTTCTTTGCTAGGCAACAATCTTGCCAGCTTGAGGTGTCTGTGTGATATGTAAATGATGCCCTGAATTGTTTTGTATATTCCACTCTGCACTGCAAGAGCAGTTTCAGGGCTGTCATCTCTGCTGAAAGATATCAAGCTTCAGATGTCAAGGAAGATTCTCAATTTAATTCAGAAAAGCTGGATATTTGCTTCCCGGCCCTACTGATTTACATCAGTTTGTTTGATTTATCTGCAATGATGTAAAGGCTGTTGCTGCTGTTTTCACCTTACAGAAGCTGAGGTTAATTAGTCTCCAAGGACATAAGTATTTGAAGATGTTGTTCTGTGTGTAGTTGGAGTTGTGGAAACTCAGGTGCACACACCACTTATGTAGCAAAGTTTGTAAAGGAGACGTGGTGGGGACATGCTCAGGAAGGCAAAAGGAGGACGTTAATGGCTTCATCTCTCTTTTCTACTGAAGTCTAGAGGGAGAACTGTGTTATGTGGAATCCTAAATTGGAAGATGCCCTGACCTATGAAGAAGGAAACCCCGATGTGGGTTAGGGACCCTAGAAATTCCAGCTTTTTGCAACTGTGGAGTCCCGCACTCTTTGGAGGATGGCCTTGGGGAAGGTAGGGCACCCCAAATTGGACCTGCTGCAAGAAGGCTATAACAACTCCCATCTCTCTCTTGAAACTCTGTTGCAAGTAATTAGAGAGGGTGTTGTGCAATGCAAGTAATTAGAGAGGGTGTTGTGCAATGCAGTAACTTTAGTTATTTATCATTTTAGCATCATTTTTATATGCTTGAGCTAATCTCTCCAATGAGACATAAAAATTCATCAGGAGCAGGATTGTGTTTTACACTTCTCTTTCCCAAAATGGGGGCATGTGGCAAGTACCCAATGGACTCTCAATTCCTGGTAAACTGAGCCGAGACAATTGCAACTTCTACTAGGTCTTTTCCCTTTGCTGGCATTGTATTTGCCTTCTGCATTTGCACTAATCATGGAGGACTTGTGTAAGTATAATTTTGAGGTAGTCAGAACAAGGACAATGTTCTTTAGAGCATTCTTCTTGAAAGATCCTCTGAGGCAGATGTAAAGAATCTCTTCTTGCAACACACATTGATCTGTCCTCAGCTGGCACAAACGTTAGATGGGGAATACAGGCATTCTGTGGTTAGTTGTCTGGCAGTGCAAGGGCCTAACAGTGAAAAGATTCTAAATCTGCTAAAATTAGGACAATAGCCTCCTCCTGTGATGTGTAGAGAGTCTTAGATGGAGAAGAGAAAAACTGATGATGTGCCAGTAAGGAGATTAGATATGTGAAAGCTTTCTAATATCTGAGAGGCTAATACCTGGCGTTTCAGGTATAGTCTTTGCTTATTGCTAATTGTGTGAATCTGTTCTCAGAGCTGTTTCTGACATTGCAAAACTGCTTGAGAATATTGCCACTGAGGCTTTCACCATGGTAACTGTCTCCAGTGGTGGCCTCATACATGGACAGAAGGGACAAGAGATCTTAGGGCAAATAGCTCAACCATTTACCTCTGACAAAGAGAAATTGTCTTGAAGCTTCCCTTTCTTTGTTGTCATGACACAAAGGTGAACCATTTCTACACCATATTGTTACATGTGATGAGAAACAGATTCTTTTTGACAATTGCAAGCATTCGGCACAATGATTAGATAAAGACGTACTGAAACACAGTCCCAAACTGAATATTTATCGGAAAAAAGCTAATGGTGTTTGGTGGTCCAGCACTGGTATTATCCACTACAGCTTCATGAAACCTGGGCAATCCATTACAGTGGATGTCTGCTGCAACCAGTTGGATGAAATGATGAGGATGCTTGCAATTAAGCAGCCAAGATTGGTCAATAGAGACAGGCCAATCCTTTTGCAAGACAACACTCAACCACATGTCGCACAAACAACACTGCTCAAACTACAAAGGCTGGACTTGGAAACTCTCTGTCATCCACGTATTCACCAGACCTTGTACCAACTGACTACCACTTCTTGCAGGCTTTGTATCACTTCCTGCAAGGAAACATATTCAACTCTTAATCAGCTGTGGAAAACGCCTTTCGCAATTTCATAACCACTCGGTCTCCAGGTTTCTTAGCTGCTTACATAAACAAGCTACTGTTGTTAAGATGGAAAAACTGTGTCAATATTTTAGGCACATACTTTGATTAATTGATTAATTGTACTACTTCTTGAGGTATAATAAACTACACTTTTGATTCAAAATTGAACATTTCATATTTAATGACCTAATAGATGTGTTATTTTAAAGTCAGGAACAAATAGTAGGTAGGAGTAGAGTTTAACCACATTTTAATTGATATAGACGTGCTATAGAATTGATGGTGATTGCTGTGTATGCTGGTCTGTTTGCATGAGTATATCTGGACATTCAAAAATACAACACTTATCTTCAACTCAGAAAAATGACTGTTTGTAGCTGTAGTTGCATTCAGAAGGCCTGTTGTTGTTTAATATTTTGGTCTCAGATGCAAAGTTGATATGAAGTTAATTCACCAAACAACTGCTGTGTGGAGGTCTGCTACACTGCCAGCTAGCCTCTCTTGCTTGTTGTTTCTAAAAAAGTCAGCAGCAATGATGCTTTAAGACTGTGCTGCAGGAACCCCCTCCTTCTCTTCCCTGCTGGTGGATACTGTATGAATGCCCAGGGGGTCCTCTGTCTGGGCAGTGGGGAATGGCTGCACTGAGAAGAGCTGTGGGAATCACATACATTACTGGGCTGGGGTTGGTCACCAGGAGTCATTGTTCCCTGTTTAGTGCTATTTGTAGGCAACACCAGGAAACTTATAATCTTTCCTTATATCTTCTGTTGTTTAACTACATCTCATATATATATATATGTACAAACAAATATACACATACACACATATATGCATACATATGATGTAGTTAAACAACAGAAGGTATGCATATATATGCATATGTATATATGTGTACATATACATACATACATACATATGTATATACATATGTATATGTGTACCTATGTTTAAACTAAATAGTAATGACTTTATATATACAGTGTTATTTTTATTTATATTATTCTTCAGTTTGACCATGATAGAGACCAAAACTGAGCTGGTAGCTTTATCAGCCAGTACTTTCTTTCATAGCAGTCCTACTCGTGCTGCAGCCAGGTCCCATGTTTGCCTTAAAAGTAATAGTACTGTATTACTGATTCACACCAACCTGGGATTCTCTATAACTCCTATGGCTTACAAAATGTATTCATAATTTTACTTTATACATAGGAATTTCTGATATAGATAGCTACTGTTTGTTTCACAAGCACTCTCCATATAGCACAGTGGCAAGTTAATACTTAAGACGAAGAATAAAAATTCACTTGGCTTAGCCTGTTTGATGTCCAGTTATATGTTATTTCTTATAATTTCCCTGAATTATTACCAAAGTCATGAGCAAACATTGTGTACCACCATAATTGTCAGACTTATGCTATCCACTACCTAGAGCAACGAAGGGAGGACTGAGTCCATTTCCTGAGAAAATGGGTATCAGATGGAGCTGGAGACACTCAAAGGGCTTACAGTAAAAAGGCCAGAGGTGATCAGGAGTGAAGGTTTTGAACAAGAGATGATAGAGAAAAGCAAGGTTCTCAGTAAGTCCTGACACTGCGCTAATGGCCTTTGCTAATTCCCAGGAACTTTACAAATGGTACTAAAATGATTACTGTAAAGATAGAATATGGTGTGAATAATTTTATTTGCATATGAAAGAAAAGGGTGAAGCCAGAACACTTTTCATGTAGCCTTTCTTGTGGATTTGTGTGTTACCAGGCGACATGGCTGGATTGGGATGCTGGACACTGATTGGCCTTATCAGCAGACTAAGGGGCCAGCACATTGGCAGGAAAAAGAAGAAATACCTATAGCAGGTGTTGAAAAATTCAAATATCTACAGAGGCCAGCAGGCCATATAAATGCATAAACTGAATCAGGTATATAAAAAGCAGCACCAGAAGCTCGATGACAAAGGACTGCTGGCCCCTCAGTGGGAGGAAGGTAGTAGCTAGCGGTGAAGACTGTGGCCCCCTGGGGAGCACAACCCACCCCCTCATCTCCAACAGAGCGGCCCCCTGCAGAAAAGGAACATGATGTGACTGGCAAGTCAAACTTTTCAAGTGGAACCAAAAATCTACATTTTTATGGAGCTCTAACAATTACCAGTTTTTGGCAACTGATTTAATTAAAAAAGAAAAGAACAGAAAATAGAAAAAAAAGCTAAAAAATACCCTAGGGACCAAAGAAAAAACTCTTCCATCATCTGCACTGTACTTCTGGGGCTCCAGTTTGCACTCTCGACCAGAGCAAGCATGCTTAGGACTCATGCAGATCCAGGTAAGGTTGATCGAGAAGTGATACAAAGCCAGAAAGTGACAAGACGCAACGGGGTATCTGGAGGCTAATGGATATGCATTGAAATTGAACATTACTCTGACACAATGTTGCTTTAGATCTAGCCCAGATGATTATAGATTATTGTATTAATAAACTAAGTAAACCAGGAAAGTCAATCATTTCTAACTGTACACACTGCCACTTAAATGTGAAAGAAAAAAAACAAATCCTGACCTGCAAGGGTTAGTGATCATTTACCATCTATGAACACCTTCATAGGATTCCTTTTATCAGAGCATTTGTCTACTAATAAACAGAATGCTTTTCTAGGAGGAGTTCAACAGGATGTCAGTTCTGCTGTCCATTATTGATAAAATGATTTCTCTTTGAAGAGTATCCAGAGATACCTTCTGGTTTAATTTGTCTCCCTTGTGTCTTGCTTTCTTCTCTAACCCTGCCTGCCTTCACATCAAGTGGAGGTTTTGAACTGGATCAGGCAAGTATAGGAAGAAGGCACTTTTATTAGAGGCTGAAAATCCTTCTGTGCAGAAGCACATATGTACACACTCACACACAGATTCCTCCAAGCCAGGCTGCCTTAAGTAATGAAAGGTAATGTGTATCAAGTGTTAATTACACAATCACTGTGCTCTTCTGAGTGGTGCCCAATTATCAGGCAAGCAGCACAAATATCATCATGCCACAAGGCTGCACTTCCTACTATGAGCTTTAACAACGTGTTTTCAGACCTTTAGTTGTCTATTAATTATGCACATATCTCTATACACTCTCCATGTGCCTGGATGATTGGGTATGTGCCATATCATGAAGGTTATAAAAGTGAGTACATGAAGGTCAAAGATACCCATTCTCAATCTTTCCTCAGAGCCATTTACTTATGCACATGTATCTATATTAGCAAAGAACACTGCAGCAAAATGTTGGGCTCCAGTCATTCAGGATAGCCACATTGCCCGGGAACATATAACTTTATGCACTTATAAGTGTTTTTATCATGGAACATAAGGGACAATCCATGCCATAAATCAGGAGCTTGTAATTTCAGAGTCTGAAATAAATCAGACTGCCAGAAAGAAAGAAATGTAATTAAAATTAGAAAGATAAAAAAATCACCTTTTATGATTCTTCCAACCCTACATTTTTTTTTACTCTCAGATGCTTTGGCACTGTTTGTTCCAGGTGTTAGAAGGACAAGCGACACTCTGACAGCCTGAAAAATTTATTGGTGAACTGGTAGATATTTGAAGCACATCTCTATTGATGAAGAATCCTGAGTCTGTAATCTTAAGCTAAAACAGATATATCTTCTTGGTTTATATCTAACCTTTTAGGGATGTCTCACGATGAAGTATTTGTTGCCACAGATTTCACATGTGCAAAACATCTTTGTAGGTAAATACAAACAAGTGAAGCTCAGAGTTTCCTGATATACCACATCAGTGGCTCTCAGACTGTAGTGTGCATTTGAATCATCTGGAAGGCTTGTTTAAACACCACACATCTCTGTGTCTGCAGAAGGTCTGGGGATGAGGCAGAGAATTTCATTTCTAACAAGGTGCCTGGTGATGCTGAAGCTGCTGGTCTGGAGACCACACTTGGGGAATCACTGCTGCACGACATAAGCTCCATCATATCTGGGGTAAAGTTTCTCTTGTTTAGGCTGGTACCATGGTTGGTGCTCAACAAGCATGGTACCAGCTTATAATAAACGGATAGTCCTGCTGAAAGCCATTAAAATGCCTGAGCACTTTATTACGAAGAATTTTAAATGGGCCATCATAGAGTAGGAAATCATCTGTATTTGGTTACAAAAAAAGTTCACAAGCTCAGATGTTTTCCATTAAATCAAAATATTGGTTCTACCTTATTAAGCAAATTTATTACTAGTAGAGTATTTTCATTATGTTTTCAGCATTTTAATAAATTTTGCGACATTTAAGTTTTGTTCTCCACTTAACTTACATTTCAGAACATCTGCTTTTCCAATTCCAGCTGGGGGGGATAGCATTGAGATTCCTTGCAGAAGCATCTAATGTCAGTATTCTTATTACTGTACACATCAGTAGCATTTAGTAGATGCACACTGTTGTACAACCTTCACCACCGTCTATCCCCAAAATGTTTTCATTTTCTCAAACTGAAACTCTAAATTCATTAAACAACTCACCATTTCCTCTTCCCCCAAATCCCTGGCAACCATCATACTACTTTTTGTCATACATGAATTTCACTATATATATGAGGAATGTCATGTAAGTGGAATCATACAATATTTGTCATTTTGCAACTGGCTTATTTTACCTAACATAATGTCTTCAACATCCATGTTGTATCATATGTCTAAATTTCTTTCTTTTTAAGGCTGAATAATATTCCATTGTATATATCAATCACATTTTGTTTATTCATTCATCCATTAATGGACATCTGGGTTATTTCCACATTTGTATATTGTGAATCATGCTGTAATAAACACAGTGGCACAAATCATGTTCCATCATATTGTTTTCCACAGTGGTTACACCATTTTGCATTTATTTTTTTTAACTTGATTTTCTCTTCTCTACTGGATTACAGGACTATATCTTTAAGGCTGTATCTCTATGATTATTTCACAATGACAGGTACACAGAAGCCACAGTAAAATTTGTTGACTAAATGAGTAAATAAATGGCATCCTGTATAGAAATCTAACCTGTCCTGTTGTGCATGTTTTATTCCTTTAAGATCCTGTAGACCTATTCAGTTTTTCTCTGAAATTTATTTAACGTGGAAGAGAAGTCTAGTCTGAGACAAGTCAGATCTGTGTCCTTCAAAACAAGCATATTTTTAAAAATTGTGAAGCCTGAGTCAGGAGAAGGGATTGCTTTTTACTAATTTTGTCTCAAATGTAGTTAAATTCTCAAGACTGAGTCAGGAGTGAAAATTGCTTTTTATAAATCTTGTCTCAAATGCAGTTTTTACTTTTGCTTAGTTGGTCTTTTTTTAAATTAAGGAAATTTCCAGTTATGGCTTTGATTACTGCTTCATACAATTATTCTATTTTAGGAAAAATTCTTACAAACATGAGAGTCTATGTATCACATCTTACCTTTATATAAACTATCTTTTTCCTTCTTCTATTCAATATAATATGCTTTGATGCTACAATTTGGGATAACTTCTTTGAGGGGGTGTTAGATATGTTTTCATCAAATAATTAATAATCAAAGAGCAGTGGTTGATTTATGAAATGAAGTTTCTAAATACTATTAGAAGCCTCTCACTAAATGTTGACCAAAGTCAACATTTTGGAAATTCATGGAAAATGGTGGCACATGACACTGTAAGCATTGGCCCCTCCACTGAAGCAACCAGTAAGCTAGCAAAAATGACAGAATCAAGGTTTTTTTTGTTTTCTAAAAAATAAAAAAAACCCTTTGTATTCTAATCAAATACTTACAGCCAGCAGGAGAGCACTTAATAAACAGGCTGCTAAATTTGATGAGAGAGTGTTGTGGTTCTTTCACCTACCTGCCTAGTATTGTCAATTTCCCATCTCAGCATTAGCTATAGGGAGATCAATCCATGTTTCCGGTGCAGCTTTCTGGTGCCACGGGAAATGCAACATGAACCTTGTTATTCCAAAAACATACTCCGGAATCCATCCACTTTCCCTGTCTTGACCAACGGTACTTCCTGCTATAGCACCCCTGCCGTGGACCAAGAGGAAAGGACAGGAAGAAATACACAAGCTCCTGTTTTGACATCACTGTGCTGCCCAAACTTACTTCGGAGCCTACAGAGAAAAATATTAGAGGCCTAACCTAGGAGAGGTGACGCCAGATAGGATATAGGATCACAGTCCCAGAATTCACTCACAGACCACATTGAAGAAATTAATTGCTGTCATGTCTCTATTGCCTTCTTCATTGTATTTCTTTGTTTCATTCTCCTTTTTCCTCTCTCTTACTTTCCTGTTATCTCTGTTCACTCTTAATGTACTCTGCTTGTATTTATCTTTTAGTATATTACTTGAATTTTTATAACAATAAATATTATCTAAATTATATAAATTTTCATTTTTTCTGATTGCTTAGGTCCATCATTCAAAAGTCCAGGTGACTACACTGTACTGTATGTGGTTCAAGAAGCCTATATTTAGTAGCTGAACTGCTTCCTTTACATTCATTTTTTTTCCAAAAAATTTCCCTAAACTTAGGTAAAATAAGTTAAGAAGGACCTTTCAGTGAGTAGACTGCCAAACATAGGCTCTCCTACTTATATTTTCTGTTCTTATTATTGGAGTAGGATCTGACACAGGTATGAAAAGTAACCATTGCCAAAGTGAACTAATGAGTATATTAATATTTATAAGGTGATCATTAAAGCATTAACTTTAATTTGAATGATAATGTTATGGGCAGACTTGCCACTGTATTCATTTCTACACACAGACTTGATCCCTGTGGAAAAAAACATTACCCAGACTCACTCCCTCTTTAACTGAGCATGATGAACAAAGCACTTTCCTAATCAACTGCTGGAACATGATCTTGAATTGATTGCACTCTGGGAAGACAGTCTTGCTTTTATATATTACCATTGTTTACTTAATACCCGGGACATAAAAAAAGAGAATTAGAGAAATATACACTGCACTTGGACTATAACATGCTTGTTGGAAATCCTCATCTCAGAAAACGTTTCAAATAATGAAGAAAATTGGGGCTTTGATGATATAAGGCAATTCATTTTAGAAATACATGACAGAAGTGTTAAAATAACTTGAAGTGTTATTTAATTATTGGCAGACTGACATTATGTATTACTATAATAGCTGTTGCATGTAGCATCGTTATTTTAAATTACTGGTGGTATAAACACATTTTTATGAGCACATAAAAAAGTAAATTCCTTGTACCAGGGGTTATTAAAACTAGTATTATTCTATACTTACATATTTTTGAACTTCACTGGAAAACAATTGTGTATATTTATTCAAAGTAATATTTTTTGTTGGATTTGATTATAAACTCTTTCTTAGACAGTTATTTTGATAAGAGTACTGTGTATCTAAGACCCAAGCATACTGCTTTTAGTACATATTGTTCATCATTAAAATCAAGAAGATGATTTCAAACTTGTCTGTAGTCGTGAACATTAAATGTTTTCACATATATAAAGTGTCTAGCAGTACTTGGAACAAAGAAGTTGCTAACAAATATCACTCATTATTATTATTACTATTCTTACTAGCAGTATGTTTTGTATTAATATTTATTTCGTATTTCCACTTTTAAACTTTTTTTGTTTATTTAGTCTGCAGTTACATTTCATTCAGAACTACATGAAGGCAGAGATCATCTACTTTATATTTTACCTGGTATCTAGGACCATGCCGAGCACAATGAAAGTGTTCAATTTAATTTTGTTCATCAACCATTCATAAAATATTAGATTTGACTATCATGTGTTTAAAACAAAGCCTAAGCTTCATTAGGCAGCCCCAGGCTGTATAATGTTTTCCCCTTTTGTTTTGCCAATGTGATCTGTTTACTAAAGTGGGAAAGCATGGATAAAGCCATTTCTGTTATTTTCTAACATGCTGAATCCCCCTTCCAACTCAACCTTTCACTCTGTCTGACAGCGTCTCACAGCCTCCTAGTTGTATTACTGAACCTTGCTTTTCTTACTGGGCTGCAGTAAAGTTATGGAAATGTGCTGATATTCATGCTTTCTAAATTAAATTGAGCTACACTACAACTCAGCAATTGTAATAATAACAAAGTGGCAGAAAAGGTTTCTTCTCTTACTCTTTTCCTTCAGGGTCTAGAAATGTACCAGGGAATAACAGATTGAGACAGCCACAAAAATATTAATTTGTGCCATCTGAATGTTGTATAGTGTGGACATTAAAATAACGGTGATGATAATTTCTATTAATTTTAGATCATTTGCCAGGCATTTTGAGATATATTGTGCATATTATCTAGTTTATTCTCATGACTACATTTTGTAAGATAGATATTGTTATCTTATTATATCCATCTTACACATGTTGAAATTCAATTCAGAAAGGTTAAATTCCTTCCCTGAAGTCATATGACTAATGAAAAGGCAAAGTTGGGATTTAGAGCTGAGAAATTTTAACTTCAAAGTTTATTTTTCTACTCTGCTATGCTGTGCATCTATTTTACATTGTCATTTGGTTAGCACTTTTGGATCTTTTTATGTATCCAGTTTTATAACTTTAATTGTATTCCTAATCATGTACTTGGCTGCTGATTTAAACTTCACTTTACTTTAAAATTCAGAAGAATCAGTTTTAATCTATTTTCACCTCCTCTATCAATATATCTATCTCTCTAGGTATCTGTTTATCTAATCTATCATTTATCTGTAATTTCTTTTATGTTGTCTTTAAAAACTAAAATCCCTCTTTATTTCTAAAACTAACTCCTCTGCTTCTACTTTTTTTCTATACCTGGCCTTATCAGCTTTTGGACTTTGTTTTGTAAAAATAAAAGCCATTCTAGTTTCCTTAATGAATGTACATTTCCTCTATATTAGTGATTGACACATCTGTTTCTTCTAAGTTGAGTAAGAAGATGCGAATGGGAACACTTGAGTGTGGTCCTCAATTATAACTTAGGTTTGATTGTTCTTTTAAAATTCAATCAGATTGAATTTCACAGTTTGAAAAATTCAAATCCATATTGAGTTTTACAGATTGAAATCCGTCAGCCCATGTCTTATGATCCAAATGCCATTTCAAACTTTCTACAATCATCTCTAGCCCAATGTCCCAAATATATGCTAATTTTTTCTCATAGGTCCTAAATTGGGTACTATCACTCTTCCCACCGACCAGAAACATTTGAGTCATCGTGCCCTTTCTTGCTTCCGAAATGCATTCTTTTATCTGCCACCCAATCCAAGCAATTTTACTTTTAAAATGTCACTATCTTTTTCTCTTAATTTCCATGAGAGTTTAATTGACTAAGGATTTATTATAACTTAGAAAATCATTTTAACAACCTCCAAGCTGATTCCTCTTGCCCCTTTGTCATATTTCACAGGTGGGATCTAATTCTTCTGCTTACATTTAGCTCTAACTTCTTGTTCCCATTTTAAAATCTCCTGACTTTCTCTTGATGCCCTACCTACCTTCCTCTTTCTACACTAAACTATATTCTTTGCCCAGAAGATACCTTGCTCTGCCATGAATGCATGCTTTGGCTCATATTTTTCTTTTCCTGTTGTGATGTTCATTCTATTGAAATTGTCAGTCATTCTCTAACATATTAAATATCAGCTCCTTAGTAAATAATTTCCTGATATGCCAGGTAGAATTCAAATTTCCTCCATGACTCTGTAGTAATTTGCACATAGACTCTTCATACTATAACAGTGTGTTGCTATCATTTTATTTCCAAAATTAGAATTTAAGCTCTACAGAGACTGAAAATAATGAAAGTTGTCTTATTATGTTTCATGAGAACAAAAATATGAGTCAAATTTCATACTTGATACTTAATATTTGTCAATTATTTATCTAAAAATCTTGACCCTGGGGATTAATCACCCTATACATTTTTCCTTTTACTATAAGAGCCTTTTCATAGTGATATCTCCCTACTGCCTTTTCTCACTCATTTCCTGTTCTAAAGCACAGAGATTTCTGTGGGAGAAAGCACAGGGTTTAAGTACATTTTTTACTACCTGCATACTTTAATAGCTAGTGATGATGGGCCAAATTATTTAACTTCTTTGATGAATGATTCCTTCACCTGAAAGCCGGAAATTTGTTTGTGCTGAGAATTGAATGAGATGACATAAGTGACCTGCCTTACAGAACTTGACCAACATGCCACACTTTGCGATCTTCACTTTCCTTTTCTCTGACTCTCCTCATTCATTCAACATTGAATTCCGCATCACTATTCTATGATTCTCTCTCCTGAAGATTCTCTAATATTGCCCCAGTCAGAAATTCTGATTTTCTGTCTTTATTTTCCAGTGTTTTGTATTTGATCATTTAAAATTAGATTCTCGTCCCCTAGCAGGCATATTCCATGAATTTCTCTTAAATGTTCATAGTAATTTGACTGGCACTCCATATACACCAGTAATCAATAGCATTTCCAAGATTGATCATCAATACTGGAAGATGACATCATGTGCTGTCTTTCTCTGGGGAGAGCAGAGGCAACTACGGTGCATGAGGCTGCCTCTTTGTTCTTTCTACAGCACTTACACTACCCTAACCTCAGAGTTCATACCCCTGGCCTGGAGCTCAGTTTGGAGAAAAAGAGAAAGAAATGGTAACTGAGGAAAAATTACTTTTATTTAAAAATTGATTTAAAAATTATAACCTATGAGCAACATGTTTTGAGCATTTATTTTTAGGAAATATATTGATAATGGTTGAGATTTTACTCCTTTATTCGTTTGACAAGATATCTATTTATTTCACTTTGAAACATTTATATAAATCGTAAATTCAAACAGAAAATTAGGTTTGTGCTCTATACTTAATGAAAATAACTGTTTCAATATGAATAGTGAAAAGTGATTTTTGTTTCTTCATTTAACCTTATTAAAGAAATTTGAATCTAAGACAAACATCAGAATAGACTGTTTATATTAAAATATTATGCATAAAGTTTAAAGGAAAAGTCAAAATAATAGATTAGAATAGAGTGGACATATTGTGTTTTCTGTCTTAATCGGAAGATAGATTCCTAAGTATTATCTTTCATAATAATGATAACTGTAGTCTATCGATTGCTTACCAGGTACTTTAAATTTATCTCTCCACTTAATTCTGATAAAACACTCTGAGGGAAGTGTTGCCCAACGTCATAGAACTGATAAGTGGTGGTTCAGGACTTTGAACTCAGGTTTGCCTCAAAGTCCATACTCACACCAGCACTGGACTTTTCTCACTCTGCCTTAAATTTGAGTCTACCCAAGGGTACTTAGTAGCCTTTTGATCTATCTATACTTCACTCACCCCAGCTTCATATAGATAGGAGCAACTAAAACAGATTGCTAGATGCCAAATTTATAAACTGGCTCCTTTATCAAAGCAAAGTCAACGATAATTTCAAAGAATAAAACTTGAAGCAATGTTAGAGGTGATGGTTAGGCTCTCAGCTTATTTCACCATGTAATTTATAATGCAGTTGAAATGTCACCACAGATGGTTGAGGCTGAAAGGGCCCTAGATATCATGTAGTCCAGTCCCTTAATTTTATAGAAGAGGAAATTGAGGCCCACAGAGGTTAAATCACTTGCCTGAATGACTTGAAAGGAGCAATAGCAAGAAAAATTACTATTGCAAATATGTAGTATTTCAGGTTTATTATGGGTTTTTGTGGGCTTGCTTGAGAATATAACTATCCTTTATGTCATTGCTTTCTCAGGAAAGTATATGGTAAGAAATAAAAGAAAAAACCCACCTCAACCTCATTCAAAAGAATAAAGTAAAAATTAAAGAGATGAGGCAGGACTAGAAAGATATGTAGAAAGAAACAGGGAAGTTTGGGTATGGGATTAATTCTTCAAGAGGGCCTTCCTCTAGAGAGAAAAGGAAACGTATGAATATAAAGAATGACTTAAGTACTAAATCTGGTGGGAAGCACATTTTTTTTTTTCCAATGACTGAATAAGTGGATTAAAAATACATGGCCTGAACTTGACATCATTCTTGGGAGAACAGCTACAGCCTTACCACATTGATTGCCCACTACTCAAAAGGAAGCCAATACACTGAGATAGTACAGGTTACAGCAGAGAGAAAGTATAATATCACAGGCGTCATGCGAGGAGACAGGAGGATGTTCTCAAATCTGTCTCCCTGAGACTTTGGGAGAAAGGGTTTTAAGAAATAGTTTGGTGGGCAAAGAGCTAGGGAATTGGATCTGCTGATGGGCTGGGTTGGGGTGGACCCATATGGTGTAGAAACTGTCTTCTTATGCTAAGTCCCTTCCTGGCTGGGGGTCACAAGACCAGTGGAGTCAGTTCCTTGGTAGGGGCCACTGGTCTGGATAGGTCAGCCATTCCACTGGAATGTAGGGCCTGGAAGATATTTTTAAAACTAGCCTTAGGTTTCACAAGGGCAATGTTACCTATGAGAGTAATTAAGAAAGTTAGGAATCTTTATGACCATCAGCTATGTGACTCCTGAGTAACAATTACAGGAAAACAAACAAGGGGACAAGTTTGGTTATGTATATATTTAAACTATGCCTATCCTATATCTTTGCAGAGTTTACGCCCCTACTACATTTTCTACCTTTGGCCTTTTATTAATTTTATAAAGGACAGTTTCAAATAGATCACTGCAAAAACACATCTTTTCAGACATTCAGTTCTTGTGCACATTCTGGATTTTTTGGAGCAAGAGACATTGTAAGTACAAATCAATTTATTGATTCATTTTACAATTTAATTTGTACTCAGTGCTTACCATATATAAGGCACTAAAGCATTTGGATGCATAGGGGAGGAAAAATATATGTCTTTCTGCATCTTAGCTGGGATCCCCAGTAACAATGACAGATTAACAATGGGAAAACATAAAGAAGTTTAATAGCATGTATACCTCATTATACATGGGAAATACCCAGAGAAATGTGTAAATCTCAGAGATGGCTTTGAATTCAGGCTTAAATACTAACCATTTGCTGACACAAAGAAAGAAGGGTGTGAGGGGGGCTGGTAAAGGGGAAGTTCCTAGGAAAAGCAAACAAAAGCAAAGTTTGTTATGCAGATTTAAGCCAGTGCCTTTCTCTATTGACAGGGATTTTAGTGATTTGGAGTCATCTTCTCTTTCCGCTACTGACAGGGAGACACCCTTATGAGTGGATATATAGATATATAGTTTAAATTTTCCTTACAAAAGGGTAACTTCTATTTTTGTTTCCAGAGCCTTTTCTGTGTCTGCAGTTTCTCAAAATAATCCTTATTCTAAAGAGGCGTATTTTGGGGGTGGCAAATTCTGGTCTCCTACAGATGTACATCATACCATATGCTCCATTCTTTGGTTTTTAAGTTTTTAGGTATTGCTTTATTAATTTATAGTTTCATACTCATTTTTACTTGAACAAGTTTATTTTTAGCTAAGGAACAAGGAAATTAATTGTTCAGGCACTTGCTACCCTTAGTGCTTACAGCATTAATGAGAGGAAGGAGAGAACTACAGGAAAACAAAACCACCAGAGCATATCCAAAGTGTAGTTGATGTGGTGAGTGTTCCTAATCCAAAAAAGGATGCAAATGGCCCAAAGGAGACTGCGTGAGCCCTGACCTCTTCTCCAGCAAAGCCACAAGCAGGAAATGCTCATAACTGCCTTCACAAGATCAGCAATGACGCTTGTGCCTGCCGCCCCTGCTGCAGGTGATGGCTCGCCCATGCAATTACCTTCTTTTGTCTTCTCAGAGTTCAAGATAAATTATTTCAACCTCTTTGCAGGGGGCATTTGAAGCTGGAGTTATTTTTAGGGAAAAATAAATTTTTTTCATGTAAGATGCAGAAGTTGTTACTCCTCAGGCAGCTGAGAGAAAATGAAAGGCACTTCGAGTCTTTTTAAAAGCCAGATTCTGATGTTTAGCTTGATCAAAGAGAAACTTGGGAAAGGAGGGGAAGTAGAGGATAGAACAGAATATATAGCACTATGTTCTTTGAAGGCACTGCCATTACATTTCTGATCTTTGAACTCAGCAACTTATTTCATGAAGATGGACTGAATTCCTTGTGATTATGAAGCTAATAACCAGATAGCTTAAGCAATATGTACCAACCTTACAAGCAAGAAAGCTGCCTACATTTTAGAACATGATCAATGCAGACACATTTATACATGTAAACACATTAAAACATTTTCTGGTATTTATGGAGTCAAAATTTTGGCTTTTGGGGGAGCATCTTGTAGTTCTTCTAGCCCCCATACTCTCTTGATGGTATAGTATTATTATTAAACATTCAACTCTGGAATCCACCTGCCTGTATTTGACATCCAGTATCTCCATTTATTGGCTGTGAAAGTTTAGGAAAATTATTGAACTTCTCTGCGCTGCCATTTACTTTAGAAAAAACAGTTTAATAAAGTAACAGTTAATAGGATTAGGGCTGATTTTGAAAGGTTACTGTGAGGATTAAATGAGATATGTGTCCACCACATTGCAAGTTTTCAATAAATGTTAAGTGTTGTTATTCATCACATTCTACAGCAAGATAATTTTATTTTTGAATGACTTCGTTTGTCCATAGTGTGCAGACAAGGCTGTTCTAACACTTATTTCATTACCCAAAGATATTCGGCTGAACATATTAATGCAATATAAACTATAATTCCACACCAAATTGCATACAAGAAGTGATTTACATGTAATAAATATCCTGGTTACCAAGGGTTGATTGACACGCTATGGATGGCCCACGTTACTGAGAGAGAACCAGTTCCTTCCCTCACTGTTCTTCTCTGATATGGAGAGGTGAGGAAAAAAACCCCAGAAATTCTGGCATAGAAGCAGGTTACTTGTGGGCTTGTCCTTACTCCCCATCAGTCAGTGAGATCCACCATAAAGTTTTTCAGCATCTAGTATTGATCTCAATTACATCATGATTGTTTCCTAAATTTATCCTACCTGAAGCCAGAGAGACTAGAAATCCATCACATTTTATTGCCTTGACTATGGAGACACCCACAAGATACAATTTCAAAGCAATGTGTACGGTGTCAGGTATTTCATAGAGCAATTTTATTCCATGGAGAAAGAAACGGCTGTAAGAACCAGGCCATATTTTAATGCTTCCCACCTCCATTTCACCTTTGCCTTGGCTGTGATGCATTTTTCATCTGCTAATATGCTTATGTATGTTTTTCTTCTTCTCTATTTTCTCTTTAGGTGGCTCCAACAACACAATAGACACTATTGAGATTCTTATATGTTGTAATGTTTGAAGAAAAAGGAAAAATTCTTTATTCTGATATTAACCAGGTAGTAGGAGGAAAGAATGATATTTTCATAGTATTTTTAAGTATTTGAGCCGATTTTGATTAAAATCTATAATTTGGGGCAAATGGTATGATTTATCCAATTTGTTTACAATCTGTTAAACATGTAGGATAGGACTTTAATTTGGATGCAAGATTAAACTAGATATAGCTTCATAGGTAATAGTGCTTAAAAAGTCTCAAAAAATGTAATTTCAAATAATATTTCCTATTCCAAAATAATCCCCTGAAATAATATGTAATAAATCTTGATGCATGCTCATGAAGTTTCCTGATAGAAGGATATTTTTATTACTACTACTATTGTGATTATAGCATGTTAAATTTATTATTTTCTAGTGGAATTTGGTTTAACTTAAATTTGTTCTATTCATCTATGTTCTTGAATTCTTCCCTAGCTTAAAGTTGACTTTTGGTTGTGTTCATAAATCACATTCAATCTCAGAGGATGGGGAATTTTTTACCATTAAAGTAGAAGTAGATACTCAAAAGAAAGTACTACAGAGTCTGAAAGTAATTCCAAGAGAGACAGTCTCCTAATTTTCTATTCAGTGGTGACATAACTAAAATGACAGAATAGCTTCTGAAGGTGACCATTGTACTCAAGGGGCAAAAGTCACTTGAGCACATATATTTTGGAAGAATTGTTAAAAATGTCAGTGTCAGTATACCTAGACCTCTCAAAATCTCTTTAAAACATAATAAAGTGCTTCTAAAATGGGATAGACCTTAGAATTCTAGCAAAAAGTAAAATTATTATTATTTAGGCACTGAATTGCTAGTGAAAATGGTTACTTCCACTAACAGTCCATGATGCAAAAGTTTGTTTTTGAGTTTTTAGTGTCAGGAAAAATGTTTACTGAATTGAAAAATGCTAAGAACACTCTCTCAGGCACTGTTTCTAAGATGAAGAAACAATAATTCTTCTAGGAAAGCTACTTTGATTTTTCCAAACTTCCTTCCTCCTTTCTTAAATTCTAATCGCAGCCTGTGCAAACCTCTCTTTTGCCACTTATCTCAAAGTATTTAAAGTATGCATTTACCTTTCTGCTCCTCCCACTCAACTCTGGGCTCTTCAGGTCACTAATGATGTCTTATTCATCTTGGTATCTGCAGGCCCTTATACAATGCCCAGCCCATTATTTATAATGAATAAAAAATAATTGCTTGAAACTAAGCTATCCGAGCCTATTTATTTTTATCATTAAAGAGAGCAATATAATAGAATACATTACAGATGGAATATGGAAAACAGAATTCTAGTATTTATTTTTTTTTTAGATGGGGTTTTTTCTATGTCACCCAGGCTGGTCTCAAACTCCGGGACTCAAGCTATCCTCCACCTCAGTCTCCCAAGTAGCAAGGACCACAGGCCACCACACCCAGCAGAATTCTAGTATTTTCTTTGTCATAAATTTATCATATATCACTAAGTTCTTTGAAATTAAGTGATATACATCTGCAAGAAGGGGTGACTTGTCCCTGAGATGAAATAATTTGCCCTACAGTTCACAGGAACTTTGACAGGGACAGTGAAATACCAAATCCTTGTAGACTTCTGATCTTAGTTTTGACATATAAAAAAGCTTGAAAGTCATCACTCTCATCCTTAAAACAAGTAAAAGCTAAATAAACTGAAAGATAAATGACTTTTCTTGTTCCATCGGAGAACTAAGATTTTAAAACAAGACACCACCCCCAAATCTGGAGAGATAGGTGAATACAGAAAGTTAAAGCCAAGATCTTTCCTGCAAAAGATGCTGCTGGAATCATAAACTTGTAGTGTAACTTAAATGATAATTTTGACAAAGTACTAGATACTGAATATAAATTAGCTGGAGGGTGAGAGACCCCTGGGGGCTTTGAACTAAAATAAAATCCTAAGCTCTCCCCCACCACTGACTGAATGGACCCTCTCTTGGCCAAGGGCATCCCAGAGAAACCTTAAAATTAAGTTCCCAACCATGATAGGTTGGGAGGTCAAACATGCTGTCATTATTCCTCCTCCCTCGCTAACAACCCTCAGACTGTCTTCCCTAAGAACTAAACAGAAAGCAATCTTGTAATCTGTTCCTCTCTTTTTGCTCATCCCTTTTTGTGGTTTGGGCACTACACCTGACCAGCATTCTTTCCAGATAAAAGGTCACTAACCATGGAGTGGTTCTAACCAGTCTACAGAGTATGAGCAATAAGGGTTTTTGTGTCTTCTGCTTCACTTTTAACAACAGAGGACGAAAAACTCCACCTTGGATCATGCTAAGGCCACCATGTTCTGAACATGGACCCCACGAAGGGACGAAAGCTCAGTTGCATACGTGTGTGTTTCTCTTTTCATAAATATTCATGATTTCATGATTCTTCACGTAGCTTATTAAATATGTATATTTTGTCACCTCATTCAGCATAATTTCCTATTTATTGTACCATTCCCTCGCAATATGTGTTTTTGGCTTCTGGCTGCTTCTCAACCTGTCAGAATGGCCCCCTACAGGCTGCAACCATTTATGAGAAATAAAGCTCTCCTTTCCAATTTTATGATTCTTGTCATTTCTTCAGTTGATTGGGCTTAAGTCTTAGGGCTTAAGTCTTAGGGGACCCACACAGTTTTATGGGTTTTACCTCCACAAACTCCACCAGGGCCTTATGGTAAAGATCTCAGTATTATGTCCTCATGGACCTTGAGAGAGGAATGGAAGAGAAATCACAGAAAAATATTCCCAAATTGTTCTGCATAACAAAGCCTACTTCCTAGGGGCAGTTTACTCAGGCTTTATCCCAGCTGGAGAAGGGCATAATTCCCACTGTAGACCCCTCTAGCTTTCCTGTCTCACCTAAGAGAGACAGAGAACTGTGACACTGGATAAACAATTCTGAAAGTCACAAGTCTGAGACACAGACTGACTTAAAACTAAAATTTAACCCTCGGATTATAGAAAACCTCCCCTCACAGTACTGCCAAACAAACAGTGTTCAAGTATGATAAGTGTGGAGACAGAGACACAGAGTCTATTTGAAGAATAATGAAGGAAGATCAAAGCAAAGAAGAGAAAAAAAGAATTACACTAGAAGAATTTGGAAATGGTGACACAGCTACACAACCATCAAACACATCCAAACGCCTAGTCGGATTGACAAAAATCCTCACATTCAAGTCTTGTTTACCTCCATTCTTATTATTCAATACAAAATGATAAGCTTTCAACAAAAAATTTACAAAGAATTTACAATTTACAAAGAATGTCAAATCTGAGAAAATTCATCACCAGGAAACCTGGCCTTCAAGAAATGTTAAAAGAAATTTTTCAGAGAGAAGGAAAATGACATAAGATGAAAACTCAGAAAAGGAAGTATCAAGAACGGACTAAATGATGGCATAAATAAAATATTTTATTTTTCATTTTTAATTGATACAAAGAATAATTGTTCAAAATAAAAATAGTAACACAATTTTGGATGATAAAAGCATATGGATATGTGAAATGAATGAGAACATTGTCACAAGTAATAGGAAGGAAAAATGAGGAATACTCTATTAAGGGTTACCTATACTATACTTGAATTATATACTGTTATATAAAATCAAATTTAGATTAGTTAAAAATGTAGACTGGAAACTCTAGAGTGACACATTTTTCAAGTATATATGATATGCCAAAAGAGGAGATAAAATAGAATCATATAAAATGCCCAAGTAAAACCAGAGAAAGCAGAAAAAGACAGAAAAAAGAAAAGCACAGCAAATAGAAACTTGCTGCAAACATAGTTGATATTAATACAACTATAGCAACAATCACTTTAAATGTGAATGAAATAAATACACCAATTAAAAGGAAGAGATTATCAGAATGGATAAAACAAAAACCAAAACCAAGACCCGAGTATATGTTGGCCCTAGTGTATATTGTCTATAATAAACCCACTGTATATAAAACTCAAATAGGTAAAACAGAGATAGATATCCAATGCTTACACAAATTGAAAGAAAGATGGGCTAGCTATACTAATTTAAGACAAAGTAGACTTCAGAACAAGAAAGATTACCAGGAGTAAGGAGGGTATCACATTACATAATGATAAAGGGTCAGGTCTATAAACAGGCAAAACAACCCTAAATGTATATGCACCTAATAACAAAGTGCCAAAATATGTGAAAAAATAGTAAACCTGAAAGGAGAAATACAAAAAACTACTATTACAGTTGGAAATTTCAATTTACCTCTCTCAGTGACCAACAGATTAAGTGGGCAGAAAATCAGAAAAAAATATAGTTGATTTGAATAGCAGTATCCATCAACTCGAACCAATTAACATTTATAAAATTCTTTGCATAAAAATGGAAGAATTGACATTCTTTTCAAGATCAAAAAGAACATTCATTAAGATAGGCTGTATTCTTGGCCATAAAACACACCTTAGCAAATTTATGAGTAAAAATTATAGGAAATATGTTCTCAAACCACAATGTAATTAAGCCAGAAATCACTATCAGACTGTTAGCTGGTAAAGTCCCAAATATCAGGAGATTAAACAACACAATTCTAATTTCTAACACACAGGTCAAAGAGGAAGTCTGAAGAGAAATTTAAAAAAATTAACTAAATAAAAGTGAAAGCTAAACATAATTTTTAATGCTGTTAAAGTGCTTTTAGAGAAATGCACAGCATTAAATAAATTTGTTGGGAAAAAAGATCTAAAATAATAAGCTAAAACTTGGGAAACTAGAGAAAGAGAAATTTAAGTATAAAACTAGCAGAAGAGGGGAAATAATAAAACTTTGAGAAAAAATTAGATAAATTGTAAACAGAAAAACAGAAAAATTGAAGAAATCAAGTTGGTTCTTTGAAAAGGTTAATAATAATGGTAAATTCTTAGGCAAATGAAGAAATAAAGAGATAAAATACCAATTCTTAATATCAGAAATGAAAATATAGTCATCACTACTGATTCAACGGACATTAAAAAGATAATAAAAGAATACTACTAACAACTCTAAGTCCACGATTGTGATGGCTTGGATGAAATGGACAGATTCTTTGAAAAACACTAACAAAACTCAGATAATGAGAAATTGTAAATGGTATATCTATTGAATGAATAGAATCTAATAATAAATACGTTACACACTTCACAAAATTGACTAAAAATTGATCATAGTCTTCAATTAAAACCAAAAAAAACCTATAAACTTCTAGAAAAAAAACACAGGAAAATATCTGTATAGAAATTGGTTAAATAAATTAATGAAAATCAGTAATAAGAGAAGAGGGTTGAATAACATATATGGCTTGAAAAACACATAACCCTTTTAAATTAAAACAGCTTGATTTAAAGTTTGGAGGCATTCGGTGAAAAATAATTTACTGATGAGTAACCTCCCAAATCTCTAGCTAAAAAACCATGGATTCATTAAGGCACTGGAAAATTGTAGCATGCTCATTGCTTTGAACCACTAGCGACTTTAATAAATGTGATATCGGAACATGTCATATGTGTGAAATATGTATGAATTAATTTTAGTTTAAAATTGGAGTTTTGGAATCTTTACTTCTTTTAGAGGGCTCAAATTAGCATAATTAACATAACATTAACTTTTCATCAGCATAGACTTCAGTTTTATATTACTCTGACCCTAGCCTTCAAATTCCACTACAGCTTCAACCTGCCTTTCTTCTTCTTCTTCTTTTTTTATTATTAATTATAACCTTTGGAGCTCTCTGTCATCTCTCTGTCTACCCATTTTTTTCTCTAATTTCATTTCCAATTATTCTGCTTTCCATTTGTCTTTTTTGTTTTTCACTCCGCTTAACGTATATCTACATTTATAGTATTCTTTTAGGTGTTCCTTTTTGTTCTTGGAATTTTTATTGTCTCCCCAATATGTAGTTTTACACACTCTAATTCATCAAATCTCTACTTAACTCAATTTCTAGAACCTGCCAATGTTATTCCACAAATAACGCAAGATAAAGATAGGTGGAATATATGTACATTTGCTAACCACCTCTTCTCCCTGACTTCAGGCATTATTACTTATGTGTTTATGTTTTGTCTGCATTATCAATTTATTAATTTCACGACATAAAGAGGAAGGCTTTGTTCTGTTTCTACAGCTCAGAGTTGTGGAGTGTGGTGGCCATGGGAATGAGCCACTCAGATCTTTGACCCGGCAGCCTCAGTTAAGTCATGCAGTGGCTTCTTCTGTAGGCCAGGCTGACAGCAGGGGAGGCAGGCACAGTGCTGGCCTTGAGGCTCCCCCACAAAGGAATTGAGCCCAGAAGCGCTTCACGACCAGAAGACAGGAAGCCTTAGTTGCCTGGCAAAGTAGGAAAGGTAGCCAGGGAGTTTAACTCGCATGGAGTTGTGGAGATGATTAATAGATTATAAAATGTCTTTAGGGGTAAAATAGGTAGGAAAGCATCAAGGGTCCTGCTTAATATTTATCAAAGAAAAAAATTAAAAAGTCATAATCCCTTCTTCATCCTCAGCCCTGAGTCAATTTTCAGATCCAGAATCCACTGCCAAAAGATGTCACTGTGTCCCTAGGACGAAGAACCCTTCAAGAGTGATGATTTCCTCATTCCTTCTTCGAAAACCCAAAGATCTTTGCTTGAGTAACTATATCGTGGAGGAAGGGGGTTAGCCAGACATTGTGGGAATTTTCATGATTATTGGTTATAAAATCTGGTTACCAGGTTTGGGACTTGGAGTCCCAAAGCATCATCATGAAGCCTTTTCAAGTTAGCGTGGGGGCCTCTGAGAGCACACTTAGAGTCCACTGACCATGGGCCCAGTGTGCCCGCAAATCCATCCAGAGGTCATTTCCCCAGTCCCTGAGAGGCTAATTGGAATTGACATACTTGGCATTTGGCCTAGCCACTATATTGGTTCTTTATCCTTTCAGATAAGTTATTAGAGTTGAAAGGCCAAGTGAATATTTCTGAAAGAGAGTAATTCCTCACACCTTCCATCCTTTGCCACGCCAAGGTAGTAAGAAAAAAAATCAACATTTTATCCATGGGGGATGGCCGTCATTAAAGACATAAATGACACAGGCTGTTAGTTCCTATCATATCTCTATTTAACTTGCCACTCTAACCCGCACAGAAACTGAACATATCCTGCAGAATAACCGTAGACTATTACAGACTTAACCAAGCAGAAGCCCTGATCACAGCAGCTTTGCCAGATGTAGTGTCATTGCTAGAGGAGATTAATAAGGCCCTGGGTATACACGGTATGTGGCCACTGATTTGGTGAACGTGTTCTTTTGCATCCCAATTTAACGAAGAGGATCAGAAACAGTTTGCATTCAGATGGGACACCCAACAAAAGTCATTTAAAAATGTGTCTCAGGTCTGTGTTAACTTTCCACACCTTGCAAAAAGCACTGTATTACTTTTACATCCCACAGAACATCATACAGGTACATTAAACTGACAGTATCATGCTGATTGGACAGGTTAAGGAAGAGGTGACTAGTATGCTGGTGGCATTGCTAAGACAGTTTCACCGTAGAGAGTAAAAAATAAATTTCAGGGACCAGCATAATGAACATTTTTGGACATTAGGAGCATGCCAAGAAATACTATTCAAAGTAAAAGAAAAATTGCTGTATCCTGCATCCTCTACACAACAAAGAAGGAAGAAAGTATCAGCTAACATCTTTGGGGTCTGAAGACAGCTCATTCCATGCACTGTTCCAGTCCATCTATTGAGCAATTTGGAAGTCTGTGAGCTTTGAGTGGGATACACAGCAGGAAAAAACTCTGTAGTAGATCTAGGTCATTGCTATGGTCTGAATGGTCCATATCCTCCAAAAATTCATATGTTGAAACATAATCCCCGATGTGGTAATATTAAGAGGTAAAGACTTTGGGAGATGATTCACTCTTCAGATTGGAGCCCTCATGAATGGGATTCATGATCTTATAAAAGAAGCCTGAGGGAGGTTGTTTGATGCTTTCAACACACGAAGACACAGTGAGGAGGTACCATCTAGAAGAAAGCAAACCCTTACCAGATAGCAAATCTGCAGGTGCCTCAATTTCAGACTTCTCAGCCTCTAGAACTGCAGGAAATAAACTTCTGTTGTTTCTAAGCCACCTAGTTTGTGGTCATTTGTTATTGTAGCCCAAACAGACCAAGACAGTCATGGTGTAATTAGCCCTGCCACAGACTGTATAATCAAGCTGACACTATATAGTTGGAGGTGTCAATGGTGGGAAAAGCTCCAGGGGGAGAATTACAGCACAGACCCTTCCCATTCTGGAGCAAGGCCATGACTTCCACAACAGAGAATTATACATCCTTTGGGAATCAGAGCTTGGGATGGTACTGGGCCCAGGTAGAGATGTAACACTTTCCTTGATATAGCAAGTGACCACATGTTCAGAACTGCCTCTTAGGAACTGGGCTCTGTTGTACTTGGAAAGTCATAGAGTTGGACTGGCCTAGTAGCAGTTTGTTATAAGTTGAAAATGTTATATCTGGGATTGAGCTTGAGCAGGCCAGAGAGTTAGCAGACATTACTGGAGCAGGTGGACCAGAGCCTCCATGTCACCCCACAGTTGCCCTTGTGGCCCTTCCCTGGCTTGCATCCACGGTTGGATGGGGGCCCTGTACAACCCACTGGAATAAAAGGAAAAAAAAAGAAAAACAAATCTGAGTTTGGTTTGTGAACAGGTCAGCTTGGCGCATGAGTGCAAACCAAAAAAAAAAAAAAAAAATCATGGTTGAATTACAATTTACTGGGCCTAAAAGACATGGAAGAGGAAAAATATGTTCCTGATGGCAAGCACTGTGAGCAGCAAAACCAGTCATCCCTGTGTGTGGAAGCAGATGTAGACCAAGGTGAGGGTATATATGGATTCCTAGACACTGGCCCAGCTATCTGTTCAGAGGCCCAGGAGAAAAACGACTAGAAGAGCACAGAAAGAATGTCTGGGATAGAGACCTGTGGATGGGTATTTGGGAATGGTGTAAAGTGTAAAGCCTTTTATACTACACATTATCACCCACAAGAAAAAGTCTACTATGGAAGAGGTATTGAAGAACCACATAGACAAAAATGACTCAGTGGTCACTAGCCAGTCTTTGTCATTGGCCACTACAGAATTGGTGTGATGGGCACAGAAATGGATTTGCCATATTGGCAGAGACAGGGTATGCAGGGGCCTGACATACAAAGGGCTGATGTAGATGCTACTGCCTCTGAGTGTTGACTATCTTATGGTTGTTTGCTCTCATGATCACCTGGCCCACTGGGAGGCTCCCTGCCGCTGTCCCACATGATGAGCCCAGGTAAAGATCAAAATTCAAAATTTTAAGTATGGTTTCTACTGAATACCTATTGCTTTAGCACCATCCTAAACTCAAAAGATCGGGTTAGACCATTGTAAGCCGAGGACCATCCTTAGCGTCCACCAAGTATATTCTAGCAATCACATCTTTATGCATCCAACACTCCCCTCTATCCTAATAAATGCTGCTTCTAAAGCATCCTTTATTTCAACACTTGCAACTTTAAATTCATGGTAGATTGAGATGCCTGGCAGTCCTAGACACCTCGACACATTTTCCAGACAACTAGCTGCGAATTTAGGCAATGCCTTTCCATCCTGCTTCACCAACTGCTCCTCATCCACTTTACGCAGCTTTCCTACAGATTGTTGACCTGTCACTTGGCTTTGGTTTTCTGCTCACAACTCTTTCATTCCCTCAGTCTTATCCCAATAACTTTCCAGTTCTCGTTTTGTTGCATAGAATGTATAATTTAAAGATAAGCCCAAAAGAAAAATGCCATTTTTTTTATTAAAACAAACAGCTTTCTGAGAGTAATCCCCAGTCACTAGTGATGTGTTTTTGTAGGGATTTAGACTAGGAGGTCATATGAAAAATTGCTCATTAAGATAAAGTAATATTACTGTTCTGTGAATAATATCACATAAACATTATACAAAAATCGTGAATTTTTTACCAAAATATGAATAGCTTAGCCCCTGTGGAAATCACCCCATGGGACCCAGCCACTTGCACTGGGTTTCTGTCATCATGGTAAAAGGGCTTTTGTCATCAGGTATGACCTGAAGACACTTTACATATGAGATACTCCCCTCTCGTTCTGTTAGAAAAACAAAATGCAATCATTGTAAGAATGTATTGTTAAGGATAAAACATCAAATTCAATACTGAACTGCTAACAGAGTAATAATGCTTTGAGAAGCCTATTAATAGTAACTAGGCTGCTGTCATTTTCCTTGAATAAACATAAAAATTCACATTCTTCTCTGAATCAAAGGTTTTCATTTAATGTATTGAATAATAGAGAACGCTCATAAGTGTTCTAATATATATTGAATACTTGCTTTGTGCCTGGCACTTTTCCAAGTACTTTGGCTGTGTTAACTCATGAAATCTTCACAGCAAACTTACAAGATGGCACAATGGTTAACTTTACTTTATTGGTAAGGAAACTGAGATACAGAAACTTCAGGTAAATTATTCAAGTTCACAAAAGAGTAAACACAAAAGAACTGGAGATTGAACTCAGGCCTCCCAGCTCCAGACCTTTGATCATAACCCACAGTGGAAATTCATGCCCCCAAATTCTTCCAGCTTGTTTTATTTTCCACCATTGTTTGAGTTAGGAATGTGGGAAAAGTGGGTTGAGGAATTCTCCTTCCTCCAACATGAATGAAAAGGTAACTCTCTCTTCACACTCCACACAATTAGGAAAAAAAGATTTTTATAGCAGAACACTTAAGAAATTCTGGATTTCAGCCCAAATCAGACACTTGAAATCACTATGATATTTTATACTATAGTACTTATTTTTGTAATAATGGCATTATCTATATTATTAGTTTAAAAATAACTATAGAAGTATGGTTAAGTGCCTATAGGTTGTGGTCAGATGAATGGGGAGTAGAGAATGAGGTACTATTTGTTAGCGCTGAAAATTCTAAGCCTCAGTTTCTTTCTTTGTTAAATGGGTGTATTAATGCCTACTTAAGGGGATTTTTATAAAAATTAAACCAATTAAAGCATGTTTAGTGATTAGCAGAGTGCATGGATGTTAACCAAAATGCAATGTCAGTGTTACTATCATTATTAGATCAAATAATAATCTTACTATGAATCAGAGTTGGTTGGGACTTTGTGCTTGTTTTTTTGTTTGTTTGCTTTTTTCTTTTCTTTGATAATCTTAGAAGTACTCTATTTTAAGTCATTTCTGCTTATTTATACTAACAAACTCTCCAAGAAATGGACTTTACTGCATCAACTGGAGCCATGGAATTCTAATTTAACTCAAATAACAGCTAAAGTGGATACTATAATTTTTAGTGAAATGGTGCTATGTCCTGAGGAGGGTGGAAGACAAAATATCCAATATCTAAAGGGGACAGTTAGAATAGTAACATACATTTCTGTAATACAACCTGTCTGGTGGAAGAGATGGATAGCAAATTGTTAGCTCCTTTCCTAATGCTCTTTCCTTCTTCAGCCCCAATTCATCATCAATGAATAGTCTCATCATTTTCATCCAATGGGGTAAGAATGAATGAGAACATATTTTCAAGGTTTTCTAACTGTTGAGATACAGATATTGAGAGCACAGGGATTAAAACGGCTACATTTGCAAGAATGACTTATATGAATTAAGCAAGCTGGAAGATGTTTGTCTAGAAAACGAACCTACTGATTCTTTTAAGAGGAGGCTCTTGGCAATCTGCCTTCACTCTGTTTTGTGCTGAGTTACTAATGTTTTCTGCTTACTCTCTGCTCTCTGCTGACTATCTGGGAAAAGCCTGGCCTTTCCTCTAAACTGAAAGCAGAGTTCTGATCTTGAAAGCTGAAAACACATTTAAAAAATAAAAAGCACAATAAATAACACATAACACCTCACTTCCTCATTTGGACAAGTTAAAGTTATTTTAAAGTCCTATAGTCATTTTCACAGCAAGTCACAAAATTTTATGTTAAGAAATAAAAATATTATTTCAAAATATAAAAGCACATATCCTAAAATAATATTATCCCATATTTCTACTATCATTATTGGGTAGATCATCCTTTCTGCCATGAATGTAAATTTTAAATAAACCCATTTGAATATTCCATCATAGAGATTATTCTAAAAAAAAAAAAATCCAAGCATCTGAAGAAGAGACCTACGTGTGTCTTTCATGCTGTGCATATCGTGGGGCCATGTGTGTGTACTCTAAAGCATGTGGCTCTGGGTTTGCTGCAGACAGATTGTGTCAGTGTGACTCTGAGGGCGCTTACATGAGGGCCATCATTTCTGATGTAGATTGGTAATTGCCCAGCATGCTGTCCTGAATTCCGTCTCAAGCTGTTTATATTCTTTCCACTAATTCCATCCAATATTTTCATATCTTACATTACATTAACAGTAGAGATGCTGTTACAATGCCAAAGTACATTTTTGAGTTATTAAACTGATTTATATCTCCATTATTTCTTAACAATTATTAAGAGTAGAGAGAATAGAATCTCCTTTCAAGAATCTCTGTGCCCAAAAGGAAAGGGTGACAGTTCATCTAATCTTCAGATAAGTTTTGTAAGGTGTGTTGATTCTACCTTTTGGATTATCTCATTCATTCATTCAGTTATTCAATAAACAATATACTTGTTAATGTGTTCTGTGGACCAGACATTGAATATTTGAGGGCACAGAAATGCAATAAGCATCATCCCTCTTCTCAAGGAACTTTTATTATTTTGGGGGAGTTGACAAGCAAAACAGCAAGTAGAATTCAGTGTGAAAAGTTCTGTAGGGAGATACATAAGAATGACTCTGGAACAAAGTATTTTATATTATATAATATCAATTTGCTGACTATCTTGCAATCTCTGGTCAAAACAAAGTGAGATTGGTATGTTACCAATAGTATAGTCTAACTTGAGTGTTTTGTCATTGCAACTTTAGAAAGGGCATGTGAAATTCTTCCACTTATAATGACTTCCTCATCCCAGCTCACCCATTTCCCCTGTTTCTTCACTTGGTCAACTTCTCCAGACCCTTCAAGTCTCTGTATAAATGTTCCCTGCTTTGTGGATCTTTTCTTGATTTTATCCTCAAGACTTGGAAGTTCTCTTTTCCTTCTATTTCAGTGTGCCAATACCCACGATAAAAGTTGCTTTAGATTAGTGTTTTTCCTCAAGTGGTCCTTAGACCCACAGCATTGACATCATGTGGGAACTTGTTAGACATAAATTATCAGGCTACTCCTTGGACCTACTGTTCAGAATCTCTGGGGCTTAGGTCCAGCAATGTATGTTTTTACAAACCCTATGGTAATCCTGAAGCAAAATAGAATTCGAAAAATGCTCCCTTAATGTGTTGCAACTTCAAATTTGTGAGCCTGTTTTTTCAAGTTGTAAAGCACTTGAATGCAGGGTTGATGTCTTTTTCACCTAGAAAAAAAATGGAGTACTGAATACAGTAATTTTGAAAAAAAAAATTTAAAATCTAATAGTGGCCAGCTGTGGTGGCTTATGCCTGTAATTATAGCACTCTGGGAGGCCGAGGCGGGAGGATAATTTGAGGTCGGGAGTTCTAGACCAGCCTGAGCAAGAGCAAGAACCTGTCTCTACTTAAAAAAATAGAAAAATTAGCCAGCATGATGGTATGCGTCTATAGTCCCAGCTACTCTGGGAGGCTGAGGCAGAGGATTGCTTGAGCCAAGGAGTTTGAGGTTGCAGTGAGCCACAATGATGCCACTGCACTCTAGCCTGGGTAACAGAGAGAGACTGTCTCAAAAAAACAAAACAAAGAAACAAAAAGCTTTATTCTTTGAGATTAGTACTTTCTTTCTTCAGAAACCTCAACTGATCCACATATGTCCCAAAAAGACATATAATTGGGGGATGAGGAATATAACCATCAGAAATCATTAACACCCAATCAATGGGGTGTGAGGCACTATGGTTTATTGGACAGTTTTTGAGTTAATTAGCAATCAAACCCTGGTTCTACTACTTCAGCCAGGGAAAACTAATTAACTACCTCCTTTGAGTCATTATTTTCTTATCTGTAAAATACTGCAGATAACAAATAAATCACAGGGTATTCATGAACATAGGATGGAAAAATATACATTAAAAAGTCCAATAGTATAAATTGTCTATCGCAGAGTTCTGGTTCCTCAGGGTAGCTTAGATTTTCTATTGGAGAAGTGGATCTCATTTTCTATTTTCAGCTTCCTTACTCAGGATTTCAGAAGATATAAACCTACCACTTGCCTTGAATGGGAAAACTACGTAAAACAAATTTCTGAAACAAGACAGTTGGGATAGTAGAAGGGATTAGAATTGAGACCTGTAAAAACAAGATAAAGGAGAACAATGGATTCTACACTTGCAAAGTTATAGATAATATTATATGACTGAATGTGTTCTGATGGGTAGCTAATGCACAGCAGTGTTTGGTTTAAGAACCTAAATGCTGCACATCAGTAAAGGTGGGTACACACATATTTAAAAGGATGGGAAATTGTGTCTGTGTCTGTGGATTTCTACTTCTCTATTTTAAGGCTAGGTACCAAAAAAATAGCATCTTCATCAGTTGAAGACTTAATGCAAAATTTGCAATAAATAGAATAAAAATTGTAATATAGTTCATCATTATTGAGCATATATTACGTACCAGTTACTACACTAAGTATTACACATCTATTATCTCATTTCAGGGCTACCTACACAATCTGTGGGGCCCCATGTAAATGAAAACGAGGGGAACTTTGTTAAAAAATTATGAAAATCAGTAGTAAAGGCACTAAAATAAAAGGTTTTCCTTTCACAGTCTCTCTTCAGTTTCTTTATGATTTTTAAAAATTTACTATTTAATATCATTCTAAGGTAATAAAACTAAACTTTTAAATTATTAGTGATTTATGCCTTTCATCTTCATATTATGTAATGTCAATGTTAAATGCAGATATAGGAAAATTTATATGTGATTACTAAAATTATACAATCTGTATTTTTTAGCTTGCGCATACATGTACCCTTTTTTCTTATAATAACAATAGAAATGCTGCACAAAACTAGCTCAACTATTCTAATTTCACTTCTTGATATGTGCACATTCTGCCAACATTCTCTCTTTGGCTTACTAATGAGTGAGGAAGTACTGAAAGTAATAAGAATTATATGTTGCCCTTCCCTTTTCTTCTATGTTATAATTTTCAGCCTAAGAAACACTAGTCACAGAGGATATCAGAGGGTTTCTTGGTCAACTGAGTTTTTTGGAACACATTGACTACTTTCTGGGTTATAAGTTCTGATTCCAACAGAAAGTGTGGCGTTTTGGTGTTGTCATTTTCCCCACCTAGTTGTGGATATAACATGCTTACTTTCTACTCACTTTGAGTCTTTCCTGGACTCCCACACATATAGGTCCATCAGAACTGTGAATTCATGGGGCACTGAAAATGCTATGGGAGAATACGCTGTCCTGGAGCAGCCTACATACATGTTGTCTATACCTTCTCTGCTCACATGTATGCACCACTGCCCATTGGACTTAAATAAAACATAAATTCAATGATAAAATTTATAAAAAATTTAATATGGCAAGAGCAGAGTGTTCAACCATGTTTGAGGCCCTTCTAGGAATGAATCTTTGAGTAACTAGTCAGGTCCCATGTCAAGGAAGCCATCTGTGTCTCATCTCATCATGAAGGACCGTAGTAGCTGTGCCAGCCCACAACTACATTTCCATTTTACAGATTAGAACACTGAGACACAGTTGGCAATTCATGGGTGAGATTCAATTTCAGATAGCCTGGCTCCATAGCCCATGTTTTTACCCATTATTTTCCATATTGAGGTGGCATTTTTTTTTTTTAGCTTTTACTGTATTTTGTACTAAGTATTGTTCCAAACACTCATTGAATTTGCATGATAATCTTGTTAGGTGTTAGACTATTACTCCCAATTTACAAGTGAATAACCTGAAGTTCAAGCAGAATAAATGTATTATCCAGTTCATAAATAGTGGACCTAGATTCAAACCCAAGCAGTTGGCTCCAAACCCCTTCTTATTAACAAGCTAATACTGTCTGTAAAGGTTGTTTGCTGCAGGTGAAAATGTCTCCATAAAAGAGGTATTCAATACATTTTTTTTTTTGTCTATTCATTAAATTTATTTTTAGAAAATACAATTTTTTGTGAGCATTCTAAATAAAAGAAAAGTGAAGCCTGAAAAACAGCAGCACGTATCTGTGTATAGGATATTGCTAGTAGGTGGCAGGACTATTGAGGTGTGCCTGTGATTAACTTTTGACTGAATGCACAGAGTAGTTAGTGGGTCCTGGGTGCTATGGGGAAAAGACAAAGGCAGAAAAAGAACAAGCACAAATTTCTGATACTTTCCTACCTTGTGCAAAATAAGACCTCTTTCTGTGCTTACTCTAATCCCTTTCCTTTTGAGTGGAACATCACAAAGGTTGCAGACTTGAGAGAGCTAGGAGTCCTTTTATAAGGGGAAAAAACCTATGCAACTCTATTCCTTCTAGTATAACCTGACAAGTTCAATACATAGGGGCCTGTTAAAAACCCTTTTGTACAAAGCAATTCTCAGAAGAGCTACTGGTAAATTACAGTTTTTATTTTCCAGCGCTAATAAACATGATTGTATCTAATTGTAGACTGACAGAAACATCCAGTAATTTTCTTTAGCAATATTGTGTTAGATAGTCAACCTGGAAATAATCAATTATATTATTCTAAGCTATATTTATAAGAATTGTTACATCCCCTGCAAGCATGCAAATGTTATATTTTCTCTTCTGACTTTGGTTTTTAAGCTACTTAACTGAAGTCTAAATTTTTCTAGCCTAAATACTATATATTTAAAATGACAGTAATTTCATTTGGGAGGTTCAGTTCTTAATATTCCAGGAATTTTTGTGATTAGACCAAGTTTTTATCTTAATAAAATGGTAATTAGAAATGGACATATTGGCTCTGATTTTCTGTGACAAGCTCAATTCTATGCTATCTAGCTCCAAAGATATGATTTGTTTTACATAACAGATGAGCTGGGCTGTACAATTAAGCTAAAATAAAAAGATGCACAATCAGTGTTTTGGTAAAATGCATAAATGAATCAAGTCACTGGCAAATATAAGTTTTGTAATCATGTAATGTTTTTATATGATGGATTTTTATCTTACTAAAAGGTTCCTTCATATGAAATTAGCTTAACTTTTATCAATTAATTTTCAATGGGAGATGATCAATGTGATTAATGTTCAATGTGTGGCGGCTTCTTTGATTCACATTTTCTTCTATCTGTTCCTTGCCTGCTTTGGAAACAAAAAATCAGATTCAATTGCATAATATCAGCTTTAATTTCTACACTGCAACTATTGACTACAAACTTAGCTTTTTTATGATACTATATACCATTTAAAATTGTCATGATGTCAAATTACAATAATGAAAAATGCAGAAAACTGATCTGTTTTTAAGAAAACTTTTGCATCTTTACAAATTACCAATATCTATAATTTCTAAGAGCAGCATTTTATTAAGCCATTGTTTATGGTCTCTGTGTGTATATATATGTATATAGATAGATAGATAGGTGCAGATATAATCTCCCAGTGTTTTTTGAATTTCTAATTGATAATGGTGTGAGTTTTTGGAATTTTCTCCATTCTTTCTTCAACCTTTATAAGAGCAAAGAGAATGAGACAGTGGTATAGAAGACACCAAAAGGAGATTTTTAACATGTATCTAGAACATGCAAAGCAGATAGACACCTTGAAAGGGCAAGAGAGAGTAGAGACAGCAACTCAGAATAAACAGGAAGAGCCTCAGGGCAGGGATTAGTGGAGCTGCCAGCAGAATCTCTTATGGGCTCTGAGCACAGGATCAACTGGCTCCCAAGGGCAAAGGTAAGAACAAGGATTCAAGCGGGAGTGATAGATAAAATATTCTTTATAAAACAACTGTGTTGGCTGGCTATTCACATCATTCTCCCTTTTTCCTACTCTTTGATCCCTATATGATGAAATCATAAATCTAGAAAAAAACACAGATGAATTCCTCTATAACTTGGATGTGGGGAAAGGCTTTCAAATTATAACTTAAAATCTGGAATCAATATAATAAAGTATTGATAAAATAGATTATATTAGAAAAAGTTTGCATGGCAGAAGCATCATAAAGCAAATGAAAAACTGGGATAAAATGGTAGCTACGAAGGCTAATACCCGTAAAGTATAAAGAACTCTTCAGATGGAAAAAAAAGTAAGACCAAAATTATAAGTAGAAAACATGAGTAAAATACATGAAGAGATCATCAATACTATAAAAGGATTTCAAAAACATGGGAAGCTATTCAACTTCACTGACAGTAAACTTATGCTACTCACATATCAGATTAATGAATTTCAAAAACTTTATAATGCTTTTTATTGGAGAGGCTAGGAGAACACCTATGCTCTCACATATTGCTGATAGAAATGAAAATGATATAACCCCTATGGTGGAGAAATTGGGAATATTTAACAAAACTATGTGTTCATCTACCCGATAACCCAATGATAGGACTACTAAATAATTACTGAAAAGGTACACCTCCAAAAATATAAAAGAACACATGCATGTTCGTTTTAGAAAATATGTACTGAAATACTGAATTATTTAGAGGTAAATGGGTATGATGTCAGCAACTTACTCTTAAGTAGTTCAAAAAATATGTCCTTCGAATATGTATATATACACATATATACATATATATGCATCTACACACATACACATGCACACATGTATATGAGAGATTGCCAGAGTGAGAAAGTGTCATAATGTTATTAATTGGTGAATTGGGTTGAAGAGTAACCTGTAGATTTTCTGTAGAATACTTAAAACACTTCTGTAAGTTTGAAATTGTTTCAAATTAAAAATAAAAAGGGAAAAATCACAGGCTTAAGTAGTTGCCTGAAGTATCTAAAAATACGAGATGAAATACTACATTAAATGTAACAAACGATGGAAAGAAAGGGCAAGTAGCAGTGGGCAGGGAAAATATACCTAATTATGTTCTGTGATGGGGTCATTTCCAATTGACAACAATCACAGGGAGATATAAGCAGCAACCAGTGCAGTAACTGATCACAGAAGCCTCTGAGCAGTGGGACTGTGAGTGGAGAAGTTTGGAGCAGAAGCTGTCATTTTTCATTTTAAATTCGCTGTAATATATTTAGTTCAGTAGCATTAAAATTGGGTACATAGGCTACTTTAATACAAATGGCCACAAAATTCCCTCTCTTATACAATAATATAGTGAGTGCTACAGGGATCTTTCTGAAATCTTCTCAGCCTACTATTGAAAATGGAGTGATAAATTTTAATACCAGGACAACTAGTAAGTTCTATCAGAAAATTAGTCTAAGATGGTAAAAGCTTAGTCCAATATGTAATGTGATGTCATTGAGTCTTATTTCTTTGGCAATTTTGATGGTATATTTATTAGTAAGAGATAGAATTGTGCAGTTAGTAAGATCCTTATTCATTCTCTACTTTTTCATTATTCTTTTCCTTCTCCTTTAAAGCATTTCCCCTCCCTGCCCCATCCAAGTATCCAAGGTCTCTTTCTCTTCTCTCTCTCTCTTTCTCTCCGATCCCCAACCCCCTCTGTTTTTTTTTTTTTTTTTGTATCACTCATCTCTGCTCTATAACTATCCTTGATAGCTTTCTCTCACTAAAACATCCTCCTCTTTCCCTGCTTAGTCCTACCTCTGCCCCCAAATGCTTTGATATATGTAACAAATCTCTATTGCCAGGCCCTGGAGACACAGCTGAACAAGGAAGGCAAAGTTCTGCCTTCATGGAGTGAGAACCTGGTAGAGCAGACCAACATGCAACCACTCACACAGCTTCCATGAAGGGAAAGCACAGGTGCTAAGACAGCCATGCAGGGGTATCTAACTTGACCTTCAAAACATGAGAAGGCAAGTTTGGAGCTTGATTAGAAGTGGCCAAGCCAAGAAAAGTTGGGGGGGGGGGGGCGGTGGAAGATCACATTTTAAGTACAGAGAAAGGTTTGTTGTGAAGGAGATGAAAGGGGTTCAGTATGTCTGTGATATATAAATTAAACAAACTGACAGAAGCTGAAGCAGCAAAGAGAGGCACAGCTGTCGGAGGCCTGTATACCACATAAAGGAATCGATGCTTCTCTGGAAGGAAGACTCCATTTCTATGGTTCACCATTATGCATTCATCCAGGGCTCTTTATTTCAGCTAAGTTCCTTCTCCTTCCTACTTGCACAATGTTTAAAAAGTTACTTACACGCCCTATTCCAGAGTAGTTCTGCAGGGGTTTTATTTAAGTAATTCATTCTTCACTAGTTTTTTTTTTTTTTTTTCCCCTGAACAAAACAAGAAAGCAAGGAAATAGGAAGCAGTTGAGTCACTCACGAATGCTCAGGGAGAGACAGATGGGTTGCTAGAGAACAGGAGAGCCAAGAAAAACTCTTGATTCAAGGTTATGTACTCGTGCAGAGCAGACTTGTGGCCTGGAGGGGTCCCAGTTCTGGGTTATTGCAACTGTGTGCACACATCGTGAGGAGCATGTTTGAGGGGCACGAGCCCTATATATACGGTGCTAAGAAAACTCATCAATTATGACTTCTGGTTAGAGATAAAATAGTAAAAAGGAAAACACTTAACAAATGTGTCCAAACATCCTTGAATTGTATAAAAATAATAATTATAAACATACGTGGAATTACATTTCTATTCTTAATGTTTTTGCATAATAAATATATAGAAGATGGAAATAGGTTCATTTTCAGAGTTAAACTAGTGAAATCCACTCGTAAGTGAAGAGTATAGCTGATGGTAGAAGTATTACTAAATACCGATATTGCAAATATATGACTGGACTATGATGTCAACCAAGTAAGATAGACAATTTGGTTTCATTCCAAGGATTTATACCTAAAGTCTGTTATAACAATGACAAATCTATTGTCTGAAAAAAAATGCTGTGAAAGAAACCAGGCACAGAAAGACAAATACCGAATGATCTCACTTATATGTGGAATCTAAAAATGTTGACCTTGTAGGAGTGGAGAGTAAGATGGAGGTTACCAGGGGCTGCTGGAGCAGTGGTGTCGGGAGGCATGGAGGCCTGGGGAGAAGTGGTTCACAGGAGACAAAATTTCAGCTAGATAGAAATAAGCTCAAGGGATCTATTGTACAATCTGATTGCTATATTTAATTATACTGTATTGTTGAAAAATGGTATGAGAATAGATTTGAAGTTTTCTCACCAGAAAAATGACTCTGTGAGGTAATTCATATAGTAATTAGCTCAATTTAACCAATTTGTGAGGTATATATTTCAAAATGTCACATTGTACACAATATACATAATTTTACTCATGCACTTAAAATAAAATAAAGTTTTTAAAAAGGTTTAACTGAAGAAAGTTCATTACCAAAAAGGGGGGGAGGCAAGAGAGAAAAGGTATCAAGTATAGATGCATAATAGCTAATTGCAAAAGCCCCTCCCTGAATTTGGTGAATGTGAATATTTTGAAACTAGAAAGGAGTTGGTTAATATTTAAAATCGGTCAAATACTTGATATCTTCTCTCTCTCTTTCTCTCTCTCTCTCTGTCCCCTCTTATGTTTTTGATGTGCTTATTGTTAGTATATAGAAATATATATGATTATAAATATTGTCCTGTATTCAACCACCTGGCTAAATTCACTTATTAAGTAATATATCAATAGATAGCTTTGGATGGTTTCGTATACTATCATGTAATATGTAGATAGTAAGAGCTTTATTTGCTTTATGATACTTGTAAATTTTATTTTTATTTTATTTTCACCTTATTTTACTAGCTAGGATATTCACAATAATACTGAATAAAAGTGATGAAAAAAATATACTTGTGTTATTCCTGATCACAATGGGAATTCTTTATGTATTACATCATTGAATATTTTGTTTTCTTTAATTGTTTTATATATATTTTAAGAAATATATATAAAAAATATATATAAAAAGAAATATATATAAAAAATCTTTAAGAAACAAAGACATTTCCTTCTGTGCCTAGTTTGATGACAGTTTTTATCATGTATTTATGCTGAATTTTATCTCATGCCTTTTCTCTACTTATAAAGTTGATTATATGATTTTTCTTCCCTATTTTTGACCATACAGTGAACTGTAATTTAGAATATTAGAATATAAAGCCATCTTTGCATTCCTTATATAAGTCAAATTTTATGGTAATCCAATGATAACCATATGAATACACTCTACTTTAACATGACTTGTGTCCTTTAAATCATTTTGGTACATACTAAAAAAAATTATATCTGGTGAAAAATATGAAGCTTGCAAATATGTCATCTTATAAAGACGTACTAAATATTTTATTCTGTTTTGTATGTGTTGGCAATGGATACAAGTAATATTAACAAAGGAAGATTTTAATAAATCTTTCTGTCATTAGGTTAAGCCACACAAAGCTCAGAGAAAATATCTCCATGTTTTTCATGCTGTTTTTTATGACCCTTGTGGTGCAATAGGATGCTTGTTTCTAAGCAGCAGTGTTAAATGGAATAAGAGTAATTATTATTGACACATAATGTAATTACCAATAATGTATTGGGTTGAAATGAAGAGGAGCATTTTAATCTTCACATGAAGCAATTGATGTGTTTAGCTCCCATTTGTGTTAATGGCAAGTATTCCCATGAATCTCAGTGTCAACAGAAGAGAAATGTACTCCAAAGGATGCTCATCAGAAATTCAAGCTGTTTTATTTAGCAGAAAGAACAGAGCTCCCTGAGAAAGATCTATTTTTTAAATGGAAAGCAATTTCTACTCCATAGAGCATAACCAAAGACTCCCTGCCCTTCCAAACATTTCCAGTGTACTGTTTTCCACTACAGAAGATACAATTCCTTTCAGGCTTCATGTTATACAAAGTGAAACTTCTTTTTAAAGAAATAAATCATTTGTGCAGAATTATTGCCAAATAATGTGCTTGTTGAAGATTCCTGGAATCCTCTCTATATAAAACTGGAGATATGGAGAGAGAATTGTCTGTAGGTTCAAGAAAAGTCTCTTTTTTTCCTCCATGTTTGTTTTCTGTTGGAAATGTAAGACTAATCATTTTTCTAATATTCAGATAAGGACATAAGAGCACAGGCACTAGGATAGAAATGGAGGTTTCTAGATATCCTCCTGAGGGGGATTTTCATGAAATCAAAATTTCACTAAAGTTATTTTCTCTTTTATTTAAGATAAATAAAACATCAATTTAGAAAAGCCATATCCAAATTGATTTAGTGACTAATTCAAGCAAATATTTAAAATAAAACAGCTTGATTCATTTTAATTATTTACTACTGTTTGAATAATCTTCAAATATAAAACAACACTAAAAATAACTTCCTATTTTGAGATCCTTCAGGGGACCATTTTACAAATAGATTAAAATTATTTGTAATAAACATGAAGTTTGCCTATAAGTAAAACAATGTTTCCGAAGTATCCCCAAAGATGGGTATATTAAATTGTGGCATATTTAAGCAACGAAATACTAAGAACAAGGTTGTAAAAGAGTATTTAATATCTTGAGAAAACATATCCTTCATTAAAAAAGAGTACAATTAATGTGTAAAATAGGACCTTAAATATGAACATCGACACACATATTTATATAATTATCTCTGTCTTTGGAAATATGTGGAGACTTTTAAAGGAGGAGAGGTTAAAAATATACCAGGCTATTAAAAGTGCCTATTGAGTCACGGTGAGATTACAGGTAATTTCTATTTTGTCTTTATGCTTTTCCGTAATATATAAATTTTATACAATTAGTAGAAGCTACTAATGTAATTATAAAAAGAATGCCTCAAATAATCTAGTACATGTGAAGTATACTTTTTGAAATATTATTTACATATGTCATGTATTTTATTGTTATAAGTTTGCCAAGCATAGAACAAAAGTGAATTTTTATATATAGTGAATCCTATCTAAATTATCACATTTCAATTAAGCAACTTTCAAATGAAGTTGCAATGTTATTGATTTGCTTTTGAATTAAAAAGTTTCTAATTAACATTGGATAATGTAATTATATTATATAATGTATATTATTTTGAGAAATATAAATATTTCCTTTCAAAACTCTTTGAAGTAAGCTATACTGCTCACCTATTTATTAAGCAGTCCAAATAGAAAGACAAACATTAATTGATTTCATCTAAGATTAAGTGGTGAATTTAACTTGCAAGGATATCTTGTTTTTTCCTCCCTTAGAGAGAGATGTTAAGCTGATTAGTAAAACTACAATATCAATATAACAGCTTCTGTCAGAAAGCTTGCAGAAACCTTTTTTTAAAAGACTTAAGCTACATATCTTTATTATCTTTGCCAGTCTGTCTTGAGAATATGATACCAGAGTAGATATAAAAATGTAATTATTAGGGGATATTTTTTCATCTTGGGTTGGCCAGAAAATTTCCTTACTTAAAAGATGAATAATTTCTTAAATATGTCTTTGGGAGACATGCAAGGCAAAAATACAAAATTATGTTTGTAGTGTCTGTTAGCCAGTAACAAATCTTACTGAAGAAAAAAGGAAAATTGAGGATTGAGAGGGTAGACTCGTATCTCAATGGAACTAGATGAGATTGAAAAAAATGTAGGGCCATAAATATTTCAAATGGCTCTATTAATGCTGCCTGAACATAATATGAAAATGAAATCTGAATATTTTTCAAAAAGCTATTGTGATTCTGAATCTTGTGAGGGTGTGTTGAGAAAGAAAACTTCACACAAAGACAAATTTATTAATCTTCTTGATGAGGGAAGGGCAGAGTTGTGAAGGAAACAGTTTTGTAAAACTATGGGACAAGACATTTAAAAGAACTTTGGCATATGTATACCATGGAGTACTACTCAGCTATAAGAAACAATGGTGATATAGCACCTCTTGTATTTTCTTGGATAGAGCTGGAACCCATTCTACTAAGTGAAATATCCCAAGAATGGAAAAATAAGCACCACGTGTACTCACCATCAAATTGGTTTCACTGAGCAACATCTGAGTGCACATATAGGAATAATGTTAATAGGGTGTTGGGCAGATGGGGGCAGAGGGGATGGGTGTATACACACATAATGAGTGTGATGCGCACCGTCTGGGAGGTGGACACGCTTGCAGCTCTGACTGGGGCAGGGGGAGGGCAAGGGCAATATACATAACCTAAACTTTTGTACCCCCATAATATGCTGAAATAAAAAAAAAAGAACTTTGGATGAATTTTAGATATAATATTGCATAAAAAATATTGGACCAGAACTTAGAAGATAGCCTCTTTCAACTATTAATAATACATATCTGTAATGTTGTCTTTGAACTTGATTTTTTCCTTATCTATAAAATTATGGTTAGAAGAACTATTTCCCACCTAAAAATTATGTAACTGCATGAAATAATCACTGTCCTTTGTTTTCCTACATGTAACTCAGAAGTAAAGTTGCCCTATATTGATAACTTTATATTAGATGCATTTTAGATTTTCTTCCCTTAAAGATCTATTGTAACATCAGCATAAGATGAAATTGATCTTCAGTTCAGTTTACTATCAAGGGACAAAACTATTTCTTAGTGCTATGTGGGATATGGAAAGAACTGATAATGACCCAGCAAATTTCCTGCAAGATTGATGGGTTATTATATTACTTAGAGAAAAAAGTATTCTTTTGTGCCACGATTTCAAAAGGCCGTGAAATTATTGGACAATTAAAGTATGAAGATGGCATAGTTATAATATTCATCACAATGGGGTATAATATTTTTCATCAAAGAAAATGACCCTACTTTATCAAAACTACCATGAGTTCTGTTATTTCAAGTTTTGTTTATTGGCTGACTTTTATAAACCATACAATACACTGGCTTTGAAGACACAACAGTGAGTTCACTATCAAACAGAGAGGAAAATACGGAGTGCATTGACCATGTGCATCTATCTCTTCTTTCTATCAGAACACCAATAAAATGGACAAAGAAAAAGAAGCTGAAGACAATAGTGGATAGGACAGTTCAGCATGTTTTACAGATGGAAGTCAGGAGAGAGCTCATTGCAAAACAGGAGAATTTCTGTAGGTGTTTACAGAGAGGCGCACTAGTGAGAATCATCAAGTTCCACATTGAGGATGCCAGGCACAGTGGAAGACAGAGATGAACTCCAAGAATGAAAATAGGAAGATTAAGAGGAGAGTCACATACTGAATTCTGGTATTCCCAGCCAGCCAAGTCCTCCACAGAGATTGAAATGTTATTCTTTGACTCCTTGAAGAAAAGACTTCCTTGCCTTCAGGTGAGAGTGACCAGTCTACAAGGCTGGTCCTTACACAGTTTTGAATCATCTTTTTAAAAGTCTTGTTCTTATATATGCACAAACAACCAAAAGTTATCAGACTTTTTAAAGAAACCTATAATGAAAGAGAAAAGCGCAAACACAAAAACAAACAAGGTTTATGAAGGGAAAAATATTTCAGAGAGCAGACAAAAATGTTTAAAAATATTTAATTAGTAACTTCAGATAGGCAAAGGTATTAAATCCTGGAAATGAGAATAAAAAGGAGTAATTAAAGAACAAAATGGGAAATATCAGAAATTTTAAATGATAAAAATTCAACAAGAAGTTTAACAAATAAAGACTACTTTAAAATGAAGACATAATGTAAAAAAAAAAAGAAAAATAACGAAGGGAAGACAAAAATATAAGGCTTATTTAATCCTTAAATCACTTAAGTCTTACTGTTTAGCTAATGGGAATTAGAAAAAAGGCAATGTAACAGAAGCAGAGAAGAAGGAATTATCAAGTAAATAAAACAGACAACTTTGTCTTGGTTTAATCCCTTCTTCTGCTGAACCATATCCTTCAATAGTACATGAAAGGCGATTGTTTAGTCCTTGTTTTGGTAAAAATGTCTTTGTTCTCTTTTCACAGTTGATTGATGAAATTTTAGGTTTAGATTTCTAGGTTGTGGATAATTTTCCCTCAGAATTTTAAAGGTTTGCTCCACAATCTTCTAATACCCAGGGTTATTGTTGGGGAGAAAAACAGAGGATCCAGGACACAGAGGTTTTTTGTGTTTTGTTTTGTTTTTTGCTACAGTCTCACTTTGTTGCCTGGGCTAGAGTGCCGTGGCGTCAGCCTAGCTCACAGCAACCTCAAACTCCTGGGCTCAAGCGATCCTCCTGCCTCAGCCTCCCTGTAGCTGGGACCACAGGCATGCACCACCATGCCCAGCTAATTTTTAGTTTTTAATTGTCCAGCTAATTTCTTTCTATTTTTTTCTTTTTTTCGTAGAGATGGGGTCTCGCTTTTGCTCAGTCAGGCTGTTCTTTAACTCCCGAGCTCAAACAATCTGCCGGCTTCGGCCTCCCAGAGTGCTAGGATTACAGGTGTGAGCCACCACACCCAGCCACAGAGTTTTTAATATGGGAGAGAGGCAGCAGGAATTCCCAGACTGAAAGCCATCTACTGTCCCTGATAGAAACTAGGCTGGCTTGTACCATACAGACAGAGGGCTGAGGGGGGAGATCAGGCCCCTCATCTGTGAGAGAGAAGACTTGTGAACAACAAACTTCTAAAAAAAAATCATTGTCAAAAGTTGACAGATCTGTTAGTGCTTGTAAGAAAAAAGAAACCTACACACACACACACACAAAAAAAAAAAAAAGAAAAATAATTGATATGAGTAGATTTTATGTGTTTTCAAAACAAAAATTATAACTTTGTGAAGGACTACAAATGTTAATTGTAGTAAAATGTTAATAGCTAGGTTTAGCTATTCCACAGTGTGTGTGTATATATTTCAAAACATCATGTACATGATAAATGCATAAAATGTAATGTCAATTAAAAAAATGAAAGTTAATAAAATAATTCATATGAACTTCACGACAAACATAAAGTTATATGTAAGAGGGAACATGAAAAAGTTTTCTGTTTTCTGAAAGAGGAGTGGGACTTTTTGAAAAGGGAATAGGTAGTGGCAAAGCAGATAAAATTATTATTAACTACAGGAAAAAAGCAGAATTTTTATAGATAGCAAAAATATGATCATAGAAAATTACTTCATGCAGCATGGGACATTTGCATAGTCATAAAAATATAAAAACAAACCTGGTTTAATAAAGAATTGTGATATGAAAATATTGGAAAGATGGGATTCAGGAAAGTGCATGGGTAATATTTGACACAGATAAATCCTCAACTATAGGAAAAGGAAGTTTGGAGGTACTATTTGAATTTCATAAGCAAAAAAAGTCAGCATATGCATATTATTGAGAATAATGAAAAGAATTGAATTTGCTGCCTCTGGGTCTCAGACTTGGGGATTAGGAAGGATGGAAAAGAAAACTACTATTTTGTATATGGTATATTCAGTGATTTAAAAAACATGTACTTGCCTTATTTAAAAAAATAAACTTTCAAACAAAGGACGAAATTTTCCTTTTATGTATTTATTAATATGTATATATTTAGTGTACATTGCATGATTCAAGACTTGTAAGACATTGACTGGAAGAAAAAGCTGAACACAAGGGCATGCTAAGGATTTTGACACTCTATAGTTGTAGAAGAAAAATTATTGAAAGCATTGAGAAAAGATAGTGACAGCACAGTTTATATTTTACATTCTGCAGTTTTTTATTATGGACACACTCACTTTGACTTGTACTCTCTCTCTCTCTCTCATGGTATCCCTTTTCTCAGTGTCTTTTACCAACTCTTGATTGTGTTCTCCACTCAAACCTTTAATACAAAAGGCTCTCATCTTTTAGTACTAAACACTTTTCTCTTTCACTCCAATCCTTTTTTGAAATAACCTTATCCACACTTAGAACATTAAGCAATAGCTATGCTGCCAATTGACCAGTGATATCTCCCACCCTGATCTCTCTTCTAGGTTCAAAAATTACACACCCAACTGTCTACTTAACAGCTTTACTTGGATGTCTCCAAGGTACCTCAGAATCACCACGTCCAAAACAGAACTCATGATATTCACCCCACCACCGAGTTGTCCTAAGTGTTTGCAATTCTTAGTGAATGGCACCTCCACCACGTGGCACTTCAAGCCCCAAACTGGGAACTTTCTTTGGAAAATCATTCTTTCTCCTCATAATCAATCTATCACCAAGACCACCTTATTTTCTCTTTTAAATATCTCTTCAGTGGATCTATTTTATCATCTATTAGCCCTGCATTATTTTATTTTTATATATTTTTATATATTTAATTTATCTTCTAGACCTGCCTTGTTACAAGGCTGGATGAATACAAAAACAAAGTGTTTTCCTTAATGCAAAAGCATTGAATAGAACAAGGATAATGAGGAAAGAAGGCTATTTGAGAGTAGAAGGAAAGTGGACAGGCCTTAAAATCACCACTGAGAAGAGTGTACCAAATTTTATATTAAGTCTGAACCAATTATATGATCCAGAAGCATTTCTTGTATACACTCTCCAAATATTTTGCAGTGCCTTCTTTGATGTGTGTCCTCAAAGTAACATTCCATATTATTAAAATTGCTTATAACTTACTGGAATTAATTGCAATAAAATAAGAAGGCATAGAATTAGACATCCAGTATGTTTCATTTTCTCATGATGATAATATTAGAAAATATAATACCAATTTCTGAATATTGAAATGTATTTCTCATTTAGCTCATGACTCTATATGTAGAAGAAAATTAGCTTTCAAATGTAAATTTCACTCCTCAAACAAGTATTTTTAAGTGGGAGACTGTTTCTGTAACACAGAAATTAGTGCTCCCAGGCTGAATTGTCAGAGTGTCTCACTCTCCTGGAGATATCCAAGTCTACAGAGGAGAAAGGTTTTTGACATACTCCATATATCTAGTATCAGCATATTCTCAACTAGTTCTACTTGTCTGAAATTAAAACATGGCAGAACAGAAGAACAAAACTTCTTGGGAAGCTTGTCACTTTCACTGACTATCTTCTCTTGCATGTAATGTACTCCCCAAGAACTGAGAAGCAAAAATCATAGTAGTAGGAGGATGAAAAGACAGCTCAAAGGAGGGGAAAAATCAATGGAAAAAATCAATGTGAAAGTTGTAAAAGCTATACCAATTAGCTCTCTAATATATGGCCTTTTGAAGTGCCAAAGAGCATTTTTAAGTGCTACTTTTTATTTTTATTCGAATAGACTCACTGCTAATGGTACGGAAGCAATCATGTGAAACCAAAAAAAGACTAAACCCCAAAAAGAGCCTTCAAAAGCTAAAGGAGTATTTATAGTCTATACGATGGATCTTTTTATATATTCACGCCTTGTTTTTCCTGCTTCCTCTGAGCCACCTTTCAACATCTGTGACCATATGAAATCTCAGAGTGTGTTTCAACCTTTTGAATAGGGCAAAAGAACAGAAGATATACCATTTTAGTTTTTAAAAACAATCTCATTGAATTCTCTGATTTTTGATGTATAGTGTAATAAAAACATTGAAGGCTATAGTGTTCCTTATTCACTGTAAACTTTTTATTCCCTCAATTAAACGCTTACAAAGAAGATGAGGAAGATAAAAAAAAATTAAACTTGGGATAATAAATCACAGTTTTTAAGTAATAGTAACTCTTATTTATAAAGTCCTTATAACCTAATACCATTCTAGCATTTATTACCCTGTCAATTCCTCTGATCCTTACAACTGTACTATAAGGCAGCAACTATTATTATCCTCATTTATAGATGAGTAAACAGAGTCACAGAAAGAGTTACTAATGTTCTCGGGGTTACATGGGTAAGTGGTTGAGGAATGTTACACCCTGGGCTGTTTGGCTCTGTGCTCTTAAACACTCAGATGCCTTTTAATAAAACATCATTTGATTGCTAAAAGTTGTAGGACGTTGTTTTCTGCAGGGTAGACTCATTAAAGTGGCATGCTAACAGCACTCGGCTGGAAAGTTTGTGTATTTCAAAGCCCTATATTGGAAATAATGGAAATGATCTGAATGAATCAAAAAATCTGTTTTGCATTATTTATCCCTGTATAACAAAAGTGACGGGTAAAACAAGCATTCAATAAATATCTGTTGAAAGATTAATTAAATAAGGCTGCCTTTTTGATGTGCCATAGAGAGATACCCTGTCATTCTTCAAATTTCTACCACTGTCTCTGAGACCGAGTAGAAGTATAGCTCACCTGTGGCCAAACGTGTAAAATTTCCAGCAGATTTCTTTTCAGAAATTACACAAATGAGAAAAAGATGTCATGAATTATTAAGGTGTTTAAAGAAAAACACCCACCAACCTAGGATTCTATAACCAGAGAAATTTTCCTTTATGAAAGAGAAACACAGTTGACCCTTGGACAACATGGGTTTGCACTGCAGGAGTCCACTCGTACATGTATTTTCTTACACCTTTGCCACCTCTGAGGCAGCAAGAACAACTTCTCCTCCTCCTCCTCTTCAGCCTACTTAATGTGAAGACCTTTATGACGATCCACTTCCACTTAATCTCTTTCTTACAGTTTTCTTAACGTTTTCTTTTCTCTAGTTTACTTTTTTATAAGAATACAATACATAATCCATATAATAGACACAATGCTGTTGGTAAGTTTTCTAATCATTAGTGGGCTGTTTTGGGGGAGTCAAAAGTTATACACAGACTTTTAACTGCACAGGGGGTCAGCACCCCTAACCACCACATTGTTCAAGGGTCCACTGTATTTATCAGGCAAACAGAAACTGAGGGAATTCAGCACCATCAGACTTGCCTTGCAAGAAATGTTAAAATAAAGTTCACGAGAAAAGTGATATACGTCAGAAACTTTAATCTATATTAAGAAAAGAGGAGCTTCAGAGAAGGAATAAATGAAGGAAAAATAAAATATTTTATTTTTCTCATTTTAAATTGATCTTAAACATGGCAGTTTGATAAAATAATGTATTAGGTGATCATATTATATGAATAAGTAAAATGAATGTTGGAAATGTCATAAGGGATAGGAATTCTCTATTATAAGATTTTACATGTGAAATGGTATAGTAATATTTGAAGGTGGAATTAGATTAGTTGAAATTGTGTATTGTAAATTCTAGAGAAATCACTAACTTTTTTTTAAAGAAGCAGTATAATTGATATGATAACAAGCAATAAAATGGAAATAAATAAAAAGCTCAGTTAAAACTAGATGATGCAGAAAAAGTATGGAGTGGGAGTGAAAAAGAGAAATTCAAAGATGGTGACTGAAAAAGGGTTATGGACATGGCATTTACTAATCTGACTATATTAATAATCCCTTTATGAATTTCAGAATACACTAACAAAAAGGCAGAGATTGTAACAATGGGTAAAAAAGATAAGACAAATTTATATGTTGTATACAAGAACTATTTTACATAAGAAGAATTAGATAAGTTACAAATAAAGGAGTAGAGCAGATTATACCATACTAATACTAATCAAAAGAAAGCTAGAGTTGCTATATTATATTTCCAGACAATTAGGACTTCAGAACAAGAAAAATGCCAAAAATAAAGGAGAAATTACATAATGATATAGGAATTAATTCTCCAAGAAGGCATAGCATTCATAAACATTTATGTAACTAACAGAAAGTGTCGAAATACATGAGACAAAAACTCAGAGAACTGAAAGAAGAAATAGAGGAAAAAAATACTATCATAGTTGAACTTCATCACCCCTTTCTTAGGAATATGTAAATAACAATGACAGAAAATCAATAAGGTATAGATGAGCTGAGTAACACTACTAATCAAATTGATTTAATTGATATTTAAATAATATTCCATCCAACAATAATAAAATGCACATTTTTTTCAAGTGCACATGGAACATTTACCAAGACAGATCAAATTTTTAATTGTAAACATACCTTAACAGATTGACTATTTTAATGACAGTTTAAGTACACCAGCTCTTGCTTTCGTTTATTCATATTATTTCTTAATTTGACTTGTAATTTCTGCGTGTTACCATCCATATCTTCTGTTTTTTTTAAAAAAGTTCTTAGTTTCTAAGTTAGTTTCTTTTTAATTATTTTCAGTGATCTTCAGCAACAGAGGCCTTTAAAGATTTAAATTTTAAGTTGAGTACAGCTTAGGTTGTCGCTGTAAGTTTTGAGATATATTTTTGTTTTATTACTTTCATAATTTCTTAGTCTGTGGCTTATAATTGTCATAAGAATTTTTAAAAGAAAAAATTAATTTTCTCATGTGTTTAGATTTTAGAAGTTATCCTTTTTTTATTTACTATTGTTGAGTTGCAGTCAGATAATTTGGCCTTTTACATTTTTATGTTAGAGGATCAGTTTTGATCAAGTTCAGCGTGTGCACTTGTCTGTGTATGTATGTATATGTAGAGTATCATCAATTTTTATACATTAGTCATAAATATTTCCCATATTCATTTTACATTTATGGCAAAGAGTTGAAAAAACATATATTAGTATAAATACGGACACATCGATACATACATATATGTGCGTGTATACATATATGTGAGTGCATATATATGTGTGTTTGTATCTTAAATCAAACATTTTAATGACATTATTTACATACATTATACTAATTTTTTTGCTACTTTTTGAATCTCAAACTACATTATGTGGTGGATACTCTTCTGTAGAAGAAATAGAAAACATCCACATGAAATATTGCATGTAAATTCAAGGAGTTCCTAGCCACTCTGAAAGAAAATCATGGGTTTATTTATTCCCATGTTTATTGCCTACAGTTAAAAACCTCGCTTTGTATCTTAAATTATTTACATGGTATCTGATTAAGCAGTCAAATTTAGAAAAAAATAGATATTAAAATTTTCCACTATGATTAAGATTTATCAATTTCTAATAATGTAGACATATATTCATTTACATTATATTGGATATTACATAAAAATTTATGATGGGTATACTGTGCCTCCTCTAAGACTAATACCTGGTATCAATAACCATTAACCCTCTTTGTTCGTTTTAAGATTTTCTAATATCTATTTATTCATGTGGATTTTATTTTGTTCATTTCCTATACTTTTTAATGAATCTAAACAATATTTTACTTGACTCTGTGGTATATCTTATACATACTCACAGAATGTGCAAATAATTGTCTCTTCTCATTTCTAGCATGCTAACTCTTTGATTTCTGTTTATCTCTTTATATCCAACTATATTTACATAATATTGTTAGATTATAAATGCAGGCATCTCTTTAATTGTTCTGTTTTTAATAGGTTTGTATTATGTTTTACAGTGAGTGTATTGGCAACTGTCACTTTGAAATAAGTGTTCTTTATTATGTTAAAATTATTCTTACACACTTAGTTTTATATAAGTTTTAAAATCAGAAGTGGTTAATTAACCTCTACTATCAATTTTTTCTTTGCTTTCCTCTTATTTTTTAGCCATCAGCTCTTATCAGCTCTTGTGATTTGACTTTTCAATTTACAGATAAAGCAACTATTTTCTTTCTCTCCTCATGCCTCTTTTCTGCAAATACACAAACACCACTGCTACCAACTAGAAACCAAGCCAACTCAATGCACTTCCATCATCAGCAATTTCTGCCTCTCTAAATTCCATATTAAACATGTTGCATCAATATATTACTCAGAAACAACACTGCAGTTGAAATTATTGATATTACATATGGATGAAAGAGTGATTGGGTTGTGGGCATGGAGGTATGTTTGATAACTCACAAAAATCTTCCTGGTGCAGCAGAGGGGAAACCAACACAGTCTTTGGACATTTCCTAAAGATGCTGAATGATTGTACCTGGCTGGCAAAATACCCTTGTGTTTGCTCTTCATAAACTGTTCTGTATGAAAGTTACATATAGTTGAGGATATGAACAAAGTACATAATGAAATTTCCAGGTGTTTAAGTTTAAAGGTTATTCTTTACATTATTGCTTGTTTTGAGTTTAGTTTTCTTATGTTTTAAATATTTAAGATAAATTGTCATTTAGAAGACTTAATCTTAAGAAAACCTAATTCCCTCAAGCATATAGTGAAGTTGACCTTACATAATTTTAACAGTGTAGAATGCAACTGGGATAACTTTTAAGAGTATGGTTTACGGCCGGGCGCGGTGGCTCACGCCTGTAATCCTAGCACTCTGGGAGGCCGAGGCGGGTGGATTGCTCAAGGTCAGGAGTTCGAGACCAGCCTGAGCGAGACCCCGTCTCTACTAAAAATAGAAAGACATTATATGGACAACTAAAAATCTATATAGAAAAAATTAGCCGGGCATAGTGGCGCATGCCTGTAGTCCCAGCTACTCGGGAGGCTGAGGCAGTAGGATCGCTTAAGCCGAGGAGTCTGAGGTTGCTGTGAGCTAAGCTGACGCCACGGCACTCACTCTAGCCTGGGCAACAAAGTGAGACTCTGTCTCAACAAAAAAAAAAAAAAAAAAAAAAAAAGAGTATGGTTTATATCCCTTCCAGATAAAAGAATAATGCTCAAAGTGGCATTTCTTGTGTAAGGGTAACTGTTAGATTGTAAAAATTTTGATGGTAAAGACTTAAGGAGAATGTCTTTAAAAAAAAATCATACCTAGTATAATGCTTTCCATTTGGAAGAAATTCAATTTATAATTATTGACTTATTTCTCTTCATTTTGCTTAACACTGATGTATTCTGGAGGCAAGAAACTCTTTTAAATAAATTTTTGCCACATCCTTTTGGTATCATATTAGTTTCTGGGGCCATTAATACAGATCAACAACATGATACAAAGAAGTGGCTCTTTTTAGAATGAAATATTTATTAATTAAATGTTAATTATTGTTACCTGTTAGTAATGAGAATCTCTGGTATACAATAAGTACTATTTTGTTTTCAAACGAGTAGTGTATTCGTGTCAGAGAAGAAAATATACTGAGGTTTCTCCATCAACATTGATTAATTTTGAGATGAAAAGCCAAGGATGCTTATAGTCCATCAGGATAATACCTCCCTGCCTTAGTCTAGGCTGGTGAGAGAGCAGACAAGCCACTGAGCACTAAGGGTTTTAGAAACAGGATGCAGACAGATATTTGAGCTGCATTACTCTGAAGTTCATAAGCTGTAGAAAACAATCAATCAAAATTTAAGGTTTTATTTCAATTTTTTTTTCCAGCTCAGATTGTAATGGACTCTAAACCTGTCCTGAAATAGCTTGTCCTGCTGTTCTACAAAGTGTTTTTGAGTATTGATACTCTGGGAAAAAGTAATTCCTACAGTGATATTACAAAAAGTGAAGACACTCTATCCAACAAGTGTATACAAATAGGATTAAGTTTTATGATTTAACATTTGAGGAAACATTGTCCCATTGTTAATCATCCTCATAAACCCTGGCACATTTTGTATTTGTCAAGTTAGTCTCTTGCAACATAATTGCTCAAATAATGGAAGGAAAGTAAGAATTGCAGAGCTGAAATTTAAATCTAGGCATGTTGGATGCTAGGCCTGTGATGTTTCTACTACTTTATTCTGTATAGGGAAGCTAAAAATTTATTTCATTTAGTAATATAAACAACTGTTTTCCAGGAATTTTCCTTTTTATTTGAGTTTATTTTTTTAACTGAAATTGAGAAAAATACTTTTACTTTTTATTTCTTTCTGCCGTGCTAGGATCTGATGAATGGAGAAATCAGTATAATTATTCACAAAGAGATAGAAAATTGTGTAGATAAAACAAAGCCCTAAATACTTGATGGTGAATAAAAGGTATGTCTCCACTTGGCAATGTTGCAGGTTATCTGTGGTCACTGCTTCCTTTTCATCCTACAGCAGTGGCACATATTTAATAAAGTAGTTTAGACCATTAATTGTCTTAGCTGGTATTGTAATTATCAAAATTAAAGTATTCATCCATTTTATTTTTCTTAAAAATTAATCCTTACAATTATTACTATAACTACAATTTATTGAATGCCTGTTGGGTGCCAAACACTTTATAACACTCATAGAAATACAATCAGAATTGAGTTCTATCATCCCCAGTTTACAGACAAAGGAGCTAAAGCTCAGAGAGGTCACATTATTTATACTTTGCCACCCTTTAGTGTTTTGATACACATTGAAATCTAGATATGCCTATTGTTATAGCTGACATTCTTCCCACTTGCTGCTGTTAAATTAAAATAAAAAAATCAAGCATCAGGAAAGGAATCCAATCATGTAAGCATCCATCTAGTAACAAAAATATTTTTCATTTACTGTTCACAGTGTCTCATCTGTATAATCTCATTTAATTCACTAATTTTACAAAAGCTAGGATCAAGACTGTAAGGAGGAAAAGTGCAGGAAGATGGAGTGAAAAGAAAGTGCCTGCTTTCTATGGAATCACTAAGGGAAAGAAAGGTCACAGTGCCAGCTGGTGCTATGCTGTCTGTCATCAGGTTTGATAACATGGTGTAAACATAGGGTCTGTGACACTGAACAAGTAGGAAATAGCTTATTACCTCCAAAAATAGCACAAATGCCAAGCAACTTTAACAGGCTTAGCCTCAGGAAACTTCTTCATTCCCTAAGAATGCAAGGTTACATTAAATTATTTAGAAACTTAAGGCTTGAGTGTATCCAAAAGCTAAGCCTCTGTGCATTATTTTTTTTTAATTTATAAAGAAAAGAAATTTATTTCTCACCATTTTAGAGGCTGAGAAGTCCAAGGTCGAGGGGCTGCATCTGGTGAGGGCTGTCATGCTGGTGGGGACTCTGCAGAGTCCTGAAGTGGCACAAGGCATCACATGGCAAGAGGACTGAGCACAACAAACCCACTTTTGTAACAGACTCACTCTCATGATAAGCAACTAACTCCTGTGATAACCTATTAATCCAATAGTCCATGAATGGATTAATCCATTCATGAGGGCAGAGCTCCTGAGTTGGGTGCACAGATATTGAGAATTGTTAAGTCTCCCTGTTGGATCTTCCCTTTCACCATTATATAGTGGCCATCTTTTTCCTTTCTTACTTTTGCTATTTTAAAGCTTATGTTACTGGACATAAATATAGCTACCCCTGCTTTCTTTTGGATTCCATTTGCCTGGAGGATTGTTTTCCATCCCTTGATCTTGAGCCTGAAAGGATCTTTGTGGATTAGATGCATTTTTTGTAGACAGAAGATAGTAGGTTTGTGGATTTTTATCCACTCAGCCAGTCTATGTCTCTTCAGAGGACAATTCAAGCCATTCACAATTATTGAGAGGATTGATATTTGGGGCAGATTTCCATTCATATTGTTGGGTAAATTCCTATTGTTTTGTTTTACTCCTTGAGCCATCGTGGAATCCAGGTTCTAGACTTTAACTCTTGAGTGATTTTACTTCGGAGAGTGTCTGTTGCACTATTCAGTGTGTAATGCAGAGTGCTTCCTGTAGGGCTGGTCTGGTCTTCACAAATTCATCAGTCATTGCTTGTATGGGAAGGTCTTTATTTCTCCATCATAGATGAAGCTTAGTTTTGTCGGGTAGAGAATTCTAGGTTGGCCATTATTCTGTTTTAGAAGATTAAGGATATGGTACCCGGTCCCTTCTGGCATATAAAGTTTCAGTTGAGAAGTCTGCAGTTAGTCTGCTAGGTTTTCCTTTATAGTTTATCTGCTGTTTTTGCCTCACTGCTCGAAGGATTGCTTCTTTCGTGTTTACTTTGGTCAGCCTAATAACTACGTGACGTGGTGATTGCCTTCTCACATTGAGTTTCCTAGAAGTTCTGTGTGCTTCTTGTATCTGGATATCTAGATTTTTGGCCAGGCCAGGCATATTTTCCTCCGGTATTCCATGAAATAAGTTTTCCAGCCCTTGTGTATTTTCTTCTTCTCTCTCTGGGATGCCTATGATTGTTATATCTGGCTTCTTTACATAATGCCACATTTCTTGTATATTTTGGTCTTGTCTCTTGTTTCTGTGTTCTTTTTCTTCATCTGATTTATTTAGCACATAGGCATTATCTTCAAGCTCTGAGATTTTTTTCCTCTGCGTGATGCATTGTGTTTTTGAGGCTTTCCACTGTGTTTTGAAGTTCCTTGAATGCCTCCTTCATTTCCAAGACTTCTGTTTGGTTTTTCCATAGTATTTCAATTTCTTTAGAGAATTTTTGATTCATTTCCTGTATTGTTCTTGTGGCTTCTTTATGTTGGGATTCTATTTTCTCTTCAATTCCACTGAGTTTTCTTACAATTCATATTCAAAATTCTTTCTGTGACAGTTTAATCATATTGTGTAAGTTGGTATTTATTGATAGAGATGGAATGTTTTATTTGGGGGATGACTTTTCTCTCTGATCTTTTATGTTTCCTGTGTTCTTTCACTGATTCTTTCTCATCAGGCTACTTTGTCTAGAACTGGGGGTGCTGGGCCTGATTTATGGCCTAATCTCCAAGTCCCCAAAGGCACGTTCCTTGACAGTGCTGGGGAGATGTGCTCTGCTCCTGTATTGCGTTAGAGGTGTTTTAGCCTATTGGGTTATCTCTGACCTGTTGTCTTCACCTCTTGCCAAAGGAGACTAGTGAGTTTGGACCCCTTATCTAAGCTCCTAGGTGGTGAATCAGTCTTTTGTGTGTGACTCTGCTGCCTTCCAATAGTTTGGGATTGAAGGCACTGTGTTGAGCTATGGGGTTACCCTCTCTGTTGTTGCTTGTGGTTTGCATGGAGGAGTCGATTATCAAGGTATTCCAATACCTTTGTGTTGGTCTCTAAACCCCCAAATGGGGTATACAAGTGCCCTGATCTTGGAGAAATGTCTTGTCATTCCCAAGGGTAATTTGAGCCCTGTTGCCACTTTAGGTGGGGTAAGGGTAACAGGTACCTGCAAGCCTGAGAGTCTGTACTTCTGTGGTTGCTTGATCTGCTGCTAGGGGAGAGCTGCTAGTATGTTATTCAGGGCTCTTTCACCACACTTGCAAGGCAGCTCCAGTTGGAGGGTGTTAATTGGTGCAATTACTGAGGACTCTGGCCAGGATTTTTCTTCCCAGTGCACAAGCCCCAAAGCTGGCAGCGGCCTGGGCGCCAAGGGTGATTCCTAGTGTTATGTTCTTATAAGATGATCAAAACCAACTGACTGGACCGAACCAGCAGTCTGCCCCCTTTTGCTTAGTTCCAAGGTCCCACAGATCCACTCCAGTCGCACAGAGAAAGCGACTTTTCTCCCTTCTCCCTCCCTGCAATGGCGGAGTCTGCCCCGCTGGGCTGGGGGAGGGGCGGTGCGTGAGGCTGTGGCGTGTCCAGCCCAGGAATGGGCTTCTTTCATTACTCCCCACCTCCCAGGGCGCGGTTTGCCCCAGTGGTGCCATAGAAAAGCCTTCGGGCCCAGGGAGGAACACTGCCTCAGGCCACTCCGTGTCCCAGCCCAGAAAGAGGCCTTTCTCCTCGCTCCACACCTGCAAGGGCGGGGCTTGCCCTGTTGGCGGGAAACACTAGCGCACCTGCAAGGGCGGGGCTTACCCTGTTGGCGGGAAACAAGCGCACCTGCAAGGGCGGGGCTTGCCCTGTTGGCGGGAAACACAAGCGGCTGGGCTAATGCGGAGGGGCGCCGCCCGAGGTCGCTGCGGGTCTAAGCCTAGAAAATGGCCTCTCTCCTCACTCCAGCACCTCCAGGGGCAGGGCCTGTCCAGCCAGCGCCAAAAGTCAAGGTGCGGGGTTTGGGGAGGAACGTTCAGAAAGCAGTTTCTCTGGTTACTCGCCTCTCCAAGGGCGGGGCCTGCTCTGTCAGGCAGGGGCAGGGTCGTTCTCTCAGACCGTTGCCTGAGCTTGCCCTGCTGGTCTGGGGAAGGGGTGGTACCGAGAACCGCAAGGCCTCACAGCGTTTCTATGCTATCGACCCCCAAAATGGCAGCTGCCCACCCGCCACAGAGAGCCAGCACTGTAGGTGACTGCTCCGGGGGCCACAGGTGCTGGGTTAGGCAGGCTGTCTCAACTAGCCACCGGCTGTCCCCACGGCTTCCCTGACCCTCAGTCTCGCGTCATTCCACTAGAGGGTCCTGCAGTCTCCCTCCCACCCCGCGCCAGCCGAATCTTCAGGAGTTTCCGGGGAAGAGCCTACCTTTTGGCGTTCACCTCCTTTATTCTGGTCCCGGTGACCGCCAGAGGTGAGGTGCCTGTCTCCAAACTCCCTCCTGCAGGCCCGGGAAGTGTCCACTCAGACCAGTCCCTTCCCCTCCCAGTGGGGACCTAGCACAGAGCACTGGAGAGTCCAAAATGTTTCCCGCTAATGCCTCCTCTCCACACGGCCTGTCATCCCGAGCCACAGCTGCGCACTGGCGTCAGGCGCTTCCCCGCCTGAGCGGATGTGGAGGTCGGTGGAGGAGAAGTTGTGCTCCTGTGGGTCAGACCACCCTGCCCTGTCCGGCGACGGGCGCGGCTGTCCCACGCTCTAGTCCCTACTGTGTATCTCGCACTCTCCAGAGTTTGTGGTTGATTCTCCAATTTACCTTTTTTTTCCAGCGCTGTTTGTCCCGTGCTGGTTCTCTGCAGATTCATGATGCTGTTCTTGCAAGAGAGCGACCCACTGCTGTGTAGCTGTCCACGTTCTTCACCTCCTACTCTGGGAGCAGAGAGCCAGGAGGTCACCACTAATTCGCCATTTTTTCCTCTCCGGTGCATTATTTGATAATGGCTGAGTAAGTATTATTTCAAATTAGATGTGCTGTGTTCTTCAGTTCAACTTTTCTAAAGAGTCTCAATATTAAATAAGGTGCTGAATTATGAAAAATAAACATAATATTCTATTAAATGAGAAGAGGAACTATATATGCATTGATGAAAAATCTACTTGCCTTATTCCTTTGAATTTAAATTGAAAAAGTTCTCTCTCAGGCAAAGTTTGCCTACCAAGTGTCATTCCATGGGGAAGACTTGAAATGAAATTATAAATCCCCAAACAGAGATTTTCATTATAGTGGAAAATCTGACAGAATCTTAACCACAGAAGGAGAATGCTGCAAAGACTGTGGTGAACACTAGCTCTATAATAATCTTAAGAAATTAGTATAATAGAGGGAAGAAAACATTAATTAAATATAATTTTATGTTCATTTTGATTTCTTACTAAAATGATCATACTTTCCTTTTATAAAATTAATTTGATAACTCTCTTTGAGATACTTTGTTACAAAACAACTCTAAAAGGTTCTGACTTAGAAGAACTTTTCTATTTAAAATGAAGTCTGTTTATTTTTTTTAACAAAAACGAATACTCCAAAATTCAGACTTTACAAATGCTGTGATATTTTATTTTAAAAGAGGAAAAGGTGTTTATGCAATATCTATTTCCTCACTTCTGTTATCCATATGTATCCTACCCAAGCTGACTACAACTTATTTGGCAAGGCAATGTTTTACACTGGTGAGTTAAAAATAGAGGAGGGGGTAAAGGATAAAAAATTAGTTATTGGGTACAATGTACACTATTTGGATGATGAGTACACTAAAAGCCCAGACTTCACCACTATACAATATATGCATGTAATGGAATTCAACTTATATCCTCTAAATAAACTGAAAAAAATAAAATAAAACCAAAACACCAAAGTTATTCTAGAAGTCCAGAGTCTGTATGCTGATATGCTGATTATTACCTCTTGTAAAAAGAAACATCTACTTTAGAGGCAGTGTTAACAAGCAATGCTATGCACAAAATTACATGCATTATTAGCACTTTGACAACAGGGGCCTTGTGTCAGTGGTGAACATAGAACAGGTACCACAACCCACTGGGCAGACTCTCACAATGGGTTTTTAGTTAGCTTTCAAAAGATGAAGAAAATTGCCTCCTCATCTTCTAAAGAAGGTAATTCTTGAACAGATGTCAAATGACTGTGAATAATTCCATGAAATTAATTGTCACATGAATTGTGTTCAGCTCATATTGACGTTTTGTAGGTAGGGAGGTACTTTTTCATAGTAATAGTATGAATAGTATGATGAAATCAACTAAATCAGAACACATTTTGGTTGATACAGTTAACTCTAATCCTGTTATTAGATAACTGCTATATTAATAAGTAAATAGTTTTCAATCCAACTGTTTGAAAGCATCATGTTCAATAAATGTCTGTTGATTGAATCAACGAATCAGTGGAATACATACAGGAATTAGTGAAGGAACAACTAAGACTTAGTGGAATCATGCACTGATTGCCATTGTCCTGGGAATTACACTCAAAGTGGAGACCACCCCTTAGGTACACAATTTTTCCCACTAGGCAACCTCCTTTCCGATCTGATGGGTGTGTTACTGATAAGGAATGAACTTGACCTCTCTGTGCGATAAAGGGAACAAGGAGAATCCTTTGATGAATAATATAATATTTAATAATGTTACCAATTATAAGTATAAGCACTGCAATAAACATCTTTAAAAGCAGTAATGAAACCTCAAGATTATTTACAATTCATTCTTTATGCAGAAAGGGTTCCTGACCATGAGAAACATCCAATAACTTGTTTAAGTCTCATGAGAAATTGCAGCAAAATTGAGAAGGCAGCTTTGGTTTTCTAATGGAGTGCATTCTCCATTACAAGGGCATTTACATCATGGCATTACTGATGAAGTGAGTTAATACGACTTAATTTTTATATTTTCTGGCTAGTGATTAAATTGTTTATTATTGCTGTGCCACAAAATTGCCGAGAATCTTTATAAAGTCTTGTGTAAACTGTGACTTTATCATGCATCAGTCTTTTCTTGATGCCACCTGAGCTAAATGTAACATTTTTTTGCAACAACTTTTCTAATCTGCCAAATGGTTTTTTAAAAGCAGTAAATACAAAGTAAAATCTCAAAGTAAATACTCAATTCTCAAGGCAACAACTTAAAAAGGAAAGCAACAGTAGCCGTAGGAGGTACTTCTAAGAGGTTTTGTGGTCTGGCTAGAACTTTGCACTCTCTGAAATCCCTCCAGGAAGGAAAGCCATTTGTGCTGGCTGTGCTGGTGTGCAGCAGGCCCTGAGAGCGAGTTAGAGCGCTGCTGCGGATGCTTCCCGTTGCTCTTTTCAGCCCCCAGGAGACTTCTTAGCACACTTGAAGCAGGAAAGCAAGGAATCAATTCAACTCTTGTGCTTGTCGAACAGATTAGGAGATAAGGCCTTGTATAAAAACATTTCAATTTTCACATTGTTAGAATTTATTATTATACTGAATGCTGTCATATTAGTTTGCAAGGGCGGCCATAACAAAGCACCACAGACTGGGTGGATTAAACAGCTGAAATTTATTTCCTCATAGTTCTGGAGGCCACAAATCCAAGATCAAGGTGTCAGTAAGGTTCTCCTGAGGCTCGGCACGTAGATGGCCATCTTCTCCTCTGTGTCTTAGCACAGTCTTCTCCATGTATCTCTCCCTGTGCTGATCTCCTTTTCTTACAAGGACACCAATCATATTGGATTAGGACCCACCCATATGACCTCATGTTACCTTAAATCCCTCCTTAAAGACCATATCTCCAAATACAGTCACATTCTGAAATACTAGAGGTTTGGGCCTGAACATATGAAATTCGGAGGAACAGACTTCAGCCCCTAACATATGTCTTTCACTATAGGTCCAATTTCTAACACAGAGTATAGATAATCTGGGGGCCATGATTTGAGGATGTTTTGGGGAAATAAAACAATTCCAGATAAAGTGCCAACAAGTCCTGTGCTTATCTTGTTGGTAGAAAACCTGGAAGAAAGTTGTAAATTGAGCCTCTTCTTAAATTGCCTGTGCTTAGATTCTAAGACGTTATCACTGAAAAATGATATGTGTTTGTTTTTATGTCCACATGTGTGATTATTATTTGATTTAAAATATTTGTTAAGTAAAATTCTTGCTTAAAATTATGGTGGGCTTATATCAGTGACAGAAACTTAGAATCTGAGAGTTCATTTATAAGAAAACATCAGCTATTTATTTTTTGATGACTAGGTTATTAGAAATAGCAAAATTTTCTAGATAGTTAAGGTATGATAGGTGGAATAATGCTCCTCCAAAAATTTCCATGATCCAATCCCAGCATCTCTAAATATGTTACCTTATGTGGGAAATGGGACTTTGCAGGTATGATTAGGTTAAGCACCTTGAGATGGGGTGATTACCCTGGATGATCCTGGTTGGCCCAATCAGATCCCATTAGTCTACAAAAGCAGAGAACCTTTCATGGCTGCAGGGAGCCAGAGAGAATGCAGCATGAGAGGTTCCATGTTGCTGGCTTTGAAGGTGGAGGAAAGTATCACAGAATTATCTAGAAGCTGGAAGAGACAAAGAAAGAGACTTGCTTTGAGACTTCAGAAAGGAGTACAGCCCTGCCAACAACTGGTTTTAGATTTTGGATTTTTGATCTACAGAACTGTAAGATAATAAATATGTGGCTTTTTTTTTTTTTTTTCATTTGTTATTCATTTTTTTGGAGACAGGGTCTTGCTCTGTTGCCTAGGCTAAAGTGCAGTGGCCTCATCAATAGCTCACTACAACTGTGAACTCCTGGGCTCAAGCTCCTGCCTCAGCTTCCTGAGTAGCTGGGACTACAGGTGTGCACCACCATGCTGGGATAAGTTTTGTATTTTTTGTGGAGACAGGGTCTTGCTATGTTGCTCAGGCTCATCTTGAACTCCTGGCCTCAAGTGATCACCCCGCACCTGGGGTGCCTGTTTACTCTAAGGAACATTCAGTTTCAGTACTTCGAGAAGTAAACAGGAAATTCCTAACTTCTACATCTTATTTTTCTTCTTATGGCTTCATAATAAAATGGATTTTTCTGTACACATACTTTTTCATCCAGCTCCAGGGCACCTGAGTTGAGTGCTCCTCACACAGTTGGGTATTGTTTTGTGGTTAATTGGCACCATCCTGTGGCTTTGTCCAAGAGTTCTGAGTTCACTTAACTCTGCCAGCTCAGCTGGACTTTCATTCCTTAATAAAGGATTCTCATAGTGTTGTGTTGACTTTGTAAAGGAGAACAGATTTTCCTGGGTGGAGAGTATAACAAGGTAGTGGTTTCCTTGAAAGAACTGCCACTCATCCTAAAGCAGGAAATAGATGACATTTTGGGAGAGAAAATAATTCTTCTAGTCTTGGGATTACTGGGACACAGAAGTCAGAGAAAGGGTATTTTTTTTTAGGTGCAGTATTTGGTCAAGATGACAAACCTATTAAGTCCAGCTTACTATATTTTAATTACCCAGCACCCTGCATGGTGTCTCTTACACAAAGTAATGGCACAGGTAAGAACAGATGGTACCTAAGACTGGGAGTGGATAGGTTTGGGTAGACATAGAAAAAGCTGAGAACTCTGAAGTCCCAAATTTTCCTGATTGTTTGCTGATAGGAGTAGCCAGTCCCTGTACCCGTCTGAGGAAACCAGTCTTCTTCAGGAAATATGCACATTGCTTTTTCAAAGGACATTTAAAGGACTGATTTAACACTTTGGTATGATTTTGACCTGAACATTTGACTGTTGATTATTTATAATTATGTGATTGTAATTTTGTATTGTATTGTATTGTAATTTTATATTTCTTTAAGTCAATGGTCCATGGATTATTTCCTACAAAGAATCTGCATGTTCTGGGAAGGTATTTATTTATTTATTTATTTTTAGAGAGACGAAGACTTGCTTGGTTGCCCAGGCTGGAGTGTAGTGGCCCAGGTCATAGCTCACTGTAACCTTGACCTCCTAACCTAAAGCAATCCTCCCACTGTGGCCTCCCAAAATGCTGGGAGGCCACAGTGTGAGCCACTGTGCCTGGCCTGGGAAAGTATGTAAATCATAAAAGTAATGATCTGTAATTATCAATTCCATTAATTAATTTTTGAGAAGATATAAAAAATAGACAATGTTCGAGAAATAAAAAAAAAAATCAACCTTAATTTCAAGCAGAGTTACCCAAATATAATCCTATTTAAACATAGATAAGATGAGTCAACCCGCCAATGAATCCTGAGAGCCAAGGGCAATGACAGGATTTGTGCTTGGATTGTTCTTTTAGTAGATTTGATCAACCGGTATTAATGTGACTTGAACTCTGAAATTCCAGCCAGAGCCTAAAAAGGCTTTCACTCAATTCCCCTGCTACCTGAAATCACTGAGTTTAACACGCCTCCAGTTCTAATCCATTAAAGTTAACAACTTTCAGAGCCATTAGTGATAATAACTTCCTCCGTCACAGTTTCTCATAGTAACCCCCTGTGAAGAATTTATACAAAAAGTAGATCAAGGGCAAATAAACAAATTCAAATCTTTTAACACATTGATGCTAGAGATGAGGACAAAGTGCACGGGTCAAGGGTCACGTGCACGTGCATCGAGCTGAGCCCAGTTCGGCAGACTCCATTGCAGGCTTCCTGCTATGGCTTATTTACTTCAGGATGAGACTCTGTGTCTTGGGCAGGCAGGCCAGGTTTTATAATGTCAACCTTTCTCCCCTTTGGAGTTTACAAACAACTGTCAGATGCACAGGCAGCTGATTGTGCGGGGCACTGTCATTTGTCCTGAACTCTTGCTTCCCCGAAAAACCAATTGTCTTGAAGACTGCCCTGCAAATCATGCATACTCTTAAATGCCTTCCTTTTGTCTCACCTGGATATTTGGGTTTGTATTTGCAGACTCTTGGTGAAATTAGTATTTCTGGCACTGGTTTTGGACCAGCCATCGAGCCTTGCTTTGTATTCTCTCTTCTCTCTCTTTTGCCTTGCTAGGGCAGCAAGGTAGGACTGAGGAGTGGACAGAACAGATGGTGCTGGGATTAAATGATTTTTCTTTTTTATTTACAGTTAAAATCTGGATATTCTTTGTCTTTAGTTATGCTGAGGGCCTTGCTTTTGTATACATAAATTTTCTCCTCCTTTTTCTGTATTGTTTTTCAGTTACCTGGAAATTCCCAGTATTATTTTTTTAATCATAAAGACACAGATTGTAACATGAAAGTATCCTGGAGGGTCTTGTAGTTTGGTCCCCTTCCTTCAGGCAGTTTATGAAGTGCCATTCTCTTCAAGTGCTAGGGGCTATGGACATGATGAAAAATTTACTGCTAAAAACAAGGCTCAGGTAGAATCTTAACACATTGTAAAAAAGTTCATACTGCCTAGAACCCATTTAAATTGTTTTATCATGTTGTTTTCAGCAACTTCAGGACTATATTCTGAAATGTGGGCAAACATAATAAATAACACGCCATGGTTAAAAGTTAATTGATAATGAAAATATAAATATCAGTTTAATTTTTGTTATTTTACAGGCAGAGAAAAAAATCTTATTCATTGTTAGAATTGCAAAGATATAATAATTTTATTATAATAAACGAAATTTTCTTTTGAATTGTTCATTCCTGAAATAGCTGAATAGATTTTAATTTGAATATTACTTAACAGAGAGGATACCTAACTGTAGCAAATACTAATTGAATGGAGTTAAAAAGTCAAAAGTCTAAGATCTTTGTTCATCTACACCCATATAATTATATTTTTTGTCAGATTATTATTAGTGTCACCTATAGTTATGATACCAATGAATTATGACCTCAGCTTTTTTGCTGTAGCAACAAGCAAAATGACCTCATCTTTTTGCTGCAATTCAAATAATTTGTTAGACTAACTCTTTCTTAAGTGGATTGCATGCACTCCTTAACTGTGGATGATTTTGATCATCTACCCAGTTGGTGGTATGGCTGATCTGCTCTTTGGTACTATTAATTTTCAAATCATGTCTACTGCATCACCAACATAATAAAATCCTATAGAACTTGGAGTCTTATTACATGTGACTTTAGGCCAATAAACGTGTCATGTTGATGGCTATACAGTCTGTCAAGCATCCTGATGCTGGTGAAGATCTTGTATCCTCAGTGCCAATTATTTAACATGATAGGATGAAAGGATTACAAACTCTTACTTTAAGTCCATTATTAAACATCCTTATCTTAACCACTTTAGAGGTTTCTTTTTTGTTCTGAGTGTTACCAGTGTTGCCAGTGTTTCAAATAAAACCTTCTCTCATTTATGTTCTCTATTTCAGGGGTCCCCAACCTATGTTGAGTTGTATAATTATTTCATTATATATTACAATGTAATAATAATATAAATAAAGTGCACAATAAATGTAATGTGCTTGAATCAACCTTAAACCATGCCCTCCCCTCCCCGCCCTCCAGTCCATGGAAAAATTGTCTTACATGAAAACAGCCCCTGGTGCCAAAAAGGTTGGGGACCACTGCTCTATATAATTTTTCCTCTCTCTTCTTTTAAACCACTGGAAACAAGTTCTCAATAAATCCATACTCCTTTTTCAACTTGTACCAATTTTTAAAGAAACAAATTTCTTTTTAGCTCTTTAGACTGAAAATAGAAATATATCAATTGTTGGCCTATGAAACGATCCCTTATCCATTTAGGTAGTGTTGATGTACAAAGGGAATAAAAGCTGAGAATTTCAAGCACTTGCCTTGTGAGCTGACTCCATAGTCTTGACTTCCACTGTTTTGTAGACTAACTTTTTTGGTTGTTTGCTTTACTCATCACGGTGGCCCATTCATAGTTTTGTGTTCATATTTTCTGTTTTCTTTTTTCTGACCTTATGCCCATTTGCTTCTTTAACTTGTTTCTTGTAATTGGTTTTACCAGAATCCATACCTTTGTTTCGAGATGAAGTTTTAGTCAAGAGTTCTGTATGATCAAGAAAACTATATTATCCCTGCATTCGTTTGTTCATTTATTATGATGACTTTATTAATTGTGATGTGATGTCTACTCTGATAGAAACTAAAGATACAGTTACAGTTTCTGCTCTAAAGGACTTCAATTTAGTAGAGCAGAAAAAAACATAGAACGCAATAGAGGGAGTGATATGTTTGAGGGATAGAGTAAATGTCTGGAGAATGCAGAAAAGCATTGCCAGGGGAGCAATCAGAAAGTCTTACAAAGGAGGTGGCTTCTGGTCTGAGTCATGAAAAATTACTAGGAGTTCAATAATAAAATCCCTTCTCCCTGTCTAATAACTCTTTCTTTTAGCAAATATCCCCAATTTTAAGACATCATTTTTCTATCCTTTATGTTTTTCTCCTGTTACCACCCTATTTCACTTTGTTCCCCCCATCAGATCTCACCTTCTTGGAAAAGTCACTTGGATTTTCTCTTTATTTTCCTAAAAACTGACCGCTCATCCATCACAGCTATCTAAATTCTGCTCCAGCCACTACACAAACGCTATTTGTCAATTTTCATCGAAGACATCCTAATCGCCAAATTTAGTAGCAGCGTTTCTATCTTATTTTATTTGACTTTTCAGTACTATTTGGCACAGGTTACCACTTCCTTCTTGAAACTGCCGTGTGTTCATTTTTTCTATCACTTGCTTCTAATTTTCCGCATTTCTAGAATGTTAAAATCTTCCTTGTGTAATTTCTCTTCCTTCTCACAGTATGTAAAGAATGCTATAGGATATATATTTCTAGGGATTCCTTTGGTTAATAAATTACATACTTTATATAATAATACCTAAGTATGGGACCCACGTCTACAGAACTGAAGCCTGCACCTGCGTTTCTCTGGTCTGGACAGCCAGTCTGCAAAGGCATCATTATTCCAACACCAGTTGATCTATATATAATAAGGGAACTACTTTATGTAAGATTCTAAGGATAAAGGAAATTTATAGATAACTAGTTAACAAATTATGTGGCGATAATAATTTGGGATTATATTTGCTTTTCCTTTCCTTCTATTGGTATTCTGGGCTGCCTTACTAATTTTTGCAAAGATAATTTTATTTTAATTTATATTTCTATTTGCTTTTATTAAATCCATTTGCTTTATTGTTGTTTTCTAGTTACAATATTTCTAGTGGCAACTGTGAGCTCAGTTGCTATACAGTCCTCCATCATGTATTTATTCACTCCTTTCATGCCATTAAGGAGGATGTTAAACTGGAATGTGACGATGATCCACCCTGAGCGTACCTCATTAGACACTCCTCCCCGACTGTAGGGCGAGCTATTTATTCAGTTCCCATGACCAACATTCTCTTACCTACATTTCATCAACAGCTACTTTAACCAGGCTGTTATTATTTTTCAATTTCCCAAATTTCTTGTCTTCATTTTTCTCTTTAAAAAATGATAGTAGCGTCTAAGCCATTACCAATGGCTCATTGATTTTTATGTTCCTCCTTATTTGTTATTAGGCCAAAATTTTCTCTGCCTCCTTTTCTTCTTTTTCAATATTTAAAAATGCTGCTCACTGGTGTTACTGACATGTCTGTGTGTTGCTCTCTGCTACTCTTCCTGAAATTTTCTTTCTTGGATTCTGTTTTCCATTTTTTAACAGGCTTTTGTTTGTTCATATATCTTATATAATAAGTACCATATTCTACATTAAATTGTGGGAAGGTAAGAAATGCATGTTGTGCATGCTTTTAAAGTGAGCACTTTATAAATCGTGTTTTCTTGTGGTGATGATAGGTGATAATCACAAATATCTTTCATGAAAATTTTCCCTCATGTCGTTCAGCATTTGGCAACTCTATTTTTTTTTTTTTTCAGAAATATTAGCAAATTGCTCTGGCATAGGACAGAATGAAAAAAACTGAGAATCTGTAGCTGTAAGAGACACATTTTAAGAACTTTGACTTTGATTTTCATCTCGCTGATACAATAAGGATTGTAGCCATTGATAATCATATACCTACATGCTGCAGAAAACATGATCCAGAAAATTTTGCGATGAATTTGTTTGAGTTCCTTAGGTATTTTGGATATTAATCCTATATCGCATGTGTGGTTTGCAACTATTATTTCCTGTTCCACAGGTTATCTCTTCATAGGTTCCATAGGTTATTCTCTTCTCTTACCTGTTTCCTTTGCTATGCAGAATCCTTTCAGTTTGATGTAATTCCATATATTTTTGCTTTTGTTGCCTATGATTTGGGGCCATATCCAAAAAATCATTGCCTAGAACAATGTCATGGAGCTTTTTCCCCCTATGTTTTCCTTTATTATTTCTATAGTTTTAGGTCTTACATTTGTCATTAATCCATTTTGAGTTGATTATTATATGTGGTATGATGTAAAGATTAAATCTCATTCTTCTGCATGTGGTTATCCAGTTTTTCCAGTACCATTTATTGAAGAGAATGGTCTTTCCTCATTGTGTGTTCTTGGCAGCTTTGCTGAAAATAAATTGACCGTAAATACATGGATTCATTTCTGAGCTCTCTATTCTTTTCCATTGGTATATGTAACATATGCAAATCAAGACATGTTTTACTTCACATTAACAGAATGATCAATAAAACCATATGATCATTTCAATAGATGCAGAAAAAGCATCAGACAAAATTCAACATACCTTTATGATAAAAATTTTCAACAAATTAGGCATAGAAGATATGTACCTCAATATATTAAAGGCCACATATGACAAACACACAAATAACTTCATACTTAATGGTGAAAAATTAAAATCTTTTCCTCTAAGATCAGGAACAAGAGAAGGATGCCCACTCATCACTTCTGTTCAATATAGTGCTGGAAGTCCTAGTAAAGGGTTTAGAAAGGTCACAGGATACAAATTATACCAGTTATCTATTTACTCATTAAAATATTGTAAAAATAATTATTGAAATGACAATAGTCCTTTATTTTATTTCACATTTTGTGTAGGTCAGGAATTCATATAGGGATCACAGTGGATGTCTTTTCTCTGGTCCAAAATATCTGGGGCCCCCACAGAAGGCTGGCAGAAATCATCTGAAGTTTCATTCACTGACATGTCTGGCAGTTGAGTGGGGACTTATCTGGAACTGTCAGTTAGAACACTCTCATGTAAACTTTGTTCTCTCACAACATGATGACCATAATTTGGGGTACAAATGCAAGAGTCCTGAGATATAGATAGTCTAGTGGAAGCTAAATTGTCTTTCCCAAATAACCCCTGGAAGTCATAAAATCTGTCTTCTGTAGAATTCTACTGTTAATATTGTTAAAACACTTTGAAAAATACACCCAGGTTCAAAGGAAGGAAACAGAGATTCCCATCTCTAGAAGGAATGCCAATGTTAGAAGAACATGTAGGATGGAATATATATTTGTGTCCCTATTCTTGGGAAAACTCCATCTGTAATACAAACATAATGTACAAAAATAAACTATATTTCCATGTCCCTGGAGTGAAGATTTGGAAAATGGATGATTAAAGAATTACCACATATAATAGCTTAAAAATACATGAACTGGTTAGATATAAGTTAAAATTATATGTGTAAGACTGTACATTAAAAACTACAAAATAGTGTTGAGGTAAATAGAAGAAGACCTAAATAAATAGGAAAGTGCATCATATTCCTAGATTGAAAGTTTCAGTGTTGCTAAGATGTTAGTTTTTTCCAAACAGATCAGTTGACTCAAGGTGATTGGTTCTTTTTTTTTCTTTTCTTTTTTTTTCCTTTTTTTTTTGAGACTAAGACTCGCTCTGTTGCCTGGGCTGGAGGGCAGTGGCCTCATCATAGCTCACTGCAACCTCAGCCTCTGGGCTTAAGGGATCCTCCTGCCTCTCTAGTAGCTGAAACTATAGGTGTGCACCACCTTACCTGGCTAATTTTTCTATTTTTTGTAGAAATGGTCTCCCTCTTGCTCAAGTTAGTCTCAAACTCCTGGCCTCATGCAGTCCTCTCACCTCTGCCTCCCAATTACAGGCATGAGCCATCTTGCCCATCTTACTCAAGGCAATTTTATTCAAAACCCTAGCAGCCTTTATTTGGTTTGTTTGTTGGTTTTTTTTTTTTTTTTTTTTGGTTTCATTTTTGTAGAGAGGGAGTAGAAAATGACAAACTGATTTTAAAATTTATATGTTCATGCAAAATATCTCTAATAGTCAAAATTGGGCTACAGAAATAAAAGTTGTCCACTACCAGAACCAACGGAGGGAAGGTCAGCAAAGCCTGCAGAAGGAATGGCATTCAAACTTTCTATATGCCTTCAGACGATTTTTTTAATGTTAGGGAACATTTTCTACATTCATAATCCCCCCTGTACATTTGTTAAAGTATAAACATTTGTAACACATTTTATGTGCAGATATATGATATGTAAATGAGAATATAAACTCTTATTCCCAATTTGCCCATTTTCATTATTACAGATGGTGCTGCATACAAAAACATTTATCTGATAATGAACAAATATGAAATTAATATTTTAATTTTAATTAAAAATTAATTGTACATAGATAAATTATACCCTTACTTCCTATAAAAACCATAAAAATCTCAACACAAATATTATTTACAAAGAATCATAAGCTAGGCTACCATGACTTTACAATTAGATATGGTCCTAGAAATGTCTTTGCTGGCTTACTTTTGATTCATATGAGAGACTTGCATTTGCAGTTGTAGATGCTTGATGGAGACAGAAACTTAAATATTCAGCTACAAACATAACAAACTGATGACTGGGATTTTTTTCTAAAATGCTTCTAGTAAATTATGAATACATGATGGAGAATAATACATAAGTATCACTTCACAGCCTCAAAACCAGTAGACTAGAAATATGAATCCCCTGACACCACCAACCCACCCACCCTTGACCAACTAAAATTGCTTATTTATATTTGAATTTATGAAACCATTCTGGGTTTCTGTAATTCTCTCCTCTATTCGATCTATATGATTTAAATCTTTTTCTTTCCCCCATAGCAGTTATTTCCCATGTTTAGAAGCAAAATAAATTAATCATTTTGGGTATCTTGCTATTAAAAAATCTATATTATTTCTGATTATCAGGAATAGAGAAAATATCATAGCTTCTAATCTATATTTCTTTGAATTGTTACACAATAATTAGGCAGTCTCTGAAATAGCTCAGAAATATTTTTCACTTGTTATGATTTACTATATTGTTTAATATGCATAGAAATATTTGAGAGTAAATCTTTTAAATTATGCATACTATTTTATTGCACTTTAAAAACTGGCTTTGTTTCTTAGATATTAGCTTTTGAATTTCCTGATTTGTGGGTTTAACTCCAATCATTCATAATTATACATATTCCCATTGAATTCATTAAGACATTTCATTAAATGTTTACTTACAATTGAGGAAATGAAACATTAAAAATTGTCTTTTTAAAATAAATACATTCAAAAATTATTTCATTAGCATATCATAAGTGGCACTGGTACTGCATATAGGAACAAAAATCTGCTTTCTCATGAATATTTCATGTTGTGATAGACTAGAATAAGAGTTTTACCAAATTTTATTATGAGGATCAAATAATAGACACTATTCACCTTTTTGTGAAATTATTTTGTTAATATTGTGAAATTTACCATCATCATGCTTTAAGGAGCAAATAGAAAGAATCACAGTTATGGAGGCAACATTATAGGCTGATTTTTAGAAAAGAGACTGTGAGGAAGATATCCGGGGCTCATCTGAACAGTCATTGGTGATTATTAAACATTTAACAGAGCATCAGTGGCTCTGTAACAGTTTTTTATGTAGATATACATCTCACAAAATCGTTGTAAACTATATGTTAATTATTTTTCTTTGTTTAAAGAAAAAAATTAAATAATGAGAAATTACCTAATTTGTCCAAGGTTAAATAAAGAGCACATATCAGAGAATTTGAACCTGGACTTGCTGATTCATCAAACTGAGCTCAAAACACTAGGCTGTATTCTTTGGGGGTATCAAATTACATCCTAAGTATTTCTTCCTCTAATAGTGCTCAGTACAATTTTACTGAATCCTATTTGACCATGTTTGAAACACTAACATCAGAAAAAAATATAGTCTACACATTAGAAACACATATTTTTAAACTTCTAATAAATATTTGCTAAAACTTTGCTATGTCTCAGGCTTTTATGAAAAATAAAACTTATTTTTGAAATTATTTATAATTAATTCATGAGTCATGCTTATTTATAATTTTCTTAAAATTCACAAATATTTAAATCATTAAAGTATTCTTTCTCTTCTCCTGTCTCCTAAAGCCACTTTCCACCCCAGAGAAAAAGAGTAGTACAAATTTAATTTAGGCTAGGTGTGGTGGCTCATGCCTATAGTCCCAGCACTTTGGGAGGCCAAGGACGGAGGATTACTTGAGAACCAGAAGTTCAAAGTAGGCAACATAGGGTGACCTTGTCTCTATAAAAAGTAAAAAACAAACAAACAAAACAACAACAACAAAAAAAAACTAGCTGGGCATGGTGACACACATCTGTAGTCTCAGCTACTTGGGAGGCTGATGCAGGAGGATTGCTTGAGTCCAGGAATTCAAGGCTGCAGTGAGCTGTGATCAGGCAGGCCACTACACTCCAGGCTGGGCAACAGAGTACCAGCTAGTTTAAAGCATCATGGACCAAAATGTAGCTAGTGGTGAATACCACTTTTTCTGCTTTTCATTTATCCAGGAAATTTCACCTGAATCATTAAAGTACTTATCTGTTATGGTTCCTCTACATTTTAAATGTAGTTTTAATGTTGCACTTACCAAATTTGCTGTTTTTTTTTAAACAATTGCGTTCTGTTCTTTCTCATAAACCATTCCATTGTTGAGGATGGGCCCCATATTTCTTCTTAGTATCCCAAGTATTTAGAAAAGCACTTGTGCATAGTAAGCACTCAAATGATTGTTGAATAAATGTTTATTATAGACAATATATCAGTTGTTTAATTTCATAATTTTATAAAAGAAAATGTAGTACAACTTTAGTGTCATGGAAAGCTGTAATAATTTGGTTCATCAACATTTGAGCTATCTTATTACACATTTAGAAAATTTGTTACAACCTGAATCTAATTTGTTGCTTAACTTTTTTCCCAGGAATTAATACATGGTTATATTTTGTGAAACACTTTGTGTTTTGTAAATAAAAAGAATGAGACATTTTTAGTTTTCTAAAATTAGTAAATTTAGATATTTAAATATCTTTGATCTATTAAGAGTCTGATACATTGAGTTTAAACATCAGATCCACTCTCTCCAAGCTTCCACCTTAGCTTCTCTGAGCCTGTTTTCTCCTCTTTAAAATAGGTATAAATGCATTTACATTGTGCCCAGATGACTGCAGACAGGAAGAGGAGCCACCACCCAAGAAAGTGTAATTGATCCTGATTATCATAAAGGGTGTCAGAGAGGAATAGGTTTAGTAGCTATGTGATCTACTTAAACACCTCTTTCTCCTCCTTTCCCTCATTTTGACAATAAAAGGACAAATGTAGCAACCCTAGTCCAAGACAGACACAACAGCCCAGGGAAGAGGTGATAACTGAGGGGAACAGATTCTTTAATGGGTAGTGGAAGAGGGCAACACGGAGAATGGGTTGTGGCACTGAGATAAGCTGCATTAGTGGGGATATACTTTGTCCCATGGATCTTCCTTGTTTAAGTTTCTCCGAGGATATTTGTGGAAGAAGATCTGTTCTCAGCAGCTGTGGACAGAGACCTTCATTAATGACACATCTGAGAGTCCACCATGGTCCCTCCATTGCACCACTTGGATTCATTTGTCTATAGACAAACGTAGAGTATTTGCTCACCTTTTCTATCAACTCATCACTATTTACTGGATCTTTCCATCAGCATCTGAATGTAAACCCATGTGATCTAAAACAAAAACAAAACAGAAACATCTACATCTCAAACCCATGCAATCTTTGAACCCCAGCCCCATTTTAGGAGTAAAATCTTTATAGAAATGTTATTGCTAGTTATGGACTGGGTTGTGTCCTCAAAATTCATATGTGGAAGCCTAAACCCCAACGTGGTGTGTCTGTGTTTGAAGCTCATTGGGACCCTAATACAATAAAACTGACGCCCTTATAACATGAGGAAGGGAAAATAGAATGTAATGTTATCCAGGAGTTTACATTTAAATGATAAATATAAATAAATTAAAATTATTTTACTGATGCTAAAATAGGTGCTAAGAAAATTGTTTAGAAAATAATGCACAGATACCAGAAAAAAAGCAGCTTATCTATTTTGGAAAGTAAGGCCATTACATTTACTTTCAAGTATCCTAGTAAACAAACATTCAAGGTTACAACTTACAATGTATTCTGATAGTAACAATATTTCCTATTAAGCACAACACAATAAATCTTTTAAGGATTTTTTTGGATGTATTTTTCTCTGAGCTGTATTTAGCCTTGAACAAGGCATCCTGATGAAAAAATTTCCTAGAAACTGATGTTGAAAAACAAGAGCTTATGAAATTCCATTTTATCTACAAAGAGACAGCAATGAAAAGGAAAAAAAAAAAAACTTACTACAACCAATGAAAAATTGTAACTCTTTTGCTACTAAAAAAATTCTTTTATTGTATTAACACACTGTCAGAACATATAAGCCTATTTCGTATAGCCATCGATTCTAAAACAATTACAAAGCTTGCAACACAATTCTGGAAGAGATCTTTGAATTCTCCTGGATGAAAAATTCTCTCTCTGAAAATAATAGAACAGTATATTTTAAGGGAGGAGCCTAAGAAATGGGTTTCCCTATGGAAAAGTATTAAAAACAAATACTTTCATTTTGTTTTAGCAGATTAGAAAATACATACACATAAAAATAGAATTTAACTTTAATATTTGATATCCGGAGGTAATTTCTGTGTGCATTTACTTACAGAAGTATTTGTTCTCTTTTTTATGTGTATGTATTTTTTTCATCTCAAAAAGATTACTGTAAACTATAATGGGATAATATGCTGTTTTCCTCCCCTTCTTCACCATAGGCCTCGAGCATGTAATTCTCATAGAGAAACTCCTTTGCCAGTATGATGCTTGAAAAGTAGAGTAACCAAGGCTGAAAGACGGTTAGGTAAAGCCCCTTACATATCTCTGTCCTACACATGCTTTGGAAGAATGTGTAAAAATTATTATGGGTATCTCTAAAGAAGCGCAGAAGTACCTGAGATTGAGCATGTATATCCAGATAAAATAGAGATTGGGAACAGAAATGTGTTCCTTAGGACCAGAAGCTCTGAAGGGAGACATCACACAGGACACCAACTAAAAACAGAAGGAAGCAGAAGAGATGAGCTCTGTGCAGAGAAGGCCACTAGCATGTAGAACAGCACTCACACCTTGTGGCCATACCTGAGTTCATTAGATGCTTAAGTTCTGGGAACTTATATCAATTCTAGAGAGAAAGAGAAGTAAAGAATCTTGAAATGAGTGAAAATCTACCCACAAAAGACTAAGAGTTCAGTCAGATGGAAGTTTCCATGAATTGGAAAGCTTAACTTTTTTGCCAACAGTGGATAAGGGGTGGTGAAATAATTTTAGTTTATTTCTGGATAAATAGATATATCTCACTGTAGATCCAAAATGTAAAAACTGTGACTACATATTTTAACATGCTACATATGCATTCATTAATGTAACATTTTTATTTTCAAATGTCACTATGTTTTAAACATCCTTCTGCAACAATAAACATATCTCTACCAAGTGGTTTTAATTACCTAAATAATTTTTCATTGCATGAGTTTACTGTGACACATTTAACCAATTTCTTATTTTTTGATATGCATTGTTTTTTACTTCTTTGCTTTATATAGGTGTGCATATATCTATAAACAATTTGCATTTCCCCCTGGAATAAATTTCCAGCACTGTAATTGCTAGGTAATAGGATGGGTACATTTTTAGTTTTTGATATGGATTGTCAAATGTTCTTCTAAAATTACTGTACCAATTCTCTCAAACTTGAACAGTACATGTGATTGATATTTTTCACTATATTTGGAGAGTTTTAAGTAGAAAAATATCTGGAAATTTGATAAACATCGAATGTTATCTAAGGTTTTTAAAGTTATAAGTGGATTTTAAAAATTTCTTCAGGTGATTGGCTATTCATTTTTCTTCATTTACGTATTTTTAAATGATACCTTGTTATCCAGTGTTTTTATATTTTATATAAATATTTATACTTATATTTATAAATATATTTATATCAACATTATCACTGATTCTATCTGTAATATATTAAAATATTTTTGAGTTGATCTATTGCTTTATTTTTAATAAGATTTTTGGAATAACTTTATATTTCCATTTAATCAGCTAAACTAGTACAAATGTTCCTGTATACTCTTTACCCAGCTTTTCCTGATTTTAACATCTTACATAATTATGCAACATTTGAAAAAATCTAAGAATTTCACACTGATACAATACTATTAGCCAAATAACTAAACAACAGACTTTATTCAGACTTTACTAGTTTTTTTCATAAATATCCTTTCATGTTTCAGAATCCAACCCAGAATACCTTGCTTCATTTGTTCATTATTTTTCTTTAGTCTCCTTTAGTTTGTCATAGTTTCTCTCTCTTTTGTTTTTCAATTTTTATAATTAAAATTTTAAAGATTACCAGTCAGGTATCTTATAAAATGATCTTCAATTTGGGTTTGTGTGATGTTTTCTCATGATTAAATTGTGGTTATTATTATAGATGTGGGGGAAGAATACCACAAATGTGAGGGTACTTCTAGTCTGATATGTCAATTTGGCTATGCTATAGAGATGCTCCTTGACTTAAGAAAATACCCTACGTCAAAAATGCATTTGATACACCTAACCTACCAAACATCACTGCTTAGCCTAGCCTACCTTAAACACACTCAGAACACTTACATTGGCCTACAGTTTGGCAAAGTCATCTGGCAACGCAGTATTCTGCAGAGCATCAGTTGTATGCATTTGTGATCTTGTGGGTGACTGGAAACTGCCGCTTGCTGCCACTGCCCAGCATCGCAGTGGAGTATTTCACATTGTGAGCCCAGGAAAAATACTGAAATTCAAAATTTGGAGTATGGTTTCTACTGAATGCATAGTGCTTTTGCTCCATCATAAAGCTGAAACACTGTAAGTCAAACCACTATGAGTTGGGGACTGTCAGTATTACCCAGTTAGTTAATCAAACTTCTCTTGCTGAGAAGGTGTTTTGTAGACATGATTAACATCTACAACCAGTTGACTTTAAGTAAAGGAGACTATCCTACATGATGTGGGTGGGCCTCGTCCCATCAGTTGAAAACCTTAAGGCCAAAAACTGAAGTTTCCTTGGAAAGAAGGAATTCTGCTCAAGGCCACATTATCAAATCGTACCTGAGTTTCCAACCTGCCTGCTCTATGAATTTCAGAGCTGCCAGCCCCAACAACCAGATGAGCCAATTCCTTAAAATCAGTGTATCTATCTACCTATCTCTGTTTCTCTGGAGTATCCTGACTGAAAAAAGTTCTCATTGTGTGACATCAGGAGTTACATAAGATCAACATGTCTTATGATTGGTGATGTTAACCTTAATTATTTGGTTTACTTGGTGTTTGCCAGGTTCCTCTTCTGTAAATTTTCTATTTTTCCTTTATGTTACTATACATTTTACAAACAAGTTGTGAATTCCAGTGTACACCCAAGGGGAGGAGAATTGAGTTCTACCTCTTGGAAGAGGAAGTGTCAACATGTACTATTAATATTTGGAATTCTTTGGTAAGGAGGATCAGTTCCTTTTCCCCATTTATTTATTTACTGAATCATTTACATTATATCAATATGAATTTGTGTATACTCATTTTATATTTTGGGTTGTAATCTAATATTATAACTATATTCCTGCTCAATTTTTTCCAGCTGGGACCATTGAGAGTTCTTCTAGTTGGCTCTATGCCTGACATACCCCTAAATTTTTCCTTTCCTTCCCTTCTCTTCCTTTCCCTTCTTTTCTTTTCTTTTTTTCTTTTCTTTTTTTCCTTCCTTCCTTTTTTTCTTTCCTTACTTCCTTTTGAAATTCTTTTCTGGCATTACAAAAATCTCCCAAATCATTTTGTACTTTCCCTGCTCCAGGCTAGAATCATAGAATCCATCATTTTTCTAAAGAAAATTGGTCACACTTATTGCAGAAAGGTATTTGGAAACCAAGAGCTGAGTGCTTGGTGTATGCATTGCTACTGGGATGTCATTATCTCTAGGACCTCTCAGTGGACAGAGCTAGGAAGTATGTGTGTATATTAAGGCAAGTATAGGCACACATCTAAAATTAGTCAGTATTCATTAATATGTACAAATGCACACACATCCCCACGACCATGAGTCTATATTTATAGCTCTTATGATAACCCAGTACCATAGACCTCGCTTGCTTATTCTTAACTTTTTTCTTATCTGACACTGAGAAATCTGGCTCCCATTATCTGTAATTTATTTACTTATTCATACAACCTTATAATACATGTAAAGTTGTTTCAAAATTGCTCAACCCATATCAGGTGAGAAACGAATTTAGTAACTAGAGTACAATGTTTATGTATGTTTTTCTTTTGTCTGTAGCCTTACAATATTCAGTAAAAACATTTTTTTTCCCTAAGTTATTTTGGTCCGTTTCTTTTTATCTCCTACTCTCTTCACTGCAGTCATGTCATACATTTGTAATACATTTACATTTTTATGTCATTGTTTGTATTCCATGCTGGGATATTTTCGCATTTTGGTTGGTTTTAAAAATTTGCATATGCTGAAGTTCACTCTCTATGGATTTTGACAAATGAATAGAGGCATGTACCCAGCACTCCGGCATCATACAGAAGAGTTCTATAACCCTAGAAATTCTCCTGTGTACCTCCTTTTTAATCAGCCAATTCCCTCCACACTAACCCCTCTGATGGTTTAGGGAAAGTTGTTAATTTGCAATTTCTTCTATTGAGGGTAGAAATAACATCCTTTGCATAGTAGTTCTTCAGATTTTTAAAATGAGATTAGAAGACTGGTCAATGGATTGTTGGTAAAGGTTTCAAGGCTATTCTTTGGAAATGGATATTTTTTTCAACAAGTTGTACTGGAGCAACTGGATATCCACATATTTTAAGAAAATGATCAGTAATTCACATCATACATAAAATATTAATTCAAAATGGATTGTTGATCTAAATGCTTTATCAAAAATCATAAAATTCTTAGAATAAAATTTTTAAAATTTTGAGATAGGTATTATTTTCTCATATAGAACAGAAATTATGCAAACCATAAAATAAATAAATATATTTATATTTTATATCTATATAAAATTTTATAAATGTATACATTTTATATATTCACATATGTTTTATTATATGTAACTTTGAGTCCATCAAAATACAATATTTTCCCTTTTTTTTTTTTTTTTTTTTTTTGAGACAGAGTCTCACTCTGTTGCCCAGGCTAGAGTGAGTGCCGTGGCGTCAGCCTAGCTCACAGCAACCTCAAACTCCTGAGCTCAAGCGATCCTCCTGTCTCAGCCTCCCGAGTAGCTGGGACTACAGGCATGCGCCACCATGCCCGGCTAATTTTTTTCTATATATATTTTTAGCTGTCCATATAATTTCTTTCTATTTTTAGTAGAGGTGGGGTCTCGCTCTTGCTCAGGCTGGTCTTGAACTCCTGAGCTCAAACGATCCGCCCACCTCGGCCTCCCAGAGTGCTAGGATTACAGGCGTGAGCCACCGCGCCCGGCCCAATATTTTCCTTTTGAGAAAGACATTATTATGAAAATGAAAAGGAAAGCCAAATATAAAAAATGTATCAAAGAACATGCATTCAGAATACATAAAGATCACTTATAATTCAATAATAAGACCCAAACCATGATTTTTTAAAATGGGCAAAGATGATTCACAAAAGCATCTATGTACATATGACTAATAAATATATGTAAAATTATAATATGATGGCTTATGAGAAAAATTACAAATTCAAACCTTCATGAGATAGCACTATATACCAACTACAGTGATTAAAATTAATTTTAAAAATTCTTCCCATACCTTTTGTTGTCAAGGTGTGGACCAACCTGAACTCCCATACAGTGCTTGTGGGAATATAAATGGTACAGTTATGTTGGAAAATACCTGTCTTTTTTTAATAAGGTTTTAGACATTCACATATTATGATTCTTTGGTATTTATCCAAGAGAAATGAAAAGATGTATACAAAGATGTGTACATCAAAATTCATACCATTTTTATTTCTAATATTTTCAAAATGGAAACAAAATGTTCATCCTCAGATGAATGTATAAACAAATCATGGTCTATCTGTACCATAAAGGAAATAAATTATTGATAAACATATATGCATCTCAAAATGATTATACTGATTGAAAAGAGCCAGAAAAAAAACTGACTATATACTACATGATTCCATATGCACATAATTCCTGAATTTGCAAATGAATCTGTAGTGACAGAAAGCATATTCGTGGTTGTCTGGGGGTATTCGTGGAAGAAGTGATAAAAAGAATGCAAAGATGCTTTTGATGGTGAAAGAAATGTTTGCTGTCTTGATTTTGGTTATGGTTTTGTACAGTACCTCATACATACTAATAAAATTTTATAATTTATCTTATTTCCATTATACCTCGTTAAAATTGTAAAAAGAAAATGTACCAAGTGAAAATTATTGAACTACAAAATCCATCTGATGAGATTAACCACACTTGAATTTAACAGATTAAAAGGATCCAAGAACTTGAAGGCAAATCGATATGCTGTTCATACTGAAGCATGTAAACAAACAAACAAAAAGACAGTAGTCTCAGTGAAATGTGGGGTAATATCAAACTAGGTAATGTATGTATTAATATAGTTAGAGTTTCAAAAGGCGAGGGAGAAAAGCAGCAAACAATTCAGGGATCAGAGGAAACAAAGAGAAAGGCTTGTTTCAGTTTTTAAGCATTGCAATCAGAGAACTTCCCAGTGTAATTGATATTAGAGGAACTAACATGTTCCCTGCCTAGAGTGCTTTAGTAACATCCTCATCACCTAACTTGTCTCTCAGTTTGCACCTCCAATCATTTTCTGACCTCCATTCATCCCATAGGCAGCAATGCTTAGTCACTCCATTGCATCCCTTAATTTTACAACTATTATCATGGAACTTTTAACAACGTATTGGATGTTTTAATTATATGTGTGTCTGTCTCTGCCACTGTTAAAATCAACTAGGGAAGGAACCTGTCTTATTTTAGTTTATCTATCTAGTATTTAATACTATGATACACATGATTACTGTTTAATGATTATTTTCTAAGTGAAAGAAAGCATACAAGATAAAGGATTCAAAAAGATACAACACAAAAAGAAAAATGTTTAGAACTCAGTATTATAAAAACTAAATGGATATGAGAAACTGCTCTGAAGGATAATCAGGGAAAATTATTATGTACTTTTTATAAATAACATCTATAGTCCCTTAAAATTGATTTAGGATACCATGGAAAAGAACTCACATTTTGATCTTGTAGACAGCATAGCTCGTGAAACGAGACAAATAGTTTGCTTAGAGTTTGTGTCTACACCATGTCTTTCATTGGAGTGTTCATCGCCTTTTTCCTGTCTGATAAGAAGCTAAATTGGTGAGCATGGGTCTTTCATCTATTCTGTTAACTTTAATCTATTTCAGGGTTAAACTGTTTCTTCTTCTCATTTTAAAAATCATTTAAAAGCAATTGGCTCTAGCATGCAATGGTACAGATGGCTCACACTGGTTCCTCACTGACCTGCGAAGGATGTAGTAGTCCTCTCCGGAGAGACGTCCACTGGGACACGGAAGTTTCATGAATATAAAATGATCTGAGGGTTTCCTTTTTGGGGAGAGGTGCATGGTCTAATGCCTTCTTTTGTCTCTTAGGGAATTTCCATATCACATGCTTATAAAAATCCCATTATAAGTGTGAGATGAGAATTTTTAGGTAAGATTGTATCTTTTTATTTTGAGCATTGCTTCATTTGTCAAGCAGGTCACTACTTAACACTTCCAATATACATGAATCTGACGCATGACCTCTACAATTAAAAGTAAGGTGGTGTAAAATGGCCTGGCCCGTTGATAGGGGTGCTAAATATCAACTGGTGTGGACTATAAGCCATTGAATGTCCTTAAAGTCTACAATGGCTGGATGCTCAAGAATCCACAGGATCTCAAAACACAATGGGAAGTGTTATCAAACAATAATGCCAAGGAATGATCATTTTCAGAGAGCAGAATTCTGTAGCATATAGCAACTAGCATCTTTAAAATTCTTTTAAATTCTAGTTAAGCATATGTTTATAACATTTTTTTCTCAGCATGATGTTTGTGGCATATATGCTTACTCTCCCAGAGTTTCCATGGAGACTTGACACTATAGTTTATTTTTGCTTTGTTTAACCACTTACGCGTTTCCTTTTCATAATGTAAGATCTCTCCATGAACAAATTTATTAATATTCTTCAAATGTGTCATCTTGTATTTGGAGAGATTATCTCCTTTCTCACCATTACATATTGGCTCAAGTTCTTTGAATACGTCAACGACCTTATTTATTACATTGACATTATGTGAAAGGATATAATTTCTTAAATATTGAGGGAGGAGTTTATTCACATCATATTGCTTAAAATCATAAAATCTAAAAGATGGAATTATTTATTTCATCTTTCAATTTTATCTATTAGGCAATTGAGAGGCAGAAAATTGAAATGACTAGAAATAAGTCTTGTTCCAGTTTGTGGTAGTCCTGAATGTAGCTGGTCCCATAGTCAGGTCCCTCCTGGCATTTCAGATTTGTTTGTTTTTCTTCACCTGCAGCCCTTTGGATTAGAGGAGATACTGTCTCTATTGCCCCATTCACAGATTCATTCAAATGAAGTAGAATGTTTTCTTGACCATGAGTGAACTCAGTCCTCTTAGTAGCTGAGAAACATGCTTTTGCAAACTATGAATGTCTTACCAGACAGGCGCTTTGACCAGCTAAGCAAAGGGCCCCTCTACTATGAATGTCTTTATAGCAGCCGCTTGCAAGACTTCTCCTCACCTTCAATTGTAATTCTTGATAGACCAGAATGTTTGATTTTTAGAGGACAAAATGTTTCCAAGCAGTAGCCTATTTTTCTTTTGGAGAGAAGTCCCTTTTTGGACTTTTTAGAGGGGAGAAGGACTCACTGCGCTTTAAGAAAATGTGAACACCTATTTTCATGTTCTCTTTTGTCAAGTTTTGGCTAGAATTTAAAACATTACTTATTCTTTCCTATCATTGTAGGAAGGACAGACACAATTCTTTTTTTTTTTTTTTTTTTAATCTCTCATTGGAAGTACACCCTAGACAGCAGGCAGCTATTATAATCCCAGAATTGTGAGTTTCCAAACAACCTCAGTATGGCATATGCTATTTTTCTGTTAGATATGGCATCACCCTCATGATCATTGGTATTGTAAAAGAAAACTGTATTAAGTACAATATAGCCCAAATAGAATACAAAGTTCCTGCCTTCTGAGAGCTTGTGCTTTAATAATTGATTTTATTGAACTTAAAAAAATATTATGCCACAGGGCTTCCAACTTGCTGTGAAATAGATTGGTGAAAATTTTACTTTCTGTAACAAATTAAGGGACATCAATGAGAAGAGGGGCTGAGCAAATTTTATTAGAAGGTGTAGAGTGTCTCATTCAGAGTTTAGTTTATAAATCTTTCATGTTTCCTTAAAGCAGAGCATAACAGTTAATATAATGTGATTTCTCTAAAAGGGATTGACAAATTAGATTTTTTTTCATACTTGCTTATTCTAAACTTACACTCATCATTAACTAGCACAGTGGTAGATGCTCAGTCAGTACAACTATGCATATTGTACATTTAGAGGTTTTCAAAGCAAAGTTGGCTTTTGAATATGTTGTGATATGTTTGATAGTACTTGGTTGAATAATGAATGGGTTCTAAAGTCCTGCCTGCAAGCCACCTCTCCTCCAGTGAAATCTTCAAGGGACCTGTATAAAAAGTACAAGAGTGATTGAGAATCAACATGACATTTTATTGTCACCTGGGCCTAATTTATAAATTAAATTATCATAGGTATGTATGTGTAGGAAAAAACAAAGTATATATATAGGGTTTGAAGCTATCCAGGGTTTCAGGCATTTTGTTGGAAGGTATTAGAACGTATCGTCTGTGGATAAGGGGGATCTACTGTACTTTAATTTCTTTTAATTCACTATAACCTTTCCCATCTCATTAATAAATTCAAATAACCAGAAGAGTTCAAAATAGAAGTCTCTGAGTCAATGAATCTAATTCTCATGGATTTTACAAATAAAAGAGCCTCTCAGATCTTTACATGTATATTGTTTTATCTCAATTTACACACAACTCTTACAATCAGGATTATACAAGATCTCAGACTGTAGTCAATTAGAAAGAACAAATTAGAAAAGGGAGACAGATTATGGAAGCTGCTCCTTGAGAATAGCAACAAATATCTTAATAGCCCTACTATAAAATCTATCAAAAGCAAATATAAGAATCTTAAAAAGCATAGAGTCAGAGTAGGTTCCTGTAAGAATAAACCAATGCAATGGGAAACCAATCCCAGATCATAAGGGAGAATTTGATGGACTCAATATTGTTTTAGTTATTTGGAATGTGTATGAATAACTCCACTCATCATCATAGACATATGAGAAGCTGTATATAAGGATAGAAAAGGGAGCTCCAGAAGAACGATAACCTTAAATTCATTTATGATTGTCTCAAGCTATTTTGGCAATTTTTCCAGCTCTTGGAATTGTTGGAACTCAGAGATATAGTGAAATGTGTGTTTAATGCTTAATAAATCTGTGTTCAAATACTGGCTTTGATAGTTAACTACCCTGAGTTTCAGCTTCTTCAGCTACCATCATCATTGTGGAGATTTAATGTTTATTACTACCATTTAGAGTTGTTTTGATCATTAAATGATATAACAGAAGGGTTATTTGGGCTTTCCACTGAGTCAACTAGAAGAGAGGAATAATAGATAATAGATTTAGCTTATTCAGTTTATCTGTGACTCAATAACATAGACCCTGGGAAGTAAGCACTCAAAACCAGTCTTCTAAAAGTAAGCAAATTTATTGAATGTTGTGAATACATGCAGGAAATAGAGGCACTAAATGCAGATCTCCCTTTTGCCCCTGACTCTTGAACACATAGCAAAAAGCATAATTTCATGGCCTCAGCACAGTTCTTCAAGATGGATATGGCTGAGCACAGCCCAAATTAGGTGAGTCCTCTTGGAAAAATGTCTTTAAAAAGTACCAGTCTCCCAAATTTAGTCACTTATCTCTGAAAAGAAAGAGGTTGCACCACAAAGCCTCATCCAAGCAAGAAGTATGTGTGATAGGGCAGCCCCACGTCATGACCAAGACCAGGTTCCCTTAGGGATTTTCCACTCTTTGTATTAGGATAAATGGGGCCAGCTTCACCCCAGGGTGTTTCATCACAAAGGAAGTATGTAAAGCTGGACCATAAGAAACCAAAGTTCTCTCCCCCATTTAACTGCTTTACTTTGTGTGATGAAACAAATATAGGAAACACTAGGAATTAAAACATCATTGCTATCATTTGATTCTCACCAGTGCAAGGTTGTTAGTTTGTTTTCTTTTTGTTTTTTTTTTAACACTCAAGAGTTATTGCCTTCCACACACACTATGGCTCTTGTTCTTGCTCTATTTTTCATATAAAAATCCCAAAAGAATTTTCCAATTTACCAATTTCATAAGTAAATATTAGATCTCTTACATTTGAATATTACTTGCTTAATATTGTCCTCATTTCTTGTTTGTATCAATAAGATTGGTTGCAGAGTTTACAACTTACATAATTGGACCCATTAGGAAATTTCGCTTTTCACCTTAAAGATCCATGAGAGAGATTCGGTCACATATTAATGTATTGTCTTAAAATCCTGAATATGTTGAAAGAACAGTTAATGCCTCCAAATAACTGTCAGTGTGTGTTTTTAACATTCTGTCAAACACTGTTTTCAAACTGACATCATTTTTCATCTAGAAAGTTCAGATGTTCTATTGTTAAGTAAACACCTGGAGGGATAAAAATCTAGTAAATTAAATCACACAATATCCTGGTTGCTGAATATTGAAGTCAAAAAACTATTTAAGTCATTTAAAGATGTATGTGTGAAAATAAGGGGAAACAGGGTTTAGAATAAACACATTGCAAATTCCAGAAAAATTCAAACTTCGCAGAATTGCTAAAATGCATATTATAGTACAATGTGTTAAAATATTAACCATAAATTTGTACCAGTACTACACATAGGATTTGACCTTATACTTCTTAAATCTGTAGGGGCACCATGGCGAAGGAAGGACATATAGGAACTTCAGTAACAAGAAATTGTCTGTATTACTCCCTTCACTATCAATTTTTATAATGTGTGTCATGGTAGATTATTTAGAATTCCCAAAACAAGAAAAGACTATTTCTATACTTCTACAACCCAGGAATATCTCTTATTAATATTTTGGCAAACAGAGTTCTCTTTCAGTGCTTTTTTTCATATATCATTTATATTTTAAAATTCAACATCTTCTTTAGGAATACATAAATGCATCATAAATTTTCACTACATATAATATTTTTACAAAATCTTTAAATATTTGTTTGAATTCTTGAAAATTATAATTCTACTATATTTGGATATTTAAGTTGTTCCCACTGGTTTGCTTTTATAAACATTGTAGTAATGAGCATCCCTATTCACAAATATATGATATTTTCAGAATTGGAATTATTGGCCCAATAATATTTCAGATTTCTGCCGGACAGAAATGCTTCACCACATACTTACTTTCACAGGATATTATTAACATTTTTCTAAAATTAAAAAAAATTTGGAGTTGCTTTATAAATTAATTAAGATGGGCAATATCATTCTGGCTTAAAATATTATGGGGCAATGTAGAAACTAGCCTTATGTTTCTGGCATGGATTACTGTTCGATCACCAGCAAAGGTCGGTGGACAAATCATAATCCCTTCTGGATGCACGACTACGGGAAGAAATGGCTATAAATTATCATGTACCTAAGAAAATGTAGACTAAGAAGGCAGGCTGGGCACGGTGGCTCACACCTGTAATCTTAACACTCTGGGAGACCGAGGTGGGAGGATCCCTTGAGCTCAGGAGTTTGAGACCAGCCTGAGCAAGAATGAGACCCTGTCTCTACTAAAAACAGAAAAATTAGCTGGATGTGGTAGTGTGTGCCTGTAGTCCCAGCTACTCGGGAGGCTGAGGTAGGAGGATTGCTTGAGCCTAGGAGCCTTTGAGGTTGCTGTGAGCTAGGCTGACACCACGGCACTCTAGCCTGGGCAACAGAGCAAAACTCTGTCTCAAAAAAATAAAAAAATAAAATAAAATAAAATAAGAGGAAACTCTCCCTTCTTACACATGATCTAAGAGAGGCTTTTCATGGAAAGTCTTTACTAGGTCATTAAATAGAAATAACTGGATAAGGTCATAAATGACTCTTGAAAGAGTTGGTAATTGATATAGAAGTATTTTAGATCCAAAACAAAGTACATTCGGAACAAATGGTAAAATTGAAGAAAGAGTCATAGTAAAACCTACAGAAATTGTCCTTGGATTAACCTTAGGATTTAAGACAGGCAGGAACAAGAGTCTGGGGGTAGAATTTGCACACACATTCAGACCCTGGTTGATGTGCATCCATAGGAAGGTTATTGTAGATGTGCTCAAGTGTAAACATGTCCACAAACACATGCTGTGGTATGTTGTATAATCAGAGTTATATTTAGGAAATGGGCTGAGGACAGGCTTTGGGATATAGGAGGCCTTATATGACTTCTGGGAGGCAGTTAAGCTTGAGTGGTATGTATAGCCTCGGTTTTTCATTGTGCTAGGCCAAGAGGTAAACCAAGTTCATCTGAATGGCCTTATTATTTTAGTTTGGGAAATGAAAAGAAGCATTAACCAGCTCCATGGGGAGATACTATACTATTATTTTTCTTGTAACCTTGCCCTACTCTCCAGACTCATGACTGTTTAATCTATTCTTGGTTAGTTTGATTTTTAATTTGTTTCCTTGAAATATAATACACATGGGGTGCACAAAACAAAAATGTAAAGCTAAAATATTTACAGCAAAACAAGCACCGGTGTAATCATCAAGAAACAGAGCATGTCTAACCCTCAAAAACTTCACCGGTATCTCATCTCAGAGTGTAGCCCTTCTCCTTCCCCAAAATGTCCTGATTTTATGGTATTTACTTCCATGCTTTTCTTTTATTTTTAAATAGACTTTATAGCAATTTTAAGTTCACAGAAAAATTGAGAAGAAAGTACAGAGATTTCCCACCTCCTGCCTGCACATATGCATAGCTGCCCCAAATGTGTCAGTGTAGGTTCATTACTTGTAACAAATGTACCACTTTGGTGCATTAGGGTTCACTCTTGGTGTTGTACATTCTATGGGTTTGGACAAAGGTTTTTAATGTTATTATCCACCATTGAAGTGGATAGTAGTATCATACAGAATTTTAGTCTCCTTGCTGTAAAAATCTGTATTCTACTTACTCATCTCTCTCTCTCTGCAACTCCTGGCAAATACTAATATTTTACTGTCTTCACAACTTTGCATTTTTCAGAAAATCATATAGTTGGAATATGCAGCATGTTGCCTTTTCAGATTGATGTCTTTCACATAGTAGTATACATTCAAGTTTCTCCAAGTTTTTTCATGGACCAGTAGCTTATTTCCTTTTAGAACTGAATAATAAATAGTTCACGGTCTAGGCATACCACAGTTTATCCATTCACCTATTGAAAGACAACTTGGTTACCTCCACGTTTTGACAACTGTGAATAAAGCTGATATCTGGGTGCAGGTTTATGTGTGGACATAAGTTTTCAATCCCTTTGGGCAAACTGTAAGAAGCGCAATTGCTAGAGAGTATGGTCAGACTACGTTTAATTTTGTAAGAAACCGCCAAACTATCTTCCAAAGTGACTGTACCATTTCTCATTACCACCAGCAATGGATGAGAGTTTTTATTGCTTTATGTCCTCCTCAGCATTGGATGTTGTCAGTGTTTTGGATTTTAGCCATTCTAATAAATGTGTAGTAGTATTTCTTTGATGTTTTAATTTGCAATGCTCTAATGACACATTGTGTCGAGCATCTTTTCATATACTTACTTTTCATCTATATATCTTCTTTAGTGAAGTGTCTTTAAAAATGAGTTTTTTGGCCCATTTAAGTGGTATTATTAGTTTTCTTATTATTGAGTTTTAAGAGTTCGTTCTGTATTTTAGATAATAGACCTTAATCAAATATGTAATTTGCAAATATTAATATTATCTATAAGTATGTAGCTTATTTTTTCATTCTCTTCATATTGTCTTTTGCACAACAGAAATGTTTAAGTTTAAAAAGTCCAGTTTATCAGTTCTTTCATTTATGGATTGAGCCTTAGGTACTATATTGAAAAAGTCATTACCAAACCCAAGATGCTAGATATTTTCTTCTATGCTATCTTCTGAGACTTCCATAGTCTCATCTTTAGGTGTATTAAGTACATTTATGTACATTTTTAGTTAGATTTTGTTAAGGGTTTAAAGTCTGTGTCTAGATTCATATTTTTGCATGTGGATTTCCAGTTGTTTCAGCACTATTTGTTAAAAAGGCTATCTTTGCTCCGTTATATTGCCTTTGTTCCTTTGTCAGAGATCAGTTGAGTACATTTACATGGGTCTATTTCTGAGCTCTGTTCTGTCCCATTGACCTGTCTATTCTTTCACCACTTCCACACCATGTTGACACTATAGCTTTACAGTAAGTCTTAAAGTTGGGTAGAGTCAGTCTTCCAACTTTGTTCTTCTCCTTCAATAACATGTTGGCTGTTCAGGGTTTTTTGCCTCTCTATGTAGACTTTAGAATCAGCTTGTTCATTTCCACAAAATAACTTTCTGAGATTTCCATTGGGATTTCTGTGAATCTGTAGATCAAGGTGGGAAGAACTGACATCTTGACAATTTTGAATTTTCTTATCTGTGAACATGGAAGAGGTCTCCATTCATTTAGTTCTTTGATTTCATTCATCACAGTTTGGTAGTTTTCCTCATATGGATCTTGTGCATATTTTGTTAGATTTACAACTAAGTAATTAATTTAGGGATTACCAATGTAAATGATAGTTTGTTTTTAATTTCAAATTCCACTTGTTCTTTACTGATAAATAGGAAAGTGATTCACTTTTGTAAAATCTTGTGTTCTGCTACCTTGCTATAATAACTTATTTATTAGTTCCAGGAGTTTTTTGTCCATTCCTTGGGATTTTAAACATGTGCAATCATGCCCTCTGCAAACAACGATAGTTTTGTTCGTTCCTTCCCAATCAGTATACCTTTCATTTTTCTATCTTGTGTTATTGCATTAAATAGGACTTTCGGAATGATGTTAAAAAGGAGTGGTAAGTGGGCACATTCTTGCCTTATTCCTGACCATAGTGGGAAAGCTTCTACTTTTTCACCAATAAGAGAAATTTCTCAACATCACATTAGCTTTAAGTTTTTTGTAGACATTATTTGTCAACTTGAGGGAGTTCTTTCCTGTTCCTAGTTTACCAATAGCTTTTTTTTTATATATATATATAGTACATGGGTGTTGGATTTTGTCAAATATGTTTTGTATATCTGTAATATGAACATGTAATTTTTATTCTTTAGCTTATTTATCTGAAAAATTGTGTTAATTGATTTATTAAGGTTGAACCAGCCTTTCATAACTGGAACAAATGCTTTTTGGTCATGATACGTAATTCTTTTTATCCATTGTTTTATTCATTTTACTAATATTTTCTTGGTGGATTTATATCTGTGTTTCTGAGAGATATTAGTTTAGAGTTTTCTTTTCTTATAATGTCTTTGTCTGGTTTTGATCATAGGGTAATGTTGGCCTTATAGGATGAGTTGGGACGTATTTACTCTGTTTCTGTCTTTTGAAAATGATTGGAGAGAATTGGTATACTTTCTTTCTTAACTATTTCATAAAATACACCAGTGAAACCAAGTAGGTTTAGTGCTTTTTGTTTTGTAAGGTTATTAATAATTAATTTAATTTCTTTGATAGATATAGGCCTATTCAGATTGTCTATTCTTTCTTGCATGACTTTTGGCAGATTGTGTTTTTCGAAGAATTGGTTTGTTTAATCTCAGTTATCAAATTTGTGAGAATAGAGTTGTCACATTCTTTCTTTATTACCTTTTTAATGTTCATAGGATCTGTAGTGATGCCCCTTCTTTCATTTGTATTATGAGTAATTTGTATCATCTTTTCTGTTCCCTGTTAGCCTGGTTAGATGACTACTGACTTTATTGATATTTTCAAAGAAACAACTCTTGGTTTTCTTGATTCTCTCTTTTGATTTTCTCTTTTAAGTGTCATGGGTTTCTGCTCTATTTCTTATTATTTCTACACTTGCACTTTGCTTTTCCTTTTTCTAGTTGACTAAGGTGGCAGTTTAGATTATGATTCTAGATCTTTATTCTTTTTTAATATTTGTGTTCAATGCTATAAATTTCCATCTAAGCACTGCTTTTGCTGAATCCAACATATTTTGATATGTTGTCTTTTCACTTTTCATTTAGTTCAAAATATCTTTCAATTTTATGTTGAGATTTCTACTCTGAAATTTCTACCTGTGTTATTTATGAGTTTGTTATTTAATCTCCAGATATTTGGGGACATTATAGCTATTATTCAGTTATTGATTTCTAGTTTAATTCCATTGTTGTATGAGAATACACATGGTATGATTCCTAGCCTTTTAAATTTGTTAAGGTGTATTTTAGGACCCAGAATGTGGTCTATAACAGCGACTGCTGCATGTGAGTTTGAGATGAATTTGTTTTGTTCTATAAAGTAGTCTGTATGTTTATAATAGATTCAGTTGATTGATGGTGCTGTTGAGTGAAACTTTGTCTTTACTGATTTTCTGCTTGCTGGATCTGTCCATATCCGATAGAAGGGTGTTGAAGTCTCCAACTATAAAAATGAATCCATCTCTTTCTCCTTGTTTTTCTATCATCTTTCCCTCATATATCCTGACACACTGTTGTTGGACACATACACATTAAGTATTATTCATTAGGAATTGGCCCTTTATCATGATAAAATTTCTTTCTTTATTCATGATAACTATTCTTTCTCTGAAGTCTGCCTTGTCTGAAATTAATATAGCTGCTTTTGCTTTTCTTGGATTAGTGTTAGCATAGTTTGTCTTTCTTTTTCCATTTACTTATCCATATGTCTTTATATTTAAAGTAGTATTCTTGGAGACAACATATGTTGCATCTTATTTTTTGATCCACTCGGACAACCTTTGTCTCTCAATTGGTATATTTAGACCAATATATTTATGTATAAAGTAATTATCAATATAGTTTGATTAATATCTACCATATTTGTTACTGTTTTATATTTGTTGCCCTTGCTTGGTTTCTATTTTTGTCTTCCACTCTTTTTCTGTCTTTTGTGCTCTTAATTGAGCATTTTATTTAATTCAATTTTCTCTTCTTTCTTACAATATCAATCATACTTTTTCTTATATCATTCACTGTCATTCATTTCATTTGTAGATAAGTATACATATATGTAGATATATACACACACGTAATTGAATATATTGCTACTATTAGTATTTTGAACACACTATTATCTGCTAGATCAATTAGGAATAATAAAAATAATGGTTTTTATTTTACTTACACGTATTCTTTCTCTGATGCTCTTCTTTTTTTTAAAGTGTATATTTAAGTCTCTGACCTATATAGTTTTCCTTCATTCTAAATAACTTTTTTAACACTTTTTGTAATGCAGGTTTGCTGCCAAAATTCTTTACTAATTTGTGTTTCTTAAACTTCTTTATTTTGCTTTCATTTTTAAAGAATACTTTTTCAGTATACAGTATTTTAGATTGCTAATTTTTTTGTCTCAATGCTTTAAATATTTGATTCTACTCTCTCCTTGTTTGCGTGGTTTCTAAGGATAAGTAAGTTGCAATTCTTATTTTTTCTCTATAAGTTTTTTTCTTCTTCTGGCTCCTTTCATGATTTTTTGTTTACCTTTAATTTTATGTTGTTTGCATATGATATTCATAGGTATAATTTTCTTCTTTCTTTCTTTCTTTCTTTTTTCTCATTTGTGTTGCTTGGTATTCTCTGAGCTTCATTAATTTATAGTTTGTGTCTGACATTAATATGGGAAAATTCCCAGTCATTATTGCTTTAAATGTTGATTCTGTTCCAGTCTCTCTTTCTTATCTTTTTAGTGTTATCCTCACACATAGCAAATATATCACACCTTTTGTAGTTGTCCCACGGTTCTTGGGTAGTCAGTTCTGGTGTTTTTGTCTTTTTTTGTTTTTTTTTCTTTACTCTTTATTTTTGGAAATTTCTATTGAGATGTCCCTTAAGGTCAGAGATTTTTTTCCTCAACCTTGTCTGGTCTACTCGTATGTCCATCTAAGGGATTCATCATTTCTGTTAGAGTATTTTCTGATCTCTTGCATTTATTTTTGATTCTTTCCTAAAATTTCCATCTCTTATGTTGTCCCTCTGTTCTTTCATGCAGTCTACTTTATTCATAGAGTTCTTATCATATTAATTGTGGCTAACTTAAAAGTCTACTTTGATAATTCCAGCATCCTTGCCTTATCTGAGTCTAGTTATGATGCTTTCCTCATCTTTTTGAACTATGACTTCTTGCTTTTTAAAGCACCTTGTAATTTTTTCTTGGTAGCTGGACACGGGTTACTGGGTAGAAGGAACACTAGTATATAGGCCTTTAGTGATGTGGTGATAAGGTGTTGGAGGAGGGAAAGTATTTTAAACTCCTATGGTTAGGTCTCAAGCTTTTAGTAAGCCAATGCCTTGTACTTTGCACTTCACAACTACTTCTCTTAATCTCCATCCCTTTCCCCTTAGGTGGGACAGGATATCTAGAGTCTACTGAAGATGGATATTTTTCTTCTCCCATGTGGAAGTCTAGAGGGAGCTGGATTTGGGTATTTCCCTTCATCCAGGTCAGTTAGGCTCTGATAAAATCCTAACAGGTTATGCTTTCTTTATATAGTTGTTTTTTGTTTGTTTGTTTGTTTGTTTGTTTTTTCCTAAAGGCCTACCCTGTTAAGAAGAACAGAGTACTCTGGCATATTTCAAGATGGATATGTTTTCTCTCTCTCTGCTAGAATCACAAGGGGTTTTCCTTCAATATTCACTGTGAGAACCTGGTTGAGTTGCTGAAGGTAAAACTTACAAAATGTTGAGAACCTCCTTCCCATGATTGGGTCCTGATGGACTTTTTGACACACAGACTTGTCCACACTGAGCCTCCAGGGATCTATCAAATATAGTTCAAGATTTCCTACTCTGGTACTGGTTCCCAGGGAGATTTCAGCTCCTGAGTTTCTGCTCTGAGAAGCTGTTATTCTCTGAACCTCTACCTGTCACTCCATTTTTGGGATCAACATTTGGCCTTGTGACCTCACTTCCCTTGAGGATCTAAGAAAAGTTATTGATTTTTAAGTTTATTCAGCTTTTTACTTGTTAAGAGGGAGTGATGACTTCCTAGTGTTTTACATGATGGACCAAAAACTGAACGTTGACTCATGCTTTTCTTCAAACTTTTCATTTAAGCATAGTGGTTCAGCTTTGCCTATTTTAAAATTTTTTCTAAATTGAATTATAAAATAGTTATAATTATTCTATTGTGTCTGGCATATTTTTCGGAACCATATGTTTGTTAGAGTCACATATATTTTTTGGTGTAACTGTAGTACATTTATATTTAGGCATATTTCAATGTCTGCTTATATCAAAATTTGCCATTACGTGGTTGAGGCATTTTAGGTCAGTTTACTGTGCTTGATTATCATGAAAAATGTCATCATGAACATTTTTTCACATGCTATTTAGGGTACATGCCCAGAAATTTTGTTGGGATATAAGCATATACTTATTCATGGCTGTGAAAGCTAATGCCAAACTCTTTTCCAAAATGTGAATATTAATTTGCACTCCTACCAGCAATCTATGTGAGGTTTATTCCATATTCTCACCAATCCTAGATTTTAGTTTCAGTCATTATATTATGTGATTAAAGGAATATTACTGTGGCCTTTATTTATATATCCATCTTAGCTTGAGTTTCTTCTTGAAAGCAAAGCTTAAGAAAAAGACTTATATACAGGAATCCAAGGGAGCAGGAGTGAAGGAACTGGGGAGTGAAAGGAAACCTCAATATAAAGGTGTGTTTTGTGGATCACCACTGTGGAAAACTAGGGCTCGTTCCTCCCCCGGACCTTCTGAAGTGTGTACAGACTACCATTCAGAATTGTCCAATCAAGGATCAACTGGGAGATTATTATTTATTGACTGTAGTCCTCCCTTGGTGGAGGATTACCCAAGCCTCCTCCCCACTTCCAGGTCTGCAAGCTTGCCCAGCAGGCTCTTACTGGCATTCTTGGCACTGGAGAAGCCCTGGAGCAGATAGAAATTCACAACATGCTCTCAGTGCAAGATGCTGTCTGAGCAAGGCTCAAAGCATGGCTGAAATTAGAGATAAAACAGAGGGGGGATAGTAAGGAGGAGCACAATAGCCTCTAATAAAATTCCACTGATAACTAATGGAGCAAAGCACATTTTGTTTTTATTGGCCATTTGGACATTCTTCTTTATAAAAGGGTACTTAAAACTGCTTGCATATTATTCTCTGAGATCTTTTCTGTGTGTTTAATTTGTAGGAATGCTTAATATGTTGCAGTTACAAGCACTTTATCACCAACAGGGGTTGCAAATACCATTTCATGATTTCACCTTGACTTTTCAGATTCTTAACCATGCTTTTTTGAACAGAAGTTTATATTTTAAGTCAGTCCAGTCTATCAAGCTTTGTTTTTATATTTCCTTCCTTCCTTCCTTCCTTCCTTCCTTCCTTCCTTCCTTCCATTTTCTTTTTTCCTTCCCTTCTTTCCCTTCCTTCCTCCCTTCTTTCCTTCCTTCCTTCCTTCCTTCCTTCAAGACAGAGTCTCACTCTGTTCCCTAGGCTAGAGTGCAGTGGCATCATCATAGCTTACTACAACCTCAAATTCCTGGGCTTAAGGAATCCTCCTGTCCTCTTCAGTAGTTGGGACTACAGGTGTGTGCCACAATAGTTGATGTTCTTTTTCCTACCATGAGTTTATAGAGATATTATATATTATTAATAGAAATTTGTTGCTTATCTTTCATAGTTATTTCTGCAATCCCCTTGTATTGATTTATATATATAATATAGGAATCATGTTTAGTTTTTTTTCTATATGAATGTCAAATTGACTCAATACTACTTATTGATAAGATTCTTCTTTCTCCAAAGCTCTGTACAAATGAATTGAGCATATATGAATGATCATGTACTCCTACTCTGATCCACTGGGCTATTAATTTACCCTTCGCACAATACTATGTTGTCCTAATTATTACAGCTTTGTAATAAGTCTTGATAAACAGTAGATAAGTCTTCCCATATGCTTATTTTCAATATTGTCTATGCTATACTTGGGTCCTTGCATATTCATATGTAATTTAAAATAAACTCATCTATTTCCACATGCACATGCACAAACTTTAACTATGAAAAATATATTTGTGTTGTATGAAATTTATAGATTAATTTAGGGAAAGAGCTTAATATATTTGATATAATGAATCTTTCTATTTATGAACATAATATTTAATTTATTGAGGTTTATAATTTATTTCACTAAGGTTTAATAGTTTTTGTTTTGAAGCATTTGATATATTTAATACTATTATAAGTGGCACTATTCTTTAATATTAATATCTTCATTTTTGGAAGATACAATTTTATAAAAATAGAATTGATTGTCCTATATTGGCTTGTGTCTAGGTATTTTTATAAACTCAATTAAAATTTTCACAAATTCTGTTGGAGTTTTTACTTATAGAATCCTAACACTTTCAAATAATGACATCAAATGAAAGATCCAGATCTTAAAGGAAAAGCTTTCATCATTTTCCCATTAATTATGGCGTTTGAGATTTTTGTAGGTACATTTTGAATAAGGAATTACATTCCATTTATGGTTAGCTAAGTTTATTTTTTTAGATTTTAAATACATCCTCCTTTTTGTCTAAGATACGATAGATTATTCTAACTTACAAAAGCAAAAAATGGTCCATTTGTTTCTATATTTCTAAAGACAAGATTATAAGAAGTACTAAAAGTAAACACATTGCTCATAATACATTTATACATAAACCTTTTATTTTACAGACAGATGCCTTCCAGAATGGCTTTGATGACCTAATTTTCATCAATTGTGTATAAATAATTTTTTCCTTATATAATTTTTAACCAGACACTTTATTAATTTTTTCACTTTTACTTTTTCTAAATCAATTAGTTCTTGCAAACCTCACATTTGTTGTAATACTAGCCACTGGGTCATAAAGGTAGGAAGAAGCAGCTACGTCTCAGAGAAAAATACTAACAACTTCTGAGAATTTAAGAATTACAAGATTTGGGAAGGTAGTTTGATCCCATAATTGCTTTAATTTTCTCTCCTGGTGTAAACATGGTATTGATAGTTTGGGCTTACAAATGAATGAAGGAGAATGATTGGAACTGGCGGGAGACTTACTAATACAAATATGCTTGTATTCAGTGCCTCTGGCAGTGAATAGAGAAACACAAAGGTCATTCTATTCTGTTATGGTTACGAAGACAGAGCTACTTTCTAAGAGAAATACTTAAGAGATTTTGAAATTGAACAACACTTCTTGTCATATACAGGTATTTTAAAATAAATAACTCTGATTCTTCATATGGCATGTCTTTCCTATGTTCAAAACCACAATGTTTAGAGAACCTGAAGTATATTTTACATGTCAAATTTAGTAAGTGAATGGAACATAGAGGAATTGGTTGACTTCATGATAAATCCTAACAACAAAAACATCTACAACAATAGCAAGCATTTATTGAATGCTTACATGTTTATATAGGCCACAAGATTTACTTTGTATAATTCTATTGCTTTTCACAGTAATACTTGTTAGTAAATACTATTAATTTAATCTTCTTTTATAATTCTTTCAGCATTCTAGACTAACACCATAGAGATAGGTATTAACTTTTTCAACAGCTCCGCTGGCTGTTTCCATGTGTTAACCTGACATGAATGTAGGAAATCCGAGGAAATTGTACTCTGATTTAATGATAACAGATTAACAATATGTTCCTCTATGAGACAAGAGGTTGCCAGCTCTTTGATGACCCTAGAAATGTAGGAGGGATGAAACCTGAGAACAAAATATCTTAATGTAGGAAAATGTTCTGGGCAAGTACATTAATCAGCGCTGAAGAGAGACATTGGGTAAATAAGGTAGAAAAGGGAAATAATTTCTCATTCATATGATATGCAATAGGTTGTATAATTCTGCATTGAGAACCATAGGTCTTCTAATTAGTTAAGGGTTTTTGCACAAGTCAGTTTCCTCTGCCTGCTTCTATATTGACTCATATTTAAAATGAAGATGTTAATATACATTGATTTAATTAATGAGAGAAAGTGTAAAAATATACATATATAATTTAGTCATTTATAAATCCAAAGCGATGTAGAACTAGCAAAGTGATGCTCAATAGTTAATTAGAGGCCGGGCGCGGTGGCTCACGCCTGTAATCCTAGCACTCTGGGAGGCCGAGGTGGGCGGATTGTTTGAGCTCAGAGTTCGAGACCAGCCTGAGCAAGAGCGAGACCCCATCTCTACTAAAAATAGAAAGAAATTATATGGACAGCTAAAAATATATAGAAAAAATTAGCCGGGCATGGTGGCGCATGCCTGTAGTCCCAGCTACTCGGGAGGCTGAGACAGGAGGATCGCTTGAGCCCAGAAGTTTGAGGTTGCTGTGAGCTAGGCTGACGCCACGGCACTCACTCTAGCCTGGGCAACAGAGTGAGACTCTGTCTCAAAAAAAAAAAAAAAAAAAAAAAAAAAATAGTTAATTAGAAAATGTTTCCTGATTTGGTATTCTGGAGCTATGGATAATTAACAATTTCTGACAAGCAGTTCATCTAAACAATACGATTCAATGGCTGTTAATTGAATTATGTCTATGTGTTTATTACTTCCTTTTGTTTCCCTGCATCAATTTAAGTTCACAATAACAGATACATTAAAACTGCTTACAACCCTATGTCTGCCAGTTAAAGGATTAATTAAGGCAGGTTGAATGCAATTCAATTAATGTTTTTTATCTGGCTGTTGTTTCTTTGCTTGTATACATTTTTTGCTAATGTTTGTAAAATCAGATACTGCCCATAGATTGTAGGTATGGTGATAGCAGTCAGGAATGCTTGGGCCCAGCAGGTGTAATTCTGACAATTACTGATATCTCACTGAGACACACACTTGGGGGTCTGGAAAAAAAATTGGTGTGCTGCAAAAACAAATACATGCACCTGTCATCTTCCAAGATAGCGTTCCACATATAGCCTGCTTTTGTCTCAGAAAATCTGAGAGGGAGCACAAAAGGTGGAGAGTTTGTCTTTGAAGTCTGAAGATCCAGGATGGTTTGTTGTGTGTGGGGGGAGGTGCTCTGCATAATTTTTATAAATTCTCCAAAATTCTAGAATCAGATTAAGGGGAGTGGTTTTGCAGTTTTTAAAATCATTTATAAAGAATGAAACAATCACTATATGCATTTTTTCCCCACTTGAAATACTGAGTTGGTATCAGTAGAGGAAAGAAAACTCAGTATTGACTTGGTCTTTTTATTTGTTTAGAATTAATTTTTGGATAGGAACAATAAATTTTTCTCAGAATAAATCATTGGGGGCACTTGATTTCCAGTTTATATTATATATTCATAGCTTTTTGTAGCAGCCATAGGCCACGAGTCTTAGGCCAGACATGATGAGTCTACTGGGAGAAAGATGCAGTTGGTGTTACACCTGCCCTTAGGAGAGTTCACAGCTGTGTACTCTGCTTTTAAAATGGATGCAAAATTAAACTTAACATAATGATTTCTGCTGGAGTCAGTGAGAATTAGTCTTCAGCTGTATAGGTGCTATAGAATAGAGTGACTTATTTAAATACTCAAGGCATTTCTGCAAAGATGAAGAATTGAGAAAATGAACACGAAAGTTCACCTGTACTCCATCCTTTTAATCCTTAAAATAAATATTACAATTTCTAAAAACGAAAAAAAAAAAAAAAAAAAAGAAATCCTCCCCTGTAACCAGAGTAAATGAGGGGAATGAATGGTTTTCCCAAATTTTAAAATCCTAAAAGGAAATGTTGGAATCTTCCAAATAGATTAGATGATATTTAAAAACATCTAACTTAGGGAGAATTCTTACTCAGAGATATATTGTTAGGTTTAGAGAAAGGGAGCTACCCCGTTGTTCTACCCAATGGTAATACAGGTAGTAGTTTCTACATGGGAAAGATCTGCAGGTACTTCTGGAGAGGGCTTTCTCTACTGGAGGTCACGCAACTCCAGCAGAGTTGAAAATGGCATTACAATTGTTCTGGGACATAGTAGGCACTTTTCCAATTACTTCTAGCAAGAGTAGTGACAGTAACAGCCTTAGGGAGGATTCTTCTGAAGCATTGTAACAGAACAAGGAATAAGGAGACAAAAGCTACTGCTTATAGCTAATTTGATTTTTACTTAAGAATCCTGGAAACTACTTCAGTGATTGTGAAAGCATCATCTTTTGAAGGGTGAAGAACCGTACTCAAACCAATTCAAAACCAAGGCGGCACGTTGCTCATAATTCATCTGAAATTTTTCTCTTTGTAAGTCTCCACAGTTTTTTTATGGGCTGCAAGTTTGTTGTGCCCCATTATCAATACCAAATCCAGGAACAGGTGATCATCTAGTGCTAGCATTGAGAGCGGCCTACCTAAATACAGATTATTCAAGGCTCTGCAAAACCATGGAAGAAAACTAGAGAAGTATGTCTGGGTGCTTAAATTCAATAAACAATACAGTTTCTTCTGTTATCTTTGAGAGGGTTCTGCCCAGAGAGTGACTTGAGCATAAGCAGGAGACAACATGGCAAGGGAGAGATTCTGTTACTTGCGGGAGGCTTAGAGCCTCAGGCAGCTGAGCACTGGGCAACTTGGTTCTAAAAAGTTTGGCAGAGAATAGCTCTAGTTCTGAAAAGGACACAGCTTCTGAATAAATCCTGAACTAAATCCTGCTCACCTGTTTCTCATTCCCATCCTCTCCTTACCCTGACATGTAGATACTTTCCTGGGCACATCTTTTTTGCTTCAGATCAACCCAAAATGTGTTTCCATTCCAGAAGGTTCTGCTCCCATTTTTCATTTACGTTTTCGACCTTTGAAATGACCCAGGTTGAGTTGGCCTTCCCCCATATACTGCTACGAAGCTATTTTCCACAATCAGCATTAAATAGGCCATACTTACTTTGAAAGGAAGGGCCACCCAACCCAAGGAGGTGTAATATCACCTTTTACAAAATTGTGCCTGAGACAAGACATAGTCATTATTTTTGTTACTCAAACAGATTAGTCTTTCTAATTTCAAGAATAACTTTAATTATTTTCTGGGTGTTGCACATAGAAATCTATTCTAATAGAGACACTTTAAATTGTGAGAATAGGAGTTTTTTCCATAAAAGAGTATATGCTTTCCTGAAAAAATATCACTCATACTGTAATAACAGGTTTTGTGGAAAACATAAAGTTGAGCCAGACCACTCAAAACCTATGTAAATTTACATCCAGAATATTATTATTAAAAAACAACAGCAGCAGCGGCACCAGCAACAAAAACTATTGGCTCATTAACAGATAATGTGAAGAGTCTAGCCAGACAGCTCAGTAGGATTGGATGCCGCTTCAGGGGCTTTAAAAAACACTGTCAAAATGGAGGCGTCTCAGCTCTGAGAGACTGTGTCTGCCATCTGTATGTACCACTGTGAGCACAGGAGGAAGTGCCAGCTGCCAGAGGTGAGAGCAAGGTGTGCTTCTGTGTGGATGGAGCCGAAAGTGCTCCTGCCTGTACCGCAGCTGTGTTAGGGGCCTTCTCTTTCCTGCTAAGTGTTGTAATTCTGTGCCCACTACTCTAGCTTCAAATTGCATGTGGACCAATGCAATGCTCAAGCTAAACTTACAAAATTCCCCTGCTTCATAGCCACGTAAGAGATAATTTGTGCCATAGAAACACGTGTTTTATAAAAACAAACAGCTACTCCAAATATAACATTTCAATTTTTATTTCCTTGTGGACTCAGTATTAAGCATGAGGCTGAATAACAGTAACCATGAGCTTCTAAGTTTCGTGAGAGAGATTCCGCATGTACCACAGTCACTTACAGGCATGACGCGGCACTTTATGTTTTGAACCCAAGTCCATGCTTTAAAATGGTTTGTTGGATGATTATTTTGATAGAACATTTTTTATAGTTCAAACAAAAACTTATACCTCATATTTTTATGCCCATTATGTTTTCATTTACAGTGACCCAGTGAATTAGGGCAAGTTTATTATTTGATTTTTACATAGGTGAGTATCAAACCTGAGAACTCAATGACTAAAACTAGCATTTAGCATTAAAGTGGGTAGTAAAAACTATATTATATCCTTCTTCTGTACCACATTGTCTTTCACAAAGTAAATTCTAAGTCTTTTGAGGCTTGCATGTTGCTAAATAAAAGGGGATAAGATAGTATCAGGGAAATAAATTGCATAAGATACTCACTACCTGATACATTAAAAGTGAATGAAGTGGCTGAAGTACAAAAAACTGGAAAAAAAATTAATGTGAGAAAATCACTAGAATTGAAAGGGTTTCTCATGTAATCTGAATTGTTCTTTAAATACCTGCTACTCAGAATGTTTCTTTATCAGTTGTCTTCTCAATCATTGATTATTTTAAATGCCTGAGAAAGATTGTGGAAAATATTTTATATATAAGTATTTATATGAAAATATCAACACCTCACACACACATGCACAAACAACATATATAACAGTAAAACACCATAACATATAATTAGTGTCTGAAAACAATTCCTTTGCTTAAAATGCAGGATGGTATTATTGTGAGTTTAATTAAATAGTTCGGGCATGACTGCACAGATAGCCTGCCTGCAGTTCTCAGAATTTGGGGAGCCAATTACTTTAAATCTGAACTTATTTTATTCGTTATCATTAGTGCTATCACAGGATTTTACTGCATTTGTATATAATTTGTCCCTTAACGCAATTTGCAAGTGTGAATAGAGCTTAAATACCCATCTTTTTATTAAATAATGTAACTTTAGATAAAAAATTAGAATAGAATGCTGTCTTTCCAGTACATAGGTGTCTTAGTCCATCCATGCTGCTATAACCAAAATACCCTTACCTGGGTGGCGTATGAACAGTAAAAAAAATTGTTTCTCATAGTTCTGGAGTCTAGAAAGTTCACGATCAAGGTACGAGCAAATTTGGGGCCTTGTAAGGGCCCACTTCCTGGTTAATACATAGTGCCTTCTCCACGTGTCCTTATATGGCAGAGGGGAAGGGAGGAACGCGAGTGGTCTTTCTGGATGGATTTTAAAGAATATGAAGGAAGATTTTGGGAAAACTTCTGTAAGTTGAAGAATATCCCCCTCTAACACACACACATACACACACACCCACACACACAGATTGGGTATAGAGAGAGAGGAAGAAGAAGGGATGGAGAGAGGGTGAAGGAACTTCCACTCATTGGATTATTATGGAATTCTATTGCACACTGTCATTCTTTAAATGATTTAAGAAGAGATTTAGATATCTTTTTGTAATTATATGAGTTGTTAGACTAATGATTCTTAAATTATAACTACACCTGAATTAGACTTCAAGATGCCTTGCTTTTCAGTTAACATTTATTTTGTGTGTTCTTACTTCCAAGTTTAGACCTTTAGTCAAAAGTTCATGTGCACCTAAAATTAAATTTAGCAGATACATTCTGAGTCAAGAGCACATTGTTACCATGATCATCTGGCTATTAATTATGGTTCTAAGAAGGTTAGGTTGTTCAAACATGAAATGTGAGTGTTTTTAGAGTAATATAGTAAAAATAGAGGAAAACAGAAGATAAAAATTTTGATTTTCCAAATAATTCTATGTTTTGATCAGGAAGTACTCTATGGAGAATTAAAATATGTCCTATGTGTGTTTATGATAATGGAGGTTACTTAAAAAACATGAAATTTTGCAACCTAGACATTAGTTTTTACCAGAATTTTGACAAACACCTATTTCTTAATGCATTTAAACCCTTTTTGGATAGATGGAGAAAATAAACACTTAAACTAGTTCACAGACATTTTCTTGCTCCATTGAATTATTCCGGATCCCTTAAGGACTTAGTTGATGCCACAGACTTGCAATCAAACACACTTTGGAATTGTTATTATAGCTCAACTCAACAAAAATTTAAAAGTTCTGCTAGAGGCTTAATATAATAAAAGCTTATATCTTGTCTGAATTGCAGTTCACAAACTGGTCTACAAAATTGCCCTTCTCCATCTTGGAGCTATATTATCTCGGGACATATGGTCTCCAATCTCACAAGAACAAGGAAAGAAAAGGCTGGTAGGATATTGCAGAATATTTTTTAAAACTGTATCTGGAAATGCTTTAAGTCATTTTTACTCAAATCCATTGACCTGACACAGTCATGCAGCCCCAACATGCAGAGAAATGTGTCTGTGAAGAGGGGAGTAGTGTGGAAAACATACCCTGGATGGGTAGATGATGAGGAAAAATAGAGGCTGTCATAAAAGGAATGACTATTGACAGAGAAGAGCAGGACCAAGGGCCAAGCCTTTGTGTTGCTTATTAAGTTTACATAATGAAAGAGAAACATAAAAGAGAGACTGAGAAATATTAATAGTTGTCCAGTGAAGCAGGAGAAAACAAAGTGTTTTATTCACGAAGTCAAACAAAGGCAGTGTTTTCAGAAGGAAGAAGTGATATTAGCCCTTTGTCAGATGCAAAGTTTGGGAATATTTTCTCCTATTCTTTATGGTGTATATTTATTCTATTGATTATTTACTTTGCTGTGCAGAGCTTTTTAGTTTGATTAAGTCCCATTTCTTTATTTTTTTTTTTTGCATTTGCTTTTGGAGTCTTAGTCATAAATTCTTTGCCTAGGCCAATGTCTAGAAGAATTTTTCCTAAGTTTTCTAGAATTTTTATGGTTTATTAATTTTTGTATATGTATATATTGCAGCTTCATTCTTCTGCATCTGGCTATCCAGTTTTCCTATCACCATTTATCAAATAAGATGTGCCTTCCTCAGTGTATGTTTTGTCTGCTTTGTAGAAGATCAGTTGGCCATAGGTATATGGCTTTATTTCTGGGTTCTCTATGCTGTTCCATTGATATATATGACTATTTTTTTTTTTGCCAGTACCTTTCTATGTTGGTTACTATAGCCTTGTAGTATACTTTAAAGTCATGTAATGTGATGCCTTCAGTTTTTCGTTTTGTACAATGCATATTTAGTAGTATCCCTACCTTCTACTCACCAAAACCCTCCTTCCCTGATCCAATAGCAATACTCCCTCCCTGATCCAGTTGTGACAATGAAAATTTATCCATTTTTGGCTAAATATTTCCTGGACAGACAATGTTTCCCCAGATAGAGAGGCACTGGTTAGAATATGACCATAGGAGTGAGTGCAGAGTACAGAAAAAGGCAAGGTCCCCATGGATGTGTGCATGAACCCACCAAGAGTTAAGATAGCAGTGGTGTGGGAGAAAGTTACAGTGAAAAGGAGTCATGATCATACACAGATTATGAGGGAGTAATTTGGATTTTTATAGATATGGCATAAAAAATGGACAGTGGGTGATACAGTGTGAACAGTGTGATGATATGGAAATTTTCAAGTGGGAGTTTTGGGGAGGATGAAGAGAAAAAGTTAGGAATTGAAAATGAGGATTATGGAGAATGATATTCCCAAGCCCCATCCATGGTAGTGAAAATAGCTACAGCCTGAGGCTGCAAGAGAAGTTGTGTGGTCAAGAGACCCTGTTTTGAGCTAGAATAATAAGATGAAGTAAATGCTTAAAGGAAGGCTGAGGATATCTAAAATTTTACTGCTGTTGGTTTGTGGAGTCATCACCAGAAGGTATAGTGGAGGGGTTTCATAACTTATGACGGAGCAAATGGGGATAGAATATGAGCCATATTTGATCAAGAAGTCTAAGCCTCTTGTGGTGAACTATATAAACAGGGAATAGGGAAGAGTGAGAACTCCTGGTAAACTCAAGGCAGTCAGTTGTTTGAAGGCTGTGAATGTTGGGAGTACAGAAGAATGGTTTCAATCTAGAGGGTCCAGGACATGTTGTAAGTCCTCAAAATGGAGTCTTCGAGGCCTGTAGAATTGGGCAGCGGATGGTTCTTATTTGTAGCACCTGGGATTCCGTCCTAGCTCATCTCTCTGAAGACTGCGCCTGTGGGAGCCTAGTCTTACATCACATGAATAAGCATCACTCTTGACTCTTGCAAGAGATTATATTCCCTCTTAACCCTTCTCCATGGACAGTAGAAAAATAGGGAATCCAGATCTTACTTTGACTGTTATCGATCTTGATTCCTGTAACAGAGTCCAGAGGGTCTAGGGAGACTTGATGTTACTGTAAACTTTCCCATTCGTCGGAAAGAGTGATCTTGAACCAGCCCCTATCAACACAGGAATCCAAGAGGAAACCAACTTAATGTGGTGAAAAAGAAGTAGAAAGGTAGGATTTGGTTGGACTGTGATTGGTAAGTGAGTAGAATCTACACGTTTTAGAAAGAGTCACAAATGTTTAATTAAGGGATAATGTATAATGGATAAAAGAATACAAATTAATTTTTTTCTTCATTTTTATAATTCTCATCCTGCAAATGAGGAAAGATTGCTGTTAATGAGCGAATTACAAAAACAATAGTTTAAATTAATCTACTAAATATAAAGCAAGTTCAGGGACTAAGGAGAAGAGGGAGATAGTACTGACCAGGTTAGATGAGCATTTTTGGCCTAAGGTAGCTGCTGAGTACATAAGATGTGTGTGCATGTGTTTGTGCACCCATGAGTGCTTATGTGCGCATGTGTTTATATGCAGATATGTGTGTATGTATGTATATTTGTATAAATATGGATACATTTATATAGAAAGTTAGATAAATAGGTCATAGGTAGATAAGACATATATTCAAAGAATGCATACATTACATACAGAATGGGAAATATACATTTTAAGAAGTATCGAGGTGCTGTATAAACGAGTTAACCTTTGGAATGTTTTGGGTGAACTTTACTAAGGAATACATTGTTTAATTGCTTTTTAATTATTTGCAGGATTGGATTGGCATTTCTAGTGTTTCTTTGTGACTCAGTGCCAGCTCTGTGCCATGAGGTTACAATTTCTTACACACTTGGAAGTATCTCAGAACTCAAACATACTACAGGATTAGAAGGACATCAGGGAATGTGACTGCCTTACAATGATTTAATGGTTTATTTTATTTGTTTGTTTTAATCACAAACTTTTTGTGGCATGAATTCAGCAATGCATCCAAGGAGGCATTCCCAAGTTAATTCACATCATATCCAATATAAACCAAAGTTAGCTTCTTTGGCACTTTTTTCATAACCAACATCTTTATTATCAGTTGGCTCTTTTTAATATAACTACTGTGGACATTTTGATTAATAAGCAAGTTGTGGGATTTAGGGAAATGCAGACTGAGTTTACCTCATGTTTGAAGAAGCACTGTGATGTTTAATGCACCACTTAGACTGGGGGTGTCTAAGATTTTACTCATAAACCTATATATTTTACTGAATACATAACAATGGATGTAAACTTTCTGGGTTTTAGCCTCAAGTTCTGAAAATTGACATTTCATAGGCATGTAGGCTGTGTCAAAATTGAGGTATTTATTGCATATAATAATGTTTTTGCTTTCAATAACTAAATACTCTCAAAGCAAACAAAAACCCTAAATGTAGCATACTAACATCTTTCAAACTAGGTCATATTCTAGAATATACAGATATACATATCCAAACAAGTATTTACTTCACATCTTCACAGTAGAAGATCCAATCTATGTCGCATGACTTAAATGATCCTGGGAATATATACCACCTACTGTGTTTACATAAAAATTTTCCTTGAAACCTTATTTATAGTAAAAGAATATTACTGAGGTTTGTTTCTCCTTATACCAGGGTAAAGCCTAGTTTTTTTTTTTTTCTCTCTCTCTAGTTACCTGATTATTGAATTATTCAACTGATTTTAATTTATAATGGGTTATTCATTTGCTGCTTCTGATAGCTTTTAATGTGACTTGTTTTTTCTTGAATGGCAGACCAAAGTCCTGAATAATTAGGTTCATGTTTTCAGAATGATCAGAAATCAAGGGGAAGAACACACCTAATGTGTGCATTATATTTGCCCTATGAAATTCAGACACTATTTTCTCCCAATCAGGACAGGGCATTTTTTTTTTTTTTTTTTAAATACAAAACCATCCCTTTTAGTCTGGAGCTCTTGGGAACATTTTGTTGAATGGCTTGTCCCAAACTATTATAAGACTATTAAATTCTAAGCTTTTAAGATTTTAAGATTTAGAAATAGCCCACTTTTATTAGATATTAAATTAAACCAAATGCTTCTCGATAAAAAATGTTTTAAATGGAATCATTTTGCTATTTCTTCAAAGAACCAAAGATCACTAAGAAAAATAGTACTTCTCCAGAGTCTTTCTATTGTCATCCTGGAGAATTTCATATTATTCACTACTTGCGGTTTAGGTAGTATAGCTACATGTGAAAATGGAGGTGATAGTTAAATTAAAATTCCTGGAGGAAGTAATATATGAATTTTTCAAAAGCTTAACTTGAATTTTCCTCTGCATGTGGCTATCCAATTTTGCCAGGACCATTTATTGAATAAGGCACCCTTCCCCCAGTGTTTTTGTCTGCTTTGTCAAAAGTCAGTTGGTCGTAGCTATGTGGTTTTATTTCAGGATTCTCTATCCTATTTCACTGGCCTATGCCTGATTCATATAATGTAATGTGAAAATGGACAAAACTAATAAAGGCCTTGGTAATAGAGTATTCGCAGCCTGCAGAGTTCAACACTCAAAGTTACTTGAAACAAAGTCACTTTCACTGGGATGGGGAAATTGTGAGTGATTAAAGGAACACACACTGAAGAAGGAAAGAAGGAAAATTGCAAGGGAATCGAGCAAGGGTGAAGTCAAAATACTTAACAAATTTATATTTTCACCAATAGAGAATACAGACTACGTGCACTGGTGTGGGTGGGATTGGCTCCTCTGATTGACAATGTTTGAGGAAGTTTAAGGGCCACTGGGGGATGTGGGGTAGGTTTCCTAGAGATACTCAACCTGAGTTTGGTAAAATAGAATGTTTCACTTTCTCCTTACTTGCCCATGCAAGAACTCAGAGCCATTCTGAGCCATTCTGTTGTCTGAGCCTACTCTTAGAGAGAACGATACAGGAGGATTATTCTTTTTGTTTTTCTTTCTCTCTCCTTAAAAGAAAATAAAATGAATAGCAAATTAGATACACAGGTAAATATATCGATATTTAACTTGAGGTTCTGCTAGTTTTCCTTCTGAATGAATCCTTTCTGTGTGTTACTTCTTTTGTCCTCTACCCACAAAACACAATGTCATGCTTCAAGCATCTGGGCTTTTCCTTCATCGTGATGAGCTGTCTCCTTCCCCAAATCATCTGTGTGTCAAAGCAAAGCATGTTACCAGGTGTGTACCAGGCAGTCTTGCGCCATTTATAGGGGCTTGTTTGTCAAAGTTCACAGCTTAGCAACATTTACTGCTACTCTAACTTTCTCTGCAATGTTATGGTTGTAATTATTTGGTGTTATTCTGGAAGTTAATTGCCAGGAAACAAAATTAAGAGAGCATGTCTGATCCTTTTCCTCCTCTGAGACTACTGAAAAAAGAATTGAAAAGAGGTGAGCCTTAATATCAATCCAGCATGGACCATTTCTCTTGTCATTGGTCTCATTGAAGGAGCTCACTTCAGGAAAGTCACAAAAAGGTCAGAAGATTTTAAACTGCCAACTTAGCTCTGCATTACAACTTCCAAAGACTTTCAACAATTTGGTACGAATATGCTGAAAATCTTGCTTATTTCTCTGTCATGAGATTGAAGAGTAAAGTCCTGGTTTTCATTGTGCTAATAGAGCTGGTCTTGGAGAAAAATTTAAATGAGGCATTTTAGTAGCTATTATATTTTAAAGCCACTATAACTTAAATTATTTGGAAAAAATAATAATTTAAATCATTTGAGATAATTGGATGACATCATTGATAAAATTTAATCAAATGGTGATTCAGACTGCAGAATGTGTGAAATACATTTTTGGATCGTTAAGTCTGAAAGAGGATCACCTTAAACATGATGTTAAATTCAGAAGAGTTTATGTCATCACTAGTATATCCATCAACCTGGGGTTACTCAGAGTTTACTGAGAAATAGGAAAAAGTGCTATATCAGCTCATTTTCTATTTTTAAGAGAGAGAACAGTTTCCTTCATTGTCTAAAGTAGAAGCCCTCTGCCACTGCTGCTGGGATCTGTTTTGAGTTGACCTCTACCTCAATTTCAATGACAGACTGTCCGCAAAGGCAGCTCATAGCAGTACTGCACTCTTGTCCATGCTCAGCCTCTTCTTCCTCCTCCAGCTTTGCATCTGTCATGGCCTGGGCTTCTCTTAATAACCCAGTGTTCATTTCACACACAAACAATTAGAGAGGAAACTATTTGTCTTAACTGCTGAGGCTTCAACAGATGTTTTCTTAATAGTGGTAAGACATCCTCATCTAAAGTATTGCTTTAAGATGGGAAAACACTGCCTGGTGCTAACATTTGAATTGTTACAACTTTGAAAATGTTCACATTCTACTTTGAAGGGCAAACATACTTAGAATTAAACACGTCATTGCTTAATATGTTAATATTCCATGAACACACAATTGATTTTTAAATATTTTGTGTATGCATAGCATTTGTGCACATGTTAACATATTACTACAGAGAAAAATTCTAAGATGTAGTTAAAAAACATTGAATGCTTTTGGGAAATAGAATTATGTCTTTATCAAATAAGAAAGACTTCAGGACAGTCTTAAACTCCTTCAGCTAGTAAAGGCTTTTCTTCAGGCTACAATGTGAATTTTAGAAAGCATACTGTTTTCATGAAATTGACTAGTTTGTACAAGCTTTTAAAAAGCTAAACATTGCTGTTTCTATATTTGGTACTCTCAGAAATGTTTTCAATTCTTTTCTTTTTGTAACCACTTAATAATTAAGATCATCATGTTGAAGACACAATTCACCATACTCCGGCTCAAGAAGATTATTTTTCATTTCCCAATACTTGAAGTTGTGCCTATTCATTCTGATAATGTAAGAGTAGCAATATGAGACTTTATGACTAGCCTGAAACATTGTAATATGTTCACCAATAATCCTCCATCACTTTTTATTTTACCTTTGTTTATATACATATTTAATAATAATAAGAATGAGGACCCAACTTAAGTTTGCTCACTCTGCTTGAAGAAAGGCATCCATGGATCTAGTGGCAACTCTTGGCCACCTTCATGAGGAAGGGAGGGGGAAATGGGCCAAAGACAGAAAGTTCTCTCTGGAATATCTCTCTTCTCCATCGTCCATCAGCATAGATTTGACATTAAATAGATCCACATTCCATTTTGAGGCTCAGGTTGTGATCAGATGTGACATAACAGATTATTCAATTTCTCTAGGATTAACTATCCTGATAGATTAAATGTCAATAATAACAGATTTTTGAGGAAGACTTACAAAGTTAATTTATAAATATGATTTGTAAGCTCTAAATAATTATATAAACATTAATTATTATTTCTCCTGGAGCTAGTATTACTAATTATTACTATGGGAAATAGAGCTTCAACTTAACGTTTTTTCAACTATAGCCTATGTGGCTTTGATTGCAATTGTTCAATTACTAGGAGTAGACTGTTCTTTTTGTGTACTCTTGTGTTATCATAATAAAATATCTATTATCTCCATATGATAACTACTCTTTCTCAGCATGGACTTGCCTAGAATAATTCCCATGTTGGAATATGACAAATTAACTAGATCACAAGGTGGTGTATATCAATAATGCAGAGATGCTGCTGAGAAAAGAAAGATTATTTTTTAATCACTTGAGATTTGCATATATACACACACTTATATCTTTAATCCCTGAGGATCTTGCCAGGCAATTAGTTAGACATGCATCATATAAGAACACATTAATTCATATATTTGTGTTAATCTTGACCAGGGTCTAATTTACCTTAGATAAAGGTATATTAATATGTATGAGATTGAAGGGTGTCCAGTAGAGTAGCAGCAGCAGCGCTGAGGTAAGTTTAAGGGAGAAGACAATCAAATTACAGTCAGAGTCTACTTTAGAGCAATTACTAGAGACAAAGAGAGACATAACATAATCATAAAATGATTAATCCATAGGAATATATAATGACCGACAAATGTGTATCTACCAACAAAAGAGCCTCAAAACACATGAAGCAAAAAACCACAAAGAACCCAGAAATAGACCCATACAAACATGCCCGATTGGTTTTTGACAAAGGTGCAAAAGCAATTCAATATAGGAATAAATCGATAAATGGTGCCTAAATAATTAGGCATCCAAAGACAAAAATGAAGCTTAACATAAACCTTAATGCAAAATAATGATTTGTTTATAAAAGTATAAAATTTAGGTAAAAATAGGAGAAAATCTTTAAGATCCAGGTGTAAGCAAAGTCTTAGACCTAACACCAAAAGCATGACTCAAAAAAGGAAAGAACAAAGATAAGTTAAACTTCATCAAAATTACAAATTTTTCCTTCAAAAATACCCCATAAAGAGGATAAAAAGTACAAGCTACAATACCAACAGCATATCAGATAAAGTGTTTGTATTTAGGATTCATAAAGATCTCAAAACTCAAGTGGAAAAAAATTCATTTAGAAATTGGGCAAAAATCATCAATAGACATTTCACTGGAAAGAATATACAAATGGTAAATAAGTATATGAAAAGATGCTCAACATCATCAGCTATTAGGGAAATGTGAATTAAAACCACAGTAAGATACCCTTATGCATATTAGAATGGCTAAAATGAAAAATAGCAACAGCACCAAATGCTGGAAAGGATGCAGACATACCTGCAGGTGATTGGGAGCAGGGAAAGTCCATTGCTGAGTGCATTTTGTGATAAAATGCTCACCATTATCCCACTGCAAATGTTTTGTTAAACCAAACATCTGATGCAGATTAGTTCCATGGACCACAATGGTAGGAATGTTGTGACTGGAGTCAGCTGATCAAACTGGCAATACCATGACCTGAAAAGTATCAACACTGGGGAGAGGCTACTGATGATACTAAAAAGGAGTCTACAGCATGAGGTGAAAAACCTGCTAGGATCAGGGAAGGGCAACAGCCCGTGTAATGTGGCCTCCTTCCCTGTGAGACAACAGACCAACCATAGCCAAAATTCCTAAATCCTGCATAAAGTAGTGATCTCAGCATCAGAAACAGAGCCTATGTTAGAAGTGCTGCTATGCGGAGGCAAAAATGATGGCGTTTTGTGGGATGCAGGCTCAAACAGCAGCTGACTTCAGTTGGTTTCCTCAGATTACAGGCACTTAACTTGGACATTCGCACGAAGAATCCAGATGGTTTGATCAGTAGCTGTGAATAGTTTTTACAGTTCATGGCCTCAAAGAGAGGAGTATTAATCAGCTAGTCGGTAGTTTTCCAAGTGGCAGACCAAACACTGGGTTTATTGGCCAACAGCAAAAACTGATAAGGAGGTTCCCCACCAGAGGGGAGTTAGCAATCCTGGGACATAGTTTGGGCAACACTCTGGGACTCTGCCTGTGACCACCTCCCCCATTTTTCTTCATGCAATTGGCAATAAAGCAAAAAACCATTTTTTTTTTTTTTACTGGACTACACGTTTTTTTCACATGTTTGCTACTGATTCCCAAGGACTTCCTTCAAATCTCAGTAATTGGTCCACAAGATCCTCATACCTTTTTTAAATTTTTCCCAGAAAGCCATGTCTTTGTTATAATCCTATCTTCGTCACCAAACCTGTCAAGAACTTTGAAGGATCTACAATTTTATTCAACTTTTAAGTATACAGTTAGTGTATTTTGGTTTCATGGATGCTAATAGAAGACACAAGACTGAAGTCAGAGAAGAATGACTGCTTATTTCTTTCAGCCATAATAGTAGCAGGAGTACATTAAGATCCCTAAGATCCTATAGGATACTAAGACAAGGACCAGAGGATGCCTGCAATAAACTGCATTATAGAAGAGGAACTCTGAAGTTAGGGATTTCAAATAATTTATAAATAAATATCATAAGCATAACTGCTCTTGCTTCTAGAGGAAAACATTATATTTATTATATTAGAGAGTAAGAATATCTGCTCTTTGCTACAAAAGGGTGTACTATCTCTATGTTCTCAGGCTGTTAACTATAAAAATAATCTTGAAAAGATAGTCTGGAACAAAGAACAGTCACTGTTTTGCTTGCAAAGCCTGTAGAAATTCTCAAGAAAGCAATGGAATATTGCCTTCTGATATTGAATGAGTCAATTAAAAACCAATTCAAAATAGTTTGGTAGAATTAAATGCTGTTGGTAGAAGTAAACAAAGCAGATTTTAAGAAAAAACCTGTTAGCTTTATGACCTTACATGGTCTCTTGCCAGCTTCTAGAATTCACCAGTAGTTCAAAAGACATTGGTTTTATAGATGTATTTTTGTCTTCAGCTTAAATGGGTAAACTTCCTTCAGGTCTCAACTTAGGGACTTCAGCTATGGTAGAATAGCATTTGGGAGCCTAGAGTTGATATTATGAATTCAAACGGCCCTAATACTGGGAAAACTTTTTAAAGGCAAAAATAGCCAAAATTTAGAAATTTATGTACCATACAAATGGCCAATAAACATATGCAAAAATGCTTAATGTCACCAATCATCAAGGAAATGCAAATTAAAACCACAATGAGATATCACCTCCCCCTGTTAGGAAGGCTTTTATTAAAAAGTCCAGACATTAGATGCTGGCATGGATGTAGAGAGAAAGGAAGGCTTACATACTGTTGGTGGGACTGCAAATTAGTACAACCTCTATGGAAAACAGTATGGAGATTCTTCAAAGAACTAAAAATAGATCTACCATTTGATTCAGCAATCTCACTACTGGCTATCTACCCAAAGGAAAAGAAGTCATTTTATCAAAAAGATACCTGCACTCAAATGTTTGTTGCAGCACAATTCACAATTGCAAAGATGTGGAATCAACCCAAATGCCCATCAATTCAAGAGTGGGTTAACAAAATGTGGTGTGTGTGTGTGTGTGTGTGTGTGTGTGTATACACACACCATGGAGTACTACTCGGCCATAAAAAGGATGAATTAATGCTTTTTACAGCAATTTGGATGAAACTGGAGACCATTATCCTAAGTGAAGTATCTAAAGAATGAAAAAACAAATACCACATGTACTGGTTATTAAATTAAAACTAACCGATGAGCACACATGTGCACAGAGAGAAGTAAAACTCAATGGAAATCAAGCAGAGGCTAGTGGGGAGGAGGAGATGGGTGAAAACCTACCTAACAGGAACGATGGACACTATTTGGGTGCTGGGCATACTTACAGCCATGACTCAACCATTACAAACATAATCCATGTAACCAAAAACATTTGTACCCCTTTAATATTTTAAAATTTAAAAAAATAGCTATGTGCTCATTAAAAACAACTCAAAAATCAAGAAACTGGAATATTTGGTTTATACGCCAATGTTATTATAAAAAATGAGCACTTTCTTCTTTGAAAACACAGTATAGCCAATGTCGTGGCCCACACATGAAGAAACTCTAAACAGGCTAATCAGATTGTATTCTCTGTGAAAATCTGTTTCACACAAGTGATGACAGAAAATGTCTCTTTAAGACGCTGGATGCTTAATATGACTCACAGCCTTAAATCCTCAGTTTGAGAGAGAACAGTATAGTTGGGCCTCATGCCCCATTTCCTCCTTCATTAATTTTTGCTAAGGGGGGTTTTTGACATGAAGGAGAGAAGTCCTAGGGCTGTGCACAAGGTTTTGCCCATATTGTAATGCAAGACTGCCAGATGCTTCCCCTCCAAAGGAGGGAGGATGAAGGTCAATGGGTCAGTGTGCTTGTTGTGAAGCATTTTTACTGACTGAATTATACCTGCTATGTCAGCAGTACCAGAATTCACCTCTGAGGTACAGCAGAGGGAGGGTGAAGGAAAGGAGAATTTCAGGTGGTAATTTAGTGCAAAAGAACAGCATTTAGGGAAGAGTGGTAGTGGAGAGAACTCTTTATGCCCTCATAAAAGGTCATTGGGGGAATCTTTCTTTTTTTCTCTCTCCCTCTTTCTCTCTTTGTCTCTCTCTTTTTCTTGGTAGCCCTTCAGAAGGAACAAAAGCTGTGTTTTAGATGCCAGATACAATTTACTTTGGTTTGTTATTCTCCTTGGCACCTCTGAGTATCCTGTTTTCTCTCTAGCTAGTTCAGGAAACTTATTTCCTTGATCTTAAAGACATACAGACAATATGTGTGTGTGTGTGTGTGTGTGTGTATTGTGTGTGCTTGTCTTTATTGCATGTGCACATATGTGCTTGTGTGAATGTTTTTGTGTGTGTAGCTATGAGTAAGCTTGGTAGCACTTGGGTAGTTTGATTTGTCTGTATTTTCTGTTTACAGTGATGGCAGTTCTGATCATTGTCTTCTATTCCATCCTTTTTTTTTTTTCTTTTTTTTTTTTTGTCTATTGGGCCCTGGAATCTTCCCTGACCTTCACTTCCTTTGTTCTCTGTGGTTTTATGATCTGGATTTAGCTAAGTTTGAGATCTCAGACATTAATTACAAAGCAGAGGATGTACTTGAAACTAAAGAACCAATGAATTTGGTAAGACTAAATAAAGTTTCAGGTGGAAGAACATTTGCTTAATTAATATATACCATTTCTACATTTGGTATACATAATATCTATCAACTAAGTTCTTCTAAACATGCGCTTCTGTGTATCAGCGTGACTGCAAATAGCCGTAGGAGACCATAATTCTTACGAGCATAAATGCTCACTGCCACTTCATGTGCATGACCTAACCACCAAATTAGAGAAGGTTATGGGTCCAGGCAGGCAACAGGAGTCTGAACCATGATTGGGCCCAGGGACTGAGCCTGGGGATTAGGAAGGATGAAAACATAAAACAATATCCCAAGATGGAAATTAGGCAGGAGAAGCATCCTTGGAAAATAAAGATTAGACTGCAAAGCTGAGTTCTTACCACACAAAGAGAAATGGGATCTGAGCATAGGCACCAGGAAGGGTTGAAACCTAAGCATTGCCAAAAAATAAAGTGAAACACAACAAAGCTTTTGTTCTTCTTTTTTAATATAAAAATGAAAGCCTTAATTTATTCATTTGCTAGGTTAGTGAACACATGTTAGCAATGGAATTCTCTGAGCAGTACCCAAAAGAAAAAAAAAAGTAGTAATCAGGGGTTTCAAAGTGTTACAAAGGGGTTATGACCATCTTGAGGCTACTTAAGTTTTGAAAACTAGAACTTTTAATAAAGCAGAGTTCATGCTGGTTAAAGATATTTTGTCATTTATGAGTAAGGACCATGTTTTCAGTTAAAGTCTGGCGTACTGAGGTTACCTAAAATTCTTGGTGGTTTGTGATTTTCTACTGTTAGAATCAGTTGTGAAGAAACACAATACTTAGTTTTGTTATTTGCCACCCATACAGCTATAAATATTCTTTTCTTTTTAAATAAATACAAACAAAACTAAATAAAAGAAAGAACATTTAGAAGGGGGAAAAGTAAGATTTGTAAAGAAGGATATGCCAAGTTGCAATATAGGGCTAGCAAAACTTCAGCTAACCTGGAGAGATGATCTCACGTTAATGTTGCCCTTGACATGTTCCACATCAGACTAACAGAGCCAGGCCCTTGCACTCTCGTCGTGCCCAGTTGTTGGATACGCACTTCCAAAGAATGGTCTGACCTCAGATGGGTGGCCCTTTGTAGCTAAGGCAGACCCTAAAGTGGTTATTAATAGTATTTGGAGGCTGTCTGCTATCTATTGACCTCACAGCAGGGAAGCAATTTCTAACCTAATAAAAATAATAAGACAAGATCCAATAAAATATGGAAAAAGATATATAATGTCTTTTGCAGTGATATGGAAGGAACTGGAGATCATTATCCTATGTGAAGTAACTCAGGAATGAAAAACCAAATACTGGATGTTCTCATTTATAAGTGGAAGCTAAGCTATGGGTACGTGGATGCACACAGAGTGGTATAATGGACATCGGAGACTCAGAAGAGGGGAGGGTGGGTGAGGAGTAGAAGTGAGGGATGAAAAATTACCTATTTGGTACAATGTACACTCTTTGGGTGACAGGTGCACTAAAAGCCCTGACTTCACCACAATACAATTCATCCATGTAACCAAAAACCACTTATACCCCTAAATCTATTACAATAAAAGATACGTGAATGTCCAGTAATGACAATTATGTACATCATTATAAAAGAGTATATTTGCATACACCATTAGTCATCAGGAAAATGTAAACTAAATCCACAAAGAAATATCATTACACAGGTACCTCAATGGCTATTGTAACAAATATTGACAAAGTGCAATAGTTAGAAAAGATGTGGAGCAATAAGAAAGCTCATATGCTGCTAATGAGATTTAAAATTATACAACCACTTTGGAAAATAGTTGGAAAATTTCTTCAAAAGCTTAAAGAAAAATACCAAAACTACCATATGGTCCACCAATTCTACTTTTTATTATTTACTCAAGAGAAATAAAAAGTATATGGCCACACATATGTATGTATTAATGTTTATAGTAGCTTTGTTCATAATATCTGAATCCTAGAAATTTGGAAACATCTCCAAAATTCATTAAGAGCTGAAAGAAATACCAATGACCAGTGTAAAGAAATAAACAACTGATACATATAATTTCAAAAACAATGCTGAGCCAAACAAAAGAGTGCATTATGTGTGATTGTATTCCTATGAAATTCTACAAAATGATCTAATCCATAGTGATGGAAATTTGGTCAATGCTTTGTTGAAGCTCAGGGTCAAAAAAGAGATTGGCTGGGAAGAAGCAATACTTTGGACGAGAGAAAATGTTCTATCTTGTGATTTTGTTGCTGTAAACATTTGTTAAAATTTATCAAACTGTATACCTAGAATAGGTATTTTATGTAAATTACATTAATAGTTTAATAACATTACTTAAAAGTCTTATCTGATACTTTATTGAGATGTGATTCACATACCAAAATATTCACACTCACATTGTACAGTTCAATGTTTTTTAGTATATTAGAGTTGCATAATGTTAATGATAACCAAAATGTAGTCATAGAACATTTTCATCATCCTAAAAAGAATGTCCCAAAATAAACTACTCTATTGGTAATTTTTTCTCACTTGTCTTTCTCTCTCTTTCTCATCCTTTTTCTCCAGATATAGAATAAAGACATGCATTAACACAATGTAGTTCATATTTATATTATTTTGTAAATATTCACTTATGCAAGTAATATTATTGGTAAATATAAAGACTGTATAATTTTCAAGTTTATGAATGTTTAATTTACTTAAACATTTTCCCACTATTGAAAATGTAGATTATTTTATTGAAGGCATTTGACAAAAGGAAACTATGAGATAAAGGACATGTTACTAGCTTTTTTTTGTTTGTTTTGAAGGAAAATTTCCTTATTTCTTGCCCTCTTTTCAATCTATAAAAATAATTCTGAAAATTAAAAAATGAATAGTAAGAGTTAATGTGGGTACGGATTTTTGAGAACTACTCAGATTTTAAATCAACATCTTTGTTAGCATTAAATTTGTGATTTGTGTGACTTGGGTGGACTGGATTTTAGAAACAGCTTTTTAAACTAATGAGTCAGGAAAATTAAAAATATTTTGAGCATCAGAGCAGACGTTATTTTGAAGAAGAGAAAATTCCAGCAAAACAGTTAGTAGAATTATCTTGATTGCCTTCGAGAGAATCAATGCATTCACTCAACATACCTCACTAGAGATGAGAGCTATAATAGTCCAAAACACAAAACAAAATTTCTTTGTCTTTCCTCCTCTGGCCCACAGTGTTTCAAGAGGAATACTAGACAGATTTTGGATGGAAGTCATCTACAGGAACCTCTTCCCAGTCACAAAGAAGTGAAGTTCTAAGATGCTAGGCTTTTGTATTAACACACTATTGAACTTGGCTTCAATAACATGGTGGATTTTTGCTTGGGTTTTGCTCAGTTTATTAGCTTTTGCATAAACCTTTTTTTTTTTTTTTTGAATTATCAAGAAACTCTTTACCTGCTGTTACCGGCATGACACTGCTTTATTGATAGTGTGAACCCTAATGAGCAATTGCTATTCTCCCAGGATATGTGGATGAAAGACTTCTGTAATCAAAAGGTTGAAGGGCTGGGAAACTCTTTTGACATAGAGGCTAGAGAGCCAGTCTTTAAGAAAACAAATCAATTATGTTCAAATAAGTACGAGATAAAGCTTGGCATTGCTATCCCATTTGCAGAGACAGGTAGGATTTATTTGTCTGTTAAGGTGCACAGGTCAGACATCTCTTCCAGAAGTGTCCCACTGGAGAGATAAACAACCTTTGATTTGTAGTATTATTAGAGATGTCAATTGGATCAACCTTTTACTTTACGAACTAGCTTTCTTGAAATCTTAATATGCTTTTTTCTTTAGAGGTGGGGAAATAGATAGTTTAACCTAGATAAAAACTATCATTTGGTGACTAGCATCAGTCTGTTTGAAAAATTAACACTTTCTATCTACAGGACCAATCCAATCTTGTTCAGTTCTGTATTACTGGCTATGAATATAAAAAGAAACATATTTTTAGACCATATTTATGGTCTCCATTCCCAGAAAATACTGTTTGTGAATGAGATAAAACAATACACCTTTCTCTGTGTAGGCTTTATTTCTAGTAGAGGTTCCAGGCACATTTGCAAATATTGAACATAAAGCATCTAAATAAAGATTCCCTAAAATAATTCTCAGCCGTTAATATGTTCTGAGACTAATTTATAATGTTTAATGATTTGATCCTTTTCCAAAACCCCAGGGCTCTGTGAGAAAAATGATAGTTTTCTAGGAATAGAAAAGCCTTTTTGAATAAGGGGTAGTAAAATCCATGGGAAACCATGGGTCCAATGTTACCATTAATCAAATTTAGAGATTTTGTAGATATATAGCTAGAAAAAGATATCTCTAGCCCTCAAAAGCAAAAAAGTTCTCTAGAATCTGCAGAATTCACAAACTGTAGTAATATTTTTATTAATCTTTTCTTTTCTTCCTCCCTCCCTCCTTCCCTCTGTCCCTCCCTCTCTTCCTTCCTTCCTTCCTTCCTTTCTCTCTCTCTCTCTCTCTCTCTCTCTCTCTTTCTTTCTTTTCTTGTGTGTTTACCTCTGGTTCAGCCTGGGCTAACCTTTTAAATGATAATATATTTCATACATTCCCAATTTCAGTTAAGATTCTTAGAAATGGTTCATTTTTAATTGGTTATGATTGCTTTCTGGATTTAATTGTTTCTGCAACTGGAAAACACAATACATACTTCTTCTGTCCAGCTCTTGTTAAAAATTACATTAGTATATCTCAGGTAAAATAGTAAAAATAAAAACCTTGCTAACATTCTTCAGGATGTTGTTTCTTAGTGGTAATTGAGAGGTGGACCAAGGCTCTGAACATGCTAAAATAAGGCAAATGCAGTAAAAGAACATTCCTAAAACAGACATGATAGACAGATGGATTGGAAATTAACAAACTTAGACACAAGAGCTTAGAATCAGTGATGCTGGTTGTAATTTTTGGTTCATTTTTTTTTTTAGAACTAAGTTTTGGGAATCTGTGATTCATTTGAAAACTTAAAGTTTTTTTTTCTCCCTATGTCTCTTGTGAATAAGTTTCTTTTCAGCAATTCTCAGTTGAAATTAGCTAAAATATGCTTTATTAAAGATCCAATGCTATGCTTTTGTAGAGACAGCAGGAGTAACATTTGTAAGTCTTTAAACCGTAGAGAAATAGTAACTGATCCCATAGCCCATTTCTATATGTTTATTGCAAATTTACTATTCAGAAGTCACTCTATTTTCTCTGTCATCTTCAAGTTTAGAGCAATTATTTAGGGAGATGGTTTCTTTCTTGATAGAGAAGATGCAATACACCAGAATATCTATTGAAAATTAAACAGGGAGGACAAAAGTAAATTGAATAACCTAGAGATGTGATTAGTTTATTCGATTAAAGTTCACAAATTAGCTCTGCAATCTTAGATGTTGAAATAAAGGTTTTAAAGAATAAGAATGAGTTACAATACCCTTAATGCAAGTTAAAACAAATACAAACATTGGTATATCAGGATGAACTTAAAAAACACTGCATACTAGCTATATTCTGAAACTATAGCAATACAATGAATTTAATAGATTGAATTTCCCCCATACCCTAAGAGAAGGCTAAATTCAATAGAATATTACTTTTTTTACCCAACAAAGAATAAAACAAACAGTTAAATTTAATTCAAATTCAACCAAACCCATGTTAAATGCCTAGGTATAAGAAACTGGAGTCCCATTCCAAATCCTTTTTAAGAATATAGATGGATGCTTATTTGTATTATAAAATTGTAGATATTACTCTTGAATTCATGTAAAACTTCATATAAAATATTCTTTTCGAGGTCTATAAACATGAATGTTATTTGAAGTTAAAATTACATGAATTGAGAAATGATAAGTACTGAATGTTCCATTATTTAGAACTTTGAAAGCTAGGAAATTTTGTGAGGAATATTCTAAAATATCTAAGTAATACAAGAAGTAAATCAATAGTGTTTAAGCCAGTTCTTACCCAGATTTCGATGAACATGTAAAATGTGAAAAAGTTAACACTTATTGGCTCAAAACTTTGAAATGACTTCCTCTTGTTTTTAAGTTGTTGTCCAAAACTCTTGACAAGAAATTTGTTGAATTATCCAAGGCCTCACTGTTCACCTCTCAACCTTTCCTGCTTGACATCTTCCCACCGCCCCACCCAATCTCACTTTTGCTCATTTCACCCAAACAGCCACTCTCTTTTGCTCAGAACGTTTGTCCGTTTAATTTCCTTTTGCAGGAATAATAACTCTCAAGTCACACTTGCTCCCTCTTGCTTCACAAGTCAGCTTCCTGCACCCCTTCCCTCCCCAGCTACTGCACTGTCAGTCCTGCCTGCCCTTGCCTGACTCCTGTGTCACGACTTCATACTTACTTCCACTAATGAGTTTTATCATACATCATTCTAATTATTTGCCCAATTGCCAGTCTTCTTGGTTAGAAAAGACCAGATTTTCTACCACTCTTCTTCATTGCCAGAGAGGTCTTCCAAAGGTATTATTTAATAGGTGAATAAAAGAAACAGGTACTTAAATCATCAAAGAATGTATATTTGAAAGGGCACATACAACCTTCCTTAACTCAGAAGTCTTATACCATCCCTCACAGATGGTTATGCTACCTCTACTCAAATAATTCCAGCAATAGTTAATATTTTCAGTCAGTGGTTTTTCTTTCCCCCCACACCAAAGCCTTTCTTCTTAAACCCTCTGAATTATGAGGCAGTGTCTTTTTCACTTTCTAAAGTATCTTAAGTCTCATTTTCACATTTTCTTCATGAGTTATGGCAAAAATCTTGCCTATATTTTCTGCTTCTCCTATCCCAGATACTTTAGTCCATGTTTCTCAAGGTAATTTCTCTAAAATGACAATTGTATTATTTTCATGCTTCATTTAAAAATATTTTCCATTATCTGGATATTATGTTCCAAAACCCCATTGTTTTCACATCACCTTATAGTTCTTGCCATAACTCCATACCCTAGCATCTCTACAACTATGTTACTAAAAGTTTTTCTTTAGAGCAACACTCCTTTTTAACTTCAATTTATTTAGAAAGAAAACTTTCTATAATTAACATAGGTGGAAAAACATCTTCACTTACATTTAAAAAGTGCAACTATTAAAAGAAAATCATTGAAAGCTTGACAATGTTATAAATTAATAGCTGAAAAATGCTGGTTTTTGATGACCCAGACAGAGATTGCTGATTATTTTTTAAAAATAGCAAATGCTAGTAAAGTGTTAAAATGTATATTACCAACAAACTAGAACATCTCCAAGATAATTAAGAAAATTAAAAGAGAACTGAAGAGAGAGTAACTTTAGAGAGAGATTTAATATTATTTGATATACTGACCTTATAATATGAATTAATGTCCTCTTTATCACCAGTGTTAGTTTTATCACAATTTAAGACTCAGCCTTTTCCATGTCTTCCCTGTATAATTCCTTTGCATAGCATACAAGACTCTTGACCATTTAAATTGTACACAGCCTAATTTATGAAAGATTAGATGGGTATATGAGGATGGTTTTATATCTGGCTTCTCAGTTCTGTTCCATTGGTCTATGTCATCATACACTGGGGAAAAGAATCCTTATTCAATAAATGGTGCTGGGAAAACTGGATAGCCACATGTGGAAGACTGAAACAGGATCTATACCTCTCACGTCTCACAAAAATCAATTCACGGTGGATAACAGACTTAAACCTAAGGCATGAAACTATACAAATTCTAGAAAAAAATGTTGGAAAAACTCTTATAGACATTGGCCTGGGGAAAGAATTTATGAAGAAGACCCCAAAGGCAATCACAGCAACAACAAAAATAAATAAATGGGACCTGATCACATTAAAAAGCTTCTGCACAGCTAAGGAAACTATCATAAAAGCAAACAGACAACCTACAGAATGGGAGAAAATATTCACATGCTACACATCCAATAAAGGGCTGATAATTAGAATCTACATAGAACTCAGGAAAATCGGCAAGAAAAAATCAAACAATCCCACTAAAAAGTGGGCAAAGGACATGAACAGAAACTTTTCAAAAGAAAATAGACTAATGGCCAATAAACATATGAAAAAATGCTCAACATCTCTAATCGTCAGGAAAATGCAAAGCAAAACCACAATGAGATATCACTTCATTCCATCAAGAATGGCTTTTATCAAAAAGTCTCAAAACAATAAATGTTGGCATGGATGTGGAGAGATAGGAATACTCATACACTGCTGGTAGGACCGCAAACTAGTGCAACCTCTGTGGAAAGCAAAATGGAGATACCTTAAACAGATACAAGTAGACCTACCATTTGATCCAGTAATCCCATTATTGAGCATCTACCCAAAAGAACAAAAGACATTCTATAGAAAAGACGTCTGCACTCAAATGTTTATAGCAACACAATTCACGATTGCAAAGATGTGGAAACAACCCAAGTGCCCATCAATACATGAATGGATTAATAAAATGTGGTATATGTATATCATGGAATTCTACTCAGCCACAAAAAACAATGGTGATCTAGCACCTCTTGTGTTATCCTGTATAGAGCTGGAGCCCATTCTACTAAGCATCACAAAAAGGAGAAAACAAGCATCACATGTACTCACCATCAAATTGGCTTTATCTGATCAACAGTTACATGCACATATGGCAGTAACATTTATCAAGTGTGGAGCAGATGGGAGGGGGGAGGAGGATATGGGAATATACACACCTAATGGGCGTGGTGCACACCATTTGGGGGATGAACACACCTGAAGCTCTGACTTGGGTGGGGCAAAGGCAATATACGTAACCTAAACATTTGTACCCCCACAATATGCTGAAATAAAAAATAAAAAATTAAAAAAACCAGTTTTTTAACTTGCTTTATAATTTTTAAAGCTAACAGGCTGCTGAATAAAATATGTACACCATGGAGTACTACTCAGCCATGAAGAAGGATGATAATGTCTTTAGCAACAATCTGGATGAAACTGGAGACCATTCTCCTAAGTGTAGTATCACAAGAATGGAAAGACAAACATCACATACTATTAAATTGGAACTAACCAATGAGCACACATGTGCACAGAGGGAAGTAAAACTCAGTGGAAATCAATTGGGGGGAGGGGATAGAATAGGGGAAAACCTACATAATGAGTACAATCAACACTATTTGGGTGATGGGCACATCTATAGCTGGGACTCAAGCATTACAAAAGCGATCCATGCAACCTAAAACGTTTTTACCTCCTTAATACTTTGAAATTAAAAAAAAAAGTATGTTCTCGATGTTTTCTCCCCTTAAGTGTATTTTTAGTTTGTTCTCTGTTTACTTTGTTCTCGTGATTCCTTTTCTGGCACTACTCATTAGCCCTCCAGGCATGTTTAGCTATGATGATGTTTTTATCAGTATGGAAATACTCTTCCTCTTCCTCTCACAGGCCTACTGCTATCATGAGGTCGTGGAGCTGCTCCATGCTGATGTTCAGGAGCCCAGGCTCAAGGAGCATCAATCACAAAAGTCACATTTCCAAAGGGAAATCTCTATGAGTTTTTGCATTGGCAATTAAATGAATTGGTCTTAAAAGTCATGTTTACATGGCTAACAAGTCATTGGGTAAAAGAAGCCATGTTACTCACCCATACATAGGGGGCCAGAAAGGTGGAGAGATAGGAATATTTGAACAATATCACAAATAACTGCAACAGATATAATCAAATATTTAAGTGTCTTGCACTTTTTCCTATCTGTATGGCTTAGTCTTTGTCCCCAGGGAGCCTCATCCCTTGGTTGGTTGCAGGAATATCCCTATTTTTACTATTTATCTTCTTCCTGATCCTGGGTTAAGGTGCTTCAGTATCCTTTGCTAGGATATGAATTAATTAGGACTTTGTGAAATGTTTGAGGCATGCTGTGTTATTAATTTTATCTCCTTTTTTTCTTTTTTTTTTTGCAGGGGGCAGGATGAAAGGGATTACCAATGAACATGGTGGGGTTTTTGGTTTGTTTTTAACATAGTTTTGAAATTATATTTGGTCCTTAGTTTGATTATGATTGCTTATAAATATTTAAATTTCATGTTGCATAATTAAAAATTATAGAAATATGTATTTCTGGCTCTACTGAGGACAATGACATTCCATCTGAGTATGTGGAATGTATCCTCTGATGTCTTAATTTAAACATGATTAGAAAAGATTTTTAGTTTATATCTCACTCTAGCTAATATGGTGTAGCTTTAAAGGGGGACAGTATCAAATTGATAATGCTTAACATTATTTATATTCTATTTATTTACATTTAGCTATTAATTTATTTCTGCTAGTGAAACCCAAATAGGTACAATGCAGTTAAATCCTTTTTTAAAAATAGGCACTGACTTCCTTGACAGCCTAAGATAACATTACCATAGCTAAGCAGGATAGTCAACAGACATTTCTGATAAAACAAAAACTAAACAGACGAAAAATACTCATCACTTTACTTTTATTAAGAAGATGAAGAATCCAAAGGTTATATTAAAGGGATGGGAAGGTTGAAAAAAGACGCTGCCACCCATTGCTAACATTTATTCAGCACCCATTGTAAGTTTAGGCACTACTTAAGCACTGTATGCCCCTTGCCTCCTTTAACCTTTGCAGAGCCTTGGTGAAGTCGGGCACCCATTATCTCCACCTCACAATCAAGGGAACAGATCCAGTGAGGTACATAAGTATCCAATGTTACACTTAGAAGAACCGAAACTCAAACTCAGACGGGACAGAACCCTGAGCTAGGTTTTGCTATTGTATTATTCCCGGTCTCAGTATTTCCAGTGGCATTTAATTGGAAAATCTATTTCCTCCCTATGTGAAACCGCAGTCAATAAAAAGCACCACCGTATGTGCAAGAATAGATTTTAATGGTATAATTGCAAGACTAGCATCATCAGGGACTGTGGGGCCTGGATTGCTGAAGCTGGTCACTCCGTAGACAGCTAGTATAGTCACAGTGGTTGGCACGCTCTGAAGGAAGGATGCAGTCATTGAGATATTAATGCTGTGGTCATGGTACAACATGGGTTGTTCAAAAGATCCAAGGAGACAAATCAAGGAGACAAATAATTCCTATTGTTGTAGAATGCCATGAAGTTACCAGAGACCTAGGAGATATAAAATGTGTCCTCGGGAAGATAGGTAGCCAAAGAAAACATAGAGCCTTGCACAGTTGTGAAGATGACAGCATAGGATATCAGCAGGAGCTAAAATAATACCAGAACATATGTTGAAGACAAGAAGTCCACACACCCACAAGAGCTCTTCTGCGTGCCACACTAACAAGCCTGAGAATCACAGACATTATGTTCCAGGAAAGGTTGAGGAAACCCCTGTCACCTGCCTGAAAGGACCGACCCAGGGATTAGGAGGACCAGAAGCTGCACTAAGGTCTTGACTTTGGCCACAGAAAGCTACCAAGATACCAACTGCAGAGAAGTAAGATGTGTAGTTCAACAAGTCCACACCATTAAACAGTGAGAAATATTTAGTCTTACATAAACCTTAGTTTTCTGTTTAATCGACAGATAAAATAAGATTGCTGTTAAGAAATGTTACACCCATTGGAATCAGACTGTGTTTGCACCATATGTGTTTGTGACATCACTGTCTTACTCTGTTAAAGCGTCTCAGAGGGTCTGCTCAAACAGTGAGGGAGAGGCAGTTTCCCCTGTTAGAAAATGCAGCAAATTTTTAGACCCTACAAAGACATTTAATTTGAGATATGTGGTCAAAAGAAAGATTAGACCATCTTAGTTTCAAACAAGGAACTGTTTCTTATGAAAATTGAAGGGGCGGGTGTGGTGGGGGAGTAGTTATAAAATGAAGAACAGAAATGGATTTGCTACAAAGTGGTGTTTAATTGACTGAAGAAGATAACAGTTTTTCTTCTCTCATAAAATATGCTGCATAAGAATTCTGACTTTTCCTAGAGATTATCTTATAAAATGCCTAAGCAGTTATTTTTCTTATTCTATGAATATTTAGTTTCTGTGCAGAAATAGCCATGAAAAATTCCTGTCACAGAATATCTATTTTTCAGAGGTGCTCAAATGGGGAAGGTCATGCAGACCAAGTCAGATTATGCAAGGATGAAACTGCAATCTGCCCCTTTCTCTTGTGCCTTTTCTTGCCTTTTGTCCATTTCAATATTCATTGACATCTACATGAAAGGATAGGAAGGCAAAAGAAGATAAAAGGAAATCCTTCCCTTTCAGATATTATTAATCTTTCAGGTGATTATCCTTTCATTAATGATACCTCTGATTAAAACCATGTCGAACCTCACCCTTTTCTGGGAAGCAGATGGTTTTTGTCTGTCAGGTATATTTCTATTCTATAACTTGCAGTTTGTTATTCTAGCTTAAAATTAAAGTTATTTTACAGGATCGTATATATTTCTTAACAGGAATATCACAGACAATTTGTGAACTGTGATTATTTATGATAACGTTTTATCATTATGTTATTTTTTTTCCTTTTTTAGTATTTATTTATTTATTTATTTTTGACATTTCCTAATATTTTATTTTTATTTTATTTTATTTTTATGTAGACTGCAGTCGGTGATTATTTGAGAAACTTTTTTTTTTTTTAAGTGGTCTGCTTCTTTGGATTACATGCTTTGAAATCCTTTTAATAGTTGCTAGAAATATAACAACTTCACTTATTTGACAGTAAAATAAAAAGAGAGCTGTATCATTTAATAAGGAAGATATAGTGAGCCAGAAATAAGTATGTTTTAACCTTAATGGGAAGTGTCTGGACTTTGAGGAAGAAGCCCTTTTGGCTGAGTTTTATTGTTCTATGGATTAGCACCTGCCTTTCATGGGCACTTTTGTCCCTGACCCTTTGTCACTCCTAAAATGTGCTACTCTCACTCTTCTAATTAAGGAATATATAGTAGGAGTGGAATAAAATATGTTGCTGATGATAATTTGCTAAAATAATTAATGATCATAATGAATAGTTTTATTAACAACGCCAAACACTGTTGTTTCCACTGAATGCATTATTGAGTCCTCACAAGTGATGTACTGGATTGATATTATCCTTTGCATGTTGTAGAAGAGAAAACTGAAGATTAGATAATTTAATTAATCAAGCTGGTGAGTGGCAGGGTCAAAATTCAAAGGTAGGCAATCAGAGTTCTGAGCACAAGCTCTTAGCCTCTATGCCAAAGTGACCAGGGTTTCCTCTGTGGAGTTACGACTAGGTAGAGTAGAGTGAGGAGAAAGTATGTAACTGTAACAAGATTGCCTGAACTGTTTCATAGTAAACACTGCAGTAGTCAGAAGAGTCTAGGAATAGGGAAATAGCAGTATTTATACATGTTAAAGAGATGATTCTCAGATTCTCAGATATGTCTAGAGGAAGAAAAAGCTTCTTTAGACTAAAACACCCTTAGGGTGGAAAGAGACCTTCCTCCAGGTTACCAGATACCCATGACCCTTCTACAGAAATATCTTTTTTAGAATTGCCTGCTTTCCAAGTCCACCTTTCATCGACAACGTGGTCTCCAGACAGGATGTGCCTCAAAACAGAGAGTGCCTTATGCAGATTGATACTCTTGGATGAAAGTAAATTGACAGACCTGTCATAATTTCAAAGGAGCTGCTTACCCCAAAGGGACTTTTAAAATCAAGTTTCTGAATCTGAGCAGAGGAATTCATGTCCCGATCTCTGGTGACTTTATTATAATTCTACCCATTTGTGAGACCTTGTTCACATTGAGGGTCATATCCTACTTTTGATGTTTCTGAAGGTCCAACAGAATATGTTTCTAATCTTGTAAAAAAATAAAACCCAGAAAACTGAAAAAAGCATTTTGGGAAATATAAATTTTGTTTACGTAATTTTTCCAGCCTTCAGTGGAGCTCCAGGTATCACCCAATAAAACCCCAAGCCTGCTTTCTACCCACACATTTTCAGTGTAAGCATCTTACTGGAATGTCCTTGGTCAAATTTTTTGAACAAGCTTAATCATTTTCACAAAGGAAGCTGGTTACCAGAAAATATTTTGGCCTAGAAGAGTGGTTCTCAAACTTGGCTACACTTTTAAATCGCTCTAGGGATCTTTTCATAATACTGATGCCAAGGCCATGTCCCCATACCAACCCAATCAGTACCCTTCGGGGAAGAACACAGTGTTTCTAAAACTCCCCAGGTGCTTCCAATATACAGCCAAGTGTGAGAAACACTGACCTTGAACATATTTGTAATATATCTTAAGTCAAATTGTATTAGAAACAGCTTTCTCTAAAGTAAAAATGTGAAACCAAATAATCCTTATTGTGTTTGCTTTCTCTATTATAAAGAAGTTGAAATATGAAATGGAAGTAACAGAAATAAAGCTTTGGTTAGATTCTAATCCTAAATTTTGGGGGCTTTTTGATGTTTATTTATTACATTCATTTGCAGCTTTCATTTTGGAAAGCAGATCAGAATGCACTTACTCTGAAGTAAGGGTACGACATTCCTGTTGTGGCTCTGGCATGGCCTTCCTTTGTAATTCCAAACAAGTTACCACAGTAACTCTTAGTGCTCTAATACTAATGTGTGTCTACATTTTCATAGCAATTTAGTGAAATGATAAAATGGTTCATACATGCGTATTTATATAGATATATTACTATTATCTATTAGTAATAAGTACTTTGATATATTTTCTATATTTTAAATATTATTTTGGTGGGATAATCAGGGCTGCCACTTCGCAAAATTCTAGCTAACACTGTTTATACTGTTGACGAAGCAAATGGTGCATTTTGTAGTTCTGCAAAAGAGAAGCTCTCTAAATGCTGTGATAGTGTTATAATAATTATTTTTATTTTGTGTTTTGTTAGTTTTTCTTGGCAAAAATTTGTTGATGCACCATTATTTAAGGTCTCCTCCTCCCTCTCAAAAAAAGCAACACAGAAATAATACTCCAGGACTGTCAATTATTAATACAAAGTCTAAAAGTAGTGATGGCTGCCTGTACTTCACCACCCTAGCTATCTTACTTTGGATTCTGAGAATTCCACTCTATGAAATACCTCCTCTCCAGGTCCACATGGACTCTTCATCACCTGATACCTTTGCATTCTCACATTTCACAACTTCTTTGCAAGACTTGACAGTGTTGGCCATTTCTCTTTCCTTAATGCCCAGGCTTTGCTCTTTCCTCCTTCTCTCCTGAAATACCATCTCCTTCACTTGCTCCTCATCCTCCTTCTCTTTTTGCCTTAGACACATAATGGTCATTAGTTCTCCTTGCCTTCTTGATGATTTTATCCACCCACTTGGTTACAAAACGTTGCTATGTAGAGGACTCCAAAATCTCTTCTTCTAACCTCAATCTTTCTTCTAAACTTCATATTCCAATTCCAGCTGCTGTATGAAAACCTACATTGAGTGAGTTCTTCTGTCTTTTCTTACCTGAGAATTGTTTACTGAGGTGAGCAGAAAGGATGTTGAGTGCAGTGACTCATTGTCTCTGTTGAAGGTAAAGGTGCTACTAATATTTCAAGATCCAGTGGAAAGAAGAGGAAACAGAAATGACAAACCTAGACCCATCTCAGCCAACTGCATATGACTTTACAGACATATTTGACCTAAGTTTCATTTTTCTCATGGGGAAAACTGGTCAATTGGCAAAAGGAACTCTGAATATATAACTCTCATCTTAAACCTATCAATATTATTTTAGAGAATTAGAGATTCTTTTCTTTCTCTAAATTCATTCTTACATTATCTCTTTTATCCTATTTAGGCATCTCTCACTTAGTATTGATATACCAGTGGACACATGGCAGTCTTTGGGTTAGTTTAGCTTCTCTTCAAACTTTCTTTTGTGTCAGTAGGATGGATTGGACCTTGTGCATGAAGATCGTAAACATACACTCTCAGAGTTCTTAGAAGCATCTTCTTCATTTCCTTATTTGAGAAGTGCTCATAGAATTGCCTTGTTTCCTGGATTTCCCAGCAAATGGCCCTAATTTTGTCTAGGCTGAGTTGGATTTCTGAGTTTTTGGTTAGGAAGGCATTGCCAGAGCTGCTGCCTTTATGCCAGACTGCCCACTGCACCCCTCACACCACTTTAATTTGTTAAAGTGTTTGCAATTAGCACCGATTTGCCCAGTGAGGTGCCGAGAGAGCCATATCGGCTTGTATAAAAAGAGAAACCCAAATGTTGGAAACTTTTTACTTTTCAACTTTTTTGCCTTCTTTTGCCAAAGTTTGCCACTGAGATTTCTGACCAGCTTCTTCAATTGCACATGAAATTATGTAAGTAATAAGATAACCAGATAACAAATGGGAATTATATGTGCACCAAGGAGAAATAATTATTCTGAAAATTTTAGCAGTTATGCAACATCAGTTTTCCTCAAGTGTTTAAAAGAACAAAGAGAACAATTCTACTACTTTGAAAGGACTACATTCCAACATGTTTTTTATTCTCAAGTAATTAAATAATTTCTGTCAATCCCCTTAGGCAGGTGTTTACTGACTCCCTAATTGTGAATATATTTCTCCCTAATAGCCAATTTTGCACGTTATTCTTCTCCTTTATTTAGATCCTTCATTTAATATTATTTAATGAGGCTCAGTTATGTATAATACATTATATTCCCAGGAAATTCCCTTTTTCTTAGCCTCTTCCTTTTGCTTCATTTTCAGATCTGCAAGGACACATGGTCTCTACAGCAGCTATATCGGGGCCTTTGGAAATTTATATTTGGAAGAAAGACTATATTATGCTCATTAATGGATGGTTTAGAGAGAAAGAAGAAACCATCTTATTTCAGGAGTGAGTGAACTCCACTGTGTCAACAAGCCATGCCTCAGATGTGCACCAGGTAAATGGCCCAGCAGGCAAAATTATTTTAATAATTTCATAAACAGTGTGAATAAGAAGTTACTAAATTAAACACCTAATTACTAAATAAAAGAAACTTGTGCCTGCTTTTCAGTGGGCTGAACTTTTGGTGTTTACTGTGCAGAGAGGGTTATTGGACAAGGGCTCATTGTGGATTTTGGACTCAGCACAGAGTCCAATGAATTCTAGATTGATGTTTGTTTTACTGATACAATCAGATTAATAAAGGAAGATTAAGTACTGAGAGATACACAATTAAAAATAGTACAAATATACTTAAAGAGAATATTAAAGATATCAGATTAATAAAATGGCACAAATTCATAAGCAGACTGCGTGGGATTTATTGTTAATATTTTATGATGAATCCCTGTAGAGTAAACCTGGACATCTTTCCTGCCAGGGATGGAATATAGTTGCTATATTAATTCTCCTCTTCTTGGTTTTCCAAAATTCTAAATAGCTGAAAATCACAACTTTTCCTGTTTCCCTCTAAGATATCATTAATAACAATCTTTTCTCTCCTTTAACCACTGTATTGGAGATTCAAATGTGTTTGAAAATTTTGAAGAGATAAAAAGTTGCTTCTGAAAAAAAAGAAAAAAAAAATAAGTTACCTCCTGACCTACACCGGCAGTTCATGGATAATTTACCTAGGTAGGAAATAGCAAGTATCAGAGTAAAGGAGATTATTAATTTGAAGATACTTTCTGCTTATCCACAGATAATGATACTGGGATAATTATAGGCTCTGCTCAAACATAAAGCATCCTCAGGCTTCTCCTCAGCTGCCATCTGCACTCATATTACTGGTCATAAAATCAACGGAGATCGTTACACGATAGAAATGTGAGTATGCATTAATGTATGTGCACACGCTCACATAGAGAAACACACTCAGAATTTATAGAGACTTTAGCACATTTGTGCTATTTTATCAATTCTATTGAAATATCATCTTGTATCTTGAAATTGGTGTTGGAAGCACAGTGTGGATTTGGATGTAGAAGTTAAATACCATATCCTACATATGAGGGTTACACACAAAAGGCTTAAATGCTGCATCCAGATCAGTGTGATGCATTATGAGTGATTAAATAGCATGCTAGACCTGGTTTGACCTAAAGAGACCACTTAAGAGCTGTCTTTACGAGGAGAGTAGAGTTTAGAAATTTAAAATAATTAATTGTCTGCCTGTCATTATGCAGCCCTAATTGAATGCTATGGAAATGTTGAATTTTAATAATTCACAGAAGCCTTTGAATCACAGTATAAAATCGTAGAGTTATAAATGTCTTTGGTTCTCATTTTCCAAACCTGCATTTTTTTTTTCTTTTTTACCATGAAGAAACTGAGGTTTGTAAAGATTAAATTGACTAACCCAAGGTCACATAGCTGCTAAATGGTAGGGCTGAAACGAAAATCCCTAGTCCATTTCCTGAAATCTATCCAAAATATACTGCTTACTAGAGTGGAATATTTTCTTGCTATTTTTGTCATTGAAACTTACTCTCTTATCTTGTGCTAATAAGAGAAAAATGTCTCATACATGAAAATGTCTAATAAAATGGTTAACTTTAAAAAAAATTGGATCATACTATTTTACCTTTTTATGACCCTGAGAAATGCTAGTATGCACTTTTAAGGAATTCTAGGAAAAAATAAGTTAGACATCTATTTCTGGATAAAAATTAGGCCACAGAACAGCTTAAAGAATAAATATAAATCCTCAAGTTCAGTGTCAGACTCTTCAACTGGGCAATTGATTTGTCAGTATTTATAACTTCCGTGGTCACAATTTGGAATTGCTTTCAGTGCTGTATTATTTCTTTCTTCCTACTTTTATGAATAGGGATTTTTAAGTTCTGTATCTTATGAAAGGATTTAAAAGTAGAATGGAGAAAGGAAAATAATACCACTCCTTGGTTTCTCTGAATATTTTATTTTTTTAATATTAAATTATTTCTTTTTTCAAGGCCTCAGTGTTGAGATAAATGTCAGGCATAAATAAGCCCAGAATCCAGAAGTTCAATCAGTCTATGGATTCCCTAAGGGATAATAAGCAATGATTCCTGAATATTTTATTCCAATATTTTCTTTCCATTGCAGAGTCTATTTGGTACTGTCTAAGCATGACATTCATGCTCATAGGTGAATATTTCCATAAGAGGGAGCTCACAGTATAATGATGAAGGTGGACCAACAAGGCCACATATGTTCTGTGCAATATCCTATGATCCAGATTGCTTACAAGAGGATACCCTACTTCCTCAGCCTGCCACCCACGGCTTTTCTTTTTATGGCTCCATCCTACTCACCGAATCTCATCTTTAACAACTCTTAATCCAAGTCTTTTTAACAGACAATCTCTCAATTTTTCTCTGCTTGACTATTTCTGTTGTGATTTTTGCATCATGAACACACATCACATATACAAATGCACACACACATGCACACACACACACGCCCGTTCCTCACAGTCTGTCCAGAGTGATACTGGATTCATTGCAGTCCACTTATTTTCCTCTTCTTGTCTTTTCTATTCTAGTATGTGTTTGTGCTGTGTTTCTCAACTTACTATATTCTATACAAAAGATACTGGATCAAATTATCAGGTAAAAGACCTGGAAGTTTGAAACCAAAATTTCCAGGAGGTTTTGAAGACAACCACGATAGCAATGAACCAAATGAAAGATAAAGTACGAGAAATCACCATATTGTCAGTTGGTGTTCTTTCTTTAGGCCAGGGCATCTAGCAGACTTTTATAATACGTCTTTCCTATTTTATATGTTTCTAGTACAACCAATAGGATTTTTCCACTTTTGTATTGAAAATAGCAGAATAAACAGTTTTACATATTATCAACATGTAAAATTGATTCTCAAAGTAGAATAACAATGCATACTAGTCTCCTTTCGATTAGTATATTGTCAAGTACAAACTTATGGTCTATCCATTTACTGATGCTAAATGGGAACTTTAATCACTTCATAAATGCTATTCAGATCTACATCCTATATATTAAATTTATCTAGACCACCTCCTAAGGGAAAATAATGTGTTTTCATTGGTAATGCAAAAGAGCATTTTGTTTTATTTCAGCATATTATGGGGGTACAAATGTTTAGGTTACGTATACTGCCCTTGCCGCCCCCCGCCCCCGCCGAGTCAGAGCTTCAAGTGTGTCCATCCCCCTGACAGTGCACATCGCACTCATTATGTATGTATATACCCATCTCTTCCTCCCTCCTCCGATCTGCTGGATGCCCAATGAATGTTATTCCTATATGTGCACTTAGGTGTTGATCAGTTGAAACCAATTTGATGGTGAGTACATGTGGCGCTTATTTTTCCGTTCTTGGGATACTTCACTTAGTAGAATGGGTTCCAGCTCTATCCAGGATAATACAAGCGGTGCTATATCACTATTGTATCTAAGAGCATTTTTTGAGTTTTAGTTCCAGCAAATTCCTCCATTATAAAATCCTTGACACTCCGTGCTTAAGTATTATTTTTTCTCCAAAAATGACTACTTGTATTACCATGGTTCTTATACATTTGTTCTGATTTTTAGAATTATTTTTGTCTAGGCAACTGGGTTCTTGTTTCTGTATATATTTAGAGACATTTTTAAAAATAACATTTTTTTTGCCAGATTTGGTCTGCTTAGAATATATTTTATTTATTTATTTATATTATCTGTAAAATATTTAAAATGCAATTATATAATATGATTTATCCTAAATATGACAGGAGTACATGTAATATGATGGCTCTGCTATCGCATGTTCTAAAGATAGAGTGGTAAACTGAATGAAATTGTGCAATATATTTTATTATACTTAAAAAATCTCTAAAATCTCTCAAATTTATTATCTATATTTTTATGATCATTCTAGGAGACAGATTAGGCAATGATAGACATGAAAAAGCTTTCTTAAGATTATGTCAAAATTAAGTTTTGTGCATGGGATTAGAACATGGGTATCCACTGTTTCAGCCAAATGACCTTTTCCACATAGCACATCATTAAATGCTATTCTACTTAGATTCAAAAATTTCTTAATTATTTTTCTGTTTAGTCAGAAGAAATATGACATAAAGGTTGTGAGAAAATATAAGTTTTGTGCCAGAAGTCTTGTTAGACAAATTTCTTAATCCCTCTGAGATTAAGTGTCAAATAATTCATTCATTAAAGTAGTATCTGTCAAGATGTCAGTCCTTTAAACATGAAAATGCAAGTTAACAGATTGTCTATAAATGGTATCAGAGGTTAAGGGTGGTGTTGATGATTGAGATAATGATGTTAATATTAGTTTCCAATGAATTTCTCATGAAAATTGTGTCTTCATAATTTTAAGGCCTATCTTTTCAAAATAAGAAAATAGCAATTTAAAATATAAGAAATAGCCAAAATGAGCATAGAAAATATTTGAATTGAATATGTCATTATATATCAAAATTTCAGCCACAGTGAATGTACATAGATTTGCTTTTTACTAAAGCATAGATGATAGCAAAACTCTAACTGGCAGAGAAAAAACAAATGCAGAATGGATATCTTTTTCTGCATATAAGGGAAGGAAAAGAAGACAACAGAAATAATTAGTCAATGAACTGAAATCTCCTCAATGTTAAGCCATATCTCTCTTTAAACACTTGCCTTTCCAAAGTATATATGGCATAGTGTTTAGTGAAGCTAATACCATCCTTGGTAAAGAATGACTTTGCCTTCTGACCTATAGATTTAGTTTGCTCTCTACTGTCAAAGTTGAGAAACACACTAAATTTTCTATTAAGGGAAGTGAAGAGAAATTATTAATATGTTCTTTTGCTCAGCTATAAATCAAAGAACAAAGTTTTGGGGTCCTTGATATCAATATTCAACATTACATAATCCTACTCTCTGAGACATTAAAAATATTTTATAAAACATCTTATTGGTGCAAGTTTACTTAAGAATACTTTGTACCATAGAATTACCATGTATGTCAGCAATCACCTCTGGGTATATAACAAAAAGAATTGAAAGCAGGGGCTCAAACAGATATATATATATGTATATATACACACACACACACACACATATATATATATATATACCTGTTTGATATCTATCTATCTATCTAGTGGTAGGAATAGCCTCTATTGGTTGCAACGAGAAGTAGAAGAGGATAGGATATGACAGCTTCTGCTCCTGGGCCAGCATCTGCAGACTTGATCATAACTCCCCAAAAGTATTAATAGATATTTGCACATCCATTTCATAGCAGCATTATTTACGGTTGCTAAAAGGAGGGAGCAAGTGTCCATTGACAAGAATGGATAGACAAAATGATGTATATACAAACAATGGAATATTATTCAAATATAAAAGAAATGAAATTCTGACACATGCTACAACATGAATGAACCCTGTGCTAAAGTGAAATAAGCCAGTAACAGAAGGACAAATATGATTCATTTCATATGAGGTACCTAGAGCAGTCAAATTCATAGAAATAGAAAATAGATTGGCTGTTTTTAGGGGTTGAGGGAGAGAAGAAGGGAGATTCATTTTTTAATAGGACACAATGTCACTTTGAGATGATCAAGTTCTAGAGATGAATGGTGTTGTGGTGTTGATTGTTGCACAGCAATGTGAATATACTTAATGCCACTGAACTCTGTACTTAAAAATGATTAAAATAGTGAATTTTATGTTATACATATTTTCCACAATAAAAATATACTTTGTGTATTTCTTATGTTCTATATTATTATGTTATATTATACTTTTCATCTTATATTCATATTATGTTCTTTAAACTACTTAAGATCTCTTTCATAACACTAGTTTCAATTTCACCACACACAGTTAAGACCTTAATTGGTGTTCTGTTCCTGTGGTTTGATAAATTTAGTTCTATGCACAAACAGATCTAATAAATTTCTAATGGCCTAATTGAGTGTTTGTGGTTTCCAAAGAATACATTTGTGACCCAATGAGCATAGCTGTCAAGTAATAACTCTACGAGCTTTCTCTGAAATTCTTGGACAATGACTTAGCTGTTATTGTGATAGGGCAAGAACCTTAGCCACCTACCAGCTGGCAGGGCTGCATGCAAACTCAGCTCACCATGAAAGAATGTCCACTCTTCCAATTCCTGGCAGAGAAAATAAGAAGTGTTGTGGGCACTACCTCTATGTCCTTATTGTCTTTGTTATAAAGTCAGGGATGTCTCTAGTAGAAAAGGGCTAACAGCACCTATACTTCTCTTGAGCAACTAACTTTCTGCCCCCTTCAGTTAAATAATTATGCAAGTAGAGATTTTCACACAACCTCCAAAGACTCAGTCAGGAAGAAATAGAACTCCTGAACAGACCAACAATGAGCAAAGAGATTGAAGCAGTGATAAAAAAGCTATAGCCCCCTCAAAAAGCCACATATGAGATAGATTCACAGCCAAATTTTACCAGACCTATAAAGAAGAGATGGTACCCATACTGCAGAAATATTCCATAACTTTGAGAAGGAGGGAATCCTCCCCAACTCATTCTAGGAAGCCATTATCACCTTGATACCAAAACCAGAAAAGAACACAAAAACAACAACAAAAAAGAAAACTATAAACCACTATTCCTTATGAATATAGATGCAAATATCCTCAATAAAATACCATCAAACCAAATTCAATAGCACATCAAAAAAATAATCCACCATGACTAAGTGGGCTTTATCCCAGGGATGCAAGGATTATTCAACATATGGAAATCCAAAATGTGATTCACTACAAAAACAGAAGCAAAAACAAAGATCATATGATTATCTCAATAGATGTGGATGAAGTATTCAACAGAATTAAGTATCCTTTTATGATAAAAACCTTCAACAAACTAGGCATAGATGGAAACATATCTCAAAGTTATAAAAGTCACATATGACAAACCCACATCCAACATCATACTGAATGGGAAAAAGTTGGTAGAAAGCATTCCCACTAAGACCTGGAACAAGATAAGTGTGCCTATTGTCACCACTTCTATTCAACATAGTGCTGGGATGCCTAGCCAGAGCAAACAGGCAAGAGAAAGAAATAAAGTGTATCCAAATAAGGAAATAGGAGGTCAAACTATCTCTTTTTGTGGATGATATGATATCTAGAAAACTCCAAAGGCTCCACCAAGAGACTTCTAGAAGGGATAAATAAATTCAGAAAAGTCTCAGGTTACAAAATCAATGTACAAAAATTAGTAGCAGTCCTATACACCAATAGTAGTCATGCTGAGTGTCAAATTAAAGATTCAATGCCATTCACAATAGCCACAAAGAAAATAAAATACCCAGGAATATACTTAACCAAGGAAGCAAAAGATCTCTGAAAGAGAACTAACTACAAAACTCCGAGGAAAGAAATTGCAGATGACACAAACAAAAGGAAAAGCATACCACGCTCATGGATTGGGAGAATCAACATTGCTAAAATGTCCATACTAGCCAAAGTGATTTACAGATTCAATGAAAACCCCATCAAAATACCAATGTCATATGTCATAGATCTAGAAAAAACAATTTTATGCTTCATCTGGAACCAGAAAAGAGCTCGGATAACAAAAGCAATCCTGTACCCCCATAATACCTTGAATAATAAAAAAAAAAAAAAAGAACAAATCTGGAGGCATCACATTACTATACTTTCAACTATACTACAAGGCTATATTAACCAAACCAGCATGGTATTGGCACAAAAATAGAGACATAGACTAATGAAACAGAACATATAACCCAGACATAAAACCATCCACATACAGCCAATTTATCTTTGACCAAGCAGACAAAAATATACACTGGGAAAAGAAGCCTTATTCAATAAATGGTGCTGGGAGAATTGGATAGCCACATGCAGAAGAATGAAATAAGATCTGTATCTCTCACCGCTCACAAGAATTCATTCAAGATGGATAAAAGCCTTAAACTATAAGGCATGAAGCCATAAGAATGCTAGAAGAAACTGTTGGAAAAACTCTCCTAGATATCACCCTAGGCAAAGAATATATGAAGAAGACATCAATGGCAATCACAGCAACAACAAAGATAAATAAATGGGACTTGATTAAATTAAAAAGCTTCTGCATAACTAAGAAAATAAACAACAGAGCAAACAGACAACCTATAGAATGGGAGAAAATATTCATAAGCTATACATATGATAAAGGGATAATAACCAGAATGTACAAAATACTCAAGCAAATCAGTAAGAAAAAAAAAAAACATTAAAAAGTGGGCAAAAGACATGAACAGAAGCTTTTCAAAAGAAGAGAGAGAAATGGCCATTGGTGAGACTGCAAATTAGCACAACTTCTATGGAAAATAGTGTGGAGATTCCTCTAAGAACTAAAATAGACCTACTATTTGATCCAGCAATCCCACTACTGGGTATCTACCCGAAGGAAAAGAAGTCATTTTATCAAAAGACACCTGCACTCGAATGTTTATTGCAGTGCAATTCACAATTGAAAAGATATGGAATCAACCCAAGTGCCCATCAATTCATGAGTGGATTAACAAATTGTGTTGTCTGTGTAGTATTGAATACTACTCAGCCATGAAGAAGGATGAGTTAATGCCTTTTGCAACAATTTGGATGGAACTGGAGACCTTATCCTAACTGAAGTATCTAAAGAATGAAAAAAAAAAAACCCACAAATATTTGGTATTAAATTGGAACTAACCGATGAACACACACGTGCACACAGGGAATGAAAGAAAACTCAATGAAAATCAAGCAGGGGGAAGAGGGGAGGAGGGGATGGGCAAAAATCTACTTAACGGGTACAATGAACACTATCTGGGTGATGGCAGATTTATAACTCTGCCTCAAGCATAACAAAAGCTATCCATGTAACCAAAAACATTTGTACCCCTGTAATATTTTGAAATAATAAAGAATTATGCAAGTAATCATCTGTCTTTTTACTTTATCTGTTAAAAAAGATCAGTGAAAACTTTGAAACTGCAATATAACAGTTATGTGTGATCTGCATTTGTGAATTTCTCAATTCTCTTTTTTCTTTTCCTATTTTTTCATTATTTTCTTGAATACAGTATAAATATCTCCACTTTCCTGAGAAAATTTTAAAAGTATGTTGGTTAAGCAACTATTCCAAAATTTCACTGTTAGGCTAAGACTTAAAAATGGATCTTTTCATGCAAAGCCCTGTTCCCTTCACATGAATTTAGTAGTTCTTAATGGGAGGGGTGAGTGAGGAGTGATATTGCTTTCCTTGAGGCATTAGCAATATTTGAAGACAATTTTGGTTGTCACAACCCAGGAGTAGGGTGAATTGATATTGGCATCTAATGGGTACAGCTCACGGATGCTGCTGAACATCGTATAATATACAGGACATTCTCCTCCCCCTGCTGCCCCAACTATAAAGAATTATTCACCTCAAAATGTTAGGAGTTCTGAGGTTGAGAAGACCTGCATTAAAATTAGCTCTCTTTAATAGTATTAAAAAAAAACAAACTTTTGTGTAAGTTGCCATATTTTCTTACCCTTTTGTAAATTTACTTAAACATGTTTGTCAGTATCCTTATTTTTAAAAATATTTTTAAATGTACCAAATCTTTCGTTGCTAATTTGATTATATTTTCCCTATTCATTTTCTTTAATTCCACTTTCATTATTTCTTTTCTGTACAAATTCTTTTCCTTTTCTCAACTCTCAAGGTGTATATTGACATCATGATTTATTTTATACATTATTGGAGAAGAAAATTAATTTATAATAGAGGAATATAAAGTATTTTTGCTCTTGAAGTTGAGAATAATAGCTCTGGCGATGGGAATCGCACTAGGCTATTTTTGTTCTGCAATGCACTGTACTAGGATGATATTTCCCTAGTGCAGGGATCCCGGCCCCTTGATTATGATCTTCCAATTAAGCTCATCTCCTTCTGTGGTTATTCTCTAAAAGAATTGCTTCTGCTTTTTTTTTCCCCTTGTGAATAATATACACTATTGAAAATATCTTCCAATTCTGACTTTTTTTTCCTCACAGGAAGTTATCTTCTTCACTAAGAAAGTATAAATCTTTAGGGACAAAAAGGTCTTCCTCTCTCTGCTCTGCTAGAAGGAGATTGTGTGGTGAAGTGATAATAATGTAAAGCATAGGTAGTTTATAGGCATAAAGGTGATAGATATAAAAATAGATTAGGGAAATTATTTTTTAAAGAAAAAAAAGAATCTAGAGTGGGTTATCTGGAAGTGCTCTTTGCAAAGTAATTTTTAAGCTGAAAGCTGAGAGTTGAGCAGGAGTTTTAGTTCTTCAGCCAAAGGATGTCAGGAAATGCATTTCATGCGCTCGTGCTCAGAAATAAGGAAGTGAAGCCCTTGAGGTGAGAAAGCACTTGGTGAAATTAAGGAATGGAAAGATGATTGGTGAGACTGGAGTTTGGTGCAGAAGCAATAGGAGACTGTAAGGAGACGTAAAGGTGTCGGCAAGGGCCAGAACAAACCGGGTTCTTACAGGGTCCTTATCCTATGAGTAATGGTAAAAGCATTACGCAAAGTAATGGCATGATGCTTTTTCAAAGATCATTCAGTGGATAATGGATTGAAAGGAAACAAGAGTGGAAGCAGACAGACAAAAAGGTATTGCTGCAGCCCAGGTGAAAGACAATGATGCTTCACACCAGGTAGTGGGGGTAAAAATTGTGCTTAGAGCCAAATTGTACGATGGGTTTGACAGAACATGGTAGCGAATTTTTGGGGTAGCAAAGGAAAGATAAATAGTAGAAATAACTTTCAAATGTCTATGTTAGCAATTAATTATTAGTAGATACTGGGACCATTTATTGAGATAACAAAAACACGAGAGAGATTCACCTAAGGTCAGTTGGTCACTTTGGGATGTATTTTATTTCATTTGTTTATTTGCTTTATCTTTTCTGTTTTTCCCCCTTTCTTTCTCTGTTCTTTTCTCATTAGATACTAAAGTGGATGTTTCAAATAGGCAGTTGAATGTGTGAGTCTAAAATTAAAATGAGGCAACTGGACTACAGATTAGGTTTGGAGTCCTTGACATATAGATTTCATTATAGCCATGGGAATTAATAAGATCACTTAGGAGAAAGTTTCAAAAAAAAAAAAATAATAATGATATTTCAAAATGAAGCCTTGAGGAATTCTAACACTTAGAGGTCAAAGGATAAAAAGGAGAAAGATAATTAGGAATTAAGAGGATAAACAGAAAATTGTGTTATCAGTGAAGCCAACAGCTTAGAATGAAAAATTAAATATACTATGTTTGTGTAACACAAACTTTATAGCATAAGCCTGGTCCTACAAACAAAGTGTCAAATTCTCAGTTAATCAATTTATTTTTCTAATTGTCTTAATACCGTAAAAGCTTTGCACATTCTATTGGTAATACATTGGTCAGAGGTATAGAGAAGCACATATAAAGCTGGGCTGGAAATAGAAAAAATGGATCACTGCTGAAATTATGATCTGCCAAACTATATAGTGAAAACTTAAAAACTAAAAGGAAAGTATAGGAAGATGTTAATTATAGGTTTTACTCTATTCACATTTATTGGTGGTTGGGAAGATTATATATAAAAAATATATCCATGTCATTAATATGTATGTACATTACTTAAAATATGCATGTAATTAAACCCACATTTTCTGTTATCTGGAATTTTTAATCCATAGTAGCTCCTCAATATCAAACTATCAGTATCATTTCAATCTGAGCTGATACTTTGATGTGTTTTTTGAAATATACATGGTTTGACTGGAGCTGTACTTCAAAGAAAAATTGGCCTTTTAATGGAAAAGAGCTTTTCTCCTTGTTTACAGGTAAGTCTATGAAAGTCCTAGACTAGTATAGATAAAAAAGGACCTCTGAAAGTGTCAGATCAGACAGAGGGGCAAACTATAAGATTCAGAAGTCTAAATCTTAGTCAACATCTAAGAGAATGATATATCTTTACCCACATCATTAGAAAATTTGTTAATTAGGGAATAAATTAGTAAGTTAGGGGTTTTCTAAGGTTGCTATTGCATTTTGATTTCTGATTATCCTAAAAAGATTTGAGGACAAAAGCTCAAGCATTTGGGAATCCTCCCTGCATTTCACACTAGACAAGGTTCAAGACCCAGGTGAAATGAGAATGTACAATGAATAGAAACTAAGATTTGAGAAAATGTTTGTCAATGTTCAACCTACTTTCCTAAGCACATATAGTGGTCAATTCTGAGCTGTGAATGCTTTTGTCTCATTCTAACTTAAAAAGGTAATTATTTCAATCCCTCAATGAAAACCCAAAATATTTTAATGATACTATTTCCTGAATATTAGAACAAAGCAAAACATCTTAACTATTTAGCAACCAAATAAGCAATCAATTTTGTTTCTCAAGTAAAAACTATTATGTAAAATGGAAAAAAAAACAACTAACATTTTGGGAGTGAATCAAAAATGTATTTTTTTCCTGTCAGGTAGCTACAATGATCAGATAGATTATTTTATCAATTGAATCATCTTAATAATGCTCTGTCATATCAAGAGATTCTTCCATCATATTTTAAAATGTCTCTCATGGGAATAGTTGAAATAGTTTAATATGTGGTTTTAAAATTTCTTCCAACTCAGTTCCATGGTGGTTTAATAAGTGTATTTTGATTTTTGCTTCAGAGCATAGCTGTAACATCAGAAGATATCTATATCCTAGGAGCTAAAATTGTTCTTAAAGAATATGAGATGCACATACATTTCTACATTATCGTAGGCTTATTCCAGTAATAATAATTGATATATAGAACAAAGATTAGAGTAAAATTGTCTTTAAAGGCCCAAATTTTCCATGACAAGGTCATTACTTAAATCAGGAAAACAATTGCAAAAAGAAGAACATAATGTTGGTGTAAATTATGTGGAAAATGTCATAATATTATGGGAAGTTTTATGTTGGTTGTCTAATATGTGTCTGAAGGTACTGTTTTTCTCTCTATCAAGATACTCAAACTAGGATGGACATGATCTTTTTCTTTTACACTGCTTACTACAGAAACTAGAAAAATTCATCTTTTTGGCTACACCAGGAGATCAAATCATTGAAGCACTGTGACAATCTTAGTCAAGGCTCCAAATTCATTATCTAAATCTCACATGCTTCAGATTTTCCATTTAATGCAAGTGTGGCTCTTGCGTCTGGACCCTAAAGATTACTAGATAGGAGCTAAATGCTTCTATCTCTGTACACACATATGTTCACTTTCAAATGCAGACGTCAGCATTTGAACATGATCAACACCTTTTCTTCTAGTGCAATCATGGCTGTAAGGTTAAATGATATTTTGAGAATGAAGTATTTATTCTTAGGTATCTTAAGCACTTTGGAAAAATCCTCTGAATAATTTTGGAATAAAATATTTTCTTTGAATATATACAGATTCAGGATATATATATATGTACACAATGTACATATATATATATTTATTCCCATTGGAATATCTTGAAATTCAATAAGGGATTACCTTTTAAATCACAGGCTGAAATAAAATATAGAAAGACAATAAAAAGTTAAGTAATGTTTTCAATGAAAGTCAACTTCAGCCATTTCATTATCAAAATTTTAATTATTCTATAAGGGAACAATTAGGAACTGATCATAAAGAAGTAAAGCATTGAATGAAAAAGCATAACACTTTATTGCTTATGAAGAATAGAGTGCAAAGATACTTGGGGCTCTTCCAACCTCCCACTTGAAGATAAAATTAGTTTTGCCAAACACATGTGTAACTTTCTCCCATGAAGATTTTTTTTTTTTATGGGGAAATGGCCTGCCAGCATGGATATTTAAATGGGTTCTCCCACTTGACTCTTTTATTTATCATGCTGTAGAGTATACGACTGTAAACTTAATATCTTCTGAGTTGAAACAACAAAGGCAGATCTATAAAAAGTAAGTCGGCAGAAGCCAGACTCTAAGTTAATGAGCTATTATTTTACCACTCCTAAAGAAATGTGAACTATACTGACACTGTGGAGAAGAGTGAAAAGTAAAAAAAAAAGTAAAAAAAAAAAAAAAAATCATTGAAACAAAAATGAACCAAAGCGAATTTACCTCTTTCCCAGCCCCAGAGATAATAACTACAAAATCACATTTCTTACGAACATCTGGCCCTGAAATACTTTTGGGGCACCTGGAGTAGTAAAGATATGGTGTCAGGTTTTTGTCTTTAGTCAATTCATTAAGCTGCAAGGGGCCTAGAATATTAGATCACATTAGTCTCCTAAAATTGCCACCGGTGTTAAACAATGAGTATGTTTGGATAGGAAGGCACGCTTATTTCTTTTCTGCTAAAAAATAAAGCATTTTCCTTTATTTCTTTGTTCTTTAGTAGAACCAAGAAATGTGTGGTATTTATCAAGATATATTTTAAGCGGGAATAAAAAAAACTTAATAAGGTGAAATGCTTAATTTTAAGTAATAAATTTGCTGATATATAAGTTTAAAAAAAGTAAAGAATTGAACTTAATATTCAGGCCAAACAGAGATCATATTTTGATAAGAGAATATAGATTAAAAATTCCTGCTTGATAAAATGGACTGACAGTCTGTTCCTGGCTACAAAGAGAATGCCTCATTCTATTTAGAAAGCATGGGAATGGAAGAAAAGATGTTTGTTTTTTTCAATTAATAGTATCATATCATACTTATGAGGAGAATTTTTTTTTTTTTTTTTTTTTTTAAGAGACAGAGTCTCGCTCTGTCGCCCAGGATGGAGTGCAATGGCATTATCATAGCTCACTGCAGCCAGCTTTGAACTCCTGGGCTCAAGCAAACCTCATGAGGACAGTATCTTTAGAATCCTTCTAATATGTAACGAGAAAGCCTAATGTCAATATAATTCTAGGTTTGACATCAACAATTTGAATATAAGCATTTACTTTTCAACTCTGTGAATATGAGGATGTAATTCCGATGTTGGGACATAAATAATTAAGCAACAGACTTGTAATCCATTATCTCCTATCTGGTCAGTAGTTAAGGCAGATGGTTCCTAGACGTTAACAGTACACACTCCAGGATTAAACCAAGTGGTTTCATTGTTTACTTTAGCTGTGCCTGATATGATAAAGACTATATAAGAAATATAATATGCAAAGGAGTTGTATACTATTATAGAACCCACAGGCAAATGAGGTCTTCTCAGTCCCTATTTCGAAATCAAACCAGGATAATTTGCATCTCACATAATGGGATCCAGTATACACTGATTGTGCTACCACATGAATATTGTAATTCCCAGGCCTATTCAGATGGGACTTGAACTTAATAACCATTATGAACAACTTAGTGAAATACATTGAAGACATCATGAAAATTGCCTTCTTGAAGGAAGAAGAGCAAACTAGTTAAGAACATAGTCACTCACATGACAAAGAAAGTCTGAATGATAAATCCACCTAAAATCCAAAGCTGAGCCCAATCTTGGAAATTCCTGAGAGTCACATGAACTGCCGCAACCAGGGGCAGTCTTCAAAAGGTGAAAAATAAATCGCTACATACACAAACCCTCCCCAAAACAAGACACTCAGAGCCTAGAAGGTGATTTTCTTCACCTAGAAATCCTTATCCTTAGATTGCCTCGCTACATTGTCAGGAAAATGGACCCTAAATAACTGGACAATAAATCCCTGTGAGTTTAGAGGAAGAATAAAAGTGGGTTATGTAGATGTCCACAAAATATGCATAACTAAGGACTCCAGGAGCAAGAATGCTAGAGCAGATACCTTAGTCAGATCCTTGGAGCAAGTTAAACGATTTCATGAAACAAGTAGGGTTTTGGGTGCTTGACCATGCGCTAATGATCACAGTCATAGCACATTTTCATTGTACCTGCTGAAATGGCTAAAGTGATAGAAACTGCATCCAAGGGCAGCAGGAAAGAAATCACTTGGAAATGGCTGTGAATAAAATTCCCCAAGGACAAGAGCCTGCACAAAGCTCACAAGTGAATTCTATTATACATCTGTCATGGGCCCCAGGAAGCTAGAAATGGGTGTTAACTGGGATTGACACCTATGATGCTCTCAGATTTACTTATCCTGTAACAGAAGTAACCTTGGAGGACACAAAGAGAGGTTTGGAACAGGGAATTCTTTTTCATTGAAAAAATCTGGACATACTACTTCTAATCAAATTGGGAATTTTACTGTTATTCATATACAGAAATGGGCAAGGAAACATAGTGACACATAGCCCTGCCTCAGTCCTTATTATCCTTTTCTAAGAATAGGGAATTATCAAAACAGGTGACAGTCAAAGCAATCAGTAAAATTAGTTTTTAATGATTGATTTAATTGTTTAAATAACATGTATCCTCAGATTGCTTAAGGGAGGACTTTCCTGTAAGTCTGGAGATGGAGCTAAGAAGAAACATTAGCAGGCCTACAGTGATTACTGGTACTTTGGTTAAGTACCAGTTCTGAGATGGTGATCACAATGATGAGGTGAAAGGATGTGGGTCAAAATGGGTAATATATAAAAATGGGATTGAGTGTTAACGAATGGAAGGGACCTTTTTAAGTGGACTGCCATTTCAGGAAAGGATAAAGTCATATTATTTCCACGAGAGCACCATAGGGAAAGTGAACATTATTTTTGCTTAGATCTGGTGCTGACTAATTGGCAATGCTGGGAGAAACCTTCAGAGCTGTTTTCTATGGAGAATGGAAATTGGCCTCATATTGCTTTGTAAACTCCAGATAAATATTCCATCTGGATAATTCAGAGACGAGAAGTGTCACAGCACGCAGGCCCGCTGTACCAGGAGCAGACAACCTAAGTGAATGTAGTACCTAATAAGTAACAATTAGACTTCCAGGTGATCTCTAAAGAGAAACAGAAAACAGACAGCAGTGAAATAATGTCTTCAAAAGCCTGGAAAAAGTCGCCTTTAAATGTAAATTCAGGCCGGGCGCGGTGGCTCACGCCTGTAATCCTAGCACTCTGGGAGGCCGAGGTGGGCGGATCGTTTGAGCTCAGGAGTTCGAGACCAGCCTGAGCAAGAGCGAGACCCCATCTCTACTAAAAATAGAAAGAAATTATATGGACAGCTAAAAATATATATAGAAAAAGTTAGCCGGGCATGGTGGCGCATGCCTGTAGTCCCAGCTACTCGGGAGGCTGAGACAGGGGATCGCTTGAGCTCAGGAGTTTGAGGTTGCTGTGAGCTAGGCTGACGCCACGGCACTCACTCTAGCCTGGGCAACAGAGTGAGACTCTGTCTCAAAAAAAAAAAAATAAAATAAAAAAATAAAAAAATAAAAATAAATAAATGTAAATTCAGAAAACATGTTTTCAAAGAACAAAGTGATTATAGGCATTTTCAGACAAGAGGTGAGAGTTCACCACTAACTGATATTTACTAAATGAAATTTAAAAGTACAGTTGACCCTTGAACAACATGGGTTTGAACTGTGGGTCCACTTGTATGTGGATTTGCATCCACCTCTGCCATCCCTGAGACACCAAGACCAACCCTCCCCTTCCTCCTCAGTCTTCTCCACATGAAGATAAAAAACGAAGACCTGTATGATGATCCACTTGCACTTAATGAATAGTAAATATATATTCTCTTCCTTATGGTTTTCTCAATAACATTTTCTTTTCTTGAGGTTAGTTTGTTGTAAGAATACAGTATATAATATAAAACATGCAAAATATGTGTTAAACGATTGTTTATGTTATCAGTAAGGCTTCCAGTCAATAGTAGGCTATTATTAGTTAAGTTTTAGGTGAGTCAAATGTTACATGTGAATTATCAACTGTGCAAAGGCTTCATGCCCACAACCCCAGCATTGTTCAAGGGTCAATTGTATATAGATTCCTGGAGCACTCAAATTTTCAACAGTCTTTTTGTTCAATTTTTCTTAATGGAACTTGACAACTTGCCTAAAATTTATGAAATGGCCAAAAAATAGCTACAATACTTTGTAAAATGAAAAGTTAGCAACATTGTTTAACTGGATATTAAAAATTATTGAAAAGCTGTATTAATTTATTACTGATTTAAAGAAAAGGTCATGCATATAGCCATGATTTACACAGTAGTTTAGAGTAGTGGGGAAGATTGTCTTTCCCATTATTTCCACAAAAATGAAATCCATAACATATGGAAAACAATGGTATTTCACATGTAGCTACAAAAAAAAAAAAATTCAGGCAGATGATAAATCTAATGTGAAAAGTACAAAGGAAGAAGGAAACACGGAGGAAGGGAAGGAGGAAAGAACGAAAACAGGAGGGAGAAAAAACGAAAAAGCTCAAGAATATAATTTAGAGATTCCATTCATGATCTTCTGGTAGAAAAAATATTTCTAAATAGAGTACCTATGATATAATTTAACAATTTCTGTTCATTAAAGAATATAATTTAAAGAATCATGGTACATATATATAAGAAAATATTATTTAGCCATAAAAAGAATGAAATCCTGTCATTTGCAAGAACATGGATGGAACTGAAGAATACTATGTTAAGTGAAATAAGCCAAACACAGAAAGACAAATTTTGCATGTTCACACTCATATATGGGAGCTAAAAATCAAACCAATTGATCTCATGGAGACAGAGAGTAGAATGTTGGTTCCCAGAGGCTGGGAAGAGTAGCTGGGTGGGGGTAGGGGAGACGGTAAAGTGGGGGTGGTTAATGGGGGCAAAAAATATGTTAGGTAGAATGAGCAAGATTCCAATATTTGACATCACAACAGGCTGACTATAGTCAAAAATAAGTTATTATATATTTTTAAATAACTGAAAAGTGAAATTGGCATGTTCACAAAACAAAGAAACTATAAATGCTTGAGGTCATGGATACCCACTATCCTGATTTGATTATTACACATTGTATGCTTATATTGAAACAAGGAATGCACCCCATAAAGATACACAACTACTGTGTGCCCAAAATAATTAAAAATAATTTTTAAAAAATGCTAACAGCAAACAAGAAGATATTTCCCACACATATAGTTAAAACAGGATTTCTATCCAAAATACACCAGAAGTTCCCAGAAGGAGGGAAAAAGACATAATTAAGAAATAGTCAAGAGACATAAACACACACATATCTAAATAAACAATAAACACATAAAATGTTGCTTAATCTCATTATTTTCAAAAAAGCTAATTAAAATCAAAATGAGATACTATTCCATGCCCATCAGAATGTGAAAAAATAATGAAATAAAATGAATATAAGAGAAAGTGTTATAGAACATGTAAAGGAGAATAAACTTTGTAATCAGTTGTTGCTTCAACTCTTTGTGATGTAAAGTTTGTAAAATAGCATAGTTTTAATTATAATTTTAATTTTTATTATGCATAACAAATTATAGTTGCTTATATTTATGGGGCACAAAGAGGTGTTATGATTTTTGAATACAATGTGGAAAGTATAAAGCCAATTAACATATCCATCACCTCAAATATTTAACATTTTTTGATGGAAACATGAGAAATTTACTCTTAGTGATATTAAAAGATACGGAATTCAATTATTAGTCATATTCACCATGATGTGCAATTGATATAAAAAGTAAAACTTATTCCTCCTGTCTGAGTGTTTATCATGGATGAATGGATATGGAAAATGGGATGTATGTATACAATGGAATACTATTCAGCCTTAAAATAAGAAGAAAGTCTCTTATTTGTGTAACATGGATGGAATTAGAGAACATTCTGCTCAGTGAAATAACCCACTACAGAGAGATAAATATCACATTTTCTCGCTTATATGTGGAATCTACAACAATCGAAGTCAGAGAAGCAGAGAGTAAAATGGTGGTTACCAAGGCTGGGGCATGGGGAGGATAGAGAGATGATAGTCAAAGCATATAAAGCCTCAGTTAGTCAATAGCATATTTAATTGAAACATCTTTCTGGATTGACCTATCTTCTCTGATTTTAAATATAATTAGTTATCATCTATCTTAAAAGGAGTTCTATTTTAGATCACATTTACCAGAGGCATATCCAGAGATTGCTGTGCAAGTGTTTCACCAGGAAGGTACACAGAGGACAAACAAACTGACAAGGAATAAGTCAAGAAGGGTTAGCGGCCAAACCTGGGTGTGAATTCAGGCAGAGTTTCACAGCAGGGGTTTGTATGATCTAATGTCTCAAGGAAACACTGCAGCATAACTCATGCCTCAGAGTTACTCCCTCCAGAGGCCATAGCTCAGGTCTTTCTTGCTCTAATATCTGCTTATCAATGGTTAAGGACCATGGGGTGGTGGTGGGAGGGGAGGAGAAGTAAACCCTGGCCACTCCTGCTCTCCAAGCATGAGCAAAGAGGAACCATTAACCATTAACCAAATCTTCATCCAAAGTGTTATTAGGTTCAGGCATTTGGAAGAAAAAACACAAAAAAAATGGGGAAATTGTCAGAGAAACAGAAAATGAGATCTGAGCAAAACGTTAGTAAACCTAGAGTGTCTCCTAAAACTTCACTTGAACTTCTTGCATTAGAGATCATTCAATTTCTGATTCAACAAATGTTTATCAACCATCTGCTATTCTTCCAACATTAGGCTGCATGCTAAGGACACAGAGATGGTTAGAAACACGTTTCTGTTAGTCCTCACTTTATAATCTGTTGGGGACAGGAGAGGATTTGCAAATGATGACAAGCAATGCTACAACAAGTTATTGTACTAGTGTTCTGGAATCACTAATAAGGGATGCTAGTTGCTTTTGGAGAAGGATCTTAGGGAAAGTTTACTTGAAGAAATGCCCCTTGATCTGGGCCTTGAAATATGAACAGAATAATTCTATAATAGTAGCTGGCTTCCTTGAGCACAACTCTCATAAAACCCATAGGCTAATTAATAAATGACCCAATGGCCTTTGTTCAGCTTTTTTTAACATTAGTTTCTCTGTAGCATTTTATATTTTTAACACTGCATTCATCATGGAGCTATCTTTTTCTATAATTTTACTGGACCTGCCTTCCCCAGCTTTCTTTGTCTGTCTAATCTGCCTTTTGCCTGGATTGTTTACTTTTTTCATTTTATGTCTTGCGTGTTATTTGTTAAGGTTGAATCTCCAGCTCTCTGCTCTTCTTTCTGGTGTGTGTTTGTTTTTCCCTTTGAACACTCTCCCTGTGTCACAGCTTCAGAAATATTCATAATGATCCATCTTAATTTTTTTTTCTTTAAATTTGACTCTGTTCTTTCTGGGAAATCTCAGTTTAGTTCTGGGGACTATACTTTAAAGAAAGACACAGTGAAAGCATGGAAAGCACATCAAATGATGTTTAACCTAGAGAAGGGAAGAATCAATGGGATATGAAAAATGCCTTGAATTATAATATTTGAAGGGACATTTTGTGAAAGAAGTATTAAATTTATTTTGTGTTCCCACAGGGAATAGCTAGTACCAAAGCCTAGAATTTTGTCTTGTTGCATCAGTATAAGAGGGACATTATAAAAAAACTGGACTGGAAAAAAAACATTAAATTGGTAGAAAAATAGAGAATTTTTCTGTCATTAAAGGGATGTCAAACACAGGTTGAATGACAATTTGTTAAGGATAATATTTAACAGGATTGATGCATCCAATGAAGATAGAGCCTTATAGTTTTTAAAGTCTCTTGCAACTCAGAGATAATATTGTGCTATGATCCCCTTGGATTTTTCATTGTTCTCTCAAGTCAAGCATATTTCAAACATAATTCATCATGTTCCTTTTTCAGCTTGCTTTCCGGATGACTTCCCATCTGCTAATACTACTATCTCTCCACAGATCATCATGCACATTTGAAACTTCAGCACCATCTCTGGCTCATTCTCCTCCTTTGTTTCCCATATCTAACCAGTCTTCAGTCTTTTCAATTGTCTCTTGGTAATGTTTCTTTTATTTTTCCTTTATTCTTTCCATAATACATCTTACCCTGAACTCTGACATGGATAAAGGGAATTTGTTTCATGGCATTTTTTGGCTGAAGATGCCATCCCTATAACCTACTGTGTAGAAATATCGCACACTTCAGCTTTCTGTAATAAAGAAGCATATAAATAAGAACTATACTAATAAAATTAAATTTCTTTAAACTGATTATAGATCACACTAAAGAATCATCTTATCAACGTCCTCTTTAGTCTACATTCCATTATGTTAACAGCATAAACTCTCCATTAACCAATATTTGACTATTCCCTAAGATGAGCTGACATTTCTATCCAAAATTGCAAGAAACTTTGTCTTGAATACGTCTTTCTAATTTCTTTGTCTATACTTTGATTTTAACTATTTCCTTTACTTTGTCTCTTTTTTAAAAAAAGTTTCCTTTCTATTCCATCTAGGAAAACAGATTTCACTTCTGAATTCCCTCCGTTTATAATTCATTTGGACCATAACAATATACTATTGCATTTTATGTAACTTTTAATTTATATAATTAATATATCCTAAATAAAACAATCTCTTAAGAGAAAAATTCTTGTGCTAAGCATAGTGTTTAGCACTCCAAAACTGTTTGAATATGTGTATGTATATATATAAATACATATATATGCACATACCTTGTTATAACTACAGATTTAGCACAATATGCATAAAATGAGCTATGAATTAATACTGAGTGAGATAGGCTTCCGTTTTCCTCATCTCTGTGTTGTTCTGACTTGTGTACATGTACTGTGAATTATATCTGGGAACCAGAGAATTCGGAGAGCCAGAAAGGTGAGGACACAATTGAAATGTAACAATTTTATATTGTATATGGTCCTGGTAGGATATCTGTATATAATAAATGTTTTGGTAGTTCTTTATATTTTAGTAACAAACAATATCGAAGAACACAGAAGAACTATATGGAAGAACATGGAGGGCAACCTCAAAAACATGTATTTGTGTATAGAACTATTGAGTCTCAAATTGGGGTGAATGAATGAAATCTATTATATGGTAACAATACCACAACTACCATTTAATTGCTATCAATAAGTAATATAATTGCTTTAAAAAATTCAAATGCTGACATTGTCCACAAAATCAGAAGGTTATTTATAATTGTCATCAGACTGAATTGGTCAATCTTGTTCACTAAAACATTTTGACTTGCATCAGTGTTTCATGGTTCTGTATTTATATTAACAATTCACACATAAATTACATGCAAAAATCTAATATATGATTCTATCTCCTATCTTCCTATTTAGTATCATATGTTTAGTTATCTTGTGACCCTATGAATAATAACAAATATTTCTTAATGGTACAGGAGAAAAATACCTTGTTTTTGCTGGTTTGCTTTCTGTTTGTTTTATTTTGATAAAAGACTGCTCCCCATCATAGTGCATCTTTTTTTGTAATTTTATTTTAAAGTATTATAGGGGTACACATGTTTTTGGTTACAAGGGCTGCTTTTGTAATGCTTGAGTCAGGGTTATAAGTGTTCCAGCACCCAGATAGCATTCAATGTAACGTTAGGTAGGTTTTCACCCATCCCGTCTTTTCCCCTCCCCCAGATTGATTTCCATTGAGTTTTACTTCCCTCAGTATAGCTGTATAAACAAAATCATGTGGTGTTTGTTTTTCCATTCTTTAGATACTTCACTTAGGATAATGGTCTCCAGTTCCATTCATATTGTTGCAAAAGGCATAAGTCATCCTTCTTTATGGCTGGGTAGTACTTCATGGTATACATATACCCCATTTTGTTAATGAATTGATGGGCATTTGGGTTGATTTCATATCTTTGCAATTGTGAATTGTGCTGTAATAAACATTTGAGTGTGGGTGTCCTTTGATAAAATGACTTGTTTTCCTTTGGGTAAATACCCAGTACTGAGATTGCTGGATCTAATGGTAGGTCTACTTTTCATTCTTTGAGGAACTCAAGCAAATAAGGAAGAAAAAAATCAAACAACCACATTAAAAATGGTAAAAAACATAAACAGAAGTTTTTCAAAAGAAGATAGACAAATGACCAATAAACACATGGAAAAAAGTTCAACATCACAATTATCAGGGAAATGAAAACTAAAACCACAGTGAGATATCACCTTACCCCAGTTAGGATGGCTTTTATTAAAATGTCAAAAAGAATAGATGCTGGCATGGGTGCAGAGAGAAAGGAACACTTATACACTGTTGGTGGGACGGCAAATTAGTACAATCTCTATGAAAAACAGTATGGAGACTCCTCAGAAAACTGAAAATAGACCATGGTGAATCTTAAGCACATTTTTTAACTGAAGTCTTTGGGTTATCATTACATGATTGACATGGATAGTGTCTTCAGGAAGACACCAGGTTGGTGTCTTCAAACAGGCTTTTCAGGTAGGTCTCACTTGGCTTTTGCAAAGCACCAATTGCTGCACTCTGGAAGCACAGATCTCTTTTGAAGTCTTGGGAAATTTCCCCCACTAGATGCTGGAAGGGATGCTTCTATTTGATTTTAAAGAGTGTTACAACACTAAGCTGTAAAGTGAGATGTCTGTACCACTCGATCGAAGGTCACCTTTGCAAACAGCTTTTATATCTCGTCACTTCCTGGTTACTTTAACCTGTTGACAATGATATATTTCCTCACAATACATTACTTACCCACCTCTCTTTTGCTTACAAATTAGCTCGTGAGGCAGTTCCAGCTTTGGGGAGCTAAAGCAATAGGAAGTGATAAGTGAAAACAAGGAAGTTTTGAGCTGGATATGGTACTACATGCAAATGTGCAAGCTGTAGGCATCAGGGATGCTGGGCCTCAGTCTAGTTTGAAACAAATCTGACCCAAAATAATTATGCAACAACAACAAAATCAATGTTCAGAATACTTATGCAACTGCTCTCGCTATCAAATTTTTAAAATTTTAATTAAGCAATATTCTATAAGAGATGAAAATATGGAATGTGAAACATATTTAGAGATAATTGTTTTTCTGTAGACATGATTAATTGTTCTGCACTTCAGATTCTCCACAAATAAACAGATTTGATAAGGGGCTCTATTTATTGCATCCTTTGGTAAACATAATGTACATTCAATTGAAGGGAAAATTTAATACATGCGTCATGTAGATTGGTAATTTTTTTATTGTCTAGAGAAGTTGTCAGCCTAATCCTCAATTTTTGAAATAGTTTTAAATAAGAGAAAATTCTTTTGTTAAAGATAAGATATTGGCCATATAGATATATGGAAAAAAGATGCTTGTTTACTGCAATTGTATTTTAATATTAAAGCTGAATTAATAGTGTGTTCTTCAGCTCTCTGGAATTTCTTGTGAATAATTCATAGTATTCAATATACCTCCTCTTAATTCAGTATCACCAGGACATTTACTTTATGGACTGAATATGAAAGAGGTTTCTTCTTATCAGATGAATGAATTAGCTATGAATGGGAAATGATCTTTTAACTTAACTTTATGTATTTTTTTTTTTCCTTTATCATCCAGAAGGTAAGAAAATGGCAAAGGACTTTTTTTCTCCCTTTTTGGTCATAATTTTCTTTTAACAGAATAAAAAGGTAATAAATAGTTTATGGGTGATGGATATTTTGTGAAATGTAAGAATTCCTTATCTTAACTCATTTATACCTGTCTTCACTTTTATCTTCCTTGAGCAATTGTACCCTCAAGAAAAACCTATGTCTGCAATCCAGGGTATTTTAATTTCTCCATTTTCACTGTGGTTCTTAAACGCCCATGGTATGCAAAAGATTCCCCAAGGGTGTATAGTTAAAAAGCTCTTTTTCTTTTCTTCACGGACTTTTTTTTTTTTTTTACAAGTGTGAAGAAAAAGAGCCTTAGGGATTTTTCTTCTCCCTCTAAAAAATACTCAAAGTTCTTCATTTGATTGTATAATTGTGAAGATGATTAACTTCACAGTAATAGCAGAACTTTAATCCCAGCACATGAATAGTACACTTTGATGTTATTTATGACTATAATACACCACACATTAATTTAAATATCATAGGAAAAATCAATTGACTCAAGGGAACATGTGAGTTTTCTTCTTGGACTGATTATTATAGGTATGATATGAATTTAATGAGTTTTAAATATTAAACATATTTTCTTTATGTAAAGATTTATTCTTTTGCTCTAATAATGCAAGTTGATTTTACAGAATTTCCTTATGAAATACATTCACCTATAACTTACTCTATAAAAACTTTATTTTTTCTTTTAGTTTCTTTGTAAATGTATGAAAATCCTAAGAAAATAGCTTAGTCATCAAATATATACAATGTTACAATCAGTGTTTTCTGAAAAACTATCTTCTTTGTCTAATAGTTTAAACTACAATACTTTCTATGGGCAAGGTAAAAGAATCATTATTATAAGGTTGATATCTTTCTTTAAAAACAAAGAGAAAAAAAGTTACACTGTGATAGTATAGAAGCCTACTTGTGGAAAATTTTCTTGTGAAAATGAAACATAGGAATCGTCTATCTTACTTTTTTAAAAGAAATATAGAAAATATTTTCCTGAATATTATTCTTTCAATAATATAAACAAGAGGCAATGCTAATATCTTCTTTGTTCAATCTAGGAAGTATAAGCAGAATTAAGCACAATCAACAAATATAAAACACAAGTATAAGTGACATTAAAACAAGGAGCAGGCATATAGGAATTAAGGAATTAATTGAAACTTGGAATCTGACTCCTATTTGTTCTATAGGAATTTATGTGCCTTTGCTGAGGTTCCACGGAACCCCATGAAAATTAGAGATAATCATAACTCTTTCTACATATCTATTTTTGGTGGCAGTAAATACATTTTAGTATATCGATTTAAAAACATATTAGAATAAAATATCTAATTCTTCCAAAAGTGATATTTGCATGTGAGCATGTGTGTATATTGTATGTATGTAGCAGTGGCCTTTTCTAGATATTCTAACATGTTTTTTTGCAAATCACAACCCATTTGTAAATTTTTTTAATGGACTTTATTTATTTAGAGTAGTTTTAAGTTCACAGAAAAATTGCATGGGAAGTACAGAGTTCTCATAACACCCTGGTTCCCAGACATATACAGCCTCCCCCACTATAAATGTCCAGCACCACAGTGGTATGTATGCTCCAATCAATGAACCTACATTAGCACATCATTATCATCCAACATCCATAGTTTACATTAAGGTTCACTTCTGGTGTTGTACATTCTAAGGGTTTTGACGAATGTATAATGGCATATATCTATCATTGTAATGCCATAAAGAATAATTTTGCCACCCTAAAAATCATTGCTTTACCTATTCATCCTTCCCTAACCCTAAGCCCTGGTAACCACTGATGTTTTTAGTGTCTCCATCGTTTTGCCCTTTCCATGAGATTATAAGATTGAAATTACACAGTATGTAGCCCTTTCAGAGGGGCTTCTTTCATTTAGTAACACACATTTTAGGTCCCTAAATTTCAAAAATATTTTTGTCACTTGATAGCCCATCTTTTTAGCAGTAAATTGTATTTCATTGTCTGGATGTACCACGGCTTATTTACCAATTCACCTGCTGAAGGACATTTGGCTGCTTCCAGGCTTGGCAACTTTGAATAAAGCTGTTTTGAACATGCATGTGCAGGTTTTTGTGTGGATGTAAGCTTTGAATTCACTTGAGTAAATACCAAGGAGTGCAATTTGCAATTGCCAGATCATGTGGTAAGAGTATGTTCAGTCGTGAGAAACTGGGAAGCTATCTTCCCAAGTAGCTATTTTGCATTCCCACCAGGAAGAAAAGAGAAATGAGTTCTTGTTGCTCCATATCCTTCTCAGCATTTGGTGTTATTAGTGTTTTGGATTTGGACCATTCTAATAGGTGTGTAGTAATATGTCATTGTTTTCATTTGAATTATTTCATTTCCTTTTAATGTGCATATATTACATGACTATCAGATCATGGGACATCTTCATAATAATATTAGTGAGTGAAAGAGAGAGAGAGAGAAATGAATCTGACTTACATGGATTATTACACAGTTTAGTAAGAATTTTAAGTTTTACTGTAAATTATTCTAATTTTGTTCTTTTGTAGAAATGCTAAGTCCTTTACCTCAGGATTCACTTGAATGATCCTAAAATCCCCTTAATCTCTAGATTCATAGTATTGTTTAAAAAAATCTAATAATTCCTACTTTGCTTACTTCAGAGAAGCATCTAGCTTGTCAATATTAAGTGATATAATTGTATAAAAGGGACATTGATGTAAAATCTCTATAAATATAGGGTAATGTTAATGAAAAATAATAGATCTCCATGCTGGATTTGTAGCAGGAAAGTATTGATTTTAAAGTAGCTTAGTTCACCATTGATATATGAATGGCTGTATTCTAATATGCACTCAAGAACTTCTCAACTTCTGTCTGTGGATGCTGAATCAGTAGACTTTCTGACTGAAACAAAGAATAAGATTTTATGGTGATGATGCTTCTGGCTTATGGAATTTATTGGTGACTTCCATTTTAAAGAACCTGTCTGGTAATACTTAAACCCAAAACCAGTTCTCTTTGTTACAAATTATTTTCTATAGAAGGCTCATTTTCAGGCAAGAAAATGTGTTTTGATTTCTCTGGCAGGGATGAAAATACAAAACTCTGTTGGTGTAGCTACATTTACTTCTGATTTATTGTGGCAATATTTAGACGTCTAGTGACCTGGCTGTGGACTGGTTTATCTCCTCTTGCCACCAGTGGAGGCTTCATGCATGCTTCCAGGCACAAACATCACATGCAGGGCAGCAAAGATGTTCCACAGAATAAAAATACCAACAGTAGAGAATAGGCATTAAATCAAATTGATAGTAAATCAAGTATCTGAAGTTTTTGGTTTATAAGCAGAGCTCAAGATACAATTTTAGTTTTGTAAAAACCGTGTAAGCATTATAACACTTGGTTATTTAAATTTTTTCTTTTCCTTTTTTTTTTTTTTTAGGGGGGGAGGATTTGAAAAACACAAACTCATTTGTTTTTAAGCATCAGTAAGAGTAAGAAAATGTTTAAGCTTAAGCCAACTGAAAACTAAGTCATTAGTCACAGTGAATTTACTCAAACTAGATATTGGAATTTTGAAATTAATTAAAGGCCTGCTACTCTTGATACTAATAGTAAGATATGTTATTGATCCATCACTTATTTAAAAATATGTTTTTATTAGTTAGTATATGTGCCAAGCAGTGTGATAAGCACATGGTGTTCACAGTGGACAAGAAAAAATTTCTGTTCCAATGGAGTTTATATTCTAGGGGTTGAAGTGAAACAGCAAATATGCACATGGATAAATACACAAGATACTTGAACAGAGTGATGAATGATATGAGGAAAAAATAACTGTGATGTGATTGTAGGAATGAGTGCCATAAATTACATAGAGTAGGTCAGAGAAGAACCAGGAGATGAGAGCTCTGGCAGAAGGCACAACCACAGCAAAGACCCTCAGGGGAGAAAAAAACTACATGAGTTGAGGAGCAGCAGGGTGGTCAGTAGAGCCAAAATAACAGAGGGGAAGAGGACTGTGGTAGCACACACAACTCTGACAGTTTGTCAGGGCCCAGATTAAGGACTGTGGACTTTGTTCCAAATGCAATGAGAAGACAGTATAAAATTTCTGTTAATAGAGAGAAATTACCTGATTTGCATTTTTAAATGCCCCCTCTAGCTTCTGCAAATTTAATGCATTCAATGGAGGGATTTTAAAGATAGAAGTAGAGGTAGCATTTAGTAGACCACTGCAACAGTCCTGAGATAGATGATGGTGGCTTGAATTTGAGTTATATTGGTAGAAATGGGAAAAAAGTATATATTGTGTATTTTGGAAATAGACTTCACAGAACTTGGTGATGGTTTGAATTCAAGAAAGAATAAAGAAAAAAGAGAAATTGAGAAAAACTTCTAGCATTTGGTTTGTGAAACAGAGAATGCTGGTTTGACTTTGGAAGTAAAGAGTTTAACTATAAATGCAATAATTTGCATCCATGTGGTTATTTCAAGTTGGAAATTGGAAAAATGAGCTTGAAATTCAGAGGATAAGACATTCTATTACAGATTAGATCAGAATTAAGAGGACTTTTATGTGACTATATTTCTATAAATCTTTTTTCTCCCCAAAGTTGTAGTACAGTTTTCTTAGTTGAGTATTAAAATATCATGGCCTTGACATAAAATAAGTTCAAGTTTTAACAACAAAGAACTCATTAGAGTTTTCCCATATGTCATAAATTAATTGATAATGTGCTATTCAAGAAAGGCAGTGAATACATTCACTGAAGAAAGGTAAGACATTTTTTTAAAGAAAATAAATAGTTGAAAGTAAAATAACATATATATAGGGTGAAAAATTATTTTGATCCTATTTGGATGAATTTTTTTTGAGCTAGCAAAGGGATTATTAAACAGCATCTTAAGTTTACGAGAAAGATAAAATGTAGGTCCTACACATTGTTTAGAAAGCTTTTAAATTTGGCTGTTACAGATTCATTGCTACTACCTAGTCCAAGCCTACATTAAAATAAATATTTTCTTCTCAGTCCATACACTTTCTTAGAATCTTGTCAGTTTTTAAAGCTTTGAAGAGCTCAGCTTATAATATATGGATTTAGATGAGAAATCCCGAGAAGAAAAGAAAAAATATTTATCCCAGAATCAATTTCACTAAAAGAATATTGCCTCCTACAACAAAAATCCCAGGGGTTTTCAGCTTCTTTGGATATATATTGTCTCCAGTTTAGAAAGGGTGATCTTTAACAGCAATGACCCAGTTCCATCAAGACTATCCAAGTGTTGCTCAAATGAGTAAGAATGCTCGAATATTACTTTGATTTTTATTTTCAGGTCATGGAAAATTACCAATCCTCTGGAAACAGCAAGTCTTGTCTTTATGACATGCTTAACATGCACTTGGATCTCTTCCCACTCTGTGGAAATGCGTCTTGCTAGGCTTCTAAAAGATGCCAGGTGCAAAAAGGCCAACCAAGGTTTGACATCCTCAACATGAGCCTGCAGGGAGATGTCACAGATTTTACAGGTTATTGGAAATCAATGCTAATTGGGATTCTTTGTGAAGTAGCAGAAATATAACCTGGAGCAACCTTGCAGACATAGCTAGATTTAAGTTTAAGTTTCCTCCCACTGAACTAAATATTGTCTGGAGAGATGGATTTTTGATCATGCTTGTATTTCAAAGGAAGATTCCTCTTTCTTGAATTTGTATCATATTTCTAAGAGTCTGCACACCTAGAGAACTAATCATTCCTGGTTGATGGGACACAGAAAAAACAGTAAGATATGCTTTGTAGCAACATTCAATTGATGTTTTCTGATTCAGTGATGCTCAAATAAAATGCCTGTTCAAATAGATTGCATGTGCATATTTGAAAGCATAGTTGACCTGGATTTCTACTATCACACATAGTAGAAGTCCTTATAATCTTTACTGGAAACACATACACCCATGCACGCATTCAGGCATACACAGGCGCGTTGGAAATTGAGGCTTGCTCAGTGTAAATTTTGCTGTAGCAAACTCAATAGCTCCCAAAGAAGCTGAATTCACTTTGCAGTCCCAGAGTGTTAAAAGAAAGAAAAATCAAAAAAATTGTCTGTCCCACTTTAAAACGGGCTTTGAAAATTAAAGATTCAGTGGCTGATATTACAGACCCAAATGTGTTTAACTTTTTACTTCTGGAATAATGATCTGGTGCACAGCATCACCTTGCCTGTCTTTAGCACACTATGTCATCTCTAAACATACAAATTCCCTGTTTTTCAACAAAGGAGTCCTGGAGGAAGTAGATTCTGATTAAATCTAAAGGCATTCTAGAGATGTTTAAGTACTATGAATTATAGAAATGTATTTGTTTATGTTCCATTCTTGATGACGAACAGAGTGAAAATGCATTATAATTCTTAGGGTTATTAAAAAAATGTTGAGGTGATATATGTATGTTTTGGAAGTACACTAAAAGCCATGGATGGCCAGAGAAGTCACCAGAATGAAATGATTCCAAATTTAACTTAATTGTGAACGTACTTGTAAAAGAAAAAATTTCCACCAGCAAAAAGTATTTTTAATCACACCATTTTTACTTTTCTACCTGTTTATATCGTAAGGTTAATTACAAAGGATTTTCTTAAAAATCTTATTTTATACACAGTATTGGTTTTTAAAAAATTAAGTCCAATATTAGCCTATGAAATTTTAGGATGTTGGTATGAAACATCTTATAAATAGGTACTGTGGGATTCCTTAAAGATTACAGAAGAGAAGGGCATGGCAATGATCTCACTGCTTACGTTTTGCATGTTCTAGCTCTGAGAACTATAGGGTTATGGGTTCTTGTCCATAAATTATGTCTATGCAGGAATATAATGGACAGTTTTTTCTCATTTGTATAATATTTTCCCATGTCAGGGAAACTGTATCATGTAGCAAACTGAAACCTGAAATTTCTCATGCCAACCTTTTAGTTTGAGGACAGGAAATGTGATTATATCAGATATCTATTAAACCACAAAGGTAAAGAAGATTGTAAAATATGTTTTAGTACTGGTGCTGCTTCTTCTGGCACAGGCATGAACTTAACTTTCTGTAGCTCTTAATATGTTAATTCCCAGTAACACAGGCTTCTAGATATCTGAGTTAACAAGACAAAAACGTGCGCTTTAAAAATAATTTCGTTCCTTTTTGGGCCCTTATATTCACTTCCATAATAAAATGGTTCTGTTTCAGATCCTGAAACTTTCCTGGTTATCAAAAGAATATATTATGTCTGATTTTATTGAACTTTCCATATAGTGGAAAAAACAAATATTAATCCATAGATTCCTAAAAGAAAAATAAAGTTGAAAGTACACTATGAGAGCACAGTGCTGTGACAGCATATAATAGAATAAACTAAAATGATCTAGGGTCAGGAAAGTCTTCCTGGAGAAAGTGATAGCTTGAAGTATAATTTCAGAATAGGCAGGAATTAATATATTAAATAAAAATGCATAAAGCAAAAAAAAGGAAAATGAAAAAATTGTACAGTCTTGATTTTTTTTGTTTTTAAAAAATAATTATTTGTATTAGAATAGTTTTGCATTCACAGGAAAAGTATAAAGATAGTTCAGAGTGCTTATATACCCCACATTCAGTTTCCTCTGTTGTTAAGATCTTATATTAATGTGGTACATTTCTCACAACTAATAAACCAATATTGATATCAATATTTTATTAACCCTGCACTTTCTTGGATTTTATTAATATATTTTAACGTCTCTGGCCTTTTCAGATTTCATCCAGGATTGCATGTAGTCCTCATGTTTTCTTAGGTTTCTCTGGACTGGGACGTTCCTTGTTTTTGTAATGCTGACAGCTTTGAGAAGTAATGCTCAGGTATTTTGTAGAAAGTCAATCAGTGGGGATTTGTCTGATGATTTGCTCATGTACATGTTGGGGCTATGAGATTTTGGGAGGAAGAACACAGAGGTGAAGTGCCCTTCTTACAACATCATGTCAAGGGTACATGCTATCAAACACCAACATGGCTGTCAGTTATGTTAATGTTAACCTTGAGCACCTGGCTCTGGCAGTGTTTGCCAGGTGTCTCCATTGTAAAATTGCTTCTTCCCTCCCATTTCTGTGCTCCATTCATAGGAAGCAAGTCACTACGTGCAGATTACACATACAAAGTGTGGAGTAGCCACATAAATTATTTGGAATTTTTCTATTAGTACATTTGTTTTAAACATATGTTTTAACATTTAAAAAGGCTCAAAATTTAACATAGATACATTGATGGTGGTTCTATCTGGACAACATGTTATAGGGGGCTTTAAAATATATTTGCCTGTACTTTATTTCCAACTTTTGTACAATGGTTGTGGTTTTATTTTAAACAAAAAATATTTAAAATAATAAAACCAAAAATGTGAAATCTAGCATATTTAAATCTGGAATCTACATATATACTACCATTAGATTTTTATTTATGCTTTTTTATTTTGAAATATAGCATAGAAAAGACTGTATATAAATTACATTTATAGTTTAAAGAAGAGAAATAAAAATTATAGTAAACATCAATCTGCTTATCATTCAGCTTGAAAAATAAAAATATCTTAGTAGCTCCATGTTCCCATCCCTGATTTCATTTTCTTTTGTCATACATGGACTGTGGTAAAAAGAATACTTCAGAAAATTTAAATTTAACAGAGTTTATTTGAGCAAGGAAGGATTCATGAATCAGGCAGAATTTGGAACTGGAACAGGTTTATAGAGCTTCACCCAGCAACATGAGCAGTGAGCTTTTATAAGCCAAATACCGAAGCAAACTAGAGAAATTACCAGGGTTGCTTACAGGTAGGCTTTATTTGGGCCTGGTGTGATGAAACATTTGTCTTTTTTGGACATAGCCTGAACCCTTGGCTGTTTGTGACTGGCTTAAACCCAGCTATTTGTTATAAAAAATATACTCTTGCCTGCGAAATGGACCTGAACAGGGTTTTAATCTCTGATTAGTAGTAAAATAGACCATTTTTTTTGCAATTAGCCATTTACTTTTCCATACTGGTGAAATACTTACTCATTTTTGGTGTAGAATAACTTTGTTCAGATTGATTTGGTAGATTACTTTATATATTCTGGACTCAATATTTTCACTGGTGTTATAAATTGCAAATATCTTCTCCCAGTTTTTGGCTTTATGTATGTTTATGCTATTCATTGTGACTACTAATAAATAGGAGTTATTAAATTCATAAAACATTTTTATGATTTCTACTCTTTATATGATGCTGTAAAAAAATCATACCAACCTCAATGTCCTAAATGTGTTCTCCATACATTTCTAAAGGTTTTATTTTTCTTTTACATAAATCTTTTGTTTCATGTAGAATTGCTTTTGATTAATGCTACAAAGTAGAGACTTTTAAGAACTTGTTTCTGTATAGCTAACAAATTGTCCCAGCATTATTACTGAATGGTCTATAAATTACTGACTATTCATCTGTATCACTTCTTTATATATTATCCTTCCAAATTTGGGTGAGTCTGTTCCTTAGCTCTCTGTGCTGTTTTCTGGTCTATTTCTCTTTCTCTCATGCTGGTGTCAGACACATTTTTATCAATTTAGCTTTATAATAATTCTTGGTATCAAGAAGAAGTATTTTCTATTTTTTCTATAATATCAGTGTTTTTACTATTCTCAGACCTTAGCTCTTTCATATCCATTTACTTTTCAGCTTGATAAGTTATAAAATTATACTTCTTAATTAAAATTGCATTGATTTCTTAAATTAATCCTAGAAGAAATAACTTTTTAAAATTATTAAATATTCCTATTTTATATATATTTGTATACACATGTCTATATTCATACATACACATATATACATAAATATATATGTATATGTCCTCCTTTAACATACTTCCATAAAGATCTTGAAAACACTTGGGAGACTTATTTCTGATAATTTATATTTTGAGCAGATATTTTAAGTGGTATATAGTAATATTTTAATAACATTTTTATAACTGTGAGTAGTATATAAAGTATGATTAAATTTTTATATTGATCTTTCATTTAACAAAAATGGCAAAACTTTTCCTATAATTAAATTATTTACCCTGATTCTTACTGTAAATAATCATATTAGCCACTAATAATGGCAATTTTTCCTTCCTTTCTAATTTTTATATGTCTTATTTTAATTGCTAGGATGTCTAGTATAGTATTGAATGGAACTGATGTTAGCTGTCATTCTAGTAGTATTTCTGGTTTTACATTATTACCAACATTATGTTACGTTATTAGTATTTGCTGAAATAATAAAATTATGTGAAAGTATTGATGGCTACAGTTTGTCTCATGTTTGGTTTCTATACTAGATCAGGAAATTTCCTTTAGACCTGAAAAGACATTTTTTTCAAAGAAGACATAAAAATGGCTGGCAGGTACAGGAAGAAATTTTCTACACAACCAATTAAGGAAATGCAAATCAAAACTATAATGAGACACTATCCCATGCCTATTAGGATGGCTATTTTCTAAACAAACAAAACAGACAAGCAAACAAAAAAGCACAAGTGTTGGTGTGGATATAAAGAAAAGGGAACACTTGTGCACCATTTGTAGGAATGGAAGTTGGCACAGCTACTACGGTAAACAGCATGGAAGTTCCTCAAAAAATTAATAGAATAAACATCTGACCTAGCAATTCCACTTCTGGGTAGATATAAAAAGGAATTGAAATCTGGATGTTGAAGAGGTATCTGTACTCTCATGTTCATTGCGGTGTTATCTACAATAACCAGGATATGGAAACAAACTAAAGATCAATTGACAGACAAATGGGTAAAGAAAATGCAATGTATGCATAAAATGGAATACTATTCAGTTTTTTAAAAAAAGAAATCCTACCATTTGCAACAACATGGATGGAATTGGAGGACATTATGCTAGATGAAATAAGCCAGGCACAGAACAAATAATACTGTGTTATCTCATATATATGTGAAATCTAAAATAGTCAAACACATAGAGTCAGAGAGTAGAATGGTGGTTGCCAGAGGTGTGGAGAGGTGGAAATTGAGAGGTGTTGGTCAAAGGGCACAAAGTTTCAGTTATGCAAAATAAATGAATTCTGGAAATCTGTACATCATAGGGCCCATGATTAACAATCATGTATTGGATACTTTAACATGTGCTGAGAGGATAAGTCCTATGTTTAGTGCCCTTACCATAAAAAGAAAAACAAAACAAACAAAAAGCAAAAGGAGATAGAAGAAACTTTTGGAGGTGATGGATATGTTTATGGCATTGATAGTGATGACGGTTCCTGGGTGTGTACTTCAAACACATCAAGTTTCATACATTAGCTATCTTCAACTTTTCATACATCAGTCATGTCTCAATACAACAGTTTAAAAATGAAGAAATCTCCTTCAGTGTGGCCAAAGTGTTACCCAGATTCAAATGGTGAAATATATTCACACTAATTACATTTGATTCATGAATATCTTTAAATGTTCTCTTATTAGATCTAAAAATAAATACTAATGTGTGTATAAATATATAAAATTTTGTTCAATATTGATTTAAAGAGTCTGTATTAGGGTTCCCCAGAGAAAAAGAACCAATGGATTGTATATAGACATATAAGAAGAGATTTATTATGGGAATTGGCTCACGTGATTGTGGAGACTGAGAAATCCCCTTATTAGGTAGTCTGCAAACCTCTGTCCCAGGAAAGCTGATGGTATAACTCAGTCTGACTCCCAAGGCCTGGGAACCAGGGATGCTGATGGTGTGACTATGATTCTAAGCCTAAAGGCCTGAGAACTTGGGAGGACTGCTGGTGTAAGTCCCAGGGAGTCTGAAGGCCCAAGAACCAGGAGCTAAAATGTCAGAAGGCAGGAAAATATGTACATTTCAGCATTAAGGAGAGAGATAATTTGCCCTTCTTTTGTCTTTTTGTTCTACTGAGCCCCTGAACAGATCGGGTGATGTCTGCCAACGTTGGTAAGGGCATACCTCCTTTACTCAGTCTACTGATTCAAATGGTAATGTCTTCTGGAAACACTCTTGCAGACACACTTAGAAATCATGATTTTTTTTCAGCTAACTAATTATCCCTTAGCCCAATCAAGTTGACACATAAAGTTAACCATGGCAGAGTCTATGTTATATATTCATATATTAATATCAAAATTTTTTGATGATGTAAAGGCTACATGTTCTAATTAGTAGCTGGAAATCTTTGATAACCAGTTCTTCAGTATCCATTTTTGTCCCCTGCATATGCCTATGTGTAATGGATTATAGGACTGAGAGGAAAATTATTTGGGGCAACGGATTCTGAAGAGCATGAATGTGGAGTCTGAAAATCACTTATCCTACTTATCTTACCCACACAGAGGTCAAGGGGGCTATTTCCCCTAAGTCACACACGTGGCCATCACCAAGTTCCAAATGAAATCAGTAAGATTTCACTATAGAACATTAGGTTGCAGATTCCTTAGGTCCTTCCCTGGGGAAAGAACATCTATTGCTGTTTTCCAAGGAAAGAGAGAATGAAAGAGAGAGATATAATTCAAACTAGATTTCCTCACCCTTCTATTACCTGACCTTTTACCCTGCATCTTACTTGTTTTAAAATTGTCTTTTTGATCACTGATTAAAAATTGAATTTGGAAGAAAATGTTTCTAAATAAATAACCACTGCTGGCAGCCGCTCAAAGTAAGACCAGTAAGAGAGGTTTAAAAGGCAGCATCCTATCCTGTGCCAAGTGTCATTGGGATTCTAGGACATTTTGCCAAGTAGAGGGCAGCAAGATCATGAAATTGACAATAATATTAATATTTGCCCTGCTTTCTTTCTGCTTTATGTGAAGAAAGATAACATAGCTTCATTGGCCCTAGCCTTCGCTTTCTTGGGGAATAAACATTCCTGCTAACCCTCATTGCTACTTTGTCTTTTCAGATCCTCAGTTTCAGTTCCTGCATCACTTGCCAATCACGTCCAGAAAGGATTGCGATATTGAAATAATATTATTATGTAAGTATCCCATGACCACATGACCTATTCATTCTGATGTGAATTAAAATGACATTTAAAATGGCTGATTATAAAAAGTGCACAGAATAACTAGGAGTAGGCCGAAAAAAAAAAAAGATATAGATAATGAAATTAAGTGGTAGGATAAAGAATTACATGTGCTTGAATAAGTTTTTCAATAGAAGGCTGGTGTTTGTGTATGAATGTCCCCAAATTCTTCTCCACACATGCAACTAAAAACAAGATAGGAAAAACAAAAAAAGATGTTAATCTAGTATTCCCAAAATATATTCTTTGAGATCTTTGGACTATATCTATTCTGAAGTAGGACAATGAGCATAAGATTTTGTTGATTCATTCTATTCCAGTAGAGTAGGACTAAAAATAGCACAAGGTTTTGTTTAAATTTAGATTTCTTTTTTTGAGGCTGAGCTTATTGCTTTATAAGTAAGGATAAAAATAAAGTAAATCACCAGAATGAAGTGATTTTAATTACCATTTTTATGCCCTTCTCTGTGTCTAGAATACTCTTCTCTCTTTTCTATGTCTTTTAAACCCTATATATTCTCTTGAACCAAGTCTTGTTCCCTTATTTTCACAAGATCTCCCAAATCCCCTAATAATGATCTTCTTTTTAAAAAAAATCTTATGGTCTTCAATGTGCTTCTTCTATCTTCATTTATAGATTATAATCTCTTGAAGCCTCAAATTTCTAATTTTTTTTTAAATAAATAACTTTTAGAGCTGTTTTAGGTTTACAGAAAAATTGAGCAGGAAATAGAGAGAGTTCTCATATACTCCCTCCCAACACACACAGTTCCTTCTATTATTAATATGTTATATTAGTCTAGTATATTTGTTAGAATTGAATAACCAATATTGATACATTATTATTAACTAAAATTCATAGGTGACACTAGGGTTTATTCTTTGTGTTTTGCAGTTTGATGGGTTTTGATATATGCATAGTATCATCCATATACCATTACAATATTGTTCAAAATAGTTTCAGTGACCTAAAAAATGACTTCTGCTCCACCTATTTCTCCCTCTCTTTAAACCTATAGCAACTACTTATTTTTTACTTTCTACATAGTTTTTCCTTTTCCATAATATCATACAGTTGGAACCACACAGCCTTTTTACTCTGGCCAATAAAAAAATGATCTGTATTAAGTTAGTTTTGTTAAAATGTATAGCTTTCCTCTAGGTTAATTTTTTTTTTTTTTTGCATGTAGCTGTCCAGTTGGTCTAGTATCATCTATTGAAACGACTATTCCCTCTCCATTGAATAGCTTTTGCTTCTTTATCAAAGATCAGTTGACATTATGTGTTTGTCTATTTTGGGGCTTTCTATTCTGTTCTACGGATCTATTTGGATACGCTAGCCAATACCACACTCGATTACTGTAGCTTTATAGTACATCTTGAAGTTAACTGGTGTCAGTCCTCCAACTTTGTTATTCTTTTTCAATATTCAGTTGGCTACTCTGGGTCTTTTGCCTCTCCCTACAAACTTTAGAATCAATTTTCAATATCCACAGAATATCTTGCTGGTATTTTTATTAGGATTTTGTTGAATGTATAAATCATGTTGAACAGGACTGACATTATAATGATATTTTGTCTTCTTCCATTTATTTTGATATTTTTTCTTGTTTCATCAGATTTTTATAGTTTTCTTCATATAAGTCTTATGTATTTGTGTTATAATTGTACTTAAGTATTTTATTTAGGTGTTATTGTTAATGTAAATAGTAATTTGTTTTTTTAATAATAAAAATCATTCTTTATTTGAATTGCAAATGCTTGATTTTTCATCTAAATGATCTTAACATGTTTTTTGATATCTTGCTCTGAATTTTATTATAGGCCATTTTTTTAATTTCAGGATATTATGGGGGTACAAACATTTTGGGTACATGTTATGACTTTGGCACACCCAAGCCATGATTTGAGATGTGTCCTTTCCTCCCCCTACAATGCTCACCGCATCCATTACTTGTGAGTTTACCCATGTCCAACCCCCAACCCCCAAAGAATATTACTACCATGTGAGCACCTTAGTGTTGATCAGTTAGTGCCAATTTGATGGTGAGTACATGTGGTGCTTATTCTTCCATTCTTGTGATACCTCACTTCAGAGGATGGGCTCAAGCTCTATCCAGGAAAATATAAGAGGTGCTAGATGTTTTATAATTGAGTAGCATTCCGTTGTATACATATACCATGTCTTATTAATCCACTCATGGATTGACGGGCACTTGAGTTGTTTCCACATCCTTGCAATAGTGAATTGTGCTGCCATAAACATTTGCGTGCAGATGTCTTTATTATAGAATGTCTTCTGTTCCTTTGTGTAGATGCCTAATAGTGCTATTGCTGGATCAAATGGTATTTCTATTTTTAGCTCTTTGAGGTATCTCCAAATTCTTTTCCACAGAGGTTGTACTAATTTGCAGCCCTACCAGCAGTGTAAGAGTGTTCCTATCTCTCTAAATCCTCACCAGCATTTGTTGTTTGGGATTTTTTGATAAGGGCCAATCTCACTGGAGTTAAGTGATATCTCATTGTGGTTTTGATTTGCATTTCCCTAATGATTAGAGATGTTGAGCATCTCTAGAGTTCTAGATAGATTCTTTTTTATCAGCTCTTTATTGGATATGTAGAAAGCAAATATTTTCTCCCATTTTGTAGGCTGTCTATTCACTCTAATGATAGTTTCCTTGTCTGTACAATTCTTTTTAATTCAATCAGGTCCCATGTATTTATTTTTGTTGCTGCTGTGATTGCTTTGGGGGTCTTTTTCATAAATTCTTTGCCTACGTCGATGTCTGAAAGAGTCTTCCCTACATTTTCTTCTAGGATTCTTAAGGTTTCATGCCTTAGGTTTAAGTCTGTTATCCATCGTGAATTGATTTTTGTAAGAGGTGAGAGGTGAGGATCCAGTTTCAATCTTCTGCATGTAGCTATCCAGTTTTCCCAGCACCATTTATTGAAAAAAGATTCTTTTCCCCAGTGTATATTTTGTCTGCTTTGTCAAAGTTTAGATGATACTATGTGGATGGTTTCATCTCTGGATTCTCAGTCCTGTTCCAAAGGTCTATATCTGTTCTTGGGCCAGTACCATGCTGTTTTAGTTACTATATCCTTGTAATACAGCTTGAAGTCTGTTAGACTGATACCTCCCTGTTTGTTCTTTTTGCTTAAGGTTGCTTTAACTATACAAGGTCTTCTCTGGTTTCATACAAAGCATAAAATTATTTTTTCTACATCTGTAAAGAATGATGATATATTTTGATAGGGATTGCATTAATTCTGTGGATCACTTTGGGTAGTACGGACATTTTGACAATGTTGATTCTGCCAATCCATGAGCAAGGTAGATTTTTCCATCTGTTTACACCTTCTACAATTACTTTTCTTAGTGTTTCCTAGTTCTCCCTGTATATGTCTCTCACCTATTTCATTAAATATATTCCTAGATATTTAATTTTCTTTGAGGCCATTGTAAAAGGTACTGTGTTTTTGATTTGATTTTTGGCTTGACTGTTATTGGCATATATGAATGCCTCTGATTTGTGTGTATTGACTTTGTATCCTTAGACTTTACTGAATTCATTTATCAATTCCAGGAGTCTCTTGGTTGAATCCTTGGGGTTTTCTAAATATAATATCATATCATCAGCAAAGAGTAAGAATTTGATCTCTTCTGCCCCCATTTGGATACCCTTAATTCCCCTCTCTTGTCTAATTGCTCTAGCAAGGACTTCCAGCACTATGTTGAATAGAAGTGGAGATAGTGGGCAACCTTGTCTGTTTCCAGTTCTAAGTAGGAGTGGTTTCAGTTTTTCCCCATTCAGTATGATATTGGCTTTGGGTTTATCGTATATGGCCTTCATTTTAATGTATGTCCCAACTATGCCTATTTTGATAAGAGTTTTTAATCATTAAGGTATGCTGAACTTTGTCAAATGCTTTTTTGCATCTATTGAGAGAATCATATGGTCTTTTTCCTTGCTTTTATTTATGTGGTGTATTGCATTTATAGATTTGCTTATGTTGAAACAGCCTTGCATCTCTGGGATAAAGCCCACCTGGTCATGGTGAATTATTTTTTTGATATGCTGTTGGATTTGATTTGCTAAAATTTTGTTGAAGATTTTTACATCTGTATTCATGAGGGATATTGGTCTGTAGTTTTCTTTTTTTGTTGTGTCCTTTCCTGGCTTTGGTATCAAGGTGATAATGGCTTCACAGAATGAGTTGGGGAGGATACCATCTTTCTCAATGTTGTAGAATAATTTCTGTAATATGAGTTCTCCTTTGTATGTTTGGTAAAACTCAGAAGTGAACCCATCTGATCTGGGACTTTTCCTTTTTGGAAGGTTTTTAATTGCTGTTCCAATTTCTGTGCCTGATATTGGTCTGTTCAGGAATTCTGTTTCCTCTTGAGTGAACTTAGAGAGGTTGTATGTTTCTAGGAATTTGTCCATTTCCTTGACATTATGTAGTTTTTGGACATACAGGTTTTTATAATATTCAAGGGTAAAGTTTTATATTTCTGTGGTGTCTGTTATGACCTCTCCTTTTTCATTTCTAATTGAGTTTATTAGAGTCATTTCTCTTCTAGTTCTTGTCAATCTAGCAAGAGGACTGTCAATTTTGTTTATCTTTTCAAAAAATCAGCTTTTGGTTTTGTTGAGCTTCTGTATAGTTATTTAATTTTCAATTTCATTTAATTCTACTCTGATATTAGTTATTTATTTTCTTTTGCTACGTTTGGACTTGATTTGCTCCTCCTTTTCTAGTTCCTTGAGACTGTTTATTAGTTTGATGATTTTTGAGCTTTTTGTTTTTTGGATGTGAGATTTAGTGCTATTAGTTTTCCTCTCAGGAATCCTTTTCCTGTATCCCACAGATTTTGATAACTTGTGTCCCCATTATCATTTAGTTCAAAGAATCTTTTGATTTCCCTCGTATTTCCTCCTTGACCCAACAATAGATTGTTTAATTTCTATGACTTTGTGAAGTGGTGAGTATTTCTGTTGGAATTAAGCACGAATTTTATACCACTATGATCTAAGAAGATACATGGTATAATTTCTATTTTTTTTTTTAATTTGTTGAGGTCTGATTTGTGGCCTAGTATGTGATCAATTTTGGATAAAGTTCCATGAGCTGATGAGAAGAATGTATATTTGGCTTTATTTGGGTGGAATGCTCCGTAGATGTCTGTTAGACTCTTTTGTTCTAGAGCTCTGTGTAAGTCCATTATTTCTTTGCTTATTTTCTGTTTGGAAGATCTGTCCAGTTCAGTCAGTGGGGTGTTGAAATACCTGGCTACTATAGTGTTGTTGTTTATCATGCCATTTAGATCACACAGGGTTTGCTTTATGTATCTGGGTGCTACTGAATTGGGTGCATAAATATTAAGAATTGTTAAGTCTTCTTGTTGGATCTTCCCTTTCATCATTATATACTGGCTGTCTTTGTCCATTCTTACTTTTGCTATTTTAAAGCTTATGTTATCTGAAATAAGTATAGCTACTCCTGCTTTCTTTTGCCTTGCATTTGCCTGGAGGATTGTTTTCCATCCTTTGACCTTGAGCCTGAAAGCATCTTTGAGGGTTAGATGCATTTCTTATAGACAGAAGATAGTAGGCTTGTGGATTTTTATCCATTCAGCCAGTCCATGTCTCTTCAGAGGACAATTCAAGCCATTCACAATTATTGATACGATTGATATTTGGGGTAAATTTCCATTCATATTGTTGGGTAAATTCCTATTGTTTTGTTTTAGTCCTTCAGCCATCGTGGAATCCAGGTTCTAGACTTTAACTCTTGAGTGATTTTACTTTGGAGAGTGTCTATTGTGGTGTTCAGTGTGTAATGCAGGTCTGAGTATTTCCTGTAGGGCTGGTCTGGTCTTTGCAAATTCCATCAGTGATTGCTTTATTTCTCCCTCATAGATGAACCTTAGTTTTGCCAGGTAGAGAATTCTAGGTTGGCCATTCTGTTTTATACGATTAAGGATAGGCACCTAGTCCCTTCTGGCTTATAAAGTTTCAGTTGAGAAGTCTGCAGTTAGTCTGATAGATTTTCCTTTGTAGTTTATCTGCTGTTTTTGCCTCAGTGCTCGAAGGATTACTTCTTTTGTGTTTACTTTGATCAGCCTAATAACTATGTAACATGGTGATTGCCTTTTCACATTGAGTCTCCCTGGAGTTCTGTGTGCTTCTTGTATCTGTACATCTAGATTTCTGGCCAGGCCAGGCATATTTTCCTCCAGTATTCCATGAAATAAATTTTCCAGCCCTTGTGTATTTTCTTCTTCTCTCTCTGGGATGCCTATGATTGTTATATCTGACTTCTCTACATAATGCCACATTTCTTGTATGTTTTGGTCTTGTCTCTTGTTTTTGTGTTCTTTTTCTTCATCTGATTTGTTTAGCATATATGCATTATCTGCAAGCTCTGAGATTCTTTCCTCTGCGTGATCCATTCTGTTCTTGAGGCTTTCCATTGTGTTTTGAAGTTCCTTGAATGCTTCCTTCATTTCCAGGACTTCTGATTGGTTTTTCAGTAGTATTTCAATTTCTTTAGAGAATTTTTGATTCGTTTCCCATATTGTTTTTGTGGCTTCTTTATGTTGGGATTCTATTTTCTCTTCAATTCCACTGAGTTTTCTTACAATTCATATTCGAAATTCCTTCTCTGTCAGTTTAATCATATTGTGTAAGTTGGTGTTTATTGATGGAGATCAAATGTTTTCTTTTGGGGGTGACTTTTCTCTCTGATCTTTCATGTTTCCTGTGTTCTTTCACTGATTCTTTCTCATCAGGCTAACTTTGTCAAGGACTAGGGTTACTGGGACTGGTTTATGGCCTTATCTCCAAGTCCCCAAAGGGGTTTTCCTTGACAGTGCTGGGGAGATGCGCTCTGGTCCTGTATTGCCTCAGAGGTGTTTTAGCCTATTGGGTTACCTCTGACCTGTTGTCTTCACCTCTTGCCAAAGGAGAGTGGGTGAGTTTGGACCCCTTATGTAAGCTCCTAGGTGGTGAATCAGTCTTTTGTGTGTGACTCTGCTGCCCTCCAATGTTTTGGGATTGAAGGCACTGTGTTGAGCTATGGGGTTACCCTCTCTGTTGTTGCTTGTGGTTTGCATGGAGAAGTCGATTATCAAGGTATTCCAATACCTTTGCATTGGGCTCTATCCCCCTAAATGGGGTATATCAGTGCTCCGATCTTGGGGAAATGTCTTGTCACTCCCAAGGGTAACTTTAGCCCTGTTGACACTTTAGATAGTGTAAGAGAAACAGGTACCTATGAGCCCGAGAGCGTGTACTTCCGTGGTTGCTTGATCTGCTGCTAGGGGAGAGCTGCTAGTACGTTATTCAGGGCTCTTTCACCACACTTGCAAGGCAGCTCCAGTTGGGGGTGTCAATTGGTGTCATTACTGAGGACTCTGGCCAGGATTTTTCTTCCCAGAGCACAAGCCCCAAAGCTGGCAGCGGCCTGGGCGCCAAGGGTGATTCCTAGTGTTATGTTCTTATAAGATGATCAAAACCAACTGACTGGACCGAATCAGCAGTCTGCCCCCTTTTGCTTAGTTCCAAGGTCCCACAGATCCACTCCAGTCGCACAGAGAAAGCGACTTTTCTCCCTTCTCCCTCCCTGCAATGGCGGAGTCTGCCCTGCTGGGCTGGGGGAGGGGCGGTGCGTGAGGCTGTGGCGTGTCCAGCCCAGAAATGGGCTTCTCTCATTACTCCCCACCTCCCAGGGTGGGGTTTGCCCCAGTGGTGCCATAGAAAAGCCTTCGGGCCCAGGGAGGAACGCTGCCTCAGGCCACTCCGTGTCCCAGCCCAGAAAGAGGCCTTTCTCCTCGCTCCGCACCTGCAAGGGCGGGGCTTGCCCTGTTGGCGGGAAACACAAGCGCACCTGCAAGGGCGGGGCTTGCCCTGTTGGCGGGAAACACAAGCGGCTGGGCTAGTGGGGAGGGGCGCCGCCCGACGCCGCAGGTTCGTCCCAGCCCAGAAAGCCACGTCTCTCCTCAATCCAGCACGTCCAGGGACAGGGCCTTTCCTGCCAGAGTAAAAAGGCAAGCGGCAGGGAAGGGGGAGGCATGTTCAGAAAGTGGCTTCTCTGGTTACTCCCCTCTCTAAGAGCAGCGGGGCCTGCTCTGTCAGGCGGGGCAGGTGCGTTCCCTCAGACCGTTGCCTGAGCTTGCCCTGCTGGGCTGGAGTAGCGGTGGTACCCAGAACCGCAAGGCCTCACAGCGTTTCTAGGCTATGGACCCCCAAATGGCAGCTGCCCACCCCCAGAGAGCCAGCACTGTAGGTGACTGCTGGGGGTGGGGTGGGCAGCCGGTGCTGGGTTAGGCAGGCTGTCTCAGCTAGCTGTGGGCTGTCCCCACGGCTTCCCTGACTCACTGTCTCACATCAGTCCAGTAGAAGGTCCTGCACTCTCTGTCCCACCCCGCGCCAGCTGAATCTTCGGGGGTTTCCAGGGGCAGAGCCTCCTTTCAGAGTTCACCCCTTTTGCTCTGTTCCCAGTAACCCCCAGAGGTGAGGTGCCTGTCTCCAAACTCCCTCCTGCAGGCCTGGGACCACTCAGACCAGTCCCTCTCCCGCCTAGTGGGGACCTAGCACAGAGCACTGCAGAGTTCAAAATGTTTCCCGCTAATGTCTCCTCTCCACACGGCCTGTCATCCCGAGCCACAGCTTCGCACTGGCGTCAGGTGCTTCCCCGCCTGAGCGGATGTGGAGGTCGGTGGAGGAAAAGTTGTGCTCTTGTAGGTCAGACCCCACTGCCCTGGCCGGCGACGGGCATGGCCTCTAGTCCCTACTGTATATCTGGCACTCTCCAGAGTTTGTGGTTGATTCTTCAATTCACTTTTTTTTTTTTTTTTCCCCAGCGCTGCTTGTCCTGTGCTGCTTCTCTGCAGATTCACGATACTGTTCTTGTGGGAGAGTGATCCACTCGTGTGTAGCTGTCCACGTTCTTCACCTCCTACTCTGGGAGCAGAGAGCCAGGACGACACCAGTAATCTGCCATTTTCCTGGCCCAAAGGTAATTTGTTTTTAAACTTCAAATTTCAATTGTTCATTGCTGGTGTATTGGAAGGTAATTGACTCTCATATACTTCCCTTGTATCTTGCAACTTGCTGTAATTGCTTATTGGTCCCAAGAGTTTTTTTTTTTTTTTTTTTCTTTCTTAATTCTTTGGGAAGATTACTAACATTTTTATCTCCACTTATGCCTTGACAAGAGGAAGGAGAAGGTTGATAACTTTTTTAGAATAAGTGGGCTTTTGCTATTTTGTCAAGCAATATTTATGTAGCATCTACTGCATTCCAGATACTACATTTGCCTTTGTGGGTACAAAAATGAAGAAGATAAACAAATTTGTTTATTTTAGATACATATACTTTAAAAATTTAGAAACTATGCTATAAAGAATTTTGCTGAATTAAGCATAGGGACCTATGGATTCAAAGAAGAGGGTGACTAAGCTACAGAGTGTATCTTGGTGTAGTGATGTCTAAACTAAGACATAAAAGATGAACTATAATTAGCCAGGCTAGGGTGGGTGGAGTATTGTGCGAAAAGTTTAAAGACTATTTACATAGTAGAATGAATAAAAGAAAATACCTAGTTATGAGAGAGAGTGAAAACTTCAGTAACTAAGCTTCTAGTACTAGAAATCAGAATTTGAAATGGAAAATAGGTAGAAAATAAGCCAGAGGCATACACAAGCAAACTACTATGAATATAGATGTTAGTTGCATACATGGGTAATCTGATCAGATATACGACAACAGGGAAAGGTGGGGACAATGGGGAAACAGAACATTTTAAGGCTGGTGTAAGTGAATTGTTATTTTTTATATTATTATAGTATATAAAGAATATACAATGTGTTTCATTAGCCAAACAGCTTGTGATCACTAGATAGGATCACAAGAAGCCTGCCAAGTCCTGTTATCATGTTTGAACTAGAGAGCTGATGAATAAGATTTCTTAACTTCGCTTTTATTTATGTGCTCCAAGTATAAGCATACTACACTTTATGGATATTGTGGTGACTACTGTATTCTGCAAATTCCTCATCTGTATTTGTGGTCCTTGTTTTTGTTCATTTCTTACAAATATCATTATGATTTTGTACCTTTGCAACATTGACAATAGACCTTCAAATCTTAGTCATCACTGAAATAGCTATGTTTTCAAGGAAGCACTGCAATGACCTGCAAGTTAATGCATTTTCTTCTATTTCTTGATCTGTATTAGGTAGGAGTTTTTATTAGAAAAAGTACTTCAAAACATTCTAGTTAATTTGTTACTTTTGAATTGATGGGTGTTTATGCTATTTTTCATTGAGCAATAACACTCTTTTTAATCCACTAGATATGGCCTAAATAATTTGGTGTGCTAGGTCATTGGACACATCTAGACTTGGAGAGAACAGTTTCAGTGGAGGTATGGCTCACATGAACCTTTACAAAATCATCCTTAAATGCCTTAAATGAGATAAATCATTTGGCCTCATGTCAAAATTTTAAAAGTTATTCATAATAAGAATGTAGTAGATGAAAGTCATAACAGTTTTTTCACCTTAAAGATACAGGTTAGAGATAAACGTCATGATTTTAATAAGAGCATGCCGGTTGTTGCATCTTTTTTCCCCATAAAGCAATAACTAGCTTTATACATTTCTAATTACATTTGGCATTGAAAGACATCATGGAACTTCTGAAGTGTCACATCACACCTTTGTGAAATTTCGGGAAATTATTTTCCATCTAAGTTTATTCTATTTGAGTAATAAAATAAAGGCTTTTAACTTGTGTTTTATTACTGCCTGTTTAAGAAAGCTGACACTTCAGTTAGTGGTCTGATTTAGTAGATTGAAGACTTGTGGTTTATAAAGGGCTATTTTTTTTAAGTTGTGAAACTATGCAATACAATTGTGCACACATGAAAGAAAAATGCAGAGCTAGTGAAGTTCATGCATTGTTCAGTACTATGAACTCTAATCCCCACATATGCACATAAATATACTCAATTTCTTCAATTTTAATGAATAAAGGCATACATTAATATATCTAGTTTATTCTCTAAGTTTATTTACCTCTAAACAGAACATCAGAGTCATCATATTTTAAGCCTTTTAAGAACAGGTAGCAGGTGACTTGACTTAATTATATTCTCAGGCCCTGAAACATGTTGGTTTTCCACATAGTGAGTATTCCATGTAAATTCTCAATAAATAAATAAATTTTATATAAGTAAACTTTTCTATATATTACAGAAGATGTAGAACAAGTGGGAGAACTGGTGGTATTTCACAAGGTATTTATGTAAAAGGCAACAGCAAACATTGGAAAGAAGTACTATTAGTGTGTTATCATGAAACACAGAAATATCAAATTGGGATATAAAATTGTTGCAAGAATTTGGAAATAAGTCTAAAATATCTTGTGTTAATTACATCCCTCAGTACTCACCACAAAAGACATCACACTGTGTTTTATACACACAATAATCAACATCATTATCAAATGTTTTCTTACTGTTAGTCAAAATACGAAATAGAATCTTGAAATTATTTTGATAAGTTAGTGCATATAGACTATAAATTCAGATATGTCTGGCCAAATAATACACTTTGGAGATCTTATTTAGGGGAAGACATTTTATTCATTTGATTGTCAGTCTCAGCTGTACTCACTGCAGAAATTAACCTAACTCATTGCACCTGACTTTTGTATTCTGCTTTTTGAAAAAAAATTAATAAAAAGGAAAATTATTTTGCTAGATACGAGTTAGTAATATAAAATATTAGTGTGATTCTCACATTCTTAGACATTTCTAAGGTATGCCGTGAAATGAGATAATAGATGTAAAACCCATACTATTATACCAGTGCAAGACAAATGTGTAATGTATGTCTGAAACATCATTGTTGTTAGTTTTAAGTGGACCTATACTTCCTTAAAAATTAGAATTTGTTAATCATTTCATTCTTAGCGTTCAAAATTTGGAGATAATGCATTGGAGCACATATCCACTTCCAACCTGCCTTTACACAAACATCTTTATATCTGCCTTTTAATCTGCCTGAAAGGCTCTTATGGTTTATTGAGTAACAGCATCTGTGTGCTGATTACCCACAAAACATGGTCAATATATTTGTTTTCCCTTTCTTCTTTATACAGAGGTTATTTTCTAAAATTGATTTTAAGTATAAGATTAACCAATACCAATTTGATGGTAAGTACATATTGTGCTTGCTTTTCCATTATTGTGATACTTCACTTAGTAGAATGGGCTCCAACTCTATCCAGGATAATGCAAGAGGTGCTAGATCACCATTGTTTTTTGTGGCTGAGTAGAACTCCATGGTATACATATACCACATTTTATTAATCCACTCTTAAGTGCAAGTAGTAACATTCATTGGGTGTTGCGCAGGTAAGAGCGGGGAGGAGGGGATAGGTATATTCCCACCTAATGTGTGCAGTGTGCACCATCTGGGGGATGGACATGCTTGAAGCTCTGACTCAGGTGGGGCAAAGGCAATATATGCAACCTAAACATTTGAACCCCCGTAATATGCTGAAAAAAAGAAAAGATTAATCAATAAATGTAAATTTAGAATTTTACCTTTGCACAAAGAAGACCAGTTTTATGATCTTATTAACTGAAGTATTTTACATTGGTATGACCTTTCTGGCAAGGATATGTTGCTTTATTCTCAGTAATTTCTGTCTGAGTTCTCATAGAACTCATAATTTCAATTGGCTATTTCTAACAGATATTTGTATTTTCAATTAGTTTCAACCAATGGTAAAATATTAAATTAAATGAAAGCACCAGAAGTACCTAAAAATATCAAAGAATATCATTTAAGTATAAGAAGAATTGTATAGTCATGCTGTCAAAGCATGACACTTAACTGTAAGTTAACCAACATGTGTGAGAATATACTTAAGGCACTGATTCTATGTGTCCATGGGTGAAATCACTATATACAGATATCCATGACAAAGATATAGTTTTACTTTTGTAGCTGAGACTTCTTAGTGTTGTTTGGTTTGTTTTTCTACTTTACGTACGTTATGATTTTGAGGGGATTATTAAAAAAATTTGCACATATTCTGGTATGTGATGGCATTTGGTTCTAAATATACAGCTCTTCTACTCTCCTTAGTTTTTATATTTGAAATGCATTGTTGAAAACAGCATTTTTCCTTCCCTTACCTAATAGGTTTGGGGATTAAAAGCATGCAATTCCAAGTAAGGGATAAAAAGAGAAATGAAGTATCTTTGAGCTGAGAGGTATCATTAACTGAGACACTGCTGAGATTGCAACAGTTCAATGCCACCATGTCACCCCCTCAAAAAAAAAATAAAAAAAAAACAGAAAAAAAAAGGTTCAGGTACTGTGAAAGAAATTGGCCTTTAAAGGAAGGATGAGCAATGTCAGAAAAAATCTTGGAAAATGATATAACTATTCTGAGTGATAGTACAAATCATGAATAAATCATATACTGCAAGGGAAGCATGAAAACAGGTTGATATCTAGGACAGTGGATGCTGCATTCTTAGAGAAAAAAAAGTGATATACATATTGTCCCTTGAATTTCCCACAATAGCAAAAGGAACTAGTCTTTTGAAATTATTGACTTCTGTTCACTGCTAATAAAAACATCTTGTTTTCTGAAGGCTATTTTAGCTCATTACTTCTTGGTTTAGAAATTTGTCAAGCATGGCTTTAGTCAAAGTCTTTTTTTTTATTTTATAACTTTTGTGTAACAATCTCATAATACTTCAAATATCTACAGATCTCTTTTGTGGTTTGCTTAAAGCAAGATTTATTCTCAATTAATGATTGAAATGATTGATTTCTAATTTTGACATTCTCAACTTTCTAAATTGTTTCCATATCCAATTCTAAGGGCTAGAGTTAATCTCCCCTGATCCCACAGGTATAAATTTAAATTTAGAAATTTGGAGAAAGAGTATAGGGGAAGAGGAACAGTCTTCTTAGGCTTGTGATTTGCATTAACCTAAGAGCTGATGCTCTCTCTACTGAAGTAAGGAGTAGGGACTAGGCTAGAGTCAAATAAAAGGTGAGATGAAACGTATGCACCGCTTTCCATATCCTCCAATCAGTAAACACAGTTAAAATTCCTTAGTTTTATTTGCAATTAGATTAATTTGCATAAATTGAATTATTCATGTATTTACAAATGTGCAAAATACTGAATCCAAATAATTATAAAGTTCCTACACCTTCTGCATAAGCATATTTCTATGAATGTCATTCTTATCTCTGCTTTTATAGCTGAGGTTATTTTATGCTTTCCTTGACCCTCATCCTTAAACATCTGACACAACAACCATTTGCCAATAGACCATGTGTGCAGGTTCCATAAAATGAAGGCAAGAGCAGGAATTGTTCCCATGACTGCCACAGCTCATTATGATAGCATTGTGTAGCTTTTTGACATACATAAATGAAGGCGAATAAATGCCAGGGCTCTGTTTGGAACTCCACCTTCTTTCAACTGCAAAAATTAATCCCCAACAATTTACTCTTCAAAATTTTTATTTAAATACTCTCAATGTCAAGACAAATTGACATATATGTGCCAGACTTATAGATTCTGTAGATACTGACTTGATGTCAGGGCAGTGATCATTTTGTAAAGAGAGCATGACGACATCAATTTACACTCTGAGTTGAACATCCACTTGATGAATGTTCTAAAACAAAAAATAATTTGTAATGCAATGTTATTCTGGAGAAAAACTGCCCTGTGTACAGTTCATATTTGTTCTGAATTTACAAAGCAATATCAGAATTTGGTTTCATATGTCCTTCTTTCTTGAAGGAGTAATAAAATATAAGTGCATATACTGTAGCTTCCATTCTCTATGTCTACTAATTATTTAATATATTAATATATTTAATATTTAATATAATTTAGCTTCCACTCAATATTTACATTATCCTGCTTGTCTCCAAAATATCATTTTTTTAACAATAAAAATTCATTCCTAACAATTTGATCACTGTGCCTCTTTAGTTCTATAATCTAAAACTTTATTGTATTTACCATACATTTATCTCCCCATAATATTGACTATATGAACAAACTAGACCAGTTGACTATGACACTGTTCTATATTTTGGATTTCGCAGGGTTTTTGCTTGTGTTGTAATTTAATTCCTCTATCCCCTATGTTTTTTCTAAACACTAAGAAATACATCCTTAAAGTTTGATCAAATTCAGATTAAACAAATTTGCCAAGAATATTTCACAGATGATTCTGTATATTTCCCATAATATACATTTGAGCTATATAAGTATTATCATTTTCTAATAATAGTTCTTGCAAGGATAAAATTTACATGCTATAAAGGTGATATATTAAAGTGTCTCATTTCATGTTTTTTAGAATATTTACATAATTTTGTATTCATAACCACCTAATTTCAGAACATATTCATCACTCAAAAAGAAACCCCACTTACATTATCAGTCATTTACATTGTCCTTTCTACCAGTCTTGGGCAATCACAAATCTACTTTCTGTCTCTATAACTTTTCCTAATATGGACATTTCACATAAATGGAATCATACAATATGTGGCCTTTTGTGTCTGGCTTATTTCATGTAGCATAAGATTTTCCAAGAGTTAACTATGCTATAGCATGTATGGAAACTCCATTCTTTGTACGGACTAGTAATAATCCATTGTATGAATATGTCTCATTTTAAAAATATCTGTTTATTAGTTGATGTTCATCAGTTGGTGGGCATTTTCACCTTTTTTTTTTTTTTTTTGATAATTATGAATAATGTTCTACTACACAAGGCCATAAAAGAAAGGACCGGGCAGAACAATTCCTACACATAACTCAAGCCTAGTAAGAGTTTGTGTTCTCATCAGACATCCTAATTTACAGGGCTTTGGGTGAAATCTTCAGAAGGATACCAAGTCAACAGGGGGGCTCAGTTAGCATCAGATTAAAGGCTGCTCTAAACCTTCCCTGACAAACTTTAAAAGCAATCCTTGAAAGGATCCACTTAATGCCAAATTTAACTGCATGCCAGAAACAATTCCAACACAATCTAAAATAATACCAAAAATATCCAAAAACAAACAATTTAAAAATGACAGTGTCTGGGGTCCACTAAAACATTAGCCAGAGTGGGAATAAGGGATTTATGACACAGACCAGCTGTGCATATTAATCAATAGAAACAGCTAGAAAATGACAGAGATAATGGGACTAGCAAACAAACAAACAAAAAGATAAAGAAGTTATAAAAATGTTCCTTTTTTTGGCCATAATGGATGGCAGAAACTGGAATTACCTTCCATATTGAGAAACTAAATATCTAGGAAAATTATATAAAATAACAGTTTCAGACACTGGACAACAGGCAACTTAGGAGAATAATCTCAGAGAGAAGGGAAACTCAGGAGGTATAACCTAGAATTTCCCAGTTTATGATCTGGACAGAGATTCCAGAATGCAGCCCAAGCACCAGGAACCCAAAGATTGCTCTAATGCCTCCCCGTGAACTTAGAAAAAGAAGGATAATATTTGGGGAAGACAAGATGGCTAGAATCCACAGGGTAGAGTGGCAGAGAGAAAAGAGCTTCAAGCATGCAATGAGCTGCAAAAAGGGAAGTAGTTTTAGCAATCTTCTCATTAACAGAAGAGAACATTAACATTTGCCCACAAATCTCAGTCATTGTTAATATAAACCAGTGTCTTACATTCAAATTACTTGAATTATATTAATGATGGTAGGTGTGTTTTCTTTCCAGAAAAATTTTTGACATCTGTTCAGATAGCACCCTCTCCATTCTCCCTGCTTCATCTCAGAGCCCCCTCCCCCTCCCTTTTTTTTTGTGAGACAGAGTCTCACTCTGTTGCCTGGGCTAGAGTGCAGTGGTGCCATCATAGCTCACTGCAACCTCTAACTCCTGGGCTCAAGCAATCCTCCTGCCTCAGCCTACTGAGAAGCTGGGACTACAGGCATGTGCCACCATGCCCGGCCAATTTTTTCTGTTTTTAGTAGAGACAGGGGTCTGTCTCACTCTTGTTCGGGTTGCTCTTGAACTCTTGCCCTCAAGTAATCCTCCCTTCCAGCCCTCCCTGAGTGCTAGGATTGCAGGTGTGAGCCACCACACCCAGCCCTCAGAGCCTTTTGATTGGAATAAAACAATTTTCCCAGAGCTATGAGGTAGGAGATTGAAGAGTGCAGAAAGTATAGGCTCTCTTCTTTTTAATTAAGGTAAATAAGAGTTTATTTATTGCCTTTTTGTAGCCAGTATAGTAAAAAGTGCAGTCCCAACACAAAAGAATTTGAGAAGTTTGAAAGCATTTGGTGTATGTACTGCACAAATATGTTATAGGATTACCAATAATAATGACAATAGTACAAGAGAATATGGAGTGGAGATATCAGTGAAAACTAGACCTTTCCAATTACAAAGAAAACTATAAATGTGAAAATAGCACGAGAGAAAGAGAGAGAGAGAGTGTGTGTGTGAGAGAGAGGGGGAAGAGAGAAAGAGGGAGAGATGGCAAAGCTGACTTTGTGAAAGTATTTGATGGGAAATAATACCACAGAACATAAAATATCTTCCAGCTTCTGAGGAACTATTAAATGATTTCACAGCAACATGAATGTAACTAAAAAGAGAATCTTTACTCATTTTAACATATACACATTTTGTGTCATAGCTTCTGGACTCATAATCATATTTGTTAGAAACTATACCTTTTGGTGACCAAATTAAAATATATAGATTGATAATAAATTTATAAGATTATGCTTTTAAAGTGGCTGTTTACTTTTCCTATAGGGTCATATAGATTATAATCAATTAATAAAATAAAATCTCCCATTGAAAAGATACTTTTTATAGTAGATTTTCATTTTATTTCTGACTAATCATTCCATTCATTAAATTGTAATTTTTTATAGTGAATATCCCTTTTCAAATGATATCACACTGGATCCAAATAAGATTGGCATTAAATGTTTGCTAGAACACTCAAAGCTCACACATAGGTAAATCATACTTATTTTTATATTTGTAATGTACTATATGACACACATGAATCATATGATTCTGAATTGCATGAAGTATGCTATTATTTGAGTAGAATACAGGTATGACATTTTTTTCTTTAGATTAGGCTTATTAAATCTTCCATTAATAGTGGTTGTCTAGCATTTTGTTTTACAAATATGGAGGCTTTTTGTATATGTTATTTTTTTCCTAATCATTCTCCAGGATTGTGTATAATTCAATTTTCTAGATAGGAAAATTGAGGCTTTTGCAGGTTAAATGACTTATGTAAAACCATACTCATCAGTGACCAAGTCAGAGCTCAGATTCAGACCTTTGTCTGGAAGATCTCATCTCATTCTGCTCTGCCACTCTTGCTCCCCAAGTAGTTTGGGTTTGGCTGTACCTTGAATTAATACAATTCTCCAATTCTCATTATATCTCTCTACTTTCCAGTTGTGGGAACTGATAGTAACAAATCTCTTGCCTCCCAATACAAAAGAGAACAAGTTTTGATATTATATTTTGGTGCTTGACATAAATGTAATACTATACTAATAGTCATGTAGAAAACAAACAAATATTCCATTTCAGTGATGGAATTTCACTAAGCTAGAAAGCCAAAAGCAATCAACAATAAATATGAAATCCTACTCTAAGCTACTCTTAGCACCCTATTTAGATAAGTACTAACTGCTCCACCAGAAATGATGTCCTTTTTCTTCACACATATAAGAACATGCAAGTCACTATCCAATGAGGTTACTTTTAAAGATCATTATAAATCTCAAGTGGTGCACTTTACAGAATACACTGAAGACCTAGAAAATGATAATTGGCCAAAAACATAAGATCCAAACACATTTGCTGTGCTTCAGGAAGTACTTTACCTAACCCTGAAGAAACTGCTTTATAAATGTTTTGATTTATTTCTTTGCTTGTTTGTTTAAAAGTTGAATAAAGTTACAAATTATACAATCTGTTAGATACTTATTTTCATAGCTAAATTACTGCTTAAATGCATCTAAATCATGTTAATCAAAACTCAGCTATTAAAGATGGTATATAAATGTATATTTTAATTTCACCAAGTGTAGGTTTAACTCACTATCAACAAGGTTAGTCTATATCTGGATGAGAACGTCATTTATGCAAAAGTGCTGTTATATAAGATTCCAGGTCCTTTGCCACAAAACATAAATTGGACGTATTTACTTTTTAATTTTAGAAAATGCAAGTATTTCCAACCTTTTCTTTCAGAAGATTTGCTCTTTTAATTATTTTATGTTACCAATAGGAAAGATGTAGACAAATATAACAGCTCTGGAACTAGAGGCAAGGGGTAAAACTGGTTCTAAAGGCTTTCTCTAGCCTTCAGGGATACCTGAGACTTTGAGCCTTGATTCATTTTCCTTATAACATGAATTCAGGAGATTATTAGGATTCAAGATCAGTGAAACTCAGGGCAGGAACACACACCTGACCAAGCATTGCACTCTGTGGTCAAGAGTGTTTATTAAGGACTGAGAATCAACACTGCCAGGACACAGCTGTCCTGGGGGATGAATGGGAAGTTCTTCCGAACTTCAGGGACTGTGTGAAAGGCTTGTTGTGCACACCTGTGGGGGCTATGCCACTAAATAGATTTCAGCATCAAGGAGACTCCAGAGCCCTGAGCTGAAACTGTGGGCACACTTCTCATCACCAAGCGCGTCCCAAATTCAGAATGACGTGGGCATCAGAAGATGGGTCCAGGAGTCAGAAGATTCCTTCTATGATGACTCAGGAGAGGCTAGTGTTTTCTGTCCTCCATTCTCTCCTACAAGTAAATATACTTGGTGCTGAGTGCATTCTATTGTGCCCTGTCAATGTAGTTATAAATCTGAATTCAGGGCTGCCATTACCAATACAGCAAAATTGGTGTTTCAGAAAGGCTGATGCTTTTTTTCTATATATTAGAGTTATTGCCTTATATTTTCTTATCTTATTTAAAATTCTGGTCACACCATGACTCTATATCAGATAAACACTGCTCACCCCCTTCTCCAAAACATAAAATCACACATATACACATCCATATTCTGAGGCTTCAATATAACTTAGGGTTGACTTAAAAAAAAAAAAAAGAATATGTCTTGAGCCTTATTCAAACGCTTACTCATCAGTGCTATTGGAAAGAATAGTGGCTTTCAAAATTTAGTGGATATCACAATCCATGGAAGTATTTGTTCAAAGTTTAACTGTGAGGCCACATCCCACCAGGTCTTATTCAGTGGATTATGAGTGAAGACGGGAAAGTTCTTTTCTAACAAGCACTTTCTGTAATTCCGATAAAGAATCTCAAAATGCATGAATTTTCTTTCCTATTTTTAGTTTTCTAGCTTACTATTTTTATGTGAAAAATCTTATGGTTGGGGGAAAACACATGAAATGATCCCCCCATACCTTACTATTTCCTAAAAGGAATATTGATATTCCTTGTTATGACATAAAGATAACTTTTGGATATGTGGATTTTATCCCTCCTCTTTAAATTTTTGATCTTTGGGATGAAATGTGGCTGGTAAGAACTATGATAAATAAAGACAGGTTCATCATTTTTCAGATAATTGCATGTACTGGACATCTACAAGAAATGTGTAAGCTTCCTGTCTCATGGGAAATATTAAAGACCTTATCACCTGGTGTGATTGATGAGAAAGGAATCACAATATATATGCTGTGCTTGCTTTCAAAAGAATCAGTAACTAAAATCCATGAGCATAACAGGAGGTAGCTGGAAAGAGACCCACAGACTGAGTACGGAGCACACTACTGTGGTGAGCATTAGAGATACTTTCCTCTAACATCATGTTTAGAGTTACGAACCAGCTACATTATTCCAAAAAACAATATTTAAAGACATACAAGGAATAGGGAATGTGTTTCCTAAATTGTATATGCATACAATGAAATACATAATTCAGAATGACTGGTGGAAAAAATAAAATAACATATAGTATATAATATACAATCATCTGCCACATAACGGTTGTGAGTCAATGATGAATCACACACGTGACAGTGATCCTATAAAATTATAGTGGAACTGAAAATTTTCTATCACCTATTGACGTCTTGATGATCTTGATCATAAAGGACATAAAGAATATATTTTTGTACCACTGTACTTGTGTCTTTGTTTTAATCTAAGTTAAAAATATTAAAAACTTATAAGATAAAAAGGGTTATAATAAGCTAAGATTAATTTATTATTGAAGAAAAAAATTTTTTATAAATTTAGCGTAGCTTAAGTGTACAGGGTTTACATCTACAATAGTATGTACAGTAGGTAGTTCCTAGGCCTTCAGATTCACTCTTCACTCATTCACTGACTCACCCAGAGCAATTTCCAGTCCTGCAAGTTCCATTCAAGTTGTGTCCTATAGAAGTGTATCATTTTTTATCTTTTATAATGTATTTTTGTTGCACCTTTGCTATGTTTATGTATGTTTAGATACAGAAATACTTAGCATTGTGTTACAATTGCCTACAGTCTTCAGTACAGTAATATGCTATAAGCCAGTAGCCTAGGAGCAATAGGCTATACCATATAGCCTAGGAGTGTCATAGGCTACACCATCTAGGTTTGTGTATGTGATGTTCACATGACAACAGAATCACGTTTCTCAGAATGCATCTCTGAGGTTAAGCCATGCCTGACTGTAATAACAAACTCTAATATTCTGCCTTTTTATATAAATTGATGATAATTCAGCTTTTTTCTTTTATAAGCATGTTGTTTGAGATCATTTGTGTTCAGAATCTTCTTGCATTATATCTGCATATTAAATATATCTAAATCTATATATCTGTCTGTGTAAGAAGAGAGATTTGTAGTGAGGAGTGTGTGAAAAATGTATACAATTTATTGAAGATTTTATATATACTATTACATTATAATAGGAACATACTGAATATACATAGGTGCAAATTATATAAGAGAGATCTATATATTTACCTCCATATGTATCTAATCCTCCAAACAATCCTGGAGGTAGGTATTAATCTTCATTTTATAGATGAGAAATCCAGGGTTCAGGGTACTTAAGTAACTTGCTTGTGGTTACTCTGCTAGTGAAGTATTGGAGCTGAGTTAAACACCAGGTCTGTGTTGATCCACACCCATATTTTGCTCTTCCTAGACATAAAAACAGATGAATTAAGCCTCTTTATTGGCTAAGAAACCCAAAAACCAATACCAGACTGACAAAAAAAATATTATTTTTGAGAACCCAAATGATGCCTTAAAATTAAAGCTCATTAATTGAGATAACTTCAATGAGCTTGTCTTCTTTGGCAGAAAAGTAAATAAAATAATTAAAATAAGGTGCTCAGTGGAAAATAAGTTGTTTTCCTCCAATGCTTTAGAAAATTAAGACACATGTAAACAAATAATTTTCAATGTCATAATTAACACAACACAAATAAGTATTTTGGGGTAAAGAATGGGAAAAATCTAAAAACTGCCTGTGTTTTCCAAGGAAAATTTTACAAAGGAGGTACATTATAGGTGGGTATAGAACAGGTAGGAATTTGTTAGTTGTAGAAAGAGAGAAGTTGTTTCCTTGGCTACACAAGAAAAATGACATGCTCTGTTGATATTGGTAAGGGTGAAAAATTGTGAATAATTTGAGGATACATTTACTTTAACAATCATGTAAATGACCCTACATTTCTTTTTTTTTTGTTACTAACTTTTAATATTTTTTTTTAATATTTCTTATTTCAGCATATTACAGGGGTACAAATGTTTAGGTTACATATATTGCCTTTGCCCCACGTGAGTCAGAGCTTCAAGTGTGCCCACCCCATAGACGGGGTACACCGCACCCATTAGGTGTGAATATACCCATCCCTTCCTCCCCTCTTCCACTTGTCCGATGAATGTTACTACCAAATGTGCACATAAGTGTCGATCAGTTAATACCAATGTGATGGTGAGCACATGCGGTGCTTGTTTTTCATGTATCAACTTCCTCTACCTAAAGGGACCCCAGCCTTGCAGAGCCTACTTCATGATTTTGTCCTCTCTCCTGCTGACCTGTGTTGCCTGATACTGAATTCAGGGAGACTCAAGATAAATTAATTAAATTAGCTGAGGCCTTTTACAAAGTCACTTTGGAGGCAATTTAATTTTCTTCTTTTTTTCTGTTTAGCTGGTTGAGAAATAAAATTCAGTCACAACCATATAAAATACTGTTTTAATTAGATCCGAAGAGAAATGTAGTCTTGGTTTCTTGCTCAACTTTCGTAATTATGAAAATTAATTTTAAAAGTGATAGTAACTTCATTTTATGAAAGTGGATTTGTTTGCGAAATTATTTTACACTGCCCATCCAGAAAAATTTCACATGCCAAATTTTGTTTTATTCATTTCTTGTGATTAGCAAACAAAGTCTCAAAATAAGATTAGGTCATTTTCAAGAACTCCTTCAATTAAAACAAATTAGAAATGAATGCAAATCTTAAAGTGTTAAATGTTTCAAAACAAGAAATAACAGCCACCCATGGTTATGTATCCAATAAATTTCTAAAGAAAGACATTCGTCTACTTTTAGGTGAATGCTATAGTTTGGTCTACCTCTTTTCTAATAAATATTTCTTTTTAATAAAGTAAAATATTATTAACAAAATACCAATAAGAAACAAATACATTGCTATTATAAATATCTCTCACATCTCTTCAGATATCTATATAAATTATTATTTAAATTGCCTTTCTCAAAATGATTGGTGAATGGCTTCTATGCTTTGGCAATTTATCATTTTTTATCTCAATATATGACAAAGAAGTATAGATCCATATGCCTCATAACTTGCACAGTTCTAACTAGTTTTATGGTTTTCATATTTAAAATTGACTTAATTAATGTTTAAATCATCAGGAATCTGGAACACCTTCACTATGCCAATAAACTGTGATTGAACCAAAATATTTACTGTGGTACATCTATATCCACCACAGCTAGCCAGATTGTTTGAATACAGTAACTTGTGCCACTGGTTTAGACATCAAATTTGATATAGATGTTAAATATACTAATCAGTATATCAAGGAACTGAAAGTAGCACATTCAAACAGAAATAAATAGATGACGAGGGAGAGAGAGAGAGAGAGAGAGAGAAAGGTAGTGAGAGAGTAAAACATATTTCAGACAAAAAGTATGCACACTTACTTATACTCATATGTTCCCGCCCACTCTTTCTCTCACATCTACATACATACGTGACAAATATTTCCGTACCTGTACTTCATCATCACTTTGTATACTTCACTCTACATTGTGGAAATAGTGCATGAGTTTGATTATTAATTAGTTACACTATGAAATTCACTGTTCACAAGATGAAGATAGATGGATAGGCTACTTGAACTTGCCAACAGAAACACAATTTGAGATAATGGATTTCTTAGCTGTGAATTTCTCATACTTTTAAGTAATTTTACCCACTATTTCATATTGATGTTCATAAGGCCCTGTTGAAACAAAGCATAAGGAAAATGTGTTTTATTTCAATCTTCTATGAAATGATGAAAGATCAACATTTAGCATGTAGCTTAATCACCTATTTGGTGGAAGGAAATATGGACTTTGGAGCCATATGCAGATTGAATATTTGCTTCATCACTTTCAGCTCACATAACCTAGAGGAAGTTGCTTACTCACTCTGGAATACAGCATCCATATTGATAAAGAGGGATAAGTTATACTTACCTCACATGTTACAAATGTTAGTTATCTTTTGAGTTTTTAGAACTGTTTATTTTTGCATTGAATATATATATGCACGTACTATATTTGTATATGTATGCATACACATACATATATAAAATCAATGAGCTGAGTGTCATATTAAACGAGATAGAAAGTTTGGTAGACAGATATAAAATCACTGAAGTTACCCTTATGATTTTTAAGGTTTGTTTTGGTGTTTATATTTGTTCCACTGTTGGGGTGTGAAAAGTTATCTAATCTCCAAAGTCTGAGGAGAGATTGATAGCATATCATGATAAACAAAATTAAGTTTCCGTATAATTTTGTTTATATTACTAAAAACAAGCAATGAGAAAAATCTTAAAAAAGTGGTTTTCTTCATCTTTCACTGTTTATTACATCTCTAAATTCTCCTCTAGCATTAATTAATACTTTACCTTTGCAGACTGAATTTGCCTTGCTATGTCTCCAATTTTCTACCTTGTCTGTTAAATACTTTGGTATCAGATTATGACCTAATCCCCTGTAGCTCAGAGGCACAATCTACATAAAGAGCATTTACCTCCATAACACTGGAAAACTATGGAACTACATTCAGAAAAGATGAGAAAAAGATTCCAGGATCATGTATTACATTTTAATATTTCTTGTGCAAAACAATTTTTTAAGACATCAAAATTATGATACTTTTATCATTGCTATTGGCTATATTATAAGGGACTATCTGGTACTAAGATCAATTAAAACAATCACAATTTATTTTCTGAAGTGTATATAGGTTAACAATTATTTTTTCTTATAAAAGAAGGCTGAAAAATCTCTCAGTCCAACATTTCCCATCACATATTTTGTGTACTTTATTTGTACCTGAGTAACTTTCTGCTCAAGTTAAAAAGAGAAGTTAACATCATGATAGGTTGGATATCTAAACTTTCCATAAAACAAAAAAAGAGGGTGTTTATTTAAGTAATATCTTTATCTTCCTATGAAATCAAAATAAATGTCTTAAGCAAGGTTGAAGAAAAACACTAAAATTGTAACTAACTGAATTTTTTCTCATTCTAAGAAATTTCCACTCAAAACCAGGCATTTCAGTTTATGTTAAAGGCATGTTGATGTATCTACAAAAAATAATTTGGACTAGTTTATAGGCATTTTGCCAGAAAACTCAACTGACATCATTCATACGTAGTGACAATCTAATTATATGAAGTCAATTAAAAATCATCCACTCTTTTTACATTTACTTTTTTAAAAAAGATTGGATTTTATGTTTTGACATTTGCAAAAAGTTCACTTTGGAGCCAATACCTTGTGAGTAAAGGTAGCAAGTGATAAAGCCCTTTTCTCTGAGCTATGATTGCATATAAAATAAATATATAAATATGAAAAAATAGAATTATTATGGAAAGTCTGAAATATTCTTTGGTGTAAGTTTGTGCGAACAATGCTGCCATTTCATTACTGTGATTGAGGGGACAGAGATTTCTTTAAAACTATCTCTAACTTCAATTTCGGAAGGATAACATCTAGGGAAGTATATGTTTTTATACCTATTTTTATTATACTAAGTGTGTAAGAGAACAAATAGTCAATAATGAAATGTTAAATGGTCAACTTTCATAATAAATTAGTTTAAGATGCATTTTGAACTCTGACAAATAAAAGGATAGTTACAACCTCTACTATTTAACAATTTAAGGAGCAGAAGGCCATGAAAAATCAACACTGGTATATTATTTGCCTTAAGTATTAATTGCTTGAGGGTATAAAATGTCATTATTCTTTATTTTTACACTAGTCAACTGAAGTGGAAAATTGAGATAATTCCCTCAAGCGGAACTCACATTTGCTTCAATTATGTGGATACTTCAGATGAAAATAACTTTTATGTTATAATTACCTACATACTTCAACTTTATATCTTGATGAAACTTTGGTATGCAAGTTGTAATGTTAGGGATTTTTTTTAACACAATATGTTGTACTTCATGGAAATGTACATTCTAAAATTAAGTCCAAAAGTCTTAGGCATCAAAAGACATTTGAGGAAATAGGGTAACCATTTAAAAGTTATCGTAATAAGTTATAAGCAGTGATGACTTATACTAAATATAAGTATCTCAGAGATAGTCTTTTAAAAATAGACTCTTTTAAAGGTCATTAAGTGCCTAATGCAACCAGATCGAATTTTGGAAGTAAACATCAGCAGTTCCTTGCCAGAACATGTGGTTTAAAGATTTCTTATACAAGGCAACAATGTTGCACAGCTTTACAAGGGCATAAATATAATTTAACACACAGCGATCTAAGCTCTAACCTGATTTGTGACTGCTGACAGTGCCTAAGCAGAAGAAAAAAGGCAAGGAATTTTTTCCCCAGTGATTGGAATGCTTAGAGCTAATTTTGTGTATATATTTTTTTACCTTGTTTTATAAAGAAAAGTTTTCCTCCATTATTGTCCAATTTTCTCTCCATTACATTTTAATGACATTAATCTTTGAGGAACATTTTTGCTATTTCAGTTTTTTATGGTTGACTAGTCGGGATTAAAGGACACATTTCCGCCCAGATCCTGGGACACTAGTTTACACTGATGCTTAAGTGTTCATACATACAATAAAATAAATGGGTTAGCATAAGTTCATTGTTTTTAAAATTTAGAGCTTTAAGAATTGAGAATGTCTAAAACACAATTACCATAAATGACTTACTGTGATTTGGAAGGTAATATGTGGGTATACATGTATATGAATATTCAATATTCATTTAATGATATGCCACAGTTAATAGACTGCAGTATAAAATAAATGTTAGTGTATCAATCAGGTCACCAATGAGAATTGTGTTACTAATATTCATTAACTTTGTAACAGATAATTGTAGAAATAACCCAAAGCTATGTAATTAGGAGGTGATTATATTCCCATTTCTTAATGACAAAATGAACTTATAGTTCAAGCAACTGGTACAAGAAAAAAGAACAATATGAAATGAGGTTATAAATCAACTACTAAATATTTACTCTCCTTGGCTACTGACTAAGTACAAGTCTCTGTGTTTTATAACAATTTTCTATTAAATGGCTTTGTGAATTAAGACCCAAAATAGTCTCTTTTCTCATTATAGTCAAAATGTTCCACATTATTTGGGAATGACAGGATTGCTTCCTTGTTGCTTTAATTATGTTTATATTCATAAATATAGTTATGTTTATATTCATGGGACAGAATTAATACAATTTAAGCATTAGTGTTTTTAAATCTACATTTCTGGGGGAAAGAATCAGTAACCACTTATGAAGGACCAATTAATCATAATTCTTTACTTCTACAAAAAGATTTTTGTGATGCCAACATCTGATAAAGACTGATAAAAGCTTAACTTTTGGTTTAGGGCCAAGTGCTTTAACTCATCTTAGTGATTATATATATGTTAAACATGCTGGGAAAGGACATCCATAGTAGCAAAGAAAGTTTACTGAAAATATGTATCTAGTACACTTCATATCTTTAGTGTGTTAGATAATTTCCTTGCACTTGAAGTTATGCAGAATTGATAAGTTTTGAATGTTTTGTTTTGATTAAATTGACATTAGATAAATATATCTTAGCTCTATTTGTTCATTCATTCTTTCATTCATTTATTTTCCGAGACAGGGTCTATGTTGTGTATAAGTTACTCTGTCAGTGGTATTTTGTTACAGCATCTTGAGTGAACTAAGACCCTTCCAGCAAAATCCCCCACATCCACCCTACTATGAACAGATAATTTGTGCTCAGTTCTCCAGTATGTCTGACTCTGGGTTATCATTCATCAATCGTACCAGCTGTTTGAAATCACAATTTCTCCTTCTTTTAAAACATAATTTGCCATATAGTTAGGTTCTTTAATGTCATGTATGTTAATTTTCAACACATAGGTAAACATTTGAAATGGTTATCAAGATATGTTTTTTTAAACTCTCTCTCGTAGGACTAGAGACAAAAACATCAAAGTTTGAAAATCTAGTCCCAGCCTTATGTTAGCAGCCATTTATGGTATTTTTACTATTTTAATGGCCCTAAAAATATTTTTAATATTTTTCTTACAATTTTCACTTTTTAAATGAAAAATAATATGCATACAAAAAAGTGTACATGCTAAAATTGAATTTGTAACATTCAAATAGAATCTTTGCAAAATGAACACACCTACCTCAGTATAAACAGGTAGAAATCAAATATTAAAATATTATAAGCATCTCAGTAACTTTCTTGCATTCACTACTGTCTTAAGCATAGCTGCTATCCTAATGTCTGATAGCATATTTTTTGCCCATTTTGTTCTTTGTATAAGTAAATACATAGACATTTTTCACTGACTTTATATTATATGAGGCTCATATAAATTTTTACATACAGTTGTAATCTTTCATTCTCTTTAAGTAGCATGTTATGTAAATAGGCCACCATATATTTATCCATTGTATTGTTGGTGACCATTTAGGTTATATCTAGTTTTCAGATATTGTGAATTATACATATTTTTGTTGTTATTTTGTTTTGTTTTAATGAACATATATATTTCCCTTGGGTACGTTTCTACAGGGAGAATTAGTGTATAGTATGTGTTTGCATATTTAGTTGTTTTTTTTAGAAATAATTTTGTAGTAGCCTAAAAAGAGTGTGGGCAATATATAAAAATCCTTGTCACTCCAAACATATGCCAACATTTGATATTTTCTGTCTTTTTCATTTTCGCCATACTAATGTTTGAAGCAGTATGGCATTGTGGTTTTAATTTGCATTTCTCTTAGGACAAATGAATTGGGCACATTTTCATGTTTAGTGTCCCCTGAAATTTGAATAAATTCATCTGCCAAATCAACATAAAGGGCTGGCTCTGGATGCTTGTGAGTCCTTGTGTTTTGGAGTGCTTATTTTGTAAAACTTTGAAGCATTGTAACTCATTTTAAAAGGTTATAAACTCTTAACCTGTTCATATGGATTGCATCCTTATAAAAAGCTTTTTGGAAGGTTTAGTTCTTGCAGACATTTGAATAGAAAACATTTCCTATTGAAACTACTTTTTGTTGCATTTTAATAATTTGGTGACATGAGTGTGTCAATTATAAGATAGAGCAGGTTCCAGGGGACCTACGGGTCACCTCTGGTGGGCCCAGGTTGTGCTTTGTGGCTTGATTAGCAGCTATTCAGTGTCTGGATGGTTAAATAAGGATGCCTATGGTATTTGAAAACTCGTGGAAAGCTGTATAGCAATAATAATGGGCAATTTAAGAAAGAAGGAAAATTGAAGATTGAAAATGGCATTTCAAAAGTTTTTTTTTCAATAAATAAAAAATACTTGAGCATTTCAATGTCAAGAATTACTTGACTTATCCTTTATTGTGTGTAGTGCTCTTTGTTAAATGGACTGAGTCACCCAAAGATTGATCAAATGGATTTTCAATGGATACACAGACAAGATAAAAATGCATAAGCATTTCTTTCCCTTGGAAATTCCATGATGTTTTAGTGTGTGCTGAGACAATGAAATAAATGAATAAATACAAAACATTTTTTCATAATTGATTTAAGCAAAATACTAGGTTTTTTGAAAGCTTCAGAATGGGGAAATGGTTTAAGAAGTTCATGAATTTCATAGCGACGTATTCGTTTTAAGCTTGGGGTCTTCTGCTTCTAGTGTGTCTGCAACCTAAGGACAATAAATAACCCAGCAGTTTTTTTATTTTGCCAAGTCCCTGGAAAAGGAGAACTATTGTTGATCTGTTGCTTCCTTTTGTTTTATTTCTCAATTTACAAGTTACATTTTTTTCTACATTCATGAGAAATACAATTTCCAACTGTATTTTGGAAAAGGTTTATCTTATTGTGCACTTTTACCTCCATTCACAGGAAAAGAAATATGTGCTCAAAGCTGTTACTGAATTTAGCAGGTATTTTGGTCTTCCTAATTTTCCTTTCTATAAGCTCCTGCTGTCCAATCTGACTATAAGTTTTGCCCATTCTGCCAGAAGAATTGGCAAATCTCTGTTGTGGAGCAAATCTCTCATTCAAAGTTTTTGACTTGTCGGTAGAAAGATATTTGTTCTAATTTACTTTTGTTACTGAGTACCACCTGTCATTGAGGACAGAAATGGAGAAAAACATCTCTCTCACCGGATAGTTCTCATTTTCCACTTACAGTTGAAGCTATAGCTGTGCACCCAAAGTCTGACTTTTGTCAAATTACCATATTTGCTCAGATAAGTCAACAATGTAGGTTTGGCTTCCTGGAAAAACGTCTCTAGTCACATGTTAGTAATCTCAGAAAAATTCAAAACTGACCTTGTTTTCTAATCATACACTAAAGAATCCTTCCCTATTTAGAGTCTGTTCCGATCTCATTTGTAATTACTTCTCATATGCTAAGCTTAAGGTAAATAAACCCACTCACCATTTTTTAGTATCCTCCTTGCTTTCATGCTTTCAAACCTTGACTGGCAATCTGTTTTTATATTGAAATATCTTTCCAGTCATCATCCCACTTATGCAAATTCTATGATTCTTTCAACGTTAGATGAAATGACACCTTTATTCTGAAGTATGTTTTGGTCCTGTCACCTTGAAGGACTATTCTCTTTGAATTCTTTCAGCACACGTTTTTTTGGGGGGGGGGCGGTGCAGTATTTTTTTCATTGTGGTAAAGTATACATAACATAAAATTTGCCATTTTAACCAATTTTAAGTGTGCAGTTCAGTGGCATTAGGAACGTTCATATTGTTGTGTAACCATCACCGTCCCTCCAGAACTTTTTCATCTTCTTAAACTGAGACTCCATATCCATTAAATACCAGCTCCCCATTTTCTCCTTCCCCCAACCCCTGGCAACTATCATTCTACTTTCTGTTAGTATGAATTTGACTACTCTAAGTACTTCATATAAATGGAATCATATGGTGTTTGTCTTTCTGTGACTTTTATTTCACTTAGCATAACGTCTTCAAGGTTCATCCATGTTGTAAGCATGTATGAGAATTTTCTTCTTTTTAAGGCTGAATAATATTCCATTGTATGTATATACTATATTTTATTTATCCATTTATCTGTCAATGGACACTTTGGTTGTTTCCATCTTTTGGCTCTTATGAATAATGCTGCCATGAACACAGATGTACAAGTATCTGTTGGAGTCCCTGCCTCAATTCTTCTGGATATATACCCAGAAGTAGAATTGCTGGATCATATGGCAATTCTACATTTAATTTTCTGAGAAACTTCCATACCCATTTTCCACAGTGTTTTATTCTCTTTAATGGCTGTTTTACATTCTATTCTATGAATGTATCATAATTTATTTAACCAATCCTATATTTATGTCTATCAAATTATAAACTCACATAATCTCTATTCTCTGGCCCAGCAATTTATAAAGAATTTATCTCACAGATAAACTTCTCTACATATATAACAAATATTTCCAAGAAATTCTCTTGTAACATTTTTATATGAAGAGCCTGGAAACATTTTAAACTTCAGCAAACTTTTTTTTTTTTTTTTACCACAGTGTATTTTCTATGTTCTCATAGAGGACATATATTTAATACTATTAATACTTTACTACACAAGTCTTGAGTACTGGCCACTTTTCTTTGAAATCTTCCTATACTTAGCACAGTTTCTGGCACATGGTGAAGTTCGATAAATACTACAGTATATTTTTCTTAACAGTTTCTTTTTTCATGTTACATGTGAATTATTTTACAATCAATGGCATTTTACAATCATAGTGGCTAAAAGACAGGGCTAAGCCAATTGTCCTTGCCTATGCCTGTGAGCACTTGGTCCAACTTGTTTATATTTTCATCACTACACTCAAGTAGTATGCATTGTTGTCACTTTATGTGTTGGTTTAATTGTCATTTAAAATCTTTCAAAGATTTCAACAATGTTTCATCATTTACTGTGTTCACAGACAGGGAAAGAAAGGGAGCAGTGGAGCACATCATTAATATTAGTGAAACAAATAGTCTTCATAGGAACAATGATAGCTTTCCCATATTATCTTGCAAAACCACATCCAAGTGCTTTATGGTAAGAAAGGAAAATACCTACAACCAGATAATGTTTGACTATTGACACATATGCAAAATGATTGCTAATCCGATGCCTGGTATTGTAAACCAAATAGAGATAAAAATCACAAAATCCCTTGGAAATAGATGAAAGAAACCTCAAAGTAATGAGAGGATTATACAACTGATTCATATGTTGCATAGGATTATTAATTTACCCTGGATTTGAATTCATAGTATTTTTCTTTTATTTAGTCATTCATAAAATAATGCATCTTATAAGTGATGGCTTATTAAAGACAAAGTTGAAGAAATATATGTCAACTGAGTGAATGAAATGCTGAAGGGGTAAATGATAAAATCTCATGTGGATAATACAATTGTGAAATTCTGTTCCTAGTAATGCGAATCATCAACTCAGGACGTGATTTGTGTCACACTTTCTAACATAAGCCAAAATATAGGAAATACAGTACTTCTTTGAAATGAATAACTCCTTACCCCCCCAAAGAAAATAAACTATTCTTTTGAAATCTACTCTGCTCAGTAATATATACACACATGTGTATGCATGTATATAAAATATGATTGTAAATATAGGTATTCTGTCTGTAATTGACTGTGCTGTGACTTTTCAACATGAAAGATGATTTGATGTTTTCCTCAGTGTGAATATTTAGAAATCAGGAGATGTTCTCCTATCCAATATACCTATTTTCCATGTGGCCCAGTACATAGAAAACATAATTGCTTTCTCAATTCCCTAATTCAATGTGCTGTCTAAATATTTAATAACCACAAAGTACTGCTGGTGGCTCTTTCACAATCCAAACAAAAATACTCTTCGTGAAGAAATGAATGACATAAAATAACATTTATAAGAGTGTGCCTATTTGACATATTTACAAGAAAATACATTTATTGAGGAGTATTTCTGTGTTTAAATGGACCATTTTAACAGTGGAAACAGATGTGCTTTTTGCCTAAACCTCTGTACAGGTTTTTGACTGTGTTTCCACTCTCATTTTTATTTTAGAAATGTAACATTCTCAGATTCTTTTCCCCTTGTTTAGTATTAATATCTGTTTTCTCTGTGAATTTAGTATTAACTCCAAACACACAGAAGGGTGATGACTTAACATTTTATAGGCATAACCAAACCCAAAATTGTTTTATGATATTATGATGTCACTCTTAACCTCTTGATGACTCATTAAAATTTAGTGAAAAATAAAACCCTGACATGAGAATAGTTTTAGTAAAAGAAAAAAAATCAATTTTATTTGCATTTGGAATTAAGAGAAATTTTAGGTAGGAGAGATTGAGAGGAAGGAGAGAAGAGAGATTATCAGGACACTTGATGTGTGCCTTAAAGATATTTAAGAACAGAGGTGTCTAATGTCAAGTTGGTTATGTCTCTACAGATATTCTCTTCTCCATAAATATCCTCCCTTCCTTCTCCAACCTACTCCCTTCCCTCGCTTAAGCCACACTCAACTCAGCTATGTCAATGATCTTCAGCAAATCCTGTTGCAGAGAATTTTCTTGCTAGAAAGCTGAAGAATGGCATATGCGTCTAAAATGGTAGGATGTGACTAGGTTTCTTACCTGGGCCTGAGATATAGGACACACATAAGGGACAGAACATACAAGAGAGCGGACAATTCCATCAACTAACCTGATTCTGGAAATGCAGAAGAAAAGCTCCAGAGGTCATCAGAACAATGTGAGCCCCAGATATGTGAGGATAGTTATTGAACTTTCACTCGGTGTGAAATTCCAAGGTTCAAAATTGTTGAGGCCAACAGATTGGAGCTCACTTTGTCCAGTTCTTAAAACGAGGAAACCACAAAGACATCTTTGTTACACTTGTATGACAAGTGCAAGAAATTAGACTGAACTGGCATAGCTAGACCACAGATTTGTCCTGGCCTGTGCCAATCACCCTGAGATAGAAGATTGCCCATGTAGAGATCAATTAAGCCAAGTATATGAATTGACCAAAATTCTCATGAATTATTTTGATACCTTACCATACAAGATGAATATCTGTATTAAAATCAATGAATAATAATTAAAACAGATCTAAAATTGCAACTCTATTTCTGAAAATCTCAATCGACTACCTCTGCCTTGCTTTTAGCTGACTTTGGTGGTACCTGATATAGCAAATACCATATACAATTTTCACATGACTGACTAGCTGCTAGTTGAATCCAAAACCTCCTTTTTTTTTTTTTTTTTTTTTGAGACAGAGTCTCACTCTGTTACCCTGGCTAGAGTGCCGTGGTGTCAGCCTAGCTCACAGCAACCTCAAACTCCTGGGCTTAAGCAATCCTTCTGTCTCAGCCTCCCAAGTAGCTGAGACTACAGTCATGTGCCACCATGCCCGGCTAATTTTTTTTTCTATATATATTTTTAGCTGTCCAAATCATTTCTTTCTATTTTTAGTAGAGACGGGGTCTCGCTCTTGCTCAGGCTGGCCTTGAACTCCTGACCTCGAGCGATCCACCCGCCTCGACCTCCCAGAGTGCTAGGAATACAGGTGTGAGCCACTGCGCCTGGCCAGAACCTCCTCATTTTTAATCATAAATTTTATTATCACATTTCAATATTGTCACTTTCTGATTTGCTCAAAACTTTAAATCCTTAAGGAATAAATTTAATTTTATTTCATGATTTTTCTATGGTCTTGATTTTTAGGTATAGTGAAGAAAAACAATCTTTTAGTGATCCTAATTAAATGTGTGTCTATATAAAGGCATTTTTAGGGTACAGTGAAAACCATTCAGTGAGATTGACATATTAGAATGAATGGATTCACTCCATGGAGGCAGTATATTCGGAATCTCTTAATCGATTTAAGATTGACTGACAGGATGGAGAAGCTTCTGCCTAATAGTGACTCTCAGGTTAATTTGAGACTTCCATTATTCATGTAATCTCTCATAATTGTCATGTAACTTTGTCATAATTTCTGTTTGACTTCATATATGAAATTAGTGTCCTTGCTGGTAGTGACCCACAAATGGTTAATTTTCTGTTGTCCCCATAGGTCTTTGACTAATTTAGATTTAGTATGCAGTAACTTATTTTCTAGTTTTTGAAAGGTGAATTAATTGAGCAATTGGCCTTTTTCAGAATTCAGTTCTATTTTAAGTAATCTTCCTGATTTTAAATTGTTATTCAAATTTAAAGAAGATCATTATTTAAGGAAGACTTAATATTATTTGAATGAAATTTAATATTATAAGCTTTTATTAAGAAACCAATTTACATTTTCTCATTTCTTTTTTTTTCTTTATTTTTATGTTAAATTATTATGGGTACATAATAGTTGTATATCTTTATAGCATACATGTGATGTTTTGATACAGGCATACAATGTGAATTAATCAAATCAGGGTAATTAGGGCATCCAGCACTTCAGGCATTTATCATTTCTAATTTTTGTACCCATTAACTATTCTCACTTTATCCTTTATCCCCACCTCCCCACTACCCTTCGCAGCCTCTGGTAACCATCACAGTATCCTATGTCTCCATGACATCAATTGTTTTTAATATTTAACTCCCACAGATCAGTGAGAACATGCAATATTTGTTTTTCTGTGCTTGGCTTATTTCACTTAACGTAATGTTCTCCAGTTCCTTCCATGTTGTTGCAAATGGCAGGATTTCATTCTGTTCTGTGACTACACAATATCCCATTGTGTATAAGTACCTTATCCATTCATCCATTGATGGAAACTTAGGTTGATTCCAAATCTTGGCTATTGTGAACAGTGCTGCAATACAGACGGGAGTACAGATATCTTTTCAATATACTGAATTCCCTTCCTTTGAAATATACCCAGCTATGGGATTTCTGGGTTATATGGTAGTTCTATTTTCAGTTTTTGAGGAACCTCCATACTGATCTCCATAGTGGTTGATTAATTTACACTTTCACCAACAGTGTACAAGGGTTCCTCTTTGTCCACATCCTTGCCAGAGTTCATTATTGCCTGTCTTTTCAATAAAAGCCATTTTAACGGGGGCAGATGATATGTCAAAGTTTTGATTTGCATTTTGCTGATAACTAAACATGCTGAGTATTATTTGATACGCCTGTTGGCCATTTGTATGTCTTCTTTTGAGTAATGTCTATTGAGATCCTTTGCCCATATTTTAATCAGATTACTTGATCTTTTTCCTATTTAGTTGCTGGATTTCCTTATATATTCTAGTTACTATCCATGTCAGATAAGTAGTTTGCAAATAATTTCTCCCATTCTATGGAATGTATCTTCCCTTTGTTGATTGTTTCTTTTGCTGTGCAGAAACTTTATAGCTTATTGTGACATCATTTGTCCAATTTTGCTTTGGATGGCTGTGCTTTGGGAGTATTAGTCAAGAAATCATTGCCCAGATCAATATGCTGAAACATTTTCCCAATGTGTTATTTTAGTAATTTCATGGTTTCAAGTCTTAGATTTAAGTGTCTATTCCACTTTCATTTTATTTTTGTATACAGTGAGAGATAAGGGTCTAGTTTCATTCTTCTGCATATGGATATCCAATTTTCCCAGCACCATCAATTGAAGAGACTGGCCTTTCTCCAATGCATGTCCTTGACACCTTTGTTGAAGATAAGTTCACTAAAGATATGTGATTTTATTTCTGGGTTCTGTATTCTATTCCATTGGTCTGTGTGTCTGTTTTTATGCCAGTATCATGCTATTTTGGGTACTACAGTTCTATAGTATAATTTGAAGTCAGAGAATATGATTTTTCTGGTTTTGTTCTTTTTGCTCAGGATGGCTGTGGCTATTCTGGGTCTTTTGTGGTTACATATAAATTTAAGGATTATTTTTTCAAATTTGTATGAAGAATGTCTTTTGTATTTTGATGGGGATTGCACTGACTTTGTAGATTGCTTTGGGTAATGTGGACATTTTGACAATATGGATTCTTCCAATCTATGAGCATGGAATATCTTTCCAATTTTTGTGTCCTATTTCAATATCTTTAATTAAGTTTTTATGATTTTAATTATAGGATTTTTAACTTTTTGGTTAAGTTTATTCCTAAGTATTTTATTTTATGTGTAGCTATTGTATATGGGATTAGTTTCCTCATTTCTTTTTCAGATTGTTTACTGTTGGCAAATAGACATATGACTGAGTTTTGTATGTTGATTTTGCAACCTGTAAATTTGCAGAATTTGTTTATTAATTCTAATAGATTCTTTTGTGGAATCTTTAGGTTGCTCTCTATATAAGATCATATCATCAATGAACAAGGATCATTTGACTTCTTCCTTTTCAATTCGGATGCCCTTCATTTCTTTCTCCTGTCTGATTGCTCTAGCTAGAACTTGTAGTACTATGTTGAATAGCAGTGGTGAAAGTGGTCATCCTAGTGGATCACCAGGGGTAATGGTTACCCCATTTCCACCCTTTGGTTTCTGGACCTGTGAATTCTGGCTATGGGAAAAACAGCACCATATATTGAAGGTTGGTTCAAAGCCTTCTGGAGAAGCTGTCCCAGGCTTGCAAGATATCACTACCTAGCTGGCACTGTAATGCATCTCCAAAAACCCACTTGACAGTTCTTCCAAGCCAGTTGCTTCAGAATGATGGTATTGTGGTAAGACCAATGAATTCCATGTACACAGGCCCATTGCTAAACTTGAATTATATTACAAGGCATCTTGTAAGTCCACAGGTGGTAATTTTGGCACCATTGCATGCAGGGAAGGCAAATTAGGACTGGGACTGAATTATGCCACTGGCTTTCCTGGGTCTCTAGGCTGAAGCCAGTAGATGGTGGGACTTCTCAGCCTCCACCATCACATGAGTCAATTCCTTATGGTTAATCCCTTTCTAGATGGATATATGGACATAAATATTGATATGGATATATCCTATTGGTTCTGCTTCTCTGGAGAGCCCTAATTGATATGCTCTTTAAGCAGTCATCCTTTATTCCTTCCTCCTCCCAGCTATTAGCAACCACTAGTCTCTTTTCTGCCTCTAAAGGTTTACCAACTCGGAATATTTCATATAACATTTAACAGTGACTCAAAAAGTTAAACAGAATTACCATAGGACACAGTAATTCCACTCCTGTGTATATATCGCCCAACATTGAAAACAAATAATCAAACACTCGTACACATATGTTCATAGAAGCATAATTTACAATAACCAAAAGGTGAAAACAACCAAAATGCCCATCATTGAGAAAATGAATATACCAACTGTGGCTATACATGTAATGGAATGTTATTCAGCCTTAAAAAAGAATGAAGTATTGATATATGCCATGGTGTGGATGAACTTTGAAAACATTACATTAAATTAATAAGTCAGCCACAAAAGATCATATATCACGTAACTTTTTAAACTATAAAATCTGTTGACATCAAAATCAGGTCTCTTTAAATATATGATAATTTTGATCATCCATGAGGTTGTAGTTCAGCCAAAAGTATGCAGGAAATATCAAGGTGCGGTAACTAGCTTAAGAAGTAATAATTAAATTTTATACTGAAACAATTTCATGTGAAGGAAAGAAAATAAGGACTAAGATTTTAAGCACTGGTTATATTTAATTAAATATTTAATCATTGGCATCATAGTTTTTAATAAATGTTTTTGAAACCCTGTCATGTATACAATACTGTCATAGGGAATTAAGATATAAATCTTTATTCTCCCTAGCCAAATGCTTCTACACTGTCAGAAATTCTCGAATATGATTTTTTTCTTTCTTTATATTGTCTGTCTCACCTGTAAATTGAATTAAATTGGTCAATTAAATCATTAAAAAACTAAATTGGTTAATATGTGTAAAATGCTTAGAACAATACTGGGCACTTAAGTCACTGTATATTAGTTATAATTATTTTACTATTATAGATAATTTTAAAAATTTAAATAATAGGCTATATGCATGTGGTAGCTAATTCTTTATGCCTTAAATATATTTGTGGAAACTTGTACTTTTGCATTTATTCTCTCATTTGTTTCTCACAACATTCTTTTCCTATACATATAAGACTCATCCTCCATTATCAACAGGCAACCTGAATTCAGAGATTTAAGGCACTAACTTAAGTTACTCATGGTTACCTAGCTGGAAAGTCAAGCAGATGGGATTTAAACATCCAAACTTAGTGTTGAATATGTTTACTAACTTAGGAGATGGTATTATGGTTGTATAAATATGTCAAAATATATCAAACCTTACACATTAAGTAAATGGTGTTAATTAATATGCCAATTATACAAATATATGTATGTGCATACACATATATTTGTATGTTTGTACAATGTATAATTATTAACAGCAAATACATATTACATGGGGCGAAAAAGTTAAAATGAAGATTCTCTTGAAAATATATAATGAACACATCTCAAAGACTTTATTCAATTTATCAATTAATGAGAAAACTAGTAAAATGTTGAAACTGGCTCAAAATACATTTGAGGAGCTGAATATGTATAGGCATTAAATAAAGAAGTGTTAAGTTTGATGAATTAGACACAAAACTGGATAACGGCTGACAGAGTCATAAATACTTTTTGATTATTTCTGGGTAAAAAATATTTGCACTTCTACAAAACAATAATACCTAAGTTCAAACCAGATGTTACAGTGTTATCCAATAGCTTATTCAATAGTGAGTCAATCAGAGGTACAAGCCTAGAGCAGCATCTAAAGGACTCTTACTGATATCTTTTGCCTATTGTCACATTTCAGATAACTTTTGTACAGAAAGATTTCTTCATTTAGTTGAACACCAAATTTAGTTCATAATTTGAAGCATTTGCTGTAAACAACGTAGAATTTTGAATAGGCTCTCAACATAATTCTCAATAATTGTAATTGCATTTTACTCAAAATTTTGCATAGCTCATGTCTTAGAGAACTATGTTTGTCTTTCACGCATAAACCAAGAAAAAATGTTTTTATACCCTTGCTCAAGATCCTAATGTATATTGCACATTGCTAGTACCTATATAAATAGTATCTTTTTTACTTATATTTAGATTGAAAATATCTTTGATATGCTTTATATTATTTTATAAGTATATTAATTATATATTTTTGGAAGAATACAAACCAATGTTAATAGTTTATTGAAAATCAATAACTATTATGCATTAATTATGCTTTATACACTGTCTGCTAATCACTTAAGTATTAAAACTTAGCTAATTTTTTCATATGCTGGCAACATTTTCTCATATCAATGTAATAGAGTCTAGATTGTGTTGAAACTTATTTAATATAACCATACATTCCTCAACTGTCTAGAAGTTATCCATGTATAATATTTCAAAGAAAATAGTTATGTGGTAAATTAATTTTCATCCTCAAATGAAATCAGTTTTTATAATAAGAAGAAAATTTCATTTTCTTCAATTGTCATATGCTTTATTATTTCAAAAATACAATTATGCATGAAGGAATTTAAATTAATTTATGCGTTGAAGTTAATTAAGTCAAAGTCTTGACCTCACAATATCCATTAATACTTTAGAGTTACACAGAATGTTCACTTGCTTAACAAATATTTATGTAATGTGAACTATGTGCCAAGCATTGTTCTAGGCTGAGATGTAGCAGTAAACGTAAAAGCCCAAAGCTCCTTAGAGATTACATTCCAGTGCATGGAGACATATCATACATCAATAAATTAGTAGTTATACAGTATGTCAAATGGTCCTAAGGATAATGAGTAGAAAAAAAAGCTGGGAAAGTATTGGGAAATTCAGGGTGGATAGCTGCAATTTTAAGTAGGATATTTTGGGAAGGATTCACTGAAAAAGTGACCTTTTATTTAAGAATAAGACCTGAAGAAAATGAAGAAATGAGCTGTAGGATATGCAGAAAAGGTGTACAGGAAAGAGCTGCTGCAAAAGCCGTGAGTTAAGAGAAGGCTTTGCTGTCTGATGAATAGATAACTCCAGTCTTTGTCAATAGGTAATTAGCTTTCATATGTTTAGAAACAGGACATAATCTTTGATGGTTTGTTAAATAACATATTAGCAATAAGAAAATTGAAGAATTTGCATGTAATACTATATAATATTTTATTCTTCTAGGCCAAATCAATGCCAAATTTAATTATAATAGATGCCAAAGCAATCTCACACTCAACAGGTTAAACAGTTTCTAGAAGTGACGTGATTACTGCTTTGGGAGACCAAAGTCTAATTCTGAGTCCTTTATGCTAGTAATCACTACTTTTCTCTGTTCTGAATAACAACTCCAGGAGGTGATCTTAGGACAGAGAGGGATTCATACTCTTTCTATATAAAATGCATCAAATTGTCGTGGTCTGATGGTTGTAGATGTTGTATGAGTAAAAATAAAACATGATGTTGATGGCATACTTCATTCTTGAAAACATTCTTTAATGTATTCATTTAAGGAAATTTTAGATCAAATGAATGAATACATGGTGTGTGTAAATTCAATCAGTAGCTACTTGTACGAATGAAGGGCGTGAATCAGAAAATGCTTCATGACCCAACCAAGGTCATGGATCTGAGTCACTTGCTAAAGCCTTCATATAGTTTATGGTTTGAAAAAGTGTTTATATACATATATATAAAAATATGTATATTTTACTTCATATAGTCAAACTCATCTTAAATGAGATGGTATGGAAACAATTGTCTACCTAGCATGTCTGCTAAGAGGCAGCACAAATACAGCCCAAGAGGAATAAGAATTGAGTGTGTAAAACTGTGGAGAAAAGATGAGCCAGTAATTCTAAATATCAGAGGTAATCAGTCAGTCTAATTATTGAAGTCACCATGTCCTTGGAGTCCCCCGAGGACTCCGCATGCTAAGGACCTGGTCCCTCCTGTGTGCCAGCTGGATCCTTCCTTACCTGACTACTGTGCCTCTTAGTGAGTATCTCCAGAGGAAAATTAGACAACAACTGGGTGTTAACCACTGTGAATTTCATCCTGTAAGGAACATATATCCTTCAGTTTCTGGCTGTTACTATATGCTCTCTAGTACTTTCATATAGTTGATTTTTATATTTTTTCAGAATTTGTGGTTTTTGATGGCAGGAATGAGAATGTGATACAAATTATTTATTTAATCATTACTAGAAGACAGAATATAGGGTCCACATTTGAAGGGAGGAAATACATGATATTTGTCTAAGCTTCTGTAGTCCTTTTTGAATTACTAGCCATTTATTATCCTGTTGATCAAAATTTTTACATTTTGTTGATTGATGGATTGATTTATAAGCGTGAATTTTAGAATACTGTATGTAGAAAAGATAAGGTAATGATTTTCTCTTTATCCAACCAAAACCTCATTTTCACATAATTATTCAAGCATATCTTATAAAATATCATGAAAGATTTATACAAACATTTAGGACTATTGCAAATAGTCCTATCTTGACCCAAGCTTCAAGATTAGCCAAAAAACCAACCATATTTTAAAAACTTTCCAAAACTGGTAATAATGAAAAACAGAAATCATATAATATAGTTCTATACAATAGAAATATATTCAAAGTAAAAAGGATGGCTAAGAGAACCTGAGACCTGTCACAGATTGAAAGAAAGCTAGATAGGGCTCTTAGCATTGGATTGGTTTTTGCCCACATGAGGGTGAAAAGAGCTCTTCAAGATCTGTAACCTTCATTTCACACCATCAAAAGGAGGGCAGATAGGAGTCTGATTTGAATGTGAGCAATAGCTAGTAATATAGAATATACCCTGAGATTTTATCACTTGATCACTTCATTTAGCACTCACTGCATGAACATAGATTTATTATGCCTAAATGTAGGGGCACCAGTTCAGAATAGAATTAAATATTACTCTTTTATATGGAGTTACCATTTGAGCCTTTAGGATATTCTGAATAGTATTCAATGGATAAAGATAGTTGTTTTTGTAAAGAAGTTAAGAAGAGATAATTGTTGTGCATAGAATTTTTGTCTCTTTCCTCTTTGTTTAGGATAACAATGCTTTATTATAGAATTGATAACATTGAAATATGTGGAAATGAGGCACACACGTCTCTTGCATGTGTGGTAAAGGTGTTGTTTCACCAGGATGTGTTAACTTCTTAGGATCTACGTTAGCTTACATGCCACCTGCTCTATCCTCAAGGATCTGTGGATTTCTGATAGGATTCAGTCTGTGAAAGTCACCTCTTCTGCCTATTGTATAGAAGCAGAAAAAACACATTAATGTAAAAATGTGTTAAATCCAAATAAGATTTCTAGTTTAGTTAATAGTATTAATGCAAAGTTAATTTCTTAATTTTGACAACCGCGCCATGTTCATGTAAAATGTTTTTTTTTATTTATTTTATTTTATTTTTTTTATTTTTTTTTATTTCATCATATTATGGGGGATACAGAATTGCAGGTTACATACGTTGCTCCTGTACCACCTTTCCCCCCAAGTCAGAGCTCCAGGCGTGTCTGTTCCCCAGGTCGTGCGCATTGTACCCATCATGTAGGTATAAGTTGGGAAAATGTATATGTGGACTCTCAGTACTCTCTTTGAAGCTCTTCTATTAATCTAAAATTATTTCACAATTTAAAAATATGTCATGCAACACTAAAGAAAATTTAGTTGGGGGACTGTCTGATAATTTTTTTTAAATAAAAATGGGTGAAATTTTCACTTCTGTCCTTCATTTAGTAAGTAGGAAGAGAGGGTCTCCAGAGAATATAAGAATTCAACCAATTTGAACAATCAACCTGTTTGACAGCCTTATTTTATGAGGCATATGACTACTTAGTAGATAAAAACTATCCCTAATCCCTTACAAATAGAAAATAAGATATTTCTAAGGGAAGTTTTATAAAAAGGAAAGAGAGTCTCTGGAAAATATAAAAATTTGACCAACTTAAACTATCAACCTGTTCTACAGCCTTTGTTTATAAGGACTGTGGCTATTTAGTTGACTCAAACTGGTCCCTGACAGACCCTGACTGTCTGTAAATAAACTCAATAACCTTTACTCATTTCCATGCTGAAGTCTCCACCCCATGAAGAGCTATAATCTCATTACCAGAACACACGACCTGTGTGGGAACATGATAACTAACCACACATGCATGTTAAAAACATGCCCTTACATATAATGACACATCTTCTTCTTTCTCTATTAGCCCATAAACATCCCATGCCACACTATGCCTCAGGGAGACACTACTTTAAAAAGTATTTCCAGTGCTCTCCTCACTTGCTACAAGTGATAAAAGCTCTTCCAAAAGCCGGTTTCTCCTGAAGAGTCATTTGTTACCCACCAGGCAACAAGCCTTGATATTTGGGGTAACAATTCCATGTTTTTTCTTTTAGGAATCTTTAAATCAATGATTTTCCCCAGGTCCTCATGGAATAGGTACAGGATAAATGCTTGCTGAATGAATCAGTCTTTTTGATGTATTTAAAGAACCTTTTATTATTGGGATTTGTATTGCCTTGAAAGGGGCTCCTAAATTTTTCTTTTGACTTATTTAAGTTTGAATGGCTCCTGACCTACCACAGTGTGTGCCTTTTGGTTCTCTTCATGAAAGACACCCATGATGATTTAAAAAGATACATACTGCACTCACCCCTCTTCCCTTCAGCTGTCGTGATGGATTATTTTATCTTTGTTAGTTGTCTATCCCTGCATGGTTCATACTTTACAATGTGCACTTTGATATGAAACGATGTTAGTACATATCCATATCAATACAGATCAAAAGAGGGTAAATCAGTGCCCTGACTAGAGAAGACAGATTTACCTATTTAGTGTAATAATATCTGCTCTTAAAATCGTTTTGAAATGCTCCCTGGGTAACTTTCCAGGGTTTTCCCACATTCTTTATCATCCACGTGAAAGCTATTTTATGCTTAATTTGCATGTTTATATGTATAGATATTCTCTTTGTATCACTCATGGTTTAGCCCTTCTGCTCTTTAAGGCTAAACTGTTTTCTGTGTTCTTGATCTGTGCGCTCTATTCAGTGTTTTTCTTTGATATCCTAATCCTTCAAGTATTTTCTCTTGCTTACATCTTTAAAAACACTTCCTTTCTTTCATCTTTCCATTCAGACGTTTAAAGAAAACACTCAAATCTCACTCATTTTAGAAAACATGCATTGTTTTATCTTGTGTTTTACACAACAGATGAAAAAACTCTCAAAAGCAGTGTACACTCACCATCTCATGTCTTTTAGTGGCTACCCATTCTTTAATGCCGTAGCATTTTTATCACCATTAGTCCATTGAACCTGTTCTTTAAAAAGTCCCAGTTACTTCCTGGTGATCAAATTTCTGAGTGCTCATGCTCATTGATGTGTCTGTATTATTTGACACTGTTGAGACCCAGCTTCCTAGAAATCCTTCTATGTTGGCTTTCACAATATTTTAAATTCCTAGAACTAGTATGACCTCATCAATTGTACTCTTTATGTCTTCTGGTTCTGTTATGTAAACATCCTTCTACTTTCTTATTCTGATTCTGACCTTCTTATCACTCCTTATCTGTACTGGTTTCTTTGTCTACACAATTAGTTACTTTGGCATTACTAATTACCTATATATTAATAAGATGACTTTGAAATCTATCTCTGTCCTTGACATTACTCCCGAGCAGCAAACTTACCTTACTAAACATAGCTTGCCGTACATTTTACCAGGATCGTCCATAAACATTTTAAACTCATGTTATCCAAAATTTAACTCATTTTTTTCCTTCCCTGAGCTAATCTTTGATTTATTTTCCAATGTCAATAATTCAAACACATTTCTTTTCATAGAGGTTCAGTATTTTTCTGTACCTTCTCCTAAACGATTGTTCTATATTTAAGATCTGTCAAATTCAGTTATAGTTTTTGCTTTCCTACCACTTGCACTACCAATTTCCAAGCACTCATAACCTCTCCTAGAATCTGGCAGTCACCTCATTACAGGGTTCTCTCCTTGGTAGATTCCTTTCGTTGTAAGCATGCCACAACCTTAGATGTATTTAGCTCCTGCCCTACCTAGGAACCCTTCTGCTCTTCTAACAGTGGTTTGGATTTGCCACCAGAGTTCTAGCATCTATGGTGGAAACTGTATCATAGAAATTTATGTTACTGTTTTTTATTGAAAAATCAAAGAAACGTACAAGAAACACAGAATCTCTAAGTATGATAACTCTTGAAACATATTCATTCGATTTCAACCTTATTTCTAAAACACTTCAGCTTCCGTGCTCTATTTTCTGCCCCTTCATTCATACTTCTTAATTCACCACCAATTCTCTGTCACCACAACCATAGAAAACTTGAAGTGAACCCACACTCCACACTGACAAGCTGTGCTGTTGGCTTAGACAAGGCTGTGTGTGGAATAGCTTGGACAAACAAGGTCTGAAGGAAGAGACCGTGGCATTTTGAGGCTGTGGAGCTATAGTCAGTACTGGAAGAACAGTTTGGGTATCAGATTTAAGGAGCAAGTGCAAATATACAGACAAAGGAAGAAGAAAGAGAAAAAGGAAGAAAAGAAGAAGAAAGAGAAGAAAGAAAAGGAAGATGGAAAATAGAAGAAGAGAAAAAGAATTTTAAGGGATATGAATCAGCTTAAAAAATAAGTGGGTATCTGTATGAACTGAAAATATTTAGGACATAGGCCAAGAAAAAAGTGCTTGTCTAGATATATGGGGATAATTTGACTGAGAGGTAAACAGGGCAAAGATGACAAAAGGGGCCCTGGTTTTTCATATTTTTTGTGTTTTTAATTAATGTAGTAGGTTAGTAGTAATCTACCTAGGACCTAAATTGGGGTTTATATGCACTGAACTAATGAGCTCAGTGTAAGCCATCCAGTCCTCAAAACTCTTTCTTTATATCCTAAAGTAAGGTTAATATTTTTAGACTTTTTTTTTTAAATCCCAATACAGATTATTTGGTTTTGATTTCCTTCTTTCTTAGATCTTTTCTGTAAGGTCTTAGTTTCTATGTCCAGGGGCCTGACCATTCGTTCTAAGACTCCACATACCATTTTACTACAGTGTAGGAATTTCTGACATGAAGATCAACGGCTTCAGGAGCCCTATAAACTCTGAGAGTGCATGTATTCTGGATGTCTGTGCAAATATTCATGGTTCTGAGTGTCTATTCAGAGATTTTAACAGATCCTTAAAGACATAGGGGATTTAAAAAGCTGTTGTCTTTGAGGGTTTATTCATGTGAATAAGATGATAGAAGTTGTTAAAACCATAAATCTGATCACTCCACCCCCCTATTTTATACCCTGTTTTGTTCCCCTGGGTTCTTAGAATGAAGAACTATATAGTACTAAATGCAACCTGTAATATCTGAATAATAAGTCCTTTTTGAAATCTGTAGATTGAGCTAGCATCAATTTCCTCTGGCTCTGTGGCTTGCAAACAGGTTTATTTCAATTTCTTTAATAAGCTATGCTTCCTTTAAGCTCACTGTCTTGCACACTTTCTGGGAGAGAGAGGAGACTTCCCATCATCATTCCCCAACCTGTTTCCACCACCCCGTTCTCCCAGATACTTTCTATCTTGCTTCTCATCTCAGCTCAAACACTATATTCTTGGTTACCTCTTTCTAGACCGTTCAAACAAAATCAGGTTCTACCCTTTCTTGTGTTCATAATGGCCATCTACTTCTATATCATGACATTTATTTCAATTTATAATTATAAATTTGATTCATGATATTATTAACTCCTAATTCTCCTCTTGTTTGGCTCAGGAGGTTGGGATGTTTGTTGTTTATTCTCACTATTATTATTTGTAGCATAGACCCTAGAATTTAGTACATGTACAATAGAGGTTTGTTGAATTAATACATTGGTTTAGTATCTTAGAGCTCCAAATTTGAACACGTAGTTACATTCATACCTCCACAGTATCCTCCATAGGATTTTAGTACATAGGAAATCATAACTCAACAATTTTCAACTGAATGACAACTTATTTTTCTAACAGAGAAATACTGCCATCCTGCAGTTTTCCTCATCACTTGTTCTTTTTATTATTTCCAATATGTAAAAATGCTAAACGATCTAATTTTTAAGTTGATTGTTTAAAGAAAGTGTTTTCAAAAAGACAAACACTCATAATCATGTTTAATTCTTTAGAAATTTCACACATTTTCCATCTTTCTGCAGTGTTAAATTTTATGTGTCAATTTGACCTGGCTAAGAGATGCTCAGATAGCTGGTAAACATCATTTCTGGGTTTGTATGCAAGAGTGTCTCCTGAGGAGATTAGCATTTGACTCAGTGGACTGAGTAAAGAGATCCATAATCTCCCATGAGGGTAGCACCATCTGATCCATTAAGTGTCTGATTAGAACAAAAAGACAGAAAAGAGCTAATTTGATCTCTCTTTCTGAGCTGAGACATCATCTTCTCATCTTCTCCTGCCCTCAGACATTGGCACTCCTGGTTCTTGAGCCTTTGGACTCGGATTAGGACTTAACACCACTGCCCTCTCTCCATTCTTAGGCATTTGGATTTGGACTGGATTATACCACTGATTTTTCTGGTTCTCCAATTTGTGGATGACCGATTGTGGGTCTTCCTGACCTCCATAACTATGTGAGCCAATTCCTATTACTGACATATCTATGTGTATATATGTATGTATGTGTGCATATCTATATATCTATAGCTATAGCTATATCTGTATCTCCTATTGGTTCTATTTATCTGGAGAACTGCTGACTAAAATATTCCCTAAAGTGGTTATGCGTATGAAATACTTGGAGAGCTTATCATGTAATTTTTCATATTCTCTAGTCAACATGAGTTGATATGCAGAGTATAATGAGACCATATACCTTTCTGCACATTTTAAAGAATTATATGCATGTGCCTCATTGTATGTTAACTGAAATATTGAGGCATTAAAAACCAATAGATAGCACTTAATTGCTTAAATCATTGTCCTGGCACAGTGAGCCTTTCATAATTCTTGATAATATGTTTCTGATTTTTTGTTGCCTGAGTGCCATAACATAAAATCTGATGTGAATGTGTCTGTCTGTACTTATGGTCATATGCCATTTTATGTAAGTGAGCTATAAACCAGTATGATTATGCTGGAATCAAATAATAAAAAGTGATGCATAAACACTGAGAAATAAATGTTTTCTCAGCTATGCTTCTCCAACATTGTGAAGCATATCATTTTCATTCCATAAATGTTTTAACTGATAAGATTGAGCTTGCCCAGAAATCTCTATAACCTTGTAATATCTGTCCAATTATTTCTTGCCTTATGGAAGTGACTTTAATGGTAGTTGTTACTTGGTAGCCAATGCAACGAATGTTGTTAAGTCAAAGAGAATGTAAGAAAGTAATGCCCACTGATTTTTTTTTATTTTTATTTTTACAAAAGCATTTTGTAGTTTGACAGTACATAGTGGCTAAACTCAGTATCCCAGGATCTCTTTAAAAAAATGAAAAATGGAGCCCTAGCAGCCACGCTATCACAATAAGACAGTTGTTAGGATGCTAAAGCCTTGTTTTGATGGTGATTTGATGAAAGTGACCCAGGAAAGCGTGTGGCTTTATTGAAGATCCCACATTTGCTTATCATTCCGTTGAGCTGAGAGCTGAGCAGGATGATCTCTGGCCTTTCAAAAGTAAATACACTCTCATCAATGCCTCTGCACCCACCCTCCCTGTGACAGTGGAACCAAAGCACTTGCCCCCACACAGGCCATAGCAATAACAATTCATTGCAAAGATGAAAGATGGAGTAAACATATTGAAAAACAGGATGTAGATTTTTTTTTTTTACAGTAAATAGTAGCTAAAATGTATTGAGAGCTTGTTATGAGTCACAAATTCTGGAGATGTCATACAGATTACCTTAACTACTCCTTATAACACACCTGTGGGATAGGCACTATTAATGTCATTCCATATTATTATCTAAGTTGATAAAATGTGGCTCAGGAGAAAATTAAGCCACTGATCTTAGGCCTTACAGTTTACATGGTGGAACTTAAACTGAAACCCACACACAGAATTAAAAGGCCAGGCTCCTGATCACAACACAAAAAAATAAGACAAAACCAGGATGGATATTCATGAAGATCATGAAGATAGCTACCGCAGGCTCTTTGGGAAAACTACTCTTGAAACTACATGGTCTAAACTGCAAACTGCACTAGTCCTTTTTTTTTTTTTTTAATAAGTAGTAGACTCAGAACTATTGAAGTTGGGGTTTGGAGAATTAAGATAGAATAGGAACCAGTAAATCTTCTTAGCATTCTTATCTTTCTTTCATGCTCATTTTCTTTCTTACCTTTCTACACATACAAAAATGAATGAACCAATCCCATAAATCCCATAAAAGCTATCCTTAATCTGTCCCTCTTTTAGTGTGCTTATAAAGAAAAAAAAAGGCCAGTAACTTTCAGTGAAATATGACATGGACTGAGAGAGAGAGAGCTCTGCACAGTTTTTAGGATTTTGCTTGGCAAAAATCTGTTCATTTTTCTTGGAAGCAGGAGATATGTACAATAAAGTAAATTCATCCTGTGCATAAACAATTCAAACAGTCCAAATATTGCTGGAAAATTGACTGATATTACTAGATCATCAACGTATCTTTATATGACTGTTGTCAATAGTCATTGTTTTTTTGATTTCCAGAATCATAAATTGAAAAAGGCCCTGCAGTTTTGATGATATATATTTAAAAATATTCTGATACAATGCTTTTAAAATTTTAACAAAAAGTGAAAAGAGTGCTACAACTTTCCTTGTGTATTTTAAATCTATCACATTGAGAAAATATATATGTATATATTATTTTTAATTCAAAAACAAATTTTCTTTTATGGCTATTGGGTAGCTCACAGAATTATAGGAAGTGCTGGAGTCTGAACATGTAAGGCTAGTTGAATATAAACTTACAGGAACAATCTTAGGGTCGCGCATGGAATGGGCCTGATGAGGAAAATGCTGCTGCTGCCCACTGGACACAAGAGGAAACCACTGCAAGGGCTGTCCCTGACTGCTGGATGCCTCTGCTGCCCATCCCCAACCTTGTCTCTTCAGGTTGGTTGTTTTCAAACCAAAGATTCAAGAGCATGTGACTGAATGGCTACACCTAGTCCAAATACCCATGTTTTAGCTGCCAGGAAACCTGGGAACTGGGGTTTTTTTTTTTTTTTATTCTGCCCTAAGGAAGGCAGACAGATAAGGCTACAAGTTTCCTTAACACAGTGAAAGTATGTGAAAGGTGCTGGATAGCTTGAAAATGTAACAATTATGCATGGATGAAGTTCCCTAAAAGAAGACAAACACAAGTCTGGCTGGCCACAACTCAGAAGATGATAATATCATTCTAGTGGTGTCAAAAATTAATACTGGAAACAGCTGACGGAATACTTAGGTCTACCTCCAGACTAAGGTCATCAACTTTGTACCAATTTACATAGGCCAAGAAAAGTTCTTTGCCCCAGCACAGCATTGCTTAATCTTATTTTAATTTCAAGTTTCTTTCAACAAAAGTCCTTCCTGACATGATGTGAAGATGGGAGAAAATTACCAAAGGGAATGAAATAAATCAGCTTAATTCCACAGTGTTTACCCTTCAGGCTGTGGATGGGAGTTTTCCTGTCTGTCAGTTCCTATTCTTTGACTAATCCTGTGATCTTAAATGATGATGATGTTGATGATGATGACGATAGGGATGATGCCAGCACTTTCTGAGGGCTTACTCTTTTAAGCACTTTATATGTATTATTTTATGTCCTTACAACAATGCTATGAGGTAGGCATTCATATTATTATACAATTTGACAGATGAAGAAATTGAGGCACACACTGGCTACACAGCTAATAAGTGGCCGTGTTGGAATTGTAACCTACCAGCTAAAACTCTTTGGCTCTGTAAATAAGAGTTGTTATAATATTGGCTTCAAGTTTCTAGGGTTTTTCCCAGTTCTTAGTGTAGGTTAAACGCTAAGAAGTATCTGAAAGAATGAAATAATCTTTCATTAAGTGCATGTGTAGCACTGTCCTGTACTCATAAAAGGCATCACAGTCTTTCCTGTTGAGCCTGGAATTGGCCTTAACAGTTATTTTAAAACCACATTCTAGGTAGATGCTTGATAATGATTGACAATTTGGGGGGATATGAACTTATTGTTTCATTCTGCCTGTATAAGAATTTAATTGATGTCCCACTGAATAGCTCTAGCGTAACAATCTAGAAAGCCAAAAGGAAAAATGAAAAGCTTGAATATTGAATACACGAATAGCAAATCACTCTAAAATGTACTCTACATTCAGGCATGCAATTTCCCCAAGCCTCCATTTAGTAAAACCTATTAGAGAAGGTAATATAGTTCATAGAGTTAATTCAAAAGCAAGTAGGTAATTGGATAAAAAGACAGTCAAGCAACTGATTTGGAGAGGCCAATATAAACCAATTAATGCTGATTTGATGAGGAACAAATGGCAGGGAAATCTTCCAATTAAAATATATATAATCTGACGAATATACAGCAATATATAAATTGCAAAAATATATGTTGTATTTAGAATTCAGAAAATTTTTGTGTGTGTATTTTAAAGTGAAGTTCAAGGGAACTCAAAAATTCCAGTCTGGATGATGAAAATTAGTGCAAATCAATATTTAGAAACAATCAACTAATTTATAATAGTCTTAGTAATTTTTCTAAATATGTAGGTTATGCTACTGACAGGAAGCATATGTATCCCAAGGAAAGGGAGATGGAAAACACTACTATATATTATTAATTGCATTTCAATTGATGTTATAACTCCAATTCTAGCTTATTCTTTTGCAATGTCAGCCTTGTAGGCTTCTGTGGCCTACATACTGAAGCTTTTAAAGTTCTTCCTAGAATTTGAACAATCTGTCAATAAAACAAGAACAAAACAACAACAGAAAACTCTAAACTATCTAATGCTTAAAATGTGTACATGGAGAGTAATCGATAGTAGAAACATTGGTTTCAACATTGTACATATTATACCTTTTGAACATAAATGGGACATTGTATATAAAATCGTTACCCTTGATAATGCAGTTACTAGAATGCTAATATTAATGATATCTAGACTTGCTTCAATCATATTAAATCATGGTAGAATATCATTGTCATCAATTTCACTGAGGAAAGTAAGTTTAACTTTTTGAATGTAGAGAGAAAACTAAGTCCAGAAAAGAAATACCCAATTTATTCTACTTAAAATGATTGTAGATTAGACCCATTGATTCCATAAATTTATTTTGAGTGCCGAATAAATACAAATATAAATACACACAGAAAGATGTATATTGATTTAATTTATTAAATAAATAAATTTATTATACAATGTATATTCCAATTGTTTTATAAAACGATTAAGCACCGAGCTTATATAGTCAGAATATGAAGAAGTATGATATTGGTTTATTACATATTCCAAGGTTACAAATCACTTTAAGTGAGAACAGAACGGTATAAGATCATGTTGTTATTATTCTTGTAGGTGTGTATAATAGACAAGGTATGTGCCTTTTAGGGTATGAGAGCTGGCTGTCTCTGTTGGCCTCAGCAAGGTATAATTGGCTCAGGAGCCAGGGATAATATTCAATGACTTTGTATTAATATATCTTTGCTCTCACAGGTGCAGGTTTGGTAAGTTTGTTTTGGGACACATTGAGTCAGTGGTACTGGAAAGTCTGATTGCAAGAGAAAAAACCCTCTTCAGTCAAAATGAGTTTAGGAAATAGTAACTTAATGATAGGTGTCTATATATAGACTTTTTCTTTTTAATAGCCTACTGCACACTGGGCTATTGAAAAAGTAGACATAGTCTACAGCAGTATATGTAGGTTCTAGGTTATATAAGTTCTAGGTTTCAAATATGTAATGTAGTCACACTAAAATAACCTAATGTGTCCATCTGCCTTAAAAGGGTATGCCCAATTTATACAAGTTGCATCCTTGGTACTGGGTATGCTTTCTCTTGGACACTGTTTTAATTGCATTGACAAACTTCTATCAGTCATTAATCTTTCTCCTTTATGACTGACAATTCACCTCCCTTTCAATGGAGCATCCTTTGATTAGCTATATTATTCTACTTTGATTATATCAGTTTCTAGTCTTGCTGGCCTCCAAATCTATTCAATGACTCTGTATCTTTGCTCTGATAGGTGAAGGTATAGTAAGTTTCTTTTGGGATATATTTAGTTAGTGGTACTTGAAAGTCTGATTATGATTTCCAGGAGAAAAATGGAGAGATGAGACCCAAGAGTCAGACTTAAGTAAGAAACACATATTTTGGAGACTTCCATATAAATATGTTTTGAAGCTCTAAAAGTGAATGGGATTATCAATAGAAAAAATACAATAAGCAAAAAGAAATGTGCAAGCAATATATTCTAATATAAGAAAATACTTATGTTTCGTAAGTGAGATTGGAAAGAAAAAACAGAGTATTCAGAGGTAGAAAAATGAAGAAACAAAGACATAATCCTGTGACATAATTTAAGAATATATATCTATACTGTATTTGTATCTCTCTCTCTCTCTCTCTTTTCTCTCTCTGTCTTCAGCTTCTTTTAGGTCTGGGGTAAAATAGAATGTCACCTTAAAGCATCAGATTCAACTAGGAAGAGCATCTCCACCACAGTGGGATGAGGAAATACTTCTTTCTGATTGATGATTTAGAACAGAACTAAATCTGGAAAGCCCAAGTGAGCTGTCAGGACACTGTTTCCTTTTTTGTTTGCAAATTCCAGTTAAGTAATCAGTCACTTCATGGGATCTTGACTGATCTGACAGAGATTTCCCTTCCTCACATCCATACCTTTTGGGAGAAGTTGGTCAGGAGGAAGGAGGGGCAGAAATCTGCACAGAAGTTAGGGAGTCTCCTGAAAGAAATAGGCTTGAGAGTATCCCTTCCATTTTGTGATACAATAACACTAAAAACTCCCAGAGAGATTGGCATGTTCCTGACTTAGGACAGATGGCCAAAAAATCAAAACAAAACAAGCAAACAAAAACCAGATATTGGGTTTTCGAAGGAATCACACCATAAGGGGATTTGAATCCAAAATTAGTCTAAGAATGTAGACTTTCATAGGGTCCCTCCAGACTTAGCCACCCCAGCAGTTTGAACTTTGGGAACAACGGATAAGCAGTGTGAGTGAATGAAAAGGACTTGAAGCCAGCAGTAAAAGCATTAGATTAGGATGACTGTTAGGACTACAGCAGGATGCGGAGACACTCCAGTTCTTCTCTTCTTCAGGGTTGATATTTTAAAGCAAGACTATATCCAGAGCCCTTTAGGGTACATGAAGAATCTTGGGAATGACATCAGAACTTTGGAAAGAGACACTATACTACACGCAAATAAGAATTATGTAATAATTTGTAAAAATGAGAGAACGGTGTCTGTATCTGTTCCTTAAGAATCCGCAGAGATTCGCACCAGTTGCAATAGTGTTGCATTGCGAAAGCAACAGAGGAGAGCCCTTTAACAAGGATGGCGTATTCACTAGGACAATTTTTTGAATGGTCATGAAAAAAGAGACCTGAAGAAAATGTCACTTACTTGAGTTTTTGAAAGTCAATGGTGTATTACAAGACTTACTAGATTGGTGGCAGCAGAGTACCTAGATTCCCAGAGGTTAACCAACTGGAACATGGGAGAAGGGACCTCTAACAGCAAGGACCCCTCTTTGGGCTTTTTCATGGAAGTAAATGGGGAATTTTTTTTTTTAATGTTTTTTATTGCTTTTCAAATGACAGAGTAGGTGATGGGAAGTACTAATGTGGATTTTTCTAATAAATTCTACTGTTAATTACTGTGCTTTTAGTATATACTTGTCACTGTGCTATTCACTAAATAGAAATGTGAAAAGGATGAACATGAATGACAAAGATTGATAAAAACAGTTCCTAAAAGGCAAAATGGTATGAGAACAGGTTGACATTCTAATAATGTTTAGATAGCAATGACAGTCCAGTTGAATTTAGAAAGAGGCAGTTATAATAGGGAACGTTATAGTGAGTAGAAATAACATGGGATTTGAAATCAGATTTATTTTAATACTGTTTTAGTAGGTTTTTGTATAGAGTAGGAATTTCACAGGGCACGGCTGAACTCCCACGACCAAGATAGGAGAAACATGATGTGGCATTAATATCATTTTTCCAATGGAAGGGTGTGCTGATTTTACTTTTGAGCAGATATGAGAATACCAGGCCAAAAATTGCCCCATTTCAAAAGGTAAAACAAATAAACAACAATAAAAACTTTAATTTGTAAGGAAATATTCGATTTATATTCAAGAACATCTAAGTAAACTTTTGAATTGTGCTTGTTAGAAATAAATCAGAGAACTTTCCTTTTCCTATAACTGAATTACTACATTTTATAATTTAGTAATTGAAAATATTACAGAATTGGCCGGGCGCGGTGGCTCACGCCTGTAATCCTAGCACTCTGGGAGGCCAAGGCGGGTGGATCGCTCAAGGTCAGGAGTTCGAGATCAGCCTGAGCGAGACCCCGTCTCTACTAAAAATAGAAAGACATTATATGGACAACTAAAAATCTATATAAAAAAATTAGCCAGGCATAGTGGCGCATGCCTGTAGTCCCAGCTACTTGGGAGGCTGAGGCAGTAGGATCGCTTAAGCCGAGGAGTCTGAGGTTGCTGTGAGCTAAGCTGACGCCACGGCACTCACTCTAGCCTGGGCAATAAAGTGAGACTCTGTCTCAACAACAACAACAACAACAAAAAAAAAAAAAAAAAAAAAAAAAAAAAGAAAATATTACAGAATTAAAATGGTTGCAGGAATCATTTAATTCTATTTCATATGTACAAAAAAGGAATGAACTCTAAAACCCTCTGTCATAGATTTAAAAAGTGAAATCCAAAAGCATTGAGAGGTTTCCTTTAGTATATTCAGTTTGAAAGATTTTTTGGCAGGTTTGGGCTTGGAGTCCAGTGCTCTGAGGCCCAGTTGTTTTACTGGTGAACTACAGGGGTTTAATGGGTATATATAGTTTTTTCCTTAGCATACTCTATTAAGTTATTTTTCTCTATGGGGATTTTTTGAGAGATACAAAGGAGAATCATTGTGTTCTACTTCTGTGAACTTGTTTGTGTTGATTGTGGTATTCCTATATCTGAAACAATTTTTTTTTCCAGAATGCATAATAAGATGCAAAGTGTGGTGATTTTTCCTTGACTAGTTTTCATACATGATTAGAGTACCTTTTCAAAATTCTGGAACTACATTTGAATCCTGTCAGAAATAAATGAACAACCCCAATTGAATACTTAGGTCTCTTTTAAGCTCTTTGAATTACGTTATCCATTCTGCAACTTGCAATTCAAATGAAAAAAGCCACAGGACGTGTGTCTGATTGTTAATAGTAGAAGAACCTGATTCAGGTACAACTGAACAATCATTCCTCACATTATAGTTTTAAAATTGACTTTTCAAGATATATAGCAATTTTTGTAGCTAACTATTTGTGCATATTTGCTATTAAACAGCTATCAGAAGGAATTGTCCATTTAAAATCAGACACTTTAAAAATGTATAAGTCTATATTTATGATCATAGTTGCAAATGATTCAATAATGTAAGACTGAATTATGTGATCATTTATTTTTATGTTTTTTATAAATAAATTTAAAAATAAAGAATTTTCTCCTGAAATTGTTGACTATATGAACAGAATTTCAGATAATCTAGATAAATATTTTACTAGAGAATTTAAACAATTCTGCCCCATTTATTTATGATTTGAGACATGATTATTGGATTGCTTTACTAACTCTGACTATATCAGGAACTTCTTACCATTTTAACATAAACACTGAGACTGATATTGGAATGGCCAAAGCTCCTGTATTTAAACTAGTATAAGTGGCAATTGTGAAGCTCAATTTTAGAATTCCCATAGTTATTCAAGTTAATTGTGTGTATGTATATTTTTTCAGTGATTGTTTCTTTGTAGAGTTTGCATTAAATTGGGCTACAAACTTAAATACCATATAATGATAGTCTTTTTAATAAATGCATATACAATTTTTTCTGATATGTATATCTCATTTAATTTTAATAAATATATATATCTTATTCATGCATACTTATGCTGGCCTACATAAAACAGATTATCCAAGATATAAAAATGATTCCAACACTATGATAGTTTTCTGTTAATTTTACCTATTCCAAAGTCTTTTTATAATAACATGCTATAAATGGAGTCTGTAGAAAAGATTGACTTGATATTATAGATTCTATCAGAACAAATGTCTCCTTTGTTCAAACACTAATGGGAGAAATTAAAATTGAAGCAATAATTGAGCACCTACTATGTTCCATTCCCCTTATCATATATTTCAAATAAATTGACATTTGATATTCATGAGTATATTAATTTGGCATTATTTACACATTTTAAGGAGGGGGAACTGAGATTTAGGCAGGCAAATTATCTTGTTTTGAGATGTCAAAATGAATGATGAAACCTAGGAATAAAGCCCATATTTGCTTGGCTAACGTATCAACTGTCATTTCACTTCAATATATTTAACTCATTTTATATGCTGATACCTTAATGAATCTGGGTAGTGGGCCTATTTCATTCTACTCTTTGTTATTTATACATTTATGATAAAATAATTGCTGCACTATTTCTGTAAACATCATAAAACTTCTTAAAACCTAAAACATTAACAAAAGTAGGAACATTCTTTCAATTTGGTTGGCAAAAAGATTACAGATATAGTATAATTGAATTCCATAGTAAATGTATATGAGTAAAGACAAAGGAAAACAAGAAGAATGAGGCAATGAGAATAGTGAAAAATAAAGTTTCAGGGCAAAGAGAAAAGTAAACTCAGCAATGTTTATTGACAGGTGGCTCTTGCAGAATGTTCCAGAAGCATAAGGCTATATGGTACTTTATTTCATCTATACAGTCATTTTTTTCTTAGAGGGATCTGAGAGTCTGAATGCTTTGTGCCAAGTTATATCCGCTGTGCAAACCTGCCTTATTTGAACTGAAAATGTAAAGAGACCTGGCTTTTGAGGACAGATAATGAAAGAATAAAGATCATATTAAACCGTGTACAATAGTGCAAAAGTCAAGGCTTTATAAGTTTCCTTACTCAAGAAGATATACAATACTTTCACAAAGGAACAAAAATATCAGGCCAAAATCACAGAAAGAAAGGCTGTCATTATAAAGAGACTTTAATTTAAAGTGTATTAATAAATGCACCATGAATTCTCAGTAAAGTGTCAGACAGTCACCTGAAACCTGTTCTTCTTTTCATATTTTAGGCTTCTGTGCCAATTTTCAAATGGTCGTGAAATTTTAGTTGTTGATGACAGTTATTGCTCACCTTCCTAAAATTGGTCTTTAAAATGACTTTGTGCTTTAATGCAGACGGAAAAATCCTTCATTCTGGTGATCAGTTCCAAAGCCTCAGAAACAGCGCAATCAATCACATGTAGTGCCTGATGGATGTGTCAGGCAATAAGCATAGCTATAGCTGTTTCAAGGCCACTGACTTGAGATCTGCAATTTCACTTGATTCCTTTAAAGTCTATGGCTTTGAGGTAAACCAAGGGTCAGCAAAAGTGTCCTCTTCTGCACAGATCATTTGAAATACCAAAAACAAGTTACAGATTGAATATTGATATAGAACCCTTTCAATTTATTAATAATGTCAATAATTCCAATAATGAAAAAACAAAATTTTATTTAATTGAGATATTTTAACTTTATTTATTATTGTCGACGCATTTATTACAGTGTTTCCGAGAAAGACATTGTATTTTATTCTTGACAATACAAGACATTGTATTTTATATTGTTAAACCAAAACTCAAGAACATGTACAATTCAAAATGAAATCATTAAAAGAAAATGCAACAATAACAAATACATGTGAAAGCAATATTGAGTTTGAATAATCCAAATAACTGTTGTAACAATACTATTTTTATTACAATTGCTGATTAAATTTTTTGCTTTTATAGACACCTCTAATATTTTAAGTTACATTTATAATAAACAAAATAACTCATTTATTTATTTTTCTTGAATTGTTCTTTCCTTTACTAGCTTTCGTACTTTCATTAAGAAATATTTACATTATTACTAGTATGTGTTAGAAACTCTGAAAAATTGCAATTTAGCTTCTGAGGCCAAATGATCAAATATTAGATTTTGTATTTATAAAATATTGCTATTCAGAGATCAGTCAGAATTTAATATTACAGACATATTTTGGTAACAAAGGAATCTAGTCATTAAGCACTGACATCTCTCATTGTTATTTTAAATCCAGGTGAATCAATAAGGCGTTTTACATCTGGCTTATAGAATGAGCAATAACCTTTAAATTAATGCTCTGCATGAAGAAGTAATTAGGTGCTCACTTTTGGAGAGGTCGAACTTTCACCAATTGTACAAATGCCTGTCTCTGGAGCCGTATTCATTAATGTAGTAATGAGCTGTTGAAACAGCAATGCAGTGCAAATCTACAACACAGGGAAAGTAATTGGCTTAAGGATACTTTCAACTATCCTGCTGTTATAGAGACAGATACTCCTTTATATATGACAGGCATTTTGAATTTCATTATTGGAGAAACATGATGTTCTCTCTGTTCACAGGTCTCAGACTCATGGATTTTTGAACCTTGAATTGTAGATCTCCTGATGTTGTCCAGCACTTTTAGCAAAATGTCCCATAAAACTTCTTTAACATTTTTCAGGGAGGTCTTTTTGCTGAACAAAACAGGGCTCTTCTTGAGTCTCACAAATTACAGAGGACCCTGCTCAGAGAATGATCTCATCTGTTTTGTCCTTAGCTATGAATAATCTGCTAACAGCCTACCTCAGTTAGCTTTCCGTCACTGCATGGTCCCAGGTCATATCAACAACCTTGACAAGCCATCAGGTAAACATAGGCCATCCAGTAAGAGTTCAAAGAAAAGAAAAATCAATAAAATTTCTATATCCTTCATGGAGAAAAGAAGACATCTTACAGCACACACCACTCTGATGGTGGCTGAATGCCAAAGACTTTATATTATCATTATTATAACATGTACTGATAACAAGTGACAGGAGCTTTGTTTCCGTCTTGAAGTACTGTTTCTGGATGCATAGACATAAATCCTATTGAGATCATAAGCTTCAATAATAATTCATTTCCCTGCAGTTGGCCATTTAGAAGCCAGCCTGCTAACAGCTAGATCCTTACGTGCATGCTCTAGTCTATTTCTCATTCCTATGTCCCTTCCTTCTGAATCTAGAGCTCATGGGTGCCAATTATCTCTTCATTTAGGCATCAGATAATTACTACCTATTCCTTACCTCTTATTCTTACCGCCCCCCCACATGCTCATACGAATTTCCTAGTATTGTATCATTTTCTCTCCCTCATTGATGTCTAATTTGATTTCACACATGTGTAGTAATCCATACTATGATTTTCACTGTTACAGGCTGTAAATCCAGTTACATAAAGCATGATCACAGTGTCTGAGAAATGTATAGTCTACTCCTCCTGTTCTTTAAGTGCAGAAATGACATAAACCGATGGTGATTCTCCCAGAGTCTAAATCTGCGTATAGAAAGTCTTTAGTATACATTCTGGTTTAATGAATTTAGGCTCCTCTGTACTGCCAAGAAGAATGACGTCTTGTACAAATGTCCTGATCTCTTGCTTAACCCTGATAACATGGTCTTCCTAAGTTTTTCGGATTTGATGAATTTGAACACCATCCAAAACCTAGATAGGTCATTGTGACCTGTGTATAATGGGAATATTGAATGTAGATTAAAATGATTAAATAGCAACATTGTGTTATATGACACTATTAAACCTTGATGTAGCCTCATATTAACATGTTTCTTGCCATATTTGTTTTGTATTCTACAGTAATAGCCTGCCATGGTTTATTTTCCTCATTAATTTTGCCCTTAGGACTTGATGAATGTGAAATGGATTAAAGATTACAATAGAAAGAAAATTAAATAATTCAAGATCCAATCACAAAAGACTTCCTTTTGAATATTACTAATTACAAAATTCTGTATTCTTTAATAGTCAATTGTGTCCCAGAATTCAAAGTCACACTTGTTACAGTATTTTTCAGAAGTAAATCTTAGTTACAAGAATATAAAAGAAGCAAAATTAGGAATAATTTCTAGGTAGAATTTATTTCTATTGATATTTCATTTTTAATCAGTTAAATTCTAATTTGTTGAGTTGCATATTATAATGAAAGGGTAGGGATTTTTGTGAGGTATATCTAATTTCTCTTTGCAATTGTTTTTCTGTCTGTATTTTTAAAATTGTTTTGTCTATTAAGTTGTGATTCTGAGACATTGTATTATTTAAAACTGCCTTTTCTAAATCAGTGTGACCCTTCCTTCATGAAGTTACAATGTATATGTAAAGGGCAAGTCAAGGAAAAAGAATCACATTATTTAGGAAAGAGAAGAGGAATTAGTCTTTATTGTGCTACTTGAGCACAAACTCTAATATCAGTTCAATGAGACCTAGATCATGGTATTCTCTTGACTAATCATGGTATTCTCTTGACTATGGCAGATAGTTTAATACCTACTGTATCAACCTACTTCCCTATCCATCCAATCACCTGCCTACTTGCATACAAGGCGAGCCTTACAAAAACTGGCATCAAATTTGTTTTCTTCAGTTAGAACCATTTTCCTTCTCGGTCCATCATAGTAGTATATCTTCATATGGGTTGCATAATAAAATCAAAAACAAAAAGTGTTTTTGTATTTATTGTTGTGGCATAGAGCTCACTAATTTCAAAATATAATATTTCTTCCCCTAAATTATCAATTATAAGGTTAAATGCATTTCTAATACGAATTGTAAAATGAATGATGTACCAGTTTAAGAAAGTCCTTTAAATATATAGATTTACCTAACAATGTCGGTAAATTAACTGCTCCACAAAAGAAGAACAAGGTTGAATTGACGAGAAATGCACTGAAAACACTGGTTCCTGGCTCCTTTATGGTAGCCATTTGCCAAAAATTTGCATAGAAAAATATTGTCATCCGCTTAGCTTCCATTCATATTAATAGAAAGGTTGTATGGCTGTTATTGTAAATATTTTTATACTATGATGTTTTAGTAGAAAAAGATATGAAATAATTAGGATCTCCTCCTCTCTTACATCTGGGCTACAAATTGAAAGTCTAGCTGTAATAGTCCTCCAAATCTGTAACTCTGTACATCTGTAAAATCTATGAATCTGTCATGATAGATGAATTGAATTACCATGGCATGGAGATGATCAATGTACTTATGATTTTAAGATAGTGGAGATAGAGGCTGAAGGGTTCTATTTTGATTTTTAATTACACATTTTCTCTCTATATATATTTTAGTAAACAATGATTACATTTTATGTTTCATTTAAGTTAAATCAAATTTTATAATTGAAATTAGTTTTGCGGAATTCAGCCATTGAAATAACCTCCTAATGACAATCAAATTTAAAATACTCTGTATAGCGTGCACATTATGAGAGACTCCAGAAAGAGCCAAGTTACATTTGATTCCCAGGTGTTCCTCTAAGGATGATAATTTATATTATTTCCTTTCTCTTCATTTGGAATAAGTTAAGAATGATGGAGTTATTTGATGTTTATTCCCATTTTCAGGCATACCTAGAATTTGACTTAACTGATGGTATTTTTTTTTTATCTGACATCCGCCTAACATTGACAGCTCTCTGAACAGGTTTTATTTAAGTATTTTCCCTCTGAGGTACTTAGGCTTTGACACAGATCTATAGAAATTTCCAGGTGAAGGACAAGATTCGTGTCTTTAGTTGTCCCAAAGATCATGATTGTTACCCTACTTTCTCTTTCTTACGCTATAACAAGGGAAATTCAGCAAAATTCTTGCTTCCTCATGTTTCACAAACTGGTGTTAAATCACCATGTCTTAACAACCTGTCCTCTAAGTTTATATACCATTTATGTAAACCACACCCTCAACACTCTCATCTGTCATCTTACCCAGGACAGTAGCTCAACTTTCTAGAAAACTTTAGCATGAAATCTTGTCCTTGATCTTTTCCTTCCCTTTGTTCACTTTAACAGAAGTATTTATGACTTTATTTTTTTTCATATTTTCACTATTTTTTATAAATCCTTTTAAAGACATTGTGTCTTATGCTTTACTGCCTGGGTTTTCCCTTTCTTTCTTTGGTGTTATCTGATTGAATCCCTATTTTCATTCTCCTTGCTATCCTGCCAGCATCCTAGGTTCTCCAGCTATAAGGATTTTATTTGTTCCCAAGGTTCTCTTACAGAAACACTCTGGCTTCAGAAATCTGGCCGCCATTGGACTCACAAAGTATTGATTTCTATTCTGTAAATAGGCTATAAAATTATCTCTCAAGACTATTATAAGAATTAACTAAACAAGGCACATGAACATACTTTATAAACTAAAAAAGTCCTAGGAGATTTTATTTATATTTATTACTGATCAGTATGTTTTATAATTTTTCACCAACAGCCACAATCACATATCTTTAGTGATGTAAATCTGAATAGCAAAAATATTTATTAATTATTCCATTAAATAAGACAATGTAAATGAAGCATTTTATATACTGTTTTGGATACCTAGTAGTTCCTTTTTATATCCCTTTCCTGCTCCTTACTTGTTCCAATTTCTCATCCTTTTCTTGAGAATTATTTTACAATAGGAGCTAATGAAAAACTCTGAAATTTTTTTTCTTTGGACTATATCTGTAAAATGGGAACTAATGAATTTATTTATCCTTAAACTTCCACCATAAGTTTTCTGGATTCACCCAACATAAATTTAACTATAATTTATTAATATTTGGCCTTATTTAGAAATATATTTTCCCCTCTAATAATATTTTCATTTTGTAACTTTTAATTCCTCTAAATAAAAATAGTAACAATTATCCAGTGCTTGTAATGTCTACTACTATTTGACCACATGTCTACAATGTTTTCTATTACAGAAACAGGCTCAGCATAATAAATGATACATAATTTCCTCACATCAAGTTTTACAGGTTTATTTTACTACTTTAATAAGTCATGCCTACCACCAATGACAGTAGTACTAAATCAAATACAAAGATTTTTTGGTGTGCTGTGATATTTTACTTTAACATTTTATAATGAAACATATTCTGCAATTTAAATACATTTTCCATTACTGCCAAAAGCTGATTATTTTATTCTTTTTACCACTATCTCAAGTATCCTATTTGCAAATGTCATTTCAGATAAAATTAGCAAACAATTCCTGTACCATGAGAACAAATAGACCAAATAAAAAGGCATATTCATAACTCAACTGCCATAAAAGCACAGTAAAATAAATTAGATCAGAAGACAGTGTAGGAAAAAGAGTTTTGATTTAAAAGTCTAGAGACAAGGGTTCTTATTCTAACTTTGTAATTGGCAGTGTGGTGTTGGGAATCTCGTTCAACATTCAGGTATTACAGAGAATTATCTTAAGAAAACATATATCTTTAGTTAAATGATTTGGTTTTGAATCTTTTCTCTGGCATTTATTAGCTTAGTTAAATCACTTTAATGAGCCTCAGTTTTCTTGTCTGTAGAATGGGAAGAGTAATGCCTATCTCTTCAAGATATGTGTGAATACAAAGTGTTATATTTTTGAAATAATTTATGAGTTATTTATATATGCAATTTTACTACACTAAAATTATTGTGTCTGATGAGGATTTTCATCAGAAATTATATTTTTCAATATATTTTGGAAGTCACTACTGAATTGATAAATGACTTAGTGCTGCAGTCCCCAAACTCTGGGCTGTGGACCAATCCAGTCTGTGGCCTGTTAGGATGCACAGCCTGGTGAGCGGCTGGCAAGGGAGCTAAGCTTCATTTGTATTTACAGCTGCTCACCATCACTCGTATCACTGTATCACCACAAATGCTCCTCCTCCTGTCAGATCAGTGGCAGCACTAGATTCTCATAGGAGCATGAATCCTACTACAAACTGAATGCAGGGGATCTAGGTTATGCGCTCCTCATGAGAATCTAACGCCTGGTGATCTGAGGTGGTGATGCTAGCACTGGGGAGTGGCTGCAAATACAGATTATCATTAGCAGAGACATTTGACTGCACAATAAATGTTATGCTCTTGAATCATCCCAAAACCATCCCCCCAACCCCCAGTCTGTGGAAAAATTGTCTTCTATGAAACTGGTCGCTGGTGTCCAAAAGGTTGTGGACTATTGGCTTAGTGGTTAAACATGACATTGTAGGAAATAAAATGCAATGACTATGATAATAGTGTTCATATAAATGACTGTCATCTTAATCAAAACTTAAAGGTAAATGAAATTTAAAAGCTTAAGTGCATATACATAGCATGCAATGCATTGTTCCTGATTAAATTATGACAAAACACAATGAACACCATTTAACTAATATTTAATTTAATTAATGATATGAATGATTTTATTAAACCTGTTGATTTTAATTTTATTAAAATTTATCACTTTGATAATTATATTAATTAGCATAATGTATTTACCTGATTTTGTAGTTTTACTTGTATTTTTTATATTATTTGCCTTTATAACTATATAAGAGCTCAAACCATGAGTAACTTATGCTAACTTGCATATGTGAATATTTTAAAATACATTCTAATTTCATTTTTTTTCAAGTCTACAATAAGGTTTCACATAAAAATTTTCTATTTTAAGAGTTCTGGAATATTATAACAGTATATCCAAGGCTTTATCTCTTTATCTGTAGATAGTTATTTCTTTAATTCATCCTTAGGTATCAAGGAAAAGTTGTTGTTTTCTAGCTCAAGAGTAGTATTCTTTAATCTCTGTCTACACAAACTGCTTGATAAATATCCCAATTTCATTTTTTTTTTGTAAACCAACATATATTATTCATTAAAGAAGATATTGGATACTCAAAGAAAAAGACAATTTTCTCTCTCAAGCAGTTGCTTTCTAGTTGGTGAGAGAATAGTCAACAATTATACTGAAGGATGAAAGGAATAATAACATAGACATGCACGGGGTCTAGAGACAGCTATGTATCATTTATTTCAATCCCTCTGGCATCAGGTAAATTAGAATATCTCCAAGGAGCACATATTTTAAAGTGTTTTTGTTTTTGTTTTGTTTTGTTTTTAATTGCCAGGCAGTTTTGCCTGGTGATATCTCCTTTGTAATATCAACTCACTGCATTTTTGGATATTTGTCTTCTAAATTACTATCTGTAAAAGAATAAAGGGCAGAAGAAGAACTCCTTTGCCTCTATGAGGAGTTCATGTTCCAGATCATATTGACCTCTTTGCATTGCCTACTCGGAGCTTTGGTGGCATTGCCATGATATTTATACTAAGTATGGAGATAGAATCCTCCAAACCCTGAAGTGATCTGCCCTTTGAGTGATGAACTTGCCTTCATAATGATTCTAATGTTCCCCACCCTCAGACTTGTCAGCCTCAGGAGCTGACATAAAAAATTTTTAGAGGCTTAGCTATCCTTTTAGGTCTTTGAGATATAGCTTAGGTGAAACAGTCACATTTTTCTGATTCAAAAGAAGAGACAATGTATGTTCAGATTTTGATGAAAATGAGTCATGTATGGTTGAAACTTGTCCTAGCAGACCTATTTTAACTGATTCCCTAGATCAACCTGCCCACTCCATTTCTTCTGAAGCATATGGAATGATGCCCTTGGCAAGCTGTGTTTTCCCTGCTCATGGGCCACTCTCTAATGTGCTAGTGACCTCTACTTTCTGCAGTTGAGCTGTATGTTTATTGAGAATTAGTCACATTTGTTCCAAAACTAGTTTGTGCCTTCTGTTCTTGTTATGGCAATTACATAATTTAGTCTTACATGAACCAATTTTTTTTTAAAAAAGAATAAATGAGTCTATTAAAAAAACTGATCCCTTGAAAGTTCTTAATAAGTCATGGCACTGAATTTAAAATTGTTAAACTACTTGTATCATACAACCATTAAAGGGTAAAATGCTCACACTTATACAACACTTTAAAGAACCCCGAGTTGGCAACTGTAGATGATGTATGTGTGATGTATGCTAGAGTTATGAGTCAGAACCAAAATCAGAGCAGTAGTACTATTAATACAATGAAAAAGTCCCCATGTTATATAAAATAGTGTTATTTTGTTGAATAAATACGCAGATAAATGTTTTGAGTTAACAGAAAATATTTGAGATCTCTGTGTAGTTTTCATGATTCCTAACTTTAGCTGGATTTTGATTAAATGATCCAGTTCAAAGTATTTTGGATAATGGTCACACTTGTAAACAAGAGGATGGAAATGTGCTGCAAAGAACCATGATAGACTACGAAGGATAACTACAGCTATATTAAATAAAAACAATGTTTTTTAATTTTTATTGATATATAATAATTGAACATATTCATGGAGTACATGTTATATTTTGATACAAGCATATAACACAATGTTTTTAAAAATAAAAACATGGAATTGAAAAAAATAATATTTTCACCAACATTAACTCAACTGTATTGCTACTTAAGATGGAGAGTGATATTGTGAGACTGTTGGCCCCATCTTTCCAGATTTCTGCAAATCAAATTCTCTGGAGAACTGGAGCTTTCCAGAGATGAAATCATAAACATTCTATCTTTGTTATGGCCATCTCTACTGCTTTTCTTACCTGGTTTATCAATGTGCATTTTGTATACATATTACAAAATTTATGTATATGTGTTATACATGTGTCATATTCATATATTTTTTTATGCAGGCTTTCCTTATTCAATTAGAAAAGAAGTATTAGGCTGAATAATTCTTATTGAACTCAATATTTAAATGTAAAATAAGCCTCTACAAAAACCTACAAAGTACCCAAAGAAGCATTACTTCAAATGAAATTCAGGATTACTTAGAAAAAACTTAAGAAATAGACTCAATAACACTGATTTTTAGACTACAGTTTATAAAAACACTACTCAGTAAAACAGTAATATATTCATCACATCATGAAAAAGGAGGTCAGTGAAGTTATGAGGAATTAATTAGAAATTATATATAAATTCACAAAATATTAAATTTAATGTACCATGAAAATATTTATTTTCTAATTAAAATGAGGTCAGTCTACTATCCTAGAAATCAATTGTGTGGAACATGAGGAAGACATATCTCTGCAGTTCCACACATTTATATGAAGACAAACAATTTTTGTTTTTCTTATTCAGAATCAATGAAACAAAAAATATAATAAAATCCCTAATTTCTACTTATTTGATTTAGTGTATCATATTCAATCTTAATAAAAACTGATAATTTTTCTTCTGTTCCAAATAATAGCTTTAGTTAACATTAATTTTCTCAGCATTATTCTCTTTATTTTTAAACAAACCAAGAGTTTCCAAAAAAGAAGTTTAATGATTGCAAAATTGTACATTATTTCTCTTAATTTGGAATAAATTATTTTCTGTGCCTTGTAAATGTTATTGAAATAGTTGATGCCTCCACTTAGTACTAGTTATGTGTATTGTAATACATTTATGAAATATAGCGTCAGAAATGTATAGATCCATAAATTTCTGCAAAGTGAACACACCTGTATAACTAGCTTTTGGGTCAAGGAAAAAAAAAACACTCTAATAACCCAGAATGCCTCCTGTTTCCTTGAAGTCACTTCCCTCTCAAAAGAAAACATTATGCTTATTTCTAACACAAAAGATGAGTTTTGTCTGTTTTTAAATTATAATAAGTGGAATCATGCAGTTTTTGACCATTGTGTGTAGACTGTCTTGCTTATTGGTTATGGTGGATGCATGTTGTTATGTTTAGTGGTAGATCACTAATTCTCATTACTATAAAGTATGCTATTGTACCGTTAGGGCACATTTTCTTAATTCCATCTTTTGCCTATATAAACATTTTAAACATTTTGTGCATATCTTAGTCACCATTTGTATGACATGTAAAGATAAACTGAGTATTATAACTGGTATATCAATTTAATCTGTAAAAGAGTATAAAGTATTTGATTTAAAAAATTGATTCCTTCATGCATCTCTGTATTATTCATGGTAATATGTAAATGATTCATCGTGTACATTAAGCTTAAAATATTTGTTGTATTGGATTTGGCACCAAATCATCAATATCATTATTCAGATTAATATCATAGTGTTGTTAGCATGAGAAACAATGCCTGAAAGAAATAAGAGCACATGCCATAACTTATTTATACTAATTAGGGAAGTCTCAGATTTATCTAAGTTCCTTGACAATGATAGCCCACTTAGGGTGTTGCATCTATGCCAAATGCTCCTTGTCTTACATGAAATATTGATGAGAAAAGATGTTTTACTTCTTGAGTAAGTGAATTAATGTGATATTTCTGTAGACTTCCATTGTTTTATGGTATTTTCAAATGTCTGTATTAATTAATCACCAAGAATTCATCTAAAACTGACCAACATGGGAAGTTCTGCTTTCATTTCTACATTATGAAGATCAGGCATAAAGGAAGCAGACTGAAATTACTGATTTCCTTCACTTTAGTGCTCACTGCAGTTGAAATCCAAGAAATTAAGTTTTATAAAAGAAATGTATACATTGATGAGAAGGGGTTGAGGGTTGTGTATATACACAGACAAAGATAGTAAGGTAATGGAGTTGATGACAATAGTGTCAACAGGCAAAAACATAGGGTAACCAAGCTTATAATATGTAACTGGTGATGTTACATATTGGAGCATCTCACTGCACAGGAAGAATTTAACATAATTGGGGGAGCTATGTTACAAGGTATGTTTGTTTCTTATATAACTATTAGATTTTCCATTATTTAATAAAGGTTTTCTTTTTCTTTTCCCTTCTTAAGCTTGTTAACATTTGCAATTTTGTCAACCTTATAAAATGATTAGTATTTGGATTAGGTGAGGTAGGTAAAATAAAAAGCTTAATTAGTCTTCTTTTTAAAAAAATGTGTGAGCATGTTCAATAAATTATCACTTGGTATAATGGAAATTAGTTATCTGCTGTACACCTGTAGGAAATGTGAGGGATAATTTCTTTTTAGATGTAATGAAGCTAAATACAAACTAGTAAAAATTATATTTCTATAACTAACTGTTCACAAAGAATGTGAAAAATAGCATTTTATTACAGAAATATCTCTGTTATATTCAAATTATACACATATACACACACATCTTAGTAAACTCATCAGTTATCCTGAAGGCTGATTTCTGATAACGTCATCCAGCCAGCCATCCATTTATTCATTTATGTCTCACCATAAAAAATGATAGGTAGTCGAGGTGATGGATATGATAATTAGCTTGATTTAATCATGCCACATTGTATACATACATCAAAACATCACATTGTAACCCATAAATGCATACAACCATGATTTGTCAATAAAAACATAAATTGACTGCTTATTACATGAAAGTTGCCTTGTTATGAGAAGGGAGTACAAAGGAAAAAAAGACACTGCTTTTATTCTCAAGGCTCCAAAATGTCATTGGCAGAGATAGTTACATACTCAGATAATACAATACAATAATAGGAATATGGGTAAAGTTTTTGGAAGTTAAGAAAACAAACACATTAGCAAGTATTTTTTTAAAGGCAATATCCCAACACAGCATTAGCTGGAGAGATTAGAGAAGTTAAAGGCACAAGTTTTGATATTAGACAGAGGTGGGCTCATAACCAAGCTCTACTATTTACTCCCTGTAATAACTATATCTAGTGCAAACTACTAAACCTCTATTTCCTCATATGCACAGATTGATAAATCGTGTGCCTATAGTGGGGCTTAAATGGAATAAAGCATATGAAGGACTTAGCAAAATAATAGTAGCTACTTACTATGTGGTAAGTACTCACTTAAGCTCTTTACAAGATTAATTTGCATAATTCATTCAGTATATCTAAAAATAGGAAGTATGATTAGTCCCACATTGCAAATCAGGAAACAGAGGAAAAAGGAGGTATAAAAGATAGATTTGTGATTTGAACAAAGAGAGTCCAAAACTACAGCCTGCTTTTTAAATAATTTACTGCCCCCCTAGGACCTGCCACATAACCAATGTACATGCCAGTGATGATGATGATGATGACGACAATGATGATGATAGAGCAGTAGGAATTACCTAGATCAAAGAAATGGTGTAGAGGAAATGATAGCAAATGAGCATAGGAACAGATGCATTTATACAAGGAAGAGTGAGATGTAACTAGAGTTCCTGGCATGTAAACCAACGGTGGAAGTTAGTTCATGCAGGATCTTACGTAAAATGTTAAGGCATTAGGATTTACTGTGAGAGACGAGATGTTTTAAAGAAAAAATGATATGGTCAGATTTGCATTTTTACAGAGATAGTGCTGTAAGCTGGGAAAGGATACATTTAAGAAACAAATATTATAAATGTAAGGACTCCTATTTCGGGACTGTTGCAGTCCTTTAGGAAAAAAGAAAGGAATGAATGAACTGGGATTTAACCAGTGAAGTATGGATCAGTGAGGAAATATCTGTTAAAAATGTAGGAGAAAAAATCTAAATGACTCAGATGAATAATAATGGCATTCAAAATGACTCCATAGTGATGGACTTTATAAACTCATTGAAACTCACCTCTATCTGAAATCCCCCACACATAGATGCTTCCACACACCCACAATGATGATGATGATGATGATAATTATGATGACAATTTACTCATATCATTTTTTTTTCTGGTTCTTTGGACATTGACTTGTAATAGTTATCAAAAACATTGGGGAAGTTCATAGTTAAAAAATGTTGAAAATGTTGGTAAAAATAATGTTTTTTTCCTTGCTAAATTTCTTAGATTCTTTAATATGCTAAAGAATAACCACTCCAATAATATTTTCCAAGCTTTTTTGATCATATATGTAATTGTAGTGTGTGTGTGTGTGTGGTTTTTACAAAATTTCATAGAACATTCTTGAGGAAAGGGTGATAAATACTCATCAGCTGTATAATTCACTTATATATTTACCCTCTGTTCTTCATTCTATCTGATTAAGATGCTCTTTCCCAATTTCTCCTTATTACTGGTTACTTCTTATTCTTCATTTCCTACATAAAATGTTACTGTTTCAGAGAATGTGTACCTTGAATTCCTATTTGAGAAAGCCCAAACCACATTTCCTCCAAGACACTCTATATAATTTCAGGCTATATATTATTTCCCTCTTAACATTTCGTTAGTTTTTACTCATTTGTTTAATGTTTATGGTCTCTTACTACCGAATAGAATATAAGATTCCTTAGGGACTGTGTCTTTCTGTTTTATTGTGATATCCCCAGCATGTCAAATAGTGAAAAGTACAGTCAGCTTCTGTATCAGTGGATTCTGTGTCTGTATATTCAACCAACTGCAGATTGAAAATATTTTTAAAAAACTGTGTTGTTCTGAAAACATACATAGTTTTTTTTTTCTTGTCACCATTCCCTAAACAAAATAGTATGACAATATTTACATAGCATTTACATTGTATTAGGTATTATAAGTAATCTAGACATGATTTAAATTATACATGAGGGTGTCTGTAGGTTATATGCAAACACTATGCTATTTTATATCAGGGACATGAATATCCTCAGATTTTGCTATCCATTGGAGGTCCTGGAAAAAAATCCCCCATGGATATTGAGGGATGACTGTATATGAAAGATATTCTTTAGATACTTTTTGAATATATTAAATAATGAAAAAATGCTTTTAATTATAAAGTACAAAATAATTCTAAGACTGAAGAAATATCTCTTAAACTCCTATGAAATTTTTGACTTCCCAACTAATCTTCCACAAATTTCTGACCTATTGACTATTAGTAAATAATATGGACACAGGGAAAATTGAGTTTGTTCAATGCAATATTTTCCCATTCACCTTTATATTAATAAATAATGTTCCATAGTGTTAATTCATATATTAAAATACAAAATTTTTCTGATAGGTTATTTTCACAGAATCATTTTTTTAATTAATGGCTCCAAAAGAGACATTTTAAACAGAAACTTTTTCTAAGCACTCTTTGAACAACCAAAACTGATTTAAAAATATCTTGTGAAGATTGAACTAATCTGTTATAGAATTTATTCTAAACTGAGCAACAGGGACACATTTTTATGCTATGATTTTCAGTACCCAAATGCCCTTAAAATTTCTTTGTAGTAAGGAGAATACAAATCAACTTGATTTTTATAACATCCAAGGTGTCTATGTTTCTCTTCCAAGTTTCAAAAGGTATTTGCAAATTCAAACAGTTGACAATGAACTTATTTACAATACAAAACACCTTTCAATCCCCTGTTTCTCATGCTGTCGGATCTTTAAAGCATTGTAGAGTTAATGAAACTCTACATCAACTTTTGGAAACATATGTAATAACAGATGAAGCAAACACATGGGATATTTCAGGATGGCATTTCCTAGAGCTATCACACTAGAGCCTCTCTTATCTCCAGGGTCTGTATAGATGTTAATTTTAAGAAAAAATTAGAAAAAACTTATGATATTTTATAATTATAAAAGTTATATCATAAAACTTTTCTCTAATTTTAGTGACAGAGCAGGGTAGTAAGGTTGAAAGTCTAATTCATATCCAAAACCTGAATTCTAGTCCCAGAACTACCAATTATTTGTGAAAACTTGGGAAAGTCATGGAGACACTGATTATATCTCAATGTATTTATATATAATTTAGAATTGTGTTAGAAATTATTGTCGAGACATTTTCTTCACTGTAATAGATATCAGAAAGCACTCAAATCTTCATCCTTGTCTTTATGGAGGCTCCTTATCTGCTGCTGTCTGATAGGCTCTGTGTTAAGCAGTCAAGGTGCAATACAGGGCCTCATTCCTTAATAGTCTCAAAAAATAGTAGAAGATACACTTTCTCTTTTCTCTCTTATCCTCTTCTTTTCCCTATATCTCATTTATTATCTTTCCATCTATTTTATCTAATAGGACTTAAGAACAGTATGTATAATCATCCGGCATTCAGAGAAAAAAGAGTTACTTTGTATCTGCAGTAACATGGGAGTGAGGGAGTGAAGTTCAAGGAAGGTTCCATGGAGGGTGTGGCATTGCATGTGAATTTTAAGAGCTAAATAAATATACATTCAATCTTTTAATCTAATTCCCAAGCATGTGCTATAGGTATTTCACAAATAACCATTGAAGGAAGCAATTACATAAGGGCCCAGTAGATTTTGAAATTAATTATTTTTCCATTTTCTGCATTAATATAGCATAGCAGAAAGTAAAAAAATCTAAAGACTTCAGAGTTTGGGCTTACTGTCTGGCACAAATGAGCTGATCATTACGGCTTTGTGGGAAAGGGAAAATGGAAACTATTAATTGCTCACTGGTAGTTATAATTTACCATGCCATGCATCTCATTTCTTCCCTCCTTGAGGGAAGAATATATTCTAGCTATAAAGGGATAAACAGACAACATCCATTCTTATGTTCTCTTATTTGTTCAGATTTATTCTAAATAAAAATGAAAAAATTGATGATTTCTTTGGAAGCACAGTTCTGAGTATGCATAAAAAGACATTAGAATGTCTTTGTCCCAGCAGATAGAACTTACACATATTTTGGGGACAACCTCATTTCAGTGAAGAAAAAAATGACCTAGAAGAAAAAATGAAGTGTGAAATAAAGTAATTTGTGCTGAAGTCCTGAGTATATCTGTGTGAATAAGTTCATGCCATCCTGAATGTATTTATGCATTCTAATTTTCTGGTGATCTCATTTGCTGTTGTCACTTACCTAATGTTTTAGTGTTCTAAAACATAGTGGCCATCTGTGAGTAAAATAATAATTCTAAATTTTAGGCAGATAGAAGAACAGAAATTTTCAAGGTTTGAGATTATTAAACTAAAATTTCTGAAAAGCCATATCAATCTTCGTTCAACTAAACAAATTAAAAGCGATTACTAAGCTGTAGAGTTGGGAATAAAGCATAGCAGGTGTAAAGAAGGCACATTTAATATCAATATTTCAAAAAACAACGACTTTTAATTACTAAATAGATGTTATTTACAAGGTTATCTTTCAGACTTATTCAGACAGTCATGTCAGGCATCATTTTTCATCTAAAATCATGAGACAAAACACAAAGATACTTTAGACTTTCTGAGGTTTTTGTTTTTTTTCCCCGTTTAAAAAGCTTTCCGAAATGGCCTAATGTATATCTTGCGTACTATTTGAATATGGAATCTATGGAATTTGGGTAAGGCATTATGTTTTGATTCATTACCATTTCCTGCAGGTGCTGTGCAATCCTTTTAAAGCACATGTTTAAATCTTTTGCTGCACCACATTTCCAAACTGTCTTATTATTAGAAGCCAAGTTAGTCAGAAAAGAGGCTTGAGGATAATTTTAAATGCACTAAACTCCGAGGTAATTAGTTTCTTTCTCTCTCCCCCTCCTTTCTTTTGTTCCTCCCTCATTTCCTGTCATCTCTCTCTATCTCTATTTCTATTATCTCTTCTCTTTTTTCCTCTATCTGATTCCCAAAGATGGAACAAAGGGATATGGGATATGGCTTCCAAACTGGGAACTAAAGCCCTAGGGAATGAGTATAATTGGTGAAACCTCATGTGAATATATATATATTTTTTTTTAGCATCTCTATAATGCTTTATTGGCCAATCAGTCTAGTAACCCTTTTGTCAAAGGAAATTGACTTGTTTGCCATGATTTATTTGTTTGTAGTAAATTTATACTGGTTCACAGTGATCATCTCTTTTCTAAAACCATCTGTTTAATAATCCACTATAAAAGCTAACTAGTTTAGAAGACAGATTCTGTTGCTTTGTGCATCGCTAACCATAAAATAGTATGTATTTTTAAATTTGCTTCTTCAAGAGCAAAATGGAGCTGGAAAATGAATAGTTAATAAAATTACACACACTCATTCATATGCACATACATCCATACTAGAAAAAAATTGCCATTATTTGGAAAATTGACTTTCTCTAGATACAAATACCTTGGTGTCAGAAAAGTTAAGCTTAGCATTAAAAATTTCCAACTCCAACTTTTTCTTCTGCCCTTCAACCACTTTGCATATTAAAACCTGGGATATATCAAAAACTTCATGCCACCTTTAAGTAGAATATAAGATAGCTATTAGAAACTCAGGTCTTAGTCCATTTAAGGATGTAATGATGTGTCAGAAAGTTAAATTGACTTAAATTTGTGGGAGGAAATATATACCTGGAGAAATCTGTGAATAGGTCAGATTGAAAAACAGCCAGAGCTTTAGTTTTCTCATCTTTTCCATGGACGTCAGCCTTGACTAAGCCCCCATACATACTCTTTCTTCTCATCCTTGCCATACTCTGTCAAGAGAGTATCCACAAAAGTGCTTCAAAATGCTAGTTGGTTTTCCCACGTAGAGATAATCAGTGACTCCAGGTCTCCTGAAGAATACCATGGAGTGCTCTTGATTGACACCAAATGGGTTGCTGGTGTCTCCATTAGCTATTAAATGTGCAACCTGAGAGAGGAGACTTGAACTCCTGATGCCTCAGCTGTTGGCAGGTTAGTCCCAATCCACATTTCCCTGCCTGCTCAACCAATAGCTCTTTAAATGAAACTGCTGTTGAAGCTCACTTGTTTATTTACTACATATTTTTCAAGAATATTTAAAAAATCTGTTATATCTTTTTTTCCCTTGTGCTTGGCCCTTTGCCTGCAATATTTTATTGTCTATCACTGAATTTTATATACTATTCAAGAACTGTGATAGTCTTCCCTCTTCTATGAGGCTTTTTCTCACCACCCCAGTGGAAGGAATGTCCTGCTTTCTAAACAAAACCCTTAGCATAAATTTGGCACTCATAATATTTTTTCTGAAAAATGGATAGTCCTTAAAATAATGAAATGAAAGTTTTAAATGTTTTATATAGATAATTCCTATTCATTAAAAGAAATTGGAATACAAAAATAATTATTAGAGCCCTCATATATATTAATATAAATCCCATCATTTACAAATAATTGTTATTAACACTAAGGTAACATCATTGTTGAGATAAATATATATATTTATATGAAAAATAAGGGAAAAAAGAGAATGATGATAGAGAAATAAATACATGTATAGATAAGAGTTTACTAAAATGAAATTATACATTTAAAATTTGACAGCAGTTAATCAGTTTTATTTTAATTGAGCAGAAAAATAAAAATTGGGCAAAACAAATTGTTAAAATTGTGATAAATATTTCTTCAGAAAATAAGGATATTACTTCTCCTAAATTCCTCCTAATTTAAAAAAAGTGAATTAAACTAATGCAGAGCTTGTTGTCATTCATTAAATTGATGTTTTGATTTTAGACCTTGTGGATTGACTGTCAGGTGTGAAATAGGAGAAAGTATTGCACTTTTACTTATTCCTATTTTCCCACCATCACTTCTCAATATTGTTTTTCAATGACTATTTTTATACAGACAACATCTATAATATTTACATAGGCTTCTGTGAAAAATATACTGAAACATATTTCCAATAGTTATCTAGTAGCAGCTGTGTGTTTAAATAGATGTGTATTATTTGCCTGTTGCTACACCCTGATTGACTGTCTTGTTCTCATAAGTTTTTGCATTCTCTGTTCCTATTGCTTAGGAAATTATACCATATATAGTTGGCACTAATTTTTCAGGTCTCTAATCAAATATCAAATCATGCAGAAAGTAAAAGTCCTATCTAAAAAATATACCTTTAGTTATTCTCTAAAATATAATAAATATAGCACTGTGAAGTTAGCAAACATATTATTTTATATTTTACAATAATGGTTATTAGTTTTTCAAAGAAAAAGAGGAATGTAGATGCTTAATCTAAAGAAACTGATGTATTTAAGAGAAGAAAACAATACCACCAAAGTTGGAAAACAGAGATCACACACAAGGGATGAAGTTGGGGAATTAGTTAAGTATCAGATCATGAAGATGCTTAAAAGCCAAGAAGAGAACGCACCACATGTACTCACCATCAAATTGGTTTCACTGATCCTCACCTAAGAGCACATTTAGGAATAACATTCATCGGGTGTTGGGCAGATGGGGGAGGTGGAGGGGATGAGTGTACACATACATAATGAATGCGATGCGCACTGTCTAGGGGATGGACACATTTGAAGCTCTGACTCAGGGGCTGGGGGAGCAAGGGCAATATTCATAACCTAAACTTTTGTATCCCCACAATATGCTGAAATAAGAAAAAAAAATGTTCTTACCACAAAAAAATGGTAAGCATGTGAGGTAATGCATGTGTTAAAAAGTTTGCTTTAGTTATTCCACAATTTATATACATATCAAAACACCATATTGTGCACCATACATATAAATAATTTTTACTTATCAATTAAAAAATGAATAATAAATAAATAAATAAATAAATGTTGGAAGAGTGTCTGTCTTATTAGAGCTGCTCGTAAAGAGCCCATAGGTTATTGTTTAGATATTGCTCACAAGTAAAAAGTGACTGTGTGATAAAAATGAGCAGGATGTTAAATAAATTATATATTTTAATTAAGTTAAATTCAACAGGAGAATATTTCAAAACCAAAAATTAATTCCATATTATAAATAAATGTATAGTTTTAAAGGTTAACATGTATTGGATAAATCAATGTGTCTGCAGTCACTAAATTACTTTGCAAATTCACAAGAGACTTAAAAGACTTGTCAGCAGACAAATTATTTTAGTAGAGGTTTGCAACAGTAGTTAGAAAATCCTCTATGCCTAGCTCCAGTGCAGGGGAGAAAAGCTATAAAAGTCACTATGGGGTCTTCCTATGTTGTCCAAAATGGTCTTGAACTCGTGGCCTTAAGTGATCCTCTCACCTTGTCCTTCCAAAGTGCTGGGATTATAGGCATGTGCCACCATGCCTAGCATTCCTTAATTTGTAAGGAACACTTTTAAGGAGCACTATGCTTGTCTTTGTGTTTAAAGGACGGGGCATGTTAAAATATTATTTGATGGCTTTCTTTTTTCTTATGTCTCCAACAGAAAACTTAGAATGGCTCATATTATCCCACTGTAGCAATAATTTATTTAATAGAGATTCTTTTACCCAATGTATATTTTTGTCTGCTTTGTCGAAGATTAGATGACAATATGTGGAGGCAAAGGCATTACTTGTAACCAAAATATTTACACCCCCATAATATTCTGAAATAAAACAAAAATAAATAAACAAAAGAAAAGAAATAATTTAAAATTATTTACTCTAAATTACATTAATATACACATGCAATTGACCTGATTTTTAAAGGGTGAATTGGTATGACTGATCCTCTCTGTCTTTGAAAGTCATCCAAGCTAGTTTGACAAACTCTACATCTTTTATAAATAACTATTAATGAATTCATGTTTTTCTGAGGTGTAATAAATTTATGTCAAGAATATTCTGACCTTTAGCTGTAGTTGCTCCTATAAAACTGTGTTAATTTTTAGTTGCTTTGAAATGATTCACCATGGTACTCAGTACTTCTGTATGTCTCTTAACCTCCTGAAAGATACTCCTGTCCAAAAGATTGATTGTTTCCACAAGCTATGCTACACCTGAAAAATACAGGTGTTTGCAAAGAAATGTCTGATATTTGTCAAGAGTCTTGCCTCAGTATTACTCCTGTTTTATTCTGGCCAGAACAATAATTCATTACCTGATAATCTTCTTTTATATAGGTTACATTTTTCATGATATATTAAAATCTTACAATGAATGTTTTTCTCAAAAACCTTAACATAGGATGGCCTATGTTATTTATTGGAAAGACTCAAAGATGAAACTTGGAGTCTGTTTTTTCTTTACTGAACTCTATTAGATGAGGGAAAAAAAGGAGAAAGATGATGAATATAGTGCACGTGCCTCTTGATAATCACAAAGCTAAGTTCTTTATATATTTATCTAATTTGTGTTTTTATATAAACTACTATGTCACCACAAATTAAATGACATTTAAGTGTTAGAAATGATGACTTGGACATTGGGACTGAACAAAATTCAAATGTCACCATTTAAGAAAATTAAAGAAATGAGAAACATCTACAAGTGAGGGAAATTTTATATTTTTTTCTTAAATTTTGCCACTAAACGGATAAACTTTTTGAGATTTTGTAATTTTGTCTAAATGCTCCATAAACTGAAAATCACTTCTAGCATTTGTAGACAGACACATCTCCCACAGGGTTTGTTGATGTATGCCAGTACAGAACAGGCCAACCAGCAACATCACCAAGGTCCCACTAAATCCCTGGTCCAGAAGACTGGTTTAGTTGGGCAATGGGGATGGCTGCATACACAAAGGGAAGCTTTATGTATACAAGAGGATAAAAAGGAAAACCTCAAAACTGATTTATAAATTTAACACAATCCTTATCAGAATTCTAGAAAGGTGTAAGTTTTTTTGGAAATAGACAAATCATTCAAAATGCATAAGGAAAAACAAAGGAACTCAAATAGCAAAAACACTGAGAAATTGAATGGAATGGGAGGAATTACTCTATTAAATATTAAACTTTATGATATAAATACAGGTCTCAAGACAGTGTGCTACTGGAGAAAGAACAGGCCCATATCAATAGAACAAAACAGAGAACTTAGAAATGGACCCACACAAATATGTTCAACTGAGTTTTTACAATAATGTGTGAACAATTGAATGAAGGAAGGATGGATTTATCACTAAATAGTGCTGGGGCAAATGGACATGCCTGGGCACAAATATGAACCTCAACTTAATCTTTATATCCTATACTCAAGTCAAAACGGGCCATGAGCTTAAATGAAAAGTGTAAAATACAAAAGCTTTTAAACAACAAAGCTTTTAAAAACAAATCCTCAGGACCTATAGCTTATAAAATATTTCTTATATTTGACAACAAAAGCACAATCCATAAATAGAAACACTGATGAAATGGACCTTATCAAAATTAAGTTTTTTTCTCTGCCTACGACCCTGATAGGAGCAGGAAAGCCAAGCTGCAGATTGGAAAAAATAACTGCAAACCACATGACTTATAAAGAAATAGTATCTAGTATATATAAAGTACTCTCAAAACTCAACTGTTTAAAAACAAATAATCAAATTAAAAAATGGACAAAATACATTAATATTCCACCAAAGAGGATATACAAATGGCAAATGAACACATAAAAAGATGGTCACCATCACTAGACATTGGAAAAATGCAAATTAAAGTGGAAATTAAATATCACTATATACCTCTTTGAATGGCTAAAATTTTAAAAATAATAGTGATAACCCTAGATGCTGGTAAAGATCACTGATGCATTACCAATGCAAAAATAAAATAGTACAGGCACTCAAAAACATTTTAACAGTTTTTTTTTTATAAGAACTGTAAGTACCATACAACCTGGCAATTGCACTCCCAGGCATTTATCCCAGAGAAATGAAAACATATGTTCACATATACACAAATGTTCATGACAGCTTTATTTATATTAACAAATACTGGAAGCATCCCAATGTCCTTCAACTGTTGACTGGATTAAAAAAAAATCAAATGAAAAAAAAACTGTGCTATATCCATATGAAGACTTACTTCAGCAATAAAAAGAAACAAACATTGATACACACAACGCCTTGGATGGCTCTCAAGAGAACTATGCTGAGTGATACAAACCAACCCCAATGGATTACATACCATGTGATTTCTTATTTATGATTTCTTTGTATAAAGATTGAGAACAGAGTGATGGGAGCCAGTGGATCATGACAGGGCAGTTGAGGTAGAGGTGTAGGAGGGGTATATGTGAGCTTATAAAAGGAATCTTTGTGGTGATAGAAAATGATGTTGGATACACCAGTCTGTACCTCCAATAAAACTGCATATAACTAAACATACACCTGTATACCCAAACATGTGTGTGATCACACACACCTACACACAGAAATGAGTACATGCACAACTGGGGAAAGGTGAATAAGAGAGGTTAATTGCATCAATGTCACTTTTCTGCTTGTGCTATTGCACTATGGTTTTTCAAGTTTTTACCTTCGGGCAATCTGGGTAAAGGATGCAAAAGGTCTGTCTGCATTATAACTGCATGTTAATCTAAAATTATTTTCAAAAAAGGGTTTAATAGAATGTGCCAGCTGGGAAAACTGTATTGAGGTTTTTCAAAAAACTAAAAAATAAACAAACAAACAAAAAAACCTACCATATGATCTAATAATCCTATTTCTGGATATACAATAAAAAATTAAAATTAGGATCTTGAAGATATGCCTGTATTTTCACATTCAGTGCAACATTATTCACAATGCCAAGATATGGGAACTACTTACGTGTCCATTGATGGATGAATGGATAAACAAAACATGCCTCATACATACAATAGGATATTAGTCTTAAAAAAGAAGGAAATCCTGCCAAATGCAACAATATGGATGAACCTAGAGGACATAAAGCTAAGTGAAATAATTCAGCCACAGAGGGACAAATACCACATAATTCCACTTATATAAGATATCAAAAAAAGTCAAACTGATAGAAATAGAGAGTAGAATGTAGTTGCCAGGGACTTGGCAGAGGGGGAAATGGGGAGTTACTGTCCAATGAGTATAAAGTTTTAGTTATGTAAGATGAATAAGTTCTAGAGATTTGTTGTACAACAGTCCTATCTTCTGTATGCTGTATTAACATTTTATTAAGCGTGTAGACCTCATATTAAGTGTTTTTACCACAACAGCAACAATATATAAATAAATATAAATATATATTATAGTAATGTATAAGAATTTCTACTCTTCACATGCTTGTCAATGCATGGATTTTCATATGTATTTTAAAATTTTTATCAATAATATCTTATTTTAATTTGCATTCCTTTATCTGTTAGGAAGTGAACTCTTTTATAATGTGTTCATTTATTGGCTATTTGAACTTCATTTTCTGTGAATATCTAGTTCTAGTTCATATTGTTTGCCATATTTTGATTGGGTATTTTGTCTTTTTCTTATTGAGTCATAGGAATTCTGTATGTATTCCAAATACTATTTTTTTTTTTTTTTTTGGTTTGGGGTAGCACATATTCTTCCATCTGCAGCTTATCTCTTTGTGGCTTCGTTGCTGTGGTGTTGGTTGTTGTAGCATAAACACTTGATTTTATGTAATAAAACTTATCAGAAGTTTTATTTAGGTTGTATGCTTTGGAGGTCTTGATTATAAAATCTGTTGCACCTTAACATCACAAATATAATCCACCAAAAATAATGGTAGTTAGAAGGAAAGGAGAGTTCACCTACTATATAAGAACTTAGATTGAAAGCAACACTAGTAGGGTGACACTTTCAATATCCTTGAAACAAAAACAAAAACAAAAAACACACACAAAAAATTATCAGCCTAGGATTTTATAAGTTGTAAACCTGTCTTTCATGAAAATGTGTGAAATAATATTTTTTCTCACAAATTAACTTTAGACTTTGTTAACTGTTAATATTAAAATAGCTTGAAAATTCACTGAATAATAGAAAAAGTATAATTTCAAATACATAGAGGAAAAATTGAAAAGTCTAACAGAAAAAAAGTATGAATTATTGTAAAAGAAGAAAACACACATAATAAAAGTTGCACAAATGAAGCATAAAGGATGTTGGTAGAACTAAATCTAAGTATGTTATAACCTCCCAAATAAATATCCCATTAAAAGTAAAAGTCTTGACAAGTATAAAAAATAGTTAGCTACCTTCTAACTCAAAGATAGTAAATGCAAAAACATTAACAGCAAAACTAAATCATTACCAAAGTTAAAAAAGGGTAAACAGAAAAAAAAACCATATTCACATGTTCTCAAAATTTCACCCTACATATCAGTTACGATTACAAAGAAAAATGTAAAATGTATTGTGTAACCTCCTATCATGGTAAAAGGTTCGAAACCCACTGGGATATGGCACAGCTGTGAAAACCAAATAAGCTACAGTTGAACATAACATTGACTAGCCTTTTAAATGTAATACTGAGTTGAGGGGGTAGCAAATTGCAGAAAATATAGTGGCACTTAATCACATAAAATTTTAAAGCATGAAAAAGTAACTAATATATTGTTTTGGGACGCATACATACCATACGTGGTAAATCTATTGTAAAAAACGAGGAGTAGTTAGATACAAAATTGTAGCCATGACTTACTTCTGAGGAGCTGCTAAGGGAGAAGGTGTGAGAGAGGATCTAGCATCGGGAGGATCCTAGGAGATTGGCTTAGTCATCTCTATTTAAGTTACGTGGTGTTACCAGAGTGGCTGCATTATTTTCACACTTTCATGTACATCTTTGTGTGAATTCATTAAATCATCAAATGATTTTTGATAAGAGTATTAGATAGAAATAAAAAGAAAATAAATAGGACTAAAACTTAAATACTGAAATGGTACGATAATAGTAAATGTAGATAACTGATAAATTATGAAACCTCGTCAAGTTGTGAATAGATGAATCTCAACTCCAAGGGAAAAGGTAGTTCTAAGGAGTACATTTAAAGGAGGGACGGGATTTTTTTTTTTTTTTTCACTTTTATGTTTCAAAGAAGTTTAATGCCTCACTAAGTCAATTAATTACACTTCCATTACTAGAATCTCTTGTGTAAAATTTCCTTCACCCCCTTAATTCACAGACAACTCTCCTCTCAGGTGCAGGTCAGGCTCTCTCATAAGAAGTCATTGTTCCATGTTTAAAGCTCTATCAGAGCAATTGTGCATCCTGCTCTGTTTTCCACTAACCTGTGAGTTCTTTCACAGTAGGCATCCAATGCAATGCATTCCATGTTGCAGAAACTTCTTAAATATTTACTAAGTAATTAAGTGAATGAATAATTGTATAAATACATGACATAATGAAGCAATTGTATCTTCCTTTCAGATGGCTGAGTAAAATATATTTAGCAAAGTGGTTAATACTGTATTTGAAAAATTATTTAATCCAATGTCTCTATATTTTTAAAACTTTTTCCCAGAAAAAAATATTGATTAGCCCTCAAATATATATCTCAGGATTGTGAAAGATGACTAATTAAAATAAAAAAGTCGGTTCACATGTACTTTCTGTCAATAGTGCTTGAAATAACTTATGAAAGTATTTATGCCACTGGAGGTCTCTAAATAATGGCAGTGGCAGGAGTTTCAAAATACCCATGGCTTGCTCAAAACATAATAGTATACCCTGATCTGCACTCACTTTGAATCAACTGCATGCTTCTAAATATTTAATTTACAAAGCTGTCAGTAGGCATTACAACTGCATGAAAAGACTAAAGGTTTCATTCATTTTATGGAAAGCAAGATCATGGAAAGAAAAATGAACTAAAGATTCCCAGTGCACTTTTGGCAGACTGGAAGCAAAAGGCTTCATTTGCAGCTAATCAGTGCATAGATACAAAACTAAGCAAGGAAAGGATGCAAGCAACCGACATAGAAAGTGCACAGATGGAGCAAACAGGTGGTGTGGATGCAGCAGGAGCTGATGATGAATGGAATACTGATGGTAGAAAAATATGACCAGATTCAATAAAAGTCAGATATATTTCAGCAGAGGGTACTAAATTGTAAAGGACAGAATCAGAAACCCATCTGGGGCACTTATGGTTGGTATAGGAAAGTTGCCAGTACTTGAAAACAATGCAATGCCTCTGTCTTATTGAACAAGGAATTTGGTATGAGGTTTTGTACCACGTTAGGGTGATTATTTCTAATGTTTTATTGTGGAACTTGAATGGAAAAGCAATTTATTACATAGGACTTAAGAGGGCACTTTTTATGTAGCTAAATAAATGAATATGTATTTTCTATGGAACACGGTAGCATGAAGTATAAAATAAAGGACATATTAACTAAACAGAAAAGAAAAATAAATAAAATAAAATAAAGGACAAAAGTACAAAGATGTATGCCCATCTTTAACTGAACTGGTAATAACCCTTGGATATGTCACCAACATTTTGACTAAGTCTTTTACAAAATGAAACACATCAGTATAAAAATACATCAAAGTTCTTATACATTTAAAAAAATCACACTAAGAGCTTTCACATACTATGAAATACTGTTTCTTGAGATAGAAGTAGAAAAAGGAAATTGAACAAAATCGTCTTTTCTTTGGCATATTTTCAATTACAAAAGAAACCAGCCATGCATACCTGGACTCCTGCCTTACAGAAACTGTGAGATAAAAAAGCAAAAATTTCATAGGATAAAGGGCTATGAGATTGAACTAGACAGACTGACATGAAGTCATGACGAATTCAGGAAGCTCTAAAGGACAGGAAGAGCAAGAAGACAAGTAGCTAGACTTTCTTATTTTAACATCTGTAGATTTCAAAGTCTTGAATGATGACAAAGTCCAAGACATAGATAGCATAGATGGACTATACATGAAAAATCAGTTGTCTAAATTAATTATAAATATTTTATTACACAGTTGTGATTATGACACAAATGATTATCAAAATGGGATAGAGAGTCCATTCCATGAGCTTAGTGCTTAAATCTTAGGTAGTTATATCCCCAAGACAGACTGATAGAAGGAAGAGGGGGTGTTGAATCTGGAAGCAAAACTGGGTTAAAATTTCACCATTCAAAATTATTTACTAAGGATCTGCAGTATGATAGCCCCAATGCTACACGAGAGAGTTGAATAAAGCATGTTTCCTGATCTTGAAGCATTTTATGATGGAGAGAAAGATTATGTTGACCTCTCTTCTTTTTCTCATCTATAAGGAGCATAAAGTTGTGATTTCAATTTGTAAGTAAGAGGTACATGCGAGAAAGTGCTGTCATCTGAATGAAACCAAACTTCAATTATAACACAAAGAAATGTTAAATGCCTGATGTGATGATACTGCAATTACCCTGATTTGATTAATTCACATTGTATGCCTGTATCAAAACATCACATGTACCCTATAAAGATATACAACTCTTATGTACCAATAATAACTAAAAATAAGAGACCAATTATCAAAACTTCTAATGATATATACCCACGTTAGAAGAATGTTTGATAGAATTATTAAAATTTAACATGCATATACCCCATGACACAACCTTTCTATTACAACCAAAATGAGTACTTATAGTCACTAAAAAACACATGCAAACGTGTCCATAGCTGCTTTTATAAGAGCCCCAAATTGGAAACAACCAAAATATGCCTCCTTCTTTCGCTTAGACAATTATTTTGTCCCCACCTCATCCTGCACTCTTCTTACTTGCTATACTAAAATATGTATTAAGATACAATTTTAAAAAACAACAATTAGCATATTATACTAAGTGATTTCAGTCTCTTGTACTTAAAAATATGAATTGAAATGTAACTTCTAAGTAGAATCTGTAAATATTTAACAAATGTTTTGAATCTTTCTTGTTGTTTGTCTACTTCATGGAGAAGTTAAACTAAATGTAAACAGTAATGAATTTAGCATGTACTCAGAGGAGTAAGGTGGCTCGAGTGAGGGCGAAACATGAATCAAGTGGAGGGTGTAGATTAGGAGGAAGTGGAGACAAGGCCTGAGAGATAGAGAAGGAATGTACGTGTCACTCAGGCAGGACTTGCATCAAGCCTGATATATAATGAGAAAATGATCTGAAGTTGGGGTGCTATCTTGCCTTGCTCCTCCAGCTCAAAATTGCCCTTGGATATGACAAAACACAGCAGCTTCCTTAAGATGGATTGTACAAAAAATGTCAAGCTGTGCAGATATAACTATTTTTGAAATCTGCTTTTTCTCTGAAAATTATACATATTTTTCTCAATGTATTCCTTCCTAAATATAATATTTTTTCTTCCTGTTACTCCAGTGTCGGTCCGAATTCTCCATTGTCACTTTGCAGCTTTGAATCTATATTCTAGGTATAATTATCTTCTCCCTGTTTTCTTGACTATGGGCCTCATTAAACATATATTAAAAATCAGTACATTTTTCTTTATTTAAGTCTTTTTCTCTTTTCAGGAAAGAAGTAGAGTCCATGTTCAATCATGGACAGAGTATCAGGTACACTAGACCATTCACACTTTCAATCTGAAGGTCCAGGGTCCAAGTCCCTGTGCAAGTGATAGCAAATTTTTCCCATTAGAATGTAAAGACTTAAGGGCATGATTTTTTTTCTATTTTGTTTACTGTTGAATTCCAAACACCTAGGAAAGTTACTGTTACAGAGATGGTGCTTGATAATATTTTCTTCTCAGAAATTTGTGAATCAGAGGCTTACAATATGGAGGAAAAATGCCATGCAATACAGCAGAGTCACAGATCAAGAGAACAGGATCATGATATCTGGTAGATGGACTCAGCCTCTCCCAGGGATGAGAATTTGATCGCAAGCTTGGCCCACTGAGTGGATAAACTCCTTGCATGTGTGGTGCTTTTCATTGAATGATAAAGTAATGACAAATATTTGTTGGAAGTATCAGGAAGTTCCATAATATCACATTAATGCACTGAATAAAACCAACAAAGTTCTTGCCCCAGTGGAGAACATATTCAGGAGGAATATAACAGACAATAACCAAACTAAACAGATAAAAAGGATGAGGACTGTGAAATAAATTTTAAAAAACAACAGGCGCACTATTTTAAATAAAGTGTTCAAGTCGAGGCTCTTTGAGAAAGGAACAGCTGTTTAGGGGCCTGAATGAATTGATGCTTGAGGTTGCTAAGCCATGTGGACAGCTCTAGAAAAGCACCTCCAGTACTTACACCTCCATACTTACAGCATTTAATGAACATCAGGAAAAAAGCATACAGATAAAGCAGAATGAACAGGAAAATGAAGGCCAACAAATGAAATCAGAATTCCCTGTTTCTCCATATTGCCACATCAATTGGCACATTCAAAAGTTAAACTTGTTCCAAGAACACTTTACCACTGTGAGTACTCGACTATATTTTCAGGCTTTCATCTCTCAATAGGAGTTTGGTCAGGGCTGTGAGCACCTGTGTCCATGTGTAAAGTTTCACATCTGCAAAGAGACTCTCACAGCATCACTTGTACAACTTATGAAATATCCCAGCTGTAAATCCTGCTCATCCGTATGTACAATCATTCTCCCTTTATCCAGGGCAAATGACAAACTATAACACAATATGAAGAGGGTTTCTCTGACTCCTTGTTCACAAAAAACAGGTGATTAATTAAAATTTTGGTCTTCCCAAATTTCCTGATTTAAGAAGAAATCAAATTCAAGGTTAGGATATGTGTGATTTTTATCAATGGAGAATCTTAATAAAAAAGACTTGTCTACATCATATAAGCAGAGAAGAAAGATAGAATTACCTGTTGTTTTTTTCCCTTTGTTTAAATAACTGGAATCATTTGGTAGCTCCCCGCCCCATGTATTTCTGATTTATTCAGTGTAGTACTTGGAAAGCTATTAGAATTTTCAAAAGCTTTGTTTTAAAAATATACTTTTAAGCAATCAAAGCTGTGTATACAGTTTATATCTTTAAAAATATTTGTAGCCAAATACTTTGTTGTTGTCTGTGGGCAACCTTGTTTTGAAGTCTAAAGTTGACTCTAACTAATGTGCTCTATAATCTATTATCTGTGGACTCAAGTCTAAACCTGCTGCTATGCTCGTCATGTTTCTTCAACTTGATGTGATGCTATTTATCATTATTCTTTGATGCTAAGTCTCTATGTCTTTGTATTCTCTCCATGTACCTGGGCATATGTTTCATTCATATATATATATATATTTAACACAGAGGCAATGTCTTTTTGATTCTATCAGAAACAGTTTTTGTTTCAAGGAAAGGTTATTTCCCTGATGTTTAGATTAGGGCAGATAAAATGAGCATGAAGTGTTTAAATTCTACTTCTATTACTGAGAAACTTACATCCTATGCCCCTTAAATGAAATGCTTGATACCACAAATTTGTGAAATAAAAATTTACCTTAGTGATTTAATACTTACTATTTATATCTTATTTAGCTTTTCAAGGCTGTGAAAAATTCTTACATTTTAATTAAATCCTCAGACATTCATTTGGCTCCTTTTCCCTGCATTTTGTCTTTAAAATATTAAACTAATGACCCCTCATACTCTTATTTGTTATTAAATAATATTATTTGTAACATGTTTCAAACAGTGAAATGCCAGATAGAAAGAATATTAATCCTACTATAACATTCTCTTAGTTCTTTCTAGCAACGAAACAGTTCGTTTAGTTTCTTACAGATAAAGACATTCTCCATATGGGAAAATAACAATCAGAGAATAAAAAAACTTTACAGAAATTGTCTATGTAGAAAAATGTCCTATGTAGGCTAATAAATTTCACATAGTGGCCTTAGACAACCCCTTTGTAATCTAAATCATTGTCTGAGAATGCCTTTCTAATAGAAGCTTTAAGTGCAAACATTATTATACTCTACTTAAAGTCATGATCTGAGCTTTTTTATCTCTTAAATTCTATCAGAAAGTGTTTTCATAACTATTTGTATGACACACACTTTATTAAGATTTTGATATTTCATAGTTTTCCTTAATCTTGGTTGTGTGACCTTGGGAAGGACATAGCAGCAATGGTCCATGAGACCTTTCCATGTCTAACTTCTTTGGTTTCATGTATTTCATACAAGTATTCATTCTTTTTCTCCTGTACCAAGATAACGTCTCTGTGCAATTTCAACACATACTGCCTATAGCAGGATAAAGTATTAATACCATGATGGAATTTAAAATGAATTGTATTATGAATCTTATATGGAGATGCCTCTTAGGTTGCTTTGTTCTAATCAGAAATGCCCCTAAAAAATATTTCTTAAGAAACATATCATTAGGGATTTGAACTTAAGAATGGTATTTAGCTGCTCACATATTTTTAAACTCTCTTGAGGATAGCTGGCTAAAAGAATTTAGGCAGTGCTTAAATGTGCCAAACCAGACAAAGGGAAAAAAAAAATCAGTCAACTGGATTCATGTTAGCATGTTATTGAGCATAATTCATGTTTGATTTAAATCTCTCACTACTATAGCACTGATCAGAGAATTAAATTGGGTTTCCTATTTTCAGTTGACTGAATTTTGTTTTGTTTATATTTCCTTAAATTGCTATAATATCTGAATTTCAGTTGAAGTATTATGACAGTTTAAGTAGGTGCTATACTTTTTTTTTTTCCATCTGATAGTTCTATCTAGTGACACCAATATGCCTTTCAAATCTCATTCACTAGTTATCCAAACTCCCTATAATGATTTCTTCCTGAGTGACCCTTGAAATGTAAGCAGTGAGATGCTCACCTGAAGGCCTAGCAGGAGCTGTGACTTATCTTTGATTTAAGACAAGGTCATACCTAGAGCCTATGGAGGACAGTGGACAAAATAATCCCTTACTGAGGGCCGAGCTTCTGCCTCTGATAAGGACTTAGTAAGGGAATTACTGAACTTCCAAGTCAGGGATTGGATTGTGTTAGAGACCAGTATTTGCTGTGTTTTCTGTCTTCCCCTCTTGGACTGGGAGCTTTTCTTTGTAATTATCCAGTTATGACTCCACTATTGTAAATAGATGTAGAGAGGTATATCCTTTATATATTGGTTTATAGATTGATGGATTATAATAGTCATATACAAATAAAATGGAAAGGACTGTTCACTATCCAAGTATTCTAGACTTTTAACTAAATACCATGACTGAATGGTAAACAGCAAAATACAGATTTTACACACTAAAGATACACACCAAAGGGGACAGGCAGAAATCATCATGAAATTTCAGAGGACCATGGACAGATGGCAATTTTCAGAAGAGTCTAAATTTGTGCAGAGAGGAGGAAAGAAGGAGGTCATATATAAACATAGAAAACAGTAGACATAGTCCTTTAAAATTCTAACAGTGGGAAAAAAAAAAAAGATTTTAGCCTAGAACTAAATACATGACCAAATTTTCAATCAAGTGTGTTGGTGGAATAAAGACACTTTCAACTGTGTAAGATTTTCCCATATAACATTTTCTAAAAAGTTGCTGGAGGATATGCTCCACCAAAGTGGGGGACCAAATTATAAAAAGAATATATGAGAACCCAAAACAGAGTAGCAAAAATGAGCGAGTGAAAGGGAATTTTCATAGTACTTTCAAATTCAATTGCCAATGACATTGCCCATGAATTGCAGCAGACTCAGAAAGCAATAATTTATACTGAAGGAGAGCAATGTATGTGTCGTAGAAGAGCATTTCCAAGAATAAATAAAAATGGATATGGCAAATTACACAACATGTTCGCTGTATTGACTAAAGTTTTCTAGTTCTTATGTGAACCTTTGAAGATTAATTCATTTTACCTGTAAATAATATTGAAAAGTAATAATTATGTACAATTTGCATAATGATTTAGTAAAAAAAAAATACCCTTCTATAGAGAGGATAAAGTAAAGAAAAAAGAATTTAGTTCAGGATGGAAAGGACAGGGAAGCTAATCTTTCATCTTCCACATGAAGATGAAAATGGCTAAAATTGAAGTAAAAAAAGAAAGGCACAAAAATATTACTTAGTAACGTGATAGATATTCGAAGAAAAGGCTGGAAGAAATGAAAATATTAGACATTTCTAGAAATAGCTCAAGACTAGTGAGAGAAATAGTAGATACTGTTTTTTTTTCCATTTTCTATACACCTTGTAATCTTCAGACAAGGACTATATAAATGTATTACTTTAATAAGAAAATAATGATCAAATTTAATTTTCATAAAGTGAAGACCATATAGAAATAAATGAAATATATCAAAAAGTAAAGTTCAAAATGCATTTCAAAGGGCACTAATCAGGGCAACAGCAGACATCTCAACAGGAGAATAAAAATAAAATACCACAAAATAGTGTTATCTTCAAACACTTGTCAACCTAAAATTCTATATTTTGCTAAATTATTATTAAAGAAATGAGGCTAAAATAAAGATACTCTTATTTTTGTTTATTAATATATTTTTTAGAGATGTGCTCTCACTCTGTTGCCCAGGCTGGAGTGCAGTGGCACGATCACAGCTCACCATAGCTACGAACTCTTGAGCTCAAGAAATTCTCCTGCTACAGCCTCCCAAGTCATTAGGACTACAGGTGTGTGCCACCAAGCCTGGCTAAGTAAGAAATAATTTTTTCTAGCTAGCACAGAAAAAAAAAAAAAAAAAATATATATATATATATATATATATATATATACAGGTATACCCAGGAGATATTGTGTATTGTGGGTTAAGTTCCAAGACCACCATCATAAAGTGACTATCACAATAAAGTGAAACACACACAGTTTTTTTTTTTCCTATTTTTGGTTTCCCAGTGCATGTAAAAGTTATGTTTACACTGTATTGTAGTTTAATAAATGCATCATTTCAAAAATCCTAGAGCTCTTAAGAATTATCCTAAATTATCTGTCTGTGCTCTACAAATAGGACAACAAATAGAATTGTGTCTACGAATGTACATATCTAAATTACAAAATACTTTATTGCTAAAAAATGCTAATGATCATCTGAACCTTCACCAAGTTGTAAAGTTTTTGCCGGTGGAGATTCTTGCTTCAATCTCGATAGCTGCTGACAGATCGAAATCAACTAAGTTCATATAATGTTCTAAATCCTTTGTGTCATTTCAATAATATTCAGAGCATCTTCACTAGGAGTAGATTCCATATCAAGAAACTAGCTTCTTTGCTCATTCATAAGAAACAATTCTTCATCTGTTCAAGTTTTATTACAAGATTGCAGTAATTCAGTCATATCTACAGGCTCTACTTCTAATTGCGGTTCTCTTGCTATTTCTAACATATATGCAGTCATTTCCTCCACTAAAGTCTTGAACCCCTTAAAGTCATCCATGAGGGTTAGATTCAACTTCTTTCAAACTTCTCCTGTTAGTGTTGATATTTTATCTTCCTCCTCACAAACATTCTTGATGTTCTTAATGATATCTAGAAAGGTGAATCCTTTCAAGAAGGTTTTCAATTTACTTTGCCCAGATCCATCAGAAGAATCATGATCTATAGCATTACAAAATATATTTCTGAAAGAAGAGTTAAAGTTGAAATTATTCCTTGATTCATGAGCTGCAGAATGGAACTTTAATGGGCAGGCATGAAAATAACATTAATCCATCAGATCTCTTGGATGACTAGGTGTATTGTCAATGAATAGTCGGCTTAAGATGTTCAGTAAACCATGCTGGAAGCAGATGTGCTGTTATCCAGACATTGTTGTTCTATTTGTAGAGCACAGGCAGAGTAATTTAGCATAATCCTTAAGAGCTCTAGGATTTTTAAAATGGTAAATGAGCATTGGTTTCAACTTAAAGTCACCAGCTGCATTAGCCCCTGATGAGAGAGTCAGCCTGTCTTTTGAAAACTTCAAGACAGACGTTGACTTCTCCTCTCTAACCCTGAGAGTCCTAGAAGGCATCTTCTTCCAATAGAAAGCTGTTTATTCTACACTAAAAATCTATTATTTAGTCTAGATACTGTCATTGATTATCTTAGCTAGATCACTTGGATAACTTGCTCCAGCTTCTACATCAGCATTTGCTGCTTCGCCTTACGCTTTATGTTATGAAGATAGCATCTGTCTTTGAATTTCATGAACCAACCTCTACTATTTTCAAACTTTTCTTCTGTAGTTTGTTCCCCTCTCTCAGCCTTTATACAATTGAAGACAGAGCCTGGCTTTGGATTAGGCTTTGGCTGAAGGCAAAGTTGCACCTGGTTTGATCTTTTATCCATACCACAAAAACTTTCTCCACGTCGGCAGTAAGGCTGTTTTACCTTCTTATAATTTGTGTGTTCACTGGAGTAGCACTTTTAATTTTCTTCAAGAACTTTTCCTTTGCAGTCACAACTTGGCTATCTGCTTGGTGCAATAGGCCAAGTTTTCAACCCATTTTGGCTTTTGGCATGCCTTCCTTACTAAGCTAAAAACGATTAATTTTTAGCTTTTGATTTAAAGTGAGGGGCATGTGACTTTTTCTTTCACTTGAACCCTTAGAGGGCATTGAGGGTTACTAATTGGCCTAATTTGAATATTGCTGTGTCTCAAGAAATAAGGAGGCCTGGGAAGAGAAAGAGAAATTGGGCAATGGCTAGTTGGTGGAGCTGTCAGAGCACATGAAACATTTATTGATTAAGTTTGCAGTCTTATATGGGCATGGATCATGGTGCCCCAAAACATTTGCAGTAGTAACATCAAAGATCTGTGATCACAGATCACCATAGCAGGTATAATAATAAAAGAAATAGTTTGAAACATTGTAAGAATCACCAAAATGCAACACAGAAACACAAAGTGAGCACGTGCTATTGTAAAAATGACAGCAATAGATTTGCTTGATGCAGGGTTGCCACAAACCTTTAATTTGCACTATCATGAAAGTGTAATACAAGGTACAATAAAATGAGGTAGGACTGTGTCTGTCTTTATATGTATAGTGATATATATAAAATATAGAGAGAGTAATATATAAAATATATGTAAAGAGAAAGGGAGAAAAGAGATTTGTAGATAGATACACATCTATGTTGGTAGATGCAAATAACAATTGTATCTAAAATATTAATAGTAACATTTTGATTCAGAGTGTGAAATGAAGGTTCTAATTAATGAGAAACTGCAGTTTATTTTTTTATCATTAGATAATGTCTTGGTCCACTTGGTAAAACCTCATGTTTTATTTTTTGTTTCCAAAAATGCTTGGAATTTTATCAGTTTTATATTTTATTGGAATATTTACAGTAAAATAAAACATCAAAATGTTTCTTAAAAAAAGGAAATAAAATCTACCACCTGTAATATAATATGCACAAAATGAAATATATAAAATATCATCTCTAAAACGCAAAAGAAGTAAACAAGCAGTAAAGAAAATCATTGGTTATAGAAAGCTCCACTAAGATGGAAAAAATAAATTCAAATATAACACTGTAAATAGTTAAAAATAAATTAACCTTACCTATTAAATGATGGACTGCTAAGTTGGAAAAAAAGGATCCAACTGTATACTCTTTCTTATAGGTAACACTAAAATGTCATGTTGAGGAATGGCTTAAAAAGAAAATGAAAAATCTTAAGGCATTATAATATCATTATAATAGTAATAAAAAGAAAGTTGATGTTGCATAGTTAAAATAGAATAAAATAGAATTAATTGAAACATATTAATAGCAGTAAAATGATCATTATTGTATCATTCACGATAAGCTAGTTTGTGCAACAGTAAAAAGGAATCTTAATATTTCAGTACACGAGCTGGCTGAGAAGATAAGTTCACTGAATTATGCTATTGCCATTTAGCATAAGATGCCAGCATTTGTTTCAGTAGAAGAGAACATGGGGACTCATACACAAGCTATTAAACACTTTCACCCAGAAGTGACATATGTCATTTCTTTTCTCATTTCATTAGCCAAAGCAAGTCATATTTAAGAAGGCAGAAAAACACAGCACTTTCAAATGGCTAGCAGGAGTGAATAAGCAGCAATTTGATGAGCATAAATTATCTTCCACAGCTGCATGTTGATAAAAATTACAATCATAATAGGAATAAAAATAAATAAATAAATAAAATGGTTAAAATGGTGGAAAAAAAAGAATATTTCAACAAATGGAATTAAAATATATTTTAACAGTTTCAAAAAAAGTACAATCATTCATAAAGATGTAGCAACCATAATTTTTTTAAATGTAACATAGTATCAAAAACCATTATGCAAATCAGATATTAACAAACAGAAATGAACAAAACTAGGAATATAAAGGGTGAGTTTTAGTAACTTTTCAGAGAAACTAATGGATCAGACAGACAAAATTAAATATAAAACATTTGAAAAATACAATGTAATATAATATAATATCATATAATATATAACATAACAATATAACCTTGCTCTGACACTTTCAACAAGTGCCTTGCACATTCATTGTGCCCTTTAGCATAAAGTAATAAAAGTGAGCAGAATGTGGTGAACTCATTGTCACAGGGTATATTGTGTCCCCCTAAAAGATAGGTTCAAGCCCTAATCCCCAATGCATATGAATGTGATGTTATTTGGAAACGCAATCTTTGCAGATACAATCAAGTTATGATGAAGTCATAATGAATGAAGCTGGGCTCTAATTCAACATGACTGATTAGAGTAGAGGAGAAGAGATACACACACGCACACAGAAACAGTGCCATGCAATGATGAAGACAGAGATTGGAGTGATACATCTACAAGACAAGGAATGTCATGCACTTCCAGTCATTACCAAAAGGTAGAAGAGAGGCATACAACAGATTCTCCCTCAGGTCTACCAGGAAAAAAACAATCCTGCTGACACCTGGATTTTGGAAGTCTAGTCTTCAGAACTCTGAGAGAATAAGTTTCTATTGTTTTAAGCCATGCACTTTGTGTTGTATTATTCTAATCCTTGGAAACTAATACACTGTGCAAGAGAAATTTTTATAGACCAGACCTAACAGAGGAACACAGCACCATCATTTACATTCTATTGGCTAAATTTCCAGCGAATTCTAACTGTAGTGCAGATTGGGAAATGTAATCTAGCTGCATTGTAGGGAGAAGAGGAAATTATTCAACAAATAACCAGTCAGGTTATGCCACAGAAACTTGAAAAACAAATGGAATAATACTTTTAATAACAGCAGTAAAGGGAAAATAAAAATGTAAATTATAAGCTATTTAAGAACTATTTTTCAATGAAAATGTAACATATAAATATTTGTCAATAGTTTCTGGTATAGAGGTGTACTATTCTTAGATGTATTTATTAATAAATTAGAAATAGAAATGAATTAGGCTTTCAACTCTGAAAAATTCATTTAAAAAGAGGGAGAACTAAAATTCAAAGAGCAGAGAAGAAACTGATAAAATATATAAAGCTACAATTATCCAAAAACTAAATAATTATACATTTTATATATGTCTGTGTATATGTGTGGTTATAGTTTTTGTGATTATACACATGGATATATAGTTATGTATGTATATATAACATAAAATATGTGATTATTCAAGTAAATAATCATATATATATAAAAATCAAGAAAATGTTTTGTCAAGAATTTTATTTCCTATAAAAAGTTTCCTTTTGTCATAAATTTAGAAATACCAAACTAATTAAAATATCTTTAAAGAAGATTTCATATGGTTTATTCACAGGACAGACTTACTCATTTTACTGGAAATTTTCATATAATTTTACATACAATTTTGATACAGTATTTGTTCTTAATTTTAAAAGGGACTCTTGGAGAGAATGAAGCAGTAGATATGTGTAAGCCATACAATCACTACACTTCGTTATCTGTAAATAAGTGTAGGCACTGCATCTGCAGTTTTAAGTACTGAACTTTCACGAAGACATCCAGGAAATGATTTTTAACATCTTGCAATTGGATTAAGAGAAAAGTTCACTTATCTTTGGAGGTGAATTATTTTCTTTTGAAATTGAAAAGTGATAAACATAATTTTTAATACTATCATTAATTGATATTATTTCTGTATTTGACCTTGCCATTTTCTACTAATCTTCATGCATTGTTTTGAAGATTAGGAGTATGAGTATCTTGGTATGGTTGGGTTGGAAACCTAAAGCATAATTCAGAAACCCAACTATTATTCAAATACACTGTTCTATGGTATTATTAAACGTGATCTAAATGGAGATTATGTATAGTTATGATACTGAAAATAAATATAAGTACTCAATCCTATAAATGCATTTTAGCACTTACCTTACTTGTAGACTCCAAGGCTTTGGCACTTAAGTATTTGCTCCTTCTTTACTCATGTTTGTTGTGTTCCATTTTTCAAAATATTTTCTTATTGATTAGGTCACAGTATTTAAGAGTGCCATGTAATCCACACATTTCTTAGTCTCCGTAACCAAGATTATTCTCTTTTTATTCTACCCTTTTCTTACCAGTGCCTCCAATCATCAAATGACTGTATTTTGATAATTCCAGTATCTGTATTACTAAGACTAATAACAATTAATGTGCATTTTGTACTGACTATATGTTGGGTACTTCTTTCAATGCTTTGTATCTATTAAATCATAATTGTCATAACAATTTGAGGTAATCATTAATATTTCCATAGTAAGCATAAGGACTCTGAACTACAGAGAAGTTGAGTAACTTTTACTGTGGATTGTTAGTGCCCACATATGGTTCCAGGACCATTGTTCTACTGCTACGTAGTTCATACTTCTTTCTTAAGCTTCAAAACTGTACATTTAATTGTTTGCTAGAAATCTACTCTCAACTGTCTATCATGTGTCTATCAAAAAGAGCATGCCAATATATTCTCCCTCTCCTCTCTACCTTAGGGCAAGAGTCACAGGTTGTAGGCTTATTCTTAGTCTTTTCTTTTGCCTCTCTCTTCCAACAAGATTTACAAGACAAACTCCCAGGATTTCTCAAATCAATCATCTTTATCCTATTTTATTAAACTGTCAGAACTACTTCTGTATAAACTAAAGAAATTTCTCTGTGATATGGGAGGATTTTTTCCTTTTAATATTTGTACTTTATCCAATTGGCAGAGCTCTTTTTCTATGACTATTTCACTTTCTTTTGTATTTTTATGCCATCGATTTTATCAATATTTGATGGCTTTTAGATTTTGTATAAGGGTATATCTTTCTGTCCAAATAAAATAAAAATTAATTTTTTAAGAAAATCCCCAGATTTCCTCCACTACTTTTATAGTTTAGTTATTTTTTGATTAAATTAAAAAATGTTTAAATTTTACATTCACCAAAATCAAAGTAGATCCTTCCTGAGGACCCTATATAATATAGGTCCCTGACTTATATAGTCCGTTCTTTTAATTCCTTGAACTATTGCAGGTTTGTTTCCTTAGAAAGCAAACTCTTAAATGAAAATCATCATGAAAGGGAAGGGAAGAAATCAGGATTTGGCAGAGGGCGGGCTGTGACGCAGTCTTACAGAGAGGCTCAGCCAACACAGAGGGGAGTTTTAAAGAAGGGATAACACTTTGGAAATCTCATGATTTCTGCTGAAAGGTCTGAGCTCTTTTACCTGGATCAATCTGTGTGACCTTAAATAGAAGCTTCTCAGCCCAGTTAATCCCTGAAAAAGTTGAAAACTGAGAGTGTCTGCCTATAGCACAGCCAGGAGCTGGAGTAATAAGTGTTTATTCCTAAAATGGAATTTGGGCAGCACCTTGCAGCATCCATCATGGTCCATCCCTGGTGCTGCCCAGCCTACTATTTTTGTGTAAGTTCTGTGAGCAGCCCCCATCTGGTGAGCTTTTCTTCCTGGGGGAAATTTAAATTGTTAGTGGGAAAAACTAATGCTCTTACTGCTGCACAGCCTGAGAGATACAACTGATATTCATCATCTCATTCCCTCTCCTATCAATTCTCAATTTTCTCCAGCCACAGCTATCACTTCTGCAGGACTTGGTTGCTTACCTGGGGATGTGACCCAGATTCTCATCCTGGAGATTGCTAAGTCCTTGATCATAGGTCTTTCTTACTTCAGAGAGGCGGCCCATTTATTATTAAAATTAAACAAAAAATTGGTACCTAATTGGTACCCAAGTGAATTGCATTATGCAAAATATATTCATCCTAGTACCCATTGTTTAACAGCATCTTTACTTCCTCCTAAAGACCAGGGTTAATTACTCTGACAGTCTGGTGATCCCTATTTTTGCCCTTGACACCAATATTCTAAAATGCTCAATCGGAGTTTTGCTGTGTTCCCTGGTGGAAACATTTTCTACTAGGAAATGAGCATCATGCCCACAGAGCACAGTGTTGGGGTTACAGGAAACACGGAATCCCCAAGCATACCACTGCAAGCAGTGGTAAGCTAGGCTTTTCCCACTTCTATCCTTGTTTCCCTGAACCATATAGTCTACGTTTTGTAGACATAACATAATATAAAGGTATACAATTTAAAGTATATAATGTATCCTTAATGATGACACCTCATTCACATAAAGTATTTCTTACAAGCTCACACTTCAGATGTGCCTGCGGCGGGCAATTCTAACACTACGAGTGTGGCAGCTTCTGCGGTTGCAGTTTGTGATATTGCTAGTGAATCCCATTTTCTTGGGTCTGTCCCACCCTTTCCTGTATTATACAGTAAATTTTTGTCTTACAGTGGATGCTATGGAGGTTCCTACTGACCAAGTCTGTGACTGCTGCCATTACTAACTGTTTAATATTGGACATTTAGCAGTTTAGCTCTTGTTTCATTGCAAATGCTTTCTACCAAGCATTAACATGCGATGGAAAGATCTTCACACATCATGATAATTACCATCCATCAAGCTAAATGCCTCTATCTGAGACCTCCTTGTTCCCAATTTTCCAATTATTCTCCAAGGCTCTCTAGCCAATATATTTCCCATTGCCTATGAATTCTTATGAAGAGTAAACTCAGGTCACCTCTTTTGTCATGCAAAGTGCACTAGATATACTACTTAGATCTGTCCATTGGGAAAATTTGTCTTCAGTACTGCCTTTAGAGGTGACCTCCGAGTGGGCTTGTTGTGCAGCTGTCATCCATTTTCAACTTATGCCCACATTCCAAGGTAGCTTATCTCTGAACCAGGTGCGACTTTATTTCTTCTTTATCAGCTAGTCCTAGAGATCCCTTAGCTTATTTAGACGGGTGTGGGAGACACTGACTCAGCAATGGCATGCGGCATGTTGTCATGGGCTATGTGCTTGTAGTGTGCTGTGTTCTCTGGTTCAAATCATGCTGAGTCAGGATATGCCATTTCCATTGGATTATTACTGATCCAACAAACCTTATGACCGAGTGGGTCAGACAGAACTCAGTGCATGCTTAGCAGTTCTGGCCTTGGGGTCTCTTTGTGTCTCATAATCAGGAGGTCCATCTGTGCCCAGGTCTAGTAACATGCTAGAAGCTGTTTTTCAAAATGTTCGTAATTCTCTTCTTCACATGGCCTGACTTTGCTCTAGAAATTTAGGGATTTAAATTGTAATTCTTCTATTGAGACTTGCCATAAACTAAACACTGTCTCTTTTTCTACTACTGGTATCTATAGCACTACTGGGCCTGCTGGGACATATGGCACAAGCAGCAGGGCTGCTGCCATCACAGATTAGACTGCTACAAAATACTTTAATCTGCTAGGCATTACACAGAGCCAAAAGTCTTTTGTTTCACCAAATATGTGGAATAGAGATTTAATCTCAGGTCTGGAATATGTTGCCTCCAGAAGCCAGAAAGGACTGCCAGATGTTTTCCTTTCTTCATAGTGGTAGGCACCAAATTTTATATATATACATACATATACATATCTTCAGAAGGGAAATACAGAATGGCCCAGACACCAGACAAATGGATCTAAATTCATTCCTAAAACTTTTGAGAGTGGAGTGAGACTTTGAGTTTTCATAGCGTTTATAATCTGCCCTCTGGAAATGCCTGAGTTTCACTAAAGGCACCATGTGCTAGTCACTTCTTACTTGGTCTGAGTAGCATGAAATAATCAGGACAATTGACCAAAGCAATAGTTTGTGGGATGTACAGATGGTCCGGAACTCTTGCGTTTATATTGTGATAGAGTAGCAGAGTTAACCTAGCCATGGGGCAAAACTATAAATGGGTATTATTGTCATGTCCATATGAATGTGAACTGTATATAATCCAGAATTCTTATAGGGATTAAAAAGGACATGTTCACCAGATCAATGGCTGCATACCATGCACCTGAGATTCAGTTACTCTGCATCGGCAAAATTATGGCATTTGGTATGGTGGCTGTTGTGACGCCTACTATTTGATTGAGTTGACAGTATTCCACTCACATCCCCTAGGATCCCTCCAGTTCTTTCAGATTCCTGACTGTTTGAATTTAATGGAAATAGACTGAATCATCAGTTATGCTCCCTTTTGACTCAAAATATAAATATTTTTCCATTTCTTCCTGAGATGGGATAATGTTTTGCTTTATCATGGGGTAGGGGGAGATTTCAGACGCTGCAATGACTTTGCCTTCCCTATCATAAAAGCTTTTACTCCACTGGGCAAGGACTGCAACTAATACGAGGACTATGCCAACCATCCGGTATGTCTGTTCCAGTTTGGAGGACCGCGAGACGACTATCAGATACTAGACCCACTGGGAAGTGGATACAGGCCTAGACTCCATTCTATTCCTTCACGTATGTCCCCAGTATTTGAGGAGGGAGCATGATGGCACTTTGAATCTCTATCTCTTGCTGTCAAATTTAATCCTGTGTTCAAGAGTCCTCAAAATGTCTGAGTGCCCCTGTTTCCCCCATGTATGATTGACTAAGAAAATGTCCAAAGATCCCTTATAGAATATCTGAAGAAATCGTTACCACCTACATTTGATGTGGTGTTACAGGTTCCCTCTTCTTGGACCTAGTTTTACTTTCAGTCAGTGAGACCTGGTCTAAAAACTGAATCAGGTCTGGAAATTGAGAAGAGAACTGCAACGTTTATTGGGCCAATTGCTCTCATCAATTTTTTTATATTATTTTATAGATCGAGAAGTACCCCTTTTGGCTGCCCATGTATATTGCCCCCAAAAGATACTGTATTCTATTTGTATCTCCATAACAATCTATGGTGCAGAACCACCTGGAAATTCCTCAAATCTTGCCACTCCTAGGTAATTGTATCCACTGGACTTTTGATGACCAAGTATCACACCTGTCCTCAACTATTTGAGGGAGCCTGTCATACTTAATACTAACAACTGTAAACAACATCTCCTATCATCAGTTCTGGTCAATAGACTAGAACAATTTTTTCTCCAACATATTCCTTATGTCTTTAGTGAATGATATGTTACTTGGCCTCACATACTATATTCACTTTAGCACAGCTGATTCTCTCAGCCTGTAACCCCATCTTCCACAATGTGCCATGGAAGTTCTTGTCTTTCTACATCTTTGATTATGGGCCATCATTTTCCGTGTTCCTAGGAATTATTCTATTAATATATTGTGTTTACGCAATCCCTTGTGTTTCTTGTTAGTTTGTGAAATCCTATATCCCAACAGAGTACACTAGATTGACAACTCTTCTTCATATTTTTACATCTTTATCTTCTTAATCACATACCACCTGGTATATTTGTTTACTTGCTTCAATCTTTCACTCCATCAGATTGGTATGAAGGATTATAAGAATTTCCTAAATTAATTTAAAAAAACTTACTAACTCCACATAAATTTTTACATAAAATCTCTATATTATGCTAGGCCTTCAGTACTATGAGTTCCCAGCCTCATTGATCTAAAAATTACCTCTCTCTTTCCCTCGATTGTGTCAGACATGCAACCTATCCCCCACTTATACAGAGCTATTTGAATTCCCTAATGCAATGTGCCTGCCAGTACCTCTTTGTGTCCACATTGCTTTCTAAACTCTGCCTGGAATATTCCTGCTACCATCTTATTTTTAATTAACTCATACTCAAATTTTCTCTATCCATTTCACTTTTTCCTGAAAATCTTTTCTAGACTGTGTCATTATCAGGCCAGTGTGATCCAAAACCACCTGCTAGCATATATCATTTGTCACTATCTCTTGTCTCTTCCATGACTAGCATTTCTCAAATACTGTGCTACAGACAGATAAGAATCTATGTCAAAGTTATTATTCTTTAACGGAGAAATGAAAAAACTAAAAGCAACTTAGGGAGTTTTCCACAAAGCTGCAATTGGAGATATAATGCACTATTATTCATTCTCACCTTATGTCTTCCTCAATTTTGTGGCTGTTATTGTTAAAATGCTTCTTTCTTTATGACATAATGATGATGATAGATGCCACTAATTTTTCTTCCGTCCTTTTTTCCTTCTTTTTTTTTTTTCTTTCAAAGCCTTAATATGACATAATAAAAAGTTTTCAGCACTGTTTAGGTCCCACTTTTTTAACTGCTCTGTTGCTCAGAACTCTGAATTTTCATGTGCGTGGGTGTGTGTGTGTGTGTGTATGTGTGTCTTTTAAATGTTATGATTATTTCCCTGGTAGCTTGATCAGTGCCCAGAATATGTAGTTGGTGCCAATGTATCTTAGATAAATGAGTAATTACACTCTCAGATATGCCAAATCAATTATAATCTAATAATTTAACAGAAAAGAGAATGGAATAACTACAGATACTGTTAGTACTCAGGTGCGGGGGATACAGCCTGGTTTAAAGGCTAAGTAGTTTTATGTACCTAAGAATTCTAATTATCCCCTAATGTCTTCTCCAGTGATCCCATTGCTAACTCTGCTCAGCACCCTAATGAACCCAATGCCTCCATAATTAACACTCACTGTTTTTGGAACAGTCCAGTATATTCAGTGTTGCACAGCTGCTGATCTGCATACAAACTACTGAGTTAGATTAACATTTTTTGACTTCAATCCAGCACATAATTAAGGTCCACCTCAAAACCTCAAGGAAAAGTAATAATTACAGTAAAAGGGCAGTAGAATGTTTTGGATCCAACATGCTAGTTCAAACTCAGCAGCAGATTATAACAGCAATAAAGTGTGACCTTTTGGTAGCACCTGTAAAGTGGTACTTAAAGATTGTTCTCTAATTGCTTCACTTTTTGGCAATTGGGTAAGAAGCAGTCCAATATAGAGCAGATAAAGTGATTGAAGTACCTCCCCCTCCATAGCTATTTTCTGTGCTGCACCTGACTCCACCTACAGGTATTTGTCTGTATTTCCATAAAAATAGGAAACAAAATCCTTTGCAAAAGTATAGAGAAAATGAGCAGACACCATAAATCACATAATAGAGTGAACTCATTACCTATCCTGCACCCCCACTGAGGCAAGGTGAAAATTCAATTTTAAGGAAAGCTAGCACTTTTATTCTATTTTAAAGCAATTTCTTACCTGGCATATGGGTAATTCTCCCTTTACTTATATTTCTTGAGGTGCAAATTAATTTTTGGTTCAGATAGTAACTCATCCTTGTGTAAGGAAATTGTAGCAGTGAGAGCTGGTCTCTTCTCAGAAAGGCAATTGAGTTGAACATAAATATACTGGATTCCAAAAATGTTTACATTATTAAAAATTGATCTCTACTTCTAGATTATTTCTCAACAGGTGATAATGTTTAATTTCCTCACCATATGTTAAAATCTACATATTTATTTATTTTTGAATATCAACAGGGCAAAAAAATATATAAATATCTTATGCACTACTTTAATTCCAAATGCAATTGGCTAGTGAAGTTCTGAATTAAGGAAAATGTATTTGATTTATGGTACAATAAATATTTGTCCCATGTATTTTTCTGGAGTAATAAGCTACTGACAAAGCATTTAATAGTTTTTCTTCATTTTAAGTAAATATAATACATATAATTGTACTTAAAACTTTTACAAGTTTTACAAGGGTATTTATAATATAAATATTGATTTCTTTAAATGTAAATGAAATATTTATACCTTTATTTTGAGGTAAGGAAATTTTGTGTGTGTGGTCCAGGGGCCACTTTCTAGAAGTGAGTATTTGCAAGTAAGTGATGTTAGATATTTTGAAGTTAAAAGCAAAACAATGCTTCATGTATTGAAAATTTAGTTATGATTCCATAATCTGTGAAATATTTGGTTCATATTAGAAAGGCCAAAAATAAGAAATCATATTATTTCAAAATTTTGAATACTGATGAAGAAGAAACATGATTGCACTGTAGTCAGCCTTGTATCTTAATAGACCTTTTCACCATAATAACCCTCCTTAGGAAAATGTCTGGTTTTATTTTTTTTAAAGTCAGTAAAAAAATGCATATTGACTTTCAGAAAGCCTCTATTTCAAGTTGGATGAAATGTCTTTATCCTATAATTTGAGGGCCACATTTGTTATAAGTATGTTTTAAATCGATATAGGTCATTCACCTACTTAAAAACTTAATTTTTTAAAATTAACCTTACAATAAATGTTTAACTCCTAAGTGCTGCTTGTATGACCTAATCCCACATACACTCCTGTCTCATCATCTGCTACCACACTAAACACTTAGTGGTCACTCACTTCAGCCATGTTGGCTTTCTAGAAGTTGCTCAGGGCTGTTCCAAGCTCAATGACTTTGAAATTTTCCTTAGCTTCTCTCCTGGGTATCTCAAACACAATCCTTCTAGTCCTGGCCTAAATGTCATTTCCTCAGAGAAGTGGTTTTCCCTAATCCCAATACTATTAATATTTTCTCCTATTGTTCTCTCAAAACAATCTATTCCTTTTCGTAGAACTTACTATAACTTGCATTGATAATTTATGCATTTATCTGTCCAATGTCTCTCTCCTCCGTTCATTCTCTTCTCCATGATAGAAAGGATCATATCTATTGGTTTTACACTATATACAAAAACCTCTCACATCTCCAATATTTAGTCCTTAAATATTTATTAAAAAGAAGTTAAATGTGTTATCATTATTGTCAATATTATAAAAATATATATGATAAAAGAATAAAAGGAGCTTTATTTATTTTCTTAATTTGTATTTCTCAATTGTACCACATGGAGTGCTGGGCACTATCCACAAATATTATACTGCAATTTTACCAATATGTAAAACTTAGTTTTGTAACAGTGGGATATAAACAATATTAAGGGAGGATCTTTAAATGAACACAACATGCTTGTAGCCTATAAAGATACACTGCCGGCCGGGCGCGGTGGCTCACACCTGTAATCCTAGCACTCTGGGAGACCGAGGCGAGTGGATCGTTTGAGCTCAGGAGTTTGAGACCAACCTGAGCAAGAGCGAGACCCCGTCTCTACTAAAAATAGAAAGGAATTACATGGACAACTAAAAATATATATAGAAAAATTAGTCGGGCATGGTGACGCATGCCTGTAGTTCCAGCTACTCAGGAGGCTGAGGCAGGAGGATCGCTTTAGCCCAGGAGTTTGAGGTTGCTGTGAGCTAGTCTGATGCCATGGCACTCTAGCCTGGGTAACAGAGTGAGACTCTGTCTCAGAAAAAAAAAAAAAAAAAAGATGTACTGCCTTCTGTGAATAAAAGACAACATTAAGATACCTGTAGGAAAGAAATCCATCACCAGAATATGGAAGAATTGTTGTGATGTCAATCTATAAGGGTGTAACTCAGGGAGTAAATGGTTCTACTGAAATACTGGCAAAAAATAAAAATTGACAATAATTATGAAAGCTTTTAGAGAAAAGGTGAAATTTTAGATGTCATTATGTTGTAATTGATTGTGTTTATTTACACAGTATTTTTTTATTTTTTAATCTTTATAAATGTGTTATACAATAATCTAGTATTTTAAAAGTGCTTTAGATGGAATGGAAAAATCATTGTCTAAAATGATCTGTGTGCTTTCATTAAACAAGTATTTTGGGCTTCATTGGTCTGATAAATGTTATGGATATGTGATTTATTTTATTCTTTCAGAATCCTTCCATAAATATTAATAAAAATCAGAACATAAAGCCTCAGGCATAAAAATTATATATAGATAGGAGAATATACAAATTTTTCCTGTTTCCCCTAGATTGAAGGATGGAAAATAATATTTATTTAATTTCTGCTAAGAACTAAGATATTGTGTTGGGTGCTTTCTTAAACTTTATGCTAATCCTTGTGAGAATGCTGAGGTACCACTAATTTTATGACAAATGACAATCTAACTTAGAGATTTATAAGATGAAGCAATTTTCATAAGTACACAAAAATTTATATCTAGTAGAACCAGAATTGAAAATCTTGGCTGTGTGAGTACAAATTAAGAACTTCTGCCTTCTTGCTTTGCTTTCCTCAAACAGCTGTTTGAAAGAAAACAGGCAATTTTCATTTTATAACTCTCCGTATAGTGTCCACAAAGACAAATTGCCTAATGTGTTTTAAAATAAATCATTGTTCTAATAATGTTAATCCCTGATATTCATATTCTTCGTTCCAAATGTTACCTTGCTATTCACATATGCTTCTTAAGGATTATTAAATTGGTGAATGGCTATACAAAATAATTTCTGTTGACCACTTGTAAAACAGCACACATACAAATATAAGAAAACTCTCTCTTCAGATATATTTTGAAAATGTCACAAATCATATGGATCACCTATTATTTGCCAAATGATTCTCACAACAGCCTTAAGACAACTGGGCCAATAATGCCTATTATGAAAATAAATAAAGTGAGACTTAAAATGGTTAGCTAAATGTATGTAAGAGTGTATAACAAAAATGAGATTAAAAGAACTTTTTGCCACTAGAGCCCAAGGTTTTTACCTGTTCTTATACCACATCTCAAAATACTGTTGGTCCTTTAAGCAAAATTTGAACCAGCTTCTGTGAATTAACGAGACAAATATACTATACTATTTCCAGCTACCAGATGGGTCATAGAAAAGTCCCTAAAACATGAATAAACCTACACAAATATATGCATGTTAATGAATAACGTGGAAAAACTTTTGAGGAGGAATTCCTTCTTCCACAAAGACCTTGAATGTCTGCCAAATCTAACACTAACAGTAAAGACCACTGCAATGATAAAGATATCTTTTATGTTTTCTAGGATGATTCTTGTAGCAATCCTGCACTACTCCCACAATCTCTCAATATGGGATGAAAATTCCAAATGAATAGAGTAGCGACAAATTAAGCATTGGGGGAGAATATAATTTAGAGGCAATCTGGTGTTTCTCTCAATAGAACTATGCTTTTGGAACAATGATATTGTTAGTCATTTACCCAAATTGATTAAAATAAAGAAACCCCTACACTTTGTCTTTTATTACATTTCTGAAATAAAGAAACATCTTTTCAGCCAATTACTACTGTGGCTTCATAAATGGTGAGCTAATTCTTATGTTTGCATTGAAGATTTGAGATATTTAATTCAGAATTGTGTCCCTAGTTCCTTAGTTGCTAGATTCAGTACTAAACCCTCACAATACAATTGAACCAAATTGCTCATTGTCTGATATTAAAGAATCTCCAAATCTTTAGGTATGACTTTATTTATGAGGCCATATTAACATATCCACTCATTCCTCACTAAGGTTTTCACTATTAAAAATGTTTCATTATAGATTGCAACTACCAGAAAAATAAATTGGTTTCTGTACGTGCTAGCTAGGAACAACTTCCAGAACAGGCTTCAAAGTTTACTTTTAATTGAAATAAATACAAATATTTTTTGACCCCAAACAGTTTGGATCTCTTGGTAGTCAGAGCAGATGGAAGCTCTCAGTATTAAAAATTACTAAAAACAAAGAAAATATTCTACATAATAAAAGTGCATTGCATGATCTTTTTAAGGTGGATTCTCTTTTTCTGTATATTAGGAACTCTAGAGAATTTTACTTAAATTAATACAATGTAACCAGCATTTAATTAACACATTATAACCAGTATTTGTATACTACTGGTTACCCATTTAGGGAAATATTTTGATCAAAACTGAAAGATTGAAAGAAATGGATTAGTACACATCGACTACTATAAGACTAAGAGCTTACAGGGAAAAATCAGAGTTGCTTTCCTTTTTTATAAAATCCATAAATCCATACATGGTCACAAGCACACACACAAACACACACAACCACAGACACAATTGCACACATACACACACCTATATACAATAAAAAGCTTACAGGAAAACTTAAATTCTTACTCATTGAGCTCAAGCATAAGTTTCTTAAAATTAGATACAGACTTTACATTCAGAAATAGTCAGTTGACATTGGTGACATTTACAAAGTTTTAGAAGTTTAAGTAAATGTTAGAAGAATCTTGAATAAATGAATATATTTGACCATATTAGATAAGAAATTCATAGGTTAATTGATTAATATGGAACCACAATGATATAGAAAGGCATATAGTCCTGAATTATTGAGTTCCTCATCTGTTCAAAAGAATAAATATTCATCTCATAGAATGGTGTGAGAATTAAATCAATGTGCTTATGCACAGTGTTTAAATAATGGGCATGCTGGCAGTTATGGCTTCTCTCATCATATAAAAAATTAACTAAAGATGGACAACAGACTTAAATATAAGACCCAACACCCTAAAAATTCTAGAAAAAAATCATAGGAAAAACTCTTCTGGATATTGGCCTAGACAAAGAATTTATGAATAAGACCTCAAAAGCACATACAATAGAAACAAAAATAAATAAATAGGACTTTATTAGACTAAACAGTTTCCTCACAGCAATGGTAATAATTAACAGAATAAATAGATTAAACCTATAGAATGGGATAAAATATTCTCAAACTATACATCTGACAAAGGTCTAATATACAGAATCTACAAACAAATTGGCAAGAAAAAAACAAATAACCCCCTCGAAAAGTGGGCAAGAGATATGAACAAACATTTTTCAAAAGAAGATGTACAAATGGCCAAAAAACATATGAAAAAAAAATGCTCAATATCACTAATAATCAGGGAAATGCAAATTAAAACCACAATGAGATACCACCTTACTCCATTTAGAATGGTCATGATTAAAATGTGAAAAAAATAAACCATAGATGTTGGCACAGATACAGTCGAAAAGGAACATTTTTACACTATTGGTGGATAAATAAATGTGGTTAATCCAGATAATGGAATATTATTCAGTATTTTAAAAAGAGGGAGGGGACTATCAGGTGACAAAAATACCTAGATGAAACCAAAATGCATATTACTAAGTGAAAGAAGTTAATTTGAAAAGGATACACACTGTATGATGTCAACTTATGACATTCCAAAAAGACAAATAGAAACAATAAAACAGTATCAGTGGTTGCCAGGCATTAGGGGGAGAAAGGGATGAATAGGCAAAACATGAGGATTTTCAGGTCAGTAAAACCATTTGGTGTAATACTACAATGGTGGATACATGTCATTATATATTTGTTAAAATCTATAGAATATACAACACCAAAAGGGAACCCTAATGTAACAGAGATGGGTAACAGTGATGTGTCAGTGTAGGTTCATTGACTGTAACAAATGTAACACTGTAGAAAGGGGTATCCATAGAGGGAGAGGTTGTGCATGTGTAGGGCAGAAGGTATTTGGAAACTCCCTGTATTTTCGACTCAATTTTGCTTTGAACCTAATACTTATTTAAAAATAAAGTTTACTAATTGAACAATAATACCATATGTGAATCTTAAAAACACTAGAACTCTTTTAAAACTGTCTTCAGGTATTTTTAAATAATACTTTTTAATATTCACTTTTGAAGCAACATTTCATATTTTGGGGGTGAATTTAATTGTTTTAATAGCTGAGAGTCTTTTAGATCTAAGTCTGGTAAATAAGGTGTGCAATCACATTGAGAAAATCCATTTGGAGTTTAAAATTAGGTATGAATTTAAAGTAATTGAGATTGATTTTCTTAATTCACCAGTAAAATGTCTCCATAAGTGTTTCCAAAAGAGGAATCCTCAAGAGATTTTTGAGCAATTTCAGCAAAATGAGATTAAGTATTGTCTCTTAGGTCAATATTTTGCAGGACAATTGGCATATATGTGTACTGCATTATGTTATTTCTAAGAATTTTGTAAAAATTCAGCCTTTACTCAAAAAAAAGAATACAGTATTAACAACAAACATTTATTTGGAATTTTATATTTTTCATGTCTTCTCGATATTTGTTTCATAGCTGTAGCCCAAGTGATACATGTGGATATAAGTACATGTACATACAAACATATATAGAGCTCCCACATATCTAATGTGCATATGTTTGGGGTATGAAAATATTGACAAAGGATTTTTATTCTCCAAAATTAAAAGAAGAATCATTTATACATCAGTAAGCTTAGAGCCTTTGATATAACACATTTGTGCTTCATTATGCCATTTGTTACTCTAAATTGGAGATTTTAAAAATGCTTATCATATCAGTATTTTGTATTCATAAATTCCCTTAGCAAATTATCTTGTCATTAGAAATTTTAAGTCATTCTTTGAATAGTACATATTGCTTTTTGGTTAGCAAAATAAAAAGTACTTAAAAGTTATTTAAATCCATTCATTGACAAATTCTGGGTTTTTCTCTCTATAAAACCTTTCACAGAAGGAAAGGCTACAGAATGTCATTGTAGCTGTAGTTTGCGAAATTCAGATTCTGTTGGAGAGTTAAGGGGGAAGGCTTTCCCTTATGTAAATTAATCATTATTTAACCCCCCAATATTCTAAGCCTCACTATGACACCCAGATCTAAGAAAAAAAATCAAAATCTTAGGACACGATGAAGCCAACCTTATTAAATATAACTTAATTAGCTCATCTTTAATGTTTTTCTCTATTTCATTTTATAACTCTGGTTAGAAACTGATATACTTGGATACTCCTGTGTAACATATTGCTGTAGGAACTTGAAAACCCTTCCCTTCTAGTTACAGATTCTTCCTTCCTTAGTTCTTTTTGAGTTTACTCCACAGACATTTTATAAATGTTCATCTCTTCAACTTCATTTTTGCTGAGCCCAAGGTGTTTCTTGCAGTTCATTTTTTTCCTCTGAATTTTAAGTCTTTATTTGCAATATATAATAGATAACCACCAGATGTTGCAGGGGTATACCAATCATCATATGCATGAAACTGAACTTTTCCTTTTTCTGTTATGTCTAAGTTATCCTGTGTGTTCTCTCTCTTGCAAAGGTACTGTGTAGAGACATAAGTTTGGAATATAAAAAACAGTTCTATATACATTTACTGAAAGTGCCCATAATAATGAATATATCTCTCCTTTTCATTTTTCCCTTTATCTTCTACATTTAATAGTTCACAAATTCCTGTCATTTTTATTTCTCAAATGTGCCTCAAATTATTTACTTGAATCAGGTTTCATTGTTACTAGGTTAGTTTGATATCATATAATTTTCACTTCAAAAATTGCAAGGTTTCCTCTCTCCACCTTCTAGTTGGTTCACAATATTGTGACTATAGTTATATTTCTGAAACACAAGTTCAATCTGTCATTATTCTAATTAAATTTTTTTCAATAATGTTCATGGCAGATAGAACAATATTCAAACCCAAAGTAAGATACCCAAGGCATTTTACTCTATTGTCACAAAATAATGTTTTACTCTTAATTCTATGAGTGCTTTTCATATATGTCACAATGAGATTTAGGAGACTTCACTGTGTGTCTCCTTTAGACACAGTGAATGATCAGTGACCTCAAATATTATTTTCTTTTTTAAAAATTTCAAAATATTAAGCGGGTACAAATGTTTTAGGTTACATGGATCATATTTGTAACGCTTGAGTCCCAGCTATATGAGTGCCCATCACACAAATAGTGCTCACTGTATCCTGATTCCACATCTTTGCAAATGTGAATTGTGCTGCAATAAACATTCCAGTGCATGTGCCTTTTTGATGAAAAGTCTTTTTTTCCCTTGAGTAAATACCCAATAGTGGAATTGCTGGATATAATGGTAGGTCTACTTTTAGTTCTTTAAGAAATCTCCATACTGTTTTCCATAAGGGTTGTACTAATTTGCAGTTCCACCAACAGTGTATAAGCATTCCTTTCTCTCTGCATCTGCACCAGCATATTGTGGTTTTGAACTTTTTAATAAAAGCCATTCTAACTTGGTTTACGCATACAGATACATTGGTCTTCCTAATTCTGAATGACCTGGCTTCATAAGCAATATTTTAGAAACTTTATTGCTTTCAATTTATGCAAAATCTCAGATATTTATGCCATTCATAATCTTTCCTGAGATTTCAATCTATGTTTGCTATCTCTAATATCCCAGAGATAACCTCAAAATTGCACATTAGATGAACTTGTGCAGGATGGGGAATATAAACTCTATCCTCCAGAATAAAAGTGTTTAATAGCAAATATCATTTATGTTATTTTTAAAGATGATATCAGTATCACCAATACCAACAACAAACATATATGGAATGCCTTCTGTGTATAAGATACTGTAATTTGGTTGAACTAGTCTGAACATTTAGATTTATTGTAGTTTAAATTGGCAAGACATCTGGGACATTTAATTCTACTTGCATATTCATCTACCAAATTCAAAGATAAAAAGTGAATTTCACCTCTCTATGTATAATTCAATGTCTGTAGTGTCTTATTCATGAATGTCCAAAAAGACAAATTGTTCTCATCTATCAAATAGAATTTTGGCAAAGAATTGGCAGTAAAACCAGAAGACCTGCCAAAGTTTGGACTTTGCAGAACTTTATGCCTCATTCAGACTGCATTATAATTTGTCACCATGTGTCATTTTGAATGTGTTTCCTTTAGAACTGGCATGGATTCATATTGGCAGGTAAAACATAACATTTATTATTATTATACTTTATACCTTATTCAAATGAGGAAGAAATCCAAACGAGGCATCAGTATAGAGAATACATTTTCAAAGGTGAAACTTACTAGGAGAGTTCTTTTGGACTAGAGCTCAATTAGTGTGCATATTTATCAAACATTATTTGTGTTGGTTGGGAGCTTTTGGATACTCTTAGTCAATAATTCAGCTATTCAACTAATACTTTTGAGTGCTGAATATTTTATATTACAAAGAACTAATTTCATATACTTTATCTCATTTAATGTTCACAACATCCAAGAGGGGATACAATGAAGTTATTAAAACCTCACTTTTTATACTAAAAATTGAGACATATACTTGACTAAATAAAATAATTGGGACCAGATCTTGATAATAATACAGTATTTCTTTCCCTAACATTATATTTGATGTGTTCTAACTCTTAGTTGTACTGAACTAAATAAATACTAAACAATAAAAAGAGAGATGCAAACATAAGCAATAAGCTTATTTTACTTAGTAAAATTAAAAAAAATAAATTCAAAATATATATAAATCCTTCTGGGTTTCAAATTAAATAATAATTTTTACTATTGTTTCAGTTCTCTGTCTTCCTGGTCCTTAAGGAGGCGAGCAAATTGCAGCCCAAATATATATCCCCAAAAGCACTAAAGATTGTATAATACATCTAGTGCTGCAGTCCCCAACCCCTGGGCCATGGACCAGTATGGCCTGTTGGGGACCAGGCCACAGAAATCTGCCCACACCCCACATGGAAAAATTGTCTTCCATGAAACCGGTTCTTGGTGCCAAAAAGGTTGGGGACTGCTGATCTAATGCCTTGGTGACTTGGTTCTTTTTTACTTAATAATGATAATAATTGTAAGTACTCAACTAACATTAATAAAATAAGCATGCAATTGAAGGATACTTAATACTGTATGATTAACTTAAAAAATAGACTTTAACATTCATGTTTCTTTCTTTTATCAAGTTGAACCTCAGGGATAACAATAGTTATAATTATAGCTAGCTTTCAATAAATCTTTCTTTCTATCAGGGAAGTGCCAATTTCTCTATCTACATCATCTCAGACAATACTTCCAAAAATCCAAAGATACAGGTGCAATTCAGTTTCCATTTTGCAAATAAAGATCTAAGACACAAAAATTTCCATTTCCTCTCAAAATATCTCACCATCAGCAAGAGACAGAGCCCTGTTTCTAATATAGGCTTGAGTGGGTCTGGAGTCTGAATTTGACAAGATTCATTATTATTGCAACGGTAAATGATTTCTGATAAAACTTTTGCCCTTTTCAGTTCTCTATAAAAATTATTCGAGATAATTGTGATTTTTTATCATTTTAATTTCAGCATCTTAAGAAAATATATGACTTGATGTGAACTTATATTTTTCAATGAAGTAGGTTGTTCTGGTATGATTTATGTCTAGTATTACCTCTGAGGTTTTTTTCCAACAAGTAAAAAATTCTGTAGGCTGATACCTATCTAATTTAGTCATTACACAATTAAAATTAATGCTTTCATCTATTATACTAACATACTAATTGAGATAAATTAGACCATAAGCTGAACTATTTATGAAAGGCAGCAGATAATAATTTATAATCCAGTTGGATACAAATAATGGCTCCTTAATTTTCAAAGGAAAGATTTTTTTTAATTTTCATTAGGTTCAGATTTGTGAAATTAATTTTAAAAACACAGGTTACATACTTTCTTTCACAAGCATTTTTTTTTTTTTTTTAAATTTTGAGGTTACTTATAAGATTCAGGACAAGGAATGAAGACCAGAGTCATGAATATCATGACCCACATTTGACTGGTGAACAGTGTGTGGCTAACAGACCCTGACACATTTTTATTCAAGGTATTAACCTGAAGAATTACACAGATTGCCAAGAATCAAGATTTTCTATTCACCTATTAAGCTGAAAATATTTCAAAGGACGTGGCACTTTTCAGGCACTTTCATAGTAGGATGATGATCTCCAGTTGTACCTTTCTACTGCATCGAATCATAGGTTGAATCTAAAAACACAGGAACAGGTCTGACAGTCTTCCCATTTTACTCTAATGAGGCATATAAGCTAATTAAAGTGTATAGAACTACAAGATTCAGACTACAAAAGTTAAAGAGCCCTTGGTCATGGGATGACTTGAAAAAATTGAAGATCTTGTCACTAAAGATGTCAGTGATCTCAGAAACATGTATTTATAAATATAAATCCAGGGCTTTAGTACAAAGAGTTTAAACATTAGATTAAATTTACAGTCAGATTCAAGCCTGTTAGAGATTAAAATGCCACTCTCCAAAAGATATGCTGTAATTCTAATCCTTGGTGCTTGTGAATGTGACCTTATTTGGAAATAGTTGTTGCAGATGTAATCAAGTTAAGATGAGGTCATTAAAGTGGGCCCTAATCTAATGACTGGTGTCTGAGAAGACAATTGGAAGACAGAAACACACAGAAAGCATATCATGTGATGATGGCAGAGGCAAAGATTATAGTGATGCATCTGCAAACCAAGTAATGCCAAGGATTGGTGGCCACCACCAAGAGATAGGAAGAGTCAGGGAAGGATTCTACATCCCCTGCTGACATGTTGATTTCAGATTTCTAGACTCCAGGGCTGTAAGAAAATAAATTACTGTTGTTTTAATCCACCTACTTTGTCATACGTTTTATGGCAGCTCTAGGACACTAATGTGGAGTTCCTATGCATTAAGCAAATATTAATTATTTGTTTTATTTTTATATCTCTGTGTGGCAGTTCAAAACAATAGATGATGGCATTGAGTGAGAAGTAAAGTAATGCTCATTTGCTGTTAGAGTGCAGCACATGGGGAAATTGAGATCACCCCTGAGCCAGGTCCAATAGCCAGGTTGTTACCTATTACTTAATATAGTGTCTGCAAAACAAATAAACAAACCAAAAAGGTGTTGATGATTAAAGAGAATTTTAAAATCCTCATATTAAAAAATAAATATTAATATATATTACTCTTATATATATATTCCTTTTATAAAAGTATATCTATTATGAAGTTTCCAGTTATAATTTATGTAACTATTTATATTGGCTTTCTTTTTTTCCTTTCAGACATAATAACTCTTACTGTATATTAAATATCCTGTAATTGCATGAGAAATTTTATTTGTTTTCTAGTTTGTTTTTGTACATATATTTTTGTAAATACATATTTGGCAAAAGCAAGAGAAAGCTCTACATATTGATTTCCACAGCAGGGCTCCCATATATCAATCATGTTATACTTTCAATACATCCTTAACTATTTCTCCCACATCCAAGGCTTTTTAAAAACATGAGTGAGATTATGAGGAAGAGGAGGAAGAGAAGGGGGATAATCAAGATGGTGATAATCCACTCGAGCACTTACTAGATACCAGGCCGTATACTAAACACTTTTTATACATTTTCCCTTTAATTCTTACAACAATGTTGTGAGCAAGATATTGATTTTCACCTCATCTTACAGGAAGAGAAAGCAAGGCAAACCCAGAAATCTTGCTCAGTTATCAAAGCTATTAAATGGTATAGCCAAGGTTCAAACTCAGTTCTGAGGCCTTTTCTTCACTATGCCTTTTATTAACTACACTTCATGAGGCTATACTGCAAGTGGGCATGGAAGGACAAGAACCTGAAAATAAAAAGTGAGCTCCAGCATGATTTTCAGGTTTAGGCATGGTCATTGGTATACCAGAAATTTGTACACTTGAGATGGACCTGTACAATGTGCTTGCAGAATTTAGGGACTTTCTATTTAATGGCAATAACCTAAATTACATTCAGCCATTTCACAAGAATGGGATCTACGGATATCAGATTATATATTAGCAAAATAAATCATTATAGAAATTTTGTTTAAAAGTTTGAAATCATCCAAATTTTAACAGCTTTTACTTTGTTAACATTTCCTCCCATTTTGCAAGGTACTGAATTGTATTGATTAATTTTATTGATATTTTAAAAAATTTTCAAATATTTTGTTAGAACAATATGGGGTTTACTAAAACCAACAAGACAGTAAAAAATATATAAGTGACTTTCACAATGTAACTATTTAGGAAACCAACATTAAGAATGTTTTCAAACTATGACTGCCACTTAAATTATCTAAATAGAAAATTAACATCAGCTGTGTAGACAATACCTTACATTTGTATTCTCTTGAGAATTCACTAACATTTTAAGTAAGAAGGATTATTATTTTATCTGGAGACTCTCACATTGACCTATCTTTACAAATAATACAAATAACAAAGAAGCAAGCAAAATCTTACTATCATGCAGCTAGTGCTGAGTATAATTTTACAGTCAGCATTCCAAGTATTTTGATTATGTGCATTTTTCTGCTTCTTTGTTGGCTGCACTCTACTTCAGCCATAAAACAAAAGATAATGTATTCTGTCAACAGAATGAAATAATGCTAGTGGGTAATAGAGTCTGAAATGTTTACAAACCTATAAATGAAGACTGCACCATTAATGTGAATGAATATAATGAAATGCTTTCATGATAATTGGTACATACTTAGGATAACATAACCTAGCTATTTTTAGTATGTTAGTTGCAGGGTTTATAATCATGGAAAAACAATTAGGGCTTATAAGTACTAATTTTCATGTTACAAAGAATGTTTTTTTATAATCTTTCCATGTCAACATTATGGCAATTATCACAGGCTCCTGTGGTTCCTTTTGAACTCTAGATAGACTTTGTATCATAACATATCTAGCTCAGCCATTTTGAAAAGCAGACCATTTAATTTACAAAACTACCCAATCAAGACGTCAAGTAGGACAGGGCTCTATGTGTTTTCTGTTAATCATATGCCATGATTCTGGACAAATTCCACAATGTCACATGAAATGTTTGAAAGAATAGGCCTTGCTGGGGTAAGGGGAATCTTAGCCAGAGACTGTGACAGAAGGGAAACTACAGTTCTCCCCATGGTCACAGTGAGGCGCTGTTGAGGATCACTCTTCAAGGAAGGACTTGTTTTGCTATTTGCAGGGAGTGGCATTAACCTTCCACTGACAGCTGCTTCAGGGATTAGCTAAACTCAAAGGAGCAATCTCGCCTAATGTCATACTCTTTCTGGCACTGCTGATATCCAATAACTAGTAAAGGCAGGATTGGGGGGGCCAGATATTCACAGGAATTATGTGAGGAATCCAGATGCTGTGTACTGGAAGACCTTGGCAACTGTAGAAAAGTCCCACCTCCTAATCCATGTGAGAAGCTGAACTTCAGTACAGCCCCCACATGTAGATAAAGATATAACCCGGTTCCAAAAAGCTATTCAGTCAATGCACATTGAGCATGCAGAATAATTTTCATTGCACAATGGTATAAACACATAATTTTTAAATTAAGCCAATGTGTTTATTCATTGAAAGGATCAGAAAAAAATCAAGCCAGACATAAATAAACATATAAAGAGTTTCAAATTCACAGTTTTGAGCACAGATAGATAGATGAATGATAGATAGAGCACTTACTATTCATTGCAAACTTAAGAAGGAAAGAAAAATGGTAATAAAAGTATAAGAAATATATGAAATGGAGATTATCTTTGACAATAATTTGCATATAAGTATAAATACAGATACAATGCAATAAATTAATAATTGATGTCTTCACATCAAATATCAAGGATGGCTTATGGAATTTTCTAGAATATTTATAAACTTAAATGGCATACTTTTCAAAAAACATAATATCTATCTTAAGACTAACAGAATACTATATCTTCTATAGTATATGACCTACTAGTCAATGAATGACTATTGTATCTTTTATTCATTCATTGCAGATATAATTTGAATACTATAGAGTTTGTCTAGAAAACCATGTCTAAATGAAAATCATAGAAATAAATTATGGATTGACACCAGCAAGATTTCGGAATAGAAGTTCTCCTGTTCATATCCTCTACAACAATAATGTGGCAGCCATCCATGGGCAAAAATTCCTTTCTGGGGGCTTTGGAATCCAGGTAGGATGTTGGTGCAAAACTCCAATGGAGCCCAGGACCAAGAAGGGCCATTTTGAGATGGCAGGCCGCACCCAAGTGATGGTCTCACTCACCGTGGTTCTGGCTGCAGACCCAGAATTAACGCTGTCTTTCTGAGGACTTGGCTACAACCCAAATTTTCACATGGACCCTCCATGAGCACCATCCACCCAGGAGCCTAGGAGGAGCCAAGCCAGCCTGTCTTTGGGGTAGAAAGACAGGAACTGACCTCAGTTCCAGCTGCAGATTCTGAAACAGCCCCGTGGCCCAGCTTCATCACTGCTCAGCTGCAATCCAGGGGCAATCCTGCTCTCATAATAACCTGGCAGAAAGCAGACCTACTTGTATGCATATAGGCAGATCTGCAAACCAGGTGTAGACCCTCAAATAGCCTGGTGACTTGGTTTCAGCCCTTTTCAGCCAAGGTATGATCTTATACGTACAAAACCCTAAAGACTCCTTCTAGCTTTGATCAATGAATTCAGTAAAGTCAAAGTCTACAAAATCAATGTAGACAAATCAGTAGCATTTCTATACATCTGTGAAGACCAAGCCAAGAACCAAATCAAGAACTCAACCCTATTTACCATAGTTGCAAAAAATAAAAAGTAAAAGTAAAATAAAATATTTAGGAATATAGTTAACAAAGGAAGTGAACAATGTCTACAGTGAAAATTGCACAACACTGAGGAAAGAAATTTCAGGTGACACAAACAAATGAAAAAAACATCCCATGCTCATAGATCAAAAAGAAAATACTTTCTTTTTCTTAAGTTTTAACAAGGGAAATGATTTCTGACTGCCTTTTTACTACAGGAAACTATATTTTCAGCAGGTGAGAAATGGGACAGCTTTCTTTACTTTAATTGTATGACGGTTTTCCCAGTGCAGGAAAGAATTTACTTTAGAGGCTTAAGAAAAGCACTCATATGTAATGAAAACCCCTTGTCATAGTGGAAATGCATATGGTATTGTCCTACCTTCCAAAAACATGTGAAACTTTCTGTAGCTGTTCCATGTAAAATATTGTGACACTGGGTAATTTAACTTTTGAGATACTTCATCCGTAAAAATGTTCTTTGAAACAGAGTTACAGATAACCCAACCGCATTCATTCATATTTACTGTGTGCTTTTGTTGAATGCACAAATGATTTACCCAACTGTGTAATGAAGTTTATTCCAACTTTATGGAACTATGCATTTTCTTTTTGAATGGGGTGGATGAGTTGTGCAAAATCTGAAATTTATGTGCAATGAGGTAAAATGCTAGCAATAGAAACGTTATGGTATTTAACAATAAGGAAAATATTCAGCTGGGGGAAGGTATCCTATGTTTGTAACCTCACTTTTCTTTTTTAGGTGTTGTTTTTATTAGAACACAGTAGCAATGAAAGAGTAGATTGTAAACATTCATCACCTAAGCATTGGATTTATTGATTTTCTCATATACAGCACTTTGCGTACTTAGTGATATATGTAAGAACCCAAGAAAAACAAAAGGTTATAACTGTTCACTGATTATGGATCTCCATGAAAGTTTTTAAAATCATCATCAACAGCAACAAAACTTCTGTAACATGGTACACTATTAGGAAAATAGTCATTTAACATGCCTTAAATGCACAGTCTGTGACTTTGAGAGACAGAATTCTGAGCTGCTAACATGCATATGCCATTACTTTACTGAACAGCCTCTATGTCTAGCTCATACTTTCAGACAGTCTGCCATTCTCAAATCAAAGTAAATAACCAGTGGTTTTAGAAGGTGACAGTTATCTCCCAGTGTTTTAATTTTCCATAACATAAATGGATATTTGGTGAGATTAGTTGTATAAATTTTTTTCGATTATATTTGCAGATGAAGGGATAATGTAGAAGTATAAATGTGTCATTGAAAGCTCTGGCTTACAAATGGATTTAGATGAATAAATGATCCAGCTCCATGAAAAAGGATTACCATTTAGATTTGAAAATTCAGTTAATTACTATGCACAGTGGGTAAACAGTAGAATTAATAAATGTAATTATCAAACAGTGGTTATTAGAGATTAAGGCTGAAACACTATATAAAATTTAGTTTCCACCACTTGTCTTGTTGGCTAGCTATGTCAAATATGATAATCATCTTTTAACATTCCACTAGGATAAAAATATGTTTAATATTTTCAAAAATGAAGACTAGATTTACTTAAGCATACATATTTCTATTGTTTTGGGACTCTATATAAATGGGGTTAAATAATGGCAATTCATATCTTCTAAAGTTCATAAACTCAGATTGACAACAGGAGGCTAATGCTCAACACAGGAAGTAGTAGCTGAAATCAGAGTACTTGAGTTTTAATTTTAAATCTATCATTTCTTCTGTAACCTTGGCAAGTCACTTCTTCAGTTTTCCTATACTTTATACTTTATAAAAAGATAAGGTATTTCTCTGTTTCACAGAGTTATAACTTTTAGTTGAGGCACTTTGAAGGCAGAAATACTGCCTAAATGAAATAAATTGTACTATTAATAAAAATATAAATACAATAAGAACACTTAACTAAAAGGTAAGAGTCCAGTGTATTACTTGTAATAAGTGTGAAATCTAAGTTAATTTAAATTCTGTCTACTTTTTTCTAGTGGATGCTACAACATGCATAAAATGTGAAGTCACTAATTTCTATTTGCATACGTACTCTGAAAAGTCAATGTTCAGGGCTGCACTACTTATTCAGTGGCTTGTTTTCTCCAGCAACCTGATTCTTCTCCAGAAGAGTCAAACATAATACACTAAGCACATAAAATAGCTATTGCCCAGTCTAACTCTAAAACTATGCTATTGTTTTTACCTTCATTAAGAACCTTATTGACTGTAGGTAATTTAACATACTATTGTCTTCAGTTTTGACTATTTTTTTTCACAGTCCACAGCAAGTAAGAAACAATTGGGCATAAAGGATTTGGGAATGATGACAGCAACAAAGCTCATCTCAGTGATAGCAGAAATGACAATTTGACAGTCTGGTAACAAGGAATAAGACAGAAGAACTATAAAAAATTGATGTAGTATAGTGAGTTTTCCTACTGATGACCTTGAATCAATTAAAAAAAAAAAACCCACAAAAACTGAGACTGTCTTTGATGTCCTCTGGCTAAGAATCAGTAAAGGTTATAATACATTTTAAATAGATCTCATGAAACTATAGAAAATTAAACTGGGAAAGAATGAGAGAGATTATTTAAACCACTAAGTCCTCATTTTGTGGATGAGGAACTAAAGCAATTTGAGTTTCAGAATTTACCCTAGGTTATGAATAAAGGTTTAAAATTAATACAATTCTATTTGTTGGGGCAAACTTTAGCTATCTATGAAGTTTTCTTATGTGAAATAGTTTATTCCCCAGCAATGTAGTGTGTGTGTGTGTGTGAAGCTATATGCATATATCCGTACTTATTTATATACCAACATATGCATCTTTCCAGCAACTATATATGAAAAACATATGTCTTAGTTGTCAAATATAACATTCCTCCAATATTTCTACATTATTATCAAACTCACATTTGAGCTTAAACATAGTTATGCTATTAGGGTTCTTCCTGTATTTACAAGACTGTATGTGAAAAATAAACCTGATTAAGTCCAGAATCACTTAAATCATTGATGTTGAATTAAGAGTGAGGAATTGTCCCCTTTTAGCTTCCTGATATTGGGAAAATACACAGGATAACAGAGGGAATTCACTTAGGTAAATGTGTTATATATATGTTAGATGACAAGTCAGGACAATAGAGGTAGAAGAAAGCAATGAGGTATATTAGACATTCAAGCCACACCTTGCCTTTTATGATAGTAGTTTTCAAAGTGTTATCTATGAGTTATGCATGAGAACCACCCAAATAACTTGATGCAATAATTGTTATACAATGATATAATTGTAATGCAATGAATATCGACATAATCTGGCACCTCTGTAGGGAAGAATGAAAGAGGAAGGAATAAGTAGGAAGAATTCTCAGAACACTGAAGTTCAGCTCTGAGAACACTGGGACCAGGCAATGTACACACACACAGACATACACACATACACATCACATTTATGCAAAACCTAATTAAACTCTGTAAGACTTCTAAAAGGAAGTAATATCTGGAAGAAATCTGAAAGATAAATATAAATTATCTGGGGGAAAAGAAAGAAGTGTGTAGAGATAAGAGTGTTCCCAGAAGAACCAGCACAAATGTGGACTTGCAGGTGAGACAGAAAGCTTTGTATATTTGAAGCACTGAGAGGTGCTCAATCTTTTGAACATGGAGCATAAAGTTGGAATAGACACCAGAATATCAGGTCAGCTCATAAAAGAAAAGGATTTATAAACCTGGGAAAGGAGTTAGGTTTTGAGGAAGGAGTCTTTTAAAATAACAGACATTAAGCATATTTAAATACAGACAGGAAGAAGTTGATAAAAAGAAGTTGAGGAATAGAGAAAGGGGATAGAAAACAGATAGAAAAAATCTTTGTTTGAAGTAGAATTGGCACTTACCCTGTATCCCCTTTTAAATAGAAATCTTGTCTTTATTTGTCTACTCTCTTCAGAGTCAACCTTCATGAAAGAGTCACCATCATTCCCTGAATTGTTTCCCACTCATGCACCTAACTCTTCTCCCCATTACAATTTGTTACTATCTCTATGTACACCACTGAACTTGGTCTAACGAAATAATCAATAATCCCCTTTAAATGAGTCCAATGGACAGTCCACATAACATAGCATATTAGATTTTCAGCAATCTTTGGTTATGTTGATCATTAACTTATTTTCAAAAGAATCTCTTCATGATGTCTGCACATCTGTACCTAGACAAATTTTTATGGCAGTATTCTTATAATAGCCTCAAACTGGAAATGACTAAATATCTATCAGAATTATGGTGGGTAAATTAATGATGGTAGTTTTAGTTAATGGAGTATTATCAAATGATAAAAAAAAGAATGAATTTTAGTTGTATGCACCGATGTGATTAATCTCATAAACATTAATTGCTATAAATGAAAAAAGCTATATACAAAATATGCTTCTAGTTATATAAAGTATAGGCCAAAGCACGTCATACTTAGGAACTCAGGAGAATCATTGTTTTATGAATGAGAGAGGGATTGAAATTTGGAGAGGGGCATGAAGGGTTCTTCTAGTGTACTGGAAATATTTTATTTATTTATTTATTTATTTATTTGTCTAGATTTTTGTTATAAGAGTTCACTTTAAAGTGTCTTTAAGTGGTACACATGGTTTTTTGTTGTTGTTTGGAGATGGGGTCTCACTCTGTTCCCTGGGCTAGAGCGCAGTGATGTCACTGTAGCTCACTGACACCTGAACCTTCTGGGCCCAAGGGATCCTCCTGGCTCAGCCTTGCATGTAGCTGGGACTACAGGCATGCACCACCATGCCTGGCTAATTTTATTTTTCTTTGGTAGAGATGGGGTTGTGCTTGTTACTCCGTCTGGTCTCAAACTCAGTCCTCCCACCTCTGCCTCTTAAAGTGCCAGGATGATAGGTGTGAGCTACTGCACCGTGCAGGAACACATATTTTATGAACATTTCCCTATACATGTTCTATTTCTAAATTAAAAAATATAATGAACATTAAATTGAGAATATCAAATATGACCACCTTTTTCCCCCTGCTTTTGTGACACTACTCTCTTGGATTTTTCTTACTTGAATTACTGCATCTCCTCAGCATCCTTTGGAGGGTCTTTCATCTTTTAAATTTTGGTATTAATCAGGGTTCTCACTTCGGTCTTGTCTTCACACTATCCTTTGGTAATCACTTGCTTTAACAAGACTCTATTATCTCATGTCATCGATATTTCATGCTCATAAACTATCTTAAGATCCAGACCCACATACCCAATTCTATAATGATATCTTTTCTGAATGCTCCACAACCAGTTCAAACTCAACATACCCATGACGCAAATATCGTCTTACTAGAACATTTCCTCTTGCTAGCTTTCCCTCTTTTGGTGAATAACTTGGGGATACCCAGTTTCCCAAACCATGAATTTGGGAGTTATGTTGGATTTTCCCACTTCACCTCTTCCCATTTTATAAATTCCCATGCCCTGTGGAATCTACTTCCTAAATAAGTTTCTAATTTGCCTATGTTCCTTCAATTTTCTTTCCAATAACAAGATTTATTATTTCCAGATGACACTTATCAATTGCTTAGATTTCTGTTCTAGTCTCCTTTGAGCATTCCTGAACTAAACACTGTCTCCTATCAGTTTAACCCACAGACATCTAACTAGATAAACCCTAATTTTTAAAGAAATATAATTCTGATTTTGTCATTCTCCTAATTAACCAAGTATGTTCAAAATTTTTTTCTACTAATTGAATTTTGTTAGAATAATTACATATGCACTAGTTTTTCAAAGGGCATCAGGCATATGTACATTAAATAAAGGACTCAATTTCTTCCACATTTAAAATTTTTAAGGAAAGAATAAAATAGTTCTCTATAACTACCAAAGCATGAATGACCAAAAGTGGATCTTTCATTTCCAGAGCTTGTCCTTTATACATACCTCATTCTAATAGAAAGGATACCACCCGTGATCTCTGCATATTTCCTTTCATATGTTCTTGCCAACTCCAACTTACAGCTTGAAAAGTGTTGGGAATTAAAAAAGAAACAGCCTCTTCCCTTAACGTCTATGCTTCTATATCACGACATTCTCATGCTTTCCATGTCCCTCTTTTCTTTTTTTCTATTCCTTTTTTTTTTTAGTCTGCACCTTCTCACTAGCCTTGAGTTGGGAAGTGACTTATATTATCAAAATGAAAGACCATGAAAGCAGAGATGTATCTGCCATGTTTACTGTTTTATCCCTAACCCCTGAAACAGTGCCTGGATCATAGTATATGTTCTCTGTGTTAAAAGACTCCAGTGAATGAATGAACCTAGAATTTATGCTGCCAGATTCTCTTTTGATAATCTTCAGTTTTTAGTGAATTTTTATTGCAGAAAGAAATTGTCAGCAGTTGACATTTAACATAAAAGTTATTATACAGAAGGGCCAAGTGGGGTTGTTAATTTTGAGTGATGGTCTAACCAAAGTGATGTAGGAACGAACACACACTATGAAAAAAACAGAGGAAGACATATTAGTGGGAAGTAAAGAAACAAACAGGTAGAAGAGAGCTGACTCATTACCTGCTTGGCAGTAAGAGAAAGAACCAGCATGGCTTCTGGTAGGGACAGTCTTTTTGTGTATTTACCTAATTGAACCACATGTTTGTGGAGTCCCATAAGCACCTGTTCTGCATTCACCTGCAGCATTTCACCAATAAATTGTGACACATTATTTAGTGACCAAAATGCCTAGCTAACATTTAGATCACATCTTGTAAATTGGCAGTAAAGAATAATAGATAAGCATCTCCTAAGAATCTCCTTAAAGTAAAATGGAGGTGGGAACACTGCTGAAAATACTTTCTACCTCTGCAGACAAAATTAAAATTAGCAGACTCTCTGGGAACACATGCTAGTGGAGGCAGCACATAGAGGATAAGGCAAGGAGTGAAATGGATAAATAATTGGATTGTGGATGAGATCTTCTGGATTTCCTTCTCAATTCTGATACTTCCTAGAAGTAAAGCCTTGGGGGAATTTGCTTAATCTCCCTGGGTTTAGTTTTCACATTTGTAAAATAAGGATAAAAACTACCTTGTCTACCTCCCTGAGGCACCGTCAGAATCAAGCTTAATAATGTGTGAAACAGCTGTGTGAAATTTATAGCAATCTTTAAATCATCACTTTTGTTATAATCATTATCATAAAGCTCTATACCATGGGCAGTGTTACTTCTTTAATGAAACTGTGTCTTTTGTCTTTTAAAAGAGATTCTAAGGTGAGTTTTACCTTTGCCTTCAGTGGTTACTGAAGCAGCTTATCCCTGGAGTCCTCAGTTAAAGCTGAGCATGAGGAACTGCAAGTACAGGTCTGAAACCCGACTAAAGATCAGGGAACTACAGAGAGTCTAGTTCAAGGGAAAGCTGCCTCTTGATCACTTTCTCTGGGGAGAAAAAGAAAAAGGAAGAAGAAGAAAAGACACTGCCGCCCAGAATGGAAGTCTTGATATAATAATGTCTGAGCCAGGCTCTTTGAGAGAAGTTTAATCACTGCTTACTTAAGGAAGAGGCAGGAGGAGGGCCTGTCACCTCAGCCCCTGATGAGAGAGGTCAAATATCTGCCTCTGCTTTTTGCAGCAATTAGTCCCATTGCATTCTCCTTGTAAGATATCCTGAGGACAGAAAGGTCTTTCTATAGTGTAAGGAATCTTTTTCATTGTTACACATACAGATACCAAGGAGAGTGTGCATCTGTGTGTTCATTACAGTGAACAGTGACAGTACTGCTAGAGAATACTTGCACAAAAAAAGAAGATAACCTTAGCGATGGTTTGGTTACAAGTGCAATGTGTTTGGGTGTTCACTTGGTATTTTGAAATTATTTCCATGGCATCAGAGTCATGAAGCTTGAATTTAAATACAATGATTTATCTGAAATTTGGGGCCCAGAGTGAATTAAATATTTTAAAAAAGGGATCTAACTACTCAAATATTTGTTCCAGGAAATATAGAATAAGGAACAAAGAATTGGCTTAGGAAAAATAAGAAACTATCGACCTACCTCAGCACATAACAAATCAAAGCAAGCATAGTTTTACTTCCTTTGTTCACTTGTAGTTGATTCCAAGAAAAAGCAAGGAAAGAAGGAATTGCAGGGTTTAGATGGATTTACACTTCTGAATGCTCAATGATTTACCGCATCTTAAAGCAATCACCCAGTGTCACTAAACAACTCAGAGCTTGGCTATATATGAGAAAGCTACAAGGAAAGGCAACTTCAGCAGTAACACATGGTGGCTAAAGTCACATATTTTAATGTTATGAACATGAGAGAGACAATTTATTTATGCCTTTTTAATTTGTAGATCAGAAAAATGAGATCAGGAAACACTGAATATCTTACAAGTCCTAAAACTTACTAATGTAATTGGGTTGAGAACCTGTTTTCTAACTTCTAGATCTGTGAAGTTCCCAATTTGCATTATCTCTTCCCCCTTTTATGCTCAGTAATATCTGTGCTAATGCTTCTAAATAAGATTAACTCATTGCTCTATAAAGACATCATGTTCATTAGGCTACAAGAATAAAATAATTGTGGTAATACATTTTTCACATATCAATAGGTTCAAAATAGGTAGTAAAAATAACACACTTGATGTGTTTCAAAAATATCTGATATCAAATCTCCCCTTCTGAGTTGTAGAAGATAGCTTTGGAATTCTACAAACAAGCATGCCAGTAACAGTGACTTTGCTCTGTGCTATTTTTCTACTTACTCAGTAATGATGTCATTTTATAAATGAGCTGATAAAAACCTTTAAAAAGAAAGAAAACCATCATAAGGTGAACTTTTAAAAGACAAATAGTGCTTGAAGCTGCAATATAATATTGTTAGAACAAAAGCTTGAATACTGAAGTGAGCATCTACTGCATGTGCCCAATATTAAAATCAATTTTTAAACATTTTACCTACTGATAATTTATTTTCATAGAGATAAAGAGACAAACACAATTACCAATATTTGTGTGCAATGTTATTATTAAGTAGTTTGGGGTCTCATTTTCATGGATAAACATCCCAAAGACTGAAAAGAAATAAAAAAGAGAATGAAGGACAAGTGTTTGTAAACTTTCTCCACATCAGCAGTAAGTCTGTTGCACTTTCTTATCATTCATGTGTTCACGGGAGCAGCACTTTTGATTTCCTTCAAGAGCTTTTCCTTTGCATTCATAACTTGGCTAACTGTGTGGCACAATAATCCTACCTTTCAGACTCTCTTTGGCTCTTGAAATGTCTTCCTCACTATGTTTAGTCATTTCTATGTCTTGATTTAAAGTAAGACAAGTGCAACTTTTCCTTTCACTTGAACACTTAGAGGCCATGGTAGGATTATTAATTGGCCCAATTTTAAAATCATTGTATCTCAGAGCACAGGAAGGCCTGAAGAGAGTGAGAGAGATGGGAGATGGCTGATCACTGGATCAGTGGATCAGTGCATCATAACACACACATTTATCTATTAAGTCTATTATTTTATAAGGGTATGGTTCATGGCCCCCAAAGCTATTATCATGGTAACATCAAAGATCATTGACCACAGATTGCCATAACAGATATAATAATAATGACAAAGTTGGAAATATTCTAAGAATTACCAAAATGTGAAACAGAGACAGGAAGTGAGCACAGGCTGTTGAGAAAAATGGCATCCGTAGACTTGCTCAATGTAGCCTTGCCACACACTTTCAATTTGTGAAAAATGCAGTATCTGTGAAGCACAATAAAGCAAAACACAATAGAATTAGTTATGTCTGTATAGCAAAAGGTGATGGAATGTTACTCTTGTGATTATGTTCTTTTATGTAAAAGTCAATCTTAGAAGAGTAGAGAGATTAGATTCTCTTGTAGTCCTTGAAGAAGTGATGTCCCATGTCATATAAGGACCTGTGGAAGGGTCACATGGCAAAGAACTCAGAGTAAGAAATGGCTCTAGGTGCTGAGAGTAATCCCTGCTATTCTACCAACAACAGTGTGAGCTAGAAAGAGTACTCCAGGCTTTAGGAAGAAACACAGCTGTCTGCCACCTAGGTTGATGCCTTGGAACACTCTAGAGGACTCAGCTCAGCCATATCCTGACTCCTGATCTACAGAAACTATGAAATAATAAGTGTGTTGTGTTAAGACACTTGTTTGTGGTAATTTTTGACACTGTGGTAATTTTAAGACACTGTGGTAATTTTTTAAGCAACAATAATGAGTATATTTATAAAGTATATAAATAGGCCGGGCGCGGTGGCTCACGCCTGTAATCCTAGCACTCTGGGAGGCCGAGGTGGGTGGATCGTTTGAGCTCAGGAGTTCGAGACCAGCCTGAGCAAGAGCGAGACCCCATCTCTACTAAAAATAGAAAGAAATTATATGGACAGCTAAAAATATATATAGAAAAAATTAGCCGGGCATGGTGGCGCATGCCTGTAGTCCCAGCTACTCGGGAGGCTGAGACAGGAGGATCGCTTGAGCTCAGGAGTTTGAGGTTGCTGTGAGCTAGGCTAACGCCACGGCACTCACTCTAGCCTGGGCAACAGAGTGAGACTCTGTCTCAAAAAAAAATAAATAAATAAATAAAATAAAGTATATAAATAAACTTTATAGAGTCTGTATCAAAAAGTGCATGTAAAAAGATGTATGTATAGTAAAATTCAGCATTAGTTTACTATTTAAAAAATAGGAGATTAAAACCATGCAAGAGCTATAATTGTACAATTTTGTTTACATATATAAATATGCTTGATCAACCTTCAAGCTTTTGGAAATTCATGGAACTTCATAATTTCCAAACCAAAATAAACAATGTAGTCAATCTAGAGATTTGAAATATAGTCATTGTGTTACCATCAGTCAATATATGAATTGCACTGTTTTACATTTTGATATAGCTAGTCTTTGAGACTGAAATTATGTATTTCAAATAGAAATTGCTTGATATAAATTATTTTAAAATAATCACCTTAACCCTAAGAGGTACTTGTGAGTTAGTTACTTGAGGAAAGGGGTTGGTAGAACAACCCGGACTTGCTAGATCTTAACTTCTACTTTGACACCACATTGCAATGGTGGCATAAGCATCAGCCTCTGTTGTGTGGACTTTGAAGCCAAGACCAGGCTTACATCTAAGTTCCGCTGTTGCTTTTTATTTGACCTTGAAAGTCACTTAACCTCTCTTGGGACCCTAGTTTCCCTAACTTCAAAATGAAAGTATCCCTCACTATCACTTTTGATGTCTGTGGAGATATTTTCTAAATTGTAACTCCCTATAAAATGGTATCATTTAATACTTTCATTTTACTGCTATTTTATAAACAAGAAAATGATAAATAAGAAAAAGGAGATAGTTTTTGATGTATCATTTTCTACTATCTCAATTATGTAGTTAGATTCTTATTCGATAAGAAATCATTTTTTTAAAGAAGTTACTTTAACTTTTTTTTTCTTGCCACTCTGGAATTGCCTCTGTGGCTCTCATAGTCCTTATCTTTTCCATCTTTTTAGTTTCTTTCATTCAAGTGGGAAAATCCATCAACATGATCAAAGACAATGTCAAATATGGTAAGAATATTGAGTTAAATCATCAGCACATTTCAAAGATTTCTGACTATGCCACTATCACAAGAAGGTAAATAACTAGCAAACTATTATCAAAAGTACTGATCAGGTTTCAGTGGAAATTAATTGTTCCCTGAATACAAATTTGTGATATAAAATCCAAGCTTTTTATAATTCTAAAAAGCAGCGCTGCATGTAATGTAGCACTGTACGTAATGTAGCATGCATTAGCCGACTAGTAGATTTGGAATGAAGGGCCTCCCTTTTATCTTTCCAGATGTTCTCTCTCTTAACAACTTTACTGAAATACCTGTGAGGTATAAAAATTGTATATATTCAGGGTGCACAAAGTGATGTTTTGACATATGTATACATTGTGTAACGATCACTATAATCAAGCTAAGTAACATATCCATTACCTATACATAGCATTTTGCATGGGAGTGTGTGTGCATGTATATGTGTGTGTGTGTGTGTGTGTGTGTGTGTGTGTGTATTGGTAAGGTTTAATTTAAGATCTATTCTCCTAGCAAATTTAAAGTACACAATAGATTTTTGTTAACTATGGTTGCTGTGCTGTATGTTAGATTTCTAGTGCTTATCCAGCTGTGTAACTGAAACTTTGTGCCCTTTGTTTATTAAGATCATTGTATTCCTCCCCCAGGAGCCCCTTTGCTGTGGTTTGAATAAGGGCTCCATTTGAATGGCTGAACAGTCATCATAGGAATGACTAAATTTAACTTTGAATTAAGCACTGAGAAAGAAATTTAAAAATTTTGTACCTAAGAAACACATAAGTAAACAATTTCTATATAGAAATATCATATTTCTTTGCTATATGGAGGAACATGTAACTCTACATGGTAGGCAATGTGCCTGTTTTTGTTTATTTGTCTATTTGTTTGTTTATCTCATGATCCTCATCAGTTCACACAAAGCTTTAAACAGAGTGGAGGGCTCTGAGGCATAGATTAGAAGCACAGGCTTTGTCAAAAAATGACCTGGGTCCAACTGCATGATTTCGGGAAACCTACTTAAATTTTTAAGTCTCAAATTTATCAAATATAAAATATAAGTGTGATATTATATTTCTTGTAGAAATATAATAAATCAAACTGAAAGCACACCCCCAAAGGGGAACACCAGCTCTCTAGCAATGGGTATCAATCAAATTCAGAACACTAAAATGACAGGAGAAGAATTTAGAGCATGGATTGTAAGAAAACTCAATGATGTGCAGGAAAAAAATGGATATCCAATACAAAGATACAACACACACACAAAAAATACAGGACTTGGAAGAAAAAAATCACTAAAGAAATTGAAGTATTAAAGAAAAATCAAACAGAACTTCTAGAAATGAGAGATTTATTGAAGGAATTACAAAACACAGTGGAAAGCCTCAGGAATAGGGTAGATCAAATGGGAGAAAGAATCTCAGCGATTGAAGACAACATCTTTCAATTAAACAAGTCAGTCACTGAGATAGAGCAGAGAAATAAGAGAAAAGAGCAAAGCCTACAAGAAATGTGGGATTATGTGAAGAGGACTAACATGAGAATTATAGGCATCCCTGAGGGTGAAGAAGAAGATACACAAGGATTGGCTAAACTATTTGAGGATATAAAGGAGGAAATTTTCCCTGGCCTTGATAGAAATCTAGATATCTAAGTAGAAGAAGCTCAAAGGACTCCTGGGAGATTCATTGCAAACAGGAAGACGCCACAACACATAGTCATCAGACTAACCAAAATAAACACAAAAGAGGCCCTCCTATGAACTGTAAGGCGAAAGAAGCAGGTAACCTACAAATGAAAACCTATCAGACTAACTGTAGACTTCTTAACTGAGACCTTACAAGCCAGAAGAGACTGGGGCCCCATTCTCATGCTTCTCAAACAGAATAACGCCCAGCCTAGAATCTTGTATCCTGCAAAAATAAGTTTTTTATACAAAGAAGAAATAAAGATCTTCTTGGACAAGCAAAGACAGGGAATTCATCCAGACAAGACCTGCCCCCAGGAACTACTCAAAACAGCATTACATACTGATCAGCACAATAAACACTCAGGAATGTAAAATCATCCAAAAGCTAAAGGTCAAAGGCCAGATACCACAATGATCTAATCTAATACAATTGCTTTAAAATGTTTCTTGGCTTCCTGTGTATGAAGTTATAATTCATTCAGTTATACAAAAGTCAAAGTATTTATTTTTAATATAGTAACTGCTCTAGCATTTCTTATAAGATAGGGTGCTTTGGAATCTTAAAATCTTTCCACAAATACCATTTCATGTTGCAATGGTCTAAAAAGCATAATTTTTCAAAAACCCAAATGACCCTCTTGTTCACCAGACGGAATTTAAGAGGCACTCACTTTATGTTGTTAGGACTCTTTCTAGGCAAATTCTTATATCTTTCCATGATCTGATGAAAGGATCTTGCAGACATATCCTTGACCTCTTTATACTTAGGCCATTACTTTCTGTTCAAGCCCCTGATTTCTTCATTAGCCTGTATTTATTTATAACTTTGAGAGTCCTTTGTTTGAAGAAACTAAGGATAAGCAACAATTTTAACTTCATATCCAGCAAGTCCTGTTGCCTTTATATTGCCTCTAAATTCTGCTCAGAAACATAACAGTTCCTGCTTTAATCTCATAACTCTCTTATAATTCATCACTGATGTCAAGAAAGAGTTTGGAAGTTGCAACCTTCTGCCTACAAATTATCCTTAACCTCAGCCCTCAGAGATCATTAGTTACTCTTTCTGATTACAGGTTGCTCTTCTTTCTAGCCTCTAATTACATTTTCCTCACTGCCCTTACATTTCTCCTTAATAGTTTCCTATTAATGAGACTCCTTCCACTGACAGTCTTCTCAAGGTATTTCCAGCTTTCACGAACAGTATCCCAGGGCTCCTTCAGCATCTACCTATTAGTCAAGATTCAGGGGGGAAGAAATGAGCATCCCTCTCAACAGGATGAGTGTCACCTTTATTCTGTCATACATGCCAATGCTATAAGCACAAGAAGAAAGTCGAACAGTAAAGCACAATTTGAATCTCAGTTGCATTATATACTCTTGCTAACGTCTCCTTGGCTGAGTCCCAAGTCGAGGGACAGAAAGAATGCACTCCACCACCATTGGGAAAAACTGAAAAGTTACATGGTAAAGGGCATGAAGGATGCACATTTGTGGTCAATAATTCAGTCTATCATCATGTGGCAGCATTAGAGAGTTAATTTGATTGTGCTTCCAAGTACATGAGTAGGGTTCTATTTGATTTGAAGAGAAATGTTTTGGCAAAATTCAAATGGGTCCACAAAAGTTTTTGACAACAGAGCTCCAAATGCCAAAATATTATCTGTTTCTTTTCTTCTGTTTTCACATTAAATACTATTTCAGAATGTCCTTTCAGAGTATCAAGGCAGCAGGTCTAGCAGGCATTTCAATGCACATGTATGGAATGGGGAAATGTTTGGTCCAGGTTCCAGAGAAGGAATCTTCTAGCTTTTCACTAAACCTGGGTCCTGTCCTGCTTTATTTTATGCACATACTCCTACTGTGTCAGAAGAGAAAATTGAGAGTTACACATTGGGAAGGAGAGAACTTTTTTTTTTTTTTTAATGGGCATCTTTATAGTTTTGCTTTACTTTTTTAAAGTTTCATATGAACTCAATTAACACATCATTTTAAGTAGAAAGAAATTTTAGTCATGAAATGAGGTTCCTTTTGCCAGAGGGAGGTAAGAATGGAAAGAGAACAATTTGTAACGATTGCTTTCTAATGTTAAGGAGGGTATATTTGGATATATCGGTAGTACCCAGATATATACCATGATGTTCAAGGAAAAAAAAATTCAGTAATTATATGTATATTGTGCTACTGTCCCATTAGGAAATAGAAAATCACACTTCTAGGATAGCTTTCAATTAAAAATAATTATGTATTATAGTATATCTAGTTTCTTAAAGTGCCATTAATTGTTAATATGGTACCATTAATCCTTAAGCATGTGATTAATATTCTACTAACAGCTTAATGTTATTTGGCATTCATTACTAATGAATAGATGTTTAATTAATGCCAACTCACTCCACAGCAACAACACAGCTGACATTTTCTCATTTCTCTATGAATATGCTCAGCTTTCCCTGACACCCATTAAAAGAAATACCAATACATGTGAAGCAATATTATAGCTTATTTTATTAGTGATATTATTGTTCTATAAGTAAAAAATTTCAAATATTAAATATTTTAGAATATACATTGTTTCTTTTAACCCTGAGAAATCAAGAAAACTCTTGTGATTTGCTTTTTCCTTAATTCATAAACTGGAGCTAATTTAAAGAAAGCAAAACTAAATTCTATAATCAAAAGTGAATAAAAATATGCCAACATGATGCCATAATTTCAAAAAACAATAGAAAGTTAGAAGCTAAATGACTATATCATAGAAAAACATTCACTTAAATCTTACATAAAGAAATCAGTGAATAAAGAACTGAAAGTGGTTTTCTATCAGAGGAAAAATATCAGTTACATGCTAAAGGGCAGAGAGGCCTGAATATATGTGGTCATACGATTTTCATATTCTATGAGTGTGAGTGACATAAACAAGGGGTTGAAAATCTGGGGGATGAGAATACAAGATTTCCAGCTTTATGATTGTCTTTACTTCTTTCAATTTATTCTTCATTTCATAGTGAATATTATTATTTATAAATATCTAACATTAGACTAATGTGAAATACAAAACCTCTTGAGGGTACAGAGATTTTTAAATGATAGTCACTATTATTACTTTTCTATCTTCACAGGAACTTTGCATCAAACCAGGCATGCTGATTTTTTTTATGTATTTTACTTATTTTTAAACCTCTGTAACATTACATACATACATGTATAACTGTTATTCTGAGTAAGTAATAAACAGGATGAAATTATAAGCCAGTCTCTACTCTTTTTCGTTTTTCTTACATAAGAGTTAGAAACAGCATTATGTACCCCATATCTAAAGTTATTTGTATCAATTAAAAAATAAATAAAATTTTAAAATAACTTAATGATAAGTTCTATTTAAAAATATCCACTTCTACCCCCACACCCCCAAACAAAAACAAAACAACAAAAAACTCTTCCAAGCCCAAGACTTTAAAGAAATGGGCAGAGGAGAACATAGGTAACTCCTAACACAGTAGTAGCTCTCTTAAAAGAAATTGTCCGTGCCAGCATCTATTGTTTTTAGATGCTGTAGTGGATGCAGAGATAAAGGAAAACTTATACACTCTTGGTGGGACTGTAAGTTAGTACAACCTCTATGGAAAACAATATGGAGATTTCTCAAAGAACTAAAATAGACCTACCATTCCATCCAGCAATCCCATTACCAGGTATCTACCCAAAGGAAAAGAAGTCATTCTATCACAAAGACACCTGAATTCAAATGTTTATCACAGTACAATTCGCAATTGTGAAGATGTGGAATCAACCTAAATGCCCATCATTTCAAGAGTGGATTAACAAAATGTGGTATACAAGGTCTGTCTGGAAATTATCCAGCTATTGTTAATATGTTAGGTTGGTGCAAAACTAATTGCAGTTTTGGACCATGAATTTTAAATCATTATAACTAGGCTCAAACACATCTTTATTAATCAAAATAGGAACCATTAGAATCAACACATTTTTGCCAATGAGAAATAAGTTTGTTTAGTCCTGTAGCATAAAAATCCATACTTCGGGATTTCATGAACTCTTAGAAAGCATTTTCTGCATCCTGCTGGTTGTGGAAGCGTTTCCCCTGCAAAAAGTTGTAGAGATGCTTGAAGAAGTGGTAGTTGGTTGGTGAGAAGTCAGGTGAATATGGCGGTTGAGGCAAAACTTCATAGCCCAATTCGTTCAACTTTTAAAGCATTGGTTGTGGAACCTGCAGTTCGGCGTGGTCGTGGAGAAGAATTGGGCTTTTTCTGTTGACCATTGCCGGCTGCGGGCATTGCAGTTTTCGGTGCATCTCATAGATTTGCTGGGCATACTTTTAAGATGCGATGGTTTTGCCAGTATTCAGAAACCTGTAGTGGATGAGACTGGCAGCAGACCACCAAACGGTGACCATGACCTTTTGTTGGTGCAAGTTTGGCTTTGGGAAGTGCTTTGGAGCTTCTTAGTACAACCACTGAGCTGGTCATCAATGCAATACATGTGCATTAAAATGGTATGTAACATAACCACATTTGTTTAAGAATGTATTCCAATATCAAAGGGCAAATTTCAAAAAAAAAAAAAAAAAAATGCTAAATACCGAAATTACTTTTGCACCAGGGTAACATGAGAATGTCTTGTGCAACATTGATGTAGCCTGGCAGGAAAGTGGACTGGGATACACATGCGTGAACAATGATGCCATCACTGGTCAGTGGGGTGCTACACACCCTTGAGCGGGCACGTGTACTCTGTGGCCCTTGCATTAAAAATGACTGACTAGTGCAATGAATCTGCATCAAAATTTGCATTAAGCTTGAAATTTCTCTGCAGAAACTATTCGGATGATTTAGAAGGCTCTCACAGACGATGCAACGAGTGCAGCACAAATAAAAGTGTGGCACAAACACTTCAAAGATTGTTGAGCATCTGTTGAAAGTGATCCACATTCCAGAAGGCCTGCAACAAGCAGAACACATGAGAATGTTGAACGTGTAGGGGTTAGGTTAAGGGACACTGGGAAAACAGTTTGAGGTTCCAAGTTGCCTACTTTGAAGGGGACTGAGGCATCACTGTCCTATGTACAATGTTTCTTGTATCTTATATTGTCTTCAGTGAATGTCCCGAATTTTCCTATTACTTGGCTGGATAATTTCCGGACAGACCTTATGTATATACCATGGAGTACTACCCAGCCATAAAAAGAAATGAATTAATGTCTTTTGCAGCAATTTGGGTGAACTGGAAACCATTATCACAAGTGAAGTATCTCAAGAATGGAAAATAAACACCACTGTCATCATGTACTCTCTTAACAATTTGGAAAAATCAATGGTGCACATGGGCACAGGGAGAAGTAAAGTTATTGGAAATCAAAAAGCGGGTAGAGGGCTGTAGGGGAGGGGTAAAAACCTACCTAATAGGTACAATGAAATGTATTCGGGTGATAGACACACTAATGGCCCTAACTTAAGCATTATAAAAGCTATCCATGTAACAAAACATTTGTACCCCTTTAATATTTTGAAATAAAAATATCATCCTTAAAAATGTTTCCTCTTAACTCTTGTATAGTCTTATTATCCCTTGTAGTCCTAATCTGTTTATGACCTTGCTATGATAATTTGCAAGTTCTAGGTAGTTTGTCTCAGAGTTTTATTTACTATCTATCATTTTTTTAAATATTTTCATGAATTAGATAAATTTTTTATCTTATAATTCTGTTGCATATCAAAAGTTGGCATCATTAAAAATACCACACAAAGTCCATTTTAAGAGATAAAAGCCATAAAACATTAATATATATCTGTGTATTAACATATACTATGTAAAAACTCTCAACATAACATAGAAAAATAATAAGTGATTAGAATTACTTGGATATTATCAAGGGCATTTTAATGTCAAAGAAAGTTCTGAGCATGAGCTTTAAAAATAGGTAGAAAGAAAGGACACAGGGGGTCCTTCAAGTGCACTGCAGAGGGAACACTACAACAGCTCTCTGTTCACCACCAACATTTTTGCGTTTTTGATATTCTATACATTTACAGTTAAGCACACTTTCTTCTCCTCATCTTTCCACACCCTCTGACCCCCTCTACACACATGAACACATGCACACACACACTGACAAATAATCTTTTTTTTTCTGCATTATTGTGGCATTTTTGAAAGGATCAACAATTTCCCTTCTGTATATGTTATTAGATTATAATGCAAAGTTTTAAAATTCATTTTAAACTACACAAACAATATCAAGGAAAGTATACTTTAAAATTTCTTTTGCATAAATAATTACAGGATTTTAAAAGATATAAATACTCATCTAGTATCATATAACAGCATCCAGGATAAGGAATGCATGTGTGTATATCTGTGCATGTGTACATATGGTGTGTATATATGTGTGTGTGCACATGTGTGTTTAAGTATATGAATATCAGGACATCAGGAAAGTCCCTAGAAAGGTGTGAGACAATGGGCAACTCAACTAGTGAGCTAGGACAGTCCCACTAAAGATAAGGACACTGGAAGAGAGGCCACATGGGCCTCATCCTTTAAGTGATCTTTGGCGTGTTGTTAAAGATAGAAATACAATACTGAGCCTTACTAATATTCAGAAAAATGGTAGCCCCTAAAATCCTCTTACAGAATCAGAATATGTATATATTATTTTTAAGGGGGCAATATCTGTTTTAATATCATAGAATTTATTAGGTGATTTCAAAAGAACATTGTTTTTAGTCATTTAAATGCATGAAAAGCGTATTCATACATTCATACCTCTAGGTAGATGTTACGAATTTTGAGACGTGATGAAAATGACAATGATTTTCTTTCATACAATAATAGAATAAAGAAAATATTTGCACCTAGATTTCTGTTTAGTGCCAGAAAGCTAAGGAAAACACCTATTATATTCTATTTAAATATGTAATGATACTCTTTCCACCAGTCTTCACAAATGCATGTTTTTGTCCTAAGTTATTTGTATTCTTCTGTCTTCTTTTTATGTACTGCTTTAATATGATCAAGGTCAATTACCACTTGCACAACATGAAATAGTTGACATTAAGTTTTTGAAGCTTGGTGTAGCTACCATACCAGCAGTTTGGGAAATAGAGTTCCCATGAAGAACTCCACATTCCCAGATGGCTAAAACATTTGAAATATGTGTCCACGTTCAGCAGATTTTTCGGCCTATTGAAATTTTTAAGACTGCTGTCAAAATAATAATTTTAAGTCAAGAAGAAAAACTGTAAGTCTGTGCACTATCTTATCTGAAAAAGGGACGCATTTTTGTGATGGTGTACATAAAATGGGTATTTTTAAAGAAAATGTTTTTATGAATTTTTAAACATGTAGTATCATAGTTATTTGTTTAACTCCCCTTCAAACAGCTAAATAAATACACGTTCTCCCAAAGTTTGTCATCTACATAGCAAGGATAAACTTCTCACCTTCAGATAAGATGAACATTACAGTTAAACTTTGACTCAGAAAACATTTCAGTCTTCTCCATTCAGAAACGGCACCTGCTTGTTATAAGCATTGCATTGTATAACACAATCCTTCTCCCTCCCCTCCTCCTTCTTTCTCTTTCTCTCTCCCTCTCCATTTCTCTCTTTAACATTTTTAACACTAACTAACAAAAAACCAATTATCAGTACTCTAGTTATTCCCAAAGTGTAGTTTTCTGAATGTTTGGGTTGAGAAGTTGTGTAGAATCAGGCTAAATGAGATTTAATGAAGGGAAAATATGATTTTCTCTGAAACTAGATTTTGCAAAGTTAATTTCCACATTTACTTCTACTCATATTTTTAAGTATACTTTATAAAAATTGCGATATTCTTACATAAATTAGTTTAACATTTTCCACAAAATGAGTTTTAACATATTATGTAATTTAAGTCATTTTATATTTCGAAAAAAATATCTTGTTTGCTCGAAAATGGGGGACTGAGGTATTTATAAAAGAGAAAGGGAGTTCTAGATGTATACTTTACTTCATAGAGATTGAGACTAGCTTGTGATACTCTGAAAGTGACAGAAGGAAGTAAAGATGCTGATGAACTCAATGTTGTGCTGAAAAGTTTTTGCCACAGATGCCAAACTTATCCTTGCATATTATGCTTCATTTGATTGTCCACATGCTTTAGTGGTGAGGAACGATAGATCAAAGGTTTTCCACACTATCAGATCCTGGGCTGCCATTTCATAACAAGCATTTGGTAATGTACCTTTACACTTCAGTTCAGAAAAGCAAGTTTTCAATTTTATGCAATGAAGAAGGAAGGGAATGCAATTTATAATGAAATAATGTGTATTTGTATGTAAATATTTGTGATTAGAGTGAATGTGGAGAACAATGGTGTTTCACCTGGGCACCACACTTCCAGAGATCTGATCTGCTTTACTTGATCTGTGCTGTAGCCTGAGGAATAGAATTTAATGGCTTCCCATGTGATTTCAATGAACAGTCAACGAGGAGCCCATTAGTGACATACATATATGTATAATTTCTTTGAAGGTGACAGCCACAAATTCAACTCATACAGTTTGGGTTGTATTGGTGATTCTAATGAGATAAGTTAGTTATATTGTACCATTAATGTATTTATCTGAAATGATGAACATCTCTTCAGGATATTTTTAAAAATTCCCTTCTTGATTTATTTGAAAATATACATATGCATATTAAAACTCTGCAATGAAGTCTGTATGTTTATATGTAAAAGGAATCTATGTTCCATTATCACATGATTATATGCAGATATGTAACCATAATGCTATAAAGAATATCAGAAAAATAGAGAGAAAAAATATTCCAAGATGTCTAGTATTCCTGGTTCCCATGACTACAGTGTCAGTCATGGAGAAAAGTAGAGATGCCTTCATAACTCTGCAAAACATTCCTTAGATAATGTTGTTGAGAATCATAGGGACAATCTATTGCATTAATTGAAAATGTATTCCTTTCCAGAAGGAAATCATCTACGAAAAACTTTTCTTTAGTTACACTTTTTTCTTCTTGCTTTCATTTATATAAAAGTAATTATTATATTTGCAGTTCCTTATTTTATATAACCTTATTGACTTTCTTACATTTGATTTGTCTGAACTAATATCATTGTAAGGCTAACTTTCCAACTTGACCTATATAGTAACCAAAAATTCATGTAAAAATACAGTTATACAGAAGTCTTATTAATTGCAATGCAGAGGTTTCTTTGATTTTAAAATTTGTGGTTTAGATTAACCCATACCCAGATCATTGACATACATATGTGTGTGTGTCATATACATGCATATCTATATAAGCATTTATATGCTTAATCTATATATAGGTAGAATATATACATATATTGTTAGAATATATATAAGCATATTGCATGCAATTTCAAAATTCTGTATACATATATATGACAATTCTCATTTTATTTTAGCAATGATAATTTCTTCAGTAATTAACATCATGTGGTTAATTGTCTCTTCAATATGGCTATGTTCCTAAGAAAATGTAAGAAACAATCTGGCACTTTATGGTGTGCATGTGTATCCTTCCTCTATAGATAAAGGACAATGACTGTAATGGATTTCACACTGAGATTCTAGCATAAAATGAGCCATAGTGTTCAGTTTTTACTTTGGACGGCAGCTATGCTCACCAGTATACCATCAACGCTCCCATGATTTTTACCTTGGACTTGATCCTTAGTAATAGCTATTTCACTTATGTGGGAAAGAAAATATGTGTCTGCAAACTAATGTGAAAAACCTCAACAATTAGCAGATTAGTCATTCTGTAGTAATATTTGGTTATTTTCTTGTACATTAACATTGCATTGTTAGTATCTTCCTGTTTTATACTTTGATTTTGTAACTACTCTCCTGTAATAAATGCAGAGTGATCTATTAGAAGTTCCCTCTTTAGAAAGAAAGAATTTGTTCAAAATTACTCTCAAATAGTAATTTAACAAGCTAATTTGTTGGCTATTTGATTCATTGCTTAGTTGGTTTCATGTTCCCTTCTTTTTCTGTTTGTTGCACTATTCATGATGTGTGCTAAATGCCAAATGCCAGCCTACTTAACAGATTTGATTAAGCAAGTTTTCTTTGGAAAAGTTAATTGTGATCAAAAGACTCAATTTGGAAATTGAAAAACATAATTCTGACAAAAATAAAAATGATTTTTTTGGAAGAGTGGAAAGATCTAGGCTTTTGATTCAAATGGACACAGTTTCCAACTCTAGCTCTCAGGAGTCATGGCAAGTTTTGCAGAAACTTTAATTCTCATTTCTTTACCAGAGAAGTAAGGAAGATAATATATATATCTGCTTTGAGAGGTTTGTTTTGAGAATTAGGAATAATTCAGTTAAAGTGCCTTATATTTATTAGATTCTCAATAAATGATATCTATTAATATGCATCATAAATAATATATTTTATACTATAATATGAATTTAATCTCTACAAATACTATTTGAATATGTAAACTTATGGTTTGTGGACTTATAGCTACATATATTTTGTTCAAATGATAATCTTTATTATAATTAGGTTTATGAATTTATATCTCTATTTGCTTATACTGCAGTCCTTCCTAGAATTAGAATCTTAAGGTTTTTTAAAATTAATATATATAACAGCACTATTTTTAAATAGCTCTTAGACAGATCATTGATATTTTTAAGTATTCTTTAAGCAGAATGCAAACCCTCATTCATATAATCCAAATATGGTAGATTTTACTAAGCTACAAAAGTAAATATTTATTTATATTGATTTATTAAGCAACTACTTGTTGAGCACTTATATATGAAACGTTTAGTTCTGGAAATTCCTACATAACTTTCATTTTGGCTTAAGAGGCAGATATTGGAAAACAAATAGTGAAATTATGTTATTTGAACTATGGTAAAAGCTAAGAAAGAATGCTGACACTATTAGAATTCTGTAATAGAGCATCTGACATAATTTGCAGGGACAAATAAGGCTTTTTTGAGGAAAGTGTGTCTGAACTGAGCAATGAGTAAGCTGTAGGAACGAATGAGGTGAAATGTGAGTGCGTTGAGTGGGAAGAGTTGTAGGCAGAGGGACAAAATTGACCAATGTCTTGAGGTAGAAAAAAGAAAAAGAATGAAATGACTGAAGAATTTTAAGAAGGCTATTGTAGCTGAGAAGCAGGGAGTGAAGTTTAGAGTTGTATGAGAAGAGGCTGGTGATTTTTCTTTCAGACAGAGTACATATAAGCTCTTGTAATGTTAAGGGTTTCTTTTCTCTTTATCTCATGAGCAATGCTGAGCCATTGGATTGTTTTAGGCGGGAAATTAAAGAATCCTAATAGACATGGAAAGGATAATTTAAGTATAGATAGGAATAGAAGATACTAGAAGTACTTAAATATAAAGTTGATAGAACTTCCTGAGTGGGAGAAAAATGAAGCTACAAAGGGAGAAAGAAGCTTGGAGGAAGCCAACCTATACACTGAAGCTCTGTCCACAACCCCCTGACCACTGGCTATCCCTAGGATTTAGGGCCACACACATAGGTGATATTATTTTCCTTCAGATAAAAAACCCAGGGAAAAACTTCAAGTATGTGCTGGAAACAGGTTCCAGGCCATTTAGACAAGGAATGTAAGGTTTAATTAAGTACCTGAAGCGTGGTCTGGAAGGAGGTGTAGGGCAGACTGTGGTGGGTATATGCCTTTGGCCCCCAGATGCTTTGGTAGGTGAGAGCTGCAGAGACAGACTAAGCAGCCCAGTGTGGGGTTATTTAAAGCCTGGTGCAAGTCAAGTTCCACTGTCTATTGGGTTATTTTAGCCATTCTTTCAGAGTGCAGTGATGCTATGGTTTTATGTGGGATTCCCCTGAAAAAGTTGAGAAATTTTTCAGTTATTGCTTTTTTGGATATTGTCCTTGGACAAGTAGCTATTCAAATTTTTGCACTTTTTTCCTAAAGCAATGCCTGATTTTCCTAACAGAATTTTGTGAGACTTTAATATATTCTGGATATAAGCTCTTTGTTGGTTATTACACATACCCACATACTTTCTCCCACTCTGTGGCTTTTTTTTTTTTTTTACTCTCTTAATAGTGTCATTTAATGCAATCCAATTTAATGCAATTTAGAGCAACTAAGGGATTATCAACTCTTAGCAGTGTTTTTTTAACGAAATTCTGAAAGAGTCCTTTACTTATGAAATCATATTTCTTTTCATATGGTTATTGAGAGCTTGGTTTTGCATTACCTTTAATACAAAAAGATCATATGAAAGTATATGCCTTAGATGAGTATTATATGAATAATGAAGTTTCAAATATTCCTTCACCAGCTTTTTCCACCAATTCCTCCACATGGTGTTGAATTGCTGTGAATTGCTCTTAGGTTATAACTATTCTACTTGCATCCATGTGCTTTGCTTGCCAATCTCAGTCTATGAATAATGCATTCTTCTTCCACACAAGCATTGATTCATAGATGCTTATACACTCACATGCACGTGCTCATGTACACATAAACTCAAACACATACTCATGCTCATACAAAGTTGATCCATACACCTATATACACATGGTCAGGTGCTCATTCCAATACTCCAACATACTCTCACACACACACACGCTCCCACAAATGCGTACACACACACAATTTTCTCTCATTTAGACAAACAGATTATTGACTCTGGGTAATGTTTTTCTCTTAACAAAATTTTGAAAGCTCCCGTTATTTATGAATCATATTGATTTTGAAAGTTGTTTCCATATGGAAATATTTTCCATTATCTACTCTCATGTACCTACTGATATTGTCAGAGGAGGCATTATGGCCAAAGAATCAGTTCTTTTCTAAAATAGTCTTACTTTTGAGGAACAGAATATTATTAGGAGTTGACTTAGTAGTCAAGACACAATTATTATATATTAATTTTATCACAAATTGTTAAAACTGAATTATGAAGGCAGTTCAATTTGTATCACAGGTTAAATAGACTACTTCTGACATGTCCTAGGTATTGAAAAACATTTTAAAACACCTTCTATAAAAGAAAAATGGGTTATGATTTCCAAAGAAGTAACTTAAAAGTAGACTTTTTCATAGAGAAGTAAATATTTCAAAAGAATAAACAATGGTCTCAATAGTATTCATTAAGTATTTAGCAAGCTTATGTTTTTGTCATCTAACACGTATATTAATTATCAAGTTGGTAAAGTGCAAACAGGCATTTCTTGTAAATCCAAATGATTATGAGGGGAAGTAGAAAGTGAGAAGGAAAATGATAAAAATGGCATGTGCTTGCTGAATCTGAGAAGAACTGATTCCAATTTACTATTCTTAAGACATCCCATGTGTTCATATCTCTGCCAGGCCTCTTGAATTTACCGTATGGATTTCATGACAGGTGTAAACTGCAAGGTTAAACAGGGGTGACAATTCAGCCTGCATTTCATGGTAGATTGTTTCTAGAATGTTTGCCTTTGTTCTGTTGTTTGCTTTTGGTTAAGAGCTAGACCTTTGAGGTTCACCAAGATATGCCCTGGAGTCTGTTGTCCTTCCAACTTATCACCTGACGGCACTGATTGTATAGTGTAATTAAAAGTCAAAGGCAGCTTTTGGGATACATGCTCTAATGAAGAAGCCATCTGAAATTAGGACTTAAATAATAAAGGGTTCAGGGACATGGAGGCTAGTATTTGTTATGCATTTTAATAGTGGAACTTTGCAGATAATTGGAGGCTAACTAAACCCTTTGGACACATTTCAAGTCACGTCAGTGATTTTTTTCTCCCCAAGGAACCAGATAGAACATGCAGCTCAGTACTCTTTTTTCTATCTTAATTACCACATTGAGTTGTGCTAATATAGATTTACTTTGGAGACATGTTCTATGATTATAACCAGGCAAACATTGTTGGCATTTGTTTTCATTTCTATGAGCATCAGGCTCTAATTCAACATTTTAAAAATAATTGCCAATTTAAAGGTAAATTCAAAATATTTTGAAAGCATTGAAATATCATTTATTTTTTCAATTGGTCCAAATTTGTATTTACTAAATATTGACATAATTTCAAAATCTACAAATTACAACATGTTACTTAAGAGATTAAATTTGCATTTTTTAGGGTTTCAATAATCAATGGATTCTAAGCCATACTGTAACAGATTCAGCTTATAAACATGTGCTTAGATACAGTGTACACAATTTTTAAATAAAAAAGAAAACTACAGATGGTTAGTTTAATTTTGAGAAGCATTGTTTATTCATCTGTAAAGCAGAGTTTCAGTAAAGAAACTGTGTAAATTTCATTTGCTACAGTTGAAATTCCTGAGGCATTTTGTGAAATATTTTACAAAGCAGATTCACTAAGGTTTGTGAGTTTAATACATGTGAAACAAAAACACATTTTCTGAGGTGAAAATTTTGATCATCAGACTAGTTTATATTTCTTACTTGAATATTTTAAGACTATTACTTTTGCAAAATATTTATAATTTTTAATTCATAAATGTTTTTAATTTAAAAATATCTTTCCTACATTGTAAAAGTAAGATGTTTGGGATTTGAATTAGATTAAAATAATGGTTTAACTGAGCACTCACATCATTTTTGACATAGCTTGTTAATGTAGAATTGTGATATTTCATTGGAAATACTACCCTTGTCATTTTTTCTTAGTTCTTTGGCCACATTGCTTGGAGGTAAGCAAGCATTGCCTTTGCTTTTGAAGTCTTATAAATACTGAGGATCTGAAATCATAGCTATTAGTTTTTCTGAGACTCAGATTCCTTTTCTTCACTTCCAAAAAGTGATAAGGAGTAACATATGAAATAAAGGCCTATAAACACATCAATTCTTAGCTTATGGTACTATCTAATTTTGTTCTGTTATTTTATTCTGTTAAATCTCATATTTTAGTGCCACTTTAACACAGCAGAGTGAACTCTTGTTCTTAAAACAGTTAAATATAACCAGAATAGATTATTGAGAGAGATTAAGCTATACATTAAGAAAAAAACCTAAAAATTCTATTACAAATTCAGTCTAAGTCTATTACAAATGCTGTCCAGTGAATCCATTTCTAATAATTTTACCCATTAAATTACTGCCAGCAAAATAACCACAACAAAAATGGTAACATGGAAAGAAAAGAATTTCAGAAAAAAGTCATACAAGGGTCCAAATACCACCCTTGTGTGTTTAGAAAATTGTTTAGTTCTTAGTCTTTGATTTCTTTATCTGAAAAACACGTGTTAAAAGATTCACACTTGGACTTGAAAATTCTAATGAGGTGATAATGTAAGACTCCTAGCTAAAATTATGTACTCCCTGTATGCTAGTGCCTTTTCTCTTCTAGGTAATATAGTAGATGTTCTATTAAAAAAAAGAAACAACTTCAGGCACCAGAGGACATTTAAGTGGTTCATTTCTGTAAGCCATTTTTCTTAAGACTAAACCTTAAAAATTGTTCATAAAAGGCTGAAAACTATCTTTTACGTTTAAAGTTCTCCAGTCAAGGATTTCTCCCACTTCAATGCTTAACAGCTTTTGTGAGGCTCCTTGTACATAACTGAATTATCTCAGGCTAAATTTCTCTTGCATCTCCACAATTGATTTGGAGGAAAAAAAATGTCATCGTTTTCTGCTCCAAAGCACTTTGCACACGCAGAAAATATTATTTGGACACTTCTAATCTGTAATTCCGGATCAAAAATATTTGTAAAAATCAGAGAATAACAGTTTTAGGAGACAGTAAAACAAAAACAAACACAAAACCTGGCACCCTTCCTGATTTCAAAGATTTCTGGATACTTCTGGTATTGTGTATGAGAGCCCAAGAAAGAAAAGGAAAATATGTAAATGTATTTTAAAAATTTGTTGGTGGTCATGGCTGCCCAATGCCAACATATCTAAATAAAAAGTGAAAAAAAATCACTTTGACATTTTGGATATTTGTTGAAGAGAAATGTAGTATAATGAGATGGATATATCAAATTTTTAATAAAACAGATCTGGGATTGATTCTTGGCTTTTTCTGTTTTTTCATATTTAGAAATTTGTCTAATATTGCCTACTTGAGAGTATTATTCTAAGAATTAAGTGAGATCATGTTAGTATGACTACTAGACAGGCTCATAATGGCTAATTTATCTTGGCCTTCTGGGTTTTGTACTTCAGATCCCTGGGAACTGAAGTTTTGATCCATTTTTTGTTTGCTTTACTTTTTAATTAAATTAAACATCATCTCATGTAAGAGAGATTTTTTTTTTTTTTCTCTTGCATTTGAAGTGGCCTGTGGGCAAGAGAGCAGAAGCTTCCTGTTTGAGAGTTACGGTAGCAAGATGCCATTAGATTGGAAATCTCACTGCTCTTCTTGCACCCTAGGAGTGTCTATAAAAATAAATTGCTTTCCTTCTATTTCACCCTTCTAACTTCTAAGCCTATGATGTTACCATCTCTAAATCATCACATTCGTTGTTTGTAATAGTTTATTATAGGTCTTTATGTGCCTATTTGCTTAGTTTTTAATTGAAATATACATTGGTTTAGATGTTTGTGTCTTTTATAAATCACAGACAGCTTAATTTTGTCTTTTTAAAAATTTAATTCTTCTTAAAATTTCCTATCTGATTTAAAAGAATATAATTGGCTATTTTAACATTTTTTGTTCTAGGAGATGATATATCAGTCCTTTGGCTACCCAGATTAATCTCTGTATTGCATCTCAGTATAGTTCCTGCTTTCAGTCTTTTCCCTCTTCTAATAGAAAAGATGACCATAGCTCTACCTTCAAAACTCTGTAATTTATCTTCAATAATATCCCTGATTTTGTCTTAGAATTTAAATTGTGGATTTAATTTTTCAGTAGTTACAATATAAATTCCAAGTAAACAAGTCTATATTTTCAAGGGAAGTGATTTAAAAATTATTACAAAATATTCTGATTTTTGGTGAAAGTATATGAAGGCAAATAAATAATTTTTTCTGATGTGATTTAAAATATTATCTTGATATAAAACCTAGGTCAGTTTGGTAATGCAGGTTTTTCTGTACATTCCTTGTCATTTATTTTAAACTGTTATTTAAAATCCATGATTGGGTGCTGGTTCAGTTTGATGCAAGGAAATGCCGAATAATCTCTGGGAATGATTAAAAATGCATTTAATTTTATATGGGAAATTTTGATAATCCACAAAGAGATTTTATTCTTCCACCAAATATTAACATTTTGGAGTAATATGGGTATATTCTTTACTGATCACTCATAGAGTTACTTTAAATTTACTCTGCTTGGATTGTTTTTAAGGTCACTTGGTCTCTTCAGTGTTTTCCAACTCATATGTCCCTTCCCTGTTGTCCCTTTCTGGAGACAGACAGTTCCCCTTACTACCCAAACTTTCTCTTTAAAGCTCACCAGTATACCAAGGAGCAGATCAAACTCTAACTCTACAGGGCTTTCTTCCCTGATTCACTGAAATTACAGTAACATCCAGACGTGATTTGTTCCTCTTTTGGACTCATAACATTGCATTTAGTGTTTTGGACTCATAATATTGTATTCAGTATGTCCCTTAAGGATGCTTATCATGTTTGAAATATTTTCCAACTCTCCTTTAGTGTAACTCCTTAAGGTGCCATTTCTCATCTAACATGTATCTAACCCAGTGCGTCAGTTTCATGCATAGTGAGTAGTCAAGAAATGTTGGTTGTGATAAATCACAGCAATAATAATACTGTACTATCTTTTAAGGCATTTTGGAATTTTTGATAAACATTTGTCCCGTTATTATCTACATCAGGAAAAATTGCAACTGTAAATCAAGTCTCTTTACTTAATAGGCAAAAACATTTAACTAGCAGACAAACTAATAGATAAATACAAGACTCTTTATAAAAATGTTATCTTTATTATCAGATGTGGGTAATTCCAAAGAATAGAAAAATACCATATCTCATTTTTATGTAGAATATTCCAAGTACATTGACATGTTACTTAGAAATGTGAGGACTGACAAAGTGATGTTTATAACACCATATCAACATTTTCAATCTACAAGCTACAGGCTATACTTTATCAAGACTGTAAGTCCAAAAAAATATTTACAGGGAAGTTAAACAGATTAAACATCATGAAAAAATTGTTTGACTTTAAAATTAAATAGTGTATTTGATCAGGATCTAGTGAAAAGAGAAAAAGAAGAGTAGAAGCTGAGACAGAAATAGTTACTCTGGTATATATTTTTGCTTGTGAGGCTCCTGACAGCAGAGTTTCAGACAAACACTAAATCAGATAACTCATATAAGGCAATATAGCACTGAGGGATTATTGACGATAAGACAGAAGTAAAAGCTGAGTTTTTATTTACAGAGAAACAACTAGAATTCTATCAATATTTTGTTTCAGAACCAGAAGTTTTATCATTCAAGAAGGAAAAAAGGCAAAGTTAATGTTGTTTCAGTTGGCAAATATGATGATCATTTTACTCACACAGTTTACCATATATTTTAGATATTTAAAGCACAAATCAGAGCCTGGAACTAAATTAGAGGGTGAAATTTTACATTTTATTTAATTGTATTTAAAATAGTTTGCAAACTTTGATAAGAGAGACAGTGATAAGGGATTTTCAAACCCATGGCCAACACCAAAATTCACTGGACATGGTGATGAGCCAGCTTTATGTTTCCATGTAATTATGTCAATGGATTACATAAAAAGAATATTTTTAAAAGTGGCAGGGATAGAATTGAAGGACCAAGAAGTTAAAATATGTCAGTTAAAATATTAATCTGCTTTCATGAAAGTAACAGGTGGTTTCTAGGCCAAATCCTTAAGTAGGTGATATTACCAGTCCAATGCTAGCGGTATTGCGCTGCATGATACAGATTCTCACAACTTTTTTGTATGCCTTTCTCTTTAAAAAGCTCCATAAATATATAAAATCATAATAGTTTTTGCTAATTCTGAAAACTTTAAATGAACCTATTTCTTATTAGTGTTCTGATATTTTTTCAATTTTATGTTAACCAAGTTTCATGATGTATTAGGCTACTTGTCAAGTAGAGATGCAGTGTCTACACTGTTCACCAGATGTTGTAGCTGAAGCATGAGAAAATGAACTTTACCATTCTCATTAATTTATGTAATAATGCTAGTGGAAACTTTGGAAGAAAATCTGGACAATATACATCTTTTTTATTTACTCTCAAAATTAATTTTTGGTTTATTTACTAAAAGTTTAACAAGTGTTGCATAAATATTTTAAATCATCAGTCTCCACCCTTTTTGACACCAGGGACCATTTTCATGGAAGACAATTTTTCCATAACTGGGGAAGGAAGGGATGATTTTGGGGTGATTCTAGTGCATTACATTTATTGTGCACTTTATTTCTATTATTATTACATTGTAATATATAATGAAATCATTATACAACTCACCATAGGTTGGGGACCCCTGTTTTAAATGATAGAAATATTGGACTAATAAAAATGTCGCCAGGATCTAAAAAAATAGATATAAGATAATTTTCTATATTTTCTCAATAGAGATATGTTAGCTAACTCTCTAATGACTATCTTTTTTTTTTTTTTTTTATTTCATCTTGTTATGGGGGATACAGAATTGCAGGTTACATATGTTGCTCCTGTACCACCTTTCCCCCCAAGTCAGAGCTCCAGGCGTGTCTGTTCCCCAGGTCGTGCACATCTAATGACTATCTTATTCTCCCTCCAAGGAAGAATTTAAATGGTTCTCATGTGTAGAGGTAGATGAAAACGCGTTGTGAAATATGATTGGGTACATCTTGCAAATGATAAAACACTGAGCATACAAATGAAGACAGTATAAACACACACATATATTATCAATCTGTCTATCCTAATATTTAGAGAAAAAGGGAATATATTCTTTTTTACTTTGTGTTACCTTCATTTTGAAAGGTTACTTATTTAAGTGCTAAAAGGAACACAGCCAATTTTCTACATTTCCTATTTTATCTATCATGGTCTCTACATCTTTTAGTATTTATCAGTTGAATTGGACCCTGTAACTGCTCTCCTTGTAATGTCAGCCTAGTGGGTAATGAAGACCTACAGTTACCAGCCACCAGGCACTGCCCTATGGTTTCCCTGGACTATACCTGCCAACACCATTGAAGTGGTCCCTGTATCAGGCACTCTTCAAATGACCTACATTGAGGATGTCACCTGTTTCCTTCCCGGATGCTCATGGATCCAGGGAACCATCAGAGGCTTTGGATCAGAAGGGTTACATAATCTGACATATAAAGGATCTTCTGCAGTTTCTTTGATGAAAGAGTGAATTTAAGGGTTAAAGTTTGAAATATGAATATATAAGTTAGGAAGCTGTTACCATAATCCAGGTAAAAAAAATATTGGTATAACTGAGACAGAGTTAGGTGTAAGATATAGAGTGTAGGTCATAAGATATAGAAATATTCTAGGTATTTGAGAGTTAGCCAACAGGTTTTTTTTTTTTTTTTTTTTTTTTAATGTAGATATATGGGGTGTGAAGAAACAGAATGCAATCAGTGAGGAAACCAAAATTTTGGGTCTGTAAACATGGAGGCATACAATTTCAAGCAGTTGGGATAGGTAAAATTATAGAAGCTAGGTGTAGGTACACAAATTTGAGTTAAATTTAAGACATTAGTAAGTTTGAAATTAATCTAATACATTCAAGAAAAGATTTTTGAATCACATTTAAGTCTGAATAGTCAATTGCTGAGCATAATGAATAATATATTTAAAATATGTTGATTAGTAATAGAAGAGGTGACATCTGTACTCTAATAATGGCTTCTCCAATTTTAATTAGAGGAATAGGTATTTAGAGTAGCCATACGTTATCTGACTGTTTAATTGAGTAGATTACACATTTGGTTAAATTACCCAAACAAAACTAATTATTTCCTATGGTTTTAGCCCTGACATTGTCTCAAAGTAAAAAAAAAAAAAAAAATGCTATGACAGAATATTTATGATGATTTTTTTCTCTGTATTAAATATGTTTCAAGAGGGAACAGTCTTAACTAATATCCATAAGATAAAGAAGTTTGTTATGACACATTTATGGATGAGAAAAACTCAATAATTATGTTTGTTATACATTTTTAAAAGTATTCACCTATAATCATGTTATAACAGCAATTATAAGCAATTAGATTATAAAATTAAAAATTCAGTATGGTCCAAAGTACTTAAAAATATGAACAGAAAACTCACCTGATGGGAAATAGTACAAAATGTTAACTTGTTTGATTGCTACCTGATTGTGAGTTATAACATGACCTTTTCATCATTTGTATATTTTATGCTTTCAAATTTTTGTAAGTATGCATTATCTGATGCAAAGAAAAATATTTTTTAATAACTCCTGAAATAGTTCCTCACAACCAACCGGATATCAAACATTTTCAAATAATTTACTTCTACTTTATTCATTCTGTGATCCAGATATTTTATGATCATCTTTTACTACAATCATTTATTAGAAAATGGAAAGTATTTTCAGTATCTTACACGGAGTGGGAATAAACACAGGGAATTACATGTATAAAACCATCAGAAGGGGTTTGTGGAGGCAGATTCTTCCGTGGACACCAGGGAAGCTACTGCCCCTGACGCTGCCACAGGAGTAGACCATAGTAAGAAGCAGCTGCAGAAAAACAGCTACCTCTCCCGTGAGCGGGTAGAGAATGGGAGAATGTCTGTGGTTCCAATCCAAACTCAGAGAGCCACAGCCACTCCCATGCTACTCAGCACTCAGGGGATACAAAAGGGTGCTGGCATGGTTTTCTTGGCCGCTAAAAAAATATTGACATTCTTCTCCTCAAATACGTGCTATATTGAAGTCAATTTTTATATAATTATTTTGAATGACAGCCTTTATAAGGAAATTCACAAGGGTTATTTCAGTATGGATGTATATACACACAAAATCACCTCATGTTATCATCAATATCAGAAATTAGAATGTAAAACACAGAGATTAAAATGAAGATTCCATTAAGTAATTTTGTCTTAACATATATTAATATCAGCTACAGCAAAAAATACCATATGTAGTTACACCATTGATTCAGTCCAAAAGTTAAATTAGCCCTTTGAAATATAACATATTGGTGTTTTTTCAAATATACTTTTTCCCCTCAAAATATATATAGATTTTGACATATTCTGCCCCTCTCTTCTACCATATTCTGTACATTGGAGTTTTCTTCATGGAATACCCTAGGAAAAGCAGAGGGGGGTTTTAAAATGCCCCAGAATTTTCAGATGAACTTATCCATCATTAATGCCACCATCAGACTGCTCACACTATTTTCTCCTACTTCAGGTAGCTTTATGAAATAGAGTATAGTCTTAGTTTCTCCCATGTAGGTAGTGTCATCCTATATATAGTGTCCTTCTCAGAAAGTACATTTGACCATGAGGAAGCTGAATTCTCACCTTCCACACTAAACCCGTATGTGTCACATACTAATTGAAAGACTCCCTGACCTCCATCAAAACGCAGAATTTCAACACCTTCTTAACTTTGGACTGAAGGCAATATGGCTAACACTCCACTGCTTTCCAAGATTGATTTGGCTGGCTGATCAAGTGTAAAAGGTGGCTGTCTCCTTCTCCCTTCATTGCTTCATGTGTACACATGAGGTCAAGAGAAAAGAAAGCTTTCTCCATAAACAAGTTCCATTCTCCAGTCACTGGTCTTGACAACTGCTACCTCTTGCTAGCACCTCCAAATATATCCCCATCAATCATGAATTGGCATAAACACATTCCTGGTTTCATCTGGTTTTATTTACTTTTAACATTGCATATATTTTTAAAGATATTTTAAATTACTTATATATCCTTATTTTCACATTCTTGCTTTAGGCAGTCATGCCTGTACTGCATTATATTATAAAATATGATGGGTTAATTTCTGATTTTTTTAACATACTTTCCAAGCATATCAACATTTAATAAATAATTTGTTCATTAAATCCTTCCCTTGAAAGTTCCATAAAAAATTAATGGATATTCATATATGCCTTAAAAATTACTGAAATAAATGAGTTTTCAGTCATTCTTCATATGTTTTTCCATAAAAGTATTTCAGTCTACTAGCAGTCCTATAAACTCATTTCTATGTACTAAAATTGCATTTGATTTCTAAAAATTGTTTTTGTCTCAACACCATTTACATCCCATAAACAGTTGTATTATCTTATCATAAATTTTATATGACATGATTACAATACTGTAAATTTTTACCTGAAATATGGTTGTGTTCATATCATTGATATAGTTCAACAAAAATATGTATTAAGTGCCTATCAGCCACTGTTCTAGGTACTAATTTATTTTTCCTTTAAAAGTATTTTTCAAATTTTTAGCAATGTTGCCATATTGCTTTTATAATTTAACATATTCTTACAGTGATGTCATAGTTCCCAGGCATGAGTAAAGTAGAATGTCATTATTACATTTTTGCATTGATTGATTTTAGTTTTGCTTTACTTGTCATCTTTATGCTACTATTCTAAATTGTGAATTGGCAGTTAATTGATGTCTCCCTACTTTTTCACAGAATATTTTCATTCTACTAAATAGATGCTAAAACTATAGAGCCAAGAATTATTTCTACATTGTTCTATTCATTATAGCATATGCAGAATTTTAATTACCACAGAATGCAGATTTCCCCAAGGGCACTCACTGTGGAAAATGCATAAATGTAATCACAATAAATCTTCTTATCCTTATTACTTAAAACATCCATCATTAAAACTTAGGGTTTTCTTGAAATACTATTCCTTCCAAATCTCATTTTAGAAAAGTCATGCATGAAGAGAACAATAATAAAACAGGTCCCAAAAATATTTAGTTAAAAGTTATGAAGACACTTTCATAGTCTGCCACTTACCATTGTCTCTGTAAGCCAAGGACATTTTTTATGATTTTACACTTACCTAATTTATTGTTTATAATATCGGGAAGTTCATTTATTCTCTAGGTATATGAGCCTTAACTATAATATCTTGGCCAGAATTTTATGATTTGCCCAACAAATTAAAGACATTTCAGGAAGAATGAAGACTGAAATAGAAAAATAAAGGGAGTCTGAAAAATCAGAAAACAGAAATATAGTGTGAGTAAAGCAACTCTAACAATATTATCGTGAGCCATCTATCTTTAATTTGAGGTATCTTTTTAAATAACAATAATAATCATAACCTAATTTTTCCTTATAAAGCTATTTTGACACAAACACAAAGAGAAATGATAAAGGAAATAAGCAGTTATAGAGTGTGGTCAGTTCACTAAATGCTAATAATAAATAAGCACACCACATGCAGATATTTGTCATAGAAAATGGGACATTTTCTCAAGTTATTAGCTTTAAAGACAAGTTTAAGTTTCTGAAAGTCATCTAAAATTCTAGAATTGCATTAAATGTTAAATTTCAAGGTTTTCTATGACTATGGAAACATCAAGTAGAATACATATACAATATGTAGTGTTATTAGTGTTAATGATCTTGAATGAGACAGCAACCAACTTCCACCAGTTTGTCATTAAAGACTAAGATTTCCAAGCTTTAAAAAAATTATTCCTTTTCTCATTAATTAGTTAACTTTTGCAATAACTGTAGGTCATTTGACAGATTGATTTAATGAGGTATATACAACAATCTGTGATAAAACCCCTTTATGCATCAAAGAATCCTAAGCAGAAATGGTATTCCTGACAGCTATCTAGTAATGAAGTCTAGGACAGCTGTAGCTTGGAAATTTGTTTTATTTCTTCTGTTATGGACGTTTTCAATTAAATTTAAAGATTTTTTTTGCTTCACATGGTGGTTTTAAATTGGTATTTCATCATTTTATATATTGCTGGTACTGGCTCTGGGTTATTTAGCATTTATTAATAATTTCCATTTTGACCTTTCCCAGGTTTTGCTATTTATTAGGTATTTTTGCACTGTTGCAATGATGACTGAGCAGAACTGGGGATTTTTTGGCCCCTTTTTAAAACTTCATACTTTAAATTATTTTTACATTGACCTTTAAAGTTGGGATGTAGCTAAGATTTGAAAGTTCTGTTTAAAAACTACTCTGCTGAAACATCAGGCAATCCCCAAAGTTCAAAACATATTGGCCAGCAAATGCTTGAAAGTGAAGGAAAGCTGGAAGAAGGGAGAGTGAGAAGGAAAAATGGAGCAGAGAGGTATCAAAGGAGAGAGATCTTTGGCATATTCACTGTGACTACTTAATTTGTAAATCATTACTGACTTTGAGAAGCAGGAAACGCACCAAGTATAAATAAATTCTGTTTGATGGAAAGTGATTTCTGAATATATTTGGAGAATGGGCAATTTATTTTCCCATTTGTTTGTTTTACCTTGAATGGATCATTACATTTTCATGTAATTTTAAAAAATAGTTCATCTTTGTTCCAGGTTAAAATCCGAGGGATCTTCAGGTTTTAAAAATGTAAGTCACTAGAACACCCATTTTTTTTATGTCTGAGTAGCGCTCCATGATATACATATACAACATTTTATTAATCCACTCATGAATTGATAGAACTGGAGACCACTCTTCTAGATGAAGTATTGCAAGAATGGAAAAAAAAATCACATCTACTCAAAACTAAATTGGAACTAATCCAACAACACTTAAGTGAACATATGGAAGTAAAACTCAAGGGGAATAAAGTAGGTGGAGATGGGGAGGATATGGGTAAATTCACACCTAACAGGTACAATGCACACTAATTGGGTGAAAGGCACACTTACAACTTTTACTCAAACTGTATGAAAGTAATTCATGTAACCAAAAATGTGTGTATGCCCATAATATTTTGAAATTATAAAAAAATGTAGTCATTGATTGTTTTATGTTTTATGCTTTCTTCATATTTTGAGTCCTAATGTCAGAGCTTACATAATAGCTTAAAGAATCAAAGCTGCTGGACATGAGATCACAAGGATTATAATTCTTTTATTGCGTGTGGACAACAAAAGCCACAAAAAGAACTAATTTCTTTGTGTTCTGCTGAATTTTATAAAATAGTTGAGTAACACTTGTTTCCATTTGGAATTTTTCGTGACTGATCATATTTTGCCAAGGCCTTGGCAACTGCAGGAAACTATTTGTTACCTGCATTTTCTAATATTTAACATCATGCACTTTTTCTTCATTAAAGTGTCATTCAGTGAAAGATGAAATCATTTTTTTAATCAAGCAGCAAAATACAGCTGATTACATGTAACCAAATAGTTGGATGATTACAGAGCTATTTAAAAGAAAAAGGGCACATCGACTGAGATAAACTATAGTGTGTATTTACACTACGTGTACATGTGTGAGTAGCAATAAAGTGGCCTATAACAGGATGGATGGTGACAAAGAATTCAACGTTCATCCAAAAGCCACATTTTAAATTTAATCCAATTTACACTCTTTCTTCTCTTTCCCCTGAAGTATGGAGAATATGTCTTTACTTAAGCTTAGAATAAGATGTTGTGACCCGACTGCTAAAATCATTTGGCCAAACTGAAACACATATGTACTAGCTTTGTAAAAACTCATAAGTATTTATTTATATTGATCCTGAGTTTCAAAATTGAATTCTCCGAACTTTGCTAAAGTATTACACTAGGTATTCTGCTTGGCACTTAGGAAAGCACAGATATAAATCACAGTGCGTCACATGAGGCACATCTGTTCTTAAGGCTGCCTTGGAGCTGCGGTTATTCTCCAGTAGTATTTATTTCCTCTACTGGGAATGTAGGTGTGTGGAGAAAGGAGAGAACTATATTTATTTGAATGAATTAATTGTCATAATGGTAGAACTGGAATCTAATGTTCTTTGTCATCACAGATATATTTTCTCATTTAAAAATAATCTATTGGAGTGAAATCCACACAACATAAAATTAGCCATTTTAGAGTGAACAATTAAGTGACATTTAGCACAGTTATAATGCCTTGCAGCCACTATCTCTCTCTAGTTTCAAAACATTTTCATACTCTTCAGTACAACTTCTCATGCTTTTAAGAAGTTCTTCCCCATTCTCATATCTCCCTACACACTAGCGACCTCAGATCAGAGTTCTGTCTCGATGGATTGACCTATTCTGGATGTTCCATATTCGTAGAATTGAACAACATGCGACCTGTTTGTATGTGGCTTCTTTTATTATCGTAATATTTTGGAGGCTTAAATTTTCTGCCTAAGAGCACACCTATTCATGGCTGAGTAATACTCATCCTCAAAATGTTTGAGAGTGGACAGAACACAAGTTCTTAGTTGACATAGACCTGGGCCAAATCCCTAAGTTTCCAATTATAATACTTGAGATATAGTGAATGTTATTTAATGTTTCTGGGCCTGGTATTCATGCATGTAATTTAGGAATAAATATATTCAATAGCATAGTTTGAGTAATAAATGACAATGTATAAAAAGCTCCAAAACCTAACAGACCCTCCATTGATGTTTGTTCCATTAGGCTGTAGCAGAAGTGAAATTGTTGCATCTCTTCATGATTCAGTGATGTCATTGATATTCACTCATTGATATTGATATCTGTGTCAATAACTATTGCCGCATAAATTAGTAAAAAATAAATATCGCTTTTTGCATATATGAATTTTATTTTGATTCCTTATCTATGAAGAGGTTCTAATATTTTTACTCCTTATAATTAGTATAATAAAAGGATAGATTAATGGAAGTTGCCCTTAAAAATCATATCTCTATGTTTGGTTTGCAGACCATTTTATTTAAATTGTAATAATTTTTATTCATTCTGACTCATTTTATAAGATATATGTTAACAGTGATAAAATTCTTTCACACAAAACTGTTTTCTAAGAACAGAAATTTCAACACAGTAAAGCTATGTTAGGGTTACAAGGCTATTTCTGATTTACATGGAGATTGTTATTCAAAATCACACACACAGATAACCTACTTGTACCAAAGCTAAAGAAAAAAAAAAAAAACTGTTTTATATGATTGATTGTGACAGGAAGGAGAGCAGGGTCTTACTTCTACTAAATGCAGACCTGATTTTTGTTCTTGAATATGAAAATGGTCAAGTCTCAGCCTGAATATTATTCACCATATTCCAGACCTAAAGGACTACAAATATAGATTGCAATAATAAAGAACAAACAATTTAATTATCTGCCTTTGTCAAATGGAGCTTGTCACTAACTAAAGCAAACTGACATTTTAAAAGTCAGCAACTGCTTATTGGAAATTTTATTTATTTATTTATTTATTTTATATTTTTGTTTCAGAGTATTAAGGGGGCACAAATGCTTTGATTACACAAATTGCCTTTATACCGTTTGAATCATGCTACAAGCGTGCTCATCCCCAGATAGTGCGCACCAAACCCGTTAGGTGTGAGTTCACCCACCTCCTCCTCACCCCTCCCACCTGCTGGACACCCTATGAACGTTAGCTTTCTATATGTTCATATAGATGTTGATCGATTAGTACCAATTTAATAGTGAGTACATGTGGTGTTTGTTTTTTCATTCTTTTGACACTTCACTTAGAAGAATGGGCTCCATGGAAAATTAAATAAGCTCTCTCTCCCTCTCTTTCTTCAGTGTCCAGGTATATCTCTCTTTGTTGATTTTGTTCTTGTTGGATGCTCCCTTTGTTAAATTTTATTTGTATTTCTTCTTTTTTCCTAATCACTATATTCTATTTTATTCCTCTATTTTATTTTGTTTCTTAATGATGCATGTATTTGTAGAAATTTTACATGACAATTTTCTTGAAATAAGTTTTATCTGAAATTCCTCAGAAGTCCATGAGAAATAAAATATGTTCTTTTATACTGTTTTTTATGGTTTTTTAATGATCCTCCCTTGAGGAGTCTCTCTCTCTCTCTCTCTCTCCCCCCCTCACTCACACACACATACAATCAGAAAGAGCAAAATAAAGTTGCATCCCTTGATTGCTAAACTAGAAGGTGAAACATAATTTACCTATTGGCATGGTTATACACTATCTGTTCTCAAGTTATCTTTTTATAAAAATCTCATTCCTGTGGGATGAATGACCACCTGTATTCAAATTATATTTCAAAGTTACAGTTCCTTTTAACATATATAATGGGTTGACTTTTAAAGCTGGGAAATAGTTATGGAACATATTTACTATTGGCACTTAATCAAACTGCCCAGCTCAAGATTTTGCTTCTAAAATAAAAATAATATCATGCAATGTGACTGTATACAGTTAGCAATATAAAGTATGTGAAATATTTTCCATGTGTATGCACCAGATGCATACATATTAAAAATGTTAATTTCCTTCCCTGAAAGATTATTTTATATATTCCACATTATACTTCATCAAATTATGTATAATGATAAAACATATGTACTGTTTTAAAATAACACTTCAAAGGAAGATTAAGCTAAAACTCAAATGTCTGCAAGCTTATTATGCAGTTGTCACCTATCCAAAAATTATTTAAAGGTTAGTTTCCTAATACAATTCCACAGCTACGAATTTAAAGTCATCATAATGCCAACGACTTGAAAAAATAATTTTGTGGCCTTGACAGATACAAGAGAGAGAAAAGCCAAAAAGCCTAATTTAAGTCTTATATAAAAACAAATAAAATGAAATAAATGGTCTCTTTGAGGATACATAAGAAACAAGATCAGTTTTGACGTTCTAAGTTAGAAGAAAAACAATTAAAAAGAATTAAGCTGCCATTTAGAATTGAAGCCAAAGAATATTTTCTTCTCACTTTGAATAAAACTGTCAAACCAGAAAGAGTATGCTATGAGCCCGAAATGGACTCATAATAAGGTGAGGTTGACCAGAGTTCATACAAGTGGGGCTATCTAACATTTAAAAGACAAGTGCAAAGGATAATCTTAACATCAAAACTTGTAGAAAAATATGACTACTGTATTGAAATGTTCCTTACACTTTGGATTCTGGATTTTACTTTCCAGGGCATTGTACAGCCGCGTCCTTGCTATGGAATCTTATCATAATTACAGGAGGAAAATAATCACACTGTCAACTACTGTCTGTGCGTGATGAGGCACTTCTATTCTAATGTTCGGCTACCTTCTGCTTGTTAACCTTGTAGTGGAGGGCCACTTACAGAGAACACCAAACAAATGCAATCCACCGTAATTACTATAATTCAGAGGAGAAATGTAGTCACTTGAGGCTGGCCGTTCTACCCCCACAATCAACCTTCTGCAACTCAAGGAAAACACAAACATGGCCGGGCTCCGACAAATTAGGCATGAACAAATGTTTCACATTAACTGAGTTAAAGGACCTTGCTGAAAATTACAAGGGCTGCTTAGGAAAGCAATGAATCCCATTATGGAAGTGATGGGTCTAAACGCAAGTAGCTTGTTGGAGATGCATGTATAGCCGCAGGATATGGCCACCTTTACTGAAAGCAGTCCCGGGCCCGGACACTTTCAGACTCCAGGAAGGCAGTGGCAGCACAGGGCTCTCCGGGAGGCATCAGGATAATCAAGATCTGGAGACTGCGCTCCCTGAAATGTAATTAGAAAATAAAATGCTGCTTCTGTATTACCGAAAGCAATTTTACTGTGAAAAATCAGGAAGAAAACAATCATACACTTCACTCTGAGTTTAAAACCTCTCTGCCTACCTGGCAATACTTGATTTGAATTCATAGACTACACATTACAGGCCATGCGTGGACATTTACACCTACAACAAGAATTATTTCCACATTACGATACATAGGCCTGGGATATGGGTACTTCTAAATTAACGACTTTATGAAACATTTTCGTTCAATATGCATTTTCTTCTCCTCCTACTTCATTGGGAAGTGGGCAAGAGGTTCCTATTCTTTAAATACGAATGAGGCTGGGCAGTTTTCCATTTACCTCTTTTTCTCCTGCTTCGGCGATAATGTGATTCATAGGGAATGCTGCTTCAACTATGCTTGGTAGTATTTTCTAACAGCTTGCTACACTCTGAGAAAGTGCACAGATTTATTCAAGTCCATTCTGTTGCAGCAAAACATAAAATTGAAGTTGAGAGAGCAGAAAAAAAGATATATGTAATATACAGGCATAAATATGTTGTTGACAAAGGGGTTTAACAGAAAATGAAGTCAGCAGGGACCTGGGCCGTGCACCACCATTATGAAATATAAGACACCTAACCACCGCCCTATATTTTGCAGGTATCCATTAAAGGAATCTTTTCCTGTGAAAAAACAGTCACAAAGTCAAGTCTCTTTTGTCGTTTGAGTTTAAAAGGTATGTGCTTGATATTTTTTATCTTATACTAACATGTTGGTATATATTTTAACAGTAACTGAAGTTTTTTCTTAAAGAAAATTAAGTGGAAAAAATTATTGTATAATATAATTTCATTAGTTCCTCATTGGATATAGATGATATGGTCTATAAGTCTGTACTTATGAATGTCTATTTCTTTTTCTTTAGATCTGTAGACCTCCTTAGATGGGCCACAAAACCACCCACTTCCCTTCCTTTTCTCACATTTCTTTGAAAACAAAATTCTACTTGATAAAAATGTTCCATCCATTAATGAGAACAGATTATTTATATTTGAACTGCACTGAATTTTTGTGTCAAAATGTAAATAATTTCAGAATATTAGTCCCATAAATATAGTTGATGCAAATACCTATTGATTTCTACGTTATATAATGAAGTTACTAAACTGCTGGAAAGGTTGTTAAGGCACTAATACACTTATTTTGGAACTTTTTGAGATTGCTTTTATTCTGACCTTCAGACATGGAAAAACACATCAATAAATTTTAAATGTTGAACTATCCTTGCATTCATGGAATGAGGATAACAAGATAGGTTTTGGACAAATGTTGAACTCATTTTCATTTGCCTAGGGGACACATGAATATGTCAGGCAGAGAACACAATTTGTGTGCAGGAGGAGAAAGTATATAGTTAGAAAAGGTGAGTATATGTTGGACAGCTACAATAAACTTCTATAGGTGGCTGTCATTCATGTAAACAATTTAATTTCAACATGTTATCTATATTTTCCTCATATCTATATTTTAAATTCTACCATTACAAGGTAGAGTTCAGAAATTATACAATCCCAACTTCCCTTGCTGCTAGAGCAAAGGTAGGCAATTTAGGTTCCACTGATTCACTTACCAGCATCTATCTTTGATTCAAAGGTGAACACTTTTAAGTAACCGTGGGGGAGTACCCATCTGGAGCAGTGGCGGCTTCGACTCAGGTATGTTGTCTCAGGACACTTTCTCATAAAATCCACTCTAATCTCTTCCCTGGGGGCTTTTCTCCTCCTGTAGCCGATGTGACCCTTCTTCCCACAGAGCATGTAGAAGGTTAGTATGGCTCATGGAGAAATCCTGTGTTTAGTGGATTTTTCTTGCAGTAGATGATGATGATGATGATGATATGATGATTTCATTGTTTTACCTAACCTTGGACAGCCTCTGCCTACCTGAAATTTTCTTGCTCTCTAACCTGCTTTCTGTAGAGTGGCTGCCACTCTTTGGTGTGTAACAGATTTTAGTTAAACTTCCATGGCCAAGTCAGGCTCTGGACTTCTTCATTCTGAGTAAAAAACCATTACTTTGGTCAAATAGAGTCTTCTGCTTAATTTGCACCCTCTGACAGGTTTGTAGAGAATTGTTTTGCTTTTCAGAGATTTCTTTCAATTGGGACAAAATTCTATTGTATTTAGTCATGATTGCTCATAGAATCTTGGTTGGGATCATAATAACCTAATATTTTCCATGATAACAACTGGAATTTTTGTGGTAGTTTTGTTTAGCAATTGGGAGAGAATTGCCAAGATGCTTTTTCTCTACCATATTCACCAAAAATAGAATTCTTAAAAAATACTAAATAATAGTATATTCTATTAGAACCAATGGTTTCATATTATTTTATAAAAAGATAATTATATAACTTTATATCATATAACATTACTTACATAATTTTATATTGTTAAAGCTACTTATAACATTTTGTAAATTTACAACTAACCATATAACATGGACTAACTGTTATATATATTATACCTAAACTTATTCTTAAAACTCTGAAAAAATATGTCTAATTTTCCTTATTGTATAAATGGAGACACTGAGGGTCTGATGAATTAGGTATATTGCCGAAGTCCAGGTAATAATTAAGATATATTAATGTGACAAACAGGTAATTCATAATATTTACCCAGACTTCATTTCTGGTTTAATTTTTTTCTTACTTTCTTACATGTATTATCCACTCTTGATACAAAAAGAAAAACAGTTCTCTGAATGGATGGTCTCTCATGGGTACTTGATTTTACACAGCACCTAATGGACATATAATAACTCATAGCTAATATATTTTTCATTCTGCTGCATGTCCTATAATTTTAATATCATGGCCAAAGCTCTTTCCTTTGGCATATTCAAAATATTGGGTTTAATTTGTTCATTTACTTGATATAACGTACATCATTCATTTCTTGGAGCTAATTACACTGCTTTTAATGAGCACAATGTTAATGTTGTCGAGAGAAGTTCCAATTGTTGTGTCTATTTTTTCTAAGTTTATTGTTGTATTCTGGAGCTTGTAAAAGATTTTCATTAAGGTAATTTGATTTGTTAATTCTTATTATTTTCTGATATTGTATGGTTTGTACCATTCTGCTATTTCTTTGCTGTACTGCAGATTGTGTTTCTTATTATATAAACACTTTCACCTCATTCTTTTCTAACTTTGTTCTTCTATGACATAACATATCTCAAATGCTGTTTTATTCCCTGCCAAGGGGAGATAAATTTGAAACTTGGCCTCTTTTTACTGATATCTGCCATCTAAATGTGGAAACCCAAAATCAAGAAGATGTGCAGTTTTTCTAACTTTACCTTGTATTTTTCCCATAACTAATAAATATGTGAGCAGCTTACTATGAACATTAAAAGCAAAAGAAAAGAAGAGAGGAGACTGGTAATATTGGTGCAATGTCTTTGCGATGTGGCTACCTAGAAATCAGGAAACTTACATTTTCATCTTAGCTTTCTAACTGGCTAAATGAAATTTTACAGCAGTCAATTAAACACTCTAGTATAATACTCTTTTATAGGAAAAATGATAGAGGTTGGATTAGATTACTCAGAGATCCCTTCTAGTTTTTTAAAAAAAAACTAATTCTATTTCTGGTATGGGGAACTCTGATAACTGTGAGGTTGAGCTGGAAACTATAAAACACAAAATACAATGTATCTGGGGCAGAAGACCAATCCAGACAGAGTGGGGGTGGAGTCTAGTCCAATGAGGCAGGGGTTTCAATAATAAATCTCACAATTTTACTATAATGGGCAGAGAATCATTAAGGGTTTTGAGGTGAATACTGACCAAAGGAAAATGAAAATGATATTTTACTCTCTTGGCAGTGTGGTTTAATAGAACAAGAAGCAACTAGAAGGAAAAGTACAGTAAAGCCGTTGGGTTTTATGTGTACAAACCTTCATAAGGTTGACATCTAATAATTTGTGGTATTTATTTTGTAGATAATAAAGGATTTCGAATAAGTGATGGGGAATACTATCTAATCAAACGGCATGATGGCCTTTAGAAAATCATGAGTTGTAGAGGAATCTATTATACTTTAAGGGATCTTTGAGAAGTGAGCTCCCACACACACAGTTAAGTTCCTTTAGTAATGTTTAGGTTAACAAATCTTTCCATCTCTGCCCACATCCCCCACCAATAACACGTAATTATGCTAAGACAAGTCAGTTAAGAAAAATGGGCCGAACAGAATTCCCTCTTAGGAATCTAGACTATAAAGAAATGACTATTGTTATTGTGTTTTGAGTGATTATATTAGGAGAAGACATAGCCTTTTCTTCTGCTCTCATTTGTAGAATGAAGTAAATACCACCCAGATAAAACAAGGCTAAATTGGGAATAGACTCAGCAAGGTGTCACACTAAAATTAAAAATTACAAATCCAATCCAAAAACCATTGAAAAGCAGTGCAACACTTTAATGCCAGTTTTTTTAGGGGCACCTGGCAAAGGTAGGTTTTTACTGCATAAAAAATTTAGAGACTTCCTAATAACCTTATTTCCACACTCTCTCCCCAAAAGGACACTGACCATGTCTGTAGGTAAAATCAATCCTCCTCCCTCTCCCTCCATCACTTTCTTAAAAATGATTTTGTGCCACAAGGCTGTCACTCCATTATTAATTCTTTCCTCTTCCGTATTATTCATATGTGAAATGATCTGTTTCTCAAGACTACTTCAAATTAATCTATCCCTTTCCCACTCCAATAAACATAAGGGAAGCTCTACAAATTAACAAGTTGGCAAAGAGTATTTTTATTTAAGTGTGTTGGAGCAAGACACAAGGAGGTAGGTATGAGAGCAGCCAATACAGAAAACTCTCATAATATATTAAATTTGTTTTACCTAACCCCAGAGAAAAAATACGACTAGAGTGAGGGGTTATGATAAAGCAGGTACACAAGGAAGAGAGGTCAGTGACTCCAAGAAAGAGAGAACGAACCTCCTTTACTTTATGATGCTAATCCCATACTTACCTTCTTACTTTTCTGAGGCCCCGGTACACATCTAGGCTTATAGAAAGCGAGATGCCCCAGGTTTCTTGAAATCACTACTCCTCCTGCCTTATGCTCATGCTTAATCAAGAGCTTCTCACTTCCTCATAATTTTTAAAAAATTAAGTACTACTTGCTCTACACAGCAACAGTATAAAAGTTCATTTTTTAAAAATGTAGGTATACAAATAATTCATGAGCTATAGTAATATTCTCCAAATGAAAATAAACTATTAACTGCATTTAAAGGAGAAATAAAATTAAAACTTACCAAAACAGGAGGAGGAGGATATAACCATGTCATATAGATTACTGTGTCATAAACATTTCTAACTTATATTTCAGGCAAATATAATTTTATGTAAACCACATTTATGAACCAATTTGCCTGTAAAAATTAACATAAATATAAGCATAACAATAGCCACTCATTATTTTACATAATTTCCTAACATAATACCTGAAAACTAATATATTTTATATTAAATGTTCATTTTTTCATTATGGGAATAGAAAATTCTATTATATTGCTTATATAATATTTATATGATATGATTTACATGGTGGGCTTATATATTGCTTCTATACTTAATTAAAAATGTAATTCCATAGAAACATTTGTTAGAAAATTACTCCTGATTTTCTTTTTTAAGTTTTGCTGTCTACTTAAGGGAAGACATACACATACTTCAGGGTAAATAAATGTGCTAGTATTATTATACTTAGGAGACATTAGTCCCAGATCAAACCAGGTAACCTATTTCCCATGTATAAATGAAGAAATATATGTATCCCTATATTTGACAGGGATGTTGTGAGAATCAAATGAGCTTTATCCATAAGATTATGAATCCTGGGAATAGAGGATTAGTGTATTTGCTGCAGTATTTCAAACAGGTCAACATTGAGCAGAGGTTGGTGATCAGGCACACGGGAATGGGACCATTAGAAACCATTTATCTAGTAAATTTACAGAGGCAGATGCCATTTCATCTGTAATTCCATTTCTGGGGAAACTCATATGTTCAAATGAAGACATGTTTACTATGGAACTTTGTAGTAACAGAAAAACTTTTATTTACACCAGAAGCAGGAACTTAGGATGCTGTCCCTGTATTTATTTTCTTGTAATGGTGTTCTAGGAAACACAGTCATTTAAAAGAAATGAAATGTTGATTTGTGTCATGTTGTACTAAAGCAGATTATCCTCTAACTATTAACATTATTGTGAGGTCTATGATTAATGAAGAGCATGCAGGGAGATGTGACCTGGTTCTTACTCCCAAAGGGCTATGTAACGAGCACAGAATAAAAAGGGGTAAGAAGTGGTTGGTGAAGCTACCTTGATTTGCTGCGGTTTATACCTTCTTCAGTTCCATTTCTAGCAACTAAGCCCAAGGCCATGGTAAACGGGCCTGGGAACCTGTGCCTAGTATGTTACAAGACCTTCTACACTCAGTATGTTAAAATCTTTGTGGGTAACAAAGTTTGGTGAGGTAGTGTTAAATTATTGATCTATAAATGATTGTCAATTCACCCATAATTTATAGAAGTAAAGTCTTTTCATTTTTTTACATGAAATTAAACTTGCCAATGCAGTGTAGATGATATAAATCTGTGGAATTGGCAATGGGTTAGAAAAAAGAGGCAAAACTGAAGGGAAATGTCAAACACACACACACACATACACATTTCCTTTCCATTGGTGCTTTGAAGATGAGTGTTGAAAGTAAAACCATAATCATGCAGGAAGGAGACTGGGCAGATAGCGTTAAGACTGATACTTGAAATGAGAACCAACTTATTTGCCACCTGATGCTTGTAGGGTATTTATAATAACTTGCATAATTGTTGTGACATGCCATTGAGACAGTTGATTTGGAAATGCCGCCCAAGCTCCAGGTAGGCATAAACAAATCACTAAGGAAACTAAAGGAACAACAAATTACAACATAAAAAATATAGGGTCACTTTGGAAAGAAATACCAGCCCCTACCTGTGGGAATTGCTATTGTTACAACTTCTGAAATTTAAATATCAAAAAAATTTGATATTAATACTTCTTATAAAATAGAAAAATTATATATTTTTATGAAACTTAATAAATATATAATAAAAATCCCTAGAAAATATTCTAGATATGAGGAGAGGTTTCTGATTACATATGATAAAATGATAATTTAGTCTTAGCTATAATGCCTACATCTTTCATAAGAAAATGTATGCATGAATTATTTAGGAATGAAGAAAAGGGAGAGTTATTCTTCAGATATATCAATGGATAAATTTAGAAGGAATAATAGAATAAAAATTCACCTTTTACACACACACAGTAATAGGTGATTGAGCCAAAAGTCATCAATGACTGTTAAATCCACTATATGAAAATTAATAACAGAACTGAATATTCACAGAATTGAAAATAGCATCATACAGATTACTTATCAATTATAAAGAGAATAAGTTTTGTTTATAACAGATGAATCTGGCACATCACCTCAATTTAACCAAGTGATCATCATGACTCAAAATAAATGGGCGGCATGTGGCCCTGTTCTGCAGCTCGGAGAAGACCATAACATTAAAAATGTGGTATATGTAGTATTGGTGGCAAAAATGTTTAATATAACTATATTTGTAAAAAAATGTTATCAGGAAAATCCAAATTGAGAGCATTGTAAAAAAAAAAAAAAAAAAATCTGTGTTGGATTCCTTATAAATGCCAGGGAAATAAAATAGAAAATAGAAAACATAGCTGGGGAATGTTCTAGAATTTTAGTCATATGAGATAAAGGGCTGGATAATATCTGGACTTGACAAATAAATAAAATGTGTGATCCTTGATTGGATCATGCATTTAAAAAATAGCCATAAACGATTTTATTGGGACAATTTTGGATATTTGAACATGCATTTTATGTTAGTATGATATGATGATTTACAGTATTAAGGTAAAATTTCCAAAGTTTGATCATTGGATTGTGGTTGTAAAGACGAGTGCACTTTTTCTTAGGGAAAAATGTGTACATTGTACCTTAAGGGAAAGATATTACGATGTCCTCAACTCATTGTGTATATGTGGTGTCTGGAGAAAGAGAGAGGGAGAGCGTAAGTATGCACAAATGTGGCAAAATACTACATTCCATGTATGTAGGTTAAAGGTATATGGATGTGCAACTTTTCTCTATGGCTTTTAAATTTTTTAAATAAATGTTTAGGTGGGATAGATCACATTAGTTTGTAAAACCGTCTTATTCTAGTCTTTGCTGGTATCCTATAATTAAAACCAGTAGATGCAAAGAAATTTCTGACCAAAAAGTAATATATATAACAAATATTTAAACTCAGCATATTCAATGACAAGATGTAAAGACAATTGAAGATAAATATATATTAGATTTTAAATATCCTTGCATAAACTGATATACTTCAATAAAACTGTCAGCACTTTTGCATGAAAGAATACATTTCTAAAGGGAAAGTTCATCATCCATTTTTTATGACAATATATAAGTTGCAGAGTTGTTTTTTTTTAATATAGCCCTCATAATTTGGCTTCTGTGTGAGAAGAGTGATAAAATTCAAGTTAGCATTGAAAGAAATCATGTTGTCGCAATAGAAATCTTTAGGGAGAAAACTCTGCTTTCTAGGTGCCCAAGATGATAGAGCTATGTTAAAGCATCTATAATGAATTATTTCACAATAAAAATAAGTAAAATACTTAAAAATACAGTAAACCTTTCTGCAGAAGTCATTAAGAATAATTTTATGTGTGTGTGTGTGTATATATATATATATATGTGTGTGTGTGTGTGTATCTGCAGAGAGAGAGAGGAGAAACCATAGCAAAAATAGTGAAATTCTAAAACAAATAAGAGTTTCATCAGGCTCTCAGACTGAATTTATGATGAAGTATTAAGGCATGAATGTATTAAGGATGAAGGATGAAGGCCACTCCTATAGATAACTTTGGGCATATGAGGAGGAGAAGAGGGAATGGAGTGGTTAGAAGAGATACAAGACTAGACAAAATAAAAACAGCTAAGATTGTGCCAAAAAGGGATCCATGGGTAATGGATATTTTTGCAGATTTGATTAAAAAGCATGGGGAGCTAAAGAGAGAAAGAAATCTGTGGATGACTGCCAGGGACTTGATAAAGGATGAAAAAACATGATTTAACAGGAGAAATCACAGCTTCACAGTTGAGCATCTTGATCAGTTGGTGAAAAAAGTGAGATAAATGCCATTTGGCAAAATTCTTTAACATTTTGAATGTTCCTTTGGCTGATGTTTGTAATGGCAAATGGCAGATGTGACATGATAAACACAAGCAAGGAAGTGTAACAGAAGAGATTTTGAAATTGGGAAAAGAATCTGCTAGAAATGAGAAGAAAGTAACCTTGATAAACATTAGAAACAGGAATTTCACAGCATGATTAGTAAAAAATGGCAAATAATAATCAACATAATAGCAATAACAAGCACAATAATATAGTAATAGTAGAAATAATAATAATAAATTATATAGCATTTACAACTTGTCTGACACTATTCTAAGGACTTTTTCCATATGTAATAACTGATATAGATACAAGTTTGAGATAAGTGCAATTACTATTCCCATTTTCAAATGAGGAGACTAGGTCAAAAAGAGTATGAGTATCATGTACAATACCACAAAGAACCCAGGTAAACTGGTTCCAGAGTTCATCTTTTTAATTATACACTATTCTGATATTCAAAGAAACATGGAGGATAATAAAGGGACAGAAATGTCCAAATGAGGAACTGGGAAGATACCTTGCTGTATTTTTTGTTAAGGATTAATGATCTCCATGTAACCGTATGTAATGAAGTCATATTTGTTCTTCTCAGTATCATTTTGCATAGTAAAAATGGTTTTATAAAACATTTTTTTCTTGACTTCTTGGAGTATGGTTTTACTTATATACCACTGCCTGTTTCTGGTCTCCTTGACTGACTATTTCTGTCCTGAACACCCTGGAAATGCCACAGTGCTCTAAGAAACAGTAAGAAGACCACTTATCTTCTGCGTTGATGCTCTCTCTTTCTCTGGTTGACCTTAAACTATCCCGTTCTTTTCCATGTTAAGTGCATGGTGATAACTCCCAAAGGTATATATATTCAGTCTTCACTGTACCCAAATAAACTACAAAATTGTATACTCAATGATATTTCTTAAAAAGCATCAAAATAATTATATTCACCACTAATGAGCCCATTGAAAACTGTATTCTTTTAATTTACTTAATGTTTAAAATTGTCAAGATTTTTTAAATGCCCGTAATTGCCTGTAAACTCTTTAAGTTATTTTTTTCCCCTAGTGGACAAATCGTAATTACAAGCTCATTATTGATTGTAATCTGTAACTCTGTGGCAGTTTATAAGAAAAGAGAATACCCACTTTACAAGTGTTTCATTAAGCATGGAGAAAGTTTGTCAATGTTTGGATCTCACACTAGCATTCTGTTGGGGGACTGACTTTAAGAATGTCTCACTTTTCTTACCCTTACAGAACAGTAGAAATGACTCCGGAGTAGGGAGTGGAAGATTAGTAGGACAGGAGCAGGGCACTGAACTGGCTCGGCTTGTTCGACCATGTGCATGACTAAATTTCTCTTACTTCCACAAAACTTACAATTAATTCCTGGGTATCTCCCTATTGTCATTTCTTCTGAAGACCTTATGTGAAGAGGTTAATATGCAAAATTATGTTTTCTGAAATGATTAGGTTAGCAGCATAGATAGAAATAAGTGCTACCACTTCTGCATATATAGCAGCTTTAACAACATTTCTGAAAATGTTACAGACACATAATTTGAGCACTTTTTGAGGACTCAAACAAGAAAATAAATGTAAGTAGAGAAAGGTCATTAGGTACTTTTTAACTATCCTAATTTGTTTTAATTTTATCATTATTGGACACCTTAATAAAGAAACCATTTACTGAGGGTAGGAATCCATGAAATGTGTAGTTTAGGGAATATATGGAAACAAGAGTGTCCAATAAGTTATTTTTGTTGTTAATATTGAACAAGTACTTTCCAAATTACCGTTCATTTATTCTGCTATAGCTAACATAAATGTCAATTTAAATTTTAATCTAATTAATATTTTGTGTGTGCATTATGTGTATACTGTGCAAGGTGAAACGGTAATCACAAAAAGAAGTAAGTTTTTTTTGTTGCTGTTTTTGTTTTGCATTTTGATATTTTCCCTTAGAAACAATGATATGCTTGTGTCCCAATAGAGCTTATGCTCTTCCTTGCTTTCTTTTTCCAAGGAAAGGTCCAGCATTTTATATGGCCAGAGCTCTGAAGCATAGATTTAATTGATTCAAGGGAAGAATTTTCTTAAAGGCTACCTGAGAGGCTACCTCTGCAGTGTGCCCTTTGATTTCATTCCACGGCTCTCATCCTCATAGATTTTGAAGTCAGTCAGCCAGAAAAACAGTTCTAGTTTTAGAATCTCTACTAGCTGGAAAGAACATGAAACCTGGGCCTGCAAGGACCCTTAGAAGGATCTAGGGGAAGATCCATGGGCATGATTCCTCGCACATCTGAGTTAGCTTTTTGGACAAGATTTTTCTCACCATCACAGGGTGTATACATAAAAATCTGTAATATTTAGTTGTGATCATACAGAATAAGAGAGTCTTTAATCTACACTAATTTTATGCTGCAACTCTAACTCTAGTCTAAACAAATTTCCCCTGTAAGCTTTATTATTACATAGAAAAAAAATTGTATTGCAAACTGAAGTTAGTGTCTCTATTTTAAAATGGGTTATAGAAATTCCATATTTGGTTGTAGGGGAAGAAGAAATTAAACTAGTGATTAAATTCAACAAACTGATGCATTAATTAAATTCAAATGGTAGTTTTGAGAACATCCTGACAGAATCTAATGATGCCATTTGAGAAATATTTTTCTTCTCTTCTGTAACCCTGAAACTTAATGTACATTTTTCTTACTGACTAGCTTTACTAAGAAGGCCAAAAGGTAGTGAAAGCCTATTTCTCAATGAGAAAAAATAATTTCTGATCAATAGCTCCACTCTGATACTTTATAATGTATATCAGAACCTAAGCTGCAAGCAGCTGAGTATCCTACTGCCACCCACTGCATGGCCAGGAGCCAGCAAAGCACTTAGTGAACCTCTCTGTCCTCACTGCCAACCTTCTAAGGCATTGTATGCATCTGAACATTGGGTGTCTTTTTCACTTCCCCTGCAGGAAACATAGATTTCACTCTTATATTGTTGCAAAATAAAATAATTTAAGAACCCAGACTTTTTGCTTTTTAGTCAATCAATGATATCAAAATATATATTCAAATGATTTTTACTGTGAATTATTATACTCCTAGAAGTACAGTGTTAATTGAAAATAAATCCACAAAGGTAGTATTAAAATGCAATACAATCTAAATTTATCATAATCTATTATGCTATTGTTTCACTCTTGGTAATATGTTACAAAAAATTGTAAAAAGCATTTGGTCTTGATTTAATGGTAAAGCAGAAGTTTAAATTATGAGATATTTCAAATGTCACTAGCCACAGAGAAGCTGAAGAAGAGAAAATACTTGTAAAATCACTAGATAACATTTATCTTATTCTTATTTGTAATTCCATTTCTACGGAATTATATTTGCACTTTTATCCACTCTTCAACTGATTTTGTCTTTTTTTGATATGTGGAAAGTTTTCATGTATTCTGGATATGAATCATTTGTAGGTAAAATATTAATAATTTACAAGTGTTTTATTTAATTTATAGATTACAGTTTTAGTTTTCATTCTTTTATAGTATTTAAGGATAAATAGAAATTCTTAAATTTAAGATAGTTAAATTTATTAATATTTTCCTTTTTTTACTTTGTACTCTTGAAACATCATTTCCAAACTTGTGTTACAAATATATTCTCTTATATTTTTACTCTAGAATATTTGTTTTATCTTTTGTTTTTATATTCTCCAAATCATTCTGGTTGTTTATATGTGTACTTAAAATTTAAAGACACTGGAATTATATATAATTACAAAACTGTTATTCATTATTTGATTTTTAACATGATATTATTTGCTATTTTCCTGTTTTTTCTCTATTCTCTTTATTTTGGGATTTTTGCTTAATTGAACTTCCCTTCAAAATTTTATTTTTTCTTAACTAATGTGGAATTTTAGACAGTATATTTATTGTTTTATTATCTCAGAAATTTTAATGTTTATATTTAAATTGAAATGTTTGAGCATACATACTATTTTTACCATTCTCTTGGACAATACAAGAATTTGAAAATTATTTAACTCCAAACCCCTCCCCCCAGTTAATGCACCTTAATTTCTACCTGGGTTTGTTTCTACCTAGGTTTCTTTAACCAAAAAAAGTAGAAGATATTTTTGTTGTTTATCAGTGTTGTTTACACATCTGTTTGCACATGTCCTATGTTTGCCATTTACTTTATTTTTCATTATTTCTTACATTTATTACTTTCTTCCTGGTTTATTAGGACTCAATTTCTAGAATTCTATATAGATGGATAAAAACAGTCAGATATTGAGCCCTTGTAGTTTGCCCTTACAAATTTTTCTTTTGTTATTTCTAGACTCTCACCATATATATTTTTAAAATTTGCTAATGGTCAAGCATGTATTTTAAAATCTTGTTAATCTGTTATCCAGGGTAGAGTTTGATTTAACATCTAGTTTACCATTTTGCAAAAATGGAAATAAGCCCAGCATTTTAAAAGAAAAGAATGACAGAAAACCCTTTCAGATAAATATTTATTGGATAAGATGCCAATATACATAAAGTATTTGAAACGTTTGAAAAAGAAAATGAGTTGGACATTTTAGCAAAAGACTATATATGAGCTTCCCGAAATATCCATATGACCAACGGAGAGCTAAGAATTATGAATGAAAGAGCTGGCATGATGTAGTTTGGATGTTTGTTCCCTCCAAATCTCATATTGAAATTTGATCTCCAATGTTGGAGGTGGGTCCAAGAGAGAGATGTTTGGGTTGTGGGGGTGGATCCCTCATGGATAGCTTGGCACCCTCCCCAAGGTAAATGAGTGAGTTCTCCTTCTATTAGCTCACACAAGATCTGTTTGTTTAAAAGAGTGTGGGCAACCCCCTCTCTCTCCCTTGCTCCTTCTCTTGCCATGTGACACACCTACTCTCCCTTCACCTTCTGTCTGGATTGGAAGTTCCCTGCAGCCCTTACCAGAAGCAGATGTTGGCATTATGTTTCTTGTACAGCCTGCAGAATTGTGAACCAAATAAACCTCTGTCTTTATAAATTACCCAGACTCGGGTATTCCTCTGCAGCAATGCAAAACAGACTAAGATGTAGAGTAAGTATAAAATATTAAGTCTCATGTTCCTAAATATCAAATGCTTTGGAAATAGTGAATTATTTCCAAAATAGTGAATTATTATTACAGAACAATTATGTAAAGAAAGAAAAAATATGCCTAGGAGTATAGAAACCTGAGAAATGTCTCCTTCCCTAATACAGCTTTACATACTCAGACCATAGTGCTTGAAATATTTTCCTCTTAATATAGACTTCCATACCTTCTATCTGTACTTTGTTCTGTTACATGCACATATCTATCTTGAAAGTGACATGTCCTTGTATAAACCCCTTGAGAACAAGATAGATGTCTAAAACATTTTTCTCTTTACTGTATTTTTGGCTCCTATCACAGTGACTTATATTTAGAATAAACTAACGTGTCTGTTTGTGTGATGTTGATTTCACTAATGATTATGTGAATTAATCAGTAAATACCTGATTTTATACAGGATATAAAATATTTTCCAAAAAATAAAATGAGATAAAAAGTGAGATTTTGGTAATAATTTATATGTCATGTTGTCAAATCAAAGATACATGTTCTGCTTTATTTTCTAAAATAGACCCCAGAATTGTCATCCATACAATTCAATTCAATACAAGATGTCTTTATTTTAATCACCCACTATGTGTCAAATTTTATGTTATACATGGCTTAAATTACAAAATAAGGGTTTATCATTATAAACCATATTTTAAAAGACACGAAATTTACTTAGAACGACATAAGCCAATATCTGTTTTCTGTTATTAGTGGGAATCGTAGATTTTATTTTCACTCTAGATACTTTGACAAAACATATTATAGTGATAGGATTCCCCACAGTGGGGCATGAATATGAAAAGTCTTGTAGGTGATCTTATGAAGTACAAATGCCTGCCTCTTTCTATAAAATCTCGGAGGTCATTTACAGTAGCATGCATTTGGTCTGAGAGAATGCATTGCATTGTTTATATGAAAGATAAATCATTCTTATTTTTATTTTAGTAAACTCTGAACACAACTATTAATGATAGTTTCTATAATCTCTTTCAAAAGTCTCCAACTGTGTTCTTGCTTAACATTCCTCCCTTTTAAATACTTACAGCAAAGTAGTCAACAATCATTTGTATAATAAACAACAAATAGTGACCTTTTTTATTTTTCTTTCTTTCTTTCCTTCTTTCTTTCTTTCTTTTTTACTTCAGCATATTACAGGGGTACAAATATTTAGGTTACATATATTGCTTTTGGCCATCCAGAGTCAGAGCTTCAGGCATGTCCATTCCTGAGACTGTGAGCACCACACCCATTAGGTGTGTGTATACCCATCCCCTCCTCCCTCTCCCACGTGCCTGACACTCCATGAATGTTACTACTATGTGTGCACATAAAGGTTGATCGGTTAATACCAATTCGATGGTGAGTACATGTGGTGCTTGTTTTTCCATTCTTGTGGTACTTCACTTTGTAGAATGGGCTCCAGCTCTATCCGGGGTAATACAAGAAGTGCTATTTCGAACACTGATTGTAAGAAAACTCAATGATGTGCAAGAAAAAAATGGATACCCAACACAAAGAAATCACACACACAAAAAAAGTCCAGGACTTGGAAGAAAAATTCACTAAAGAAATTGAAATATTAAAGAAAAATCAGGGGATAGGTGTATACATACATAATGAGTGCGATGCACACTGTCTAGGGGATGGACACGTTTGAAGCTCTGACTCGGGGGTGGGGGGGGAGGGACAAGGGCAATATACATAACCTAAACTTTTGTACCCCCACAATGTGCTGAAATAAGAATAAAAAAAAATAAAAGCACAGATAAGGCACTTAAAAAAAAAAAAAAGAAAAATCAAACGGAACTTCTGGAAATGAAGAATTTATTCAAGGAATTACAAAACATAATGGAAAGTCTCAAGAATAGGGTAGATCAAACAGAAGAAAGCATCTCAGGGATTGAAGATAACACCTTTGAATTAAACAAGTCAGTTGCAGAGATAGAGCAGAAAAATAAGAGAAAAGAGCAAAGCCTACAAGAAATGTGGGATTATGTGAAGAGGACTAACATGAGAATTAGAGGCATCCCTGAGGATGAAGAAGAAAATACACAAGGGTTGGCTAAACTATTTGAGGATATAGTGAGGAAAATTTCCCTGGCCTTGATAGAAATCTAGATATCCAGGTACAAGAAGCTCAAAGGATTCCTGGGAGATTCATTGCAAACAGGAAGACGCCACAACACACAGTCATCAAACTAACCAAAATAAACACAAAAGAGAACCTCCTATGAGCTGCAAGGTGAAAGAAGCAGGTAACCTACAAAGGAAAAACTATCAGACTAACTGCAGACTTCTCAACTGACACCTACAAGCCTGAAGAGACTGGGGCCCATTCTCACTCTTCTCAAACAGAATAATGCCCAGCCTAGAATCTTATATCCTGCAAAACTGTGTTTCTTATATGAAGGAGAAATAAAAACCTTCTCAGACAAGCAAAGACTGAGGGAATTCATCAAGACAAGACCTGCCCTCCAGGAACTACTCAGAAGAGTGTTACATACTGATCAGCACAATAAACATTAACCTTTTTGTTTTTTCCAAAAATTTAGTGTACCCTTTTTCACAAGATGAGGGGGGTAATATGAAAGTGAACAAAATCTCTGGAGGCTCAGGAGAGAAGAAATGGGAAGATAGAATTGTCCTGGATTTCAGAATGCTCCCTGGGTATGTAAATACTTGAGTATCACTAACAAATACAGCAATGTTTATAAGCCATGGCACCTTAGGATATGTAGAAAGACCGGAGTTTATACAAATTAAAATAACTCTTTATATATTTCAAGGCCAATCATGATAAAGTAAATGTCACCAGTAAACATAGTTTAAAATACTATTTTTACTTATTTGATTGCTATTTTATTTTACTGGATTGTCATAACCATTAGTGATTTTTTTTTTTTTTTACTTGACAATGGGTATTGATATTAAGGATAAAAGATGGAGTTTTTAAATGCCACTCACATGAATTCAGAAAGAAATGGAGTTGAAAGTTAAATATTTCTCACAGAAAAAAAAGAAACATTCTTTTAATTTTCTGCCCACTAAAGTGTTGCCAGCCCATGTCATTTTAATATGCAGTTAACCAGAGGATGGAAATGTTATGATTTATCATGACAGGGTAAATAAAGCAATAAGAGCAAATCTAATTTACGCATGCATCACTGAGCATGCCTTTTCACTCCCGCTTGATAGCTACCCAAAATCATCATGAAAGGCAAGATGCATTAAATGTGGGAGAGTGGCTTTTGAGCACACTAAAAGCCTGTTGTGTACTTAGGGGTTCTGCAGCCTTCTCCTAAATCACTGACTTCTGGCTGAGATCTGGGAAAGGCTTATCGTGATCCTCTTAAGCGTTTACACTTCCTGCTGCTCTTTGAATCTTTCAGTATAGCTGATTCATTTAACAGGCACCCTGGATATGAAATTTATCTCTGCCATTTACTAGTTGGGGTTAACTGTACAAGTTTCTTAGTAAGCCATGCCACCATTTCTTCTTTTATAAAATGGAAAATACAATCATGTCAAACTAACAGAGTTTTGTGATTGTTGATGAGACAATATATATAAAGCATGAGGGCAGTGTTTAGTAGTTGTAAAAGCTCAATAGATATTAGTCATCATTATTAATATAAGACTTAATAATTATACTAATCTTCAATAGAACTAAAAGAATGCCTTAAAAAGGTGGAGTCAGTAACTTTAACATCTTGCTCTCAAATAGGAATAATATGAGAACCTGCAGCTCCAATATGTCAATTAGCTATATTCAAGAGGTAAATAGTTAAAATTTGGTGTCTTTAAATGTATGTAATGCCCCACATGCTCAATATGTATGGTTTTAATAGCCCCTTAAGGTAACTTACATTTCTATTCTACTTGTTGAAGAAAAAGAAAGAAAAAAAAAAGGAAAAAAAGAAAACAGGCTTCTCTCCAAGAATAATCCTTTCTGGGCCAACACAATTCCACAGGCATTCTAAAAAATCAGTGTTTACTTCATCCCATTACAGAAGACTGTTTTGTGCATGCAAAAATGAATAGTAAAGCACACTTCTCAATACAGGCCAAATTGTGATGGTGGTGTTTTTTCTTAATGAATGCCTAGGGCATAATTTTGGATTTTTCATAATCTATAAATGATTGGAAAATGTGATAAGTTGGTGTTGCAGGGACACCCATGGCATTAGTGTTGCAGTGTGAATAGAAAAACAGGATAAGAAAAGATTAACAACAGCTGACATGGTGTTCTCAGTGAGTTCCAGGAACTGGGAAAAACAATTTATAGACATTCATTTAATGCGACAACCCTTTGAGCAAAGTTACTAACTGTATTTTACACAGGAGGAATTGGGGGTTAAGAAACTTGTCCAAATATAATCAGCCATTGGTCTTAGGTTTTGGACTCATGATAGCTACTGCTGGTTCTCATTATGCTTATAATAATTCTTTTGAGTACCTCACATTACTACTGAACAGAAAAACACAGACCTGTGTAGGTAATTTTTTAATGTTTTCCATCTTATGAAAATATGTTGCTCTTTTTTTTATGCCTGTATTTGATTTTATACATATGTGCATACAAACTTGGTTACTATAGATCTGTTTCTGTTGCAATGGTGGTTGATCAAATATTTTAGTTACAAACAGTTAACTTAGTTTACTTTTATTTTGCTAATAACATAAATGCACAAAAACTCCTAGCTTCACTGAATTTATCAATATTTCCATATCTTAATTTTTAAATTTTAAGTTTCATGTGGAATATGGGTTAGATTTACAAGTGAAATTTGAGAACTAGTTAAATTTTTCATAAAAAGAATGAAAATACAAACTAACTGAAGTCATCTGCAGTTATGACATACATTAATGCTCATCAGGCTTTCTAAAATGAAAAACTCAGAAAATACACTGAGAGCATATGCCATCTGCTATTGTGCATTCCGTACCATGTCACATTCTGAAATATATAGAATATATCTGCTTATTTAAGAGATGACTTTTACTATTTTACATATACATATATGTGCATACACACACATATACATTTGCATTGGTATGGCAAATTGAGCCTACACTCTGGTGTCCTGGGATACTAGGCTGATCCTCCTCTATCACAGAACTTGTCAGGAGAGAGACTGTGCCTACGTATTTTCTAAAGGATTGAGTGAGTAGCTAATAAACAGATGAATTACTTTTTGTATTGTATGACTATCTGTAGATGACTTTTTCTTTATTCTCTGTGTTTTTGACGTTTGCCTCCAAGCTTGTACTATTTTTATGTAGGAATAATAAACTTTATTTCAAAGAGTTACCTTGCTTAGAGAAGTGATGACTTGGGGTGACTGTCATTGAAGGAATTATGCACATTTTCTCCCCAAAATATTAAACCCAAACCAAACTGTTCGATTAGCTAAGTTTCAACCCCAAATCTCCTCATTAGCTTTCCATACCAGAGGTGTAACATGAAGACTTTACCATTTTCTAACAGACACATGAAAAGGAAAAGAGATGAAAAGGAGAACAGTGGGAAGGAAAACACCTCATTATGGGGAGAAACGTACTCAGTTATAGTTCTTGATCCTTACAAAAAGAATTTAGCATAATTACAAAAACGTCCACAAATGTGTATTTTAAGTCTGTTTTCACTCTGTAGGCCATTTGATGACGAGTGCAAGATTTATTCTGAAATTATTTAAAATGTTATTCATCAAAACACAAGGTCACATATAATGAAACATCTTCTGAATTTGTAAACTTCTATGGGTACTTTGTCATATTACTTTTCATTCTTTTCCCTAGGCTTGTTATTATCTCCAGTTATTAAAAATTATTAAGGTCAAATATTCTGCTACTTCCTTTGATGAATCACTTTTCTACTCTGGAAATTCAATAGAGCCAAAAATTTCCTTATGTGTGCATATAGAATAGTGTGTGTGTGTGTGTGTGTGTGTGTGTGTGTAGTCCTTAAAGTATTTATGAAAAATATTGATATACATTAGAATATGTAATTATTTAACTTTATATTTTTATTGTTATTGTTGTAAACTAAATACTTAAATATTTGTGATGAGTGAATGAAGGGAAAGTCTGCCTCATGGAATTAGATTCTAGAAAATCTTATGGTGTTTAAACATATCCCTGAGATTAAATGCCCTCTAAGCTTCTGAGGAAGGAAAGGTGAAGTGATTTGGTCAGAATCACACAGCTAGGAAGTGGCAGAGTTCAGTTCTCAGCTGAGGCAGCACGGCTTCAACACTCACTCTCTCTACATTATATGGTTTCTAACTTCCAGGGGTTTTGGTGAAGATTAAATGGGATAATGTACATAAAATGATGGCATATATTTTTTTAAATAAATGAATAATCAGTTTTATTTTCTTACTTTTATATTAAAAATAATACCTGACAGGTAAGAATGAAGTGTTTAAGAAATAGAGCAAATAGGATGGCCTGACCGGGAAATAGAGAATACTTAAGAGGACATCAAAGGTAGAAAGTTAAATCAAAGTTGAAAATTCTACTGGGCCAGATAATAGAGGCTCTTACATACCAAGCTTAGGAGGTTTTATTTTATTTCATATGCAACCTAGAGAAATACTTAACATTGTTTTGTAGAGATAAATCAGGATGAGTTTCTGTGCTTTAATAAAGTTATAGAAAAAAATTATGGAACAAAACTGGGAGGGTGGACAGGGGAATGTGGCAAGATAAACAAATAGCTTGCCATTGCACAACTTGAGAAAAAAGGTATTTGCCTAGATGAGTGGCAAGGAGCATCATAACAAGGGGATAGATAAAAGTGTAGAAAGAAGTAGAGGGAATCAAGAATATAGAAGCGGGGTTAAAATTCATCGCCTTTTCTGTTTCAAACTGCTAGAAATTCTACAGTCAGTTAAGTCTCACCAGATGTTTATATTATATTAATGAGATTCATTTTATTTCCATTTTACAGTTGAGAAAATAGAATCTCAAAAAAAAATTAAAATAATGGGCTTACATCAACAACAAATAAAAGGCATAAATAGGAGTCAGACATAGATTTCGGCTCAAAATTGGAGATTTATAGCACCCATGTACCCCATGCCACACAATATTGGGTAAAATAAACATAAGCAAGCAATATCAAATTGTTTGACCGAGTGGATTGTGGCAATTTTAACCAAAGTAGAAGATGTATTAATAGAAATAGGAAGAACATATTTTCATGAGACAGTTATGAATCTTGCCTTGAAATTTTGAGTTTTATATACAGAAATGACTACACAGTTAGAAAATTCCATTGCCTGAAGATATAAATTGTAGCTTTTTTTTTTTTCAAAAAAGACTGCAGTATGGCACCTTTACTAATTATCATCATAATTCTAAATCTAGATCACTGAAGAGATTTCACATATCACTATGTATAATTGACACTTCATAGAAGAATATTATAATGTGTTTCAATGTAATCCCATAACAAAATATTCTCCACTTCCCCCAGGAAAATAGTATTATCTGTTTTGAAGAACTGGAGGAACAATTAATCCTTTTATTGCCTTTTCCAAATCATCTATGAGACTATGTATATAAATCCTGCTAGTTTTTCTCAAACCAAATTACTGGTTGCTGGGACCTTAGGAAGATATGAGTCCTCTTTGACAAACAAAATATGTCGAAAACAAGACCATGAAGAATGTGAGATTTAATTTAAGTTCCTTGATGTTGAGTTGCTATGATCCCTAGGTCCTATTTTTCTCTCTTCATTTTTGGGTTCTGATATCCCTTAATATCTATATATGCTCAGCAAGCCAATCTAGAGCCAGACTAGGGTATTAGTATCTTGATTTCTCGTGTCCCCCCAAAAAGAATTGCTCTCTTAAAGTCTAAGTCTGATGAAAGGAAAAGAACTGTAAAGCTAGAGACAACCTCTCATCAAATTTCCTGATGGTATACACAGAAAACCTGAAAGCTTCTTAATGCAAATATATTTCTTTCTATAGAGCCTGACCACCCTTTTCTGACAAGGGTGAACCATCATAGCCGACTTACAGGAAATGGAGCCACTAATCTCCCATTGGCATTGCCACAAAGCATGTTACTTTGGTACTGCCTGGTAGCTAGAGCCATGAGGAATTTTTCATGGATCTAGAGAATCTGTGGCCTAAGTTACTAAACCAGACTCAGGGTTTGAATGATTACAATTATGACACTCAGTAAAACCTAGATTTGGAGCTAAACTTCCTAAGCAATGTAAGAATATTTCCTAAGGTGGATTGCCATTAGCCTGATTTTAAACACCTATAGATCCCTGGACATCTTCAGCAAATGCAGCGTGCCAATTAGATGAGATTATATATAGGCTGAACTTCAACATTTCTTCCTTTTCTCTCTGAATTTCTTCCTTCTTTGGCATGTCGTTCATGCTTCCCTTAAGTTCTTACAAATTCTATAATCTTGATGTTTTCATCTTGGTATGGAATCACAAATACACATGCGCACACACACACACACACACACACACACCATTCATTCAAAATATGGATAATCTACTACCCACCATATTTGAAACTAGTCAGCAATGATTGACAGAATGAAAATATGTAAAATTGGACAAAATTTATATGGAAAGCCTATTCATTGAAATAATTCTGTACCCTAAAGACCTAATTCCTGTCCCAATTTTGCCACTTTGGGTAAGCCCTTTTATTTCTTTGAGTTTTACTTTTCTTTTCAAAATGATATGAAAAAGAAAATAGTAATCCTTTCTTCAGCAGGTTATTGGGAGGGTTATGTGAGAGGATATAAGGAAATACACTAAAAATTTTATACTTATTTTAGACTTTTTCCTTTTTATTAATATTGGCTTTATTTATTTATACCTTGCTTTTCCCTAAAAAAGCTTGAAATAACTTATGAAAATATACTAATAAAACATAGAAATGTAAACATTATTTTCATTTAAAACAAAAACAATAAAAGTCATATGGTTGAGGCTAAGATGAATGTATGCTTAGCATTAATATAAACATGAAAAAATAAATAGGTATAATTTGAGTTTTTGAATGTAAAAAGCATTTTATTTGCTTTACTTTGCGACTGCTTTATTTTATGTACTCCAAGAACTGTGTAATCTGCAATAACTAGTACTTTATAAATTATGTAGAAGCTTTATTTTTTCCAATTTTTTCCCTTTTGTTGATGAAGGGCAATTGCTATATAGGTTTTATTTTATTTTTTTTATGTTTCTGGTAGAAGATAATATAAAAATCATTCTAATTTCTAATACTATAGGATTTAATACCATGAAATTAACACATTAAACTACAAACATTTCAACGTTTAACTACATACAATATTATTAATATGTTATGACAATTAAACACTCATTTCCAGAAATGGATGAATTGCAAAGGATGTAAATGAGAATTAAAAAGAAACCAACCCATAGCAGATGTTAGCAAGATTTTTTCCTCCTACTTAGAACATAATAAACATATGGAATGGCCTATCAGGCACAATTGCAGAGGCAAAACACAAGGATCATTCAAGAAACAATTAGATTCTATTCTAAAGAAATGGAACACTTAAAAAGGATGGGTCCTGATGGGCCTATAGTCCTGATGAGCAAATAACTCTAGCTAAACCCTTTATGATGCCATCTTCATTTGAATGTAAATATCAACACAAGGTACTCATATCAAGACTTGGGAGCACTGTGGAGATTTTTCTCCTCTGCAAGAGAGGAAAGTGTGCTGATAACATTCCATGGCTATGTTGTAAAATGCCTACATGTGATAACTTTGTTTTCATTCCCTATGATCTTAAGAAAAAGGAAGATTTCTCATTAATTTCTTCATTTTTTGAATAGTGTTTAGTGGAGGTAACAAAATTATTTTTTGAGATTAAAACTAATTTTATACATGTTTCAAAGTGTATAATTGAAAATGTATAAGGAAATAAATTAGGAAATTTATTTATGAGTAAATAAAAATTATGAACTTACAGGGAAGGACACAGTATATCCGCATGTGAAGAAATCTAAAAGAAAAAACCTTTCAATTCCACCTTTATGATGGTTTGTCTTTCATTGGTTAACATGGGTGTAGCGTAACTGAACATGGCCCCAGGAAAATTTTATTTTATTTTTTTACTTCTGAAAATAATAGTCTATCCTAATGTTACACAATTTTCTTTCTTTTCCTTCACGGCACTCTTTTAAGAAACAAAATTTACCATTATCTCAGAGTATAGAAAGTACTCAGACTATCTGATTTTTGAGGGATGGAGGACAGAATCTCACTCTGTGGCCCAGGCTGGAGTGCAGTGGTGTGATCATAGCTCACTGCAGCCTCGAACTCCTGGGATCATGTGATCCTCCTGCCTCAGACCGTCTATTAGCTGGGATTATACGTGTGAGCCACTGCACCTGGCTCAGTTTATCTCCTAAATATATCTATCTGTCATGAATGCTTGGTTGTGCAATATGTATTATGAAAATGAATAGCTTTCTAATTTCCAAAAATAAAAATATTTTAAGTGTATTTTTTAGACTAGTTATGTCCCTACCATTCTAAGATTTAGCTATGCCCTTCAGGAAATGTTAACTATTTCTTCTCTTTTCTGTTGAGGATTAAGTTATCTAACTCTTAAAATCAATGTATCATTGATGTAGACAACATTGATAATGATGTCTCAAAAATAATATTTGCAGATGAAAGATATTTGCTGCTCAGTAAATTATGACTATCAATCAAAGTTACAATTTTAATGAATATCATTTTATATATCATGCATATGCTAAGTGTTGAACCTCAAAACGGTATTATATTTTGCATATTCTGAATTCTTCTTAGTTTTGTTACTTTATGAAGTTGGACCGGGGACCAATATAGTGACACTGAAAAAGCATGAGTTGCATTTCCCAAGTGATCTTAAATTGACCTACTTCATGCTCATGTGTACTCTTTGGAATAAAAAAAAAGATAGTTTAGTTATAGCATGTTCAATCAAAATTATTTTTGTATGTGTGTTCTCCCTACCAGAAGTTAACCTCTTGAGGGAGAGGGCTATGACCTAATTATATCTCTAGTATAGCAGATTATCACGAAATGTTTGTGGACTAGAAATTAATTGTTAATTCAAATTTGTTTAATTTATTAATGTATACTGCTGAAGCATGCACCTTTATCTTATTAAGCCTCTAACTCTACAATGGCAAGTTTTAAGACTGTCCTTGAACATTTACTTCTCATGATTTGAATCTCATTTGGGGCAATGAAATACAGTCCATTAGGGCTTCCTTGTTTTCACCCACACAGACTCAGCAACCTGATGCCTTTTATCTAATAATTGCAATGCATTACCCACATTCATCTGTATGAATTTTTGGCTTAAGATCAACAATTAAAACATGCACACATACACAGAATAAAGTGTGGAATGTATTTTTTTCAAAATATATCTTCAAAGTCTCCTAGAAGATATACCTATACAATATTATAGGGATATAACACAAAATATCCTTCCTGATCTCAAATATTCCTATTTTATACATGCAAAGTATATGCAATTTGATTAATTACTTATTTAAATAGATTTAATAAACATATTGTGTACCTAATAAATATACAAAATTGAGGTCAACTGCTAGTAATCAGATAATTAGGTTAAACTTTTTGTCTTTTAATATTTTTAATAGTTACAATTTTCATCTTGAATGATAATACTACAAGAGAGATTTCTGTCATTAATTAATTTTTTGTAACATAGTGATGAATTTAATAAATATTTTTGACATTTGGCATTGAAAGAAACAAAAGAACAACTATCTTACACCAGGTTTTCCGTTAGAATGAAACAGGACTTTTGAGTTCGATATCACCATGAAAATTAACCAGCAGAATCAAGCTGAGCAGATCACATGCGTATATTACAGTCATAAGGAAATACTGACCAATGTCAGGTCAATGTCATGTTACTGACCCCAACAGCCTTGGCTTTCTCTCAGCTGGATTAAACTTTAGAAAGTCTTCTTCCTGTCTCTCTTTCCTTATAACATTTACTATAGAAAACGGACAAATTCTTTCTCTGGCCTTTTGATTTATAAATCTTTTCAAAGATTCTTGCCAGTTTTACAACCAAGGAATGTCGTTCTGAAAAATCTTTCCGCCATCTCCTTGAAATGTAACCATCCTCAAGGAAGATAGGGCCCCCATCTAGCAGTTTCTATGGGAGGGCGGAATCCTAACTTCAGCGGGCACCTTGCTCTAAGTTGTGAAACCACTTCTTGTCATGAAGAGAGAAAGTTTACTTTTCTCTCAGGCAAGGCCAATTAGCAAACAATGAGCCTACCATTTGATTCCCCAATTCCATTTCTTAGAAGCTCTCCAGACTTTTTTTCCAGTTGAACTCACTCAGACTGAGTTCTACCTCTCTCCTATTCAGATAGTCTTGAATAAAGTCTTCTTCCTATTTAACTTTGCACAGTGCACTTTTTGCTATGACGTTGAACATGAAAAGCAAACATACAACTCAGGAAAAGAACATTTACTCTAGTGTTCTACTTCACTAACACATGGTTATTCATTGAAAAGTAGAAAGAAAATTTTGTTTTTAATAAAGTGAAGCTTAAAGTAAAATTTTAAATTTGTATATGTTCAAACAAAATTGTTATAAAATTTCTATGCTTGTAGCATGTGTGAAACTTTAAAATCAAACCAATATTATGTTAGATATAAGAAAAAGAAAAATAAAAATCCAATCCAATCAAAATTTACAACATTAATGTTATGTGACTTCTTTTATGCTGCAATTCAGTTGTCATTTACAATGTGATTCTGTCAGTGACGGCCCCTGCAAGACTGATTTTTCCAAATCTGGCTGTTTATACTAAGTATATGCCACAATTTTGCCATTGCCTTTCTCTTTTGGTACTTTTATGTAACACGGTGTGAGATCATTTAGACTTCACATGATCCAAAGACATGACATTATTAAATTTTCTTCTATCCTTTTCTTATAGGTACTAGAGTATCTGTGTGATAATAAACACAATTTTACTGATATGGTATGAACACATTGACTGCCACACTAGGAAAAAAAAATTTTCCCTGGGGCCACAAAATTATCCTTTTTAATTTGCTATTTTTATTGTTTTCTGTGCGTGTGTTATATGTAATGCAATCCACGTTTTTAGAATTAAATTGTCAGTAGTAACAATAAGAACATCAACCATTAATATTTTCATGAACCAACTCTAGGGTTTTGCTTCACAAGTCCCTGGGCTCAAAACTAGCCTGAGTTAAATATAATTCACATGGCAGTCAATGTGTTAAACTCAATTGACATTTCTGTCACTGAAATTCTATGGTGATTCTCAGAAATAGAATGGCCAGATTAACAATAAGAATTTGGCCTATGTAGTGGGAGGATCCTCACTCTGTGTTGAGGACCCTTCTTGTCCAAGCCTACAACATTGTGATGAACTACCACATCCCTCTCATCCATTTTGGGAAAAGGCTTCTGTATTGGTTTTCTCATGTTTTTGTTATTGTTTATTATCTATTTATTTACATTAACCATTGAAATTGTCTCTCTTTTGGTACCTAGCATAATCACAATTATGAATTTATGTCTGGGAAACCAGTGACATGAAGAGCTGCACTTAATCCGCACCTCCTCCCACCCTCCCCAAACATAGACACGGGGATTCTGGGTCAATAAACACCCTGAAATGGGAAAAGAGAAACATTGATCTCTCAGAAGACAAAATTGATTAATCTCTCAAATACACAGTATGAAATCTTACACATAAATATCTCGGTGTACTTTCGTTCAAGGAAAAAAATGTTCAATATTTAAGAACTCTGAACTTGCCTTGATATGTTTTTAGGTATCTATCTAGTATCTATAGGATATGTGCCTTCTCAAGACTTTTTGTTGCTGTTGAATTCAAACTTTTTTTAAGTTTAACATACATACATAAAAGCACACAAATCATAGTTACGCATCTCAAATAATTTTTACACATTGAGCATATTCATGTAACCAGCACCCAGATGAAAAAAAAACAGAAAATATCAAACCCCTTAGAAACCCTTTCTCAAAACCTACCAACTAACTAACCTTGGAAGGTTAAAATCTATCTGCTTCTAATACCCTAAATTGATTTTGCCTGTTTTTATACTTAATAGAAATGAATCACCCAGTATGAGTGTTTGTGTTTGGTTTCTTTCACTCTACATTTATGTCTGTGGAATTCATTTATTTTCTTGGTGTAATTGCAGTTTATTTGTGTTGTCTGGTAAATGCTTATTTAATTATTTTGCTTATTTGTTTGTTTATTGCTTTGTCCCACTAGGACATCCAATATAGGAATCAAGTTATTCTTTTTACTGGTATTTATGTTTTCTTTCTTCTTTTAGTGATTAGCCTTGCTAGGGGTTTACCAATTTTATGACATGTATTCCAGACTTTTAATCCTGTGTTCTGCTGTGTCTAATCTGTTGTTAAACCTGATGATTGAGTTTTTAATTTCAAAAGTGGTATTTTTTTTTTCAATTCCAGATATTCATTATACTCCTTTTACGTATTTCAATTTTCTGATATAATCACCATTGCTTTACCTTTTCAGTATTTTCCTTTATTTGCCTAAACAGTGTGACCATAGTTATCTTAGTGTCCTACTCTGTTAAGTTAGTATCTGCATCACCTGAGAGCTTGGTGTATTCTCTGTGACCATGTCCTTGGACCAGGGAATGAATGTTAACTATTGTCTCCTCAGGAAGAATAGACTTGTTCTCTTTGGCTTTTCAGGGGCTTTCTGTTTAGCCTTTTTAACCTCCTCATCCTCCATGCAGCCACAGAAGGAAAACAGTCATATATGTAGGAACCATCACATCTCCGTTTTCTCTTTCTAGTCCCAAAAGGCAAACAAAAGCTCTGCTTAATTTTTCTCTGTCTATTAGCAAACCTCTTCTGGGCCATAGCCTACATTCTCAGCCTCCTCCACAAAGACACAATCAGCAAATTTCCTCAGGAAAAAAAAAAAAAAAACTTCTGCAAATATTGGCTCAACTCTAAAACAAGGTTTTTATGTCCCACAAACCTATATGTAGAAAAAGGATTCTTGTTATTCACTGCTTCTTGTCCAAGTACAATGTTCCATTCTCATTTCCAACTCTGTGTATTGATAGTCACTCGTCAATATAAGTATCTCAAGGACAGATCTCCCAAGATTAAAACTAACTATGTTTTGGGGGGAAAAAAGAAAAAAACACAACCACTGTGGCCACTTGCACATAATTAATCTCTACAATTAGAGAAATTGTTTGGGAACCTTAGAATGTCAGAATGTTAGCTATTACTATTTGGGTTGTAGTTTAAAAATGTAGTTAGACATTTTTAATAAAAGAGTTAAAAATTATTCTTTTTATTTTTGCTTATGGCATGCTGTATAGATTGAGGAATTATTAAAACTTTTGGTGGATAAATAAAAATTATAAGTAAAACTTGTCCATCATCTCAATTACCGTCTGCTGATGTTGGCTTATTTTAAATACACCTGAATCACCATATACTTCTTTTCTAGAGACATAATCCTTATCACTTTAATACCGCAAAGGCCTAATTTAGCATCTAACATATAATGAACATTTAATAAATGTTTGAATTAATTATAAGCCAAGAAAGTATTATTGATAATTTTGAACCAAAAAATATGTATAAAAGGACTGAAATATGTAAGATTCTATCCATTCATTTGCTTTATTCATGAGTCAGGACATTCATTTTTGAAGCATGGAAAACATTTATCTTTACTATTTTCTTCTGATGATACATGCAACTATTTATCATTGAAGGTCAAATTCTTAACCATCTCTGAATAGGGTGAGCACAGTGGTTTGCAAGTGTTTTGTTTTTATTTTCAGTTTGGTCTGCATATTTTCTTGTCTTCAGTACAAAAAGTTTCTCTCATACACAAACTTAAATTGAAATTATATAACCTGTTAATGCTTCATTTAGTTTATGGGTTCAGTGTCTGTGCAGTTACTTGAATGTTGGTTTGTCCCTAGTTTTATTTTATTTATTTTTTTCCCTTCCCATCAGGGTTATATCTCTTGCTTGTCACCAAGGATTGCATCTGTCTAACTTTCTTTCTGTTCAGCAATGATCACTTTTGTTCTGAGCTGTAGCCTAAAGCCAGAGTCTGATTCTTGGAGCAAGTAGTTAGTTAGCTTTGTTATGCTTTAATCAGCTCAAAGGTGTGTGGTCTCTGTTTGCCAATGAGGGTGCAGAGTGGGAAGAGAATGCACTTGCCCTTGGGAGCACTCTCTGGCTCTTCTGAAGAGCAGGCAAAACTAAAATGTCTTTGAAATCATGTGGCTCTTCTTTAGTGCTCACAGTATTAAGGAAAATATTATGCAGGCGATAGCATAGGCAGGACATTTTTCACATTGTCATGGTTTTCAAAGTTATATCAACATCTTTAAAAATGGGATGAATTTCTAATTTCAGTCTAACTGATCACTTACTGTTATTTTCTTAGCCCCAGCCCCCCTACCATCCCTGGCTGTGATTAGGCGAAAGTCAGAACATTCTAGAGAAATCCATGTTCTTTTGAGGATGAAAATACAAAATAAAATTAAAACAAATACATCACATTCAGAATTGTTAGCTCCCTAGTTTACTTATTAAAATATAAACACTTCAAAACATAAAACAAATAAAAAAACCCAATGTAGATATACTTCTAAAATTTTCTATGCAGATACTCAGAATATTAAAGACAGACCTAGTTTTGATGTAATACCATATTTGACAGTGCGCCTAGATAAATTCTATGCCAAACAATAGCATATTTGAGTTACTGGGTGTGCTTGCACTTCTCCTATGAGACTTGAATGATTCCACATAGATGCTGTAGACCAGCACGTGAGGCTGTGATCTACATCTGCATCACATTATCTCTTTCATCTTCACATCCTCCAAATGTTCAGATTTTTACATTATTCTTGTCTACTTGCACTAAATGCTTTCATGTACATACAGGTGCTTAATCAGTGCTTCAGTATGCGAATGATTTATGGTGTTGTGGTCATTTTTTTTTTTTTCAGGCCTTAATGACCACTAGCAGGTAAAACTAAATCAATAAGTACTTAGCATCTGTGGAAACAGAAGGTATTTGTCTGCTAATCAGTGTGGTATTGAGGTGTTTTATATTTCGGTAAACTACATGATAACAAAGGTTACTGCTACTTTGGGTTGATTTATGTTATGTCAAAGAAATGCTAATTCTAGAATGTCTCTCTGCTGTCCTGAAGGCCATTGTCTATAAAGTATAAAAAGTTTAAATAACAAGTTTTATTTCCTTCTTTGTTCTGTAAGAATTCATTTTAGATTTGCTCTGGGATTGCTCTAGATCACACATGACCAGTAGTGGTGATAGCTCTTTCTACTGTGTCAGCTGCTCTGTAAACAGCCTATTATAGCAAAGCAGTCAAGAGTTTAACTAGGTAGAACATCAATCCAACAAGAAACTGGCACAGTGTTAAAGGTGAGGGCCACTCTTGAGTTAACTGGTTTTCATACAACAAGATGTTTAGATACATAAACATTTTGATAGCAATCTCTTCTTATTCTCTCCATGGTATGATATAGAAGTATTTTTCCAGGTGATTAAGATTTCTTCCAATTTATAAAATATTTTGTGTTTGTCAATTAGAATTTCATATATCCACATGCCATTGGAAGATATAAAATATGAAGAGTTTTAGTTTTAAAAGTTATTATTTCTTTCATGTATACATCTATGTTTTCTATGATTATTTATGAATGTGAGGTACAACTGTGTATAAGTATACCTATAATTGACCAATTATGGGTCAATTCACCAACCTTAAGTGGAATTGTATATTTAAATTTATAAGACAAACCATTATATTTTAAAAATTATTTGCTTCTTAAATTTAGATAACTTAGATCACTATTTAAAATACTATAATGAGAATATATGTTTATTTAATGAAAGCAGTTATCAATTTGTGAAAGTTATGTATCAAGATCATTTTAGAAGAAATAATATTCCATAGCCTCTGAAGATTTACAAAAAATGTTTGGTGGGTCTGAAATAGAATTTGGATATTTATTGGAATAAAATCAAATGTAGTGAATATGAAAAATGGAAATATAAATGTGCCTTTATTTTATTTAGATATATTTATTTTGTGTGCATGGATACACACACACACAAACCAATCAGAAATAAATAATTAGTAAATATTTTTAGAGGACTGGCAACATGTCTATATATTTCTATTTTTTCTCTCTATCTAACCATGTGAGAGCCATGCAGTGGCTCTGAATGCTTTTCCAGTATATAATTTTCTTTTAAAAGAAATTTTAAAATTTTTCTTTCAAGAAGAGAAACAGAATAGATTTATTTTATAGCTGCCTCTTTTGAAAGGATGAATTAAGTGGTTCTGTGAACCTCACACTCAGCAAGGGAGTCATTTCTTCTCCTTAATTTACATGTGAGCTTCATGTATCACAAAATAGGTATAATTGTCATTATTGCTGGTCTTATTAGAGGTATACAGTTGTCTTTTATTGCCTAGAAATGTGTACAGTTATGATGAAGTTATATCAATCCTTTTTGTGAAGGTCATCAATCTTATCAAAAACAAAATAGCTGTGTCATCCGCATTTTTAAGAGGTGATTTGAAAGGCCTATTTTCCCTATAAACATTATAGTCCATTAGGTAGTATTTTAGTTATCAGCCATTGTTATCAATAAGATGAATGAGAATCTTTTATTTTCTTGGAAATTCTACTGAGAATAAAAGTATTTTCATGTTAAAAAGCTAAGTGTATTCTCAGTTTCCTTACCTTGGGAGCATGAAGAGAAAAAGATAATAGATCAAAAAACAAATAAGCCTTGTGTCTTGCCTTGCCTCACTATGTTTTTATTATCTGTATTACATAATACCAGTGAGCAGGTTAGTAAATACCATGAACAATATATGCAAATCTCAGCCCACATACAGATAGAAAGCTGATTTCAAGAACAGATAAAGTTTTCACCTATAAATAATTTACAAATTGACTTAAGGAGATAGAAGGAAGAATACAAAACCAAATTCTCAACATTAATAAAGGTTAAAGGTGAGAATTAGAATATTATGAGTTGTCATTGGAACTTACTTATGCAAATGATTTGTGTCACAGTTATTTTATTCTTATTGCATTATCTGCTACTAAAATAAGTGTTTTGTTATTCAATTTTTATTTACTTTTCCTCATTCTATAAATGATTGGAGAAAAATTAAAAGAAAAAAAGATAATTTTAAATAAAGTAGAGCATTAGACTATTACATCTAGAGTATGACAGTAGAAAGCAATTTGTTATTTTTTTTAAAAAAATTCTAGGCCCTCTGTAAGTAAGTTTTGGATTCTGACTGTCTCACACATACTTTTAGATAAAATGATGATATGGCACATCATCTATTTTGAGGTGTTATTAGAAATGAAAATGAATGTATAGCATAATGCAATTACATATCAACTTGGAATGCTTACTAATAGTAAGTCATTAGACAAATCATTATTGTTAGAATTTTCATGAAAGCTGCTCCTAGTCAAAAGAAGGGCAAAAAGAAAGCCTCTAGTTTAAAATTCACTTATGGAATTTTAAGGAGAGTGATTTACATTACATGTGCTGAACCGTTTAACAAATAGAAATAATAACACTTGACTTACTCTACAAGGTTGCCATAAGAATTAGAATAATGCAGGTAAGCTTTTCTTACATAATAAAAACATGAGTGTTGTGTGTGTACATGTACATATGCAGAAATGTGTAGCTAAATTTTATAAATTTACCGTTTATTGATCAAAGTAATTTTGCTAACTAAGATGTAACTGAACAAATGAAAGTAATCAATGTGATAATTCACAATTATATGAATAATAGTATCAAAAATAAGACTTAGTTTTTAATATATCTATTTAAGGTGATCTTTTGCACTTTTTTTCTTAAAAATAAAAAAAATTCAGTATACTAATAGTTTCATTAGGTCTTGAAAAAATATTCTACCTTTAAAATAGTTGATAATTTGTATTCATTATTGCCTGAAAATATTGAGTAAATTACTAAAGTGAGCTTCCTTAATAAAAAAAAGCTGAGGCTGAGAAGTCATAAATCACTATAAGCTTTAGAGTATTGTCTTTAGTTTAACCTAAGATTCTCTGGAGGGATTGGTTTATTCCCCTAAAGCTGAGGTTGCTTTTAAGGTTAGACATTTTCTGTGGGTGATAGATCCATGGCTGTAATTTAGTGGGGCAACTCTCATTCAACCTGCTGACAATGTGACTCCTTATTGATCAGATGACCTTTGTCAAAATGACTTGAGGACTATGGCTTTTTAGCTATAAGAAGTTGTCCTATTTGTGCCACTGTGTAGACAAATGAGCAGATCTCCAGCTAAGTGTCCTATCCAGTAGGCTTCTTCCGGAGAGATCTTCTTCCAGGAGACTTGGTAAAGTGGAAAGGTAGGTGACCCAAGCAGAGAGGGGACTAGGATATGAGATTGTGCACTGTATTAAAATGGCTGGGAAAAATCACTTCGTTATCTCCAGGACTCACTTTTCTGCAAAATCTAAGTTTGGACTAATATGCTATCATGTGCCTTTTAGCTCTAAGACTTTAGATTGCAGTTCAAAAAATCTTCTGAGAGTATAAAATAGTCCATTTAAAAAGTGACCTACGTTAGATGTTCAAAGCTATGAGAGTTATTCTTAGCACTAATAGTTGAGTGCCCCTACTTGAGACACAGTGGGCTATTTTAAAATGCTCTCTACCCCTGGATTCATCACTATTCACCTCACCTCTATAGTCTGAGGGTCAAAGATAAAGTTTAAAGCTATTATTTTCCCCTAACCTGAGAGAAAATATGCCATATTCTCATTAAACATGAACTAAATGGTTATAAAGTAAAAGGCTGTAATGTCAGCGTTCAAGGACAAATTACTTTTGTTTTCCTTTGAAAGTCAGAGCTGTCATTTGTCACACACAGCCTTTGTTTTATATGCTTACGTTATTTCCATTAAACTGCATTATCTGTCACATTGTTTTCTTTAAATATATTGTTACCTCACTTATGAACAGATAAATAAAAATGATTTAGAAAAATTCTATATGTGTTTACATGCTAATCAATGTAAAATTATCCAAGAAGTAAATAAAAGTGAAAAAGGGATGGGACTTTTTTCTTTTCATAGTGTTTTAATATTAGAAGTATGTGATGTTATATGAAATATATACCTAATCTTAGTGCAGTAGTTCTATGCAAAATAAGGTAGCCAGCAAAGAGTCTGGATAAAAGCTCGCTATAATAAATAAGTCAATATTTATTTTTGTTTGTTGTTTGTTTTTACAGTAAACTTTATTTTTTTATTTATTTATTTTTTTTCATTTCAGAATATTACAGGGGTACATATGTTTTGGTTACATAAATTGCTTTTGTACCATTTGAGTCAAAGTTATACACCATCCCTCAGATAGTGTGCATAATATCCGTTAGGTATGAATTTCACCCATCCCCTTCTTCCCTCTCCCACCTGCTTGATTTCCTATGAATGTCACTTCCATATGTGCATGTAAGTATCAATAAGTCAATATTTAAATGAATGGTTCTTTATAGTGAATGTAATAATCCATAAAACCACAATATACATTATGTTGAGTGTAATATTATACTCATCAGTATAGTTTATTCACAAAGATAAACCTCAAAAACTATGGCCACAGCTAGTGAAACTCTACCTTCCCTGAGCAGCAAAATTCATCTGAGTTTTACTTCAACCAGGTGGAAAACTTTATCATGGTCCCAAGAATAAAAGAACTCTTTGATATTCATCTAATTGTGTCCATGTTGTTGTGTTCAAACATGAATACATAAGTTTATTTGAACAACTGAAAATGTATGATATTTCTTGTTTTTTTGAAGTGCCTAAGGAAAGCACATTGTAAAACTGCTCTCAATAATATATATTATCCTTTTATCTTATTAATTCTTTAATAATTGCCTTTGAACATTTTAAAAACTATTATCTTTCCCTTTTGTGTAAGAGTCAGGATTAAAGATGAGAGCAGTTTTTCAACTTTGTCATTGTCATTGTGGTTTTACTTGTATCTCTATAAATATTATATGTTTATTTTCAGTTATGAAGGTTTTATATGGAAAAACAGTAAAAACACAGATTACACATATGTAATCAAGAACATTTTATTAAAATGAAAATATGACATTGTTTATCGCTTTGGTAAATCATTATACCACTTATATGAAATGAAGCAAACACAATAAAGTCAGTTTTTAATGAGGGTACAATGCTTTTGGTAGGAGTTATCAGAAAGAGATGCCAAGTGACAACACTTGAGTAGTTGTGGACTCTGGAGAAAAAACTTTTTTTTCAATAATGATGAAATTATTGTTAAAAGTTTTTAAAAGTTACAGATAGTAACTGTGATAAAAAAAAAAAGGTGTTGATAATTCTATTGTTTGGTTACTGTGGGATGAACATATTCCAAAAAGATCAAAATGAGGATGTCATATATATTTATTGGAATCTTGGCTTCCTAAGATATTTAGCTCAGAAGCTCAAAGATGCTTACAAGAATTCATTTTGACCTAGGCATATATATTTTTAGAAAATACTCTTATTCATTCTCAGATGCAACATGCTGGATGCGAAAAATACAATAATGAATAATGCAATGCTTCTCACCACAAAGACACAATAAATGTATGAGGTGATGGTTATGCTAAATACAGTTATGCATCACTTAATGGCAGGGCTGCATGCTGAAAAATGCATTGTTAGGCAATTTCATTAGTACTGTAAGGCACTAGTAGATACTGCCAGGCTTTTAAAATATTAAAATATTATCCAATCCACACAAGTTTACACAAAAACTTGCTCATGAATATTCATATTAGCATTATTCATAATAACTAAAGAGTGAGAAAAACCCAAACACTTATCTAGGGATGAGTGAACAAAATAAAACATGATCTATCCATAAAATGAAATATTATTCAGCCATGAAAAGTAGCAAAAGTTGATACATGCAAAAATATGGATGACCTTTGACCAAAGGCCATGTTATGTGATTCCATTCATTTGAAATGTTTAGAATAGGCAAATCTATAGAAACAGAAAGTAAGTTAGTAGTTGCCCAGGGATGGGAGGAGGAGAAAATTAGAAAGTATTGAGATTTTATTTGGGATGATAAAAATGTTCTGGGATTAGAAAGTGGTAATAATTGCACAACATTGTGAAATTTACTAAAAGCCATTGAATTGTATACTTTAAAAATAGTTAAAATGGTGATTTCTAGGTTTTGTGAATTTTATCTCAAAAAATAGTGCTGGAGAAATATGATCTAATTCAATATCCATTATAATGTCAGTTATGTATTTTGAAGGTAACTATTTTGAAACAAAAATAAATCTAATATCAGATAAATTGATTGGTTTGTTATTAAATACTTTGACAGAAAGTGGAAAAGTGGCTTCCATGCTGTTTTACTCTCTTTTTACCACAGTGCTTCATGAGATGAATCTTAAGAAATTTCCAACCTAATTGTGTTAGGGTTAATATTACATAATAAGGGTAACTTTGAATATTTTTTACTATATTTTCCATCAATATTTCCATAATTCAAATTTATTCCTGATTGCCAAAGATTTCCTCCATGTGAGTTTCCAGCATATTCTGTATTATAGCATCTGAAGTTCCTCCTGGAGAGCCATCTATGTATGCCTCTTTAAATTTCCCAAAATGCACATTCAAGGCACATTGCATATTTCTTATATGAAATAATAGTACTTTGTATTGATATATATTATTTTATTTTAAGGATTTAATGGTTCTCTTGTATAGGTTTTATATAATTGACATGCTTTGAAAATATTTTGGTTTTATTTACAGTAATAAAATATGTCATGAAATTTCAGGCATACATATTTTAATCTTCAAAACTTTTTTCCAAATAAATTAACTTGCATTATCAAAAATCAAGCATGCATTTTCTATTGTTTTCAATATGACATACACATTTTCAATGAATGTATTGATGTTTCTTGCTTAGAGCCTCATACTCCTAGATTTGGAACATTCACTTGACCTTGGAAATGTGTTCTTTCTCCTGGATAGCTCTTTGTAGAATAGGATAACATTGAGTTCCCAGGAAGCAATGGTAATGTCAAAAATTACAGCCTCATAAAAGCTTTAATTCTCACCATAAAAATAATATATAAAGTAGAGAACTATGAGGGTGCCTCACATATTGCAATGTCAGGTTTAGGAGCACTACTATAAAATTTATAATACCTATCTATTTGATAGTGGGTGAGAGTGTAAGAAAGTGTTGCTTAAATATAGCTGGGTTATAAACAAGTGAGGCTTTGAGGGAAGGTGGTTTGGGGCATATTTTGTGGAACAAATGAATGTTAAAGACCTGATGTTTAAAAACCCTGTTTCCTTAAGAAGGAGCTCCAAAAATTACATTTTATCATCCAAATATGAAGGGCTTAAATTACAAATAAGGTATGTTGTATGCATATATGGGGGAGTGAGATCTTTGAGTAAATGAAGACACACACACACACACAAAAGAAAAATCAACCCACCAAATACTCAACTGGATTGTCATAAACAGAAATGGAACAACCCAAAGAACACCTGCAAGCTAAGGGCACCATAGGCCAGAAGAGGCAGAATTAACTCTGCTTGACCAACGTTATGTTGCAAATCCCAGGTTTTCAGTTGGATCCTGACCTACTAGGATCCCATCCCAGTGTCCTGATACTGGCTAAAACACACATTGCTCTGAGATTCTGTCTCTGCATTATGGGAGGACAAGACCAGGGTTTAAAAGTAAGAACACTTAATAGGCAGATAGGAATGTTTTTGGTGATTTAATAGGGTCTTAGGTTTTCCATGTGCCATTCTGCAAGACCTATTTTTCACCCTATAGCTGTATATTTAGGTAAATATTTTTATTGATATTTAAAACATTTTGTCATTTTTAAAGAATCTGTTTTGCCCAGGATAATTATAAAACTCAGAATTTTGCTTCATCCCAGTCATCTGCTTCTTGTGAGAGTTATTCCTTTTGTACCCAGATTATTTTACTTTCTTTAATTAAATACTTCACTGAAAGAAATTATCTTTTCTCTCTGCAACTCCTTCATTTTGTCTATTATTTTGAAAACTATTTTCCCCCAAATCATGCTTTTATTCATATATCCACAGACCCTCCCTATCTCCCACCTTGGCTGTAGCTCTCAGGCTTTAGGGAACAAACCACGCATCTAAAGTCTTACAACAGTGGGTGTCACTGGGGAAAAGCCCAAGCCTAAAACCAAAGCAGAAAAGCCTCATTTCCCTTATTTAGATTTTGTTAGGAAAAGATCTATGACCCAGTATGGTCGTCTGGAAATATCCTGAATATTTCTGCAAAGGTTTTCTTCATTTCCGTGAGAGGGCCCCTTTCTCTCTTCTTATGTCCTTAAACAAGAGCGCTTGCATTCCTGGCTGCTTCTGACAGTCATCCAGCAATAGGTGTACGGACTGGGTTAAGAAGAAGCCAACAAGGTGGATGCAAAGCAAAATGACACAACCATTCTGGATCATTGATGGCTTCATTAAGCCACTGGACTGATGAAAACTGGAGTCCCTACTAGAGCTGTATATTCTGTTATGCGAATCAGTTAATTGTCTTATGTTTAAAGCTGACTTGAATCTGATTCTCGTTACTTGCTCCAAGAGCATATTATGTGATGTACGCATGCTCATATTTATCTTATATTTTAGTGATCATTAATGACTGGACCATTAAATAGTTACGATATCATACTTCTTATTTCAATGATAAGAATTTTTATTTTAGAGAATCTAGTTGGCTTTTTTCCTCCCTGGCCAGTTTCAGGGATCTATCTGAGCATATTTTGTCCTCTTATAGACCATCCTGAGGAACCAACAGCTTTTCTGCCACGTTATTTTACTCTGGAGTATAGATAGCATCATAGTGTTCATCTCTCTGGCTTTATCATGTTTCCATTGATTTGGTATTTAATGTCACATTTTTTTCTCAGTACAGTTTATTGTATCGCTGGGTTTAGTACAACAGACTAAATGTATAGACAATCTTTATGAGTTTCAGGCCTTGCCCTCCAGAAGTTTGCGGTCTAGTGAAAGATAGTGCTAGAAGCTTTATTGCTAAAACTTTTGCATATCTTTATAGTGTTGGATGACATATGATTTACTGCTCCCCAGGACACCACAGAAACAGAAAAGTATTTTACAAGTGAAACTGAAAAAAAAAAAATCTTACCTTAAAATGAGCAAAGGATATTTAGTGTAAGTGTTATGTTCTTCAAAGAAACAAGAGAAATTATGGCGTTTCCAGTCTATCAAAATCACCAAGAGTGAGAGATCCTCTTGGCAGGGCTAAGATTCACAGGCTGGGCATTTGGAGAAGCTCTTCTCCGTGTGCACCTGGGTGTAGGTTTAATATGCTGCTGAGTTCTTGTTTTGCACAGGAAGGCAGTCGTGAAGCACATGCCGTAGCGAACACCTGCTCTCTAGCCATATGAATATTTTTGAACATTGCAAAAATAGGCAGAGAGTAGGTGCAGATACAATTATTGCTGCAGATTTGTAATTTTCAAAGGAAAATTGCAGCTTTCATTACTGCTGTCTAAATTTAGATGAATGAGAGCAGAATCAGCAAAGTAAGTTTTTGATGTTATATATGTATAAATTCAGAGTTTGCACCAGAATCTGTTTGCCAGTTTTCTGCCTTTTTCTTATTTTATTATGCGTATTCTAGAAGATAGATATTAAAAAATAATTGCTAAAACTACATAAATTATGTTTTGTTTCCCCGATATGGTTTAATTAGTCCCTTTATGTCTGAGAAGTGAAGGTAATACTAGGAAAGAAAAGTAAAGGTAAAGTAAGAAGCTCTTCCTTTAGAGGAGCTATTCTTACATGACTTTGAGAAGCTAATGAACACTATAGAAACCCTTCCCAGAAAATAAACATGCACACAAAATTTTCATATAATTTTACAGCATTATGAATTCCCTGGATCTATTAGATATTTGTTTTAAGTATCCTTTCCTTCTTAAAATCATAAGGAGTATGCTTATAGCTCACTGCAGCCTCGAACTCTTGGGCTTAAGCACTCCTTCTGCCCTGGCCTCCAGAGTAGCTGTGTTTACAGCCATGAGCCACTGCACCCAGCCCAAGATTTACTTTAAAAATAAATTTAAGTGTAAGTATGATTGAAGTGCTATCTTGTTAGTTTATTCTAGCAAATAAAACATTATCAGAGAATAGGACTTTTTCCTTATTCCTAGGTAAGCACTCAACATGGAATTTATCCAAATTTTCATTCCATTAGGTATAAATAAAGAAAAACTTAGCAAACCAACACACTTTCATCAACTTTAAAGTATTTAAGATACTGTATGTGGGTATGTACACATGGTTCATAATATATATTTTATAACGTGAATGTTATCCTTAATGTGACCTTAATATCTTCTACAAAGTAGCTTAAGTAATTGAAATATACTTTGGAGAGTCCCTTAATTAACCCTACTTTGTTAGCTTATATTTGAGTGCATGTAACAGGACACCAAATACATTTTATAATTTAATGAAAATATTTTTCCCCTCACCTTCCAGGAAGCTCACATGTTGGTAGTCCAGAACTGGACAAATGGCTCTACAATATCACCAGTGTTTCAGAATCTTTCTGTTCAACTATCTTTGCCACAAGACTCACATTTTCACACATGTCTTACAGTAAAGACATAGGGCAGTTTTAATCTGCACTGAAGGCAGGAAGAAGGATGTGAGGAAAATGAAGATGGTTTGTTTTTCTGAAAAGCAAACTCATTCGTCAGAACTGTGTTATTAAGATGAGTTGAAGACCAAAAAACATGTTCTTGTAAGTCAGCACATTGCTGCCCCAAACAAGCCTGCGATTCTACTAGTAAAGATGAAAGTAAGAATGGATATCCAAGGCAACTAGCAGTTTCTAGAAGAATCATTACTTTTTAAAATTTTTATTATTATAGGTATATAATAGTTGTATATCTCTATTCTATCCTTTTAAGCAGGCACTTTTTAAGTACCCCCTTTGGAATATGCTTTATACCATCTAAATGAAGCCCTTACTGACTTTAAAGCTTTAACAAATGAACTAGTTTCATAAATTGATAATAATAACAGAATAATTTAGGTATGAAAGTATGATAGGCATGTGAAGGAAATATACCTAATTCAGAGGGAAGTAATACAGAGTTAGAGGATATTTTAACCAAGTAGCTTTTGGTCACCAAAAATGAAGAGATGAGCTCTCCTGAAGGTCATTATAATGTTGTCTATATTTATGGTGTGTTTACTATTTGTCAGACACTGTAACTAAATGTTTTCATTGTACTTCCTTATTTAGCCCTCAAAACTTTACAGAGTAAGTACTGCCATTATATTTACTTTAAGGTAAAGCAAGAGCTGTTTAGAGAACTCAAATAATTTTCTCAACAATCCTCAGCTATTAATATGCTTCACCGGGATTTTAATTCAGTTCTCTTTAATGCCAACACCCGCACTCTTAAACTTATATGAAATGAATTTGTCTTTAAGCAAAAACGTGAAAGCATAGAACTGTTTGTTTGAGGGGTGTGGATTTACAAGCATCTTAGTATTGCTAGAGAATAGGTTGACTCAGGAAATGTCATGAAAGGGGCTTAGGGAGGAAGCATGAGCTAGCTCACCTACTAATTTAACTAAGGAGGATCCCCATTGGGGGATTTATGCAAGGGGATGTCGTGGTAGACTAGTACTTCTCAAAATCTATCACACATACAAATCATTGCGAGAGCTTATTAAGATCCAGATTAGGATTCAGAAGTTCTAGAGATAGGGTCAGGACTCTGTATTTCTAAACTTGCCCCCTCCTCTGCTGCCCAAGATGCCAGAATGCTGCTGATGTTGTTGGCCTTAAGTCAGAAGGTCTTTGATCACTCTGTTGGTTCTGGGAGGGTGTATTTTGAGGGACACACCAGAAGCTCAAACATATTTGTTGAAGAACAAGACACGCTTTGAATTAGGAATACCAGGTAATAAAGTGTTGCAAGTATATTGCCAGGTTAGTGAGATGAAAAGGAAGATCAGTTGCAGAAACTGCAGTGCAGGTAAATATAAGCTGTGGAACACAACGATGAAAGAGACTTTGACTCTGTAGAGGAAATCGAGGATAACAAGAAGTATATGAATTGCACTTTCTTTTCCAGCAATGGTATAAAATGTACTGATGTCAGAGCTTTAAAGAAATCAAACAGGAAGAGTCAATTTCCCACTATCTTATGTAGTCTCTTGCTTCTTTGGAAGAGGATAAAGATTGTTTATGCTCATTCAAAACAAACCCTTGTTATTTATAAGTAGTATTTTCCCCACATCAACTGTGAAGTAACATATTTTTACCACGACTTTTTAAAGTAGACCACTGCAGTAGTTCTGAAGAAAATATACACATAAAAGTCGCAACTAGGCGATGATGAATATCGCAGCTAATGTGCATGGGCTGAGCACATTTCTGGTAGGACAAATACAAAAACATTCATTGTAAACTAGCTTATAGAATTGCATAATTGGATAATGGCAGAATAAATGGGGATATATGAAACAAATCCACTAGTATAATAATTTTTATTTTGTATAATGTGATGCAGGTGAAATAAGGCAGAAAAACAAGAACAAAAATTGTCTCCTGGCCAATATGGGTGATGCTGCTCTTTTTGCTTATGCCAAATTTTACAGTTTAATGAAGATAAAAAGAATATAAATGGCTCAAGTAGTACAATTTGGCTGCAGTGTACTCATAACTTCTCTTAATTAAAATATAACCAAGCTAAAAGATTTTGCCATTTCAACAGCATTCATCCATTTATTCATTTAGAAAATATTTATGGAGTGTCTACTATTATCAGATACTGTTAAAGAACTGTGGTTTACCTGGTAAATAAAACAAAACAAGGCTCCTGTTTTCATGGCACTTATACCAGAATGTGGAGACATAGGATATTTACTTTAAAAGTAAAGAGAAAGAAATCATTTCAGAAAATAGTTTAAAAAATACGAAAATATGATTGCAAATAATTGGAGGGCATGGATATAACTTAAATTTGGTGGTTAAAAAAGTCGTCTTTGATGAGCTGCTGTTGTATTATAGATGCAATCTAAATGATAAAAAAGCAATTATCAAAAGATCTGGTGTGAAGTATGTGTCATGCAGAAGACGTAGTTAGTGTATGGACGCTGAGGTTTGAATAATCTTGATATGATCAAGAAAGAGTATGAAGAGTAGTTGAAATGGGCATGTTGAGAAGGTACAATGGGGTCCAGAAGACAGAAGTAGAGACACAGGATAAATCAAACAGCTCTGGGTAGAGAAGCCCAATGAGGTTAAACTTGATTGCAAAGTGATGGGAAGTACGTAACAGGTACAAACAAAGAAAACATACTTGGGTTACATTTTTCAAAGATCACTCTGGCTGGTGAGCAGAGAGTATGTTACTCTGGCTGGGTAACATGTAGATGCTTAAATGCTATTAGATAGAGGAGCAATGATGTCAACTGGTCAGTTATAGTTTAGGGAAGTTGTGCTAAGATAGGTATCTGAGAAACAGATGACATATACATGGCTTTTAAAACTATTAAGGGTCAAAGAAGGAATAAGAAATCAACAGTTACAACTGAAAGGGATGGACAATAAAGAGGAGAAAACCTTCATGGAGTGTGGCACAATGAAGGAAAGAGGACATAGTTTTTAAAAGGCAGGAAGAGAGAACCATGTATATTGCTGCTCAGAGTTCAGTGATGGTTCAGACAAATGAGTAGTCACTGAGCTTGACCACATGGAGCAGCGGGGAACCCACATTAGAATTGTTTCAGTAGAGCCACAAGGATGAAAGGCCAGGACGAATGAGTTGCAGGGAAAAGCTGCCTTTAATACATTATTTTTTTTTTTTTTCCGAAAAGTATCACTGTAAAGGAAAAGAGAGAAATATAGGGGTAGCTGGAACAGAGTGTTAGGTAGAGGGGGATTTGTTTCTCACATAGGTGATAATAAAGGTTGCTCAGAGAAATTTTACTTAACCCTTGCCTCATACTCAATGGAACATAAAATTTCAGAGTTTTTATTGATACTTCTTTTACAAAGATTCCTAATTTCCCCTCTCTACATATTTAGTAACATAAATCAGACCCATGGGTAAGAAATTATAATTATTTATTGACAATATTTGGTGTCATTTCTTTTGTGGAGGCACTGAAAATAGTAAACAAAATATGCATGAACTTTAAAAAATTTGTAAATATCTATTTTAAACATTGGCATATTCTATTTTATCCCAGAGTTCCCTGAATTTCATTCCTTAACTGTAGACATAATATGCTAATTTATTACCTATTGAGATTTCAAAACTACATTTCTGAAACTATCATTATCTTAAATGAGCAAAAATTCTCCCCACTGGAAGGAAACTAGAAATATCATTCTGAATATAAATGGAATTAAAACTTTCTGGATGAAAATTTTTCTATTTTTAAAAATTGTCAAAAGGAAATCCCAATCTCTTATAAAAACCTGTTTGAACACAAACCAAAGACTTAATAGTATATTTTCTTTAATCATTGCAGTACCCTCATCATTGGCATATAATACAATTATTTTTAAAGTTGTGTGGTACAACATTGTGGTCTTGTTTAAGGTTAACTAGTTCTCACATATCTAAAATAATATATTTTTCTATAACCGTGGTTGCTCAAATCAAATCATTATGTAGACTTTCAGAACCTCAACTGGTAAAGGTCACTATTAGTTCACTTTATATTGTCCAGTATATACCTTAGTAAAATTATGTATTGGGCCAAATATATTGCATACCCTCCTTGTTCTAACATTGAGCTAACCTAGTATCCTTATGGTTTATGCTAAAAACCCTTCTCTACTGGGTAAATATAGTCCTCCCAGGGCTGTTGACATATAAACACAAAGAACATTAAAGGAATAATGCTCTAAAAGAGAACATTTAGGCATTGGCCAGGAAACAAGGGAGTTATATGCATAGTATAACAAAATAAGCCATCTCTTATTTTGAAACACAGCTGTTTGTCTATAGACTTACTTTTTTTTTTGGAAAGTGAATTCTACAAGTAGACCCTTAATGGGATAGCATAAATGGCAAATTTATAATCACTTATTCCAATTATGTACACAAACCGTGACCACACTGTTCTACTGCCATTTACAGAAAGTTTTGATGATAACACTTGATGCCACTCTATAAGCTCCCTAAAAAAATACCAATTCCTGTAGAGTACATAGGGAATCTTTTTAAAATTTTTATTTTATTTTTTTAAGTAACAGTAGTAGAGTAGGTTGTTGATAGTCTGTCAACTGAAAAAAAAAAATTGGCAAAACAGATCTTTTATTTCTTTGAAGGATATATTCCATGGTTCACTATGCCAAAGGGTCAGTTAAAAATTTAAATACAGCACCCAGATTACTCATGTTTTGCCAGCAGCCTACTTGTTATTATACCCACATTTGAGATATTTCAGTAGCTTCCAATTATCCAGTTTCAGGGAACTGCATTCTGCTCTCAATTTTTAATGCCTAACTCCTGTGGATTTCAACATGATATCTGTGGGTAGCAAAGTGTCAGAATATACTGACTTTAAGAGGGTACTTACAGTTTTATAAGGCAGTAAATGACATAAAGTTTCCGTATGTGGATATTTCACTGCATGTTACATTATTAAAGGTATACCAGCTTGGTGTTCCATCTCAGAGCTCTGTGACAGTAAGGGAATGGTTTTTTTTGTTTGTTTGCTTCATTTTGTTTGTTCTTCCTCATGAAATAATTCAAACTGGGTGAAGAAAATTTTAATATTTCATTTTATTATTAAGAACTCATATTCTAAACCAGATGTAATGGCAGGTGACTTAAATCCTCTCTTACAAGATAGGTTATGATCTCAGGTTACATTTTGCATACATAGTTGGCCTCTGTGTTCTTGATCTGAGAAAAGGGTCATTTTTATTGTACTCTAAAAGCTATTTCATTGAAAACCAGAGAAGTAACCGTGAAGACACTGCTGTGATAGAAGCTTTGACTATTTTGTCTGTTTGTTGTTTTGTTTTGTTTTTCTTTATATTTTTTATTTCAAAGTATTACGGACATACGGATATTTTAGTTTCATGGATTAAGCATTTTAAAATGCTTTAGTCATGGTTATAAGTGTGCTTGTCACCCATACAGTATTCATTGTACCCATTAAGTAGATTTTTTGTTAGATGTTTGTTAACACAACTAAATATGTGAATATGCATAAACAAATGTCCATAATATATACAATGTATAATTTATAGTTGTTTTTCATACATTTTTGAATGTAAAATGTACTTAATAAATTCATAATAGATTTTTTCTGGCTTTGTTAGGAGAAACTCATTAATTAAATTAATATGTGGTTAATTCAATAAATAGATATCCAGTAAATATTATGTGTCTGGCATTGTACTAGAAGTCACAGGTGACATTAAACTATATGAAAAATACTTCTCAAGAAAGGGAAGAACAAAAGGATGTACACAAAATATAATAAAAGTCAATCAGTGCTAAATAAGAGCGGCGCAAATACAATCAAATTTCAAAAGAAAGAAAGGTCCCTTCTAGCTAAGGGTATCAGAAGATAAAGCTGTAAGAGCAAAGGACTGAAAATGGGAGAACATGTGATACCTTTGCAGAATGAAAAGTAATCCATTATGTAACATTTTACTTTGTGAGTGTGTGGAAGAAGTAGCAAGAGATAAACCTGAGAAGGCAGGACGGGAATGGATTATGAAAGGCCATTTTGTGAGACTACAGATATGAACAATACCCTGCAGGCAACAAGAATCCATTAACTAGCCCCAAGCAGTGTAATACAACTTTATCAGCACTGTAGGAATATTAATCCCCACCACTGAGTAAAATGAATTTAAAGAAGAGGATAATAGGAAGTAAGAAGATACAAGTACAAGTATTTCCATATGATTTTAGCAGAATGAGGGTGTGACGCAGCAAAGAAGTGGAAAGAATAAAGAGAGGGGAAAAGATTTGAGAGAGGAGAGAACATGGTAGAAGAATTATGCAAATTTAAAATCTAAATGTCCCTGTACAGTACAGTAAAGAAGAAGAAATAATTATTCTAAATCATTGAAGATGACGGCAGAATCAACAGAGTGGGAATTTCAGAGAAGCAGAAGCAGATATAGAATAGTCAAAAATGATTTGGCATGTTATAATTAAGGCCCTGGTAGAGCATCCAAATAGCGATGAATAGCAGGCAATGTGAAAAGCTGGCCCGAATTTCAGGAAAGAGTGTGAGTTGGAATATTTGAAATAATATGAAGAAAGCAATGGTTGAAGCCACATGAATAAATGAAATTAAGCATACAGAATCGTAAGTGTAAATTAATATAATCAGGGTGGTCTGACTTCATTGTGTCCTCCCTTATGTGAAGGTTAACTGTGGAAGACACCCTTAGGGTGGATCCATGATTCATACCTACAGGTGTTTGTGCCCTTGTGTGATGTCCCCCCTGGAGTATGACTTGTGAATTGCTTTTGACCAACAGAATACAGCAAAGGTGACAGGATGTATATGATGACATATCTGTACTTATCATAAGATTGCAGTGCCTAACTTATTGGACTCTCTTGCTCCTTTGCTGGTGTTGAGGAAGTAAATGGTCATGCCGGGAAATCATCAGTGGCAGGGAACTGAAGCCTGCCCCTAGGGTCCAAGGGCAGCCTCCAGCTGACCACCAGCAAGAAAATGAGGTCCTTGGACCTACAATTGTAACAAACTTAATTTTGGTAACAACCTCATGAGCTTGGAAGTCTAAACTTGAATGTAGAATATTCTCCAGACACTTGACTTGGTTTCTTTAAAATGTTAATTGCATAGAAAGAGAAACTGAGAAAGAGAGAGAGAGAGAATATGAGCTTTACCTAGTTTAACAGAGATTTAAGGTCAAAGAGACACAATAACTGAATGCAAAGTGTGGATCTTGTTTGAATCCTATAAGAGTATTTGAGACGTTTCAGCATGTTTGATTATGGGCTGGATATAGGTTGATAGCTCGGGATCAGTATTAATTTTTTTGTGCAACAGTGATAATGATTATGTAAAAATGCTCTTCATTTTCAGTGATGCATATTGAAATGTTTATTTATGGTCATAATAACGTGATCTCTGGAATTTTTAAAAAATCATTTATTTAAAAAAATGCTTTCTGTGTACCTAGGAAAGTATCCATGATATGTTAAGAGGAAAATGAATAAATAGTTGAAAGTGAATTTAGGTTGTAGACCAAAATATATCGTATACATCTTTTTCATGAATATGTATGGATATCTAGATATATATATGTATCTATATTATATGGATAGATAGATATGGCAGATAGATATTATGTTGACAAATAGATAAGAATAATAATATAAATAAAACATAGGTGCAGTACAGCAAACAATATAAATAATGGTCATCCAAGGAGATATTTTTGGGAAGAGATGGTACTTTAAACTATGTCTGTGTAAAATTGTTTAAAATGGTGATATAGTATTGGCAAGGCCTGGAAAATTTTCCTCGATTATGTCTTCAAATAGCTTGTCCAACCCTTGCTTGTTATCTTCTTCACCCTCAGGAATGCCAATAACTCTCAAGTTAGGTTTCTTCACATAATCCCACATTTCTTGAAGACTCAGATCATTTCTCTTACTTTTTCGATCTATCTCTGTGACTGACTTATTTAGTTGGAAGGAGTTATCTTCAATTTCTGAGATTCTTTCCTCTGTTTGATCTACCCTGCTCTTGAGACTTTCCACAGTGTTTTGTAGCTCTCTGAGTGAATTCTTCACTTCTAGGAGTTCAGTTTGGTTTTTCTTCAATATTTCAATTTCTTTAGTGAATCAGATAAAGGACTGATAACAAGAATCTACTTAGAACTCAGGAAAATCAGCAAGAAAAAATCAAGCAACCCTATCAAAAAGTGGGCAAAGGACATGAATAGAAATTTTTCAAAAGAAGATATAAAAATGGCTAACAAACATATGAAAAAGTGTTCAACATCTCTAATCATCAGGGAAATGCAAATCAAAACCACAATGAGATATCACTTAACCCCAGTGAGAATGGCCTTTATCAAAAAAACCCAAAACAACACATGTTGGCGTGGGTGTGGAGAGACAGGAACACTAATACACTGCTGGTGGGACTGCAAACTAGTGCAACCTCTGTGGAAAGCATTATGGAGGTATCTTAAACAGATTCAAGTAGACCTGCCATTTGACCCAGCAATCCCATTACTGGGCATATACCCAAAGGAAAAAAGGTCATTCTGTAACAAAGGCACGTGTACCCAAATGTTTATAGCAGCACAATTCACAATAGCAAAGATGTGGAAACAACCCAAATGCCCATCAATACATGATTGGATTAGTAAACTGTGGTATATGTATACCATGGAATACTACTCAGCTATAAGGAATGATGAAGATACAACATCTCTATGGTTCTCCTGGAGAGAGTTGGAACCCATTATATTAAGTGAAGTATCCCAAGAATGGAAAAACAAGCATCACATGTACTCACCAGAAAATTGGTTTCCTTGATCATCACCTAAATACAAATCTGGAAATGACACCAATTGGACATCAGACTGAGGTGGGGGGTGGGGGAGGGGATGGGGGTATGCCTACACAATGAGTGCATTGCGCACCGTTTGGGGAGTGGTAACACTTGAAGGTGCTGACTCGGGAAAGGGGGGGTGGGGAAAAAAATATGAAACTATTGTTTTTAACTTGCACTGTTCACTTAATAATTTATCATGAATATTTCCCATATTATTTCATATCATTGTACAAGAAATAATGTATACATTATGAGGACATACTGTATCTAACAAGATATACTGTTAGACTCTTTGATTCTGTAAAATTAAATAAAAAAAAAAATCAAAAAAAAAAATAAAATAAAATGTGGTATTTGTAAAAAAAAAAAAAATAAAATGGTGATATAATGAATATATTTTTAAAATACATTTTAAATGTAAGTCATATAAAATACATAGAGACTAATAGGGTAATAGCTCTACCTTGTGGATAGATAAAGTGTGTAAAGGGGAAAAATGAGATGAGAACAAGCCACGGAGTGGTACAAAGGAGGTAACTGTTGTGCTTACATCTTCGACATATTTAGTAATGGAGAAGAGAGAGATTAAGTGACCAAAGTTGGAATGAAGAATTAGGTGAAGAGTCTTTTAAAACATGGACTGCCTGATCGCACATTAATGTTTGTAGTCTGAGGAAAAATATTCCTGGGGAGAGGGAGATAATAAAAATGAAAAGGAAAGCAATATTTCACAGGAGGCAAGAAATAAAAGATCAAAGATCTCCCAAGAAAGGTCAATTTTAGGAGAGAAGACAAAAGTTTGTTTTTTTGTTTTTTTTTTTCTCTGAGATGAAGAGCAGGAGGAGCAGTTTGATAAATAGGTAAAAGAGCAAGAGGGAGGGAAGACTCAAATCAAGGAGCCTCCACATTTTTTTTTAAAGAAAATTCGTTTTGTAGACACCTTCCTTTTCTCCACTCTTTAACCCCAATCCCATCTGCCACCTCTCAGAGCCCTCATGAAACACCTTCGAAGTTCCTCAAGTCAGGAAGCTTAGAAATGTGTTATTGTTATTCCAAATGTGCAAATAAGAGCTAAGGCACTGGCAAGTCTAGCAAAATCCTCAAGTTTGCAAAGTGAGTAAGAGCTGGATAGGGATTAGGATCCCGATTTAAGTCAGTAGGCCCTTCCCTTTTCTTGGTGAATTATGGTTTTCTATAGCTGTTGAAACAAATATATCACAGGCTATAGATTAGTGTACCAATTTCTACATGGACAATTATCACCAGTAACATGTCAAGAGATTTTATGTCTCCACCCATTTAGTTTATTATGTTTTTTACATCAAATTGGAAATATAAAGGAAGACTGGTAAACCCATGTTTAGACTTAATTTAGAAGCATGTCTCTCTCTCTCCTCTTAGCCTCAAATCCTGTCAGTCACCAATTGTGCAGAGCCTAACTCTACATCACCTTTTCTACATCTGCACTAGTAATGCTTACCTCCAGGCCCATATTATTTGAACCATTTCAATAGCTTCAAATTAGCATCGCTGCCTCTAGTCTTCTCCCTTATGTTATCCTCCCAATATTATTTCCAAAACTACCTTATTAAAATGCTAATCAGAAATAATTTCCAGGAGTGAAGGGTTTTATCTGGTTTTTGTTTCTACTGATTTCTTATCACTTGGCAAAAAGCATGTACTCAATAAATTGGGTGCACTAAATATGAATAAATGAGGTTGAATGAATTATATTGGTTTTTAGTCTCAAAACTTCCAATAGTTTCCATCAGAACGATCTCTAAACCTTGGACCTAGCAGAGATAACACTTTGTGATCTGTGCCTACCTCTCTGCCTTCTCTGTGAGTTCATTACAGCTCACTTGCTTCCTCTACTTATGTTCAAGCCATAGAATACATAGAAGTATTTATAATTTCACCCTCATATCCTTTGTCTTACAATGCCTCAGTTTTGTGCAGAAAATTCTACCTTTGCTTCTAAATTAACTGCCTAGGAGCATAATACCAACCCATCCTTCAAAAGCAGGGGTTCAGTTTTTTCTAAATCCTTATCTTGCCTTCTAAAAGCTCCTAAACACAACATCTGTAAGATGTGCAAATGTCTATTACAGTCCTTGCAAAATATTGTTGCATTTATGTATGTATATACCTCTTTACTTTTTATGCTAAAGCAGCTTGATTGCAGAATAAATTTTTATACCTACAGTGTCTAACACAGTACTTGACATAGATGAAGGTAGGCAGTTGAGAGATGCTTTATGAAAATTCTATAGCTTCTGTGTAGATGACTATCCCTCTGCTGATTACTAAGTCTGTGACATTGAGGAAATTTATTATCCATTGTGTGACCCATTCTGTGAACTATATTATGAGGATATTATGTTATCAATTCCATAGAGTTCTTGTGAAGATAAAAAAGGCAGTACTTAGTACGTGACATAGAGTAAGAGTTCCAAAAATGCTAGAAAATTAATATTTTTTGAAAAAATAACCCACATAATCTGAAACTTTGTTATTTTTAGACTAAGGATAACAGTGCTAACCTCAGAGAATTTTTGTGAGAATTAATTGAGAAAATTGTTTTGAAATGACCATTCAAACTAATGCTATTTGTAAATGAAATAAATGAAATGTGTAAATGAAAATGTTGTTACTATAATAACAGGCATAAGTTTGATGTTGTCACAGGTTAAGAAGAATCTTGAACTGCCATGGATCCAGGCAGGATGACTCATTCATATAGTAAAATAATTAAGTATAGGAAGTATTGGATTTAACTTATGACTCTCCATATGAAAGTTTAGGACTACAGACTTGCATTGTAGGAAAGCCTATTTGAACTCAACATAAGAAGTTATTTTCTAAAAATTAGATTTGTACAAAAGAGATATCCATTTCTTTATCTGGTGGTAAGAGTTTAAAAACACGTGCTGATAACTACTAGATAGCTACTTACAGTTTTCCCTTCACCTCCCATTGTATATGTGATAAGCGGGATGCCTAATTTTATTGCAGAAAAAAAATATCGAGGCCATACCAATTTTTAAACATCTAGCTTTGAAGTTTCTTTAAGCATGGGTTTATTTTTTTCCTCCTTCAGGAGCAACGCCCATCAAAAGAAGCTGGCTTTTTTCTTTCCCCCCAAGCTTTTAAATGAGTTTTGTAATTATTATTTTCATGAATGATTAATCCTCAGCATAAGAAAATTACGAGAATGCAAATAAGCCTATGGAATTAAATAAAGGAAAGTGTTGCTTGGTGAAGCAGCAGATGTTGAATATTTCACGGTATTCCTGATTCCAGTTGTGGGGTTGTGCCAGGTCTGTAATAACTGAAGCACATTATTCAAGCCCCAGTTGGGACATTTGATCAATGTTCAAGTGGCACACAAGCCTCATTATTACAGTGTCCAGCAGGTGTAGGTATTCAGGAGGGGGCTGTCATTAAAGTATTTTGTATGTATCTGCTAATTATATTTCTCAGTTCCAAACAGCACCACTGTCATCCCTGTGGCATTTGTCATCCTTGTAGAAGGTAGCGTGGGTACAATGAAAAATAAATTATTCTCTTCATGATCACGTGGCGCTGTGCCGGAATTCTGGGAAAGCTGTGATAAGCAAACCTATCTTTTTATTCCAAAATGTCATTAGGAAAAAGCAAGGTGAGTCAGATGGGAAACTCTAACAAAGGAAGCAATTTCTAAATGTGTGTCTGTGTGTGTGCATGCACATGTGCACTTCTGTGTAATTACGTGTGCGTGCGCTATAATCTGGGCTTTTTACTGGTCCTTGATATTATATTCATGTTTCATTAATTATTTAAGTTAATAAAAATAAACCATTTACTTTTAATAAATTATATAGTTTATGAATATTTGCACATATTCCATTTTATTTAATCTTTAAAGTCTACAAATTTAATTCTATAAAACTGAAACTCAGTTTAAAATACATGTCCAGAGACAGAGCTACAAAGAGTGAAACCAGAATTTCACTTAGAACTTCAGGTTTTAAAGTCCAAGACACTCTTTGCCTACCCATATTGCGTCTTTGGGCTTGTTACCCAAACTTTAAATTAAAATAAATAAATAGAAAACATTAAAGAAGAAATAGAGCAATATAAAGCTTTGTGAGATGTAATTGGGTTTGCCCTGTGAACATCATCAATAGTCAATTTGTTTTATTAGTTCTGAAATGTGCTCTGCAATCAGTTTTATGTACCACTCTATTGGCTTTTAGATACAACAACAAAGCCAAATGTCCAAGCAGCTATCAGCAACATAACTTCAAATTTTAGACCATTTTCCCTTAAACACTTTCTTCTTCCCTGTCTCAGCTAGTTAGAAGGGGAAATTAAAAAATTGCAAAGTTGCATTTATTTTTTACTTTTTAAACTATAAAACATCTAAAATGTAATACTACTTAAAATACTGACTTCCAATAAATTAATTATTCCATATAATAAGATTTGGATCATATTTACAAAAATCACCATATGTTTAAAGAATGAGGGAAATTTTAAATCATCAACATTTTATTTAACAAAATAATGTATTTGATATTTACAATTTTAAAATCTTTTCGTAAATATAATTGTATAGAATAAAAAAATATTTTTCTACCAATTATTTGTACTGACCATTGTTAAAATCTAAGTTAGACTAGACAAAATTTTTTTATCCATGGGCACCCCACTGTATTTATTCTTTCTGTGTTAAGCTTGCTTAAAGTTAAAATAACACCTTTTAAAATTTGGTTCAGAAACAAAGTGTATTAGCATTATCACATCTTTCGTATTTTTATCACTTTATTATTAAAACTCATATGTTAAAGGGCAAGGGATTTGTGAAATTAGCATGTTCCCCCCCCACACACACACAAAAGTAGTCAAATTTATCCTTTTTTTCATTCTCGTCCTTTCCCAATCTGCCTTCTGTGCTGCAGTCAGGGTAGTCCTCCTAAAATGCAACTCTGTTCATTTGGTCACCAGCTCAAAATCATTTCAATAGCTACTTACGGAAGTGGTATAATTCCAATATTCTTTACCTCCATCTAAGGCCCTTTACTGTCTGACCTAGCCCTGTTGTTTTAAGTGCACCTTCTTCCATTTGTTCTGATGCAATTTATGTTCCTTCCATGATAAAATATAATCATCTGAATGTTTCATATAGTTACAATATTTTGCACCTTGACAAATGATTTTTTTTTCTTTTTTCTGGCAAGCCTTTTCCATTTCTCATACAACTAGTAAACTATCCTTTAATGGTAAAGAAGCTGAGATTTACTGAATTCCCATACTTCTTTCCTCCCCTAGTGCTAGAATTAGTAGCTGACACATAGCTGCCTGTGAAATACTGCATTTCCCCACATCCCTTGAGGTTAGATTCTGGCCAACAGAACGTATGAAGTTGTCTGTGACCCCATGTGAACTTTTCCTGAAATGGTGGTTGCGTGTATCCTCTGTCCATCTATTTTTTTGTTGCCTCCATCCTGCTTTCTGAAATGAACCCAGTGTCATATTATCACGCCCATTGCATATTTGAAATTAAGCTGCAAGTGATGTTCTGCTTTCGAATGTCTCCTTTTCAAGTAGAATGTTATATTTCAAGAAGAAAAATGTGAGAGTTTTCTACTGACCCTTTCCACTATACATCAGGTAACTGCCTTAGCTTATATAAAAATAGATACATATATTGATTTGGACAAAGTGCAGAAAGATCTTTTGAGGTGTTGTTTTTAATAACCATTTTATCTGTTTGTGTAACTCCTTTGCTCTTTCTGCTGATTGGCAACATAGGGGAATACTCCTTATAGCTGATAAAAAAATCTTATACTGAACCATGAAAAATCCAACCCAGCAAGAAAAATATATTTTTTCCTACAAACTAATTGTGACTTTGTGTTTTTTAAAAAAATTCCTTTAATAATCATCATCTTTAACCTCTCTTTAAAAAGTATAAACTATGAAAGGAAATCAGAGAATGCAAACAAATCAATGGAACAGATCCAACAACACCATAAAAGTGTAGGGTAGAGACTATAAGAATTTGCAAGATTTTATAGTGTTGTTGGATCTGTTCCATTGATTTGTTTGCATTCTCTGATTTCCTTTCATAGTTATTTAATTTTGTGATATATGTTATAGAAAACCAAGATGTTTGATTTTGGCCACAACTCTTGAAATACTGATATGAAAAACAAAACAAACAAAAACACTAAAAAATAAAATGACTTTCAAAAAACTATATTAAATATATATTTTAAATTTTGTTTGAAGACAGTGAAGAATTTCTAGGTCAAGATATAAGAAAGTATTTATCCAGCATTCAGGACTTTTTTGTTTTGGGAATCCTGTTTTTCCTGGGGACAGATGGTAAACAGGTCCACAAAAGGTGGTGTCCAGAGCCATGAAGAGTATAGCAGCCCTGATAAAACTTCTATACTTTGGTTTAGAAACTTAAAAATTTTTTTTTCCAGAATTAAGAATATAAAAATTAGCCAGCTCTATCAGGGTCTATAATTTGGTTTTTGTTCTTGTGGGTGGCCCACACACTCTCAAGTGCTTAAATTGGATTTAGATCTGGGATTTCTATGGAATCTAGACATTTGGAGTAAAAAAGGAAAATTCCTCTTAAAAGGAAGATAAAGATCATCCTGGGGCTAAAATTATTTCTATACTTGCTTTTTGAATACCATATTCTGCAAAATGAGAACCAGTATAGAAATTAGTAACTGGAAAGCAATTCACGAAAATCCCATATATTGGAATAAGGTATTTTTCCAAGGAGTTCTTGTTCTCTATTGTGGTAAATAGTATTTGGAGACCATTACCTAGAATAACCTCTTTAATGGGGACAGCTTATTGCTTTGGTATATTCATTGTTTCTAAGAACAAAGCTAGAATACTTACACGTGTGGGTTGAAATAAAAAATAAAGAAGCATATGCATATAATATATAATATATAAATGTATTATGTAATTGTATATAATCTTTACATATTTATCCATATCTTTATATTTTATACAGATAGGTTTATATATAGATAGATCTTGGCCTTTATACATCCTATCTTCATATGTCATTGAAACTTCCAATTTAAATTTGGGAGCACAAAGATGTTTTCACTTTTTAATGTCTTGCATGTAGATTCCTTTCTCCCATGTATGCTGAGAATCCATGTTCACAAGAACACCAGATTAATTTACTTCTTTTTATTTTTAAGTACTCAAAATTACTTTGAAACATTTGTTTTCATTATATTTATAAATCACTGAAAAATACATGATTCCATAGTCAAACTATAAGTCATGGCACTTCAAAGAAGTTTTATTTATATCTTTGTCCAATTTCACCTCATTCTTCCCTTTCCTTATAGGGAATATTTTTAAATGTATGTTTTATTTTTAATACAAGCAAATATATATATGTATATATTTGTGTATGTATATTTATATACACATTTGTACTTATGAACATATGTCCCTTCCTTAGATGAAAGCTATTATATTATAGAAACTTTTTTATTTGCTTATTTTACTTTAAAAATTTTCTGGAGATTAATCCATAGTGTGATATGGAGACCATCTTCCATTCATTGTTATAGTTATGTTGCACTCATAGTGTGGATATACATAGTTTTTTCCCAGCAGTATCTTTTAATGGATAGTTAAATTGTTTCTAGTTTAAATTATTAAAAATATTAATAGTCCTACAATGAATAGTCATCTTCGCCTATTTAGTTTAGCATTTTTATTCCAGTATATCTCTGGAATATAGTCCTAAATGTGGAATTTCTGAGTCAGAGGATAATGCATATGTAACTTTATTCAAAATTGACAGATTATCTTCTGTATGAGTTGTACCATATTTTTGTATTATTTTATTTTTTAATTAAAAATTAAAACCTGCATATATTTATAGTGCACAACACAATTGTGGAATGATTAAATCAAGCTATATAAAATATGCCTTATCTTATATACTTATTTTTTGTAGTGAGAACACTTAAATCTACTTTTAGCCATTTTCAAATATATAATATATTGTCATTAACTGTAGTCAACATGATGTACAATGGATCTCTTGAGCTTAGTCCTGTCTAACTGAAATTTGGTGTCCTGTGACTAATGTATCCCCAACCCTCCCCACCCCCAGCTTCTTCTGGCAACCATCATTTTCTTCTTGGTTTCAATGAAGTTCAACTTTTTTACACTCCGCATTTAAGTGACATCATGTGATATTTATTTTTCTGTGTCTGGGTTATTTCACTAAATATATGTCCTCCATGTTCATTCATGTTGTCACAAATGACAAGTTTTCCTTTTTTTTAAAGGTTAAATTGTATTCAATTATGTATATATAATACATTTTCTTTATTCATTCATATACTGATGGACATTAAGGTTGATTCCATATCTTAGCTATTGTGAATAGTGCTGCAATGAACAAGAGAGTGCAGGTATCTTTTTGACATACTGATTTCATATCTTTTGCATATGTACCCAGTAGTGGGATTGCTGGATTATATGATAGTCCTATTTTTAATTCTTTGAGGAACTTCCAAACTTATTTTCATAATGGCTGTACTGATTTATTAATACATTCCCACCAACAGTGTAAAAATGTTCCCTTTTCTTCATATACTCACCAACACTTATTTTTTTAGTAATAACCATTCTATATGGTGTTAGGTGACATCTCATTGTGGTTTTAATTTGCATTTCCCTGGTAATTAATGATGTTGAGCATTTTTTTTTTTTTTGGTACTTGTTGCTATTTGTATGTCTTCTATTCAGATCCTTTGCCCATTTTTTAATCAAGTTATTGTTCTTATTATTGAGTTGGTTATGTATTTTAGATATTAACCCCTTATCACATGTATGGTTTGTAAATACATTCTCCCATTCTTAGGTTGTCTGTTCACTCTGTTGATTGTTTTTCTTTGCTGTGCAGAAGGTTTTTAGTTTGATGCAATCCTGTTGGTCTGTTTTTGCTTTTGTTGCCTGTGCTTTTGGATATATATCCAAAAAATTTGATCAGAATCCAGAGCAATGTCATGTAGATTTTCCTCTATGTTTTCTTCTAGTAATATTATAGTTTCAGGTAATATATTTAAGTCTTTAATCCTGTTGAGTTGATTTTTTTATGGTGTGATGTGAAGGTGTAATTTCATTCTTCTTCATGCAGATATCCAATTTTCCCAGCACCATTTACTGAAGAGACTATTCTTTCTCCATTGTGTGTTTTTGGCACTTTTGTCAAATATCTGTTGACCTAACAACCTACAAAGAACCTTACTTTGTGTTAATTTAATTCCAAAAAGTCAAAGGAACTTGACTATATTTAGAAATATGTGAATCAATAAATTTTTAAATTATGACTTGGGAAGTTGCTATAATTATTTCAGTTTTACAAATAATTTTAAAAAACAATTGAGGTTCAAAAAGTTTAAGTAACTTGCCTAAATTGGCAAAAGTATTTAATAATAGTGCCTGGAATAAATCTTTCTCCTGTCAACTACACTGCCTTTATTTGTTTTTATTCTGGTTAGCATCATCAAATAACACAGTGTCCAGAAGACTAATATTTAGCCCCATTGCCACAGATTCACATTTAAGGTAAACAGGAAGACAAGTTCTGCATGAGACTCCGGTGATACACATAAGAAGTGCATGTACTTTTCCCAGCTTCATTCTTGGGATACTCTCTGGGGAGGTTATGAGATCGCAAGACAAGTAATGTTTGTTGTTCAGGTATTTGCATCTACAAATGCCTTTGATCCTGACTACATATGCAAATATCCAAAGGAAGTGAACAGTGCTTTCTCTTAGTAATTGGAATTCTCCAGGGATTCAATTAAAGCGGTGTCCAAGTTCATCTGCCTGCCACATTCCCCGGAGGTTGGTATCTGTGTTGAACTGCATAGCAAATCTGCCAGCTATTCCCAGGAAATTCTTGGCTATGAAGAGTCAGACTCTATTCCCCTGTGATGTATATGGAAGATGGAGAGAAAATGAGACTCTGTTTCAATTTTTATCATATTTTTTCTATCCAGGTGAGAGAGGTAGTTAGGCAGCCACTCCCTCATTCACAGACTATACTCTTAACTCCATGTCTGATAGCCTGAACAGAATATCACTTGTAATACATTCATTATCCATGTTAATTTAATCATTCATTTATCTTCCTGATCTAGTCTTATTTACAGAAATGTGATTAGATTATGTCAAGTATTCCTTTCAGCTTTGAGAGCCTGCGATGCTAGACTGAAATGTGATTTGAATGGGACTTCAATCTATAAATAATAATGAATAAATGCTACTACTGTTATCAACACTGCCACTACTACTAAATAACAATTTGCAGGGCACACATCACTTTCATCAATATAATCTAATTTTCTGCTTTCAACAGTGTTGCAGCTCAGCAAAACTAATAAATAGGGTGGTAAGTCTAAGGCCAAGTGGGACAAAGTGATGAAATGCTCTTGAATTTTGCTTGCATAAAACAATATGATATCAATACAAGGGAAAGTTATTTGCTGCTACAATGAAGACAAGAACATTCAGTCTTGTACAGAGAGTTTTCTTTAAGGACATGAATATATTATTACTGTTTTCTCAGATAAATTTGTGTTTGGAACTCCCAAGCCACAAAGGTTCCATGTTAGCACTTCACTATCCCTGGAACACTCTCATCCTTTCTCTTTTTCTTGGCTGGCTCCTTCTTTCAACATATATCACAGAGTTACCATCATCTCTTCATAGCACTTCACACCACTTACTATTACCTAAAGATATTTTTTATCTGTCAACTCTCTATCCATCTTACTACCTTACTCCTCTGCAGCATAAACCCAATGAAAGCAAAGATTTAATTCTATAATTGAATGTTATATATGCAAAGTATAAGGCAGTGCCTAAAATAAATCTGGAATTCAATAAATATGTGTTGATTCAGTTATTAAGTTATTAAATACATGAGAATAAATATCATTGAAATATTTTATATTAGCTTTATTTTAAAGCTTGATACTCAAAAATCTATAACCAAGAAAACTTCTCAAAAAAATACATTACTACCAAATATTGAGGCTAAATATTTATTTTAATCTGGGTTCAAACCACACTCTTTTGTTGGAAAGCCTAAAATCAAGAAGAATGGGCTTTCTGCCTTACTAAAAATTAGTAGATATTAAAAATTATTCGGAGAAATAAGCCAGTCACAAAAAGACAAACACCATATGATTCCACTTATGTGATGTTTCTAAAGTACTCACATTCATAGAAACAGAAAGTAGAACAGTTGTTATCAAGCTCTAGGGGGAGAAGAAAAAGGGGTTGTTTCGTGAATAAAGAGTTTCAGTTTTGCAAGATGATAGAAATCTGTTTCATAAATACGTGAATACACTTAACACTACTTAACTGCACACTTCCTCACAGATTTACACAATAGTTTTATTTACCTTATTTGTAATCATCTCATTACTTAAATCATCTATGTCTTTTCAGCACATTTTAAAATGCAATGCACTTAAACTGTTAGGAAGGAAGGAGATGAACATGAATTATCCGATTAGAAATGTGCTTTTGTTGCCCAAGAGAACAGCAGTTGCAAATGAGTTTGAACACTGCTGTGACTATTTCACATCTAAGACCACAATTCAGTACTAGCATTGTGAAAGGATTTTACTTTGTAAAACTGAAGTAGCAAAATCACCCACCGACTTAAACTTTCTTAAATAGTTTTCCATTGTCTTAAGGGAAAGATTCAATATTTTTGATTTTTCTGTAAATCTGGACCCTCCACAATCTGCTTCAGAATTCCCATCTTCATCTTCTACCACTACCACACAAATTCCTCTCAGACACACTCAATATTCCACCAACAGTCGCTTGCCAAGCAAGTTCACATTTCAAGAGCTTTTTACCACGTGCTCTTCTCTCTACTGCAGAAATGACTTTCAATCCCTTCTTTCACCTGTTTAAATTACACTAAAATGGACCTAGCACAATCACTTTGCTGTGAAGCCCTCCCTCGTGTATTCCTCCATAGTCAGACATTCCCTAAAGCAAAGTTAGCTAGTTTTTCCCACCAGGTCCCCCAAGACTCAGCATGTTAGCGATGGGAATAAATGTAAGACGATATTTGGCCTGGAACTCAGAACCCAAACACTAATTTTTCCTCCATCACTAGTAGTCCCTCTCCAAAGAATCCCCAAGATACATTATTTCAATAGTAGATACCAAATTTCTCCTGGGGAATAAGTTAACTTTGAGTGTGAACATATCTCAATACTATTTAATGAGAAGTTGAGCTTATGAGGGCCACAGCAGGGATACCAAATATTAAATTTGAAGTTACCTATGTTGCTAAAATATAAATATCTCCTCCATCTCTACATATTTTCCAATCTACCATGAATCTATGACTCTCACAGGTGCTTTGCATGAGCATGTTTTGGAGTTTTGTTTGGTTTTTGTTTGTTTGCTTTCCATAGCAGAGCTTTTATCCATTTATTTATTTGGTTATAGAATCATATGTCGCTTTCATTTTCTCCCTTATTATTTTGTTTTATTTTAATGTATTAAGAACGATTTACATGAAAAGTACCTTCTTAACATATTTTAAGTGTATAATACAGTATTGTTATCTGTATTATACAGTAGATGTCTAGACTTATTCATCCTGCATAAGTGAAATTTATAGCTGATGATTGACAATTCCCCCTTTATCCCACCCCCTAGCTCTTGGCAATCACCTTTCTATTCTTTTCCTCTATGAGTTCGACTATTTTTAGAAGCTCATATATGTGGAATTATACAGTATTTGAACTTCTATGACTTACTTCACTTAGCATAACATTCTCCAGGTTCATCCATATTGTTGTATGTTACAGAATTTCCTTCTATTTAAGTCTGAATAATACTGCATTGTATGCATGTATACATATATATATGTATACTCACACGCACACATATATACATCTCACATTTTCTTTATCCATTCATCTGTCCATGAATATTTACATTGTTTTCCCATCTTAGCTATTGTGAATAGTGGTGCAATGAAAATAGGAATGTTACTCTCTCTTCAAGGTCCTGATTTAAATTATTTTGCATAAATATCCACATGTGGGATTGCTGGATCAAATGGTCGTTCTGTTTTTATTTTGAGGAGCCTTCACAATGTTTTGCATAGTAGCTGCACCTTTTGTCTCCCCATCAATAATGTTCAAGGATTCCAATTTCTTTACACTCTCCACAACACTTGTCATCTCATGTTTTTTGATAATAGCCATTCTGAGAGGTGTGAGGTGATAATACCTCATTGTGGTTTGATTTGAATTTCCCTGATGATTAGTGATATTGTGTATATTTTCATATACTTATTGACTATTTGTACGACTTCTTTGGAGAAACGTGTATTCAAGTACTTAGCCCATTTTTAAATTGAGTTATTAGGTTCTATTACTGTTTAGTTGTAGGTATTCTGTCTGTCTTTATGCCAGTACCATACTGTTTTAATTACTGTAGCTTTATAATATATTTTAAGATCAGAGAGTGTGCTTCTTCAAGTCTTGTTTGCCTTTTTGAAGATTGTTTTGGCTTATTACAGGGTCTGTTATGTTTCAATATAAATTTTCAAGTATTTTTTCTATTTCTTTAAAAAAATGCCATTGGGATTTTCATAAAGATTGCATTGAATCTGTAGATTGCTTTAGGTAGTATGGACATTTTAACAATATTAAGTATTCAGATCATGAATACAGGGTTTCTTTCCATTTATCTATGTCTTCTCTAATTTCTTTCATTAATGATTTGTAGTTTACAGTGTACATGTCTTTCACTTCCTTAGTTAAGTTTATTTCTAAGTATTTTACTGCTTTTGATGGTAGTATAAATGAGATTGTTTACCTAATTTTATTTTTAGATATTTCCTTACTGAGGTATAGAAATGCAATTGATTTTTGTTTATTGATCATGTATTCTTCAACTTTACTAAATTTCTTGACTACTTCTAATAGTTCGTGTGTTGTGTATGTTTGTGTAGTCTTTTGGGTTTTCTATATATAAGATCATGTCATCTGAAAACAGAGACAATTTTATTTCTTCCTTTCTAATATAGATGCCTTTTATTTCTTTTTCCTTCGTAATTGCTGTAAGACTTCCATACTATGTTGGCAAGAGTTGGCATCCTTGCCTGGTTCCTGATCATAATGGAAAAGCTTCAACTGTTTCACTGTTGAGTGTGATGTTAGCTATGGGCTTTTCATATGTGGTTTTTATTAGGTCAAGGTAGTTTCCCCTCTATTCCTAGTTGCTGAGAGTTACGAGAGTGTGTTGAATTTTTTCAAGTGCTTTTCTGAACCTGTTCAGAAGCTCATAGAGCTTTTCTTTATTTAGTCTGTTGGGATGGTAAATTATATAGATTAATTTTCACACATCAAGCCAATGTATGTTTCCTTGATAAAACATTCTTGCTCATGAAGTGACACACACATGCACATATGGATTTACTTCACTAATATTTTTAAGGATATTTACATTTAGTGTCATGAAGAAATTTTATGTGTTTTCTTTTTTTGTAAGAGCTTTGGTATGTTTTGATATGAGGGTAACTTTGTAAAATGCCTTGGGAATTGTGTTAGCCTCAATTTTCTGAATGTTTTTTATAGAATTGTCATTATGTTTTCTTTAAATATTTGGTTCCTTTCACCATTGAAATAATTTAAGCCTGGAGTTTTCCTTGTGGAAAAAATTAAGCCATATATTCAATGTATTTAACAGATAGAAAACTACTTAGTTTATTTCTCTCAGAGTGAAATTTGGTAGGCTGTAACTCAAATTTGTCTTTCTCCAAGTTGTAAAACTTATGGGCATAAAATTCATAAAATGTCTTATTTTCCTTTTAGTGCAGAAGCTGCATTGATATTCTCTTGCTCATGTCAGCTCTTTTTACCCTCATATCTATTCTCTTATTACTGATTAGTCTGGGTGAAGGTTTATAAAATTAATTGATATTTTTCAAACCATCTTTTGGTTTCATTTATTTCCTCTATTGCTTTTATGCTTTCTAATAAGTTTAGAAGCATAAAACAGAATATATTTATAGCATCACTGCTTCTGTGTTCCAAGACTATCAGTAGAGCCCAGCTGAGTTCTCTGTTCAAGTTATCTTAGCTTCACAATCAAGAAGTCTGCCTAGCTATGTTCTCATTTGTGGTTCAGCATCCTTTCCAAACTGACTCAGGTTGTCATAAGAATTCAGTTCCTTGTGAATGTAGGACTGAGGTATTCAGCCACTAGAAGTCACCTGTCCTTTAACCAGTTCCATGACCACTTGCTTATTCAAGAAGAGCAAGAGAGATACTCTGTGCATCCTAGAACCTCTTTTCAAAGGTTCACCTGATTTAGTCAGAACCCCCAAGATAATCTTCCTCTACATTAAATTAAAACTAACTGATCAAGGATCTTAATTAAATTTGCAAAATTTTTCACTATTGCCATATAAAATAATATAATCATGGGAGTTATATCCTATCACCTTTGCTACATTCTATGGATTAGAAGCAACCAGTCCTCACTCAAGGGGATGTGGATTATACAATGGCATATGCCATCGAGGGTCATTTTAATTTGCTACCTACCATACTTTCCTTCTGCTCACTTTGGATTTAGTTTGCTTCTTATTAATTTCTTGAAGTTTAAGTTTATATCATTGATTGAGAATTACTTTCTCTCCTACTAAAGGCATTTAAAGCAGTAGACATGTAAGCACTATCTGAGCTGCACTATCTTAGCTGCACTTTATGTATTTGAGTGCACTATGATTTCATTTTTACTTAGTGAAATTATTTTCTCACTTTTCTTGTGAAATATTTCTTGAATCATGGATTCAGAAATGCCTTTCTTTATTTTCTAATATTTGGGGATCTTCAAAATACTGTTCTGTTATCAATTTATGATTTTATGTCGTTGTGGTCAAATGGCACCCTTAGTAATATTCTGACTGTTTTAAATTTATTGAAACTTGTTTTCTGCACCAAAGTATCATCAATCATGGTGAATGCTCCATGTGCACTTGAAAGTAATGTATATTCTCCTGTGATTGTGTAGAGTGCTCTGAAAATCTTAATCAGGTCCAGTTGCTCAAGAATAGCATCCACATTTTTATATTATTCCTCATTTTTTTCTCTCTGATATTCTACCTCACCCCTCATCTTTCTGACGATGACCTGGTAGAGGCCCATGGATAGCAGTGCTGAGTGGGTGCAGGCTCTCTCTAGTCTGGGGCTCCCAGGGGTCATAAACTTTTATGCTCGCCTGCACTTGGCCTTTAAGAATTCATTAAAAATTCATTTATTTTTTTCTAACCTGACTTTATGGTCGCCAACTCTCCCACCAGTGCTCTGCCAAAGGTGAAACAGTTTTATGTGGCCTGTCTTTCTTTGGAGTGGTTTATCACCTCTAGAATTCAGTTCACCTTTGTGAATTTAGCTCTCTGATGGATTTGAAAAAAAAATTTTTTCCCACTTTTGGTGATCTCCTAGTGCAGCTTTCTACATTTTAAGCAGAACTGTAAAAGTTTGGGGCTTTGAAATTGACAGAGATGTTTCAGGTACCCCACCCCCAACTCAGAGCCAGCCTGGGCTGGATTGGCACCCACCCCAAGGACAGACCTCCCCCTAAAATGGTCACTGCTCCAGAGCTGATGGTACATACATTTTGATAGATTTTAAATCCTTAAAACAACAAAGGGCAGAGTGGAGGGGGGAGGTTAATAAAAAATGAGTCCTTCTTGCTAATAGCTGGGAAGGAAAAATGATAAAGTGTTGCAAATCAAAGATATGAAAACTGGAGGTTAATCTTATACAATTTAATTCTTCGTTTCTTTTAAAGGTGACACACAGGGCATTCATGAGGAAAGGAACACCTTTCACAGGTCATTCTCTGCCCTATAGTATTAGGTCTGGATCTTTTACTTTGTTGTTGATGTTTATGGTTTTCATTAGGGTAAGAGAAAGTGATTTAGACAAAGATTTCCAGAGACACCTCCTCAGTGCTAAGCCAGCAACTTGAGGAGCAGGATTGCTATTTGGTGATCATTCATGTGTATGTGTATGTGCACATGTGTGAACACACACTGTGTATGGGACAGAAAGTCTTTATGCAATAATACTCAGTACCTATGTTTAAAACAAGCAAACATTACTTAGTTTTTAAAATGAGATACATTCTAGATTACATATTCATTTAAAATACTTTATTTGTTCTATTTTTCTTTAGAGTGCAAATTACAAGACGTAATGTATTTTCTAAAATAGGCATGCATCTTAAATGAAAAATAATAATATATTATGAAATCTTACGAGCACATGAGGAAATCAAAAGAGCACACTGGCACAGGAGGAAAGAAAGGAACACAAAGTGTGAAGTTCTGGTTTCTTCAGATCTCTGAGGACAAAATCTATCAGAAAAGACTTTCTTGTTCTGTGAGCCAATCCAATCCTGATTATACTTTCTATGTGCAATTTGTTTAAAAAATCTAATCATCTCTCCTGCTCCAGATATAACCTCTCCACCCCATGTGGTTCATATTATGTAAATGGAGTCAGAAATGTAATAGCTCAAATTTGATTATAGCGGCTTGTTGCCTGTGGTATCATTAAAAGTGTGAGTTGACACATGAGCTTCTAGTTTATGGTACTGCATGTCATAAGCACATTAGTTAAAGCAGTAACAGCCCCTGTTGCTGTTATACTGCAACTGGCAAAAGACGTATTTGTAGACTAGGCTAACCTGCTGTAACAGATAACTTTAAAACCTCAGTGGCTTACACGACAAAGTTCCTCCGTGCATCTTGGTGGAGTGCAGGTGGGCAGGAGGTAGGGAGGGCCTTCCCTCTCTGGGGCTTCCAGTCCTTCACTGGACACTTTGGTTTCCAGTGACAAATGAACAGGGAAAGATTGCACAGATGAATTAAATAAGAGGTGTAGGGCAGGTTTGCAATGGCACCCACCACCCACCACTTCACTCTACATTGCCCATATCTCAGTCCTGTGGCCAGACCATTACAAGGCTTCATGAGTGTTAGGTAGCAGTGTGCCATCCAAAATAAATATGGACATTTTTGGATGACTAGTTAGGGTCTATAACAGATAATACATGATAAATGAGAAAACAGCTAACATATAACGTGATTTGGTCCCAACGGTATGTGGTTAATGAAGAGAAGCAATTATTTTTCTGTAGGCTAATAAAATGCAGACTCATCTGAGAAGCACTTATTAAAAATAATGTTATATGTGGATAATGTTTTAAGCTTTTATAAAAAATGTTTTCTAAATGCAGTGAGTCACTAAGACTGTAGAAAGTTGACTTCCAAAGTGAAAAAATAATTTAAAATGTGGTTAATGATAATAGTTTTATTCCATAAATAATTTTATTATAATCTTATAAAAGTCATTGAAGAGTGGTGAAGGTGATAATGGGAAAACACTTCCTATTTCTCTATTATCCTTGGTCCCAGAAATAGACTGTCCAGTAATTCTAAAGAGATGTCAGAAGTCACCACAGAGCCATTGCAGGGATTTAGGGTATTTACATGACTATAGCTACAGGAGCAAACATCAACTCCTTCAGCTAATACTTCAGTGACAATAGTTAAGCACATGCTGACAAATAGGACATGGACTCCTTTTTTTCCAGTTTTTAGTTTGTGTGTAACTTATTTCTGAGGTTAAGGTATTAGTTTAACACCTTGCACACTATGAAACAATAAAAAAAGGATTAAACAGGTCATTTTCTTGTCACTGTGATACCTCTTAAAAGTGACATAATGCATCAGAGCATAGTTTATTTTGTCAGGGCAAGGAAAAACCCATATTCTAGCTTGTAAAGAACACAAGATACCAGATTCGAGAGTCTTAGAGAATGCATATTTTTGTAACTCAGACAGGCTATTTGGAAGAGCAAAGTTATGGAAACTGATGGTATTCCAACACTGAATTTCAAGCTTCCAGAAGACTAATAATGATTTGCAAAGAAGAAGAATTCACTTCAAGGAGAAGAAAGGAACTAATTGTATTATATGTCTATACTTAATATTGATCTATAGACAGTTTTCCATATATATTACTTATATGATTGTTAAAACACCTTAAAGTGTCATTATCATAAACATCATATATTTCAAACGTTATCTATTTTAGTGAAAGATAAGTATAAATATGTCATTGCACACTAAAAGTAAGAAAACACAGATAATCAAAATAAGAAAAATAATAAAATATCACTAATAATCCCACTTAATGGAGATAACCACTACCATCTAATAATATATCTTTCCAAAATCCTTTTCTATATGTTAATATGATCACATTATGTGCTGTTTAGAATGATCTGTTGAACAATGGCATTCATTCTATTAATTATCTACCTTTTATGTCAATTATTTTAAACATTATTAAAAGCAATTTGATTTACTTTATGAGTTGCATTATGTAATTTTTAGAGTTATTTACTCATCTTTATATAGAAGATAACTTTGGAAAGGGAGGAACTAAGATTTCCGTTCTAAACTCACCTTTTCAAATCCAAAAAAATGAGCCAAATAGATCCCCCCCATTCCAAATGGCATTTCTCTCCCATTCCTCTGGCCTCAAAACCCTCACAAGGTCCCATCACAGCAAAATGTCTACTTGGTCTCTTTTTGAATTCCATATTTAGTCATTTTGCCAGCAATCACTTTGTAAGTGTAATTTGCAAATGGAGTCTCATAAATATTCCAGTTTGCATGGTTTTTCTGTGTACAGAGCATTCACATTTGATGGTGTAATTCCATTTTAGTTAAGGAAAATTTTATGCATTTGGAATTCTTTTAGTTCCCAACATGATTAAACCTGGTGCTGTAGCTAAAAAGCTCTTATGGCAATTTATCATTTGTTGGCTTAAAGAAAAGTTCATTACTTCATCCCATGACATTGCTTTCTTCTCAAGTTGCAGAACAGATTTTTCACTACAAGACACTTTCTCTTCTATCCCTTACAATCTACTATCCATTACTACCCAGAGCGCTTTTTTCATTCTAAATGTTTTTTTTTCTTTCCTTGATGCAGATACAAGAGGGAACTTATGTGAAGGAAGAGAAATAGTTCCTTCATTTCTTTTTCTGAAACTTGGAATTAATTCTGTAGAATTTTTTAGCCTTCCCATTTGCTGTCCACATATTTTACTAAAACAGATTAGGAACTACAAAAGGAAATGAGGCAATCTGCTCACCTGCTTACGAATACAAACAATGAAAATAATTTTCACCTCCTGAAGGCCTGTCATGTATTGTGATTTATTCTTGGTGCTTGAAATTAATTATGTAACTTAATGTTTACAGCTTCTTTCCTAGGAGATTGTTCATATTAATTCATAGAAGGAAAGATGAGGATCTTAAATTTTATGTAAATTACATAGGGTTCAAATTCTAATCAGTAGAACAGCGACTTTCACTTCCAGGTTTGACTTACCACAAATCTGCAATTTATAACCATACTGCAATCTTGTTTGGCTCCAAAATACCTGACAGCAAAGCTTTTTAGTAGAAAGAAGAGGAAAAGAAAAGAAATAGTAAATTATAATGAGAACTTTGTGTTACTTAACATATCAATTATTATATCTTTCTTACATTATCACAAAAAATCGCGAGCTGACTGTACTATTAATATTAACACAAACTAAGAAATCGTTTGGAGTATAGATAATGTAATCTGCGGATCACCTCTCTGTGACATTTCTTCTTTTTTTATTTTTTGAAACAAAAACAATGACAATTTCTTCAAAAATAATCTCAAAAAGCTTTATAAATACCTTATTTTTAAAAACTTATTTTTGAAACTTATTTCAGATTTACAGTAAGTTGCATATTTGTTTATAGTTCATTTTGTCTTTAGCCTGAGGGTATACAGTCAACATTCTGTTTTCAGAACATAGTTACCTTCATTCTTGCTCAGTGTAGTTATGTTATTTATTTTAAATAAATACAGTATTATTTATCTGCTTCTGTTTATATGTTACCTTCTTTCCTGCCTTCACTGTTGATTTTTTCCGTGGTGTGTGTGTGCATGTGTGTGCAAGTATTGGCATTTTACAAAGATTGGAAGTTTATAAAAGGATATACGCAAATAAGTAGCCCTCCTTCTTCCCTTTCTACCCATTCCACAAAATCCCTATAGGGAACTAATCTCATTGGTTGCTGGTTCATCCTTCTTGTGTTTTCTTTTGCACAAGAGCATATACATATATTTCTTATATCAACTTTTTCTTACACAAAAGATATCACACTGTCTTAAGTCCATTTGTGCTTATAACAAAAAATACCAAAAACTGAGTGGCTTATATACAACTGAAATGTATTTCTTACAGTTCCTCACATGTTAGAATATATAAACAGGCTTTCTTGAGCCTCTTTTATAAGGGCAGCATCTATTTATTCTTAATTAAAATTTGGTAGATTGTATCTTTCATTGACTTTGTTCATTTCATCTAACTTGCTATAAAATTGTTTATGCCGTTATTATTCTTTTATAATAAATATCTATAACAAATAGATAAATAGCATCTATAGAACTATCACTTATGTCATTCCTGGTAAGAAAAATTGTACCTTTCTTTTTTCCTGAAAGATAAAACATCCAGGTTTATTAATTTTATTGATTTTCTCAAATAATTAGCTTTTAGTTTAACTGATTTTATCTATTTTTTCTATTCTTATTCCATTGATTTCCTCCTAATCTTTATTAATTTTTTTCTTTGATTTACTTTAATTTTAATTTGCTCTTTGTATCCTAATTACATTATCCAGAAATTGAAGCCAATCGATTAAGGGCTTTCTTCTTTTCTAATATAGATGTTTACTGCTATAACTCCTCACCCCAAGTTCTGTTTTATCAACATCTGACAAAGTGCAATAGGTTGTGATTCCAATTCCTTTCAGTTCAAAATACTTTCTCATTTCTTTTCTTCTTAAATCCATACATTATTTAGAAGTGTGTTAGTTTCCAAATATTTTGTGATTTCCCATAGTTCTTTTTGTTATTGGTTTCTAATTTAATTACTTTATCATCAGTTCACATACTTTATATGTCCTAAGTACTTTCAAATGGATTGAGACTTGCTTTATGGCCCTGAATGTGTGTATCATTGCATAAAGTCTGTGTGCACTTGAAAAGAATGTGTATTCTGCTATTCTTGGGTGTAGTTCAAGTTTCTATAATGTCAAGTAGACCAAACTGCTTGATAATGATATTCAAATCTATGATTTGTCTACTTGTTTTATAAAGTATTTAGAGAAGGGTATTAAAATCTTCAACTATAGATTGTGAAAGTAAACATTTCTGCATTTAGCTGTAACTGATTTTGCTTCATATATTTTTGAATATTTTCTATTAGCTGCATAAACTTTTTTTTTTTTTTTTATTTCATCTTGTTATGGGGGATACAGAATTTCAGGTTACATACGTTGCTCCTGTACCGCCTTTCCCCCCAAGCCAGAGCTCCAGGCGTGTCTGTTCCCCAGGTCGTGCGCATTGCATCCATCGTGTAGGTATATATCCCTCCCTTCCCCACCCCCCCCCTTCCCGAGTCAGCACCTTCAAGTGTTACCACTCCCCAAACAGTGCGCAATGCACTCATTGTGTAGGCATACCTCCATCCCCTCCCCCGCCCCCCACCTCAGTCTGACAGCCAATTGGTGTCGTTCCCAGATGTGTATTTAGGTGATGATCAGGGAAACCAATTTTCTGGTGAGTACATGTGATGCTTGTTTTTCCATTCTTGGGATACTTCACTTAATATAATGGGTTCCAATTCTCTCCAGGAGAACCATAGAGATGTCGTATCTTCATCATTCCTTATAGCTGAGTAATATTCCATGGTATACATATACCACAGCTTACTAATCCAATCATGTATTGATGGGCATTTGGGTTGTTTCCACATCTTTGCTATTGTGAATTGTGCTGCTATAAACATTGGGATACATGTGTCTTTGTTAAAGAATGACCTTTTTTCCTTTGGGTATATGCCCAGTAATGGGATTGCTGGGTCAAATGGCAGGTCTACTTGAATCTGTTTAAGATACCTCCATAATGCTTTCCACAGGGGTTGCACTAGTTTGCAGTCCCACCAGCAGTGTATGAGTGTTCCTGTCTCTCCACACCCACGCCAACATGTGTTGTTTTGGGTTTTTTTAATAAAGGCCATTCTCACTGGGGTTAAGTGATATCTCATTGTAGTTTTGATTTGCATTTCTCTGATGATTAGGGATGTTGAGTATTTTTTCATATGTTTGTTAGCCATTCTTATATCTTCTTTCGAGAAGTTTCTATTCATGTCATTTGCCCACTTTTTGATAGGGTTACTTGATTTTTTCTTGCTGATTTTCCTGAGTTCTAAATAGATTCTTGTTATCAGTCCTTTATCTGATGTGTAGTATAGCTGCATAAACTTTTTTTTTTTTTTTTTTTTTTTTTTTTTGAGACAGAGTCTCACTCTGTTGCCCAGGCTAGAGTGAGTGCCGTGGCATCAGCCTAGCTCACAGCAACCTCAAACTCCTGAGCTCAAGCGATCCTCCTATCTCAGCCTCCTGAGTAGCTGGGACTACAGGCATGCACCACCATGCCCGGCTAATTTTTTCTATATATATTTTTAGCTGTCCATATAATTTCTTTCTATTTTTAGTAGAGATGGGGTCTCGCTCTTGCTCAGGCTGGTCTCGAACTCCTGAGCTCAAACGATCCGCCCACCTCGGCCTCCCAGAGTGCTAGGATTACAGGCGTGAGCCACCGCGCCCGGCCTGCATAAACTTTTAAGATCAGCAGGTCCCCGCGAAGAATGTACACTTTTAGCATTATGAAATGGCTTTCTCTAACACTAGCAATATTCTGTGCTCTGAAATCTCTGTCAATTGATGCTACTATAGCCCCTCCAGGTTTTTTGAATTAGTGTTAGCATACTATATTGTTAATAATTTTTCTTTTATCCTATATGCTTCTTAATATTTGAATGTATTTCCCATGAAGCATATTGCTAAGCCTTTCTTAAAAATCTACTGTTACAAGCTTTGCCTTTTAGTACATTTAGAATGTTTACATTTAATGTAACCCTTAATATAGATTGTTTAATAATTTTTGTACTTGTTTCCTATTTGTCTCAATTGCTTTTGTTTTTCTTGTTTTGTTTGGTTTTTGGTGCTCATTCAAGATTTATTACTTCTGTTTTAAGTGATACAAACAATAATAGACACTGCAGAAGCCAGTGGCCTAGACAAAAAGCATCTCTGTTGTGCTTTTCAAACATTCCTCTCCCTTCCAACTTCATGGAATCTGTGTTAGTTTGCTATGGCTGTCACAGCAAAGTACGACAGAATGGGGGGCATAAAGAAGTGAAATTTATAGCCTACAGTTCTTTTTTTTTTTTTTTGAGACAGAGTCTCACTCTGTTGCCCAGGGTAGAGTGCCGTGGCACTAGCCTAGCTCACAGCAGCCTCAAACTCCCTCAAGCGATCCTCCTGCCTCAGCCTCCTGAGTAGCTGGGACTACAGGCATAAGCCACCATGCCCAGCTAATTTTTTGTTTCTGTTTTTAGTTGTGCAGCTAATTTTTTTTCTATTTTTAGTAGGGACAGGATCTCGCTCTTGCTTAGGTTGGTCCTCAAATCCTGAACTCAAGCAATCCTCCCGCGTAGGCTTCCCAGAGTGCTAGGATTAAAGGCATGAGCCACCGCGTCTGGCCTGTTTTACAGTTCTAAAGGCTAGAAATCTGACATCAAGATGCTGGCAGGGTTGGTTCCTACCAAGTGTTGTGAGAGAAGAGTCTGTTTCAGATCCCTCTCTTTGGCTTGTAGATGCTCTTCTTCTTCTTGTACATTCACATGATAATCCCCTGTGTGTGTCAGTGCCCTAATCTCCTCTTCTCATGAAGACACCAATCATATTGAATTAGGGTCCAGGATAATGACCTCATTTTAATTTAATTATCTCTTTAAAGACCCTCCATCAAATAAAGTCACATTCTGCAGTATCAAGAGTTAGTTTTTCAACATGTTAATTTTTGGCCTATACAACTTAACCTATAACAGACTCTTTGATTTCTATTATATTTCTGATCTTTCATCTTCCTATGGTGCACCCAATGACATGCAGAAACTGGGTGTGGGAATGTGTTTGAAGAGATCCAAGAGGGATTTATGAAACAATGTTGGATGTTCCCTTCAGTCAGACAGACTTGTACATGCATTGTTTTCCCAAAAGAAATATGGTCATCTGACTTCATGGTACTTTTTGTCTTTCTCCCTTTTTTTAACAACTTCATTGAGATGCAATTCACGTAGCATATAATTTGCCCATTTAAACTATGTGATTCAATGCCCACTTCATGTCAGTTCTTTTCCTTGTTTCTAACTTACCTTGGCTTAATCAAATTGTAATGATTCCAAATTATATTTTTAGCTAAATAGTTCTAATTTTATTTTAGTGTTTGCTTTAAGGTTTATAGTATACATATTTTAGCTTATCACAGGCTACTCTCAAGTCATACTATATCACTTCACAAATAGTATAAGAACATTAAAATGGTATCTCTCCATTTTTCCTTTTCAGATATTTGTGCTATACCTTTTACTTTTATATAGCTATAAACTCTTTACTAAATTATTTTTATTTTTGTCTTAGCAGCTAAGTACTTTGTAAATAAATTTGAATAATAATAAAATTTCTTATACACTTATTTACGCAACTATCATTTCTGGTTCATTCTTTTGTGTGGATCAATATTTCCATATAGTCTATAGGACCCTTTCACATTCCTTTAGTGCAATTCTGCTGGTGATGTACAGGGATACTTCGTTTTATTGAATTTTTCTTTAGCGTGCTTTGCAGATATTGCATCTTTTACAAATTGATGGTTTGTGGCAACCCTCAGCCAAGCAAGTCTATTGGTGCCATTTTCCAACAGCATGTGCTCACTACGTGTCTCTGTCACATATTGATAATTCTTATCATATTTCAAGCTTTTTATTATTATTGTATCTGTTATGGTGATCTGTGATCAGTGATCTTTGATGTTGCTATTGTATTTATTGGGGAAACCACAAACTACACCCATATAAGAAGGCAAACAATAAATAAACGTCGTGTGTGCTCCAGCCATCTCCTCATCTTTCACCCTCTCCTTGGGCCTCCCTATTCCCTGAGACAGGATGATATTCAAATAAGGCCAATTAATAACCCCACAATGTCCTCTAAATGTCCAAGTGAAGGAAGAGTCACATATCTCTCATTTTAAGCCAAAACCTAGGAATGATTAAACCTAGTCAGGAAGTCATGTCAAAAGCCATGATAGGCTGAAAGCTAGGCATCTTGTGCCAAACAGTTAGCCAAGTTGTGAATGCAAAGGAAAAGTTCTTGAAGAAAATTAAAAGTGCTACTCAGTGAATTCACAAATGATAAGAAAGTGAAACAGCCTTATTGCTGACATGGAGAAAGTTTTCATGGTCTGGATAGAAGATCAAACCAGCCACAACATTTCTTTAAACAAAAACCTATTCCAGGTCATGGCCCTAACACTCTTCAATTCTATGAAAGGGAAGAGAGGTGAAGAAGCTGCAGAAGGAAAATTTGAAGCTTGCAGAGGTTTTTCATGAGGTTTAAGGAAAGAAGGCATTTCCATAACATAAAGTATAAAGTGAAGCAGTAGCTGCTGGCGTAGAAGCTGCAGCAGAAGATCTGAGACCACTGATGAAGGTAGTAGTTACACTAAGCAATAGATTTTCAATGTAGGCAAAACAGCTTCCTATTGGAAAAATATGCCATCTAGGGCTTTAGTAGTTAGAGAAGAGAAGTCAATGGGTGGTTTCAAAGTTTCAAAGGACAGGGTAAATATTGTTAGGGGCTAACGCAGCTGATAACTTTCAATTTAATCCAATGCACATTTACAGTTTCAAAAACCCTAGAGCCCTTTAGAATTATGCTGAATCTGCTCTGCCTGTGTGATATGAATAGAACAACAAAGCCTGGATGATACCACATCAGTTTATGGAGTGGTTTACTGAATATTTTTAGTTCACTGCAGAGACCTACTCTTGGAGAAAAACTAATTCCCTTTATAACATTATTGCTCAATGACAATGTAACTTGTCACCCAAGAGCTCTGATGGAAATACACAAGGAGATTAATGTTGTGCCTGCTAACATAACATACATTCTGCAGCCTCAGGGAGTAATTTCAACTTTAAATTCTTATTATTTAAAAAATGCATTCAGTGATGCTATAGCTTCCATAGATAATGATTCCTCTGATGGATCTGGGAAAAGTAAATTGAAGACCTTCTGGAAAGGATTCACCATTCTAGATGCCATTAAAAGCAATTGTGATTCATGGGAGGAGGTCAAAATATCAACATTAACAGGATCTTGGAAGAACTTGATTCCAACTTTCATGGATGACTTTGAGGTGTTCAAAAGTTTAGTGGAGAAAAATTAATGCATATATGGTGGAAATAGCAAAAAAAAAAAAAGAATTATTAGATTGGTGCAAAAGTAATTGCAGTTTTGGACCATGAATTTTAAATCATTATAACTAGGCTCAAACACATCTTTATTAATCAAATTTGAAACCATTACAATCAACAGATTTTTGCCAACAAGAAATAAGTTTGTTTAGTCCTGTAGCATAAAAATCCATGCTTCGGGATTCCATGAACTCTCGGAAAGCATTTTCTGCATACTGCTGATTGTGGAAGTGTTCTCCCTGCAAAAAGTTGTCGAAATACTTGAAGAAGTGGTAGTTGGTTGGTGAGAGGTCAGGTGAGCATGGTGGATGAGGCAAAACTTTGTAGCCCAATTAATTCAACTTTTGAAGCACTGGTTGTGCCACGTGTGGTTGGGCATTGTCGTGGAGAAGAATTGGGCCTTTTCTGTTGACCTATGCTGGCTGCAGGTGTTGTAGTTTTCGGTACATCTCATTGATTTGCTGAGCATACTTCTCAGATCTAATGGTTTCTCTGGTACTCAGAAAGCTGTCGTGGATCAGACTGGCAGCAGACAACCAAACATTGACCATGACATTTTTTTAGTTCAAGTTTGGCTTTGGGAAGTGTTTTGGAGCTTGTTCTTGGCCCGACTACTAAGCTGGTCATCTCCGGTTGTCCTATAAAATCCACTTTTCGTGACACATCACAATCCAGTTGAGAAATCAATCTTTCGTTGTTGTTGCATACAAGAAGAGAAGACGATACTTCAAAATGATGATTTTTTGGATTATCAGTCAGCTCATGAGGCACCCACTTATCAAGCTTTTTCACCTTTCCAATTTGCTTCCAACACCAAATGACCATAGAATGGTCGATGTGGAGTTCCTCCACAACTTCTCGTGTAGTTGTAAGAGGATCACCTTTGATAATTGCTCTCAACTGGTCGTTGTCAACTTCTGATGGCTGATGGCTGGCCACTGCACTCCTCATCTTCAAGCCTCTGGTCTCCTTTGCAAAACTTCTTGAACCACCACTACACTGTATGTTCGTTAGCAGTTCCTGGGCCAAATGTATTGCTGATGTTGCCAGTTGTTTCCACTGCTTTATGACACATTTTGAGCTCAAATAAGAAAATTGCAAAGATTTGCTTTTTGTCTAACGTCACTTCCATAGTCTAAAATAAATATAAAGTAAACAGCAAGTAATAAGTCATTAGGAAAAAATCATAAAGCGAGAAATGTGCATTAAAATGATGTATAGCATAACCACATTTATTTAAGAATGTATTCCAATATCAAAGGCAAATTTCAACAATGCTAAAACTGCAATTACTTTTGCACCAGACTTTAATAGAAGCAGAGCCTGAAGAGGGAACTGAATTGTTACAATCTCGTAATAAAATGTTAATGGATAATGAATTGCTTTGGGTGAATAAACAATGAAAGTGGTTTCCTGAGATAGAATCTACTCCTGGTGAAGATGCTCTGAATATGGTTGCAATGACAACAAAGGATTTAGAATATTACATAAAATTAGGTGACAAAGCAGGGTTAGAGTTTGAGAGAATTGACTCCAGTTTTGAAAGAAGTTCTACTATCAAACAGCATCACATGCTGCAGAGAAGTCTTTTGTGAAAGGAATAACCAATCAATGCAGCAAACTTTTTGTTGTCTTATTTCAAGAAATGGCCACAGCCACCTCAGCCTTCAGCAACTACCACCTGGATCAGTCATCAGCCATCCACATCCAGGCAACATCCTACACCACCCAAAAGAATTATGACTTGCTGAATGAATGCTCGTTAGCACTTTAGCAAAAAGTATTTTTTAGTTAAGGTATGTACGTTGTATTTTTAGACAAAATGTTATTATACACCTAATAGACTGCTTATAGTGTAAACATAACTTCTATGTGCATTGAGAAACCAAAAAATTGGTGTGACTCAATTTATTGCAATATTTGTTTTATTGTGCTGCTCTGGAATGGAACCTGTGGTATCTCCAGGGTATGCTGGTTTTCTTTTAGCTTTCATCTGTCTGAGAAGAAAAAGTCTTTTTCTGACTTTGTTTTTGAACAATATTTTGTCAGGGCACAGAAATCTTGGTCGAGAGGCTTTGTATTGTATTTCCGTTTTTTCCTTCATTTTATTAAAGATAGTGTTTCATGGTCTGTTCATTTACATCGTTTCCACTGGTAAACTTTTGTGCTTCTTATTTTTGTCCTTCCAAGTCCTGCCTTTTTGCTATGACTGCTGCTAAGATTCTGTCTTTATTATTGGTTCTGAACAACTTAATTATGACATGTTTTGTCATAATTTCCTTGTTCATTGTTTTTGGTGTTTGGAGAACGTCTTTGATCTGTGGACTTATAGATTTTATAAACTTTAGAAAAATTTTAGCCATTTTTTATTCTAATATTTTTTCTGCTCCCATCTCTTCTGGGACTCAAATTGCTCACTCCCTTGAAATTGTTCCACTGCTTTTTCTCTATTCCTTTTGTTCTTCTTTTTAATTTTCTTTTTATTCTGTATTTCATTTTGAATAGTTTTTTATATTAACAGCTATGTCTTCAGCTTTATTAATCTTTTATTCTACAAAGTCTCGTCTATCATAGATGCCATCCCATGTATTCTTCCTCTCTCTCATGATAGTTTTCATCTCTAGAAACTCAATTTGTTGTGGTTTTTTTTTTTTAATATCTTTGAGTCAGTTTTAATTGATTGATTTAACTCTTCATGTAGGTCTTATTTTCCTGCCTTTTTGCAGGCTTGGTAATGTTTTGGGGGGTTTTTTGGGGGGAAGGTTATTTTTTTATCATAAGTCAGACATTATGAATTTTACCTGGTTGGGTGCTGAATATTTTTATATTCCTATAAATATTTTTCAGCTTTTTCTTGGGATACAGTTAATTGGAAATATTGCGCTCTCTCCGATCATGTTTTAAGATTCCTTTGGTGGAACAGTGCAATGCTCATTCTAGGGTTAATAATTTCTCAGTATGGAGGAAGACCCTTCCATGTACTCTAATAGCACACAAATCACAGAATTTACCAATGTGACTGCTTGCAAGATGCACTGTCTTCCGTGCTTGTCTTACACTACTTAATCTCCAGCACAACCCATTACCTGGAAAGTAAGTCAAAAGGTAGGAAAAGTATTTTTCCAGCCTGTGTCATCTTAAGTTATGCATACCGTATAGTTAGTTACTGCACACATAGGACTCTTTAGTATTATGCCTGGTTCTTCCATCGTCAATTTTGTTAATCCCTTTAATCTGAGACTTTAAGGATCATGACACTCAAATTTAAGATCATGTGTTTTCTTCTTAAAGGCTAAATGGCCTACAATTATCCTCAGGCTATTTCCTCAGTCAAGTCTAGATTCCATATTCCATGAACTCAAAGTATGCTAATAGGAGCTTTGCAAATACAAATGGTCCTCCACTTACAATAGATTTAGAATTTTTTGACTTAATGATGGGTTCGTCGGGGAATTAAATGCATTTTTGACTTATGACATTTTTGATTTATAAATGGGTTATTAGGACATAACCCATTGTAAGTTGAGGATTATCTGTACTTATTCCTTGAAAATGGAGTTTTAATTTATTTTTATTTTCATTGGTGTAATTTTTAAGTAGTTTTTTATTAATTTTGGTTCTTTTATATAATATAAAATTTTCCATTTTAACCATTTTAAATGTAAAATTCTCTGGCATTAATTACACTCACAGTGTTGTGCAACCATCACCACCATCTGTTTCCAAAACGTTTTCATCACCCATTGGTGTGATTTTTGAGATAGTGAGGGGATATAGTGAAAAATACCCATTTTCTCTTCCCCCCGCCCTAACAAAATTAAGAAAGAATGCTTTCTGGATGAGTGAAAGGGAGAGAAAGGAAAAGGCGAGATACTCAATTTCATTTTCATTCTATGAATTTAGTTTGTACATGGCAAGTTTCCTATCAAGCTATCTCTGCTATGTATTTTCTCCAATTCTTATAGGTTTGTTGCTGCTATCAGAAGCAATGTGAAGTCCTGAAGTGTAAAAATAACAGCATATCATTTTTATGGTCCACAAAGTGTTAACTTCATATCCAGCAATTGGCTGAAAATGACTCTATATAGCAATGTCATAAAAAATATAGTCTTTTTTTTGATATTCCTTTCATCCTTATTCCTAGTTTGTTGAGTAAATTAAGTTCATTTCTTCTGGTAGTAATTTGTCAGCTTTAATCAATTTTCATAAGATTGGTTTTATGTAAACTCCAAGGACTTTATAACTACCAAGTTTTTACTTCATGCACCCAATTACCTAAATTTTATACAGTGTTTGCTTAATTAGAATTATAATGAAATAATTTTAAAAAAATCTGTGTTTAGAAGTAATATGTTTTTCTAAATGGAATTTTAGGCTATATTTATTATACTGTAAAATGTCTTGCCATCATTGTAAATAATAGTGAATTAGTAATTAACTGCTCTGTGTGGTCCTCAGAGAAAAATAAAAATGAAAGGAAATGAGAAATCTCTTTAGTGTTTCGTAACCCGATAATTTCCTGGAGTTGGGTAAGATTACAAATTAATATTGTATTTCCAGTCATTTGCAGAGAATCTTGCCAAAACCAAGCAATTAAGGGGATGTTTAAATATCATGTCCAAAACTGATAACACAGGCCAAGTTGGACAATAATTGGAGCAGGCAGGCACTGCAGAATATTGATCTGGTAAAGTCAGGCCACCTCGACAATGTACTTCTGTGGTCAGATATTATCGCTTCCAATTGATAATTTTCATTTGTTGACTCACTTTTGTTGGACATATTTCTGCTTGTGTGATTGATAAGAATTAGAATTTCAAACATAGGTTTTGCCTGATTGCATTTGAAAACATAACAAATATTAATATAAGACTTAACCATTTCTAGAATATCTCAAATATTGAAAATATTAAACAATTCTCACTACTTGCTGCCCTAATATAATAGTGTAGTTGAATTTACTATTTTTACTTCAAACAGACATTTCATTTTTTGTTTGTTTGTTTTGTTTTGATTTGTTTGTTTGATTATTTTTAAAAACTTGGCCAGGAAATGGTATCATGTCTTCTTTTTATCCAGAGAAGATAAATGTAAAAAGTATGTAAAAAATGTGTATCTGTCTAGATATATATATGTATGTGTGTGTATATATATACTGTTCACTTTGTAATTTATTAATTATCAACATCTCAAAAACTATATATAGATTATCATGTAATGGGATCATCAGTTTTATATTAAAAATGTATTTAATGAGATTAAATATGTACATAAAAAGACATACAGGGCCTGTGTAATTTCAACTTCTAATCAATTAATTGCAATCTTTTTTTTGATTCTGATCTAAGATTAAATTTTGTTCACTGTAAATACTTCGGTTCTTTGATCTATATTTTTCCAAATTCCCATGATTTGAGTAACTTCATGAATGGGAGGAAGGAGAAACCTTTAACTGTTTACTGATGACTTCTATTAGTCTCGTTTCTATAATCTCATATTAATGAAGAATCATAGCAAATTATTCATGTCAGGTATAGATTTTAACTACTTTGATCCAGTAATAAAGTTGGAACTAGGTTTTTATTATTACTATGAATCTAAGAACAAGATTTAATTAAAAATAACTAGAATAAAATTGTGTTAAATATACATTATGAGAAAACTTTGCATTGTTTTATTTGCAACAAGACAATATTAACTTATTAATATGCATAAAGTATAAAGCATTCTTCTCATCATAGTTATTGTAATTTCTAGCAAACCTTTCATTATTCATACAAGATACCCATGAATCTAACAAATGATAAAAATCTGAATATCTTTATCAAACTCAATTTCTTATCTCTGTTGGTGACTGAGTTACTGAGTAGGAAACTACTTTTCACTTTCGATTTAAAAATCATGGCAACTTGAACATTCGATAAGCATTTTCATACATTTATTCACGAACATTTAAAAACAAAGCAAAACATGGTTTAGAAATATTTCCCCTTGACTTACGTTAGACTAGAAAGCTTCCTTGATTTTTCTGACAAAGTTTTATTAAAAAAAAATCAGTAACCTTCAGCAGACATTCGTCAGGACTTGACAAAGTTTTGATTGAAGAAAGATTGATTCTCTAAAGTTTGAGTGGTCAGACATGCACTGAATTTGCTGTGGTTCATTGCTATATCCCAGCAAGGATTTCTAGCCATTCTCGCCTAATGAGCTTATTAGTAAAAGGCTGAAAGGATCACAGATTGTCTATCAAGGAAGATTGTCAGTCACAAGCTGTTAGCGACTCTGCTGTGATTTATCCACCATGAGTAAAGAACAGAATGGTGCTAAAATGCTGCTTATTATGTCCCACAGCTTGTGCAGTAACACAAATAAAATATGTGGAGCAAAAGTTTAAAGGAAAAAATAAGTTCTAAAGAAGAAAATCAGGGGAAATTAGACAGAATAGTGCTTTGCCACCTCCCATTTCCTTTAGTGGTAATTATGACGTAGAGGAAAAAAATCAAAGCACCTGCAGCAATAATAGCCAAAGCCCGAATAGGTCTATTAAATTCCAATTGGAAAAAAATATTATTTTCAATTTTAAAAAAGTCTGCTTGACTACTGTTAGCAACAGGTAAAACTGACTTTTCTCCTTAGAGATAGAATTTTTTTTCCCATCATACAGATATATAAAATTCTTCATTTCCCACCTCCTTCTTATATCATAATGTAGCTTTCAATGCAATATTTGGAAAGGTGGAACCAGTTATCTTGTTTGCTGTTAGATAAGTATTAATATCTCTGAGCCAAATTAATTTGTTGATAATAACCTCTGGATTGGTGAAAAATTAGCAGTGCTAACTTTTATGTATTTGGTAATTCTTTTAAATCCTGTTTATTTCCCATTTTTATACAAATAACATAATTTCATGGGCATACTTGTCTTACTTGATAAGTAGGGAAAGTATATAAAATTCCTGTCTAAAGAGGATGGAGATTGAATTTTATTGTCAATACCTATTTATTACAAGGGAAAGTAACTTTAGAAAGTTTTTTGTTTTACTATTTTTAAAAGGATTATGAAACACTTTTTTAATGAAAGGACACATTTCTTTGCCTCTTCTTTCTACAGCTACCCCACTGAATTAGTTGATCTCTCATCCTGACACAATTTGTTAGGCATAAACTCTTCTATATTGGAATTATGTTAATCATCCTTGGGGCAGAAAGAGTTGAAGTGACTGTCTTGTGATCCATTCACACTCTTTACCGGAGGATGTTCTCAGAGTGAAGGAAAGAAGCAGGGAACTCATCTAATTTTTTTGCCAACATGATAAATTAACTTTCAAGGAAATAAACTAATGATATTTCCTAGGGTTTTTGTCTATGGAAAATTATTGATACGATGAATCTAGTAAAAAATTCTTATAGTGAATAAATTCAGAATTTATGGATTTATGAGATATAGTTCCCTGGAAAATGTTATATAATCTGGTGTATGAAGTGGAGGTATTTCATAGACCAAACATTCTCTGGGGTGTGGTGATAATCATTTATGTCATTTAGAGACTTTATCTATTCTCGTGCAGGCAAAATGTGTTTCATGCTGGAAGGAAGGACCTAGGGAGCTCTCCTCAAGTGTCCTGGACTTCAACCTGCTTTTTCTGAAGTCTTGATAATGTATAACCTTGAAATTATTAGCAAAGCGTTTCTTATTAGTTTGATTTATTTCAGTTTGAGTTGACAATCAAATTATTTATGTTAAATCAATACTAAAATGCTGCTTTTCTGATGTCATTCCTGGGTGGAGGCAAATGAACAACACAATCCCATAGTTTCAGAATGCCAACTGTAATTAATGTTCCTGAAGGAGGGTCTCTCTCCACTGTTCTCCTACATCGATCTTCCAGTCAGGTGGAATTTGTTAACCCACAGTCCTGAAAAACATATCAACTAGTCTCATGTCTATACTTTGTTTATATTCCCCCATTAACCTCTAAAATATGTCTATAATCTTCTTCTTTCTTGACAATTACAGTTTAAAAGTGCTCTCTGTACTGCCCTAAATTCCTACTTACACCCTAACCACCCCCACACCTTACCCCTATACTCTCACTTTCCAAATACATGAATTTTTCTTCAAATTTAAAATGGGAAATAAGAAAAACTAAGAAAATGCAGGTGAATTTAGGAAATTTGGGTAGAAAAAAATCCATAAATGAAAAAGTACATAAGCTTTACTATATAAAAATTAAAAACTTCTGTTGAAAAGAGCAAATAAGCTCCCAAAAACACAAAATAGAAAAAAAAAAAACATTTATGAGATTTTTAATATGTAAAGACTTAATGTTCCTATTCTGTGAAAACCTCCAACTAATCCATTAGGATATAGATAGTTGTGAAGGGACAAAGCATAAAGGAAAATCATATAAATGATAAATAAATATGAAAAAAGACAGAAATCTTACTTGTGCATTAATACCATGAACTGTAGGTTTTCCTAAGAATTTTTGAAAGGCAAACTTTGATTACAACTTTGATGGGGATATTAGGAAATGGATATTTTCACACACTTTTCTTGGGTATGTAATCAAATCTTTTAAAACTATAAAAAAGACATCTGCACTCGAATGTTTATAGCAGCACAATTCACAATTGCAAAGATGTGGAAACAACCCAAGTGCTCATCAATACATGAGTGGATTAATAAAATGTGGTATATGTATACCATGGAGTACTACTCAGCTATAAGTTAGTCAAAATTTTAAATGTGCATTTGTTTTACCAATTGATTTTGAAAATTCTACACCTAGGATGCATAAACTGAAACAATTTTACAAATATAAAGTATATGCACTGGAATGTTTTTAAAAATATTTTTTCCAATAATGCAAAATTAGAAATGCCTTAAATATAAATCAAGTGGTATAATTAAATATACTGTAGTACAAAAACAGAAACCTAATGCTGTCCTGTATAATAGTTCTATAATTCTTCACATGAAAAGATACCCTATTACACTCTTAACAAACCGTGTATTAGTATGTATAGGATGATGACCATGTGTGATATAACTCTAGAAATTGCACACATGCTCACACATACACAAGACAAGCTTGAACACAAACAAGCTTGAAAATACAAGCTTGAAAGTGTGCACCAATATTTCCAGAGGGTCTCTGTGATATTAGTATATGCTGGGACTTTTACTATCTGATTGTACATTCTTTTAGTTTTTAGCATTTTTACATAGACAGTGTGGTCTGGTTTTTGTAATAAGAAAAAAAGTCTTTGTTACATTTTGTCCTAGTTTATCAAAATTCCCTTTTCCTCTTACTGTTATGGTATATGATGCAATGATGCCTGTAGAAGAGCAGGAGCAAAATGGTTAAATGACACCTACTCCCACTCACCATGCTGTTTTCAGTAACAGGGAAACCATGTAACAGTTAACCATGTTACGTGTTTCAGTAACAGTTAACCATGTTAACCCAGTAAGAATAAATCTTCGTCAGAAATCTCACCTATAAATATAGTCAATAAAGAGTTTGCATTACAAATGCAGAGACTTAGAATTCTCTGAAATTACTAAAAAGGAATCTTACCAAAAATGGATCAATGAATGAATGAATGATCAAACAACAAATAAAGTGAAGGGAGATCACAATCCTAGTACAGTTCAGTTTGTGACAACTTCATCATGGGTCACAGTGATAAAAGACTGAATAAACCAAAGGAACTTAGAAAAAAAGGAAAAAAGGAAAGGAGAGAAACAGAAAAAAGAAAAGAAAAGAAATAAAGAGAAAGAGGACAAATTCACCTGGGATTGAAGCCTTTATAATAATTAATTCCCTTAGTCTCACCTCACTAAAAGCAGAATTATAATATCATACCTGTTTTGTGGATAATTATACCTAAATTGATTGTGAAGAATCGTTCCCAAACTACTTTTTTTAAGGTCTCTGTTACAGAACACTTCTGAATAATTTTATAATTAAATAATAGGATTGGCCTATTGAGACGCTGGAGCCCAGTGAGAGACAACAAATAAGTAGAAACCCTTGAAACTTCATCTTGACTATGTTGATGTGGCTGATATAATAATAGCTACAAGTCTTATCTCACAAAATAGATTCCATAAGCTCTGGGAGTAAGCACTGTTACTTTACCATCTATTGTGGTATATTTATTATTGTTACTATTATTTTATAAACAGTAAAAAAGAGAGAAATAAATGTTTATTATAGAAGATCTTCAATGTATTTATATGTGTCTTTATTTAAGAAATTATTTAAAGCAAACAAATTTCACAATCTTTGGAAGTAGAATTTTCTATTTGTACTAAATGTTTTTTTTTTCATGAAACACTTGCGAATATATTTTTTCTTTATTCTTCCACCAAATAGATGTATGTGCTATCAAATAAGAAGATTAGCTATTTTCATGAATGTCAAAGTTACAGATCATTTTGAAATTCAAGTACTCAAGCAACACTTTTAGGGTGAAAATTTCATCACTTCTATTATAATTACTGTTTAAATATATAACAGTCTTAACTTTGTTTTGTGTGTATTTACTGAAAACTAACAGATTCTTAATGTACTTTACTTTTGGAGGAGAAGAGGCACAGTATAGCATTATTGATACTGACACTGATTTGCATGCAAAGTATTAATTAAATACATAGTAAAATTATTTAGGATAATGATGCCCTTAATGGCAATTACATGTATAATGAACTTTTTAATTATAAAATTCTCTAAAAGTTCAAATCTTTGTAAATGCTGCTCTTTTCATGTAAATATAGAGAACTAATGTAAGCTTTCTCATAAAGTATTCATAAAATTAAAATTTTTATGTGGTTTAGTTATAATTGGTTAAAATATATTCTCTATTACTATGCCCAGCCTCCATGGTGTATAAAATGTGCTAAAAAGAGGAATCCAGGTTTGGTTAATGGACTTCACTTCTAATATCAAAGACTGACAGTGACCAGTGGCTCTGCAAAAATGATGTTCTAAAATAGAGAGAGTAGGTTGCACCTCTTTCATCTACCAGAGTCCTGACAGCTGACAAACTGCCAAGGGTTTCTCATGACTCTCCAAAGAGATGATTGCCCTTCTCAAAGTTGTTAAGCTAGAGCTAGTTTTACTGAAAATAAAAGAGCAAGAGGGAATTTATTAGCAAATAAGCAAAACTGAGTGTTTGATGATAAAAATCAAAGTTCATCAAGATGAAATGATTCCACTTGCTGTGGAAATAACAAATAATAATTGTTCTTTTTTAAAAAGATAAATAAACCATGCACTTGTGAATTCTAAAGTACTGATATTTTGTGTGACAATAAAATGAATATATGGAATATGGACTATAACAGGTGAAACTCTTTGAAGAAATATTGGCCTTTTCTTGCTTTAATGAAAAATTTTTCTGTACATGTACTCTTAGTTGCAATTGGTTGTCCTTTCTGCTATTAATTTAGTTTTTGTTTTTTGTTTACTTTTTTATTGACTTAAAACAATCCTAACCTATTTTACCTTCTCTGTAATTAAAATGTATAATTTCAGTAACTTTTTTAAAATTAGATTTCCTGATCCTCAGGCTCCTCCTTAAAACTATTTCTGAGATTTTTTTTTCTTTTTGTACTGCATTTATTTTCTCATCTATTTTTCTCCTTCCTTGGAAATTATTTTTAGAACATTGAGATAGTTATTCTTCTAAAATATATAAAGGTTTCTTATGTTTTTTAAAATACTGAAAATTAAAAGTAATACTTGCTAATTTGCATTTTCCCCCATTAACAGAGATTGCTTCATGAACACACACTGACACAGGACTATCCCCCAAGTATCTAGGCACATTACCCTTTCAAATTGAACTTAGAATAAAAGTATTGAAATATTTCTCCTGTTAACAAGATCACCCATAATTGATTACTAATTGCTATGGCCTGAATTTTGCCCCCTACCACTGCCACCAAATTCATATGTTGATGCCCTAACCCAAGGGGAAATGTGACTGTATTTGGCAATGAGGGCCTTCAAGTAGATAATGAAAGTTAAATGAGTTCATTAGGGCGAGGCCTTAATCCTATATGGCTGGTGTCTTACAAGAAGTAACTGTAAAGATCTCTCTGTCCAGGAGAGCATGGAGGTAAAGCCACGTGAGGACACAGTGAGAATGTGGCCATCTGCAACCCAAGGAAAGAAGCCTCAGTAGGCAGCAACCCTGTTGGCACCCTGATCTGGAGTGTGAAAATCCACACTACAGAGCTGTGAGAAAATAAATTTGTTGTTTAAGCCACACTGTCTGTAGTACTTTCATATGGCAGCTCTAGCAAAGTATACACAAATGCCTCAAAATTCCCTTCAGTGACTTAATAACATATTTTCTAGCATATACTAGAGTTTTGCTATCTGGAAACTAAAAAAGCAGAGTTTTAAACACATGGTTTTAAACCATGTGTTCTCAAACATTTGGAGGAAAAAACCGATGCTCTAGTATTTTTAGGCTCTCCATGGCTCCAAATCGATTCCCTTTAGTATAGTAAGAAGGAAAAGAAATGTAGATGGAATGTAGCCCACTCAAATTCAGAACTAAGTCTGAGTTAGCACTTTATGTGTATAAGTATCATATATAGGGATTCCAAAATAAAAGATATATGATATTTTCAATTTTCACACTTGGAAATTGCATACAACATACAAAGGATAAGTTTGAGGGCAAACTTAATTTTTAAAAATGTGTAGAAATAGGATGAATCACAGTACTAATGTAACATTTAATGTAATAATTAATTTGAGGTCCTTTAAAATAAAAGCACAAAACGGTTATCTTTGTGTTCTTTGCCAATGTTTCTGCAGTGCCTACCACATGATGGGTGCTTGGTTAATATTTATCAAATTAATTAATTTGTAAATTTTGTTACTTATGTGATCATATTGACATAAAATAAAAATCAATGTGAAATACCACTTTTTTCGTTCGTATCTTATAAAATTATACCTATGCATGTTCAAATGTAATTGTTTTTTTCTAATTACCAAACCCAGTTTTTTGAGTCATCTTACCAGTTTTTTAAATCAGCTTTAATTGTATTTAAATTGTTTGAGATACAGCATTTTTGAAGATGCGTATTTTCTGTTCCTGGAAATATTTCCCTAAGTCATTAGAATTCAATTGCACAAAATCAGGATGAATCAGTTTTGCCCTCCCAAGCATCTTGTAGATGGATATGTGTGATCACAACAAAGATAACTACTTAATATATTTCATTTTAAGTGATTATTAAAAGGCTTCTTTATTCACAGTGATATCCAACAGTTATTGTGCAGCCACATCTTGCTTAATACTTAAACTCTTCAAAATTTATGTGCTTCCTTTACAATACATCTTACAATTGACTTTGAATATACCAAAAACTGTTTCTTTTTAAGCAGGCATTAAGATCCCTTCAGACCAATGTAGAATTTCCAAAATGCATGCTGTCTTTCAAAATAAAGGGTTTGAGAAAAATCTACAATATGTACTAGGTGACAATTTGAATATGTATTTCCACCAAGGGATAGTTTTGTGTGGAAAAAACTACAAATAATAGTATCTACTAATGAATTACATAATGTTTATACTTAACATTAAATGATGGCATTTATTAATACTATATGTGTGTGTGTGTGTGTGTGTGTGTGTGTGTATATCAATCTAGTTCCACCAATTTTTCTTTTCCTTTTTCCTTGGACTTCTAAATTTTCCTTTCTCTCCCCAGATTTTTCTCCATTTATTTCTTATCTCATATTTTTATCTCCATAGGCCCTTTTCTGCTCAATTTTATTTGTAACCCTAAGTATACACTATGTACTTGTTTCTATTTATAAACATAAACCTATGGTACTTACTGTATTGATTCTGTCTAATTATCATAGAACATCAATATATGATTAATTTTAATGGGTAATAATCAGAATTCTCCTTTAAGAGGAAGTTAATCAGAGTGTGGCAAAGTTTACTAAACACTCCTAGTACCCATTCTCCCTTTTCTCTTTAACAATAGATTTCTAATCTTAGTTGGTCACATGGCTTCCCAGTTGGAGATCATATTCTCCTCCCTCTTATATAGATATGGCAGTTCATAAGTTTAGACTTATGGGATGTACATAGAAGTGATAAATGCAACATCTGGAACTTCTTCATGATGTACCCATTGATCACAGATTTTCTGTTTCCCTTATCCACAGCATGGAATGTGGATGGGGTGGTAAGGTGATTATGACAATATGGCATTAAATCTCCTGACAATAGAAAACCCCAGAAGGTGATGAGCAGAGAAACAGAATGGGAACTTAGTCTTTAAATTACCTCTTAGAGCAAAGTTGCTCTGCAGTCCTAGAGTATGTCCTCCAAATGTCTTTTGTTTGTTAGCAAAAAATGTAATTCTATCTAATTTAAACACTTCATTACTGCAACTTAGTTTGTATCCTTTTATACTGGATATTGAGACTGAAAAAAAAAACACCTTATATTTCATTTGGAAAATTCCACTTTGAGCATAGGTTTTGAAGTTAGACAATTCTTAGTTTCAATTCTAGTTTCATCTTCACTGTGTGTGTATTTGCCCTTGAGGCCAGTATTTAAATGTTAATAGCCAAAGTTTTATCTTCTCTAAAGTGTAGATAAAAATATGAGCTGAAGAACCCATGTTTATCTCAATACAGATAGAGATGGCTACCTAATAAATATTTATAGATATATGTACATATTTATATATGAGTTATTATCCCCACCTCTCTTTATTCGGTCAGCTGAGAGAGCCTAAATGACAACCCAGTAACAGTGAGCACACCTAACCCCCAGATCATGATTTCTAATACCATTCTCCAGTACAAGGAACCAGGGCTTCTTGGAGTAAGGGCTGACTCTAGGATTTGGGATTAAAATGTACAAGAGTAAGGGCTGATTCTAGGATTTGGGATTAAAATGTACAAGATGAAATCATAGCATCTTGTAGTGCCAGAAAGTAAGGAAATATCACAAATAACAAAAACAAAACAAAAAAGCTCTCATATGGAATTATGACACAGGAGTCAACTGGAATATCTCTTAATGTCCAAAGTTTGAATAATTTATGCAACATAATAGATAAATTAGCATAAGATTGTAACCCAAAGTATAAGGTAAATATCCATAAGTCCGTAGACATATATGGATATATTTGAATAAATGAATAAAAGAAGAAGAAAATACAAACCTCTTTGCAGAAGAATTCCAAACAAATTTTAAAGACATTGTGCCCTAAAGGAGGATGGGCATGACTCCCACTCAAGTGTGGGCTGCTGATAGTGACTTCTTTCCAAAGGGTACAGTCTGGAAAGGGAGTAAAAAGATGCAACTTTAAAGTGCAGAAACCTGACAGCCCTACTTCAGCCAGGTGACCAAGGTCAACACCCAAAGCCATAAAGCATGTTGATATAATAGTATGTAGCCCTCCTATGATGTAATGAAAGGATGCTTTAACTCTGTGATCTTCCAGAAAACCCATAATCTTGGTCTAGTCATATGGAAAACACCAGGAAAAAATATACTACAATATACCTGAGCTGTACTTCTCAATACTGTCAGATCTGAAATTATCACAGTCAAGAAGAGCCCAAGGAGATGTGACAAATAAAGTAATGTGATATCCTGAGTGTGATGCTAGGAGAGATTAAAAAAAAAAAAAAAGACATGGGTAAAAAATAAGGATGCCTGATTACTTTCCTGGTTTTGTTCTAAAACTTGGTCCATGTTGGTAGAGCATTTTGAATGCTCTTTCTTTAAATCACAATTATAAAGTAGATATTTTAGCCATCTTCCAATAATACATAAGTAGGAAAAATTTTATCTCAGACGTCTCATTCAAATACAATGAGTGAGAAAGATACTGTAATTATCTTAGGGTTATAAAACAAGCTCCTTGGTACATATATGCTTACTATACACACCTGCTTCTAATTAAAAGTCTGAAATTCTTATTTTTATGATTTAAATGATTATTTCAAATATATTTTATGTGGAAATTAGTTACTAACTGTTTTGAGAAAAAATAGGGAACAGTTGCAGGCTTGTATTTTTATGTCTCCTATTACACATAGCATATTCTAATAATTCTGAAAAGAAACTATTTGAATTAATGCTTTAGTTAGCAGGACTGCAGAAGAAAAAGAAAGACCAGCATAATAGAGGTGGAGGTTACAACATTTGTCATTTATATGGCCTATATTTTACTTCCTAAGGCAAATGTTAACACTTTACCTCTGTTTCTTTTCAAAGTGAACAAAAATACCTAGTTTGCATGTGAATTTTACTCTGAACTTATTTAGAGAAAAGATAATCAGTACTTAAAAAACATTGGAGAATGTATCACAGCAGCACCAAAGACCTTTGCTTATTTATCCATTATAATAAATATAAAATATTTTATTGCAATTTGGGGAAATATGCATAGGCATAACATTCATTTTTCTTTTCTTTTTTTTTTTTTTAAGACACAGAGTCTTATTCTGTCACCCACACTCTAGTGTGATCATAGCTCACTGCAATCTTGAACGCCTAGGCTCAAGTGATCATTCCTCCTCACATTCTAGAGTAGCCGGGACTACAGGTGTGCACCACCACACCCACCTATTTGTTTTGGGTTTGTTTTTGTTTTGTAGAGACAGGGTCTTGCTATGTTGCCCAAGCTTGTCACTAACTCGTGGCCTCAAGTGATCATCCCGCCTTGGCCTCCCTAGGTGCTAAGATTATAGGCATGAGCCACCACACTCAGCTTTACTTTTTAACTCAATTATTTTAAAGTGTATTTTAAAACAAGCATGGCAAATGAACATTCTTTCTCATGAATGAAGAGATGAAACATATTACATTGCCACCATGAACACAGGAATGCTAATATGTCTTCTAGATCCTGATTTAAAGCTTTTAGGATAAATGCCCAGAAGTAGGATTGTTGGATTGTATGGTAGTGCTATCTTTATTTTTTTTTAATTTTTTAATTTTTTTTTATTTCAGCATATTACGGGGGCTCTCTTCTGTTCCAACTACACTTATCAAAGGATTCAATGATACAATAAATAAAACACTTATGCATGCATACAGTTCTATAATTTGAAGGGATTATTAATTTCTTGTTTTGCTTTTATTTGGGGTTCTATCTAGTTGAAGAAAACATGATAAAGCTTCACATGTATAAATAAATTTATTTCAAAATTTCTACTTTTTTCTTTCTAAACATAGTGGAAATTAATTATCACCTTTTACACTGCTTGATGCATTCAATTTTTTTCAATTTAAAACAATTGTTTTAAAATACATTATGAATTTTTAGTGTTGTGGGACTTGAAAACAATTGAGATAGTTTAAAATATTGTATGGTGCATAGTTGAACTTTAGAAATCTGTTATCAAATTGGAAAATGTTTGATCAAATAATAGAATTCCATTTATCATGGGAAAAATGTTTTGTGTTTTGCTTTTGCTTTTAAAGACAGTAATGAATAATTTAGTAGCCCTCAAAATACTATTGAATCCTTGGCTTAAATGATTATTATTTCTTAAAGTTGCTTTTGGAACTCTACTCTTAGCTACATTTCTATCTAAAACTACGGACTACATATTCTAGATATTAAGTGATTTTTTTCAGTAAACCCCATAGTATAAACTAAATACAGTTTTCCCTTTGTTCTTTCATAGATACTGTAGCTAACTGCTAAAAACAATTCTTAGACTAACTGGGCAGTAAAATCTTCCTTGTTCAACCTCCCTGGTATGACAACTACTATTACTGCCAATCCATGGACCATATTATGACAAAACTGGAAGATCAAAATGTTTAAACACAAAAAATAAAGCAACAATTTTTTGTCTTATTTTGGTACATTATCCAGACTATTTCAAGCTTTGTGTAGAAAGTTTGTTCTTGTGAGCTGGTGCCGACGCCTGTTTCCTAGGTACATAGGCATCTCGGAAAGCCACAAAGTTCCTTTCACTAAACCAAATGTCTGCCTCTGCCCAGATACTTTTCCCTCCTGAGGTAAATGAAATTAACTAGGGCCACACTTTCCCTCAGCCTGATGACAGTAAGAATTAAACTACCTCCCTCCAGAGAGCACTGATTCTATGGGAAGGCTTTCTCACTCTGTCTAGGTGTGCTGTCATCTAATTCAATTAAATCCACAGCATTTCACCTTTTAGCTTTAATGAAGTGTTACCCTTCACCTTTCTCCATTCTCCACACTGCAATACTTATAGCCCTGGATAATTCGAGACCTCTTCGTACCAGTGCCTAACTCCAAGGGCTCCTTGATGCAGGCAGAGGACTTTTGTCCTTGGGGTATTCACGTTTTTATATCCCGGTTGGCTTGAGTATAATCCTCAGACTATATTGAAAATGAAGAAGAATAATAGGAAAAATTATATTGCAGTAGAGATAAAATTAAAATATTGATTGCTGTGTAATTTATGTATGAACACAGAGCCATCTTTTTACTTTGTAGTATAAGTATAAAATATTCCAATTGACTCTATTCTTCACATACTCTTCATGCTGTATTTCTCTTAAATGAAAGAATCAAGTGCTCTGTACTTCCCATCAACATCCTTGGAGGACACTCCTGAGAATAAACACTCTGATGCTTTGGTTTGTTTATTAATTCTCTTCTTCTTAAGGGAACTGAACCACATGATATCCATATTGCATAAGCAGTACTTTATTTGCAAACCTTTATGAGATTTTCACTTAATAAACCTTGACATATTTTGCAGTGGGTGATATTAATAGCCACACGGGAGCTACTTCAGTGGATCATGTTTGATGGAACGGTGACTCCCACTACAGGTTTGGTGACACCCCTGGGTGTCTCTAATTATCACACAGGCTCTTGTAAATTCTAAAATGACTCTCGGAAGAAAATTAATTTTAATTAGCCTTAATTTTGAAAAATACATCCCATGCAACATATTTCATGGCCAAAATGCCACATAATCAAACATGGAATGTCCCAAAGCTAAAAGTATATCCCTGAACTGCAATTTGACTTTTTAAGTGTGGTTTGAGCACCTACTCTGTACAAGGTCCTGAATCAGGCCCACTGAGTGTTCAAAGATGCATTAGAAATAGTCACTGCTACAGATAACTTATGCTCTTATGGGAAATATAAGCACATAAATAACTAAGCAAACCATAAGAAAATTAATTTGTTAAATACAAGTTTTGCCACATGGGTGCTGATGCAAGAACAATTAATTCTGATTAAACATATCAAATAAGGCTTTGAGGAGGAAGTCAAATAGCATCAAGGCTTTGAAAAGTAAAGGGGAAGGTAGTGAGTTGATAATGGAAGGTAGGAGCTGTCGGAAGGGCGTGTGTTGCTGGTACGTGAGCAAATGCAGAGGCCCATCCAGAGAAGTGAAAAAAAAATATGTGATAGAAACTTATGTGAATATAATTATTCTGAGTTATTTTTAAAAATTATTTTTTAAAACTATATGAACCATGCTTATAATTATTCACAATCAAATATATTTCTGCCTCCCACCAAATAATTTTAGCCAATACTCAACTTTATCAGTGACATTCTGAAGTGTGTGTATGAGTTCTTTTGGATCATATTAATAAGTAGATATATATATATGTTACTGTTATTAAATTTATTATTATTAGTTAATCTTTAAAAATATGTCCTGAGTATCTGCTATGTGCAAGACATCATGCCAGGAGCTATTTACTTTAAATAAAAATATAACTCCACCTGACATCCTCTACCGCTCATCTTTTCTCTTTTTCCCCTGTACTCTCACACAGACCTCTAAACACAGACTGCTCCTTCTGCCAAACATTATGCCTTCCTATGTATTCCTTTGTTCTGACAAAGTGTCTTATTTGGTTGAGAAACAGGCCAAGATACTTTGCAGAAGGAAAGAATATTAGTAATTTATATAGAGAATTTATTTATTCATATCATGTATGGCTTTATATTAACTGTTATGAACAAAATAGACAGAGATTCCTGCCCACAGGGGTTTATATTCTTCCAGGGTGGTGTATGCATGCATATGTTATAGAAGCCTTGAAATCACAGGTATATATGAATTCTATTCTATTCTGTTCATCCCAAAGAAAGGGAAGGTGGCTGGTTTGCCAAGGGAGATAAAGTCAGGGTGAACCTGCATGGTGATGACTTTTAAACATTTGAAGGACTGTTATGTAGAATAGGTTATGTTAATTAGGTAGCACCCAAATGGAGAGAAATTTTAGCTCAATCAATAAATTACTAATAGAACTATGAATCAATAGAAAATAGGCCTTATGAAATAATATATCAGCTACTATAATGCACACAGAGCATAGTTTCTATCAAAAGTGTTGGGGGAAGGATTTCTTCAGTTTTCTCATGGGAGGGGTTGACCTTAATTACCTAAATATGAAATTCAGTTCTAATAGCTCATAATTATATGCTGTGTATGGTTATTATATAAGCAATCTCACGCTTGTTTTCATTACTTGTTTATATCATTATTATTACCATTCCATTTGGATAGTTTATATATGTATTGAGGCTACTCCTCTCTTAGTCAGCTAGTGGTGTACTAGCACAGAACCCAACTTGGAACTTAATCCCAGAATGGGATTCATCCCTGCAGCTTCCTCCCACTTCGACCCTCCTATGGCTTCAGCCTTAGTCTCATTAAACTGTCTCCATGCTCAAAACCACCAGTTGATCCATTGTGTCCTGAGGGCCAAATCCAGCCTTCCCCCTGTTTATGCAAAGAATGGAACACAGCCGTTTTCATTTGTTTGTATGTTGCCTACGAGAGAGTTCAGTAGGTACAACAGAGACTGTACGCCCCAGAATATAAAATATTTACTATCTGGCAATTAATAGAAAATGTTTTCTATCTCCTGCTTAAACCACATCTCAGTGCTGTCTCCAGAAGTTCTTTTCAAATTCTCACTCCAGAATGGCATCCAATGCTAATGCTTCAATACATCCAGAAGACCTTTGTAGTTGCTATATGTTGTTACATATGAAATGCAAATAAATGTGACTTATCTATGTAATCCATCACCGCATATACCGGGCCTCTATTTCCTTCCCATCCACATCATTTAACACACAATAATAACATGACAGAGCAAATGAACATGAATACATCTGAATTCCCATTGCCCTGACATTCACTGAGGGAGGTGCTCTCACGTGGAAATGTGCTTCTATTACCTCAAGTAGTAGAGCCCAATGCATTTTCGAATAGAATCATAATCACAAGAGTCAATATAGCTCCATAGTGATATTCACATGATATAATAAGGAGTAAAATTTCCCATATAATACCCTTAAGTATCAAGAGGTATACTTCTGTAGTAAAACTAATTTTAGATCCTAACAAAGCCCTCAGAAACATGTATTTGTAATGAGTATGTGACCTAGAATCAGATGTCTTTTAACAGATATGTGCTTCAGTTTATTAGTTTAAAGAAATTATCTCCTAAATTTATTGTGAGTACTTAATGAGACACAAATATATATCTTACAAAATATGCATATTAAGCATTGTTCTTGCAGTTTACACATTTGTTTGTGGGATGTTCTGTCTCTGTTGTAGCTAGTCAACTCCCCCACAGATACTACATAAATGAATGAACATGATTGTGTTCCAATAAAACTTTATTTACAAAGACAGGTATCAGGCCAGATTTGGCCCTCAGCACATAACACATTAACACTTTACATATCTTATGTAATTATATCCTCACAATTACCAATTATCTTGTGAAATAAGTTGAGGAAACTGAAAAACCCAAGCACAAATTTGTTAAAAAGCAACAACCACAAAAGAAACCTTGCCTAATGCTATACAACTTATATCAATAGCATAATAGAATACTTGGGATAAGAATTCAAAATGAGTTCTAATAACTCAGATCTGTACATATGCCTGTAGTTCTGTAGAACAGACTTGCTGAAATGCTGCAGTAGCAATTATTTTTTCAAAAGATCTTCCTTAGAAATCTACCTTGGGAATACCTTCCTGTCCCCATACTTACATTTTTACATTTTTACATTTTTATGGCTAGTGAAATTGTGCCATTCCATTCAGAGCACCTGCTGCTAATCTGAATTTTTTTAAAAAATCCCCAATATGATATTTGTTTTTCTTTAATATGTTATTCTGTCTCACACACAGAAAACAGCTCTGTGGTGGACTTGGAGAAAATTTGACAACATTTTCTAATATTAATGATTTTCTTACCATATCTGATTAGATAATGAAAGCAAGAGTGCATTACTTCTAAGTCTCATGGGATGTAAATTGGAGAGCACATCTTTTTACTGAAATATTAAAATCAGGTTAACATACTTTATATGTCTTAATAGCAATTCATGTTAGAATTGTATTAGATGTTGTCTCAATTATTACCTTTTGTCTATGAAAACGTGTATATTCATGTGTTTGTTTTTTTTTTATAGTTCAATAACGTCTTGTCCTCATTCATTTATATATTGTGTGAATTCTGCCCTTTCTCTTTATCCCACCTTGTTGTGTATCCTTTAGGCATAATGTGAGTCTTGCTTTAATGAATCTTTACTACATAGAAACCCTAAAACTACCCTTTCATCTTTCTGGTCTATGTTCTCAAACGTCTATTATTTTTGTTTCTCGTTGTTCAAATTGTGTTTCATGACTAAATAGGCTTCTAAAGGATATGTCTTGGCACCTCGAGCACCACATATATTCTTGGGCCTAATAAAAAAAAAAAAAGGATGCTCTGTTCCAAATTATTGATTTCAAAATAGCTATTGCAATGATATCCATTCATAAGATGAAGCACATTTTATATAGGTAAAAATGTCTTTTGAGTTCTACATAATATTCAAGTACTATAGTATGAAGTACTATTCTGGACTTTCCTTTCTTTTTATTCCATTTACTCACTTAGTGATTTTGTTTATCATATATATATCAAATATAGTTTAGATATATGTTATATATAAGTATATATATTTACATATATATTTTTATAGATATACCACTGACCCCAAAATTTATATCTGTTATCCCAAATGCATCTCTTGATGGATCAATTTAATTCCTCAAAGGTGTTTGAAAACCAGCAGGTTCAAAGGTAATTCAGTATCTCTTCCCACTTCCCCTTCTCCCTATGCCAACCTTCACAACCAGAATTCCTCCCTTTATCCTAATCTAGGTGAAGGGAATCATCACCCCTTAGCCATATAAACCATACAACCACTGACCCCAATTCTCAACCTCAAAATCAATCAATCACTAAAAAATGATTATTTTTAGTAAATAATATCTAAATATCAATTAAATAATCTACTTCTCTTCGTCATTACTTATGGCTCCAGTCCCTCTTGTTTAGGTCACTGAAAAGACGTATATTCAGCCCCCCTCATTCCACCCATGCCCTCTTTTAAGCCAGTTTCCACACTCTTGGCAGTTAAAAAATAAATTTGATCATAACCCTTTCCAGTCTACATTATTCAAGTCTTTCCATTACTCTAATAATTAAGATTACTTTCTTAGCACAGTCTTTAAGACAAGGCAAAAATGTTTTTAATACCTCTGTTTACTTGATGAAAATATCGTTCCATATTAATATAAATATGCCTAGATAATTATTCCAAAAGATTGTGAGCCATTCCATTTCATAATAGTAGCATTTGGTGGAGAAGGAGTACTTAGGTTATAAAACTGCATTTTTTAAATCATGATAACTCACATGTGTAGTTTATTCACATTCATCTATTTTTAAATGTATATTCCTCTAAGTGGAATTCCTCAATAACAGTGTTAATATATATTTACACTTTTAGCAATATTGCCATACCACTCTGCAGTATTAACAGTTACAACATACACTAGAAATCTATGAAAGTAAATTATTTTCTGAATTCTTGCAAACCTTGGCAGTCAATATTTTATATTAATGAAAACATCAGGCATTAAATCACACTGCTATTTATTTTTACTAATGAATATGAAATGTTTTAAGGACTACTATAATTTTTATTCCTTGCGTGTATGTATTTTTTCTTCTTTTTCCCCATTTTATTTTGATATATTAATCTCTTTCTAATTTATAAGAGCTCCTTATATAATAAGATTATCAACATATTTTTTTTAAAAATTCAATGTTTTAGCACAGTGGCCCCCAACCTTTTTGGCAACAGGTACTGGTTTCACTGAAGACACTTTTCCCTGGATGGGGGTGGAGATGGTTTCAGGATGATTCAAGCACATTACATTTATTGTGCAGTCAAATCTCTTAGCTAATGATAATCTGTATTTGCAGCCACTCCCCAGCACAAGCATCACCACCTCAGCTCCACCTCAGATCATCAGGCATTAGTTTCTCATAAAGAGCGGCAACCTAAGTCCCTCACATGCACAGTTTACAGCAGGATTCACGTTCCTATGAGAATCTAATGCCCATGGTGATCTGACAGGAGGTGGAGCTCAGGCGGTGCTGTGAGTGATGAGGAGGAGCTGTAAATACAGATGAAGCTTCCCTTGCTTGCCCACTACTCACCTCCTGCCCAGTTCCTAACAGGCCACCAACCATACTGGTCTGTGGCCGGGGGTTGGGGATTGCAGTTTTAGTGTACTGATTTATTATAATTATTTCCTTTTAGTTATGCCTGTGCTGCTAGATTTGTTTATAAAAATTAATTATAATATTTGAATCATTTTGTTTGTTTTTTTAATTCCTCTAGAGTTTCTTTGGTCTGTGATTGAAGTAGATGTATCTATTTAATATTTATTCAAAAAAGTGATCAACCATCATAGCATATTTAGAAGAGTTTGTTAGTTTGTCACACACACACACACACACACACAGAGAGAGATACAAATAATGATAATGAAAAAAAATGCTGCAATCACATGAGCTATATAATTTACATTGGAGATTAATGGAAGTGTCCTCAAGGAAGCAACATGAAAGCTCAAACCTAAAGAGAAAGTGAGAGTTTTGAAAGGCTCATGATAGGGTAGGGAGGAAAATACTTCAGACAGAGGGTATTAAATCTGTGACGATTATATTGGAGGAAATTTGTGATAATACTTAAAAACTGAAAGAAGACTAATATAGCTTTGATGGGGAAAGCAAAGTGTGGGTGATGAGGGTGTCTCACAACATGCATCAAAGATTATGGAGACCAGATTGTGGAAGCCATCATGGGCCATGAGAAAGGGTGTATGTTTTATTAATTTCTAAGAGAAACCATTGAAAAGTTGTAAGCAACAAAGTATCTTTTATGATTTATATTTTGAGAAGATAATTCTGATTGCTATATGCTAATGGAACAGGAGATCAGGAAGATGCCCACTGCAGGAGAAAAAGGGAGTTATTTAGTAGCGGTGTCTTGTGAGTAAATGGATGAATTTACTTGAAGTTTTAAGGAGGTGGTGAAGGTATTGATTGAGTTTGGAAAACCTGGACTTAAAAATAAATCAGTAAAAAATAATTCCCCCAAATAATGAGAACAATGAGAAAAAAAATGATAGTAAGAATTCAGAAAAGAATAATAGTAAGTATTTGAATTTGCACCATGACATATTCAAGAAGACATGTCAAGTAGATATTTGCAAACAGGAGTCATAAGCTTAGAAAAAAATGGAATATAGCACAGAGATATGCAAACACAGGTGCACATACACACAGAGTATTTTTTATACATTTTGATTTTTACTGGTTTACTGCTGATACATAGGGAAGCTATTTTTTTAGCATGTGTGATAATGTTTAACTGGACATCTTAATGAACTTTCTTATTAGCTAACATAAGCCCTTACATAAACATCACCACAAACCATTTGTATTACTTTTGTTATATTTATTATTTATTTCTTCTATTTATATTAGAATAAAAGAAACTTTTTTAAAAAAATGTTTAAAAAACTGATGATAGAGCAGACTTCAATGGAAATATCTTTTATTTTTAATATCTAATACAGACTAGTTTCATGGACATAATGCATTACCTCTTATTATCACTTTTTTTAAAGCTTTAGAAATAATACAGAATACTGCTACTGAGATTTCTGATGCTGCTGTTATGGAATGATAGCTGTGAATGCCAGCATCCTCCTGAAGAGTTGAGGAATATACTTTTATGCTAACCCTGTCTATTTCTTCTGCCTTCAGCACCCCAATCCTCTTCCATCCCTTACCAAAGACTGTCAGTTTAATCTAATTAGGATGTGATGGCTCTGGGTGAAGCAATTATAGCTAAAATCAAGACATGCTTCTTTAAGATCATTTTGCTCTTCCTTTGCCCAACGTAAATGTTATTGATACTTCGGGCTCTCTCTGGAGTTTTATGCTGACCTTGGATAACCACATGCAATTAGGTCAGTGTATTAAAAATAACTATCTGCCTTTTGGGATTTAAAAACAGACCAGCACGTTGGTGCCAGTGCTTCTATTTTTTGTTGCAGAGGATAATGATATTGAAGAATTTGATACCCTTTCCAGTGATACCCAGCTCTCTTCTATCCTTGATCATTGTTCTACAAAAGGAGAGCCTCTTCTTCATAAGTGAAAGTGTGGGGGGAAGTCACTCACAGGATCTAGCACCAGACTGCCTGGGCTCAAATGAGATTTGACCTTGAGCAAATGACTTCATCTCTGTGCCTCAGATTATTGTCTCTAAATGGAATAATATGACATACTTCATATGATTGTTATAAAGATGAAATAAGCTAATCCACTTAAGTGCTCATTCAGTGTCTGGTACTAGGTGTTTAACTCAAGTTATTATTATCCTCGTGTTGTTGTTGTTGTTTTTATCCCTGTCCTGACACTTAAGAGTTGTGTGACCTTGGATCCCCTAAGCATTGACTGCTTCGTTTCTATAATAAGAATATAAACCTACTTTTCACTAATTACTTTGAACAATAAACTCTACATTGAATATGAACTTCTCCTGACTGGACTATAAAACCAATAATCATTTGTGAATAAACACTACCAAAGCATTTTAATTTAGCATATTAGAAAGTGATTAGAGAAACCTGGATACTCCCAGGCAAAGAGAGGAAACCCATTTTCATGTTTATTCTGCCATTAGAAAGAATAAATACTTCTTACACTGTATAGAAATGTGTTTCTTTTGTGTTTATAACAATCTCAACACTGGCTCGACATCCCAAGAATTGAGCAGATTTTATTTTAACATTTGTTTATGTGACTAAGTGAGATGATAGAAACATGTCCAAATCATCTGGCATTTTAAAGTGGGAAGAATGTTAATTTGAAATAAAATGATTGTTGACTTGAAAACTGAAACTGCTGCTAGTGTTTCAACACTATTTCAAAGATTTCTATGAAAATGTCCAATTATTTTTTCTAACTGATTTTGTTTACTTACAATAAAAAGACTAAAAAATTCTTATAATTACTGGGAGAAAAGTATAAATTTCTCTGTCAATGACTGTCTCTGTGGTTCTCTCTCATGAAAAATATAACAATTATTTCAAGTTTTTTGTAAAAGTTGCATATTTTAATTCAGCATCTTTCATACTAAACTCCAAGATTCACACAGATATAAATGTATACATATATGTGTATTTATGTATACATATATGCGTATTTATGTAAAAATATATGTTTCTACCAAATTTCTTTTTTCCCTTTATTCTCGTACATCTTTTAAAGAAGAAAAATGATTAAGAGTTACAGTAATGCATTCACCTTTACTTTGCAAAAGGAAATAGTAATTAATCGATGAAGTCATTCTTTGTCAATGCATTATCCCTATCTCAACCTTCTGTTACTACTATTTTCCTTTGCTAATTAGTCTCACCAGCCTCGTTCATGCCTCAGAGGTGTTTATTCTTTAATTATTTCCTCTCATCAGTCCACACTATCCCAGGCTCTATTTCTCTTTCTCCTGTACTAGTCTTATTCATCCTTCAGTAGTGAAGATTCTATGACTCCCTTTTTGGTAGAAGTTCTCCTGTGGCCTAACACATAGGACAGTTTTCTTCTTAGAGCTTTCCACATGAATATTTATATTATTTGGGTCTTTTTTCATTTAAAGCAGAGAATACATATTTGTTAGTGACCATATTATTCATTAAAGGTGATGCTTCTTAACTTCTTTGGCTGAAACCAGCTACCCGCTTCTGTTCCCATTCCATGGGCAAAAGCTATGTAACAGGCCAGACCAGACACAAGGGAGCTAGGCTAGGAGCTACAACCCCTATTTGGGAAACTACTCCACCCTCCACTATTCTCTTGTGGAAATGGCAGTGAATTATTGATGGACAGGAATATTGGACAGCAGTTTACTAATGACAAAGATTAATAAAACCTATAAGACGTATGTGATAGAGCTACTGCAGAGTAGTAGTAGCAATAATAAATGTACAATAATATCAACAACCAAAATTATGTCTTAAATTTGTATTAGGTTTTTTTAATGTCCTTTTTTTATTTCAGAATATTACTGGGGTACAATTATTTTGGTTACATATATTGCCTTTGCATCTCCCTAGTTGGAGCTACAAGCATGCCCAACCCCCAGACATCATGCACCATAGGTGTGAATTTACCCATCCTCTCCTCCTCTCTCCCACCTGCCTGATGCCCTGTGAATGTTATTTCCATATGTGCATGTAAGTGTTGATCAATTAGTACCAATTTAAATGGTAAGTACATGTAGTGCTTGTTTTTTTCATTTTTATGATACTTCACTTAGAAGAATGGGTTCCAGCTCTACCCAGGATAATACAAGACATATTAGTTCACCATTGTCTTTTTGTGGCTGAGTAGAACTCCATCGTACATATATACCACATTTTATTAATACCCTCATGTATTGATGGACACTTGGGTTGTTTCCATATCATTGCAATTTTGAATTGTGCTACTATGAACATCCAAGTGCAGATGTTATTTTTATAGAATGCATTTTTTTCCTTTGGGTAAATACTCAGTAGTGGAATTGCTAGATCCAATGTTAGGTTTTTGTATTTCAAACAGATTAGCATATATCACCACATCTTTTCTTCTTTAAACTGAGGAAGATGATTTCCAGAAGTATTAATAACTAGGTCTAAATCATTCAGTTTCCAAGGAACCACTCTTGTCCTTCAGATTTAAGATTCTAGATTTAATTGTTATTACTTTTATAAGGATTTGTTCTATAAGAATTCAATTAACATTTTTCTAAAATTGTTACATCATATTTTTATACCTTGAGCATCACAAGGCAAGTGGCTCTTATCTTCAACAGAGTAGATAACACAAGAGGGCTGAGTGTCTAGAGTACATTACTCCACTGAGGCAACTGCTGAGGGAATGAGTCTTACCTGAATGTATCTTTTATGTTCTCAGTGGTAATAAATCCTCTATTTTTTGGCATGATGGGAAGTCTGTTGAGCTCATAATCAGAAAACCCTAGGATTGAATTCCAACTTGCTCACTTAATTGTGTGATCTTGTATTAAATTCTTAAACTTTCTGAACCTTAGTTTCTCAATGCACCAATGTGACTACAAATAATTTATGGTATTTAAAAAAATTAACATTACGTGGCTGTGTTCACTTCAGACTTCTCAGGTAAGGCTCATTTCCTCAGCAGTTGCCTCAGTAATGGTATCTTTCAGGCCTCACTAGTTCTCTCTGGTCTCTTTCTTCTAAGTAAATGCAGCACACATAGTTTGTAATATGTAAAATTGAATAGTAGTAATATTGTTTTTATCTTCTAAAATTTTGGCACTTTTTTCAAAAACCAGACTATGAGCTATTACAGAGTGTCTATTTGACATATATGGTATATCATCCACAGTATCAACCAAAGTTTTAAATATATGTCAGATAGTGTTTGTTGACTTTTCCTTAAATATGGACATTCCCAAATAAAATACCATGTCAGTATAAAAAATATCCTGAACCTCCATACTTTCTGTTGAACCTGAATGAGCTGCCTTGTTTTACATTCAGGGAAGCACTTCTCTTGGAAAACTCATTGCCATTTAAGAGACTACAAAACCATTTACTTTTCATTCTCTTTCATTTCTGTCCATCTCTGCTCTTTGTCCATACAAATATTTCCACTTGGTGACAAGATGAAAATTTGTAATTGGAAGATAAACAGTTGCAGGCACATGAAAAAGGATTTATTATCAAAGGCAAAACAAAATTGCAGAAAATTCAGTGTCATACAAAAATGTCATATGGATTCCTCACAACCAGCTTTCTGTGTCCTGGGTAGATATGTTTTGGAACCAGGTGGTTGGCCTAATAAGAGCCCTGGCACAATACAAAAGATTTTCAACCTTCAGGGTTTATCATTTGAGCATACTCCTCAGGTGCCAGATTGGGCTGCCCTGGAGCTGATGGGGATTTGATGAACCTGATGCATATATGTGCAGCATAGAGGGACACAGGGCCAGGATCTGGGAAGCAGGCAAAGGCACTGAGAGAGGGAACTGATGGAAATAGCATCAGAAGGTACTGTAATCTGACAAAATTCAGTGGACTCGAAGCCAGCCCATTAAGGAGCAAGTACTGGACCCTCAAGCTGAGACATCTGGCCATTTTAGCATGGCCACTGATGGCGAATAGAGGCAGGTCATCCTGCATTCAGGAAAAATTGGGATGGCTTTTCAATGTTCCCTCACATTTCCATTCTGTGACTAAATCAAATGTTCTTCTGTTCAATGTCAATTTTAGAAATCAGTGATCTTTTCTTTTAATTATAGCCAATTTTAATAGTGGGGTTATATATTTTAATGGTATTTCTTCTCAGATATAGAGGTCATCTATACAGAGAAAATAACATTAACTTTCCTTATATGATGTCTGAGAGCATGGCTAATATGTCCATGTCTAAAAACCTTTTCTAGTAAAACAACTGAAATTTCCTCCACCTAAAGACTGTTTTCATTCACACAGAAGGTGCAGTGGATAAATCCTGTAAGAGTCTCATCCTTCTGCCTACTATAAAGATTTCAACTCTGGTTGGTTTCTGTTCCCTTACAGATGACTTATGCCTGTGAGAGTTTGTATTGGGAAGTGTTGAAGAGCATCCTCACATGGTGCCTCCTGACTGAGGACCTCAACCTTGGACAGTGAGGGAAACATAGCTTGTGTTTAGGGATTTTTTTTTTTTATAAATGCAAATTTGATTACCTCATTTGAGAAGAGAAAAGTATAGATAATTTTGAATATTTGGGTTTAGCACATACTAATTTTAGTACATTAATTAGAGACAACCTTGTGCTGGTCAATGAGAAAAGCCAAAAAGAAAAATAAACCTCTTTTCATTCCTTATTTGGGTTAAATTTTGGTTTTACAATCAATATAAATCAGTTGAATTAATAATGATAAAGCACATTCCTACTTTGAGAAGACCTAAAAAAAGAAATAAGCCAATGAAATATAAGTTTTAGCTCCTAATGCAACAGGTGTGGAGGTAGATAGTCTGGTCTAAGGGAAGCCACATTCTGATGGGAAGAAGAATTGAGGGTCAGACATTCTAAACAGTCTAAGTCCAGATGTCAGATCAGGGATATTTGATTGGTGTGACTGTCTCCTTTCTGGATGGCACCATGAGGTCCAATCTCATTTTCTCTTTTTGTCCCCAGACATGGGAGCCAACGTCTACTCAGAGATACTAACTTTTGTTTATCTCAAGACACATTATTTCTGGGAGATAAATGTTATCCCAAGAGTAGAGGCAGAATATGGGACAAGATAATTGATAGTTTTTCCTTCATACAATGCACTAAATCAATAGGCCCACTTCCTTAAAAGAGTGCGAGATTTTTGTATGTGTTTGAGGGATGAGGCATACAGTGTTTTTGATCAATGGTTCTAGTACCTCTTAATCCCTATCACTAACCAAGGGGCCCTTCTGCAGTCAAAGCCCTGACCCCTCTGGCCCAGTAGAGTGCCTGGATCTTCCTCAGCCAGGCAGATGGTATATCAATAAATTTTTGGCGACCAGCATGTGAGTCCAGATTTTGCCTCATTGCCCTCAGGTCCCTGCCCAGCTGACCCTGAGGGGCTCTGATCTGAACTCCAGTGAGAATGCCTCACCTCAAACCCAGTGTGCAGAGCCAGTCTTCATGAGGCCCCCGCTTCATGTAGGGAGAGTTCTCCAATTTCTTTGCTGGAGCTGGAACCTTTCTATGCTCTCTACCTCATTTGATTAGAACATTGACTCCTTAGGGGAAAATACAATACTAGTAGTTTGGTTTTGGTTTTGGTTTTAATGCTTCTAGGAATTGTGACAAGAGATTTTTTTGTATTTATTATCACATCAAATCCTGAAAACAATCCTAAAATGCTAATATTATTAGTGTCATTTTGTGGACAGATAAAGAGGCCTACCATATTTAATGATTGGCTCAAAATCACCAGCTACTATAAATTTTAGTTGTGGAAGATAACCTGCTAATCATCTAAGTTTCCAAGAGATCTCCATCTCCCACTTAGCTTGTATTTTAGGTCCTAACAGGTCTTACAACTGGCAAGTCTTCACGGATTCTGCTGATAATATATTTTACAAGATAATATTCTATCTTTTACAGTTCAGGCACTTGCACGTACATCTCTCTGAATATGAGAATGTTTTCTCACACTTTGCACTAGAAGTGCTATTCATCGTATCACTTTATCAATATTATTTTGTAATTTTAGATTATTTTAATACTTTTATCTGTTTTTCTCTTTACCTGCATTCCAGCCAAAATTAGGGGCAAAGCAAAATAATGATAATAACAGCAGTAATAAATGTAAAAGGGAAATCATATCTGATAAATCCAAGATATAGTTTGGGCAAAGGTGAGGCAAGTCATTAATGGAATTCTGGGGCCTTTTTGCATCTCCATTTCTCTGTATTAATGTCCTCTGTTTGGCTTCATTCTCTATTCATTGAGTGATATTATGCTTAAGCTGCAGTCACATAATTTGCCATTTGAGTCAAGCTATTTGGAAGTTAAAAGTTTTACTAATAGTCTTGACTAGTAACTCTTGTAAAAAATCTCAAGTCATTCTCCAATTGGGCAAATGTGAATGATGAGCCCTTCTCAGGACCAGTCAGGCTGGTTTAATGGTAGGTAATCTGATGACAAGATCTGCCACAAGTAACTATGGGAAGGTCAGTCCATCAAGACCATCTGAAATTGGCTTTATGAAGAAAACTTGAGGATGTATTTGTTCTGTTACCAGAAGAAAGAAAAATTTATGTTGGGCAGACAAAAATAACTATTGAATCCATGATACTTTTATATTTAAATGGAGAGCAAGAAATATGAATGGTGTAAAAATTAGGATAGTTTTTGTTTTTAACTGAGTAAATAGGAAACAATTTACCTTCTCATTATATTATTCAATATCCCTTTGGTCCATTATTCACTAACATTTTTGATTAAAAATTGGAGTATATGATATTTAAAGGAATTTTCCCTTTTCTAAATTGTGAATTAATGTACATGAAAATTTCACAATGATATAAAATTCCATTAACTTTTATTTTATAATAGTGTCTTTATGGACAATTAATAGGATCATCATAGAAAATGGAGCATTTATACTTGCTCATATCCCAATGATAGAAATGTCAGTTTCTTCCTGTTGCAATTGTGTGCCCCTAAAATGAGTCACAGGAAAAATACTGATAGTGTTACTTCCGGATAACCTGGAACAAACAGAAATACATTAAAACTGAATGATGCAAAAGCACTGATTTTTGAGCCATCCCATGTTTTCTATGAATCCAGCCTCATTTTCGGAAAATGTAATACATAAATTCTATCTTCAATTTGTAAAATTATTTCACAAGTTTCATAATATGCAATTGCAACCTAATAGAGTAGTGAAAGAGATGAATATTTATCCTTTGTTTTGATGTGTCCATAGCATCTTATGTAGTATTTTATTGTAACACTTCCCTAAAAAACTAACTCAGTAAGGATCTATGGCATACCTAGCAGTGCTTGGCCCTGTGTGAGAACACTCAATGACATTTTATTGTAAATGTCTTTGTTTTTGTATCTACAATTTTAAGATATAACAACAAAATGTCTATAACCAAGTTACTGTTTTGCTTTCTCATCAATTTGTCCCAGATATAAGTTTTATCAAGATAATCTCCTACCTGTATAAGAAAACTTGAAAAAAGCTGATCTTGGCTTATAGATTTTCCTGCATGAATATGAGAATGAGAGCTAAGGAAAATTAGACCAGGGTTGCTTCTTCATGAATGTTGGAGTTGGTATTGCTTTTATATTTTGAGAATCAGTGTAGCTTAATTTCTTAAAACTCAAGCCTGTATCCTGAAGAGAAGCCACTAATAATCAGGATGCAAACTATCCCAGGATCCCTATACTTTGGCTTTATTCCATATATTAACCTTTATTTTTCACTATTTAACAGAAAAGCATTTCAAGTATTTACAATGTTTTCATAATCTTTATAAATGCCACCAATTTTACAAATGCCCCCAACTCCAATATAATAACCTAGAAATTACTGGACTATTTTTCCATCCCATGATTGGAAGAGAGAGATTTGTCACACATTTGGGCTTAAATGATGCATTCCTAATATTATAGAACGAGTCTAGTCATTACTGTCCACAACAATTTCAATGTTCATTCATTCCTCCCTAATATTCATTATGTGATTTAATTGTGCACAATTCATTCAAAACAGTATAAATAACCAGTTTAATTTTAAGAAACTACATTTTAAACCGTACTGTTTATTTTCAATGTGTTATGTGCAAGATTGACTTTAGCACATTCAGCAGGGCATCCCTGAAGTTCATCTCATAACTTCCTGATGAGTTGTCCTTTCTTGACACTTCAGGATCTTTTTACAAAGTAATATTTTTTTCTGAAAAAAAAAAAAACTATATATTATTTTATATATAAATAGCCAATCCTTGTTTTTTGATTATTTATCAAATGAATTTGACTTAAACGTTGTCATAACAAACATTGAATAACACTTGCTTATGTGGAAAAAGAAAATAAGCCCAAACAAAAAGAAACAGGGAGTCCAAGGTATTCCAAACCTGTGCAGGAAAAGAATTATTTGATTTTCTTACCAGTTTTCACATTTCTCTTTATAGACTTAATGTTTCTAAAGCCTCATGCTGTGCTTATATATTAAAAAGTTGAGCTAATAATGTCATTAGGCAGGATGGAGAATATAAACTTGTTAAGTTATTCATAAATGTTAAACATTGCTATGCAAATAGTTTATGCAAAGTAGAAATGTATAATACAAAAGAAAATAACATAAAATTGCTTTAAATATTACAAATAAAATATCTTTTCTTGACACTGTGGAAAATTTCTAAAATGCAGTATTCTTTATTCTTTCATAGAAATTCAATTTCTACCACTAAAAACTCAATAAATTGTAAAATAATATAAACATTTTAACAGTATTTAAAAGTCACATAAGTTAGGAAAATGAATGCTAGTTTTAATTAGAACTCTACATAGATAGCTGAGAGATGAACAAAGGGGTACTGAGGAGTTTTAGAGGGAGTGTGGTTGTTTATAGAGAGTTACCGCACAGAATCACAACATTATCTCTCTCGTTCTCTTCACTCTCTTCCCTTCCTTCTTCACTCTCTTCCCTTCCTTCTTCACTCTCTTCCCTTCCTTCTCCTCCTCTCGTCCTGGCCCATCTCCTCCCCTCCCCCATCTTTCTCATCTTGCTTGACCCTGGAAAGAGGAAACCACCTAACATCTCTCAGTGACAACATCACCAAGACAGTACCATCCATATGTTAGATAATCAAGTGAGGAGGCGTCTAAACTTCTTAGTCTGTGCAAAAGGAGTCCTGTTGGCTCCAAAATCTCCAACCCAGTTCTGTAGATAAAGGGTTTATCTAGTAAATAGAGTTTGTGTCAAATCTCCAGGTATTAATAAAAAGTATCTTTGCTTGTCTTAGTATTTATTACTGTTCCACTCTCAGGCTCCCCAGAAAAGAATGAGGCAGGGCAAGTCTTAGTACTAAAGATTTAAGCAATCTCTATTACCAGAGATATGATTCACAAGAGCACTGGAAATCAAGGTACTCCTGAGTGACTTGGAAAGTCAGGTTATACTTCAAGTTGTCAGTTTACTCCTAAATAAATGGCAGTTTAAACTCAATGGTGTCTAAAGCAAATTGTAGCTCTAAATTCTTCAAATCCACTCTTTCTTCTCTGGTATTAAATTTAAAAGTTTTCTTATTTATGTTTATTTCTAAAGGTATATTAGAATCAAATTTCCATATGTTATTATCTAGGCACTAAAATGCAATGTAGTGAAATTGTATCTGTTTATACAAGCAAAGTAACAGTCCCCACAAATTTGCTGAGAATTATCTGTGTACAGATACCACCCGTATTTTGATAGCATTTTGAGCCCTGTATCATGGGATATAAGGAGCAGAAGAAGTGGTAGATAGTATGTTGTGGTAGGTAGTAGATACATGTATTATAATGTTACCTTTAAGTCACTTTTTTAAAGTAAAACAAAAACTTTTGGTTCTTATTCCATTCCCAAATAACATAACATCTCTCCATGACATTTGAAATATGATGAAGTTTGTTTCTGTTCAATTGTAGCAAGGAAATAATTTCAAACCAACTTTGGGACAGCAATAGCAAAATGTTGCTTTGAAGTCATTGAGCATGGAGAATCACGTCTTACGCCATCTGTTGACAAAATGGGATTCTGCAGCCTGGAAGGCTCCCGAATAAACCTCAGAAGTGTATTAGTGCTGGAAGCTAATTTAGAGAGGAGAAAAACAACAACAACACAGCAACAACAAAAAGCCATGGGGTGTCCGCATAAAAAAGCAAACAAAAGAAAGATCAAGAAGTGCAAACCCGATGCTTAGATTCTTCTTTATTTGCACACATCTGCTTACTGAACACATTCCAATTTAATTATATAGGCAAATTACCATCCCCTTACAGAGCTATTGTCATGGTTTTCAGATTCTTCCAAGTGTCAATTTCAGTGTAACTCCCTGTATATTTTAAAACAATGCCTGGAAATTTTCCTCTCTCTGCAATTATGTTACATCTGAGGATATGTGCGTTTTTTTCTCACCTAATCTAAATTTTCATGTTAGCCCCCTAAAAATCATCTGTTGTTGTGTACATATCTGCCTAGGTCATTTGCCTCTGGGTCTGATATAAACATTAAAATAATAAGTATTTGATTTTCATAGAAATATTATAAATATAGAATATGTATTCCCTTTGTTTTAAACTTAAACTAAAATTTCTACTTATATAATAAATAATAAGAATTTTTATTAAAAAAAACTAAGGTACTGAATATGGTTGTCATCAACCTCTAGAAATATTAGGAAATTTTTTTTACAATAGTCTAAATATTACAGAAGTTTTTGTCCTAAAAATAAATCTATACTAAAAATCTGTGCTCCGAGGGAAGGAATTCCTTTACTTATAAGTTATCTCATCCAGCGTTTTTCAACCAAAGTTGATGAGACACTCTTTCTTATTTGCAATAATTAGGGAGATCCTAAATATATACCTCTAAATACAACTTGCCTTAGAAAAGGTGAAAATATAGTTAATATCAAATATTTATATTCTTTGATAAACTGGTGGAATGTAAGATATAAAAACTGAAAACTTGTCTACTGGCAAGAATAATTCAATACGTTAGGCACCAATTTATTAGTCACCAAACATTTATTAAATGCATACTTTGTGCTAAGGATTGGGGAAGACTATTTTTACATCCATAATTATATGAAGTTTCCACTGTAATCCTTTAACAAAAATCCTTCTTGCTTATGTAGATAAATCACTTAATATTCCATTTTTTAAATTTTAATTATTTGTATTATATGAGTACTATCCTGACTTCTCTTTCATAGTTCAGTCTCAAATAAAATATAAAAATCAAAATTAAAAAATTGAGTTGCAGTAGTAATTGATTAGGAAGATTTTATGTTCTACTGAGATTATAAGAATTTGAATTTGCATTAGCAGGGACAGATCCAGATTTTGTGTGGCCTGAAGTTTACATAATTTTTGGTCTTGATAGCCTTCATCAGCTTCAGAGTAACCCATCACTGTGCATCATTCCTGTGCTTATTGGAAACATACTTTTCCTAAATATAACAAAATGAAAGAAATAAATATGACTTTTAAGTCTTGTAAAGGTAGAATAAGTCTGATCCAGTTTTGAACAATGCTTCAATTATTGCAATGACTACGTGGTACCCTGAGGTGCTGGGGAAAAATAGCCAATGAATCCAGGCAAAACTCCATCCGTTTGGCAAATAATTGGTTTCTCCAAAGGAGACAGCTGCTCTCCTGCCCGTCTGGCTGAAATGTACTGGAAAAAAATCCCTACAGATGAAGAGGAGGACACAAATAATGGTGATACAGGGAAGTTCCAAGAAAATAAGGATCTAAAGCCAAGAGAAAAACAGTTTGTAACAATCATTTAGGAAATTAGACTCGGACCTTTTTAGGGAAATGCCAATTGCTGTGCTTTCCTTCAAATGTATTTCCACTCTTTCCAAGATAGCGTTTAAAAGTATTTAACCATGAACTGTCTTTTAATAATGCAGTGTAAAAAGGCAAGCTTTTTTTTTTTTTTTTTTTTTTTTTTTGCATTGATTCAATCATGGATAATTGTTCAGAAAGTAGAAAGTTCTTTGGAAGAGTAAAAGCATCCTCATTGATCGGCAAGGCAGTGTGCTTTGTCAGCATTTATATGAGAACCGTCATCCATAAAATTTCTCAGAAGACTTTGTTACAAACCAACAAGTATTTGAACACATGAGTGAATGAATGCCTAGACTCTGCGATATCATTTTATGGTGTTGTGTGTATGATGGGGTGATCCTGCAAACAATAAAAAAAATTCACTAAAATTAAGATATTATATCAAAAAATCATTTTGAAAGTATCTGGTTATAAAATTGTTTTAAGATTTTTCAGGGGGTGGGAGGCTTTTTACAAGGGAGGCCAGAGGAGTGTCCCCAGAATGAGTGCTTTCTTTACAGGAAAATAAAGACAATAAGAAAAAAATAAACAAAAATTGAGCATGATGGGAAATCCCAGTGAAGGGATGAACATAGGCGACATCCCTCTAGGATTTCTAGATATATTCTGGTGATATTTATATGTAGCTAGATGTGCCTTAATTTTGGCAAATAAGAGTTTCAGAGAAACATAATTCACTGATAATATGATCCTATTATTTCTTCTATCTCACTTGGGTGCTGGCTTGCCTGGTAACCTGATTAATAAGCTCTAATTTCAACTATTACCTAAATATTTCATTCTAAAATACATACTTAAGCCCTTTTCTTTTTGTAGCTATGTTCATGCCAGAGACCATAATAATATATGCTGGGTTTTGAATCTATACTGGTGAAGACAGAGTATGTTTGACGTATTTTGATCATCTTAGTACACGATAATGTAAGGTTAAATACTTAAGTATTAAAAAAAGTCATGAACTAAGAGTAAAATATTGTAAAAGCAATTCCACTCAAACTGTTCCCATATTTGAGTCTCCCCTCAAAATAATTCAGTACTGTTAACCCTAAATCTCAGATGTTGCCCACAGTCTTTGAAAGCTTGATTCTCCTGAATATTACAGAAAAAATGAGAGGCAAAATAGAAGAATCACAAATTAACACAGGTACAGGTTAACAGAGATTTCCATAAACCATTACAAATGTGTAATCAAAACATTTTTAGTTCATTCTATAATTCTGCTTATAAAAAGAGAAACTAAGTGATCTAATTGAATACCATGTACTTTAATAATTATGTTTTTACATTTTATTGATACTTTAACAAAATGCCTCTTCAACTAAATGATTCCAATTGCTTGATTATTCAAATTCTTTAACATTTTTCATCTCCTATTAAATTAATTTAATTCTCTTAGAAGCTGCAGGGATTTGGATCCACCTTTATATTAATGTCAACAAAATCTTATTTGGAGAAAATACCCTTTGACTCTGAAATCTTGAGAACTTCTCATTTTTTTCTAAATAATTGTTTTCCTGTCGGCATTAATTCAAAATACTGCTTAATAATTTGAAATGGCTTTAGTAATAGGAAGTGCACACAATGCTATGGCAATAGTGCATCCTTAAACTGCCTGTAAGTAAACTTCTTGAAAACTCTTTTAATTTCTGTTTCTATGTAAGACCAAGGTTAGTAATGCCAGTCTTTCTGCCCATGAGGGATTTGTTCCTATAAGAAATATCTTGAAACCTTAGCATTCAAGAGATAAGTACTGATGATGAATTCCATGAAGTTTCTCAAGTCATATGGGGCAAAGGCAATATATGTAACCTAAACATTTGTGCCCCTGTAAAATTCTGAAATAAAATAAAAAAAGAATAAAGTGCAATTTCATAAAACAAATTGGATATTTCGGTTTCATTGTAAAATCTAGGGAAAACAAGGCAAGCCTATCTGAAGAGAAGCAGAAATAATCAGCAATGAATTTAGAGACATACAGCAGAAGCTCTGATAAAACTGTACCTGAGGGCTGATTAACTCTCAATATTTCAGTTTCATGATCTAAAAAAGCCTCTTTTCCTGAGTTGTCTTCTGTTACTTGCCATTGAAAGCATGGTAAGCCATGCATTCACACTATCTCTTTAATGCTTTCTGTTCATTTATAAATTTGGTTAACTTTGAGTCATTGATTGATCAAATGACATTTAATTTATATGCCCACAAATTCTGTATGCATGTATATCTATATTTATATATGTATGCAATGACAGTTTATCAATCAGAAATTCTATCAGTTACACAAGTGGTATAATATGTCAGTCATTTTGACATTTTTACTTAAGTGATTTTTTAAATTAATGTATTAGATTTAATGATAAGACAAAGAAATATAAAATTAAGTTTTTTTGAGGGGTGAGGAATTAATTTAATATTTGACCACAAACCAACAAAAGGGGTTAGAGGCATTAAAACGGTGATTAGGAGAGAAATGAGCACTAAAATAATAATGGTCTTAGGGGAGCATATTAAATTGTAAAATATATATATATTTGACTATAACATAAGAATTAAGGATCATCTTATGCAGCAAGTTGGGGCACAAATTGGAACTAATTTTCTGTAGGGAAATTTGAGAACTCATATTAAAAATACTAAGGAATATGTATTTTTGTTTATTATTTTGACTTGTATAAATTTCTCTTAAAATAATTTACTAGTATACAAAATATGACAAATATGTTAGCATAATTACTTTTATATTAGTTTAAATCATTGATAACTTCCCAAATTTAGGTTTTAGTTTAAATAAATTTATAACATATAATTATTTTAAAAAACAAAAAAATTCCTGATATCTGGGCATAATGTCCCATACTTAGAGTAGAGAGAACTGAAGCCTGAGAAGTAAGAAGAATTGAGGCAGAAAGGACTTTGTAAGTTTGTCACGGAGATGGGACTTGCCCTAAAGGCAATTCTGGACTGTTGTAGGAAATAAATCAGAGGACTGACATAATCAGAAGCACATTTTTTTTCCAACTCATTCTAGACACAGACAGGAGAATGAATCGAAGGTTATAGGTTTATCATTGGACAAAGCTGTCAGAAAAACAAAAATAGTCATCCCATTTAAAAACATTATTTTAAAATCCATTCACAATTTAACCACGATCATTCTTTCAACACATACTATACATCAGACAGAATGAAATACTGAGATAAACAACTTAAGACCTCCCATGTCAAAATGTGCATTTGTTTGAAATCCATCATTTATTTCAACCTTTCCTCTAAGTCTTAAAGCAAAGGATGATGAACATATAGCTATATTTTCAGAACCAGCTTCCATTTCTTACAATTATTCCTGGAACAATTTGTTCAAATATATTTTAACATTATGAGCAATAGTCTATGCTATATCGTATACAAACAATAAAGATTTGGCATAGATGAACATAATTTTGTATTGTGATCATAAACTTTCAACAAAAGTAATTTAGTATGTCATCGATGTATGACTCTTTTACATGAGGCATAAGCAATAGGAGAGTATTGTAGGTAAGATGCATTTAGATGGGTTCTAAAATTTATCTTCTAGGTTACAACAAAAATGGACTATGTAGACTGAAAATTAAAAATAGAAAAGGAATAAAGAAAGAAAATCAAAAACCCTTATTGAGCTCCTACCTAATAGCCACAATTGCTATGTGGAAATCTGGTTCTTATCAGCCATGATCCTAGATTATTTTTATAATTATTTTTCATTCCATTGAAGAGGAGTCTTCAGCTCTTTCTATGTGGTACCATCATCCTCCATAACCTTGTCAGCTTGTAACAATAAAAAAACACCAGGGCTGACAGTGATGAATAGACATGACTAGTTTTGGTGAATGCAAGGCCAGTTATTATAGGTCTCCCTTACCTTTGGAAGCAAACTGCTCAGTTGAATGGGTGATGTGTATCCTTAGATTCCTAGGCATTTATGCCCTTATTGCTTTTACACTTTAATGTACTTAACCATTTCTACATGAAGATTTATTCTGTAGGAACTGCCTGAATGGGACATATAAAAAAAAATCATTTATTATTGACTTTGTACACACACCATTGAATACAACTTGACTTCTATAGATGCATGGTGTTTTCACGCTAAACAAATGAAAGCTGGCAATTCACTACATCTACCCTTTATCAGTTGTCCAGAGGGCTAAAAAATCCCAAGATTCATAAATTAAGTAGATTTTTTTTTTTTTTGAATTGAGCTCTCGTGGCTTAAAAATGGACTTCCCCCATTCTCCTGAACTTCTACTTATACTGAGTAGCTCAGTTTTCCAAGGATTAGCAATCGCTGGGCAGCAGACCTTGTTTGGCATACCTGGGTTATCCAAGATACAAGTCCCAGTCCAGTAGATATACTTGACATTGAAGTCAACCAAAAAATCTTCATCAATTGCTGAGGTGGGTTAAGACTTAGGTGGATGTAAATCTGGTCAGTAAAAGGATATGCAAAAACTTTGAACTTTACAAGTTTTACAACATTAACCACAGTAGTTAACTTGGAAACTTAAAAGCTCATTTTGATGTTTCTAACTCAGTATAGCTCTTGCTGATATTAAAACATACCCTTTGGGATGTATGAAGTATTCTAAGGGTTCAAATTCAGGTCATGAGAACATTAATTTTTCTCTGTTTTTATAGAGGTTGTACGGTCAGGAAATGGCCAGGATGTTTCAGAACGGAAAGTATGTGAATATATCTTCTGGATTCAAAGTCACACTATGAACATTCTAGAAGACTGCAATGGAGTGAGTATTTCTGCAGCTGAAGTCCTTAACCCAATAGCTGAATTCTTAAGTTTTATCTGATTACATTTCACTTAAGCACATTCAGATATAAAACAAGTTGGGTAATATTAAGAACTCAACTAATAAATTTGAACTTGTTTCAAAGTTTGCTAAGCCTAGATCATTTTTGAGAGACTGATCATTTAAATAGGACCAGCCTCTGGACTAAAACTTTTTGATTGTCTATATAGATATAGATAATATCTATTTTCATCAACATAAGTCTTCATGTGTATTAACACACAGAAATCATTATGCCAAATTCTCTCTCCTTTCAAGACCTTTTCACTCCTCTCATGGCCTGAGTTTTATCCCCTGACTTTTTTTTTCCTCTTTACTGGGACTCTCTTTTCCAATGTTCATTTCACTCATGAATATTTATTGATCATCATAGCACTGTTCCAATTGTTAAGGATATAGCTATAAAGAAAAACACACAAGGACTTTGACATTATGCTGCTTATATTATATGGAGAGACAAAGAAATAACCAAACAAATAAACAGATGAAATAAATGTGGTTAGTGATATCAGTTGTTAAAATAATAAAACAGAATAATTGGCCCAAAATAACTCTGCAATAGGAGAGAGAACTAATTACTTTGTAACATAAGAATAACATGACATTCTTTTTCTTCTGTTCTTTCACATTTTATCTGTTGTGTTTCATTGGTTTTCACTGTGCTTAGAACGGTGCTTCTCATAACATGCATTTGAGAAGGCATTATCAATGTAAATATGTAATCAGTGCACTAAATTTAAGTTTAGATTTTCTTTGTTATTTTTGTAACCTTCTGAGCACACTTGGAAATCAAAAATGCAAGTTTTATTGTATATATTATGTTCACTGGTTGAAAAAAGTACTATTAAGTGTTTGGGTTTTTAGTATTTTTTATACATAGACCAAATGAAGGAATAAATGATGAAAAAGCAATTTAAAACAAAAGGAGATATTATCACTGTACTAAGACAGAGAAAATGTTTCGCGAATGAGCTTAGCATTTGGGAACAGTATTGTGTTGATGCTTTTACTATTTAAAGCTGTACATCAATATCTGCTGGAGGGTGTAGATGTTCTACTTAAGAGGAAATTAGCACAGACATCTGAAAACTTGTGACCATACCACAGAAATGTAGAAACATAAAAAAAATTTAAGTTTCTACAAAACAAATTCCTGCATTTTAAACAGGCATAAAATTTCTAATCTCCCCAAACCTAAAACCTATTTTATTTGTTTGTTTGTTGTATTTAATATATAGTACCATACATGTTGAGGGTACAGAATAGTCAGCTACCTATATGATACACTACCTATATGATACAAAGCCCTGCTCTGAAATATTGTCCCAAGTATCCAGGACTCTCCAAACCATTAGTTCTCTCCTTTCATCTAAACAATAGCTGCAGCAAAACCTCCCGCATGCCATAAGTTTGTCCAGTTATAATGACTATTTGTTGAAGAACTCGTACTCTGGTGGTTGATGGCTTGCGTTCAATCCTGGCTCTAACCTTTTCTTGTGTGACTTTGAGTAAGGTCCTTAAACATACCTCTATCAGCTTTCTCATCCATACGACCTAAATAATAACAGTACCTAATATCAGTGTGTGAGATAATTAAATTAATGCATAGAGTGGGCTTGAAATTGTTCTTGACAAATAAATATAAAATGTTCCATATAAATATATTATTGTTCTCATCACTGTCATTATCATGTTTACTTATGTGGGGTTCATAGACCTCATTGCATTTTATTTCTCAGTTTGTTAAGAACTCAAGTGGAGGAAAGTGTGTCATGATAAGGCACCGATATGGAGAATGGACCAGGAAAGTTGAAAAGTAAGAAGTAAAAATTAGAGCTTAAAAACACAATGAGAAGGAATTAGTAAGGCCAAGGAGCGTAGGCATTTGTATGGAGTAGTACCATGGCATAGAATGAAGCTGTGCATAAGTTAGGTGGAAAATATCATACAGGCTATATTTCTAGGCACAGGATGGATTGTCTTAAATGGGGACTTGATTCATGTGTTGTTATGGATTTTATCAGAGCCCACGAGTAAGTGAATTGCCTACCAGAGGTGCCAGGGAGACACCTAAAGGCTCACTGAGGTAGGGGTTAGGATTATCCTGATTTCCTTTCTGGGGGGTAGTCATACCCCTGTTTTTTCCTGGCTTAATGAATGAAATTAGTGGGTTAGGAAAAGTAAAGCTGAAGCATTTCAAGAGGAGGATGCTTCCTTTACAATCCTGATGCTTCCTCAATAGGAGGTTGTACCTCCTCCCACTTGGCTAAAGTCCTTGCAAAACACTCTGCCCCAGGGCTGGGGTTGGGTGTACTCTCTGCAAAACTCAGTCCAGATTTTATGAAAACCAAAGCTTGCTCAATTCTGTGGGTCCCCTAAAAGAATTCAAGTGTAATACTACAAAAGTATGTACAGAAGTGAGTATTTACTTCGAGAAAAGAGATTACAACAAATTTCAATTTTAAAGGGCTGCAGAGAAACATTAAAAAATTAAAGAAATTTTGGAACATTTTTGCTAAATAATTGTGTGATACCTCCACTCCATTTTTGTGGCTTCATACTCTTTGATTTTCTTCCTTTCATAACCAAGAAAGAGTGTGATATCATTTTTATACAAATGATAGAAAGAAAATTCTGTCATTTTTCTAGCATATTTATTCAGAAGAAAAATAAAATTCATTTTATTTTGATAGCTTGGGAATATGTGTTTCAAATTTACAACTTGAAGTATAATTTCATATAAATTTTTAAAATCATTGTCAAATAGGAGAAAATCTCTGACATGTTTCCTTCATAATAGAGGGGTAAAATTTAAAATAACTTTCTCCAAACTAACTTCTGTCTCTATATTTTAAACTTTGCTTTTCCTCCAACTACCTTCATAGGTCTGGCATTGGGTGCCATGGGATGTGATATGATCTCTAACCTTCACCTTCTACCAGGATGCCAGGGGAATCAACACAGATTTCTCTTTCTGAATGTCTAGCACTAACCTTACTATGAATGAAAATGTACCGTATGCTTAAATTCCAATAAATTGAAAGTAAATGTATTCTCAACTCAATTTCCCATTCGATGGGTCCAAAAACAAATCTATACCTATGCCAACATTAGCCAGGACAAGGGTGAGTGTAATGGAGAGAAGTCAGTGTGGAAAGAGACATGTGTCTTGTCCAATAGCAGGTAAAATCATTATTTCTGCAAGTTTTACAAAATGCGATTCATTTGATATGGCCTACGTTGCATTTCTGGCGAGTGTGGGAAGAATAAATTGGGCATGCTTGTCTTAGTTCTGTCTCTTCTCACAGAGAGAAGCTAACCATAAAGAACCAGAGTGCTGCTCTGGTTTTAAACATACTAATATTGCCCACTCTCATCTCTAAACCCCCCATGCACACAGGAAGGCAAACCCAGACTGTTTTGCCCATGACTAATTATAGAAGTCTGCCTAGGTCTAGAATTGAGATTCCACATGAGTGAGGATTTTACATTAGATTACAATCTGCCTTATTTCTTGTCTAATTTCTCAATGTGTGCATGAGAAAGAGAGAGAGAGAGAATGAATGAATGTGCCTTTGCAGCTTCTTTACCTACAGTCATAATTTCCCCTTGATAAGTTAACATAGTAGAATTTCTTGAAGATACTAAGCTAGTTACTGCTTGGATTTTAGAAAGGCATTTATGTGATATTTTCAGGTTCCTCAGGTTTCCTGTTAAAGTCTTCATTTATTCCTAATGTTTTCTCTTTAATGTGAAAAGGCTTTCCCTTGATTGCTTCAAAAGAATATTCTGGAAAAAATCAGATTTGAATCAACTGATGACTCTCACATTATTCGGACATCATTTACCCTTTACCCAATCACATATAAGGTAATTTACATTTAAAAAATACACTGTGTAACAGACCAAATAATATTTTGGGGAACAAAATGATTCTATACATAGAGAAATAAAAGTTTTACTTTTTAAATTTGTCTTGGAGCCAGCCCTCTCACGGAGACCTGGCAGAGTCCTGTGGAAACAGGTTGAAATAAGTAAAATGGAATAGATTTAGACTTAAATCCCTGTAAACTTTCCAAGACAAACATATATACTTTAATAGCTGTTTACTAAAATACTAAGGAAATATGAGAGACTTTTTGTCACTTCTGGATATAATACAATAAGGTTTTGAACCTAAAGAAATGCAAACAAGAGATAGTAATATTCAACAGCAATAATGGTGGCAATCGGTGGGATAGGGATCTGCTGTAGGGACAGCAGTGGTGGGCAGTTTGAGGCTTCTAGAAATACAGTTGTCAGTATTCAGCATTTGAGGGTGAGTGGCTGTGGCATGAGGGAGAGGTAGAGACTATTAAATATCTCATGGTCCGTGGACAAGATTTCTTACACACACAAGGCACTCTTTGCGTCTTGCAGAAACAAAAGGTGTGCGGATTCACATGGGGAAACTAGAGTCAGCAACACAGACTGGTCAGTGCATTGTGTGACAGCCAGTCATAGAGGTTTCTGATTCATGACAACTGGTTCTTCATGTTTTAGGAGAAGAAGTTTTTAAAACATTGTTTCTGCCTAAAGCTAGAGATCAAATTGTTCTATCACATGTTCTCTCTCCTGAAGAATGACCTTTCAGTCTGAACACCATGTTGGTTTTGTCAGTTCAGGCTTGTATCAAACTACCATAAACTGGGAGGTTTACACAAGAGACGTTTATTTCTTGTGTCTCTGGAGGCTGGGAAGACCAGGCTCAAGGTGGTAGCAGAGCCAGTGTCTGGTGTGGGCTGCCTTTCTGGCTTGCAGATGGTTGTCTTCTCACTGTGTCCTCATATGTCGGGGGGGAGAGAGAGAAAGAAAGAAAAAGAGCGAGAAAACCCTCCTCTCTCTTTTTATAAGATCACTAATTCCAATCATGAGAGCTCCACTCTTATGAACTAATTACCACAAACACTCAGGCCTAACACATGTCTATTAGAATCTTTGACAAATTGGAGACAAAAATGGCAAAATAATTATGAACCCAAGAGGATGTGGGAACCTATCATAGGCAACAAGTCAAGATCTGATCTCTGCAACAAACTCTAAGCTCTGTCTGTCCCTAAAGCCAAACACTTGCCCAGAACACAATGGGGGCTTAAGAAATAATTGTTGACTGGGTGAATAAATATAGGTCATAAAGTTATTTCTAAATTTACTCTTCAATTTCTTCTTATTCATAAAGTATACATAGAATTCTTAATTTTAACTATGAATGAATGTTTAAATTAGAATATAATTATGTGTAATTTTAGTTAACTGAAGAGAACCTATGGAATGACTCACATACTAAAGAATGAGATACTCAAAAATAGGTTCTAACTTGGAAAAATTGTGAACTAGATATACGTTTTCTTTGTATGTCTTCCCAGTCCTCAGATAGCAAACACTATTTTTCTGGCACCGAGAGAATGTTTTCCAGGATAATACTCTTGTCCTTTTTAACTTTCCTCCAATTCTGACAAATTAATAGGTCACTAAATATGAAATGTCTGATTTCGAATCAAAAGTTTAGTTTATTATATCCCAAACAAGAAACAGTACAATTAATCAGAGTATGAGCTAGACTATCGACACAGTTTTTCTACCTTAAGGGTAGCTTGTTTATGCCTACAGCGAAGAAGCCTGGAGAGCTAGTGACTGTGAAATCACAAAAAGAGTCTTCCACAGCTTGTTGAGAATTGGATATTTTTCCTTTCAAAAAGTAGTCAAAAGCCTGAGAGAAGTGGTAGTCAGTTGGTGCAAAGTCTGGAGAATATGACAGATGACAGAGTTTCCAAGTTCAGCTGCTGCAGTTTGAGCAGCACTGTTTGTGCGACATGTGGTCAAATATTGTCTTGCAAGAGCATTGGCCTGTCTCTATTGATCAATCTTGGCTGTTTAATGGCAAGCATCCTCAACATTTCAACCAACTGGTTGCAGTAGACATCCCCTGTAATTGACATCCCCTGTAAATGAGGTTGTAGTGGACAATACCAGCACTGGACCACCAAACAGACACCAGTAGCTTTTTTGAAGAATATTCAGTTTTAGGTTGTGTTTCAGCCTTTCATCTTTATCCAATCATTTTGTACTAAACGCTTGCGACTATCAAAAAGAATCCATTTTTCATCACACTTAATGATATGGTGAAAAAATGGTTCACCCTTATGTTGAGACGGCAAAGAAAGGCAAGCTTTGAGATGATTTCTCTTCTGATATACGTTGAATTCATGCAGTACGTATCCATCCAGCTTCTTTACCTTGCTGATTAGTTTCAAATGGTCCAATATTGTTGGAATAGTAACGTCAAACCCTGCTTCTAATTCATGTGTAGGTTGAGCTGGATTCACTTTCACTACAGCTTTCAGCTCATCATTATCCACCTTGGTCTCAGGTCACCCACGTGGCTCATTATCAAGATTAAAATCAGCAGAAGGGAACTTTCAAACCATCAACGTACCCTGTGTTCATTAGCCACATCCTTCCCAAACACGTGGTTGATATTTTCAGCTGTCTGCACTGCATTCATTCCATGACGGAATTCATATTTGAAAATAACACCAATTTTTGACTTATCCACGGCTCTACAAAAATTGCTCTAAAAAGTTTTTGAAAGATAATCACAAGCTAAACCATGCATTTGAAAGAATTAGAATGTACTTTCTCATTAAAAATACAACAAGAAGTGTCGAAGTGAAATGTCAGAGATATCAACTGCCAAATTTAGTACTTAAGGAAATCGGACATTTCATACTTAATATTTCAAAATATCTTAGCAATTATTAGCTTATAATGGCTTAAAATATAAATTTACTTACATAGAATATTGGCAACTTATTATATAAAAACCTAAAAGGGGGGAAAAAACCTTAAATGATAAAATTATTTAAGTCATAATTATATTACAACTGCAGTAGAACATATAACTCAACATCCCTTCAGTAGGTAATTATGTCCTCTACTTGCTCATTACTGCATTTTGGAAATAGCGTTTGAATGGGTAATATTTTACAAATCTAATAGTGTCCTATAGTCATTCAGTGGGATTCGGTATATATATTTCACAATAATTGAACACTAAATGCTTTAACAATGGCAGATAATCACTATCACTCTTGTGCCTATCCTGGGATAAGTGTGGAATCTTTACAAAACATTTGTATAATATTAGCAAATTCTCTTAAGTGAGTAGGGATTTGCAAAAAAGTTTTTATGTCTAACTTAATAAAAATACGTAGCTACCTTTTATTTATTTTGCAATGTTTTACATAGAGGCAAATGTGTCACGTGTCTGTGATCAGAACGTAACTAAACAAAGACCAAAATTTTGGCTTAGCTTTTTATTCCCAGTTTTAATCAGTCAAGTCATATGACTACTTTGAAATAGTTTTCTTAATTATTTTTTCTTTAGGATATCTACATATCTTAAATTCCTTAAAATGAAAAACTGTGGCAACTCAATAATTAACGAATAATATTTGTTGCTCCCCCTGAAATGTACCTACCAAGTATGAAGCATAAATAAAACACTGGTAAAATGAAGCTTCACAATGTTAATTAGATCATGTTTCAACCCATGCATTTAGTTGTACTCTAAAAAAACAGGTTATATAGGAATATAATACATAACTCAAAAGTCAAAATATCTTCCCATAAATGATCAATAATGATGACCATAATTATAAAACAGTGTTTTATAAAGTTCTGCTTTCCTTCCCATCAGGACTTTCAATCTATTAATATTTTATTGGGCAAATATTGATAATGAAATTGAGCTATATGTCTACATTGGCAAGAATTCGAAATGGCATTTGTATTCAAAGGGCAATAAACTCCTGGGAGAATAGAAAGAAATATGCCTGCATTCTTTAGTATATTTGCATATCCCCTAGTGTTTTTCCTACATGGATGGCTTTCTCTTTGTTATTTTCCTTTTGAGAAAGATAATGATAAATATAGTAGCTCTGAAAAATCCCTGTCCAAGAAATACCTACAGGAATAAATATTTCCCAGGAGAGCACAGAGCACACTCACAGAAACAGTCTAGGAACTCTATTTGTACTGGTGCTATGCTTTTGTATATAATCTTCGAATTTTAAGTCATAACTATACTGGGCCTGAAAATATTCTGTTAACAGGCATGTTATCCGAATCAACATCATTGAATTATTTCATAGAACTCAAGAGGACCACAAAATACTTCTTTCAGTTGACTACTAATGTTTATACGCCTTTTATCAAAACCATTTGTTGCAACATTAACTATGAGTCCCAAAATGGTATTATTTCTTCAAAAATTAGTGTCTTGACTAAAAAATCACATTAATGGAAGAATTATTGAATCATGCATTATATTTAAAAGAAATCTTAAAAGTTATTTGATCTTTGAAGTAGACAAAAAGAGAGAAATCTAGAAAGTGGTAAAGTTTGTGTGCTGTGTTGATAAATTCAACAGGAAGAGTCTTGGGGCAGGTGGGGCCGGTAAGGCAACCTTTACCCACTACTTGATTTTGATCAAATCTTATCATTCTTGTTTATATATTTAAACCACTTTAAAAGTTATTTTTCATAAATATTTTCTTAAAATGACAGAAACAAAACTTAGTAGATAAATGAGTTGGATCTTTCTTTGACCATCTGTGTTATCTATTGTATGTGTGACTCTTCCCATATCCAGCTTATATTTTCATAATTGGGCCTCTAATCTAAATACCAAATGATCAGCTATGAATGCCAGCTTGACTGGGACAAGAATTACAAGCATATGTACAGTACCTCGGGTTATTATTGTCAGAACACTACAAAATATGTTTGCGACTCTTGTATATAATTATACCCTGGATTCATTATAGCTGGTAATAATGCAGTCTTTTATTCAAGTCAGGATTTCTCTGGACCCAGTGTAAATGTTGCTCGGCTATATTAAGTCATTCAGAACATAGATGACACTGCTGAAGGTTGTTTGGGAACAATTGCAGCAGAATTGGCAGATTCAATAGCATAGGAGAGCTGAATGCTAGGCAGAAAAAGGAAAATATGCTCCGTATCTTTACCTGTTAGTGACAAGACTCATCAAAATATTTTCCTGTTTTTCTTCATGTATATGGATGGCTCCTTCACAGTGGATAGCTCATATGTTGATATTATTTATCTCGGTGATGTGATATAGTAATTAATTAGTGTTAACAATGATTGTGAAAGAACAATAAACGAGCACTCACACCCCCTGGATTTTGACTGAATTTGCATTGGCTAGAGTTGGTCAGGATTGAATGAGATACTAAAAAGATGGTGTTTTGTTTTCTTCTGTTATCTTAATCACCTACAATTGCCAATTTCAAAGTGATCCAGAGTGTTAAGTTACGGACTCTGCTGACTACCCTATGGCCCAATCTGTATTTGGATCTATCTCTATTTTACATTTATTTGCTGTTACTTTGATTTGATTCATTTCTTCTTCTTCTTCTTCTTCTTTTTTTTTTTTTTTTTTTTTTTTTGATGCAGTGTCTCACTCTGTTGCAGGGGCTAGAGTGAAGTGACATCATTATAGCTCACTGCAACTTCAAACACCAGCGCTCAAGCAATCCCCCTGCCTCCACCTCCCAAGTAGCTGGGACTACCTACATGTGTGCACCACCATGCCTGGCTAATTTTTCTATTTTTGTTAGAGACATGGTTTCACTCTTGCTCAGGCTGGTCTCGAACTCCTGATCTCAAGCGATCCCCCAGCCTCAGCTCCCAGAATGCTAGGATTACAGCTGTGAGCCACCGTGCTCAGCCTAAGCTGAGTCTTTTAAATGACTATTAGGATATCTGAGAGGTAGCTGATACTAAGTATAACAAGGAAAGAGGTGAAAGAAATATTAAAAATCAGGTTATCATTTTTTTTTTTTTTGCTATTACTCAAACCATATTTTGTGTTGATTTATTCGTTTCAGCTACACTGGTTTTATAGCATATGAGAGATCACACCTCAATATTGTTCACGGGTTCTGGAACATTTGAGTTATTTGACAATGTAATATCCTTTATTGTTGAAGGAGCAGAAGGAGAAGGAGGAGGAGGAAGAGGATATTTTACTTCTGCAGTCCTTTCAAGTATCATTCATTTTGTAGTACCAACCTAAGAAATAAAAATATATTGGCTATTAGTCATCCTCAAAAATCAGTTGAGCTGTAATATACAGAAGATAAAGACATATATGAGGGGGATAGAGGTGAGGTGAGAATCTCCTGTTTTATGCTAGAATAAAATGCCTTCAACATTATTTCTCATTGAGCCTAATATGGATAGAAGAACTTTTAGGAAATCTCAGAAAAATCTGAAATGACCCCATGGTTGTGAAGCTCCAGGCAGTCTAGGGCCACTCCAACATGAAGGAGTAAAAGTGAACACAAACAAACAAACAAAAAAAAGTTGGAGAGGAGGTAAATGACAAAAATCTATGTCTCATAATTTTATCTAGGGTTAACTGGTGGATTTCTTAATAAAGATACACTTAGAGAAAGGCAGTGAAAGTACATTCAGGAGCCCATGTTTTTGAAGATTGAAAGATGAGCATTGGCATGAAGGAGAGAAAAAGCCTTTGTATTTCTTTACAAGCAACTTGTTCTAAAGATTTTGCCATAGAATGGTCATAAAAATATATTTACCAAAAATAAAGATAAAAAAGAATCTGTGGTCAAATAAGTTGGTGAAACATTATTACACATTGTAGAATGTTTCATATCACATACTTAATATATCTATCATCGCCTCATAAATACAGTAAAGAAACTTCTTTTGCTTTTTTTCACATGACGTTTTACAAACCCCTTGAAACATAGAAGAGATATTTTTCTTTTTTTCAAAAATATTAACAAATGATTATTAGTATTTCATCTTGTTTGAGGTTTACTAAGAAGACCCGGATGAAGATTCAAAAGCTTGTGTTCCATTAAGAGATGATCCCAGGGTATACTAATAGGAGTGTGGAGGAAACATTAATTATACAGGGAAAGGAAGGAGGCTCACAAAAGATACATTGTAGAGCAACTCACCACTGCGGACAGCTGTAGCTCAGTTTTACTGGTGGGCTCAGAGAGACAATGGTGAAAATGTCTCAGAGTTATCTCAACCAAGGGACAAGAAAACGCAGGCACTTTATTTATATACACCGTATCTCATTCATTCATCACTGGTTGAGGCTCACTTTGGAAGGATTAATATACCAACATGTCTGGAAAGAAGGGAAATATGTTTCTATGATCAGATGAATTCCACAGCTGTTTCCAGTAAGCAGAATCGAGCACATGGAGGATATGAGTGCACCATCTACTGCATCATCTGTTCCATGGAACATACAATGGGAAAGACTCTCTGAGTTACTTTGATATCCTCAACAAATGTCTAAGATACTTGAGAAAACTAACATAGGATTTTTATTTTACCATGGAAGCAAAGTATGTCCTTCTACATATTTCCTGTACATTTTTCTCAAAACATCATTTTTATATTACAATGAGAAAATTAATTTAATGATGTCAAGCTAAAACCTAGACATGTAATTGTTCTAGGTTTCCTAGCCATCATTTCACTCATTTATTTCTCAAAATATGAATAGCTAAAGGGTTTTTTTTTTTTTTAATTTTTTTTGATGACACAGATGATCTGGAAAAACTTAAAGACGGCTAACTATGAGGTGTCATGAAATTTACAGGTGTCAAATCATGGATTATCACCTTGAAAATAAACATCTAGATTCTTTTTTGATCTTCAAATTTTGTTTACAACTTGGAAGAAAAATGAGTTACTGTGTTAATTCTCAAGTTTTGATATATATAATATAAAACCCATTTTAAATGTTACCTACTTGAGAAAATTCTCCGTCTCTATGAACTCTGATAGGAGTAAAATCTCACCCCTTTGCACAAATACTTTACCTTCTCCATAATGCAAGCTCATTATTATAGGGTTTTTATAATTTATTCATTTAAATCCTATCTCCCCTGTAAGACTCTAAGCTCCCAGAGAGTTGTGATTGTTTCTTGTTTGACTGTATTTTCAGTATCTATCACAGAGGTTGGTATGTATTTTTTCTTAGGAGACCCACAATTTAATGATAACTAGATAGAACTTAAATAGTTACACAAAAGGATATAAGTAGAAAATATATTCCTCTAAGATGAAGGAAGGTAAACAATGGTCACAAAAATTAAAATAACTACAAAGGACTTGTTTTATTTTAGTTTCCAATCATATGAGCAGTTATTAGAAATGATTGTGTAGTATTATTAATAGAACAATGGTAATATCAGTCATTTATCTTTTAAAGGGCAAATGATAAAGAACAGATTTAAAAGTACAAATAATCTTTTAAAAAAGTTATAAGCAACCATTTTTCAGTAAAGAGCTGTTTTGTTCCTTAGATGAACATTAGACAAAAAAATAGACTCGCATTCTTATAGTTGTATGTAGTTAATTGAACATCTCACTAGACAAAATGCTTTTGACAGTCAATGTAATGTTCTGTTTATAAATCAATACTTTCCCTTAATTTTGTAATTTCCTATTTTATTCTCCATAGGCAAATAAATATTTGACTTTGCAGCATCAAATATTTTCTATTTTGAATGTTCTTTGCTATCAAAGTTCATTATGTAGCTGATCAAATATATCTTGTCACCCGAGCATTCTCCTTTGAATAATTTCCAGTGGGGAAAATACTGCATTGAATTCAGCATTTATTCTATATGGAAACTGAAAATCTTAACATAACACAACTGTCTAGAAATATTCTCTAAGGAAATGAAGAAAAATAATAATAGCTTCAAAACAAATCTTCAGGCTTAACTAGATGCCATTTGAAAGGTTAAAGAGGCCCATATATTTGGCCTAATATTAAATAATAACTAAACTTTGCAACTATTTGATGCATTGTCTGTTATATATTATTTACTTAAATAAATCTAATATTTATGCTATTTTTAAAATAGCAAAGCTCCATATTGGAAATATTTTGGGAGTTGCTGAGTACATTTAGAAATGGAGGACTCTTGCATGTAATGAGAAATAAAATTATTTAAAAGTATTCCACTTGCTATTTTTGAATTTATTTGAAGTGAGAAAACGCACCCTTATTCAAGCATTACAACATAAAGCTTCCCCTAAATATCTGAGACACAGCTGTATGGCCATTTTGTAATCTTTTTGTAGCTTTTGGACAGACTTTTGTTTATACTTTTTAATTATGTTGTATTCTAATTTGTTTTGCCTCCATACTTTACACTTTGATTATGAGAAGATAGTGAAAAGTAAGTGAACATCTAAATATTTTTGACCCCAAAGCTTTCATTAATAATTTAATTAATTAATCAATCCTCTTGTAGCTTTATGATACCAGTTATAGCCACAAGAATGATACAGAAAGCATACATTCTCTTTCAGATAATAGTCCTTTTAAATTGTGAAAGCTACCATCATATTCCCCCTAAACCTTTTGCTCTATAGTGAAAGTGTCTAATATCATTATCTAAATTAATTTTGACTTTCCCAGTAAAACTATTATCCTTAGCAAATAAAATGCAAGAATGTTTGGGAGGCTGAGGTGGGAGGATCACTTAAGGTCAGGAGTTTTGAGACCAGACTGAGCAAGAGTGAGACCCCATCTCTACCAAAAATAGAAAAAATTATCCTGGCATGATGGCATGTGCCTGTAATACCAGGTACTCTGAAGGCTGAGGTAGGAGGATCAGTTAAGCCCAGGAGTTTTAGGTTGCAATGAGTTATGATGACACCACTGCACTCTAGGTGGGGTGACAGAAGGAGACTCTGTCTCAAAAACAAACAAACAAACAAGAATAAGGTAATAGGGCAGTAGATTTTTAAAAGTTTTAGAGTATGTAATTATGTTTTATGTAGACTGATCTTGATCCCTTTGATATTTCAAATAAGGTCTAACTAAGCTCTTTTATATATCAAGTAAAACATTTAGATACCATATGTATCACTTATATTTATTTTATTTACTACATAGAGAAAACACATTATCTTCACCTTGCCATCTTTACACATATTAACTAGTCACTCAACCACTTGAAAGTGTGAAGTCTAGGTTCTTTTACAAGAGGTTATTAAAATGTAATTATCTAGAAAGCCCATTAAGCACATGTATGGCTATCAGAAGACATATGTCTGAGAATGTTTATTTCTACCTTGCTTACATACTGCAATTTGGTTAATCTATACCAGGAGGCCAGTAGGACTCAATCTGGCTGTTCATATTTATAATTAGCTGATAATATAAATTAGAACATTCTATCTTTCATTCTGTCTTCCAAAAACTAGACAACTTTAATAATACCACTGTGGATGCATTTTAATTAGTAGAAACAAAAGTCTCATTTTACATGGTAAATAATTTTCAGAAAAAGCACAAATAGATTAAATGTTAGATCTACAAATAATCTGAATGATTGCATAGTCCAATCTCATTTTTTGCGAGAAGATGCAGAGCAATTAAAGCTTATTGTCCAATGTCAAATTTCTAAAACTCAGCAACTATCGAGTACATTTTTTTGCCACAACTGACAGCTCCCAATGTCGGGCACAGATTGCGTCCTGTCTAGGTCTCAGGTTGGAATGGAAATTAAAGTCACTGGACACTCAGATCTCTTTTACAATACATAAATAGTAAAAAGTGAGAATTTGACTAAATTCACCTCGCTCCTTTAGACACTCAAATTCCCTTATTTAAATCCAAAATTCTATAGCTATCCAATGGTTAAAAAATACCTTATTTAAAATACAATCATGTGTTATATTATTTGCTTTCTAATACATTTAATAGACCATATTTTCTGCTATAGTTGGAAAAAACAAAAATAAATGAAGATGCTAGCTATAAGCTACTGCATGCAACATTTATCAAGCCCAAACTTCTTCCTCAGACTCTAAGTTTTACATTTAACTTATCCATGGTCATTTCCATCTGTGTCTTGCAGTCACCTCAAATTCAATATGTCAAATATTAAAGTGACTATCTTCCCTCCCCAAATTAGTTATTTTCTTTTATTAACATGTCACAGACTGTACTATCACCAATCCTCCAACCACCTCCTTTGTTTGGATTCTCAAATTTCTCGCTGAGACTATTGGAAAAGTTTCTAATTATCACCTTGCCTTTGTCCCGGACTGCTTCAATACATGTCTCACAAGTGAATACTAATGTTTTGTCTAAAACACAAAGCCGATTATATAGTTCCACCACCTGAAATATTTTTATGACTTTTTAGAGCCTTTATTCAAAAGGCTAATATCTTTCATAGGGTGGATAAGCCACTGATCTGGACCTGCATAGCAGCTACCTGTATAGTAGCTTCAGCTTTCTTGCACATCCTAAATCCCCATCATACCTTCTAGGGCAAAGGATATCGTAATTGTGCTCCCCAAAGAGCCTCCTTTCATTTTTCATAAAGGCATTTCCCTATGAGTATTTTATCTTTCTGTCAATTCCTCTTTATTCTTCAAATATCTCGTTTGGACTTACTCTTCCATTTTCAGAGTTAAGCATTTTATCCAAAAAACTTTAAACATATTTCTGTTCCTATATATGTCACACTTTGTTGGAGGTAGTAAGTAGAATGGTGGTAACCAGAGGCTGGCAAAAGTAGGTGAAGGGAGATGATAAAGAGGGGTTGGTTAATGGATACAAAAATACAGTTCTACAGTTCAAAACAAGGGAAAAATTCTTGTGTTTGGTAGCACAATAGGGCAATTACAGTTAAAAATAATTTATTGTATATTTCAAAATAACTGGAAGAGTAGATAGATTTGGAATAGTCTCAACACAAAGAAATGATAAATGTTTGAAGTAATGGATATTCCAGTTACCTAGATTTGATCATTACACATTGCATGCTTGTAATTAAAATGTCGCATGTACTCCATAAATATGTGCAACTATTTTGTATTCATAAAAATTAATATACATATATATATTCATTAGAAAAGAAATTGTGTGCCATTTCAGGACATGATTAAAGAAACTTCACATAGGTAAATTGCAAACTGAAACTCATCATTTGAAGTTAACCAACAAGTTTTTCCCGTTTTTATTTTTTGGGCCTCGCACATTTTATTCTCTGCACCTCTTTTTTTTTTTTTTTTTTTTACAAAGTTAAGGAAGAATTAACATTTTGCTGCAATGCTCCTTTTTATTCCCCCTTGGTAGATAATTAAAAGTTGCCTGTAGCCATAGCAGCTTGTGTTTAAGATCACTTCCAATGAGCAAGAAACTTTGTCATACAGGACCTGTCGCTGATTTAGAGACCTCCAAACAATACTTTGAAAGGACCATAAGTGGTTTTCCAGGGTTGGCATGTGACATTTATCCCTAAAGGTTAGTGTTGAAAGAAGGTCCTAGTATGGTATTAGAAGGAAAAAATACAATACTTCTCTCTAGATTTGACATCAATCTCAACTTTTTAGCCATTTGTGATTATTACATGCTCAAGGGCACTTTTTAAAGAGAGGTACACATAGTAAACTGTAATCTCCAATTCTTTTTTTTTTTTTTTTTGGGGAAAACCTTTAATTATCCTCTAGATTTGCAAATACCTGAAAGAAATCACACTGGAGAAAAATCCTATGAATGTAAGGAATGTACAAAAGCCTTCATTTCTCTTGAAAACTTTCGAAGACACATGATAACGCATACTGGAGATGGACCCTATAAATGTATGCAATGTGGGAAAGCATTCATTTTTTTTTTTATATTTCATCTTATTATTATGGGGGATACAGAATTTCAGGTTACATACGTTGCCCATGTACCGCCTGTCAAAGCAGTACCCCAAGTCAGAGCTCCAGGCGTTTTCCTTCCCCAGACAGTGCACGTTGCACCCATCATGCAGGTATATATCCCTCCCCTCCCCACCCCTCTTCCCGAGTCAGCACCTTCAAGCGTGACCATTCCCCAAACGGTGCGCAATGCACTCATTGTGTAGGCATACACTCATCCCCTCCCTCCACCCCCCACCTCAGTCTGATGTCCAATTGGTGTCGTTCCCAGATTTGTATTTATGTGGTGATCAGGGAAACCAATTTTCTGGTGAGTACATGTGATGCTTGTTTTTCCATTCTTGGGATACTTCACTTAATATAATGGGTTCCAACTCTCTCCAGGAGAACCATAGAGATGTCATATCTTCATTATTTCTTATAGCTGAGTAATATTCCATGGTATACATATACCACAGCTTACTAATCCAATCATGTATTAATGGGCATTTGGGTTGTTTCCACATCTTTGCTATTGTGAATTGTGCTGCTATAAACATTCGGGTACATGTGTCTTTGTTATAGAATGACCTTTTTTCCTTTGGGTAGATGCCCAATAATGGGATTGCTGGATCAGATGGCAGGTCTACTTGAATCTGTTTAAGATACCTCCATAATGCTTTCCACAGGGGTTGCACTAGTTTGCAGTCCCACCAGCAGTGTATGAGTGTTCCTGTCTCTCCACATCCACGCCAACATGTGTTGTTTTGGGATTTTTTGATAAAGACCATTCTCACTGGGGTTAAGTGATATCTCATTGTGGTTTTGATTTGCATTTCCCTGATGATTAGGGATGTTGAGCATTTTTTCTTATGTTTGTTAGCCATTCTTATATCTTCTTTTGAGAAATTTCTATTCATGTCATTTGCCCACTTTTTGATAGGGTTGTTTGATTTTTTCTTGCTGATTTTCCTGAGTTCTAAATAGATTCTTGTTATCAATCCTTTATCTGATGTGTAGTATGCAAAAATTTTTTCCCATTCTGTAGGTGGTCTGTTTATTCTTGTGACTGTTTCTTTGGCTGTGCAGAAGCTTTTTAATTTAATCATGTCCCATTCATTTATTTTTGTTGTTGCTGTGATTGCCTTAGGGGTCTTCTTCATAAATTCTTTGCCTAGGCCAATGTCTGTAAGAGTCTTTCCTACATTTTCTTCTAGAATTCTAATCGTTTCACGCCTAAGGTTTAAGTCTGTTATCCACCGTGATTTGATTTTTGTGGGAGGTGAAAGCTGTGGGTCCTGTTTCAGTCTTCTACATGTGGCTAACCAATTCTCCCAGCACCATTTATTGAGTAGGGATTCTTGTCCCTAGAGTATGTTCTTTCCTGCTTTGTCAAAAATTAGGTGTCTATATAAGGATGGTTTTCTATTTGGATTTTCTGTTGTGTTCCACTGGTCTATGTCCCTGCACTTGTGCCAGTACCAGGCTGTTTTAAGAACCACAGCCTTGTAGTATAGTTTGAAGTCTGGCAAATTAATACCTCCCATTTTGTTTTTATTGCTTAAAATTGCTTTTGCTATATGGGGTCTTCTCTGATTCCATACAAAGTGTATAATTATTTTCTCTACGTCTGTAAAGAATGATGTTGGGGGGAGAGGGAAGATGGCGGAGTGGCGGTGACTGCTCGGATCTGCGCTCCGGCGACGAACCGTGGATCCAGACCTGCCACAACGCTAGAGGACCGCTCCCACACAGGAACAGCGGTGTGAATCCACGGAGAATCAGCGTGGGACAAACAGAGCAAGTGAGGTCTGAGGTGAACAGAAATTTAGATCGCGGAACTCTGCGGAAGGCGCGGAACAGACAGTAGCCAGCGGAGCGCAGGCGGCTGCGCCCGCCCCCAGGTGGGGCGGGGGCAGTCTTTAGGAAAAGCGGCTTGCGCTCCTCGCTGACCTCCACCCCCAATTGCTTGGAGACCCCCTCGCAAGGCAGAGCAGAATCTCCGAGCGAGACGTAGGGCATTGCAGACAGGAGGCTTTTTCGGGAGAATAGCTTGGAACCTGGGAAGTCTCGGCTGAGACAGTCCTTAGCGAGAAGGGACGGACCTGTGCCAGGGGGGAGGGGCACGATCAATCCCCGATCAGCGAATTGCGCTGTACCTCTGCGCTACTTTTGTCGGTGGTTCTTCAGCCGGTGGCCCCCGGCGGCTTTGCCCGCCAAACCCCCCGGCAGCGGCGGTCCCTGGTCTCTGCCTGCCGGGGAGCCGGTCCCCCTCCGACCCCGGAGCGCTGCGGGCGCCATCTTGAAAGCAAAGTCGGAACCGCTCGGGAGCCATAAGGTGCCCAGCAGCTCTCTCTCCCCGGCGCCCCCCGCTGGTCTCTGGGCCCGCGCCATCTCCACCGGCGGCACTCGGCGTGAAGGGGCGGAGCTGCGCTAAGACTTAAAATAAACACTGAGTTGCCGCTCCGGAACCAACAGAGCCGGCGTGAAGGGGCGGAGCTGCGCTAAGACTTAAAATAAACACTGAGTTGCCGCTCCGGAACCAACGGAGCCGGCGTGAAGGGGCGGAGCTGCGCTAAGACGTAAAATAAACACTGAGTTGCCGCTCCGGAACCAATGGAGCGGGCGTGAAGGGGCGGAGCTGCGCTAAGGCGCAAAAACACGATCATTGAGCCGCTGAACTGTATACTTCAGAATTGTGTATCCCTTCGTTTAGTGATGCGTTGTGGTGTTGTGTAGCTCTGTTTTTGTTCTTTTGTGTTTGTGTTTTCGCTGTTTCTGGGTTAGGTCTCTTTGTGTTATTTGTTAGTTTAGTTTTTGTTTTTGTCTTTGTTTTTTTTTTATTTTTATTTTTTTTTATTTTTTTATTTTTTATTTTTTTATTTTTTTATTTTTATTTTTTTTTTCTTTTTTTCCTCTTCTCTTCTCCTTTTCTTTTCTCTTTCCTTTTCTTCTCCTTCTATTCTTTCTTTTCACTTCTTTTCTTTTCTTTTCTTTTTTCTTTTTCCTTATTTCTTCTCTCTTTTTGCCTTCTAACTGGGAACCCACGCTGAGCTTGGGAACGGGCCAGGCCCCTGGCTCTGGTACATACCGGAACCTGAGTAGTCACTCCCAACGCCGGCGATCTACGGGCGCGCAATAGCCATCTTGGGGCCCACAGCCAAGTCACTGCGGAGCAATAGGGTGCCAAGAGGCTCCCTGGACGGCCCCCTCCCCAGGTCCACAGACCTTATATAGGGTCCCCACCCACGTCTAAACATTGACTACTTCTCCAGAAGCGAGAGTGTGGAGCCTGGTCCCTGGGGACATTGGGCCAAGGCAGACTTTTGCCTGTGGGAGTTGCGGCAAATGGGGCGCTGAGCGAGCGAGGGCACCATCCACTCCCCACAACTAGTATTTTTCCTGCAGATAGAGACAGAAACCACCCCTATAGAGGAAGAACCAAAGGGAAACAAACAAACAAAGAGAATTTTGGCCCACTACTAGTGTGGACCCTGCCTGCCCTCTGAAAGACTACAACACAGTGTCCTAACTCACCAAAGCAGTCTTGGATCACTCCAATCCTCTAGGATTGGACCCATCAGAAGCAGTCCCCCAACTGAAATAGAAAAATTTCTAATCAATTCACAACAGTCTTCCCCTCTTGCCAAAGGAAGCAATATACCTAGACTACTCCACAGCCTAAGAATAGAGCACAGAGAGTGCTGTTAACCAGACTAAATCTATAAGTAAAGATCCAACGATTAATCTAGATGGGAAGGGCCCAGCGAAAAAACACAGGAAGCACAAAGAATCAAACAGAAAGCTCACCCCCAAAGAGAAATACCGGCTCTCAACCATTTGACACAAACCAGACTCAAAACACCAACATGTCACAGGAAGAATTCCAATTATGGATCATAAACAAGCTAAATAATATACAAGAATCAATGGACAGACAACACAAGGAAAATGCAAAAAAAATTCAGGATTTGGAGGAAAAATTCACTAAAGAAATTGAAATATTGAAGAAAAACCAAACTGAACTCCTAGAAATGAAGAATTCACTCAGAGAGCTACAAAACACTGTGGAAAGTCTCAAAAGCAGGGTAGATCAAACAGAGGAAAGAATTTCAGAAATTGAAGATAACTCCTTTCAACTAAATAAGTCAGTCACAGAGATAGATCAAAAAAGTAAGAGAAATGATCTGAGTCTTCAAGAAATGTGGGATTATGTGAAGAAACCTAACTTGAGAGTTATTGGCATCCCTGAGGGTGAAGAAGACAATAAGCAAGGGTTGGACAAGCTATTTGAAGACATAATCGAGGAAAATTTTCCAGGCCTTGCCAATACTCTAGACATACAGATTCAAGAAGCTCAAAGGACCCCTGGGAGATTCATAGCAAATAGGAAAACACCACGCCACGTAGTCATCAGGCTGACCAAAATATCCACTAAAGAGTCCCTTCTCCGAGCTGTAAGGAGAAAGAAACAGGTAACTTACAAAGGAAAACCCATCAGAATTACGCCAGATTTCTCAGCTGAAACCTTACAAGCAAGAAGAGCTTGGGGCCCCATTTTCACGCTTCTGAAACAGAATAATGCCCAGCCTAGAATCTTGTACCCAGCTAAGCTAAGTTTTCTATACAAAGGAGAAATCAAGACATTCTCAGATAAACAAAGGTTGAGGGAATTCACCAAGACAAGACCAGCCCTGCAAGAAGTACTCAAAAGAGAGTTACACACGGACCAGCACAAGAAAGATGCACGAATGTAAAACTACTCAAGAGCTAAAGATCAAATTCCAGATACCACAATGGCTCAGGAGAGAAAACATTGCAATGAAGTTCTACCCAACAAGCTGAACAAAAAACCGTCTCACTTATCAGTTTTCTCAATAAATGTGAATGGCTTGAATTCCCCGCTCAAGAGACATAGACTGTCCCAATGGATAAAAAAGCACAAGCCAAGTATCTGCTGTCTCCAAGAAACCCACCTAACGAGCAAAGATGCATTTAGACTGAAAGTAAAAGGATGGAAATCGGTATTTCAAGCAAACGGTAACGAAAAGAAAGCTGGTGTGGCAATCTTAATTTCCAATAACTTAGCTTTCAAACCAACAAAAATAATAAAAGACAAAAATGGCTACTACATACTGGTCAAGGGCACAATTCAACAAGAAGCCATCACTATACTCAATATATATGCACCCAACCTAGGTGCACCTAGATTCATAAAGCAAACCCTACTAGATCTGAACCAGATGATAGATAATAATACTGTAATAGCTGGAGACTTTAACACCCCACTGACAGTACAGGACAGATCCTCTAAACAGAAAATAAACAAAGACATAATGGACCTAAATAGAATGCTAGAACAAATGGGCATGGCTGACATCTATAGGACATTCTACCCAAAGTCCACAGAATATACATTCTTCTCATCAGCTCACGGGACATTCTCTAAGATTGACCATGTCTTAGGACATAAATCATGTCTTCAAAAATTCAAAAAAATAGAAATTATACCATGCATCTTCTCAGATCACAGCGGAATAAAAGTAACAATGATCACAAACAGAAACCCTCACTCTTACTCAAAGTCATGGAAGCTAAATAACCTTCTCCTGAATAATTATTCTATAAAAGAAGAAATCAAGATGGAAATCAAAAATTTCTTTGAATTAAATGACAATGGAGATACAACTTATCAAAATCTATGGGATGCAGCTAAAGCAGTCCTGAGAGGAAAATTCATATCCATAAATGCCTATATCAAAAAGACAGAAAACATGCAAATAGACAACCTAACGAATAGACTCAAAGAGCTGGAGAAAGAAGAACAGAACGATCCCAAACCCAGCAGAAGGCGAGAAATTACTAAGATCAAATCAGAACTAAATGAAAAGGACAACAAAGAAACTATAAGGGAAATTAATAAAACAAAAAGTTGGTTCTTTGAAAAGATAAACAAAATAGACACACCTCTGGCTAGACTAACCAAGAGCTCAAAAGTAAAATCTCTAATAACCTCCATTAGGAACATGAAAGGAGAAATCACAACCGATGCTACAGAGATACAAGATATCATCTATGAATTCTACAAAAATCTTTATGCACACAAACTGGAGAACGTGGAGGAAATGGACAAATTTTTAGAGACACATAGTCTTCCCAGGCTCAACCAGGAAGAAATAGAGTACCTGAACAGACCAATATCAAGAACTGAAATCGAAACAGCAATAAAAAACCTTCCCAAAAAGAAAAGCCCTGGTCCAGATGGGTTCACACCTGAATTTTACCATACATACAAAGAAGAACTGGTGCCCATCCTACATAAACTATTCTCCAATATTGAGAAGGATGGAGTTCTCCCCAACACGTTCTACCAAGCCAATATAACATTAATACCAAAGCCTGGAAAGGACTCAACAAAAATAGAGAACTACAGACCAATTTCCCTCATGAATATAGATGCAAAAATTTTCAATAAAATACTAGCAAATCGAATCCAAGTACTTATCAAAAAAGTAATCCACCACGACCAAGTGGGCTTCATCCCCGAGATGCAGGGGTGGTTCAACATACGTAAATCTATAAATGTAATTCACCACATAAATAGAAGCAAAAACAAAAATCATATGATACTCTCATTAGATGCAGAAAAAGCATTTGACAAAATTCAACACCCTTTTATGATAAAAACGCTTAACAAAATAGGCATTGATGGAACCTACCTAAAAATGATACAAGCCATATATGACAAACCCACAGCCAACATCATACTGAATGGGGAAAAACTGAAAGCACTCCCACTTAGAACTGGAACCAGACAGGGCTGCCCATTGTCTCCATTACTTTTCAACATAGTATTGGAAGTCCTTGCGAGAGCTATCAGGCAAGAGAGCAAAATCAAGGGAGTCCAAATAGGGAAGGAAGAGATCAAACTCTCACTTTTTGCTGATGATATGATGTTATATCTGGAAAACCCCCAGGATTCAACCAAGAGACTCCTGGAATTGATTAACGAATACAGCAAAGTCTCAGGCTACAAAATTAATATACACAAATCAGAGGCATTTATATATGCCAATAACAGTCAATCGGAAAACCAAATTAAAGACTCAATACCATTCAAAATAGCAACAAAGAAAATAAAATATCTAGGTATATATCTAACTAAAGAGGTAAAGGACCTCTATAAGGAAAACTATGAAACACTGAGAAAAGAAATAGCAGAACTTGCAAATAGATGGAAAAATATACCATGCTCGTGGATCGGAAGAATCAACATTGTTAAAATGTCTATACTACCCAAAGTGATCTACAAATTCAATGCAATCCCTATTAAATTACCAACATCATTCTTTACAGACATAGAGAAAATAATTATACAATTTGTATGGAATCAAAGAAGACCCCGTATAGCAAAAGCAATTTTAAGCAATAAAAACAAAATGGGAGGTATTAATTTGCCAGACCTCAAACTATATTACAAGGCCGTGGTTCTTAAAACAGCCTGGTATTGGCACAAGTTCAGGGACACAGACCAGTGGAACACAACAGAAAATCCAAATATAGAACCATCCTCATATAGTCACCTAATTTTTGACAAAGCGGGAAAGAATATACTCCGGGGACAAGAATCCCTATTCAACAAATGGTGCTGGGAGAATTGGTTAGCCACTTGCAGAAGACTGAAACAGGACCCACAGCTTTCACCTCTCACAAAAATCAAATCACGGTGGATAACAGACTTAAACCTTAGGCGTGATACAATCAGAATTCTAGAAGAAAATGTAGGAAAGACTCTTACAGACATTGGCCTAGGCAGAGAATTTATGAAGAAGACCCCCAAGGCAATCACAGCAGCAACAAAAATAAATGAATGGGACATGATTAAACTAAAAAGCTTCTGCACAGCCAAAGAAACAGTCCAGAGAATAAACAGACCACCTACAGAATGGGAAAAAATTTTTGCATACTACACATCAGATAAAGGACTGATAACAAGAATCTATTTAGAACTCAGGAAAATCAGCAAGAAAAAATCAAGCAACCCTATCAAAAAGTGGGCAAAGGACATGAATAGAAATTTTTCAAAAGAAGATATAAAAATGGCTAACAAACATATGAAAAAGTGTTCAACATCTCTAATCATCAGGGAAATGCAAATCAAAACCACAATGAGATATCACTTAACCCCAGTGAGAATGGCCTTTATCAAAAAAACCCAAAACAACACATGTTGGCGTGGGTGTGGAGAGACAGGAACACTAATACACTGCTGGTGGGACTGCAAACTAGTGCAACCCCTGTGGAAAGCATTATGGAGGTATCTTAAACAGATTCAAGTAGACCTGCCATTTGACCCAGCAATCCCATTACTGGGCATATACCCAAAGGAAAAAAGATCATTCTATAACAAAGGTACGTGTACCCAAATGTTTATAGCAGCACAATTCGCAATAGCAAAGATGTGGAAACAACCCAAATGCCCATCAATACATGATTGGATTAGTAAGCTGTGGTATATGTATACCATGGAATATTACTCAGCTATAAGGAATGATGAAGATACGACATCTCTATGGTTCTCCTGGAGAGAGTTGGAACCCATTATATTAAGTGAAGTATCCCAAGAATGGAAAAACAAGCATCACATGTACTCACCAGAAAATTGGTTTCCCTGATCATCACCTAAATACAAATCTGGGAATGACACCAATTGGACATCAGACTGAGGTGGGGGGTGGGGGAGGGGATGGGGGTATGCCTACACAATGAGTGCATTGCACACCGTTTGGGGAGTGGTAACACTTGAAGGTGCTGACTCGGGAAAGGGGGGGTGGGGAAAAAATATGAAACTATTGTTTTTAACTTGCACTGTTCACTTAATAATTTATCATGAATATTTCCCATATTATTTCATATCATTGTACAAGAAATAATGTATACATTATGAGGACATACTGTATCTAACAAGATATACTGTTAGACTCTTTGATTCTGTAAAACTAAATTGAAAAAAAAAATATATATAATAAAAAAATAATAAAAAAAAAAAAAAAAAAAAAAAAAGAATGATGTTGGTAGTTTAATGGGGATTGCATTGAATCTGTAAATCACTTTGGGTAGTATAGACATTTTAACAATGTTGATTCTTCCGATCCACGAGCATGGTATAGTTTTCCATCTATTTGCAAGTTCTGCTATTTCGTAATCTCCAATTATTAATCGTTATTGTATTTGACTTGTTATTATCTTCCCAGTTGCTTCCACTGTGTACATTATTTCTCTGGTACACAAACACACACACACAAATAACAAAACAACAACAGAACAAGCCCCTGTGTAACTCTCTCTGAAAAGAATTGTGTTACATACACTTGGACATCCAAACATGGCCCCTGTTGACAATTATTAATGTAGTGAAGATTATTTTCCAAAGAAAACATCACTAAGTAGATCTAAACATGGACAAGTTAGGCTGAGATTACAGAAATAGAACTGAACAGAAATTTTACATTTTCAAATATGAACGTGTTTCTGTAATTGCATTTACAACTAAACAAAAAAGAACATTTGTATTTCCTATTCCTTTATTCCCATTAAGAAGCAAGAGTTAGTAGCCTACAGAAGAATACACTAAAACCCAAAACATATATACATATAAACATAAACACTTATTAGGCTGTGCTGGAGGGAATGAATTTTGTCCGTTTTGGAAGCTCTTGAAACTAGTCAGTCAAGTCACAAGGTCACTTTAGGCTTTAGTTCTTCCTGAGGAAAGAGATTTTAGAGCAATAGGTTAGGAAAAAAAAAAAAAAAACATATACATAGACATGAACACACATACATGTATAAACGTACATAATAAAAATAAAATGGGTTTAATGAAGATAACATGGAAATATAGAAACTTATAAAAATAAAATTATGTAAACTTAACACCCAAAAATAGCTGCAAATCTTTCTTGTCAAAAGTTTTAAAAATCTTTTCTTTTTGCTACGGTTTATGTTGATTTTTTAATTATATGTACAATAAATAGTTGGTATAAAAATATACATATTTTCATATTATATTGTTGTTCATTTTATATATTAGAGAATATTTTAATACCAAATAAACAATAAGAATTTAAAGAAATTAAAAAGAATATGCAATAAAACAAATTTAAGGTGGGTAAAAATAATGCCATATAAAGTTGTACATTCTACATGATAAAGTGTAATTTATTCAGTATAGATAGAATAAATATCTGCTGTCTTGTGTGGGTAAAAAATCTTGTCCATGGACCATGAGATATTTAATACTTTCTACCTCCCACATCTAGTTTATGATGAGCAGTTCTGTCACACAGTAACCAAATAAGCAGTCAACGTGCATTTAGTCCCTACCTTGGCCCAATAGCAAGGAAAGAGCTATTTGTTAAAGTAAAACCATTGCTTCACCTTCCTCAAAATTCTAAGGGCTATGGCAGAGTCTCCTTTAGGTGTTTGTCACTGGTACTATACATCTTGGTCTGCCACACATGATGTGAACAAACTATATGTGCTTGGTCACAAAGACCAAGTCTTAAGTTGCTTGTATTGCAGTCAGACAAAGATAAAGAGGCTTTGCTTTCTCTGTCAAGATTGGGTTCTCTGAGAAAGAGACTCTGAGGTGGAAGAATATTAACGGGAATTCTCATAGGATCATCACCTGGGACTAAAGGTGACAGTATTAGGTAAAAGAAGAAATTGCCAAAGGACCTCAGCAAACACTGTGGAGAGGTCTGGAATTGAGATCGTTCTTTATATTGTCATAAATCAAAGCAAAGGAACTGGGCCATCATAACTCTACATCACCAGTCATTGGCTGTGGATTGTAGGAGGAAAGAGGTGTGATATTGGGCACAGAAGCACTTTTCAGAGGAACAAATTCCTTAAGAGAAACTCAGCTAAAAGCTGTCAGCCACCAACATTCCCAGCAAATAGAGATCAGTCTAGAAAGAGGACAAGATTCTGGGTGTCACATATATTCCCTTGTATAACACCTTCTAATCTATGTCACACATATTCCCCATACTTGCATTGATAGCAATTGATAAATGTATTTTATGTCTAAGTCTTCTCTTCTTAGTTTAGCTATCTGATTAGGCTGAATTGGAGCCTAATAAAAGCCCAGGGGTAAAATCAAGTAATGGGAGGTAGATATTATACAATCAGATTTGGCATTTCCTTCCAAAAAATAATAAATAAGTAAGCAAACAAACAAACAAACAAACAAGAAAAGAACAAAAAATAACCTACCTTGGATGAAGTCATTCTAGAGTCTTCAAGCAAAACAGAGCCTGGCTCATTGTATTATTACATTGTAAGGGATGCTCAGTAGAATATAGGGAGTTATGGTTCTTGAAACAACCTGATCCTTCTAAATATACAATTCCAGTTTTGGAAATACCATAGTCACCAAGTTCTTGTCCTAATTTTCATATGTGAAAGCGAGAAATATTGTGAATTATTATCTTATAATTCAAATATCTGAAGGATCTATCATTTTATAATACTTTCTGCTACATCAAGCCTTTGGCTTCAAGACAGAAAATTATTTTACAGTAGTTATAGTTGCTGTCTGATTCTTTGACGATGCCTTGAGTAGCACTTTTATTTGCCATATTTTATCCTTTAAGCTCTCGAGTAGAATTAGAAGAAACCTCTTCATCTGAAAACCCATGCTTTTTCTGCTTTTCATTATGGGGAATAGTAGCACTCATTGATCTTTTAAGGTCTCACTATAAATATACATTTTATTCCGGGTGACAACATCACCTGTTGTCACCTGGAATAACTGCATTAATACTGCCATGCATTAAAAAAAAAGTAAGTTTAAAAACCAAATTCTTATGTTTCCATTTTTTGAGTGTTGCCTGCAAATCTTTGTGGTCAAAATTTCTGTATATGTCAGCATTATTGGGTGAGAATATAGAATTCACTCTCATAAGAATGGATATTATAAATACATGACTCATAAAATTATTCAATGTCCATGGTGACTGTTATGATAAAGTAGATACTGAACTTAGTGCCATGATATTTCTGCCGTAATTGAATCAATAAAATGAATATCACATAAGAAGGGATTTCTTTATGTAGCTCAATTCTGAATCAGGGTCTCATGAATACATTTTTAACCAAACCTCAGTGGAATCTGGGATATATAACTTTTGCATATTCAACCTTGAAAAGGTAGGTTCATAATGTAATTAATTATCAAAATATAGAAAGCGTGTTCAGATTTTTGGGGCAAACCAAATGCCATGTGACCACTTCTTGGCTAACTTTCCCTTTCCATTCTCTTTCTCAGGTTCTTGCTCTCTTATTCTCTTGTTGTCTCACTCTTTCTATTTGCCTAATATTATCATATTTACATTTTATATTTTGAAGCTAGTAAATTTGTCTGATAGTTATATTATCTACATGCAATTCTTTTGCTATTTAATTCTTTATTTGATTATGCTTTGATGGTAACATTGTTATCAGTATTTTCTTTCATTTGTGCTCATTAATATAATTTTGACCATTTTACATTTGCACTTGATGGGCGCATTTTTAAAAAACTTATAAACTTAAAGTCACTTAATCTTTATTTTTTAATTCAATCTGGGAGTGATTTTAGGGAGTTATTTTCCTAAATAAAGCTTTCATTTATATGCTACATCATTAATCTAAATTCCTTCAAAGTTTAATCTGATAGTGGCTACATCTATCATCGGTTTTAATTCAGAAATCTTATTTTTCCTTCCCCACTGAATTCTTTTCAAAATCAGATTGTCCTTCATGATGGGTTGCTTTGATTTCATAGGCACAGCAAGTATGTTCTTGAAAGTTTTTGAAAACACAAAGTCATTTTTCAAAAATTGTGTTTTCCTTCTTGCAATAAGTCCATTACAGAAGTCATTATGTTAAAATTCAAAAAAATTGGATACTCCCCTTCTTTTGCACTACAGAATTCCTTCAAATTTCTCCATTGTCTGCCCTTATTGTTTTTTTAGTTTTAAGACAAAGGGACTTTTTAATACGGTGAACTGGTTATGTAAATGGAAGAGGTGAGAAAATAACCCAGCCTACGGAGGAAAGCCAACCCAGAGACAAGCAAACACAGGAAGCACTATTGTCCTGTGTTAAAAGGAGTGAGGGGAGAGTGGCCTGTCCTGGGACACAGCAGAAGACAGAGAAGAGATACAACCTTGCTGGAGATGCCACTCACCGCTAAGAGGGAAAGAGAGAAATGCTCTAATTCTTCTTTCCTTTTGCCTCTTATCTTTTTTTCAATTCCTCTTGTTGCCCAAAACAAATGAAGGGAAGTGACATAGGAATCTTGGAAATGTAGCCTGAAAGATTTATCTTCCCTTTTATAAGAAACAGTAGAGAAAAGAAAAAGAGATAGAGAACATAGAGCTTCCAAATAGACATGATCTAACTATGTTGCTAGTTAGCAACGGTCTCATTCATCTATTAATTTTAATTTAGTATACAAAGGTTTATGATCCCACCTAAACTGAGGAAACGTTCTGGCATTAAAAATCAAGACACTTTCACCGACTTTACAAAAAGGAGAGACTTAGTATGAATAATCATGATTTCCTACTTATGGTAATAGCAAAATACATTTGGAGGTCTAAATAGTCTATCAAGAGCAATTATAAAAACTAGACAAAGTATTAAAAATACTTGCTTGAAGGCATTAGAGAACTACTAAGGCAATACAGACTGCAGTCCTAGATACCAGATAAATGTGAAGTGTAAAGAAGTGAACCAGAAAATTGGCACCGAATTTGGTAACTCTCGAGACAGCTGAGAAGCTTAATAACTAAAAAGAGATTCCAGCAGTGTTATGAGGTTAGAGGTGCAAACACTCCACCAAGAATTAAAGACCCTAGAAAATTTCTCAAGTTTTCAATTGGTTCTTCAAAAGAGTTATACCATTAGGATAGCAGGAAAGAAAATAACCAGTCCTCAAAAAGACTGAAGGCCTCTACCATGATAGAGCAATCTCTGTTTGGATCAGATAAATTTGGCCTGATTAAACTGCCTTCCAAAACTAGAATTTTAAAATTTTTTGGAGAAGAATAATGAAATCAATAACCTCAAATTATCTCTAAAATATTTTATTTACAATGTCTAGAATCCATTCAGAATTACCAACATGCCAGGAAAGAAGATTATATGATGAAAAAGAGACAGAAAGACATAAGTAGAAATACAAATAGGTGATCCAGATAATGGAGTAAACAGACTGTATTCATCAGGATTCTCCAGAGAAATGCTACCAATATGATAGATTGATGGTTAGATAGAAATTCATTGCAAGAGATTGGTTCACTCAATTTGGTGACTGAAAAGTCACACAATCTGCCATCTGCAAACTGGAAGCTCAGGAAATGTGGCGGTATAACTCCAGTTGAAACCCAAAGGCTGAGGACCAGGGGAACCAATGGTGTATGACCCAGTTCAAGTCAAAAGCCCAAGAACTGGGAACACTGACATCTGAAGTCTGGAGAAGATGAATGTCCAGGCTCAAGCAAAGAGAATGAATTCTCCCTTCTCCACATTTTTGTTCTATTCAGGCTTCAATGGAGTAGATGATGCCCATTTACATTGGTGAAGGAAATTTTTATCACCTGGTCTATTGGTTCAAATGTTAATGTCTTCGGAAACACTCTCAAAGTCACACCCAGAAATAATGTCTTACCACTTACCTGAGAACTCCTTGGCTCAGTAAGTTGACACATGAAATTCACCATCATGTGGAAGTAGCTTTTAAGTTAAACGTAAAAATATATTTGAAAGATTAGATTTAAAATATGAAGAATGTCAAATGGAAACTAAAATAAAAGAATTAAATATAATAGGAATTCCAAAACTGAAGAAAGATATAATGTAATTTAGGTCAAAGTAGATAAGTTCAGCAATATTTTAGGTACAAATGAAGAAAGGATATTTGACCTGGAAGGTCAGAAAAGACATTAAATAGCAAGTATGATACATGCAGAGGAAAAAAAAGGATAAAATGTGGACGGATAGCACAAGCCCTGTGACACTGAGTAAAAAGTTTGAACACACAGATGACTGGAGTCCAGATTGAAACGCAGAGGTACCATAAGGGATCAAAAGCTAAAGAACAGTTAAATATCTGGCAAAATCTAAATTAATATTATTGTTTAAAATAATTTCTTGTAAGGTTTAAAATGTATATTTTGTATGCATAGAATTAAAATTGGTGCCAACAATCACAAGATAATTAGGAGGGGCAGGTGAGTTGAGAATATTCTAAGACTTTATATGGTTTAAAGAGTGATAAAAGTATGAAATATTATTAGGTTTCAGTAAGTAAAGAATTTGTGTTGCAATCTTTAAGTTAACACTAAAAAAATAACAAAATAGTGTTTACTATGAAGCTATTAGATGTAAAGAAGTGGAATAATTTAAAAAAATATTCCCAAGAAGGCAATAAAGGATATGAGAAGGAATACGGAAAAGCTGGACAATATGTAAGATAACATATTTAAACTCAAATAGATCAATACTTATAGTAACCATAATTATACTAAATATTCTAGTTAAAAACAAAGGTTTCATATTGAAAAATAAAAACAACTATCTATTTAAACACAGGTATAAATCCTTAAATATAAGGGTACAAAAAAGTTGTCAGTAAAAGAGTATAAAAATATATACCATGCAAACAGTAACAAGAAAGAAAGAAAGAAGGAAGGAAGGAAGGAAGGAAGGAAAGAAAGAATTGGACTAATATTGGACTAAATAAACTTCAAGGAAAGAATTATTACTACTTCTAAATAAGCCATGAATTAAGGAAGAAATGAGGATGGAAGTCAGAAAAAAAATTGAACTGATTGAAAAAAATTATACAGGAATTCTTCTATTGTGTCTTTTCAGAAGTTTGATACAGCATTCTTGTTAGCTCATTTACATTTTGAATTACAAAACTGGCGTGTCCGAAGACCTAATTTACAATGTGGCTTTCTACACTGCCTTGACTTGATGCAGAAACTTCTCTTTCTCCAGCTTCCTGTCAAAGCTAGAAGTCTTATAGCTTATTTGGTGAAAGAGTCTAGGGAACAGTCACAAATTTTATTGTATATGTTGCCTCTACAATCTAAGGATCCCCCCACAGGTATTATATATTTTGTCAGCATTAGTGCAAAATGAGACACCTGTCTCATCTTAGCAGTGATATACTGTCATGCCCCAAACCATCTGCTCCCTAAAACCTTTATTAAAATGGCAAGGCCCCTGAATTTTGTAGTTTTATTCTTCCTCTGCCAAACATATGTCTAACCATCACATCTGGGGTGCTTTCCCTGACAGGCTCACCAGGGACAATTAAAATGCTGTTAGGTGGAGCACATTATGCTCTGTGGGATGTCTATAGGAACAAAGTTCTGGAAACCCAGTTTAATAGTATAAGAGGAATTTGGCATAGCCCTGAGGGAAGTTAGTGAAATTGTCTTTCTATCTCTCCCAGTGAAGGCAAACTGATCAGATCATCCTTGGTGATTGACACGAAGGAAAATATGTTTCCAGGTCAATAGGGATATATCAAGGCAGGGCATGCATTGATTTGTTCTAACAAACACACCATGTATGCTACAGCAGCTGCAATTGGAGTCACTCTCTATATTTGCAATGATCCACATTCATTTTCAAGATACATCTTATTTTTATGACAGCCAAATAGGTAAATTAAATGTGGGTGTAATAAGAATAATATCTGCCTTTCAAATCTTTGATGGCAGATTTAACTGTCGTGATTCTCTGAAGGGTATGACTTTTTAAAAATAAAATGATAAACTCATTTGCATGGGTTTTCATTTGGCCCTTTTTATTTTACTGGACTCCACAGTGTAGATAAGAGAGCTAATACAGGCAGAGATTCTGCCAGTTGCTGACTGTGAATATCCCAATTGGTTCCATCTTGAGATGACCTTGGAACAAATCTGCATTTACTATTTGAGCTTCTTAATTCTTCATTCTAATGCTTGAGTGAAAGTGAAATTTCAAGTTCATAGAAATCACATCAACTTGGAGCCAATATAAAATTTTTTAAATTTTGACTATTTCTTTTCCCCCTGTGTCTGCTTGTCACATCAGATGACAAGGTCGTTTTGGAGAAAATCTGGAGAAAGATTTCAGTATATTCTCATTATAGAGCCTTCCTCAAGGGACTCAGCCTGAATTTTAATCAAGGGACTTCAGAACTGTGATGAAGTGACCAATGGTCTAATTTGCTCAGCACTGGAATGTTTCCAGGGATGCAGGATTTTCTGTGCTAAAACCAAGACCTGGGGTAGCCAACCTCCCTGACTGCGAATTGGCTTTGGTTTGGAAACTGAGAGAAAGGTTATAACTCCTCTTGTGGTGACGCAAATTGGGTTTCCATTCACCAAACTTAGGTCTGTACCTATTATATCTACCAATATTTCTACAGGCTGCATGTCTGTTTCACTCCTAGGGACTTCAAGTTCAGTTAACAACCACCACGTAATCCAGTGTGTCAAACAGTCTGAGGACCACGCCACTACTGTTACCTGTTATGGTAACCGAACTCAGATTGTCTTGAACACCTAAACCCAAGTCTCCTAGTCTCCAGAATCCCATTATTACCATCAAAATCAAGGACCTCAATTCTGCTGTAACCCAATTACATTTTTATCCCTAGCATGGAGAAGACAGCCACCACAGAGTTTTAAAAAATACTACATTTTCCTCGCAAATTCATTTATCAATTCCTTTGTAAAGGGAATGTGTTCTGGGCTATGTCCCAGGATATATTGTTAAGGGAAATTGAAAGAATTGCACTTGTCGGATCCACTGCAGCATTACTGTGTCCCTAAGACTGGAATTTGCCTTCCTCCCTACACTATGCCAGGGAAGGTCTGGCATTTTTTACTTCATTAACATAAGCTTTGAATTCAGAAGTCAATGGCCAAACAAGTAAACAGAACAAATTCCAATTTCTCTAACTAGCACGTAAATTCAGAAAGAAGTTTAATGAAATATTTCACTAAATTTGGCTTCATCCATTTTTTTTTCCTATTTAGGTGCCTCTATAGCTCTACTACCATGACTTTTTCCTCAAGAATGTACAAATAAAAATAAATATTTTGTGATTCTTTTGCTTTATATACCATATCCTCCTGTAAATAACCTATTGATTCTCTTCTTGGGGAATAATGGGAAATAACTATTATTATGGTCCTGAAGGCAGTTAGAGTTATAGAGTAGTCTTGAAAAGACTAAGCATACACCAACTGAATCAGTGGCATAATTAAATATTATCTATTTAAGGGAAGCCTGCTTTTCTAACAATGGAGTTGGAGTTGATTCCAGTGACATGAAAGATGAGTGGACTTTGGTGGTTCAAGATTTAGCTCTGTGCAAGTGCACACAAATGTCCCCATCCAAATCTCAGGGTCATAGTACTTCCTCAAAAATACCCTAAACTTAAGCATTCATGATTTGACCTTAACGGAAGGGACTGAGGATGTCATGTGGTCAACTTGTACTTTATGCCTCTGCACACTTAAATTTTTGTTCTAATCCTTAGCCATGTCTACCCTGCAACAATAAGGCATAATAAGTTATTTTTAGTTATATCCTAAGTCTGCTTTTAACTGAAAGTTCATAGATATGAGTTTACCTTTCTTTTGGTCAGCTCTTCTTTACTTTTAGAAGTGGGCAGCACACTCCTCTGTTCTTGTCATTATCTTTATTGCCATAAAGGCTGAATATAACAGCACCTTGGTTTTCCAAAGCCGTGACTTTGACCAGCCCTTTATAGCAAGCATCTATAGATAGTTATTTAAGTCAAATGATGCCACTGCACCCTACAGATTACCCTTCTCCCATTTGTCATCCACAAGATTGTCATGACTGTGTTAATATTCAAATAGATGATAAGGTCAGTCCTAGGACCCGGGATATTATGCTGGGACCACTGCTGAGATAAACAGCCAATGTCACACCAGGATACATGAGCCCCTCTGAATATTTGTGATCAAAGGAATTTAATGCAGGAAATTGGTAACGGGGTGATAAAAGATGCTGAGAAGATGATTAGGGATTAGTGAACCAATACATAGATTAGCAACAGCAGGTTATCACTACTATATTTAGCCTGGGAGGAAAATAAAAAGAAACAACAACAACAACAACAACAACAAAAAAAAAAAAACAGCCAAACAAACAAAAAGCAAGGAGGTAATGACACCAAAGCCAAAAAGCCTTGTCAGGAAGAAGCTGAAAGCATGGAAGCTTGTTTTGTAGTTTTTTGAACCCTGGAAAGTATATAGCCATTGCTAGAAACACCAGCCAAGACAAAGGAGAGAAAAATATCCTGATTTCTTCCTTCCTTTTGGTTGTCTAATCTCCTGCTGCTTCTTAGCCAAACGTTTACAAAAGACAGTTGATACAGAATGAGGAATCAGTCTTTCTGCCATACAGAACCCTGTATGGCAAGGGCAAGGAATAAATATGAGGGTAAACAGCTCAGAATCAGCTCAGTGGATATGCAATACTAGAAGAAAAGAAGGAATGAGAGAACAGAAGAGGAATATGCCTGGAGCGGTGGTAGTGGAGGGCGGGCTGGTGATGGTAATGGGGGCAGGTAGATAGCAGTATGGAGCGGGATAGAAAATCAAATTTGTCAGATTTGTGAACCCCTGCCTTGAATGAATAGCATCCCCAGAGAAAATACACCATCCTGGAATTTTTTCTCCTTAGACATCTACTGGAAAAGACACATCTCTGGGCTTCCCAATGACCATGGTCTCTTTCTGTGTAATGTGGCAGACAAGACACCTCTAAGAGAAAACTTGGGGAATTTAATTGTGTTTGATAAATCTCTAATGTTAAACTTTCATAGAGAAGGAAGCAGCAGAAGTAAAAATGTCCAAATGGTACCCAAGACACTTCAAACTCCCAGCCAGCTCAGGGTTTATTGGTCCACTTCATCCTATTCCAGGATAAAGTACCATGTTCAGGAAATTTTGCAGTTCTAAAGGAAATTGGCATGTCTGCTGGGATTGTGTCCACCAGCTCTCAGTGACTCCCCCTGAGGAAAGGGAGAGAAAATCCATAGGTACTATTTGTAGTGTCAGTAAAATTTGGGAGAAGTTGAAATAATTGTTTAAGCCACAATTTTGCAAGAGCTTAGAACTGTGTTGTAGAACTAAATTTAGGTTCTTATTTTTAATGTGAATAATTTTTGTGGCATATCCTAAATTGTTTATATGTAGTTTATGCCTTATACTCAAAATAACATATGAGATGTCATCTGTCAGTTATGAAAAGTTTGAGCCTAATTAGTACAAATTAGCAAGACAAAGTTATATCTCTTATGATTAAAACTATGGGAAAAGTCAACATGTATATGTAAAAAAAAGTCTGCATAAAGTTACATGAAAAAAGAATTTTCTCTTTAATAGCTCTGTTAATTTTCCTCCTATTCTATACTAAACATAAAACATGTAGATTTTATTCTTAATAAAATTAAATATTTAAGTAATCAATTTCAATTTTTACTATATTTTCCAGGTAACATGTTGCCTGTGTCACTCCTTAATAATTTTTAAAATTTTATATTACCACTCCTTATTATAGTAATATGAATTAAAATAAGAATGCCAAGATGTATTATTGTAATAATATAGTGCATTTCTGTTGTCTAACACTTGATATTATTTCTAAACAAACTCCAGGAAAACATCATTTGAAAGAGAATAAAGTCTATATGATTGCAAGTGCAGCTTATATTTTTTTAAATTGTTGATCTGATTGCAGTAACTGAATTTGCCACAGGAATTTATATAAAAATAATAATAGATTTATGAATAAAGTGTTTGAATTCTTTGAATAAAATTGTGATATCCTTGCTACATTAATATAATGCTCTGTAACTTGCATTTATTGAGTTTGTATGTTAAGAATCTAGTCTACTTCCAATATCCTTTCTGGCATTAACATCAAAGAATTTTCCCTACTTTTTATTATTTATCATGTTATAATATTACTTTGTCACTCTCCTGTCCCAATCAGTGAAAAGCATCACTAAAATGAATCCTGTAATTTGTGCTTCCAAGGTCTCACAGAAATTGAGCGGCATATCAGAAGATAAGGTTGATAAATGTCCAAATGCCATCTACAGCTCTTCTCTTAAATCCTCCCAGGGGACGAGATAGCCTGGGGGATTTTCATTAATTTCAAAATAACTTGCATAAATCTAGCTCACACTGGGATGATGGAAGTTTTTACTTTCTAATGACATGTATTGGCTCTGAGGAATGAAGGGATATTTTGGTTGAGTTCTGAAAGCGAAGACGTCTTTTTCACCAAAGCCATAAGCTTCAAGAGAGAACTTCCAGACTGTGTCAGGAATAAATAATCCCTTTATACCTACAGGTAATTTCTCTTGGTCAGGGTTTAGTTACCCTAACAGATCAATGTATGAAAAATTTCACTTCCATAACCTATGCTTTTTTTCTATCAGGGAAGCTGGGGAGTTGATTTCTGATAATGCTATTCTGGCAGTATTTCTGAAAATAAAATGCATTTAGCAATGCCAATACTTGCTAAAGAAGCGCCACATCAGTGTTCCTTATATTGTGTTCTCAAATGTAAATAATATCATGTAATGCCCGAATTTCTACATTGTACTGACCTTCTGTCCAAATGCTGACACAAAATATATTATTTTGGGTTTCAGAGTGGCTTGTCTGACTGGGCTACAGATCAAAGATTTAGTCTCCTGAGGTTAAACACTAGGTTTACGTCTGGTCCTTTATGACCTTGAGTAAATCAGTTAACCTCTCTGCCCTAGTTTCACTCATGTGTAGCAGGAATTGAAACAAAATTCTGGCTTTCTTCATAATAGATTGGTCAAGAATTACACACCTGCACAAACACACACGTTAAAAAAAGACTTTGTCACTTAAATAGAACTTCCTTTAAGTATAACTGATTTTTCTCCCAAATAATTAAAAGAAAATGCTGCAAATGAAATCTCCCAAGAACAACATATGATCATAGACAACGTGGCATTGGCAGAGGAGAAAATGAGAGTGCTCGCTAACATAAAAGGGAATTAGTGCTTTTGTCAGTTCCTTCAAATTCCACGTAGAATTGCATTGATCGAGGGAACTGTTGAGAATTATCAGAACATTCTACACTAAAGGGAATCCAAGTCCCATTCTCCTAGGATCTATCACTACACATTTGAGTTTGATGGAGTCTTTTAACTGAATTCATACAGTGGTCTTTTCAGGTTTTATTGAATGGTCATGCTAAGGTAGGCTGGATCTGCCCAGGACGTAGATCTTGTCCACATTAGCTTCAGAGTGTTACAGATAGCAAGATATAAAGGCATCTCCCTTTGAAGATGAAACTGTTCACTTTCTTATTCCAATATACATAATGCATTTGTTTTCCTTTGTCAGCTTTCAGAATGTGTCATTATTCCCCGCTCCCTGTTTTGGGCCTGCCATGTCTTTTAGAATGACAGCTCTTGACAGTTTACATTAGCATCATTAGGAGCCTGACGATGTGCTTTCGCACTGGGGCACCGTCAAGGTTTTATCCTAACTTTGTAGTGTCGACTTCTGTGATTTGTGTAGCTCTGTCATCAGCAGAGAAGTAGCAGTTTGAAAGACACAAACAAAGAAAAGCTTTTGTACAGAAATAAGATAACATCAAATTTCCTCTCAACTGCATCATTGTCCAGATTACAAAAGAACACCTAGTTATTTTTCAACATAATTTTTTAATAAAGTTATCAATTTCGTAGGCTATTTCTGAGATTTGGATGTAACATGGATTTTATTTTTCTGTTTCATTCTATAAAGAATGAACAATACCACCATAGAATTTTTTAAAAACATATTTAAAATGAATGTGAAAACTTAATGTCATTTACAAGCTAATAGAAAAAGTAGGTTATATGAGAAAGTGTGTGTATTCCAAAATATATTCTTAGTTACAATAGTATTAATTTTTAGTTCTGCCAAAAAATAGACAAAGGCAATTACAATTCTCAAATGAAACCATGTCATAGTATTTCTACCCCTAATAATCTTTTGTTTAATTTGTAAAATTGATGCAATAATAAATACATAATTTAAAAAAATAAAAATAAATCCATAATCAGCATATTCTAATGAGTAAATTATTGTTTGGCTTGCTTTGAATACTCTTTTTTTTGTTGTTGTTGTTGTTGAGACAGAGTCTCACTTTGTTGCCCAGGCTAGAGTGAGTGCCGTGGCGTCAGCTTAGCTCACAGCAACCTCAGACTCCTCGGCTTAAGCGATCCTACTGCCTCAGCCTCCCAAGTAGCTGGGACTACAGGCATGTGCCACTATGCCCGGCTAATTTTTTCTATATAGATTTTTAGTTGTCCATATAATTTCTTTCTATTTTTAGTAGAGACGGGGTCTCGCTCTTGCTCAGGCTGGTCTCGAACTTCTGACCTCGAGCCCCGCCTTGGCCTCCCAGAGTGCTAGGATTACAGGCGTGAGCCACCGCGCCCGGCCCTGAATACTCTTGATTTGCTCATTTTCATCTACAGTACCTAGAATAGAGAAATGTTTTTAAAAAGTGTTGTGGATGAGTGTTCCTATCTCTCCACATCCACGCCAACATTTGTTGTTTTGGGACTTTTTGATAAAGGCCATTCTCACTGAAGTTAAGTGATATCTCATTGTGGTTTTGATTTGCATTTCCCCGGTAATTAGAGATGTTGAACATTTTTTCAGATGTTTTTTGGCCACTAGTCTGTCTTCTTTTGAAAAGTTTCCATTTTCATGTACTGTGTAGCATGTGAATATTTGCTCCCATTCTGTAGGTTGTCTGTTTGCTCATGTGATCATTTCTTTGGCTGTGCAGAAGCTTTTTAATTTGATCAGGTCCCATTTATTTATTTTTGTTGTTGCTGTGATTGCCTTTGGGATCTTCTTCATAAATTCTTTGCCTAGGCCAATGTTTGTAAGAGTTTTTTCAACATTTTCTTCTAGAATCCTTATAGTTTCATGCCTTAGGTTTAAGCCTGTTATCCACGAGTTGATTTTTTTGTGAGAGGTGAAAAGCACGGATCCTGTTTCAGTCTTCTTCATGTGGCTATCCAATTTTCCCAGCACCACTTATTGAATAGGGATTCTTTTACCCATTATATATTTCTGTCTGCTTTGTCAAAGATCAGTTGGCTGTATGTGGATGGTTTTATATCTGAGTTTTCTGTTCTGTTAAAAACTGTTAATAAATTACATGAGTTTTTAATAATTCTTCAAAAAGAATACCCCACTGATTATGATAAGGCTTAAGTTACCAACAGGCTGGTGATGCTAATTATTTCTTATTTGTCAATTAAATTGAAACAGTAAAATAATCGATCAAATATCTCAAGTAATAAACTCTCGCTCATTTGGGAGTAACATGGATTAATGGTAGAAATTAAAAGAGTATTGGATTCTCTTCCTTTTAAGGAATTACAAAAACTTTCATTAATAATTGCTACATGTATAGTAAGTTTGAATGAAGATGATTGTTTTCCAATTTTCTTGTAAAATATGTAAGAAGACATAACAAAGAAGGAAATCATAGTCTGGAAGAAAAAAATATAATATTAATTTAAAAACCATAATCTGGACAAAATAGTTGCTAATAATTTTTTTAAAGTAGATCGAAGAAAACCTATATAGGCACAACTTCATGCTTTAAGCCAACTTCACCTCATGAGAGTTTATATGGAAAAAATGAGCTGACACTTTCTACTTTTCCTAATGTCTGATCTATGACCCAGAGGCCAAGGATTTCTGTATGAAGAAAACTGAACTGCTGTCCCTCTACAGCCATGTTTTCTCACCTTGGCTACACGAGGTTGAGAATAATCTCATGCTCTTTTCAACCAGCCTTTCTCAGATAAGCTTACTCATTTGATCCACTGAATACAACAAAGTATAGGAGTGACTGTTTCCTCAGGTGCACTGAGAACAGTACACACAGTTTAGACATGTAGGAGAGAATTTAACTTTTTATATCCAATGGATGCCTTAGGTCTTTAGAACTCTATTCTCTTATAGAAGTAGTTAAGAATAAATCTTTTGGTTTAGGACCTAAATATCAGTACCACATTAAGAGCTTCTTTTTGAGGAAGTCAGTGATATACTTCTTTCCATCTCTCATTTCAACCCAAACAATATTTCTACATTTATGCAGAGAATGAAAACCTTAAAAAAAAAAAAAAAAAAAAAAAGATGGCAAGAAAATAGAAAGGAGATTGTTGCCCTGGAAGAATAGAATCCACATATAAAGCACAATGTGGAACTGAGATAGAAAAGACCCAGCAGTCAGTGTATCATGAGAAATGACATTTTTTAAATGACCAATAAAAAGCATTTTAATGAGAATAAGAGGCTGAGACAGTGGAGACCACTTTGCCAAGATAACTGCAACTTGTGAATGCCCATTTAAATTTACTGAATGGTTTTTGCAATAGCCTACCTACTGTTTGCATGTGCAAGGTCTGGTTACAACATAAAGTAGGTAAAGAAAATATCCTGTTAGACAAATAATGTGTGTAAATAGGTTTTACTATGTTTGAGACTGAGTGAAAACAAAACAACAACAAAAAACCATGGTGCCTATGAAAAATACTTTGGAACAAAAATGAGATAGAACTTTCACTTCTCATTAAACAATATTTATTAAATCGTATTGGCTATTGATGGAATCATGGTACTCTGTTTCTTCTTGTATGGTCAATGTTTTTCATACACTTTTAAAATTAGAAAGTCATATAATGTTTAACAAATAAAGTTAATGAGAATACTGTGTGTCAAATATGGAAAATACACCAAAGAAATACTTAGTGGAAATTTATAATTTTAAGTGCAAAGATAATAGCAAATCCAGAAGAATCAATAGAAAAAACTATAAGCACTATTTTTTAAGAGTGATATAATAAAAAAAAAAACCTCTGCAAAGTATAATGCAAAAAAAAGGAGATGAATGAACTTCACATTATGAGAAATTAAAAGAGGGAGATGCTCAGATTGGAAAGGTAAAAAGTTGTAAGCTTTTATTATACAAAAGTTTATATTAATAAATTTCAAACCTGGAAAAAAGAACACATTTCTGGGAATATATAAATGAATATGGTTTACTTACAAAGTATAAATAAGTATATAACAATAGTCTTGTATCTTATGCTATTTTCTGTATCAGTCTCTCATAATTTAATGGTTGAATGCTTTTTAAATCTTAAAGAAATAGATAATCCTTTTGCTCTTTAGTCTGATCTGAAGCACAGAAAATGACAAATGTTTCAAATTTATTTATATATTCTAACATTAGCCTGATATTCCTACTTATAAAAGATAGAGGGGGAAAATGTACAGACAAATCTCAGTATCAAGTATGGGCAAGAGGATTTCAGAAAATGGATACTTTTATAAAAGACTGTTGAGAATAAATTAGGATAAGATTTCTGCAAGGCAAATTGGAGATTTCAAAAGAAATTTAGTTCAGAAATGAGCATGGATATATTAAAAGAGAGCTAACTATAAAGATATTTACCAAACATTATTCATAAGAACAAAATATCAGAAGCAATAAAATGTTTAATAATTTGATATTAGTTAAATAAATTTTCCACCATCAAATAAGCAAAAGTATATAGCTAATGAATTTTAAGGTGAAGGAACATTTGATGATGTGAAAATTTGAACAAAAGATTCAGAATATTTCATTAACTGAAAAGGAATTTACAATTATATATAAACATTTAATATTTATAAAAAATGCACATGCATTGACACAATTTCAATACTAGACACCAAAATGCCAACCATGATTGTATCTGAGAAATGCAATTATAGGTGAGTTTTATTTATTGTTTTCATCCTCTTAAAACTTCTTTTTGAAAATGTTATAAAAATAGCTATTTTTTATTTTTTATTTTTTTTTTTATTTCAGCATATTATGGGGGTACACATGTTTAGGTTACTTATATTGGCCTTGCCCAACCCAAGTCAGAGCTTCAAGTGTGTTCATACCCCCAGACGGTGCATACCACACCCATCATGTGTGTATATACCCACCCCATCAACCCCCCTCCCATCTGCCTGACACCCAATGAATATTATTACTATATATACACTTAAGTGTTGATCAGTTAATACCAATTTGATGGTGAGTATATGTGGTGCTTGTTTTTCCAAGCTTAGGATACTTCACTTAGTAGAATGGGTTCCAGCTCTATCCAGAATAATACAAGAGGTGCTATACCACCATTTATTTATTTATTTATTTTTTTTGTGGCTGAGTAGAACTTCATAGTATACATATACCCATTTATTAATCCACATTTTATTAATCCACTCATATATTGATGGGCACTTGGGTTGTTTCCACATTTTTGCAATTGTGAATTGTGCTGCTACAAACATTTGAGTGAAGATGTCTTTTTTACACAATGTCTTTTGTTCTTTTGGTTAGATTCCCAGTAATGGGATTGCTGAATCTAATGATAGTTCTACTTGTATCTCTTTGAGGTAACTCCATATTGCTTTCCACAGAGGTTGCACTAGTTTGCAGTCCCACCAGCAGTGTATGAGTGTTCCTATCTCTCCGTATCCATGCCAACATTTATTGTTTTGGGGCTTTTTGGTAAAGACCATTCTCACTGGAGATAAGTAATACCTCATTGTGGTTTTTATTTGCATTTCCCTGATGATTAGAGATGTTAAGCATTTTTTCATATGTTTCTTGGCCATTAGTCTATCATCTTTTGAAAAGTTTCTGTTCGGGTATGGTAATAACATTCATCGGATGTTAGGTAGATTGGAAGGGAGAGGAAGACATAGGTATATACACACCTAATGGGTGTGGTGCTCACCGTCTGGGGGATGGAGAAGCTTGAAGCTCTGACTTGAGTGGGGCAAAGGCAATATATGTAACCTAACTATTTGTACCCCTTAAACGTGTGTATCCTGTAATTTTTAATACAAAAATTTTTAAAAAGTATGCTGAGATTGCTAAAATCTATGTTAATAATGAATCTGTGAAATGGTGAAGATGGGAAATAAATTTGTGCATAGTAGATATAGGGTAATATTCATAGGGTGTGGGGCAGGGAGGGGATGTTAAGCTTCTTTACATAATCCCATATTGCTTGTAGGTTTTGTTCATTCCTCTTGTTTCTCAGTTCTTTCTCTTTTAGTGACTTGTTTACCTCAAAGGTGCTGTCTTCAAGTTCTGAGATTTTATTTTCCTGATAAGACCACTTTTGCTAGCCAGGCTTCCTCTTCACCCCCTCCCATACATAACCTGTTTGGCCATCATGATCCAAGCCCCCATTCTTTCTGTGACCTCAAGATGATATATTAATATATGGTTCTGCACCCCACTGAGGGTGAGGGGTAAGCACTCTGTGGTTCTCCCATGTGTATGTGTCAATAGAAGTCTTTTGTATGCCTCTTCTCCAATAATCTTTCTTTTGAGAACTGATTTTTTCAACAAACCTTCAGAGGGCAAAGAGGATGTTTTCCCATGGCCCCTTCACAACTAAGAGCATTTAAACAACAAACAGAACTTGTTTATGGTTCACAAAGCTTGGGCGTGTGGAGCTTGAGCTCAAAACCAGGTAAGTGTAACACAGCCCACTTTACACCATGCTTTAATGCCTCTCCGAATTGAAACAATTTATCATTATTTATCCAATGCAATTTATGGAGCATTGGATAGGCACAAGGCATGATCATGATTCTGGATTTATAGGCAGAATAATACTGCCATTATGCCTACAAGCTGCTTCTGTGCGCTAGTCTGTGCCCTAGTGATTATTTAGCTCACCACCTGAGTCCAATGAGGTAGATGCCTTATTATCCTGATTTACAGATTCCAAAATACAGAAATGGAAAACACTCTCAAGATCATACAGCTATACATGATATAATATTTGTTCTCAAAAGTTTATTTAAATAGGGATGTATAACATATACAAAACACATATCCAAAGAATTATACCAATGTTGAATATAAAATGCTAAACACATCTTTCATTACCTGGATCATATAGTCTATCCCTTTCTTATACTACAGTCCGTGCTGAATTTTAATTGGGAGCATTCTTCATAAAAAAAAGAAGAACATCTTATTTATCTGTATATTTCCAGAGAGTACCAAGAACATATAAGGTGTGAATAAATATCTTTGGTTAATAATAGCAATATTAATAAGAAAAAATTCCCTGGAAATTTATAGGAGATTACATGAGGAATCAGTTTATAAGAGGTGATTTTAACACGTTTAAAGACTGTTAGAAACACTTTTCAACTGATTATTTGCAAGCTTATCTTTAAATTTTGTTTTCCAAATTGATTTATTGAATTGTGATGCTCATCTCAAAAACATTTTTGTTTGTGTGTTGTTTATCATTTGGGAAACAAGCTGAACGTTAGGCGAGAAACCTCAGAGAGGTCTTCTGAAATGCAAATACATTTGAAGGGATTAAAAATAATTATTATGTTGAACCTTATTCTTCATAGCAGTCATTCTTTATTACCACTCTTGACCTGATAAATGTTTCACAATTTTTATTAGTCACAAAATTTTATATTTAGATGGGTGACAACATAATTTATCAGCAAGTAAAGCTCATTTGTTTTTTGTTTTTGTTTTTGTTTTACAATGAATGATGAGATAGTTTAATAGGGAATCAAGTTTGATAGTGCAGGGTAAAGTTTTTAGACTCACTTGAGAGTTCTTCTTAACTCGGTTAAGTAGCAATAGAAGACAGGGAGGAGAAAAGGGAAATGGAGGAGTTAAACAGCAAGAGTTTTAGGACCCTGACAAAAAAAAATGGTTTATCCTCTAGCTTCTCTTAACAGTTAAGAGAAGGTGATTTACATGACATAATATCTGAATGATCAAAAACTTAAGTTCCAGTGATCTGCTTGAGTGTCCTTTATTTAAATTAATTGCCTGATTAAAGTGGGATCCCCACCTCTGATTTCATGTTTTCATTGTTCCAACAGAGTCCTTATGTTTTCCTAATCCTGCACCCGTGAAGGTAGTCGTGTATTTCTGTAAGTAGAGAATGAAAAAAAAAAATGATTTTCAGGAAATTCAGATTATAGGTAGAGACAAATGCATATGACCAACTGTTTTAGTAAACCATTATTTCATATCCACTTAACAGCATATAAAAGTCAATTACACGGTTAGAGAATGGTGAATAACCCTGTCAGGAGAATGAATATGAATATGGAATTGTTAGAATTGTTATACTGGGTCCCTGGAGAGTAATAACATCTGCAATTAAGAGTGATGTAAAAGAAAGTGGAAACAGCACAAGGTCACACATACGTGGGAAGATATTGGACCATAATCTAGATATTTCTTCTAATTTTCAAGCAAATCTTAAAAATTATGCATTCTTTTTTCTCAGAGAATACATTTTAATGTCTGACACATCTAGTCTTTTCTTAATGTCTATGAAATGAGACATATTTCAGCAATTTTTGTCCAAAAAATTAGAAATTACACATCCTCTCAGCCTTTCTGTTAAAAATATATTTTGTTATTTATATATTCAGTATGATTGCAGGAAAGAGAAATATAGAATTATTGCACCCTAAACTGTTGATTATATTTTATTATAATATTTTATTTTTTAGACTGTTTGGATTGGATTAAAGGGGTCTGGGGAGGTTTTGGAAAACTAAGTACATGAAAAAAGCATTTTCATCTTTAGATAGGAAGGATTACACACAATTCAATAAAATAAACATAATAAGCTCTATGTACTTACCGGTTTATAATGACATCCTCTGAAATGTTTTCTAATTAGGCACTTTTTGGTTTCATGGCATTCTTGAGTTACTAGTTAGTCTAGAATATGTTTCTTTTATATAAGAATCTGTGTTTTAGAAGGAGGGAAAAAACAGTTTCACGAGGTCCTAACATGGTGGGTATTTGCTAACTAGATTGCAAGTAAAAATATCGTAAGTATGGATTTAAAGAATCAATTTGAATTGAAAATATTTTTTCTATTTTATTTTATTTTATTTTTTGTTTCAATAGATTTAGGGGGTACACATTGAATTATGTTACATGTATATATTGTATAGTGGTGAAGTCTGGGCTTTTAGTGTACCGGCACCCCAATAGTGTACATTGTACCACAGACACTTCTTACCTTTGTGTCTTCATAGTGATCAAAGGAACATACTTTTTGAAAACTCCTGGATGAGAAATACAAGGGGACATGGACAATATATCAGCTATGTATTGTTGAATAGCAATTACAAACCTCATTTGCTGCATAATAGACCTATTTTGCTCACAAGTGTGAGTCATTAGGGCAGACATGCTAGTCAGCTGGTAGGAGGACCTCAACTGGTTTACATAATCTCTTGTCCTCTAGCCAGCTAGCTTGGTTTGTTCTCATGGTGGAGGCAGACGTGAGGGGAGGGGAAGAGAGAGAGAGAGATATGAAGCATCCAATGTCTTCTGAGGCCTAGTCTGAGAAACAAAACAGCTACCTACCTTCACCCCATTATATTAGCCTAAGCAAATTAAGCCTAGCCCACATTCAACAGGTTAGAAAATTGACTGCATCTCCTGATGGGCAATACTGCAAGTCACGTGGGAGGAGACATGAATCAATGAACGGATGGGTTGAGATTTGGAGTCATTTATTTTTGCAATCAATCTAACAGAAAGAGCATGTACTCAGTGACAAAGATGGCTTTAAAGTTCCTCTCAGCTTCACTAAATTTCAGACAGGCTCCTTTCTGATTTTAGGTCCCTGATCTCCCTTTTCTTAGAGCATTTACTTGGGAAAACTTGTAATTACAAATTCTTTCTCTGTGGCTTTGCCATGTTTGTAAATCTTCTCCCAGCCTCTTGACGGTTTAATAACCCAGGTACGTCTTTCACAAGAACTGGGGGTCATCCATTTGAGAGGCAACCATCGAGGAAGATAGTGCCCCTATCTCCCAGTTTCTGTGGGAGGGTGGGAACTTTGATAAACGCCTATTAGCAAACATCGATAGCCTAATCACAGAGATAAATGTTGGCAAACTCAGAAATGACTCAATATACTTGATACATCCCAGTGAGCAAGTTCCCTTCCTAATGTCCTGCAGTGCTTTTCTACTAGCTCACCTCAGCACTTAAAATCCCCTCCAGCATTGGGTTTCAGCAGAGTTGAGTTCAATCTCTCTCGCCTATTTCACTAGTCTTCAGTCTTTCTTACCTGTTTATATTTGTCTGGTGTAATTTTTCTATGACATGATCAAAGAGAAAATTTTGAATTCTGCTTCTAAACATTAGTATAATCTGGTTTACCTTCAGGGCCATGATACAATTAAATTAGATTTTTGGGAAAGAAAAAGTCCAGTCCTGTTTTATATGTTCCTTATATAGCTTTAAAGATAAATTGACAGAAATAGACACAATTTTAACAATTACTAATGCCTTTAAATTAATGTGGCAAGTTGATTTAAATTAGGGGGCAATGTACTATTTAGCAATTAAGTAAGCTTTCGAGTTTGTTAAAGATTTAGTAAGTGTACGGAACTTACACCTACTTTCTTGGCATATCTTTAAAGAGAGAACTTCGGTCTCAATCTAAATCATATTGGAGTAGTAGGTCCCTAGAAGCACCAACTTGACATCTTCGTCAGCTTACTATTAATGGAAGATCCTTGGTGAAAAGAAGGAAAATTAGAGGAAACATTTAAAACACTGATTATAAGTGATGCTGCTGCTAAAACTGTAGTGGATCATTAAACTCTGCTGCATGTGATCTTCTCTCATTTGAACATGAGAGATGTCTCAGAATTTAATATTGTCATTTCTGAATTTGTCATCCTATAGCAAGGAAAAGTTTAAGAAAAAGTTTATAAAATGTTATGACTAAATTTAAAATTTTTTGTGTGTGAGTTTTTTTAAGAAAAATAATAAAAGTTATTAGTAACTCTTCCAAGTCAGTAACATAAAGGAAAACTATAGAGACCCACATCCAAAAGAGGTAAATTTAAACTTTATAAAGAAAAATGTGAGAGCTAGAATTGGACAATGCAAACTAAGATGTATTTGATAAAAGAATGGAAGCAGAATAGTTTGAAATTGAGATTTCAGCAAAGGTAGATTTTGTAATTAGGAGTTAATTCATGCTTCACACTTATCTGAAAAATAAATAGTTCAATTATTGGCATATGATCCATCAAAGCCAATAATAGAAAATTAAAATTTGAACTTGAGTGCTCAGAACAAGACTTTCCTTTTATACTACTGAACTGGAAATATGAGATGGTTTAGAGATCAAAGCCTTGGTATGCCATATTTAATGCTATATGATGTTTAAGATTGAGTCCAACACGCAAGCTCAAATATGGAAGGAAAGGAGAATCCAGGCTTAGATGATGTTTGTCCTACCCCTTGAATTTTCAGATTATTTCAGCCAACAAACACCTCTTTTAACTTAAGCCAATTTTGCATTCAATTTTCAGTTATATGTGACTGCAAATGTTCTAACTAATTAAATAGAATATATGCTTCATGAGGGATGCTGTTTTTATATATTCAATCACTGATTTATCCTAAATGCCAAGAACAGTTTCTGGTACATAATAGACACTTAAAAGCTATTTTTGTAATGAACAAATGTGTATAAAATGAATTTTATGCAAGAGAAGTTTGATTTTGTAGAATTTGTAATAGCAATTAAACACTGTCCTCTAGGTTTATTAATTTTCAGGCATTTCATTGCAAATAGATGGAAAAATATACCATGCTCGTGGATCGGAAGAATCAACATTGTTAAAATGTCTATACTACCCAAAGTGATCTACAGATTCAATGCAATCCCTATTAAATTACCAACATCATTCTTTACAGACATAGAGAAAATAATTATACACTTTGTATGGAACCAAAGAAGACCCCGTATAGCAAAAGCAATTTTAAGCAACAAAAACAAAATGGGAGGTATTAATTTGCCAGACCTCAAACTATACTACAAGGCCGTGGTTCTTAAAACAGCCTGGTATTGGCACAAGTGCAGGGACACAGACCAGTGGAACACAACAGAAAATCCAAATATAGAACCATCCTCATATAGTCACCTAATTTTCGACAAAGCGGGAAAGAATATACTCTGGGGACAAGAATCCCTATTCAACAAATGGTGCTGGGAGAATTGGTTAGCCACTTGTAGAAGACTGAAACAGGACCCACAGCTTTCACCTCTCACAAAAATCAAATCACGGTGGATAACGGACTTAAACCTTAGGCGTGATACAATCAGAATTCTAGAAGAAAATGTAGGAAAGACTCTTACAGACATTGGCCTAGGCAAAGAATTTATGAAGAAGACCCCCAAGGCAATCACAGCAGCAACAAAAATAAATGAATGGGACATGATTAAATTAAAAAGCTTCTGCACAGCCAAAGAAACAGTCCAGAGAATAAACAGACCACCTACAGAATGGGAAAAAATTTTTGCATACTACACATCAGATAAAGGACTGATAACAAGAATCTATTTAGAACTCAGGAAAATCAGCAAGAAAAAATCAAGCAACCCTATCAAAAAGTGGGCAAAGGACATGAATAGAAATTTTTCAAAAGAAGATATAAAAATGGCTAACAAACATATGAAAAAGTGTTCAACATCTCTAATCATCAGGGAAATGCAAATCAAAACCACAATGAGATATCACTTAACCCCAGTGAGAATGGCCTTTATCAAAAAAACCCAAAACAACACATGTTGGCGTGGGTGCGGAGAGACAGGAACACTCATACACTGCTGGTGGGACTGCAAACTAGTGCAACCTCTGTGGAAAGCAATATGGAGGTATCTTAAACAGATTCAAGTAGACCTGCCATTTGACCCAGCAATCCCATTACTGGGCATATACCCAAAGGAAAAAAGGTCATTCTGTAACAAAGGCACGTGTACCCAAATGTTTATAGCAGCACAATTCACAATAGCAAAGATGTGGAAACAACCCAAATGCCCATCAATACATGATTGGATTAGTAAACTGTGGTATATGTATACCATGGAATACTACTCAGCTATAAGGAATGATGAAGATACAACATCTCTATGGTTCTCCTGGAGAGAGTTGGAACCCATTATATTAAGTGAAGTATCCCAAGAATGGAAAAACAAGCATCACATGTACTCACCAGAAAATTGGTTTCCTTGATCATCACCTAAATACAAACCTGGGAACGACACCAATTGGACATCAGACTGAGGTGGGGGGTGGGGGAGGGGATGGGGGTATGCCTACACAATGAGTGCATTGCGCACCGTTTGGGGAGTGGTAACACTTGAAGGTGCTGACTCGGGAAAGGGGGGTGGGGGAAAAAAATATGAAACTATTGTTTTTAACTTGCACTGTTCACTTAATAATTTATCATGAATATTTCCCAAAAAAAAAAAAAAATAAAAAAAATAAAAAAAAGTAAAAAAAAAAAAAAAAAAAAAAAAAAAAAAATTTTCAGGCATTTCAAAATTGTCTTTTCAAAGGAAAAGAGAATATCCCTTGAATGGTTTTGTGGATTTTTTTCTTTCTCTTTCTAGCCTTTACTGAACCTGAGCTTCAATGTGAACAGTAAGATTTGAATAAAAATACTTTATTTTGATAACTTATTAAAATTATTTATATCATGATATTGTTCAATATATTGTAGATATATTTTCTCAAGCGTCTGTGGGGTACCATTAGATTTTAGAGCTTTTGCTTGTTAATAGCTATGCTTAGTACCACCGTCTTTCATCCATTGGCAGTTCAACAATGGCTTTTACACTTTATTCCTTTATGCCTTTGTTATCAGTGATGCAGAAATGACTTCATCAAACATACAGAAAGCAAAATATGTTCTCACTCTATTCTCTTCCTCTTCACATTCAAGCATTAAGATCTCTGGAAAAATGGAAAATTATTCTCCCATTTTAAAATTACATTTTAATTAGAACATTTAAGTCCTGCAGGGTCTTCAGTTATATTCTATATTTCTTGTGATTCCACTTACTGTGTAATCATAAAGGTCCCTTCTATTAGTATTTTAATTATACTAAAAAGCAGTGAAAATGTGGACAACTTCTCCAGAAATTACAAATTCTTATGTTCGAAATATGAAAGATTTGCACATTCATGATCTTATTTTCTTTTATTTTTATGTTTACATTATACTGTGAGCTACATAATGTAGGTTTTTACATCAGGTTTGAATGACTTTTAAGGTCTATTTTTTAGGATAATTTCCTTCTCTTTCTCTTTCTCTCTCAATGTTTTATTTTGAGATAATTTTAGAATTACAGAAGAGTTGCAAAAATATTATAGTATAGGCAGTTTCCATACATCCTTCAGCAACCTTCTTTACATGTTAAGATCTGAAGAAAACCATAGAAAAAGTGTCAAAACTAAGAAATTAATCTTGGTATAATACTGTTTTAACTAAACTAGAAAATTCAGATTTCACCAGATCTTTTGCTAATGTCTTTTTTGTTTCTATTGTAGGATCCTATATTGCGTCTAGTTGTCATATGTTCTTAATCTCCTTTTATCAGTGAACATTCCTCAGTCTTTCCTTATCTTCCATGCCCTTGACAATTTTAAAAAATGCTGGTTAATTATTTTGTAGAATACCCATAAAGTTAGGTTTGTATGATGTTTTCTCAGGTAGTCATCAAGGTTATCCATTATTGGGAAGGATACCCCAGAGGTGATGTGCAGCTCTCAGTGCATAGTATCAGAAGATTCATGATGTCAGTATGTGTTAATAGTAAAGTGATAACTTAATGAAGGTACGAAGTGAGTATTTATGGGGATTTTCCTTGATAAAGCAGGGAAGACAACTTCCAACATCAACAATGCATTTGGCCCAAGAACTGATAATGAAGGTAGAGTGCAGTGGTGGTTCAAGTTTTGCAAAGGAGACAAGAGCCTTGAAGATGAGGAGTGCAGTGGCTGGCCATCGGAAGTTGGCAAAGACCTATTCAGAGCAATCATTGAAGCCGATTCTCTTAACAACTACACAAGAATTTGTCGAAGAAGAACTCAACGTCGACCATTCTATGGTCATTTGGCATTGGAAGAAAATTGGAAAGGTGAAAAAGTGGGTGCCTCATGAGCTGGCTGAAAATCAACAAGAGTCATCATTTTGAAGTGTCGTCTTGTCTTCTTATATGCAACAACAACAAACCATTTCTCTATCAGATTGTGACATGCCAAGAAAACAGGATTATATAGGACAACCGGCAATGACCACTCAGTTATTGGACTGAGGAGAAGCTCCAAATCAATTCCCAAAGCCAAACTTGCACTATAAAAAGGTCCTGGTCACTGTTTGGTGGCTGCTGCCAGTCTGATCCATTACAGCTTTCTGAATCCCTGTGAAACCATGACATCTGAGAAGTATGCTCAGGAAATCAATGAGATGCACCAAAAACTGCAACACCTGTGGCCGGCATTGGTCAACAGAAAGAGCCCAGTTCTTCTCCACGACGATGCCCCACTGCACGTTGCACAAGCAACACTTCAAAAGTTGAAGGAATTGGGCTACAAAGTTTTGCCTCATCCGCCATGTTCACCTGATCTCTCTCCAACCGACTACCACTTCTTCAAGCATCTCGACATTTTGCAGTGGAAACGCTTCCATGACTAGCAGGATGCAGAAAATGCTTCCCAAGAGTTCGTCGAATCTTGAAGCACGGATTTTTACACTACAGGAATAAACAAACTTTTCTCCTTGGCAAAAATGTGTTGATTGTGATGGTTCCTATTTTTATTAATAAAGATATGTTTGAGCCTAGTCATAATGATTTGAAATTCAGGATCTGAAACCGCAATTATTTTTGCACCAACCTACTATATTAAATGAAAATGATTGTTTTATAATAAGCTTTTACCATTGGTCAGATGAAGTGTCAAAATAGAGTGTGGTACCCTCAGATGGAATTATATTTTTTAAAAAAACATATTCTTTGAGTGGTACTGATTATTTAAAACAGCCCACTCTAAACACCAGAACAGTTCATACTGTTGGATAAGATACATGCTACCCACTTGTATTTGCAACTATACATACAAACATATATGTGGACTCCCAGAGGGGGTCCTATAACTAGGAGCAATATGACCATTCAAAAAAAATTTGTTACAAATTATTTAGCACATATTCTGGACTGAATGAGAGTTAAAATTGTTTAAGTATATTGATGATTTAGGCATAAATATGTACTATAATTACTACTATTCCCATATATTTAAGATGGAAACCTCCAGCCCTTAGATAGAAACATCCAGATAGAAACCTACAGATAGAATCTCCAGTTTCCTCACTGAGATTCTGATGACAACTTCTAAAATAGTGTAAAAGCATTATCTTACCTGACCTGGTCCAAATTCCTATTGTCTTGGCATTTCAGGTCTGATCCTTGTTGAAATGAATGTTTCTTCATTTTACCCTAACCCCTAGTGTGCCTAATTTATCTAATCTCCCCCAATTTCCCCCACTCCATTCAGGGGTAGGATAATATTTATAAGTTAACTTAATTATTTTCAGATATCCCTTGCTCTCTGCATCTGAAAATGTTACAGTATGACATCAGGGACACTCTTTCTAAGGCTTTGTAAAATGCTGGCTCTTGTCTATACTGAAGTTTGTATGTATCAACTCACAGGTTCTTCTAACTAGAGGATTCTTTGTCTACACATTGGATTCTCCACCAGTTTCTCAGTGAAGAAACTTTCTCAGTGGAGGCTTCATTATTTCCCTGCTCACTATAATTTGTGATGTCTTTCATCTCTCTGCTGTATTCCCGTAAGTCATTTTCTAGAGGAGATGTGTTAAATAAGTCTTCTGTGAACTAGAACATTTCAAACAAAATGTGTAGTATTTCTGGCTCTGGCAATGTCCATATCATTTGTAGTACAATTTACATACTAAAACTTTTTTCAGTGGATCAAGATTGTTGTGTTCAAAAACTTTCATGTTGCATACTGAACATCTTTCATTTTTTTCTGATTGAATTTTAATATAATTAGGTCTCTACTGTTGAGAGCCGTTCAGTTCAATTAAATTCCTTGCTGTTTGTGCCATGCCACATGCTGAATAACACCGCTAAGGAGAAGCAGCCCAGGGGTCAAACTATTCATACACCTTAAGCCCATAAATAAGTGGCCTGGTAATTATTTCACACACACACCCTGCATATCCTGCATGTGATGGATGAGAAAACTGAGGTCAGACAAATTAATTTGGTCAGCTACTAATTTGCAGAATCAATATTGAAATCCAAGCATGTGAAATTCCCCAGTGTTTTTTTCTTTTAAAGCTGTAATTTAGTGCTATAAGTGACCAGCACAGGGAAGATTTAAGATGAGCATACAATTAAAATGAAAAGGGTAAAATCTGGCTTCAGTGGACAGTGAGAGTGACCTAAGAACAATAGAAATATTTTCCTGAAAGAACTGGAATTGACTGGATATCCAAACTTAGTTTTATTGGATGAAAATGTGTAGGGTAAAGATCATACATAATTTCAACCAGAAAGAAAAAGTATAATCAAGGGCACAAAATGAGGAATATTAGGTGCCTCATACGTTGTAAGCTTAAGATCTATTATAATAGTTAACCCATTGGGAATGAGTCACAGGCATAAGCATACTCTCTGGAAACTTGTCTGCACTCAACAACACTTGGTAATCCCAAGTCCGTGAAAATTTAAAATTGTATTTTTCCACCATTTATTGAGTTTCTACTAGTTTCAGACATGAAGGTTGATATGTTCTATAATTTATGTGCATTGTTGCCATTTTTAAAAACAGCTTTTAAGATAATAAACACTTTACATAGAGCATATTTAAAGAAACATATTCATTACATCATAATGGATTGTGCTGTGTTGTTAATTCTTTCAGCTTTCCAACTTAGGTACATGAAGCAAAATCTTTTTATCAGCCCAGGGATATTTAATCTAAGCTCCAATTCATATCAGGTGTAAGACTTTAATCATGGTGCATAACATCTCTGAGACTTTATTTCTTCAACATCATAAAATGGAATTAATAATACCTCACAGGGTTTGAAGAATATTAACCTGTTACGTATATAGGAGGCGTACAACATCTATGCCATGCTCTACCCATTGCTAGCTCCTTTCCCCTTTGATGGAGTGCTAAATATAATGGTAGAAACAAAAGCTATAGGTGTCCAGAGAACCAAAGTTCCAGGCAGCCTGCGAAATGGATAAAACATTATAAAATTATGATCCAATTTTATGATTTTTCTATTAGACTTTGAAGGAAATGTGAAATTCTCATAAGCAAAGGTAAAGAACAAGTGGGTATGTATGAGTGTATGCCTGTGTGTGTGTATGTGTATGTGTGTATGAGAAAGAGAGAGAGAGAGAGAGTCAGGGCTGTTGACACATCAGTATGATATGATATAAAAAGAAAAAACAGCATTAGCTACTAAAAAGAGGGTTGGGGTGCAGGCCAGGGATTGCTGGTGAAATTTTCAGTATACTACCTGACATAGTTGAAAAGTTTGGATGAAGGTTACTTCTGGGTAACAAAGAGACTACCAAACATATTACTACTTTCTATCACTACTTATTACAAGGACAGTTCTCACACAGAAGTTGCCCAGTCTGAAGACTTACATTTTTTTTTAACCCCTTGCAATGGCTACTGCTTTTGCTGGCTCTGATGGTTGTACACTTGCACACTCCATTAAGAATAAATACCACTAAGCAAAAAAATGAGCCCATAATTCATTAACATTCATAAAACATGTATTTCTATATATTCCCATAATAGTTCATTATAGAGGGACCGCAATAACAGAATAGTTAAATGTGGCAGGTTGCTTCCAAAAAAAATTTAATTCAAGCATTTTCAACCAGATGTGCTATGTTTTTGCATTAGATAAATCTTACTTCTTCAGTCTTTCTCTGAGCATTAGAAATATCACCACCTTTGAAAAGGTCACATCAACTTTAAATTAGTCAAAAATGAAAAAAAAATTAGAGTGTCTTTTTCAACCGTATTTGTCTTCTAAAATTTTAAAACACTTCTAAAAGGTAATCCGATTTGATGGGATGAGTGTTTTTGTCTGTTTTGATGTTCACATAATCAAAAAGAAAATCAATTGCAAATGCTCGAAATTTCCAGTATATTTGATCTGTAGACATTTTAACTTCTTAGAATCAGCATACATTAAGCCAATATTATCATAGAAATACAATTTTAAATCTTGTCTCATCCATTTAAATTAGCAAAACTGTTATTGTTTGCAATAGAATTTAAAAACATGCCTCTTATTAATACATTTGCTAATAGATTTCCTTTATATACTGGCTTTAATCCAAGTCCACTGTTACATTTGTTGATATAACATTCATTTTAGAGTTCTTTTTATTTTTTAATGCCTTGTTTTCTCTTTATGAAAGTCATACTGTGGTCTGGAAATAAATGGTGTCATGTTTTATGAATCATTGCTTTGTATACATTATATACATATATATACATATATATATAGAGAGAGAGAGAGAGAGGCGATTTCATGCAAAATTCAAGGGTTACAATTCTTTTTCACATGCATTTTTCTTCATATACCTTTATTTCAACATTGGAAAGCTAGCAATTTTAACTGAAAAATTGTAGTTATTTTTTCTGTATGTTCTGAAGGAGAAAAATATTAAGGGAAGTCACATCTGATTAAAGTAAAAACTATCCTTGTTTACAATGAACTGTGCTTTTCTAAATGCTCTTATTAATGTATGTAAGCCATCCTATTGTCTCTAGTTTAAATGAAAGACTCCACTCTCTTTTCTTACTGTATTAGAACCTTTGAAATAAGGATTTGACACAATTTTACTGGTAGGATTCTTCCTAATTCTGACTTATAGGAAATGTTAAAAATTTAGCTTATCATTAAATGCATATATTCTCTGTTACCTCAGGGAAAAAGAGGGTGTCATACAATAGAGAGAAGAAAGAGAAGAAGCTTTCATTTCCAGAGTCTTATTGTTTGCCATTAGGACTCTACTATACGGTGAAGATACTGAAAAAAAATGTATCTCAGTTCTGTGTAGCACATCCATACAGAATAACATAAGATGGAATATTTGCTGCTTCCTTTGACTTTAGACACCAGAATCTCAAATCAAATAGTTAAATGATGTCCTCTTAGTCCAGTCACCTAAAAATTACTCTACCTGCAATTGTTCCATGAACCTGACCAAATGATTAAACCCACAAACTCTAGTTAATGTTGTATAGAACTTACAATATCTAATAATATGTGAGGAAGCATCCATCAATGATATGTAGTGAATCATGATAAATCTCTACTTGCTAATTTTTTTTATTTTAGCATATTATGGGGATACAAATGTTTAGTTTACATATATTGCCTTTGCCCCTCCTGAGTCAGAGGTTCAAGCCTGTCCATCCCCCAGACAGTGCACACCACACCCATTAGGTGTAAATATACCCAGCCCCTTGCCCCCACCTGCCCGACAACTGATGAATGTTACTACCATATGTGCACATAAGTGTTGATCAATTAATACCAATTTGATGGTGAGTACATGTGGCACGTGTTTTTCCATTGTTGGGATACTTCACTTAGTAGAATGAGCTCCAGCTCCATTCTACTATAACACAAGAGGTGCTATATCACCATTGTTTTTTGTGGCTGAGTACAACTCCATGGTATACGTGTACCACATTTTATTAATAACTCATGTATTGATGGGCACTGGGGTTGATTCCACATCTTTGCAATTGTGAATTGTGCTGCTATAAACATTCAAGTGCAGATGTCTTTTTTATAGAATGTCTTTCATTCCTTTGGTTAGATGCCCAATAATGGGACTGGTGGATCAAATGGTAGTTCTACTTTTAACTCTTTAAGGTATCTCCATATCACTTTTCACAGAGCTTGTACTAGTTTGCAATTTCATCAGCAGTGTATGAATGTTCCCATCTCTCTGCATCTATGCCAACATTTATTGTTTTGGGACTTTTTGATAAAAGCCATTCTCACTGGAGTTAAGTGATAACTCATTGCAGTTTTGATTTGCATTTCCATGATGATTAGAGATGTTGAGCATTTTTTCACATGTTTCTTGGCCATTAGTCTATCTTCTTTTGAAAAGTTTCTGTTCATGTCCTTTGCCCACTTTTTAATGGAGTTGTTTGATTTTTTCTTGCTGATTTTCCTGAGTGCTATATAGATTCTAGTTATTTCTGAAAATACTCGATTAAAACTTAGAAATATCTCTAATATTCTATATCTGTGCTTTCACATAAAAAAGCAATACTTTTCATTTAAGTGTTTTAATCTTTTGTTTTCTTCTCAGTTTCTCAGTAGGGATAGTGATACCTCCTTTTAGAAATTATTGGATTTTTCAAGAGTACAGAAGAAAGTCAAGAAGATGTAGAATTCAAGGGAATGGTATTTACAAATTATGGAAAATAATGATTTTAAAGTACTTAAAATATCAAAGGTCACTTCCCTTTTACCTTTGGAACATAGGAGAGACACAATTAGTGATAATGTTATTAATAGGAGAGTCATGAGAAAGGGAAGTAGTAATCATTCAAGAATAATATTAATCACAAGTCCATAATTCAACATTTTCTTACATTGTCATTCATTCGAAAAAACCCTGAAAAGCAAATTGGCCTAAATGTCTGAGTTTATCTAATTTTAGATTTATGTAGGTTTGTGTTTATTCAAATTTTAAAGCCTTTTACACTATGTATGTAATTCTCATAACCATAGAGAAGGAAGGCAAGAGATTGGGAGGTTAAGGGTACATGTCTGTGGAAAGAGAAGAGGCGTAGGAGGGAGGCATATTTAAATCCCAGACACTTTTCCATTATCCGTGTACTAAAGCAAAATTGCGTCCTCTTAGAGTCAGTTCCTTCACTGTTAAAATGAAGGTCATGCAGTGGCACATGCCTGTCGTCCCAGCTATTCAGAGGCTGAGGCGGGAGGATCACTTGAAGCCAGACGTTTGAGTCCAGATGGGGCAACATTGCGAAACCTGCCCCTTAAAAGAGTGGTGTGGATAATAACTACCTTGCAGGCTTTTCTTTATTGTTGTTAATTAAGGAAGTTGACTACATTTGTGTGTGTTTTATACATTTCCACTAGCAGATTTATTCTTACATTTGAAAACACAAGCATAGAACTGTGTGAGGGAAACAAGTGTGACTATAACCTTCCAAGAAAAATGATCTTAAGATACCATCTTCTGCCCCTTGGGCATGAGGGACAGACATTCGCTAGGATCACATAATTGAAACCAAGAATGCAAATGCCCTCTCATACCGGGGTCAAAGTTACAATAGAAAAATGTTTTGTTTTTTTTTTTCCTACTAGTAGATGGAAAGAAAGAAATCCAATTAAAATGTATATACTTTCTATTTTATAAGTGATATTTAGGCAGCCACTAATATGTTATACATTGAAATTGTTAATTTTCTTTCAACTGATTCCAAAGCCAGAAGCAATAAAAAGGATAGAGAAAGAGTAAATAATTCTGTCTTCCCAGATTTTAGGGATTGCATTTTTCAGTCTCCCAGGGGAGGTTCATCAACACTGATTCCACTGCAATGTGTATCACCCTCCAAGTGATATCAACTGACATCTGCTTTCTCTCTCACCTTTTACTCTTAACTTGCGACAGCAGTTTTACAAGTGAAAATAAAATCATGTTTTAAGTAAATAAGCTGAAAGGTTGGCAGGTTTGGGGGGATAAATACACAGACTCATCTTTCCTTGCAGTATGTCAGGGAACAAATCAGTTTTCCCTGAGTATATGAATCTTTCTCCCAGAGAAAACTGGAGTCAACGACTCCATGTTCCACTTCTAACGTGATTGTGTAAAATCTGAGTTACTGCCTACATATCAAAGTCTGAAGCTACAAAGATGCACAATAAGGAGGCTTAATTTAAGGTCCCTTTATTGATCCAGGCTTCTATGTTTTGGGGTGCACAAGTTAAGTAACAAAGAAAAGAATGGTATCTTGAAAAATGTACTGTTAGAAATTTGTATGTGGCTTTATAGATGAGTTATATAAAACGAGAGCCTTCTTTCCCACAGCGTGCTAATAAAGCTATGTTGTCTGTATTCATTTTGGTAGCAGATACGTTTTCTCCCTGTGGAATCAACACTTATTCTGTGACGATTGGTGATGAGAGAGGGTTTGGATTTCTTAGTGGGAAGAACTTTGATTAGGAACAAAGTGGAATACTACTATTTTATCATATCATGTTCATATTGTGTCAGTTATATACATTATCCTTTTAAAGTATAATTGTATGTATATTAATACTATAATTTCACTGTAGTTCTTAATATGTACACTGTGTTGCCATTGATACAGTAGCAGAGAATTATTTAAAATATTAATTTGCTCCCCTTTTGGAAAGCTCAAGAAAATGTCTTCAATTAATAAGACATTGTTTTAATACAAGAGGAGTTGAGATGCTGCCAGGGAAAAAAATTCCCCAGGTGGCAAGAAGATATTTCCTACTGGCATAAGTGTAGAAAGATAGAGAGAACATAAAACCACTAGTCATTGGGCACTATTGAGTAGGTATGGCCAGACCATGACAACAGTAGTATTTCCACACACTGTTAGTGATTACTTTTTGATAAAGCACAGTATTAGTGCTGACAAGCTGCTTACCTTGGTGGTGAATATATGTCAAATATCCCTGGCACATTTAAAACTCTCTCTTTTCCCCATTTGACTTGGTTTAGAAGGCTAAGAAGCAAATATAATTATTCATTCACTTTTGAACAAATATTTATTAAAAGCCAATTTAAGCTGGCACTACACTCAATTCCTAAAGGCAATAGTAAAGACAGGAAAGATATCTTCTCTCAAGGGACTTAAGGAATGTCATAAAGGGTATATATTTCTCCCAGATGTTTAACAGAATTCTAATTAGAGCATTTGGTTTCTTTTTTGTACTTTATGTTAAGAAATATGTAGTTGACAAGGTGCAATCTTAGGAAATATTTCTTTTCAACTTTATTCCTTTGTTATCATAGATTTTAAAGATCAATTATGCCAATTAGGTTTGCTGTTTTGTTTACTAGATTCAAGGCCAGGCTATTAATGTGATGACAGTCATTTTCAAAGACCAATACATTCTTTGTGGTGTTACTAAAATGTCATCTCTTAACCCTGGACATGCTCTTCCATCAGAGCCTTCAGACACATGTGGATACACAAACACAAAACTAAATAAACAAGCAGCAAATAAGTAAGAGGGAAAATTTCAGCAATAAAGTACATTTTCTATTGTTTCTCCCTGAATAGACAAAGGAAATTTGAAAGTGGAATTTATTTATTTATTTGTGGCTCATAGCATCAGTTTGTTTTTCATATCACTATTCTAAAAACCACTTAACATTATGTGTATTTTCATCATCTGTTAGGCTATATTGTGGATACCTATTTTGTACAAATAGCAAATATGTTTAATATAGAGTTTCAAAATCTTTCCTTGATAAGTTAGATGAGTGCACAGGCAATAATATAGGCAGAAATTTTGTTTAGTCAAGAAAATGTAATTTTTCTTCTACTAAAGGTCACAATTCCCTATGCAGTGATAACTCCTGCATTATCCTCACTTCACACTGTTCCTAATCTCCGGCCAATTTGCTGAAAACAGTTATCTTTTCTTCATCAGTTAAAATGTTGTTGAAAAACAAATACTTCTGTTTCTTTAAAGTTGGACAAATTTGCTCATTAGGGAAAAAGGAAGAAAAAGTCAGTAATGATTTCTCCAGCGATGATTATTTTATTCCCAAGACACTTGATTTCTCTCATTGTCTCACTTTAAAATGAAAATAGAAAGGCATGCACCAAATTTTCTGAATTAAGTATATTTAAGAGATATATTTCTTTGATTATAGTTTGAAAATCATATTTTATTTAAAATTTTATTCTTTATTTTTATAGCTACCCAGGGTTTTGAACATGAGAACTATATTCTCCTATTATCTTAATTTATATATTACATATCCATTTGGAAAGAATAGGATATTAAGTAAACTTTACTTCATGCTGCCGTGATCTCATGCGCAAACGTTTCTGATTAAGGAAATACCAAATTAACATATATGTAAATAGATGTTTAAAAGGAATTGAAAATGGAACAAGGTAGAAGAATGTATATTTTACAGAAGGGAAGCAACACAGCTGACACCTGCCACTAAAGCCATGGTCTGCTACCCCACTAGGATCCTTCCTTAAATCACTGTCTGGTAGCTAAGCCGGACCCAACTGATAGACGATCAACAGGCTGGATGTCATGCTAAAATTTAGGTCTAGGGACACCACTCCAATTTGTTAGTTTCAATATCTATCAATGATCATCTGCAGTGTATAGGCAGCTATTTAAAATTTTAATTATTTTCAATGAGAAAAAGTATGAACATGCACACACACACACACATATGCACACTCACCCCAGACATATAATTGTTAAATTATAAAAAAAAACTTTGAAAATATTATAAGATTAGGTTTTTAAAAGTTAAAGCAATAATGAGGTCCTTGAATAATAGTCTATTATTATCATTAATCATTGGAATTATTAGTATTTAAAGTTCAAAAATTACTAACAGAGATGTGTAAAACTTTTATTTGTTTATAAAAAGATTCCATATCCATCACCCCATTTGAACATCAGGAAAGTCCTTTAAGTTAGAGTTCTATACTGTTACCCACTCATCAAAAAATAGATGTTTGAACAGTTAAGAGATTTGACAAAGCCCACACAGACTGCAAATGCCCGAGCAAAGACTCTGACACCTACCTACCTTCTTGATATAGCTCCCAATCCATGTTACATTGGTAGCAATTCAAGGACTGGATTAAAGAAAGTGGTTTGATTCCCTCAACACTTTATTTTTTCAAATCTTTTTAAGAGCAACCTCACATGACTCTTAGCAATTCCTTCTCTGTTTCCCTTTAACATCAAAATGTGTCACCTATTTTATATTTATTATCTGCTTTCTTATGCTATTCTTCAGGTTGCATTGTCTTCTTAAATAAATTGTAAGCTCATAGTAGGCTCAGATGAAACTTATCCCTTCTTTACTAACATTCCAGAAGCTACTGTTGTGCTGACAACATAACAGATTTTAAGGCTTATAAAAGAGATACGCATGTGAAGGTTTACTCATTAATTTAGTCCCTCTTCCTCTCCAGATTTTTTTCTGGAAAATATGATGACAGACTAATACCACACTTTAGGTAACTGATGTCTGCTAAATTGATCAATTCTGCTAAGTGTGTTAAATGGTAATGAGATATATTTGTAGAGAAGATGTTTTCTGAATTACAGCAAACCTATTTTTTAAAATGAGGATGAAATCAAAATTGTACTGGGGATAGGTAGAGGTATAATGTTATTTAAGGAACCATAGCTTAAAGGATAAATGAAATCGTCTGAATGGTCTCCCTGCTGTGTTTCAATAGAGTTATGACTTCACCAGCAAGTTTTACACCAAATATTTTAGTCCTGAAAAACCATTGGAGATCAATGGATCTATATGAGGAACATATTTTTCCTGCAGTACTCCCTTGGGGACTATCTCTACAGCTTATTTGTGATGATTAAATGTTTTTATGGAATTTCTAAGATGTTTGTTGGTTTCTATTTATCTTCCCTCAACCTAATGTATGTACTGCAGGGATTATTTCTGATGGAGTTTTACAGTTAGCTATTAATTCTTATGTTGTTTTGTGATGCCGCTTTCTTTCTAGTTGTTTTTATGTTGAAAAAAAAACTTTTCTTTTTGTTGCTTATGGTAATTGAGATAAAAGTTTTCCTTTTAAAGTACTCTGGGTTGGATCAGTCTGCAACGAAAATACTCAAAATTAATGTGAGATCATAATTAGTCCTTTTGATATATTTAAATAAGGCTTCTGTTTGCATATATGGCTTTGATATTTCTTACATTATTAAACTGTCATTAAATGAAATAAGAATAATAATTGAAAGAAGGCAGCAATGGCAGGTTTGCAGATAAAGCAAAGGTCTTGGGAAGGATCAGGAAACAAAAAAAGGAAGGACGGTTAGGGGATATTTTTGTCTCCCAGTTTCTCCAGCCTGTGAATCTGAATGGGGGGCACTTGTCTTGAAATAAACTGCATGTCATTGGCTCTGGCCCCGCCTACTCTTACCTATGACAGCATGCTTAAGAAAACTTTCCAGTGAGTTCCTAGAAGATGTCCTGGGGGATTTCAAATGGGCTCAAGATACCAAGTGGGTCCACAAATCAGCACAGCCCTGACAAGTGGCTACTGCCTCTTTTCTGAAACTTTGGGCTGATTCTGGGCACATCGGATACATCTACAGATAATCCGCGTTTATGCTGAGTGCCAGGACTACTTCTAGGACGGTGTCTACCGAGTGCCTCTGCCTCTAGAGCTTCTCAGGGACCACGGCTGTGTCGTAGTCTGAGGTAAAGGGAGGAAAAGCTTTTTCGCTATTTCTGTATGAAATGTTGTAAAGAGAGGGTAGAATGGCAACACTTATGCTCCCAATGACATCCCTTATATCTCTTTATCCTGGTTTATATCCCTTTCAATTCTTCTCACCCAAAATATGTCTGGTGTCAGGACCTGGGATAAGTCCAGGGGGCAGACTTGGAAAGATTTGGTACTGGGTTAACATTATCTCATTTGGCTTTTTTTCTGTACGGAGCATTCTGTTCCATGAGGCTTCTCTATACCTCCTCTAAAAATGACATTTTTAGTTAGATGTTGGCCTCAAGTACACTAGTCACAGCTATCTATGTCTAAGCCACAGTGCAAAAAGATGCTTATTCAAAAGTGCTATGTCACTACCTTTAGAAATAGTCTATTCATGTCGGGTGCGGAGGCTCACACCTGTAATCCTGGCACTTCTTGAGATTGAGGCAAGAGGATCACTTGAGGTCCTGGAGTTCAAGGCCAGCCTGAGCAAGAGCGAGAACCTCGTCTCTATAAAACATAGAAAAAAAATTAGCTGGGCATGGTGGAGCTCTCCTGTAGTCCCAGCTACCGTGGAGGCTGAGGCAGGCAGGGGTGGGGAATCTGTGGCCTTGGGGCCACATGTGGCCTTCTGGAACCTTGAGTGTGGCCTTTTGACTGAACCCAAACTTCACAGAACATTGTTTGAAACACAAGATAATTCTGCTATATAAATTGTTTTAAAATATTTATATATATAAAATGTATATCCAGATAGCATGTCAGCTTTGTATCTACCTTTAATAGCATATATGTCAGGATATAAAAATGTATTATATGAATAAAGGTGTTCCATTTAAACAGAATCACCTCGAAAATGTACTGCTTTGAAAATATCACAGTAGAAACATAGGATACTCAGGACATTAATACTCAAAATACTTTTAAAAAAGACAAAATATGAGTGACAATGGTGTTCACATTTGGTACATTTTTGTATTACTTAGAGGTGAAGCTAAATTAATCATGGTAATTAGCTTTAAATTCTCGAAAGTTCCCATTGTCATTTCTTTAGCTTTTAGCGTTAATATTTTATTTGCATTTTATATTGGGAAATGATGTCAGAGAAACTGTTACTATGAATTTTTTTTACTTTTAAAATTAACTTATAGAGTGAGTAATGTGAAGACCACTATTTTAATTTTTCTTCATAATTACTTCTTAAATTTTAAATTAACCTTAAATTGCTATTGAACAGCTAAAGGATGAGAGTAACTCCTCATAATGGGTGATGGATCTCTTAGAAGGAAAACGTGAGTTTTATAAGACAATGCTGGTGAAAATTCCAATTACAAAATAATTTCTGAAAAACACTTTATGATATGTGAAGAGTGTGTACAGACTTTAGTATTCTAGGGATAGATGACAAAAATGTATTTAGGCAGCAAACTTTTGTGTATATGTGCTTTCTGTTACAAAACAGCTTTGAGTCATGCAAAAATATCAAATGGTATTTTTAAACATGCTTTCTTAACCTCAAGATTTTTTTTGCTAGAAGCTTTTTACTTCATATGTATTTTCTAGAAATAAGCTTAAATAAATCACAAAAAAGAGCGAACATTAAAAGAAAATCTCTCTAATATTACAAAGTTTACATATGGTCTTGTCATCAACCATGAGAAAAAGGTTGATTCCCTGAAAGAAAATAAAATAACGGTAGTTGTGTGGCAACATGGCTGCCTGGCTAATGACAGTCACTGGAAAAGTTCTTCTCAGGTGTCCACACCTCATTAATTATCTTCATGGTAGAAGAATCAAAATTTTAGTTCAAATTAATGGAATTTTCCTCCAAGTAAAAATTGTCTTGATACCTTTTTTAACGCTTTTGTGTTATCAGTGACTTACAATTTATGGCAAATGCATCTTAGACTTATCCTTACGAATTAATTTTTATTAGTTGGCTTAAGAAAACAATGACCATTAGAAAATAGAGCTTATTTTGACAATTTTTACCTATTGTGATGATCATGTGAAGTAGAGTAAGTTAAAGTAACTCTGTTTAAAAAGGTGTTATTAAAAAAGGAATCTCTGCTGACAAAATTCTGTTTTTTTGTTTTTTTTTTTTTTTAATGTCAAGGGTCCTATAGCAGAGTCAGCAAGCTGTCACATACAAAATAATGTCCCCCTTTCATAGTGGACAGTTGTTTCTAGGAGTGCAGCCAAGGGACTATATTTCATAATCATCTTTGCACCTGGGTAGATCTCATGACATATGCTGCTCTCAGACTCAGGAGTGTAAGAAACAGCTGTGTCTTCTCCAATCTCTCAGCCCACATCTGCCAGCTACATGTAGAAGAGCTTCCAAGGGAAGGTAGAACCACATGTTGAAATAATTCCCCAACACAGTTCATGCTGACTTTCCAATCGCCCTGTGGGCTTTATGGGCTTCTGCAGATTGGTTTGTGTTTGGGGGTTCATCCTACTTTAGTGTTCTGTCCTTTTCTCTTAGAGATATTCATCACTTTTCATTTTTATTTATATTTTGTGATTTTTGTCTTCAAGATATTTGTATAATTCATAATTCAACCAAAATTCCAAATCTAAATGAGAAATCATCTGATAAAAGTTAGCTAATAAAAATCAATAATTTTAGAAGGCTCAAAGAAATGTATAAAGGAAATGAATCCCTTAAAAATAATAAAATTCCTGTGGAAAAAAAAATCAGATGCAATGTAACAAAGATAGGTAAAAGTGAAGACAAAGAGAAAGTCTAAGATAAAAATCAATTTTATGGAAAATGATGTGATAGTTTAGTAATTTAAATTAACTCTTTATTTTTAAACCTAAAGTTACATAGATTGTAGAAGAAAAAAACTGAATTGAAAACGCATCATTTATAGTACAAAAAAATCTATAAATTTCAAAAGAGCAGGAGAGAAATGATGGGCAATGGAGAAATTTTGGGGAAGATTTCGTTAGGCATTTATATGACAAGTGCAACCTAGAAATTTTGAAGAAACATATAATAGACAATATATCAAAAAATGAGAGAGGAAAAGAACTAATAAAACAAATAAGCTAAACTGTTAAGCAAAAAAAAAAAAAATAGGATGGCAGAAATTGGTTCAAATATATCTATAAGTAATGAATGTAAGATGCGTATTTCAAAACTGGATAAAAAATTCTCAGATTCTCAGTATATGTATGATGCATAGTAGAACTATATACTTACTATACTATACCATACAATAAAATAAGGAATAAAAGAACAATAAAGAAAAAAAAGTCATTAAATATTATAAAAATACTATCTAAAAAAGCTGTTATTACATTTTAACTATAAGAAAATATTGCATTTTTATATAAATTATTAGAATGGATTGAATGTCTATGTTTCCCCAAAATTCATGTTAAAATCCTAATCCACAAGGAAATACTATTAGGGGGTGGGGCCGTAGAAAAGTGGTTAGGCTATGAGGGCAGAGCCAACATGAATTGAATCAGTGTCTTTACAGTAGAGACCCCAAGGAGATCCCTCTCCCCTCCTGGAGGACATAGTGAGAAGATGCCCATCTATGAACCAGGAAGCAGGCCCCCACCAGACAGCAAATCTGCTGGCACCTTGGTCTTGCACTTCCCAGGGTTCAGAACTGTGAGAAATAAATTTCTGTTGTTTATAAGGCACCCAGTTTATGTTATTTTCTTTTGGCAGCCTGAACAGACTGAGAGAGTTAGATTATTAGTATTTATTGTTGAATATTTTATTATTAGGGAGAGTCCTCCTTTATTCAATCTGATGCTTTTTACTTAAATAATAATAATGCAGAATCATATATGCAAAGCAAAATCCTATATATACAAAGTAAATTCACAAATTTATAATTATGTGGAAGTTTTAAACATAATCTCATAAGATACAGATCACACAGACAAAAAGAATCTTCAGTGTTTCAATGAAACTATTTGGATTTAAATAATGGATATTAAAACCTGGGCCTAGAGATTAGAGATTATTTATTTTTAAAAATTAACTTAAAATTAATATACATTGTAATTTTAACTAACTTACTTTTATTAAATGGCAATATAAACTCTCAGAAAATCCTCAATAAATTTCAAAAAGTTACTGTATATAAGAACTATATGTGAATACATATTCTTATAGTGATTACTTTGATTTTGAAACACAAATGTTTAAATAAAAAGTTGCTTTTTAAAAATCTAAATGCTCTCCTAAATAATTTGGCTTAAAGACAAAAATAATTGCATTTTTTCCAACAATAAGGTTCTCCATGGAAACAGAAGCAATAGTGGATATATATAGATTATATATGAAGAGATTTATTATGAGAATTGGCTCACACAGTTAGGGGGGCCAAAAAGTTCCACAGTCTACCCTCTGCAAGTTGGAGAATCAGGAAAGCCAATGGTGTGTAGTTTGCCCTTCCCTTTTTATTCTATTTGCCCCTCAGTAGGTGAGATGGTGCCAGCCTACATGGGTAAGGGTAGATCTTCTTTACTTAGCCTACTGATTCACATGCTAATCTCTCCAGAAACACCCTCACCGTCGACACATCTAGAAATAATGTTTTATGAACTATCTGGGCATTCCTTAGTCCCATCAAGTTGACACAAAATTAACCATTATGGTACTAGATAGCTAAATTGTCTGGAATGCAATGACAGCTAAGCATGCATTTATTTTGAAATACTAAAAAATATTGAAAATAAATGTATTAGAATTTCAACTTAAGATAGCTGGAAAGGTATAGAAAATATATAGAAAGTAGAAAAAAGCAATAATATTTTTAAGAACAGAAATTAGTAAAACAAAAAAAGATCTGACCAACAAAACCAATGTATTAATTAAAAGTATAAATTAAAAAAAAACCTAAAATCAAATACTGCTTTTGGGGAAAAATACCAATAAAATAGACTCAACTAAAACAAGTATCATTAGAAAATAAAGGCAAAATGACTAAATAGCAATATTGAGATCAAAAGTGAAGGCATAACCATGAGTAGAAATTTCATAAATAACAAGAGAATAGTGTATGCAATGTTATCATAATACTTTTGGATGCTTTTATTAACTTTTAAAACTTATTCCAAATTTTAACAGCAGTTCTTTCTAGCAAATGATATCATAAATTGATATTATTTTTAGTATAATTTTCTGAATTATAAATCATTTTTACCAAAATATTAAAATGTTAAATCAAGAAATTTCAAAAGAAAAATTTCTTTCAAAAGGCATTAAAGAAATCAAGTATCTCAAGAAAAGTTTCTATGTTCCAATAACTCTGGTTACTTTTATCTTTTGGCATTTCTTATTATAATGAAATCCAGTTACTGAGGGTATAAACTCTCATAAATCATTTATATTCTCTTTCATTCAACTGTAATCATGTGCAAAGAAAACAGAGGAGAATCTGTTATTCTATCCACAGTCTGATTAAATTATACTTATTAAAATTTTAAAAGTGACAAATAATGTAGTTCCTTTTTTAAGAGTTTATGCCATAATCCCATCAGAGTGATGAATAGGTAGAATTTATAGCGCTACTAGAAAAAAGTTATATGTATTCAATTTGAGTGACAACACTCACACTCAATATTCAGAATAAGGTTGCTGTGACATTTCCAGCACTCATTTTGTTTTAGTAGGCATTAATATTAAACAGTTAACTCAGTTAACTAATACATTTTTTAAAATTCAATATTTTTATATCCATTCTAGTATTTTGAAATTGAATTAGTTGTCTTGCTACCGAGAATAGTATTTATTTATAAAGGAGTTTGCCTGAATGATAAGGAAAGCAGAAAGGACAGCTTGAAATACTATATTGTTATAAAATGGAAACTATCAGTTACAACAATTACAGAGGTAACAGGTTGCATATTTTTTAGACCAAATCAAATGTAGTCCACTGATTAGAAAGTTCCTAATTTCTGTAACTCTAATTAGGAGTCATTAACTCTGAGAGTCCAGGAAATGAACCAAAATGTACTTGTAGCGGGTAAAGTTTCCTCTGAGAGGTTGTTCAATTACTATCTGAGTTTCTCTGAAGAAAGGACAAAGTTACACGTTGTTTTAAGCCTAAAGTTATTTTTAGTTGTTGTTCTATATCTCAATAAAAACCTGATTTCCCTATTCGTAACTCATGTCATAGCTTTTGTTTTCTCAATCATTGGACCAAAAAACTAGACCCGATCCCTTTGTCGCACTTGTGCATTGATCTGTATTTCTTCTTCATGGTATTTATCAAAATTTTATTTAAATAGTCTTTTCTGTAATTAATTTAAAATTGCTCTTCATAGCTAGTGTTCAAGCTTCATAAGGGTAGAAACTGTCTGTTTTGGTCACATTGTATCTGGCAGAGTGTTTTGTGCTAATGACAAATAACTATTTTTCCTTCAATTTTATCTCACCTTGTAGGTGTCCCACGCAATATATTTTTCTCATGTAACATAGAGAAAAACAATGTTGGAAGATCGTCATTACTATAGGCATTGTTTTAATAAATAAAGAAATGGAAGCTCAGAGAGATTAATTAACAAGGTCCCACTATCAGTGACAAAGCCAGCATTTGGACCATTTTGGCTGCTTGTCAAGCTTGGACTCATCCTGCTAAAACTTCAGTTTTCACATGGGTCCCGAAAGCCTAACAAGCACTTCTGAATAGCAGCTGCTCAGGAAAGGCGAGATGGGGTGGACGGGGGTATCAGTGCGGACGGTAGCCTAGTCTGGGGCAAACCGCAGTAGGATTTTCAAGCCTAACTCTGCTGCCTCCCTGCTGTGAGACTTTGAGTAAGCTAGCTAACTTCTCTGAGCTTTACTTTCTGCATCTGGAAATGAGACGTGTTGAATGAGAACAATAATGACTCTGTAGGACTTTGGAACAAATTAAATGAATTTCTTTATTAGTAAGATATTTATTTGCCAACCTGGTTCTATATGTTTTCTGCATAGTGTCTGATTTTATCATCACAAGAATCCTATAAGCTATAAGGAAATGCCTATTTATTCTCCCAAATTTAACACTAAGGAAACACTCATGGGGAGATTCAATGGCCGGCCCCAAATCACCCGTCTTTTAATGAACAGGTGCAGTGTTTAACAAGGATGGAATGTTCGATAAAAACTGGCTATTATTTCTTGGTAAAGGAAAAGATGACTAAATAAGTGAATGAATTTAATATCCATGGCTTCATGCCCTCTAAGAACAGACAGTTTCACTGGAAAATATTTAGGAAAACAAGTGGCATAGTGAGCAAGCACACTGAAGAGCATTTCATGTTAGGATGAGCAGGTAATTTTTACGCACTTTTCTTCAGGTATCTGACCCCCCCAACCTCCATTAAATGCAATAGTGTTTTTTTTCCCTAATAATAGTAGAAATGCTAATTTGTAACAATATATTAGGTAAAGGAATACATCATAAAGATTTCTTATGATTATAATGAAGGCAGGGCTCCTCCATTACTGGAATACTTGACTGTAAAGAGGATACTCCTCATAGCTCTATCCACTCACCTTTGAAGAGAGACATCACTCTGTCTCTCTATCATGGTGTGAGGTACTAGTTGAAGAGTATAAGAAATTACTGTGATGTTATATGGTATTTTTCATCAGCACAAAACCTATTTTTCAAAGGGCAGAGATCCTTTAATGAGTTATAATTTTACTTTTGTAGGCAATAGCCCAAGAAAATATTGACTAAATTTTTGGAAAAGCAAAGGTAAAAATGTAAATCTGGAAATTTCCACAAAGTATTGTTTAAATTCTGTTAACAATTTCAAGTTCCATTTCAGTAAAAAAAATACTTAAAAAACAGAGATGACTGAGAATGGAATCTGAGTTTCCAAAGAGCTGTTTTAAATTACAACAGTTGGGACAATGTACATACAAGGCTCCAGAAATGATTCAGAATAGCACCAAAGGGAGCCTTGATCCAGGAGATAACAGCACCTGTGGGCATGTTTGTCATAGATTGCAGGAACAAGGAACAGTAAGGCATAAGAAAGGCAATAAAGTTGCATGTTTCTCTTGCAGACAAGAGCAGATGCAACTCATGCCAAGAGATGGATCTCTAGACTGTATCTGAGGAATGGCTGGTCACCCACATGCCTGTAGGTTTCCTTTATAACCCTACTTAGAACGTATTGTCTGAGAATTCAGTATTGTGTAAAAAACAGCCAAAGAGATCTGATCCCCTGACTATAGCCATGTTTTCCTGTAAACACTCAGAATTTCACAAATAGCAATTTAAGGGAAAGTAAATAACAGAGGAGTGAGTGCTTCATGATTTTATCTTTAATCCCATCACTAAGTAATGGATCAGTAATTTTAAAAAATAATGTAAATAGAGATTATCTTAATATACTGATGAGAAAAAATGAGGTATTAATTTCAATGTTCTTGTATGATAATTCACTGTAGCTATCTTGAGAATCCCTAAAAGAAGGAGGTGGTGTCATGTGAGAGATACAGCTATGTTATATAGTTTTCAGAAAAAGCAACTGGACACACACATAATCATCCACAGGAGGGAAGGAAGAAAAAGTAGGGAAAGTTTTCAAATGTACATTTCATGTTATTATTAACAAACATTAAATTAAAATATAATAGAAGTTTCTAAATAGAGCAAAATATGTTTAAAGTACAAATAATTCTGAATAATATTTTGCTTATTTTACTCTTTAGAGAGCCCACTTGCAGGTGGACCATGAATCCTTCAACCAGGCACAGTCGTTTTAGGTTAAGAGTGTTCATAACTCTGGACTATGGATTATATGAATTTTCCTTTTCTCTCTCTTTCTCTGTCTGTCTCTCTCTCTCTCTCATTTTTTTTTTTAATACTCTTGGAGGCAAGACACTATTTCTCATAGTTTGTATGTCTTCATATCCCCAATTGCTTTTTGCTTTGCAACTAAATAAATGGTGGCTGACTAGAAGGAAATGGCATATTTCTGAATAAGTAAAAAGATCTTTGAATCCATCTGTTATAACTACAAGTTAGTAGTGTGTGTGTGACTTGACTTTACAATCATTTATATTTAAAACTGTAATTTCAAGGACCCTTATTTGATGGCAGACTTTCAATTATCCATGCTTAGCGCACTGAATAGTAGCAAGGCACCAACAAATGAAAATGATAAATAACTCCAAAGTTCTATTAGCTCCTAGTTTCAACATTTCCTGCACTCTAACTTTCAGGAAAAGTTGCTAGTAATGCACAACATTTAATACATTTGTTATACATCTGCCTCCTTTCTTGACCTATTTTTTAAGTAGTGAAATGATCAAAAGGGGGTAATCATGTACATATAGAGAGAAGAAAGAAGAGTCTCAAAATCTAAAATACTGTACTCAGAATAACTGTGATTGTACTATGCAATCTAATGTTTCATTTCTGCCAATCAGCCTTCTACCTGGAATGGTTAGAACTTAAGTTGAGAAATTTTTTTATCGATGATGGGAAACATGTTAAGCTCCTATGGCATCTATTCCTCATAGTTATTTCTGGCTTTTTCCTGCAAGGAAAGTGGAAAGCAAATCCTGCTGGGAGTCCCCATTCTTAACCACAATCTAAAATAGCCTCAGAAGGCAAACTGCAACAAGAATGCAAAACACACACACACACACACACACATACACACACACACAACTCTTCATCACAGAATCTTGCTTCTCAGTGCTTTATCAAATCTTTACATTTTTTAAAAGCAGAATTTTCTTCAAGTATATAAATGCCAGTCAGCAAAACAGGCATGGTGAGGCTTCTGTTTGCAGCAGTGCTTCCTGCCTCCTCCTTCCAACCCCACAACAGCCTCTGATGCTCCTGCACAAAACCCTGAGACTCCATAAGAAAAAAAAAAATTAATGATAAGAATATTTTATTTGTACAAATGAGGAAGCCAAAGTACAGAAAACTTAAATAACTTGCCCAAGACACAAGAAGCAAAGATAGAACTGTGGTCAAATGAGACCTGGAATCTGTGTTTCCCCAGTTACTCCCTCATGCTCCTGCCACTGATCCCTCAGGCCCAGGGAAGGACATGGCTGTTTGGAGCTTCTCATTTTGTTCAACATCACGAAACCTCCAGAAGGAATGGACAATCCCTCCTTGTCACTTTACTCTGTCTATACCCTTCCATAGCACTCATAATCTATGATTTCTTCACCTACTCATGTCTCTGTTCCAAACTATAAAACTCTTTGAGTAAAAAGATAAGGTTTTTCTTTTCTGCATCCACACCAGGGCACAGTGCCTCTCCTCCCATGTGCTCAATCATCGAAGTTTTCTTCCCTACTGTCTGCCCTAATGTGACCTCAATAAGAGATAACACACTTAGATCAAACTTTGTAACATTCGACTTGAGATCTTCTTATTTGGAGAATAATTCTTTAGCCATTCTAGGCTGTATACAAAGTTTGTGTTATAAGGATGAGGCTATTATAATTTTCTCACAGTTATTATAATTTCTATTTGAGCCAAAGATTATAAATAGCTTGTATTCGAAACTATTAAGTATTTTTAAAAATTGTAGTAATGTTACAAGTTAAGTTTGTGAAATAGAAAGAAAAAATAGAGTTTGCTAGTCCAAACCTCTTAATATTATGATCATTTCTGGTTTTACAAGAAATAAAATCTCCCATTATTACATTATTGCACAAAAAGGAGTTTGTCAGTTCTTATTAGGTCAATTAAATGTTAACTGGCATTACTATCTTGTAAAATACACTAGGATCCCAATATAAAACTGTTTAGTTCTAGAAGATTATGCCACCCCCTTGCTGAAAACATATTCCAAACTCCACAAGCCAGCTTAGATAGTCTTACAGCATTTGACCCTAGGCCACCTCTTCAGTCTCAGCTCCCTCCACTGTTCCTATATCCTACCCCCTATCTGATTCTACACTACAATCATGGCACTGCATGTAATTTAGGTCCCACAACACTTTGTGCTGTCTTGCTGCCTGCCTGGGACACATGCTGACTAGATCTCCCCCAGCCTCCCTTGAAAACTCCTACTCATTTACCATTTTCTCTCATATTTGCCTAGATACCATCCTCAACTTGAACCAAGAGTCTACTTTCATGCTTCTCCTGTCTAAGTCCATTACACCACTTTCTCTCCAGCTTTTAGTAATAACCATATCTCATGTAACTTAGATATTTGACCACCTGTACTTCTAGACCATAGATTGTAGCAATAGGCATTCTATTTATCTTGCACAATAACTGTATTAGTTTTCTATGGCTGCTGTAACACGTTACCACAAAGTTGGTTGCTTAAAAGATATACATTTATTATTTTACAGTTCTGTAGGTCAGGAGTCTGAAAATAACTCACATTTCTTCCCAATGTCCATTAAAAAAAATCTGCTTTTAAGAACTCACATAATTAGATTGGACTCACTTGAATAATCCAGAAAAATATCCCCATCTCAAGGTTCATACTTTTAATTGCATCTACAAAGTCCGATTTGCTATGTGAGGTAACATATTTATAGGTTCTGGGAATTAGGGTGGGAGCATCTTTAGGATAGCCCATTATTCTGCCCACCACATCGATATAATATATAGTGTTAGCTTTGTCAATGTTTTGTGTTTTCCCCTTCACATTAGTTTTTTTAAAAAAATTAATTAATTGATTATGCCACAAAAATGGGATGCCAATATGTTTGTTTTAGTTTAATGTTTTAGTCCCAAGCTGGTCACAAGATGTTACATTACAATTTACAAAATTTTATCCATAATTCATACATAAAAAGGGAGAGGAGAATTCAGCCATGACCAAGCACAGGATAATTCGAATATATAGGGCTATAACCATGTCACTGAGTTTATGTGGATCAGAGACCCTAAATGTAAATATTTGTACCAGGTTATTAGTAACATGCAAAATCTACAATGAATAACAAGTTTCAAAATATTTTATATTAATTTCAAGGATAGTCTATCAAAGTAATACAAGAATGTTTAAAAACCAGTTATTTTTTAAATATAACAATAATTCTTAGAATGATTACTAAAATAATGATTCATCATGTTCAATTCCAAAAGAATCAAATAGATATAAAGCATACTTTTACTTAATTAAAGTCAATATCACAAATTTATTTGATAAAACATTATCAACTATCATATAATATTAATAGTGCTAATTAGAATTTTATTGGTCATAGTTTTATATTGATTTAATTTGTAAATGGATTTGGTCTTTAAGGTGGTAAAATTCTATAAGCATAAGGAGTTTATTACTAGTTTTAGACTTATTTATGCAGCTTAGGCAGCGCTGAATTTTTGTCTTTAAAAGTTCTTGAGAATAATTAATATGCTTTGACATTCTTTTAATCTCTAGTTTGAATATACCCTCATGGGTTCCCTTATCCACAGGATTGAGTCTGAAATATTGCCATCAAAATGCTACAAGTTATTTTTACATGCATTATACATGGGAACTGTTGTATTCATTTATATTGTCATGATTATTTCACCTGTCTCTTCTCCTTTCTCTGTCTACTATCCTATTATCCTCTATTTATTGGAAGAGTTTATTTGATTGAAACTCATCATAGTTTAAAAAAGTTATAGCCCACAGTGCCTAATACAATGCAAACTGTATTTATCTCTTCTAAGTAACAGAAGATAAATAAGAATTTCAGTTGAATTTATTTCCTGAGCAAGAATTCTCTCTCCTAGTATATTTGTGTCTTAAAAGAACATGTGCATTAATAGATTTTGCCAAAAATCTTCACTACACTACCACCACACAATTTAATCCTACAAAAAGTTGCTACCATTTATTGAGTAGTACAGAACGCTGACATATTAGAGATCCTTTACAAACAAGTTTAACAGCAGAAGAGGCAGTTAGTGCTGGGTATTAGAGAGCAGATTTACAAGTATTAACAACTGTGTCAAAGTTGTTACTTCCTTTAAGTTAATAACTAAAATATGACTAGATGTTTAGCATATGTTATAACTGCAGGTAGTTTAGAATCCCTCTAAAATACTGAGCGGCTGATTTCTCAACTTCTGATATTCTACATTTTCCTTGATGGACAATACACAGGACAATTTAAAACTTATCTATTTATTAGCAGGGAAGAGCTATCAGAGAGCATTTCAAGCCTTATGTGTAACACTATAATTAAATTGTTCAGCCCTCACTTTTGCTCTTGGTAGCATAAACCTAACGTTTGCACATTTGCATCCTACCTTTCTCGTACAGCAGATATTTAATATATCAATGTTCCAATTGCTGGGCTTTTGCCAACTCAAAGAGCCTCTCATCCAAAATTATTTTGAAAAATTAGATCAGATCTCTGGAGAGTACCTTCCTGAATGTTGAGTTTCTTACATTTCATACTAGTGATCCATCATAAAACATTTTTATTACCTTGCAAAATTTTCTTTTTTAAATCTCATTTGCTATTTCCTATGGGCTGTTGTACTTTGAAAGAAATTTACCACCCAGGCATATTTCCCAGAACCTGAGCTGAAGCTACAATTGTCAGTTTCAAGTTGTATCCTGTCTTTTAAGTGTAGAATATTATGATCCATTACATCATTTTACTCTGGGATTTGGGTTATTAACCCAATGGACATTAATTTCTTTTGGAATCCTTATAGATTTAGCTTTCCTGTGGTGTTTTAGTTGTTGGGTGTTGAGACTAAGAGGGAAAAAACTTTGTCTTATGCAACCTTTTAACTTCCTTATCTTTCTTTCTTATCTTTCAGATTCATAGTTTCAAGGCATTGAAAATGACATTGTCTAAAGCTCCTTCCATTTCTAACATTCAAAGTTTCTAAAATTCCGTAGACTTCAATTGCTATCTTTATCCATAATCCATAGCAGTCTAATGTTTCTCAATGACTGATGCAGCTATTCAGTATTTTTCTTAATATGTCAGTCATTTATTTACTGGATGCTGAATTCATCCTTTTTTCATCTTCATTGACTCAAGCAGTTGTGACAATATCTGACATAGATATTTAATCAATGTTTATTGAATGAATTGATGTAGAACTTTGGCATCTATTTCCTGGAGGTAGGCAAAGTGTTTGGGAAGGTCAGGTCTTCAGTTGCCAGTACTGATGATACCTGCCTTTTTCTTCCCTCAATTTAGCAATCAAGGGCTAATCCTGCTACAGTAGGTCATACTCAGGAAGTCAGGAAGATGGACTCTTCACACTGACTCAAAAAATGGAATAAGGGGCAAACTTTGACCTCACCTACTTATAGAGAAAAGAGTTATCAAACATAAGCTCATTTCCATCCCTTCATGATCCTTTACTTCACTTATCCAAAAACAGAGGATTAAGTGACTGCCCCTGCCCCACCACCTTACTCCCCAAGCCTAATCTGTCCACCTGCTCTGTGATGCCTTCCCCTCGTACTCACTCAGTTATGCCTTTGACCCCTATCTTTGACCTCCCTCTCTACTATTATTTCCACTACCTATAGGACGTTTAAAGTTTTCCTATTAAAAAAAAACTAATCTAAACAAATAAAGCAAAACAAAAGTAAAGAAAACCCTACAGGTCCCTCTGCTAAACAATCTACCACCTTTTCTTTTATAATCTTTTATAGTTATTTATTCACTTTCTAAGCAAACTCGCTTTACTCTTAATCTGACATAATATTCACCCTCAGTACTCTGTAAAATGTTTCCTCTTAAAATAGGGAGTGACTTCTTAATTTCCAAATGAAATGATGTTTAGTCTATTTAATTAACCTCTCTGAGTGTTTCTCAAATGTCGCAACTTCCTTTCTCTTTGAATTTTTTTCTATCCTGAGTTTGCTCCTCTTTTCTAATTATGAAACAGCTTTGTTCTAACATTATATGAGATAGTATAGGTAAAGAAATTGTCATATTATTTTTAAAATAGTAATTGTTAATAAATGTACTGGTTACTGCTATTAGTGTTTCTTTTCTTTTCGTTTTCTTTTAAGTTTTGATATTTATAGGATTTTTTCATCAATTGTTCTTTTCCCATCACACAAATTTGCCTCAGGTGATTTCAAAGATAATAATGTTTTTAACTAACAGCTATTTGATCTCCAATTTTTTCTCTTCCTCTTAAATATCTCTCCCCTTTTGCCTCTGCTTTAATCTGAATGTTTGAGTCTCCCCAAAATTCTTATGTTGAAACCTAATCACCAAAGAGATAGTATTAGGAGGTGGGGCCTTTGGAAGGTGATGAGGTCATGAGGAGGAAGCCCTCACGAGTGGGATTAATGCCCTCATAAAAGAGACCCCAGAGGGCCACCTCACCACTTCCACCATGTAAAGATACAGGTGAGAAGGCACCATCTACGAATCCGGAAGCGGGCCCTCGCCAGACACTGAGTCTGCCGGTGCCTTGACGGTGGACTACCCAGGCTCCAGAACTGAGAGAAATAAACTTTTGTTGGTTATAAACCACTCAGGTTCTGATATTTTGTTATAGTAGCCCAAATAGACTAAGACAACCTCCATTCCGTCATTTCTATGTGTCAAACTCAGAAACATATCCTGAATGTCCTGGTCTAGTATTCTCGTTCCCAAACTTACTTTTCCTCTCATTTTTGCCCATGTCTAATTCAAATAATCCTCTAAAGTGAGTAAGGATGATCTTTCCAACACCCTCCAATAACATTTTATCACTACCAGGATATACTAAAAGTCTATATTGTGCCATAATATGTTGGATTCACCTTTATTTGGTAACCATTCTATGACAAACACTGTGGTTTGTGATTTCCATATATGCCTGTTTCTCAAATATATAATAATTTATATTTGCACATCAATTGTTTTCAGAAAGATCATTTTTTTTAATTCAGAGGAGAAAATTGAATGATGGGTTATAATGAATTGAGACATTATTCTACTATCTGGTCTAGATATGATGAGAGCTAGGGTAGTTTCACTGGGGACAAAAGTGATGGTTTCTATGGTTATTTCACATTTAGAATCAGCAGGACATGTGACTTGTAGAATGGCAACTTTGTTAATGGTTTCAGTAATTGGGCAGATGATGTTAATATCCATCAGGGTAAAGAAACAAAAACAGAGATAATAATGGAATATAGGACATAATAGTGAATGCTGTTTTAACTTCTTGAGTTTGAGGTGCCTGTTACACATCTCAGTGGAGAGGTCTAGAACACAATCAAGTATGGGGTTTTCAACTTTAGAAGAAGAAATAGGCTGGTGATTCTGATATGAAAATTAATGGTAGATCATGGAACAGAAATATCAGCTGCAAAATTGTATTTATGATGAGGATAATTTAAAAAACAAAAAGTGTTGTTTTTAAGGAAGGTGACGGCAAATTCTGAGTGATGATAATATATTTATGTCTATATAAATAAGTTTGCTTTACTTCAACAAATTGGAAATATCATTAATCATCAATTCTGTTTCCCTTCCAAGGTATTATAGTCAATATTGACTTTTGAAATCCTTCTATTTAATTCCAGTCACTTCCTGAAAATAAATTATTTTATTCAAATCTTATTTTAATGGAACCAAATAGATTATTAAATGTAGACTGAGAAAAACAAATATAAGAACAATTTCAGGAAATTCAGAGCAGCAAGGTAGTGGCAAACAGAACATGATATGAAGTTTTGAAGTTTTTCTTATCTTTCTACAGTTTGGGACCAGGAGAGAACTGGGACCAGATTACAGAAGTCATTGCATTTTTTCTGTAGTAAAGAGGAAGGGGCTGTTTGGGAATATCCATAGTTTCATAGGAGGAGGTGTTCTATTTGGAAAACAAGCAGCTATTACAAAACCACACTAACATAAGTATTTGAAATTAACATTGCAATGTGTTTCTCTTGGGAGAGTGCCATGAAGCCAGGAAAAATGGCAAGCATGCTGTCATTACTGCATCAGATTTACAATGTTTGCATGCTGCTTTTTCTGGAATTCATTCCTCAGAATGCTGCTTATCAGCTTGAAGCAAGAAGCTGGTGAGTGTAGAGAATCATTATTATTATCATTTTTTATTTTTGTGGTCCAAGGTTCAAGTTGAGCAAGAAGAGTTGTGATTAGAAGATACATTTTTCAGTAGCAGAGCTCTTCCTAAAGATGAAGCCACAAGGAGCTTCCAGCTTAGAAATAGTGCTACAGTTGTGTTTGTGGAAAGGAGGATTTAAAGATTCATCTACATGTTAGAGGAAAACTCAGAGGACAATCTTGACCATTTGATAGCTGAAGCAGCAGTCCTGAGGCAATCTAGGATAAAACCCTGAGCAGGTGACACTGAGAAGATACTGTAATAGACTTTATTGGGATCTGAATTATTATGGTAGAACACAGATTTTAAATATGTGTTTATGTAAAAGAGAAAAAAACTAATACTTGTCCTTTACATGCTACCTTCAACATCCTGTTTCCTCAGACCTTCTCCAGTAATGGTCTTGAGTGATAGAATGAAAACAAGGCAAAAAGAAAAAAACAGGGAAAAGCAGGAAGGTGTGTCCACTCTAGCCCCTGAGAAAGCTAGTGATTCTGAGGCAGACAGCCATGAGACACAAGTAGTGCCAACATTCGGAGGCTACAGGTTTTGACTAGGAGCAGTTTTGCATTCCCTTTAACTATTAATAATATGAGCTAATTGAATACTTAATGTATTTCAGACATTGTAATAAAGGCTTTATGAACATCGTCTAATTTATTTCTTTCTCCCTGTGAAGTAGGCAGTAGTATGTCTATTTAACAAACGAGCAAAATCAGTTTATGAGGCTTTAAGGGCAACCTGCATGAGATCACACTCCAGGGAAAGGATCTGGGACGCGAATCTAGGCTTTCAATTTTACTGCAAGTCTCTGCTCCCACATTCTCAGTTATATTGCTTACCAACAATGGCCTGATAGTCACTGCAAACAGAATTCTTAAGCTAAAAACAAACACATCTAAACCACTCTCTTGGACAGCAACTGAGGAAGAAATTCAGAAGGGAATATCCGAGATGAAGAAAAAAATATGAGGAATTTCAGTAAAGGTATATAAAGGAAATACACACATTCTCCAAGCTCGGAAATGCTCTCATCAAGCAACTAGTGTGTGTGTGTGGGGGAGGGGGGGGAGTGGGGGGGGTTGGATGTTTCAATCTGTCACATTTCTCAATATTTAGAAAATCAGAATTCTAATTTATTCAATTTGCATATTTAACATTACTTTTATCACATACACACAAAAGAAGGGTATATAGAGTAGACAAGGTATTTGTTTTCTAATGAAGGCTGTGGGCGAGCTGAACATGCTTTTCTCTGGAAAACAAATGACTCTTGTCCATGTTTTTAGGCATTTAGTACTAATCCACCTCCACACACACATTAGCGATTAAATACTCCCTATGTTTCTTGCTACCAAATAGGCAAAGCTATGAGAAGCTGCTACTGCACCTTTTCATCCCATGTGGAATTATAAAGAAAATTGCCATGCCCCTGGTGAATAATTGAATGTTACATTGGCCAAGCAACCTTCTCCCACATAACCATTGATGGAAACTGTGGGGTACCTTTTCTTAAAGTTCCTGCCTTGCGTCATTAGTATGTTCAACAGAACCAATGAAGAAAGTGAAAATTCTGACACACGAGATTGAGCTTTAAAGATTCCCAGAAACTCCCATGAGGCCAGTATGTTTCAGCCAAAGAGGAATGGGATCTGTTGGGGCACCCTTCCTAAAGGCGTAGCTCACCACTGTGAACAAAAGTTCTCTGAAAAGGAATTTGGAGGAAAGAGACTTTATTCCAGTGAACAGTAAACCAGGGAAATACAGCCTCCTGTGTCAAAGGAAGGTGGAATCCCAGAACACAAGGGAGGATTTGGCTTTTATAGTGGAAGTGCCTGCCCAGCTTCCCAATTAAGTCCGTTTATGCAAATGAAGGACGCAGACTTGCTTAGTTCTAATTAATCAACACAGCTGAGTTCTGATTGGTTGATACAGCTGAAATCTGATTGGTTGTTAAAAACTGAGCCCTAATTAGCCCTGACAAATTGGTTAGGCAAGTTCTGAAAGTCCCGAAGTTAAACAGAGGTATGGGTTTTGGGGGAATTCAGTGTGTGTATGACCTCTGGTCAGAAAACGGACAGCTTGGTTCAATTTTAAATTTAATCCCAGTTAACCACATAAGATTTATCTTGAAGGATTGGTTCTTTCAGGTTCACTTTTGTTCACAGCCACTATCAGCCACTCTGGAAAGTAGAATATCAATTGCTGGAAACATCACCTTAGATACAAGTCCAAGATGATATTGAAAGGGCTTTTCAACTCAGAATTTCATAAAGTTAATAAAAATAATTGTTTTAAGAAAAAAATGACACCTAACTGTGAAGTAAACTGTGTGTTAATAATTGAACTATTAGGCCGAGTGTAGTAGCTTACCTCTGTAATCCTAGCATTTTGAGAGGTGGAAGCAAGAGGATTGTTTGAAACCAGGAATTTCAGACCAGCCTGGGCAACATAGCAAGACCCCATCTCTATTTTAAAAAATAAGAAAATTTAGGCAGGCATGGTGGCGTGCGCCTGTAGTCCCAGTTAGATGGGAGGCTGAGGCAAGAGGATCACTTGAGCCCAGTAATTCAAGTCTGAAGTGAGCTATGATCCCACCATTGCACTCCAGCCTGGGTGACAGAGCAAGACCCTGTCTCTAAAAAAAAAAAAAATTAAATAAAAACTTGAACTGTTGTATGTATTAAGCCTGACTCCATTCAGATATGTACAAACAATATGTGAATACAGTTGTATCTTAGAGAAGAGCAACTTCCTATTGTCTCTCTCCATTGTCTTTCCTTGCTTTAAAGTTAATTTCCACTCTATCTATACTCTCTCCAAATAAAGAATATGTATATGAATATACATACTCACATATGGACACATGTATGTATTATTTATATATACACACAAAAAACCAAATACACACACATACACATACACACACAGTCTTTAACAATGCCACTTTCATTTTGCTTCTGCATAGATCCATGCAAATAATAAAAAATATGGCTCTCAATGAAAATATTCTGAAAAAATATTCTTGCTACAATTTGCCCTGTGGAAGTACTGGTGGTCTTTTATAAATTTAGCTGGATTTTGTTGAGACAAGCATAATTTTTATATTCAATATATTTTTAAAATATTCCTTTAAATAAACCCTTTATGCAATGGTTAACTCTTGATTTATATTATCAAATATTAAGTTCAACCTGTGCAGTTACAGGTAAAGACTGGCTTCCTTGCCAAAGTTTTACTGCTTACTCTGGCAAGAAGTATTTATAAGGAAGTAGAAAATGTATGCTTTGAGAATTATCACTTTCATAGAATATGCTCATGGGAAGTACTAATATTTTTTAAGTCCCCCAGAAAAGGGAAGCTGTACTTAAGAATTATTACTGAGATGATATCTTGCCTTGCTCTCCTAGAAAATTATAGTCCATATTAGAAATGTAAAACTGAGAAGAACTGACCTCTCTTTAGGCAATAAGACTCCTTTTCTTTATATATTATCTTGATTGAGAATAGTTTATACCGACAAAGAAGAATCCCCAATTGTCTCCTTGAAGATTATACAACTTGCTGGAAGGAGTTTCACGGGTACAGTCTTACGAGTTCTGGTTACAGTCTTAGCGAGCAGTGCTTTCGGCAGTTACATGATCTTTTATAACTGGGTCATTGCATCCACAAAACAGCTGGAGTTTGTCCTGATATTGTCACACCAAAAAACTGTTAAAGAAAGAAAGAAAAATAAAACATTTGAGATGAATCTTACCATAAATTAATTTTATTTCTCTCCCTCCCCAGCCACCTCAGCTAATGCCCACAGTACTGGCATAATTATTAGTACCACCTACTCTCACTTTCAACTATTTTGTGGGACAATTTGGATAATATATTGCCAGGTCACCTACTCAAATGAGAAACAAGAAAAGATTCAGTTGATGAGAAAGAGCTAAATCACTCATTTTTTTTTTAGCTGTCACTTATTAAATGGACTGAATAACCTACAAAAAAATGTTATTTCTTTTCTAAGTTAATTCTAATAAAAATGCACTCTAAGATGAAAAGAGATAACTCCTCTGCCCATTTTGCTTTCAGACCGTGTTCCAGAAATTGAAAGAATCTGACAAAAAAATAAATAAATAAATAAAGAATGTTTAAGAGAGATCCTGTTTTGTGTTTCAATTCCAGTCTTGTCTCAATTGCTCTTGGAACAGATGTTGTCTTTATTCGAGATGCAGCAACATTTCAGTCTTCAACCAAGCAAAGTATTTCAGTTGTAAAGGATTTAAGTATAGAAATAGAAAATGATTCAGAGTAGAACTAGAAAAGGAAGTAGAATATAACAACCTCACTCCTTTCCCCTGGTGGTTTTATTGCTAGGAGGAAGGTTCTGGAAAATTCCAGATATTGGGGCTCCAAAGCATCTTCACAGTGAAACCTCCTGGGACTTGGTGGCTTTGCAGCTTGCAGAATTATATCCTCTAAACATATTTTATTCTAACTACTTGTAGAACTGCTTTAACATTTTATGTGACTTTATGTGATGGGGGGGAGAAAGAAAGTCCACAATCTCAGGCCAGATTGGAGGAGAAGGCTCTGAGACCAACTGTTTCTGTCTTTTGCAATAGCTCTTTATTTCCCAGTTGTTAGGAACTGCAGGGAGGCTTTTTTGCCACATAAGAATTGGCAAAAAAAAGTCTCTTTAAACACTGATAACCATAAAGGGTTTGCAAGGAAATAAAAAAGGTGAAAAGAAGTGGAATAGCAGCCAAGTTTTATCTGATTTGCTATGGCATACAGTGTCCTTCCTTTGTCAGTTGGGGCTCCAGTCACTTTAAATTAGAACTAAAGCATATTGCTATACTCAAAGTCTACAGCTGAAATATCTCTTGGTGACACTAGACTTTATAAATTGAATTCATAATTAGGTTTAATCTTTTCATAGACGGTAAAATTCTCTCTTGCTAAATGTGCCTCATAATTCCTTTTTCTTGCCAATAGGTGATATTAGCCTGAGAGAAAAATCTAAAACTTTCATCATTTCTGACAAGAAGGAGTCACAGATTTCTTTTCTTGATTTTTTTTTTTTTTTTTTTTGTTAGATGAACTTTCTGGATCAGCAAAAGCCATCTTTAAAGACTCTAGCTACCGCTTCTGCATCAGACAGTAAACTTGTTTCTATTCTTCTAACCGTATAGACACAAACTAAAAATAATCAGCCTTTTGTTTATATTGTGGAAGAAATGTTAAATATAGAACTTAAGTATATTTATTTAAATCTTTTAAATTTTCAAATAGTAATTCCAGAAATGGTGATGAATGATTGTAGTAACTGGTATCGACAGAAGATAGAACCAAATTTTCCCATTAATGCATATCATTTAAAGAACATAACACTGATGATATTTGGCTATCACAGAAACTGAGGACTATGCCTCAATGTCTACATAAGAGAGGACACAATGTATTAGAAAATAAAATGATAAATTATTATCTAGTTTTTAACTCTTACATTATTCATACACCATAGGTATAGGTACTATTAACACTGTAAAAATATGTTACAGATTGTAGAAAACTTTCCTGCTATGAACAAAGCTTAATGAATGAGTCACTATGACTTGCAATAATAATTGTTCTTAATCCTATTAATTAGTCAATCCTAGTCTATTAATATTGCCAGTTAAATGATACTCTCTTATTTTCTGAACTCTTAAAATACATGAAGAATTCCTCCTTTGTTAGTCTGTAGAAGCAAACAACACCAACAAAAATCAGTTAAACAGACATATGAAAACAATTCAAACAACCTCCTTAATAGTAGCACCAACTACCATTTACTGAGGGTCTGATATGCACCGGGCACTATTTTATCACTTTCCATACAGTATTATCACTAAAAAATTCCTTTAACGCCTGTGTTAGACCATTACTATTTTCCCATTTTCCAGATAAGTATTAAATATCATCCCAACCAGCAAAAATAAAGTTTCATTTTACTGTGGAGATAGTTGACTTTTGCTCTAAGGACATGTCATCTCAGGGCATGCTGTTTCCTGAACCTCATATCAAGGTCGTGTTTAAGAAGAGAGAGCACTATGTTCCTTAATATGCAATTGTACATATAATGTTTATTATTAACTTACTGATTTAATAATATTAGAACTTTTAACTTTCTGAAGTGCATGCCTGATCCCCTCTTGCTTTGGGTACAAACACTTATCCTAGCATTTCTGCCCACATATCCATAGACTAATGTTCTCATTCACAGTAATCAGAAGCTGTGTCCTCCTGCAGGGGCCACCTCCCCTGATCAGTTGTATCCTTGTCAGTTTTACCTAATAACACAATGTAAATGTGCATGTGCACACACAGAAAAGAGAGATTGAATGATAGAGCTATGGTAAGACTAAGAGCATAGTGTGCTTAAGACACAAGAAAAACTAAAAAGTATAGGATAAACACCTTGATGAGATTCAGCAAGGCACAGAGTCATAATGACTACTTTATATATCCTGCCAAGGATTGTTAACTCATATCATTACCAGGTCCTCCCTAACAATAATCTTAACAGGTGTTACCTAACTTTCCTGTTGATTCTTTTCCAGAAAAGTTTTTCTCTCTCTCTTTCCTATTGGAAACATCAGAAAAAAAAATTATTAGCTAAACTCTGCATGTGGTCACTTTTTGACCTCTTCTGGAAGTCTAAAACTCAAGGAGCTGATGTGAGAACTTATTACCAAGACTTTTTCTCTGGTCAACGGGATCCAATATTCCCCTACATTTATGTCAGACTTTAGAAAATAGTAACATAAAACAACTAGATTATCAGCCATTTGTCCTGACAATAAAGAAATTTCTTGTCCTTTTTCTAGGTTCCAATGTTAAAATCTTGCCTAAAATTCATTCTTGTGAAAGCCCTTTTACAACTGTTTTTTTTTTTTTTTTGTATAAAAACAGTGCTTTCTTTTATGCTCGGTATCACCTTGGCTTACTTCTGAGTGATTGCTTGTGTGTTTCTGTGTGTTTTATTTTCCTCCTTGAAAACGGAAAGACCATCTTGGAATTCCGTTAGTGAACAGTGCTGAGCCACAGCTGTGTGCAAGCCGTAGTCATGTGTTCTGTCAGGTTAGTTGAGTAGAAGGACTGACTAAAGCAGGCAAGCCAATCCTTTGGGAGGCTGACAAACTGACTCTGAAACCAATGTGGCTTTAAGTTCCAATTTAAATTAAAGGATTGGGAGGCAGGCGCAATGCCAAGCCATCCCTATACGACTGAAAAAGTTGGACTTGGTACAGATGTCATTTACTGAAAAGTGCCTTTAGTGTCCTCCTCAAGCCATACTTAACAACTAGTGACAAGACAATATGGTCTTGGCACCTGGCCAACCCCCTGCACTAACACAGTGTTTGTCATAACATTGCTTTGCTGGGCAGGAAGCATGGGGAGAAGAGCTGACCCGAAGGGATGATGCAGCTGTCATGTCTGTTCCTGAGGACGCTGAACACTAGCAGGGTGGGCTGAAGAAACGACCTCGCAAATTGACCAAAGCATAACTTGGAGATTGGTTGTGAATGGTTAAGTGCAATGACAGAAAGGAAACACTGGACCAATGCATAGTAAAGATCTTTGAGGCAAACATTTATGACAAAAGAGTCTAAAACTTCAACCATTACTAACCCTCGCTGCTGAAGGCAGTGCCTGCACTCTCCTTCTTTTGCCTTAGGTGTATTATTAGTAACAAGTGAACACTTCTTACAGGTATCCCACTCTTGAGGTTGTTGTCTGTCAGGCATGTGTGTGCTGTTTACATGGATTGCCCAATCTGGGAAAAGGCAAATATTGTTCAAGAATCCCAACATTCTTGAATTAATAAAAGAGACTATGTACATCTTGTTAACATGTCTTAAACATGTGTGGTTACAAACCAGTATGCTGAGCAAATGGGCAGGTTTGTTAAAAGGCTCCAATTTTTATTTTTATTTTTATTTATTAACAAAATAAAGTTATTTTCTGGTTCACATGGAACAGTGAAATAGAAAGGAGACACTGGACTGTTGAAGTAAACTAGTGGAAATACCCCAAGCAGCAAAGAGAGTATTTCATAGGCAGATTAGCCTGCAGGCATACCGGGAGGGTTTAAGACACATTTTAAGAAAGTCAGATAAACTCTTTGGTCAGTAACGCCTAGGGAAATGTCTGACTGAACTGTCCCAGTAAATTGCTATTTAACAAACAATATTAAACACATGCTGTGTTTGACATCTTTGGTAGGCACTTGGGATACCATTTAACAACATTAATCAAAGCAGTTAGAAAATATCAGTTATGTGCCAGGCACCTCTCATAGTGTTCTGCATGTACTGGTTAAATCAATTCCCACAGTAACATCAAAATTTTATTCTTGTAAACAGTTTTATTAATTTTAAATTGTTAAATTATTTCATAAATTATCATTTTATATTTGTCTTTATTGTGAGGAAACTGAAACAGAAGGAAAGCACACGGATTTTCCAAAGTTGCATTGCGTTGAATGTATTTGAACTTTGGGTCTATTTCCAGGGTCTGGGCAGACAATTTTAGCACTGCAAGGCCCTCTATCCATTGGGGTATGCCCTGAATACTCTTCTCTTTGATAATTAATTGTTGTTGATCCGGCTTTGCCTTATCTATTGATGTTTGAATTTCTATATAATATCAGCTATTTCTGTTTTTCAAACTTATAATTCCCTCTTTAATTACCCAAAACTAAATTTTGCAGTAATTTTTTTCTTTATTTCCATTCTCTCTCTCTCTCTCTCTCTCTCTCTCTATATATATACACACACACACATATATATTCATACACACACACACACACACACACACCCATTCCTCCTGATGCATTAGGTGCAATGAGCTTTCAAAGAAAAAGCAGTCTAGTGGACCAATTCTATGGCATTGGATGGAGAGTTTAAAATATTTCTTGGGTTCTTGATGATTGCTGAGATGAGTTATACCTTTAAGAAACATCTTCATTCCCCAGAAGCTCTTTATTCCAGGATACTTTCAATCTTCTGTTACAAAACTCAACATCCCTCTCTAAAACTCCCCTTTGTAGCTCCTGTTGTAACCACATTGTCTATGGTGAGCATGTGTTTACAGCATCACCAAAGCTTTGTTATTAATGTTGTCATGCACATTTCAGATAAATCAACCTTACACATTTGAGAGCATCTGAAACAGTTATGTGGCAATAGTAACTCTGCTTCCAAAGAGGTAGGGATCAGTAAAAAGTCACCCACCCTTTATGATTTGTATTTAATGGAAGTTTTTCAAGACCCACTTCTCAAATAGCAAACTCAGTCTTGACAAATTTTACCTACAGGCTTGTAATAGAGAAAAAATTATATTTTGCCAACACTCTTAGACCTGATACTTCAGTGTATCACACAGAATCAGGGAATCAACAGCTAGAGTGTTATTGTTAGAACTTTTGTGTCCGTCTGTAGTCTGTAGCAGTCATGGGCCAGGCCTCCCTTTTCCCTTGCACATTCCTGCCTTTGGCATTCCATTCCAGCAACAGCCCTTTCCGTGTGCTTATCTATAGAATGCTACCTTCTATTGCTTTGGTTTCATATATACAATTGTCAATTGATGATATGCTCTGGGAGAGCCTGGATTGTGAAGGTCTTCGTTGCTGATTTATCTCAACATCTTCCACAGTGTCTGATGCATAATAGACTTAGTAAAAATTTGATAAATGAATTAATGAATTGCCATTAGGAATTTTCTGAATATTAATAGTCTTGACAAGCCAGAGGGTATTTAACTCTCTTGTTTTCTATTTGTGTAGGGTCAGATCTTTCACAGATTGCTTTCAGAGCCCTGAAGCACTTCTTTTAGGACTTGCTTTCCTGAGCTGAGGGCAATCTCAGAATTTATGAAGCAATTTTTCTAAGAAGAATTGTCTTTATCAACTAGACTTTATTTCTGAACTAAGTGTGTCTCTGTATCCAGAATTTTCTCCTTAACTTCTAATCTGGTAGTTCCTGCTTCTTTTTGGTCCAGTGGCTTTGGCATCTATGACTTTAACATGCCTAATGCCCAGTTTCCCTAGACTTTAGAGACTGTGAAGCCTTATTGAAGATAACACTTACTGTTAGAGAAACATTTCCTGGATTTTTCTTTCTTTATTTTCTGTAATGCAAGCATGAGAGTTAGCCCTCTTGAAGTGAGATCAACAGATATGTAGGTAAACAGTATGCGGTAGGAATTTGCATCTCTATTCTTTTGGGATGTTAATATGACATATAGCTTAATTAGGAGAGTAAGACTTTAGCAGTAAAAGCTCATCTCTACAATTACTTCTTTGAATCAAATTTTCTTACACGCAGATCAAGGATTTTTATATAACATGCCATTCTTAAAACATTAAAATGTGTTCATTTCATATTTTATTATTAGTGTTTTATATTAGCCTCCCTACGTACATACACTTGCCTCCTAATGAGAGGAGTTTTTAATATAAAATAACTTAAATATAAACCACACATATGTGGTTCTTTTATTATTGCCACCTCCCCCCATATTTTGAGAAAGAAATAAAAAATCTTTTCTCTATACCATTTTCTATTCCCTATGTTTGCCTTTCTACCTTCCTCTCCCCACTCCTATTTTGTCCCTACTTTTAGGCAGAAATTTCTGTTGATATAATAGACTTTTCTAAGGAAAATGTGCTTTAATATTTCACAGATTGATAAAGGTTAAAGTGTGCTGTAGAGTGTGAATTGGGCAAGAGTAATAGGATGTTTTCTACTTTAAGAGCTTAATTTTCTTCTCATTCCTTCTTCCTAAATTTATAAGAAATCAGGAATGACTGGGCTTTTCTTCTCCAATAATTCAAAATTCCCAGTGGAAAACTGAGATAGAGCTATAAAATCTGGCTTCAACTGCTTGCCAAAAATCAAAGTACTTCATTCTCAAAAGTCAAGGAGAGCAACAAGTATGTATATAACAATAAAGTTTTGTTTTGCTTTTATTTGTTTGAGTACATTTTAACATCAGAAATACAAGTTCTATGTATGGCCAAAAGCATTGCCAAATATAGTCATTCTGCATGATAGATTTGTGAAATACTCTCTTGAGGAAGAAAATAAGAAACGCATCATTAATTGCGTAGTCTTTTAAGAATCAGGAGAGTAAATGTGAAAAGTTAGTGGATCAGCTTCTATTTCTGGAAATATAAGTAACTGACTATCCTAAAAAGTCATGTGTATACAATATGTATGAAAGCTCAATAGAATTGGTAAGAAATAATGTAACAGCAGAAGAAAGGCTTAGCACGACTAGCTCCATTTTGCTTCTGAGCCCCTGCAGCAATATCCTTTAGGTTAAAAGATTCTGCCAGGCTCTGAATGTAGGCCAGATAATTACAGGAAGAATTTAATTTATAGTTAAACACTAGAAGAAAGATGATAACTGTCCCTTTCCCAAAACTAACTGGGGAGATAAGAAAAGTATACACACAAGTAACAATGATAGCAAAGACTTATGGGAACGTTGTGACCTGACCTAAGAAGTGTGACAACCTCCTCAGACCCTTGCTGATGCCCAGATGTCTGTGGTCCTCAGTTCCCTCTGGCAATAACCCAACCTCCCTTAATGTAAAAAGGAAACTAAATTCACACTAACTTAAGATGGTTCTTTAGGACATTAGTCTGCCATCTTCTCAGTTTGCTGGCTCTCCGAATAAAAGTCATTTCCCTTACCTCAACACCTTGTCTCTCAACTTCTTGGCTGTCCTTTGGCAAATAGCATGAGCTTGGATTTGGTTACAATGAAAGAAATATCAAGGGACAAAAATTTATTAGGCTAATCTCAGAGAAATAAACAGGCACTGAAGCTGATAACTCTCTGGGGTCATCTACAGACCTCCGGGATTCTAGAGCTTTCACTTTAATAGACTGCTTGATGGGACAGTCGACAAGGCTTATGACCTAGTTAATACGGGAAACTGTGTTGGGGCACCACATACAAAAAGTCAGTTCCTCCCAAAGAAAAAAAAACAACAACAAAATCCTACAGCGTATGCACTGGGAAATAGACCTACACACCAAAGGGAAATAGTATAAAAATTGCCTGTTTCCATTTGACTCTAGAGAAAGGGGAAAATATCATATTATATCTTAATTATAAGCATCCAACCTTCATGAAGTTATGCAACCCATAACCACTTTACCTGTGGAACTAAAAAAATACCAGAATGAAAATTAAATGGGAAGGAGTCATAACGTGGAAGTGACAATGACACTTGATTAGAACAAATACATACACACTATGGAAGAGCCTTCTTAAATATGCTTAAAGCAAAGACTCAAAGAATTCATACAGATGTAATTTCAAGAGATATGAGCTTAGAACAACAACAACAGGTCACGAAGCCAGGTGAGCAAACAAAGAACTTACCGTGCATGTCAGTGGCATCAATAAAAGGCAGCATCAAATAAGCAAGAAACACAATTTACAATTAATGGATCAATAACAGAAATGAGTCTATTGAAATATTTAAGGATTTAATTTTTGAGAGAGGAACAAGATAATAATAGGTATCTTTCGGAATACTAATACCATCGACTTAATATTTGTTCCCCCTATCCAAACTCATATGTTGAAGCCCTAATCCCTAAAGTAATAATATTCCAATATGGGGCCTTTGTGGATAATTAGTATTAAATGAAGTCGTGAGGGTAGGGCTTTGGTCTAATGAGATTAGTATGCTTAAGGGAAGAAGCACTAGAGAGTTTATTCTCTCTCTCCACTGTGTGAGGACACAGTAAGGTGGTGGCCATCTGTAAGACAGGAAGAGAGCCCTCACCAGGACCCGACCGTACTGATTGATACCCTAATCTCTGATTTCCAACTTCCAGAACTGTGAGAAATGCATTTATGTCAATTAAACCACACAGCTTATGGTTTTGTGTTATAGCAGACCAAGCATACTAATACAACTATAAAGATTGTCTCTTTCCAAAGTGGATTTGTTTATTTTTACCAAATTCCTTGACAGCTACTTTTACTCTCTTTCATATGTTCTGATCCATATTTTCTTTATATAAAAATCTTAGTCCAGGCCGGGCGCGGTGGCTCACGCCTGTAATCCTAGCACTCTGGGAGGCCGAGGCGGGTGGATCGCTCGAGGTCAGGAGTTCGAGACCAGCCTGAGCAAGAGTGAGACCCCGTCTCTACTAAAAATAGAAAGAAATTATATGGACAACTAAAAAATATATATATATATATATATATATATACACACACAAAAAAAATTAGCCGGGTATGGTGGCACATGCCTGTAGTCCCAGCTACTCGGGAGGCTGAGGCAGGAGGATCGCTTAAGTCCAGGAGTTTGAGGTTGCTGTGAGCTAGGCTGATGCCATGGCACTCACTCTAGCCCGGGCAACAAAGCGAGACTCTGTCTCAAAAAAAAAAAAAAAAAAAAAAAAAAAAAAAAAAAAAAAAAAAAAAAATCTTAGTCCAATTCTTCATATTTTTTTCTGCTTTTATGTATCTATTATTTTTATTTATTTACTTATTTATTTTTATTTTGAAATAACAAGGGGGTCTAAATGTTTTTGGTTACATGTATCACTTTTGTAATGCTTGAGTCATGCATATAGTTGTGTCCATCACCCAAATAGTGTTCATTGTACCCAGTGGGTAGGTTTTTGCTCCTTCTCTCCTTCCCCTTCTCCCTTGATTGGTTTCCACTTAGTTTTACTTCCCTCTGTGCACATATGTGCTCACCGGTTAATTCTGATTTAATAATGAGTACATGTGGCATTTGTTTTTCCATTCTTGAGATATTTAACTTAGGTGAATGTTCTCCAGTTCCATTCAAGTTGTTGCAAAAGGCATTAATTCATCTTTTTTATGGATGAGTAGCACTCCATGTATACATACACCACATTTTATTAATCCACTCATGAATTTACAGGCACTTCAGTTGATTCCATGTCTTTGCAATTGTGAATTGTGCTGCAATAAACATTTGTGCAGGTGTCTTTTGAGAATTACTAGTTTTGTCTTCTGACCTCTGCATAGCTCTTAAGGTAAGAAAACCTTCTGTGTTGAGATCACGATTCCTCATTCCCACCATGCACCCAGATCTTCAGCACAAATTTGCTATCTCCAGTTTCGAATTCTGTAATTTTAGCACCAACAGGTTTCCTTTCCTAAGAGTTTGACAATGTATTTTAAATAATAATTCATTCATTCATCAATCACTCGTTTAATAAATATCTATAGAGTCCTCACTATAGACTGTGCACTTACAGTATATCAGTTAACTATCACCACATAAAAAGATTCCTCCCCTTCTGGTTATGCTATAGTTTTACATTATAGCTCAAGGAAACATGCAATAAGAATAACCTTGTAAGTAAGGGAATTCTCAACTATGGTAGAAGATGGTATGAGTGTTATAAAAAAATTGGCTGGGCATATTGTATTTCTAATAATTTGCACTGGCCATAATAGTTCTCATTAATATGTTGACATTTGAATGGGGCGATGATAAAGTCAGGTGAATTGCCATGTTCATATCTGGGGGAGCAGTGTATCCAGCAAAGCATAGTCCTTGCAAAAGTCTTCAGGCTGGAGCGTGGCTGGAATGTTCAAAGAACAGTAAGGAAGATGGTGTGTCTAGTGGCTGAGCAGAATGAGCAAAGGGGATGGCAGTGAGAGATGAGATCAGAGAAAGGTAGCAGAGAGGATAGAACATGGATATAAGAGTAGAATAGGGCTCTGTGTTCATTGCTAGGATTTTTGTTATATTCTGTCTGTGTTTCTAGTTGTTTCTAGCTAGAGGTTGCACTGACTCTATGGTCAATATTATTGCCTAAAATATTCTTCCCCCTTTTTAAATAAAACATTTAGTTTATAAACCATAGATAAATAAATATTAATTCATAACAGTATGGTTCTTTTATGTATAATAAGATAACAGGATTAGTTAAGTATATAGGGTGCCGTATCTTGCTAGGAGTGGAGTGAAAGCAGTTATCCATACCCACATAACATATCTATACGGCAACACCTTCGGTGTCCTGTGGGAAATGGATAGGCTTCATTGTCAGTAACTGATACAGAGAACACGAATCCATGGGTAACTAAGCCTTCCCAGTATTTCTATTTTTCTCGAGGCATGGAAGATAAATTTTACCTCCGAAAGATAATAGCAAAACTTTCATTATTCACTCTAATCTTTCTTGTGCATTCTTTAAAGTTGTATAATTTATCTAATATTCTCATTCTCTACTATGCTCTCACAGATCATGATGCTTTTCTGTGATATAACACCAACTGCTCTGCACAATGGTTTATGTGATTTCATTGTTCAGTGATGAGTATCTTGAAAGCATTAATGGCATCTTATTCCTTGTTGTTTTCCTGTACTTAATGCAGTATCTGACTAAAATTATCCCCATGATAATATTTGTTTAATTAATGATACCATATTAAACCATATCATAATTATAATACTTGATGGATCTGGGGAAGGAGTCCATCTAAATGAAAGGAAGTGGTTGCATCAACAACGTATTTCCTTGCTTTAATTTGGCTTAATAGCATTCCTGATTATCAAAACTTAGACAAAATCTACTGAAAACTAATAAGGAGTAAAATCTGTAAAACACATATAACTAATTTTAGTGATTATATTTCTTCCGTGATATAATTTAAACATATAAATTTGCCTTGGCCAACAGAACTTTAGTGGATATGACACAAGTACAAGCTTAAATATACCCCCAAGGTTTGGCTCAACTCCTGAGCACTGGCAATTTGTCAGGAGAAGAACTTTTCTGGGCTAGCTGCTCCCCTTTCTTCCTGAGTCCCGGAGTCAAAATATGTGAAGCAAACCTGACCTCAGCATACAGCCTAGAGCCATCTTTGATGCGCTGCAGACTGCCTGTCTAGAGTACGCCCAACCAGGTGCCCCCCATACCAGTATGCAGGAGCCAAAAAGCTAATCATTGTATGCCACTGACTCTGGTGCATTGCTTAGCGTTTGTGTCAACTGCTAAGTAAAAATATTTGTAAGAAAAGTTTGAAAACTTCCAGGATATGTCAAACAAGTTTAAAACATTTTTTTTTTTTTTTTGAGACAGAGTCTCGCTTTGTTGCCCGGGCTAGAGTGAGTGCCGTGGCGTCAGCCTAGCTCACAGCAACCTCAAACTCCTGGGCTTAAGCGATCCTCCTGCCTCAGCCTCCCGAGTAGCTGGGACTACAGGCATGCACCACCATGCCCGGCTAATTTTTTCTATATATATTTTAGTTGGCCAGATAATTTCTTTCTATTTTTAGTAGAGACAGGGTCTCGCTCTTGCTCAGGCTGGTCTCGAACTCCTGACCTTGAGCGATCCACCCGCCTCGGCCTCCCAGAGTGCTAGGATTACAGGTGTGAGGCACTGAACCCGGCCCTAAAACATTTTTTAAAGCCACAGGAAGATAGGAAGGAAAGAAGGAAGGAAGGCAGAAGGAAAGGACACAGGGAGGGAGGGGCAGTCGTGGAAGTAGGGAAAGAAAAGGACAAAGTTTTTCTATTTTTATATTAAACACAAAAAGTAAACAAATAGCTAAATAAACCTCCTATATATAATCATGGGGGAAAATGACAAATTCAAACTGAATTAGTGAATTCAACTTTCTTTTAAATCTTAGAAATTTAGTAGATGTTTCTAAATTTCAGTGGTAAAAAAAAAAAAAAAAAAAAGCTTAGAGATCTTTTGTCATTTTTCAGGTCTTTGTTACCCAAGCCACTCAAGTGCACTGATGTACAGATAAGATAGAAGAATCTAAGATCTCAGAGACTTTCTTTCAATACTTATAAAATTAACCTAAGGAAACTTTTCTGTATTTATGCTGTTATTACCTTGTTATGGGTATAGGCCCTGACTTTTATAAGCTTAGTATGCTAATGGTTCCTTCACTTGGGATCCATAAAAAATATATGCGTTTGCTTTCCCATTAACTGCTAGGCTTCCCAGATTTTTCTGGTTTTCTGAATTATTAATAACACCAGCCTTGCTAACAGTTGTTGCCATCAGCATCACACATTTATGAAGTACATATCTACTTCTATCACGGTCAGATGCTGTACAAAGTGAGTTAAAGAGACCTGACCCCTGTAATCTACAAAAAGTCAATCTTGTACAGGGAACTGTGAGTGACATGACTAAAATGAAAAGATTTTTTTTTTAACCTGTGAAGAATAAAATGATTCTTATATGTGAAAGGAAGGAAATTGATTTTTATGTGGTAGTAGAGGAAGAAAACTTCATATTTGTGTAAGGTAGAACCTTGAAAGAGACTTCATTAACCTAAGTAAAATTTTCAAAGATGTTTAGGTGAAGATATTTGGGAACTAGAAGGCACTGAGTCATTTGCTTAAAATAACGGAGAGTGTAGTTAGAGAAGTTTGTGGAACAAAACAGAGTAGGGAGATTTGAGTTCATGTTACTCAACTATTATTTATTCAGTGCCTAATAGTATGAGGGATTTTTGATATTTTATTCTTAAATTTTTATCCTAGAAATATTAAGTAGATATTTTTATCCTTTCTGGCTTTGGTAAATTGCCAGAAAGACACACACACACACACACACACACACATACATATACACAAACAGACAACCAAACAAAGCAAGAATTTCTCTTTTCAGTAAAATATTCAGTATGTAATATAATGGAAACAACAACAACAGCAAACTTTTATTCCACCTATATTCTATTGGCGTCATCAAAGGATGATTACATTGGATTTGACAAGAAATAAAAGTGTGGATTAAATGTATAGTTTACTACTGTAATAGATTACATCAGAGAAAATGATAAGATTGATTTTTCCATGAAACCTGAGAAAATAAAGTTCCTGGATTATGCCTGCTTGTGTATTCTTGCTTCTACCAGATTTTATCATATTGGAGATGCATGGGTAGATTGGAGGTGTGTGGTTTATAGGGTTTGTGTTAAATGCTGATTTATTTACTGTTTGGAACAAGCATGGTACCAGGAGATTTTGTTTAATTTGAGGTTAATTTTATTCTTGATATTTCTAACCTATTGAAATTTGACACAAAATCTTGGCTTCCCAGAGACAAATGCAGCAGAATATTTCATGCACTTACTTGAGACAGCATTAAAGGAAACTGAAGCCATGAAAATGTCATGATGCAATTTAGCGAAAATTTATCTTCACAGGGAATTGTTCAATTACAAGTGAAATGAGATTGGAAATAATCTTTTCTTCTATAAACCTTACACCTGGAAGACAATACATCTGTTTAATATGTTCTATTTGCAAAATTCTGATCTGTACCTCCCATATTGAATTCAACAGCCATCATATATTGTGTTATTGATATCTTCCCAACAGCTGAATAATCACAATGAATACATCTCACTCATTTGTTTTAATTAGTCTTTTTATTACTCAAAATATACTGATTACTGTTAATGTTATGGGTGAAAACATTCATATATTTAAAATTTAGGAATTTTACATTTCAATTTGACAAACAAAAACACATAAATTTTCCCCTGTTATCCAAAAATACACAGACACACATATGTACACATACACAAATACACTACGAATATAAAACTAAGGATATTTGTTATGAACATGTACATTTTTATTTCAAAACTTAAATTTCTCTAAACACTAATTTTCTCTAAACAGGAATCCTATTATCCCAGTGATTTCCATTATGAATCTGTTACTTTATTAAAATAAAAAACAAACCTCTGCATATAATGTGACAAATTTTAGTAAGGAAAAGTATGTAATGTCAATGTTGTTTCTATACCGAAAATCTTCCTCAGGACTGGTGAACCAAACAGCGAATAGTCTATTCTACCTATCTTCACTTTATCCTATTATTTCCCAGCATATTTTTTATAGCAACAGAACTACTAAATGCCCTTTTTTGTGCTTTACAATTCCCTACTCTCTATCTTTTCTCAAGCTGCATCCTCTGTTTAGTTTGCATTTATCTTATTGTTTTGTTTTTCATTTCTATTTCTTAAAATTATATGAATTTTTTTATATTATCACAACCCAGCCCAGGGAGGAATGTTTTATAATCTCTCTTCTCACCAACTGAATTGAATTTCCCCCTCATGGCAAGGCCCAATATTACCATGTATCTCTACATTTTTTTTTACAATCTTCACATAACTGTTATATGTGTACTTGTAGAATATCCTAGATTATAAACTTATAAATTTTGAATTTCGATTTATTATTCTCTGTATTCACCAACATTTTTATTGACTAATCCCAAAGAAAATTATAATTTACATTGGATATTTTAGTAGGGAATGATTGATAGTGACATTGGTATTGCTGATAAGGACATTTCTTAGATCTTTATAATTATTTAATTATTACAGTGTGTTAAGTTTTTAATGAAATACTGAGTGCTAGATTCTTTCTTGTTTCAATCCCTTAACAGTATTACTGTATTATCATAATTATTTTTTATAAACAGAGTTACCTATATTTTTTATATTTATTTGAGAGAACATCCATTTTTTCTAATAAATAAATAAAATATTAATATTAGAGTAATTACCAATAGATAAAAATTCTGGGGTTACTAAACCTTCTTGAGGTAATATACTCTTACCTGCACCTAATTCTGCAATCCTAAATGTTCTTAGATTGCTCAGTTTTACATTGATACCATTTTCTTTTTTCTTTTTCTTTTCTTTCTTTTTTTTTTTTTTTTTTTTTTTTTTTTTTTTTTTTTTTTTTTAGCATGGTGGATACATTGGTACCGTTTTAAACCCTAGGAGCTTTTATACAATGGAAAGTATTCTCTGGGAGGACTCCAGGTTAATAATTTTCTTCCATTCACTATACAAGAAGCACAGATAATTTAGAAGGTAGACAGCTACCTTTTGTGAGATGGAGAATTAATGACAGCAGCTAAATGTTCCTTTCATTTACCATTGTGATGTCAACGGACTGGGGAATAGTTAGAAGTGTATTAATGGAAACAGAAGTCAAAAACTGTTTTTAAAATTGTTCCCTTTCACAACAATAAAAAGAGATTACCTGACAATACATTGTTCTGGTCACTGCAAGCAGAGACAGGAAATATTAGTAAAATGTAAAATGTACATTGAACATAAGAGCATTTCTTTGTTAATTAGTCTGGGTAATGATTTTTTTGCCCACATATTATAGTTAAAAAAATAAATGTTTGCATTAATATTTTTAGATCCAATGTTAAACATGTAATATTCCCAACAGTGATTAAGTGTTTTTTTTTGCTCATTCACAAACTCTAACATCTTTATTGTAAGTATTCTTAGGTGTGAGCCTCACCTGTTGTCAACATCAGATGCTTCTAAATATTTTAGACTGAATTAGACATCAGCTTTGCCCTCTAGGAGCTAACTAGCACACTGTCAGCACCTAGTATGTGATTATGAATTATGAAAAATGGGACTGAAAAGGCTGAGGGAAAGCATGAATTTTGCAGGTCTCACAGATTAGTGTAGGAAATATATGTGGAATTTGGAGAGTCATTCTGAACAAAAGACAACTGGGAACTCCATAAAAATACTAGGCAACAAGGTACATGTATTCTGATCAGAATTTTTAGTCAGAGATACCAGGCACCAAATGGAAGGTAACTGAATGGAAAAGTCAATTTTATCTCACTTCAGTCCTTGGCTATCACAGATCACTTGTTTAGAGGATTCATTGAAAACATAGGCTGCAAAGTAGATGTTGATGGCCAGATTAAATATTAGAATCTTAAATGTTAGAATATTTCATTAATAAATATTTTCTCAATTACTAATATTGTCTGATGAGCATATTGACTATTCCAGTATTATTCATTTCTGTATATCTGATTTCAAACACATCACTGAACTGATAACACATCCCAAAACTATCCTTTCTGGACAACTCATGAAATGTAGTAGACATAGTCAGAAAACCTGGGCTATGGACCCACCTGCCCATTGCTGAAGTGTGGAGACCCACCTGCCTAGATCCAGAGTTTAACTCCTCTACTTTTCAAATGATTATGCCATGACAAACTCCCACTCATCTTTGAGGATCAATTTCAAAATGGACTGTGGTGTGATGGCTTCAAATATTTCCTCCCTACATAAGATGGGTAAAATTTTCTACTCTCTTATCTGGCAGTATGTCTTAGAGTGAGTCAATTTTATTTACATTGATTATGAGAAAATTCCCAGAAAAAAAATGGCTGAAGGATGTGTTACAAGTTCAGTGATACGTTTGAAATATGAGAGGTAGAAATATATGATACTGATATAGTCAGTATATTCATTGAAATTAAAATGTGGTAAAAGATAAATATAAAAGTATAATCAAAACATAGAGTGACTGATGTTATAAATGTGAAATGCACATATAAGGGACACAGCCCAGATCTAGAGAAAATGACCCCAAGCTGAGACCTGAAAGATGAGTAGATGTTAGCTTGGTAGAGGGAGGAGTATTTTAGAAAAAGAGAACAGCTTGGGCAAAACGTTTGCAAGGAGAAAATTTTTCTTGCAGTTTAAAGGAGCTCAGTGTGCCAGAATATAACATGTGAGAAAAAGAAATGGGCAGTGAGGAAGGGAAGGATAAGAGAGCTAGAATAGGAAGAGAACATAAACCCATTTAAAGAGGTTGAACCTATTCTGCGGGCAATGTGGAGCTTCTTTGAAAGGTCTTAATTAGGGAATGACATGACTGGATATGAGTTTCAGAAAGGTCATTCTGGCAGCAGCAAATGGAGAGGTCAGGCCTGGAGACATAGTGATAGCTGGATAGGATGCTCTAGTGCTTATGCAAGAGCTGATGGCAGCCTCAAGGATAGTGTCACCAGGGATCAGGAGCAGTGCCCATGGACAGAGTATTTAGGAGGTGAGACTGAGATGGAGGTGATTAGCTCCTGGCTATGAGTGGGGGAGATATGAGGAAAAAGGAATCAAGGGTGATATCCAAGTTTCTGATTTTAGCAAAATCTGTCTATTGAGTTTCATCATCTGCACTTCATTACGGATGACAGCCAAATGTAATAAAGGCAAAGCTCTCATTGAACCCAATTAAAAGCCATTGGCAATGTTTTCCAAGGGTGAAAAGGAGTACTCTCAGAATTATTTGTGAGGAGGGAGGTTTCGAAACATTCTCCTCAAGGTGTTCTCTGTCCCCCCGGAAGTCTTTGACAAATGTGGACATCTTTCACCTCTGACTCTCAAACACTGTCACTGAGAGGTACAAAGTTGTCAGAACATATGCCCTATCCTGCAGATATTTTAAGCTAAATGTAAGTTTATAAGCACTGATGAAAGGTTAAAAAAAAAATTTGGACTTCACGTTTCCCTTCTTAGGTGTTTGACTATTACTTATATAATCTCTAGCTCTCCCAAACTTAGTTTTATCCCTCCTTGTGCTACACTTCATTTAAGGAAATATTTATTGAACGTCTGCTATACTATAGGAATAATCATAAATAAATATTCATGATTTGCCCTCTGAAAGAGCTCGCAGTTTCATCCTTACCTACACAAACGACAAGTACAAACACCTACTACAAAAGAATTTATTTTCAGATTATGAAGTACCAGAAGACTAAGTCTAGATTCAAGCCAGATAGGAAGGGGTAAACATTGAAAGAAAATAATCATCTACAGGAGAAAATAGCACGCTAATTTCTGGAATCTGCATCTGGTAAGGGAGAAAAACACTCAGTAATAGAAATAAATTGGTACTAATTGATCAACATTATGTGCACATATGGAAGTAACATTCATTGGGGATCTGGGGATCGGGCAGGTGGGACCAGGGAGGAGGGCATGGGTAAATTCACACCTAATTGGTGTGGTACGCACAGACTGGGAGGGGCGCACTTATAGCTCTGACTTGGGCGGTGCAATGCAATAGATGTAACCCAAACGTTTGTACCCTCATAAAAAAAATGTAATAAAATAAAAAAACCCCACATTTTAAAAAGTAGAATTTCCAATACAGGAAGTATCAACGGTTATAATGTATATAAAAAAATAAATAACATGGAGAAGCTGCCTGGCTCACAGAGATTTCAGCAATGCCTCTGACCCTGATAACCTCCCCTCCTCAGACAAGCTTTGAGTACACATCTTTCCTCTCTCTACCCTCATTCATTATGTGATACTCGTGAGAGTGCCTGACCCCCTCTCATGGACTACAGTGCTTGATTTAAGGGTGCAAGTGGAACCCAAGCTAAGACATTCAAAATAACCCTTCAGCATTTTCAGACTGGAACTGAGAGAAGAAAATTCCTCTTTATATGAGAATCTGGAAACATGTGAGCCCAGCGCTGGCCAAAGCTCTCCAAACTACTGTGTGGATGAAGCCATGTATAACAAATGAGCACAAAACCTCCATACAAAAAAAGGTGCAAAATGTTCAAGTGCCTGCTTCAGTTAGTCTCAACTCTTCCCATCCATGGTTTTGTATAGGGCCTAATTATTGCTTTTTCTATTTCTTACCTGAGTTTTAGTTTTACCCATGTAATCAAAGTTGTCCTTTATATATATGAGGATCTGAGTAGTCCTGAAGCTAATGAGTCAAAGCCTGTAGGCTCAACAATCTCTATGAATGAGAAATACCTACATTGCTTACATTTGAAGGTGATTCTGGGATTCAAATGAACTTCCTTTATTAAATAAAAAGTAAGTGTATAAGCTTCAGGTATTTTTATGCTCTGAATATCTGAATAAGTACTCTGAAAAAAAATAAGTAGAAACAAGAATTAATAATATTTCCAAAAGTTCTTTGCAAGGGAAAAAAAACTTGTAAATTTAATGAATATCAATTACAATTCAAATTAACCTAATGAAAACAAGATCATTGTGCAAAATTGAACACATATTTTCTTAAAACTTTTCTTTATTCATTACTTTCATAATATCAAAATCCTTTTAAACATATCTTGGTTACCTGCCTCCACTCTTGAGAAGTCTTAGATCAGTAAATTTTTTATTAGTGGTCTTCATTAATTCACCGTAGAGTTTCATTTTTATTCTCTTAATAAGATTAACTGTTTCTAATTCTGGACTATCTACTCAGTAATTTTATTACTTTCACATTCTCTCTTACTCCCAAATACTAAACTCTCTCTCTTCCCTCACTTAGCAGGCTTTCCTCTTTTTGGGTTAACAAAAGAGCAATTGATGACTTATTTCAATACAAACATTCCAAACTGGAAACATTAGCATTTCCTTCATTCACCACATAGATTTATCATTTTATGCTGCTAGATATTGATATGTATTAATATTACTATTTTTTGTTTGTTTATTTGTTTAAAAGGAGTTCATTCTAGCTCAAATTTGAGCATGGGCTGTCCAGGAAGCACCAATTCCAAAGAATGGAAGTCAATGTTTCAAAGCGTAGAAGTTTGGGATCACTTATATAGACAAAGCTTAGGGAAGCTTAATAGAATTTCAACATCTTTATAGGAGGCTTAATGCATGGTTACAGCAATCTGATTAGTTGAGATGGTCTTTTTCTTTGGGGAAAGGTATGTTTAACATCCACACTGAAGGCCTGTCATAGTGTCTTGGGTGCCATTTGGTCGGAGTTAGGTCCAGGACAAAAAAGGAGGTGGTTAATCTATTACAAAGATCAGTGATTAGAAAGAGGAGCTCAGGTCTCTGGTCTCTCCTAGTCATTTAAAGAACAAGGAGGAAGAGAGATAAAATATAATCTAAGATGCAGAATTGCAATCCTGCTGCATGACTCAGTCTCTAGGACTTAACTTCCCCTTGGGCATAACAAAAGTAAAGGGTCCCAAAATTTTATTGTCTTTTACATTTTCCCCTTTCACATCACAGAAGAATCATGTATTTAGGTCATATTTAGCTTATTCTTTAGGAAGTCATATCACACGTGGCCGGTGTGGTGAGTCTCAGTGAAGAATTTTAAGAGTGCGAAAAGTTGAATTGAGAGGATAACACAGGGAAGCAAAAATGAGACCTCAGTCAAGTCACTGATTAGTATAGTTGCCGTTACTTATGAATTATTTCCAATCTTCAGAATACTATGAGTTTAGTTTTCTTGGGAGAAGTAAAACAAGGAGAGATATGTAGTAGAACTGTAATGTACATAAAGACTATAATCAAAAGGAGAATTTGTACACCAAGACGAAAAAACTCTATTCCATAGGGGAGTCAACAAAAAACATGAAGAAAAGTAAAACCCAGTCCTTCTTTAGAGAATTATTGTAGCCAGGAAATAATTTAGGATTTAGTCAAAATTGTAGGGAAATAATAAAAACTCAAAAACAATGGTCAGAGCTGGATCTAGTAACAGATGTGCTGTAGTTTTCTTCTGAAACGTAATTTTTTTTCCAGTTCCAGTTTCTTTTCCAGTTCTTTCCAGTGTCTTTTCCAGTTCTTGATATTGTGGTTCTCAAATGAAAATTGGGCCAAAAGTGAAGGACTAGAATAAGGAGAAAAAAGTCAGCTGTATGATTCCAGAGAGGTTACAGAATTATTAGAAAAAGATATAAAGAATAGGATTTGATGAATGAGAGAAAGTGGGTAAAGTTGGCAGCAACAGCAAAGAGACCTGAATGCTAAGCCAAAATATATTCAATGACATTCAGTTCAAATGTGAACCTTAAGGGCAAGTTGTATAAATGTGCATCAGATGGGAGCAAGGCAAAATTTTTAATATATTACCACACGGATTTTTAATCATGTAGGGTATTTTTTGTCAATGTAGCACCAGCATAGATTTTTTGGATGTGCATAAAACTGAAATGTATATATTTTAAAGTTAGTTATTATCTTAACTAGCTCTAAAACATGTGAGCACCCTTACAGTACAAGGCATCAAACAAAAATGAAAAAAAAAAAAAAAGAAAGAACTGAGCAAATGATGGTAGTAGTAAAGGAAAAGAAAAAAAAAATATATATATATATATTAGAAAATTCTGGGTAAGGGAAGCTATTGCAATTGTGCAAAACCTCAGCTCTACTCTTCCTGGAAGAGCTAATTAGGAAGAATTAATGAAGATGAAATAAATTACATCTCATTACATAATATGATTCCATTAATATTACAAATATTTATTAGATTCATACTATGAGCCAAATACAATATTAAGTATTAGGCAAAGATAAATAACATATTCAGTGTCCCTTCAAGGAATATAAAATCTGTCTTAGGTTACTCAGGCTATGTACATTCATTAGTTTCCTTCCAGGATTTCAACAAAACTCTCACTTACCTTTTTCAAATGTGATAGATTGCAAGAAATTTTACACTGTTAATCACAGACTTTTTTGATAACCCTATTCAAAACTTCAGTATTATAAATTTAATTTTCACTAAATTTAAACCTTTCAACTAAATATGCTTAATTTGGATGACAAGTATGTTATATCCACAGTGGTGGAAATAAACTAATGTGCCACTGGGCTCCACTTCCAAAATAAAACTTTGTAAAATACCACAGGGATGCAGTTTAAATAAGATTAAGAAGCGAAATTCATGGTATGCAAGCAATAAACATTCACCCTACTGTTAAAAACTGTCAACAGGTTGAAACAACATAGAAGTCAAAAAAAGCATGTGAGCAATATAATTACCAATCTGTTTTTCTACAGTCTTCCATGGTCAGTAAATAATCATTGGAATTTCATCCTACAAGTGTAGAAATGAAATGATGGAAAGTAGTTTCTAAGACTAATGCAATTGTAATTTGGGTCAAATTATTAAAAAGATTTGTTTTATAAAATTTGGATTCTGTCAAATGGCCACCCTCAAGGATCCAGAAGGCCACATGTGGCCCCCATGCCACAGGTTCCCCATCCCTCTCTCTTTCAAGTCAAACCATAGTTCAGCTCCTTGAGAGTAAGACCACCACTTTTTAAGTGCCTGGATGTTGGTTTATGGTGGCATGAGCACTGATAAAATGGGGATAAATACAACAAAACATTAAGAAAAACAGAGTGTCTTTGCAATGTTGAGCTCTCAGTGTTGGAAAGCTGAAATATAACACAGATAAACTCAGTTTGTAGGTGAGATAACGCAACTCCTTGGGTGGAAAAAATTGCTCTACTCTGCCTAAGAGCCAGAGTTGAATTCAGGACAGTTTGCATTTTTTTTAAAGTACGCATTTGGCTGAAAACTAAGCAAAATTTAGAAATGTTTGCTCAAGTCTGTGTGTGAATAGGGAAGTGTTCATAAATACATCTTTTGCACACAGGCAAAGGATGAAATTGCAATTTTTAGTGATGTTAACAACAACAAAAAAACCTTTCCAAAGAATACAAATGACTAGACTCATCAAGATCATTGTATTAACTAATGATCGCATTTCTAGATCTTCATTTTGATGTTTTTCTGAAGTAGTAAATGTCATTGATGACCACCTTCTTAAACACATCTTCCTTCGTTTCCAGGGCATTGTATTTTCCTTGTTTACTCGGGTCTTCTGTCTCCCATGCTGGCTGGATTTTCTGCCTGGATTCTGCTATCCTCTTTTCAGTGATACGGGTTTCCTATAACTTACTTTTTTCTTTTTCTTTTCTTCTTCTTCTTCTTCTTCTTCTTTTTTTTTTTTTTTGTATGCCTTTAGTCCAAACTGTTCTATAGATCACCATTCATATATGTAGTTTATGCCCCTTCAAACTGAAACAAAAATAAATAAAAAATCAGCATTTCTTTTCTGAAGTTACCATTTTCTTTCACTTTTATCCTTTTTTATAACTACCCTTTTGTAGTTATTTATAAGCAACTATTGTTACTTACAATATTTCCCTTCACAGTCTCTCTAAAAGGCTCCCCCAGACAACATTCACACCACACATCCTGGTAGAGTCCATTACATCCTTAGGCAAATATGCCTATTTTGGTTAAATTATCCCTCCTCTTTCAGGTTTTTCTGTGGGTCACTTACAGAAAGGATTACTAAACATGCTATTTACATCATATTACATAAACAATTTTAATTTTATTACATATGAATGTACTCTAAAAGACAAATCATTTATTACGTTTCTTTATTTCAGTCACAGTTATAACCATTGTTAAATAAGTGATTATCAATCCTTGGGGCATAGCCATTAAAGCCTAGCCTAAGAACCCAATAAATGACTATAAATTTATGATTTTTTTAATTTTAAAGAAAATAATATAGGTATTTAATATAGCTTAGTAGTTAAAAGAGACTCTTTAGAGTCAGACAAACCAGGGTTTGTATAGTGGCTTTGTGATTACTAACTTTTAAAAATAGATTAAATCCATACCATGATTGGCTAGGGCCTTGCACAAAACAAACACTCCATAAATGGCAGATATTGTTGTTATCATCATTCTAGACTTGGGCTATAGCGTTCACCTATGAGCCACAGTAACTCTTACTGGCATCTTATGTCCTTTCCCACTTTCTCCCTCATTACTTTTCCATGTGCTAGAGAGCGTTGCTCATAACTGCTTGTTTGTTACAGAGTTTTGTTTCTGAAAGCAAAATGTTGTTAATTCCTTTGAATATCTTCTAAACAATGATGAATTATTTGAACATCTCAGAGTACAGTACAAGGCTAGCACAGCAATGCATCAGGAACAGATGCTGAATCACACCGTAACATGTTCTGTAGAAGAAAATGGCCCACAAACCCCACCCTATTGTTAAAACCACTTACAGTATCATTTGTCCTCATGACTTCCAAGTAACATGTATTTCACTTGTTGACATAACACAAATACAAAAGTCTTTCTCGTAATACTCTGTTTTTGGTTTTTCCCTTTAAAATCTTCTTCCATCACGTTGTCTGCATGTGTGTAATTGTGAGCCTTAAAAGTAACAAACAAAAAAAGACCTAACATACACATGATTTATTTTCAAAAATCTTAAAAACAGAGGTCAGTAAACAATAAAATTAATCATATTCTGACAATTAAAATGTTACTAGGTTGGTAAGATTCCAAATTATTTTCTATCATACTTCCATCAGGTGAATATACTCATGAAGGTTCTCTGGATAGTTAAATATTTCAAGCAATTGGCTCATACTTTTAAAACTAAAAAAAAAAAAAATTGATAAGCAAAGGAAAACTTGCAGTTTATTTATATTATTGCCAAATTACCACTACATTTGGTATATTTCCATGTCACATTTTATGTCCTTTTAAGGAAAGCATTTCACTTTCATATTCTTGAGTTAATCATGGTTTTATATTAACCCATCTTAAAAAATCAGTTATTTACATAAAATGAAATTTACAAGCTCCTAGGTTTAAACAGAATATTCCAAATCAGTTAACCTAATTCCTATTTTTGTATTATATAATTATGATAAATTTTGTTACACAAATATAATGGCTCCATCATTGATATTATATATTTAACTTAAACTAGTTGGCCAACACAGGACATTGTGCGCATGTGAAACAAGTTTACTAAACTGAAATTTTCTGGAAAACGGAGAGGGAATCATGCACTGTTGAATCCTTACCCTAGTCTGTATCTCATCCCACCCTTTCTCAAAAGACTGATTAGTTTCAAAATAAAGAACCACTACCCTAAAAATGATAAAAAGTCTAAGTTATTCTGAGAGTACCCAGAAAAACATCATTTGAACCAATTTTAGTGAAATAATCTTCAATGACTTTCATCCTATAAAATGAAGATTGTACTTCTAAGGATAACTGAATTAGCTCTCATCGATTATAACCAGGTATAAAGCATTTCTTAAGTGATAAGTACTTCTTGCTTACTAAATAACAAATACAAGAGTGAGAGCACACAATGGCAGCATCTAGAGAGATTTAAATCTTACTTTCTTTAGTGCCTTTGGGGCTTAAAGCATTCAGCTTCCATCTGGCAGCCTTTCTTCTCCTTGACTTCTAGTCCTTGTAAAACGCAAAGCAGACACACAAGTCAACAGAAACAATTTATGTCACTCTTAATGAAGATCACAATTTGACCAGGTTTGTTTAAAAATTGGAATGCTAATAAGTATAGAATATTTATGCAAAACTTGGAATTGTATATATACATGTGCATGTTTGCCTGTATGGGGGCTGTGTGTTATGTATACTACACAAACATATATGTATTAATATATATGATCCTACCTTATAAACTATACACATGATATGTAAGACATGGATCGTGCAGTACACATATATAACAATCCCTTAATTTATTATGTATAGTGAATACTTACATTGTCTCATATAGTTAAGGCCATAAGCATAAAATGTGGCTATTTTGAAAGCTTACCTTAATTTTTTTGAGACTATGGGATGTTCTAAAATGGCTTAGACAATCATAGGTGGTATCATTTATTTAACAAGAAAGATGTTTCATCTTTTACAGAGATTTTTGCTGAGATACAGCTGGGAATAATTTAATTTCCAGTGATGTAAGGAAATAGTGTCTTGAGTTTCTATCCCAGTGTTTTTCTCATCTTGATTGGATCTTTTTGTGTGCAGTTTGTTTGAGACTAAACCAATCTGTCATTGGCTATCAGGTTCCTGCAAACAACTTTGTGGAAGAGGAAAACTTTTTTTAGATTGTTTGTTTCGTGAGTTTTGCCAGAGAAGCTCAATTCCCTTACGTTGTTTTACTAAGCCTTTCTTCTTGTGTTTTTGAAACGAAAAATTAAACTTTTATAGGCATGTAATAGCTTACCTGTTTCTTGTTCTGAATCTAGATATTATAATACTTAAAATAAATCAGTCTTAATTTTAATATATAAGTTCTATACACTTTTATATTCAGTTTTTTAAAATGTTTTATTCACATGTGTTCATATGTTTCTGTACTATCCCACTATACTAGTTCTCAATCCAAGCATTAAGTTTCTCAAAAGTACAAATTGTCCTCCGTTTTATCCTATTTCTTACCTAAAGCGAATACGGACCAGTGTTAAATACATGAAATAATGTTAATAGTAGCATAGTTTTGCAAAATTTTAATTTTTAATTGTGAGCAAAATACCTTGTGTACCTGGGTTCCACTCTGTCTGAGTCTATAAAACAAAATAATCTCTGAGTAATTTATTGAATAGGTCCTCTCATCAAGAAATTACATTACACAGAGGAGGAGTTAGTTAAGGACAAGAATTATTTCTTACTCCAGAGGTATTATCACTGCCTTGAAATCTTCTGGGGACAGCCAAGCAAGCTGGCTGCATAGGCCTACATATTCTAAAGAGGGAAAATTAAGAAAGCTCAGGAATTATCCAAAATGAGCCAATTACTGTTTCTAAATCTGGTGGGTGTTCTCCAAAGAGTATCCTTGGAAGAATCCTTTCTTACTGTTTTTATTTAATAGATAACAGTTCTGAAAATTGCAAATTGACAATCAAGCAGAGAGCACATTGTAGGCCTGGGTTTTTGTGGGGCCATTGCATCGCTCTGGTCTTTTGGTTATTATGTTTAATAGATTTATATGTGCAAGGAGATTGTTTGTGAATGGAAGCCTGAGCTTTGTGTACATGCAAATTATCAGGTTCCCAGGTGCCAGTATTAACTGAGCATGCAAACTTAATTGCTTACAATGTTTGAAACTTCAGACTGGGAACTTGGTGGGGTGAAACAGCATTTAATTTATAGCAAAGCATAAAAATCATGACACCTGTGCCTTGCTTCTGCTATATCTAATGGCTGGCAATTTTTAAATGGCAAGAATTAGTTTTAAAATTTAACTTCAGCTTTTTGATGTGTGAAATCTACAATGAATAAGACATCATGTTATAACCATAAATTTATGATTTCAGTTTTTGCATTCAAATTCTTTTCAGTAGTCAAAGTGCAATGAAATGAAAAAAAAAAACAGACATGATAATGAAATCAAACTTCATCTGAATCCTAGATTTTGAAATTGAACTTTAGCTTTTATATTTAATGATTTATGACATTATTACCAGAGTAAAACCAAATCCAGATAATTAACAGGGTATCACACATTTCATTATGAAAGTTCCCTGTAACTGTCCAAACTGTATTTTCTAAACTGACAACAAAGTCACTCATTATTTTCTTAAACTGGAATAAATAAATATATAAAATTTTTAAAAATTAAATAATTGTAGAAACAACGGAATGACTGTGTCACACTTACCTCCTTATCTAACATATTAGTTTGCATTTCATAACAAAGCAAAGTATCAATGATGAAATTGTCCCTGCTCTTTCAGTATAACATTTATATCTTTTGTGATGCTGGATTGGAGGGTAGAATTGTTCTATGGCTTTTCTCTGTCTTAGAGAATAAGTTATAGAGCAACATTACAGCTAAGTTTATCTGCAAATGGGGAAACTTCATTCATTACTACCCAGCTGTGTTTGCTTAGCCAAGTGATAATAATGGATTACATTGGAATGCAAAAACAATGGCAATATGGATTGTCTAGGAAAACAGTGAGCTAGTAAAGACACATTGGAATCCAATTTAAGTTTTTAGCCTCAATTAAAATGGCTGGGAAGTAGCAAAGCAAATGGATCATGCCAGGATGAAGTAATCTAAACTGTTTCAACTCTTTAAAGTACATCAGTATTATGACAAAACTTAAGAAACAAAGCTATTGACAATAATAGAACCTTGGACACAATATATTCATTCATTCATTTGTTTGTTTGTTTTTAAAGGAATTTTAATTGAGCTTCTCTTATATTTCATGCAGTGTGTTAGACCCTGAAAATACATAATATTTGCACATCAGTGTAATGATCTGTAGCAAAGATTAAGCTTTATTTTCTTGAAACAAGCTTGTCCCACAGCAGGTAGTCTAGCTACATTTTTTTTTTCTTAGAAAGTTGCACAATCCAGAACTAGCTGCAAAGTGGCCAGAATAATCAGGAAATCTTTTCACTGGTCACTTCCACCCTGCTGCAGTTACATTCCATATCATCAGATTGCCAATGGATTTTCAGAGGAACAGTTGAGCAACTTCACTTTGATGAATTCATAAAAAAAAAAAAATGGTAGCTCAAGTAAGGATTACTAGTATTAAACACAGTAAACTCTACTCTCAGGTTATTTATTGTTATACACAGAATGGCAGAAAATTTATCTTTGAGTTAAGAAACACAAAGAATATGAGATTTTTTAATTAGAAAGCTAAGTGGGAGTAACTGACATTAAACCATTTATTTATCCTTGTTTTGTGCTATACATGCTTTCAAATAGTAGGCTGCCTTCATCACTGCACCTCTGTGAATAACTGTTATGGATCTGTTTTGCCATTTCAGTGGTAATCTGCTTGATATTCTCTCGTTTTCTCTCCTGGCAATGCATCATCTTCCCAATGCACCATGATAGGATCACATGCAAACTCCTTCTCAAACTTGGGTGGCACAATATAAACAGACGCCACCTAAGGGAAAGTTTGGCAGTGACCTCACCTTTGTGCGTATACTTAGAGGTCTGTGGGGGCACTTTTTATTTTGATGCTTCATTTGATACAAAGTGACACTTGCCTTGAGCTTTCCACTATTAATTCTGAGACTACTGAGGTTGTGTCCGGACAGAATGGCCTTTTGGGACAATATTTCCTTCAGAGAAAGTTCATTCTCAATTAAACTAAGAAAAATGAAATGCTGATGAAAATGAGAAGTGCCAGAAATAATCAGTTTCTGGAGGCAATAAACTCTTTTTATTGCCTGCTGGTCCAATGTCAGGACAAACTCAAATTGTCCAGGTAATAGTGTGGAATATTAAAATTATTATTATTTTATAATTTGTCTGCTTTTAAAGTTTTTAACATTAAAGAATAGATCTTATTCTATGTTGAAAATTTATATAAGACATATTCATTCATTCCTTATTTTCTGAGCACCTATTGTGTGTACTGTGTAAAGCTAGCTATAGAAAGAGTTACAAACATGATCCATGAGAAGCTTATAATCTAGTGTGTTAAATAAATCTGACCAAAAAGAAAAATTACATATATCCTAATTGTTTCGAGCGCTCTTCTGCTTAATAGCATTAGAGGGAGTAGAGACATTTTTGTCATCAAGGTAGAATTTGAACATAACCTTCATTGATTCACAGTATTTTCATAACGGTGACAGAATTTCAAGCAATCTACCTGAACAAACAATAGCAGGACAGGCAGAATCACTAAAGCTCACAAGATGTTTATAAATTTGGGAGAAATTCTGATTTAGAATAAATGCCTTTAAATCTTTTATATAAACACATAAAAATAATTTAAAGAGCCCAAATAAGGTACTGATGGCATATTGAAAGCCACCACTTTTCTATGTTTTAATATCAGCCACCCAAATAAAAATCAGCCCATTCCTTATCTACAGCCAAATATAAAGATAATGAGAACATATGGAAATCCTAACATCAACGTGTGGGGCACAACTAAAATGCAGAAAAGGCTATAGAAGCAAGTGAGAAGACAAAGAGAACTGGCTTTGGACCACACTCCACTGATGGGATTTGGGTGGAATGCAGAGTGAAGAGGTCCAGAGGATCCTAGTAGTAGAATAACCAGATAACATCATGCAGAAAGTATATCTAAATATGGAACTACTTAGAATTCAATGGCTAATTGGCTGGTCAGGGCAAGCAAATAGAAGAGGAAGTATCCTGAAATGTGCAGGCGTAACCAATGACAGTATTGCAAAGTTTTCACTTCTGGGGAATGCACAGCAAGCACTTTGGAAAGCAATATCTCTTAAAGGCAGTGTGTCCAGTAATGAATGACAGAGGGAAAAAAATGGCTGATGATAGGGCTTTACTGAAACACTATGACATCTAAGAATACATAATGTAATGTAGAAAATACATATATGCATACTAAAAAACAGACTGTGTACACTTGTACCCACATACTCACCTCAGTGGGCAATTCAACATTGCACCGTGGTGGGTGTAATAACACAGGCCTTGAGACCCTACTTGTTTTTAGCTTTTAGTTGACTTGCCTTCTTTGGGCTGTGTTTGCCACAAATACATCACTGACCACACAAGCACTGAGACATACCCTGTGATTCGCTATGGCTCTACACATACCCCTGCTTTCCCCCCACTGTGTTATAGCAACCTTAGCTTCTTTTGGTAATTAGGGTTGAATACCTTCAACAATTAGAGTAACTCCTTTCATTGCCTGCAAGCCCAATGGCATGAGAGGACCCAAAGTGTCCATGTGATAGTGTCTGGCTCAATGGAATATTAACTCTGTCATTCAGTATAAGCATCACCTTTACCCACCTGAAAACCAAGCCTGCTTACCCAGCATAGCCCACATTTGGGAGGATAGGAAATGCAGTGTCAAAGTTAGGTCACTAGAAATATGAATGAATGGGGCCATTCCTGTCTTCTTTCTATATCTTTAGTGCCCAGGTATGAGGCAATATTATTTGGGATACTATGTTGAAAGCTGAAGGTGGAGCCTTTGGAGCCACCACAGGCAAGGAAGACAAACACATATCTAGAGTAGGTGTCGATTCTATTGAGGACAGATTGCTGTTTATCCTTTTCATGGAAGAAAGGGTCTTATGTCAACAACCTGCCTTCAAGGTGGCTGGTGTGAACAGTGATCTTATATTCCAGCACTGTGGAACACAGGAAACAGAAAGATATGACTGTTTTATTTTTTTAAGCAAGGCCATATGCTCCTTCCCTACTGCTTTTACTTAAGCTATCTTGCACTGAAGCTTATCACTTGTTCTTAAGAACATATTGAATGCTGCAAGTAGCAACCACTACATTTCAACATCCTAAGTTTTTTCTATAATTTTCCTATTGTGCTCTACTCTCAATAGGTACATATTCTCTGTCCCAAGAGAGTCAACAAGAGACATTAATAGTTCTTTTAAATGGTTTGCTATTCTATAGCAGAGATTAAAAATCTGCTTCTCTTTAAGTTTACTTCAGTCAGTTCCACATAACAGGGTCTATCAACCCCCTTGTAAGAACCATTTTTAATATTACTGATGACTTTTTAGTTAGAAGTTTCTGATAACTAAGTAAAATGTATTGGCAATTAAATAGGGGGTTTATTAGCTATGCAAACTTGATGTCCAGGGTGTGTCTCTGCCTTCAGACATGACTGGGTCCCCTGGCTCCCCCCAATTACACCATCAGGACATTTTCACTGTCTTAGCGCTTCCCTTCCCTGTGTGTGTTTCATTGTCAATTTCTACATGGCGGCAAAGATAGCCACGAGTGATTTTCTAGGCATATTTCTCACATCTATAAATCAGAGGGAGAGGGGAGAGAAAAGAAGAGGAAGAGGGTGACAGAAAAGAAGATAGGGAGATATATTCTGATAAAAGACCCAGGGAACATTCATTGCCCTGCCTTGAGGCATAAGCCACTTCAGAAAAAAATGGGGTATAACCAATTGATGGGGTACTTAGATTGGCGAGGCCTGGACCATATATCCACCACCTAAAACATACGGACTGCAAATAAGCTACTGAACAGACAACAACATATGACTACTACACGAATGAAACAAAGAATGAAGGGAAGAGTTTCCAAGCAACTGATCTAGTACATGCAAAGTTCCTGTAGAAAAAGGGAGTATCGCTAGCTGAACTTGTTTATAATAGAGATCAAGGTTAAAAGTGGTAGAAAATAAAATAAAAGAACATACATTCAGGATCTATTAGATACCATTAGGAATTTGTTCTATATCCGAATGAGAGTGCATTCGATATATTTTTTCTTTTACGGGTGAGGTAAATTCAAATTTGCAATTTGAAAAGATTACTCTGATTGCGGCACGGAGGGCAGAAGTGTTGCAGGCACTGCCATTTGGTGCTACTACAGGATCCCGTGGGAGGAAGTCATTTAGTTGCACTGCAGTACTAATTCAGCTTTTAACCTTGCTATGCTTTCTACAGACTTGGCAATGCTTTCCTGATTTGCCATTTTGTATTTCTCCTAGATAATGATTCATACATCCTTTACCTCTTTGTCTCAGAACACCCTGGCTAAGCATTTGTCCAAACTAGGCTTGGCATCAAGGACCCGTTACCTGAGTGCTGTGCTCTGGGGGCAGTGACCCTGGTCCCACCTTCCCCATGCAAAAAGGCACTGGGAGAGTTGGGCGAAACTGGGAGAGTTGGGACTGAAATTGGAAGGTCTTACTCTGACTGGCTTTATATGTTATTTTTGTGGGCTGAGAGCTGCTGAGGAAGTGAAATCAACAGGGAGTAAGTTAAGGTAGGGATAACCAGAGGAGATGTGGGCATCACATAATTAATTTGTAATTGAAAACATTTAGGGCATAGTAAAACATTTGGGCACTCTATCTCATTACTTCTCTCTCTCTCTCTCTCTCTCTTTCTCTCCCCTCCCCTTCTCTCCCTTCTTCCCTACCTCCTTTCATTCTGTTCTTTCCCCCAGGAAAATCTAGTCTGGACAAGGGTCCATAGGCTCAGGGAGATATTTTTAATATCTTTAATATTCTGTTTAGGTATTTGCACTACGTTTTCTCTTCTCTTTACTCTCTGCTTGTTCATCTCTTATCTTTTCTACTTACACCTTCTCTAACAGCCAAAAAGATAATCTCACTCTGAACAATCTTGCCCCATAAAGCATATGTTATACCAAATTATTTGGAAGTTTAGGTAAAGTAGCATGTCTCATGCTGATGAGGTCATTATTCTCAACTACAATTTCTGAATATCTATGTGGTGAGCCCCTATGCTGAGTGTAGCATGTAATATCTAAGTGATCTCTTCTATAGGAAGATTGGTCAACTAAATACTAGAAAATGATTTCAACTAGAGTTAATGTAAACCTAATGTGGAGCATGTTAATAACACAGGAAGTAATACGAGCAGATAAAATTAACCTATGTATTGAAGTTCAGAACACATGAGAAGTAAAATAGCCCTAGGCAATGTCACCATATATTTCCACAGACACACACTCACACGCACATTTGTAATTTACCACACAATACTTTTTCTAAGAATCAATAGTCTTTGAGAAATTAAATCATAAATGATGGAATTTTTTATAATTGCAAAGCACTCCTTCTGAGGGCCAATATCCCATCACTTCCTGATAATGGGGCACTGAAGCCAAGAGGGAGGAGGCTGGTCTAGCTCATTTTCTCAGCCTCCTTGTCATCCGTTGGGTTATTTTATTCTATAAGTGTCACATTTCTGTTTAAATTATTCATTTTGCCAGTAGCTTCAGATTGGTTATGTCAAAAAAATGTTGTACTAGTAAAATTTTAGAAATTATATATCACCTTTTGAATAACCATGCTATAATATAGACCGATTCAAGAACCTGTTCAGCAAGAAGGGCACATAATGAATATTCACCATTTGCTTATTTCTATATTAGATGTCATAGTTCATTCATTGCTTGCTATGCAAAATGAGAACACCTTGCCAATTTTTGTGGAACTGTAGTACACGACAAGTTTTTATTTTTCCTGGCAAAAGCAAAAAACAGGTTAACAAAATAACAATATAAAGTAAATAAAAGCCAGTTATTGTGATTTGTTTTCTGAGACATAAAATTAAATCTATAGTTATTCCATTAACTACAAAAGGAAAAATATATCACAGAGTGGACCGGATACTTGATCCCCCAAAGGTTTTTCTAATCCACAATTTAAAACGTTCATTTAGTATTTTCACTGTGCTTTTTAGAATAATGTTTTGCAAATTGAGTAATGCTTTCCAATACTCTATTTTTTTTAATAGTTTGACTATTTTTGGAGGAATCTTTAAAGAACACTTTTTAAGGAATAAATACATGTGAGTTGGTCTGTTTTACATACACAGATATCTTCTGAGTTATCATATTCAAATAGAAATGATACATGTAAATTATGTATGGATGTAATGTGCTGAAAAAAGGGAAAACAAGAATGCCCCCCGAAGATACATACCTTCACATTTCAGAACGAGAAGACATTCCATCGAATTACATTGTGCAAAAGACTTGGTTATTTCTTTTAAAAAGAAAATAAAATGCTTATCTTTTATAAGAAAAGGTAAACTCTCAAATTTTTGTGTCCTTTTTTTTGCCTCTGTTTTATTTCTCCCACATGCTATATAATCACATTCTATGTATTAATGGAGCAATATACGCTGACTATAGCAATATCTGAGGGATGGGGCATTATTTGATTTTGCGCGCGCGCACGCGTGTGTGTGTGTGTGTGTGTGTGTGTGTGGCGCTTTACATACCTTAAGGTGCCTGTAACATGATCAGAAATTTCTACTTCTTGATTTTCCAAATGTCTAGGAGTGTCACTCCTGGTATTTCTAAGAAATAGAATTCTTTCAAATACAATAAAATGCCTTTGAAAACCTAAGAAAGTTTGTATTTCAAACTTTTCTCCTAGTTCTTCCAATTTCAACGCAACAGTGTCCTACTTGAGCACGAAGGGTCTGATGCAATCTCCCCACCGTTGTGCTCACAGAGTATTTTTGCCAGGACAACCTCTAAGCCTCCAGGTTTTGTGTAAAAAAATGGGGACACTGTTACCTATCTCCTACTTGTGTTGGAAGGTACCATTGCAACATGCTTTACTCTCCCTATGCTTTCCACAAACCTATAAATAATCCTAATTATAATTCTCATTAGACTCCATTATTTTTCCTACTCCTTAAGCACTAAAACAATCTGATATTTCTCTTTCGTTGGGCATTCCTAATAATACAAATCTTGTCTGAGGAGGTGAAAGAAGCCTCAGCATTTTGTTTTATTATGCTTTTGTTTGCTCATGCTTTTTAATAGTTTGTTTTAAACTATTAAAAAAATAGAGTATTGGAAAGCATTACTCAATTTGCAAAACATTATTCTAAAAAGCACAGTGAAAATACTAAATGAACGTTTTAAATTGTGGATTAAAAATGGAGCTAATAACAGCTGCCAACTAAGATTATTATATAGTCAAATGATATGGTATTAAAATTGTTTTTTTTTTAATCTTCTTTTCTTCTCCTGGATAATATGCAGAGAAAACAACTTCAATCTCTAGCCTCTCAGAAAAGTCAGGAATGAAAATAGCGCTTACAAGCAAGGGATACCTTAGAAAAAGGAGTGTGCCAATACCACCAGGGCCAAAACTCCATACAGGGAAAAATATAATTTGCCTGCAAAAAAATTTTTAAAGAAAGAAAAAAAGTTAATACTTCAATTGTAATGTGTCATGGTGATATAAGATATTGCAATTGCCATCATGCCAACAGTGATATTTGTTGTTTGATATGTGTGTGGTACTATTATAATTTCATGTTCCAACAAATTGACAAGCATAATTCTCGTATTGTGTCTTTTCTTGTCCTGCTTCTCCTAGTAATTTGCTCCTCTTTTTATGGTCTTATTCAGGAAACACAACTGTTTCTTTCCTACAAATTATATGCTATGCCTACCAGAATTTCTGTTGTATAAAATCTACATTGATTTTATTTGCATTCGATTCCTGCATGTATATTACCTGTTCACCCATCAAATATAATTACAATAGGCGAACCTGGAATTTACGCACCTGGAAAGGTCACTTGAGTGAGTTCCAAAGCATCACACCTTTATCTAATATCATTTCAGCACTGTCAAGAAGGCAAGCGCCTATTTCAGTAGTTTAATTTATGTAGTTTGTATAATATTAGCACCCTTAGTTATTTTCCATGAATGGTGTGAACACAAGCTCATAAAACAATGACATGAATTAAGGTTACAGAACACTTTCACCCTTTATGCCTGAAAGTTTATTATCAGAACCTGTTTGATGGTGACAGCTTGTCCCCCCTTACCAGTACTTGGTGCCCTGCATATAAACAGAGGTGGCTTTAATCAAAGAGACGTGTTTTTCTCCCTGTTAGAACACTATCGTTTCACATCACAGTCACAGCTAGTGACATGCAGAGAGGTCTGTGCCCAACTATTTTTGACATTAAACATCAATCATGATTCCATCTGAGACTGAACATGCACTATTAATCACTGATAGAAATCATGGATTTTTGCAAAATGTATCAAATAAAGTTTTCAACAAATGCCATGCCAACAAGACCTTGTTTTAATAAATATGTTTGTTCGATTTTACTATTGTTTACATATGGCTGTTTTTGTGTTGTATATATCTGTGGGCTTTGATTTGTGAACACATACAATCCCACTGGGACACACAGAAAGAACCATGAAGTGATTCATATAACCAAAATTTAAATATACTTTAATTTTCTGTGGAAATAGAAGGAAGCAGAAAATAAAAATAAAATTGGGGATGCCAATAAATACTCCATGCATCATAAAGAAAATGTGAACATCTGTAGAATAAGAAGTTATGCCTATGCCATGTGGTTGCTTCACTCTGAAGAGATGCAAAGTGACAATCGGTATAGCTATTGGTTCTTGCTGATGAGGTCCTTTGCAAAACTGCATCTGGTATGGAACCTTCTATTTAACATAAAAATAAAATATAAATATAAATGGAATGTTGAGTTATGTATATTAATGTATATAAAGATTAGGAGAGAGGAAATTCATTTGTCTCTCTCCATATGCCATTTCACATTGCTCATTCCTTGCATGTCATCTACAAAAGGCCTAAAAGCATTTGAGAAGTAGCCTATAGTATTTTTCACAGGATAGGATCATCTTTGCTGGCAACTGGGCAGCAAAAATCTATTGAGTTGTCATTGCTGATGGCACACAAAGGCATTGCCTTTAACTGGGGCAAGGACAAAAACTCAGTGATCATTCTGTCTCAATCTAGAAATGTATACTTGATTGGTGAATACCAGTAAAGAAGTTTCTAATCAGAACACTTTAATTTTTAATGCAGGCAACTTAAAGACACTGCAAGGGCACACATGATAAATGTTCACCTTTAGTGAAATATATAATGCATTTTATAACTGTTTGGATTCCTGTGAACATTGAGGGTCACAATGATTTTGATCTCATGACAATAGTTCTTGGCAACTGTAAAATATGGGTATGAATTTCTGGGGACACCAACCCAATTACAGAGAGTCCTAACTGCTTTTTAACTCATATATGATACCTTCTCCATTTCTCTCCAGGCCTCTCAGCATCTAGCTATTAAGTAATTAATATATTGATGGTAGTAGGGAAAAGTTAAATAAAGATAAAATGAAGTAAATATTGATTCAAAAGGGAAAAGTAAAAAAGTAGTTCAATAGATACTGGTTTAACCCAGATTATTTATTTTTAAATAGGAGTCAGTACTAGGCTTTTTTTGTTGTTGTTATTTTGTTCAGAGTTAACTTTTTTTCCTAATAACTTTAGCATATTTGTTATCACGTTAGCAAGAATATCTACCCTTTCTGTAAGGTAATAAGTGTAGCGTCATAGAAAAGCCTAATCATTTTTCTTCTGCTATGATGGGAGATTTTAAAGAGAAACATAAGCTTAAAGCAAGTTACAATACACAGCCTAGTTAGTATTTTATATAAATCAAACACTTCCCTTGAAGATGTGTTTTGCTGCAGAAGTACTGTACACCTAATACAACAGCTGGGACCAGATAATTGAGTTAGATGCCTTGTGGGTGATAAATCTAAGTTAGATTCATCCAAGATTTATGCACAGGATAAGGTAGAAAGACAATAATAAAACAAAACTAAACAAAGAATAACAGCAACAATATTCTATGAAGGAAAATAAATGAGCGGAGAAAAACAGTATTTTTTCCCAAGACTCCTAACTTTCTAGATAAGTGTGTGTGGTTGGCTATTTGTTTTCAACTCATTATCACTGCCACCCACTTCTGAGATTTTACCTGCATTGCAGAGGAGAAGCTAAATCCCCCTTGCTCCTGTATATAGCAGGTTACTATCTGCCAACAATAGGCAATGTCACAAGATTTAGAGGCAAGAGAGAAATAAAAGGGGCCGTTGTTCTCCAGATGCAGTTGTAAGTGTGCATGGGCAGATGTGGGGTCCAAATAGCTGCTGGGAAATTGTTCTTGAGCATAATCCATGTTAATGATGCAGATTAAAATAGAAGATAGAGTGTTCCAGAGGTTAGTGAGATGGACAAGGGCTTCGGATGAGATGATTTTTGGATTTTCAGGAATTGTAGGGTGAGATTTTTAGAACTTCCTGCTTTGGAGCTTCAGGCTGATATCCTTGGTGACGGCTTCTCTGACTTCTGTCCTCTGCAACCTTCTTAATGGTTTTGCCAGCCTCTAATTCTTTTTTAAAAAACTCTTCACTAACCAACCACAAATTCTGAATGATACATTGTGTTCCATGTAAATACAGTCTTATTCTTTTAGGCAGAAAACGAAAAACATGGCTCCAATTCAGAATTATTTTTTGAAGAGAGAGGCAGAAAAATTGAAAATTGTTTAGAGGAAGAAGAATATCTTTGAGTTTTTCATATACATGAAGCATAGTTTCAGATAGCGGGATATACCAGTGGTGAAATAATGCCCCGAATCGCTGGCCTTATAGAGCTTCTAATCCAGCGGAGAAAGAATGCACTGGAGTATGTAGTGCCAGTGGGGGAGAAGGATGTAAGTGGGGAATGCAGCTAAGCGCCCTAAATTGTGCATAGAGAGTCTGGGTAGGAGCGGATTGCAGTAATCCAGGTCACAGATGATGAGGGGTGGAACTAGAATGGCAAAAGTAGAGCTTTATAAATAAATGTATTTGATTGTCGACTAATTTATTCATTCAAACAATAGGTTTCGTGTATGCTATGTACAGGAACTATGCTGAACACCAGAAACAAAGCTGAAAAATGATGCCTGCCCTTATGAATTTAAACAAGAAATATGATAAGCAGCCTATAGATTAGATTAGATTAGATTATGAAATTCCATAATATAGATAAAAGACAAATCACAATGTGAAAAAGGAATTGAAATTGCTGGGATATGTGTGAACAATATTAAATAGGACAGTCAGGTTAGGATTCCTGTCCCTGTGGCCTTACGTACTCCCAGCCTAGAAGTTTTAGTTCCAAAGAAAAAAATGCTTCCTCCCTCAGGAAATGTTAACAATGTTTCTATTGAAGGGGAAGTTAAGACTGCCAGCCAGTGACCTTGAGCTCCTCATGCCTCTAAATCAACAGGCAGAAAAGGGACGTACTGTGCTGGCTGGAGTGAATGATCCTGACTACCAAGGCAGAAATTGGGCTGCTGCTCCACAAGAGAGGTGAGGGAGAGTGTGTCCGGAATACAGGGGATCCCTTAGGTATCTGTTAGCATTACGATACCCTGGGATTAAAGTCAGTGGAAAACCAAAACAACCCAATACAGGAAGGACTACTAATGGCTCCGATGCCAGTAATGAAAGTTTGCGTCCCCCTGCCAGGTAAAGAACCACAGCCAGCAGGGCTGTTTGAAAAGGGCAATGTGAATTCAGAGTGGAGAGTAGAAGAAAGTAGTTATAAATACCAACCCTGACCAGGTTGGTGACCAGTTGTAGAAATGAGAAAGGTAATTGCCATGAGTATATCTTGCTTATTTTCTTATGAATGATTGTATATCTATCATCTGTCTATTAATAACTGTGTGTGTCAATCAAACGTCTTTGTTTACTTCTCTCTTAGGACTTTATCAAGTTAACATAGATGTATTGACTTTACATCATACTCATTTAAGATACAAGATATCAAAGAGTAAACATCATTCAAGGACTTTATATCCTTAATATAAAGGGGATATCTGGACAAAGAATTAGTACATTTTGGGTTGTGTGCAGGATAGTTGTATCATGTTAAGTGGATGTACAACCTTGTTATTGTCTTTATTTGGAGTGTAATATGGTTTAAAAAGATAGGTAGGGGTGCCAAGTTGACAAGAGATGGGACTTGTGATGATTAATTTTATGGGTCCAATGGGTTGGGCCACAGAACCCAGATACTTGTTCAAACTTTATTCTGAATATTTCAGGGAGAGTGCTTCTGGATGAGATTTACATTCAGATTGGGTGGACTTTGAGGAAAGAAGATTGTACTCCATAATGTGAGTGGACTTCACTCAATCAGTTGAAGATCTGACTAGAACAAAGGGCTGGTTTTCCTTCCATAAGCAAGAGGAAATTCTCTAGCAAACTGACTGTGGACACAAATTGCAACTCTTTCCTCAGACCTCCTCCATCAGATTTTACACTCTCCGGGCTTCCACAATCATGTGAGCCAATTTGTTAAAATAAATATTTTCATACACACACATCTGTTGGATCTGTTTCTTGATTAAAGAGAAGTGGCAATAGCTGGTATATGTAGTTGATTCAAGAAAAAGCTTTTCAAGATTCCTAGATTTTGTTAGAAGTGTGGATAAATAAAGAATGTAATAGAAGGGATGCAGAATATGTTGATGTCAAAGTGGGAGTTTGCTTAAATAGTGAAAAATAGTGAAAAATCATAGGATTGCACATATACTTTGATGGCAAAATCAATAGAGTTTAGGTGGGTGATATTGCTATGAATCCACACAATCCTTAGTAAAGAAATTTGTTTACTTTGTCCCAGACATTCTTTTTCTAGATAATTGATTTAAGCAATCAATTTTAATATACTATGTATGTAAAATAGAATATAAAAGTTAATTTGGGACAAAGATTATGTTTCAGATCACCACTGATTAACTAAAACTAACTCGATTACAAAAATTAGAACAGAATGCTCATGTGCTAATATTTTATCAAGTATAAATTTAGACATGAATTTCAGCATTCATACAATATTGTATGTGTATCCATATGTCATATATATCCTTATATCATGCACATGCACACACATATATATTCCATATATGTACTTTAGTTTATTGTATATTATTTTTATTGGGATATTTAGGAAAGCTTTGGATAATAGCTAGACCATAAAATTTATTTGTGCTTTTATTTTAAATTAAATAAAACTTCTTTCTTTCTTTTTATTTAGGCTAGTCAAGTGAATCTCTTTCTTTCATTTTTTTCTTTCTTTTTTTCTTTTTTCTTCCTTCCTTTCCTTGCTCCTTCCTTCCTTTCTCTTTTCATTCCTTTTATTTATTTCTTCTTTATCTTTCACTTTTCCTCCCTTCCTTCTTTCTTTTCTTCCTGTTACTTTTTATCATTTATCATATCATCATTAACAGATACTTAAGAATTTGGTACGGCTCTCCATCCCATGATAAATACTTTAATTAAAAGTTTTGAAGTGTACACAAAGTTGCTGCCCCTTAAATTTGATTGTCTTTATTAAAGAAACAAAATTAATGTTCATGGAGCAGCTAAAGGAGTATAAATCATGTTTAATTTTGTCAATGCATAAAATGATGACTCTAAGAAAGATGAATTTTCAAAGAGGGGGAGAACTTTTCAGACGAGGTTTCATGAAAAGTCTTACAATTGAAGAGAATAATCTAGCATCATTTTAACATAATTTTGAAATATAATAATTTATTTATGGCTATATTATCTTGTAATATTCCTATATTATACAGTACATTTCTTAGGGGTATTTTTGTAAGTTATATTCTTTACATAAGCACTCATGCTGTATTTTGAAAATAGCTCTTTCTGAACTTCTTTCCAGCCAAAAGTTGATCATACATATTGCGGTCCAGAAAACAAAACCCAAAAACGAAGTACTCAGAAGTAACAATTTTTCTCTGACTTCTGTCCTGCCTCTCAGTTTAATTTTAGCCATAGAAACTAGAATCCCTCTTTGCCAAGGTGGACCATAGAAACCAGAACTCCTTTTCCCAAAAGCCAGCCATAAAACCTGAAATTATGCTGCATAAAAACTAGACATAAAGAAATTATCTGACCTACCTTGTTTCACTGTAGGTCATAAGACCCCTAATCCAGAGAGCCCTGCTCCACACCCAGAAAGAAGGAACGCATGCTCCTCGAGAGGCCAAAGTATCTTGGGTTTTTTCCCTATTCATAGGTGACCTAAAATACTATACTGTAGAAATCAGCCTTTGCTTTTTTGTGGTTCAGTTCTTATGTTTATATTTTGGTCACATTTTGCTACATAATGACCTTAATACACCAAATCCTCTTCAGCAGACTGTTCTGTATTTTTACCACTGCATTTTAGCTGTTACTGTCATCACCATCATATGTGCCATTGTATGCACATATTATGTAGTTAAGTGACTCCTCCAAGTACTGCCCAGGCTGCCCAAGGGTCCCATTTATTATAATATGTAGCACAAAGACTAAATTAGGTGCAATCATCTATTTAAAGATGGAATTAATTTGAAATTTTTCTAGTAATTAAGGTAAAATTCGAAGGATACTATTTCTAGATTTACACACCAAAGGCTATGTTGGGAACACACTGACAGCAGTGAAACTCAATCTACGTGGCCTGATTTCATACATGAAAGACAACTCTCTCGCCTGCAAAATATCCCCTAATCTGCAAAGCCTGCGATTCCTTTAACAAGGACAGACAGTATTTTATTCCACAATTCACTGGAAGCTAAAAATACAAGTACTTGGGAGAGGTATCTCATTGATTTATATTTATTCTGTGCTGTAAATGACTGAGATCAAATCCTTTCTTGCAAGGAGGTTTTGTTATGAGGGAATTACAATTCTGAAAAGGAACAAAGTGACTGTTCCTGAGGGAGGTAAAGTTGTTAAGCAAGAGAAGGCAGATCACTCAAGGCCATTGTTCCCAGCTTCAACATTTTGCCTAAGGCCACCTTGATAGCAGCTCTGCTTTCATAAGCATCCTGAAGAAGTAAGCTCCAGTGCTCTTTGAAGCTGAGAAGGCAAAATGATAATGAAAGGACCATATTCTCACTCTCCACTCTCACATCTTCACTATCTAATATCCATTACTATTCCTGCCTGGAAGCTGAAGCACTCTTTCCCATTCAGACAGGAGAAAAGAGGAGACAGTTGCTTCAATTTCTGCTTAATTCTTCCTTTTCCCCCTTTGCAGCTAAAATATAAGTAAACAATTCAGAATCCAGAGGGGGGTGGAATATATATGTGTGTGTGTGTGTGTGTGTGTGTGTGTGTGTGTAATCCCTGTATCCAAAAACTTGAAAAATATTCAAATGAGATTCTATGCCCTGCATAGATAAAACCTTACTTTGGACCTTTAGACTGTGAACTCTTAATTCAGGATTAAAAAAAAAAATACAAAGCTGCAATGCTTTAGTTGCAACCATAAATACAAGTTATTTAATTAATTGGTTTTCAAGGAGCACTTTCCCAAAAACCTTTCTCTTCTCTGCGTAAGCACTACTTTATTATATTAAATTGGTACTAAGAATTCCACCTAGAAGGTATTATTGCTTTACAATGACAAAATCATGTTGAGAAACTTGCTAACATTCAACAAATAGTAGATGTGATCATTATTTCTCCGACTGGCTAGAAAATGAATTAAGAAACTACATTCCTTACCTCTATATTATCCTATGTTAATTTTAAACTTACTTGGCCATATGTAAAAAGCTGCCATTGACTTTAGACTTGATAAACACTTGAAGGTAGAATTTAGTCTTTTATATCTTAAGAAATTTCCCTGAGGTATTTTGGACCTTATACTTGACCTGGACAATGACAACCTAAATCATTCCTACAGTCTACTTCAACTTGACTTTGCTATTTTTTTCTGTCTTCATTAACATTTATTTGCTCTTCCAGGACTGTCCTTCCTGGGCAACTGGTTTGATAGTTTACTATTGCAACTTCCTGAAAGACCCAACAACTGTACAACAAAAAACTGATGGTTTGCACACAAAAGCTTTGCCTCAAAATTCCAGCCTTAACATTTCCACAAACCGCTCCTGATTTATTATGGTTCTCGTCCAATCATAATCAAGTTCCTACATTGAAAAAGGCACCCTAAAGCAAATATCAAAATCCCAATAAGTTTTGACCTCACCATCCCCACTCTGAGATGCTCCTTTGTTGTGGGGAGCAATAAACTCAGCTCTGTTTCATCAACAGGTTGTATTGGGGACGAACCCCTGGAGAACAGCATGAACAAAGGCATGAAAGCAGAAAGCATGTGGAATGGTAAGAAAAATGGCAAGTAGTATATTTTGGCAAAATTTTTCTGTAACTCTGGGAATAGTTACAAAAATTGAAAAGCTAAGATAGGATCATATCTACCAGTATTTTAAAGCTTGGATTTTTTTTTTTTAAGACCAATAGCTGTGGCAATACTTTGGGATATCCTGGCAAATTTATATCTATGCCACAGTTAGTATGAACATTGTATTAATTACATTTTATAAATAACTTACTTTTCAAAAAAGAAAAAATGAAAACTTATTTAAAGCTTTCCATCTTTTTTATGCATTGTCTCTTGCCTTCTTTACTGGGCCACCCATCAATCCGGTAATCAATCTTTCATCAATTGTTGATGCAGATAGTATAGAGCAAAAGAAAAAAAGAAGAAAAGAAAACAGACAGATATGTGTCAAAATCTGTATTTTTAACATTACTCTGTCAATCGTACACAAAGACCCCACTTTTTCTGAAACTATAGAAAAAAAGGTGTGAACACAATTGACACGCCCACAACAAAATTTGAAGTGGATAGAATTAGTTTTTCTCTCTTTTCAGGATGTGTCTCTCCCCTACAGACCCAGTGTTGTCCTACTTGAGTGCCTAAGTTCCTATCAGTTCTGACCTTCTAAATTTATTTCCAACATTAGTTTTAACACTAAGGTGTTAATGACTGACAGTGACACTGTCCCTGCACTTCAGATGTTGGTTTGATACAAAGTGCTTGTTAGCTAATGGTATTAAGTAATCATATGTATCAAAAAGAATGACACTGGAGGGGAAGACTTTTGCACAATTATTTCTGCAGATTTTCAATCTGTACTTACAGAATGTAATGAAAGAATAGACTGTAATATATATGTGAGAAACTGGCATATCTCATGTGCTTTTCCCTTTCAGCTCTTATTTATATAACACTGTATATCCTAATTTGAAAACCGTACACACCTATTGTATAATATAGGCATGATACACAAAAAATGTATGCAAAAAGTTTAAATTATACATTATCACATCAACTAGAAAATGTAACTTTGTTTAAATAAAAGACTTCTTAAAAAGTAAGACTAGTTTTGGAGATCATACTCTAGGAATAAGAAGGATACAATCTGTAGGTAAAAGAATTAATATTCAAACAAGGTCATCATTTAAAATGATTTATAAACGAGTTAGCAGTACTTTTATTTAGAGATGTATGTCTTCAAAACATTCCCCTTCATTATGTACTGATTGATATTTTTTCCACAAAGACAAATTAGATTCCACATCATCAATAAGCGTTTGTTAATCTGACTGTCAGAGGTATTCTTTCTAATCTCAAAGCATTTTCTTTTGTATCAATGTCATTGCATTAATCACATATGTCCTTGTGTGTTTTAAAGGAACTGGGTGTGTTTCTTATCTTTCCTATTCAATAGTAAGTATCTCGAAAGAATCTCTGTACCCATCAATTAAGTTTTCAATATATTTGAGTTGAATTGAATCACGCACTAATAGCAAACTCATGTAATGCTAACTAAATGCTAGGCAAAACTTTTAGCAATATATATTATACATATAATTTACTTCCTATGAATATACATAATTTATGTATTATATTAATTATACTATTTGCATAAAATATTAGCTATATTAATATTAATTACTTAATATTATTTTTATTTATTGTATATACTTTATTTACTGTAAATATATAATTTGTATATAAATGTATATATAATTTATTTCCTATAATAAGCCCATGAGTTGTTATTAACTCCTTTTACCTTGGGAGAAACTGAGGCAGTGAGAAGTTATGTGAGTTGCCTCTGGTCATATACGTAGTAGGGGGCTTGTGCAAAATTTGAACCAAGCAGTCGTAGAGTGAACACTATGTTTTACTGACTACTGCATGACAGAAAATATATATACTCAGGAATTTACATAGCTTTTAATTCTGTATTTAATTTTCTTCATTATGTATATATATTCATATCCATTCCTTTATAACATATTTATATATCTGTATTGCCATCTATCTATATTTATACGTGAAATCCTAATTATAAATACAAGTACATTGTAAAAAATTAAAATAAGAAATCATTTTCATAGAAATGATTTGTATGAAAAATTTTAATCCTTTAATCTTTTTTTTTTTTTTTTTTTTTTTTGAGACAGAGTCTCACCCTGTTGCCCAGGCTAGAGTGAGTGCCGTGGCGTCAGCCTAGCTCACAGCAACCTCAAACTCCTGAGCTCAAGCGATCCTCCTGTCTCAGCCTCCCGAGTAGCTGGGACTACAGGCATGCGCCACCATGCCCGGCTAATTTTTTCTATATATATTTTTAGCTGTCCATATAATTTCTTTCTATTTTTAGTAGAGGTGGGGTCTCGCTCTTGCTCAGGCTGGTCTCGAACTCCTGGGCTCAAACGATCCGCCCACCTCGGCCTCCCAGAGTGCTAGGATTACAGGCGTGAGCCACCGCGCCCGGCCAATCCTTTAATCTTATGTAGGAGAAATAAGACCATTGATAGTTAAGTGTATAGTCAAGACTTTGTTTATATGCATGTGCTCAACATCAGGAGACATGCAGAACTTTCAGAGCAATAAAACAGTGAAAACAACATAAATGTCATTTGGCGAGGAAGGGATTAATACATTGAGGTATAATCATGATAGAATGCTGTATTTGTCTTAGCTTGGGTATCTCAGGAAGCATACCCTGAAAAAGGGATTAGGAAACATATTGAGAAATTGATCCCAGAAAGCTGGAGCGAGGGATTGGGGACAGTGACACCATGCAGGAGGAAAAGTCAACAGAATGCATGAGTGACTTGTTTACTGCTGCAGGCTCCTGGGGCTCTTTCCCCTTGGAGATACCTGGGGAACTATCTGAAACGGATGTCAGAATTGCTGTAGTAAAGGTCAATTCATTCCTTCACTAGCAGCAGCCTGTCATTCGTGAACATATCGTCTGTGGCCTCAGCAGTCTGGTAGAAGTCGAGGAGTGGTAAGTTGCAGATAACCGTGTTTTACTCCCACCCAATTCACTATTCTGACCTTGCCCGGTGTCCACCTGTCAATAACCTTGCCTTGCACAACAAAGAGATTCGTTAAGTACAAGAATACATAGGTAAGTGAACAAATTTAGCATGTCATTTCATATTCAGATTACTTAACAACAGAGATGACCACTGAGAGAGGCCTTGTAGCCTCCTTTAGATTTATGGTAGCCACTGACCCAGGACTCTCTGCATAAGTAAGCTGTGGCTTCCGAAGCCTCAATGCATCTACGTTAACACAAGATTCTTTGAAATCTGAGCAACATGATAATTCTGACAAATAGGAGATCATTGAAACAGAACATGCCATTATGTTGTCATGAGAAACAAAGATATGAATTCCTCCCAGGTGAGAGCAGGAAGGATGGTTTGATGAAAGTCAGGCTTCGTTGCCAATAGGTAAATAAATGAATCTCAGCTCTAGTCTCTCACTTAACTCATGAGTGATGAACAAACACAAAAAGCAAATTCCTTTTAGATTGCTTCCCAGTCTATCAGAGCATAATCTCTTTGATACTTCAATGTTTTATAATCTACATTTTTTTTTTTTACGTTTTGATGTGTTCTTGCGATCTAGACACCATTCCTGACTTATCATCTTAGCCCTCCCTATAAATTGAGTTCACATTATTCCTGTTGGAAAGATATTCACCTGTACCAAATGAACACTTCAGTAAGATGCTCCCATTTCATTTTCAGCTGATTTAAACCAGCAGCTGGGCTCTAATTTGCAAGTTGAATTTGCCTGCTCTAAAATGCCACAGCCACAAACTAATACAAAATTTGCTTTCCTTAATTCTCCTAGGATTTGATATCTTGCAACAGGGGGCTGGATAGAGGAACATTCATATTTATTTCTTGAAGGGCTTGAAAATTATCTTCCCTTAAAAGTGGAGAACAATTTCAAGTGATGTGTATGCATGTATAAATTTAAACTGCATATGTACACCCAGAATAAAATCACACAAGGCAAGATGATTATGTTTTATAATTGAAGGTTTTGCATTGAATGTATTTCCCTACATCATATTTATGATATTTAAAATACCAAAATCCAGAAAGCCTGCATAAGTAGACAAGTCATAAAAAGAACATGTATTTAATGTAGTAAAATTGTAAACAGCACAAAGCTTCTCAACCATTTTTAATATCTAATATATTAACAGTTACCTAAGGAATAATAAGTGGAAGAAGATTGTTCACATATTACATTATTTTCATTTAACAATTCCAAATTTAAAAATGAATACTTGTAATTGAATGAATAAACAAGTGGAAGTTTTATAGTAAGACACTGTCAGGATGTACTGAGGCATTATTTTACCAGTTATTAGTTGTTTAAATTATCTTCTCTATGGTATTTCTGCAATAAAGGAATAAAATATTTTTAAAATAAAAAATGATGGGAAAAGAAGGACATATTTGCTTACCACTAGACATATAAATTTCTTTATCACAAAAGGTTAGAAAATATATCTGTTTAAGACTATTGTTAAGATTTAACTGATTTCAGAATCTTACTCATAGTTATCTTTAGAATAACACAATGTGCAATGCAATGTTTGGCCCTATCTCTTTTAGCGACTTCACTAGTATATCACTGACAATACGATGGACAGCTTCAATAACAATCTGTGACTCAACAGAGCTTGTCTCACTGGTATCATTCACACATGCCAATATCAGCCTTCTTCCTCTCTCTAGTGCCCCTGTGTCAACAAAAGAACAAAATCACTTACAAATTCCTCTTAAACAACAAAAATAGTTCATTAAAAAAAGACTGTCATTGGATAAATTGTCAACGTAGGTATTTCAACATTTTAAAATTTGTTTCAGAGCTGGCTACCTTGCTTTGTTTAAATCCAGGACAACTTATTCTAGGCTCTGGAAATACTAAAAGAGGAGACATTTTTAAATACTTTAATTTCCTAGATCATTAAAGTAGGTCTTTACTTTTTTTCTGCAACTTATACCACGCTATTTCAGTGGCATTAAATCGTTTTCTTCCTCTATTAAAACAATTTTTTACTATGAGGTTTCTACCAATAGATGTGACTCAAAAATTTACAATGTAAATATGAAATTATAAGAAAAGATGTAAATCATTGTCAACCTCCGATAATTATTGTGTGTGTATATATATATATCCTACCAATAAAGTTTTCCACCAAACCTTGAACAATTTCTTATTTATAAATTTATTAATCCAACAACCTAGATTTTCATTATGATTTATAATAATGATTTCTTAAATTTTTAAGGAAAATAGGTAGTGCCACTGAGACCCCATCCTTGTTCCTCAAGGAAGCATATTTCCACTGAATAGTGGGAATTAGATTTACGGAGGATGTCAGCCAGGTTGTGCTGTGAATAAGTAAAGGAAAAAGCAAGATTAAGTGAGTTTCTTGAAAATTGTTAGTCACACCAAAAAAGTTGAGGTCATCTGGAGGGCTGCAGAAAGAGTCTTCTTAAGCACTTTGTCAACTCATTTTAGGAATAACTGCCTCAGGGGACAGAAGTGAGAGCCCAGCATTTGGAGAGGAAATATGCAAAGACTGTGTAACCTTGGTGGTGTGATGACCTCCCCAACCTAACTTGTGTCGCCCCAGCTCTCCCGTCTCCACAGCAGAGTCCTCTTCACCTCCATCTGTGGTGCAGCCTCTGAGCTGAACTGCAGAATGTGAGAAGCCAGATGTCAGTGACACTGGAAAACAATTTCTAATATAAGTTTTGTCTTTCACACAGGTTTAAGTAATTAGACATTGCAGTGTTTCATAAAAGGTCTCAAATCTGACTCATTGAACCACAAAATATTAGTTTAGTACTTTAATACTTTGAATTATTCACATAGCTTCTTTCTTTTAAAGAAAATGCGCAATGCCAAGGTGGACTTGTTGGGTTTTTCAAGTTAACAGATAACACGCTATACTCAAAATCATCATGCTCTGATCCTGAGAAAAGGTTTAATATAAGCCAGCCTCAGTCTATCATCTGAACAGAATGTGGTAATTACCATTTCATAGGCTTTGTAAGGACAGTTGAGATGACTTATGGGAAGTTTTCTTGTACAGGGCATGGACTCAGTAAAGGAACATTTTTTTTGCTTTCCTGTCCCTCCCTGAAGTAAATGACTTAGACTGTAAAACGGCTAGGGATTAGAAAGTATTTAGCATTGCATTGAACAACTACTTTAATAAATTGCTTTAGTAAAATATCAGCATGCCTGCAAAATCTTCAGAGATTTGGTAACTGAAATATGAAGAACAGAAGTGTTTCTGAAGTACAGAGCTGAAGAAACTACTTGGCATTGTCAAATAATAACATACTACATAATCACAATATTATGTAATCATGTAATTTATAATTTAAAATGTTGTTTTGTTATATAGTCTTACATAAACATTCTGTACTGTTTAATACAGAATTAACATTAATGTTAAATACTTTATGAACATGAAGTCACTATTATATTAAAAATAATTGTGCAAACATGGACCGTGAGCCTAATATATATGAAATAATTAGTAAACATTTATAAAATTAATTAAGATATATATTAAGTAGAGCAATGTGATGATATTCATTCCTACAAATTGAATGAAATATATATTTGTAATTTAAAAAATATTATCACATAATAAAGTAGCATATAGACTTCTCACAGAAATAAAACCTTTATTATGGGCTTAGAGAAATAGTATAGTTAGTGATTACACACTATGTCCAGCTTACTTTGTCCAAAACTTTTGTTTTACAGGTTTAGAAGCACACACAAAAGAATTAAAGTCCTAGCTTCCAAGATATCACTAAAGAATAGTTCTGGAACCAAAAATCAAGATTCTGAATGTCCATATACCATTTCTTTTCCTAATGAGGTAATATAAGAAAACCTGATGAGCATTTGACTTTTTGGGGGAGGTGCTAATGTGCTCAAGTAAATTAGAAATAAGTATTCATTTAGGAAAATATACTACTTGTCTATGTGTATGTGCATAGACATTACTCTGTGTTGATAAGAGAATATTAGACATAATTATTTAGGATATTTAAGAGGATATATTTATACATAAAATGTAACAATTCCTTTTGTATGCCAAAAGATGGTTTGTATTAAAATATTTCTGTTGCTTTACTACTTTATTAATGTCCTCTCTGTAGTCCTGTATTAGTTTCCTAGGGCTACTGTAGCAAATGCCACAAACTCAGTGCCTTAAAAGAACACAAATTTCTTCTCTCACAGTTTAGGAGACCAGAATCTGAAATCAAGGTTTCGACAAAGTTGGATCCTTCTGGAGGTTCTGAGGGAGAACCTGTCCCATGGCTCTTTCTTTGCTTCTGATATTTCTCGAAACCTTGGCTTTCCTTGGCTTGTAGTTGCATCACTCTACTCTCTGTTTACATCATCACATGATCTTCTCCCCGTGGGAGTTTGTGTGTCTTCCTTTCTTATAAGGACACGAGCCAATGACTATAGGGCACCAACCTAATCCAGCATGACTTCATATTAACTAATTATGCAAACATCTTATTTCAAAATTAGGTCACCTTCTGAGGTTCTGTGTAGACGTGGACTTTGGGAAGATACTATTCAACCCACAACATCCTTCCAAGGAGCTGGTGCCAAACCTGTGCTCTAAAAGTATAGAAATGTAAATGTGTTAAATCTAACAGTATATTCCTCTTTGAAACACCCTGTCAGAACCAGAGAAAAGTTAATACTATAGAATTCCACTTTATTCTTAGTCTCATTTCTTGTTTCTGAGAAAAAAATCTAATTTTGTTATTTAATTAATCTAATTGTGACACATGCCTTAAACCTTGCCCATTGCACCTGAAAAAGAAAAAAAAGAAAAAACCTGAATCATTTGGATCTGTTTATAAATATTCCTTAATTTATTTATTCAGTTAATAAACATTAATAAGTACTGTATCTGTCATACATCAAGCTGTTCTTTAAAAGTTGAGACTTTGGAAGAAACAAACTATTATGAAGATATATCTACATGGACTGAGTATTTTAAATGTTATGGAATTTGGAACTGATTTCAATAGATACTGAATCCAAGAGCCTACTTAGTTTCTTTTCAGGAATTTTTCTAAGCTTCACTTAAAAGTTATTTGGAAAACATAAGATAAGATTCTTGAGGTAATACAGACAAACATTATAGCTGGAGAAGAGTAAGGCAGTGTTATCGTAACTCACTGAGAAAACAGGCATTCCACAATCTGCCTAGTGAAGGCTGCTCCTCCGACTCCCTAGTGGGACTTTCCCTAAAAAGATGACAGGTGATGTTTCTGATTGAATAAATATAATTGTGACTGAATAACATGTTTATTTTGTTCTTGTTAAAGAACACAGGATGTGTGTATAGTATTCACTTTGCAAAATGTTTACTTTCATTTGCAAAATGTTTTGCTCAACTGAACTGCCAAAATTAATTTGAATGTGGAGGAAAGTAAATAAAATACAAAACAACCTTATAACATTAACCCACATTAAGTTTTTGAGTATTCAAATTTTAACTAGTGGCTGGTTATATCTTTAGAAAACTAAATAGCTTTCAAAAAATTTAACATCAGTTCTGGATGTGTAATTTTTTTCCCTCTACTTTCTGGAGAGCTCTGTATAAATCACTCAGAAGCAACTAAGGAAACCAATATAAAGTTGGAAAATACCAATAAATAAGAAAACATGACATATAGTACACCTGAGAGAGTGGTTATTATGAGTCAAGAATATTTTTTCTATGAGCCAAAGGTTTGCTAGCAAGAGGCTACAGTGTCCTAATTATAAACTGAAAATAAGTTGCTGCGTGTATCCTACGTTTGAAAAGTATCTAGCCACATCATTCTTTGGGGACCTATTTTTGTATGTTTTTGCAGGAGTGTTATATATTCGGATATTCTTATTTTTAAGAAATAGTCTCCCTTTAAAAATAAATGTACTGTTGGCATGGATTTTTAAACCTACTCAATACTTTAAGTTCATATTTTTTTCTAATTTTCAGAGGAACAGAAAAAGCATAGTTTAATATCAATCAACTTTACTTTTTTGTCTTCTCTTTATCTTTCATGCTACCCTGATCTTTCATCAAAACATCGTGTGAGTTGACTGAATGACTTTATGGGAGGAGACAATGCTGAACATTAACTGCTGAGGGAGACAATATAAGAGCAGGTTGGTATAACTCACAGCTTTTCTGATATTAGTCAATTCTGTTAGCAACATGGTTACTTACATGACAAATGATTCATGCTGTAGCCCAATGGATATCATCGCCAGAGTTCAGTTATGTGTGATGCTAACACATTTGTGACTTTGAATATATGAGGTTTTTATGAATAGCTATTTTTACTAAAAGTGTTATGTTATAGTATTATGGGCTTTAATAAGAATTGAGTGTAAGGATTTTTTTTTTTCATTTATGAGAAAACATCAAAACTAATATAATGAGTGTGCTCTCATACAGCTGAAGTTCCAAAATGAATAGTTAAGAAAGAAACTTCAAACCATTATGGAATCATTTCAAAAAAAATGAATGTTCTATTGGATCTTCCCTTAGACCAGATTTTCAAGAAAAAGACAAAGCTTTTATGTTTCCAAAGTTATTTTGTTAAAAGCAGAACAAAACAGGAAAAAAGGATAAAAGCATCATGTGAAATTTTGGAGGGATGAAAGAAAATAATATTCAGATTACAAAAGAATAAAAGAATGCTTGCCATTTCTTTGTGATATCATTGATAGCCCTGGGATGACTAAAGTGGTTCCAGACATGGACTTCTGTTATAATGAAGTATTTGGGATAGAGAATATTAGATAACAGACATAAATAAGATTAATTAATAGTTTGTTATTTAAGATTTGATTATTAAAATAGATGATATCAATCTTAATATTCAATTACTTCTTGTAGTCTGATGTGCTAATATTTTCTCTACATCTTGCAATAGCTTAAAATTTTCCGTCAGCATTTATCATTGCTAGTTTGTTATTTTTTTAATTGATAAAATACTACACTGAAAAATAATGAGAGTCAAAAAACCCAAAAGTTTTGACAAAGACATTGGTTGGGCTTCTCTTTTCAGTTCCCTCTACCACCCTCTTTACGAGGTCATGAAACTTCCACTAACTCCCTGACTTACCACCTAGCCATAAAAAATGAAAAGATATATTCTCAGGAGCAACGTAAAAGAGAGGATTTTGAATACTTACCAGACATGATAGAAGAAAGGATTGGGGATCAGGGCTATGCATAGAGGGTGCCATGGTTTGAATTTTGGTGTGCCTCCAAAATTCATATTGGAATACTCACTGTGATAGTATTAAGAGGTGGGGCCATTTAGGAAGCGATTGAAGTCGTGAGTGCTCCATCCTCATGAATGGAATTAGTGTTCTTATGAAAGAGGTTAAAGGGAACACCCTTTTCTGTTTTGCTCTTCCATGTGAGGAGACAGAATGTGTCCCTTCTGGAGGAAGGAGTGTTCAAGCCACCATCTTGGAAGCAGAGACTGGGTCCCAACCAGACATCATACCTGCCAGTGATGTGACTTTGGACATCCTAGGATCCGTAACTATGAACAATAAATTTATGATGTTTATAACTTGCCCACTCTAGGGTGTTTTGTTATAGCAGCAGGAACAGAGTCAAACAGAAGGATTAGCTGAACTTTCATACACAGGAGTGTGGAAGTCTCAGGCTCTTTTCTCCGTTTGCTCCTATCATGCTGGCAATCAATCTGCAGCTGTCAGAGACTCTCAGGCAGACTGGAGAAGTTTCTCTGAAAGGTTATTAATAAATGATTCTGCAAAAATACTCCAGTTCATTGCCTTATAACAAAGCCAAAAGTCCACAAGCCATATCTACACACGCAGAACTCTTTCTCTTAAATAGAAATGGATATCCAGTGAGCACTGAATAAATGAGAAGAAAACTGCAAAATAAAAGAAAGGGACAAAAGATCAGACAACAACAAGAACAAAAAACTCATAAGAAACAGAAACAGTGCACAATCTGGAAGGAAACTTCCAAAGTTATTGTAAATAATATACTTAAGGAGATAATATATTGCATTCATGAAACTAAGCTGTAATTCTTAAAAAATGAATAATTACAGATAAGAAAAAGCACATATATGGAAAAAATCTAAGTAATAGAAAATTAAATACTTAAGCATAGCTGATATTTTTATATATGCTGTATATGCCTTAATGGATACCATCATATATTTAATTTTCCAAACAACCTTATGAGCTCTACACTATCATTATATTAATTTTACAAATGAGAAAAATGAGGCATAGAAAGTTATGTGACTTCCCCTAGTTCATTCAGTAAAAGGTAAAATAAGAATTCATCTTGGGAGTCTGGGCAAGATTCAAACTCAGAAAGAAATGGAAAATAAAATGGAAGGTGCAAAATTTTTAAAGGAATAACACAGTGAAATGTTGAAGAAAAATAGAGAGGAATCACTAGATTGAAACAACTCACAGTCCACATGAAATAAAAAGATTTATACAAGACTCATTTTTGTAAAACACTGGAAAAAAGATATCCTAAAACCATCCAGAAAAATCCTGTCACATATTAATAGAATATGGAAAATTAGTCTGTTCAAATTTCACACAATTCTGAGGGCAAATGACACCTGAAAATTCTATACACATTACATCTATTTAATATGATAAAAATAAAAGGCATTTGAAAACATTCAAGTTCTAAAAAATATGTTTTATTTTTATGTTCTAATAACTGATAGGAAGAAATATTTTACCAAAATAAGAGAGAAACTAAGAAAGAGAAAAAAGTAGAATTCAGGAAATAATTGATCTAATCCAGCAGAATAGTGAGGAAATATCCAGTATCACATTTGGGTACTGTTAGAAAACAATTCTCCATGAGTCTCTTGTGTTTCTGCACATCTTGTGAATAATTCCATGTGATAGAGTTAGCGTTTCCCTCTGGACCTAAGGACAGACATGCTTATTGCACATTATAAATGATTCTGGTTCCCAGAGCTCAGGGTTTCTTTCATGTAATACAACCCATGGTGTGTGCAGATGCCATCTGTCCTTCATGTCTCCTTGTGGGAATGAGGACACAGGAAACTGACGCAAATGTACTGATATTCTGGCCTCTGGTATTGCTGTGAGTAATAACTGTTATTTGTCTCTGGCCCAGGCATCTCATGTCTTCTGGCAACATCCATGACATTGTGGAAGGCTTATAGGCTTGCTTGTGAGCTCACCAGTCAGGTAATATTTCAGATCCTAAACAGTACTTGGTGAGTAGCAGGCTGCTACAGATTGAAATCGATGGACCCCATTCTTTACCCACAACCTTTGCTATGTAATTTTGCAAAGCCCTCTCATCTTGGGCAGGGCAATAAGTGCTCCACTTTGACCTGGGACTCTGTGGTCACTTTGACTGATGGAAAGTGAGTAGATGTGCCATAGCAAAGATGTGAAATGGACTTGCACAGTGGTACATTTGCTCTTCTATTGATTCTTCTATTGTCCTGAGAACAGATCCAGGCTAGCCAGTTGGAAAATGAGAGATTTATTGAAAAGATCTGAGTCACTGCTGTCACCACAAGGAGTCCAGTTTAGATTAGCTGATAGCCAGGAAAGTGAGGAAGCTCAGTCAAGGTCAGAAGAGCTCCCTAGATGACTGAAGAGTTTGAGAAAATAGTTTTTAAGAGAGAAGAAAATATGTTTATAATATATATTTAGAGAATTTCTATTTTTTACTATTTTTCAAATCATCCTTTTAACATTTTTGTGGTGAACCACATTGGTCCTAAGCAAAAATCCACTCATTTGTCCCCTTAAAGTACTACTTATCTCCTTGAAACCTATTACACTCTCCTTGTAACAATTGTCTCTACCTCCCTTATCCTCTGACAGAATGCTCTTCTTGCTATAGGACATAATTTTCATTAAATATTACCCATTATTTTCTATCACTTGCAAAACTATTTCACAAGGTGTATTTTGCAAAGCATCAGCTAAATGAGAATTTTCATATGGGGAGAGGAGTTTTATAGAGAAATGAAAATCTGAAATATTGTTTTGTATATCTATACCTGAAACACACACTTTATCATATGTAATCAGGAAAGACACCTGAAGACAGTTATTTTAACTTATTTTCTTTACAAATCTCTTAACATTTGTCAAAGCTCATATTCCACTAAATAGTAAGTATGAGAGGATTTTTCAAGAACTTTCTTCTATTGATAATTCTATCCTCAACTCCTGATTCTTCAGTCTCTTGCCCCCATTGTCCCCTCTGCTCTGCCCTTCCCCCACCACTAAGCTAGAACCCCACAGAGCTGTCATCCTTGGCTATAGTATATGTGCTATCTGTGGAATATGGCATCACTCAACACAGAACGCTTCACCTTTGGTAACCAACATGTGCGGGGATTTCTCCCCACCAACCAGCAATTCTCCAGTGGATGCCAGTAGAGTGTGCTACAATTTAATTCAATTATGACACTATTTACCTGGAGTTAAGGTCAGATCCCACATGTGTCAGGTCCTTAGTAAAATCTTTTTTTGTTGAATCTCCAACTTTTCTATGTTGCCATATATATATATCACATATTACATTGTGTCACGGTTATCCTCATATTTCTCTATCTCTTCATTCCTAATTGTAAGCAACTAGTAATGAAGAGCTCAATAAATATTTGATCAAATCAGTAAGTGAATGAATAAATAATTAAATATCGACATAAATTTTATCTATGAACACTGTTAATGTGAAACATTACTCTCTGTTGACCAGGAGCTATTAAGGCAGGCTGATTTTACTATATATTTCCAAAAGAAGTATAGTATGTAATAAGCAAACAAAAGTCACAAAATTTTAAAATACTCATTTCACAGTAATGCCACTGCAGCTCTTTTTAATTAAATATTCTAACATTTTAAAGTAATTATCACAATTTGTTCTGTTTTTAAGAATAACATATACTGAGTACCATGTACTAGAAACTAAGGAATTTGCATTTTTAATCTATTTACAGTCTCACGACAGTATTATTCAGTGCCTATTAGCATATCATAAAGTCCCTTTCTATATAGAACCAAAATTATAAGATGTGAAATAAAATAACTAAGATTGCATAGGTAGCAAATAGTGGCTGTGGAGTAGGGCCTCTCTAACTCCAAAACCACTCTCCTCTATACTGTTTTGCTTCACACTGTAAAATAAAAATTGTGCATTTGTCTCTAATTATTCCTGGCATTTAGTATGTAAGCATATTAAAATTGTAACCTTGGGACCAGACCAAACTGGGCCTACTCTGTTGATAACAAAATGTCAAGTTACTTTAAGATGTAACAAAGCTAAAAGCTGCAAGTCATGTAGCAACCGGATTCTCTTCCATTTTAGAGTCCTTGGAATGGTTAATCTTTGTTGGTTTGTTTTGGAATTACGGCTTTCAAGGAGGATAATTACTGATTAGGGTCAGAAAAAACACTTCAGCAAATATATTAGCATAAGGTATTTATTCAAAATATATTAGTGGGAACCTACAAATGCCATATGTAGGTTTTCTAACTGTGGAGGACATTTTATTGAACAAAATAGACAATATCTGTAACTCCATGAAGCATGATATATGCATATACCCCCAAAACATCCCAGTTGCTAAATTATAGATTTTAAAGAATTTCTCATGTTGAATAATACCTTCTGGAGATTCATTTTATCTCTGGAAAGCCTCAAGGAAAGACAATTACTTCATGAACAAAGACCTTCTTAGGTGTCAGTACCTCTATTAGTTTTGAGATAATTCAAGATATTTTTATTTTCAAAATATGATTCTCCAAAATTTTACTCACTTGTTATTCATTATCCAAACTTATAAAACTAATGAACCACAGTTCATCTTGCAATTGAAAAATAATATTATCATACCCATTTAATGGACTCAATATTTTTCTTGGATGCTCATAAGTTATCATGTAAAGTAATACACATTTCTGATAGAAATTTCTGAAGTCAAATATTGCCAAATACTGAAAATATAAAATAATATCAATACAGATCATATAATATATAATTAAATATATAAGCACAACATATGAAAATATAAATGTGAATATATTTATTTACCTATAATATATTTATAGGTAAATAAATATATAAAATAACCTACCAATATTATGAACATTGAAAGTAAGTAATAAAAAGTAAACTGTATTTTTCTTATTAGGCAAGAAATACTTGTATTTTGTAGGAAAAAAATCTACATATAAACAAAGAGAAAAATACAACAGTTGCAATTCTAAAGCTCTCAGATCATCACTGATTTAAACTGGTATTAATATATTTATGTACATTAATTGTATTATATGTCTCTTTAATACATGTTTTATATTTTATTAATATGATTTTTGTCACTATTCTAAAGCATCTTTTAAATCCTCACCTTGTATTTAATTATATGAATGGTCAAAAAATAATTTATGCAGTTCCTATCACTGAAAGCTTCTGATGTATAACATCTTTTGCATTATTCAAATATTGAGATATTGAAATACGTTATTATTAACTTTATTCCATAACTAATTTTTTTTGCATTTTTCTCTTTGAAACATATTTGCTTGTGGTCTCGGTTTAATTTTTCACCAAGATGGATCCTTTTTCTTTCTTTTTTATGAAAACTCTTTATGAACTGTGTAAATCTGTTTTGCATTGCTATAAAAGAAATACCTGAGGCTGGGTAATTTATAAAGAAAAGAGCTTTATTTGGCTCACAGTTCTACAGATGGTACAAGCATGCCACCAGCGTCTGCTTCTGGTGAGGGCTTCAGGAAGCTCCCAATCAGGGTTGAAGCAGAAGGGGGAGCAGGCATGTGACATTGGTGAGACAGGCAGCAAGAGAGGGAGGAGGAGGTGCCAGGCTCATTTAAAAAACCAGCTCTCTTGTGAACTAACAAAGTGACAAGTCACTCACTATCATGGAGAGGGCACCAAACCATTCATGAAGGATCTTCCTCCATGACCCAAAAACCTCCCACCAGGCCCCACCTCCAACACTGGGAATCAAATTTTAACATGAGATTTGGAGGGGCCAAACATCTAAACCAATTATAAATCAAATATGTTAATACGATTGCTATTATTATTTGTTCTAGGTAAGAGGCTGAAATTTAGAATGGCCTCTATTGGAGCCGCATGTCCCAGGTTGAAATTCAGGTTCTGCTACTTCTTAGTAATGTAACTTTCTGAAAAGGAATGAAGAATGGTATCCACTTCATAGCACTGCAGGGAAAAAAAAAAAGGTAAGGAATTAAAGTAATAAATAAAACATTGACTCAAAGAAAGCCCTGAATAAATAACTTTTTATTCTATGTGATGTAATTATTTCCATTTGTTAATTTTTGCTCTTTAATTTTACTATTGTGGAACATATATATATTTTTAAATTCCACATGCTAAAATTTACTTTTTCTATTCTTAGGCTTAGATGCATTCCTTACTGAAGACCTTCCCCCACTTCTATTTTATAAATATCTACCACTTGTATTCACTGATGAATTATTTCAAATTCAAGTAGTGCCCGTCTGGAGTTTGGTGTGAGGTCATGTCGTGAGGCAGGGATAGAGCTGCTTTTTTCCCTAAAGCATTCTCCAGTTTTCCTCACATTTTTTGTTTACTATGCTTTTTCTTAAACATGCTACATATAATTTGAAGAAAATTATTTTACATGCAGATGAGTTTATGGATTCTCTGCTTCTTGTCACTGATATCTCTCTCTCTCTCTCTCTCTCAATTTCTTCTGAATGCTTTTTAATTTAACACGACCTTCTAACAAAGTTTTGCAGTCGCGGAGATGCACACCATGACTGCAAGGGAAGCAGTGCCGCCTAGTGCTGAGCGCAAACCCTTCGGCCGCACAGCGCCACCTCGCCCAGGTGTGCTCTTTCCCCTCTGCAGGAATGTAAAAAGCTTGGCCATCTAGACTCAATCTGAAACTACCCTGAAGGGTTCTTCAGGTTCCAGAGTTCCTCTTAGGGTCCTTAGCTTTTGCCTTCGGGACTATATTGTAGTTCTGCTTCTCCCTCGGCCCACCCCTGCTTCCTTCTTCTCCTTTCCACAGATGTGGCTCCCAAATCATCTCAGAGGTGGCTTTGGGAAGACCCCAACTTGCTACAGATTTCATATTCGATAAGGCAAACCATCTTTACTCATTCTTCTTGCTTTCCCCCTTATTAACTTTTTTCTTTTTCTTCTTTTCACTTCCCAGTGTTATTTGCTTTAATTTTTGTGGGCTTGTTTTTATTTAATTTATAAAATAGATATGAGAAAGCACACAGGAGAGAGGAATGGAGGGAGGGTAGGCAGAAGAATGAAAAAAGATCAACAATCTTAGTTTGCGTGGGGACTGAGTCGCACTTCGCATAACTTTCAGTGCTGAAACTGAAAATTACTCAGCAAACCGAGAGATACAGTGACACCATGGAATAAATTTCACTACACAAGCTAATATTTGATGAATATGTGGTAGTTTGTGACATTTTACTCAGTATTGAGTTTATTTTGACAATTTTGTGGCAACAACAACAACAACAACAACAAAAAAAACGAAAAGATAGTAAATGAATTCAGGTAGCACAAGGTCTTCATCTTCCGATGAAGATAAAACATAATTTATGACTTGAGTCTTTACATTTCAGGTAAGTAATACAGTATAGACTCTAAGACACGTGGCCCTCAGGTGGCCAGCCTATGCTGTTGCCATTTCTTAGCAGCAGGTGTAGGAACAGATACACCCCACTCTCTCCCATTGCTTTGTACTTTTCACTGAAAGGTAAATGATGGAAACTCCAGCAGAGGAGTCTCCTTAGTGATTCAGCATCTTCATCTCTTGTTAGGCCATGGTAATGAGTCCAATAAATGGGAGAAAACAGCACATACTTTGAATTAAGCCAGAGTACTTTGACTAATTAGAGGCATTTTTGAATTTTTTTTCTGCATAATACAAATTTGTGTTTACATATGTAAAGCATTTCCATTTATACAATTAACATCTTGGGGCTTTCATGGGAGTATTCTCTCTCTTAATGGTGATGTGGGGCAATGATAAAAAAGGTGATAGAAAACCTTTGAGGGCAGACATTTGTTGTGTATGTTTTTCTTTAAGCCACTGATATTTTGGGTGTCGATTGTTACTGTAGAATAACCTGTATTGGCTGATTCCTGGATAATCAAGACACTATTTAATTCAACAATATCCTTAGAAAAATCTAGGGATTACTATGTCATGGGAAGAAAGTAGCTATGATCAAAAGTGAATCTAGTTAAATTTTTGGTTTCCATCTTTAAGAGTAAGGCAAGACCAAAGGATCTTAATTTATTTTTAGACCTAGACTTAAATCAAATAAAAACAAAGATCCATCAACATCTTTTAAATAAAGAATAAAAGTTACCCAGCAAATTATTATTTCTACATGTGTCAACAAATATTTATGTCCAACATACACAAAACCACATGGCATGGATGTATCAATGATGCACTCATGTTACATGTATATTCACCAAACCTACATGAATATGTATGTCTGCTTGCTCTATTTCCATCATTTACTTATGTGGCATCATCATCAAAAAAAGCATTTAAACTTTATAGTATTTAAATTAGAGTATAAAGAGAAATTTACAAGAATTTATTCTTATCAGATAATTGTTTATAATCTAAAACCGACATAATGACATCAATGTAAGGAAAGTCAGGATATTCTATTTGTAGATATTGAAATGTTTAATAAGAATACATACATAAAGAATAAATATGAGGTAGATGTATAGATGATCAAGGGAACTGATGACAAGAGACTGGAGGAAATTAGCAGGAAAATGGATATTTGATATCAAGTTCCAGCATAAACAAAGCTTAGCCTTCTTGAAAGTACAAAGTGGAATCTAGCAATGTTACTTAACTTCACAATACATCTATATCCCTCAGATTTGCTTCTTTCCCAATGTGAGAAACTTCTATTTGCTCTGCAATACTGGCATTGTACATAAGAACACACGTCCTTATGTTGGCAATAACATCTTCAAATAAATAAACTGGCTTGGTTTTCCTACACCTATTATAAACAGCATACTAGTTGGAAGGACATATAATTATTAACAAAAATGTAAAAGGAGTATAACTAAATATTTTAAAAATTCATACATATTCATTTGTTTTTGGTGTGATTTCCGATGAAGATAAAATTGCTATAAAATATGAAGAAAATCTTTGAAATTTAAATTGTGTTTTATTTGAAAATTTAAATTTAACATCACAAGAATTATCCTTGATCTCCATCACATATCTTTGGGCTTGTTCTCAGGTTTTATTTGTCTGCATTTAAACCAGTTTCATAGGGCTTCTCCTATTCTAATAAAACCATAAGCTACACTTTCTAGCAAATAATTTTATTGAATATACATGTTCAAATATCGCAGGTATTAAAACTAAACCTCAATTTCAGAAAGAATTTACTGTGTTTTAAAGTGGATCATGCTTAATCTCCTTAGAGACTTGTTGACTTAGATTTTTTTTAAAAGTGTTTTTGGCCTTTTTTCATTTTGAAATATTTCAATTTTCAAGACTTTTAGCATCAAAACTACAATTAGCTATGTACAGAGGAGAATTAAAAATTAACAAACTCTCTCTCTCTTTCTCTCTCTCTCTCTATATATATATGGAAAGACTTATGATGACTATAATTTATTATTTCAGGCTCAGTTTTATACAGCTTTAGCTTTTATAAGAGGTAAAGTCCTTCTTGCTTTACAAGTTGTAAGTAAAAACTGATACTATGTAGCATACAGATGTTGAATTATTGGTAGTTGTTTCTTGGTTGTACAACATTTCAAGGGGGTCAGAAAATGCATCCTTTTGGCCTTTCATCTTCTGAAAGGTTTAAATATGTTTCATATAGTACAAGCAAGATACATATTTCTCAGGTTGAATTTTGTGAGTGAAAATAAACATTATTAGACAATGCAGAGGGTTTTCTTTTTGTCTTTATTACTTCAAATTATGAAATAATCTTCATTTAATTTTCTTGTAGCAATAAAAGAATACTCAAGTAATAAGTAATATTAAAACATAGTACCCCCAAAGCTAGGAAGAATAAATATGGTATCCAAAAATTGACATTCATATATTTCTGAAAAAAAATTAATTTTATGAGACAATTAATATAATCCATGTTTTCATTCTTTCTATATAATCTTCCCCCTTTTTGGGTTTTGAGTTTTATTTACCATGTTATTCATTTATGCAATAGAGAATTTTCTAAGTTCTATATTTAAAAGTTGTTAACTTTAAAAAAAACTATATAAAATAAGAACTTATAATCCATTACATTTTTAAATTATTCCCTTTCAATATTTAAACATACCTGCTCATTTGAATGACTACTTCATGCTGTGTGGACAAAGTACGAAGCAAACACTTAATATATTTTTCAGGAAAATATCATTTCTTTAAAGCTTGTAAATTCTTTAAACTTCTTAAATGGTCTTAACTTCAGTAGTCAGAGATTAATATCTACCCTCAAATGTTTTCTATCACCTTTTTTATCATTGCCCCACATCAACCATTAGGAGAGAGAATACTCCCATGAAAGCCCCAAGATGTTAATTGTATAAATGGAAATGTTTTACATATGTAAACACAAATTTGTATTATACAGAAAAAAAATTCAAAAATGCCTCTAATTAGTCAAAGTACCCTGGCTTAATTCAAAGTATGTGCTGTTTTCTCCCATTTATTGGACTCATTGCCATGACCTAACAAGAGATGAAGATGGTGCATCACTATGGAGACTCCTCTGCTGGAGTTTCCATCATTTATCTTTCAGTGAAAAGTACAAAGCAATGGGAGAGAGTGGGGTGTATCTGTTCCTACACCTGCTGCTAAGAAATGGCAACAACATAGGCTGGCCACCTGAGGTCCACGTGTCTTAGATTCTATACTGTATTACTTACCTGAAATGTAAAGACTCAAGTCATAAATTATGTTTTGTCTTGTTTCCCCATGACCTTGTGCTACCTGAATTCATTTACTATCTTTTTTGTTGCTGTTGTTGTTGTTGCCACAAAATTGTCAAAATAAACTCAATACTGAGTAAAATACATAGAGTTGAATGGTGGTTACCAGAGGCAAGAAAGGGGAGAAAATAGGGAAAAGTAGGTTAAAAGGTACAAATTTGAAGTTAGGTAGGATGAATAGGTCTAGAGATGTAATGTATAGCAGGATTATTATTACTAATATTGTATTGCATACTGAAAATTTAGGTGAGTAGATTTTAGGTGTTGTTACACACGTGTATACACACACAAGCTTACTATGGAAGGTGGTAAGTAAATTTGTTTTTAGTCATTTTATTATGTATGTGTATACATGTATACATGATGTTGTATACCTCAAATATATAGTAAAAATAAATTTTAAAAATGCAGTATATATTTTTATATATTAACATATAAATTACTGAATATATTTAAAATGAATTCTGATTTTTAAAAATATATCCTACACACTGGGCTAGGGGCTATGTCTCAAGTATAATATAAAGTAATTCTTAAAATGCCATACATGCTTATGTTCAAAAGCAATAATGTTAACCATGCAAAATTTGAGTATTTTTTCAATCCAACATTAAGATGCCCTGTCCATGCAGTTGACACAACATGGGTATGAATCAGTTAATAACTACTAAAATCACAGAGCACTATGGCAGAAGTTATTTAGTTAAATGAGAACAGAGTCTGTACTTTGCTGACTTCTGTGCTATGGGGAGTATGTTTTTCAGATTTTACTCATAAAGAAAGGAGGACTCCTCCTTACAAAAATGAAAAAATTCAATTAAATTAAAAAAATAAAATTTCCCCTCCACCAGGCATATCTCTGGTCTACTCATTGCTCAAAAGCAATGAGTAAACCATTCTTGGGTTACAGTCTAGCCAACAGTTAAATGAGAGTTGGCATCGAAACAAATACTACTGTTTTAGAAATACAGATATTGTAGATGTGTTATTCAACTGTGATCTCTGCATAACAGCAAAAGGAGCAGCTGAGAATTCTCGACTGTAAAATTCCAGCAGAGGAAAGAAGCTATCCCTGGGCAGAATAGCATGAAATTGCAGAAAAGAATCAAAGAACATATAACCAGCAATCTAGAGATGAGTTTTAGAAGCTGGTCAGGGACTTCTCTCTTAGCCATGCGCTGAAATATCTCACTATTTGCTAGTGAGGAGGAAAGAGACGTTAACACAAAGCTGTGACACATGTTAATTATAGTGTTCTGCTGCATGTCTCTCTTTCTTCTTCTATATGGTAAGTTTTAGAAAATGATATTCTGTTGTTATAGATTTCAGCACTGAAAATGGTTAAGTTTTCTGTTGTTTTCATTTTTTGTCTTGAGTAAAATAACCTCTTCAGTTTAGCAATATATCCAAATATCAACTACATGTGTATATGTAGAAATGATTTTTAGATATAGCACATATTATAATTGCTCCCAAAATTATTCTGATCACAGGGTAGAAAATATATCCGTATTCCTTACAAACTACTTTCTGCAGGAGGCTTACTGCCATCTGGATAGACTACACATAGCATCTATAATAAACACTCAGTAAGTACACATTTATTGAATAATCCCTGAAAAATGAAGAATTAAACCATTGGAACAAGGCTTCAGATTTTAAACTATAACACATTCTTATATTGCCATTCTTTGTTTTTTGAAGAAATAAGAATTAAGTAGTTGTAACAATTCATGTGTCAGGTTTGGGAATCTTGTTCTGTGTTCTCAGTTCTTGGTGTGCTTGTGGCTGAAGAATGACCAGATGCACCAAATAAGGTAAGCATAAGTTGAAATTTATTGAGGGGGAGCAAGCTAGGATTATAGAGCAAGAGCAAGATATAGGTTTACAGAGCACAATACATATACCACAGATAACAACCGGACCCCTTGTCGTAGCCAAAAGAGACCTTGGTTATGGTCTGGGTCTTGTTTTACAGTGTCTGGATAGGGACCTCCGCATGGCTCAGACGTCACCATGTTACCACTTTGATTGGACGGTTGGGAGTTATATGACCTGAGTCTTACTGCAGGTGCAGACCTGCCATGAGTCTCTCTGAAAACCCATTTTGGCGGGGTGAGCCACAAAGGTACCCACTTTCGTCCCTAGGAGACCCAGAATCTTTCGCTATCTAACTAACACATGGAAAAGGCTGCATGTTACTTCGGACTTTAAGTTTCATCTGGGAAATACAGAGAGCTGGAGAAAGCATTGTTCCTTCCCTTATGACAGTAATTTTACAAAATGAGAGAGGAAGTGAAAGATTGCAAATAAGTGACATTTCTTGAGACAGTCAGAGAACAGATGATTCACAGCAAACATTTAATCTGGTATCTGGGGAAAGACAGGTCCCTACAGGGACAATAAAAGGACCTAAGTTTATGTGTACCTGGGGCTAGCAGACTCTGCCGCATGCCTTCCAAGCCAGTGAGAAGCTTCAGCTAAGTATTTTTAATGAATTGCTAAAGGCCAAATGTAGCTAGCATGAAAGTGTGAAGCTCTGGGGGCCTCCAGAATAACAAAGTTTGCCTGCTCCTAAAGTCTTTCCCCCTCTGAAAACCACCACATATTTATAGGGAAGATTGGAGAGGAACTTCAGAAAGCTCCCCTCTTGCTGACTGAGAGAAGGATCAGCCCCTACTGCTAAGATTCTACCTGTTCCTGTCTTTCCTCTCTACCATATGGAAGAAAAGCCTTATTCATCACAGGAAGGAGCAACAGAACTATCCACTTATCAGACTAGTAAAAACTGATTGTGGATAAAACAGAACAGAAAAAATAATCTTTACCCATGGAGAAGGGACTGGAGATGTTGTAAAGACACTTGTGAGAGCTTTTAAGAGCATTGAAACAGTATCAAACGGTCTAAATTGTGCCTTATTGGAATCTAAGAGGAAGAGAGGACAACAGAACTGCAGTGTGAAATAAAAATTTGAAGACGTAATGGACAAGAACTTTCCCAAATTAATGACAAACACAAACAACAGAAAAATAACCCAGAAAAACCAAGCAAAGCAATCATCAAAAGCAAACACATCAAGCATAGCATATTTATTCAAACTGCTAAAAACCAAAGACAAAAAACAAAAACAAGGAAACAAAACAAAATGAAATTGAAGGTAACCAGGGGGTGAAAATATTATCATACTGAGGAACAATGATGAGAAATTTAGCACATTTCTCACCAGAAAACACCTAAGTAAGAAGACAGTGGAATGACATTAAAAAAAAAAAAAAAAAAAAAAAAGAAACTGAAGGGAAAAACTAAAACAAAAGAACTGTCAACCATAATTCTATACCAGCAAAGCATATCCTTCAAAAGTGAAAGAAATAAAAAAATTCCCAGACCAATAAAAACTAATGACACCTTTATTGTCTTCTTCCCCCAAATCTTTAAGTTCAGTTTAAGCATGAGAAAATGGCAAACACAAATTGAGAGGCATAAAAAATAACTGATCAGTATTCTTCATGTTTTAAGATCATGAAACAAAAGAAATCCAAGAGAAAAAGTCAAAGATGGAAAGAGGGTAAGTGGAACTTGTGACTAAATGCAACTTTGTATTCTAGAATGAAAAATGATATTGGAAAAATTGGGAAAATCTGAATTGAATCAGTAGTTCAGTTATTAAGGTTATACCAATCAATGCTAATCTCTTAGTTTTATTATAAATGGTCATATAAATGATAACGTTAGGGGAAAATAGGTGAAGAAAATGAGGGTATTATTTTGTATTTCTTTCTTTTTTTTTTTTTTTTTTTTGAGATAGGGTCTGGCTCTATTGTCCAGGCCGGAGTGCAGTGACACAATCACAATTCACTCTAACCTCAAACTCCTGGGCTCAAATGATCCTTCGGTCTCAGCCTCTTGAGAAGCTAGGACTATCTATAGGCGTGCAACACCAGCCTGGATAATTTTTTTGTTTAATTTTTTTGTAGAGACAAAATCACTTGTTGCCCAGGCTGGTCTCAAACTTCTGGCCTCTAAAGATCCTCCTTCCTTGGCCTCCCAGAGATCTGGGCAAAATCTTTAACTTAATCCTGTCTCCAAAATTCTCTGTGCTATGTAAAGTAACATATTCATAAGTCCTGGGGATTAGGATGTATATATATTTAGGGGGCCATTATTCAGCCTGCAATAGCATCCACTAAAACATAAAGATAAATTTATGGCATTTGCTTAATATCTTCTGATGACACGCACCAATACCACAATTTTGAAGTGGAAAATATCTATGAGATAGCATATTATTAATTTTTAAGTCACTTCAACCCTTCCAATTTCTGTATGTTATTTATTGGCCAGAATGAGCCATTTATTATTATGTCTATGTGTGTGTTTTATACTTCATGTATTTACGTGGTTATTCTTTCTTTTCAATGATTACTCATATTTCAAAGATGGCAATAGTCATTCAAAAATACTTATTGAGTCCCTATTATACTCTGGCCATAGTTAGAAATGCTAAGGATATGGTGCAAACAAAATATAAAGCAATATCTATGATAAAATTATAGATAAATAAATAAAATTATTTAAAATAATTATGTGTTATAAAAATAAAATAGGAAAATGGAGAGTGACTAGAGGCAGGAAGAGAGGTGTTGTGAATTGAGTAGGCAGGTGACAAACAGACGATGTCTTAAATGTTGAGTAAGAGTCAGTCATATAAACATTGGGAAGATAATTAGCCCAGGTAATAAGGCAAAAAAATGTTAAACACATGAATCAGTGTGTTCAAGCACCTCAGAAATATCCTGAATGGCTGAGGCATCATGGAGCACTGTGGATAACAGTGCGAATGGGATTGGAGAATGGGGTGAGCAGGCTTTAGAAGGTCTTGTAGGCAATAAAAATTGTTTGGAGCTTTGCCTACAATCAATCAGAAGCCATCAATATTTAGCTAGAGGAATGGCATCATCTCATTTAGTTTTGGAAAAGATAATACAGTTGTTCTGTAGAGATCATGATAAAGAGGAGTAGGATTAAAACGTTATTGCCTAAGAGCCCATATAGGAATTATATTAATCAGATGTCAGGCAGATGGGGGGAGGGGGTGGGTGTATACATACATAATGAGTGCAATGCGCACCATCTGGCGGTTGGACACCCTTGAAGCTCTGACTGGGGCGGGGAGGGAGGGCAAGGGCAATATACATAACCTAAACTTTTGTACTCCCATAATATGCTGGAAAAAAAAAGCTGTTGCAGCACATCAAGGAAGATATGATTAGGAACAAGCAGATTTTCCCATTCCACAGATGAAATATGTAATATATAATGACATTATTCTGTCTCTGGGGATAAATGCAAACAACACTGAAGTCATTCTTACCTCCTCTCTAAATATTACATGATTCCCCCCAAGTAGAATTTGCACTTTCATTCTAGTTTCCATTACTTTTCATATAAATGTCATATATAATTTATCATACTTATTTAGATATTTTTCTGCCAAATTAAACTTTGGGCTTCTTATGGATTGGATTGCTTTTTTTAAGCTTCAGTATTATTTTCTACTTTTTATAGCCCCAAACCAATCGAAAGTAGAGGTAGCCTAGTTTTTTAAATATTATTTTAAGTGAGAAATGCAGGTGAAAATCATTAGATTGACTGTAATCATCAGTGACAAGACAGAGTCAAATGGTGCTTAGGGCAAATAAAAGTACAAAAAATTTCATTCTCACTACTCCAAAATAGTTAATTCAATAGACTAGTAAAAGCTGGTATTTTACATCTACTGTCCTTATCTCTTGAAGTAGGAAGATCACAATTGTTACGTTTTTTGGTGTGTGGTTATAAAACTTTTATAAAATCATAATGATTCAGGTTGCAGAACAGTCAAGCATGTCTTGATAAGCACCAGATTGATTCAAATAACTTGTACCTTTGCCCGGAGTGTGTGGTGGATCTAGTATTCAAACTCAGTTGACTAAATTTTTAAATATAATGTATAAAAATATCTTCATATTCGTTCTACTACACTCAATGTTATTTTGGCATGTGATGAATATATACATGATTTTTTAAAATTTGCAAGCATACTAATAAAAGAAAGTGACTGATTCAAATAAAAGTGAATCTGTATAGAAAAACCAAACAATCAAACACACTGTATTTGCCAAATTCTCACATTAAATGAATGGAATAAAGAATGAATCAGCAACTGTGAAAATATTGGAGGTTGGTCTGAAATGACATGTCTTGTGAAAGTGAGAGAATTGACAATATTTTCAATTACTTTTCACAGCAAGAATCCTTGGGCAAATCTATATTATTGGATTTGTATGCTAAGTTTGATGTTCTTGCTGTTATATAATGCATTGCTTCAGAAAACATTAAGATCTGTCTTTTAAGAACAGTTATATAAAGATATATGCTGATTTCCTGAGACTATTTACTACCATCATAATATAATATTCACCAATGATACATTAGCTTATTCAGAAATTACTACGACCATCACATTTCTGTACAGAGTTATAACAAGATCATCAACCAGTTAAAACTTTTCATAAATATCCCATCACATTGAATTTAGGGGTTTTTAAATTTTAGAACACAAATAAAGGCAGTTATGCATTTCTGTTATAATAAAATACAACTTTTGTGCTCAAGCAATTCTGATAATTTCTTTGATAATAAGAGCTACTTCTACTTATTTAGACTGCTCTAACTACTCTGGTTTGAGCATTATTTTTCAATACCAGTTAAATAGACCTCTCCCTACAGCTTGTTAAGAAGTATTAAATTAATCATCAATCCTATTAAAAAAAAACTAAGCAGAGATATACAGGTCATTGTTGCTGCACATGCCAATCTAGAGTTATAAATAGGTATTGTGTCCCAAGAGCACCAAACATACTCTTCCTGCCCCTGATATATAAAAGCAACTGTACCTCTTCAGGATAATCAGTGTTATTATGTTTTTTAACAGTAAGTTATCTTTCAAAGATATTTATAAACAAAGAAAAATATACTAATGTTCATCCATGTTATCCTTTCTGATGCTCTTAATACAAATACTATGTGATATAATTTTCCTCTTCTTGAAAGACTTCCTTTTACATTGTATCATGGGTCTGCTGGTGATAAATTCTTCCTTTAAACATAGTCATTTTGCTTTCATTGTTGAAAGATTTTCACTGGGCATACATAGCCTTATCAAGAGTCACCAACTCCACATAACTTGGCTGCACCTTGATTAATTTTCAGCAGTCACCAATTATCTGGGATGATCTCTCTAGTTTTGCAGGGGCCAAACTTATGAATTAAATGCATCCTTTAAATGTTTGAATATGGCTCCAACATGTACGATTCTCTTGGGATATAATACTGATTTATTATGTTGCCAGTGTGGAAGGGGCAGTTTTAGACGCTTCTACGTGAATTTTCCTACGATAGCTCTTACCCTGTTGAGGGTTTGTTATAAACAAGCAAGAATGTCCATTTAAATTATACATGTGGAATTTAAATAAAGGACTGCTGGGTGGGTCCATGAACACAATGGATACATTTGGGACAGACTTGGAGTAAAACTTCACTTATTATCTGACCCTCATATGTGCACTGTATCCCATAGCTCTCAAAAGAATTTAGCAGTCTGCTTTCCCCTGTCTTTGGTGACCTCCCAAAACAGCCATAGGATGTTTGAAAAGCTTGGAAGGATCACAATGATTTAGTCTTACTCTGGTGTTACACGGTTCTTCCTCATGGGGATAAGACCTCTCCATAAACTGGAACTGGCTTAAGTATGAAAAATAAGCAATGTTGCCTTCAGTACCTTCATTTTAATCTCTTTTGGTTATATATATATAACAAGAGATACCATTTTGGCTGTCCATCAGTCTGACTCCTACAGACACTGAGCTCAATAGTGGCTATTTCTTCCAAACCTCTCAAGTTTCTAAGACTGGCACGGGGATCCCATTCCAATTCAAACAAGTAAAAGTTTTAGGAATTATATTGCCATGGTCCCAGCGGCTGCCGTTACCTCACTTATCATCAGGGATGAGATACTCCTTGAATTCGTCTGTTATCAAGTGTTCCAAATTCAGGACCTCATCTTTTGAGTCTGCTTTCCAGGGTCACTTACAGTACCACCTGCCTTAGATCACATTCCCTAGAAGCAGACTGTAAGATGGGAATTTCTGTTCAGGTATTTTATTAGGGGAGTCTCTCAGGAGAAAAGGACCATGGGACACAGGTTATAACAGGACAGAAAATTCAAGCAAGAGTGTGGTTTCAGCTGGTGTCAGTGTGATCCCAAAGGAAATCTCGACACAAACTGATCTACAGAGTTAGTCCTACCTTGTATCCTGTCTGCCCTAGGTGGGATGGGAGTGGAAGTGGACCCTTGAGTGAGGTAGCTCCCTTTGGCTGGAGAGAATTATCTGGAGAAGGAAGCAGCTGTGAATTTTTAACTGGTAATACTGCCAGGATAAAGGTCAGATGCCCTTGCTAGTAAGGGGGAGCTGCTGTAGCACCACCAGAATCCATGCTAGGAAGGGTAACACATGGCAAATTCTGTGGGGTTCTTGAGACTAATGCTTTTAAGACATTGATTTTGCCCAAATGTTTACTGAGCACTTACGATATGATAAATTTTGTGGCAAGCCCTGTCTTGCATACATGGCATACGTAGTTCTCCATTCGCAAATCGTTTGACAGCTAAAACAAAATATTAGACGTGCACTGCAGTCATTAAAATGTAGGGCAGAATGTAAAAATTGCCTTTGGTTTGAAGTAGTGGGAGATTAGATCAAAGAAGAACTTATTTTAGAGAAATAATTTAGTAAGTTTTTACTATAATAGCAAAGGGATTTTCTTTTTATCGTGATATATAAGAAAACTGCTGTTCTTTTTCATGGAATCAATAAAGTTTATAATACATCTGTTTAATTCTTTAATCTTTTATAAAATATCAAGCTCTGTGGATATAGATGTGCACAGATTAGTCCCTAATCTCATGAAGTTTTGGTTAATATCAACATTATATGTTGAAGAGGGGTTTGTTTTTTTTTTCTGTTTTGGGTTTAATTGAAAAGCAAAAAATTAGTGGTTTAAAGGCAAAATCTTCCTAATTAAAAACTATTAAACAAAGTATCTATTAGTTTCTAAAAAGAAAGTGAAGCATTACTTTAAGTTTAAGCTATTGAGAATGACTGAGGGTGTTCCAAAAACCAGAATTCCTTGCATACTTTTCTTACCTTTATTGGTATACATTTTAACAACTACTTGTTAAACAGTATTGGACTACTTTACCGATACTCTAATACCCCTAAACTTCAGTGAAATTCCACCACACGAATGTAGGCTTTCGTCTGTGGTTATTGGGAAAGTACAGGTATAAGGAAGATGTTTGGTTTAGGTAAAAACAATAATGTAGAATAGTATCTCCAGCAAGCTAAGATGATTCAAAGGAAGAAAAAGTTTTGAACAATTTTGTGTAACTATATTGATTTTTATTTTCTTCTAAATGAGTGTTGTAACTTTCTCTCCCCTCAAGTACTCTATAAAGAGCATGTGTGGGTATTATGGTACTTGTTTTATAAAGCAGGGTAGTACATCAAGAGTAAATTATCTTCTTCAAGTTCATATAGATATTTGATTGATATTAGTTGATGCGACAGTTGAGAAAATATAATTTCCATCTCAAAGCTTTCTATAAGAATAATTTCCTCATAAAATTAAAATACCCTTGATTTCACAGGGCAGTCTCAGAACAGATAGTTTTAATTATTCTCCATGCAGCAGGTTATTTTCTGTTCCATGTGTGTCATCAACTTGTGTTGATAGATGCCAGTTCAAAAGTATATCAGAGTTTGGATTGAAGTCAGTCTCCATTTCATGTTTGCATTTGAATTTAGGTCTGTCTCAAGTGATAAAGAGTGATGAATGTGACATTGTCATGTTGAAAGATCATTAAATGTCATTCTGTGTCCTGGCAGCAAAGTGGCTGGCAGAAAGTCAATGATGCAAACTCAGTGTGGAGTGTGCTGAGCAGAGAAGGATCTTGGGCAGCTCAGAGTCACACAAGCTGCGAGCAATCAATCAATCATTTCATTCAAAGGAAGAGTGAAATGAGACTTGATGGCAATGCTGTGTGAGTTCCTACAGTGTTGGGCATCTAGCTCGTAAGTATTTTGATTTACATTCATAACCCTCTAGTTGCCAGCAGCTAGAATAATAGGCTGGAAAACTGCATATTTGATCAATTTCTTTGTCTCCTTGACTTGAACTTAAGGTGTTCTTTATGCCTCTTAAGTCTTAAACAGTTTTAAACACATTTCCTAGCTTCAGAGCATAGATGGCCTAAAGTGACTCTGGTGCACAGTTAAGCTATTAGAGGTGCGATTTATACACCCTGATAAGGAAACCACTGAATCTGAATGGCAACGCTATTTCACATCTTCAGTGGCTTCTCTACTATGTGTGTATAATTTATTTAGCTCTCCACTTTACTTGCTGTTCTTCCACTTCTATGAATCAATTCCCTAAAGTTCCTAAATATAAATTGTACTCCAGTGTGTGGAAAGCCTTACACAATATTAATATTTATTTTCAAAAAGCTTTTAAAGCCATCATACAAAACATGGAACACTTTTTATATGTTTATCCAGTAATTTACGCTATTTGTGTTTTAAATGTAAGCTGGAAAATGAAAACATTGCTACTGACTACTACGAGGTATCCTTTAGATTGATAAATCTGTTTAATCTAGTTCATTTCCATTTGATGAAAATGGAGAGTATAAAATATACCAAGTGAGAAGTGGAGCAGCAGGGATGAAGACAGCAGAGGGTTGCATTAGTGAGCTCTTTCTGTATTCATATGCTTGACTCAGGGTATTTTAGAATGAGTTATGAATTTGTCAATATAAGTGTACTGAGAACAATATTATCTACTTCAAGTCCCAACCACACTTAAAAATTTTTACTAGGCTGTACAAGCAATAGATATTCTAAATCAAATTCTGATAGCTATTTTTGGAGATAGAATTAGAAATCATTTTTGCCCTAAAATTTATGTCCCTGAGATTCAAAGAATTTGACAGTGTTCATTCAGGAATGTCCAGAGTAACAAAACCATCCAGGCTTTTTGGCAGAATTATCACTAAAGATGGAAATAACTGGATGGATATGTTAGCTTATTGTCATTAGCAATTAAATTATCAGAGAAAATCCACATATTCTATTATTTTCAGCAACAGCATTGTTCAAATTCATGAAATTATTTTCCTCTCAGGGAGGTCTCCTCTAACTACAATATCTAAAATATTCTGTCAATCTTTATTCTCTAATTCTATATCATACTTCATTTTAATTCCCTATTTAATCTTTGTAGAAGTTATAAATATGTGAAATTATATTATCTAGTTATGTACCTATGTTTATTATCCGTCTCTGCCTGATAGAATATAATCTTACCAAGGGTAGGCATTCTCTTGCTCTTGCATGTTATCCTAAAGACAAGAAGTGTACCTTGCATTTTTGTAAGTGCTTTATAAAAAATACTGAATAAATGAACTTCCATTGCCATCACCTGCTACTTCACCTACAGATCACTTCAGTAATGTTTTAACTGGTGTCCTTGCTTTCACATTGTCTTGCTTCAAATTAGCATTATATCTTGCCTGTACAACTTCCAGGGCTTTCCAACAGTTTTTTCCCTATCACCCATTGTTTCTCCTTAAACTTTATTTTTCCCTAAGACATATGTATAGACCAAAAATAAAATCATATTAATTTCTATGCTTGCTATATTCAATTTAGGCAACTACCAAAATTCCTAACCATTATGTAAAAGATTAGGCCTGATTTCTCCTTTTCATCCTTTAGGTTTCAAAATAAAATATTTCTTAAGAAGATCCTTACAACCATCCATCCAAATGCAAGTAAACAGTGTTTGCCATGCATTCTTAGTGTCCAACACAGTGTGTATCACATAGTAGATACTCAATAAATAATGGATGAATGAATGCATTGACCAAGCAACTAATCAAATCAAATCAACATGTATATAAAGGAATGAATCGTCACTGGAAATATGGTGAAATAGCACTTTTCTCCTTAAAAACTGCATTGGAATATTAGTACTAATATGTTACATTGTTATATTCAATTTAGAAAATGCTAGATAATTCAATTCATGTACTTCTTAAATCCATAGGATGTGAGAACGAGAAAATATGTAATATAAGACAATTAATACAGAGTTTAATATATTTATCTTAAAGCAACATTTTATTATTGGTAACATAAATACTATAGAAATAGATATCAAAGGGACTTCATACTTAAAAAATTGTGTATGCTTTTAAGGAAGATCTGTACCTAAGTTTAAATAACTCCTTGCACTTACTGACCTGCTCCAGTTAGACTGCTATCTCATATTGTTTTCTCACACTGAATCAAGTTAATTTTCATGATTATTTTTACTGTCTTGGTAATTAAAGCTCTAACTACTAATTAAAGTAACATGAAAGGCCATAACAAGTTTTTAAATTTCTAGATAACAATTTTTTATTTCTCTAACTTCATTCCATTGTAAGACATTTTATGTGCTGAGTCCACAATTTTATTTTGTTTTGTTTTGTTTTGTTTTTGAGACAGGCTTTCACTTTGTGGCATGGGCTAGAGTGCAAGTGGTCATCATGGCTCACTGCAGCCTCCAACTCCTAGGCTCAAGCGATCCTCCTGTCTCAGCCTCCCAAGTAGCCGGGACTACAGGTGAGAGCCATCACGCCTGACTAATTTTCCTATTTTTTGTGGAGACAGAGTCTCACTTGTGCTCAGGCTGGTCTCAAACTCCTGGCTTCAAGCAATCCTCCCACCTCGGCCTCCCAGGTGCTAGTATTACAGGCATGAGCACCAGGCCTCATAATTTTATTTTATATTTACAAAATTTTAAAATGTACAGTCATATATTTATTCATCCTTTCAATGATTACTTAAGTATTTAATGTGTGTCTGGCATGATACCTATGAGGGTCAGACACAGACACCATCTCTGGCATCATAGTTATTATAGGTCAATGAGGAGACCACTGCTAGTAAACAATAGGTATAAATCTATAAATTTTGATTCAGTTGTGGGAAGAAAAACTACAGGTTGCAAGTGGTGTACAGAAGATGGCAATTTAACCAACTCTGGGGGCTCAGATAAATCCTGCGTTAAATAGTATTTAACCCAAGGCCCAGAAACTGACCCTGCATTAGACAGGTGAGGGAGGAAAGTGGGCGTGAATTTGCAGACTGCGTCCCATGCAGAAAGTCCAGAAGGCAACAGGCTGCTTATTATGTGAGGCATTTTCTATGAACACTCAGATTTCCTCAAGTCCTAGTATCTCAAAAAGCCTCTGAAATATAATTTATTTGTTATTTATTATTGTCTGTTTCAATAGTAAAGGCATTGCCTCCATGTATCTTTGCATAATACAGTTTTTGAGACCACAGTTTTTATATTAAATCATGCTGTCTTCTTTAACACATCATTTTCATAATGTTCTCAGTTTCAATTCTAAAGAAGAGTTTTAGAAAATTACAATTTTATTTCCAACAGTTTCTAAGTGAAGATTGTAACTTTGCCCCCCGATGACCGACTACATTGATTACCTGTGTCCTTCTTTCTTTCTTGACAGGTGGGTAATTCATCAATTGAGTAGTTAGCATATTGCTCCCTAAGAACATAAATGGTTTCCATCAGTAGAACAGTATGTTGGTAGTGGAATCCATACATAAATAATGAAAAAGAAAATCCACTCAAAAGAGACTGCTTGTTCAGCCTTACCCTGTTAGCCTAATGAAAAATGTCAAATACCTATCATGTGTACTTCAAATTTATTTTTCACCATTCCTTCCCCGTCAAAGAGTGTGCCAAGAAGTTTCCCTTTCCCAGTTTCCACATTGATCTCTTCAGTGGTATTATCTCTCCCTTATATTTTTCTGTTTACGGACCCGCATATTAACTTTACGTTCCAGCTTGTTTGGTGTAGCTTAATTTTCAAAATGGTTTTCATTAATTCTTCATTATTACAAAGATGTTAATATCTGAATATGTCATAGATTGAGAGTATCAGTAAATCCATAATGTTTTGTTCAGTTTTAACTGGTATCTATTTTAATATGTATTTTCTGAGGGGCATTTCTGCATCTAGTGTCTACCTTAGGGACCTATGTAGTTATTGAACAGTCTTGCCTGGTCATTTTAATTGCTTTCCTGACTCATCTGTTGAATGACAAATTGCTACAATAATTGATATATACTAATTTCACATATAACAGTTTTGAGAGGCAGATGGAATTGAGACAGATTTTGAGCTTCCGGGTGGGTATGTCTAAATTGAGCTCTCAGCCCTACCGAGTACTTACCGTCCTTACAGATGCCTCCGTTTATCGTCTTTTCTGTAGTCGGCTACTCTTTCCTGTCCTCTAATGACATTTGGCAGTAACTTTACAGGTTCCCTTCTATCACACTTTAAATTGTCAGCAAGATTGCTACTGAAATTTTATAAAATAGTGTTCAACATGTGTCAAGATTCTCTAATTTCTGAGATTTTCTTTGATTTCTTTTAATATAATTATTTAAAAGCTATGATGTTGCTAATAATTTTTATCTTTCTTCTAAATGTATAGACAGATATTTCTAAAAAAAAAATGTGACTAATTAGGCAATAGATTTGGCCATACATTTATACCACATCTTTATTTTTTTTTTTTCATTTTTCTCTCCCTTCCTTCTTTCTTCCAGTATGATTTCACTCATGACGCATCAACAAAAGTTTGTTGAATAAATATTTTTTGCCAGGTACTTAGGCTAATTTCTGAGTAGAGTACGTAAAGATGAATAAAACCTAATTCTATCTGTCCATTGGTTTATTGGCCAGGCAAGAGAAAAGATGCATATATGAATAAATGAAGCAGAAATATGATAGATACATACATGTGACTGAGTGGGGAGAGATGATTAAGTATACATCTGTTAAATAAGACACGGAAAGAATATTCTAGATAGAAGGAGAAAAATAATCAAAAGCAACATGATATTTTGTTATCAGCAAATATTTTAACATATTTTGTAAGGAAAATAAGCACGAATATGAGGTAGCATGTGGGTCAGATCCACTTTATGTCTAGAAGTTGATGTTTTATTTTATAAGATAAGAGGAGAAGTTTTTAAAGAGTATTAATTTGAGGCATAAGAAGATCAGATAGATCTGAATTTTTTAAAATTAAATTTATTTCTCCATTTCTTTAAATCCTAGGAATATACTATACTCCTTGTCTAGTTTTTCTTGTCTACTTTGACCATTTTCTTTACCTTGGTATTTTTGAATATATAGCTGCACTTTGCATAGCTACTCAGTTTGGTGTGATTTTCTGATATTTTTGTTTTAAATTTATTATTACTTTCCCATAATTTGTTTTCAACTTGTTTCTATGCCTAAAAATGAAAACTTGTTTAATGTTTTTTTTTACCATCCCTTTGAGTGAAACTTAAATACACCTTTTGTGATTTTTTTTTTCCTCCGACAAAGTTTTGCTTATCATGTTTCCATTTTCATTCTGCCTTTCCTTCCTCTCTCTTCTTCCCTCTCTCCCTTACTTCTTTGATCTTATACCTCGCCGATCAATGCTAAACTTTGAAAGATAGATACCTTGCCTCTTCCCACCTTTATTTCTCTTACAATAAGATCTTGAAATTTCAAACAGTTATGGCAAATTGAGTTCTCACGCATCTTGCTCTTTTTTTATTTTATGGTGCTAGATCAGTTTCATTCAATAAATTAATGATTTCACTGTGGCCTCTCCTTATCTATTTGTTTTGTATTCTGATCATAAACAATATTTCTTCTTGATAGCTTACAAAGTGAAGGAAAATAATGCAACTGGCCCACTGGGGTGGGGGAACATTTTCTTCATATCAAAATATAATATTTCTGGTTTCTGGAGATTTTTCTAATGAAATATAATAGTTTAGGGAAGATGTGCAAATTGTGGTTGGCACAATTCCTTTGCTCTAATGAGGTTCTTTGTAAATACCACTATATCTGAGCAGGATTTATCGATTGGAAGACATAATGGCTAAAAGTGTCATAATTTCAGAGAACGTGAAGAGCACACAGATGTGATTATTAAAGTGCCAGGCATTCATCTCTGTGAGGACGGTGCTGTCACGTATGCTTATAATTCATACTCGGTCGGTTAAGCCTCCTTGTGAGATATTTGTAACTGACCATGAGCCTCCTCAAATAAGTGTTGAGTACTTGTTGATTTCTATTCCAATGAGCTTCTACCTGTCACCTTTCTAATATTAACATGTTCTGACTATCATAGTTTTATAATTTGCTTTAATTCTGTCAGGGTAAATTTTATAAGACATGCAGGTTCCTATGCTATTTTAAGTCAGAGTAAAGATATAAATATAATAATAGACAATTCATTTCAGAGCCTTGTTTCTCTTGATGACAAGAGATTATATACTAATATAATATATCGTATCAAAGAAGTTTAATTAAAAGATCATTAGGCACAGTTTATATTCACATGCATAATTTAACCTAATTCAAATGTGCATACCATTTGTTATTTAGGCTTCATTTTCAGTTTTCCTTAAAAATGCGCACAACAATATTCATGTATCTGGAAGGAAATACTTGGTAGAGAATGTTATTTTGAATTATCTAACAAATGACTATTATCAGTATCTACTGATGCTGAGCTAAATGATTACACAAACAAGATTCAAACAAATTTAATTTTGGTATCTGTGCCAAGACCTCAGTGTTTCACTTGAGTCTATTTTGAAGTAAATAAGTCAATCCGTCTTTGCAAATAATCCTTGTTTAAATGATAGTTTACAGTAAAATTAAAAATAGTCTATCTGAGGATATGAATTTATTGCTTTTTATGAGTTTTTTAATATTCAGAATGGAATTCAATATGCTGTACTCTTTAAAAATTATCCAAAGAAATAGATCAAATTATATTGGCCATTTTTTAATGTATTTATGTGTTTTCATGTATCATTGATTGTGTGAGTTTTATTATTAATTCATTTTTATTGAAAGGCCATGTGCTCTTTAAAAATATTGTTTCTGATGGAATCATTCTTAACTGTTTGATAAACATACTTGCAATCTATAGCTTTACATAGTCATAATGCTTGAAAGATTAGCCATTTTCCCCTACACTATTTTATAATCATTGCTCATGAGGATAACAGCTACCATGATTTTGATTTGAGATTATTTGGTTACTTACACATATATGAATATTCTGCTATATATGAGGAGTCCAGCTCTAGGCCAAAATTCCAAGTGTGATCTTTCAGGCTCCATCATAAACAATAACAAAGCTTTACCCAGCAGGCCTCCTGGGGAAAGCCGGCCCCTCCATGCCAGGCTTGGTGCACAGACAGCACATTACAGTCTCCGAGGGAGGGGGCGACAGTCGAGGCCTCAGGTCCCCTTGGGCCAGCCGTGCACACAGGCATATTCACATTTGCAGCCCAGACTCCTCCTTTGGAGACCTATTCATCAAGGAACTCAGCACTTTTCTACTCTTAGCTGTTCCCAGCTCTCCCTCTTCACAATCCCCTGGGTGCATAAAATGACAGGAGACTTCTGTTGAGGACTCTCCAAGGAGTAAGACAATTCCCCCACCTGCCTAATGTCACCTGACCCCCTCCAAGGGCTTCTCCATGGGGAAAGATAAAAGACGGGGGAGCCAGCAACTGTTTTTGTCTCTTGGTTACAGAATAAAGTCTAGATTGCTATTTTCAGTTAGGTTCATTTTCCTAGTTGACCACCGTGACACCTGGTAGCTCAACAATATAGTCAGAGCACAAAGATAAAAAAGACAACATAGTTATTATTTTCAAGGAACTCACCATTTAGTGGTAAACATTTATAAATATTAAATTTTAATTGGAATTGAATAAATAAAAGTGTTTCTGTATTTTAAATGTTTAAAATTGTTCCTTGTGAACCAAGAAAAATATTGTTATAAATATAAAAACTTTCCTTCAGCATCAGGCAGATAATATTGAAAATGTAGAGTTATTATTTATGGGAAATATTAGGAATCAAGTGTTTTCAATTTATTCCACAATCTATGTTGTGCTACCAATAATATTTTCAAAAAAATTATACATGTTTCATTTTAATTTTGTATTTATTAATGAAACAAGCACTAATGGGCCAGGTGAGTGGCATCATTGGCTATAAAAATGTGTGGAAATAAGGAAATATCCTTTAGAACATTAAGAAGAGTGTCTATCTTTGGCATTCTTTATTAATGACAACCTGTGTGAAAAAATGCAGATGTCTATGTCTACATCTTCATCTATATCTATATTGATATGTGTATAACAAATATATGTCCAGAAGATTCTCCTTGAATTCAAACACATACATATTTTCAAGTTACTGTATGAAAGTAATTCTGATTCATTGATAAATAATTTACCACCAAATGTAAAATATTAGTGCATCATTGGATGTATTGGTTATTAAACAGACCATAGGAGTTTGCTGGGAGGAGAAAGCATCTGGCAGCAAGTTTTACTGTCTTCAGAGTATTGCAGGGCAAGATTGGCTTACCTTCTCTGTATTTACCTGTGACTTCAGGAATGGTGGTGTAAGAACTTTCACAAATATGCTCCTCCATAAAAGCAATGCAAATCTGGCAAAAATTGTCCAAATCACCTTATTCAGAACCCTGAAAACTAACAATGTGAGGAATGTTTATTGTAGACAAATGGCTGGATTTCAGTATTAATAATCAGCTCTTTGGCTTTTTGACTTGCCTTCATCTTAGTCTTTCTCCCCAACTCTGCAGGAGCCTTGAAAACCACACAACTACAGAAGCTCACTAAAATAATTAAGACATACACATTTGTAACTTCTTCATATAAGTAACATTTGTCAAAAATTATAGAAATCATAAAATTTCACTTCTCATTAGGATATGTTGAAATTAATTCTACTAGCTAAAAATATGCTGCTGGTGTTGAATAGCATAAGTGCAAAATGGAATCTTCAGTCAGACACGTTTAACTTCATCCAATCTAAAACACCAAATCATTGTGCTCAACAACACAAGCTTTTATATTGGTGACTTCAGTCAGACTACAAGCATGTGTTTATATTATAGAATTAGATGATCGGTTTATTAGGTCAGCATTCTGCTGACTCTGATGCAAAAATACATGACATTAATTATGATGCTATTTTATTCTTTATGAGAATGTGATAGTTCATTGAATATGATTAAGAGTTTGAAAAAGGAGAAACACTAGCAAAATTAGACAATGAAATAATAGTTGTTTCTTAATACAAAAATCATCACTTACATAGACTTGGCACAAAACACAGACTTGGAGACAAGAACTGTTTTAAGACACAAAACTAACACTTAAGAACTCAGCCCCTTGTGGCAAAAAGCATGCTTAAATTCAAAAAAGGTTAAAAAATCTACTGACAATAACACTGACCCTCAGAATCAACATTTAGAATGGATTAAGGTAAAAATAAGGTGAATCGGTTCATGGGACAAATTAAAAATAGAATGAAGTTTATTGATGTTATGATCTTACTATGATAACCTTATCATTAGCCTTTTGGTTGATATCTCAGATTTTAGGTAGGATTATTATTTTTTATTTCAAAGTATTACAGGGGTACAAATATTTTTAGTTACAAGGATCATTTTTGTAATGCTTGAGTCACGGTTATACGTGTTCCCGCCACCCAGATAGTGTTTCTTGCACCAGTTAAGTAGGCTTTCGTCCATTCCCTCCATTCTTCTCCCCCCCGATTGATTTCCATTGAGTTATACTTCCTTCTATGCATATGTATGCTTATCGGTTATTTGCAATTGTGAGTATATGTAGTGTTTGTTTTTCCATTCCTTAGATACTTCGCTTAGGATAATGGTCTCCAGTTCCACCCATATTGTTGTGAAAGGCATTAAATCTTCTTTCTTCATGGCTGAGTTGTATTCCATGGTATACATATACCACAATTTGTTAATCCACTCATGAATTGATGAGCATTTGGGTTGATTCCACATATTTGAAATTGTAAATTGTGCTGCTATAAACGTTTGAATGCAGGTGACTTTTTGATTAAATAACTTCTTTTCCTTTGGGTAGCAGAGTGGAATTGCTGGATTGAATGGTAGGTCTAGTTTTAGTTCCTTGAGGAATCTCCATACTGTTTTCCACAGAGGTTGTACTAATTTGCAGTCCCACCAATGGTGTATAAGTGCTCCTTTCTCTCTGCATCCACGCCAGCATCTATTGTTTTTGGACTTTTTAAATTTTTTTTATTTCAGCATATTTTGGGGGTGCAAATGTTTAGGTTACATATATTGCCTTTGCCCCACCTAAGTCAGAGCTTCAAGAACGTCCATCCCACAGACGGTGGACACCGCACCAGTAAGGTATGTATATACCCATCTCCATGTCCCTCCATGATATTAATTCTCCCTTTTAGCAACATGGGTTTAACCTTCCCAATCTAGAAGGATTTGAATGAGATTTTCACAAAGGTCTTTTATGATTTACATATTTTGGGTGTCATAGAACTGACCAGAGGGGGGAAAAGTAGGTCATAGAATGGTCTTAAAAGTGCAACTACCAAGTGGAATATTTTGGGGGGTTTTGGAAGAGTGATTGCATTTTCTTTTCTTTCTTCTTTTTTTTGTTTTAGTATGGGCAGTGAATGGTCATCAGGGCATCATATTTTTTTGCACTGACTTTAATGACATTATATCTAAAGTCACACTGGTAGTTTAGATCAAATTTACAAAATCAAGTTTAAACAGCTAATTACCAATACAGAGACTCCATTTCCTGACACTTTATCACCAGAACAAGCACAGCTAGAGATGAAATTGACTGGCTTTGCAACTAGAGTACAGTAGAATACCAAAGTTCTTAAAATGCATAATTAAAATTTAAGCTAATCAAGATGTCAATCTTCCTATGACATATGACATGTTGTTCATTAATCATTAGGAAATAGTCTGAGCAATTTAATAAAGAATTATATGTTTAATAGAAATAAACAATGAAGACTGCAGCAAGCTACTTTTAACAGTTATCCACATTCACTCAGTGCTCAACCACTGGGTCTAGCTTCCTTTTCTAAACATATCCATTTTATATAGAGTATTAGTACAATACAAATCTGTTAAGTGAGAGGAAAACTATATATAAAGTATGGCATATGTTCTTTGGGGGTAAAGCATAGCATAATTATTATAATTTATTAAATTACTAAAAAAAAATAAGTGACCTGAATTGTACTTGTGGTTCTGTAACTAATTGTGTAAATGTATATAGCTCTTCAATTTCTTCATTCATGTAACACAATTAGACTCCTAAGATTTCTTTCTGCTAAAAATTTCTAATTATAGGTATTAAGTTTTTAATGTACTATCCTTTTGGAAACAACTGTTAAAAGATTTAATTACTTAAAGAAAATTGCTATATTTTGAGAGTAAAAAGTGAAAAAAATGTATTTATCAACTATTGCTTTACAAGAAACTATATAACATAATATATAAGATATTAAAGCTTTTTTAAAATCTATGGAATATTACAGAAGAATTGTTAGAATGGCCAGTATATGAGAGAGATGAAATATTATGTTTAAAAATTAAGTCATTTACTGAAGTTATCTGATTTCAGCAGAGTTTTATGCTTTCTACATCATTTTTGATGCATTCTATCCATGTGAAAGGCTTAAAAACAATATGCAACAGATTTCCACTGAAGTATGTTAGAGAAGTATTCTGATCATGCCACAGCCTCTAGATAGGCCAAAAGCAGTGAAGATAGAAAAATATGACCAAGCAGTAAGTGCTAAAACAGCAATTTGTATAATGTAGAACATTAACTAAAATCTTAAACCAGTTTATATTCCAGGTATGTATCAAACGGCAGATGTCATGGTAAATATATTCACTGATAGAGATTACATGTCATGCAGAAAGGTCTTTTAAGGAAACTTCCAAGGTGATGAGCCATAATAATAAATCAGCCAAATGATTCTAGTCTCTGGCTGATGAAAGGAAATTCTCCTTAAGATCAATCATCGTGAACAAGCTGACAACGAAGTAGCCTTGCTGCTGATCTTGTGCCAGGCTACGTGGAAGATTTCACACATCCTTGAAATGCAACTAGTGTAAAAATTGCACACTCCTCACATAGACAGTTTGGTTCAGAGACAAAGAAAAAGAAAGAGAGAATACAGTCACCTTTTGACCCCAGAAAAGAAAGAGCACAAAACTCTGTGAAAATGATAGCTTTTTGGTTTTTTGTAAATGTTAGGAGGAGATTTAGAGGCGAGAGAGATAACAGGGGTTTGAGAAAGAAGAGGAGGAAGGGGTATGGTAGCACCACTCTATCTGGTAACCGGAACTAACTAATTAGGAAGGGTTCATGGAGAATCAACACCAAGAAGCTGATTGGAATCATTTAATTTCCCTAAAATCTCTATCAACGCCTCCCCTATACATATTGCTTGCTATGGAAAATTGCTGTCTTTCCCACTATTGTGTAAATTGCCATGTATAAAGAACCTCAGGCCTCCCAAACTCTCTTTCCATATAGAAATTCTGGTGCACCAAAGCATTTGTAAATAAAAACTGGAGAATTCAGTAAGTGATTGTCAAGATAGGAAACAGATTTTTGCGGGAAATACAGGAAAGTTACAACCTTTACCCATAATTTACAAATGTATTGAGTTTAACAAGGGCAATCCATTCCAAATAATCATTATTAAATCAGCTTAAAGATACTTGTGCACGTGCGGGCTGGGTTGAGGTAACAGCCTGTGGTGAGAACATCTCTGACTAGGGCCACAGACAAGAGAACTGGGTTTTATTCTTGGCTCTGCTACTAACAAGCTCCTGGACTTCAAGTAAGTTACCCACTCACTTTTTACTTCAGTTTTTTAGCTTGAAGAGAAAGTCTTGCCCTTGATAACACCTGTTTCCAAGATAAAATTTTCTGAAGCATACTTTCCTCTACTCCCTGCTATTGAAATATGTTGTCAGTTTCATGGATCTTGCCAAGGAAAAATCTCACACAGAAGAGTAGACAAATTTTAGTCTAACTTGGGGGTGGATGTGTCTTGAAGTGCTGTCCAGCAGGGGGCGCAGCCCGCAACCCGCCGGGGCCTGTGCTCATGTGCTGCCTCTCCGCTGGTAGGCATGCTTGCTTTCTCTTTTTATTTCCTTTTTTTTTCTTTTCTTTCCTTCCTTCCTTTCTTTTCTTTTCTCTTTCTTCTTTCTTCCTTTCTTTTCTCCCCTTCCTTTCTTCTTTCTTCCTTTTTTTTTTTTTTTCTTTTGCGGTAGACTGGGCTATACAGGGGAAATGCTCTAAAATTTTGTTAAAGAAAAAATAAACCACTTCTAACGTTGGAAAAAAAATTTAGTGTAACTTAATTCCAATGTTCTTTTAAACATCTGTAAAGTTTCTAATTAACTGAATGTTGATCCTTTATTTTTTAATACAGAAATTGTCAAATATCATGAAACTTTCTTCCTAGTCAACCAGTGGGTAAACATTATGTTTTAAATATTTCCCAATCCTGTTTTTAAAAATAAAATATACCTTTATGCATCTGAATTATTTTCATTTTAAAAAGCTGGACACAATTAGGAAATCTAATAATCATTTTGCAAATGTTTGAACAAATACCAATGTGGTTATTCTTTGTAAGCTTTTAAGGACAAAAATCCTACCAAGGAGTCTTCCAAGTTTGTCATGTCAATGCTTTCATTAATGAGTAAAACATGGCATATTTTCAAAAATATGATTTATTGAGTGTCAAAGCTTTGCCATATTATAGGTCTTTTAATTTCCTTGTCTTATAATGGACATTACTGAAATGAATCAAAAATAAGGAGAAAGAGAATTGACAAAGAAGCCACTTGTATAAAATGAACAACTTCCTCTGTACAGGTTAACTGACCACAGTTGGAAAATATAAAATGAAATATACTCCAGTTCTGTCCTACTTATCCTATTTGATATTTGCTGGTTGCATATACAGTTTTGGATCAAGATAAATTTTGTTTTCTAGTTCTTTTGTCTCCTTTCACTGAAAACATTTCCTTTATGAAGGTAATTTTATAATTTATTAAGATGCCATCATGACAACTGAACTGAAATTGAACACATAGTATATATGGCTTTCTATCAGCTGGAAATCACTGATAATAATCTCAAATTCAAGGAGAAAAAAGGATGAGTGACCTTGTGGAATATTTCTTTTTTTCATCTTTAACACCAATGTTCTTTGTGTTTAAGGTGCAAAAGATATATCTGAGGGATTATAGATTTCAATATATGTAGTTTATGTAGCATCATTGTGCTGTTTGCTCTGGGGAAGACAAAATCTTAAAGTGTTCAAGTGAGTCTCATAACAGTCCCTTGATGCTGCTAGCAAACAGTTACAGTACTAAGAAGCACAGAGGTTTGGTTATAAATCATCCTCAAGTATTATAATAAAGTTTATAGAAGCTATATCAACAGCATATACCCTATGTAGAAAGAAATATTTTTGTGATCTTCTTGCCTTCCTATTTTTCTTCATATAGCAGAAACTTCTGAAATTTTGGGAAGTTTATATCTAAGCCTTTCATCCAGTCCTTGTGCAGGAGGAGCAATGACGTGTTTGGTGAGACAGGAAAAAAATGGACAACCTAAAACCAGCTCAGTCTTTCTGATCTGCCTTTTTCAAGTTAGTCTGTATCTTGGGTGTCCATTCCTCTTTCCATGAAGCAAATAAATTTTAGCAAAATCCTTGCCTAAGAAAGCCAAATATGAAAACCAGTTTCTCTCTCTCTTTCTCTTTCTCTCTCTCTATCTCTCTCACACACACACATATGCACACACACGCACACACACAAACACACACACATTTCCTTTGGATTTTCAGACTAGATACAGGTTGACATTTTTTCGGTCTCAGATCCAAGACTTATTTTCTATCCCAGCTTTATCTGTGTAAATTTCACAGATGGTACAAGGCAAAGCTGTGTTTGTCAGCATAAAAAAAATGCTAACATGATTTTTGCCCAAAACCCATTCTTTAATAGCCATAGATTTATTAATTTGGGGATGGCAAAAAAATAAGAAAATAAGATATCATTTGGACAACTGAATCATGTAAGAACATACAAGTTGCATCAGGAAATGCTTAGTCAAAGGAAACAGTGGTACAAGCCTCAGTCTTCAAGGATGAGTGCAAGCCTTCATGTTCAAGGCTCATCAAAACTGGAATAACCGTAATCAACAATAAGAGGGTATACTGTAAAATAAAGAGTTGAATTAGAATGTTCCTAACACAAAGAAATGATAAATGCCTGAGGTGATGGATACACCAATTACCCTGATTTAATTAATTCACTTTGTATGCCTGTATCAAAACATCACATGTACCCTATAAAGATATAAAACTATTATGTAACCATAATAATTTTTTGAAAATGTAAGAAAAACTTGGAATGTACCATCAACTGAGTCTAAATTTTGAGCCTGACATACCATTGCCTTTTTCATATATGATTCATATTAGTACTTTGGTGATTCTGCACTTGACATGATCTAGTAGGTACCCTTTGAATCTCCTGTGAAATAAAAGTTACAATTCTGGCCAAATGGCCTTAGTCAAGTAAACAAAGAGCTGATTGAATTGAAATAATAATTTGTGTCTCTTGGAATATAATTCATTTACTTCACGCAAATGTTTATATTAAAAATAGCTTTAAAAACATTTCTATTAAATTGTATGAAGCACTGTTAAGAACTGTGAAAGGGCAACAATTTTACATTATCCTTCCTTGTCAAGTGGCAATAAAAGCCCACAATTGTCAGACTGCAAATAGCTCCAAAAAGCCAAAAACACAGACTGCATACACAATCCAGAATGATGTGGCTGAAGTTGCGTTAGATTGGAACAGCAAATGTATAGCCCGAAAAACTTTTAACAGTGGTTAGACACCAGTGATAGCCCCAGAACAGTAAAAGACAAATACAGTCAATTTGTCAGGAGTGGCAAGGGCCATTCACTGAGTAACGTGACTTTCCTCCTTGCAAGACAGTGGATCCACGCGAGGGAAGTCACAAATCTAGAATGTAGTTGTAGCCTTAACATTAGAAACATAGATTCTTCTACCTTGTGCCCACCTATAATGGTAAATATGTTGCCATAGCTGGTATGACAGTGCTTCAGGAGGCATTGGCAACAATCTAGTCCATGCAGGCTTAATAATTAGCTTCATTTTATTTGGACTCATTAGAAAACAGACTCTTTTTTTTTAATTTCAGGATATTATGGGGGTACGGACATTTTGGTTACATGTTATGACTTTGCCACATCCAAACCTGATTTGAGGCGTGTCTTTTCCCCCCTGCAATGCTCACTGTGTCCATTAGTTGTGAGGTTACCCACCCCCACCTCCAACCCCCAAAGAATATTACTACTGTGAGAAAACAGACTCTTACTGTAAGCATAGAGGATAGACAGAGAGTTCAATCAACAGCTAAAATCTTTTTTTATAGTTTCTCATCACAAGAGGATGTACCTTTAATCTCCTAGTCTGTAGTTTTCTAAGTGGCAAGTCAGTCAGCTAGACCGTTGACGATGGACTAAGAGTCGGTAAAATTCAACAAAGTAAGTCAGTACTGAGTAGAGTAACCATGTCCATTTTTGTTTCTGCTGACATTCTCTGACATTCTCTTTTAACATCCCTAAAAGTCCATGAATACCATTAGCTATCAGCCTAGCTGAACTATCAGTAAACCAGTCCCAGACTTTTAGGTTCCTCTGTAAATTGAGAGAGCCTCATTGATCTAGCAGCTTTGCTTTAGTAGGTACAGTGGGAGACAAAGTTTACTCCAAAGGACAGCTGCCACTTTTTCATAGAATGCCAGGATACTGTCATAGTCTGAGATGCGAGAAATGACCACCTAAAGACCGAATTGAGCCAAATTAGGAGTCTTTATTAGCTGGCCAGCGACCACCCCGTTCTGGGAAAGTCCAGACACAGAGAATGGCCCCGATCTTAAAGTGGGCAGAGGTTATATACCTTCACCACTAACAATACTAACAATACACATACAGCTCAGAACATGTTGATTACAATAATTCATAAGCAAGCGACCTTATGGAAGCAGATAGCATCAGTTAAATCAAGGAACAGTTCTTTAAGGAACATCCAAGGAACATTTCTCCAAGGAACAGCCAAGCGTAGTACAATGTAACTATACACACCTAATGATTTTAAACAATCACTTACAAGTTAATCACTGTATAAGTTTTTTTTTCTGTTATTCATGTATTCTTCTCTCAACTTCACACAGCAGTGAGTCCATACACAAGATGGCTGCACTAGCCTGTATACAAGATGGCTTCCCTTAAGCTCATAAAACTATAGTGAGTACTGCGCCTCATCACAGATACCACTGGGGTCAGACTGGCTGCTTTTTTGAATATGGCATTTCACTTTGACATGTAAAGCTTGTTAGTCCTTTTTACCCTTTTGGTCATGGAGTTGAGTTGACTTACCCTCAAAATGCAACATCAAGCCAGAGAGTTTCCAGGTCTCTGTGGATCAGATGTTCTGTCTTGACAAGAACCCACTGTCGAGTTAATGGCTGGTATTCCAAATGGTTGTATCTGGAAAGCTGTGTTAGGGAAGAGACAGGTAGACAAGTCCTAAATCTCTGGGGATAACTTCGAAACAAGGCTAACTCTCATTGCCAGAGGCTCCAATCAGCCAAAGTCAGTCACAGACACTCATAGCTCAAGTAGCTCAAAACCTACATTAGGATAACGGGGCCCCCAAAGATATTGATACTTCTTTAAATGTGGCTTTTCACCATTTGAAAAATCCTCCTTAGCACTTATGGGTTGGGGAGTTGCAAGCATAACTCATAAATTTCTACTATGCATTCAGATGTAGAAGTAACAACACATTTAATTGACCCAAATCTGCCCCATGCTAGGTCAGGTTAGCTACAGTTTCCCACTACAATATCTACCCAAACCCTCCAGCCACATTCTTGCTTCCTTCTGGCAGAGTGGGATGGTAATTTGGCTGCCTGTATCAGATGGAATCATAGACTTTTGAGTTCTTTTCCTTTCTGAAGCTCCCCAGTACATTCATGGAAGATCCATGTTTCCTCTGGTCCCCCTTAGGATCGGGGTAATCTTAGCTCTGCCCCTAATTATCTTGCTCCTTTAAGTAGCGGAGGTTGGGATGGAAGGGTGTGGAGGGGAGAGTGGCTCTGCTCCAGTAATCAAGGCTTTAAATTCAATTTTGGTTTTGACAAGTGCAGTGACTGCTCCTGCTTAATCAACCAACTTCTACCACATTTGTCCACCTAAATCCCTCTATCTGGCATACAGTTCACCATTACTAATACCGTATATTTCAATCTGGGAACCCCTTGAATAAGCACCCAAGTGACCCTTTGCTTCCAAGAAGTATCCATGGGGTTTTTACCCTTTGTACTCTTTTAGGGGATTCACTACAACTAGGGCACCTGCTGTCTCATTGTTAGAAAATGATCACTTTTGTTATCATCCAGTTGCAACATAAAGGCCAGGGGAATTTTTTAAGTTCACAAGGCTCACATCAAGAACTTATATAGAATTCTTTGGGTCATGTTCTGTGCATTGCAAACTTAATGTTGGGCAGTAAGAGGCAGAGCTCTAATCAATGCCTCTTCTATGGTTTCCCACATGAATCGTGTGTCTCAAAGAAATCTCCTAAAACAGCCCAGGCTCCTTTATAGCAGCCAGAATCCATGGTAAAACAAAAACAAAAACTACCCTGAAATCTTTTATTGCCTTCTCCAAATAGACTTAATGTTGGCATGATAGCATCCAGGAGCAATTCAGCTGTAAAATGACTCAACAGCAATCCCACTACTGGGCATCTACCCAAAGGAAAAAAAGACATTCTATAATAAAGACATCTGCACTCAAATGTTTATAGCAGCACAATTCACAATTGCAAAGATGTGGAAACTACCCAAGTGCCCAGCAATACATGAGTGGATTAATAAAATGTGGTATATGTATACCATGGAGTACTACTCAGCCACTAGAAACAATGGTGAACTATCACGTCTTGTATTATCCTGGATAGAGACTGAGCCCATCCTTCAAAGTGAGGTGTCACAAGGATGGAAAAACATGCACCACATGTACTCGCCACCAAACTGGTACTGACCAACACTAAGTTGTTCACATGGTAGTAATACTCACTGGGTACCAGTTGGGGTTGGGATGTTAGGGGACAAATTCACAACTAATGGAAGCAGAATGCACTGTATGGGGGGACATGCTTGTAGCTCTGGCTTGGACCGGGCAAACAGCATTATATGTAACCAAAATGTTTGTACCCCTATAATATCCTGAATAAATAAAAAAATAAAATAAAATAAAAAGAATGAATTTGATGAAGAAAAAAATAAAAATGCAGTTTGGGACATAGGCAGTCTGTGTCTCTGTTTACAGGATATTTGTAAATATGAAAGGCTCCAGAAGAATTGTCTCACAATATCTACTTTGTAGGAGAAACAAATTGAGTTTAAGTGAGACTATGACTCACTGTAGAGAAAATTATATTTAGTACAAAACCAAAGAAAGTGTGAAATATAGGACTCATGAATGCCTATTGACTAGAGGAAACTGATTTTATTTTAAAGCAAGGGAAACATTAGCTTCAGATTCCAATTGTTCTTAACAAAAAATATTTTAACAAAGAAAAATAACAATTTATATTTTGCCAAGAAAAGAAGTTAACTAAACAAAGTTTTTTTATGATTTTAGTGAATAAATATGAAATATATATATATGTGTGTATATAAGTATATATATCTTCCTGTAATGTAAGAAGTAGAGAAAAATGTAACTCTGATAACCAGAAATTTTTATTTGCTACTTATAATGCATGCAAGTAACTATAAGGATTCATTTCTGAAAAAAAATTGTTTTATTTTAAATCAGATGTTGAAATTTTAGATCCTAATTAAGGCAAGAAATGGCTCATATGATACCTAGTGGATGCAACAAAACCAATATTATAAGAACTCTTGATTTTTGATTTGGAAAACAAATTGATGCCATTCAAAAGCAGGATGAAAACAAGATATAAGCAGTGCAGTCTGTATATTGGGAAACTGAGAAGAATATTTGCTAAATATTTGCTAAATATTAAAACAAAAGCAAAGTTTCAGAATTCCTGACTACAATAAACTCATAGCACTTTTAAGGAATTCAGAAATGTCCCTCAAATTTACAGATAAAATTGTACGCATTTTCATGTATGACGTGATGTATTGAAGTATATATACACAGGTGGACACGATAAATACATAAATTGTATCTGTCAATTAAGAAAAAGTATCCCTTATGGGCGGTCTCGTGGTTCTGTCTCTTGCTTCAACAGTGTTTGGACGGAAGAGACCCTGGGACTCCCTTTCTTCCAGCCTCTGACTGCTCTCTGATCTCTCCACTTGCAATCTCCGGACCAAGAGAAGATCTCTGCCATCTCCTGCTGCTGGAGCCAGCTAACACTGTTTTTTGTGGTTAGCGTCTTACTGCCGACCAACCATGAGCTCCCAGATTCGTCAGAATTATTCCACCGAGGTGGAGGCAGCCTTCAACCGCCCGGTCAATTTGTATCTGCGGGCCTCCTACACCTACCTCTCGCTGGGCTACTATTTCGATCGCGACGATGTGGCTCTGGAAGGCGTGGGCCACTTCCGCGAATTGGCTGAAGAGAAGCGCCAGGGCGCCCAGCGTCTCTTGAAAATGCAAAACCAGCGTGGTGGGCGCGCTCGACGTGCAGAAGCCATCTCAAGATGAGTGGGGTACAACCCAGGACCCAATAGAAGCCGCCATGGCCCTGGAGAAGAGCCTCAACCAGGCTCTTCTGGATCTTCATGCCCTGGGTTCTACCCGCACAGACCCCCATATCTGTGACTTCCTGGAGAATCACTTCGTAGATAAGGAAGTGAAACTCATCAAGAAGATGGGCGACCACCTGACCAACCTCTGCAGGCTGGCCGCCCCCCAGGCTGGGCTGGGCGAGTACCTCTTCGAAAGGCTCATTCTCAAGCACTACTAGGAGCCTGCCAAGCCCGGCGACCTGAGGAGCCCCTCTCAAATATCAGGGCTTCTGCCTGAGCTGCTCCCTCTAGCCACTAGGCAGCTTTTTAACCACCCTGGAGTCCTCTCCTAAGCCTTGGACCAAATGGAAATAAAGCTTTTTGCAGCACCTGGAAAAAAAGAAAAAAGAAAAATCTTTAATATTACTAGTGTACTCAAAAAATAAAGGAGAAAAAAAAATGAGGCATGAGGAAAAAGGTCATAAGAGAAAAGAATTCTGTTCTAATATTTGTCAAGTAGTAAGCACATTAAACATATATTACTTATGTCCAAAATTCTGTGGTGAAACATAGAAAAAGATGACACAGTCTGTCCTCTGGGAGCTTGCAATCCAGGGATGTATTTTGCACCCTCTCTTGTCCTTCTCTCTCTCTCCCCTTAATCCTCTGCACCTCATCCTCCTCCGCTTTCTCTTTTCCTCCTTCCTCATCACCTTTTGGTTTGTCCCTAAGTACACTTACTGGAACAAATAAGTTTGTATGGGGGAAATAAAGAAATATGAAGGAAGGACAAAATACATTGAATGAGGAATCTTGGGTTCCCAAATTAGTATGTAATTTTATTTGGCACATTTCAGGTGGCATGTGCTTGGCTGCAAAAAATCCAAAACCTGATTAACTGTGACATAAATAAATCAAAGTGTCTGATGTCAGGATCCCCAGGAATAGATTCTGAGATGAAGACTTGTGTAAAAGGAATTTGTTAAGAATGACTCCCAGAAAAATCTAGCAAGCAAATGAGGGAAGCAGGACAGAGATGTTGAAGAAGCCAAGCAAAGGTGAATCTTTAGGTACATTTCTATCCTCTGCCTAATCTCACAAGGGAGCTTTGGAGTGTTAATTATGGCTCAATGTTTGCTGCAATCCGGGCTAAAGGAGATAAGATTTCATATTCCTACAGCAGTTATTCACCAAGGACCACATAGTTAGAGGAGTGGAAATAGAGAGAGAACAGAGGTAAATTCCCAAGCATTTCTGGTTCTCTGCATATGCAGGCAAATTGGCTTTAGTAGCCTGAGGCAGTTCTCCACTGAGAATTCCAAATATGGGCCCTTGAAAGCAGAAGCTGGGAGAGATGCAAAGAATTCATGGACAAGATCTAACGCTGTTTGCTGGAGTCTATTATTTTCAACAAGGCAGATCCAGTTGCACCTCCCAGTAGTTTTCCTCTATTTGATAATGTCTTTATCTAGATCGTGGCTGGTCACAACTCCTGGGACAAAACCTTACAAGTAAAGTGTTAGTAAAAAGAGATACTGCACGTGCAGTTGCCAGCACTTCTACCTGACATTCCTCATTTTTCTCCTCTATGACCCATTTTCTTCTCCTGCAATTAACACATCTACTTATCTAGGTAAATTGGGTGGGTGATCCAGCTATCATTAAGGGATCTGACCCCCTAGTTGCTCTAAGCGTCCTGGGAAATCCACTAAATTATGAAGTATTCATTCCTGCTCCAATTATGTAGCAGCAGAAACACCATCTCATTATGACAAAATCAATTGTTCCTTCAGTTATGGAATGCTCTTATTTGCCTGCTGGTCTGTCACCATTATGAACATAAGAGAGAAGGCTGAAATCACAGCTTTACATTTGGTAGGACACTATTTCTCCCCTATGGGAATTATTTATTTTTTAGGAACCCAACCTTGCAAATCACAGAACCTAAAGCTGCAAGGGATGGGAAACAATATTTCCCCAATTGTTTCATTGCCAAGGAATGAGAAAAAACCCATTTCTACTTCTACCCTTTGTTTCCCTGACATATTTGTAGGGTGCATTTCATAATGGCTGCTGGCTTACCGTATATAGTGTCAACAATGGCCAAACTTTGAGGGGGCCCATCTTCACACTACTGGCATAGTTCAACCTTCAAGAGAGTATTCCAATGTTCTATCACCCTAGCAGCTGCTGGATGATGCAGTAGTATGAATATGAGTGGATTCCATGGTATTACTGTCATTAATGCACCTCTTTTTACCATAAAGTGTTTCCTTCATATTGTGGTGATACTATTTGGGAAATTGTTAGTAACTGGCACATTTACTAAGCTCTTGGAGAGTGTTACTTGCTGATGTGCTGCAGGAAGAAATGGAAAAACATTCCTAAAATTGTCAATCTCTATCCAGATGAATTGCTGCCCTTTTTTTTTTTTTTTTTTTTTTTTTTTTTTGAGACAGAGTCTCACTCTGTTGCCCGGGCTAGAGTGAGTGCCGTGGCATCAGCCTAGCTCACAGCAACCTCAAACTCCTGGGCTTAGGTGATCCTACTGCCTCAGTCTCCCGAGTGGCTGGGACTACAGGCATGCGCCACCATGCCCGGCTAATTTTTTTTGTATATATATATTTTAGTTGTCCATATAATTTCTTTCTATTTTTAGTAGAGACGGGGTCTTGCTCTTGCTCAGGCTGGTCTCGAACTCCTGACCTCCAGCGATCCACCCGCCTCGGCCTCCCAGAGTGCTAGGATTACAGGCGTGAGCCACCGCGCCCGGCCTGCTGCCCTTTTGAGCAGAAAGGGGTCGGTGTAATCAACTTTCCACAAAGTTACTGGTTTTTTTTTTTTTTTTTTCTTTTCCAACATCTCATCATAGGAAGCCCCTCACAAATCCATAGGCATAAATGAGGAAGATGTGTCAGTATTGCCAAAGCAAAAGTGGCAGTGTGAAAAGGCTACTGAAATACAGTTGAGAGACAAAAACTCAGTCTGGGCTCAGCTCCACTGAAACAAAGGCAGGAGGATTTTTAAGCACTGAAGCATGAGGGAGAACGCAGGCCATCTGTGTTGCTAATTAACTTTGCCAAAGGAAAAGTAAACTTTCTCTTACCTTTGTGACAGGAGGTAGTTTTGTGACTTGAAGAAAGGCGCCTGCAGAAGTTAGGTTCCTATCTTCCCAAAGAAACTGATAGATAAGGGGCGCTATCTTCCTTAATGGTTACTTTTCAAAGAGCTGGTTCCCAGGTCCTTGAAGAAGACATCCCTTGATTGTAAAACTGGCAAAAGGCCTTCAAAAAGATTTGCATCTCACAAGGGCAGAGAAAGAACTTATAAGTTTTCTAATGTAAATGTCCTAAGAAAGGGAGGGGAGAGATCTCTATGTTTAGGTCATCTGGATTTCTAAGAGCTTATGTGAGAAGGAAGTCATGGGCCTAGTGGCGGGAGAAAATTGTCTAAATTTTAGTTAAGCTGAGGGAAACGTTAAGGCTGTATTGGTCACTAGAAAAGGGGCAGATAACATGTGTGTTCAGATTACATATGGCCTCAGAATTTGCTCAAATCCAGTCCTAAATATACCACTTCCATCATGTAATGGACAGGTGCTGTGCCTGCCCAAATTTATGGGTTGGTGGGCCTGGCAGCATCCAGCTCACGACAGTCTCGTAGACACCTATGTCCCATGGCCAGGTGTGTAGTCTCCGCCAGAATCCAGAAGCATGCTGGAGCAGTTCTTTTAATGGAGTTAATCCTTTGTTAAATATGGACTGCCCTTACTCCTGAACCATTAGGAACCTATCTCTGTCAGAGTTTTCCAGAGTCAGAACACTCGTAGTTATCTACTTTTCAGATACTTCCAGCACAGTGAGAGCCTTCAGATAGTATGGCCCAAGTGGCACAAACACGATGTGGAGCAGAACCCTCTTGTGCTTTGTGTTTACTCCTCAATACTAACAGCCTTTCAAGTCACCTGACACTCAATACTAATAGCCTCTCAAGTCACCTGCTAGTAAGTTGCAGCAGTATTCTTCAGGGATGTGCTTACCTAAATATATGCTATGCTACCTATAAACTTCAAAATAACTGAAAATCATGCAGCTTTTTTCATAGTCATACAGTGTGAAACAGTTTTTTTTCTTGGAGTGGAAGTCTGTGCATGTCCCAGATGACAAGATTCTAAAAATCTTCACCAATGTAGTGTAAGACAGGAAAAAGAGCAGGAGTGACTCCATGACAGGCTGGACTTCCTGGAATAGGCCTAAGTTTCGGTTTCCCTGACACGGGTCCTCCCCTTCCCCTGAAGTGCCGCTGATAACAACTAAAAGGTCCAGAGACTTGGAACCAACCAATTAGAAGCCAACATGACCTTGGAGCCAACCAATCAGGAGCCAACACGATCGCCACTCTTGAAGGAGCAAATGAACTAAGGGAGGGAGGGGGAAGGGGTGCCCAGCATATATAACCTACTGAAAAGTATAAAAGCCTAATTTTTACCCCAGGGTGGGGTCCTGGTTCGTGGAGAGGCCACTGCGTTGGTGCTCTGGGACTTGGACCCTAGCTTGAGCTAGCCAATAAACTCCTTTGCCTTTTGCAGCCTTGGTGACTCTGCCTCTCTGTTCCTGGGGCTGAGGGAAACCGGTTCTAACAGTAGTAGGCCCTGTATCTTTGTAGGTTTATAGTCACCCTCTGTATTGCATGATCCTCACCAGTGAATTCATAACTCCTGTTCCATCTTCCTTATCTTGTCGGATTCACATGATATGATCAACTTAGAATACAAACGTGGGGAGGCTCCATGTGCAGAGGGATGGACTGGACCTTAAATGAAAAGTAGTGAAAATGCCAATCAAGAAACTGATGTTTAGCAGTTGTGTTTCTAAGTTTACTTGTGTAAGAACATAATGGGTGGGGGACTTCCAGATGGCTGAGTTGGGCCGGGCGCAGTGGCTCACACCTGTAATCCTAGCACTCTGGGAGGCCGAGGCGGGTGGATCGCTCGAGGTCAGCAGTCTCTACTAAAAATAGAAAGAAATTATCTGGCTAACTAAAAATATATAGAGAAAAAATTAGCTGGGCATGGTGGCACATGCCTGTAGTCCCAGCTACTCGGGAGGCTGAGGCAGTCGGATCGCTTAAGCCCAGGAGTTTGAGGTTGCTGTGAGCTAGGCTGACGCCACTGCACTCACTCTGTCCTGGGCAACAAAGCAAGACTCTGTTTCAAAAAAAAAAAAAAAAAAAAAGATGGCTGAGTAGAGGCACCTGGCATTTGCCTTCTCCACAAAGAAGGACCAAAACAGAGACTAGGTAACTACATCCTTGAACAGAACATCTGAGAAAGAACACTGGAATTCAGCAGGGAAGTGACAGGAACCTTTGAGGCATGGATGGAGAGGGAAGTGAACCAGCCAGCCAGGGATCTGCTTGCAGCCAAGAGGAACTTCCCATGGTGGGGAAAAGGGTAAGTGAGAGATCCCCAATGGTCTACACTCCCACTGCAAACTCCTGTATGCCTAGCCAAATTTATTGTGTATTTCAAAATAGCTAGAAGAGAAGATTTGAAATTTTCCCAACACTAAGAAATGATAAACATTTGAGGTGATGAATATTCTAAATGCTCTGATTTGATAATTACACATTGTATGCATGTATTATAAACATCACAGGTACCTCATAAATTTGCATGGTTATGTATTAATAAAAAAGAGGAAAAAAGAATACAAATTATGTTCTGGAACATCTAAAAATCAAAATCTCTTCAAAGCATTTTGTGACAGGAGCGGGAATATATATATGGTAATGTGCCTCATGTGCAGAGAAACTACTCTTCCTCCCTAGAGAGCAGTATTGAAAGGAATGCATTTCTCAGATCAATAATTGCATCAAACATACCTGAGGCTGTGTTTTTTCTGTCCTGGTAAAGATAATACAGTTGATGGAACAGCCACAGTTGAGTCCTCCACTTGGATATGTTTGCAACAGTTCACTATTACCCACCATGGTCATGCTGGGTTTTTGCGCAGTCAGTATTGGACAATTACATGGTGATGTAATGGGGACCACTGTTTCTGTATCCTTTAAATCTTTAAGGGTTGCATTAACCTCTGCCATTCTACAAGGGAAAGTTTATTGAATTAGATTTTTTTCCAATGGTTGTGTGGTAGAAGAACAATTTCTAAGGGTTTCATTTTTCTTTCCTTCTATGATAGTTCTTACTCTGCAAAACAACAATAATAACGAAATGTGCAGATTTTGTCAGAGATTATTTATTTCATCCTGAATATCCTTTTGGAAACTTATGAAATAGCAATCAAATGGATACATCCATCATATCCACTGTGAAATGAATTTGGTCTAAGAATTCATTCATCCCTGATTTGGTCATACCCTTACTTTAATAGGGAAACCATAATGGTGATTTAGGCCCCTTGAGTATTACATTTAATTCACTCTACAGATCCTTGCATAATTTATTGTAGGTCTTTTTGAGCAAAGACCTAGATGAATCATGTTTCTGTACGCTTGGCTAAGTCATCTCAGAGACCTTCTTCAAGGGGACCCAAATTCTCCTACAAGAGATGTGTTTTGCCTCCTGAAATTGGTCCAGGTATAGAAGCAAGGAGAGAGATTATTTCACTCCATTGGAGTGGAATTTCATAAGCCTTATCTTGGCTTATGACATTAATATCTCTTTTGGTTATCTTTATGCATTCTATATATATCCATGTCTGTATGCATATGCATCTATATATTGATTATACTATATATGTAGTTTCTAATCCTCAGTATTAAATACATTCTATTACTATTAAAAAATACTGTAAATGCTACCTTTAAAATATACTCCCATCACACAGATATACTATAACAATTGAATATATTTGTTAATGTGCTAAATCTGAAGGGGGATATCTTGCATTTGAACATGGCTCTGTTACTAGTTTGCAAAAATTATCTAACGCTTTTGTTCTCCAGTTTCCTTAGCAATAAAATGTGAGCATCTACCTCAAAGGATTCATATATTAATGAGTTAATGAATGAAAAACATTTAGAACAGTGCCCACCAAATACTAAGCCTGAAAGATCTAGCTATTTCCATCTATTTTTGGATTTAATTGTATACTCTAATAAAAATCACTACATAATAGACACAATTATGCACAGATTGTTGTTGAAATATCTGGTTTCCTCCTTAGGATAGAGTTCTAAAAGCCATCCCTACTTATTCTTTTATAAGAAATGGATTCCATCAAAAGATTCTATTCAGGCCTAAATAAAGTCTATTGTACTAGGAACTATTAATATATCATGAGAAATAAATATGCTTTTATAGCTTTTAGGCCCACCTCAAATTCTCTTTCTTTTAATGATTTTACATAAAGTAAAGAATCCGTTTTTAGTGGAGAAATTTGGATTACCAAAACATGTATCTAACATTTAATTTCCAAACCTTTAAATGCATATAGGTTCTCATAACTGCAAAGGAGAATCAACCTAAGGAGAATGTGTATAAAATCTGCCTGTCTCTGTTTCTCTCTCTCTCTCTCTCTGTCTCTCTCTCTCACACACACACACACACACATGCTCTTAATGTATACTTGCATTTCAAAAGTATCAAACCAGGTTTCACATGACTTCAATCAAGGAACATTCAAGTGTTCAGCACTCAAAATGAAAACACCACCTGCTAATTTAAAAATTGAGACTGATCAATGCCAGCACAGGCTATTCTGGGTTTTATTTTTATAGACTTTCTAAAACTAACTTTAGAATTTCTAAAATGTATAATTCTAAATTTACTTATGTGAATTTAATCACATTTATAAAACTATAAGAATTATATATTATATCTATATATTTCTGAAGGTCTATATGCTTAAACGAAAAATATATTCAAAGTTGAGCTGATCCACAGGAAAAACTATCATATTCAAGAAAATGTGAACAAAATATTAAAGGATAGATCAAATTAACTATTATGGTAAAATAAAACAATAAAGATAAGGATGAAATGAAAATACAGCAAAACTATTACTATTGGAAATGAAGGGGAGAGCAAAACTTTATAGGACGGATGATAAAGATTAATCAATATGCTGTAATCTGTGTGCAAGAAGAAACAAACAAATGGTTACTGATTTTGAGTCTTATAATAAATCTAGATTCTGAACTTTTTTTTCCTTACCCTTGATGTTAAGAGACCTAATACTACTCTAGGTTTTCTGAAATACAATGAACTCAATATTTTTCTTAGGACATCCCCATGTATTATTACATTGGCAAATATTTCTAGCAAAAATGATTGACATGTAGTAATTTCCTATAAAGTTTATAGTTAAAAGCAGATAATTTCATATATATGTAAGTTTTTTAAACAGGATCAACAAACAAATCAAAATCATGATGGGATCTTGTTTTCAATTCTAAAACTTTATTTAATTAAAGAAAACAAATGGTTCTCCTCAGAGTTTGATTTTTAGACTCTATAATCCTGGAAATAAAGATTTATACTACACAAATAAATTTAAAATATGCTAATGTTTTATTAGCAACTATTTTCAAGTATTATCAATACCTATATTTTACTATAATACATTCAGTTGGTTGACTTACCAGGCTGTGTACTAGCATCAATAAAATGTCCATGCTTTGCTAACTCCTGACCACAGGCTCTAACATCAGAGGAAGCGCCCACTTCTTCAACTTCCAACATGGGGGGGCTCTGACAAGGTTACTGTTAAGACACACCTCTACCAAGGTGTTAGTGCATTCTTGGGTTTTGGTAGAAGGAGCTGACGTTAAAAGCTTTTGTAATTCAAATGATTATTTTGTACTTTCTCCTGTTTAGAATTCTCATTTAGGAGATTTCCTCTTTGAAGGTCAAAAGTTGAAATAGGGTGGACATTGAAAACAAGCCTCAGGAAGGCATCAGAGGCCTTCGAGCCTAGGTAAAAAGACTCCAAGTAACTCAAAAATAATCCCACTGCGAGCACGTGGATGGACTGCAAAATGACTAGAGAGAAAGCCCAAACTAGTTATTAATACAAAAAAGTGATTTTTAAATAGGGTGTCCTCTATTTATATTTCCTTCAGGACACTATCCAAGGTAGGAGAAGCCTCAGTAGGTTGCAGGAAAAGATTCAAGGATTTGGAGGTCATTATCCTGCTGAGAACCGGCTCATTTAGAACCTACTATATTCAGAGTGCAGAATTAGATACTGTTATCTTCACAGACTTCACACAACGACCTTCATGACCTTCAAGGCAACAGGCACATTACTAGCAGTATTCTTAGTAGATATATAAAAATAGTTTGAGAAATAAAATAAATTTATGGAGAGTATAGTTTTTTTTTTTCCAGTTTATAATATGGCAAAAATTATATTATAAAAGTTACTGCATACAGTTTCCTTTTGTTATTCATGCATTTATTCGGTATTGTGTTTTTGTAAGAACTACATATTTATAATTTACATTTCAAATATTCTACCAATGTTTTTCCTTCATCATTTACAACTGCCACAGAGATGACTGAATATATCACAATTCCAGGGAAAAGTAAGGCACTTTAAGCACCTATTATTATGTTAGCAAACAACAGTAAAGAAAGAAAAACGAATAAAGTTAGGAGGAAAGTTTTAGAAAAGGGACCTCAACTTCACAACGTAGCTCTGTAGTATTTCTATTGCTATTGAATTGTCGTTGCTAACCCACAGAGAGAAAATAGATAAAGGCACTTTATTGCTTTTTGAAACTTGGAAGGAAAAAAATCAGTATCTTAAATAAAGATTTCAATTCCTAGCCTCACTAGCCTACTCTGCAATTGAACCAAAGTCATTAATTTTTAGCTTCAAGTAAATGAGAATTCAGAATTTTAGCTCTGCATGCGAAAGCTCATAAAATGGGCCATGGCAGTAGAGTAGAACCACTGCATATGCAAATTCAGGGCACATTAGGAATGGATTTCATTTCACAATGTCATAGTAAGTCACTATAATAGGAAACCACCATGTTTTTTCCTAAGAAAATCACACTTTTAAGCATTCTATGCTGATCTTTGGGAAAAGTTTTTGTTACCTAAGCCATTTGGCATTTGAGAGTTTGGATTCCTTTCTGCCTTCCAAATTTCTGCACCCCTGATCATTATTTTTAAATGATCTCTTAGAACTTAATCAGGTATATGATTTATATCCCAATTTTGCCACTAGCCAACTATGATTTTGAGTAAGTCACTCAAGTCATTTGGGCTCCATTTCTCCATAAATGGTGAATGTAGTGGGCTACAGTACCTCTAAATAACTTTCTTTGGATTTAAAAGGTCTTTCATTAGAGTCTTGGCACAGAACAATTTGCAGACTCTTCAAGTATACACTTGTCAATGAATTGTAAGTCAGTGGTAAATATCTAAACAATGACAAATCACCAGATTTTTCTGTCTTCAAGTTTATATGCTTTCCCCCACCCCTTTCTCTCTCTCTCTCTCTCTCTCTCTCTCTCTCATTTGGCATCCACAATTTGTCAATTAAACATTTTCTTAGTGGGAAAAAATCCTTTTCTTAGGAGATATTTCAGTATCTATCATCACAATATCTATTATATGTCAGCTTCTATAATCCCATTCCTGTGACACAATCTAGACTCCAAGAGATGTGGAAATAACCTACCTTTCCAAACTCAACAATCCTTCCTATGATTCTTTAGGACTAATTTTGTTACTGTCTTTAGGATTTGCATAGTGTAAATTAAAAGAGCATTTTCTGTTTTATGCTGAGAGCTGTGAGGGAACGGGACGTCTTAACACATTTCTAGTTTGTTCCAGAATATTCCTAAAGGTACTTGGCAATATCAGTGACTGCCTGAATGCTGAGCCCAGATCAAAGAGATGCTAAAGGGGAAAACCTGCGACCCCAGCACAATTGTGTTCAGTCACTGATGTTGAGACCTTTGTCTCCAGGAATTTACGTAGTTGTAGGGGAAAGGGAACCAGGTATATGATTGCTACTTTCTATTTCTGGGCTTAGTTTACATGAAGTCTTCTGGAAGAACATTATTCAATCTCTCACTAAGAACATATTCACATTTACTCCACAATTTAATGCACTTTGTAAACTTCAATACTAATACACCCAACTTTACTAGATTTGTTATGAGAAAAACATTACCTGTCCATAGATTTATAGCACATGTCTGTGGTTATAAAATTCTGGGAAACAAAACCTTACCATTGTAAAAGTGTATCAGATGTGATTAGGGTAATCTTAGTTTATTAATCCAGATTAGAAGATCTATGGTTTTTTTTTTAATTGCTTCAATAATGATATAATGTTGTTTTATTAATTTCAATAATATTCAAAGAATATACAAATATATATATCAATACAATACTATCTTCTCCAAATGTTAGCTTTTTAATTGTATTCCTAATACGCAACTTTCTTCAAGATATTTTTATAGCAGAATAGTCACAACATTATTCTTAATCTTTAGAAAAAAAGAAATTTCCTTCCACTATTTTTCTAGGTTTCAGTTTTATAATTTTTATTTATTATTTTTTTGAACTATTATTATTTTGATTTTTTTTTTTTTTTTTTTTGAGACAGAGTGTCCCTCTGTTGCCCTGAATAGAGTCTCGTGGCTTCAGCCTATCTCACAGCAACCTCAAACTCCTGGGCTCAAGCGATCCTCCTGCCTCAGCCTCCTGAGTAGCTGGGACAATAGGCACATGCCACCACACCTGGCTAATTTTTTTCTATTATTTTTTAATTTTACTATGTTTTTATTTAGCAAATTATTATGTTCTTAGTAAATTTTTGCCTTTTCAATTTTTTTTAAATTTCCACATCTTTGCAATTAACATTTTAACCTGTTCTACTATTGTATTTTCATCTTTCATCACTAATTTTTGAAGAGTTGGTTATTAGTCTAATTAATGTAGTTTAAACATACTGTGTCTCTTTTTCTCTCACTAAGGCAAAAATATTTTAAAATACTTTTTAGGAATTTTACTGTGATGCATTTATCCCATTTGGGGCCATAGGGGATCTCTAATTAATTTGTGGATATATGATTTTTCCTGCTTTGAAAAACTCAGGACTAGTATTACTGGAAATATTACTTTTTATTTATTCTCTCTCCCTTTTACTTCTGGGAATCCAAATGAACGTGTTAGAGATTTCAGCATTTGTCATGAGATTCTTACACTGTTTTCTGTTTTTGTCCCTATCCCTTTTATATTTGTGCTTCAATATAAACTCCTCTTTTTACTATAAATTCTAGGTGGCCAATTTTTGTTTAGCCTCTCTGCTGTGCAACTCAAGTTCAAAGAACCTCGAAAGTAAAAAGCTGTAGTGACTGTAAATTTCACCTCAATTCATTTCTCTTTATGCTTTTGACATCTGAAGTGCTTGATTTCCTGTTTACAATGTTCTGAATATTTGCACTCCCCTCAAATTTATATGTTGAAACCCTAATTCGCAAAGGATGGCACTTGAAGGTCACGCTTCTGGGATACAATTAAGTCATGGAGGTGGAACCCTAATCAATGATATTAGTGTCCGTGAAAGAAGAGGCCAGAGAGCTGGCTAGTGCTCTTGCCACCATGTGAGGATACAAGTCAACAGTCTGCAACCAGGAAGAGGATCCTCACTAGAATTTGACCATGCCATATAGAAAATCATCGTTTTGAACTATATTACAATATATTTTATGTGAAAATATACAAATAATATTTGTTAGTAAAGTTATAGCAACAAATTAAAATAATTTTAATAAATTAACTAAATTCAAATTTAATATTTCAACAGTATTATATCATTACTTTAATAGACAGGTATACTGTATTTTGCATATAGACATGCACATATACAACATATGTATGTTTTCATCCACTATGGAAATTATAGCATTTAATGCATGGTGATTATATGTGTTTCTGGTATTATATGTTTTCTATGTGTTTGGATTATTTCATAATTAAATATTTTATTTAATTTAAGGAAAAATGAAACAAAAAAGAAGCAAAGGAAAGAAAATATTCCAGACTTCCACCATGGTTCCTCTGTCTGCAAGTGCCATGGCTCGATACAACATATTTTTTCTTTAATCTTGCATGCAGTACATTATTAATCATTTATCTTCGCACTGAAAATATTTACTGAATTTTTGTAGATTCAATAAAAGTGTTGTGTTTTCCCTATCTATATGTACTTAAAAAAATAAAAACTCAGATGAGGTTTTTTTTTTTTTTTTTTAATCTCTCAACCCTGAGTCAACACAATCATATCTTCTTGCTATAATAACAGAATTTTTACTCTAGAAACCATTTGAAGGATTAGGGGATGAGAAGAGTAATTGCCTAAAACACTAAAATCCCCCACTGTGATTTGTATGACTACAGCCAAGTAAGGTGATTCAGTGATAAACTACCACCTTTATAACTCCAGGTAATAGAAGACGAGCAGATCCTCACCATCTGTAGCTAATTTTATTTTCCATTGAGATGAAGTGTCATTTCTAAGCATCTCTTGCGTTGTAATTCCCACTCTGAAATGAAATAAACCACACTGCAGTTACAAAGCAAATGGACACACGTAGGTGATTCTGAGAGAACTTGGCCCCTTTCCCTCTCCCATGTTGCTGCCTTTCCTGAACCTGCTGTACTCTGCCCTCCTTTCTGAGCCATTCCAGTTTGGGAGCCAGCAGTTCCTCCCACACATAGGGCACTTTTGGCAGCTAGAGGACTCGTAAGAACGCTGGCCAGCCTTGGCTGGTTATACAGCAGATGTTTGGGAAGTCACATTTTTGAAATTTATATTCTCTGTAGAGTAGAGGACAGGGTTTTGAAAATAATTTTGTCCACATTATACTTTCTTCTTTTTTGATAGTTAGGCACTTGAAAGGCAATTCTTGGAGAAGCAGCATAATATTTGGACATTTTCTTCTGCCATCCTTACACATTTATTTGATGATCAAAAACAGTATGGAGGTTTATAGTATAACAAGAAATGGAATCTCCATTTATACAGCCAGAACAAGATGTCAAACTCCACCAGAAATTTCACTGAGTTTAAAATTTGAAGAAAATACACCTTAACAGTCATAGTGTAAGATCCTTAGTCACATATTAGAAGATAATGCTTTTACTTAGCATGTGACCATTTTGTCTTTTTAAGTCAATGTATTAAGGAGTTCCTTCGTATGCAATTGGTTATATAACATATGAAACAAAAGAGCTTATATATAATTTTGTAAGGAAAGTAAATCAAATTAATCAGATAGCCTTCAGTGTTTTTTAAGAACAAAAATACTGTTTATTTTAGTTGTTAATAAGTATGTATTTTTTCATATGATAGTAATGCTTAAGGAATTAGTTCTGTCAACATATCTATAATCTCCAGGTTTCCCAATAAAACAACAGCGACAAGAACAGCAACAACAACAACTATATTTTGTTAAATATTTCATGTCATAAAGGTGGAAGTAATTTTATCCCATAAAGCATATTTCTATTTTACCATAAAAATAAATGGGATGTGCCTAAAATACAAACCAATCAATAGATGCTATAAACATCACTAATGTTTGGTCTGCTTATAATGTGATTTTAAACTATAGTACCATAAGTTGTCATCTGGATTAACTTACATTTTGTAGTTTTCAAAAATAATTGAGGTAGTTCAGAGCAGTGTTGAAATTTTGCTAATAAGTATACTACTGACCAGATGTAAGTTATCTCTATTATGTATCTTTGTCTACTTTTATTTCTTATTCTGTCCTTTTTTTGGTAATTCTTCTTTCATTAATCATTCTAACTGAAAAAGTTCTGCTTCTCTTACCTCTATCAGCACACCCCATAACTGTGTGGCAGATCATGGCAGCATCTTTGTCATCTAAAACACTCTAGACAGATATATTGTTTACGTTATAGAAAACAGATTTGATATAGTACAGAGAAGATGATTACTCTCCATGTTCTGAAATTGTAAAACCAAGATGATTTAAGGAGTTTAGTTCAGGAAGTTATCATATTGCTGTTTTCCCTGTGAAAGTAAAAATTTTATAAAAGAACAAAAATATAAAGAAATGTGACCAAAAATGATAATTGGGGTGATGTTTAGCTGATCTCAAATGTTCACAAGATTTGGACAAAAAGTGAAGAAAATATTAACATGGAGTCATAAAAAAATAGTTTCAGAAAAGCAAAAGTCATAGGTGAACTTGGGCAAATATTTTATGATGTTCTTATGAACAAAATTAATAAAAACTATCTTCGACAACAAACATATGAAAAAATGCTCAACTTCTATAATCATCAGGGAAATGCAAAGCAAAACCACAATGAGATATCACTTATCTCTAGTGAGAATGGTCTTTATCAGACAGTCCCAAAACAACGAATGTTGGCATGGATGCGGAGAGATAGGAACACTCATACACTGCTGGTGGGACTGTAAATTAGTGCAACCTCTGTGGAAAGTAATAAGGAGATACCTCGAAGAGCTACAAGTAGAACTACCATGTAATCCAGCAATCTCATTACTGGACATCTACCCAAAGGAACAAAAGACATTCTATAAAAAAGACATCTGCACTCAAATGTTTATAGCAGCACAATTCACAATTGCAAAGATGTGGAAACAACCCAAGTGCCCATCAATACATGAGTGCATTAATAAAATGTGGTATATGTATACCGTAGAGTTCTACTCAGCCAAAAAAACAATGGTGATCTCGCACTTCTTGTATTATCCTGTATAGAGCTGGCACCCATTTTACTAAGTGAAGTATCACAAGAATGGAAAAACAAGCACCACAGGTACTCACCATCAAATTGGTATTAACGTATCAAGACTTAAGTGCACATATAGTAATAACATTCATCGGGTGTCGGGCAGATAGGAGGGGGGAGAAGGGATGGGTATATACACACCTAATGGGTGTGGTGCACATAATCTGGGGGATGGACATGCTTGAAGCTCTGACTTGGGTGGGGCAAAGGCAATATATATAACCTAAACATTTGTACCCCTGTAATATGCTGAAATAAAAAAAATTAAAAATTAGAAAAGGCATAGTATTTGCATATAACCTATGCATATAATTAATGCATATAATCCCATATAATTTAAATCATCGCTAGATTACTTATAATATCTAATACAATGTAAATGCTACATAAATAGTTACACCATATTGATTTTTTATTTGTTTTAATTTTATTGTTGTATTGCTATTTTTATTGTTTTTTTTCCCAAATATTTTTGACTTGTGATTGAATCCATAGATGCAGAAGCTGTGGATGTGGAGGGTTGACTGTACAAGGTGTGATTCCAGATTGTATACTGTAACAATAAAAAGATGAATTTTTTCATCAAAAAAACTTACAACATCCAAATAAAGCCCATACTTTAGTAAGTAGTATTGTACCAATTGTAATCTCTAAAATTTGGTAACAGTACCATGGTTGTGCATTAGGAAAAACTAGATGAAGGCTGTATAGGAACTCCCTGTGCTATTTTTGCAATTTTTCTGTAAGTCTAAAATCACTTCAAAATGAAAAGTTGAAAGTATATATTATGTAAAGCTCAAAGGAGTAATAAATATATTAGATGTACTCCTTATATGCATCTGTGAGCATATCTCTAACACAGAATACATTATATTAACGATACATCTTGGCTTTTTGTTACTGTCTCCCACTAAAATATGAAATCTTTGAGGGTTCAATGATTTCTAGTTGAGTAAACAGATGGATTAATGACTATGTAAATGAATGAATTGATGCTAGTGTAAAGATTCAAATTTACCTTAATATGCTATAATAATTTCAGTAGCGTAGAAAAGAGAATTCTAAAAAAGCAAATGTCATCATGTAATTACAGGGTCCACATTTATACATATATATATATATATATATATATACACACACACATATACATATCCTGGCTATAAAGCATAGCTACTGTACTCTTGTAAAAGAAGTTTAAACTGAGTTTGAAAATTGAAAAGCAAAATGTATGTGTCAGTGAGTAAACGAGGGAGGGGACGCCACCTAGCCTACCTCATTAGCTGCAGTAATCAGTGAGGATGACAGGTTGCCGTCAGGTTAATCACAAGGGCTCCTGAACGGAAGGAAGAGTCATTCGCCGTGTGTCCCTGAGACAAGAAAATGCCTAGTGAGTGGAAATAATGGAAATGCGAATCACGATTTAAAATAGGGTAAATTTTTTGACAATAAATTATTTCAAAATAAAATGACTTTCTCCTCATAGAGGTCAATTCCCTGTCACAGGATTTGTTTAAAACTGGGCAATTGTTTCTCAGGTACTTTGGGATAAAATAGTAATTAGGATTTGATTTTCTTTAAGTTCTCAAAGGATGCTAAGATTCTAGGAGTCATTTAGAGGCCTAGCAAACAATCTGTAAGAATAAATCTGATCTTGGTGCAAGAGGCAGCTTCATTTTCTCAGTCAGGTAGAAGGGGAAGGACACTCTTCTAGTATAAACCTGAAATTTCCAATCCCCTGCAGAGAAGACTCAACCATGCTTGTTAGTTTGGGTTTACAGGTGCTATTAAGTAGTAGCCTCACCCTACTCTGGTTTCTCTTTGTTTTTCTTAAAAAGTAAAAACCAGTGAATTTGTTTAACAAGTATACAGCTAAAGTGAATATCAAAAATATCTGTTTCTGTATCATTTTGCGGCATCACATTTTCCCTCACTATGTAGTGCTTTCTGAGTGATAACTCTTTTGAATAATCTGCTAGTGTTTGATTCATCTTTTCCGTATTTTTTTCAATCCTCCTGCTATCCAGTCCTCGAGCAAGTGCAGGCTCTGCATCATGCCTGACACAAGCTTCTGGACATTGCAGGCGTACATCCCCCCAGACACAAAACCTTCCCTATCTCAACATCTCCCCTTAACGAGAAAAGAATTTTAATGCTCATGGGTTACCTTCTATTAGTACCTAGCCCCATACCTTTCTCCTCACAGGTGTTTAAATCCAAAGGAGACACAATGAATGAAGAAAGACTGAATATTGGTGCTGTAAAATCAACAAGCTTGGTCATCATCATTATTCATTTTAAAAATTACACAATGGTTTTAGTAAAATTCAACAGTCACTTATTGAAACCCACTCTGCCTAACTAAAGTTGTTAGACAATAACTTTTAGCACAATATTAGAGAAACCGTTAGTATCGGAAAAGAATTCCAGAAGCCACTAACCTGTAAATATACAAATGTCTCTACTTATGTGTCTTGGAATAAATTCTCTTCAAAAACCACATCAGTAGTATAGTTATGTTGTATAAGTAGTCCATGACTAATAATGTAATCTCCTATTTTTAAAAAAGAAGATAAAATGTAAATACGTAAGGATGAAATTTTAAGGGTTTTTTTGTTTGTTTGTTTTTTTACTAAAAATTGAGTAAAATCTGCATTTGTGGCAATCATTAGTAAGTTCTGTGTGCTCAGCATATGGCACTAAGCAAAACTAGATCTCATAATTTCAGGAGATTGGTAACAACAGCTAACATAAAATAGCAGAACGCTGGAAAAACATCACAATCATCTTTGAAAACCCAAACATTTCCAACAACAGAAAGAGAGCATATAGATTCTGTATTGATGTGTGATTTACACAGACTGTCCATAAAAAAGAAATGATATTTTAGAGTACTTATTTTTAAAGATTAATAATCATATTTTAGAAGCATTACTTATTAAAATTTTCAAAGCACCTACTTTCCCCTGTGGAAGACACATAAATGATTAATTAATAGCCTCTGCTCTCAAAAAAACCCACAACCCGGTGATCACACAGAGAAGACAGAAATAACTACAGTACAAGTAGATTTAAAAAAGTCTGAGGTGAAGATAAATCCCACGTGGATGTAGTATGAATATAGAACCAGTCAGACTTCAGTTTGAAACTGACATGTTGTGATGATTCTGGAATGTGTGGTTGCTTGTTTTGTATCTTGGTATTCATAGTTCTTATTTGAGATTGAGTTGGATACTTCTGAACAAATGAGGGGTGAAAGCCCCTTGATGTTATCTCTGAGGCCAATTTTGAAGTAGAAGGAAAGAACTATGAAGAATGAACGGGAAAATTTTCATTTCCTTTCAAACGAATGGAATACCCATACGTGGAAACACAGAATGTTTATGTATCTCTAGAGGTATCTCAGAGACAATCACATTCTGCTGTTTTGAACAAGATTACTGTCCTCCCCACTTGCCCAAATATCAGATAATGTCTTTTGTACTGGATTGTATTGCCCTTAAACAGCTAAGAGATTACAGTGATGCAGATTTCCCCATTATAGTTAAGATTATGTCAGCATTTCCATTATAACCCTATACTGTTAATGGTTTACAATTTAGTCATAGAATGTCCATTCCTACTAAGGGGGAATAAAAAAGAACAACTTGGCTTATAAGGTTCCAGAAACAGGAAAACTATTCTTAAAACCTGACTTTTAAAAGTTGGCTATTTTAAATTTAGATATCTTCAAAAGAATGTTTTAAGGACATTTTCTATTCTAGAATTTCAAAAAGGAATTGGTTTAATATGCATTGAGCTTTAGCTTTCACTTGAAAATGGGTTTAGACCTCTATAGGGAGAACTATGAAACACTGAGGAAGGAAATTGCAGAGCATGTAAATAGGTGGAAAACCATACCATGCTTGTGGATCGAAAGAATCAACATTGTTAAAATGTCTACACTACCCAAAGTGATCTACAGATTCAATGCAATCTCTATTAAATTACCAACATCATTTTTCACAGACATAGAAAAAATAATTTTACACTTTGTATGGAACCAGAGAAGACCCCGTGTAGCAAAAGCAATTTTAAGAAATAAAAACAAAATGGGAGGTATTAATTTGCCAGACTTCAAACTATACTATGAGGCTGTGGTTATTAAAACTGCTTGGTATTGGCACAAGTGCAGGGACGCAGACCAGTGGAACACAACAGAAAATCCAAATATAAAACCATCCTCATATAGCCATCTAATCTTTGACAAAGCAGACAAAACATACGCTGGGGAAAAGAATCCTTATTCAATAAATGGTGCTGGGAAAACTGAATAGCCACATGTAGAAGACTGAAACAGGACTCACAGCTTTCACCTCTCACAAAAATCAAATCACAGTGGATAACAGACTTAAACCTTAGGTGTGAAACTATTAGAATTCTAGAAGAAAATGTAGGAAAGACTCTTACAGACATTAGCCTAGGCAAAGAATTTATGAACAAGACCCCTAAGGCAATCACAGCAACAACAAAAATAAATGAATGGGGCCTGATTAAATTAAAAAGCTTCTGCACAGCCAAGGAAACAGTCACAAGAATAACATTTATATTTTAGATAACCCTCTATAAGAATTGGATTTTCAGGGATGGCTACTTCTAATAATTTCATGAAATTTTAATCAAAATAATTTATTTTTTATAAATGTATTACCTCACTTGTTAAAGAACCTGGAGAACCCTGCAGCTGGTGATGCATAATTAAATCTATAAACTATTTCATTCTGTCTTATAAAATAAGCCAGTATTCTTCTAAAAGTTTAAGATAATGAGTTCACAAATGGGAAGAAAAAGTAAACTAATATTGTATAACATACTTAACTGAATGTCTTAATACTGCCTTAATTGTGTTTGTACAATTGTCCCTTTGGTTCATTATTAATATCTCAGTACCTTTCATAGTCAGTGTTAAATATAATCCTATTCAAGGGCTCTTACAGCAAGCAGAGCCATTAGGTATGTAATGGCCTGTGCTATAATCCAATAGAGGAAACATTTAAGGTGGTTTTTACAGAACTAAAAAATAAAATGATTGGCACTTGACTGTGGCCAAGTAATACTGCTGATGCTCTGTTTATTAATTATTTATCAAGTACCTGTTCTGAACATAGCATTATGCAATACAACATTGCCTTGCGCAAACAAGTTATGACTCAATTCCAAGTTTGAAATGCTCGTGTTTTAATAGGGATGATGTGAAATAGACTCAACTAATAATGCCCACCTGAATGTGATAAGTGCCTGAGTGGAGGTAGTCACAAAATGCAGAGTGTAAGCGAGAGATCTCTCTGGCCTTCCAGTAGCAATGGAGACTCTGTAATGAAATGACATTCATATTGAGTGTTGATGAATGGGCATCATTTGGTTAGACAGATATTGGAAAATTGCATTCTGGCTCTGTGGAATGCGTTAATAAAGAATCAAAGTATGGCAAAAGTTTTAGAGCATTAGCTAGAATATTTGGATGAAGCTCAAGGGGCTTGCAGCCAGATTGTATGAGACTGTGAGGGGGTCAGTATTTATTTGGAATCTGTATAAAACAAATGATAAACAAATAAAGACAAAATTCTTGTTCTTATACCAATGTTAGTATATACATATTCTCTAAGTATCTCATTATAAAGGACAAAAGTATATAGAAGTAGAAAACATTTTTGGTGGGAAAATTTTCAAACCAGTTTATATTAATTAATAGTGAGTCATGTGATATCTAATTGTTTATATTCTTTCTATTCTTGGAAAGCTGCACATTTATTCTACTACTTAATGCATTTTCACACTAATAATGATTTAATATTCATGTTTTAGAAAATGATTTATGTATTCATATGTGGAGTAGTACATAAATGCTGAGATTCTAGTTATCCATTCTCTTCATATTTTCATGCCCATTGTGCCTTAAGAAATCTAAGCTATTGTCATCAACTGGCGACATTCACTCACAGGTAACACAGCCTCAGGAGAAAATGTGGAGGTCTGCTTCACAACTTTGCATTACTTAAGGGCTGGGAGTGGCACTGTACAGTCCATTGTTCACTGAGATAAACGTTGAAGGGCAGGAAAGGAGCAAACGAAGCAGGCGCCTACCACAGCATCCATTGTCAGACTTGCTCAGCTCAACCCTCAGCTCCTCAACGTGAAACCCGGCCCAGCTGGAGGGGTCCTTTTAGAACTGAGCGAGGTGATATATGTGAAAAGTGCAAGGCACGCGTTATGTTTCTAATATTTCCTCTGGGATTTCACATAACTTATGCATAACTTTGATATACAGTAATGCATACTAGTTGCATGCACTGGAGAGTAAGTTTAACTAAAAGGACAACATTTCATTTTTATTTCCCATTTTCCAGGGTAAAATTCAAAATAGCATCAGGTCTAGTATAGACCACTTGGAATGGGAATGGAAACAGGATCATGAAGGTTCCTGCTAGTCCAGGCATCAATTCTTCCATTACTGACTGATGTGCAGGGGGAGAGGAGGTCATACACAGGTGTCGAAGTGACAGCACACTTAGGGAGTAGTGGCAATTTGTCAGCCAGCACAGCATTATTCAATGTTTAGCAACTGCTGGGCTGTACTGATGCATACCTCTGTATCTAAATCATGTTACAGAGGTCTTATAAAATGCTCTTGTTATTAATTAATGAATGAAATTAATATCAGTTTTCATTTTAGTAAGCAGGGTATCTATATGTTGGCTCTATAAGTTTTTAATAAGCCCATGGTATTGTATAATTACATTCAAAATGATCATTTCAAGACTTCTATACAAACGGGCCCTCTCAGAGACCAATTTATGTAATGTGAACATTTTGAGAGGAATTTATTGTGACCACATATAATATTTTTTCCCCATGTGTGGTTTATTTGCTCTGGGTTTCAGTTTAAATCATATAATATTGTGTTTCTCAAACTTGTTAATATTTTTCAAAACTCTAGGGATTCGGAGCTATGTACCTAAGTATGTTTTAAAGTATTAGCAATTCTCTGTCTCAGAATTGCCTTCATACATGCCACTCTGGGACAAAGCAAAAGAGAAAACAGTTGGAGACTCACCTTTGTGCCCATTTTGGGGAAAGGAAGATGAGAGAAAGAGAGAGAGGGAGACTTTGAGGAAGTGAGAGAATATGAGGATAAGAGAATAAGAAGTGGAAGAAAGAAGGACACAATTAAAGAGCCAGAGGTCACATTGACAGTAATAGAGAAAGATAAAAATGAAAGTACCCACGACTGGCCAGGGGGGAAAAATCTGAGTGGAATAAGAAAAAAAATAAAGAAGTGGGGAAAAAAACAAAAGAACCTTAGAAACAAGAAGGACAGTAATAAAGAAAGAGAAAAGAGGAGTTGTAGAAAAAAGACAAGTGAAATGAAGTGAAGATGTGAACAGTGAGGAGGAATGAATGAAAACACTAAATGGGAGAATTAAATACATTAAAAGAAGGAAAAAATGATACTAGAGAATATAGTGTAAAAGGAAGTTTAGAAGAGAAAGAAGTGAAGGCCATTCAGCTCTGGTGGGAAGAATTATATATTTTTGGCATTATTAAATATCATCTGATGGATCACAGACAATTGAATGTTTAAAAACAAACCCCAGCATTCTACACTAATTGAGATAGTTAGGAGACTTTAGATTTATCAGTAATTTTCTAAAAAGAAAGAAAGAAAGAAAATAGGAGAAACCCACCTCAGGGACACATAGATGATCTAGTGATTAGCTTTAGAATATTAATTAGAAAAGAGCTATTTGCTTTTTTATCCACAGGTCATAGAGAGATCAATTGAGAGTGTCAATTGGTAGCCATTTGATTATAGCTTAATACTCAGCTGATGTAAATGACTACTTAATCACACATTGGTGAGCTAGCTAAGCAGGTGGAGAGAGGAAAATAATAAGGAGATATTTATTCTATTTTAGCTGGTAGAACTGCTAAAAAGGAAAGTAGACTATGCTATGCATTTATTGCTAATTATAACAAGCCATGATATAAAACTTTAAATTTTAGAGGTGAATCAATTCTTGTCATAATAGAAAATACAAAAAGACACATTCCAGAGGCACATATAGTCCTGGGTTGTGCTTTTACTGATTTTTTTCAGTTATTTTGATGATAGATGTCTTAGCTTGGGCTGCTATAACAAAATACCATCAACGGGGTGTTTTATTCAACAAACATTTATTCCTCACAGTTCTGCAAGCTAGGAATTCCAAGATCAAAGTGAAGGTCGATTTGTTTCTGGTCAGGACCCTCTTTCTGACTTGCAAAGAGCTAGTTGCCTTCTTGCTGTGTCCTCAGGTGATGGAAGACAGAGCGAGACAGTGCTAGTCTCTCTTTCTATTTTTACAGGGATACTAACCTTATAATGGTGTCCCTACAATCATGACCTGATCTAAATCTAATTAACGCCCAAAGGACCATATCAAATCCCATCACATCAGGGAACAGGGCTTCAACATGTGAATTTGAGGAGAACACAAATATTCAGTCCCTTATAATAGGGGAGAAGATTTTGGTGTCATCCATAGATGAATATGTTCCTTCCATGTTTGCAGGCAGGACCAGCAGTCAAGGCCATAGTGATACATATTCAATTGTGCATTTGAAGCACAGTGAAGTTTTAAAATGGTGAGCAATGTGCAAAGACTTAGGAAGGAAGAAAAATAATTTTTTTGCTTTTGTCTTAGTGCTTTTTTCTCTTTCCTCCTTGTACACTTTACATTATAGTTGCATTGTGCTAGCACCAGCAATGGTGCCTTGTGGATAGTCCTGCTTTAAATAAATACTTCTTCAAGAGATGAATGGCTCAGTTATTAAAAAATAAGTATTCAGGAGACTGGAAGCAATAATTATAGGCAGGGGCAAACAAAACACAGAAATAAATAAAAGTGAAGGGAGAACAGGCATGACAAAAGGGAAAAGATAAGAGAAAGAGGAAAGGAGCGGACAAAAGAAAAATAATCAAATAAAATATTTAAAATAATTTTAATTTGAATTAAAACTTGATGACCATGCCAAAAATAATTCGGAAAAGATACTATAGTCAATATTGAGCAGGCCCCAATAGGACATTGCATGTCATTTTGAATATTTGTGGCTTTCAAACAGCACAGACTAATTGAAGAATAGCCAATATTATGGAGAAATAAAGTTAGCCAGTATTATAGAGAAATAAGATAAAATAAAATCATTAAGCAGAGATAAAAAGAAGCAACATTTAAGCTGGAGAAATCAATACTGACCATCAAACATAATTTTTTTCCCAAAAAACTCTAACAAGAAATATCAGCCTTCCCTAAGCTACACAGTGCACTTTTTTCCTACATTTTCTACATTTTTCAGATACACACTGATAAAGATGTGTACACCAAAGTCTCTCATAAGGCACTTTTCAATTTCAATCACAACTTGCTACTAATCTTAGTATTATTTAAAAACAGATAATGTCTGAACAGGACAAGTTCATGGAACAGGATAAATAAATAGAATTTAAAAAAGTATAACTTTTTATCACTTTTTCAACACATTCTTGTTAAATTCCCACTATGCACTAGAGCTGGAAATTCAACAAGGCATCAGCAGAGAGAAAGGTACAGTTAGTGCTTTCATTGGGGGAGTTTCCATTACTTGTAACTAATGTGGTGCTGAATAAAGAGGCATGTGAGACTCAGTGTAGTTCTTGGTAATCTGTGAACACTAGTCTTAGCTGTGTAAAATAATAATAATTAACATGCAGATCTGTACAACGCTGCATGACAAGGGAGTTAGGGCTCTGCAGGTTTGATTCCAAGCCAGGTGAAAAATAACATTTAGAGGAAGAGGATTGACATAAGATGTTGTGAAACTTACCCAACCTTTGATCCAAAGATTCCTGCAGTCACAACAGAGCGTGGCCCCTGTTCAGGATGGCTCTCCTTGGAATGGGAAAATTAGTAACTAAAGGACAGGAAAATGAGTTTAATGAGAAAAGAAGAGAAGACTTTCTTAGACCATGGATCAAATATTTTTCTATTTAACAGAATATACCTCTGTTTAGTAACTTATTTTATCACTGGAAAAAAGCATCTTTGTGGCATAAATGATCTTTCCGTATTACTCTGAACAATTCTCAGTGGTGGTTGCATCTCTCAGAGACTCTGATGCATTTTGGTCTATGGTGGGGACAGAGAGTAATTTTCCCAAACTCCTTAGGTGAATCTAATGTGTATCCAAGATTAAGAACACGTCAGAAATTTAAGTATAATATGTCTAAGGGACTTCCAGTCATGCTTTGGATCAAGTTTTGCTGTTGTTGTTTTGTGTGCCTTGTTCATGTGTAAACGTATGTGGGTTGGTGTGTATGTATGTGTTTTCGTCTTCATTAAGATTACCAGGGTAGCAGGGAGGGGAAGATGTTCTGAAAGTGAAATCTTAGAAGATTTTGGAAACTCCTGCTTATCCAACTTATTAAATATAATTTGTATACACTATTTAACCTTACTATATTCTCTACTTCCTCACATGTAGGAACAGTATAATAAACAGAACCAACTTCCTAAGTTTGTTACTGTAATTAAATGAGTTAAATGTGTGTATAGACTCTTTTTGACCCACAGCATGTATTTTATGAATGTTACATAATATTCTTAGGATTTTTGTCATTGATATGCAAGAAATAATGGGCAGTACATCTTGGAAAACGTGGAAGGTTGATACAGAATATGCATTTTGCTCCATCTTTTCTAATTCAATAAAAGAGGAATTGATAACGTACATGATGGGATGAGGAAATATGAAGAAGCTGATGTTCACAGTTGTATTAATACCATGGGATATTATTGTCTCATATTAATGCAAATAATAAGGTGTTCTTTTATATTGTCAGGAGGAAGTTAGTAATTATTTTCTTCTTCAGGCTTTCTTTTAAACTATCATAACTGGAATAAATAGAAAGCTCAGAGGAAATTTTCATGTGGGGTTTTTTAATTCTAAAGAGTTGATGGTCAAAGGTGGTTCTTTTGATATGGAAAAATGAAATTAAAGAAGAAATACTCTAATAAAAACATTTATCTTTAGTGTTTAAATATTTTATGTTCTTAGACTTAGAACTTGACTTGATAATTCATTAGAGATATTAAATGTTCTGATTCTGTATTCCTATTTTATTATTTGCTCCCAAATATGATTTAAGGATGTTTTAATATCATGTTATGAAAAAATTAATAAAGCCATAAGCGTTTTTTAAAGAGATTCTTGATCACTTTGAACTAGCAGTGCAAATTACCGTGTAATCATCAAAATATATTTCCAAGTGCCTTTTCTATACCAGTCAATGTGATTGGTCCTGTGATTGATTAGGAAAATGAATTAAAAGTCAATCCCAGCCCTCAAGTTTTTAGCAATTTAATAGATGAGATGGTAATAATATTGAGTTGAAAATTACTTAGCATTCAACTCAGTTTTACTGATAATAAATATAAAACATTTGGAAAAAAGAAGAGGCTAAAGTAAACAAGAAATACAGAATAGAAGCAGAATTGTAGGAATTCTATTCGAGCTAGCATTTGCAAGATGAATGGGTTTGAGTAATAAAACTCACAAAGGCAAGAGCAATTGATGTTGTTGCAATAATTCTTAAGACCATTCCCTCTACATAAGGTGGAAATTTATTTTGTATATGTTTCACCTTTTTTCATCACTGTACAACATCTAACCACTTGCCTTTGATCACTATTGTTCAGCATACTGCCATGCATATTAAATTCTATTTAAAATTAGTAAAATGTGTAATGAATGGATATAATCAAAGATCAAGGTTTGGAATTTATCACAAAAACATACTTCTGCCACTTAGACCTGTTATTTAATTTGTAAATACAAGATCATACTACCCTCTTGTAACAAAGCAGTAGAAATAAGAAAAAGCTGGTAAGTTCCTCCTCTCCTTTTAAGAGAAACCAACAGAATGTTAAGTATTTAACATGAATCCCTCCATAGTTCTCTGTGCTCATATGGGAATTTACATACATGAATATATAATTATATTTTATTTTTCTTTTATATAAAATAAAATTATATATATTGCATAGTGTTTTCCACTCAACATATAATGAGCATAATTTCAGATTCTATATATTCTTTTCTATATAAATAATATGTATTTAAGTATTTTTTAAATAAGAATGGTATTATGGGGGGGGAAGGTATACTCTCTTTTTTTCTTTCTTTGTTTAAGTATGTCATTCCGCTTCTGGAAAGTTTGCAACAATTCACACTTCAAATGGCCCACTGTCCCACACAACTGCCACTACAAATATTATCAATGATATTTGCTTTTTATTACTGCTCATACGACTGGGGAAATAAGACATATGTCTCTTTCTATTAATGAGATCCAATTGTAATTCTGTGTTTTTTGACTATTTATATTTCCTTTGTCATGAATTGCTTATTCAGAATCTTTACTAATTTTTATCAATTTATTCTTAACTACTTGTAGAAGTTAATCATTTATTGACTTTTTATTATTTCTAACGTATTTTTTATATGTGCTTTTAATGTATATTATATATATGTTAATCCAGTTTTTTTTGTGATTCTTCCATCTTTAAAAAATTTTACACAGACACTTACCCATTTTTTTCTCTCATGACTTAATGTTTCCTCTGCTTTCTGTGGCTTGCATTTTCCCTCTTCTGCTGAAGAAGATCTTCCTCACTCAAGTATTGACAAATATATACAAAAGTGTTAGAAATTATATTAATAGTGCTTTGGGGGCATATTAACTATATTTCTTGAAGTTTAAGAATATATTCCTATAGTTCTTCAAAGCATAAAGTAAATGTGTTGAAAGTGTAAAGTATATTGCATCAATCACCAGTTGCTGTGTCCTAACTACAGGCTTTCCGTGGTGTACCATCAGCATTTTTTCTCATGAATCTTTGTGTTAGCTGGAGTGTCTCTGCTGTTTTACCCTGGAGCTGGCTGGGTCCTTGAGGACTTATGTACTACATTCTACTGTGGTTCAGGTGAAGCTCCAGTCAAGACAATGACCATGATGCAAGAAGACAAACACACTGTACAAGTATAGTTCAAATCTCTGCTTACATTAATTGTATTAACTTCTCATTGACCCAAGCAAATTAGGAGCTGGCCCCCCAAATGAAGGGTTGAGGAAGGAAGTTTTATCTTTAAGGAGAGATTTCACAGCAGTGTGCATAGATACAGGGCAGGATAAAGAAATTGGCCAATAATTAAATCTAATTCATACACACATAGCTAAATACATAAACATTCACATATACATATATTCTTGTGCATAAGTATATATAAGTATACTATGATGGAATTTGTTGAATGTCAAATGCTTAATCACACTTTTTGGAGGTAATCTCTGAACAGCAAACTCCTCCATAAAGATTAAAATTAGCACTTCTGCACTAAAAAGTAAAATTTCATAACCAGTTTAATGCAAGGGTCTTTGGGAAAGCTTTGTCAGAGAATTAGCCGTATCTGTGTAACTGAAATAAGTTGTCTGTACCAACAGTTACTTTACCCCACTTTGATTTTCTCACAACTAAACTAATTTGATCTGATTCTGTTCAATTATAATAGGTAGAAACCATGTATTACCCAGGAATCTATACTGTGGCCTTCTGTTTGTTTTGTTTTTTTTTTGCCTACCTAAGTTTGGTAGCGGGAAACTTCAACATTATACTTTATTATATTTGTTACTCAATGTGTATATTTGATCAAGCTTTTTATAAAGTGCATTTCATATCATGATTTAGAATAGTATTTCATGCAGTTACATATTTGGAGAACAGTTTTCTATAGTTATATGACCTCAAAATGTTTTCCACATTTCAGACTACTAGACTCCTAAAGCTTTAAAGCACTTGGATTTCACACATGTGCACACACACACGCACACATACTGCATTTAACCTGATAAGAACCACTTTGATTAAAAAGAAAGAAGGAATAAGTACAGGTTAAATGTTAGCCAAATAATCCATAGACCTTTTAAAATGTATCATCAAGTGATCAACATAGAGGTAACCAACCAGTGCCAAGAAAAATGCCTAAAGTGCTTGCCAAGGAGGCAGATGCTCCTACTGCTAAATTATCTCCTGCAGATTGGCACCAGCATTTTACAACTGGCACACCCATAGGTATCGCTCACACTGCACTGCCGTATGGTTTGAGCTAATTATTTAAAAATAGTTTGCTTCTTATTCAAAAGTGAATACTCTGTATACATTTATTTCACTCTCCTAGGGAATAGTACTTTTTTATATAAGAAAGAAAATAATATGCATGAGATAGACTTGCTTAACCTAAATAGGTTATTAGGAAAAAAAATGCCAGATCTTTTTACCACTGCTTGTATTTTCCTTTCACTCAATCCTCTTCTAAAAATTGGTTTACAAGACTCTAATAATTGGGTGAAAAATTAAAATTTAATCATCAGGTGTTTAAAATATCAATATGCTATATATTGTGCAGTTTAAAAACAAAACATTTTTTAAAATTTATAGTCTAAGTATTTTAGTATTGTATAGACATATTCTGAGACAAATACTTGCAACAAGAAGAAGTAATTGATTTGTACATAATTGAATATGCTATGATATAATTTAAACTATTGACAGTCTCTCTAGCATTCTTTGCCTTTCTCCAAATAGCATTTTCAAGTGTGATAAATGCATAAAAATATTTTCCACTAAAGCCACTGAATTTAAGAAAAAATTCTTCTCAGCATATCAGGGCAAATCTAAACAATCATGTTACTTTTGATTCTCTACAGTGACTATGCTATTATTTTTCTGAACATGACAACAATCTTTCAAAATATTGGCTTTTATTTTAACTAATGATAGGAAAAGTTTTGTAACTCTGAGTTTTATTTTAAGAAGATCTTATTTCCTTAGATATATGTAGCACTGTTCCAAGTGAGAAAGATGACTAGAAAGAACCAAAACAAAATTAGGTAAGATTCATGCAAAACACAAGAACTGAGATACTTTGCCTTAATCATTTTTTAGTGTATTCAGAAATAGAGTGTAGGTGACAAATTTATTTTGGAGACAATTTTAAGGAATGAAAGAGTTTAACATGCCACATAATAGCAGCTTATGTTGGCAACAATATTTGCGTTTTACATAGCTTAAAGAAATACAAAATCCCCCCGACTTCATTTTTCCTCTGGGTTACTGAAAACTAAAGGCAGAGCTAATGCCAAATGTGTTCAAGAACATGCATACTGAAACAAAGTATAAAAGAAAATAAGTTGCATTATTTACATGGTGTTATCATATTTGTATTATTCTTTGGCAAGTATTTCTCATAAAAGGTTTTAAGATCAGTATTCAATCAGGCATATTTAAAAAGAATAAAACAAAATGCTATTTCCTTGCTTAGAGGTTGCAATGATTTTTGAAATGTCAGCATATGCTCAAGAACATATATACATCTAAATGTGTGTGTATATAAGGTACCTATATAAGATCTAAATTTGTCGATATAATATATAATTTATTATATTCTAAACTGAAATTAATGGTTTATATTTTAGAAGGCTAATGTATAAACTTAGGTGCATCTCCTGAGAATTTATATTTTATGTGTAATTCATATGCAATATTTAATCACAAATTAAACAATATTATTACAAGTTATATTAAGGTTGTGTGTGTGTGTGTGTGTATATATATATACATATATATATAGAATCCATTAAACAAACAACTGTCACTGGAAAAGCAAGTATAGGATTTTAAAAATTATTATTATTATTAAATCAGTGACTTACAAATTTGAAGAGACTTTTAAAGTACAGAATTATTTTCTTTAGCCAGACGGAAAACTATTCCCCTGGGATCTTGTTTGCCAGGAAGAATACTGGGTGGGAAAATATCAGCAGCTGGCATGATAATGAGTCCACTTCACTGCAAATGAGTTCATTATTATTCCATTCCTGCAGTCTTGTAATTCACAGTTGCATTTCATTTATACATAAATAAAAAAATAGGTATGATATATAACTAAACTCTGGCAATCTACAAGAACAACATTTATAAACATAAGGATAAAACTATGAAACATATGTAAATAAAGCTAGGTGATAAAAGAAAAATACAGAAGTAAATTCAAAACAGCCGTTTCTATTTAAAAACTAAAATAAAAAACCCCAAAAAGTAAATCAAAAACAAATCAATACCAATTTGCACTACCCATAATTTGGATTCACCTTTGCTTTAACATTACATCAACTACAAATAAGAAGGTAATATGGTTTTTCTGACAATAAGAGATTTCTCAAAAGTATTATTGTTTTATATGAGAGAAAGTCTTATCTAAGCACAACATAAAAAATAAATCTACTGACATGTAACTAATTAAACTTAATAATTGGGAATATCAGTTTTCCATTTCTGAAGGCTACCTGGCTTTATGGTATCATGGACCAAAATTCTGAAATATAGAATAGAAAAAAAAATGAATTAAATGATACTGAGACCCAGCAATGCACAGCTTCTTTGGGATGGGACATTGACAAAGTAAACATCAAAATACTTATGCCTAGTAGATTTGGAAATTCAAACCATTTAAAGTTAAAAAGATTCACAATGACTTCTATATGAGACCTAAAAAATGAATATTCTAGATTATATGTGGCATTTAAATTCTGTTCTAGACATCATCAAACATATAAAATATGAAAAAAAAACAGTTATAACTGTTTAATGTAGATCAGTTTAAAGTGAATCGGAATATAAGAAATATAATTTAAGACATCATATCCAACAAATTGCTAGCAGTTTAACTAGTTAACATATTATGTAAAAATAGAATAACAAGTGTAATCATAGGGCTGTTGATTGCTAAAAACAGGTGAAAGTAAAATAAGTTTTTTAATAAATGAATCCAATCATTTAGAACATTTAGAAATTTTCAAAGTAGTATGATCTTCATGTTAATATAGTAAAGGAAATAATTAAGAAATATATCACATTACTAACCTGGGGACCTGGAAAAAAAGATACCTGAGTTTCAGTGAAGAAAAGACAAATAGCCTTGACACTAAGCTATTTTTAGGTGAATTTTTTTTTTCAGTTTGGTGAATTAAATTAGCATCTGGGCCAGGCGTGGTGGCTCACGCCTGTAATCCTAGCACTCTGGGAGGCCGAGGTGGGCGGATCGTTTGAGCTCAGGGGTTCGAGACCAGCCTGAGCAAGAGCGAGACCCCATCTCTACTAAAAATAGAAAGAAATTATATAGACAGCTAAAAATATATATAGAAAAAACTATATATATAGAAAAAAAAATATATAGAAAAAACATGGTGGCACATGCCTGTAGTCCCAGCTACTCAGGAGGCTGAGACAGGAGGATACCTTGAGCTCAGGAGTTTGGGGTTGCTGTGAGCTAGGCTGACGCCACGGCACTCACTCTAGCCCGGGCAACAGAGTGAGACTCTGTCTCAAAAATAAATAAATAAATAAATAAAAATAAAAATAAATTAGCATCTGGTGACTATTTTGGTGAAATAAAAAGTCTTACGAAAATAAACCAGAACTAGTAAAATTTATGTATTGAATCTATAGACTATGAAATTTTTTTTACCTAATTACAGAAAATTAGAAATTAATATTATGACCATTGTTCAAAATTGAAATATCCCCATTATCTGGAAGTAAAATTATGTTTGAAAATAATTTGTTCTGTTTAATTTTTTTTTTTTTAATTCAAGCCATGTGAGCATATTACAAAATAACATATGGGAACTAAGAAAACTACTAAGCAATTAATCCTATGAGGGTCAGAAACTGCAATACCTGTTTTGGCAATATTCAAGGGACCCAGTTGGAGAGTGATAAATCTTGTTATAAGAAAGACATTGATAAAATGTGAGGAATTAAAAAAAAACAGAAATAATTAATAGCAGGCAACACACATATATGAAAAATATAGAAATAAACATGCTTAAAACAGTAAGCAAAAAATAACCACGAATTGTCCACAATGTGTAAACACTTAAAAAATAAAAGAAAGGAAAAAGAATAATTACCTAGCATAAATAAGATGGCTATGAGAAGACAGACAAGTTTTAGAAAATGGAAATTTATTTTATATATTCATGTATAAATAATATATTTCAAATAATGAAGTTGGTCTTGTTTTACAGCAATTTAAACTTATTAGTCATACAAAATATTTTTCCAAAGCAAGAAGAGAGAATATTGTTTTTATCTCACAGAGTAACATGGAGTAAAGCTAAAAGCATTGTTTGTTTGCTCTTAATAAATGGTATCATTTTGAAGGACTGTACTTACCAGGTGTTCCCACTCTTGGCCCCTGAATCATGATTGCAACTGCCATTTGTATACTTTATATATCACCACCACCTCCTGGTCCTGGTCCAAGCATCTACTTTTTTGTATCTTGACATGATTTTTCTCTAGACTGCAATAGCAACAAAAGGATCAATTGGAAATGGCTAAAACCTCATCATGGAGCTTACTGAATTATTATGTCTATATGTGTATATTCTAATTCATCCACCACATCTATACTTGAGAAAGCATGCACCCCTTACCAAGAACTGAAATAAGGGAAATCTTTGATAGTGCTCTTCTTCTATGACTTCCCTTAATTGTTTTCTTTTGTTTTTTATACCCCGTGATTTAATATTAAATACAGAGAATTTTATTTTCTTAGTAAGACTAAGCAAGTCCTTTGGAGAAAGACTAAATGGCACATCCAATAAATTCTGCACACTGTCTGCCCAGTTACTCCCCAGGCATATTGGCCTATCTCTGCATACTGCTACCACTCTGCTCTGTCTCTTTCTCTGTGCACTTCGTTCTGTAATACATTAGTGGGTCTTTGCCATGTTGCAGTGGCTCTGGAAATCCTGTTGCAAAATAAGACTTTTAGAGTGTTCCTCAACAGAAAAATTATTATCTTTACAAAGAAGTTACAAATGCCTGGATGCATTATGTGTGAAATTGGACATTTTCTGACCTAGCTGGGCAGCATGGTACTTTATGGTAGATTTGCTATCCACAATCATGTAAATTACAATACTCCTCTAAAATGGAAAGATCTCTCCTTTCTAATTTATTTTGTAACGCATATACTGTAAACTTCTGAACTATATAAAATCTGTTTTGTAATCATTTTATAAAATAAATTTGAATAAACCCTGATATCATTTGAAATTATAATAGGAAACACGAAACTCATTGCAGACATTTAGATTTATTTTACATGTCCAAATATACCATATGTTATTCACACACTTTGAATAACCCAATAGATTTTTTGCTGCCATAAGTGCTTTCATCCAAATAACATTCTTCTATTTAGAAAAGCAAAAGGAAGAAAAATTAAAATGAAACAAAACCGTAATAAATAGAAAGGATATAGAAGTTACAGGTTACTTCTGCCAGGAGTCACCTTACCACTCAACAAAAACATATTGAGCAAATGTGTGAGCAAGCTTGAAATGGAGATTCACAAGGGTGCAAAATTGTTTCTTCCAACTGTTTTTTGGACTCAAGAGAGTAAATACTTAGCCAACTCCTTGCAAACTGCAGGAGGATAGCATTTTATTCATGCAATCGTTTCTCCTCAAAATGCATTTAGTGCTCAGGAAAACAACACATGGCAGCTCTAAAAACTGTGTTTTTATTTTTTATTTTTAGATATGTAAGCTATGTAAACTAGTCCTCATCATTCTCTGGGTTTGTGTGCTTCCATCTTTGTATTAATATTAATATCCAAATTTCATTAGGTCATTATAATAGCTTTAAAACGCATATACCTTCAGGTCCTCGGTCTCCCTCCACCATAATTGTAAAACTTCAGCTTATATATTAACTCCCAGTCCCCGACTGATAGATGCAATGTCTTCCCGAGTTATTTTAAAATTACATGGAAATAGTTTTGCACGTGCTCAGAAACAAGACAGCGCATGTACATCAGTTCCAGCCTTTTCCTAGAATCCTTTAACAACAGACAGTCACCAGACCACTGCCATCCATGGACATTTATTCAGTCCCTCTGCTGCTGCATCAGCCTGTATAGCAGTCGTCCCCAACCTTTTTGGCAGCAGGGACTAGTTTCATGTAAGACAATTTTTCCACGGACGAGGGTAGGGGGGATGGTTTGGGGATGATTCAAGCGCATTACATTTATTGTGCCATCAAATTTCTCTGCTAATGATAATCTGTATTTGCAGCCACTCCACAGAGCTAGAATCATCCCTCAGCTCCACCTCAGATCATCAGACATTAGATTCTCATAAGGAGCAGGAAACCTAGATCCCTCGCGTGCATAAGGTTTGTGCTGCTATGAGAATCTAAAGCCACCCCTGATCTAACAGGAGGCAGAGCTTATGTGGTGATGTCAGCGATGCGAAGCGGCTGTAAATACCGATGAGGCTTCCCTCACTCACCCACCGCTCACTTCTTGCTATGAGATTCCGTTCCTAACGGGCCATGGACTGCAGCTGTATAGGATGTTTGCACCGAAAACCAACGCAGAAATAGGGAACACAGAACACCTTTCTCACTGTGAGTCTGTACCTTCTTTGTTAGGTTGGCCCTGAGAAATTACAGCTTAGGCTTGGAGCGTCACCAACTTTTTCAAAAAATGGTCACCACTTCACCTGCACCTCCTTCTGCAGAAGTCAGCCAGCCTGGCCTCTCCACAGTTGAATCACAACCCCAGCCTCCTTCTCGTCATCCCGTTCCTTGTCTGCACCATTTCCCCAGACGCCTTTCGCGTGGTCATCTCAGAGCCTTCACTCCACCAAGAACACATGAACACATAAACGCCCACACTTAACAGTTTACGCAGTTAGGAGGAAGGATGAAGTTGCCATCTCTAATGTCCAGCACGGCTTGGACTTTGCGAAACACACTACCACATGGAGTTTCAAATACACAGTAAAAGAGAGGGGCAGACATTATTGCCTCTGTGTAACATGTTTACATACATTATGGAAAGAATTATGCCTTATAAGTATTCTAAATCATAGAATAATTGATTCAGAACTCAGTTTGTACTTGCTCTCTTAGTAGAAAGGTATTTGGGAAGCTTGTTTCAAATAACTGGGTCACACTAAACAATTAACAGTGAAATTGGAGTTGGGACAGAGAATGATCAGTGGTACAATTAATCTGATTGACATGACACTTTGGAGAAAGTTATAGAAACTTTGTCTCACATTCAGCTGAAAATGAAATTGAGAGTTAAATACCCCTTCCCAGCCAAAAAATCTTCCGATTTAAAAAATCATTTGCTAAAATAAAGATAAAGAAATTTAGTATAAGGATACTAAACATTATCTCAATGACCATGAGTACTCACAGAGAAGGAAAGATAAAGAAATATAGAATTTTATCAAAAGAAGTAAAAATAATATATTAATATTTTATAAGATTTTTGTTTACATTAAAGTATAAATCCATATAAATTATAAATGTACTTTATACCCATTGTTATCCACGAAGAGAAAAAATGTGCTCTAAAATTCATGAGCAAATTCCATTGTATAAAATAATTAACTTTTACCAAAAAAGAGAAAAGAGTTAAAAAGTAAAACAACTTATTAATTATTAATATAATTTTCTCTTTGTTAATAAAAAATGTACTGTTTCTCTGTTTTGTTTACAACATATCAGTGTGCTTTAATAATGAATAATTCCAATTGTAGAACTATAGCAAACTGAAGGAATTATAGAAAAATTACCATAATAGCATGAAGTTTCTGATGAATAGGCAGCCACATAAAACGATATTTACACACAGAAATAAAAATTAAACTAAGTTAGAGAAGTGAATTATTCATATGTTCAAAAGCTAAAAAGTTATAAATAAAATGTTTTAAATCTAACAGTGAGTTTAAATCTAACATCAAGAACCAGTAATCATATGCGAAGAATAAACTGAATCTTTTTATACATAATGAACTGTTTGACAAGGAAATTAAGACATCAGTATCACTAATAAGAGCAACAAAATTAATAACATACTTAGGAATACACTTGACTAAAGATGTGAAAGATGTGGACACTGAAAATTATAAAACATTGGATGAGAAAATTAAAGAAAATACAGACAAATGGAAAGACACTCATCTTTATTATGTAAAAAGTATTTTGCTAATATTCAAGTAAATGGAATTACTACTTCTACCTCCTGCCTGTATAAGAATGTAATTGGTAAATATTTTCTTCTGTGTATATTATGTATATTTTAGATATATCATGTATATATATTATATATGATATGACAATGTAATTTGAATGTATATTTTTCTTCATACATTTTATTTATATTCAACCAAAAATGTCATTGTATCATTGATATTGTCAATATTTTCATCACAAATTTTACATCAGGAGAGTGATATTTTATTATAAATATATTTTACACAATCCATGTTTTACATGACTCTTGAAGATGTGCTAAGTTTAAAAAATGGAGAATTTCGAAAAGGTCAACACACATGACTTGATTTTTGAAACCAGGAAAAAGAAATCTATTCACCTGTTAGTAATAAAATGTCAATAAAATAATTGAACATTGCGCCTCAAGCATTATTCTCATCTCGAGTTCTTCTCAATACACCACCACCTTTACTTCTGGAAAGTTAAAATATGTTTATTTGAATAATTAACAAATTTATGGCTGACAAATAATGGCAGATTCAGGATGAAAATAAACAATATTAGACAAGTTATAAATCTCAACATATATTCCATTGCTGAGAGGCATGTGAAAGAAACACTATGCATATACTTCAAACACCTGCTTTTGTATTCATATTGTTTAAAAATAGTTTCTACCCTTTTTTCCTGCAGTCAGTTTTCTTTTCTTACATTTATTTGCTTGACCAGTATCTTGCATTCAGTTCAGAAATACTTTTCAAAAGCTATTCTTAAAACTGCAGCTTTTGGGAATGAGCAACACAATCACTGCAACAAAAGAAGAAAGAAACCGTCTAGATTACTAAATTAATCTTCATTGGAAAAGGAATAACTGACTCCTGACTTACAGTTTTAAGTGACCCTTGAAACGCTCAAGTATTGGTGTGTGTTTGTTTTCAGAATGTGTATACCCACGGCCATATACTATCTTCAATTTACTTTTCAAAATATTCTCTCTTTCACATACTTCTGATTAGATTAAAAACTGAGTAGTTTAGGATGGCCAAAATTAGTAGCTGACATTTGTCATAAATTTGACAACCTTTATTTTTTTAATGTTCTATCATGAATTATTTAAAAATTAATCAAGGTAATAAATTCAAACTAGAAATTAGAAGATTACTTTTAAGGTACATAGTTTGTGTCAAATGAGGTTTTTTACATAAAAGAAATCTCCATTAATTTACACATATATTATTAATACTTTATAATGTTTTGGGAATTTGAGGGTACTGGAACAGAATGTGGTATTCTCGATTGGAACGCTATTAAAAAAATTAATGTCTTAGCATTACCATTGAACTTAGAGAATCTGCGATTCATGTATAAATGAAGTAAATGTTTTACAGACTAATCAAATATCTAATACATGTTATTGCTAGAAGCTCAGTGAGGTCAGAAGCCACATCAGTCTTGTTCATCACTGTAAATGCTGCTTCTAGAAGGCAGTCTGTTATGAGATAAATAAATAAAAGCACAGTAGAGACCATTATTATTAATTTTTATTAGAAGAGGAAAATATTATGAAGAATTGAAAAGTGTATCAGCCTTCTCTCTCCAAGAATTTTGAGGCTAATAGGATTGCTAAGCATATGTCTAAATAACTAAAATAGAAGTTTGTTAAGGTACATATGAGTGGCTGCGGTGCAGAGATTTTCAGGAGTTCACAGAGGAGAGATCATTCAGGAACAATGTTATCTAATAATCCTTCGTGGAAAGTATGAGATTTTTAGCTTCATCATAAAGAAAGAAAGTATTTAAATAAGAGAGAAAAGGGAAAGAGTAAATAGATTTGGACATCTGAACAAAAGAGATGATTTAAAGACACATGGCAGATGGTTGGATTAACAAAGACTTGATGGTAGTCAGCAAGGAGGAGACGGCTCCTTGAAACACAATTATTGGAAATATAGCTATACAGTGCTTTCCAGCTAGTTTATCAAGGACTTTGAATGCTAGGTTGTAGCATTTGGGCACAATTATAAGAGATTAGAGGTTATTAAACAATTTCACTGAGCAATATTTAAGACATGAAAGGAGTGAATTTAAAAGATCTATCTAATAAGTATATATTCCATTAATCAGAGGGGAGAACCACAAGCAGGGCAACCAGTTAGGACAGAAATTAAATCATGTTGGCATGAGATAAATAAAATCCTATAAGAATATCATTACAAAAATGCAAAATAAAGTGTTAATCAGTGAGTGAAATTCTAAGGATAGCACCAACAGGATTTGTGATTGATGAGATATGAATGTAGAGACAGGTTGATGAAGAATGAATTAAATGGGTGCTAAAGTTAGCCCAGATAAATTGGTATTATAAATACAAAGAGTATTACATAAATGGTTCTGTATAGATCTGAAGTAGTAAATAAAATTATATCACAGACTACTTCTTTATAAAATATCCCTAGATAAGCTTATTATAGTATATACAAAAAATTCAAAGTACATGTTAATTTTTCTAAAGAAAGTTTTTTGTTTTTTTCAGTAAACAGAGGGGACAAAAAGCTGCTTTTGAAACAACCTGAGGCACAATCTTATTGATCCCTTTCAGAGGTTTAAGCCTTGACATTTTCTAAGTAATTGCAACATTTGAGAGTAACATTATGTAATAACTTAATATGCAACCATAAATTTCTTATGTTGAAAATTCTTTAAGCATTACTAGAATCTTCAGTCTAAGTGTCCTGATGGGTGAAATTCCCATAGTTTCATTAGTTATTTTCTCCCTTAAAAATTTCTGTATATCAAGCCAATTAGAAAGTATATTCTTGCTACGATTGCTATCAATGGCATTACCCCAGAAATCCTATCAATATATCATGTTCAAATTATTGGCAATTTTAATTTGAGCAAAAATCTTACTGATGACTAAGATAACATATAGTTACTAGGTTGAAACTAGAAAGCTCCTAAATTTTAAAAATTATAACAAAAAGTCCTGACCTTAAATGTACTTGTCAGATAGGACATTGTCCTGTTCTTAAAGATCTCTCAGAACAGAATCCACCTTAGTAACAATCATTCTGATCAAGCTTCACTGTCAGTGTAGGGTAATCAGTGGCCTGAAAAAGAACTTTAATTTCCATCCAGTGAACCAAGCGAACAAAATTATATTATTTATAGTCATAATCATAATCAAAAGAAATGTAGTTTGGTCAGGATCCTTCTTGTGGTAATAGAATTCAGGTACATGAAAAATACATTTCTTATTTTTTTTTCTTTAATAGCACATGATTTTTTAGGATGTGTGGTGCAGACTGCTAGCAAACTTCTTGGTGGGCCCATTCTGATGAGCTATAAGGTGGAAAGTATCATGCTGAGGTAATAAAGGTGAAATTTCCTGAAAAGTGAGAGGGCCAATTATTTAGCCATACTGTCAGGTCACCTTGCTCATAATTCTCAAGCACAATTCAGGTGCATAAATTACCAATTCATGGTTCATGTGCAATATCATCCAATCTATGCTGAATAAAATGTTGGCTTTTACAAACAGTCATGTAAACTGAAAAAACATTTTCAGGGACACAGCTTTGAATAATAGAGCTAGGTAGACAAGCAGAAGCAAAAATACCTTCTTATTACTTGCATCTGCCTTTCATTATGACTACCTGACCCTTATTTCATCTCATCTGTGACCATCCTTTCGGCCGTTCATGTTTAACTTTGAAAAGAAAATGTATCTTACATATTACAGTATTGGAACCATTTGGAATATTGTAGTTAATACATTCCAAAATATTATTTGAAATATAAAATAGAAGGTATAGAAGACTTTTCCATTTAAAAAATTTGGCATCAAATATGTTCCACAATATTTGATGAAAATTATCTAAATACATATTAATGTAATTCCTCTGCTTAAACTTGCAAGCACACTATATAATGTAATGTTTTTGAGTGTTGAGGGAGGGTTACATTAACAATAGATTAGGAATAACAGACAATAATTGTTGCCTCTTGATACACTCTCATCATTAGTTCATATATGACCCACTTTTGTTTATTCCTTTTTTCAATATGTTGTTTTCTATCAACATTCCAAAAAATAGCATATTCATTAACATTACCATATGTTCCCCTACTCTTCTCTCTGCCTCCCCAAACCTGAATCTCATGATGATCATTTCTTTACTTACAATTTTATAGGACATTATTTTACCTATATCCATTGCTAAAATATAGGTTTGTGTTTTAGTTGTTTTGACTTTTTCAAATGCATATCAAATGTATTTTCAGACTTGTATCAAATGTCATATGTAATATTTTCAGATTTTTTAGTTTATTTTACTAAAATTCGTCCATATTGTTCATAGCTGTGGTTTATTCATATTGATTCCTATGTAACATTCATTGTGTTTATCTATCATTAATTGTCTTTCCCATATATGGATATTTGAATTGTCTCCAGTTTTTGTTATTATGTAAAAATGCTTCCGTGAACATTGTTTTACACATTAGAAATTGGCAAGCATGTATCATTCAAATGCTATATTTGCTTATATTAATATTTAACATTTTTCTTCAAATGTATGTTTTCATTTGAAAATTAGACTAATGAAATGTAACATGTCTTTTGCTTCTATGAAATACTATTGAGATTTTATTGAAAGATGATACATTCTATATTCAATATTGCTAATTTTCAGAACTGATGTTTAAATCCAGACCTTTAGAGGCTAGAACAAAAAGAAAACAACTTGAATTAGCTAAAAATAAGAGTGAATCAACTGTCAGTCTATTTATAAGAGAATTGGTCTATCTTATGGAAATGTGGAAAGAAATTCCATTGGGACCAGAAATCAGAACTCAAATTCTGTCAAGATATTTTATGTCTCTCTATGCTGTTCTTTATCCATCTTTATAATTTTTATTGCTTATGTTAACCTATTTTTTAAAAAAGTTATTGTTTACTGTGGTCTGAAGTTCACAGAAAGAAGAAAAATAGCCACCATAAATAGCTGCTTTATTATATATCCTCAGAATATTCTACTGAGATGGTGTTTTAGTTTTGTTTCTTAGCCCTTTCCAGAGAAGGATGGTTATTGGTTTAGACTATGTCAGCTGCCCACACCTGAACCTACAAAATATGTCAAAGAGTTTCAGTCTGCTTTCGCTTTTTTTTTTTTTTTTTGAAAGAAGGTCTCACTCTGTTTCCTGGGCTAGAGTGCAGTGGCATCATCACAGCTCACTGCGACCTCAAACTTCTAAGCTCTAGCAATCCTCCTGCCTCAGCCTCCTGAGTTGCTGGCACTATAGGTAAGTGATGCTGCACCTGACTAATTTTGTTTGTATGTTTTGTAGTGATAGAGTCTCACTACATTGCTCAGACTGGTCTGGAACACCTGGCCTCAAGTAATCCTGTCTTGGTCTTCCAAAGTGTTGGGATTACAGGCATGAGCCACCGTGCCCAGCCCCACTATCTTATTGTGAGGCTCCCATGGTAGCTGTGAGGGTGGATTTGGCCATTTCAAGTAAAATAGCAAGTGAGCAGCTTTCTAAAAAGTAGTAGTTCTACCAGACAGATAAACTAATAAATATCAGCAGCCTTTAGTAATGCCTGTGCTTAATCATCACCGGAGCTTCTCCATTACTTGTTTGTACTAGTTACTAGAACATCTATATCTACTGGACCAATTTACTCATATTTGACCAATTCACTCTGGTGGTGGTGATAATGGGAACCATAGCATCATCATATCATAATGTATGTCATTCCTCAGAATATTTTGTGGCTTGACTTCTCACATCGTATTATATTAGATGTGCTATATTTTGAATAAGAACAAATGATTTTTGCAGAAACCTTGAGAAATTCTCTAATAAAATTCTAAATAGGCAAATATATTACTAATTTTGGAAGCTTTCAAATCATATTTATATAGTAGTAGAGCTTCTGAAAACAATTATAAAAATTTTTATTCAATTTAATTTTTAATATATATAAATACATATTAAAGCTATTACATAAATTAAAATAATATTTATGTAAAGCCTTCAATGCCTCTCATTTTATAAATATAAAAAATTAAACTCATTATATGTGAAACTGTCATTCTAGCAGAAGTCTAAATATTTCCTAATCATAGTTGAATAAATTTTCATTTTTGAAATTTCAGTTGGGTAACTGTCTCTGACATTCGTGTCATACTAAAATCAATTTAAGTGATTCAGATCTCCTATGTTTTTCCTATTATCTGTCTTCTTTGGATAGAACTTTGAAATACATTTCTTCCTGCCAAAGCTTTCTGCAAGTTCCGTCTATGACTCAACTGATAACTATTTTTCAAAGGCACATTGTTAGAATTTTTGTGCCCACATTTACAGTTCTGATGATGGTAGAATGCCCAATTATGCAAACAAACAGCTACTAGAAACTATATGAAGCAACTTTTTGTAAGGTGACATTATGAATTGCGGTGGCTGCCTATTGACTATATAACCTTTGCTGCTTTCATTCATTTATGCTTCAATAGAGATGAATGGATGAACAACAGAGATGGCGAGAAGTATAATGTATATCTTTATCAGGTGGCATACAAGAAGAAAGGTGAAATTTCTTATGCTCAAATGTGAAGTAGCAGAGCCTACTGCAGTTCAATGGCTCCAATGTAGCACAAATATACAGAATATTCTAAAATATGGATTTCTTACTGTGTTCTTCCAGACATGCAGAGTATAGTATTTCTCAGCATTCCAGTGGTAAGTATGGGGTAAATGAGGAAGTGAGAGTGAGCTCCAAATTGTTCTTCCCTCTCTAATTAGAGCGTCCTTTGATTCCCCTGTCTGATACTGGAGTTCAGCTTATTATTTCTTTAGGAGGAAATGTACTGTTGCTAAAAATACCTAAGAAAAACAAACTACTGAAATATTTTCTTTTCACCTTTTAGAATATTTTTTAACATCCCACATAATTGACAGTAATCAGACTGGAAATAACTAAGGTGAATACAAATAAATTTTGAAGTAAATCTTGTGGCTTTAAATATGATCATGTATAAATGACTGAAACAATGTTTTATATGAAACTCCAAATAAATATCTTTACCTTGTATTTATTTATATATTTTATAAATAATGAAAGAAGAATAATTAGGAAAAATTTTAAACAAAATGAGAGAAAAGAAAAGAGAAATGTTAAAAAACAATGAAACTGATCTTGTTTAAGAAAGTATTCTAGAGGCTGAGAAAGGTGTGAAAGAAGAGGGATTGGGAGAAGTTAACCAATGGATACAAAATTACAACTTGATAGAAGGAATAAGTTCTAGTTTTTTGTAGCACTGTAAGGTTACTATAGTAAACAGTAATTCATTGTGTATTTTCAAATAGCTAGAAGAGAGGATTTTGAATGTTCCTAACACAAAAAAATGATAAGTGTTTGAGGTGATGGATATGCTAATTACTCTGATTTGATCATTATACATTGTATACATGCATCAAAATAACAATCTGTACTCCCTAAATTTGTACAATTATGTGTCAATCACCATCAAATTGGTATTAACTGTTCAATACTTAAGTGCACATATAGTAATAACATTCATCAGGTGTCAGGCAGATTGGGGGGGGATGGGTATATTCACACCTAATGGGTGCAATGCGCACCATCTGGGGGATGGACGTGCTTGAAGCTCTGACTTGACTGGGGCAAGGGCAGTATATGTAACCTAAACATTTGTCCCCCCATAATATGCTGACATAAAAAAATAAAAATAAAATAAAATAAAATAGAATATGGAATAAAAGGGAAGAGAAACTTGTAAAGACAAGAAAAAAAAAAGGCTTTCCCATCTCAGGAACTAAGTCAGTGAAATCACAAGTATTTCAGACACCTGTCATAATGGTTCTATTCTGGTTTTGAAGGCTTGTTGGAGTAATTTTCCTGCAATGTATGAGTAGGTATGGAGGAGAACGCAGCACTGTGGCTCTGAAGTGCCGGAAACACCATCAGCACAGCTAACAAATCAGCAGGTCTCCAGGACACAGATGAGCCTGAAATTAAATTTAAAGGCACAGAGAGGCATCATCAAGATTGTTTTTTAAGTGCTCAACCATGGCAGGAAATCATGACGAAAACAAACAAACAATAACAAAAAAGTGTAGGGCCCAAGGGCCTTCCCCAAGCTAAGGCATCTCCATAGAGAAAGAAGACAGGATAGAAACTCTCCTGTGTAGAGCACAAGACACAAATATCCAGAAAAAAGAGAAGACCCATCAACAATGCATAAGCGCTCCTTTCTCTCAGCATCCAACCAGCATCTATTGTTTTGGGACTTTTTGACAAAAGCCATTCTCACTGGGGTTAGATGATATCTCTTTGTGGTTTTGATTTGCATTTCTCTGATGATTAGTGACCTTGAGCATTTTTTCATGTGTTTATTGGCCATTAGTCTATCTTCCTGTGAAAAGGTTCTCTCTTGTGTCCACTTTTTAATGGGGTTGTTAGATTTTTTTCTTGCTGATTTGCTTGAGTTCTTTGTAAATTCTGGTTATTAGCCCTTTATTGGATTTATAGTATGCAAATATTTTCTCCCATTCTGTAGGTTGTCTATTTGCTCTGTTGATTGTTTTCTTGGCTGTGCAGAAGCTTTTTAATTTAATCAAGCTAAGTATCACAAGAAAGGAAAAACAAACACCACATGTACTCACTATTAAATTGGAACTAACCGACCAGCACTCATGTACACAGATGGAAGTAAAACTCAACAGAAATCATGCAGGTGGGATGGGGGAAGAGAGGATGGGTGAAACATACCTAACAGGTACTATATATACTCTCTGCATGATGGGCATGTTTATAACTTTGACTCAAGCAGTACAAAAGCAATCCATGTAACCAAAACATTTGTACCCCTATAATACTCTGAAATGAAAAAAAAAATAAAGTTAGAATAAAGGTTGAATCAGGTAAAAAAAAAAAAAAAAAAAAACCAGAGGAAGAAATTCAAATATGTTGTGAAGTTCTTAGAGAACCATTCATCTGAATTTCATTTAAAACAAAAAAATATGTGAAAATCTTATTTTTACATTCAAATTTTGATGACCTAGAAAAGCAAGACATTCATTTTTCTTTGTTTGGTTTTTTGTTTTACTTTTTTCTTTGTCCCAGGAACAGGGGAAACTTTAAAAAAAAAAATAGGAATTAAGCAAACTTTTATCAAGGTATCAAAAACAAAGTGAGGAGGATAGCTCTAGCCCTCAGAATAACAACCTTTTAACAATGGTGTTTTCTTCAAATAAAAACAGGAGAACTTGAGAATTTTTAAAAGAAATCTTTTTATACAAGAGGATTTAGAGCAAAGATGAGGATATTGAGAAAATGGAGGAGACACTAGACAAACAATAATTGAAGGTATCATCAGTAGTCAAATACAACAGAATGAAAGATGGAACAAGTCCCTCCAGGATGTTCCTTGTGTAGTGCAAGCCCAACATCACTGACATTCCCCCTGTGAACCCTCGCCCTACAGGTGTTTATCTCTGAAGGAACCAGACATGAACCAGCCCAGGGCCAACCCCCAAACAGCCAAATTCAATGGGGCCAGCACTGGATGCCCATCACCACCTCTCCCACTCCTGGTGAAAGCTAGTCCTGAGCTAGCCTACTTCCCAACCACACTCACAAAGATATTGTCTGATTGTGGTCCTTAAAGCATGGACCCTTGGGCAAATATTTTCTGTTATAAAAAGGAAGATAAGTGACCGATGTATAATCTTGGAATTATAAAACACAGACCTTTGGGATAACATTGTAAATGAGAAGCACCACCAATTTGGACAGGAGAAGAGCGTAGAATTTATACTCATTCCACAATAAACTAATGTTTATATTCTAAGCAGTTTTTTTAAAAAATAAAATATTGAAGTGTTAGCAGACATGGAAATATCTTTTTATTGGAAGGGAGATTCTGCAAATCACTGAACTTAATGTAAATCGATGAGTAAACTATTTCAAGTGAATGGTTATTGAGCAGTTAGAGACAGAGGAAATGGTTACTAGAAACCAAAATAAATTTAATTAGAATAAGTCACTGCAGATTAACCTCATTTTAAACAAAACTATAATTAGTAGACTGGTATTCCAACAGACTGTCATAGAGTTTGAATACCTAAACCACAGCAAAGGTCAACAATCTTAATTCTTTTCTGAACAGAAATTAACTACATACCCAGAAATTTGAAACACAAAAAGGAGTATAAAGAAGAAAAATATCCAGAATTCATAAACCTAGATGTAACTATTTTTAATATGCTATATGCATTTCTAAGATTTTTCCCTCTACATATTGGATAATTTATCACATAAAATATATATATATATATATATATATATATATACTATTTTAAATATAAATTAGCTTCTGGTTTATGTTTGGTCTTGTTTCTTTTTTTTAAGTAACATTTCATAAACATTTTCCCATGCCATTGTTTTTTTTTAAATTATAGCTATTATGTCTGCAAAATATTTCATCTATGACTACATCATAAAGTAGTCAACCATACTTCTATTGGCCATGGAATTTCCCCCAGTTTTGCTTTCATAAATACTATTATTATTAACATGGTTGTCAATTTCTCTGGTTATTTCCTTAGAACATATAGAAGTGGAATTTATGCAGTATGAATAATTTAAGACACTTGATTCATGTTGCCAAATTACCTTCCAAAGTTCGTAACCATATTTACTCACACTAGTAATGTACGAAAGTATCTTTTTTACTGCACCCACATTAGCATTTAGAGTGATATATTTCTAAACCAGTAATGCACTTGACAAAGTCTTTAATTAGACCATATGGAATGCAGTCTGGATGATAATGTAGACAGGAAGAATCCTATGAGTCTCCTATCAGGACATAGTTATGATCTTAAATTCCTGAATCCAGGGTCTGCTACTCTTTCAGGTCATGAGAAAGATTGTGCAGAGGGTACTCCAGCCCCTGGTATCTTCTTTACACTGAGTAAGGTATTGGCTGAAAACCTGCAGATAGACTTTTGTAAATTAAGTTGAAGGAGAGACTATAAATATAACTTCTTTTTTGACAAGATGTAGCCTAAATGACCTAAACTATGTTTCCCTGAAATAAACTATGGTACCCATACCATGATTTTCTGTGGGTGATTTTATGTTCTCACAAAATGATGAGCAGTGGTGAGTGGTTCTGATTCCAGCTGCATGGATGATTCTGAGTCCCTCAAAGGTAATTTTTCCAAAAGAGAGAACAATGTCCTAAAATAATTGTTTTTAAAAAGTATCTATATAGTGTTTACCATGTGCTTGTTTCTGTTAAACTGTTTTGCATATATTTGTTTATTTAATCCCGAAAGCACCGTAGGCAGTTTATACCATTATTATTTCATTTTTTCAGATGAAGAGAAAGAGACAAAGACATTGGATGACATACTGTGATTCCAGCAGCTAGGAATCATGGGTCTAGAATTGGATTTAGTTAGTCTGACTCCACTCCCTTTATCATTAACCACATTAGCACCTCCTGCACACACATACTCTCACACACACACACATACACACACATCCAAAGTAGACGACGCTGCTTTTTTTGAGCTGAGTATTTTTTAACATCTTTATTTCTCATAGCAAACATTCTATCCCTAGCAGTTTGTTTCACTTATGTGTCCTTGGTGGGCTCCATTATGCCTTGACCCATGTATAGCTCAGCTGGTGTGCATGCGGGTGCGTTTGGGAAGGGGAGAAGTCTAGCACCTAGGGGAGAACTTTGGGAAGTCTAGCATCCTGTGATGTTGGACCAGTAGCTGCTGCTCCCTCCCTATTAAAAGAATCATGTCAAAACACACCACACCTAAGCCTATGATCACAAGTAATTCACAAGTTTATGACTCACTTAGGTATACACTAAGCAAGGGGCTTCCCTGAGTGAGGAGTGCAGATTCAACAGCAAGAGAGCTCTCTGAGGTACCGATGTTTGAAGGAGGGAAGAAAGATAGATTGACAGAAAGAGATAGAGTTAGAGATAAAAAATGGAGAGAGAGACAGAGAGAAGGAAGAAGTGAAAGAGGAAGAAAAAGAGAGAAGTAGAATAAGGAAGGAGGAAGCAATGAAAGAAGAAATAAACATCTAGGAACTGCTTGCCTCAAATTATTTCAGATTAAATTCTAAAATATACATAGACATGAGTCTTTAGCTGTTAGACAGCTAGTAGATTTTCTAAGAGAACTTACCAGTCAATTTACAAAACTGGTGTAGTTTGAAGGTTATACAATAGTTGAAAATCCATATGCTCAATTTCAAGTGCAAGTGATGTATAACATTTCTTTCATTCTCTTAAAGGTACTACCTTAATTTTATGTTCAGTATACAATCACTCAGCAAGCAAAATTCCATATTTTTAAATAAAATGGAAGTCAAGATTTCAGACCTAGATAGATATAAAAAAATTTATTTCTATTTTTAGTCAAGAGTTAAATGAGCTTCTTGGGGAAAATTTTTCTCTACCTTTGTCAGTAGATTACAAACTTCCTAACACAGTATTTTGCTCCCAGAGGGAACTTAATAACTTTTGACTACAATTGGAATATATTTGAAATATGGAAAACTAAAGCAATATTTCTGTACTGCAGATAAATACAGAAAAGGAAACTGATGGTACTAGGATAAAAAGTACAAAATCAGAACCCAAGAAACCTTGGAAAATATGTCAGGGATGGGGGATATTTTTCTACTGAGAAATCATCATTCTGCTTAAATCATTTCTGTGGTAGAAGTCACATGATTTTATTTCTCAATTTAACTGGATATATTTTAATTAACTTATAATGTTACTACAAATACTTGTTAAAAATGATTTCATTTTAAATAACATCTAAGAAAAATGGAAAATGGAATACAAATGCAGTTGATTTTATTTTGCAGGGCTATGTTAGCAAAATAACTTACTTCACTAATATAATAACAACCTTATGATTTGTATGTACATAATCTCTTCCTTGAGAGTATCACTGATTGAGTTGCCATTTTCCAAGAGGCCATTCTGGTGGGTAGAATAGAGAGGTTTGGGTAAAGCAAGAAATTTAAATCATAATTGACCAGCTGAACTTTTTATTTAGTAGCCAATTTATTTGACTCTAAATGTAATGTTGGACCCACTGACTTGTTTATAAATAATTTGTTTAAACTAACTAAACTAATAACTTAGAATAGAAAAAAGGTGAAGTTACTCAACATCAACATAAATTAGTGAGGAAATTTGAATAAAATGGATTCGGAATTCACTTAAAGACACCAGTGGCAAAAGACATAAGATCAAGATAGATAATTAAGGATATTTGCTATTTAATATGTTAAAATTATTCCATTTATAGGTCAAAAGTGAATTTACAAAAGCAAAACATAAAAACCTATTATCACAAAAATATGATTGGTGAATATAGACTATAAATAAATAGGTATATAGGTTATCTACCTATACCTCTATCTATCTACATCATTTGCATATGTAAAAATTAACATCTTCATGTGTAAAACCTAATCATTGTAAAGAGCCAATAAATCTTAGATCAATAATCAGTTCAAATTGTAGCATAAATTACAGCAAAAATTCCTAGTCTGGGAGTCGAGTGAGAAGTTCAATTTTCTGTATTTTGAAATAAAGGAAGCCAATTAGAAAACTGTGTTCTCAATATATAATCTAGGAAGACAAACAAAAATGGACTAGTGGTAGACTTGTTCAGTGAACATTGTCAAGGGGTACTGGCATATACTACGTGAATATCTTCCTGAATCAAGGAAGCAACTGGAGGCATTTGCAATCACAGAGCTTGTGTTTCAGACAGGTTAGTAATCCTGCTCTACCCGAAGGTAAATATAAAGTATACCCAGAGTAAAAGGAGAAATAGCCATTTTTTAAAAATTTACACAATTAAGACTCTGCTAATTTGGAACATCTGGATTGTTGAATTAATTTTAATTTTATCAAAATGTTTGGTATTATGTAGACACAAATTATGTTATGATTTTCAATGTACAACCCCATAAAATACCTGTGCAGGCATCATAACATCAGAAGGCAGCTTCTGCAATGGCTATCAGGGATGCCAGCCTGCTGGTACGCACATCTTTGTGTAACCCGCTCCCCTTGGGTGGCAAAAGTAATGGCAAAAAGTAATGAGATGCTGCTTCCAAGATTACATTAAAAGATTGTGACTTCCATCTCACTTGCACACTCTCTCTGGTGCTTCTTTTTCACCTGATTGATGAAGCCACTATCATCTGTGAGCTGCCCCTGCAAAGAGGTCCATGCTCAAGAGACTATAGATGACCTTCAGCTCACAGCTGGAAAGGAGCTAAGGCCCTGAGTCCAGTGGTGTGCAAAGAACTGAATCCTGTCAACATTCCTATGGAGGATGTTGGAATCAAATCTATTTCTGACCACCCCCCCAACTACCCTGTCCAGGCTTGACATGACTATGACCCCAGGTGACATTTTGACTGTAGTCATGAAAGAAATGCAGAGGACCCAGTTAAGCTATGCACAGACTCCTGACCCATAGAAATTATCAAGTAATTAATACTATTGTTTTGAGGTAATGTGTTATGTAACAAGAGTGTCAATACAACATCTATGAGATTCCCGTTTGACTAAAGTAATTAAACAAATTTTATTTTAAGGTATCTGTCATGGTTGTTGTTAGAAATACCCCCCAAAATCTATAACGAGTGTACTTAGAGATATATTAATATTCAGATAGTATATACAGCTATTAACTAATTGTTCTATGGCTTATAGACATGATTTTGGATGAATCATTCATGTCTTTATTCACCCAATATATCTAAAAACACCTTTTGTTTTTTATTTATTTATTTTTTACCTTTTATGTTTTAAAATGAAAAAAGTTATAATTGTGAAGAGGTCCTTTATTTAAATGAAACACACTAAAACAGCTGAATTTTATATTTATATTGTAAGATGATCTGCCATGGGTTTTCTTAAGTATACCTGCTGTTAGAACTGTATTTTCAAATTAACAAAGATTTATAATATTATCTATGGTGAGAAAACAAAGAAACCCCTCAAGTTATTAATACTTGCTTGTTTTTCCATGTTATAACAATTTGTAAAATCCCGATAATTATGTCTCCTGGTTCTCATGTCAGTGTACTTTAAATCCAGGTTGTCTCAAAAACATTAATAACAAAAAAGTCATAATTTAGAATTTCTTCAAAGATAACCCTAAATCTAACAGATATATTTCAAAGAAGAAAAATATCCAGCATCTTGAGTAACCAAAATAATAATATTTTTTCTCTCTTAAAAGAATTAACTCAAACTATCATTATTCTTTGTTGTTTCCGCTTGATCCTTTTCAGATATTTATTCTAGGGATAGAAACATATATGCTGAAAATACTGACAGAAATTTAGATTTATTTTAAAACAGGAAGGAACAGGCTCTTTTCTGAGTATAGCTTTTGTATATATAATAAAATGTTACTAAAAGACTAAATAAAGAATGTCTAAGCATATGACTTCACCTTTAAAAAGGGCTATGTAGGAAACCAGTCAGTAGGCAATACATTTCTGAAATTTTAATAAATATAAGGGTGTTTATTCCATCCATAACTGTTTTATCCTGGATTAAGACTGTCTTCACAGTTGGAAGAATGTTGTTTATTTTGAGAAGCCTTTGACATTCCATCATTCCTTTTAATCTTTTCACTGAAGTCAAGACTTCTGAAGTTTAAAAGATGGCTCCTTAAAACCCAAGGGAAGAATAAAACTTCTTGAAAAGTAGAAAATTCAAAAGTAGAATCATCTTGCTTTTTAAATTGGGGTGAAAGAAAATCACTAACTTTTTAATAGAAAATCTATAGCTTATACAAGCTCCAGTGAGGAGAGGAGGGAAACCTGAGACCCTTGATTAATTCTTGGATTCTGGAAAGTGACTGGCATGGTTCCAGATCATATCTCCTATAAGATGTGGATGCAAAAGCCAATCCTTTTTATACAATCATTATCCTCAATTTATGTTCCTAGACTTTCCATAGATTAATATCATTCAAACACATGTTTCAAATCGACGAAAATGAAGAGACAACATTTATAACCTTAAAAACTTTAGTTACTAGAATTAATAGAGAATATAAAATTCATGTGCAGTAGCAAAAGGGTGTGATCAAAATAATAAGCACATAGGAAAATATTATCTTTAAGAGGCATACTAAAAATAGAGTTCAAAAATAGAAAATATGTATAATTGTTGAAATAAAAGACAAAATAAGTGAAGCAGTGTCACAGAAAAATAACTTCCTTGATACGTTATCGCTGGCAACATTTGGGCCAATGCTACTCTCAAAGAGAATAATGAAGATGACAAGAACAGAGTTAACAGATCTATAACTTCCTTCCTTCCTACCAGGGACATTCAGGCTTTATGAATGACCTTAACCAGACTTCCTTTTATTAATTTACTGGCAAAAAAATGTGTGCCCTTATCAATAGTTTATATTTTAGCAGCATGGGCTTAAACCTTCATAATTGCTCATTTGAAAAAGAGAGAGATTTTTAGATAGAACATACTAGTCCTTTTATTTAAAATGTGGAGTTATTTCTCCTCCCCTTAAATCTGAGCTAGCTCTGTGTCCTGTTTTCACCAATAAAATGAGGGAGAGGTGACCCTGTGGCAATTTCAGTTAGCAAAAGAGGCTGTGAAGAGAGAAGAAATTAAAGACCCCAGGTGGAGAGAAAAGCCTTGTTGAGTAGAATTGGCTTATGCAATAGTATGAAGGTCTCAGATATGTAATAGGGTTTTTCATCCCAATTAGCTCCTAGATAAATGCAGACATGTGAGTAAAAAAACCCTGTGTATCTCTTAGATTTTAAAAAATAATAAACAATTTTGTCATTTTAAGGCACTAAGTTTTAGAACTTCTGTTTTGTAGCAATAGTTAACTGATAAGGAGGCTAATGATACATGACCATAGCATCTCAATGGCAACAAAGGAAATTATAAGACAGAAACACAAAAAGCAAAATGAGTCTCCATAGAAGCAATAAGTTATAGGAACAAATGGTGATCAAATTAAATATTAAAATTATAAATAAAGATTAAAAAATCATCATTACAATATAATAATGATGGCATCTAATTAATGGGGCCTTAAAAAGTGGTAGAACTTAAGTGACGGAGAACATTAGAATATAAAGCAAGAAGAATATAGCTTGAGAGAGTATTTTAAGGAACTTATTGCTCAAGAAGACCATATTTTTAAGGAGTCAGATTAATGTGTAAGCATTACACTCTTAAATACATGAAATAAAATTAAAAGAATCAATATTAAGAAATGAAAACAGCTTTTATAATTTCTAATAGGCAGGTCAGTAAAGAAAACAATCAAAAAACACACAAAAATGAAAAAAGCAGCAAAAAAATTTGAAATATGCACAGTAAAATGTAAGTTCTGATTTATTACTAAAAATTAAATATAAATGGTTTAAGTTAAGAGAAAGAAGTCATCACAATGATTTTTAACAGATAAGTTATAGATTGTTTATAAGAAACAAATACTATATATATAACCTAAACTTTTGTGCCCCTATAATAAGCTGAAACAAAAAAAAGGAAACAAATATCAAAACAAGTACATAAGAACTAGAAACCAACAGAAAGAAAAAAAGATGTACAAGTGAATACTAGCTAAAAATTTCAAGTATTTATATTGAATTTTCAATAACCCTAATAGTTATAAGATTATAAACACATAAAGCTAAGAAAATACACTGAAAATATATAAAACTATAATTGATAAAACCTCAGGGAGAAATTTTTAAATATACTATTACAATGAAAAATATCAACTTATTTCTTTCAAACATACAAAAAAATGGTACAGATGTAGATAATTTGAAAAACATGATATGAAGCTTTGTTTAGGAGATATTTATATAGATAATTAGTGCCTTGAACCAGCAATTAGTGATATGTGCTCTCTTCAAGCATACATGGAACATTTATAAGAACTGAACATGTTTTGGGCTACACAATCAATTTTAATGAATTATCAATCTCAATAGCATGTAAGTTCTGTGAAGGGAAGGGATTTTGTATTTTTATTTACTATCAAATTTCTGGGACAAAGACAACTACCTGCCATGAAATAGACACTCAATAAATATTTGAACAAATACAATAATATTTTCTCACCCAAATCAATTAAATCAGATGTCAGTAACAAAAACAAATAAGTAAATATAATAGAAATAATTCTGGATAACCCATGTCAAAGAAGAAATCATGATAAATTTTAAAATTAAAATACTGAAAACTAAATGGTACTGAAAATATTACACAGTAAAATTGATAAGAAGCAGCTAAGGAAGGAAATATATTACATTAGATATAGATGTGAGAAAAAAATGCTGATGATAATATAAATATCTAAAATTAAGGAATTAGAGAAAAAAATAAATGCAGCTAAATAGAGCAAAAAATAAGTTAAATCAAAAGTTGATTCTTGTGCTCACTTCGGCAGCACATATACTAAAATTGAAATGATACAGAGAAGATTAGTATGGCCCCTGCGCAAGGATGACATGCAAATTCGTGATGAATTCCATATTTAAAAAAAAAAAAGTTGATTCTTTGAAATGGCCAAAAATATAGACAAAGATTAATATAATAAATAGGATTGATCAAAGAGAGATGGGGAAATAAAATATAAATAATTAATACTTAGAATAAAATTTGGACATATATACATATCTAGCAAAATTAAAATTTAATAGAATAATATAACAAATGTAGGCCAGTAAATTTAAAAATGTCAAAAAAATTAACTTACAAAGCCAATGAAAAGAAGAATTTAAAAATCCAAATAATCCCAGACCCAGGATTATAAAATTGTTTACTTTGGATAACAGTTTGTCAGCTTCTTAAATAATTAAACATACACCTACCATATGATACAGATATTGCACTCATAGGCATTTACCCAAGAAAAATAAAAACATATGTTCATACAAGACTTCCACACATATCTTCATAACACCTTTACTTATAAAAGCCCAAGATTTGGAAATAACAAAAATGCTCATCAACAAATGAATGGATAAACAAATTTTGGTTTGTGAAAAAAAATTCACAAATGAGTAAATATTAACTAATATGGCAAAAGATGTCATAGAGATAAAAATATCAAGAGGATATATTTATGCTAAATTATCTCAGTGGACTTTAAATGCAAGCACATGTATCGTTAATTATAAATAAAATTTAAAAAGGAAACAAAAAACATTCACCAAAGAGAAAAATGTGTTATAAAAACTTTGGGACATTGATACAATGTAATATACAGTAATGAAAATAAATGAACTTCATGAAAAACAAACAAACAAATCAATCTGGATATATTTTAGGAACATAATATTAAATTTAAAAAATAAATTATGGAAAATGTAGCTCTCCACTAATGCCACAGTTTTGCTGTACAACAAACTATCCCAAAACTAAATGATTTACAGCATCATTTACTCTGATGCTGATGGGTCTAGATCTTCAGATTGATTGCCATATGGCTAATGTAGTCTGGGCTTGTCTGTGCTCTTGTTCTTCAAGCTTTGCATTGTCTGGATATGGATACAAGTTAGGGTGGTTGAGTCTAGGTCAGGTGCATATCTCTGGTTCTGTGATCCAGACTGAAGTAATTGCAACTAACTGCACATGTTCTTGTTTTGGTGGGTTATTATAGCCCATGCGCTAAGGCAAACCACCCTACACAGTAAAGTTCCTTTCCTGCTTGCTTTGAGTTTAACATTCTGTTATTCAAAGTCACATGGTCAAGTCCAAAATCAGTGGACTTGAGGTATATACTCCACCATAGATTTTTGGAGATTATATCTTTGCTGACAATAATCTAGTCTAGAGAAAAATATTATATTCATTATAATATCATTTCAATAAATCTACAAAAAAGCATACCTAACGAGTTACTTGCTTAATAGTATTTACATGTGTGATAAAAACTTTTTAAAGGTTTTTCAAAAAGCAATGAAATAAAAAATACTAAATACAGAATAGTAGTCAACTCCATGTACTTGCAGTTAAATGCAGTTACTAGCAATATTCTCTTGGAGAATACTCTTAAAGTACACTTGACAAAACAATATGGAAAAGAAGAGGTCAAAGCACAGGAGGAAACATAGCACGAAAAATTGAAGTGAAGCATTAAAATGTTGTATTTATGAGACTTTTCAATGATCTAAGCCTGTATTAGTTGAAAAGCTTGTTATAATGTTGCCCTTGAAATGTAAAGCAAATAATTTTGCCAGCATCCTTCTTTTTTGCCCCTGTCAAACATTTCAAGGATTAAGGTCCTGTTGGCAGCTTAAAAGCCTCTGCCAAAGTTAACAGAATCTCTCTCTTTTTTTTTTTTTTCACATTTGTTCAAGCAAAAGATGTAGATCCTTAATAAGTGCCTTTATCTAATCCTAGCTTGTCTTATTATTGACTCTCTATGGAGAAGCACATCAATTTCAAGATGACCTTATATATGCTATACAAAAGGTACTTTATTGCTTTCTAGTTTTGATCAGTATTATACAAAGGATTGATAGACTAGTTGTGAGGGTAATGTTTAATGATTATTTCTTAGATCCTATGCTCACAGAACATTCTGAGCACAGCATCCCATAGACTGAGACAGTGAGAGAAAAGTGTTAATTTAGGTAAGTTCCAAAGCGGTTAAAGAGACTGGAACCTGGAGAGAGCTATGCAAACCTATTTAAGGAGGCAATGCACTGCAGGAGAAAGATTGCACGGTTTGGAGTAAGATAGATTTCGGTTCAATTCCCAACTCTGTCACTTGTTAGCTGTGTGAACTTGGGGAAATTACTCAGTGCTTGTGAAGCTCAATTTTCTCATTTATAAAATGTGATTAATAATGGCAACCTCTTAGGAATTTTATGAAGATTAAATGAAAAATTTTGTGAGAATGCCTAAGCTCACTGCTGGGCACACGGTAGGTGTATTAATTAGGGCACAGGCCACGCTGTTATGACAAAGATATTTAAAAAAATGCAGTGTCTCAAACAGTTGACTATGTATTTCTATTTCATATGACAGTCTGGTGAGGAAGATGTCCAGGGAGGGCAGTAAGCTCTGCTCAGTAGGTAACTCAAGGACAGACACAGGTTCCTTTTATCTTGTTGCTTCACTACCACCTCAGGTGTTAATGTTTGTATGTTCAAAGCTGGCTCTTGCAGTAAATCAATCAAGGTCCCAGCAAGAAACATAGGACAGAATCCACTGACATATTTTAAATGAGTTTGAAAAAGGGACAATTTACAGCAGCAGGAACAGAGTTAAAGGAAACAAAAGAGATTTGAGGAAATCTGTTACAGCAGGGAGCCTCCAGCAATGAAAGGGATAAGAAGAGGGAGCATCTACCAGAATCTGTGTGACAGGGATATGCACAGGAAGCTGTGAGGTTGATGATATGAAGCAGCCAACACACACCAGTCCTGGAATGGATGAACCAGAGAAATACCCAACCTCGTTCTTAGCCCACCCTCTGACCGCCTGCCCGTGTTTCCTAGTGAAGGACACATTTCAGCATCCCCAGGACATGGGAGCCTGAGGATGTTGTTCTTAAAGTCAGCCTTCCAGAGCACTGAGTGCAACAAAGGGGCAAGGAGGAAAAGTATTATGCAGAATTCCTCACTTTTCTCCATCAGAAGACATTTTTTTGGTCGTTTTTCCTGAAGAGAAAAAAATATCCACAAATGGACAACATACTAAGTCCCATCAGCTATTGTATTATCACAGATCAATGTCAATTTGGTCACACTCTGATCTGACAATGCACTTCAGCTAGTCTCAGCATTTATCATACAAGATAATGGGGAAAAAGAGGGAAAATAAAGAAAGGACTACTGTAATATAAATCATGGCTTCTATAGGCCCCTTTCACACTCCATGTTCCCCTTGCCCTTTGCTGGTACCTTGGCCGGACTGAATTCTTTACATGATTGGTTTACCCAAAACTTCATTCCCTCAGTATCTCTTGGTCTTGTCTTTATTGGCTTGCCATGTTTTCCCATAAATTAAAGCCATGGGATGAGACATGACCAAGAGTTGCCCTGGTGAATATTGAAGAAGCTCAGGAAATTTCACCACAAAATATGACTCCTTGTTATAAGGAAAGATTTTGAATTGCAAGACCCTTGAGATCAACAAAGCACTGGAGGAGGCTTTCCTTTTATCTACATAAACCAGACTGATCTGATCAAAAGATCAAAGCAGGTAACTGACTTCTCTTCCTTTCCCTGTTTTCTCAACATATTTCAGGAAAGAAGGTCGGGTCTTACTAATAGAAAGCAAAAGTTCTCCAGTATTTTATTTGGCGTAATAGTGAGCGAGGCCACTTCCACTTCCACCTCAGTTGGTTATGGGAAAGAAGGCAACCTTGTAAAGTATTGTCTCTAAGATAACCCTATTAGGTAGATAGGGAGGGATTCTAGGTCTCCTGGGGATGCATGTGGGTGCCTTGCCTTGGTGCTGCCTTGAGCAATTGCCCCACCTGGGAAGAAGGACACAGCAGGCCCCAGGCCCCCATCTTGGTGCTGTACTCCCTATGCCATACCTGAGGGAGGAGGGAACAACTTACCAATCTATCAATCAGAAATTAGTGCACCAATTGCAAAAGAATGCAGAGGACCCCAACCCACAGGCCAAGCTGCATAGGTACAATAGAGTCTGTAAGGTGACTTAGGACAACCTAAGGCTAATTATCATGTTATTAGCTTAAATCTACATTGTGGTTTACCGCCCCCCCCCCCAATGGGCTTTCAGAGAGGCTCATGGAAGATCTACATGTACAGTAAGACTCAGGTCATATAACTCCCAACTGTCCATCAAAGTGATTTCATGGTGATGTCTGAACCATGGGGAGGTCCCTATCCAGACACTATAAAACAAGATCTAGGTCATAACCAAGGTCTCTTTTGCTATGACAAGGGGTCCGGTCATCATCTGCAGCATATGTATCTTGCTCTGTAAACCTATCTTGTTCCCCCCTCTATAAATTTCACCTTCTGCTTGCCTTACTTTGGTGTGTCTGATCATTCTTTGGCCAAGAGCACACTGAGAACTGAGAACACAGAACAAGATTTCTAAACCCAACAATCCTACAGCTGAGCCTTCAGAAAGAAAGTCTAGTATTTTAAAAAGACAGTTTCCTCTGGGTGACAGGGTATGAGGAAAGGTCAGTTATACAGTGGTGGTGAACTCTACACCTCCTTTTCTCTGCTGTGCAATGAATTGTTTGTGTAGAAGTAATGTTGCCTGTTATGTTATACTATGGTAATGGCAATTGTTTGTTAAGTCTGTAAATGGGAATTATCTCCCATTTCTGAAATGCATGTTTCATACTAAGGTATTTATGGTGCTTCCTATCTCATGGTCATCAAGCATACTTATCAGATTATTATCTTAGTCCAGGTTGCCATGATGAAATACCATAGACTGGGTGGCTTAAACAATAAATATTTATTTCTCATAGTTCTGAAGGCTGGAAATCTAAGATCAAAGTGTAGGCTGATTTGGTGTATGGTGAGGGTTCTTTCTTTGGTTAGCACACAGCCACCTTCTAGCTGTATCCTTACGTGGTGGGAGGGAAAGAGGTACTTGGTCTTTTCCTCTTCTTATAAGGGCACTAATCCCATTATGGGGATGCCACCTCGGGCCTCATCTAAACCTAATTCCCTTCCAAAGCATTTACCTCCAAATACCATCACATTGGGGTTTAGGGCTTTAACATACGAATTTGGAGGGGGGACACAAACATTCAGTTCATAACAATATTAATATAACAAATCAGCATAAAATATGATATCTTTCACAGGAAAGTCAACTGATTCTCATTTCTTCAGGGATACAAATAGGGCTAAAATAATTTTTAGTAATGTGCATTTTTCCCTAATAATGGCAATCTATCCAGAGACACACCAACTACTGGCAACACCACCAGATTAAGTTTGTAATAATCTCTTGTTACTCAAAATTTAATTGGCAATCAGTAGCACTTGCACCTATCTCCTGGAAATGTGTTAGCAATGTGGAATCTGACACTTCATCCTAGACCTATTCAATCAGAACATGCCTTTTAATAAGATTCCTTGATGATTTTTTTTGCAGATTATACTTTGGGAAGTACACTTAAAACCTATAGTTTTTCATTTTTCAGGATCCATTTGGTTTGAGGGCTAGCCAATCAATTAAGTGAGGAATCATCATTCTTGTATTTTTCATTACTTTGAGGAGCACTATAATCTCTACAGGTCTCCTAGAGAGGTAACATTGCTGTAGATTTTTTATATTGGTGTGGGTGTGGAAGGCAGTTCCACTACCTTAAACTTTTTCTTTCCTGCCATGATAGATGTCATTGCAACGTTGAGAAAAATATGTCCCCTAAAATATATCAAATACCCTAGTTGTTTGCTTATCAATTTTATTTCTAAAATCTTTGGGATCAATTAGCTATTACCAATAATTTGTTGATCAAAATGCTTTAAATGTCATAGCACCCCTTTGCTAATTGTTACCACTCTATTCCTGTGACCCACGTTGTCTTTGATTCTAAGTGCAATTAAAGGCCTCTATTTTCTATGGCCTCATTCTTCTCATTCATATCAGAAACCTAAACTGATTGTGGTATTCCCCGTTTTCATCTCCAGCCTATAGAGGAGAGGCATGCAGGGGTGTGTGTGTGTGTGTGTGTGTGTGTGTTTGTGTATGCATGTGTATATGTTTTAATATGCACATAGTAAAATATTTGAAGATGAGTTTTTAAGAAGACTATATGTTTGGAATTAAACTTTTGAGTTAGTGATTTGTGTTGAAGATTCTTCACTGAGTACTTTTCATGCTTCTTCAAGAACTTAAACTGAAATTTATTTCTATGTAATTCTTTTGCAGTCAGTTATATCTTCTAACATATATAAGCTGGTATGCATATATATTTTTTGAAATCTGTCTTCTATTTCCAGTGGGACCAATCTGTAACTGTGGCTACTCCCTTTCATTATGCATAAGACAAGGTAGAAATTTATTTTGCATGTATTTATTATTTACATATTATTGTGTAGCAATATGCACTTTAGATACGTTTTACCTCCAAAAAGAGATTTATAAAAAATATGTTTTCCTTCACCACAATTATGTTAAAAAATATTTTTCAAGAGGCACATTAAAGTAGTAATATTTTAACAGAGGCTGACACATTCTTCATAATTACCTTTTGTTCTATTACAGAACCTTATAAATCTAATTAATTCACACTATTGTAAAACCAAAATATGGAATATAAAAATCATTGAGCACCGAAGAATTTAAGCTGATGTCAGTTCTTCTACACAAATCAGTCAAATCACACACCTTTATTCAAACATATGAACATTCTCTCTTTTAGAAAGTTTAAACTAAAATAGAATAAGAGAAGGCATGAACTCACCCCAGAGACATCTCTTGAGTCATTTCACCTCTTTGAAATATAAATATGACTTAGCAAATCATACCTGTCATGAGAAACAATTTATCCTTCATTAGAACTCACATGATTTAAAATAAAATAAATAAATTATGGTCAGTTATTGACAATATTATATTTTTAGTGAAAGCTACCATTTTTTCTTGCATCATGGCAATATGCATTGAAAATATTCTTTATATAATTCTCATAGAATCCATGTCCAACTATTTAAACCTTGTATACCATCCTAGCTAGAAATAAATGGCTATAATAACACCCTCTCCATAAATTAAAATGTATTTATTTCAGTATTATCCTATTCCATTTAATTTCTTTTTTATTTTGAAACTAACATTTAAGCATGTAGGCTGCTATCAGAATATACATCAGGTAATTGAGAACTCTTATGGTATGTCATAAGAGCATTTCATTGATTTTGCTAGATTCACACTGTTCTGTTTAACTAACTTTTCAGAACTGAGGTATTAAACCATATTTATTAATATAATCCCTGATACTTGAATTAGGGAAAAAATACTTAAATTCAAGTTAACTTTAATTAAAGGTATGTTAAGGGAATGGACTGGTACCGCTGAAGTCTACCAATAAATGTCATTTTAAAATCCATATCTTATTTTTAGATTATGGAAGACATTTTCCTAAAAATACAAAATAGATTTCCAAGCTAGCCTGTAAAATAAATCTTATTTAATAATAATGAAAATTAACTAACAATATGTATCTGGGATTCCCTATTTTGAGAATAGGAAAATATTCCAGGAAAATAGAATAAAAGGGGTAGAAAAGAAGGTATTTTTCCAGCGTCCCTAGGGCCCTGCCTTAGTCTGTTTGAATTACTCTGTCTTCCACACACTCTCTCGACCATGCTCACGGTTCTAACCATTCACACATATTCTGGTGACTCTTAAATCTTTATCTACCAAAACAAACTTATAAAAGAATTAACACTGATGCAAAAATCATTCAATATTTCTAGACGTCTTTGGGTTATTGACATCTTAGGAATATGTGTTAACAGGAGTTAATCTTTATTAGTTGAATTTACAGTCAAGTGAATGGCATTTAATAGTTTAAAATTCTGGGTGTTTTGCTTTCTTTGTTTCCCCTAGCTTCCAAAGAAAGTTTTATATAGTTTTTTGCCATTGTCCAATTTTGAGGAAACAGACTCCCTTACATGCCAAATTATTTACAAATCAATATGGTCTTTGATTGAGGACATCAGGAAAATGAGAGAGATCAGGTGGAACAGACATCTCCCTTACTGCTGCCTCCCTCCCTCCCTCTCTCTCTCTCTCTGTCTCTGAGAGATGGCATTTATATCTCTCATGTTGAAAAATGTGTACTTTACTTTACTGTATTTTACTTTAACCAGAAAATAAGCTGCAAGAGGACAGGATCTTTGTTTTATTAGTGGCTAGGTGTTCAGTGTTGAGACATAGTAGGTGTTTGAAAATACCCATTGAATAAATCTCATGCTAATTCCTTGGAATTTTATTACTTTTGCTATAACTACCATATTCCCCTTTCATATCAGAAAAATATATTTTGCTAATTTAGTTTTCTTTCTTATTTGCTTTCAAAATGGTGATCTGTAAGACTGGAAGAGAGTTGCCTGCAACAGGGAGGGAACCAATCACAGCAAAGTAACGGTAGTGCAGGAGATCCCTCTAGGGCCTTCTAACATTCATAGTTCTGAAAGCAAAATAAGTAGTAAATAAATATCTGTTAAATTATTAATGCAATCACACTTCCATTCATACAAACTTACTTTGCTGCTACCAGTACTACTACTAGTAATAAATACCTTTGACCTTTCTTGACAATCTACTGTGACAAAGCCCACTAAATTTCCCTCAATATCCATTCTATATTTCTTTATTTTAGTAAATAAACTTTCAAGATTTAGCTGTGCATATGGCCATCCAGCTTGAATTTATATTTCTCAGTCTTCCTTGCAGATGGTGTAGGCATGTGCATAAATTTTGACCCGAGAGAGCACAAGGAATCGATGTGCTCATATTCTGGGTCTTTTTATACATACATATATACACACACATATATATAAATGTCTTTATATATATATATGTCTTATATATAATATGTGTGAATGCATATGTCTATGTATAAGGCATTGCTTATGCTCTGGTACTCCTCCTCTTCTCATGGACTGGATCATGGAATTAGTTGAGAGGCTAGGTGTTTTCTTTGCCCCTATAGACCCACTCTCCACCGTTCACTTGCTCTGGGCTCTGAGAACCTGGCCTTTATGGATTGCCAGGTGCTCTGGCTTCTACTCAGTTCAGTCAGTGGGAAATTGGTAGGTGGTAAGAGAGATTTGTTCTTATGGATTCTTCTGTGTCGAGAGGCTGTGTTCTCTTCTTCAAGACTGTATCTCCTGAAGGACTGTGTCCAGTTCCCAAGCTGTGGCTGTCCTTTTTGCATTGCAGTTTTCTTTTTTCCTCCCTCTTTTCTTTTAAGGTCTAGGTTTGATAATGACTCCTTTATTGCTGGGTTCATTTAACCCTATCTATACCTTTGTAAGTAGCTTCTTTAGTAAACTTCTTTCATTAGGTTGGGTTAGGTTGACTTCCCACCACACCTCTTTCAGAAACCTTGATTGGTACAGTGCATAGTATGAAAAGTAGCACAGGTTTATGGGATAGGTTTGCTCACATATCTGAGGTCTTCCTTGCTGGGAAGAAAAAGGACACATAATGAGAGGCATCCACTGTTATCAAAATTGCTCAAATTATCACACAAGATAACATAGGACAAAAATGCAGCTAGATGGAAAGCCAAGCATCTGGAGATCAGGTGGCTGGGGCACTTAGCTGCTGAAGAGATCATAATAAATATAAGGATTGTGGGATAAACTGGTTGTCCTAAAACGATTCATAGAAAAAATACCAAAACGCTGACCTTGGAAATCTAACTTAAATGAGGGATGCAAAGTCAGAAAACCTCCGTAAGGAAGATAAGAAAGAAGATGAAGCCCAGCGTCTGATTTCATGGGTTGTGGAATCACAGTACTAGTTAAATGCTTTTCCTCAACAGGTCTCTTACGCTAAGGTGAGGGAAGCAATGGGGACAGACTGAAACCCTGATATTGGGTTCTGGGCACCTGAAGCTGAGATACTGAACCCTCAAATAAGATAAAACCTCCCTTTCTGATGGAAGCAGTCTGGCCTGCCTCTGTCTGAGGGAACCAGAACTATCCTACCTAAAAAATCTTTAAATTAGTGGACTACAGTTGCCCTGTAGAGGGACTGTTCCCAGATCCCACCCTGACAAATTCTCATTTTTCTCCATGTAGGACTTAGGTCTAACCTGTTGCTGATATAAAAGTACAAGACCTGGCAGAAAATAGCTTGTATACTTAAAGAGTTGCATGACATTGTCAATTTTAATCAACATAAACCTGACAATCATAAATGAAATTGTATGCTGAAGGTGTTAGAGAAGGCATATGAAAACATAAGACATTATCAGCCTGAATTTATTAACATATGGATGCACCTATTCAGGGTTCTGGATTTTAAGGGTTGGCTTGAGCCTTGGTGAGTGGCATTTATATTTTTGGAGGGGGCTAATTGCTTGGCCCAAAGTCAATGAGCATCAAATATCAGCACTATTCTGGCATATTCTAGAGGAGAGAGGATAGTAGGTAAAGCACAAGAGTATTGCAGTGGATCTATTCTGTGCAAACTAAGATGGTCCTAAGCCATAGCCAATAGGACATTTTCTTCACTATAGCAGTAGAAAATGCCTCGGTGACAGTAACAACAGTATGTTTGAAAAATTCTCACTATAAGTAGCATGTATTTAAGCCTATGAAAATAAATGCTGGATATTTATCTGTGATATGATAAACATATTCCTTTTATTTATAACATGGGTTTCTTGTTTAATTATTTTAGACTAGCACGACTCCTATAAGCTGTGAGGCTTCAGGGAGAACCTTTCATCAATTTCTATGTCTCTTTGAAGTAATTCTTACAGGGGTTATTCGTTCTTTCCACCCGCCTCCCTCCACTTTTCTGGAGTGCCAGAGGTCAGTGATTCTGGATGTGTGTATCTGCTATGCTACCCCAAACTTTCCCTTAGACTGTTCCAATGCCTAGACATTGAGGGAATGGTGTGATTAAGAAACCAGCATCCATAGAGCCGAACCACATTCTCCAATGCAGCTTTAACAGATATAAGGATGTTATTTTCAGCTCAGTGTCTTCTCTTTCTAGGTAGTTATTGCTGACAAACCACGTCAAGATTTAAAACTTAAAACCAAAATGTAAACTAAGTTTTAAAGTTTTAAAACTCAAACTGAAACTTAAAATTAAAACACCAATTTATCTTGCTCCTGAATCTGAAATTTGGGCAGAACTCAGTGGTGGTGGCTCATCTCAGCTCTGCAAAGTACCAGGTGGGGTAGCATAACTAGACCTGGAGAATCTGACCAAAATGGCTTACTTATGTCTTTGGTAAGCTGGTGCTGGCTGTCAACTGGGAGCATAGCTGGGGTTGTTGGCCTGTCCCTCCCCATGTAGTAGGTTTCTTTGTGATGGGATTTCTCACAGTTTGGTATTCCTCAAAGCACGGTGGTTAGGTTCCAAGATCATGTGTCCCAAGAGACTAGAGGAAGAAGCCTGCTATTTCTTAATGCCTGGACACACAAATTGGCAGAGCATATGTTCCACTGTATGCCATTGGTCAGGTAGTCCCAGGAGTCCATCCAAATACCAGCAGAAGAGACTTAGATCTTCTACTCTCAATAGGAAGGGATATTTGCAACCTTCTTTAATCTATCACAGTTTTCAATTCAAGAGGTGATAAAAGAAGTGTTCTTTGTTAGGCTCCTGACAATATCATCCATTATTAATTATGATGTTTTTGAAATATAAATTGGTCAATAAGTTCACTGTTTCATTTATGCTTTTCCTTATAACTGGTGAAACTGGGGCATAAAATGATTAATTTATCTTGTTCTCCCAATGAATCCATGGTGCATAATAATAATAAAAGAGATTGGGTTCTAGAATACTTTAGAATTGAATTAAAAATACATGTTTATTTAATTCAATTTCAAAAAAATATGTATATTCAAACCCTATCATTCATTTTATGGAGCCTATGGCCAAATAAGACATGTGACCTCAAGAAGCTGACAATACAGGGGAATGACACATGGAAATAGCCACAACATAAGCCAGAAAGAAATGAGCCCTAAATTCGGCTTCAATAACATGCTCAGGGCTATCATACATTTGTGTTTTCAAATGGAAAACATGCTCGAATTTCTTTTTATGGTTTTCACGAACCTGTTGAGGCTTCTCAAAACACACATTGAAGCCCTTTTCTTTTCCCACTGTATTGTTTTCTCATTTGAAATCTTATTCTTGATGCTGCCTCAACAGATCAAAGACTTAAATTTTTTATCTCTATCCCTGACTTCCCATCTTAGCTGCAGACAGTATATTGCCTACATAACATTTCCATTTAAAAGGTTTAAGCACACCTTTCATTTAGTATTCCCACACCAATTCATGTTGGTTGCCCTCAAACCTGGTCTCTCTCCAATGTGTTTTTATCATAGTTCTCATGGAATTGCATAAGCCAAAAGGAAAACTTATCTTTGACAACCCTCTCTCTCTCAACCTCCATGCTGGATTCGTTGACAACTGCACAGTTAATCCCACAAAGTAGACCACATGAAGGCAAAGATTATGCCATGTTTGGCTTATTACACCCCTAGTCACATGGCACAGTGTTGGTGTTCAGTACATTTTGCTAAAAGAAAGAGTTGTCCCTGATTCTGCTTTATTTTGGAGACATTTTTGATGAATTCATAAAAAGCAAGTGGAGTTCTAAAGTGCATATGGCACGAAACATGTGAGAATGTATTTTCTTCTTAAGTTTGATCATTTATAGAGATGAATCAGAGTGCACTGAGAATTGTTAAGGACTAAAAAAAAAAAAAAAGGATTTGTGGAAAGAATTACATCTTGTAGATGCTGGGTAGTTTCAGGGTTCCTAAGAGACTGTACAGACTTTTTCCCAAAGGAGAAACTAAATTTAGGACATCACGGAATTCACATCACAAAAGTAGTCAGAAGATTTTGTAGTTCAGTCACCAACAGAGAGAAATGGTAAAATGGCACAAAAGACGATTTTTCACACAGTGTAAATCATGTAGCAAGAATAAGATTTTTCTGTTTTCTATATTATCAATACAGCTAAAGGAATTTCCTCTGAGATGGGTAGCAGAACTAGATAGGCCATTTAGATGTCATTTAAACTTTAAATACTGAGGGCCCAGGTACTATTATCACTCCTTTTCCTATTTATCAAATTTCAGGTAACCTCATAATGTTATCACTGCCTATCAAGGAATCATTTTTCTATTCTCTAGATAAAATTACTCTGTTATTCCTTGAAAAAATGGGCTTCTTTCAATCCTTTTCCACCCATACTCAGCTTCAGTGAGTTATAATGATACTTCTAGTTGAGAAATAATTTTCTATTTACTTTTCTGCCCTCTCCAGTAAATGGTCAAGTTCTTAAAGGTGAATATTTTGTCATATATCTCCTTGTATTTCCAATGTTTAACGTAGGTCCAGACACATTATAGAGAACTAACACATGGCTACTTAAAAAAAAAAAAAAAAAGAAAGAAAGAAAGAAAGAAAGAAAGAAAGAAAGAAAAAGAAAGAAATGTGGTCTTCAGAAAAATATTAGGAAGTAAATCAGAGAATGCTATTACTGTGAAGGTGAAATAACAGGAAGTAAAAGAAAATCCTAGAAAAAAGCAATAGGGTAAATATGGAGTTATAAATCTCATATTAAGTGTTTTACAAACTACCATTTTTTAAACTCTAGTTTTAAGAAAATTAGCTCTTAAGGTATATTTTCAGTTAATATGGAGTTATGTTTTTAGAGTGTTTTGGCTACAATCTTGGGCTCCACTGCTGCCACCAGGCCCACAGCTCCACCACTGAGGATCTAGTGTTGCCCACCAGAAGGCTCTGCCCTTGAGGCTCAACTGCTGCCCTTGAGCCCATGTCTCCTCCCCTGAGGCTCCTCCACCGCTGCAAGACCCCACGGCTCTGCTCCCAGGCTCCAATGCTGCCACCAGGCCCCAGCTCTCCTCTGTCCTCAAGTCCCACGGCCCCATCTCTGAGGCTCCCACTGGCCACCAAGCAGGAAGCATCCTGTAGTCAAACACTCCACCAGAAACTCGCCAGACTTGAGCTGCCATCGCAACTGAACATGGTTCAAGCAAACGCCCACAACCCAAACACCCATGACCATGGCTTAGATAGCCTCACCCACCTGCCACTGTCACCTCCATGAGGAAACCCAGGCAGAACAATCCCCCACAATGCTAGCCTCCATGGAGATGGTCTCACCCAGCCCCCAACTTAAGCTTCCAACAGTGGCCTGGGGAACAACCCACCACTCCACACAAAGGTAATCCAGCAGTGTCTTGAACTTTGACAACCACAGAGGAATGAGCCAAAACAGAAAAGCTGCATCACAGGCTCTCAGTGTGCTCACCTCTTCACTGCTGAGTCAATCTTCCAGAGCAGGAAACAAAAGCTCCATCTCTGGACCTCTCCTTCTTCTTACTGAGAGCCCTCTCTTTAAAAGCTCTGTATTTGTGCTTATATACAGAAATTTGGACTTTGAGATGATAGTCTACAGTTTTTTTTTTTCCTTTGACTGCAAGTAATAAACTTCTCTTTCTTTCTCTTCAAACCACTTATTCTCATTCTTCTGATGTGACCTCCAGGACAAGTGCTGAGTTTTTGATAACAATTACACAATGTAACTATTTCTATAAGAGTAATTGCTAAAAAATGTGACTTCCTCAGAGAACTGTACCATTTATTACAAATCAATAGACAAAAATATAGCAGTCCAAGGGTAGATAGAAATGATTTTCCTAAAAGCCAAATTATCTACCAATATTTAGAAGTGGTAAAACCTTTCTACATCAAATTTCCCATCAGCTTTTCATTTTGCCCTAAACTTACTGTATATTGAGTATTAGCAATGCTGGTTAAAAAATAGAATGAGCTTTTTGAGGTAGAAATTAAACAGGAATATGTTGTATAAAATAAATTATGCATATAAATGAAAGGCTTCTAATTACTTTTCCTACATTTTTAAATGGTGCTGAAGAAAATCAAAATATTTTACTGCAAGTAAATTTCTTTGACATATTTTGGAATGTTTGTCAGAGAGCCAGCAAACAGAAGTAGCCCTTAAAAGCTGTCTTTTGTGAGGGAAATTTGCATCTGTAGAGAAACTGCATTGATGCAGTCAGGCCTTCCCTTGTCTAGATCTAGGAAAGATTAACTGAGAGTCTGACACTTTAAACATATAAAAGAAACATTTACCATCTATTCTCACTGAGGGCTGTTACCTATGAGGTTTCATTTAAATAACAAGAACACTGTTGTTCACAAGCCTCCTCTTCTCTGTCTCCCATAATCTGTCTTGCCACTATAACCTGCTTTACCACCATAACCTGTTTTTGGCCATGCTCAGAGCCCCCATCCTTTCTGTAACCTCAACGTGGTGTAATAGCTTCTGTACTTTGGTGGTGGGGTTGGGAAATCACTCTGTGATTTTCTCCATGTACACATTAATAAATTTCTCTGCATTTTCTTCAATTAATCTGCTTTTGGTAAGTCAATTTTCAGTGAAACCAGAGGGCAAGGGGAAAGCTTTCCCTTGGCCCCCACACTTTTATTGCCTATGTCTTATTTCTTTTGGGCAACTATAACAAAATACTATGCATTGGGTGGCTTATAAACAATAAACATTTATTTCTCACAGTTCTGGAGACTGGGAAGTTGAAGATCAAGGTGCCAACAGATGTATTGTCTGGTGAGGGCAAGTTACTGCTAGATGGTACCTTCTTGTTGCATCCTCACATGTGAGAAAAGCCAATAAGTTCCCTTGTACCTCTTTTATAAGGACACTAACCCCAGTCTTAAGAGCTCCACCCTCACGATCTAATCTCCTCCCAAAGGCTGCACCCCTTAATACTATCACATTGGAGATTAGGCTTTATCATGTAAATTTTGGGAGGACACAAACATTCAGACCATAACAGTCTATCTTTACACTAGAATGAAGATGAAATAAATGCCTGTTAATAAATGACTATACATTTGTGGATACTTAACACATAAACATTGTAAAAGAAGGAGGTACATTTATAATTTGGGTGAGTGTAAAACTATACCTATGTAAGTTATGGAGAAACTAAGCTAGAAATACATATATGTTAATACTTGGGCATTGTATGACTAAACTAAGAATGATCAATCCTTAAAATGATATTTGACCTTAAAATTTGTATTTTCTTTATATTTTCCCTAAATATGGCCCAACAGATTTGCTGCACATTTTCTACTCTCTATAATTATTAACAGGACATAGATATGGTTCTATAATATAAAAAGAAATGATGGGTCCTTAGATATAAGCTTATTTCGTGTTTTGGAACAAAAAATAAAATCAGCATTGGTTTATAATATCTTAATAGAGTGAACACTTCAGCAATTTTAGGAATGACCCTGAAAGATTGAAAGAGCTGGGCATTTCCACTGGCCAAATTAAGAAGACATTGCAATCAAAATAATAATTATAGTTAAGAGAAACAATTGTGGTTTTGAAATCACAAATTCATAATAACAAAATGCAGTTGGAATGAAAAAGAAGATTGCCTGTAAGCAGGTGTGATTGTTTTTACTGTTGCTTATTCTCTCTCTGGGAAAATGGAAAAGAGAAGATACCAAAAACCATGATTAAACCAAATTGTCCTGAAATAAAAGAGAGGAGGAGAATAGGATAGAAACCAATGGTCCTAAATAATAACCACAAAGAGAGCTTTTTAATAATTAGTTCACTCATGGACATTCACAAAGATAACGGCATACATCTTACTTCTCATCTCTTACGAGATTTAAACTGATGTGAGCAAAGTATGTATAAACAGGAAAACAAGTTATGTTGGCCAACTGAGACCGAGACTTTATTCCTTTTTTTCTTTTGGTTCTGCTAGATGATTGTAACTCTGCAGTCCTGAACATGAACAATCTCATCTGATTTTGGAAGCTAAGCAAGATTGAGCCTGGTATGTACTTGCTTGGGAAAAGATTGTAACTCTATATAAAAATATATTAATAACTATGTCTCTAGCCATAGGGAAATATCAAAAATAAATGAGAAGTTTAATCTGGGAAGCTATAAAATAATAATAATAGAAATACATAGTAATAATAATATTAATAGCTGTAATTTGAAGAAATTTAGTTATGGAAAAGTAAATACTAAATTTGTGGTAACTTATTAAATAAATATATATGGGGAATTTAAATAATAACTATGATGTTCTTTATTTTATGACTTATGTAACATACTTAAATTTTGATAGAAATATTGCCTAAACAATTTGGTAAAACGGATCAATTGAGTGTCAAACAAATAAATAGGAGAAGGTGTCCTTGTACAAATGTACTTTGAATTAAAAAATCTATTTAATAATATGAAATTTTTCTATAATTTAACAACCCTAAGAACAAATTAATAATGTCAGTATATGAATAGCATAGTATCTTCCTGAGTTTTTTTTCAAAGATTATATGTAGAAGATTGTACAATATAAACAATTTTGAGTTGGGGGAAATAAATGACCTTATGACATTATGACGATGATGTCTAACAAACAAATTTTCATTTGTCATGTTAATTTATGGTACAAAGAAGCTATTAATTGGTAAAAATTCCTACCTAAATTATAGCTGTTTTGAAAAAATAAAACTTCTCACTTTTTGAAAGTTAAATTCTGAACTAAGCTTTTCAGTAAAGCTTTTTTCTTACAAGAATTAAGAACAAAATTGAGAAACTAACAGTAAAATGAATGCATTGTATAGCACTGAGAATTCAAGGTCTGTTGGATTTAGTGATTTAGTCAATTCTTTGATATGGGCATCTCATAATCATGTTATATATATATATTCAAGACCGTTTTCCAAGAGGAATAGTCTATACTACCTTCATATTTTTACCACTTACAATATTAGTAACCACAGTACATTAATATGTACCTTCTCTCTTAAAGGATGCCACAATGCTGAAAGGAAACCTTTCACTTTTTTTCAGAATATTACAAGATATACATGTTTTGGTTATAAAATTTGCTTTTATTCAGTTTGAGGCAGAGTTGTAAGTGTGTCTTTCACCCAGATAGTGTGCCTTCTGCTAGGGGAAATCTTTCCCTTTTAGTGTGACCTTTACCCTGTCTTCTAAAAGTTGTAAATTTAAGAGTAATGTACCAAATAATAGTTATAGTACTATAGGCCAATCACTCTGTGCTATGTCTAGAAAGTGTGAGAAAAACGCAAAATAGAAGTCAGGCTTTGTGGGAAGTGTTTCTAGAGATTTCTGGAAAATTTTTACATAATGTGAATATCATTTGAAAGCACTTGGAAAGCCAATTTACCTTCTTAAAATAACATGGATCTTTTTTACTTTCTATGTACATGAAAAATCACTGAGATGTCTAGTACCATGCAGACAACATTCTTTCCATTTTGCAAGAGGACCTCATCTTAATAAAGGAGAGTAGATTAAAGGACAATTTGAATTTATTTGCATAATACTTTCACATCTACTTGATGTGGAGTTGTATTTAGCCACAACCTACAGTAAGCCCTCTTTAGAAATGATGCCAATGGTGTTCCAGGTGGACAGGAGCTAGTCAAAAGACCTAGCATCTACACTCAGCTCTACCACACATCAAACCACCAACTTTAGTAAATAAATTAACCTTTGTGATACTCAGTTTTGCCATCTGGAAAATTATAGCAGGACCAGATCATTAATTTTCAATCTGTGCTCTGCAGAGTCCTACAGGACTCATAACGGGGATCTTGGGGCCCCCATGTGGGGAGGAGAGACTATGCTTTGATCTGATTTTTATATTGGAGTTTATCCAAAGATTTCTGAAGCTTGAAAAGAGTACAAACTGGTGAAAATAACTGGATTAAGTGATCTCTAATGTTTTTTCTGGCTCTCATCGTCTATGAAATACATTTCCATTCTCAGTACAGTCATTTCATAATATTAAGAAGCCTCAACCTGAATTTGATTTACTACAGTAAATCTGCTTAGGGGCATGATGTTTTATCTATATTTTTAGTGACTGCTTCCTAGTAAGATCTTCAAAAGCAGACCTCCTGTGACATTACCTAATGGATATTCATAGGAGAGCTGAATACTTTTGACAGTGACCATTTTTTTAAATTTAGTTTTAAATAAAGGGGTATATTTCTCCATATGTCCTACAATTATCCTCAAAGAAAACATGTTGTAACATATGCCACTTTAATTCACCACTTCTGTTAGTCTTCAGATTTTTTCCAGATATGCTTTGTTTTGAGGTGATGAATCTTTGTTCTTAAAATATCCCATTGGGAAAGAAATCTAAAATATGAGGATAATTTAAAATATATTTTTAAAACTGACTAAATATAATATTATAAATCTAAAACCATTTGTGCATCTAGAATATCAGAGTTCCCAGAAAAAATGTTATGTAAAATCTACATTTCTTACTTTATGAGGTTACTGAGATATTTTTCTATTATTTTCCAATATTTTCCTATTGGCTGTCATCCAATTAAGGTATGTCATCTTTAGAGTACAGGTTATTTGTACTATCTTGTGTGCCTTTTGAATAGCTTAGCATCATCAGACACATGTTCAAATATAGAAACTTACTGAGAGTTTGCCTAAAAATATTATAAAGTAAAAAAATAAATAAATAAAAGAAACTATAGAGACAAGTTAATATTCATTCAAATTACTGTGAGTAGTTTAATGTTTTAAGAATAAAAAAATAAAATCCAGAGTCTGAAAAATTAAGTCTGTCTAGTAAATTAATGAGAATCCCTAGAAGGTCTGAAAGTTCCTGCTCATTTTTTGTCCAAATAGACCTTGTGACTTCTAAATATGCATAATTAGAAGAAAGCTAATGAATATTCATGGCAGGCATATCACATTGTCAATGTTTCTTTGTATTCATATAAACACCATTTTACTAAACATCTGTATGTATATACACACTATATGTGTGTGCATATATATATGAATATATATACTTACATACTTTGTGCATTTAAACTAAGTTGTAGGCTATAATGTTATTTCTCTGATGCCTCTCTGAGTTTCCTGAAACTGCGATGGATCCCTCCCATTCACCGTGATGGCTTCCCTTCTCCAGGACCTGAGTCTGTTTCTGTGCATGGAGGCTTTCTCCAGCTTCCCTGGGAGCTTTTCCACTTTTCGCTCAGGAGAGTCCAGAAGTTCCTGGGATTTGATGTTCCCCAGAAGCAGCCATCTACCAATTAAAGACAAAGTTTCATGGGAAATTATCAGGTAGTGTTGCCAGTGACTCCAGCCCAGTTGCCTTCAGTCGCAGCTTGCTTCAGTGAGCACACTGTTGATAAACTTTCCTCCTGTCACTCTCTCACTCTCTTTACTCCCTCACTTTTGTTTTCTGGAACACCTCATAAATAAACTACCTGCATTCAGATACTGTCTCAAGGACTCTTTTAGGGAAGTATAACCTAAGTATCAGTTTTACTAAATTATCAACATACTTCCAAATGATATTTCATATTTGTGTAATGCCCACTGCCTTATGTAAATATTATTTAAATAAAGTGGGATCTAGGGACTTTTCTTTGTCTCAATTTTATAGAAACACCATAGGAATCTATAGCTGTAAACACGTCAGCATTTAAATAAAATTTTTTATTGATGTGAAGAGACTGAGAACCAGATAATTGAAATGTACATGGTACTCAAGGATAAATACTAATTAGTAATTGAACAAGGATCTACAATTGTTTTCCAAAAGAAATTTCTCCATTACTTTGAATCTGTTTTTACCAAAGAGTCAAACAAATATATAGAATTAATTGTTTAGTCTTCAAAACAAAAATCACTTAATTAATTTTATTCTTTGGTGCATAATGCTATTCATAATTTTAGGTTGTCCTTTTCAAAAGTAATCATTTAGCGTTTGGAAAACACAGATCAACCCAAGTGAAAAGTGCTTTTTGTTGTACCCAAATCTAAAACATGTAGTAGCAGTGAACTATTTATCAAATTTGCTAACATTCTTTCACTCAGTGACTGCCCATTTTAATTTTTTTCCTATTATTTCTCGGTGTCTTTGAATAATAGTCTCTCTAGTGTTCCAAAATCTACCCATGATAAAATTAACTACACCCTTTAAGATACAAATCGAAATAAATTTATGTCAGGGTATCTTTTACAATCACCTCTAGGGGGAAAAATATCTTCAGAGGCTTATTCTCAAAACTTATGTGTGTGGGATAATGAATATTAGCGAACCAGGGTTGCTTGCTAATGCTATTTACCATTTATATAATTCCAGCTTAGTACTAGTGTAGTAGGTTCTACTAAGGAGAAAACTGGTAATTATAGGAAAGTTTTGAAGCAAATTATTTGGGTTAATAAAAAGAACAGTGCAAAATTCATTAACATGCACACACAATACTAAGTTATTTGGCATTATGAATAAAGCTGTCATAAACAGTCACGTATAATGCGTGTATAATATTATCTTTCTACAAGTGGAATTACTGATATGTAAGTCTGTTTATTTTAATTTTTAAGAAATTGTCAGGGTTTTTTGTACCATTTTATATTCCTGCCAATATTTTTTGATGGTTTTCTTGGTCCCACTTTCTTGCCAACTTTTGATGCCATTAGCTGTTATCATTTAGCCATTCTTGTGGGTAGTAATATTTCATTGTGGTTTTAATTTACAGATTACTGTGAATATTAATATACAGTATGTTGGGGCCCTTCATATAGCTTCCTTTTAAAAAATCAATTGTCAGTTTCTTTATTATTGAGTGGTTGCAACTCTTTATATACCTTAGATAGCAATCCTTTGTAAATATATCTTATGAATATTTTCTCCTAGGCTATGGCTTGTCTAAGCATTTTCTTCTTCATGTTTTTTGATGAATAGATCCTAAAGTTTAAATGAAGTCCATTTACCAACTGTTTGGAGACATTTCACCACCAACCTAGCAGTTCTGCAAATCAATGAAGTTTGCAGAGCTGCTCTGAGGCAGGGTGTAACTTCTCTCATATTCTAAGAGAATAAAAAACTAATGTCTTTCTCCTCTCCCAAGAGACATTTCAAGGTAGTAAAGAAAATGTCTCCTTCTCGAGGGAAGATTTGTTTCCTGACCAGGATAATAAAGTTAACGTCTCTCTTCAGAGAGAGATGATGGGCTTGCCAGCAGTTCATTGTAAGATTAGGGGGTTTCCTAAGGGCAGCGGTCCTCAGCTATGACACAGACCAGTGGTGTATTCTCTATCCACCTAGAACCACCTCTACTTTAACTGCATGGAACTTGAGGCACAAAGAGAACTGATGTGAACATGAAATTCATGCTGTCTGCTCTACTGAGAGTAATAAACTGTCTAAATCCATTTGGGCTCATTGTTTCCCTGCTAACCAAATCTATGGAAACATGGCAAGTCAACCTAGCTGACACAGTAACAGTTGCTGCTGCTTAAGAACTGCTCCACTGCATAACACCATTTTTTCCCCATGGTTATTGCTTTCTATATCCCACCTAAACTCCATTTGCTTACTCCAAAGTAATGCATACATCTCCAGATACTGTCAAATGTTATTTTTATTTTTTACAGAAACTTTATGTTTTAACATTTGTCATTGACAGTTTTAAGCACTTAGAATTCATTTGTGTGTGTGTGTGTATGATTTTATCTAGGGGTGGGTTTCACTTTTTAAATTAGATATTCAATTTTATAAGCAATATCTGTTGGAAAAAATTTTGCTATCATTGAATTGCTTGGATACTTTTCTTGATTTCTCTTAGCTTTTATTTATCTGAAAGCATCTTTATTTTGCCTTTATTTGTGAAGGATATTTTAGCTGTATATAGAATTCTGGGATGATTATTTTCATGTAGCATTTTATTGATGTAATCTCATTGCTTCTAGTCTTCCTTGTTTTTAGTGAGAAGTCAGGGAGAAAGAAATTGCTGTTATATTTTGTGTACTGTGTCAGTTCTCTCTGGTTACATTGAACATTTTTCTCATTGCCCTTGGTTTTCAATAATTCCATTTCCTACATTGTTCCTATTTATGTTTTTCTTTGCATTTAGCTGGCAGTAGGCTCACTAAAATTTAATTTGTAAATTCTTGAATTTGTAAACATGTGTTTCAACAATTCAGACATTCAGTTTTTTGTTTTTCTTTTCTTTCAAATTATCTTTTTCCTTCCGGGATTTCGATATTACCGCCAAATTAGTAAAGTTATTTTACTTTCCAATCCCAATATTTTTAATTTCTATTTTTTTTAATTAGATGATTTTGACTGATCTATCTTCAAGTTTATAGACTCTTGATTCTGTCATTTCCAACCTGCTGGTAAACCTATTCAAACACTTTATTTGTTCTTTCAAATATTATAATTTTCAGTTCTAGAGCTTTTATTTGGTTCTTTTTACTTACTTGTTTTTAATCGTCTATTCAATATTTTCTTTTGAGGATATTTTTCTTTACATCCTTGAACATAAATATAAAACCTGCTCTAAAATTCTTACCTGCTGATTCCAAGCTGGGGTAATGTAAGTGTTCGTCTTCATTTATTGACTTTTGTCTTGACTAGAGATCACAGTTTCCTACTTCCTTTACATGCCTGGTAATTTTGGAATGTATCCTATATATTGTGACTGATACACTGGTTAGATTCCAGGCTCCATTATACTCTCCTGGAGTGTATTGATTTTATTTATTTATTTTTAAAGTTTTCACAGGGAGTTAACTTGGCTGAACTCAAACTTCAGGCTCCATCTTTCTTGTTGTGCATAGCAGATAAAATTGCTGTTTAGTCCTTTTGGTCTTAGCTGGGCTCCTTGGACTCCATTCTATGCCTGAATGATTTAGGAGTCATGCAGAGATTTGGGTACAGTTTATTATCAAGATTTGAGGGTACTCTTCTACCCAGCATTTCGGCTTCTGGAGTCACTCTAATCTCTTCATTCTGACTTTTTAAGACACAAACCTGCCAGTTTCTAATTTGGGGCCTGACCTCAGGAAGGAAGCCATAAAAATTGTGAAAGGATCCCTATCGTGAAGCACATGAGCTGATTTTGAGGAAGTGTAGGAGACAGATCATATCAGGGTTTGTAGACTAACATAAGAAATTTAAATTTTATTTTAAATACTATGGTAAGTCTTTGAATTATCTGAAGTTGGGCAACGATATGTGATTTCCATTTTTAAAGAAAGATCTGGCATCTGAATGGAGAATGGTCAAGAGAAGCATCTCCAGTGAAGTGGTAGATGAGCAAGTTAGTTTTTACAGTTTCAGTTATGTTCCTTCCCGCATCTGTGATCAGATGTGCCCATTCATGTGGCCTGCACCTCAAAGAGTCATGCTTATTTCCCCCAGTCTTTCCACAGTGGGTGCAAATTTGTTAAATTGAGTTTGCCTCAGAGGATTTGGTAACCACAGTAACATTGGCCATAAAGTATCAGTTATCTGTTCTTCCTAAATGCCCCACTGGATGAAACTATTTGTTGAGAATCAAAAGTCATGCTTTGCTATAGACAATTGTTTAAAACATGCTATTTTCTATAGCGTGAATGTGAAAGAGCACTGGAGAATTTGATTTAGTTTTAAATGTATGTAATAGTTACCAATGCTTTACAATTATAATGTGCTACATAAATAATAAAACCCCAGTTCAGGTTTGACTTGTCTTATCTTTCCCACCTGGTGATGACAAACAATTTAAGGCTTCCCTTCTTAGTCTCTGAAGTTTCTTTTATAGTCCTAAACTCTGCTCCTGAGTGTTGTTGTTAAGAAAAAGAATATTTTATTCTGACAACTCTGATATCCTTTGCATTTTCTACAAATGAGTGAAAGGAAGATGTCGTGTAAAGGGATTTGATTTGTAACACAATAGCTGCTTTTCCTCAGCTAAAGTAGAGAGCATGGAACAAATTTACATTAAGTGTATGCTCTTATGAAAGAAGAAATAAGCATTTGGATTTGAAATATGTCGAGCAACTATTTTTACGAAGGGAAAGTCATTTTGTTCAGCTGTGATTTTAGTTCTAACTAACAAAGGCTCACTCTAAGCATTCATTTTCTACTTCTGGATGTCTTGTTGGTTAAGCTTTAAATCTTCCACATTGTCCCTTTCTTCCCTAAGAGGTAGATATCAGACAATGTTGGCTCTGCTGTTAAATTTTACAGCTCGGTGGTAATAAAATACCACTGGTAGAAGCTATTTCATGGCCTTTTAGCAATGTAGATAGATAGATTCAGAACAGAGAAATGTATCTGGTCATGCAACACAGCTAACTTATGCCCTCATTTAATTGATGACAAATCTATTAGCTGAACAATGCAAGCCTCAAAATGGGTTTTATGCATTCATCCCTGTTACATTTTTTTTTTTTTGTCTGTCAATGAAACGTTTGAAAGATACTGAAAGGTTAAACCACTGGTGGTCATAGTTAATAGGAAACATTTGAATAGCAGATGGTTGGGATAAACCACAAATGCACAGCTTGAGTAGTTTCTTGAACCCCAGGAGACAGAATAATAGACTCAAACATAGCTGTGTCTCATTTACTAAAACACATGTCACCTTTCTTGCTCTCAAATAAAAGGGATTCTGGTAGTAGAACTATGTCAACAGCAGTAAAAGACCACTATAAATACAAAGATGGTTCGATGGTCTCACTCTCACTGCCCCTCTACTTGTTTTGATGGTTGTCAATGACCTTGCACTCCTTATGTGGTATTCGTGTTCAGACCAGGCAATATGGTTAGCAATATAGCTTCTGGCAATAAAAGAAATAACTTGATATTTAAGGTCAGATGCATAGGTCACTCTGCATGGCAATATGCTCTGATAGTTCCCTCAGACTTTGGAGAAATTGGGTTGCTTTGACTGTAGTAAATTGAAAATTCAACTCAAATTGCTTTTAAGAAAAGGAGGAAATAAAATATAATATTGATTCCTATAAATGGAAGTCTAAAAGTAGATTCACCTTTACAGTTGACTTAATTAATGAAAGTTTCAAGCTCTTTTTAATCACATTTTTCTCATCTCATCCCTCAGTCTTCCTGGTCTTAACCTTAGTGTCCCTGGTACTAACACCTCAGACCATCAAAACTGGCTGCAGAAATCTCAGGTGGCACATCTGAATGACAGAGACTGCTTCTTCCTGTTACTCTCAATTGTTGAGTGAGGAAATGTTTCAGAAGCCCAGCAGAAAACTTCTTACATCTCACGGGTTCAAATTAAACCAAATTCTAATTCAAAAAGAATGAAAGAATGTTCTTGGTGTGGAAAACACCACACACTGGACAATTTAAGCCTGATTCTTCAACAAATCAGTGGAGGAGATCATGATGTTTCCCATAATTGATTTTAAATAATTAAAGCTTGCCCTTGAATGGGTTTTGGAAAATCAAATACAATGTCAATTCCACCCCAGCCCTGCCTTAAAAATGAGGATTTTTGATGTGAGCAAATGATATACAATTATTACTACATAGAGTTTTCACTGGGCACTGAAAGAAGCAGAGAAAATAAAGTTCCATTTTCTCCTACACAATGAGTGCATTGCGCACTGTTTGGGGAGTGGTAACACTTGAAGGTGCTGACTCGGGAAAGGGGGGGTGGGGAAAAATATGAAACTATTGTTTTTAACTTGCACTGTTCACTTAATAATTTATCATGAATAAAAAAAAATAAAATATACCCCAAATTAAAAAAAAAAAAAAAAGTTCCATTTTCTGTGTCATACTCTTCTTTGGTTTGGTCTCTTTCATTCCATGTGGCAGTGTGACAAATTGAGTTGTCTCCGGTTTTGGAGAATCCTCTTGCCAGTGAAAGGCGGAGAAGGCCCTGGATGTTCTAGTAGCAGGCATGTAAATAAATGTCATCTTTTTTCTAGATCCATGGGATAAAGTAAGTGCTCTACCAAACTCGGAAAGGTTTCAGTACTGAAATGTTCTGTTACTCATTGTGGCTACTCTGGGGTAACTGAGGCAGTCTATGGAAGTAGGAGTGATACAAATTTTCAAGACAATTTCCTGGTACAATGTGGCTTTTTAAAAATTATGTATTTTATTTATTTAATTTAAAATTTTTAATTTTTAATTATGAGTACATAATATTTGAATATATGTATAGGTTACATGTGATGTTTTGATATAGGCATACAATGGATATTAATCAAATCAGGATAAGTGCAGTATCTATTCCCTCAGACATTTATCATTTGTTTGTGTTAGGAACATTCCAGTTCTATTATTTTAGTTATTTTAAAGTATGTCCTAACTTGTTGATTATAGTTAACTTTCCTGTGCTATCAGATATTGTTCATTCTAACTATATTTTTGCACCCATTAACCATCCCCACTTTATCCCCCCTCCCTGCTACCCTTCCCAGCATCTGGTAACCAATATTCTACTCTGTCTCCATGAGATCAATTGTTATTGATTGATTGATTGATTGTATCAAAATATTAAGGTGATACAGATGTTTTTGTTACATGGATAGCTTTTGTTATGCTTGAGTCAGTGTTATAAGGGTGTTTATCACCCAGAGAGTGTTCATTGTACCCATTAGGTAGTTTTTGTCCCTCCCCCCTGCTCGATTTCAAATGACTTTTACTTCCCTCTGTGCACTGTGTGCCACTCGGTTAGTTCCAATTTATTTAGAGAGTACACGTGTCGTTTGTTTTTCCATTCCTGAGCTACTGAACTTAAGACAATGGTCTGCAATTCCATCCAAATTGCTGAAAAAGGCATTAATTCATCTTTTAATGGCTGAGTAGTACTCCATAGTATACATATTCCACATTTTGTTAATCCACTCATGAATTGATGGACACTTGGGCTGATTCCACATCTTTGCAATTGTAAATTGAGCTGCAATAAACATTCGAGTGCAGGTGTCTTTTTGATAAAATAACTTCATTTTCTTTGGGTAAATACCCAGTAGTGAGATTGCTGGATCAAATGGTAGGTCGATTTTTAGTTCTTTGAGAAATCTCCATACTGTCTTCCATAGAGGTTTTAATATTTAGCTCCCACATGAATAAGAACATGCAAGATTTGTCTTTCTGTTCTTGGCTTATTTCCCTTAACAATATTCTCCAGTTACATCTACATAATCTGGCTTTATAAAGGTTCATATTATCCAGGTCTCTCCAGCATCCAGTAATAGACAGTTGAAAATTTCAGCAATGACTCAAAACACCCTTCCCCATAATGGGTAAGAGAAATTTATTGTTAAAATTTAATATTAAAATTCAGAGTTTCTCCTCTGTACCCTACCTAGTTCTTTATAACCATTTGGTGATGGTTTTATTTGGAGTCAATTGGTAAACTTGGTTTTCTATTGAGGTATGTAGGACATGGCATTCTTGAGCATTTGGCCATGGCCAATTAATATTTCAGAGATACTAGGTAACAATTGTTGAATGGATACAAATGCCAAGGATAGTCCTGGAAGCTGTTCTCTTAGTTACCTAACATGACTATTTGCTTAGTTGTTTTTTTTTTTTATTTCAGAATATTATGGGGGTATAAACATTTAGGTTACATATATTGCCTTTGCACCACCCAAGTCAGAGCTATGAGCGTGTCCATCCCCCAGACAGTGCACACTGCACCCATTAGGTGTGCATATACCCATCCCCTCCTTCCCCCAAACCTGCCCAACACCCGATGAATGTTACTTCCATATGAGCACATATTTGTTTAATTTTGAAAGTGAACTATCTGAGGATTAAGATCAGAGATAGTACATGACTCATTCAAATTTAATGAGATAGAAGACATCAAATCCAAAGCTTTTTAAAAACCTGTTCGGTGTTAACTTATCATGTACAAATGAATAAAAGAAACAAACCTTGCAAGAGTTTACTCAAAGATGTGCTGGAAAATTGCACATATATCATCCTTAGTACTCATAACATTCCTCAAAGTATTATAATCTACATTTTTCTAGTAGGTCAAGATAGTTTGAAATTCAGACATACATACAAATATAAAATATTCATAATAGAGGTTTGACCACACATCTAACTTGCATGCTGGCAGTGTGCCATGAATTACCATATTAACACTTTAAGAAACATATTTATGACCTAATTCTTTTATTTGTCTTAGCACATTTACCTTTTGAAAGCACAGAAGTATTTTAAGGCAGATAGAATTCACTTGATGATCAATTCCATTCTGAAATGATAAAATGAACAGTAGCACTAGTTTGGAAAAATTGAGGCAAAAGAGTTTTTAAATCTCATAGAAAATTCTTAAACTGCCCAAGTTTCCCACTCTTTTCATATTAATCAAAAGAAACCATTTTGGGGAAAATATATAGAAAGCAGGAAACATTGAATTTTGGTATGTCATCCTCACAGTGACTGATTTTGTGCCAGTTTATGTACGACTAATAATCTACTCCACAAATTTATGTAAGCTACAGTAATTTAGTGGGGATCTGTGCCTGTAAGCTTTAATTATCTGTTTAATCAGGCTATGAATAAACCAAAGTAGGTTAATTTTTAAAATCCTACTTGGAACAAATGTTTTCACTAAATTTGAAACTTAGCCAACACCTGGTGAGAATATAGGAAAAAATTAAAACAGACAAGCTAACTCGAATTATGTGTGCCAATAGCCATAATTTGGCTTTGTCTTGATAAATCAATAGTTTTCTAAACACAATTCTTGTAATTAATTAAAAGGGGGTCATTAAACCAAATGCTGTGTTGTTTTAACTTTGATTATTTGATAACAATGTGTTGTTATGTTATGCCAGTTTCAAGAACAGACACTTGGAAATGTTTGTTGAAAAAATATTATGATGTTACCAGCACAGTATGTTATGATTTGCATAGTTAAAGGGACCACGTCCTTCTATATTCTGATTCTTTTAGATTTGTGGGTATAACTGATTCCTTAGTATATTGTGACTTTTCAAGGACTATGAATATTTATAGAACACTAAGGCATAATTGTAGTAGGTGTCCCTAATGGGTACAGTTAGTATGAATACTCATTACTGCAATCCTCCAGGGATTAAAGTGCACAGTGCAATGTGAATGCTAATTAATATCAATATTCGATACTTAGAAACTAAGTTCTTGTCAAAATTATTTTGCCACAATTATGTGGGAAAAGCAAAGCAATTATTTTCAACTACAGAATTGGGAAAGGAAACTCAAGTTCACTCAATATTTCACTCAACACTAGGAAATATATTGAACATTTATTGCAGGAACAAATGATACCGAAGTCCTATCACTAACACATGGATTCCCCAAAGAAGCAATAACCAGCTAGTTTAGTGTGATAAAGGAAAAAATTGTCATGGTTTAGTACCTGATTGTGGTATCAACATTTGGAAATTTCATGATCAATACTCAAGATACAGCTTATAGTAAATATTTTACTTAAAAGTTGGAGGTTGGATTCTCTAGGCACAATACTCTCCTTGTCATGGAGAAAGAACATTTGTTGACTTCAAGGAAAAGTGGCACCCAAAACAATTAAAATCCTAGCTCATGTTCAGAAAATTATATAAATTTTATTATCAAAAACAGACAGAATAGACTCCTATGTGGTATTGGAACAGGTTTATTATATTTTGGTAGGTGATAGTTCCTTATAGCTGTATAAAATATAATATTTTAATAATACAAATTATAACAATATACATTTTTTGATGTTCTATACCTTAAATGACTGTAACAGATAAGTTCTTATATTTTATTAATTAAAACTGCCAGTTTAACAAAGAGTAGTAATTTTACTCAACTTGTACGTATAACCACTTTCTGAAATTGCACACTGTGTCTACTGAATCACTTATATGTTAACTTGAGTATTTCTCTAGACTTTATATATAATTACCACAGATTTAGCAAATGAACCATGATTTTAATAAATTTTGAAATAACTTGAATGCTGGTAATAAATTATTTTGATTTACAATATCTGCAATATGTTTTAAATATATAAATTTGCTTGTTGCAGTATCTGTACTTGACTTCAAAATATCTGTTTAGAGAGTGTGACACAGTGTGTTTATGCTTTGTTTTGCTTTACCCTCACTCAAGAAGGATCCATTCCCCAAATTAGAAACACACACTGTCAAGATGATTAATTAGAATTCAATAAGGAGACCTACTCAAGTGTTAGCTCTTAGATGTGCTTCAACTTCTATTCTCTTTAATGAACAAAAGAGGCCTTTCTAATTAGTGGCATAAATATTAAGTATAAAATTTTGTTGGTGAAATGAGTGATTTGATAATCATAATGTGTGTTAAAAATGGTTTTTATGGTGAAATTAGTGTTATGAACTGGATGTAAAAAATTTTAGCTTTTTCACCTTTGTCCTTAGGGAAAGCAGCCCAGCTGTGGTCCCTAAAAAGACCTATGACTGGCTATCACCTGGGCCTGATTAGATAGTTAATGGAATTTTGGCAATTGAATACTGACAAGTTTGTCTTGGGGGAGCTCTTCATTCTAGTTGCTCTCAGAGTAACAAAACAGGTAGAGCACTGAGACTTCAAGTAGCTTCTAGACTGATTTTATGGCTACTAATGACTTCTTGCTAATAAAAATCATATGTGGGAGTAATTAGGCTGGGATTTATTTCCATTATAGCCTTGAAGTGAAGTTGTGGAAGAGTAGTAGATTTACATGCACTTGCAGCTGTCTAAGCACACTGATATCTATTAAAAAATTCCTAATATATGCATGTTCCAAAATTGGCCTAAGTCAGTTCTCAAACCTCCTGAGAGGGCCTCTGGTGTGGTTTCTGCAAACAGGCTCCAGGTAGAGGGGTAACCTAGTGCTCAAATCCAGTCCTTACCTCTCTCACTAAGCTTTATCTTTTGAGGGATACATCATCCCAGAGGAAGGGACCTTTTGCCAATTTAGATAAAGGACACTATATCTTCATTCTGGCTCACCATTTCCCTGTATACAGAAACTTAGACATGGTTCTAAAGTCTTCTCAGAGAACAATCACAACAGAATTTATCTCTATACCTAGTGACTCCAATCTAGACAAATATGCACCTTATTTTCTAAAGGAAAGTGGTTAAATTGGTGAAGAAAAGACAAAATAGGGGTTGAAGTTATAAAATTATAAGAGAAGGAAGGGACTTATTTCCATCTCATGCTACAATATCTGTCTACATTTATCTATCTATTTACCTAGCATCTCAATATGTGTTGTATATAAAATGCCTATATAAGTGAATGCATAAATACATACACACATATTAATGTGTACAAAATTGTTTCAATTTTCCCAATATATCCCTGTCTATATCTATTCACACTTAGGTATATAAGGTTAAAGGGTAATTTTCATAAAAAGGTAAAACTGAGGTTCTCATAAAACTTAAACATACATAAAAAATTTATTTTATTCATATGACATGAGGCAAAAAGGCAGATGTTATAACTGATACAAGGGAAAAGTCAAAGAAGCACAAAAATATATGGAGTAAAGGAAAATGAAATCTAATTGAAGTTAGATTTATGTAAGTATTAATATTTTCTCAATTTATGTAGTTTGAGTTTTATTTTTCCCAGTAACTGAAAGTATTTCATATATATAAAGAGACTATGACACACACATCCACATAAAAAAGACTGAATCTGTGGAAAACAACAAATAGTGGGAAAGGAAATGAAATTTTACAAAGCAACAGTTCAGTAATGGTGATAATGGACATGTAGCTCCATGAGCCCATCTCTCCACAGAAGCATTGAAAAAAATGAGCAAAAACTGTCAGAATCTACTTTCAACTTTGTTGGAACTCTGGAAAATAGTCAAAGATTTACAGCAACCAAGCAGATGCTGAAGCAAGGAAGAGGTAACATAAAATTGGCCAGAAAACTTTGTGCAATTTGTATTTGTCTTTGCTCCACCACATTCTGCATAGCAACAGTGGTTTTAAAGACCACATCCTATGTTCCCAGTGTGTGGCCTTCCTCACTCATTCTGGAGAAAGGAAAACAGACCTTATTCCCAAAGAATTGTGTTTCCTGTTGTGACCTATCTGACAGTCAAAGGAAAAAGTGGCACAAGTTGCTTGCCTTTCTTATGCCTTTCTCAGAGCTCACACAGGGTGGGAAAGTGACTACACAGGGAGTATTCCTCAAAGATACTGTAATTCAAATGAAAAGTCCACTGCATCCTGGAGAAAAAGTTACAGTTGAGCCAAATGATAGACACACTGAAAGCCTGAGAGAAATTCCCAGGAAGAGTGTCTATTTGGAGAATTAAGAATTCTTTTCTTTCCCTCCAGGTGTTCAAGCAAATCCCTGTTAAAACACAAACTAAGCATAGATAAATAACCAGAGACTTTAGAGACCACACATGACAAAGAATAAAGCCTTTATAAAAGTGATTTAAAGAATCACTGAACAAACAACTATCTACTCAAAGCAATAAAAACAAACCATGAGGAGGAGGAAGAATATGATTTCTACAGTTACCATATTATAATTTGAAAGTGTCCATTTTCAACAAAAAATTGTGAAACAAACAAATGAGAAAATATGGCCCATTTATAGATGATATTAAGAGAATCTGCCTCAGAGGAAGCACAGACACGGAATTACTATAATGGAAAAAATATCATGATTCAATTATATACCATCTACAAGAAACTCAATTTATATATCAAAGCACAAATAGGTGATATTGAAAGAATGGAGAAAGATATTCTCTGCAAATAGTAACCAAAATAGAATTAAAGTGGTATCTAATATTAGACAAACTAGTCTTTAAACAAAGTTGTTACAAGAGACATGAAGGTCAAAACATCTTATATTCATGAAAGTAAAAACCTATCAAGAAGATATAAGAATTATGTATATATGTGTGTGTGTATATATATGTATATATATATCACAACACATTAAGCAAAAATTACAGAATTGAAGGGAGAAGTGAACAACTTCTTTTCCTACTCACCCACTCTCTTCTTTGCTTCCTTCCTTCCTTCATTCCTGACTTCCTTCCTTCTCCTCTTCCTTATTTGTCTTTTCATTTGTTGTACTGTTTTTGTCTGGCTTTGGTTTCAGGGTAATTCTGCTGCCATAGATCTCTTCAAGATCTGAAAGAGAATATGGAATTAACATTAAATGTACCATATGATCCAGAAATCCCACTACTGGGCACATACACAAAGGAAATGAAATCAATATCTAGAAGAGATATCTGCACTGCTATATTCATTGCAACATTATTCACAATAGCCAAGATATGGAAGAAGCCTATGTGAATGGATAAAGAAAATATGGTGTATATATGTATACAACTGAATATTGTTCAGCATTAACAAAAAAGAAAATCCTGTTATTTGCAAAAATGTGATGAATCCAGAGGACATGCTAAATAAGCCAGACACAGAAAGAAAAATACTGCATGATCTAACTTATGTGTAGAATCTATTAGCCAAGTCCATAGAAGCACAGAGTAGAATAGTGGTTACCAGGGGTAGGAGAAATGGGGAGATGTTGATTAAAATGTGCAAAGTTTCAGTTACAAAGGATTAATAAGTTCTAGAGATCCAATGTACAGCATGGTGACCAGTTAATTATACTATGCTGTATACTTGATATTTGCTGAGAGTGAATCTTACGTATTCTCACTACAGAAAGGAAAAAAAGGTAACTATGTGAGGTGATAGCTCAACTGTGGTATCATTTCATAATGATATACATATATGTATATCAAAACATCAACTTGTATTTCAACAAAGCTGTTAACTAAAAATAAAGAAGTAAAACAAGTAAGTAGTGGTAAAAAAGAGAAAGAAATAAGAGTATAATAGTAAATATTTATAGGTTTAAACTCAGATACTGTTTTTTAAATATGCAATATTATTAAATTAATTAGCAAATGCAACATAATTAAGATCATGCCCAGGATATTAAAATACTCTAAAAAATAAAGCAATTACTCATTTTTTCATAAAGTTCCATCTCTCTATCATTATAAAGGTAGTGTATTTTTACTAAAGCTATATAGTCCTTTCCTTGATGTGTGTGTATAAATTATATAATAGTAACAAAAATAATAAATATCTGCTCCGAAATTTAATATTAATATTTCAACAGTACTTCATCTAAGTCATTATAGCAAAGTGTTGATGTTTGAACACTTTACAGGCAAATTTTGGATGCTTCATGATTATTAAAAGCATGTGTTTATAGATACTGATTTTCAAATCCTGTCTTGAGATATTTCCATTATCTCAATCTTTTGCCCTCTCACAGACTAGACCTTTACAGCTTCTCATTCAGGAGTAAGAAGAGCAATTCGGCAACTTTTTCTTTTCTTTTTTGAAAATTTTCATTGTCAGTAATTTTACCCACCGGTTGCTGTGGATACTGCAAGCTCAACTTACACACAGTTCCAGTGTCTTACTCCTTTGTTTCCCCTTTCTATAGAGATTGCTAAAAGCTAAACATTTCCTTTTTCAGCCTTTTTTTTATAGGTGGGGTTTACTTATGTCACATATCTGACAGTGAGTTAAAGTCAGGACACTCTTGGCAGTCCCAGGGAGATATAAACTTGATGACCAAAGCCATAGTAGCTAGCTGGGCCATGAAGGAAAAGCCAAGGGAATCACAGAAATGAGATTGTGCCACCAGGGAGCCACAGAGCCTGTGGCAGCACCGGCTTCTTGAAATTTAAACCTCTATGTGCTGAAGCTCATATTACTGAGGTCTTCCGACTGACATACCAGCATTATGGTTTCTTGACAGGGTTGTAAGTTGTAATTCTCATGCTATACTGGAGTGGATGGCCAATTTAAAAAACAAAAACAAAATAAAAGAAATAAAAATTTGTTTCCAAAATGCCAAAGGAAAGTGATAATTGCCGAGAACTCAGAATACATCCCAGCCATTATGTAACATCTCATGATATATATATATCTCCTGTTTGTGGTTGCATAAAACATGTGGAGGAGCATTTTCATAAAGTGTACATTTTCACTAATTCACTTTTTAAAAGAGAAGTTTGTATGTGGTATAAAAATTCAGTAGAAAATTCAGATATTGTTTTCTAAATATACAAGGAAGTCTCTCTTTACTGTCCCCCAGTCACCTAGTTCTCCTGAGACAATATCTACTATTAATGCTTATGTTTTCTTTCAGAGATATTATCGATCTGTTTTTAAAAGTGTGTATAAAATACATTTTGTGTCTGTAAAATAAAAATACAGGCATTTAATAATACACTTGTCTGCTCTACTGACCCTGAAGCTCTGTGACTTTTATTGGTAAGAATGTAAAAAATTGACTGTTTCCTGTTCCACATTGAGAGGCTACCACTTTTTGTCTCTATACAGTATCCTGAAGCTTGAATTTATGAACAGCTTGCTATGGTTTATCGACTATAATTTATTGATTTTATTTGGGATTCAGAAATTTTTGGATTATCCAACCTCCTCTACCCTCCACAAAAATTATTTGAAGTTTGACTTCTCCTATCATTTTCTGAATGGAGACCTTAGTGGCCTTATACTGTTTTCCTTTCTTGGGGCATATTATTCTTCTAGAACTACCTCTGCAACCCAAATACCACCACCACCACCACCACCACAGCCAGTCCACTGGTTTTGTCTCATTTCCTGTACACAGGGACTGTTATACAATACAAATGCATATAAAAGTGAATTAAATTATATAAATTAAATTTTGCTTTAATATGATGCTTGCTTAGATTTATACAAATTATATTTGAACTAAATATCCAACCTCTAAAAATATGTTTGTTTTGCTTATTCATCCTTAGCCCTATCTTGGGAAAGCAGAACTAGTTGCTAGTCAGTTAACTGCTATTAATTTGTAAATTCTTCTAGAGGAGAAAGATAGCACACTTTTCATTTTTGTATTCTCAGAGACTCACACAGAACCAAATTCAAGAAGTGTAGTGATCACCTGCTTTACCAAACACTTAGCTTACCAACAAAGTAGGTGCTCGCTAAGTTAATCAATAGGGTATTTTCTGATTTGATCCTATGGATCACAATGTAACATTTTCATACCTTAACCAATGTGTAACAACGTTCTTGTTGGCAATATCTTGAAACATGATAGGACAAACGTATAATATGTTGATGTGTACTTATTAAGAAAATGTGTGTGTATGTGTGTGTAAATGTTGAGTGAGTTGTGTAGAAGCAGTCACGACTATAAACTATTCTAACGTGGTAACACCATCTGCCTCATTGTCTTAATACTTTACTATAGTAACGGGGAGCTCAGATAGCTCCTGTCTTAATTCTACAAGGCCTGTAGAGTAGCCATACAGTTGAGCTGACAGCTTTGTGAAAATATTCCCTCAGGAACAGCATAGGTAAAGACGTGAGTTGCAGTCACTCTACAATCTGATAATACAATATTTGTGTAAAGATTTTCTCAAGCAGTCACATTATAAGCAGAGTTATTTTGACATTTTAATATCATTGCTACAAGCAATTTTATTTCTAAATAAATGTTTAAAATGTTCAAGGAAAGTTTGGTATATGAGTAAACTCTCAGGGCCAATATTTTTCTATGTTTATAATTTAATAAAAAATATATTCAAAATTTGCATTTTCTATTCAAAATTAACCTCTTAAAGTATCAGTTGTGTCTCTTGGTTATAGCATAACTCATTAACATTTTAAAAGTATACTTAATATCCATTATTTTATATAGGTGGCTGTATATTTATAGATGATTATTTCTCGTATTGCTATAGTGATTCAGGTATACTCAATTTTAAAGTCTTTGAAATATAAGTTATACCTTTTATATCCTCTAGGTTAAAAAATACACTATATTATAAAAATTCTCATTAGAAAAAGTGATCTGGCTATCACTATATAAAAAAATTGGACTCATTCAAAAACAGAAATGCAAATTGTTTATTCAAAATATATTTTGGAATCTATATTTCAAAATATAGTTTTGAAAGGCATAAATAATAAAATGAGAAAAAATAAAGATTTAACACCTAGGTCTTGAGCATTTGTGATGAATTTATCTTTTTATGCAATATAAAAATGCTCTTCAGGTCTTGGTAATCCTTAGAAACACTAGAATAGTGTAATGACCTAGCTATGCTAGTCAAAGAGCGGAGATATAAATTAAATCCAAAAAAACCTAGAACAAAAAAGAAACACTGTGAGCATAAGACAAATTTATTGTCTTTTACTCATTTTATAAAGTTCAAATTTCATTGAGATTTGAGTTAGACATTACAGATATTAAGTTTAGAGGCATTAATGTTGACCACCATCATCAAGGAGACTTCTTTATGAGGTTTAAGTTCAGCCTTTGGTATCTTATGGCTATGTCTCTGTTACAGCAATAATGATGATATTAACCTGGAGGAATTAGAGATCGTTGACAGATCAGTATGGTGAAAGGATAAACAGACCTAGATCCAGAATAACTAAGGTGGATAACTACATTTTCTTATATGAAAAAATTGGTCTCAGATTCCTCTAGGATAATAACAGATGTTAAAATATATCTTTTTTAAAAATAATACCAATCAATAAGAAGAACCAGTAATAACTACAGACTAGGCTCTGTCAATTACTTGCTACTTACCTTATTTTTCCTAGGAGTCAGTTACCTCCTTTGTATTAATAAAATGAAAAGACCATTGCCTACCCTGCCTACCTCACTGTGTTGAGAGGATCAAAAAAGAAAGTGTATGTTCAAGTGTTATGTAATAAGTACTTTATTACTATTATTAGTATCAAATATTTCCTAGAAGATTTCATGTGAAATTCTCCTTTATACATTCAACAGGCATATGTAACCTCTTAAAAACCTCTTAAGTTGGTTACTTCCACGTAGGAAACTATTCTGTTCTGCAAAAGAGGTTACAGAATCCCTGACTCTTGTAGTATTATGAAACTAAATTTCAGGACGGTTTAAATCAAAATTTTGAAATGTCTATTAAAGAAACTCTAAAAATTTCACCCCAAAATATGACTCCTTGGTATAAAGAATATTTTGAATTAAAGGCTCTTAGAGATTAACAGGCCCTCGGAAGAGGCTTTCCCTCTATCTACATAAACTGGACTGACCCTGATCAAAAGAACAAAGAGGGCAATTGACTTCCCTTTCTCTCCCTGTTATCTCAATATATTGCAGGAAAAAATGATCAAGAATACAACCAGAGTGGACCCAAATCATTTAAAACATAATACCTGTCTCTCAGGTTAATTTATAAATCAATCTATTTCCCCACCCATTCACCTTCCCTAACAACCCCTTATCTATCTATACTCCTTATTCCACACCTCAAAGACATGTGCTTCATTCGGATATTGGATAATCACTCCGTGATTTCTCCCCATACGCATAGTAAATAAACCTTTCTTTTGTTAATTTGCTTTAATTGTTAGTTGACCTTTCAACAAACTTTCAGGAAAAAGGACAAGTTTCCCCTCACCCCTACACTATTAACAGAGAGAAGTATCTTAACTACATCAAGAACAAATGCAGGAGAAGGGCTCAGAACCCCTATCTAGGCTTAAAGATGCCCAACCTTTTCAAATATTGCATTGACTGATTTCACCTGGATGAAATTATTATACTCAGCTTTAAAATGCCACAAAAGAGGTAGTAATATAAAGTCCCCTTTTCCTTTTCTTATGTAATTTTCCCATGTCTCTTGTTTTAATAATTCAATGAATCTTAAGATAACTCTTAGAAAATTTGCAATCAATAATTTAGCTATTTAATATACCTCATAGCATAATGGAAACTTGAAAATTACATTTCTTCACTTAAAATTATTGTGGAGTCCTATTAAATAATGGTGTCTACCAATATTTATACATCTTCTTTTTTTGAAAAATTGCAGCCCAATATGAAAAGTAAAGAAAATAATCAATCCATCAACCATACCTGCAGCATCACTGGGAAACAGACATTGTCCAAACTTTAATTTAGTCTACAGGGTACAATATGGAGAAACAAATACCTGAGAAAGATAGTCATATCCTAACACCAACCAGGAGTACAAGTTAATAAAGACTTGCACAGAAGAAAAGATAGTAAGGAAAGGTGCAGCAGAGATGACAACAACTAAGGTTCACCCTCAAAAAAATAGGATATCACTCAAAGTGTGAAAGTGCTGGTGACTCAGGGTACTGGTTACTGGAAAAGGAAAGAAAAGGGCTAGAAATATGTTGAGAGCCGTTTCTTGGGAGAAGAAAGACACGTTGGAAAAATAACATGTTTTTTGAATAAAAACTCAAAAGAAACTGCTCAATTATAGGGGTCCTACTGAAAAAAGGTATCAAAGTATTATAAGCATATTAACAAAAGCCTGTATTAGTTAAAACAATTTAACTTCAACATAGCAACAGTACAGAGCACTCAAATAAAACCCTAGTAAGCAAACCATTTGTTCTGTATCCTCTTCCCATACAGGATCCCATGCTGTTAACAAGGAAAGATTCTAAACAAGACAGTCAAGACACATACACACAACAAATCCCCCTACCCCTAACAAAAGTTTGTTTGAGAATCAAAACTTTTCAACAAATGATAAGATTCCCAAAAGATAAAAAGGCCACAAAAAGAACAATTTAATATAATTTCAAAACAATTTAATATTTCACCATTAATTAAATAGATTTAAATAATGCAATGCATATATAAAAATCAATTTATCAGAAATACAGAAACTCTATACAGAGACAAACAATAGAAAGTTATGTAATAGGAAATATTTGTATTCAGAAATTAAATTTTAAAAAGCCATGCAAACAAAGAAAACTAAATAACAAGACTTCTAAATCAAACAGTAAAAGCACATAAAAACAGAAAGAAAAGGACTAAAAGAGATAAACTGGATGAAAAATAATGTAATAAAGAGAGCATAGAGAGAAAAAAGTTCCAACATATGAAAAATTAAAGTCTCTGTAAAAGAAAAACAAAACAAAGGATTGGAAATCATATTTAAAACTATATTTTAAGAATTATTTCCAGAAATAACAGAAAACCAGAATCTAAAATTTGAAAGGGCTCACTGTATTCCTGGGAAAATTTTCTAAGAAATACTCCAGTGAAATTCCTAGATTTTAAGGTTAAAAAATTTCACTGGACCCCTAAGAAAAAGATTCTCATTTAAAGAGAGAAAAAATAATTAATTTGATGCCCTATTACTTTATAGCAACACATAAAGCAAAGCAACCATGGAGTAGCATTTTGAAGGAGCACAAAGAAACAAATGTGAAAACTTTTAATAGTTTTAGTACAAAATTATAGTTATTTGATATATATTTATATGGTTATAGCAATATATATTTATATAGTTACAGGTATTACATATTTATATACAAACATATATAATTATATATAATAAATTATATAATAGTTTTAATATAAAGTTTTACTATTTAAAATATTTTTCTTCGAGAATAAGATATTTTAAAAACTATATTAGCATGTAAATTTTAGAGAATATTTTCCTCCTATATATCCTGAGATCATCTGGAGAATGAACTTCATCCAACTAATTAAGTGATTTAGTTATTCTAGTTTATATTTACTCTTTGACAGTAGTTTTTGAATATAGTTATTTATGTCTAGGTGGCTGTGCCTACAAAATTTTTCATTTAGTTAGTTTTCTATTATAATTGCATCATAATCAGAAAACATTCCACCCCTAAATACTTCAGATGCATCCCCTAAGAAAAACATGACCTTTTCCTATATAATCACAGTACAATTATCACAGTTTAAAAAATTAACAATACTTTTCTCATATTATCTAATATGGAAGCAGTGTTTAACCTTATTCCAAATGTTTTCAAAATAATATGTATAATTTTGATTTTGAACCCTGTAGATACCCACCTAAGTTTTGTAATAGGCCACTTGACTAAATTTCTGCAAAGAAGCATACATTAGCAGGCTTAAAGCCTGTAAATATAAATATTTGTGATATATTAGCTTTCATTTTGTGACGAAATCACAGGAATAATTTTATGATGTCTGAATTTAAGTTAGAATGATTAAATTAGTTGTTGCCATTGATCAAAGAACTTTAATTAGACTATATATTTCAGCTGCTTTCTAGTGAATCAATTTAAAAATCAAAGAAAGTACCGTGTATGCACATGTCCTGGATTATCCTTTCTATCCTGCATGTTGAAAGATACCACTAGTTGTCTTTAATATTTTGATATTTTTTTCCGCTTCATGACAATTTTTAAAGAGATTAAATAGATTTTTAGTGGATTGTAAACATTCTAAATCCGTCCTATTGCTTACTGATAGTTTTATTTAATATATTCCTCTGTCTTTTCTCTAGAAAACTGGAAGTGAAGACTAGAGAGTTAATTAGGTGAAGGTTAAATGGCAAGAAAATGCCAGAGATAATACTATTTCCAATTTCATAATATCATCAGGCATACAATGTCGAGTTACCTTACCATCAATATTTGCGATGCTAAGTTTGATCCCTTGGTTAAGGTGGTCGCTGGCAGCTCTCTGTGAATGGATATGCTTCTCCCGTTGCAATTAGTAGGCAATCTGTGAAACTTTGCACTACTCAGAATACTCTTTCCATCTAATAGTTTTGGAGATTCTTTCCTAAATAACTATTTCATTGGAACTGCAAATGCTGACTTTCTATCATTCTTTCTCTGTTTATTACACGGTGTCACTGTTCTGTGAAAAGAACTTTCTCCGCTTGTGTCTACATGTGCATATCACCCTGAGCTCATGGATTTTTATCTGTCAGGATTTCAAAATTAGTTAAAGAAATACTTTTTTTATAATTGAAATGTCCCAAATTTGGACAGTAGCAGAGAGAGAGAGAGAGAGAGAGAGAGAGAACACTGATCTGTCAGACTAATAACAATTGTTGAATCGAAGTGGAGGGTATATGGTGTTCATTTCACTATTCTTTAACTTTTCTGTATTTCTTTAAATTTTCACAAAAAAATTTAAAGAAAAAAGTGGAGGAAACTAATCTTCATCTTAACTACAATGACTATATTAAGCTATATTAAATTGAGAGCAAGAGAAGTGAAAATTAATAGATGTGACCTGGTATTTGAGTAAGATAGGAAAAAAAATGTAAAGGATTCAACAGGTGCTATTTGATGAGAACCTAGATTTTGAAAAACATTATTCTAGGTGCTTTAAATGTTTCATTTTTAACTATAAAAACTTAAAAATTAATTTTTCCATGCTTATCAATAAAAATTAAGTGAGTTATACAAATCCATATCACCACTGAGTGGCAGGCCCAGGGTGGCCACACTGTGTTCTTTCCTGTATACCACACATTTGAAGGAAGTAGTTTTTGAGATTAAATTTCAGAGCAGCGTTTACTTTGGAGGCAAAAATGAGTCATTCTGAAGAATAGAAAGGCAATCCAGGACACGTATTGTGTGTCACAGAGCACACTTAGTATTTTCTTGAATTTTCAGATTGTTTCACTGCATAGCACCCCAGCAGTATGGTGGAAGTATGGTTCTTTGATCAATGGGAACTATTCATTCAATCATGCCAAATTTAAATGGAAAAAACCATAAAATTACTCACTTCATATCTTTCTTGAAATGGAAAATAATTTATCACAAGTAGTTGTGCCTATAGGCTTTAAGCTTGTCATTTTATGATCTTTGGCAAAAATCCAGTCATGTGGTTTATTACAATGCTGCCTATATAACATTGGCAGAAATACAAAATTAAACATTTTGCTCAAATGTCCCCTCAATCGTTAGGGAGAAAAGTAGTCTTTTAACTACCACACTACCCTGGAGTAAATCATGTCTTATTTTCATAAAGATATACCAAGAGTGCTAAGCTTTTAATATCTAATAGCTGCGGATCATGTCATAGCCAGGAACTGCAAGATGGGCATTAGTCCCCTGAGAGACATGTTATCTCCTAGGAACACACCACAGGACATACATGATTTATGTCTCCTAAATGCCTTGTAATTTTCAAGAACTGTTTAATATCTGTGGTATCAGGAGATAAAAATAGAGTTCATTTTAACTGTAAACATAACAGCAGTTCTTTGTATTCATGGAGTGAGAGTTGAGTCCCTAGACTAATAAATTGGAAAAATTAAGCACATTTAAAGTGGTATCTTTACAATTATGGTTTATAATTCAGAGAATTTTGCTCAACACTCCAAATAAATATTTGTTGATTAATCCTATTCATTAATAGATACTATAAAAATTACAATTCTAAAATATTGATTTCCAGTATTCAAAAGTCAATGCTCACTGCTATTAATTATATAAATGCATATCATTATGTAGTATAAGTGTTAAAATTCATTATGAGATAATAGTTTTTAATATATAAGCTGACTTTCAGAAAAAAATGGTAATTCAATATGTTTGCATTGTTTACCACTTAATTTGTAAGAAGAAAGACCTAAGGCAGGGGGATACATTTTGTGTAACAGAAGTAACCCTATTTATCTGCAGGGATCAGCTTAGTCAGTTTAGTCAGAAAATATGATTGAACATAAATCTCAGATTCAGAGGACTAGAAAAAGCAAAACAATGGGAATAGATATAATCCTTGACCTCTACATGTTGCTTGTGGTCTAAAGTAATATTGATTTTTAAAACAACAACAACAACAAAAGAAACACAAAATATAATGTGCATTAAGCCTGACAGCAGAAGCTCAATAGCTTTTAGACCTGGATGATGGAGCCTAGCTGTGGTTTTCACAGCAGATAATTCCAGAAGCAAATTTTGGCTCTGGCCAATTTGATTGTCTACCTTTACCTTTGTATTCTAATCCTCAAGTCAGAATCCCATCATATCCTACCATCACCAATGGGAAAGTTACTGTCCCTTGATGTTTACATTTGTAAAACTCAAGTAATATTGCTGCTTAATAAATTAGATTCATGTATATAAAATACCTGGCAAAATATAGACATTGAAAAGAGGCTGGTTCCTTTTCTTTATGTCTACATATGAGGCTGAATCTATATAAATACATATATATGCACGGATATACCACAATAACAAATATGTGGCTTCATAACTTTTTAATTTATTAGTGAATTGTATAATTTATACTTGGTCCATTTTTATTAAAGTAAGTAGACTGTAAGTAAGGCAAACAAGCATTACTCTAAAGGAAGGAAAGATACTTGCACAAAGATTGACTCGTAATTCAAACACAGTATAGGCTTTAGGTTTACTGCAATCCCAACTGATGAAAGACATTGTAAAAGTTCAATGAGACTGAATGATCTGAGATTATATAGCCAGTAATTAAATTGCAGAGCCACTCATGACAGTGGATTCTCACTGATTTTCATATTCCATTTCATCATTCACACTGCCATAAGACATTACAGGTAAGGACAGTGGCATTATCTTTTTGGTCATTTCCAGTTTGAGAGTCTGGAGTTACAAATTGGTGTACTTAGAGATTGGAAGAAGAGAGACAGTAAATAATTGATTCACATGGAAAAATATTTAAATGTCCGAGATCTAAAAATTTAGTAGACAGTTTTAAAAATTGAAGGTAAGGAGTTAGAATAAATAAAGGAAGAAGGAATAACCAAAAATTATGATGGTAATTTCCAAATAAGGCTTCAGTACTAAGGAAGAAGCAGAAACCAAGTACAGGATGCTTTATGGATATAGAAAGAGAAGGTGCAATAATGTAGGTAGAAAATGACGCATTTCTGATTTGAGGGTTTAAACAAAGGGAAAATGAGAGGATTCATAGCAGGAATTTCTATATGAGAATTAATTGGATTTTTCTTTCATTCATTTATTAATTTATTCATTCACTTCTACCCTTTCAGCTTCTCAGTTTCCAACAGGGAGAGTCTGATACAGTGGTTAGGCTGTGAAACCTGCAGGGGCCTGCAGGTTTAGAAAGCACACCAGGTGATTTTGATGCAGGTGGGAATCGTTCAAGACAGTCTTGCTTTTGATGGTGGTAAGTTGGAAAAGTAAACCTAAACATTTGGATAACTTCAGTAAATGAGGTTGAAAAGAAGTCAAATCCTAGGTTTTATATAATGCTAATATATTATATGTACACACACACACACACACACACACACACTTCTTCCCTCCATAGAATACAGGGGTTAATATCGAGTAAAAGACTGCATAGCAAGTGGTAGAATCATTTGAGATAACAATTGTGAGGCCACGCTTTCAACAATCTTAATGTGAAATATTTTCGGAATGCTCTGTGCTTAGAGCTAGGTTACTTAGGACAGCATTTTCAGAAGCTTGTGCCCTTCACTTACACATTTGATTTTCATCATCAATGCCACAATCTTCAGGCTGCTCACACATTAACAATTTTGGTTTACATTTTTAAAAAAGAAAATTCTACTACAACATATGTAAGCAAAGAAAAGTTGTATGCAAGTTCGCATTTTAAAAATACTACATTAATGAGTCTAAACTCCCTGTACCTAATTTTCCTGAAGCACAGGTACAGCAGTACGAAAGGCTGAGAATGAATGAGTTTCAGAGGCAGATTGCCAAGATTTACATCCTAGCTAGACTGTGGGCAGCTGTTGACTTGGGATAAATCTTAGTGTCAGTGTTCTCATCTATAAAGAGGAGGTAATAATAAAATCACCCATTATAAATTCGCTCTTAACGTTAAATGAGCTAGAAAATGACAAGTATTTATACCAGTGCCTGGTACAAAGCAAGTGCTCTGTATATTTTAGCTGCTTTAAAAAATTATTATTATTAAATGTCTTTTGAATCCTTTTCCAACTTTTATTTTTTATGGTGCTTATATTCCTGTAACTTACATCTGTAGATTTAGACACTCAAAATAGTGAAAGTATCCATTAACCTTCTTCTGTCTTGCTGAATCCCCCAATGATAGCTCCTGCTTCTCAGAAGTCACTTGGAGCCAAGAGACTTAAAAATGAAGATTCAACTCAATTCTACAGAAGTTAATGGGTGCTAATTATTTACAGGATTGATTCTGTGGGAAAAGCAGAGATGAATAAATTTGTGTTTCCAATTTTCAGTTTATATATTGATAGAACATATCTACAGGTCATGAAATATCCCTAATATGACCCAGCATTTTTCTGGGAAACACTGATGAGAGAGAAGTAGTTTTGTGTTCACTTTAGGATTTTGCCTCTGACACAATACCCTTCAGGCAGATGGAGAATAGGAAAAATACATACCCATTCAATAAGATAATATGGGAGGTGGTAGTGAACTGGGAAGAAAAAGGATAAATTAAACTTTGTATAAAATGCAATCAGAAAAGCTTTAGAGCAAACCAATTTTTCAAATAAAAATGTTCAATTTTTTTAACTTAAATAGAGTGGAGAGACAAACAGGATGTGAATGTTTCATGTAGACCTGAGCATCAGTGTGCCCCCAAGATATTGAAAGAAATGTCTCTCTGGCAAGATTACAGATATTTTCTGAACATAGCACTTCTAGAGGAGTAAAAATAAATTGGATAGGCACTTTTCTGTATTCATACATAAATATGTTATATTTCAGTGATAACATATTTTAAACTTCCCATTTGGAGAAAAGAACCCAGATAACATATTGCAAAGTAAATTTTGGTCTTTTACAGGTGAGGGAACTGACTAGGAACTGAACGTTGTCTTTGTTAGTCTCATGGTGATTTTCACTAAGGCCAGTATGGCTCCACATCTGAGACTGATTTACACAGAGAAAGAAGGCAAAGACGATAGAAGCAAGACTTTAGTTCAATTAAATAGGAGAGGTATCTTAAAAAGAGTTTTGAATGTGTGGGGAAGACGAATGAAAATTAACTTAACCTTTCCTTCACATACAAGTACTCAAACAACGTCCTTTTGTGCAACGTTGTTTTGTTATAACATTGAGGAAAGAAAAAAAAATGATTCCCATCCTGGGCCACTATCTGTGTGGCATTAGCACATTCTTCCCATGTCTTCCTGCATTTTCTCTGGGTACTCCCCTTTCCTCCCACATCCCCAAGATGTGCGTGTTAGAGTAATTGGCATGTCTAAATAGTCCCAGTCTGAGTGAGTGTGGGTATGTGTGTGAGTGCACCACCGGACAGAGTCCTATCCACGGTTGGTCCTCGCCTTGCACCTTGAGCTTCCAGGATGATGGACTCCATCCACTTGGGACCCTGAACTTGAATAATTGGGTAATTATCTAACTTGTTTTTGTATTAATCTTTCTTAAATATGTATAACTCATATTTATCTCAATGTTTAACATTAGAAATGTTTTGGGTCTTTATTTAGATGTTTAATGGTGTTTTAATGAACAGAAAGATGCCATAGGAACTTAACTAAGGGTTATATTGATAAGTTTATGATAAAACTGGTTTTATTATATGTCATTTTGCTTAAAGTCAGTAGTTTCCAAGAACCTATCAACAACATTAATTGAGGACTTACCTCATACAAACAGACAACCAAGACTCCTGAAATAGTGAAGAATAATGATTTAAAATAGAAGAATCTGGCTGGTCGCCATGGCTCACGCTTGTAATCCTAGCACTCTGGGAGGCCTAGGCGGGTGGATCGCTCAAAGTCAGGAGTTAGAGACCAGCCTGAGCAAGAGTGAGACCCCGTCTCTACTAAAAATAGAAAGAAATTATCTGGCCAGCTAAAAATATATGTAGAAAAAATTAACTGGGCATGGTGGTGCATGCCTGTAGTCCCAGCTACTTGGGAGGCTGAGGCAGTAGGATCGCTTAAGCCCAGGAGTTTCAGGTTGCTGTGAGCTAAGCTGACGCCACGGCACTCACTCTAGCCCGGGCAATAGAGCAAGACTTTGTCTCAAAAAAAAAAAAAATAAATAAATAAATAAAATAAAATAAAAAATAATAAAATAAAATAGAAGAATCTAAATATAAAATTAAGATAAAAAGGATCATGACAAAGCAGAAATAATACAAATTATTGTCCTCAGACATGTATACATATACATATATAAAATATTATTTTCATCAAGATATTTTAAATCTAGTTATGCCACAGTCAAATATAATGACAAGGCAACAAATTACAAAATCTCTGAAATGGGAGATTTAAAAACATTTAAACTCAGATTTATTTTTTTTTATTTATTTATTTTTTTTGAGACAGAGTCTCACTCTGTTGCCCGGGCTAGAGTGAGTGCCGTGGCGTCAGCCTAGCTCACAGCAACCTCAAACTCCTGGGCTCAAGCGATCCTCCTGTCTCAGCCTCCTGAGTAGTTGGGACTACAGGCATGCACCACCATGCCCGGCTAATTTTTTCTATATATATTTTTAGCTGTCCATATAATTTCTTTCTATTTTTAGTAGAGATGGGGTCTCGCTCTTGCTCAGGCTGGTCTCGAACTCCTGAGCTCAAACGATCCACCCACCTCGGCCTCCCAGAGAGCTAGGATTACAGGCGTGAGCCACCGCGCCCGGCCTAAACTCAGATTTTAAAAAAATTTCAGTGTAACATACTTATAATATTTTGCATAACACTTTTGAAATTGGAATGATTCCAAAGCAAGTGCATTTGACCTGAAAAATCTCATCTCTAGAAGAAATCTGACATCCTCCTTTACTTTAAATCACTCTGCTAAGGTTGGGAAATAACAAATCTCTATCAAAGCATCACTGTGAGATAAGAAGTGAAAATCTTTAAAGAAGAAACTCTCTGAAGATGTTAGACTAAGATACTTTGGTAATATAAAAACTTGGAATTCACCTCTAATAATAACAAAGCAAACAAATAATATTCAGCATTTTTTGTTTCCTCTCATCTAACCGATTGACATTCAGCTACTGAGTATCTTCATTGTGCTAGGCACTGCAGACAGTCACACACACACACACACACACACACACACACAAAGAGGATTCATTGGAATTATGTCTTAACAGAGTTTGGGATCTAATTTTTTTGTTGTAATCTTAATGCCAGAAGTTATGAGAGATGGGAGCTTGGTTATCTTCATCTGAATTTTGCTGCAGGGATTTTTCTAGTACCAGTAGTGAACACTTTGCCTTTGGGGAGGTTACTATAATTTTTGTTTAAAGAAATTATGTTATAAGGTATCAACCTTTCATTAAAAATTAACATTACATTTTTGATTGGTTGTCTAAGTTATTTGTGTAAAATTGAGAAAGTCTGTTGGGTTTGATTTTAGAGGGTGTGATTTACATTTTTCTTGACTTTGTATGAGTAAAGATTATACTCTGCCAAAATACTGTGGTTTGCTTTGGGGATAAGGATGTGTATGTGCTTGTGTGTGTTGTGTTGCTGCTGCTGTTGTTTGAATAGTAGTGAGTTACTAGCTAGAGGAGCAAAAATGAAGAATATGAAGTTTTCTGTTTTAGTGCTGATGGTTCAAGGCCTGAGTAATGTTGAGAAGAGGGCTGTTTGCACTGTTTCTGTGCAAAATGAGAAATATTCTGGCAGCCTGAGCCCTTTTAAAATAGTGATATCATGAAGAGCACTTCAGCAGTGGTGTTAGAGGGAGTCCTCTGGGTAGATTCAAGAAGAATTGGAAGCACAGGGCAGGGGAGAACATACTGGATGTATCTGGAGACTGAAAAGGATGATCCAGTTTGTGAGCAAACAAGAACATAAATCTATGAATAATCAGATAAACAATTTCAAGAACACTTTCCATAGAAAAAGAGACAAGATATGGCAATGTTTAAACATTTAACTTTTTTGATTAGAAAATGAAATGAATCTCCAAGTTTTAAGTTAAATCTTATATTGCTCTTTTCTTTGCCAACTTCCCCTGGCTTTCTTGATGTTTGTCCAACATACCATATTTATTGATGCTTCAGGACCTTTATTTTACTGCCTATTCCACCTGGAGTATTCTTTCTCTAGACTTCTACGCTGGTTTACTCATTCCTTCATTTGTGGCTGTAATTATATGTTACTTTCTAGGAGAGATTTCTCAAGACCACCCTAACTTGAATATCAATGTCTACACTTATTACTTTCTTTATTAGTACCTTACTTGTTCTTCTTCATATCACTTATCACTACTTAGCAGTATGTCATTTATTACAGATTTATCTGCTTATCCTGTGTCCTTTTCCCACTAGAAGGTAATCAGCACAAGGGCAGACCCTTCCCAGTCCTGGCACACAGTAAGGGGTCAAAATATTTTTAAATGAATGAAAAAGTATGACTTATGATTCAGTAATTAACTTTTTTTTTTCAGTTTACTGTTCAACTTGCCCACTGAGTTGACTTTATTTCATTTCTATATTTCACTTATAGAATTTCTATTTGACTCCTTTTGAAAGATGCTCTTTTTTCATATTGTCCTATTTTTGCGCTTTTTGTTTGCATTCCCTTGTTAACTCTTCACATGTTTTGGACATCTTATTTAAAATATATGTTAGTTTATTTAATTTTTCAATCTTCTTAGTGTATAGAACTCTCATAATTCACTCACTGAACGTATTTGTCAATGTTCCTTTCCAAGATTTCTAGTACTTGTCATGAGCGAGGAGCTTATTTTCTTGTGGGAAACTAATGTCCTAGGTTATCAAAGCATGTTGATGATAAAATAGAAGTGAGCTTCAACTGGTGTTCACTGTGTTGACAATTTACATGTTTATTACGTTATTCTTGGGTTGATGAATCCTACACCTCTTGGAGGAATGAAAATTTGCATCTCATATTAACAAGTGGCTTAGAATTTTCACAAATGGTGGTTGTGGCTGTAGTTTCCTGTATCCAGAGCACAGTCTTAACCAATGACAGACCTACTTGCTGGATCACATTGGTAGGCGATTCCTAATCTCATACACAGACCTTGAACTCCTTTATACAAGTGACTAATTTTTAGCTCCTTTTGAACACCATATCTTCAGCCTGAAATGAGTTCTCTTTGTGAAGATCAAACAACCAGACTCTTGCTCTTAGAATAGGCTTCCTGTTGGAATGACTGAGGGAACACTGACACCAGCTTCCACTCACTGTATTGGCATTGACTTTCTTCTTCATGTGTAACACCTGTTGGTTCCTTTCCTTTATTCTAAGAGTACCAATGTACCCCAGAACTATTTTCTTATATTAAAGGCAATATCTGTATGTGATTGTAATTTAAGTGTGCTGTTGGAACTGAAGTCTTTAGATCAATTTTGTAAGATGTATTGAAAAATGGAAAGATGCAGAAACTATTGAAGGATAAGGCAAAAAGGAGGAAGTTATAAGAATGAGCATGCAGAGAAACCTGAAGCCAAGTCAGAATGCATTCTTTCTGGAAAGCCTCAGAGGTTCTCTGAGCTTGAATTAGAAGATCTGGAATACTTGAATGACTGTGAGATGTAAGTCATACTAGTTAAAAATTCACACAAAAGGGCTAGGCCAGAACACTCCCCGTGTCCTCATACTCAATCCCTTATTTACAAAAGTGATATAACAGAAGCAGTGCTGGCTCCAGACAAAGGACATAGATATCAAATATTTACAACAATTTACACAGAAAGAGCTAGAGATCCTGTTGGATATAAAGCTACATTATACTGGTATTAAGAGAGACACATAGCATAGTGCCTGCAAATATAAACTTATATACATGTAATTTATATTCAACCTCTTCATTTTTAGAGAGTCCTCCTGTTATAGAACTGAATCTGTATAATGGCAGAAGAGATTCTGTCACTATCTATCATAATCAACTTAGTTGCACATTCATAGACATGAATGAATGATGGAGAATCCTGAGACAGCTAGTGAAAAGTAATGACTCAAACGAGAAAATCTAAATAAAAAAATTTTAAAACTCAGTATCAACAGAAAGCAAAAATAATACTAATTATTATCTTCAGATAGATTTTTATTAAGATATTTTAGTGTTCAGTGTGTTTAATAGTGAAATAAAAATAGCAATACAAATGAAGAATATAAAAATTGAAGTGAGCAAAGATGTAATTGATACAGGAACGTACAAAGCAAAAAGAAGGTGTAGAATTCAAAACACAGATGTAGGGAACTGAATTCCCTTTTGCAAGATGTTTAGTCACCATGTTCATTGTGATGGAAAAGAATCAAGGAAAGAATTTAAGTAATTAGAATGGGAAGTAAGAAAAAAATCACTTGGGAAAGCAAATTTAAAAAATTGTACATAAAACTTCTATTCTCTAATTGAAGAAGAAAGTGAAATATCAAAATGAGGTATGTGAATGGTGGCTTTCTGTTACATTTGAGGAAAGTTGAGAAGTTAATCAATACCCACTATAGAAAATAGAAGAGCTTACTAGGTAAATTTGAGTAATATAAATTTCCAGCGATGCTATTTACTTAATTTTATGGATTTATTTCAGGGACAACAAGCAATCTAATTTTAAAAATATAGAAGTTAAACAGATTAATCCAAGGTTGGGCATTTACTCTGTGTGTGTGTGTGTGTGTGTGTGTGTGTTCATGCACGCATGCACAGGTATGCAGGTAGGCCAATTAGGTAAACATGTTGAGGATATTGGCAAGCAATTAGTTGAAGTGATTGACCCTGGTATTTTAGCTGAGTAGAAAGTTCAGAAAAGGGAAGACAAACTTGCTAGTAGAAGGGAATGACAGAAGTCTAAGAATGGAATGTTCTGATATTCTTGAAGAACCTTGAAGAGACAATAAGGAGATAAGTGGAAAATGTGGAGGACATAAAAAAATAGTGAACATAGTAAGATTTTAGAGGTAGAGATGTTTCCAGTAATGTCGAGTTTCAATATTCAAGATAAAAGAGTCCGAAGTAGAAAGCAGATTAAAGTCATTAGAAATGAGGAGGTTAATGAATGAAATAAACGGCTATCTTGTTGTGTTCTAAAAACATTGTGAATAAATAGAGCGGAAGAAAGTACTGTGAATGAGAACAAAATATCCTCAAAGAACAAGAATAAGTCAGTAACTATTTAGAATATTATAACAATATACAGAATAGAAGGTTAGTATGGAGGGGTAAAAGAAGCAAGATTTTTATATGAAGATAAAATATTCCTTACGTGGAAAAATTCCTTAGGCAGAAGGAGACATAGGAATAGGACTTTGGTTAAGGTGTGATTTTTAGTGTAAATGTCCTTAATTTATTGGCTTTAAGAGGTCTATTAGTCATAATAGGTTGGAAATGGGTATTAAAAATCAATACCAGCTGGGGTTGTTTTTTTTTTTTTTTGTGCTCATGTTACATGTACAACTTGGGTTGGTGACCTCTCTGATCCATGTATCAACCAGGGACCCGGGCTTATTGGGGCTTTACCATCTGGTTGCTGCATAATCTGGAAGAGAGATCTTCTACATAAGCAGAGAAAAAGACAAAAGTGCCCCAAAATCATAAATGCAAAGATCTAAAAGTGGCACAAGATGCTTACTCTCAAAGCCCAGTGTCTAGAACAGTCACATGGTCCCAACTATATGCAACGAAGCTCAGAAATTTGTAGCAAATGCCCTGATAGAGTTGAAGTTAACTAAAGAGTAAACAGGAAAATATAGTAAGAAAAATTTATATTCAGCTACAGAAATGTTTTGAGAAAAAAAAATCTGGAAATTATGTTTATCTGCCATTATCTGAAAAATAACCACGTGCACAAACATTTTAATATACACATATAAGAAAAAGTAGGTTAGTTATACCATTTGTTCATTATTATTACATTTTTCAAACAGTATTGAGTACTAGTTTTATTCTAAAAATATGTGTTGGTTTGATCTGTTGAGGAAAAACAGAAGGCTAAAGGAAGAAAATATAGCTATTAGTTATTCACATAGAAAGATGTTATCAAAAACTTCATCCTTTCGTTTTACTTCCTGAATAAGTAATATTATATTAGTTTATTTGGATTGACCCTTAAAAATCATTTTCATCAGGCATGACTCACCAAGCAGCTGTACACTTCACAACAGCAGTTATGAGAGACATACTTTCTTATTGGATAAGAAGAAAGATAATAAAATTGTCAAAATGTATTGGGGGAAAAAACAGAAAGGTTTGTTCAAGATGCTGACCTTTTGATTTCTGAATCATACCTGCTTACTGAAAAAAGTAAAAACAAAAATGAGATTTCAGGGAACACAAGAAGTATAATACCCAACATGAGTAAAGAGAATTGATTCCAAACTGAGTAAAAGCAAGAGAGAAAGCAAGTCAGTGAAGAAACCTGTTAGGCAGTTTCAGCTGGAGAGTTTATTCTTATTAATCTGGTTGCAGTGCTGCTTAATACTCAAAACAGGCATTTTAATTTTTGGTTTTGGTGCTGTATTGGAGAAAGTTCCTCATGTACAGAAGAAACTGGAGTTTTAACAGTATTTGGGAGATGCTAAATTAAACTGACTTCTCTTCATATAGAATGTCTCATCCTGAAGGGTAAGAATTCCTTGCAGTGAATGACTTTCAAATATCTTCCATATTTATCCCCCAAGGACGCACTCTCCTTTAACCTACCAAAAATTCTGTTCTATTTTTCTTTTCTTTGTTTTCTTAGAGTATCCATCACTGTGTCAAATGAGAACTTTTATTATTTCCCAGCACTGCTTGAACAGATGACCTGGGTTTTGATTTTCTATCTCCACATAATTAAAGCTTTAAGTTGTAATATCACTGTTTGAAGATTTCTGACAATCTTACCAAAGTATGTCTATGTTAAACTCAACCAGTCCTTTTCCTGAATTATTCCTTGAATGCCATTTTAAATCAATTTGGCTGCTGTCAACGGCTTATTGCGAAGAGGGTGACATTTCAATGGTAGGCTTCTTTCTAAATTGAAGAGTTTTCCTCCGGGATGGCTTCTCTTATGCTGTGGTTGGGAGTCTCAATAAAAGTGGCTTTAGTTCACATCCCCAAAAACAAAAACAAAAACAAAAACAAAAACAACAGGTTATTTAGGAGTAGTAAAAAATACATGAATTTTATGTAGTAGTACCTGAACACAAATACCCTTCAACAAACAAGGCATGAATTTTGAATTTTTCCATCGATATACAAGAAGCACACACTTGATGGAAACACAGTTTGCCAAATCTATGCTCCTAAAGGCCCACCTTCTCGTATTCTTCCAAGATCTTTTATTTTATCTTATTGACACATAATAGATGTATATATTTCCGGAGTAAATGTGATAATTTGATACATTCATGTAAAGAATATAAAGATCAAATTAGGGTAATTGGGATATCCATCACCTTAAATATTTATTTTTTTAATACTAGAATACTTAAATTATTCTCTTCTAGCTATTTTGAAATGTATGATAGATTAATTTTAACTATAGTCATCTTACTGAGCTATTGAACACTAGCTCTTATTTCTTCTAACTGTATATTTGCATCCCTTAACCAGTTTCTTTTATTCTTGCTCTCTGCACTTTATTCATTGGTCACTGAAGTGGATGCCAGATCTTCGCCAGTTTCTTTGATATTCAGTACATATTAGGAAGAAGCATGGTTGCAGAGTAAGCTTGACATCCCTACAGATACAATAGTCCTAGATGCTGTAATTCTCTTGTAGTCTTCACCTTCGAATCTGAATTTCTTGAAACTTTCCTTCATAATATGGCCAATATATTAATAGCATTATTGCTACTTGAATCTGTTTCCGTTGAAGAAGACTGTAAGGCCAAAAAAAAAAAAAAAAAAAAGATTATTTCACAAAGAAAAGCAGTACCTGTTTCCTGACATAATTTATGCACTAAATGGATGCCGTATCATGAGAAGGTAGGTATTCTACAATTGTTTTTCCTAAAATTCTTAGAAAAGAGTGAAGAGCTTCAGAGTGTGTGTTCCAGATATTCCTGCATCTCGGCACTATCATTTGTTTTTTGGAAGTGTTTTTGGTTTATAAGATGGCTTGACTACTTCTTGAATATCCATCTGAATGTAGAAAACAAGAGCATAGTCAGATGAAATCCTATGTTATATGCTTTTCTAAATTAAATTTTATTTTCTAAATGTTCCAGATAAGAAAATTTAATATGATAATAGTTACAAAGGTATATGAGAACATGTTAGACATCACTAATCACAAGAGAAATGCAAATCAAGACCATATCATGAGATATCATACCAAACCTGCTAGGATGAGTTTTATCAAAAAGACAGGAAATAAGTCTTGGCAAGGCTGTAGAGAAAAGGGAATCTTTATACATTACTGGTGCGATATAGATTGGAACAACCACTATGGAAAAGAGCTACCATATGACTCAGCAATCCCTCTTCTGGATATAAACCCCAAAGAAATGAAATCACCAACTCATAAAGATATCTACACTCCCATACTTGTTGCAACATTATTCACGATAGCCAAGAAATGGACACAACTGCGGTGTTCATTGATGGATGAATGAATTTTTAAAATTGTGGTATGTACATAAACAATGTAATATTTTTCAACCTTAAAAAAGGAGGTGATCTTGTCATGTGAGAAAACATGGATGAACCTAGAGGATATTCTGCTAAGTTCAGTAAGCCGGACACAGAAAGAAAAATACTACGTGATATCACTTATATGTGGAATCGAAAAAAAAAAAAACAAATTCATAGAAACAGAGAGTAGAATGATGAGTACAAAGTGCAGGGGGTAGTGGCAAGATGGAAAGATATATATAGGCCAAAAGGGACAAAATTGCATTTATGTAGAATGAATAAGTCTAGAGATCTAAAGATCTAATATGCAACATGAGGACTAAAGTTAAAAATATTCAGTACTTTTCAAATAGAGCAGATTTTAGTTACTCTGACTACAAAACAAAGAGTATATGAGATGAAGGCCATGCTAATTTGCTTGGTTATTATAATCACTTCACGATGTATATGTATATCAAGATAAGTATATCAGAACATCATATTGTACGCCCTAAATATATACAATTAAAAATAATAGCTACAATCCTTCCTTTTCAAAAATTTAAATTAATAGTAAAAAGGATGCAAATATAATACTTTAAATAAGGACAACAGAAGAGTGAAAAATCAGACTTGTAGGAAGAAAAGCTGCATACTTGGAGAGCAACTCACATGTGCTTATTCTGTTAGTATTTTATTAGAATTAGAATTTGTATTTTTCATGTCAAGATGAATATATATAAATATATAATGTACATGCTTTTTTATAAGATGATACAAAATACAAAAATAAAAAGATTTAAAAGTGAAAGTATTTCTTTCCTATAAACAAATTTGTTCTAGCAACTAGGTTTGCACATTTTAAGGTTGAATAGATATGCCAAATTATTTTCTATCAGAAGAATCACTCTAGTATCACATGTAGGTATTAGAAAATTTTGTGCTTTTCAATTTTGGAAATAAAAACATTGTTTATGCTTCATTTTTTTCTCTTCATGATGATTATTGAGATTAGGTAGCATTTCAAATTTGCATTTAGTTTTCTCTTAATTTCCTGTTCAAAGCTTTTGCTCTTTTTTTCTTCATTGTTGCATTTAATTTTATAAGTTTTTATAATATGACATTTTTACATGTGAATGTTATGACTATAAACATACTATATAAGCTTTATATAATATATACTTATATTTAGGACATATAGATGTGTATATACATATTGTGTTAATTGAAGATGTGTATGTGTGTGTGTGTATATATATATCTCCAATCACATTCTAATCCTTCAAACTTAATTATGTAGCCTTAGTTTATTCTGATATATTTTATTTTGATAGACAAGGTTTTTTTTTGTCATTCTTTATGGTTTTTGAATTATCTGACACTGAGAAAGCCTTACTCATATTAAGAAAGTAGAGATAATTTGTATTTCAGTAAAAACTTATTCATTGTCCAGAGAATACCCCTTCAAATCATCTTATTCTAGCTTTTCTTTGCCTTTGAATTATTTTCAAATAAATCATTGTCTATATATAGCACTCCTTTTTGGATTATCTGATTCTAGCACTGTTTCATTAGTTTTGAACTATGTTCCAGCTATGTATAAATGTGTTTATTCTTTGGTTGGGAATTTGGTTTTATGATTTGACTATTTGGTGGTCTCTGGAAATCAAGGATTAATGGTTTACAGAGGTGTAGTCTCTGTTGGGTGAGAGCTGACAAAGAATCTGATGTGTTAGTCTTTTGTTTGTTTGTATGTTAATCTATTTTGAGCACAAAACAATTAAGTCTGTGCCCACCAGAAAGGAGAAAACCTCTTTTATATCTGAACCAGTGAGTTTTTGTGTTTCTGTGTTTAACATTTAACCGTAGCTGAAATTATAGATTTCAAGCTACTGGATCTTCCTATCTGTGTTTGTATGTCTAAATGTCTATATTTTATAAAGAACATTACTTTTTATAATGTGAGTATTTTTATTTTTCTACTACCAAATGGTCTTTATAAATTAGCTTATAAAATATGTAAAATTAAAGGAGCTCTGTCTGATTGGCATATAGTAGTAATAAGTAAATACAAATTGAAAATTTCTAACATTCCAAAACAAATTTTGTAATTCTAATATATTTAATATATTTAAAAAGAAATGTATTTTTTTTACAGAAACCCTCTTAAAAGATTTAAGAATTCAAGTTCATAGAACTTAGCTACACCATTGGCAAACAAAACCAGTATTTGGTTTTACAAAAACAGCTATGCCTTCTCTGATTTATCAGTGTTAAGTATAATACATGCATATATTTGTATTCTACTTGTATATGTTCTTCTTAAACTTATATAGATTTAGTTGTCAAATAAACTAACAATTTCTACTTAATACTTAAGGTTATGAAAATGTAAATTAGTGCTTAACCAGATCAAATCATTATAATGACAAATTATTCCAACATTATGTTTGTAAAATATCAGCTTGGAGATAATTTCCAAGATTTTAGCCAATAATATTTTGGACTGATATTAAATTGGTTTAAATAATTGATATTTACTTGAGTACCTAATTCATTTCTACGTAAAATAGAATATTGAAACATTGAGTACTAGGCAATATTTGAAGTTTCTATGCATTTTATTCTTATTTTTTTATTATAGAGAAGTCTTAACTTTAGATCTTATTTTTCTAAACTATAGAACAGGTATGTTAATAAACATGTTCATGCTTTACTTCTTCAAGAAGTTGTTTAAGGGATAGTTGTAGCTATAAAAACTTGTGTTATGTGTATTCATGTGCTTTATTAGTTGTTAAAATGCTGATGTGTGCCCGATAGTTCACAATTGTTCATCCTGTAGTTTCTTAGGGACATAGAAGTTACTTTGACTAAAAATTACAATAAGTTAATAAAGTTATAATTAGTATGCATAAATGAAGCTAGTAGGAGCAAAAATGGCAGGGAGGTACACGTTTGTATAAAAGATAATGAGAAAGATTTCTATTTATCAAGAGAAAAACTTCTAGTTTTGTCCTTACGTAAAATGTCTGGTCATTCCAGCGTGAGAAAGAGGAGAGTGAAGAACAAAACCTGAGTGGATATAGAATCTTGAAAGTTTATGAAAAAGGGACTTTATTTGCCTTGAATTGCAGTGTGTGCAAATAATGAGTCTGAAAAGAAGAAATAAAATTTGTTAAAACTTCGCTTAAACTTCTAACCCAAGATTCAGTGAAACAAGATCAATCACGTAGGATTGAATGGACTGATGAGGGAATGTTGTAGGTTTTTTTGGTTTTGATATTTCAGTGATCTACGTTCCAGTCATTTTAGGAAGAACTTTCCCTCTCTTCTTAAGCTAACTGTAACTCAAAACAATTTAGTAATTGTTTTTTTTTTTTTTGTAATTTGAAATAAAGCAGTTTAAAATGGGCCCATTTTTCGTGTGTGGGCCTCTCCCCCCAGAATTCAGAAACTCTTATTAAATCTTACTTTTCATGGCAATATAGTTATTTTAGGTTCAGTGAAAAAAAAGTTTCTCTTTTTTACCAGGTATAATTGAAAAGATTGGTTTTGGAAAGTCCCTGGACTTTCCTGGAATGTCATATTAGAGAATGATGCTCATTTAATCAGATATGACTAGAAACTTTTAAGAAATTGAGGTTGATTTTACAAAGCAATGCTCACAAAGACTTCTTGAGAAAATTGGACTAGTACTAGTTTCCAGGGTTCCCAGCCTCACAGATGATAATGGAAAAAGTCACTTTCTGACAAGCCCAGGGACCTTAGTATATTTTGGAAACTTTGAGAATTCACTTAAATGTATATTTACTGCAGGTAAAACGTAAGGAAGAGAATGTCTTAACTTATTACTAATGTAAACATAGGAGTAACACATATAACCCAATTTCATCTCAAACAATGTGTGTAGGAAGGATAGTTTGAAATGCAAAAACTATGACTCAGATATGCAAAAAGAAAAAGAGTAGGACTCTTCCTAGCTTCCCTATGACAATAACATCCAATCAGAGTATATCTGGAGACTTCCTATTGTTCACTATACAGCTTTCCCACTCCTCTGTCTGCCTTTTTAAAAATTTTATTTTATTGTGGTAAAAAGCACTTAATAAAAGATCTGCTTTCTTAAATTTTAAGTGTACTACACATTATTATTGGCAATAGGTACAATGTTCTACAGCAGATCTCTAGAGCTTAGTCATCTTCCTTAATTGAAACTTTTTGTTCACAATTAGTAACTCCCCATTTCCCCTTCTCCCTATCCCCTAGTAAGCACCATTCTATGGTTTGGTTTTATGAATTCGATTAGTCATAATAGCCAAGATGTGAAAACAACCCAAATATTCATCAATAGATAAATGGATAAAGAAAATATAGAGTATACATATGATGGAACACTATTCAGCCTTACAAAAGGGGAGTCTGCAACATGCAACACAGATGAAACCTGAGGACATTAGTCTAAGTGAAATAAGCTAGTCACAGAAGGACAAACACTGCATGATTCCATTCTTATGAAATACCCTGCCTCTCTTTGAGTCTCTGTCAAAAATAACTGATGACTCCCTGGTGAAAGCAAGCACTGAATAAATTTCCTCTGGTTTGCTCTCTTTTGTGTCATCTTTGCAGATTTCTGCAACATCTTGTTTGCTTTACTACTGGTCCTGCTTTGGTACAGAGCACCCTGCATGGAATTCCTCTCAGAGTTCCAAATTGGAAGTGAGGAGCCAGCTCTTTTTGCTTTCTCCTTCCCCTTGAACCTGTCTGAAGTTCCTGGCATTCACTATTACATTGATGTTGAGTTCCATCTTAAGAACCAATCAGTACCTTAAACAGGTCTCTTCTCACCTGGGTCTCACCACCTCCTGCTTGAATATTATTTTTGCTACTAGCCTTAAGGGAAAGCTGTCTTGATTCATCCTACCTTCTTGCTTAACACCAGATTGTGTGCTTGTGCCAGTGCTTTCTTCATTTCAAGCTTGCTGCAAAAAGCAAGACTTCTACAAAATTTAATTCAAATATTTCCTTAAATTGGGGAGTTTTAAAAGAAAAAAACGTGCCAGAGAGCAGTTTTTGATGAGATATAAAAAATGGAATATTTGGTTGAAGGTTATTAGGCTTCTCACAAGATTGAAATTTAGCTCTCCAAATAAATTCAACCTACCAAAAGATAACTTAATCTCATGAAGTCTTTCAGGAAGTATTCAAACTTCTTCCCCAAAAGGTTATTAATTCCACAAAATAGCTAAACTAATTTTTCTCCAGATAGTCTCTCCATCATTTAGACAATTTCTTTTTCATTTGCTTTTGGTATCAGTTCTTTGACCACTATCATGTTAGTGTGCATACATTCTCTTTTCCTCCATTCATTTTTTTTACCATAAAATTCATAGAAATCTCTAATTTGATAATCAAGGTTAAGTAATTATTTGTTTTAAGTGGCATTTGCCCTCTCCTTTCCTTAGATGATAAATTTTGCCATTTAGCCTATACTTATTGTCAAAAAGCTGAGACTTGTAGGTGGTATGTAGGAAGAGGAAGTAAATATTGAACTAACATAAGAAGACAATATTTCAAGTGAGTTTTCAAAACCTCTTCCAAGTTGAACAGAATTGTATTTATCAATAGACTATTTTTCACATACAAAAAATCTTGAATGTTATCAGTTTTATTGAGAAATACTTTCTTCAAAAATGTGATGGCCAAGAGATAACAGTACAGATCTTCCTTCCCTCTCACTTCATGTAGAATAGGTCAATGATAGTAGTTTTCACAACTTCTCCCTCATTCATTTTATTCAAATTCAGAAATTTATCCTGAACTACCTGTTTTCTCCCTGAAAATGAGCTTCTTGCTCCTAAATGAGTTCATTTATTATGGATTTACATATGGCAGTTGTTTGAAAAGCCTCTAGGGTAAGGTTCTAGGTGAATCCTTAGCATTATAAAAACAGCTTGAACATAATCAAACTCATTTGTATCACATTTTGAATTGACTTTTACGAGAATCTTTGATTGATAATTCAGGGTTTTGTTTTTTTTTTTCTTTTTTCTTCAGTTGGCAGGTACTCAGGGGAAGACAGAACAGGTATATTTAATCAATAGATGTAGTGACACTGGTGACCTGCAGATAAGGCCAATACAAATTAAAAAAACACCCCCCTACACACACACAATTGCTTTTGTGCAGTTGCAATGCTTTTTGAAAACTATTTACAAATATTGTGGAATGAACGCAAGGCGGTCTACTTCCTATTTTACCTCATGACTCACTGCATGAGTAATTCACCATCTGTGCCTTGATTTGTCAATTACATCCTCTAGAATCATATTTTTACAAGTTTCCATAAGAATAAAAATGGCACTATTACATCAATGGAAAGGGAGTGTTTCTAATTTTCTGGTTAGTTTTGTCAGCAGAAGTATAAAAATAAATATTCAAAGCAACAATATGTAACACTTACCCACACCCCATCACAAATATAAATAGTTCAATCAATTTCACGTTTCACTCTGACCACAAATGAAAGCCAGGACTAAAGGATCCCTGAAACTAACTCCACAAGCCCTTTTTCTAAAGCGTGAATTGCTTTACAGTATTCCCAATAAGTGGGCATGCACATGAGGAAGTTCATTTCATTTTTTTTTTTTTTTAACAATTCTACTTGTTAGAAAGATCTTCTTTGAAAATGAGTTGAGTTTTGCACTCGCAGGAACCCTTCAATACATGTAATATTCATTATTCCTATAATTTTACAAGATGTATATTAGTACTCCATTTTGCAAATGAGATACAGAAATTCAGAAATATTGATTTTCTTGCTCAAGTTCACAGAACTATTAAACATCACAGCAGATATTTCCATCCCACTCTGATTCACTCCATATTTTCTTCACTTTGTAGGTCCCTGATCATATTTCCCTGCACGATTTTCTTTGTCTTGAGCTAACAGTGACACAAGAGAAATACAGAAAGCACCCTGCTGAGAAGAGAATACCAAGCATCTATTCATATCCTACAATTTAGGGCCTGATTTTAATACAATTATTTCTAAAATTTCAATAAGTAGTTCCCTAATGGATCTCTTCTGACCACCACTCATACATCAAAAATTAACTTTTGATTTTCCTTCAGACTGAACTGATAAGAAGAAATTAGAATAGGGTGCTGAAGAGTTGTTACCTAATGCATTTTTCCAGATAATAAAAGCAAAATACAAATTAAATTACTAGATGATTTAAAAGGCTATTTTTCATTTTGTGGATTTAGCCATTGAGTCTACTTTCGGAGGTACAAAGGATCAGATATGGTTTTATCTGTTTATCAAACATCTCGCAACTTCTTTCATTCTTTACTTGAATCACCTCTACCATTCTTAAATGAGTACAAAAGAATAAACTACTGAGCTACGTTTATAGAATCTGCCAAATAGATTTCAATAAATAATCTTGATAGGACTTGCAATTTTTAATTAGTTCAATCAGCACTCATGGAGAATATAATTACCACAAAGGACTCTCTTCAGAACAGTGCCCCACTTTTATAGATATTTCTGAAAAATGCCTTAAAGGCCATTTTTAATTAAATGTAGACTTCTATTCCCCTTAAGAACAACTTCTAAGGCAAAAATAATCTAAATACTTTTGAAGGAAATAAAAATATTCTTACATTCAGTACACATTTTCTGTTATGTCCTTCAGGGCCAGTTCCTGCCAGACATGACCATAGAGTGTTTTACAAGTTTAGATAATTGTTTTAGTTCACAGAGGTGAAATGCCAAGGAAGCCTCTAATTATATAGAGGTTTTTCTCCTATAGGCGTACATGGATTCCTAAAATTTTCTTTTGGTAGTTTATGTTGCATATTTCAAAAGATAAGCAGTATTTATAATACCCTACCCAAAACAGGGGTATTATACTCAGAAAAATCTCAAAAGCAAATATTAACATGAAACAATGATTAATCACTCCTAATCCAATGTAAACACAAAATAGAATATCTTCAATTGTGTATTATAGTAATAACCAGCACTACAAATATTTATTGACTTTATTTTATGTGGGGGGTCATTTTTCCAATATTAAATTATTTAATTCACCAATCTTCTGAAAAAGGCATTATGATTGCTCAGTTTTATAGATGAGAAAACTTAGACACAGAAAGTTTAATTGATTTATCTGTGGTCATACTGTTAACAAGTAGTCAAATTGGAATTTGCAACCAGCGCATATGGCTTCAGAGTATAAACTCCTAACCCGACACAGACAGCCTGTAGTATGATTGCCTGCATGTCTGTCTAACTCATTGATTGCATCCTTTGCATGTTGACCACCTTTAAATGATAATTATCATTTAAACAGCTGCCCGGTAGTAAATCCTACTACCTTTTATAGATAGTGAAGGGCTAATATTGTCAGTAATTGAGTTTTACTCACTTATTAGCAATCAGACTAGAAATGATTTTAATTAAGACTAATGATAAAATATTCCTATCTAATATTTTGTGTCATTAAGATCTTTCAGTACAACAGATGTATTTCACAAATGTGCTTTAAAGAAAGCTTCTATGGCAATATTATTGTCATTATAAAATTAGTAGAATTATGTTGAATTACTTAAGAGCACACTTCAAGGAAAAATATTAATAACATGGTTATGCATGATTAATGAAGAACTCATATTCCCATAAACTAATTCCTCATTCTGTGAACTATGTATAATTTTGAAATTCAGTAAATTACAAAAAATGAGCATAAGAAAACAGTCATTATTTCATTAAAATAACATTATAGTGTTAAAATAACACCATTTTATGTTATTTAATAACATAACATAACATAATAACATAAAAACATAATTTAATAACATAAACAAAATAACCTTAAAGTAACATTAAACATTATTTAAAGGGAGAAGAATAGATTTTTTAATGCATATTGATATTTCAACAATGAATCAAATTTTATTTAAAGTTAACCAATTCTTTTAAAATATATTACAACAAGGTTATAGCTATAGATGAAGTTAATACACAACATATATTTCATTCAGTTAATCATGCGTATAATACAATATTAACATTACTCCTAAAAGGGAAATATCAAAGCTCTTAAATGGAAAATGATACCACTATAATCATCCAAGAATGGAGTAAGAATATCCAAGTAAAAGTCATTCACAATTGATTAATGTTTACATTGCATCACAAATCCTTAAAAGTTCCTAATCATAGAGCTCATAAATAATGGGTACAATGCACACTATCTTGGTGAGGGGCATACATATAACTTTGACTCAAACTGCACAAAAGCAAATCATGTAACCAAAATATTTGTATCCTCATAATATTCCAAAATTAAAAATAAATGTGTTTACAGCTCTGTCATTAAACTTAATTATCTCTTTCCAGAATTCTTTAATCCTGTGGTACTGGCAAAGTATAATTTCAGTTTCCATTGCAAGTATAAAGAAAAAAAAAAAAAAAAAAACAGTGGAAGCAGTCCCTAGTGGTAGTAACAACAGAAAAAAGAATATTGATTTCCAATGATTTCTAAACGATAGTTTTACAGTGTAAAAATAACCATCTTGACAACAGTAACCAAAAACACGTGACTTAAAAGATGAGCTCTTTTGTAGAATATCCAGCCTACTGTGCTTTTTGGCTTAAAAAATCTCCAGCCTATCCCATCTCATTCAATACAACAGAATTTATAAGTCCAAAAATGAACTTCAATATCAAAATTAAAAATTAAAACTTCAATTAAAAAATTAAGTCACTCATATAACAGTTTTTACAAATGTGTTTAAATCTTTACCTTTGTCCTAGTCAAAAAAGTCTCTGTGTTTGGAATCAGATGACCTAGATATAAAATCAAGTTTGCTATCAATAATCTGAGTGATTTCATATGAATTTCTTTAAATATTCAGGTTTTAGTTTTCTCACAAGTAAAATAAAATGATGACATAATCTTGTAGATATTAAGAATTAAAAAATTGCTATGAATGACAATAGGGCTGACCAATAGTAGGAATTACAAATATTTTCTGAAAACACACATAATTTTATAGGGGCATAATTGTAAATATAGAAAATGTTCTAGTATCGAACTTTATGTTTTTAATCATTTATATAAAACTTTTCCCAATATATTAATACTAAAAATACTTTGTCAGATATGATAAGAGGCATTGAGGATATAGCTGTATTAGTTATTATATATAGTAACAGTATCCAAACTGTGTGGTACTGGTGCAGGCATAGACACAAAAAGCAATGGAACAGAATAGAGAACCCAGAAATAGACTCACATACATATGTCCAACTGAATTTTAACAAAGGTTCAAAAGCAGTTCAATTGAAGTTAGACAGCCCTTCCAACAAACGTTGGTGCTGGAACAATTGAACATCATGGGGGCAGGGGCAGGGTGCTCAACCTGTCATATACCTTATACAAAACGTATCACAAAATGGATTATGAACTTAAAATGAAACCATAAAAATTAAACTTTTAGAAAAAATAAACAGAGGAAAAATTCTTCAAATATAAGTCTAGACAAAGAGTTCTGAGATTTGACAACAGTAGCATATCCTTAAAGAGAAAACTAGTTACTTTAGACTTTATCAAATTAAATTTATACTTTTAGAAAGACCCTATGAAGAGATTGAAAAACAGTAAGCTACAGACTGGGAAAAATACTTGCAAATCACACATCTGACAAAGAACTATTGTCTAAAACATATCAAAAACTCCACCATATAAACACAAGTCTGTGTAGAACATGAGCAAAATATATTGAGAGCTATTTTATTGAAGATACACAGATGGCAAATAAGCACAAGAAAATATGATCAACACCATTAGCTGTTAGGGAAAGTCAAATTATATTTGCAATTAGATATCACATACACCTATAAAAATAGCTAAAACAAAAATTTTTGACAACATCAAATGCTGATAAGAATGTGAGGAAACTGGATCACTCAAACATTGCTGGGAAAATGTAAAGTGGCACATCATCTGAAAATCAATTTGGCATTTTCCTAAAAAACTCCACGTACAACTATCATATGATGCAGCAATTGTTCCCTGGGCATTTATTACAAAGAAATAAAGATTTATATTCATAGAATATCTACAAATAAATCTTTAGAGCTGCTTTATTTGTAATTACCCCAAACTGGAAACACTCCAGTTTACCTTCAACATGTGACTGATTAAACAAACTGTGGTACATCCATACCATGGATTGCTACTCTGCAAAAAGAAGTAAACTACTGATATACACAACAAACTGGGTGAATCTCCAAAGAATTTTTCTGAGCCAAAAAAAGCCATTCCCAAAAAGTTACATACTATATAATTCCATTTATATAACATTCTTGAAATCATAACAATGACAGAGATGGAAAATAGATTAGTGGTTGACAGGGGTTAAGGAGAGGGTGCTTGGTTGAGAGGAAAGTGGATGTGGATAAAAAATTGCAACATGAGGGATTGGATGACAGTAAGATGGCAGAATGGGAGTTGCAGCAGTACCGAGCTCTTGCCATTTGCGACAACATGAGTGAAACAGGAAGACCTTGTGTTAAGTGATATATAAGCATCACACAGGACAGATGTTGCATCATCCCACTTATACTCTGTATCTAAAATAGTCAAATTTGTAGAAGCATGGCGTAGAATAGCACCCAGGGCCTGGGGTGCTGGAGAAATGAGGAGTTGTTCAGTGAGCATAAAGTTTCAGTTATGCAAAACGAATGCGTTTTAGAGATCTGCTGCACAATATAGTGCCCATAGTTAACAATACTGTATCATATACTAAAAACTTTTGTTAAGGAAGATCTCAAATTAAGTGTTCTTACCGCACAAAAAAATGTTAACATGGTATCTTTTAGAGAATAGCCAATTAAAATGTTACTGAATCAAAGTAAAATGCTGCTTTATATTCAACTTGGTAATTCTCAAAATAATTTCCTTAAATCAAAGATTTGCTTTGGTTATAGAATAGAGCTTCCTGGGAGCATTTTCCCTCTCATTGTCTGGAATTGAGAACAAAACTTAAAAATAAAGTATTCTTTTCCATCTTGTTGCTTAAATGAGTAATGTAGTAATATGCCATAATGTAATATAAAGATTTAAAGCTAACAATTTCCATATTTTTGTGATATTTGATAAAAACATATTTACATATTATTTATATCAAATATATATAATTGACTGATTAATTATCGAGAAATTATTCTACAAAACAAAGTTCCAACCCTTCATTTACTATAGCAATTGCAGTGAACATACCCTTCCCCGTTATTCATACTGATATTTTTTCTGGAGATGCTGTCAAGGACACTGTTTTATTAAGAATGAATACTATACAAATTTTTTAAAAAGCTGAAATATTCACAATTGTGTCAATGAGTAGCATAGAACAAAATGCTTTTTTACTCAAAAGTATAAAAAAGCCTTGTTGATACCATGTGAGGCTTCTTAGAATGAAGAAAAATCGTTTTCTTAAAGATTGACTGCCAAATTGCAGAATTTACATAAGCAAAATTTATTCAAAATATTCCTAATGTGTTAAAGTACTGCCTGATACAATGTAATGCAGCATAAAGTAGTAGCCGAAATCAATCCCAGTGGGACTTGTGTTAATAGGACTGTTTTAACGAGAATATATCTTCATCACACGAACTGCAAAAGACAAAGATTGAAAGATGAATGCATTTAGTGACCATAACTGATAAAAATAATGTGTGCTCAATAATTTGAATTTAATTTTTCAGGCAACGTTTCATGCATGTGGTTTGGTTCATCATAGTTCCTGGTCTTTGGTCCTTTTTCTCTCTTTCCCACCTTAGACATCAATATATACCTATTCTGTCATATTTTGTATTTGAATTATATAGTGACAATTCTTACATTGAGTCATTAAACCATTAGGCATTTGGAAGGGAATTGTGTGATGTAGAGATCTAACCCTATTTCTTTTTTTGTTGTCATTATTTTTTTTTTTATTTCAGAATATTATGGGGGTACAAGAATTTTGGTTTTCATGTAATGTGTTTGCCTCACCCAAGCCAGAGCTATAAGCATGCCCTTCCGCCATACAATGCGCTCCACACCCATTAGTTGTGAATATACTCCCCTCACTGCCTTCCCGCCTGACAGGCACCTGATAAATATTATTGCAATGTGAGCACCTTAGTGGTGATCAGTTAGTATCAATATGATGGCAAGTACATGTGGTGCTTGTTTTTCCCTTCTTGTGATACTTCACTTTGAAGGATGGGTTCCAGCTCTATCTAGAATAATACAAGACGTACTAGATCACCATTGTTTTTTGTAGTTGAGTAATATTCCACGGTATACGTATACCACATTTTATTAATCCACTCATATTGATGGGCACTTGGGTTGTTTCCACATCTTTGCAATTCTGAATTGTGCTGCCATAAACATTCAAGTGCAGACATGTTTATTACAGAATGTCTTTTTTTTTGTTTGTTTGGGTAGATGCCCTGTAATGGGATTCCTAGATCAAATGGTAGTTCTATTTTTAGTTCTTTGAGATATCTCCAAATTACTTTCCACAGAGGTTGTACTAATTTGCAGTCCCACCAGCAGTGTAAGAGTGTTCCTATCTCTCCGCATCCACGCCAGCATTTGTTGTTTTGGAACTTTTTGATAAATGCCATTCTCACTGGAGTTAGGTGATATTTCACTGTGGTTTTGATTTGCATTTTCCTAATGATTAGAGATATTGAGCACTTTTTTATACGTTTGCTGGCCATTAGTCTGTCTTCTTTCGAAAAGTTTCAGTTCATGTCCTTTGCCCACTTTTTGATGGGGTTGCTTGATTTTTTTCTTGTTAATTTTCTTAAGTTCTATATATTCTTATTATCAGCCCTTTATTGGATGTGTAGCATAAGAATATTTTCTCCCATTCTGAAGGTCATCTATTCATTCTAATGATGGTTTCCTTGGCTATGCAGAAGATTTTTGTTTGATCAGGTCTCATTAATTTATTTTTGTTGCTGCTGTGATTGCTTTGGGGATCTTCTTCATAAATTCTTTGCCTAGTCCAATGTCTATAAGAGTTTTCCCAACATTTTCTTCTAGAATTCTTAAGATTTCATGCCTTATGTTTAAGCCTGTTATCCATCATGAGTTGATTTTTGTGAGAGGTGAAAGGTGTATTTATTGTCTTGACACCAGTTACTGAAGAATCTGTTTTCCCCTTCAGTTTTCCATGGCTGATAATGCTTATTGGTTATGCCTGGGGGCTCAAAAGCAGTAGTTATCAATCATAGCTTTCCAGTATATTCATCTGAGAAGCTTTTAAAACACACCTATGACTGAGCCTTACCTCCAGAAATTTGTTTATGGCAGGGCCAAGATGTTGACATTTTTAATCACTAAATTATTTGTCATGTGGACAGGCAGATCCCTGCTCTAAAGTTAAACTACTAGAGTTGGAATCCAGGTTCTATCTTATGCTAACTGTGACATTGGGAAGTTACTTATAATATTTTAATATCTCTGTGCCTCAGTTTTCTCACCCAGCAATTCAGTATACTAATAGTTCCTAACACATGGAGAGACTTTTGGTATTGCATGAAATAATGCAGAAATAATTAGATATAATTAAGAAGGTAGTTGTGAAAAGAGGATGTATTAAATAGATGTCCAAGCTAGCAAAAACTTTACATTAAGGGAATTCTTAGAGATATTTCATGACATTAAAAGTGCAAAGGATAACATATTGGAAGCTGATACAACCAGTAGAGTGCTAGCACTGTTCCAACTACCGGTGAACTTTTACAAAGACACAAATATTTTAATTCTCAATGTTACTAATGTTTTATCATAGAGTATGCTAAATATATATAAGTTTCACTATCTTTTCATTTTCCTCTCCGCTCATCACCAACAATAGGAGATTGTATAACGTTTTCACAAAAACTTTGACAGTTCACAGAACAATCATAATTTTTTCCCATTAACTATTAAGATCATTTTGCACTTTGAGAATATACAGTTGGAGGCCACTAAAAGTATATTTATTCAAATCCTTTCTGAAATTACCATACTCATCAGTTATGAATGGAAAGAAAGAAATATGAGATAATATTACTTTTCCCAATTACATCATCTAGTACTGATGATAGCCCTTCTAATCATAAATTAATTTAGAATATTATATGATACTAGAAATAGTTGTAAACTTTTTGTTTACTACATCAAAAATGTCATTTGGATTTGTATGTGTGCATATATGTAGTGTGTGTTTAAAATGATATCATCTGATATATATTTTTTTCTTACCATCATCAAATTGATTTTTGAAGCATATTTTTATCCAGTTTATTTAATTGTATTGTGTTATTTATGCTTCCTATAATTTAATATTTGATAGGAATATATTATCTATATCTATATATTTCCCCAAAAGTTAAAGTTATTTTCACATCACTGTATCCTTTTGAAGTAATTTTGCTCCTAATCATTACTAATGTTTACATGGAAAAGGTACATCTATAAAGTTCTCACTTCACTCTTTATTTTAAAAACATTCATTATTTGAACTGAAATAAAAGGTTAAGTATGGTAGAAATAAAAAGTTGAGAGACTAAAAATGATAAAGGGTGATTATTTATAATCACCGGTAAATAGTCACCCTTCCTAATTTGTTACCGAGCTGATGTTATTTCTATTACGGTTTTTTTTTGTTCTTTGTTTACTAAGTCAATGAATTTTTTCCACTACCTTATTTATGTCCCTTGAAATGAGACTTTGAAGTTTGATAAACAGTACAGTCTATTTCCCATTCCTTAACTGTGCTGTGTTAGTCACTTTCTCCAGGATAACATGGCAGAAGATTTACTGAGTCAGTTTTGAGCTTTGAGTGAAGAGTCCCTGAAACATATTCTCTTCTCTTCTACCTGAGAACAAGCTGGGGTACTCTGCTGTAGGATAAGGTAATATTCATTATGTAAAAGTTTTCAATTTTTTTTTCTTTTTATGGAACATAGATAAAAAAACACGTTTTTCATTATGTTTCTCTTTGAGAAAATCCTTGAATAACCAACATTCTGAATAATAATTTTTAATAGCATACAGCCACATATATCCTTCTACACATGCATCAGGTAAGAGAATATATTTTTATTTTTCAAGAAAATCATTCATATCTAGTTTGGCATTCAGAATAATAGATTCAAACAGAACCATATCATGAATCGATACACAAATTTTTCTAAGTCATAAAAAAAAAAGTCAAAGAATGCATGATGTCATTCATTTGGTAGGTCTAAGAAACATTCAGAATCTATGGTCCCTTCAAGTCATTTGCATCTAATTCTTCTTCTTTTTAAAACATTGATTTATTTTCAAATGCTCTTTCAATTATGATAAAAGTCATCCATACACATGATTAAAGAAATCAAAAACTGCAAACCCCTTCTTTTCTCTTCTAGGGAGTCAGCTATGCCCTCTGGAGGTAATTGCATTTTATTATGCCTCTCCGCAGTACTCCATTGTTTCCAAACAGGTTAAGTTCCACATTTTTGATTTTCACCAATTTACAGAATGAGATGCTGTAATCATCGTTTCTTTCTTTTTTTTTTTAATTTCAGCATATTATGGGGGTATAAATGTTTAGGTTATATTTATTGGCTTTGCCACCCCTTCGCCCCCAAGTCAGAGCTTCAAGCGTGCTCATCCCCCAGACGGTGCGCATCGCACTCATTATGTATGTATACATCCATCCCTTCCTCCCCCCTCCCATCTGCCCGACACCCGATGAATGTTATTCCTATATGTGCACTTAGGTGTTGATCAGTTAAAACCAATTTGACGGTGAGTACATGTGGTGCTTATTTTTCCATTGGTAGTAAATATCATCGCACCTGTCCCCACCCCACCCCTCTCCTGCTTATGTCACTTTGGACACATAGATTTTATGTTTTCAATGTTCCACTCGATTAAAAACATCTTTCTTTTGATATTTAATTTGACACGAATTTGGCCCATGGGAGGCTCTTCAAGCTGCCTTCTGTGTTATTTCAACATATCTCGGGTCATCTCTGAGATTCCTTGGTTTCTACTTAATAATACATGATTTTGCAGACTCATTTTGTATAGACCTGCCACACAGCAGGAGTCCAAGCACCCCTGAAAACTTTTACTGGGTAATTGTATTCAGAAATCATACAATGCTGCTAGGTTTTCTGACTTTATATTAGAGTATCAACATATCTTCTAGGCTGCAAGGAGATACATATAAAACATATATCTACATCTATAACATATGTATATTTATCATACATGCCATTGTTATCAAAGTCAAATTTAATATCACAAATTTTGCTTATTTATTTTATAATCTTGTCTGTTTTTATAGTAAAGCCTATTTATTAATAGACTTTATTCAACAGGTTGTATAAAATTGGTTCAAAATTACCAGCACCAAAAGTAGTTCAAACACTAATACTACTGCATAAACTTGCAGATTTTTTTGGTAACTCATTATTCTTAAAATATATTTCTCTAATATGAATGTAAATAATTAGAGTTTTATGTTCAAAATTAATTTGAATTAATATTGGTCCATTGGATTTCATGTGCACCTGTATGTGTGTGTGTATAAATTTGATATAATGTTAGGTATATTTTTTTCAATATTTTAAAGTGCTTCCATTCTTCCAAGTGAAGTATCGCAAGAATGGAGAAACAAGCACCATATATACTCATTATAAAATTGGTACTAATTAATCAACACTTATGTACACATATGGAAGTAACATTCACTGGGTGTTGGGCAGGTGGGCAGGAGGGGATGGGTATATTCACACCTAATGGATGCAGTGCACACTGTCTGGGATGGGCATGCTTGTAGCTCTGACTTGGGCAGTGCAAAGGCCATATATGTAACCTAAAAGTTTGTAGCCCTGTAAAATTTTGAAATAAAATAAAAAACAAACAAAATAGTATCATACAGAAACATTTAAAAAATAAAATGCTTTCTCCCTTAATGTACAAACTTTTTTAATTTTATTTTTTATTTATCTTTTAATTTTTTATATATAAACTCAATATAGAAAATATAGCATGATTAAAATTCAAAATTACACAAAAGTATATACACAGATAATTATTTCATGCATCCTTACCCCTTTCTCCCCAGTCTTCGTGCCCTAATTTGTAATTTTTTAAAAATTAGTTTAGTATTTAACGTTCTAATGTTTATGATTTAAAACTCTAGTGTTGTTTTTCAAAATGAAATAGAAGCCCATAAATATTCTTTTATTAGTATTTCTTGCCCTTAGTTTTTACACAAACTGAAACTGTTATAAACATCATTCTGTACTTGCATTTTATCACTATATGTGTGTGCATGTATACACATACATATATATTATTTATTCCTAATAATATGCAACTTAATCAGTACACGTAGTTTACTGTACATAGGTACCTTTCTCATCTTTCTAATGATAGGTGCACTGCTCGTTATGCAAATTTATTCAATCTCTACTCTTTTGATGCACATTTAAATTGTTGCCAATGCTTTTCTTTTGCAAAGTTATGCCCCAGTAAATAAACTTGTACATTGTTTTCCATATTTCATGTCTTCAGAGTAGATTTCTAGAGATGGGATTGCTGTCACAAAAGAAAATTCATTTAGCATTTATTTTTCTGGTATATATTTTTAAATGGCTCTCAGATAATCCAACACTACTTAATGAAGAGTCCATTGTTGACTCTAATGATTTAAAATATCATCTTTATAAAATGCTAAATTTACATACATACTTGGGTATATTTGTGGAACTTGTTCTTCTGTTTTATTGACCATCTGCTTCTTCATATGCCAGCACCATATTATTTAAAATATTAATTTCCCCAGTGGTTGGAAAAAAATGGCCTGTGGAACAATTTCAGCCCACCATTGTAACATAGTCTGCTGTAGACACATTGAGCACCTTGGGATTTCTTGGATCTCTGGGTCATAAGTGTCAGTTACAGATGTACTTATTCTCCAGCCTGAGAGACTGAAAGGCTCTTTATTGTAAATAAAGTTATATTGAAACACAACCATGCTCATTCCTTTACATATTGGCCATGGCCACTTTCTTGCTCTAAATAAAAAGATGAATTGTTGACATATGGTCTCCAAAGCCTAAAATATTTACTCTCTGGCCCTTTACAGAAAGAGGTTTGCCAACTGCTACTCCAGATGGTTGGTAAAATACAGTATGCCATAGAAAAGCAATAACTTCCAACAGTTCCTCAGTGAAGATTTTGAGTTCCAGCAGTTTAAATCTTTCACCCTCTTGCCATTAAGAAAAAGTCATAATGATACCGTGTGCACACACACACACACACAGACACACACACACACCCTATTTGGTGGTACTGCACCTATCCATTTATTAGATAATCCTAAAATTTACATATTTAAAACAAGATGGATCCTTTCAATCTGTCGGGCTGGAGAATAAGTACATCTGGTGCTTATGGCCCCAAAATCCAATAACTCTCAAGGTGCTCAATGTGTCTATAGCAGGTTAGGGGATGCGCTAAGGAATCTTCAAGAAATCCTTACTAGAAAAAGAAAACATAAGATGTACTGCTTGAAATTCTTCTAGTGAGAAGAATTTCTCTACTCTCTCGGTGGTCAGACCCACCTGTGCATGGGAATGTAGGGACAAAGCAGTGCACTTATGCCTAAAGCCAATATATCATAAGATACTTTTGTGAGGCGAGAGCAGTTTTTTATTTTCTCCACAGATGATTACCGGAAATTTTGCATAAAGCCTGAAGTCAGGTTTGATGAATGTGGAGCAACATAGGGAGGAATACACACACTTTTAGAGCAAGACAATGTGAATTATAGGCTCACATAATGAATCAATAAAAACATCAGTACTATTGCCTACATATATTGAATGTGTCTAATATGTCAGACATTGCTCTAAGAGCTTTGCTTATGTTAACTCATTCTTCCTAAAAAGTCCTTAAAGTAGGTACAGTTTTGATTTCCCTTTGAAAACAAAGAAATTCAACCATAGAAAAAGGTTAAATAATTGGTTCAAGTTCACATAGCCAAAAAAAAAAAAAAAAACAAAAACGGTTGCTATAGTTTGAATGTGTCTCCTTCAAAATTCAGGTGTTGCTAATGTGACAGCATTATTAGCACTTAATAGGTGATAAGGACATGAGGGGGCCTTCTTAGTGAATGGGATTAAGGTCTTGATAAAGGATGCTTTAGGCAGAGTTCAGCTCTCTTGCCCTTCTACTCTGCCATGTAAGGACACAGAAGTCCCCTACCTCCAGTGCTTACACAAGACAACCAAACCTGCCAGTGCCTTGATCTTGTATTTCCTAGCCTTAAAGAACTACGGGAGTATAGATTTCTGATTTTTATACATTACACAGTCTCAGGTGTTTTTCTTGTAGTACCACAAAATGGACAGTGATGGAGCCAAAATTTGAAAAAAAGAGTGTCTAATTCTACATTCAACATTTTATTTGTCTGCCTTTCAAAATTATTAACAACAGTAAATATTGAATGGCAAACTCAAAATTCAGACCACTTATTATATAAATCAAAATTTTTATCCAATAGAGGTTTTTGATAATGATTACATAAGGCATTTTATTATTCATATTATAAAAATCCTAAATCACATAATTCATTTTCACATAGTTATTTCTTTGCATTTAAAAAAATGTGGTATTCTAATTGCTTTATATGCCACAATTTAAGCTAAACTATTTCTTAATAACATAGCTGATAAATGGTCAGAGCTACAGAAATTCTATTTCTGATTTTCATTCTAATTTTGCCAGAGGCAAACAACATCTGTTGATACCTGTCATCACTGATATCAGTCATTTCGTTAAATTTTCCTTGTTTTAGTGTTCCCCACAGTCATCACTGATCATATGATGTCCATTATAATTTTGTTCTGATGCCCTATATCATGATCTTTTGTTTCATTTGTTCTCCTTTATTAGGGTCATTAGAGAACTGACATTGAGTTAGCCTGTCACCAGGCATCTGGCCTGCTAGTTCTTATCTGTCACAGTGTCATGATGTAATCTTTTAACAATGCCTGAATTATGACCTCTACATAGTAAAAATAAACAAATTAGGACACATTGTAAAAATAAATTTAAAAGAAGATTAGGGGAGAGAAAGAGAGAGAGAGATAAACAGAGAGACAGGGAGGATACTGAGCTAAGAAGAACATTATGTTTAATTTATACATGTCTGAAGTATATACCACGATAGTGATTATAACTAAAAACTACAACTCAAGTTTATTAAACGTTTGCATCCGTGATACTCATATCTATTCAAAATGTGCAGCCCCCAAAGTGATTTTTTTTTTGTACTTCTTCATACCTGCTTATGGAAAAAAAAATGTTAAGTTTTTGCTTCTACCGAAAAGTTAAGCATGCCTTCTGTCAACTTAGAATGTCAACTAATTATGCCCAAATTTTACTTTAGTACAATAGTTAATTGTCATGCATTTGACTGAAGGTCAATCAAATAAAATTAAAACCTAAAATTTTCTGTGAAGTTTTCATGTTGTCCATTAGAATTAGAAAGTGATATGAAGAAAATGATTAAAAAATTTAGAAATTATACCTAAAATGTGAGATTTGTGTAACTCTAAAACATCACAAGACTTGCAGTTTAAACTATTTCTAGGTTTCAAAGGGAAAAAAGTATCTTTTACATTTAAATTGGGAGCCTCTTTCAATTTAGAATAACAAATATTGAATTTATCCACCCATCTAAAACAAATGAAAATTATACAAAAATTATATCAAACAATGGTTTTTATACATTAGACATTAGATAAGAGAGAAGAGTAATCCCTTACAAAGAGGAAACATATAAATTGAGTCCTATAATTTTCCATGCTTACTGCCTAGATAGAGTTACGAGACTGACATGCAGGAAGGAGGAACTCAAGCTTGGCACTACCTGAGTGAGGAAAGGGGCTAGGGAAGCTGGAGAGGTCAGAGAGACATATTCCACAGAGCAGAATATTAAAGGTAAGGGAGAAACATGTAGAGAAACCTCTTGAAAAGGGCAGAGAATCTGCCTCTAGTTTTCAGCTCACTATTGACCAAAAATGGAGAATAAGAAAACACTGAAGCCAGAAAAGAAATAATTGAAAAAAGCAGAGGGAACAGTCCTAAGGATCAATAGGGCCAGGTAAAGTTCATGTTCCCAACAGTCAAAATGGAAAATTTTATAATTCAGAGGGTATTACAAAGAGGTCATAAGAAGATATTGTCTCAGCAGGGAGTCAAAATAGCCCTAGACTAAAAGTTCCTCTCTTCCCATAAGTAAAGCCTAAAAACACGACTTGAAAGGATCAAACTGTTTCCAAGTAAATTATCTTTGTACCAGAATACATTCAATAATATTTCTAGGAATACATAATGCCCATTACCCCAAAAAAGAAGACAAATTTGCTGTGTTTGTCATTCCATCAAAAATTACCTGGCATAAAAAAAGGCAAAAATATGACACATAATAAAGAGAAATATCAATAAATTAGAAACAGCAAAGAAGTTACATATATGATAAAAATAGTAAACAAAGCCATGAAAACAGTTACTATAACTCTATACAAAATATGGAGCACGTTAAATATAAATGTAAAATATATTTAAAAAGAAAAAAAATCAAATTCTAAAGATAGAAAATACAATCTAATGGAAAAAAATGCACTAGAAAGGATTAATAACAGACATACCCCACACACCCAGACACCCACAAAAGATTACAAAACTTGAAAAGAAATAACTTATCTAAAATAAAACACAAAGAAAAAAATCTCACAGAAATAAAAGATATAAAATATTCGTAAGCTATAGGGAAGCTTTGAGGAGCCTCTTTATATATAATTGGAATCTCTAAAAAGGAGAGTATGAAAATATTTAAGGAAATAGTGGGCAAATTTTTTTATGTTTGATGAAAGTACAACCTGTGGCAACCTGGCAGCTTGCTTGACTGTTGCACAGCTCCATAAGAGTGTGTCTGGGGCTAGAACATTTTCTTATGTGGAGATAAGGTGCCCTTGCAGACTATTCTGGGCTTATTGCCTTGTTTGCGAATATCTTTCCCTGTTTTGAGTTTGATATGTACTTTGTTTTGCTTAAAATGTGTGTGTCATATGGCACCTGGCCAACCTCATTGTTATATCTGCTACTGGCAGGGAGAAAATGGTCTTCCACCTGCAGCCCAAGTGGGATTTGCGTAGACCATTGGCCTGTGTTGGCTGCATGATAAGACCTACTGGCCACTGGGGACCAACACTCACTCTTGAAGCTGATCTTGTAGTGTCTCTTCACTATGTGGCTAAATCATTGTTTCACTCAGTTCCTGTGTGAGTCATAACTATATTGGTGACCATAATGCCTACAAATAATATAGTGAGTTGACATCCTGAGAGTGTTGCTTCTGGTGGTAGCCAACAGCTGTCACTTGCTCAACAAAACCCAACAGACCTAAGATGCTTAATGATCTGCAAAGAAAGAAAGAAAGGAATAAGAAAAAAGAAAGAAAGGCACACAATGAAATTGCTTAAAGTGAATGATATGGAAAATATCTTGAAAACAGATGGATGGTTTTTGGGAAAGAAGTGGATATTATTTTCAAGAAAATAAGAACAACAGTGACTGCAGATTACTTGATGAATACAATACAAGAAAGAAAACAATGGAGCAAAATTAAAGTATTGAAAGTGCACATTTTTAACCTAAAAAGCCGTACCAAGTAAAATTGGTTTTTTTAAAGAAAAGGTGAAATAAAGGCTTATCAGATGTAAAAATGTAAGACAAAAATGAGAATCAGTGGCATACTCCACAACAAATTTTAAAGGTAGTTTTTTTAAGTACAAAAAAATGATACCAGATGCAGTATGCAGTTGGTATACATATATTTTGTCCAATATATTGTGGTTTGGAGGGGGAAAAATCAAAATGGTTAAAATAAAACCAAAAGACAACATCTAAATATATAAAATAACTGACATATACTGTTACAAGGTTTTTATAATATATGTTATATGTAATATTACCTGATGATGGACAATGATTAATAATAGATGTATAGTATAAATCCCAAAGCAAACACTAAAAATAAAAATAAAGCATAATAGTTAACCAAAACAAAAAAGATAAACTAAAATCCTAAAAATAAAAATTAATCAAAAAGAAGGAAACAAAATGAAGAAACAAGAACAGATGAATAAATAGAAACAGCAAGATGATAGACTAAAATCCACCCTTATCAATACTCATATAAAATGTAAATGGCCAAAATGCCCAATTAAAAATCAGAGATTATCAGAGCAGATAAAAAAAAAAAAAGAAGACCTAAGTATATGGTGTCTTAATAAACAACAATCATTATTAACACAAAATTTTAAATATAAGCATAATAATAGGTTGAACGTAGAATAATGGAAGCCAATATATCAAGTAAGATTAATCAAAGGAAATCTGGAATAACTGTATTAGTATCTGTGGTTGAAAATCATTAGAATCACTCCAATAATTGCACCCCCTGGTGTTTACACTCTGTATAATTCCATGCTCTTGAATGTGGGCAAGACCTCGGATTTGCTTTAGCAAATAGAAAAAGGCAAAGAAAGAAATTTTTCAGATATAATTAATCATCAAGATTTAATCAGTTGACTTTTGAGGTAACCAAAACGATCATCTACCGGGGTGGGTCTGACTTATCAGTAGAAGAATTAAGCCCTACCTGAGGAGAGAGATTCTTCTTGAAAGCTTGATGAAATATGTGTCTATTTTAGAAAAGCCTGGGTGACAAAGGAGGGATAAGCAGCCTCTAGAAACTGTGTGTGCAACCCCTGGAACCCAAGGACACCCTCCAGCTGACAATGAGCAAAATGCCAGAGACTACCAGCATATTGCTGCAAGGAAATGAATTCTACCATTAACCTGAATGTCATTAAGAGTGTACTCTTCCCTTGATTTTTTTCTTAAAGGCAAAAAAACATGTACTCCTCCCCAGTTAAGTCTCTAGATGAAAACCCATTTTAGCTAGTGCTTTAATTGCTGCCTTGTGAGACCCTGACCAGAGGACCCAGCAAAGCTATGCCCAGACTCCTGACACCAGGAAACTGTGAGGTAATAAATGGGTGTTGTCTCACATCACTAAATCTGTGGTAACTATTTTATTCAGCATTAGAAAACTAATTCAATGCCAGCCAAAATGTATTTCAAAGCAAAGACGTTATCAGGAATAAAGAAGTTTATTTTATAATAAGGAAGGGGTTAAAAGCACATAAAAATCCTAACAATTTAACATTTCATAATAGAGTTTCAAAATACATCAGAGAAAAACTGATGGAACTGCAAAGAGAAATTGAAAAACATACACTTATAATTAGAGATTTTATCCAAGACAAATGAAAGCACCTATCCATACAGAGACTTGCTCATAAATGTTCATAACAACTTTATTTGTAATAACAAAAAGCTAGTAACAACTCCAATGTCCATAAACATATGAATACATAAACAGATATGGTGTATCCCACAATAGGAATCTATTCAGTGATAAAGTAATAAACTCTCAATGCACCCAACAAAATGGATTAATCTCAAAATAATTATCCTTAGTGAAAAAAGCCACACACAAAAAATGTACTAAATGTATGATTCCATTAACCTAAATTCCAGAAAATGCAAGCTCATTTATAGTTACAGAAACTATATCAGTAACTGGCATAAAGTAGGATTGTGAGGAGAGATGGGAGCAAGAGATTACAAGGAGATTTGAGGAACACTTTTTGGAGAGTGGTGATAAATATGTTCATCGTTGTGATTTTGTTGATGGGTATACACACGTGTCAAAATTTTCCAAAATATATACTATAAATATGTGTTGTTTATTTTGTCAATTATACCTCCATTAAGCTATAACAATTTAAGTTGGAGTGACTTTTGTTCTAAAATCAGAGTATACTTGTAAATAATTGATTTATATCTTTTCATTCACGTTATTTTGGTGTACTTATATTTTGTCCAACATATTGTAGTTTGGAGGGGAAAAATTAAAAATGGTTAAAATAAACCCCCCCAAAAACTTAATACATAAAATAACAAATAATTTTCTGGAAAATTTAGTATTTCAGGTGGTATCTTTAGTTGGTCTTTTTTTTTTCCTGCTATGGAACATACAAAAAAAAAATGATTGAAATGTTTCCTATATCTGTAATGGAAGAGCTACAGGGAGCCCAGATAATGATGTGACACTAAAAGAGAAAGGAAACTTCACTTCAGTGGGCCTGACTGTCCAAGTAGAGCTCAGGTACTGTCTGTTCATTGGCCATTGGATGACATGGTATCTCTTTATCCTACATGCCACCTGGATTTTAATACATTGCTAATATTCATTCTGATATGTAAGTGAATATAGTAGTAGTTTTCATTTAATAGTAAATTTGTATTCTTATGCCTTTTTTGTCACTGTGTTATCCTTTTTCCTGAATTTATGTTGAGATATTAATAAAATATTTAAAAATTGCTATTATTTGGAGAGGAAGCAACAGCACAAAACAAAGTCCTTTTCCTTTGCAAGTGATGACTTAATTTTTTTAAACACCTAATAATGTTTAGCACCATTTTTTTATATTTCATATTCTAAGCAATATAAAAATGAAAGTAAAATCAATACATTGGGCAGTTTGATAGATTGCTCTGTGTTTAAGAAAATGCAGAAATCATTGCCCCTTACAATGTGCATTATGTGTAAATTGTCTATATTGGATCTTTTAAATTCTGAGGCTTTCTGTTATCTTATTCCTGTGACAGCTGAGTATTCAATAGACACTCTGTTTCAGCCATTTATCCTCTGGCCGGAAGAAAGATTAAAATAGACACCTTAAATTATTTGTCACTAAATAGATATGAGTATATGGCATTCATATTCATGGGCATATTCTGCAGTATTGTCAAATTCTTCTTTCTAATCATGACTCATTACTACAAGTGTTTGGGAAACTCTTGAGAGCCTCTGTTGTGCTCAGCAAACATTCAGTTGTGAGAGTGCAGTTTCCCTTCTCTAAGCAGCTGACCATCACACGGTATCATGAGCTGTGCTAGTAATTTGATCTCACTTAAGGACCACAGAGCTACATCCATGTGTTTAATATGAGACTGTCCAGTTTTAGAGTCAATTCCTCAAAGACAGGTTTCCTGGCAAACACTTTAAAATTTCTAGCCAGAGGAAATAGAGCCTGTGACTACAAAAATAAAAATAGTTTTATGAACATTGATGTATAGGAGTCTTGCTTTTTGTTCCTAAGGGTCAGTTTGGGGAATTTTTCAGATAGGATACCAGGATCTGTAAACTTCTAGTGTGTCTTGTCTACATGAACACCATGTATTATGGGTACAAAATTATCTTCAAGAGCTGGACACTCCCTTCCAGTAAATCACTTCTTGGTATTGGTCACATAAAGAGCTAGAGGCTCTTATCAGTTACATTCCATGAACCTGGATTCTTTCTCTTTGTTCTGGGTTGATGTATTTCATAGCCCACTCCCTCATCTTATATTTTTTCTTAGAGAAATTACTATGCCTGTATGAGTATTTTAGCAGTTGATTCAACTTTATATTTAATTGTATTAATTGAATGTAAATTTCAAGCAAATGTAAACTCAAGAGAAGTAGAGAAATATGTTCTTTGATGTAATAAATCCACATTTATTGTACTAAGTAGTTTTCTAAACTTATTTTTAATACATAGCATATATATTTCTGTATAATGTATTCCCATGCATGTATTAATTGTGCCTATAGTTTGAAATATTTAAACTATGACTATGAAATCAAAACAAATATATATTTAAAAGAATGGGTCAGTTACTATATAATTTGTTAAAGATAATAAACTAGGAGAAATGTCTATGTGTATGTAAGATTTCTAGTAATTGTAATCAAGCTATTAGTCTTAGAATTTTAATTGAGGCTATCTTAAAACTACAACTGAACTTATCTTTCACCACAGTTTCCTGTTTACTCTGATTTCCACTAAAATTCCTTGAAAAAATATCTTGGGTTCCCCTCTTCCTGTTCTTTACATACATACTCCAATCAGACTATTGTCTCCCTACTCCCAAGGCCACCAAAACTTCTCTTAACAAGAGCAACAATACCTCCTCCATGTTCCTAAATCCAGTGATCAGTTATTAGCCCTTACCTTAATTGGTCTATCAACAGCATTTGAGCCCGTCAGCCCCACCTCCTTCATATGTTCTCCTCACTACCTTTTCAGGATGCTGCTTCCTATTGGTTTCCTACCTACTTTCTTATTCACTCCTCCTTGGTCTCACTTGCTTGTTCCTCCTCTTCTCCCAGACTTCTTAACACAGGTGTGCAGTCCCTGCCTTCAGTTCTCATTGTTCTTAGCCGTCTTCTCCAGGGTCATGACTTTGAATGCCACCAAATCCTCACAACACCAAGAGCTCCATCTCTACCTGAGACTTACATGTTGTCAGACACTTATTTGACTTCTCCTCTTAAATTCTTAGTGTTCACCTCAGATTTAACATTTCAAAATGGAACTTGTAATATTTCTCCCATAAACCTGTTCTATTTGCAGCCTATTCACCTCAGTTGATGGCATCTTCAATCTTCCAGTATTTCAGACCCAAAACTTGGACTCGTTCTTGATTCCTCTTTGGTTCTTAGACTATGCCCAGTTTGCCAAAATCCTGTTGGCTTGAACTCCAAAATGTATTTACAATTTACCATTTTTCACTGTCACCACTGCTGCTACCCAGGTATGAGCCACCATTACGTCTAGATATATGCCATTTGTTTCTCAGGTTCTATCATTCCTTCCCTACAGTCTATTCTTGGTGAAGTCAAAATGATCCTCTTAAAACAAAAGATGGAGTCATTCCTACTCTTAAAATTCTGTGGTGGCTTCCCAAGGAACTCAGAGTTAGTGCGTACAGCAGCCCACATGCGTGACCTACAGGATACACACCACACTGCCTCCATTACCTTTCTGATTTATCCCCTACTCTTATTCCCACCCCTCTCTGTTTCACTGGCCACAGACCTCCTTACTCATTTTGAAATAGACCAGATGATATCCTGCCAATATGTGTTTTTGCATTGGCTATTTCTTCTGGCTAGAATGCTTTTTTATTTCCATTGGCTATCTAGGCCACCATATGGTCAACTTCCTCAAGTTGATTCTCAGAAGTCACCTTAAAAATAAGGCTTGCCTTCTCTTGAATACACTATTAAAATTGTGTAGCCCACCCACAGCACTTCTGCTCCCTTTTACTGTACTCTATTTTATGTATTTAATTATTATCTTTTCATCTTTTTTAATATATAATTTTCTCATTTAGTAGGGTTTTTAATTGACTTCTGTCTCCATTATGACGTAGGGAGGAAATCTTGTCTGTTTTGTTCACCGATGTCACCCAACCCCCACAAGTACAAACTAGACACTTAATGAGATATCTGTTCTGTTGAATTGACTCAGTTACATTAGCAGGCAAAACATGGAGCAATAGAGCAGACCCTTCCCATGTCATCAGCCATCCTTCTGGAAGAGAGTTTTAGGTAACACAAAATGAAACAAAGAGCCCTACATAGAGCACCAGCTTGCAACCCCAGTTCTGTGCTGCAACTGTAGATCCTTAGACAACTATTTAAATTAGAAAGCTTTAGTTTCCTTAAATAGTGCAATAGCTAAATGAGAAAACATGTAAAATATTTCAAAAGCTAAATTAGATTAAAATGTGCATTATACAGCAGAATCCCTACAAATTACTGGCAATTAATTAAAATATTGTTTCCTTCCATCCTTCCCTCTTTCTATTCCTTTTCTGGTTTTCAATTTCTTCACCCTAAGGACCTGTAGCTTTTAAGGTAATTTTTTAAACATTTTATTTGCTTTATTTTAATGCATATTTATTAAACATATTTGGTTTACCAGATATCATTCTAATGTCATGTTTATAAGTGTCTCTTAGGAATTCGAACTATTAGAAGTAATCTCTTAAAAATAATGTAACTCCCTCCAGGAGCAAATTAGAGTTAGCTCTAATGTGATTCTCTTACCACTATATTTTAGGAGGCAAACTGAACTTTTTCTAGGCTAGAAGATTATGGTTTCTTATTAATAGACAAGAGGAATTTAAAAAGCAATTCAATGTAAAGATTTCAAAGTATTATACACCAGTGAAAACAAACTTGATCTTCTGAACAATTGTTTTTGATAGACAGGCATAATTTGTCTCAATTTATAGATGGAGAAACCAAGGTTATATGAGCTGTCTAGGTACAAAATGTAATCAATCAATCAACCAACGTGCAAGTTATTCATGTTATTCTTCCCACTTAGCTCACTTCTCTAATACTCGGTAGACACTAGTCCAAGCAGTAACATAACACTGCTATCAAATGTTCACAGAAGGACTCAATTTATCTACACTGCCTTAAACGGAATGTTTAATGTCTTTGACTTCAGTTAACCTATTCATAAGTACTGCTAAAAGTGTTTTCATGTAGAATGCACTGAGATTCCATATGAATGGGAAATATTATATACATTTATATATATATACACACACACACACATATATATGTTTCTTTTTGCTATTTTGAAGCCTTTGTGCAAAGGTGTTCCACTTGGCTATATAAAAAACTATTCCTTTTATGCTTCAAAAGTGTAAAATAGAGTAGATTAAAACTTCCATCTTAAAGAGAACTGTGATTGATGACTCTCTCCACCTCTCTTCCATCCAATCTTACTATGGACACTTTAAATATTAGGAGATAAAAGTGTATGCCATATAAGTTAAGGATGTTTTAGATGAGAAAAAAAAAAAGGTTATCCTCAATAACTCAGAAACACTGAAATATATTCCCTCTCTATATTTTCCAGATCACAAAACTCAGCATTTTTTCCTGTGATGTATCCTACTTTGTAACAATTTTTTTTTTCAAAAATAAGATAAACTAAGGAAGCAATAGAACAAAGAGAAAAAAGTGAAATGCATCTAGAATAATGCAGCATATATCCTTAAGGAACACTACTACATTGTGCCTTAGATTCTTAAAAGTGAAAAAGAGTAGAAATCTCTTGCACCACTAAAGAACAAGATGATAATAAATTGAAGTGACAACTGATCAACTTGTGACCTATAAGTAAGTGAACAGATGAGACTGAATTGTTTAGCTTTTATTAGCTCCCCCTTGAGAGTTATTGCATCTTTAGTAATGAATGAAATGAAATAGCAAAGTAAAGATGTAGAGAAGAAAAAAATAACATTTTTCAACACTTATTGTATTCCAAGCACTTGACTATGAGGTTTTACAATTATTCAGACTTAATTTTGTCAAATAACTCTCAGGCCTATTTTTCTAATGTTTAAATCTGAGCCTTAGATAGGCTGAGTCCTGGTAGACCTTGTTGACATCACTAGTAACTAGCAAACACTGAGAGCGCATCAGGGGGAAAGATGTCTGATAAACCTACGTGATGGAAGGAGAACAGGGTTATAGTCAGGGTCTGTGATCATTAACAGCACTCAAAATATGGTTAATACGTCAGTAGGAATATTATATAAGACATTATTTCCGTTGAAAGTCTTTAAATTCTAAGAGAGCAAGTTTTTGCTATAGAGTAATAATTTGAACCTTAGTCAAGCCGAATACATCGGCCTGTCCATTATTAGGGGGTTTTGTTGTTCTTGTTGTTGTTTGTTTCTCCATTCAGATTTAGGTGAAATTATCTGACACAAAGATCAGGAAAAGGAAAAACAGGTGATTAAAACAGCTTAGATTCTACCAAAAATGCTGATTGGTACAAGAAGTCTAACAAGACGGGTGACAAAAGTGCCTAGGGACCAATAAACCTTGCATGGTTGCTTCCCTTAGACAGGTGGCTGCAGAATTCTTACACTATAAATTAAGGAAACAGTTGGAACTCACCTTTAAAAGTCAGCTTTCCTGTCAGAGCACTGACAAGGTGATCTGTGGTGCTGACTCACTTTCAGCAACTGTTCAAGAGCACATTTTTGGTATCCGTTGCTTACTTTAAACAAAATATGTTTCCATGGCCACTGAGTTGTAGTCTCTAGACTATATCTTCCCTTGCATCTGCCTTTAAAAGTTGACCATTCATTTGGAAGGAGAGGCTATGTTTTAGTGTAACATGTGAATTGAAATCCCAGGCAAAATCAATTAGGGGGCTAATAAAATAAGAGTGTAGAAAATGTTGGGTTTTAAACCATATCATTCAAGCAGAAATGTAATCTCTCATAAGTGTTTCATCTTTGCTGTCATATTTTAGATAATTGAAACTTGCTATTATTTTACATATTTATGTATGTTTTGTATTTTTATATCCATGAACTTTTCTAGTTGATAAATATAATTATGACTATATTGGATATTTTGGTAGTTCAAGTTCAGTTGGATGTAGTTTTTCATGTGTCCTTAGAACTTAAAAAAATATATTATATATTTTTAAACACTGGCTCTGTCCTGGAAAGGCTGTATTTCCTTATCTGCTGCGTAATAACACCTAATGCACAACATTTTGTTAAACTAGATTAATGTATGTAAACCCTACATATATGGAATCCCATTAACTATTAATGTATATATATACATACACACACAGAGGATGTAAGTACCACCAACTATATGAAATAATGCTTAAGAAGTGTATATAGCATAGTGTCTCACACATAGCAAGTACTCAATAAATGATAGTGGTGGCAATGATGATGATGATGACAGTGATTATCTTTATGTCAGTAGGCACTTAATATCTACCCAAATAAATTCAGGACATATCTTAAAATCATATAATGGCAGTTTAAGTGCTCGTTAGCTTGATTTTTATCTGAAATTTGTTTAAATTTGTGGTAGGACTTTAAGTGAGTTAGAAGATGGAAAAAAATAGCTTAGAGAGATGGTGGTAAACTGTTTAATGAGTGAACCTTAGCTCTAACTGGAAATTGCAATGGAGCACCTGGAGGGAGGGGTGGGAGAGCAGTCAGCTCCAAGAGCCAAGCTGGAGAATCAGTCAGGTGAGAAGGGGAAATTACTTCCCTCTGATTAGAAACAGAGAGCCATGGGAATTTGTTCTGCTGATGAGCAGACATGTAACATAATGGAGACCTTTTTTCTTTCTGCTTCTGCCTGAAGAGAGAGAGAAACAGAAAAATGTCTTATAACAAAGAGTGAGAGGAAATAGAGCAAGGACTTTCTAGATGATTAGGAAAACCAGGAAAGCAAAAAGGATAACCATCTCCCTAATAGCCTTAGGAGACTGAAAGGAGGAAAACTACTAGCAGAAAACTCACGTGTAAATTCTTTCACACCCAGTTGCCTAGGAATCCGCGAGTTGCTGTTATATAAATGACTTGAAAGGCTGTTTCGTCTGAAGTTATCTCCTAGATGCTCAGTGGTGTTACAGGAAAAGGAATAGCTTGGGATCCAGGCAGATCTGGGTTTCTACCACAACTAGGTCCTATATTGATAACCTGGTGCAAATTATTAACCTTTTTGAGGTCCAGTTTCTTGTTTAGTACAAAGTAGATATTAACAACCCAAAAACATTATGGTAAGAACAAATAAACAGACAATTTATGTAAAAATATTGCAGAAAATACTCAGAAAATACTAATTATAATCCAACATTTAAGACCATTCTTCCTTTATCTCTTTTGATTGATTGTTCTCCTTTCTTCTCACTGGATTTTCTCCTCTTGCTCTTTTTAAAAAGCAATCTTTGTTCTTGTTCAATACTAACTTGTCCTATGTCCTCAATAATCAAATATAGAATGATGCCTACCTGCACATATGGTTTCCCAAGCTCCAGATCTGGATTTTAAGTCTCAGTTGCTATCTCCAGTTGTATCTCCTGCAGACATAGTCCATTCAACATGCCCCAAAGTGACAACATCCTCAGATCACCTCTTAACCTAGTCCTTCTCCTCTAATAATCTCTAGCTCAATTAATGACGTTATAACACACTGTTTTTAAAACTGTAGCCCAGAGGTTGTATCCCTTATTTATCACTTCTTGTTTAGTAAAAAATCATGTTCTTTATAATATTTAGAAGCTAAACTCACGGCCAATCCCTTCCTTTAAATCCACAGCATCATTATCTGGATTAATCTCGTAAAGAGTCTCTTTGCCTCTAGACCCTTCCATCGCCAAGGATCACCACTTTTCCTGGGTTTTGTGGAAGCCAAACATTTTATAACCATGCACAATTAAGCTATACACATAAAAGAAAAAATAATCAAAGAATCTGGATAAGCCAGAGCTAGAAAAAAAGTGTTATGTGATTATATTAGGTTGCATTGAAGTAGTAGTATTTGTTGGTTCAAATTCTCATATCTCTCTAAGAAGTATAATTATCTATAAGGCATCTGTACATAATGGAATAAATAGGAAATACCATAGCCTTCACTGAAGGTCTAAATCTCTGTCTTTTCACTCTCAGCTGATGACATTGACTTGTACTTTCCTGGAAGATTGATATCAGTCAAGAATGTGCTCAGCTTCCCTAGCTTCTATAATAAACTGCCACACGTATTTGGCCACCATATTTTTATTTCCTCTTTTTTATGAGGTTATTTCTCCTGCTATTGCTGAAGCAAATTCATGGCTTTAGTCATATTGGGGGAAAAGCATGCTCATTTGTATTGATAATCTGCAATGCGCAAATGATATGTTTAGGTTCTGCTATCAGGGACGTTAGTCCATGCATTATACCCTTCCATGGTTAAACCTTTAACTTCCTTTTATAAACTGTCATTGTTTTCATCTCAGGCCTAAATACTTAATATTTTCTTTCTCTACAGTATAATAAGTGCAATATAACAACAACAGCAATGAAGAAAGTTCTATTGACCCTTTTGGTTCCTCGCACACTCCTCGCCTGTCAATTTTGAATGCGGTGACGCAGCGTGTCTGTGCAGCTTGCACTTCCTTACTTACAGCACTTTTCTTTCATTCTGCCTTGTATTTCCATAATTTTTAAGAAAACAACTCTTTATAACACACTGTATCTAACATGATTGAGTGTTAATTCATCAATTCCATTTATCTTGTATCTGTTTTCATCTTTGCTTTTCTGTAGCATTTGGGCATTTTATGACATTTCTTAAAAATGTTATGGAGAATCGTACTTCTGCCTTGTGTTTTATGTTACTTTTTTTAAAAAAATGTTTTTATATTTTTATAAAATATTCATAATGTTTATCATTTTAACCAATTGTAAATGTATAATTCAGTGGCATTAAATACATTCGCAATATTGTGCACTCACCACCACTATCATACTATAAACTTTTTCATTATCCAAACATAAACACTACCCATTAAACAGTAATTCTCCCTTCCCCCTCCTTGTAGCCCCTGGTAACCTCTATTCTGCTTTCTTTCTCTACAAATTTTTGTATTCTAGGTACCTCATATAAGTGGAACCATACAATATCTGTCCTTCGGGCTTCTTACTGCATTTTATTATATTTATTTTTCAACTGAGAAATAAAAATTGTATTTATCATGTACAACATGATATTTTGAAGTATGTATACACTGTGGAATAGATAAATCAATTTAATTAATATATGCATTTAGGACACTCTTCAAGTTTGAGTTCTACATGACATTATTGAAATGTTCACTCTACTAATACTGTATGCTGTTATGTGAGGTGATGGACTTATTTATTGTGAAGACTATTGGAATTGTAGTTTCTATTACTCATAACAAAGCATATCTTAATTCAAACAATTTTTAAATAAATTCCTTATAGCCCTTCTTCTGCCCAATTATTGCCTTGTTAAACCTATTTCATTTATTATAATTGCATCTTTTCTTCTCAGTGGCCTGGACTAGAAATCTTTGAGTAAATCTTGTCTTTTTCCTTTCCTGCATCCTGGATATCCTACTGCACAAGCCAACCGAGTGTTGCTTCCTCTTAAACATTCCTAAAATGATCCTATTCAAAAATATTGTCTATCACTTAGGAGTCAATCTTTTGCAGATGTTGAGATTACCGAAAATCTCCTAGATACACAACTTACTTTAGTTCTGTTCATCTCTACCCCAGCCCATATAATGCTTCTAGTCTGATCTTTTAGTATGTCTTATATAACAGCTTATTTATAGCTTCTCTTTATTTGCAGCCATTCACTTAGCGCAGTTAGTGGAAACAATTAATGAGATAATGTTGAGAATCAGTTAGATGACAAGAACTTACTATTCAAATCTTCATGTAGCACTTGGCTCCATCAGACAGAACAGTTTCTCCTGCTGCTATGACTCCTCCCAAACACTTCTCTCTATCTGTGGCAAATAATAAAAATATTACAATTTTTCTTGTGTGACTATTTGCCCTTCTGGCTATATTGTGGATTTATTAAAGGTAGGAACCATATCCTACCTTTATTTTGCATTATTTATAACACTGATGTCCACATGACATACCAATTGAATAATTTGAATATTGAGTAGTAATGAAGACTAGGAACAAGAAATATGTATTAGTGTCCTATTGCTGAGTAAAATTTTCATATTTTACAACAATGGCATTTATGATCTCACATTTTCCGTACATTAGAAGTCCAGCCTGGAATGGCTGGATTCTCTGCCAAAGGTCTCACTGGGCTGAAATCAATGATCTGGCAAGGATGCTGTTCTCATCTGGGGCTCTGGGTCTTCTTCCAAGCACAATGGTTTTTGGTAGAATTTATTTCCCTCTCACACTTTCCACATGGTCCTCTTGATCTTCAAATACATCCTATCTTTCTCTTGCTTCAATTTCTACAACTTTCTCTTCTGTTTAAGGGTTCATGTGATTACCTGGGGCCCACCAGTATATCTAAGATAGTCTCCCTGTTTTGAACTCTACTGATTAATAAACATAATTATATTTGTAGAGTTCCTTTCTTTGGTAAAGTAACATATGCACAGACATAACACAGGAGACAAAGTTCATGGGGGATGAGATTCTGTTAACCACAGTATACATAAGATACATATTAATCAAGTAAATACAAAATGTATTATATCTGATTGCAAATGTGTAAAAAACTATAGGTGGGCAGAATCAGAAAAATTATTCAAAAATATTAAAATTTATATAAATTAATGTTTTATTCTACCTATAATTGTTCTTTAGTCCTATATTATTTATAAGATGAAATAGAAAAATATATAAACACCAACATAAAATTTTAAGGTGAAAAATATGACTAAATTTTTATTAGGAACAAAATATACATTTTTAACTTTATTACCAATGGTTAAAATTTTTCCTTGATTTAGAAAAGCTTACGTTTTTTCAAAATTTTGTTGAGTAATAATAAATTATGTGTCAGCATCATCTCATAAGTCCAATACATAATTTGATTATGTAGATGAGGCAGGCAATAAAATAAATTTTTTAAAAACATTGTTACAGTGCTAATGCAAGAAATGCAATCATATATTAACTCAACGTATGTACTGAGAATGGGAGATACCATGACATAGTCAAAGTTGCCTGTGAATGTGAACAGCTGACATTTATTCTAAGCTTACCAGGATGAAGCAAGTTTTACCACTGAGCAAGCACTTATATTGCATAAAAATATGTCTGACATCTATTGTATAGAAATATTAATTTATTTTTATCAACCTTCCTCTAAATTCTTTAAAATATTAGTCTTGTCAACTATTAATAACCAATGGAAAATATGCAAATCCAGGGATGGATCTGGAAATCTTCAAAAGGACACATATCTTTAGAGATGGTTTGAAATAGGATAGCAAAGCACGGAAAAATACTAGATTGTTTTCAAGATAGTATAGATTTACAACTGTCCAAATGGAAGTACAGTAGAAGTACTGCTTTCATTTTCACTGCGAACTCATGAATTTATTTGGAGACTTATTAATTTAAGTTGGATCACACTCAGTGAAAAGGTTAAGTGTTTTCTTACACTGCAACTACATGTGAATAAGCAAATAATCCTTGGGATGTGTGCAACAGCACGTGTGTGAACAGATTTTTAATTATTTTTAAAATAAATTTACATATTTTCAACATTTTTTTTTCTCCTTTCTTCCCCACCTCCCAATATTGAAATCTACTCTCTGCTCTTGTGTGAAAATATTGCAAATGCCTTCCAGATAGCTAAGGGTCAAAAAACTACATTGGATCATGATAGATGGGATTTATTTTCTAAACTATTTGGAGCTGTGAAGTGGATTGAGGCAGATGACAAGTGTTAATGCCTTGTGATATAACTAGAGATAATCAAGAGATTTTTTACACATTATTTATACATTGCTTCTATGAATCCTATGTCACTCAAAAGAGTCTATCCATTTTACAGCAATCTAGTTCTCTGATTCTGTAAGGTTAAAACAAATATATTTATGCACAATATAACAGAATCTGTTTGAAGCTCACATTTTCAAAATGTATCATGATTTAAAATATTGTAGAAAATATTATTTTTATTTATAATTTAAAACTAGTATTTCTAGGTGTATCACTTTCTCTTCTACATAATTGCTTTGCTTATATTTAAAAAATGCTCTTTATTCTTATTTTTATGAAAACATGATAAAAATAGTTAAAAATCATTAAAAATCATAAAATTTATTTCAGTCATGTAGTATTCTTTTTTAACTGTCATATTTATATTTGCTCAATATTTGTCTACAAATAAATTCTTTCTTATTTTAAAACTCCAATTAAAAGATTGGCAATAAGAAAAGCCAACCCTCGTGCTGAGAAGGTGCTGTTGAGAGCTTATCTGAAGGAACTATAAAAAAAAAAAAGGAAAGCGTATGTGAGTAAAAAGCTACTTTCTTGGGAAGCAATGTGATTAAATATTGGAATGATCAACTACAATTAGGGAAAATATTAAACCACATGATGTGATAAAACAAAAAGCAATAATGCAGCCTCCTAGATAGGTTAAGGAAACACTTTCAGCAAATAACACTTATAATTGCCTTTGTTCACATTTATTATGACTATAATCCTTCTTCAACTCTTGATATATCTTTCTTTTGATGCAAATGCAATTTATAAGAGCAAAATATATGATAAATTTTTTTAGCATTTTCTTTTTAATTTACATATTGATATATATTTATTAATATATACAGACCATTCCTGACTTACGATGGTTTGGCTTACTTCTTTTGACTTTGAAATGGTGCGAAAGTGATACAAGTTCATAGAAACTGTTCTTTGACTATCAATACAACCATACTATTTTTCACTTTCAATACAGTATTCAATGAATTGCAGAGATAATCAATGCTTTATTATAAAATAGGCTTTGTGTTAGATGATTTTGCTCAACTATAGGCTAACATAAGTATTCTCAGCATGTTTAAGTTAGGCTAGGTGTATTAAAGGAATTTTTCAACTTGCAATATTTTCAATTTGAGATGGGTTTATCAGGACATAACCTCATCACAAGTTGAGACGCATCTGTATTTAAAACTTTACATATGCTAGGTACTAGGAATAGGGAGATCTAGAATATAGCGGCAGTTGGAATATGAAGTAAAATAAACAAACAATTGCATGAATACGTGGAACAGTATAAAATGTTGAGAGTGAAAAAATATACTAATAATTTTATAAGTAGCCTCTAACTGCTTGGAACAGGCATTAATGATAAGTGTGACTACTAACATGACTAAGTAAATGGATAGACGAGAAAACAGCACACACTAAACAATTTATTCATGAGGGAAAGAATTATTTGAAATGTCTACAAAAGGTAGTGAGTCCTACTCTTCTGGTAAAAAGAATACACGGCCTTGTTAATATTTCGCTCACAAATAAACATAAGCTGTTCTGTCTTGATCCAGACAGTAATTTAGAGTAGCTTAAATCATGAAGTAAAATGATTAAACAAAATTAGTGTGTTACTTGCCCAGTTTCTTTGCCCAAATATATAATTTAAACACACTTGTACACTGAATCCTACTGCTTCTCCAAATTAGATTTTACATTATTAAGAAGAGACAGTGTATTTAAATGTCCTTGATTTAAATAAACATGGAAATATCCACAAACTTTAATATATTTAAGGTTTCAGTTAACACTTTAAAAATAAAATCTAAAAATAGATTTTTCGTTAATCCTAGAGTACTTAAAGATAAGTTATCTTCAGGCTCTTTTATAACATTCTGGAAATAGCAAGTTTACAAGAGCACAGCTAAGAAGTAGGCAGGGAGACATAAGAATGGTGACAACCACTTGAATACATTATGAGTAGGGTCAGAAAGTTACAATAAATAATAAACTGAGATGTAATAGTGGAAGTGAACAGTTAAGCACAAAGTAAGTGTGAAAGTAGAGTGATATGATCTGGCAAAATGCATGTCAAGTGTCTAGCAACTATATTTCTGGACTGTGGCAAGACAACTAATGACAGAGGCAGGAAAGTGGCAAGTAATGCATTATAATTATCAGTCAATAAGTGTAATGAATACATTGATCAAAATCTAAATATCTCCTGAGTTAAGTAAGAGGCATAATGGAGCTATAATTACTAGTATTGGTAGAATCCCAGAACAATTTCTTCAAGGACAGTCATAAAATTGAAATGTGTAAATATTGGTCAAATAGCCCAATTAAAGACATTTGTAAGTTTTAGGTAAGCTTGCTAATAGCCATTGAGTCAGTAAAAGATAAGAAGAATTTTCCATGCTTAATAATTACTGGAGTTCTGATTAGCCAATATTTTTCATTGGGATTAAAACATAACTAAGGGACAGGAAAAAAACAAAACTCATTTAAGGGGAAAAAGACTGTAATGGAATACTTTTGTTTATTAGTGTAAACTGTACATCTGTTATAATATATGTATTACATATTATTGTATTAATAATACAATATGTATTATATGTGTATAATACATTATTGTACATAATTATGTATATATTATGTTATAATAATACACACACATAAACAGAAACACATACATATATATTTGTTGAGAAATATATTTACACACATATACTTAGGAATATATATACATATAATTAAATGTTAAGCTATCTATTCCTCAAATGGAAACAACAACAAAATAATTATTTACTATAACTGGAGAGAGCATTAAACCATACAAATACTACTTTGCATTTTAATTATCAGGAGCTTATAAAGTAAAAATATCTGATACATTTTATAATTTATATTATTTCTTGTTTTTAAAATTGTCCCTATGTACATCTGTTTGGTGTGTCAGTATTATTGATTAGATTAGATTTGGTTTCCTTCAGGATGCTTCAAACCAATTTAGCTGGCCAGCCTTAAGTGTTCTTGCTGACAGATTACTCTTATTCATGTCACTTAAAGGGAATTGCAATGATTTTTTTGAACTCTGTAAAAAGTATCATTAAGGATTTCCTCCATGCTAGGCATGACTATTGCCTTCAACCCTGCTTTGACATTTCATTTATTCAAGGGTGTCCTTGCTGCCTTTCCCTCATCTAAACTCAATAATTCTGGTGCCACAGTATTTAGCCTTAAAGATAAATATCCAGAACAATTCTACATAGTTCAAAACTCAGTAAGTTGTCAATTCATTTGCTTCAACAGTGATGATGGCATTTGTATTGTAACAAGAATTCTATGATCTTATGAGGCAGTATAAGTTCAAAAATAAAATTTTACCAAAATTTTAAAATGTCCTTTTCTCCTTTTTCAAAAAGTTCTAACTAGGTTGACCTCAATAATATATCACTCAAAATTTTTTTGTCAATATTTATTTAAAATATCAATTTAAAATGGTCTACATGATTGAGAACTTTAATGCTGCATCAATACTAACAAATTAAACAATACTCAGATGTATTAAATATGAATTGACCTGTATCTCTTAAATCTTTCTCCTCCTCTATTCTCCAAAGGCATGAAGTTCCATCTGCTACTTGCATTCACTGCTTTTAGCTGCCAATCAACTGATTACTTCCTTTCATTTACTGAATGACTGAGTTCCCTTCCACCACTTCTGCCATCATTCCTGATAACTTCAATATACATGTGTGTTCTATTCAACATGTTGTGTACTTACTTTTCATCCTTTTCATACACTTTTAACATATTTTTTCTCTCCTTCTTTCAACTACTTACTCCTATGGGTTTGACCTCGACTTTTACATAACCCATACCTTCATTGCAAAGTCAAACATATAACCTACTTTCCTAGCTCACCAACTAACTACTCTCACCTCAGCACTCCAGAGCTCCAGAGAAGCTTTCCAATCCATCGACCTTGCCATTTTTCCTTAAATTTTCAACCGAATACCACATCCAAGGGATATATATATTTCTAGAAAATATCACCTCTCTTGACTTTCATGGACATATTCTCTCCTATTCTCTACCTACCTGTCTGTCTGCTTCTTCTTTGCTTTCTAAAGGAAATCATGGTGTTTCTCAAGGTTAACTTCTGCATTTTTCACAGTTCACGTTATATGCATATTGACAAATCTGGTCATCTCTGGCTTCAACATTAACTCAACTTATTTTCTGAGGAAAGCTTCTCCAAAGCCCCAATATAGGTCATGAGGTTAGTTACAGTCTCACGAGCCTGTTGCTTTCTTCTAGAGCACTTATCTCACATTGTAAGTCTTATGTAATACATTCACAATTATGATGCTGTTTTTATTAATATCTATCTCCCACACAAGGCTATAAACTCCCTGAAAGATAGGGAACATATATATCACATACTACGTATTTTGATAGAGCTTAGAGACACTAAATTGAGGCCTAGGAACAACTTGAATTTCCCCAGGCTAGACATAAAACATAGACTCAGAATAGCTGTCCTAAGTAATATTATTTCTGACAATACTCAGTTATTTTCAATAAACCTAGTAAGTTCCACTTCTGTAGACTGTTACAAATTTCAAGATTTACCTTGACTTAAAGCATTCATTACTTTATCAATAACTTCATTGAAGAAAATGTGGCTACTGTCTCTCTTAGGCTTAGCCAGGACATATGAACTATGGGTCCTTTGCTGCAATTTTGTTCCCCAGGATATAACCCTTTTTCTATACGTGTATTTAGATTTACTATTTTTTATACTAGATTCTCCTCTAGTCTCTGTTCTCAAAATCTGACTTAATTTTGACTAGTTGCTCTCTTGAGTCTGAAACCTGTGCCCATAATCTGCTGCCTGTGGACAGACATTCTAGCATGCTAATGGTCTTGCATTATGAGATTATGAGTATGGCTCCTATCCTGACAACATGCTTACCTACTGAGACACTTATTTTCTTTATCAGGGTTCAAGCTATACAACTTGAACTTTTGCCTTACTTTAACATCAACTCAAAGTCAGCACACCATAGCCCCCAAGTGACCTTTTGAGATAGACAATTCTAAAGAATAGTTCTGAACCCTCCCAATTGCTTTGACTTATTGCAAAGAACTTGAAATGCCTCAAATATAATTATAAAATATGGCAATTATTTTCATATATAGCACCTACCTCTTAAGGGGGCACCCACTGTCAAGGTCTTGTAAGTGCAGGATCTGCACCTGAGATCATCAGGTGCTTCCATAAATTTTGTGGCCCAGGCATCTGGCTTATCTCACCCACTTTAAAGGGTCCTATGTTCCATTTAGTGCAGGAAGTCCTGGCTCTTGCAGGGAAGCTAGGAACAAAAGAAAGCCAGACGTTTGGAAAGGAAGGGTAAAATTGTCTTCATTTTCAGATAACATAATTATGTCTATAGAAAATCCTGAAAATTTTTTTGGAATAAAAAATTAATTAGTAATATCACTGATTGCAAAATCAACAAAATAATTGATTGTGCTTCTAATAAAAAATGAATGAAAAATATAATAAATACATAATTTTATTTAGCTATAAGAAATATAAAATGTGTAACATAGTAGGTGGTAAATACATGAAAGACTAAGAAATACTGCTGAGAGAAATTAAAGAAGATAAATAAATGAAAATACATCATCATTATGATTAGATGACAATGTTGTAAGGTTAACTATGCTTTCCAAATTAATTCGTTTCAATGCAATTCCCATCAAAATCCCAGCAGGCATTTTGCAAAAAAATTGATAAGCATATTGAAAAATTAATAGGGAAATAAAAAAGACCTAGAAAAGTACAAACAATCTTTAAAAAATAAGCGAATTTGAAGAAATATGCTAACTCATTTAAGACTTTATCTTAAAGTGCGTAGAAACCGGGAGACCGTGGTATTTGTATAAGAATAGACAGATAAATCAATATGATTTATACTTCAATAAAAAATAGAAAACTAATTTTAAAAATAGAACAAAATAGCCATAAGGGCAAATGAAAATTACAAATGAGGCTTAATTCTCCCTGTTGAATAGAAAGAAAAAGATTTCTCCCACTCCCTTTTTTTAGAGCATTTACATTAGAAAACTTATAATTACAAGTTATTTCTCTATCTCTTTGAACTGTATGTAAATCTTTTCAAAAGCTAAATAAGCCTCTTGTCAGCTTAACAATCCAGGAATGTCTTTTTTAAAGACCTAGAAACCATCTCTTTGAAAGGAAGGGCACCTATCAAGTAAGATAGCAAATGCTGTCTCTAGTTTCTGTGGTCAGATTAGAGCCTAACTTGGGCTGAGGCCTTGCTCTAAAACTACCTCCTGTCATAAAGATATGCGATGTCTATTTTTCCTTTGGATAAACCAATTAGATAACACAGATGGTCACCCTAATTACCAAACTCTGTGTGACAAATGGTGCTGTCAAGTCCTCTTACTTGAGGACTAGTTATTATTTATCATGAGAACATGTATGTAATAGGTTGTATCTGGTTGGCTATATAAAAGGGAGAAATTTCTATCTTGTAGTCTCTTAACACATTGCCTGTAGGAGGAGGGAATATGTTTTACTTTCTCTTCTATTTTGTGGAAAGTTTTTCTGGGTTGGGGGATTTTGTTTCCATTTGTAATTCTCTATCACAGTGCATAGCTAATTATGCCATTTTCGTGACTAAAACTTGACTGTGGCTTCCAACAACTCTTTGGATAAAGTCCTAAAGTTTTGCCCTAATCTATAATGCCATAACACAGTTTTTCTCCCTTGGACAATCACATCTTAAGCCAATTTTTCCTTTATTCTCTACACTCTGGTCATATAATCTATCCTGCACACTTTTTCAATGACTCATGCATTCTCTTCCCCACCTCAGCGTTACCGTACATGCATTTCTAAGTGCCTTGAACACTCGCTCCTTTAGCACATTGTCATCAAACTAATGTCCACTCATACTTCAAGTCTCATCATAAATATCATTTCTCTGAGAAGCATTTCTTCTGCAGAGGAATTAGGGTTCGTTATTTATGACCTCACTATATAATTTCTCCCACGTCATGCATCACAGTGTGTGTTAATGCATGCTGTGCCTGCTGGATTCTGACATCCGTGATGGTAAGGATGGAGTCAGCCCTCTCTCCAGCAGCTAGCAGAGTGATATACACATGACAAACTCTCATGAAATTTATGAAATGTGACATGCATAATCTCATGAATAACCCCTGAAGAGTATATGGGATTTGTTGAAGTGACCTAGTAATCAGAGTGCTGTGTTTTCATGCTCATAAGTCACTACAAACACTTTCAGAGATCAAACGTCTATATTTTACAAATTCCAACAATTTGCCACATTCTCTCAAAATTATCTCTCACACTAGGGCATATGTCTAATAATAGTCATGTAATGTTACTTGTAATAAATATATAAAACTATCTAATTGTCATGTTTGTGTGTTCTGGCAAAACTTAAATATCAATACTCATAGATTCTCAACTATGCAGAAACTGCTTGGTATTAGAGGTGTGGTAGACATCTACGTATCCATCATCATGTTATCCCAACACTCAGAAAGTAGCCACATTTTCTCAATTTGCTGGAAGTTTTAGTGTTGCATAAGCATCGTCTTAATGATGTAGCCTGTATTCAATGGAAAAAGTAGAATTTACATATTCAAAGGAAATATTCAATATGATTCACAGGATCTCCTGCAGAGATCATTTCTCCATGTTTGTATTTTGATTATAGATCTGTGAAAGGACCATTTTGTATTTCATACTTTGTTTGCTTGGTTATTATAATAAGAATGTCCTCATGATTATGGTATTTCCACTTTACAGTTCTGGTTGTTGGTGTATTTGGTGTGCAGGAGGTAGGGGTAAAAGAAGATCTTGTGAACATTACTTGAATAAAATATTTAAAAAACTTAGAAATATAATTTTAAAAAACAACTCTAAGAACTTTCTCATGAAACATACTATATAGAAAGAAATGAAAAAGTGTTCTGCCAAAGCAAACAAAATAACCTGGAATGAGGGATAGAGAACAAATACCATATCTTTATTCATTATAATTTTGGATATGTATCAATTCATTAAAACAGATGACAGAAGTATCAAAATTCAGAAGAAGTCTCGGGACACTTTGTCATGGCTTTTACCTTACTGGCTTTGCCCCCGAAAAATAAATGTATTTGTTTAGTTTATTACCTAATTAGAGAGCTAATAAAGATTTTGTTTTCCTATGTCCAAGTCAGTTATAGGAGGTAAGTTCAAAGTATTTCAAGGGTTAATATGTCCTTCCAACTTGAACCATAAGGGATAGCTTTTATTCCAGAAAATGTTAATTCATTATATTTATTGAGGTCCAACTAAAAACAAAGAGAGAGAGAGAGAGAAGGATAGAGGAAAGGAATAAGGAAGGGGGAGCAAACAATGAAAATAATGGGAAAAAAGAGGTGAATTATATTTATAATTAGTTTTATTAGATTAAGAATTATGACTTAAAAATGAGTATAAACTACAGCAGATTTAGTCCTCCTAAGCGTACAATTGAAGAATGTAAAACTTCCTTTAAAATCCCAGCTGTATTAACCTTCATCCTTTCTGAGGTAAATTAATTATAGAGTAGAGAATTTGAGGGTCTTTCAGGTGAAACTGTAAAACCAAGGTCTTGTCTGCTGTGCGTGGTGGTTAAACATCCCCTGGCACTCTTTTACAGAGGTAGAGTTAATCCTGCTATGACCTTGATCAAACTTTTTTCCTCTTCCTTCTGCGGATTGTAGCAGGCTCTGATGGCAGATCATTGAACTCTGTGTCATGTCACTGTCACTTTTACACAAATTAATAATAAACCTTTGAAAAGTTCTAGATACTAATCACAATCAGAAACATGCATATATTACGCTGGTTTCTTATGAAGCATTTTGAAAACTTCTACAACAATATTACATATATGTGAGGAATATATGCATGTTATGTTTATATATTACCTACAGTGTATGAGATATATATATATAAAAAATATCTGTGTACATATATAGTCATTTCAGATAACTAGAGAGCTAAGTAACACTTCCAACATCAGCCTATCCTTATGTCAGTTTTAAATCTCCCCACAAGAGGAATTTGTTTATTCTATAGATTCATACTGAAGAAAATTAATAATTACACTGATTTATTTTTTCCAAAACATAAGGTTAATACATCTGAGCTAACAAGAATAATATCATCCACATACTGAAGAAAGATGAAATCCTATTGCTTAGAGTAATTAAACATATATTATTTTAGAATAATATTGAACATTTTGAATACTAAATTATCTAGGATCAGTGAATCTATGATTTTAGGTACCATTCAAGTTTAATTTTGCCAAATTAAGGAACATATAGAGACCATCTGCTTAAAACAGAACAAAAAATTACCTCTCAAAATGTATGCCTATAACCCATGAAAAATGATATTCTATCAAACTATTATACATGTGGTTTAATGACCAGTAAATCAGTAAAATTTCAGGAGTTCATCCACACATTTATTAAATCATATTAAATTTTTACTTAATTAGTAGACATGATACTGGGAATAATTACAAATATTATCTATACAAGACAGAAACTACAACCCTGAAAAAAATGTCCCCAAACAATGGTTCTTAGTCAATTTTTATTTGAAGCTATCATTAGAAATTGGCAGTTTACAAGAAATAGCAGCCATTATTAAGAAGATACAGATAATGAGGGAAGCGAAATCAAGTGAACTCATGAATACCCTTTAAACCAACTATTTCTTCTGCCTGTAATATTCTTTCTCTAGATATCCATGTAGCTTGTTTCAGCCATCAATTTGTCAGGTGTTTCCTAAACTGCCACTTTCCTGTAAGGCTTTTTCTGAAATTTTAATTTAAATTTAGACCATGTCACTAACCTCCTTATACTCTATCCTTCTCCTTGCTTTTTCCACTAATTCATTCATCACTGTTTAATTTACTAAATATTTTATGTATTTATATGCTTATATTTTGTCTCTCTTCATAGGAATATAAGCTCCATGAAGACAGAGATTTTTATATGTCCCTGCTTAGAAAATAATGAATATATGTCCCTGCTTGCTTTACCTGGCGGGTACTGAAAGAGGGCTTTGAAGTCTCCAATTTTGATAACATTTGGCTATTTCTTCTTGCAGGTTCTATCCATTTTCACCCTCACCTGTTTTGATGCATTGTTGCTAGATGCAGGTATATTAAGTGTCATCAAATTTTCTTGGAGAATGAATTCCTTTGTTATTATTATGATCTTTTCATCCATGATAATCTTACTTGTTCTGAAATCTGCTTTTTCTGAAATTAATATTAATATAGCTAACCAAGCTTTCTTTTGATTAGTGTAAACATGGATTTGGGCTAAATGTTTGTGTTCCCCGAAATTCATATGTTGAAATCCTAACCTGATGTAATAATATTTGGAGTTAGGGCCTTTGTAAGGTAATTAGGTTTAGATTTGATCATAAGGATGAGCCCCTCGTGTTGAGCTTAGTGCCTTTGCAAGAAACAGAAGAGAGAGATCTCTCTATCCACAAAAAGCCACGAAGGAAAGGCCACCCAAACGCACAGTGAGAAGGTAGTGTTCTGTAAGCCAGGAAGAGGACCCTCACCAAGAACCAAATATGTTGGCACCTTGATCTTAGATTTTGTAGCTTCCAAGGCTTCCAACAAAATAAACATATGTTGTTTAAGCCACCCAGTTTATGGTATTTTGTTATAGCATCCCCCGTGGACTAAGACAGCATATTATATATCTCTCCATTCTTTAATGTATCCAAATCTTTATATTTAAAATGAATTTCTTGTAGAGAACACACAATTGGGCATAATTTTAAACCAGTCTGATAATCATTTTTAACTATCGTATCTAGACTCTTCACATTTAAGCGATTATTGATAGAGTTGAGTGGCTATCTACCATATTTGCAAATAGGAAACCAGTTTTTTCACCTCCATGTTATTTAAAAATCTCATTTCAATATCTAAATTTAGCTAAATAGCCATTTGAGTTTGCCAAGAAACTTCCAAGCTATATGCATTCACGGGGTGGATTGTTAGAAACCCCTTTGTGCCATGCAGTGTAGCAAATGCACAAAATCATTGAGAGTGGATCATTCTTAGTTCAAGCTCTGGACTTATAAACACTGTGAACTCACATTTTGAATGGCAATTCAACAACCATTTATTGGAAGCCAATAGTTTTACTCTGAATAGTTTGTCTATTATATTATTTAATACTTTAGGCATGTACTATGAAATATTAAAAACATTTCTAGATTGACAAATAAAGATCTGCTATTGCATTACTGATTTAATTAAACTTCTCCATGTCTATTCTCTTAGGAAACACACTCTCATAGGCACAGCTAGACATATTTTTACTTTATAATATGTGTTTGTGTATTCTTCTGGACTGTTTCATATACTGTAAAGTAAATCCTTACTAGGATATTTATTTTGTAAAATATTGCATTGCAAAAATTGGAAAGTAAAAATAGAATAAGAAATTTATGTGGTATTCTTTCCAAAATTGTATTGACAAACCTTTACAAAATGTTAGGGATAAAGTTTTGCTGAAATGGTAGTTTTTATCTAATTAAGATCATCAGATTTTGCTTAATTAAAAATATCCAAGTTGTAAGTTGGTTTTTTCTGTTCCTTTGCTGAAGGAAATGAAGCTTTAATGTTAATTTTGTTCACCAACGTGTTCCGTAATAGACAAAATTTCAAACCAAAAATTTTCCAAGTGCTAAAACCATTTAACCATTTGTAACTCTAATCTGATTAGAAAGTGTGCAGTTTAAAATGTTATGTGAAACATGTACTGTGTTTGCTAATTAGAGCAAGATTTCAAGCTGAAAATGACCAAAAACTGAAGAAAGTGTGGTGGTGGTGTTTTCTTGCATGCTCAAAGTAATTTATGCTTTTCGTTTCTGCAAATGGTAGTTTGTTTTATTTCATAACCATTTTTAGAGGTGAAGGAAATCTTGCCAGTTTTCTCTCTACCAAGTATCTGTTAGACACAAACAACACTTACTTATTTATTACCACTCTGGAATAGGTAGAATATATTTTATAGATGCCAAAAATAAAGTTATATAACTCCATCTCTTTACTCTCATAAAAGAAAGTGGCTTTATTAATGCTTAAGAGAAAAAAAAAAAAGCAATGTTAAAATCTGTCTTCCTAAATTTCACTGTCTTCCTAAATTTCTAGTAATGTTTCCAGAAGTCTTTTTGGAATTTTCTTCTGCAGGAAAACCAGGATAAACTAAAAGGGTCAGGGAATCTGTGAATGCTGGTATGTTTGGACTCCCAACTTCCCTAACAGAGAAGTTGATATTTGTCTATATACTTCAGTTTTTATCATTTCGATGATTTAGGAAATTTTGTAGCTCATTATTGGCTATAAAACATATCAAAGTGGAAAAGGTGTCTGATATTGGCAGCAATACCACCTCAGACAGCTTGTAAAAGAGAAAGATACCCTCAGAAATATAAAAGGGGAATTTAGGAGCAAATAGCTCTGTAATGGCTGAGTTTAACTGGGAAGATTAAAGAAAATAAAATGGTTCCACGTACATTTTTACTGCAGAGAGATGCTTTGTTCTATCACTGGTGTTAAAAAGATTAATGTATTGATTTAATTATACATGTATGTTTTCTTACTAGGGAAGGGATGTTAAGAGGTATTTGGGTTACAGATTAATATTCTGAGATCAAATGGCAATATAATTCAGATTGTTCAATTGTATGGGGCCCGAAGTATTTATTGATACAAAAGATACAGATCTTTCTTCCAAATTACTGTTTAATTATCTTATTTTCTGCTATAGTGGAACTGGAATTAATAATAAGTAAAAACTTACAGCAAAACATTCTGAAATACTGATTTACACTTGTCTGAATGATTCTACATAGCCCAGTAGGGTGTGGGTTTCTAGGCTGGAGGTTTTCTACCTAAGAGTGTTTAGACAAGTGAAGCCACAATCAGTCAAGCTCCCTGTTCAGCAAGGCAACTGGCTGGATGCCTGGACTCAGCAAGTGTGCCCGGAAGTCAGACTGCCCCACTACAGGCTGCCACTCAGGTTGTTTCAAAGGGACACTGCACATGTTGCTTGCAGTATTGTAAAACTTAACAGAAATTTATCACAGGGAATGGCAGCCTGGCCACTCTTTTTGTCAAATGTTTGCTACATGAGCAAGGATTGACGTTTTAAGGTGGGATTGAATCACTTGACAAAGACAGAGTGAAACATTCAGGTAGAACTCTACGAATGAGAAAAGAATACATTCCACTGTTCTTTTGCTCAAGTTCCCGATACTTGTGTGGGAAGCTTACATTTTTTTTCTTGTCTATCGCCTTCTAATATATGAGGACAAAGTAACTTCTATATGCACAAATTATACAACGTGGGGGAATATAAAGATACTGTCAGATGCAGAGTGACAGGGATTAAATAATTCAGAAACTAGCTTCTTTTCTTTAGTCTCCTTATAAAATGCTTTTGGCATGTGATTGATAGATATTGTCTTAAATCGAGGGGGAAAAGTTCCAGTTAAAAAGTTAGATGTAAATTCTCATCTTCTTTTTCATACCCAAACATACACACAAAGAGAAGCAAATTAAGTCTCAAGGTTATATTGGCTTGGCATACTAAAGGATAGAATTCAGTATCCTATAAAGTGCATATGCTTTAGGTCTAATTTAAGCATATTCATTATTTGAAGGGCTAAGGACCTAGAATGCTTTTGGATCTATAAGTTGACATGAAGCATGGATAGAAATATATATACATATATATATTTAAGCTGAAATCATGGTTTTATATTTCAAATTTTAAAGCCATTTGTATTTTATTCATGAACATTTTCATTTTGTTTAATTGGATTCTGATTGCAGATGCTAAGATTAGAATACTGTATCATTTGTACTCATTGGCATATCACGCAAGCTTTCAAGTAGTTTCTATGTGTGTATTACTTACAAATCTTCACCTTAATCTGTTTTAAGGCCTTCTCTGTTGCACAAAATCACATATAGTGTGTGTTCAGTAAACAATATTACCTAACAATTTAATTGTTAACATAGAATAAAAATAGTCTTACTTATATATTTTGCTTTAGTAGATATCACTATTATAAGAAGTAGAAAAATGACACCCAACAGGGACTATAAATGCTATTTTCTATTATTTAAAGTCTCTAGGACTGAGAACAAATATGATATCCTGCAATAATTAATTTTAATTATTATTACACAAACTTTGTGTTGTTATTTTGCATTTTATATTGCATGAAACAACAAATATAAAAGCTATAATGTTTTCCCTACAAATAGTGGCTGAGCTACCACTCTTGGCAGGGCATGATATACAAATGATGGATCCTGCTGGGCATTAGAGCTACCACACTCCAACAAGTGCAAGACAGCTAAAGACTCAAAACTCTCAAGGATCAAGATCTTGATTATACAACCAAACTGGCAAATAGAGCAGTTGAAGTGCTGCCTAAGTCCAAAGAAACTGAGTTTTGATGATAGAGGAAGGACATGCTAGTTATCAATAATAGTCTCAGGACCACAGGTGTGGCACCTCCTAGTTCTTTTTAGAAGAGGGCAATTTGCTGCCACCCTGAGGGATTCTATTGTCCATCTCTATACCTCAATCCAGAAAAGTAATTTTATTTCAGAAAAGATCTAGATATTATAAGAGGGTGCAAACTGATATGAGTGGCCCCAAGGGTAGACTATATCAAATTCACAGATGTGCGGAATTGCCTTGATTTCAGGTTGGGAATGCCCTAGAAAGATTTCACTATTCCCGCTTTTGTTGCTACTTTTGCTCCTATAGAAAGCCAGGGCTTACCATAGAAGCTGTGGCTGGTCCTTAGGGTGGCTCACGGGCATGTCCCAACAGGGCCTCAAGTGTACAATGTCACATAAGCTTTCTAGATAAACTCTTCTCCATTTCTCCCCCTGAAGATGTGGTTCAGAGATGCAATAGCTTCCCAGAGCCTCAGTCAAGACAGCTAATGAGACGGAGCAATCAGCTCATCACAGGTCACTCTTCATCTTCCCTGGGAGTGCACTCCACAACCAAGAGTGTACTTCAGGCCCACCTGAAGAACCCTGGGCCACGACAGTGACTTTCCTCATTCTCACTTTTCCCTACATATCTGATTAGAGACCTGTATTTTCATCCCCTGTTTTCAAACCCTATATTTGAGACTTAGAGATATTGGTGCAAAGGGGCAGTTTATTTTGAAATATTTATGTTGGCTCATATGTTACATTGTAAATGCAGATGGTGGGAATATAATAGTAAAACATCTTTGTTAATATTCGTATCCTCAAAATCATCAATTAAATTTAAGTACATTCTGATATGCATTTTATATAACCTTAATGTTTCATAGTTTCCCAACTCACTATGATTTTATAATATGCTGATTGTTTGATATCCTTTTAAATTAATTTTTAGAAATTATTAAATATTTACCTACTGTGTGCCCAGAATAGATCTAGATTCTAGGAATATGATTCTGAACTCCATAGAAAACATTGCTGCTATTAGAAAGCTTATGGTCTGTGGAGAAAAAAATAGTTATAACCAAGCTAAAGGAAAAAATAAAGTAAAATAAAGTTGAATAAGAGAATAAAGAGATAGGGAAAGAGGTAACAAGAAAGATTTAATGTTCCCCTTAGCTTGACTAAACTTCAGACAGGCTTGTTTCTGACTCAAACCTCCAGGCACCCCATTTCTTAGAGCATTTACTTTAGATAACTTGTAGTTGTAAACTCTTTTTCTGTTCCTTTTAGATGTAAATCTTTTTTAAAAATCCTCTTGCTAGTTTTTAAACAGTATTTCTCAATGACCTGGAAGTCACCCTTTTGAAATGTAATTATCAGGAATGACAGAGGCCCTGCCTCCCAGTCTCTGTGAAAGGGCAGGAGCCTAACTGAGGTGGGCACCTTGTTTCTAGCTGTAAAATTACCTCCTGTCAGGACAATAGGGTTTACTTTTCCTTTGGGTAAAGCCAATTAGCAAATGTAGATGGCCTATGATTTCTTCCTTACCCCACTCCTTTTGTTCCAGTAGAATTGAATTCAGACTCGGGTGTGGCCTCTCCTCTCATTTCACTGTGCTTAAATAACATCTTTGCTGGCTTACTTTGTGTGGCATAATTTTTTGCTTTAACAAAGATCATATTTTTTAGATAAAGTAGTCAGGAAAACCTTTCCTGAGAAGGTGGCATTCGCAGAGACATGAATAATGCTAAGGGCTGAGCCATTATGAAATATCAGGAGGTATATTTAAGGCAGAGAGGAAAGGAAGTGTTCCTTCCCTGCGGCAGGAATGGAGTTGGTGTGTTTTAGGCACAGCATAAATTCAGCATAGCAAAAATTGGCTGTAGATGAACTGTAGAAGAACAGTAGATGTCATAGAAGACATGCAGGTTATAGAGGACAGATCTGAAGCAACTTTTTGGCCATTTGAGCAGTTAGCTTCAACTCTAAATGAGATGAGAAGACATTTTCACTGGGCAGTGGCATGCTCTGATCTGTCTATAAAAGATCATTCTGAATGCTCAATGGAGAACAGACCAACGAAGGAAAGACAAAAATGTAGGCACAAAAAGCATTTAGGAAGTAGTCCAAACAAGTATCAGATCATGGAGACTTATACCAGAATATTAGCATTGGGCTTGGAGAGATGTGGCCACATTGAGCTATAGTTTAGAGGTAAATGTGACAAGATTTGCTAAAATCAGGATGTGAAATGAAAAGAACCTAAATAATGCTTAGTCTTAGAACTTGGGAGGTAGATAAATGGTGAGCCTGAAGTTTTGGAACATAGCAACATTTTTGTGGAGAGGAATGGGGATCGTGATTATTGTTTTTGACATAATTGATCTGAGATGCCTGTTTGATATTCAAGTGGGAGGTCGAGTAGAAGGTCCTCTGTGCATCTGCCATCAATGACGGATTATGGCTGGGATTCGGACCTGCCATTGGCTCTAGGGCTTCCCAACATCACGAAGAGAGTTAGGGCAGAGGAGGAGACAGTGAGGTGTGGCCCAAAACAATTATAGGTGATGGGGAAAGAAATCATACAAGGAGATTATCAAGAAAGATTATTAGGAGTAAAATGTTAATATAGTCACTTTCTTGTATGTGGGTAAGAAACCGACAACTCTAATCTCTTTTCTAAAATGCAAATATTTTTAAAAGAAAGCAGATATAAAACATGTATTTTAAAACGAAACAAATTTTAACTAGAAAGAAAAATAAATGGACTATGACTGAGTATCTAACATTTTACAGTATTAGTTTCATAAATGAAATGTTATATATTTTTAAAAGCCCTGGTAAAAATTTTATCATATGATTCACACCTCCTCTGAGCCACTATTTTCTTACAAAATTTGAGTCTTTATTCCTTTTATAACTTCATAAACAGAATACAGACATATTTGTGCAACCGTGGCACCTTGCATCAGCATGTTTAAATTGTCCTGAGTATGTGAAGAAAAAGAATGAGTCTTTATCAGTCAAACATCAAAAGAAAGGTTTTTTAAATAGATGTCATGTCTCCAATTATTTAACCAGCTTGAAATTTGTACAATCAAGATTACCTCCTCCTATAAAACAAGGCACATTGTTTTGAATGGATCATATCATAGATATGTTCCAGAAAAAAGTTTTCCCTTTAGAATATTAACTAGCTAATGTGTTTAAGTATAATTATTCACAGTATTCACAAAAATAATCTTTAATTTGTTTTCTAAAAAGTATTTACCTAAATCTAATCCTCGAAGATGGCACATATTGGCTCTCTTGACTGGCATTCTTCCTAACTTGTATTATTCCCCACCAAAATTCCATTAGGAAGCATAAAGTATGAGAAATTGCAGATTTTTATGAGTTTTTAAGCATTATTTACTAGCTTAACTGGCTAAACTGCTGCAGTAAATCTGCATTTTCCTGCATACTGTATAATCGAGTCCCCCACATGAGCTTCCTGCCCTGGCACACTTCCTTGCTAGAAATCCCAAGCTCTGCATTGTCAGTGTATTGTTAATATCTTCTCAGAAAAGCCTTAAGTGGATGTGACAGTTGATAGTAATTATTAACCTTGCATTGAACCAGTAATTAAATGATGCAGCTTGTGTGGGGAGGGAGTGCACTGCAAACGTGCCTACTCTTGCTCAGTGATCCTTCTGATTCTTTCTGCCCTAATCTGACATTATTTAAGGTCATTATTATTTTCTTTGTCAGAGCTAAAGATTTAAGTCATTACATAGAACATTCTTTATACACCCATTTTATTTTCAAGCAATTTTTTTTTTTTTTTGGTATTCTTCAGATTCAATTCAAATTTCAACTACCTTTATTTACAGTAGTTTGACTAATTCCCTAAATGGGTTGGAAATGCAAAAGGATACCTATTCTTTGCCTTTGAGATCTTCTGTAATTTTTAGAAGCTTCTGATTTTCACCTTTATCAATATATTTTACCTCCACTAATTAAAAACATAAAAATGATAATAAGGTAAGGGCATAGGGGAGATTCATTAAGCCAAGTGCTCTTCTTACTGTTTTCTCATGGACCCATTTAATCCTCCCATCAACCCTATTCTTACTGTCATTTTGATGAAAAAAATAAATGAGTCTCAAAGTTTTTATGTTACTAGCTCAAAATTACAAATCTTTCCCTTTTACAATTTTGTCTCTCAAATTACTTTAAAAGAAGTTTACTTTCTCTAGTGGATAGCGTATAGATGGGAGATAATGCCAGGGCTTGGATGAAGAGAAATTAGACACAAATTACAATCTCCCTATGAATAGTTGATAACAGCTCATTGAAAAGCAAAAGCTGCCTACAAGTATGGGAAGTAAATTTTCCTAAATGATCATATTAAGCAACTAAGAAATATTGTATTTCTGATATCAATATAATTCATTTCTTCTGAAAATCTGTAAGAACAAAAATTACTGTCACTCACTAATCTAATAAATATTTATGAAGTGTCTCCTATAGGCCAGACACTGACCTAGGAATTGGGAAATTTGCTGTCTCTCAGAGGTAGCATTGCCACATTTAGCAAAGAAAACACAGGATGCACGATTAAATTTGAATTTCAGACAAAGACTAAATAATTTTTAGTGTAAGTCCATGTACTGCAATATTGGGATATTCTTATACTATAAAATAGTATTTGTTCTTTATCTGAAGTTCACATTTAATGGAGCATCCTTTAATTTGTCTGGCAACTCTATTCATAGAATCTAAGGTGGAGTAGAGAAACGAATAGGAACTAAGAAAATAAGTGTGAAATCTAAAAGGTGAGTAAGAGTTAAATATACAAAGATGGAACAGCAGGGCTTTCCAGGAAAAAGTGATAAAATGAATAATGACACTGTGACAAAATGCATGGAGAATGGAATGGTCCAAAAGAGGGGTAGAGGCAGATAAAGTAAGATTGTGGGGGTGTGTTTTAAGATGAGTGCCCAGAGGAGGGTTGGGGCCTGGCTTGTAGGTCATGCTGGAGGGTGTAGCAGGCAGCCTCTAAGAGAACCTTCAATGATTCCTGCCTCCTGGTAATCCTGCCATTGAGCTTGGGCTAATGATTCAATTATAAGAGTGGTAGCAGGTCATTTTCAAGATTAGGTTACAAAAACTGTGACTTCCATCTCACTCTGTCCCCTGCACTGTCTCTTTCAAGCCGGCTACCACGTAACAAGGAACTGTTATCTATGTTCAAAATGTGGTGAACACTTGAAGCCTGACAACAGCCACGTGAGTGAACTTGGAAGCAAATCCTCCCCCATTGAGCTTTGAGAAGACCGAAATGCTGCCTAAAACACTGGTAACAATTAGAGACCCCAAGCTGCATTTCTGACCCACGGAAATTGCAGGTAGTAAATGTGTATTGTTTTAAGCTTCTGAGTGTTGGGGTAACTCATTACACTAAAATAGATAACTAACACAGAGGGTTTGAAATTTCTAGTAAGAAGAGTCAGCAGCTACTGAAGGGAGTTTTAAGCAGATCAATAACCAATTCATGATTTATGTTAAAACTTTATCTGTAGTGTAAAAATAGATGGGGAAGGAGGAATTGCAAGAATGGATACACATTAGACAGCAATCATAGTAGCCAAGATGAAAAATGAACTTGAACTAGAGAAGTGGTGGGGTTAAAGATGGAAAATCTAAAAAAAAAAAAGAAAGAAAGAAAGAAAGAAAGAAAGAAAGAAAGATTGATTTAAAAGCTAAAATCATCAGGAGCAGATGATGGAAGAGTTGTGAAGGGATGAAGGACTGGTGTCCTTCTGTCCAGCTGGTAACAGTGTCCTTCACTGAGATAAAGAACTCCAGGAAAGGAACAGATTTATCTTCCCTGCTTATTTCTTGTTCTGACATTTCTGGCACTGACTTATACCACTCAGATGAAGCTGTGATACAGATATTCTTTCCTCTTTTCCCCCGAGGAGCCAGCCAACCCAACACATAAGTTCAGTTAGTACTGTATTACCTACATGAGCTCTCTTTTCAGCAAGCACTGCACCTGGCTGCCACAGAATTGAGAATGACCCCAGGGATACATATAATTAGCTTGAAGATATAGTTCAGCCTTACAACTTATTTCTGTAGATATGACTTCTCAGAGAATTGTTTGAACTATTGATAAAATTAGCTTGCATATCACCTAAAAATGAGAAGTAGGTTGGAGGAATAAAGATACTAATACAATCTAGTAGAGAATTTGTATTTTGTCACATATGATCTATAGAAGTGTTTCTCACACTTTTTTTTCACTATCACTCCTCTAAGTAGCTTTTACTTATTTTTTTTCTAATCGCCCTTTCCCCATGAAATTTAGTACCACAGATATACTATATGCGTAATGTCCTTGGTTGGGGGGACAGATAGTATTGTTGTTTTTCATTTTCACAAGAACAAATTTTACCACACTGGGGACATCACCTCCATTGAGAATTCAAAACACTGTATATAGAATGGTAATTCACACTTAATAAAAAAGGTGGATCTCAGTAAATTTTACACTCCTTATTGCAGAAAAAAATTCATTGTATTATATATGCATTTAACAAATCATTTTGGTGATGACAGAATTAAAGTTATATACCTCCTAATTGTGCTTTAAATAGTCTGACTTTGCTTCTATGATATGAATCCATGACTGTGACTAGGGAATTATCATAATCTGATGAGTAGCTTATGTTTCTCTGCTTTGAAACTCTCTGTTGGCTAAGGAGAGTGAGATTATATTTTATTAATTATGTCAATCAGACCCACACTTTCAGTGGAGGGAAGGGTCAATCTCACTTAACTGTAAGATTACTATAAAGAGTAAGGAAAAAAATAGGCTGTAGAAAACAAGGAAATTTTCATGATACAGTAATGTATTTGTTATTAATATTTAACAGTGTATTCATTATTAATATTAATGTGTACCGCAATGGCACATTTACATGTTTCTTCTCATCGATGCTCTCTAGATGCTGCTGCCAATGGGAGAATCTCGAAGGAATCTTTCAGTTTATTGATAAATAGATTCACCAGGGACATGATATCATGGGTCTTCCCACCTGGATCCCATCTTAATAAAGACACACCTTGCTGCCTGAGGTCTAAGTTGACTCTCTGGATCAGCTGATGCCACAGCCAAGTTGAGTGGTGAGTTGGGAATTACAAGCAGAAATCAACAATGAAAAACTAAAACCTTCTACCTAGAAGATGATTTCATACTGGAAACACGAATCCTTCAGTCTGCCACAAAACTGCTAAAAAACTTTAGAACAAACTCATGTACATTTAAAGTAAACTGTATATCTGTGAAAACCATATAATGTTATCACATCAAGTCTTCTAAGACTGCAGTCTCCACCACCCCCCTCCTCCAGTCTGTTGAAAACTTGTCTTCCATGAAACTTAGGAACAGCTGTTAGGGGGCCCACAACCCAAGGTGAGCGGCAGGCGAGCTAGAGAAGCTTCATGTGTATTTACAGTCACCCCCACCGCTCTCATCACCACCTGACCTCCACCCTCCACATCTTGTATACATTCACTCATCCTACAAATATTTATAGCCTGAATTCTGATTGCTAAGAACAGTGTTGTGCACAAAGGCTACAAAAAAGGAAATAAGATTATTGGCCTCAATGAGATCATAGACTAAGGAAAATATAGATAAGCAGTTACGTGCAGAACTGTTGCACATTGAAGTATTCCTACTATGAAGGAGGAATGTCTCTGCTTGAAGATCAGGAGAGATATAACAAAGGAGATATCAGTAAAGCTAAGTTTCCAGGCTGGAAAGAGTCCTGAATGTCCCAAATTATTCCCCATAGAGGTTAAGATCCTCACATTATCCATTCCTATGAATGAGGACATTTGAAAGAGTGTCTCGTAAATTTAAAATGTTAAGCTGTTAATACTGTGATTTAAATGCATTGATCATATTATTCAGCCACATTACAGCACCTAGGGGAGGATGAGGAACAAGGTAAGTTAGCTTTGAAATCTGGAAGGTAGCTGGTCTTGGGGGGTTACCCAGCATAGCAGACCAAGGCAGTCACCCAAACCAGCAAACCAATGCATCATGATTGTAGGGAGGACTTAAAAGAGAATTTAGAGTACCAAAGGAACACTGCTTCTTTCATTATTTTTATATTCAACTTATTCTGATTTTCTGTTCTGTTTGGTAAGTGAAAAAGAACTCAGCACTTTGCTTGTAATGCTTCCTCCTTTGCTACACTCCCCTTAATTTTCTCTTCCAACAAGCCAAGCTGATGAGCACCTACTTATCTTTTAAGTTTTAAACCAAAGTTTCCCTCCTGTGTAGAGAATCTCCTAAGTTTCCTAGATATAGGTGCACACAATTTTCTTCATTGTCTCGCTATATAACATGTGAGTTCTTCTGTCACAGCATTTTTCATTCATTCAATCCAAAAATATTTATTGCGTAGTGCAATAAACATTTTCATGCTAGGCCATGAGACTAAGAATGAATAAGAAAAGCTTGGTTTCTGTTGTCATGGAGCTTATATTTTAAAATGAGACTTAGAGTTTTTCTTGCATTTCCCCTAAGAAGTTTAAGGTTTTTTTTTTTTAACAAGAAAGAGACATGAATTATTCAATATATTATCTCAGAATTTAACATAGTTACTGGCACTGGCCATAAACAATAAATAAAAAATAATAATTTTAGTGATACACAATGTAAAACAGTATATTTGTTTGCTTGTTTTAAAAGATAGGAATGTTGTCATCCCCAACACAATGTGAATTTTGTTACTATGGAAGAAGGAGAAAATGGATTAAAATTTATGCCACAGATGAGCCTTACTATTTCACTTTTAATATGACTAAATTGAGCACTCAGAAATGTTAAATATTTTTCCAGGACCACAGAAATTACACTGCTATGATTCAAACACGAGCTGACTCTAAATAAAATGTCATTATCTGACTCCAAAGCCCAGGTGATTTTCCCTCCATCACCTGCCTCATAATGTCTTGGCCATTGTGGCTACTCATCAATATCACTTTTACGTTATTTTTTAAAATAAACTTTTTATGGAAATACACACACACACACACACACACACATATATATATATATATATATACACACACAGAGAGAAATGTACACAGAATAAATCTTAACAAAATGAAAGCAAACATGTAATGGGCACCCAGAAAAAGAAATAGAATATGATCAGTGCCTCAGAAACCCCAACTCTTATCTCTACCAATAATTAAGCCACACAAAAAATTAACTATTATCTTGAATCCTAGCACTATTGATTTGTTGCTCATCTTTCAGTTTTGTTATGCTTTGTTCTTTAATAAAGGGAGTTATTCAGTATATGTATGAGTCTGTCTTTATCCGTTCAACATTGTGTTTGTGAGATTAAAACCTGTTGTGAGTAGAGCAATTATTCATTCATTCTTATTGCTACATGGCGTTTTGTTGTAATATACTGTATTTCTCTGTTCTAATGTTGATGAATATTTGGTTGCAATTTTTATATGAATAGCACTGCTGTGAACGTCCTTGTACATATCTTTTGGTAAACAATTCTGATTGGTATTTACCTAACAATGGAAATTGCTGCATTAGAGTATATGACAAAGTTTTCCAAAGTGATATGAACAAGAGTAACAAGCACTATTTGAGCATTTCAGTTTCCCAAAGTCCTTAACAATTAGTCTCAATTGTTAGTCTTCTTCCTTTTACTATTGTAGTGGTCATCCCATTGGTAGTATCACATTGTGACTTTGGTTTGTATTTTCTTAATTATTAATGACGTTTAGCATCTTTTATATATTTTTATTGATTCTGTGTATGTCCTCTTTTGTAAGCAAGTATTCAAGACTTCTGCCTATTTTTAAAACTTAGACTTTCTGTCTTATTCTTATCAATTTGTAGAAATTCTCTATTCTGGATAGAGGTTCTTAATCAAATATAAATATTGCAAGTATCCTCCTCCACTCTGTGGCTTGTTTTCATAATTTTAATGGTATGTATTTAATGTATAGAAATTTCTAGTTTTAATGTAGGCCAATTGATCTGTTATCCTTTACATCAGACCAGTATAAACAATATTCTGGCTGGGTGCAGTGGCTCACGCCTATAATCTCAGCACTTTGGTAGGCCAGGGTGGGAGGAGTTCATGACCAGCCTGAGAAACAGAGTAAGACCTCGACTCTAAAGAAAACCAAAAAACAAACAAACAAACAAAAATACGATAAAAGAAAATTGAGAAAATTGAAAATTAGCCGGATGTGGTGGTGTACATCTGTAGTGCTAGCTACTCAGGAGGCTAAGGCAGGAGGATTGCTTGAGCACAGAAGTTCCATCTATGATATTTTTACTGAACTTCAGTCTGAATGACAGAGCTAGACCTTGTCTCTTAAAAAAATTTTGTTGGCCTGCTCCAAGGTCAATGTTTTCTATTTTATTTTTATTTATTTTTTTCAACTTTAATATTTCTTTATTCCCAGTATTGATCATAATATATCATCTTAGGGACTTCTTAAAATATGTAGAATCTGTGCTGTTGTCTCTTTTTTAAATTCCTGCTATTTTTTTTCCTTTTTTCTTGACTAATCTTGCCATAATTTATCAATTTCATTGATAATTTCACTCCTATGCCCTAAAAAGAACACTTTGGTTTAGTTGATTCTCTATACTGTGTATTTATCTTGTTTATTGATTTCTGTTTTTATCATTATTGTTGCCTTCTTTTTACTTTAACATTCTGTTTTTTTATGTTCTTTATCAGTTTATAAGATGCATACACATATCTCTTTTATTCAGCAGGGTTTTTTTATTATATATGCACTTGGGTTATGAATTTCAATATGTGTATCCCTCCATTATTCTCGTGAAAAAGGCAGCCTTCTTTCTTATTTTTGCTCCTTTTAAGAAAATGTCTTTTTATTCTCTGAATTCATTTAAGATATTATTTTGTTGTCAGTTTTTAACTCTTTTTATATGTTGTAAAAACCTAGGATGGTTTTACATTTGTTGACCTTACTGATATTAAAAGTGTCTCCTGAAGGTATAGATTTCTATCATTGGTTTTAGAAAATTATGAAAATTATCTTTTTATATATTTTTTCTGCTTCATTCTCTATCTCCTACTTTTCTGGGAATGTAATTATACAACTTGTAGATCTTTTCACTATGCCTCATATAGCTCCTAAGCTTTTTGTTTATATATTCCAATCCCTTTAATATTCCATCATTCAGATTGAATGTTTTCTACTGCTCTTTCTATGGTTCACTAATTTTCTCCTCAGCTGATTCCAGTATGCTCTCAAAATTATTTATTTGGGTAATAATTTTTATATACATATATATAATCTTTAAATACTTTCTACCTGTCCTATTTTATTATCAATTTTAATTCTCTGATAAAAGTTTCCAAAGTGTCATATATTTTCTTGAACACTTTTTATAGTTATTATGGTAATAATACTGTATAATTTGTTGTTCTAAATCTGCTGTTGATGTTTCTCTAAGTCTAGCTCTTAATAGTTCCAGTGATATATAATTAAATATTGTTGTATTTATTTTCTAAGGATGCTGTGACAAAGGAACACAAACTGAGAGGCTTAAAACAATACAAAATTATTCTCTCACAGTTCTGAAAGCTAGAAGTCTAATATCAAGGTGTCTGTAGGGCTGTTTCCTCTCAAGACTCTAGGGAAGAATTCTGCTTACTTGCCTCTTGCACTATTGGTGACTACTGGCAATGCTTGGTAGTCCGAGGATTTATAGCTATGACTCCTCTCTGATTCTATTATCACATGGCGTTTTTTCTTATGTGTACGTTCCTCTATGTGTCCTCTCCTCTCCTTATAAACACACTAATAATTGGACATAGGGCCTAATCTAATTGATTATAGAATGACCTCATTTTAGCTTGATTACATCTGCAAAGACCTTATTTCTAAATAAAGTCACATTCACAGTTACCAGGCTTAGGACTTGAACATATCTTTTGAGGGGGATACAATTCAACCCACTAAAGCTAGATATTGTGTATAAAACATTTTTTATATTTCTGATAATGTTATTTTCCTCTGGAGGAAGTTTACTGTTTGCTGGGCACATAGAACAGGAACTAAACTGACTCAAGGTTGAGCATAGTTTTTTATACGATTAATCCCAACATCTGCTGTTTACTGTATCAGGACTCCTCATAGGCCTGGGATAGTCTAGGCTTCTTCCTTTTTTTGGCAGGTTCTATTACTCATTTTTTTTTTTTTTTTTTTTTTTTTTGCCTCCCTACTATTATAAGACTCACAAAAACTCTTCTCTGTCATTTAGTGACTTTGTGCTTACTTTTTATCTCTTTTTGCTATGTAGCTTAAGAAATTAGCACGTGCATCCAGGGGAAAACTGGAATGTCAGATTCACTTCTGTACACCTCTGTTTATTCTCTCTGGGATTTTGGACATACCAGTTTGGGATTCCTTGGCATCTCCAAATTCAGTTTTTTTTTTCTTCAATATTGTGAGACTGGCAGAATTCTGATGGTTTATCTCCTCTAATCAATAATTCTCGGACCCATTCTAGCCACCCTAACTGATACCGTGTAGATCAGAGACAAATCAAACAGTTGGGGTTTTCCCAAGTTCTGGACCCTTAAATTTGAAAATAAAATAAAATTGCTGTTTTAAACCACTAGGTTCTGAAGTAGTTTCTTACACAATAATAAAAACCAGAAAAAAGGTTTTGGCAATGTTAATTCACTCAATATGTATTATCAACTTTGTCTCATTTTTAGCAAACTAAGTGTTCTATCTAATAATATCCCTTCCGACTACGAAGTTCACAAAACATAAAAATGCCCCACAAGATACAAGTAGAAGATCCTGAATATGAAGCATCTTCCCAAATAAAAATAATGAGAATAATACAGGCCGGGTGAGGTGGCTCACAATTGTAATCTCAGCACTATGGGAGGCCAAGGTGGGAAGATAGCTTGAGGCCAGGAGTTGAAGACCAGCCTGAACAACATGGGGAAACCCCTGTCTCTACAAAAAAAAAGTTGACTCTTGTGGTGTGTGCCTGTAGTCCCCACTACTCAGGAGGCTGAGTCAGGAGGATTGCTTGAGCCCTGGAGTTTGAGGTTACAGAGAGCCATGATTATGCCACTGCACTCTAGCCCAGGCAACAGAGTAAGACAGACAGAAGGAAGGAAGGAAGGAAGGCAGGAAGGAAGGGAGGAAGGAAAAAGAAAAGAAAATAATGATAATGATAATAATAAAAAGAAATAAAATGAAAGCAAACTCTTGCTATGTGGAAACAGTTTTACCCTCTAAACTTTTGTGTTTCTTCCTGGAATATGCACATGACTAGCAGAATTCTTGTTCCATGAATTAAGTATAGCAATAGAAGTCTACCCACTATAGATGGTACACAGAAAAGTTATTAATAGAAAGAGCCTGAAACACTGAGGCCATAGGTCAGTGAATACACCAACCGTGGTCTCATATCTTTCAACTTATTATATGGAATAAATAAGTTGCTATTTCTTTAAGACACTGGCTTAGGTTTTCTGTTTATACAGGCAAATTCATTCTTAAATAATGGAGATATAACATAGATATATTGTCCTAAATGGAACTAAAACTGTTGTGAAATATTATGGCATTGCCATTTTCATGCAACTAATTCATAAAATAGCAAAACATATATACCTTCTCCCACGGGTAATAATTTTAAAAATCTGCGTTTGTTTTAGGGGCTCATTAAAATGAATAATTGGAAAATGTATTTCAAATATTAAGACAATTTGTTTTTCTTCAAAGAGAGATGCTGTGTATATTTTCTTAACATATGGAGCAACCCAAAATAAAGTTACTGTTTGACAATTGGTAAAATATTGTATTAAAAATCATACATTGACAAAGTACCCTGTGTGTTGCAGGGTATAGATACACATTGTTTCAAAAACCTAATATATAACTATTTTAATTTAATATAGTTTGAAGTAGTAACCTAATTTACTTTATGAAAACATAACACTCAATCTTAGAGAATTTTCAGACAAGAATAATCAGGGTTAAATTCCTTTAGGCAATATATACTATTATGAAACAGGAAGAGAAAATCAATTTTCTAAGATTGGAATCAGAGGCTCATTAAAATATTCATTATGCATATGAGATATTCTTGTGGTCCTCAAGAGTGCCAGCCTGAGTGGTAGAAAGGATTTTTGAGGACAAAAATTTGCTGCATTGAGAACAAGAAACGGTAGGTGAGAAAATCTCAGCAGCTAAAATTTGCTTCTGTGTAATAGCATGCTGCATGCCAGAAAACCACGGTGATATAACCCCCTTTCCCAAAACTTTTAAACTTAATCTTATTCCATCAAAAAGTTACATTGATATTACATGGACTATTAAAATTATCTATCTATCTATCTATAATTCATGGTAAATTTGCTAGAATATGCTTAATCCATAAAATATAAGATGCAGATATATATCGATATGACTATGGAATGGGACAAAAGATTTCAATCATATTCTCTGTTGCAGAGGGAAAATTATTTCTTGGGGAACTTTTACTTTGTTTTGTAAGTTTTATCCCATGTAGCTCTAGAGGAGAAATGAAATTGACAGCATTTCGAGCAAGGAGGCAGGTCTGAATGCAATGTGAAAATAATTTTCTTCCGCTAGACCCTTTTAAAATATCACTGTGATGGATCTTGACCAGGACCAGTTTAGGAAATAAAGAACATGATTTTTGCCCCTCTCTTGATGAAATTCAATGGAAGCATGCATTAAAAACTCTTTATAATAGAAGCTTAGGCTTTTAGTTCAGGGATATGTTTTCTTTCAATGCAAATTATTTTTATTGATAGCAGCGTACACATTATCAGTCAGGGTTCAACTGGCAAAGCAGAACCAGTGGAGGGGAGAGACAGAGACAGAGACAGAGACAGAATAAAGAGTTGTTTGACACAATTGGGGATGCTATCAAGGTTAGCCTAAAATCTCTATTCTTGTGGTCCTTAAAGTAGACAGGAAGTAAAGATCATGCACTCCCTATAACCCCCCAGGCATGGGCGGGAAATGTCATCCAGAGGTGAGTCTCTCTCTCTCTCTCTCTCTCTCTCTCACACAGGAAAGCACAAGCTGTCTACGAATGCCACATAACTGAAAAAGTGAGGCGCATCCAGCATAATCTCACTAATTTAAAGCCAACTGTATTGAGACTTTGCATCTACAAAACCCCTTCCTAGCAGCACCTAGATTCATGTTTGATTAAAACACTGAGGAGGGCAGGTCATCCTAGCACACCCCACAATAGTAATGTGCTTCTATGTGTTTTCCAAGATAAAGTTGAAATTCATAAATTTAATCAGTTATCTGAACTAGTAATGTAAGCACCAGCATTAATGACTAAGTTGAAAAAAATTCTTAGACAAAAATTAAAAAGAAACTGATGGAGATTCATAATTGAGAAAATAGGTACACAAAATAAGGAGATGTGAGGCTCAATAATATTTTAAATTTGAGTATTTTGTCACAGAATTTAGGAGCCATGAAGAGATTGTTATGGTTCTGTCTGAAAGTTTCTCTTTCTTAATATGTTGCTGTGCTTCATACCTGTGTCAGAAAATCTAATTCTCTTTTCAAGGCAGATAATTTTGTTTCCTATTTATTAAGAAACTCATTTTGCCAAGTGCATGTGGTGGAGGATTTTAAAAAGAAAGCCTGTAATAATTAGTGTTACATAGGTGATATATTTTATGGAGTAATGTGCATAAAATACATAGAAATGCACACACACACAATTTGAGTACAAAACATGTTGAAATATCTATTAGTCTTCTGTCACACCCCTACCTTCTTCTTCCAATTCCCCTGTTAAATATGGCCAAACAAGGCCTGGAGAATTTTGAAGCACTACTCCTATATTTCCCATATTTACAAGAATTATGCAAGAGCAAGCAGAAGCAGATTATGACTTTTTTCTTCCTCCAAGAAGGAACAAAATGCATAAAATTTCAGTCTATGATGCTAATTTTTCAGGTGTATGAGCCTTAGTTGACAGTGTTCATTGTTATTATGATATAGCTAGGTTTCTGCTTTTTCCATTACCAAGAGCAATGAAGAGTCACCCTTAAACATTGCCTTGGTCTGACAAACAGTGCATTGCAAAAAGAGATTCCAGGAAATAGATATGCTAATTCTTATCAAAGATTTTTAGACTGCTCTTCTTCTCTTTTTAAAATTCTGTTTTTGCTTTCGAAAGCTATGTTCATCTTTACTATTGGTCAGAAATGATATCCATATACATTTCTTTATTTCATTTTTAAAAAATTTTTTAAAGTCGGGGTTTTGCTCTGTCACCCAGGCTGGAGTGCAGGGGTGCAACACAGCTCACTATAGCTTCTACTTAAAAAATGAATAATTTTTCAAAATAGATTATCTACCTTATGTGAACTTAATTATTTTTCATAATAATGAGGACACTAGTCAACAACACAACTTTCTTTAGTAAACCTAACCTTGTTAGATTTGGTCCTAAATTCCTTGACTGAATTCCCAAAATCCTTTTCCCCACACATTGTCAGCTGAGGAGACTTTAACTGAGATATTATTATCAAATAGGCCATAAATGATGATGTTTGGTCTCTACTCAGATTGGAGAGACCATTAAGTCAGGCTATTCATTAGTGAAGAAGAAAATAGAATAATAGTGAGTAGAGGACTAGTAGAAAAAAGTTCTTGTGTTTACCTGTCTTTGGAAATATATTTGGGAAAAGACTCCTTTGTGTACACCTATTAAAATTCTGGTGTAGCTTTCTCTGACTTAATTCATTCCACACATTCCAGAAACCTATTTATAGCAATCTATAATGCTTTCAATTATTGTCTTTTGAACATAAAAAAATTGCAATAATTTCCTAGCAAATAAAGCATGTTGGAAAAACCCAAGAAAAAATTAGAAATCCTCTACTTTAATTCTAGTCCTAAAAGAAGATCACAGTTAAATTTTACAATTGTATTTCAATTCCTTCAGTTATTTAATGTTGAATATTATAATATACCAATTAAAAGAGATATTAGTTATTACTTTCTTCAATGTGATAGGATTTCTAATATTTTTGTTTGACCTCATTTATATTTCCATTGTACATAAGGAACATTTTTGTCAGAAATTTGTGGAGGGTATGCTGAAACTGAGAAAGAAAGAGAAATAAGAAATAAAGAAATAATAGAAAATAGAAAAATGTATAAAGATAAATTACAACCAATATTTCTGCTAAACCCATGTAGAAAAGTTGATTAAATTATTTAAAGACCTGCTTAATGTCATTAGTGAACTAATAATACCAAAAAATTAAGGGTCCAAGAACTAGAAAAAATAAATACAACTAGAGAGATGAGTCCAGCACATGGAAGTGATTGTCTCCTAAGAGTATTTGCTTGTTCTCGAAGAGGTAGCATGAATTTGAGAAGTTTCATTCATATTTTAAAATCTTATAGAATAGAGATATAGAAATAAGAGTCCAGGCCCATCAAGGGGGGAATGTTTAATGTAACCACTATCTATGCTTTGGGTTGAGACCCCAAAGGTATGTGCTTTAAAAGTTAAAGGGATCTGAAAGGGAGCTGGTTCTTGCAGAAACTAAATCTCAGCTTCAAGTCACCTTTATCTCTGAAATTGGATTAAGAAGATTTCATACTTATATTGCTCTTAGCCACTTTCCAAATGAAAATAAAAATTCAATATAGAGGTGACACATAGGCCTTAACTTATTTCAAAAGTTTTGCATATGTAAGATAGAAATAGACCTACAAGGACTCCATGTGTTAGAGTCTGTCTGAAGCCCAGACTTTAAATTGACTATCCTTAGTATACTCAAGAAAATAAAAGTTGAGATTGAGAAATGTGGTAGATAACAGAAAACCATAAAAAAGAGGCACATAAAAATTCTATAACTGAACAAGTCACAGTGTGTGACTTTAACAAAAGATTAAACACAGCTAAAGATAGAATCAATAGACTGGAAGAAACAAAAGGAAAAACATCTAGATTGAATCCCAGATAGATGAAAGGATGGGGATAACATAAAAGAGAGATGAGAAGATGGTGGCATTTTGAGAGAAAACCTGAAAGAAATGAGGGGATCAGCTACACAAATATGTTTGGGAAGAGTATTTCAAACAGAAGGAAGAGCAAATAAACAACCCCTAAGGTAAAATTGCTCCTTCTTTCAAGAAAAAGCCATAAGGTCATTGTGGCTAGAGCAGAATTGGCTATGGATAAAATAGTAGGAGATGAGATCAGATAAATAATGGGTCGGGGAGGTACCATATAACAGGAAGCCATTAGAAAAACTTTGGCCTTTACTTGAACAGAGAAAGGAAGACATTCAAGACTTTGGAGAATTTTCAGCAGGAAATGATCAGGCTTATATTATAATAGGATCACATTGGCTGATGAGATGAGAATAGATGAGAGGAGAAGTGGTCATCACCAAAATGGTAGCAATGGATGTAATTTGAGGTTATTGCAATTTAAATATATTTTGATGATAGAACCAATAAGATTTGATGGTGGAATAGATGCTATGTGAGAAATTAAAGATTTGATTTGACTGTCTGAACTGCTGAAAGGATAAAATGGCCACTGAATATGGGGATTTCAAGAGAAGAATGCATGGGGGAAAATCAATTCATGCTTAAAATGTTTATTACACAACCCAATGGAGATATTGAGGGAGCAGGTGGATAAATGAATCTGAAGATATAAAATGGGAGATCACATCTGTATGCATAGTACATGAAGCCATTAGCCAGGAAGAGATTGGCCACAGTCATGTGCATATTGAAACCAGGTGTGCAAAGATAAGGAATCCTGTATATGTCCAATGAAGGACTCAAGGAAACGAGATACAGAAAGAAAGGAAATAAGAAAAAAGAGACACAGAAATAAGAGCCAAAGACGTAAGAGGAAATCCAAGAGATTTTCATTTTCTAACACCATGTAAAAAAGGTTTAAAGGAGAAAAGAATGCCCAAGGCTAATGAGTCAAGGGAGGAAAGAATTTTAGAACTGAACACTGGATTTGGCAAAGTGGAGGTGATTGGTGACCAGGCAAGAGTTATTTGATGGGTATAAAAGCCCAACCAGAGATTTTCAAGAGAGAATGAGAAAAAACACACAACTACTGAAGATATATTTTTGTGGTATTTTGCCGTAAATGACAGCACAGAATTGAGTGGTGGATATTTAAGATGATAGCAATACATGGAGTGTGTATTCTAAGGGGAGAGGTCCAGTAAGGGGAGTGAGGATGGGATTAATTGCTAGAAAGAGGAAATGTTGCTGGAGCCAAGTCCTTGAGTAATTAAAAGAAAATAGCATCAAGAACACAAGAGTGTTGGTCTTTGCTAGAAGAACAGAGTGCATCCATATTATCAAGAAAAAACATCAGTTATATTAGCACAATTACAGACAAGTGGGTAGATAAAGATGCCCTTATGAAGCTTGTGGAGTCTGTACTGATTGTTCCATTTTCTTAATGACAGAGAATGCTAAGTCATCAGCACAGAAAAAAGCTGGAAGAAGGAGCATTGGAGATTTAAAGAAACAGGCTACATCAGTGGGGAGTAGTCTTCAAGGCATGAGTCTGATGAGCGAGCAAAATATTGTGTGACGATCAGACAACACTGGAGACTGAGCTGATGGTCAAGACGATCCTGGATTTAATAAGACCACTCAGTGAAGTGTATTTCCTGTTACCATGTTCAACTGCACAGTTTCAGGCACAGGTGCAGAGTAGATGGAGGGTTAGATATAATCAGGGCTGAGTTTTAGCCAAAAAAGAACAAAGGTATCAAGGGAGGGGCAAAAGAGGTGAGGTGAAATGCAAGGAAACACTTATAAAAATTGGAATTTAACTCTGTAAAGAAAGAAATGAGAAAAGGAAAGGGGTGAGAGAGTGTGAAAAAGCAAGTCTATAATTATGGTGGGATCTAAGGATGTATTAGCACTGGAACTAGAGGATAAGCTCAGAAATGTAATCTGATAGTGACTAGAGAATAGATTCTGGAGAGGTTGCAGTTATTGATAATGACAAAGTGTAAGTGGTGACTTGGGGTTGAGAGGATGTGGTGTGATGGAGGAAAAGATCCTTGAAGAAGAGGGGGTTAGACCCTTGAGAGGGCCCAGGGTATTGGAGTAAATATGCACAAGTGCATATTTACATCGTCAAGAATTACTTTAGGAGTATGTAGAAATAAGGTGGTAAATTTCAGTTAAACCAGTTCACCAAAAGTTATTTCTAATGAAAGATGTAGGCTTTATTGTTATTTTATATTTAAGATTGACTGTTCTATATATAGTTTAAGCATTTAAATATAACTAAGGGAAATGAGAGGAAAGGAAGAAAATCATAATTAATAACTTTGATGGTTAATTTTATGTGTCGACTTGACTGAGTTGTGAGATGCTCAGATAATTAGTTAAACATTACTTCTGGATGTGTCTATGAGGGTGTTTCCAGAAGAGATTAGCATTGAAATTGGTGGGCTGAGTAAAGTAGAAGGCCCTCCTCAGTGTGAGTGACCATCACCCAGTCACTAAAGGCAAAGGAAGGCTGAATTCACTCTCTGCCTGTGACTGCTTGAGGTGGACATCTATCTGCCCTTGGCGTTCCTGGTTCTCAGGCCTTCAGGCCTGGGCCACAATATATACCATCATCGATCCTTCAGCTTTTGGGCCTTCTAACTATACCACTGGCTTTTCTGGGTCTCCAGATTGGACATAGCAGATCATGGGCCCTCTAACCTTCCATAATCACATGAGCCAATATGTTATAATAAATCTCTTTTACTATATAAAGTAGTATAATACAATATAAATTATACACATAAATTATATATAAAATGCATTTTATATAATACGTATCCCTCCTATTGCTTCTATTTCTCTAGAGAACCCTGACTGATATAATACCATAGACTGAAGACAACATGTTTTACTAAGCCACCAGCAGGTGATGTATTTTCACTTATTGGAGCTGTCTAAAACAGTTAACGAGTTAGGAAATTTGATATATTTTTTAAAAAATCAGTCAAAGTAATGACCATAATAGTCATTATTTGCAAAGTTCTGTGTTGCATGTTTCCAATAAACCTGTGAAGTAAATATTATTGTTATTCTCATGTATTGTTGAGAAATTGAGGCACAGAGAATTTCAGTGGTTACAGTTAAAGAGCTAGAAAGTGGAAGAACAGGCATTTAACTCAGACAGGCTGACTCCTGAGACCTTGCCCTGTACCCCATGACTAGTATAAAGTGCATATTAATGGGCTTTGTACAGACTATTATCCTCAAAGTGTGCCTTTGTATTTCAAATTTCCTTGGTTTTCCAAATTCATTACATCCTTCCAAATGTATTCTTTGTCTGTCCTTAAATAAAATCATTTCATACGATATATTATCAATTATGAAGGTGATGAATGGCTGCATTACTTTTCAAAGAGCTGTTTCAGCAAGCTGTCAAGTATAAAATTTCCTCAAAGAGCACTAAGGTCACGAATAGTCTTGTCACAGACCTAACAAGAACTCTTCCTTTGCTAGTGATGCAATTAGTTGTCAGGTCTCATCATATGTTGTTTCTTTGTAATTATTTCAAGACAAATATCGAATTGCATGGAAGCTCATTTTAAACAGAATTCTAATGGTCTTTGGGACATTAATTGACATGTCAATGGTGGGCAAAACTGTGTTCCAGGTATTTCTCAAGTCATTTAAATTACTTGTCATTAAAGAACACTATATTGGATAGTGGAAATAAACTATAAAAAAGTCTGCTTAATTAAAACCAAATAAGAAAGGAGGTGATAAAAATATTAAGAAGGTATAAAACTTAAAGCACCCAGATATTATTACGGACTTTGTACTTGCTCTTTCCTGTTCATAGATTTCTTCCTGGGATTTTTTTTATGGCTTCCTTCTTCTCACCCTTCACATACAACTTTAATTCACATTCTTATGCAGGTTCTGTTACTATCTTACCCAAAATAGCGTTCGTTTTCTTATTATGCTCGATCACAAGACCCTGTCTGTTTTCTTCATTATGACACTTAATAACTATATTTATTTATTCTTTTATTTTTTCCCAAGCACCAGTGAAAGAAGAGATCAAGGAGGTATCATTGAACATCGTATTTAAAGGCCCTCAAGAATGCTTAACACAGAGTGTATATTTTAGAAAATTTGAATAAATTTTGATTTGCTGCATATTTTATAATATCATTTGAAAAACAACCATTGACTGTTTTAAGAGTCTTTTCAGAAGGAAAAAATCTCTCATAAATTTTTAAAAATGGCAATTAATAAATTAATACAATTAGTAATTAATACTGACTAAATCAATTTAGTCGCTATTGCTTATGAAATCTGTTTGAAAACATCTCACACATTTTAGAGCAAAAATGAGATTTGTTTTTGTACATTTATATATTCTCACTGCATTCTTCTTGTTTTTAACATGCTCAGCTAAGCCTGAAAATTAGGCAAAAGCAAATGCAGATCCAGTTTTGTGAGCAATGAAGCTTTTATCAATTCAAGGGTAAGGGGACTCTTTAAAAAAAAAAGAATAGAAAATTATAATGCCAAATCAGTTATAAAATAAATATTTATATTGTGAATATATATAGCAACAGATTGAAACTGAATGCTGGCAAAATATTACAAACATCAAAAAGTTCAGAAAAAAATATTTGTATTAATTAACTCCTTGAAACAACTTATAACACTTTTCTCCCCTAATTTCTGGCTCAGTATTTCTTGAGCACCTTCTTGTCTGACAATTTTGTAATATTTTCTGTAGAGAAAATAAAAGGTTAATTCAGTCCTTTCTCTAGAAGTGTTTAGCAATTTTATTATTATTTATAATCTCTAACAGTTCCTTGTTATTTTTTAATTCAGGTACATTTTAGAATTTGTGTCAGATTTGAGAAAACTTCTATGAGTATCTTTCACATATGAGATGTAGGATTTCAGAGTGCTTCAAGTTTTCTTCTGCAGTGCCTAATCTTATACACTCTAAATTGATAACAGTCATTAGTCAATTTGTCTCGGATGTTCTGGTTTTAGTGCTATGAGTTTTGTGTTATCTTTGTCATTATCTGAATTTCACATCACATCAGTAAGAAATTTAAATATTTTTCCAACATGTTTATATGATTCACTCCACTTCATTAACTGGATTATCAAATACAAAAGCCTATTAATTACTTGTGTTCGAAATTTATCTCTTCTTTTACATGAATTGCTGCTTTGGTGTAATCTGAAGTCATTTTTCATTACAATTAGTGTCTTATTGTCTGAATTATTTCAATTTATTATTACTTGTGTTTTGCATTCTATTAATTTTATCTACATTTTCTCTCAGGCCTCTACTAAACAAATGTAATATTCACCTGTATTTTTCATTTAGGAGTTTGCAGTGTCTCACTTATTTTACTAAAACTTTTTAAATGTCTATTTTTTCCAAAGTATAAGTTTTTCAGTCTGTCTTCCTACCTATAATATCTGGATTCACGACATTAAGTCCCAAATTGGGAGAAATATGGCAAAGGAAAATTGTAATAGAAAAAGCCAGCAATCTTAACTAATTTTGGTCAAAGTATGCAATTTTTGAAAATTAAAAAAAAATGTGTATGACCATGTGAATACAGTGATAAGATCTCTCTGAGGGCATTGGAAGTGAGTAGCCATGAAGTTTAAGCTTCATTTGTTCCATGGAATGTCGGTTTCTGATCAAAGATAAAACTGGGACTGTCTTCTCCATCAGTACATGTGTTTGATGGACACGTATAGACTTTCAGTGCTAATCTCCAAGGAAGACAAGAAACACTTTATTTTTAAAATCCTGTAATTTTTATAAACAAAAGAGAAACATCTATGGGGTTCTTTGAAAGTAATTCTATTTTCTTAAAATAAGCATTAAAAATGATATATTAAAAAATGGACACAAATTTAAGAGCAATTAAACCAAGTTTGAGAAAAGCTGGGCAGATTTTAAAGTAGACTGTAAGCCCCTTGAAGAATTTTGTTTCATTTATTTCTGATTCTTAGTGTCTAGCATGTAGATGGGATTCAGTAAATATTTGTGGATAAATACATGAATAGAGTACAAAATTTGAAATTATATTGTAGAAATATAATATTTAATGGAAAAGGATGAGCAGTTGACATGAATAAAATAAAAATAATCATCTCCTGATTAAGAAAAATTGTAATGGGAAATATAATATCTACATAGAAATGACTAATTTCTGTTTAAATATTTTAAACATTTCTTTCAGATAACAGAAGGATAATGATACACAAAGTTGGGCTGTTTCAAGTAAATAAATCCACTGCTGGGGCAGGATAATTACAGTGATCAGTACAACTAGTAGGCTATCAAAAGACTAATCAGTGGCCAAAGGAGAGATGAAAAGTTAACAGTGTCACTGGTAAAGTGAGGAAATTCAACAAGAAATGGCTTTATAGTTTCCCAATGTCTATGCTTCTCTTCTTCTGAGCTATATGGACCCACTCCCCTTAATGGTACTTTCCCAAATTGCTTAAAATTTCAGCCATATATGCTGTTAGTACTGTCCTATTTTTGTGTTTAAGACATGATCATGGTTTTTGTTTGTTTGTTTGTTTATTTGTTTTGAGACAGGGTCTTGCTCTGTTGCCCAGGCTAGAGTGCATTAGCACAATCATAGCTCCCTGCAGTCTCAAACTTCTGGGCTTAAGTGATTCTCCTGCCTCAGCTTCCCAAATAGCTAGGACTACAGGCATGAGCCACCATACCTAGTTATTTTTTTTTTTTTTTAAGAGATGGAGTCTGGCTATGTAGCGCATGCTGGTCTTGAACTCCTGGCCCCAAGCAATACACCCACTTTAGCTTCCCAAAGTGCTGGGATTATAGACTTGAGCCATCATGCCTGGCCTCATGTTGATTTTGAACCGACAATTTCATAACTAGGTCAAAGAGCTTCTCTCCTCTCCACAGTGCAGGTTAAAGCCATGACTTTAAAGAGTGTGTGTTGGTGTGTGTGCATGTAGGCCTGCCTGTGGTGGGAAAGGTTCTGGATCTCAGATCCCATCTCTCCCTACCCCTGCTCCTCTTTCATTGAAAGGAAAGGCAGGAAATAAAAAGACAAAAGGCCAATCATCTTACTTGTAAGATATGAACACAGCTTCATTCTGTTCGTTCTTACTGCTTCTCAGGTCAATATAATAATGAGAAGGGGAGTACAGTTATGATATATGTATTTCTTTGCTGAAACGTCCTTCTCAAAGTGGGAGAGTGATTGATTCTATTACTATCAGGATTGATTGTAATACTGATTGTCCATTGGAGATTTGTATTCTTAACTTTCAAGTCAATCTGTATGATTGAATGTTTACCTCCATTGAATTCATCTATTCAGTTACAGGGAGAGCACTGTCTCTAACAAGAGATGGAGTTTTGCCAGGAGTATATAGGAAGAAGAAATGGTACAACAGGGTAGATGCTAAGAGTTGATGAGAATTACTAACTATGGAATTTAAGTTTGGGTAAGAAAGGAGAGATGATAACTTCTGTAAAGCTATTAGAATCAACGGAGGAAGGCTCTGTTGATGCTGAGGAATTGCATCAACAATTTGAGCACTAAACATGAGATTTGGAGGTTCTGCTGTTATGCATAGCAGTCTAGAAACTTGCTACTCAAAATTCCGCCCAGGGTCCAGCATCATCTGAAACACCTGGGAACTTTTTATAAATGTAGACTCACAGCTGAGTCAGAATCTGCATTTTTAGCAACTTCTCCAGGTGATTAAAATGCACATTAAGCCTGAGAAAAAGGCTCTCAATGCTTTTTGCATATTAAAATCACCTGCAGAGCTTTTGAAACATTCCTGATTCCATCCCAAACCAAGTGAAAAACTCTTGAGGTGGGGCCCAGGCATTGATATTTTTTATAGGTAGAATTTGACCCTTGATAGTGGGTGGTTACTAAAAAGTCAGCAAGGAACAGAAAGGTCATATACATGAGTCATCTGTACGGATTTCGAATTTACCAAATTACCACCTTCTGCTCAGCTCCAGCCAGTTGCTGTAGTGTGGGAATAAGAGTTGTCACATTGTCAGATCAATTTTTCAAAAGAAGCAAGAAATCTTAATTTCATAAGAAATATCTAGATTTTTAAATTTGGGTTAAAATTAAAAATAAAAAAATAAACTCACTGAGAATTTCAAACACAATAGATGGATACAAAGTTCAGGTTTGCATTTTGCAAATAATGGTAGTGTTAAGCCCTCAAGCTTTCAGACTCAAAAAATTCTATTTTGTTAGCATGCTAGAGCCATCCCTTTTTATCAAGTGTTAAGTAACATTAAGCAAGTTCATAATTATTTAAAAAGTAAATTTTAATGAGTAAAATTTCTGGGGATTTTTCAGGGATCAAAACATTCACATTGGCATTATCATCTTCTTCCCTGTAGGCAGAGCTACACGGGTACAAAATGATTAGAGGTCGTGAGGGAAATGTCACAGAAAAAGTTAAATTAGATGGATCTGGAGAAAATCTTATGCTTATATCTCTATTAAATGGAAAACTATTCTCTGTGGCACAAAAATACTTAAAAATCTTTATGTTAAGTCTTCCCATCCAGAGTGTGTGAAAACCACAGGTATTATTTGCTACTTTTTTTTCCTTTCTATTCTATCTTCCCTGGATAAAGACTCTCTTGATGTTTGACACATTGTTTTTTGTTTTCTTTAGATTAATAAAATCAATTAAGTTCATTCCAAGGACTACAAACTGGTACCCCTTTTCTTGTATAAAGTGATTTTCAATATATGTTCTAATCCATTATTCTGTGCGAAAGCTCTCTTTAAATTGTTTCTGCTATCCATGTGCTAAGGAAAACCTATTTGAATTTGTTGTTAAACATGTACAAATTGAGCTATGAATAATGTGGACAATGATGAGAAGAAGAGATCTGTCCAGAGAAAGCTGTTACCAGTAACCAGTGTCCCTGTTAGAGCTTCCCCAGTTCAGGCCTCCGATTGCAGTGGGAGCTTTCTCCCCACTCACATTCACGTGTTCCACTGTGTTAGGTGCGCAGTCCCCCTTCTCCATACCTCCCAAAGTAAGGGCTTACAGGTTTCCTGAGTAGCGCAGCATGGTCCATGCAGGGTATGCAGACCAAAGCCAAACCCCACTGGAGGGGCAACTGGGAGGAAATTGTGAGGGTAAACTCACCTGGGTCCTGAGTGCCAGGATAGGAGGATCTTAGTCACATGACAGCCAAAGTTGGCCAGGCTAATCAGGAGGCTTGGGTTCAATATTCTGAAAACCCTACCTCAATGCCCAATCTGTCTTTTTTTTTAATTTTTAAAATTATTTTATTTTTAATTATTATGGGTACATAATAGTTGTATAACTTTACAGGGCACTATAAACAACAATAAGTTAGGATATATTTTTTTTTTTTTTTTTTTTTTTTTTTTTTGAGACAGAGTCTCACTCTGTTGCCCAGGCTAGAGTGAGTGCCGTGGCGTCAGCCTAGCTCACAGCAACCTCAAACTCCTGAGCTCAAGCGATCCTCCTGTCTCAGCCTCCCGAGTAGCTGGGACTACAGGCATGCGCCACCATGCCCGGCTAATTTTTTCTATATATATTTTTAGCTGTCCATATAATTTCTTTCTATTTTTAGTAGAGGTGGGGTCTCGCTCTTGCTCAGGCTGGTCTCGAACTCCTGAGCTCAAACGATCCGCCCACCTCGGCCTCCCAGAGTGCTAGGATTACAGGCGTGAGCCACCGCGCCCGGCCTAAGGATATATTTTAAAATGCCCAGTCTCCTGATTCACTAACCCAACATTTCTCAGGCAACCTCTCTCTCACCCATCCCCTTCCCAATCTGCCTTGTGGCTCTCAATATAAAACTTTTCTAACCAGTACACAGAAGCAGGGAGCAGGGGTAAAGCTAATCTCCTTCTATTTTACAGTAGCCCTTGAAGGCCTAGAGACCAAAATTATTGCAGTTAAAACTCTGAATCTTCTTTTCTTGTAGGCAAAGTGAGCTCTATCTTCAAAAACTATTTATGAGCAAGGGAAAATAATCCAGTTTATTTATTTATTTAACATATAAATTATATAAGTATATATTTATATAAACAGCATAAACATATAAATAATATATATTTAAATTATAAAATTTCCCAGTACACAAAATTGCATTACACACCTCATGTTAGAGACTACAGTTAAACAGAATATGGCACATCCTTTCCAGTGGTTTACAGACAAGAGGAGACATAAATGTAAACAGAGGAAAGTCTAAATTCCAGAAAGGAATAATCAACAATATCAAAAGCCACAAAGATGCCAAATAAAGTGAGGATTTAAAATTATCTGCTGCTAGAACCATCAGGGTAAGCCCATGTTTTCTAAATTAGAAGAGCAAAACATATCTCTTGAGTATCTAGTTAAATCAAAATGTAACCCTTCAATTATATATCAACAGGTAAATATCCTGGCTGGCTATAAAGGAGAAATTTTCTCAAGTAAGCTGGCACAAGCACACTCCCCTAACCTTTTAGCATCAGAAGGTTCTTCCGGGCCGGGCACGGTGGCTCACGCCTGTAATCCTAGTACTCTGGGAGGCCGAGGTGGGCGGATCGTTTGAGCTCAGGAGTTCGAGACCAGCCTGAGCAAGAGCAAGACCCCATCTCTACTAAAAATAGAAAGAAATTATATGGACAGCTAAAAATATATATAGAAAAAATTAGCCGGGCATGGTGGTGCATGCCTGTAGTCCCAACTACTCAGGAGGCTGAGACAGGAGGATCCCTTGAGCTCAGGAGTTTGAGGTTGCTGTGAGCTAGGCTGACGCCACGGCACTCACTCTAGCCTGGGCAACAGAGTGAGACTCTGTCTCAAAAAAAAAAAAAAAAAAAAAAAGAAAAAAGAAGGTTCTTCCGGAGGGACCCAGATAACAGCCCTTAGCCGAGATGAAATGCTTAATCTAAGAAGTGCTATCAAGGCAACTCCTTCCTAAAATTCACAGTACAGCTATTATTCTTGATGGTGCCTTTCATAGTACTGACTTCAGAAGATTCGTAAAAAAAAAAAAAGGGTAAAAGGAGGAAAGAAAGGTGGTCTCAACTGAGTTCCGGGTCTCAAAAGAGTATATCCGAGACTTTACAAGAAAAATCTTGATTTTTAAAACTTTAAGGTAAAATAGGAGAAAATTCAGTACTCATGTGGGAATATTTTGTTTATTTTGCCTAATAAACACTGATCTAGTTGCACAAATAATCTTAAACAATTCACTAAACTTGAACATTATGCAATATTCATTCAACAAACATTGAGTGAATTTTAGCTATTTGCCAGGCACACTACAGGGTTCTGAAGATACAGTGCTGAAAAAGATAAAAATTTCTCCCAAGGAGCTTCAAATTAAAGCGGGAGACTGACAATTACCTAAAGAATTATAATAGGTGGCCGGGCGCGGTGGCTCACGCCTGTAATCCTAGCACTCTGGGAGGCCGAGGCGGGTGGATTGCTCAAGGTCAGGAGTTCGAGACCAGCCTGAGCGAGACCCCGTCTCTACTAAAAATGGAAAGACATTATATGGACAACTAAAAATCTATATAGAAAAAAATTAGCCGGGCATAGTGGCGCATGCCTGTAGTCCCAGCTACTCGGGAGGCTGAGGCAGTAGGATCGCTTAAGCCGAGGAGTCTGAGGTTGCTGTGAGCTAAGCTGACGCCACGGCACTCACTCTAGCCTGGGCAACAAAGTGAGACTCTGTCTCAACAAAAAAAAAAAAAAAAAAAAAAAAAGAATTATAATAGGGTATGGAGAGGCTTTTATGAGCCTTCTTGACTTGTGAATGGAAGACTGGTAGAAATAGAACATCATCTCATCCAACATGCAGCAAGACACTCCATAGAGTTTACTGAGTATGAGAAAATAGAATAGAAAACCACATGACCCATCATCACAGCGTAACTGCTTAAAGTTCCCTAGATTCCCTCTTCTCTTATCCCCACACCCTCTCAAAATTCCAAGTGTTTACATTTCTCTTTGCAAGACAATTATAACCTAGTAGAAGTAGTTCTCAAACTTGGCTGCACATTAGAATGACCTGAGTACAATAGCTCTTTGCCTGGCTCATACCCCAGACCAATTAAATTAGAGTACCTGGGTACCTGGGTGTGGGAGTCAGACTTCAGTACTTTTTACAACTCTCCAGGTGGTTTCATATGCAGGCAAGGTTGCGTACCACTGCCTTAGCGTGTTCAGCAAACGCAAACCTGGTCATAACTCAAAACATGACTTCTTGTGCCTCAAGCACGACCTCTTTAAAGAGCTTAAATTTACGGCTCCTCCCAAGCAATTCAGGTCAAATTTTGTGGTGTTCTGAATGCAACTATGTGAGAAAGAGAATCTTACAGATTTTAGACCGGGCAGCAGTTTCTGGCTGGGACAGGTGGTAGAAGCTGTATTATTCATTGAGATAGGAATCCAGGGAGGGAAATAAATTTAGGAGAAATGGAGAAAGTCTGGAAGAGTTTGGCAGATTTCAGTTGCCTATATCTGACTTCAGCTAATTACATATAACCTATAATGTGTTTATAATAAGTAAGAGTGGCTAGAATACTTAATACAAATGAAACTAGGTAGTTTTAGAAACCTAGTTTTTTTAATAAGAGAATGAAATCAATTATATTATTTTTTTAAATGAAAGCAATAAGAGTCAACATGATGCTATTAAAGAAAAAAATTACTATGGCATCTGTTATGGATGCTAAGGCAGACTGTATCCATGGCAGTAGGTACAGAGGCCGCTGTAAATGTGGTTTGCATTGGGGAAGAGAGACTAGGCTCAACTCTGATTTCAACAAAGACAACTGGGGATTTGTAACCAAGCAGCAGGGTGGGTGTCAGTGGACAGAAATTATTAAAAGAAAACATCAAGGATAGTGGGTTTCTGGCTAAACTGGCTTAATGGGATTATTCTTGAAGGCAGGCCAGGGTGATAAGCTATCCAAGGTTGTCTAATACTGTACCAAGGGTGAGGGATTTTCAATAAACTGAATTAGCAAAATTCTTACTCAGACTAGATTCTACAAGGACAGAGAGGGAAGCCCAAGGTCAGGCCTAGGCAAGCAGAGGACACTGAAGAGCCTGACTGAAGTTTTGTTTGAAGGAGAGTGTCTTTGTCAATGCTTCGTAAGAATCATCATATCTAATGAAGGCAAGTATTTCTAAATGATTGTATTCAAATTAAGAGTGTATTACATAGTTACATGTTCTATTTTGGGAGCGATTAAGTCAACATTATAAAATAGTCAAGTCTTTTTTAAAAGATAGCTTGGCTTGTGTTGAACCCTAGATTCTTATAACCAATGGATCATCAAATTTCAATGGTATTCTGCAAGTAATAATGTTCCAAGTATATACGTGCAGGAGCTTTAAACAAAAACAAAATAGAAGTAATTATTATTTTGTAATTGAAAAGGTCTGAACGCGTACAACCTTTCAATCAGGGTCATGCCAGTGTTCAACAACACAGAACATTTTCCTTAAATTTCCTCACACTATAATTTTATGTACTTTTCTTTATAATTCTGCAAGTTGTTTTATAATTTCTACCATTTTTTACATGCCTTTTATGCTATTCTTACCAGTAAAGTTGTCAAAAACAAGGCATTCTTAAGCTTCTTTCCATTTAGTATGTTCATACCCAGGGTGTAAATATAGTTTTATGAGTTTGGTTTTAACAAACAATGTATGTGTCATAACTTACAATTCTTTCATGGCTTTGGTTAGACATTAACATAGGAGAAATCGCACATTCAGAGCCCTTTTACCTTTGAAACCAAGCATGCAATGTTCTCCCAGAAGACGAATGACTGGATTACATTTTGGTTATTAAAGTGAGGTTTATTATGCTGTTCAACAAAAGTGCATTTAATAGCATTTTCATTATATTCAAATCATTTCCAGAGTTACACACTTAAAAAGTAAATGAAGTGCAGTCCTGTAGAGAATTACTCCTGTGTGAATTCAGGCAAAGTAAGAATAGTATATTATTCTTAATAGAAAATCCTAAATATATATTTGAGCTATAAATACATGTAAAGATAAATGATATGTTTTCTAAGAGTATTTTACTGTGAAGTTAAAGATGGTTGAGGCAAAAATTCATAAAAAAATTTTTAAATGTCTTATGGAAAATGGGTGACATGCTGCTCAATTTCTACAGCCTTATTTTAGCCTATTCCTTAAGTTGCTCCATTGCTCCATGAAACACCCAATTTTTGTGTGTCTTGATGTTCATGAACTGAGTGATGGTATTTCTCCTACTTCCCTTGAAAGGCATAGGAATACGTTCTGCTGCCAGCAAGAGCTCCCAGTGTTCTTGTGCACATAATTTCTTCCTACTACTTGTCCTATTCTTTGGGATTAGGTGAACTGCTTTCACTTAATTATGTCCTAACAAGCCTGATAAACAGGTAACATAAAGAATAGAAGAAGATAACAAGAGAGAAGGTAATTATATTTGTTTCTACTATCTACATAATATAATATTTATCATCAATAGATGGTGATGACACAGTAATTGATTTTGTATATGTAAATATCGGAATGATCAAAAGTTAACCTAAAATTAACAATTAAAAATTACTTTTATTCATAAATAAAAAATTAATGAAATAACTCTTTACTCTAGTACTTAATATGCATTGACAGAGTGTGTTCCTCTATATTATTCTGTCAATTCCTTCTGCTTTGAATTATAGCAGCACATTTTAAGTAAATTTAAATGTATAAATGATTTGATGATTTTGGGGTGTTTTTATTCTAGATTCCCGCATCCGTCAGGTAAACCTGTACTGATAATAATCTGAAAGAAATTAGATCAGACCAAACAGAAGTGAGGCTGATGGTCAGAAAGTAAACTAAAAAAGATATGAAAATATGACCCTCGGCACTATTCTTTATATCAGATGCTCTCTACCACCAGCTATGAAACCAGCAAGACTAGTTAAAGTGTGTTTTCAGAAGCTGAGTCTCTTAAGAAAGCTCATTGCATTCTTTTATTTTGAAAACAAACTTCATTATGGGGCTGAGCCTCCTCTAAATTATGGTAAACATCTATTTTTGGTAAAATAGTACTTACACAACAGAATTCAGTATTCAAAAAAACCTATTGGAATTAAGTTGTATATAAAGGTTTTCAAAAAATTTAACAAACACATCATGTAAAATAACTTTAGCTTTATGGGTTTTTTTAAGTTTTTAAAACAATTTAAGAATTTAAGCAAATGTGACTATAAATATTATAACTGTATGGTATGAATTTTAAGTCACTGTCACAGTGACTTAAAAATGTCACAAGACATTTTTTTAAAAAAAGAATCTGTGTTAATATTCTTTAATATTATTTTCATCATTATTTATTACTCTTTCTGTTTATCCTTTCCATTTTCTATTTTGGTTTATATGATTTGAACAAATATGAACGGTTATAATATCAAATAGGCAACTGTAAGCTAATGAAAAACATGAGTGAACATTTGCTTCTTTAACAATAAATTTTACTTTTACTGTGAATAAAACAGTATAATTTTGACAATTAGGTTTTTTTGATAACTTCATTAATATTTGGCTTTGAGATTAGATTGCCCTTGTGTTAAGAAGACTAATACTAACAACTTTGAAGAATTCTTCAGATTTAAAAATGCTAAAATGTAAATTTCTCATATGTATTGATCTTGTCCAATGATAAATTAAGAAAATTTTCTTTTGGTATTAGTTAGAAACAATAAAGGCTAACCTTTTGCGTCTAGTTGTAACGGTTTTATGAAATATACACTGAGAAATACCTTTGTAATAAAGAAGATATTCTGCAGAGGTTCTTTTAAAAGCATCAGTCACTAAATCCCTTTTTTTAGTTGTTGGACACTACCTATATCAAATGATGCCGATATAAAATTTCTATTGCCTACTTGGCAGTAACTGAAAGGTAAAACATCAAAATGACTGAAAAACAATATTTTATCAAAAGATCTTGTAAATTTTTAAAAGTACACTCTTCAAAAGATGTGGTAGCATATTAATAAAAAGGGAACACAATTACTGAAATGATTTAGCATCCAACATTAAGTACATTTATATTTTATTTATTTATTTATTTAGAGATGGAGTCTCACTCCGTTGCCCTGAGTAGAGTGCTGTAGTGTCAGCCTGGCTCAAAACAACCTCAAACTCCTGGGCTCAAGCGATCCTCCTACCTCAACCTCCTGAGTAGCTAGGACTACAGGCACACACCACTACTGGCTAATTTTTATATTTTTAGTAGAGACGGGATCTTGCTCTTTCTCAACCTGGTCTCGAACTCCTGAGCTCAAAGCAATCCTCCTGCCTCATACTCCCAAAGTGCTGGGATTAAAGGAGTGAGCCACCACGCCCAGCCATTAGATATATTTGTGTTTTAAAAGCATTTCTATGCTTCTGGTTGCCCAGTTATCCAAAGAAGCTCAGCACTGAAATCAGATAATCAATACTGAATTTTACATCTCTATTCTCTCAATGCCCAATTTACTTCAGTGAAACAAATATGACATTTCAAAAATGTGCATCAACACCTCTAGCCCACTAGGCTGACACATCCTTTGTGCAGTGCAGTGCCTAAGTCCGTAGTGGCATGAAACAATTCATGCTCTTAAAAAATGCCCAACACTCATGGGGAGGAATTTATGTGCTTGAAAATCGAGTTGAATAAGATTTTAGTTATATCATTTTATTGAGCTATGGCTTTTTAGGTTTAATAACTGCAAAAAGTAGAAAATAGGGGTCAGTATTTCATGGTATCTCATCTAATGTTAAAACCAAGTCTAGGGCTATTGTATCTCTGTTGGAATTCATGTTGCACCCCGAGGGAAGATAGAGTCCAACTTAGTTTCAGTGTAATCAATTGAAAAATCCCATGGAAAATCTTCAACCTAGTAAAATGAAAGACTGAAAAATTTGCCCTCAAGTTAAAAAAATGCATTTCTGAAAGATTCTCTAATTAGAAGCTATGTGAGTCCCAGTAATAGTGTAAGTAAAAATTAAACTCAGAAAATCTTTTCCTCTATTGGATCCCTAGTCTCTATCCTTTCCCCTAGTTTGCATTTTAAAGTCTTATTCCCAAGCAAAGATCCCACAAGCAAGAATTAATCTGTTATATTAACTTATAAAATGAGATATTTTCAGTAAACCAGAATGTGTGGTCCATCATTCATGTCAATTTTATTTTTCGAATTAGTTGTTCTGGATTTTTAAAGTACTTAATATACTTGGCAAAGATAACTTTATTTTTTCCCAATGTTATTGAGGTATACTTGACAAATAAAAAAGTATACAGTGCAATGTTTTGATATGCATATACACTGTGAAATGATTACCACAATCAAGCTAATTAACATATCCATCACCTCATGTAGTGATGATTTTTTTTTTGGTGGTGAAACCAATTAAAATCAACTCTCTAAGCAAATTTCAAGTACATGGTACAGTAGTTTTAACTATAGTCACCATGCCATACATTAGATCTCCAGAACTTATTCATCCTGCCTGATTGAACCTTTATCCCATTTGACCATCATCTTTCCATTTCCTCTACCCCTTCATCCCCTGGGCTAGAGGCAATGATAATTTTAAACTTGAAATGTCCATTGTTACCAGTGACCAAGATGGTAAACATGTGACAGGTTTCTTCCTGACTATAGGTCCCTGAAAGAATAACCTCTTGATTCACATGTTATAATGGAGGCTAATTGATGTCAGTAATGAAATGGGTTTTTACCCAATAGAACTATGTTTTCCATGGGATCCCAATTCTATCCCATTATTTCCCTAGTTCCTGGGTTCCAAATCCCCTTCCTAGCCAAGAAATAGAAGATCTCAGGGAGCATAATAGATTTTCTTATTACCATGAAGATTTGCAATGATTCAGAGGTAGTCACATTTCCTATAACATTTCTATTTACCTGTCAATTTTTCTAAGTGCAGAAGATGGAGGGATTTGGGAGAACAACAGTGGATTTTCTAAGCTTAATTAACTGGTGACTCTGATTGAAGCTATTGCTCCAGATGTTGCTGCCTTTACTAGAGTAAATAAACACCACTTGGCATCTGATGTGCAGCCAGTGATTTGGTGAATGTTTATTTTCCCACTTTTATTAATCAAAAAATACTAGGAGTTCTTTGAGGTCTAGACATGGCAACTACAGCAGTATACCATCATTCACTGTGCTATCTCAGGCTTGAACAATCTAGGGCTCTCTCCACAATGTATTCTAAAGAGAACTTAATTTTTCTCCTCATTAAAATGGCATCAAGTGGAATCATTCTATTTATGATATCTTATTGATGGGATGTAGAAAACAGAAAATGTCAGGGTCATAGAGGATAGAAATGAATCCCCTGAAAATATAGGGCCTTGATATAGTTTCTGTGTAAGGAAGAGAGGGCCATGATAGCCTGGAAAATGTTGAGGTATTATTTTCACCTCATAGGCAAAGGAACTTTAATAGGTACCCATATTTTGCTGGGCCTCTTTGGATTGTGGAAGAAACATACCATAAAATAAAGGATGTTGCGTATTTTATTTACAAGTGGTGCAAAACGCCATCTTTTAATTAGAACACAGAACAAGGTGGGGACAAAGCTCCCAGGTGATTCAGACTAGAATGTGAAAAACTCTAACATTCTTCCCCTGGAATCCAGCTCACAGAATTGATTGTTCTGTCTGTCAATGAACAGGATATTATATGGAACTTTTTTTAGGCACTTGTCTTTTAATCACAGGGCTGAACATAGAATTTTGAAGAAAAGTCATGATTTCTTCTCCGAGAATTATTTCACTTTTGAAAAACTTTGCTCGCTTTGCTACTGGACCTCGAAAATGATTAAACACCAAATCACAGAACTCCAGGTATCTTTGCACCAAACCTTCTCAGAATCATTTGGCTGCCATTGGATCCACTTAGATACAAATTTGGGTGTGCTGAGCAATAATTCATGGTTCTTTGGAAATGCTCTATACAGAATAAATTACAAAGTAAATCCTAAAACTAAGCAAAGTTGTAATAGAACTTCAAGCTTACGCCATCTTCCACAGCACTGGGTGCTACTCCTTCCCCTGTCAATATTTGGGTCTCTAAGGGAAACTTCTGTGACCAATTTTCTAAAGTAAAAAATGTGTGAATTTAATTTAGAGATTCCTTTGTCTCAAAGAAAGCATCAGCTTCAAGATGACAGTAACAGAATGCCTTCCCCCTTCAGGATCAGCCTTGAGTGGTACATCTGGTTATTCACTTTGCCTAGAAAGAGAGATGATCTGAGCAAGAAATGGACACTGGCTAAAGATCTCATCTGGAATGTCAGGAACTTAGACTGAGGTTAGGTTACTGGTAATAAGGAATCTTGGGATAGAGGAATGTCCATGCACCCAGAAAGTAGATATTATATGTGTCCTGTGTAATCTTTATTTCAAGAGGAAGTATTTGACAATCAGCCAATTGATGTTACCTGACCTGGGGTAACCAGCCTTTTCCTTAACTACCTCAGAGCTATAGTTTCTTCTCACCATATGAGAAGCATAAATTCAAACTTCAGCCCTAACAGAAATGGGATTGTGGTCATCAGTTTCTCAAGGGAATGTTATTTCAGTTTACTTATTTTGAACATTGACTCATGACTTTGTCAAGCTTTCTTACTTTTCCCCTGGTAGATAGATGTGTCAGTCTTGTCTTCATTGGGTATAAATATAGTTCCAGATTGTGCCAGAAGTTTTAATTCCAACTCCCTAACTATCAACTGGGAGTTATTCTCTCTTTTCTCTTCCTTGCTTGAGTTTTGGGACCCAGTGATCACTTCCACATCACCTGCCTCTTCCCCCAAACCAGAAATGCCTACTCTCTCATCAACTTGACAGCCTACCATTCCTGCACTTCTTGACCTCTTTATTTTTGGCAGCTGGTGATCTTCCTTTTTTGTTCCTACAAGCATAGCTATGCATAAAAACTATACGTTTTATTATATTTGTGTAATAGTTAGAATTCTTAGGTGTTTTTACTGAATAGTTTTAGTTTTACCCTGTTCAGCCATGAGATAAGTCTTGTCTTTCCAACATAGCAAAACATTTTTAATACTCATGTATATTTTATCTGAACTACTGAGCTTTGCCTGTGGAATATATATAGCTACATAGTGAGGATGCACTATATCCAGATTTAAGTTATAGTATATATCATCAGGGTGATTTCAATACAGAATTTAATATGATTTAATAATACATATAAAATTATAAATTTAAACATTTTGCAAATCAGAAAACAGTCCACTGTCAAATCTTATGACTCTATTCAAAAACAAAACAAAATGTGATCAATCTAGCTATAACATATTTTCTCAAAAATAAAAGTGTAGATAGAGACACTTGTTTAGAATTTGAGAGGTATCGGTAAGTACATCTAATTGAGAATAACATTCTGGCACCTGATTATTACAAATTATTCCTTGTGATTTCTTGAACTAGACTTGCAGATTTATAAACTATACAATAACTGCTGTATAAAATCTGTAATACTCAACTGCATTAAATAGATGTAAACAAACACATATTAGAAAGACTAAATGAATGTCCCTTAGAGATTTTTTTCTTCAAATGATGTTTCCTGGAGCTGTCTTCAAAACAAGATTCTTAACACACATTTAACATGATCAGGTGGTTTAAAGAAGCATTAACAATAAAGGACAAATAAAGTGCCGTTTTTCTTCTAACTAAATATTAAGTTAGCTAAACTTCAACGTTGCTTGTGTTGCAACATGCATTATAGAACACAGAGCTAATTGCGTTAGTGTTTCAGTCCTTCTAGCAGTACAGATGTTATGCAAATGGTTTAGTGCTCATTTTCAGAAAGTAAACAATTGTGGTAAATTTTGCAAGGGTATTTTCTTTTTTGCATTAGCACTAAACTTTCTAAAATTGTTGCTAGCTGCAATGTTAGTGCTTAAATAAACGGAAATTTTGTGCGGCAAAAAACCTGTCAGATGTGAAAGTATAATGGATTTTTTCTAATTGTAAAACTTCAATATATTAACAAACAACACAGAGTTAAACAGAACAATTAGTATTAAGTTGGCTCCATAATTTGAGGAAACATACTATTGCTACCCTCGGATAACAAGAATTTATAAAGTGTGTTTTCAATAACTATAAAATAAAAACAAGTTTATTTCTCCATGTGAAATTTGTACTTAGTAAATATTTAAAAACTTTCATAGTTTTGTACTTATTTTGTATTATGAACAAAAATAAATTAAGGAAAATATAGTTAGATAAAATGAATAATATTTGATAGCACAAAAAAGTGATAATAGTCAACAATAAGTTAGGGTATACTTTAAAATAACTAAAAGACTGGAATTGGTTGGTTCCTAACACAAAGAAATGATAAATGCTTGAGGTGATAGATACCCCAATTACCCTGTTTTAATTAATATGCATTGTATGCTTGTATCAAAACATCACATGTACCCTATAAATATATACTATTTTAATTAAAAATAAAAAAAATTTTTAAAAAAGAAAAATGTTACTAATAAATGACTGTAAAGATGATTTTGACATTTAGTAGCTAACTAATCATTAATCATTTGGGAATATATTAATATTATCAATGTAACTTAGAAATCTGAATCTTAATAATTTATAAGGATTCCTACTACTATAGGAGAGCAGAAAGTAGATACTTTTAGATTATGTGAATTTGTAAAAGTGTATATTCATTTTCTTTGTGGCAATAACAAATTACCACAAATTTAGAGGCTCAAAACCACAAAAATTTATTATTTTACTGTTCTGCACATCAAAATTCCTAAAATCAACGTGCAGGTAGAGCTGTGTTTTATCTGGAGGCTCTAGGGCAAAATCTGTTTCCTAGTCTTTTCCAGTTTCTAAAGGCTGCCTTCTTTCCTTGGCTCTTGGCTTATTTTTCAGTCTTCAAAGCCAGCAGTGCAGCATCTCAAATCTTTCTCTCCCTCTCTCTCTCTTACCCATTGTCACATCTCCTTTTCTGACTCTGTCTTGCTTTACTTATTCTCTTATAAAACTCTTTGTGGTTACACTGGGCCCATCCAGATAATCCAGGATAATCTCCCACCTCAGGAGCCTTGATTTAATCACATGTGCGATGTCTCTTTGCCATATGTAGAGATGTGCCCACCTGGAATCTCAGAATGTGACTTTATCCGGAATAAAGCTCTTTGAAGATGTAGGTAAAAATCACAGGCTGAGATCATTAAGGATTAGGGTGGGCCCTCCATCTAATAAGGAGTGTCTTTATAAGAGACAGAAAAGGTTTTGACACAGATGCACAGTAGGAGATGGAAATGGATTCTCTCTCAGAGCCTCTAGAAGGAATCAACTCTGCCAACATTTGGATTTCATACTTCAGGCCCCCATAACTATGAGATAATAAATTTTTGTTGTTTAAAGACATCCAATTTGTGGTATTAGGTTATGGTAGTTCTAGGAAACTAACATACCATTTAAAGTAACACATTGACAAGATCTTGGGATTATAGGATGTTCACACCTTTGGAGGGAATTATTCTAGTACAACAAATAAAAATATGCTACGAAAGTTGAGAAATTAATCTCATATTTGGCATATTACATTTTTCTGTCTCATCAGCAAGATGGTTGAAACAACGTCTTGTCTCTTTATGGGTGATAATGACATGAAATCCAAGCACAATTAAAAATGTTATTTCCCCATTGGATAGCTTGATAAAGGGCTTATGATAAAAACAAAGTTTTGGTGAAATCACTTAAAAAGAAAGATATTCTGAAAACTTAATATACTGGCCCTATAATTTAGAAATATTTGCTACTCTCTTTGTATTGATCCTTAACTTCAAGTAAAATAAAACTCACATAAAGTTGTTTACTAACTGAAATTCTCTGAACACATCAAACCCCAGTACCATCTCTGTATTTTCTCTGTAAATTTGGATTGACTTAAGCTGAGATGGATATCTGACTATCACACTGGAATTACTTAGCTTACCAATTGCAAGTCTCAGAAACATAAATGTTTAATGTTGTTAAACCTACATATACATTATTTTTTTTTTAAGGTGCTCATCTTTTCATCTTTATTGAGACAGGGAGGTGGGTACAGACCAACATCCCTCTCTATCTATTAGAACCAATATTGATGTTTTTTATTTTTAACCCAGACCTTTATTGATATTCTCATGGGACATAGTTCTTTAATTCTCCTAAAGGGCAGTTGATTCCAATCTCTTCCCCTGTCCTTATTTGATATTATTCCCACATGGCTAAGATCACATACAAGTTATGGCTGTGAGAATGTTTGCACTAGATGAAGGACGGAGACTCAGGCTAAGGTGGCCTCCAGAGCAAAGAAGAGAGAGAGTGTGGTAGGCCACTCTCTGCTGCTATTTGAAAAGTGGCACCCGTTCCTGTTCCTTTTGCTCCCATCTCATTGGCCTGAGCAAGTCGCAAATATTTACCCAATTACCTATTTTTCCCTTTTGTTTCCCAGCAACAAATATTTGCATCGAAAGGTGTCCAACTTTAATTTGTCAGTGAGTGAAATCTTCCAAATAACCCTACAGTGTTAGATTTTCTTGTTCACAGTACTTTGCCAATGGTGTTAGAGTTATTATAAATTCCTATAAATCTCTGCATTGATCTTATCTATTCTAAGCAATGATATTAATTTAATTTATTAGAAAATAAAATAGAATTGATTAGATATACTATCAATAGCAAAACTAGTTGTTTTCTATGTGTTGAATTTGGATAACCCCAAATCAACAATTAAAAAACTATATCCTTGTGAAAAATGCTTAAACACTAATTTAGTTTGCCACTAGTTCACCACAGGTATTTCCAATTTAATCAGATATCTTTTTCACAATCACCACTTATGTATCTTTGTTGGGTTTTAGAAATAATAACTAAAAGCTGGCTACTCCTGTAACTATTCATGTCACCAGACTCACTTCTTCCAGCAGTAACAATGTGCATAGAAGGAAAACATAATGCAGTATGCTTTCTCACTGTTTGATATCAGACAATGCAGGTAATTCAAACAGAAAAGTATTTAGCACACAGGTATAAATATCACAGACAGACTCAGCCTGAGATTTAAGTATTTAATGCATATGACTATAATTTCTTGCTGTCTTAAACTTCTTTTCAGTAGAGACATGAATTACTAATTTTTTATAGATTCCATTTCATTACCTGTTACAAGAACATATGGAACATTATGACTAATTGAACTTAATTGAATTGCAAGGGGCTCACTGTTTCTCAGAAATGGTATGATCTTTTCATCAAGTAGTAATATATAATAAGCAAGAGAGGGCCAGAAGTATTCTGACAATACTATATGCTGCCTATACTTCAAACAATGTTTTTTTAATGAAAATTCATCTTGAGTTGAGAGGCTAAAATTGTAGAATGCTAGAGTACTTTTTAAATGACTAACATAGATAATTTCCATCATAAGTTTATTTTTTCTATGATTTGGGACAGAAATTTACCAGAAATATGGGCTTTTTGATGTGCTTTAAACCACCAATGAATATTGCAATGCTATTCTCAAAAGTCACATGAATCAAAAATCATGAACGTTACTAGACCACTCTGACTACCTGCTTATGTTTTGACATGTTCATAAAAATAATGAGCTTTTAGGTACTCACAAAGTACAGTAGTACATAATAATTACCGTTAAATATATTCTTGAATCTACATTGTTATTCTAATACATGATGGCATAATTTTCCTTGATTGAAATAAAGTATTTCTAATTACATACCAATTTTTTCAAAACATATCTAGATACATGCATCTTTTAAGCTAATGAAAGTAATCATCCAAAAAGAAGTTTATCCATATTTAACTAATACGATTGTTAGTAAGTTCAAAGTGGATGAGAAATGTGAGTTTATACAAAATTTCTTATTTTACAGACTTGTTTGTGAAACGCTTGGTTTTGACTGTTACAAATTTCGAAAAATGAAGAAAAAAGAGGCATGGAAGTAAAAACTTCCACGAGGAAGAGAAAGGAGAAATAAACAGAAGAATGGGATGTAGGAAAAGTGAAAGGATAAAGAGTGACTAACAAGAAAAGAAAGAAGGAAATGATGTAATTCCTGAAACAGTAGTGAGTGGAGACTCCATCATAACTTGTTCTTGTATACACCATTATACAAACAAAGAAACAAAACTGAAAAAGCCTGGTCCTTTAGAAAGTGCTTCTCCCCTCCCCTACCTTGCCTTACATTCTTAGTTCCATTTCTCTAATCCAGTATTTTTCTAAATTTTGTCTGGAAACTGCAGCATATGCATTACCTGGGAATCTGTTAGAAATGGAAATCCTTAAGATCTCCATCCTAGACCACCTGAATCAGAAGCTCTAAGGGCAGGGTCCAGCAATCTGCCTTTTCTTTCTTTCCTTTTTATGTGTCTTTTTTTTCTTAGCCAACCTTCCAGGATATCCTCACGCACATTAAATACCACTACCCTAATCCAGGCCATCGCCATGTGTTCCTCAGTCTCTTTGTGTTCATAGGTTTCTATCCAAAGAGTCCAAACTCCATGCAAGGATAAATGGAACATTGTGAAACGTAATTTGTTGTTCCCTCCCTCCCTCTCTCAGCTAAAATAGGCTAAGACATTAATCAATTCATAACAAAATAGGGTGTACTCACATATTTGAAATTTAGTGCATTTTTAAAGGCAGGTGAAAATGAATGAAATGAAAAACACCCTAAGTTGCATGTGTTTAAATGTCTAGTATTTCCAAAGACAAAAATTCTAGGGCATATTTCCACTCTGTACCCCCTTCAATAGAGCTATGTGCAAAGTGCCAATGGAATTATCTTTCTTAAAACTAGGTTTAGGAAGGTCAACATTTGGTCCAAATTGTCGAGGTCTCCCTGCCATCAAAATTAAGTATAAGTATTTTGCATATTTCAAACCCTCAACTTTTCTATCTCCTACCAACTTTTCCAACCTTATCTCTGCTCTGCACTTTCCAGCTCATTACTTTTCACAGGACTTTGCACTGTCATATCCATAACTTCATTCTTGCTGTGTCTACAGCCATTCACAATTGTATTGCCATCTGAACCTGCAAAAATTCTATTTTAAGTTCAATTTCATGATCTCTTCTTTCCTAATAAAAGAAAATCACTTATGTCCCCATTTTTAGTTTTGATTCTCTATCTTAACCATGTCTTTCTTTCTATGGTCTATTTGATCATTTGCTCACTCATAGCTTCTCTCCAGGAATGAAATTAAACCTCAACTACAGAGAATATTCTTGCAACGCATTTTCAACCCTATTTTATTCATAAGTTTTCCCACCTAAATTTCTGTTTTTTGTTCACTATTTGATGATTTTTAAACTGTTTAAATTATGCAAATATAGCTTTACTTTCTGTATTAATTTGCTAGGGCTGCCACAGCAGCAGTACGGCAAACTGGGTGGCTTAAACAACAAATTTATTTTCTCATAGTTCTGGAGACTAAAAGTCCAAGACCAAGGTATCAACAGAGTTGGTTCCTTCTGAGGCGTATGAGAGGAGGACCTGTTCCAAGCCTTTCTTCTTGATTTGTAGATGGCCATTTTCTCCCTTTTCTTCACATGGTTTCCCACTGTACATGTCTGTGTCCAAATTTTCTCTCCTTATTAGGACACTAATCTCATTGGATTAGGGCCCATCCTAAAGATTTTCCTTAAACTTAATTACTCCTTTAAAGACCTTTCTCTTAATAAGCTCACATTCTGAAGTACTAGGGGTTAAGACTTCAATATTTGAAGTTTAGGAGGGATGTCATTCAGCTCATATACTTTCCCTCAAATCATGCAGAACAGCATAATTCATAATAACATGTATAAGGAGTTTGACATGGAAAGTAAGACTAATTGCTTGGATAGCTTAAGGGCAAAAAAGTCTCATTGATCTAAACCAGTTGAAAACATCATATAGTTTTATATTTTAAATAATTTCCCTCTTTTCCCATTTTCTCTAATGGCATGGTTTAAAGTAACAGGGTATGTATAGAATAGCATAAAGTTTATATATTTGTTGTTAAATAAAATGCCTTCATAAGAGCCATAGCAGACCTTTAGCAAATTATTGCTGAGCTGTTGCACCGCAGGCATTGAGGAAAAAAATCAATCAATGTCTGGTATATTCACTTGCAAAAAACTAAAATATCATTCCTGAACAGACTTGCTTGAAAAGAATCCCATCATATTTAATGGTGTTATTGTTCACCATTATTTTCTACAGAGAATTGCTTTGGATAGAAATAATCTGAACTGAACTGTGAAGATTTTTCAATGATATTTCTTATCATTAGTTATCAATGATCAGCAATATCCCCTGTTGCTTATAAGGTACCAGTGTCATTTAAAAAATACCAAGTGCCTTCAAGTAGTTATTCTTTCTCTGGATAGAAGGCAAAGTGACATATCATCTTTTAGCTACTAGGAGTGAATAACTTTAACTGATTTATGTAGAATATCTCTAACAAATATAAAATGAACAGAAAATAGCAGTTTGCTTTTGCCATTGAGAAATAAGACAACTGTTCAATCTTAGTATAAATTTATTATTTTCTGTATCACATGATATAAAACATCCATCCTGTAAAACATTTTAAAATCATAAAAATATTGATTAAAAATTGACAGAATCATAGGATTTTAGATTTGTGGATAATTTAGAGACCATGTATTCTAAACAACACATTTTTTTTTCAAGTGAAGAAATCAAGCATTGTAGAGGTTTGATCTCCTGTTCATCAATGGGCTAGGTGCTATGAAAAATAGGAGAATTTATATAATTCATCATTTCTAAGTGTTTATAATCTACGCAAAAGGGAGGATATAAGTATGTGAAAATTAAATAAAACAAACATAAGCACAGCAAAATGAATGGGTATCATAAATAAAGCATTTTAAATAATATATATTTAATCTGTATGAATATGAATGGAAGATACAGGCAAAATTTTTGCTCAAGAAACCGTAATCTTATATACAAATTGATTTCCTATTTTGGGTAGGTTAAGGCATAGCAGTTTATAGGTGAAAACATGCTGTCCTGGATACTAAAGAAATAAGAACTGAAGAAAGAGGTTTTATAATCTGAGGTATCCTTGCATTTTAAAAATATTAGATTACATGGCTTGTAAAAGGTCAAAAGTTAGTGTATTAAAAACTCTCAGAATTGGGAAACAAACATAGATCATCTAGTTTCACCTCATCCAGTTGCTGATAAACTTCGTGGTTGACCTGAGAATGGACAATATGGACTATTTAGCCTCTAAAAAGTGCTTTTTTTTTTTGACATATTATGGGTTATAAACAAATAATTGCTTGAATTTTGATAGGATCCAATTTACTTCATCCAAAACGCATTTTACTTAGAAACTCCTGAAATAAAATACATAGAAACCCCTCACTATTTTTACTTGTCCTGTCCAATTACCATAACTTGTAAGATTTATACAATGTTTGCAGTAAAAAAATTAACATTTCTATTGTGTGAGTTGAAGTGAGAAACTATAGTGTGTGCCATAGTCATGTCTCAGCTCTCCTCATAACAAGATTGTTTCTCATATTTGTACATATTTGTACATTATTATTTTCATAAACTCATTTTTAAGTAAAAAAGAAAGGTCATATAAATTGTAAAATTCTGAGAAGAATGTAGCTAAGCCTAAGAAGCCCAGAAGAATTTATTCATTAGAAGAAAATTTGGTAGGAAAACATAGAGTGGTATATACCTAAGCAACATAAATTTAGCTATGCACAAGTATTATGAGAGTTTTATTGGCTCTAGGTGGTCTCACCAGGATGTCTGGGCACTGGGTAATATTTTGGAAATACTAGTTAAACATTGTTACAAAAGATCTAAAAGCTATAGTTCATGTATATACTATTAAGAATCTTATTGATACAGCGGAAAATGTTAGAGTCTTTGCAGGGCTGAAATAAAAAGTGATAGAACAGAGAAATGGTTTGGAGGGTTGAGTTTGAAAGCAAGTTTGAGATGGTTTGGGAGACTTAAGTTCATGACTATGTAATTTGAAGATTGCAGGATAAGTGCCTTACATAGAAAGTGAGACTACACTAGGCATCCTGGAAACAGAAGTTTGCTACAAAGCAAACCATATATTCTAATTTGACAAAACAGTGCTCTTTGGAAAAAAATATTACAGCATCTTTTCTGATCATAGCAAAGGTGAAAAAAAAAAAATACTGGCACCTTAAGTGCCCAAAGATAGACTCACCCTGCTGTGGAGTGGAAATTATGAAAGTGAAGGTAAAATCTTTGTTGGTACACTACTCCAAAACTCCAGGGACCTTAAGATAATGTTGGAGAGTGTACTGCCTGTTGCATAGCGCTTAAATCATAAAGCTCAAGTGAGAAAGAAGGTTATTTAACTTTGAGGAAATTTATAACATAAGAAGGAAAATCTTACCCTGTTCTTTGAAGATAGGCAAAACATTAAGAATTTATGTATTTATAGAGAAGTTATTGATTTATAGAGATGATACTGAAGCGATCTTTCTGCCTGATTATTGCAACTTTTGGACTAAATTTTCTTCACAACCTTCACAGCGTATTATAAGCAGTACCTGATTCAGGGTGAGGATGAAGTTGTTACTGAATCAATGAAGGATTTACAAAAAAGATTTGGATCAAGGAGGCACTCAGGATTGAAAGAAAAGTATCACAACAAAGAACAGAGAATGGAAGAAACTGGTTTTGCCATTTTCTTGTTGATTTCCAAAGTATTAAGGAGCTGTATCCCATTCTCATATAATTAAAGACATCTGAGATATTTCAGACAAGACAGGATTTTGTGATGATGAAGAACTTAATCCTAATGTATTCATTTTGATGTTCATTATTGATCAGAGGGAGAGGAAGATGAGTAGTCCTGAATACCAAATGTCAAAAGTTTAGTTGGAATTTTAGATTTTGCAAAAAATAAAAATAAAAGAGATCTTGTTAGTGAATACATGCATTATATTAAGACAAAAACCTGTTATCGTAAGTCAGTCATATGGTATCAGGATTCTTGGAGTTATGAGCAATCTTGAGGACACTGGTTTCCTGGACTCAGAATTTGATGGACCTCTAGCATGTATCATTGCCTTGGCTCCTTCCCTGGAGCTCACCTTAACCTACAACACATCAGCATGGTGACACTCTTTCATCTTCCTCCTCTTGTCACTATACCTATTCCAGCAACTCCTCCATTGCTATTACAGAAATTGGTGTTATCTGAATTTCTTACATATCCTCACCATGTTATTTTAATTTTTAATTATATTTGAGTTGAATGACTATTTATCACATCTTATGCCTATTGTCCAGGTGTAATTAGTTTTTTTTTTTTTAACTTTTACAATTTCTGGGACCATTTTAATTAAATCAGCAACCAATTTTACAAATATTCTCCATCAGAAACTTTTACACTTGGCAGGATCTTCAGACTGTGATGTCAGCCTCTGATTTGAAAACCTGTTCCTTCCAAGACATTCATAGAAGTTATAAGGGGAAAAAATGCATCTGTGCCAAACTAACAAAAAAAAAAAAAAAAAGAAATGCTTTTAAGATGGTGTAATTATTAATAGCATGTGATTCACAATAAAAACTGACCCAGTTTGTATCTTAAATGATATGGTCATTGTAGTAACAGCATGTATTTGGTACAGTTTAGAAAAAAAATGAATTTGTACTTGATACTATGTACAGCATCATGTTAGGCCAAAAAAAATAAATAAATAAAAAGAAAAAAGAAAAAGAAAAAAAGAAAGAAAAGAAAGAGGAAAGAAAGAAGAAAAAAAGAAAGAAAATTGCCAAAGTTCATTCAGTGGTTAGTAATCAGGGAGTTTGTGTTTCATAACTCCTCAATAGGCTTTTATATAGGTATTTTATAATGTTTTAAGGATACATAAAGAAATTTCATGTTTTGTATAGACTTAAAATGTATTATTGCTTTCTCATTTCAAGCAATGATACATACATATATATATATATATATAAACACACACACACACACACACACACCCACCATCTGAAAATTCATTATCCAGTCAATTTTCAGGGACTGATTAGATTCAGATAAATGAGAAATACTTGAACTATAATTTTATCAGGACGTAAATAATAGATTTAGAAAGGAAAGAGTACTCCTTGTTTTTTACATATTGTAATAGAGCATTATTGAGTTTGTTTTCTTCATAGAAATAAAGTTCAATAGGGCTAGAAAGTCTAATCGTTTTGGCGCAATATCTTTGTCTCAGTCAACAAATAGAAATAAAATTGCTGATCAGCATCTTTAGATGAAATTGAGGGATGAATTTTGCTTATAAAGACTTAAATTAGATTAGTGTTTGTTTTTATCTGATTTGTGGTACATGCTATTTTCCTTTTTAATTACAAAACTAGCAAGAATAAATTTATTAATCTTCTTGGAAAGAAAAGTATTTTGGTTTTGTTTTTCAAATTTGCCATGGATTAACAAATTTACTTGCATATCAGGCAGGAAAAAGCAGAATTTATAACAAAATAAGAGGTTATCAAGATTTCTATTATTAAACTATATCATACATTGACACAGCTTTTATTTAAGTTCAACGAATAAATGGACAGATCTCTTCTGTAACTGAGATTCAGCTGGGCTTTTATTCGATCATCTTGTTGACTGTAATAAACTAGGGCTTATTCAAACAGAGTAAGCTAGCTCTTCTGTTTTTAAAGCTGAATTATGCAGCATTTTAACAGTGAGTGGAATCGTGGAGATTTCATCTAAGATTCACTGTCTCCATTGGTAGGGAAAAAACTGATGCCAAATGAGGACATAGATGAGAATGAACTAGCTGACTTGTGCAAATTAGCCTTGATTTTCTTTTTCTTTTAAAATTTGAGAATGGCATTTGCATTATAAAAATATTCATATTTAAAATCAATGACATTTCACATAAATATTGATTTTTAAAAATTTTTATGATTATTTTATTGAGGAAATAATACAGAAGTATATTCATTATGCCACACAAAACACAGGAGATGCTTTGTTGAAATGAAAACTTGAGAAATTATGGCCAATCTGTGATCCCATTTACCATTCAACTCTCTTCACATTCAGTGCCTGTATATATAAATATTTTTTTTTCTTTGATAGGGATCAGTAACGCACCCTCTTGGACAAGTCAAATTCTTCTTTTTGGGCTACAGGAGATTATAGTTTCCTTACAAGCTACCAAGGAGGCCTCTAGGTTTTACATTTTGTCTTGAGTTGATGGTTAATCACCTTGACCCTAACACTTATTCTTTCCGATGAATAAGCAACAGACACCAAATTCCACATTCTTATAGTTAGCTTTCCCTTCCTATATCTCAAGTTTCAGAGATACTGCATATGCCAGAACATCTTTCATTAAATGCCATTCCAGTAAGCGTTTGGTAAACATTTTAACAATTACCTCAATATAAAATGGAATAAACTAACCATATTACAACTATTAGTCATGACAGTGTCCTCATCGCCAGCTGTCCAGCTAGTGATTCATTCTCTAAATCCCATTTTAGAATTTGTTTTCTAAGACCATTTCTGCTACCAACTGTCTTATATTGACGTGTCCCTGAAGACACAACCTAAGGCACAATATTATATACAGAACATTTACTGCAAAGTGCTCTCAGGAGCTGCACTTGTAAGAATGTGAGGAACACAGGACTGGACAAAGTAAGAAGCCTACCCATAGACAGTATGGAATTGAACGTTCAGTCAGATTTGCTCAGAGATCTGAAGCCTGGATGCCACTTCTGATTTTTCCCCAAGTGGGCCTTTGAATCCATGCATCAGGCAGTCATTGAATATAATCACAGCCACCCCCTCATTTCCTAGGAAAGAACTGAAACCTTTGTCCAGACAGTTCCCTTCCACTGAAGCCACTTCCCATTGAAGAAATAAAGCTGTGAGCTGCCACCAGGTAAGACTGCCAGCAGTTGGGGTGAGTACATGGATCCTGAAGAGGGTTTCCAGCCATTAAATAAAAAGTAACAGTTTAAAAAAAAAAAAAATCTTTATTTGTATAAATCTCTTACCCTGAAAAAAAGAGTTTCTAGTGAAATTAAAGTAATTGCTTATTTGCTTTATCTAAATGTCTATCTACTTCTCTATCTATCTATCTACCAACCTGCCTATCTACTTTTCTAGAGCCATATCTTCTTTATGATACGTTCTATTAGGACAATACAGTCAAATTAAGGGATTTTGAACATATCTGGAATAATTTTTTCTCTCTGTGGTTTGACGATTAACTTAATTTGTAACCATTTTTGCTAACAGTCTATCCTCTTCTGATGTCAATTTTTGTTTTGATTAACTGTAGATGTATAAGAAATATTTAGTGGTTTTAAACAAGAATAATTTATTGTTTCTCATAATTTCTATATGTTGGCTGGGTCTTTCTCCTGGTCTAGGCTAGTTCAGCTGGGGCTAGATGGTTTAGGACAGGCTCTCTTACCTGTATCGAAAGTGGCAGGCTCATTGATGTCTAGGGAGATCTCAACTGGCATGGCTCATCTCTGCTTCACATAATCTGTCATATAAACTTCTTCAGACAGCGGTCTCAGGGTTCCAAAGAGCAGGAGAAAGCAAAGCCTAATGTGAAAGAATTTTTACGTCATTTGTCACACTTGCTCATGCTCCATTTACTACATTAAGTCATTTGGCCAACGTTAGGATAAAGGGGTTTCAACTTCATGCAACAATCTACAGAGTCATATTGTACATCACATGGGAAGAATTTTAGGCCATTTTTATAATCTATCACTCTAGAAAAAAATAAAATGAAAGAAGAGAGAATTTATTTTTAAAAATTTGATTCACAGAGATAAATTAATTCTATCAAGTTGTTCCTTTATCCAAAATGCTTAGTTCTAGAAGTTTTTCAGATTTCTATTTTTGAGTATTATTACATTTGCATCCTAATAGTTGAGCATTGCTAATCCAAAAATTCTAAATCTGAAATGCTTAAGAATTTCCTTTGAGCATCATATCAAAACTCAAAAAGTCTTAGATTTTGAAGATTTTCAGGTTATCAGTACTCAACCTGTAAACATATTATAAATGCTTACTTACTCTTAAGTTCCGTATGTAACTTATCACATGCCAGTAGAAAACATTAAAGGACCAGCCTCTGTCCACTTCTGTAGAGATTGCCAATCTAAAATTTTTTTTTACATCCTTCTGGTATGCTTTGGCATGTTCCTCTATTCTTTTTTTGTAAATTTTCTATAAATTAGTTGATGCACAGACTTGCTCTGTTCCAGGTATAATATTTTGCTAGAACAACTTAACAAATAAGTTTTGCTCTTCCATCACATGGCACATTTGGTCATCATATTTTTTGAAGTTAGTAGCTTTTGATGTTCAGTATCTAGATTTCTCAATTTATCATGGTTTTAAAATAGTTATATTTGATATCTAATTCAATCTTTCCTTTTAATTCATTAGAAATAATACTTGTATAAGTTATACTATAGTTACTCAGGGGTATATTTTCTATAATAAGCATCCAATAAATGTTTGATTCATTCTTTTAATTTAACAATGTTCAAAATAAGTTGGTTCCCAGTTTCTCCAAAGTTGATCAATTAATATATGTGTGTCTGTTATAATGAATGAATGAACTTAAATATCTTTGAAATGTTGTCATCAATAACATTTTATCATTATAGAATCCCAAAATATTTTATCTGGAGGGAGTCTCTTTAAATTAGTTTCTGAATATTTTTAATGTGACCATAAAAGTCTACACATCTAGTATGACAAAATATTCAAGGTACATTGTCTTAGTTTATTTGTGCTGCTGTAGCAGAATATCACAGACTGGATAATTTATAAAGAACAGAGATTTATTTCTCACAGTTCTGGAGATCAAGAAGTCCAAAAGCAAAGTGTCGGCATCTGGGCCAGTAAGGACCTTCTTATTGCATCTACACGTGGCAGAAGGCTAAGCTCACAAGCTTGCCTAATGCTGCATGAAGCTTGATTTATAATCAGCTTAATCACATTAATGAGGAAGGAACCCTCCTGGCCTGATCACCACTTAAAGCACCCACATCTTAATACTATCATATTGGCATCCCCTGAATTTGGGAGGGAATTAAGTTTCAGTGTGAATTTTGGAGGGGACAAAAACATTCTAATCATAGAATTCATCTTATTTTCTCCTTGGCCCATATTTAAATTTAGCCATTAATCCATGAAGCCCTAGTTCTTTGGTGGAAAATGGTATTTCAAGACCACAACCTAAGTGCTAGCAATGTTCATTTTTAAAATTGTATCTGAAACTCCGATTCTTTTTTTCCATGTAATATAACATATGTACAGATTCTGGGAATTAGGATGAACATCTTTGTGTAGCCATGATTCTATCAATATATTCCTGTCCATTTGTACCATGTATCTTTCAAGGAAGATGTAGTTGTATCTTAATGCTCTGATACAAAAATCACACATTCTTCGAGAGGTTGACAAAGCTTTTTATTTCAAAATAGCCTGTTGTAACTTCATTGTAAATTATTCTTTTTAAAAATGTGAAGTGATTGTTTCATTATTTTGTTTTTTTTCAAGAACTTCTTTTAGTATTTTATAACTGCTTTCCAAATTTCCTTCTGTTTGTTTGTAGTTACCTCAAAGTAATACTTACTGAGTTATATATTATAAATAGAATTCTTACTACTCCTCAATATAGACATATGACTTTCAATATTTATATTGAAATTAATTAATTGATTACTCTTGAAATTAATTAGTACTTATGATCTTCATTGATGCATAACTTTCTCTTTTGTAATTTTAGATTTTGTGTTTTTTTCAGTTTATCATTGTTTTTTTTTTCATTAGTGGTGGTTCAACAATATATGAACCCAGCCTAAGAGAATTAAAAGTAATATTTTCTATGAGTAACATCATTCTCTTACTCATAACTTTTTATCTCTTTTGTGTAGTTTCTAGAAAACCATGCAAAAGCTATTCTTACTCAAGTTGGAGCCATTTTGACAGGGTATAATTAGTGTAGCAATATGTTTCAACTTCGTTTTCAGAATATTGGCCATGTGGAAAAGGAATGGCATGGTTGCATCTGGAGGCTTGGAGACCTGTGAGTATGTTATTTCAGTAATCCAGGTGAAAGTTAGAAGATACTAGAAATAGAGGGAAGGAGAATGGATCAAAAATATTTTAGAGATCAAAGTAGATGATTTCATAACTAACTGGATAAGTGGAGAGGAGAGCAATCAAAGATGACTCTCAGGTTAATGCCTGCTTCAGTGATGGTGCCTTCTCCAAAAGAAGGTCAGAAGAACAGGCTGTTTTTGAATTAAACTAGCTCAGTGTGGGATATATTCAGGCTGTGATACTTATGAGAACCTCTAGGTGAGATGTAAATTTGGGAATCATTGTAAATTTAATCCATAAAAGCAATTAAGATTATTCAGGGGGAACAAGCAAAGGAAGAAGAGAAACAAGGAGAAGACCTTGGGGAACATTAATATTTAAGCTATGGGTAGAACAAAGAGAATGTAATAAAGCAAACACAGACCAAACTCTCAGGTTGGCATATTCTAGTGGAGGCAAAAATCAGGAAAACACATACCAATAGATGAGATTTTCAATTCTATCACAAATGAGGTCAAATAATTTGAAAATTGCAATGTATTTTTCAGAGTTGATAAGGCTCAGAGGCTATTGCATTTTATAATTCTAATTAGATGGACTTAGTAAGTTCAAGTTAACATGCCCAAGGTTAAACAGCCAATAAGTTGAGAAATATAATTTTAGCCAAGGATATTTGATTTGTCTGTCTTAAATATTACAGTTTTAAAAAGTTAAAAAAACATTAAAGGAACAAAAAAACCAAGCTAAATGAGTGATAAATACATACTAGTTCTTATGGTAGAAATAATTTTATACATTTGAAATCATTAGAAGAAAACTAAATCAGAGAAAAAATATATTTTTCATAAAAGCTATTTAAATCCACATATAAAAAAATAAAAGGGAGCCAACAGGAAACATAACATTTTAAATGAAATCTTGATACCTGTACATTTTTATTTCAAATATGCTAAGTGTCTACCATTTTTTAAAACACCTAAGATGATTCAGAAAAACAAAATCTCACAACACTGAAAACTATAAAATATTACAATAATCTGAACAGAAGTACAAGACCTATGGGGCTGAACTGAGAATTACAATTGGCAGCTGACATGAGCTTGCCAATTGGAACAGATGGTGTAGATATGCTTTGGTCCTGTGCCACAACCTCCTCCTGGTTAGAGACCAGCATCTATGCCAACAGAAAACTTGGAAGCTTCCCTCCTACTGCACAGACATAATATTTTTAGGGGATCATAGTATACCTGATCTTCTGTTGCTACACTGCTTTTAAGTAACTCTTATAAAACATATTATGATAAAAGATTTTAAAAGATGGAATTAGGACAGAGATACTGGGATTGATGTGTTGTATCCTGAAAAGTGTTGCCTCAACATGTCAAATTTTGTGGGCAAGGACATCCATCCATAGGAGTGCCACTATTCACATCTGCCCAGGATTACATTTTTTTCCCGAATTCTTTTAATATAGTGTCTGAGAAAGTTGTCATGACTTTTGAAGATCATTATACTGCAGTCAAGTGGAATTACATTACATAAATATTTTCCAGTCCAGGAAATGGGTCTAGAAACTCTATCATAAACCCATGTATACAAATCAATAAGTTGAGGTTTGCTTGCTTTTTTCCCCTCTCCATTAAACAGGCTGGTATTTGAACTTTCTGTTTAGAAAGCAAACAAATGCTACAAAGTAGCATATGTTAAAATAGTCTTCCTTATTCCCTTAGCTTAAGCCATGCAAAAGTCAGCCAATTTGCTTCTTGAATATAAAAGGAAAAGGCTTCGGTCCAGCAATTCTTTTTTAGTGCTATCTAAGAAGTGTACCTGATGGATAGTGAGAAAACTCAGGGTACACCAGAACATGTTTTCATCTAGAAACAATGAATGGGCTGGATATCTCTTCTAGTGAAGAGAAGTAAAATAAATAAACAGAATCAAAATATACATAAGACATGGGGAAAAAAATAAGACAGTGCAGAACAATGGCTAAGGGGAAAAGTAGCTGTAAGATTCAAAGACTTTGCTTCCAAAGACTATTTAATTCTCTAGAATCATAAACTCAAAAATCCTCTACAACCACATGGTCCACATCTTCCAACTATTCTACATCATTTTTATCTTTATTCCTGATTTTCAACATCACTGACGTTTTCAAACCCTGAATCCACCTCTTTCTTCCCCTCAACCTTTTTTTTTTTATTATTATTTGTTACTTTCAATCCAGCCAAACTCCAGAATCTCTCCATGATTTTACTCTTGTGAATACCCTTACCTTTTCTTCCTCATTCTGTTCCACTTTAGTTGCAGCCACCTGGAAGAAGTTCAAAGTTGGATAAACCCAGGATGTCTATTCTCTAAGCCTGTGCAAGGTATGCTGAGAAGTTTGTGTAATTGCAAAGATTATGACCTAATATAGATATTATTTATTGTCTTCTATTACATAATAGGATGCTTGGTCATATCTTCTCAGCTGTCTTTAAACTTATCCCAGTTTCCCCCATCCTTTCAGAATAGAAGCTTGCTTTACAAGTTAAATAGTGATCATTAGATGAGAATACACTCCACTTTCTATCACCAAATTTTAAAATTTCCTATGTTATTACTTGTCTTGATTTCCTTCTGTTGTACAGGAAAAGCAGCTTTTCTGTCCACGTAGTAAAACAAAATAGGAGTGATACCACATTTTAGAGTGGTTGAACATTCTAAAGGATGGTTGTGATGGCTGATGGACAAAGGTTACTTGCACCTGCTGGGGACAGACCAGTGAAACAAGAAAGTTCTGCAACGTTCAGGGAAGTTACCCACATTAAACGTGATTCTTCACTGTCCACAATTTTCCAGTGTTTCTCTGGAATTCAAATAGGTTAAAAAGTCTGTTTATGATTATATGACTGTAGAACATAATTCTGATTTAGACGCAACCCTCTGCTTTTTGTATGTTTAATATACTGATCTCTCCAGAAATGTAATCACTGTAAAAATAAAGGAACATTTATTTTGTTCAGAATTTTACCAAAAGTTGTTCTTCAACTGGTACTGTCATATTGATATTTTGTTTATATTATAAACGTGTAGTATGTTAGAAAGCAACACAAGATAAAGAAAAAATAAAGCAAATTAAGGAGAATGAGGAATCTTAGAGAGAGTCTTGTAATTTAAAAAGGTTGGTAGATTAGACCTAATCAAGAAAGTGACTATTGAGTCAATCTTTGAAGGAGGCGATTAATTTAACCATTTATTAATTAAGAGATGCAGAAGGAAGAAGAGTCACTAATAGGAAGTTCACACATGCACAACATCTAATGTCTAGGTGACGACATTACTGCAATAATTACATAGCTATAATAACTCTTGTATCTGGTGTACTTAAGGGTTTAGTCATCCTGTAAAAATAGTGCATAGCCTAAAAAAATCTTAACATTTTAGATCATTCATCAGAAAAAAATATAACTTCTATGCAAACATGAAAATGCTTAATCTAAGTTTTGCAATAAAATATATCATAATAATAAAAAGTTGAGGACAAGCTAAATGTCCCTTCAAAAATATGCAGCAATTCTATTTCTTTGAGATTGTTTAATAAACTTTAAATGAATAAAATATAAATTTTAGTAACTTTTTAATGTAGTTAAGAGTTAGAAGTTATTGACTACAAAGAGCAATAATCAGGAGTGGCATTAGTAAGAAGGCTGAAGAGGGGGTGAATGCTTAACCCCTACACACAAAAAAAGGACCAAAACAACAAATAAAAAACCACATTTTGACCAGAGTAGCTGAAGGAGAGTGCTGGGGTACATCAGGGGAATGGCAGAGGTCCTGTGGAGCACACAGACTCAGGATGGCTGCATAAAAAATGGAATAAGCACCCTGACTTTGCTACACTTTCTCCCCCATCAAGATCACCACAGAACCAGGAGGGAGTCTCTCTACAGAGAAATTGTAGAGAATAAGTTCTGGTGTTCTATTGCACAGTAGGGTGACTATAGTTACAATATTGTCTTGACTATTTCAAGGTAACTAGAAGAGAGGATTTTGAATGTTCTCACCACAAAGACATGGTAAATGTTTGAGGTGATGGATATGCTAAATACCCTGATTTGATCATTACATAATGTATACATGTATTGAAACTTCACACTATACCCCATAAATATGCACGGTTATTATGTGTCAATTAAAAATAAAATAAAACTGGAAAAATAAAGAGCAATAATAAAATATTTCTGAACAGATATTAAATTTAAGGAATAAAGTAGCTATAAAGTTTTCCTCTTTCATTTAAATTATTTTATTTCACAGAATATTTATATTTTATTTATACTTTTAGTTTAATTTTATATATTTTGTTTGATTTCATAAGAATAATTTATATGCATATTTTTATATTAATATGTTATTGTTTTACTTCGTTCTTAAGCTGAATACATAAAAACTAGAAATATGTGAGATCAAACATTTACAAACTGATAATATTTCCAATTTCCAATGAGATTATTTTTATTAAAAAGTAAATGATACCTACTCACAAATTTAAATATCAACAAATTTGCAAATTAGAAAAAACTGACACCAATATAAAAAAACACATTTACAAAAATTATATTTTATATTACAGTTGTTTTTTAAGTTGACTGTGGGTGTACTGAGTGATGACAAAGAATGGGAAAAATGCACCCCACCATGAAGACTTAGAAATAAGAAGTAGGAGGACCATCTGCTTTGGAGAAAATTACTCTTTGTCCATTAGTTAAATGTTTGTAAGCATTGTAGAAATTTCTTGAAAGATGTCAGTGCTTCTTTAAGTAAATGTCATTTATGAAATCAAATATAAATGTTCATAAATGGAATGTGTGGGTATACACAATATTGAATTTTCTTTTTTGAACAAGACCTCAATTAAAGTGGAGCATAGCTGAAATAGTAGCAAAATTCTAAGTGAAGAAAGTCAATTGTCTATTATATAACAGCACTAAAAGAGAGGTCATCGATTTGGATATTCTTTTTTATTATGATTGTAGAAAATTTTTTAAATTTTTTTCATTTGTTATTTTTTTGACTCCACACTACTGAAGGATAACATTTTCAGTTAAAAAAAAAATCAAGTTAAAATTTTCTGTGAATCTTAGAGATTCAGAGGGATGTTTTATAGTTTGCCTATTAATCTTAAGCAAAGATTTTTTTTTAAATATAGAATAAGTAGCAAATTTGTGACTAAGGTGAAGCTGATTATTCATTCAAAATTATGTTCTTTCAGATAATATACCTTCTTTAATTTATAAGTGATAATTCTATAAGAACTATATATACAGCATAAAGTCTCTGAATAAAATGACTGAAAATCCAGTGGTTTAGTATTTGATGGACCAAATGTGAACATAATTGATGAAATTATTTAATTTTTGCTTGAATTACCTAAAAACCACTGTAATTTAATAAGTCACTTATACTATATCCCACTGTACATCTTATCTTCAAACTTGAGCTAGATGTTTTTATGTTTCCAAAATATTTGTATTTTTTGAAAATATTTTAATATCACATTATATTGTATATGTACACAAAATGTATATTTATAGAGTACAATACTTACAATGTACACAGAATGCATACATGCAATACTCATACAAAATTAATTTTTTTCAATAGTACACTATACTTACTATTAAAATATATGTTCTTTGCAGATAATTTTCTTCTAACACTTTATTTTTAATCACCCATTTTTAGGATCTTTTTGGTTAGGATGAATTTAGTTGTTTAATTTATTTAATCATTTAGTTCACTCAGCAAGTGCAATCCTTTGGCAAAGTGTTTTCTGACTATAAGAATAATTTATGGCATATGATTATGACATCTCAGAAAGTCAAGTAGCTCTCAAATGAAGAGAATCTTTGAAAGAATGCTGGAGGCAGTGCCTGAGTAATTGTATAGTTCAGGCATGACAGGACTGCTGGCTAACTTTAATGAGTCCATAGAGTCCATGTCAACAATAAATAATCTGGAACATTGTGTATGTCCACAGTGGTTCATCTGTTTTGTCTGAAACTCATTTAAACAATGGTTGCTTCAATTAAACTCTTTGTCTGTCTTGCTATACAATCATTTATTTTCACTAAATTAACTAGCTATTTTAAGAATGATTGTAGAATTAGTTGTCTAAGTTGACTAAACCCATTAAAAAGTAGAGCTTTTTAATATGTAAATTTAGATATTGATGACTATATGTTTATAGTATTTTAAACGAAGTTTATTTCACAGCTAAGGAAACAATCAGTAGACTATATAGACAACTACAGAATGGGAGAAAATGTTTTTATGCTGTACATCTGATAATGGGCTAATAACCATCATCTACAAAGAACTCAAGTGAATCAGCAAGAAAACATCAAGCAACTCCATTAAAAAGTGGGGAAAAGACACCAACAGAAGCTTTTCAAAAGAAGATAGACTAATAGCCAATAAGCATATGAAAAAATGCTCATCTCTAAGCATCAGGGAAATACAAATCAAAACCACAATGAGATACCACCTAACTCCAGTGAGAATGACTTTTATTAAAAAGAGCACATTTAGGAATAACATTAATTGGGTGTCGGGCAGATGTGTGGGGTGGGGAGCGGATGGGTGTATACATACATAATGAGTGTGTTGAGCACCGTCTAGGGGATGGACACTCTTGAAGCTCTGATTTGGGGCAGGGGCGGGGGACAAGGGCAATATACGTCGTAACCTAAACTTTTATACCCCCATAATATGCTGAAATAACAAAAGAAAAGAAAAGAAAAGAAAAGTCCCAAAACAGCAAATACTGGTCCAGATGTGGAGAGAAAGGAACACTTATACACTGTTGGTGGGACTACAAACTAGTGCAACCTCTATGGAAAGTAGTCTGGCGATACCTCAATGAAATACAAGCAGACCTACCATTTGATCAGCAACCCCACTACTGGGTATTTGCCCAAAGGAAAAAAGGGCATTTTATTAAAAAGACATGTGCACTTGGATGTTTATACTAATAGTAGTACCATTCACAATTGCAAAGATGTGGAAACAACCCAAGTGCCATCAATATATTAGTGGATTAATAAAATGTGGTAAATGTGTACCATGGAGTACTACTCAGCCATAAAAAATGGTGAACTAATACCTCTTGTATTACCCTGGATGGAGCTGGAGCCCATTCTTCTAAGTGAAGTATGACAAGAATGGAAAAACAAGCACCACATGTACGCACCATCAAATTAGTATTCCTATATTTTAGATGAGGCAAATAAATTTCAGTGAAGTTGTGCACTTGAAATAGAGTCATAGGTAGTTTTAACAGAACAATACACTAAACCATATTTAAATATGTATTAGTTCAGAATTAGGATTTGAAATCCACAAAGATTGACTGCTTTTAACCATAACTGAAAAAAAAAGACAGGAAGCTTAATAGAATCACCATCTACATATCTACTGTAACTTATAGATTATTAGGTTTGTTCTGGTAGTTATTATTTCCTTATAATTATTATCAACATTAATCATACATTTCATATGGAACACAAAGTTGTTTTCCATGCAAATGCTTCAGATTTTGTTCTAATACATTTGGGTTAGTTCATATAGTCACCATTGAAAAGTTAAAGTTGAAATAAATTATCAATTAGAAGTATAAATTAAATTCAAAATTCATGCTGATATGTACATTCAATGGAGAAGGACTAGGTAAACCATGCATTTCACTTTGTACATGTCTAGGGTCCAGGAAGCTGCAATCTCTGAAGAGAGTGTCGGAATCAGGCAGAGACTGGGAGTTGAGCTTAGCTGCTTCTGCCAAGATTCACGGAGAGAAGACTTATGTCTGCTCTGCTTCTGTAGTGGGCTGAGTACCGATGTCCACAGATGTACACATGCTCTCTATTGGATCAAGCTCATTGGTTTATTTGAATAGACAAGATTGCTTACATAACTCATTATTAGTAGTATTATTATTATGTTTTAAATGCTAAGTATTTTAAAGGATACATTTGAATGTATAAAATAAAACCTTTTTTGGAGAAATATGCCAAGATTTCACACTATTAATTTTAATTTTAGGGGAATATGTGTGTGTATTTCAAAAACAATAAAAAAGTAGAAATCTAACATAATTAGTTACCTATTATGTTGCCAGACATTAAGCTAAGATAGTAACAGCTAATAGCACATTTTATTTTTCAAGCAGGATCCTTTTATGTACCTGTACAAATTGCAAATAGCCATTATAATACTAATTAATCAATTTTAAAAGAATATCAGAAGAAAACCCTCCCTTCACAAAAACCCCACCAAATTAATTGAGTTGTATTTTTAGAAACCTTCTGGTAACTGGGCCTACATTTACTCACAAACATAAAAGAATAAAAAATAATTATAAGATTAAAAATTGCAGACTTGTGAAGGAGAAGCTGGCAGATAAAGGAACTACCTAGTAAAGAAATGCTTTTATGTCTACAAAACTCATGAAAACCCATCTGATTTAAACTCTGCCTTAGCCCTTAAAATCTTTTAGACAGTGCTTTTGGTGTTTTAAGATTTAAGAAAAGGATTTACATACCAAAAATAATATAAAACAAGGCCTTAACTTTTTTGGTTAACAAATATGACATTTTTATATTTATCATAATAAAATAATAGTATTTGAATCTCATTAAAATTTAAAAAATTAAAATTATATAATCAATCTTTTCTGATTACAATGGAATGAAACTAAATATCAATAACAGAAGAAAATCTAGGGAATTCACAAATACATGGAAATTAAATAATGCATGTATAAACAACCAATGAATCAAAGAAAAATTTTAAAAAATTTAGGGAAATTAAAAAAATACTTAGAGACAAATTAATTGAAAATACAGACTATCAAATCTTATAGATTTGAGTGAAGGGAGTGCTGAAGGAAGCTTTATAACTGTAAATGCCTACACAGAAAAAGACGAAAGATCTCAAATCAATAACTTAAATGTACATATTATGAAACTACACAAAGAAGAGCAAGCTAAACTCTAAGCTAGCAGAAGGAAGGAAATAATAAATATTAGAGTGGAAATAAATAAAATAAAGAATAATAAACCAATGGAAATAATCAACAAAACCAATGCTGATTCTGTGAAAACATCAAAAAAATTGCCAAACCTTTAGCTAGACTGACCAAAATAAGTAAAATCAGAAATGAAACTATGAGCAATACTACCAATCTTACAGAAATAAAAAAATTGTAAGAAAATAGTATGAATAATTATGTATTACCATATTAGAAAACCTAGAATAAATGGGTAAATTTTTTGAAACATACAAATTCCCTAAACTGACTCAAGAAGAAACAGAAAATGATGACCATTCTATAACAAGTAGGGATTGAAACAATACGCAAAAACCTCCAAAAGGAGAAATTAACCAATGGCTTTACCAAACATTAAAAAAGAATTATTAATATCAGCAATCCTTCTCAAGCTTTTCCACAAAATTAAACAGGATGGAACACTTTCTAATTAATTCTATGATGTTAGCATTACTCTGATAAGAAAGCCGGATAAAGACATCACAAGAAAAGAAAATCACAGACCAATACCCCTTCTGTATACAGGTACAAAACTCCTCAAACAAATATTAGCAAATTGAATCCAATATGATATTAAAAGGGTTTTATATCATGACTACATGTGATTCATCACAGGAATGCAAGGCTGCTTCAAAAACAAAAATCAATTAATGGAGTACACAATATTAAAGAATGAAGGGAAAAAATGATCATCTTAAGAGATCAGAAAAAGCATTTGACAAAATTGGACATATTTTTATGCTAAAAATACTCCATAAACTAGGAATGGAAATAAAATCCCTCAATATGATAAAGGCCAAATATGAGAAAAATGCCCATAGATAATAGTATACTCAAGGTAGAAAGACTGAAAGATGTTCAGAAACAAGACAAGGCTGTCCACTTTCGCCACTTCTATTAACATAGTGTTGGAAGTTCTGGGAAGAACAATTTGGCAAAAATAATTAATTAATTAATTAATAGTATCCAAACTGGAAAGAAATAAAATTATCTTTGTTTGCAGATGTAATTATCTTATAGGTAGAAAACTGTAAAAATTACACCAAAAGAAAACAAAACTTTTATAGCTAACAAATGAATGCAGAAAAGTTGCAGAACAGAAAATCTGCACTCAAAAATCAAACACATATTTATACACTAAAAATGAACAAAAGGGGAAAAGGAAAACAATGTCATTTAAAGAAGCATTTAAAATAATAAAATACCTAAGAATATATTTAACCAAAGAGGTTATGGACTTGTACACTGAAAACTACAAAGAAAAATGTTGAAAGAAATTAAAGACCTTTTCTTTATAAAAGGAAACTTATCGCATGTTCATCAATAGAAGACTTAATATTGTTATGATGCCAATACTCTCTGAAGTGATCTACAGATTCAACCCAAAACCTATCAATATCCCAAGAGCATTATTTGCATAAAAGAAAAAGTTGATCCTCAAATTAATATGGAATTGCACAGGGACCAAAGTAGAAAAAACAATCTTGAAAAGCAAGGACAAAGTCAAAGGACTCATTTCTCAATGTCAAAACTTACTACATGCTACAGTTATCAAAACAGTATGGCACTGGCATAAGGACAGACATATAGACTAAGGGAATAAAATTGGGAGTCAATAAATAAAACTTTATATCTATGGTTAATTTATTATTTGTAAAAGCCTAAAGTTCATTTAATGGAGGAAAAACAGAGCTATAATTTGAATGTCACCTCCCAAACTCATGTATAAATTTAATTGCCATTGTGACAATATTAAGAATTGGGACCTTTAAAAAGTGATTAGGACATGAGGGCTCTCTTCTCATGAATGGACTAATGCTGTCATCTCAGAAGTGGGTTAGTTATCCTGGAAGTGGTCTCCTGATAAGAGCATAAGTTCTGCCCCCATATTACCTCTCTGTCTCACATGCCCACTTGCCCTTCCACTGTGGGATAATGCAGCAAGAATGCCCTCAGTAGACACCAATGCCATTCTCTCAGACTTCCCAGTGTCAAGAATTGTGAGCCAAGTAAACATCCACTGTTTACAAATTACCCAGCCTTTGATATTTAGTTACAGCACCAGAAAATGGACTAAGATGGTCTCTTCAAAAATGGTGCTAAGACAACTAGATTCCACAGGCAAAAGAATAACAAGTTGGATCCCTACAAAAAATAACTCAAATGGATAAATTACCTAAATATAAGACCGAAAACCATAACTCTTAAGAGAAAACAAAGGAGTAAATTATCATGACCTTTAATTTGAAAATGGAATCTTAGCTATGATACCAAAAGCATGAGCAAAAAAAGAAGAAAAGATAGAATGCAACTAATTAAAATTAAAACTTTGTGAATCAAAGGACAATATCAAAAAGTGAAAGGAAAACCTACATAATGAAAGAAAATCTTTGCAAATGATTTCTCTGATAAGGGTTTAATATCCAGAATATACGAAGAACTCCTAAAACTCAACTACAAAAGAAAAATAACCCAATTAAAAAATGGACAAAGGCCTTGGGTAGACCTTTCTCCAGAGAATCTGTACACACAAATAGCCAATAAGGACATGAAGAGATGCTCAACACCATTTCCTAGGGAAATGCAAATCAAAACCACAATGGGATACCACATCACACCTCTGTTAGGATGGCTATAATCAAAACAACAAAGCTGGGGTGGGGACAAATGTTGGCAAGGATTTGGAGAAATTGGCACTCTTTTACATAGCCGGTGAGAATGAAAAATGATACAACTGCTATAAAAAATAGTTTGGAAGCTCCTCAAAAAACTTCTATGAAATTCTGACTTTCTAAATTGTGACTTTTAAAAGAATTGATAATATGATATAAAGTCACATAAATGATTAAAATAATTTGTATTAGATAATGAGCTCATGAGGACAGGAACCATTTTATATATTTTATATGTGTGTGTGTGTGTATTGATAGATAGATATATTTTAAAGAGACAGAATCTCACTCCATCACCCAGGCTGGAGTGCAGTGGCACCATCATAGCTCATTGCAGCCTTGGATTCCTAGGCTCAAGTGATCCTCCTGCCTCAGTCCCAAGAGTAGCTGGGACTATAGGTTCATACCACCTATACCCAGCTAATTTTTCTTATTTTATTTTATTTTTTGTAGAGACTGGATCTTTCTATATTGGCCAGACTGGTCTTGAACTCATGGTTTCAAGTGATCCTCCTACCTCAGCCTTCCAACATTCTGAGATCAAAGCCATAGGCCAGACTCATTTTATATTTTGAAAAATTACAGAGGACATAAATATTTTATATAATACAATATTTTTGAGAACAAAAATTTAGTGATATAAGTGTCACTGTTTAACATTTTTGCAAAAGGCCTAGTTTAATAATAGAGCAGGATTCTCACATTTGCCTCTGCATTCAGTTTAAGATATGTTGTTTGATTTGAAAGCTATGAAGAAAATACAATCTCACTCAGATAAGTAATCATAAAGGGAGCAAACCCTAAAAAAGTCTCAGAGACTCCAGGAGAATTTAAGCTACAGCTGGAGAACCAAAAATCTATCTGGAAACTAATTTACCAAGAAGACATCATTTATAATAGACCTAGATTCTAGCTAGAGTTTTTCTCACTATCCAGGACTAATACAAATGGCACATTTTTAAGGAAACAATCAAGATATAGCTATTTCAGGACTGGTTCTTCTTTTCTGTTTTCCCACAAAACCTTGGCTTATCTCTCTCCCTACCTCATTATTTTCAGTTTTATGTACTCATCTCATTATGCTGCCATCCTTTACAGGGCATGAGAATATCTTTTCAGTAGTTAGGACCATGTCGCAAGTTAAGAGTAAAATGAATTACTTTTGAAAGTGTTAGACTAGGAGACTAAGAGACAGGGCTGAGATGGAATGCAGGGGCTTAAAGATCAGGTGGAGGTTTCAAAATAAACAACTCTTAAGCAAAAGCTAACTAGTGGTGCTGATAACCACAGGCAAAAACCGGCTTTGACTGGCTTGTCAGCTATTTCTGCCACCTTACATGAGCTTTGACTAATTATAATATCATTTACATAGCAATTTCAAAATTTCTCTGCCCTTGAATTCACCATGACAGTTCTGAGACAACCATATAAAGTATGAAAATGGGAGGAAACAACTCTAGGAATTACTACACAGATTCTTAGTAAAAGCTAAGCCCTTGGCCTTGACTATTCATTCCTCCCCTCAACTAGTCAGATGAGAAAAGATATAAAACCCCTTCCTTTCAGGGCAGCAGCTCTCTTTTGAGCCTCCTCATTCTCCTCTCTGAGAGGATACTTTTGGTATCAATAAAAGCTTTCGTTTGCTTGGCTTACATAGTACATTTTGAAATTCTTTTCCCCATGAACACCAAGAACTTGGAAAAACCTCCCCTTGGAAGCTGCTAAAAAAAGGATGCATGAGTAATTAGTTTAAATGAATGGATGAAGCAAAATATGTGAGATTCTATTTAAAAGAAAATACCAAATCTGTTTGTAAGACTTGGAGATAATAGAAGTGTTCATGTTGTCTGTATTTGGCAGGAATGCAAGTGAAAAACTTATATTCATTCACACTGGTTATTGAACCTCTGTAGGAGAAGTTGGCATCTTATAGACACCCTAGACAGTTAAGCAGCTCCTTCCTTTTCTCTCTCTTTCTTTCTTTTTTTCTTCTTCAGTTTGTTGATGTGGTTTCAATGGTGTCATTGCTTTTAGACTAATATTACTTTTTAGAAACTGAAAAATATTTTTATAAAAACCATTTAATTTATTTAGAAATAAATTCCTAAATTGAGATAATATCATGTGACCAATAAGAAAAACAACTTCTCACACTAAGAAAGAAATCACTCTTTCTAGTCCCACATCTAGATAACTCATAGTAAGATTTTTTACATATTCTTCCAGTCCCTGACAGGGTGATTCTATCAATGCATTTTATTTACTTTTTATTTTCCTATGGTTTTGTATTGATTATAAAATTACATCTTTGAGTCTGCACATATGTGCATGCCTGCATGTGAGAGACAGAGAAAAATAGTATGTATATGATCTGTAGAATACAGATATAAAATATTTTCTTGCAATTACTGTAGAGATTTTACCTTTTCCCAGTTACTTTATTTTACTTAAATTTCTACATCAAAGCCCCCATTACAGTAACATATAAGCAGAGAAAACACAGAACCATCCATGTTTTAAAGATATGGAAGCAGAGGTTAAATGAATTGCCCAAATTCATATAGTTAGCATAAAGTGAAAACTACTGGATCTGTAGCCTTTTTCATGACATTATTTTCATTCCTTCCTCTTCCTCTCACCATTCCAATCTTATCACCATAGATGTGTGTCTCTTCTTCCTTGTGATGTTTTGGATGAAGGCATAGTTGACTTGATAGATGTTCTTGCACGATGAAGCATTTGGTGGTAGTACTGAAACTGCTGGGATTCTTGTGAGTTTGCCCCATGGCTCAGGAAAGATGGCAGAATAATTGATAGAACTAATAGCCTAATGTATGAATGTGAGCTACAGGGACAGATTTTGCCCTTGTGTTTCTAGTACAAAATTCATCCTGGGAAGGGATTTTCTTACTCAGGGGAACAGTGGCTATTCATGAGGCAGCCACAGGTGGGGCAAAAGTGAACACTTTTGTAAGAGAACACTGCCCCAATTGACAAGTATAATATAGGATAATTAAAAGTGCTTCCCAAATGCATATTTGAAAACAAGCTGGAAGGCTCAAATTCAGATTCTAAGTAAAAATCTGACTTTCATTATCCAGTTTATCTCTTTCATAATGTTTTCATTAATTGCACGTATCTTTATACATGTTAAAGACAATCTCTCTCTCGCTCTTGCTTTCTCACTCATACAAACACACACACACAGTCTATGGATTAACACAATCATTAATTTGTATAATAGAAAGTGAAATACCAAGTTATTTTCATTTATAATAAAATCTTCTCTCAAATAGATCTTATCTGCTGAGCATTTATTTGTCTTTCTGAGTATGTATGTTATAATTTTGCTTCAGTGTGACAATTTAAAAAATGATAGTTTATTGCATTTTTCTCTTTAGTTCTATTGCTTTGTGATTGTTGTAGTTACATTCATCAGACACCACATTCATATGCAGCAACATAATTGTGGCCATTTAGTATCTATAATTACTTACAGAGAATGAGTGGGAATTAGCCCTTAGTTGGAGTGTTTAAAGAGGGAAAGAGTGAGCGTTAGTGTTTAAAAACAGATGAGCCATTTTCTACCTTCTGATTTCTTGCAGAATTTGTGCCTAGTTTGATTTTCTTTAGATTGAGAGAAATGCTTATATCTATGAAGAATTTAAATAAGTGTATTATACAAATGTTAAGTCAGATGGAATATAGTAAAAAGCAACAAATTTTTTAAAGAACTCAATGCCTCAAAATCTCGTGCAATAAGTCTCATCCCCTCAGATTTTTGTGATCTACAGATGTGAAAAAAATTTACGTTAAAATAGTTGTACATATGAGAGATTCCTTTTTCCATGTATATTTTAAACAAATGTAGAAATATCAATTGAAAATAATATCACAATGTCAGCATTAAATTGAAATTTAAATATTTAGTTATGTGTAGTAGATTTTTTATTTTGTATTTTTCTTTTTGTCACAGAGGCAAGACTTTCCTTCCTTTTAAATGTGAAGAGAGAGGTGCAGGAATATTGAAGTATCCAATTTGGAAAAAGAAAAAGAAATCAATTTTGAATGATACTTCTCTTTTCCTCTTCAATTTTCCTTCTCATGTGTCTATTGCCAAAACTATTGCCAAGAAATTTGTTTATTGCCAAGAAAGTTTTTCTCATTTTTTATTGTCAGTTTTAAGATAAAGTATTTGAGAAAAAAAGTCCCTTACTTTCTTTTTTTATTCTTTTTTTTTATGGCATAGGGATTTATCCATAACAATATATACAGTGAGCACACAAGATATTCCGCTTTTCCATATACAATCTCATTTTGTTTAAGTGTGTTATAAAATTGTTGGAAAATAGCTGAAAATTGCATCCAACAATAAAACATGCTGTATTCAACATTTCCACTATTCTGTTGTGACTGAATGGATAAAGTAACATCTTAGCATTATTCTTCTTCTGCCTCATTTGTGGCTACAGAGCAATGTTAGAGAATGGTTGAGTAACAACTTTATGAATCAAGATGATGCAATTCTAAAATAGGAACAAAATAGCCCATCCAAATATGTCATGGAAATGCTATGGTTATCAACATGTGCATAGGGAAAACCAGAAACTAAATGACACTTGAGGGAAATAACAATAGTAACAACACTAATAATAATAATGATGATGATAATAATAATATAAATACCATATATTGAGCTATATACCTGTACTAAGAGATAAATATTCCTTAAGTCCAACCCCTGTAATACAGGGTTTATTCCCTTTAGCAGACGAGAAAGCAGCAAAGTGATGAAATGCAGTTTGTCCAAGATTAGCCTAAAAATGAGTGACTGAGGGGTGGTTCCAGAATGCATTTATTATGACTATAAAATTGAAAGTAAGAAAATATAGATATTTTATACTTGTTCAGTTTCTATACTTGTTCAGTCCTACAGTTTACAAAGTGCTCTCATATCACTATTTGATTCTTTCAGAAACCCTAGGAGATATAGATATTATTACTAACCCTGCTGTACAGAGGAATTAACGGATACTTAAAATAACAATAATCACATACTGAATAAAGCACAGAGGCTAAGGTAGAAAACTAGTTCAGTGCTCTCTCTATCTAAATCATGCCAGCTGGCTTGCAGAACTGGCTGAAAGTAAAGAATATAGATATATAGGGAGAAGAAAGATATACATCCTGGAGGCCAATTCAGATGAGAATTTATGGCCTGTTATATTTATCCTTGTTCTATAGGTTACTAGAACAAATGTGTCTGGAGCAGAACCATGGGGGGAAAATTTGAGGAAATACAGGTGGTTCACAAATGCTTTGTGTGCTGGCAGAAATCTGGAAAAGCTAAATCTGCTAGCATTTAATGGAGGCAATGAGTTATGTGGAAAAGAGCTTAGGGCCTGAAGGCAGCTGATGTGGGTTCGAGGCCAGGCTTTGACACTAACAAGCTTAAAAATCTTGGAGTCATCTAACCTCTTGGGGACTTATTTGCCCCACTTGTAAAATGAGAGGATTGAATTACGTGATGTATGATGGATTTATCAACTATAAAAAGTTATGATTGTCAAGTCTAATTATATTTCAAGCCTTATTAGTAATCTATAATTACTAATGGGGTCTCCAAAGAAGGAAAAAAAAATCCGAGGAGGAGGTCTCTGGCCTGCAATCCTGGCATCTATACCTAACCCTCAACATCAAAATTGGCAGCAATGATATTAGCTTGCTAATTTGTTTGTACTCGTCTTTGCAATTAAATCAGGTGAAAAATGGAAGATTCTGAAGAAATACAGAGATCCGGGGGGAAAAATGGGAAGCAAAAGATTCCTCTGGATATTCTAATCCCCAGTAAGTGGTTTATCAGCAAGACTGCTTTAATACTAGACTACAGATTTGAAGATAAACCAGCAACATCATGTTCTTTGAGGCAACTGGGCCATATTTCTGGACATGATGTGCTCCTCCCCACACTTTCTGATCACCCTAATACCAGGAGACTTTCAGTCTCTCCATTCAAATGATGATCAGCTACCTCTCTGCTCTTACATTTAACAATATAGGGAAGGCACTCTGCTTTTGACAGTGACTTGATTATTTGCCACTTTGTTTCTTCTGAATGCATCACAGAAAGCCAGGGATAGGTTGTCTAGATCTCTGAAAAGACAATGCATCTGCCTTTCCAAAATACGTCTAAGCCCATCTTTATTTAGGCTAGCTGAGATTTCTATTAAAAGAAAAATAAAATAAAATAAAATAAAAATAAAAATTAAGTGCTTCTAAATCAGTGATTTTCATTATAGACATTTTGGACCTTGATAGGGGCAGTTTTGCCCCTGCCCCAAACATTAACATATACATTATTTTACTATGAATTACTTTTTAAAAATTTTCTCATTTTTGTTTTGCTGAGACATTATATTGATAGTTTTGGTTATTGTGAGTATATAGGTGGATTTGTTAGAGTAGGAGACTAGGAGACAGGGCTGAAACTGGATGCAGGTGCTTGAAGATCAGGTGCAAGTGTTAAACAACTCTTAAACAAAAAAGACTGATAAGTGCAGAACAAAAAAGACTGATAAGTGCAGGCCAAAATCAGCTTTGACCAGCTTTTCAGCCATCTCTGCCACCTTACATGAATTTTGGCTAGTTATAATATCATTTAATTGTGGTTTTAAAATCTCTCCACCCTCGAAATCCCCATGACAGTTTTGATACAACCATATACAGTATGAAAATGGGAAGGAACCCAATTCTAGGAATTACTACCCAAATTCTTCATAAAAGCTAATCGTTTGGCCTTGAACATTCCTCCCCTCAACTGGTAAGACAACGGAAGATCTAAAACCCCTTCATCCCACTGCAGCTGCTCTTTTTCAAGCCTGCCTGCTCTACTCTCTGAGAGTGTACTTTTGTTTTCAATGAAGTTTTCACTTGCTTGGCTTACATGGTGTATACTGAAATTCTTTTCCATGATGAACACTAAGAACTTGGAAAAACCTCCACTCGGAGACTAGTAACAGGTTTATTATCTATGAATTCCACTTCAGGAAATTAAATGACCATGAAATCACACTTACAATGAAAGGAATCCTTGGTTCTTATAGGAATCTTGCTCAGTGGTATAAAATAAACCATCACTGGTGTAAAATAAACCACACTATTGACTATCAGTCTCTTGTCCAGGTTGAATAAACAACAATGCTTTCCTTAGGTCCAGTGTTCCTTTAACATCTGTGATTAACCAGCCTCATAACTGTCCAGGATTAGAAGGTCATCTGATAATTTATTTATTCTTATATCGATAGGAGGCACATGGTCCAAAAAAATAAAAATCTGAAATCACTGTTACTATCTCTCCAATCCCTAAGATAATCCAGTTAGCTTAACATTTACTGTGCACATACATTATGAAAAGCTAAATGTTCAAAAGGTACAGCTTTGAAAGACATGGTAACTATCTCAAAAAGGTTATACTTATTGTTGGCAGGGTATGAGAAGACACATGAATATAAAGCATAAAGGCATCAGTGTTATTTTAGAAAACAAACAACATGCCTTGGAATTGCAGAAAGAGAAACAATTATTACAAGAGTAATCAGAGAAGATTTTATAAAAGAAATAACATTTGAACAGAAACTTAAATGTCGAATGAGTCTTTGACACAATAGGAAAGCACAGAGTATGAACAAAGTTAATTAGTATTAAAATTCATCTGTGTTCAGGGAATAATAAATATTTAGAGCACAGAGGTGTGTTTCCAGATGAAGCTGAAAGGAATGATGTGGCCAGACTTTGGACAGTCTTAAATGTCAACCTCAGGAATTTTGACATGTCCTCTTAGACAATAAAGAGATTCTGCAGGTGTGGGAGAGAAGGTACCAGCATGATCCAAATAAGTTTAGGAAATGACTGGTAACAGTATGAAGCATAAAAAGATGAGCAAATAAAAGAAAAAGAAAAACAAAACAAAACAAAAAAACAGGCAAGAGCACTAATTAGGAGTTTCTTCCACAGTGCAGGCATCTGATGGCAACACAAGACTGAGGCTGGGCACTGTTTATAAGAATGGGAAGGAGGACAGATAGGAGAGAAAATGGTATTTTCTAGCTAGCTATAGGGAGTGAGAAATACAAAGGAAGGGAACATGACTCTAGAAGCTCTTCATACTGGTGATCACCAGTAACTGAAGAAGAGAACTCACTCTGGCAGACTAAATACTAAGAGAGAGGGCAATGACTGTGGTTTGGAACAAGCAGAATATCCCTATAATAAACCTTGCTCTCAATACAGGTAATATCAACATTAAAAGCAAATCAACCTTCAAAAACCAATACTAACTTGTGAATATCAGCTGTCTTCATGACACAATACTGTCTGGTTTAAAAAGCCATCTAAACATAAAAGAGGTCCTATTATGTTTTAAAGAAAAGGTAATTGAATCACAGAAGCATCAACGTTGTAGGTAAACTTCATTACAAGATACAAAAAATAAAAGTTCTCAAACAAATGCTATAATTTAAAAAATGTATTATATACATCACCTGCCAATAAAATGCAGCTGTTTGCACTACTTGTGTTAGAATTTACTTGATATGACACAATGCAGAGGAGCAAAATTAAAGTTAGAGCAGACATTTATATGCGTGCACATTTCCCAAATCAATTTTAAGAAACAAATTGCGGCCGGGCGCGGTGGCTCACGCCTGTAATCCTAGCACTCTGGGAGGCCGAGGTGGGCGGATCGTTTGAGCTCAGGAGTTCGAGACCAGCCTGAGCAAGAGCGAGACCCCACCTCTACTAAAAATAGAAAGAAATTATATGGACAGCTAAAAATATATATAGAAAAAATTAGCCGGGCATGGTGGCGCATGCCTGTAGTCCCAGCTACTTGGGAGGCTGAGACAGGAGGATCGCTTGAGCTCAGGAGTTTGAGGTTGCTGTTAGCTAGGCTGACGCCACGGCACTCACTCTAGCCTGGGCAACAGAGTGAGACTCTGTCTCAAAAAAAAAAAAAAAAAAAAAAAGAAACAAATTGCTTTTACACACTTTGAGAACAAAAATCTTTCATGAGGTCTTTCACTGAATGCTAAAATTATATATATGTGTATTTTGCTATTGTTTTATAAAAGTATTTCATGTGCTCTTCACTGAGACACCAAGGCTGTTTCTATATGACAAGCTCATTCTAATATGTTTTAAAAATAATTTACTATAATTATTGGGCTTTTATGTAGGATATGATCCACCATCTCTCCATATCACAACCATTGAGAAATGTTTCTGCTTTGGATTCTGGCACTGCTCTGGGTGAGGGGTAGTGAAAAATGAAGAGTTCAGAATTAGACAGAGCCCCCTATGTCAGATGATGGATTTAATTAGAGAAAAGACAGTAGCTCCCAGATAAGACAGGGCTTACAGAGAATAAAAAGCAATAAAGAAACAACAACAAAAAAACCTGATTAAAATATCTAAAGAGGTAAAGTGTTAATAACAAAGAAAGAAAGTTTAGTAAAATAAATAAATAAATAAAAATACACTAGTAAATAAGTTCTTTGGGTAGACACACATGAGCTTATTTTAGCCGGACACCTTTACACTTTTAAATCATGTAACTAACAATCCTCATTGTGATTTCACACTCACCGAGTAACAGCCTGATTATAGTGCGGCTTCTCATGTGGCATGCCTGCAGGTGGAGTGTCTGGTTGCCTCTCCAATTAGATTGCTCATTATAAATTGATACATGGGTATGCATCATTCTTTTTGAGCTGAGTTAGCTATGAGACCACTCCTACTCCTGGTATGTTGATAAATCAGCTTTCTAAGCCTCTTACACTTAGAACCGATCCTTGAACCATGATGAATTTGAGGATGTCGCCCAGTGAATCTCTACGCAGATGGATAGAATGTCTTCTCTTAAGACTTCCAACATCTCATTGATTGCAGCTTTTATAAATTACATTGCAGTAATTGCCACTATTGGCAGAGTGAAGGTCAGGATGAGATAAAATGCAAAGTAGCATGTTTAACTCACTGCTGTCATACAGTCAGGATGAGTGGTTAATTCAGAATTCAATACCAGATCACACATGAGAGTGAAATGGAGCACTAACCAAATGTGAAAACAAGGACATATAGTCATGCTACTTAGAACTCAGGTTGCTGGAGCAATCTTGAGATTGAACTGGAGATATTCATGATCATTCTTTTGTGAATCTCGTATGAACCAGAAGTATCCCTAAGATATAACTTCTTCTCTGACACCTAGGTACAGACCACTGTCAGAACTGCATGGGGCAGCTCCCTGACGGTCTCACACTTGGGATACCATAGCACACACACATGTTGTTCTTCCGGATGAAATCCAGGTTTGGTGGCCCCAGCTATGCTTGGGTTAGTCTGTATTTACTGTCCCTTATTTGAGGAACTCTTTTTATTTATCATCTTCTGTACTGTTTGTATTTTCTTGCATTCATTTTATTTTTTAAGGATAGTCTTTTTTTTCTTTTTTAAAAAAGGCATTTTGTACTTTCCAAAATACTTATGTACTTGTGTAATTGTGCAAAGAAGACTTCTATTGATGGCCCATAAGCTTCTGAGGAGAACAGAAATATTAGATTTTTGAGTCTCACCAGGGCTTATATAGAAGGCTATACTAGAGGGGAAAACACTTATTTTATATAATATGAGATGTGTATATATACATAGGTGTGTCATATATATGATATATATATACGTATATACAAATAAATATGTGTGTGTGTGTGTGTGTGTATATCATTGGGGTTGCTGCTTCCTACAGTGTTATTTTTTTACTGTATTTCTCTTTCTCTCCTGATTCTGTTTTGTTGAGGTTTATCACTGACAACAGTCATGCTAAAATCCCCATGGTATTCAAAGTGAGATGTCTGGGTGCAGACTTTATTTGTGGAAAAGATTTCTCTAAGTACACTTTACAGAAAGAGACAGCTTCTATAAATCATCTGAAATTAAATAGTATGTATCAATTTTTTAAAAATTAAAGTGTACACAAGTGAGTGCATACATATAGAAAAGCAATTCTAAACTCAACAGTAAATTCTTGTGGCTTAAAATCAGCTTTCATGTTTGAGGTTGCTTTCAGTTCCAATATCGGTGGTTGTATAAAACATATTATTAACCACCTAATCCAAAGAGAGAAGCTCCAGAGTAAATGACTCCAACAATGTAAATCATAGAGATCACAGCCAAAAAATAAGAAGTTGTATATACATCATCTTGACTTATAATATAGATACTACAATTTCTCTAAATTAAAGGGTCTTACAATCTTATTGACTTTCAATATATGACCAATCTTAGGCAGTTTATTCATGAGATTGAGGGTACCTCAGTCTAGTAATAACAACCAAGAAGAGGAAGAACTTTAAAGGAATGCTAAAAACAAATTGGGGAGGAAACAAAAACTTGTTACCGTAGTGTAATTACTATTTGCCATATGATGCCTTTGCAAAAAATATGCTCAGCAAAATTAGACAAGAGCATAATACATTCAGAAAGAGGATAGTAACAAATGGTTAATTTTCAAATGGATGATTGAAGGAGTACAAAATTCATATATGTGGAATTTATTTTCAGTGAAGCCAGATGGAAAATGTATTAGAGTTCTCATAGCATGAAAATCTAGCAACATATCCTTCTGAATACTTTCATTTAAATGCCTTCAGGCATTTTTTAAGGAAATTATTACAAGAGAGAAAATATTTTTGGTATGAAGATATTAATTCCAGATTGTAATATCAAAATATTGGAATACAAATCTTAAATTGCTAGCATGTATTGAGTGCTTACAATACAGTGGGGACTATTCTAAATAGTATGTATATATTTCCCTACCTAAAATTTTCAATAAACCAACAAGGCAGATATTATGATTATTTCCCTTTTATACATGAGAAAATTGAGGCTAAGTGACTTATTCAAAGTCATACTTCCAGTAGGTATTACGGCTAAAATTCTAACTCAAGAAATCTATCTTCAGAGTCTTCACCTTTTGGAGTAAGACTAAATATATAACACTAAGAGAATGGCTACCTAATTACAGTATATCAGCTTTCATGTGCATCATTAAATAATATTCATTAGTACTGGAATTATACATAAAAAGTTTTAGGCATTTAAATTTAATCCATTGTATGCATTTAATACATTTTTAAATGTTAAATTTTAAAAACAAATAATTGCCCTTATACTATTCTTCCAGTTATTTAGAGATTCTGAATTTCTGTGAAGGAGAAATAGGACATGTGAAAATGAAAATTGTTGATGTATTAAGGTAGACTAACTGTGATAATGGAGAGAACCCAAAAGGAAATGGACCAAAAAGACAAAAGATTATTTGTCTCTCAGATGATGTTCCAGGGAAAATAAACAGGTCCCCAGTAACCAAACGATCCAGTTGACCTAAGTTGATAATGCCTCTGCCATCTCTACCATGTAGCTTCCAAGACTGCTCTGGATACAATCGTTTCAGACACTGGGAAGAGGAACAAACAGAAGAGCAGAGGGAGATAATTCCTCTTAAGCAAGCGAAGTGGAAGTTGCACACATTACTCCACTCACATTCCATCAAGGAAAACTGGGCTCTTAACTACTTGGGCTCTTTCAGCTCAAGAGAGGCTGAAAAATGTACTCTGTTCAAATGCACACAAAGAGAAAGACCAATATGAATGGATAGCTGCCAGTCTTGTCTACATAGGCATCGTGGATATTTTATCTTCTTTAAATTTATTATTATATATTCAATAAAGACAAATAAAATTTCAGTAGTAACTGAAAACTATTTCCAAACTATCTCCCATTTGTTCCTTTAGAAATTCAATTAAAACTCAAAATTATTTAAGAATCAAATAGTTGGTTATGATATAAAAGTGAGGATCATCTGACTTCAATTGGTATAAGCAATCCTTTTGTGAGAAAAAATTAGAGTTACCATTCTGGAACAGACAGAGGGTAGATCTCATCTGGTGGCCAATGCCAGATGTTTCACTAAGAGAAATAAACCTCCCATAATACACTTAATTTCACAATACTATACCATAGGGGGGAATATCTTCCTGACCCATCTGGTAAGCAGCTTCTGCCCTGAAGCATGAAGATTGATAGCTGGTGTAATTCTATCCTAGCTAGTGTACTGTAACTGCAGATGCTACTTTTCCTCATATGAATGTCTAATTATCTTATTTTCTCTTATTCACATCCTGCTGCCTGGAGTTACATAGGTTAAAAATATTGTTAATCTTTGAATGTTACTGTAAGAAAACACTTACGAGTGCTTAATACATTGTTCTGTCTTGTTTTACTAGCTACAGGTCAACTGTTTTTTTTAAAAAAGCTATTCTATTTATAGTTTATATTTTCCCCAGTAGGTTGAAAGGTGCATTGGTAAACTACTTTTTTTCCAAAATCGATCATTAGTTCCATTTTCCCTATGCCAAATGTCTCTATTTTCCCTGACAATTTATAGTCATGAACTAACTTTTTTGCTGCTAATTTCACTGTAAATTTCATTGTGTTACCATTCACCCTCTGGACTCTACACTAACAGATCAATACACTGAATTTATATTTGGTACAGAGTTATTAGCACCCATATCAGCAGGGTAATTAACTTCCAAAACAGAGACATCATTCTCTATCTTCATTATTAATAGTGTGTATATCTTGAAGAAATACTTCTATTTGTATCTAACACATTTCAAAAAAAAATCTGTGGCTAAATTCTAAAGTCCATGTCAATTCTAGATTTTAGGGACATGATTTCTTAGCATAGAATAGTTTTAACATATATTAGGAGAGGAGTAAGTTGAAAAATATTTAAATTGCCAATCATGAAAAGAGCTACATGTAGGAACAAATTATAGAAGTTACATGGAAGAAAGATCTCAATTTTAAATATCATGCAGAATTTAGATCATCCTTTCAGAAACAGTGGAGCCAATCCCTATTTAAATGACCATAGAATTCACTTAAAGGTCAGCTTTCACTCAGCCAAGCAAAGGCCAATGAGTTTTTATTGCCAAAATAATTTCCCTCTTGTAATTTAGGAGGTGACTAACTTGATTGAAAAATATGCTATATGCTTAATGACAGTTGAAAACATGTAGTCTTTTTCATATATTTGTATTTATTTTTGCATTTTATATACTAATATTATTTACATTAATATTTAAACATAATTAATTTATTGACTTTTTATAGCATAGCATAATTAATTTATTGCTATGTAAGATTCTCTACTAAGCTCTGCTAACTTGGACAAGGAATGGTACCTGTCCCTAATAATTAGCAGTTCTAGTGGGGATAAAAAAAAAATATTTCATAGCAAAAGTTCTACATATAGAAATCTCATCATTGCCTATGCATGGGAGATCTGGGATTGCATGGATCTCACGGAATAATTGTCCTGAACTTTAACACAAAAATAAATATTGGGGATTGAAAAATGTAGGATTGATGCTATTAGTTTAAGGACTATAATTCTATCAAAAAAAGAAAAAGAGCCTATGTAGTCTTAGATAATGTTTGCCTAATATTCTTAGCTCAATTAATGAATCAAGAACATTTTATTTTAAAGTAAATATGAGAAGTTTGAGGCATGTACATTAAAAATTTCTTTGTCTATTTCAAAGCCCTGATTAAAAAATGATAGTGTCACTAAAATCAATTTATGCTGCTTTTTAATTAATTAATTTCTGTTACCAGTTGGACATATTTTCTTTTACTGCTTTGTGTTTGGTATAAATCTAGCTTACTAGTTTTAAACTGCTGATCTAATTCTGTGCTTAAAGTGGAAGACAATCTATCTAGCTTTGCCTAACCATCACTTTGCTTAAAATCACTTCCTGCTTAATGGATGATTTTCCCTTTATAAATGTCCTTAGCCACTCCTTCTGTATGTGCCATGTGAGCCCAAAGAGTTTATTTACTTAAGTGCCAAGGAGAATTCCTCAGGTATCAGGATGAGGCAGAGCTTATGGGGCACTTGATAATTAGGTGTAACTTAATAAATGCCCAAGTATTTTCCTTTTTGTCATTCATATAACCATCTTGTAGTTTTTTATGTCATTATGGCCTACTTTTCAATATGACCATGTCTTAATATCAAGTGTATCAAATCTAATCCTATGGTTTATTGTGGCCAACCCCAGTTGGTCGGTTCTGAGCTTTTTCCTCCCTTCACAGTGAATGGAAGTTATACTTATGCCCTGCTGGTGACTTGAATCACCTCATTTTGTTCTGGCAATCAGAGGCAGCTGCTTCATGTGAAAGGCGTGAGGACCACTGCACATCACATTAGGATTGACCTCAAGCTGAATGTAAAAGGCTCAGCCCTTTCTGCCAGGCCAGCAGAGCATGTACAAACAGATTTGCTGAAGTGCAAAATGGTCCAGTGATTTAAAGCAAGGCACAGTTTCTCTCTCTCTCTCTCTCTCTCTCTGTCTTTCTCTCTCTCTCTCCACCCGCCCCCCCTCTCTCTCTTCTCTCTCTCACCTTCTCTTTCTATCTTTTCTTCCTTTAAAAAGGAAACAAGATAGTGGACAGTCTGGTATAATCTTAGCAACATCTGTTGCCTTTCAAACGGTCTTGGCTGAGGACAATAACTTTTCAAAAAGGGACTGACGTTCCGTTGAAAGGAACAAAATAAAAGATCTCAACTGAAGGAAGTATGGCCATGTTGCCTCATACACACTTGAATCCTTTTGTGCCTTCTGTCAGAAAGGGTATAAAGAAAGTTTTTTCTCCTCTTTTTTTCTGATGAAACTACTAGAAAAAAATATTTTCCCAATTAGTGCTTAAAGGACTTAAAGAACTATAGAAAAGTTAAATTTCACCCCTCCTTGCTTGTATTCTCAATACCCGAATTGTAAGCTCAGTTGATCAGAAGTGTGAAGGAATTTATGCTTTACATTTTTCACGTCTGTTACGTTTGAAATTTCTTGTTAAGTTAAATGTTATCCTATATCCAGACAGTTTGGAGATAATTGCACTTTGTAAATAAAATTTCTTTCTTTCTTTTTATTTTGTCAAAATGAATATTTCCAACTGATTATTTTTTCCCTGGGATTTGATCCATTCATATTATCCTACTTATCTAATGAAGGACTATAATACACACCAACTTTAGATAATTTATATAGGAAAAGTTACCGGCTTTTTTTGCAAGATGTGTTTCCTGAGCAATTTACTTCACTTTAACTATCACATCCTTTCATAAAAATGAGAGAGGATGCAGTTATTAATTATCTATCTATCTATCTATCTATATCTTCTGCTGGCTTCTGCTTTTTAAAAGAAAAGGGAAACACATAATACAAAGAAAAATTAATTGTAATAACTATAATTTATTGAGCTTATGTATGTTTTGGAATCCTTGACATAATTTTGAAAATACATTTAGAGAGAAAATCTAAAGATACACACTTATGTTTATCGAGCGAATGATAGATTTATACAGACTTTTAATACTTATAACTCTTGTCTTATTATAAAAAAGAAAGAGAAATGTGTCTGAGAATATCTGAATTTATACATGTTTCTTTAAAAAGTAATGGGTCTTTGATTCTCAAATTCTTCTACCAGTATAGTATATTAATGCATGATGTGTTTAAGGATTAACATGCCCTTTAAACTTATTAAAGTGGGTATAATGTATTTTATTCCATAACTAAAATGTTAATGCCTCAAAAAACTTAAAGAATATTCCTTTTAGTTTAACTACATTATTATACTTCCAATGCTATTTAAATATATGCAATTAAAGACATTAAAGTACAATATTGTATTTGTGCTTCCTATGACTCTCGTTAGTAATTAGCACGTTTTCCTATTTTTAAACCAAAAGTAAAAATAGCCAAACAAGTTCAGTATAAAAAATAGAATGAAAGAATGTAAGATCATGTACCATAAATACTGAAGAATATTGTGGGAATATACTTTTAAAGAAAGAAATTTTTATAAACTGGGTGGTCGTTAACTATTTATATCATCCTGTTAAGACATGGAAGGCTAGAATTATTTAAAAGAGTTTTGTAACTAGTCTTCATAAAATGGGTGGTTTATATTTTGATTTTCTTGCTTCCAGTAAAGTTATCCAAATGCTAAGATTTCTTTTAAATCAATAGACGTGCCAAGCCTGGAAAATTTGATAGCATAAATATAATGGAAAAAAAATAGCGCAAGGATAATTTCCCAACTCACAAACAATAAGGTATATGTGTCCTAGTGAGGGGTACTAAAAGTTCCCAAGTATGTAATAGTGCAATACACAGTACAGATAACCATCAGACACAAGAATGATAAGATCTAGTTATATCTAATGGTTAAACGAAAAAAAAAAAACCAAAAAAACCTTTAGACTTTGAAGTTTGCCTACTTGTATATCTTACCTTCCTTCCATATTGCAGATTCTAAACACACAAGACTATACAGGCACAACAGCTAAATTAAGGAGTAAGTTGACTATGGTGACCTGCAGTGTACATGGCCCATCTCAAGTCCCCCGGTGCCCAACATTTTTGGCACCAGGGACTGGTTTCCTGGAAGACAATTTTTCAATGGCCTGGGGGTACGGGGTTGGGGGGCTGTGGCCCTGTCCCTAACAGGCTGCCGATGACTACTACTGGTCAGACGCCTGGGGGTTGGGGACCGCAGGAATAATATCAAAATCAAGACTAAGTGTGGTCAGATTTTCACTGTGTTTAACAGAAGTCAGAAATCAGAGACTTGTCTGTATAATCTTCTAACAATAAATGCTAAAAGACACTTTTTTAATAAAAAGCATTATGTAAGCTAAACTTTTTGTTAATAAAAAACACTGTGTACGCCAAACTTATCTACAGGTTGGATGTAATCAGAGGAGATGTTAGTGAGCACACTTTGATTAAATCAAACTAAAACACCTACACATTATTTGCCTTGTTCCTTTTTGTACTCACTCAAACATGAGACTCAAACTAGGCAAATTTCAAGGTCAGATAATGAGGTGTCTTTTGAAAATTAAGAAAGCTATACCTTAATAGTCTAAATCTGTGGAAGAATATTTAAATGTTTAAGAGTAGCTAACAATTTCTAACAACTAATAGACCTATTTTTATTTATGATGACGTTTTGAATAAACCTATTTAGGTTTTTTAATTATTTAATTTTGGGGTGGAAACTATTTAATATGTCATATAATAAAGGAACTGAATTATAATCAATATGGATTCTAACATGAGTGGACTTTGTTGTCATGAGTTCTTCATTTGACTTTATAGTTCTTCAAAATATATGCATTTTACTCTAAAGCAACTGACTCATTAAATTCTTTTAAGATTTAAATAAAATTTCAAGGGATGGTGGAAAGCCTTGACTACAGAATTATGAAAGTACATTCAATTTTTATAATTATAAATTCACTTTAGTTCAAGCTATAAAAATATCAAATTGAAACCAAGAAAGGCTACAAGCAAATTCTTATACCAATGCTTGGAAAAGCTAGAAAATATAAACAAATTCCTTCTTGGTATTTGGAATGTGAATATCAAAAAATTATGTCTGAATATCCAGGATCTTTAGGAATCCTGCATTGGGTATTACAGTATGGATCAATCAGGCTATTGTTACTGGGTTTTGGTTCTTATTTCCACACATGAAGTTTGTCATGAGATTATGAACCAATTCCTTCATTTTTCTGAATATCAGTTTTGTAACTGATAAAATAAGGGATGATGCTTAAGTGTCTTCAAAGATGTCCTATAGAGGTCATTTTATGCATAAGGTATTGAGCCCAGTTATCTTTAGTGACTGCGCCTCTCTGGTAATTTAGTGGCTAATGAGGCTCATTTACCCTTTCAAACCATTATTTGTATCCACAATTATATTTGGAAGGAAATTGTTACCTTACATACTATAAATATATAAGTACTATAGCATATTTCCCTAAAAATATGAAAAAAGCCCTAACTAAATGAACATGGCATAATGACAATTCATTTCCATCAAAACTTATAGGCTAGAGAATATTGTGGTTTATTTTGTTCATTATATCTATTTGTTTATGTTGGTTCTAATATATAGTATCAGTCTGAATTGAGTTAGTTTATTATTTAATCTTTTTTAGGGAGGATCCCTCTCTTAGTTTTGGGTTTAGAGTGACTGTTTTGGTAGATAAGAATAGAGTGAAGGAGAGATGCTTGTTATATTCCTTTTTAATCATTCAGACCTAAAAGTAGAAAGTGGAGACACTCACAGTTCAAAAAGATAATGACTGCTTCAGAGTTCACCTTTGTGCACAAGTAGTTCAAGTTCATAAAAAGACTACTACTCTTCTTCACTATAAGTATCTTCTAGGGTGGCAGCATTTCAATATTTTATTAAGCATGCTTATCTTCCTAAAAATCCACCTTCGAATAAACTGGCTCGTTTTATCTAATCTTTCTAAGTTATATAATTTCCTCTCATATTTTTCCCTTCTGGATCTTCCTTTTGAATATGAGTTTAGCCCCAAAGTCACATACACCAGGGAGCTGTACTCTTGGCTCAGTGCAGTGACTGGAAGTAGGGTCATTCCTACATGCACATTTTATGTGTGTTAGGAGAGCACTAAATATAATTGAGTGGCACCAGCTGTAAAACCTGCCGAACTCAGGGCAAACCAGCTCTCTGAATCTACATGCAGGGAGCAGTCGGGTTAGTTCTGCTGAGAGAAATGCAGTGGTTATGGGACAGGGAGCAGTGCCCCTTATACCAATACAAGTAGAACAAGTGAGTGGGTGCTTAGGGAGCCCTCTTTCTGTTTAGGTGAGTAGAGAATTATATATAAATATCTCATTTTATTTAAAAAAATATTCTATTAGTTTCTTATGCTTCTAGGAGATTGAAGTTCTCTGAACTTTCTCCTAATTTTTACTGTCTCATTTTGTCTATATCCTATTCGTACCTCCAAGGCCCAAGTGAAATGTTATATTGGTTTATGCTTTCAGGGCTCTCCAAAACCGTATGTTACTTTCCTCTTTCAAATCCCACAGCCTCACAGCTTGCTATTCTCTTATAGAGTTTAGCCTGATCTCTCCCTTTTATATAGTTGGCCTTACTTTCCTTTATAGCTCCTGCAATTTGTAGCATCAAACCTGCTACACAGCACACACTCAATAAATAATTGGTGAAATGAGTTGAAATATTTTAAAAGTCCAATTTTTCAAAAGATTCTAGGCTTATACAAAGTGAAAGATAGAACAATGTTTAGCAGAAATTTGCATTATTGTTTTTCTCTTGGAAGATTTTAGAAGGCTTTTAGAGAACAACTATAATTCAAGAGGCAGCACAGGCCTTAGCTGCATTATTCTAAAAATTTTGATTTGAGTTGCTTTTTAAAAAGTAATTCGTGTTTCAAGTATTCTGAATCCAGAGACACAGAATATGGTATCACATGCTATTTAAATGAGTAAGTGCTCCCTTGTTTTGTCATTTAATACTAAATACAAATCAAATGTTTATCTGTTTGAGTTTGTTCTTCAAAAAGAAAATGTTGAGAAATTTGGCATGTAGCAGCAGAAATTTAAACTCCTACTTTAAAATGTTAACCAATGACTCACAATGTCTCAGATATTCTCAAGTCCTGAAAAGAAGCTCTAAGGACCTATAGGGCACTGTTATCACAGTGGGAACAGCTTCCTTTGCTGGGTACAGGGCTAAAATGTAGTCTTTACCTTTGCTTTCCAATTCTGCTATATGTCATTTCATTCCCCTTCCCTTTCTGTAGGATTTTTCTAAGTTGTTCAGGAGAGGAGTAGGTTACTTGCAAACTCAGAGCTGAAGCAGCATCGTTGGCAGCACAGGCTGAAAGCCTCAGAGAGATCTTCCCTAAGGATTTTCACTGCCCTCATCCTAGACCACACAGTGTCCTGTGCTCTTAAAGACAGAGGCTCCCTGAAGCCCTGTTGTCCTCCTCCTCACTCAGAAAAGCTTTTAAGGAAAAAATTCCTTAGACTCCATTAAACATCCTTGCATTTTCTAAATACTTCCGTGGTGTCTAAGTAGTTCCTTTATTCTGTGAATATTTTCAGGGTCTTTTAACTGAATGGTATACTTTCCAAATAAGTATTCATTTTTGTGCAAAGACTGAATTTTTGGATAGTGAAAGAGGAGCCCTTGAGTATATGCTAAGAAGCAAAATTGTTGGGTTAGCTCAGAATTTGGTTTCTTCTAGTTTAGTGTTCTTTGAAAAGTCATGGTCACCAGTGATGCTCATTTTAGGTACCCATGTCTTTCTTCTGTTAGTGATCATTTATGCTCCATTATTGGTAACTCGAGTCAAGAATTCTTTAAGTCTATTTATATTTTCTGACTATATCCAAGGGAATTTCATATATTGCTAGTGCCACAACTACAGTCCAGGCCAAAATTTTTCATACCTGGATTTCTGCAACAACTTCCTAAACATTTCTCTCACCTCTGGTCCAAGGCTGACATAACAAGACTGCTATAATGTTCCTTTTTCTAATGCAAATATGATCGTTATTTCCCTGCAACAAATTCCTCAAAAGAATCCCATTGTCTTCACGGTACATTCCAAGCATTTTCTTTGCCCTTCAAGACTTTTCATCATGTGGCCCCATTTTTGTACTCCCACACTTGACATTTTATGCCTACCTCATCACATGGTGCATAGAGATGTATATACCTCTTTATTTTCACAATAGATTGAGAGGATCCTGAAGATATTCTAGAACTACATCATAATTATCTTTGTGTTCTCATACCCTAGTCTAGGGATAATATAGCAGGGGTTCAGTAAATGTTTACCAAATTAGTGAATGATTTTTGAGCTGGAAGTTCTTTCTTTTGTAGAAGACAGAAATATATTTAATTATATAAAATGAATTGAAGGACATAGACACCCTCAAAATGCTAAGCATTATATAGTTATATATATTTAATTACATGCTTATATATTAGCTTTTTTATAATTATTCACAGTATATATTGGGAGAGATATTTACAAGAAAGCATAAATGGTCCAACTTTTTGAGAATCTATGTTATGAAGGAGCTTTCTACCCTCTGCCACATCTATGTTTTTTTACACGTTTCCCCAGAATTTTTAGAGGTGTTTAGTTTTCAATGATCACATCTCTTCTGCCCTTTGCTACTAGATGCCAGAGCTGTATCTTTGGTTTTAGGGTAAGATTGAGATGGAGTAATATAAATATAATATGATCAGTAATCTCATCAGAAACTTCTTACTTGCATCAAATCTACTTTGGGAGATAAAACATCTAGGGAGATACTTTTCACACAGACAGAAACCATGACAGAATATTCCTACCTTTTATGATTCCTCTTTCTCTAAACTATAGTTCTGTTACAGATGATTTTTATTAATCAAGAGAGTAAAAATAAATTGAAAAGAGAACAAGAAGACATTTTTAAGTAGAGCCCCCAAAAGGGGAAATTTATCAAATAATGTCATATACATCACTAAAACAATAAAATCTTCAATTGAGCAGATTTGGAAAAAATTGATATATAATAATAGAACTATTACAACATAAACCTGAAATTTATAAGAAAACATGAAATTTCATAAGTAATCATATGCAGTTATGGCTTACAGGGAATGTTAAACAATTGACAGCACCTTAGGACTCATCTACTATACTAATTTTTTGTTTTTGTTTCTCAGAAAAATATGTTTTCTATTCAACCCAGAATTTGTGGGGAAAGAAAAGGAGAAGAGAAAGGACCTAATAAAACATGTCTTGACTCTAAACTTGACCGCAGCTTAAACCTGTGGAACTCATCTTTTATATCTTATTCCTAAAGTTGGGCTTCCTAATAAAAAATACAAGCATCTTTCAGGAGCTAGAAGCTCCCTGCACCAATGGGTATTCCATGCCCATTACTACAATATAATTTATTGCTATTCTCACCTTGTGCAGTACTTTCTCACATACATCCTACCCTTTCCTTCTGCAGACATTTCCCTAGTTTATTTTGCCTAGATCATTCTTCCCTCATATCTTCATGAAGCTGACTCATTCTCATCATCATATCTCAACTTAAGCACCATCTCCTCAGAGAGAGATCATCCCCAACCTCCCTTGTTAAAGGAGTATCCCTCAGTTACCATCTGTATTATATCTATTTCTCATCTTTGCACTCTAGGTTGTGCCTTTTGGTCAAGAAGAACCTAGACGTTCCACTAGGATGAACAGCTGTTACTATGAGAACCAGCACTAGTATTCTGGTTAACTGGATGCACTTCACCTCTTTTGGAATCTGTGTAAAACTTACAGTTTAAGGAAATTTTCAAAAAGGAAGGTAGATAGAATGGAAACATCTGGTTCAGGATGAAAAGCCTGAATCTGCAATAAACATTTATGTGGCAGCACAAGAAAAGAAAAGAAAAAATTGTGGAGAACTTGAGGAAAAGTATCACCAAGATATCTTTTTTAAACGGTCTCAAAATATTTTTTCCTACGTAATCTCCTTTGATTAAAACAAGCTAGTAATTGAATAAGGTGCAGTGCCTGATCCCCGATCATCATATCACCTGTAGATGAATGACCAAGGCAATCCATGAGCAGTTTACAGATAGCTTGGTATGGTCAAAGTTGCGTTAAATGCTGGATGAGACACAAACATTCACTTCATTATTTAAAAAAAAAATATATTTATTGCGGGCCAAACCTGTGGACACTAAACCCCAATCTCAGCACTCCCGAATCTTTTAGACTAGAATGATTGAAAGAGAAAGTCCCATCCCAGAAGCCAGTTCATGAGGCAAAACAAGAAGAATGTATGAAATGTCAACAGAAAAATATAAAGATCTAGATTGGTATGCTATAAGCCAGAAGAATTGAAGGATTTTAACACAGAAAAGCATTTCAAAGAACTCAAAGATGAACCCAAGATTTGAATTCTGGGTACCTGAAGAATGATGGTGCCCCTCCCAGAGAAGACACCTTGAGAAATCCAAAGTGATATCTAAGAAGAGATAATGAGGTCTGTTTAAAGTATTATATATTGAGTTTGAGTGATCACTGATAGTTGAGTGAAAATGAATCATGAAATGGCCATCCAAGCAGCCCTGGTCTGGGGAGGTTTTGTGTTGGAGATATAACTTTTAAAATGAAGCAATGTGAAGTAAGCGTAGCATGGTATCTGGGACTTAATAGGAGTTCAAAATATGTCTGATGTTAGATTATTAGCATATAATTCAGTTTTAAATATTAGCGGGGGGGGGGGGGGCGGGGAATGCAAGCTAAATGGCCAGAAGAGGCTGGAATGGGGGCAGAGCGAGTGTGCTCTAGTGAACAAGAAATCAGAGATGTTGACGCATACAACCATATCCCCATATAACCGGTATCGAAGAATCACTGCTTAGGATGAGAGGGTAAGAGAAGAACAAATTTCATTGGCAGAATGAGAAAAATTTAAACCAATGTACTTGGAAATCATCTACTACTCCCCCTCCTACCCCTATGACAGAACACCTAGTCATCAGGTTAAATCAGGCACCAGAGCCGAGGAAAACAAAGCGTGCTCAACTCAACTGGCTGCAGCGCCTTCCAAATAAAAGACCAGATGCCCTTTCTTCCCTCCCAAACCTTGCAAGAGTCCTCGGTCCCGTCCGGCGCTTAAATCACACACCTAGGAAGTTTTGTATTACAGAGCCCAGCAGGGGAGGAAATTCTCTGCAAGTATAGAAAGTAGAACTAGGGCAGTCCGAGGAGATTGAAAGGGCAAAACTATCAAGCAAGAAAACTGTAAGTTCTGATTAGTTTTATGACTTTGCCTTCATGCCTCAGGAGCTCAATTGATCATGGCTTCCAAGACAGGCTAAGGGTAGGGGTTTCGGAGGTGGGGGGAAGCTTGAAAAAACTCTCAAAACTCTCCTCCAGCTCCGTGCTTTCAAATGCAAATACCTCGCGAAGAGATGGATGGGCTGCAGCCCCTCCTTCTTTCAACCCTCTTCTTTATTTTGCTGTGAAGGAATCCATCTGTACAGATCTGTCAGGAGGGAGCTGGAGGAGGGTGCGCGTGTGTGTGCACGCGCGTGTGTGTGCGCGCGTGGCGGCTGAGCGGCTCCCTCTTCGCGTTCTTTTCCAATAACCCTCATTGGATCTCCGATGGGTACAGAAGTCTCAGTGGCTCCCTGGGCCGTCCTCTGACGGTGCTGACAGCGGGCGCCCGCGGCGGACCACCATCACCCTCTTCCACTCCGTCTTGGTTCCGGGTCCCTGGCGCTCTGTTTCTCCTTGTCGCCCGCGCTCGCCCTCTAGCCCTCTCGCCGGACGCGCGCTCCCGCTGGCGCCGGACCTGGTGTCCGTCTCTCCGGCGAGTCAGAGGGGCACCTCGCAGCCTGCAGAGGCTGCCGACCCGAGGCGCCGAAGGCCGGGGCAGGGCCCCCGCGCATCGCGGAGTGGGCTGTGATTGGAGGAAGAGCCGGTGCCGGGCGGGCCCCAGCGGGTACAGAGCAGGTGCCTCCAGTCCGCCCCGCGCGCCAAGCTGCGCGCACTGGGTCCCGAAGCGCCCGCGGGCGCCCGGCAGGAGAGCGCACGTCGTTTCGGATGCAAACGCCCGGATCCCGGGCGTCTGAAGCCGCTGGGAGGGCAGCGAGGCCCCAGGTGAGTGTGCCTGCCTGCCTGGTTGGGGCTGGGGAAGGCGCTGTTGGGCAGATGTGCGCCCTTGCTGTGCGCATTTGGAAGCAGAACTAATCAGTAAGCGGAAAGCGGGCGGGGGTATCCTTGTGGAGTTTCCCTTGGCGTTCCCAAGTTACTGCGTGTTGCCGTGAGACGTTGCTCTGCGAGGCAGGACAGGCGTGTGGACGGAGCTGGGAGCGCGCGGCCCGGAAAACCGGTGCTGACAGACACCAGGTGCGACATGAGAAGTAGTTCGGTGAGAGCACTCACCAGATGCAGCGGTAAACACAGGCAGTCTGGACCGCTCTCCTCAAAGAGGAACCCAAGCGGCCCCCCCCTTGACCTGGGACTGATCGGGGCACAACTCCGCGCTGGCTCTGCCGCCGGATTCTGCAGAGGGCTGAGGATGGAAGGGGGTATGTGCCGCAGTGTGCAGCGCCTTTCCCAGCCCAGTCCTTTGAACCATTCGCGGTAGACACCTTTTGCCTTTCCTGAAGGTGGAACTCACCTAAGGGTGCTTTGCTTTTTCCTGTAATTAGTATTCTGCTGATACGGTGCTTCTGCGTCCTGCTTCCCCTCCGACTGGCTGTACCTTAGGTGTGCGCTGGGAAAAGGGCGTCCTGCTTCTCTGAATGCGTGGTGGACTTCTTCGTGGTTACACATGGTACACGGCTAGTTGCTGGTATACAACCTTCCAATGTGGATTAATGAGAAAAGACCTATTACTCTGTTCCACTCCACGTTTTAGATCGTTAACCCTACGGATCTCTTAGATGTCATAGTTCAGGTGAGTAAAGATTGGCAATGAGTTCACCCGGCACTGGGAATGGCAAACAGTTGAGAAACCATCAAGGACTAGGTATCTCAAGGCTTTGGAAATCTGCAAATTGAACTATGACTAGATTTAAAACATTTTTTGCTTTGCAAGAAATATTTTGTCTTTATTAGATCTTTTTTTTAAGCGAAAGACCTTTAAGAGAGACTTGCCCTCCATAATTTCCGTAACCAGACAGGTGTTCAGATAATTTTTCATATAGACGCAGATAAACAGAACTTCATACCAAAATAAATAGAAAAATGTACCTTGTCAATATATGGCCCTTGCTACGTGCAAGTATTTATTTTAAAAATCATATTAACAACACACACACACACACACACAATGTATACCTTAAGAGTTTAGGAGCAGTACCAGCCTTTGTTTAAAAGAAAAGTTTGTATAGACACACTGCCAGGGACATCCAAATAGTTTTAAGAGTATCTTTATAAAGACAAATTGTTAGGGGAGAAAAGAGTTAAGGAAAAAAGTAGTTACATTCAAAGCTTTCAGTAACTGACCAAAAATTACTTCTTTTCTAAACAACTAGTTAGACTTTGGTTTACCTAAGCTCTTTTCTTGCTACTGTATGTAATGGCAAAATGCATTAAGAATGCTATTCTTTATTTTTAGCGCTATTTGGAACAGTATGAATTACAGTGCTAAAGAATTGAGGCAGATAGTCAAACTGGCAACTTTTTGGAAGTCTTGCCTATATGTTAGTATTTAATATGGAGTGGTGTGGCTGAAGCAATTAGGTAACACCCAATGTTAATAGTCTTATCTGGGAAAGCTAGCTGAAAGAAAAATAAGGAAAACAATAATCAGTAGTGCAGACCATCACCCTGCTAAAAGCTATTAAGGTTTGCAGCTTTAATACAAAGGCATTGTGCACTTACAACGTGAGATATTATTGTAATTAAGGGCTGAAATAGGTCATTAGAATTGTGTTAACAATAAGTTGACAGACTCACAACTCTTCTTAAATCTGCTTTTATGGATTTAATAGCACAGAGCTTTTCCTTTTCTTATAAAAGGGTAATTGTAAAGCATCTGTATTACAGCAATTTACCCTTGAATTGACTCTAGGTTTTAGTGTCCAATGAAGAAGAGAGGGTTGAGAGCACAGTAAGTTGGCCACTGTTCAGCCTTCCTTAGTCTAAAAATCAAATGACTGTCTCTCCTCAGGCATGATTTCTTTGCTGGTCTGTTATTCAGCACTTTGGTCTTTTTGATGGCAAAGCTGATATAAACTTCCCAGAACGTATACTTATATGAGTGAATGCAATTTTGTCTAGAGTCAGATACTTTCTTTGTCAAATCTTTCAGAAATTATAAAGAACTAAACTCATAAATTGTGCTGTGAATATTTACTCCTGAGTGATTCCAATTTTCCTGGTTATTATAAGGTTTACATTTATCCCTTTAATAGTTTGTATCACATCACATTTCTCTCACAGACAAAAAATGTCTTTTACTTGATTGGAAGGCTTCAAAGCTTTAGCTTAAATTGGGAGTTTCAGGAACTTCTAAAATAACTAACATACATTAGTTGATTGCAAAGGGATGAGAAGGAAGCTTTTTCTTTCTTGGATGAGAGAATCAGATGCTACTTGCTGGGGTGATAAAGGGGAGCTGAGGACAAGGAAGGAAGACATGTGATCAGAGTCCTGTGTGTGACCATCTCCCCAGCCTCTGACAAGAAGAGCGGCTCTAGCTGTAACCAGCAATACACGAGTGCCTCCTCTGGGGATTTGCTGGTTCTGCAGAAAGATACCCCTGCAAACACTTTCCCTTTGTCATTCTGCAAGTCTCACAGAAAAAATTACCAGTGCAAATGAATACGTAGGCATCTGTCCATATATTCATTTTAGATTATAGTATAGATTTTCATTCTGATAGAATTTCTTTTCTGCTATTTTGCAAACTGTTTATTGAAACATAATGACTTTTACTGAAGTCACATAAATCACATCTGGCACAAGGTAAATACTAGGGTAAATTAAAAAATTAAATTGATACAGCTAAGATTTCTGGTAAGAATAAAGTATATACAAAAAAGCCCTTTAAATATAATTTTAGAATCTTGTTATTACATGAGTAATTCAGAAGAACTGTGCTTTGATACTTGGTTTACTTTTTATTTTACAGAGGCTTCTTCTATATTATTGTAAACTATTCTTTATCCCTTTTTTTATTCCTTTCACCCATGGCAAAGGTTGCTTAGTTGAAATTAACTCTATAATCCACTTTTGGAAGTTTTCTTTCCATGTTTGATAACCAGATGCACACTACAGGCTATGTGATTCATTTCCAGGGCCCCTGCCTGCATATTTAGGCCAGTTAACAGTAGGAGGTTGTGGTCTGTGGCTGTAATGTTATCTGGCACAGGGAGCTAATGGATTTGATCACAGTTTCTTTATGTGAGAAGTTACATATCATAGAGAGTCCCTAGCCTCACTAATTAAAATGTAAAAAATTATACCGTTTAAGTACAAAATAGAGGGCTCTTTCATTAGTATTAAAATTATTGAATGTTATATTAAACTTTAAATGGTATACAGATGCAACAAATTAAATGATAGTATGTTGCTATACTAGAAGGTGAACATGGTAAAATTAAATCTATAATGATTATAATGAGAATATTAGGAGCAGTTATCTCAAAATATAGGATTTAGAACACCACCCAAAAGGGTACAATTGGTATGGCAGTTGTTTTGCCAAACAAAATGGCCCTATATATTTTTTTTTATAGCCTAAGATATTTTCTTGAGTTCTAAAACATTCAAAGGGCTGTTTTTCAAATTTCAGTGGAAATACTTAACTACTTAGTGTCATAATATATTAGGATTTTTTTTTTTTATTCTAGAGATGTTTAAAGGGGAGAAGGCAATTTTAAATTTAGATATTTCTCACTCTTCATTTTTGGTAACATAGAAACATACAAACCTAGACAATAGATTCCTCCACTTTTTCTTCTTACTCTGCATTCTCTGCCCTCCTGAATGGTAATTATGATGATCTACTACTTTGAAAATTAAAACTTGTGGTCATATAAAAATTTGAGTGCAATCAAATCTTTTCTTGGCTTTTGAAAAAGGTCATAAATTCCAAAGTTCACACGTTAAAAAGAGATTCATTACCCAAATGAGAAATTTTTAACAAACACTTTGAAATGCTCATTGCATCCAGTTATTCTCAGTTACTTCAAAAACTAGCTGTGTGACCTTGGGCATTTCACTGGAATTACGTAGATTTGAATTGTTTTCTTAGTAAAGAAAGAAAGGGCTGTGTTGTTTTTTGTAATGTCTGTTCCAGTTCAAATATGTTACTCATCTGTGGTTCTCCCACTTCAGGAATCTTCAAACATAAGGAGTTATAGAGTTTGAGGATTTCTTTAATATCCTCTAACACGAACCCTCATGAGAACAAAACTATTACATTCTTCAGTATTGAAGTGACATTATCTTTGTCTATCTCATAAACATTGTCCTTAATAGCTATAATGTTGTGTTGCAGTTGGAAATAAAGTGTGGATACAGTTCTTAAAGCATTCCTTGTCCTGGAGTACTTTCTCTCTAGTGTTGTGTTCTGACATCTGCTCAGTCATGAATGGGAGGCAATTAGAATATATCTTTTTGCTCTTTGGTATTACCAAAAATGTATTAAGCGATTCTACATTAAAAATGAGTAAAAGCAATAATGAGTAAGTACTATCCGTTATACAAAGCAGACTACTCTAACTTTGTGGGCAGGTAAATCACAGAGAGGGCTTCAGTGGTAACAGGTGGCAGCTGTCCTGGGGAAACAAGGTCAAATGAAGGTTTTTAAAGAAGATATTGAATGAATCAGGAGGCAGTGTCTTCACTGAATTCAAATAAAGCCATTCAATACCCAAAAAAGACCCAAAAAGAACAGACTTCTTTTCCCAGACTATACAAAAGAACTAATAAGTGGAAGGTTGCTCTTAAGGCAATGGTAGTATTTTGGATCGTACCCTCTACCCATTGCTGTGGAGTGGTGTCATTTCTACTTTTAGACATTTGTATTGTTCACCCTTCATAAAGATTCCTTAACATATGCTGCTTGTCAAAATGCACTTCAACTTTAAAGCAGTCTTAGAAATGATAGTTTCCCCCAACAGACCAACATGATTGTTTTTTTTCATTTTATTGTTACTGTTACTACTATGATTTCGTGTGCTACTATGTTTTATAGATCAGCCAACCAACATCTCAGGGAATATCAGATTCTGGAGGTGTTTGGCAGTCAACCATTCTGGATTTTTCTGGTTCTTGTGGATTATTTTATTAAGTACACTGACAGTCCTCAAATGTCATTCCTATAATTGTTTTCCTACAAAACACAAATTATTGAATTTATTAATAGACTGTCATGCTCCATCTAATTGTGAACTGTACCCATTTTTAAAATAAAGTCATAACTTCTTTCAATCAGTATGGCCATTGATAATTAACTGTGTGTTAGTGTGGTATTCATTAAATATATTTTAAAACAGTTTCAGAAGACTTATTTCAGATTTTAGAAGATCTGATGTGGACTCCAGGCAGCAGAGAGAATGAGCAGCTGCTCTTGCCTAGAATTTAGAGAAGCTTTGGTGGTATAAGGTCCTTAATTGTGATAAACCAGTGGTTATTTATATTGGACCACAAAAAACAAGTTCCAGTTTAACAAGCACCACAAAACCAAAAAATAGTAATATATTTCCCGTTAATATAGTTGATAGTCATACATTATAGTACGTATTATTTCTAGAAAGCATATAGCACTATGTAGTTTTCAAAAAGGTAGTCTAGCATATATAACTGAATTGGCAATTAGACATATTTTAAAAACTTCTGTGGTTATATGTTAATGTGTAGTGGCTGAATATGATATACACTTGTCATGTTTTTAGGATGCTGATTTTAATTAAGATGGAACAGATTCTCAAAGATTTGTACTTTTGCTGATTAACAATTGATATGCTAATGCATAAAAATGCATCTTTTTGGTTAAGGGACCTTTAGTCATTGTTTTTAAGTATGAACAAAGCATTTGATTAAGAGCATGATAAGTCAGTTGATCTGTTAAAACTGGTTTCTCAGAGATGCCAAGTAGAATAGAAATTCTGAGAAAATTTTATAATAATGAATTTGTTTCAGTCAAATAATATTAGATGTTAAGGTTAAAGGAATATTAGTCCTACTTGGAACTAATACTTGGCTACTTCATTGAAAAAATAATTGGGACAAAATGGTAGCATGATAAAGTGGTTTCAGGTCAAATAAACGATGTTGACATAGTAAATACTGCTTGAGGGATTCTCATCCCCCCTCCCTTTTTTTTCCTTTCCTTGAGAAGGAGATTCATTTCAAATCTCCTTCTCAAGGTTTTATTTTATATTCTGATTGATTTAGGTTTATTGTGCTGATCACAGTACTACTTGCGATTTTCATGTATTTTCAGTTTGAAAAATTGAATAGGATATCAGAGCAAACAGAAATATTTTAAATCTTACTCAGATAATTTTTTATTTCAGATTCTTTATTAGTCCGCTAGCCATCACTACTACTCTTTCAAACATCAGTGGTTGACCCCTATTCAATTCTCTCCACAGATATAACCTATTCCTCTTGTTTTCTCCTCAGAGTTATAATGTTCCACATTTGTAACTGTCCAGGTGACACAGATCTGTGCAAGTTCCCTCAACTATATACCGATACATCTTTTTTTAATGTGCTTTTTTCCTGCACTAGTAATAGTCAAGCAGTCAGCTGTCCAGGCCTCCAGAGGGTCACTCTCATAAGCTTTCCCATGCAGACAGGATACTACACCATACAGCATGGGTGCAGAGGTCTCTGCTTTTTGCTGGTGTGGCTCCTGTTAACTCCTGTATGTGAAACTCAGAGAGGAGAGGAGGCAGAAGAAAAGGAGAAGATAAACAATTTGAAAGTCTAAAGAGGGATGCAGTGTTTTTGTTTTTGCTTTGGGTTACAGATTTGTGAGGCAATATTTAATCCATTGTGAAAAGTCAACAATTGTAATTGGTCCTGTGATCAAGTTCATGTTAATGTAAAAAAAAGTTATTGTAGTACCCTTATACCACAATAATGTTGACCTTTGTGAGAAGATAAAAAGCTTGTTTGGAGAGTTTATGCAATAGATGAGAAAATCTGAAGTTCAAGTTTGGTTACTTCTGTTTGACAACCATAGACAAAGAACTAAAAGTTTTTCATAATTCTTCAGGGCTTTTATTTCTTTCATGATAAGCTGACTCAGGACAGGATGCACTGAGTTGAACTGTTATACTGGCCTTTACCTTGAAAAGCAGATGTGATTGAAAAGGAAGGCAAGGATTTGGGGAAGACTGATAAGGAAAGGGGCACCTGACCTGTGACCAGACAGCTTGTCCCCTGCCATGTCAGGTGTATATTCCTGGCAGCATCGGTAACTACCAAAAATATTGGTGAACAAATTATGAAATATCCTTACTTCAGTTCATAAGTTTAGGCACCATTTTCTGGTTTGCCAAGTGCATTCCAGAAAGCGTATTTATCTCACTCATAAAAGAGAATTTTGTCCTCCAATTATGTACACAAAGTCAGTTAAAGTATTCTTGTGCACTCTTGTAGACCTTTGGAGCAAGGTAAAGAATATTTGGCTCAAGAGCCTGGCAAATACTTCAAATACTGCAGAGACATGTAATGGAATCGACATGACTGTGATAAACACAGTAGAGTTACCCAGGAATTTATATATTGACTTATATGGTTAATTTTCCATATTAAAATATGAGGTTCATCATAATGAAAACAAATCTTCCGTAAATATTTTCCAAATGTCAATTATGTGCCTACTTCTTTTCTAAATACTACAGATACAAAGATAGGTTGGCTATTTCTATTCACCAAGGTTTATGCTAATACTATTAATAGCTGCTTTTAAAACTCTTGATTTAAATAGGATAGTATACAATCATTAGGTATCTTTCCTTCACAAATATTATCTTAATGACTTTAGTATCATCCATGGCATATTTTGTAACTCCCTTCTTTTATTTGTTCTCTTAGCTAATTTGATAAATGCACAATCTTATTGTATGAAAGAGAAATTATCTTCAAGAGGCAAGATGAGAAAATTCAATAGCTCTTGTTAAAGAGCTTGCTGCATTTCATAAGCAGACCAAATGCTTCTTTTACATTCCTATAGCTTTCTTAAACTCCTCTACCTTTTATTTTTAATTATTAATAATACATACTTTATCACAGCTTTTAAAAAAAACTAACAAAATCAATTTTATATAATTGTCAAGAGCAGAAAAGTAACATCTGAATAAAAACAGACTTTATAATATAATTTGGTTCAGCTCCTTCATTTTGAAAATGTGAAAAGTAAAATCCCAGAGGGATCCAAGGTCTTACAGCAAGTGTCGGAGGTTATAAGAGCAAAAAGCTCAGTGATCTTACCCTAGTCTAGATTAGGTTTCCTTTGTTCCTCATCAGTGAACACCTTAGTGAACTCAAATAAATTTCCCCAATTCTGATACTAGTGTCTGATTTATAAAAAATTCTAGAGGGCTTGCCTTTATGAAAGAAATTATTATATTTTTTCTTAAAACAATTGGCACATTTGTTTGTATTCATCTAGATATTTTGATTCATAACGGTATATATTTCTCTGGCATCAACTTCAACTATCAAGAATGTTTTCATTTAGCTTAACAGTTGTCTAAAACATCTGACTATAGATGATATTAAAATGAAAACTAACATAATCTCACAAACCAACTTCAATTTTAACATAACCAGTTTCACCTAAAAATGTGATTGTAATAATCCCAACAGCTATTTTTAGTTTTTTAAAAAAAATTATTTATTTATCTATTTTTTATTTCAGAATATTATGGGGGTACAAATGTTTAGATTACATATATTGCCTTTGTTCTACCTGAGTCAGAGCTATAAGTGTGTCCATCCCTCAGACAGTGCACATCACACCCATTAGGTGTGAATATGCCTATACCCCTTCCCCCCTCCCACCTGCCCAACTTTTTATAGCTTTTTGATGTGTAAGGCACTACTCTTAGCATTTCATGATTTGCTCATTTAATCCTATGAAGCAGATACCATTTTTATCATTTTTATTTTATAGGTGAGAGGCTTGAGGCTGTACCTCTGAAACTTAAGTTCTTAAAATTTGACTTACCCAATATTACATGATTAGGACATGACAGACCAAGAATTTAGATCTTTATCGGATATAGACACCCACAGTCTTCACCAGTGTATATAATTTATACTAAACTCCCCAACTTTTGTATTCCAAATGCTCATTTGCTATTTAGTTTTTTAGAAGTTGAATAAGTGTTCATACTCAAACATTATTACCAAGTCCACTTAATTCATAAAGTAGTCTAAATAATGTAATTTTGCTTTATCACTTTTTTTAAAAAAACACATTAGGGACCAAAGTGTTTATGTCATTATTTTTAAGAGATAATTCATTCTTTCTTGAGAAAGGAGAGGGTGAAACTAGAACTGTTCTTTGGCCCCAGATTTCACATTCTGGTGTCAGTCCTATGACCACAACAACTCTAAACCATCTCTCCCCAGCCCCAAGAATGTGATATATGTATACCATGGAGTACTTCTCAGCTATAAGAAACAATGGTGATATAGCACCTCTTGTATTTTCCTGCATAGAGCTGGAACCCATTCTACTAAGTGAAGTATCCCAAGAATGGAAAAATAAGCACCACATGTACTCACCATCAAATTAGTTTCACTGATCAACACCTAAGTGCACATATAGGAATAACATTAATTGGGTGTCAGGCAGATGGAAGCAGGGAGGAAGGGATGGGTATAAACATACATAATAAATGTGGTGCGCACCATCTGGGGGATGGACACGCTTGAAGCTTTGACTCAGGGGAGGGAGGAGGGATAGGGGCAATATATGTAACCTAAACACACCCCCATAATATACTGAAATAAAATAAAATAAATAAAAAAAGAATGTGGTTTGCTACTAGATGAAGGAAGCTACATGAACTTCTTCCCATGCAGACAGCAATGCCTACTAAAGGGCACTTCTTTTGATTCTTGTATCATCATTGGACTAATCTGCACTAGTGCATCATTTCTTGCCTTCTTCAACTCCAGAGAGCTCGTCTCTCAGGTAGGGTAGTCAGACCTGCCTCCGCTGATCTTTCAATGTAATCGAGGGGCCTACATGTTGATATATCAAGGCATGACCCCAAGTTACTTGCTCTTTATAATTCTGTGTCTAGAACAACTATCCCTCTAAGGTGGTTTCTAAATGGAGTAAATTCATTTTTGATCCTCAGATGGGAGATCTGGATTTTGGGAGATTGTGTTCAATGCACAGGCCATAGTTAGTATTCTCTAATAACAGTTAACATTCTGGTGGGTCTCAGCACATGTCAATTAGCTGAACATTGGATCATTCTTAAATGCACTCTAGAATATCAAAACTTTGTAGAGATATTTTTAAAATGTATGTGTTCATTTTAATAGAGCTCAAAGTCGATGCAACATGTTTCTTCCAGTTGTGTGGAATATTTAACATATTTAATAAATTTATATACATGTATATATGTTCTTTTACATTTTTTCTGTATAGAGTTTTTCTTAAGAAACTTGGCTATCAGAAATATTTTTCTATTGAATAACAGACACTTCTGTTACAGGAAAGACATGTAGAAAGATGGAAAAGCTTATAAAGATTGTGTATTTTCTGCTTTAACAGGAAGATATCTTTTGGCTTCTTGTTCTCAAAATTATAATTTGCACCTCTTATTCTTCAAAAATAACAGAAATAAATAAATGATAATCTTTGCCTTAATCATTCTGTTGTTGATTTATTTATTGGAAGTAAAATGAATTCATAAGCCAAAGTGCAACATAATGATTTAAGTGAACGCTTTGTCATAAATTTTCATTCCTCTGTGTTTTGGGGGTGTGTTTGAAAGCTTGTTTTGTAACTTATTTTATATCTCTTGCATAATCAGAATTCTGGAACTGAAATAAGTAGATATTAGAATAAAAGGTTTTTTTCATGCTGCTGCTAAATCACCTCCTGGATGCATGCCAACAATCTGTGGGGCTCACAAATATAGTTGTGTTTTCTCACCCCTTTTGTTGATCAATATAAATCAATTCTATAAATGTTTATGGAGAATGGCCCTACTATGCACAAGTCGTGTGCAAGGTGTTCCATAAATATTTGTAGGATAGCAAATAACTGCAGTGCAATGGCATAACCTCACATGCTACACAGCATACATGACAATAAATTTGAAAGGGGGAAAATAGAAACTACTGAGCTTTTCAGCTGATCACAATCAAATAAGAACACATCAAAACAGCTGGTGTTCTGTGACTCAGAATCAATCAACCAGTTTTGAATCACCTCATACTTCTTTATTTCTCTTTACAGTTTCACAGAAGAGATTTAAACCAGCATATGTCCTTCCCATTTGCTTAAATCCCTGCTTTGAGTTGCTTTGCTTTCACATTCTAATACCAATGAATGAAAATGACTGTAATATAAAAGTAAAAAAATAAAAGCTAACATTAAAATGCTTTTTAAAATGATGCTGCTACATTTGTGTAAAATAAACCATATGCTCAAATAAAATACCCTAGAAGAAACGTGATATTTTAAGGTTGTGTTATGGAATGAGGATAATTCTGCATCAGCGGTATTTATGTAATTTACAAATATGGAAATGATTATTGTAATTTTCCAAGTATATAATTAATATTTTAATGATTATACAAATAATATCTTTGGAAAATCAATATTAGGCTAGTAAATAAAAGCTAAATGTTATTATGTGGTTTTGTTTTTGACACTGGCTCCTCTCTTTGTTCTGATAGGTACCTATTACACCATTCTTTGGCGAAGGCTATTCAGCAGTGGTGACCTCTTCCACCCCAACACTCTACAAATTATTATCTCTGGACTCCCAGCTGACACCCTGCCGGAGGCAAAAGCTACTAAGCCAACTGGAACTGTGCCTTTTCTCTTGTCAAGGTTTTTTTCTTACACAGGAAAAAGAAAGAAAAAAAAAAAGATGAAGTTGGGCAAAGTGGAATTCTGCCATTTTCTGCAGCTAATAGCTCTTTTCCTGTGTTTTTCTGGGATGAGTCAAGCAGAACTCTCAAGGTCCAGATCAAAGCCCTATTTCCAATCAGGGAGGTCCCGGACGAAGCGCAGCTGGGTGTGGAATCAGTTCTTTGTGCTGGAGGAATACATGGGTTCAGACCCCCTCTATGTAGGAAAGGTAGGGCATTTGGCCTTTCAAAGTTGCAAATGATTATTGTCAATGACTGTGGTTGGATGGAAAACTGCTAACTTTTGCTATGGGGATGGAAAACACAAAATATCATTTCTAGGAAAGAATTTATGAAGTTTCTGGCATTAGCCACTTCCAAGTTGTAATCAGAGTGTTATATTCAGTACAGCGTAGCCGTAAGTTAGGGAATGATGCTTCATTCCTAAAAAGAGATGAAGATCCTACAGTGGTCTAGTTTACTGTGATTGCGGCATACTGGTAAAACTGTTATCACCAAAATTAGAACAAGAATATCCACTAATAAATGAAGAGTAGTGGGCTTTTATAGCCAGTTGATTTTTTAGCCTCTTGTTTTGCGATAACTATGTAATTAATGTCCATACTTGTCCATACTAACATTTATACTTGTGTATCCTTCCCTGATACAGTATCAAAACTGCAAAGTGAAATTCTTGATCCTAATGGCTCTAGATTATGAACAATTCAAACCCACTTTTCTTAGTGGTCTGATTTTGATATATCTCTGTGGGTTTCTTTCTTTCTTTCTTTCTTTCTTTTTTTTTTTTTTTTTAGGTTGCTTGGTAAAAATTTTCTTTTGATTAAAAATGAACATGAACAGACGCCAGTTAGAAGTGATATTAGACAAATGGTGGGCAGTTCATGGTGCATTTGTTTGGTGGCCAAGAGTTAGCCAGATGGAGATTTTTTTTTTTCCCTCACAGCTTCTTTCTGTCTGAATATTTGGGCAGGAAGTTTTCATTGGAGGGCCTGTGAACCAAATTGTGCTTCAGGAAAGTATAGCCGGTTGGGCACAGGAGCTCACACCTGTAAACCTAGCACTCTGGGAGGCTGGGGCAGGAGGATAGCTTGAACTCAGGATTTCGAGATCAGGCTGAGCAAGAATGAGAACCTGTCTCTACTAAAAATAGAAAAATTAGCTGGGCATGGTGGCGTGCACCTGTAGTCCCAGCTACTCAGGAGGCTGAGACAGGAAGATCACTTGAGTCCAGGAGTTTGAGGTTGCTGTGAGCTAGGCTGATGCCAAGGCACTCTTGCCTGGGCAACAGAGCAAGACTCTGTCTCAAAAACAAAACAAAAAAAAGCATGGTCTTTTCCTTGCCATTCTCATATCATGTTCCCAGTCCCTAGTCTACTGAAGGTTCAATTATTTCAATATTTGTAAAGATTTCCTGAATTTCTCAATTTGATTCTGAGTACTGGTTATGTGAAATCATGTTTTTGTGGCAATGTAAAATTTTCTAAAAACAACAAAAAATATTCCCATTAATTTGGTTTTAAATGGAGTTGGCTGGGCAAAGTTGATATTTTAAAAATCAATACAATTTTAAAATGTAAATGCCCTTTAAAAAAATTTTATAACCTTCACGTAATAATTCAGAATGCTTATACACAAATAACCCCTGCAAGTCCATTTAAAATTATTAAAATATATGTCCCTATCGTTACTTAATTTCCAAACATGTACAAAGTTACTGGGCAATGGTGGTGTTCTTTTTCTAAGAGAAATTGTGTGGTTTATTGATTAGGTAACAAGAAATATTCTGTACTTCCCTTTCAATTCATCGGAGAAGGTCGCTTAACAAATTTTATGTGACAAGAAAGTTAGTTTTTGTTTATCTCTTGCATGCTGTATACTGGGACTTCAATCCAGCCATTGACAGTAAAACTCAGGATAGAAATGGGTTAAAAAAGAAAAAAAAAAAAACCTCTTAATTGACTAAAATACAGGAAAAAGGGCAGTAAAATAATTTGAGATGGAGAGAGGATTTATAGATAAGAGAGACAAATGTAAGGCCTTACAGAAACAATTCTTATATTTCCTTAAAAAAAAAGTGGCAGAGAACTTCAGTACTACAGATTTTAAATATGAGATGATGAAATGATTCTTTTTAGGTTGGTGCTCTGAATAAAGAGCAATATGAGAATAATTTTGGCCTCAGTACATTTTGATCACTTGGGTATATAAAATATATATGTGTGTGTGTGTGTGTATAGAAATTGATGACTATGACCAGAAATGTTTATAGGACAGAGAAAACTAAAAATTATAGATGTAGACGTGTTGGAGTGGCTAGGCAAATAATCATGAAAAGAAAAAACCTTATCAGTACTTTTCACAGATGTATATTTAACCTATGCTAATTAGATGACCACACTTTTAATTGTCCTGACAAAATCTAGCTATTTAGGTAATTTGGAAAATATAAATGATGACTTTAATAAACTTCATAGCTTAATTTAATCACATAATGGATAAGTACAGTGTGTTTCAGATTAACATCAGTTTTATTGCTGGCTCTACCACTTCCTACTAGTAGTATCACTTGGGGGCAAGTTGCCTAATATTACATTTTCGTTTTCTCATTTCTAAAATAATAAAAATGATATCTACAAGTCAAGGCTGTTACTGAATAAAGGAGAGTAAAATATTTGGAGCATACATTCAATTAGTCTGGACATCATTATATTTTCTACTTCACTACATATTAATTATAAATTAACTGAATTATGGATAATCTATTATATTATGTATCAAATGTTGTATGTGTGATTCCTTAGATGAAAGCAGGCATTATTTTATGGTCCACTAGTGTATATATTTATTCCAGTTAATTAGACGAATGGTACATTTTGGGTGTGCTTAGAAATGTAGCATTTATTTTTATATTTATATATGATTAAACTAAGGCATAAATATAATTAGTAGGCTAAAAATTCTAAAAACAGGAATTTCAAATGTTGGAGAAATTCTATCTGTGAATTTTTTGAAACCTTCGAATTTGGAGGCCTTCATATTAATGGATTGTGGCCAACACGATCAGTTGAATGACTGAACAGAAAGTAAAATTTGGTCATTAAGACATTGAGGATAATGAGGCCACAATATGGCTTTCAGCCTTATTATTTCACCTAATTTACTGTATTTGTTTTACCTATGATAACCAAGACTAAAGTAGATAGAACAGTCTGTTGAATGGGGCCGGGAGTGCTTCTAGAATGCTTACCGAGAAACTGCCAGGGCACAGACATCTGTGCTGGGTTAGACTCTGATGGTGCAACCTTTATCATTAACTTTCCATTGTTATCTTGTGAAATAAGTTAATAAATTACTGACCCTAAATGTATAGACTTAAGGAAGGAGTCCTTAGACATTATTCTGATTGATTTCTGTTTTAAAGAATAATAGTGCATCTTTCCTTAAGTGTATTTCTTAATTATCATCATGCCTGTTTTCTTGTTGGTATATGGGGAGAATGAAAGGAAGAGTCTTTTCTTCCTCTGACTTTATAGCATCACTCACCTTGTTATTTTCCACACATAGGAGGTGACAATTTCCACCCATTTCATTGCCTCACATTGCACTTTTCCAGCCCAGTCTTTTTGGCATCTTAGCATTTCTCACTTAATGTCCTTTAACCATCTGACAAAAAAATCTGTCTACAAAACCACCCAGTCTCTGTTCCAGGGATTAAGTGTTTTTCATCTTTCCTAACCGTAATGGGCTGCCAGCAGATCTGTGCTCTGGGCCATTACTTTCACTGAAACGTGTGCTCCGTGCCTCTTCCGCAGTTGCTTCCTTAGCTGTTAACATCACTCTTGCCTTTTTTGCTACTTTCCTTTCTTCCCTGCCCATTCAGGGAGAATTTATTCCTATTGCCCCACTAGAAATCAAATACATAGAAGTGCAGTTTGCAGGATTCACTTTGCTTTAAATTTAAGCTTCCTGAGAAGTATTGGTGAGCATTTTCAATGCATTTAATTACATGTCAGCAGTCTCTCTCACCAAGAGATTCTTTATCTCCAGATATCTAAAGATACATTCAGAGTTTCAGAAAAGACATTTTTATCTTGAAAACAGGTTGTGTTAAAAGAAAAATTGAGTTACAAATTGGCTTCCTTAACTGGGAAATTTTGTATTACCTACAGAAAAAGAAAATAATAAATCCCAACTACCAATGATTTAGGGAAGAGTGTATTCATCGTAGTAAAATTTACATTTTATAGATTTTGGTGAAAAAAAAAAACGCAGGAAATGAATATGTAGTTTGCCCAAAATCAAACCAAATCTTAGGAGAAAACAAAGACGGTTTGTTTTTTCTGAGAATGTATAAAAAACTCATTTTCATAATATCTTTATAACCAGAGTTAATTTGTGAAGGCCCTTGTTCTTATCTTTGTTAGTTTGCTGATAGAAGTGTGGAACTCCTGGTGATTTCAAAAGGAATTTGGACATAGATCATCTCTGTAGGATGCAAATAAGTTCAGGTTTTTAGAAATACTTTTTGGCAGTTATTTTTAGCCATTATAATACTCTTGCATAACTGTAAGATATGAAATGATTTTTCTCCACATTAAATCAACAATTCAAAATTGTTATTTGTTTTCTTTTTACATATTAAAAATAAAATATGTAAGGTTGTGCCACTAAAATGCTATTAATTCAGTTTAATATTGCTAATTTTCTTCAAAGTTATCTTAGTTTCGAAATGGTTATAATTACCAAAGCCTTTATCAGGTAAAAGTATACAGCTAAAAGTTGGAGGAAGTGGGAGAATTTCAGTTATATACCTTGGTATAGCCAAGATAGATACTATAGATTGGGCTGTGTATTTCCTGATTGTCCATGTATGTTGATCAAAATCATTTAAATATGCTACCCTTTTTTATTTTAAATATAAGGGAGTACACATATTTTTTTGTTATGTGGACAAATTGTATAATGCTGATGTCAGGGCTTTCAGCGTACCTGTCACCAGAATGGTGTGTATTGTACTCAATAGGTAGGTTTCTATCCCTCATTTCCCTCCTACTTTCCCCCTTTCTTAGCTGTCTTACTTAACATCTGTTTATGTTCATACACACTCTACTTGCTGCCTCTTTGGTGATGGAAGCAGCAAAAATTAAGAATAAAATACAATCCATACTAGCTGTGTTTCTACATTGTATTTATGTTGAGTTTTTAAGTGCAAAATATAAACTAAAATGATGATTTAGGTCTTTCTATATAGAGCACACTATAATTGTTTGGACAAGCTTTTATGTGCGTTGTTCACTGATACATTCATAGAATCTGCAGCAGTCTCTGTGGCTCACCAGGATACGTGACAAGATTAGTTAAATGGCAGGACAGTCACTGAGTTTCGTTGGTTTGAGCATATATAGGCAAGGACTTTTTGGGAGAAATTTTATCCTAATCATTTGGCATGATTTTATTGATTATGTGTCTTAGGTTGATTACTAGGGAGAAACATTAGTTTGGACAAATATGCTTAACATTCTATCCAAAAATTCTTTTTTGCCTGTTGTTAAACCTGCCCTCTGTGTTTTCCCTTTTCCTTTTTCCCTCTCTCCTTCTTTCTTGAAATACTTATCAAGTACTAACTCTGTGATAGATATTGTGCTAGACAGAAGAGCTAAAAAATAGATTCTTTCATAAAATTCACAGTCTGGTTGGTAAGCCAAGCAGGTGACCAGATGGCTATGGAAAGCAGTAAATTCCAAAGCTAACCAACAACTGTAGAGGGGGTTAAAGCAAAGGAACTCACTCATAGATTCATGAACAAGTGCTTGCATAAGGATCCCTGTCATACTTCTGTGATTTAGTATCTTTTAAATACAATCTTAAAACAAACAAACAAAAAAACAAACAAAAAGACAAAGAGAGAGAAAGAGATTTATCTTCTAAGAAAGTAGGACAGAGTCTTGTAAAGTTATATTTTGGGAGAAGCTTTTTATATAGTAGAAGAGATCAGCAAGCAGAAACCCTACGTTAAAGTTCTCATTTTATCATTATTTTGAACAAGTCTCCAAAACAATAATTTTTGATTTTCTCATCTATAAAAAGGATATAAAATTGGCAAAAGTTTAAAACTTTTTATTTTGAAATAATTTCAAACTTACAAATAAGTTGCCAAGTAGTGTTCCCAAATCAAGTTCCCCAAATATTAATATCTTGCATTACTACAGCAATTATATAAACCAGAAAATTAACACTGGCATAATACTGTTTACTAATCAACAGATTGTTTCAAATTTTGCCAATTTCTCCAATAAAATATTTTTTTCTGATAGGAACCAATTCAATATCACACCTTTCATGTGTCCTATCTCCTTAGAATTTTCCAGTCTGGGATAGTTCTTTAGTCGTTTGTTATTCTTGACTAGCATTATGGTAGAAAATATCACAATCGGGGTCTGTTTCATGTTTCTTCTTAATGTATACATTTCAGGATATGTGTTTTTGGAAAGGTAAGAGAGAAGTGATGCTTTTTCCTTCTCACTGCATGATATCAGTAGATACAGGATGTTGATATAACTCATTCATAATGATATTGAATTTGATCGCTTGGTTAAGGTCTTGTCTGCCAGGTTCCTTCTCTGAAAAAACATTATCTGAAAGTTCTGATATTCTGAAAGAGGCATAAAATTTCCAAGGTGTCCTTATAGATGGGAATAAATACTACCATTGGTTTGAGGGAGCTTTGAGGGATGATTCAGTACAGTTTATGGTCTGTTTTGAGAATGAGGAGTGGGTTAGTCTGAAACATTGGCCAGATTTAAATCTATAATACTATCAGACAATGTCCATAATTTTATGTAGTAATTGATTATGTTTCTCAAAAATACATCAATTTAGGATGTTGCAGGGAAATTAATTTTGTTTTTTTGTTTTTTGTTTTTTTTTCTGAACCATGTAATAATGTTCTTTATAGTCCAGAATTCCAAGAAACTTTTCTACTAGAGTTAAAAATAAGCGTTTTCCTCTCACATTGCTTACAAAACATAAAAAAAAAACAAACAAACTGCTTTACATTGTAAGATTGGGCCCCAAATACTTAGCCATTATAATTATACACAAAACATTATTTTAGAAAATAATAGACACTGAGATTCCTATAAATTAAAAGAAGTAGTACAAGATATTACATTCTAATGTCTTATATTTATTGTATTTACAAAGTTGAAATCTAAACAATTCATAGAATTATGTTTAATTTTGAAAAAAAATGACAATTCCTTCTAATAATTCTTTTGTAAATCTTATAATATTTTACGTTTCATGGTCAATATTGATTAAATCTTTGGAAAGCCTTGTGAGTTATAAAGGAGGTGTTCTTATATTAGAGATGGGGTAATAGATACATTTGGGAGTAAAATAGTAGAGCAGGAGACAGCCAGTAGAGCTATAATTGAGAAGGGCTAGAAAGCATATCTGGATGTTTATATCAAATAATTATCCTTTTTTAAATTCTAAAATTTTGTAACAATTTGAGCAAAAATTAATACCAATTTGTCATAAAACCAGCCAATTATGTTTAGAGGAAACAAAGTTTCAGTATTGCATTAATCTGTTCAATTCTATGACAAAATATTAGACTAGATGACTTGAACAGCAAAAATTTCTTTCTCACAGTTCTAGAAGCTGGGAAGTCCAAGATCAAAATGCCAGCAAGGTCAGTTTCTGGTGAGGGCTCTTTTCTTGGTTTATAGACAACCACCCTGTGTCCTCACATGGCAGAAGAGAGAGATCTCTTCCTCTTTTTCTGAAGCTACCAATCTTGTGGGATTAGGGTCCCAACCTTATGACCTCTTTTAACTTTATCTCCTAAAATTTCTATCTATAATACAAATTCAGTCACATTGAGAGTTAGGGATTCACCATATGAATTTCGAGGGGTCACCAGTGAGTCCATAGCAAGTATCTAAATTTATTTTAATTCATAAGAAATGAGTGAATAGCAAGTAATTTTTGACAATATTTAATATATTCTATGTTTAGTTTTAGTAAATAAAAGTTCACATAGCAATTTCAAAAATGTATGGAAAAAGTAGTTTTTCTAACGGTTTTAAAACTTTACCCATATTTTATTCAACTAGCTATAGGTCAGCACCAAGAGCCTGAGAATTATCTTCTGTTCTTTCACCATACGAACAAAAAAGAAAGAGCCAAATGACAGTGGGGGGAAAACAAGACAGTATGGTGAGGCCATCTACATTTCTAGTTAGGATAGAATCCTTATCTTCTGTGAGATAAATGTAGAAGGGTAATTTCTCAAGATGGGACTGTGTTACAGGAATGGTAATTAAAGTTCCAGAACCAAAATGATTAGCATCATTCCAGCAAGTTGTGTGTGTAAACAGCACACAATTATCTGATAAGAATGCTTCCCTTAGAATGTTTACTTATCTCCTTCGTTAAAATGCTGACATGTTTTAAGGTATTTAACTAAAAACACACAATCAAAATTTGGACAACACATACATAATGTTCAACAGATGTGAGTTTGAAAGATTTGTGATGATCACTAGTGAAATTAGTCAAACCATGCTTAAATTAGATTTTTCTGATTTGTGAGTCATTTAAGAGTCCATATTGGAGTGGAATATGTGTGGAGAGGGAAAGATTACACATTCTGCACTTGATTTTTTGAAATGAAGAAGAAATAAGATAAAAATCATCATTTTCTTTCCCATAACATGTCTAAGAACTCAGTTCTGTATCTCACTTCCACTCTGTTCCTCACACAGTTTACATAATTTTCTCAACTGAATCATAACAAAGCTGAATTTATGTGGTTAACTGATGTTTTGTTTATTTGGGAGAAACAGATTCTGGTGAGCTCTAGTCATTGAGATTTGATTTAATTATACCTAAGGAAAGTGAAGCCATCAACAGTTAAAAATATTGCTAAAAACCCCACAAGAATTATCACATTGCTATAGTAGATAGCGTGAACTTACTTGTAAAGCTAAAGTCATACATAAAGTCTACAGGAAATATAGAACCATGACAAAATACAAGTAACTCTGCATTGTAAGGTACATTCACAACCTTGGAAAAATGATTTTTACAAGAATAATATGGAATGATAGGATGTAGTTTAAAGCTTGATATTAAAATTAAAAATACTAACTTTATTACAAAGGATAAGTTATCTTTTTGGTTAATCATTTATAACACCTGCATATAGACTTTCACCTATGGCAGAACAGCTGTGTTCAGTGATTTTGGGAGAGCACTTGTGGAGCGTAATGATCTGAAACAAGACTGGTTTTCCCATTGATTAGATCATTTGTGGGTACTTGAGTACAACTGATGATGGAAAATATATAAAAGTGAGTGAGAATTTAGGATTAGGGTCAGGGGAGTAAGTACATTCTGTTTTAGATCCAATTAAGTTTTCACAGTGGATATTTATGACCAAAACAATATTAAAATTATTAACATCTTATATGTATATTTTTCTCAGTGTTGCTGTCTTCACACTGTCTATGGCTTCTAATTTATACTTTAAGTTTGATTTCTCAGTAAACTCTGGACACACTGGTGAAGTTCAGTTTTTCACACAACTTCATTTTTAACTTTCTGCCTATCCAGACCTAAGGCATGTGTGGCTCAATGAGAAACTTTAAGGCGGACTGTGTTTAGACTACTTCAGAGACTTCAACAGTCATGCAATAGCTCTTTTTATTATTTTTCCACAAAAATATATTTTTTGTAATTTAGCACAGAAGATAAAGTATATCATATAATTTTAGTCATGAGATACACATAAATCACATAATTTTATCAAATTATTTAAGTATCCATATTGAATCTAAGTATTAAATGAATATCAAATATTTTCGTCAAAAATAAAAATAATAGATTCTTTTTATTATTGCATTTTTAATGTTACAGCTGCTGGAGGCTTTAAAACTCATTTGTACTAGTCTCCTTCTGAATTCAGAAATTCTCTGTACAGTATCCTTGATGGGAGATCAGGCAGCCTGAGGTCCATCTTAGTGGGGCCATGAATTGTCAAGGAAATACACATTTCATAGTCGATGATTTGGGTTTGCATACTGACTCTACCATTTACAAAAGATGTGACTTCAAGCAAATAACCTATTTCCTCATTTCAGGCACTTAAAAAATAGAAGCAACAATACTAACTGCACAAGTCTGTCATAAACATAAAAACAAGAAAGGAATTAATGGGAAAGCATGAAATAAAGTATAAAAGGGGAAAAGTATATTTCTAAAAGTTAGTGAGCTTCATGAGGAAAAGAATTGTGTCCAATCCAAGCATTATGCCTGTACATATTCAAAGAATGAGTACTGAATATATATAAACAGCTCATGAAATTATGAGATACTGTGTTATTGTGAGAGAATACTGAGTTTTAGGATAACTTATTTTTAGGAAGTTAAATTACTTTTGGCTATCAAAATCTCCCAAGGCATCACTATTACATCTCCCTCCAGTTTTAAATGAATGCTTGAAAAGATTAAATAATTCTTTATCTCAAGCATTTCATATGAGACATGATTTCCAGAACTGTCCTCATGCTTAGTTGTGCTTGCTTTTCAATGTCCTAAAATTTGAAAATCAAGAGTCACCTCAATAATCTGTAAAAAATCTATAAATCAGTTAAAAAAATAAAAATCAAGATTTTTATTGATCTCGATATGGTATACATTCTATCCCTCTATTAATCCAAGCTATGATTGCATTAGTTATTATTATTATTAACATTATCATCTTTTAAAGAAAACACTATAAGAAAAATTAGGTTTTGCTATTAAATATATAGTGATCAAAAGGAAGTTATAATAAAATTAAATATTAACTATGAAAGCCAAAGTTGATTTCTCCAAAAATTATTTTCCTTAAAAAAATGTCATATGAAGAAGGAGTTCAGTATCTCTTCTTCCATAGCAAACTATGAAAACTTCCCACATAGGCTGTCAATATTTGCTTTTGCTTACCCTTCCCTTCAGGTCTTTCAGCATTCTCCTTTGGTTTTACAAATTAAAACCACCTTTTTCATATGCTTGCTCCTCCAAACAGAGAGACCACCTATTGCAGGGGTAATATATCATACAACCCTTGGGGTCCTGATGCTGCATTTTCTACATGTATCTGAATCTGATGCACTGAAGTGAGCTCGATTTCCCCAGGGCCGTCATTGGAAGTGCTTACACCTACTCCCATCTCTCAGACCAGGCTGGGACCCCCGGGTTCCAGGAGATGTGGGGCCTGGGAGACAGAGAGATCTGGATCTGAATCATAGTTATAGCACTCTGATGACCCAGGATTATGAACCTTACCATTTCTATAATTCCTGTGATGGCCCTGGCTCTCTTTTAAATTTTTCCATACACTAAGGAGAAGGAAATAAAAAAATAGGAAAAGAGGTAGAGAATGGGGTTAAGAGATAGATTGTTTGTGGCTGTCTGGAATGTTCAATGCATGACCGTCCTTCTTCCTCAAAGCAAATGATAGGAAAAATTTAGTTGTTTGTCTGAAGTCAAGTGTCGAAGGTAATGGAAATGGGGGTTGACCCAAAAAAGTAAGGGCTTTTGAAAAGTAAGATAAAAGCTTTTTGTTAGTTTAGTTTCTCATAGGGAATCGGACATTATGTGGCAATTTTCATGTTGCTTATTCATCTTTGAATATGTTACCTCCTACAGATAGCATAGATACTAATGAATTGGTTGATTAAGCCAGGGCATAGAGAGGAAGTTTAGCCTAGTAGCCACCTTCTAAATCTGGTTCAGAAATCAGAGAGATCTCAGTATGAGTTTCAGTATTGTCATTTAATTTGAAATAATTCAACTTTTCTCAGCTTAATTTCTATAACATGGGTTTAAGAAATAACAGCTTTTCTGAGTTTAATTTCTGTAAAATGGGTTTGATAATAGATCTTATATAACATAGTTGTTGTTAGGACTAAATAAGACATTGTAAACAACTTCATATTAATATTTGATGTATAGAAAGTATTCATAAAGACTTAGTTGTTATTGTTAATAATAGTGGTACATATTTTTACTTTGCATTCAATTGCTATTTTCTGTGACCGACATTATTTAAGTGTTTGCTTTTTAAAGCATATTTTAAAAACAACCTAGAAGGCTAAGGAGAAAACAAAGATGAACCCAAGCAAAAATAATCACATTGGCACACTTGGTGAACACAGACGAGTCCTTTAAATTACTTTTCCTTGTCCTATCATCACGAAGGGACAGTAACAACAGATTTCCCAACGCCTCAGAGTTGAAGTCAGACTTGAATCAGATAACATCTGCTAAAGTGCTTTGTAATGCATAAAGCATTAAATGTTAAATAAAAGTTTTTTTTGATGGGAAGAAAAGATACTATTTATATTTATAAAATATAAGGGTGAGAACAGAATTTGTAATCCATTCACTCTTTTTTTGGTAATTATGGATGAGTAACACTTGGACAATATCTTTTGGCAATTATTGATGAGTAATTTTTTAATCTAATTTAATTTTTTTAGAGACAGGAGTCTCGGTATGTTGCCTAAGCAGGCCTCTAACTCTTTGTACTCTAGCAGTCTTCCTGCCTCTCAGCCTTTTGAATAGCTGGGACTACAAGTGTGCACCACTGCACCTGACATGTAGTACTTTTATGTATACCAAAAATGCTGTTGGGATTTAGCTGCTCTTTTAATAGTTTATACATTTAGAATCAAATCAGAATTAAAATTACATAAGACAGCTTTTCAAATCACAAATTTGAAAAAAGGACAGAACTCAACACACACATAAAGGATTGTTCTAGTCTCAAATACTTTTCAAATCTTAAAAGCTAATGAAATCTTTGAGTTTCCCAGAAAGAGATTGTAGTAGCATTAGGATTGTACTGAAGAAAAGTGATGCTTATTGGAACTAGATAAAAGACATTGGTCGTTAATCTCTCAGTTAATTTCCTTTTTTCCTTTTTTTTTTAAGACCATGTCTTATGTCAGAACCTCATTTAGTCTGAAGTTTGGCTTGAGCCTATTGCTAGGGCTTACTGATCCTACATATCATTATTTTCTGAATTCAGAATCTGAGTTTGACTAATTCATTTTAGTCCCAAAATGGTAGCATTTAAACATCCCCAGCTTATGTATTCAGAATTAATACTGATTGCACAACATTTTTGGAGTAGTGAAATTCTGACATTTTGAGAGGAAAAAGGTACTGAACACTTGATATAATTTAAATACTGGTATAGACAGGCATTTTATATTTATGCCTTAGGAAAGATAAACAAGTAGAAACCAAATATTTTGCAATTCTTATAGTCTTACCAACATATAAAAGGAGGGGTATAGAGTGTTCATAAGGAGAACTATTGCCAGGCTTTTAGGAACTGCCATTACAAACAAACCACTTTGCATAGGCAGGTGTTCTAGAATATAATTAGAGAAAAAAACAGAGAAGAAATGAAGATCAGAGGGGTTTTTTAATCCTTTTTTCATAAGTTAAAGAAAATGAAAGACATGATGCTGAAATTAATCATCCAAAGTGACTTCCTGTAATACAATTCTACAGTATAAAGCTGAAGAAAATGCTAAGATACGTATTTCTTCATGCACAAAACTAATCACGTCAGTTGACTATATCCAGAGGAAACTACATGGATTTTAGGTAAAACTTTATATAATTAAGCATGAAAGTACTTAAAGCTGCTTGATAAAATGAATGCTAAACCCACCCAAAAGCTCAAAAGTCTCCAAAAAGAGACTATATGATCTCTGCAGTGAGGCTAGCCAGAAGTGAAAAGCAAAACTCTTCAACCCTGGAGCAAATTTATTCACTCAAATGGATAAATTTATATTTTATCCATCCAAATAGAAACATCTGGTTGAGTGGAGAGAACACATATCTTGGCATCACGAATTCATCAGGACATAACTTGGGGCAATGCACTTTCTCCCTTACTCCCTGGCATCTATGAAGTGAAAATTCTGGTAAGAATTCATGCTCTAGTTCTGCACACTAAGTCTAACTATTGTTCACCAAAGTATAGCTATTATAACAACTTATTTAACTTTAAAGTGTGTATAAGAATATGGTAATTGCAAGTGCCACTTTTGCTGGTTTTGTTAAAACTTCTGCTTAGGCAAACTAAATCCGGAACACACACTTGTCTCAGCTTTGATCATAGCTCATTGGGAAGTGTCCTTCAGCCATTTAGTGATTTTAATCCATATTTTTCAGTCAATGAGCTTTCCTTTTTATTCATTTTATCCTGATCTACAATGAAATGCTAAGTATACTTGTGTCTATCATCATTATTTTTATCAAGAACTACTGACACACTGATTTAAATGCACATGAACAATAACAACAACAAAAAAGCCAACAACAACAACAACAACAAAACTCACATGACCCTAAATTCATACAGAATTATATGAACATGATGGGTTAAGGTACAAAACCAAAACAGGAAGAAACATGGAGGAAACTGGTTTATTTTTATTCCCAGGATATCTACTATCCTTCATTTTTTTCTACCAGAATTTGCATGTATCTGAGAGTGAGTACCTCTTTAAATTTTGTGTCCTAAGTGCCTTGCTCTTAAGAAAGCTCACACTCTTGGCGAAATACAAGGGTAGGGTTAGCACTTGCCCACAACTCAGATTGAGTTCCTCCTTAAATTTTGCACAGTGAACTGCCTTGTTCGCTTCACTCTATTCCTGGCCTTTTGGCAAAGAAGATAAAAAGAGGATTTTCTTCCACAAATCTCTGACACTGATTCAATTGCACTGGCAATGGCCCCATCTTCACTTGAGTCACATATGGTCCTCATCAATACTCTTTGGAAGTCAGTGGAGCTATAAAATACAAATAATAACTGCCCAAGATGGTATTGGAACGGAAAGAATTGCCAGTCTCTTACAGTGTTTTAGAAGGAACATCTGGCAGAGCTTGAATTCAATTCTGTCTCGTGGCCACATCATTGCCCGTTTATCACAGAATTGACACTGAATCCTCAGAAAGCTTAATGCCCTTTACTTAGATTGGCTCTATTTTACCTTTCATCTTGTTACAAATTTCAGATGTATTTAACTTTATGTCAACTACATTTGGTACATGATAAAACATGATTGAAAAGAGAAGCATTGATTTAATTAAGAAATCAGGTTTTAAATTTTATGTATTAAATATCATGAAATAATCTGACCATACATATAAATAACATACAAATATATGCAAACATACAGAAGGTAACCATTTTTTACCCTAACAGCATTTAATATACTTGAATGTGACTTTGTGGTACAAATTTGGAGTTACTTCACCTGGGAAAAATGATTTTGCATTTACAAGACAACATTTTAGACTTTTAAAAGGCGATGCTATTGGAAAGAAGGGAATACAAAACAGAATATATGAAATTCAAACTCTTTTTACTTTATATTCATCATTTCCTTTCCTTTTTCCTCTATTCTCCCCACCTTTTTTTTTTTTTTAACTATTCTTCTGTCCCATTCATTGGACTTAAAAGTAAGAGCTACTATCTTAACTAGGGCAAACAACCTTGCTGTCTAACTACTCTATTGGTAAATTACTACTTGTACATAGAAGTGGAATTTAGGGCTTACACAAATTTAAGGTAGAACAAAATTTTCTCTTGGATAGGTGATCATTTATGTACAATTGACTCTCACATATGGTAGTTATTTCTATAAAGTTGACACAAATATTAAATTAGTGAATACTGAACCATTGGTCCTAGAGGAAATACAAAGTTAGATTCTTGGGAGTCTGGTTCCAACATTTTTATCAACTGATCAACACTTAACCTTATTTTATGTGTGTTTCTGTTTTCTCTTAAGGCACATCACAGCCTTTCTGTGCCTGCTAACAATAAACAGCACTTTAGTTCTATACCTGGGGGGGCATTTTAAACAGCAAAATCACAAACAGAAAGCACAAAATAAAAGAAAAATGTGTTACCAACCAGACTGAAAAAAGGATAATTGTTTACAATATGAGAGCAGAATCAAGAGATAGGAGTATTGCCTTGTTCTAACTTAGTTGGGAACGTGTGATTCAGAAGACTCAAATTTTTTGCTGCTCTGTGTATGTCCATGAATGACCATGGACAAATAAATTTTATTGAGTAGATGAATTCCCAAATACAGAATCCTGGAATAATAAATATCAACTGTATCTATTTAGCAAAGAGAGTCATATTTAGATCGCAATGCCTGAACACTTTAACATTCTATTATTAAGTAACTAATGTACCCAAATAAATAAATACACCAGATAAAAGAAGATTGATAATGATGAAGATAAATGAAAAGCAAGGTAATTACAAAGCAAGAATAACGATAGTTGAAAATTCTGAATAGCTCAAAACATCACTGATAATCCAGCATTCTTTCTGAAAACAAAGCAAGATTTTGAATTCATTGCATGCACATATATAATATAGGAGGCTGGCAAAAAAATATGTTGTTTCTTGGTAACCACGTTTCTTGTAGAAGTTTGAGTTTGAGTCTATAAATTATCAATGTCCTAACTTTAGCTTATGACTATCAAATTTAATCAGGTACTTGTACTAACCCTTAGTGGTATAAAGAGTTTCTATGAAAAGTTTAGTAGTACAAAAATTTCTATGAAAATGGTGAAGACTTTGGTGAGCAGAAGATTGCTGATTTAGACTTTACAAAGAGTGTTCCCAAGTGCCTGAGGCCATATTTTATCAGTCTAGCCTTTTTGATGGAAACTCTGACTAGAGACAGTCAGGAAGAAGTCCTAATGGCTGAACCTGGAGATGAAGAAAGACATGAGAGTGTAGTAGAGTTTACATTCTAGTTGGGGATGGAGGCAAAATCACATAAACAAAAACAAAGAATGTAATAAATGCTGATAGATTCTGTAGAGAAAAACACATGAGAATGGAAATCAAGAGTGTCAGTAGGGAAGTTATAATTTTAAAAAGGTAGTCAGCCTAGCTGAAAGTGATATTTTTACAAAGTCCAGAGGGAAGGGCAGGAATGAACAAAGTGGACACCTGAGGGAAGTGAATTAGGCAGAAGTGGCCTGGTGTGTTTGAGGAAATAAAAAAGGCCAGTGTGGCTGGTTTGGGATGAGTAGAAGATAACAGCAGAGAGGAAAGGGGAATCAGCTTATCATTAAGTGGGTGAATTACCCGACCCACTATCTAATTCCTCTTAGCGACGTGCTCTTTGAAGTAATGACATTGGACTATAGTTAAAATAAGCTGTAAGAAAAAACATCTTAGAAAACACATGTGTATGTCTGTTGTAGAGATAGTGCCCATAATCTTGTAATTGCATTCCACAGTATTATTTTTATGAATTCCTTTAGAAAAGTCATTAGGTGATCTTAATATCAGTAATCATTGCACTTAATCTCAATGTTAAGTCTTTAAATCTCAAAACATTTCTTTTTTGTCAGAATGTTCAGAAGTTAATTTGTTGCCAAACAGCGGCATATGTCAAAAAGTTGTTCATAGCATCTTTTGACTCCCTCTTATTATTAAGTCCTTTCTGTGTCTCCACACTCACTACCCTTGCTGTTCATTTATTGTCATATTGTATTTAGTATCCTTATAAACCATTATAACTTCCTTCTAGAAAAAGGTATTTAGTAAATAGGCAGATAAAGAAATAAATAGATAATCAAGAAATTGAACTTGTATTCTTTTATGATATTTGCTGCAACTGCAGTTCAGTTAATGACTTTTGGATTGATTTTCAGCTAACTAGAATTTGGTTAATTTATTGCAACATTTCACTTGCAAAGCAATACATTTAAACTATAATTTGGCTGAATCCAATATATTCTATCTAACAATTTTTATGACACTTCTTATTAGAGAACCATGATGTGTCTAAAACAAGCATGTCTGTCATACAATATATGTCATATAAAAATATGCATATTTGTATCAAGTAATTCTCAGATCATGGGAGTAAATATAACATAGTTTTATACAAAGACAGCATCAAAATTGGATCATTTTATTAGGATATGCTGTCAAGGTGGTAGAGAAGGTTATATACTCTATTAAGTACAATTTAGTAAAAGTATGTCTGGTTAATGTAGTAACATGAAATTAATTGTGTCATTGTTGAGGCAAATGCTGTTCATTTAATAAGCACATTCTCTAACTTAGAACATTTATTTATAGATGGCACATTAACAGTAAATTCTTAGCCTGCATTCCAAGATAGCTTCACCCAATGTAGGAGATATTTTATTTATATATATATATATATGAAAACCTAAAATCTTTGACAAAAAAGAAAAAAACCTAAATGACAAGACTTAATTAAAAAAATATCTCATGATGTTTACGGAACTTAATAGATAATCATTTTCCTAGTGGCATTAGTTTTTTTAATTTAATTTTTTATTTTTAATTATTATAGCTTCATAATAGTTGCATATTTTTAGAGGGGAGTGTAATGTTTTGATACAGGCATACATACAATGTGTAATAATCAAATCCAAATCAGGGTAATTGGGGTATCCATCATCTCAAGCATTTATCATTTCTTTGTGTTAGGAACATTCCAGTTCTACTCTTTTAGTTATTTTAAGGTATACCATAATCTCTTGTTGACTATAATTATTTAGTTGTGCTATCCAATATTGTTCATTCCATCTAAGTATATTTTTGCACCCATTAACCATCCCCACTTTATTCCTCCTTCCCCTCTACTATTCCTGGCCTCTGGTAACCATCATTCTATTACCTCCATGAGATTAATTGTTTTAATATATAGCTGCCACACATGAATGAGAACATGTGAGATTTATCTTTCTGTTCTTGGCTTATTTCACATAACATATGTTCTCCAGTTCCATCCACTGCACACATCATGGAGGGAGTATTCATTAGTTTTATTCTGATTTTGATATTGTCTAAGAAAAAACATGAACATTATATTTGTAAAATACTTTCATTTAGAAGAATTCCTTTCTATCTTCCTATACAAGGGAATAACACAAAAATTAAACAAAATTAAACTTTTCAACATAAGAAAAAAAATTTGTAATCATAAGAGCAATAGAATTTTTAAACAACATATACTAAGATACTGAACATTCATTTTAAAACATATTATAAATACTTGTAGTGTTCATTGCAACTGCATGTTTCTCCTACATTGACATGCAGTCTTTGGTTCCCTAAGCCCTGAGATATTGCCTGGAATAAATAAATGGTAGTGGTTAATCTGAGTTAAAGCTGCCCATTAGTATGGTTATAACATGAATTCCTAATGATTAAATTTTTACTGTAATATTTAACACACATTCAAGCTTGTGTTTTCACAGTGAAATATACCCGATTGTATCAGGGAGACTGATGAGGAAGTAATTTTTAAGCCAAGCAATTTGGTTAAATTTGACAAATAACATCAGAAGCATACCTAACATTTAAAGTGATAACCAGGGACAGATATGAGTTACATGGACTCTCAGTCTGACATAAAATATGTGCGTTTTAATGCTTAAAAAAATATAAAAATATATTTTGGACAATTTACAAAATTATAATTACATTGCTAAGCCTACAACTTCCTCCCCCAGTTCTTAGATCTTAGAAATAACCCGTGCAAGTGTGAGGCCCTAAATCTTAGACTGCATTAGCTTTCGAGTAAATCTACCTTTGCATAGCAAACCATAAATCTATACTGATAATGTTTAATTGAATATATTATTAATATAATGCCTGTGATAGGATTTAGTTCTTGTTTAAAGTGATGTTGTAAAAGGATAGCTTTAAGGGTTGATAATTCACTGGGTCAGATAATTTCCTTGGTTTCATGCCCATCAATGAAAAATTATTATTTTTAACACAATACTGATATTTTTGTGTTTTAATGAACAAAATTAAGGATCATTATCATTAGAAACATTTATTGACACATACAGGCTGAAAGTCATGCATGAAGCAGAAAATTTTTTATCAAAAATTATGTATATTTATATCTTGGTACATTTTGTGTGTATGTAGAAAGAACTTTTCTGGCAATACATTTTATTTAATTAACGTTTTAAATTTATTGAAGTATGCAACATACATTTAGGTGTTCACAGGTATAAAAAGGACAATTAAAACCTTTATGGTGAGTACATGTGGTGCTTATTTTTCCATTCTAGGGATATCATCACCTAGGAGCACATTTAGGAATAACATTAATTGGGTGTCGGGCAGATGTAGTGGGGGAAGGGGATGGGTGTATACATAGAAAATGAGTGCGATGGGTACCGTCTAGGGGATGGACACACTTGAAGCTCTGATGGGGGGGGCAAGGGCAATATACGTAACCTAAACTTTTGTACCCCCATAATATGCTGAAATTAAAAAAAAAAGGAATATAAAAAAAAAAACCTTGAGGGAGGATGGTTAACAATTGTTCTAAATTATATTTTTTGTTGCTGCCATAGTCAACTACTGCTGCTGCTGATGGTAGAGATAATTTTGGTACGAGTTCAATTTAATTTCACAAGGATTTATTCAGCATTTGCCACACATTCTACAAGATACAATAGGAGTTTACTTAGTAGCAGGAGGATAGAGTAGTTAGCAAATGCATATTTTAAGGAATTCTTAATCTAAATTTCAGAAGATTTGGTCTAAGTAACCAGGGTCCAGACAGAAGAAGGATGAAATTAGAATTGATTTAGTTTTGAATTCTGTATCATGAAGGACTGAATGGGCTGTTCAGATATAGAAAGACGGAAACAACAATGTGATAAGGCAGAGCTGTAATTACCTACTAATTGGACTGGCTCTTCTCTTGGATGGAGAAAGAATCTTTCATTTTTGCATCCTCAGCACCTAGCAGATGATCTGATGTAAGTATTTTTAAAATACATCACACATGTGAATATAGCTATGAAACTATGGTTTCTAAATAGATTGAGACTAATAAGACCATTCATTCAGTGGATATGTGGGAAATATATTTCCTGAAAATGTTGAAATTTAAGAGAAAAGTAACTAATTAGTGTGAAAATAGAAAAAAGTAAAACACATTTACATTTTAGCAGATTAAATCTTAGAAATATAAAAGCTCTGAAATCTTGTCTTAAAATACTAAGCAAGAAGAAAAACATACTAACTATAAGGATTTTTTTTCAATATTTTTACTAAACTCTGTCCTTCATATAAACACACTCTGAAAATAAGGTGGTATTATCAGAAATTGATTCAAGTTCACTGACACAGGGCTTGGTTAGTTGCAAAGCCTGGGTTAGAATGGGCATCCTAACTGGACATGCCAATGACACACGTGGTTTTCTATTCTAAAAAACTTTCAAACCTAATGGATGCTGTTCTTACTTAGAGCCATTTCCACTAAATTTCATAGCAAATTCCATATCACTGCCTGAAATCATCAATAAAGTTTGCAGACCAAGAAACCCTTAAAAACAAGAAACAATTTGTGGTCTTCATCACTAAAATGTCCAGTTTGAAGTGCTTTACCTAATCAGCTCTTCCTAAATAACATACAAAAACCCTGAAATTCAAAAAGAAAAAACAGAAGAAAGAAAAGCCCCATTTGTCACATTGCGTGTAAAGTTCATGGCAGTAGCTGCAGTCTGTGCCATGTAGTGTGAGCAGCGATGTTTACAGATAATCATATCAGGTGCAGAGGGCACAGGGGCCATCTGCTGGTCTGCCCAACTAATACAGTCACTTGATTCTCTAGTGGCTCTCAGCCTTCTGAAGTTACCACTTCCCTGACCAGATAGACCTTTTTGATGATGCCACTTGCCAGACATCTGTGCAACCTGGAGAATAAAATAGTAAGTGCTATTCATGTACATCCTTAATGAGAAAAAAAGGGAGGTAGAAGTTATACCAGCTTTCACCTAGATGGAAGTTCTCAGATTGTTAGCCAGTTTGTGAGAGTCAAAGTTTCCAGTAAGAGTCTATCCTGGACAGTTCTGTCCTACCCAAGTTTAGGTTTTACCTGTAGCTAACACAGTTTGCCTGGTTGAAAACCAAACTTATGGGTTAAGGAGGTACAAGAAAAGAAGAAATTCATAGTCTGTAACAGTCTCGTAAAAATTTATATTATTGTGAATATTTTTCAAGACATTCATTCATTTCCTCTTTGAGCAAATATTCATGAAGTATGTACTCTGTATACCCATGTGGCTATGTATATTGGGGATTTAAAATATGCAAAGAAATATTCTTGTCCTTCCTGTAGGTGGCAATATAATGAGGAAACATACAGATAATCTCAGTGTTGTTTGATAGTGAATTTTATAAATGTGCAAAGAAAGATTAAGGAAAGAGCACCAAAACCATCCTGGTGACTTCAGGCAAGACTTTAAAGAGGAGATAATATTTCAGCTGAGCCTTGAAGGATGATAAAGTGACTCCTAAATAAATGGGACAAGAGGAAAAGATATTCCTATCCCAAAGAAATAGTTTACACAAAGGTTTGGAAACATGAGAAAACACAATTTGTTTAGGTGTCTGTAAGTGATGCAGATGGACAAAAAGTAGGACAAAATAGAAACAGGGACAGCCAGGAGGCAAGAGCCAGCCATATCATGAAAGTTTAATATACCTGCTAAGATATGTTTTGTTTGCTTTTTGTTTTTGTTTATCTTTTAGTAAGGCTAGGGGATGATTTTGCACCAATTTACATTTCAGAGAGGTCAATTCTCTTAGAATTAAAGACAATAGCATTGGAGAGGACAGACTGGAGGCAGAAAACCCATTTGGTGATAGTTAAATATTCCAAGCAAGAGATTGTGGGGGCTGAAATATGGTAAAGGGACGAAGGAAAAAAAGAGAAGATAAATAAAAATTATTTGGAAAATGGGGTAGTTATGAGATGTTTAAGAGTTAAATATGGGGTTGGATATGTTGGGAGGGGTCTGGGAAGAGGGAAGGGAGATTGTCTCTTATTCATTGTTGTATGGACAGTATCAGCAAAGATACCTTCCATATAGTAAGTTCTATCGAATGACTGACAAAGCAAATGTTTCTGACTCTGGGCAGGAAAGATCAGATTAAGTTGCAACTGGGCCATATTGAATTTCAAGTTGCCTGAGGTATATATATATGGAGATGTCCATACATGACATATGCCCATCCTTAAACATAGAGGTGTATGGAGAAAAATAACGAATTGAACTTGGTTGGTGGTGAAGCACATAGTATTTAATGCCTCTCAATAAAGAATTGACATTAAGCTTGGTTATTAACAGGGCCCTTTGAGAGTAAAGAGAAGAACAAGTACTCTACAGTATACTGGTTTTTATATTCTCTCCCTCCTCTTCATTCTCTTTTCTTCTTCACCCAAGTAGTGAGAAACAATTTTTTAAAATATTGCATTAGTCTTGGTATTCATTGCAGGAGAACCATTGTTATGGGCTATTCACGAAAGGTAATTGATTAGCTTAAAATGGACCCACTAAAGTATGAAATATGTACTATTAGTCACTGTGTAGGTAAAAGTACATTATTTAGACACCTTGAATACAAGAAAATCTATTTACTTACAAAAGAGCTTGCAAAAACATGAACAATGTTTAATTTAAAGATTTCATTAATGTTCTTGCTTATGAAGTAACTTTCTTATAAATAAGTAAAATATATTAAGAAAGATTTTATCTGAATATTAGGTATTGTACTTCTACCTTTTAGTCTCTGTGCTTGTCATCTTCATTAGAAACATGAAACATCTGAGTGTATATGTATGTGTGTTTATATATATATGTACATATTTATAGATTTATATTTCAAAACATTGAAAGTTAATCACATCTAATCAATCACCTCTTTGCATATATTTATGCACACCAGTTAATAAAAAGTTTTTCTCATAACCTGTCCTTTCTTAATGCTCTTAATGAAATAAGACTAACATAATGAAAACTGTCCTTTATTTAATATTATGTGGTTTGTGAGCCATGTTCTTTTACATTATCTTCCTTGATTCTTATAAAAATTCTTTGAAGTTTGGAGAGATATTGTTATCACTAAATCACTTCTACATATAAGAAAGTGAGAAAGTTAAAGCTGAAAGAAAGTTATATACATAGCTAAATACATAGCCAAGCCTTGGCTCCAACTCCTCTGATCACAGACCACGGTCCCCATTCCACTGTGGGTCACTGTGTATTTAGTCTGATGCCTGACATTCTGTGGACTCTCACTGAATTAACTAGTCCAATAATGTTACAGTGTAGCAAGCATATGAAGCATATGATGCCAGGACTTATTTTCTGTTCATTGCAAATATAGAAAATGCCTTTTATAATTATTAGGAGCCATGATACACTCTCTCTCTACATATGTGTGTGTGTGTGTGTGTGTGTGTGTGTGTGTATAGTTTAATGCTCACTCTCTGGACATTTATTGAGATTCTGTTCAGTAACTCCTGTCACTAGTTCCATAATTTGTTTAAAAATATGACAGAATTATTGGGGAAGCAAATACAACTTGGCTAGCTCAGTTTCCTTTTGCCCTAATGGTTGTATACATTCTCCTATCATCCTTATCTTTCATCTGTTTCTCTTTGGCCTTCATTTTAAATGGCTATCTCTGGCTTTTAATTAAATGGCATTTGATTACATAAGCCTGCCCTGCTTAGTATGCTAATTTGTTTATACTGTACTCGAATATTGAATTTTGAAAACTGCATTAACTGTTTATTTATCGTAGCATGTTAGATATTTTTCTTAAGTGCCCCTGAGGCTGACATTCTGTGCATTTAAAATGGCTCTTAGAAGTTCTAGCTATACTCCACGAGCCCCAGAAGTGCTGCTGCAGCCAATCTGTTTTCTAAGGCTGGCAAAACATATGGAAGACATCTTAGAGAATTTGGAAGAGAGAAGAAGCAAAGGAAAGGGGAGGGTTTTCTGATTTCTATTCTCCAGGACAGTGAACTGATGAGCTCTCTGGGGCTCAAAAGGAGGTCAATGTCTGCTGAGTACAAATGTAAAGAATCAAACATCTGAACCTTGAAAAGGGGCCTTTGTCATTCCCCTCAGAGAAGCTTGTAGGTGAGACAGCAGGCAGTATTTAACCCTAGGGCTGTGTGTTAGTCATTTTATAATTTTTTCACCATATATTAAAAAAAGGACAATGCAGATGGAAGGACAGGTGTATCTTCTTTCTAAAGTAATATGTATATGAATAACATCGTATCCCAGAATAATAAGTGTTCAGCTTTTTTTTTTTTTTTTTAACATGGCCACAGAGTTGCATTCTAATATTGTAGCACTGTGCCCTCTAGAGCAGCAGACAGGAGAAAAACAGCATTCACTACATCCATTGTTACCCCTTTCATTCACGCAGGCTGATTCTGTTTATCCTGCATCAAAACACAGCTCTTTGCCAATTTCCATTAAAAAAAGTTTAATTACATCAAGCATTTTGTAATATTTAAAAAATAATAATTAAAGATAACAGAAATGATGGGGAATGCAATACAGCATTCCTCTTCACAAATCCTTATCTGATGTTCTGACATTTGGCTATCTTATCTCTGAGACCCTTTCATGGAGGGTTTAATGTTTTTTCCTTTATCCTCTCCTCCATGGAGCATATAGCTACTGGTTTCTCTCTCTCTTCTCTATCTGTTCTGAGGGAGTTAGTAATTATCCTTCATAAGTAGAGCATTTGTGTGAAGCAAGCAAGTTTCTCTCTCTACACTTCACAAAGTTTATAAAACATTTCCTCTAAATAAATATACATAGAAATTCCAGTAAATACACTTGTTACCATTTCATTACAAAACAGAAATATTTCTCACAATGTTATTACAGCCCAGTCTGTATACTGCAGCTCAGAAATTAGGTAAGCTTTGTTGTTAATGGTGGTGACTATAAATTTCTTACATCTCATCATACTGTACTTATCACCAAAGTATCCTATCATTCAGTGTGATTGCAATGGAGATTTGATTTTGTAAAGAAAATAAGAATAAGATAATCTTAAAAGATGTTGTAAACACATGCAGTAGCAGTACTAAACAAAGTGCTGCCATTTATTGAAGCGCTTGTCATCATGTTTCTTACAGCAATGCATAATATTCATTACTTCATGTGTTCCTTAACACTTTTATTTCTCTTTTCTTGATTTTTACTTTAGATAAATGCAAAATATGGAAAATTTTTTATGGAATCTGATGGATTTGATTGTAGGAAAGCTGTGGCGAATGTGTAGTTGCTTTGCAAAGCCTGGTGCATTTCCAGGACAGAAAGAGGGGATGTAGAAAAATAGAGGAGAATTAGAAGTAGGAGATAAGAAACAAAAACAGCACATGCTATCAGTTATAAGATACATATTTTTTTTCAAGCTTTACTCTCAGAAATCAAGATGATTGTTACAGTAAATGGCATTTTAAAATTATAATATATAGGGTTTTTTTTCATGGTTGTATATAAGATTATGGTGTACATTACAGTCCATGAGTTCATACCATTGAACACATTGAATACTAAGCTGATTTTTAACCCGGAAAGTCGTAGGGAGCCGTCCATGACCTTGAGCTGGAAAGAAATAAAGTTATTGTGTTTTAATGAGATGTACATGACAATCATGTAATACTATGTGTCAGAGATGTGAAAGGATAGGAGACCAGTTAAGAATCTGCAAGTTTTTTATAAAGTATAAATTAATAGGATTATTAATTTTTATTTGTTAATAGGATTAATAAATCCATGTGAAAAATAAAACAATCTTGATTCAAGGCAGGGATAGGGGAAGTGGAGACAAAGAGAAAGAAAGTTGGCAGGCTATGGAGGTGGGATATTGGAAATTGACAACTGATGGAGGGTTGAGGATCAAAGGATAGGAAGGGTCAGAAATAAAAACATTGAAAATTCAGTAGCTTTAAGTTGACATTTTGCCTTACTAATGGCTAAATTTTTCACAGGGGAAATTTAAGAATCCAAGCTCTCCTATGTCACCTTTATGAGAGGAGATGGGATGGGAGTAGGACCCACCCCTACTCCATGGGCACACCCAGGGCAGCAGAGTGGGTAAGAGTACAGGCCATGTTGTTGAAGGGGCCTACATTCAAGTCTGTGAAATTATCGTGTGAATTTGGGCAAAACCACAAATTCTTTAAAATCATAGTTTTCTCAAGTATAAAATTAGGACAGTGATGGTCAACAACAGAAGTTTGTTAAAAGAATTAAAGGCCCTTTTACCATAGTGTCTGGCACATAAGTTTACTCAGTAAATATTAGCTGTTCCTATTAGGTATTTGAATAAAAGAACTATAAAAAATATGTGAAGCAGAGTGGATAAAAGCCAAGATTGCCAATTTAAAGTAAAGTAATATAAGGTTAAATAAAGGGATAGAAGAACTACATTCTTTTAACAGTGGTGATGGGTTTTGAAATTAGAATGGCTCAATTGTGGGGGGAGAAATTTCTGTCATAATTTCATCATTATCGAAATGGTACCATTTCACATAGTATTGTAGTCCAGGGTCACCTAGTTATGGTGATTACTAATTCTTTTTTTAAATATTTGACATGTTATAACACATGTTCATTCAGGTACTGTATTTTTTTTAATCATAAGCAACGAAAAGTGATTTCACTGATTTTTTTTATCCCCCCCCACAGCAAAGATTGTTTTAATTAAGGAAAACAACATTGATAACAGGGGAGGAAACGCCCACCCATAATAATGCCCTCTAGGAATGTTTCTCTGTATTAATGTCCCTCAGAAGCAGGCTTCTACCAGGAAATCATTATCATCCTATACTGCTGTAGGGGGTTTGGGGTAGTTCAAATTGAAATAAAGTAATACATCTAAACCATGTATCTACAATGTGACAGAATGAAGTACAGCGAAAATGTAACATTGTAAATCTCAGAGAAGAAAGAAAGAGAAAATGAGTTTTCTTAGTGTGTATATTTGTAAGCAATACTAATTGAATTTGTGCATAAGATCTCATAAATTATAAGGAAGTACCATTCATAATATGCCCTTTTAAATAAATGTACTTGTCATGACAGTTTCATGTTTAGGTAACATATTATATTGACATACTCTTTAAAGATATTTTGTGTATGTTCTTGACATAGATTTTTAAATCATAAGCTAAGTACTTCTACTGAATTACTTTAACCTAATTGTAAGCTGGTATACATAAGCAAAACACAAATCCTCACTCTCAAGTGCCCAGAAGAAAAATGCCTTAATATCTTTCTTTCACAAGCCAATACTAAACAGACATTTTGAAATTATAGAAAGGAATCTTACAAAATGAATCTTGGGGATTTTCTGAGGACACAATAGTCTGAACATGTTCTAAAATACTCATGACTCTGTCAGAGTAAACTACTGAAATAAATAAATACATAAATAAATCACTGCTGACTTTCCCAAGGTGTCATAACTACATAATTCCTATATGTATAATAATTTTATGAATTTTTTAAAACTAAGGCAAAATCATGCACCTAAGACTCAGCCCCAATACCTTGTGTAGTTCCTCAAATGTACAGTATGTATTGTATACCTACTATATATTTATTGACTGGACAAATGATTGTAGTTCACCTAAGTTTGTTTAGAGGAGATGTATAGAAGGACCCTTTAAGATTCCTTAGTTTAGTATGTTTTGTGGATGGACAAATTAAAGACCAGAAAAAGTACTGATTTCTTTGGGTTATCCAACATCAGAGCAGGTTGAGGGCACTAGTGCCCCGGTCCCTTGGCTCTCGTCCTAAGTCAGGTTGCATAATACAGACAGGAGTCAGTTCTAATATCATTTTGACTCACATTGGCAATTGTGATCATGTTGCTGAAGAAGTTGTTTGATTCATCTTGAATCCCGTTTTGTGGAATAATGGATAAGAGAATATAGCTCTAATATTTGATACTTATTTGAGTAGAAAGATTGAAGAGTCATACTATGAAATCAATGTGGCTGTCTAAGAAAATTACATTTTAAAAATCTGAAGGAAATTCAACAGTTTAAAAGTGAAGCAGAATTTTGCAAACCTCAGTCTTAAGCAATCAATGGTCTTATTCATCCTTTATCACCTGTTCCTCAGACCTGTGATGTGGCCACCTCACTCTAGGTGGTACTGTTGGAGTTCCTCTGTTAATAGCAAAACAACCTATATGCAAAGACGGGTGGGGGCGGGGGGGAGCCCTGGCCATTCTCTACCAGCAGGAAAACCAATGATTAGTGATGCCTTTCCAGAGCCTGCAGGGTAATAGCTATTTGAGAATGTCCTACTCATTTGGCAACCTAATTATTTACTTTGCTCTATGGTGGTTGTTGCTTGTCCCTTCCATCTCACTCTCTTTTTCTTCCTATTGATTTACCTATTTCATTACATTTCTTCATGGAAATGTTTATCCTTAGGGCATTAAACACTGCAATCAAGACTGTTAGTGTGTAGGAAGGCAGGAGATTGAAGCTTCTGTGGTTGCAGAGATGGGGCTCTGAGAGGACTCAGGAGAGACTTTGTTTTCCTTATTCATTTCTAAATGATATTTTGCTTAGAGGAGAAAACATCTCTTAGATCTTCTTAGGTCATCTGAGCCAGAGTGTTGTCTTATTATTCTTTATGTCTGCTATATTTTAGAAGAGACAATTACATATCCCATGGAGGGTCCTGTTATGTGAACCAGGTTTATTTTTTATTTAGGAAGCTTTAGTGCTTACTGAAATTATGCCAGAGATTGTTTGAGGTATGCTTTTAAAAATTTGCACCTTCTTAGCAAATTATTGTCAAAGTTTTGCAAACATGCTTATTTTCCCTCTTTTATATCTAGCTAATAAATCTATTTTTCATCCTTAAAAATGATATATCAATATAACAGAAGAACATTTTCCTCATACTCTTTCTATATTTCTTTCTTCCTTTTAGGCCAAGGGTTCTTATCGTGGGTATATAATAGTTTGACCCAGGAAGTTTTTACAAATAAAAAATTCTGGACCCACGGGTAGATATTCTGATTGAATTATTCTATGGTGAAGTCTGAGCATCATATCACTTGAGCTAACCTAAGATGCTCACCTGGGCATGGAAAACTGGGAAGAAGGCACGCAAATTGGATTCCTGGGTTCACTGAGCTAAGACATTTTTGCTTCTTTTTCTTCCCAAATGAAAAACACCACAGTGAATCCTTCTCGCTCCTGGGATTGGTTCATTCACAGTGTGAAGTTTCTATAAATCAAAGTATCTGAGAGCTTGGAAAAACAACTAAGTCAGATATCTACTGAAACAAGTGGCATTTTTCCTGAGGTTACAACTCTCATGAATTTTGCCACCCTGAAACCTCTGCTTCAGCGCTGCTGCTTCTAATCTGCAAATACACATCTCTCCCAGCCTTATCTAAATGTTCCTCTCGGTCGCCTATGCATCTGATGGAGAGAGCATAGTATACATGAGGACAGATGTACACAGGGAGCTAAGTTCTGCTGTTCATCAGTTACTGAGTTAGTAACTTGTATGCATGTTGCAGGTCAGGTCCCCAGAGATACAAGCTTTGAGACAGGGAATTGCCTGTCGGGAGCTTATTGGAGTGGATTCTTAGAATAATCATTTGTGAGGGAGAAAAGAAAGAAGTAGGATTGGACAGTAGAAGGACTTGAGCTGGCCTACCTAGGACTCAGCTGATCTTTTGGGGAGCTCGGGAGTAGGGATGGCTCTCAGAGTTGTCCTGAATTAAGAGGAGATGGAACAGCTTTAAAGCCCCACATCAACCAGTCTTTGGATGTGAGATGCCTCAAAGAAAGATGCAGTAACTTGGTTAAGGTGGCTTTCTGCAGCTGAGGACCATTTTGGGGAAGGGCTTAGCTGAGAAATGTCAGCCACCAGCACCCTCAGTGTTTCATTAGGTTGGATGGGGAGCGGACCTGGGGGGCTGTTGTGATATGCCTTGGAGTCCACCCCTTGCACCACTCACATTCACCAGCTTCACGTAATACATTCAAGAAAAAACTTTTACAGAAATATATTAGGCCTCTTTTCCTGGTGGAGTTCACAAGAAGGTTAGTGGTCTCATCATTCTCCTCTCATCTCTAAGTCCTCCTCAGGCCAAGGTTCTTGTTCTTGTCCATTTTCCATCAAAATAGACAAAGGAGCATCGAGAGACACTCAAGTGCCTGAATTCTAAAGCTATTGTTCTTGCCCCCATTGTATAACAGAAGCCCACCTCCTCCTGATGGTCAAGGTTAGTTACACCTACCAGGACAGTGGCTCCTGTCCTTATCTTCTGGTCCTTTGGAGCTAGGAGTCCAAAGAGAATGAAGTAGACGTATCTTGTGTTCCTGATGGAAACAGCCTGCTCTAGGAATGCGAAGCACACATTCCCCAAGTGGGTAAATGGTAATGGGGTAAGATAGACAGTCCCACTCTAACCCTTTGGTTCTTGGTCCTTTGTGTTCTACCTACCTCAGGAAGCCGAGTAACGTGGATGGGGGGGCCTGTCTTCGGTGGAGTGTGTGTTTTAGAATGTAGATTATAATACATTTAGGCTATAAGCTGTCTTTTTATATATCAAATGCCAATATTATTCTTTATTATAAATTAGTGAATTCTGTGTGTTACTCAGTCTGACTATTCCTAGAAAGGAATTTATTTCATCAGTTAGCCTAGTTCATTCCTGGAAATCCAGTTCTGCTTTTCATTGCCAGGCTAACTCTTAGTAGTATCTTTCTTGTCTCAACTTAAATACCATTTCTTAATAATGCACTTTCCTGAATCCCTGGGCTTAGTTTGGTTTTTCTGCCATATGCTCTCTGGGCACATGAAGACAGGGGCTACTTGGTTCAACACTTTAGGCTCCCTCTTGCTACCCTTTTTGGTTATCCGTATACACCCACAAACTAGGAATATAGTAGATAGTCCATATTTATTTTTAATAGATGATTAATAATGTTAGTATGTAGATAAAAACAGAAACAAATTCAACTCAATTTGATTTATCAGGAAATCCAGTTTGGGCACCAGGATAATGTCAACGGTATCCATCTAGTTCATGTAATAGCTAATGTGAAGTAGATGGTATTAATTTTAACATGATACTTCAAATAACAAATAAAGGGATATGTTTAGTGTGTAATTTTTATGCACATGCCATAAAGGGTAAACTAGATAAACACTAAATATTGAATAGAGAATAACTGAGACCAACTTTGCTTAATAGATTATAGAATTACAAATGTATGGACATACTCACTATAGATTTAGAGTTAACCATCACAGCCTCCTTAACAAGATCTGATCAGTAAGTTTAAATGTTGAGTCGCCAAATCACTGCCTGTCCTCCTCTTGAGCTAATTTCTTTTCTCTATTCACCCTATTCTGTGTTATCTCTGACATTCTCTGTCCATATCTTTATTCACACATTGACCTCCATTTATCTGCATTAGACACATATTATCCATATATTAGAACCAATAAGCTATTCTAGAAAATTCTTTCTTTAGATTGCACAAGTGTTAAAGTTTTCTCCCCTCCCACAAATGCAGACTATAAAATTATATTTCCATTGCTTTAGCTATTATTGTTTCTATTTTCTAATGCTCAAGGCAATGCAATGTAGAAAAGGTTAGAAAATATTTTACAAACACCTTGTGCTCTTGCTGTCTGCAAGGTGCACATGAATGCCTTCCCCAAAATGCCAGGTACAAAACATCTGTGCAAGTCTTAAGGATAATCTCTGCAGATTGCTTCTGCCTCCATTGTGGCAAGTATCTCCCAATCTTCTCTAATGTTAGGCCAGGAAAAAGAGTTTTAGATGTATTACTGCCTAGAAGCATTCAAGAGGCTTCATGTAGGGTTTTATTCACTGGCCCAGTGCTTTTGAATGGATCTGTGGTGAAGAGCTGAGTTTTTTGTTGTTGGTAGTGTTTTTGTGCATGATTATTTGTTTTTTTAAGAACAGAGAACATATTCTGTTGTGACCTCCCAATAATTTTATAAAATGCAATAAAAATAAATTACTTAGATAAAAAAATCAATCCTCATTATTGTTTGGGAGTTCAACGGACATTAAATTATTCTGTGAAATTACTATCATAGTTGCTAAGCCATTCCTCTCAGTTTCTGTACTTACTTTGACTTGGAAAAATGGACACAGTCCTCAGACTACACTTTGAGTGTGGCTGCTTTAGCCTCAGTTATATATTAATATATTTTCTGTTCAACCAACCTCATTTAAAAAAAATTAAAAGTTATCCTCTTGAGAAAAAAGCTTAGCTTCTACAGGGATTTGCTTTTAACTGATTCTCACCCATTTCTTGGCATTTATTAATACATCTAAGTGAACAAGGGGTACTATACCATCTGGTTAACATGAAGTGTCTATGAGTACATTAAGCAGGGATGAGATCTTGGCTTCAATTTTTTTCATTAAGAATTCAACTCTAGACAGATTCCTTAAATTGTGTGAAAGTTTTGGATCTGGCCTAGAGATAGCAATCAGAGATAGGATGAGATCAGTGCTGTGGAATTTTCTTCAGGGAAGTGAATGTAGCTGTGTGGAACAGAGAATGCTTTTCTGAGTTGCTATCTCTTGGTCCCTGATCAAAAAGCTGTGGTTGTGAACGTGAAGCTCTGAGTAATGATGCAGTAGGTGCATGACTTTGTCGCACAAAAGCAAGATGGTTTTACCTAAGGAATGCAGGTATTTCTATTGTACCAAAGTATGGAAACTTATAAATATGGATAGAAGGTTTCACTTTATGAAAAGGTTTTCAGATGCATTACTTCATTTTGTCCTTGCTTCAGCATTGAAGGCCATGTGCATGTTTACAGATATGATCTATAACAGATGAGTAAACTGGGATTTAAAAGTGATCAAGGCAGCACAACAGGGAACAGAATGGAGATTCAGTATTCACACCTGGGGCTCCATTGCATTGACCTTACAATTGTGTCCTTCTGCTACTAAGTAAATGAACTAAGACTCCAGAATGAAAGTTCATTACAACTTAATTACTGTAAACTTTTTCTGAGAATAAAAACAATATGAGTAACTCTTCCTTTTTATTCATTAAAATAAAAGAAAAAAAGAATGAGATTTTCTTGGCAAATTTACCATTATCTGTGCACTTCTCAATTATATCCCTTTCCTTTATTAGTTTCTGTGTAATAATTAATACTTATACTTCTTAAAGTACACATCTTCACCAAAAGTATTTTACAAGTAAATTGTGTTCCATTACCCTGGACCATGATGATAATTATAAATTAGGAATACTTCAGCCAGAAAGAAATGACTCATGCACTTGTTTTCATCTATAATATTTCTTCAACCGTTTGATAAGTACAAGGTAACCAGTGGCATGAGAAAAATGTTTATTAAAAGGCATAATGAGAAAAGAAAGCTTCTTTATAATGTGAATATTCACGTAGGTTTATTTCTGCCAATTATTGTTTAAATCTACCTTCTATACTTACAGTTTTTTTTTTAATTTCAAAGTATCATGGGGTACGAATACTTTTGCTTTTTAATTGCTTTTATAATGCTTGAGTCATGGTTATAAGTGTGCCTGTCACCAAGATAGTGTTACTCATTTGGTAGGTTTTTGTCCATCTCCTCCTCCCCCCACCCACCTGCTTGATTTCCAATGAGTTTTACTTCCCTCTATGCACATATGAGCTCATCAGTTAGTTAAATTTAATAGACAGTACATGTGGTGTTTGTTTTTCCATTCTTTAGATACTTCACTTACAATAATGCTCTCCAGTTTCATCCATATTTTTGCAAAAGGCATTAAGTCATCCTTCATGGCTCAATAGTGTTCCATGTTATACATATACCACCTTTTGTTAACCCACTCAGGAACTGATGTCACTTGGGTTGATTCCACATCTTTGCATTTATGAATTGTGCCGCAATAAACATTCACATGCAGGTGTCTTTTTGATAAAATGCCTTCTTCTCCTTTGGTAAATATCTAGTAGTGGGATTGCTGGATCAAATGATAGGTCTATTTTAGTTCTTTAAGGTATCTCCATGCTATTTTGCATAGAGGCTGTACTAATTTGCAGTCCTACCTACAGTGAATAAGCATTCCTTTCTATCTGCATCCATGGCTGCATCTATTGTTTTTGGACTTTTTAATAAAAGCCATTCTAAAAGGGGTAAAGTGATATCTCACTGTGGTTTTGATTTTCATTTCCCTGATGATTAGTGATGTTGAGCCTTTTTGCATATGTTTACTGGCCATTTGCTTATCTTCTTTTGAGAAGCTCCTGTTCATATCTTTTGTCCATTTTTTGATGGGGTTGTTTGATTCTTTCTTGCTGATTTGCTTGAATTCTTTGTAGATTCTGGTTATTAGCTCTTTATTGATATATATCTTACAAATATTTTCTCCCATTCTGTGGGTTGTCTATTTGCTCTGTTGATTATTTCTGTGGCTGTGCAGAAGCTTTTGAATTTAATCAAGTCCCATTTATTTATTTTTGTTGTTGCTATGATTGCCATTAGGGCCTCCTTCATAAATTTTTTGCCTAGGCCAATATCTAGAAGAGTTTTTATAACATTTTGTTTTAGAATTCTTATGGTTTCATGCCTTACATTTAAGTCTTTTATCCATCTTGAATTAATTTTTGTGAGTGGTAAGAAATATGGATCCTGTTTCATTGTTCTACATGTGGCAATCAAATTTTCCCATCACCATTTATTGAAAAATGATTCTTTTCTCCAGTGTATATTGTTGTCTTCTTTGTCAAAGATCAGTTGGCTGAATGTGGATGGTTTTATATCTGATTTCTCTGTTGTGTTCCATTGGTCTATATCTCTATTTTTGTGTCAATACCATGCTGTTTTGGTTACTATAGCCTTACAGTAGAATTTGAAGTCTGGAAATGTGATGCCTCCAGGATATGTTCTTTTTGCTCAAGATTGCTTTGACTATTCAGTCTCTTTTCTCTTTCCAAATGATTCAGTCTCTTTTCTCTTTCCAAACAAAACATAGAATTATATTTTCTATATCTGTGAAATAAGCCATTGGTATTTTCATGGGGATTGCATTGAATCTGTCAATTACTTTGGGCAATATGGACATTTTAACAATGTTGAATCTACTAATCCATGGGCATGATATGTTTTTCCATTTGTTTGTATCATCTGACAATTCTTTCCTTAGTGTTTTGTAGTTCTCTTTGTAGAAATCTTTCTCTTCCTTGGTTAAGTATATTCCTAGGTATTTCATTTTCTTTGTAGCTATTGTGAATGGTATTGAGTCTTTGATTTGATTTTCAGCTTGACTATTATTGGTGTATAGAAATGCTACTGATATGTGTACATTGTTTTTCTAACCTGAGACTTTGCTGAATTTATTTATCAATTCCAGAAGTCTTTTGGTGGAATCTTTGGGACTTTCTAGATATAAGATCATATCATCAGCAAAAAGCGACAGTTTGACCTCTTCTTTCCCAATTTGGACATCCTTAACTTCTTTCTTTTGCCTGATTTCTCTGGCTAGGACTTCCAGCGCTATGTTGAATAGAAGTGTTGAAAATGGGCATCCCTGTCTCATTCCAGTTCTTCATGGGAATGCTTTCAACTTTTCTCCATTCAGTATGATGTTGGCTATGGTTTTGTCACATATGGTTTTTATAATCTTAAGATACATTCTTTCTATACCAAGATTGTTGAGGGCTTTTATCATGAGAGAGAGAAAAGATGGCCTACTAGAGACATCACTGGCTGGACCATCCCAGAGGGATGATAGGATTTCAGATAGGGGAAAGGGGAGTGGAGATGCAGTGTGGGTGTAGGTCATAGAGAGAGGTGCCAGAGCCTGCAGGGATCTAATGGAGGAAAATTTCAAAGCAGAGAAGGAAGGAGATTAAGGAAAAAAGATATCAGAGAGGCTCTGAGCCCAGGGAAAGGGTAAGGAGTGATCCTTCTCACCCTTCCACAAGCATTTGGTGGCCAGTGGCTACCAAGTTTTTTGGAGGCTTTTCTACCCCCATGGGCCCAAGCACACTGACAAACATGGTATAGTGGAGAGAACTTGCATGATCCCAGAGCTTGGACACTCCGTGTAGTGCTCCCCTCCAAGGAGAGTGTCACAAGAGGCCAGAGAGCTGGCTTTCTTCCATTCAGACTCTTCCTTCCCCATCCCTCTCCAAACCACTGCAACTGGAAAATCAGTTTGGGCCAAGAATTTGGCCAGTGGCTGCATGCTATACTTACAATTTTAACCTTCTAAAAGTTTAATAAAAGTGTCCTGCATTTGTTCTAACAATCTGGAATATAATTTTAAACTTTAAAAGTCAGGAATTTATAATAACTAAATAAATGATAGAGCATTCACTTTAAAGACCTTTGCTAATATTTTATATAAATCACTCTCAGATTGATTAACTCACTGCTCAAAGAAGCACATTTTTTATTCTACCATCATCACTACATTTTTGTATACTCTTGCAATAGCAGTATAAAGTTATAGTTGGCATTTTTTTCTTCTCCCAATGTCCATTACAAGGAAAAATTGAATACAAAACTATAATTATTGTAAATAGGTCAGTGAGAATAACATAGGCTTTAATTTATTTTTATTTTATTAATGTCAAAGCTTTCATAATAAATATCTCTTTCCCAATAGTTTCATGTTATGTCTATATTTGCTCTTTTTTGTGACATGAAAATTTAGTATGTTTTTTAAAGCCAAAAACATTAAAAAGTGAAATCCCAGTATTATGGTAATTTATTACATTCCACCACATCATCTGAAGTAGTGGTCACAATTGTTCAGTGAAGTCCAGTTGTGGATATATTTATCTCCATTTTACAGAGGAGTGGGTTAAGAGTCAGAGTAAAGACAAGATCATCAGGAACATCAAATAACAAGCAGAGCTTAAGTAGTACAGAGAGGAAAGAAAAGTTGATCAATTTGTTGAATTGATTTTTTTTTTTTACCTCAGTCTGCTAAATTGAGGAAAATTTCCTATTTTCAGACTTTTCTTTAATCAGATGGATTGAAAATACTAGACCAGGTAGCTCATATCAGGTCCAATCTGGTTAAACAGATGTAATAAATAGTCAGAATGGCAGTGTGCTGCTCTGGTTTTAGTTTTGGTTGCTACAATCTTAAAAGATAAATGATGGACAAAAAATAATTAATGAAAACCATGAAGATTCTGGCATCCCAGAATATGTAAGGGTCTTTCAACCTTCCTTGAGGACCTTTGTGTGTGTGTGTGTGTGTGTGTGTGTGTGTATGAGAGACAGACAAAGAAAGAGAAAGGGAGATAGAAAAGCTGGGGAAACAGAGAAACAGAGAGAAATAAGAAAGCATGTCTGTCCCTGCGAGGGCTGTCTCCTGGGAAACACAAACATGTAAATGTGAAAGTAGAAAATAACACGCCTAGTATTATATTACCACGAGCAACAAAATGAGGTATCTGAGCTCCAACTAGATGGTTCAGAGGATTAGGGAGAAGAAGTCAGAGATAGAGGATGTTTTTTGTTCGTTTTATTTTTTGCCTAATGTTATTAGAACTTAAAAGGATAGAAATTGAAATAAAACAAATACTATTTTAAAAAGTGCATTATAAACTTACCAAATTTAATACAACATACTGTTTATTGAGAATATAGACTATGATGATAAATTTGAACCTAAATTCTCAAGGAGTTTATTAATAATTAAGTTGGCTATAAAAACAACTAAACTAGATTTTCAGTATGAAGCAGAATTAAATGAATTTTGCCATAGAAATTTGAACAAAATGCCGTGAAAAATAATAGGACAATTGTAAAGCTTCAGTAAAAGGGAACTTGTATTAGCTGAATTGGATGTCAGTTAGTGCTTAAGACAATGAAGGATGTGTTGAAAAGGTGGGAAATGCTTGCTATGCTCAGACAGAGGGACCTGTCCAACATGCTTGGAGCGTAGAATGTGAAATGTGGTGGAAAAGTGAGAATAGGAAGATGGTGTACACCCAGATCGGGCCCCATGCCTAGAATTTTTGGTTAAACCATGGGAAACAATCAGACATATTTCATGAGCATGCTGAAAAGGCCAAAGGATGAAGATCAAGAGTCAGTCGGGTAAATGTTCCTCTCACTTTCCAATGACTTCTAAAGAACTGGATTCTCAGCAAGGATGTGCTTTCCACATGTTCTAAAATGAACATAACCACAGCAACAGATGCTTCCTGAAATTGTCAGCCACAGTTGGCTGGACCCTGGGGAGCCCCATGCCATGTCCATGTGCTGGTCCATCATGAAAAGTCCTTCAGAGCCAGTATTGTTGTACAAATGTGAGATGGTATCATCTCTCAATATTATGTTTTAGTACTCAGTAAAAATACTCGTGATATGTAAAATCATATTTAATGGAGGGTGTGATGGAATTTAATGTATATTTTAAGTTCTGATAAGTGTTATAACAGCCTGGACAATGTGAGTTATTAAAAGTAGGGAATAATTAAGGAGTTTTGTAACAGCCCAAGTGAAAGGTTAGAGGATTCTGAACTAGGAGTGTAGTTCAGAGAAAATGAAAACAGTATAGGATATAATAGACACATGGGGGTACTCTATCAAGCAGGATGATGGAAATGTAATGGATTATTAAGAGATATATTTTTGGGTACCTGTACCATGTTCTTGGCATTCCTGGCCTGTGTAGATTACGAAAGTCCAACCCAGTTTGATATTTCTTACATTTTTCCATACATGATGCTGACATAATAACATATAGGATTCACATAATCATTATACCTCTCCCCTACTTATCTTTTTCCTGATCATGAGATAGACCCAAATAAGAGTTCTGTGCTCCTTACTTTTTATGCTCATTTGAAAAAAAAAAAAACAAACTTTAATTTAAATATTTACTTTAGAGTCACACAAATACTTTGAAAAAAAATTTAGGAACCCAGGCAGTAAAGGTGAGTTTTGTCTGATGATTAATGAACTGAGATTTTTTTTTTTAGTTATTGTCTAGACAAATCTCAGGATCACATTCATAGGGGTATTTGCAAGTGAAATAGACATAACATTATGAGTTCTATTCTGCCCCAAATAGAGTGCAAACATTTGGTTTGGGTTTGGGTTGTGTTTGTCATTTGTTTATTTATTCATTTGCCATATTGTGAGACCATAGTTTTTTTGTTTTTGATGTTGCTTCCTGGCCATAGGTTTTCACTGTGAAGAGTAACACTTCTCAGTTCTATTTGTGATAGCCAGTTATTTACAAAGATATGTGTACACCTACATAGATGCGTGTCAACTTAAGATATTTGTTATTTCTACACTTGCAACATTTTTCTTCTTTGCTGAGCATTCTTTTTCATCTGGATGAGATAGTAGTTTTTCACTAAAAGCGCAAGTTTCATTTCACCTATCAAGATTAGTATAATGCACATAGTCTCACAGATTGAACGTCTGAATGCATCTGATAATTATGTACTCATCTTAACAAATCAAAGTTGGTCAACCACTTTTAACCACAGATGCTTACACTAACCTTGCAAGGACACTGAGTTTAGATTCCAAGCAATTTTCTGCTTGTGAGTTTTGGCAATGATTACAAGCCTAGTGATGGTACCAGCAGGAAGAAATTGTCAGTGACAGGAAAGGTAGTGAAGTTCATGGCTTCTGAAACAGGACATGTGTGTGTGTGTGCGTGTGCGTGTGTGTGTGTGAGTGAGTGTTGGGGGGATAGTAGAAGAGAAGGAATCTTTCTGTTGAATGATTGGAAAAACAACCAAATGAACCTTTTACTTTTAAGCTCTTAATGCTGTCAGAAAGGAGAACAACGAACACCACCATAGTGTAAAATACAGCATCACAGCACAGGGTGAAGTTCATAGCCAGGACTTAATGTACATTTTATATTGAAAAGACATTTATCCTCTCCCCATACCTGGAATACCACAGGGACAATGAATAACCAGCCATGAAAACAGCAATCAGTTGACAGGAACTAGTTAATTATGAGGGCTGGTTCTATAAATGGAAGCCCTTAGTGTGATTTTGGGGTGGGGAAAACTTTTGATTAAAGACACAAACCATGTATTACCGGTATTTTTTATGGTTACCTGGCTGTTTCTCTAACGTTTCACACGAATGTTGGCAGTAGGATGTAGACAAGACACCACAAAGTACTGCCCCATACGAGCACAGGTGAGGGACAGGGAGCATTAAGAGAGCAGCATTGAATGTGGGTTGAGGGACTGGAAGCTTAAAAACAATTTATTTTTATCCATCATCTGCATATGTCTCAGAACTCAAGATTTTTGCTATGCATTGTTAAATGTGGTAGAATTTATTGTTATATAATGGTAAGAAAAGACCATTCTGGTAAGTCATAAAATGCACTGATGGAAATCATTCCAAAGCACTGAGCTTCTCTAAGACTTGGGGAGTGATTGAGTGGGGATTTCTTGCATGTATCCTTCTTTCTCTAAGTTCTCCTTTGCAGGACTCTTGGTGCCCCTCCCACACAGGACAGCTCCCACACATGACATCCTGATCAGAGGCAGGATCTCATTGCAGGGAATGGAATCTTGGGCCTTCCCCCAGCCTGCCAGCTTTCATAATCCTGGTATTTAGCCTTTCTGTACCTCAGTTTCCTCATCTGTTGATAGGATTAATAATGGCAGTTGTGAATATTGAATGAGTGGTATGTAGAGAATGTTAAGAATAGTGACTGACACCTAGGAAGTTCTCAATAGTTCAAACTATAATAATTCTCATATTTATTCCTTCTTAAATTAGAGAGAGATAAGTACATAATAATAGTATCCCTGAGAATGACTCAAGAAAATTAAGTGATTCACAATAGTTCAAGAACACACTTTCCCCATACGCTGGATAAACATGTGGCACAGTTATCTACTAGATAATTCCACGTTGAAAACATTTAAATTATAACTTGTGCCAGAATTATTTTTTGTATTACTTAGTCCTGACTAAAAACTTCAGATACAGAAAGATTTGCTCCAGGTATTTAAATACTCTGCAGCAGATATAAACACAGCTGTTACAGTGTAAGGGAAGAATCACTTACAGGAAACCATGGTAAGGATGAAAAACTACTGTGCCCATACTTTCCTAAGTGTTTTTTTTTTTTTTCATATTTTCTATTTCTTAGCACCTAATTCTTTTTAAAAATGCAATCCCAGTTCTGTAGGGCCTTAAAAAGCTTTTTTTATTTGGTAAATTGGGTTTTTATATTCATTTTAACCAAAGTCCAGAATGATAGCAGTTATAGGGAATGAAAGATTGTTGAAATGATAGACTGCGTAGTGTGTTTCTCAGGTTATGAAGTTCAGGAAAATGTGTAATTATTTCTGAGTTTCCCAGGGTTCCTCTGTTCAACATAATGTTCTGACATACAGCAGGGACAGTCCCAGATATGAAATGCAAATCAGTAGGTGCTACCTCTGCTGCTGATGCCGGGGGTTAATCATGCAAATCTAATGCAGTTCTTGGTATTTCAAGAAAGGTTTTAGTCGAAGTCCCATGCATGTATTGATTTAAAATTCCCACTTTAGAGAGCCATGTAATTTTTTCTGCTTCATATTTTAAAACACAGAACAGGATTTGGAAGACAGATTTAGTGACTGGACATCCATCTGTATTTGTTAATCATGGAATGTAGTGTGAGTAGGGGCAAGGGAGGAGGGAGAAAAGGTCACCCTTAAAGAAGGTGAGGATTTCTGAACATATTAGATTATACATTAGAACTAAATTTACAAATGTTCTATAGAAAGTCACTTTGCTTGGAATAAGATCAAATCAACCAATTATAGATGTTTACTGAATGCCTGCTCTGTTCAAAGAAGATAGCTAGAAGTGGCAAGGACAAACCAAATCAAAAATAACACTACAACAAGTTCCTAACTTTGGGAATGATAATAAAATACCTTTGGAAATGAGACTGTTTACAGGAAGAAATGAAATTGTCTTGCTCACGCGTACAAGCTGACACATTCTAATAGCCTTTCTGCTGTGCACAATAAGCATTCAGCTTATCTTTCCAAGAACAATAAAATTTCATGTACTGCTGCCTGACATAAGAATTATTTTTACATATCTACATATCGCTGACTCTCTTGTAAGTTAATCTCATCTCACATGAATTTTTCACCAGCTTCACTCTGATGTTGATAAAGGAGATGGTTCCATCAAATACATCTTGTCAGGAGAAGGGGCAAGTTCCATTTTCATTATTGATGAGAACACTGGGGATATTCATGCTACAAAGAGACTGGATCGCGAGGAGCAGGCCTACTACACGCTCCGAGCTCAAGCGCTGGACCGGCTCACCAACAAACCCGTGGAGCCCGAGTCTGAGTTTGTCATCAAAATTCAGGATATCAATGACAACGAACCCAAATTTTTGGATGGTCCATACACCGCAGGAGTTCCTGAAATGTCTCCTGTGGGTAAGTAAAGAACATGCTGCTTTGGTAGTGAGTTTCTGATTTTTAGGAGGTTTGTATTTAAAATTGAATTGTCATTAAGAAGAAGTGGGGAAAAAACACATTAGTATGTGTATAGCAATTGTCAGCATGAAAGGAAACTTTGAGACATGTTAGTGGTCAGTACCCTTTAATTCAACACATTGTTTTATTTATATGAAAAATTCGGAAATTTTTCCTTTTACATAGCTATCTGAATGTCTTGAAGAAATTACTTATATCTTATATTCCCTTTTCAACTATATACATACACACACATTTTAAATGATTACAATTATGCCTAGGAAGTTAAAAAACAAAATACTTCCAGATGCAGGCCAGTGATGATCTTTTACTTTTCTTTCCATAATATTAAGATAATGATTCACTGTTCTAAGAATGACTTTGTGGCCAGTGTATCAAGATGGCCATCGTTGGCTAGGCAGGCTAACATCTGGATTGACTGGGCTATTTAATTGTAGTGAATGTGCTTGGACCGCAAATGTCCATTCACATGCTGCCACTAATCTTTTTTGTCATTTCTCTGAAAACTTAAATGCTTGAAATTTTATAGTGAATTTATAACAATGGTAAGACAACACCCATCTGGAAATATATAAGAATATAATGAAGGCTATTTTACTCAAAGTCCTGTTAGCATTGCCCCATTACTAGAAAAAAATAGCAAGTAAAGCATTTCTAGCAAGTAGTTTATTTATATCTAATAATATAAATTATGTTTTAAATTTTACTTCTTCAAGTACTTCTGGAATAGTTTATTGGGAGTATGTAATTAAAGTGCAGATGATCTTTAAAAAAATATTATGAGACTGGAAAAGAGACCAGTTGATTTATATATTTATTTCCTGCTGTTTTTAATATTGAAGTGGAAAGTTTATTTAAAATAATAATGGAACATATTTTAAGACAGGGGCAATTTAGCCAATGTGATTTGTTTTATCTTAAATAAAGGTTAATTCATTCATTCAATCATGCAATCAACACATTTACTACTCTGGGAAGTAGGATTGCAAAGATGTATATTTTGTATGCCCTTTAGGGAATTAAATTTTAGTGACCCTAAATTTCTGTTCCAGTCCGATGAGAGAGGGAAAATTATTTGTGATTCCATGACTAGCTGCTAGAGAAATACAAACTGACAGTGAGACAGAAGAATCAATGCTTGTGATTGGGAAGAATTCTGAACCACAGTGGCAAGATCTTACTAGAGTTAGCACATAAGTAAGCATTTCTATGACCAAGCAGGCTGACTCACGCTTTCTCAGTACTGCCCACACCTTCAAACTGATCCCTGCCGTTGTTGCTTAACAACAGCAACAGCAACAACACTAACGGTAACAAGATTTTGGAAGTTTTAGATAAAAGAGAAGGCACATTTTCCTCCCCAAATTAGTAATATTTATTAAAACAGGAATTTTTGAGGTGCATCTGAGCAATTCAATTCAACTTCATGCTTCTAGTTCTCATGGGCAATTTAGGCATTCTTGGCTTGCTAAGATTAGCATAAATTTTTATGCTTTCCTACATAAAATGTAGCCATGCAAATTGGGTATATGTGAACTTTTTGTTTTAGAAGCTATATAATTCACTATAGTTTTGATTTTGATAATACTCTGATACCAGAATCAAAAGCATGGTTATTATACACACATGTAAGTTATTTACATGGCTAATTCAAACAGGCTTAGAACTTTTTGAAAGAAGATAAATGAAAAATTTCAAATAAGTCTAATGTAGAATCTGCAACATTTTGTCAGTTGTTTTGTGGCATTCAGAAGTTTTTAATTCAGTGGTTTTTGGACTGGCATATAGGCACCTCAGTAGTCCAAGTGACAGCGACGGATGCTGATGACCCTACATACGGCAACAGCGCCAGAGTGGTCTACAGCATTCTTCAAGGACAGCCATACTTCTCAGTGGAACCAAAGACAGGTAAACACTGAAAAGGGACATTCCTGTAAAGTATTAATAATCAGTTATATGTTGGCTTAGAATTAATATATTATTATTAAACGTAGTTGGGACTGATAACAGACACTACATTTTTATTGTTCTTCTGCAATAATACTTTGGTAGTAAATAGCATATTATTTATAGAAGAGTTATCACTTTTTAAAGAATACTTTATTACAATCATTAGTATCCTAACAAAATTAAAAAGAATACTATATATTCACAAGAATTTCAACTACTATCTACTGTTTAACAAAATGTTGATTATTTACCTTTAAATTTTATTTGTGTTTTTGCTTTCTTTATGAATTGGGAATTATACATGGTAGAATTTAAATCTCAAGCAGAAACCTCTCTGCAGTACAGCAGAATAGGTAGTAGGTTCAGTTTATTCTTCCAGATGCTGGTTTTCTCAGGGATATTAGTTTAAACATAACAATTACTATGATGATCTGCTAAATCAAAAACTAACTTAAAATGATTTTTTAATTTTAGGGGAAAACTTTTTACCATGAGTTGTAAGATTGTATGGCTAGACTATGTGGTTGTTTTGTTCTGTTTTGCTTGTAAGCTGAAATAGTTTATATTAAGACTATACATGGAACATTGTTATCTCGGTTATAAAATTATATTTTAATCTATTTGGCTTTTCTGTCTTTGTGTAGGGAGGAACAAGTGGGTGTAAATAGTGGTAGATGTATGCCATTGATTTTTTTCATCGCCATTATAATCCAAAATTTCTCTTTTTAAAAATAATTTTACCTTTATAATGGAGTAGAATTCTTCAACTATATAAATTTATGATTTTGAATATTTGATAGTACCTGTGATCCTAAATGAATATTTTAATGTCATTGATACTGTGTTCCATATTTACAAAAAGGGCAATATTAGTTGATTCTCAAATCACTGTGGAAATAAATACTTTAAATGTCTTTTGGGAATGACAATTGTAATGCACATGAACAGAGAAGTAAATTCAATCCTAGCTCATTCATTAGAACTTTCACAGAGAGTCTGATGCATATTTTATACCAGCATAGTGGTAGAGATTGGAAAGCACCTGAAAAGTCTAATAGAAAAGAAAGAGTTATGATGAAGTAAGTTTTGAAGGAGAAGTAAATGAAAGTATTTGATTTATGGTATGAATCTTGTGAATGTAGAAAGTGTGCTCATGTTTGATTTAATAATATAGATCTGAGAACTCTAAATTCAGACACCTACCTCTTGTCTTATGTGTCTACTCTTTGCAACGTAAAAAGACATTGACAAGTTTCTGACAATTTGCTCATGGATTATACACTCCTACCTTATATAACCTGCCCCAAAATAACATGCAGTAACCTCAAGGATTAAATATTTTGCTGCTACTAATGATTGGCTTGTGGTTTTAGCTTTCCTGCAAGATAACAGGATTTTCATATAACCCAGTTAGGAAAAGCCTCACCAATTTATCAACGGGACAATAGTATATGTCATAGGATTACATTATTAGTTCCTCAAACTTAATTTTAACTTCAGAATTGAAAGGGCCATGTATTACAGGAGACAAAAAAAGTTTAGTTTGATTTTTTAAATGCTGTAATTATGGTTATCATTGGGACTTCTCTTTCTATAGCCATTAGTACAGAGATGTTCTAGGCATTTTTGTCCTTTAGGTAATTCATACTATGTAGAATATACTTTTTGCAAGAAAAATAAATTACATTTTTCTGAAAAAAATGGTAAGTCTTCAGTCCTCAAGGGCATGGAGAGCTGTAAATCAAGTTACATTTGGCCTTGGTTACTTGGTGGAAGTCTGATTCTTATTGATGTGAAAAATAACATTATTTTCCACTTCAAATCTAAGGGTTTGGTGGAAGAAAGTAAAATTTTCACAGGAAAATGCTGAAAATATTCTAAATAAAGATTTTGTAAAAATAGGCCCAGGCCATCATTGTTAGGAGCATTTTTTTTTTTTTAATTCCAGTAGATTTAGGGATACAAATGATTTTTTTACATGAATGAGTTGTATAGTGGTGAAGTTTGCGCTTTCAGCGTACCCATCACCTGAATAGTATACAATGTAGCCAACAGGTAATTTTTTATCCCTCCCTCCTTTTGAGTCTCCAATATCCATTATACCACTCTGTATGACTCCCCGTTCCCATAGTCTAGCTCCCACTTATAAGTGAGAACATGTGGTATTTGGTTTTCTGCTCCTGAGTTACTCCACTTAGGATAATGGCCTCCAATTCCATCCAAGTTGCTAAATTCATATGGAAACAAAAAAGAGCTTGAATAGCCAAAGCAATCCTAAACAAAAAGAACAAATCTGGGAGTATCACATTACCCGACCTCAAATTACACTTCAAGGCTGTAGTAACCAAAACAGCATGGTACTGGTATAAATGTTAGGTGCATTTCTATACAACAGTTTAACTTCTAAGAAAGTAACATGTGTTCTCAGAACACAAATTCCATCTGTAGCACTGTTTACAGGCTGAATGACCAGAGGGTAACTGTATTTTCTACCTTTATTTCTTCTTTCACAAAGCCAGAATGTGAGTATTTGCAAAACCCAATGTTGACAATTTACTTCAATAAGCCAATAGCATGACACTAGAAACAAGATAATGCAGTGTTAAAAAGACTGTGAAGTTTCCTATCACCTATCTTCATAATGTCCACAAACTTATTGGGAGGTAGGATTATTTTAAGATGTAACCTGCAAGCAAATAGATTCCACTTTTGTATCTATTTGATATATGGCAGGACTGACTACATAATTTGCAATTCAAAATGAAAATACAGGCCCCTTGTTCTAAAATGATTAAGGATTTCAAGATGTCATCAGCAGAACTTTAAACGAAGCGCGGAGTCAGAATGACTGCACATGTCACATGGCCATGAAGTGAGCTCTGGAAAATGGATTGATTGTTAAACATCACTTGTCATTTAGGACTTTTCCTTATACAAAAGAAGTGTGAGTATGTGGTACCTGCATTTTATATTACATGTGTGCTTCTTAAATCATAATTTTATGTGAGTAATATTGTCATAGCAAATCACCCCTCCCAAATATGCCGTTCACACACATTCCATTCTGGGGTGTGGCTCATGTTATGGAAGGTCCTAGCTCCTGTCAAGCTTGCTAAGAATATCCCACATAGACTGCAAGAGTAGTGCCTTCCTCAATGACTGTTCATTTGCCACCAGTTCTTTTGGTGTTCCAGAAGCTTCCAAACTTACTGCGTTACTACTGTTGGCTCTTCATCTTTTTAATGTTCTATTATATACTATATTTACCAATAGACAGCCAAATAATACAAAGCTTACACCACAAAATTTAGAAAAAAAATATAAACTTATTAACATAAGACTTACATCTTATGTGTAAAATAAAATGTACATCCAAAAATTTTGTGATTTTAGTTTTATAGTTTTTTTCTTTTCTCATGAATTTTCTCAATTAATCAGCAACATAGTTCTTATAGTCAGTGTAATGCATTTCCTTAATATTTGATTTATCATAGATAAATATCAGTAAAAAAAATACCATACTTGATTTTATTGCTTATTTTATTAAATTGTTTAACTTTGTATTCTAATGTTTAGGATGATAGGAGTTAATCCTAACATCAAATGATATTTTTAAAAAGAGAAGGCAGGTCTTACTGTTGTGCTTATTCCAATTTCTTAGTCCCTTTGAAATTTAACTTTCAAGCATCATGAGTATTTATTTTTCTTCAAAGTTAAAATTGCTTTGTTCAGGATCTATTTCATCATGCCTCAGTGTCTATATTTGTAAGAAGGAATGTTGCTTGATCCTAATCTGTATTCACCTCTATAATTCTACAAATATGTAATATATTACTTTATACTATATTGGACACATTATTATAATAGGATTCTTAAATGTAAACCAGTATATTTATTTCCCCAATACAATTCAAGTCTCAGGGATATACATACCAAGAATGTTTGTCCATTTCATTCTCCCTTTGCCCCGTAATTTATTTATTTATTTGTTTTTTTGAGACAGGGTCTTCTTTGTCTCCCAGGCTAGCATGTAGTAGCATCATCATAGCTCACTGCAACCTCAAACTCCTGGGTTCAAGCAATCCTCCTGCCTCAGCCTCTCAAGTAGCTGGGACTACAGGCCTGCACCACCACGCCCAGCTAATTTTCTATTTTTTGTAGAGACTGGGTTTTATTCTTGCTCAGGCTGGTCTTAAACTCCTGGCCTCAAGCAATCCTCCTGCCTTGGCCTCCCAGAGTGCTGGAATTACAGGCATGATCCACTGCCCCTGGCCTATTTTTAATTAACTTCTCATACTGTAAGGTTTTGATTTTTTTTTTTATTTTTAAATTTCAGTGGTTATAAATATGTTACATCACAGAATGAGTTGCTGGGTTTATTGTGCTTGGTGAATTACTTAACCAAGAACTCTCCCCAGGAAAGAAGGTGGTATTTAGGACTCTGAATATATTTATAAAAGTGACCATTGTTATCCAATCTGAATGTGCATAGGGGAATGTTTACTTTTCCCCCATAAAATAACAGCTTATCACATTGCACTAAAATATGCAATTATGCCTTTAATATCAAAACATTACATTGGAATTCTTTCCTGAATATGTACTATATTTCTAAATATCATATAATGTAACATTTATTGATAGAAAGTAAAACAGAATAGGCTAGTATTGGTAATATGCATCATTGATGTTTTTTAAAAAATTAATAATGCATATTGACAGAAACTGAATACATAAATACATATTTAGCTCATTTTTAGTGACATCTATTCTTTGTTCACAGGTGCATATTCACATAAAAATTATCATCTTTAAAGTAGCTACAAACAGTAGATATCTAGTTAGTTCTGTTAAAGCAAAGCAAACAGACAAGCTACATAGATTTTAAACTACCTTATTCTCACACATGGAATTTCCTGTCCATGTCTCAATGCTATTCTTTCAATGGTCTGCTCCCTTTTGGTGATGGTCAAACCAAATGGCTTTACTTTATTCATGGTCCTTACCTCTAATATATATTATATTATTAAGTGAATGCAAGCCATGAGGAAACATATTTCTAATCCCTAATTCTATGGTCAGAACTCTTGGAGTAGCTCTAGAGAAGATAAAAGTGTGATGAAAACAGTGGGGAACATAAATGGCTTCAGGAATGGGTAAATGCAGATGATCCATGTCCTGGTTATCATAAGATGTTTCCTCAGTTAATTAGATCCCTGAAAAAGTTGTTTTTTCAATATGGAGATTCCTTTTGGAATATGAGTCCACTCAAAGTGATATCCAAAAACACTGATATAGTTTTAGTGAGGGAATCCCAATGGGTTGAGGCCTCATGGAGTGTAAACCCGCAGCTCCCATTACTTGGGTTTGTGTGGTTGCAAAGACTCCTCAGGCTAATTCAAAGCCTGAGTTTGCAGAATCTGTGCTCCAGTGATTGTTTGGTTCCCTAAAATGTGGCAGCTTTTGAAATGGCTCTTATCTGTTACACGTGGTACACATATCAAACGTTTAAGAAGATTCCACAGTAACAGAATATGCTTAAAAAATTATCTGTGGCTTGCAGGATATTATAGAATCATCAGAATATTTTTCCACAGACTTAAAAACAGACAGTTTTTGAATAATAGCAATACAAGTTTATGTTTTATATGCACAATGCTTTTTGTGAACATGGATTATTAATAAATGCAAAGTTCTGAGTTACTGGGTCAGATGTTTATATCTATGGAAAAACTCTTATTCAGAAAACCTGAAATTTGAGCCAGTATCTTTTCTAAAGGGCCAATGGTAGATATTTGTCTCATCGTAAGTGACCTAAATTAAATAATTATCTTCCATGAAATAGTTATCTTCCATAAATAGTTATCTTCCATGAAAAACTCACAGAATTATAGGTATCCAATTAGATAAGACTGGACTTTACCCATTCAGTTACATGGTATTAATAATTTGCTGTGTGTATGTGTGTGTGTCTACATATTTATGTAATAAGTGACAAAACACAAATAAAATCCAATATATCAGAATTCTTTGCCAAAGCTAGAAAAAGTTGTATGACTAGAAATATATTATTACTGAATCTCCTTATTTTTAACTCAACTTTTCTCAATTATTTCATTCTTGTCAAAAATGTGTTTAATAGTTGAGACATTTGGAAATTACCTATCCCACCTGCATGAATTTGCAAACTTTGTGATAACTTTTGCTTTGAAAAAGTGTTATTTTCAGGATCACTTATAAGAAACAATTAGATGTGTGATAAATAAGTGAGAAACTTTGACTACCAGACTTCTAATGACCTTATATTTCCTTTCAAAAATGATGCCACTAAGCAAAACCACGAGAGGATGAGGTTGCAATATTTCTTTTGCTGATTAGGTGTTATGTATTTCTATCTATCATAATAAATGTGCAAAGATAACTCAACATATATTGCTATTGGAAGGAAAAATGAGAGGTAACTATAAATAAAAATATTAAAACTTGATAAATAAGACATTTTTCCTAAAAATAATTCATCTTATTAATATTTTTCATATAGATAAATATGTTTATTGGTAAAATGTTCAAGATAAGCAATGCTCAATTTACAAAAAAAAAAGAGGATTCCAAAAAGAAAAATGATAAAAATGAAAAAAAATAAGAAAGAAAAGAAAAAGGTGGAGATATGTATGTTCCAGAAATCTTAGTCAAAGATTGTTTATATTTGATGTCAATAAGTATTAGGGGAGTCAATGTTTTATTATAAATTAGAGTTAACAGAAGTAGTGAAGAACAAATATGAAAAATTCATAGAATCATTATGGCTCTAAGAAGAATATTTATGTATCAGACACTAACTGGACCTAATGGGTACATGATTTTTTTCATTTTCACTGTAATATTGCACATATTAGTTATAAAGTATGTAAATAGCCAAAGGAGTCCATGAAGGTGTTAATTGAAGTGAGCCTTGATTGCTCTCATTGTAGCAAGAGCATCTGATTGTTGTTAGTGTATTAGAGTAAGTGAGTAATGTTGGGAAAAAAAAAAAACTGGCCTACTCTAATAAGTGTAATTTAAATGCTTAAAATATGACGTGTTGCTAATATGTGTGTGTGCGTGTGTGTTTGAAATCTAGTGTGCTCAGACCTAAACAAAAATAAAGTTGCTAAAGATAGCATGAGTATTAACTAAGAAACTGATTATAAATTGTTATAAATGATAAGTTCTTGGAAAGGCTGAAAGAGATAAGTTCATTTCTGTGTACTTGTACAGGTGACTGTCCATTATTCTAGATAAAGGGCCATTTTATTTATTTATAATTCTTTTTTCCTTAACCATGTTTCCATGAACCCTAAAGATAATCCTCTATATCCAGTATTGAGAAGACCACATTACATTTTCTGTTTTGTAACAGTTTATAAAATTATCATATGCCTTTTTTCTTTTATGTATTAAAATTATTTAAAGTAAACAAACAAAACAACAAAAGGCAACAACTCAACAGCAACTTGCTACTTATATCAATGTTCTTTGTTAGTATAAATGCAGTGATTCATGATGCATTTTACTGGGATTTGAAATTTTACAGGAGTCATCAAGACTGCCCTTCCAAACATGGATAGAGAGGCTAAAGACCAGTATTTGCTTGTTATTCAGGCAAAGGATATGGTTGGTCAAAATGGAGGACTGTCAGGAACTACATCAGTCACCGTGACCCTAACTGATGTCAACGATAACCCACCTCGCTTTCCTCGAAGTAAGCTATTTTTTTTATTGATACAAGTGCACTAACTTTTCCTGACAGTCTATAAAAAAATCTCTTAAAAGGAATTTTTTCTAATATTTCTAAAGCAAATAATTCTTTTACTTCATTTTCCCAAAGTTGCATAATTGCACAATCATGGGCAAAATTTTACTTTAGTAATATGGATTATAAGGGTATTGAAAAGAAATAGAAGTCATCGTATATTTGTATTACTTCTATCTTAAATATAATATGATTTTTAATTCATATTTTGAATACTAGATAATTATTGTTTATGCAGTCTTTTTTTCTAAGACATATTCTCTTTATACATTCTGTAAATCATAAGGTTGTGGCCAATTAGTAATATTCAAATTCTTAATCAATTATTTAAAATATTCAGTTTATCAATTCTACACAGAACAAATATTGCTTTATTTTTGTAGATTAAAACTAGAATAAAAATTTTCATGTTTTTCATTCTATACTTTTTTAAACCAGTTCATTAGCACTGCACATTCCTTTAGCAATTCTACCACATCTTTCTGGTGCAAACATTCAGTGCTTTAAAAGAAATCAATCTTAGGAACCAGAAAAATCACATGCCCTCAATTCAGCTTCTTTCACCAAAATGGCTTTTGACTTAACCAAGAAAAAGTTAAAACATATTCTATAGGTAGAAGTGTCCTGTTTGTAAAAAGTATTTCATCTCCTTCTCTTTGTAGTTGCTTTTTTTTTAATTTCCAAGTATATGTGGTATTTCTTTAGAATGCTCAAGAAAATGAAGAGATTGTACAGATTACAACATCTGTACTATAGCTCTAAAATGCTTGTCCAATAGAAATAGAGAACTAAGCCTCTCACCAACAAAACTTAGAGGTAAATTATATTAAATAAGAAAGCTTTCTAAGCAAATATGAGTGTCACTATTTTTTCCTTCCAATACTGCTCTTTAGAATTTTCAGTTTCATTTTACTTATTTTTAATATTTATGTTATTAGACAATGAACATTTCAATACATCCTGGAAATATTTTTTAAAAAGTGACACTGAGTTTAGCATTTTTAAAAAAATGAGCCTATCTTTAATTGTGATTTTGATGCTTGTCATGGAGAAGGAGGGATTTTAGAATAAAAAAAGTAATAATGTAATTACCCTGGGCTCATAACAAAATTGCTTCTTTTCTGTTTAAGCTTGGAATGATAAGAATTGATACATAGAATTTTAGTAGTTTCAGTTGTCATGCTTTGATAAGATAGAACACAGGTTTTCTATTAGATACTGTCTTACTTATTAAAGTGAAGAAAGCCAAGGATATATCACTGAGTTTTTCATTTTTTCTGGGATTTTCTCTACCATTAAATTAATATTCTAACCTTGGAATTTTCATACTTTTCTAAGGACTCTTATAGATGTGTGAAAGGAGTCACTCAAAAGTAATAAGCATATATTGTAAGCATTTATTTTTAAAAGTAACTATTCACAAACTTGAGAAAATTGTAAACAAGTCTCAGCCTAAAACATAGTCCCTTTATATGGATATATTTTCCTATTTATATTCCTCTCAAAGAAAATCCTTACTTTTCTCTTCATAATAAGGTACAAAAATGCCACAATTTAACAACCAAAAGGAAATGGAAGAAGATGCAGAAGGCAGGAAAAAGTAAATGATTAAAGAAAAATGGTGAAAGAACAGAGTGTGCTTAGCTGTTTCCTGGTTTCTAAGTGATTACTCATGTATTTCTTCTTCACAATATATTTTTTTTTTTTTAGTTGAGGGACAATGAAAAGAAGTTATTATAAAAGTTAAACAAAGTTTTTAAAAGTTATTCTTTCTTTTTTACTTCTCTTGTTCTTCCTGTTCAAATATTATTGCCTATGCTTTGCATGATTGTGCCCCAAATCAGTTCAACATCTAACCCACAAAAATAACTCTTATCCTTGTTAAACTTATGAGCTAAAAGAAGACTAATATTGTCTTTCACAAACTTTCTTATCCACTCTTCTGTAATTTTCTTAGTGAAAAATACTAAGTAAATTCCAACATTAAGTTATCAAAACCATTTAGGCTTGTATTTGCCTATTTGAAGCCCAATCTATTCTATTTTTATTTTGTAATATTTAAATTATAATATTTAATTATATTTAATAATTATATATGGATTATATTTATAATTAGTTTAATAAATTTATTTTTATTATGAAAGGTAGGATATTTCTCACCACTAGAAATAAAAGAATAAGAGATTCTTCTATTCAGACCATCTATTTCTGCTATCACATAGTGATCATTACCTAATCATGCCCATTGAAATTTTTAAGGCTATATAAAAATTGTCTTTTGTTTCCCATTGCCTTAGCATCTTTTTTGTTAAAAAATAAAAACAAATTAAAGGAATATGCTGCAAAATAACCAAATGTTAATTTTTATTGGTTAGCTTGTTTTAAGGTTTTGTTCATTTCTTGTTTTGAATTTCACAGGGTCTTACCAATATAACGTCCCTGAATCATTGCCTGTAGCCTCAGTTGTGGCCAGAATTAAAGCTGCTGATGCAGATATTGGAGCTAATGCTGAAATGGAATACAAAATTGTGGATGGTGATGGATTAGGGGTTTTCAAGATTTCTGTTGACAAAGATACACAGGAAGGAATCATTACTATACAGAAGGTAATATTTTCTCTATTTCCTTTTTTATTTTCTATGAGGGCAATCTCACAGATTACGGAGAAGTCATGTCTGCTTGAGGGAAGAATGTACTAGACAAACTGAATGGCCATATGGAGGCATTGCTATTTTAATTTTAATAAGATAAACAATGCATTTATTTTTAGGTGTCAGAATTTTAGCAAACCTTGAATGACATTTGTAATAACATCCCATCAATTCTATTCTTTCTCTAAGAAACTCACAGCTGTTATCTATAGCACGGTAACAATAAGACACACTGGCAAATGTGCTGTTTTAAAGACCTGTTTGGAGAGCTGAATATGTTTCTTCCTTTACTATTCCACTGACAAAACCCTAAAATCAATCACAAGCCTTTGTATGCAAGCTAAATGGACACTATTATTTTCTGCATACATGAAAATAATACAGATAAAATTAGAAGTAGAAGCCAAAATACCAAGCTTTGCTACATTACCAATTATTCCTTTTTAAAATGTATAGTAATTAAAGGACTTGAAGATTCCATACAAGAAGAGCATGAAAAGGTCTAGAGCCTATCATAATTCCTGAAGTAAAAGTGCCAAGGAGATAAAAAGTCAGTACAATCTAAACTAAAGATTATTTGCTGTGGTGTATATAAATTAGTTTTCAACACTGATAGTTATGGGGGAAAATGGGCTCTTTACTCTCTTCCTAATGTATAGACATAACTTTTGACAAATATGCAATTAAAAATAAGTCAAAAGCATTATTCCAGAATATAATATTATGTCAAATATTTAAAACATTAAAAATATATCAAAGTCCTTACCTCTCAAGATACTGAAATTTTTGCCAGTCTGACAATCCAGGTGTATAACTCTGTAATTAACACTCTTCAGTAATTAACACATATCAATAAAGAAAGGTATATTTAGTTGTTAAAGGAAAACATATGTTTGATTTCAGGCCAATGGGCAAAACATTTCTGCAATTATTTCCAGTGGACAGCTGCTGTTTTAGCTCAGCTGGTGACAATCTGTGTACAAAAGTTTTAATAACTAGGATAGGCCAACTGTTGGTAAAATGTTTTGTTTTGTTGTCTAAAATAAAAAGAATGCAAAAAAAGTTACACTGCTGCTCAAAGATTTCAAAGATTCATCTGAAATCAATCTGTTTATGTTCAGCAATTTTTAATACATATTGAAACTATTTTATTGAACACATTTTATGTATTACCATGAAGATGGCATAAATCATTGAAAAATATATATTTGATATGAGATATTTGATTCAGTAATAGAAAAATAAAAATGTTATCCTTAATTTCATATGGTTTCTAAGTTTTAGAAAATTAATTGTTAAAAAAATCATAAAAAGACTCTAGATTAAAAATTATTTAATTTAAAAGCATAAAAACCAGAAAAAAATTGCACAGAGAAATTTAATAATTTAATTCTAACTTATAAAAGTATAAAAACAACACAAATAGTCATTATAGCTGTTGTACGTTGTGATTAATATCTGCCAGGCTTTTTTGGGGGGTGATTTCAAGACTTTATCTTATTTTATACTCTCAACAATTTTTTGAAGCTATTACTAGCATAGTGAAAATATGGAAACATTATACAAATGCCCAACAATGAAGGATATGGTCATTTATAATATTGCCATATTAAGGAATCTTTGCACATCACTGAAGTAATGTATTGATGTTGTCTTGGCATAATAAGTAATATGGTGTCTTAGTCCGTTTTGTGTATCTATAAAGGAAATAACTGAGGCTGGGTAATTTATAAAGACAATTGGTTTATTTGGCCCGTAGTTCCGCAGGCTATATAAGAAACATGGCATCAGCATTCGCTTCTGGTTGAGGGCTTAAGGAAGCTTCTAATCAAGGTGAAGGTGAAGGGGGAGCAGGTGTGTCACATGGTGAGACAGGGAGCAAGAGAGAGGGAGGAGGAGGTGCCAGGCTTTTTTAAACAATTAGATCTTACTAATAGACCTGGTCTTGTCTTATTTAAAAAACCCAAATAAGTCTATTCCAACTGCTTCTATGGCCTTAAAAGAACTATTGGACCCCTAGAATTATTTACGCTGGTATTTGCCAGACACATATTCTACTATTCTCCAGTTGCATTCAAAGATCTAGAGTAGTCAATAAACTACTTTTAATTCCTGGAAGCAGCAGAAACTTTCTTCTAGCTCTTCAACCTTCCCCCAACCTACATGACTCTCCTGTGCTCTGCTTCGCTGACCCATGGATCTTACTCATCTTCCAAGTCTGGAAAATAGCTCTCCTTTATTTTCAAACTAAATAGTAAACAGAGGAGGCATGATGTCTGTACAAACAATATTTTGTTTGTTTGTTTTTCAAGGAAAGGAATGTGTATGTGGGGATGGGAGTGTGTGGGTGTGTGTGTGTAACTTCAATAATGGGAGCTGTCCTAATAATATAACAGATGCCTTAGTTCCATGAATACTGTGATTTTTTTTCATAGATTTAGCTGTGCCCACAAGGATAAATAAGGTAAATATCCAAGGCTCTGTAGAAGTGTCCAAGAAAGCTCAGAACTCATCTTCCAACTAACTGGTCACATCTACCCAAACCTCCCAAGTGTTTGAACATGGCCTGGGGAAGAAGTTGAATAGTGGATGGTAACACTGTTCCTCAAGGAGACAAGGGAAAGGGGCATTTTCTCACAGAGGCAACCATCTGTGCAAAGACTTCACTGTATGAGATATGTGTTAAGTTCAGGAAAGTAGAACTAGGGCAATTTCAATGGCAAATAATGTGGAAGGGACAGAGAGCACCGACCAACTGAGGCAATGCAGGTGAAGGGGCTATTAATGCCTCCAACACAAGGTTGCTGCTAGTAAATAGGAACATATGTGTGTGGTGTTTTGCAAATAAGAATGGATTACAAATAATAAATATTATATGGTATTTTAGTTACAGCTAAATAAAATAGACTATGAATAGAAAATTAAAATATTTGCCAATTTCTCTTCAACATTTATTCATGGAACTATCTGTGATAATTCTAACTCATTTCAAGCATTTTACTTCTTTTCAAAGGACTATATTTTAATGGGTATCAATTTTTATTTAAAATATTATCACTTTCCTGGTGACAGTCAAATAAATTCATTCATTCCCTCCTCCCTCCCTCCCTCCCTTCCTTCCTTCCTTCTATCTTTCTGTCTTTTCTTTCCTTCTTTCTCTCTCTCTCTCTCTCCTTTCTCTTTCTTTCTCTTTTTCTCTGTTTAAAGCTCAAAGTCATTTTCAGTTTCTTTTCTTGTTCCTTCCTGATCCATGATAGCTCTTGGTTGTATGTTTTCTTTTCCTCTTGGCATTATCCTACGATTGGTTATCATTGCTTCACTCCTGAGCTATTTTAATAGCTCCTTAGCTCGCGACCTGCTTCTAGCTTCTTAATTCTTAAATCTAACTTTTTTAAAATTGCTGTTTGAAACTCAACACTATTTTTATTATTCTGACTAGTCTTAAAAGAATTTACCATATATTAAGGTAATAAGACATAATGATGCCATCAATTGAAAGGAAGCAGTGAAATAATTATTATAAAATGAGATTATATACTTAGAAATTCTAAATTAAATCACTAAAATTACTTTGTCAACATTAATGAGAACTTTCATTAATGAGTGCTACAAAAATAAGTTATCTCTGTATTCACATCGTGAGAACATTTCTGTGAGCTTCTGGACTTAATCTAACCATAGAAGCTGCAACCCACAGGAATTGTGTAAGGAATATCTATCCCTCTCTTTCAGATCCCTAAAACTTTGCATCTTAAAGCAATATGTTCTGTTGGCCTAACAAAGGCCGTTTTTACCCCCAAATCCAGGTATTTTTCCATTATTGCTATACTCAATTTCAGAAGAGAGTTTTTGTTTATATTTTTGTAACTAAAGCTTATTTAGAGTGGTTTTCTCAGAAGGAAGGAATTCTTTTCTTTTTTTTTTTTTTTGAATTTATTTATTTTTTTTATTTTTTTTTCAATTTAATTTTACAGAATCAAAGAGTCTAACAGTATATCTTGTTAGATACAGTATGTCCTCATAATGTATACATTATTTCTTGTACAATGATATGAAATAATATGGGAAATATTCATGATAAATTATTAAGTGAACAGTGCTTTTCTTAAGATTTTTCTCATTCTGGCTGGGGACCAGCTATTGAAAAAAAAAAAAAAAAGATTTTCTCAGTTTGAACTAACAACTGTTTCTGTCCTGAAAAAGTCAGGATTTTGATTTTCAATTCTACTTATTAAGATTTCAGTAAACTTGGAGCCCACATTATGCCCTAAATAAAACTTTCCCAGAGGCTCTGCACAGGAAGTGGAGTCTGCAAAATAATATATGAGTCCCCTAATTTCAGTGTTCTTCCTGGACCAGAAAATAGGGAAATCATCTGTGAAATTATGAATGGACTTTGAATCTGAGTCACAAGACTAAAACTCAGAAATTCTGAAAGAAGACAAATGAGGCCTCCTTTCGTTATTCCCAAAACAGTTTTAAATTTTCACTGAGATAAACAGTAGAATTCTATGGGCAATCCACCAAAATGAACAATTTGTTGGAAAGTCTTCCATTCCCTCTGAGATACAGGAAAACATTTATAGCCACATATTGCCAGGATGTTGACAAGATTTTTGTCAAAGTAATAAATTTATTTGTTCTGATGGTTCTCAATGTCTAAATATTACTTCACATTTGGATAATAAAGTTTCAATGTCCATTTAGAGTCAATAGAGTCATTTCTATAGGAATTAGATTATTTTGTACCTGTGGATGGACCATGCTTGATAATCAGTTGAACTTATTTTCTCTCTGTTCTATAATACAATGAAACTTTAGTCCATATCCTTTTAATAAACAATGTACCATTATAGGTATAATGAAATTTATTTTGTTTTGAGAAAATTATTATCATATTTTAAAACATTTACATGTGCTATACTTGGCATATGGTAAATTTAGGAATAGGAGAGAAAAACAGAAAATAATCTTTTTTTAAAGATATGTTGGAAAAAGAAAAATACATAGAGAATTTTGAAACATTACCTTTGATTATTATAACAATGTCATATACAGAAAATGTTTATTTAATATGACCAAATGTGCAGAATCCATAAAGCTAAAGATTTATATAAATATAGTCATTGAATTTTTTCTATGATTTAATCACCCTTTCTGTACATTAAGAATAAATATGATTATATAGTTTAAATATTTTAAAAAGGATGATGAAACTTCAGTGTTAAACAGTTAAAGCAATGAATGTGCTATTTCTTGACCATTTATGGATGCTTCTATTATAACTTTTATAACCAGTTACACAGGGCTTCAAAATTCACAGAGTGTAAACATGAAGATTATCCCATGTGAATGAAAACTATTTTTTGTTCCACCTTGAATTCTTTCTTTTGACATTTTAGTATCGTAATTTACAATTTAGGAACTTTAGATTTTTTATTTTTCCTTTGAGATATGGCAATCCTTCCTCTAATGTACTCTAATTTTCAATATCAGTCCTCGGTTGGGATTGAATATGGAATTTTCCTTCAATAAAATACATTACTATGGAGTTACTGTACAGTTAAAAATGAGCATTTTCAAAATACATTTCCTGTAAAGGATAACTATGCATACAGTCTCTGGCATGCGGAAGGCTTCTTTTGTGGCTCACATCATCACATTGTGTCTACCCTAAAAAAGGCTGACTGGTGTTAAAATAATAGAATATTATGTGAAGGTGTTGATAATGCTACCTGCCTCCGTTCACTGTGAGTAAGGAAGAGTTAGAAAGTACAGTGTCCTTTCAACTGTCAAGTTTCACAGATTTGTAAGATCTGAGGTTTGCTGTCTTGTATTGAAATGTGTACTTTGCCTACTATTTGCAATAATGAGGGGCTAATTCCCATAGTCAAGTATGTTACAGTATTTCATAAATGTTGCTGACATGTGGTGGAAGAAAATCAAACCAACAATGTTTCTAATTTATTTTTCTTTCTTTCATTATTTTTTTTCAAAGATCTTATTCAATTACTTCTGTTGTTAAGAATGCATATTTCTCCAAATGGAGCAAAGAGATTGCTCTCATTTGATTGTGAAAAGGTATAAAGTTTGGATGATTTTAGTTTTAAGGCTGAGATATGATACGATTAATATACTTACTCTAATTCTGGATTTCAGATTGTATTTTCCACTTTATTCAAGTCATTGTTACTGTGTATATATAAGTGTATTCTCACATCATTTTAATCATTATGCATGTGGTTTCATATATACAGGCTTATTATCTGCTTATTAAACACTTAACCTGTAATTGAGTAGTCAAGATTAGAGATGAATTTAGGGTTTTATAAAAAAGAAAATAAGAAATCAACATTCTTTGCAGAAAGTTAATTCTAATGCAAATGTCAACACATTTGACCTGCTCAAAAGAGAATACTACTATTCACTTAGTAGCCTCTCGACTTTTGTTGATTTTGTTAGTTATCATAGAAATGTTCTCAGATATGTGCATGCCTAAGACGTTTTCCAGTGAGTTCATCATGAAATTTATTTTGCTGAGTACGAGTCACAGTTTTTCTATAGTGTGTTGATGCCTAGATCAGGGTCAATCTCTAGGATTTCAAGAAAGAGAAATTTAAGAAATAGATGTGAGAGAATTTAGTGATTGTATAAAGAAGGTCAGAGGGAGAATTTAAAGATAAAACCAGTGTTTCTAGTTTGAGTAACTAGCTGAATAATTGTTTCTTGGAGAATGGGGGCGTGGAAATGATTATTGCTGCTTAAAACATGTTCTTTGAAGCAGCTCTAAATCTGGGTAAGTATGTCTAGGAGGTCATGAATAAAGATTTATAGCTCAAAGAAAAGGTCTAGGGTACAAATTTAGGTCTAGGAGTCAGAAGCACATGCATGGCAATGGAAATTAAAGGGACTATTGAGAACATGCATGGAGCATATATATAAAGTGATAGAAAGGTGGCTTTGGACATTTTTTGGTGAAACTGAAAAATCTGTTAGCATGGCAGAGAAAGACTCAGAGAAGGCAAATCATTTTATTCTTCCAGAATTAAGCTATTGTAGGAGAGTGAAAAATAACTGATCAACAAAGTGAATAAATAAAAATTCATATTTAGATAAATAAAAGGAGTTGGATATATTATCAATAGAAAATTGATGGATCCTGAAATCTGTGTTAGATAATAAAGACAGGACATAACAGATAAGGAAAAGGTTAGAATAGTCAAAGGACTAGAGCTCTTGCTGAGTTCAAAGAAATTCTCATGTCTAAATCTAACATCTCCCCACTATTTAATTTTGTTATTTTAAGTCATTTTTTGTCATTCGGTCATTTAAGGTCATTTTCCCTGATATGCTGCCATCACCTATCAAAAATTGAAGTCACCACCTCTCATCCTCCTCCTCTCCATGGCTGTATCAACTAAGTACTGCTGGTTAATAGATCATCCCAAAGCCTGGTTCTTTAAAACAACACATGTCTTTAGCTCATGATTTTTTAGATCAGCAATTTGGCTGGGACTCACTCAGGGTTATTTTTTCTGCTGGTCTTAAGTGAGCTCACACATACATCAGTGGTCAGCTGCTGATCAGCTTGGTGGCTCTGCCTCTACAGAGGTGTTTGTTGTCTGTCTGTTGGGACAGGAGGGGCCTGACATGTGCCTCTCTCATCTTCCAATAGCTAACCTGGGCCTGTTCCAAGAATGGCAAGAACAGAAACAGTATGGTCTCTTGAAACTTATATCTGGAATTGACAGAGCATTATTTTTGCCACTTTATATTGATCAAAGCAAGAGACAGGACAGCCCAGATTCAAGAACTGAGGACAAAAATCCATGAGAAGAAAGAAACAATAATGTATTGTGAACAAAGGGAAAGCAAAAAAAAAAAAAATTTTTTTTTTGAGTCCCAGCTCTGCTCCAGAGATACTAAATTAAATAACCTTCAGGTTACACTTACATGAAATAGCAAAGGCAATATGAAACTCAGGTCTGCTAACTTCCACCATCATCCTCTCTCCTATATTAGCCTAACTCACAAAGTAATTGTATTGATCAAGATCAGTCAATATTTGCCACTGTTTGATGAAGGTTTCCAGGTAAACGTATGCTAAGTTGTCTTTGGGTCATAATATGGACTCAGCTTCCCAGACAATGTGTGTGACCCTCTATGGGAGTCACTGGGTGCAGTCCGTAGTGCATGCTGGAAAATACAGACCTTGACATACTAAGGGAATTGGCCTGAGCTATAATGTCAACCAGCTTTTAAATGTTGGGCAGAAACATCATTTGCAAGAATTTTTTTCTACTTTATGCTTATAAAATCAAAGCAGACTACCTAAATTCACAGTAGGAGGTTGTGGTGTATAGTGCCCTTCCCACAAAGACATCCACAGAATCTATAAATATTTTGCTTTGCATGGTAAAAGGAATTTTGCAAATGTGATGAAGTTAAGGAGCTTAATGGGGACATTATCTTGGATCGTCTGATTGGGCTCAGTATAATCACAAGCCTGCTTAGGAGAAGGGTGCAGAATGAGTCAGAGTTAGAAAGCAGAGATGCAGTAGCGTAACCAGAGGCTGGACTGATAACGCTTGGAAGATGGAGGAAGGGGCTGTGGGCCAAGAATACATGCAGCCTCTAGAAATCGGAACGATTCTCCCCTAAAGCCTCCAGAGAGAATGCAGCCCTGTCAACACCTTGATTTAGACTTATGACATCCAAAAGTATGAAATAATAAATCCATGTTTTTTAAAGCCACTAGGTTTGTGGCAACTTGTTACCATAGCAGTAGGAAGTCAATCCAGAAGTCAAAGTGAAACATGTCTGTGGGGGCAAAAGCTGATCCAGACAACCGAACAAAAGAGAGAAACAAAGACAGTCATTAACTAAGTATGGATAAGAACCCAGATAGGCTGAGCCAGGCATTCTGTACTCAATTTAAAAAATATAGCATGGCAGTGGACATTTTGATGAGAACAGCACTCGACTTGTCTGTCTCTTGAACTCATCACTCTAACATAGACTGCTTATTTCTACATCAAATTTATAGGGATTGTCCTGATTTCTTCTTTTGTCATCATTCTGCCATTTCCTTCTACTCTTTTTTGTTTTAGATTATCTGCTTCATGGTTCCAGTGTATTCTGATATTTTTTATTAATCTGTGGGAGCTCAGATGCTACAGTCACAATACCAAGGTTACTACCTGTGTAATTATGAGCAAGAAACTCAAAACTCTCCTTGACTCTGTAACCAGAAATATCTAAAAGATCTGTCAAAACCTGTATTATATAATAAGTTGTGAAAACTCATTAGTTATGAGAAGTTAATGAGTTAATATTGTGAAACTTCTCGAGTAATAACTGCACATGGTAAGGAATATAAAAATATGTACTATTAATGAGAAATATATTGGGCAGTTTATGCTGTGTGTAGATAAGTCCAACTAAGAATCTGAAATGTGTTACGCATTTAGTTGGTGGTCATAGATATAGAAAAAGAATTGTTGCAAAATGGAGATAGCATGTTAGAATAGACACTTGAATATTTTTTTTAATATTCAGGGCTTGGCTCATTACATCTAGATTAAAATGTTAATTTAAGTACTTAATGAAAGTTGGAGGAAACTTGTGTAGCTAGATGTTGTAAATAATAACTCCTGATATTTATATTCTTATTTTATTCCTAATATCTTGGCATAAATTAATGTTTTAGATACAAACTGTTCCTGAAATTATTCATAGTATCTTTTGTTTTCAATTTACCTTTAGAACACTAGGCACTTTCTATGTACTGGCAATAGTCTTTTTGTAAAATATGAATGTCTGCTCATGTACTCTCCTGATAGATGTGCTAAAGTATAATTTTGAAAAATTAAAGTAATGGCTTTCGTAGAAATATAAAATGAACATAGAGACACCCAGTGATCTCTTTTGCTAATTCTAAATTTGCTTACACTTACATTGCTATTTTCTCAGAAGATTTCTATGTCTTTAGATTTTTTTTTCCTTTCTTCATTCAGAAATCAGTGAACCTCTCTTATATTCAAATAGTTGTTATCTACTGTAGATATGTAAAATTAATAAAGTTGGGGTCCTATTATAAGAATCTCAAAATCTAGGGCAGTTAGACAGTTATGAGAGAGTCAGTCCCCCTGCAGAGGACACACAGAGCTGACAAGACCTCCTGAGCGATTCTCCCCCTCAACCCATAGATCTCTTATGCATCAACAGGGTGCATCTAAATAGAATATAGAACTTATTTTTCATATATTATTTTTGCTATGTTCTTCTCTATAAAAAATAATTTCTTGCCAAAATCTGGATATAGTTTTATGATTCACAAAAATTTCAAGACAAAGACTACTAAATATAAATATACAAATATAGCTACTAAAATCATTTGTAGCTGTCAAAGCAAAAATTACACGGGAGAAAGCTAAACAGGTAAGGAGGAATCTATTCAAGGCTATTATTGTAAAAGAGAAGAGAAAGCCGACTCAGTCTAAACTCAGCTTGCCTAAAGCAAAGGACTGGAGAGTTTTTAAGAGCTGGGATAGGGTGAGGGGTATTGTAGGTCATCTGTGTTTGATAATTGGTTTTAACCAATGGAAAAGTAAATTTTTTTTTGTTGTGTCTTCATGACAGGAGATAGTTTTACAACTTGGATCAAGGCTCCTGCAGAAGTTAGGCTCTTATCCTCCCACAGAAACTGAGAGATAGAGGCTCTGCCTTCCCTGATGATTACATTTCAAAGGGATGGCTCCTGAGCCCTTGAGGAAGACAGTCCTGGGTTATAAAAATGCCAAGAGGCTTTTAAAAAGATTTACATCTCAAAGGAGCAGAAAAAGGATTTACAAGTACAGGTTTTCTAAAGAAATGCTCTAAGAAAAGAGAGGTCAGAAGCCTAGAGTCCAGAAGAAACCTGTCTAAATTTACTCAAGCTGGGAAAACAGTACTTAACCTTCTTGGTCAAGACCCAGAGAAATAAGAAAATAAGGACAGTAATGAGTTGTGAATAATAAAGATGATGTGTTTTGCTTTTGGAAAGTATGTGGGGAATAACTTTAAAACTCTTATCCTTGTATTTAAATGTATAGAATTATTCTTGCTGTGATACCGTATCCAAAGTGGTAGGTCACTTTTAAGGATCTGGGTAGTAGATTTATTTAGAGTAAAATTATAATAAAGGGAAATTTATAATTGAGGGTTATTTTTCCACAGGTATGGTCTCATTTAAACACATTAACTTAGCAGAAAAGTAAAATTTATATTTATTTGATCAAGAAATAGGGAGGGTATTGAAAGTTGCAGAATATGCTTTGATCTATAAAAACAGCTGGATTCTCCAGGGGAAAAAAAGGCTTTTAAAGATGACAAACAGTCATAGAACTTTTGAACAAAGTCAACGTTAAATATAAGACATTAAATATGTAGACATGCACACATACACAAACACACACACACAAATACACACAAACCAGCCCTGATGGTACCATGGTATGGTTAGAAAAAATAAAATAGAAAATTTCCAGAAGGATTTAACTTGGATCAATTCCTGAGACATTAACCACAACATTGGCCAAAGGTGCGAAATCTAAGAGGTCGCCATTGAGCTTAATGAGAGTATATTTGGCTACAGACCAGAAAGCTATATTAAAAAAGTGCAGTGCAATGATTTTATTAAATGAATTAAAGATCTTTTTAACTTAGGCTTTAGTATTGAAAAAGCTAAAAAAGGCAGGGGTACTACTGAGACTTCACTATTTGTGATAGTCATTTTTTTAAATTAAACAATGAACATTATCATCTGACTTTGCCAAAGACATAGACTTAGGTGCCAGAGAGGAACCATAGATGAGAAAGACATAGTATTTACTTTCCATTTGTTCATAATCTAGCAGGAAATAATGGTACTAATAATACGAGTGTAATAGTAACCCAGCAAATATTATACAGTGATTACTCTACCTCCATCACTATTTTAGGTGCTATACATTTCTAAATAATTTACAACCCTATGAGATTGATGATGTAGGCAAGTACCTAGATGTGATAATATAATACAGTATGAGGCCCTAGTTGCCCTTAAGACTTGAAGAATGTGTGCTTGCTGGAGCAGAAATGGAATGGGTTGTGGACATATATGGCCATAAGTTTACATTGCATCTCTGCCCCTTAAACATGGACCTTTTGGACTTTCACTAGATCTGTTGGCTATTTAGTTTTCACATCAATTAATAATACTGTTTTAGTACATTTGGGTTGCTATAACAAAAATAAAATATACCGGATGTTTAAACAACAAACGTTTATTTCTCACAGTTCTAGAGGTAGAGAAGTCCAAAATCAAGGCAGATTTGGTTTCTGGTGAGGGCCCTCTCCCTGGTTTATAAGACTGCTGTATTTTCACTGTGTCCTCACATGGCAGAAGGGGTGAGGGAGCACTCTGAGGTCTCATTTGTAAGGGCGCTAATACCATTCATGAGGACTTCACACTCAAAATTTAATCACCCACATATGCCCCTACTTTTAATGATACCCCCTGGGAGTTAGGATTTCAACATATAAATTTTGGGAGGGACACAAATATTCAGATCAAAACAAATACTAAGCTTGTACTTTTTAAAAAGGAATGCTAAATATTATATAAAACTCCTTCTTTGTAGTTAGCTCTTAATATAAAAAATATTACTATTACATAGATAAAAGGATTATGGAGACACTTATAAAGAAGTTAATAGTCTCTATTAGATTTAAATAAGAGAAATGACAAAGTTATATGAGAAAGAAGTGCAGCAGGTGATATGTCCTAGAATAGGCAAAGTGTGCTAGACACCCATCCTAGAAGGCCTTGAATGTTAGCCTTACCATTTTGGGTTCCTAAGTCAGGGGGTGTCAAACAACTACCTGCCTGTTATAGTCCAGCCCATGAGCTAAGGATGGTTTTCTATTTTTAAATGATTGGGAAAAAAATCAAAAGAAGAACATGTTGTAATTTATATAGAATTTAAATCTAGTGCCTATAAATAATTATTTGGAAACAACCATTGTTTACACATGGCAGAGAACGTATGTGCTGCAAAATCTAATATTTATTATCTTCTGCATTATAGAAAAAGTGTGCAGACCATCACCTTAGATATAATTCTTTTTTTTTTCTTTTATCCTACATTTCATCATCTTTGATGACAATAAATTTAGAGAACTCATTTTATAATTTGAGAACTAATATACCAAACACACTACTTCTCTCTTTCAGTGTCTCTAACATAGTTGTCACTTGAAAGATGAAAAAGCATTTTGCAGAGGTCACAGAATCACTCTATGGCTTTGCTTGTTTGGATCCATATGACTCTTAATTGATTCCAGCATCTTATTAATCTCACATATTACTTAATGTTGTGGACTACAGTGCGAATGGTGTTTTGTTTAAATTTCCAATTGCATACACTTTCCATGTATATGTAGTTTAAAACATTGAAATGAATCTGTATAGATATTACTTTTATTTTTTCCTTTTCCTTTTCCTCTTTCTTCAATTGTTCTTTTAAATTGTACAAGTATGGCCCTAATAATTAAATCTAATAGTTATGGAATGTATTACTTATATAGAAATCAATAATGAGAAAGACTAATAAAAATTAAAATTTTATTGCAAAAATATCTTCTTCATATATTTAACAATCCTATTCATCACATAATTCCTCTCTTTGAAAACTAGATCTCTGGCTTATTCTGATGTGCTTTGAAAATAATTTTGTATAGCAATTCTTTTTGTCTGTAGTCTTGATTCATAGCCTTTCATATCAATTCTTTTATTGCTCTATTTTCATAATAGCTTTTAGGCAACCAATCATCATGCATAATACTGTGCTTCTTTATGACTTTGTAGCATCCAGATGTCTATACTTCATGTTGCTGCCTTTTAGACACATTTTAAAAAAACAAGTTGCCATAAAATAATTGCATTTGTTTCCACAGTAAATTATAAGTTATTCTTTCATAAGTGAGACAAACTTTTACTTGAATACAGAAATATTTGGTATCCCTTTTGGTAATGTTGAAAACTTGAACAAGTATCTTAAAGGTTGTGGTTTTGCATTCATTTGAAAAGAGTTGGCAAATAGCAGTTTTTAACAAGTTCTATTATATATAGATACATAATATTTGAATATAAGGATTCTCTTATAACTATTCATTTTTATAAGGAACATAAGAACAAACTGAAAAGGTTATTATCCAAACTATTCATGAGTATGTTTAGGTTTCTCAGTAAATGTTTTTAGGTAAATAAGTATGTTTTGCTTTATTCTTATAAGTTTCCCAAATAAATGTTGAATTTATATATAGACCCAAGAAAATTTTAGTGATTAGGCCAGGTTTCTTAAAAGACAATTTGTATCAGAATTACCTGATGAGCCTTCTAAAAATACATACACTGTGTATCATCTAGGACCTGCTGGATCAGAATTTTTTTGGAAAGGGTCAAGTGTGTTTTACAAAGTTTCCCTGGTTGGTTCTGATTCTCTCCTCAAGTTGATAAACATGCGGGCCATTAGGCTAGACCCTGGCTTAAATAATAAACAAACAAAAAAGGCAGCCTCATAAAAAAGTCACTGAATTTGTTGATACAATGCTGTTTATGGCACTGTTCACCATATGCCCCAACATTTTTATATGAAACCTCAGATAAGAATTAAATCTTTTTCTTTTTTCCTGGAGCAATTCTATGAAGTGTTTTGTGGTCAAGAAAAACAATATGCCTGACTGTTTCTTTCCCCATCTTCTACTTTGGCTATCACAATTCTCTGGGTCAAAGGTATAGTTCAATTTTAAGGCTCTTGTTTCCTGGATATCTGCATTCTAGGTTTTTATTTTTTCTCCCAAATTCAAGAAAAGTATCCTTAAGAATTTACTGAGACTTCTCTGTTTAGCAAAAGAACAATAGATACTGGGAATAATAGTGATGAACAAAACAATCTAGGCTTACAATCTAGTGGATGAGACAAATGTTAAATAAACATATCAGTAAGTCCTCTCTGGTCTAGATATTGTAAACCTATTTTGTTATTAATTTGTATATTTTTCTTCTTGTATTACCTAGAGATGAACCATGGGATTTCTTTTTGCAATACTTATGTACAAACACACATATATAGTGTGTGTATATATATTTATATGTAAAGTATATATGAATATATGTATGTTATATTTTATGTTGTTTTAAGTTGTATATATACACTATATACAGTACAGTAGGTATTATATATAGTGTAGTGTGTGTATATATCCTATTTTATAACTAGACTGTTTTATTTATTCTGATCACCATCACATCCTTTGCGGGAAGAGTTGGAATATATGCATGCCTACATATATACATACACATATGCCCATACATATACACACACACACATATATAGTGAATGAATTTGAATTAAAATTCTCAGCATTACATATCAGCTCATTTTTCTTAATGCTTTTTTGTTAAACATTGAAAATTAAGTAAAGTATGTGTTACATGTGATAATTATTTTTTATTTCAGCATATTATGGGAGTACAAATTTTAGGTTACATATATTGCCTTTGTCCCACCCATTATTAAACATAAAAAGTAATTTGGGACAGTTTTTTGGTGATGAAATGGAAATTGAAAGTTATAAAAAGCTATTACTCTCTACACATTGGAATAAGAAGCATGTTATTGTCACAACTTCTACATGTTGTGTATATGATTCTTTTTTCACAGATGGTGCTTTACTAATGCAACATTTAATTGCCCTTACAAACTTTTTAAGCTCCCATGTGGTTTAACTTGGTAGCTATTTTTGAGGAAAATGTTAACATGTTAATCCTCTTGGAAAATTAGATACAAAATAAAGAAATCTACAATATAACTGTCAACTATCTAAAACAAAGAGAGATATACTGTATTTTGATTGAGAAATAATGAAGGCATAAATGATGCTTTATCGGGAACAATTGAGTTTGCCTTGAGACTGGACAAGTTCAGTATGGCAATTCTGCTACTGAAGCTACATTTTGAGTAGCGGAAAACTCATGATCTTAATGTAGTCCCCCAAGTCACTGACCTTTTAAGTGAGAAACTCAATGGAAAGTTATATTTTTATTCCTTTTTAATATACACCCCTGAGTCGTGCAGTTAAATTACATGGTGGAACAATATTACATTGATGTCCCTGTTGGAAATGTTTTAAAATTTGATCAGTTTTCTTTCAAATAATATTCTAAAGACCCACATATGTCTGTCCATGCGACATATAGCAGCAGAGTGGATTAAGTTCATTCAAAAGCACTTAGCATTGTTTATGAGCCAGAAGAGCAGCAGGGATTTTGATTGACATTATTATTTATTATTTTTGAATGCTGATGGTTCATTTTCATGGCAGAGTCCCCTCTATGTTTATTGACATTCATAAATGAAAAAGCTCTGCTTTGCAGACTATTTAATTGCTAATTTAATTTTCCTAATAACTTGCCTTACAGGAACTGGATTTTGAAGCCAAAACAAGTTACACACTACGGATAGAAGCTGCAAATAAAGATGCTGACCCGCGCTTTCTAAGCTTGGGGCCATTCAGCGACACGACAACTGTGAAGATAATCGTGGAAGATGTGGATGAGCCCCCCGTGTTTTCATCACCCTTGTACCCCATGGAGGTGTCGGAAGCCACCCAAGTTGGGAATATCATTGGCACTGTAGCGGCTCATGACCCAGATTCTTCCAACAGCCCTGTGAGGTAAAAGCCCACTCCTCTCCTCTTCTACAAGTTCACATTTATGTGCCTTCATTCACAACTTTGTTTTTATATTAAGATGCTTTTTTGTTTATAACACATAAAAACCCATTTTATATATGTATCAGGTCATAGCAGCAGAGGCAAAGCAGGATCAGAATGACACAACATTTTACTAATTCAAAAATGTCATCCAAGGCCATTATTATGTAGCCATATTTTTAGGCTTCCATTGTTATCCACAAGCCAGGGCGGATATTTCTATTCAACTAATTATCCTGAGCCTCTTTAAGCAAACCGTGTTCAATACTGAAGTGATGCATGTCCTTGCTGCAGGATAAATGCATCTGTTAGAAAAATAATTGTATCAACAATTTAAATTAAAGATGAATTTTTAAACAAAATTTTTATATTAGTCTACTTAGTATATATTTGTTTAGTTTATTAATTACACTTATAAAAATAAAAGCGTACCTTGTCTAAGTTTAATTAAAAATATACTTTCAGTAGTCTTGTATCTAGGCCAAACACATTGTTAAAGCCAAATAATCTCTTTAGGCCTAACACAATGATGATATGTAAGCATTTCAAAATATGCCAGCATTCCATCTTGCAGTGTTTATCTATAATTTATAATCTAATATCTACATGTTTGTTTGTGTGTATGCATGTGTTTGTGTGTGAGTGTAATCTTTATTTTTCTGAGTTAATATTATAAATAGAATGTACTTGAAAGAAAATGTGCATTGTAATATACGTGTTAATTTGGGCTCATAAGACACTTAATTTTTCAGTGTGAAGGCTTGATTTTGATTACAATGACTATAATGTAAAAAAAATCAGTAATTGTTTTATATTCAGATATGGTCAACTTATAAGCTAACCACAGACTTAGATTTAAATGATCTTTAAGAATGGTAAATGTTTTTGAGCTAACTTTTGAGCTAAGTCTTGACATTGGCTATAGAGTGTCATGAAAAATATTTATAATTTAGACAATAATTCTTGGTTAAGAAAAACTGATAATGCTCTTTTCTCCCTTAGGTAATAAATTGATTTTATATATATAAAAATATTTAAAATCTCAATATTTTAAAAATGCTCATACATATAGTTAGTTAGTTTAGTTAGTGCCTTCCTTTTCTTTTCTTTTGCTTGACATTAAAAGAACCTAGTAAAGAGGTGGTACAGAATAATAGTTATTTAAGGAATAAACTCATATTCATTATTTCCCTATCTATACAAAAATTTCAGGATATATGGATGACTATACTATTTTTAATGTGGTGATCATAAATCATTTCTAAGATTATACTTTTCTGTGCACTAGGATATTTGTAAACCACAAATGCGCCAGATAGATTAAGCCTTGATTTTTGTTTCTGGGGTACTTCATTTAGAATAATGACCTCCATTACATTTTGTGTGTTTGTGTGTCTGTGTGTGTGTGTGTACTCTACATTTTCTTTATCCACTCATCAGTTGGTGGGAACTTAGGTTCCATATTTTTGCAATTGTGAATTGTGCTGTGATAGACATATGGATGAAGGTGTCTTTTTTATAGAATGACTTCTTTTCCACTGGGTAGATCCCCAGTAGTGGGAATGCTATAAATAGAATGGTAGGTCTACTTTTAGTTCTTTGAGAAATCTCCATACTATTTTCCATACAGGTTGTACTAATTTATGTTTCCACCAAGAGTGTTTAAGCATCGCTTTTCAACATATGGGAGCCAGCATCTATTGTTTTTTGACTTTTTAGTAACGGTCATTCTGACAGGGGTCATGTGGTGTCTCATTCTGGTTTTGATTTGCATTTCCCTACTGATTAGTGATGTTGAGAATTTTTTCATGTTTGCTGGCCATTTATTTCTCTTCTTTTGAAAAATGTCTGTTAATGTCTTTTGCCTACTGTTAGTGGGGTTATTTATTTTTATTGCTAATTTGTTTGAGTTCCTTATGGATTCTGGATATCAGATGTATAGCTTGTAAATATTTTCTCTCATTATGTAGGTTATCTGTTTACTCTGTTGATTATATCTTTTGCTATGCATAAGTTTTTAGTTTATTTAAGACCTATTTATCCATTTTTGTTTTTGTTAAATTTATTTTTGGGGTCTTACTCATGAATTTTTTTTTAGGCCAATGTCAAGAATATTTTTTCTTAGGTTTTGTTCTAATATTTATATGGTTTCAAGTCTTACATTTAAGTCTCTACTCCATCTTTAGCTAATTGTGGTATATGGTGGTATAATAGGGGTCCAGGTTTATTCTCCTGCATGAGACTATCCAATTTTCCCGGAACCCTTTTTGAAATAGGTTGTGCTTTCCCCAGTGTATGCTTTTGTCTACTTTGTCAAAGATCAGTTAGTTGCAGGAATTTACTTTATTTATGGGCTTTCTATTGTGTTTCATTGGTCCACTTGTCTATTTGTATACCAGTACCATGCTGTTTTATTTACTCTTGCCTTATAGTATAATTTGAAATCAGGTAATGTAATCCCTAATATTTGCTCTTTTTGCTTAGGATTTCTGCAAAGATCACTCAGCAGCAGGCTGTTTAATTTTCATGCATTTTTATAGTTTTGAGAGTTCCTCTTGGAATTGATTTCTAGTTTTATTCCACTATGATCTGAGAAGATACATGGCATGATTTCAATTTTTCAAATTTTCTGTGACCTATTTTGTGGCCTAACATATGGTCTATCTTGGAAAATGTTCCATGTGCTGATGAGAAGAATGTCTATTCTGCAGTTTTGGAGTAGAACGTTATTTATGTAAATGTCTCTTAAGTCCATTTGTTCTAGAGTCTTGCTTAAATTCAGTGTTTCTTTGTTGAATTTTTGCCTTAATGACCTCTCTAGTTCTGTCAGTGTTGAAATTCTCCATTATTATGTTCCTATGTATTTCATTTCCAAGCCCCATGATTGGCCAGACTATAGCACCATTCTAAGTATTATGTCTCCTTTATACTTTGCCCACCCTTCAGATAGCTTACCTAGACCACCATTTCATATGTACTTTGCTTTCCTCTTTTCCCATATGGAAACTAAAACTGCAGTCAAAGCCAAAGGTAGAAATTAGGTGATATTTGAGATTACTTAATTGGAAGCAACAATAAAAAAGATTTTTGTAAAGCAAAAGTGGATAATGGAAGAGCAAACACTTTTCTGCCTTGTTATTTTTTTAAGTAATTGTTTATTATTTTATATACATTTTAGCCTTGAATACTAAATATCAGGCTTTATCTATTAAACTTCATTTCTTTCTCATCCAAGATGGTAAAAAAATGCAAGAGCAGTCTAAAGGATTCTAGACTCATTTCTCATGTAAGCATTGGCAGACTAATCAATGACAGAACATACATTTATTAAGAACCTGCTTTGTGCAAGCCACAGGGGGAGACGCTGATAGGAAAACAAAGATAAATAAAATATTTTCTCTGACCTCAAGGAATTCACAATCTGTATGAAGTAAAAAGATCCCATGGAAATTAAGCAATGTGAGGGGGAAAAATGCCAGCACTGTATGTAACCTGAAAAATTGTGAGATAAATAATAATCACTCTGAGTTCACCGGCCATGAGATTTCATTTGAAGGAGTGACGGCATCAGTAGGGCTTTGAGGGATGGCAGGGTTTGGACAAGCCAAAAAAACCAAATTATGCAAAGTATGCTTATGTTTTATTTAGTTATACCCTAAGAGTCTACTGCTAAATTATGAAATCACAAAATTCATTTCTATAGCCCAAAGTCCCTATGCTAAAAGTAGTCAATGAGTTGAAACATGATATTATTACAAATAAGATCAGATATGAAGATGGGTAAATACAAAATAATACACATCATTTTCAGCATTTCTAACTATAGAAATATGTTTACATTTATATTCAAGGATTCTTGGATAATATTTAACTGTGGGTTCTTTTGGCATTCTGGTATTGTATGTCCTCAGATACAAAGTGATAAAATAATATCAGAAATTACATTATGGAGTGAGACTAGTATGGACACATTTGGGGTATTTGAATAATTCAATGTGTATTTTTTAAGTTGCTTGTATATATATATGTATTTCTGTCAGGTTTCAGCCTGAAATGTTGGTTCTTAGCATGCTCATGGCCAAAGAATGACCAGACATGCCAAAATAAGGCAAGCATGAAAATGAGGTTTATTGAGGAGAGAAAGATACTATTATAGAGCAAGATACAGGTTTACAGAGCATGATATATATGCCACAGATGACTTCTAGACCCATTGTCACAGCAAAGGGAGAGGAAAAGGAAGGGGCCAAAAAGAAGGGCATTGGTTATGGTCTCAGTCTTGTTTCATAGTGCCCAGATAGGGACCTCCCTGTGGCTCGGATGTCACCATGGAACCACTTTGATTGCACAGTTGAGAGTTGCATGACCTGACTCTTAACTACACATGTGGGTTGTTCTAGTTCAATTTCTAGACTCTGTGGTACCTATGCAGCTTGGCCCAGGGGCTACAGAGTCCCTGCAAAATTCTTTTGTAATTGGCATGCTAAGTTCTGATGGACAGATTTGTAGGGTGTTCCCTCTTCCCCTAGCTATGGCAGTTGCTTGGGAAAGGATTAGGGTGGGGCAGGACCGAGATGGGGGCCTGAAGCCCACCCTTGTCCTTCTTCCCAGGTGAGGCAATTGCACCAAGGCAACAACACCCACTTTCATCCCTAGGAGGACTGGAATCCCTCACTGTCTACCTAACATTTCTACATATTAAATCTAAATTTTTTGTGAACATCTGATTTTTATAAGAAACTCAGCCAGCCAGTAACATAGAGAAAAATAGTATTAACAATAAAACTGATCAATTTGAAAAGTAGCAGAAATCAATTTTGTGAGAAGTACTCTATTCCAAAATGCTACTCATATTAACACAACAGCCACTAAAAATGAGAAAGGAAAGTATATGTGTAGGTATCGTGAAAACCATAAAATTTGTTGTTTTAGACTAATGTATTAATACTTACTATTCAGAGATAATTTTCTTGGCTAAAGAATTGTTCTTCTCAGGGAACTTTATATACTAGCTAATGCTTCATATATCAGCTCCAGTTTGTTGCATATCCAGAGGGACTGATAGAAAATAAGTAACTCCTTTAACTCTGGATGATCCCAAGACCTTGCCATTAAGAATTATCATAACCACCAGGACTGTTCAGGATAGTCTGTCTACTCCTTGGCCTTGCCAAAGTTTCCTGTCTCTTGTTAAGCTAATACTTCATTCTCTCTCCACGCTTGCCCTGACTTCCTTCATTATACTCTAGCATAGAAACTTATTAATTCCCTCCTAAATATTTATTATTTAGGTTGCTAGTTTTAAAAATTATTTGTTTATATCTTTCCTGAAATAGAGTGTGTCACTTGCAGATGCTCAAGAATAATTGCTGAATATATAAATGAACAAAAGGAAGACATAGGGAAATCATAATAAATCACAAATTATCTCATATATGTGTATATAACCATATATAACCGTGCATGTGTGTGTGTGTGTGTGTGTGTGTGTGTATACACGAGGCTGTGCTATTTAGTGAGATCTAAGTGGGGATTACAGCTATTAACAAATACACACAATTTATAAATGTAAGCTGCAGAGTTTATAATTTAGAAATGACAAATATTTGAATTATAGAAACTTTCGTTACCCACGTTTCTTCCAAACATATAGAGGTTGCAGTTATAACTAGATCCCTAAATGATTAGTAATTTTTCTATGAGGTGAACAGTTGTTGAAGACATTTAACATAGTAAATGGCTTTTCAATTTTAATATCCTTTATTCTAATGCTGGGATCTTTGAGACTATTCATAACTGAGGCAAGTGTTTTAGTCATTGACTTAACCCTGTGGGGAATTATAGGAACTCATTTAGACAGATGTATTTCAAGTTTAAGTCTTTTTTGCTTTAAAGATCCTAGATTCTGCTTTTTCATCAATATGCAAAGATTATCTTACTTATTAATGTAGATATTTGACAAAATGAACAATTCAGGGTTTTAGTATTGACTCAATTGATGTATGAGTGTGTGGGTATTATTATAATCCTCTTATCAGACATTCCTATCAATTGTCATCATTGGATAAAGCTTACATAACAGTAAATATATATGTATATTGCCTACATAAATATGTGCATATGTATAATATATGTGTATGTGTATGTAATCCTATTCTAAGTAAGCACACTCTACCCTGTCTCTCACATTAAATGCAGCTATCAAACCTGGATTGAATGAAGCTATTCAAGACCCTTAAAAGCAAGTATTATCAGGCAGTCTGGGGAAAAAGATCATTACTAAAATTATCTCAAACCTGTGATGAGTTTACCATTACTTTCCCTCTACCATTCCCTGGCCTAGAGTAGAAACTAGAACAATATTAGCAAAATAAATTCAAAGCAAGCTGAAGACATAAAATATTAAAATAAGAGCATAAATCAATGTATTTGAAAACAAATAATAATAATGCAGAAATCAATGAAATCAGAAGCTCATTCTTTGAACAAACCAAAACACTGATAAACCTCTATAAACACTGACAGAAAACAAAGAGCAGGAACAAATTATAAATATTAGGAACAGAAGAAAAATATTATTACAGATGATGCAATCATAAAAAAAGAGGATGAGAGAATACAATGGACAAATCTACCCATGTAAGTCTTATAATTTAGATGAAATTTGGCAACTTAGATGAAATGGATCATTTTTTTTTAAAAGTGTACACTTAGTAGATAACATGAATAATTCTATAATTATTAAATGAATTACATTGGTAGTTAAAAACTTTCTGAAAAAGAAATATCCAAGTCCAGATGGTTTCACTGTCATATTTTACACAATATTTAAAAAATTACCATCAAGTCTATACAATGTTCTCCAGAAAATATGAGAGGGAACACAATGCAACTTTTTTACGAATTCAGCATTTTCCTTACTACTGCAATCAGGTAAACATAGTATAAGAAAAGAAAACTTTAAATCAAGAGCCCTCATACCAATATTTTCTACTATATTTCAGAAAAATAAATCAAATAATATGTAAAAGAATAATACACCATGATAAAGTATGCTTTATCCCAGGAGCATAAGGTTGGTTTAATACTAAAAATTAGTTAATAATTCACCATATTAAGAGAATAAAGAAGTAAAATCACACAATCATATCAATTGATATAGAAAAATGTATTGGCTAATGTAACATTTATTTCTGATAAAAACTCTTAGCAAGCTAGGAATAGAGTGGAATGTCTTCATCCTGATAAAGGAGATTTAAAATAATATAGCTAATATTATGATCAGTGGTGAAAGATACAATGCTTCCCCTGCCCCAGTTCAAAAACAAGAAAAAGATACGTATTTCATCATTTATATTCATCATCATATTGGAAGTGCAATAAGGCAAGAAAAAGAAAGAAAAAGTCATACAGATTAGAAAGGAAGAAATAAAACTGTCCTTGTTTTCAGAAGGCATGCTTATTGTCTACATAGAAAATTCCAAGGAAATGATAACAATAAAAAAAGACTCCTTGAGCAATAAGTGATTTACCAAGATGGCAGAATACAAATACAACAAAAAACCAATTATAGTTTTATATATCAACATGGAACAATTTGAAACCAACTACATATATAAACACAGTTTACAATAACTTCAAAAAATAAAATACTTAGATATAAATCTAACAAAATCTGTATAGGACCTGTATGTTGAAAACTATAAAACCCTAATGAAAGGAATCAGGGAAAGCCAAGCAGAGAAATGCACTATGTTCATGCTTTAGAAGACTCAATGTTGTAAAAGTATCAGTTTTCCCCAAATTAGTATATAGATTTAATGAAATCTCAATCAGAATCCCAGCAGTTATTTCTACAGATATAGAACAAGGTGATGCTAACATTTATATGGAAACACAAAAGATTTAAAATAACCAAACAATTCTGAAAAGGAAGCATAAAGTTTGAGAAATTAGTCTATCAGATTTCAACACTTATTATACAGCTACATCAATCAAGACACTGTGTTATTGACAAAGTGGGGTAGTATACATATAAATCAATAAAACAGAATAAATACTCTAGAAATGAAACCACATACATATGGTCAATTTACTTTTTACAAAGGTGCAGAGGCAATTTAATGGAAAGAACGGGTTTTCCAACAAGTAGTATAACAACTGGGCAATCATATAAAAAAAAATGAACTCTGACCTACACCTTCCATCAAAATGCAAAACTATAAATATTTTAAAGAAGAACATAGTAGAAAATACTCATGACCTATGGTTAGGCAAAAATTTCTTAAACATAGGAAATTCTTAAACAATAGGAAAATCATTAAAAGAAGAAAATTGATATATTGGGCTTCATCAAGATTAAAAACGTGCTTGTTGAAAGGTACTCTTAAGAAAATGAAAAGATAAGCTACATATTGAGCACAGGGTTTCAAATTACGCATCCAACAAAGACCTTGTATTAAATATGTATGGAGTTCTCAAAACTTCACATGATGGAAAAAAACAACCAAATTAAAAAATGGACAATGTTCTTAAACATATATTTCACCAGAAAGGATATGAATATGACAGATAATCACATGAAAGTATGGTTATCATCTTTTGCCATTAGGAAGACGCAAATTAAAAGCACAGTCTGAGGAGATTGTAGAGTAACTGGAACTCTCATATATTTCTGATGGGAATGCAGCAATGCTGAAAAATAGTTCAGCAGTTTCTTACATATTTATCATGTGACTTAGTGATCCCACACCCTGGAGAAGAGAAAATGTGTTGAAATAAAATTTGCACATGAATGCTTATAGTAACTCTGTCAAAACTGAAACCAACCCAAATATCTTTTAACAGATGAATGAATGAGTAAACATGCTGTCATATATTTGTTTGAGCATTTAAAAAAAAATGAGCACAAAAGTAGAATAAATCTCAGTCATTACAATGAGTGAAAAAAAGTCAGTCCCTAAAGGCTACATTCTGTATGGTTCCCTTTAGATGACATTCACAAAAAGATGTAATTATAGTGTTGGCTAGCAGATCAGTGTTTGCCAGGGCTTAGTGGTGGGGAAGGTTGTAACTACACAGAGATAGCACAAGAAAGTTTTGTGGTGATAGAACAGTTCTGTATCCTGATTTCCACAAGGGTTGTATAATTCACACATATGCATTACAATTCATAGAACAGTACACCAAAAAATCAACATTCCTGTTATTTTAATATAAATAGTAAAATAAAATTTTAAAATTGTGAATTATCTCTTTTGAGAATTGTTTAAAGGGATATATAAATCCATTACTTTATATAGCCTAGCTTTACACTCTGAATCAGGAATGAACATTGGAAAGATTCTTTGGTGGGCATTCTTCTTATGTTTAGACCTTAGTTTCAGAAATGGTACAATGGACAGCTTCATAAAACTCATTAATGAGTTCACACTCATTGTTTATTCTTTATTGATAAAGCATATTGAAGCTACTGTGTAACATATCATCTCTCTGTGCAATGTAATTTTTTTAAAAGCCTACTAGCTTTGGCTGTCCAGTTTTCAAGTTGTCTCATAGTTGCCCTACATGAGCAATAGAATATAATGAATTGTTGGTGCATTGTTTCCAAGGCTAGGTCATAAAAGTGTTGCAGCTTTCACCTTCTTATATATTTTTTAATTACTCGCTCTGGGGGAAACTAGCCATCCTGCCATGAGGACACACAGAGAGAGTTACTCAGAGCAGCCAACTTGTCAGCACCAACTAGTCATCCATGCCATACACATGGCATCCATGTGAACAAGGTACTTTGGAACTGGATCCTCCAACCTCAGTCAAGACATCAAATGACTGCAGACCCCGCCAACATTTGACTGCAACATCCTGAGAGGTCAGGAGTGAAAGCTGCCCTACAAACGCACCCCCAAATTCTTGTTGCAAAAAATATAAAATATATTAAATGAGTACTGTTTTTTAAGCCACTAAGTTGGAGGTATTACAATGCAATATGCATATACGTAGAAGTGATAATAATGAGAGGTGAGGTTATCAAGGCAAATTGATATTGAGAAGATGTTGCTAGCATCAATAGATTGTAGGTCTTTATCAGGATGAAAAATTGCTGGGGTGGGAGGTGGTGAACCGAGAATAAGATGCTTAAAGTAATTTTCAGCAGTAGTGCATATATGAGAACTGACAAGCCAAGGGTATGTTTATAAGAATCTATGACTGAATTGGGGGAGAGGAACAGATCACTGGAGAACATAATGGAGAAGCCAGTATGTCTGATGGAACATAGGTGTAGTTGAATCAGTTACTAATTATCATGCCAAAGTGGATGTGTGTTAGAATTTAGTATTTCTGTTTGTTCTTTTGTTTGCTTAATTATTTATTTTTAAATGATATCTTTTCTTTCACCCAACTAGAAAGACTGTGAGGGGAATTTGAAAATGATTATTAATGAAGAGAGGATAAATTTTGTAGGAGACAAATAATAGTATGAAATAAGAATATAAGTAGAGCAGTAATTTTTCGCTGATGTTTGGATTACAGATATTTTGAGAAAAGGCTTTTGTATGCCAAACTATTTGTGCAATTTTAGGGATTCTACTTTGAAACATGTCTTTAGAACCCTGATCAAGGCCCCCGAGTAAGAAGTACCAAAAAAAGTGTGTGTGTGTGTGGCGGTAGGAGGGGGGTAGTTATTAACCAGTTGGTGGTATCAAAACAAAAGATGTTACTAAGAATATGTGAATGAACAAGATGTCTACATGTATTTCATTTTAGAAGGACCTATAACAGTGACAGGACTACAAAATCTATTATAATGGTTTTCAGTAGTAAAAATAATAATAATAATCAATAATAATACTAATTGACAATAATTGAAGCTCTAAGCTATAATGACATTCAAAGACACTGTGAAGAATACTATACTATGGTGTTCATTTTGTACTGTCTGACAGAAAAACAAACAGATTAGTGGCATGCAGGTTATAAACCATCTGTTACGTGGGTAAAGTTTCAACTAAGCCATGTATTTATGTTACTAAAGTGACAAATCATGAAGTCAGCAGGATTGGCTACACAATTAATGAAATAATTTTAGCGAATTATAATACAACACAAATGTTGCTTTTTTTAATGTTCAATTAGGTATTCAATTGACAGAAACACAGACTTGGAGAGATACTTCAATATTGATGCCAACAGTGGAGTTATTACCACTGCCAAATCTTTGGACCGAGAGACAAATGCTATTCATAATATCACAGTCCTTGCAATGGAGAGCCGTAAGTTGTGAGGTTTCAAACTGAATTAGGTTAGAGGATAGTGAGAGTGGAGAACAGGTTGTCATGAGGTTGTAAACTCAACTTGAATTATATTATTTGCTTATTTGAATTGAACAAAAACTTGAATATCCCAAGTTTCTAAGCTTTGACATATATTTATACTCACTGGCTTTATATGCTAATATTTGCAAAATTAATGAACAGAGATGTCTAAAAAATAATGGGCCTGGATTATCTTCAGAGGGCTTCTTGTTGTTTTCTGGTCTTAATTTATATATCTTGTTTATGCTGATATGGAATTGGTGAAATAGCTTACAATAATTAGTAAATTGATCTCCAACCAAGATACCCAGATTTGAATATTCTGATATTTGAATATTCTGATATTCTTATCCCTGATAAAAAAACTGTTGAAAAAAGAATGCATAATTATGTGCATATATGCATATTATATATTTAATGTATATGCATATATGATATTATACATCTATTTGTAAAATAAATGTATGTTTATTCATACAAATATGAGCTCAAGCATCAAAGAATATTGAAATTCATGGTTTACTGTTCATTCTTCTTTCAACAATTTTCTTATCAGGGACTAAAAAATACACATATAAATACTACATATATATGTACTCATACACATACATATGTGCATGTGTATATATACACAAATAATATACATATACATAAATACGTATGTATATTTGGATCAGATTATCTGTAGCTTCCTTTAAAGAATACAGCATTAGATTCTAGATTGCATTTGGGGCTTGGTCATTTTATTATTAGAATTGTGCTTTAGAGAGGCAAACATTTTTGGTTGATTCTAATTGTTTCTAATATATGTTTATGGATTGAAATGGAAGTGTAATAACAGCTTATCTATCAGAGCAAATGATAAGACATTTTCTTATTTATTAGAGAATCCATCTCAAGTAGGAAGAGGCTATGTGGCCATTACTATACTTGACATTAATGACAATGCCCCTGAATTTGCCATGGACTATGAGACCACTGTCTGTGAAAATGCCCAGCCAGGGCAGGTAAGAGTTTTCAGAACACCTTGCTTCTAGTTTGTGATTTCTTTACAAATATCCAGCAGCAGTTGCCTTTGAAATTCTTCCAGTTTTAATATAAAATATAATCAGTTTGTTTCAGCAAAGCTAACACTTTGATGTATATAGCATGAACTAATATTAAAGGAACTTTCAAATTTTGGTTTAATTGGGGTGATGAAAATTCCTCGGGAAGAAAAGGTAAACATTGTAAAAGCCCTGTTAAATGGCTAAGGGCTTAGACTCCTTTAAGGAGAAATATAGCATATTAAGCTTGATTGGGCTGTTTCCCACATTACAAGGCAGGGTTTAAATGTCTTGAAGTTCTAAGAATTAAGCATAGTTCAATCTCAGTTTGGTTTGTTCATCCATTGTTCGTTGTCTTGTGATGTTTACTGGGATGTCTAATCAATTGGTCCAGCTTATTTCTCAGGTTCACAAAAGTAAATGCAAGCATGAACTTTGAAAAGGGCAGGAATTGTTTTTCATAGCCCTTTTTTAGATTGGGTTCATATTAATACATCTGATCCTCTCCCCCAGCTCATTCAGGAAGGTGGTGTTTATTAGAGGTGTAAATTGCTCTGTCTTGCCGCAGAAAACTTAGCATAGTGCACCAATAGGCTTTCACGTTTTACGTTTTTCTTTCCTAGGTCATCCAGAAAATCAGTGCAGTTGATAAAGATGAGCCATCCAATGGACACCAGTTTTACTTCAGCTTAACGACGGATGCATCAAATAATCACAACTTTTCATTGAAAGATAACAAAGGTAGGGTGTTACTGTCTCTGGTGGAGGCAGCAGGTACCAACTCTCTAAGCAAGTACGTTTTTCTGCCTTCAAGAATGCTGATTATGGATTTTTTCTTAACAGCAAGGACATTAATTAAAGGGCAATGAGCCCCTCAAGTAATTTTTATCTATGGATTTGCTGTCATGAAGGAGAAGCTGCTATTTAAATCATGTTAGGCCTAAAGCCAAATAGGAGGGAAAGTTAGATCTCTCTCTTTCTTTTCTTCCAGACACTTGCTTCCTTATTTGTATAACAAGTTCATTATCCAAACAATCTAATATGTTGAGGGCCAACTAAATGCCTAAATAAGTACTATGATACACTACATAGATACAACTGGAAACAGTAAAAAAACAATGACTCCACACATTTTAACATAAATCAACTTTGACAATATTTTCAATAATAATATCCATTATTCTTTGTTTTTACATAAACATAAAAGTAATCCATGCAAATAAAAATAATAAAAAATGATGATCTATTCTTGATGCTAAGAAATATAAAATAAAAATAACAAAAGTACTCTCCCATATGCCTAACCACATTTTCTTGCTGCAAAGGTAAACACTCTTAGAAGTTTCCTAAGTGTCATTATAGAAACATTTTTACAAATATCTATAAGTAGATTCTGGTCTTTTTTAATAATATAGATATTGAAAATTATAAGAACTTTTAAAGAAAGCATGAGAACTTGCTATTTATTATCTAATTTTGAATTCATATATTTCAAAGTGTTTTCATTCACGATACTTATTTTAGAACAAGAGCTTTTGAAATTGATATAAAGGGAAAATAGTATTCTTCAACAATGTGGAAAATGTAATTCTTTTTCTGATTTAGATTTATTATCTGAATTTGGTTTCAGGGAAAATATATAGAAATAGATTTGCTAGTCAAATACTGGCTTGTCTAAAGAGACTTGCTTTCAAAAGATGGATGTTATGAGGAATTTTGCCTGAGGCCACCACCTTCTTTAGTGCACAAATTCCCACTTTGGCCTCAAAAATTCAATCAGAAAATAATATTTTTTTCCTGATCTCATTCTCCACTTAATGGGAACACTATCTTGTCCCTTTAGTAATATAAAAGGAAGCATATTCTCTATGTGGGTAACCCCAGACTCGGACTTAATCATAGTTGGAAGGGATGGCTCTCAGAACTAGGATTCATGCGGAACAGACACAGAAAGGGGAATTTATGACCTTCACAAGGAGAATATAAATATATCCCCCATGTGTCATCATCCAATACCACCATGATGGCTGTACTGCATGTATGTGAAAAGGTCTGTATTTATAGGACATCCACATTGCCACACAACTGAAAATTTGTCTATGTCCAACCCAGAGCTCCCCTGTACCCTGTACCCCTGCCTGTACCCTGCACCCCTGCCTGTACCCTGCAGGAAAACATACAAACAGGGAGAAAGTCAGTTCTCATGTTGTCTTCCTTCTTAGGGAGCAAATATAGAACATGATGAATTTTATGGTATCTTTTCTGAATGTAGGGGTTTTTTATCACATGTTGGGCATTTCAGCTTGTGCTCCTCAATTCACTGTGTGTGTGTGTGTTAGTTATTGTGATGTCAGTCAGGTTAGATTACAAATCAACAACTTTGTAAAACTTTTTGTATCAAATCATAGACACATATAACATCTGAGTTGGTGGGAACCAAAGGCATATATCTGTGTGTTATTAAGTGTGTAGGGACATACTCAAGACAATACTTTTCAACAATTTCAGGCTTGCCTTTACAGTGAGTAACTTCTCAAATTCATATTTTTTAAAATAAAATATTTGTTTATATAAAATCCTGCCAGGTGGAATCTGAAAGTCAGTTTTATTATTATACTTTCTCATCTATAATTGCATGTAATATATTTTCTGCAGTCTGATGTAAGCTAGCTATTTTATGCTATTTGAGACGGAATAGATTTCAGCTTGCTCTTTCATTACAGTATTGTTAATTCTTTCATGCCATCATTGGATAAATATCTTTTTTGACAGTTTGGAATATATACACATAAGCACACTGAATGAAACTATGGTCCTGATCTTCCTTCATTTCCTTTATATTTTCATTAATAGCTATAAATTGTAAGAATCCCATAATTCTCTAATTGGTTAAGACAAGTTAGTTGAAAAAATTGCTAACAGGTAAAAAATCTATTTCTGACATAGAAATCACAGTTATGATATTGTAGAGACTTATTCATCGCTTTTAAAAATTTATAATTACTATAATTGTTTAGCTGATATATTATATTGAATATAAATTAAGCACAAATGACCTGTTTTATCACTGATAAAATGTTTATATACATGCAGTAACTATAAATACTAATATAGAATTTTCTAAAACTATATAACAATTCCTTTTCTGAATGTCCTTTTCTATGTACTCCATTTAAATAAAGCTAAAGTGGTTTATTTTACTTGCTTCTATATTAAGCTTGAAACTTGTCAAAGAAATGATTGAAAATTTTATCTGTGCTATATGATGATGCCTCAAAAATATTTAACCTCTTAATTTTTACTATCTTTTCTGTAAGTATATGGTTTGAATTTTTTTGTTTGCTTTTTAATTTTTAATTATTAGGGTAGTTTTTACAAAGTTGCACTTCATGCAATAAGTGATGCATAAACATTTTCATATTTGGTTTTGCTTTATAACTACTTCTTTGGCTATAACTGTGTAGAATAACATAGGTATCTTAAAAATGTATTACACCAGGAATATGTCTCTCTGTCCAAAGGAACTCAAGGGAAATTGTTGAATAAAAAAGATCTGCAACTCCAGAGCTTTCCCTAATTAAAGAATCAAAGTAAACAGAGTGATTTAACTAAAGTTTGGAGAGGCAGATTCCATCAGAAATCTTGTGTTACATATTTGCTTTCTTTATCCTAGATAACACAGCCTCGATACTAACCAGGAGAAATGGCTTCAGGAGACAGGAGCAATCAGTTTACTATCTGCCGGTTTTCATTGTGGACAGTGGATCCCCTTCACTTAGCAGCACCAACACCCTCACTATCCGTGTCTGTGACTGTGATGCCGATGGCATAGCCCAGACCTGCAATGCGGAGGCCTACGTCTTACCTGCCGGCCTCAGTACGGGAGCCCTGATAGCAATCCTCGCCTGTGTCTTGACATTATTGGGTAGGTAATATTTCCAGGGCTTGCTTTGTAAGAGCAGTCAAAACGATAAAAATGTGTCACAACTTTCCTATTTTCTTCTCCATTTCTTTGTAGTACCTTTTGGAGAAAGTAAATATTCCACTGGATGGTGTTTTGCTCATTAAGTAATACAATTGTTGGCCATACTTTCCAGTGATAAATTTAAAGTATAAGTCAGAAAAAAATATTAATTTTATTTTCAAAATAGCACTGCAGATAAATAGTATAGCTTATGCTTAAAATTGATGTTTTTCAATTTTTTAAAAAATTTAACTTATCCCAGCTCTTAGCTTTAGAACACTCTACAGAGGAGATGCAGTAGACTAGAGAGAACATTTTCCAGATTTTTTTGATAATGTGCTTACTTTAGAAAATTATGGCTTTATAGTCTACCTTTTTGAGAAAATATTTACAGTGGCTTAAATTATTTGCACATTTTAAAAGACTACAATTTCAGCAATGCAAACGTCATAATTTCCTAAGTACTAACCTATTTAATTGTACTTCTTAATGATTAATTTATTATTTGGTTAAATTAGATTTATCTCTCATATTAGAATTGCAGTTTTGTAAGAGATTATACAGCATCCTTTTAAAAATTGGGAGACATCCAACGTGGACATTGGGTAATGGGTTTATTCCGAAAGCAACATTTTCCTTCACAGTGTAACTTCCTATAACAAGGACAACAAGCTCTTAATATTTCACCTGACACTATATTGTGTGTTTCCTTGGAGTCTAATAGAATTTCTAAACCCATTTATAGCATATTTTTTTTTTATAACAGGAGCACTTACAATGGCTGTTAGCATTTTATAATGTTTAAAAACTATATTGGTGGAGTTAGGTAAACCCAGGTTTTATTTTGCCACCAACATACACTAGTTTGTCATGAGGGGAATGTTAATTCCTCTATAGATGGCTTCTTACCCTAAAAGGGGAAAATAACAGAACTAGCCTCATATGTTTGTTGTGATAATTAAATGAGATAATTCATGAAAATAACAGTGCCTACTTTCTTATAAAGAAATAATTCATGTAATTCATGTAAAGAAGAGTACCTACCATATAGTGAACATTTACTAAATTTTAAGTGTTATTGAAGAAGCAAAAATTCTAAGCTAGGACCTAGTAAGCAATACATTGTAAATAGTCTAATAAAAATGGAAATTATTACTTTCAATAACTTTAGCTAAGCAAATCAATCTAGAAGCAAATAATTAAACTGCTTTTTTCAATAGAAGTTCATATATGTGCAGAAACTTTCAGAAATTCACTAGAAATGGCAAATGATTCTCAATTGGTGCCTGATAAGGGACTAGAATAAAGTTTGAAAAGGGTGGAACCATTTCAAACATTTTATTGGTCTACTGGATTCCAAAACATAATAATAAAGATGCATTAGTAAATTGCATATTTATTTTATAGTAGCAGAATAACCTACACAAGAAGATTAAAAAATTTCCCTTCATATTTAAATACTCATTCATTAGCTTAAAATCACAGAAAAGGTAATGAAAGCATAGGTAGATGGTGTGTGGAAGACTATTTAAACTTAAGCTAACCAGTTTATTACACGCACCTTAGATAATACTGTATTTTAAAGATAAGATAAAATTGTATTACCCACATTTTCATTATCCTCAATAGTGAATTGACTTTTGCTTTTTTAATGAGTGTCTGTCTGATGAAGCTTATTTTACTTTTAGTAAATACTTTCACCTGTGACTTGGGGGTTTCTTGCAACTTAGGTTACTTGACCATTCTAATTAGTTAAGAATCATCAACTGGTTCTTTCTGAAAGTAAATGAAATAGAATTTTATTAGATTTCATTCTTGGGTATACTATGTATGAGTGTGTGTGTGTGTTTGTGTCTATAATGGTTTGAGAGATTTTGTCAACATTTAGGTAAGTATGACTACTCTTTCTATTAAATTTGAACATACTGCTTAAGTAGACACTAGGTTTGGAATGCCTCTTCTGTGTCTAAGGATTAGGTTGTTATGTCCTATATTTTATTCATTTTTTAAAAGTTGCTGCAAATCTCCAAAAACATAAGTCAATCCAGAGCCTATTGCACTGGAATACAGTTTGGAACTGTGGGCTTCTGCCTGCAGTTTTCATTTTTATAGTGACTACACAAGAATCAGTATCTTCAAATGCTAGCATTTTAGCTCAAAAGTGTGGTCTCTGTGTCTTATGTCCTAAGTTTTTACAAGCAGATAATCAGGAATTTTTATATCCTTTTGGTTCTGTCACCACTATTATCGGCTCTGGATTTTCACACCATAGGTGCTGAGGACAGCAAGATTGAAGTATTCACAGGGTTGCAGGTGGTGTACACAGCCTGACATGGAACTTGATTTCTAATGCACAAATGACTCATTCTTTACAACACCTCAAAAAGTAGTGTGAATCTTTTCCCCAGACATTAGATCTCAGGATTGGTAACTCAAACCCTTTCAGACTTCTGAATGAATATTAATAGAAAAAAGGAAGATGAGGAGGTGGGAATGGAGAAGAAGAACTTGAGAATCAAGTTCAATTAAGGATGAAACTGTAGAAGCACCTGGGCTTAAAAAAAGTATACTTCACTACATGGTACGTTTGTGTTCCAGAGATATGACAAGTTAAAGCTACCTGTAACATGACAGAGGGAATGCATGGAAGGTTCCCAGAAGTTTAATGCTGGAAGGCATCCCAGAAATCGATTCCAACCCAAACTTCTACACTTTATAGAGGGGAGTAGATTGAGGTACAGTTAGGTTCAATGATTTGCAGGGGTTTTTATTAATATAACAAGTTAGTGGCTATGATGGGATAAGATTCTAGATCTCTTTGTTCTCAATCACCATTTTTGGATTAAACTACAAAGGAAACATGACTTGAAAAATATAAAAATTGTTACTCTCACATAGTCCTGAAATTCACGTCATCATGTTTCACATTTGAAATTCATGTTATCTGAAGTTGGATTTGTCAGTCTTCCCCTCTGTCTGTATTCTTCTAACTTTATGATGGACTATTTTCTGACTTTTCTCTAATTCTCACTCTTGTTCTTACTACTCTGTTTTATCTGCACCTGAATTCTCTGAATGAAACAGATGATCTAAATATTAGAACATGAGGTTGCCTTTATTTACACCAAATAGAGCTTGAATAAGACACATTGCCATATTCAAATTTTATGGTAATCAGTTAGGTGCCTTAATTATTTTTCATGCAGAAAAAATGTATCAATATATGGCAAGATGCTCTAGTATTCTAAAGCTTGAATAAAACTTATGACCCATCACTGACACCAATGGCAATTTAATTATGTATTTTTATCATAGTTAAATTCATATCTGTTGATATATAATTTTTCCACCAGGCTAAAAGCACTTTTTAAAGAAAAAAATACTATGAATAACTGACACATTAAACTATTACTCCAGTGTATTTTTCAAAAATAAAGAGGAAGAATTTCAGCTTTGTTTTTAACTATGGTTTCAATATTTAATATTATACATCTATTCTGAGGATATTATAGCTAGATTCTTTCTGTTCCTCTACACAAAGAAGCTGTTTTCTTCACACTAAAGCTGCCACTGAATTTACTATATTAAGTTTTGTTGTCTTCCTACTTGGACTTTGAGGTCCAAGTAATTGAAGTCCTGTAGCATTTCTTCCAGCTCTTTGCTCTTCTGACACAATTGGGATTAGTTAGACTGGCCTAGTTTCATAAATTCAGGTTAAATAAGGTGTTTGTAGAAACTCACTGTTCACTACATGAGACTCAAGCTCTTCCAGTGTGTCTGGGATGGTCAGCTTGTCGTTTAGCTGTCATGGGTTTTTTCACTTTTCTTCCCTGATCAAGTGCACCTTTTAGTACCAGGTACTAAACTATATTTGGTTTCCAGTAACTGTGGCTGCTCATGAGTTTGTTCCACAGGAAAAATACTTTCCTGGTTTTGTAAGTGATAGTGAACGTTACTGAAGTAAAAAATATATATTCAATTGCTGAGAAAAAAATGGTAGCACTATGTAAAAAACATATCCCCGTCATAATCTATAATGATAGAACATAATTGACATAGCAGTCCTGAGATAATAATGGGCAGACTACAGTTAGCTAATTTATGGTAACACATGTGTTCCTCTCTCAAACAAGCATGAACACAATAAAAAAAAATTACATTTCATAAGCTCATACTATGTGCTAGACATTAGCTTAAGTGCTTTACAAACATTATCTAATTCTCATAAATCCCCTAGACAATTATTATTATACCCACTTTTCATATAAGAAAACTACAACTTAAAGGAAATATGCACAAAGTTCTAGGGTGAATGAATGTTAGAGTTAGAACCCAAATACAGGCAAGGCTGCTTTCTGAATGTTCTTTATAAAGTATTTTTCCATATGTGTTTTCCAACATGAATGACCTGTGTGTTTGGGGGAAATGTCTATAAGTCTGTGGATATCACAGTCTGGCACTGCCAAATTAGAGGCAGCAGTATTTTTTATCTGTTTCACATAGCAGTTTTATCATTTCTTTGGTTAATTCTGGGTCTAATTTATAGTATCTTCCAATTACTTTCAGCCTCCAGAGAACACATTTAGAATTGTGTATGTTAAATTTGAGGTTATATTTCAGTATAACCAAAATAAAATTACACAAATTGTCTCTGTGCATAAAACATTTAGAAAAGTTTTAAGTACTTAGGAAAGTTTTTCTCTATCTTAACTGAGACTAAAGTAAAATCTTTCTAACTCTCACATTTAAAAAAAAAAAAATTGTGATACTTGTTTTGGGAAAGATAAGATCCATTTTAGTTATAGTAAAACTTTTTCCTGTCTTGAAAAATGGAAAAAATTGTCTCCTTTATGTATGATTTCCAAATCTTTGGTTCCTTGTTCTACTGGAGAGCTGAAAATAGAAATCTCAACAGAAATATCAAATCCTGAACAATTCTCCTACATTCCTGCCTCTTTTTCTGGTTTATTTTCTACCTATATGTTTTTCTGAGTGGAATCAGCCAGGCTTCCTTCTTCTCTCTTCCACCCTCCATAGTCAAGTAGTCCCTAAGTACCTTTTTTTTTTTTTTTTTTTCTTTTTTTGAGAAAGGGTCTTGTTCTGATGCCCTGGTTAGAGTGCAGTATATTTATTTCTCCAATATGATTCAAGTCTCAGGGATATACATACCAAGAATGTTTGTCCATTTCATTCTCCCTTTGCCCTGTTATTTATTTATTTATTTGAGACAGGGTCTTGCTCTGTCTCCCAAGCTAGCATGTAGTAGCATCATCATAGCTCACTGCAACCTCAAACTCCTGAGCTCAAACGATCCTCCTGCCTCAGACTCCAGAGTAGCTGGGACTACAGGTATGCACCACCATGCTTGGCTAATTTTTGTATTTTTTGTAGAGATAGGGTCTTGCTCTTGCTCAGGCTGGTCTTGAACTCTTGACCTCAAGCAATCCTCCTGCCTCAGCCCTGAGTATTTTTAATTTTACTTTTTTGGTTCTTGAATCAATTCATTTATCTCCCTGTTTTTGCACCTGATTTTGTCCAGCGTCCATCTTTTCTCTCCTCAATTATGGCAACTGTCTCATTCTCTATCAAAGCCAATCCATCAGAACTGCAAGGCAAGCTTTTTACAATCAAACAAGATGTGACAACCCCAGCTTAAAATAATATTTTCATGACTCCTCATTGTCTAAGAACTAAAATCGCAGACAATCCATCAGCAGACTGCTCCCTCCCAGTTCAACCTTATTTCCCTTACAAGGTGTACTTTAGCCAAATTGCATGAGTTGCTTTTTCTCATACTGATTCTGTTTTGTCTTACTTTTTCTAACCTGCCTTGCTCCTTCTGCCTGGAATTACCTCTCTGTGGGATCCACAAGTGGTTTACTCCTTCGGTATGCAAGACTCACTTCCTTGGCTTCTGAGCCAAGGTTAGGTGCTGCTCCTAAGAGCCCCACCTAAGACACCTTGTGTCTTAGGGCATCCGTCAGAGGTGATTTGTCTGCTGCATTAGTTTGTCTCCTTGTCCATCTACTCCAGTAGACTCCTGCTTTTGGAGGCAGGAACTGAACATTATTTTATTATATATATAGCACATATTAAAATGCTGATCTAACATATACAAGGCATCCCATATATGCATGCTGAATGAAGCATGAATGATTTGAATGTACTCATTTATGGAAAAGAATATTGGTTTTAATTTTTGTCATTTATAGGAGTATCTCCATTGGACTGTGATTTCTCAATTTCTCAAGATTCTACATTTTTAGGACATTTTTCTGAGATTCAGTCTATTTCTTTAATGTCTCAGGAAAATGGATATGACAGAGGTTAAAAGTATTTAAATTTTATTTTCAGTTTAATAGCCATGGAACTATATAAGGGTTCAAGAAAAAAAAAATCAGAATGTATGACTAAAAGTAGATAGATAAAGAAAATATTGCAGAAGAGATGTGAAGGATACTAATTATTATCAGTTTAAAATTCAGTTAAAATGTTTTAGTTGATATCTAATTTATCTCAATCACGTACCTGGATTATGTCAATTACAAATCTTTATTTATCCTTTGTGAAAATAGGTAGTAGAGTGGGTCCATAGTAAAAGTTAAAAGTTTGACTTTTTGTTACTGAGAATCGGCATGTATCTCTGATTCCATGGCAAATAAATCCAGACAAAATGACAAGTTGATTTCTACTTATCCTTTAGATCTTTGCTTAGATGTCACTTCTAATGACATTTTTTTCTGATCACAACCAGACTGTGCTGGTGCTTCTGTATTTTTCCTATAATTTTACTTTTTAAAACATAAATTATTTTACTTCTTTGCTTGAAACATTTCAGAAGCATCAAATGTACTTACATAAAATCCAAATGTTTCTCACGGTCCACAAAGCAAAGCACGTTCTGCCACCTGCCCGCCTCTCTAAGGTATCAGGCTGTCTGATCCTTCGCTCACCCAGCAGGAAGAGCCACGGGGTCTTTCTTCCCATTATTTTCAAACCTGCCACCCTTTTCCTAAAACATTCTCCCTATATTCTTTTGCCTGTTAGGCTTAGATTGTCTTTTATGTCCCAGGTTCAGTGTTACCTACTGAGGAAGAACATCTTCACCACTATGATTAAAAGGCACCCTTTACACCCACTGTTTCACATCATAATATTTGTTTATATCTTTTTTTTTTTTTTTTTTTTTTTTTTTTTTTTTGAGACAGAGTCTCACTCTGTTGCCCAGGCTAGAGTGAGTGCCGTGGCATCAGCCTAGCTCACAGCAACCTCAAACTCCTGAGCTTAAGCGATCCTCCTGTCTCAGCCTCCCGAGTAGCTGGGACTACAGGCATGCGCCACCATGCCCGGCTAATTTTTTCTATATATATTTTTAGCTGTCCATATAATTTCTTTCTATTTTTAGTAGAGGTGGGGTCTCGCTCTTGCTCAGGCTAGTCTCGAACTCCTGAGCTCAAACGATCCGCCCACCTCGGCCTCCCAGAGTGCTAGGATTACAGGCGTGAGCCACCACGCCCGGCCCAATATTTGTTTATATCTTTTGTAGTACTTATCACAATTTGGAAATATATATATGTTAATCTGCTTTGGTCAAGTATGGAAGCACCTCGAGAGTAATGATCATTGTCACGTTCTCTCTCCCTCTCTTTTTAACCAGTATATTCTTAGGGCTGAGCATAGGCTACATATAGACAAAAATATTTTAAATTAATTAATGAATATTATTTATCACAACCCACTATAAAATTTTCAACCTTTCCCACATATTTGAATAAGTGAGGTCAGGGTAAAGATTTCATTTCTTTCTGTTTACCAGTTCCATGACTCAAATTTTAGCAAGACTCAAAAGAATTGGACCTGAATTGTATAAGACGGTACATAAAAGTTTACAGTACATAACTTATTATTGAACATAAACAGATAGCGCATACTATGTGTAGCACTATTTAAGTACTTTATGAATATAAACTCACTGAATCTTCATAAAATTACTATGAGGAAGTTCCTATAAATTCATGAACAACCAGAACAATGTAAGTATCACATGGCTAGACTTCAACTCTACTTAAATCTTTTCTCCTGTATCCATTCAGAAGTAGAGTCCATATGACCAAAAAGATAAATGATGAAACCTCTTAAAATATATAATCTTGTTCTTACTTAGGCAGAAAATATTCTTCTTAATACAGAGATTATCACCATAGTCCCTGAAGAGCAGTTAATACTTATTCTAAGAGATTAAAATTTATTTCTCATATGTATTCGAGTAGTTAGAAATTAATCTTCTCTCAAGTTGTTGAAATGTTAAATTGCCTCACCTTCCAAAATACTTCACATTTCTCATCGCTTTGAGCAAAATTGGGAAATAAGGCAAAATCCCTAAGATATTACTATCCTTGATGTGTATTGTACCCGTGGGCTGAGATACCCATGGGTGCTTTCAGATTTCACTTTTGTTGAATACTTGAACATCAAAAGCAAGTGTATCAGTAGTATGAAATACATTTACAATAGAATATAACAAATTTATTGATATATGTGTATATATGGCAAAGTTCATTATAATTATGTGAAAGAACTGAGAATCTTGAAATGTTCTGCCTACTTAGACACTGAATTAAATTAATTATTACATAACTCTTACCCTCTTTAAATCCTCACTTATTCTTATGTTCACCTATTTCTTATACCCCTTTTCTCTCATTGGACATTTCTCCCCTTCAATTTTGCTGTTTAACATGTGTAATAGATTTCTCATTTTTTGCCTGCCTCCACCTGTGCACCCCATCATTCTTCTCCTAATACTCCCTTCTCCATTCTCTGCTTTACTCCATTTGATTCTCACTAAGAAGCCTTACTAGATCCCACTTTGTTTCTACTGTAATTACTTTTATTTGGGGGGAACTATGTGAAAGATTTCAGAAACTAAAGTTGTATATAAAACTAAAATCATTATTTTATTCTTCCATGTGTCGTAAAAATAACTGATGTTTCTTTCTTTGAATAAGCAATTACCACTTGAGATCTTGCTCTTGTCAACCTCAGGCTTTATTTGTCAGTTACCTTCTATGAAAGTACCAGTTTACAGTGTTACAGAAAGTGCCAAGGCTTTGAAGGAAGACTGAAGTGGAGTGTGCCTTACCCATTGTTGCTTTTAATTACACTGGCCATCAATAGGTTGTTTCATGCATCTGAGACAACCATCGCTCTGGAGAACTGAGGATTTTAAATCATATGTCCTATGCGTGGATCTTCATTTCTCACCTTACCACCTTTTCTGTCTCTCGTTTCATCTTCAGTACACACGCCTAGCCATATTTGGTACACTTTCTCACTTTCTACTTTGTTTGTTATTTAATTATGTTCTTTGTTTTTCCTTCTTTAAAGGAAAACACAATATGTTCAGGTGTTATGTTTATGGAATTTTGAATTAATGTTCTTGGTAGACCAGAAGATAACAGTGAACACCTATAAGTGCCTGAAATTCTGCTAATTCTGCTTATATTATTTTCAAAACTCTTTATCTCGTTAATACCCCCTATGAAAATTGAAGTTGGCTGATATTATCATACATAGGTAGGATCAGTTAGTTACTTGTCCCAATAGCACACAGCTAACATATGGAAAGGTTGAACAAGGCTTTCTCAACACCAAAGCTGAAGTTTCTTCTCCTGTGTCATTCTGACATGTACCCTGAAAACTATAAGGCCTTGGAGTGGTGGCAGTGTTAATTCTCAGTAGAAAGAAGGGACAAGCCACTTAACAGGAAAGGAAGGTGAGTACCAGACTACTTATGGGAACAGAAAGATAAGCAAGCAATAACTTTTATATCTGCCATTTTGGTAAAGCTGGTTGAAAGTATCCAAATGCATTAAATAGGAGCAAAAAAGAGAATAGGTATATCTGCCAATGCAGTATGAGAAGGCTGCCAGAAAAGCTCAGAAATGTATCTCAATTGCTCAACAGTAGGCCATCCATCTATAAAGTAGAAAGATTATGAGATGAACAATAGGCCAGGATCAAATACAAAAGGAAAGGAAAGTGCCACAAAAACAATTGTTTTTATAATGATATCCAATACAATTGTTTTCATCAGTCACATTTCTTTTGATGATGGTAAAGCAGATGGCAAATACTTCAGAAAGAATAATTTTTTAATTTAAATTAATAAAAAGATTAATTCATTTTATTTAAAATTAAATAAGTACTTTGCTTTTTGGTTTTTGAAAGTAGACTGAGGTGGAGAATTGAGTATGCCTCAGCCCTCGTTACTGTATTTAATTATACTGACTTACACTGGTATCTTTCTTGGTTTTCTATTTTTATTTTCAAATGTACTCTTAATGCCAAAGTAAAGAGTTTACAAGATGCTTTAAATGTAAGTATTTCAAGCCCCCTTTTAAAAATATGACAAGAATAATGTACCCCCAAACAATCCACTTACTGCATATTTTGGGCTGTTAGATCTTCCAAAAAAAAAAAAAACTTAATGCAATAATAATTGTTAAATGGTATTATATTTATAGACAAATAATTAAAGATTTAATAACTCATTAATTTATGTTTTTAAATTCCAAAATTCAGGAACACCTTTTTTATCCTCCTCTTTTCAACATAATTCAAGGGGCCATAAAATTTAACGTGTTCTCAATTTAGGGAACATTCAGTCACTTGCTAGCCAGAGCAGTCTCCTTATCAGCATATACTAAGGGAAAATACACAGGATATATTGTTCGTTTTAGCCCAAAGAACAGACAGTGTAATTGTTCTCCTTTGCCTTCTAATGCAACCACATGCTTTAAGATTTAATTATTAGTTTTAACATAGGAAGAAAAATTCCTAGCATTAAAGGTTTATTTCTTAAATCTATCTTTGAGTGATGCTGAAATCTCACAATCTGTGTTCTGTCTCTAGATATAATGTATAAAGACCAAGTTCAGTATTTTATACATGAAAGTGGGACTCAATTTATTATAGAGAAGCTTTTAATCTTTGTCAATGGCGTGACATGCTGGATTTTATTTAACAGTTGACTTTCATAGACAAGGACTAGGCATTTCTTCAAAGAACCTGACCAAATGCTGTAATCCATTTCCTTCTGAAATTGCAGTTGTTAAATTAGACACAAAATATTTACGAATGTCACTTCACCTTTCCAGCAATTAAGGAGTTCAAAAATCCCTTTGTGTTTCATGGCTTTGAAATTATTGTATTTATTCTGAACTGGGTCTTCAATTTGTTCTATCAAATGCTTTAGAGGTTACGTTAAAGAGGGAGACATCAATTCTGAACAGGTGTGGAAAAGGGTTCCTTGATGTATAAAAGTGTTCTATTTTAAAGCCATTTTAGCAATTTTAGCACATCTACTGCTGTGAATTCCCTTGTAAGTAGGTGGCCAATTCATTTCTCTTTAAAGGGAAGAAAATCTGTAAGTCAACATCACAGACCTAATTTTGCCATGAGGAGGCTCAGGTGGTGAGTTTACTGAAACTTTCCCATTGTTGTCTCATTGTTTTAGTGTTGATCCTTCTCATCGTCACTATGAGAAGACGGAAAAAAGAGCCCCTTATTTTTGATGAAGAGAGAGATATCAGAGAAAATATCGTTAGATACGATGACGAGGGCGGGGGAGAGGAAGACACAGAAGCTTTTGACATGGCTGCACTGAGAAACCTCAATGTCATCCGAGACACCAAGACCCGGAGGGATGTGACTCCAGAAATTCAGTTCCTGAGTCGACCGACTTTTAAAAGCATCCCAGATAATGTCATTTTTAGGGAATTTATTTGGGAAAGACTGAAAGAAGCCGATGTTGACCCCGGCGCTCCCCCGTACGATTCTTTGCAGACGTACGCATTTGAGGGCAACGGTTCCGTGGCCGAATCACTGAGCTCTTTAGATTCCATCAGCTCAAACTCTGATCAGAACTATGACTACCTGAGTGACTGGGGACCTCGTTTTAAACGACTTGCAGACATGTATGGGACTGGCCAAGAGAGCTTGTACTCATAGCCTTGACACCTTACTTTGAAATGTACTGAAGAAAAAGTAACAGCGGGAAAAAAAAAAAAAAAAAAAAAAAAACCAACCAACTACTTACAGAAAACAAGAACTCCACTTGCTGGAGAAAAATGGTTGTAAATATTTCTCCGTTTTTACCTGTTTAGGTTTCTGCCTTGGTGAAGCATATCTTCATTAGACTTACCTAAGGGACTTTACTGACCACAGACTCTGAGCATTTGAAGGTTTTTTGATAAAAAGAAATGCTTAGTGGTTTGTGAATAGATAGCAACTCTCATATACCTGCAAAGGCACCCAACCTCTATGAGTAAGTAGTGCCCTGTGTTGTCAGTGAGTCAAGGATGCCTTGTGCATACCTTTACGGTTCGGTCAGTAAGAGGAATAGAACACGATGTGCTATTGAAAAATCCTGGAACTTCTTGCATATAAAAACTTGGGACAAATTTAATTTACAGCAATGCTTTTTAGCTTGCTATGTTATAGAATCCAGCAGAATTTTATTGCTGTTGGTTAGCAAAAATATTTTATTTAGCAATATACAAATTCTCAGAAAATCCTCCCTATATGAAAACCCTTCAATAAAAGCCAGTAAAATTTGGTTTAAGACAACATAAACCCTTGTTTATCAAATAAATTATGAGGTGTTCCAAATAAGAAAAAGGTAAATAATTTTTAAAGTTTGCAATAGTTTTGAGATGCTTGTGTAGGTATGACTTAAAGAAAAAGTTGCTGTCTATTCGTTGATCTTTATTATCTCTTCTGATTTGTACAGGAGAATATCTTTTCTTTTTTATTTGACACATGGTGTTATATTTATTTTGGAGCTCCAATCTCCACTAAATTCAGGTCCATCTTACTGCCTCATGGTATTAAACTCATCAGAACATGCTGATTTTTCTCCAGCCTGAGCTACGTGAAGGAAATGAAGCATGGAAATGGAGAAATAATAGTGAAGCAATTGAGCCCTGTTGCAGTTCACATCTCAAAGAGGAGCACAGCTACAAGGACAAATAAATTGTTCTTCTGAGCCATTAGAATGTCAAAACATTGGAATAAAATATTTGTATTTTAGAAAGACTTCAGAAAGAATTGAGATCTTCTTTGATGCAAGATTTATTTTTCAAGGTCATGAGTTCTACATGCTCCAAAGACTTTCAAGAATCTGTTCCCTGACATTTTTGCTGTAAACATATTGAGTGAAAGATTGAAAATTTTTTATATCTTAAACAATATAATGTGATAAATTTCAAAACCCATCTTTAAGTTCTAATGCAAACATGTCCCTCAAAAATTAACCAAGAGATGTATAATTTCTATGTGGTTTAGATGTGCCAAAGTGAGGAAGACAATTACAAGTAATCATATGTGTTCAAGTTTGAGATGAGCTTCTTAGAGTAAGACTTTCATGACCAAAATAATATTTCTACCTATTATTTTTTCCTAGATTAATACTAGTTTAATGTGCATATATTCAAGTAAGAATGGATTTATTTTTTCCTTCCTTACTCCTTTTCAGAATGATTCATTGTTGGGTTCTTAATAAATTTACAGATAGTAAACACTATGTAGAAATTTGTGTTCTAAAAGTGCTTCCTTCTGAAAGGCAGATGCTGAAATAATATGTTGATTACACAAAGAAAAATTTTAAAGGATTCTGTAAACTTGCAGCCCAACTTTAGAAATGAAGTATGTAAAAGTGGCCTTCAGCTTCATAAAAATAAATAATTCAATAAATTTGATTATCTGCAAACAGTTCTCTAATTTGAATAAAGTTTGAAGACATTGTTTTATGACTAAATAGATACACTTCTTGCTGTATTAATGTGGATATATAAAAACCCAATTTTATAACGGAGTACTATTCATGACTTTTAGTCATACATACAAGTTTTTCTAATAAAAAAACAGTACACTTACCCAATTCAATGAAATCAGATTGCGGTGCAGGAATTTTATGGATGTGAAGTCAGGAAGGTGCTGAGAAAACAGTTTGTAATAATCCCCTCGTTGTCTGCAAGAAAATAAAGTAGTTTAGTACCTTTGGATTATGTTCTCAAAACTGCTGATTGTTGCACATATCACTAAATGAAGGTTTGGATGTATTTTAAAAAAGAAATATCACATCATTCACCTTGCTTTCTTTCCTTTTAAAATGTATTTATTCTCTCTTTTTAAATTTTTTTTCATATTTGCCAGTAATAGATTAGGAAATAAAAGGCTCAAATTTAAATAATGATTTAAAGTGCTTACATAAACCCAATTATTATTTATGTGTGGCAGATTATTTCAATGAAATATTAAACTTGATTCATTGGTATTTTAAAAAATTGCTTGAGATGGCTAGAAGAATGTTTTTAATGTAGATAGAATTTATATGAAGTATTCTCAGTTTAATTGTAATGATGGTAAATTTGTTGTTGTTTATTTTAGTTTTATTTTTTCCTGAAATTTAATGTTATATATGATTATCTGACATAATACTTCAGAGACGGGCTTTGTTTTAAAAACAGACATTGGAACAGTTAATTGATAAAATCAGTCTTAAAGGTAGTTAGGAAATTTTTTTTAAAAAATCATTTAAATAAATATCTGTTATCTAATAGCTTAAATTCAGTGTTGTGCTGGAACCAGCTAGAACCAGCTCCCAAAAACCAATTATTGCACATCTCTTCTCCACTCCACGTACAGTGATATCATAGACCACCACAGTAAGCTGCAAAGACTACCCTTTTTTCTGGAGAAAAAGTTATTAAATGTTTACCAGCATAAAGGAAAACTTGCGATTATAAATATAGTATGAATGAATAGAATATCAAATAATGACATGAAAGAAACTTATGCTATATTCCATTATTCAATATAGATGCATGTGGTAGTGATTTACCGGTATCAAATCCTTGCAACTAGGTGTAAAAAAGGGAAAGGATTTCATTATGGGAAGCGATAAGTTAACAATTTTGAGTACAGTTCAGGAAGTCAATAAATTTAAATATATTCCATTTATCCATACAGAGGCACCAATAGAAACTCAGGGTACACAAAATAATGCCCATTTTAAGCAATTTAATTTTTTGAAAAGTTAGCTGAATTTCACTTGTTACTATTTATGTCAAAGAAATACACCGAAGTCCCTATTCTGAATTGTTACCATTGCATTATTTTAAATCAGCATAAAAATTGTGAGAACCAAATCTTATGAAGAAAATGGGCTTTCTCCAGCCACTTGGGAGGCTGAGGCAGGAGAATCACTTGAGCCCAGGAGTTCAAGGCTGCAATGAACTATGATCGCACCACCGCACCCTAGCCCGAGTGATAGAGCAAGACCCTGTCTCTGGAACAAAAAAAAAGAAAAGAAAAATAACAGAATGTGAACTTTCAAAAATCAAACCTAAATTATCAATCTCGATTTACAGATTAGTCTCTCTTTTAAAGCAATATTCCAAGATCAGCTACTGACCAAAATCAGAAAGGAGACATAAAAAAAAAAAATTGGCAATAATTTGGAGGCAATAAGTAGATCTTTCTATCTTTCTACAAGCAATCACCAGATGGATCTGGTAAACTTTTTCCTTTGCCATGAAGCTCCACTGAGGCTGACTGCAGTTGTAGATGATTACAAGATACATGCAGGAAGCAATAGTGTTTAAGTGATGATAGCTGCCTTGTCACTCTGTCCTCGGAGAATGTTTTAAATTATTTTATCTTCATATACAATTACATTTACTATATTGGATGATAAGCAGACATAGTCAATTATTTTCATGTAAATGGTATAGTTGTACAAGGTATGAGTGACATTTGTGATATGACCCACATGCCCAAAGAAATCCAAATGCAAATAGTGTTAGCATTTATATTGAAATATAAAATCTAAAAGAGCTTAAAATTAATTTAAATATATTGCAAGAGGCAAAACCATTTATTTAAATATCTTAAAGTTTACACTAGCTGTAAATATTAATCTTCACACTTTCAATTTGACATCAGTTGACGTACAAACTCTTTTAACTATAAAACTAATCATCTTTTAAGTCATCATTTAAAAGTTTCTTTTGTTGTTTTAGTTAAATTAATACATTAACTGCCATGTGAGTTGTCTTTAACTCAGGCTAGTTTTGATGGTGGGGCCTTGTGATGCATATGTAACTCACACATCTCTTCGCCTTGGGAGCTTCAAGAACTATTTTTCAAGTTGCATATAACACACATAGAAAACAATAAAAAATAACAAATTTTTAATTAAATTAGAAAGGATCATTTCATTTTTGAAGTTTTTATTCTATTTTCATAGTAAAACACTGTGGTCCCATGGAAAAAATTTTTTTTCTAATGTGGCAGTCAATGTGTTAAGGTGGATGAAAGCTTCAACTTACTCTTTTAACTCTTTCTGGTCAGGGATGGCTGGAAGTGGGAGGAATGTATATGATAATACATAAGCCAATGTATTTTCTATGTTTATTTGATCTGGAATATGCAATCAGCTATTTTTTAATTACTAATAATGTACATTGTGTGTATACATGATGGTGTATGAAAGTTTGGCAATGAAAGCTGAAACAATCATGCTGGCTGACTAGGTATAAAGAAGAACAAGAAAGGAGTAACAACATTTGCATTTTAAATGTAATGGAAATTGTTTCACAGGAGTGGGATAAGCCCTTGAGAAAAAGGGGAGATGTTTGAGGCTGTGATTTTGCAGGCACTGTAAGGTATCATTCTAGGAGTAATTTTTCAAGCAAAAACAAGACAGGCAGTATGTGTGACATTCCAACACTTTTTCATTGTTATGCTAACTTCTACTGGCTCAGAATTTAACTGAAAAGGATATGTGTCTGCCTTTGTGTTTATGTGTGTGTGTCACTGGAGACATTGAGAAGTATATCTGAAGCAACCTTAAAAAAAAGCATCTAATATTACCTAGCTAATGGCAGTGTATTATTGTCATTTGTCAAATGACTGTTAGGCAATAAGTCGAGAAAATATGGTACTGACTGAAAGGAGAAATATTTTGTTTGCTGTTACAATCTAATTTAATTTATATTAGGTAATGGATTTTGGTGGTTAAGGGAAGAACATTTAGCTGAATTATCTGTATAAATTCCACATTTTATTTTTATTGTGTACATGCACTCTCATTGTAAACACAGTATATAGAGTGTGAATTATTTAATGTGGAATGTTACTGGGCTTTGGCCCTTTGAGTATCAGTGGGATGTACTAGGAATTACCCCTGATCTGTGGTTATAAAATCTAGGTCAGAAGCTCAATTCCAGCACAGTTGTGCTGTGCCCTGGATGCTGTTCTAATTCTCTGAACTTTTATATCTTCATGATTAAAATTGAGTTAATGACTATCTTGTCTGTTTCAGAGGCTTGTGAGATGATTAAATGAAAGTTACTGTGTAAACTGTAAAAATGCTATAAAAATATAAGGCTTTATTATGGAAATTATATAAAAAGGTTGATTATATTTTTTGTTATATGGCAAACACAGATAATTTCTGTTTTGGGAAATGTGCATTAAGGAAAAATACATGCAATTAGTATCCTAAATTGGGAAAGAATAGTCAAAAAGACAATTGGCATAATTAATTGAAACCACTCAGAAATAATCATAAGGTCTGTAAAGGCTGGAGTCTAACTCAACCTAATGTAATCATTCATAAGAATTAAGGATATCATCATGGATTATAAGTAAAAAAAAAAAGTCTTTCTTATTCATGATGATTGGAAGATAAAGGCCTTTAGATGATCCCAGCCTCATTATAGAACACAAGTACACTGGAATAGGGAAGACTTTAAAGACAATAATGAATATAATAAGTGAGGTAGTCTTCCAGATATCCAGAGTAGATAAAGAAAGCGAGGTTCTAGGCAATTCAGTAATCTTTTCAGTCATAGTGACATTTGTATAATTAATGCTTTATACGCTTCAAAGAATTAGAATACAAGGTTATTGACTTAACATGAAAACCATTCTGAATACAAAGTATTCTTGATGATTCACAATCACTTCTAATATCTTACAGTACCTCTTAACCTTTTATAAATGCAGAAGCTCTAGAAATCTAAAAAATAATATACACTGGATATGAATTTTTGTCAGTGATGCTCTAATCATAAGATGAATGTTAAAAAGCCCTCTTCTCAACTTTAGCTATGTTATCTGGTTAGTTGATGCTCATATAAACAAACATTATAAACAAATACATTAATAACTTTGTAAATAATGAGAGAGTTGAGATGTCCAATATACTCTCATTCGAAAACATTGACTTTTGCATCTTCATTTCATTAATGAATATAATTATGCTAATGGTTGATATTTTATAAACAGGAAAAATTATATGATTTATTACTCTAGTGCTTCATATTTTATTTTTGTGAGTGTAAACAGTATGTTTTTTGTATATCTAAGTCTGGAATATGTTGTATATTGTATATGACCAGCACTTCAAAAGTAATCAAATTTTTAATTAACAGATCAGATAACTTTATATAAATTTCATTTTACATGTAATTTTAAAGGCAAAAAAAGGAAAGGGAAAAAATAATACACTTTCTTAAGTTAAACATATTAACATATAATATATGTTACATATTTGGCTTCAAAATGTGTGCATGTATAGTATATATGCGTATATGTAAGTATGTATGTATATATAAGTATGTATGTATATATAAGTGTGTGTGTTATATATAACACACACTCATAGAAAGTGCAAACATGCACTCACACACAATTTGAGGCCAAATATTAAAGTGAAGTAAATGACTTTTAATATTCTGTTTTTAGTTTTTAAGTAATTATGTCTATCAGATCAAACCCCTAGAATTAAATTATATGGATGTACTGGAAGAAATATTGAACATTTGTAAAACTTCTCTTTAATGCTTATCTTGTAACTTCTTTCTCAAATTTAGAAATGAATAATTCATGTAAGTAAAACATACAGCATAACTTTCAATGAAACTACTTACAAATTTTTATATTCATGAGATTACATTAAAAAGAATTAAGTCCATTTTTTGCAATGGTTTTGCTTACATAAGAGTTACTCAAATAGATACAAAAGAGTCCCCAAAATGCTAATTCAATTGACCACAGAATTGATCCTAAAAATCCAGTTCATTTAGCTTTGGAAATGAGACATTGAGCATAAACCTGGAGTCAGAATGTATGCCAGATCCTGAATAGATTATTTTACTTCGGCTCAAGCACTATCTTTCAGGCAAATAGTCTCCTAAAGTATGAAGTATTTGAGATGTTTAGAACAGACACAGGAAATAAAGTACTGTTTCAGAACTATGCAAGTCAAGAGCTGTATACAAAGCGTACTCTGAACATGGATCAAGTGTTGGAAAACAAGTGGTGATGATGTGAGAGCTCGGGTTTATTGCCATGTTTTCTTGATGTATGTTTTGCTGTGTTTTTAAAAAATAAGACAAAAATGGTCACAGATGAAGATATGTAGAAGAAAACAGTTTCCCAAATTCCAGATAACTCAACAGACCTGAGACACTGCAATGACTACTTCCATTGTCATCATTCTCAGCTGTGGTAGCCATGCCAACTTGAGTTCTGATTCATGCCTTCTGACAACTTGGTAAAAAACAATGAGTATTATTGTAATTAAAGTTTGATGTTTCCTTCTAAGTGACTAATTTTTATATAAAATTATCACAATAAAAATTTTCAGCAGATATATAATTTTAACTTCCAGAATATTCTAATGTAATATGTGATTTCAATTTTCTTACAAGCCTATGACTTGCCCAAGTTAAGCATTATTATACCTTTTTTAAAGGAGAAAAATTAAAGCCCAGAATAATTGTAACTTATCCAAGGAAACATGTAAAGTAAACGGTACAGATGAAAGAAGAAGAAAAAAAAACCTTTTGATATTTTTTCCATTATCTTTTCTATTATCATAGACCTTCAAATAAATGATGTTCTGTTTTGGGAGGATAAGAAAGCTGAAACTCTTTTCAAAATCAAACTCTCCAATCTTAATCACACTTTAGTTTTCTTACAAAGACTATGAGATTTCTTTTTTAAAAAAAATTATAATTGGGAAATGACATTAAATTCTGTGTTTCAATCTAAATAACACAATAGAAATATTTATATCGTCAGTAGGTCGACACTTCGCTATGTTCCAATCCATTTCCTACTACTTCTTTGAGGTGGAACACTGCTGTGAAGATGAACAATATCACAAAAATATGTCAGCTTAGATTTTCTCAGAATTACTTTCTCTGCAGATTCATAAACTTTTGACTGGATAGCTGGCTCACAAGAGTACAAGGAAAATCCCAAGAAGCCCTCCATATTTGTCAAAAAAAAAAGGGGGTGGGGGAAGAAAAGGAAAAGGTAAAGGTAAATTCTATGAAGCTGAACTGTCAACAAACAGGGTCACTGAAGTTGCCCTAGGAGCAGCTGCTGACCCAGAGCTGGGCCTGTGGGAGGCAGCAAGGAATCTACATTAAGCCAAGATCCATGAAGGTGCTAATGTCATATGAGGGCAGTTTCACTCCTGGATCCCACAGCTTATTTTAAACCAAATATGAATGAAAAGTCAAAAATCACCAAACACAAAAGATAGCCACCATAATATGGTGAAGAAAGTGAAGTGAAGAAGTGATGACAATTTGCAGAAATCTCCAAGACCTTCAGGTACTGTAACTATAGGAAACATTAAAAGGCAAAGCTATGTACAAAATATTCAAAGAAATAAAAGATAAAATAAAACATGCGGAATAATACAGAGATTATCCATGATGATGTATACTTTCAAAAGAACCAAATAGTATATTTAAAAATAAAAGATATAATCTTTGAAGCTAAAAATACAATGGAGAATATATATACTACATTAGACACTGTGCAAGAGAGAACTTGCTAAACTTAAAAAAAAAAAAAAACCAAAAAATAGACTGCAAAAAATTACCTAGGCTGCCACATAGACAGAGAAAAAAAGGTAATCTACAATAACGTAAAGGGGCAAGGATAAAATGTGGAGTTCCAATGTGCCTTTACCATTGTGACCCCTGTTAATCAAAATTTCAGTAGAATGTTCCATTGTTTTATTTGACTCCCATTTTTGAATGGTGGTTTCTGCTCAAGTCTTCCTATGCCATTAACTTTATAGCAAATTGTACTCACTATGAACTACACAGTTTAATTTATTCAGCTTAATGATCCACTTAAGAAATATTGTTGTAAACATATGAAGCTTCAATTCTAGCAAAAATAAATTGTGTACATTCATCAAAACTTGTGGCATACCTATGAAAAGTGGTCAGGATGCTCATGCAACCTGAATTAAAATCAGATAATTAAATATGGGTTCTGTCTTTTAATTTATCTTTTCTCTCTAGGGTGTTTTGTATGGTTTAATCTATGGTAACCGAAGATCAAAGATAAGTCCTAACTTTTTACTCTAATAGAAGGGGAGTTAATTTAGTTTTGACAGAAAAGATATAATGTAATCAGAGTATAAGTTCATAAATCAAGATTATGCATTTTTTTTCCTATCCAAATACTCTCTCCCTACTCCCTTAGCCCCCCAAATTCCTTCCATCAATATATTCTATAGCTGGAAAATACAGCCAGTTGAGGATGGTGTCAATTCTTCAGCTCTCAGGTGATATATCAGTCACTAATTCTAATCTATACCACTTCTAGGTGGTCTTAGATATCTTGGTTTATAAATTTCATAAAGATGGCTGAGCTGTGCTTTGCCATTTCACAGTTTGCTATTAAAGGGCTATTTTTTCAGTTGTAGTTCAAAGTAAAGATTGCTGTGTCATGTTTTTCTTTTCCTTTTGAGCATCAAAGAAAGGTCAGAGGTAAGCGTGGTGTCCCTAGGACTTGTTCTCATAAGACATTAACAAAGCCAGGGCTGTATGACAGGCACAGATTTTATACTTATAGGCATTTGTTTCCCTCATCATAGAAAATAATAAATAAATAAAACTTAGTCTCCTAGTTCATGGTGGGTAAGTAGAGTATGTATATGCCTATGAGCATGTGTAAAGGATCTGAGAAAAGTTTCATTTATATAAGCCTAAAAAAGGTTCATATTTCACTTTCTGTAGTCTAAAAACTTAGTCTTAACTGAGCTAAACTCCAAAATGAAAACAAGTAGTAAAATAATGTGTAAAAATTATTAAAAGATAAGAATATTTTTATTTTTAATATGCATTATTACTTTTATTATGTATAGTTACAACAGGAAAGGCTTAAATCACACAATGCTCCTTAACTTAAATTTAAGAAAATTATTCATATGATGAATATTTCACCATTATTGCACATTCTGAGGACATGTATTATTAACAGCATTTCACCCACGAGGAAAGTGAAACGCAAAGAGGTTAGATGAATTGGCCAATGTTCCATCCATCAAGTGACAGGACAGGACCTTGAACCAAGCTAAGTCCGTTCTTTCTTAACACTATTATGATCTCTCATAATTTGAGGCTTAATATCATTATATCATAATTTCACCTGTTAAATGTGTATGTATTGGCCATCATATAAGTAGGTAAGTATAAGTCATTAAAATTTATTGTTCCTCCAGATTAATATGTGGTCAGAGGGGAAAAATCCTCAAAAAGATGATCCTTTAAACGTTAATGTCTCCTGGTGAGAAAATGTACATAGTATTGAACAGACCAACTGAAAAACAAATGCACCTACCAGAAACAGGCAAGAGATAGTTCTGTTGTAATGGTTGTCATAATATCTATGTTTTCAACTGAAATCTTCTTGAAGAGTATCATATGCAAACAAATAGAAAAAGATGTCTACAATTCTTAAACTCCTTCCAATTGTTAGAGAGAGGTTCACAAAATGTTGGTTGAAAGTAGAATATTTATAGGAAATTGTTATTCAAATTAGCTATAATCCATGTCAAAATCACTCTCCCTCTTCAATTCCCCAAATCCTACCATTCATTCATTACTTTTAGAAGTTATTAAACATCTATTACGAGACTGTCCATACAACTGTGAGTTAAACAGATATTATTATTACACACCTATTAGACAGGTTTCTCTGAATCTGGTTCCTGGATTTCCTAATCATAGCAATTCTTAAAGTAATGATATTCTTGTTAAGAAAGCATATTTTTACAGACTTTATTCCGTAAGCCAAATTAGAATTTCTGGGAATGGGAAGCTTTGCATTTCAGGACATCCTCTTCTAATCACCAACAGCTACCATAGAAATGTGTCAACAGGTGTCTCTGTCAGATCCTCCTCCACACATATGAGCAAATAAAATTCTTTATATGTTAATACTAAAACTATCCAAAGATCCAACTGGCCTCTATATTGAATAAAGACAGTTTTTATAAACATCAGTGATTCCGAAGCACTTCAAATTGTCTTTTGCAATTTGACTATTAAAATAAGTATTAATAGTATGGAATATAAACTACTAAATACAATAAAATCCATGAGTCCATGCTGGCATTAATGAATAAGAAATTAAATTAGGGATCATTAAAAGTGCTTCCCTGCAGTAGGATGCCAACCAATAAATATTGAAGAGATAATGAAGCTAGAAAGTCATCAAAGAATATTAAAACTAGTGTGTAATATTTGGTAATGAACATATTATTTATGTAACACTCAAGGTATTTTTTCACAAGTTATTTATTAATTACAGAGAAAAAATAATTTCTAGTGTAAAAATTTGATAGACACAGTGTCTATCAAATTTTTGCACTAGAAATTATTAATTAGCTGATTAATTGGTTAAGGCAAAAACTGTTGTCAAATTCCTCCTAATATGATGTACAGACATGGGTACAATATCGCTTTTGTGTTATTTCTGACTGATATGTATAACTTGTTTCTAATTAGGACACGTAATACATACCCAAACTGAGCAATGTTATGCAAAATAAGGAGCCTGCATTTTTCAAAACGTCAAGTTCAAGAAATAAAAAGAAAAGCTAGGGAATGTTCCAGATTAAAAGAAAATAAAGAGATATATAAATGCAATGCAAGAACTTCCACAGTTAGAAGGCATTTTTTCTTCAAATGCTTTTATGAAATTTCAATCTGAAAGCTAATCTAGCCTCTGCCAGAGTACATAAAGAAATATCTTTTTTGAATTTAAAAAATAACAAATGGAACCATTAATTACAGTAGAAATAAAATATTAGAGACAGCATTATCTTAGTCCCCAAGGTAAATCAAATTAGATTAAGTAGGTAAGACATAGTAAGAGACTTGCATATGGCAGTGCTGACTCATACGATGCAGGCTTGGAAGAACAGCAGTTTCTATGGTGATTACCAAAGAGCTGCTAATCACATTTCTTTTTTCCATATGATACTATACTTTTGTTGTAAGATTCTAAGATATGTATTATAAAGTATATGTATTCAACAATTGAATATGAGTTGGCAATAGCTAATTTTCCTATAAATCAATTAATTTTTAAAAATAAAGGTCTATAAAAGCTTTTATAGACCTTTATGTCACTTTTTTCTATGATGCAAATGACATAGAGTATCTGTTTTGGTGTACATTTGCTTAGCAGAAAGCTGTATATTAATTTAAAATTAGAAATTTTATTTAGATAATATTAATTTTATGAAATTATGGCTGCTATAGCAAACATCATAAAGTATGTTTAAGTGATATGTTATTATTTCTTGTTAAGAAAATAATAAATTTCCCAATGGCTTAAGCCATTGGTAAGTAATGTTTGATTATTTACAGTCAAAAACTTTATAACTGATAGACTTAAGAGTATATTAGAAAAGCATTTTTCAATTAAATATTTTTAAGAAATTTAAATTATATGTAAACAAAGGGTAAAAATCATAAAGTATGCTCTAACAAAATAAAATAAAATGAGTGGGATTACTTTATCTGCTTAAAGGCTGGCAAAAGATAAGATATAATTATAATTTTATATGTAATAAATATTATTACTATCTTTAAATATCATTTACTGAAGGAGCTTAAATTATTTCTTAATCCTAATTTAAATTATCAATGTACATAATGAATTCAATGGCTTTATCTTCCTTTTTTTCCTTTTAGATAAAATGTATTAAGATATTCAATTAGAAAATTATCCTGACTCCCTGACAGTATCTAATTCAGAGCAAAACCCTGCTTTCTTGGACTTCTCCCCAAGTCATTTAACACAGCTCTGATAATATGTATTTTCTAATATCCTCTTACTGAGATGCCCAACAATTCTGCTTTGTGTATTCTCCTTTGTTGCAAAGGGCAGTTAAACCCAGAGTTGTTGAACTGTAGGTCTATTACTGGTAGTCTTTGGCATAGGGTGTTGCCAGTGGTTGTACTGCAGAGGAAGAAGTAGCTGGAAGAGAATGTGAAGTCAAAGAAGCGTTTTCAAAGATAAAACAACAGTTCAATATTTTTGCTAGCTGATGCAGGGGAGACCATTTTTGAAGTAATATCTCTGAGAAGGTGAGAGAGAAGGAGTATAGTGCATAAAGATTGGCTTCAAGTAGAAAAAAAGGATAGTCCATAAACAGAAATGTGAGCAACAATAGGACATATTGATAACAATACAGGTAGCTTAATAAATGTGGTAGTGGGAATCTGTGAAAATTTTCCTCTAACTAATTCTGTTGTTCTTGCAGAACAAAAGAGCAAAGTCATCAGCAGAAAGTGAGGAAGGGGAAGAAATCTTAATGACTCAGGAAAGAGTGCTAAGTAGATATCTTGGGGAAGAGAAGAGTGAAAGGACTAGAGAAATGCAGCAGGACCTCTGGCAGCAGGAAGGGCTCAACACTTACTGAACTTATTGATCACGGCCGGAAATCAACTAAAATTGTCCCTACGTTATGCATCCCAACACACTGCATAAAGTATTTAAACAAAGACGGGTATTGACCTTCTAATTCCTGATTTATATGTTATCAAGCTGTTCACACACCCACTCCCCAACACACCTCTTAATGTGGATTTTTCAGACGTCATCAGCTGGCACCATCAGGTACAGCCACTAGAGGTAAACTGACTGATTTCCAGGCTACTTATTCTTTGAGTGACTCTAGGCAAGAAATTTCCCTCTCTATATCCAAATTTTTCATCTATGCAGTAGGCATACCAATAAAATCTACTTATTATGGATGTTAACACCACTAAAATTATTAACACTTATAAAGTAATATTTAGAAGAGTAGCAGAAACAGCATTTGCTAAATAAAAAGTCTTGCCAGACTGAAAACGTTTATCATTTTTTTTTCCTGGATTGCTTTGAAAAAATAAAATCACACAGGTGAACCAATAGAAATATCCTATCTGCATGGCTTATTTGCCAACATGATTAGTTATGGTAGTCATTTAGGACAGTCTTAGATTATGTTCGGCATACATCATTTTTTTAAGTGTGAATCCATTCATGAATGGAACCACTCCTTCCACCTTCCCAAGCATTCTTGCATCATTTTCTTTTTTCATTAGGTCTAGAAGAGTATTGATAGAAACTTGTTCTAAAAGTTGGAGAAAACTTCAGTTCCAATTAAGGCTAATCAATTATTAATACATTACTAATTTGTCCAATTATGAGGGTGAAAATGCATTCTTGCCTATTTGATTTCTTTAATTCTATCAGAGAGAAGGGGGGAGAGAGAGAGAAAGATCCAAAGACAATATTGTCCAATAACTCTCTACACCCACTAGTACCCCTCATAAAGCCCTTTCAAAAACTGAGCATCTGATTTATCTTATTTTGAATGCATCCACTTAACTGACATGAATTTTAAGAATTATTGTGAGATATCAAAGGACAGCCCAAATGTGAAAATCTAAATTACTATTCATCACTATTCTATTGTTCCAGTCTTAATATTATATTTTTAGTTTGTGACATATTTGTTTAATTCCTTTTATGCTTATTTTTTTGGTATGGCTGGAGATTTGTAAAACATCATTCTTCACAGATTCTAGGAAAATGTGAATATACCAAGTCTACTGAAGGACAATTCTTTCTTAAATCTATAAAAATTCAAATAATGAAACTTTATTTTCCCTTGCTTCTTTTTTTATTTCAGAATGTTATGTAGGTACAAATATTTTGGTTACATAATTTGCTTTTGTACAGTTTAAGTCAAAGTTATAAGTGTGCTCTTCACCCATTTAGTGTGCATTGTACCCGTTAGATGTGAATTTATCTATCCCCTCCTCCGCCCTCCCACCTGTTTGATTTCCCTTGAGTTTTACTTCCATACATGTACATAAGTGTTGAATAATGAAACTTTTAAGAAAAATTCTCTTAGGGATTTTATTGACTCTGGCATTCTAAATATCTACATCTTCTTGAAAGAAATAAAACATGTGATAGGTAAGTTTTTGGAGAGAGCAATAACCTAAATTCATCAAGTTCATCTATTCCAGAAGCAAATATTAGGACAAAGAATGTTGTGTCAGAACTGCCTAGAATCTTCACAGGAAGAGCTGAGATCTACCCAGGAGAAATAAGTTTCTATTAAAATACGACAGGACATTTAAGTGCACCGATTGTCTATTCTCTTTGGAGATGTGTTCGATCGGAGGTATTAGTGATGGAGTTCTTTTTACTTTAAAAAATGCTTTTCAAAGCTTTTCTTTTGCTTCTCAGAGAATTTTGCCTTGCATTACAGGCAATACCCACAGTGAAATAAAAGTTGCTGTGTGTGATATTACATTGCATTTTACATTCAAGGACACTATAGGATTTGTGAATAGTATAAAAATTAAAACATTTCTTTTCTTCCAAGAACAAATAAAAGCTTGAACAATATCTGTCAGTTTCTACTCTTTCATACCTACCTATTTCCCTACCAAGGCTAGAGATGATGGCAAAGGTACTCAGAAGACATTATTCAAAACTTTTCAGTACTTACTCATTTTTTTGTATGTATAAAGTAAATACAGATTAATTAAATAACTAGATTGAAATATGATAAAAAATATTTAATAACTGCAAAACATTTGAGAGTATGTGAGTTAGGAATATTGCCTACAAGGAAAAATGCTTTTTTTAAATTATAGAAAATTGCTTTTCTGAAAAAAATATATTAAAATAGAAAATATAACATGAACAAAGAAATAAAGGCAACTTAAGAAATTATTTCAAATATTTAATATAGAAAATTAGTCTTATTTTTCCAGCCTGCAGATATTGAGACAATGTGTTATTTTATTTATGCAAAATAAGAATATGCAAATCACTGGGATTTAGAAAGTTTTTAATGTTTTAAACACCACCAGAATTACTAAGGAAAGAAAAGATGTCAATTATTCACCTTTTTATGTATGCATGCATGTATTTTGCCATTAAACTCGAGTTGGATTCCAAGACTTAGTTCTAACTCAGGTAGCTTGTGGTTCTATTTATAAGTTGCTGAAAACTTAAAGACCATCCTTGGAAATATTTTGCAAGGTGAGAGATTATTGTCCCTTTGCAGTGTGCTAGGGTAATTAAATTACTTATAATTCAGGAAAAATAAAGCAATCTCATACCTCTTTTTACTAAAACTAGCCACATAATTGAAAAGGGCTTTATGTGAACAATATCTGTTAAAAGGTCCCTAAAGATACCTTACATTTTTTACTTCTAGAAAAGAGATTTAATCTAAGGTCAACCATGAAATTCACTTTACTTTATTAAGGATTTTTGATATATGTAGAGGTAAATTTTTGCATCACACTGAAAAGATCTTACATGAATACCTGATATTCTGGGCACTTCCCTATTTTAATACAAAATAAATTCCTCTAGATTTATTTTTTCAAGTTTGTTTTTAAGCTGTGGTTATCGCTCATTTATTAAGATTTCTGTTCTGTATAAAGTGCATATTGTTTCAAGTAGAATACTTATTTTCATGTTCAGCACCAGGATAATAAGCTATCTAAAGATTTTTTAATATATTTGAATATTTCTGCAGGTATCCTTAGTCTTGAATCTTTGATTTCAAAATGTTCTGTGTGTTTTTCAAACTTTACACTTAAAGCTAAAATAAAATCAATTGATTTAATTTTTAAATTGTACATCATTTACAAGCAGCAAAAAAAGACATTTTAATAATATGTTTGTATAGCCACAGTGTCATGATTCTAGAGTGTGTGCCACAACCTCCGAACAGCTCAGAAATGTGTTATGTTGACAATTGCCTATATTCATTTGAGAACTGCTAACTTAGATTTATTAAATTTAGTGCACTTTGGAAAATGTAAAATTGAACACATGACAATGAAATATAAGTTGTATTCTGCAAGCAAATAAATTCAGCTTTTCTGAGCCTCTGAAATAAGCATAAAATACACCGGAAGGATGAAAGGAGACAATTTAGAGGGCAATTTCTGGCAGTCCCTCAGCCTTTTACAAGACTGCCTGCTCCCTTAGCAACTCAAAATATATGACTTATCACGTGACCCATAGCTCTTTTGCTCTGTCTTGTGCTCTTTCACCTTTATATGGAATTTTCTCACTCCAGTCTCAGTGAAAAATTAATTTGAAATAAGTTTGGTATTCATGCTATAAAATGTGTTAAAGAGGAATTGAGTTTGATGCATGATGCAAATTGCATTCTGAAACTGTGCTTTATTATGATGTGATAATATAAACAAATCAGATAATCTCTCCTTTAAAACTGCTATTAATTTAATATATTTTGCATGGGAGTTGTTTAATTTTCAACTCTATTGTCTCTGTCTTATAAATAATAACATATGGTTGCACTATTTTATTTGATAGAAATTAGGTTGACTTACAGACTTTATATGTATATCCCAATTTAAGTTTTAGTTCAGATATTATAAACTCCTGAAGAGCATCTGTCTTTCAAGTAATAAATAAATGCTGTTAATTAGCCTTTTGGGTTATGATCCTAACAGCACACTTAAAGTACTATATTCAGTGGTAATCAAACCACTGAATGTTAGAATTTTCCTCTATTTTTCTCACACTGTTCAATATACCACAAACTGTTTCTAAAAGGAATAATATACTTTTTGCAAACCTTCCAAAGAACAGGGTTCTAGGGCTCCCAATATGATCAGAGAAGCCAAACTCACTGTGCCTAGTGCCATAAGACAAGTGGCTCCTTTTCAGCAGTTACACATTGAATATAATAGTTTGAAACAACCAAAGTGAATAGATACTTGTGAGTGTTACGGTTGGACATTGCAACTTCCCAGGCATATCTTACTCTTTTTCATACTGCAGGGGTTGTCTGATTTGTCATACCAAAGAATAGAGGGACAATTTTGACCTGATAAACCTGAATTAGTTATTGCTAATTCTTTTTCCTGGAAAGCCTTTAAATTGTATGATATGATTTATTTTGAAAAACTTATTTCTATATTCTCAATCATAAAGGCAAGACTTTTTAAGAATTCAAAAACATAGTTCTTTGAGGAGATAACTTTTTGGTGCTCTAGAGTGCCAAAGATTACTAGGTTCTTGCATTCTGAGCTATGGTTGTAACACTTTGGATTCCCACAACTTTTTCCATTCCCTACCACACTGTAGGTGACTTTTTCCAAAATAGATCATGTCAGCAATCTCTTATGTACAGAATTATTTGCTTACATGTTTAATATTTTATTGAGTTATAATTGAACTGTAATATATAGCGTATGTTTAAAGTGTATGATATATTTTCACACAGATAAGCATGTGTGTAAATCCATCACCATAACCAAGAAAATAGACATATCCATTACTATCCAAAATTTCTTTGTGCCTTTTTGTACTTCTTGTTCTCTTGAGTTTTCATACCTCTACCACCCACAGGGAACCACTGATCACTATAAATTACTTTTTCTTTCTAAAATTTTATATGAAAGGAATAGAACTATGTATTCTTTCTTACCCAGTTAATTTTGTTTAGCCTAAATGTTTTAATATTCATCTATGTTGCTGTATGTACCCATAGTTTCTTTCTTTTATTGCTGAACATTATGTCATTCCATAGATATGCCATAATACTGGTGGTAGACATTTCAGTCATTTCCAGTTTTGGGCTATTTTGAATAAAGCTGCTATGAATATGTGTGTAAAATCTTTGCATGGACCTATGCATTAACTTCTCCAAGACTGGAATGGCTATGTCATGTGGTGAATATATGTTTAAATTTAGAAGAATTTTTCAACTTTTTCAAAAACTACACGTTTACCTTACCTCTGTTAGTATGTGAGCATTCCAGGTGCTCCATATCCTCACCAACACTCCATAGTGTCAGTCTTTTTAATTTTAGACATATAAATAGATATATATGGAGGTATCAAAGTATGATTTTAATTTGCACTTATCTAATTGGTTTTGAGCACTTTTCATGTGCTTGTTTGCTATCCACATATCTTCTTTGGTGAAATGTCTGGGGACAATTATAGGGTTCACTTAATTTGTTTCTATGTCTCAGAAATCGTTATTCTTTATTGCCTGAAGTCTAATTTTGTGAGAGCTATATCATATATTTTCTCTGCATTCTCAATTGTATCAGGTGAGAGAGCAAATCTAGTCTCTGTTAACTCCAACTTGACCAGAAATAGAAGTTCTTATCTACACCATTTAATTTTTAGCCTTCCTCCAGTGAATCCATGTATACAACCATCATTTAGACCTAAGTAAACATTTCAATACTTTGTCTTTCTCCCTTATATGCTTCTGTCTTGCCATCAAAAGCATCCCAAGGGCCATGCTCTGCTATATTTGGTATTCTATTTTTACCATGCTGATTTATTCTCCCACACTTGAGGTACAAATAAAGAAACTTATTTGCGGTTTCTATACTTATTTTGAACAATTAGACATTCTGTTACTAGAAATGTGAAATTTACCCTTTAATACTGTTGGGGTTGTTATAGAAAAAATTTTTTTACACTGTATCTGTACACATTTCTTAAGGGTCAGCTTTAAATCTGTACATAGAACTGTCATTAGCATTTATTTCAAGTCATTGATTATTTTTTCTTATTACTACAGTGGAACAGTTTGATGTTTTCCATAGTTGATTGTACTCTCATATGGCCCACGCAAATGATTCGGAATTAATAATTATCATCCATATATGCTTATGGCCCACCCCCACCAGTGAGTCCCAGACATCTGCATTGGGTTTGCTAGATGTGCTGTAAAGTGTTTCCATTATCACTATAAGTCATTGAAAATCATTGTTTTATACTGAAGGACTGTATATAAAGAGAACTGGTGATTCTCATGAAGTTAATTCATAATCACAGCTTCAAACTATAGAAGCTATCATCACAAGTAGTAGGAAGACAGTAAATCAGTGGTAAAAGGAAATCTGCTAGAAGCTTCCTAGTCAAAAATGGTTAGGGTTTTAAATTATATTTCCCATGATCCTGATCAGCTACTAATATATACTGTGTCTTTCACACTAAGCATTATTTTTCTGTTTTGGATATGCCTTCTGGGTAATTACCCCACAATTTGCTTTTTATTGGTCAAAGGTAATTTTCATTTTTCTACTCATCTTTATGTTGACTCATAGTTTCATCAGTTTCTTTTTTGTTAACTTGCAACTCTAGAGTTTGTAAACAAATTATAGAAATTTACCTTAAAACAATAAAACTTCTCAAATGATATTTCCTATTATGAACCATGTATATTTTGTTCCAATCTACAATCAGCTTGTGTTTTAACAAAGGTAAGCTGAGAAAGTCTTTTTTTATAAGGTCCCTTCATGGTAGTCATGGTCTAATATATAAGGGAATGGCCTATTTATCGCCTATATCTGGTCTATTTTCTGTATTCCACCATTTTTTACTCCAAAAAGGAGTTGTCTCATGTGAGTGACTCATATAAGAGGATACAGAAGATCAAAATCTATCAGGTTATAAAGTTAAAAAAAATCAGAGACGACTGAAATGTATAAATAACTGCTGTTTTGTTTTCTTTTTATCTTTTTTGTTATTTTTTCCCATAATGTCTGACTGTTCAGGAGAATACCACTTTGGTTTTTCAGTTTCATGTATTCCTATGTATTAGTCTCATGGCTTAATTTAAACAAAGTAAGTTTAGCTTAGACTAGAAAGCCAATTCATGACCTGAAAAGACATGTGTATGGTGAGCCCAGATATGATTGGTCAGGCCAAAGAGATATTTGAATGATATATTCATATTATAAAATATCATCAACTAATTAAAAAAGCTATGAAATAATTGCATTGTGAATGAGTCATTAAAATGAAACTATATTTTCTAGTATGAGTTCAAAATTACATTATTATGATAGGTCTGGTCAATTTTGTCACAAAGTATTTTAGGAACTATTCTGAAAGTGTCCATACTCTGGTGGCTAAACACCTTCAATAACTTTCTCTAAACTAGTAATCCTTAAAGGAAAGTCTGTAAACAGAAATAGCAGCATTAACTGGGAACTTGTTAGAGATGCAAGTCCTGATCTGTCTCCCCTACCTGGAACCTGCCCCCATAGCTACTGTATCAGAAATTCTGGGACTGGGGCCCAGCAATCTTTTAATAAGCCCTCCAGGTGATTCTCAGCATGCCAAAGTTTGAATTTACTGTTTGAATAATTTTATCTTGTTACTTAAAAAAGTCTGAGACTGCTATAAAAATTAAGTATTCAGGGAAATGCTCATCATTTAGTAACTACTTTTATTCAAATACAAGTCTCTTGAGTCTGTTCAACTGAAGCCATATACAAAACTTCTTGCATCAAACCAATTAAAGGATATGTTTGAAATATATCTTTATAGATATGAAACTATATGATATCAAATTTAGGATAGATATCCAAGGACATAGAGAAATACTATGCTTTGTATCATAAATGTAAATATTTTCCTGAGGTTTGTAAGAATTTTAATTAGACATTCAAAAAAATAGGCCAGTAACTATATTTTTTCCTTAAAATTAATTCATCTTCTTAACCTGCTTATCAACTTGTTTTGAGTTTATTTAAATATGGACCTAGAAACAGTTCTAATTGTGAAACTGTTGAATTTAAATTAATTAACACATGTGCTATATATGCTTTAAATGATGAGAATACATAAAACTGTCCAGTGATAGTGACATACCTAAATTTTTCTATAAAGTTTTGAGTTTATGATAATAGCTTACATCAAAGTAATTTTAACAAACTATTGATCTCTTCCATCTTTTCTTTATCTGCCAGATATAGTTTATGTTCCTCTCATTGTTTGGAGAACAAAAATCTCAAAGAATCTAATTCCATATATTGTAATAAAATGATAAAGTCAGTACAGTGATTCCAACAATTAGCAGCTTTCAACACTCTGAGAAGTGATAGCTATATGAATTGGGACTCTGAATAATCCATGGTAATATCCCCTTGATACTTGGCAAGAGCATGAATCTACAAAGACAATAATAAGAGTAAAGTTATATTTGAGAAACTCAAAGAATTAATACATGTGAATCATTCATGGCAGCTGCCTAGTCCTTTCCTAAGCATCATATAATATTCCAGTTTTCTATTCGATTATGTCCTTATAACCTGTCTGTATGGCACAAGATAGGCTAGCAAAATCACTATGCTTTGCCACAAAGCAACATTTTCAACCACCATATAGCTATAGTTTCCCCTCCTTATCCCACTATTCCATCCACTTTGGAAACCATTAGTGTCAAATCTCACACTGCAGGAACTTGGTTACATTCAGTATTCTTCAGGGGACAGAATTCTTAGAACAGGACCCAGCTTTAGATACTGTTCTCATGCATGTAATGAAGTGACAGAGATGATGCAGAGAAAATAGAAGGACAGGGAGATGAAGCCATTTCAAATCAGATAAACTTGGAATCCTTGTTCTGACGTTCACCTACTCTGTTTTTTGGGCTATTAAATTACCTCTCTTAGTCTCAGTTTCTTTGTATGTAAATTAACATAATTCTTACTTTAAATAGTTACTGTGAGATCTAATGTTTATGTTGGTTTCTTTCCTTCGTATAATGTCCAATACTTCCTGTGATGATTTATTTGGTTGTCAATAAAAGCAGTTTACTTGCAAGGCAAGGATGAGTACATTTTCATTAGTCATACTTTTCCTTGAGAAAATGATTTTAATTTCTGAATCTTTTATTTTGTTGCTGCTCCAGTTCTGCAGTTTTAATAAGTTTTTGCTGTGTTCTTTAATGTTATTCTCATAGAACAGGAGCTAACTTTTAACATCCCTTCAGTATTAAATATTTAATGATGTTTGAATACTAACTTCTTAGGGATGTATTAAATCATTCTGTAAATACACTGGTACAAATCATAAAGGTTTAGGCCTCTGCTAGATCCTGAGAAAAACAAGAAATTAAATCTACTACAAGCTAAGTAAAGTTACATAGGAGATTTTATATGGTAAAGAGAGCAAAAGAATGTATTTTCATTTATTTCCCTGGAGTAAGAAAGTTTTTCTGCTAATTACTAGTTAATGATCATAAAGTGTGTGGAAAATATGTAAGTGCTGTATATAGTCCTTATAATGATGGAACCTTTATGACTCTTTCAAATTATATGATCATTTAATAACATTTGAAAATCCTTTATGCTAATTGCTTCTCTTAGTCATTTACTTTGCAGGGTGACTGCACCCATTCTAAAAGAAAAATATTCACATTCTCTGAGCACTCATCCTGTTGATAGTCCATGCCCTCTGCTTTTCATATTTGACTTTAACTCAAATATTCTTTCAACTACTAAAGAACATCTATTCCTTCAAGTGTGATATATCAATAATGTCAGTGGAATGGAGTCTTTCTAGTCTCTTGCTTCCAAAATTAAGATTGTCTAAATTTTGTGGAATGCTTATGTCTCTAATATCCCAAACTTATATTTTCATATATAATCTTATATACACTTGATTCTGGACAGCTGCCACACTTCGTACCTCCTCTCTCTCCAAAGATACAAATTTAATTCTCTTGTGTGTGGCTTGGCAGTACATTTTGTGTGCAGTGCTCTAAAGACTGCCATAGCAACATAAAATGATAACTTATGCTTATATGAACTTCCATGGATTAGAAAAATAAATGCTTGACATAACATCAAATACTTGTCTATATTGGTTAGTTCTACACTCTGCTATAATATGAAAATTATGGACAGGTTGTCTCTTTTATCTTTTTTCATGTATGGAGATCCAAATTAGCTGCTATGATTCATGCTGACCTTCTAACATCACTTTGTACTCATAGTCCCTTGGTGCTCAATTCTGTCTAAATTGAGCTGCAATCAATTTATCACCAAGCACAGGAAAGAGAAATAGGAAAGTGAAGAGTGTGTTAAATGGATGTATATGGATGACTCTTATCTAGGTATGTCTCTTTGGAAAATAAACTATAAATATATAGTGTATTGAACTAAATAATTTATAACTAGTAATAATTAATGTTTGGTTAACAAAAATCATTAATGATATGAAATTAAAATATCTGTTAACATTATATATATTCTAGGATCTCAGAATTATCATTGCTTCATTTAATGTATTCATTATAACCATACCACTTTATTAAGGGCTAAATATTAATCATGTTCGAGCTCATATTAGAAATGATTAAACATTAGAATTTGGTTTTCATAAATTTAATTTTCCAATTTCATATTAATACATTTTTATAATTTGGTACTTAAAATTATGTTTTTAGCTGCTCTTTGAAAAATCAAATGCAAAACAAACATGGGTTTACCTAAACAAGGAACATATAACTAAACATATAGTTTAAGAAAATATTACATTAGCACTCAGCATAATTCAAGTGTTTGACCTAAATTATGGTGAACTTTTGTTTGGGACTAGAAAGCTTTGTACCTCATGAGCCATGGTTGCCATAGTTCTAAAGCACATCTGAGTTATTAATACTAAAGCCAGGACCCTTAGGGGAAGAACATCCTTCAGTTCTGAATTACTCTTTGGATATACAGATGTCTACATGAATACCTTTAGAGGGAAATTAGACAGACAAATGCTATGAATTTTCTATCCCGCAATTTTCGTAGTTTTGGAGAGTCTTCATGTGCATAAGAAGGTTGAATAAAGTCAAGGATTCAGAATGGCCTGATTATTATCTGACTTTTTCTCTCACTATAACTAGCCAGACCAAATGTTCTTTCAACCTTGTCACAAACTCTGGACTCATTACTATTTTCTTGTTCTCCAACCCAGAGAAGATGAAAGAAACAAAACAAAACAAATAGATAAGAAAAGTGCTTCTGGGTAAAAACAGTTTCTAGGATGTTACGTATCTTCTAAGAAGTTGAAGATTGGAGAGAAGTCTCTTGAAAACCTAAGATGATTATGGTAGTGGTGATGATCATAACCACAGTCACAAGAATAATGAACTTTATTGAAGGTGTGTTATGTACCAGACACTATGCCAAGTGCTTTACATCAATAATACCATTTGCTTCTTAACAACTATTCCATGACTTAGGCAGTTATCTCAGAAAGATGAGAAAATGTATTTATATAGAGCATAGCATTTAAGTAGAATGTAAATTAGAAATGGATCTAAATTCAGGAAGCTCACATTAATGGAGGCAACCGGCATGTGTTCTGCTATCTATGACATCATTTAGACTGCAAAGAATATTACAAGCTTAAGGACTAGAGTAACAGCAGAATTAAATGAAGATGGACATAGTGGGATTTTAGTGGAGATGGGCAAAAGTAAGAGGGAACTATGAAGTGAGATAGTAGTTAGGAAGAGGCAAGAAGATGTAAAAGTACATGCTATGCTTTGAGAATAGCAAGAATTTTAAGGAAAGTAAGGAAAATGAAGCCCAACTTGAGGCTGGGAAAGATGAATACTTACAACGACCTTCTAAACTTGAATTTTGACACCTCCTTGCAAGAGAATACCTTTCATTCTCTTTGCTTTAAGTATATTAGGGAAGTGGCCTCGTATCTAGAAGAAGCCACAACCACTAGGCACTCCAGGGACTTCAAATTAGTGTTTCATTTGTTTGAAACCTGCTTCATGTGTCTTCTGCCCCTCATTTGGCCACATTCTACTCCCACATTGCCTTCTCAGGTGAAACGTCCTTCCCACAATGTGGTCTGTCCTCACCCCCAGACTTCAGCAGGCACTCAGCAATCTCTGATAGCAATCTATTCTTCCTCTCTCAAAACACCATCCATTTGTAATTACTTGTTCAGTGGCAGTAATACATGACAGGAAGATTCATGAAGGCAGAGACAGTATTTAATTATGACAGATAGTTTTGACACATAGTAGAAACTCAATAGATATTTTGGGAATAAATAAAAGACTAAATTCCATATTAAAGAATTTGTCATTCAAACTATATAAAAGCTTTGGAGGTTCTAAATCATGAGAATGGCAGGTATTATTTTGGAATATAACTTTATAAGAACTTAGTTTATGATAAAGTGGCCTTCAAATCAAAAGGAAAGAGTGACTCATTGAACATTTGGGGAAAATTGATTTATCAAAAGGAGAAAAATAAAACTTAATCTTTATTTTTTACATAGATGGATTAAACTCTGAATTATGACAAGTATTACTATATTGGTAGTATCACTTGTAGAAGAATATCATTGTGCTCTATATTATAAAGGACTTGCTAAACAAGATTCAAAAACAAACCCTCAGACAACGGGCATCAACAATCCAGGGAAAGAAGGCCAAGCAAATGGAGAATAACAGGCTGGTGATGGAGGCTGTGGACAGACAGTTAAAGAAAGCTCCACAGCTCAAGGTGTCACTGTGTTTGGCTACTCCATAGCAGTGCCCATTGGTGGAATTTTTCCTTCCAACCATTTATACCTAAATCTATGGCACAATGTCCTGTGGTCACCCATATACTTCTTTGACTGGGACCCAGTGGGAACTTGGTGAACCATTTCTCCAAAAAGCTGAACACGGTGGACTCAATGATCCCACAGATCATCAAAATGTTCACAGGCTCTCTTCCTCCATGCAGAGTGATAATGGACCCTCCTTTGTAGTGGTGGTAACCCAGCAAGTAAACAAAGCCCTGTAGTTAGAATGGAAATTACATGGAACCCACCTAAAGTGGGATAAGGTATTGCCACTTGCCCTCCTTTGGATAAAGGTAACCTTTTAGAAGCAGGCTTAAGTTAAGCCCCTAAGAAGTAGTTTATGAGGGACCCTCCCTAGCAGCCCAAGGTAAGTATGGTAATATTAATATAACCGTAAGTAAAGGAAAATAGAATAAAACAATATGTCAAATGAGTGTGTCAGCTAAACTCTATACATGAGTTTGCCTCTTTCAGGTCCCTGCCCCAGTTGGGAGCAGAAGTGGAAGGGACCCTATGAAGTGCCTCTAACAACTCACACCTCATTAAAATTGTCAGAAGTGAAACCTTGGGTCCATCATACCAAAATAAAGAGGTGTAGCTCCCAGAGGAGGGGCCAGTGTTTATGCAATCTAAAGTTTGAGAAAATGGAAAAAAGTGAAAATGTTGATATTTTTGCTAATCCTTTCTGGTTCTGTCTATAAGATAGAGAGACAACTCCTTAGTGAGGATTTATTTCCCTGGTCCATCCCCTGTTCTTTTGATCTGTCTTGCTGCTGGGTGTGTTATCCTAAACCTCATTTGCTACAGGTATTTCTGTGCAGGATTTCTGAATTTACAGAAGCTGGTCTCTCAGATCACCTACAGGATACCACTAACAGCTCTGCACTCAGAAGTCCCATGTTTCCTTTCTTACCCAACCCTGTATTAGACATTATGTGCAAGGTGGCAGGAAGGACCCACAGTCCTACTGGTGTCTTAGATACCAAGCAGGATAAAATCTCTCTTATCAGGTATCTTTCATCTCGCCTTGTCAATCCTCACAGTTGTAATTGTTTATGCCCTTTTGTGCCTGGTAATCTGTTGTTGTCAATCGACTGCCAACACTATGTAATGACGTAAATGAGTATAAACCTTCCATCTAAAACATCACCCCAATTTAGCAGGAAGTAGCTTGATGACTATGATATCCCTGCTCCCATAGATATGGAAGGGTAAAAATTGACAGTGGGGAATATGTAACAGAGAAAATCGCCAGAAAAGGGTAAAAATGTTTTCTGACTCTTCAAAAATCCCTCACCTTTTTGAGTACTAAAACTTACATTCCTGCCTCAGGCCAGTAGTCAGGAGGGGAAGAAGAGTGTCCTTGGTTCTTTGTGCCACAGGAGATGGCCCAAGGGAATCATCCAGGCGGAGGCCATGAGATTGTCATAGCCGAAGATGGGATTGATCAGAACCTTTAAAAGCTTTGTACTTCTGCTCAGAAGCAAGGCATTGGCACTTTAAGCCTGGAGTCCGCCAACCTCCTCAGTTGATGGCAAATTAATAAAATCCTCTTTCCTTCTCCTCAAAAACAAAAAGAAACAAACAAACAAAAACCTCACAAAGCTAAAAATCAATGGATTTGATTATATCAAAATTAAAGTTTTATGTTTGAAAGGATAATATGGACAAGGCTAACAGATCACTGGCTGTTTGGAAGGTGACATGCACATGTCCAAGGATAGGAACACCTAATATCTAGAATATAAAAAAAAGTCCTATGAATTAACAAGGGGAAAAATTCAAAATTGATAAATGGGCAAACTCAAAATAACTGAAAAGAATATGAAGGTCATTCCAAATAGTTCTCAATCAGCAAATGCTGATGGCTCAGGCCTATAATGCCAGCACTTTGGGAAACCAACATGGGAGGATTGTTTGAAGTTTGAGAACAGCCTGTGCAGCAAAGTGAGATAGCATCTGTACAAAAAATAATTTTAAAAAATAGCCTGGTGTGGCGGCACATGCCTGTAGTACCAGCTACTTGAGGCTGAGGCAAGAGGCTTGCTTGAGGCCAGGAGTTGAGGGCTGCAATAAGCTATGATGGCTCCACTACACTCCAGCCTGGGCAACAGAGCAAGACCCTGTCTCTAATAAATAAATAAATAAAATTAAGATTCCAATTAATACCTTTCAGATCGTCAAAAAGAAAGATTAACAAGTCAGGTACTGCTAGAGATTTGGCGAAATAGGAGCCCTAGTGCTACTACTGGTGGTTGTGTGGAATAGTGTGGGTATTCAATACAACAAATTGGTAGCACTTAGTCAAATTTATTTTTCTCAATGTCTTATTTTCTTCCAGTAGTAGAATTATACATCCATACCTTCGTCCTGTGATAGGGCAAGTATATATGACTCACCCATTGATTAAGATCAGGTGCCTTAATTCAACCAATGTAATATGGGTGAACTTGATACAAGCAGAGGTGTTAAATAGGCTTGCATAGCTTGACTTTACCTCTTGCCTTCATTGTAATCAATCATGAGAAGAACATGCCCAGGTAGTCCCTGAACTTTCAACCTAATTCCTTGCATGAGAGACAATATGGAACACACTTGAACCCCACTCATAGCCTAAACACTGGGAGCTGTCACAGACTCTTCCTTTCATTCACCAATCCCCAGGTCAGCATATTCTTCTTCCATAAGATCTAGAACATACCTTACCTTTTCTCTATTACTATGAAAGATACCTAATTTTAGTTTCTTATCTATTAATTGCTATAATATGGTCTTTACTAATACTCCTACCTCCCATGTGTTCCCTTTCCCCAAACCTCAGCCCCCAAAATTAGCCTGAAATAAGCTTCTATAAAAATTTTCCAAAATATGGATCTGATAATGGCAATTTCCTGCATAAAATCCTTCAAAGTATTTTTATAATTTCCATGACAAAAGGAAACTCATCAGCTTAATATATAATGCCTGTTAGGCGAACAGCCGTGGTTACTCCTCTACCTCTTTTCCAAGCGCTGCCCCATGTGCACCCTTTGATCTCTGTGCCAGATGCTGTCTGTTGTTACTCAGAATCATTCCCACACTTTTAAGCCTTCTCCTTAAGTTCATGGTATGGAAACTACATTTCTCTGATCCCATTGCCAACAGTATTCCAATTTAGAAACTGTTGGTGTAAGGTACTGGTGCAAGATTAGGATGATAGAATACAAGCATAAATTACCAATGTTTTTCTGACATAGGCTGGCAAGGGTGTGGAATTCAGCAGACAACAAATATAACATTTAATAGTGACTGCTGTATCTCCTACAGATCACTGCTTCAGTGCTGCATTCACCTGAAATCATTCATGGTGGTTTTCTGCAAATATTATCACCTCCTGATTTCCTGAAGTTATTGGAAGCTTCTCTTGCCCTTTTTGAAGCTCATTCAGTTTTTCCAAAATTTCATAAGTACCTTGTTTTCTGTATTAAATAATGTTTTACCTGAAACCTCTGTTTTCTGGTTTTATGACTCCTGATAGAAACATCTACAAATGAGTCAGGTGTTCTCAAACATTTCTGATTTGTATTGCTTATTTTGTATACTTGCAGTTACCTTCCCATTTCTTTACTTGCTTTCTAGTTATCTTTCAAAACTTAGCTGAAAAGTCACTTTCTCTTGGGAGACTCCTGAATCATACCTTTATAAATCTGATGAAGATATTCCCATTTCAACCTGACTTTATCTCTTATCATACTGAATTTTGGTTGTTTCTTAACCTGCCTGTACCTTATGCTTAGTTCTTAGCATGTGAAGAGTAGGGGCTCTGCCAAATGCAACAAACCCCAAATTGGTGCATACTTGGTGCTTAAAAGATGGTCAAAACACATGGATTTAACACATGGGGTTAATCTTTCAGATGAGATCCCGGAATGGGGCAGCCTCAGGAATGAAACTAGAGACAACTATGCTCATCACTACATATCACAGGTTTTGCAGTTACCAACACCTAAAGATTGAAACACAGCTCTGCTACTTTCTGTCTGTATTATAAAATAATAATTACTTCATAATATCACAATTTAGTTTTTGCATCTAAAATATAGCACTAGTAACAGTCACTTAAAGTATAAGATTTTAATTAGAATTAAATGATGTAAAGTGTTTCACTTAGTGCTTGCACATAGTAAGTGCTCAATAAAGGCTATTATTATTACTATTACGACTTGTAGTTCTATGAATCACTTGCTGTTCAAATTCAGGAAGCAAATAATTTTTTAGATGAATTGATTGGTATCTTAAACTCTCATGGCATGCTACCTAAAATTCAGGAATCAAATAAGATGACGAGGCAATATTCTTTACAATCTAAATAAACTATCTGACCTCATTATTTGAACTTTTTAATGAAATAGATATGGATAATAATGGTAAAATGTATATACAAATAATACATGGTTGTTGCAGTTAAGATATTAGAAAAATAAATAATGTATTGATATCAGTCTTTATTCAGCTAATCAGTAATAGCAAAGTCCTTCTTAAATGAAATAAACCTAGAAAATTATGTATTGAATTATTTGGAAGAAGAAATTAATCTGGACCAACATTCTGAGATTTCAGAAGAATGAAACATATTTTACTATTCTTCGCCAACACACACACACCCCTATCTGTTTATAATGTTTCTCTAAGCTTATTTTATTTCATTTTGGTATGAAATTATAAGCATAGAATAGCATCCAGACTATTTAACAAATAGGGATTCTTTGAGATCTAAACAACATTTTCATAAATGTCAAATTATTACTTTTATACATGAAAGTGTCATTTACTGTCATACAGAGAAGTTTCTGAATTTCATGAAATATAGACTACAGCCTGAGCATTTTTTTGAAACACAATAATGTGTATGTTTCAGGGTGTTAATATAAAAGATGGTTTTGCATATTTCACCTTTTTTTTAGTGGTTTTTAGAAAACCATTCATGAATGCTTTACTCCAAATATCTTTTGCTAAGTAAAACTTCCATATATTTTAGAACAGTAATTCAAAATATATAGTTTGAGACAATGGGCTTATAAATAACCACGTTCTTACATTTGTCATTTGTTTCTATGTCTGAGTGTGAAAATCAGTTGATAACTAGAGGCATTTGCACTGTAGGTTTTCTAAAGGTGCTGGGCTCTGTGTGTGTGCATATGCACTAGTCTTGGAGCTACATAAATTTTTTGCATATCATGCTATATTGTTAGGAGACTCTCACCATATTTTGCAGAGCTTGCCTTTGACATGATATATCTGAGGTAGCAAAGTCTATGTTTCTCTAGAACAGATTTGCAACAATGATAATAGTAATTTATTAGTCTTTGTTAATGCATTCAGTGGGTATTATGCTTCACCTATGTTATATAATTTAATCTTTACAATAAAACTGTTAAGATAATAGTATTATTATCCTCACCTACTAGATGAGTTAACTGATTTAAGAGGGTGTTAAATTGATGTCATCAAAAAGAGCTAGAGGTTGGATGTGGTAGCTCATGCCTATAATCCCAGCACTTTGGTTGGCTGAGGTGGGAAGATCAATTGAGGTCAGGAGTTCAAGACCAGCCTGGGCAACATAGTGAGACTATGTCTCTACAATAAAAAAATAAATAAATAAAAATTAGCTGGGAGTAATAGCACACATCTGGAGTTTTAGCTACTCAAGAGGCTGAAGCAGGAGGATGGCTTGAGCCCAAGAGTTTGAGGTTGCTGTGAGCTACTATGATCATGCCACTGCATTCCAGCCTAGGCAACAGAGTAAGACCTTGTCTCAGAACTAAGAGAGCTGTACTATTGACCCAAGTTTGTCTGGAAGTGGAATTTTATAGTGATACACATTAACCATAGAACAATATTTCTCGAAGTACCATATTTGGCCACAGGCTAGAGCTATCTATCTCCAACCTGCTCAGGAGATCTGATTATAGGCAAATCTCCCCAGAAATCTGTCCAGAAACATGTGGAGAGCTTGAAATTGGCCCTGGTGAGAGTATTCATATCATGGGACTAGAAAAATTAGGGCTTTTATTTTTCAGGAGAGCCAGTTAACTGGCATATCACTGGCAATGAATACCCTGTTAGTAGGCCATGAAGTGGCCAAAAAAGTAAATTATTCCTTTTTATCATTTTGAATATATCTGCAAAATTTTATTTTTACCTACAATTGTAGGCTCTTTACTAAATCTAAAAAAAATATTTTTTAAAGATTACTTAATTAGATACCCAGTATTCTTCTGCAAATTCTAGTTTCTGTACAATAATTAGCAAGTTTGTGATGCACTTGCTCTGTGTGTGTGTGTGTGAATATATTTGGAGTGTCTGAAATTTTAAATATATGTTAGTGCACTGTAAGCGTAATCTTCAGGTGCTCATTAAAATATTTCTATTTTTGCTTTTTAAATTATAAGTTACCATTGGTTAAATATAATCATTAAAATTTTAGTTTCTTTATTGTCCTCGGCTAATTATTTAATGCATAATAGCTCCCCTATACATCATCAGTGCTTTGAATACATATTTTCATATACAATTTTATGTTATGTATAATTATTAGTTTTTTAAGTTTTACTTTATTTAGGCATAATTGATAAATAAAAATTGTACATACTTAAAGTGTACAACCTTATGTTTTCATGTTTTGGTATATGGATACATTATAAAATGATTAAATGGGGAGATGTTGGTCAAAGGTACAGTTTACTTATGCCAGATGAACAATTATTAGATTTGAATATATATGTTAATTGTACTTCAAATATGAATTATATGTTCCTATTTCTAAGGCCATTGCAAACTGGATCATCAATCCACTCAAGCATATAGTGGAAAACATCATAATCACTGATTTTTGTACTCTGCTAGACAGTGAAAAAAGGTAGCCTATTCTCTGAATGATCTATCTTGCTTCACTTGAGAGAATGAGACCTAAAATGTCTTCAGGCATGTGTTCAAAAGGATGATTGTAATATATGATGGCTAAGTGTTTAACAATAATAATGACTTTAAAAACATGACCATATCTGGAATTAGGAGGATAAAGAAAGCCTCAAGAGAGTTGCTGAATTTTAATCATTTTGTGTAATGGGGAAAAAAAAAAAACTTCCTAATTTTGATATTTTACAAAAAAAGTGATATCTACAAAGTTTATTAGTGGATAAATGTCTCTTTCCTCAAATGTAAGAGAGAAAGCAGAGTTAGATAATTTTAAGGTATATTTTAAAGGGGCTGCTAATCTAACTCAGAACCAAGCGCGGCAAAAATATTATTAAGTGATGATTATAGACCAAGTACTGAATTGTATTAGATATTTAATGTAAATTTTATTTTTTAGTTGTTTTAAATAAATTGTTTTCATTAAAGGTAACTGTCTTATTTCTGGAAATATTTTAAGATAACATCATTTCTATAAAGTGATCTATTAACAACAGTCATGTGGTAGGCAGAATAATGTCCTCCCAAAGATGCTCACTGCCCAATCCCGTGAGCATCAATGAATATGTTAGGTTACATGACAAAGAGAAATTCAAGTAGCAGATGAAATGAAGCTTGCTAACTAGATGACCTGAAGATAGGGCGGTCATTCCAGATTATTCTAGTGTGTCCAATGTAATCACAGAGATCCTTCAATATAGAACAGGGAGGCAGAAGAATCAATGTCATAGTGATATGATGTGAAGACTCATGTCATTGGCCATTGTTGGCTTTGAGGATGGAGCATGAGGACCATGAGTCAAAGAATGTGGGCAGCCTCTAGAGGCTGCAAAAGGCTAGAAAATGGATTTTTTCTCTCAAGCCCTTAGAAAGGAATGCAGCTAACAACTTGATTTTTGCCTAATGAGACCCATTTCAGACTTCTAATCTCTAGAACCATAATAAAATAAATTATTGTTTTAAGCCATCAAGTTTGTGGTTATTTCTTATAACAATCATAGAACATTAATACATGTCAGATGCTAGCATGAGGAAACATCCTGACATCCTACTTGTTTAATAATTTGATAGGAAGATATAGCTTCTTCAAAGAGAAAAAAGAAACAAGGACTCGGTTATACAACTAGAATACAGGAGTGGTGTGGTATGCAAGGTTGAATTGACACTAAAGACATTTGGCACATATATCTTCAGGTTCTTGTTGACTATGTTATGACTGTTCATCCAGAGTGAGGGGCACACCTTCCTATATTAACATATAGTAACAGTCCAACATGAATGATACATGAACTCAAGGCACTAGGTCTTCCATTACAGAAATGGGCTCTATGTTAAAAAACCAGACTTAACGTTTAAAAATAGGTATATGTATGCTAGCCCTTGACCCAATACATTTAATTTGGGAACTATTTTGTATTTTGGGGTTGAGAGAAATTAATACAATATTAGTTATTAATATATGCTTATTTTTTAATTTAATGACAAAAAGCAACTACTAACGACTGAATAATTCTTGTCAGCTGGGTTGCTTGTTGGTTTTGTCAAAACACTGATAAATGAGACAGAGCAAATGCCAAATGTTTTCTCTGAAATCCTATTGATTGCTCTGATGGATTTGGTGAATTTGTATTTGAAAGCTGTGATAAATCTTAAATGACCAAGTAACTAAAGCTAGTCAGAAAAGAAACGAAACATTACAAAACTGATGAAATTCTATCAATCCACTCTAATTAGTGTTTTAAATTCAATGCAAAAATAATAATGATAATAAAAAATTATCTGACATGCATCCAGTATCTTTGTGTAGTAGGTAGAATGGCCTCCTGAAGATATCTATGTCCTAATCCCTGGAAACTCTGAATATGTCACCTTCTATGACAAAAGAAATTTTGCATATGTATAATCTGGGTTACTGACCTTAAGTGGGAGATTTACCTGGATCATCTGAATCATCACAAAAGTTCTTAAGAACAAAAAAAACTTTCTCTGGCTGGAGAAATCAGAGAGATTTGAAGCATAAAAGGATTTTGCCTCTCACTGCTGGCTGAGGTCACATGGAAACCACGAGAAGGTATGGGGACCAGTCTCCAGGAGCACAGAGGGGCTTCCAGCTGAGAGCCAGCAAGAATCGTGAACCTCGGTGCTACAACCCCCATTAACTAAACCCAACTAACAACTTCAATGAACTTGGAAGTGGAGTCTTCTCCAGAGCCTCCAATAAGGAGCCCGATCCTGTCGACGCCTTTATTTCAGACTTGTGAGACCTGGAGCAGGGGACCCACTCAAGTCCAGCAGAGTTCTAACCTACAGAAGTGTTTGGTGGTACATATGTGTTGTTTTAAATCACAAAGCATGTAGGAAGTTGTTACAGCAGTGAAAGGAAATGAATAACCTCGCATTAGGAAGCAGGCACTGCCATTCACCAGGGTTCAGTAACGCACCTGACCAGTAATGTGGATCAGATGCTGTGGCTGGGAGGACAGCCAGGAGTTGCAGGAGAGAACAGAGGATTATTAGTGCACTTATTTTTCCTCTCTTAACTGGATGCATTGCCTCCGAATTCTAGGTGGCATTACAACTACAAAGCTAAAAATCAAATCAACTCAAACTTCTAGTTTGCTGTGAAAGAGTGCCCTGTTTTTTTGATTCATCCATCATACTATTATGCCACCTGTCTCACCCTGAACCTGAGCTGTGAAGTGTAACTTTGGTATTCACAATTTGCTGTTGCCATGAAATGTGTTAGAGGTGATGTTACAGAATTATTATATTTTTAATGCTGCCAGTTTCTAACAACTTGCGTTCCAACTCAGATCTCACTATTGAATTGCTCCCTTAGCAGGACTTCTCTTGAGATTTTAAGTGATGTGATTTTTATTTGAATAAATACTTGAACAAATCTTTATGCAATTAGAGTATAATGTTCTTGTCAGATATCTTTAAAAGACTGTTATTTATTTGAAAATTTATTACTTCTTTTTGAAAAAAAGTGTAATTTCAGAAACACATATGGGACTATCACTAGCTTGCTAAATTCTGTGAAAAACACCACTTTGCTTGCTTTCTTTGCCTTTAATAATTTCCTCTAGATCTTCCATATCTCATCACGTATCACTCACTGATTTTTTTCCCTTGCGATGTTTCAGTAAAGTGTACTCATTTAAATGAAATAGTCACCTGTCCTTGTCGTTAAATGATATCCTGTCCTAAGAATTTAAAGACCTCCAAGTAGCATATCAGAAAGGTTAACGGCAAATGAAATGGTGCATTTCAGTGTTACTGTGGACTTCATTAAAATTTAGTATTCATTATTGGTCTTTTCTACGATCACGGGTTCCACTGAATCATTTGATTCTGCCCTTGTAGTTTCCTTAATAAGCCAGAAAACTTTGTTTCAAACACCCTTGTCAGCATCATGCTAATGAACCACCACCACCCAAATATCAAAGAAGGGGACTTCTAATAGAGGCAGAGTTTATCCACCAGGGTGACTCTTGCTTCCTTTCAACACTTCATGAATGGATGCAGTCCCCATTTATATCCAAGAAGCCAGGACTCTGAACATGCTTTCTTTAATAAAAGGACTTAAGTTACTTGTATGATATAGTGTTCTCATCATATTCTATAAATAATACATGCTCGTTATAGAAAATTTGAAATATAAAAAATTGAATTTGGAACATAGAAACCATGTATTATCTCTTTACCCAGAGATAACTTCTGTCATCATTGTTATATTTGTCTCCAGTAGTTATACATAATTAAGATTGAATTGTATATAGAAATTTTCAGTCTATTTCCTCTTGCTTCACAATATATCATGCATATTTTCTTTTTCTTAATGAGCCTTAAAAATTAGAATTTGTAATGACTATCATATGAAAGTAATTCAATTTATTTAACAATTTCTCTATTATTCAATTCATCACTATCAAAGATATGCTATTATAAATAATAACATTAAAACATATAATTTTTACATGCAAATTTTTCTCCTATCCTTAATAGAACCCTTGAAGTGAAATTATTAGGCCAAAGTTTATAATCCTTTTGAAAGTTCTTGATACATATGACTAACTGCTTCCCAAACTCTAGGAGACATTGCCACATAATTACCTCTCCATCAATTAATATTATCCTTCAATTCTGCCAATTTGATAGGTGAAAATTTAGCATTTCATTATCTTAATTTGCATCACTTTGATCTAGTAAAACCATATGTTTTCAATCTGATTCATTCTCTTTAAAATAATTGATGATGATATCTCTTATGCTCACCTGAAAGATTTATTAGAATGATTAAGTTAATCTTCATTATAGGCCTTCCTGATCCTCCACACCTCTCCGGCAAGCAAACTTTGCACTACTGTGTCATCCTTTGCCTAATGTCTCTCCCATGAAACTATACTGCTGTACCCTTTAAAGCATGGACAATGGCAGTTTTTGCTCATCCAGGGTAACACTAAGTTTAATGGGTTCTCTCTAAGAAAAAAAAAAAAAAATAAGTTACAATGTTCACAAATGCTCATGGCCCTTACAATGGCATAGAAAGAAGCATTAGTGACTGTCTGATAAAGAATAAACCGGAATGGAAAGAGTGGTCTGAACTCTTTGCAGTTAAATTTTTGCAAAAACCTATCATAAAACAAACACATTTATCATTTTTCAAGATTTGCATGTATAGGATCCATGCAAATGAGAAGACTCTGCATGCACTATCACAGACCTATTGAAAAGCACAGTGCCTGGCACATTTTAGAATCATAAAAAATGGGGGAGAACAAAATCAGTTAGTATGTGTAGGGATAGTCCCTCCAAAAAGGTGACAGTTGGGTTGAATACTGAAGGATGAAAGGTAAAGACAGGGAAATCTTATTCCCATAAGAAGAAATAACAATAGCAAAAGGCACCTCTCAGAAATGAACTTGATAACTTGTAGTAACTTAATAACAGTTGAAAAAAATAAAATGGATGTGGTAAAGCAATAATGAGACCATGCATATCCTTATAGGCCAAGTAAGGACCATGGATTTTGTTCAAGCCATCAAGTGGTCTTATACAAGGGAGTGAGTGACATCGTGTGATATGCATTCTGTAAAGACAACTCTGGTTGTTTCATTAGGAGGGACATAGGTAAGAAAGTGAGCAAAAAAAAGCTATTGCAATAGTTCAATTGGTAATGACATCTGGGTGATAGGCTGTGGAGGTTTTAAGGATCATTTATTTATTCATCACTCACTTCTCAATGTGTGTATATAATTGTGCACTTCCACTATGTCAGAGGCTGGGACACAATTAAGGGCATTGTAGATATATCCCCTAATCCCATAAGCTTATGTTTTAGTACGAAATATATTAAGCAAGTAAAACAACTGCATAACATAATAAAATGGTATGATTCATTTTATTAAGGCAATAATGTAGTGCACTGATAAAGATTAATTAAGACCCTCTTCTTTTGGAGATTGATTAGGAAGGCCCCTCTAAACAGAACATACTTAATTTTCTCTCAGAAGGTTGAGAAGGAGGCACCTATGGGATCAGAATGTTTGTTTATAATGAAAAGGGAAGTAGACTGGAAAAATCTGGAAAATTTCATGGGACAAGGACTTGTGCTGTGTCGTAACATGCTGGAGAAATGTAAAGTGGGCACAGACAAAAATACCAAACACAAGAGGCATCCTCACTTGCTAACTTCCTCTTGTGGTAACTAATCCAGTCCCATGAAAACTGGGCCTGGCCATGTAAAGAATGAAGAAATGTATTCAGGGGAGCAGAGCAAGGGTATGGCCCAGCGACTGTTTGATAAAGAGACTAGTGTGGATAAAACAAAGCCAGAGCCTATTCATCAGGACAATGGGAGAAAGAGTCTGAAAGCATTTTAGAGATTTCTGAGACTGTTCCTCCTATCACAGGCCCAGAAGTCCTAATGTTATCTCACAAATTAGTTTTTTTTAAATAACTATATATATATATATATACACATATATATTTCCACATGTTTCTTTGTAATACTATGTATTTTATTTCATACATTTAAAACTACTACTCTGAGAAAGGACACATAGGCTGCCCCAGACTTCCAAAAAGGGCTATAGCATAAAGTAAACAATTACAACCCATTAAGAGCCTCTGCATTGTTTTCAGCAAGGGACTAATGTAATTAGATTAAACATTTAAAAACCAATTTTGCTTTTACGTGGAGTGTACATTGTAGCTATCAGGGAGGAAGTGGTGAGATCGGTATGGAAACTAGTAAGCTGACTGATTTTAGGATAATGGTAGTGAAAATACGAAGAGTTGGACAAAATGGAGATGCCGAAAGTGAAAGAGGAGAAGTGAGGAAAAGATAGGATGTGAGATGATTCAAGATTTGACGTTTATTAAATAAATGAATACTGTCACCACTTGCTTAGAAAGGGAAGTCTGAGGAGAGAAAATTCCATGATTAGTGAAAAATTCCAGTTGCACCATCACTCTGAAATATGAAGTCTGAGAGGCTATCAGTCATGTAAGTGAAGATATCAAGTAGAGGTGTAGGCAATATGGATCACACACGTAAATTTAAGAGCTAAAACTATTAAAAAAATGGAAAAAACAAATAACTACTGCACATATTTCTTAGATAAACACCTGAATCAGAAGTGAGGAAGGGAAAAAAAATAAGACTGTCAAACTTAAAAACTTTTGTACTTCAAAGGCACCACTAAGATCCTGAAACAATGCAGGTACTGTTACAGTATAACTGAAGTGTTTTATTGTCCCTCCCCCTGCTTGAAGCATTTGATATATAACTATCTCTGTCTGACTCCATTCCACAGTAAGACAGAGAGGCTTGGTCTCAAACATTTTTCCTTGAGTGGTACTGTCAAAGTTGTGCTACAACATAATCATTGTCTATTTTTAAAAAGGGTGAATCCATAAGAAAAATATTTGCAAACTATATATCTGATAAGAGATTTTTAAAAACTCTTATAACCCAATAATAAGAAAATGACCTTTTAAAATCAAGCAAAATGCTTTTAGACATTCATCAAAGAATTTACTCAAATTGCCAATAAGCACATGAAAAAAATACTCAAAATTATTTTTAAGAAATGTTAATCAAATCCATATTGAGGTACAACTTCACATGCACAGGAATGGCTAAAATTAAAAAGACAGGCAATAACATGTGTTGATAGCTATGTGAAGAAATTAAAATCCTCTTATGTAGCTGGTGGGAATGTAAACTGATACAGTCACTTTGGAAAATAGTTGGGCAGATTCTTACAACATTAAACATAGAGTTACCATATGATCTGGCATTTCCTCTCCTAGGTGTATATCCAAGAGAAATGAGAACATATATTTTTCTTTGTTCGCAAATTTTCATAGCAGCCCTATCCATGATGGCCAAAAAATGGGGGAAAATGTCCATCAGCTGGTGAGTGAATAAGCAAAATATGGTGTAGACATACAATGGAATATTATTTGGCAACAAAAAAATGAAACACAGGCACGTGCTTGGGTTAACCTCAAAAATATTATGCCAAGTGAAAGAAAGCAGTCAAAAAGACCATATATTGTCTGATTCTATTTAAATGAAATGTCCACAAAAAGTAAATTGATTGAAAAAGAAAGTAAATTAGTTGTTGCCTGGGGTTCTATGTGGGAATGGGGAATGACTGTAAAAGGACATGAATTTTTTTTTTTTCCATGGGAGTGATGGAAAAGTTCTAAAATTAGACTGCAGTGATAGTTTCACAACTATGTAAACATACTAAAAGTCATTGAATTGTGCATTTAAATCTAGTGAATTTCATGGTATCCAAATTATACTACAGTCAATCTGTTAAAGGAAAAACAAGTTAATTATATGGGTAGGAATCCAGCTCTGGGCTGAATATCTAAATGTGAAATTGTCAGCATGTAATGATATATCAGTCAGGATCCAGTCAGGAAAACAGAAACACTATTTGAAAGAGCAGAAGAGCTTGGAAAAATAGTTTCCTCCCGGTGGAACTGATGTAAAATGAGGTGGATTCTGAGAATGATCAAAATTATCTGAGGGGCAGGGCAAATTGGCCAGCTAGGACGATATCAGCAGGGTAGCAAAACTGCCTCTGCTCATCTTGTTTTTCTCTTAGGCAGACCAACAAATAAGCAGGCCAAGGAGCCATCTGACAAAGGAGTCTGAGACCTGCAGTTTGCAGAGTTCCTGGCCTGTATTACAGAGCAGAATACAGAAGAACAATTTTGGAGCCTGAGACACAAAAGATGAATAACCTGGTTTTATGGTATTTAAAGGGCAAGATGCTCAAAATATTAAAAATTTCAAGGTCAGGTAGAAAAGGCAGGCCTAGAAAAGTAAATTATTTTTTTGTGTGTGTGTGACAGTCTCACTCTGTTGCCCAGGCTGGAGTGCAGTGGTGTCATCATAACTCAGTGCAACCTCAAACTCCTGAGCTCAGGCCATCCTCCTGCCTCAGCCTCCTGAGTAGCTGGGACTACCGGCGCACCACCATGCCCAGGTAATTTTTCTATTTTTTGTAGAGATGAGGTCTCACTCTTTCTCTGGCTAGTCTCAAATTCCTGGCCTCAAGTGATTCTCCTGCCTCAGCCTCCCAAAGTGCTAGGACTAGGACGAATCAGATGAGGGTAACAGAATGACACAAGGATTTGGCCACATGCAGAATAGTTGTAACATTATTAAGGGCAATTTTAGAGGGATACTAGGAAATTGAGAAATACTAGCCAGAATAAAAGACCAAATGGGAATGAACAATGTGAACTCTCCTTCTCTGTGACAGTTTATGTGTCAATTTGACTGTGCCACGAAGAGCCCAGACATTTGGTTAAACATAATTTTGGGTATGTCTGTGAGTGTGTTTCTGGATGAGAATAACATCTGAATTGGGAGACAGATTAAAGCAAATTGCCCTTGCCAAAGTGGGTGGGCCTCATCCAATCACTGAAGGCCTGAATAGGACAAGAGGCAACGTAAGGGAGAATTTGCTCTCTCTGCCTGACTGTCTTCCATCTGAGACATTGCTCTGCTCTGGGCTTCAGACGTAGACTTGGACTGGAACTTATACCATTGGCTCTCTTGTTTCTGAGTCCTCTGGAGTTGGAGTTGAACTTGAACTATAACATCTGCTCTGCTGGGTCTTAAGCTAACTCATTGCAGATCTTGAGATTTCCTAGCTTTCTCTGTAATCACGTGAGCCAATTCCTTATAATACATCTATTTATCCATCCACCCATCTATCTCTCTCTATCCTATTGGTTCTGTTTTTCCAGAGAACTCTAAATAGGACACTTTCTGTTCTTTAAAACTGAGTAAGTTTAGATATCAAGAGATGTTGCTAGACTTCAATTCGGAAAGGGAACTGTTGAAATCATTAAAAGTACATATGAGGTCAAAGGAGTTTTTATTTAGCGTTGACATCATAATAATGTGTGACGTTTATTGATGGTTTCCTATGCTCCAGACACTGTATGGAGTGTTTCTCCTGCATTGGCACATTTGAATCTCGCAATAACCCTATGAGTTACATCCTGCTACCATTACTGTACAGCTGGCCAAACTGAGGCAGGGAGAGATTGTCACCTGCCTAAATTTTGAGACTAAAAGAGACCCTGTGGAAATAGAGTGGAAAAGAAGATGGGGTCCAGGGGCAGGTATCAATCAAGGGGAAATTTTTATCTTCATTTACACAATTGCCATTTCTTTGAGAGGGGTCGTATTTTAACTTTTTAATGTTAATTTCCTCACTGTTCCTCATGTGATCCTTCTGCTGAAGCCTGGAATATTCTAACTTCTGTAACTAAGTTGACAGAATTCCTGATTTCATCTGTTCTAATTCTAGTTACTTTCTAAGGCTTGATCTTAGAAATCTCATCTACTCCATGAAATCTCATACCACCAGGCACAAGGAGAACCCTCTCTCCTCTGCAGCTTTTCCACACGCAGTACCACAGTGCCAACATTGCTCTACTCCTGAGTGTATTGCTTTTCTTTCATCATCCTTATGGCATTTTGAGTCCTTTTTCCACTGAAGATACTTGACAATTACTCTTTTAAAACAATAGGCAAACACTATTATTTTGGTTGATTGACTAGAAATAATTGCAAATCTAATATAAAAAGAACATAGTTTAATTGGATGTTTTTAAGTGACCTGCGCCTATCAAATTTGTTTGGAATTACAGTGACCATATTCTCAGAATAAAATTGGCACATGTAGATAACAAATAACATACAGTTGTAGGGATAATGGGACACATTCAGGGCAGCAAGTTTTTTATATTTATATTTATACCTGCATGTACAACTAATATAGCACAAAAATTTTACTTCCAGAATGTGAACATAAAGATTGTGCAATTATAGTAATATCTATACCATCAAACTGCAACTTTCATGTCCAATATATTATTTTTTATTGTTAAATTTAAGTGTTTTAATTTATTTCATGCCTCTTTCTAAAACATATTTAAGCTCATTTACTACAAAAAGCTAATTTTTCTTTAAATAACAAAGAAAAATGAAGAAAGCCAATAAGCTACCAGAAGTGTTATTTCTTTGTTTTGAGGTCCAAGTTTAAAATCTGTTGCTAAATGTTCTTGAATTCTAGGAAATAAGAAAAACATGATTTATGTACTACCTATTCTAGGAAAAAGAAAGCATATTGTAATTAACTGGCACTAAAATAAGTAGTACTGAGGAATATAAGGTACATGATTCTCAGTAGTTTCACAGCAAATGTATAAAAAATGAAAATAGAATGTAAACCCTCTAAAAAGGGAAGTAATCAATTTTGAGAAAATTTTGAGTCAATGAACCTTTTATAAAACATTTATATTAGAATTTATTTTTCCTTATTAAATTTGAAAAAGGAAGAAGATATAAAATGGATTTTTTACTTATTGTCACTATTATTATTATTTGAAACTAGGTCTCCTTCTGTTGTCTGGGCTAGAGTGCAGTGGTGCAATCAGAGCTCACTGCAACCTCAAACTCCTGGGGGCTAGAGTGATCCTCCTGGCTCAGCCTCCTGAGTAGGACTACAGACATGTGCTCTGCCACCCCTGGCTAATTTTTAATTTTTTTTTTTTTTGTAGAAATGAGGGTTTGGTATGTAGCCAGGCTGGTTTCAAACTCCTGGCCTCAAGTGATCCTCCCACCTTAGCCTCCCAAAGTGCTATGATTATAGGCATGGCCTATAATCATTGTGCCTGGCCTATTTTTCCTTATCATTAAATATGGAAAAGAAAAAAGATAAAATAGATTTTTTACTTTTTAATTTTCTTAAATATGAAAATTCAGCCCTTTAAAAAGGCATAGTTTTCACTTTCTTTAGACTGACTTTACTCTATTTATCTATATAGGAAATGTATATTGATTTTGTAAGCGATCTTATTCTTTCTTCATTACACATGCCCAACTCAGGAAAGGGGGAGATGACAATGATGAAGAGCAAATATAGTTAGTAGGAGTGTAATTCACAATACTTCACTTCCCCCAATATTATAATACTATTATGTCTTCATTTAGAATACAATTCCCATAGATTTCTTCTTTAACACTGATATTTCTAGAATATGGTAGACAATGTTGCAGAGCACTTTAGGAAAAAAAAAAAAGACTAAGTTTTTTTTTCTGAAGGTGTCAGCTCCTATCTGATCCACTCTTCGTCTCTGGGGAAAAGAGTCGGCAGTAGTTACTACATCAAAAGTACAAGCTGTTCTTAGCACTTGCTGTCATTCAGGGCAGGAAATCATAGCAGCGTATTAATCACCCAGGTGATTAAAAATCATGATGCTTTCACCCACCAATAGATCACGTGTTCTTGAAATGCAAAAACAGAGTAGTGCTGGCTGATGATGATCATGGCTGGTGATGCAATGAAGCATTTAAAGCATTGGTTCCAAGATTTGGAAAAGCCTAGGGAAGCATCTCCCTAGATTCTTGGTGTGCATGCCATAGTTTCTTTATTAACAAACTCCATTTGCAACAACACTTGCCTATTCCACCATTACCACTGCTATCAGAAAACATATTCTTCACTACACAAGACTACTATAGAGATACCATGAGAATGGAAAATCCAATTAACCAAGAATATAATTATTTGAATGCTCTTTACCAAAATACAGAATGGGCAGTGTAGTTCAGCAGTCGAGTATGCATTTCCTGCTGTCTGGATGGATGCCTGAATTGAAATCTCACCACCATTATCTAGTGACTGGTGCTCCTGACATGGTATTGGATTTCTCTGTGACTTCATTTCTTCATCTTTAAAACAGAGATAAAAATAGAAACCTATCTCCAAAGGATTTTACATGGTTTAAATGGGTTAACAAATATAAAAACTTACACTGGTGACTGACAAAGTGTAAGCTTTCAATTGATGACCATGGCATTCATACCATGGATAGGAAACATAAACATGGAAAACCATTCCTGACTTCTGGGAATTTGTATAAATTCAAAGGAAGAAAACATATTTCCTGATATGACTTGTGCCAGACTATGTTCTAGGGAGGTAGCAATGCTTTAGTTTACCAAGGTTCTGTCTCACTCAGTTTGATTAATTTGCTGACACCATAGTCTGGCCTTTTACAGGTGATAGCAAATCTCCTGCTTTTCTGTGGTATCATAAAGCTATCTAGGAGTAATAGAATTTCCTAAGATTTTTGCACCTAATAGATGGCATTTATTGCAGAAGGGTAGGGGACCATATAACACAGACAGTCGTTAGTGAGATGTATTGGGCTCAGCTTCATTTAATTTACTAAATCATCAAGAGTCTTCCTGCTATAGATTACTTTGTTTGCTTTTTTAATTTTCACTTATTAGTGTGAAGAGTATGTCATTAGTGGAAAGAATGATTTATGATGATAATAGGCAGGGTGATTAATATGCATACATAGTATAAAGTAAATATTTGAGGTATTTTTACTATCTCAATCAAGCTTAAGGAAACAATCTATAATAGTCATGTAATCAGTCTCATCCATGCCTCTCATTATTGCCAAATGATACATTGCAACAAAAATATACAACTATTCACTTTAGAGCAGTGGTCCCCAACCTCTCCTCCGGTTTCATGGAAGACAATTTTTGCATGGATGGGGGGCAGGGAAGGGATGGTTTCAGGATGATTCAAGCACATTACATTTATTGTGCAGTCCAACCTCTCTGCTAATGATAATCTGTATTTGCAGCTGCTCATCAGCATCATCACCTCAGCTCCACCTCTGATCATCAGGCATTAGATTCTCATAAGGAGCATGCAACCTAGATCCCTCGCATGCACAGTTTACAGTGCAGTATGAGACTCTGATGCCTCCTGTGATCTGGCAGGAGGTGGAGCTTATGCAGTGATGCCAATGATGGGGGGAGCAGCTGTAAATACAGATGAAGCTTCAGGCTGGCTTGCTGGTTGTTCACCTCCTGCTGTGTGGCCTATTCCTAACAGGCCGTGGACCAGTACTGGTCTGTGGTCCAGGAGTTGGGGACCACAGCTTTAGAGTTTGGGGAAATATTGAGTCAAAGTGTTGCTAAATAGTTTGAGAGAGTGATTTTTTTCTCTTTTCTAATCTGGTTCATTTCTTATTATGAGAGATATGACAAACGAAAGAAGGTTGCTACTCTACTGAATTCTTTCAAAGGTTTTTACAAGAGAAAATGCAAATGCCTTTGTGAATTGAAATGTTTAGCTCAGCAATTTAAAATCTTTGTGTTGGGTTGTAGGTATAGGTTATAGTGTTAGCTTTGAAAGGGTAGAAGTAAAGTTTTCTTTTGTTCAGCAGCAATTTTACTTTTTGATGCTAGATTTAAACAAATTTAAAACTGACCCATGAGAGATTAAAATTAGTTACAGGGAAGAATTTTCCTGAGAATTTAAGATAGTTGAATAGGAGTTATCCTTCTCCTTATTTTAATATTGTTGAATGTTCCATTCTCTTTGTTGTCACACTTTATTTTCTTTCAGCCCTCAAATGGAATTCTCTGTGCGGTGGGTGCTGTGGCATGCCACCAAGATGCCCCTGAAGGACGGGAGAATTGCTTCCCCCATCTGCTGGAAGTGTTGTGGGAAGATGACCATTGCTGGCACCTACTTTGGGTTCCCTCAGCTAAAGAAAACTGCCTGACCCAGATTACATCTCTTCCAGGGTCAGGCCACATTCAATAATTTGTCCCCACAGAGGGATGGAAGCCTGACTCCCTCACCAACACCTGAAAAAGCTCTTAAGAAAAGTCCAGCGTCAGAGCTCCCCATAGGTCAGCTGAGTCTTTCGTTGGGACTGCATCTTGCCTTTTCTCTCTGTCCAAGCCTACTTTCATCCTCTCCCTGCCACATGAGGGTATTGACACCAAGGAAACACCCCCATGAACATCCTGAATGCTCATCTGCATTTAGAATCAGCTTCCCAAGAAATCTAGACAATATTCAGCTCATGTACTGCAGCACACACATAACCCTTTAGAGTTTTGCATCAGTTTATGGACTTTATCCCCCTCCCCCATTTTTGGCTACTATGAATAGTGATGCAAAGAATATAATTGTAAATGTCTTTTGGTGAACATATGTATGCATTTTCTTGGACATCCTTGTATCCCAAGAGAATTGCTAGATCATAAGGAATGCATATTTTCAGCTTTATATAATATATAGCACCTGTTTCCAAAGTGAATAGGCCAATTTACATTTTTACTGGCAATATATGAGAGACCTGGTTGTTTTCATATGCTTGCAAAGAGTTGATATATTATGTTTTTATTTTTTTATTTTTTAGCTTTTCTGATGGATGTGTTGTACTATTGCTTTATAATTTTAATTCATACTATACTAACAGCCATGAAGTTGAACATCTTTTAATACATTAGTTGGCTATGGGATATCCTCTTTTGTGAAATACTTATGGAAAATTTTTTATGTATCATTTTTAAATTACGTTGTCTGTTCTTTTTTAACTGATTTTTTTTTCTTTAGAAACTAATGTTTATTTTCCACCCATGTTATTTCCACCTTGTGAGCCTGTGGAAGTGCAGTTTGAAATCACTCAGTGGTTGCTCCTACCCATGCAGTGGTCTGAGCAGTGGGAGCTGCAGACCAGTCTTCCCCGGCAGGATGAACACTCCAGTCTTCAGTAGGGGCCTGCTGGATAGGCCCAGAGGGCACCTGCATGCCTTCATTGCCACCCAGACCCCTGGCTGGGTAGCAGTGAACTCAGGAGCTAGAGTGTTCACCCTGAAATTTCTGCCTGGTCACTGCCTTTCAGCAGCAGACTTCTCTTCCTTTTCACTCTCTTCAGGATCTCTGTAGAAGTAGAGATCTGGCACGACCTCCCATAGGTATTCACAGAAAATAGTGTCACCCATGTGCAAAATTTCCCAGGCTAGCATCTACCACATCAGACCCACTAAATGGGCTTCCTTGTTGCGCGGAAGGGTGATGCCCACATAATGCAGAGGAGAGTCAGTGTTACACAGAGCAATGGTAAGAAGGTTAACATAAGACACCACTGTGAGAGGCCAGTGGTCAGCCCTGCGCTCTGTAATGATCAGCAGACATGGCTCTCCCAAGGCTGCCTGGATCTGATTAGTGGAAGATCTGGGAGTGAAGTGGCAGCAACAGGAGAGGTTCCAGTGGCAGCAGCAAACTTCAGCACAGCCTGGAGGATATGACACTGACATTAGCCGGGTTTTCAGTGGCAACAGTGGCACAAGCCACCAGCAGAGCCTTCTCCCAGGTCCTCTTCAGATTTATGGTGTAGATGCCGTCACTTTGTCTTTTGTAGATGTACTGTTTCATTTGGAAGTCAAGGTTGTTGCCACTTAGGTGGGTTCCTGCCCCAAGGAATTTGAGGACATCCTCCTCCCTCATTTGCAGGACATCAAGGGCTCCAGTCATTGTGAAAGTTTCCCTTTCAGTTACATTGGGAACCCAAAACAACACTGTATGGACCTCTCTCTGGGTAGCACGGAAAGGGCTAACTGATTTTAAGAGTTATATATTCTTCATTTAAGTCATTTTAGAATGTGTCTAAAATATCTTTTCCCACTCAGTGATAACTTTTGATGAGCAGAGTTCTTAACTTTAATGTAATCCAATTATAGTTTTCCCATTATGGTTAGTACTTTTTGTGTTCTACATAAGAAAATTTTGCTATGGGACATGAAGGACATGAAGATACTCTCCTATGTTTTTGTTTTTCTAAAATATTGATTATTATTAATTTACGTTTAACATATAAATCAACATAATGTGCATTTCTTTCTTTTTATGTAAAGTTGAATTAATGTTCATTTTTCACTAATGTTATAAATTGTGTGCCTTTATAAGAGTGGATTTGTTTCTAGGTTCTAAATTCTGTTTTATTGGTTGTTTGTCTACCTTGTCCAACAACCACATTGTTCTAATTACTATAGATTTATAATCAGCCTTGATATGTTATAGTGTAAGTCACTTAGTTTTGTTATTCTTCAACATCTCTTGAAAATTTTTGAACATTTTCATTTTCATTTTTTTTTTTTTTTGAGATTCAGCTTGTCAATTTCCACACCAAAAAAAGAAATGCTGTGAAATTTTGATTTGTATGGATTGAATCCTTTATCAATTAAGGAAGAATTGACTTCTTAATATTCGGTCTTTCATTTATGAACAAGGGAATATTTTCCTTCTATTTAGAGTTTTAAATTTTTCTTTCAAATACAATTGTGGTATTTTTAGATATGGTCTTTGGTATAAAAAGTTTTTGATGCTATTCCAAATGGCATCACTTTTAAAATTCAATTTTCAGCTTCCTTGTTTCTTATATACAAGTTAATTTTTTCTATTGACATTGTAACCAAATTCTTGTAGGATTCACTTATTAATTCTAAGATTTTGCCCATAGACATATTTTGCCACCCCCAGGTTTATTGAGGGGGTGGCAAATAAAAAATAAAATTTTTATATATATTTACAGTATATAAGATGATATTTTGATGTATGTATACATTGTAACATGATTACCACAGTCAAATTATTTAACATATCTATCACCTAACATAGTTATCTTTGTGTGTGTGTGTGGGGGGGAGAACATTTAACAGACATTGTTTTAATTCATACATAGTTATTTTTCATTTGTGAAATACACTATTTTACACTATCTTTCATCTTTGTGGATGGCACACAATAATGTACTGTGGTGACTTTCACTTCTGAATATATAATTACTGTTGGTGTTTTACATGCTTGTATTGTGAATGCTCATAAAGTCCACAGTGGATTCTGGTCAGGAAAATACACATGTAGAGAAATGATGATCAGACATGTGAGTTATTCCTTAATATTATTCCCCATCCCCTCAGGGGTGGTCCAAAAACAATAATAGAGCATTCCAGCAGGAGAAAAGGAAATTACTGCCTTGATAAAGTAGTTAAAATTTGCACGAGTAGTAAGAGATGCAATATATCAGATAAACAGCTCAGTATGGTAAGTAAAAAATGTGAATGGTCCCTGGGGGCATGAATTTACTTTTTACTCCTATTGCCCCATCTCTTCCAGACATTGTGACTGAAAATCAATTGCACAGAATAATGGCACTTGGTATGATGTCTTTGGCATTGTCAGTGTCTTCTTTGCCATCACACTACCACCTAAGAACCAAGACCAATTAGCATTCCTTTGGCAAAACTTCCAATATGTGTTTTGCACTACTCCCTCAGGTGGCTTAAATTATCTTGCCATTTCCCACTAGTAGGTAGGCCAGAATTTACTGTGTTGTGCAAAGATTCCATTAGAATATAGGCAATGTCTTTTTCATTAGCAAGTCAGAAGCCTCAGTCTCCATATCCTTGACTGTGATGTTAACGCATCTCCACCATCAAGGATGGCCTAAAATCCCTGACATTTTAAAAGTTCAGAATTCAGAGGCATGCTTGCCATGTAGTTTCCTGAGACTATGTGAGCAGATTTGCAACATTCCATTTTTCAAGCAGTCAGGGAAAACCTATGATTACTTTGCTTTCCCTATATATATATATATATATAGGACTTTTTGGATATGTGTGTTGATGTCTTTTATAAGTTTAAGAAATCCTTGGTCATTATCTGCTCTAATATTCTTTATGTCCATAATGTTTCCTTTTTTTGAGATTCTCAATATATATATGTTGGATCTCTTCACTGAATCCTACATGTATTTGAGACTTTTTTTTTTTGCCTCAGTTTGGATTTTTTTTATTGACCTGTCTTATACTATATTTATTCTGATGTCAACACCATCCATTGGTTTCTTAATTTTATTTTTTATTTCTTGAATTTATGTTCTTACAAAACATAGAACATAAATGATTATAGAATAAGTTCTCTAATAATAATCTTAATCTTTTCATCTATTGCTTTAATATGCAATCTATTTTATTAAACATATCAATCTTAAAGATATTTAAATGCTTTTTTTACTGGATGCTATTGTATAGTTTACAATATTGCAATATTTTAATTGCTTATGATCTGTTTCTGTGGTGTGTTTGTCCCTTGTTTATTGGTCATTATTAAAATAGGAAACATTCTCTTGTTTTTTTGGTTCTTTGTTGGTGTGGCTACTGAGATTGGTTGAGTGCTAGAACATGGGGTGAAATATTGTAGAATTTCCAGGTGCTATTGTATTCCTTTAGAGAGAGTTCCTTCTTTTGTTTGTCTTCTTTTCCCAGAAATATATAGTGATGTCTGATCACTTTAATGCAATCAAGGACTGAGGTCAGTAAATTTTGGTAAGGCTTAGTCCCATTGTCCTCTTGCTACAGATAATCCTCTTATAGAACATTAAACTCAGAGCTTGTGAGCTTTTGAGGACCTTGCTCTTTAGATAACTTTGTTCTAACATTTATCCCATCATCAGAGGAGATTGCTATAAATTCTGCTTTTTATAGACTTTTTTTTTTTGAATGGGAAATTTTATTTATTTATTTATTTATTTAATTTTTTTTCTTTTTTATTTCAGCATATTATGGGGGTACAAATGTTTAGGTTAGGTATATTGCCCTTGCCCCACCCGAGTCAGAGCTTCAAGAGTGTCCATCCCCCAGACTTTTGCTTAGTGTTTTGATCTTCTGCCATACCTACTTTCAGAATTCAGTAAATATCTTGCAAAGAAAACTGATTCTACTTTTGAGACACTTCAGACTCCAATTTTTTGTCTCTCCTAATTTTCAAGATCACAAAAAGCTATATTGGATTCCCTGCCCCTCAATCACAGGGAAAACTGTGACAAAACTGTTGTAGCAAAACTCAAATTCTTACTCTCTCACTCTGTGCTAACATTCTTCAATTTTCCAGGGAAAAAGCCACTTCAGACAGCCAGCACAACTCTCTGAGGTGCTTTTCTCTTCAGAATCTCAATATTTTATTATTCTTTGTTTCATTAGCCCTGTTTAAATAGATTATTTTTGTACCATTTTTAGTTTTCCTTATTGTTCTTGTTAAGAGTGTTGGTCTTCCATCATTCACTCCTTTGTATCTAGAGTTATTAGCCCTACTTTGCCAAATGTTGATCAGTATTTGTGTGTGTGTGTGTGTTACAACTGGGCTGGATATTGGTATGGTAATTTCTATTAGATTCCATTTTGAGCATAGTGTTCCATTCCATGTGGGATAGAGTAGATGCAACTTTCTGTTTTCTAGAGCCAAAAAAAGTGAAGTAAAAAATGAAGCTCTTCATACAACACCAAGAAAAACTGCACCTGCGTGTTCCAATTATTATATGAGGACATCGGCTCAGGAGCATTTAAGAGTGAGGGGTCAGAGCATTAGACAGTTTTGCTCAAAGACATAGCTCTGAAGGTGAACAAATTGCAGAGTATCAAATGGCTGCATTTTATAGTCCTTTTGAGTGGTTGTTATCTTGTCATCAAGATTGTATTGTAGTTGTTGCTGACTCACTAGTTTGTTTTGAGCCCTTTAATTTACACATTGCCGGACAAATTCTTGTATCTAAAACTGTGTGCTGAAATAAAAGTGGGTTGCCTTTATTTTCTTCTTATGAAATTATATCTGCACTGTAGAAATTTAAAGCTGGAAAGGGTAATGAAGGTCATGAACTCTATCCCTTTTATGAATATAGTGAAACTCAGAGCAAATAACATAAGTTTACTAAATATAATATACTATTTAATGGTAGAATCAGTGTTGCAACCAAATTTTCTGATTCCTCATTCATTATCTTTGCTTTCCATAACCAAGATTCACTCCAAATAGTATTGTGATATGCATCACCACTATTTTTAGTCTATGTGTGCCTATTTTCTCCCTTTTGATTTAAATCCAAACCGTGGTTGTTTAAACAGTATTTAGTCTGCCTCCTTCATGTTGCTTCCTCTTCACTCACTCTTTTTTTAGGTGTTATAAAAATATCTAATTGAAAGCAAAGAACTTAATGCTTGAGGTAGATGGTGGGAACTATTATGAGAAGAATATTTCAAGAAGAAAACTTCCCTTTTGTATAGACATTCTGGGTAAGCATGGAGAAAAAATGCCATATGGAAAAACAAACAAACAAACAAAAAACAATCCCAACTGTAGTCCTGTTTATAAACCCTGCTCTAAGTTGCAGTGGCGAATTATGCATAGGTGGTACTTAAATTGCTTCTCCTTAGTCTATTTGCCTTCTACAAGTTTTAAAACAGGCACACACACAGTTACAACAAAGTATCTGTTGAGATTTTCATTAGCTAAAATGTATTAAAGGTGCCACTGTTTAATGAGAAAATAAAATAAATCTAAGATTTTCACCAAAGTAATACACACACACACACACACACACACACATATAATGCTACATTTGCCAAAATTTGTGAGCTTACAAATTGCTACAATATCATACTCCAAATCCACTTGGCAAAACTGTCTTATGGGTTAAGATGCACTACTTTTATTATATTAATACTACTTTACTACCTTAGTCTGTATTTTATTGGGTCATGCTATTTATTATGACTCATGAAAAAGAAAACTGAAGTCAGGGCAACAAAGTGACAGATCCTAAATCATTATTTGGATTATTAGAATGAAGTTAAGGTGGCTTAAAAGAAATCAAGCTGAAAAATAATTTTCATTTTAGTGAATCTTGAACTTTGTCCAATGCTATGGTCCTGTGGTTTTCAACACAAAACTAGTTACTATGAAGGGAATGACTTCTAAACTACAGGTGAATGAAGGTGAGAATGAGAAACATTTTTTTCCCAAATGGTATACATAGATAGAGATCATATAACAGTATTGATGACACTTGTAAATATCAAATCATCTCTTTCCTTGGTGTTACAATGGGAGATACTTTAATACATTACCCCTATAGGAAACAGATGGAGTGCCATAATGTAAAAGCTGGGATTACTATGGTAAGATTTTTTTCTGTGGATGTTCTTTGTTTTTTTTCTCATAATTCTGAAAATTAATCATTTACTACTTTAGGTAGATAACATTCTTGTAGCCATGTTCAATCTTCATGTTTTCTATTTTTGTTTGCAATCTGTTTTGGATTATTTTTGTTAATGTTTGCTTTTGCTTAATTGCTAAACCTCATATTTATAAGACCAAGTGTAATAATATTCAAAATATCACTCTAAAAAACATACCATATTGTGTTCAAATGATATATCATAGATTTTCTTATTATGAAAACAGGATTTTCACATTTGTAATAATCATAAAAGTTATATAAAAATCTGTTTCTCAGTACTTTCCACCAGAGGACTGCTAACTTAAATCATGCTTTTTCACTCTGTTGCCCCTGCTAGAGTGTAGTGACATCATCGTAGCTCCTTGAGCTCACTACAACCTCAGACTCCTGGGCTCAAGCGATCCTCCTGTCTCAGCTTCCTGAATAGGTGGGGCTACAGGTGTGCACCACCACACCCAGCTAATTTTTCTATTTTTCTTAGAGACAGGGTCCTGCTCAGGCTGGTCTCGAACTCCTGAGCTCAAGTGATCCTCTCTGCTGAGCCTCCCAGAGTGCTAGCATTACAGGTGTGAGCCACCACATCCCGCCATGTAATAGTTTTGTACTTCAATAAATAAGTTGATAATATCTAAAGAACTTTTATTGTTATGTAAATGTTAGGCTTAGCCACTTAGATTTTGACTGACTTTCTGGTAGGCTGAAACAGTATTGCAAAGTAGAGTGAGGCAACATTGTACACACACAAAAACTTAATATTGATGAAAAAAGTAGACTCTTTGCATTCAAACAGAGCAAGTATTAAAAACCACTTTGACCTCTTTCTCTTCCATAGACTCTAATTATGGCTGTTTTCTCCTCCTATATTTGGTAGTATGCTCCTAATTGCCACTGAGGTCTAGATAATCTAGTATTTCTGCTATGTAAATGTAAAGTGATTATATATTTTTGACAGAATAGCAAGCATATTAATAACCTCACTAAAAGTCTTATCATAGAATATTTTGATAGCAATCTAAGCATGTGATAATTATCTGTAAATCTGGTTTGAGTTAAGGGTGCAATGAATGTCCTTGAGTACCTATTTCCAACCAGCACTATACTTTCTGAAGTCATTGCACTGAATACTTGTAGCAACCCTTTAAGATATGCCTTATCATTTCTATTTTAAGACAGAGACTCAAGAATCTTAAGAAATTTACCAAATTCATACTTTCAAAAAGTAGTTGAAACAGTTACTAACACTTCATTTGTTTGAATCTAAAGCACATGTTCTTTCCATTACACTGGGCTAATCAATACTTGAACAGCGTGATTCAAATTTCCACATGAAGATGATTCTGGGCTACAGCATTTTATATTCTCTAAACTTGTTCACATGCTGAAGATATTCTTGCTTTCTGTAGGAAAAATTAAAAACTAATATTTACTGGGGACATCCATATGTGTGATGGGTAATTGCATACCATGTCTAAACTGATGCACTCATCATATGTAGAGAAAGATTTTATACTAAGTGTTGGATGTATTTTTGGTACTAATGATTTTTTGGCATTTCTTCACTTACTCAACACATTTATTTCATTCTTGATGTTGACTTAGTGAAGAGAGTTTTAGAAAAGTAAGAAAATATACTTGATCCAAAGCAACTAGAGTTTAGTAGAGAAATATATTTATAAACAAATATTAATAATTACTATAAAAAGTGGTCTCTCAGCTCTTTCTTATATTTCAAATTTCTTTTTTTTCCTAATGTGGTTGTCATAATTGAGAAAAGTTGTTTGAAAAAAAATTTAAAGAAATAAATGATTTTCAACTCTCTCATACAATCTGAGTAGGTTATCTATATAAAAGAGTCATGGAATAAAATGGCCTTTTTAAACATGTATATTATTTGATGTATTATTTTTGTCAAGTGATTTTGGTATTAACTTAAACCTTTCTATGTTATTTAGTTTTATTATTATTTTTTTACTTAGAAAACACTCTGAAAACCAATTCTATTCTAGTTTTTTTTTTTCTAATAAAAGAGAAGTGCATCAATTTTGGTGTGGTCCTTTTAACCAACCCTATGTCTCATGTTATTTTTTGTAGTGCATGTCCTGATATGTAGGAAATCCTTCAAGCTATTTCTTGAATAAAGGGCCAGAGTGGACTGAATTCAATTCCTAGATATGTTATACTTAAGCCTCTGATTCTACATTTCTTGAAGTTTTACCAAAACATCTGAAACATGAAGACCACACTCAAGAAAAAGCATAAGCAACTGGTATTTCTCCAACTCCTTTTTAAATAAATTTGCCCTTTAAACCTCTCAAGTTTAATATGGATGCAAAATATTGAACAATCAGAGGGCGGCATTGAATGATGTCACATGTTGCTTTATTTCTGTCACCTCCATATGTCTCTAGTTTCCAAGCTGGGAGCCGGTATTTGACTTTTTATTTCTTTGATTATGGATAGACTTCTCTGAGCATTTGTTAGCAGCTACCAAAAAGCAGATGGTTGCAAGAGAGATTTATTCCAATAAGTGGCCATCCAGGATGCCAGGATGGTTGAGGTAAGTTTTATATAGCAGAAAAATAGAGAGAAAGATTTTTTTAAAAAAAATAAGGAATTTTGAGGTTACCAAAACCTGGTTAAGATTGAGAAGTGTTAAGTTGTGAACATTCCAGAGAATATTTAATTTAAGAACTTTCCAGAAGGTAGCAAAATGAATAGAGCAAAAACTAAATTCAGCCTGTATGGGTTCTTTTGAGAATAACCTACATTTTCTAACAGTTCTAGAAAATGCAAACTTTAAAGATACTCTTTAGACAATTCCCTTTAAACCTACCTCTGCCAGCCTTAATGCATTTTCATAGAAAATGAAAACAGAATGTGATCAAATATTAAATTTATTATCAATTTAATTTTATTGGAAGGATGAGCAAAATTGATGGCATGATGGTATAGGCTATTTCCCCATATTTTTCTTTACAAAGACCTTAATCTGGAACAATAAGAACAAAAAAAATCTCTACAAACGTAGCACAAAAAATTCCTTTTCTCCCCTATTTTCTGCTCATTTCATTCACCTAGTTGGGTTGATTGACATTTTCCATCATAAAACAGAGCTGATATTGTAAAGGAACAAATAATTATGAAGTTTACCTTAAATCAACAAATGTTTAGCATTGACTATGTATGAAGAAATAGATATAGTACGTGTCAATATTTTCGTTTTCTGAGGACCTGAAGAAACTGCATATTTCTAAGTTTTTTTTTTTTTTCCTTAGGCAAGATAAATGAGGATCAGAAGGCTATTTTTAAATTAAATGAATAATTTGGCACACTGTCCCAGCAGTCATGATGAAGGTAGCTCTTCAGACATTTAAACATTCCATGGCAAGTAATTTAGTGTAAGCCTGAATTAATCCTTGATTTTAGCCAGTTCACTGATACTTTCCCAGGAAAAGTGCCGCATGGTCAATACAAATAGGGATTATTTCCTTTTTCAATAATATATGAAAACTTTCTGCACCAATTAACTACTTTGACAAATTACTGTAGTGTTGAAAAACAATACAGATTCTCAGAGTTAATCTGTACATTTGAGTTTTAGGTAAATTTTAATTTCACCCTTTAAGCTTTTGTATCCGCTGGGGGGAAAAATGTTTATATGATAGATCAATCTATATCTTAGTGAAGGAGGCTTATGACAGTAGCGCCAAAAATACCACACATCAAGGGGAAGTGATTTACCATATCCATGAATGCATTTCCTAGCATGCTGTGTGCAGGTTGACTTTTATCGGGTAATTATGTTGAATCTTCTCCTAAACCTTTTGTTCCGCGGGCAGCACCATCTTTTGCGTAAAACATCATCAGTATGCCTTTCCCATACATCATCTCTGTGACAGCTTCAATGGTGTACTGAAGCAACAGCTCATCAGAGCAGCAGTGCACTGTGATGATTTATCACAGTAACATATCATCAGAGGGAGGCAGCAGAATGAAATATGGCCAGAAACATTTAGGAATGTTATGCAGGAGCATATTTAGTTGTGTAAGAGGATTCAAGGAAACTTGAAACCCACATATTAGCAAACTTGTGTCCTCATCTATACATGGAGATGTTTGTGGGTGAAGGTTGTTCATTCACTCTATATGTAACTGGACACCTGATTATAGTTGGTTGTCCAATTATCTCGAGTTTTTACAGAACCTTTGCAAATGAAGTTCAAATCTTGTCTGTATAGGAAAATGCGTGGTTATTAAAAGCAACTTAAAATGGTAGATAATATTTTATACTGGGGACACTCTCGAGATCATCCCATCCCATTTTTCTAGAAGGATGAGTAGCTCTAAAAATATTACTCACTCTGGTAAACCACTTTCTTACATGAAACATATTCGTTCAAAAGCCTAGTCAATAAGTGGTGAATATTTCACCCGGTAAATTAATGCAAGGCAAAAAACAGCCTGAATTACAAAAATTAAATATTTATAAAATTCAAGTGTTATTAATAAAAAAAAATTCACCATTCTATCCTGTTTGACAAGGACAGCAACAATGTATAATTTGCAGGGAAAAGGTTTGCTGGAATGCTCAGTTCTTAGAGGATATCTAAAAAAAACACCTGAAATATTGAGCAAAAAGCTTCCAAAAAACTCAACATTTTATTTTCATGGAAAAATTGAATTTTTAAATTATAATAATTTAAAAAGCATTATTTGGTATATTGATTTTATGCATTGTACAGATAAATTTGTTTCATGTTTCTAATCATAATTTTTATGCATGATGTCTGAGTCTCAGTCACATCTGAGATAATTAGTGGAACATTAAGATAGGTCCAGTTTTGGCGCACATGATCATCGCATCTAATGAATTCTACTTGGGGAAGGACAGAGAGCGTTCTTGCCCTGATTTTAGTGTGTATGTATGTCCTACTTCTTGAAGGTGCTACTCAGATAGAAATATCTCTTGGCAAACCTCCCAACACTGCATTTGTCAAGATCTTACCAATCCTCTGTCCCAATTGGATAAAAAATATTTCCTGAGTGAATTATCTCTTCTCCATTCAATGGGAAGCTGTTATCACCAATTTTATTGGGCAGTAAACAAGAGGCTTTAAAGAGACTAAATCATACATTTTTTGGTCAGCTTGTATTTTTGATATCCTCAATATGCAATACCTTATTTTATGAGTTTGGATACAACATTTCCCCAATCCTTTCCTGTCCAGGCTGTGATCCTATCACATTTTTTTGTGCAACTTCAACAGTGCTTATCCTTATGTAATACATCATTGTAATGTATCTGTTTACTAGAATGCCTTCCCCATGAGGCCTTGAGCTTTGTGAGGACAAGAATTATGTTTTATCAATCTTTGTATTCTCAAGGGTAACACACAAGAAGTGCCAAATCGATATGAATTGACATAATTTTGTTTTTACCTATGGTGGCATAAATATATAAATTACTGTTTACCTGAATGAGTGTCTATTTATATAGATCTTGTATTTCTTTCACTTATCCCCCCATAGTAGCATTTACATGTTTGGTTGATAATATATTAACTGGATTTAGCTCACAAACATTTATTAAAAACCCACTCTTTGCCAGGACTGTTGTCCTATCTCAGACTAGAAATAGAGCACAGTTAGGTAAGTGTAGACCTGCAACATATGTTGTGTTGCCAGAAAAACAACCATGATGATAACGATTAGTCATAATAACAAAAAGGTATGATACATAACTAACGAAGTAACATGTAAGTAATGAAAAACAAGTTTGTGCTTATTAAGCTGAATGCAATTTGTATTGTTGAATTAAATATTTACACTCTGAGGAAGGTGCCATTAGTGTACCAACTTTACAAAGGATTAAAGCTAGTTTAAAAGGATCTATCACTTCATGAAAGATACACAATTAGTATGTGGTAGAGCAAATATTTAATCTCAGGTGCGTATAACTGGGAGCCTAAGCTCCAACTACCTCCTTAAGTGTTTTTTTTTTTTTTTTTTTTTAAATATGCACAGGTTTTGTGTGGGAATGGAGGAGGATTGGCCATAGACTAGGACTTCCAGGAAGGATTTCTGGAGCAGCTTTCCTAAGTTGAGTTTTGGACTTTATCCTACAGTTATAAAGATGTTAGGGCCAGGCTTGGTGCTTCACACCTGTAACCCTAGCACTCTGGGAGGCCAGGGCGGGAAGATCCCTTGAGGTCAGGAGTTCTAGACTAGCCTGAGCAAGAACAAGATCCCATCTCTATAAAAAATAGAAAAATTAGCCAGGCTTGGTGGTGCATGCCTGTCGTCTCAGCTACTCAGGAGGCTGAGGCAGGAGGATCATGTTAGCCCAGGAATTTGAGGTGTCAGTGAGCTATGATGACACCATTGCACTGTAGCCTGGGTGACACAGCAACACCCTGTCTCAAAAATAATGCTAATGATAATAAAATAAAGATGTTAGAAAGTTTCAGAGGAGAATGATATGATTAGGTTTGTGTTTTTGTTGGCTCACTCTAGTGGCAGAGAGAATCTATTTAAGGGACATGAGGCTAGAGATAGTATAATTGAGAACATTGGTTCTCGAACATTGATGCATTTCAGAATCGCCTGGAAGACTTGTGAAAGCAGACTGTGGGGCCCCACCCCCAGAGATTCTACAGGCCTGGAGTGGGGCCTAGAATTTGCATTTCTAACAAGTTTCCTGTTGATGGTGATGTTGCTAGCCTGAATACTGCACTTGGAGAACCACTCTTCTAAATTATTGCAACAGTTCAGGATACTCATGTCAAGGACCCAGGATGCAGAGAAGGGGGTAATTTTGATAAACATTTAGACATTAAAATTCTCACAAATGAGAAAGTAACTGCATTTGAACTTTGAAAAAATATTAAAGTCTAGTATGATTCTCATATTTTTTTTGTTGGGTGACAGTATTAATAGAGATAAAGAAATCAATGGGGAGGAAATTTTACAGAGAGTAAAGAAGATGTTACATCTCGAGATTTTAGGATTTGGGAATTTGAGATTCCTGAGAAACACTTTTCCACATTTCTGCTCTCCTTGTAGCAGCTGTTGTTCTGGTTTTTTTTTTTTTTTTTTTTTAAGAATATATGCATACCAAATATAAATAGAATTATAGATTGTAGTGGTTACAATACAAACATTTTGTTCAAATTATTCAAGTTGTGTACCTAAAACTTGTGAATTTTATTTATATAAATTATACCTCAATAAAACTTATTTAAAAATAAAATGAGTACTATTTTTCAGGGCTATGTATGAATGAACACTGTCTTCTTTTTCAATTTTGTTAAAACATCAAATATTAAGATTTCAACATCATATTCTATGTCAGCTTTTATATTGTGCTATTGAAATAATTCTTCTTGTCCATCTTCTATCACCTATTGTTAACACTTTCATACAAATATTGAATTTATGATCTCGGCATCATTTAAAAGAATTCATCACATCTCCTTAACTTCTCTGCCTTAAACTGACACCACCCTAGATTTTGTGTTCCTTGTTAATATGTCCTCTGAGTTATGAGTTTTTCAATGGACTTGGAATATGTCACCTTAACAAACTGTCCAATTTTTATATTCTCTTAGATCTTAAGAGCTCTAAGATCTTAAAATGACAAGATCTTGATTATGTCCCAAAAGAGAAATGAAAGTAGGTACTAGCCTAGAATACCAAAGGAATTTTCATGTCATTATTTGAATTAGGCTATTCTATAAATATACACTTAGATGAAAGAAACCTACATTGTTTTTGTGTGTGTGTGTGTGTTTTATGGTCAGAAAATCTGAGTTCTACCTGTAGTCCCAGCTACAGGAAGGCTGAGGTGGGAGGATCTCTTGAGCCCAGGAGTTTTAGTCCAGCCTGAGCAATATAGAGAAAACTTATCTCTAATTAAAAAAAGAAAGAAAGACAGAAAGAAAACATGAGTTATATTCTTAGTTATAAAACTAAGGTTTTCCTTGGCTGAGTCATTTAACAATTCTGACTTAGTTTGTCTTTAAACTAAATATAATTATCTACCACCCTTAACTGTTCAAGACGAAAAAAAATATTTTTTTCGAAGGGTTCCAACTTCCCCAGAGGTGATTGGAAAAGGTGGCCAGTGAGGTTTATCTGGGGAAGTGATCCCTGAACTGAAATAGGAAGAATGTATGGGATCAATTAGGACACAGGAAATCAGAGAAAGAGCATTTCAGACTGAGGGTAACAGCAGAGACTGAGATTCTGCAGCAAGGATGATAAATGAACCAGTTTCACCATAACACTGGCTGGGTGTGGTGGCTCACACCTGTAATCCCAGAACTTTGGAGGATCAAGGCAGGAGAATCACTTGAGGCCAGAAGGTTGAAACCAGACTGGGCAACATAGGGAGACCTCATCTTTACAAAAAGTAATAATAATAAATTAGGCCAGCATAGTGGTGCACACCTGTGGTCCTGCTACTTGAGAGGCTGAAGCAGGAGGATTGCTTGTGTCCAAGAATTTGAAGCTGCAGTGAGCTTTTAATATCACTGTCTCTAAAAAGTATTTAAACGTAGAAAAAAATGAAAACAAAAAAACACTGAGTCAAGGATAGCATGATATAAAATGAGGAGGAGAGATGGGAGGCAGGTCCCAGCCAGGTCATCAGTGCATCTTTCTAAAGACTCTAGAGGTGAATCTGTCTCCTTGCCTTTTCCCTTCTAAAGGTCTCCTTCCTCCATTTTCAAAGCCAGTAACATTTCATTTCTTGATCATTATTTCATAGTCATATCTTTCAGTGACTCTCCTCTTCTGCTCCCCTGGTCACTTTTAAGTAGTCTTCCTCACATTTGGGTCCCACATGATAATTCAGGATAATCTCTCCATTTTAAGGGCTTTATTTTTTTTATTTTATTTTATTTTATTTTTTTGAGACAAGGTCTTGCTCTGCTGCTCAGGCTGGAGTGCAGTGTCATCATCATAACTCACTGCAGCCTTGAACTCCTGGACTCAAAGGATCCTCTTGCCTCAGCTTCCTGAGTAGCTGGGACTACAGATGCACATCACCATGCCCAGCTTTTTTTTGTTGTTTTTTTTTTGTTTGTTTGTTTGTTTTTATAGAGATAGGGTCCCATTATATCTCCAAGGTTGGTCTCAAACTCCTAGCCTCAAGAGATCTTCGTGCCTCAGTCTCCCAAAGTGCTGGAATTACAGGCATAGGCCACTGTGTCTGGCAAGGTCTATACTCTTAATCACATCTGCAAAGTCCCTTTTACTGTGTAATGTAATATATTCACAGGTTTGGATAATTAAGACATGGCATCATTGGGAGAGAGGCATTATTCTGACAACTACATCAAACCTCTAGGATCTTTGTCATGCCTTTCATTGAGATGTGTCCTTGATTAGTTTAATCATTTCACTGACTAAATCAACATATGATGAGTTATTCTAGTCAAGTTTCATGCTACAAAATAGAAATGCATAAAAAGACATAGTTGATTAACACATATATTGCATATTATATGTATTATATAATGTATTCTTATAATAAAGTAAGCTAGAGAAAAGAAGATGTTAAGAAAATCATAAGGAAGGGAAAATATGTTTACTATTTACTATTTGGAAGTAGATCATCATGAAGGTCTTTTTCCTCATTGTATCCACACTGAGTAGGCTGAGGAGGGAGAGGAAGAGGAAGGGCTGGTCTTGCTGACTCAGGGGTGGCAGAGGCAGAAGTAAATACAGATATAAGTGGATCCATGCAGTTCAAACCCAGGTTGTTTAAAGATCAACTGTATTTTACTTTAATAAAGTAATGTCTAGGAGTCTAGCAGGAAGCATAGGTTAGCAAACCAACAACAGTGCAGTGTCATAATAATGTGGGCATTTAAATCACACTCAGGTGGAGGGGGTGGAGGTGAGTGGGAATTCAGAAGAGGTTTTTCAAAGATGATCCATAAATTTGTCCTGAAGAGCAACTAAGAGTTAATTTGGTAAAGAAGGAAAGGAGCTCTTAAAAGGTTTGCTGTCCTTTAAATAATTTACTTTCAAAGCTTTGTAGCAAGCATCAGAGTTCTATCTTAATAAGGCCCATCATTACATTCATGACAATTCTTTTTTTTGTGTGAGGAAGATAACTTGGCATTTTCAAATCAATATAAAATGTATAGTAATGTAAACTTAATTTTCTACGTATAGGATGCCAGGCTTTTTAAGTCACTTCTTAGTGGATTGTTTACACATGATGCTGCACTAATAAAAACAAGCAAACAAACAAAAAAAAACAATGACTGGAAATAATCACTTTTATAAACAAAGAATATATTCTCAAAAATCCTCTTGGGAGGCTCTCTTCCTTGACTCTTCTCTTTTCTTCCCCTCTCTGTCTCCACCACTGTTCCCCAAAAGGCACAATAAGCATAAAGCTTAGGCTATGTGCTTCGCTTATAAGCTTCCAAGGGAATTTTATTTGGCCTTTGTGTAATACTTAACTATCCCCACATTGTAATTTCTAATAGAGTTATGTGGATCTCCAACTAAGCTTCAAACTTTTAGAGGAAAAGCATAAATCTTCCTCACTTTTGTAATACCACTATCTAGAAGACATAATTGCAAAAATATCACAAAATATTTTCAGATTAAAATTTTGCAGGCTATATACTTCTAATAATTAGCAATACTATGAGGTAGGTAAGTTCTACATTTACCTGCTTTAGTAGATGAGGAAGCTGAGGCTTACTGTGATTAATCAACTTTGTTCAAGTTCTCCTTGTTAGTAATTGCCAGAGCCTGAATTCTAACCTTAGCGTAACCTGAATACAGAGTCTTTCATTTAAGTCCTATGTAATTTCTTCCCTGCATAGTTAGATGGACTGAAGGAGAGGGAATGGATGGCTCCCACCAAAAAAACAATACTTGAGAAAACACCCAGCCTCCAAAATGGAGAAATAATTCCTTAACAAAACATGCTTGATGGAAGACACTATAGACATGGATCAATTGTGGAGTCAGAAATTTAGTAGGGGGAGATCACTCAAAGCTGCCTTTGACCAACTACCTTGCTCTTGCCTCCAGCAACAATGTTAGAGAAATAATACACTCCACTCAGTTATTTTGTTTTTGTCTTTCTTATGCTTACAAGTAACTTAGCAAATCCAATATTTGCTATCCTTGTAAGTAATGTTTCATTTTGAATTAACTTTACATATTAAAAATTCCTTCTGTGTATCAATAATATTGAATAAAGAAAAAATGGTGCCACAACTTAAAAAGAGGATGGAAAAGAAATAATTATTTTCATTTTGGGGAAAGAACGAGTCACAAAACACCCCAAGCAAACAAACCCTCATCTGAGAGTGTGAGTGTGATTAAGAATGAGGGCCCAAGGGTGGAGTGTCTGCCCCGTTTTGCTGTGTTGCATTGGGAAGGAAGGAAGTGCAGGCTTCATAGTCAGGCAAAACTGCCTTGGTTTTTCCAGCCTCATTCTCTGACTGGTTTTTGGATTTGGTAAATATCAGAAACAGAGGCTTTAATACCCTGTATATTGGAAGAGAAGATCCAGGTAAAACATCTTCTCCTTAATTAGCTAGGCTGCTCAGGGTGAGTCAACATTCTAACAAAAAATGTCCTAGTTATTTCAAGGATTTAGACCCCATGAAGGTCAGGGCATCCTGTGACCTAGAGAGAGACCTATTACTAATATAAAGAATACAACTGGCCTGAGGATTATATAGTTTGTGATTAAAAGAAGAGAATTGACTTTATAGCCTTTAATTTAATAAAAAATTTTAGCCATAGGGAATGCATAGAAGATGACATAGCTGGGTGATAAGGCAAAAGGGAAGCCAGTGGTCATACCTTCTTAAGAGTGAGAGTTGCCTGGTCCTCATACTCATTAAAATAGATTCAGTAGGTAAGGAGAGGATCTAAGTTAACTGCATATACAATATTTAACACTAGATTGAATGGGTGATCTCATCCCAACTTTTGAACTCCAAGGGTTTATGCATTTTAAAAGCAAACTCTGATAATTGAGGGACTAATAATCTGGTTTACAAATTAGCCACTAATGACACAGTTTGTGGATTTTTTGCAAAAAAAATTGTATAATTTTAATTTTAATTTTTTTTCTGCTTTAAATTCCAATAACACGCTTGGGCTTTCTTAGTGTTCATTAGAATCTCAATTAGAAACAGCTATTTATTACAAGTTATGACAAAAGATTATGGCAGATGGGAGTGGGTTGTAAAATCCTGTCATTTTTAACATTCCTATTTCCCTTAGGCTGTTTTGAATTTTCTTTCTTATTCAAGAGTTCCCTTAGAGATCTTACTTAAAATTTCCAGTCTTTCATTCCCCTCTAAAATATTTTCAGACAATTTTAAACAGTGCCTCTAGTTAGGAAACAGAGGAACCAAGTATATATTCCAGCATGGATTTCTGAGTTTTACCTCATTCTTTCTATGCTGTGATTTTTTTTTCTTTTGTTAATTTCATGAATGACAGTTAAAAAGAAAACATTAAAATTCTCAAAAAGTGCCCAAGAACCATGAAAGCATTTAAAATGCACTTTTAGACCTGGTTGATGCTTTATGCCCATGGCAATCTTGGCTAATGAGACCATTTACATTCATGAAATAAAAAAATGTTCTGCAGAAAACCATGAGATACATTTTTATACATTAAATACATTAGCAGTGTTATCTGGACATTATTGAATTGCAAGGCCAGGAGCCTCAATTATTTGAGAAGCATATTTAAAATAGTCAAGTTCTAGTTACAAAGAACAGTTTGAAATTTTTAAAGTTTATATTGCCAGGATACCATATATAATGGGTGTTAATGATTATTCTATTTTAAAAATGGAGCTGTGATAGTTCTTGTTAAAGTGGACCATTAAAGGCTACTTTCATAATTTTCAATGTAATGCTATACTACAGTTACATAGTGTTTAAAACATTCCCTGATTCCAATGAGTTTAGGCAGTGGAATTACCTGTTTCAGGATATTAAGGTACTGTTTGGATAATTAAAGCAGGAAGTTATTTAATAATGCCCTGGGTTTTTTCCTCAATATCTATGGGCAGCTTGGGCAAAAGCTAGATTTAGTTATTCCACAATGTATATATACTTCCAAACATCACTTTGTATATGACAAATACATAGAATTTTATATTTCAATTTTTAAAAAAAGTTACATAACTTGTGCAAGGTAACACAAGTGGTGAGTGTTTAATGTAGGACTTGAGCCCAAGAATTCTGGACAAAGATCTTATGTCCCCACCGCTGCTATTCTCATACGCTGTGTTTCCCAGGGCTATCTCTACTTTTAGAGAAGACAAAGTCTTAGCCAAACCAATAATATAAGGGCTTATTAATAAATATATTTTTATTTCAAATATATATAAAAGGGGAAAATGCAACCCATTGTTTGACAAATGATTTATCTTTTTAATTTCCTATGCATGTCAGGAATATCAGTGAAGATAGGGCTATTCTAAATAAAGTGAAGTCCCATTGCTTTTAATGTAAAGACCAAAATCCTTAACATGGCCTACTAAGCTCTCCATGTTCTGCCCCCTCCTAACTCTGAAGTTTAGTGGACCTCTTTCTCCCACATACTCTCTGCACTCTAGGCAAATTATCCTCCTTTAAGTCCTGTTCTATCTAGGCTCCACATGTTAATATGCACTCTGTACACCGAATCTTAAAAGCTTAGTTTTCTGGACTCTTATTTATGGGGCTCTTAAAGCAAGTTCATATAGTGGGAATTTTTTTAAAAAAATATGTTATTAAAAACAACAAGGCTTATAGAAGTTAGGCAACTTGAGAAGGATAGCACAATTAGTAAGTGAAACAACTGCACATTGAACCCAGTTCTTCAATTCAGAGTCCCAGCTTTTGATCACAAATGCAATATTCTCTTTACCACCAACACACTTTGAAACTCATTCTGATCTTCTGACCTGGGGCAAGGGACTTCTCAAAGTAGCCTAAGTAGGATACCGCTGTTCTGGAATGGAAAACATCCAGACAATATAATGGTTGGATTCAGGTTCTTTGAACTTTCCCCCTATTGCTCTCTAGAGCAATTCAGGTTATGAATTTTCTATGTTTTTCTACTCCTTAGTGTCCAGTGAAACTATGAAGGCTAATAATTCCATGCCTCTGGTGACTACCAGTTATTCTATTTTATCAAAGTCAATGTCAAATTCTTAGTCAATATTTTACTTGTTCTCTCAGCAGAATTTGATAGAGTTGATCTGTCCCTTCTTGAAACACTTTCTTCACTTGTTCAGAACATCACACTCTACCCTCTCACTTCATTTACACCCTTTGTCATTCACTTTGACTGAATCCTCTCTCTCTTCCACAAAGCTAAGTATTCTGGGGCCTCTAGTCTTGGTCTTTAAAGCATTTCTCTACCTACACTGAGTCTCTACTTGAAATCTTCTACTAAAGATAAATCTCCATCCCTAAATTCTTTCTGAACTCTGGAGTCGTATATCCAACTTTCTACTTAAGATCTCCACTTGGAAAACTAATTGGCATCTCAAACTTAATGTGCACACACTGTTTGCTTGATTATTCCTCACACCAAATCTGTTTATCCTCCAGTGATCTTATAAGACAAATTTCTAAGCTATATTATGGAATTTTTCTTGATCTTTATTTTGTCACACCACATATACAACCCATCAGCAAATACAATGGGATCTATAATCAAAAGTATATTGACTCTAACCACTTCACACCCCTTTAATCTTTCTTATCTAGTCCTGTACTACATCCAGAAATGGTGCAATACTAATGCAACAGTTTTGACTGACCTACTATGCTATCCCCTAAGAGGTGACTCTTCCGCAAGTCATGACCATTTACTGTTTATTCTTTGCATAGCTTTCAGAGCAGTCCTCCTAAAATATACATTGTGTGGCTCCTGTCTCTATCCTCCAATGCTTACTCACATGATGCTGAACAAAATCCAAAGCCCTTTTCATAGACTCTGTGTCATACATGATCTGACTCTTAATTACTTCTCTGATCTCATTTTTTACTACTCCTTTTCTTGTTCATTCCTATCACAATGGCCTCTGTATTCTTCCAAGCACACTTTCTTCTCAGGGCTTCATTGCTTGTTCTTCTGCCTAGAACACTTTTTCTCTTGATATTCTCATGATTCTGCCTCTCATTTGCTTTATTCATGCCTTTGCCCCAGTGTTATCTCCTCAGAGATGCCTTTTCTTTTCTTCTTTTTTTTAATTTCAGCATATTACAGGGGTACAAATGTTTAGGTTACATATATTTCCTTTGCCCCACCCAAGTCAGAGCTTCAAGCGTGTCCATCCCCCAGACGATGCACACAGCACCCATTAGGTGTGAATATACCCATCCCCTCCTCCCCCCTCCCACTTGCCTGACACTCCTTGAATGTTACTACTATATGTGCACTTAAGTGTTGGTTAGTTAAGTCAGTTAATACCAGTTTGATGGTGAGTACATGTGGTTCTTGTTTTTCCATTCTTATGATACTTCACTTAGTAGAATAGGCTCCAGCTCCATCCAGGATAGTACAGGAGGTGCTAGATCACCATTGTTTTTTGTGGCTGAATAGAAATCCATGATATACATATACCACATTTTATTAATCCACTCATGTATTGATGGGCACTTGGGTTGTTTCTACATATTTGCAATTGTAAATTGTGCTGCTATAGCCATCAATCTTTGACAAAGCAAACAAAAACATATAGTGGGTGAAAAAAAATCCTTATTCAATAAATGGTGCTGGGAAAATTGGATAGCCACATGTAGAAGACTGAAACAGGATCCGCACCTTTCACCTCTCACAAAAATCAACTCACGGTGGATAAAGACTTAACCTAAAACATGAAACTATAAGAATTCTAGAATAAAATGTTACAAAAACTCTTATAGCCATTGGCCTAGGTAAAGAATTTATGAAGAAGACCCCAAAGGCAATCACAGCAACAACAAAAATGAATAAATGGGACCTGATTTAATTAAAAAGAGATGCCTTTTCTGATCAATTTCTCTAAGTCTATAATCTTACTTTTATTTTTTATTCTTGATTTATTCATAACATTACAATGTATATCTTAATATAAATTTATGTGTTTATTTGTCCAGTGTCTACTCATTGACTAGAATGTAAGTTTTATGTGGATAAGGACTTTGCCTGCTTTTCAACTACTATATCCAACTCCTAGAACAGTGCCTGGCACATCCTAGGTGCTCATTAAATATGTATTCAGTGAATTATTAAATAATCACTTGATTCAATGTCTGTGCTCACAGATCCAAGAGGTACCTATGTCTGGATTCTTCTTAACATTCTCCCTGGGACTGGAATTACTCCCATAAGAGGTAGCTGATCTCTTCCTCCTTCACCCCACTACCTCTCTGTATGTAATGGTTAAATGACTGGACTCTAAAGTTTCATAGTTCTAGATTGAGTTCCTCATTCTTCATCTTATTGATGGCTCCCATGGGTAAATTCAATGTGTCTCACTTTCCTCAACTGTAGATTTGGCATAACAGTACCTACTTCAAATGGCTGAGATGAGAATGAAATGTGGAAACCTTTTTAAAGTAATAAATATAAAGCCTGACATATAGTAAGACTCAATAAATGTTATTAGTTATTACATTTATTTATCCCTTAAAAGATCTCAAATTGAGTAAAATTGTTGAGTCAACCCTCTTTTGTTAAATGTTTAAAACAATCTATTTTTAAATATAAGTCTAGATTATAATAAAAAACCTATATGTTATAACTGCATACTGAAACACTCCCATTAGCCCAACTCTCATATCTTGCATTACAGTTTCCATTCTGTATGTTACATACTTAGTGTTTAAATTACACTTTCATTCAGTTACGTGTAGTTAATTCCTTTCAAACAGAGAAAAAGTGGTCATTTATAGATAATCTTTTGTCCTAAATTTTCATATGTTGAATTTTGTTGGGAGTCAGTCTCTTTGTTAAAATAAAGCATTGTTTTGCAGTTTATGAAAAATTTGAATAATTCTATTTTCAGTTGCATTTAAAGGGCTCCAATTCTTATAAATATCAATAGGTATAGAAACATATTTTTTATTTTAAAAGCATAGATTATAAAATTATCCATGTATAGCAGATTCCTAATAGAATGCTCATCCTTACATTTTATTTTAGAGCTGTAGCCAATTATACTTAGTTTTCAGCTCAATGAAGTCAATCTCAAGTAGAACTAGAGGTCTAAATGAGTCATTGAAATGTACTGTGCTTCATAAGATAACTCTTTAGTTGACAGAGGTTTCGGTCATTGAATCATGTAAATGGATTTTCTATTTACTCATCTCATATCTCAGAAAGTTAATGTTTGAAAGGTCAATAGTATCAACATGTGGCTTTTTAAATAGAAATAATGGGTAACTGAGTCATGCTTTTAGTAATTCAATAACTCTTACTTTTATATATCTTGGCTTTTATTGGTCAACTAGTCGTGATAATAATCATCAGTTTATTTTTGTGCAGAATTATTATGAAGTGTTCCCAATAATAATCTATTTTTGTAGTTTTAAGAGTAGAGCTAGAAAAGAGGAGTTATCTGATGTGCAAGCCCCTAACTATGTAGTGTTGTTGAGAGTCAGATATGTCTCGGTTCTGCCAATCACTATGGGGCTGTGAAGATGTCATTTATATGAACAGGCTCCACTCTTCTCTTTGAAAAGAAAGGGTTTAGACTAAACTATCTCTAATATTTTTCTGCTTTTCTGATTATGTCCATGACGTTTTGGTATCTACTCATTAAATATAGGGGAAGCCTCGGGCACAATGCGTATAACTGACTCTATGTGACAGGCAAATTCAATGGTGAAATATCTATTTGAATTAAAACTGTTAAGGGAAAAACTCTCAGCCATATTTGAGAAAATTTGTACCATAATATATTCAAGTCAAATATCCAGGTGGCTCTCATTATATAAAAACTTTGAGAATTTCCACATTGCTTTATATTTGCGTAAAGGCTACCACCCGTTGAAAGTTCAGCTATTACACTGTATTGATTTTGTTCATTCTTCAACAGAGTGAAAAAAGTTATTTTTTAGTAAATAATATTTTTTGTTCTCAGATAAATAACCAGTTACATCAAGAGTGTAAATACCAAACCTAGAACTTTCAGAGATGTTCTTGGAAGTGAAATTCTGTGTTATTGTTCATTAGATTATTCATAAGTAAATATGAAACATCTTATATAAAAAAAGCATTTACCTTTTAGAGTTAAACGAGAATATATTTATTAATATTTGTTGATAACATTATTATTTTGGTTGCTGATATGTTGAGATGTCGGAAAATGTATTAGTAACTTGAACAGATTTTTAAATGAGTGTTTAAGTGGTTCTCAGTGAAATTTATTCTGAGTTTCAATTACACAAAAAACTTCGTTTTAAATGCATGACTATGCATTTAAACATGTTTAAAATAGAAGTTGGTCCCTGAAAATGAATATTACCAGATTTTCTCTTGATTTTTAAGTTCAGTGAAATGTGTCTTGATGGTAGTTATAATTTACTATTGAGCATAAATTAAATATGTATTAATCAGTTTACATGCAAACACACTCAAATATTTAGATGGAGTGGCCTTCACTGTTTATATTTAAACAACCATCTCCTTAGCAATTCCTGATAGTTCTCTCACCGCAGGGAACAATAAAACTGTACAGATGGCTTAGCTTTATACATGGGCTTTAAATAAGCAATGTGTCTTTCTTTTCTTTAAAAAAAATCAGCTACAATTTATTGATTGCTCACTATGTGCCTAGGGGTGAAACTCAATTTTTTTTTGTTGAGAACTCTGGAAATAACTTTTCTCCTTGCAGAAGAAGTAGGGTAGGTTCCTCTTGTATTCTATAACTCAATTTTCACTTCTGATCAGGTAAACTTTGGCTAAAGTGTAAAATGACTTGAAAGATTTTCATTTTTCTTGGCATAGAATCAAAATAAATGATCAATGTGGAAAATAAACAGGTTTTGGAATTGTCAGTCTACCTACTGGATTTTGGATTAAATGATAATTAATATCTCTGCTCCTTCATTTTGAGTGTTTTACTACTGAGATTACATGTGTACAGAGCACCTCACTGGAAATCTATTTTCCATGTAAACTTGGGTATATTGTCTTCTGCAGATGAAATTTCAGAGTTGTAGAAAGTAGGCATAGGCTAGAGATTCAGGTTTACTCTGTAACCTTAAACAAGAGATAAGGTGCTAACTGTAGGTTGCTAAGAGAGGAGATGTATTATGTATTCTCTGACTATACAGGATAACATGTATTCTCTGTCTACACAGGAGACTAGGCAACCTGGTAATAAAACTAACTGGAGATCCACATTATGCTATGGCAAAATGTTCAATTCAACTTGCAGTAACAAGGATTGCAGAACATGTACCAACTTAGCCTGAAACTCCAGGGGAAGACACTATAGAACTAAATGTTAGCATTGTATATTGGCTTCTCTGGCTGCACTTATGTAAATATTAAAGACAGGAAATTCTTGACCAGATTACAAGCCAAAAAATAAATGGTAATATAAAGACCACTGATAATCAAGACAAAGTGTGGGAAATCCTAAAACAAAAGAGATTATATTTAAAAAGGCTTTGGAAGACAATGGCTGAGCAAAACTATTAAATTGAATAAATAATTCAGGGAAAACATTAGAACATAATTAGAATGTTGTTAACCATAAAATTATCCAGTTGAATTAAACAAAGATCAGAATATCAGATAAGCTTGGGGTAGCCTAAATTAAGTCAGGGTGGAGGGTAGGAGAAAGAGAAAAAGAGAAAGTCAATAAAGTAAAGAAATAAAGCATATTTTAAAAATATGATTGAAAAGAACACTTTAGGAGTATTATTTGGATCTTGTTATTGCATATTAACCTAATAATCTTTTAAAATTCAAATCCAATATAATAACATGAGAGTTGGAGGGAACAAAGGCCCTTGGCCCCCCAAAGTTTCACCAAACTGTAGGGAACAAAACTATCTGTCCCCATAAAGTTTCACTGAAAAATCACTGACAGGAGGCAGGTTGATTAAGAAGAAAAATACACGCATTTATTTTAGTGTGTATACATGGGAGCCTTAAAAATGAAAACCCAAAGAAATAGGGGAAATTATCCATTTTTATGTTTAATTTCAACAAAGCCTTATAGAAATATGATTGGACAAAAAGGGTATGATCCAATGCTAACAGGTTGATTGGCAGAACCTAGCAAGGCCTGTGTGTCCATCATCTTGGCCCCTCTGATCATGCATTCCTTCTCCTGGGTAAAGTACAGGACACTTTATGGAATTGGGGTCTTATTACCTACAGTCAAATAAGGTAGGTCAGATAACTAACTACTTTATTACCAGTTTTTACATAGAATAATTTTAGGTGTTATGGCTGGTTTGGGGGGAAAGGGGTTCTGGCTTTTATGACCTGCCTTGGGGAAGAGGGATTCTAGTTTCTATGTTTAGCCTCAGGGAAGAATGGGATTGAGATTCAGGAGAACAAGGGAAAGTCAGAGAAGAACTTTTGCTTCTGAGGCCTTCATTTTGAGGTAGTGTTTTTAAGCTCCATCAGAGTGCAGATATCTTTTATGAAAGGAGGGCTTGTTAATAAACTAGCTAACAGAAAAAGATAAACTATCAAACAGAAAGTAAGAGAAATAAACTCACAGCACATAATTACCCCTTTGAAAACTCACAACTGCCCCTTTGTTTGATCACACACCTGTGGCTTAAATTGTTTTATTTAAGAGATTTTTAACAGCCTTGAAGAGCCCTAAGCAGTCAATAGGGATGCAAACTCCCTCCTAGCTCTCACCAAAACCAGATTCCAAGGACTCTGATAAAGCCAGCCTCACAAAGAAAAGGAAAAAAAAAAAAAAAAAAAGAAGGAAAGATGGACACCAGACACTCCTGTTATCAGTTCACAACAACAACAACAACAACAACAACAAAAACATGCCAATTTTACCCTTTAAAAGTCGGCACAGCTTTTCCTCAGCTGCCAACATTTCCCCCTACTGCCCTGCCATTTCCCTTCTCTTCTCTTCTCTTCCTTCCCTTCCCCTTCCCTCCCCTCCCCTCCCTCTCTCTCCTTCCTTCCTTCCTTCCTTCCTTCCTAAATAAACAAACTTTTTACTTCTTTATATCTTAATATTTGTGTGAGAAAGATCAAAGACCATGAGCCCCTTGTGAGTTCCCCACCCTGATATTTTTGATATACTGCATTCCTTTCTTTTGGATATATACCCAGCAGTGGGATTGCTGGGTCATATGATAGTTTTAATTTTAGTTTTTTGAGGAGCCTCCATACTGTTCTCCATAGTAGTTGCTCTAATTTACATTCCCATTAATAGTGTACATAGGAGTGTTTCCCTTTCTCCACATCCTCACCAACAGTCACTAATGTAGATTTTGAGAGAATTTTATTGCCAAAGGTACCACAAGCCTAGATTTAAAAAAAAAAAAAAAAGACTCTGAAATTTTAATTTTACACATCCTTTAGAAATATATTCTCCCACTGGGCCAAGAAAGAAGTACAGCATTGTTAAAAAGGCACACTATCAGATGTCCACTTCACATGTACAAAATCATGAGATATGAGGGGAATCTGAAGAAGACAGAAGCAGAAGCTATAGAAAAGAAGGAAAAAAACAGTCAAGAATGGGGTATAATAATCACAGGGGGGATCCCCCTACCCTGACATACCAGGACATCTTTTCAATGCAATATTTGTAAAATTGCAATAGTGCTGTGGAAAAATGACTGCGTTGTATTCCTTTCTTTTACTTTCTGCAGTTAGAACTGCACATTATTTACAGATTCTGGACTTTGAGCTGAATTCAGTGACTGGGAGAGTGACATTATGCTGTACCCTTTCAATAGGAGGTTAATTATATTTGCTTTGTGTTATGTTAGCAAAAGAGTATGTTTTATCAAGGAGAGAGATGACTAAGTTTCCCCAAAATTATGGTCTTTTCCACATTTCTCACATTCCCTTGTAATTATGTAGGGACTGGTATATCTGCATTTTGGCCAATGTGACATAAGAAGAAGTGAAATAAGGCACCTGATGCCATAGTTCTCAAAATCATCTTCCAGAATCCTTTTGCCCTCTTATCTCTGTGTTTTCATGGCATGCAGTCCTATGTAAACTCATTCCCAAAGTCCAAGAAAGCTGAGAGGAAGAAGAATGAGGCTGACAAATCCAGTTTTCCAGAAAGAAACATTTGGTAGGGACTTAAGAACAGAATCCATGTCTTGGGTGGTGGTGAGAAAGGTTGGTGGCTCTCTCCAGACCCAGGACTTACAGATCATAGGGAAGGACCATGTAGGACAATTGCCCTTCCTCTCAGGGAAAGAATTTGCCTAAGGGAAGGATTTGTGGTACATCAAGGTAGATTTAACCTAAGGGGAAGATTTTCCACTAAGGACTTGAAAGTAGAAATCTTAGAGGCATTTCTGGAACTGACATTGATCAAAAGTCAATATGGCAGATTAGCATCCAAGATGGAGTTGCTTTATCCTCCCATTCTGCCTATTACTTTGCACAGTTTCTCCTGACTTGTCTTCAAATTTATTAGCTCTCTCTTCAAGTGTTTTTAATCTAATACTAAACATATATTTATTTTCTTAATTTGTTAACACATTTTTCTCTTCAGAATTTTTATCTTTCTTCAAGTCTGCTACAATAATTTTAAAGTCTCTAGCTAATTAATGAAGTTTTTAGGCTTGGTTTTAACTCTGAATTTTTTGTTTGTTCATTTTTAGATTTTTGTCATTTGGCCATGCCTTCCCATTTCTGATTATCTTTGATTGTATATTAGACATTATGTTTAAATAAAATAGATACTAATAACATGATTATTAGAATAATATTCTTTGCCTCTGGAGAGAAATTTTGTTTACTTTTGTCACAATCCCATGGGTGCTGATAGTCTGGGACCTTTGCTAAATTTCACGATTAAAGATTTTTTTGGCCATGACATGTCATGAAGGCAAATTATAGCTCCTGAGATTGCTGATTTTCTTTTGGCCCCTCCTTGTTACCACGACACAGCTTTTAGGAGTTCAGTTCCAAGTGTAGGGTAGATTACCTAGTTATGGCTTAGTTGATGGTTACTTAATTTTTACATTCTGAGTCAAGAAAGTGTTGTGACTTGGTATCTTGGCAAAACTGATGTCACAAAACTAGGCAGAGGATGTGGCTAGGGTTAGGGGAGATAAACACACTTTTATTTCTTACAGTTGTTTAGTGAGATCAAATTGAATCTAATATCATATCCACACCATCAATAAATCTGCATCTTAATTATACTTTTTTCTGTTTGTATGTAGGAATAAATGCCATTTTGTAAGGTGGATTTGTCATGTTCTAATATATCTTTCTGTTAAATTTAAAGGACAAGTTATATAACAATATCACTTTTACTCATACCCCTGCCCTTGAACCACACTGAGCTAAACTAATATATACCATGAAATACAGAGCATTTGTTAGGGTGGACGAGGTAAGAAGCATCACTTACAATATGGTGACAGAATATATCTAATTCTTTTTTGATGATCCATATTACATCATTCATCTCTTCTCTACTTTTCTAATTCCTATTTTCACATTTCTGCATCACTGCTTTCCTTTTAGTACCCCAGTATCCTCTTTCATGTCCTACAAGTTACTTGCTTAAAGGAAAGAATGAATCATTTTTAATATAACACTAGGCCAACAAATATTTTGCTATTCCAATGTTATCTCTAATTATAAAGAAAAAATTTTGCCATCCTTAAATTATTTCAAATGTTAGAAATCAAGTCATGAGGATAGTTGTGGACATGGAAGCAGGCACTTTTTAATTACCTCTAAAATATCCCAGCGAAGCCTAGTTCCAGCTAATTTTAAATGTAAAAATCAGAATTCAATCACAAAAATCTTATTATTGGAAAAGGTCACCATCATCCAGCAGAGAAACGATTGAAATTATAATAAAATGTGAAATGTTTGGAGAAGGCAGAGTATTTTCTATAACATGAAATATAGTCTTTATTGATGGTGCTTACTGCCACTGCTTAAGCTTCTCTTCTTTCCAGAATATATTTAGGACAGATTTTCAACTCTACTCTAGGATCTTCTTTACTAACCAAAGAGAAATTTGAAATATTGAAAATAATTGTCACTTTGAAAAGTGAAAATGTTAAATTTGAATCTAGAGGACATTGCAGCTGTTAAAAGTGTTGATATAGCATCTGGCAAAGACAGCAACAGTGTTTTGCATTTTCAATTCAAATGCATGGAAAAAAGTCAGAAAGGAATGTCTGTTCATAAGTCTTGTGAAAGCACAGAAGCTGTGTCCTTGCTGACAGAGAGAATAATTTTAAAAGCCCCTAGAAGTGTTAACTGAATGTAATGTCACACTGTCAACAACTGCTTTCAAAGAAATAAATTACCTCTAAGACCTTGTGTATTTTTTCACACCTTGTATTCCCCTGTTACCAATTAGTTAATACTCGCTTTGACAGAGAGATGATGATTCCCCATAATCTAAGACTTCAGATGTAGTGTGAATAACTTTAATAATGCTCTTACAGCAGAAAATCTCTCATAAAGTCTCACTATATCAAATCCTAATTTAGAGAAATGCAGCAACAAGCTGCAAAGTGCTCTCAAGTTAATGTGCAAATGTTTATTGGATTCTCATTTCTCGTCAGGTTCATGTTTCACTTGTGAACCTATCGTCTTCCAGGGACACATTTCCTAAAGGGACTTATATTGTTTTTATTGATCACCATAGAAAATTAAAGTTATATTCAGCAAGAATAAAATATATCATTCTTGAATTACTAGACAGCTTGTGCTATTGATAACATGTGAGAAATAGTTATTAGAAAATGAGGTCACATTTTAATGTATCTGAAAGAAGTATTTATACAAAGATCTTGAGGAAGTGAGCAAGGGAATAATAACAATTATATATTAGTCAAGTGAACAAGCTAAAGAACTTTCAGACTAAATAGGAAGGCAACTATGTCTCTGGCAGCAGGCAAGAAAAATTTAAGGTTGTATAAATGTGCCAAGGTGAGTCTAAGGCATTGCACTAGAATAAAAATAAGATAGCTGCATCAGAGACAAATCTTAGCAACACTCTAAGTTTATTACCTTTTCCCTTTGTGATACTTTTCCTCCTCACTCAGTGAACTCTATGTCAGCCCTGACCCCAGCCCCAGGTCACCTGGGACACCCATCACAGTACGCCTGTGTCTGCCTCTTGTCTGCATCCTTGCCCTTTCCTTCATCTTCCTCCATCCAAATATTATGAATCCTATAGTTCATTATTTTACCATCTGTCATGGCAATGATGGCTTTTGATATAAAATGAAACTCTCTTTATTTTGTGATAAATACCAGACACTATGCCTGGAAGAAATGCTAAAGTAATTTATTTATTTATTTATTTTAATTCTCTCAATTCTTTGCTTTCTATTCAGACACAGCTGGCTGAATGAATTTATTAAAATGTAAGTCAAATTATGTCACTTCTTTGCTCAAAACCATTCAATGGATTTCTATCTTAGATTCGAAACTACAGTTCTTGCAATATTAAAGTGATCAGACAGGCTCCATGCACCTGTAGTCCCAGCTACTCAGGAGACTGATGCATCACCTGACCCCAGGAGTTCTAATCAGCCTGGGCAACATTTCTCTTAAAACAGAATAAACAAACAAATAAACAAACAAAAAATCTACAATATCCTACATAATCTGCTATAGGATCAGTTTCCTCTTATGAACTATGAAAACAAACAAACAAATAAAAAAAAACCTTAAGCCCCACAGCTGACTGAATTGGCCTACTCTTGGTCAAGGGGACCCCCAAAATACCTGAAAACTGAGTTGCTGGCCATGAGAAGGGAGGTTAGACATGCCTGTCACGCTCCTTTGTAACTCATTAACAGGCCTAAGGCTGTATAAGACAAAGCTTAAATCATACTTGCAGGTAATCAATTTACTTAACAGGTCATTTGAGTCTGGGTATATGTCCAGTGGCTTGTCTCTGATTAACAAACTTCCTTATATTAAAACATTCCAAGCCTTTAGTCAAAGCTTCATTTCTTCATGCAATCACAAATCAAAGAATCCTTAAACCCACTTATTACCTGTACTCTTCTGCTTAGAGATGTCCCACCTTTTCGGACCAAACCAATGTGCACCTTTCATGTATGGATTTACGTATTTAAATGTAATTCCTGTCTCCCTGAAATGTATAAAACCAAATTGTAATGGAACCACAGTGAGACCATTTGCTCAAGGCTTCGTGGGCATGGCTCCCCAGGCCATGGATAAACATATTCAGCTCACAATAAACCTCTTTAAATTATTTTATAGAGTTTGGGTTATTTTCCATCGATACTCTCTGCATTCTACTTCTATTCTCTGGTTTTTCATCCTTTTGTATCAACTCTAGCAACACTGGCTTTCTGGTTGCTTCTCCTTTAGACTCTGGAATACTCTTACCTCAGAACCTGTGCATTTGCTCTTCCTTTACCCTGGAATATATTTCCTCAGTTATGCGCATGGTTGAGGCCCTTACCTTCTTCAGGCATTTACTCTAATACTATCTTTTGTGGCAGCCCTTTCCTGGTCATCCTATCTAAAATTGCTTTCCCCAGGTTTCCATTCTCCTCCTTCTTTCCCCTTATCTCTTATCACTTTCTAGCATACTATATATTTTATTTATTTTTCTCATTTTTTTCTATCTTTTCATGAGAATGCAAGCTCCATGAGGGCAGGGAGTTTTGTTTTATATACTATTTCATCCCAAGTGCATAAACAGTGCCTGATACACAGAATATAAAGCCAATGAACATAACTGCTGCAAGTAAATCAATATAACCCATAAGATGGGCAATAAAAACTGAACATTTGCAAACATTTACAAACTGAGGCCAACTCCTACCCTTAATCTGGAATCACAGCCAAGATCAGCTTTCCTGGAGAAGATTCTACTGGACCATAAACTGGTAGAACTACTTAAATAGTAATTATAACAAATTGCTGGAGGCTGAGCATGGACCAGCCTGAGAATGAGAAACTCCTGGGGGTCATGGTCTTAAGTCTTAAGGAGAGTTGAACCTTTTTTTTTTTTTTTTTTTTTTTGGTTTTACTTTGAGGAGCCCAGCGGAGCCCAGCCACCAGGTTCTCAGGGCAAGAGCTGAGAAGAGTAATCATTGTGAAATATGCCCAGGGCTTCTCCATGACAAAGGCCTGCTCTCCAACAGACAAAAAACTTTGAGTGAAATACTTATTCTATGCAGGAAAGGGCATTTCTCACTCTAGTACCTTCACACTTGTGAAGGTCACAGCCCAAGAACTCTGGCCAACTAAAAGACTGAGTTTTAATCATAATTTTATGGGATGATTTACCGATCCCACATCTTTCCACCACACCAAGAGAACTCCAGTAAAAGAACAGTGGATTGCAACCAAAAAAAAACTGTAAAAGGTAGTCTGTATGTAAGAAGATTTTAGGAAAAGGCAAAGACAACAAGGGAAACAAAAACAAAGAACAAGAAGAAATTGAGGACTCTGACATCTACAGCATCAGCAAACATTAAACATGCTCCAGTTCAAGGAGATTAACATAAAATCTCACACTGAAGGCCAATTTATCTCAGTTTCTATCATCTGATTCATGTCTACATTTTAACAACAACAACAAAAAAGGGCAAGCTATAAGACAAAAACACAGTTTTAAGAGACAATGCAGATATCAGAACCAAACTCAGATATAGCACAAATTTGGGAATTATTAGACAGGGAATTTAAAATAACTATGATTAATATAGTAACAGCTATAATAGAAAAAACAGAAGACATGCAAGAACAGATGAGTAATATAAACACAGAGATGCAAACTCTAAACTCTAAGGAAGAATCTGAAAAGAAATGCTGGAAATCAAACACACTGTAACAGAAATAAAGAATGCTTCTCGTATCTTTAACAAGAGATGCTTCACAGCCAAAAAAAAAAAAAGAATCAGTGAGCTTTAAGAAATGTCAACAGAAACTTTCAAAACTGAAATGCAAAGAGAAAAAAGAAGGAAAAAAACCCAAGAAAATATCCAAGAACTGTGGAACCATCTCAAACACACACATAGTTGTAATACTAGAAGGTAACGAAAGAGAGGATGAAGCAAAAGAAGATATTTGAAGTAAGAGTGGCTGAAAATATATGAAAATTAATGACAGACACCAAACCGTAAATCCAGGAAGTTTAGAGAACCTGAAGCACCATAAATATCAAGAAATCTACCCCTAGTCAGATCAGATCCAAACTGCAGAAAACCAAAGAAGAAATCTTGAAAGAAGTTGGTGGAGGTGTAAAGTGAGAAAATTTATGTATGCAGAAACAGTGATAAGAATCAAAGCAGACTTTTTGTCAGCAATCATGCAAGCAAAAAGAGAATGAGGTATTCAGAAGTGCTGAAAAACACAAATAAAAAAACCCCCACCAAGCTAGAATTCTATATCCAGCAAAATTATCCGTCAAAAGTGAAGGAGAAATGAAATTTCCTCAGAAAAACATAAACTGAGGGATTTCATCACCAGCAGACCTGTGCTATAAGAAATGTTAGAAGATTTTAACATCTGTATAATTCAATAAAGCTGGAAAGAAAAAGATTTTTAGGCAGAAGGAAAATGCTACAGGTCAGAAACTTGGACCTCTATGAAGAAAGTAAAAGTGATGGAAATGGAATATAAAATAAAACAATTATTTTTATTTGTCTTAATTCATCTAACAAATAACTATTTGTATAAACAATAATAAAAATGTACCAGGTAATTACAGTATGTAAATGATTGAAATAAATGACAGCAATGTTATAAAAAAGGACAGAGAAGAGAAACCGGAAATATTCTTGTACAAGTTAGCTGCACTGAGGCAGCATAGTGTTATTTGAAGGTTGACCTAAATTAATTAAAAATACATACTGCATTTTCAATTTTGTTGTATAACATCAATTGCTTTTCAAAGTGGCTGTCCATTCTATTCTTCCACCAGCAGTGTCTGAGGGTGCCTATTCTCCAACATCCTCAGCAATAATTGATAATGTTAGACTTTTAAATTGTTGCCAGAATGATGGATAAGAAATGACATGTTATTGATTTTTTTCTGATTAATGAGGATTTTTTTCCATTCATTTTTTTTTTGGTGAATTGTTTATAATGGTCTTTGCCAAGTTTTTTATTTGCTTGTTTGCATTTTCCTCATTGATTTGTAGGCATTTTAAATAGTCATACACAGGACTGTGTCCAATAAACAGGTTGTATTGATAATTTTGCTGTTCATTTTTTTGTTTACACAGAAAGTTTTTTTATTTGGATGTACTCAAATGGATCATTACTTTAATTTATAATTTTGGTATTCATTTTCTCCTTAAGAAAGTCACTTTTCCATAGCTTGGCTATTGTGAATAATGCTGAAATGAACATGGAAGTGCAAATATCTCTTCGACATATCAATTTCAATTCCTTTGGATATGTACCCAGAAGTGGGATTGTTGGATCATTTGGTAATTCTGTTTTTAAATATTTTTAAAGAGATATCTGCACTCCCAGGTTTATTTCAGCATTTTTCACCATAGCCAAGCTATGGAAGCAAACTATTTCCATCAGTGGATGAATGGGTAAAGAAAATGTGGTAAATATTCACAATGGAATGTTATATAGACTTAAAAAAGAAATTCTCTCATTTGCAACAACGTGGATGGAACAATACAACAGTGAAATAATACATTTTGAGAGAGAGAAAAAGAAATACCACATTCATATAACTTTATTACAGTATATTGTTATAATTGTTCTATTTTATTATTAGTTGTTGTTAACCTCTTACTGTACCTAATTTATAAATTAAACTTTATGATAGTTATGTATATATAGGAAAAAACACAATATGTACAGGATTTAGTACTATTTTCAATTTGGGGGTCTTGGAACCTATCTCTCACAGGGTTAACTACTATAGGAAAAAACACAATATGTACAGGATTTAGTACTATTTTCAATTTGGGGGTCTTGGAACCTATCTCTCACAGGGTTAACTACTATTCTAGCAAAAAATCCATTCAAAAAACTCCCAAATAATAAAAACAGTTATATTTCTCAATTTCATAAATATATTCTTTGGGTTTAGGTATGATAATAATTCACATCCTTTTCACCTATCTTTGAGTTCAGAACAAATTGATAAGAAAGAAGTTCTAACAAACTGAATGTCCACATATAAGCTTAGTTGTGTGCTTCTATTCTCACAAGTTTCTATCTTCAAGTAGCCACCAGAGGGAGTGTTTGGGATTGCAGCAAAAGCTACTTGTATTAATTAATCTTCCATTATAGGTACAGACAGAAAAAGAGAGCAGGCTGGGGTGCTAACTGAAATAATTTTGGCAAATAGAGGTGAGAATAAAGCACAACTAAATTATCTAGCTGTAATTTTATTTTATTTCTCAGATAAAATTTTTATCAGATTGAACACATTTTTTCTATTTTTAATTGCTAAGATTTTATCCAAATATGAATATCTAGATATTGAATTTTTTGTTCTATTGAAACACATATTTTTTCCTTTATTCTGTCTATGTGGCAACTTACAGTAATTATTTTTTTGAATGGTAATCCAAACTTGTGTTTTGGCACTGATATTCCAGTTCATGAATTTGTTCTTCTATTTTAAAATGATACTAGATCGATCTTTTCAGCTCCAAGTTTCATGTATTATGTTACTCAGTTTTAGAATTTCCATTTGACATTTTTCATAATACAGAGTTCTCTGATGTAATTAATATCATGCCATCTAATTTCTGGCATGTATAAGCTGCACACGTTTTAAGACCTGTGCCTGATAATTCTGATATCTGAAACTCCTATGGGTATGTTGTATGGTCTGTCTTTTGCTCTGTTTTCAATTAGGCAGGCTTATTTCTTGGTAAGCTTGGTAATATTTGAATGCTGGATATTACAAGTGAAAAATTGTCTGACTTTTTTTTTTAACTCCAAAAGAGAAATAAAGGGAGTTAAAATGTTCTAAAATTCTTGTATTTTCTAAAAAAATTATAATAGAACTAAATTACATTAGACTTTAATAAATCAAGTAGGTATGCTGCAATCTATTGTGCAAAGGAATGGAAAAAAATGTAGCACTAACAAGGTAGAATAAAGACACAAAAAAGAACATTAAAAATATTATAATATTGAAATAATTCAATTAAATCTCTCTCCTTAATGTAAGTGATATGACAAGAAGGAATCAAGAGCTGTTCGCCCAGTTTTGATAAGATTTTACAAAAAATAAAACACTCTAGTCGTGGATGCTTCTAATATTTTAAATTTCAGTATATTATATAAACATTACCTTAATATTTTTTAAAATTTTCCTATGCATTCATAACCTACAATAAGGGAATTTTTAATGTCTTGTAAAAATGCTTAAAAGTCACTGATCAATGAATCATATACTTCCTCTTGATTTTTATGATCACTTTGCATAGTTTCAGCTTGCATAGTCATTTTTTACTGTCCTGCTCTACCATGTGGAGTAAGGTGTAACCTGTATGAGCAAAACCTCTTTTCATACTTGCCACAGTGAATGGAAGTGATTTCACAGGGATAGGAGAGGTGCATGTGTACCTGTCTGCTGTTTATGTTTCATGAGGTATATGACGCATGTGAGCGAAGCACATATTGTGCAGATTTGATTCAGCAAAAAAAGCATATATGTCCCTTTCACTGTATTAATGTTTTTTTCCCAAAAATAACCTAGTGACTCCATTAAATTAGTCAGCGTTATTAACCACATCTGCAAAATAATGAGGTGATGACGATAGCAAGGTGACAATTTAGAAAGATGTTAAGACTCAGAAGCAAATTCCTGCAGAGCTTTCAAATTCTGAATTCCAGTTAAAAAATATGGTGGTAATTCAAATGTGGATTAATATGAAATTCATCAGACAATAATTTATTTACAGTCATGTTTATAATAAACATTTTAAAAGATTAGACTGTGGAAACTGTGGAAAGACATCATGATATGCCATCCTGAAAAATTTGAACTTAGTTTCCAAAAACAAAATACCAAAAATATTAGTGGAGCTACTTCTTAAAATATTCATAGCTGACACTTTATAGGACTTACTTTGTGCCAGGACCTATTCTAAGGTCTCCACATATATTAACTAATTTTATTCTCACATTTATCAAATATTGTTATTACTATTACTTCCATATTACTGATGAGGAAACTAAGGCACAGAGAGACTAAATAATTTGATCAAATACATAAGAGCTAGAAAATGGCAACATTGGAATTTAAACCAAGGTTGTCTGATTGTAGTGTATACTGTCTCTCTTTGTATGATGTATCATTACATATCATAAATTATGCCATGACATCCTACATTCCTCTCTAATAGACTATCCCAGGTCACCTATAGAAGGTGTTTTATAATTGGGGATTTAAGTACAGGAAATCATGATAGTTGAAAAATATTTTCAGTTTTGTAAGAGTTTGAGGATAATTTTCATATTAAAGCATAATCAATTGATCTGGTAAAACAGACTTATTGTAATTATATGATGAGAAAAAAGAAAAAAATCTTAGTTTCTTAGTTCTAGCTTTTCATCAGTAATTACACTAAAAAATGTTAATGCTTTAAATATTTTTCCATATATGAATGAACAGAATTATAATTATTTTACTGTGTTCTTATTTGTCCTATTTTGATTTATGTATTTGAACCATTTTCTACTAGCCATTCTTACTCTTATTTTCTTCTAGTCTCTAGGTTAAATGCCTATGGTAGAAAATAAAATTCAAATATAATAAAGGGAATAATTACATTAACTTTATGGTGGGATTTGAGTCTATTTCTTATCCGTAATTTATTTATTCTGCTATTTTACCATGAAGATCAATATGTATTACTCTATCTATTCTGAAACCATGAAATATTTATATTTATTATTTATAATACTAATGAATGGCCTAGTGTAGTATTTCATCACAGGTGGTAGCAATGTAGTCTATGAACTCACCATATAGTAGAAAAATTATTTATGAGTAATTGTGACAAATAACCTATTTTTTTTTAAATTCTGAGACTAATGAGTATCTTTTTTATATATCTTTCTATATAATGCCAAGTTTCTTCAGTTATTAGATGACTAGAGATGCAGTTTTAATGAAAGAATATAACTTGCATAAATAAAAACAAGTATCATTTAAGAATAGATATGCCTGAATATAAAATACAGGAAATACTGAGAGAATCCAGACAAATATGCTGGTAGTCAGTCATTCTGGCCTGGGAGTTCTGGAGAGAATTGAGTTTGAAAAGGGACTTCAGTTATTTTACACATATTTTAAATTTTAAAATCCTAAAGCATGAAGCATATATAACAGTTGCTAAATATGTCTAGATATGCATGGATATGTGTTTGTTGTATTATTCCTTTTAAGTCATTTTCCTCACCCTTTTGCAGTTTACCTACCCCATGCTCAGGACTCATTAAAAAAATAATCTTAAGTTTTATAGTCAGTGGTAGACATCTCTATCATAAACATTATTTGATATTCAGTCAGTATTTATTTTTATATGATTTTTCATTTCATATAACTGCTTGTCATGAGTCCCTAACAAGAACATTAAATAGTAATAGATTTATTCAAAATAATAAATGACTTATTGTCTTAAACACCATAACCTTCTCCCTAGGCTATGATTAAAATACATATAACTTACATATTTTTTTGCTGGAAATTTAAGGACTATGGTTTATGATGGTTTATTTTATGTGTCAACCTGGTCTCCAGATATTAGGCCACATACCTGTCTGGATATTACTGTGAAGGCATTTTTTACATGAGATTAACATTTAAAGTAAATATTTGAGTAAAGCAGATTGCTCTACATAAGGCGAGTGGGCCTCATCCAGTCAGTTGAAGGCCTTAAGAGAAAACAGAATAAGTTCTCTGAGAAGGAGGTGATTCTGCCTCCGGACTTACCAGCAGACTTGAGCTGCAATACCAACTCTTTCTTGGTTCTCTTGCCTGCTGGCCCATCTTGCAGATTTAGACTTGCGAATCTCCACAATTGTGAGTCAAATTCTTAAAATTTCATTCTCTCTCTCTATGCATGTATGTATATGTGTGTGTGTGTATACATACACATACCAGGATTGAGCCTTTAAAACATGATCTTTCCTAAGTTGTGATATGCCAATTTATTGAAAGTATGACATATGAGAAAAATTTTGACCATTACTGAAATCCAGATTAACAACAAAGATATACACTGATTCTATAATATCTTCACTTTCTACCATCTATTTGTAGGTTAGCAAAATGAAATTCAATTGTGCTTATTATCTTTAAGTCAAAATCATATTATTAATGACTGATTTGGGATTCAAACATGGACAAATTATACAGATATAGGACTGTATTTAAGCAAAGGGCGAAGTATTTTCTCTTAATATTCAAAAAGATTTATTTTTTAAAAGACATTGCCTTGTCATCCACTTTCATTTGTTTACCACACAGTACATTTTCTAATCTAAACAAGCATCATAGATATGCAATATGAAGAAATAAGATATGCCCACTGCCTTCCAAAATTAGAAAAGATGAGGCCCTAGGATAAGACCCTCCTGTCTAATCATACATTATCTGATGAATGGGCAGTGTCATTCTGGGATTGCTAATGTTAATGAACCATTTACAGTAGCTCACTAAAACTAAGACTCAAAACAGGCCACGAACTTTTAGCCTATTTAGGAGGTTACCAGATTATGCAGTAAGTAATCTTTTTTCTATTTTCATTATATAACATTTGATTTTTCAAAATATAAAATCTGTATGAAAATAATATTGTATATTATACCTATATACATTTGAATAGGAACCAGGAAGATTGTGTTTCCACTTTCATTTTGAATATTGCTATTTTATTCTTTGGGAGAAACAAAAAAATTTAACATAGAGGTTCCAAATTGATAGATTCTAAGTTCGTAAAAAATACGTTGTTTTGGCGGGGATGACTTTTCTTTCTCTTCTCTTAGTCATCTTGTCTCTATCACTCTTCCTTTTTCCTCTTTTTATAATGTTATTACTTTTGTCATAGAGCAAATAGCCCGCATGTCTTTTTTCTTTTTTTGCCCAGCATTATGTAATTTCATTTTTTTATGTGTGCTCAAGTTTTCATCCCCCACAAGCTATTACATTACAAGTGCTATGTCAGCACAAAGTAATTACATGCTTTTATAGATTACTTGATAATTATTCCTGACATTACTAAGTACTTTCAAATATTAATGTGTAATGTTGCTAGAATTCGTGATAAAACATTTAAATACATTTCTGAAAGAAAAATAAACTTACATTCGAAAGCATTTGTATTCTATTTTCTTCATTTGCACATGAAAAAGGAACAAATGCATGCATAGATAATACTATTTACTGAACATGAAGTGATTGTTTACCAGAAATAAGTGATCTTGATTTTCCCAGAGAAGAGCAATATTAGCCACAAGTTTATGAAATCACAAAATATTATCTCATTTTCATTGATTGATTTACTTGACAAATATTTATTGGATGTTTATTTACCCTTTGCCAGGAATAGTGCTCAATTCTGGGGATACATTGGGGAGCAAAATCAAACGTGGTTCCTGTCCTGTTTTTTCTTTTTCAGCCTGGTGGGATAGATAAAGATTGATCAAATACTCACCCAAGTAGATCATTAAAGTTACAACTTTGTTAAGGACTATGAATGGGTGTACCACAATATAATATGGAGATTTAACCTAGTCTATGTTGAGGGAAAAGAGAAAATTGACCATTTATTCAATATTTGAAGGATAAATAGGACACAAATTTGCAAAATGAATTCCAGACAAAGACTTTGGTTTTGGAGAAAATGCAAGAAAGATGTATGGCAGACTCACAGAAATGAAGGCAGGATATGACACAAGAAGAAAGAGATATGTGCGTGTTGTTTATTATGCTGAAGATTATGGTCATATGCAAAAGATTTATGGGATATCTTTTTGGGGATTTAAGCATGCTGGAAATATGATCAGACTTGAGGCACCTAAGTGGATATTTAGGAAGCAATTGAAGAACTAACAAGCCTTTCAGATGAGAGATAATAAGCAGGGATTTAGGTTGTAGTGGTACAGGAAGAAAGAGGAGAATGATTTTGAGAGATATTTAAGAAGTTAGGACATGGTGAAATAGAAGGGGAGGGAAAGAAATGTTAAGAATCTCATATTTCTGACTTATGCAACTGAAAATAGAGAACAGTGGAACAGGACTGGGTTTTTAGGGAGGATCATAAATTCTATGACTGGTTTTGAGCATGTTCATTTTGAAAATACTTTAAATCTTCTCAAGTAGTTATGCCAAATAAGTAGGTAAATATACAAGGTGGATCTCAAATGGAAATTCTTGGGGAGATTTTGATGCTCAATAGATGTTTAATAAATGAAGAAAAAAGAGCTTGTGTGAATTACTCAAGCTTAATAGTAGAGTCAGATTACAAATGTTGCTCTTGTAACCCTATAGACTTTTCACTATGCCACGATGCCTCATTTTGATATTTTATTTCAGTGCGATAGCTCTTAAACACCTATTACTTAAGCTCATTGACAGGTATCTCAACTGTGTGCTCTCCTAGAGTAAGAGATGCTTTTGGTGACTCACCCAGGTCCCCTAGCTGCTAAAAGTATTGGCTACTAATGATTCACAGAGCCCCTTCTACAAAGTATTTCCCCTTAACAACTAAAACTACCTCATCGGAGAGATCTTTCATATCTGGTACTTTGTAGCCAATGACTAATTCTTATGAGGATACAAAGGCTAGTTTCCTTACCACAAGTTGGGACAACTTTGCAGTGTAATTTATACTTCAATCTTTACTTCATTTGGATCAGCCTAAGGCTAGAAAAAAAACCTAAGATTAAGTGCTAGTTCAATCATTTCCAGTTCTCTCACTTCCCTTCAGGTTTTTGTTCCAATGTTATGTTACAACCACCCACAAACTGCATGGCTTTAAAACAATGACACTTATTTTGCTCACAAGTTGAAATTTGAGCAGGAATTGATGCAGACAGCTTTTATCTGTTCTATTCATATGTAACTTGGTTGGCTGAAATCATCTGAAGACCAGTTCATATTGATGCTGCAAATTGGAACAGACACACTGCTTGTGCATCTATCATGATCCCTACATAGATCCTCATGTGATCTCTCCAGAATGGCAGGGTAGGCAGACTTCTTACATGTTCATTCTGTACTCTGAGGCATGAATCACAAAACAGAGAGGTAAGCAGAAGCTCTTTCTCACAGTTTAGCCTCAGGTATCACACTGCATTACCACTACCACCTTCTCTTGGTTGGAGCAGTCATCAGCCCACCTAGGTTAAAGGGAAAGAAAAATTGACCTCAACTCTTGATAGGGAATGTGTCAAGGTTTCTAAAGAACATATAGGACTGGAAATATTATTGTGGACATTTCTGGAAAACACAGCTTTCCACACTTCAATAAATCATATTCATCTATATCCCTGTCTCAGGCTCTCCTTTTAAGGAATCCAAGGAGAGACACTGGCAAAAGTGAATGGGCCTCTTACGCCCCTAATATTTTGATAAAGGCAGTTTCTAATTATTTTTGAAAATATGTTTAGGAATACTCTTTATGTCATTTCTTATCTCACACACATGAAATTCTGTTGACATAACCTTCAAATTTGTATTATGTTTATTAACTCTAAAGACAGTTCCAGTGGAAATGAATCAATCATTAATATATTCTCTTTTATTATTATACATTTCATATAGAATTCTAAAGAAATATCCTGATCATTGAATATTTGAGATTTTCTATAACAATCATCATAGGAGACCCATTTTTTTCTGTTATGGGATTTTATCTAGTTCTTAAGATTTGAAAAATAAAATTATTTTACATAATACTGATGAAATTTTATAAAATTTAGTATTTTTTTCAAGTAGACAAAATACATAGATTAGAAAATAAGATTAAATGCAAAAAGCATTTATTCTTCAAACACTAAATTGAAGATAATACATTGGCCCAAAGTATCCTCTAGGAACCATTTTATTCCAATATGCAGTAAGAGGAAATGAAACATAAGAGTTTTTTAAAAAGCTTGTAGAGAGATCTAAATTTTAGGTCAAAGCATGTGGATTTGAGCATTCATGGAAGAAGATTAAGGAAGAAGGATAAATTGTTGTTGGCCGAATCACAAAAAAGGTTGAAAAGCAGATGAAAAAATATAGTGTACCACAGACTACCTCCCTTTCTCATAAAGCTTGCCATAAAATTAAGAGTAGGATTAAGTCAGAATTAGCACTATAAGCTTAGATTATGACATTTATTTATCAAAGTGCCAAGCACTTCTGTTGATTTGGATGTTCTATCATTTGAATTCATAACTTGGTAACTTGTGCATTACTTTCTTTTTTTATTGGTATATCATAAGCAACTTCATTTGTAATAACCACAACTAGAAATAGCCAAAATATCTTACAATAGGTGAATATTAAACAAACTCAGCAATAAAAAGGAACAAATTTTTTATATGCAAAGCTTGGATGGATCTCAAAGGCATTGTGAGGAATAAAGGAAGTCAATCTCAAAAGGTCACATACTGTATGATTCCATTTATACAAATTTCTTGAAATGGCAAAGTTATAGGGAAAAAGATCTGTTTCATTTAACTAAATGTACTTAAAATATTACCCTTTTTACATGTAATTAATATTAAAAATTTAATGAGTTGTTTTATTTTCTTTTTTCCATACTAAGTCTTCCAAATGCAATGTATACTTTACGTGCATGGCACATTTAAATTTGGAATTGCCATTTTTAATTATTTATTTATCTATATGTTATATATTTAAGGTGTAGAACATGATGTTTTGATATACATACATATAGTGAAATAATTAGTCAGGTAAATTAACATATTCCTTACCATCCATATCTATGTTTCTTTTCTTTTGTGTGTGTGTGTGTGTGTGTGTGTGTGTGTGGAAAGATGACGTAAAATCTACTCTCTAAGCAAACCTTCAGTATATGATACAATATTGTTAACTATAGTCCTCATGCAGTACATTAGATCTCTAAACTTATTCATGCTACATAACTACAAATTTATACTCTCTGACATAATCTCCTCATTTCCTCTTTCTCCCTGCTTCTGGTAGCCACTGCTCCAGCTGTTCTACTCTTTATTTCCATGTGTTCAACTTATTTTTAGATTTGAAATATGAGTGAGATCTTACAGTATACTTCTTTCTTTCTTTGGCTTATTGACTCAGTATAATGTTCTTTGAGTCCATCCATGTTGCCACAAATGGCAGTGTCTCCCTTTTTAAGGCTAAATAATGTTCCATCATATATATATATATATATATACACACACACACACACACACATATATATATATATATATATATAACCCACCCTTACTTTATCCATTCATCCATCAACGGACACTTGGGTTAGTTCCATACCTTGGCTATGGTGAATAATGTTGCCACAGTGAACATGGGAGTGCAGATATCCCTATGGGGTGCTGATTTCATTTTACTTGGGTATATATCCAGCAGAGGGATTTCTGGGTCATTTGGTAGTTCTATTTTTAATTGTTTGAGGAACCTCCATCCTGTTTTCCATAATGATTGTGTTAATTTACATTTCCACTAACAATGTATAAGGACTCTCTTTTCTTGACACCCTCATTAACACTTATTATCCCTTGTATCTTTGACAATAGCCATCCTATTTGGTGTGAAGTGAACCACTTCTTTGTGGTTTAGATTTGCATTTTCCTGATGATTTGTGAAGTTCAGCATTTTTTTTTTTTTTTATGCTTGTTGGCCATTTTATGTCTTTGGAAAAATGTCCATTCAGGCCTTGGCCCATTTTTAATTGTTTTTTTTTTTATTTATTTTTATTTTATTTTTTGCTATTGAGTTATATGATTTCTTTATGCATTTTTTATATTACCCCCTTATGAGATATTTGGTTTGAAAATATTTTCTTTCAATTCTTACTCTGTCTTTTCATTTTGTTAATTGTTTCCTTTGTTATGCAGAAGATTTTTAGTTTAATTATGTCCTACTTGCTTATTTTTGCTTTTGTTGCCTATGCTTTTGCTGTGGTGTGTTATCCAAAAACTCATTGCCAAGGCTGGTTTCAAGGAGCTTTTCACCCATGTTTTCTTCTAAGAGTTTTATGGTTTCAGGTCTCACATTTAGGTCCTTTAATCCATTGAGTTTATTTTTGTGTTTGGTGTAAGATAAGGGCTCCATGTAATTATTTTGCATGTGGATATCCAGTTTCCCCAAAACTATTTATTAGAGACTATCCTTATCTTCTGAGCCATATTTTGCTTTCTTTTATTTCCCCATTATAAACCAAGTTATTTTCATACCAATGTACATGTAAGTAATCTTTCAGCTTTACAATCTGGAGAAACACAAGTTGTTGATGTTAATTACTCTTCTGCCACCTGTGTTTTCAGTAAAAGGCTCTGCCAACTGACTTAGGTTTAATTCTTACTACATTTAGAACTTCTGAGATTTTTAAAAAATATGTGAATAACTTTGTGAACCATGAAAAAATATTTATTGATTCAAATGAAAATATTTCTCAGTGTTCCCTATGGACTGTACCTACTGTTAGGTACTTTATAAAAAATGAATATAATTGATTTTCAAATGTGCATAAGGAGACTAATATTTGTTCCTGGTAAAAAATGAGAAACTGAGACTCAGAAAAATTAATTTGCCTTGACTGGGTAAAAGAGATGGCAAATTTTAAAAGCAGAGATTTTAATCTATGATTCTCTAACTCTAAAATGAATATTTATTTTATTGCTGTTGGCATTTGAATAATTTAAAGAAAATCATCAAATAATTCTTGAACAAATGACTGGAAAATTCTAAACAATATAACCTGGAAAATTAATTGGTTTTACCTTGGGTCTCTTAATATTTTGAGTAGTTCTATTACTTCTTGTTTCTCATGAAAAAAATATACAATTTTCCTGTTTTTTTTTTTATGTTCCTAAATGATAACTTACTTTGTATGCAAAATCATAAAGTTGGATTAATTTTCAGGAAAATTTTAAGGTTGTTTCACCTTTACTGGGATTGATAATCAATTAGTAGTGAGTTTTTATATTTTAATTCTAATTTGTTCTGTCCTTCTGTATCGTGAATCAATTATATTGTTATATCAAGTATTTAAATAAAGTATTAGAAGCATGAAATTAACCCTTGTAAAATTTAATAAATCCATAAATTACAAATAATCATTATCTAATTATCATTTTGAAAATGAATATGTGCAATATTAGTTTGCTTTGTTGCTTAGTGATCTAACATTTTATCCACTTCTCTTTATACAATATTTTATATAATTGAATAGTAAGAAAACTTTCTGAATTAGCGAAATTCCTGGGTAATGATGGCATAAAGAACCATACAATATGACTCAATAATCATTTGTTATGTAAGATTCTTAGTCAAATAACTAAGTTGGATACAGTACAACAGATTAATGGTAGATGTTGACATAAGTGTCTAAATTGCAGACCAACCTATTTCTTAGCAGTTTTTAAAGGCTGTCTTTATTTTCTGTAAGGAGAACATATTCTTTTAATCATTCATGATAGAATTTATACAGGATAACTATCAATTGCGTACATTGCCTAATCTTATTCACCATATTTGAATCAACTAGTGCTTAGAAATTGTGTAACAGGTTACTTGCTTCTGGTCTATTGAAAACATTTATTTTCTAACATTTTCATTAAAGCTTCTTCAAATTCCACATAATTCCACTAATGCTTATTAAATGAGAGTACTGTTTTGTGCCTGACCTAGAGTTTTGTATCATATGGACAGGGACCAACTAACTGGTCAGTCAACAAATACTTAATTAATGCCTAATATATGACTCTAGGTGTCTGTTCTAAATACAAGTTAGCTGCAAAAGGAATGAGAACTGAGTAGGAACTACCCCCAAACTCTGGTTGATTGCTAAGCTCGCATGAACAAGGGACACAAGGAAATACAGTCCAAAATACAAAAATATTCTATCTTTGAAGGACAGAACTTAACTGGGATGTTCTTGTATGTTTCTTTCTGAATTTCATCAGCCCAAATGCAGCTTATGCAGCAGAAAGTGAACGATTTACTAGCTTGAGGTACCAGATGACAAATATAGAGGCTGGCACAATGGCTGGGAATTTAGAGGGGGGATTTCCAGAAGAATAGATGCTACAGAGATGTCCTATCCATCACTAACCTATGAATTCTGAATTAAAACTTCTTCACACATTGGTTTCAACACAACCTTCCCCAACACACATAGCCACCCTCCTGAACCTCCTATAAAAACTCTTATACTCAGTTGGGAGACAAATTTGAGGCATTCCTCCCATCTCCCCGGTGACCTCAGCTATAATAAATTACCTTTATTACTTGTGTCAGTAATTGAATATTTGTGTGGTGAGAAATCATACCCGAGCTAGAACCCCTTTGTGGGTTTAGTAACAAATCAAGAAGAAATAGAACAACTGAATAGCTTTTAATCTTTAAATTAATGGAATTTGTAGTCAAAAAATTTTCCCACAAGGAAAACTTCAGGTCTTAATATTTTCACAGATAAGTTTCATCAAATATTTAAGAAGAAATAGTACCAATTCTTCTCAATCTCATTCAAGAAATTTAAGAAACAATTCTCTATTAATTTCATGAGGCTAGCTTTAGCCTCATACCAAAACCAGAAAAGACATTACAAGAAAAGTAAATTACATAAATATTTCTCTTGAATATAAATGCTGATATCTCCCCTAAATTAATAAGTGTAATCTAGCAATACAACAAAATGAAAATAAATCATATTTAATGGAGATTATCACAGGAATGCGAGTTTGTTTCAGTGTTTGGAAATCAGTCACTATAATTCAATATATTCATAGAGTAAGGAAAAATATCATATAATCATCTAAATTTATGCATAAAACACTGACAAAAATCTAATATTTATTACTAATTAAAATTATCCACAATCAAGGAGAAGGGAACTTCATCAATTTGATAAAAGGCACCTACAAAAATTCTGCAACTAGTGTCACATTTAATGTTGAAAGACTGAATGTCATTTCCCTTAAGTTCAGAACAAGGCAAGAATGCTTCTCTCATTTCTGTTCAGTAGCATATTGAGAGTCCTATCCAGTGCAAAAATTAGGGGGAAAAAAACAAAAACAGAAACCATATAGTTTGGAAAGGAAAAATGAAAATTGTCTTTATTCACAAATGAAATCATTGTCTACATAAAAAATAAAATAATCTACCTAAAATATCCTAAAACTTCTTGTCTTTCATAAGTTCTTAAAATAGTGGTCAATACACAAAAATAGTTGTATTACTAGTCACAAGCAGTGAATAATTGAAATTCGAAGCAAAAAAATGCTATATACAAAGCACCATTCTATAAAATAAGTGCACAATTTGTGTACATAAAACTATAAAACAATGATGAAAGAAATTGAAAGTTTAAATAATTGGAATTATAAATTATGTCCACGCCTGAAAATTCAATATTGTTTAGTTGTAAATTTCAATCCAAATCTCTTCTGGATTTATGATTTTTTTAAAAAACAAAACAAGTTTATACACAAATTTAAATGGAAAACAAGAAGAAGTAGAATAGCTAAAATAAATTGCAAAAGAAGAACAAAGTTGGAGGACTCACAATGCCAATTTAAGACTTACTATAAAGCTAGAGTTATCAAGTCAGTGTGATATTGATGAAAGGATAGACATATAGGTTAATGAAACAAAATGGAGATTCCAGACACATATCCATGAATATTTAGATAGCTTCCATTCAAAAGATATTGTTAATGAAATTAAAAGACAAGTAAATGACTTGTAAAAGGTAATTGCACATTATATGCCTAACAAAGAACTTGATTCAAAAATATATAAAGAATTTTTCAATATCAACAATAACAAAAGTGACCCAAAAGAAAATAAATGAAGATTCTGAATAAATACTTCACCAAAGAAAATGCATGCAAATAAGCCCATGCAAATCTGCTTAATATTATGAGTCATTAGAGAAATACAAATTGATGCCAAAATGAGATACCACTATGTATATATTTATTAGGTAGTATTCTTTAAAATTTTCTCTAAATTTCCTTCCCTACTTATTTCTATACTTGTCGTGTTAGATGGGTTACCTGTAGGATATAAAGGAATTATTTTTATGTTTCTTTAAGTTAGAGCTTTCTGAATAAATTTTGATGAAAACTTAGGATTCTGGGCTAGCATCAAAGCCTTGGGAAGTTAATTTAAAGCTGTATAGATAGTGAAAGAACTTTCTAAGAATTTCTAAGAGATTTACTTAACTTTGGAATTATGTGTCTCCATTTCAAGGGAAAATGAAGCCTGAAACCTTAGAGACATATCTAGCTCATAAAAGCCAAAGACACAGAGGGGCTTACCTGGTCCTTGGAGAGATGTATTTACATTCCAAAAGGCTGAGGTAAGAACCCAAGTGTCTTTCTATCCAAGAAGCAAAGATTTCTATTCCTCAGTTCAGGAGGGGCCAGGGAAGGCAACTCTCTCATTTTCCTGTGCATAAGCAGAGAAATCTATTTCCTCACCTATGACACAAACTATAATTGTATAAGAGATATGACCTGGCTTTCATCATATCACCCCAAAGGGAGTTCAGTCATTATTTGCTTTTTAAGTGAATAATGATAATCTGCCTGATACAGAACTTGTGTTCATATTCAGGATAAAATTAATAAAGATGAATATTAAAAATAAAACAGAATCTTATCCTAGTCTGGCCTTCTAGGACCTCAATGCTCGGCTCATTTCAAAAAGAATAAAGAGTTTATTTTAAAGCATAATAGATTATGTACATAGAAAAAAAATCTCATTACTATTAAATTAGGTTCTTATTTACTTTTACACCAGTATATATTACAGTTTACAAATCCATATGACCAATTCTTTAAAAATCAGTTATTCAGAAGTGTACTTTTTATTTTTAAATATGATTAATATTAATTTTTAAATTTATATATGATGAAATTAATTTTTATACATTTCTATGAGGTTTAACAATGCATAAAGTCATGTATCTACCACTACAATCAAGATTCAGAACACTTACCTCATCATAAATAATTTATTTATTATGCCCCTTTAATAGTCAACCTCTCCACTGATATACCCTGTTCCCAAATCCATGATAACCTATTCTCCATGCCTATACATTTGTCTTTTCCAAAAAGTTATCTAAGTGTAGTCATACAACATGTAATGTTGGAATCTAGCTTGAAGTAACTTAGCAATGCATAGTTGGGATGCATGCATGTTTATATATAAACTAATAGTTTATTTTATACATTTTGTATCTGAATGGTATTATAAAGCTGTACTACAGTTTACTTTTCTGCCCAGTTTTTGATGGTTGTGAAATAAGCTGCTATCTGTATTCACATTCACATTTGCTATTCATGCGCAGGCTTTTGTGTGAATGTAAATATTCATGTCTCTTAGGTAAATATCTAGGAATGGAATTGCTGTGTCATAGGGTAAGTGTATATTTAAATGTGTAAGAAATTGACAAATTGTTTTCCAAAGAGGAAAATAAAATTAAAATCTACAGAAGCACCCGAGGCCAAAAACTTGATAGAAGTGAAATGGGGATACCCTAGGAATGCATCACGGAAGGTGTAGTGCATTTGCCATTCGCAAAGTTGATGTGTCCACTGCTTGTTTATATGTGTCTTTAATTAATTACACAGTGTATAGTATGTTTTACTGGATTAAAAATAATTTTTAGTGGCAGACATAAATGTTTTCTCTCTTTTCCCATGAAAGAAGATTGGAGCTTAAAATGGTAACAATGTGTACAATATTTATTATGCTTCTCTCTTGCCTTTTTTAAAATTTAATCTGGGGAGAATTTAATCAGCCGAATTGAGTGTGTTTATAGTCTAATAAGTTAATCTCTATAATGAAGGGTCATTCTGGTCGAACCAGACAAGATAGAGAAATTCTTTTAATAAAGAAAAATTGAGGTCTTTGACCTCAATTTTTGTATTTAAATCTTTTTAACACTCAATATAATATTTTAACCTCTGGTTTTAAAATTGGAGGATTGAAATTATAATTCTGACCCTATTCAGTTAGGGTAAAAGTGTATGGTCTGGCAGAGTGCTACCTTCTAACATGAGTAAACTGACAGAAATGGTAACATTATAAAATGATTAAAGTGAAGGTTATTTTAAATACTATAATGAAAGATTGCCTTTTTAATAGGAAATAATTCAGCCTATTTTAATTTTGAAAATTAGAGTAGAATACTACAAGGATTATATTGAATCAGTATTTTAGATTTGGATTTGACTTGTTATTTATGTTCTTACTCTCTACTATAGTAAATAAAAACATTATTTCAAGTTATGTTAAAAACCAATTGGGCATCAAAATTGTAGTTCATTGTGATATCATTATTCAAAAGAAGACAGGAGCATAAAACATTTACGAATAACTCATCCAGTGTGAGCTCATGTATTTACTGATCTCTTTGAATGGTGTTCTGTTTCATAACACTATGTGAAAACATAATTTTCCCTCCTTGGCATATTCATCTTGATAGCAGTGTGAAGTCCTAGCCAGCCTCTTATCATGCTTTTATATGTCTTCAGCCTATTTTACACCCAGTCCCCTAGACTTCTAGGTGGCATCTGTGAAATAACTAAATTCTCCAGTTATTTTACTCCTGCTCTTAGGTATAATACTCAATCGAGTTCTATGTGAACATCACTCAGTAGCTTTTTGTAGTCCATATAGCATGATGAGTGACATCTTTATTTAAGCAGTATATATAAGTAAAAGAAAAGAAAGCATATTAAAACAGCCACCTAGAGAGTCAGATAAAGAATAGGGAAAGAAAGTCAGACGAATGATTATAAGGAGACCAGTGCTTTGATTTGGGCTATATCCTTCTTTTGTACTACAGATTAAATATTGTCTTCACCCAATAAAACTTCCCCAATGGACATTTATCTACCTTAGTATTATTTTTACTTTCTTCTTGAAATACCTTAGATAAAAGGACCAGTTCATCTCCTCTCAACTACATGTTAAATAGTTTTGGCTGTCTATAGGAGAGGGCATCCTATTAGTTGGGACCAGTTATAACTACTTTTACTAAAGTTATTTTGTGTGTAGAAAGACCAAAGATGGCCCAAACTCATTCCTACAATGGTAACATTTGCTTACATGCCTGGAAAAAATGAATATCAATGGGAAAAAAAAGAATGTATTTTAGGGTTTGTGAATAGAAAACATATGGTACACATGATATTATGCAATGATAAGAAATGGCCAACTTTCATGGCATTCTTTCCAATCTAAATCTAGGGGCAGCTTCTGAAACTATCACAGTAGAGCAATCTAGGACTCTAGTTGATCAGAGTTTACACAAAAGTACAGACTTTCCAAAGAAACCTCATGCCTGTTGTTCTAGTTAGGATGATATAAATTATTTTTGTTCTTTTGATAATTTTGAAGTCTGAAAAGAAAATAGTGAAAAAGTAAACTTAATTTTTTAAAACTTATATATCATTCCACTCAATATTCTGATAAAAGAAAAATAAAATTACATTGAACTTAACTTTGGATTTAAAATACAAAGGGGAACTGAAAATTACAGTAAAGCCCAAAGCATTCATGGTAATATTAATTACACAATTGGTATGATTTTATGATTCACTATTATTTGAAATCTATCTTAAATCATTATCATTGTTATCTAACATGTTGGTTATATATTGTTGCATTTAAAAAGTCCAAAAATTACAGCTTAAACGTTAGCATACTGTCAAGTTTCTGTGGTTTTATTGGGTTCAACTAGGCAATTCATGCCTGGTATTTCTGAGGTTGGTGCCGTCAGATGTTAGCTGACACTGGAGTCATCTGAAGGCTGAATTGGGCTGGAAGTTCAAGGTGGCTTCTTTCCTCATATATCTTGTACCTCAGGTAGATGGGTGGAAAGCCTTGGAGCTGACTAAGCATCTCTTTCTCTTCCTATGACTTCTATTTGTCCCTATCATCCCAATATGGTGGTCTCAGGGTATTCAGATTTCTTATACTGTGGCTGGTGTTCAGAGTATGTGTTTCAAGAGACCTAGATGGAAGCTATTGTAAGACAAGGTGTCTTATGACATAGCCTTGGAAGAAACTTAGTATCACCTTCACTGTATTATATTGATCAGTTAAATAGCCAGCATAAATGTAAGAAGAGGGGTTATGCATGAATGTGGACACCAGGAGGGGGTCCATCTATAAAGATTGACTAACACACTTTCTTAGACTATTGTGCTGGTATATAGAATGTTAAAGAATGAAGGTATCACTTTAGAAAATGGCAGCAAAATATTTTAGTCATAAGGGTAGATTTTGGAAGGAATTTATCAATAACTCATTCTTTGTATAGAGATATACACAGTAATTAATGAAATCAAACACAACCTACATCTTATGGATTTCACTGGATAGATTATCACAAATTACATTTTGTCAATACATATAAAATTTAAATGGAAATATCTTCTTGTTGAAACAAGGGATGTTTTATATTTAATATTCATAGATCATAAACCATACCAGGTTGCTGTATTATTTTATCTTATTACAGTGAAGAAAATTTAGTAGATATTAAATATTTGCTCAATAAAATTCAAATAATGAATAAATAAATGAGCATGAATACACATATGTCAATTTGAGTTGTATCCACATTGTCCAATGAGATACTGCAGTAACAGCTTAACTATGTTTTATTTTATCAATTAACTCTTTAGCTTATGAATACAGTTGTATTCAATAATAAAAGAAAAGACAAATATCTTTGGAAGGTATTTATAAAACAGCATTCTTTTTCCGAATCAGCAAATCACAAACAATGTCAATGAATGGATTTTTCTCCCCAGATAGTAGCTTTTATTATCCTGCTGCATGTATAATTGGGGTGGTATTGCATCCCATTATTATTTAATGTCTATTGAGACCTAATTGTAATTTCAAATCCATAGTGAATATAGAATATAGCTTTTATCATGGTAGGTTTATAATGTAATGGATTTTCCTTTCCTGCTTGGGTATTCAGTATTGTAGAGTAGAAGTGAAACTCTACAAGCATTCAAAATAATCATTGTAAAATATAAACAACAATTAGTGTTTTACCGCAACAAAATAATAGCCTATTTGCTGTGTTTACAAACACAAAAGCATAGGAAAATGCCTGTAAAACTAGTAACCATTTGATAGGTTGAAGTCAAAATTTGTTCAGTCTCTGTGTGTGTGTGTTTGAGAGAGAGAGAGAGAGAGAGAGAGAGATTGATTACATTTTAAAGTGTCTATTGCAAGGGAATTTAATTTTCTTTATTCTTTCTTTGCATTTAGGGATACTCCATCTGATTGTAGAAGCACACACTGCTAAGTTTGGTACAAATAACTTAAGTATATACACATAAAAATTATGATATTAAAATATCTTTTCAATAAAAATAACTGGCAGGTTCCTAACATAGCTATATATATATATATATACATATATATATATATATATATATTTTTTTTTTTTTAAATTTTCTGAGGTTGTACAAGACTGGTAGTATTTTAACATCCTAAACCTAATTGCACCAATTAAGGCACATAGCCCTACAGATTTTGGGGGATGAATGGCTTTTTTCATGAAATGTTTAAAGTTGGGCCTATTTGGGTTTTGCATTTATTCTTGAGTCAGTATTTATCATAATGTACCTTTTCCAAGTAACTTTTCCATTTTTCTAAGGCATTGAATATTTTATCGCATAGTTGATAAATTTGAATAAGTATTCAAAATTAAATATTTCCCTATAAATTCCACTTTAGCTATATACCATAAATTTTGAAATGTTCTCTTTTCTTTATCATTCATTTTGAAATATTTTCTCATCTGATTATGATTTCTTCTTTAGTCCATTGGTTACTTTCAAATGTGTTGGTTAATTGTCAAATATTTGGAGGAGAGGTTCTAAATATTGTATTCTTCTTGCATTCTTATTGATATATTGTAATCACAGAGCATATTTTATAAAATTTCAATATTTTGACATTTACTGAGTATTCTTTTATGTCCCAGCTCATGGATTATCTTGATGAAATTTTCCTGTATAATTTAATCAGTTTTTTTTCTTTGATTATTGAGCATAGTATTTTGTTAACCTTTTGATCAAATTGTTTAATAGTGTTTTAACATTCTTTAAAATGACTTTCTCACTTAAAATTTTTTCTACCCTTTTATTTTCAACATGCTCATAATTTTCTATTTAAAGTACATCTTTAAATATAAATATAACATATATTTGGATTTTTTCTTTATGCTGATAATCTCTGACATTTAATTGGATGTGTTCATCAATTTACATATAATGTAATTATTGATAATTGAATTTAAGTTTATTACCTATGAATTTGGTTTGATTTGTACTTTCTGTATTTTGTTCCTTCTTAGGGTTAAATAAATTTTTATTTACAATATTCATATTATTTCCTCATTAATGGTTTAATGGGCTCTAATTTTTTAAGTTTCACTTTGTTCAACAATATGCATTTTTAACTTATTAAAGCTTCCTAAATTCTTGTTTTTGGTCAAGATAGAGTAACAAAGACTAAATTTCTCAGTCTTCATAAAACAAACAAAAAACTGGGTAAAGTATATTGAGTAATACTTTTCAAGATACTGAACATCAAGCAATGAGTGATACTGAGACCTTAAGATGGGGAGAAAAATAAAAAGTGATGAAAATCCTACAACTGCATTATCTTACAACCTTGACAGAGTTTCCAGGGAGAGGCAACCATGGCAAAGACTCTAAGACTGCTAACTTAAAGAGATGAAAAGAATTTAGGAAGACCATGCACTGAGGGGTCATAGGACAGAGTCACAAAGAGAAGGGAGCTGCACAAAGTGAGCACTCTAGACGTCTGCAGAAGATCCTCCTGGAGTATTCCATGGAGGAACAGTGAGTGCATATGTATGAGCAAACTGCCCAAGGCCCAGAGAAAAAACCATCCAGAACGATTACAGAGAATAGTAACAAGGCAATAACAAGGTCACAATTCCACCAAACATAATATAATTACCCTACACATAATACAATTGAAAATGCACTAGTCAGTTCCCTAGAAGCAGAATTAAGGTACTTGAGCGATGTTTACATTTCTTTATATCCTGTAACTTTAAATATCATAATGTAAAATTAACAGTGCTTCAATGCCATGATATGATGTCTATATATCTTATGTTACATAAGGAAATAAGACGGGAATAAAAAATATTAAATACATACACATGCACACACAGAGACATTTATAACAAAATAAGGAGGGAACACTCATGAAAATTAAAGTCTTCGTTTCTATAATGGGTCATGTGATCATAGCTAATGTTTAATGATACCTTCTTTCATTACCTATTCTATATATCTTTGCCATCAGCAATCACTTCAGTTGGTTGTGGGTTTTTATCTAATGAGTGACCTTTGGTAGTCCTGCCTACATAGGGTTGTCGTAGTTTATCATCAATCTGCTTTGTAATACTAAGAGATACCCTACTCCAGAAACATTCTTCTTTACCTCCACTGTAGAATCATAATCTAATCTCCCTTTGATGGTCAGGATTGATCATCCCAGACAGCAGAATAACCCCCTTCTTTGTCTGTTGATTTGAAGGCAATGAGGAACCCAAAATGACCAGATGGCAGTCTTAATTTCCAGATCAATGAATCATTGTTGTGTCTTTTGGTGGAAACATTCCTCTCTCTGGAACTAAGATCTCTAGGGCAGTAGATAATAAAGTCATGGGAATAGGGTACAAAAATTTTGCTAGTGGGTCACTGGGGATAATAGTAAGGGATACAACTTCTATTTCTCCCCCTTGATGCCCAGAGCAATGAGTCCGGCTATGGGAGAAAGAACAACATATACTGGATGCTAATTCAAGCATATATGGTCTTCTATAGAATCTCGCCCTTGGCCTAGTCCTGCAAGATATTGCCACCTAGCAAGTAAGCATGTGAAAAAATGTTCAATATCATATGTCATCAGGGAATTGAAAATTATAACAATAATGAAATACCAATACACACTTATTTGAATGGCTAAAACCCAAAACACTGACAACACCAAATGCTGGCTATGATATGGAGCAAGAGGAACTCTCATTCATTGCTGGTGGGAACGCAAAATGGTACAGTCACTTTGGAAGACAAAACTAAACATAGTCTTACCAGAAAGCAAGCAAGCATTCTCCTAAGTATTTTCCCAACAAATTTAAAAATTTATGCTCATGGAAAAAAACTACAATTGAATGTTTATAGCAGCTTTAATCATAATTACTAAAAAAGGGGGGGCAATCAAGATATTCCTCAATAGGAGAATAATAAAACAAACTATGATACATATATACAGTTGAATAATTGTTCAATAATAAAAATAAATGAGCTAGCAAGCCAGAATAAGACTTGAAGGAACCTTAAATTCATATTACTAAGTGAAAAAAACAATCTGAAAAGCCCACGTTTTATGATGTTTATATGACATTTTGGAAAAGGCAAAACTATTGAGACAATAAGATGATCATTGCCTACCAAGGGTTTAAAGGAGAGAGAAAGAGCAATGAATAGGTAAAGCACAGGGGATTTTTATGACTGTACTACTATTCTGTAAGATATTGTATAGATCAATACATGGCATTATGCATTTGTCAAACCCATAGAACTTTATAGCTAAAGATTGAATTTTAAATATATGCACATTTAAAAAACCATTTGAAGGTTAGAGGATCCCTGAAAAGGTACGTGCAGATTATGACAGAAAATCTATTATCAGACAACCTTGTTGAAGGAGGTGGGGGGCAATGGTATTGACCTAAGTAAATTTGGAAATGAATCAATTTGGAAGATAAAAGGCAAAAGGAACTGTATATAAGCACTGCCCTTTAGATGATAAAGATGTTTCCCACAAGGCGTGGGTTAAAAATTCTGAAACCACTATACATGCAGATGGAATTAAATAACTATATAAATGGAAAACAGATGATGGGAAACAATTTCCTTACTGTTGGAGTGGGAATTGACAGATAAACAAGGGGTGAAAGCTAGAATGATCCATGTGGGTATGAATTAGAGTTGGAGACATCAGTACAAACTCATGTTTAGTTTAATATAGACACAGAGTGTTATGGATAGCAATATTTATAGATACGTGTATATACATCTGTTAGTATACACACTTATATTTTTGTGCTCTGTCAGCTGAGCAGGTTTAAAAGAAATGGCACCTCAGTAATACCAACCAAAGCTAGGACCCAGATCTTGATTTCTAATATCACTTTCCACTAAAAGAATCCAAGTATTTTTGGAAAAATGTCTGATTCTAGAACTTGGGCAGAAAATATGCAAGACAAGCCTGGAAATTTTTGTAGTGTCAGAGTAAGAAAATGCTCAAAGCATATACATACACATACACACACAAACACATGTTGATGGTGACATGTCAAAAAGAGCAGAGGAGCCAACTGGAAGATTTTTCAAAGTTCAAAGCTGGAAAAACTTCAGCAACAAAATAAATGATGTATAATTGGATTATAACCCAAAGTATAAAATAAGTATCCATAAGTATACAGAATATTAATAAAGGCTTGAACAAATTCATTAATGGGGAAAAGAAACATCTCCTATGAAACATTTCAAATAATTTGCCTACTCTGCCTTCAGAGAAATCACTATGGGTAGCACACAGTTTTAATTCCTTAGGTGTGTGCCATGGATAGTGATTTCCTTACAAAGAATACAGTAAAGAAAAAGGGGTAGGAGAAGTAACTTTGCAGTAAAGAAACCCCATAAACACTCTCTCAGCCAGGGGATCAAGGCCAACAGCAGCAGTGATAAATAATGTTGACAGCAGGTATCCTTGATATGAGGGCGTGAATATGGAAGTTCACCTCTTTGGATTTCCTCCCAATCGCCCATAACCCCAGCATTATCATGAGAAAAAAGTATCAGACAAATCCCAATAGTACACATTTTACAAAATGCCTGATCATTTTTCTTCAAAACTGTTACAATAAAGCAAAACAAGAAACCCCAGTAGCAACAAGCACACCCAGGACCCAGATCTTGGTTTCTAATACTATTGTCCATTAAAAGGAAGCAGGGCTCCTTGGAAAAATTGCTAGGGCAGGAAATATAGAAGATAAGCCTGAACTTTGTGTTGCAGAAAAATAAGTCTGAGAAACTGCCATTGCCAACAGAGGTCTAAGGAGAGTAACTAAAATTAATATGGTATCCTAGATAGGATCCTAGAACAGAAAAATGGTAGTAGGTGAAAAGTGAGAAAATAAGAAAAAAAACAACTATGGACCTTAGGTAATGATAATATATCAATTTTGTTTCATTAATTATAACAAATGACCATATTTATATAAGATGTTAATGATAGGGAAACTAGGGGTGGGGTATGTGGGAACTCTACCATTTCCTTAATTTTCTGTAAATCTATAAGTGTTCCAAAAATAAAGTCTTTTTAAAAATACTATGAGCAAAATGGAATGGCACCGTTGCAAAGGCAGCCCTCTTAAAATAACTTAAAATCTAGAGGAATGGGAAAACACCTTTCAAATATTTATAGCAATATAAAATATGAACAGAAATAAGATTTATGATGTTGTGGAAGGAAATTCGTTCTGAAAATATAAGGAGTAGGTTCTTTTGGCTATATCCAGAAGAATGAGGGTACAGAGTTGCGTGATATGTCTGGCGAGGCAGACACAACACAGATTATGCAGGTCTTAAGGCATTGTAGAGCATTTTCTAAAAGCAATAGGAAGCTATTGAAAGGGTAAGATTTGCACTTTGAAATCTTCAATAGAAGTCCTTGAGAGAATCAGACTTTCATTTTAAAAATAATACCCTGGCTACATTTGTAGAGAGGATTGGAGGGAAGCCAGACTATATTCAGATTTATTAGTGCTGTTGCGTTAGACCAGGTGAAGATGACTGAAAATTTTTTCAGAGTGGTGAAAATGGAAGTGAAGACATATAGAATGATTACAGGTATGTGTATATATACACAAACACACACACACACACATATATAATATATGCATACATACACATATATGCATATAAGGCTTTGATGGATTAAGTATCAAACATTGGTGTAATAGGGTAAGGGAGATGTTATTGCTAACAAAACAAACAAGGTTTCCAGCTTATGTAATTCATTAATGAAATTTCCATTTGCCGAAAAAGGAAACATTGGAAAATCAGCACATTTATTCTAACTCATTCTTTATATATCAATGTAAATTCTTCTACTAAAATGGAACTCTGTCTTTGCTTATTATAGCACTTTTTATACTGTCTCCTTAGGAGATACCACTTTGAGGTGCATGAAGATTTTTTTCAATGCTACCCTTGTCTGGTGTGATACCTGGCACAGAGTAGGAGTTTAAGAAACAGCTTATGAATAATAAATAGATGTTTTAGGTAAAAGGTAAATTTGGGCATGGTTTCTGAGTAAGTTTCCTATATATGTTGGATTTTTTTTTTCCCATATAACTAACTGAAGCAATACATGTTGGATTTTGAATGTTGGTCTGTGCTATTTCTCTTCATACCCACCTCTTTGCCTTTCCTTCCAAACACTCAAATAATTCTAAAAGTTTTTCTCGTCCTTTATTTCCCTTAGACTTGATGTTTGTAGATTTTTGGCACACATTTACTTTTAAAAGTAATTTAGCTTCACTGCTGAATTATCAAGCATTTTATATTTATATTTGTAAAACTCTTTCCATATTCTTTATTCCCTTCTATTGTATATCATTACATTTTGATTTTGTTTCTATTACTGTCACTCTTTCAATAACCTGTTAAAATTATTTGTGTTTTGTTTTGAAACTGATGACGAAAGCAGATGAATGTACAATACATAAGTAGACTACAATGTATAATTTAATATAGCACTGAAAATAAAACAGTAAGGAAATATATTTTCATGTTAGAGGTTTAATATTAATCCTGATATTTGAATCCTCAATCTTGATTTTGATTTCCAGCTATTGGCCTCAAATATTTTAATATGTGTAGGAATTGTTTTATAGGTGGATATTTATTCTTCCTAGACTCTAATAAGTCTACTTTCATACTCATGCATCTACTTTCATTAAGATCCTTTTTTTTCCTAATGTAACTTCTTATAATTCTATTTTAGATTAACTTATGATGGGTTTATTACTTCAATATAAACTTTATAAAATAAATAGAAATGAATGTAATTTTAATGAAAGTAATGTTTTATGTTAAAATGTCTTTAATATTATTTCACAAATCCCAAAGGTATTGAGATCTCATTTTAATATCATTGTTACTACTTATGTGACAAAATACTATTTTAGAATTCCAGTTATTTGCATTGCATATATGTTTTTGTTCTTATATAAAATTTACATTTAAATTTAGGCAAATTCATGGTATAAATTTGGGAAAAAACAGGCTGCTTACATATGATGTATGCTTTTCTGACTGATTCTAATACAATTCTCAAAGCATGACACCCAGACAGCAAGAACATCACTTATGAAATTTGATAACATCACCCTAGGCCTATTTACCCAGAAACTTTTTAATAGAACCTAGCAATATGTTTTTTACAAGCCCTCCAGGTGATTCTGATACAGGCTAAAGTTTGAGAAATACTATTTTAACAGATAAAAATAACTATTACAGAAAACTATATTACAAAAAAGTAAGACACAGTCAAAAATAACACAATGGACATTAAAAATACCAATTATATTTATGTTATGAAGAATCAGAAAAATACTTGTTGGAAGAAGTTAAACTGCAAAAGTAAAACTGAGAAAGCTGTTAGTCATTTTAGGCAAAATGAATGACACAATTGGCTAGGCTACATGCGCGTGCTGGTGGCCCTGTTCCTATGAATGGCAGGCTGTATGCAGGGAGAATCACAAATCAGGCAGGTAAGGCAAACTGGGACTCTACTGTGATGTGCTCTGAATGTTAAAATGAAGAATAAAATCTTGATATTGGCTAAAGTTGTGATCCATTTCATATTTTTAAGCATGGATTTATATAATTAAGACAGTATTTTAGAAAATGCAATCTTGTATTAGTCTATAAAGTAAATAGGACTGAGGAGAGATAAATAATAGTTATGGAAAGAAAAAAATTGAGAGACATTTTGTCCAAAGACACTCTATTTGATAATAGCATGGACAAAGATGCTAGAAAAATAAAAATTACCTGAGTTTTCTTTGAATTGGAATGAGCAATGGAATTATGTCCTCTGAAAGAAAGAAGTCAAAATAGAGCAGATTTTTAGATAACAGAGGATGTATACATTCAGGTTTACATTCAAAACATATTAATGGAGTTGGAAAAGCAGTTAGAATTAGAGTTTACTTAATAGCTAAATTTCTGCCCCCAATGGTAGAACAATCCTTTAACACCATAGATTAATTTTGCCTATTTTTGATTGTTATACAAATACAATCATATATCATATAAGTCCACGTGTCTGGCCTGTATATAAGCATTGTGTTTGTAAAATTCTTTCATGTTTTGTCAGTAGTTGTAGATTGATCATTCTCATTAGCTTTCTTTTTATGTTACCATATAAATAAACCACAATTTGTTGATCCAATCTACTGTTTAAGGACATCTCAATTGTCTCTTGTTTTGAGTAATTACAAAATGCCTGTTTATTGTGACCATTTTTTCAACGGAATTGTTTATCTTTTTCTTACTCATTTATGAGTTACTTTTATATTCTGAAATAAACTTTTTGTCTGATCTGTGTAATATGAATATTTTCTTTTACACTATAGTTTGTATAATACAATGTTCCTTATTTTATTAATCTATCAAAATTTAGCTATAAGCCAAATCTTACTCATAAAGTTACCAGAACAGTTATAGCCTAATGAATCTGTAGAGGCAGATGATACTTGATAAATATAGAGATAAAATAATAGAAGTTTGAAACTAGGCAAAAACATTTTAGAATTGAAGCAGCAGCAGAACACATGCAGGGAAATAGCAAAGTAATTAGAAAAAGCAAAGAAAATATTCCCAGATAAAGCAATAACCAGGAATTTAAAGGTAAAAAGATCTTGAAGATCTTAGGATGGTTATTAGTATCTCATGCTGCAGGATATTGATTATAAGTATTTAGAGATGAATTACTTTGTCTCATAATAGGTTATTAGGAACTAAATAATTGGAGCAATACATTTAGTGAGTCAGAAATGAGGAACACACAAAAGATACACATTTTAAGAAGCTTATAGCAAAAGAAAGGAGTAGCACAAGAAGAGGCTGATGCTATTTTGACTTCCCTTTAAAACAGTTATTTATGTAAGAATATTTTTTTCTACTGTCAAATTGTTGTTTGTGTATTTGTTGTTGTTTATTTAAAGGGCTGTTCTTCTTTGTGGATTAATAATGTGTAGTAATGTTTTCTACATGCCCCGGGGACACTGGGAAGTAGTCTCATTATATATTTCAAAGGTATAATACTATATTTATTTTTAACATTATTAAATTCAATGTTATTGTGTTTGTTCTTCATCTACATTAAAAATGTCTGAATGACATTTTGAAATATTCCTTGACTTAGAAAATATGTCTGTAATATTTTTAATCCACTACATCTTCAAAACCATTTACAGCTCCCACAACTTGAGGAATAAGATGAAAATTCTTCAAAAACCCTATAAATGTTTGTACAAAGTGATTCCTTCCTTTTTCTCATGCTGGATATTCCAGTCTCTCTATTTTTCTTCTTCACTTCTTAAGCAAACCTTGCCTCATCTGGTTATGGTTGCCTTAATGTTCCTTGGAACATTTCTCCTCCTCGACCTCTTTCCTTGGTTAAGTGTTAGGAGTTCTTTTCCCTCATAGTTATTTGGTGTCTTTTTAGCTTCTAGGATCACCCTTGAACTCTTTTTCAATGTGGAATATATCAGCAATACAATGATAAAATAAAACATTATGAGTGTATAATTTAATATGGTAAAAAAGCCAATTTTGCTGAGGCTCTAAAACTACTCAAAACAAAAACAAACAAAAAAAACCCCACAAAGTTTAGGCCAGTGCTGTAGCTCAGGTCTGTAATCCTAGCACTCCTGGAGGCTAAAGTGAGAGGATCACTTGAGGTCAGGAGTTCGAGATTAGCCTGAGCAAGAGTGAGACCCTGTCTCTACTAAAAACAAAATAAAAAGTAGCCAGGTATGATAGCGTGTGCCAATAGTCCCAGCTACTCGGGAAACTGAGGCAAGAGGAAGGATCACTTGAGCCCAGGAGTTTGAGGTTGCAATAAACTGTGATGATGCCACTGCACTCTAGCAGGGGCGACAGAGCAAGGCTCTGTCTCAAAACAATAACAATGACAACAACAAAAACTAAAGTTTATTAAAATGGTACCTAGTAATGAGCTCCAAAAAAATTAAAATAAAAATTGTATATGTCTGTATTGGTAAGATAAAAAATTTAAAACACTGATAATAAAGATATGTATATAAGACAAAAATAATGATGTAAGCATTAACTTGTAAATAAAACTCGAAATTATATTAAAAAAACATAGAAGTGAGGGGAGTCTTGGTGTGATAGGGGGATGGGAAGAAGGTGACAAATTGATTAATATAAACAAATAAATACCTTTGGGAACAAACTGAACTAGAAGTAGAATTTAAAAGTTCTTCCATGTCTTTTCCCTCCTTAAATGCATTCAGCAGTTTACCATTCCCTTTGGCAAGATTTGTGGGAATTGTGCTATCTTTATTCATTGTATCATATATCTCATCCATGGTGCCATTTATTTATTTTAGTCATTATTTGTTCTTATTATCTCTGCTATTTCTCTTAGTGATTTCTGGTTTTAGTTTCATATTGTTAACATCTTACCTTGCCTCTGTTAGTGGGTTTGTGATGCTGGTTTTTAAATCCAGGTCCTTCTATGCTAATATGTTTGCCACTGGGTGGCATGTACAATCCATTAGTTATTTTACTTGAAGTGCTGATTTGCGTTAGCTTATATTCTTTGGGTTAACTGGCTACTCTGGCAGTACATATTGTGGAAGGGCCAAAAGCTAGAGGGTGATCTATATCATCCTGGAATGAGTCAAGGAGATGTGACTGAATGAGTCTTAGGGTAGAAAGCCACAGCACCACAGCACAGCAAATTCTTCCCCTTCTGTTTAATTCATTAAGACACTATCATGCTCAGCATATCAACTGTCAATGCTCAGAAAGCGGAGGCTTGGCAGAAAGCATTGGATACTATTATCCATCAGCTATGGAAGTCTGGAGGGAGGGATGGGAAGAAATCTCAAAGCTGATCAACTCTTACTGGTTTTCTCTGTAACTCTTCACCCAAGCATGAGTTTAAACTACCCTGATTTTACCTCTATAGACAACCATTCAAGTGATCTTGGCCTTGTCAACTTATTTGCAATAAGAGAATAAGTGATACTTTCCCCCACCCCAAGGCAAAGAACATGAGAAACAAAAAAATTTAAACCATATTTAAAAAAGAAATCTCAAAGCCTCTCCTGCCACCTTTTTGGATTTTATGAGTTCTTTATGGATTTCTCTTTGGTTGATCTTTGGAGAAATTATCTGTATTCTGGGAAAATTCACTAGCCATCAATCTGAACTGCACATTGCCCAAACAATTCTCAACATTTCTTTCACACTCTTGGATTTTTGTGCATGTATATTTCTTAGCAACAACTAGGACCCAACACAAACAATTATGAGTAATTTTCAAAAAGAAAATAGAACAGGTTAGATCTATGGTAGAAAGAGTTATACCCAGATTTTAGTTCAAATATGTTTTTGTTTTGTTTTGTTTTTTCTCTTTAAGAGTGGGTAAAATGAAATAGACTTTCAAAGCCTAATTTATAGCACAAAAGTTTAGTTTGAATGTAGAAGTAGAACTTTAGTTTGAATGTAGAAGTAGAACTATAGTATTAAATCAGGGAGTCCTTGTGTACATGTTATGTTGCCTGTTTAGACTTCTAAGATGTAGACTCACTTGCTATATAAGTGGTATTTCTCAAAATGCTGTTTGTAATTATTTTAACATAAGAGAGAATAATAACTAAATATTGGGATTTGGGGGGGATGTTTTTAAAAAGAACAATATGATGATCTCTTTGTATAATAAAATGGGGGTCACACTGAATATTTTCAAGTGTGTTCCTGAGTCTGTTTTGGTTTAGAAAGAACTGAAACACAAGAGTTCTCTCAATCACAGTGCATAATAATTTTAATCTTAATCATAGATCACATTAATTGCTATGCCGTGACCATTTATATTTTCCTAAATTTTCTAAAGCATTTTTGGGGATTTTCTGGCAAGATAAAGAGGTATAGTCAGTACTAATAAGCTCCTATTTTTTTGATTGAGTCTCAGAATATAAGGTAATGAAAATGGTTTGCTTTTTTGATGTAATAAACACATAAGCCATGGGGACCATGATTTATTCTTTAAGAGTGATTCTCAAAATGTAACATGCATCAGAATCACCTGGAAGAATTATTTTTTTTTTTTTTTTTTTTTTTTTTTTTTTTTTTTTGTTGAGACAGAGTCTCACTCTGTTGCCCAGGCTAGAGTGAGTGCCGTGGCGTCAGCTTAGCTCACAGCAACCTCAAACTCCTGGGCTTAAGCGATCCTACTGCCTCAGCCTCCCGAGTAGCTGGGACTACAGGCATGCGCCACTATGCCCGGCTAATTTTTTTTTTCTATATAGATTTTTAGGTGTCCATATAATGTCTTTCTATTTTTAGTAGAGACGGGGTCTCGCTCAGGCTGGTCTCGAACTCCTGACCTTGAGCAATCCACCCGCCTCGGCCTCCCAGAGTGCTAGGATTACAGGCGTGAGCCACCGCGCCCGGCCTGGAAGAATTATTAAAACAGAAATTGCTGGGCTCCACTCCGTTTTAATTTCCATCTTAATTTCATCATTGACCAAAGGATTGTTCAGCAGCCAGTTGTTTAATTTCCATGACTTTGGGTAGATTCGAGTGTTTCTCTTGGAATTGATTTCTAGTTTTATTCCACTTCAGTCTGAGAAAACACACGGTATGATGTAGAATATTATGGATTTGCTTAGAGTTGTTTTGTGGACTAAGTTATGATTAATCTTGGAAAATGTCCCATGTGCTGATGAGACAAATGTACATTCAGAAGTTTTGGGGGAAGATGTTCTGTAAATGTCTGTTATGTCCATTTGTTCTAGAGTCTCATTTAAATATTTCTTTATTGATTCTTTGCTTCTAGTTCTGTCAGTGGGGGTGTTGAAGTCCCTGGCAACTATGATGTTACTGTTTAATTCTTTGCTTAGATCGAGTAGAATTTGTTTTATGAATCTGGGAGCTCCTGTGCTAGGTGCATATACATTTAGGATTATTATGCCTTCTTGTTGAATTGCCTTCCTTACCATTATATAATAACCATCTTTGCCTTTTTCTTTACCATTATTGATTTAAAGTCTATTTTATCTGATATGACAATGGCTACACCTGCTGTCCTTTGTTTTCTATTTGCATAGAATATTTTTTCCATCTCTTTACCTTGAGTCTATGTGAGTCCTTGCAAGTTAGATGGGTTCCATAAAGACAGCATATACTTAGATTGTATTTATTCATCCATTCAGTCACTCTGTGTCTTTTAAGTGGGGCCTGTAATGCAGTTTTTCTGTGTTGTTCCATCCCTGTTCCGCAGTGATGATCACAGTCCAATCCAATGCTGGAGGATCTTCATGTAGAGTGGTGGGTTGTTCCCCAGGCCCCTGCTGGATGCTCAGGCATGGGACTTGGTAAGTCCCTCTCCACCGAGGCTGGCATTACAGGAAATGGGTCTGCTTGGGTTTCCTCACTGCAGTAGTAGTGGCAGCTGGGTGAGGTTATCTAGGCAGTGGTTGTAGATATCAGGACTGCAGCCTTTTGCTTCACCTTGGTCTAGGTTCAATGGCAGCAGACAGCCATTAAATCTGTGGCTGAGCATTGGGCCACTGGTGGGTGGGTCCTTCCATGTGGCAGTGTGGGTACCACACAGCTGGGTGGAGGGGCGGTGGGGCTGCTGCAGGGCAGGGCATCTCTTTTATCCAATTTTCTAAATTCTTACAAACTCTTCAAACATCATAAAATATATTTTGCATCAATGCATAAATCTGATTTAAAAAATAGAAACATTAGATTTGTCCCATCTACTAAATCATAGTCAATAGTCACTGTTCAGAGGGCCTCTTAGCATAAGTGTTGTGGTTGCCTTTTAAAGTCAAATAACATTAGTCAAAGAAAAAATAATAGCCATTTTTTTAATGCCCTGGGCATTCATAACTCATTAAATCTTTAGTTTAGAGGCATCATTCTTTCTGGTATATAATTAGATACCTTAATTGTAAACCTCTCCAGAATGTGTCATTAATCCTAGGTCACTGCACTGAAACTATTGGCTGCTAGGGAACTTACTGTGGCAAATATACTGTACTATCATCTGTCCAAGGTTCCTTTAAGCCAATATTGATTGTCATCTCCAAATATAGCACTATTTTCCAAAGCAGGAAAGTGAGCAGTTGAAGCTGATACTGCTATACATTTGGCACTGCACAGAGTTATCATTTGAGCAAATAGGAAAATATGAAATTACAAAAAAAGGCTCAATAATTTGAATTTAGAGAGAATGGCTTTTAGTGTTTCTGTACAACAGCACAGTATCTAAATTCCTTTCTCTGAGTTATTGCATATTGATAGAATACTGTTCTAAGAAAAGGCAACACCAAAATTAAGTCAGTATATCATCAGTGAAAACAGCTATACAAATGGGTGTGGTAATGCCTCCAAATATGTTTAATTTTCATGTTTCCAATAATTGGATTCAACTTGTATTAAACAAGAGACTGTTTGGTTCAAACTATTTAAGCACTATATGTATATGAGATGAAACACAGTCGTAATTCAGACTATAGAATCAGATAAAATCATACTAAATTTTAAAAGTTTTTCAAAGCTCAGGAATGAATGTGAAGTTGCATGAGAATTGGCAAAGCTCCAAGAAAAGTAACTAAAATTTATAATGACCTTTAAATCAATACAATAAAAATAATAAAGTGCTTACTTTTCCATATGGATATAATTCTAAAAAGTTTCAAACAACGATGTACAAAGTAAGAAAGCTCATTGGGGCTAGATACACAGAACTAGTATTAGAACATTAACAATTTATGCAGGAAAATCATTGTCAGGATATTGTGCTGCAGGCAGTCTGTGTGATTAAAAAAAAAATACACACTGATTTTATGGACAGACATGGTGAGCTTTTAATCCCTGTTCAACATTACCTGGATATGTGACACTAAGAAATTCATCTAAGTTCTTGCGGACTTAGATTCCTCATCTCTAAGTCACAGAATGCTTGTGAGAATTTAATGATAGAATATTTGCAACCCCCCCCCCACCCCAGTACCTGGAATAAATGGTATTTTCAATGGCCAATAAAAATTATAGATTTTATTTTTATGTATATATACATATATAGCCATGGTGGTAATATTTGTCTTGCTTGACCTTTCTAAATCCTCCAGTGCTTATACCATTAAGTGAATTTTTAATCTTACTATTTATTGTTAGAATTCAAAGGTCACAGTCTCCAAGCAACCTTGATCACTGCTTGTTAAGTTTAAAATAAGTATGACTAAAATAGAAATTCTAGGTCTAAATATCACTAAACTCAAATCCAATCAAGAAACACCTAACTAATACAATCAAGAATACCCTTTTGTTTAAATGTGCTTGATGTGTTTAAATTAACTTCCAATTTTTTTAAGCAGAAATAAAAATAAGGCCATTGAGCTTGTTTTGATATGATTTCATAAGAAATAAAAGCCATTGACTAAAATTATGTGCATTAAACTACTCAGGTCTGAGGAAAATGTTTCTATTACTCATATATTGACAGTTTCTTCCTAAATCTGAAGGTCAATTTTTGGTACTGTATGAAATTATATTATCCTCAGCAGATACCTGGTTTATAGAACTTAATATTTTTGCATTTCTGGTGGAATTTGTTTATTATATCTACTATAATCCGAAGTTTCACTTTCCACAGTTTTAGCTATCTGTGATCAACACAGTCCAAAAATATTCTATGGGAGATTCCAGAAATAAGCAATTAATATTTTTTAAATTGCAGCATTCTAAGTAGCTGTGGGGAAATCTCTCACTGTCCCACTCTGACCCACTCAGGACATGAATCATCCCTTTGTTCAGCATATCCACACTGTATGGTATGAATGTATTGGAAAATATATATGTAGCATTTGGTACCACAGGTTGAGTATCCCTTACCCAAAATGCTGGGGACCAGAAGTGTTTTGTTTTTTATATATATAGACACACACACACAATTCTTTTCATTTCAGCATATTATGGTGGTACAAATGTTTAGGTTACGTATATTGCCCTTGTCCCCTCCTCCCCGCCAGTCAGAGCTTCAAGTGTGTCCATCCCACAGACAATGCGCATCGCACTCATTATGTATATATATATCTCCATCCCCTCCCCCCCCATCTGCCTGACACCCGATGAATGTTATTCATATATGTGCACTTAGGTGTTGATCAGTTAAACCAATTTGATGGTGAGTACATGGGGTGCTTATTTTTCCATTCTCAGGATACTTCACTTATTAGAATGGGTTCCGGCTCTATGCAGGATAATATAAGAGGTGCTAGATCACCATTGTTTCTTATAGCTGAATAGTACTCCATGGTATACATTTACCACATTTTATTAATCCACTCATGTATTGATGGGCACTTGGGTTGTTTCCACATCCTTGCAATTGTGAATTTTTCTGCTATAAACATTTGAGTGCAGATGTCTTTTTTATAGAATGTCTTTTGTTCTTTTGGGTAAATGCCCAGTAATGGGATTGCTAGATCAAATGGTAGATCTACTTGTATCTCTTTGAGGTATCTCCATATTGTTTTCCACAGAGGTTGTATTAGTTTGCAGTCCCACCAGCAGTGTATGAATGTTCCCATCTCTCCGCATCCAAGCCAACATTTATTGTTTTGGAACTTTTTGTTAAGGCCATTCTTACTCGGAATAAGTGGTATCTCATTGTGGTTTTGATTTGCATTTCCTTGATAATCAGAAGTGTTTTTGATTTTAGATTTATTCAGATTTTGGAATATTTCACAGTACTTACTAGTTGAGCATCCTTAGTCCGAAACTCTAAATGTTCCCAAATCTAAAATGCTCTGAGTACCATTTTGCTTAAAGGAAATGTTCATTGGAGCATTTTGGATCCTCAACCTGTCTAGGAGTTTTAGGCTTTGACTGAGGATCTTGGAATGTATGGTGGATACACACATACATTTACCCGGTGGATAAAGAAGGACTAACATATATGAAATTAAAGATGCTAGAATCTTTCTTTTTTGGCTTTGCTTTTTTTTTGTTTTGATTCATTTGTATTGTATATTGTGAAAATACATATGCATACACATATAGCATCATTTATCACACTGACTGCCACATTAGAAAAAAAAAATTTTTTTCCTTGGGGCTGCAGTGTTTTATTCCTAAAATAGAATGAAAACTTAAAAAAAAAAAAAAACACCACAATCCTTTCTAATTTAATGGAAAATTTGTTATTTTTTATTGTTTTCTGTGTGTGAATTATATGCAATTTGAAAAATAGTTCACACAGCTCCCACGGTAGAGATGTGTGAGTTACACGTTTCACGAGATCCCAGGCTCAAAACTAGCGTGAGTTAAATACAACTCACATATCATTTAATCTGTTAAACTGCACTGAAATTGTAGGTAATAGTGTCATCAATATAAAGTGCTAGCATGAAATTAGTCATTTAAAAAAAACTAGATTTTATAACATACTGATAATCTCACAGAGGGTAAGACTAATTGGATAACACTGTTATTAAAATTCTTGAAAAAATAATAGAAGAGAGCTTGAAATTATAGTTCTTTCAGGTGTATTGTGTTTGTAAACACACTGGATTTCACTGGAGGTAGCCTCCTGAATTAATACAGAGGCTGCCATTGCTACTTCTACGAACAGTCAACAGTCAACTCCAGTTCAATTTTTTATCAATTTTTTCAATTAAGTAATGTCCCAACATCACTTCGCAGAACTAAAATGCAAAGCAGATTACATGTTATGTAGTAAACAAACATTCACCACACATATTGCAATTTGTCTTTCTGCTATTTTTATCATTTTATCACTGGGACATCGACTCATTGTTAGGCTAATATTGCTGAAATCTGACCTGTTTGTGGAAGCCTTACTCTCTCCGTGTTTTGAGTTCCTTGAGTCTGAATAAGTCCTTGTGGGTTAGATGTGTTTCCTGGAAACAACAAATACTTAGCTTGTATTTTTTTTTTCTTTTTTTCCATTCAGCCAGCTTATGTCTCTTGACTAGATAATTCAAGCCATTCACATTTTTGAAATAACTGATAAGTGTGGTGGATTTCTGTTCATCTTGCTGAGTAGAACTTTATTGCTTTTTTTTTTTTTTTAACACCTTGAGCCATTATGGTTTATGGGCTCTGAGCTTTAGCTTTTGTGTGATTTTACACTGGTAGGTGTCTACTTTGCTGATCAATATATAGTGCAGATTTCAGTACTTCCTGCAGGGCAGGTCTGGTCTTGACAACTTCCCTCAGTGTTTGCTTGTCTGAGAAAGTCTTTCTTTCTCTTTTATACAAGAAACATAGTTTTGCAGGTTACAAAAGTCTAGGCTGGCCATTATTCTGTTTGAGAAGACTGAGAATGGACCCCCACTGGTGTATGAACCCACAAAACATCAGCAAACAATGGCGGCTTCACTCTTCCTGGTAAGTTCAGCCAGGAGTACTCCCCCACCATAAAGAAGCAGCCCTTGGTGAGTTTCTTGATTCAGCGTACTCTCCTGGTTGCAGTGGGTGGAAGAGGGGCTGTGGCTACCAGCTGCTTGAGCTCAAATTACTTTCTCTGATGCTGTGAATAGGGGGTTGCAAAGGAGGAAGTGTCTAGGTGTAAGAAAAGCTGGCACTCTGGTCTCTTGTGGCACTCTCCAGTGGGGTGTCCCTTATGGACACCCAAACACCTGGGGTTTGCTGGTTCACTCCACTATTCCTATTTAGCCTCCGCACCTGGGCTTATGGAAGGTGGAAGTATACTTTGTGTCCCACTGTTCACCAAAGGCATTGAGGTTGGGGAGGGGAAACCCCCCTCACCCTTTTACTGGGCTCCAAGCCTCTCTGAGTTTGATCTGCACTGCTATCTTCTCCTCTCTACCTTCTTCTTTCTCAGCTTTGCAGTTTTTCTCCATCTCTGTAATCCATACCTGAGCTATGACTCTTCTCTGCTCTTCTCAGTCCAATATTCTACCTTCCAGCCGAGATGGTCTGACAAGCAATGGATCTAGTCAGCCATCTTGGCTCAAATAAGTTTAGCTTTGATCTTAATACTATTTTATGTTTTTTCGTCTCTTTTCTTCTCTTTCTTAAAGAGTAATTTTTGTTATGTCTCTTGTAAAGAGTAATAGCTACTTTTCATTTAATTTTGGGTTTCTTTCATAATTACTTGTGAAAAGTCTCTGTCTTACATTTATCATATTAATCACAAATTTGAGCTTATGTTTTTACTATATTTTTAAATAGATTTATTAAGGTATGATTGACATACGATAAATTGCACCTATTTGTAGTGTATACAAAGCTACTAACATAATGAATACAGGTATATCTATCAACTCAAAGTTTTTTTTTTTTATGCCCATTAGCAATTCCTCTCACCCACATCTCCAAGCAACCACTGATCTGATTTTTGTTACTATAGATTATTCTGCATTTTATAAAATGTTATATAAATGAATCATACATTAAACACTTTTTAGTCCTCAGGCTTCTTTTACTAGACATAATTATTTTGAGATTCATCCATGTAATTAGTCTCAGTCCATTTTTTTAATTGCTGAGTAGTAGTCCATGGTGTATTCACATTTTATCATGTGTTCATCCATCCACTTGCTGAAATAGGTGAATAAAACTGTCATGACCATTTGCAGGGTCACATGTTTGTATGTCTCTTGGTCAATACCTAGTGTAAGGTTTCTTTGAAGTAGCAGCGCCAGAGAAAGAAAGACGAGCAGAGTTGAAAGGGATAAGTAAAGAAGCTTTATTGGGGTGCTCCCGGGTGGGGGTAATGAGCCCCTGAGAAAGGGACCCGGGCGAGCCTCATGAGACCCATGGTACCCAGAGAAGCTGCGCCGCCCAGAAGTCTGAGTGGGTTTATATAGGTTTTTAGGGCTGGGGGATGGGAGCTTCTTTGGCCAGGAGATGTCGGTGCTAGGAGTAAGGAATTTCTTTGTTTAAGTTTTGGGGAGGGTACTGAGAGACAGGAGGAACCGCCTCTTTTTTCATTAGGGAAGGGAGGGGTGCCTGCCACCAGCCTTACACCTAGGACTAAAATGACTGGGCCATTATTTATATATATGCTTAGCTGTTTAAGAACTGACTTTGTTTTCCAAAGTGGTTAGACAGTTTTTCATTGTAACCTGAGGTGTGTGAGACTTCCAGTTCCTCTTCCTTTCACCAAGAGTATATTACTTTTTGCTTTTCTAATAGTTAAGTGATGGTTGTAGGTTTTTTTCCATATTGTTTAAGTTTAAGCGTTCTTTACATATTCTGGATAAACATTCTTTATCACATTTTCTCCCAGTGTGAGATTTGTGTTTTTATTTTTAAACAATGTCTTTCAAAGGGCAGAAATTTTTCATTTTGATGAATTTAAATTTATCATTTTTTCACACTTTTGTCCCACTCTCATGGGCTCTATTTATACATTAGGCCAATTGAAATTGTCCTTCAGCTTATTGATGTTCTGCTCTGTTTATTTTTCTCTGGTTGTTTCATTTTGGATAGTTACTATTGCTGTATCTTCATGTTCTCCCATCTGTTCTGCTGGAAAGTTAATCTTCCATTAATTTCATCCAGTGTATTTTTCATCTGAGACATTATAAATTTCATCTTTGAAAGTACAATTGGGTCTTTCTTATTTATTTCATGTCTCTACTTAGGAATATATGGAATACAGTTGGAATACAGTTATGTCAGCTTTAATGTACTTGTCTACTAATGCTGAAATCTGTGCCGGTTCTGGGTTGATGCCAATCCTTGATTTTTCTCCTCATTATGGGTTGTATTAAATAGAAAATGTAAAATTTATCTTGTTCGGTACTGTTTTTTACTCTGATAAACACTAATGATCTTTGTTCAAGAATGCAATTATGCTACTTGTAACTGATTTGATCCTTTAGAAATTTTCTAATTAACTTTATTAAGTAGTATCAAAACAGTTTTCATTCTAGGACTAATTAGTCCCCATTATTGAAGCAAGGCCCTTCTGTGTACTCAGTCCAATATCCCATGAACTTTATGAGGTCTTTCCAGTCTGGCTGGTAGGAACAGGCACTATTTCTTGTCCTGTGTGAGCACTGAGTACCATTCCCTGTCACTCTTTCCAGTGGTTCTTTCCTAGCTCTGGGTAATTTTCTCACATGCACCCTGATTAGATCTCTGCTGAACACTTGAGGAGAAGCTTCTGTAGTTTCTGTTGCATTCTCTCTGTGCAGTTCTCTCCCTTCAGAAATTCTAGCCCGTTTCCTCAGACTCCCAACTCATCTCCTCAATTCTATGAATCCGCAATTTTCTGCTTCTTTTCCTATCCATGAGTCAAGAAACACTCTCAACAATTACAAAAGGCAAAATCAGGAGAAACAGGAAGTGAGGTAATATACTTAGTAGCCAGGAAGAAAACAAATATGAAGAAACCAACACAAAGTGAATTCAAAAAGACAATTTAATTGCAGACCATCCTTTGTGGGTCTTGCAATATAGCTAGAGAATATGTCTTTTTTAGGTATATGGCATTTAAAAAAATATATGAATCTCTCAATTCTTGTATGCTGTGCTTTTTTGCTTGCCATCATTTTATCTGTTCCTTTTAGTTTAGTTCATTATTTTTCCGTTCACTTTATTTTATTTATTCAGTTTTTGCTTATACTTAATCCACATTGTACAATGTTTTTATTTTTCTCTCTGTGGTAGCGACCTTCACCCAGTGTAAATATCAGAATTTGCTTATATAAATTACAGCTGACTACAGTTGTAGTCTAATCACCATCTGGAATAATCATATCTAAATGTGAAATGCCACATATATACACTAAACTATATGTTATAACAAATAGTTTTAGTAAAAATTACTTTGTTAATATTGTGACAGGAGAATAATTAGGCACTTGCTAATTGATAAAAGCCTTTACAAACAGTGCACATTAGAAAATAAATCTCATAAACTTTCACTGGTGCATTTAAATAAAAAGGAAAATATTTATTTGCAAATTATTGCAAGTCTACTCTCAGGACTACTTTTGTTTTTGCCTTTCTGGTAAATATACTTTTGTCTTAGATCTTGAAAATGTTTGAACTTAGGATCCTCTGATAAACTCCAAATTTTACAAAATTTTACAAATGTCACACAAGAAACATTTCCTTTTTCTTCAAAAGCTACAAAAAAGAAAATAAATCTAAATGCTCATTTGTGGACACAAAAGTTTAACATAAATACAATTAATGAATTTATTAACTTTCTCCAATGACTTTTATTATTTATTTATTTATTTTCAGCTGTCTTTGAGAACAAAGAGCATTCATTTCTCCATTACAGAAAGTATGCCTTCCGATTACACATTTTCTTTATAAAATGCACAAAAAATGTTTAACATGAGCTATTTGCAAGGGATTCATGGGAAAAAATTAATAGTTGTGTGTGACTATGGGCTAGATACTGTGCTTGTACTTCACATGTATCTCCTTTAAAATTTTATTTTTATTTATTTTTTGACTCAACCCTACTCAATGATCCTTTAAATTTTTCAGGTATTTTTAAAGGCATACTAAGAAAATAGAAAGTAAGTACAATGGGAAATAAGACTGAAATTCATGGGTAAAAACTTGAATTCTGAAGAGAGAGTGACATATGTTAGTGTCCCCTTAGGCAAAGTCAGCCAGCGTTTAGGCACCAGATGGATTATATAGACAATGACACCAGTGGAATTCTGGGATTGAATTTTTGACAAAGACAAACTATTATCAAACAACAAATTCATCAAGAAAGTCTTCATCATTAGACATGTGTGCCTTCAATTTGTGGGAAGAAAACATATTACATCAGGATTAGTGTGCAAAGCATCAAAATAACTGAATTAGCCTTTCAATCGTTTTACTCTTAATTTTGTGGGCTTTGAGATGTGTGTGCAAGTGTACAAGATGGCAAGCCAAACCAATTGCTATGTAATCATAATTGCTGAGTGTAAAAAGTGTTGTGATTTCAACTACATCTTTGCTTCTTACTCTTGAACAAAAGAGTTCCTTTTGTCTAAAATTATGCAGAAATATTTGCTATCAAGTTTAAAAATATTAATTGTGGTGAATGTACAAACTGTCCACAGAAAATCAGTATATTTAGTAATTAGGTTTTTTCAAGTTAATGATAATCAGAAACAAAAAAAAGAAATAGTTGAAATTTATCTTATCTCTTAACCTCACCTTTTTCCCTATATTGTCAATTTAGTCCTTTAGTCAGTACAACACCCAGAATGTCAGTGTCTTATATAACTATCCCCTCAAAATTTCATTTTTCCGAGGCAGAACTGACATCTGAATGTTTACATACAAATTACCTTTTTAAATGGTTCTTATGCTTTCTACTAACTTCATGAACCAATGTATATCAAGACTCATTAGTAGCTGACAATAAACTAGAATATATTATTTCTTATTCAGGTGAAATCATGTTATTTAAGGGGTGTTTTCTGAACATACACTATTAATCTAACAAAATGGTGGATTTATAGATAAAATATTGTGTAATGTAAAGGACAAATAGAAAAAGATAGAAATTACCTAGTTGTGATGCTTCCACAGTGAATTTGTTATTTAATCTTGGGGGAAAAACTAGCTATATTGTCTAGCTGCCAGTTTTCTATTTCTGAGAGGTATGAAAATTCAAAAATAAGGTGACTTTTCAGAGTTTTCACCTTAAAATTATCCAAATAAATTTTGCAGTAAAATATGACAAACAACCATGAGTTTCATTCAGTTTCTTCTTTCTCTATCAAATAAAAATCCTTTAGGTATATATGGAGTTGAAATGATAAACTAAAAATACCTCTGTACAAAAATCTTGATATTGCTTTGGGGTTATTTTATGCATTTTGTCTTTAGTCAATAATTTCTATATCATTTAATTAATTTAGTCAATATGCTGTTGCCAATGTATAAAACATGTGCTTCAAATGCCAATATTCTACCTAGGATTGGTTCAGGCTTTTAAATTTTAAAAAATGCCTTTTCTCCATTAAATCATGACCTATTTTACATTGATATTGTCTCTTTCTGGACATCATCTCTGGCTTTGAGTGAATATTGTTTTCATTCTCATCCCTCCCTAGGATTTGGAACTTGGTTCCTTTGTGCTATTTTTGGATCCCCTTGCCTCTCTCAACCTTTCATCTCCAATTGTCTCGAATAACAACTCCCACCATTAGCTACTAAGTTCTGTGAAATCCCATCCCTGAATTACTTCAAATGATGTATTTCTGGGCTAACACTGGACCTGTATAGACAGGTATTTGAATTGAAAAATGTCTGGGCTTTGAACTCTCATAAATTTCATGAATTATATAAATATGATGAAATGTAACTTAGGTATTGCCTTTTAGAGAAGCATGCCCTGAATTCACCCCACATCCTTACACACTTATTAACTCAAAGTTAAGTTAATAGGTATGCTCACGTTAAGAAAATAAGTCTTCTTTGCATTTCCTGTTCACTGCTTTTCTCGGTATGGCTTTTTTGCCTATTAGTTTAAGTGATTCACTCTAAGAAAACAGAAAATGTATGAGAATCAGGGAACCTTCTGATAAAGGTTTCAGAAGGATTGGAGAAAGTTCCTGATAAAGGCTAAGTCGTTCAGGTAGGGACATAAAATTATGAAAAATTGGAAATAGAGTACTATATATTGTGGGATGCTTACTTAGTTATTATACATTTTATTTATGTCTATATCCATATAATAAAATTATTTTTTTCTATTTTCATATGAAAAAGTAGACCTAATATCAGAGGCCACTGCCATAATAAAAATAATGTACATATGTGAATATACTAAGTAAATATATCAAATAGAATGCATTTGCAATAATTCAACTTGACTTATAAGATAATTCACTGGTTATCTTATATATGGAAAAGAATAAACATAATATAAGCTTCTGTTTTGACAGGAAATTTAAAAAAAACAACACCTTTTATTCTGTGATTACCAATGACAAGATTTCTATGTTTTCTCCATGATTTTATGTTAATCTTTTTATTATTCAAAAGCTTTGGCTTCTTCCCAATATCAACTCATCAACTTCTCTCTCATAACAGCATCATGGAATGAATGAGAGATGCAGGCAGAAATGAGTGAATAAAAGTCAGCTGGGAGAAAGAAATAATATATCTTTTTCACTTCATTGAAGTTTTCTAATTCTAGAATTGATTTCACATTTTAAAGTTCACCTGAAATCAAGTAGAACCAAAACAATTTATAAATATAGAAGCCTGATACTTGAAAACAAGATCTATTTGCTCTGTACGTGTAGGCATTCATCCAGTTATTTTAGTATATGAACTGAGCTTATATACAATAACTAACAAATGCTCTTGTTTTTATGTAAAACTTTTATTTTACCTAAAAACATGTTAGAGTATTATGCAATTCATTGCATGCAAATAAGTTAATAAAAATAAAGAGAAGTCGCTGTGTTATAAACAGATAAATTATTTATGCACTAAGTTCTACTGACCTTCCTCTGTAGAATCACTCACCACTACAGCATCTTAAAGAATAGCCAGCATCATTAATGACAGGTCAGCCTGCTTCCAAAAATTTGCTGTTATTTTCAGTTCTTTAAATGTTATCATTTTATTCATCATGACATAGTCAGCTGAATGTTTCTATTTCAAATTCAATTTAAACTCCACTCTATATCTTTGGTGCAGGGTAGACCTAGTACTCAAGTGGGTTGGGGTTAGGGTGTTGCATTCTTACAAACTCCCTCCCTTTTTAGGGCTTACTACACTGAGTTTGTGGTTGAGAGAAGAGAGAGGAGACACATATTTGCCCAGTTGACTACCTACCATTGGTGAGCTAACTGTTCTCTCCTATATTGGCCAGGATTGCTTTTAATCTTGAGATCTCCTCCTCAATAGGTGGCTAGTATTTGGGCCGAGAAGATTTAATTCTCAATCACTTCAAACAGGATCCACTTAACACAAAAAACATTGTGTTACCCTTCCCATTATTTTCTCTCTCAAGTCTTTCATGCTTCCTTTGTTCAATCTCCATGTCCCAGCAGCATCAGACACTCTGCCAGTTCAGCAGTACACTAACATTTACCAAAATACATTTGTAAGCACTTGATTTAGTTGAAGAGATTGAGTGTTGGCAGCGTCACCCACGTTTTTTTGGAAGAAAGAGGGAACCTACTCACAGGTTCTGAGTTTCTCGAAAAGACTGCTTCACCCATTGTCTCTTGCCCAGCCCTCTTTTTGTTGAGAGCATTAGGAGGGAAAGCTGAAACAACACATTTAATCAAGCTCTTCTAAGTCAAAGCTGGACCCTCAGCACTTAGTTCCGTGAATTTAGATTGTGGAATTACTTAACATAAGGCCAGTTCTCAAATTAAAGTAAGTGCTAGGAATACACATCCAAGCTACTAATCATACCAGGGAAATTGATCCAAATGGATTATGAGATCTTTTAAGGGTAGTGATCCTATTTGAATAATCTTTGTATCCACAGCTCTTTGTGCAATTTGGAGTAATCATATATTGAAAAATGCTTAGCAGAAGACAATGGTTTTGAAATCATTTTTAGAGCCATATTTGAGTAACAAACTTTTGCTCATTGATATCATGTATTTCCTGTCCCATGAGCTGATTTTAAAAATAAAGGAACATAGAATTCTAAATGGTTAAGATTCAGAAAAATTATAATCAAATAATGGGAAATTCTGAGAGAATAAAATCATAATAAGCAAGATAGGATATTTTTGAAGGAAATCACCAAGATTAACAAATCTAAATTATACCATATTCATTAGTTTGCTTTGTTTTATCTGACTGCTATTGAAAAATAAACATGTATAACTAGTCATTTGTCAAGTAACAACATCTTTAAACACACACCTGAACACACATGTGCACACACACATACACTGTATCCAATATGAGATAAAAATTGTTAGAATCACAGTGCAAATGCAAACTTTTTTATCTCTTCAACTGTTGAATATACAATTTAAGGCTATTTAGTTTCAAGCAGTGAAATCAAACTAATTTTAAAACTACTTATGGAGATCAAAGATGGCGGAGTGGTGGTGACGGCCTGAATCTGCGCTCCCGGGAAGGAAGGCATCGATCCGGACCTGCCACAACGCTAGAAGACCGCTCCCACACAGGAACAGCGGTGTGAATCCACGGAGAATCAGCGTGGGACAAACAGAGCGAGTGAGGTCTGAGGTGAACGAAAATTGGGAACGCGGGACAGACACTAGCCAGCGGAGCGCGGGTCGGATACACCCGCCCCCAGCCGGGGCGGGTGCAGCCTCTCGGGAAAGCGGCTAGCCCTCCGCTCCCAATTGAACAGAGCCCTGACCCAGGCCAGCACAGAATCACTGAGGGATACGTGGCGCATTGGAGACAGGAGGCTTTTTTTTGAGAAATTACCTTAGAACCTGGGGGATCTCAGCTGAGACAGCGCTTGGCGAGGAGGGACGGATCTGCCCCAGGGCAGAAAAACACAAAAGACTCCCGGACAGCAAATAGCGTTGTACCCCGTGCTGCCTTTTTCGGCAGTTCTCCAGCCGGTCACCCCCGGTGCGTGTCCTTGCTGGCCAGCCCCTGGGCAGTGGCGGTCTCTGCCTGCCGGGGAGCCGGTCCCCTCCAGCCCCGGAGCTTGGCAGGCGCCATCTTGAAAGCGAGAGCGAAACGGCTCGGGAGCCAAAAAGTGCCCAGCGGCTCTTTCTGCCCGTGCTGCCTTTTTCGGCAGTTCTCCAGCCGGTCACCCCCGGTGCGCGTCCTTGCTGGCCAGCCCCTGGGCAGTGGTGGTCTCTGCCTGCCGGGGAGCCGGTCCCCTCCAGCCCCGGAGCTCGGCAGGCGCCATCTTGAAAGCGAAGGCAAAACCGCTCGGGAGCCAAAAAGTGCCCAGCGGCTCTTTCTGCCCGTGGTGCCTTTTTCGGGGGTTCTCCAGCCGGTGACCCCCTGGTGCGTGTCCTTGCTCGCCAGCCCCCGGGCAGTGGTGGTCTCTGCCTGCCAAGGAGCCGGTCTCCTCCAGCCCCGGAGCTCTGCAGGCGCCATCTTGAAAGCGAGGACGAAACCGCTCGGGAGCCATAAAGTGCCGAGCGGCTCTCTTTGCCCGGCGCCCTCCGCTGGTCTCTGAACCAACGCCAGGAGCACGGGATATGCCAGGGCCGCGCTCGGGGTGAAGGGGCAGAGCTGCGCTAAGGCAAAAAAAAAAAAAAAAAAAACAACACGAACAAGAAGAATAGGCTCGCCGAACTGTATATTTTATTCTTGGTAAATTTCTTCTGGGTTTTGTTTGTTTGTTTGTGTTTGTTTTTGTTTTTTTGGGGTTTTTTCTTTTTTTTCTTTCCTTTTCTTTTCTTTTTCTTTTTTTTTTTCCGGCGGCAGACAGCCTCGGCGGGCACCTTTGCCCTCTGGGCCTCTGGCTGCCGCGCCTTTTTGAGCGCGGAGTTTGGATCCCCACCACCCTCGGAGCTGTGCGGGCGCGCAGACGCCATCTTGAAATCCACTGCGAAACCGCCCGGGACCCAGCCGGGCGGGCGTGAAGGGGCGGAGCCGCGCTAAGGCGTAAAAACAAAAACATCTAATGGCCGCTCCGGACCCAGCCGAGCGGAAGTGAAGGGGCAGAGCTGTGCTAAGGCGTAAAACAAACAAACAAACAAAAAAACATTGAGTCGCTGAATTATATACTTCAGATTTGTGTATCTTTCTGCCTTGCGGTGTGGTGAAGTGCTATGTAGTTTGTTTTTGTTCATTTTTGTTGGCGTTTTTGGTGTTTTTTGGTTTGGCTTTTTGCGTTTCTTTTCTTTCTTTTTTTTTTTCTTTTTTTCTTTTTTTTTTCTTTTTCTTTCTTTCTTTTTCTTCTTTTTTTTCTTTTCTCTTTCGTTTTCTCCTCTTTCTTTTCTTTCTTTCCTTTTCTTTTTTCTTTTTTCTTTTTTTTTTTTTCTTCTCTTCTCTTTCTCCTCTCTTTTCGCCTTCTAACTGGGGACCCACGGTGAGCTTCGGAACGGGCCAGGTCCCTGGCTCTGGTACATACCGGATCCTGAGCAGTCACCCCCAGGGCCGGAGATCTGCGGGCACGCAATTGCCACTCTAGGGCCCACAGCCAAGTCACTGCGGAGCAATAGGGTACCAAGAGGCTCCCTGGACGGCCCTCTCCCCTGGTCCACGGACCTTATATAGGATCCCTGCCCAAGTGTAAACACTGAATACTTCTCCAGAAGCGAGAGTGTGGAACCTGATCCCTGGGGACATTGGGCCAAGACAGACTTTTGCCCGTGGGAGCTACAGCAACTGGGGCGCTGAGCAAGCAAAGTCACCGTCCTCTCCCCATAGCTAGTATCTTGCCGGCAGATAGAGTCAGAAACCTCCCCTATAGAGGAAGAACCAAAGGGAAACAAACAAACAAACAAACAAAGAGAATTTCGGTCTACTATTAGTGTGGACCCTGCCTGCCTTCTGAAAGACCACAACACAGTGTCTTAACTCACCAAAGCGGTCCTGGATCACTCCAATCCTCTAGGATTGGACCCATCGGAAGCAGTCCCCCAACGGAAACAGAAAAATCTCTGAACAATACACAACAGTCTCCCCCTCTTGCCAAAAGAAGCAACATACCTAGACTGTTTCACAGCCTAAGAATAGAGCACTAAGAGTCCTGTTAACCAGACTAAACCTATAAGTAAAGATCCAACGACAAATCTAGATGGGAAGGGCCCAGCGAAAAAACACGGAGAGCAAAAAGAATCAAATGGAAAGCTCATCCCCAAAGAGAAATACCAGCTCCCAACCATTTGACACAAACCAGACTCAAAACACCAACATGTCACAGGAAGAATTCCAATTATGGATTATAAACAAGCTGAATAATATACAAGAATCAATGGATAAACAACACAAGGAAAACACAAAAAAAAAATACAGGATTTGGAGGAAAAATTCACTAAAGAAATTGAAATATTGAAGAAAAACCAAACTGAACTCCTAGAAGTGAAGAATTCACTCAGAGAGCTACAAAACACTGTGGAAAGTCTCAAGAGCGGGGTAGATCAAACAGAGGAAAGAATCTCAGAAATTGAAGATAACTCCTTCCAACTAAATAAGTCAGTCACAGAGATAGATCGAAAAAGTAAGAGAAATGATCTGAGTCTTCAAGAAATGTGGGATTATGTGAAGAAACCTAACTTGAGAGTTATTGGCATTCCTGAGGGTGAAGAAGATAACAAGCAAGGGTTGGACAAGCTATTTGAAGACATAATCGAGGAAAATTTTCCAGGCCTTGCCAATACTCTAGACATACAGATTCAAGAAGCTCAAAGGACCCCTGGGAGATTCATAGCAAATAGGAAAACACCACGCCACGTAGTCATCAGGCTGACCAAAATATCCACTAAAGAGTCACTTCTCCGAGCTGTAAGGAGAAAGAAACAAGTAACTTACAAAGGAAAACCCATCAGAATTACGCCAGATTTCTCAGCTGAAACCTTACAAGCAAGAAGAGGTTGGGGCCCCATTTTCACGCTTCTGAAACAGAATAATGCCCAGCCTAGAATCTTGTACCCAGCTAAGCTAAGTTTTCTATACGAAGGAGAAATCAAGACATTCTCAGATAAACAAAGGTTGAGGGAATTCACCAAGACAAGACCAGCCCTCCAAGAAGTACTCAAAAGAGAATTATACACGGATCAGCACAAGAAAGATCCACGAATGTAAAACTACTCAAGAGCTAAAGATGAAATTCCAGATACCACAATGGCCCAGGAGAGAAAACATCACAATGAAGTTCTACCCAACAAGCTGAACAAAAAACTGTCTCACCTATCAGTTTTCTCAATAAATGTGAATGGCTTGAATTCCCCGCTCAAGAGACATAGACTGGCCCAATGGATAAAAAAATACAATCCAAGTATCTGCTGTCTTCAAGAAACTCACCTAACCTACAAAGATGCATTTAGACTGAAAATAAAAGGATGGAAATCGATATTTCAAGCAAATGGTAACCAAAAGAAAGCTGGTGTGGCAATCTTAATTTCCAATAACTTAGCTTTCAAACCAACAAAAATAATAAAAGACAAAGATGGCTACTACATACTGATTAAAGGCACAATTCATCAAGAAGCCATGACCATACTCAATATATATGCACCCAACCTAGGTGCACCTAGATTCATAAAGCAAACCCTACTAGATCTCAACCAAATGATAGATAACAATACTGTAATAGCTGGAGACTTTAACACCCCACTGACAGTACAGGACAGATCCTCTAAACAGAAAATAAACAAAGACATAATGGACCTCAATAGAATGCTAGAACAAATGGGCATGGCTGACATCTATAGGACATTCTACCCAAAGTCCACAGAATATACATTCTTCTCATCAGCTCACGGGACATTCTCTAAGATTGACCATGTCCTAGGACATAAATCATGTCTTCAAAAATTCAAAAAAATAGAAATTATACCATGCATCTTCTCAGATCACAGCGGAATAAAAGTAACAATGATCACAAACAGAAACCCTCACTCTTACTCAAAGTCATGGAAGCTAAATAACCTTCTCCTGAATAATTATTCTATAAAAGAAGAAATCAAGATGGAAATCAAAAATTTCTTTGAATTAAATGACAATGGAGATACAACTTATCAAAATCTATGGGATGCAGCTAAAGCAGTCCTGAGAGGAAAATTCATATCCATAAATGCCTATATCAAAAAGACAGAAAACATGCAAATAGACAACCTAACGAATAGACTCAAAGAACTGGAGAAAGAGGAACAGAACGATCCCAAACCCAGCAGAAGGCGAGAAATTACTAAGATCAAATCAGAACTAAATGAAAAGGACAACAAAGAAACTATAAGGGAAATTAATAAAACAAAAAGTTGGTTCTTTGAAAAGATAAACAAAATAGACACACCTCTGGCTAGACTAACCAAGAGCACAAAAGTAAAATCTCTAATAACCTCCATTAGGAACATGAAAGGAGAAATCACAACCGATGCTACAGAGATACAAGATATCATCTATGAATTCTACAAAAATCTTTATGCACACAAACTGGAGAACGTGGAGGAAATGGACAAATTTTTAGAAACACATAGTCTTCCCAGGCTCAACCAGGAAGAAATAGAGTACCTGAACAGACCAATATCAAGAACTGAAATCGAAACAGCAATAAAAAACCTTCCCAAAAAGAAAAGCCCTGGTCCAGATGGGTTCACACCTGAATTTTACCATACATACAAAGAAGAACTGGTGCCCATCCTACATAAACTATTCTCCAATATTGAGAAGGATGGAGTTCTCCCTAACACGTTCTACCAAGCCAATATAACATTAATACCAAAACCTGGAAAGGACACAACAAAAATAGAGAATTACAGACCAATTTCCCTCATGAATATAGATGCAAAAATTTTCAATAAAATACTAGCAAATCGAATCCAAGTACTTATCAAAAAAGTAATCCACCACGACCAAGTGGGCTTCATCCCTGAGATGCAGGGGTGGTTCAACATACGTAAATCTATAAATGTAATTCACCACATAAATAGAAGCAAAAACAAAAACCATATGATACTCTCATTAGATGCAGAAAAAGCATTTGACAAAATTCAACACCCTTTTATGATAAAAACGCTTAACAAAATAGGCATTGATGGAACCTATCTAAAAATGATACAAGCCATATATGACAAACCCACAGCCAACATCATACTGAATGGGGAAAAACTGAAAGCACTCCCACTTAGAACTGGAACCAGACAGGGCTGCCCATTGTCTCCATTACTTTTCAACATAGTATTGGAAGTCCTTGCGAGAGCTATCAGGCAAGAGAGCAGAATCAAGGGAGTCCAAATAGGGAAGGAAGAGATCAAACTCTCACTTTTTGCTGATGATATGATGTTATATCTGGAAAACCCCCAGGATTCAACCAAGAGACTCCTGGAATTGATTAACGAATACAGCAAAGTCTCAGGCTACAAAATTAATATACACAAATCAGAGGCATTTATATATACCAATAACAGTCAATCGGAAAACCAAATTAAAGACTCAATACCCTTCAAAATAGCAACAAAGAAAATAAAATATCTAGGTATATATCTAACTAAAGAGGTAAAGGACCTCTATAAGGAAAACTATGAAACACTGAGAAAAGAAATAGCAGAACTTGCAAATAGATGGAAAAATATACCATGCTCGTGGATCGGAAGAATCAACATTGTTAAAATGTCTATACTGGCCGGGCGCGGTGGCTCACGCCTGTAATCCTAGCACTCTGGGAGGCCGAGGCGGGTGGATTGCTCAAGGTCAGGAGTTCGAGACCAGCCTGAGCGAGACCCCGTCTCTACTAAAAATAGAAAGACATTATATGGACACCTAAAAATCTATATAGAAAAAATTAGCTGGGCATAGTGGCGCATGCCTGTAGTCCCAGCTACTCGGGAGGCTGAGGCAGTAGGATCGCTTGAGCTCAGGAGTTTGAGGTTGCTGTGAGCTAAGCTGACGCCACGGCACTCACTCTAGCCTGGGCAACAAAGTGAGACTCTGTCTCAACAAAAAAAAAAAAAAAATGTCTATACTACCCAAAGTGATCTACAGATTCAATGCAATCCCTATTAAATTACCAACATCATTCTTTACAGACATAGAGAAAATAATTATACACTTTGTATGGAATCAAAGAAGACCCCGTATAGCAAAAGCAATTTTAAGCAACAAAAACAAAATGGGAGGTATTAATTTGCCAGACCTCAAACTATACTACAAGGCCGTGATTCTTAAAACAGCCTGGTATTGGCACAAGTGCAGGGACACAGACCAGTGGAACACAACAGAAAATCCAAATATAGAACCATCCTCATATAGTCACCTAATTTTCGACAAAGCGGGAAAGAATATACTCTGGGGACAAGAATCCCTATTCAACAAATGGTGCTGGGAGAATTGGTTAGCCACTTGTAGAGACTGAAACAGGACCCACAGCTTTCACCTCTCACAAAAATCAAATCACGGTGGATAACAGACTTAAACCTTAGGCGTGATACAATCAGAATTCTAGAAGAAAATGCAGGAAAGACTCTTACAGACATTGGCCTAGGCAAAGAATTTATGAAGAAGACCCCCAAGGCAATCACAGCAGCAACAAAAATTAATGAATGGGACATGATTAAATTAAAAAGCTTCTGCACAGCCAAAGAAACAGTCCAGAGAATAAACAGACCACCTACAGAATGGGAAAAAATTTTTGCATGCTACACATCAGATAAAGGACTGATAACAAGAATCTATTTAGAACTCAGGAAAATCAGCAAGAAAAAATCAAGCAACCCTATCAAAAAGTGGGCAAAGGACATGAATAGAAATTTTTCAAAAGAAGATATAAAAATGGCTAACAAACATATGAAAAAGTGTTCAACATCTCTAATCATCAGGGAAATGCAAATCAAAACCACAATGAGATATCACTTAACCCCAGTGAGAATGGCCTTTATCAAAAAAACCCAAAACAACACATGTTGGCGTGGGTGTGGAGAGACAGGAACACTAATACACTGCTGGTGGGACTGCAAACTAGTGCAACCTCTGTGGAAAGCATTATGGAGGTACCTTAAACAGATTCAAGTAGACCTGCCATTTGACCCAGCAATCCCATTACTGGGCATATACCCAAAGGAAAAAAGGTCATTCTGTAACAAAGGCACGTGTACCCAAATGTTTATAGCAGCACAATTCACAATAGCAAAGATGTGGAAACAACCCAAATGCCCATCAATACATGATTGGATTAGTAAACTGTGGTATATGTATACCATGGAATACTACTCAGCTATAAGGAATGATGAAGATACAACATCTCTATGGTTCTCCTGGAGAGAGTTGGAACCCATTATATTAAGTGAAGTATCCCAAGAATGGAAAAACAAGCATCACATGTACTCACCAGAAAATTGGTTTCCTTGATCTTCACCTAAATACAAATCTGGAAACGACACCAATTGGACATCAGACTGAGGTGGGGGGTGGGGGAGGGGATGGGGGTATGCCTACACAATGAGTGCATTGCGCACCGTTTCGGGAGTGGTAACACTTGAAGGTGCTGACTCGGGAAAGGGGGGGTGGGGAAAAAAATATGAAACTATTGTTTTTAACTTGCACTGTTCACTTAATAATTTATCATGAGTATTTCCCATATTATTTCATATCATTGTACAAGAAATAATGTATACATTATGAGGACATACTGTATCTAACAAGATATACTGTTAGACTCTTTGATTCTGTAAAATTAAATAAAAAAAAAAAAGAAATTAAAAAAAAAAAAAGAAATTAAAAAAAAAAAAAAAACTACTTATGCCATTCAATATAATGGGAACACAAAGAGAAGATATGAAAATACAGAGAATAAAATTAACTATCATTAATTTTGTGTTGTTTAAATGACTTTATCAGAATGAAATAAATATCTTAATAGACATAAAAAGCATTTGGTAAAGTCCAACAATGTTTCATGATAAAACACCCAACAAACTAGGTGTACTAGAACTTCCTCAAACTGATAATGTGCATCTTTGACAAGCACACAGCTAACATCATACCTGATAAACAACTTGAAAGATTCTGCCTAGTAACAGGAAAACCACAAGAAGTTTCCTCACATTTTTCAAATTGTGCTGTAGGTTGTTGTCAAGGCAATTAGGCAAGAAAATGAAATAAAAGCCATTTGGACTGAAAAAGAAGTAAACTATCTCTATTTGAAAATGAAATGATCTTTTATATGGAAAAATCCTAAAGAATACCTAAAAAGAGCTAATAAATAAATTCAGCAAGGTTGTAGTGTCCAAAATTAAAACACTAAAAATCAGTTGTATTTCCATCAACAATGAACAATATAAAAATGAAATTTTCAAAAAATTACACTCACAGTAGCATCAAAAAAAAAAACTCTTAGAAACAAATTTAGCAAAATAAGTGTAAAACTTATACATTGAAAAATTATAAAATATAGTTGAAAGAAATTAGAGAGGACCTAAATAAATAGAAAGTCATCTCAAAGACTTACGTTGTTAAGATGGAAATACTCCGCAAACTGATCTGATTCATTGCAATGCCTATGAAAATACAAGCTGGCTATTTTTTGCAGAAATTGACAAGCTAATTCTAAATTTCATATGGAAATGCAAGGACCACAGAAAAGCCAAAGCAATTTTGCAAAAAATTAAAATTAAAAAAAAATTGAAAGGCTACACTTCCCAAATCCAAAACTTACAACAAAGCTACAGCAATCAAGAGTGTATGGTATTGGCACAAGGATAAACATACAGATCAATGGAATAGAAGTGACAGTCCCCAAATATGCCTTTCATTGGTCAATTGATTTTGAACAAGGATGCTCAGGTCACTTAATAGGGTAAAAAATCCAATACGTTTTTCAACAAATGGTGCTGCGACAACTGGATATCTACATAAAAAGGATGAAGTGGAAGCCATACCTCACAGTACACACAAAAATTAACTAAAAAATGTATCACAAACCTAAATGTTAGTGCTAATAGTATCAAGGTGTCCGAAGAAAATATTAGAATAAATCCTTATAACTTTTGGCTGAGCAAAAAACTTTTTTAGATATGACGACAACAGCACAAGCAACCAAAAATTAGATAAATTTGATTTTAAAATTAAAAACTGTGCTTCAAAGAAAATCATCAAGAAAGTGAAAAGACAACCCAGAGAATAGGAAAAATATTTGCAAATCATGTATTTGGTAACGACTTGTATCTTGAATATACAAAGGACTTGTAACTCAATAATAAAAACACAAACATAATTAAAAATTGTTATTTGTTGCCAAGTAAGAAAATGATCAAAATAGACATTTCTCCAAAGAAGGTATACAAATTACAAGTAAGCACATGAAAAATATCTCAATATCATTAGCTAATAGGGCAATACAAATCAAAACCATAGTGAGATAACATTTTATATACTCTAGAATGGAAAAAATCAAAACAATAATGAGAAGTATAGATGAGGATGTGGAGAAATTGGAATTCTCATATACCACTGCTGGTAGGGATGTAAAATGTGCAGACACTTTGGAAGGCAGTCTGACAGTTCCTGAAAATGTTAACATAGACCCAGTAATTTCTAAATGTTCACCCAAGAGTTATAAAAACATATGTTCACACAAAAACTTGTACACAAATGTTCATAACAGCATGAGTCACAATGACCACAAAGAGGAAACAATTGATAAGTCATCAACTGGTGAATGGATAAATAAGTGTGCTAAATCCATATAGTGGGATATTACTTGACAACAAAAAGGAATGCAGTACTGATATGTGCAACAACGTAAGCCTTGAAAACACAATACTAAGTGAAAGAAGCCAGTCATAATCACATACATATGGTGTGGTTCCATGTATATGAAATGTCCAGAATAAGAAAATCTATACAGACAAAAAGAATAGTAGTTGCTTGGGTGGGAGGAGGGAATTGGGGTATGGTTGGAGTGCTGGAAATGAGAGTGATGGGACATTTTTCTGGGGTGATAAAATGTTCTAAAATGAGATCATGGTGATGGTTGCACAGCTTGGTGAGTATACTAAAAAAAAAATGAATTATACACTTAATTTGAACAAATTGCATGGTATGCATATTATAGCTCAATAAAATAGTTAAAGATTTAAAAATGGAATGAAAAAAGAGAAACTGCCAGCATTTCCACTAAGGAGGTGAGAACACATTGTCAATGCTTGGGGGTAAGAATGCATTACCAGCCCCCCCTTCCACTACTTACATCGCCTCAGTAAATTTACTTACATTGCAAAAATTCAAATCCAATTATGGTTATTAATATTCAGAGAACACTATATTTTAAAGGGAGAATGAATGTACCTTTGAATTTGAAGCCATAAAATCTTAGTAAGTTTGATTAAAGGATTTGATTGAAGGGTTTGAGACCTGTGTGCTCAATCCCTGGCAGTGGATCTTGGGCCTTGATTTGGGGAAAGTAGATGGGTTTGTCTGGAAAACTTTTTGGAATTGTTGTATATCTGCTTAATGAGTGCTCTGGAATGTCACTGTGACATTCCCCAAATTGAAACTGTGAGTAAGGAGGCTGGAGATGGAGTATAGAGAGTATGCGATGCTGCAATGGAAGCAGTGCTGCGATGGAAGATGAGGAAGAACTAAGAGAGGACTGAATTGTAAGTTACAATCTGTGACTAGAGAGAGTAATCTATGTCATCATTGCATTTACTTGAATGCATAACTGGGAGAGATATTATGTATGAATGGGGCATTTTGCCCTCATTCTTTTTATAGGGAATATCAATTAAGTCTGTTTTCTAGTTTTAATTAACCATAATAAATGGGAACATTTGAATTGCTCAAACTCTCCTAAGCAGTCAATTTTAAGCATTATTTAAGCAATACTGAAATTCTGCAGGACAAATATGAATCATTTTTTTTTTTTTTTTATTGTGGCAATGTATGAAGTAGAAGCATTGATTGCAAAAGCTACCTTTGTGGTAGTCTTGTCTGGCTAGTTTACACAGCATGTGATTCATGTATGTTAATAGCAGACTATAAAGGATTAAACAAGGTATTCCCTCCAATTTCTTCCACCATATCTAGTACCTGAAAGACTATACAGAAAGTGCAGCACTCAAGGGGGAATGGTTTGCCATTACAGTCTTGCTTAATGTCTTCTTTTCAATAGTTATTTTGGAATCCAGCCAGAACAATTGGCATTCTGTTGGATTGAGTTACAACATGTGTTTACTGTAATCCCACAAGGATGTTTGAATTTGTAGCCAGGTTACCATAATTCAGTGAGGCAGGACTTGGGCTGAAAAATCATTAGAGCATCCTTTTAGAGTAGTACAATGATGATACTATGACTGACTCCTCAAAGAAAGAAGTGCAGAAGACACTGAGGACTATTTCTCATATAGTTACTCATATGACAAATAGAAGCTTTCTGATAAATACAACTTAAATTCTAGGCTTTATTTCAGTATGTGGAATTCCTGGAGCAATGGTGAACATTCTTCAGACTCTGAGAAATAAGTTATCTCTCCTGACCCTGTCACTAAGCAAGAATCTCAGAGAGTAGTAGACTTGAGAAAATCACATTCTTCTTTTAGAAATTCTGCTTATCTCTATGCCCAAGGAACTAGAAAAATGTCTGAATGTGAATGGAGGCTGAAATAAAAGAGAGTGGCTCAGGCAGTCCTGCTAGGTTCTCATGAACTGACTGTTTAAATAGTATTAGTAGCATATGCAAAAAGAATACACAAAGACTGGTGTCTCACACAGAAATCAAACAAGGCTACCAACACAGAGCTCTTGAGGTTTCAAAATATAAAGTGTAAAACAAAATAAATTTCTAGGAAAGATATAGAAAAGTATCTTTATGACCTGAAATAAGTCACAGTTTTTTTCAACAGGACAAATGAAATTCACTCTCCATAAGGTTAAATTGAATTTTATTATATTTAATAACTTTTTATTGTCAAAATCCTCAAGGGAGTGAAAATGCAAACCACAACTGGCATGCGTATCCATATGCACAAAGGTATCCTATAAAACCATAATAAAGCAAACTAGATGAAGGTATCCTATAAACCACCCCCTGCAAAAAAAAAAAAAAATACAGAAGAATAATGGGCAAAAGAAGTAAAGAGGCATTTCAAAAAACAGGATAACAAAATTTGCCATTAGCAAATTAATACTATATGAATGATGCTCAAAGTCATTATTAGTTAGGAAACACAAATGAAAACCTCAAAACCACAGTATACTTGCTAGAATGGCTAAAATAAAAAAATGGACTGTAAGTTGGTATGATTATTTTGGAAAACTGGCAATATCTCCTAAATATGAACATTATTCACACTTGATGACCAAGAATTTTCATTCATAGGTAAATTCATAATAGAAATTGAGAGCATATGTTTATAAAAAGATATATATATACTAAAAGACAAGTATAAATAAGTTCAACATCTCAGTAGGAACAAATAGATGTGTGTAATGTAATTGTGCGTATATGTGCTGTTTTAAGCTATTAAGTTTTGGAGTAATTTGTTATGCAGCAAGAGGTAACTAATTCAGCAGATCTCCCAACCCCCAAAGATGAACTAGATATTTCTCCTGGGCATTAGAAAATAAATATGGCTGTGCTTTAAAATATTACTATGTTAAATTTTGTATTAATTTACCTAGTAGACAAGGCAGAAATCTTATGTCTTTTTTTAAACTATTAATATTTTACCAAAGATCAGGCATATAATATAGCACTGCCTACTGAATTTAGCCATTGAAACAGAAATTTTGTTTGGGCATCCACACATATTAAATGTATAGAGATCTCAAAAACAACATTCTTGCCCTCTAAACTCTACCACTTTCATATCAAACAGAGAGCAAATCACCAGATGAAAACAACCACCCTGGAGTTAAATCTACCACTTGGGGAACATATATTTCCAGGACCCACACCTTTACACTAATATAACTTTGGAGTTGCTTACACTTACAAACACAATCCCCACACAATTCTGTCCCATAGACCCTCTCCTCTCTATAATTAACCACAGGCTTTGACGTCCATTTCTCTAGTCCTCCCTCATGCTTTGTTTTTTTCACATAGTCTCATGCTAGTTTTTCATTTCTACCATATATCAGTAGTACCCTTCCATTTGCTAGATTACGATTTTTCACCATGAGCTCAATTTTTTATTTACTATAATAAAATCCTCTGTATCTCCAGTTGCCTTTCATTTCTCACTTCATCTTAGCATTTCTCACTATCTCAGTGAAACTCTTCCATGAACTGTCTATTATTTTTCTTGTGTCTTTAGCTAAGCCTCTATGTTGGTTTCTCATCCTTTGCTCATAAATATGATTATTATCCTTTTGCAAAACACACACACACACACACACACATACACACACACTCTTCTCAAATTATGTTTCGCCTACAGGCTACACTTTTTCATTTTTGCTTTTCCTTAAAGCCAGGTATTATTAATTATTATTATTATTACAACATCGTTGGTAGACAAACTGGAGTACACTCACCAGAGGATAGTAGTAAAAATGAAGACATTTCATTTCTCCTCAGAATTTCAGGTATAGGGGTGAGAAACTGGAAATAGGAATTCTAGCTATCTTATGCTGCTACATTTGACGATTGACTTAATTGTGTTTTGTAGCCAATTTCCATAATTCTTGGAATCTCTGGTAAGTCTCTTCTTAGAAGGAGGAAAGGACAGACAAAAGAGATTTAGAGTGACTAGATATTTATTGAACACTTGAAATGTATAGGACCTTCAGCACTATTACATATATTATATCATTTAGAGTCTTTTGATATTCTCATCCCTATTTTTGAATTTTCATTTGCCTTGCTTTTCAGTAACATATGATGTATTTGAGCAACATCTCATTATAGAGGGAATTACATGTAGTGTTTAATACCAGCAACTCTTGACTTCAGCTTTGCCAGCTGTGTGACTTGGCCAGGTTACCTGAACTCTTTATGCCTTAGTTTCTTCATGTTCAAAATAGTTATGATAGTATCACCTACCTAATAGAGCTACTATAAAGCTTAAATGAGAATACTTAGAACAGTGTCTGACCCACAGTCATTATTCAGGGTATGTTTGTATATGTTATCTTTCATTTTCCTTAAAGTAACCTCATGTGGACTCTGAGACTTTAAAAAATTTTTTTCTGAGCTAGCAGTGTTGGAATTCTTAGATTTATATCAAAGTTTAGAATATATGAAACAGACTGGAATCATTTTTTGATTTCACAGAACTGCAGGAGTTTCTGCCACATCATTAGGAATGCTTAAAGGTCTAGAAATATCAATCTTCCTCGTAAAAATGAATTATGTTTTCATAACTCATCTTCTTTGTTTGGCTTGTGAATCCCTCATTGTTTTCATTATGATTTGGTCATATTTGATCATGAGTTTTTAATGGCTTAAGGAAGCAAGTTTATCTCGGTCAGTAATGATGACAGTAGTTGTGGTAGTAATTTATGTAGGATTTTGTAGTTTATAAAGGCCTTTCCCACATATCATATCATTTGATCCTCTTAATAACCTTAAATAACAGAGAAAAAATTAAAAAAAAAAAAAAAGATAAAAAAATTAAAGTTCAGGGAGGCCGATTTGCCAGAAATCACACAAAAGGAATGAGAAGGAGTGTGTTTCTCTCCATGGCCAAGGAATATTGTGAACTCCTGAACCTGATGTCATGCTTTTCTGAGGATAATATTTTTTTCAGTGAAGATAATTTGCATAGACATGTGCTCCTGTCATCAACACAAAAGTTAAATGGACTAGAATAAGTGAACTTTCTGACTATATATTCTTTTAATAAGAGTTAACTGGTCTTCTATAGATTAGAATTACCATCACTAGGCAGAAATAAGATTTGGAATAATACTAGGTCAGTAATAAAAATTTTTGGCTAAAATCATACTTAGTCTAAAATTCAACAGGCAACCCCCTACAAATAGGACAAGCACGGAGTAGACCTAATAACTTTGTTTTGTCTGAACTTCTTTTCACGATCATCTAGCTTTTTTGAATATACTTATTTCTTCTTACAAAGTAAAATTGAATATGAAACAACAAAAAACCTTGTAAAATGATTCAAAGCACAAGCCATGCTGATAACAAGTCAGTGGCTTCATCTCATTATATGAAAGAGGGTATTTGCATACACATAGCATGGTTCCTGGTAGAGCTCTACTTAGAATTTTTAAAATCTGAGTCTGAATTGCAAATACATTTTGTTTTCTCATTTGGTAAAGAAGCAAAAATAATTTATCATTCTTAGTGTTTATTTTTTCTCACTGTGTTATTGTGTATGTTGTTTTACAAGATCTTTGCAGAATTATGAAGCATAGAATATGATTTTGAGATAGATTATTATTTTATTTTAGGGAGTAGATTGATGAGTAAAGTATGATCCTTACTTTCTTTGTCCATAATGTGTCTGTTTGTGTGTGTGTGTGTGTAGTTTTCAACGTGCAGCATACACATTAAATTTAAAATAATAAGAATTTTTAAAATTATGAAGAAAGCTTTTTTCAAAAATAAACATTATTAAGGTAATAATAGAAAGTCAAAATTCCCTCATGGAATTTTTTTTTCCCATATTGATTGCTAAGAATTACCACTTACTTAAGAACTTTGATTGCTTTTGTTAGAAATCAATTATCTTGAAGCATGTAAGGATAAACAAATTTTCCCTACTGAATTTGATTTTCTTTCTCCAATTAATTACCTTATATACTTGCTGGTAATAATACAATTATACTCTCTATTATTTTCACACCATACAGAAGATTTGAGCAAAGACAAAAAATATATTTTATTATTTATTTTCCACTTTCAAATTTGATAGTCTATATACAACATTTTTACTTAAAAAACATGGTTTATCAATGAGTAATTTTTATTATGTCCCTTATAGCCTGCCTATTCTTAGTTCCTATCTTGCTTCCTCCCTCTCCTTTCTCCTGCCTTCTTTCCTAAAAAAAGTATTAACGTCCTTAAATATGAAATGTTTGATTTTGAGTCAAAAGTTTAGTTTACTATATCTCAAACAAGCAGCAGTACAATTAATCAAAGTGTGCACCTAAACTGTCAACACAGTTTTGTCACCTTAACGGTGGTAGCTTGCTTATGCCAACAGGGAAGAAGCCTAGAGAGTGAGTGGCCATGAAATGCGAAAGGCGTTTCCCACAGCTTGAGAATTGAATATTTTTCCCTGCAAGTGGTCCAAAGCCTGGAAGAAGTGGCAGTCTGGTGAATGTGGTGGATGACAGAGAGTTTCCAAGTCCAGCCTCTGCAGTTTGAGCAGCATTTTTTGTGCAACATGTGGTTGAGCATTGTCTTGCAAAAGTATTGGCCTGTCTCTGTTGACCAATCTTGGCTGCTTAATCACAAGTATCCTCATTATTTCATCGAATTGTTTGCAACAGACATCTGCTGTCATTGATTGAGCAGGTTTCATGAAGCTACAGCGGATAAGACCAGTCCTGGACCACTAAACAGACACCATTAGATTTTTTTTATGAATATTCGGTTTTGGACTGTGTTTCGGCACTTCTTCTTTATCCAACCATTGTGCCAAATGTTTGCAATTGTCAAAAAGAATCCATTTTTCAATGCAGTGTAGAAATTGTTCGCCTTTATGTCATGATAGCAAAGAAAGGCAATCTGTAAGACAATTTCTCTTGGATGCTTGTTTAATTCATGTGGTACCCATCTATCCAGCCTCTTTACCTTGCCCATTTGTTTCAAATGGTCCAGTATTGCTGGAATAGTAACATCAAACCTTGCTACTAATTCACGTGTAGGTTGAGATGGATTCGCTTCCACCACAGCTTTCAGCTCATCATCATCCATCTTGGTCTCAGGTGGGCCACATGGCTCATTTTCAAGATTAAAATCACCAGAATGGAACTTATCAAATCATCAAGATATTGTGGGTTCATCAGCCACATCCTTCCCAAACACTTCCATGATATTTCAACCTGTTTGCACTGCACTGGTTCCATGATGGAACTCATATTCAAAAATAATTACAATTTTTGACTCATCCATGGTTTCACCAAAATTGTTCTAAAAAAAAAAAATTAACAGATAATCACAAGCCAAACTGTGCATTTGAAAGAATGAGGATGTACCTTCACAATAAAAATTAAGGGGAAAAAAGTGTCAAAGTGAAATGTCAGATATATCAACTGTCCAACTTAGTACTTAAGGAAATCAGACATTTCATACTTAAGAACATAAATGGTAAAAGTGTTTAAAATTTTTCAAACAATGTATTAATAGCAGCATCCAAGTTAAAAATGAAGTTTAATACTTTGCAGACATACTCTCAATTTCATGTTAAAGTCATAAAAGAGACTGGATGAATTTTGTTTAGCTTTGCTTTATTTTCCTTATTGAGTACTCCTTGATTTCCTTGAGTAATATCTAGTTTTTAGTTGGAAGGGAGAGGCACCCCTTTTTTGAGACTATAGTTTGGCCAATTTACTTTACTTCACAAAATCAGAATTTATGTTACACACACAAATGCAACAAGTGTACAGAATACTCAAGGCTTTCTCTCACATATTTATCTCCATCCTATTATTTGGGGCAGGATAACATTAACAAAAGCTATATGAAATAAGCTCACTTACTGTTGAAACATTGACCCTTCTGTCACAGGCACAGAAAACTCAACAATTCTGGTAATTTTATTATCAACAATAGCTTTAGCAAAGCAATATCAATCTCTGAAGTCCATGGAGTTCCTGGTTAGCATGTCAATAGCTGTGTATTCTCTTCATTAAAGGATTACATCAACTGCTGCAGAGATAGCCTAAGTACTTTAAGTACAGGTCCAAATCAATTTAAATCTCTGCTGCTCTATCACTTCCCACATTGAGAATTTTTTTTTTACCTTGAGAAAAAAGATCCAAAATATGTATCTCTTAAAATTGTTTGATGAAGTAGAAGTGGGGTCTGTTGTGGACAATTTGATGTAAGATTTTCCATTTCCACTAGTTATAATTGTGGAAGATTTAATGCCTAGATGCAATTTGTGTATGTGTGTATGTTGTTGAATTGAATAAGTGTCAGTATATTATTTAAGCCATAATATTGCTATTGCAAAACAGATTTAAGCTTTGAGCTTTGTCTAAATTTATTTTTGCTTTCCACTCATTTAAATGGCACTTTTCAAAAATAACAGTCAACGTGAAAATAAAATGTATTGCCTACTTGGCTGATGTCTGGCAACAAGATGACAAATCTCACAGTGATTATGCTCAGGCTATAGTTTTGACAATTTTGCAGTGTCTTCTATAATTAGTCTGAGAATCTAAAACTATTTTACTCCACCATGTGATAAAGTGGAGGTATTTAATTTATCAGAGATTAATAAAGTATTAAGAAACATTAAAAGGTCACTGAACACTTCAATATAGATTATAAGTCAGGGTATGATACTATTTGTTTTGTTTGTTCTTTAGAGAACAAATAAATAAAATCTCCTTGCTAATAAATTACTACAATGCTGAAATGTTATATGATGCTTTAAAAACTTACACTTTTTTTTTTTTGGTAAAGAATAAGCAATATCTTGAAGGGCCAATGACTTTCAGCTCAACTTGGAATTAGTATTATAATTATGTCTTAATAATCAAATTAGCATAGAATCGTCAGACTGGAATCATCTGGGGTATTGATTTTACATGTAATGTTGTTTTTAAAACACACTAAAGAAAAAAATGCAAATTAAAATCACTTATTTTGACAGTTCCCTAGGAGCCTATGGATGTATACAAAAGTGCATGTGTTGGTTTGTGTGTGTGTGTGTGTGTGCACATGTGTGTGTGTTTTCAGAGTAGACTATAAAATTGTTTTTGTTAAAGTATTCGATAATTTTATAAACCATAAGTCAAGAAGCTTAAATTGAGAATAAATTATTAATAAATGTGTTTGTTATAATTATTTGCTTTCTTCTTAGTCTTGAGGAATTTTGAACAGAGCTGGTTGAGTGGAAAATTATTTAATTCCCGGGCTACTTTTAGGGAGTTCAAATTTCCATTTTTCTTCAAATATTTTAGCCACTTTAATTTGTCTCTTTTGTAACATTTACATATTTTCTATATATCTCCATGAAAATCTAAGGAAATTTGCAAGAAAGAGAATTATTTCACCTCACAACATGTCCTCAAGTTTATCATTATACCTCTGATTCATGCTCAGTAGTTGGCCCATTGAGATTCTAAATATTTCCAGATGGATTGTCTAGATTTCCCTATTATTATAATTGCTATCCATGAAAATACTAACATATAGGACCTTGGATTGGTGTTGAAACTGTGTAGAAGAAAACTATGCCATTTGCTGAGCAGTAACAATCAGTGAAAGGTGCTTCATATACATATATGTGTACATATATGTACATATGCATATATGTTCATATACATATATGTATCTATCTCTAGATAGATAGATACATAGATGATATTTATATCTAGGCAAACTACAACAGACCTCAGCTCTAGGAAACTGGGACATGTGGACCTAGCCACTAACATTACTGAGGCCAGTGTGGGATTGTACAATCAGTTGGCAGTTGGATTAGATGCAATTTAAAGTCCTTTCCAATGCCAAGATTATATTATTCTAAATACTGCAGTACAGTAACTGATATCTACAATTTCAAACACCAGAACTGGTATAAGACTAAGACCATGTGCTTGGCATGAAAAGTGAGAGAAGTGATTACGTGCATAGACCAGGACAAGGACCGTGGTTGTTTTCATCAAGGTATTTGGGGAAGTGAAAGGAGAAATGACAGGAGTACTGAGGGGTAGCCTCACTGTTACTGAGTATCATAGCTATAGGCAAAATAGGATGGAAGCAGATGGTAGACGGTATTTGTTCTTAACATTTTTCACTTTCTTTAAAGCAAGCTAATTAAATTTTGCTTCCACAGCCCATGAGGCTTTAGTTAAAATATCATTTCTAAGAGAAAGGTATCTAAAATAAGTTATTGACATATTTTTAAAGGGCAGCTATGAAATAGAGACAACTTCCTTTTAAGTTTGCTTCTGTTGTCTCTTGTGGAAAATAATCTGAGAATATCATTTGCACTATTTCATCTACAAGAACCTATCACTTTAAATCAAGGTACACAAATATTTTTTTTTTTTAATCCAGGGACTTTTTATGTACAAAAACTTATAGGTACACAATGTTACTCTTCCCAGTGTTTTTCTTCATTACCTTATCTTCCTTTGTGAGTGAAAATAATGCAACCAGGGCTGTAACTAGAATCCTACATTCTGCATTATGGCTGGAAATGGCCAGGTTGCCATTTGCATACACCTCTTGTACAGAATTATCTCACAGTAACACAGGTTGTGAAGGGAGGTGCAGGGACTGCTTGTAAATACGCTGTAGTTAAATCCACTCATGGTGAATCTGTCAGACTCCTTTAAACGGCAAATAGTCTCTGTAGTAATCTTATTCTATCCTTATACATCATGGTGTTTATTCAGATAATCATGAATATATGCTAAGTTGCCCACAATCTGAAAACCTATAACCCCTAGTCGCTCACCATTTTGATGAGACTGGCTTCAGGGAAGCTCTTCCAGACCTTTTCCCTGCAGGTGCATGGTAGTGGCATAGTTTGGTAATGGAGGAAATGCATTAAAAGGAAAAGAGCATCAAGGAATATTTGAACCTATCTCACTGAGCTCATTTTGACCTACTACATCTTCCCTCTGCATGAGCAAGGCACTTTTCAACCATGGAATCCCAAAAACCTATTTAATAATTATCTTGATATATACACATGCCACCATTTACCTCTGTGTGTGACCACTATCTTGAGCCCCAAAAGAGCTATTTTGGATTGAAAAAATATATAGAACCTTTCCATCAAGAAGAATATAGCAAATTTTCTCCCTGTAAGAAACTGGAAGTATAGTATTATTCAAGGCCTACTTTTAGCAGCAGTGGTCACAGATATCGCTTTTAACAGAGTAGTTGGTTTCAGCGGGATGTGACCAAAGAAAAATGATTTTAAATCAAATAAAAAACAGGGCATAGAAAATCTTGCCAGCTGATGAATCTTGAGGCACTGTAATTTTAAAACACATTAACATGTTCAATGCTGTTGAGAATAGTCTCTCGGAATCTGATGCAGATAACATTTCATATCCCAGGTTTAAAAATTTGAGGGGTCAAATAAAGTCTCACAGTTAGGGATACAAAATTTTGACCCCTCACATTTTTGGTAAATCCAATCAATCTAGCTTTTTTTTCTCAAACACAATTTATTTTCAAATATTCATGGATAGATGTTAGGATTATAAACCTTGTTTTCCTTCCGCCCTGCTGCTTGCCGTACTAAATACTTAAAAACAAGGATGAGATAAAAATAAAATAGTGAAAAATTATATGTCTGTTATTTCTTTGTATGATTAATAGCAATACTAGTCAATATATATGAATATTTTGATTGATTTTTGTGTCAATGAAAATTACATTGAGCATTATAATACATAAGGTCTTTTCAGGCCTATTTAACATCACTCCCATTTCAGGGCAGCAGGTATACTGAATTTTTCCTGGGATTTATCTGTTCCATGGCATTTATCCACATGCAATCCAATCTCAAATCACACTGATATCCTAATCCATTCATTAATCATTTCACAAATAGGTGAAGAGGGAAATGGTACCTCTTAGTGGTATATTCTAATTTTTGTACAGATATTTTTTTCAATAAGTTCATTCAAAAATTAAATAATCTATATTCTAAGGGCAGCATAAGTACCTCCCTCAAGGGACCTGATCATTACAGCCTCCCTCAGCCAACTGAGAGAAAAGAACATCCACTAAGGAACATGGAGGATGGAGTTCACATGTCAGCTTCCTATGTAACATAATGTTCACTTCTTTCCAGTAGTACTTCCAGCAACTATGTCAGACATAGAGGTATCTTTATGGGTTACTTTCTATCAATATGGTGCTGTAGCAGTTACAGTGAAAAAAAGGATGTGTCAAAAATTAATATGCCCACCAATGTTAATTCCTATTTAGTAAAAACTTTGCTATTTGTTAGGCACTATTCTAAACCCCTTCTTCATTCCACATCAGAGACCTTAGGGGCAGGTACTATATTTTATTATACAAAGGCAAAAATAGAAGTAGGGAGGGTTCATATGTACTCCCCTATAAAATTTAAGTTATTGATTTACATACTTTAAGTAAAGAGTTATATAAAAAAGGTGGAAACTGTTAAAGATTATGTGTAAGATAATGTAGGATATTTACATACCATATATGTCAACATAATTTTGTATATTTAAATGGAAAAAATGCGATTTTTTTATCATCTAAGTAATCTAATAAACTGAAATTCTCAGATCATTTCTAGTACATTTGGATGAGACAGCAGTATAAGCAACTGGTTTTTAGATGTTTCTGTAATCAGTTACTTTCAGTGAGTAAGGAAATGGGATGATTCATCTGACCATTTAGGCTCTCATTGCAGTTATTAATAGTTTGTGTAGACTTTTGAGCCTATATGAACCTGATCTTTCTGGGATCTACTTTCTGCCTCTTCCTTATTTCAACTAACTTACAATGTGATCGGAACTAGTGAGCTATGATAACAAGTGTAATAAAAAAAAAGTAGATATTATATAACCCTTGCATATGCTGAGATATTTCATGCATTTTTCAAACAAAAATTTATTTAAAAAAAAAATTTTCTAAATTGCTTCTGAAAAAACAACAAGGGTAATAAATATAATTTATAAGCAAAAAAGACTGATGTAAATTTTTTTGTCTCTTTTCTTTTTCATCCATTTTCCAAAGATTTTAGCTGTTTTCCCAATATTTTCATTTTCTAGATCCTCTTTCTTTATGTGCTTGGGTTTTTTTATTCTAACATATTTTGTAATGCATAATGTGAGTTAGACAAGAGATGGACACCCTCTTAAAATAGCTCAACCATAGGAAGGTAGGGGCATGGCTGAAGATTATGAAAATGGCTTCTGAAAATCTTGAAAAAGATGGATTTTTCAGCCAAGATTCATCCATGGTAGATTAATTGTTTCTCACACCAATTACATGTCTCTGTAGATGATCTTAGAACTGAAAAAGCCTCCTTCTGTACCACGTCAGCTGGTCCATCTAAACATTCATTCCAGCTGCCCCCAGGCACCTCTAGTTTAAACAAAGTCCAAAACATCTTTCCTTTCTAGTCTTATAAATTTCTGACATAACAATATTTGAAAGCACTCTGCTTGTGAATTTTGAGATCTTTTTCAATTTCTTCATCTGTACTTTTATCAGGGACAGGTGATTTTTAGATATGTTTTATGACTAACGGGGAAATGTATATTAAATAACTTACACAAGACTTGAGAGACGCAGAGAGAAAAAGTTATTATTTATTTTATATACTTGTAAGGAGGGCAAGAAATTTTCCTCAGATTTAAGTTACAGTGTTCCTGAAGAGAATAGAGCCATAATATATCTTTTGTATATTTGCAAACATTATTATATTATGTTGTTATATATTATTTTATGTTACCCAATATACAAATTATACAACAAATAATATATGCAAAATACATATATAGATATAATTTGTGACAAAGGATATAACAGAATGTATGTATAATATAATAAATATATGCATTATGGCTCTTGCTTCTTCAGAAGCAATACGAGTTAGATCTGAGTTAAATTTCTATAATGTATATCATAATACAATATGTAATACATATATTAACTAAATAATATATGTAGGTCAAATATATGTAATACATAATATATGATATATATTATACATTAAAACATAATGTTTATATATATTTATATGTGTATATAGAACAAAGCTCTTTAAAGCACAGAACATTTTTTATTCAGGGAATAATTCATGTTAGTATCTAGATATCCCAAATTACTATACTATATTTGTCTTTTCCCCATTCAATGCCTAAAGAAAAATGAAAGCCAAGAGATTGACATGAAATAAACTTTTAGTAAAGCCTGTGTAAATAATTAAAACAAGTATTTTTATTTATCAAGTTTTTATTATGAAAAATAATGAAGAGTGTAATGCTTCTATATATTTACTCCTATCTGGAGAAAGTACTATGGAGAAATAATAGATTGATAATTGGTACATGTATGTGGAGAAGTTAGAAAAATGACATTCTGGTATTTCTGGTATCACTTTTTTACTTGACGCATAAACTTTTGGATGGAAGCCTATTTTTAGAAGAAAACATAAGTGGTCATTTTGGTTTAAAATAGAAACAATGGGAAGTCCTGGGTTAGACTTGATGGGAAGGTTTAAGAAAAAAGTGTTAGTTGCTCTAAATAAGGAGTAGAAATCGTTCTTTTATTTATTTTCTTTTTTCCTTGTTGGGTAAGGAAGAAAAATACTTTTTTTTCCCTCTTCTTTTCTAAAAAAAAAAAAAAAAAAAAGTGGAAGAAAACATAGACTTAGAAAAACTGTTTCTAAAAAGAATCAGACAATAGGCCATAACCATGATAGGCTTCATCAATCTCAAATCATCAGAAAGAGCTGTCAGGCACAACAGCCTTGCATTAGTGGTCCCTACACTTGGGATGAAGAAGTTGGAGAAGAAATCAGAAGCAATAAAGAGCTCAGTTTTTAAAATGAGAGTCCAGCGGTAAACAGTGGTAAGCTTTATGCAACACTTCACAAAAAGAGTAAAGTCAAACTCCAGGAGAATGTAAGAATGTCCTTCACCATTATAATTAAATGGAAAAACTGGAGTGATAGAAAAACTTACCATAATGACATGGAATGGATGTTTAAATATAAGCATTAACCTAAAAATATTGTACTTTGGGGAACACTAGTATTTTATCAGTCATCTGATAATTCTAATCTTATTCCCGAGTCACATTTCATCTTTCTTATTTTACTAGATTTCATATAATTACTGTACTTCTTACCCTGAGATTTTGATTGCCCTTAATGAAAATTATAGGTAGACTAATCCAATTGGCCACTCAGTGGCAAGTCAATTACAATAAACATCTTCCATACTGAAAGGTCCATCAGTAACTCCTCAGAAACAGACACTTATTCTGAGGCTGAGGACCTTACCTCCAGGCAGAGCCTCAGTCAGTACCACTATCTGAGACTTTATGGGATGCCTGATCCACAACATTGCATCCACCAGAAGACTCACTTTGCAGCACAGGTGGTAGAGAAGTGCCCGTGACCAAGGAATCTGCTCATTGTATTACATACCACAACATCCAGAAGTAGTTAATATTGTATAGGGCCAGAGTTTGAGGGCCAGAAATTTAGCATGGGTAGTGGTGAAGGGAAAACAAGAGCATCAATTTTGGTCTTGACACAAACTACAGCAAGAAGGCATATAGATAATCTTACTAACAGTCATCTCATAAATTTCTTTCAGAAGCAAAGTGGCCACAAGAGCCCTAGAGTACATATTTCCACGCATGGACAATAGACTTTGCAGTGGCACAAAGGGCAGACTATGTCCTTCCTGGAAATGGGCCTCTCGGATGTCCTTCAAGAGAAATGGCTGCAGGATCATAAAGGACTGAGAGGCCCAGGGCACGCACACCAGGGATACTAGGGGTACCCACTCCCCGCTGTTGCCCCCAGCCACTATTCAACCCCCTTATCCTCTACAGACTTTTTTTCAATAAATCTCTTGTAGGTTTAATTTCAGCTTGGTGTCTTCTTCTTAGGGGACCCAAACTAACAGAGATAATTTTGCCTAGAATCATCATAGTCTTTTTAAGATTATTGAGTTTTACCTTTTTCCTGATTTCAATCTGGCCATAGATCCCTTTGTTTATCTAGTCTCCAAATCTCTCTGGAATTTCTGTCACAAGAACTCTTGGTATAAGATGTAGTTGTTGGCACTATAAAGGGTGTTTTCTCAAGAACCAAATTTTTACATCATCTGTTTATTCCTCACTTCTCCCTTCAGTCCTAACAATCTTTCAGAAACTGTGTTAATAGAAATAGGCTAAGTAAACCCCCAAGCCTCAGGAGCTTAAAACAAAAATGATTTTCCTTTGTTTTCTTAATATCCACTACCATAGTGAGGGGACAATCTCCACAGAGGAGCTCAGGGAGCCAGAAAAAAGACCTTAATTCTTCCAAACTGCAAAATCTGGAAACAAACTCCTCAATCACCAAGAGAGGAAAAGAGAGCTGGAGGGGCATGCTTTTTTTGTTTTTTATGTTTTGGTGTATTGGTAGCATATGTCACTTCATCTCAGAGAGTATTAGATGAAATGAGCCAGTTGGCCATGCTTAACTGCAGTCAGACTAGAAAAGGTGGTTAGCAGCTAGAAAGTAGAGTGTTACTGTCTCTTCCAGGAAACTTGATACTGCCAAGTTGATGTATTTGAAACAGAATGCCTGTTGCTCTGTTTTTCTGCTGTTAAAAACATTTTCCTAATTAAAAATATGTTTAGCTACTTGAATCACAGAAGGGCAAAGGATACCAAAATAATTGTAATGAGAAAAATATTTAGTTAAGTCTCAAAATAGTAAACCAATATATACACAATAGTATGTGTGAGATATATGTGTGTATATATATGTGTAGATATAGATATGTGTGTGTGTGTGTGTGTAACTAAGGCACCAAGGTATGATAAACATCACATAGCAATGTGTGGGTGTGTGAAATGATTTAGGCCAGTCTAGAGAACTTGAAAAAAGGTAATAGCAGAAAACTGGTTATATGACTTTATGCCCTTTACTTGAAAGGAAATATCTTTAGAGATGGCTATGTTGTGATTTCCAATACCCCAAAGGGGATTAAAAATTGAAACAGTGTGTTTCCACTTTATCTATAGTCAGGGGAAGAGAGACTTCAATTTGAAGAGTTTAATATGAGTTCTCTGTAGTGAGTAAATTGGGTGGATGGCTTTCTGACTCATGCCTTGGGAATGGGGAGGGAAAAAAATGTTTCTAATTGCTTGGCAATAGGGTGAAATAAAGCTAGATGCAGTAAGTGAATAGGAATTTAGGGTTAACTTTCCTGAGGTGAATATTCTATGCACACAGGAAGGAAGGTAAGCTTGGATAATTGGATGGTCAGACAGGTAAACTGCTTGTTCTCCAATATCACTCTTCCTTCCTTACATAATATAATAACTTCCATCTAGGCAAACAGCCATCCAAAGTAAATAAAGATGACATTTCAAGGCCCTTCTGGGGCTAGGTATTACTATGTATCTAAGTTCTGGCCAATGAGATTGATGAAAGTGGAAAGGTTTTATGGCAACCTTGGGAAACCTTCCTTAAGAGTTGGTACACACAACTTGAAATCTTCTCCCCTTTCACCACCATGTTGCTACAGTAATTGGAGCTTCAATTTTACATCATTAGTGACCCCCTTTGTTCCTTATGCTACATTGGCATGAATGAATAACTGAGATATAGGCATGGTATCCCAAGGACAGAGAAAGCTACAGCAGCCCTGATGTGTCATATATTGCATCATATATTTCTCAGTGTCTCTTAAGAGTGCTGAAGTTAGGAGAATGAGTCCACTGAGGAATATCATGGTTGTGACAATGAAATGCCTTAGAATAAAGCATCATGAGAACAGATAGCATGGAGAAATCTGAAAAGAATCCAGCAGTAATACATGCCAATGTCTGGAGAGCAGCTGAGTGATACATATCACAGCACATGCCCCGAATAGCAGAAGTAGTGCCTATTCCAGGGCCTCAGTGCTACATGCAATTACAGGGATAAGGTAATAAACCATGTGTGGACAAAGTGAAATTCAGAAATAACTAAATAAAATTGGTAACTGAAGACCAAATTAAGTTCTACAACAGACAGACTTTTTTGCTGTTGTTTCTACATTTGATTTTTTTGGCCCATGATTTTCATTGGTTTCATTCTTTCAGGAAAAACAGAATTGTCCTTTTATAGAATAAGCAAATTAAAGTTCCTGTTCAGGGTGACTTCATAACGGAAATGATCTCTTAGAATGGTACATATTGGATTGAAACACGATCTTGATTGGATTGTGGATCATTTGGTGAGTCAGCCAGGTCACCTGCACTCATCATTCCAAACAAAAGCAGGAACCACATTTTCAGACAATGAAAAATGACAGCACATTGGCTGTGATCTTCTAATATGTAAGAAAAATGAGGAAAGTGACAGATTTTTCTGAAATACAATCAATTGTATAATTTAAAAAGCTAAATCAATGCATTTCTTATATATTCTACTTTATCCTTTTATTGGCTATTCTACAATGACAACTTAAAGTAATTAAATATTATTCTTTTAAATTATATATATATTTTTCACTTTGTTAAGTTATTTTTCCTGAATAATTATTGAGCTAACATAAATTTGTGTATTAAATATATTAATCTTAAAACTATGTTGAAATTTTTGATCTTGACTTCTGTCTTTTTGCTACAAAATTCAACTGTATACTTGATTTTGGGAGACCTTTGTGATTCTATTATCATTGAAATTTTTCCTACTTGATTAATTTTACCAATGAAAGAATATTTATCTTAAATTCCAGAGTAAATTAAATTCCACCGCATAGAAAATATTTTCATTTGTTCCTAAAATAGTACCTATTTCTGTATGATTTTAAGGGAGAGCATTAGAACTAATGGCCTCCTAAAATTTTTTCCTTGCACAGAGTTATACCTAAATTCATGATTACAAATACAATTATGATCATTAATATTAGCATTATAGCATGATGGTTAAATAATTTTTCTTAACTATATGCAATTTTGTGTAAGGTATAAGCCTATTCAATTATTGCTTCTACATTATAGAAGCTTACATTAATTTCTGTAGTCAAAAGTTTTCATTAAAGAAGTAACACAAAGGCCACTTATTTCGATTGCAATGTGTTTTATAAGTTAATAATTAAAGCTGATGAAGCCATCTCATCAGCTTTCATTGAGATAACTGACATGAGAAAAATATAACTCATACATTAATGGACTTTACAAGAAGACTTTTGTATATTCATAGACTAAAATTTAATTTAATATATTTAATTTAACATATTCACATATTGGTATCTTAACACTAAAATAATAAATTTTATATATTTATATATGTTATCAGTAGACTTTGAGTTTTGTGTTCACTTTGTGTAACCAGAAACACTTAACGTACATTTATATGAAGTATCACTTTGCATCTTAGATATTTTATGTTTAGCCTCCAACATAAAGAGATTTGAGGCATTGAAGTGTGCTTAAACTATATGGTTTTAAAAAGAACTGTAATTGCAGCTGACTAATAGATGATAGAAATAGACGTGTACATCTGTGTTCTATAAAAGTCATAACTCTACATATATTTTCAAAACAAAAAACGCATTATGCAATGTTTTTTACTGTGAGTTAAAAAGGCATAGTTTAAAGGCCTTTGAAAAAATGTTTCAGAATGTCACTTTTTTGGCAAAGGGGAGGGTGACATACATCTTAGGAAAGTGAATGAAAATTATTGTGCCAGCTTCCCTATCCGTCCTGTTGAAAAATTTTGATATCTTCCCTGTCATATCTATGGATACTTATTAAATATCTTGAATTTTGACTGCATTTTTTCACTGTATGTTTTAAAGCACACTACCTTATTCAGAGTGCAAAATCCAGGAAATAATTTCCATGATGATCATGACAAATTTAAACCCCAGCAGTAAAACTTAAAACAATTTGATCACACAGCTTGTTAGATATATAACATTGTCAGTACAATCTAAAGATCTTAAGAACAGGATTTATTTCTTTGTTCACATCACCAACATTTATTCAACATTTACTTGGGTCCCAGAAGAAACAAAGTATACACAGTTTGTCAAATCAGTGTATAAATCAGACAATAAACAAACACATTCATACTGTCTTCTCTTGAGCAACAGGAGGCATGAAGGTCAAGAATTTGGGACTCTACATGTATTTCTTGGGCTTGTCAATAATGATTCTTTTTTCATATTTTCGTGAGACAAATTTTAATATACATAATGACAGCAAAGATTATTCTCAGCATAGTGGAAATCCTCAAGAGGAATTGAAAACATGTAGCAGGTTGGGTTTTCTGGAGAGCAGTCTGAGATGAGTTGGGCATGCAGCATGTTAGGAGAGTATACTTGGTATCAGTACTTCTGGGAGGAGGAGGAAGCAGGAGAGGAAGAAGGAGAAGCACAGTCCGGATGCAGTTCAATTCCTGCCTCAGTAGAACCATCCACGTGGTGCTCTGGAATTAAAATGTCTCTGCAGAGTTGTCCAGAGTTGGGCCAAGACTATCAAGTCTTGAAGACTCCTCCTGCCCTCCATCCACATAGATTAGTCATGGGCTTATTTAGCTAAGGGGTATGAACTTGGGTGAAGTGGAGGTTTGGAGCTGAGGCCAAGTGCTGAAGGCTCCCTCAGCAGTTGGGGCAACAAAATTTCACTGAAGGAGCAGCTGAGGGTACATACCAGCATCTCCATAAGCCGTAAGCAGTAAAAGATGTCTTGAGGCTTGAATACCTCTGAGAAGTGAACATCTCAGATTCACATTTCTTTTTTCTTTTTACATGTTAGAAAACCACAATGGATCCAATAGCATTTAGCACAGGCAGAATGATTCTTTCAGGATTATTGCTTGAATTCCAAGTGTGGGTGGCCCACCTGACTCATATGATCCACCATCCAATGAAGAACAAACACTCTTGTAGATATTTTGTAATATTATCAACTACTATTGCAATGCTCTGTGCTATCCCAAAGAAAACAAAGTAAGTACAAATCCAAGTTGTTTTCTTCTGTTTTATTCAGGGGTAACAAAGGAAGATTTTCCTTAAGCCACACATTTTGTCATTAGAAAAAAAGTTAAAGAGAAGGTATGCCCTTTTGTATTTTGAAAATATATGAGATATTGTTGAAATTGATGTTCAAATATATAGTTTCCCTACCTATATGTTGATAATCAATAAATAAATAACATAGCTTTATGATTCAACTTTGCGTTAAGAAGCTTCTTTCTTTCTTTCTTTCTTTTTTTTTTTTTTTTTAAAGACAGAGTCTTGCTCTGTCTCTGGGCTAGAGTGCAGAGGCATCATCATATCTCACTGCAACCTCAAATTCCTGGGTTCAGGCGTTCCTCCTGCCTCAGCTTTCTGAGTAGCTGGGACTATGAGTGCACACCACCATGGCCAGCTATTTTTTTTTTTTCCTATGTTTTATAGAGATGGGGTTTTGCTCCTGCTCAGGGTGCTCTGTACATTTGAATGTGTTCTAGACATTTGTACATTTCTATACATAGACCTTTTCTCACACGACTTAAAAAGATCTTGAAGGTATTGACAATAAATTACCTAACAAGAAAATAGTTCTGAAAATTGGTGCTTTTGTGCAACTTATCCTAGGAGCAATATTTTATATGTCTATGATTCTTATAGCTTCCTGTTAGTAAACTTTTTGCTAAATAACAATTTTCCGATTTGAGCATCTTGCCAAGATACTTAGATATCTATTTATGAAAATTAAAATTGTTTGACCAGTTAGAATAATGTTCTATCATTTATTTTTAGTAATAGAGAATTTATTTTTTCCTAATATTTTTAAAAACTCTTTCTGCCATCTCTGTATCACATTACATATTTTCAGAGAGCCTGCTTGGTTGTACTTTCCACAGACTTGCTCTTTATGAAATGTTTCTCTCTGGAGAGGGCACATGATTAATTGACTTTATGTTCCTCAACTAAACACTGTGACTCAATATAATCTCCTGTTGTGGATCATTCTCATTTGACAGTCACAATGAAGTCTAAAATTTTTTAAAAATTTTTTCATAGATATCAAGTGAGGGCAGCTTAGTTTTCAAAATTCATGGCAGCTGCTTGCTTCAAAGAGCTGTGCAATCTAAGAGAAAGTGTAAAAATAAAACTACTAGTTACATTCTTTTAAATAGCAATAATTTGCATAGTTTAAAAAGATCTTACAAATCACAATAGATTTTTCATATTCTAAATTTTTAAAGAATCTTCATGTTGTATCTAGAGACAGTAAAAACTCCTTTCAAATAACTTATTTCTCTAATCTTTTTCTCCTAAGGAATTCTATAACTTTGTTTATAATCCCTTCTCTGAAATTACTGTTTTTTTAGATAATAAACTTTTTTTATTAACATAAAATTAATCCATGAATCATCTATGGCAAAAAGTCAAACTATATAAATTTTTAAAAAGTAAAAGTTCATTTTGATCTTTCTCCCAGACACTGTTAGTAATTTGATTTTTAAAGTTCTTACATATTTTAAGTATTTAGTTTTTTTCTCATGTATTCATATCTGTCTATCTCTTTTATTTTACTCAGACAAATGCAAGCAAACTATATGTACTATTTGTAAAACACTTGTGGCCATTAATAATATTTGTTTACTCTTTCATACACATAGACATTCTTCATTCTTAATGGTTGTATAGTATTTTCCAGTTGGGACACAGAAAGAAATTTTAACTATTCATTTTTGGATAAACAATAAGTCTGTTTCCTAGTTTTTACTGTTATAGATAATTCTTCTGTTCATGTTTGTACAAAATTTTTGCACTCATCTACAGGCATTTCTGTAGAACATGTTCATAAAAATGAAACTGATATGTTAAATGGTATACCACTTTCCCCAAAGCATCAAAAATGGCTAAAGTTATTTGTAGACAAACTAATAGCATGCATATAATGACATTGCTTTTTTTCCCAATATTTTATTTTTTGAAGATATGACAGTATTTTTAAAAATTTTGATCCACCTTCATTTTAGTGGATTTTGGTATCTTTTATATTTTCATTGGTCATTTATATTTCTTGTGTTAATTCCTTGTTTATATAATTTGCTATTTTGAAAATTGGGTAGTCTTTCTTTCTTTAACCAGTTTGTATACTTTCTTCATATATCCTGTATATTAAGTTCACTTTATTCATATCACAAAGATGTTCAACAATTCGTAATGTATGTCTTTATATTATGTATGTTGTTTTAATAATATATTTTAAAATATTTTAGATATTTCAATCTGTCAGTTTTGTGCTTTATAGCTTCCATTTAAAAAGCCTTCCCCAAAACAAGCTTTTCCAAAATGACTTAAAATGTCACTTTGTTACATGCTAAATTTTTAAATTTTTTATGCATTCCTCTTTTTCTTGACTCTCTATTCTGTTCTAATGGTTTATTTGTTGATTTTCTTTTCTTTTTTCTTTTTTTTTTTTGAGACAGAGTCTTGCTCCCTCATGGAGCTAGAGTACAGTGGAATCATCACAGCTCACTGCAACCTCAGACTCCTGGGCTCAAGCCATCCTCCTGCCTCAGCCTCCTGAGTAGCTGGAACTACAGGTGTGTGCCATCACACCAGGATAATTTTTGTATTTTTTTTTTTGTAGAGATGGGGGGGGGTCTTGTTCTTGCCCAGGCTGATCTCAACCTCCTCACGTTATGCAATCCTCCTGCCTCAGCCTCCCAGAGTGCTAGGATTACATGTGTGAGCCACCATGCCAGAACTATTTGCTGATTCTTATCCCAATATAGTATAATTTAAATTATATTTGCATATGAATGTTTTGCTTAAGTGCAAACATTTTAATTTATAAATGTATGAATAAAAAGATTCAAGGGGTACTGCTATACAACATAAATTAAAAGACAGGAATGAAAATTAATAATAGTTGTTGAAGAGATTTATTAACACTAGACCCTTAACTTATCGATATCAAGTTTTCAAAGAATTCAGATAAAACTTTTGAACTCTCTCCACCAAATTCTACCTTAATTCATTTAAAAATATTATATAAGGAAATTAGAAATGGTAGTAAAAGGGTATGCTTCTTAGATCTGTTTATAGATATGATTTTCTTTGATTAGCAAGTCTTTTTGTTTGTTTGTTTTTCCCCCAACTAATCACTTACCTGAGAAATATTTGGCTATAAGTGAAATCCTCGAAAATCTCAATGGCTACTTGAAGTGTCCCTTTTACTTGTTTTGTTTATCAATAATTTGCATAAAAATTTCTTTCTTATTTATGTTGGCTTGACAGTGAGTTTCACTATTATTTGATTAATGTTATTGCTGCATCTTTTAGTAAATATTTGGTTTTACAGCAAGGAAAAACAAAAAGAAGATATATTAACATTCTAAACTAGAAACTATTAATATTAATAAAACAACTTCTAAAGTTCCCCACATACACAATTTTGAATTATGATAAAATAATTTTTTAAAAAAAGACCCCCCAAAAAGAGAAATATATAATGAACAACATAGGTCAAATATAACTAGAAAATTTAATAAAAGTTTGGATTTCTGCATTTTCCATTTTATTTACTAAAATAAGAAATGAGATTTAATGCTGCCAAAAGAAACAAATTAGATACAATTCAAATGTATCGTGTCTATGGTGCTATAGTGGATATAGAGATGAGCTTGCCATACATGCATGAAGTAGAGTGAACATGTATGAAGTCAACAGTTAAAATAAAACCTCAAGAAGTAGATATTAAATAATACTCCTCAATAATGAGTATACACAGGCATAGAGAATAGAATAATAAACATTGGGGACTCAGAAGGGTGGGAAAGTAGGAGGGTGAGAGGGAAGTGTGGGCTGAGAAATTACCCAAGGGGGACTACTTACACTAATCAGGCAAGGGTTACACACAAAGCTCAGACTTCACCACTGCACAATATAACTGTGTAACAAATCTATACAAATACTCCCTAAATCTATATAAATAAAAAAATAAATCATCATAAAAAATAAAATTATGCTACTGGTGAAGGTTAGGAAATAAGCTAAGTAAGTATCACCAAAAATGAATTTGTGAATAATGTGGATTTTCAATGGAGCTTCATAATTATTTAATCCTTATAGGCAAGAAAAAATTCAGATAGTTAAAAGAAGCCATATCTATATTTTAGGGAATCATTGAGATTGAAGACTGGTTGTATAGTGAATAAAACTTAAGGGGCTGGATCTCTATTTTACCATGTAAATACTATGTGAACTTGGGAAATTTATTTTAAAATGTCTGAACATTAGTTTGTTCATCTTACAATTAACCTTACCCCTATCCCCAGGTTTTGTGGTTCATGGATTGATTGGACCTGCCTACGTGGGAAGCACACATCCCTGTGTAAATAGCCTTTCTACTTCCTTTCACAGAAGGCTTCTGAAAGAAGAGGAGACTTGGTCACTGGGAAACAGAGGAAAACCTGTGGATACTGTACTCGTAGAGAAAGAGAAGAAAAACTAGTTAAGGAATTTTTAAATGACTTTAGTTATATCATGACCCTACAGGGTAATAAAGGTTACATGATTGATGATGCCACACCTTGACTGAGCACAAGGCAATAATCATTGATGCTTATATCCATGTGGCCATGTAGCCATCAAGAATTAGACAAAGATTACTCTTTACATATAATAAGTTGTGGAATGTGCTATTTTATATGTTCCAAAGGAGAATTAGGCAAAAATAAATACAGTAAGACAGTGCATTAGTAATTTATAGTTTTCTCAGTATCTTGAAAAGCAAAATCGTATCCCTTTGGGTTTTACCTCTTTAGTATATTTTACCACCTTATGACTATTTCACAATTCAGTCAAATCTTTCTCAATCTTATAAGTGAGAATGCATATTCCATTGTATTTTTAGATATTAAAAATGTTTAAAAATGTAAAAGCATTAGAAATTAATCTTTACTATTCAAGACTAAAAAGTTCTTTACCAGAGGTATTATTAATGTTAAAATGAGTCAACTAATGTTTGAGATTTATATAATTTTTCTTTGTAATATATTGTAACATTTACAAAGTTCCAGGTAGATTAATGTTTTAAAAAAAATGAAACCACAAAAGTATTAAAATAAGATACAGGTGAATGTTTTCTTATATGTCTGTTTCACTTTCCTGCTTATAAACTTGTAATTGCATACTCATGTATATATAATATTAAGGTCAAACTCCAAGTGTGGCATAAAAGTCTTTTTAGCTTCTTCTAGTCACTTTCTTCTTCTTCTCCTAGATCTGTCTTCAAGATCTGCTCATCTGTGTGCACTGAAAAATTAAATTATCTTTCATGTCTGTTTTATAGAATTGATTGCATGGTATTATAGTTATGTTTTTGCTTTTTCAACTCGGTACTAGCAAAAGACATGCTTTTTATTTTTCTCCCAGAAGTGCCTAGTGAATAGAAGGGACCACATTTCTTACAGCTTTTGGTTAAAAGTGATTAGAGATTTGTGGACTCAACCTGGGAAATCATTAAAAGATGGAAAAGAGATTCAACAAAACACAGTTTAAGGAGTGTCTGGAGAAAAATGGAACTCTCATATTTGTATCATCACTGATTTCAGAATATATGGTAAACTTGTTACATATACTTAATAATATCATCAATCGCTACATGAGTTTTAGTTGCTATTGAACTCGAGTTTCTGATATTTAAAATTTCTTTGCCATTAATTTGGGCATGAAAAAAATAAAGCTGTGAATTCATATGATTATGTGTTCAAATGATGGACTTAAAAACTGTTCTGCTTAATCAAACTTTTATGCTCTGTGGGTTTTAGCATGCTATACTATCATTTGCATGCATCTGTTATTAACAATTTAAGCTTCATTTATCATTTTCCTAGTCAGGCTCAAGACATTGATGTTGTATGATTAATTAATGTCCAATCAACAAGCAGTTACTAACTCTCTACTTTTTCCTACTATAAGTTATAATTATACAGTAAGCCTTTTTTACAGTAAGATATTTTAAAAAACACAATTTATAAATCAGATAAAAGTGGATAAATGCTCTCACATAGGAAAGAGTGGAGTTAGCCAAAAGTTCCAAATACTCAGCCACCTACATCCCACTATAGAAACCTTCATGAGGGGAAAATACACAGCATTGTACATGTACTTCCTGTGGATTTTCCTGAAATTCCTCAAAAATGATGGAAAGGGGGAGATCAAAAAGAGAAAAGAGTAAAAAACAAAAACCTTTTGGAAACTTCAAAGTAGATAGATAACTGACTTAGATATGGCATTCGAATGGAGGTGGAGAAACAGTCACAGAGGAAGAAGCAAGAGAAGGTTTAGAAAGAAGGATTTTTTACTACTTTGTGAAAATTTGGAAATTTTTCAGCTCAGTGCATTTTTGGAGATAATAATTGATCTATTTCCTACACATCAAACAAAACATCCCTCCCCCTTTCTTTTTTTTCAGTAATGATTAGAATACTTGCTGAACAGTTTGCTTCATTGTAACATGACACTGAATCTCATGTGCTTAAAATTCTGGGACTCTGCTCAATCTCTATAGTAAAGCATTTCCTGTAATTCCAACTCTATTTCAATTCCTTCTTTCTCCCAGTGCTTTGGGAGGCTGAGGAGAGGGTATCACTTGAGGCCAGCGGTCTGAGACCAGCCTGGGCAACATGGTGAGACTCTGTCTCTGCAAAAATTTTTTAAAAAATTGCCAGGTGTGGTGGCACGCACCTGTAATTCTACCTCCTCAGCAGGCTGAGGCAGGCAGATCACTTGAGCCCAGGAGTTCAATGTTTAAAATGAGCTATGATCGCTCCATTGCACTCCAGGCTGGGCAACAAAGAGAGACCCAGTGTCTTATAAAAAGAAAAAAACTTCCTTCTTTCACCTCCTCTGGAGATCTACATCCTCTAAAGTTGTTATGATAGAAGTAGAGACTTATTTCTACATTACATGGCTTCATTTCTTGATATCCATTCAGAGAACTGAGGATCTAATTAATGTTTTGCTCCCAGTTTGGTCTATCTTTGGGAGAGAAAGATTAATATTTAGACGTATAAGTGCTTTATGACCATATCTGTTTGACAAGTATGAAGTTGTTTTTTATTAACTATCAATTGAAAACTGAAACATATTCACTGTATGTTATTGCTCAAAACACAATAATTATTAAAATATTCTTTATACATTTCCCTTTACTAGCTTTTATTTTTCTCATATCTCATTAAAACGAGCTAATTACTAACAAAGCTTTAATAAGTCTCTTACATATTAAACATGTCATTGTCCACAAACAACCTCTTTGGGGTGACCAGAGAAGTAAATATGGTCACAAGAATTTTGTATATATCAGCATTAAATATTAGCAATAAAATTATGTCACACCAACAATTACAGAGTAGGAAAGTGAATATTCATTTGACCATTGTACAGCACAGAATATATGAACAAAATACAACTAAGAAGGGAAAGATGAGAGTTGGAAATTACTGAGGAGGAAATTTTTACAAAAGTATAATCTGAATTGGTATTAAAGACAAAAATATTTTAGTTCAGGAATAATCAATTATAAAAGAGTGAAGCAGGAATAGGAACAAATTTTATGGTACCCTAAATATCCAATAATGCATTTAGTTTAATTGATATATTTTATTAGTTTACAAATTGGGAATGTTTATAACAATTATTTTGAAATGTTATTGCTCCATTTTTTTGTTGTTTAAAAACTGCGGGAAATTTGACCCACAAAGAAGAAGAATGCATGATTACTTTTTGAAAGAAATGTGAGATAGTGCAAAGCATGTGATATTTTAAGTAAGATCTACCTGAGTTTAAATCATTGTCTCATACTTTGCTAGTTGCTTGTCCTTGGGTAAGATTTTTTAAAAATGTTTTCTTAGTCTCAGTTATCTTTTCTAAAATATTAGTCAATAATAGGCAATATAATTATTGTAATGATCAAATAAAATAATATTTGGAAAGTGCATGGTATATTATAGAAAGACACTAAATATTAATGTATTTGTTCTTTATAATTTTATATAAATTATATTTTTTCAAAATCCAGGATTATATTTTAACTCAATGAAGATGGAAAGGAGCTTATATAAGTGCATTTAGTGTGTCTTGTGAGATATTCTTAAAAATAACTGAAAAAGCTCAGAAGGATGACTTTCCAAATTGGATTCAGAAATATAATATTAAAAATCCTCACTATATAAGTTAAAATTGGTTATGATAAAATTATGATATTGATCAACATGAAGCTATGACTTTAGCATTTCCTCATGGTAGAAAACACACATGTATACTCTTTATATGTTGAATTATTTCATTTAAAATATGATGACTATACAGAATAGGATGCCAAAGCTCAGCCCTGAAAACAAATAGCATGATATAGTTTCTGAGATGGAAGCAATGTTAAAGGGTAATAAAGAGAATTAAACGATGTAGAGAATCAGGGAGGCTTGAAGCTGTTTAAACTTAATTTTCTGGCATTGGTAACTTTTCCCTAAAGCACATTTTAACAAATCAAGTAAATTATCAGCTACCTTGAGGGAAGAGCTATTTCCCAATGTGTTTTTGTATATCACCTGGGAAATGTATAAATTATTTTAGACCACTTTGGCACCAAAGAAGACAGGCCTATACCAGAACAATACACTATTTCAAGACACAGTACTCTCCTGTGGTATGTTTCAGCAAGCCAGTGTATTTCATCTATAATGGTCAGACATTAAACATATGACAGTTAAGATCTATTGCCAACAAAGTCAGTGATAAGCCATTCTAAGTAAGTTTGCTGTTTATGTTCAGATTATTTGACTTTGTACAGACCTTACATACAAAGCCTTAATGTAATACAGCAATAATATATACCTTTTACTGATGACATGACAAAATTTATACAGCATCACAGTTCTTACTCCAGAAAAATAAAACATTTTTTTTCTGTGAAACAAATACCCTGGATGTATAAATAGTTACTGGACTGAATAATTTTCTGATCTTTGCTATGCCAGATTTCATATAAATTACATAAATTTTAATCATTAGAAATGCAATCCAATACCTGGAATTTTTGTCATAGTAGAACCAATGAATATAAACTACACAGGGCAATATAAAATGCTTTTACTATTATTAATTTAATTCCCATGTTTGCATAAGGTTGAAATCAATAAATAATACAATAAAGTGAAAACATGATGCAATCATTGGCCACAAAGGGAGGGTCAGACTGTCCCTGTCTGGCAGTGCTGGGTTGAAATGCCAGGTTCCTAAACCTCTTCCAGGCCCTTCAGCCCTGCACTCATCTTCTCTTGCTCTCAGGCACTCACTTAAAACTCTTAGAGAGCTTTCTGAATTACTTAAAATAAACAAATAAAGGGACAAGACATTGGTTGAGAACATAGTAGTGATATTTTGATAGAGTTGCCAAAGTTCCCAATACTCTCAGCTTAAAATTAAACCTTAAGAAATTCAAATATTACTAGTTGCAGATGCCAGGGTAAAAGCAGTTTTATTCCATGAGTGTCTCTGAACCAAAGTGGAAGAACAAATGGGATAAAAACAAAATGGATAAATATAACTGTAATTAAAAAATAATAACATTAAGAGTCCAAATATCAAATCACAAGTGTGAAGAACATTGTGAAAATTAGACCAAAATATAGTGATAATGTGAGAATTGACTGAGACGTCATTAGACGTCCTCTGAATATTATTCCTAACAATAGATGTCACAGTTCTGAAAGGGGAACCAACTGATGCTTCAGTTACAGTGATTAGATTTAGTCCTATGGGTTGGCCAACAGAGAATAGTGAGCACCAACCATAGAACATGATGGGGTGAAGCTAAAGAAGAGGGTGCTGTTACATATTTTTAGGCTGTACAGCCTGGTACTCAACCTCAGGGAGACTTCTATAAATGGCTTTTGTCACAGAAGAAAGTGGAAGCCACCATTACCAGATCACAACACTGGGAGACTGTTATTTAAGACACTTCACTTTGTACCACAATGGCCTCTTAAAGACTTGACAGAAAGAAGATGGACTCCCTGAGCAGAAACATTTGCTCTTAAGGTATTAAAATCAATAAATCTGACCTAAGTTTATTGAGATCAGAATCCAAATACCACATTATTATTCAGACAACACCAGGCCAAATCCAGAGATGAATGTGAGCTGGCAGGCCAGAGGAAAGAAATGAAAGAGAAAAAAAATAGAGAGATATAGTAGCCTTATTATAGCAGCCAAAAAGATAAATATTAATAAAATCATCAATGAGGTTAGACAGGCTTGAGGAAATCCTACAGATAAAATAAAATAAAAATCTGAGGAATTGATTAAAGAGAAAATTGTAGACATGAAAGATGAATGAAAAAAGTCTATAACACATATACTTAGTATTCACGAAGGGGCAAAGAGAATAAATTTAACAGATATACTATTCCAAGCTTTCTTGATACAAAGAAAACTTGAACTCTGTGGACCAAAATGGAATACAATGTCCAGGGAAAATGACACAGAATAAACAATAAGACATGGCTGATAATTACTGAGTTTCAGTACATAATAAAAAAGAATCTCATGAATATTTAGTGAGGAAAATCAAATCAACAAAATGTATCCATCCAAAGCTTTATTCAAAATAAAATGTGTACAATCAGGTAGGCTTCAATCTTATCTGGTTATGTCATCCTGGAAAGATGATCATGGAATAATCACTACCCAAGTCAAAGTCTGAGCTGAGCCACTTACACACTGTCGAAATCTACTTCATGTAACACAGACCATGAACACAGGTTTTCAGGTATACAAAATGCAGACTGTAGCGCTTCCCTCTCACTCATGGAAAAAAACAAAAATATTGGGGAAAGCAATCCTACCTAACCTGAATTAACGTTTTATAAGTAATAGTAAAAAGGACAACTGATGGCCTTTCAAGCCATTTAATATAGTGTAGAGAATACAAAAATAACCACAAAATCAAGAAAACCAAGAAAGTGTGGAGAATATAAATAATGTACAAATCAATAACATAAGCAGATGAGTGCCAGGTACATCATAGAAGCTCCATAAATAATTGTTGGATGAACATAAAGATTAAACTTATGAAGTAACAAAAAATTGAAGATGTCAAGGAAGTAGCATTGGAAAGAAACCTAAGTATTCTCATTTTCATACTTTGCATAGCAAAGAGTAAATAATTTGAAAACATAAATGTAAAAGAATTCTCAACTTAGCCATTCCAAAATGTATACATATTTCAAAACATGTTGTACACAATAAATACATACAATTTTTGTCAATTAATAAACTAAAAAGTAAATAAAGAAATGCACAATAAAATTAAAATACACACTTAAAAATTTAAAAAAAATCTTTGTTGAATTAAAAAAAGAAAACTCGGTGACTCTAATCTTTTAGAATTTTTCATAATTTTATTTTTATTAACTTTTTGTCAGTAATACTTGTTATAAATAAACAAGTTTTCAAGTTCAAAATTTTTTATTTTACTTATTTTTCTTCTGTTAAAATAAGTAAAACAAAAATCAGTGTATTTATTTAGTAGTATGTACAATGTGATCTCATTTTTTGGTAAAATTGTTTCTCTTCATTTTATATATTTTCACAATCCAATAATGTTTACTTATTCTCAGGCACCATTAAGAACAAATAATAATTAATAAAATTTCCAGGGCTTCCAAAAAATGATTTATATTTATTAACTCATTTAACTTTCATGACAACCCAATCAGAGAGTAGCAGGATTATCTTCATTTTACAAATGGTAAAACTGAGACTGAGATTTATATAAGATACCTAGTCAATGACATTTAGCGTATGACAGAGATAGTATCTGAATGGCACTGGAGCTCTCACTTTTACTGATTTACCAGTGACATTATTCTACTTCTGCATTTTTCTTTTCTCTCTCTCTCTCTCTCTTTCTTTCTTTCTTTCTTTCTTTTTTTTTTTTTTGAGGCAGAGTCTTGCTAGAGTATCTCACTGCAACTTCAAACTCCTAGGCTCAAGCAGTCCTCCTGCCTCAACCTCAGGAGTAGCTGGTGCACACCACCACACCTGGCTAATTTTTTCTATTTTAGTAGAGACAGGGATCTCACTCTTGCTCAGGCTGGTCCTGAACTCCTGACCTCAAGTGATCCACCTGCCTCAGCCTCTCAGTGTGCTAGGATTACAGGAGTAAGCCACCATACCCAGCCTCTATGTGTATTTTGAATGGGTATTTCCTTGTAAATACTCACTAGTGTTCTAGTTCAAGCATTGTAACTTTTCCTAAGAGTTAGGTTTTGATTTTGTAAAATAAAAAGACATTTGTCTTTCTGTATAGCATTTGTTCAGCTCATATTCTTCTCGTGAAATTTTAAAAGTAACTAATCCAATTAACTATTGAGTATGTCTTTCCAACCATACCAGCTACAAAAATATTCAAATACTATTTGAATCATTTATATTAATTTAAATATGCTATATAAAGTAAAAATAGTATGTGAATCACATTGCCATAAAAGTGTTTGCAAAATGTATTTAGGAAAAACTCTTCAAAAATACACAAAATAAGTAACTTGTATTAATATTTTGACAAGTTACAAATGCATTTGGAAAAATTCATCACTCTAACCATTGTTAAACTTCCAATTCTGTATTTGAGTTGGGATTTTTATGGGGGGAAGGGTGCAGTAAGTAGACTGAACTACAACCAATAAACTATATCCTAAAAATTCGCTTTTTCAGAAATCTGCTGTGATCAAACTGAACCTGTTTATAGGGCATATAATTTCTAATTTGCATAGAATAAATTACTTAAGGAATTACTAATCTAAATTTATATGATCATCAATTAAAAAGATTCATCTTTCAACAAGGAGCGTTCTATCAACCTTCAAACACATATGGCAAACTTTCAACAGACTTTTTTTGTTTAATTTTATTTACAATTCTTTGTAAATTCTGTTTCCTTGGACATTTTGCTGAAGTTGTCAAATCTTTGTTTTATGATGAAACTTTTATCTCTTTGTTGTAGTGCACAAAGGGATTTCAAATGCAATGTTTTATTCATTTTTCAAAGTCCAAAGATCCAGAGAACCTCTAGGGTTTTAATTTTTTTCTTCTTCTCCTAGCAGTAAGTAACAGTGGCATGCTTGTGAATGAGACCTCCCTCCTCCCTTGTTCTCTTCACACCCTGCTTCACTCATTCCCCACCAACCCTCTCCCTCTAAATGCCTATCCTTTTAGAGACTCCAGCTGCCAAATGGGATTTCAGACTGACAGGGGGAAAAAGAAAAAATTATTGCTTGAAGTTGATTTTCACTTTACAGTCTTCTTTAGTGACAGCCTTTCTTCTCTTAGAAAGAAGAAAATGGCAAAGGGAAAAGGTTGTTACTATACATTTGAAAGCGTCAATTTCTGTTAGGAATGAATTTACTCTCCATTTTTACTTTAGAACTAGATAATACTGGCTAGGCCTTGGCCCTTGTGCACACATATTCACTACCATTTTAACATGAATTTATTTTAGGTAGAAAAATAAATCCTATGTAAATAATTCTCTATAAAGATATAACTTAGAATTTAGATTTAAGTTAATATAAATAGCGTGCTCTTAGGGTCAGTGATATTTGCTAGGGGAGTTGTATTTTTTAACATGAAATAATACTAAATTTTTTTGAACCATTTAATTCTGTGGAGCAGAGAAATCTCTAGTGGAGGACATTTAGCCTCTCATTCTCTTTATATAGTGAAGATACAAGGATCTGAGGGTCTCTCTGAGGCTTCTTTGTTTTTTGTATCTTGGTGAAGTGTTGTGAAAAATAGAAACTAGCATTTAAAGAAAGCTTAGAGTAATCTGCCCTTACAGGGCTACAGTATCCAAATAAACAAAAATTTTTAAATTTAATTATATAAAATACTGCCTAGCCTTGATATTTTTATTTTATGTCTCTCTCTCTCTCTCTCTCCCTCTTTTTCCCTCCCTCCCTTCCTGCCTTTTCTTCTTTCCTTCCTTCCTTCCTTCCTTCCTTCCTTCCTTCCTTCTTAATAGTCATGGCCTGATTGTAACTTTGTGGTTACCTGGAGCTATGGCAATAAGCTCAAAGGGGACACATTGGACTCACTGTTTACTTACAAGAAATCATTTCATCGACCCAAAAACTTACTTTTTGAGGAGCTTTGACTACATTTCATATTCCATAAGAATCACCACGAACTGAATATTCAAGGCTATGTTTGTCACTTCTCCTTCCTCCCCACAGTACCCAGCATGGATATTAGCACACTGTGAAGTTTTAAGTCTTCTCGACTAATTAATCACTGACATAAGTTGAAGTGTTACACAAGTGAAAGTGCAATGAAATTGTTATTCTAACCCTGAGTCCCCAACAGGCCTGGTACAGGTCCCTGGCCTGTTAGGAACCAGCCAGCCCATCACCACCTAAGCTCCACCCCACCCCCACCTCCACCCCCTCATCCATGGAAAACTTGTCTTCCATGAAACTTAGGAACTGGAACACACACAGGAGGTGAGCCGTGGGTGAGTGAGGGAAGCTTCATCTGTATTTACAGCCGCAGCTACAGCCACTCCCCATCACTGGCATCACCACCTGAGCTTCCAGTACAATGCTGATGAGGAGGGGTCAAAGTGGGAATCCAGATTTAAGTATCTTTTGAAGTTTTGAAATTTCAAGGCTACATGTCCCTGAAAACACAATTACTTAGTCCGTAGGGTTATCAATATTGTATATACAGATGAATAAATGAATGAATAAATGATGTGTGATTGAAGAACAAGTTTAGCTTAGAGGCACAGAGGTCTTAAAAAGTGAAAAATGTTGAAAGAAGGTAAGTTCAAATACAACAATAAAAATGATGGACAATTGCCATTGATGTCCTTTCTGAGATAGTAGTTTCAATAGAGTGGTTGTAGTCAGAGCTTGGTAGGAGGCAATTCAATTTGAATGATCAATTTTCAAATTGACTTCATTTCCTTTTCCCAATATTTAATAGGGATGTAAATAGGAGGAAAGATCATCAAAGTCTCATTTATTTGCCTCATGAAGATGTGTTCTGTCTTTTAAAAGTCCCTGCTCCTTTTGGCATTTTTCCTACTTCTTTAAGGCTTCTCTTCTTTAGATCTCAAAGTCACACAGGATGCTTGTAATTTTTCATTTCTTTTTATTTTTATATTTCCATTGAAAAGCTGTCTGGATCTAATTTGAGACCAAGATATATTGTTTATTTTGGACTTAGGGTGGATATTTTAAGTCATCATAGAGGTAACCTATCCCCCCTGATGTAGACCTGTACTTATTTCTACTAACTGGATTAAGAAAGTTAAGATAGAGTTAAAATCTTTTTTGGTTCAACAAATCAAATAATTATTACTGAGCTCCTAACAGACACCAGGAATAATGCAGGAGCCTGATGAATACAGACTAATTTGCAAAAACTTCATAAGTTTTCTTTTGCTAATGACATTCTGTTTCAACTATCTCTGACCCATACCATTTTAGCTCAGGGTGATAGATTATTGTTGGACTAAAGCCAATTTTATTCTTCCCCAAATCATCTTCCTACCTACACAATGATAGTTATTATCAGTGAAACAAAAATAGTATTAACTGTTATTACACACTATCTATAAGCATCTATCATAATTATAGTCAAGAAAAGTCCACTTTTCAAATTTGATCTACCTCCCCCTTCAAGAACACGGGTTACACTGACCATTTTAATTATGCAGTTGTCTCTACCTAAATTCTTTCAGCTTATTTTAATACTTTCAGACCAACCTGTTGTCTTTTGTTCATGAAGCCTTTCAGCAGTTATAAACTAGATTGCACATTCCTTTCTATGAAATTTATAGACTTTTGTTTATAGAGAAAAATTAAGTACTGAAATTTTTAATATGTTAATTGGAGGATCTAAATATTTTAATTTCCATAATTGACTATATGATTCTTTAGAATAATATTTCTTTTGCCTGAAGTCATCAGGGAACTTAAAATACAGAATGAGTGCTTAATTAACATCTGAAGTTTGGTTGGTTGATTGGAAGTATTCATCATTTTTTTAATGCAATACTTTGTTAAAATTTTATAAATATTTAAATGTAATTTTAGTTATATTACTTTTGTGGTGATTGCATTTTCTCCTTAATCATATATTTTTACATTAGAAAAAAAGATATTTCAAATACAACCAGGGTTTAAAATAATAAATTTAATTTAACATAGGTATTTCCAAGACACATAAAAGCTACCCATATATCTTGAATGAATAAATAAAACATTCAAAAATTCTTAAAATCAATTTTGTTATTAGGAACAAAACCACACCTGTGCTGATGCAGCAACTAATCCCTTCAACTACATTAAAGTGCACAGTTGTAGCTAGTGGTGATAGTGAATTGGGTGGCTCATTCTCACTGTTATAGTTTGCTGATTCCCTTTATGAGTGAAACAACTCTTTCTGTGAGGTTTAAGCAAACTTCATTTTCAATAGAAGTCACATGTAAATATATGGATGTGTATGCAAGTATGTATGTGTGTGTGTGTGTATATATATATATATATATATATATAAAATTCTCACCAAAGATAAAAAAATAAGTTCCAGGGATTTTTTTCACACTCCAGATTTCCTTTTCCAATTTTGGGATTTCTCATTTTCTGCAGATTAGATATTTCTCTGTGGCTGTAACTCATGACATTAAACTCACCATTAATGGAGATGCATTATAGCTAAAGAAAGTTTAAAGTCTTGTTGCAGTTTAGAGAAATAAGCTGACTGGGGTTGTGTATCACAGTTGTGTTGCACCTACTCAAACCTTTGGAGTATGTGAAATTGAGCTGAGAATTCTAGGAGAAAATGTAAGTTTACAGCAAGATTTAATCTTCCTGCAAGTAGCTTGTCCAGAAATACCATAACAACAGCTGTTCTCATAGAATATTAGCATTTCTGCTTCTGGCCTCAGCTGCTTCTCAGAAGTGCAAAGAAATGCAAGCATGCAAAATGTTCATTTTTAACATTAGCTTGAATTTGGAAATCAGGGGACATTCATCGGTCCCCAAAAGTAATGGATGCATATTTCTGCTAATTATTTTATTCCTGAAGTGGTGTATGATATATGCATAGCTCATAGAATATCTTTTAACAACTATAGGAGGGTACATATTCATGATTTGGCAGCATGCTTTTCAGCTATTGTCTATAATGTCGGTGTGGTCTTTGATTGCATGTGAGACAAAAATGAACTGTAAATCTAATCCTATTAATATTGCCTTACTTAACTTTCATCCTTTTATGTTCTTATATCCATGACTGAAAAATAGAAACTATGAAACTGTATCAACTGTGGTAGTATTTTCTTTGCAAAATTTATTTAATTTATTTAAATTGACAGATAAAATTGTATGTATTTATCATGTATAACATACTTTGAAGTATATATACATTGTGGTGTGGTTAAATCTAGTTAATTAACACATACATTACCTCACATAGTTAAATATCATAGTATTTTAAGTGAATAAACTCTCCTTTATAATTCTGAGTTACAAGGACAATTTTATTATAGATCAATTCCAAGGGGGTATAGAGGGATGCGGTTTGTGTTCTAGGTGCAACTTCATTTTAATTCATTGTTAATTTTTTTTCCTGTATACTTGTAGCCTATATAATTCGTAAACTTCACAAAGAGCACAGCTCTTAATTATTATATCAAAATAAGGTAGCCACTACATAATATTAAGATACATTGCTCCCTCTGCTATCAGAGCATACTTTGCTATGTGTAAAGTTCTTTAGAGTTTTTTGAGGAATAATTGATAAACTTTGTAGCCTAATATTTCTTAGCATAGTGCTTAACCTTCCCAGAGATATGAACATTTTATTATGATAAACATGAAGAATTATATTTCTATAATTGTGATTAGTCAAACTTTATTTTCTTGGCTTAGATACCTTCCTATTAATTGTTATTTACTCAGTTCATTCACAGTGGACTTTAGGATCTTGATGCCTTTTGGATGCTGGTTTCTTCCTTTAAAAAAAAATCTATTTAAAATAATAACTGCAGAGAGTATTTTATTGTGGAACTTTATAATGAAAGCAAAATTTAACAAAAGAATTCGCATATGCAATTAATGATATATGACTAATTAAGCAGTCACCTTAAACACATGCATACCAAAAATCCCAACAACATCTATCATGAAGTGGAATTTTGAAACCAAGTCTTCCTTTTATTTAACTGCTAATATGCTCTTGCCTGCCACCACATTTGCTTCCTTTTATTGGGATTGATATATTTATTGTGGAAAACTTTTTATTTTTGTGTAGGTGATTTACAAACAGTTCATATTGAGGAATAGTGGTTTTGCCAGCAAAATATTCATATCTTTTTTAACTGTCCCTACTATATCTCACACTTATCCATGCAAACAGTACAAGAGGTTAGAGTTCATCCCATTCACTTTAAAATACTCTTTCTCACTTGCCTCCTTGTATCTATGAATGTCTTCTTTCTCTTTTTTTTCTGTCAAAACAATAGCCAGAGAGGTGCTAATGTATGAGGTTTATGAAGTTTCTTGACTTTTGAAGGAGAAGAAAATAATCTATAATGAGCTATTTTATAAAAATGTCCTCACACTTAGAAAAATTCTTTTTTTCCAAGTTCACACTTTAAAATATAAACCTGAAAACTGAGATTTTAGATTTTAATCATATCATGCCCATCTACATGCATGGTACACTTTGTCCCCAGATTTATATTTTTGATAGTAGATTTACATTTTTGGTAGTACAACTCAGAAAGTTGAACTAACTCTGGTAGTTACTTCATATCATTCATTTGTATATCATTAAATATTAGTTAAATTAGTTACATTTAAAAATACAGATATATATTATTATACAGAGAGAATAAAGGGGGAGGAGAGAGAAAAGAATGAGCATTTGATATCTTAAGTGATTACGTGTAGTAGAAAAGGTTAGAAAACATTATATGGAAGAAATGGTATTAGAAACAGATTTTAAATGGTAAGTGAGATATTTATAAAAAGTAATTGGGTAAGTGAGGAAAATATTGTAAATACAGGGAATAAAGTAGAAAAGTATAAGAATTCAGGAATAATTAAAGGAAAAAGGAGAAATTTAGTTTGACTTGATTTTTTCTTATAGGAGAGTAATAGGAACATAACGTAAAAATGTTACGACCCAGATGGTGGAAGGTCACCAACATCAGACTGAGGAATTAGTCCTTGATTTGGAAGGCACAAAGGAGCCATTGCTCCAGTTTTAAGTGGAATATGGCTCTACACAACAGGAAAATCATCCATCTAGGCACAAAATCCCAATAATTTTCTATAGAGTGTTCCAAAACAGTAAAGCCCCTCGGCTAGAAGTGAAGCAACAATTTGGCTATATAGTCTTTTTAATTTTGACCTTATTGTTTACAAATACAATTGTATTGTGAAATGATAATTGGTAATGTTGGTCACAGGTGGCACATGCTCCTCTCTTATGCACATATTGAGCTCAGAGCAGAAAATTGGGAATTGTTATAAACTGCACGCATCCTTGTTCTATGTGCTCTTAACATTTACTGATACAACTCCCTGTGCATCCATCGTCTTCTTCCAGTGCTATAGCAAGAAAAACACACACCCACACACGTACAAATTCTATTCTTAAGAAAAAACACCTAAAGTAGTCATTGTCATTTCACTGAATTATAGCGGCCACATGGTGATTTAGTCCTACTTAATTTGTGCTGTGTACAATATTTATCATAGTTTTAAGCTTAGGGTGGAACACAATTCTTAAGATTTCAATAAATGCATCATGCATTTTTCTATCATTCCACAAATCCCTCAGGAGGAAGAAATCAGCCTGATACTTTACAAAGTTTGTTTCAGATACAAACTTGTCACAGAGCAAAAGACATCATTTCCCATTCTATATATTTGCCTTATCCTGCATCCCTAGAGAAATTAATTACTCACTAGCATGAGCTTCCTTCTGTTTATCATAAAGTAGAGCTAAGCAACCATGTAGATTGGGCAAGAGACAGTAGTGATTTGAGGTAGAGAGGCAAGAAGGGATCATTCCTGCACAGCAAGGGAAAAAGGAGTAAAAGAAAAAAAAAACAAAACAATAAAACATCAGCATAAAATAACTAACATAGTGAATTTCTTTTATTGGAAATTATTAAGTGGGAAAACTTTCTTTTGACGCTTGTGTGATATGATGAATACAACTGTGGTTTGTTTTAAGTCCTCTAGGTTCATGTTTCTCAAAATATAAGAAGGCTTTTCCTTCATATTTGTGATAATAAGGAACACATTCAGTAAGGTAATGTATTGTGAACATTTGACACATCTATTTGAATGGAGATGGAGAGGAAACAAGCTACTTACCCGTATGTATTTAAATTGGCAATAACTTATGGACCATTATAAATTATGTTTTTATAATATGCTAACATAAAAATACATGGTATTCTTTTTTTTTTTTTTTTTTTAGTTCCAAAGCTCTTTGTCACCAAACTAAGAAAGGAAATAATATTGGCTGTTTTTTCTTCTTAATATGCCTTAGAAATAATGTTAGAATCAAATTAGATATTTACAATTTATGGTGGATTTGTACTTACCTAACTCGGTTAAAGTGGAAAAGGCCTTCCAAGAAAGTCCTTTTTTTGCAGTTACAAGTTGGTGAGGTAGGCAGAATAATGGTTCCCAAAGATGCCCATGCCCTAATTCTGTAACCTGTGAGTATGTTACTTTACATGGCGGAAAGTATTTTATAAATGTCATTAAGAACCTTGAAATGGGAGGCTTATCTTGGATTATCTCCCCAAATAGATTTAATATAATCACAGTGGTCCTTAAAATATGAAAAGGGAGAGAGGAGAGTCAGACACAGAGATGAGAACATGGAAGCAATGGTTGGAGTGATGCGATTCCTGTCTTTGAAGACAGAGGAAGTAGCCACAGGCCCAGGAATACAGGTGGCCTCTGGAAACTAAAAAAAGCAAGGGAATGGATTCTCTCTCAGAGTCTCCATACAGAACACAGCCCTGCCTGCTTTATTTTGGCTGTTAAACTCATTTCAGACTTCTGGCCACCAGAATTGTAAGATAATGCAGTGTTGATTTAAGCTACCTAGTTTGGAGTAATTTGTTACAAAAGAAATAGGAAACTGTACAAACCAAGACATTTGTACAAGATTTGGATGGTGCAATTTTTCACACTGTATAAATTGGATTAATAGCCTGGCACATCAGTATTTCATGCACAATTTTCTCTGACCTGCTAGTTGATCCGTTGGCATGAAGCAGCATTTCCAACTCCTGCAGGAATTCTTCCTTTGACTCTCTGAGTGCTTTGCTAGGTATATGTGCAGCCACATGGTGAAAGGTGCCAACTTCTGTTGCGGGTCACCTATAACATCAAGGGTGGAGGTGGTGAGAAATGAAAACAAGTTCTGGTTTGTAATCAAGGGTTCCCACTAGTGCTTAGACTCCTCTATTTTGTGTCCATCTCTTCTTCCCAACCGCCAGCCTAGATGACCTACACAATCCTCAGGCCTAACACTAGAGGTAGTGGCTTTGTGTAGATTTTTCCACCAGCTTCTACAAACAAATAAGGTCAAATCCTTTTTTTTATATCATTCCATTTTCTCTGCTCTTCTTATCAGTTGGTGAATCCACACCTTTAGGATACTAAACAAAAGTGATGTAATTTCTTGCAGATAAATAATCTCCTTTGGAGAAATAGCTGATAACTATCTTTAGTGGCAGCAGAACATTTGATTATAGACCACTAAGTTACCGTAAGACCTAGGCCGCCTATCATGAAGTTGAGTTCACCAAGCCTTAAATTTCAGCACGCACAGCATACTCTATTATCAACTGAAAGTGCTTCAGTCCTAAAAAAAAGAGTCCTGAAGGCAAAAGTTACATGACCAAGGGCCTCATAATACCCCTGACCCATACTCCTACATTGTCTTCTACTTCTCAACCCACAAAGCTAGCTTCGTAGGGAACTCCTTATAAAGAGCAGATTGAATTTTATTAAAAAAAAAATCAAGATTGATTTAATATGGTTTAAGTTCTATGCTTACTTTAACAAAAGTGAATGGCTGTGACATTATAACCGCAATCTGTTGTGGCACCGAGGTGAAGAAAAAGTCCTCCCAAAACTTTAAGGTAGTACCTCTGGATGTCTGTTTGTTTGTTTTATTTTTTATTGTTTTACTTTTTCAAATTTATTCATTTTTTATTTGACATACAAATTTGTATGTATTTATCATGTACACCATGATGGTTTGAAGTATATATATACATTGTGGAATGGTATCAAGCTAATTAACAAATTCATTAGCTTACATAGTTATCATTTTTGTGGTGAACACTTAACATTCACTCTCTTAGCATTTTTCAAGAATACAATATTTCACTCATATGTGGAATCTAAACAAGCTGATATCATGGAAATAAAGAGTAGAATAGTAGTTACCCAGAGGCTGGGGTAACTGTGGGAAGAGAGGGTTTGGAGAGATATTGTTCGAAGAATACATATTTACGGTTAGACAGGAAGAGTAAGTTCAAGAGAGCTATTTTACAGCATGGTGACTAAAGTTAATGGATGTTTATTTTACCATGGAATGGTAGATGGCACAAAGTATGGGTTTCTACTAATTATTGAGAAGTGAATGATGGTTTGTGCTTCAGGAGGAGGACAAGAGAAGTATGTGGTTAGATGTCTGTGGAAGGGCACAGAGCATCAAGATATTTGTAAGCTGTGAAAATGCTTAGCAAAGAGAAATCTGAGCTGAGAAGGATCATAATTAGGTGAAGATGACTCGTTCCGTATCTGGCAGACACTTAACCCAGCCACCTGTGTTCTTGCTCAAAGCGTTCATAAATAAAGTGCTCATGTCAGCAGGGAAGGGAGGTTATGCAATGTGGACTGGAGCCACTGCCTGTGTCTCTATTGTGCCAAAAGCAAAGGCCAACGCCAAGTCCCCAGTATTATTCTATTTCTGTCGGGAGGGTGTTTCCACTAGCAACCTAATGTCAGGTGGACTCTACTTGTGTCATTAGGGTGTGGGCAGTGATTTTTTTCTTTCTGTCATAAGCTTACTCCAGATGTGGATTTGTTTACCTTGCCCACAATGTTTCCTCTGAAACCTGCATCTGTGGGATTACAAAATGCCTGCTTTAACACAATGGTATTCCACCCAGCATTGCCCCTGACAAAGGATGCATTTAACAGTAGATACTATATGGCAGCGGGCTCGTGGAGATCACTCTTCTTATGTTATCCATAACTCTGAAGCAGCTGCCATGGATAGAACAGTGGAAGGGACTTTTGAAGATTCAGTTCTTACACCAACTATGTGTCAATCTCTTGAAGAAAAATCCTCCCAAAACACCCTGGAGGGTAGTTTCTCCTTTCCTGTTTTGCTATTCACAAATGCCTTCCTTTACTTGGAATCACTTCCTAAAATTAAAGCCCCGCAGTCAAGATATTTTCTTTTGGAGGAACCCAGGTTAAGGGAATTGATTATAGTTGTGACCCTAGAAAGAACACCCTCTGTAGGGAATTTTGGAACTGATTCCTCACCAGTTAGCGTCAATAAGGACCCTATTGCTAGGAGTAGGTGCAGAGATGATAACTCCTGACATGTAGTGGCTTCACAATTACATTTATTTCACTGGCGGTGAAATTTGTAAAGGCACAGGCAAAAAGTGAATTGTTAGTTTATTTCTTAGTGGTAGAACATGAATGGAATGAGGAAATTGTAATTATAAATACTTCAGATTGACTATCTGTTGAGAATAGCTGACAAGCTTCAAAAGAAACTGAATATTCAGCCTCGGCAGGTCACCTTTAATAAAATCAGGATTCAGAAAGAAAGGATGGGATGCTGCATCCTGGGATAGGGATATTTAGGTAAATGAACCTGAACCCTGAGATCCTCTTTTGAACCCTCCATCATGAGACAGGTGCTTTCCAAGACAATGGTTTTACTTCTAAAAATCTTCCTTATTTATCTAGTTATTTCCTTATCACCTCCAAGTGAATAACTTGGATTGGGTCTCAGCAGAGCCTGAGCTGATACATTCTTTCTCTGCTACGGAAAGATACTGCCCACTTACCAAAAAGTTGTTAGATCTGGAAACAGGTGACTACATGCTGCAATAAATCTCAGAAGTGTTGGATCAGAGAGGGAGGCCAATCAAGGTTGATAGGGAATAATGTAATGACATGGAAATATACTCTTATAATCTGAGATTGAACATCCTGTCAATGTAAAGCAGTTTCTGTGATACCTCAGTGTCAGTGATACCTGGAGATATTCCTAATGTACTGCTGGGATAGCTTCAAAATGGACACGGTGATGACTATAGTAAATGGTAGAGTATTTAGAAAGGTATAAGAAGCCTCAGGGATGTGGAGATGGGAATGTTAGAATGGATTTAATATGTGAGAACAGGAAATGCATCACCTATGTTCTCCATGAATGACTCAAGGACACTCCTTTTACCAAAGCCATAGACATTTAGGTACTTAGGTAAGTTAGAAAGAAATACTTTTGAGTTGACAGTAGGCAATGTTGCTACAGAACTAAGCTCTCCGCTGTCAGTGTGAATAATCAGATTTTGGACCATGAGAGGCCAGGTGGTGGTAATGAAATGATCCAGGCAAGGTAAAAGTAATTACCATAAAAGGGCCTGCCAGACTGGAGAGACAACCACAATGCTTTGACCTGCAAGGATCTTCAGCAATAGCTAATAGATCATAATGATCTTAAGGATGAGATAGATGGCAAATCAACTGGGATGTAACTAGACTTGTATAAACAGAAAATGAAGAGTGAGAACTGATAAAGGAAATGTGGAATTCAGCCATAGCCATCATAAATAGTGATCTATCAATCATTTTCCAGATCTAAGGCAATTATCAAATGCAAAATGTCTTAACTGAAGGACAGGCCAAGCCTCCTAAATATATTTGTTGATATATATGTATTTTCATACACACACACACATACACACACACACATTATCAGTGAAGAAATTTAAACCACCCCAAAACTGTTGAGTATTAGGTATGAACTAATTTTGATACCAGCAGAGCCAAGACACCATGATACCTTCCTGGTTAAGGTGAAGCTTATGGAGGCCAAGTGATCAATGGAGTTCTGGTATACATATATCTCTAACTCCAAAATGTCCATGTACTCATCCTGTGACTATTTTCCTGGTTGTATAATTAGGATGGATAAATTGTAACTGGGAGACCCCCCATAAACATTATCTCACTTGTGATTGAAAAGCCATTAAGATGGGGAATGCCAAGTGAAAGTCTCTAAAACCCTCCTTCTCCACCACCACATGAATAAATCCACCCTAGAACAAATTAAAGAGATTATCACCACCACCAAAGAATTAAAAGATGCTGTGGTCATGGGCCCTAAAAATCCACATTTAGTTCCAGTCTGGCCTCTATAAAAAATCATCAAATTGTGCCAGATAATTGTGGGGCATCATAAAGATAAATAAATGGCATCTCAATTGTGACTGATATGTCACATGTGGTTTTGATGCTTAGAACAATTTTACACAGTCTCTAGTGCTGGGTATCTGGCTATTAATCAAAGTTAAGAACTGACGTTAAAAGACATCAGTGAGAGAGTTAAAAAATCAAGCTCCAAACATAATTATATGCAATAATTATAGATACACAATAACTTTGACTATCAAATTGTTCATATTCAAGTATAAAAAGGACTGTGTTTCAACAAAAATTCAGTTAATACACTTGAAAGAAGGGCACAACTATTTGAGTGGGTTATTCACAAAATATGATATTCAGTTAGCAATAAACATTAAAATGTGCTTAAATTCATTAGTTATCAAGGTAATACAAATTAAAATCACAACATATACCTTTAAACACCCACAAAAAATTGTTAAAGTGGAAAAAGAAAGACAATGTGTTGGAGGGATTTGCATCGATGGGAATTCTCATACATATTAACAAGGCAGAAATTGGGGCAACCACAACTGCAAACTGCTTGGCAGTATATACTAAAGCTATACATCTGCAAACCTTATCACCTAATAATTTCTCTCTTAGATCTATTCCAAAGAAAAATTCATATGAATATTTAACAAAAGACATGCATATGAGTCTTTTTAGAAGCACTGTTTATAACATCCTCAATTTGAAGACCCAAATGTGCAAAAACAGTTGGCTGATTAAACTGTAATATATTCATAAGCAGAATCCTATAGAGCAGTAAGAATAAATAATTTACAGCTACATACAATAACATAGAGAGATCTAAAAAAGATAATGTTGGACAAAAGAAGACAGATACAAAGAAGTACTGAAAAGAAGTACGGTACAAAGAAATAATGAAAAAGGCCAAACCAAAGTATGGTGTTAGATGTCAGGATAGTGATTATCTTTCATGGAGGGAGCAATGACTAGAAAGCAGCTAGATGATGTTTCACATTTTTTTCTGGGGATACTTATTGGGTATGTCTAGTCTGAAAATTTAGCAATGTTTAAACATCTGACTTGTTCATTTTTTTTGTATTTATTTTATAATTTAATAAACATTTCCTTACATAGAAAGCACAACAGTACAAATTCATTATCTTGCCCAGAGCTATGTTCATTCTTCTGTTCCCTGCTATAATATACTCTACGGGCATTTTGATCTTCAGTTACTCTGCAGAACATTATTCTGGTGCACTATATTAATGCAATCACGCTCACTACAATCATACCAATCAGGGAGTAGTACTCCGAGTACTTTAGCAAGACACATGGATTCCAGTTAGTAGAAAATAAGGCCCAAGAATATTAAAGGACCTGCCACTCAATAACATTTTTAAGGCTCAGATAGTATGATTCATGCCTTTGTATATCCTCTAAGGCACAAGGCTATTTCTTGAATTTTTGTACCACCTTACTTAAACTTGCTAGACTTCTTTGATTTCAGAACATGGTATGCATGACATCTGGAATGCTATTTCAGGGAATTTATCAGGCTACTCAGACATCTTTGAGCAAGAAAGTGTTCTGCAGGATGTCTACTATGCAGCCTTTCCACTTATGCCATATGACTCCACAGATCTGACCCTGCCAATGGTATCTGAGTACAGTATAGAATCACTAGAAAGCCAAAAAGGTGAATTACAGAGCAGACTTATCAAAAACTAAAGTTGGATCTTGCAGAGAACTACTCATCATTTTAAAAACAGCTGTTGTGGGTGTTTGCCCCTAGCCGCTATTAGGGCTGAGCACCTGACCATGAAACAACATGTGACTCTAAAACCAGAGCAGCCCATCCTGACCTGCTTACTCTAAGATCCATCAGACAGGATTGGACAACTGTAGCAGCAATTCATTTACATTGGAAATCTCCCCACTGACCAGAGCAGTTAGGAGTATACTTGGTCATTCGCCTTATATGGAGAGATGCCTGAGGTAAAGACATACATGGATTCTTGAACAAGTGGCTCAGATGTTTAGTCAGGAACCTGGGAGATGAAAGGTTAAAGGATTAGAGCCAAGGGACTTTGGAAAAGGGGAAATGGTATGGATATGTGGGACTGAGCAAAAAAGTGGTACTCTTTGTGTCTCATTTTCGTGATGACCAGAAACCAGACAGCATCCACCACCAAGGAGGAATTGTAAAAACACATGAGCAGGATATTTCTAACACAGGTCAGCTACTTCTTTTCTTAGACAAAACAGTTTTTGTACAGTGTCCTTGAAATCATCACTATCTATAGGCTAACAGAGTATCTGATCTGTCAAAAGAGGATCCCACATAATATCACCTAGAACCAAGGGACACATTTGACAGTAAAAGAGGTGCAACATTCAGGTCAGGACCATAAGATTCATTGGTCCTACCAAACCATGTCTCTTAGAAGTGACCCATTTGGATAATTTATTAAATTCCTCGTTGAGATGATACCTCAGGGATAACATCCTGCAGAATGCAGTGTATATATTACACCACAGTGAATATATAGTCCTGTATCCCCAAGAGTCAGAATCCATGGGTCTAAGAACCAGTGATGATAGTTTTGGCTTCATCACCACCAATCCTTGAAATGCATTTGCAGAGTATTTTCTTCTCAAACTCATAAGTATACACTCTGCTGGATTAAAGGTCCTAGTTCAGGGACTACAGATTTCAACTGGTCACAAATTTGATGGCCCTGTGATGGGATGGAACTTTTGTAGGTTATAAATTTTCTGAATTGTGTAGGGGATGGATGTTCCATGCTCCAGCTAATGTCCTGAGCCTATCTTTGAACTCTGAACTCCAGCTAATGCTACAGTTCTGGGTACAGGCGTTACCTGAGTGCAACTCACTTCAGCTACAATGTGTATATTTCACTTTCTGCCCTGGACCACTGGGATTCACTATTTGGCACATCTGTGGAAAACTTAGCCATTTTTTTTTTAGCTCACTACTGTGTTTTTTATAAGAATTTTTTCTTCTTTTTTAAAAAATTTTTAATTATTATGGGTATATAATAGTTGTGTATCTTTATAGGGTACATGTGATGTTTTGATAGAGGCATGTAATGTATATAGCACAACAAAATGACTATAATCAACTTAGCAATTTTAATGGAAAAATCAACCTAGAAGTGAAGGGTCATTACCCAGTGGGTAAGTACTTTCCTCTTGAGTTTCTATATTGGACAGTTCCCAGTTGCCCACAGGGGTGGTCAGTGGTTCCATGGTGACATCTGAGCCACTAGAGAGGTCCCAATGCAGGCACTATAAAACAAGTTGCAGACCATAACCAAATTCTCTTTTGCTGCTGTGACAATGGGTCCAGTCATCATCTGTGGCATACATATCTTGCTCTGTAAACCTATAACTTGCTTTTGCTCTATAATCCTATCTTTCTCTCCTCAATAAACCTCATTTTCATGCTTGTCTTATGTTGGTGTGTCTGGTCATTCTTCAGCCCTGAGTGTACTAAGAACCAACATTTCAGACTAAAATCTGACACTTATTATATATCCTTGCATAGTCTTTACAATAGGGTAGACATAATTACAGTTGCAGTTGTCAAATTCAACACAAGAAGTAGAAAGTAGAAATAAGATTGTACAAGGTATTTTCAAACTACATGAGCATCCATTGTGAATTGGCTTAAGGAGAATTGGAACCTATCCATATGTACATTTTCCTTTAAAAAATTTATCTGCCAAAGTAAGATGTATATGGTGATTTTATTAAACTCTATAATTAATTTTAGGTAGTATATAAATGTATACTTAGAAAGAAAAAATAATTCTGTGCAGCAGTTCTTTTATGGTGTAAGACTGAAAAGATGAAATGGAGAAGTAGACAATAAGAGAGCTGAATGAGAGGAGCTAATTATTGTCCACTGCTATACCTCATGGCCTACGATGATCCCTGAGTACCCACTGGACAGAAAGAATCTCTTTTTGTTACAAGGAAAGAATGACTCATGGTCAGGATATAGCCTCTCTATTCTTCCTATACAAAGAAGACAATGCAGTTTGGAATGCAGGTGGAAGGGTGCTATCACCATAGAAGCACAAATAATTGTGTAGCTATGAGAATAATGACATTCTTCATCCATTTCTTCCCTTTCTTTGTTATTGACTAGAATAGTGTTATCGTTGGATTTTTTTGTGTGTTCTTGTATTTTGTTGTATGTACGATAATAGAAAAAGTCATTTTAATTACTTCATTTCTAATTTTAATAAAAAAAATTTATGCAGGGATTTCTCCTTGCTTCTACAAGGCAACAAGTATCAGAAAATAGTCAAAAGAGGAAATTAATGATTTACAAACATATTATGTGCCAGATGTCTGTATGGTAATTATTTAGAATGCAACAGATGTTGCCAGAGAAACGTTGTGGGTAACAGTGTTAAGGCCCAACTTGGATCAAACAAACAAACAAAAATCATAGAAAGAGGAAAGAAAGAAAGAAAAGAAAGAAAGAAAGAAAGAAAGAAAGAAAGAAAGAAAGAAAGAAAGAAAGGAGAAAGAAAGGGAAAAGAAAAGAAAAGAAAAGAAAGAGAGGGAGGGAGGGAGGGAGGGGGGAAGCTATTTAATTAGCATTCCTCAACCATTTATTGGTAGCATTTCTAATTCATAGAAGAAATGACTTTGACAGAGAAGAAAAAGATTTGATAGAGAAGAAAATCATTTGATAGAGAGAATGAAAACTGTTAGGGTGGAAAGCCTGGTAGGTGCTCACAGCTCTGGTGAAGAAAGATTTCTCACATAGAGATTAAGATATATAAAAGTAAAAAAGTTTATTTTATCCTTAGTGGGGAGGGAGAGAGAGAGAGAGAAAAGAAAGAGGGGGAAAGAGAGCAGGGAAATGGCATGGCATCCCAAAGAAGGAGAAGAGGATGCCAGCAGCAAGGTCAAGTGGCTTGTTGATTTTAAGGGGGATGAAGAGAAAAAAAAATAGTGATGGCTGTCTGTTGATAACAAAAGGGGCAGCAGGTAGGTAACAAAAATTGCAAAGATGTCAAAGTCCAAGATACTTTAATTGTGAACCTTCTTTGTGCCAGAAACTTTAATTGAAGTATCCTATTTATTTACAAGGATAAGTGCTATTATTTCCTTATTTTATAAGTCTGGTAGGTTCCTCTGTGTCGATGTTCCCTGGTCCTCCAGTTCCCAGTGTCAAGAATGAGTACTGGTACTGAGTGGAGCCGATGACAGAGTGATCACAGACACAGAGCAATTGTATACAGTTTATCACATAAAAGAAAGAATGAAAGTACAAAAGGAAGCTACACAAAGGGAAAATATGTTCCAGAGAGAGTGGAATGGCTCAGTCCCCAGGAGTGGAGAAAGACACTGGAGGCTGAGCACACACTACCTTTTATCATCCCACTAGTTTGCCTCTCCTTTCCCCTGGCAGGATTGGTGACCATTTCCCACCTTTGGGGATGATTGACAGGTCGTGGTTATATAACAGATCACATGGCAGGTCACATAGCAGGGTAGGTTCTATAACAGTCTCCCTTTCTGTGTGTATATCTTTTTCAGAATTCTCCATGAAACTCCACACATTTTATGCTAATTAGATGGTAATCAGCTCCCGATCAGTTAAAGGTTATTAGGAACTTCTACTGTGTATGTTCCCACTAGGGAACAGTTATTAGTTCCAATTTGATTCCTAGCTACAGTTCGGTTTCTGCTCTCTGCCCTTAGCCACCCCACCTACTTGCTACCTGTTCATCCTCCACCAAACCTAACAAGTCTTGAGTGCTGAAATTTAGAATTATTGATAACTTGCCCAGAGTCACTTAAAATTTGTGAATAGATAGGCTGGTATATAACAAACCCAGTTATGTCTGATTCAGAAATTTTTATCTACTGGATTTTCTCAGGACAGCCAAGAATTAGATGCTGCCTAAGTTCCCTTATAGACTCACAGCACCAATTCATGAAGAAAAGATTCAAAAAGTGCATAAGCATCTCCACCTAATCTCAGAAACATATATTTAAAAAACTCTACAAGAAACCTTCTTAAAACGAGAATATTAATATTAGGACTTAGATCTGTCTTTGGGGATTTGGAGAGTTGGGTTTTGGCAAGAGATCAGTCAAGGAGCAGAGAGAAACCCCGCATTTTCCTAAGGGTAGACAATAGGTGTGGGATAGATTTTGTGTACAAAATAGAAGCCTTACAGCTATGTTTTTGTGTCATTAAAATCTTTAGCAGATAAATGATTTAGGTCATTTTACTTATAATTCACTTAGTTGAAATTTCACTTCATTAATCAGACCGAAGAAACTCTTTTCCTTTGGATCACTGCTTTATCAACAGATAACAACTATCCAAAAATATTAATGTGTGGGAGGAAAACTGGGTTCTCCCAGTTTTGTTCTTATCTGTCTTCCTAATTGAGAATTTCATTCCCATAAAAAGAGTGACGATTCTTAAAATATATTTTATACAGGATAAAAGCAGAGTGCATTTCTGGCCCCTGTCCCTATTACCACTTCTTCCAGCTGTATAGTTATGATTGATTATTTGGTGAACAAGAATTTAGCTACATCAGTCTGTTCTTCCGTAAATGTTAATGAAAAGGAAGAGGCAGTTACTTAGGTCACCATACAAAAAATATGCCATTCCAAGCAAACATCATAGTCTAGTAAGTGTAAAAGACATCAATGACACCCAGGACACTGCTCATGGGAGAATAAAAGGAATACATAACTCATTTTCATGAATTGGCAGATACTAAGGAAAAAAAAAAAAGAAAAGGAAGAAAGAGAAAAGAAAGGAAAGAAAGGAAGAAAGAAAGAAAGGGAAAGAATCAGTGCTTTCCCTGAGAAAGAAGATAGTTTACTACTCCTGTGATTTGCTGAGTAACTTTTGCTACTTTTGCTGTGGAACAGATTCTGGGAAACTATTCATTTTTAATTGTATATTTATTTTTACAGTTATTCCTTGAAAGATGGAAATTTACTTTAGACACAAAATCTACTGTCAAAACTATTGTAAGAAAGAAAACTTGTTCTCCCTTCTGTTAAAAGTAAACCAATATACATTCCATACATGTGTATATGTGTGCATATAAATTATTTAAAAAATAAAAATTCTCAACCTACCATGCTGCAAGCAAAATCCCTCATTCTTTTTATTAGTGTATAATCTATCCCACTGTTACAAATCGCAACATATTTTATATGTCACAGTTTTGAGGTGGTCCTTATAAGTCATAGAGGAGTTGTTTAGATGTTTATTGCATATGATACAATTCAAGCCACTATATTATTTGATCAGACACACACACACACACACACACACACACACCACCCCTGATATTACTGTTTCTAATTTTGAACAAATACATGTATGCTTTGCCATATCTATTTGTATACTTTCATAATTTGCATGAATTTTCAACTGAAAATTTTATAATTAATTTTATTCTAGCTGGTTATTGACAGAGAAAGATTTTGTCATTAAAAAAAGAAGAAATGATGAAGTGGTCCAAATTTAAGAGAGTTGGAGAAAGAAATGATTAACAGCTGAGTGAGAACATTTTCAGCAAGTCTCATAATTTTTAGGATAAATTATCTTTGCCTTTACAATCTATATTCAAGCATGTATAAAAAAGAGAATACACATTATTTAAATAACTTCAATTATTTAATTCCTCATTTGCATTTTAATATAAATTTTGATTTCACCACCTGAGACTTTTCATAAGACCAAAATTTAAATACTGAAGTAATTAAGGACTGAGCAAATTGTGAAATTTTTCTCTGCTCTTTTTAATAATTGTGTTTGCTGCCACTCACTGAACCCAACTTATGTCATACAAGGAAGAAGGAAGGCACTTTCCATCATAATATTAATAAGTGGTATCCTAAATTTTTAACATGGTCCTGTTTTAGTTTGTTTTGTGACACTATAACAGAACACCTGAGACTGGATAATTTAAAACATAAATAAAAAGAAATTTATTTCTTACAGTTCTGGAGGCTGGGGAGTCCAAGGTTATGAGGCCCATATCTGGCCAGGGCCTTCTAGCTGTGTTATTGAATGGTAGGAGACAGAGAGAGAAGAAAAACTCATCCTTTTATTGGGAATCTACTCTCATACCAGAACTAATTCATTCATGAGGGCATCAAGATCTAATCACCTCTTAAAGATCCCAGCTCTCAACATTGTTGCACTGGGGATTAAGTTTCCAGCACATGAATTTTGGGGGACACATTCAAACCACAGCAGGTCACAAACTGAATATAAGATAACAATTAAGTTTGTGTGAAAGTTCTCACGCTAAGGGAAAAAAAAAACAATTAGAACTGATTTAATGCTACATTCTTCCCTTTCTCATAGGGGAGAGAAATTCAGAAGTTAAAGTTGGTAGGTAAATTAAGTCTTAAAATGGTCCTTAATATACTCACAATGTAACCTTTGATTTATCTGACACTACATTGATTATCTATATTAATTCTCCTGTCAAACTTGTGTTTTATATAAAGTAATTGCATGTATATGTATATATATCATGTGTGTGCGCATGTGTGTGTGTGTGTGTGTGTATGTACACTAGGACTAGGTTCCAATCTTGTATTACTCTAATACAATAAAAACTTTGGCTGATGTTTTCTATTTTGTTCAATTCAATCTTTGCTGTTTTGCATCTCTTATAGTAAATGACTGCTGCTTATAAATTCTGTAACTTCCTGAATCCTGGAGAAATCTTAAATTCAGAAAAAGTCAAATAAAAAAGTATTATGGAATTTGCATAGTTGGCCTTTAATAAATTTGTGAAGTAACTGTATTTGCTTTCTCCTTGAATATAAAGCAATTGTATACATGACAATTTTTTAGGACTCATTAATTGTGAAAGCCACTGCTACAGTCTGAATGTTTGTGTCCCCAAAGTTCATATGGTGAAACCTAATCTTCAAATGATGGTTCTAAGAGGTGGAGTCTTTGGAAGGAGGTTAAATCACAAGGGAGGGGTCCTCATAAATGGGATTAGTTTTTTAATAAAGGAGGACCTAGAGAGCTTCCTTTATCCTTTCACTATATGAGGACACAGATAGAAGGTACTAATTATGAACCAGGAAATGGACCCCCACCAGACACTGAATCTCTCAACACCTCGATCTTGGATTTCCCACCTCCAGAAACTAATTTTGTTATGAAAAGTAGGACAAAAATTTTATTGTATTAGGGTAATATATCTTAGCACATATTTGTCTACTGATATAATTTTCTCATGTGTTTAATGTGATCAATTATAGTAAATATTTACAAGATGGCAATTATAGTCAAGAAAGTGAATTAGATACTCAAAGATAAGTCCTGACATAATTTCCTAAAGAAGCCCAGAGTGTAATAAGGACACATAAACATAAATAAATAATGTCATTTTAGAACAGGGTTTCTCAACCTCAGCACTACTGGCATTTGAGGCCAAATAATGTTTTGTTGTAAGGACTGTTTTGTGCATTGCAGGATGTTTAGCAGGATCCCTGGAACCTATATGTCAGATCCTAACGTCCACATATACCCCCTCTCAATTATGATAACCACAGATTATTTCTTCAGACATTTGCAGGTACCTCCTATGGACAAATTAAATGGCTGAGAACTATTGCTCTAGTGTATTAAATGCAAAAATGGAAGTGTTAAAAAATTAAAATGTAACTAGATTATTAAATGATTAATACTGGTGGGCATGGGGTGTGCAAGGAAGGAGTGGTCAGGTCAAGGCTATTTTCACTGAACATGTTTTCTGAATAGTCTCCTAAACTGTCACTAGAATAGTGCACAAATCAGCCAGGATGAGCTGCAGACATTACAGGGAGGGAGCAAACGTGTAAAACACAAAGACATGAGGTAGCATGGGGATTACTGACTCATTGTTCCACACAGTATGGGGGAGGTATATAAAGGAAACCAGTATGTTATGTAGGTGCTAGCTCATAGTAGATACTGAAGCCTTTCTAGGAAACTGGGCAAATAGGACCATGTTTAAGGGGGAACATGATCATTTTTGTGGACATGTAATTTGATCAAATTTCAGGTTGAGAAATACAAATTGGCTGCAGTGCGGAGACAAAAAAAAATGGAGAGAACAGCTTACAAGCAAGGCCAGGGCTTCACTGTGAATAAGCAAGAAGAGAGAAGAATCTGACAAGACAGTGTTAAAGGGAAAGAAGAGGAGTGTCTGTATTTGTGTATAATTGGGAAAATACATTAAAATTAATTTTTGGTTCTTGAATATAACAACTGAACATAATGGACAAAGAAAAATGAAATTGAGACTGGCTTAAAGATTTTAGACTGAGCCATATAGCAGATGCTTTCATTGCTTGGCCCATGTCCTCCTGGATCCCTTTACGTTTTCGAATACATGGACTCCCAACAGTCAACACCTGTCCCTTTCTAGAAAACTCCCCCTCAGGCTGTGGGATTTTGCTTGCTGGCACTCATGGACAGCAACATTGTTTGGAAATTTACATTGGTCCTGAGGTGGCACTCAACCAATGACTGACAGGTACAGGAGGAGAAATACGCCAGCTCCTTTGCACCTAAACAGGGCACCTCTGAGATGTGGCCTGTGCTATCTCTAGAGCTTCCCCGACTGTGCTATTTCCAGAACTTCCCTGCAGGATGAAGCCCAAGTTACTCCTTATCATATTTTCCTTGATATTTTACCTTTTCTTAGCCTCTATCCCTTCCTAATACTTTCTTTCTTTCTTTTGTTTTTTTTTCTAAACACAGTGGCTAGTGTTTCCAGGAAACAGTTGTTAATAAAATGTGTCAACACAAATCTGTATCTCAAGGCCTGCTTTTGGCAAACCCAATCTTTTTGTCTGTTTGTTCCAGTTACATGTGGAATATTGGAGATGACCAGTCATATGTGGGCATCTGGAAATTGATATCAGAAAAGTTCTGGTTTTAGGTTTGGTGGATACTAAGGAAATAGACATTTTTTAAACTATTATTGTCTCCTACATAACACCATTCATGTTTGCTCAAGTCTTTCAACATGTAGATTCAATACTTTTAAAATAAAAAAAAAATATATGAACACAGGTTCTGCTAATACATGAGCAGACCCTTATGTAAGAATAGATAGATTGCGAAATTACTATCCTGCTCTACTCACAGTATACATATTTTTTATTATGACCTCTATCCCATTTGTCATTTGACCTGGAGTTTTCTGATTAACTCTGACATTAATTCATTTATTTTCTTATTCCTTTTATTTATTCATTTTTGTGTTCATTACTAATAAATGCTACTATCTATAAAAATTCAGTCTCTGTGTTAGTCACTGGGAAACAATCATGTACCAGAGTTACTTGTCTGCATGTAAAGTAATTATAATGCTTAATATAATATCTGACAACCATATACTCCTATCAATTAACAAAAGATAAATAATTTGCAATATTTTGCCATGGAATATTAATAGATTAAACGTAGCCATTTTAAAAAGTAAAGCATGACTAATGATACATTACACAATCTTGTTTTATACATGCAAAAAATGCAGAACACCTAAATGCTAAAAAAGAAGGAATCAACCAGTTAAAATCCTCATGGTTCTGCATAAACAGGCTACAGGACAGACACTTAAATCTTTCACCTGCTTTACCCCAAACTTCATGGCAATGTGCAGTTAGGAGCTACCCAAGGTTTTCCTGATACAACTTCAAAAGTCGGAGTAAGAAGAACTATGATCCCCACTATGCTATGTGATCACCCTAGCTGAATCTTCACCACTGCCTAGAAGTTTAATTTTCATGATAAACTTCCTATTAAGTGTTCATTTAATTGAATAATTGCATTCAATTCATCAAAATACTGTTCGGAGGCAATGAAATATATTATCCCCAAATTACACATGAAGTAATATTCAAATATCCTCAGGAGGCTAGCACACAATAAATTCTTATTACTATCTACTATCTGCAGCACTGTTTTTCTAAAGTTGTCTTTGAGCAAAGTCTAAGGAAATAAAACAATGAGTGTGCCTTTTTCCTATTTCAGATTTTTTGTGGGCATGGAGGGAGGAGGGATCTAGATTTTACGTAATTCATCCACTGTGTATGAAAATAGCCTAGGAGCAAGGAGTCAGAAATACTGGTTTTGGGTAGCTCTGAAATTCCCTGCCACATCTTCTCTTTGTATAATTTTTTGAAACGTTTTTAACTTCTGATACATTTTATTGCAGTATTTGAAACAGGGGAAATGACACTAAAACTTGGTACAAAGCTTCAGAGTTTTCAAAATGATTTCATTTTCATTATTGCATGTATTAGAGATGGTTCCATGTCCACCTCACAAGGATGCAACAGTACTTCGCTAACTTTCTCTAAAAAGAGAAAGTCCTTTCTACAGCTCTAAAAAAAACTATTTGGTTTAAAGTACTTTAAAAGTACTTATGTTTAAAGAAATCATAACACTAATACTATGTATGTCTTACCAGATTTCTGGGTAATTCCTCGAAGGATATAAAATTGATTTTCTATGAATGAAAAATAGAGGGAAAGTAGGAGTCACTAACAAAAAATGCAGAGCTCAGTGGTAAAATGTGACATGATTTTTAACAGATCTGTTTGAATGTCTTGGTGTCTACAGATGTTCTGTTTTTAACAAGCAGTCTAGCTGTGGAAAACTACCAAACACTGACTTCCAAACTTCCATTTTAGCTGACTAAAAATCATTAAGTTGCTAAAGGCAAAGAAAGTATCTTTGTTCTTCATGTTGTGTCAGCCTACTTGTCTTGCTGTCCTAATCTGTTCTAAAAAAGGAACAAAGGATTCTGCAGGAGAAGACTGACCCTGTCAAGAAAAACATGTATGAATCGAAATGATGGGACCTCTAATCAGCCTTTGGCCACATTTCTTCTTATAGCACCTGAGATGAATCCACTCTGTGAACTGATGTTCGGCAGTTGTTTTCCCCTAAGTGGATTTCTTTCTTAATCCTTGCCTTCAAAATTATTTGACCTTATATTTATTTTTTTGAAAGTTTAACATATACGTTTAATTTTACAGCTATATATCAAGGACAATATAGAGCAGAGGATGGTATATATAAAACTTACTTTTATTCTTGTATGCTAGCAATATTCCCATTCTCAAACAAAAGTAATCCACGATTCAAAGACTAGCTCAGAAACATAATGCAACTTGATAGAATTAGAGCATGCATTCAAATAATATCAATTTACAGAAAGAGGATATCTTCTGGATAGAAAGAAAATGTCTCTCTTTCAATAAATGATTCATATAATTCTTGGCTTGACAACTGGCTTACAAATCCCTCCTGGTGTAAGGAGGAATTGTTCCACTGACATTGACAAACTTTTCATTGATTCTTTACGAGGGTGTTAAATAATTTTTATGTTGAAAGACCATATACTCAAAGATTATTCTTCAAAAATACATACAGCAATGACACTATTCACCATATTACAGACCATTTTTCCTTATTGTTACTATTTTTCTTCCAATTTTGTATTCAAATGCATATTTTAGAATAATATTTCACCACTCTGAAAATATAAATTATGAAAACCCTCTACATTGATGATATTTTGTATTCTTAATTGATAAAATAATGTACCTGCTGGTTGCAAGGGACAGAATATATAATAGAGAACAAATAATATATAGGCTTATAACAATATGAATGGTTAATAATTTTTTTGTAAATAAACTGCAGAGTTATTTTACAAAAGTGAGCATTTGGGAGATAGTAAAATATGTTTTTTGTTCATCTCAATAGTTGCTCAATATCCACCATTTCTCTAAATGTGGACACATTATCAAGATTGCATTAGGACAAATATCAATTTATTTTATAAAACATTGACATCCTAGTAATTTTAATGAACTCAAAACGATAAGAAAGTAATTACCTGCTTTAGAAATTTGGCAAGGTAGTTAAATTAGTTTACTTAAATGTCTAAAACATATCTTCCTAATATAGAGTTACGTATACCTAAATTTATGGGCAAAGTTTCAACTACCTCCTTTACAGTTTCCTAATGGAACAGATTTTTCCACTTGCTTGACCTGAAATTTCTGTACTTAAGATCATTCCTTTGGCTAGCATTTACACACAAAACCACTATCTCAAAAACACTGAAATTAAAATAAAAATTCTACCATATCAGGTAGAAAAGGTGTTTTTTTAAATTTACTTGCTAGTTATCTCCATATTTCCTCTTCTCTCTTACAGCAAAATTTCTGTCTTTTCTGTTTTTTTAAAAACATCCTCCCTCAGTTGAACTATCTCTAATCAATTTTGCCCACACCGTTTAGCCAAAACCTGCTTTCTCAAAGTTGCAAATAATGTCTTACCTGATATATTAAAAGCGCTTGATTACCAGTTCCTATTCAAAGCTCTTTCTTTATTTGGATTTTATAACACCACTTACACTAGTCTTCCTCCTACTTTTTTGCCTGCTACTCACTCTCCTTTTCTAATTCCTCCTCAGTGTCCTAAATTCGCAAGGTTATCGTATACCAGTGGTTCCCAACCTTTTTAGCACCAGGGACCTGTTTCACGGAAGACAATTTATCCATGGACAGGGTGGGGTGGGAGAAGGGTGGAGCACATGGGGGAGGGGGTTGGGGTGGAGCTCTGCAGCCCAGTCTTCGGATCAGGCACTGGGGGACTGCAGCAGTATACCTTAGAGAAGTCTTCGGACCACTTTTCTGTGCTATTTGTATGCCCTCCCTCAATGTTCTCTCTAGGGTTTATGGTATTAAACACTCTCAGTATTCCAAAGAATCTCAAATTTGTCGTTCAGACACAGAACATTCTACTAAATATCTGTCCATCCACTGTCTTCAGATATGTCTAACTTCAATTGTGTGCATAATAGGCATTCAAATTCTAATACAGACAAAGCTGGCTTTCTGATTCCTATGCCTCCTAGCAAATTAGCTCCCCATGTTGCCTTGCCACCTTGGTTAATATCAACTTTTTTTTCTAAATTTTAGCATAAAATATTTACTCTAATTCTTGGCCTCTCTTTCTCTTGTGCACATCTAGTCCATCAACAAAGTCTATAGGGTCAACTCAAAATATATCAAGGATTTGAACATTTTTACTAAGTTGAAAAATACAATAATTGAACTGAAAATTTCATTACTGGTGTTTAACAGAAGGCATCTGTTGACCTAATCATGTTACAGCCATTTAATGAGATTTAATGTTAAATAGAAAGATGAAGAGTAATTTTATATATTTTTAAGAAATGATTTCTAAGATATATAATTAATTGGAAAATACAATACAAAAGTATAGTGCACTGGTTTAGGTACAGAATATCTCTGGATGGTTTACCAGAAAATAAATAAAAAGCACGGTGTGCCCTGGGTGGCATGGTGAAGAAGATGACTTGAAAGCAGTCTTGTGGCTTTATTGTCTCTAATAGTCTTTGAAAATTTGATGTCAAATAGATATTTTCTGATGTATTATTTTAACTACTGATTATGAACTCCCAGTTCATGTGGCTCTTTGTTTTATAATTTCTATTTCTTTATTGATAATCTTTATCTGGTAAGACAACCAAGTCATACTTTGATATGCGTATTTAGATGTCATTTCCTTTAGTTCTTTGAAAATGTTTATAATAGCTGGTTTGAAGTCTTTGTCCAACATCTACTCTCCTTCAGGGACAATTTTCCTTTAAGTTTCCTTTTTCTAAATATATATATATATATATATATTTTTTAATGTAAACAGGATTTTTTTAGATAATATAATGTGGCAACTCTGGAAATAACATTACCTCTCCTTCCAGGGCTTATATTTATTCTTGTGTATTTGCTGTTGCAACTGCTATTGTTTATTCATTTAGTGACTTATCTAGACTAAAATGTGAAATCTGTATTTTCTATACTATTAGCTTACTGAAATTCTCCTTTCAGTTACATTAGTGTTTGATTAATTATTAGTCAGTAATTTCATGATATGCCTTGAACCAATGCTCTTTCACTGTTTGCCAAGAGGCTCTGGGTATGTGTTGGATCATGTTTTCAATAGTCAGTGATTTATAACATGTCATTTCCTTGCCTCAGCCTTCATTTCATGTTTAAAAGGGGCCCAAATGTTAGCCAGAAATGATGGAAATGATAGGTGGGGCTCACTCAAGTCTTTCCTGGACATGCAAACAGCCTTTCATGCATGTTTTACTTTCTAGATCCCAAGGAATATGTGTTTGTCAAAAACCCTTATGTACATCTTATCCCAATATCTTCCTTTTTAAGATTTCAGCCAAGCAGTTTATGCCCACTGGTATTCTGTCCTCAGGCAGCAATAATGTTAGATAATTGCTGCTGATTGTTTTTGAAAAATGTCCTGAAGATCGGGCTTTCCCTGCAGAGTGAGCTCTACACCAGGTCAATAACAGGTGTAATTGGGTTTTTTTTCAGGGAGCTGCAAAACTGGTAAAATAGGACAATGCTCCAGTTCCTGGAATTTTTTTTTAAGGAGCTTGAAATTGGATCTGCCCCCTTCAATGGCTGCTAGGATGCTATTTCTGCAGATCTCATGTTTGCCAGGCTGCTGGTTTTCAAGGCTTCTGGGAAGGTTATATGAAAGAGGGGCGGGGTGATTTGTTAAAAGATTACCCAGACCTGCTGTTTTTAGTGAGGTCAGCAGTTTTTCTTGAATAAACATTCCTCAAATAGTTGCAAACCTTTGGTTAATTTCCAGATCTCTAAAAATACTGATTTTGACAATTTTGCCATTTTTTTAATGAAGAACAGATTTATGGAGGTTCTCACTCCATAGTCTCAGAGGTACTACCCTAGCCACCTATTTTAAAACATTTGAAGAAGGCTGTTAATTTTCCCGAGATACTTATTTCAATATTAAGCAATTTAAAATCACTAATCATCATCATCTTACCTAATTGTGGTTTCAGCTTTTGAAAGAGAGGATATTTCATATGTACACTGGTTCTCTAAATGAAAACCTCACTTGCAGACACACTATTTCATATGCAGCACATTTTGATATTAAGAGGAAAGACCATATTCCCTAACCAGAAACATTTAACTTCCTCTGCATTTAATTTTGAAACATAAATAAGAGGGGAGGATATTTCAGTCATTCCTTCATTTCCCTGAAATTAAAAATAATACTATAATAAAGAAAATGTGTCAGAAAGATATGAACACTAAATATTATAACATACAATTATATTCAATCATTTAATATAAACATTCAAGTGTTGCAACTGAAGAGTTCAAAGGATCTTACTTTTCTCTACATACATATTGTCTTCAGGGACAATAGTATGTCCATTATAGTCTTATGGGACCATTGTCATATATGTGCTTTATCATTTACTGAAAAGTCACGATGTATTACGTGAATATATTTCCAACCACCTCAAATGCAAAAGGAAGATGAGGTGAAAAATAATATCTAAAACTAAGGGAAGAGAAAGTTGTTTTTTTAGTGGGGAATGAAAGAAATGTTGTTTCACAGAGAAAGTTTTGAGACTCACACAAAATTAAGCTTGTTTGACATGGTTTCTCTGATTGTATGCCAAGCACATATAAAGATACGCTTTTCTCTCTTGGTACTCTAAGATTGCATTAGGCAAGGGTTTCAGATCTCTAAACTGTTTCTGAATAATTTCTTCTAGTGGTGGCCTTATCATAAAGTATTTAAAAATATCCCAGTAGAAAGTTCCTAAAAGGATGCTTTCCCAAAATAGAAGTGCACTGGGTCATATGTTAATAACATAATCTGACTAAGCTGAAAGAAATCCTACAGAGTAAAAATAGCTTAGGGTGGAATGCTGAAAAATTAGGAAACATTTTCAGAATCTCACACAATTCATCACTATTTCAGAACAAAGTATTAATTGAAATGCAGAGCAGACAAAATATAATGAGTTAAGAGACATGGAGAACAACATTAAAACTCAACCTCATAGATGCTAACAACATGTAATTTTTTAGGTCACTTCTCCCTGTTACTGCTTCTTTTTCCCATTTCATCAGTGTCTGATTTTTCTTTAGTTACAATATGAATATATATTTAAATTATTTTAACAACAACCTCTGGCCCTTGAAGCCAAATGAATCATTTTTTAAAATAGCTAAGTAAAAAAAAAAAAGTTTTAAAACCTGGCTATACTTAGAATATTTCTCCAGAACATTTTATTTATTTATTTATTTATTTAGCTTAAGTGTCTGTGTGAATCATCAGTGGGGAATGTTTTTAAATGTAGCCACCTGAGCTGCCCTGAATAGTTTGGTTCAATAGAGCTGGCTCCACTAACACAATACGGATTATAAAACAATGGTACACAAGATAGGTCTGAGGAATATGCTGATCCAAAGACTGTCACTGGCCCTCAACAATGTAAGAGTTAAAGTTGAGAGTAAAGTTTCAGAAACATTTATAGCAACTTGACAAAATAATATAATTTTTGTTCAATATAACAACAGAAAATAGCTCCTATGCTATGCTGTACTCATGAATGGAAGATTTTTTTAAAACTGCTTTTAAAAAGGAAATGACTCCATGTGTCTTGAAGAAATGGAAAAATTGATAAATCAAGTTTGGTTCAGTCAAAATTAACTTAAAAATTTAGGAAGAGGAAGCTTTTAATCTATTAAAATTTAATTGAATTCACTTATTTTTGCTTAATTTCAAACCATTTTGATATTTTCTAACATTGTGCATTGATTCCTAGTTACATTGATTATGGTCAAAAAATATGGGTACGATGTTAGTACATTTAAATCTATTAAGACTTTCTTTATGATATGGTATACTTAGTGAAAGTACCATGTGCAGTTGTAAAATATGAGTATTCTGTAGCGGTTGTGTATATTATTCTATTAATGTTAATTTTGTCAAAGTAACTAATAATTTTATTCAAGTCATCTATATATGTTTTCTACTTGTATCAATTATTACAAAAAATGTGAAAACTTCTAAATTATCAATTCCAGTTCTGCCATAGGAGTGTACAAAAACTAAAGCTAATTCTACCCAGTGATAACCTCTATAAACTCTGACCAAAATTAAACAAAAAACAGAACAATAAAAGAGAGATGCAGAGTGGGGCAGCTGGATATGGAATACATAGTAGGTTTGCATCAGAGCTGAGAAATTCTGAACTTAGAGAAGGTGAATTTTATATAATAGCTGCAAAGAAAGCTACCCTTTAATATAGAACTGGATATTATCATTATATTGGACAGTAAATTAACTCGTCTATTCTCCAGAGGGAGACACTATCTCTGTATTCCAAGGCTGTTTCCTGTACAAACATCCTTGAAAAGACAGTTTGAAATAAAATCTGTCAGTGTGTTTGTTTATCAAGTTGCAAGATAAAATACTGGGTGCTCAGTCAAACTTGGAATTTCAATTAAACAATGGTTTCTCAATATAAATATGTTTCCTCCAATACTTGGGTCATATTTATACTAAAAGTTATTCATTGTCTAAGCATCCTCTAATTTTTTTACCAAATATCCCCATTATAATTGTTTTAGAAACATAAAGAAATGTCAAAGACCTATAGAGAAACTTCTGCTAACATAAAGTTCCCGGTGTTGTTTTTCTTTTTGTAACTTTTCCCTCAGTACAAGCATCAGTTGCCAACCTGAGCAAACAATACCATGATAGGAACTCCACCATCCCTGTGGTTAGAGGGACTGAGGGAAAGAGCCCAGACAGACTGGAGAGTGATGAGAGAATCTCAGAGAGGAAACAATGAGTAAAGGGTATACCAAATCTTTATAATAAACTCTTACTCTAACTAAAAGTATTGCCTGCTAAAATAAAATCACTAACATCCTCCAACTGGTAATAAAAGAAATCTGAGTCTAAACAACCTAACAGCCATGAAGTCAAGGATACAATTTGAAAGCATTCACTATGTAAAAAATTAAATATAAAAGAAATTTTTGACCTATTCTCAAGAAAAAAAAAAAAAAAACAGCAAAAGTATACCAATACTTAAGTACTTAGTTATTGCAGTTTTCAAATAAAGATTTCAAAGCAGCTCCTCTAATCATGCTCCTTGAAGAAAAAGAAAATAGAATTGAAAGAAAGGAAAAGGCAGGAAATTTCAACCAAGAAAGTAAAAACAAATAAAAATTTTAGAATTGATAACTACAACTTCTGATTTAAAAATATCCAATGATAGATTAAGTAGCAGAAGGTAAAACAACAAACAAAAAAAAATAGTCAGGAACTTCAAAATAGTTCAAAAGAAGTCATACGTTATGAGGTGCAGAAAGGGAAAAAAGGTAGGAAAAAATAGCCAAAAACTGAGAGAATGCTGAGACAATGTCAAAGGGTCTAACAAATGTGCAACTGGAGCTCCAGAAGGATCAATGAAAATGTTTGGATATAACAGTATTTAAAGAAAAATGGCTGAAAATTTTCCAAAACTGGGAACAGATGTAAATTCTGAGTGAAGACTGGTAATGACAAATTCAAAGTGAACCAAGCCTGGACATGTCATCAAATTGTTGAAATCCAGATACTAATTCTTCTAATTCATGAACAGGAGATATCTTTCCATTTATTTGCATCCTCTTCAATTTCTTTCATAAATGTTTTATAGTTTTTATTATAGAGATCTTTCTCGTCCTGGTTAAGTTTATTCTTTTTTTTTCTTTTTTTTTTTTTTTTTGGTAGCTATTGCAAATGAGATTGTTTTCTTGATTTCTTTTTCAGATAGTTTGCTATTGGCATACAGAAACATTATTTATATGCTGATTTTGAATCCTGCTGCTTTACAAAATGTATTTATTAGTTCTAACAGTATTTTGGTGGAGTCTTTGTTTTTCTATATATATGATCCTGTTGTCTGCAAACAGGGACAGTTTGTTTGGATGTCTTTTATTTCCTTCTCTTGACTAATTTTTCTGGCTAGAACTTACAATACTGTGTTGAATAAAAGTGGTGAGAGTGGGCATCCTTTTCAGATCTCAGAGGAAAAGCCCTTCTCCTTCCCCCAAGCTGTCACTGCCTGGGGTTAGAGGAAGGGTGGTGTAGGCAATAGAGATTGTACTTCCTATGTCTTTAATGTGTCTTTTCTATTATTGTGCTAAAACCAGGTACTGTGATCTCTCATCTGGTTTCTTTCAGTATTGTGAAGCTTTTTTCTTGCATGCATAGTAGTTCCATTTGATGTTCTTGTAAAGAGATGATCACTGGAGGGCTCTATTCTGCCACCTTGCTCCATCACATAGAGGCAGACACGGGTGGCAACAAAATGAGGTAGATCTTTGTAACTACAATGCATGCCTGTCTATCCTCTTATATCATAAAATGAAAAGTTTTAGAAAAAGAAAAGGAAAAACAAAGAGTAATTGCCATTCTATTGTTTTCTTAATATCTGAAAATAATGACTTTCTCAGACCCATCAGAGAAATAAGGTTGCTGGGAAAACCATCAACCTGAAATCTAAAGAGAGACAGGTGCACCAGCATCTGCAGCTGAAGTCTGCTTGCCCAGACTAAAAGCCACTTAAGCCCTAAGTTGGTGAGAACACTTATGCAGTCAATGTGATGAACTGTTAGAGGCTGAGGGTGGACTAGCATGAGAATGAGAAATTCCCAGGGAATAAAGTCCTAGGTGGGTACCAAAACTTTTTTGGATTTACCTCTAACTTGAATCCATGTTCTTATAGTGAACTTACAGGAAAATCCCTTCATACCTCTGGCAGGAAGAAGGGAAAATCATGAAATATACCCAGAGTTTTACCATAACAAAAATATAACCTTTAAGAGAAAGGACTTTGCCAGACAGAGCCTAATCCCTGCTGGTAGAAGACAATGTCTCCCAGACCTACTTTCTACAGGCTTCCTACCTCACCTAAGGAGAAAAAAAATGAAAACAAAACAAAACAAAAAACACTCCATAGTCAACGAGGTCAAGGATTCAAGGAGAGCTGCAGTCAGAGAATGGGAAAGAGGCCAGGAGAAAAAACTATAACACTAGAGAAACATTTGTGAATGTCACAACTCTGAAATAGGCACACTGAAAGACTAAGAGTTAATTTGAAGAATACAAAACACTCCATCTTACCCCCAAATCTACCACCACAACATCCCTAAACCTTACCACTACACCCTACAGTATAATAACAATGGACTAGAGTGGGGAGACCCTGTGAGACACAACCCTCTATGAGGAGGGGTATTTACAAAAGCCCAAAATCAAGAGGAGAGCAGAGCAAGGCCACTAAAATTGAAGTCTCTGGCACAAAAGACTACAAAAGACATTAAACAAAGACCAACCAAAACTAAAATGCAAGGAGAACAAATAAAGATTAAAAAAAAAAAAAGCATTCAAGAACTATGGGAAATATCAAAATTCTATGTTATTAAAATAACAAAAGGAGAAAAGAGAAAGGCAGAAAAATATACTTGAAGCAATCATGGCAAAGATATTTCAAATATTAATGGCAAACACCAAACCACAGATTCACATTCAGGAAGCTCAGAAAACACTAAGCAGAATAAATACCAAATAAGCCACAACTGGGCATATAGTAGTCAAGATAAAGAAAACCAAAAACAATTTTTGGAAAAATTCCACATAAAAGAAACACCTTTTTTTACAGTGAAACAAGGTTAGAATTACGGACTTCTTGTCAAAAACCATGCAAAGAAGTTGAGAAAAGAGTGAAATATTTAAAATTTCAAAGAAAAGAACAACTACCTAGAGTTCTAGGTAACGAAAATATGTACCTTGACATTCAAACATGAGAAGAAATAAAATTCTCAGACAAGCAAAAAAATGAGGGAGCAGAACTTTCCTGCAAGAAATGATAAACAAAGTTGTTCAGAGAGAAGGAAAACGATATGTTAGAAATTGGATCAACACAGAGAAAGGGAGGAAGGCAATGGATGAGGAAGAAATGAAGGTAAATATATATATAATATTATATATATTATGTAAAACTATATATAATTTTCACATTCCTAAGTGATCTAAAAGCAAAAGAAAAGTTAGAAACAATGAATTAATGCAACAATGTAAAAAATAGAAAACTTCCATAAACATGGTAAATATTATTACACCTATGTTGATAACCACTGAAAATGGAAATGATCTAAATAAATCAATAAAAAGAGATTGCCAGAGGGAATTAAAAAAAATAAGATGCAACTATGTTATCTATAAGAAACTCACTTTAAATCTAAAGACCCAAACAGGTTAAAAGTAAAGAAATAAAGAAAGATATATCATGCTAATACTAATTATTGGAAAGCTGGACTAGTTATATTAACTTTTTAAAAAGTAGCCTTCAGAACAAAGAAGATTATTAGGGACAGAGATTAAAGATAAAGAGGTCAATTCACCAAGAGGCCAATACAATCCTTGACATGTATACATCTAAAAAGAAAACATCAAGATGCAGGAGGTAAAAATTAATAGAACCAAAAGGAGAAAGAGACAAATCCAATATTAGATTTGGCGATGTCAACATGCCTCTGTCAGTAATTGATCAATCAGGCAGAAAATCTGCAAGAAAATATATGACCTGAACAGCACTATCGATCAACTTGACCAATTTGACATTTATAGAATATTCCATTTAACAACAGCAGAATGCAGCCTCTTCTCAAGCTCACATAAAACATTCATCAAGATAGATCACATTCTGGCCCATAAAACACACTCTGACATATGTAAAATGATAAAAAGGATTAAAACTATGTTCACAGATAATTAAATTAAATAAGAAATCAAAAAGAAAGATAGCTGGAAAATCTGCAAATATTAAATATTTGCAATTTAAACAGAACACTGATAAAATGACCCAGATGTCAAAGTAGAAGTCTCTAGAGAAATTTAAAAATATCTTTAACTAAATTAAAACAAAAATGTCACTAGAAAATTTTAGAGATACAGTGAAATCAGTGTTTAAAGAGAACTTTATAGCATTAAATGCATGTATTAGAAAAGAAGATCTAAAATTGATAATCTATGCTTTACCCTCGAAACTATAAGAAGCAAATTTTTTCTAAAGCAAGAAGAAAAAAGAAATCAAAAAATTCGATTAAAAGCCAATAAAATTAAAAACAGGAAAATAGAGAAAATCAATAAAGTCAAAAGATGATTCTTTGAAAACATTGATGTTGTTGATACACCTCTAGCCAGACTAAGAGTGTGTGTGTGTGTGTGTGTGTGTGTGTGAGTGGGGGGGAGTGAAAGAGAGAGATTCTCATCCCAACGACATTAAACAAATATTAAATAATACAAGAATGCTCTATGACTACAAATTTGATAATTAGATAAATGATAATTTTTAAAGTCACAAAATACCAATGGCTTATATTCATTAAAGAAGTTGAATCAATAATAAACTTCAAAAACAAACCAAAGAATTAAAAGAAAGAAAAACACCAAGCCCAGATTCACAGATAAATTCCACCGAACACTTAAAAAGGAAATGTTACCAATTTTCCTCAATCTATTTCAGAAAATAGAAGCAATGAAAGCACTTCCTAACTCATTCTATGATTCCACATTACCCCAGTATCAAGATCAGATAAAGATATTACTAGAAATAAAACTACAACCGACTATCTCTCAGGAACATGGATAGGAAAATTCCAACAAAATGTTAGCAAATTAAATCCAACAATTCTAAAAAAGAAATAGACACTGTGATCAAGTGGGACTTACTCCAGCTATGTATGGCTAATTCTACATCCAAAAATTAATCAAGGTAATCGCTATCTAAAGAAATTAAAAAATAAAATCATATGATCTTATCGAGACAGAAAAAGCATTTGACAAAATTTACACCTTTTTGTGATTTAAAAAATCCTTCTCAGCAATCTAGGAATAGAGGGAAACTTCAGATGATAATCTACAAAACCCTTTAAGGCTGACATAATACTAAATGTTGAGAAATTGGATGGTTTCCCCTAAACAAGGGGAACAAGGCAAGGATGTTTTCTCCCTTATCATTCCATGTCAATATAATATTGATTGTTATAACTAGTGCAATAAGAAAAGTAAAAGAAAGAAAATACATAAAAAATAATAAAACTGCTTTTATTTTCAGAAGACATGATTATCTGTGTAGAAAACTTGAAAGAGAAGCTATACAAAAACTCCTGAAATTAAGTATAGCACACTTCAGGATACAGTATTAATATAAAAATGTCAATTGCTTCCTAATATACCAACAATGAGCATTTATTTGAAATTTTAAAAAATATTATTCATCACAGCAGCAAAAAAGAAGAAAGAAATACTAAGGTATACATTAACAAAATATGTACACAATCTATATGTGAAAAACTAATGAAAGTAATCAAAATAACTGAAGAAAAGAATCAAAGATGATCTAAATAAATGGGGGAATGTTCCATGCACATGCATTGCATTGGAAGACTCAATATTGTTAAGATATTACTTCCTCCCAACTTGATCTGTAGATTCAATGCAATCCAAATAAAAATCCTAGCAAATTATATGTATAATTATTATGTGTCAATAATAATACATTTTTAAAAACTGTAATAAGATGCCACTTCATACTCACTAGGACGGCTATAATAAAAAAAGACAATAACAATTTTTCGTGAGTATGTGAAGAAATTGGAAACTTCCTTTATTGCTAGTAGGAATGTAAAATGGTACATTTCCCATTCCACATAAATTTTAGAATTAGATTGACAATTACACTGACTTCACAGGGTTCACAAAATTTGTTTACATAGAAGACACCTACATTCATTCAAATTAGAGAGCAGTAAAGTTTATATAATTGTGGTAAATTATTTTTATAGCACAAATATCCCTTTAAAAGTGTAGAGAAGAGACCAATTAATGTGGTATGAAATATATCCAAGACTTTGGAAGAAAATAGAGCTTGAAGCAGCAGTGAAAACGGCAGGGGTGCTACTCTGATTGAATGAAATATATAAGAGCATGGATGCAAGAACTGTTACATATTATTTCTACAAACTGTTAAGTTTTCACTATTTGACTGGAGCAGAAATAGTGAGTATTAATAATTAAACCAAAACCTGATAATGTAGAGCCTTAGCACTGTGCCTAAGCAAGACTGTTAAAATACAATAATGGCAGTGTTGAGTAATCATTTGTTTGTGTCCTGAGTAGATTAGATAGAGTTGAGAGGCCAAATAGGCTTCATTAGAATATCAGAGATAAGGCATTAGGAGGGTAGCAGTGAAAATAAGAGAGTAGTGTATAAAACATAAATATTTTGATTTAAATAAGAAAAAAAACTTTGAGAATGACATATTTCATTCCTTATGTATTGACCCATTGTTCAGAGTATATAAGTAATTACATATTTCTTAAATCATTGTTCATTCAATTTCAGAGTGAAAACAAATGGCATGAAAGTATTTTCAACATAAATATGATACCTTCAACATTAGGTCCTAAAAACTGTCTTTATGCTCATTGTCATTTTCTATAACCTCAGTTTCTGATACTTTGACAGCCTGAAGCCTTGTAAAAGGAGCTGTGACATCTTTCATTTCGACTAAAAGTTTCATAGAAGTTTTTTTCCTTACTTTTTAGCAGTGAAATTAATTTTTTCCAAAGTGAGAAAATAACTCTATTCTCAAGAGAATCTGGCTATTCTTTTTATAAAGTAATAGACTTAAGGTTTCTGAAGGAAGAGTTTTCAACCTCAATTTTTCTGTGTTGTCATTTGATTTAAAAGTTGTTAGAAGTTTTATTCTGAATTTTATTTCCAAACTTAGTGAAGACTATTTTCTCTCTAAAATGATACTCATTCAATTTCTATATCAAATCTGAAATTTATATTGTTGAAAGCTAGCATTAATGCTACTAATAGAGAAAAATTTCCCACTGCTTTCATTTTCATTTTGTTAGTAAGATCTTACATGAAAAAAAGTTGTTTTTTTTACATTGAAGTCCAATGTATCATTTATCTTTTTACATTCTTTGAGCTTTCTTTGTCCTCTCTAATAAATCTTTGCCTAACCCATATTTTTAAATATGCACATAGAAATTTAGGTCTATGATCTGTATCATATTGATTTTTGAACATGATTTGAGGTAAGGGTTGATATTCACTTTTTTTTTTCAAAATGCATATCCAATTGTTCCAACATCATTTCTTGAAAAAATCGTCCTTACCTCACTAAACCATCTCAACAAATTCTACCATTAAATAATATTACACACATAATATATCACATAAGTTCCTCACATCATAATTTTATTTTAACCCTTTGTGCTGAAATTGTTATACATTTTACTTCTGCATGGTTATAAATTTCAAAAGATATTGTTATTTTTATTTTAGAAAATCAATTAGCTTTTAAAAGTTTAAACATAATAAAAATGTATTTTACATCTATCTGCACATATTTTGTTTCGGCCCTCTTTGTTTGAGTGTGGAGGTCCTAAGGTCCATCTGTTATCACTGTGCATTTGCTTGTGAAAATTTTTTAAATATTTCTTAAAGTAAACCTCAAACAAAATGGATTCTCTCACCATATGTCAGTGTGATAATCTTCATTTTGCCTATATTTCTTAAAGATATATACAGATAGTATAGAATTCTAAGTTTATAGTTTTTTTTAATTTAAAGATGTCCCTCCATTAGCTCTTGGTAGTGCACTTCATACCAAGAACTCTGCTAACACTCTTTTCATTATTCCTCAATATATAATTTTTTTTTTCTCCAGCTTCCTTTTAACACTTTAAAAAAAGCACTTTGGTTTTTAGAAGCTTGACTCTGTCATTCCACTTATTTATTTGTTTATAACTTATTTATTATCTTGCTTGGGAGTTCTCTGATCTTCTTGGAATTTTGGACTTTTCAACATTTTTCATCAATTTTAGAAAATTCTTGAGAACTCAGGAATGGCCAAAGATTTCTTAGGTACAAGTCATAAAGCATAAATAGAAAGAAAAAAATAAAAAATTGACAAATTCATTGAAAGTTATAAAGACAGGCCTTTGGAAAAACACTATTAAGTAAGGCAAAAAGAAAGTCATAAAGTGGGAGAAGATATTTACAATACATGTATCTGTCAAAGTCTTGCACTCTGATTAGAATATGGGATGATTTCCCAAAATAAGATAATTTAAATGACCAAGAGCACATAAAAAGTTGCTCAGCATCATTTATTAGGCACAAACTAAAATCACAATATGGTATCACTACACAACCACTAGAATTGATAAAATAAAAAAGGCTTACAAGAAAAAATGTGAACAAACTGGACCTCCCCTATATTTCCGTCAATGACACAAAATTTTATATTTTTTCAAAGATCACTGCTGTTTTGGCTAAGTTCAATATACACCTGCCACATGACTCAGCAATTCCACTCTTTGGTATTTAACAAGGAGAAATGAAAACATACCTTCACACAAACACAGAATTTCATATCATCTTTATGCTTAGTATCCTCAAACAGGAAACAACCCAAATATCTATCAACTGGAAAACAGTTAAAATGTGATATATCCATACAAAGTAATACTATTCAGAAATAAACCACAACAAACTACTGATACATGCAACAACACAGATGAATTTTAAACACATTATGCTGATTGTAAGAAGCCAGACTCATTGCTTTTACAATTAATGGATGCTTTGCCTCAGCTTTGCCCTTTGAAAACAATCTATATACTTTGGTTTACTCATTTTCCTATTCACTGAGGAAATAGTAGATACAGAAGATATCAAGGTAAATATTAAACAAGTGGGTAGAATGTAACATAAGATTGAGGAAAGGAAGGAGATAAATTATTGAATATTTCACACAGAAATAAGTTATCTAGACAAAATGTAAAGGAAAGAAACACATTTGGCAAAGAAGAGTGAGGCAAAGGGAGAGAGAGGGACAGATGAAAAGAGAGAATGAATGAGTGGGTAAACAAAAAAAATAGAAAGCAATTAATATAAATAATTTCTCCTTTCAGAAAATCCTAAGGCTTTCTATACGATATATAGGAAAAGAGCAATAAGACTCAAGGAAACTTACTGAAGTTCTGCTGACTATGTTGCAAGGGTTCCATTCAATCTGATCTATCATCAGAGGCCCTGTCTCCTTGGTCAAGTTGCTTACCTTGTCTGGGATAATGTTATTTCCTCTTTTTGTGAAGAGGAGAGAGGTTTTCTTTAACCCACTTTCAAATTCCAGAATAAGTGTTACATCAAGAAAAATATCCCCATATATTTTAGAATATTAAATCAAAACTACTATGAACCTTGCCTTTCTTTTTCTACAGTAAATTTGGTAGCAATATCACATAGTTAAATATAACACATAACTTTGCTCAGGCAATTTTTTTTTCTGTTTTGATTGTTAACCGATACATTTTATTTTGCCTTACTAAATATTTAAGATAAAGACTTACAAATAGTTAAATAAAAATTTTCATAGGGCCAATTTTTCATAGAGCTGTATTCTTTAAGGAAATAATTGCCTTTTTACTTATTTAAATGCAGTACTATGAAAAATGGTGGTCACTTTTGCTGCAGACACATTTACGTGTTCTGAATGCTCAGTAATGTATTAATGTAACAGCTCAAACGTTATTTGAAACTACCAATGAATAAAATAACTCCAAATTTAGAACCTGAAATAATTAATGCAGTAGTTTCTAAATCTTGGCTATTTGGGTCTAACCACTCACTAGGATGATGTCTTAATCTGTAGCTTATCTAGATTGACATTCTAATGGGATTTCTCTAAAAAGTCTAAGGTGCCACATAATAGGTCAGCATTTAATTTTCAAGTTCAGTATCAGAAACAAAGTTGTGCAATTTATCACTTCATAGAGTGAATCAATCTCAATATTGGTATAGGTACTAGAACACAGAGTATACTTAGCACAGTTGGACAGTCTTATTTTTCTCACTGATGTCCTTTTTAACTTTGTGATTGCATTTTGCAATAAATTTTTCATCATTTTTTTGTCAAAGTCTTATCTCTCTTGATAGTTATTTGTAGATCTAGACTAAAATTCAAAAATTCTTTCCTCAATAGTAGCGTTGATATATGAAAAGCACTTTCACATGCATCAAACACAATTCTTTGGTCTCCAATATTCTTAGTCAAACTCAAAATAATAACAGCATCAGATGGCTCACTGATGATTCTTAGTACATTAAAGTCTACAATTCCAACATCTTTTTTTGGCTCAATGTTGGTAATTATTAAAATAAGTTGCTACTGTGTCAATAGCATTATTAATTGTCTTTCCTAGTTAGCTAGTTGCAATTATTTTCATAATCTTAGAAGATACTCAAAAGAATAGAAGCTCTCTTCTCCTTCCTTGTATTTTGTCTGGATCTATATATAACCTCTGTGAATTATTCATCACCATGAAAGGCTTCATATCTGCCTCGACTACTGCATTATCAAATGTGTATCAAGAACAACATTCCATCAAAATGTGTTAGTGGGGTTCCCTGCAATACTAATCTTTGCTTGGGATGATCCTATTTCCCAGATTATTGGTAATCATTCAACTTTCCTGTTCTAGAATAAATTTCCAAAGTGATAGGCAGCATCAAGATCAACTCCAACTCTAGTTTTATTTAATCTTATTGCTAGGGAAGTTTAATATAGCATGTTGGAAAAAAATGGTAGATACTAGGATGACAATGCATTCAATAAAAGTATCAATTGAATTTTAGAAGTCTAAATTTTTCCATAAAAATTCTCTATTTGTCTTTCTTGGAGGTAATTTAATTCAAGACTCTTATTTTAATGATAAGCAAAATGAGGCCTTATATTATACAATTGAGTTTATAGAAGCTAAGCCAATTAATCATTGGTAGGGCAGCATTTTGGACTAATTTCTCTTAGTTCCAATTCAAAGGTTACTAACAGTTACACACAAAGTACAGCTTTGGAACTCCATAAAAAAGAATATTACTTTTCTTCAAACATAAATTCAAAATAGAATTATTTGAAGATGAATACTAAAAAGTACAAAAGGATAGCAAACATTTTTTTAAAAATTTCTGGAGAGTTCATCAGAATTTAAAAGACTTAAAATCATCTATGGCTAACAGTTATGAAATACTGTAAGAAAATATGAAGACTTCATTGTAACTAACCCATGCTTTAATCACATTATTTTGAAGAAAATTTTTAAAATTTTGACTTTGAACAGAGAGAAAATCCAGCTGAATATTAAATGTAATTAATTGTATCACACTATTTGTAAAGAAAGATGGTTTTAAGTTGATTTAGGAAGATAAAAGGATATTGCATTCCTATTGTTGCTGTAACAAATTGCACAAATTTATTGGCTTAAAGCCACAGAAATTCACAGTTCTGTGGGATAGAGTTCTGACATAAGATTCACTGGACTAACATGAAGGTGTCTGCAAGGCTGTGTTCATTCTGGAAGTCCACCTTCTAGAGGCTGCCCACACTGCGTGGCTTATGACACCGCACCATTACAAACTCTATGGCCATCATCAGGGGGATCTTTTCTGACCAATCTTCTTGACTCATTTTTTATAAGGTCCCTTGTAATTACATTGGCTTCAGGATAATTCCCTTTTAAAATCTCTAATTGAATTTTATCTGCATAGTCTCCTTTATCATGTAAAATAATATCTTGGGATTAGGGCATGGACATCTTTGGAGGGCCATTGCTTCACCTACCACTGGAAAAAAAAAATGATCCACTATGAAGCTAAGAATAAGAGGATCTGAAAAACGATATATTTGGCCTTTCTCTGCCAGCAACCATAGCTACATCTATGTATGTATGTTACACAACTATATGAATGAATTTATTTTTCTTCTCCAAATTTCAATTTATTCATGTGAAAAATTTGGATGACGCTCCAATTTTATAATTAGAAGCTTGCTACTTGTGAGTTAACTGTCACTGAAAATGTTCAAATAGTCTGTTTTCAGTAACATATAATGGAGATTCATATTTAAGGGAGAGAGATGGACTAGAAGATCTATATAAAATGCTCTATCCAATGATGTCTTTGATCTATTATAATCTTCTAATATATGATTTATAGATATCAACTGGTTTGATGAAAAACATTACTTTGTATAACTGATCTAAATGGTTACTACAATGTGATTTTTTTAATGATATGATGAGTTGATAAAATATACCATTTGGAACAGTGAGTATGGCAATTCCGCTTTTTAAGCCACATATTGACACTGAAAGTACCCATCCAAATTGCTTAGCTATCAGTGACCACAGACAGTATGAATTGTTCCCCATTTTGAAAATTGGTCTACCTTTACACTTAATATTATTTAATTGAATATCTGCATAGTATATTATGTGCAAAGCCTTATAATAAGCATTTTGAGAGAGTCTAGAAATGAGAATGCAGTGATTCTTATGCCAAAGGATTAAACTTATAGATTGCATGCCTGTACATAAAAAAATAAAAAATCAATACCCATTCTCTTCTGATTAATCAGCAGATATTGAAAAAAAACCTGTAGCTAACTATCAGGGTTTCTTTAGTGCCTAGTTTTATGTGAGGTTAATGTTATCTATTTCATTTTTAGAAAATAATTCATGATTCATATTAAACAAATTTGCAGATTAAAAACCACTGTCTACTCTTCTATTAAAATATTTAATCATACTAATTTTGTGCTACTTCTGAAAGATGTTTTGTGGAACCAATAAATGGGAAAATATGTATAAATATAAAATTTGAGTTAATACTGTATTTTATGAAAGGTTTATTCTGATAGCAAAGCTTAATGCCTATTATAGTATAACTTTGGGATGCTAACTATTACATCAATAACTCATTGTAAAGCATCCTTTTCTCTAATGAATCTTAGGATAATAAAGTTTAACACATCTTTATTAATTTTTAAGTATTTAAAAATGTGTACCTTTAAATATTTAATTTTTTTTTTATTTTTCAGATTTAAATCAAGGAGTGCAAACCAAGTTTAACTTTAATTATAGAAATGCTAGATGTATTTCTTTTTACTTTTTTCTGCATTGAAAAGTATGACCTTGTTTCCAAAGGAAATAAATAATAAAGAATAATATTTTTTAAAAAATGCCCATTTAAAACATCAAAGCAGATAATTGGTTCCTCTGCATGCTGCTGTTGTCTCTCTGGAGGCTGAAGACTTAAATGACACTGATTATACCTGTTACTCTAATGCATTATTCATGAAATTGGTGATAGAGCATCTTGAAACAGCCTGTCATTTTCCATTACATTCCATCAGAGAACATATGCTGCTCTCACAGTGTACTGATACTGAGGCATACATAACACACTCAGAGAAAGCATATGGAGGCATTATAGGCTTTCTGATGAGCTTTTGAAAATTCTTATTCAGTACTTTGAATGGCTTATATGATTATGCAATGCTTTGACTAACAAACTTCAACAGAGGAGGCAATGGGTAGCCATCTCTTCAGTAGCAATCTGGCCTATTACCAGCTATTAGACCTCAGGCTTCAGACCGCTGAAGCTTCAATGACCTTTGTCCTAACCTGTCAAAGGGGGTTAAAAAGGTGGTTGTGAATGTAAAATATAATAACAGTATATGAATCCTGTCAGCAGCTATCAGAATAATGATATTCAACAAATGCTAATTGTATTTGCCAGATTTCTGACACATAGTCAGGTAAGAACATAGGCACAAAGGGATTTTCAAAGAAGTAAAAGGCACTTCACAATTCTAATTAATGGAAGCTATGCATGTTTGCTTTATTTTGGAGTAATTAACATTTTACTAAATATACTTCTTTTCCACAATTTAGAATGTAGACCTTTAGATCATATGTAAGGTATCCTTGTGGCTATAAGATTTTGACAATGTTTTAAACCTAATGTCATTCAGCTGTACTGGAGACTTTCTTCTGATTTGTCAGTGCCATGTGCCACTGGATGATAACATTTAGCTCTACGTCTGTATTACCCTGAAAATGGGATGCTACATTTTTATCAGTAAGAAACACAGTCAGAGAAGGTTTTGATTATTAAAATAGAAAACTTCTCTCTCTTTCCCCCTTTTTTGATGATTAGTTAACAATGTTTGCAAAGAATTCATATGCAGCTGGTTCTCTGACTAAGCCCATTAAAGATTTACCGGTTTAAGATTAAGGAAATAATCAATGTCTTCAAACATGCAATATCCTTAAAACTTAAGAGAGTTATCTCAACTTTGCATTTTGGGATTATTCTTCTCATTCCTTTTTTAGGCAGAATTGAATATAATCTTGACATATGGGAAATCTAAAAATAAACAGACAAATTTCTTCAGAGTGACAACGTGGGAAGACAATTTATCTGCTAATAATCCAGAGCTCAAACAGTGGGTGTGCAAAGAGTTAATGAGTTAAAATCAGCAGATACATACTTGATGTGGTAGAGAATACCTGGATTTTGAGTTTCAGATCAGCTTGGCTTCTACTTGGAAAATATTTTGAAAAAAAAAAATTTACAATGAGAAAGGTAATATTAATCAAATTACAAATAATATAGCACTTTTTTACTGAATGCTGTTACTATGAATCATTGATATAATATTTCCCAGACACAGTAGAGATTTATGGCTGAAACTAATACAAGGGCAATGAATGGATTGTTTACCCCTCTTTGACAATGCAGTTGACTCCAAAAAATCTTTATGTTATACTGTGTCTTCTTTTAACAGATGATTTGAAAGTTATTGCATTCAATTCTCATAAAGTGACAGAGAAAATATTGTATTTTTAGTTTTAAAATTTACAGTAAGAATAACATAACTGAAGAACGAAATCAAATGCATATGTGTATATCTATGTATGTGTGTGCATATACATACATTGCATTATATATGGTAATATAATACATTATAATATGTAACACATGACAATATATCATATATATACACAATGCATGTGTTATATATACACATTATATGTAATTCAAATATAATATATTTGAATATATATAATATATATATACACACAGAGAATACACAATTTTTTTTCTGAAAATAGAGCAAGAGGTCAGATTTATTTTTTCTCTCTCTGTTTTTACTTAATTTAATAAACAAACATTACACATTGTGTATCATTCTTTCTTATGATTTCTTTGCCCCCCCTACTGTATGATTCCATTCATATAAGGTACTTAGAGTAGTTAAATCCATAGAAATACAAAGTAGAAGCAGGTTTTGGAGCGGGGGCTAGAGGAAGGGAAACAAGGAGCTCTTGTTTAATAGTTACAGAGTTTTGATTCTGCAAGATGAAAAATGTACGGGGATAATGGTTGCAAAACAATGTGAATGTACTTAATTCCTCTGAACTGCACACTAAAAATGGCTAAAATGTATTAATTTATGTATAGTTACCATAATTTATATCTTAATTTTATGTATAGTTTATCACAATATCAAAAAAGCACTTTAAAATGAACAAACTATAGCTATCTGCAATAGCATGGATGAATATCACAAATATAATGTCGCATAAAGGAGAGGAGATGTAAAAGTACATACAGTGTATAACTTCATTTATATAAAATACAAAAAGCAAACAAAACAAGTTCTGGCTTTCAGTAATAGTGGAGTAGCTTGTTGAACTGCCATGCTCACAGAGAAAAATGATAAAATCTTAAGAAAATCATTATACAGAAACACACATCCATATGTACATATATCTATATGTGTAGGATATAGGTATGCTTAAGAACTGAATTAGGATTTCACCTGTGCCCATTGTAGGGGAAATAAGTATTAGAATTTGAATCCAGCCAAATTAACTCCCTCTTCAAAAAGTAACAATACCCTTCAAAGGATTATGACAGAACCCAGGGTCTCTATAACTATAATTTACAGTTTCTAGTACACAATTTTAAAATTCATGAGACATGGGAAGAAATATGAAAATATAATCCATACACAAGATAAAAAGCAGGCAGCAGAATCTATCCCCAAGATGTCCAAGATGTCAGCAGACAACGATTTAAAAGCAGTTATTATAAATATGTTCATGGAAGTAAAAGAAAATATTCTCATAATGAGTGAACACTCAGTGGAGAAATGGAGATTATAAAACAGTATCAAGCAGGAAAATAATGAGACAAACAAAAAATTATTGAGTTTATCCACAGACTAGAAACAGAAAACAAAGTAATACAAATTATCCAATCTGAAGACAAGAGTGAAAAAAGTTTCAAAAAAATTAACAGAGCCTGAGAGACCTATAGAATGATTGAGTCCTAGAAGAGGGGAGACATAGAAAAATTAAATGGAGTACAAATTAAAATCAACAACTAATAACTGAGGCCGGCGCGGTGGCTCACACCTGTAATCCTAGCACTCTGGGAGGCCGAGGCCGGTGGATCCTTTGAGCTCAGGAGTTCGAGACCCCGTCTCTACTGAAAATAAAAAGAAATGATCTGGACATCTAAAAATACATATAGAAAAAATTAGCCAGGCATGGTGGCGCATGCCTGTAGTCCCAGCTACTGGGGAGGCTGAGGCGGGAGGATCGCTTAAGCCCAGGAGTTTGAGGTTGCTGTGAGCTAGGCTGACGCCAGGGCACTCTAGCCCGGGAAACAGAGTGAGACTCTGTCTCAAAACAAAAACAAACAAACAAAAAACATAACTAATAGCTGAAAACTTCCAAAAATTGGTAAAAACTTACATTTTTATATTCAAAAGTTCAATATTCCCCTCAAAAGTACAAATAAAACCATCCCAAGGCCACAGCGTAATTTAGGAAACTGGCAGAGGAGAGTTTTCTTTTTGGGGGACCCTGAGGGAAATGGGTCTTGCTCTGTAACCCCGACTGGAGTGCAAAGGCAGCTTTACGGCTTTCTTTTAAAGTTTTAATTTCTTACCTTGGAAAATCACTTAAATTTGATTCTTCCAAATCTTGTGGTAAAATCGATGCTCCAGAAAGATAGATGTGCCATGGATATTCTGGTCTCCTGTATCCTCCCTGCACAGAATTGAGGCTGTGCCTATTCCAGTTTCAGAAGCATATAGTGGTACTCAGTCTAAAGAGCAGGGAGCTCCCCGCCTGGGCCCCCCAAAAGGCTGAGGCTCTGGGGCCCTTGGCGCCATTCTTGGGAAGAAGCAGTACTGCGCATGTCCGAAGGGGCAAGGTGGAAGGGCGGGAAAGGGCGCAGGTGAGGAAAGCAGATGGTGGGGGCGGGGCTATGAGGGAGGGCGCAGGGAAGGCTCGGTGAGGGAAGGCGTGGTGAGGGCAAGCGCGGCCTCAACCCTGAGCAAAGTATCTGAGGGCAAGCACAACCTCAACCCTGAGGAAAGTATCTGAGGGCAAGCACAACCTCAACCCTGAGGAAAGCCTGTGAGGGCAAGCACAACCTCAACCCTGAGGAAAGCCTGTGAGGGCAAGCACAACGGCAACCGTGAGGAAAGTGTGAGAGGCCCCGGGCTCCTCGCCGTTGTGAACCGACAAACTTGAGGTAAGACAAGTCAAAAGCCAGCATCTCCCGGAGAGGCTGTGTCACGATTACAGGGTTAGATCTTAGGCCTGACCGGGTGTCCTTCCGGCTGCCCTCAGGCAGGAGAGTTTTCAGAACAGCCAGGCTCCAGTCAGCAAGAGGTGACAGATTTCATCTTCCTGTTTGTTTGTTTGTTTTTACTTTTTTTTTTATTATTTCAGCATATTATGGGGGTACAAAAGTTTAGGTTACGTGTATTGCCCTTGTCCCACCTCCTGCCCCCTGTAAGAGCTTCAAGCGTGTCCATTCCTCAGACGATGCGCACCGCACTCATTATGTGTGTTACACCCCCACCCCTCCCCCATCATCTTCGTGTATTAAGAGGCGAGCGTAACACCCCTCTCTCTCCCTCTCTCTTTCTCTACATATATGCACTATATATTTATATATATGTAAGTATATACATTTATACATAATGCATATATATGCCTGGTAAATTTGTTCCTAATGTGTTTTATAGTACAGAGATTTGTAATAATTATATACACAGGTCAGGCTTTTGTCATTTTATCCACAGAATAATCCTTAGCAAGTCCAACTCAGCGCCTGCAATTCTGTTAAAAACTGATCTGTGCTATATTGTACTACTTAGATGTTTTGATTTTTTAGTTAAATCTATATGTTAACTGGATCTCATTTTTAGGAAACAGATACACTAATCAAAGTTAATTTTTCTTCACGGTCACTTTGTATACTTAGAGCTCTGATTCAGTAACTTTATGTTTATCATAACAAATCACACTTAACATATGAAATATCACTTTGTAATTTGCTCTGTTATCATCATTCATGTATTTTCAAATGAAGCCTAACATGCAGAATAACAAATTAAATTTATTTTAATATAAGTGATAAGGAAAACCCCCATCTATTACTTAGCACAGCAGCTACCTGAGACCCCCCCCCCCACCGTCACAGAAGACCCTCATCAGCATAATACTAACCTAACACCTGGCCCATCAACTCATCTATTACCTGGCACATCAGCATAACACTAAACCTATTATCTGGTGCATCAACATAATACTAACCTGTTACCTGACACATCAACTAACCTATTACCTGGCAGGCATTAGTCACCAGAAACCCCATCCCTCAGATCAACCACCTTAATAAAAGTGGGAAAAATTGGGTAGATGGGGCTCAGAATTTGGTGGCGAGACCCCTCTGAGCCCGCGGCCCAATAAACCTTGATTGTCCGACTCTCCGTGTGCTGCTCCGTTTGTCCTCGGGACCACTCGCTGTAACACTTGCTGTAACATAAGTAAATGATAAATCAAAAACAATTTCATAAGCATTTTGACAGAGATTGCATTCCGTAAAAGATAGTAATTAGAACATTGCCAAGTCATCTTTAATTTTAATTTTTTTTTCAGTTTTGGCTTCTACTCTTTGCATTGTGCCACTCCCTCCGTAATGTTCTCAAATGCTACTAAGTGTTATGCTGTTCGTTTTACCTGTCTATTTTTTGTAATGCATTATGCTTCTGATGCTTGTGTAGAAAGATAGAGATGTGTACCTAGGACTTGTGTCTCAGTAGCTTTTTCATTGGTTTTGATGGCCTCCATTCGTTTTAGTGGCCAGTGGCTAACTTCCAGCATTTCTCTGCCTTTTGAACCTGTGAGCATATACTTATTGCTGTATCCTTATATCAAACATCAAAGTTGCTTACATTACTGTCTTAGGGTAATGATTTGTCCAAGAGTTATGTGTATAAATTTAGTAAGAGCTATTATCATTGAATTTTCTGAGAATTAATTACTATTACTAATTAATTATGTCACCTGAATATTGAATAATTTCAAGGAAAAAACAACATGCAACTTGAGATATATTTACTTGGTATTTGATAATCTTTACATGGTATTCTTTTTTAAACCAAAAAAAAAAAAAAAACTTTTGATTTCCAGTTTGATTTTGAAGCAATAATACCTCAGCCACTAAAAGTGTCAGCTTCATGGTGGATAATGTAGTGATGTACATGAAATGTAATAGTGGAAAGATGTTTCTTGGGCTCTTCATTATAAATATTGTATAAATGTTGACCTCTACCCAGCCCCTTGGAGATTTAGGTGTCTGTTTGAATATCCTAGACAGATTTTGTCATATCACTATATTCTCATATGTGCCTTTTGAAATTGTGCTCTTAAAAATGACACCATTTATGGGACCCATAAAGAATATGATTTCTCTGGAGTTTTAGGTGATTCTAGTGAAATATTGAAAAGCATGCCATATTAAATATACTAGCACTGGAACTTTTCTCTAGGCAGTTAAATAGGAGGTTTACAAAGTATTTAAACATCAAATCAGTTGGCCATCTAAGTGTTACAGCAAGTGTTACAGCGAGCGGTCCCGAGGACAAACCGAGCGGCACACGGAGAGTTGGAGAATCAAGGTTTATTAGGCAGCGGGCTCAGAGGGGTCTCGCCACCAAATTCTGAGCCCGGTCTACCCGATTTTTCCCACTTTTATTAGGTTGGGGTGATCGAAGGGGTGGGATCTCAGGTGACTAATGCCTGCCAGGTGATAGGTTAGGTTAGTTGCTGCACCAGGTAATAGGTTTAGTGTTATGCTGCTGCGCCAGATAATAGGTTAGTATTATGCTGATGTGCCAGGTGTTAGGTTAGTATTATGCTAATGCGGGTCTTCTTTGAGGGTTGGGGGTCTCAGGTGGCTGCTGTGCTAATAATGGGGTTTTCCTTATCATAAGTACTTTCTAAGCATACAATAGAAGAATGAAAATATGGAGATTTTAATATTTAACTAACTTACAGTCAAATGATTGTGTTTTCTACTTCAAATAGTTTTTAAGATATTTTTCCTAATTTTTCACAAAACTTTATCATTTAATAAAATTAAACAATGGGTTACATTTATGAAACTAGTTTTTATTTCTCCTCAATGTATTTTCCCTTCTTTTACTCTTATGTTAAGCTTATTAATGCCATAAGAAGTGGAACAATGAGAGATATTATAGAAATACTTTATACCAGAAAGCTACTTAATATTATTGTTTGGAATTCATTTCGGTTCAACAAAGTAATAATGTGCCAAGTGGTGTCAGCACTTTTAGGGTCAGCAGAAGAGGCCAGATAACCCTATTTTAATTGTGAGGTATTTTGGACATATTTCTTGACATCTAGCATTCCTCATTTTTCCCTAAATCCTTTGCTTAATTTTCTAATGTTCCAGTAAATCCTGTGAAGTACTCAACCTCCTTTTAATAAATTTATTCTCTAATTTAATTGAAGTTTATTTAGAAACAAGAAACCTACCTGAGTATTTTCTTAGACTATTTTATTAGAAGTGAGGTTCAAAGAAATAGGTAAAATTTGGAAATGAATCCTAGATCCAGTTGAGGCTTAAGGCAAGTACAAATCAGCTAACCATCTAGTACTGGAATACTGCACACTTGGTATGCAATAGCATGATGGCTAACTACATTATTTCTTGAAGTCACCTGTTATAAATTTTCCATTGAAGGGGAAGTTTTGAGGATCCATCAAGAATTTCAAAGCTGCAGGATGAGATGGTTGAATAACCTTAAATGAAAAGAATAATAAACAAATTGCTAAATTCTTAACATAAAGAACAGTAGAAACCACAGAGGTTTCCTCTACCTGTTGTGAAAGAATCTATTGTGTATAACATTTGCAGTGCTATTATATTATATGCAAATACTACTGGCACCAATTTATTTCTAAAGGATGCTGAAATGCAATTTGCAGTTTCATTGGGTCTCCTGTGTGAAAACTTGGGTGTTTATCAAGTAAGAGACTATGAGAATTACTAAGGAGATATTTTTGTCCTAGTTCCAAAGTCCCAGTGAGATTTTCTTGGCAACTAAAAAATTCTTTTCTTCACTGAACGACAGCTCTGTTCTTGCTTTGACTGAATAGAAAACTAAATGCCATCCTGAAATCTACTCCATTGACTTTAATGCTATAGACTCAGATTAGATTTAGATAACAAAATATGCTGGGGAGGCAATTACATACCCAAGCCTTGTAGAAGTATTTCATTTTATAAGAGTTGTAGGGATTTGCTGACTGGACCACTATAACAAAAGACAGATGAACAAGAGAAATACGTACAAATTTATTTAATATAATTTTTTTATGTGACAAGGGAACCTTTGGCAATGAAGACTCAAAGAAATAAGCAAACTTGTGCATTTTAATGCAAGGTTTGATAGAGAAGTGGGTAGTCAGGGAAAAGTATGATTGGATAAAAAAGTGTCATCTAATGGTGAGAAACTGGAGGGAACATAGCAAGGCCTGTTTATTCAGATTTTTCTGTGTTCCTATGTCTTCAGAGATAAGAGTGTTCCATTTTTCCAGGTACAGGGAGCGCGTATTTCTAGTAAATGTGGTTAGAAGAGTGGGAGAAGGTCAGAGAGCGATTTTCCAAGGTTTTATGACCTGCTTCAGGGGAGAAGCTTCAGCTTAGGGAGGTTGAAAGAGATCTTCCTGCTTCTACTATTTTCTCAAATGCCAAAGTGCCATATTTTGGAGTTGGATATCATGAACCCCATTACCATATAGGGGTTTGGTGGTGCTAAGTAACTATCATTTAATACAGGGATTGCAGAGATGCATCATAAGAGAAAGAGAAGAGGAATGCATACCACTCAGAGACCCTTGGCTTAGAGCTAGATGAGCTGAGTGAAAAAACTCTGCTCTGAGGGAAAATTTATTTTCAATAGCTCAAAAAAATGGAAGTATGTTAGGTGTGAATTATTTACATGTACAAAGAAGGATGTATGCTCATGTTTATAGCTAAAATTGTGACATTGATTATTGTTGGCTTATTAGTATCTGAAACCTCTATGTTTAGAGACCCTGTACTGTGTTTAGTCTTGGAAAATGCCCCCATCTAGTGAATTAAAAAGGCCAAAACATTTGGCTTTGGTGTTTGGGAATTAGGTAACTGAGGATACCTACTCTTAATAAGGACTATTCTAGACACTATTCTAGACACATACATAGTACATCCATGAAAACTTATTAAAACACAAGGTGAATAAAAAGATGAATAAGACAAAATATATGAACTCCAGACACTAAATATAATGAAAAATGCATAAATAGAAAATTAATTTTAATACAAGACAAACGTCTACCTGGTATTAATAACACGTAGAAGATGAAGTCGTAGAATGCTAAGTATATTTGGAGAATTCTGTTAATGGACTAAAGAACCTTCAAAGTCAGAAAAAGAAGTCTGACATTTAATGTGTCAATGAGGAGATATTAAAGATTTTTGAGGAGACAAGAATATTTCCTTCTGGCAGCAGAGTACTTGGCTGTTTGAAGTGAAGAGATTAAAGGGATGAAGAATTAATCATAAGGCTATGATATTTGGCCAGGATTTAGGTAGTAAGAACCTAAGCAGCTAATGTGATGGGTATGAAAAGTATTCTGCAGGCAAGGAAATCATCTGTAGAGAAAAAATCAAGAAAAAATTGCCAGAGTAGGTGAAGGAGAAGATTCTGAGAACAGTTAGAGAAATAATTTAAAGAATTCTAAAATAATTCAAAGTCTGAGAATGGCTGGGTTTTCAGATGCAATTGCTAAAAGTGATATTATTGTATAATACAAAAATGTAACTTGTTGTCCTCCTCAGATCCTAGGAGGTAGCCTCTACACAGCTGGAATAAAAAATTTGACTGGGCTTTGTTCCCAGTTCCTGGGAAATAGCCTCTAAATCCTGGGAATTTCCTACTAGTGGTACTTTGTTATTTTATCAGTGTTAATCCCTGATAGTTTATGGTAACAATGTGACTCTTGATGGGACCCTAGATAGTTTTGTTATTTATGTATCTTTACATATTTATTTAGATTTTTAAATTTCAGAATATTACGGGGGCACAAACACTTGGGTTACATATATTACCTTTGCACCATCCAAGTCAGAGCTACAAGCTTGCCCATCCCCCAGACAGTGCAAATTGCACCCATTAGGTGTGAATTTACACATCTCCCTTCCCCTGCACCTGTCCTAAATCCAATGAATGTTACTTCTATATGTGCACATAAGTGTTGATCAGTTAATACCAATTTGATGGTGAGTACATGTGATGCTTGTTTTTCCATTCTTGTGATACTTCACTTAGTAGAATAGACTCCAGCTCTATCCAGGATAATACAAGAGGTGCTAGATCACCATTGTTTTTTGTGGCTGAGTAGAACTCCATGGTATACATATACCACATTTTATTAATCCACTCATGGATTAATGGGCACTTGGGTTGTTTCCATATCTTTGCAGTTATCAATTGTGCTGCTATGAACATTCAAGTGCATCTACATAGTTTTATCTAGGGGATGTTTCAGTGTGGAGGCTGGCCATGCCAAAAAGTCCAACAATGTGATTAGAGGGTTGGGAGTTTGAATCACACGATATCAACCTAACTTCTGAAGAGGGAGGAGGGACTGGAGATTGTGTTCAGCCTGTGGCCAATGATTCAATTAATCATAGCTCTGTAATAAAACCCCAATAAAAGCTCTTAACACCAAAGCTTAGGAGAGGTTTCCTGTTTGGCAATATTTTGTGTACATTGCTATACCTCAAAGTGTTGGGAGGGTGACACTGTGCGCTGACCCCATGGGAGAGGATAAAGGAAATTTCACATTTGGGACCTTCCCAGACCTCACACCATTCATCTCTCCTTTTGGCTCATTCTGATTTGTTTCCCTTTTGTGATAATAAAACTATATTTGTAAGTATAGCACTTTCCTGAGTTCTGTGAGTCATCCTAGTAAATTATTGAACCTAAGGAACTAGTGAGAACCTCTGAATTTGTAGTCAGAAGTGAGAGTGGCCCTGGAAACCCAGAGTGGCCAAAGATTTTTATGCTCAGTAATTTTTAGTACGTATATGAGTATTGATCACAGCTTTACAAATAAATTTACTACAAATAAATAGAACAGTTTTTTTGCTTGTTTAAAAAATAAATTGGGCTCTTCAATGTCAAATCCATTTATGTTTAAGACTATTTAATCTTATTATCTGAGACATAGGTTCATCCTAAGAACTCAGTGCATTCTACTTTTTGTTTATAAAACATTCTCAAATATTAATGGCATTAATGAGTATATAACCAGCATACCTCTATCCAGCAGGGAGGTGCAGATAAATGATTGATTGTCTTACCATGTATAGTGCATGCACTACTCTGTGATAACTGTGCTACCAAGAAGCAAAGACTGTTTTGTTCTTTATTCCTAATCCAAATAGTCTATGAAAAACCAGATAAATCAAAATAGTTTATTCATGTTTATTCACACTTGAAACTTAATGAAGTATAACTAAATGCTGAAAAAAATGTGAATAAATTATAGACATGGTTTGGGTTCATGTCTTATTTATCATTGTATCTTGTTGGCTAGCAAATGCCTGCCACATAATACAAACTCAATAAATGCATAATAAATTAAACTTAGAATGGCTTTTCATAATGAATAATAATGTACAGATATATAATTAGCATCTGGGTTATTCAGTATGAATACAGGAAACTTCTTTAAATGTTACGACCTTTAAGTTTAAATTAATATCTTCCAGAAAATATAAATGCTGTTATTTACTAAAAGGTCTATCAATTTACACATCTATTTTTCTATTCTTTCTATTATAAGGGGTAGCACAGAAGTGATACCCAGTTCGCTCAAAATAATGAGTTAAGCCATGTGGAAAAGGTATTTATTTTGTATTTTATGTCTTTGAAAACAATACTACATATAGTAAATCTTCATTGTAATAAGAATACCTTATTATCAAAATTTTCCAGTTAAAGACTATGTCAGAATACAGGTAGTTTGCCATAGTATCTTCATGAAAAAACAAAATAATCACTTCATACAAAATATGCAGTGGTTTACAAATTTGAATATGTAAATGTAGGGGTGTGTGTACTTTTTTCATATTCCTGTAGGAAATGTTTGTGGTTTGAATATAAAAAGTGCACAATTAATTTATATATATTCCATTTTCCCAGGAAAAATGAGAAATTTTATAAATATTTTATAAATATAATTTTTAATATATTTTATGAAGATAATTTTTAAAATAAATTTTTTCTATTTAGAGTTGACATTTCAGTAGCTTTGCAACTGAGTTCAAAAATCAAATAAATTAATTTGCTAAAAATGAAATATGGCAAACATTCAGTTAAATACAATTGATATTGATACCAGTGTTTATCTCAAAATATAATAAATATTGGTACTATTTTTAAAGAACAGGGCTTAAGAAAAACAATATCAGAAGTATCTAGGACTCCATTTTTGAACCTATGCTTTTTAATGCAGCTGGTTATTTATATTTTAATCCCTAAAAAAAAACAACTCTAAATTCTATTAAGAGGAAAACATTGCCAAAAATAAATCATATATTTCACCATTAAACTAACATATAGTTGCTGAGTATATAATTAATGCTATATACACTTATACATAGAAACTATTTAATTTGAAGAAGTTATTTTAGTTCCATATTTTGATCAGAACAAAAAATAAGATGTTGACAAAGAAGGTATCATCTAAAAGGTTGTTAGCATAGTTAATCATAATCAATTGATAGAAAAGACAGAAAATTCTTATAAATGTTGTTTTATTTTGATCCTTCTCACTCTTCACTTTTTCTAGTAACAGTTGACATTCATTCATTCAATCACCCAACTGTGAAGCTTTCTCCCTGTCATTTTAAACAATCTCTTTAAGGGTTTGATTTGAGGTTTCCATCAATTCCCAGTAAAAACATCTCATCTCACAGATCCAGAAACTGATTTGTTTTCTTCATTTGCTGCATCTTCTTTAATCCTCATAATCTGCTTTCTAGAAGGGTGCAGTTATCACCCCCTTCACATGAACAAGAAAATATCAGAACAGAGAGGCTAGACAGCTTGCTCAAGAACACAAGTATCTGGTATTCAAAACCAGAAAGATCAATTTCAAAGCCTGTTGTCTTTGTCATTGCATTAGCTTGTGTTCCCTACATTCCTGTCTACGCACTGGCCCTTCACCTTATTATGTATGGGCTCAACTCTTGTGCAAGTTTGAAATAATATGGCATACAGTGCTTAGAGATTATTACATCCAAATTTATCTCTGGGACAAAGATATCACACATGATGTGGGCACTGATGTTTGGTCAGTGAAGGAGGGGCCTTACTTCTCATCCAAGAAAGCATTTCAGTTAGCATGCAAATAATTCCACAATGGAAAAACTAGCTACTCACAGTATTTTTCTTCAAATATGGTCTTTTAGAAATATTTGCTACTGTTTCTATCTAAAGACATTGTTTCTACATTTTACCAAAATTGAGAATGAACTTTCATAAAGTTAATTCTAATTATTTTTTATTCATTTTAAATGGAAAAAGATCAGTTGGGATAATATGAAGTGAATGATTCAACAATGAGCTATGAGTGAACATGTTTATATTGGTCTAGTGATGACACAAGGGTTAAGAAATAAGAATTGAAGTATTAAATATACAGATGCTACTGTACTTACCACTGAGTTATGTCTGGATGAAGCTATCTAAGTTGAAAATGTCATTAAACAGAAAGGACACATTTTGTAGACATGATGGGATGCAAAAACATGAAACAATATCCAAAAAACACTGGCAACACAATACACTGGAAAGCATTGGTTGTTTACCTTTGTGATCGTGTGGCTGGCTGGGAGCTGCAGTGTGGCTATCTGCCGCTGTCAGCATGGCAAAAGAGTATTTGTACTGCCTATCGCTAACCCAGAAAAGGATCAAAATTCAAAATTTGAAATATGGTCACTACTAAATACCTACTGCTTTTGTAGCATTGTAAGGTCAAAAAATCATATGTCAAACTATCATAAGTCAGGGACGATCTGTACTTAGATTCATTGCTGAATTCATAAAATATAACAGTAGTGGCTTCCTGCTGCTTTGATTAACATGCAAAATATAGGATAGCATTTGCTAAAGGTGTCTTCAAAGATAGATGCCTTGTATCTGAATCTGTGATGCACAGAATATCATCTAATTGATTACACAGCCCCATTCAACAATCTTATACAAAAAGATTAATGGATTACTGAAGCCCTGAGAATTAGCTAAGTAAAGCACCCATGAGTCAATTCAACTTCTCTCCAGAAATATGGTCTGGTTATTGCAATTCACCATTAAGGACAAATGGAGTCTAGACACATATGCATGTTTTCTACAGCAACCTGTACAGAATTTTCACCTCTTTTGACTTGGAATATCAGACACCTTACAGAGACATTGCAAGCTGGAAAAACTACAACTCGTTACTATCTGAGAAGCATATGGCATATTACAACAATTTATTTTGATGCTTCATAAGCCCTATATTACTTAGTACGTCTGTAGTTTTTAATATGTATAAACACAAGAGATCACATAAATTGCTGCAGTTCTGAAATGTGGTAACACCTGGATTAACATGTTTCTGAGCTACTCAAAGGTGCCAGTATGGTAAAGATACATTCAGCTGCAATAAACATAATTGAGATCCTCCCCAGGTTACCAGAGGAAGGCTTTTTATTTATTTATTTTATAGTTCAATGAGATTGAAATAAGGAGCATCATATCAGAAAAGGTTAGACATAAACTTATTAAGTATGCCAAACAAATGGGAGCAAATGTTTATTTAAGGCCTCTATAAGTTTATGACAGAACAAAGAATTTTTAGTTGATGGAAAATTTATAGCATAAAATTCAAGTGAATTATCATTCTACTTGGTTTTATCTGAATGACAAAATGACTAAGATAAATAATGGACAATGCAAGAGAGTTTAAAATGAGTGCATTGGCCACATATTAGAGATTACTTCGTACATATGTAATGAAGTTCGGCACATAGCTTTCATAGTTAAAGCTAATAAGAAATATGAACCTAAGCCTCATCTCACCTTTGTGTAGTAATTGTCTATATTTAAAAATTAATTTATAATTGCCTAGAATGCTAGGTGCTTGAAGTGTATAGATATGAATAGAGACTGAGGCATGATTGCATGCAGCATTACTAAGAGAATTCTTTTATAAGTTGACATACATATGATCATGTTATATCCTTGGTATGGTTAAAACTTTCTCAACATGATTTCTTTAATGGAAATCATTCAAAAGTCTATTTTTGAAAGTAGTGTTTAATGCAATTTTAAAGCAGTTGGCTTGATAGAACTGTGGAATGGCCTTTTGAAGTCACATTTACAATGCCAGCTGGGTAATAACACTTTGCAGGGCTAGGACAAGTTTCTTCAGAAGGTTGTCTATCCTCTGAATAAGCAAAACAGTGTATGGTACTGTTTCTCCTATAGCCAAGATTCATGAATCCAGGAATCAAAGGGTGGACATGGAAATGGCATGAGTCATCATTACCCCTAGTGAGCCACTAGCAAGTTATTCTTCTTATTCCCATGGTGTTATGTTCTCCTGGACTAGAGGTCTTAGCTCCAGAGGGAGGAATCTACCAGGAGTCACAGCAGTGATTCCTCTGAGCTGGAAGTTAATGCTGTCACCCAGCTGCTTTGTGCTCCTCATGCTTCTAAGTCAGCACCCTAAGAAAGGGAATTATGCTGTTGGCTGGGGAAATTGATCTGGACTGCCAAGGGGAAATTGGACTATTACTCTATAATGGAGTAAAGGCAGTATATGTCTGGGATACAGGAGATTCCTCAGGGCCACTCTTGGTATTACTACATCCTGTGATTAAAGTCAGTGAGAAACTACAGCAATTCAGTCCAGGCAGGACTATGAGTGCCCTAGACCTTTCAGAAATGATGGTTTGGGTCACCCTGCCAGGTAAAGAATGATAACCAGCTGAGGTGCTTGCTGAAGACAAAGGGAACACAGAATGGGTAATAGAAGGTAGTTATGTATACCAGCTACAATTACATGGCCAGTTACAGAAACAATCGTCATGAGTATTTCCACACTATTTTTTAAGAATATATTTGTACATATATATACATATATTAAGCAAATATCTTTGTTTTCTTCTTTTATTTCTTTATCATTTAATGTAAGATCTATTGACTTTATAAGGATTTAAGTATTGTTAATTTTACACCCTAATAAATCCCTTCTTCTATATCCTATTGGTTCTGTCTCTCTGGAGAACCCTGACTAATGCACCTTATGATCATCAACTGTATGCTAATCTCTGTTGCCTCCAAATGATGTAAATATTGGAGATGAACTACACAAAATTTACAGGTAATAAAAATACACTCTAACTTAATATGACCATGATTAAAAACACCAAGATAAACTTGTTTTTGAGTAACTGGTCATAAAACAAGAATAAACAATGCACAAAAAATATATGTCTGAGATTGCCCAGTTCTAATAAAAAACAATCTTAAAGAACTTTAGTTTGCCAGAGAACAATGTTTCACTATCATTAATACAAATGGATTTATATGCTAATTTACTTAATTAATTTCTATGTGTCTAGGTCACTATGCATGGCTTTTAAAGGGCAGCTGAAAACTTACTTACTCTGACCTACAGTTTCAATCAAATTTCTGACAAAGATTACACTACATATGGGATAACCAGTTATTTCACTGATAAAGTTCTAATACAGATTCTCTTATCTGAACCGAACGTGTGAATACCTCTTCTTTTAGGCAGTCATTGACTTTTAAAGATATTGAAACACAAGTTTGTTTTTTTTTTTTCCCTATGTATTTACCCACCTGAAGCTTCTAGAGATTGTAGTATGGACATAAAAAGAGATAAATAGTTGTGAAGCAATCACTGGCCACAGTGTCAGATAAACCTAGATTTGAAACTAGACCTTAGAATTTATTAACTGAAAGACCATGATGATATCATTTAACATCTTTAATCCCCAATTTTCTCATTTGTAAAATGATGCTTAAAAGGTATATCTTTTAGCAATATATTTGTCACATACTAATGGTTACAATGTTTATCTTTTAATTGTTTACTATTTTGCAGTCACCCTTTTAAACACTTTATCCATATCAATTCATTCACACATCATAGAAATACTTTTAGGCAGATACAATTAATATCCCCATTTTACAGATGAGGAAACTGAAGCATGCATTTCTAAATAGCTTCCTAATATCACCAGGCAATAAGTAATATAGTCAAAAATCTGGCCCACGAAATATGACCATGTCATCAGAATCATTAAATAACTATGCAAAAACTTTGTTGTTTTCTGTTTTAACATTTCCTGAAATATATATTTGAAAACAGTTATCTGCCATTTAAAAGTAGGTGGTTAAATATAATAAAGTGTTTGAATAGTTATAAAGGGGAGCAGTTTTAATTTGCAATCATCATGTAAAATAAATATTTGATGCAAATTCAAGTGAATGCATTGACAATAAATGCCACACTTTAAAGATAAATACATTCCTAATTAGACATAATCTGATAGTGATGCTTAGATTTCTAGAATATTCTACTGCTTTATCTCTTTTGGTTTGCTGACATGAGTAAAATAAGAGCAAATACAGAATTAAAACAGATGTAGCATAAACAGGCAAAAGTAGGAATTGGAGTCATGTATATGCTCTGATTTTTTTGTACTGTAAAATAAATTATAAGAAAGTTTGGAAATTGAATTTTTATTAAACAGGAGAGATTCACAAAGTAATAGTGGAGAATAATTATTCTTAGTAATTGAGCTAATGTATGTCTTAATAATATATGTCTTTTTATTTCTTCCTATCTTCTTTTCATTTTTATTGTATTGAAAATAATGATAAGCACGCCAATTATATTTATGACTGAAAAAACATAATTGAGCAGAAAGGATGTTATCATTTTATTTAATATAAGCAAAGCCTAACTCTTTTAATTAAAAAAAATGATTATATGAACTTTTATTGAATGCTAATAGCCAAGCAAGCATTGTCTGGATTGCTCTAATTTTTATTAGCTCATTTTCTCCTTATGCAGTTCTATCAGGTAAATGGAGTTATGAAAAGTTGTTATTTTCCTAATAATTATACACTTTGTATGGAATCAAAGAAGACCCCGTATAGCAAAAGCAATTTTAAGCAACAAAAACAAAATGGGAGGTATTAATTTGCCAGACCTCAAACAATACTACAAGGCCGTGGTTCTTAAAACAGCCTGGTATTGGCACAAGTGCAGGGACACAGACCAGTGGAACACAACAGAAAATCCAAATATAGAACCATCCTCATATAGTCACCTAATTTTTGACAAAGAGGGAAAGAATATACTCTGGGGACAAGAATCCCTATTCAACAAATGGTGCTGGGAGAATTGGTTAGCCACTTGTAGAAGACTGAAACAGGACCCACAGCTTTCACCTCTCACAAAAATCAAATCACGGTGGATAACAGACTTAAACCTTAGGCGTGATACAATCAGAATTCTAGAAGAAAATGTAGGAAAGACTCTTACAGACATTGGCCTAGGCAAAGAATTTATGAAGAAGACCCCCAAGGCAATCACAGCAGCAACAAAAATAAATGAATGGGACATGATTAAATTAAAAAGCTTCTGCACAGCCAAAGAAACAGTCCAGAGAATAAACGGACCACCTACAGAATGGGAAAAAATTTTTGCATACTACACATCAGATAAAGGACTGATAACAAGAATCTATTTAGAACTCAGGAAAATCAGCAAGAAAAAAATCAAGCAACCCTATCAAAAAGTGGGCAAAGGACATGAATAGAAATTTTTCAAAAGAAGATATAAAAATGGCTAACAAACATATGAAAAAGTGTTCAACATCTCTAATCATCAGGGAAATGCAAATCAAAACCACAATGAGATATCACTTAACCCCAGTGAGAATGGCCTTTATCAAAAAACCCCAAAACAACACATGTTGGCGTGGGTGTGGAGAGACAGGAACACTCATACACTGCTGGTGGGACTGCAAACTAGTGCAACCCCTGTGGAAAGCATTATGGAGGTATCTTAAACAGATTCAAGTAGACCTGCCATTTGACCCAGCAATCCCATTATTGGGCATATACCCAAAGGAAAAAAGGTCATTCTGTAACAAAGGCACGTGTACCCAAATGTTTATAGCAGCACAATTCACAATAGCAAAGATGTGGAAACAACCCAAATGCCCATCAATACATGATTGGATTAGTAAGCTGTGGTATATGTATACCATGGAATATTACTCAGCTATAAGGAATGATGAAGATACGACATCTCTATGGTTCTCCTGGAGAGAGTTGGAACCCATTATATTAAGTGAAGTATCCCAAGAATGGAAAAACAAGCATCACATGTACTCACCAGAAAATTGGTTTCCCTGATCATCACCTAAATACAAATCTGGGAATGACACCAATTGGATATCAGACTGAGGTGGGGGGTGGGGGAGGGGATGGGGGTATGCCTACACAATGAGTGCATTGCGCACCGTTTGGGGAGTGGTAACACTTGAAGGTGCTGACTCCGGAAAGGGGGGGTGGGGAAAAAATGTGAAACTATTGTTTTTAACTTAAAAAAAAAATAATTAAATTAAAACACTTTTATTATTAGCTTTTAACTTAAAAAAAAAAAAAAAAAAAAGAAAAGTTGTTATTTTCCTGATGGTGAAACTGAGGTTTATATTTTTTGTTTCTTGCCCAAGATCACGAAACTAGAAAGTGGTAAAACTAGGATTTATAACATGGCAATCTACTTACTAAGTCAGCACTTCTAACTATGGTGATATTATTCATAATTTATATCTATTTGTCAAATATGTGGCAATTCCTTCTCATTGCAGTTGTAAACATTTTTTTTGAAAATTAATTCCAATATCTCTTCCAATATCTTACTTGCTGGACACTGATGGACCAAATCAGATATATTTTTTCTAAGCCAAGGTTCCATTATCATTGACTTATTATTTGGGTTGGTGTGTTAGTTCCTTTGTAGGCAACCTAGTGTAGCTATTGGCAGCAATAATGTAAACCTCTCATTAGATCTGTATCACAACACTTAGAATTTTTAGCACACTTAAAGAATTCACATTTCCTTTATTGCCTACAAGATGACAATCATACCAACTGCTTATTTGACCATTGGAATTTAAAAACAAAGGAACACATATTTTAGCTCAAAGGTCAAGGATCAGACATAATTGTTCTTATGTCCACTGGCTCTGCATGCTTGCAGTTTCCTTGATGTGAGAAATAGTGACCTTTCTTGGGAATAATCTCAATTTCTTGGCCCCCTTTAGAATCACACATTTGTTTGTCTTGAGGTCAACGTTTAGGAGCGCAATCAGTTGCTTTCCCTATGGTCTGAAGATTATAAACACTTTAGTCCAGACTGTTGCCTTTCATTGGAAGCTTTCTTTACACCTTCCATCTTTCCCTTCTTGACATACAAGATGGAAGAGAATATTTTTCATTGTCAGTATAAAATTTCATCACTATGTCCAATATCTATTATTAGTATGTTTCTGACCTTCAAATATTAGAAGTATTTTTCTCTCTTATTTTCTATCAAATTCATTTGCTTGGCTTCATATTTACTCAAGAATGGACATTTGTCATTGCAGTGTTTTCTATATATATATATATTTTTTTTTTTTTTTTAACTACAAACACACTTTACCTTTGCCATGTATTTTGTCTAGCAAGAAACCTATGAATATTTATTACTTTATAGCTCCTCACATTTCCACTGCCACAGGAGAGTGCAAGGCATAAATATACAGTGGTCATTATATCTGATGAACACTGCCCCAAAGTTGGTGATATTTGAAAACATATTGCAATTCCAGTTAATAACACATGAACACAGAAACACTTAAAATGAACAGTAAAGGACATCTGGTAGGAAAGGGTAATAGTATCAGATAAAACTACTTTTGCTGCAGATATTATCTATTGTAGCAAAAATGCCAGCTACCAGTCCCTCCCACCCATAGGATCTTGTTCTCTTTATTTTTTTTTTTTTCTCCAAAGAAACAAATTATAAATTTCCATCAGGGCACATGGCCAAATGAAAGAAACACTATTTCTTTACTTCTCTCACCAACAGATATGGCAATTACGTTATAATTGATGACTGAGAGTTGGAAGGGTTGTGCATTATTTCTGGAAAGTGTTTTTAAAGAGAGAAATGCCCTTTTTCATGTCTTTCCACAGTTCTGTAGGCAGTCAGTCCTATGATTATAACTGGGTGTAACCAGAGCAGCTGCTTTGACATTGAAGTAGACACTGAGTTTAGGCCAGAAACTAGATACAGGGAAAAGCGACCTTCTGCCTTCTGCAGTCTACTGAAATTTTGGATTTCATGTCATTTATAAGTAAAGCTAACCTTTACTAATGAATAATTTGAAATTTGGATGTGAAATGCTCATGATAAAAACTAAAAATGTAGCACTGACTTAGTGGTTAGAGAAAAGACAGAGCTAACTTAGATATCACAGGTTATAAATCTATTAGCCCTTTGTAGGCCAAAATGTTCAACTGATGCCCACATTACCTTGAAAATAGTATATATATGGCAACAAAGACAACAATAAGAAAATGAAGGGAAAAATTACATTATTGATCAATTTGGCCAATTCTAGTCACTTTCTGGAAACAAACTTGTAGAGGGATAAATTCAGGCTACAGTTCGCTGGTCTGCAAGTATTAATGAAATATAAATGAATACTGCTCTGCTTATCATGTACAATCCATGATGACCATGAGTCCCATAATTTAGAGCCTTACAAAATTGAAAATGCAAACTACATCTTCATAATCTTTAATTTCTTTATAATTTATAATAAGTGATGTCTTTGAAGCTTCACCCAGGGTCAGAGATTAGATTGTGGACACAAGCTGTGCCAAAAAATGGCAACCAGCAATAAAGATAAAATTAATATTGTTATGTTATTACCCAAGCCTTTTGCTTTTGACACCTCAAGGTTTAGGTTGAAAGAAGGATGGATAGGGGAAGGAGCAAATCTAGGAGTATTTGCTTCCTACATGCACATAACAAATGGCCACAACCTCAGTGGCTTAAAACCACTGAAACTTACTATCTCACAGTTCTGGAGGCTTTATATCCGAAATCAAGTTATAGGCAGTAAGGTGCTCCCTTTGAAGTTTCTGCAGGAAAACCAGATTCTTGCCTCTTCTGGTTTATAGGGACTGCCCAGTACTCCTTGGCATTCCTGGGCTTGGGACCATATCACTGCAATCTCTGTCTCCAATTTTCAGTCACCCTCTCCTCTGTGTGTATGTCTTCTGCCCTCTGTGTGTCTAATCTCCCTCTGCCGTACACTTATAAGAATGCATATGAGTACACTTAGGGCATATTTGTACAAGCCAGGATAAATTCATTTTTTCAAGATTCTTAATTACATCTTTCATCATATAAGGTATTATTTACTCTTTGGCCATTTACAGGTTCCAGGGATTAGGGAATAGTCACCATTCTGCCTAATGCAAGCTCACAAGCTACTAAGTAAATGATCAGAACCTGTTGTTTTCTTATATATGATATTGACGGTATATCAAACACTTGCCAAATTTTGGATGGAATATGTTGTCAAAGAAGCCACAATCCAATAATGTACATTTCTGTAATACTCAACCTCCAAGCACAGAAGGAAGCCAACTACAAGACCTGCAGTCCCAGAGGAGAACAAAGACCCCTATGTCCACTTCAGTCTGGCAGTGGAAGATAACAGACAAGGATAAATCTCCAAGAAAGGAAAGCAGAGCCTGTCAGTATGAGGAGTTTACACTATGGGAAAAGAAGGAAGTGCTCTCATTCCCTGCCAGTGAGATTTGATCATGCCAATGCTTCAACGACTCATTGTTTTCCAATCCTCCTTTTTTTTCCTGATAGGAGTTTTTGCTTCAGACAAGCTGTACGTTCTTTACTGTTGCATCCTGAGCATTTTACACTCAGATAATTTACCAATTAAAATATGAAGAACTATGTCTTTATCCAATGATGTATAGATCACTAGCCATTGGACAGCTAATCTCTACTCTACATAGAGTTCCAGCTTTATAAAGCAGCTAAGTGGAACTTTGGGACTGTTTCTCTTATAAAATGGAGCATACATTCTAATTGTACCAAGAAGAATGTGTGTGGCTTATCTAATTGGCCAAAGGGGTATACTTTAGAAAGATGACAATCTATCCTCCAATATTTTCTCTCCCTTATTATTTACTGATATAATATGTTGTTTCTGACTGAGTACATGGTATGAAAGTTATGTTTCTTAACCTCCCTTGAAGCTAGAGGTAATTATCTGATTCAGTTCTTTCTAATGAGATAATTTAAAGTGTGTGGTTTTTTTCTTCCAAATTTCAGAAAGTGCCCCAAAGAGAACTTAAAATCTCGCTCTCAATATTCTTCCTTTTTGTAGCTTAAATAAAAATATGTTGCTGGAGATACAATAGTCATCTTGAACAAAAGACAGATGTGATATAGTTAAAATGTTATATGTTGAAGATATTTGAATGATTTCTGATCTAACAATTTGGTAATTTTATATGGTTTATACACATGCATACATGTATATTTGTGTTCAACCAGTGAACACTTCTCCTTGAGAGGAGTGTATAAATCCATTGATCTTAGATTTGTCCGAGTACTCTTTTTGGCCAATGGAATGTGAGCAAACCTGGGCTGACTCTTTTAGTGTGCATGTGTGGGTTTGATTGGCTTCTTCTCACCTTTGCCATCTGCCACAAGAGGAGCTTAACTCAGGCAACCCTTGAGCCTTTTGCCTGTTTCTTAGTGTGAAGAGAGGTAGAACAAACTTAGATCTGACAACAAGGCTGAAGTCCAGCCAAGTGCAGCAAAGGTCAAATGTGATCAGCCAAACCACAGCTAAATCTCAGCCAATCTGTAGAACCGTAACTGTGAAATGAATAATTCTTGTTTTAGGCTTGAGATATATTTTTTTTCTCAGCATTATTATAGCATAATCCTAATACACATTTTAACACAGTAAATCTTTGCAACCACCTATTGAGGTGGTAAAAATATTTACATTTTACAGATAAAGAAATTGAGGCACAATGAAGTTAGTAATTTTCTCAAAATTATACATACAGGAAAGCTGAAAATGGAATTCAAAACTAGGTGTTTCCATTTATGCATCGAGCCTTTTGTCTGTTTTTTATCCAGGAAAGCATGTATTTTTGGAGAGAGAAATAAACATCTTTTTATTTAAGTTGCATTGCTTCATTTACTCTGCAACCTAACCTAACCCTACCTATTATAACTTTGTAAGTTATTTAGACTGGAAGTTAATCTTAAAGTAATTGTTTGAGAACAACTGAAGAACATTGTAGTCTTTTCTAATGAAATCAATATTCTGCAACACAGTTCATTTGATTCAAACTTCCATTTCCTCAAACATCTTAAAAGCCTGATATATTACATCACCATTTTAGAGCATGTTCTAAGGAACACTTTTGGTAGAGCATTATTGGGCAGATTCTCCAGGAAACACTCTCTGAACCTGAGATTTGCATAGTAATGGTTATTGGTCATTGCTCTCAGGAACAAAAGTTATAAACGTGAAGGAAGAAGAATTGGACAGAAAAAAGTGCATTGTGATACTGTAACAACAGAGGCCTCAGTTGATTCAACATGAAGTTTTCAGCCTGGAAGGACCTTTAGATGCATACCAAATTGAAATAAGGGAACTAGACAGTCTTACATACTTATCAGTCAATGAATGTGGGAGGTCTTTGCTTGGAGAGTGGATAAAGCCTTGAGCACAACTGTCTTCCTTAAAAAGGAAAGCATTCCCTGGGGATGTACTCTGCTCTAAGTCATTATAATGCAGCACTTCTGACAGCTTGGAGAAAGGTTCTGAGATCTTGAAAGAGGTATCTGACCAAGGCATTATAGCATCTAATCCATCATGTTCTCAACAAATGATAAAGTACATCGATAGCATTAACAAGATCGCTTCATCATGTACATGTGTTTTTGCTTAAGTTATGCATGAAAAAATGTTCACCAACATGTTAGTAGGAGTTATTTCAGGTAAATAAAATGTTTGTTAGTGTTTATGCTTTTCCTTATATCTTGTAGGTTCTTTTGATTTCCTTACAAATGAACTAAGCATTCTTGATATAATCATCAGAGCCATGTACCTATTTTTATTGATAAAATATTTTTTTTTAAAAAATTAAATACAACAAGAAAGAACTTAGATTCTGCCTTCCTCTAAATCCTGGTACGCTTTTAGGTTTTTAGTTTTTGAATCATTGAAAAGGCAAATGAGTTTATATTTATTCAGCAATCTTTTTAATCAAGCAGTTTTGCCTTTGACTTATCTTTATCTTATGTTTCAGAAAGTTCAAGTTAAATATTTGTGATCACTCTCCTGTTTCTCTGTTAACATATATTAAAACTTTCTTATTTTATATATTATATGAATGCAATTTCGATGAATTGTGTCTTTCTTTCACTTTTTATATTGCTTGCTTCTATTTTATACCTCTTGTAACCATAGTACACATTGGTGTTATTTCAATTTCTAAGTGAAATTTGTATTATCTTTGCGTGATTTTTTTTCAAGAAATTGTTTATAGGTCAATTTCTTCATGTTCTCTGTGGATACTGTCATTTTCCTCAATAAGGCCTTTAACAGGCCCTCTCTCCCTGAACTGCAGCTTGTAGTGAGACTAACAGGCTTTTGAAGTTGCTTGTTAGATTTTCTTTGATGTGTTTCTGAAGATTGCAGAGAATACAATCAACCCCTAGTGTCTTCATATATGTTTTGATGTCTTTTCAAATCCAATTTTTGTTTCTAAAGTGGAGAAGTTCACAACCATATTTCTAACAGTTTTTGTTCTTCTGAACTAACATCTTTCAGCCTTTCACCTTAATCACTGTGATAGCATTAAAATGTTCACTTCCATTGTATTCTTTAAAATTGAAAGTAGAAAAATGATGATATTTAAATATGTTTGTGAGAGAGCTAGGTATAAATTAGAACAAATCATGTTTTTTAAAAATTTTATGATTTAATTGGACTTTATATTCATTTTATTCAGGAATATTCTAGATAAAATGAAAGGCAGGAAGAGAGGGGTAATAAGCAGACTCACAGAATATGGTTTGTCTTTCTTGAATCGATTTTACTAAGAATGAGGGACTATTTCTGACTAATTATTCTAAAAGGAACCTTTATAATTAATTAGGTTACTGATTAGTAGCTTTTACATAGAGGTTATAATGGATCATTATTACTAATGAGATTTCCCAAATCATAGCTCTAGTGCTAATAGTCAGGAGTTCTAATAGTCAGAACATGAAAATTTTTTCTCTCCTTTTCCTGTCGAGTATTGCTCTGTTATCAGTTAAAGGTCAGTAAAAATCCGCCTACCTCCTAATTAATGGAAGAGAAACAATGTGAACAGTTATATGTATAATGGGTATATGTTGCAGAGAAAGTCGCACTGAATAAGATTTGCAAAATCTGTAGAATGACCTCAGTAATAGTTTCTAGTTTCATATTAAATGAATAAATGATGATTTAGAAGTGATTTTCAGTGCTGTAATGCAATTTCTATTGAACCTTGATACAATTAGACTAATTATATCTGTTGAGAACTCTTTTATTCTCAATAGATATGATACGTATCCAGCCGAATATTTGTTTCATGGCTCCATTCTTCTGTACTTAGCTTTGTGTTTGACACTCTGGCCAACCCCCCATCTGCTTCTCCACCAATGCTTCTTCAGCTTGAAGACTACTAGCGAGAAAAAACATGAAGTCTAAAGTCAAAAGAAATCTTATTCTCTAAAAATCTTTTTCAAACATTGTGAGCTCCACCAGACTTGGCTAAATGATGTGCTTCTTTTGTCCCACGCAAACCCAATTAGCTTTAGTGCATTTGCATCATTATTTTACCTGTTTATATGTCTTTTTCTATAGTGTATTGAAATGAAGATATGTCTTGAAATAAAGGCTGTCTTCATCATATATCCTTGGTATCTGATATATAATACATGACCAATACATGTTAATTTCCTAAAATGTATGTTATTTTTCAAACTTACTGCCAAGATGGAAAATTCACAAGGCTTCCTAATTCTTCCTTCAAAAATCAACATGGAAGAAACTGTAAATGGAAAGCTAAAGTCCAAGAAATAAATAAATAAATAAATAAAAACATTAAAAACCTTGAGAAACACCTCAGATGCAGAGGCAGAAAGGAAAGGAACAGACAGAAAAAAAAAATCAGGCTACTTAGTACTTAAGAAGAATATGTGCAGATTTTGACAAAAAAGCCCCAATTATAAAAAAAAATAAAGGAAATATTGATAAGATATAGTATATTAAAATGAGAAACTTCTGTTCATCAAAAGACTCCTATAGGAAAGTGAAAGTGCAAAGCATGGAAAAAGAGAATCTATTTTTTAAATCAATAGAGTAGACAAAGACAAATCCAGAATACATGATGAATATCAATAAGTCAATAGAAAAAATACAAATACCCCACACAACAAAATAGACACAGACACAAATAACCGCCCCCCACACGGATGATACTGTTGTAGAGAAAGTGGAGTGCCTGGAACACTGGTAGCTACTTTTTAGAATTTAAATTGCTTCAATTACTCTAGGAAATAATAGGGTATTATCTACTAATGCAGATCACATGTCCACCATATGAACAGGAGTTTCATTCCTGCATATGTTCCCAGTAGAATTGTGCATACTTGTGTATAGAATAACAACATCAATAGCAGCACTATTTACAAGAGCAACAAAATAATTTTAATAATGTTAATGGTTACAGTGCATAAATAAATTGACATACAAACAGTGAAATGCTATGCGATAATAAAAATAAACTGCTGCTATATTCAACACTATAGACATGTCTCCTAAAATAATGGTAAGAGAAAGAAGACAGATCCAAATGAGTATATAAAATATGATTTCAGAAATACAGATAGAAAACAGCAGCATCAGCAGAATGCCAGTCGTTTCCAGGCTATGAAATCCATTTAACCAAATAAATGGAACAAGTTAAGATAGAAAATTAGCTGTTTGAGTAATTTGAATAATTACTGGAATTTGAGTAAATACTTTATAACCAGAAATAAATGGACAAAGTTACATCATAGAGCTTTTAAAAAATGAATTTCTCATGCACTTTATAAATGATATTTAGGGAAATAAGTGCTATCATGTGTGTCATTGTCTTGTAGTTATATTGAACAATTGTATGAATCAAATGGAAAATTCCCTTCCCCCAAAAAAATTTGTATTACTATCTGTCAAGAGTGTTTGGTTATAACTTGACACCTTACTCAACGTCCATAGTTCCTTTTTTACACGTTATATTTGTGAGGTTTGAATGGTTATTGGTATTTAGATTTTTTATTTATCTAAGAATATCCACATCTATTCAAGTTTATGCCTTTTAAGTAAAACTAATGTATACTCTATTCTAAGAAGAATTTTCAGTAAATCACAGGTCAAAGTAATTTATTTTTCTGCTATAGTAATAGCCATTACTGTCTCTAATACTTAATCAAGAATTAATCACTTAATTGCTAAACAGAGCTACTGCATTACTTATAGTTCTTTTACTCATTTTATGGTTTGAACAGTTCATGTGCTTTCACCATTTTATGTTCAAAGGAAAAACAAGTTTCTTAAAAGTATTATATTTGTACTTATAATAAGTCTTAGAGTATACATTGAATTGTACATATTGAAATCAAACCATCTATTTACATATTAGTATTCTCCTGTGTAAATTACCATAAAATTAACGTGAATGAATTTAGGTTGAAAATTTTGCAATTCTTACAGAGAATTTTTCTGTGGGTGCTAGAGGTTATTTATTACTATTCAATATTAAGTTTTGTAACTACCAGGTATTATTTGCCGTAAGTTAGGGAATTTTTATTTTTTAAAAAAGCTTGCACATTATGGTAAAAGTGGAGTTTATTCTGTAAAGTAGTAGATAATTTAATATTTTCATAATAACTAAGGAATGTATATACACATATATTCCTACAGAATATTATATGACTGATATTTCTAATACCCATTACAATAGGAAATGTGTTGTCATAATTTCAATATAAATATTATTATCATAGAAACTTCTCTCCCACATCCATCAAACTCTAGTCACCTATTCTGTATTTGCTCAAGTTAGCTTTTGAACATGAGCATATTTTAATTACTAAAAACACATAGCTTTATACTTGCACAGGTATCGTGTTTATAAAACATGATTTTTAACATTTTAAAACTGCTTAGACTTTTAATAAAATGCATTTTGAGAAATAAGAAAGCTGTGATGATCACACAAATGGTGTTAAAGGTTTGTGATAGCTCATTTTCCCAGAAATTTTTGAAGCAAAAACTGAAATTTCCACTATTACAGTGAGTCATTTATTCTAAAAACAGGAAGGGAGTATCTATTATTTGGATATTTTAAAACAGTCTCCTATAATACATTCCTGATAAATTAACTTTTGAACTATAATGGAGTGATTGAAAACACAATAGTCCTTTTGATAGTCCCTCTTTGTGCGAAGGAGTTTGTTTCTCATACCATAGATTGTGTTGTATTGTTTTGTTTTGCTTTGTTTCGTTTTGTTTCAAAGTAGTACAGGGGAACATATTTTGGGTTATGTGGATCAGTTTGGTAAAGCTTGAGTCAAGGTTAAAAGCGTGCCCATCACACCTACATTGCTGCTAGAATTCAATCTTTTCAAATATTTTGGTTGATTTGCTGTAATTGCTGTTTTAATTGACATTTCTTCATCCTTAGATATTTATTAGTCCTTAGAACAACCACAGAAGCTATTACTATAGAGCCAGAAAAAGAACAGAGAGATATGGAGAATTCAAAGGGAATTCATTTATAGATCTATAAATGTGTTACCTACCAGATAAGAAAATTTGAATAAAATTAGAATAACAACAGACAGTAGAATGGATTCATTCTAGTGAAGAAGCAACCTGAAAGATAGATTGCAGGTCAAATTCAAATCAAGGTTATGTGCAATTTGAATCTGGGACACATAAGCCATGAGATCCTCTTTCTCTCTCTTTATCCTCTCTCTTTAAAGAATTTTGTATCTCTTATAGTAGAAATAAAAAAAATTCTCAGAAATATGTAAGGGTTGAGGAGAATCATCAAAATCCTGCATTTGAATCAAAATACAAAAGTAATTTGCAATCTTAGCTACTGAAAGGTAACTATAATACCCTTGGGATGATACAAGTCTTTTCTTAGTAGTAGGTGCCTTTAAGCCAAGTAAAAATGAAATTGAATAACTTTTTTAAATATAACTTTCATATAATCATCCCATTTTAATAAAAGTATTTTTCATCTATCTGCATAGGTGCAGAGAAAGATATTCACCTGATGTTATTTATGAGGTAATTTTTAGACTTTCTGTTTGTACTAGTGTACATTGCTGAAATTCCTAAAAATGTATACTGTTTTTCAAAATGTATACTATTTTCAAAATTACTGAAGTGATTTTTTTAATTTAAAAAAAGCTGCCAACTTATTAATTTAACTTGGATAATCAGGATTTGTGTACCAGTTCACACCAACCAAATTCACAGGGATTGTTAATCAGAATAGTGATATGTTAATTAAAATACTCAGTCTGAGATCTAAAACCTATCATCCAGAGAAGGCATCAGCTTTTTAGTGTATATGTTTACTCAGGAGTCTAAATGACATATTAAGAAGGATGCTGGTGTACAGAGAATTAGAGAGAAGGAAGTGAGTTTTCTTAGAAAATTTCTTTCAAAGTACCATTGACTATTTTATCTTGACTGAAGTAATTATTCTTTGTAAAGAAGTTTTTTAGCCTAATATCAGGACTTCATCTTCCCAACCTAAATACTTCTGATATGGGAAACTTTCTCAACTATATGATTAATATTTTTCACACTGGAGGAAATTCCAAATCACAAATACAGCAGAGTTATTTCTGGGACAGTTATATTCCATCCCTAACATAATTTCAAGATCCATTGTAGCTGCAATATCAGAAGTTAGCATATCATCCTTATCTCTCAATCTTGGGTCTGTTTTACATGGGGGTAATGTGAGCATTCTGTATATTAAATACACCCTGATACACACTGGTTTTTCTAAAAACTTCATGAAGAACAAAAAGAGTTAATGTGATGTAAGAAGGTAGAGCCTTAAAAAAAAAAAGATTTAATGAAAAACATAACTAATTAAATTCAATCCCAAGGTTAAAAAGGTGATTAATTTTTGTCAGCAAATCTCTTTTGTTAAAAAAAGCTATAAAAAATATATTCCAAAAAACACTTAAAATTATCACAAAGGTTGAAATAAAAAATACATAGTATTTATATAATTATATTTATTTCTTTAATGTCATAATCTATTTGGGCATTAGTAATATTTAATGACATCTACCACATTAAATTACAATGCCAATTAGCAGAATATAGTGGAATAATTAGAATGATAAAATGATTAACTTTAAATGATTTTGTGTTGAAAAGTAAAAGCAAATTTTAAGAAAAGTACATAAAAATGTTAGGAGAACTTGAGATTCAGTATATATCTGTTTATCAAACTTATTTACAGGAGTTAATTACAGTTGTCAAGTGTTTTGAGATTTTGTTTGTTTAAAATGAGTAAAAAACTTAAAATGAACTTTAAATATATTGCTTATAAAGTCAATTAAATATTTGAAGAAATTTATAGTTATAAAATATCACAAATATAGTTGTTAAATTTTACATGATTTATAAACACGTTTGAAATATATGTAAATCAAAGTTAAAACTTAAAAAAAAAAAAAACTAGAGTTTTGTATTTTTAAATATATTTAACAACTTAAATGAGAGGTTTTCCTCTAAAGTTTCCTTCAAAAACAACCAAGAATTCAGATAGACTTTCTAATTACTGAATTGTTGAATTACTTTTTACACATTTATTCCATGTTTGTAGTTCTTCTGTGAATCACACATTCATATCATTTATTAATTTTTCTATGTGTGGCCCTTTGTTTTCTTTGTTATTGGTAGAATTCATTTGCTTCCTTTAGAAGGGAAAGAGAGAATTCAGGTGACACAGTGGAAGCACTTTGTTAAGTGGACCTCTGGGTAAATAGTTAAATGATATTTGCTAGGGTGAAGAGATTATAAATGCAAAATGTACACTGTTAGATGACCCTGGCTAAAATATTACTAATATTCATACCCTGTGGTTTTATGAGGCACAGTGCCCTGGAAAATGTTGCATAAGCTATATAATATTCTAGGGTACCAAATGGAAATGTTTCATAAATCACCTCGCTGTGTAAAGTAACCTCATTAAACATCACTTGGAGCTCTCCCTTTTTGAAGATTCTGTGCCAGAGGACACATGCCAGATGTGAGAAGTCAGGGCCTATGGAGGGACAATGATGCTCCAGACCTCTGTGCTTTTTCTCTGCATCTCAATTGCCTTTTTCCTAAAAATAATTATGAAAGCTTGAGTTTGGTGTTTTGGTTCCTGTGAGCCTAATTTGGTAATCTGAGCCTGTGTATTAGCTCTTCATTTTAAAATATCATTGCATTGGTTCATTGACTCTTTTCTGTGTTATAATTATGTGGGTTCTTGAAACTGCTCTTGCTAAAACAAAGGGTAAAATTTAAAAATGAAAGTAGCTATTTCTTTTAATAAGGAAAGGGATTATGGGAAAATTCCATGATTTGGAATCAAAAGTCCTGACTTCTTTTGGGTACATTTTAGAAAAATCATTCACTCAGCTTCTTTGTTATCTTATTATTATTATTTTTTTTTTACTCACAGCTTTGTTTTAAAGATAGTAACTAAGTTTATGTGTTCACAACGAGTCTGCTTTTGACAACAGTCTTGCAGAGTGTGCATCTATTCCTTTGCATTTATTCTTCCCCTCAGTGATGCTCACTTAGATTGCACCCAAAAACTACCACCTGCTACAAACACCACTACTGTGCACACCCTTGTTCATATCCCATTATGGACCCAAGAGACACTTCACAGGAATATACTGAGTCACAGCATTGCTGGGTCATTGCACATATCAATGCTTAATTTGAGTAAGGACTATCAGATAATTTTCAATATGGCTATACAAGTCCTAATTTTCAATACCTGTCATAGTCTATACTTCTACTCCTTTCTATATAAAGGTTTTTAAATATATGCCATGCTTTCATCTAATTGCTTAGCATTTACTTTGTGTTTGATTATAATACCTCTTTATGTGAACAATAAAAATCAGTCTTTTATAAATTTATTCACTCCCACATTGCTGAGGGCGGATCTTCTTAAGTCAATTACTGATTCAAATACTAATCCCTTCTGGAAACAACCTCACAGACACATCCAGAAATAATGTTTTGCCAGCTATTTGGGCATCCTTTAACCCAGTCATTTGACTCAAACTTGATCATGACAGTAATATGGTACTATTTCATCAATAAATGTGTAATATTTATATAGTCTAAAATATTCTATAGGAATAGTATTGAAAAGAAACCTTTTTAAAAGAATTTTATAAAAATAAAATTAGTGTGAGTGCAACTGGAGAAAATAGCAGCTATGTAAATGTTACTTAAAATTGGGTATACCTTAGATAAAATTGTTAAAATGCTAATATTTATCTAATAAGATAATGATATTAATAAAAGCTTTATACTCCAGCCATTTCATATAATTTTTGACACCCTATGTGAATTAAACCACAATTTATGTTAACATAACCAACAAATTAAATATCTCTAAATAATACATATAAATGACATGTTTCTGACACATATAAATATCTGACAGAAAAAGTCATAGGACATATGTAAAAATTTTAAACATTCTTCAAGTTCTACTTGAAGGTATTTGGAAAACATTTTGAAGAAAGCCATTAATATTATATACCCTCATAATAATGCATTATAAGTATAATTATTTTATTATGAAAATTCTAAAAATGTATCATTTTAAACATGTAATTGTCTTAAATTATTAAACACAAACTGTGCCTATGTATAAACAAGTTTCTTAAAATTCATCGTGATTCTAGCCTAGAACAACTGTTTGCACAAAGTCTGATGACAGCGAAGTCAAGGTCAGATTTTAATTGCTACACAAAGTATAGTTTCATGTCCACAAAATGTTCTTTTATACTCAGAGAATTTTATGTAATGATCATAAAAGTATCCAGGTGACAATGTAAGAATCAGTAAGTGTATTTTCTTTACATCTATTGGGACAACAATTCAAAGGATATGATAGTGATACAATTAATTAAGCTCTCGAATTAATTATCCTCAAATATAATTCTTATTTTAGAGTTATAATGCCTGTCACTTGGTAGTCATTAGTGCATAGTAATTGGTATAATATTTTTTAAAAAGGAAATGAAGAATACTCATTTTCTTTAATTCATGTTGTTGTTTGGCTACTCAACCACTAAATCAATGGGTTTTAGTATATGAGAGGAAGAGCAATAATGGCTACAATAATAAATTTGTTGCTCAGTTTTTAACTATCAATTCTGACTCTTTCTGATTTTATACTATAATTATTGTCTTGTCATTGGAGGCTTTGACACAGAAAAAAGGGGCTTTATTTATTTCCAAGAATTTATTTTTACATATCAAGAGATAATCCTGGTGAACTCAGAACAGAAATTTTTACTGTGTCAAACCCTTAATAACAGACCCTCATTCTTTGTTACTTAATAATAATGTTCCAGTTTTGTTTAGGGTGGCCTCCAACCCTGTTCTAGCTAGGAAATCACTATTGGTCTTAGCCAGTCATGACAACTGCTTTCCTTTTTGCCAGGTACTCAATTCTCCAGTTCCAGGAGAGGGATTGGTGATGTAAACCAATGCAAGTGATGGATGGTCTGTTAGAGACTTCTAGGAAATTTTTACCGATGTCCAAATGAAAGGAAAGCCTTTCTGTCTTATACATCCTAATTTCCTGCTTTTGAATGTTGTTGTTTGTGAAAATTTTCATGAGACAAAATTCTTAAGGTAAAATGTAAGCACCTACATTGAGGAACAGCAGAAGGATGGAGGAACATACTAGCAAAGACCAACCTACAGAATGATTAAGTGAAAACAGAAACCTTTATTTGTTTAAATCGCTGTTACATGGATTTCCATTAGTAGAAACTGATGACATTCCTAAAGGGAAAGACCCCAAAATATGGAATTTGATGTTGTAGAGAAAAATGAGTAAGAGCCACCTTCTATATTCCTAACTCTGGATTATTCAAGGGGAGAAAAAAAAATTGTCTTTATCAGAAGAAAATATTGATAGGATTAGAGCCTCATTTTCTCCCATGCTACTTGTTAATTATTCTAATGCAGACAGAAGTGGTAAGAACACTGACAAAGTCCATATTAAGGATAGTTCCTTCCCACCTGAACAATTGTTTGAATTGCTCAGGGAAGAACCCATTAAACTAAGGGTTAGAGGAATGGCAGAACACAGAACCCACTGAGTAAAAGACAAAAATGTCATCAGGTTTGTAGACTGTATGTAGACAATAGACTGGACTATAAACTTTTAAAATGACCAGATGCAAATATTTAAAATTCTCAATAAGTGATTGAGAAAAAAAAAATATAATGATAAAAAACCCTCTAGTCTGAACTACAAACAAATTTGAATGTCTACTCTCCAGAATGAACCCAAGCTTCCAAATCGGCACCATGAAAATTGGAAATTGCGAATGTGCTGCATTTTATCCAATTTCCAATTTATATGTGGCCTTGGAAGGCAATTGAAAAAGAACCTCTTCATCCCTCAAAATGGTTAGGACCTTCATTCCTTATTTAGAAAACCAAGGAATGAAGGTCTAAGTCATCCCATAAGGCCAGCAACCCAGACCAGCTGAAGTGGGAGGTGGAAAAAAATACATGATGAAAATGCATTACCGTCTCAACATTAGTTGCAGTACTGGGTGTTATAACTTAGTTTTTTTAACTCATTTTGTAGTGTTTTCAGAATAGAGGTTGGCAAACATTCTGTAAACAGCTAGATATGGTAAATATTTTAGGCTTAAGGGGACACTTAAAATATATATCACAGATTTTTCTTCTCCTCAGTATGTAAATATGTAAAAGACATTGCCCAGAGGCATACAAGACAGGCATGTGGGCTGGATTAGGCCATAGGTCTAATTTTGCTGACCTGTGATTTAGAAAATTGTAACTAGCCACAACCTTGAAGAACTGCATCTGCCCTCCTTTCTCAGGGAAAAAGTCAGTACATCTTATTTCATGATGAAACTCCAAGATCCTGAGTATGCAAGTGGATTTTTTTTTATGCAAATGGTAGACTGAGCCAGATTCAGTTTATATGTCAGTCCAGATTCATGTATCTTTGTTTACCAGGCAGAGTAGGTTTGTAATGGGTAGTATCCATCTTGTATTGTAAAACGAGTTTGCTATTTTTCCCATATCTCTTGCTACTGACGAGAACGCTTCTGCTGTTGATGCTGTTAGTCTCTTGTGTCAACCATCGTCAAAACTCAACAGGGCTTCATCTTATGTGCAGTATGCCACACTCTTCTCACAGCTCACTAAGTACCTTCATGTAGTCTCGCTGTAGAAATCTGGCAAGAATGGATGCCTAGTTTGTGTCAATGCTGTGGCTAGCTCTATAACAAACCCTGTTTTAAAATCCCCTCTTTTCCTGCCTCACTTCCTTGTCTCTCTATTCCTGCTTCCCTAGGTTTGAATATTCCCTGATAAATTATTATCACATAAACATTTTCCTGAAATTCCATTTTCTAGGATGCTCAGGAAAGAAACATAGCTGAAACCATCTCTAGCCAATACAAAGTCCTATGGAAGAAAAGAACAAGGATAGACTTCAGGAATGAATCCAACCCACTGAAGTGGGAAGGAAAGCAAGAGATCAGATTCCAGTATCCCCAGTTCTTCTCATTTTCCTTCTAGGAAATTCTAAGAGTGGGGAGGAGTAGAAAAGCATAACTTGTTTCAGAGGAAAGCCAGCTTGAAAGTGCCACACATAATTCTGAATTCTGAATGAAAACTTCCTAGCAGACTACACTATGTCATGATGTAGAAATCAAAGCCTGATATATGTGGGGCAGCAGAAAAGTCCTGAGGTTGACCTGTCTTCCTCATTTCCCCATAGCTTCTTTCCTTGTACAAGACAGGCAGAAATTTCTGAATGCTCATCACACAAACTAGAGAGGACAGTATTGGTGGTCATCCTACAGGGTGAATGGGGTTAGGGACAATGAGGACCTCAGCTGAGGGTGCCAAAAAGCCTCAATCAGAGGCAATAGCAAAACAGAGTGAATGTTTATTAGAAGTGGCCATTGCTTCCCAAACACACCAAGATCACAAATGCTTTTTAAAAAGATTCTATATTTCCATTTTGATAATGTGATATGTATTTAGAGAAATATTGAGAATGCTTTTGGAGGATCTATGACTTAAAATGTTCCCCAATATTGGGAAAATGTCAACATTTCATTTTTTAATGGAAAAAAAAAAGCCAAACTCTGTAAAATAATTTTAAAGAGATTTATTCTGAGCCAAATTTGAGGACCGTGACCCGGAGCCATGCCCAAGAAGCCTTGAGCAAGTGGACTCGGTGTGGCTGGGTTATAGTTTGGTTTTATACATTTCAGGGAGACAGGGATTACAGGTAGTCATAAATCAATACGGGGAAAGCATACATTGGTTCGGCTCGAAAAGGTGGGCATCTCGAAGTGAGGGCTTACAGGTTATAGGTGGGTTTAAAGATACTTTGACTTATAATTGGTTAAAGACATGAAGCTTTGTCTAAAGGCTTGGAATGTTTTAAGATAAGGAGCTGTTAATCAGAGACAAGCCCCTGGACGTATATTTGTTATGTAAATTGAGGACCTGCAGGTTTGTCTTCCATACCCTTAAGCCTGTTAATGGGTTACAAAGGATGTCTCCAAGGAGGGAGGGGGGCATGATGAGGCATGTGTGACCTCTATCCTGCTGGCAGGCAATTTAGTTTCAGGATATCCCCTTGGCCAAGAGGGGGCCTATTCAGTCAGCCAGGGGCGGGGCGGGGGGTGGGGGGAGGGAGGCTGGGCAGTGATGCATAAGATTTTATATATATATATATATATATATATATATATCATATACTTAATATTCAATAGTATTGGTATAAATTTACAACTATAACTGAATTACTTTTTTACTTATCTCAAAAGCTCGTTTCAAAAAAATTCCAGAATGCATTATTTATTTTTATTTCTGTTACTATGCTTTTATATAAAAAAGAATCTTCTCTATTCTTTTTAGTAGTCTTTCAACATCATTATGTTAGATTTAGACAAAAAGCATTGAGTTATAACAGGAACATGTGATAGAACAAAACCTTCCCAAGTCAATGAGAGACAAGTATACATTTCTGAGTTAGTCTTAACACAAGACAGTTTTAAAATGTGTAAAAGTGAAGAATGAATAAAGTATGATCTGCAAAGTATAATAATTTTTGTAAAGTACAGCCAAGAATGTCTCTTTCTATAATAGCTATTGAATTTACAAACACAATTAAGGAGAGCTACTAGGCTCATGCATCAGTTGGACCCGAAGTCTTTACAGAAAACTCCCATTAGTGTCAAAAGCAAGAAATAAGAGCAAGTTTTACTAACACTGTTAGTTTGTCTAATGTAAGGGGAGATAGCAGGGAATTTTTTGTTAAATGCATCCACATGGTAGTTTTTAACAAATTGTTATAGATGCAGCATATCTGTAATGGTAGTTTATTTGGATGTACTCTGATTCATAAGAATATACCACACCAAAGGGGAAAAAACAAACATACTGCATGTTAGGAAAAATTCCAAATATAAGTAATGTTTATTTTATTTGCTCACTCATTCCTTTTCTGTTTTAATACACAAAAAATAATTTAAAGAAGTTTCATTAATTTTTTATTAAATCGTTGGTAAAACTTGAAGAGAAATTTTACATGTAATAGAGCAAGGACAGAGGGAACAGAAAATGAATAATAAGGATGTTATAATGTCTTAACATTTAAAGCTAATAGTGGGGAATAAATAATCAAAAATATATGAAAGAACAAATAATATAACATGTAAAATATAATAGGAATACCTTTGAGTTTTCATAAATTATACAATAATTCGAAATAAGAGCCTAAGAGATGTCAAATAGCTTCTGTGCATTATCTGATGTAAATCTATTTAAATCAACTTAAATTAACAGGTTTTTTTCTTTGTGTATGTTTTTTTAAAGGAATTCTTGTTTTCTTGTTTAAAAAAATAGGACCTTGAAGAAGCTTCAATGTTTCTCTAAAATAATCTTGTTATTAAAATACTTAGCATTACTGAAAATTTGTAAAATTAAGAAAAATGTATCTTCCTATTCTAAGGCTGCATTTCTTTTTTTGCAAAATTTATTTTGAATAAGTTTGTTCTTTTGACCAAGTTAGGTTTTTATCATTAATTTTTCATTTTTATACTATTTGTCATAGCAAATTTTTTATCTTATGCATAAATTTTAAATCATTTCATGACTGGATTAAAAACAATACTGAATTTGAAGAATTTCAAGATGAATCTCAATGTTTTATAGTAAGGAAATAAAATGACATGGTATTTTAAAGTATATCAAAGTCTCTAAAATAAAGACGTTGAAAAAAATATTTACTCTGGCCGCTCTGTCAGAGATGAGACTATGATAAATCTCCAGCAAATTACTCATTTATGGGTCTGACAAGTTTATAAATTAAAGCGATAATGAACACATAGTACTTATAGCATTTATTTGCATTTGCATAACTCTATCTCTTCCTTTTAATTTTCCAAGCTATGCATGTGCCCACACACAAAATAAAAATCTATATGTGCTCAGGACCAGTATGTGAAGTTGTAGAATCAAGAAGATTCCACCAGCTGTTTATCTCTTACCATATGTAGCTTGGCGTCTCTGCCAGCCTGCCAGGACCTCTCTTAGCCTGGTCCATGTTCCACACAAAATGATTCCCTTTTAAATCTCTGTGATGGTCAGTTGGAACTCTCTGTTTATCTCTTGATTTTGCTCACAATCTCTCTCTTGCTTTCTACACACACACACACACACACACACACACACTCTCATATTTAAGAAACTACATTAAATAAAGGGTAGCTACAACTCTGTGTGTCACCCTCTCTATGAATCTTTTCCCAAATGTTCCCACCATCTGTGTTTGGAATAAGTTTTCTTCCTATGTGTATTTTACCTGTGTTCTTGAACATAGCAGGGTGTGGTAGAATCACACATTTAATACTGTCAACATCCTATCATTTTTAACCTACAAAATTGGCAATTTTATACAGCTAAATTTTATATGAATAGTATTTGGTCATGATACCAATTTCTACTAAACTTAAATAATTTTTAAATTTAAAGGTAGAAACCAGAAAATATTTTCTTTTGATATTATACAGTAATCACTCATGGACCTTAAAATATGAAGGTAAAGACATAACAATACTTTGCTTTTTTATTACTTTGGTGCATGTTAAGTTGTTCGGTCTATGTAGTGTCATAGGCTTTTTTAAAAAATGCTATAAAACAATGGTTCCTATCCTTTTTAAAAAATAGCATCGGAAGTTTTCTTTATGTAAAACCTTATGTAAAAGACAGGTTTACAAAAATGAAAGTGCAGTTTTTCTTGCGGAAAAAGGTTAAGTAGGAGCCTCACTCCCTCAGCTTTCCCATTGCCCCCCAAACTCCAGGTCACTCAGTTAACTCTACTTCTACCCTAGAGTACAAGATTCGAAACGCATTTCACCGCAGTATTAAGGATCAATTTTAGCATCATTTTAGTATTTTTGTGACGCTGGTTAAATTATAGATGAAAATCAGAGTGAGAAGATTTCACAATATCAACATGAATAATGTACAAGGACACCAGGCCAGTACTTGCTGATTCTGCCAAATTAGTAGGATGAAATTTCAAAGGATAGAAGTCCAAAATCCTAAAAGCTGATTGGGATTGTTGCTCTCTGAATACACTAGCATACAAGATCTGTCAATAATATTGTCTAGTTTTGAGCCCAAAGATGGATCTCTCCTTAAAGCACATTTGTGATACTGATTTTTACTAATGAGTCTTTTGAATTCTTATAATCATTTTAAAATCACTTTTTAAAGTCATTCTATGTATTTCATCCCTCCCCACAAACAATACAAAAAAATGAAAGACAATCAGTTATTCATAATCATGAAGTACCCAGCATCACAAAATACCAATGCTATAAGAATTATTCTTAAATTATGTATACTAGGTGTTAGTATTAGCCCCTGGGGATATTGGAATCACTACTCAGATGGAAATAAGGGACAGAGAGAGCATTTATTGAGCTTTATTCCAAGGAAATATAGTAGGTTCTGTATAATTAAAATTAATGCTCAAATAATCCCAAAATACTATTATCTAGATATGCAGAAAAATAATTTTATTATGAAAATCATGAAATACTTTGACAAACTTGAAACAATAAATAGAAGAACATAGATGTAATGAGAGTTTGTATTCCAAAATCCATGTTTCCATACAACACAAGAACATAGAAGGTTTAACATTAAATTATAACTTTTTTGCCCAATAACCTTGAAATATTGCACCAGTCAAAACCAAAGTTGTACCCTCGCTGGTGTTCAGAGATTTATTCCTTCCATTAGGTATATACTCAGCAGTGAACTTAGGCTAATGTAATTTCAATAAAAAGATGACAAATGTAAAGCATTTTGTATTAGTTTAAGAAATTATGTTTCAATCATTAAAGAAAGTAAAATTTCCCTTCTTAACATATACCCCTTTTTCCCCTATAGCCATATAATCATCTAGTTATTTAAGTAATAATGACCTAGGGTTGGTTATTTCCTGGCAGAAAAATATAACCACATTATTGCCTGCTGGGAAAACTCTATCCAGGGGTTACTAAAACTATTATAAACCATAGATATACAAAGAGAAGTAAAATGAAGAAAATATAACTATTATACTTTTATAAATTGGAAAATTTTGAAAGCAAGTAGAGGTTTTTTTTTTCAAGTTGAATAAAATACAGTATTGAATAATTGCCATTTATTTTATTAACATCATTTTAATAATACCATTTTATGTTATTTTTCTGTTAATTATTCATTAAAAGGGAAATGATAACAATTTTCTAGTTCTTTTTGAAATATTGTCAGTTGAAAAAAATATTTATAATATTTTTATCTTGCAAAGAAGGAAACATTTTTGAAATTGGTTATTAAAATAAAATTAATAATAAATTTTTTATGAAAGATTAACATTTAATTTTGGGCTTGTCATTTTTCATGAAAAAAAAACCATTTATGGAAATTTATCTGTGTGTGGGTGTGACATATGCAAGCCTAATCTATAATCCTAAAGTTGATTTTAGTAAATAATTTTAATTCCCAATATAAATGACTCAATCATTTAAATATTAACAAGCATGAATTGACCCTTCCTAACATAAAAATATGAAATAATAAAACTTCACTTATACTTTTAGGTATTAAACTAATGCATTTCCCCCTACATATCTACTCCAAACACTTAAATATCTAAAAGACCAAAGTTAATGTTTGTATAAATCCAGCTATAGTAATGCCTAAAGCCTTGTTGGCATGATCTGTGTAGAATTCAGCACATCAGCCCATAGAAGCCACTACTTCAGCTTTGGACTTCAACATAGTCTTTGATGGCCCCAAGAAACAAGTGACTCTACTCAGACATCAAGACAGACAATGTCCCAGAGTTTGGATGTAGGTACACTGCATGCTTGGAGCAGAACAAAGTTCATCTTGTGTCCTGAATTATTTTTTTAATGGTTTCTTAAGAATACTTGGAAAACTTCATAAATACTCAAGGGAAGAAATATTTTTCTCAAAGTCTGTAAACCTTATAGCAATTATGGTTGAGTCTGGGAGGGAATATATATTGCTAGGACAGGTAGCCTAATTCTAAGAGGAGTAAACTGGATCAGTGTGAAACCACACATCATCCAGATTCTCATTCTGGGAATATTATTTATAGCAGTAATTCTGTTAAACAAAATAAAAAGAAATTATCCTGAGGTTTAATTAAGAAAGGGATTGACTAAGAACTATTATAGAGACAAATAAGTTAAAATATGCTGAAATATTACTGTCTATTCAGTATTGATCACTTTGTTTCTGAATACATCTCATTATCCTAGGGACTTGGAAATGATAAATTAAATTATTCTTTCATAAAAAAGTTCCAGAAAGATACTGAAACAAAGGAAATAAATAGATGGCTAGATAGATATGTAGTTAATTGGGTAGGTGACAGATAGGTAGGTTGATGGGGTTAAGAATTTATTGACAAATATTTTCTACCTTTTAAGCCTCAGATTGTTTTTTTAGAAGTATATGCTTAATTAAGAGTATCAATTTTTGAATGAAACTTTTAAAATATTTTAACAAAAAGCTAATTAAATCTATAAATACACATTATGACTGGCATAATAAAAGGAGCATTTTTTATTTGTTTTCAGTTTTTAGCTCTAGTTAATGGAGGTGCTGCTAACTGAGAAGAAAGACACTGAGAGAAGGAAATTGATGAGTTTAAATCTCAAAAGTAGTTTTTATTCTTCTTTCTTTGACATTTATAAGGGAAAAAGACGCAGAAACGCATGAGCACTTTAAATGTGATACATCAAATAATAGGAAGTTAATCTTTCTTTTTTTATCTTGGCATCATCTGTCCTATTTTTCCTTTTCTACATTTTATTTAGAGGAAAAAATAAAATAAAAGTTCATGCATTCTCATTGATAATAAAGTAACCCAGTTTGGAAAAATTATTTTTCTCATATTCATTGGAAATGAGATCTTATTTGAGGCTGACTGCATTTACATTTATTGTGCCTGTGAAGGATCTTATTTGAAAGATTAGGAAGTGCTCTATGCATCATGCATTATGAATATGCTCTAGAAACAACATTGCCAGGAGATAATTTAATTCACCTTGCTAGTGACATATGGCAATGAAGCTCATACAATTTGACCACATATTATATGAGTCAGAGGTAAATAAAATAACAATAACAAAAAGGATAAAATCCTCCCTTTAACAAGAAAATTATGCCACGTATTAATATTTTTTCACAAATTGTTCTAAGGCAGAAAATACATATCTTTTTTATGACTAATATCATAATTGTTCAATGAATATTAATCAAATGTCAAGTAAATCAGCATTACCAAAAATTATGTGTGTTTCTTTTTGGGGGAGATGTTCATTTGGGCCTTGATAAGATGTCCTTTTATTTGATTTAGCAGACATTTTCATCAGAGTTCAGTTGAGTATCACACAAGAGCAATAAAACCACATATATAGAATGCATTATGCCTAGATGCAACTCAGCAACTACAGTACATGTGATATCCCTGAAGGATCGATTTTAAGGTCTTGTTATATTTAAACACCTGTGTAAAATGATCTTGGTTTGCAGTTACAGAGGGCTCATTTACATTTTAATGTGGACAGTACCATTTTGGATGCCATTGGGCCCTGTTTAGAGAAGCTCAAGGACATTCCTCAGGAGTCTTTTGACATATTACAAGTTAGGTTTGTAGTGAATGTAGTAGCATCACATAAAATGAAGGCACTATGGTTTACATCCCCAGATGTAAATGTGAAGAAATCCGTGGATCTTATTACTTTATCATAATATCTAAATCTCTGTGTAAAAGGCAGCACAGTATGAGCATGAATACAGATGCATTTGAAGTGCCATTGACTTAAGAGCTAGAAAGACAAAGTCTGTTTATTCACTTTGGTGTTGTTTCGCTTTTCCTAATCAAGAGCACTTTATGATTTAAAAAATTAACAAAACAAACACATAAACAGACCCCTCCAAACCCCTATAAGTACAGATGTTTCCTAGAATAATCTCTGTCTTAATATACAAACTATGGAGAACAAGTTTGATATGATGATGAATCCTCTCTATTGGACACTTTAATTCTATAAACATAGTATTATAGTTTCCTTTCGGAAAGTATCTATTCATGTAAGTTCATGGAAAAATTATAGAATAAAGATACACAGAACTGAAAACAGTAGAATGATCAAGGAGACCCAATAGGTCTTTAGATTCATCTGCAACTTCTGAATCACTTACTAGGTGAGAACATTGAAACAATTCTTCTGCAATTGAAATTCACTATTTGGAGAACTAAAAATAACTTGAGTATGCCACACAACTCATTTGCATACTCTCATTATATCCCACATTTCCATCCTCATTATACTGTTCACATTTGTTACATACTTGTTTTATATCTTTTTTTTCCAAGCTAGATTATAGAATTCATGAGGTCTAGCCTTCTATCAACTTGCTTATTGCCTCAACCATATTCACAATATCTAATATAAACAGACACTTGTATATGTTGCTAACATGAATAAAAAAAGGAATGGCTTTGCCATTCAGTAAGTAATTCAGACAATAGTTATGGTCAGTGAAAGCAATATCCCTGCTTCTTCCTCTACCTCAGCATTTCTGATCCCTTAGTATTCTCTTTATCATCAATCACGTAGAAGGTCATTGTAAATTTATATTATATTTCCTTGCATTACAGTACATGTTTGGGCTTATGATACATAGGAGAGATTGTAAAATAATAATACATGCTTTTAGTAAGTGCAAGTAAGTGCATTAAAATATATTAATATTAATTAATTAATATTGAAATATTTTTCAATGACACCGGCTTCAAAATTTGGATTGTGAACTGTAAAATCTAGTTGTTTACAAAAACAAAATCTATTGAAACAAAGAGAAATATATTCTAAAATAAAATTAACAGAGGAAATATTAAATGTATTTGGAAACCAGACGCTATAGTAACTTTGGTAAAAATTCATATTCTTTGATTAAAAATGTATTGCAATAAGTTTATGCCTATTATAGCCATTCAAAATTATTTCATAATAAATATATTATATTCATTATATTTTTCAATTTATTATTCAAGTCTTGCATCTGTTGCAGAGCAAACAATTGCACAATTAACTCCTCCTGGCTACATTTGAAAGCACTATGAATAGTAACTCAAAATTGTCATAAAATCAAAGTAATCTTGAATTATTGATGGGTGTTTCTTTCTTTAGTAATTGCCAATAATGAAAATTCACAATAAGATTTCCTGTTTAATTACTAATTCTCATGTATGCATATGATTTAATAATTTATGCAAACTACTGTTGTTTGTGATAAAATTTTATCAGTCACACTACAAACGATTGACGTATGGTACTGGTCCTTTGTTTATTCTTTTCAGATAGTTCATGGCATTTTATATCTATTTCTTGTGATCATTAATATGCTAATCCAACAGCTATTTTAACAAAACTCTTAGATGAATGGCACATTTTCTATAAAAATAATTCCAATAGACAAGCAACAATAACAGCCAAAGTATCAAAAATGGTATGCTATACTGAAGCTGTCAAATTCATCAGTCAAGTTTGGGGAGATATTCTTTGTCCACTTTATAAGTCTACAGTCTTAAAATACAACATCAAATTGTATGACTTACTTTTAAAATAAAAATGGTATCCTAAAACATAGTAGAAATTTATTAGATACTATTTTAAATATGAGAATTAGGCTATTCATTCCATTTATTTTCTGTGTTTTCAAGTAAAGGCTGTTTGGTAAAATAATTTTTGAAAGGAAATTTTGCCTTTCTTCTGCATTTTAAACAACATTCACAATTTGTCTTTTATAATTGGAAATGAGTTTATGGCCATTAATTTATGCAGAAAACGGCAGGTTGAGAAAATTTTTTGTTTCCATTTATGAGCTCTATTTAGAAGAATATTTATGCAAACTGTATCTGTAAATAAATATTGCAATTGTGAAAGTTCTGAGAGGGTAATTTCAACAGAAATAAAAAAAAGAAGCATGAATTTTTAAAAATAAAGACTGTTTATATAGAAAAGATATGAGATGTTCTATCTGTATATATCAATCATATCAATTTCTAATCTTAATTACTCTAATAGCCTCATGGTTCAAGTTATTTTTCACTTGTAATTTACTAGAAGTTTTCTATCTCGTTAATCTAATTCTACATTTAACTCCCAAAAGTCTATTATGAACATAATATCTCAGATGCTGCTTTCAAATTAAATTATGATCATGCCAATCATTTACTTGAAATATTAAAAATGCTGTGCTCACAACGTTAATGAAAAAATTCTTACAATGACTTGCCAAGTTCTTCAAATCTGGGCACATGTTCATTCTTATACTCTTTCATTCACTCACCACTCTGGACTCCATGCAAATCCTCAAATACTTTTACTATTGTCGGGTCTTTGAGCTTTTGCTTTATTCTTTCAATCTGAAGAGCTCTTTACCGGGTCCCTGAAGTCTTAAGCATATGTTACGTCCTGAATGAGGCCCACCCTTATGTGTTTAAAATTGCAGCCCATATTTTCTATGTTCCTTATTTTTCTCTGTGTTTTTCATAGAGTTAGTTACTTTCCAAAATATCTTTGTTTGTTCCTTGTTCTATTTCAAAAATCTAGATCAGTGATTGGGAAAGAGTAGATCATCAATACTTATTTGTTGAAATATTGAATGAAAAGTGAAAGAAAGAGAAGGAGGGAAGAAGGAAGGAAGAGAGGAGGCAGGGAAGGAGAAAATAATGGAAAGGAAGCAAGGTGGAATATATTAGTATAAATATATAGATATTTTTGCTAAGTAAGATTTTTATTGTCCCGAAAAATAAAAGGAAGGAGACCTTCCACATAAGAAGAAAAGCATGAAAAAAATAGAGGAGGAAAAATCAGTGTCAGGGTTGTCAGTGTTCTTGCGAAACCACTCATGAGGAATGATTTAGAGATTGTATTTCACATAGGAGAATTGAGGTATATGATAAGGCTGAAAAGATACACCAGGGCAGCCTATGGAGGGTTCTAAAAAGATTTTAGCTTTGTATTGTAGGCAAAAGACCATAATATATCAATGAAACAAAGCACACTTTATGAGTGGATAGCTACATAGATACATAGATAAATACAAATAAAGGATGCATACATACACAGATGAAGACAAAGTAGCAGATTATCACACTAATGCAAAAGAGAAAACACTTCAAATAAGTCAATTGAAAGAAACTTATTTTCTTATTTTGGATATGAAATGTCAAAAACACAGCTATTTAATTATCTATTTGTCCTATTTACTAAATTAATATGACTTTTAAAGAAAATATGACTGCCATATTAAATAAAATATATTCCATTATGGAAATCCTAAGTCAATTATAACCAAATATAAAATGGAAATTGAAACAGAGACAGAGGAAAATACTAATAGCAAATGTTTCTAGAAAATTTCTAAACACAGTACTTGAATGTTTAATGTGTTGGCATGTCAACTTCCTTAAAATGTTTTGTTGTTGTTTGTTTTGCATATAAATAGTAAGGAACAGAACTTCTTTCCAATATTTCATTTTCTTCTCTTTTTCTAGTTGTTCTTTCATTCTTCCAGCGTGGTTCTGATGGAGATAAATAGAAATGTAGTTAAGTCTTTGCCATTTCTCCAAGTCTTACTTTCATTGTTGCTCACCTATGACATGTATTCATATATTTTGCCTATATCTTACTTCTCACATCAATTAAATATAAATTTGCTTTTTGTCCAAGTTCTTTGATAGGTCTAAGCAAATGAAAAGAAGAAAAAAACACAGAATCATTATTATGTAGGAAAAATAGTATCGAAGGGGACTCAGTAGACTCAGATGTTGATTTCAGTTCTAACTAGAGTCTTGTTCCTTAGGTTAGGTTTTTAATTTTTAGGTTTTAATTTTATTATTTTTAGAATCACAGACGATCTCTAAAGAAGAATCTAGCTACAACATTAAATGACGTCTGTGAAAAATGTAAGCAAAATTAATATGTTACCAGAATACTAATTTTTTTTGGTAGCCTAGTTTAATTTATTCCATTATTTACAACAATGGTGCTAGAGTTTCTGTTTGTATTTAACATAGGTGCTATATTAAATGTTGGAGTAATATTTTCAATTCCATTCATTCATTCTTCAGATATTTACTGAGCGTTTACTATGACTAGGAACTTTTCTTGGTGTTAGAGATAATATTGTTAACACCTTTGTGCTCAAAGAGTACAATTTCTTTTTTTGCAAACAGCAAAAAAGAAACTAAATCATCATAATTTCAGATAGTGAGAATGGAGAAAATTAAGTGAAATAATCTAGGTAATGCCTGGGTAACATGAGCCAACTTGGTTTGAGAAGTCAGAGAAGCCTGAGTGAGGTGATGTTTATACAAAAAGGCAGAGGATGAGGAGGAGAGGGAGAGGGAAGGGATGGGGTGGGGAGATGATGATGGGGGGAGGAAAGAAGTCAGGGAAGTAAGATCTGGGAGAAATAATTCCAGTGAGAAGAAAGAGCCAGTATGAGTTCCTTTACCAAAGAGCTTAATATATTGGTACTGATATGAAGGGCAGAGGGATAGAGGAAAAGGGAAAGGCAAGGAGTTGCTCTTTTAGGCCCTTTTCAGTCATGGTGGAGAATTTGGATTTTATTCTTTGGACAAGTTGGAGCCATGGGAGAGCTTTCAAGTTAGTGAGGTGACAGTGGTTTCTTTTTTGATAGGATCTCTCTGTCTGTTGTGTGGTGAATGGATTTTAGGGCTCAAAAACTAAATGTGCAGAAAAGAGGATGTTTTTTGCAGCTTTCCAGGCCATAGATGATGTGAAATTGGGAAAAGTAATAAACCTTAGAAATGGACAAAATGAACGTATTTTTGACCTGAGCAAAAATGTAAGCATTGAAAGAAGAGGAAGCTGGAATGATTTATTATTTAATTACCAATTATCAAACACTGTATGAGTACTTTACATGCATTTTCTTTCTTAATCTTAAAAGCAACTTTATGAGGTAGATATAGCCACATTTCTTTTAGAGTGAAGGGGCTTATATATGCAGATCTTAAGTAAATTGCCCACAATTACAAAGCTGGTGATAAGACATAGTGCTCTGATTTGCACACAGGTTTGTCAGATTGCAAAACATATTCTTAATTTTTTGGTGGGGCTTCATGCATACTTCCTTTATAACGGCCACTTGCCTCCATGACAAGGCCAAATACAGGCTGCAGTTTTCATAGTTATAGAACTTCACCTCCTGATGATTTGCTGTGTAGAACTTATAATGATGCCCTACCTCCAGTCTCTATCCTGGGCTCTACATTTCTGCTTCTTAGTTTCTGTGCTTTACCTCACATTCCTGGATTCTGGAATTCTTGCTACCTTGTACCAAACACATGTTACTTGCCTTCTGTACCAAATTTTAGGTGATCATTGTAGAACTAATTTGGGGGTCTTTGTAATTCATGGTGTCAACCAGTCTCCCTCATATCCATCAAACTATATTATCTTGTCATTCTCTTCTTACATTTCAGACCCACTTAATGTTTTTCCTGCGGAGCTAGGACTTTAACATATGATTTTGGACAATTCAATACCAAGAGGTATTTATCATTCTAAATTACCATATAGATGCATTTCTAAAATCCAGAGGTTATACACACACGTGTGTGTATTATGCTTAGCTAATTGCTCTACTGTATCTTCAGAGGATTTTCCCATGGACGATACCCTTCTCTGTGATGCTTTTAAAAGTCTCCCTGTACACCACTTATATTTGATAATGTAGTAAATTATTGTATATTCATGTATGATATTCTCAAATTGTTTCCTATCCCCATGCTATCACCACTTCAGTCTATCTCACCTAACCAAAATATAAATGTCTTGAGTACAAGGACCAATTCTCTTTCTTCTAAAAACATCTGAACTACTGCTGACTGCTGTGGTAAATAATACCTGTTGATGGATATGGCAGAGAAATAAAAATAAAGAACAGAAAGTGTAAGAAAATACTGTTTTTCTTGCTCACTTTGGCATCATAAATATAATACTATATTTTTACATGTATAAGTTGAGGTTTATCATTGCTAATATTTTTCCTGGATGTTGATAAAATAAAAAATACATTTTCATCATGAATATCTTATAATTATATTTATTCCATTTTCTGTTTATTTTTCTATTTTATGTCATCACTTGTTTTATGTGAAATTCAAACTAATTAAATGAAAAAAATAAAGAATTGAAATGCAACGCTCATGGATGGAGTTCTAGGTAGAAAATCGTTAGTTACCATGTTTGCTCAGAACACAATGGATTGTATTATGTCACTGTGGTATCTTGGCTTAAGGAAATGTTGACCTCTTAGCCTATTGTTTTGGACAGGAATTATATTCAATCCATCAATTCCAATGTCAAAATGATAAATTTCTGGCAGCAGTAGTTTCCTCTTCCAGGGGAAAATCATTTACATTTTCCACTGTCAGTTTCTCTATAATTCTAAATATTTAGATGACATTTGCAAAAACAATACAAATGTGCACTTAATAAGCATGACACATTAGCTGGCTAAACACATTGGAAGCTTGGATATGCTAGAAGAGGAAAACAGGTCTGTTTGCTTCTAATGTCAACATACTAATGAATTAATTCAAAACTATTTAAGCATCAAAAGCCAATATGCTTTCATTATCATTTGCAGTGCTGAAGTTTCCTTAGGGACATTCAAAAGGGCAAAAGAGTAACTCCTGTGAAGTCAAGCACCAGTCAAACTTCTTTAGTGACACTCTCTTTCTATTTTTATTAAGTTCGTGCATTTTTTTTTTTTTTTTTTTTTTTTTTTTGGTCAAAGGAGACTGTGGCAGTGTATTCTGCCTTTGTTTTCTGATAATGCTCCTTTCTAATATATAATATTCAAAACTACCTAAACAATCTACTGTTTACTCAACATATAAAAAAAAAACATACTCAACACCCCTACATCCTGAAAATCTTTCCATTCTCTTTCATCTCAAACAGACTTACTTCTATCTCTTCATTAGGACTTTTGCATGTCTGTGCTCCTTGCTCTCACCTGAGCAAACAGTTCAAACCAATTCACTCTTCAGATTTAAGGCTGAATGTCATTGCTTACCTGACAGCCAAACTAGAATTCATCCTGTCATAACACTACCTCATGGCCCTGTCTACTTTTCATTCATATCACTTTTCATGAATATATTAATAATTATCTATTATTCTTTCATGCTGTGCTTAATTTCATTTCTCTGTCTAGACTATAGTTCCAGGAAGAGAAGAATCCTAACTCTCTTATTCTCCCTTCTATCCTCTGTCTTTAGCACAGAAACAGTCATACAACAGCAACACAAAAACTCTTAATTGCATGAATAAATAATGAGGCCTCTACATTCTATATATATCTTCTCTGAATTAGATATAGGAGAAAAACAATTTATTTTATTTTTAACAGAAAATAAGATATTTTGGCATAATTCAGAATTGGATTTAGTACTCAATGACTATTTACCTACTTCCAATTAAGTCCAACTATATGTTTCATATAGACAATTCTGATAGAAGCAGTAGCAGCAGCCACCAACACACATATACAGACACACACACACACTCACACACCTATATATAATGATAAAATTAACCCAAGTTCACAAGTAAAGCAAAAAAAATTCTTTTTTGCTAATGGCCTGGGTTTCAGTAACTTTTATGACCATCTATTAATAGGTATGCTGCTATAACTACTGTTAATATTTTATTAATATTATCTACTACAATTTCCTCTTTTTATACTCATAAACACAGAGATTCACACACCCAGACACACACACTCAAACACCACACATATTTCTATGTTGTCTTTGACTTAGGGGCAGTCTCTTCTGACTTAATAAAGTCATTGTGGGAAAAATGTACCCAACTCTTTTTAGCAGGCACTATGCATAGACTTCTAAAACAATTAGGAATGTTTCTAAATTCTGAGTCTGCACTCTTAATTCACGTTCTCAGTTTTTCAAATAATTGGGCTTATTCTAATGATGTGTGATTTAAAATAGGTGTGGGAGATGTTAGTCATGCACTGCCAGAAAAAATGTAATTTTAGCCTTTACAAGCAGTGGCAACAGCATTATCAACACATCTGTCTAAAACATGACAGATGTGTGAATTGGCTATGTTAGTGTTCGTATGAGTGTACGTACCAAACAGTGCTCTTATAATGAATTTTCCATTGTCAGTGAAAATTAAGGGGAAGGGGGTGGATCTTGGGAGGTAAGCCATATATCATTTGGTCTTTAAGCTTTAACAGTGCATTTGGCTACTTTGCTACCTTTATTAAATTCCTCAGGGCAAAACACAATTAATTTAAGGAATTTACCAAAAATATCTCAGGCAAAATATTTTGGTTTATATTGTTCAGTGATTTGGGACATTCACATACTCACAAATTTAATTCTCAGGGTAGTATGATATCATCAATATGACTACAGTTCTTTACCTCAACATTTATTTTATTAATTCAATGATTATATTGTCCACATATGAAGGTCAATGTTTTCTAAAATGTATGTACAATGATTTGTAGTTTGAAACTTAAGAACATTTGTTTTTGTTTTTAATCCCTGAGAGTGTGGAAAAGTATTTGAGACAACTTTACAAATCAAAGCCATTTCATCTCTGGGAATAGTTTCAATGTATAGAACTTGGTTCTCAGTTACTGTGTTTAACACTTTGGCCCTCGTTTCTTAATAATAGTTTCTTAATCCAGGGATTTAATTGTAATTTTGATCTAAAATGAGTTAACCAAAACCTTTTTCTTAAATTTCATTTATATTTTTCAAACTGGATCTTGTCAGTTAAGTCAGCCTTATGTCCACAGTTGGTGTTGGGTGGGGATTTTTTTTACCTCCTCTAGCTAGGGTAGACCACATCAATATAGATGATATTATATAGGCCATATCAGTAAAGAATATTAGACCTGAGATAGATACTTGGCCATCTATTGTAGAGAATTTTAAACTTCCTTAATCCATAGCCTTTGCATATGCCTTTCACGGGAGGGCCTTTGGTGTCCCCTTCCCCAGCAATTTGAGATTTGTTCTATAGAATATCAGTGTGGGAGGAGTGACTGTCTGATTGCCTTATAATCTTCATAGGTGCTGTTTCCTTTGAGTTCTTCCCCTCCTTCTGTATCTTTTCTCCATAGGGTTGATGTATAAAGGAAATTGGCAGGGTTTTGTGTTTATCTTCCCAGCAGCAGGTGATAACATTCTTTGAGCACTATACAAATGAGTGATTTCTTTTGTTTTCCCAGTGAGGTAAACTTTTGGCTTTACAGAAGAAAGTTTGGAGAAGCAGACAGTGTGTTCCTTTTGTGTCACCTGCAATCTGTGATTAGCTTCTTTGCCTTCTGTGGCCAAAAAAGGTTTGCTGTCCCTCCCCCAGAGAGTAAAAGGTTGGTATAAAAGAAGGGACTCAGAAAGTGGGAGATGCTCCTTACCTGTCCTATCACAGCTGTGTCACCTCCTGCCTATCCCACCCACTCAGGTTTGCTATCTTTGGTCTTTCACGCTCTTAATTTCTCCTGTGAGCATCCAGTAGGAATGGGATTTCAAGTGAAGAAGTGCTAAGGGGTTGTGTGAGGGCAGTTGCTAAGTGCCCCTAGCAACTTCAGATTTATTAGGTCCTACTTGGTTTTTTTCAAATTTCATCTGCTTATATTATGGCCAGAACAGCTGCAGATTCTCTTGTGCTCTGTCATGAGTGAGAAAAGAAAAATATTTATGTCCCTTCACTACTTGGAAGAATTTTGACCTTTTTTGATTTCAGATTTCTTCATTATCTTCTAACTTAAGCTTTCCAATAAAAATAAGAAATGTTATGAAATTAAAGCTGATTTAATTTTTTTCTCTCATTGTTGAGTTAGAGGCAACTTTTATTTTTAAAGCATTTTCTATTTTAAGTGGAGGTAAAAGTTCAACCACAAATTGTAATATGTTCTTTGTTCATTTTCATTTGGGTTGAAATATTTTAAAATTTAACCTATGATTCCTTTTTTTGACTCTGAGATTATTTAAGGGTAGGTTGCTTTATTTACAAATATTTATAGATTCTCTTTATATCTTAATTGTATCAATTTCTAATTCATATTAATATATTTAGAAATTATTTCAAAATGTCATCATTAAGACTTGTTTTGTGGCTCGGAATAATTATTTGTTAATATTGCAAGTGCACTGAGAACAAATGTCTGTTGTGCAGCTTTTGGTTGTGGCCTGGTAAAGAAGTTATTTAGACAAATTGGTTGATAGTGTTTACATTTATAAATTTATTGATTTTATTTCCCTGTTTGTTTTTATAATTTGACCATGATACTTTTTAAAATTTCATACTGCCTTCCTTTCGGCCGGAGCCGCCATCTTCCAGTAATTTGCCAAAATGACGAACACAAAGGGAAAGAGGAGAGGCACCCGATACATGTTCTCTAGGCCTTTTAGAAAACATGGAGTTGTTCCTTTGGCCACATACATGCGAATCTACAAGAAAGGTGATATTGTAGACATCAAGGGAATGGGTACTGTTCAAAAAGGCATGCCCCACAAATGTTACCACGGTAAAACTGGAAGAGTCTACAATGTTACCCAGCATGCTGTTGGAATTGTTGTAAACAAACAAGTTAAGGGCAAGATTCTTGCCAAGAGGATTAATGTGCGTATTGAGCACATTAAGCACTCTAAGAGCCGAAATAGCTTCTTGAAACGTGTGAAGGAAAATGATCAGAAAAAGAAGGAAGCCAAAGAGAAAGGTACCTGGGTTCAGCTGAAGCGCCAGCCTGCTCCACCCAGAGAAGCACACTTTGTGAGAACAAATGGAAAGGAGCCCGAGCTGCTAGAACCTATTCCCTATGCATTCATGGCATAATAGGTGTCTCACACTTTGTGAGAAGCAGTGGAGAGGAGCCTGAGGTGCTGGGACCGGATCCACGCATAGCACACTTTGTAAGAAGCATAAGAAAAAAGGACCTTGAGCCTTGCTGGAACCTATGCCCTGTGAGTTCATGGGATAGGAGACAAAACTAATAAAAGCCGCTAGACTCTAAAAAAAAAAAAAATAAAATTTCATACTGTGTTTGTTGATTTATCTATTTCTTCCCTTAGTCATGTAAATTATTGTTTTGTATATTGTGAAACACTACTTTGTAGGTCCATAAATATTTAGGTATATAAACCATTTTATGTCTTCTTTATTAATAGCCTTATTAAAAATTATAACACATCTTTCTCAATTTTAGTGTTTCACTTTGTCTTGAAGTCTTTTATTTTTTTTATTTATAACACAATCAAACCAGGTCTCTTAGGGATTGTAGTGTGTATTTTTTTTCAAATATTTTACTTCAAAACTATCTACTTCTATATATTTAAATATTAGTCCTTGTAAAAAGCATAGTTCATATAGTCTTTATTAATTTTAGCAATTCATAAATTCGTGTTTAGTTGGATATTTTTGCCCATTAACATATAAACACATATGAAGATATATATGTATAAATTATATATGTGTGTGCATAGATAGAAGATGTGGATATAGATATATATCTTTCCTGGAATTTGTGATTCTATTTGTTATCATTAATTCTGCTTTAAAAATCCTTTTAGCATTCCTTATAGTGTGTATTTGCTGGGGACAATAAATCTTAGCTTACGTCAGTCTTAGAATGTGTTTATTTTACATAATGTTTTCTACATTAGTATTGCTATATATTTTTCCATGCTAGGAAATCTTTTGACTTTTTTTACCTATCTCTTTATCTTCAGCATTTTTATATAGCACTTCTTTAAATGTGTTTCTTGAAAGATGAAATATTAACAATCTGTTTTCTATTGACAAAATCAAATCTTCTCACATGAAGTATAATACACAATATACTTGTTTTAATCTGTTCCAACTATTTTAATTTATTATTTATTTTACTCTGTGAGTTACTTTTTTTGCCTCATTTTTGCTGATTTAGTCAAATTGCTATTTATTACTTTTTTAGGCATTAATTTTACAGTGGTTTTCAATTCTGGCAATGGTCACTTTCCCTTTCAAGATGCTCCTATGTCAAGTGAAAATAAGTTACTTATTATTTCCCCCCAAAATACTCCATATATTTTGTCATATGATGTCCATGCTCAATTAGATGAATCTTTTAGAATATTCATGACCTTATTGTCCTTCCAAACCCCTTTTCATTTACACATATCTAATTGTTCCCTTTCCCTGAATTTTCTAACTGCCTGTTGAGCTAGAATACTTTTTTAGTAATAAACATCGTTAAATCTTTTTGAAATAACTCCCTTTAACTATAATTGAGCATTTACTACACATGCCAACAGACTACTTCATCCATATTTATGTATAAATATATGTGTATATATGGGAATCCTTCAATTTATGTGTTTATTTCATATATATGCATATATATGTATGTACATACATACCATTCTTCATTGCTTATCAATAATTTATCTTCTCATCATCACTTATTTTGTCATATGACTTCTAATTCTAACTTAATAGTAACCACCCATTCATTTTATTATGTGTCCATCTTCAAACATTATGTTTTGTTCCATCTATTTTTTTAACTAAAATTTTGCTCAAGAAAGATTGTAGGTACTGAAATCTCTAAATTATTTCATGACTAAGAACGATTCTATTGCTTTGATTCTTAAAAGAAAATTTGCACATATACTTCTTAGGCTACATTTGATTTCTCTAAAGCCTTATTTTTTTTAAGAGGTGGGGTCTTGCTATGTTAGTTTTGAACTCCTGGGCTCAAGCAATTCTCAGCCTCCTAAGTGTTTGGAACTGCAGTCACCTAGCCACTAGAGACTTGGAAGATAATATTTCTTAGGCTATGTAGTAGCATCAAGTGTAACTGTGAAAAAGGTCTAGGGCTAAAATTCTTTTTTCCTCTTCATTTATACTTATTGTATTTTTATTTTAAAATTAGATGCACATAATCCAAAACCAAAGTAAACCATTTCAGTAATATACAGGTGTACATCTCTAACACAGAAATGAAGGAAAAAAATGTATCTAGGGTTGATGTTCTGTCCCTGTGGTCATCAGGGACCCAAATTCCTCATATATTTTTGTTCATTTTTTTGTTTTTTGAGAAAAGTTTTCACTCTGTCACCTAGGCTAATGTGCAGTGGTGTCTTCATAGTTCACTGCAACCCCAAACTCCTGCATTCAAGTCATCTTCCTTCCTCAGCCTCCTAAGTAGCTGGGCCTATAGGTGTGTACTACCACATCCAGCTAATTTTTCCATTTCTTGTAGAGATGGGGGTCTCGCTTTGTTGCTCAGGCAGGTCCCAAACCCCTCACCTCACATGATCCTCCCATCTTGGCCTCCCACAGTGCTGGGATTACAGGCATGAGCCACCATACCTCGTCATCTCCTATATTTCACTGTACCAATGTTGTTGCCTGATTTTGAAATTTAAGTTCACCTCGTGGATCAAAATGGCTAATAACACTTCAGCAAGATTTGTCATGCTAGAATTCTATATAGGAGAAAGAATATGGGAGGGCAAAGCGAAAAACAGCCACACGCCAACTGAATTTTGATGTTTATACTACTCTCATGTTAAAAAGAACAAAGCAAGGCAAAACAAGAACAAGCAAACAGGGTCAGTCCAAGCAGAGCAGTTATACCAGCACCCCTGAGCTTCTGCACCACTAACTTTGGTGTGTGGTCCAAGATGCCTGCTGGAATTCTAACCCTTAAGTTCACAATTTAGCCTGAACCAGAGGAAGCATGAGAAGAGCCGATGAGAGTAACCGCAAGCCAAGCTGATCATCTCCATAGTCTTCCCAGAAACCCACCCAACATGTCTGATTTGTATTTAACTAATCACCTCTAGCTGCCAGCAAGAATTAGAAATGAAATCCTTTAGGTGCACTTCGTGCTACACACAATAAAACTGAGAACTATTACTAAGGAAGAAGAGGAATCAATAGAAAAACTATGTATTTCTACCACATCTGCAGATTCTTCATGAATGATGTTATGACATCTTTTTAATCTTTGGAGTTTGATACCTTTCTAAGTATACATTCATTCAAAAAAAGAGCAGACATCCATTCTATTTGTTTTTTATAATTTTACGTGAAAACAACAAAGTTAAAAACCCACTCTTTCATAGTTTTTAAACTTGTACTATTTGGCCCTTAAGCTCTGACAACTTGCTCCAGTCTCTTTTAGCCCAGCAGCACTGCCTTGAGGCAATCTGAAACATTTGTCATCTTTGCTAGGAAGTTCACTGCTTTTGTATGGCAAGCCATCAGTATTATTTCCCACTATATCTGCTGTTTCATGTCCACAGCTCATAACTGATTCAATATAGATATAGAAGCAATTGGATTTTGCTGAAATTGTTCCAAATTACAGACTCCCTGGCAACTTATTTTGTAAGCCATAGGCAGAGAGCTTCTCTCTTGGCAAAGTGGCTTCTCCTTCTATCTCTGTTAGTAGACTGGAAAGCTCCAGTCTCAATTTATTTCTCACTGATAGGGTTTTGTTGAAAGCATCAAGAAGGAGCCAGTGCACACTAACATTCTGAATTTTTCATAAATTTCCTGTAATATAACAGCCTCAGGATTCATAGCTCTGCTTTCCAAAACACGGAAGGTAACAGTTTGGCTTAATGTATTGCTATATAAAAATGATGGTCACCAGATTTCCAGCCTGCAAAATTACATTCCTTATTAGACATGTTCTCCCTTCTTCTGGTTAATCAATTCTATAATTTGTATTCTGTCACTGACAGTATACGACAAACAGTACTCAATGTCGAATAAGATTCAATTACATAGGATTGAAACCTCCCAAAAGTGGTTGAAAAAAGTAGAGGACTGATTCTTTGTCATGCAAAAAATAGTCTAGCTTGGGTAGACAGCCTAGAATAAATGTTTGCTTTCTTTTCTAGCATTGTTAGCACATGGCTTCCATCCTCCAAGATGTATGCTGGATTGCCATGAGCCAACAAAGCTTCATCTGTATTTACAGCCACTCCCCATCACTTATGTCACCACCTGAGCTCTGCTTCCTGACGGATCAGTCACTGTCTCCCTTCACCCCTATATGGGATCCTCTAGTTGTAGGAAAACAAGCTCAGGGCTCCCACTGATTCTGCATTATGGTGAGTTGTATAATTATTTCATTACATATTACAATGTAATAATAACAGAAATAAAGTGCACAATAAATGTAATGCACTTGATCATCTCTGAAACCATCCCCTCCCCCCCACTGCAGGTCCATGGAAAAATCGTCTTCCATGAAACTGGTCTCTGGTGCCAAAAAGGTTGGGGTCCACTGCTCTGATGAGTCCAGGAAAAGTCATTAATTTGAAGTTTATCAGGTTTTTTTTTTTTTTTTTTTTTTTTGCAAACATGGGAGAAATGTCCTTCCTAGATTTCTACATTCCTGAGCTGAAACTCCACCCAGTCTTTAATTCTCTCCCTACCTTTGTTTCTTTTGCAATATATGCTATTTTTATTTAACCATTCTTTGTGATAGTGCCCCTTTTCACTCTATCAGTCCTTTCTTAATTTAACACCCTACTCCTCCACACAATGATGCCCCTCCTAATTCTTTTCACATTTACTACAAATTACTGTCTTAAGCACACTTTACCCTTGCATGGATTAATTTATTTCTGAGTCACCCTGTATTCTGGTCATGAGAAATTCTTATTAATTCTTTTGGCAGTTCTTTTTCTTTTTTCATCAAATACTTATTGATTAAGTAAATGTAATGAGCAAAGTTCTAGGGACTTAGAATAAATCAATGAAAAGAGGAAGACAAAGATTCATACTCATGATAAATACATTTTATAATATATTACAAGTAATAAGTGTTATTAAAAAAGGAAAAAAAAAAGAACAAGATAGGAGAGTCTTGAGTGGAGATTGCAATTTTAAATACAGTGGTCAGAGTAGATCTTATTGAGAAAGTGACATGTGATCAATGACTAAAGGAAATAATGGAGTAAGCCAGGTGATTGAGGGGTCCATTTGGGGAAGAAGGAAAGGGATAAGCAAATGCCAGGGGTGGATGTATGCCTACTGTGCTCAAGAAATAGCCAGGAAACCAGTGTTGCTGGACACAGTAAAATATTAATAGCTTCATCTCTGCTTTTTATGTGGTGATATATCTGATGATACATATGTCCTCTTTCAGCTCTTGTTACATTACAACACTCTCATATAATCTCACTATGAGTAGAACCATATTCTAAGTTTTTCTATTCATGTTTTTTTCATGATCTTCAAAAGGAAGATCTACTGCAGGGAAAATTGTAGTAATGCCCACCACTCAAGTAGTGTGAACATTTTTAGAGAGGTCAACTTTTACTAAAAAAAAAAAAAAAAAATTATAACTAAATAATGAATTCTTAAACAGCAACTTACACTGCCACTGTCATTTTAGGCGTGATTATCCTAACCTGTTTCATCCATGTGTCTCTCTTAATTGAATCTTACCTAATTATAGAGAATTACACTTCCTGGGTGACCTTGGTTGTTCCATCTAAAGCCAGAATGTATTTTCACTCTGCCTGAAAAACTTCTTCTATTAGCTGCTTATGATGGTGCCTAAGTATTCACACTTACTATGCACTGATATATGAGTATTCAGTAGTTGGGACACTATTTAGAGATGAGATAAATTTCCTAATAAGGTGCAACAATGTGAGTGAAATTTGAGGAGTTGCAAGAAAGCCTATTGTCTCTGTCATCTAATTGGATATATGATTTCTGTTTGATTATCCACATTTAGTTTAGGGCTTGGATTCTTTTTACAATGAAAATGATGTCTTGGAAAATGTGAGGTTCCTTGGAGAATGTGAACTTTCCTTAGAAAATTAAAACAAAGCATTTTGATCTGTTATAAATGACTTGGAAATTTATACAGATTAAAGATCATTGAATAAGTTTTTTAGAAAATATGGTTAAAATATCATTGCTTTGGTTTGAATATGTCCCCCTCCAAAATTCATGTAGAAACTTAATTCTGTTTTGGTGGTAATATGAGGTAGGGCCTTTTGGGAAATGATTAAATCATGAGGGATTGATCCTAACAAATGTTGATTAATAGCTATATAAAATGGCCACCAATGCAGGGGTGGGAAGCTGTAGTCTTCTGATTTCAAGATTGTTCTTTTTTAAGCACCAGAAGAGGCAAGAAAAGCTTCATCTTTCTCTGCTGCACCCCTTTTAATAAAAGGATTTGTTCTGTAAAATTTGGATTCAGTCAAAAGGCTGCACTTAAGGAGTTTTAGAAGGCCACATGTGGCCTTAAAACTGCAGGTTCCCCACCCTTTTGTCCTTCCACCTCCCACCATGTGAGGATAGCAACCGGGCACCATCTCGGAAGCAGAGAGCTACCCTTAGGTAGAAAATCTGTTGGCTCCTTGATCTTGAATTTCCAAGCTTCCAGAACTGTGAGAAATAAATTTGTGCTCTTTAAAAATCAACCAGGTTCAGGTATTTTGTTATAGCAGCACAAATGCATGAAGATAATCATGAAAGTTGAATGAATAATAATATAATTAATAGTGGAAACATTTTTTAAGAAAAAAATAATGAAGATAAATTTTATCATTTTAGATGAGATAAAGACCCGCCTGAGTTGGCATTAAAATTATTTTGTGATTGAAGACTTATAGTAAAGGTTAAACTTTATGTTAGTATAGATCTAGACTCAAATTCTACTGCAATTCTTTTTAATGGTATTTTGACATACAGAAAATTCATAGCTTATTTAATAGTGAATTCTCTAAGCTATGAAATGAAGACAAATGCTATTTATATTTAGACTAATTGTGAAGTAAAATAGAAATAAAAAACTTTGCTCATAGCTGGACACTAGATAATAGCTCAATAAATATCAGTGAAAATTTTCATAAACAGTATTTTTTAATATTTTAATAATTACAACAGCCAGAGAAAGGCATTTGTTTAAAATGCTATTGTAAATATCCCCTATTCCAGCTTCATAATATTAAGGTAAAATGTGGACTTAAAGTTACATTATTACTAAATTGTATATCTTATGCAATTAAGAAAAAAGGTTGTTGTTCTACTTGCTCAGTCATTTTGAATGTCATGGCTACACAGTACACATGGTAACCCAAAGGCATCTAGTGCCCTACTGACTAGTACAGAGAAGCCATCATTGTTCATGCATACACATCCCAGTCCACTGTCCTTGGCTCCAGGTTACATCAATGTCAGGCAAACCATTCTCATTATATTAACAATGGCTGGATACTTTCCAAACAGTCCTCCTATGTCTGTTTGTGTGGGGGAGAGGGGGCGGGGTGTGGGCATTTTTTTTCTGTATTCTTAATGCTCTGACATTTGGGGCATCTCTGATTGGGTAGAAACTGTACCTATCAGGTCTAGCCACTTCTTAGAGGTAGCAAACAACACTTCTGCTAGATTGCCTTTCATATTTAAACCTGCCTGGTGCTGGGGCAGATCTAGAAGCTCAATCCAGAAGCACTGGCCTGGAGTAAGAGGTGATGGAGTCTGCCTAGTGTTGGGTTTTCCTGTGACAAGCCCAGTGTTGAGGTCCAAAGCAAAGTCCTATGCTTATTTCTCTTCACTCCAACCAGAAAGTATCTGTTCACATTTATAATGGAGAATGGAGATATTCAATCAATATAGTTCATGTAAGTTTTATTTATATATGTGTCCAAATCCAATTCACATCACATAGGCCATGTCTGACTCTAGTGTGAATACCTTCAGAATTACTTAAACATCACCTTAAAAGCAAGAAAAATCTGTTAACTGTCATGTGAATTGAGTAACCATGGAAACGTTCACATTTATGTTATTCAGGAGAACTGTCTAAATTGTGGCCTGGCAACTTGTGAAAAACAGACTTCAGAGTGACAAAAACATATGTTTCTTTATATAGTAAGATATCTAAGTTTGTTTTGTTATAGCACCAGTACCAAATAGGACTTAGCGTACAGAATAATTGTAAGAACTTTTGTCTATATCACAATTAAATTCAATGTTTTATGGCATCAAGACTTGTAAAGGGTTTTTTGTGTATGTTTTCTATAAATCCATATTCCCATGATTAGAAAATGTATAAGAGAGCACTGTTTTTAGCTTTTAATGTTTAAATGAGGTTTGTAGCTTATGTCTAGAACTTCTTCATGCATTTTAAATACAGCACTGCTATTTACTTGCTTGAATTACTTAATAATAACTCTCCAGAATTTCAAGTAATCAAAAATAATTTTGCATTAGTACTAAATTGTAAAGATGTGTCAGTTCTCTC